>NC_088171.1:42248612-47248612 GCF_028769735.1 Zonotrichia leucophrys gambelii | reverse complement strand
CAAAATCAAAAGCCACACCATGACACTTAACTACATATATGACTAGGAAAATAGTCCATGAGGAAGCACTTATAAGTTAGAGGCTGGTATTAAACTTAAAAAATAACCCTACAATTTTGCCACCAGTCAGCTTTATAAAAATGCCACACATTAAAGAACAATCATAATTTAAAAAGCAGGGTCAAATGAATACCTCTAAAAATTCCTTCCTGACTGTAAATATTTTGTAAAAAGATTGTACTGAAAGTTGCATCATTTGAAGATAGGAGAATCAACACCATTTGAGATCCCCAATTTTTACCATCGTGTTTCTGCAGAACAGAGCATGGGGCTCACAAGCTCTGTCCCACCTGTGTATGAACAACACCCTGGCAGGATCAGACACCTCCATGCACATGTACAAACCAAGTGCCGGCACTGGAGACCCCACGTGTCCTGAGCACAGAGGACAGCCCTACAGCCCCCACGAGATATGACCAGGAGAGCTGTAACCCCTCTGCTCACCCTTCTGGCCCTCAGCTGCTCTCAAGGCATAGAGAAAATTTCAAGGAAAAAGGTAGAAACCAATTACAATGGGTTGCTGCCCACAGAATAAAGGAGAGAACAAGAATCTATGGGGCAAAATCTTCCCAGTAAGGATTTGCAAAACGGGAGCTCGTTTTCAAAAGGAAATAATGAGGTTTTGGGTTTTTTGTTTTTTTAAACCTATAGCTCTGGATGAAGACTAAATGGAAGGTCCTCATCCTCAGAAGCATAAGAATGATGTGGAGTTCTTTCAGCTGCTACCACACAACCCTACAGGTGCACCACCAAAGTGACACTTTAATGGATCAGCGGGGAAAGGACCATGTAGTTACACATCTGGCACATGCACAGCAAACACAGAGCACCTCTGTGTCAATGAAAAAGAAAACCTGCTGGAGCTAAACTGACCAGAATGTCTATTTTAAAGGAATACTAGGTATTATTGAGCAGCCTTTAGAATGCTGCTGTTCACTGGGGCACACCACTTCAGGAAACAAAGCACGGTAACATGAAAACATATGCAAGCCACCCCTCACTTTTCACAGATTTTAAAGAACAAAAGGGCTTCAGCTGTGACATTCTCAATACAACCATCTAGTTGGATGCCTGGAATAATAATGAATATAGAATTTCACCCAATAATTTACTCAACAAACCCTTAACTTCAAGTTGAGCTTTTTGAAGTAAAAATTTCAAATGAAGAATGAATCACATCTGTAAGGAAGTTATTCCTCTCTGCCCAAAATTTTCCTTTATTTCTAGGTCCAAATTTTTCTTGCTTTTCCTTCCAGGCACATACATATGCAATACATTGGCTCTGAAATCATTATCTGCTTTTGTTCATCTCTACTTTACATCAAACAAAACACAAGAGGAAGTAAGAAATAGCTGTAATACGCACATTACAGAGCACTTAATCTCATGGCTAGTGACATACAAACTACGAGATAGTGATCTGGAATATAACACACATTGTCTACTGAAATTGCCATTGCTTGGATAGTGAGCTCAATTTGCCAGTACTAGAAGGATTAAGTCTAGGTAAAGCACATATCCGAGCAAATTATGCCCAACATGGACAGTTTCCTCATTTGTCAGGGAGCACTTATGGAATAAAGGAGACAGAAATGACACTCACTACACTGTGCTTTTGCAGATTCAGCAGATTTTTCTCCACAGGAAAACTAATAGTCTGGTGGACTTCTCTCCTTTTTTTTCCACAGTGTGTTTGAAAGCCAGATGACCTGGCTTATACAAAAGGTTTTGCTTTAATAAGTCATTCTACAGCAAGATAATCTTCTTTATAAAATAACAGTACTTCTGTTTACGAAATTTGCTACTCTGCACATTGAAACTTTATACCAGAAGGTTCCCTGCTGATTAGGAAGGATGCTGATGTTTTCCTCACTAGAAGGCACTGGCAGACATATTTCCCCAGAAGCCTTCAACTTCAGTTCCATAACACAGTAACAATGGTAGAATAAGCTTTTTGTTAAGAAAGATATACACACTTTATCAATAAAGAAGAAATTAGGAAAGTCAGAGGAGCAACGTGTAGAGAGATAAGGACATACTATATAGTGTCTAAAAATACCAATTGTATATAATACCAGTGTCCTAAAAACCATTAGAGCACATGAAGTAGGAAAACAAGTAGTATGGGAATACAGCTGCACCAAGCTGCATCGGTGGAGGGGGGAAGGGCAAGACCAGTTTTGAACCATGGTGATTCTCCATCACCTCTGATGGATGGCACTGACCAAAGACTGTGGCTGGCAGTGAAACCTTCAGCCAGGCTTGCAAGATTAAATGGCAGGCAGGGACAGAGCAATGCAAGCTCTCTGTGGGACACTGGCTGAACTGAGGTAGCAGAATTCACAGTATAAACATAACACTTCAGAAAAATATCATTTTACCATGTTCATCAACAAAACAAGAACAATACCAGGAACATAGTTACACCCACATCTACATCATCTTTTACCATAGCCTCAAATCCTCAAGTCATTCCTGGCAGCTGCTCCACAGAAGGAGCAGTAATTTAGATATACATAGATACTGGGACCAGGTCCCCCGCTTGGGTCACCCGGCTGAGAATCAACAGGCTACTGTGGCTTTGTTTCTAACCACTTCCTGACTACAGTTTGGCTATTTAGTCTTTCGCCACCTGGTTTATATTTGATTTGCAAAAATAAAAATAAACAATATCCCTCAAGGAGCAACAAGAATACTGCCCAGTTTGCAGTTTGTGACCAGAGAAGCAAGGAGCTGGGGCCATACATTCTCTGGTACCTAAGCCACAGGTCAGACCAGTTGCCAGCTAAGCCAATATTTCTGGTTTGAAGCATCTGCTGAACTCTTGCAGACAATTAGAAAGATTTGTTCATCACTGAAATAGAAAACCAAATTTAAGAACGGCTGTGTAAATAAACTGGAAGTTCATTCAAAACCTGGGACACAGAGGCTAGCTATTTCTGGAATATAAAGAAAATTAAGTTGGGAAAAATTCTTAAAGTTTGAAGATATCATTCTGCTTATTTCCTTCACTGTGAATGAATACATAGGAATAAAAATGGCTCCAAAATATCAAGATTAATATTATTTCAGCTGTTTCTCTGTGGATAAATGCAACTTTTTATTTCGTTGATGACATTAAAAGTCATTTGCTGAATTAAAAAGCTGTGATTCCTATCTTTTCATGGTAAATGCATGTTGTATTGCAAAGATTGCATTTAGAACTGTAATATCATAAGCATTTTGTAAATAAACAAATCCATTGTAACATTTTATTAATCTCTCATATCTAATAATTTTCATTTATCCACTTTTAATTAACTTGGGGATTATTTCTTCCTACAAAATTAAGTTTCAGGATTAAAGTAAACTCTGGAGTCCAAAAGCCTGCTTAAAGTTGCTCAGGTAACATGTTTGCTTAAAAATACAACTTGTCAATTAAGCAAAATGGAACAACAGCATTTTAAAACTCTTTTTAGAACTTTAATTCACAAATGAGTTCAGAGTTGCCCAAATCTAATTGGAACATGATTATGATTATGCTCCTTAGGAGTCTTTTAGCATGGTGATGAGAACCTGAAAGGAATCCAGTGGGCACTTATAATCTATCTCCAGAAAGTACAGAGCAAGCATATTTTATCACCTTTGTAAGCTGGACTGATAATGCTCAGTCGTGGCAGGAAGGCAGTAGGAAGTAAGTCCTCCTAGTAAGTGGGAAGAGAAAGAAGTGCTTTCGTTGATCACCCCCTTATTTTCATATGCCCCAAAACAGCTACACATCTTGTTCCTTATCTACTGATTCCAATTCCTAATTAACCAATAGATGGGAAAAAACCCAAAACTTCTCTGGCAATGACTAGACTTATTTTCACACTGAAGTGCAGGGAAAATTTAAAAATTTGTTGACTTGCAATTGCAATGTTCACATGGTGCCACATGCCATGGCACTAAACCTGGGAAAAAATCTATGCGTACATTTTAGCACACACATTTTTCCATTTATTTCTGTGTCAGTACTCACAAGTTTAAAGTTAAGCATGATCCAATTTTTTAGAATAAAGTGGGTAACTTCTGCTTTCCATTTCTCTAACTGCCTTCTGTTTCTGCCTAAAATCAAACCCTTCTTTACCTTTAAGAATAAAAATAATCTTTCAAACATTACATAAATAAAAGCACAGGAAAGTTGTTAGCTCTCAATTGATGTTTCTTTCATAAATTCGTCCAGTTCATTTGCATTTTGGGTTTCCACATCATCCTGCAGGAAGGTGTATTACAATTTACATGCCATGTAGAAAGGCATTCCCTTTATTTTTTTTGCAACCTTCTGCCCTAATTTTAGTTTTTTGAGAATTTAGAAGTTGTAGATGCCCCATAACTGGACACATTCAAGGTCAGGCTGGACAGGGCTCTGAAAGCAAACGGATCTAATTGAACATGTCTGTCACTGTCATATTTTCTGGAAAAATCAATTTGCCCAGGATTCTTCTCCTGGGAAGCCAAGAAGCCTCAGAGAAAAAGGAAAACAATATTATCTCATTTGCTTCTCCTGTGTTTTGCTGCTTTGGAATGTGTTTGGAGATTGTTTATCCAACAGGTGGTTGTTTCATTGGTTTCATGTGAATTGTTTTGACTTAATGACCAATCGCAACCAAGCTGTGTCGGGGCTCTGGAAGGAGTCACAAGTTTTTATTATTAGTTTATAGCCTTCTGTAAGTATCCTTTCTGTATTCTTTAGTATAGTTTAGTATAGTATTCTTTAATATAATATAGTACCTTAAAATAATAAATTAGAATTCTAAGAACATGGAGTCAGATTCCTCTTTCCTCCCTGCCACAGGGGACCCCGCAAATACAATACATGTCCTGACTTACTGCACACCATTCAAGCTTTCCTACTATGTCTCTATCATATTCACCTCTTTTCTATTCTAGAAAATGTTACCATGAAGCACCTTGGCTCTAGCTTAAATTTTATCCTTTGAATTGGTCTCCTCCCCCTTCTTTGTCTTCCCTGTCCTCATGGCGCAGCATCTCCCCTCTCTGTTTTCTAATAGATCCTGTAATGCCTTGGTAAGTCTATCAACTCTGCACACCAATTTCCTAACTCAAAAAGGAATTTATCCCTTTTTGGGTAAGCGGTTATAGCTGGGCAAACTATGTTTTTCCCCCAGTCAGACTCTGTTCCAAAAAGACTTCCAGTCACGTACTCTTTCCTCCCGCAGCAGGCCAAGAGGAGATAGCACAGGTACAGACAACACTTGTGTTTGTAAAAGGCCCTGTTGCTCTGAGCAGGTGAGAGAGGAGATACCAAACTGGCCAGATTGCTTTCTTGCACCCTTCCAGACATTGTGCATCCAATCCTGCTCCTTAGATGCCAAATGCCTGCCAGCAGAATGCCCTCATTCATGACTGTCACAAGTACAAACAGGACTCACAAAATAAATGGATTCAAAACTAAACCTAATCCCCAAACTGTGACAGAAGCCATTTGAGTAATCCCTTATCTGTCAGAGCTCTACTCCACTTCCTCTCCACATTTCCCACCAAAAAGGGTAGAGATGAGCACTGCAGTTCAGTTGTGGGAAGCTGCTGGCATGGAAGGAAGCTCCAGCTGAGCTTATAATGGAAACCACCTGTGCCTTTGCTATGACAGAACAAAATTTCTCATTATATTCCCCTATACTCCTTACAAGACAGGAGATTTTCAGTGTCATGCTAGAAAAAGAAAGACAATTGCAAAGGATAAATGCATACAAAGGAGATTAAAAACAAAAGAGTACTCTATTTTTTTTTTTTCATAGTGGGTACACTCAGCACCTCCGTGGGTTAGTAAAACAAAAACATATAGTGCAAAATGTGATGGAAAACAAATAGAAAGTAAGAGTTATTGCAGCAATTTCCTTTTATCTCAAGATAATGTCATCATTGCAGACAATAGGAAAAAAATGTCCATCTGCTTTTAATAACCAATGTGTTGTTGGCCTATCAATGTCCCAATCTGGGTTACCAAAGCATGAACTTAGAGCTAAGCACAACTGGCACAAATCCCTTCGCCCTTTCCCCACCTCAGCTATATTTTCCAGCTTGGATGTCATACAGAGAACATTGAAAGCTAAGATTCCTTGGAAAAATGCATTGTTTTGGGTGTCAGACTTTGTTGATTCAATGCATTTGCCCAGTTTTGAATATAAAAGTAGTTATCAGTTACAAGAATGAGGCAGATGAAAAAAGTGCTGCCACTCTTACAACTGGTTACAGATGATATCCTCCTCTTTTTAAACCAGTATCATAGTACCAAGGCATGAAAGTAAGAGGGACCGTGTTTATTAGGGGGGACAACCTATTGAATAGTGCATCACAGCCCTTTGAGCTGTCAGGCAAGGATCATTAGGCAAAGATCATTTGGGGGGACCTAGAAGCAAGATCCTGGATCCTCAAAGTCATCAAAAAGATGGTGGAATGCAACCTACCACTAAGAAGGAAAAGTAACAGGCAAAGAGATATGCTGTCTAACAAGATTCACCCTGCAGTCTCAGTGGGATACAGTATTTTCTCCACACTGTGTCCTGAACTGTTGTGGAGTGTTGCTATGTACTATTGAATACTTACCACATTCCACCCCAGGGGTGGCTCTGTTTCAGTACTGGGTGAAGTGATCTTATTTAAACATTACTTAGCTCACAGGAGTGCTGAGAAACTTAATTAAATTAATGCCTGCAAAGTGCTTTGAGGTTCTCAGATGAAAGGTGCTACAGAAGTCCAAAGTACTATTAGTATTTCTAAGGATAGGTGAAGCAGTTTGAATAAACTAAAAACCTACATAAATCTTCCCTCAAAGTAAAAGCTTTTGGAATGTCGGTTAACTTGGTTTTTAATTTTGTTTTCATTTTTAAGACCTTTACAATTCCTAACTTTACTTGCAATTTAAACAACCATTTTGGAGCTACACAAGACAAAGCATACTAATACCTCAGTCATTTCCAGACTCAACTTTACCTCTGCTTAAAAAGGTGCACTCAGTATTTCAAACCTCAACACTGTTGAAGAAAATAGCCATCTTTTACCTGTGATCCACTATGCAGGCAACTTTCTTAGATACAAAACATCCAGGTCTTGGCTCTTCAATGAGTTTATAGTTTTGCAATTAGCAATCAATTGTTATTGGAGAGTTAGCTCCAGTCTCTAAATGTTCTGAGTAACAATAACACGATGAAATGAAAACGCAAGCCATAACTACCATCGTCATCTATAGACAAGACAAACAATAGTTTTCAGAGAAGAGAACAATAGCTTGGAGAGATGGGGCTTTCTCCTCAGCCTGCATGCATTTGGAATAACACACTTTTTCGTATGTCCAAACTAGGACACTTAAGAGGTCCCAGTCCTAGTTTCCTTTCTAAAAAAAAAAAAAAAAAAAAAAAAAAAGCAAAACGAAAAAACCCACCAAAAAACAAATAAAAACAAAAGGGTTCAAAAGTGTTCAAAATATTATAATCAAAGGGCTCTTTTAACATGCAAACTGAGGCCGTCCATTTACATGGCACATAGCTGAAGACTATATAAGAAATGCATTTCTAAAAAGCATAAACACAGAGCATTATTAAAGTCACGTCACGACATGTAAAACTTGTACTCAAACAGAAGGTAATTAAATCCCAGAAAACTCATGAGAATGCTTGTTCTCATGAAATTCTCATCTTACTTTCTGGGTCAAAACAATAGGAATAAATATTCTAAACAGAAAACTGCAGAAATTGAGCTTTTAATTCTTTTGAGATTTGTCTGTCACCATTTATTTCCTTTGCAGGCTGGAAATAAGGGAAGGAATGCTGAAACTCTGTCACCTGCACGAAAGTACTGAGGGATGTGGGTACATAAAACGATATGGCTACTCCACTTCAGTATCGCTTTATTCAGTGCAGACCAAGAGGAATTTTTATTGATTCAGTGCACTTTGGGGGTTTGGCATCTAGTTACAGGTTGTATAACACTACTGTGAGAAACCATTTTTAACCTTGAGTATGCATGACTGCTTGTGACTACTTTTATGTTATGAGGTAACTACACAGGAACAGAGGAGGCTGTGGTCAAAAGGAAGGAAGTCCCAATCTCTGCCCTATATATATTCACTGTAATTGCCATCTGCATATAAAAATATGTGCTCAGTTTGAGTAAAACCACATAGAACATATGCATTCTCTTGAAAAAGCACAAGACTATCAGCACCAAGCAAGATAATAAAATGCACAGAATGTGCATTATATGACAGTGCAATTTGACCAGCAAATAACACCCACCAGGCCAGAGATTGATCAAACTACAGAGTATTCTGCTCACATGCAGCCACAGAAGTCAGATCTAGTGACTGCACTAGAGTATACACAACAAAAATATGCCACAACTTCCATGGCAAACTCACCCTATCAGAGCCTGGTGCCTATTTTTTAACTTGTGTTGCCTACCACCATGGACCAGGAATCATTCACACACAGATTTCCATTCACCCAGGGCAAGAACCTGTCTAGGACATTCTCCTCACTTAAGTCCTCATATGTTCACTAGATATTTTCTTTCAAATACTTAGCCATCATTTTTCTGAAAACTGCAATAGCTGCTTCTCTGTTGCTTACTCTCTGGAAGTTCTACAATATTAATAATCATCTGTAAACAGTTATTAATATTGTAGAACTTTTAGAGAGAAGGCAACAGGGTACAATTCCTCCTCAATTCCTTTCACACATGGCACTTCAAGTCTTGTCCATATCTCCTTGTTCTCTGCCCCAGACTACAGTTCAAAAAGTCTTTAAAGACCCACTGTTTCAATTCCCTTTAAAGTCACACACTTCTTAAGTGGAATCCTTCTTAATTCATTGAGATCCCCTTCTTCCCTGAAGAACTCAGATCTAGTTATTTGGCATACCTAAAATGTCCACATTACTGCATTATCCTAGCTGTGCTTTGCCCTCCTGTAACTTTTCTCTTTCAGTGTTTTTCCCTCTTTTAAAATAACATGCATTCCTTACACAGACCTAAAATTTCCTGCAGCTATTCCAGAAATTTTAAACAGTTATTTTTGCAGTTTAATATAAACAGTATTTATACAATGCCTTCTATCCAAAAAGCTTGAAGAACTTAACACTTTATGTTAAGTTTTACCATATCTCCGTGAACTGCCTCTTTATTTACAACTTGCTTCCCTCTGGGCAAGTAAGACTATATCCACATTACAGAACCAGGATCTAATGCAGCAGGGACCAGAAAACCCTATGGGCTGGCTTCACCCTTGGCTGAAGCTCATCTAAGTATGGGCTGCAGCCCAGAACGAAGGTCCACCCTTCCTCCTCCTCCCTCCTCTTGAGTCCCTGCAAACAGAGCTCACACAGCCAAATCAGGCAACAGATGAGACTGCAGAAAATAGATCTTTTCTTTTGTCAGATTGCTAATTGTCTCAGCTCAGCTGACCATCCCGCCATGCACTGGTGGTGTCACCACAAAGCAGGGAAAACACATGGCTGAGAGGCAAGCATAGCTCCTGCTCCTTTCAGCAGGAGCTTGAACTTAAATGATTCAGATGTCTCTAAAATTGCAGCCACAGTGTAGAGACAGGCAGATGGCTGTTCTAAGTAGTCACTAACACAAAATGGAGTGCTTACCTCCTTTCTCTTACTCCAGCTGCTTGTTTCCACTTCTTCCTTGTGCTGGTGCTAAGACCCACCAGACTTCACAACGGAATAATCACATAACAGCAAGGAAAGCCAAAGCAATACAAATCATACATACATTTATTTTCTGATGGTTTAGTGGACAAAGTGCTTGCACATGAGCAATGCAGGAGCAGGAGAAAGAAAGGGGAACAATCTCCTCTTTCCAGCGAGGAGTGATCCTGGACCAGCTTAGTCACCTCGTGTAGCTCCACACTACAGGAAAGGGCCACAAGCTAGTGTTGAGAGAATTAACCACAGATATGTACTGCTTGTTAAGTGCTGTACTTGCAAACACTTCAAGCTTTTATCTCAAATAGCCTTAAAGACCTTTTGTCCACTCATTGTTTGCCAGTATTTGATGACTTCCTACTTTCTTTCTTAACCTCTTAGTTTTTAATTTCTTACAATTCACCAGTTAAGCTCTGCTGAGTATTTGCTGATTCTTACATTCCCTAGTTACCCAAACTCCGAATCACCCTATTCTCTATGTATAAATCCCCTTCATCTTCCTTTACTGCTTTATCTTTCACTCAATTTCTTCAAAATACTTCTCACAGTAAAATGTTGTCTTCCTTTTAACTTCTTCATTAGAAGTGGAATTTACCCAGTTTTACTTTCTATTACAATCATGTCTTTCTTTAACACAGCTCTAAATTTCCAGCCTTCCCCTTGGAGCTAGTTCTCAGAAGACTCAATTTGTTTTCTCTGCTGTGAAGAAGGGCCACCTCTTTCGCAGCCCAAAAATGGGCAGCGGTTGTGTTGTACACACCACAACAGAATCTCATCCCAAGAATAACACACACACGAGTCAATAGAAACCATACAGCTACTAAATGATATATTGATCATAACAAGAGACTGTCAGTCTAATGGTTGCCTCCATTAAAAATGTGTGACAAGCATCACACCACAAGTAAGTTTTAAATTTAATTTCACCTTCTATCTGTTGGCTCTCCACCTTACATTTAGATCTAGTTAGACTGTGTTAATCAGACAGTGCTGAATGAAAAACCATATAAAAAGGGACAGAATAAGAGCTGAGCAATGTCTTCAGTAAAAGGACTTGATCCCATGAGGTTCTCAATGCCCAGAAGTCCAATGCATTTAATGTGAGGGTACCAACTGAGCAGTAAATAAATGTACTGCCTCAACAACATTATGCCACCACTGATCTGAACAAAGTTCATATGCCAGGCTATATAGCACTGCTCCCATGAATCCCTAGAAACTCGATTTACAGGAATGCTTTTCCAGCATTCAGTACCAAAACAGTAGATAATCTCTTGCCTACATGGCACAATCACTCACAGAAAAGCAGTTGTGAAAATCTCTCAGCATTGCTCCAGCTACAAGAACCTATGTTTGCCCTTAAGTGTCAACTCTTGACCAGTCCTAAAGCATTAAGGAGAATGACACAATTGTGTAAAGACAGACACACAGGCTACTGCAGATCTCTTCAGAGAATAGGATGCACATTTTTTTAAAGCATGATAAGAAAGCCTTTTTTATTTTTAATGCAAGGATGCAATGTGTTTTTTAATTTATTTTTAATTTAAGGGCAGTTTAGGTTACTGTGCTTTCTTACACAACTGTCATGCAAAGAACAAAACTCCAACTTACCATCAGCTTAAGAAGCCCCTCAAAACCAATTTTAATACATTACTACTAAGAGAACAAATTGGCCATTCTGTCAACAGAGAACACCAAGAAGTTGACTAGTCTCCTTACAAGATGGGCAAAGATGAAATGTGATGAATATACAGCTGATGAAGGAAATGTATAGTGAAAACTCTTCAGGATGGTACTCAGTCTGCTAGCTGAAGGCTCTGCCATGCCAGCTGCCAGAGCTCAAACAAAGCCTTTGATGAAATCACAACTACCCTTGTCTCAGTTTCACAAAAAAAAAGGAGACTGTGGACAGTTTAATTATCACAGAACCATTACCATCAGCGGCAGTTTCATAATCTTGAAATGCTGCCATTCTCAAAAGCCATTTGCCTGAAAAAAATCCTTAAAACACAAGAGGCTGTCATACTGTCCAAACAATAGAGCAATTCTTATACAATCAGACGCCACAACTAATTATTCAAAACAAAAACACCCCCCTATTTTTAAACAAGGGAACAAAGGATGTAAATTTTATCCAGAAATATTAGATTTTAAAAGGAGTAAAAATATCCAAAAACCAAAACAGATGAACACTGTAGACTTGCCTTTCTTTCATGCCTATACGTGCACAAAACTGATTCTGTGTTAAAGGAATGAGTACATACACTGTTCATGTTCCTAACAAACACAATAAAAAATAATAAGTAATAAAAGCAAACTGTAGGAGCTGTTTTGGTCACTCTCACTTAGATTTCAAAGGAACTGCCTGCTTCATTCACACTCTATCTTATTTGGGTTAATCAAACTGTATTTTATTTTTTCTTTGACACCTATAAAGATTGCTCTGATAAAGTGCCTATTAAGATAAGTGTTTCAATGTTCTTTTTTCTTACCATTAGTCACAATTTCCTAATACTGATATTTTGCCAGGATGACAGAGGAAGCAGTTACAAATGCAAGTGATTAGTATGTGTGTGAGTGCCTTGACACACAGTTTTGGTCACTTACTAATACAAATACTGAGCTGGCCTAAGGGCATCTTTGTGTCATTTTCCATTAATAGAAAAATATGAACCCTTTGTAGCAAGTTGCTACTAAGCATTATGTCCTTGACTTCTATTGAGTTAACTTTTCAAACATCTGATGTTTGTTATTCATTTTGTACAGCATTTGGACGTTCTAAAAACCTCAGTAATCAAAGCAATATGCGCATTGGAGAATGTTCTTTTTGTTAGTTTATACTGGTCATATATCAATCATCTGACTATACAGAGACTGGACGGAGTTCAGCTTTTTTTTCTTTTTACGAGACAGATCAATATGTAACAATTATGTATGCAAATAGTACCCAAACACATGGGAAAAAAAAACAACACAGACAGATGGCAAAATCCTCAGCCAGCTGAATTGAGTAGGGCCAGAATTACATTCCTAAAATTTTGGCTTAAGAAATCCTGTTTGAGAAGGTAAAAGAAATCCAGAATGCTGGAGTTTATGAAGAGGAGACTCGGAGACTGCAATAAAAACACATTGCCAAGATTGGAAGACAAGTTAGGAGCAGCTAGAGAGGAACTGCTACAGGAAAAGCACAAGTACAACTGAAAGTCTGAAAGGACAGTTTGAAAGCAATGAAATGAGGATGAAAATGGGTGATTCAGAGAGGAGACAGTAATTAATGTAAGCAAATAAAACCAGTGGCTGTTAATAGAGGAAACAAGAGAAGAGATGTACCTACTTTGCAGCCCAGTTCATTTGACATAAATGAGTGGAAGGAAAATGGTTATTGGTTGTCAGAAGGGGTCCCAGACTAGCAGGGGGTTTTTAGAAGTGCTACAAGCAGCTCAGTGGTGGGTTTAATCCAAGTCTGAAGTGGGTATACAGGCCAGACTTCTGACAGCCCTATACTTGAAGATGAGGCTCCATTGCCTGGGGATTTCAGAGGTCTGCATGGAGCATGGGGAGAATGGATGCAACAAAGGGAAACAGAACCAGTCCAAGACTTGAAAACAATCAAGTGAATCAAGTGAATGGAACAGACTACTGAAGAAAAAAGGCTTGCACCTGGAGGCTGCAAACACCATAAGTAGCAGCTCCTGTTTCTAAGGTGGCTGATCTGCATTAAGACTCAAAGAAATCCTTTGGAAGAAATCTGAAAGGATTTCTGCTACTACAGGAGGGCCCTGGCATTTGAGGTCACCTATGGTCCAAGAGAATATTTTTCTGGCAGACCTGAAATGAGAAAAGGCAGGAAAATTTTCTTTGCTTCATTCTTCTGACCTGGCTGCTTTTCCTGGAGTCCCTTAAACCAGTAGCAAAGATGTGTAAGGCAGCTTCTACAAAAATAAATCCATGGGGATCCATGGAAATCAGGTATTGTAACCAAGATATGCCTTCCTTGATTTTAACTAGATGTTATCATCAGAAGAAGAAAACTGCTTCTTCCTCTTTCTTCAGTGCCTGCTTTTTCTTTTTTTCCCTAACAGAAAATGAATGCATAAAGTAATTTGGGAAAGGCAGGCTGCTCTATGTACATTACCTTTATAGGACACATAAGAGCCCATCAGAAACAACTCTGAAGATGGCTTTAGCTCACATCCACATCCAAGTTCTGCACAGCCAGCAATATGGGGAACTGAAAGCTCGCTTCAGTGTTGTCTCCTTCCACTGCCAGAGCAACTTTCAGCTCTGCTCCTGGCAAAACAACCATGTCCAGAGTAAAATGTTTTAAACTCTGTATAGATGTAAAGGCAGAGAGAAAAATAATCCCTTCACTTCCATGGAATCAGTTAAGGAAGGGATAAATTACAAAACAAATTCTAGATGTAACTGGAGTTGAAGTGAGGTGAATTAGTAAACCAGCAAGGTACCGCTGGCATCCTGTGAGACATTTCCATGAAGTCTAACTTCTTTTTTTCCTCCTTAGGAGACACACAAAAAGGCTGTTTAAGCAGCGTGCAGAGCCCTTACCAACCACGTTCTGAACATAGTCAAACACTTGGGAGTCTCAGTGGCTGCCGCTACACAAACAGGGAAAGCAGACTGGGGTGGCAAGAGATTGCTCATACGTGTAGCAAAGCACTTGGATCCAGCAGCCATTGCATCAACGTCACCTGCAAGGAGGTTTTTGGGACACTCTGCTTGGCAGTTTTGATTGGCCCTACACTGAAGCAGAAAGCACAACAACGTCTGCATGCCTGGGTGTGTAACTTCCAAGAGGAGGTAAAACACAGTACAGAAAATATCTCAACAATACCGATAACAGTGAATCTATTGGATGTAAAATAATACACCATAATATAGGTGAAATGTAATTTAGATCATCAGTCTTCTACAGAATTCATATATGTGTTAGTTGAACTTATAGAGAGCAGGAAGAATGACTATTTGGAAAGATACCACATTAAACAACTGAACAAATGCATAAAAAAATATGCATCCTTTATTTGGGACTTGGCATAAAAGTGAACGGAGGGAGAAACACCGCCATACATTGTTGACAGAACAGAAATGTATTTAACACTTCTTCGATCTTATATAAATAGTAAGCTTATTCTATGAAGATTTATGACACTAATTCCACTAGATTATTTATTTTAAATGAGGTATTTAAATCAATTCACAAATGGATTGTTCCACGCCAACTTGGATAGCTCACAGGCACTGTACAAGGATTTTAACATAGTAGCCCTTTGGCAGGGGAGGGGAAATAGCCATGTTTTTCCTTCCCCACCAAAAAAGGCTTTTCTATTAGAAATATAAACTCAAATCCAGGGTGACAGCTCATCTTTCCCTAAATCTAGGCATGTTTTTTTTAAAAACCTATGAAATTATAAAGAGTTAGGAATTATATACAAAATAAAAATATGACAGAAAGGGAAGCTTTCATCTCTCATGGAAGCAAAGACTGTTTTTGTTGATACATATGGAAAAAATTAGGCCCAATTATATGTTGTGCTTTGGCACTGTGGTTCCAACTTCACCACAGGCTTATTTTTTTCACAGATATACCATTACAGCCAATTCTACCCTTGAACATTTGAACTCAAACCTCGTAACACAGGCATTTTTGTTGCTAGATTACTTGTACCCTGGATGAAATGTTCTGTGTTACCGTTGTCCTATATTTAGAAGTTTAAAAAGGGTTATCTGTATAGACTTCAGAGAACATATACTTATAAAAATATAATAAGATTAAAACATCTTGTGAATAAAGCACACTTTATTGGAGGATAATATCTTGGTTTATAAATTAGATTTTAGAGAGACTGAATGTGATGTGATAAGAGGCAGAATAAGAGAGATCATCAGAGACACAGAGGAAAAAATTAAAAAAGAAATCTGTATAATTTTTAGACAGGACAGATAAGGGAGAGGAAGCCATGGCGAAGACAAGACTGTAACCATCAAGGGAATGACAGAAAGGACATAAAAGGTAAAACTGACAAAAATCTGAGGTTTACAGATAAAAATTTTTATGAAAATTGTATTAATCGTCACTTAGGAAAGACAATAAAATTCAAAAATAGGCATCTTTAATTTGTAACAAATTGTCAACTAAAGGCCTTGAAAACACACATTTTTATTACAGTTTTGCAGCTCTTTTGGAAACAGTGACATAATTTACAAATCAAAAGAGTTTGCACTAATCCTGTTACTCCATAAGTATCTCTGTGGCTAAGTCCTTATATAACTCTACTATTTCAACAGAGAACACAGACACAGGTATCTTAAAATTCTGCATTAAACATTTCTCTGCAATATCTGTGAAGATCATTAGTCATAGATGGGCTAAAGACACAAGCTTCCCAAAGATCACAGGCATAAGCAAACATGGCCTGGCTGTCTATAACCTGGAATAAAATGTCAGAGCAGGCAAGCCATCAGCCATCTATCTGTGGTATTTCCTAAATGCCTTATATAACTCGATACACAATGTCACCTAACTGAAATACTATAACAATAATTGGTTCTTCCTGTACTTAGACAAGAATGAACATTATGCACAGAAAATGGAGAGGGACATAAAGGACAAGGAAGAAATATTAAATGGAAACCTAATGCATATAGTGCATACTAATAAATTGAGCTATTGTGGCTTGCAGGGGAGGACACTGAAGTTTTCCCCCTATGTAGCAAAGGCTGCTGCAGAACTAGGAAAGAACTCTTTTCAAATGGATTAATTTCTATAACAACTACATGAATACTACAGAAAAAAATCCTGCAGATGCAGATGTTTCAATTAAATCTTAAAATTACCAAAACCTCTCCAAGAATCAGACAATTATATATCCCAAATAAAGTTTACTCAGTTTCCTCATGAGTTTCCTCACTTTAGAAACAGTGGGAGAAAAACTGAAAGCGACTAAATGTATCCAGCATTTATCCAGTATTTGAAAAGACAGGGATTTTTTAAGTGCTTTTCTGATGCTTGTTTAGGACATGTAATTTATTTTCTTTAAAATTATTACTGTCCGCAAACATCAACAAAAGAAAACATCAATATTATTAAATATAATGTGAACTTAGTTGGTTTGTTTGAAATTAACTCCAGCCATCTTGAAAATACCAAAGATACTTTTGTGAATACTATGCCCCTTCCAGTCTTTCATGGGAAAATACATCTACTGTTGATATCTGCAATCTTGACAGTATGGATAATCACATTCTGATAAGATCATGTTGTCTGGGCACGGCAAAATTACTTAGTTCTGTAGTCTGCTACAGGTTTTCCATTACATGCACAAAGAAAAGAGTAAACTGCAAATTCCGAAGCAAGTCAGGTCTCAGGCTGATGTCACTTCTCCTCCATATTATTCAAGTAAAATTTGTAACTAAAACCCAGAGTTTGATAAATAGACTTGAATACAAACTTTTTAAGATTTTAGAACCAATGTTTAAAAAACAGCAGAATAAGTAGGACGTTAACACAAAAAACCCAAAACCAAACAAACAAAAAAAAGAACCACCACAAATATATGGTCTCTTAATACATCTATTGTTTATTTCCTATATTGCAATTTTTCATCTCCCAAAAACTCTATTAAGGAGTTTATGCTTTTATAGAATTTTGACTATCCTAAATAAGGAATAAAAAATTATAATGAAGAAAAAACATTATTAAGAAAAAATTATTTAAGTAAATTGTTATTATATATTTGATCTGGCATGTCAAACTGAAAAAACATCAACTATTACTTTCATCTTTGATCTCCAATATTGGTTCTTTTGGTTCTTATTGGTTCTTCTTCAAAACTTATGGCAGTAAATCATAAATATTTTTGTAGAACTATTTTTTCACCAACTAAAAATGGGAGAGCACAATAAAAAGTTATTCAATTAAATCAGTAATGCCTCCTTTAAAGGTGTATACTCACATTAGAGCAGCCTCATTCTCTTACAGCACTGATTATTGATTCAGTGGTATTTTAAAAAAAAATTACACCATTTTACATTTTATGTTTCCTGGAAAGTTTCCTAGGATGGCTTCTCATGAACAACGTTGCATTTAGTAAGAGACCAAACTTTCTCACAGGAGTCTCACAATGCCTCACAGTGAGAATGATGCTGAGATTGGAGAAGCCTAAGGCAGTCAATCTACACAGTGCTATGGAATACCAGGTATATTTAAGAGTGGTAAGTGTAACACATGGCTGTGGGAGTAGTGTAACTCTCTCCACATGCCACTTCCACTTCTGGAGAAAAATGCTGTGGGCTCTTTTCAACAAAATCTTCCTATTCTGTTCACACAATGAAGCTAAGCCCCAAAGAAGCCTCACATTACTGCCACAGAAGTGAGGCAGTGATCCACTGGCTGGATTAGCCTCATGCATCTGGGTTCATTCAGGGAAGTTAAAGTGATTAAACAAAAAAGTTTGAAGACAAATGCATTAAATAACATTTGTTACAGCTTGTATATTTTTAGCACCCTGGTGGCACACTCTACCATCATCCTAATTCCAAAAAGAGACCCTTCACAAGGGCATCCACCCAGTTTTGGTTTACATGCTTTACTTCTCAATCTTAAATAAATCCACTCTCACTTTCCTAATCATCCCTCTATACACAAGCACTCTGGAAACAATTCACTGCAATCCTTTTCCTTTCCTCTGTCTCCACAGAGAATTATACAGGCTACAGTTTTAAAGAAAACACAGTTTATGAGTCAAAAAGACTGTTTGGGGAAATACAAAGTAGATGACAGATGTGTAATACAATATGGAACTTGCATATGTGTATGTAGGGGCATACAGGTTAAATTATTGCCTGATGAATTTCCCATGACAGCGAAATATAGGCAGTCATTCTGACCTTTTAAAAGTGGTTCATTGGTGCTCTGGTGCTGAAAAACAATCATTAAAAATTATTTTCTGTAGTAAACAGATGGCTCACCTTTGCAAAGGAGCTCTCAGATGTTCTGTATAATGACTCTTATATTTCCTTACGTCCAATCATAAGGTAAAGAAAAAAGAGAAATAGCCCTAACTCTGAGTAGGCTCTTGCTGTCAAACTTTTGGGTTTAGAACAGGTACATGTAATTTATGACAGATATTAGAAGAATGATTTTGAACACTAAAGAGAAGCAAAGAGATCTATACTGCTCATGTACGTCAGGTCACCTAAATCTCTGTTAAGTCAGTGAAAGGAAATCGAAGAAAGTAATAAATTTTTATTGGACACATCTTTTGGGAGTTTTGCCCAAGTAACATTCCTTCTTTTTGGCCTGAGCAGGAAGCCAAAATACAGCATCCTTAGGGTATTTCTACTACAAAGAGAAAACTAAGAGAAAGTTGCATGTTTCTTTGAAGCGAATTCTCACAAATGCTATTTTTTGCCTTTCACCCCAGATTCAGCCTCATCTTAGCTCAGTCTTTGCTCTTTCTGAGGCTCAGTTTTCATAACTGTGTGTCTACAATTCTCCACAGATTTGTTTTTTTTGTCTTCCATATATTTCCACTGAGAGAGGGAAGGCTTATTGGGAACTTTAATGGCACCTCTGTGAAGATGTGGCCCCCAAAGACAAGCTACAAGCCTGCTACTAGCTCTCAGGGCTCTTTGGGTCTGCTGGCTTGTGCCACCACGTTGCCACTGCTGGTGCCAGCAGTGCTGGAGTAAAGCTTCCTGAGCTGAAGGCACGTTCATTCACTTGCTTAGACATGGAAGCATGTAGACAATAGTCAGTAAGACTCCTGAGTTCACACACGTTTTGCTAAGAGTTAACGTTAAGTGGCAAAATCTCTCTGTATCTTGGCAGGAAACAACTTTCACCCCTCACCTCCCAGCTGACTCCATGAAGTTTTACTACTTCTTATGCTAAATTAAGTCTTACATTGCAATATAATAGCAGTACCACAAAAAACAAAGAAACAAACAAGCAAACAAAACCAAACAAAAAAATCAAAACAAAAAAAATCCACCTAAGTCAAGATTAGTATTTAAGTTTTTGATTTGGATCAGAAAAACACTGTTGAAGAACTACTCTAAGATGTAAGATTTTAAGGCAAAATCAAGAGATTTATAATTATCTTACATGAACAAAAAAGTAAAATTGGATGCTTGACATTCACTCAACTACAAAATGAAGCACCTGGTGTCAAGCAAATGATGTCCATAGTTTAGACTGCAATTAACCACAGACAGCTTTACAGCCCAGCACTTGAGGATGCTTTCTGTCTTCGAGATGCCCACTGAAGCTCATACACTCTCATAAGAAACATTTGTAAATACTACAGCAGTTTTCAGCAACTACCTAAATACTCTAATTTCACTGAAATGTACTGAAATCTGGATCTATCAAGAAGGATGTTTTGGGAATTTTCAAGGGGTGTGTGTTACAGACTGTGTATACCTTATTTTGAAATTAATGTTAATTTACCTTTGATGTCTGGTATCGGTAATTGGTTTTTCCAGATTCTCTGTAATTAATGTACTTGCATCTCTACACGCACACTATTTTGATCATGGATTTACTATGTCTTTGAAGTAGAAAAACTCCCTTTTTTAAGCTAACACTACCCCTTTAGTATGGCTCTGGTACAAGACTACTTAACTAATCATTTCATTTTAATGATGTAATGAAAATACCACAAGGCTGTCCTTACAGTTCTTATTACTACTAAAGGGATCTATGAGGACACTTTAGAATGTATTCATCCTGTACTCCATATACCATAAATTCAATTAGCAAGCTATATGTTAATACTTAGATTAATATACTTCAGAGAAATTAATTCTTCATTAGTGACAGGTATAC
Organism: Zonotrichia leucophrys gambelii; assembly: GCF_028769735.1. Lineage (NCBI taxonomy): Eukaryota > Metazoa > Chordata > Aves > Passeriformes > Passerellidae > Zonotrichia > Zonotrichia leucophrys. The sequence goes on along the minus strand of NC_088171.1, from coordinate 47,228,011 downwards.
TAAATACTTCATTCCTGTTTGTACCACTTGCCCTCCTAATTATGATTTATTCCAGGGATTAATTTCAAGACTTTGAAGTAACGTAAGATTACTGTTGAGTAGCAAATACAAGCAAGATTTAACAGTACATATATTTATCATTCTCAAGAAGTTAATATGAACAAGTCTATCTATCTAAAATAAAAACATAGTTTTCTTTTCCAGACGGCAATCATCCAAGCTAGAGGCAACAGCAGAATTTTAACCTTGAAATTTTTTTGATTTCTTGCTTTATTATCCCAGCTTATGTATTTTCCTATAAACTACATACCTCATGTCTCCATGGTTTTTTAGGTTTAAGTTGTACTTAATTTTAAAAGGCTCCACACAAAAGGACAAGTTTAAACATTCTAAATCATTAAATTAAATCCATAGGAATTTCTGAAGTGAAGCAATTTAAAAAAAACTCTGCCTCAAATATGGGATTTTATAGACTTAGTCTAAGTCCTCCTCTGTAGAATTGTTAACGTAATTGTCTTCCTCCCAGATTTTCTCATTTTCTCTTTCCAGGAGGAGTCTGAATATGCTGTTAAAAATGAGCAGGCTGATTATTAACTATAATATTCAAGATCAACATTAACAACTACATATTTCAAGATTGGCATTCTTAAAGTAGATTTGCCTTTTCTGAGTCTTTTTTCAACCTGTCAAGAAAAGAAACCATTTCACTGCAAGTGTATAAAAGCTGCATTATTTCACTGTCCACCAGCACAGATTTCTTTTTCTCTTACATTCTATTTATAAATGAAAACAGATGAATTCAATAAAACATAAGTCCACAGAATTATGGCTTCCTTTATTCTAGTGGTAAAGAAGTTATACATAATTGGCTCATAATTTTATCCAGTGGTTGAAACTTTTTCTTGAAACCAAAAAAGGAACCACTCTTTAAAAACCTGATGGTTTCATTTCAGTGTAATCCATCCTATTTTCTGATGCTAGTGAACATGGGTTGACTAAACAGCACCTACCATACTACATTGCTTGATACTCAGGAAAGTAGCTCTATTTCAGTCTCAAACCTGAAGTCCACACCATCAGTGGACAGTGGACCAAGACAACCATTAGCTTATCAATAAGTAAGACAAGGTGGCCAAAGAAGATGAAGGCCAAATTCCCCTTTCACATCAATGTTATCAGGGAATTGAATCCCATTCAACAGAAAGCAGAACTTTGTCCTCTGTTATGCAAATCCAGTATTAAAATCTCTCTATACATTTCATTGTTTTATGTCAAGTTTTATTTCAGGTGTACACTAGAGCTTAACATTTTGGTTTCCTGCCAACACTCAGACAGCAAAAACTGCTTTGTATTTTCCTTTGGTTACTTCTGGGTAAAACAATCAATTACCAAATCTTTACATGCTTCATCTGTAGGTAATAAATGCCAATTCTAAAAAGTGACTGGCACAAATATATGGCAGTGTACAGTATTTTGAAGACCCTAACAAAGTAAAAGTAAAATGAAAGGTCCTCCACCCTAGCTCCAGAAGACAGGCCAGATCTTCAGCTCACATAAAATCAGCAAAAGTCTATTGACTTCAGTAGAGCAACACTGATTTTCACATGGAAGGAGTTTCTGGGGTTCTAGTAAAGGCCCTATTTCTTTTAAAGCATGAGAACACTATAATGCAAAGCCACTAATAACGTTAATGTTTCATTTGTTACCTGCTTTAGTTTTATCTAGCAATTTACTTCATTATACAGAGGAATGGGGGTCCAGGGGGGAGGAGGAGGGAGAGTAGGATTCAGCTTACCTAAGTAATCACGCAAAAATTAGGCATCTACTCCAATAGAATATAAGACTCTCCTTTGACAGATAATAGAGAAAGGAATTCCCAACCACAGAGTAATCCATTTCTTTAGTAAGACATCCTTCTTAGAGCAGGATGATGTTTCACCCAGTCCTACTTTCCTGCATAGCCTACAGCCTAAGCAGCGAGCACTGATCACATATCTGACTTTGACACTGTAATTGTGAAAAGTTGCTGATTTGGTTGTTTCATTTTTCTTTTTCTTAGCATACCTGATGCTGAAAGACAAATTAATCACAGTGCAGAATGTACATATTAGCTACTACATTATGAAATAATTATCAGAAATTCAGGGGTTTTTTAACCTATGTGGAACTATATGAGTTGCAAATAGACAGGATGTGTAGCACTGATGTTTTTCAACAAATCAGTGAAGATAAGTTCCTTTAAAATCACAAAGAAGTATTGTTTCTATCTTGAACTACAATATACTTAAAACATACAGCCACCTTGAAAAAACAAAATGGGAAGGTTATAAATTACAATCCAGTCATTAGCTCAAAGTTCTTTCCATCACAAGATCATACAGAATCATTTTTCCCTTTTTAATCTCTCCCACCATTCAAAAGAAATTAGTTTTGGAAAATTTTAATGCTATGAATACAATTGTGTAGATATATGTGGAAATTCTACTTTTCAAGTCACTTAGGTCACTCAGCCAAAGACACACTGTTTTATAATGCACACCTTGTTGTGTACTGTGACTTGCACAAAAATATTATTCATACAAAGTTTGTAATAACATACTTTTAGCATTATGATAATAAACATTGTTAACAAATGTTCTGTAGTTGGCAAGAACAGTACTCCACCTTACACTAGCAATTAGTCTTGCAGAATAAAGTTTCATTTCCAATAATTCTAAATCCAGATTTTAGATACGTTTTTGTGAAACTACTTGGAAATAAAAATGACCAGAGAAGCAGAAAAGATAAACACAAAATGAAGAAAAGTGGCATTAAAAATCAGAAATATTATGTTACAGATCAAATAAGGATTAGAAGTCATGAAGAAGTTTTCAATAGACTTTTTAAACTTGAAAATGTAAATTTTACCAGTTCAAAAAACAAGGATTACAAAAATGCCTCCAGGCAGAAGATACACTTCAAAAAGGAGAGTCTTCAGGTCAAGAGCTGAATTCCATTATTTCTCCAGCTACCTGGACATTCTCTGCCTATCAATATATTGGCTCCTTGGAGGTGGTTGACTCATTCTACACAACATTTTTGATAATTAAAATTCACAGGAGATGAGAAGTCAAAAATCTCTATTTCCTAAAAGAACTCAATGGCACAAACCTTCATTGTGGTCTTTCCCTCTCATTGCTACTTTATTTAAAATGAAACAATTTTAACAGAAGAGACTGAAAAAATATCAGTTCAAAATTATCAGCATAGCTAATGGTACAAACATATTCATCTGTCTTAAGAGAGCTATGGCCATGCCTCTGCTTAGGTGAGTGAATAAATATCAATTATCAAAACACACCCACAGGCACAATTCAATTTTATTTTTCTCATTAATGTTACTTTGAAACTAAAGCCATCTAAAAGTAAACTGAAAAGAACAAATAGCATTGTAGAGTCTACTGAAGGCTATTCATTAGCAGGCATACCTGAATTTTGCACAGGTGAACCAGCCCTGACCCTCAACTTCTGCCCTTGGTGGGCAAGCTCCAGCCTGGCCACCTGAACTGGCTCCATTTCTTTGGTATCTCTCCCTTCCCAGAAATCCCAGACTGGATGTAGTACCTACATGTGGCCAAGTGTATCCAACAGGTGCCAAGAGGAAGGGGAAAAATATGGTCTCTCAACCTATGTGCTGTGCTCCTGCCCATCAGGGGCTTGTTCTCCATCTCTGCCAGGACGTGCTGGGGACTCTGCTCCACAACCTGTCCAACCTCTGCAGGTCCCTCTCACCCACGGCTCCCAGCCAGCCACTCTTGACTATCACTGTAAGGGGTTAATTCTTCCAGCGGCAGCACTGCACAGTATCCTTGCTGAATTTACTAACGTTCCTATTGGCCTTTTCCTCCAGCCTGCCAGGACCATCCCGAATGGCAGCCCTGACCTTGAGGGTCTCAGCTGCTCAACCCAATTCCATGCAGTGCACACCTGATGAGAGCACACTCTTCTCCTCCTCCTGACGGATGATAGAGATGTTCTATAGCATTGAGTCACAGACAAATCTCACTTGTGACTGGCCTCCAGGCTGAGCATGACTCACCACCACTCTTTCAGAAGTTTTTTGCTCACCTACTTGACCCCCCATTCTAGGCTGCAAAACCCCAACTTTGATACCCCTTTTTTTTGGGTGGTTATAGTGCAGAACTATGTTCTCATGTCATATCTTCTGTTTTATTCTTCAAAACTCCCCAATTACAAATGGTAAAAAAAGGAGACCTTGGACACAGAAGCCAAAGCTTCTTTAAGGAATTTATCTTGCTACTGAGCTATACATCATAATTTATACTCCAAAATATGATCTATCATTTGGAAAATTAATTATTGTAGAGTATTCCTTCAATTTTGCTAAATATTGCCATAGGAATTAGGTACATGCAGTGCCTAGTTTCTTCCCAGCCCAGCTTGGTTATTAAGACTGTCACACTAGCAGCAGCACTACTTGGTTCAGCAGATTTAGGCTTTATACTTCTAATACATAGACAAGAATCTTTCATGATATCTAAATGCAGGTTGCATTATAACAAGTTGTGCATCTGTCTTGTCAGAGATTTTGTCCAAAAAAATGTTTACTATTTAGATCATTACTTCTTTTCAGTTTGAATGACTTGCAAATCTTCTTTCTCAGCAAAACTATGCAAATCTTCTTTCTCAGCACCATGCAAACAAAGCAGCTAAACAGAATTGCAGTAAATGTCCCATTTAAGGGTCAACTTTCAGTTTGCTAGAAACTCCAAAGTGTAACATAACATATAGTATGTAGTTTTCAACAAGAGCCTTCTATTCCCAACCCCCAATTTCTTTGAGCCCTTGGAAGGCTATCCAATTTAATGGTTACATCAGGAATCTTAATCCCTCCTGCCTTGACTTTAAGCATTCTTCTGATTAGATAATCCAGGCTGCATGAAGTTCCATTTGTTTTCTTTGTTTACAAGAAATATCTTCACAACAGTAGAAAGTATGTTCTCATTAACTACAAAAAATTGAGTCCATTAAATAAACTAGGAGATGCACTGAAAGAACAACTTTTGTTTTCAGTTATATACAAGGAAACAGTTACATAGGGGTATATGAGCCATCTTGGAAAAGTTGAGGTTATGAAAGAACTGACATTTTGTTCCTGTGGCAAACTCAGGCAGACATAGCCCAGGACTACAAGTGCTAGTTGATCCAGTTCTTTTTGGGAGCGTAGCTTCAACCTTCTTGGTCAGCCATATTAAAATTTTTGCACAAAGAAAACATGACCTTCTTTTTTGTACTTGACTCAGTCACTATTCACTTAAGAATGGTGTAAGCCTCCAAATTTAAAAAAAAACACAAACTGATTTCTTGGCCAGTTTGAAACACTAGACTGCCCTCTTGATTTATAAGAGTCACTTTCTCCTTTTTGGCATAACCTGTTGTAAGGCCAAACAACAAAATAATCCTCTGATCTCCTTATTCCATTGAAAATAATTGCTTTTTCTTTTTTTATAGAAGCATTTGGGTGGTTCTCTTGATCAGATACTAGCAAGAAAATAACCTATGGGGGAAAAAAAATATGATGCTGAGAGAGCCTTTGATTCCATCAGTGACTCAAAGCAAGGTCAGAAGCATTATCCATAAAGTCATGAGCTTTCTGGGCATTTTTGCTAAAAGAGCATCTTCAAAGGAGGAGGGAGGAGAACAGTCAGCCAGGAAGCTACTCAAGTCACTCTCAGATGAGTGAGAACTGGCTGAAACTAGAAATAGCACCATGAGGGAAGAAATTCCTAGGGACAGAAAAATCATCCCTGTGTACGTACGCCTTGGGAAAGAGAAGAATCACCTATGTAAGACAACTAGTTCAGCTACAAAAAGTCTGAAAAATGGGTAAGACTCAGTGGTTTCTGCAAACACAAGGAATTCCTCTCTGAAGAGAAAGCCTCAGCTCCTCTATTTTTTCAGTATAGAAAGAAACTACAGATGTTTAAAGAATAGACTTTCAATCCAGCTTTGGCTGTTAATAACAAGCTGAAATCCCAGAAAAAAATAAAGTACCACTTAAAACCTTTCAAAACATCAGCTAAGATGGAAACAAGATTCAATTGCCACTACTCCTCTTTGTATTCCAGCCACATCCTTAATAAAAATCTGCCTAAGCCCCTGCAGCACTTGGACAGTACTTAAAACAAGTTGAAATTCATTACTATGAACACTGATGCTCACTTCCTCTTATGTCATTAATATAACTGCCTATGGAATTCACGGTCACAGAGGAAGAATTTAACAGAATTTCCAGATACATTAGGCTGTCTATAATTTAAATACAGAAAATTATGCAAAGATTAAGATTCATCAATGGGATTACTCTTCTCTGAAAAGCTACTGAAAAGGTGAATGCTCTTTTAATCAAGCAGCATGTCAGGTTCTTTGTATTCGCTGCTAGGACAAATCCTCCATGACTGCCTCAGTCTTCCCTTCTGTCATACAACCTCTACTCATTCTTAGAATTGATGTAGTCTTTGGCTGCACTTTACAGTAGGGGATGAATCATATCTGCTTCTCTCTTGCCACATTATATCCAAGTTACCAGAAAAAAAAGATTAGTCAGGAGTGCAGACCACAGCATTAAGAGAATAAGTGTCTTGGATTTTTACTTTGTCAGAAACATTACAGGGAAGCCAGAAGTGGGCAGGTCACATTAGGAAAGCAAGCTCATTAGAGAAAAATATAAGCAGAAGTTCTAACTCAGAGGGCTTTGAATGTTGCACAAAAATCATTGCAAGCCTCAGATGGCACCCCACATGCCAATGATTCTGAGTCATCATCTTTATGATCTTCATTATCTTTAATTTCAATTATTCAAATTGAAATATTTCAAATCTTGCATAGACACCTTCACATACACTAACATCACAGCAGCAGAAAACCAGCAATACGATCAGTAAAACATGATGGAAGCCTCTAGACTTGTGTTCACATGCCCAAATTGAAAATAATGCACTTACAATTTGAACTCTGCAACAGAAGTAGATAGGTTCTTTTCTCCTGACTGTGCGTTCATAAAGAGGTGATAATTCTAGCACTCAACAATGCTCCACGAAGGAAGTTCCAAAAATACCACCATGAGCTCATGTATCACTGCCCAACACAGGATGTACTTAATGCTCATCAGTGCACCTACCTTTCATTAACACCTTCCTTTAGTTGCTCAATTTACTAACACATGATTCATTACTGTCCGAAAAATATCTTGAAACATTCTATAGTCCAAGTTATTATTGTAATTAGCATCAGCCTAAGCTACATTCACTATTCCACAGCTAACTGTGAGCAACAGATGTGATTTACAAGTCCCACATTTCTGAATAGAGGTATGAAAAAATATAACACTTTTCTGTGACTTTAGTTGACTTTCTGGTTTGGTTCCAGACACAGTTTGTGCTCTGGCTAGGACAACTCACAGCACTTTCCTGTGTGAAGATCCTATGATACATTCAGCACCTTCAATTCCTATCAAGTTTACAGCACTTTGATCTTCAACTTTATTTCACCCCACACAAAACATTTGGCAGGTTTGTGAGTAGAAGCTCCTTGTTTCCTTCTTTCTCATGAAAACGATAATGCAAAGTCATCCTGTCTAGTTTGTAACCCTGAGTGCCATCAAGAACTTCCTGAAATTTTTCCATTGTGCTGTTTTGCCTTATTTGAAGAATATAAACAGAAATTTGGTCATAAAGGTGAACAGCTCACTGTGAAATCTCTGATCCCTTCCAGCAATGTCTGTAAAAACTCACACATTCACATTTGCTTTTCTAAATCACTCACTAGCCTTTCCATAAGGAAAAATAAATCATCTTCACTAATGACCACTAATCATCATACTGGGTTAAAAAAAAAATTCTCAAGTCCATTTTCCCTTTGATTTTTTCTTTGGGGAATTGGTTCCAGTTAATACATAGCACACCCCTCGCTTGACTAACCAGCATTGGCTGGAGGTGATTTATCCGACTGCCATTACCTAGGTAATTTGCCATGTATCATTACACTGTTGACCAGTGATTTGGGAGTCCCAGCAGTATCCCAGGGATGTAAAACTAGTGAGAACCTACTATATGAAAGCTGGAGTTATTATACTGCTCCTCTCTGAGCTATTTAAGCTACTTTTAGGAGACCCTGGAGCTTGCTCCTTCAAGTGCAGTATTTATTTTCCATGACAGTTACAGACTTAAAAGCTCAGGGCCCGATCCAAAGGCTCTTGTAGTCAGCAGTGAACTTTCTTTGCTTCACATCAAGGCTTCGCACGCCACTCACAGAAGCTACGGCCACAATAGGAGCCTGTTTGAAGACAGAAGGGATGGCTCAGAAGGGCTGAGCCTTTTCACTTGCCCCTGCTGCTGCTAACAGCTGGGGAGAGCAGGAACATGCTGCAGAGCCATTCCAGTGCCAATTCATAAACAGGTACAGAGGGAGCAAAGAAGACCCTGGACTTCAAACCCCCTATTTTATGATCTGGAAACAGTTCATTCTTTTGTTCTTTCTCACTGACACACAGTAGATTCATTTGGGGGGGTGCCTTTTTTTAAAAATTATACTATATAAATTTTCCCCAAGAATGAGAAATATTTGGGATTCAAAGACCAATTAAAATGTTCTTTTCTTTCTAACTCTTCAGGATTTAGTGTAGGAAATAATTCCTACACAAAGTTTGAAAATATCAGCTGTGACTTTACACTTACATGAATTTCACTAAGTTAAAAAAAATTGGGGACTCAGACCATTCAGAAAAACATTGGGTAGCTTCTGCAAATTATCCTAATCCACAAATGAAGGATTTAAGAACAGACAAATATCTGATACAGGAAATTTTAAAGCAACTTTAGACATATTTTATACCTCAATAATTGTGAATATTACTTTTCTGTAGTACAGAGACGGTTTACAGAACTCTGTGATTTATCCATTGGATTTGCTTGGTACTTAAAAAAAAAATCTCATTTTGTACATTTAAAACATCTGTTGTTCTGAAAGTTCCTAGCAGCAAGGAGGGAACTAAATCCAAAATCAAGATCATAATATGGCTAAATCAGTCCTCAGTTTTACTTCTGTATTAAAGCTGCTTTGGGGTTTATGAGCCAAAGAAAGTTTGTCTCATTACAAAAAGGAAATGAACATACATTTTGAAATGACTATTTAGAGAACAGATTGTCATCAGACTAAGAGCTGCTGCTTTGAGTAGCTAGAACAGACTAATGACATAATACTGAAAGCTATCAAAGTAATATGATACAAAATAAAACAAAAATTAATTAAAACTGAAATTGTATTATTACACAACTATTTTTTATAATTTTTCCCATTTAATATAATAGAGATTAATCTGGTTTCGCAATATGAAATATGAATTCTCTGTCTCAAAAATGGTAAAAAACAATTCCTTTTAAGACCAAGGATGCAAAGTTATCTTTTTTTCACTACAGAGGTATTGAAAACTGGAAGTACTTTTATAGCTAAAGAAAAACAAGAAGAGCAATAAAATAAAATTAAAAGGTTCTTTGATTTTTCCCCAAAGAACAGAAGGAAGAAAAAAAGAGAAAGAAAAAAAATGAACTGACAGAATTAGATTAAGAATTACTTTTATGTATCGATATGTATAGATAGAAGATGCAAATTATTATTCACGCAACAGAATGAAAGCGACTTCCTAAAACATTTATATTGTCTATTTACAGACCATGCATCCTCCTGGCCTTTCTCTTGACTCCAAAGCTGGCTGTAGGATCTTTCAGCTTGAATATCCTTGTTTCACACCTGCCTTACAACACTGACACGTGTTTAAGTTATTACATTATGCACGTGTTCATATGATGTGCCAGGACTTAATGTTTCTGATCTGTAAAGAAAACAATGGCTTCCTATTACCAGCTAACCAATATTTTCTGCATGTGAGTGCACTGCAGCACAACTGCTGGGAAATTTTAAGTACCACATACACTTCTGTGACCGGTGCCAATATTTCCCCCTGTGTGTAGTTTTTACACTCCACTTGCACAAACTCTTCCAAGGATTGCTCTACCTTATTCATTCTACAACCCAGATATAAGCACACCATGGGCACGGCAGCTGCAGACAATCCTTTTTTTAAGAATTCCACCAAAGGGTCAGCTATGCTTGTTAAGATATTTAAGATGTCTGTTCTATTTAAACCAAGTCTAAAACAAATTTTTTTGAATGGAGTCTAGTAAGAGAGAACAATTCCACATAAATGAAAAACATATGGAATTGTTCAAAAGGTCAACTATGTAAAAACGTGTTATATACTGTGTTTATAGGTATTTTATTCACAGACAAGGCTGGCATTGGGGTTTTATTGATATCCTGGTGAAAAGTACATTAATCAAAGGGTTGCAACTCCCTTTTCTCTGCATTTTAATGAAGACTACGAAATAGCACAGTAACATACAATTATTTTTGAAACATATTAACTTGTATTTAATTTACACTATGTTTTGATTGTAAATCACCTTTGACTTTGCATCCAGATATTTACAGGTAACCTGTTCATATATGCCATTCCCATTCATATGCCATATGAACATTTCTGAACCTCATAAGTGAGATTACAGATCCAAAACCAGAATCCTATATTATACTGCAGGCTCAACTCCACTAAAAAGTGATGAATATTTTACCACAACTAACTTGATAATCTAATCAAAATAGTAAATACAGTCTCAGATTTTGCTGTGTTTGGGAACATTCAAGATTTGACCAGAAGCAACTCGACTAAGCCTAAATATGAAGGTCCAAAGGAAATAAAAAGCTGTTGCATAGTGAAGACCTGAAGATACAAAATCATTTATGCACAGAAAGCAACTTCAGAAGGGGGGAAGTTTGTGCCTGCACATCACCTTTGCTTTCAGTGAAGCTAATGATATGATTGTGTATAAAATATGATCTGGTATGGTGTCTGTACATAGACTGTGTCAATGCAGCACACGACATTTATGTTTGGCCCTAGAAATCATGCCAGGTGTGTACAGAGCATGGTAACCAGTCAGAAAGTGCCAGGCATCAGCTTGGTACTCCTGGGTACCAGTGAGGAACCTCAGTACGTGGAATTCCCTTCAATCACCTTGGTAACTGTCCTTATCCAGCTGCACCTCTACTGCATTTAAGGAACCAGGAGCCCTGTAGGGAATGCACGAGCAACTACAACAGGAAGTTGTTAGCTGCTGGGCTCAGCAGTCAGAAATCTGCTTTCCATTTACACCTGCTCCAGCCAGAGCCTGTAGAACAGAAACAAGCCCTTGATTGAGGTTCAGAGGTGTAATAGTAGGTGTGATTGCAGAATACAGAAAACCATTTATGGGTTACGTTCTTTCTCAGACTCTGTTTAAGAGGCAACCATGGATACTGGATTTTGTTCATTTTAAAACTTTTTTAATCAACGGGCATACATGGTGCAAAGGGTCAAATTTGATGAGAGATTCTTGGAGTAAAATTGATGCTATAGATTGATATATTTGCTCTCTATATTTCTACCTGTAACAGAAACATTCAATATGCAACACTGGGCTATATACATACATGCAATAAATATTTTATTAACTAGAGAAACAATATTGTTCAATCTTATTTTCCATTTACTAATTTCAGACTTGGAACAAAATTTTATCCAAATTTTAAAAAAATCCACTGAAAATAGGAGAAACTTTCATCATAGAAAGTAGTCTATCTGCAATCAAATATTTTGCAATGGATACAAGCAAGAAAATCTGAATACTAAATATTTAATTTTCAGACTTGGAGGGAGAGAGGGATATAAAAAAGAAAAAAACTTGACATGAAGATCATCTTCTGTGTTCATTAATTTCATTTGCAACATGTCCAAAGAGCAGCCTTTTTTCAGAGGTATCATAGAAACAATATTGATCTATACAATTTCGGAAAACAACAGAAACCTCAATAAAAATACATGGACTGCTCAAATTAAGTAAAATTAAAAGGCTTACTTTGGGGCCAACAGGTGCTGGAAATGCTCCACTCATTTGCACTCATAAAAAAAGAAGATAATTAACCCTCCAATCTCAATGTTAACATCCAAACGACATAAATTCCACCATTTACATCAACAGACACTTCAGGTTCCATGATAGTATTCAAGTTATTTCAATACTTTTTTTTAACCTTTGATTATTGCACCAAAAATATAACTGCACATCAAAGCATGAACTCACATGAGTATATTCACAATTTTAAATGCTGTATTTATGACATTGATTTGAGAACATTTTGCTCAAAGCACACCTAGAAGTAGAGGAAAAGGCATGCAAATTAATATGTTGCTTTTTTAAATGGCCATTAAGATTTATTATTTGCTATGATAAATTCTTTTGATGAAATCTTCTAAAATATACTTTTCTACTAAACATACTTATTCAGATTTTTAATCCTAAATCCTAGGAAACATCCCTCTGCATCTTTCTCATATTTATTTTGAAGACAACTTACTTATCTACTCCATTAATTTCATTAATTATGCTTAGCATATACTCCAAGAATTGAAAATAAATATATATTCCTTGTTTCTTCTCCAGTCTTTATACTATTTAAAATATTTTTTCATTCCATACATATGATAAAGCATAAACACATGTACACAGCACTTTTCTATGCTCTAAGTATCAAATTGGCAGCTGATGAGTAAAAAAGAAAACATTCTAGATTTAAAAATTCCTCACAAGCTACTGAAGCTACCCTCTAGGAAATATTAGGCATGTTGATAGAAGTCTTCTCTTTGTATCCTATATAATTATTTACATCTGTGCTGGTGCACATATATTGTCTAATTCAGCACAGAGAAAAACCCCTCACCCAAGAAAACAATATTTTTCTGTCAGGATCCATAATCTGAAGTGGCATTGACCACTAAATCACTAAATGGTTATTTCACATATTTTAGGGACAGATGAAGTTTAGTGCAATTCAGGACTCTCCATGTGCAAAATGCATATTGCGTTTGTCCCTTTCTTCAATACTTTCTTCCTCTTGTTCAACTAATCCTGAGACAATTTCAAGTCTCAAAGATCTCAGAAAACTGCAGCTTGAGGAGAAAAGACTGTAGCTACACAAGTTTCAAATTACTTCCTTATTCTACCTCTTGGACTTTTTTTTCCTTCTCTCCTTGCCTAGTACCAAACGTCTACATAACAGTTAATAAAACTGTTCAGAACTAAAACTGTTCTTCTCTCAGTAAATTATCTGTAAAAATGCATCATTCACAGCTGCTTTATTAACCTAGGCCAGATTAAAAATGGCATTTCAGGTTATATCAAGGGTCAAGTCACAGTCTGAATATACCTAAGATGCTTCTTAAAAATTTGCTGTGCACAACTGTGCACACACTTCCCACATCCATGCCTGTTCTTCCATTTTTCCTTTTTCTTGACCTTTAGACAGTCATTATCTACAACCAATAAAACTACTTCCTAAACTAAAATTACTTTCTGTGTGGCCATGATTTCTTCTACGGTTATAATTATGACCTCCAAACTCCTTAGCAAATCCCATTAAATCAGAGAAAGTAAAGATAAAATTTAATTAAATGCCATACATAAACTAAAAATCTTAAACAATTCAAGCAACAGTTGTCACTGATATTACAAAACTTATTCTAAGAGAATCCAGTTTGGGAGAATACAGTGCCAAAGATGAATGATCAACCTTGTGACGCACATATAATTAAATTAATATGCCAGGGTAAACTTCCACACAGAAATATGCTTGCAAATAGAATTTCAATGAGGGCCAACATTCAGCCTACATGAATAAAAAATTTGAAATGCAAGAGAGATTTCAACAGAGGAACAAAACCCAAGCCATTAAACACTGCCAGTGAGGGGAGGATGATATATATGAAAGGAAACAGAACTGAACTGGAGTTCATGGAATTTTTCAGAGACAGAATGAAAACAACGTAAAAATGGGACAAAGAACGAGAAGAGTTACATAGTTCAATCACATGGAGTAGGATTTTGTACAGGACATGTTTCCAACATTGAAACTTCACAAGCTCTCTTTCTGGGATTTTAGCTGAACAAGATTTGCAAAAGTTCTTAAAAGTAACTTTGCTCTTCCTGAATAAAACCCCAAAACTCACATTAGGCTTGAAAACATACTAACTCTTGCAGCACGCATTTGAACCACACACATTTTATCCCTTACAATTTTCATTCAACTCATTTATGTGGGGAATGAGCAATCTGCAAGAATTTTTGGAAGCCTTATCAGAAGACATAAAAAATACAGATACTGGGAATAGGAAATCTTATAATGAAAAGCATGACACACAGCTCAAAACCCTGAAACCAAACTGTTTCCCCAAAACATCTGGCTTTCTTTTGTGGGATTTTATGTCCATCATAATAAATAAGTCAGGTTTAGGAGTGCCAGTTCATTAACTATTTAAGAATGTCTAAGGCAGAGCAGCTGCCTGGATCTCACAGCATGTCCAAATGGACCAAATGTTCCCTGTTGGTAACAGTATATTCAAATACAAGTATTACTATTGTGGATTGATACTAATAAACACAGGTTTAATTTTAAATGGGGTTTAAAATCCATTTCCTTCCCTTACCATTTGTTATTTATTTTTTAGCTACTGAATATTCCTGGACAGTTAACAAAAATCTTAAACATTTCATCACTTTGCAGTACTGTTGAAGGCTTCGGATGTAACAGTACAATATTTCTGAATTAAAGTTACTTTTTTGACTCAAGTACGTAAATACATACCATGCCTGTATATTTTTCTTCTGAAACTTTCATTTAATTCATGCCTTACAGTTTCAACTCACCAATTCCTATCATCTGCACTGAGGCTGAGGAACAGTAAAAGAAAAGTCTTTTAATGTCACCACTTCTACTTCTTACTCTCTTGAATACATTTTTTTTTATGAGTCCATGAAGATGATTAAAAAGACAATATTTTTCATCTGGATTTAGTTTTGAAAATGTGTAAACTCCATTTCTGAAATTAGGTGATCTTCACAACCAACTAATGAGGGGTTTTGATCCTTTGGGGAATTATTTTGGATTAGGCCACTAGGAATTTTATTGCTTTAAAGGAAATCTCTGGGTAGCAGGAGGACAATTGAACTGTTAATAAAACTTGTTTTAGAGAATCATTGCACATCAGGTGCAGCATGGAGAAGGAAAACAAGTTAACTGTAGAGCTGTAAAGCTGTGAGTGCTCTTCGCTAAGAGCCAACAGCTGTAAACAGTTCTCACAGTCTATTTATCAGGTTGGTTAGGAACTGGAATTTAGAGTCAATTACAAAGACTGTACTTTCATAGCTAACTGTTTCAAGTAGTTGGACTAAGTAAGGAGGCAAGGGAAGAGAAAACTCCTCAAAACTAGATGCATATGATCAATGTAACGATTAAGAGGAGATGCATTCTCTGCACATGACATATAAAAAGACATAAATACATAAATAGGTTTGCAAAACATGCAATATAAATATAAATCTCGTAACATATTCCAGTGTCATTGACTAGCCTTCTCAAAATTAGAAACAAGAATAGACAAAGGTGGGGCACATTTTGAGGACCTAAAAACCTTTTGAAAAGATGAGACCTGCCTTCTGCTCGTGGTGAGACTGAATCCAATCCAAGGCAAAGACTTAGAGCAGTATGCTCCAGCATTGCATTCTAGGATTTGGCATATGATTGGAATTCTTCAAACATTTTTACTGTGATATAAGGATGACAATCAAAACAATTCCAGCCAAAAAGAAAGTCGTTTTCTTTTGCAAAATATTTTAACCATCTGGAATTTTTTGAAAATCATTTTATAATCCAAAACACAGCCTGCATCAAAACTAAATTAACTACAGGGATTTTTTCTTGTCCTCCAAGAATTATCAAATAATTAGGGTTGGAAAAACCCTTTAAGATCATCAAATCCAACTGTCAACTCAACACAGCCAAGTCCATCACTAAACCGGGTCCCCAAGTACCACATTACATGTCTTTTAAACAACCCCAGGGACAGTGACTCAACCACTCCTCCAGGCAGCCTATACCAATGCTTGACAACCCTTTGAAGAATTTGAAAGAAATTGAAGAATTTCTCCTTAATATCCAATCTAAACCTTACCTGGGCACAACTTTAGGCCATTTTCCCTCATCCTATCATTTATTACTTGTGAAAAGAGACCGATCCCCACCTGGCTGCAGCCACCTTTTAGGAAGTTGTAGAGAGAGAAAAGGTCCTCCAAGAGCCTTCTTTTTTCCAGGCTTTAGACCAGCTTCCTCAGCCATTCCTCATCAGATTTATGCTCCAGGCCCCTTACCAGTTTCGCTGCCCTTTTCCTGACACACTCCAGCATGTCATTGTCTCTCTTGTAGGGAGAGGCCCAAAACTGAACACAGGATTTGAGGTGTGGCCTCACCCAGTGCTGTGCACAGGGTGACAATCACTGCCCTGGTGCTGCTGGCCACACTGTTGCTGATCCAGGCCAGGATGCCATTGGCCTTCTCGGCCATCTGGGCACAGCTGGCTCATGTTCAGCCAGCTGGTCAACAACAACCCCAGACCTTTTCCATGTGGCAGCTTTCCAGCCACTCTTCTCCTAGCCTGTAGTACCACGTGAGGTTGTTGCGACCTAGGTGCAGAACCCAGAACTTTGCCTTGTTGAACCTCATGTAATTGGTCTCAGCCCATCATTCCAGCCTGTTGAGATCAAGTTCTGTGAAGTTTACTTGATACAGCAAGCCACCATTTCAGAAAAGGCAGCTCATGCTCCCTGAAGGGCTTGCTAAGTACTCAGCTCAACCCTCCCTATCAGAAATGCAGAAATGCCCACCTTCTCCAGACCAGCCTACAATCTGTTTCCTTAACTTATTTCACACAAAACAAGTGAGCTTGACTTAATAATTTAAACTGCAGGATTTTGCTAAGTAAGGTCATTTTGTCTGAAGCAGTTTAGACTGCATTCAGCAATTAGCTCCACTCACAAATCTAAACTGTTGCTAATCACTGACAAGGAAAAAAAGAAGGAGGAAGAGGGAGAGAAAAATAGTGCTTATCTGTGAAAAGGTGACAGATTATTTCTTTCACTGAGGGGCAGAATAAGAACGTGCATTTGCGATCCATTAGAAAATTGCGCTTGTGAATTCTTAAAATGCATATTTCAGGGAATAGAAATCTTTGGGAATGAAAGCCTGTCTGGACTGATTAAATCATCAGATGCAAAGTGTTAGAATTGCCAGTCTTGTTTCCCTGTTTAATCTCTTGTTGAGGAAGTCCCCAAGGCACTCTTTAATTGTGTTTATACAGCAAAGCAATGATATATCACATGTGGCAGTACCAAAATATTTTCATGCTGATTCCATAGGTTTGCATAACTCTGATTAAGGTACTTTTCCTGTTTTAACTTCACAGCTTAACTTTTAAATTTAAATTTGAATTTATAACTTAAGACTTGCAAAACTTGCACTTACACAATTAAAGAACACTTTAAAAAATTATACTTGACTCACTTTCATTTTAATTGCATTTTTTTTTACGTGATATAAGATGTTATGCAAACATTTATTGTGCATTTCTTTCACATACCTTCACAAACAAAAGCAAGTTTGTTCCCCTGGTGATCACCCATTGAGGCAGCAGGGTACACAAGATTAACTGCAAGCCTATGCAGAGACCTAATTCCCAGTATCTCTTAAGAAATGCAGACTGCAATCGTTTTCTATTTTACTCACTTGTCACAATGCCTCACGGTTTCCAAGGTTGAATGTTTTTTTTTTTAAAGCCTGACAGATGTGTAAGATTTGAAGTATTTATTTTGGTTTTTGTTTTGGCTTCTTAATTGTACAATTCAACATTGTTCAAAAGAGTCTTAGGTGTGGCCAAGAAAAAACCTCTAATGTTCTCCATTGCAAATGGAAAGGGGAATAATTCAGATTGCAATCAAAAAAAATACAAATGTTTTTGAAAGGAGCACCAACTAAAAGCTTTTCTGTATTGTTTGAATAGCATGAACTACATTGGAAGCTGCTAATTCAGACAAAAAAAATACATTTCCCATAAATACTTGAGTTTGTACTTGTGCTGCAGCACTGCCCTGTGAAAAACGACAAGATAATCAAACTGCAGGCCCACCCCCAGCAGAACTAGTTTGAAGAAGGATAATTTGTTGGGTTTAGCTCCCCATAAACAGACTCCATACACAGCAATACAAAACAGATTTTTACAAACAAGGAAAAGGCATCGCAATCCTCAAAAGTGGAAACAATCATACATTCTCACAAGGATCTCAGGTTTTGTTTGTGAAATTGCAGCTAAGAGAGCACTGCAACATCTTGTTTATATCTATTTTATTCACAAACATACCCACTTTTATCTATGTACTGTATGTATAACCGTTTATGAATACCCTAATGCTACACACTGCAGACTTCAATTCAAGAGCATTAAGCATTGTTTAATATATTCTGAATTTGAGTAATAATGAGAATCACACCAGAGTTCCTCACACTTAGCATGTGTAACAGGTATATATTTTCAGATATGGTTTTATAGCAGACAAGGTACATAAGGGAGTGAAAGTTACTCAGGCACACCCCTATAGATTTTGCAGACTTTAGGATCACATACAAGACAGGAGTTGGAGCCCCAGTAAATTACAGGCTCTTTTTCACTTTTAGAATACATTATTTTCACTAACATTTATGGAGCCAAAACAACCGGTCAACATGAAACAATTCTGTTCAAATGATGCCATACAGCCTGTGCAGAGACCTCTAAAACCTGCCATGAGTATTACACACCACACTTCTGACACAACAGTGTAAAGCCATCAGTGGTTAATCCCAACTGGTTTCTGCCACTGCCAACACTCCTTGAAGTAAGATGTCCTTATCTGTGTGTGTACCCTGTGCCACTTCCATACTGTGACAGAGCATATCAAAGGCTTTGCATGATTTTTAAAAAGCAGTTTAATAAAAGCAAAAGAGCCAGAAGGTTTTTTTTTAAAAAAAAGAAGAGCCCTTGGCACCCAAATTCCAAAGGAATTTAAGAGCTCAACTCCCTTAAGGTCTTTAATGTAGGTTAGCAGCATACCATTTATCAAAACAGTGACTATTTGATCCCCGCTTGTGTAAAAAAAAGACGGGCACCAAGAGGCAGCTTCAGCATCCTGAAATCATGATTTACATATATCAATTTAACCTTATATGTGGTGCCTGCACAGTCATTAACTAATAACTACTTTATTGCTTCCTGGCAGGGGCCTCCTTCACTGTACCAAAGCCACTAAATAATACACTCAGGCTCCCACATCATGGGTCTGTCACTGGATCACTAACCAGGCAGTTGTCATCCTAAGATGGGAACCATTCCAAAAAAAGCTGACTAGACTAGGTATAACTTATCTTCTTTGGAAAGAGCTCAATAGAATTTTCATAGAGTGCTATTAGATCAGTTGGGTGCACCTAAACCAATTTTTTTAATATATTCACTTTACAACTGTAAAAATACTCCTAGCACTGTATACCGCCTTTGAGGGAATAAAATATTTGAAAAGTGGATGCTCCCATGTTTTTCAGGATACATTCATTCCAAGCCTAGACATGGATGGCTCTTCAATGCCATCTAGGCAATTTTTCATTCTTCAATTCAGCAGTTCTTCTTACACCGTGTAGGAAAAGCAACTGCCATTCTTATTGCCCAAGCAGTAAAAGCACATAACTTTTAACACAAAAGCACAGAACGGGAGGTAACTACTCCCTCAGTGTAGATCAGCAAGACAGAAACTAAGGGCAGAACCCAGAGGTTGACCTCATGTTGTTTTGTAACATAAGCACTTTCCACCGAAAGGGCAAAAGTCAAGGAGAGTTTGATTGTGGAGTCAAAATAGTCCTACTGCTCTGTTATTTTAGCCTCCCTTTCTTCCTCCAGATTATTCCACTCAACATAACCTACAGCATTTAGTGATAAACCTGCTGGCACAGAATTTATAGAGAAACAACACTCGATTCTCTTTCAGCTACTTATCTTTTTAAGCTGTGGAAAGGGAAAGACTCCTACTATATATAGTGACTCCTTGGTGTCTAGCCATGCCCCCCCAGCCCGGCTCTGTTTTTGGTATGCACACAGGACATGATGGTTTTAAGCACAGCAACAGAGAACAGTTCACTTTCCCAAAAGAACATAATAGGTGCTTTTTCACAAATGAAGTCCACTTGTAATGCATGGTTGGCTGTGAAAAGTAACTGTGAAACAAAGATAAGATCAAGTATCTTTGACCATGTTGAAGAACCGAAAGCCATGAAGTTTATGCCACTAATTGAGAATTAGTATGTACTTGCATGATGTACAACAAAATCAAAGATTATTCCATTGTAGGAATAATGTAGAGCAATAACAAAAGCTTTTTTTTATAAGTAGCCAAGTATAAGAACAGCAAAGGAAGCAAAAAAAATTAAACTAAGTAAACGACTTGCCTATTCTCATGAGTCTGGAAAACTTCAGTGGCTGATGTGTGGAAAAAATCACAGAAAATGAGAAAGGTATTTTTTAGTTTGCCAATTAGTAGTAAACATCATTTTGCAAAGGAACACTTCTAATATTGTATATGATTAACTTATACATTGCAAAATTAAATAGTACTCCCTTTCTGATTCTATAATTAGACAAATTAATGTAGACAAAATTAAGCACTTAAAAAGCTGTAAGCAGCACCCCAGCACTAATGCTATTAATCAAATATTTCCAAATCAAATTTTTAGACTATCAATATTCCAGCACTAATATAACTAGCAATCAAAAATAAGACACTTCCCTCTCAAAATTTAATTTTTAGGCCAATCCTAAACCCCTTCTCAGATAGAAAACATAGCTTTTTGTGGAGTCATGCAAAGGTCATATTAAGTGCTGTATCTGAGCTTTTTTTCTTTGTGTCCAGTAATATGAGCAAGAAAGAAAGTGGATTGCAAAAAAACCCAAAGAACCAAAAATCACAACGAAAATAAAAAACCCCACACCTACTGAAGCCTGAATTCTGGGAAGGCCAATTTCTCTGCCCACTATTTTATACATCTCAGACAAAAGCAAATATGTTCAAATCACAAGTGATGTTCAGGGGAAAAAAAAAAAACTTATTTATGCACAGAGAATTCTGATTTAAACCAGGCAAAGCAGAATAGCAGTGATTTTGCATAAAGAAACAAACCCAGCAAAAAGTAATTTGGAAATAATCAAAATTTTATAAGTTTCAAAAAGTTCTCTGTACTTTTTTATTTGTTGCAGCTTGGTCAAGAAAAGAAGAAAAAATACTCTGTTCCATCTACTACAACCCTACTTCTGTTATAGTTATCCTTGTATCCTTCCCAGCCTGTATATGCTTATTTCCTAGGCAAAATACTTTTTTTTTTCTTAATCACTTACACAAAACACTAGGAAGAAGTTACACAAAAAAACCCGGATTTACACATCTCCAATCTCTGTAAGACAGAAAAATATCAGAAAGAAAGAATAATCTAGCTAAAAGAGCTGTCGGTCTGCATGCCATTACAGGGATGACTCATGAGTCCATAGGCACTAATCTTTGTGTGACAGACTGAGTTTTGAGAACTGAAATTTCCAAAATGAGTGGTGTAATTTATTTTTTTTAAGAACATTAAAATGGATCATGTTTGTGTTAGAAAGCTACAGCTGACAATCTGTTTTATTCTACAGTTAAAAACTGTGTCTTTAAGGAAATGCCTTTTCTTTTTTTTTTTTTTTAAATTTAAACTAGCTTCTAAACAGTAATTCCCAGGTGGTTTCAAAACCCAATTTGTTCACAAACATGGGCAACATAGGGTGACTATTGAAGTTGACTGTAAAAAAAACTAATCAAGTTAAGTGAACTTGAGAACGATGTTGGCATTCTGACTAACACAGAACTTTCTGTAAATGTCTCTGCAACAAATGTTACTTTTCATAGCTTTCTAAGACATATTAAAGGACAAAACTGAGCAAGGATAATGCTATGCTACAAACAACAGTACAAAAAGTGCACCTACAGACAGTGGCAATAACATGACTTGGCTCTTACATCAATAGGAGTGAGTATTCTTGTGTGCTGTCCATATGCAGGCTGTGTAACTCTGAAGAAAATAGCCAAGGGACTCATTTATATCTGTTTTTGCAGATGATACAATTTAATATGAGGATCCATGGGGTGCATGACTGTAAATCTTTGACTGAAAATTACACATGGAGACAGAAAGCAATAGAATTATTGAAATAGTTTGAGCTAACAATGAACATCTCAGAGCTCCTACAGCATCAGTACAGAGTGCCAAACCCATAAATCACTAGCCTGAATGAAAATGAAAATGTTTTATTTGTGTAAAAACATGAGAAAGGATGACTTAATTAGAGAACAAAACCTTCACTTTATCCAGTTGATTTATATGTTTTTCTCATCCATGAGACAAAAGAATCTTGCATTACATTTCTCTGCAATAAAGGGCATGAGTTATCCCTCACTACCACAGTGAGCACAATAATATATCAAAGGGCTCAGGAAAGTTACATTTAATGATATCCCTTAGATAGTCCATAAAGTAAAACAACATATATCGCCATTTCATTAATCCCAACCATCCCAACTCTCTAAGTATCTCAAAAGGCAGGCAAGCTTACCAGTATCTTCACACAGCTTTAGAAGAGAGATGACCCTGAGTCTCCTAGTGCTAAGCAAAAACATTTTACGGTATTATGTAGAATATTTTACAGAGTTTACAGTACTAAATAATAAGCTAAGAATAAACACGCTTATATGGTATGCCCATACCTTTCCAGAACAGAAACACACATGTCTCTGTGCTATTCAGTCCTACCCACAAAGCTTCTCAGTGATCAAAAATTCTGCCTGCCTGTGGTCCATGTTCTCCTGAGGCTGGAGATCATGCAGGTACTTCAAAGCACAGGCTGTCTTCATGACCCAGAACTTAATATTTTTATTTCTCTGAGTTCAGGCTATTTGTACAGCCTGCCTGCCCAGCAGCAATGTGTTCAGCCTTCTTCAATGCCTCCTTTCTTATCAGCACCAGTCTCATGATAACATTTTAGAGGCAGGTGAGGTCTAGGCCCCATGGGCAAGGCAGCATGCTTAGTTTTCCATATTGCATGTGAGTGAGTCTAGGAGGTCTCTAAGTTTACTTTTAAAGGCTGTGACTGTGTTACACTAGAATTGAGACTAAAGGTGAACACCTAAGCTCAGATGGCAAACACAGCCTTCCTGTGCACAGCAGGTGCACACACAGATTCTGTATTACTGGTCTCCAGGGAGGAAAATAAAATTCTCAGGTCCCTAACACATGAGGCTTAAAGGCAAGGATCAAATAACTATCTTAGGCATTATACCACCACACATTACACCAGAGGGAGTCAGTTCCACCTATGTTCCTGCACCACTACTTATGACATAAACCTGCAGAAACATCTAAACATAAAACACAAGGTGAAGATGTGGTGACTGGAATTTAGGTTACCTATATTTGGTGTTGGTCCCTCAAAAGAGACCTAAGTAATGACTCGATGGAGTGAAGTTTCTCCACAGTCCAATTAAAAAGAGCTTAAATAATAATTTTTTTTCTTTTTTGTAACAGCTAGTAGTGTTACCTACTAGCATTTACACAACATTTATAACTGATCAAGGCACACATGCATTTACCTTCTCCAGTGCCAGCCTAGAGGACACATTGTTTTTGAAGAAGCAGGAGACAGGAATCAGTTCCTTTCTGTAAAACTGAATAAAACTCACACTGTGCTCATCCTAGAATACTAAAATGCCAGGTTGCCGGTGATTTTCCTCTTTTAACCTCCCACTTTGGGACACATCAGGCATTTTATGGCTTCTAAAGCAAAATTTTCTCAGAAGCATTATTAGAGAACAGAGGTTTTACCACCTCCTCCAAAATGAAGTTGTAATTCAGCAGCAGAATAGTACGGCTTAAAGCACACTGAAATCACTGCTTTGCATGCATACTAACACTGTCCCCTTGTACTCCATTGTCTTCTCTATTTCCACTTCCTCCCTCCTGTTTTGTTGTCTGATTGAAAGCTCTGGCACAGGCTGCCAGGCTGCTCTCCGTTTATACAGCACCTACTATAACAGGGTCACAGCCTGTGAAACAAATTCCAGTGCACTAAAACACCATAAACAACCACCGCCAACAGGCCTGTCAGAGCAAATTAGCTGAGTACATTCTGGTGACGCATGATCCCCAATGGCTTCTTAAGCAGTTTCTTTTCCTGATTTATGAAATCATCCACTTTTCCACAATGAACCAGATGGCTGTTAGCGCAAATTATTGAAATTCTGCTTGACTTATGCAAAGTACTTTACAGTACTTTGATCCTCTTCTGGTGCAAGCTAAGAATTTCAACAGCACAAAAAGAACAACTTATACCACCATCTGCCCCTTCATCCACACTGACCACAGCCCTCCTCGAAAACACTCCAGTTTTGATGGTATGACTTGATATACATTCATATCTGAGCTCTCAGTTCTGTGGAAAAAAGCATCTATTATGGTAGGATGCAGCTACACTCAGTGAATCTTTCTACTCTTGACACAGCACATACCTGTTAGTGCCTCTACCCTCTGTAAGAGGGTAGAGCTGGGAGAGGGAAGATTGCAACTCACTCTGCCCTCCTCTGCTATCAGCAAAGCCATCCTCATGTTTCAACCATGAGACAGAAATGGATGGAGCATACAGGACCTCCCTGGCATTCAGAAGATTTTTCCCAGCAGTAGCTGGTTGCTACAGCTTGGTCTAGACATGAACAATTTAAGCTTCCTTGTCACCCCTGTGGGAAATGTCCAGCTGTGAAAACTGCTGGAATTTCCTGATAACCACAGCATCCTGCCTTGTATTTTAGAAAAAACAATGTTGACAGCAACAGTGTGCCAGAAGCAGACTTTACCAGTTTGCTGCAGAAACAGGGAACTTCAATCTACTTTTCACTTTTGTTATGAGAACTGATATGCATATCATGAGCCATTTCTGCCACACTCATACCCATTCCCCCAATTACATAAGTGAGTACACATAGAAGAACAGAGAATACATAGCAAAGGAGGATTGTTTCAAAAGCTTTTATCCATTACTCCTGCTTCTTTTGTAATAAGAAATTATGAAAAATTTTATAATCATTATTATCTTCAGCCAATTTTAACAGAGTAATTACAGTAAATTAAGATTTCATGTACTACATAAAATCATTCATGAGGAAAAATAATAATTATACACCTCTTTCAATCCAACTTCAAACTATGAGCAGCCATGTAATTGGCTCTTGACTGCTCTTTTCAAATCAACACAGTCTCTGGGTTGTATTGTCAAAAACACCCTGAGATACAACAACTTCAAATATATACACTTCATCTCTATACACCCTTTAAAAAGTATTATTATTAATTAAAGATTATTATTATTAAAGATTATTATTATTCTTGTCATGTTTTGAAATCAGAACTCAGAATTCTATGCTACGCTATTTTTAGCCACATGGCCACCTTTATGTACAACTTTAAATATATACTGAAATTTATTTTATACACTGGGAACAAGGTAACACACCACGAACTAAAAAAAAATAAATTCATGTCACCTACCCAACAATAATCTTGCACTTCTTAACGTGTAAAACCCACAGAATTTCAGGAGGGTTTGTTTTCCTCATATGACTCTAGAGATAAGTGATCAGTTCAAGTACCTGCATGTTCAGCCATATTCTGACTGAATGTGGTAACATGAGCATTAGCTATGGTGACACGCCACTACACATTGTCTGTTCTTCCTATCTCACGTATTCAAAATTTGACAAAACCATACTTTAGGACTCCAGGAAACTCCTGCATATACATCCACCCAGCCTGATTAGCCTGCAAAAACAAATGGTGTGGTGGCAACTATGAAAGACAAGTTCAAAGGCAGGTCAGAAGATAACAAAACTCCACATGAAGAAGGATCAGTTGAGCTCAGCTGCTTTCTGTATGATCAAGAAGCACAATATCATCTCTTCTTCTTTAGGACTATACTCAATTCCTGCCTCACTTTTTTCAAACTAAACTTCAAAAGCCAAATACAAATATCAAGCAGCAGACCCGAAGCAAGTGAATGGTGACAGCAGAACCAAACAGAAACAAATGGACAGGAACATCACCAACTGCTTCTGGGGGAGGAAAGCTGCAGGTCACCAGCTACATCTGGTCGTGCCAGCCAAAGGCAAAGAGATGATCAGAGCTGGAAGATGAATAAGTATCTTGATATGGTTGTACTGGGAAAGGCATAATGGAAGGTGGAAACTTACTGGCTAACAGGCCAAGAAAAAGAGAGAACAGATCTATTCAAACCAGAATCACACTTACAAATACTTTTAGTTGGATCAAGCCAGGAAGCTCATCTCAAATTACGTTACACCACCATGGTGCTCCTGTGAAGTACAAATCCAGCCCCCAGTGCTGAAATAACAGTGCCAGACACACCGAGTCGCTCATGCCTTCTGTCAGGCCATTAAAAAGTGCTACAGGTCTCAGACCTGGTCCAGCAGAAGAAGTTTTATTTGACCACCCGAGCCAGCAAAGGTGGCAGGCAGCAAGTGTGCGCTGATGTCTTGCCACAGGGAGAAGTTGAGTCACTGTTCACGGTGCCAGCTGGATTCAGGCATGAGTTTAATAAACTGGTTCACTGCAGTGATCATATGCCTGGTTGTTGCTGGCACCAAATGCTTTCATCTCTAAATGTCACAGGCAGGTTACTGTGGCTTTTCTTTTTTTTTTTTTTTCCAGTAGGTGAATAAAAATGTGGAAATTCCAGCTACAAAACCCCAGCAAGAAAGAGAACAGAAAAAAAAAATCAACTTTTGACGTTTGTTGCCGAAATAAACTGGCTCCACAATTCTAGCTCCACATTAAAATAGGGACAAAAATAAGCCTGTCCTCTGTGGTCAGTCATAATTTCTGAAATCTTGGAATTATTTTTGTGCAATCACTCTGCAAAGATTTTCTTGGAATGGATCAGGGAAACATCAAGCAAGGAGGTAACATCTTGTCAGAACCTGAAGAAACATGTCCAGGCAAGTGAGAGGTAACCAACTTACTGCTTGCCAGGAAAGTTGCACATATATGCCACTGAAAATTCTCAAGAAGTGCATAATTGTACTGCCCCATTGCTTATCAAATTTCCTTCTCTGGCTGGGATTGATCAATATTGAACTCCATTGCACTTCAGAAAAAGAACTAATCTCTACATGGGTATCTACCCTCTTGAGATGTTATTCAGAGCTTTTCAACCAGATCTTAATGATCACATTACAACTTATCTTCTCTCACCATAAATAGGAACAAGCAAGCTCAACAGCAAAATTTTCAGGAAGAATTAAATCTTAGTGCCCTAGTCAGCTTAAAAATACACCTAGTCCTCACTGCTCCCAAAGCTTCCAGAAAACAAGTTAAAGACACCCGAAAATGTTTGTCACTCCCAAATGTTGGCACTTGGTAGCAGATGGACTTTTTTGCTGTGTCACACACAAAAAAGGCCAATGATAAAGAAAAATAACGTGAAGGATTATTTTTCATTCCTCATTCATCAGGTTGCACATGTCTGCTGACCACTGAACTTGTTTGATTTGCAAGGGCAGCAGAGAACAATAACAATTCTCCAACAGAAAAGGAAACAGAAGAGTTATAGAATCACACATAACCCTCCCCAACATCCTTTTAACAATCAAAGGAAAAAAGATAACCATATTTCCATTGTGGATAATGAAATTTGATATTCAAGTCATCTTGTTGCCTCCTTGTTGGCACAATTAATTTAAGGAGAAAGTCTCAATTTCCCACTTCAAATATATGTGTCACAATCAATTATAATTTACACTTCATTTATCCCCTTGCATCAAAGAAACAATATAGATACAAACCAGGCTTCTAGAAATGGGAAGGTCATAAATTTGATCATATTTAAAAGGAGCACAAAAAAACAAGGTGTATTTTTATAACTTTTCCAGCATTTAAATAGGAAAAATTATTTGCTTTTCTCCTATTCACTCTGGATACAGGTCAGATGTGTCTCTCAAGTAATTTGCGTCACCCATGGCCTCACTAAGGATTGCCAAGCTTTTACAAGGATGTTTCTCAGTTTTGAATATTGCCAAAATAAAACTGCTTGTGTATTACAGGGAGATGTGAGCAACTTGTGAATTATAATATTTGAGTTCTGTCTGGAGCAGAGATTTAATAAGGTCTTGCTGCTTTTTGATAAAAGCTATTTCTTTAGAAATATAACACAAAAATAGCTTTATGTTATGGACAACCAACAAAGGTAACAAGAGACAGGACCATTCACAGTGTCACTGCCAGTCTAGACAAACATGCAAAATCCTATGCTCCATCTCACAAGGCTCATTATATAAAACCATACAGAAAACAAACCAGGACCGAGTCAGCATTTCCTGCCAGGAAAAATATTATACGGCTTACCAGCTGCTGAGGACAGGAGTCTGTGAATTCAAAGAAGTAAAATTATGTGATTCAGGATCTAAATGTCTCCTCAGAAAGAACAGGAGCAGGACAGTCAAGTGGTTTAGCATGCCCAGGGCAGGATGTATTAGCAGGATTACTGGAGATGACTTATGCCTGTTCTGCAACTCAGAGTTGGAAATGTAAGCACGTTTACATGCCTGCCTCAGTGCCTTCTTGGACAGGACATCAGACCTTTTAGTGACCTTCTAATTTCTCTTTCCTAAACCCATTTGCACATAAAAATTCTGGACTGCAATTTCTTTTGTTAATATTATGATAATCCATGTTAAATCAATGATGTTTCTTTATACAAACAGTTTATTCTAAAGTGATGGCAGTAAATTTTTACCTCATTAGACAGTGAGGGGATTTAGGTACTGCATTTTAATATAAAGAAGAAATCTCAAGCCCAACCTTCTTTTTCATTATTTACACAATAAAAATGCACTAACATAATTTCTCTTGTAGAAGCAATCGATTTTTTCCCCCAATCTATGGATTACAATGAAGTCTGACCTTCATATCAGGTCCTAAGTAGTTGCCTCTCTAACCAAATTCCTTTGGAGTTCCCTGATAAGCAAACACTGGTCCAATATCACACTTCAAATGGTTTTGGTTAGATACTGGTAGCCTGACATTGATTTTGCTTTTCTCAAAACTTTGGAAAACAGTGAGTCATGTAGTTGGAAACACAGCAACTGGTGCTGGAAACTCAACTTGCACCTTTTCAGCTCTACTGAAGTTTGTAGTGATGATTCAAAGGAGCATTTGGATGTCATGTGTAATATATACAAAAGACATAATCACTGCTTATTTACCCCAGAAAAAAATGCAAATGCTTAGGTCATCAACTGCCTTCTCTTGATACTTTAAAAAAAATAAAAATGCGATATATTGCTATATATTCCTATAAAGCAGCTGTCTTTTTCAATACAGAAAAATAATTCCAATAATAGCAGAGCAAAGTTTTAACAAAAAAACAGCAAGGCTTTGAAGATTCATGAATTCTGCATACTGGAAATCTAAAATGTCAGAGCTAATTATAAAGATTTTTAAAATTGGTTCTTAGCCTTTTTTTCCTCCCATAAGCCAGAGAAGATACATTAAATTATTTTATTCTGAAATATTATTAATCTTTGAGGCTCTTTCTTCCTTTGAACTTCAAGTGAAAAGAAAGCAGAGCCATCAGTGTTGGAAAAGACACCTTTTCAGAGTCAGGGCAGTGACTCAGGTTATATCCGAATTTTCACCAATATGTTTCTGCAATTAGTGAATTTGACTTCCATTAAGTATAAAACACATCATAAAAATATCATGGTTTAGCATACTAAGTGTAAAATTCAATTTAAGTAAATTCTATATTTTAGTCCTTAATTCCTCCTTGTATTTATCTAAATCAAGTAAAATGTCTGCTTTAGCTTCCCTCTGTGTACATACATGCAAATACTATTGCTTGCATCACTGACCATTTTGCTGACAAATTAAGCCAGAAAGTGTTTATGCTCATATCTGCAAAATGAGCATGGAAAAATTCTAATTTACACAGTTGCCTCTTGCAAAATATTGTGAAAGTTTGTTTAAGACACTGTGTGTCAAGGAGTTAGCATGATTTCTGGGCCAGGAAATAAGACAGAGAAACCACAGCACTGTGGTTGAAGGTCAGAAACTGATTTAGGGATTCCTCTAAAGAAACTAGCAGCAGTGGGATATGACACACTTTGGACACCTGCACAAAGCATTTGTACTTGGCAGATGTCCTTAAATAATGACAATTAAATGCTTTAGAAGCTTTTTTTTCCCCCCCTTTTTCTTTGCTATATTGTAGAGGTAGACCAAATACAATATCTTCGTAATTCTGGGATGATCAGCTTGCTCAACTGGAAGTGTGTTTTATCCCTGAATTCAAAAATAAATGCCTGCATGCTCTTCCACACTCCAAAGGGCTCTAAAGGATACAGGAAACATGACATTGCCAGTTCAATGACTTGTGCAATATCACTATATTGAAAGCAGTTTTGGGGGGCTTAGGTTCAAACTTTTTCTCCTAGATAATCAATGAGCTTTCCTTTGTTGCATGTCCCAACACCTGGGTAGATGAAAGTCCATAAAAATGCAGCAATAATGGGGAAAAGATGAATGTAGTTCAGATGTCTTGGGTGGTTTGGAAGATCAGAGAAAGCCACAATATGAAACTCTTTCTTTCAAAGAAAACGCAACTTTCAACACTTATTAGTGCTTTAAATGTAGTATTTTCTATCAGAGTGACAATTTCCTACTCTGGTAAAACATTGTTTTTAAATTTAAAATCTTTGTAACAATTAAGGGTTTGAAGTATTCATATAGAATCTTTACTCAACTGATTACATCCACATAATAGATTTTATAGTGTGTAAAACCAAAGAAAATACAACAGTAAAAAATATTTTACCATTTATCTGCTGATGATTCGTTCTGAAAATAAACTACATTTGTATCCCTGTTGGTCTAATATTTTCAGACTATAAAAGTGAACAAGTTGTGTGGCACCTGTCAGTTTATTAGAAGCAAATCACCTATGGATGAAATTATGAAAGAGGAAGGTCATCAAAAGTTATAAATATTTGACTGAGCCTTCTTGATCAAAAAACGTACCTCTCTGACCTTTGCTTTTCCTGTACTTGCCAAAAAGTTTTTCCATACAAAACATTTCTCACAACTGCTCTAATTTCCTAAAGGCTACTGTTTGTTATTCTAACTGTAAAGGTAGCCAGCTGCAATGTTAATTAATGACCTCCTAGAAATCTGCACACAATTACATTGCATGCAAACACTAGAATGTTAGTAAATTATTTCCCTTCTACACAACAGCAAGGTTGCTTTCTGCATATCATTACATAAACCTATGCAGACAGATATTTCTGTAAATTATGTCACAAATTACCTTACTTCCAGTATCCCCATGTTAGCAGCTGAATGAATATGCTGAGGAGCTGTTGCCATTCACTTTAGTGATATGATATTCCACAGGATTAATTTCCACTATACCCTCAGGTTTTGTAGTGATTTTTATGCTAGCAATCACTGCTAATGTTTTATTCAATATATTTAGCACAACTTTTTGCTAAATTGCTAAAGCAATGAGCAAATACTAAGAAAAGAAAAAAAAATGAACAAGTAGAAGGTGAAAACACCAAATCATGGTCCAGTGAACTCTGGCTTTGCCTTACACAAATTAGCAAATATGTTCCTCAGCGCCTCGTTTCTCCCACATTTCATAAAGCACTGTTAACCCCTTCCCTTTGGGCGTGGGTGGGAGCTCAGGGCACCAATGAGATATGTTCAAATCCACACAGCCTTCAATGAGTTAACTTTTCTTCCACAAAGGTGAAGAGTTTTGCTGACCCAGTGCAAGTTGGCTTGAATAAAATTCAATTCTGCTGTAGTCAACAGGAAAGTAGGAAGGAAAATAGGATTTAACAAACAAAGCATAAAAAGTCCACAGCAGGAAATCATTATTTGGGCAATTGTTCACTTTGTTAACAGACTGGACTGTATTAATATCTATCAGTGCATACTGCTGTGTTTGTGGTTTCTCTGTAGTGGCACGTCTGGTCTGATTAGTTACAAAGTGGTCATACAGGCAAGTGAAATCTGCAATTGTGTGAGGTTTCCGAAGAATACAGAATACATATGTCATTAATGCTTAATCTGGCACCAGCTTATTCTGGTTAAAGTTTGAGTGGTTGACTAAAATTAAATCAATACTAAAAGAGGCTCAGAATGCCAATAGAAGTGGTTTACAGACATAGTTTCACTGACCATTACAGCTGCTATAGATTAGGCATGTGAAACGCTTCAGTTCAAGTTAACATTTTTAGTATAGATACACAAAAAACTGCAGCCACAGTATTCTGTGTGCTTGCAGTCAAAAGCATTCTAGGAACACATATAACATTGTTCCAAGTTACCATTTCACATTTATCAATTTCAGTCATGCTTCTTACCACAAGAAGGTTAAATTAAAATTATTAGAATATATACATGTGCGTGTGCTTATGTGTATGTATATATATACACACACACATATATATATATAAATATATGACATTGCTGTTAAGAAATACATTTCTAGACAAAGATCCTATAAACCGCTGGGGAAAGCCTGACATTCTACAGGGTTTTACATAATAATTATATTATAAAACTTAAAAAGCCATTGATATTAACCAGTGAACACAGTAACACCAACGACGTTTGTACTGGAACAGTTCCTTAACTTTCATGAGAGTTATAAACCAGTTTCTTTTATGCATTCTGAAGGTTCTGGATACAAAGCAGCATCACAGGCAGAACACTCTTCTCATCTAGCTATATTTTAGGTCCCCTTTTCCCAAGGGAAATATTTCCCAGCCTGCCTGCCTTACTCAAGCTTCTTTGAAGCTACCTTAAAAGCTGCAACTTGCCTCAGAGAAATGAACTTCTGGTTAAAAACTGCAGGTGGTGAGGTAAGAAAAGGCTTGCAATATAACTTTTTATCAGACTCAGATATTTTAGATCAATATGAAGGCAGTAGAGATGCCAGTTTTAATTGACTGTGAATGCAGTTCAGTGGTTGTTCTGAAGAAAGATTTTGATTTACTTGTTTTATGATGGGAGTGTGGCCACGCCAAATACTATTTCTCAATACTGCAGAGACTTAAACGAAACACATGGTGGATATATCACTCTGAGCCATTCATTTATCATCTTTTATGGAATTTGAGGGATTTACTAAGCCCACTTTCTCTTAACTATTAACATTTTATCCAGTTCACAGGGAATCAGCTATTCAGGAGAAAACTGGAAAAGGTCAATACATGTAGCCAGCAATTGCAAAACATCCCATGCATTGCATTTCACTCTTGACCCAATAACTTCCCTTTTCCAAACTTGATATTTCAGAAAACATGGGTATTTTTTATATCTGATAGTTCATAGGACTATCATTAGTCAGATTTCACAGTACTATGCTTTGACCGCTTTCCAAGGTGTGGGATCAAATCCAGTATCTGACAACGTTTGCAATCCCCTCTAGAAAAATCATTAGCTGAAAAGTACAAAAGTGCTTCAAGGCTCCTTGTAGCAAAGTTAAGCCCTACATAAAACCTTTCGGCAAACTTGGGAATAAGCTCAAGAGACACCTGAGTAAGTTACCTGTGCCTCCTCTGCCTTTCACCTTTCAGCCAGCTTTATATTTGAGCAAATTAGATTTACAGAGAACCAGTGGCCCATTGGCCTCCATAACTAACATGGCATTGAGAAGATGCCCTGTTATGCCTATTCACACTCAGCCATTTTTCAAAAATAAAGTGTATAAGATTACTTACACATGCCTCAGCACACTGCTTGGCTCCAATAACCATGTGGGTTTACTACTCTGTGTATTGGATTAGTGCAGGAGTTTAAAAATTTTAATTGAATAATTTATTATTCTGTCCACCTTGCATTTATTAAAACTTTGGTTTGAGCCATATTTAAGTCTAAAATAATTCCTTTCGTTTGGGTCTCCTAATTTGGAATCAGTTTCAAGTAGAATATCAGAAATTTTGTGGAAGTTATCTGTAATTTACAGTTTCTTAAAATCCTCCATTATAAATCTGAAGGATAAGACAGGTTGTTGGTAATAACCTGAATTTAAAGAAACGATTTTTTTTTCTGTTTATTGTGAAGGGTCACCTTTTAAATTTTACTTATATGGGCCACTTTTTTTTAGATAATCCATTGTAAAAGTAACAAAGCTCATACTCACCTTTATACAAGATTGCAACTCACTGAGGTAATCTAAGGGGTGGATTACAATGCACTAAATACTTGTCTTTTAAAAATTATTAGCAAGAATGAATCTGATTATTTATTTCAATTTCAGGTACTTGAACACCATCTCAGTGCACTGAATTCTGTTGACAGTTGCCAGGAATTTTGTAGGACAAATTCACAAGATTACACTGCAAGATTTTGCTGTTACTATTTAAGTACTACCCATACAAAACATTCATTCTAATTATTTAAATGACAAAGTCAAGCCTTACAATGAGAACAAATAATCCTGTAGCTTTGAAACAGGATCCTAGGCTGGCACTGAGAGGTACAGCCAGCATTACACTATGCTTCCAGGATATCTTCTGAAACATATTTAAGAAGTCCCTTCAAAAAATGGGAATGGTCATATTTTTTAATTGAAATTACAATTGCCTTTTCTAGTGACAGATCGTTTAGAGTAGCACAATAGTAATATAATCTTGAAAAAACCTATTTTACAACTTTAGACCTCAATCTGCACTGACTAAATTCAGGAAAAATAGAGGGGCACATATAGAGATCGGTGATTCTGGAACAAATACAACAGTGGAAAGACTGCACTGGGCACCTGCAAAGTGAAACCTGGTCAAACAAGACACAAAAACAAACACAAACATGTAAGGAGAAAGCATCTCCTGCTATTTTACAATTTCTTAACTATACAACAACCATTTCATGTCTTAGACTTCTCTTATCCAGTGGCATATGAATTGTAGTTCAGTTACATACTAAATCAATACTAAGATAGTATGAGACTTTTTATTCCTCAGATTCATACAATAACTCTGAATAAAACAGTCTAAATCAAATCTCCTGCTCCAAACAGGGTCAACACTGAATTCAGGTCAGGTTGCTCAGGGTTTTATCTAACCTATCTAGGCCTGAACACCTCCAAAGGTGTTCCAAAGGAGGAGATGCCTCAGTCTCACTTGGAAGCCTATACCAAAGTTTTAACATCCTCAACATGAAAAGCTGCTGGGTTTTTTTCCCCTTCACATAATTTGGGAACCTCTCCTGTTTCAATTCATAACCATTGCGCCCTCTCCTCCTGCCTTGCAGCTCTGTGAAAGCAAGGCTCTTTCTTCTTAAGACCTCTTCAATTCTGGCACCTACATTCAAGGTCCATCCAAAGCATCCTCTTGTCCAGGCTAAACAAGTCCCATCGCCTCTACTCCTCCTCACAGAAAAGTTCTAGCTCTCAACTTCATAGTCCACCGCTGATCTCACACAGATTTACTGACACCTTCCTTATACTGGAGGGGACCAAAGCTGAACCCAGTATTGTCCATGTGCATATTTTCATGTGTGTTTGGGATTTTTGACAGTGGTTTTGCTTGTTTAGGGTTTTTTAATGGGGTTTTTTTTGCTGGTTTTTGTTTTGGGTTGGGTTTTTTTGTTTGTTTTGTTTTGTTGTTGTGAGAGGTTTTTTGTCCAATTATTTAGGTTAATCTAAATGTAGCCATTAATCAGAAATATTAACATAATGGATTATGAAAAAGGATATAAACCTCACGGCCTGTATCCTGATAATGTTATGAACTCCTAAGATAAAGGTTTGGAGTATATAATATATATAGTTTTCTGAGTATACAGTTTATTTATACTTAATTTATATCAACATTTGTTATTATACACTGATTTTGGAGTGTCTATTTAACCAAAAACAATATTTGAATACCATTTTGTTCCAAGAACAGGTAAAATTTAGGAATAATAGATCTGCTGCATGTAAAGGACTAGAATGTTCTCATAAAAGTTTTGTTACTCAAAAAAGAAATTGTCAGATAGAAGTATTAAAATTTACACCAAGTTTTCATATTTTACTTCTCAATTTCTGTAGCTTATAATATTTGTAGATTAATTCCTGTGAATTAATTCCTGCTATAACTATTCTGTTAAACAAAGTACCAAAATCACCCTCATCAGCCCCTGCTTGGGTTCTTCCTCACTTTAGACCACCCATACACCAGGTTCATGTTGTACTCTGCTTTCTATACTCACAGTAGAGAAAACTCTTTGTTTCAACACTATGAAATTCAATCCTTCTCCATTGCTGCATTTTAAAAAGCATCATCCTTGCCTTCATACAGCTCAGTCATTATTTTCTCATGTCACACTTTTCATTGGAAGTCTTATGAATATAAAACTTTTCTCAGACTACAACACCAGAACCCCATAAAACCCTACCAAGCTTGCAGTAACAAAGCCTGCCTTATTTGCTGTCATCTTGATCTCTTCTGTTTATCAGTATCTTCAATCTTCTCTCTCAACCAGTATAATGTCTTGGGAAAAAAAAGTGCCTTAAATCTTTTCGTAGGCAAAAATAATTATTGCAACGCATGAGTCCCATTATATACAAAAAGCAATGCAACAATTACTTCATTTGTTAGGAAGAGGTTAACATCGCTCTGTGGGCTCCTTGTCAAGTTCCAGCAGTTACAAAATGTCTTTGTGTAATGTATCAGCATTCCTGAAGTTTTGTGAAACTGGGGAGGGGAAATCAATATTAAAAATCAGGGAGCTGGAGCCTTCACATGAAATACAGTTTTGTTCTTACCACAAAGCTAAGTGGTTTTGATCTTTCTGAACTTCTCAATCATGTGCGACCAAAGAATTCTTTGCAATGAATTATGTTTGCCTTCTATGTTAATGAAAAGCCAACATGCATAATTTATAGAAGCTAGGAACCAAACATTAAAAAATAAAGTCATAAAAAAGCCATAGGAGTCTTTAATGGCAGAGTTCTCACCATCTAAATGGAACTGTTATACAATATTTTTCTGTCAGATTTATGGGTTTTATTTGAATATGTTCAACTTTGTAATGATGTTTGTACAAAAATTCCAAAGAGCAAAAACATTAAAAACCAATAAAATCAAACAAATGAATGGTCACAAGAAAAAACAAAGTCTGTAGAATACTTCATTTTCTTTTTAAGTCGGTATTAGGCTTAAATCTCAGCCATAAACATCTAAAATACAATGTTCCTCTTTCACAAAGTTGGATCCTAGTATTTTACTTTGTTTTTTGCTTTTATACTGCTACTCCTCAGTACAATGACTTCCTGTAAGGAGTGGTATTCCACCAAAGTAAGTGCCATCTTCTTTCTTTAGTGACAGAGAAAGGCTTCTTCCAGGTGCAGGAATCGAAAAAGCAGTGGAAAACAGGAAAAGGTTTGAATCCTGAGCTACAAGCACAGCAATTCCATTGGCTTGCACAACTTCAAGGTATACAAGGTTACCATACATGTTTTACAGTGTCATATCATCCCCACACCCTCATTCTCATATAAATAAGATTGTAGAGTAAACGTTCTATTGAAAGACAAAGCTAGCAGTACAAAGCATTTTTTCCCGCTTGTGGGACATATTATTTGCTTAGTATTCAAAGCAATCATATTTTTCCCATAATGAATAAGAATCATCTCTCACCCTTTTAAAAAAAAAATATATATATATATCATTTAAGCTTGTCTACTTGAGGTGAGGGTTTTTATCTGCCCCATTTGCAAACTGGGACTAGTAGAGAAGAGAGTTGCTATAATATCACTCTAAGTGATAAGCTGTCACTGATTTCATATAACAATGCAACTTGATTGAGATGTATTAATACAGAGTTCCAGATAAAACAACTACTTTATACATCTGAAGAATTAATTTTCCAAAGTACCTTCAATAACTAAACAGCAAGATCTTAACCAAAATGTTCCACTGATAGTAAGTTTGAAGGTTTCTTTTTTTTGGGAAAGCTTTACAAATTATCAGTAACACAAGCTTATTCTGTGCCGATGCAAAATACACAATTATGAGCGAAGTTAAGTAAGATTAGACTGCTTAGTTCTGTAAGCAGAGGAATGGAATAGTTTCTACTTTGAAAACAACTCAAGAGCTGGATCTCATTCCCAAGGAAAGCCTAATCAGGCTGAACTGTTTCAGAAGTGAGTTGGTTTGTGACAGCACAAACACCATTTACCTATAACAAAAACTGAATCATCAGTGCAGATGGGAAAGAGCTCCCTAGAATAACACCCTTCCCTGCTTCTTAAAATCAGTAACTGAGAAATGTGTCCTCTCCATTTATTACTGCAATAGTCTTTAATAATCTTGAAAATAAAGTATTGATTTGGAGAGAAGCTGTTACAAAATTCATTGCTAATTTTAATAAGGTAATTCATTGGATCCTGCATTGCTTCTAGTGATAATTACAGATTACAACTCCAGAAACAACCTTCTGTTCACCTTTTCTTCTAGCTAACCTACTACATTTTGGCATTTCCTGTTCGCCTGTGGTAGGTCTGTCCAGAGGTTACAAAGAAAACAAGCTAGGAGAAAAATGTGTACTCCTCACTCTGATTGCAGTCCTTTTTTCCCCAAGCATAGTTCCTATGGTAAGACAGCCTTCATCCTTCTAAACATTTTAACACAAAAATCCTACTTCTCAGGGTTAGCCATAACAAATTCATCATCTTAGTTCCAAGAAGATATACATGCAAAGACCTGTTCTACAGGTTGTCAAAAATAATTGACTAATTTTCTTAAATGGCTGATTGACAGGAAGCACTGACAAGACATTACAAGAAAATCATAATTTTTTTTTCCCCCACATAGAAGTTTTGCTCCTATGGAGTAAAATTAATTGAATAAAAAAAAAATACTGAAAGAATTATTGTCAGGCATTTGCTTCCTCTCTAGCATCTAAGAATTAAAACCATTAAATCATCTGCTTCAAAGTGCTGGTTTGGCTGCTATTATTACAGAAATTAAGTCTTCAGATATTCAAAAGCCCCACTAGCTTCATACAAAAAGCATAAGCAATTCCAAATATCTCTATATATGACGTTATCTCCCTGATGATTAAACAGATCAGGAATTGGAGAATAATTATAATAATTAAAAATCTTCCTTTCATATGGGACCACATTCAGTACCACGGAATGGTATAGGGATCCTGATGTCTTTAATCAGTGTACCAGTGGGCAAGAAATCAACATTATTAAAAATATGGAAAGAATTTAAAAGACCTTTCTGACACTTCTCATATTTAATTACATTCCTCTCAGATTTCTCTGGGAAGATTCAAAACTGACACTGACTTCTATTAATGTCTTCAGACATGTTTAGAACACACAGAGTTACTAGATCTTTGGAAATTTTAGGCCTTAACTATTATTAAATTTTAAAGAACTTTGCATGAGAAGCCTGGACACTAGCAAACAACTAGCAACTCTGAGTTGACAGCCTCAGAGGCCAAAAATTAAAATAACTATATATCCTCTGACTTCCTTTTTCAAAGAAATTACAGACATACCATGGCAATATGGCATGAAGGAATCTGCACCATTGCTGTGTCTGATTTTCCTCGGCTTTGGAATACACAGTGAAATAGACAATGAAGTAAATCACATAGATTCTTTAGTAGGTACTTAGTGAATTTAGAGTCACTAAATAAATTCTTTATGACTTGGAATTAATTTATAAAATCCCATAATAAATAAAGGATTTTTCTCTACTTTACACCCAAGTCATCTAAAAGACTGTTCATGAAAATTATGCAAATGTAACCTCCAACACAAGTTAAGCACAGACCCATCAATTATGGTTTAGCTGTCCATAAGAAAAACAAATATGCTGCATACAAGATCACATACCACTCATTATAATCTTTCACAAATTAAAACTCCATAACTACATTATTTATTACTTAATAGACTCCCACATTGAGCAACTAATTTATTCATTGATTTTAGACAATTGAGTTAATAGTAAATCCAATACTTTACAGCCACAGATTTTGCTAAGATACCTTTTGCAGCTGAAGTTTGCATTGCTGTAATGACTCACACCCAAGTAGTCATTTGGCTAAATTCCAATCAGGATTCCACTGTATTGTGCAAATCCAAAGCTTCATGATTACAAAATTAAAACTGCTTCTGAATGTAAATAAATTTAATTTTTTAACTGTGAAAAGGTAACAGCATATTTATGCTACCCTAGAAAATAGTTATTCTCATAAGTTCTTTCTTGACCAACACATAGCAATAAACTCAGCCAACAGCCATTTTCTGTCTTAAGCATCTCAAAGTAAAATGAGTATCAATATCAAATAGGGCCATTTGAATCCATTTAAATATCACTGACACTTTCTTTCACCAATTTTTTTTTTTAGAGAGCGACCAAGGAAATAAATGCAATCCCATACTTTAATAGGAAAGTAGATCTCTATGGTTAACATAATGAAAAACTTAAATAGTTTCTAATTGGGTCAAACTGTCAGTAAGGGCCCTTTCTCATAATCTGAGATCAGGAGAATGAAAGTACTGCTCCATTATTTTATGCAGATATTCTAGATGGCCAAACATTACTTTTACAGTCGATATCCTTCTCATTACAAAAGTCTGATTTCATTAGGCACTTTTGATGCTTTGATACAAAGACTGAAAATTACTTCAGTGATTAAAATCATCAGTGCTAATAAAAATGGAATTGAAAGAGACGTGTGTGCTGCACTGCTGTAATTCATATTTATAAATTTTTTTTTATTAAACTCTGAGCTATGGATCATAAAATAAAAATTTATTTAGGCTAAGACAGAAATATATGTATAAACTTGGCATAAATTGAAGCTGAAATTATACTTTCCTACATAGCCAGAACCAAGTAAAGCAGTAAATGTAGCACAATCAACAGGACAACACAATGCCAAACTTGAAAATGTCATTTCTGATGACCACAGGTACCATATCTACAAACACTGGTAAACTTTCTGGGTAGAAGTTTTAACAGTATTATTAAGTAAATCCTAAATAAAAGGAATAGTAAAAGTTATACTAAGCATGGTCGTATCCAAATAAAACAGAATTTCACCTAACACGTTTCTGTGGTTTGAAGACAACAAACAACACTTACCAAAGTGTAAGATTTTCATCAGCTAGCAGATTTTCACAGCTCAGAAACTGACTATGTCTTTCACTGCCTCTAACCCCAGTATTAGTCAGGATAAGTATTCAACTCCTAACCTGTTTATTAGCTATTTTTAACATAGTTATCAAATAATACGCAACTGTACATTCATTCCTTTGATCAGCCAGCAAAGAAACCCTCCTAAAATAAAGGGAAGAAAGAAGGCTAAGTAAACACAGAAAAAAAGCTTTCTATTAACTTCTTTCACATGTTGCAACCTTAATTGCACAGTAAAGCAGCATTTCAGTGAAAAAAAAAATCAACCAATACCAACACCAACAAACAAGTAACCCTAAAGAGCCTGTTTCTACTTAACAACTTTCCCCATTTTGACTTTTTAACAGCAAGAAGAAAAACACAACCCATACAAAAAACACAAATCTTCCCATAAAAGCTCCTTCTCAGGTTGACTGTTAGTGCACATGGGAATTTAGTACAAAGACATTTTCTGCAAAACTTCCAGCTTACACAATGATGACTGAAAATATTATATCTCTGTTAAACTGACTTGCTATTTATCAGGTCTACAGGGGAGACTGATTCTGGAGAAAATATTTAAGACTGAATAGAGACATGGCAGAAAAGAGAAGCATTTTTCATTTTATTATTGAAAAAGCTTTGCCTTCTACATCTCCAATTTCATCCTAATACACAAATGATTTTATACCTATTTAAGCTGTCACTGTACAAACACCATGTCCATCGTAGTCTTAAGTAGCAGAAAATTTTTAAGAGTTGAACTATTTACAACCACCAACCTTTTTTCTTCCTGAAGGAAAACACTGCAGCATTATGTATTTGTTTTACAATGTCTATTGTTAAAAATTTCACAAGGAACATATTAGTTTATGTGGAGAGCTGTTGTCTCTAAAGGGAGTAAGGTTACAGATCAACAACCAAATTTTACAAGGACTTTCACTGTCACCAAGGGGTCAGTTTGATTAACCCTTTATCAGTAAGGCTTTGCCTCAGGAATACAGCAATTTTCCAGTTTCAGAGAATTTTCCTCTTGCCTGTTCCAACAGCTTCACTTCTCCCAAGAAATCTGGCCAGTGTTGCTGACTTTAATTTTAGATTTCTGCTAATTTACTTGTTAAAAATAGTACTTCTGTCTTAATACTATATATTTTGAAATATTGCCCATTCCGTAGCACTTAGA
Organism: Zonotrichia leucophrys gambelii; assembly: GCF_028769735.1. Lineage (NCBI taxonomy): Eukaryota > Metazoa > Chordata > Aves > Passeriformes > Passerellidae > Zonotrichia > Zonotrichia leucophrys. Next base: position 47,185,489 of record NC_088171.1, on the reverse strand, counting down.
GACATGTATGTGAAAAAAAGAAAAAAAAAAGTAGTTAAAATATTCACTGCTTTCATGCACAGAACAGGACCAGAAATCTAATACTGTGTCAGCAGACAGACTGTTTCAGAACCACATCCACACACTCTCTGGCAATATGCAAACTCACTGCCTCACCCTTAGACACTTTCTTCTTCAAAGCAGATACCAAAGAAATTATTTTGTCCCCAGTTTTTTAACATCAAAGACAGCAGGCAAAATTAATCCCTAGTGTAACTCGATGGAATTGGTCCTTGGTCTTACTCCCTACGGAAAGCACTACTCCAAAACACACATTTAATTAATATCCTCTCTTGCCTATAGATTCCTATAGGGCTTTTAAATTTTTCCTTGTGGCATGCTCTTTGCAACTAGTCTAAATTCATACAAAGGTCCCTTCTATCCTTGTGCTTTATTAGTGCTAGGAAATAATTTTAACATGTATGTTAAAAGATGTTTCCACAAGGACACGGATAACACAGAATGAACGCTCAACAGTGGAATTTTGCAACTAACATAAAGCAAAACCAAGGAAGTAGCTTTATAGTCTGTCACAGCATATGGAAAACTGGTGAAAGAGAAGGGGAAGCAATGGCCCAAGACAGATAAAACTGGGTATGGAAAAAAAATAAAGTTTGACCACTATCTTGCTCACAATAATAATCAAAGGCAAAGCTCCTATTAGCTAAAAATATACAGGATCAAGCTTTTCATGAAGTGGAATAAAATTCTCTCAGTTCTTTCAAGCAGAGATTATTACTAAATTGATGTAAGCATATACTGAAGGGTCTTTCTGAAAAAAAATCATCTCGAGTGCACATAGAAGTAAGATGAATTATGGTTTTCTGAATCAGAGCTAATATTAGAAACACAGCAGCCAGGAAGAGAAAACAGAACAGAAGTGTAATGGAGTGGAGTAATATAACCAGAACTGCATTCAATTTCTTGATATTAGAATTAGACAAACCAGGTAAAATAAAGACACAGGCTTGTTTTAAAAGTCCTTTAACTGCCTCTGCATGCGTTACCATGTCTAGCTCTGAACTGAAGTGCAGGGATACTGGACAGCAGAGACATATGGATATTTTTTGTTATAGTCTGCAAATGTGCGCATTTCCAAAGTTTACTTGACAAAGAAAACCAAATGATCCCTCACACCCATATTCCATGATTCTGAAAACACTCCCAGTATTAGCATACTTAGCCACAAGAAAAATGTGAATTTAGATTTTTATAAAGACAAACTGTATAACTGTGAACTGCTATACAAGAGAAAAAAGATGTTTCTGGAATCTGCTGCAACATCATCCAGCTCCTTAGATTGCCTAGAATGCCAGGACCCAAGACTCCAATAAGAAAAGATCAGTGTTGGACCATGAGACTAATGCCCTTAGCGAGGTGTTTGCATAGTGAGGTTAATATGTAGAAAAACATCTGAAACTTTTTGTTCTTGGGCTTCTTCCTCTGCCTGGTACTTTCTCTGGAAATAGCCCACTGAACAGAATCACTAGCCATGCTAACGCAAACGTCCTTGACTACAAAGTATCCATGAGCTCAGAAAAACCTCAAATATGTGGTAATCAGCTTCTGGAAGCATTTTAAATTAAATCTCATTTTACAGAGCTGATAAGAATATGACTTCATAGAATGTGCTATCTGTGGTACAATGTGCTCTTCTACTATGAAGGTCATGCCAAACATTCCATATTTCATTATTTTCTCATGTGTGCAGGCTTTTTTACAACAAGAAAATTCAACTTTTATTGTACCATATTTTCAGCTACTATGATTCCTAAGGTACAACATGATTTTTGAGAAAGAAATTAAAAGCAGTAACAGCTTGAAAACAAAATTAAGCTTGTGCCTTTAAAGTCTCCTTCCCCAAATTTAAGTGATGTTGCAACACACACCCAACTCCAAGTGCAATCCAGTTTAAAGTAACTGATTATTTGCAAAACCATTCTAAGATACAGCACTAACATGCCCTTGCATGCCAATAAATGGAGGGAATTTATCATACATGCTGTTGATTTGCATTTTCTTTTCCAAAAATTTATAACTTAGGAGAAAAGTTCGTTAGAGCAGCACTCAAAACAAGCATGTCAGGGTTCTATAAATGATGTTCTTATCAAGGGATAAGCTTTGTAACTTTATCTAAAGCTTTTGCTCAATTAAAAATTCAGCAGCAGCTTCCAAAAATCACGGAGCAGGTAGATTGTCCTAGCCATACTCACATTTTGGTGAGACCCTGGATGTACTGCAGTCAAAGGGAAGGTACTCCAACCTGCTTCAGGGAAGGAAGCTCTCAGGCCTGGTATGATGGATTGCTCCATAAGCAGTTCCACTGGTCAGCAATTATACAAGAGCAGCAAGACATGGTAGAAATACCAGTCATACAGCCCTTTTCAATTCTCAAGGAATAGCTATGTTTACTTGGCTTGAAGGACAGCTTTTAAGAAAATATTTTGAACCCCAAAACTTACTTCTGATCCTGACTTTCTACATGACCTTGGGTAAATTTCAAACTTAATATATTTCAGCTCCTCCTGCACTAAAATGAATGCACCGTAGCATACACAGCTCTATAAATCTCTATCCTGCTTAGATGAAAGGCATTTTGCAATGTAAGTGCAAAATGTTGTTATTTATTAAAGGAGGCTTCTACCACAGCCCTTCACTTAACGCTGTTAGGGGCACCCTTTACCTTTAAATCTAGCAAGACAATTATTGATTAACGACCACATCACCTCTGTGAGAAATATAAAAGCAATATAAACATGCCCTTTCCTGACAGATCAGCTGTCTCAAGCAGTGACTTGTGTAGTTTTATCTATTTATTATAATGCACCCCCACTTAAGTAGTTTCCAGTAGTCTTAAGTGGATACACTTTAGCCAATCCCAGTTCCTGTGTGGTGTGCTGGGACACCACGCTACAGTTCATAGTTTATGAGTTACTCACAGGCTCTTTTACAGATCAGTTCTTTTGTCTTCACATTTAGGTTTTGCATCTCATTGCAAACATAGGTTCAAATTTCCAACCCAACAGGTGGGACTAAAAATAAATAAATATTTATAATAAAGAACAAAATATCATCTTAAATTACAAAATATTTAGTAGTTAATATTTAGTATTATAAGCATACCTCTAATAATTGAAGCTACCTTATTAAACTTGATAGGAATCTGCACTATCCAGGGCAATATTGGCCAATTAAATCCTGGGGAAAAAATTATGCTTCATTCAAAGACACCATACCATGAATGATGTGCTGTTGGGATTGCTGCAGCTCTTAGTACTGAATGCAATTTATTGCTCAGAATTCATACCAACCTTCAAATAGAAAGGACTAAAAATACACAATAATAATTATTAGTAAGTAAAAGAAATACATTAGTAATCTATTTTTGGAGTGCATTACTGAAAGAAATTTCCCAGTTATTACACACACCAGTTATGTGGTGTTGCTGGCAACAATTTCATAAGTTACCAAAATTCATCTTAAAACTACACTTGGCCTGAATGAATCTTGCTAGAAAGCTGTTTAAGAGAATCACTGTACTTTGTAGGTGGTGAAGGGGTGACTTATTTAGCTATTATTTTATCTTGGAAAGAAGTAATAAAAAGCAAGACATTCAACTAGAAAGTAACAATCTACCTAAAGGAGGTTATATTATTCCAAGAGTTGATATATTTAATAATTAAGTGTAAATCTACTAAAACACACTATCCTCTGCTAAAATTACTTATGAAAATTACCACAGAGAGGGACAGTAAAACTCTGTAAGAATGACAAGTGCTTGTTGACTGAAAAACATTATATTAGCCATAGATAAACTGACTGAAATAAGCAGACTGTCAAAATATGACAGGAGCAAACAGTTGCATCCCAAATATGAGGACAGCTTTATAACATGACAATGAATTATAACTAAGGAAGAATGCACACAAAATTACTTTTTCATCCCTCACAACAATAATTTGTTATGAACAGTACCCAACTACACATTGAAGTTGAAACACCATCAAAATCCATGCATTTAAGAATGTCAAAAGCAGCTTCTAAGACACTGGAGTAAAAAATAAGGAGCACAAACTGTAACTCCTCTCCATTTGCCAATTAATAAACTCATCTCTAGATTACTATGAATTAAAAAAATGAACAAAACAACCTAAGAAAATCTACAAAAAATCCTATCACAACCAAACACAAATCCTCCACAGACCTGTAACTCCCTGTAGCAGTTTTTGTAGAAGAGCAGCATTATTTCTTTTTCTAACAGCTGTAAAGGTATCTCATCCTAAAACAAGCAAAAGGTGCAAGGCATTCCCTAACTGTGAATCTAGGTCTAAAAAGAACCTCTAAATCTCGTGAAGCCTCTAGGTAAACTAAAGCTTCAAGGTACAGTGGAGTTGACGGAGGCATTTCTTTACCTATATATTGTACTTTGAATGCATCAGTATCTGCATTATTTAGACATTGACAGTACCAAGTACATTATGCAGTCATACATACTCAAAAAGCAAGTGAAGCTACAGTAAGAATCATTGCTCTAAAATCCCAGCCTAGTCTGAAATAAGGGAAATTAATAGATTTTAATCAAGTCTACTTCTGTATCTAATAGCCTGCATTTTGCTGAAAACATTTATATCCAATGGACATCATAGGCAGTGCTGCCAGGCCAATGCATGGGTAAGTCACATGTGCAAGAATGTGTAGAAAACAAAAACAGCCAGTGCTGAGGTAAACACTCACTGGTACCTTGCTCATTAATTTATAAGAAGTCCCACCATTGGACCCAGCTGCTTTTAGCTCTCCTTTATTCTCCATTTTCTTTCTTGCTACTAGCATATTTCTTGAGCATAGATAATTGTAACCTATCTAAAGAATCGGAGGTCTAAAATTCAACATCCACAGATCTGCTAGTCTTCCAAGAGCTTCAATGTTTAAATGAAGGGGGCAGAAAATTCCAAGAGCTATAAAAACAACCGCCCTTTGTTTAGTGAAAGAGTTTTACATTCCAAAGTAATCAATAAATTATCTGTATGACCTTCACAGCCTCTATCTCCTCCCCCTTCCTGGGAGTTCAGTGGGTACAAATGAGGTCTCTATTGCACATCCAGGATTCCCATTCTTTTCCTCCAATTTTCATGTTGCTCTGAGTTTTCCCTTCTCTCTAAACTACTTGGTAGAGAAGTAACCTTTTTTAAGAGGCTGTACATCAAGCAGATGACCCTTGATCATCCTCACTTTATTAGCTGTTCAGTATTGATGAAAATTGCAATCAACAGAAGCATTTTTTTAAAAGGGCAGTGGGTTGTTTAGAATTCAACACTGGGGAAAAAAATTAAGAATTAAGTTTAAGCCATTTGTTCAGCAAAGGGGTTTGTTTTTGAAAAAGTTTCATAATACAACTGGATCGAACTGTTCTCTAGACCTACCCATCTTTTCTCTCAGAATGCAAATTTTTTTCATTGCTAGCACTGTGCCATGGGCCTGGAATTCTACTCAGGAAAAGTCTCAGAAAAAAGAGACAAGGATGCAAGCAGTTTTCCAATAGAAATTAAATTTGCAATGTGATAAAAGTATATGCAAGGAGTTCACAATCTGAAGCCAGTATGCATAAAGTATAGATACCCACATTCCCTATGGAAAGCTTTAAAAAGCTCTGCAGGAGCTGCAAACAGCAGTGAGGCCTAAAGCAAAGCCAAGGAACACTTGGAACTTCTGAGAAACAGAATGTCAACACAGTATCATTTATGAAAGTATGCGGTAAATTCTGAGAAGCTGCCTTGCAAGTCTCAGTTCAACCAATGACTTTACCAGGAGCTTAATTGGTTTTCCTTCTACCCTTCCTCTTGAGCTGGTTCTATTTTGACCATTGAGTGAAAAGAAACAGGCAGTGTAAGTCTCCTAATCCGTCACTCATGACATTTAAACAGACTGCGTTGTCGTGAACAGCATGACTCAGGTTAAATTTCCATTAAATACTTCCCTGCTTTAATTATTTTTTCAATGAAAATTGACACTAGTAATATACAAAAAAAATATCCCATCATAAGCAGGCAAATTGGTTGGAACTCTATCACAAAGCTGTCACTAGGCACAGTGAAGAATTCACTATCAGGTGGTAACTCATCAACAGAAGAAAACTCATCATATTTAAAGGCTCACATTTTTGGTTTGTATGAATTCCTGCTGATTGTGATATAGTTATTTTTTCAAATAGTTGATACTGTAGTTCAGAAGAACAAAAAAACTCTGAAAATTCCAGACAGCAGAAAAGCAGAGCAATAGAAAGATTAGTGTCAAACAACTATTACTTTTATCAGTATTAGAGCAAATAATTCCAGGTATAACGCATCCTGCAATCATGTGAGAATATACTTAATATTCATACTGCAATGGCACTTGAAATAAGAGAGCCTGCACATACTCAGAGGGACTGTTACAACCCTAAATTTCAGCTAGGTGCATGAAATAATCATATGCATAAATCTATTCCTTCTCAGTATAACAGTCCACTGATATTGAAACACATTTTGGAAACCATTTACTTCAGCGGTCTGAACATCACAATTATCACATTAAAATAGCTGACTAATTAATTGTGTACACACACATGTGGCTACTCCATCCTAAAATGTATCCTAATAGCTTCAGTGATTTAAATGCCATTATGAAGAGAGAGAGTTGAAAAATCTGGACCCCATTCATTTGCATAGTAAGTATTAGATGATAAAATGTGATTTTCTTATAATTATTAACTAGTAAAAAGCTACTTTTTCTCTTTTTATGTGGCTGCTACTGTTTTCAACCTCTGGAGTAATAGTTGAAAATAAATTCAAAAAATTTATAACTGTAGGAGGAATTACTAGATCAATACAATAATTTTAAGAAAAACTCTAAACCTTACAGAACCATACCAATGACAAAATGCAGAAAATTCAGGAACATTTCCTTTGGTTAAAACGAAGAACATCCAATATATTGACATCTGGTAAAATATAAAAACCAGTAAAAAATTATTCAACCTGACCAAAATTTGTACTTAATCTTATAAAATATGATGACACAAGAATTAGATGAGACTTTAAGCAAGCTTCTTCTACTGCATTCCACTTCATTACAATACACTAAATAAATGTTGAGGTAAAAGGCTAAAAGCCTCAGCATTTTTTATGCACAGAGGGGAGTCTTTTGCTTTCTAGTTGATGTGTCACTCAAATTACATCATTATCAATCGTGAAGGAAAGAACAAGCTGTTTTAGAAAATCTGGAGATGTGGCAAATGTCTCTGGGAGATAGAGGGAATAGCCACATCTTTTTGAGGAAACTGGCAATCTTTCCTTGCCATTAAAAACAAATACAGCCCCTGAAGAACTTTGGGGAGTTTTTTAACCTCTAACTCATAGAAGGGACATAACCATGGTCATATGATGCGAATATAGCTAAGAAGTGGTATTATAACCTTTCCATCATCTGACATATAAAGTGTGCCCCAAGATGCTAAACCTGAGAGCTCTGATGCCTTTTCCAAGTACTTCCCTTCTCTCAGAATGATTGTGAACCCCTAAAATGTAACAAATCTCTAACTGAAGCAAAACCAATATAGGCAACAAAAGGGAGATGAGCCAAAGATCAGCAGGAGGAGAAAGTATTAATCTCTAATATGTTAAAAGATCCAGTCATCTCCCAATTCACTTCAATTTCATCCAACAATCTTCTGCTTAAACATAGAATTCCACAGTCTAAAATAGAGTCTGCCTTTTAACCTCCTTAGACACACAGAAAATGCAGGATGATTGGTTGAACATAGGTACATAAAATCAGACAAGGCACCCACAATAATGAGATAAGATAGAATTATACCAGCTCAATCCACTTTTGTTTACACAGGATATAATCAGTTCTTCAGACTCAAAGTCAGCACAATCCAAGTCATGCACGAGTAATTAAAAAAAATTACCTGAGCATATCAAACTTCCACAGAGAAAATTTAGGAACAATTTATAAATTTGTCAGTTTGGTCATTGTTTCTTATAGTAATATAATTGTTGAGGAACATACAGATCTTACAGTCCAACCTCAAGAACTTCTTGCAAATGGCTATAACCATCAAGGAATGTTTTGACTACACAGCATTTCCTGAATTAATAGGAACATAAGACCTTTTTACTGGTTTCAAACCATAAAAATGAGAATTCATAATGTTGATGATAGTACAGCTTAAGAAAAAAATGAAAGTAGAGGATTAATTAGTTTGTTGTTTGCTTGGTTGCAGGAGTTTTTTTTGAATGTTCTAGTTAGAGTATCCATTCAGTAATGTATCACATATGCATTGAGAGTCACAGAAAAGTTTTTATTGTGGGTTTAATGCATTACAAGCATAGTATTAGCTGCTAGAAAAATTCAAGCAAGTCCTTCAATTGAGTGGCACATGAGCAGGGCCACTATCTTCAAGCTAATTCATGCTGCTTCACAGACAGTTCCTAAAAATAGTTATCTGTTTCCCTAATTGACTTGTTCTAATTCTCCAGTATGGTCAATGGAGTTTTTTCCCCACACAATAATATTATATATGACCAGAGAATCTTTTAGTTTCTTGAGGCTAAGTCCACAGGCCTACTTTTCAGGGAGCAGATCAGTTAGCCTAAAAACTGAATCTGAAATAAGACCAAAATGTTTTTAAAATGCATTAAAAACCACAAGAATTATTAGTTTTGCTTGTCAACTCCATTTTAATAGTTTTTACAAGTCTAATTCTGACATTGAGTGAGAAATAGCAGGCAAAAAAACCTAACTGTAACTTATCAGGGAAAACACAAAGAAATGTAAGCTATCTTGAGTGATTCTCAACAGCTGCACTTTAAAAACAGAATCAGAATTGCAAGTGCATAAACTCTGATGAAAACAGTGATTTATTTTTAAGTATGTTGTACTTGGAAAAATCATTATAAACCAAAACAAGGCAGAACTCAGCAATGGAAAAGCAGCTAAAAGAAATCCATATGGGCTTCATTTTTCACATTTTTCCCCCCAGACGAATCCTCTTGCCCTCACTGTCCTTTTCTGTGCCCCCAACTGTATTCATCTATCTCTCTTGTATTCCTGACACCTTCCATAGAGACCTCAGAGCTGCTTGTCTCTATCCTTCCCTCCCTTAGAACTAATTATCCATCTGCTTGGTATTCAGATCCTTTCCAAAATTTCCACAGACGTATGCATTCATATGTACATGCAGGACAAACTCAAATCCAGGGGAAATTAGGTCCCTAAGTGTACTTGCAAGCCTGGATATGAAAATCAGGCTGTAAAAACAAGAGGCAACAATGTAGCAGTAATTTATTCTACATTTGATTCTGCAGACTGGATGGCCAACGCACCAAAAGTGGAATTGGAATTATGGGAGAGATCCAGAAGTACCTTCTCAGAAATCTTGAAGTTAAGGGTTGAAATACATAAGAAGTGGACATTTGATTCCAGACTGCAGTCCTGGTCACTTGCCTAACACAGTCTATAGGCACAGCAAAATATCTTCAAAGCAAAGGGCCCAAAATCCTAAAAAACCTATGTTTAGAGACAATAAGAACAGCAAGTAGGAAATATTATAATTACATGGGTTGGAACTTCATCTCCCTTCTTTATCAAAAGCAGGACTGCCTACCAAGACTGTCCAGTTAGAATGGATCAAGGACAGAAGCCTCCCCTGAAGACAGCCATTGTATCTTTGTCAGAAACCTCCCTTGATTCTGAGTATGTACAGCTGTTATGCTGAGTTGTTCTCTGAAGCAGGGGCCGTGCTTTAATAATGCTCAAAGAACACAACTCCAGGAATTTTCAGGCATATCCCCCCCTTACTTGATGAGAAGCAGTGAAATAAGGGAACTTTCAGTCCAACAGACTTCCTTAGTGCATTTAGGGCATCTCTAAGGCTAAAGTAGAGCATGAGCTCACCACTGTTTTCTTAGGATTTTTGTCCACTTCTTCTAAGTCCTATTTTAAACACCAATACAGGTGTTTCCAATCTTGCCTTTAGAAAACAGACACTGTGAAATCAATTTCAGTACAATACACCACGAGAAGATATTACACCACTATGTGATACAATAGACAGATAAATACTGTATATCTTCTTTAAAATAAAGATCTAAGTTGTTATTGAAAAATAATTATTGTCAATTGTATCATTTCATGTTGGTTTTGTTGAAGAGTATACACTGTACAATAACAGCACTTGGAAAAAAAAAAAGAAAGAAACTAACAACTTTCCTCAGGAGGAAATTTTGTATGGTATCTCAGTGAATGTTTATTTGTAATTGCAGCCCCCACCTTCACTATTCATAGTATTGCCTATGTAAAAACAGCCAGCAATTGTCAATCACACAGCCCAGTGAACAATAACCTAGTATACAGTTTCAGAGGAGGAAAACTGAGAAAGACAATAGGGGAAAAGTAATTTTGGCAGAAAGTTGAAGATACAGGGTTTGTTGCTTTTCCATACCTCAGGAGAAACCTCCCTTCCTGCCTATTTAAATAACAAACACACACAAGGAACAAGAATACAAAGCATTTAAAATTTTGGCGCAGCACCATGATAATAGATGATATAAAAGCACGAGGGTATGAGGACAGCCAGTAGGTGCCATGTGTTGGGAAGTGCCAAACACTGCATGCAAGGTACTAAGAGACTACAGCCTCTGCTGAAATAATTTGCAGGCACTTGGGATGACGCCTCTGGTTGTGCACTGCCAGCTGTTACACAACACATTCCTGGAATGAGATCAGCGTAAATGAGCAAGGCTATGTTTAGTGTGGGACATAATGGGTTATGAATCAGGAGCACTGAAGACAAGTTGCTCTCTTTTTAAAAAAAGACATGTTTCCAACATGTATTAAACACACCAGTAAAACAGTGACTGCAACTTTGAAAATATCACTGCAACCATTTATTCCACTTAACATACCACCTGTGTGACAGAAAACAAAAATATGTGAATACAAATGGAAAGTAAAATTCCACCACAGTTAAATATACCACACAGAGAGACCTTTTCATACAACATTATCAGTCAAAATAAGAAATGTCAGAAAACATAACGTCAGTGAAATCTACTAATAAAATTAAATTTCGTCAAGGCTGCAGCCAGAGGAGACAGCAATAAAATCTTGGTAAACAACCCTACGCTATGTTTTAGAAAAATATCAGAGGAAGAAAATCTAGCATCATTTTTTATTTTTATTTCAATCCTGAGTATTTCACTCTACTAGAGTTCTTTTTGCAATTAACTGGAGAATCAAATTAAGGGGGTTAGTCATCTAACTACCTAGTAGGCAGGTGCAATCAAGCAAGAAGGTGACTAAATCCCAAAATACGGCTTCGCAATTAAACAGCAAAATTAAAGTTGTGCTTACAAAATTATAGGTCATCTTTCAAAAACAACCCCTTAGGGTAAGAAGAAGGAAAGAAAAAAAAAGAAAAAAAAAGAAAAAGAGCTCCTTATACTTTCTCTGAGATTTGCAATGCAACTGATCCTGATACTTCAGCACCCAAGGGCTTTTCTGTTAGAATGAAACACACAAAACAAATGAAAGGAGGTTCATCAGCAATACTTATGCTTTTAATGTCTCATATAGCTTTATAATTAGACAGATCTGATCCATGTGAGCCAAATTAATCTACAAATTTGATTAAACCAAAACTGTAAATGAGGTTTCCCTGTTCCGTAGATAAAGTTATTAAATCACTTTGGTCTACACCAGCATAGATCTAATGTGCTCTTCTTTAAAGCCACCAGATTTATAAAGCCATGGTATCTTTTTCTCCTTTTTTGGTTCAGAAGCCTGTGGACAAGTTGAAACACATGAAGCTATCCAACCTGAACAATGTGAAGTGGAGGTAGAGCAAAGAACCCCTCTCACTGTAACTACCCCACTTTTCTGTAGAATCAAAACTACAAAGTTTTATGGTGGAGCCAATTATCAAGTCAATTTGGTTGCTTTTTCCTTTCTGGGTCTTTTCCTGATGCAGGTCTTTAAACTTCTGCCCCTGTTAAGCCTGTGAATCAGTGCAATCTACAGCACTCCTTACAATCACTGAAGATGGGCAAAAGGAAGCACAGACAAGAGATACAAGGTATTTTATGTAGAGAGGATAATTTACTTTTCACATACCAACTTAAAGAGAAATTAAACTGCAAAAACACTTTAAAAAAATAGGGGTTTGTCCTACACTTCATTTAAAAAATAGTTTGATATACTTCACTAGAACATAATGGAGAACCACAAACTCATGGTACATTGCATAAGAACAACAATGAATGCTGCAATTCAAAGCAGTTACAACAAAATACTTTAAGAGCACAGCTTTCAAGTGGTAGTGAAGTGCTTTAGCTTCAAAATACTTCTACATTTAAACCAAAAAGCAAAGATAAATATTTACTGGCCAAACTAAAAAGATCAGAACTAACTCAAGCCTCAGTTCTGCAAACCACCTGTCTATGAATAAAAGCATGCATACAAGTGGTGAAAATAGAAGTGACTACAAAGACACAGTTGATCCTAAAAGCTACTATAAGGAATCTTCAAAGTATTTGTTACATTTTTAAGTATGCCTCGTTTTTTATCCTGCAGAACAAGATGAGAGAATATAAAATTACACAAAATTTCACCTCAGTTAAGAAAAAGGTCCGTGAAAAGATATTCATCCCTTGTACATCATTCTTCTGAGAAAAGGTTTTGTTTGTCAGACCGGCAATGCCTAAGGGAGAGTGCCCTCAAAGAAGCACTTTTCACAAGACAATTTCTGTCTAAAGGAAATGTGTTCGAATCAGAGGGGTTTGGATGCATAAACCTAATAAGGTACAGCTATATTTTTCCTTTCTCCATAGAAAAAAGTTTAAATCAGACTGAGAAAAGTACAGTTAATAGTCTAAAGATGCAGCAAGGATAAGAAAAATGGTTAGGGCAAACAATTTTAGACAAATTATGTACAGGGGGAGTTACCATATAAAGAATAAAAGTGATTAGTCATACCAAAGTTCAAGCTGGTCAGAAAAACAATAACCTTTTAAAGGAATCTAGTATGAAAAAACTGTATTTTCTAATAAGAACTCTTGAAAAAATTTCAACCACATGAAAATCTAATTGTCTATCTATTTGGCAAGTACTGAGCAAGCCATTCTTTCTTAAACAGTACACAGATCCTGAAGTGTACTGAGCACGTTTTTAAAGGTACACTTCATTGATGGATAAGGGTAAACTGATTGCAAAATTTTGCACCTGAGCAATAAAGTAAAGAGCTAGTTTCAAAATTATATTGAAACTTTCAAAACTTCCTGTAATATTTGACTAGAGTTAAACTCTCAGACTAGAAGAATTCTAAAATTTCATCATCTCCTGATCACTGCTATTTATGGACTTATAAAAAGGTTTGTAAATTAAAAAGACTGTACAGCACACAATCTAGTTGACTTTTATTCTGCTTATATGAAAGATGCACCCACTGAATGGCAAATGTAATTGTGACTGCTACATGAAGACCAACTTAACCAGGCAGTCACAAAACTGAATAAAAAGCTGATCCATTTTGCAAAGTCTGTTTCATCACCTTACAAGGGAGTAGTCCTGGACAGTAGTAAAAGGCAAACTAAACCAGTATCGAAGACAGTCAGAAGTAAATTTTTATCCAAAAGGCACACTTGCAGTTTTCCAAAAGTTGATAATGCATCATACTCCAGGTATCTCTCAGGTACTTAAAAAATCAGCGTAGGTTTCATTCTACTGATAAAGACACATTTGGCCAGTTCTTCACACAGTATGATAGCCCTTACCAGATAAGGATTTTCAAGCCCTTTTAAATTTATATTGCTCTACAATTCCACACAAAATCAACTAATAACAGTATAAAGTAGGGATAGACGCACTAAGAAAAATTGCTCAAGTTGTATATCACAACGCAGCAACATTTCCTATTCCAAGTGTGTGTGGGGAGGGGAGCTGGTAGGTATGTAGGTACAAACAGGGAGATTAGAGACTAAAATATACTTTTCAATTTTTACTTGAATGTGGGAATACACTTAAATGCAATCGATACCTGAATGATCCATAACAGGAACTACTCAGGTAAAAACAGAAACAGGAGGACAAAATATAGATTAAAACAATTCCAATTATCATATGAAAATACTTCACTTAAAAGTTAAATATCATATACACAATTTGGATACTTAATTAAAAACCAATTACTGAAATGCTTTACTCAAATATGAATAAAAATTGAATAGTGGGTTCAGTTATTTCTGTTGCCACTACCAGTGACATATACTGGCTGCATCTACACTACAACATCAATTTGGAAAAAAATGAGCTTTTGAAGTCATCCCCACTTTCTGTACTGTGGTCCATATATCACAGAATAAAAGAACACAGATGAGAGTCCTTTTAGTTGGAGCAATGCTAGAAAATGTACTCCAACCACTAATGGAGTCCACTGGAGCACACTGGAGAGAGTCGGAAGTGAAACACCCTGAAATATAGATAGTGTGAACATCAAGCTCTCCACACAAACTGTTTCCTTCCACAAATGCTGAGCGGTTTTTGCCCTGCACTGCTCAGCACAGCCATTAAAATCACTTTTTAGACCACAAATTATGCCTTCTGTCACATGCACTTGCTTTTAAGTACTGCAGTGTAAACTGTACAAACTGCACTGGACCTGTTACTCATTCCTGCTCTTTGGAATCTGAACTTAAGAGCTCTTGGTGTCCACAGGCCCAAGTAGACCGGTAACCTGCTGATGCCACACTTCTACAAAAGTAATCTAAGAGCATAAACAATACTCATTCCAAAATAGGCAACAACACTCCTCCAACCCCCCTCATTTAACTTTCCAGGACTGACTCAAACACTTCTGCAGCTGCACAGAGAAGTGGCTGACAGAACTGCTTGAGGTGGGACTAGCAAAACCTGCACACATGGCATGAGAAGTTCCAAAGCAAAGGCACTGTCAGACATGAATTCCTGAACCTGGTAGATCTGCCCCCAATGCCATGTGGCCTCCTGCAAAGCATTCAGGCACCAGGGTGAGCTCCAAAACAACCCATGGAAAGATATGGGTAGATATGGGTATCTTGACTAGTTCTTTGGAGGAAACAGTTTTCTTCACTAACTATTCAGAAGCTGCTAATGTAGGTGGAATGAATGATGAAGTCTGAACCTAAGCTCAACTTGTGTTTTCATATATTGAAACATTTTCTTAGGGACCCACAGTGAGCAGCCAAAACACAACTCTTTGGGCTTGATGCAAAGTGCATTTAATTTAAAAGACAACCTATCAGTGGTATGAACAATCTTGAATATATTGGTGTTACAATAGCAATATTCAAAATAATTTAAGAAAGTATTATGCCATCTACTTTTGCTATACTGAATACTGAGCTCAGTGGACTAAAACTCTGACCTGTGGATTCACTGGAGACAGTAGAAATTTATCTTCCCTTTTTGTCTTTTTAAAATGCTAGGTATCTAGTAGGTTTGACCTTTGGAGAAGGCAAAAGTCTGCTTCTTTCCAAATCTAATAGATTAAGTAAATAACCTGAATATTTGGATAAACATTCCAATTAAATATGAGTAGCTCTACATAAATCTTACACAGATCCTGATGCAGAATTCAAAACTACACAGGCACAAACCTTCTAATAATAAATTATATCTAAAATAACTCAAAAGTTAATTCCAGAAGAGATTTAAAATGTTCATAATTTAGTAAGACGTTTTTGTTTAAAGTTTTAATGAATGAAATATAAGATACTGGCAGCTTTGCCTCATTCCACTGCTGTGAGCTCAGTAGAATTTAAGGGACATAAGCAGGGGGTCAAGTCACAAGCATAAGAAGTAGGAGTGCCTTACACACACGTTTAGCATTGTTTTCTTTATTTTACCACATACTTAGTAATGCACTTGGCTAAACATACTTTCACATTCCAAGTGCACCATTGAAGCATACTACAGATCTCTGCATATCCTCCAAAGGTGGAAAAGCTTATACTTTCCTATTGGCACTCTTTTTGTGTTGGATCAATCTAATCAGTTATACTCAAAGAAACTTGTCTTTAATATTGCATTGCCATTGTTGGTGGTCCTGTCAAATGTCCTGCAGGTACTTAGCTACCATTTTCTATTAAATACCTAGTTGTTAACACATCATCTAAAACCATGGCAATGATTTGAAACAGCATGGAAGAAATAAAGAGCAGAATACCAAATTTCTAATGTAGCTTTGTCTTAAAACACTTTCCTGAATGGGAGTGTTGGAAAGCAGACACTTGAAGACATTTTTCTCCATTTTGTTATTAAAATTTTAACTGAATTGCTCCTTAGGTTTTGAAAAATATTTCCATATAATGGTGTTACCCCTTACTGGCCCAAGATAAACCAAGAGTTGCTGACAGGTGTCTGTTATACAGGACAAGACTTAAGCCAACTGAAAATGGATTCAGAGTTTGTTCAGTCTTTAAAAAACTGGCCTTCATAAATGTTCAATACTATTTTATCTCCACATAAATTTATGATCAAATAATTTTAAAGCATTGCTACTCAGCACATTGACCTGCACTAAGGCTCCTTTGTTCACAACATGATAGACTGTTTCTGATCTCACCAGAATGCACAGTACTCTTCAAAAAAATTAATACGCCCAACCTTAGTTGGCAAGAGAGAGGATTGGAGTCCATGCCAAAATGAGTTGCCCAGTGCCAATATTTGTATCACCATACAAATCAGTTTGCTTATCACTGTCCCAGTATCAGATTTATTCTGTCACTTCAGTAAAGGTGAATCTTTTACCAAGCCATTCCCTTTTCTATTGACTGTAAATCTATGTTGGAAATTAAAGGAAATGTTTTTACAAATTTCACAAATTCATCTCCACATGAGACAAATTTTTCCTCAGAACAACTCAAAAATAACTATTCCAGCTTCCATTGGAACAGCAGGTGGAAAGAGGTGTCATATGACAGGACAAATAGATATGAACAGGTAGGAGAGATAGACATTTTTCTGGGAGAAAGGAGGTTCACAAAACAAAGGAAAATCTATACAGAGATTCTTATGGAAAGTTTTGTCAGTTATTTTATACCTGTAAAAAGAAAGAAGATCTCTTGGGATCTCTATCATGATGAGCCTGTTAATTCCACTTCAAGCAGTGCCTGCCAAGAATAGTCTCCCCTGAAACTGTTACTTATGACAAAATCAGGCAACAAGGATTACTTAATGTATATTGCAGATTTCAAAACTCATCCCATTTGCTGTAAAAATAGAGAACAAAGCATATCACCATGGATATGCAATATGGACAAGAATACATATAAAGCAAAATCACATTCCAAAGACCTAAAATGGCTTTTAAAACCTACCTCAGAAATTCAAATCCGACTTCTATTTTTCTGTGCAAGGAGATAATGATGAGAAGACAAGCATGACAGACCTGCTTTTCAAGAGCTAACAGAATATTTCACTGGGAGTTAAGAAAGAGCCCCCTCCACCTTCTTTTGAGACATAAGAACCAAGTAAGTCACAAAGCTACCACTCTGAAAATTAGACACATTAGCATTCAGGTTGCTTTTTGCAACTAAAAACAAACAAACAAAACTTAATAGGTTGTTTCTCCCACAACTACAGGGCACTCAACAGGTAAACCCTGAAAGATGACAACTTTGACAAGTACTAAAACTACAGATAATTCCAAGACCAAATAACTGTTGAAAAAATAATTTGTGTTTGAAATAGTGATTTAGGTAAATGATTTTGAGAATTAGAATATTTTTTACAATACCTAATTTATCTCATAATTTTTAAATTCCTACATAAACTTCAGTTGTTACCATCTTTTCCACAAATGCTTTCCTACTGTTTTACAGAAATAAGTCTGGAAACTCTTTCTGGTTTTCTAGACTGAATTGCATGGATACTTATTATTTCAGTTAGCTACTTTTTGATTATTTATTTTAACTGTATTAAATATTTCTCTCACTTCTCTTCTGTGATTTTGCAAATAACCAAGAACCTAATTTTAGGAGGAAGCAAAATCAGCTTCACACACAAACCTGTGAGGGGTGCTTCTGGAATAGTTTGAGACCAAGACCTTCGTTGCCTTAGTTGTAGCTGCCTATGTAAATTCCTGCTGGTAACAATTAGTGCTCATTCACACTTCTGGAGAAGTTCAGGAATGAACCTGGCAGAGAATCATTATTTTGAGCAATAAGAACTAAGAGGCAATGCTCAGCTCTGGAGGGAACCCTGAGAGCCATTGACCTAAACTGCCTAAGAAATGACTCTGAATTTGAAAGCCAAAACAAATGGGCAGTAAATACAGATTAAAAAAAAATTCAGTTAGGGAAAAGCATACTGTAATCACAGAGCAAGCCATTTGCATTTATTTCAACTACCTTTCTCTAAATGTAATATAGCAAGTTTTACCTGCCACCTATGATTGCTCTTTACAATTCAGGAACATGCAACACATTCAGAAACGGTCACCTAGTTCATCTTAATGAAATCCAAACTACAAAATCACAGAACTACAGAGCAACCAATCACATCTGGACAGAAGATCTAGGAGTCATGACCACCTTCACAACTACCACTATGTGCTAGAACCTTCAGCATCTCTAATGAGCATACAAGCTAAGCACTGAAAAGGATTGAACATTCTCCAGTAAGTAAAACAACCCCAAGCCTGGAGAATAAAAACAAAAAAGTGGGAGTAGAAGGGGCATCACTTCAAAAGCCAACCAACAGAAAGAACAGATCTGAAATACAGATCTTAAGGGTTATCACTTAATGAGAAAAGGAATCAGTTTTGGCTAATCAGTCTATGTTTTTGAGTTTGCCTTTGCATTACAGAATACAACATAGGCCATGGGGTAAATATCAAATATTGAGGATCCAGAAAAGAAACTGAAATACAGGATGTGACACATGACTTTTAGTCAGTGCATAATTGTCAGAACAGTTCTTAAGAAAGCAAAAGAAATGCAAATTTTTAGTACCATTTATTGTTATTATACACTATTACACTGTGTTTATCAAATAGCCTCTCTGAAAAGTCTTATTAACAAAGGGAAAAGAAAAGAAAGAATGGTATTTAATTTTAGACCATCCAGATTGATCTCTAGTCCATGCTCGAACATCTGGAATTCATCCAGAATAAAAATTGTATTTTACAGAAATGAACTAACACAGACTTTGAACAGTTTTTTATCCTAAAATTTAGCTGTTAGCTATAAATATTCCAAAATGTTAAAACTGCTGCTCAAGGGTATTTATGTGTTGGCTTAGCTTAGTGTTCATGATGAAGTCTTGACCTATTCTCCATTTGACAATACCAAGGAAATGCTAAGGAGAATAGGAGAAGCTGTTGTCCTAATATGACATTTCTTTCAGGCTTACAACCAATTTTACTCCAAGAAGGACCAAGTGACAGCTGATACAGAAAGACCAAGGGCGTTTTCACTTTGCCTACTATACTCCCTTGTGAGTCCAGTGAGGCTACATATGCTTGGCAGTGCATGCTTAAAAACTTTGTTGGATTAGGTCCTGCGTCCACAGTTTTAGAGCTGTGAGAAAATTGCCAGGAAAAAGCATAAATGAGTTCTGGCACAATGGACTGTGAACACAAGAATGAAGAGGCTTCCCCATCATACACAAACCACCTTCCACGGCATAAAAATAACCTGGTACTTCTAGCACTGGTTCATTAGGTAAGAGAACTCAGAATAACTTTACAATTACAATTAACAAGGCATGGCACACATAAAATATCCTGTTAGTATTCTGGGTTCTTTTCTCAATGCTCCTATTTAAGGGTTTGATTGTGCTTTAGCTACTGGGACAGCATAGGCTAACATAAGGTGGGGCAGTTGCGGCTTCCCCATTGCTTTATTCCTTGACCCAGCACTCATGCTCCTGCCACTGTGAGGTGAATGGTTCAGATGGCTGATCAAGTCAAAAGCTAGAAGGCAATCACATTTTACACTTAATTTGACATAGCTGTGGCCTGCTGCCACAGGGACGTTCACGCTGTCCCCCTGCATCATGATGCACATACCAACCTCTCTCCCACAGCAGAACTCGCAGTTTTCCAGCTGTGGACACAATTACAGTTCACCGACCCCACAAGACAGTAACCTGTCCTTTTGATGGTCTAACTATAAGGATAAAGATTAAGGTTAGGAAAAAACAACTTGAACCACATTTTGAAATTTTCATCTGTTCAGCTACCTAAAGCTGCCTTACCACCTGATCATTATAAATAGTGCTGACACCACTGAATGAAGAAACACTTGGTGGCTGAGAGGATGAGAAGATAAAGCCATGGCAACCTCTCCACTCTAGGCTGCAGCTCATTTGGATACAACCAGTCTAATTTTGGGCTAGCTACCCCAAGTACGGCAGAAGTTATCTTTTCAGGCATGTTTTGCAACAGACCTGAGGAACAGTTGCAGTGATTGCTTGTTTAATGCTGCTAGCAGTGCAGCCCAGGGGAAAGCAAGCAGATGTTTTTAATCACACTTTTCGCAATCAAAAGCTTCACTGAATTGTAATGACAGGGGAGAGAAGTAATACCCATGTGTTGTGGTACATTTAACGTATTTTCTACTGTGCTATTGTTTTTTATCCCCTGTTCTTACCCTGCTCCTTTTTCCTATTTCTCACCAGCAATGACAGAAGTTGCCAAGCTCAAAGTGACAAATTGTTGGTATTCATAAACACAAAAAAATAAAAGGTAACATTTGCTGGAATATGCACAACACAAAGCTAGAAATGATAAAGATTTTCTGATAAATAGAGCCACAGGAGACCTCTGAATCTGTCTAACTGCAGATAATTCTACTATTTCTTACTCCTAGCTTTTACATTTAAGATTTTCTTGAATGGGATTGAGATCACATCAAAATCCAAGTTGCAACATTATGCTAAGGCTACGTTTCAGAAAACAAACTTAGCTTCTAACTTCTAAAGTAGTATTCTCTGGGGTGCTAATACATACCTGGGGTATTGCACAGTCCTACACAGACCATCACTCTGTCCATGACACTCAATGTATTAGATCTGAAGACACCTATGACATCTATGAGCCAAAATACACTTAAAAAAAATAAATCACTGATTCAATTCAATTGTAGAGCCTTCTACAGGGCAAGGGCCCAAAAGAAATTTTAAAGACTAAATGAAGACTCCAGGTTTTATTAAGTAGTATTTTATTTGCTAGATAGTAACTACACAGTGAGCTGAAAAACTATGTGGTCTATCAGTGCCACAAAATTTTTTACTCTATTTAGAAACTGGGCAAACTAAGGAACTACAGGGTTTCTCTTGTGGTTCACCTTGTCTGTCAGCACCCCAACATCCCAACATTTGTCCTGGGAGGGAATGTGGCTGTAAAATGACAATAATAAAAGAAATGTGTCTTCATTACGTGATAGCATGCATTTGTTTTGGGGGTACCATTAAAGGAATCAGACCTAGCTCTAACACCACTCTAAATATCATATCCTGTTCTGATTAGCATTTTGGAAAACCTTTCTATTTTTCCCCTTAAAAGAGAACCAAATTTTGAAAACAAAATCTGTCCTAGGAGATACAGACTAATTTTGCTTCCACCCTATGTTTCCAAAGTACTAAACTTATTCAGCTTTGTGCACTGACCTATTGCTTAGCAAACCCTGATGCAGGGGCACATACACTAACACAGGCCAGGAAGGCAGACCTGCTTCCTGCACTGTTTCGTGCAGCAGGAGTACATCTGGTTGTATGTTCCAGCAGTTATTAAAAACTCAGCACTTACCCAGTTTCTCATTCACTCCTACTTCAGCCTCATATCCTCCTTTTGGAAATATTTCAGTAGGCTTAATACTAACTTGGTGAGGGTGACACCCAACCACAGGAACACATAATTACTCTAACAGGTGAAATAGCTGAGAGGATACTCTGTGGAGTACAAACAGTACAAAACTCAGAACTAGAATGTGCTTAGCAGCGATGGCTGATAAATATTTGATGGGCTGACAAAATAACTGCTTAATAAGCACTGCATTGTTGGAACTGTTGATTTTAATAACAAGGGCTACTGCTCTGCTGTTGCTTGTCCCTTTTGTGGAAATCATCCTAAGTGTAATATTGTTTTTACCCAGGGTACTAAACAATTCCTTAACAAACTCATCCAATCATCCTCATCAGCGTGGTGAACTTGAATCAGTTCCGAAAGCCTGACTTTTGAATTTTGTCATTACAACTGATCTATCCCTTGATCAGCAGACATCAGAAGACTCACATTAACTACAGTCAAAATGTCAATAACTACTACATTTAATTCTCCAGTGACTTAAGTTAAAAATACAATAGATTCAAGTATTAGGTACAACACAGTCACATGTGCTGCACCTCACAACCACAGGCAATGAGAACCAATTCAAGAACCAAGGAGTTCATGACAGTCCATCACCTGTGATGGTTGTGACAGCACACAGAGATGAGGCCCCATAGGACTATTTTGCAAGTAGAATGTGGATTAGGCATATGTTCACTCTGGAGAAGTGAGTGGAGAACTTAAACTGCAGAAGAGCTCCTAACACTACAGCATACAAATGCAAAATAAGAATTTTAGTGGTCATATTAAGTAACCAGTTTTAAGAATTACAACCAGCATGACCAAAATGTGTACTGCTCCAGCACACCAGAGTGAGAAAATTTTTTATCTACAATAGACTACTGGGATCTGAGGTAGAAGCCTCTTCTGAGGCATATCAACACCAGGATCACAGTATCCCCTACCTTTTCAAGCATGGCAATCACATTGCCTCTACAGAAAAGTTGTGAGTGGTAGAACCTCGAGGGTGCAGTAGCACTTTGAATATTTCATTTTAATAATTAAGAGAAAAAATATTATGATTCCAACCCCAGAAATATTTCAATACTATTCACAATATTATTTAACTAAGATGATGTGAACTGGCAATACACATCATCCATATTACCAATAATATCCATTCTGCGACAATTCAAAGCTCTAGCAAAACTCCAAAGTGGCTTATAATGGCACTGACAATTTCCACAAAGTGACATGGAAAACCTATTTGCAGTTCCAGTAACATTCTCCAACAAAGAGCATGTGGGAATGTGCTCCCTCTTTTGAGGCGTGTCAGCAGTTCTTTAAATGAGAGTCACTGTTTCCATTAAAATCCCTTATTTTTCAGGGGGTTGCAGAGTCAGCCCTCAGGGAGAGAGAACTGATCCTTGCAGTTTCAGGTGCTTTCATGCAATCCTGTATCTCAAAAACAGTCCTTTTTTCCTTTCTCTGAAGAACGTTTAAGCCATTAGCTCATAATATGGATGGCTGCCTCCTGGAACGGTGAGGGGAGAAAGGGGCGCAAGACACTAAAATTACTTCTAAAAGAAGATATTTTGGAAAATAACCTCTAACACCTCCACAATGTCATTTTTTTCCAGCAAACAGTTCCTAAAGATCTAGAGCTAATCTCCATTTAGTGGCCAATGTTGACAAGCTATAAAGTGAGTCTTGGCATTTTGTATAACCTGGAAAAAAAGACCTGGAAAACCATTTTAAAGGCTCATCCTGGAATTAACAAATAACTAATACTCATCTGATATATCAAATGATTACAAAAATATTAACTTCAGGGTTCTAAAAAAGGGAGTGAAACAGTTTTTTGATAAAAGTAACCCTAAGTGTAATCTGACTTTTATATAATATGTAAGTCATACAATTCCAAGTTTCTGCATCAGAAAAACTCCTCCTTGGAGTACTCAGTGAGTTTTTGGGATTTCCTGAAATTTGCAGTACTGGTTTTCAGCAGTAGAAGAGATCTTAAAGTGGAGTGCTTGGCTCTGTTTTGTGCTATTGAATGCCTCCGATTTAATTACTTCTTTTATACAAAGATGGATGTCAGAAGCCAAAAGAGTCTTTCTGCCAACTGTGTTGTCCAGACCATGAAAACCTGAGCAGGATTCAATATGCCTGGCAGCATCTAAATTCTTCTTGGCTTGGAATTTTGAGCAGGCATTCAAATAATACATTGATGAGTGTCTGTCCTTTTATTCTCTTTATTTTAATAATAACAGCTCATTAGAAATAACAACAGCATAAAATGTTTATAGCCCTCAAAGACTTACATGAACATATACGAATCATTAATATCTAACACCAATAAATATAAAGAATCAACAGCAGAATGTTAATTTTACAGATACTATTCTATAATGTCAAGAAAGTAGCACAGATATCTGTGGGCTATCTCACAAACCAAAAAAGATCTGACAAAAGAAGTGAAGCCAGGAATAATGCACTAGTCCAAAGAATGTATGAAATTCAAAGCTATCCACGTTCTGTACAAAAATTACAATTTTCCAATTAAACAAAAAACTAGGTACAGAGTTGTGTGTTGCAGAATTGGAGAGCCAGTAATGCATTAGGTAGATAAACACATGTGTTGAGGAACAAGTCTTCCTGAGTATTCAGTAAAAAAGACCTCCCCCAAGCTAAAGAAAACAGTAGCCAGCAGTTCAAATCCATGAGAAAAACTACAGAATGGTAGGACATATTTGTAGTGTGCACTTTAAACAGCACCTCTTGATGCAGTGGAGGAAATAACTGGTGTGAGGAAGCAAAAGCAACACAAGAAGTCTTATAAACACTCATAAGGAAAATGGAATATTAATCTGCACCAACCCATATGAAAAGTAGGCAGCAGCACACAGCAGAGAACTCTGACTAGTTTCTTTCCTGCCCATCTTTACTTGCAAAGACAAGTGTGTGAATGAATCCTAGTGACAGACAATCATCTACTTCTCTTAAGCACATAGTTATGCGGGAAAACTGCCAAGGAAATGTGAAAACTAACATTTAGTCCCCAAAAAAAGCTTTTAAACTTCTCTTTATTTTTTTTATTCCTTTCACTGTGCTACAATTCCCCTTTCTTGCCTACAAAACCTAATCAAAATTCCTAAAAATGTGTTTAGATTTTATTGTTTGGTTTGTTTCATATTTAGCATGCCCTCTCTTCCCAATCTATTTTTTATGCATTCCTTACCTTCCATTATCCATCAGTATTTCTCATGTTCAGGTCTCATTAAAAATAAGGAAAGGCTTTTTGATGGATTCCAGAAAGCTTTGGATATGGCCATGAATATGTTGATATGCCTTGTATCACTCTTTTCTAATCCCCAACTGCAGCAATAGCAACCCTTTGCTAATAATTTTAAGAGCGCCTTTGAATTCTCTCCATTAAAAAACAAAACACTTTACACAAACAATTCTTTCTATTAAAGCCACCAATTTGAAGGAGAAGGGTCAGGCTCTCTATACCATGACTTGTTCATTTCCTACCTCTTTTCTGTGATGTCACAGCAAATTCTGAGACAACCCACAAAGCAGAGCGTAAGGCAGTCCTCAGTTCTTTGTTATATTGACAGTCATGAAACAAAGCAGAATTAATCAGAGACTTTTTTAACCTCTGAATGAAAACATTTTGTAAAACACTATAACAACTGCTGGTACGGGACAAACGCAGAGACTGATCTCTTTACTCACTGCAGCTGGCAATATACATTATAATATAGTACAATCTGCAAATAATACAATGTATATAAGACTTGCTGTGTTCTCATGTGCTATATTACATTTCAGAGGAGATGTATATACAAGCTCCTGCTAAAAGAGAAACTGTACTTCAGTTGGTATTGACTTAATGAAGGAATTCTCACATTAATCTCTTAAGCTGTACTGCTCTTTAGGAAAACAGACTCTGTGGAAAAGAAAATCTCCATAAATCTCTTCAACTCTCTCCAGAAAAATAGGCTTTTTGTAGCCCAGTGATTTTCTTTGCACCTTTTCTTGTGGAAACAATTAGCTTAGCAATTTTAAAGTATTAGGTGGGCCCAGCTGCAGGCTCCTGGTATCTTTCCCATTGCATAGCAATGTCTATACAGAAAGAAACAAGGATCTAGTCTCCTAATACCACAATACATCAGTGGGAAATACCTAAGTGAGCAACTAATGAGGTTAGGTCAGAAGGAGCTTTCACTTACCTGAGCCCATCACAAGTTTCCACATTTTTGACAGATTTGTTTCTTATTCAGAATTCTTTGTTAGCCAATGGCCAAACATTGTGTTGAAACTCACTTCTCAAAATGCTTGAAACTGAACTCAAACTGTCAGCATCACAATTACCCCTTCAGATGAGACCTGTTAATTGGGCCTTCACGACTTTTAAAAAATAAGTCTGTTAAAAAACTCATGCCACATATGTAGTAACCAAACTTCAGACAGAAGTTCAGGTTCAAGACTTTAGCCATGAAGAGCTGAAAAGGCTGTGTTGCAAACAGTACTGATTCATTCGGCTGATTGTTTAGAAAGTTCACTATAGGCATGAAATCCCTCTATAGACAGTAGGGATATTTTTTCAAAATTAGCTTAACTTAAACATTTCCCTTTTATTTAATCTCATGTACAATACAGTTAGTAGTACAATTGATTTCTGTCCTATTAGACTGTCTAACCTGGAAAAGTAAATTGCTTTTTACATTGAAAACACTTTTGCTGTAATTGGCAAAAACATCAGTATCCAAATGATTACTAGTGCAGCAAATTACAACTATTACAATAACAATAGTAAGGCCATCTGCACCTTACTCATGCATGTTGAAATTTAGGGCAGTTAGTAGTCCAACATATAGACAATATATGCCTGAGAGAAACCAGAAATCTTTCACAGACCTGTTTTAGAATTTTTACAGCAAATTCAGGCACCCTTCAAAATAAATTCCAAGATATGCCTTTCCTCATATGCGTAAGCAAGAAGTAATATTAAGAACCGTTCAGTACAAAAATAAAAAGACTCAGTGGAGAGTTGGCAGCGATTCATACCCAAAAGCTCCTTACTATCTAACTCTTTACAGAAAGCCAAGTGTTTAAGAGTACTCCTTTCTAAAATCAAATACATGAAACACTATCACAAAATTTCATCCTATGTTACATCACTTCTTGAGGAGCTACTTAGCAAATGTAGTTTGCAGTATCACACAGTTGTGTATTCATAAGAAAAATTAGGCACATAGATTAAAATAACGTGCCCCTAGACTCTTTAAAGGAAAATAGTTTCAATCTTGTTTACTAAAAAGTTAGTGCAAGCAAACACCTTTGTGAGCTGGAACCATGGGATAGTTCTTAAAATTGTCTAGGCTATTAAAAACAGCAATCTTTGATTAGAAGGGTGAAGTTGAAAGATCTCTTAAATGGCACCTACAACATCTGCATGAACATTGCCATTCAATGCTGGAGAAAAAGTAGCAAAATAAATAAAATACACTAAAGACATGCAGCGGTACCATGTCTAGGTGCAGCTTTGGAGGGTGTTTTTAAAATCTGACACTTAGAAGGTCCGGTTTTACTGGAGTTTATAGCTCAACCTCACTGTCATCTATGTATAGGTGCCTGTCTACTTAATCAAAAAGAATAAGCCACATTCAAAATAAAGACAGTGAAAAATCTATTCCAATCATAAATAGAAATGCTGACACAGTTTTTGGTCTTAGATGCTTTGAGTATTAAACTATGGAAGTTTATTTACTTTACTAAATATAATCATACAAGATGAGAACTTTGAAATTTAATCTTTAAGCCATCTAAATATTTGCATGACAGCAACATACAAAGAATATAACTAAAACAGTG
Source organism: Zonotrichia leucophrys gambelii (assembly GCF_028769735.1). NCBI lineage: Eukaryota > Metazoa > Chordata > Aves > Passeriformes > Passerellidae > Zonotrichia > Zonotrichia leucophrys. Next base: position 47,157,720 of record NC_088171.1, on the reverse strand, counting down.
GAAGCACAGTAGCAAATCCAAACGCTAAATATTTTGTCTTATAAATAGCTTCTCAGAAATATTTGTGTTTAAACAATAAATGTAAATACAGAGCCATACTGCTCTCTCAGGAAGAGACAATTATTCTGAATTATCATGGCAAAGTCAGGCAAATATTTCCCTTAAATATTAAAGATTTTTGTTGTTGTTGTTTAGATAGACCATTTACAGAATAGGTAAATTTACAGGATCTCAGATGAAAAATTCTCCCAGAAAAATCAAGTCTTACAAGTTGTGAAAATTCCACTACCTGCGTGTCATGACACTTGACAAGTCTGACTTCCAGTGCTGTAAAATCCTGAACAAGTAAGGTAATTACAGTGTAATCACCACAATGGTTTCACCCAAAAACCCAACAAAAACACCCAAAAAAATCAAGATACATTTTTCAAGCCAAACATTCTTTCATTCATACTAACTTTTAATCTAGTTTTCCATCAATTTAGAGAAGTTAGTCATGATTTACCAGCATAAAACTCTTTACTCATAAAAAAACCAACCAGACCTTTTCTATGTAAAACAATCAGTAGGAATATTTGTTGGAAAAAAAGGTCTTAGGAAGTTCTCTTTCATAATAAGTAGCCTGCAGCACAAGGTATACAAGGAGTCCAAAATACTTAAAGGACTATGTACTGATAAATGCATATGTTGTTATTACATCCTAAAGCTCACCACCAGCACAGTTTAATTGCTGTTTTAAGGCAGTTTCCCATATTTCTTAGAGATTTCCCTAAAAAACCTGCACGTACAAGAATTTCTTTATACCTCTTTGCGACAAACCACATTTTCAATTAATTCCAACAGAAATATTCTAGCACAAGTGAGAGCTTGAGAAGTAGAGCTCTGCAAATCTCGTTAATTGTTACCCTCTAGAACACATGAAAACCTCTCAGTAAAGTCAAATCACTCAAGCAGAAGCAACTCTGGTTAGGAATATATAACTTGTAAAGAAGAAAACAGAAGACAGCAGGAAGAGTACATCAAAAGAGAAAGCAATTCCACAGTACATATGCAGAATCTACAATCACTACATTCATATTTTTGATTGCAGTAGAGGTCACCATTGGTGTTATAGCTGTGAGTTCATGGAGAAAGTAAAGACATCTACAAGTGAACCTCAAATTACATTCAAACTCTCCACTAGGCTTGTGCAGTCTAAATACAATATATGCTGCTCTGTCCTCCTTCTAACTAAAACAGCAAGAACAAAATCAGCAGGGATTTATCATGCTAGCATTATTCATCTCAATGCAATGCACACAGACTCCGTGTCTTGAGGTGGTAAGAAATGCATGAATTCTTTTCCATTCACTGGGACAGACAATGTTAAGGGAGTATTTTGTACCACTCAAAGCAAAAGCCATCCAAAAGAATCTACTCCTACAACTGCAATAATACCATTAGCGTCCCAATATCATGAATGTGATCCTATTCTTCACTATGAAATCACAATATACTTGGATTAGAAAAAAATAAGTAAGAAAAACAACCCAGTGAGAACTACTTCAGCAATTAAAACAAAACATCATAAATCCAGTAATTCCCCCCCCCAAAGAGACTCCATGATTGGGCTAAAACCACTCATTCTGTCCTTGCACAGACTTGTAGATGACTACTAAATGTCATTTTCTGCTCTCCTAAGTAACTATTCCAAGTAAAGCTAAAAGTCTTGCTCACATGCTTAGCAGCTGCCTGGAAAATCTCAGTATAATACTTAAAATGAGATAATTTGCAAGTCTGTGACAGGATGATGCCCTACAGCACAGTTTCTCACAGAACAGTCTTCCGGGTCTCAGTCCCTCATTTCCCTCAGTTCTTTGTATAGCTCATACAACACATTATCATATAATCACAGAACATCCTGAGCTGGAAGTGACCCACTAGGTCACCAGGGTCATCAAACAACCAACCCACAACTTATCATGAGAATCTATCTTGAATCCATTAGGAAATGAAAGAAGATATGACAAAAAAAATTACTTTTACTCTACTTTGTCCCTTTTTCTCTCTCATGTACTGCACATAGTTAAATGCAAACTTAAATAAAACGATACATAAGATACAGAAAATATTCTTTGAAGGCTCTTTGTAATCACCATGGTCTTGCTGCAGCCTGTGGTGCCTGAGCAAGAAATCAGTCCAAAAATATCATGTACAGAAAAACATTAAAAGGCTGTGATTTCATGCCTACTGTTACCTTCAGGTTTAAGTAGCTCCCTTGGCTCCTACACTCATAGCAATTAGAATTTCCAGACAGCTTGGTGGCAGATATTCTAGGTGTTCTCTATATTGCAGCACTCGCTGGCAGATGGCAGTCAATTCTTACCATGAATGAATTAAACTCACTCATATAACACACGGCTGTAAACCTGAAGACTTTTTAAAAGCTTTCAAAGTTTTCATTCTGCCTTTTATAGTTACAAAGCAACAACAGCCAGCTATGTGACGTAAGTCTCAATTTATATCATGGGCTAAGACCTACACTAGCATATGCAGGTCCCTATGCTGTTGTTTCTGGAGCTCATGAATACATTTCTACACTTTTCCACTCATGCTAGTCTTTTCAGTAATAAGGTTATTTAAATATAGGAGGACACTATCTACTGAAGAACAAATATGTGCTTGATCAGGAGACAGGAGCACCAGGCAGAGATATAACCTGCCATATGTTTGTGAGTTATTAATCTAAATGCCTAAAGTTGGAATTTTATCAGGATTGTACCCCACATCAGAGAGATCATATACTTTTCCATAACCAGGAGGTTACTTAATATATCCAGATGGCAAAGGTTAAACTATATTTATGTCAACTTTGACAGGCTCCCTTCTTCTACTGACCTGAAATCCATGAGGACCGCAAGTAATTAGCATTCTAGAAAAGTCAAAGCTGTAGGCCTTCAGGGTTTTTTTTTTTTGTAAGCAGGAACTAATTTTTAAGTTACACTGTGGCATTATTATACATTGCCGCATTAGATACCCTTCTTTCCTGCCTACTAATAAAAGTTTGCTAATGTAAATGCTACTATTGAAATTAACTATCTATTCCAACTCCCTGCCTGTCTGTGCTACAATTAGCCGGACAAACAAGGAGTTGAATGCTTTTTAAACACACAATTAACTGAGTTTTGCAGATGAATAAGGACTTGTTATTTTTTACTGTTGTTGGTTGCAACGTCTAAGCTACTTTTCTTAACTTCAACACCCATGCATAATGAAGACTTCTGATTTACAAGCAACATTCAAATACACTTTATAATAAATATTATAGGATAAAATCAGTCAAAGAGAGGGGAAAAGAAGTGTGAAGGTACAACTTAGCAAGCAAAATGTGAAATTGCTATAGTCAAAACCTGAGAATTTACCAGACACTTTATTAAACTGCAAGGCAGTACTTTACAGAGCTGCTTTTAAAATATGTTAACACTATATCACAGTTCCCGGCAGCAAGAAGTCTTTCCAGAAAATGTGTCATCACTGTATGCAGCATATTTTATAGCCAGTATAATTTCATTTTATTATAGCCAATAATATTTTTCTGAAATTCTAGGAAGTCTCCCCACAAAAGATAAGTAATGACCATATTTTAATCAGCTGGCACAAAGTGTAACCACCATACCGCAGGGAAAAAAAAACCCTTTATTACACCAAAATGCCCAGTTTCATTTTGCCTCTGTGGAAATGATCTCTCTATGGAAGAGATCATGAATAAAACCTGTGAGAATCTCTTTCAAGTACTACGCAGCACAAAACCTTTGAACTATGAAGTTATTTCATTCCAAGATTGACCTTTACACCTGAGCCATTCTTAACAGAAGAAGCTGAGTAAGTTCAGAATCCTACACATTGTACTATTGTAGCAAGTAAAACTAGAAATTATGCCAACAAAGGCTGAAATAGATGCCATTTTTTTTCGTGCGTCCACAAGCACTCTGAAAAGATGAGCTGCACCCCTCTAAGTGAAATAACATAATTTTCCTTTTCTTACCAGGCTTGGATTTCTGCTTTGTGCTCTGCCCATGACTGGCAAACACCGCTGTGGAGCCAGGTATAAAGGTCCTTTCCTCTAGATCAGACTCTGGGATTGTAGCACAGCCACCTAGGTGAAAATGGACGACTCTTAATGTGGGGTTTATGCAACAAAACAAATTCACAGGTGCATAACTGAGGAAAAGAGGCAATAAATTAGCTGACAGTAACATATAAAACTAAAAGTCTTTACTTTCACTTCAAGGAAACATTTGCTAAAGAAAACAATTACCATTGTTTAGAAGGCTGATTGTGCTTTAATGAATTCTCTTTACTATTTATGTCATCTTGAAAAAAGTTTGAATTCATTTAGATCACAGAATATGCAAAACTGGTTCTATATAAAACATGGAAAATAATGTGATTTTTATTAAAGAACAAACTTCCGGGAGCTATTTTTGTAATAAAGTAATTAAGTGTGAATGAAATAACTTCACAAAATCAACAAACCTATGAAGATTGTTAGCTTGCCACAGAAAATGACCTGCTGATTTTTTTTGATGGGCTATTAAATACAGTATGTTTATTAAAGGAAATGCAGGGACACTTTCAGTGTCCAATAACACGCCATTCATTAGACAACACAATTACTTACAGCTTTTTCTTCAAATATGTTTAAATGCCTACATTTAAACTATGAAGACAGGTATAATCTAGTAGTAGTAGTATCAGCTGGAGTAGCTTGCAGTGGAATAGGTTGATGTATATTTATTTCAGAACAGCTGCGGTCAGGACACTGGAGGATGTGTCACTATTCCACAGCAAGGAGATGGCCTCACAGTAAGCACATTGCCAACAATACAGCACACAGCTGAGCTGCATCTTTTTCTCACAGCCCTCCCAGGAACACCACTAGCAAGCAAACAAATCCATGTACTCATCTATTGGGCTCTGAAAGCACGTTTGTAAGCAGCACATCAACTCCCAACGGCATGGACTGACTTTTTACCTTCATGCAAGAGTTACTCTATTTTAAAAAGACATGTTCTACTCCAGGCCCCATAAAAAATGCATCAAATTTGCAGCAACACCGGCTAGCCTCCTCTTACTAAACTGAGTAAAATTTAAGAAAAGGTTGCGTTTCTAAGTAGGAGAGTTGCATTTTCCCTGGCAGTTTCAGAACCACCACCAATGCAATGTCTTGAAGAAATGTACCACCCTGACTAGCCATGGCAGCTCCAGTGAAACCTGTGAAAACACTCAGTCCTACCAGATAAAGAACTAATACAGCACCTATGGCTCCTAAGGAAGAGTAAAGACACAAGCTGCTTTATCCAAATACACCCTGAGAGAAAGTATGAATTGCATCACAGGATTTATGCTTGATTTACAGCAAGAAAATTTTTTTCAGTAAGAAAGGAAGGTGAGGAGTAAATGCATCAGACTTGCAACCCCTGACAGCTTCAAATATTTAGGATACCTGCTATAAAAATGGAAGAGAAAATTGGAAATTAAAAAAAAAACCCTCCTCATGTTAAAATACTTTAACAGTAGGGTCATGTCTGACATTGCATTAAATATAAATGTACCAACAGCCTAAAGGAAAATACATATCTGTAAGCCAGTACTTCTGTTGCCATTTGAAAATTGTGACTAAAATGTAAACTACAAGATTCGAGGAAATAGAAATCAGTGCTTTACAAGCCAATTTCGATTTTTCACATTCTTATTGTTCAGACAAAATCTATACTCTTAAAAACTAGCCTATAAATACAGAATACAAAATTAAGGTCTCCTGCCCCAAAGAACTATTAAGAATAGCATCAACTATTTTAATATTATAACATTTTGTAACAGCATGAGTGAAAACTCACCAAGTCAATTAGTATCTATTGAATTTCTGCATGGAAATAGAGACATTTTTTAACATTCATTCTTAAACCCAAAATTCAGTAACTTACATAGCCTTGAGGGCTGAGGGCCTCTGGTGCCAAAACATTTCATTAGTTTTCAATCATGACAGTGACTGAATATGAGTTGGAAAAGGTCTATTTGCCCTTAGCTACAACACACTACTTGTTAAAAGGAAGTAGGAAGATACACAGATACACATCCCCAAGATAACAACGGATCCCCTTGACAAAAAGCTATGATTTCCCACAGGAAGAAAGGTGTGGAGACCACACTATGACTACTGTCACACTGAAAGAAGGGAAACATTCAAAGCAAATTTCAAAATTTCACTAGACTGAAAAAGAAACTGGATAAGGCACAAGTACACACTACTCAAGATAATATTTGGTAGACCAAGATTTCGTGATTCAAAAACATTTTCCAACTCAAAAAGACAGCTATATGGAAAAAAAAAAAGAAAAAACAGAGGAAAAAAAGATCTTTTCTGCTAGGACTACAAGCTTTTCATTTCATACTTCAAAAGTTCTAGTCATGGTCTATATTCTGACTTCTCTGATCAGAACTTCTTTAAGTTAAAAAACTCTTAGAATTCTTTTTTGCATCTCTAAATACATTTTAGTAAGCATTCACTGAATATCTGTTTTAGCAAGCATTTTCAGTTTTTATGTACATTGAATCCTAAAAGAAATCACAGCAACAAAATAATTCACGTTCATTCACAATTAACTGAATGGTACAGATCTGAAAAGTGGAATATTTAAGGAAAAAAGGGGGAAAGAGGAGGAATAGTAGTACATAAATCTACACACTGGAAATTATCCAAGCTGAGAAGTCCTCCAGATGTCAGTCTGTAAACAGAGCTTCATAAAATTAATTTTCCCATTAATTGTTGGCAGGAATAACATCTAGAATATGTTATTACATCTGACCCACTCTTTCCCCCTTTTCCATGTAGCTAAATTCTTGTCTGGCATCACAGATCTTTTATCAGTTGCAATAAATCCAAGAAAGCAAGCTTTTGTCAACAAAACTGCTTGATAGGGTACAACATGCATAAAATTACACTCAAGCTAATTGTGAACTTTGTTCACCAGAGGAAATGAGACTTCTCTTGCTTATTTTCACTACATCTGTTTTTGTAACACTTTTGGTTCTTAAGCTGGAAAAAGATACCTACACCCAAAGGAAATATAAACATATAACACATATTGAACAAAAATTAAGTCTTGACAGTTTTCCTACAGATTCCTATCACCATGTTTTTATGCATTTTAATATGGCTTTAAAAGTTGAAAAACAGGAAAACAAAAGTGGTATACATCAGGAAAAAAATGAAAAGGCACTTTGAGGTAAAGATTATTTGAGTTTCTTTTTTCTCTTCCACTCAATCACAGACTAAACTAAGCATAAGTTTCCATTTTCCTCTGAAATTAATTCTTACAAGAGTCCACAGAAAGAAGAAAAAACAGCTTCCTGAGCAGTCTTTGGCAGCAAGATAGTCAAAATGTGAGCAGTAAGCTCTGTAAATAGCAGGTTTTGCATCCATATGTATACCATTATAAAATGAAGACAATCTAAATAGTAAAATTATTTCATAGAGATTTCAAAAAGCTATACCCAAAACCATGCTCACTTGAGTTTGCTGTTCTGTTGACAATCTTCGGAAAGTGTACACCAAAAATGCAGTCTAATGCTTTACAGTTTTTCTCTCTTAAAGAGTTTATGGATTAATTGAACTGATTCTGCTGACTGCATTTATTCAAGTCGTCTAAATTTTATTAGGATCTTCCCATCAGAAAGTAGCCTGTCTGTTGAAGTAAACACTGCATGCAGGTGGTGAAGATAAGTAATGCTATTGCTGTTTTTTAAATGGAAGATAAAACAACACAATCTATAGAAGAAAACAATACATATTTGAGTGTATTATGATATCCATGGAACATTTAATCACATACCAGCCCCGGCTTAGAGGCTATCATTTGAATAGACACATTCCAGGAATGCAAACACATTTCCATTGCAGAGTTTGAGGAGAAAGAGGGAGAAGAATTATGAGGAAAGGGAAAAAATAAGGGAGAGAGAAAGAGAGGGTTGGGGGACTAAGACAGAAGGGAAGGCAGGGAGGAAGGGAAAGGGAAGACAGAGAAAAAGGTGTATTTGTTTGTTTGTTCTTCCTAAATAGGTGCCTGGTAACAAACAGTGATACATTTCCCAATAGCAAACAGTCCAGGTTTAGTTTGGATATTCACTTGCAGATTGTAGAGTCACTAAATAATCAGTCATAGATTTCAGAACTTATCACTTAAGTCTAACCGTGGCTACAATCTTGCAGTCACACAATTCCATTGTTTTCTGTGTGCTTTGACACAACCAAATTAAAAAAAATGATGGAAAAATATTTCTGTACTACATTCCAGTAGAACAAATTAGGGGGAAAAAGTTATACCAACAGAATATGTAGTCCAAGGTTATAGAAAATCATCAAAACATATTTTAAATGAAAGCACACAGAGACATACTAAACTGTTCTGATTTACTCATGTTTTACTGAAATGCTTCTTAACAAAAACCTCCAGTCCTTAAATTCCATAGTTTTTTTCCTATAATGAGTTGTCACGAGTTGCACAGAGAGCTATGCAAAAATAATTCACACCAATTGTGTGGCTTCTGTTTGAGCTTGTAGCCCATTCAAGTATTTTGAACATGCCTGAGTTCATAAAACCTTGACTTACAAAGTTCAGGGTACTTTGGCAGCAGAAGCTCTTTATGGGAGCAACTGTGGTGTTTAAACTGTCAAATAGTCTTGGCCATTCTTCCAGGATGAGGTTCAGTGCATGTGGTATGCAAGTCATAGGAATGGCATTGGGAAACACATTGCTAAGAGCAGATCCAACAGCTGTTTTCATTAAAGACACATTATTGGACACTTGGCCAAGAACACAAGATCAACATTCAGTAGTACCCTTACTAACTCAGGACTGAGAATGCAGGAACAGTGAACTGAATAAACGCCACTCAATATCTACCAAAGGCACTTGTTACGTGCTGAGAACAAAGGACAAACGATGACAGTTTTGCTTTGGCTACAAAAGTGTATTGTTCCATCCACCCGACCTATTCACCTGATGAACAGAGACTGGCTGAAAAACACGGTCTATGTTCTGAATATATCTTGGGAGAGGCAACTTACTGAATTTTGTAGTGCTTGGAGGGTATCCATCTACTCTCACATAACAGAAAAGAAAAATCAGCTCACAAAGGGATTTTTCAAGGGAATCATCGACTCTTGACAAATAACACAACAATAAAAATCACTATTTTTTCAGAGCACACTGCCTCACAAAACACCTGGTGGTTTTTGTTGATTGGGTCTCACATCCTCTTCCCCATATTCAGTGCATTATGAAGTACAGCTATTGTTTATCATAACTGTCCTAGGTTACAAGATGTGACTAGGAGTGTGTGTTCTATTGCCATCTGTTAGAGGTGGGACAGTTATCTTCTTAAATGGGCAGTTTTCTTTATCTCTTCCACAACCAATCCTCCCTTCAGGGAGATATCTTCTGTTAATGGGCAGGCCATGGAGTGTGACTGCATGACTGATAAAATTACACCATCCCTTTGTGAGATGCTACACCCAGAGGGAGGAGCCAAGCATTCCTACCCAGATATAATCTGAGATTTGGAACACCATAGCAGCCTTTCCCCACTGGATGCTCAGAGGAGCAGCTGTCTTCCCCACTGGATTCCCAGAGGAAGACCAGGCCCATGTACATCACCACTGAACCTTCAGAGGAAAGTTACACCCTTCTACATGATCTCAGCTCCAACAGAACCACATCTGTCACTTCAGGGGGACTGCAGCCACCATTTAATGGGACTGCTACCCACACCCTGACCAACAGGGCATCAGGTTGTATTCTGACCCTGCCAGTGGTTGTCAGGTTTTTTTTGTACTATTACACTTGTATTTTAATTTTCCTGGTAAAGAACTGTTATTCCTATTCCTATATCTTTACCTGAGAGCCCCTTAATTTCAAATTTGTAATCATTCAGAGGGAGGGGGTTTGCATTTTCCATTTCAAGGGAGGCTGCTGCTTTCCCTAGCAGACCCCTGTCTTTTCAAGCCAAGACAATAACTGAACATGGTTTTCTTTCAGAATGCTTAAATAAAGCAGTAGCAGAAGCTACAGAATATACTGTCATCAATCTCTTCTCAGGACAACATTCTCCATTCAGTAACAAACTAATTTCATGATACCCTTTTTGGGAGCAAGCAGAATAATCAAGGCTTTTGTTTTCACTTATACAAATAAACTTATTTTGGACACATAAATATACCTATTTATGTATTTGGATATATGCATATATGAAATACACAAAGAACTTTATACAAAATATTTTTAGTAAGACTTTTTTTAATCTGCAGAGCCTGCATTGCATTGCTTTGGTAATACACACTTGTAAGGAGGCTGCTAGACCTTTAGACTTTTATATTAACTTACATCAAACACTTAAGTAGGTAATGCTCCCTTTGATAAACACTTTCTTTATTATTTTTGCTAAAAGAATATTTAAAAGAATTTCCAATGCCACATCTAGTTTCTATCTGCCAATACAATAGAGAGCACCTCAAAGACAGTGTTTGGAGCAGCTGGGATCTCTGGAGCATGCTTGACAAAAAAACTTTCATAACATTGTCTTTATGTAGTCTCTAACCTTTCTTCAGCATACAGTGAAAGTAAACAGACTAAAACCAACTTTTATAGCCCTGATAACAAACCTTCCTGGCATCCATCATTCTGAAAATTCAGAGAAATATTTTACTCCTATTCCTATTTAAAACAATTGTATTTCCAGGAGCACATACGTGAAATTTTCTTCCAGTTGAAGACTCAATAATGAAGACACATACATACAAGTATATGGTATATATGTGCCTACACACACAGATTTTGGACTTACTGGTGAAGGAAGAGCAAGTCCTCATTCCCTGCACTCAGAAGCTGAAGAGACTGAATGTCTGTGGCCTGGTTTACAGTGTTGTAACCCACAAGTTACAAAAGTGTTCCATCACACAAGCATAATGCAAAGTCCAAGCGAGCAGTCTTTGACTGATTCAGGGGAAGAAATAACTATTTATCGGCAGGGAGTTTACAGTATATTGGCCTAAACAAAACACTTAACAGGAGAAAGCTAAAAATGTAGGTAAGTGAAAATGTGATTTTTATCTTAGCTGTGAACAAGAAATATAGGACAATGCAACTTGCTGCATGGGCCTTGTTATGCTGGGGATTTTGGATGTTTGAGACAGCCTTGAGAGAACAGTAGTAAGACAGAAACAGTTGATGTGGGATCTATGCCTAATCCAGATGAGAAACTGAGTGAAATCAAATAAAAAGCACATGCATGCTAATGCATGATTCTGGGCTAGAGAATACAGGAACAAAACATGCTGACATAAGATGTGATATCAGATATGCTGTGGATAACAGAAGACAGTGGACTAGCAACTGGGATTAAAATGTAGGTACTGAAGAATGCATGTTGCTCAGAAAAGTAAATTAAATTGGTAATGTAATAATACTTCATAGCACTATTGTGATGGACTACTGAAAGAGAAGTACACAGAATTGGCCACTTCAGAAGGAATTGTTCACAAATTCATTTTTATTTTTTCATCCCTGAATAGAAACCATGGTGGTGAATTGTTCTGTTTATGAATAAGACTAAATTACCTTTTTCTAACACAGAAATGGAGTTTCTGAACAAGGGCTCTCTTTTCTTCCTTCCTTTCCAACCCCTCCAAATAGAAAATATAAGGAATAGAGGTCAAAACAGATACAGATTTATCTATTAGCATTCTCAAGTTATCCAATTATCTCTTATCTAATTATGAATAGTTATCCAATTCCTAGAACATAAATAAATTACTATTCTCTATCTATTCATTTATCTATCTAGTGATGAAATAAACATGGATAAAAGCATCCTCTTTAAAGTTATTGAAATAAACCAAGATCTTTCTGGTGGATTTATAAGAAAAACTGCATCTAGATACTTTGGGCACAAAAAATGTTTAGGAAATCAAAGCATTCATAAGGAAAAAAGAGAATTCTCTTTTTTAACAATACTGAAGTTCCCTTCCACAACTGAAAAACAACTTTTGCTGAAAATTCTTGCTTCTCTGTATATTACATCAAAGACAGCATTGTTTTAATTATTGGAAACTTCTACTTTCTCAGATGTACCTAAATATTAGATTTTTCCATAGTATGTAGAACATGTAAATAACACTGTCATGCAATTTAATTACTAAACATTGTTTAGTAATTAAAAATGGTTTTTTTAACACAATTATCAGCTATTACTTTTATTCATTGGACTGGGAGTTAAGAATCAATCCAATTATACTAACCTGTCATTGCTCCAACACTGCAAAAGGAAACATACACTACTTATATTTACTTTATTTTCACTAGTATTTAATACTTCATTCACTATATACTCCACTTAGCAAATAAATCCAATTATTACCTTGGTTAGCTTAACCTTCCACAACATTAAAGCCTCTGGGATTAACTTTAAGAGGAATCAAGAAAAGGCAACTTTGGCTCCACTAAGGATTATAATGCCATTTAATTAATTTAGTTTATTTGGAGGAAATGAGCATAAAACTGCTCATAATAATTTAAAATTGTATCTTATCCTATAGACAGAACTTTTTCCTTTGTTTACAGAAGTTCCTATTCAGAAAATTTTACTCTGCAAACTGTAGAATTTTATTCCTTCACTAGTATCACACCCATACTTATGCAAATCATGCAATTTTACTGAAGTCACTACCATTCAAATGGTTTGAACATGATACAACTGAGGGGTAAACAATTTTTCATAAATAAACATTTTATGTCATATCTCCTGCAAGCATTTTAAGAAGTAGCCAGGAGATTCATGTGCTTCACATGATAAACTTTAAATTAAATCAACTTTACAAAACTGCAAAGTATCTTTTGACCAAACACAAGGTATCTGAAGATCTGAAAAACCATGCTTCCAAAAATCTCTAATAAATGGGGAGAATCCTGGCACTGAACTTTTCAGAGAGGGGGAAGAGATTCAGTATTATTAATGTCATAAAATGAACTATATTTACAAGAAGATAATGAATAGTTAGGGAGAACTCTGTTCAAATTCATCTGCTTCCTTTTTTTGCCCTTTTTTTCTGTAAAAAGCAAGGTCTGCTTTTACAATAAAAATGCTATGACTGAAACAAAGTGGCTTTTTATATGAGAAAGCACAGGATTAACTGTTCTATTTCATTTTATTTAAAAGCTGACATTGCTGCTACTGTCTAAGATAATAAATAAAGTAAGTGACTGAGCAAGTGATGCTCTCAGACTGCTACTTTTATGCCTTATGCTTATTTAATTCTCTAGATTTTAAGGATCATCTTGTAGCTTGACCAGGACAAGGGCCTACTCATTTTTAAAACACACTGTATTTCTAAATGTGACTGGATACCCTGAAATCTGCTTAAGTACAAAGGGAAAATTGTAGGCAAAGAGGAGCCCCTTCCCTTCCCCACCAAATCACATTTTTCTTTGTTTGCACAACATCGGTACATGCTAGAGAAGTCTATTTCAACTTAAATATACATTTTGTAATGCTTATTTTAAATAAAATATAATTTTTGAGGAAAGTATACAAAGCAAGATAAAGGCTAAATTATGAAATATACTATTCCAAATATATTTAAATGCATTGGACAAATAATACAAAACTGGAGAGATCTTATGGCTTGCTTTGCCCAATCACACCAATCAAGAAAAAAAAGAGAGGAAACAAGTTTAGAAGTCCTGCCAGGAGCCTGCTCCAGGCCAGGCTCTCCATGGGGTCCCAAACTCCTTTGGGCACATCCACCTCCATGGGCTGCAGGAGGATGTGCTCCACCATGTACTCTCATGGCTGCAGGGGGACAGCTGGCCTCACCATGGTGTTCACCATGGGCTGCAGGGCAATCTCTGCTCCTGTACCTGGAGTACCCAAACCACCTCCTTCTCCATTGACCTTTGCATCTGCAGAGTTATTTTTCTCACACATTCTGACTCCTCTCTCCAACTGCAGTTTAACAGAATTTTTCCCTCCCTTCTTAAATACAAAATCCCAGGTGTGCTGCCACCACCCCTGATGGGCTGGGTCCGACCCAGTGATGGGTCTGCCCTGGAGCTGGCTGGCATTGGCTAGGTTGGATATGGGGAAAGCTTTTGGCAGCCTCTCAGAGAAGCCACCCCTGCAGCTCCCTGCTATCAAAATCCAACCAAGCAATACTGAATACACCTTTTTACAGAACTAGACCAAAAGAACATACTAGTATATCCCTTTTTCTAGGCTATCATCACTACTTGGTCTGGAAAGTCAGATATAATTTGAAATTGGTTTTAATTGTTTAAAGCCATTCTCAAAGCTAGGATTTTTCAAATGTTGATATGCTTTAAATCATTTGGTGGACTTTATGAAGCTACTGATTAAACTAACACCATGCCTGCTGCTTCTTCTATACTTCAGCAATGTAACTTTTCCTTTACTGGTGCTTTTTATAGTCCATCTTCTTCTTTAAACTATCTGATTAAATGGCACTGACTTACTAGCTATACTTTCTCTACTTGTACATTACTTGAAAGAAACTAACTAGGCCAAAAACCTGTATCTGAGTGGCAAACCAAAGACCATCTAAAAATATGGCATCCAAAGGCCATCACTGTAGGTTGACCTCACACCCATAATATGTGATATCAACTTCTTTTCACAATTCATTAACAGCATAAGTAATCTCTTAGTGCCCACAACTGTGGGCTATCTGAAGTTATTCTAAATATTTTAGAGTCAAATTTACTACAAACACTATTATCATACATTGTCCTCTTCATGTCATTGGGCAGAAGAAGTATTCAATATGAAAAAAGAATTACATCATTTTGACTGACGGGTTGGGGGTATTTTGGACTTGATACACACTTTTACTCCAATAGCAGCAAAATTCCTGCAGACCTGGGTAAGATCAGAACACCTTCACAAAAAGCAGTAACTTGATGGGGGACAATTTCTATAAATAAACAACACCCATGAAAAACCCCACAAACAAAAAAAAATCCCACGTAAACATCTTGCTTCTTAATTTCCTTCCATTGAAAGTCTACGTTCATATAGAGAATTTGTTGTACAGCCAAACTTACTGCGGCATTATGATTCTCTTCAATTAATCTTCTCTCAAGATTACTGAAGCATGCTAGGTTGTCTCAGCTCCTCTCCATAAAATAAGCTTAATGACCTCAAACAAGGAATAAATAAAGGCCAAGGATACATTTCATTGGTAAAAAAGTGTTCTCTACCCCTTTGCTTTAATCTGATCATGACTACAACACCAAGTGAAGCAGAGCAATGGTAGGCTGTCAGAGTGTAAGACTGCACATTGAAGAGTCAGTGTTCCCTCTGAACATGGTCAAAGCACTTCTTGACTCTGTTCTTTTCTGCAACTTCAAGCTTTGAAAGTGATTTCACATCCAACAAACAGTTCCCTGCAGGCCAATGAACTTTCTTCCTCGTTCAAAATTTATGAAATCAGATGAGCATGTAGAATGCAACTCATCACTCAACATTCTGAGTATATGACAATAAATTAGAGGTTTTCAAAGCCTTGAGAAAGATTATCCTAATTAATTTTAACAGATGAATTCAGGATTAACTTAAAATAAAATATTATATTATTGTTATTAAGCATGACATCACTGACATTAGAACACTAGCTATACTTTGTTCATGTATAGAAAAAAATGTTAGAAATGCTAAAAAAGAAACTCCATTGGCTAAATATAGATTTTCCCTTTCCAAGTGACCCAGAACTAAAAGAGAAATTGGAAAAGACATTGTCTAGATAATGATTTACCTAAAGAGAGTTACTGAAATCCAGCTCCAGTTTCCGTTATATAGCCAAACGGCCTGCAGGTATAATATCTTCAGCTGGCACCAGGCTTAATGCTTTTTTTATTGATCTGCCATGGCTTAAGTGCACACATAGGATATGGATTGTTAAACAATTCTTGTTATCTATCACCGATTATGGAAATATAATACATCTTGCAGTAGCATCTGCACTCTCTCTAACATGAAATGCTACTTAAAGCAAACTGTCCATTTTATCCTGTGAACTCTATCACTTGTGGGGGTTTTGTATACCATTAAATGCCTGAATTTGTTAAGTACCAATTGCACAAAAAGTCCTCTCTGTTATAGCCCATAGCATTAGTGATAAAGTATCATTAGATTCTTTGCATTTGATTTGCAACAAATGTAACATATAATTATAACTGAAAGTAAGAAGTACTTTCAGGTTCTTTCTATTTCCTTCTCTTCCCCAATTGATCCTTACCTTCTTCTCCTTTAAAGATTTCAACTAATTTGTGGGATTTGTTCAAGTCAGTCTTTGCAAAGGGTTTGGGACAGCTATTAATACAGCATGCTGAGCGTTTCCTATTTGGTGCTCAGTAAGAATTAATAGAAATAAATCAATGCATTTTCATATTTTCTTTATACTTTTATACTCAAGTCTCTGTACTTGTCACAGAGACAAGAGTATAGCAGTGCCATCAGAGCATCAGAGTTATAAGGAAAAATGAGGCTTCTGCAGTCCTCTAGTTTTTTCCTCCCAACAAATAATTCTGTAGTTGCGTTTTCCTTTCTACTAAAATCAAATTTGCAAAAAGCTAAAGAAAAAACAGCCTTCTGTACCTTCCCTTTGTCCAAACACTGAAAAAAGACCCACCTGACGTGAATTCAGACTATGAAGGTACTTTTAAAAGAAGTCCACTTCAGGGTTCACTGTGATGCATTCTGCTAAGTTAAATTATCAAACACTAGACAAATGTTAGAACAGTAACAGAGAACTGTCAAATAAACAGGAGAAATCCTGACTAAATTAAGTCAATGGCAAAACTCCCAGTGGCTTCAACGGGGCCAGTATTTCATCCTTATCTTGTTGATCAGAGCAATTATTTCACTGTTCAGAAGGACCAGACTGCTGCATCTGCCAAGAATTTCTTAAAGCAGCCTACCATGGTGACTCTTAATGGTGTATACCACTATAACTATTCCTTTTTCATTCTACTAAGGTAAATTCTTCAACTGGCAAAAATATGACATGATAAACAGCACCCACAACAAAGATCTTTCCTTCTTACTAGCCAATGTGTCAGACATAATAAAGCTCTCCTTAGCATAACCTTAGCACAGGTCTGCAGACAAATGATTATCACTCCCTTAACACCTACTCCCAAACGCTGATGGTCAAGCCTGCTAAAGTGGTATACCTGCATTAAATAAGAATGATTTGACCCAAACAAATGAAATCCTTTCTTGGTTTGGCAATGTTTTACAAAAAAAAGCTTCCTATTTTACAGTGAATCGCAAAGTATACACTGGAAGGAATATCTTTTACATACCATGGACCCAAATTCACAGTAGATTAAGTGTGAGTAGTACAACTGAACACTTCTTCTATTTCTTCACAAGGTTTACAATACACACTGTAACTACACTAACCAAAATTATGTCATACAATGTAGACACAATCCAATACAATCCAATAGCCAGAGAGAATCAATTTATCCACATGAGAATCAATTTCACGCTAAGCTAGAAGAAAACTGGTTTTAACATGCTGCAAAAAATGACCAAAACCAAAGCTCTTTTTGACAAAGACACCAGTGTTTTTTATTTGAAAATATTTCAGAAATCTGTTGTAAAATTGTACAAGCATTTTTCCCTTGATAACTAATTAAATGAAGTATCCAAGCACAACTGCTTCATTTTTTCTCCTCAGACTGGGATATAACTGCAAAGCATTAATTCTGCCAATGCAGCTCCTTTGTAGGAAAACATGGCAGATGTTTACTGCCAAAGGCATCATAAGAACTTGTCTTACTTTCAGAAGGACTTTTAATCACAGGAGCATAAGAAAATCCTGTCTGTAACACATTTATGACCCTTTCTAGATCTTAACATCTTTAGCTATTTCATCATATCTGGCTGGAGTCTATTTTACATTACTCCATAGAATCTCCCCCATCTCAACTCAACAACTTTCTGGTAAAATGTAACCAGACTCAGGATATCTAACATAATTTATTGTGCTAACTGAAATCTCCTGCCTAACTCCTGTCACATTGTTCCATTTTTTATTAACAATCTGATTCAAATGAGAATGTCAGTTCATAACTTCATTTAAGCATCTCTGAACAGCAACCTAATACCCCTAATGACTACTCTAGTTACAAGAAACCTGCTCCATTTTAGAGAAAATAAAATCAAGTCATTCATATCTATTTAAACAGATTTTAAGATTGGAAAGTCTGATCATTCAACAAGATTTTACCCTGAAATGTCCTCCACAAATCCCTATATGTAATTCAAGCATCCATTTATTTATAAGCTGGTTTCAAGAAAGTCACCAGCAATTATTTTCACTTTAAAACCCCTCAGTTTTGACTGAAAAGTTTATTTGAAAAAAGCACTAGAAGAAACACATGCCTATCAATACTGATAGAGTTTTAAGATAATTACAAAAGATTTCTCAATGCAGCCATAAAATTTAATATAGTTCAGCACCACATAACTTACATTAAAAAGGTTGTTCATAATATTTATTACCTCTAGCTGCACTATTTCTGCTCACCCATCCATTTGAATTGAGGCATCCTTCATCATCCACATACATCAGACCTTCTCTTTGATCTCTAATGGTAAATTTAAAGGCTGAGTAAATGTTCTTTGAAACACAGTGTGGCACAGCTGTTTATTGTTACATAGAAGACAGTAAGTCATTAAAATCGAAACTCAATTAAAACAGTGGAACATCCCCCTAATCATTTCCCAACTTTGAAGTAATACCCTTTTTGGTGATATCTCTAATTTACAGTTAACTAGTTTTCTTAAAGTGGAATAAGTCAAGCTTTGGTTAGGGTCAGAATTAATAAAGTACATCTTTCATCAAAAGACAGAGCTCCTGGCAGGGCACCCTGCTGTGGTATTTGCACTTAGAACATGCAGCAAACACCCACCAGATATGCAGCCTACCATGATAATCGCATGAAACTCATCAAGCCTGCAGTTTTTACCAGTTTGCTGAAGACTTTTACAATCCTAAAAAGAAAACTTCAGCATTATGTAGCTAAATACATGTCACTTTTCAATTAGTTCTTTAGCAATATTCTAATTAGTAGAGGGTGAGCTAAGTCTTTGTCGCAAAGTGTAACTGAATGTAAACAAAACCTTAAGGATTCAAGCTTATGAACTCCTTCCTTTTGCGTTCTTGTTATCATCAGTCTTTGTGGTTCAGCCAGGACATAATTAGGAAAAAAAAAGTATTATTTTTAACAATTTTTAAATCTGCCAGAGTCATGAAGCACCGCATATGCTTGATTTGATGACATTTTCCAGCTCAGATATCAGATCAAATTCTTAGGGATGGGCAAGTCTGAATAAACACAGGGGCAAGGGACACATGAATTTACGGACCTTCATTTACCACAGGAACATTAGCTGAACCACTGATAGCAGGCTCACGAATAGACATAACAACTGACTGCTCACAAAAAGCAAAACAGTCCTAAACACACTCTCATTCTTTAAAAATTCAGAAAAATAAAAAAAAATCTGCAAGCTTAATACTGATGATACACAGCTTTGTAACAATGTCAGGCATTTAGATTCAAGATGCTGCCCTTTTTCTCCCTAAGAAAAATCCATCAAGACCATGGGGGTGCAATTCACAACGTTGCTACTGAGGAACATTGACTGTCATTCTCAACCCAAGTTGCTGCCTTAAAATGGCACTATTTAATCCTTAGGCTGCTATGTAAGGGTATGAGTGATGCTGGCCAAGGCACAGGCTGTGTCTCATGCTCTCTAAAACACAGCATGTCCAATCACATCTACCTCCAAGTCTGGGATGCAACCACCCAGAGGCACTGAAAACCACCCTACATCACCAGATGGAGCTGGCTGGGTAACATGTTCCCTGAAGTTCAAGAGCTCTCTCACAAATTAGTGCAGTTAACCTCAGGGAATAATTCTTTAATTGCAGTGTAGCTTTCCACTGCAGAAAAGAAAAAAGCAAAAAAGAAAAAAAGAGCAAAAAAAAACCCAAACACCAAAACAAAAAGAAATCATTCATTAGTACAGACATCCCTGGCTCTGTGAAACTCACAACCCAAGAAAATTTTTGCTCAAGTTATATTCAAGCTGCAGTTTAAAGCTTTGTTAACATACAGTTACGCATTTTAAAAACAATCTACTAGTACAGAGTTGGTCATGCTTAAACTAAGACCCAAGGAAATTTCAGCTTCAAATGTTAAAATCACCCTTTTACCTAAAGTTAAAAGATCTTTAAAACTATTTTTTTGTTTCAGAAAAGCACTGGGAACTTTCCTGCATGCAACTCAAAACCAGCTGTACTTTGCAAGTAAAAACTTTCCAAGTGCCTGGCTTTCTGCAGATTTTTGGCAAATCTGTTTGAAAAATTGAAAAGTGGGGGCCTGAGCCAAAGCTTACTGAAGTCTATGGAAAAACTCCCACAGATTTCATCAGGATTTGGATTAGGCTCTGAAAAAGTCTGAAGTAATTGAAAAATCAGTTCTGTATGTATAAAATATGAAATTTTCACTAGGTTTAGATTTATTGGACTGCTTTATGGTAATGTGGAAGAGCAAATACACTGTAAATGGTGTTAGTGATGTACATATAGTTTTACACTGCTAATTCACCACAGAGTTCCACAGACTTGTACATGTTACTTACACTACATGTACACTACATTCCAACATAATAGAAATGATGAAATCAATCTTGCATACACAAACCCCTTCATTTTAAAGTGACTTAAATATTAAAA
Organism: Zonotrichia leucophrys gambelii; assembly: GCF_028769735.1. Lineage (NCBI taxonomy): Eukaryota > Metazoa > Chordata > Aves > Passeriformes > Passerellidae > Zonotrichia > Zonotrichia leucophrys. The sequence continues at coordinate 47,136,854 of NC_088171.1, read as the reverse complement.
ATAGCATTAATATCTTTATTGTTCAAGTGGGTTTTTATTTTTTTAAACTGAAGCCCAAACATTCACTTAATGTTTCTAAACCAAAGATTAAACAGACCTTCAAGAGCTGTAAGACAAATTCAGTGATAACATACATAAAAAAATAATTACGCAAACAACTATCTCATTCTGGTCACACTTGCTTAGGGCAGTTTATAATAATGTAACACCAGCAATTTCAGCAAAGGTGCACCTAACTTATGGCAGCATAAGAGAATTGGGTTAACTCAACCTAAATGAGCCAAAAAAGCAAGAATAGCAAATGAAAAATAAATGGATTGTGCTACCTGAAATACTAGTCACGACATATCCTGATGCGTAAGCAGTTGCATCTCTGCTTGACTGAAGGATGCTGCTGCCCATCAGAAGAAACTGAATAAGTCATTACACTTGACATATCCTGCTTCATTCATCTGTATCATCTCTCTGCTTATAACTACTTGTGGATGGATAATTTGCCATGGTTGTACTTAAAGGTAGACAACCCCAGTAACTTTTTGGTGGTCTTGTCCAGATAGGGATTGCAAAGGAAAAGTAATGTCATGCAAACTGCAGAGCTAATTATGGTCTTCAAATGCCTGCAGCTCATGTACAAATACCAGCACACTTCATCATATAAGCTGCTCTCACAGGCTGTTCTTCAAACCTCACAGGAAACAAAAGCTTAGACGAACCAAGAAACCTGGTAAGTGGAAATCCAAAGACTAACTAGACATACAAGACTGAATCTTCATTAATATCATACCTTAAATAAAATTATTATGCTACATATTTAAAATCTGGCTATATTTTTTTAAATGACAATATTTGTAGCCTCTAAAAATAACTATCCAGATTTCAGGTTTAATTTTTTTCTTACCTGCTATTATTGAATCTTCTGCAATGGAAGGTCAGAGACTGTACACTTTTCTCCATTAGCAATACTTTTTCCATCGTTTTGAACAACTACTTTATTAATGCAGATTTTAGAAGTTTATTTTTGCTTGTGGTCTCTAATGGTTTCAAACAACACAGAAAATAAAGTCCAGTGACAAGCAGGATCATTAGGGGAAATTTTTTCAACTGACAATTATTTTCACCAAAACCTTACCTCAACATTTTGAATCATTTGTGACCACTTATACCTAAGTAGGACATATTAAAATTTAATTTCAACGCAAAGAGCCAGCAATAGAAGCGTGCACACCAAGGCACTAATGTGTTGATCCAAACTCTACTTAGTTGAGGCAAGTTGGAATTGCAATACTGCCAACTAAATTTCACAGAACCACAAATGAATGAATCCCAAATCTCAAGAGGGATTTCTTTTTTATTCATTATGCATGACATTTTCCTCTTTAAATTATTCATTTTTTAAAAAATGTTATTGCTTTAGCCTTCTTAACCTTTGTACTCCTTTCCCCTGTGGTTTTTGCCAGCTGTAATATCAATTGAGGAGGGGAGATGTTCTAAACAACATAATAAAAACCTTTTCACAACCCTACAAAAAAATGTGTCTTGCTACTCTTCCATCTTATTTTTCCCCTTTTCACAACACTGTAACTTGGATTGCCCTGAGGAAAAAAAAAAAAAAAAGCTTATATTTTCTATCAGTGCTTTCATTTCAATTTAAAAAAAATATTTGAATGCTTTACCATTATTTATATAATCCCTGAAAATTAACCACTTGGGGAAATATCATTTGAGTCCTGCAGGGTGCTGAAAGTTGACCAAGTGAATTAAAATTAAAGACCACCTCAGACATTGTTCCCTACTGTCTTCCCATGTCTGACATTCAGAGTTCCTGCTTTCAGTGTGCTCACCTGAAACAAGCCAAATGATGCAAGAACAGGCTGCAATGTGTAGTTAGGCTCACCACAATCTCTTAATCTGTGTTTTAATAGCAAAACACCTAAAAAAAAGTGCACATAGGAGCTACGACAAGACTGCAAGGCATGTTTGAACTCTGTTTATACATGGGTATTACAGTATGACCTTAGGAACATCACTGGTCTCCTGCATAGTTCAATTTTCCTTTCCATATAAATAAATGACCGATGTTACTAAAGCAATAGAAATAAAAGTTTTAAAGAGCTAACGAAGTTACAATGGAAAGAAATTACAAAGAGTAAAGATCCACATCAGAGAGCCAAGCAATCAAGTTTCTGGCTCCACTAAACTGTTCTTAAGCTGTTCTTCAGGAACCACAAAAACTTGTTGCTGTAAGCTCTCCCAAAATTCTCCCTAATGACTTGCTACTCCCCTTCCTTTTCACTAAATCAGCTTTATGGGACAAGGGAAATATTTTAGTCTCAAAAACAGAACCCAAACAATTAGTTTAAAATGTTTGATATATTACTATTCATTTATTTCTAGGCTTTTATATCAAGGTAGAACTGTCCATTGTGAACAGCTGATAATTTTCTGGAGAAATCTTTTCAACACAAAGAACTAGAAGCTGAATTAAAGCTGCAGCATTGCATCATGTTCCATTATAGAGTATATCATATCTCATTGTTAGCTCACCCAACACAATTTAACAGGAGTATATGACAATGCCAAGGGCTGCAAGGGTCAGAGCAACTTTGCTCTTATGATTCTTATGTGATTATCATTGCAATTAGATGGAGAGAACAAAGTCATGCTTAAATTGGCACAACAGTTCAGCCATGCAGAGCTGCACAAATTGGACACAGAAGCACACAATGATTACACTGTTTATGGATTTAGTCTCTGTTACGCCTTTGTCAAACCTTGTAAAAATCTCCCTGCCTGATAGATCCAGACTGGTACCACAGGATTTCCCCTGCAGTTACTGCTTTGGGGGCCCCAGTTTGACAGCTGACCAGAAAAGATCTTCCTACCCTTTGTTGCCACCTCTCCCTGTCAGACTCATTTACTCCCTTGGGTGGCTAGTGGGGGTACTTGCTCCAGCTATCACAGTGCAAGGACTCTGCATGGAATTGCATGGACATCACAGGGCACAGGATGGAGAAGGAAACCAGTGAAGCAAAATGTAGAAAGGAGAAATACAGAAAACAATTGAGGAAAACCAGAGGGGGGGGAAAAATGAATCAGAGCCATTCAGGTAGCCTTACTTGAAGGAAGAACTAAAAGGAGAAGACAGTACACATTTTACCAAATGTACGTTTACTTTGAGGCAGTATGAAAAATATGGGAATTTCAAAAATACTTATACAGTGATGATAGATCTGTTTTGGTTTCAATATAAGTAGTACACAACTTTTCAAACTGCAAATATACATTAACTTTCAAAACAGCTAAATAGAAGTTTTGAGCATTTAAGAAAATGAAGAACAATGAATACAATTCTTCAGTAATACATAGCCACACTTTATATACATATTAAATAAATTTAGCCAGCAAATGTAAAACAATCTTACTATCTTTCTATTTAAGTGAGGAGTTCAGTTTTATATTATACATTAAAACAATTTTTCACTGACTGCAAAAAACCCACTTCCCAGGGAAATCCACAGTTATTTAATTGATCAACCCGTATGATTTTAAGGAAGTTAGAAAAGATGAATTAGAGTTTGCCTTACAACAGTTAAAGTCACTTAATGTCAATTTCATATTTCAGGGCCTGTGCCAAGATACCTGTAGGAATTAATCGACACGTTATAATGTGCTTTGGGGAGTAAAAGCCTCCAGGTACATTTAAGAAAAAAGTCCTTAGCAAAGGGATTTTCAATGAGAAATAAGCACTATGACTAAGGTTTAGATTTCCTGAATACAAAGATACTTACTTATGTCCTTTAGACACTGTTGTAAATGCTACTTGAATGGAAGCAGGCAGGGAAGAGTGGAAACAGGTGAGGGGTACTACGATAAAGATGGGTAAAATGCTGAATCTAATTTGATCAATGACCACCAGTTTCATCAGTCAGCACTGATCAGTGCTCAGGTCTACAAAATCCTTTCAAGTACTTTCAACAACCTTTGTGAATACTCTTCATTACAAAGATTTATTAAGCAGTCCTAAAAATTGTTATGAATACCCAGTATATTAAAACTAAAATAAGAAAAAAAATGTAAAAACATTATTTTAAGGGTTACTAAAGGAAAAACAAAAAAGTAGTTCAATATTTTATTCCTACAGAAAATATATGGAAAATATCTTAAGTGAGAATCATACTTCATTATGGACTACAGTCTTCTGCAGAAATAAACAGCACTGGACTTTCTCACATCAGTGAGAAACAACCCATATTTTTTTATACACTTCTTTGCACCCCATGAGGGACTACACAAAACTGACAATGCATCATGGTCTCAAGCTCAGGAAAAGATCTCAAACCATGCTCTGTCAGCCTCACATGGTTTTTCTAAGTATCTGCTCATGGTTCAAAAGCATTGTCTGGGCCTCAGGGCAACTTCTGCATCTGTGCCTTCTTCAGGCTACTTGAAATTCCAACTGCATGATTCTAACTTCTCCAGGGGGAAACAAGTTGCTGTAATTGCTACCAAGATAACGTTACAAACACAGACTGGAAACTGCGTGAGTACAAATGGAAGCCACTACATTTTTCAAGATATTCTGAATTTAAGTCTCTTAAAGCTGGAGAACTTGACTTAGACTCCATGTTCTCTTCCACTAATGACCAATGAAAAATTCATAATTAAGGGTGTAATAGAGGAATTTACAACTACAAAAATCCTATTTCTTCAGATCAAACCATTATTAGTCTTTCTTCAGATACATTCAGTGTATTAAGGACTTGCTGTAATATTTATGTCTAATTCTCATATATAGATTAGTATTACTCTCCCAGGATCTCAAATCCACATGTTTTTCCAATTAATACTAACATTCTCCCCAAGTTTAATAGCATGTAAACAGAGAGTTCCTTAAGGAATATGACACATTCTGTTTCATCCCAGTTTTCCAGTGAAGAAAACAGCTTTCAAAGGGGCAGTATTCACTCTTAAATACTACCACAAGATTTTGAAAACAGGTTTTTATAAGCTTATGCAAGGAAAAGAAACCCTAGAAAAATTTGTCTTCCAAAGTATGAATCTAGATTCTGGATGCATATATATACTTGATGTGGTAAAGAACATTGCCTTTAAAGCTTGCATTTACCCATTCATAATCTAAATGGTAGAACCATTATTATACAAAAAATTATAATCAACTTGATAAATTAAAAACTAGGAAAACAAAATATCTAGTCAAGTAAACACCACCATGCTGATTCTGTATAAATACAGAATGGGAAACATCTGGTTAGGAAACAAATTTGTAGAAAAGGGTCTTGAAATTAAAATAGAGCAGAGTGCAGTACGATATACTTCCTGCACAGACTAAAGGAAAAGTATTCCACTTTGGTAAACAAAGAGCAAGACGAAAAATCATTCATAAAAAGAATGCTAGCATTTTGTCACAATTAGCATAAAAGAAAAGTTACTAGAGGAATTGCACTAAAACATTCCAAAGTTTCAAACAATTAAAGAACATCATTAACTGCCAGCTCCACTTTCAATATTCACAATAAAACACACTGATTTGCAGGAAAAATCATACATATCAAACATTAGGAAAACCTTCCAACAATGACACTAAACTATTATAACAGCCATCAAGATATTGTTCAAGGTGTTTATGAGTTCAGATAAACTCTGACATTGATGTTCTGAATCCCTTAACCCCATTGCAATACAAAGGGAAAACTAGATGGGCAGTCATCTTGCCTTCTAGCTCTAACTTCATGTAACTTTCAAATATTCCACTTACACAAAACTATTTATAAGTTTCATATTTCAAAATATTTATCCTTTTCCTTATAATTTCAGTTCTAAGGATTCAGCCATCTGGGCAGATTACAGTCTTTGGCATTCCACAGATTTCAGCAATGGAGATCAGTAATTGACTTTTTGGTTAAATAACATTTTTTTCTACTGCTCCAGTTATACTTAACTATGTGAGTAAATCATGCTAAAACACAGTACAATGATTTCCTAACGAAGTCAAGAGATAAAAATTACTGAAGTTGAGTTAGAAAAAAACAAGGCAGAAGAAAAAGGATTCTCTAAAGAAAAATAAGGTCCTTATTTAAAATTCCTTGCTTGAACAAAGCCTTGAACTAATACAGGCAGTATTTGCACACCTCATCAGGAACTATCACAGGAAAAGCAGGATAGCATTCTAGCCAAAGATTAACTGAGCTTCCGAAAATATGGGTAGAGCAATATTGTAAACAGGCCTCCAATGAGACTGACATCTAAACAAGTCTTCAAATACCCACACTTTATACTCATCAAGGTTTTAAAAGCAATCCTGCACAACACACAAATATTATAAGAAACCATTAAAAGCTACGGAATTAATTCACTGCAGGTCATCAGGATATATGCTATAAATTCTCACACCCATTAAACTCAATACATGACAATGTGGGTGGTCTACAGCACCTTTCCAAGCACTTCCCTGGCACTGACCCACACTTGGGGCTGGCACCAGGCCTTTAGCCCCTCACCGTTCCTCTCATCCAGCCATTTATGCATTGCCAAAGGCAACACAGTACATGATATGGCCTGATGTGGTTTACAGCTATAATCATTTTTAGCCAATTGATTCTGATTCAATTTTAATCACCCATATAAGAACATCTTACATACTGGAAAACTATCATGCCCCTCCTGAAATTTCTCTTTATTTTTCCCTCAGAAGAAACAAAACTGAACTCTATTCAATTTAAGGCTTTCCTTAAATTGTGCTCCCTGTGAATTCTACTCATGAAGAACAGAAAGAAATACATATCTCCTCATTAAAAGCCATATGACTACAACCCAAAGTTGGAATTCACCTTTAGTGGAAACATATTGCTGTCTTCTTCTCAGTTGATGGCCCAATTTAATCCCACAAGCCTATCCTATGGCAATAGCACTTGCAAAATTACTTGTCAAATTTTAGTTTGTCAGATTGTTACTTGCTAGAGTCCTTGGCGCTTGCTTCAACTGAAAATTGTCTTAATAACTTTAGATCCTCCCCTAATTTATCAAGATCAGAATTATTGCTCTCTCAATATGCCTCAAACTAGTGCAAGCTTGTTGCAAAGCCACAATTTTAACATTCATGCCCATATTCCATCAGCGAAGCTATTAAAGAAAATAGTGAACAAAACCAGACCCAGGACAGACCATGGTCTACCTCTAACATATACTCTTGGATTAACTACAAATATTGACAACTACCTTTCAAATAGTTACACACTTCAAGGTAATCATCAGCTTTTTAATGTGGCTTCAGGCAATTTCTCTAGATTTCAGGGTACACCATCTTGAACATATTAAATATAACTTCTAGAAATTGAGCCTACTGCTACAGTGCTGCAATACTAGAAGGGTCCTAGGCACTTTAAAAGAAATTTTTTTAAAAGTTGATTACTATGGAAAAAGGGGTTTTCATCATTAAGAAAAAGAATGGTCTTAAGAAAAACTGGTATTGAACAAAATCCTCAAACTAATGCTCACGACCCTACTGAATAATTATGGGACCATCTTTGGCTTGGAGCTTAAACATCCTGAAGAAATTGCCCCTACATTACCATCCAGTATTGCACCATAAATCCTCAGATACAAATACAATTCTCTGTCTCCCTCTCCACACGTGGTTCTACCTTGTTCACCTGTACCTATTCCAGTTCCCTCCTCTAAGGACTGGGAAAAGGAGTTTCTCTGTTTTCTAGGCATTATCAAAGAGCTCTTGACTCAACAGCACAGATATTTGGTGTACTGCTTTCCCTTTATAATAAGGCACACAATTTCTTCCATGTGTAGAGACAACAGGTGCTTTTAGCTGGACTCAACAGTGAGCCAAAATTTTTTTATTATCCCTACTAACAGCACTGTTTTCATATTGAGGACTGGTCCTGAGCACAGGAATTCATTTCTTTTAGTAAATCTAACCAGGCAAATGAATTCCAGAAATGTACCTGGAGCACTCCAACCGCTAATGAAGAACCAGTACAGGCACAGAGCTAGTTCTGAAACAAAGACGAGATACAAATCACATTGCCAGCCTCAACAGATCTGCTTCTAACAGACCACATTACTTGCCAAGGTAGAGATGGCCAGAGAAAACCTGAACAGGTGACAAGACAAACAAGTTTAAAAAGTGTCAGTAAAACCTTTATTCTCACAAAGAAGTTCTAAGTTTTCTCCGTCTGTTCAAAGACACAGTTTCAAATCACACAGCAAATCCTGCTGGAGGGTAGCTATTTAAATACTGTGCTATTCTGAGCATTTGACAGAAGTATTTCTCTCTAATGAGCTTCTCATTAATTAAGATAACATTTCTTAGTTTCAACCTCTTTCAAAAATTATATTTTCTCAACAGTTAATGAGTAAATGCAAAGACTATCCAGAGCAATATTTCTTCTAATTTGTTTATAATATTTACAAATTTTACTCCTTTCCTAAAAGGCTCATAATCTAATTGCATAACTCCTTGAACTCAATAACACTAGTCAACTAAATAGGAAGAAGTGAATTTCTTTACTAAATCAATTCACCTTATTAGCTTAGGTGGAAAAAGTTAAACTGCAGCTATTCACACCTTTTCAAAATTCTTAGAAGAAAAAACAATGGTTATATAATCAAAGTTCAACAAATTAAACGCCCTTTGCACATATTTTAGTCTTGCAAAGAAATACTAGCAGAAATGTGTAAAGCCAATATGACACTTACTTATTCTGCCTCACTTCCTTACTTCACATGACTATGAGTCTGGTTCCAGATATGACAAGAGTATAACACTAAAGTAAATTAAAATATGTTGGTAGAATTTCTACCACTGCATAGTCTGCAGCTGTTTTACCAGATCATTTATAGTGGCACATGCAAAGGAGGGCCACACATAACAAGGACTTTTGAGTTGTTGAAACATTATACAGACCATATTATATTAAACAAGAATTTAATTATTCTTCATAATATAAGAAAGCAAAATACTGATAATCAAGATACTGCCCTAACATAACCCCAATCTTTATCAAAAACAATATCCATATAGCCAACAAAACAAACTCCTAGGTTTAAGCATGATGCATATATAAAATACAAGCTTTTCCTTACATATGTGAAGACTGCTGTAGGAGAAGGAAGGCACTGAGGTCAAAGACCATAGTGATATTATGGTTTTGGAGATTATGAAGCTGAACAAGCAGCCAATCCAGATCTGGAGCAGTAAGATGGGGAAAAAATACAACTTTCCAAGTCACCAGGAGTATCTGATGTTTACTAAGTCTACCTATCTCACTGGAGGAAAACAGCAGGAAGAAAATGTCTTGCAACAGTACAAAGATGCTAAACTCCAGACTCTACAGAAAGAATGTAACTTTACTCCCACTATAACTAAAAAGTCAGAATACAGAAAAGGACATTAACAAAATTTCCCTTAAAAATAGTAATCCCTTGACAGTCACGTAAATTATTGTGAAATCTTGCTCACATTCTTATTCTATATGGGAAATAATAGATACTCAAATTAGTTTCATCTTCAATTTCATGTTTTCTGTGAGATACCACACAGCTAACTAGTACTTTCTAAAGTTACAGATTTTTAATTTAGTGTTATTATTACTTCATTATTTATCATATGGATATGCCATAAAGCCATTAATACAAATACATTCATTTCTTTATCCAGAAAACAGGACTTTTCACTCCTCCTTTTTTCATCACATTAGAAACATACACATGCAGATTCACATGCACACATCCAATTGAAAAGTACAAAGAAATAAGTGATAAGAGTTTTCAGTATAAAAGTGACCATCTGTGTTTCATTTGCTACATTACTGTGCATATTGTGTAAGAGCAATAGTAAGTGTTGAATAGAATAAGAAAACTTGAAACTTGAAATTATCTTATTACCTAAGTCATTCTACTTGTCAGTGACACCAACAGTGTTTAGTTCCCACAATCAATGGAAAACAAACTGCCAAGAAAATAAAACATGCATAATTTTTAGCTTTAACATGCAAATAAATACTTTGGATTCTGAACATTCATGAGCTTCATGTCTTTACCTGGCATGGCAGCAGCTGGCTGAGTGGCCGAGTCCGTACTCAATGAAAGGCGGCCGCCTTTGGCCAGTCTATCACAGAAAAGGGTGATGTTCTTCTTCAGTCTGCTGGTATCTTTGGGCATGGACAACTGGCTGCTGAGAGTCAGGGCCTGCTCCTTGGAGCTCTTTGATAAACAAGTTCTTAATAAGTAAGAGACTGCAGCATCCACAGTTTCCTCCCAACCCTGTATTAGAGAAAAGGAAATTAAATAAAATTAGGTGAACTGCATTATGATATATCATATTATAAATAAGGTAACAAATCACGGATTTAGAATTTTCAAACTAAACTGGTACATAAAATATGGTTTTGGGGTTAATGAGTCATGACCCATTAACCCGTTAAGTTTCATGACCCAACTTAATGAAGTTGGGTCATGAAAACCCAACTTCAGCTTTTACAAGCAAAAGTTGAAAAAATAAACTTGTTCCAATATTGAGGTCAGAGAAATCGAATTTCATTAGTAACCATGTATGGGCAGTATGAGATAGAACAGCTAAATTCAGTTGTTGCATTAATAACTGAAAACTAGAAGTTCCTAGTTGTGACATTTGAAATTAAGAACAGAATGCAGATGCAAATAAAAACATAATATGTAGTATATAATATTAGCATGATGAGACATCAAGGCCAGGAAAAAAAATACATATCCAATTATAATTCCTTGGACTCACAGAGTTGCATAATACATAATAACATATAATATTATATATAGCAGAGAACATCATGACTAAAACACAAAGGCAAAGATATTCAGTACCCATTTATGAGATCAATTAACCCTAAGTTATGAGCACACGTGTCAGTGCTGTGATGAACAGGGACTTTGATTTCAGCAGAGTGTCAAGCTGTAAATATTTATGAAAAGACCAGCTTAGTAATCACTTCCAGTTAAAACAAATAAATTACACTCAGAAAAAGCAAGTTTCTTTTCAATAAGCACCTTGAATAGCACATTTAAAAGTTAGCTTTGAATCTGTAATCTATACTGTGGTTTTACACAAACAAATCAAAGGCATTCCTTTAAGTAAGAATTCTGGATAGAAGTCTTACTATCTGTGACAAGGTTATTAGGTTAATGCATAAAATCTAATACATTAAATTGATCTCATTTTTGCAGTATGACATGCAGATTGACTCCTCTTGATGAATTCTGGAATCTTAAATTACATTCTGATGAAACTATGTGATTAATCCACAGCATCTATAATTAATGAATTGCAAAACAGTCACAAAGCTTTCTCAGGTCTTTTCATTACAATCTTAGAGAGCTTAGATAGAGTTAGCAGCTAATACAAAGGGCTTGGTGGCCTGCTAACTTCATGACTCACAACATCTCTTAGTATTCAGCCACCTGTAAGCAAGTTCCATGTATGAGCTGCCTACATGAACAGGAAAGTATATTTAACCACTGTAGCATTAGTGTCTGCTCTCTCAATGCTCCTGATTGGCTGTGACTTTTTTTGGCAAGTTTAGTGACTTTAGAAATTCTGACACGACAATCTGGAATCACTCACCTCTATTTGCTGCTAAACTAGCAGAAGGTAAAAACCAAGCTTGCTCTTTATGAGGCGAGTACTCAGAAAAGAAAACTCAGAATCTTTTCATTTTTAAGCTCTTTCTTATGATATTTTCTACTTGATTAAAAACACTAAGCTGAACAGCAAAATTGCCTGCATATACAAATTTCCATGACTCAGTAAGAGTAATGTTTGAAAGAATGACAACGTCAACCCTGACACAGCCCACTGAGCAAGTAAGGTTTATGGGTTTCTTCAATTAAATACATCATGGCTTTGTGAAGGACACTACTTTTATCACAGAAAATCAAAGGCCACCTTCCTGATCTTGTTAAACTCCTAAGAACAGATCCAGGGTCAATGCTTACTAGTGGTCAAGTACACCAGTGAGACCACACAGTCATATGCACTTCATCCTTGTCCAAACATTCTCTATACTGAGTATCCTGGAAATGTGATGTGTGTGTGTATAACATACTTACATTTTGTAAAGGAACAGGATCACCTAGTGAGGTTTTCTTAGTCAGCATTTGCTTTTCTGACTTCAGAAAAATAACATTAATCCCTTATCTTATCTGGATTTGCCCCCCATAAAAAAATCCATAACCTAGAACAAAAACTACGTAAATCAGAAAAAACATGCTAATCAATCAATCAATCAGTGCTGTAGTAGCTTAACATTTTGCAAATATTCTAGAAAGAGTCCATTAGAATGCAATGCATCCAGTGACCTGTGATGGTGACAGGAAATCATCCATTCTGCAGCCAATTTAAAGAGGTTAATGAGCTGGTAAATGCTGTCTACATTCCCACATACTGGGCAATGAAATTTAATATGTCCAAAGTACCAAAAACAGCCAAGCCAGCCACTCCTAATTATACTACAAATCATGAAAAATAAGAACAACATAAACATAGGAATCTTGAATTTCACTAAAAGACAAAGAAACACATGATTAACTGTTGTCAGCATACAGTAGCTCAGGAGCTGGCCAATATGTCTCTCCAAATAAGTTGTAAAAATGCAGGCAAAAGCATTTAAATGAAAGCACTGACTTACAAGCTAACAAAAGTCAGGAAATTAAAAGTGGCTAGTATTCTGTCCTTGGCTCACACAGGTATGTTTTACTTTATACCACAGCCTTAACATTTTCCAACCCTTGTTCTTGTATTTCATTTCCATGTAAAACTGGTTTCTCAGTAGACCATAAAACTATCTTCTCCAATTCAAGGTCTGTTGACCTAGTAAGTCCAGTCAAATCCAAAGCAGCCTTTATGATTAATGAAAGAGTACACAAAGGCTACCTCTAAATGAAAAAAAGACTTGTTGGGAAACTGTTAAGGTGATTTTGTACAACTAAGAATTAATGGCTGCAAATAAGTCTGCATTTGTCAGCAAATTGTATTGGTGCAAGGGGAGAATTGAAGGAACAAGAAAAATTCTTCACATGTTAAAAAAGCTGAGAGATGTTTGAAAATGAAAGCATCCTCATTTATAGCCCATACTGCAGAATTTTCTACTACCACAGTTGTAATATTCACCAATGGATTTCTGTGTAGAATTCTGCATATTTAAGGACCAAAAGTAACACCTTCAACAGGTGTGTGATGCCAGTAATCCATCATTCTATGGCCAACAAGCATTGCCATGACTGCAACAATAAATGCCAGACTCACAGAAAGAGGCATTATTAAATCATCCAAAATCTTTGTGTAATTGAAATAGATAAGAAAGATATTCAATTCATCCATTTTACTGTTTCACAGGGAAAGGCTGGGCTTCATGTTTTGCATAGACACACTATTATTTTTCTCTTTTAGGTAATAGGTAGAGATTGGCGCTTTCTTTAAACCAAATCAAATACACTGCAGGAGTCTGAAGACCAAATGCAAATTCGTGATACTAGCATGGCTAATAAAAATATCATTAATGATCTGTACAAATTGCCACAAAGGATCCTCAGATGTCATGGCATATCTGAGTGTGACCATAATTATACATTCAAACTCACTTTGGCATAAGGCTTCATCCAGAGTACGTTGTTTGTAGCCTGACACTTCGCTGCAACATTCCACTCCCCAAGAGTTTAGCTGGTTAAAAACAAGGTCAACTAGACAGAGATAGGGGCAGGATCAGAGGGAAGGATTTCCATATTGTTGTTGTTAAGACACATAGAACACATATAGGTAGGGAGAAGTCTGATAGGGCTCTGTTGTCAGATTTAGTGGGTTTACTCATAAGGTGTACCTTCTTAACACATTTATACAGGTAATATATTTCAGAGATCTACAAATGAAATCTATTTGTCTTAAGTACAAATAAATCATTCTAATAGCATATCAGTCAAATTTGAACAAGATTCCTAAGTTGCATGCATAAGCCAGACAAGTATTTCATTGTGTATCTTTTACTTTAAAAGCCTTTATCTTTATTAATAATACTCCTAAGGCAACAGCCATTTTCTGAGCTGCCTATGATGTAATTTATCCTGGAGTGACAATCAAGGCAGTTCTGAAAGAACTCAAACACAATGTGAAACATACTGCATAAACTATGCAAAATTGGTGCCAGCCAAATGATGGGAATTCTTACAGCTGTTCACTCAAGAATTTGCCTGGCTATATCTTATTTCTTTATTTTAGACACAACAGTGGTTTCATCAGTTTTCAAAAATGCTAGAATACTTGGAAGTCCACAATATTAATTACAACCTTGGCATTTACACTTATCTCAAGCACCAGAGGTTTCTGTATCTGAAAGCATTGTTTATGTTAATTCACAAGAAACACCAGCCATGTGCCTCTCAGCACTCTGCCTTTACAGCAATTAAAAAAAAAAATCTTATTCTTACATATACAAACCAGCAATCCACTAATCCATGGCTACTGACCTGGCAGTATCCAACACAGGCACAGACCATCAGCAAATTTGGCCAGGAATTTACTGTGGTATCAGTCTTCCTAACTCATATTCTTCAAGCATATTCTATATTTCTAACTTATTTATTTGTCTCAAAGAGGAGATAATAGCCACAGAAGCCACAAACTAGGCATGCAACATCTGCCTGTGCTGTCAGAAATGGAAATGACAAACCTCCCTTGTTAGTGTTCCTGAAAAATTATGGCTAAAAAAGAATTGATAAACTCTTCAGGAGACCTTTTGAAAAGAATCGAAATAAAAGAAAAGGCAAACCAATAGACTCAATATCTATTTAGCACTCAGAAAAAAATGCACCAAAATAGTACTGAAGTCTTAATGTATCGCATCTGAACAGTGCCAAGAGACAGTATATTTTTTAAGAAAAAGTTTTCTATGGAAAAATTTTTCTTTGTTGGAGAATTATCCTTGTAAAAATATAAAGCCAATTTAACATTGGTTAATGTAATGCATTAGAATCACCAGCCACAGACTATCTGGAATCTTCTACAATTCACTTCTGCATTAAAAAAAAAAAAAAAAAAAACACAACAGAAAAACAAAAGCAAAAGCACCTCCACATATACAAATAACAAAAACCTACCACTGGGATAAACCAAAAAACAAGGTACTGGCAAAATCCTACAGACTAATGGAATTCAAGACTGATGAAAATCCAGACAAATGACTCAAGCTTAAATACATTCCAAATCTATAAAGTGCCTAAGAAGGACATTTGTATTGAGCACACAATAGGAAAACCATAGCTGAACTTCTTACATTGAACCTGCTTTCTCTAGTCATATCTTTTTTAAATCATTTGTGATGCATAATGTTCATAATATTAACTTATTTGATTTTTGACTCCTACTGCCACTTAAAGAAATTCAGTTCTAATACAAATTCATAGACTGATGAAAATTATATCAAAGTGAGGATATACTTGAACATCCCAGACAAAGAAAAAGCCAGAATAACAAAAAAAAAAAAAAAAAAAAAAGGAAGAAAATTAGTATGATACATAGTTCTAGAAAAATAGTTCAAAACCATAGATGAATCAATTTCACTTTAAATTATGGAAATCATCCTTACTTGTGAGCTGTACTCTGAAGTCAACCTGTCACAGCATATGCCATAGCATATGTCACAGTTGAGATGGCTATAATACACAGATTATCACCATGCAACTTCAGAAGGCTTTAAGCATTCACCCAAACAGAGTAACACCATACCATGTGAGAAGGCTTCAAGCACCTGCCCATGCAGAGCAACACCACTTCAGGAGGCTGCAAGTATCTGCCCTTGTTCCTCATCAGAACCTTTTATCCCATCACCTTTGATGCATTGCTCCTGTGTGCCCTCTGCTCCCTTTGGTGGTTGGTCAGTGCACCTGGGCACTCCCTGGCCCATTGCTGCCAATGCTGCTCACCTGACCCACACAGCTGCAGCCCACTGGGGATGAGGCTCGGCCACAGCCCCACTCCCAATTACCACAAACTGCACCTACAGCAACCTACTCTGAAGAGCTTTATGGACATTTAAATCTTATTAAGGGTTTGGACTTAGAAAATTTGCCTACTCCAAACAAATTACAATTTACTTGAAACATGAGAAATAAAAGCCAAGCAAGGGACAAAAGAAAATGCAAATCCCAGAGAAGTACCAGGTAACATCTTGATAACTCTGCCCACAATATGAGCAATCAAGCTCTGTAGGGATCCTGGCACAACAGATATGTAAAGTAAAAGCTTAAACAGTCTGTAAAGAGCAACAAATAAAAGACTACAGAAAGGAATCAAGATTGTACAGGAAACTGTATGAGATCTGTTAACAATATTTATCAAACCGGTCATAGTATAGCAAAACAGATCTGCGCAGAGTTATTTAATATTAAGTATTTATGCCAGCAACTATTTTCCAGCTACTTAAGAATATCTAATTCAAATATTAGTCTTTCACATTTTGAGGTTAATAGACTGCAAAAATCAGATTTAGCAAAAATCCATTGTGAATAAAGTGGGTTAATTTAAAAGTCTGTCACAGACACACTTGTAATTCCTGCACAGCTGTGCTGTAATTGCCAGTCATAACAGAAACCGCAGCTTTATCTGTTCAATGCAGAAATATTTATTTAATAGGAACTCTCCAGCAGCATAAACTACTCTCTACAAGAACTTTTCATTTTGAGTCCTACTTGGTAAACATATATTGATAGCCTATGATAGCCTTTTTCTCACGTGAAGTGAGAAAAATCTCTATGACAGATTCTTTCCTGGAAAGTAAAATTGTCATTTAAAAGTTTCTCTGGTATTTTTGTCAGTTCACAAATGACCAAATGATTCTGCATTAAATATAAATATAGCTTTTGGAGGATTCTATTCTATGGACACTTAACTTTAAAACAAGATTTGCCAAACTCTCCTTCTATAGTGTCTTCAGATATGGAAAAAAAGTTAAAAATGCATATGGCTTAGTAATCAAAGTAGTGTTCTTAAAATTATCTTTTACAATAGGCAGTATTTTCTCATTTAGGAATGCTGCTCCTAAACTAATCTAATGGAAAAATCAAACTGTAGAATAAAAATATTTAAAGCAGTGGGTGTTTTAGAAATCTAGCAAAGCAAGCATTACTAAAAAAAGGTTCTGAAAGCTGCATGCTGCATGCGTGAGAATTATGACCTCTATCTTTTGTGATTTTAATTAATTTTTCAAGCCAAATTCTGAGCAAAGTCCTGCTCACAGAAACAGGTTATGGTTATCAGCAGTTGTAGGGTTTTCTGTATTAATGAAACAACTGGTAACATGATTAAAGAGTGAAAGAAAGCAAAACCTGTAAGAAAGCAAAACTCTGTGTGGGGATCATAGTCTAATATTTCTAACACTGCTTAACTCTTAGATGCTTTTGAGATTAGTAATTTACTCTCAGGAAAGTGCATGCTTGACAAAAAAATATATACCAGGATGAATATAGATGATGCTTCCATTAGCTCCTCCATTAAAATTTAAACTCTGTATACTGCAGACAAATTTCCATATGGCCTGCACCCTTCTGCACTGGATGTTCTTCATTTGCACAGAAAGACTTTCAAAATTAGATTAGATCAGTAGATTTCTTCTTGACAAGTAATGAGTCTGTGTTACTCAACTCTCTTTCAAATTGTCTCATATCTCAAAATTGGAGCAATACAGAGTGTTCCCTGACAACTCGTTTGTTGGGGTTTTTTCCTTGACAACTGTGGTCTTTTAAGAATGGGTAAGAGGCAAGGAAAAGGGCATATTTTTTCAAAAGATAAATTTTAACTATCTAATTGTACAGTTATTCATCTAGTAATGCTTATTTGTTGTAATATTAATGCATCCTGTCTGGAATAGTGAAAGTTCATACATTTCATAGGTTTCTGTAGACACTGTTACCCAATCCTGGATTTTTGAGATTTTTTTCATCTTAATTTTCTTTCTACCTTGACTTCTTATGACCACTGGCCCCTTCTGGGAACTGATGAAATAAACTCTTGCAAAAACTACATGAATGGAATGGCATGGCTTCTCTTGTTGCCAGCTTCAGAAGTCTGTTGTTTTGATTTTTAGCACTGAAATAATCTAACACTTCATCTTTCTTTTCCTCAATAACTTTTCACCAGTTAGTTAGGAAAACTGAGGTGCTTTTTGGGTCTTGCAGAGGTTGTCTACAGGCAAGAAAACATACTAAGAGTTGTGCATCTTGCTAAGAAGTGCTACACATCCAGGAATAGGTTTGCCATACATTAACTTTACAATTAGGATCTGTGAGATAACTTAAAGTAAGGAGAAAAGGAATCAGACCTTGTTACATTCAGCCTGGAGTAAAAAAGTAGAAAAAACATGTGCTAATACAAGGTTATTGAAATTCTCATTGCATCCCAGTCCATACTCCATTTTTATAACACTGATATTCTTGGAGATGAACTTTTCATCTTTCACTATATCTCTTGTTAGGTTATTAATACAATATGCTATGAAATACTGACAAATGAAATTGTGTTTTCAAAACCTGTGAAATATGGAAGCACACACACTAAAATATATTAGACCTGAAAAAAAAACCTCGTTATAAAGTTTGTTTCCTATTTAAATTCTCACATTACTTTAGATCTACACACCACTAAGTTTAAACTCAGTTGTGTTGCTTCAAATTGTGGAATTTCTGTTCTCCCAAAATGCACAGGTGAGGACAAAGAGGACAGTGGTAAACTGGACTTGCATGTTTACTTGGATAGACAACTTTTAAATTTATTCTAGGGGGTTTTTTTCCTACAACAGTATCTGAAGCAAAGTTCATTAACTCCTCCACTGTTTGTACAGATTTGATTTATAAGCTGTTTTACTTTTGAGGTACCTAAACCATATTTTCAGCTTTATTAAACTTTCACTTCATTGAAAAAGCCAGGAGATGATGAAGGACATAAATTATGCAATCTTTATGTTCCTTTAATCTGGTCTAATTTAATGGAAGTCTCTCACTATCTGTGCAAATGTAAGAGAATACTGATATATCATTCTTAATCTAGGAATTAAGACAAAGCACCTTGCCATTAACTAAAAGGAAAAAAATCCATCTGAAAAAATTACTGCTCTAAAATCATGATTTAAAAAAAGTGAGTTTTTTTCCTGGGATCTTGTAACAAGATGAAAAATTCATATGATGTCTTCTGTATGATATCCCTATTTACCTACCTCTATCTATCTGTGTGATATGATATCTTTGTAAATTCCAGTAGACAGATTACACAACAGCACACCATGTGAACAATAGCTACAGGTTATCTAGTAATGACCAAGAAATGCTACATGATTGCAAGTTAGAACCAAGAACAACCATCAAACAAGAACCAAAAGCAGTCTCACCACAACTGGTTCCCTCCACTTCTCCCAAAACCAAAGATAACTTGGTGATTTGATCTTCATACACCCTCTCAGAAACATTTCTGACCATGAGATCAAAGGGAAATGATGAATATTGCTGTATACCATTGCCACATGTTCAATATAAATAGAGAGCTTCACAAAATTATTGGGAGGTATGGTTAGATACAATGCTACTAACATACCACTACAGTATTTATAATAAAAGTGTCATAGTTTTGAACTGATGCCAGACAATCAGAAAGTAAAACCAACAATAAATATGCAATTTTTAATTCTATAAACCCTGTCCTATTAGAAAACATAAAGGTCATACTCCAAGGAAGAGGAAACAGATTTGTTTTTTCAGTATATAAGCAATTCCATCAGAATTTTACAGTCAATCATAAATCCCATTGCATTTGCAATATGCTAGTAGAGCACTGGTCAATACACAGAATCACAGAATGGTTCAGGTTGGAAGGGACTTTCAGGATCCTCCAGTTCCATAGGCAGGGACACCTTCCACCAGACCAGGTTGCTCAAAGCCCCATCCAAGCTGGCCTTGAGCACTTCCATGAATGGAGGGGGTACACAATCTGTCCCAGAGCAGCACCACCCTTCTAGCAAAGAATTTTTTCCTAGTATCTAACCTAACCCTACTCTCCTCCAATCCAAGGCCATTCCCCTTGACCTAACACTACATGCCCCTGTGAAAAATCCCTCTCTATCCTGCTTGTAAACCCTTTTACTGGAAGGTTGCATAGCAATAGTCTGAGGATCTTTCAATTAGGACACAATATCAAGGGAATTCTTCACTGACAATAAACTTCTTTACAAGAAAAAAGAAAAGAAAAGCAAAAGAAAGAGCCACTGATTATATATATTGAGTGTTAAGACCCTTTGCTGAACAACATTTCTGTAATCACTGTAATGCATCACTCTTGTCATTAAGCAGTTTAGATGACAACTGATCTGCACTCCTGGTATGCACCACATACTCAGTAATTACTATGACCCTAAAATGGCTCTTTGTACCTGAACTAGACAGATCACCCTAACAAAGAGAAAGTTTAGAGGTCACCATTACAATATTACATACAGAAAGATGTCTGATAAAAGAAGCTTATTTAATTTATTAAACAAAGAGAACATCTCTCACAACTGCAGTACTTCACCGGGTACCCAAATTATTTCAAAAGATGGTGATATATGCTGGAAGCAAACTAATCAAAGCAGAACACAGTTCTGCCTTGACTAATTTACACCAAGAAATAAGATTCCTAAGTAGGTCTCTGCTTACATCAGAGACAGTGCACTGAAGATTAACTTCAGGGTCTCCAATACCAGCAGAAAAAAATCAGTGCTCAAGTTAAAATTAATTCTCAAAACTTTTTAATCAAAATACATATAACCAATAGATAAGTCAGATTCTCCATAGCATAAGCTTTTTACCAAGGCTGAATGCTTGTTCTGACCTTGATACAATTTTTAGGGAATACAACTAAACAAGACAAGACTACAATTCTTTCTGTCCTTTGAACTTTGACAATTCATAATGCATACCATAATGCATATTATTTCTGCATAATTTTGTTTAAATCAATTTTATGCCATCTGGAAAAAAATAGAGAAAGCTTTATTTTTTGAAAACCATTACTATTGCCAACCACCAGAAGCAAGCCTGTTAAAAAATAGAATCTTACAGCCTCTTCTTATTAAACACCAGAAAAAAGCAAATGATAAAAAAATTTGAAAATACAATTGGGCATAGCTTCTTTTGATAACCTTTTTAAGTGGAAAGCATCAGATAAACATATAGATTTTTAGTAATCTATAAAAGCTTCCAATAGATCACATTAAGCCCTTCTTTCTCAGACCAAGATAATATTGGCACTTTTCTATTCTGCTCAGAGAATTCACTGTGAGGAATTACATGAGTTTAGCTACAAAGGAAGATCACTAGGTAGTGGTGCAATGTGTCTTCAACTTACTATTGCTGCCATAACCCACTGTCTTCTCAATAAATAAAATTAACAGTATGAAGAGAATGGTTACCAGACACTTTAAGGAACTAAGATAGTGCTGGCAGTAGTGGTAAAACCACCTCTATGGTCTTCAAATTTCCTCTTTTGTCCAAGTTACTTAACATTTGATCTTTTGTGTTTAGACATTCCAACACTGTCAAATAATCAATGAGTTTGAAACTCTGCTTTTAAGGATAACAAAAGTAGAAAGAGTTGCAGTAAATTAGTGGCTTTACAACCACGGGTCTTTCTGTCCACCTACTCATATTAAAAGCAACTGAGGGAGCTGGGGATGTTTAGGCTGGAGAAAAGGATGTTCAGGGGAGACCTTACCACAGGTAGCCTCTTCTCCTGCACATCCAGCAACAGGACAAGACAACATCACAAGCTGCACCAGAGCAGGTTCAGGCTGGACATCAGAATGGGCTGCCCAGGGAAGTGGTGGAGTACCCATCTCTGGAAGTGTTCAGGAAATGACTGGATGTGACAAAGGCTGGACTCTAGGATCTTGCAAGTCTTTTCCATCCTTAATGCTTCTATGATTCTAGTTATCTCTGGTATACTCTGGTCCTCTTGAAAGCAGGCTATCAGGCAGAGCACTGATTTTCATATCAAAACATACTATAAAAGAATGTTTGAGGTACTTGAACCATTGTCTCTTACTTCTCTTATTGTCCAGCTGGATCACATACACACACACATGAGCAAAGGGCATCGACAGGAACCAGGCACCACTACTCCATTTTTAACCTTTCTCCCTAATACAGGTCTTTGCTACTCTTCCTTGGCCAGGAAATCTCATTTCTTCACCTTCTTCCCTTCATTTGGCAAACTTACATTACCCTGAACCAAACTAAACTTCAGGCTGAGACTGATCTTTTTTATTGAAAAATTATGGGGCTTATTGGGAAAAGCAGAAAGCACCTTCTTTTTATTTTAGTGATTAAGGGTTTAAAGCTTACTAGCTTTTTGCCCCCATTTCTTTTAGACTTAGATGGTTCACTGTACCAGAAGAGTCTTTCTGAATCATTCTGTTGCATGGCATTGACTCAAATAGAAGGAAGACTTATCTATTAGTTTTTATCATTAAAAAATGTTACTGAATGTCATTTAATGTAATTTTCCAAGTTCGATAAAAGGCAACAAATTTTATGTGTTTTTCTCTCTGAAACCACTTATCTGCAGATGTATTATCTACCTTGTTTCTAAAAAGAAGGAGGGGAATAATGTATCTGCTGTAAACTAGTCTGTTCACAAAAATAAAGAATACAACCATATGGAAAACTGGCTTCAAGTTATCCATCATCACGGCCCACTGTCTTTTGGTGGTTTTGAGGGATTTTGTTGGTTTATTGGGTTTGGAGTGAGGTTTTTTTGTTACATTTAAGAAATTTTAACTAAAAGATAATTTGTACTAGCCTATAGCAAATAAGAAAATATTAAATATTTCAGCCTATTTTTAAATATTTCCTTTTGGTACACAGTTGGAACTTTGCATTTAAGAAGTAGTTACAATGACAAGTGGAATATAGAAAATCTAAGGCACAAAAAACTAATTCCAGATTATTTGTATGGCAATCCAGAGCTAGGTTGTATTAATAACAAGAATTAAAGTGACACTTCCCAATAAATTCTAAAAATTAGAGTTCATAAAAATTATTCTTGCCAAAGATACAATTATTAGCTCAAAGCTTTAAAAGCAGTGGACAGCAATGGAAAATTCAAAGAAAATTTTTTCTAATGTCAGTCATGACAGAATTAATCCTGCTGGAATTACAGAAATAACCTTACCTTTGATTTTGAGAGTTTAATCTCAGTAAAGGATTCTTTCCACAAAATGGTATTTTTTACATTCCTCAAGAACTGTAGAGTAAAACCCATTTGCTATCATGCATAAAACCTAGCAGGCTATCTAGTCTTTCCCAAATGATTTTTTCTTTTTTTTGTGGATTACATTCAGATCATCTTCTTACAGTAAGCAGAGACATTTGAGAGTAACTCCTGTGACTTTTACAGGCACTTCAGGAGTGTTTTCTGACACCATTTCTTTTTCATCATTGCCTTAAAGTACATTTTTCAACTTTATCTAATCAACACTGTGAAGTGGTAAATTTATAGTGGCTAAAGTAAGTTAATTACTGTAAATCATAGTAAATTAAAATATGCATTTCATCCTCAGGCATATTTTTCTTTCAAATTACAACTTCAATAAAATCCTAAGATCTAAGATAGACATTTACTTGGTTGGTATGACTCCAAACATAAATAAAGAGAGATGGAAATGTACTTCCTCAACACCGGCTTATAGCTGTTACTGTTAACTATAGTAACACAAATGTGACTACAACAAGCAAGGAATGATTCTGAGCAATGAAGCACTTGTATGTAATTATTTGGTAACAACAGGAGAACTAGGAAAATATTTAGTCTTCAGTAAAGTTGCTGTTGATGGCTGTATTTCCAAGGGCCCTCCATCAGTCTTAAAGTCAGAATGTTTGTATCGATAGACTTATTCTCCCTTTGTAATGTGTTAAACAAAGAAAGCATTAATACCTTAACCATCAGGCATACGAGCCATCAGTCAATCCAGACACCATCCAACCATTATACCAAAACTACCCCGTGTAGCATGAACCCTTTGAACCCTTTAAATTAGCCTGGACAAATTCCCTCCTCTCCCAAACGGATTTCCTATTGTAAACATATACTTGATCACAAACTGAGCATTTTTCAAATCTTTTTCTATCCAGAAAACTCAGCTTGGTAAAGGATAATCACTGAAAAACACCCCTTAGAAATATGAGGATTTTTTTGTTTCAGACTTTATAGTACTTCAAATTGCTGTCAGTCCCTGCTATAAGCTAACAATAAATATGTTAGTCTAGCAGAACAGTGACCAACTCTCCATGTAACAAAATCTCTAGTACTTTTTAACATTATTAACAAATCATGGATTCTTTTGTCTCCAAAAGCACCCTGAAGTGTTTTTCCACCACATATTTCAACAGAGAGAAAAAGATAGAACTCAAAACCAGTATACACGTGAAAGTATAGTTTGCATACAGCTGTAACACTATGCTCTGAAATAGCTTTAATATATACTTCTATATTTTAACTATGGATTTTATTTTAGTCCCACAGTAACAAAGTACATTGGGCAAAACTGCAGCTAACTTCCCTGCAACTACTTTTCTTCAGTTGTGGCATCAATTTTTAGCGGCTTCATTATCAGAAGAATTAGCTCATTTACCCTGAGAGAGATCTCGTTATATTTCTGATGTTATACTTCTACAACTGTGCATCATTCATGAAAGAATCACTGAAAAAGAGGAATGTCCTTGTATTTCCAACACTGAACAACCCTTTTAGTCAGTTTTATCAAAGCAATCCTATCTAGGTGTTAGTTAGAAATTTACTGCCAGAAACAAAACATGATGCCAAATATCTGTTATTCATATAAAATACGCAAGTTTGCAGTATTTCTTCCACTATATCATTGCAGACAAGAAAACTCAACTTTTATATGTTCTTAGACAAAAGTTTGCAGCAAGAGAAACCATTTAGCAGTCTGAGAAAAAAATGGTGACACAATGAGAACAGAGAATGTCACTTTCACATTTGCTAAATATCTAACAGAAGTGATTGCCAGGTCTAGAAAACAAGATACAATCTGTTCTAAATGAAATGGCATGTATGAGAATAATGTTGATGCTATGGTAAAAAAGGCATTTCTTTTTATCTTAACAGTGTTTTCCAAACATTTCCCTTTTTTTAAGAAAACACTTCCATAGTTTAATGCTCACAAGGCAGAAAATGTTCTGGAGATGTAGACTGCATCCAAACTGTCTTCTAACACATTCCCTCCAAATAAAAATACAACAAACCATTGTGCAGAATTGTTTGAAGAGTAAATAAAAATTCTTCAGAGTATTTTCTTTCACCAGTGTTCTACTTCACTGCTTACAAGGAAACCTGAATACTAGCTAGAAGCTTCTGTCTGTAAATATCATTGGTATGTCAGAAGATTTCCCCATTCCCCACCTAAGCTTCTTAAATTACATTCAGATTTCTGTGGTACCATAACAACTTCAATATGGCACGTAATTCAGTATTTTGTAAAGGTTTTGTTTCTATTTCCACCTCCAGTTGTTGGTTTACATTTTTCATCCTGACTGCTCTGCAGGATATACATCCTTACAATGCTTATGTGAAGTCTTGCAGCTTCAACATGGAACATTGTTAACCACCACGTTAAAACCACACCAAGATATAGCCTGAAGCAAAATCCTGCATTACAGGATACAACAAATGGTACCATACTTCATCAAAACATGCAGCTAAGCAACCCAATTCCTCATGGCAAAATAAAAATTAGTCATGTAAAAAAATGTTTGTTTGGGCTTTTAGGAGATTCATAGGAACTTTCTTTGAATTCAGTTCAGGGGAATGCACGTTCCTCAGTTTCAAAACTTGATTTTCCAAGTTTAAATGAGGACTAAATCCAAAACAAATCTCAACAAAACTGTTTTGCTTTGACTGGTATGAGTCAATATCACATAAAATGCCAAAACACTTTTTGCCCCCCAGGTGGAAATGGCAGAAGATCCTAGATTCGCTTGGAACCCAGTGCAAGTTTTCTAAAAGACCACAAACCATTCTAAGTATTCCAGGTATGCACCAAAATCTGGATTCACTGTACATTGCAAAAACCCTGTGCAGAGCATGAAAATTAAAATTAATGTGTACTTAAGATAATTGTTGAAACTAACTGGGGATGAACTCTTAATTAAGTTGAGAACATTCTTTAATTCAACTAAAGCAGTGTTTAGCTGTGGACCTTAGGTGTGGATATAAACAGCATTACTTGTGTTCACAGACCAATCTCCAGATTTTATACACAATCTCACCTGGTCACACTTATTAAATCAAAACAGAATTAGCGTGACATCCACAGAATGCAGAATGGAGTACAAGGAAATTGTCTATTCACAGTATTTTGCTGAGATAAGTTTCATCCCTTATATAAACCACTGTAAATACACTGAGGACAAAGTATGGCAAATGATTAATAAACTTAAATGTATGTACTGTATTTGCTATGCATACCTTTTATATTTCTATTGGAATGCGGACATGTATGTTATAGAACATTCATATTAGAGTCTTCAAAACCTGGGGGTCTTATTCTGTTTATCCTAACCACGGGACAGAAGGTGAAACTCAGCAAAATTTATGTGAGACATTCTTACTTGGCTTGGTAAGGAAAGGCAAAGCAGAATTAAACTGGCACCACCCGTGTCCTCTTTTGAAACATTCTATAATCTACTCCTACTTTTCCACTTTGCTGTGAAATCAGCACAGTCTGCACCAAACACCTACTTAGTAAGGCTACTTAAATTACTTCAAAGGACAGTCTTCAGCAAAGTACAGGGAGAAATAAGGAAATTTAAGGGCTTAAAGCTCTGTGAATGAGCATCTTTTAAGCAGCTCTTACAGATCCTTACCAGCTCTTGTGTATCTTCTGCTAATGGCAAAAACGTAGCTTCCAAAATAGCAACTTGATCAGTGCTGAGCTTCTGCCACAAACTAATCAGCATAATCACCAGATGGGTGGCACTTTTCAACTTTGCAAATGCCTGGAACATGTTGGCTTGATTTTCTTCTGCTGCATCTGCTAGAGCTATTACCTGCAAAAATTACAAACATCTGTTAAATATAATTTTACCATCCGTGAACACTCAACACTGAAATTACCTTTGGCACACTCTTGTTTTCCTTTAGAAGATCCTGAGGAATTCTGTTTTCCATAAACACAAACCACAGAGTATTAAATGAGTTATCATTTATCTAGATTTTTCTTTTGCATACCCAAGGCAATTTCAAGTCCATATGGCAACAGGATTAATCCATCCAGTACAGTAAGTGTAGAAAGGATTTTGTTTAGAGCATATTTTTAAGGCATTCCTGAAATTAATCCCCATCATATCACATAATACATGACAACAAACTAATTTTCAGGTTTATATCACACACTAATCTCCATATGATCAGTAAACCTACTGTATTAATCAAAAACAACACATTGATTTTATGCTATTAAAAAAATATAATTATTTCCATTGGAACACAGCTGCCATCTGTTATTTTATTAATTCTCATGTCTTTCCATGTTTTGCCCTAGTTCCTTCAGCATTTGTGCCAAAATGTAAACATTATGGATCATGTATATGAAGGCAATATCACTTTAAGTCCCAGACATTATGAAAGAATTTTCAAAATAAAATAAAACTAACAGATTCACTTCTAATATGATAAGTGTTTCGCTGAGTACTTCAAGATGGGGAAAACCAGAAAACCTATTACATGACACTCGTTTCAGAAATCATTTCAATAGGCAATTGCTGTAACTTCAGTGTGACAAGAGACTTTCCACAGTATTTGCGCTGAAGTACTCCAAGTAAAGGAAAGGTACAATGGTTAGGGATTCATCCTGGGGGAGCACAACTTAAAAGACCTGTTCTCAGGAGTGCCATTATATCTCCATGCTACCCAAACAACACTTGGTTTACAGAAGCGTTGATTATCTGATTGTTATTTAAATCAACACAAAGCACCTCTCTCAACCACTTTCTGTTTATTTATTTGCAAGACAGGGTAATAGGTGCTTGACGGGAGTTGTGAAAAGCCTCATAGAAATGCAGTTAAGTGTAATTAGTATTACAGCAGAATTTACAAAGTACAACTTGCAGAGCCTGATCCATTAACATTTTGGCAACAGCAGGAAAATGAAAATACTATATGATGCATCTTCAGCAGGGAAAGAGAGCCAACCAGCTGTTAGCATTTGGTGGAGGAAAACTATTTTTAATCTGCAATGCTGGCATTAGAGATGTATGTGTGTTCCCTCCAAGCTCCCATGTGACTGGGAAGATAAAGAAAACAGAATTTTAGGGAACTATAAATATGAAACATTTCAAACAAAATGTGTTGATAGCTTTTGTTTTAGATTTTAAAATGTAATCTTTCCAAATAAAGCAGAAAACCCACAGGACACCCATGAGTCCAAACACTACATAAATCAGAGCCAAGTAACAAAATAGACAAACAAAAAACCCCAGCTAACCATGTGAAGGAGAACGAAGAAATTAATCCCAAGCAGTGAAACCAACATAAAAACTTTGGTCAGAGAACAGTAATGATATCACCAACATGTCACCTGATGCATCTGTGTTGGCATTCAGTTTGCTCTGACCAAAGCCTTGATGCTTTCCACACCTCATGTTCTACAAAAGGTGAAGTTCCATATCACAGTCACTTTCCAAGAGTTATGGGTGACAAAGCCACTGATAAGCAGCACACTATGTAGCAATCTACACCAGCTGTCTCTGACCCATGTAACAGTAATTTTATGCATCGTACAGCTTCATCTTTCTGAGACAAGCAACAACAGTAAAATCTTCCTCAGTCTAACAGAGCCCTTCAAATATCTAATTTCTTTTCCTGTCCAATATACAACTGAAAATTTGGGAAGAACAATGAATGAAGATGAATTTAATATGCTAATGAGGTGTGCTCATTCACTGGTATGCTTCCTCCAAAGTCATCACTGACTGGGACAGTACAATTCAGAATTCCTGGCAAGCTACCTGTATGGATAATGTTCAGACAACATTAATTTTGTTGAATATCTAAGCAAACAGAGTTACCCTTGTGTGACAACTACCTGAACCCCACTTACATAGCAAAGGCTACTTTCTGGAGTCATTCATAGATTCCCAGGTTATTTCTCACTCTGTGCTATATTTCACCTGACATTCTCCTATGTACTTCAGAAACACAAACAGCATAAAGAGAAGTAACTGACATGGCCTTTTACCTTATGGAGCCTTCATTTAAGGATAGGTTTCCTTCCTATTTTATAAACATGAACAAAGGAGATGCTCACCTTTTCACAGGCTCTAGGTGTAAAACAAATATATCCCAGTACTTCCAAACAATACCAGATGTACCAAGTCCAAAACCTATTTTGAAAGCAGTTTCATAAAAACCCTTAAGAAGAACAACTATTAAAAGTTCTTCTTTGGCACAAAATTCTACAGTTCTCATGCACAATAATATTAGGCAAATATATTTATATATGTTATAAAAGTGGTAGACCTAAGTTTCTAAAGGAGAAGTGCAGTCTTTAAGCATTGCAGGTCACTGAAACATAGTAATTAAATCTTCAGATAACTGCACATATACAAGCTCTACTTTAAACTTACAGAAATAACAAGGAGCGGGAAAAAACACTTTTAAGCACTAATTATTCTGTTAACAGATGAAGTGACCCAATATAGCTTTCTGAGATCTGGAATATCCAGGACACAGGACAATACAATATGAATATACAATATGAATTACCACACTATAACGTAGGCACACACAGACGTAGTAATTTTTAAAAAGCCTCAAGACTAAAGATTCCTTGACAATACATGGTTACTCAGTAAATACTTGACAGGGCGGGGGGGGGGGGGAATCTTTTCTCATGGAGTAAAATTATCCTAAAAATCTCCCAGGACATGAGCTACAAGTTTTAGAAGTATTCTGGGGCTCTTCATTCAAACACTTGCAAAAGTTAGGAATGAGTAAGTTTTAATGACATGACATTAATATTTTTAATCATTTTATTTTTGCCTGAACATCTCTATTTATGTTTTGTAATATTTGAGGAACATAAAGGATCTGTACCCTTTGCCATCTGAGACCCTTGTCTCTTCAGACTCAATCATGATTTCTCCATCATATCCCCATTTTATTTTCAGTTCCCAGAGTAGCTGTTCAATCTGTTTAATATCTATTTCATCAACTTTCTAAATAGATATAAAATCTTATAATAAAAGAAAACCTCTCCCTGTCTCACTTTTTCACAGGATAGGTAGGAAAATACATTGCAACCGACAGTCTCAAATGTAGCTTATATATAAAGATTTTAGACCAACTGGAAACCATTAAGTAAAAAGTCCATCTATATGGCATAAGACCTATCATTGCCTACTTAAAATTTTTCTTTCTCCTTCTTCAATATCACAAAGCTTTCAAACAAAGAAAACTAAAAAAAAGTTTTTCAAATGATCTTTCTAAAATTTATGAATGAAAGGAAAGTATCTGATGCAGGAAATATTAAATATTTAAGAGATACTGAAATAGTGTGGATGTACAATATTGAACATATATTTCTATAACTGATCAAAACTTGCTTTTGATTTATATTATTTTAATTTTTTTCTGAACAGACCCCTACTCTGTTTCAATACACGTAACTACAGAAAAGTAAAGGCCAGTTAAGTTATTATGAAAGTATACTGTAAAAAACCAAGTAATTATCTCTAAACAAAGATCATGTTTAACCTTTTTAAATTTCATATTCATATTCATTTACATTTCATATTCTCACTTACACTGGTAGTAGAACTGAAATACAGATATTTTTTTATAGTCTTAAAAACTTCATACCCCAACACTATTACAAGGATTTAACTTCAATAATTTCCAAGTATAGAACATTTCTCAATGTTTTCAGCCTTAAGTGTTTAAGCAGAAAGATGTCTCTCCATGCTTATTTCATTGCTAAGTAGATCTTGTAAGATGTCAAGCATGTGAAAACTGTAAACTAATGCTGATGCAAGTTTTAAAACCAGAGTTCTCCATCATTAGAGGTAGTGTAAGATATTTTTAGGTCATTGTTTAACATCCAGCAATAATTCAAAATTAGTTATGCCTCTTGAAAAAGGCTTGCAACATAGCCCACTCTTGTACAGACAAACTTCTTGAGGCAATAATGGACCATAATAATGACTCTCCCAGGCTTCTTCTAATAACATAAAAAAATACAAACACAATTCCAAAAATACAAAACACTTTCTTCTTAGCTGGATAGGAAGTTGAAGAAAATTTTGAAAAAATAAAGGGCAAGAAATGTGCATGAAGTTCCAGGGAGCTTCTTTTGTGTGGGTAGTATATTTTCTTGTAGTCCCTAACACCATTGGGACTGAAAACCCTGCTAGATTTTATGCCATATCCTAAAAGGGAAAACAGGAAAAAGCGACAGATAATATGTTTTTCTTTCTTTCTTTTTTTTTTTTTTTTTTTTTTTGTTTTGTTTAAACAGAAGAAGAAAAAAACCAGCTATTCACAACTGGTAAAAAAATAGCCAACTAGTCTTACTGTCATCTAGTTCTAATATATTTGGTTCAGCTTCCAGAATTCTGAAGTAACTTTACTTTTAGCAGAAATGAAGTATGAAGAAACAGAATTTTGGCATTTAAGGAATAGAGAATCTCTTTACATGCCATCCATAGCACTTATGAGCAACTCTTGTATGAAAATTTTGTTACAATATGAAAGGTAACATTGGAAATTTAACTATTCTGAAATGAACACATGGATGACGAAGCTCACAGTTCTCTTCTGGCAATTGTTTTTACAGAATAATTTATTGCAAGAAAGTTAATGGATCTAACCCCTTTCAACTATTTTTAAGCAGAATTAAATCTTCATAAAGCAGGATGTTAATGAATATAAAACAGGAAGAACTGGAGACCTGAGAAATGCTAATTATGGCTTCTTCATTGCTGTTGACACAGGACATTTACTTCTAGTCTCACTTTTTCCCAATTTTAGAGAAGGAAATACAACTCAGTTGCCAAACGTAAAACAAGGCCTAATAATTTTTTGTGTGTGGTTTTAAGAAGTCTCCATCACATATCTTAATTCACATAGGATGTGTAAGCATTTGAAGTCAAATATGTTTTTTCTTACGAGCCCCTTTTTTCACCTCTATATATAAAATTCTTAATGCCCCTTACTCTAGGAGTAAACTTTTTGGTTTTTTAAACAGGCAAGTCTCAAAGTAGTTTCCAAGACAGAGAAGCAGTGATTAGCAGCCTGATTCCCTGTGCAGACCATCTCACTCAACAGCCATTGTGCACAGAGCCTTTGACAGGTGACTGAAGCTTTATGGAATGTGGGCAGAGATATCCATGTCAGAGGGCGATCTTTATCGAGCGCTCCGTCACCAGGAAGAATGAGCACGTCCCTGTCACAAGGGAGCACTTCTAAACGCCGCGGCGTTCCCACAGCGCGGCAGTGGCGACGCGAGAGCGCACGTTGGGATTAAGTACCCCAGGCCACAATTATCTGACCCTTATGAGAATGTCTCAGCTTGTGCTAACCATGACTGCAGCTCTTTAAACTGTGGCACAGGACCACCATGATGACAACAAAGCTTCAATTCACTAGATGCCAAATACTCGACTTTCAAGTGAAGCTCCACATGGCCTTGATGAGAGAAGACAGCAGAGACAAAAGACATTGCAGCATGATGACCCATGCTTTATCTGGATGCACACAGCTACCTCCTGAAAATCTACTGCCTCATTTGATGAACATGAAATTAACACGAGTAATTACTGTAGCAGTCTGTAACTCTGAAAACAAGAGTTAGATTAAGAAAATACTGAGGGCTGTCAGGGAAGCTGTGTGGTTTTGTTTTCTTCTGTTGCTTCCCAGACAGAATTATCACTAACAGCTCTACTGCACCTTTCTAAATTGGATTTTACCACAAAGCAATACCATCTACAAGCATAACAAAGGCTGCACATTTTGATGACAGTCCACTCAAACACTTACAAGAGCTAAATGCATGTACTGCTTATATTGAGAACCCTCTTTTGCAACTTCACAAACATCAAACTGTGTCTTACACAAAACCAAAGCGGGAGTGGCTTATTGCCACAGAGAATCATGCTGCATAATTTATTTTAATTCTTTCATTTTAAGAACTAGTGACAATGATGTCAATAAGAAAATCTTTGGGGATAAAGTAAATATAATTTCAGCTATACAGCAGCATAGTAGTATAAATATGGTCAGTTCAAAAGGAAAATATATCTCCAGCTTCTTAATTTTTCCTCTTTAGAATACTCATTAAGAAAATAGGCTTCTTCTTCAGAAGTCTCTCTCTCCAGCTTTTATCTACATTATTATAGTCTGAATAGAATCACTTTTGAAAATTACTGCAAAATATTTAGTGGGTTTAGAACCCCAGACACCTGAGTGCATTATCCAAAAGTACCAATTGAGTACCAATACATTTAATCCCAAATTACTGATAGATCAATGTCACCCTGTTCCATAGGAATTTTCTATTTTGTCTGTCCTAAGTATATAAACAACCTTCCCAGTAAAATCCAAGAATGAAGACCACCTGGTTAGCTCTACTTTAAATTAGTACATTGTAATTAACGTAAGAAATTCATATTCCTTTGATGCTTAACATGCAGCTCTTCATGTGTATAAATCAATTTCAAAATTTTTTCTGTCTTAGCAACACTAATGTAGTGGCAAAACTTGCTTGTTCCCATCAGTGTTGCCCATTTACTGCTTATTTAAACCATCTTAGTGCTTTATACTGCTGCCCATCCTTGACTGAGCTTCCTTGTGTAAAGCCATGGGAACAGAAATGAGGAATTCCTTTTGTTTCTTATGTCCCATCTGCAGAAAGGATTACAGTTAAGATTATTTTAACTTGTTTAATATACTTATCTATATTTGTCTCTTTTTTCCTATATTATTGGCTTTTTGTGTTTGTTTTTAAGAATTTACCAATTTTGAGACACCAGATGAGTTAATATGGTCGATACTAACAATACAATGATGATTATTTAAATACGTGACACCTACTCTCAATGGTCTACACACAGGTAAATATTGCAAGCAGTTTTGCATGTGAGAAATTGCAACTGTGAGTAAAAGTAACAAATTTGGTACAACTGTTAAATACCAAGATAGGGGGGGAAAATTCTTGGAATTATGCTACAAACGTGTTCCAAAATATATATGGCACTTTGCAATGCATTTAAAAATAAGTTCTACATTACAAAATCCAAATTTAAAAGTGGAGTTATAAAATTAGTAGCTTATCCAAGTGAAGCAACATCTGTTACAAATTACATAAAACCCAAGAACACACTGAGTTACAATGAATCCTTTACTTAACCCTTCAAAACAAAAGTTCTATTTAGGCAAAGGGATGTGCTAAATAGCACACAGATATGTCACAGAATCTGTGATAGTCAATGAATGTTGAAGACAGAGTTTCATTGTGAAGCTGTAGTTGAATTGGCAGCAATGTATATAAAATACAGCCAAACATGAGCTAAATGGAGACAGAGAGGTGGAGAGCTTGGTCTGTGTCACCAAATACATGGCATTATGTAATGATGAACAAAAAAACTTTACAATAAAAGAAAAAAAATTAAACAGTTGAAGTTGAATGCTTCAACTGTGTGTTTAAATAAGCTTTGCACCTAAACAAACAGTTGAAAAACCAGAAGACCCAACCTGAAAAGTTTTAATTGCCTATCAGAGCAGTTAAATTATGGATAGCCAAGAAATCAAGACAAACATATCAGATTGTACTTCTGCAAAAATTAATGTACAATGAAGCTCAATGGGTCAAATTAAGGATTCATTTACCCCAGTGGGAGCACTGCATCCATTCAGTAAAGGCAGGATTTCATCCTGTCAAGGACCACTACTCTCACTGTTATCAGTCATATGCATCTAGTGGGGGGGAAAAGCATTTGCAGCATGTTAGATATCACGTGATGAGAGTAGTTTTAGAAATCTAGAATAAATCCACAAATTACTGCTTCCCAGAAAGTACACTGTAAAACAAGTCCTAGAACAACTTCGGTTCATATCTCTATCTTATTGTAATAATGAAAAAGAAAAATGTGTTGACAAATACATCTTGAAAAGAGCAATAAGAACAAATCCAAGTAATACATAATACAGATATTTCCCCTCTGTATAAATGAACACAAAGCTATTCCACCAAATTCTATTCTGAGACCTTTAACAATAAAAGTATCAACATCAAACAAATCAGCAAGCCAGCTGAAGATAGAGAAGTTCTAACCTGAATTCCAACCCAATGCCAATCCCATTTGCAATTTTGGCACTTCTGCTTTATACTGCATTAACTGAAGAAATTTCCAGAACCCCTCATTCAGATGGAGCTAGAATTTTAAGTAATTAAAAAACATTGTGGTTGACTAATACAGTGTCTAAGAGTAAAAGTAAGGCTAAGAATGATTAAATTAAAACTACACATTCTGGAAACAAATTCCAAACATAGAAACCAAAGAAAATGGATGGCAGGCTAATTAGAAGCTCAGACTTAACTATAACACTAATTTCAGGACCTCTCTCATTAAAACTACTTTTCTATTTTGAGACACTTATAGACTTTCTCTGTTATTAGTAAAATCCTGAGAACACATGACAGTACATTTAGAAATAAAACAAGCTTCCCAAGTCAAAGTGCAAAGGTTATCATACATGAATTGCTTGCTTGAATACTTTGTCTTTGAATTACAAGTTTTCCATAATGTCTTCTGTTCTTTTTTTACTGGATGAGACATAACCACTTCCAAACATAGGAACATCACAATGAAATACAGGTTTGTAAAACTCTGTCAAAAACCACAATCTATTAACCTTGAAGAAAATGAAGCAGAGATTTAAGTTCTAGAATTACTGGATTTACTAGGAGGAAAAAAAATGTTTCAAAAACATCATGGCATCATTTAGGAAAGTAAAAATTCATTGTTCATACAAGGTGCTACAACAATAAATTTCAGACAAAGAAAACTCTTGTGTTTCTCCACAGATGAAGTACAGCACAGACCACATTAATGCTTGCTTCACCACAATACCCAGCAAAAAACCCTTTATGAACTGCATCCTACTTCATGTGACATTAAACTTCTAAGTCAACAGGTACTGCTATACAGGTATTATTATTTTTAGTAGGGTACTTTCATTTTCTGGGGGCAAGACAAGTACTGAAAGACCAAAAATATCCTACTGCCAAGTCACACAGCAGGCAGTCTTAACCTAATAATGAAGCAGCAAAGAGTTGCATCATATCCCTGCCTGAAACTCTCGACCTACAGAAAGAGAACAAAACAAAAAACACCTGAAGTAACATTACAGTGTGTTCAACAGCAAATCTTCAGGTGTTGATGAAAAGAACATATATTTTTAGGTCACCAAATTAGTTGTGCTGCAGATAATGGCCAAGGATACTCATTCTTCTGCACACCTGGAACTGCGCCTTCTAACTCTTCTCTCAAAGTGAAGAATTAAGGAAATTCCCACCTGAAATACCCTGCTAATTCACAAGCACAAAGCCTACAGGTACACAACCAGGTGCAGTTTTCTTTACCGGCACACCTGCCTTAGCCACACAATAAACTCAGGCAGTGCATTCTGCCAGTTAAACTTAAGATTTAGAACTTAGGCAGAAATAAAAACAATATTAATTTTTTAAAAAATTTAAAGAAAACAAACAAACAAAACACACCAAAAAAAACCAACAAACCAAAGTAAGAAAATACTCATCCCAAAAAATTTATGTCCAAAATAAGATGAGCCACAAAACAATTGATTATTTTGGAGTGTAAAAATCATTAAACTGAGGATTATTCTAATGAAGTAAGCATATCTCACCATAGGCTATGGGTAAGTTTCGAAAAAGTAAGTCTGCCATTATATATGCACATACATACTCCCAGGGGTGAGACTATTGTTCAGCATAATATTCTGTGGCATTCTCCTGGTGCACTTCTAAACACAGCTGAAGCTATATGGCTTTCTGACTTTCATTTCAAAATACAGTATTTACTGATGCACTTATGTCACAAAAAACAATTCACAATTGGCAGTAATGGCAAAGTCCTTCACTAATGTTTTTGGAAATACGACTTTATACCTACTTGCAGTAGGACAACTACTAGCTTCACTCATATCCCTCATTGTTGTTGTCTCCTCAAAATGAATGAAAATATGGAAGTATGGAAGAGCTAGCAAACAGTATAATGAAACACCATTATGTTCAGTTTGTTTATGTATGTTTAGCACCAATTCTCTATCAAAAAAAAGAGCTGTGTGGCAAATTCACCCGTTTTTGACTCAGCCTCACTACCTATTACCCTAGCATGCTGACAGTAAAGCAAAACAGTTCAGGCCACCTGGAGTTAAGGGGAAGAATCTCTCACTTTTAAAAAGTCTTTGGAGTCACACCAAAGATTCACAGTTCACCACTGCTTCCTAGAAGAAAGCCATTTTGTCCATGAAGGAAAATTTTGACACCATCAAATGTACAAGCCTTAATGCATTTAGATAACAACCTTCCATGCAAACATCTGATTCCTCAACTTCTCCTTTATTCTAACAAGCAGCTGAGCTTATGGAGGAGATGGAACAAGATGTACAGTTTTAAAATTTTAAGTCCTGCTAAGGCTAAGATTCCCAGTGGGGCTGCTAGAGGTAGGGAAGCACAGGGTAGAGATAGCAAGTGTCAGGTACAATTCAGTGTCTGAAATGTGATAATTAACCTTGTAACTTTCTCTGGTTTCAATCTTGAAAAATCTCCTCGTTGTCTGAGCAGAAGTTTAAGGATAATCCTACTGCATATCCACTCAATTATGTACAACAGGAAAGAGCTCGCTTTTCAACACTAATATATAATCACATGCAAACACACCCCACTAAATTAGTAACAAATGCTCTTACTGATTTTGGCTGAGATAGGCTTTCTGATAAGAAAAGATTTTCCTCTAAAAAAATACCCAAAAACTTAATTTAAACACTTTTTTTTTCCCCCTGATGTAATACAGCTGAAGTTCATGCCCCAGTTCAGTCAAATCTAATAGTTTTAACTTAGTTTCAACTATTACTGCCATAACAAGATGTATTCAAAAGGGTATTTATGTTTCCTTTATTCTATTGCATCAAAGTTAGGAAAACACATCTGGGTAGCGTATACTCTAGCCACACTGCAGACCAAAAATCCAGATAAACTTTTTGTCTAGAGGGATGACTAAATAAGTTGGCCAAATATCAGAATAAATTCACTTTGATGTTTTCAGTTGGTGGAGCTCAGAAACATGACCTAAGTTATACAGTTACATCCCCTGAAAGAGTAGCAATGCTCTCTTCCTTCAGCATCTGTCAGGGTAGGAGAGATGGAGGGAAAGAAGTATTTGTTATGGATGAGAGCAAAATTCAACATGGATAAAATGATAGGAACTTAAGGAAAAACTTTTGTCTACTTTCACTCATATTCATGAATAGTCCATATTCATATCTTTTCTAGGACCACCTCCAGTGCCTGCTTCTGGAGGTGGTCCTAGAAAAGATCAGATGCCTTGCAACCTGATTAGGAGTCCATAAACAAAGATGGCATTTGAGACTTACACTGCAGGTCCCCACAGCTGGAATCAGACTGCATTGACAGGTTCCATGTAAGCAATTCCCTCTAAAGTGATGCTAGGCCACTTGTCAAAAGTTAATGGTGAAAATATATAAAAATAGATAAAACCTCACATGAAGTGTAGAACAAACTTCCTGAGCTCCATTGATCATGTAAGGAAGCACACAGCTGGCAGGTTGTTAAATGATGGGACTGGAGAGAATTACTGAGCACCATTCCTGCGGAAAGAACTACTATAGAGAACCCACTGTGCAATGAGAATATGAGCCAAACACAATGTTCTCTACTAAATGGAAATGGAAAATTCCTAGGGGAATATATAAGACAAAAAAAATTTCCCAAAGGATATAACTCCATTGCAGAGCTTATGGTTAAAGGAACTGGAGGAAGAAGTGCCTGCCACCCACATGGTGCAAAGAAACTATGAGGAACCAGGAAGATATGTACTCTTGCTTTCTTTTGGAGCAAATAGAAGACCACAGCTGCTTAAAACAGAGTGAGATCCACAAAGAAAAATTGTAAGATGAGGTGGCTAGTTTCCCTTAATTTCCTTTATAAAAGAGTGGAGAGACCATTAACTTTTTTTTAACAATAGAAGGTACCTGACTTTCAGTGTCTTTGACTCCAGAAGACCCTTCTTTGTCTCCATTGACTACAGAGAAAATCAAACTTCCCTAGATGAAATCTGCTTTTGCTAATCTCACCCACCTATATCAGCAAAGCATTTCCACCTTTTTCAAGGGATATCCATAGATGACCCTTAGCCATGAAGTCCATATGAGAAATAGAATCAAAGGACAATTTCATCTCATCAGAGACAATCAATTCATTATCAATAAATGTCTTTTCCTTAACTTGATTCAAATGACTGACAGATTGTAAGCAAGATGTTGCTGTGTTTGAGTATTTCAGGGCAGATGTATTCTCATGCCTCACAACATTGCATAAGGAACCCTAAAACTGCAGGGAGGAGGAGGAGATCTTAGCTTTTTTCTTTCCTAAAAACACTGAAAAGGCCGGAAGAGATTAAAAATTTGAATTTTTACAATACCAGCTACCCTTAATACTGCATTTATAGGCGTGAGTTAGTGATGACCCCTTAAGTTATAATGAGATAAACTAAGATCAATGTTTTTGCAGCACATATGCTTATGAATAGCATTTTCCCCTATTGTTCACAATACTCCAAAAAAAAACAAAGTATAGAAAACAGTCAGTTCCACATGATGAGAATTATTTTTTAGATTTCATTAAATCTGACATACGGAATCCAAGGGAACATTTGGAACTTAATACTGCACTGATTATTGAGGGATCTTGTTTGAATTTTTTATATCTACCAATTAAAAAAACATAGTAACCAATTTTGTAGGTTAGATATTCCTAATTTCCTGCACACAGTTTGTTAATTCTACTTGAGAAGCATTCCCAGCATTTCACTATCATTGGGAGTTATTTCCACTATTTCCCTTAGCATCCCACATCTCAGTAGAATGACTGAACTATCCACATACAGAGCCATGGTAGAGAAAATAGTTTTTAAAATACATTAAAAACCTGCATCCCTTAGTTACTTGTTTCTGAAAATATTATTCATCTTCAAAAGAGTTGGATTTTGCTGATCTTTATGGATCCAGCTCAGGATAGTCTGTGAAAGGTATCCTGCAAACAGTTTTCATTGCTTTTTTTCTGGAGTAAAAAATAAAGTATTCCCAAGTATTTCCAGTATTCCCAAGACTGTCAGGTTACTTGGCATTACTCTAAGCCTTCTTAAAACAAGGCAACAGAGCAATGACTATATCACCTCACTTATCAGTCCTCCTGTTCTGCACACTGGAGACACTCCTCAATAATTCCTTAGGATCAAGCACGAAACTATCCACAATATTGTTAGGTTCTGTTTTCCACAGCTCCTTTTTGACTGGAACAACCAGTCTCCTGTACAGAAGTCTACTCTCCCTTCCTTTATCCACTTCTCTTCAATATACCCTCGAAGGACAATAGGTGTCTTGAGGTGCATACACACCAAGGCATGAATTCTGAGTCAGATCTTCACATGACAGCAAAATGAAAAAAGGAGAATAGAAATAAGCTCAAAGCATGTTACTTACTGGTATTCCCCACAACTTTTTCCTTCCATATAGCAGCACAGAATTAAAGACACAAAATTACCAACAATTTCTTTTGAATAGTAACATGTTTTAAATCTGCAAAAGCAGCCAGAAAAGTGATCCACAGAGAAATTAACCACAAACATTTTAGTTCCCTTAAGAAGAAAATTTTAGTACATTTGGGTTTTGATTCATGGTCTATACAGCCCAAAATCTAATTAATTCTGTCTATAAGGATCTAAAGTTTTACCTGAAAACTGTTAACAGTATTTTTTCCCATTGAAACAAACCATTCCAACATAAGCCTATCCTTCTATTTAAAATTCACAGTATAGCTGAAAAACAATCAATATACACCCAACGCAAACAAGTCTCTTTTATACGGGGCTAAGTTATTTTCCTTTTTTTGTGCTATTCCTAGTATTACAAAAAGCTACAGGTAAACAAAATTTTGTGACAGAGGAAAAGTTTTTTTAGACCACTGTAAAATAGTTATTCTTTGTCTGAACCTGAAATTTTATCACAGACAACTATACACTGAATCCACATAGCAAGCAGGTTTTGAAACACAATATTAAATATTGTAGATCTAACTAAACACCCATACTACAAAACACATTAGTATTAACAAGAAAGACTCAAAAACTACAGTTTAGAATACACCTCACATACCTGTGGTAGCTTAGGGTGTCACAATACTTATAAGCCAAGTTACACAGAAGGCAGCCTAAATGTTTATTAGAAAGTTATTGCTTCAGAAAATCTCACTGATGTGGTTGCCTTTACTTGGGGGAAAAAACATCATTGTAACCTGCTCTTCTAGTATGATCTGAGTGCTTTAAAATTAACCAAAATTAATTTATTAAATATAGTTTATGCAGGTCAAACTTTTTAGTCTCTTTTTTGTTTGTCAACAAGTGTAAAAACATAGATTTTTTGTTACACAGTTGTTCTACAGTAATTCTGTTTTTAAAAAGTAAATCTTGACCAGTTATAAAATATAAAATTGACTCTACTTTAATGAAACCAGAAAAGAAAGCTTTGTCACTGACTTCAGCATAACTGAGATTTTACACGCAGAAAAAATCAAGTGCAGAACGTAAGCAAGCTAGAAAAATACATTTTTTCCAATAGATAATCCTATTTCTTAATATCCAATTATATACAAATACATTAAATATGCATAATTCTTAATATATAATCATGTCTTAAAAAGGAGTTTTCTGTGTGTAGAGGAAACGATCAACTGCTGCCAGTCATAACAATATTCACAGAAACAGAAAAACTGAAACAAACTGAAGCAAAGAGTAACCTTGATGCAATAATTCACTTAAGAAAAATAAGTTCTCTATTA
The DNA here is from genome assembly GCF_028769735.1 of Zonotrichia leucophrys gambelii. Taxonomy (NCBI): domain Eukaryota; kingdom Metazoa; phylum Chordata; class Aves; order Passeriformes; family Passerellidae; genus Zonotrichia; species Zonotrichia leucophrys. The sequence continues at coordinate 47,094,606 of NC_088171.1, read as the reverse complement.
AGTAAAATAAATCTTTCTCTCAAACTTAATATTTACCATTTTCAACATTCAAAGATCACTACCACTATCAGGAGTTACTATCAAAGTACTGATGGACAAAGTCCCTTTCAAAATGGCAAGGGGTACTTCTGTCAGTAATTATCCCTGCTAATTGATAACTGCCCCCTTTCATTTCGTCTTTTCTAGTGAGCGCTTGTCTTATCTGTTTTTCTCCATGTGATATCAGCCTCTCAATTCACCTGCTGCTCCATTAAAGAGCCTTACCCCTGCATAACTACTTGCTCTCTTTTCAAATATCTTCCAGTTTACAACAAAATTCATCTCGGTATTTCTCAATTTATTTCTTTATTATCAATCTATAAAAATATTGCAAGGGATTTTTTTTTTGGTCATTTGATAAAATTAGTTGATGGGTTGGAAGCGCATCTTATTTATGACAGGACATCAAGACAATTTTTTCTTTGAGCTTTGATGATGATGCTTCACAGATGACATATAAACAGATTTTGGAAAAAATATATTATCTGAATCTGTAACCCATCTACAGGTCTTTGAAAAGCAATATAGTTCTTGTCCCCTCTCATTATTTTTAGGCACTTGCAATTTTCTCTATCCTTTTATAGTGATTTTGCAAAGTAATATCCAGAACAAACAGCAGAAATGGGAGACAAACTATACTGAATAACAACAATCATGAACATATCGTTTTTTCCTTAACCATGGCACAAAAAAGTTCAATAAGAAGTAAATTATTTATTTTTAATAATTCAAACTAAACACATAATAAAGAAAAGAAATAAAAATATCATATCTTTCCATACAGTTGTATTAACCATTACTGGTTATATTATACTCCTAAATAATTTTCTAACAGAATTCCATTTCAGCCATTCCATTATTTTTATTCATGACATATACCTTGCCAATATCCTTACACAAATCTCAGTCTTCATCTGCTTTATTTGAATATCAGCTTTACCCAGTTCTCTGGAAATTCCTTCTTCTGTCACTACTTATTTACCTTCCTTGTATACAGAATTGTCTGTCCAAACTTTTACTGTTTTTAAACATGAGTTAAACTCTTACTGAGGATTTTAAAAGGTTTACAGTAATTTTTAATATTCTCCATAGTAACATCTGGAAACTATTAAATCATTTTATCAGAACAAAAACTTCTCCCTTTAGATCAGTGAAGCATACATATTAAACTTTTCTCTTTTATGTCACATCATAGCTGAAAAAACTCCAAACAAACAATAAAGTAACACTTCTAATGAATGTACCAGTCTCAGGTAACTGAAACTCTAGAGATTCTAAAAGATTTAAACAAAATATAGCATTCTAACATTCCTGTTTGCTGAATGGCCCCCTCATACTGACCCTTCTACATGCATTTCAAAACCAATCAGAAGAAAGCTTTAGGAAAAATATGCTATTAACTAATTAACTTAAGTAGGCAGGGGATCAAGCAAGTTTCTTCCCTATTGTGCTGAGCTCTTTTATCCCTATCTTCTGTTCTCGACTCAACCGATACCGCTTCGAGACACACAAATTCCTCTGCAGGAAAGAAAACTCACACCTGCACTAAATGTATTCGTAGAGCTTTTTCCTTAATCTTTGTCACAAATTTAACTACAACAACTGAATTTCTATTTCCTTCCATTCCTCTCTGCTTCAATAACATCTGATGCCACAAGTTCAGTAAGCAAAATATCAGCCCATTTGGTTTCAGCTAACCCAATAAAGTAATTTACAACTCGTTTTTTTAAGAGTTCAGTTTACATACATATAAACTTTACATTTTATTAGCAGTGTGTTCTTAGATTTCATAGGATGAGAAAAGTATTTCAGTAGGTATACAGATTTTTAAGTATGTAAATTCATTGTGAAATGTGTTTGAAAGCATCAATGGCATTTATGACTACAAAACTGATGAGATGGTCAATTTGCTACAAGATGATTATACTATCAAGTAAGGTCGTGGGTGGCTCTAATTAAACTTTCCATTATATTTGAAACTTCTGATTGTACAACAAAAGCTCTACATAAAGTGGAAGCACGGAAGCAGTTATGTTCCATGGTAATACAGCATTGTTTGAAAGGTGTTTGCTTCCCAGTAAGGGTAAGATTTTGTTTATAAAGCACAGCCCTCTAAATTGGCTGGGACACTAGTTGTACCTAGGATTCACCATGGGAATTAAGATTTTCAGGAATCAGCTACTGAAGATTCATGGGTTTTATTCTCCACAGCTAGGGAGAATAGAGGATAGAATTTTTATAGAACGGGATATTGTGAGAGAAGGAGAAGTTGTAATTTTCTCTATATATGGACAACACACATATTCTATATATAATATAGAAAGGATAATTTTAGGGACACATCTTCACTGCTGCATACCATTCTCTTAAGAAAGTAATTAACAGTTAAATTGAGTAATTGTTGGGCAAAACATGAGACTTCTCTGTCTGGACTTATTCCTGGTAATTTTTAGGAGTTTAACAAGTAAAGAGCTTTTCCCTATATTTCATTACAACTACTGTAATTGACCTTCAAATAATTGATGATGTGATAGTACGTACCAATATACTTGACAAAACAAATATACTCCATGTATTATCTGAACAAGACCCCTATAATTGAAAGGCTAATACATTAACCCATGGTGCCGTGTACTGTGTGGGCAGCAAGAAATGTATATGCTTTCATTGCATATTCACCACTTTGTTTCCAACTTTACTCTGACTGCTTGGCAGCCCACAAAAATATTTTCATGTAAAAATGCCCAGTTTTAAAAAGAAACTGGTCTCCCTAATCTTTTTCTATAATATGGTGTTTTCATTCCAGAACTAATAGAAAAGCAAGTTAGCAAAGTCCCACCACATTTTTCACATCACTGCTAGAACATGGTAGCCTGAATTTTTTCTCATTCCAGCACGATTTGCAATTGCTTTAGAAAGCATTAGTTGAGTGGTCTCTAATCTGAATCATTAATCTGGATAATGTTTACATCAGTTTGCCATATTTTCTCAGTCTTAACTCTGTCTCCTTTAAATAAAGGTGCGCTTTGGTTTTGCCTAAGATCACTTAATTATCATATAGTATAGTGCCAAGACTTAAGGGCAATTTTAACTTCATTTCCGTAAGTGGTATCAGCTTATCGAAAATTTTGCATGCAAGCTAAACTAAAACATGATGGGAAACAAAGGATGAATTAATTTAATAAGTAAATATAAAACATACCCTAGGTGTAAAGCACAGCTGTACATCACTATAGGCTAGATCCCAAAGCACAACTCCTCATCAGATTATTTCAGTGTCCAGCAAAGTGTTTTGCAAATAGGTCAGAATCTGTACAAGTCCTTGGGAAAAGTTGTGACCATAAAGGAGAATTTTACAAGCAACAGTCCTCCACGCCCACAAGGGTAATGTGAATGGCAAAAACATTCCTCACAGCATAAGATGACCTTTATTGTTTCTAATTGGGTTTCTGTGTCTTCTTCAAGCCAAAGGAAAATTGTGTCTCATTAAACTGACAAACTTTTTACAGCCACCTGGTGCTGATGAACAAGAATACATCCACGAGAGAAATGTCAGTGAACTTCAAATAATATGTTTTGCACTTTGAACCCTGAAGTCAAATCTACATGCAAATAAACACCTGAAAGGCTTCAAGAAAGCAATTTCTACTGGTGTATATTAAGATAGAAATTGTGGGAGATTATTCTAATAATTCACAATTGCTGACCTTAAAATAATCTGCTTCTAATCCCCACTTAATTTAAAACTAAATATTTTCATAAGGAGGCCTTTACCAACTTTTTTTCTCCATCAATACTTCCTCCCAAAACAGCTATATTATTTCTCTGCAGTTTATCTTATTTTTTATCAGTATATCTGATTTGATATTTTCCCTTCAATGGAAGTTAGGCAAGAATTCTGCCAAAGAAACAGAAGACTTTTAGATGGAATTATTTTAATTTTTTCTACACCTTGAACTGCTTTCATGCTTTCAGAAGTATTTTTGTTCTTCAAAATTACTTATTGCCTTATTTTTAACTTTATCTTCAGTAAAGAATTTTATATAGTAGAAATGTTACAAGCTCTTTGCATGTCAGGTGAAGAAGAATCACGTGGCTGGGCACATTTCCCTCTTTGTCCTAGTTAGTACTATTAAGACCTTTTAAATGAGCATTTTAACAAGTATATTCCTGATTCCCCATCTTTCTCTCAACTTGTCAGCAAGCTCTGCTCCCCATGGAATCAAACAATAAAAGACTAACTTGACATCTTAAAGGCTCTGTCCTTCAAAGACACTGGGGTGAAGGAGTAATTTAATTAAGATGGGAAAAGAAGCTGCCAATCAAATTTTAAAACACCATTCATTAGATGGGTTAATAGATAAAAAGTGCCACAATTTCTGGAATCTAATCTCTTTCACTGCTGCAAGCAATACCTCACTGAACATGAATTGCTAAAAGGATTGACATAATATATTTTGGGGGAGGGAATGTTTAGAAATGTTCACTTATTCCAGTGAATCACTCACTCTGCCATAATGCTTGCAAAGCAGGACTGGTGTGTTCCCCTTGGGCAAACACCTGTTTACGAATTGGGACGTATCATTAGAAGTGACTTCACCTTCTTTTATGCTCCATGCCAAATTCAGTACAACTCATTTGGGCTATGCCAGACCAGCATTCCATTCCCATGTTCTGGACAATTAATTGCAACCTTCAGTTAGACTACTTATCTAAGGTGTTTAAAACAGTGCCTGAAAACAGGAAAAGAAACAGAAACAGCTTTCAGATTTTCCACCTAAAGAAATGTTGCCACTAGTTTAGTTAGCACAAATATACCCTAGAAAAGCATGAATGAATGAAACAAATTATTAACTCACAAAGTGCATAACACTTCCCATTCATTAATGATGTCATTCAAATTTATACAGCTACCTTCCTTAAATTAAAAAACAAACACACAGAGAAACAATAGAGAAAAATTCTACTCGGCAAACTACTCAAAGGACTAAAAAAAACCTTTTGTCATCCACAGCATTTTTGCAAAATTCCAATATGGATATATGTATATATATAGAGCAAGTTTTGCTGAAAATAAAAAAGAAATAAAGTAAAATGGCAATGTATCTACTCCTTTAAACAACATCGGTAGGAATCACAAGTGCAAAATCAAAAACATGTAAGCTACTTAAGTGCCATAGATTGATGATGAAATGCACCAAATCTCTTCCAGTAATTTTTGAGAATACAAATAGTCTAAGCAGCTTAAAGTCCATTGTTATTTGAGGTACCTAAATATGGCATGGAAACTTACAGTGGATTATGTAAAATTCAGATGTGTAAAGACTGGTATTTTTAATATTAAGAAAATTCACTCATCTGCCATTTATTACTCTACCCTCTTATTTTTATTATTGCCATCACTCTTTTGACTGTGCTGTAGAACTGTAGATAACAGTGGTTAGAAATAACACGAGAGATTGATGTAACATTATAAATACACACTGTTTTAGTTGTAGTGGACCACATCCTGGTTACCAGGCAGATGTTTGCTTTCTGCTAACACACAGTAAATGCATACCATCAAAGCCAAAATGGGGGTCACTTCCTACATTGCTTCCTCCAGTATCAGAAACTTCAAAGCAGCAAAGCCAGATCCGTGCCTGTAAGATTCCCTGCCAGTGTGCCTGAACTGTCTCTACCACCCCAAGGAGCACAGCAGGTTCTGCCTTGTACCCACTGCTCCACAAAGAGCCTGGGAGCTGCTCCACAGCACACAAGCAGTCCCAGATGCCAGGATCTCAGCATGCTCTTGATGGCATCTGGGACATGCTGGCATGTCATCCCCATGTTTAAGGGAATGCTGGAGCCTCCCTCTAAAAGCAATATGGTCAGAGTCTATAACATGCCCCCATACTCCATCCCAAGAACAGCTGTGTTTGAGTAATTTTGACTGAAACAAAACTCATTTGAAGCCTGTGACAGCAAAACAGAAGGTAAAGACTTCCCAGATCTCCCTAGCAGACCAGACAGGTGCTTTTTCTGATGCTAAATGTTAAAAGGCAAGATATAAATATGACAGCCAATGCTTTTCTCAAGTTCTATGTCAGACAGGTCTAAGGATTGCACATCCAGTATTATTCCTTATGAAGACACTATACTGAACTAATAGTTAAACCCAAACATTTACATTTAGCTTTTTTATTTGCTAGTAAAATATTAATTAAAAGATAAAATTTTAACGAGAAAACTATTGCCAAGCACTTGATAAATCATCAAAAGTATTAAGATTAATTCATATTCATAAATTCATAATTAGTTCTGTGTGCTTCCAAGAGTATTTACAATAATATTGATGTAGTAGATTAGTATTGATAATATATGAAATCAAAAGTAATGCATATAAAGGACTGCCTGAGAATGGCAACTTTAAATGCCAGTATTTGTCTAGAGGAAGGTGCCCCTGTCCATAGCAGAGAGGACTGGAACTAGGTGATCTTTAAAGTCCCTTCCAACCCAAGCCATTCTATGTTTTTATGAAAGGACTAAATATTAAAATAAAGACTCTGATGACTAACATTAGTCACTTCCATGAAACTCCATATGTAGCATTTACCCCACTTTTTTTCCTGATATCTAGGGCTAACTTGTTATACTGTTCATTTAGCAAAACTTACTTGCAAAAAGTAGAACAAATATTTAGATTAATGAGCTGGCAGGACACAACTTGGTTTTTTACTTCTACAGCTTAACTGCATGTATTACAGTAGTCAGGCAACATTACAGTTGTTCTATCTGTTCTCAAGATTGCACTTAGTATTCCTGAAAAAGGCATTGCACAAAAATATCTGAAACAAAATATTTTATCTCAGTCTTTGCTAGCAACTATCTCTAATATCTCAACCAATTTTTTTCAAAAAACAAAGAAAATTTTAAAGGGCAACAATAATTTTTTCCAAAATCTGGTATTTATTTAAAAGCAATTTCCCACACTGTCTGTAAGGTTGAGTAGCTAACTATACAAGATCTGTACATTTGAACATAACCATTTTGTAAGTGCCTTACTACATCACAGATTTGAAAGATAGCACCTAATACCTTGGAATAGTCTGAAAGAAATAAGGGGTTGTGTTCTGTAATGTGGCCAAGCTCTGTGCACTTGGTGCATTATGCTGCCTTTTGGCAGAAGTGAACTGAGCCACCTCCATTCCATTAACTGCAGCCATAGGAACTGTGCAGCCATTCCCCATTTATCTAAGCTCAGGGGCTCTCGAGCATGACCCTTTATAGAGGTCTTATGAGTAACTGGTATTTCTATATCCTCCTAGAAGGATCTCAAAAACCCAAATCTAAGGAGGTAAGTACAGATGGCACAGCATTCTCTAGTCACTACATTAACAAGTCAGTCAGGTGCAAGACAGCTCTAGCCAGAAATTTTACTAAGGTGCTTTTAGCACTGTTTTAACCCAGTAATCTTAGGCACAGCACTTCACACTATGAGTTCAGAACTGCAGCACAGCCAGAAGTAACTCATATCTGCCTATTACAGATGTGTAGACAAACCCTACCAAAAGCAGAACTCTCATGGATTCATTTTCAATATTGCCACAGAGCCAAGGATCTTGCCAAATAGAGGTAATGTTGAGGTGTAAAAAATATATTATTGCAATTTTAATTTTAGTTCACATTTCATCATTATCACTAGAGAAAGAAAGAGGCTGAGTGCTGAAAAAACAAGTACTTCAACTCCTGGCTCAATTCTCTGCCATCAATTCCTCATGTGCTAACTAGAATAAAATCTCACACCTCAGTCTCAAATGACAGATCAAAATTACAATGTAAATTATCCAACAAAAAGAACTCTGTTCCACCAAATTTCTGTCAGATTATATAATATATTAGGTCTAAACAAGAGAAAGTATAATATCCAACTTGGATCATGTACAGCCGTGCCCTCAATCCAGCCACACAGACAAGGCTGTCCCACCTGTTTTATTACAAACACCCCACATGTAAGAAACTGAAACATTCTAAAAATCAAACAGAATGCATGCTGCTAGAGGTATCCTAAAAACTCTGCTTTTTATAGTCATAGGAATCTATACACGCAAATACATATTTGAACACGCTATATATAACATACAACAGACTACATAAATATACATCCACGTATCAGCTATATAAAATTAGCATGAGGAATCCACACATTTCCTTTTCACAAAACTGTCGTGAGTTTAGGTAAAAATTAATACAACTTCACTGGCTTGGGAATTTTTTTATCTTCTAATTTTCATGTTGAACATGAAGCACCTACACTTAACAGAATTGTCTTTTTTAAATGAGAACCATAGCAGTGTTACAGCACAGATTTTTCAGGAGTGAACTGTAGCCTAATACAACTAATATGCATAGAGCACACTCTCCCAGGACTAGTATTCTGCTTCCAGAACAAGGGAGGCCCACTTATTCAGCTGACCTCCCATCCTGAGAGGTATTAGGACTCCTCCTCAAACTACTGAGTTTCAATCCTGGCATAACTCCAGTACTGCACTCATTTCATAAACGTACTTTCAGAGCCAAGACATCTGCGTACTTCAGTGACATGCATGTTATAAAAGGAGTGTTTATATCCAACTTCAGCATAATGTGCAAGTTTAGCAGCCACAAGACAGCTTTATACATTGACTGGACGTTACTTAAAGGCTTCATTGTACTTCCAATGACAGTACTCAGCAAAATAACTAGAACTCTATAAATTAATTACACTTTCTTCTAATAATTATTGAACTCTCCTGGGTTTATAAATAAGGTGGCCCAAGCATCAGGAAACAAGGCAGGAAGCCCAATGACTGATTTAAAATTTATCCCAACTGACCAGTACTTCCCACTATCATTGTTCACTGCAGGAAACAAGAAAGTTAAGCTTCAAATCATCCAATATGCAGCACTGCAGCTGCTGAGCTGCACAGCTTTCTGAGAGTGCTCTGTCCCAAGCAGAGTCAGTTCCCTGACAGGGTAACACAGTGGAACTGAACTTCTTTCGTGCCCATGAGCCGTATTCTTGACCTGGCATTTATGTCTTCATTTCTGCCTCCTTACTGTTAGTCTTCCTACATATACCATTCACCCTGGCAAATTCAATGTATATTCAACTATTTTCCCAGCAGTTTGAAAGGAATGAAAAAAACCAGTAGTTTCAAATACCTGTCTAGCTCTTTCAGAGAGTAATGGTACTGCATACCTACAGGAATTTCTTCTCTTCCAAATAAAGCTGGACACTGCACAAGCAACTTTTAAATGCATTATTACAATGTTTATAAAAAGCCACTGCTATGAGCTTAGAGTGCAAATATGTTTTATCATCATTCACTGTCATCTGAATCTGGATGGAAAAGTCACAACTGCTAACAGTGATACCTAGACAGATATCATATTGGAAAAAGTATGCATGAGTAAGGATGAAAGAAAACATCTGAAAAAAGCACCATTTGTACCTAATCTTCCATGGAAGATGTTACAACAGTCCTATAAAAACTGTACTCACTCATCTTGTTGCTTTCCTCTAATGCTCTGCTTTCATTTGCTAAAAATTTCCATTTTAGATTCTTAAATACATTATTTAACTCCATAGTGAAACGTGTAGGAGTACCTCCTTAAATAGCTGAAGAATGGAGCGGTGTCAGGGCCTTAGTAAATTGACAGAGTAATCTACATAATCTTTGCTGACTATAAGTTAGATATTTTAGCATTATCAATCATACCTCCCTACTCTCTCATTTCCTTTAAAGCTTTTAAGGAGAGACCATGACTTTGAGCCATTTTCAGTAATAAGAAGAAAAGCAGAAGCCTGCAGTACCAGTTTGGAAAGCTTTACAGATGCTTTATTTCCTCAGAATAGCTGAAAAGCACATTCCTCTTCTGCCTTTCACCTTACAGATTCCCACTGCTGCTTGCATCTTCCCATGACTTTCTATACACATACCCCACATTCCCTGTTTGGTGGTGTTTATGGTCCTCTGCATAAATTTCCTTTCACTGTACACATGCCCTTCTATTCCAGAATTAATATATATCCAACATACCACAATCTATCTCCATAACCATTTACACTCATGGAAAAACATCTGAAGGGAAAAAACAGGCCTGTAATAAATATTTAACACAAATTGGAATTTCATCACTTTTATCAGTAAACATATGTTAAAAATTTAATATTTTCATCATAATTCTTAAGAACGTTGGTAAGCAAGCAACAAATAAACAGCCTTTTTCAGATGCTTTACGAATTAATAAAAATTTGGCAGGTCTCAATTTTTTTCCTCCTTGCTTCACTGATTGTCTGGCAAGACAGTAAACTTTTTCCATAAGTAATGCAATAAAATCCCCATCTTAAATGTGTAATTCAGCTCCATCTTAATGGCTCCTTAAAATGTTTTATGGCCTTTCTAGATATGTCCAGTACTAAGGCAAGTGTAAATAAATTCAGAATTCTTTGAGAATACAATATTTAAATACAGTACACAAAGCTTCGTTTGTGAGGCTGGGGTCAATACTCAATACATTATGTTTTCTGAGACAGCTCCACTGCCTCCTTCTCATAAAGCCTTACTTGTAGAGGAGGGAAAAAATGCCTTTTCCTGTCAAAGAGCTCATCTGCTAACACTGTAATGAATACGATATTTTTAACTACAAGATGAATGTAGTGTGAAATGAACACAGGTATCTATGATCCTCCCAGCTCTAACAGCAGTTGTGTTATGAATATTTAAATAAACATCTGGATTCCCTTTAGAATTTAGCTGGAAAGGGAATGCTTTACTGAGAATAGTGAATGGAGAACAAGGATTCAGACATCTCTCAGATGCACAAAATTGTTACATGGTTCCTATCTCTCTAATGAGTACAAAAACATACCCAAATAACAGCTTGAAAAGTATGATTAACAGTAAGTCCAAGTTTTAACATTTTCATTTTGCAGAATATTTGGTAATTTAAAATCTCAATGCAAACCCATAGTATTAAAACTTACCAGTTGAATTTACGAAACCATTCCATTTTTGAGTCATTTAATTTTGTGAGGTTTGAGATAGCCATGCTATCAATATGAACAATACAAACCCATTTTACACCCAAAAATGTCGAGAGTGGAAAATTACATTTCAAGTTCTTAATTTCAAAATGCTACCTTTCCAATTTCCTTCTTTAGTCTGTATTAGGAAATATACGTCACTTTAGATTTCTAGATGACCAAGAAATATTCATATATCCTCCATACAGAAGAAGTTTTAACAGAACTTTCTGACAACTACAAATAATTGTAAAAGCCTGCAGACTAGCTAATACTAATTAACAGGCAAATTTTAGTGATTTGGCATTTTCTGATGAAAAAATACTCAGTGACAAAATCTAAAGAGCTCCAGAGAAGGGACAGCGTTCTCCAAAATAACGAATAATTCTACATGTGTAGTAAAAGCATAGAAAAGATAAGTTTAATATGGCAGAAACAGGAAAGCAGAAAAAAATTAGAGCATGAAAGAGACATATCTGCAGTAGACATTCAGGATGCCAAAAAGAAGTGGCTCCTGGACATCTGGATTTGTAGGTGTTAAAAGACATCAAATTAAATAAAATTTGAAAGAAAATACAATGAAAATAACATTACTTCCCATTTACACTCAAAATCGTAATTTTTTTTTAAATCACCAAGATTTTTTTTGCACCTCTGCCATATTGGAAAACTGATGTTTGTCCTTCATTGAACATCATTCTTCATCTGTCTTCCTACTACTTCTTACACACCCCACAAGCTTGTAATGTAAAATTTGTGAAGACATGGAAAATTCCATTTTCTTATGCTCCAGGTTTACAACTTCACTGCTAAAATCAATCAGCTGTTCAAAGAGAGGATAAAATGGGAGTCACATGTGGATCCCAAATTAAATTTGAAGGAATACTCAAAACTGCTAGAAGAGAGCATCCCATGAGCAAAATGATCTAACACAGTCCATCACAGGTTTTTTACGTCTAGAGGTTGAATGTCACAGATTACTCTGCCAATCTGTTATTTTTCCAAATGTTTATACAGCTCTAAGCCTCTGACTTCAGAACCTTTGACCAGAAAAGTGTAAGAATCAAAATTCAGCAAACCAACCTGGTAGAAATACTACTTTTGAAACATACTAAAATACACAGTGAAATGTTGATGCCTAAACAGCATTTGTTCTTGTTGCTGGATTTTTTTATTTTACACTTTTTTAATTATTGGTGAGATGGTTGGTTTTTGTTCAGTTGAAAAATCAAATATCTGGGCAAAAATCTCAGAGGACTACCAGCTCTAACAAATTCATCAAAGCATTAAAAATGAAAATAGAGTATTTCAGACATTAATATGGAGCACACCTTGCAAAAATTACACCAAAATCATTTAAATGGGAGTACATATCTGAAAAACTGAAAAGAAAAAGAAAAGTAAATAGAGAAAGAATTTCCTAAGATGACAGAAATTCTTCATTTTACTCGCTATGGTTAAAGATTGAGTGTCAATGTCCTCTTACTACACTGTCACTTGGAAATAGCACTTCCTGATTTTATTGCACTTTCAATGCGTGCATCATAGTACTGTACTCTAAACTGCAGCAAGTGAAGATTGTAAAAGCTATCATAGTAAAGCTGAAAAAACATTCAGCTCTCCCTGTGCCAGATCTCCCAGTATATTCACTGGGTCACATTGCCCACAATGCAACTAATTACATGTGATACATAAATTGTAAACATTTAAGTGACAAAGATTGCCTGCTGGACCTAATTATTTGGTTTTCTCAACTGCTATGTTATCAGTTTGAAGGAAGCAAGGAAAATGGCTCTAAGAGCGTGAAACTTGAAAGAAAGGGAAAACTATTTACAGAACAAAGGCAGAATTATACGCTAGCTAATATATTCCCTTACTGTTATTTGGTATCTGCTAAAAGCAGACTAGTAAGATTTGTAAGCAATCAGTTAGTGTTACTAATAAAGTTTTTCCTTCCTGGAGGTAGGAATAATTGACATTTACCACTATTTCTAAGCAGTTTATATGTAGCCTGATTCTGTGGCATTTATTAATAAATAAAATTATTTTAAAAGCTAAACACTAATTTTCTTTGAGTAGTACCTGAAAAAACTCATGTACTGGACTTGATTAGAATTTCATTTCATCTACATCAATCCTGACTGGAGACCACAGCACAGGAGGAGTCTGTGATCCAAACAATATTTCATTTGCAGAGGCCCACACCAGTGCTGTGCTGCACACCCAGCATGGTCACCCATTTGTGCCTGCCTTGTGGGGCACAAATGCCCTGGCCACTGGACACATGGAACCAATGCCTTGCGCAGAGGAGCCTGTTGGCAGCTCCACCTCCATACCAGCAATTGCACCACTTGCATGGCCTTGTCTTTACCTGAACATGCACAGCAAGGTCTCCCAAGAACATAATTCCATCTCTATTGTAGGAATTAAAAAGAGTTGTTTGCTTGTTTTGCATGATAATCCTTTAATAGCTGGAATGACCAAAAGAGAGACTCTTTTCCACAGGGGCTGTCTGTCCACCACACTGCATATAAGTTGGAGGTGGGGCTGGGGCTCCCAGCATCTGAAGGGATGCTTTTTACAGTGTGAACAGCATGGTGAATGATGCCTCATGGAGTGCAAGTGACTTTTTTATCAGGGCCAACAGCTTCTAGCACAAAGCATCACCTTGTGTCTATGCTGTCTCTGTATCTCTGCTGCTGGCTCAGCACACTGCAGCTGGCAAGAACATGGGAGCCTGCCTGGGGCTTTGCAGTAGCTCCTGCTACCCACTAAAGACCCAGAAAGCCAAATCCAGGAAAGCACCTAATTGATGCTCTGTAGCTTTATGCTGAACCCTTTAGAGAGGGCTTAAAGCACTGCCCTAGGAACTGTGATTCCAGGTCTCAATCCTCCTTAATTCCTATTAAGCTCCCAAGTCATCAGAATGAAAAGACCCAGGAATGGCACCCACAGAAGCTGGACCCAAATGAAATAGGGAATGCAAAATTTATAATGCCAGAAAATAAATTAATGCAAACTGCAAGACAGTGAGAAGAAATATCTTATAATCTACTGAGCTCCTTGGCTATGGCATATCCTGCTCTGGCCAGACTAAATTCTTTCCCCATAACTGTGCTATTCAGATGGAATGCATTCAGATGTAACTACTATTATGAAGGTCAAATACCACACAAGTTATTATAAAAATCTTTTTCCCTCATATGCTGGATAATATCAGGTATAGCAGAGAGGAAATACCCAGGGGAGTGTGTTTCACTGATTATTGAACCAGCCAGATTATTGAGCCTCTTCTCTGGTTTTTGCTTGCAAGTAAATTCATCCCATACTGTTTTAATTATAATTTTGCTTAATTATTAAAAATTAGGTTGCTATAATTTTCTTACATCATACATGAGCATGCTGCAATTAATGAACTATTTTAAGCACTCAGTCTACTCAAGCATGTTTCTGAAAAGCTGACTGCAAACACATTAGACAATGAATCAAAGTCTATTCTACAAAAACTATGGTAAAAGCAAAGAAAACATGAATATATAAGCTTGTATTGAAATACTAACTTACCCAGATTTTCTATATTAAATCTACTCAACATCTCACAAACACAGTTTTACTATAATTAGGACACGACAACACTGCTGTAAATAACTGGGCTTTCTCTACTCATTTAAGCTCTGAAAGGTCTGTGTTTTAATAAGTTCCAGCATGCACATCTCCTTTTTAGAGAAACAGAAAAAGATCTGCATAGATAAGAAAAGTGTAATTTAAAACATCTAGAGCCTGTTAGAGAATGCTTGCCTAGTTATTCTCCAAAAGAGTGAGCAAGTCTTTTCCCCATCTTCAATAACGACCATAGTACAATCCTGCCTCTTGGAATAACCACTCACTTTCAACCAAAAATAATCACCCTACCCATCATCACCATGTAAAAGCAAAACATTTGGCTTCTATTCCTTTGGTGTACTCTTCCTTGACTATTGAATCTATTCCTTTTGTCCCTCAAGCTGTCTTTATCTTATTTATTCCTTAAAATCTAGAGACTCTTTCCCACCCTCATCTCATTTTTTTCAGAACTGTGGGTCTGGTTGATTTGTGAGCTTCCAATTTCCCCAGCAGACCTCCCACCTTTGTCCAGGCTCTCCCTGTGTGCAAAGATAAAAAATACAAAGAAATATGGTTTCACAGATGCCAATCATTTCTCCTTCATGACCTCTCTACCTTAAAGCATGGGATTTTTTTTACATATTCATGCCAAGAAGAGACTGTTTCCTTGTTTATGCAGCTGGCTTAAAAATGAAAAAGTTTGAGAAAAAGAAATTCTATTTCCTTCTTATTCCACATCATAAGTATTTAGGAACTATGATATTTTTAAATTAATTATCATTCACCTGTCTAAAGCTTTCAATTTATTATGACCCAGATCCTCAGAAAAGTCTATGGAGAAGTCCATTTTATTCAGAACTTAAAAAACCTCAAATCTTAAGTATTCATGTAAGCACACCAGGTCTAAATCAGCGAGTTAATGAGCAGGCTATCATTGAGCCTCATGCATATTGGACTGGGCCTATTGCACATGAAAAAACATTCCTGATAAAATGATAAAAAAGCAAATATTAAAGCTACAAATGAAATACTTCTTTTTCTGCACTAGCATTAGGCAGACCTTCAGTAATCTTAACCATGATGAGCAGTTGGATTTGGCACATATTTAAATCAGCTCTACACAGAACAATTTACACGATCAAAATTATACCCATAAGATCACACATATGGACCAAAATGCCAGACTTTTTAATCTGAAGGCTGTTTTTAATTCTGCTCTTGCTATTTTTTCAATATAATGGTTTTAGTAATTTGTCTCTTCTAAAGGCATTTTAGCTACCAGGAAAACAAAGAGATAAACAAGAACCAAAATTAAACTAGTTCTTATATACTTTCTGCCTTTCACAATTTGGCTTTATAGGACTACAGTACACTTACAATTCTCATTTCCTTGGAGGGAAGAAGGGGAACAAAGTCTGAGTGGTATCAATAAGGTGCTACAGTTCGCTCTGTCCTGTCACTAAATGTGAAACAGGATCTCAACCACAGCAGAATTTGCTGTACAAAGACTTCATACAAGATTACCACTGCAGAATTCAGCATAATGTTGGCATTGCTAATGGGATGAAACTAGAACAGTATGAATAATACATTACACACACCAATCAATGTTACACTGTAAAAGGCTGATGGAAAATAAATACTCTTCTTGAACACCAAGGAAGAACTTCCAAACACAAATATTTTATGATTATTCATTTATTATCTTTACTAGATGAAAAAAAATCAACCGAGTGACAAAAGTGTAAAAGCAGCATAAATGTTGCTCTCTCTTTACCAAATATTTATTATTTCTTTGAAGCATGACTAGCTTCTGTACTTGCTGGGAATTCTTCCCCTCCCCCCTGCTTTCCCTCCCAATCACGACACACAAAATCTAAATGTCCAATCCTGCTTTAAATAATTTCTAGGCCTCCATAGATGATTTGGATTTAAAAACTAAGATGAAGTTGTATGTGTAAAAATAATTTGCCTGCTAGTTATTTTGTCTGAAAGTTTCAAATTCTCTTCCTCTCTTCAGTGTCACCTTACCCATCTTTTATCCCAAGTACAATCCCTACTACATTTCTCTAGGCTTCAGTCATCCTAAATTCATACTTTCTTACCCAAAAGTAACAACCTACCACAAGTATGTACCTCCCTTGAGCTAAGATCCATCTTTTTTAGTTTCACTAGCACTATAGGTACAAAAAATTATAGATACAAAGTGCTTTCCCACACAATACCTTACTTCAAAATATTCTGCACCCACCTCTCCCAGGGGCTTCACAAATCCATCCAAGGTTCACTTCTCCTTCTCTATTGCCCCACAACCTCAAGAACAATCAGACTCTGTGCAGATCATAAATACCCCCTGCTAGTTGCAGTGCTTGGAAAAGTAAAAAGAAGGCTGCAAAGGTTCTCATATCATGATAACAAAGACATCTCTGTATCCCAGCGCCTTGAAACTCTCCTCTTTCCCTGAATGCAGTTCACAAGCTACAGTCAGTTCAGGGGCATACAGTCTGTATCATCCTTGAAGCAAAAAAACACAGGGACATCATATTCTCTTCAAGTCAACATTCCACCTTCTCTTTTCCTATCTCAAAAAAACCCAAACCCTGAGCATGTTCTTTGTAGACACTTTCTTAGAACATTCTTCCCACTTGCTCAATTTTCGAAATCTTCATTTCACTTACAGAACATGGTCCTCAAAGACTAAAGACTTCATCATATATTAATTTCAGAACCAACCTACCAAATCCCATCATGATAATTATCAAAGGGTTATGACAATTATCAAGGGGTCATGATAATCCCAAAGACTCTTCAATACAGAAGGCTTTTATTACTATGTTCAGGCTCATCAGATTATTGTTGTGATTGTTATATCTGTTCAATGATACATCTGTATCGGCCACCTGTAAACTTTGCAAGTTTTTCAAATTGTGATTTCATATCTACAAGTGGTCTTCCCAGCAGAATACATGAATCAACCAGCACCTGAAAATACAAATAAAACTACCTACACAGAAAGTCCATCCTGCTGGCAGATATACAGATAAGCCTGCCAGAAGGCAAAATCAGAGGCCAGTTCCTGACTGCAGTCAGTGCCAATTTAAAATATTCATTTTTATAGCAATAAAGTAATGCTTTTGTAAAACAAGTTGATTTTGTCTGCATTCAAACACTTTATATCTTTCCTTCTTTCCAAATTCCAATCAGTTAGAAAGTAATAAGTAAAAACTCATCAGTGTAAAAGTACCCATTATGCTACAAAAAGAAAAAGAAATATTGTATTAGACTGTACAGTATTTGAGGCAATGATTGGTAATTTAAGTTTGGACTGCCCACAGAGAAAGGTTCCAACTTGAGTGTGGTCACAGCGTACTACCACAAAAGAAATGTTAAGAGTAAAAGAATACTGTAGGGCAGGCCTAAAATTAGTCATTGCCACATGTCCCACACTATTTGGAGAGAATTTTAAACTTTTGTTTGTGAACCTTATGGCCTGTATTTGTTGACCACTTTTTCTTTAGTTTACTGAAACCAACAATGTGCTTTGCAAAACTAAGTATTACTTTCACAGGAATAATGGCCATTCCAACAATCACATTTTCTCATTAGTGAGTGATTCTTAAATATATTCCCCCTTGTCTTCTTGTAAATAAAATCTTTACAAAGCTAAGGCCAGAAAAATACCAGATGAGCTTTGCACCATTCTTGCTCTGTTAAGTTTTTCTGGTATGGGAAAGGTCAGTAACTAATTCCCTTCAGACCACAGACTGAGACAGATCCAAAAATTTAAACAAAAAACAGTACTAAAAGCCAATAAATGAACAAGATTCATCTGATTGTGTAACAGCTTTCCTAAATACCTCCATGTTCTTATCATTCTGGCCTTCATCCTTACCCAAGAATAGTAGACCTATTGCATTCAAAACTTGGTAAGGATTTGGTGAACTGAAATGGCAAGATCTTCAGGGGGAAAAAAAAAGGAAAAACTTTTTTCTGTACTTGCAGAACATGCAATACACTGGATGTCTTGAGACTAACTGGAATCTGTAGGTACCAGAAATATTTAATTACTTCACACTGTATTGAACAACTTGATCAGAAACAAACAGGAATTTTCAAATTTAACAGAAACTTTTTTTTTTTTTTTTACTGCTATCAGAGAGATCCAAAGTCACAGTAGAAGTAAATTATTCAGCATGTCTCAGAGGATGTTACCAACAGCTGCAAGAGCCAGAGGACATGGGAGAGCCAGGGAACTATTGGTTGCAGCAGACTGAAATGTTGGGATAGCCTCCTAAAAACCCTGATCTGATTTCTCTCCAAACATCCCTAGCCCTTCAGCATGGCAACATCAGTTTCTCCATACACTACTTCTGCCACTGTGCCCTGGGGAATTGTCCTTATCTGACCAGTGAGGAGGACAGGGAAGGGACTGGTGCAACAAACCCTGCACTTCTACTGGGCAAAGGTGTCAGGGAAGGGCCACTGGTGGCAGGAGGGGAAAGGAGCCTGCTGATGGATAGGAGGGCAGACTGTGGGGTGATGGGTCACCAGTGCCCACAGAGGACTGGATGGGGATCCCAGCAGACTCACTCATCCTCAGTCTCACATGTGACCTGCTCATGTTGATTAATGAGCTGAGAATGAACTCTCTGGGAACAGCTCCCACTTTAACTTTGGCAGTGCAAGGCATTTTGAAACCCAGGACCAGGAGGACCAGGGGATCAGGCTGCAACCCAAACAGTGAAAACATAAGCCTGCTTACAGCTCTAAATCCGATTCTGACATGGGAACAACACTAGAGACTATTAGTAAAAAACTACAGCTTGATTCAAATTATATGAATTTTAACAGACAGGTTAAGGAAAACCACATTCCTTTGAGACTTCTTAAGAAATATTTTATACATCCATTTTAATTTTCAATTCTTTAATATACATATTTAGCTAAGAAAATACAGAATATATTTCCCTCTTAGACTCAACAACGTGTTTTCAGGCTAAATTTCTTCTTTAAGTTTCTGAAAACTACTACTGGGTCCAATGTCATAAAAAACTATACTTTTAGATGGTGTCTTCACTTCTTCTGCATTGCTGCTATCCAGCAAAGTTTTGCCTACATGAAGATAAGGCATCCTTAAGTGAGTTTAGACATGCAGACACAGAGGGAACATGCAAGAATCCTTTGGCATCATTGGCAATTTCCCCTCAAGATTTCTGGAAGACTGACTCAAATTGCATGTATTATCCAGATAGATCTATTTGCATACTATTCTCACTTACATTTTGGAGGGTCACAGCAACTATATAATCTGGGCTCAATGGGGGTCAATTAAATTAGGGCTTTAAAAGGTTAAAGAAAGATGTTTGCATGTTATGGTGAAATAAAGGCCAAAAAAATTAGACTTGCAAACTTATAAGCAATTATGCAGGTTAAAAAAAAAAAACCCAAGCACCAAAAACCACCAAAGAAACAAATATTAATAGCTAAAATTATAAAAGACAGGGGAGGCTAATAGCTTAAGTATGGGGGAAAAGGCAATAAACCTGAATTGTAGTTTCAACTCTTCCATCAGATTGCAGTCTGGCCTCAGATGAAGTACTAACCAGTAGCATTTAGTTATCTACTGTTCAAAGTTCTGCTTCTGCTTATCAGGAATGCTTGAGAGACTAGAATTTACCTAATTATATATTAACACTTCTTTAATGATAATTTTCCTAGTAAATTCTATCAATGTTTCAGAAGGAAAAAATAGCTGAAAAAATTTAACTAGACTACAATCTTCTTATACATTTCATCCATAATTTGGTATTTTATGTATGATAAGCTCTTTTTTTTAACAACATAGCAAGTCTTACCAGGAAAGCCTAACATATTTACAACATTTGTCTTTTGCTGCACTCTGCTGGAACAATCCATTTTTCCACTGAAAGTCAATCTGTGCCATACACAATGCAAAAGTTAATAAAAGAGAGAGGCAAAAAATCTGAGCAATTTTTTATTGTAAAAAGTGTACTCTTTTGAAGCACATATATTGTCAAACCAGAATCTAGACATTTAAAGCCATATTTAGTTGGCCTAACAAAGTGAACTATTTTTAATGTTAGAGCAGCTAAAATACTCCTAGATAGAAGGAATTAAAGAGGGCTCCCCAAGTCCAGAATAAAACTACAATCAATTAAGTGCCTCAATAAGACACAGAAAAGCCTCTTGAAACGGAGATTGGAAGAGCCTGGCTTTGCAAATGCATCATTTTACCTATTCTTCACCTGATAAATATGCTATTTTGAAAAAGCAGCATATGCACAGACACCTAGCCCCTCCATTTGATCCACAAGCAAAATACAAAAAAAAGGTTAAGAGACCACAAAGGTTACTATACCGTTTGCAGAAAATGAGACAAGACTTTGACTCTCTTTTAAAAAGATACTTCAATTCTCTTTTTAAAAGATACTTCAATTTCTTCTATGAAATGTTACAATTCAGTCACATTTGTTTCAACTTTAAAAAATGAACAAGCTTACCTGGGCTAGAGAACAGACCCTAGCTTGTGCTAACAGTCAGAGCTATTAATTCCCATGATAATTCATCCTGGCTGAGGATCTGCTCCAGAACCATGCTACACAAATTAAATGTGACTTCCTACTAGAAAAATGCACCTGTGATCAAAACAAAGTCTCCTGACTTTTTTCTTTCCTTCCCTCCCTCTCTCCCCTCCCCTCTCTCCAGAGAGAAAAAATTCCTTTGCAGTGGCCATTAACTTTGAAAAAACTTTTAAGAAAAATTAAGGAGAAGTAAATATCACAGATTCAACTGAACAGAAATATCACAGGCATTTTCTTGCATTCTTCCAGGAGCAATGAGGAAAAGCCTTCACTCTTAGACCTGTCTTGGCTGCTGCAAACACAGATGTTGGCACCAGCTCTTGAACACAAAGCATGATATTCAATTTTACTAATACCTGCTAAAATTGTATCTTGGCATTTTTGCTAGCAAAGAAAATTAAGTAATGATCCTTCTTAATGCTTTGTAATCCACATAAATCTCAAAAACTCTTCTCAGGAAAGGTTTTCCACAGAGCTTTTTGTAGTTTTTCAAAAAATAAAAAACAAATAAATAAAAAACAGGTAGTCATTACAGACTGACTTGCTAAATCCAAACCCAGGAATAAATACAGACAATAAGCAACAAATCACTCAAACTTTTGCCTGAATAGTAAAGTAATGGTTTCAGAACTTATGGATACAGAATGTATAAACAGTGGCATAAAAAACAACACACAAAAAGTTTTCAGACAAACTATCTACTTCAAAGCTTGAAGTACTTAGCCTAGAATTGGACAGGCCAGCCAGTTTCCCTGTAAATACATTGCTGGTGTTCCCCCATTTAACTTTTTTTGAGAAAAAGTTTAATACGTTTCAGGAATCAAAACTGATTTTTACAGGAACAAAAGTATACAGTAGAGGACAAATGTTTATCTGTTCCATAAATGGGTTTCCCACAGAATCAAAAACACATGAACAAGATGAAGATTGGCATCTATGTGTTTTCTCCATTTGTCCCTGTTGTTTGTTAAAAATAAAGTCAGTGGTATTACAACCATACACATAAATGGAGAGTTTTACTTCTAACTGTAACCATGCCAGTCTGCAATTTTTAACCTGTAATATAAGAAAATATATGGGAAGAATGGGTGAAGGAACTTTTTGGAGACACTGGCTTCCAAAAGCAAATGGACAGTGCAGAAAAGAATTCAATAACTAGACAAGGAGAGCAGCAGTTTCGTACTGGGAAGGAATCAAGTCGGACAGACAAATCTGTTGTAAATGAGCTTCCACTACAGTGGATCTTGAGGGAAAAAAAAAAAAAAAGACAAAAAAAGCAGAATAGGAAATTAAACAGGATGCCTTTGCATATGACAGGGCGTTTAGCATTATGGAATTTTGACTGATTGCAATTTTAAATTATAATCTATTCATATGGTTTTATACTAATTAAAACATAGAAAAAGACAAAGCAATAAAAAGAGCAAAAAATACAATCTAGTGGATGTGAATAAAATGCTGAAGATTAAGTCATTCTGCAAGCTGTTAATAAATTCTGCAGTATAATTTCTTCATACAATAAAAAGACCAAAGAGAAGTAATCTTTAAATTTGTAAGAAAAGACAACTCATCAGATGTTTTAATGAATATTATTCCTTGTGATTCGGATCAAACAAAACAGCCTTTCTCCCAAAAGGAGGTAAAAATCTGAAATATAGCTATTAGTAGCCAACATGTAATCTGCTTTATATTTGCTTCCACAATAAAAAGAGAAATGTACTGTATCAGATGCTTATAAAAGCTAAAAGGAATAAAAGTAACTAGAAGACATAGACCATGTCAAAACACAACAGTCCTTTTTAAAATACTTATTTTAAGACAGACTTTCAAATACCTATGGAAATGCAACAGACAGCTATTGAAATGTTCATTAAGGAGAAATGAAAAAACAAGGAAAATTCAAAGTCAACACACATGAAGCACGTAATTTTCTCAAAACTCTAAAATCCTAAACACATTACAACGGAGGCAAGGGCTACTGTTTTCTTTAACATGACAAATCTATTTACCTAGCAAATATTTAACCAGTAGCTAGAGGTTGCTCTTTAAGTACTACATAATGAGATGTAATTAAGGTAGCAAAGGCAAAAGGTTACTAATTTAGAGCATTTCTATGGAGTAGTGTTTAAATTATAGGTTTTGTATAAAATGCATGGGCCAGTGCACAAGAAAAAAAAATCCAATTTTAACGGAATGCAGAACAAATTAACATTTTAACATTATAATACTACTCAATTGTATAATGGGATTTTGCTAAGTGTCACAGAACAGAAAATAAAAGTAACACTCCAAGGTATGCTTGTTAACCTCTTCAAGCTAAATATATTACAAGCCTACTGACAGCAGTAAATAGACTCATTGTAACATGAAAGACCCTGAATTCAAAGTCCTTTAATAGGTGTTGCTTTTTCTAAGTAGACTAGCCTTAAGAATATAAACAATGAACAAGATAAAAATTATGTTATCCATTCCAAATACTTTCCGATTTCCTAAAGGGAAATGGAATGATTCCTTTAAAAATGCCATTTTAAAAAATCCAGTTCCTGTGATATATAAAGTCTTTTTCCATACTTCTCCTTTCCATATTACAGGAATTTAACTGGCAAGTATAGCCTTCAGCAGCCATACATACAGTTTTCTAGGCTCACCAAGAGGCTTTCTGGAAAAAGAAGGACTACAGTTGTTATGGTCAAACTCTGTCAACTCAACATTTCAGGGTCCTTGCCCATCCAACAAGAAATTCAAGCAAACACCTAATTTTAAGATATCTAAATAACATTAATTCAATATCCAAAGCAAATTGCAAATATTAAACCAAGAAATTGGCAGCCACAAAACTTTGTCAAAGAACTCCAGGCAAGCAGGATGGGCAGAAGAGTCTATTTAATAAAAGCCTGAAAATACTATGTTTGCAGTTATGATACTCATCATTACTCTCTTCTTCATTCTTGACTTCTGAACCCCACAGTTCATCATGCCAAATTTTCCTTCATTAACTGACTTTCTCTTTTGCATACTGCTTTAAACTATCCACAACAGAATAATTATAGGCTTCACAATGTAGAAATACTTACTTTGTAGAAGTTAGTAGTTAAGCAAAACTGAGATATAAAATAGACCTGTTGAGATGCCAACTGGCAGAAAGAAATGGAGAAGAAAGTTCTTTTCTCTTTTGTTTTTGTCAGTTTACAGATTTAACCAACAGTTTAGCTCCAACGTAAACAGTACCTTTTATTAAAAGGTCTAAATTGAGAGAATGACCACACACAAGTCACATTTTTCTGCTGATGTAGTAGGTAGTGGCTAAAGCAGCAGCTCTGAGCTGACTGCAAGGAATATCCACACAAGGAAACCAATTTTTTTTTAATTGATAAATCACCTATACTATTTTTGAAATATTTTTTTCTTCAGGAATCCACAGTCTACTACTATACTGCCTCTAGTAAGTAATACCACACAGAATCTTAACAGAGCTGAACAGGAGTGTGCAGAGCAGGGCACTGATAATGTGAGGTCTTATTTCCACCTCTGACATTGGTCTATCCAAGTCATCTTGGGCCAGCCATCACCAGTGACTAAATCAAATTTCACACCTGCAAGACTACCCAAGAACAACAGAATAGTAATTTAGATACTCATTCTCTCTATGGTAATGGAAATAAGTAGCTGTACAGACCAATGTAAAACATTTTTAGCTTAAGTTTGCAGAAAAAATAGCTTGGTATTGCTGGGTTTACAATACAGCTACTACAGTAACCAAATCCACTTCAATACCCAACTGATACTAAGATCTGCAAGCATTAGATGAGCAAATAATTTAGTTAATTTGGCCATCAAATTCTTACTTCCTGTGTGGTTTTTAGTTTTGTTTTGGGGAGAGGGAGATCTTTTTGTTTGGTTTTAAATCTGAGTTTGGCATAAAATGCTATTGAATTACATAAATTATGTAGCTCTCCTCTTTAGTATTTATTGTTGGTATACTGAACGTATAACCAGGCATTTCACTGAATCCAAGTATGAAAGTCTGTGAAATATTTACTCTGTGAATTTGAAACCAATATATAGTTGACATCCATGCACAATGCAAAACTGTCATCTACTGTATATCAAAGAAATCAGTACACTTATCTTGACCTTACAGCAGAAAATTATCTACTTCAATGTTTTATTTCACCTGTCTGAAGGCATTGCACCCATGTACACACTGGCAGAACAAGTACAACAGCCACCCAAAGGCAAGCTATTAAAATTACTTCCCAGGCCACCAAAAATGCTCATAGTACTGCATGCAGAAATTCATAATCATGTCATAGTCAATTCATAATAGCTGGACTCTTCAATTAAAATGAGAAATTTCACTAAGATCATGTATAGAAACACTCAAAGTAAACAGAGGTGCTTCTACCAGATACACTCAGTAGTTCTTAGCTATAGATTTTTTATGCCTCAAATGCCTCTGTACTACAAAATTAGAGAGCTGATACAGAAAACTTTCTAGGGAGCACAAAATAAGAGTGTTTCCCTCCTTCCTTGAAGATGGTATCATTTTTTTTATTCAAGTTTTGATTACACTACCACATAGCACTTCCTCCCTTGGCTATGGAGTACACTTCTCCCAGTGAAAGAGACTATCAGTGATTTAAACTTCAACAAGGATATCCAATAATCTGATTATCTGATATGACATTTCTTTCAAAGAAATAAAACTTATCAGTATTCCTTTCTTTGGGGAATTGTAGCCAGTCGGTTCCATTTTCACTTATTCAAATGCCCACAGGCTCTTTCAGTCCCTACAGAAAGCCCTCATATATGGTCTGGTGACCTTATATTAGGCTGAGGACACAAGATCTACCATTTCAAGGGATATTATTTCTTCCCCTTCAAAAAGTCATAAGCCAATGAAACAAACAGAAAGTGCTAGAGAATGTTTATATCAGTGACAAAAATCACTTCTTACTCTTGCCTTTAAACACCAGAGGGTACAACCTGCCTATGCCCCTGAGGATTGAACCAAAGTCTGGGGGATCCTTCAATGGGTCACAATGGTGCTATGGGTCTAAAGTGGGAATCCCACCCCAAGAGGAGTGGGGGAGAAATTAATAAAGGCCACACCTCTGGTCCTTTACTGATTTGAATGGAGCAGTGGGTGTTCAAAGCTGTCCATTCACAGGTTCAAGGGGAGTAATTCAGTAGACAGGGCTGTAGGACACAGCACAGTGTAGCTGGAACCCTGCTATGTGGAAAATATGACAGACCAGACTGAATGCAGTCCAACAGACTCCAGTTGAGGCACCCTCTGCCATATCAACCCACACAAGAACATTTTACTGCCAATCTCTTTCTCTTGTGATGGCTGTGCTGTTTCCTGCTTTTACATGTGTCAAATTCCCTCTACAAAATAAAAATCCCCTTAATGATAATGTGAACAATTTACCTATTTGTCCCACAAACTGACTAACCTGTCAGAAGATTGTCCCACACTGAAGTAATTGCTACCACAGACCAAAACACAGAAGAGTTTTGCCAGTAATCCTAATATATGCTTCCCAAGAACAGCTAACTACTTTCAGACCTTTTTTGGAATACATCTTCTAATAAAAAGGGTCTTTGATGATATTGTAAGTATTCCACTGTTAAAGTTAAATAAGTCTTAAGGAAATAGAAACATAACACTATTTGAACACCAGTAAAATGGAGAATTTTAATTATATGTAATAGCCAACAAGCTGCTTCTAGTGGCTATGAAAAAACTACATTTAGCAGAAACAGCAATAAAACAAGAGAAGTTAAATATAACTCCTCCAAGGAACAGCATATTTATTCAAGCCAAAAAGAGCTAATTTATACTATGGGTGTAGCTCTCACTGACATTATCTGGGGAAAATGACTACTACAGGAGAGAGTGTGATATATAGGCTTTGAGTCATGCATGATAAACCCTAATGGTTTTGCTTTGAGGTAAAAGTCCTTACTAATCAAGTAATGAATCATTCCCAAAATGTCAAGTTCCCGAGGCCTTGTGTGTCAGAAGTGCCACTGGAAAGAGAATACTCAATCATTAACAATCACTTTTGAGATTTTTTTCAACTGATTAATAAGCAAGGAAAAGAGTTAAGGGGCTTGAACAAAGAGTTAATGGACCTTTAATGACATTCCCTGTGTTTTAGTGAACAGAACATATTGAGTTTTATTTGCCACTACAAACCACCAACGATCCAAGTGCTCCACACATTGCAAGTGTTAAAATACTGCAAGGAACAGTACTTTGCCTTTCAAAATATTAGAAAATTGTATTTGCTTTAAAAATTGTAGTGAATATACTTACTTTGTATTACACGTAACAGTGTAGTAAATTACAGATTAGAAAATATGAGACTGGCTTCCTAATCAGTAGATGGAAAAGAGATAAGGAGAAAAATTAGGAAATTATATTTTTTTCTGCAGTATTTTAGGTGCTGGACCTGTTAGTACCAACGATCATAGAAGTAGAAATCTGGATTTTATATAGATAATACTAAAAAGACACCCAGAAACAACTCTGAGGACTAAAATGAAGATATGATGAATTAATAATAGTCATAGATATGTATACACACATGTACACGAACACTGACATCTAAGGAGGGCAAAGGCATTTGCCTTCAATATATTTTCCATCTTTGTGCTGAAATCATTATGGAAATATCAAAAGAAATTACAATATCTAACAGTCTGAAACCACCAAGAATCACTAACTTAGAGTATTTCCAGCTCCCTTGAACAAAAAACTGTCTAGCCAGAAGTCAGCTCAATCATGTGAGTCTCCAACCAAGAACCAGAAATGACAGACTCAAAAATCAAATGTAAGGCTGTCCTTTGATAGCTGGGACAATATTATTCTGAGAGCAGAGAAAAATGGGAAACAGAAGCAAAGAGGGGAGAAAGGAAGCACAAACATAGCAACAAGATCCAAACCTCTTGATGAACAGATGAAAAGAACTTTACTTTCTAATCTGTAATTTATTACTCCAATTGGAGTGGCTCTCTTTTCCACACAACTATTTTTCATGAGAACAAGAAAATTCCTGTACACATGCACGTATAAAAATTCCTTCACAGAATTATAAAGTACCATAAGTCTCAAATACCCATTCTTTCAGGGGGAATTCAGTACCAGGAACTAGACAAAGCTTAAAGGGTTGCCACCAGTTTGAATTAATTGGATTCCAGAAAACTCTAGGCAGGAGAGATACAAGATCAAACTTAGAGCATATATCCAGAGACCAAAAGACAGAGCACCTTGCCTGGTACAGCCCCCAACAGCACAGCTCAAGACCAAAACAGAGCTGCAGAGAATGCAGCAGACAGTCACAGAATTGCTCCACACCAGCTGAAAGGAGATGGAGAACCATCCCCACCTGGGAGCCACACAGCAACAGCAGTGCAGTACTATGGGAAGGTGTATTAGTACCCCTTTTTGTTTGACTTTAACACAGGTGCAAAGCTCCAGATGGCCTCACATTCACATCTAGCTGATGCTGAATGCAGGTGAACCAGATGTTTGACAATAGCCCCAGTAAAAGGCAAGCCCTTGGACACTGGGCCAGAACCCCATGTTTTATAACCAGGCTCCCAGGAAAAATGAGGACTTAAATCAGCCAATGATCTGTTCAGAAAAGTGATCACAAGTGTTCCAAAAGGAGGACAAAGTATGCTAACCTTTAGATATTTTTCAACTATTAATTGGTTTTTATATGAAGTACCAAATTTCAGAGAGGAAATCATATCATTTGAAAGGTACAATTTGGAATCAAGTAGTTCTTTTAATCCTATAATGATTTACACCCAAAACTAACTTTGCCTGATAGTGTCAAATACTCTAAAATGGACAAGAACCAGCACACAGTATTTAAATACATAAAATATTGCTTGACAAGGTTGCAAAACTCTTGCTTAATCACAAACCACAACAAAAGAGAGACATAACTTGCATGATCAGTAACACTGGGCTAAAAATTCCTCACAATTGTCTGGTTAAGTAAGATGTGCTCAGAGGGATTCCAAGTTCCTTTAAGTTCTGTCCAAAATTTAGTTTAATTACACATTCTGCCGAAATCTCAAGAAACATAAATATTTAGTGCACTTCTCTTGGCCTTCTAAGTTTGCTCATGGATGAAAAAGATTTTCTTTTTCTTTTTCTCCATACATTTGGTTTGGAAAGTTTGTTGTATCACAGCTTTCTCTTTTTGGAGGCTTTTATTAAAAAAAAAAAAAATCAGTTAACTGTTTAACATTAGCTGCATGTTCTTTGAGCTGCAGATCTGATCTTACATGCTTTAATTGTGTGTTGCTCTAAATATTTTTCTTTCTTTGACAAAAGGAAAATGAAGATAGCTTTGGATTTGATTACCAAAACATCAACTTTTAAGACCAGAGACCAGAACAGATCCTGTCATGTAGTACAGTTACTCAGTGTGATTCTGAAAATTACATGGGCTTGAAAAGCTCCAAAAGGATCAAAACAGTTGCCAAAAAAAACCAAAAACCATGCACCAACAATAAACAACAAAAGTAAGGACATTTAAGCATCAATCTTGTGCTGCAACATAAAACTATGGGCCAGTCCAAAGTTTTTGCAGCTGGCCTACATAGTGCAGTTGCTTAAATTTCATCTCAAAACCATGAGATAGTCCCTCTTTCTGTTTAAATTAGGCTATGTCAAAGAAACAGCTGTGTAATGAAGTTCACAACGTTCTGAAAATATATGCACCTTTCTTCAAGACTTCCACATGAAAGAGAAAGGACAAGTCCTGTGACACTACTAATTAAAAGAACCAATGCATTTATTTAGAGACATCTGGCTTCCAAA
This sequence comes from Zonotrichia leucophrys gambelii, assembly GCF_028769735.1. Lineage (NCBI taxonomy): Eukaryota > Metazoa > Chordata > Aves > Passeriformes > Passerellidae > Zonotrichia > Zonotrichia leucophrys. Next base: position 47,064,467 of record NC_088171.1, on the reverse strand, counting down.
TCCTCAGCAAAAATGCATTTGTTTCTTCAGAAGTCTCTACTGAACAAACTTCCAGGGCTGTATATGAGGGGACAGCTCACACATCAAATCTCAAGGAAAAGGGCTACCTTTATATGTGGATAAAGCTTTCTCAGTAACAGGTCACAAATTCCTATACAGTTTACTGCCATGTAAGTAATTAAAATTGATCCTCCTGATGGAATTGCCTTCTTTAGCCTAAATGAAGAACTATGGTGTCTCTGCCAGGAAGCAATTGCATTTGCTGACAACTTTAAACAAACTGATGGTAAAAATCTACACTTACTTTCCAGAAGGGACAGCAGATGAGGGAAGTCAAACTGGAAAACAAATCTGTAGGAATTGTGTTATTTCCTACTACCTCAAAAGAAAAACCTATGAGCACTTCTTGAAAGCAGAAAGACTATTTGTTTCAAGAAGAGTTTTTAGGTGAAAAATTCCCATGTGCATTTATCTCTTGAAGAAGCAATTCATATACAAAACTTCCAAGATGCCAGACCAAGATGTGATAAATACAAACTGTGTACTAAATACAGCAGAATAATCTGGATAGATTCTAATTGTTTCCTGAGTAGGATCAGGAAGTCACATTGAAAAATCACCTTACTACTACTTACAGCCAACTATTTATGAGAGACAGGTTATTCAATACTAAAATAAATAAAATGAATACAGAGGAATAGCTGAAGTAGGAGAAAACAAAGGAAGCACATTTTCAGCATCAATTAGTTCTGGTTAGAAAAACGTGTTAAATCCTTCACTAATGGAAGATGGTCTCAAATTTATAAAGTACCAGAAGGAAAAGATAAAATGTATCACTGATATTAAAAAGAGACCCAATTTGGAAAATACATAGTTCTTAAGTCTAGATGTCTAAGGCTATGGAACTGTGGTGGCCATTTATGTCAGATTTGTTCTGTCAGTCCATTCCTAGAAACTGCCATTTCCAAAGACCACACAAAATTTTAACATGAATAGCCAAAAATCACTCAGTCCCTCTAGATGTGATTTTTTTTTTTTTTTAATTAGCAGACTGGGAGGAGAGAAAGACTATTTAATTGTTTCTACAGAGACAGAGGGCATCATCCCTCTTGTCAGGGTAGGTGGCTGCTGCCAGTCAGCACTAATTCATGACTGGCTTGACAGTGTACAAATAAGCAACTGCCAGAGGGAGAGTGGGACCAAGGGTAAAAGATAAGATCTCATCATTAGGAAGCACAAGAATGTCAGTGGTTTTCCAGGATGAGAATGAAGAGACCTCAAAACATGGGGAAACCTGAGGTACTGCACAACAGAGCCATTAAAAAAAAAAAATAGGAAGGGAACAATACTATATATATTGGAAGTGTGAGGATACAGGGAAAATCATGATTTGCCTTGTTTTTTCTGACTTTTTAAAATAATACAAACAGAAGCAATGGAAGGTAGAAGTGATTGCTAATAACATTCTTTTTTTGTAAACTGGAACTGCTCAGTCTTGTCTCAGATTCATGTTTTAAGTATTTAAAAGTGGCTAAAGAACAGTCAGTGCCCTGGGAGAACTCCACCCCATATTTAAAATTCATCCTCCTCCTTCCCTCAAAGAATGTAACTGTGGTAGGCTTCCAAACAGGGTTAAACACAGCTTACAGCTAAATACTGCTTATATTCAGCAGGATAAAATCCATGCGCGTTGAAATAAGAAATTGAAGCATCTCATTTTTACGACATTTATTAATTCCAGCTTGTACCTGGAAATCCAAGTAATGTTTGCCAAGATTCAATGCATGAAAATTATGATTTCAGGGTAAGAACCTGCAGCTACTGCCAAACTATGAATATTTTTTTCTATTATGACAGAAAACACATTGTAGACATAAAAGATTATTAAACTGCACTTTCAAGCAATAACAAGTCTCTGGTAGGGGAGCATTATACAAAGTACATGGTGTTTACAACAGCTACCATAAAATTTGCTGCAATCTCATTTCATATTTGAAGTCCTTTAAAATACAAAATGTATATGGAATCTCAAGTACCATTCAGTGGCTTTTAAATGTATCTTATTAAAATCTTTTCTTAGGGCAAGAGTTAGCAGCATGTCCAAGTGCATATCTAAAATTTTTTTAGCAGAACAAGAATTTCATGGGCATCTATTTCTAATTGAATTTTTTTCTATTATTTTCACAGCACCTTCCTACAAATCCTCCTTAAACATCATAAGAATAACATTTCCTATTTCAAATGTACAAGACTACTATGTACATAGCTGCTTTCCTTTTCCTTCCAGAATGGAACACCCGATGTCACTATTTGTTAACTGTTGTTAACACTCACTTGAATCTATTTAGATCTAAAATATCACTTCAGAAAGTAAAATTCTAGAAGAAAATGTAAACAGGACTGTAAAACTAAAAACAAGCTTTTCATCATTGCACACACTGATGCCTCCTTCCACATCTCATTACTGTCAAGATGGAAAGTAAAGCTCAAGTTTCCTTTTAATAGACCAATCAGCAATTTTATTGGGGCACTAAATATGGCCTGCCTTGTTGGAAATGCACAAGGATTAATGCAAGAAATTACTTCATAAATAGAAATACTTTTTACCAGGGAATGAAAGGCAGCTTGATTAATTTTCTCCAGTTTGACATCTATAACTTTGGCATTGTACATTTACCTACCTATCACACAAAGACAACTGTTACTTGAAGCTGAAAAGCTGAAAATTAACATTTACAATCTACTTTAGTTGTAAAATTTGAATCAGTTCAGAAATTCATAACAATTTGCAGGTGGGCAAAGAAACCACACAGAACATGTTTAAAGTAGGTTTTATCACACCTAGGTAATGAAACTACATGAGTAGAATATTCATTGTTTTATTTGTATTTTAAAAGTTGTTCATAAAAAGGTTATACATCTGCAAGGATATGCAGGCAGCAATACAAGGCATCTTTATATCTCTGTGGATTTGCAGATGTTATAATACTAAAGTTTCAATTTCAAAAAAATCCTACGCTATAATAATTATTCTACTAAGAATGTAATTCATATAGTGCCCAAGTCCTGGAAATTCTGTGTTAAAAGGACTAATAAAATCACACACTCACTAACTGTAAACCCCTTTCTGCTCTTGATGAAAATGTTTGGAATACACTATAAAACCAAAATACAGACATTTCCCTTCTGAGTACAAAACACAATGTGAGAAGTAACAAAACCTTGCTTTGCTTTGCACATAACAATTACTTTAGTGAAAAATGAGGGAATAAAACAAGGCAATTTTTTATTTTCTCATTATAAAAATATTTAGCATAAGAGAGGATATGAGATTCTCAGACGATTATAAGAAAAGGCATATTTATTTCAATGTCAAAAAGCTACATGCCTAAAAGAATTTTTGGAGTGAGACTTCATACTGTTCATATTTAAACAGCTTCATTATTCCTTTTCAGAAAACACATTTATCATATTTTGAATACATCAACTATTTGCATTAGACATACTTGTTCAAATAAAGACAGAATATGATACTAAATTGAAGAAAATAAGGTCTTTTCTAATACAAAAATGCAACATTGAGCAATTTCATTTTACCCCCAGAGAAGAGTCAATATTAAATCCTACCACAGCTCTCACTTTCAAAATAACACATGCAGCAGTGGGGTCTCTATGGCAATCACCATTTTACTACACTTTGTTTATAGTAACAATAACAACATTTCTTTTTTGGAAGGGGATTCCCACAAAGAAAAGAAATTACAAAGGAAATCTACCAAGAAATCTACCAAGTTTAAACAATTATGAAAAATGTAAACATTTGTTCTTTGAAAAGAAATCTTTTTCCTCATTCTTCTTTCAACTATTCTAACTCCAATTCAAAAAGCCTACAACAATAATGTTGAGAAGTACCCATCTAATGCTGGTATTAAAGACTTCATAAACTAAGCTTTGGCAACATGCATCTATTTCAACAACCTGAGTTATGCCACATTCTCAGAATTCAGCTTTCAAATCAACTACACAAGGAAACTGTCAAGCACATCCCAGTTGCCCTTAAGTTTAAAGGCAAAAAGTTCTACACAGCAAAAGCAGACTCAAAAAACTCTCTTATGTTAATCTTTCAGGCTTATTTAGTCATGCCACTTCAAAGTGTTAAAGAATAACCCATCTAGCACAATACCTAGTATTTATTAAAGCACCCAGAAAATCCCCACCTTCAAACTTAAATCATCTCATGTGAACTCATGTGAACTCAGTGAAGACTGGAATATTACTGTGAACTCAGTACAGACTGGAATAAAAGCAAATCTGACTTACATAAAAGCATACACGGAAAGGCAGTTTTGTCCAATTTAAAATGTTTTCTTAGATGAATAGTAGGGGAAAATACTTTTTCTTTAACACCTTTGGATTTTACTAATTGTGATATACAGCACTGCAAAGGTAAGTCTTTTTTCCAGTAAGGACTCTAATTGTGACTCAGCTTCTCAAACAAGCAATATCAGAAAGTAAAATCAGATCCTCCAACAGAAAAGCACAAAACATGTAAAATAACTTTTTTACAAAAGGGACACATCATGGAAAAGTTATCCTAAACCAACACAAAGCTGAGGCAGGAAGAAAAATTGGTTTATTCTTTATTCAGTATGGGGATGGTTTGGGAAGGATTTCTTTTTTAAAAACACTGTTCTTCTGCAGATATCACATTCTGAAATGATTAGAACATAAATCCCCATAGGAAGGACATGGTCAGTCTCAGACAATTTTGTTGTGAATGTTACCCCAGCCAAACCATTCCACCAGTTTACAGTGTACTATAAAATATTTACACAAGCTATGAACTATAAAATATTTTCACATGAACTATAAAATATTTACACTATCAACATCAGTTAGGAAAGAATGATGTGCTGTCAAGCTGGTATGACCCAGGAGTAAAGATTTTGTGGTCACAGATTAAATAAAACTATTGCAAATCATCTGGAAAGTTACAGAGACTATTAGGTTAAACAAATTACTGCTTCCTGGTCTCTTGGATGGTAAATGTAACCAGGAAAGCATAGCTTATGTGCTTTAAGCCGGGTTTTACCAACAAGATAAAGAAAGGTTAGGCTCATAATCAAACTGTACCGACCTCTCTGAATGTTCCTTCTAGCAAGGTGTCCAGATGTTGAAGAGGAGCTGGAGTTTTGTCCTTGAATCGTGTCAGCAGTCGCCGCTCAATAGCTCGAAACTGCACAGCCCTTTCAGACAACAGCTCCTGATACTTCTCAGCATTCAAACGTAGCTGCAATTTAAGGGTTTTCAAGAATTCAGGTTAAGGGTCATATACATTCATGCATGCATATTCCAAATGAAATGCAAGAAGGATAGGAAAATTTTTGAGACAGAGAGTAATACTCAAATACTCAAATATGAATACCATTTATGCCAGTTTCATACTTTATACACCTTGTGAAGCTTAACACTTTCAAGAACTATCATTTGCCACTGAAATCAAAACTAATTGTCAACAGCCACAATAACCAGTGAAAATGCATAAACATCTCATCTAGAAGCCTATTAACAAGAATGACGTTTCACCACCAAGACACAAAGGCTTCTTCTTGGTTTGGTGTGCTATTCATGACACATATACAGTGTACTGGACTTTATATTCATTGAAGTAGAAAGCAAATAGTTATTCCCTCAGCATGAACAGAAGTACTGAATTCTGTACTGATTAAATTATTGTGGTTTTCTGAATTTAAATCCTTTTTCCCTTTATCTATACTGACTAGCTAACGCCAACAAAATTCCTTGAAGTGCTCACAAAAGAACCTTTAAAAGATAAAAGGATTAAAACACAAAATAAGAATTTTTATTATCTGGGCACTTGATGTACACTTTCCACTACATACCTCAAAAATAAAAATTACCAAAGATGAGTCTTTCATAAAGCTGTGATACCTGTGTACAGCTGATGTTATAGCTAGCAGAAGAAGCATCAAGACACACAGCTTTCCAAATGCAGGCAAAAGTGCCCCAAAATGAAGAGAAAAGGTAAGTTTCTTAAATTTACATACCAGATTATATTTAAAATTAAGCAAATGTCAATCTGTCCAGTACATTATTATGATAAACAGTTCAGAGGTGCTAAGGGAAGAAGAAACACGATGAAGTTTTACTAAAAGTAGTAGGAAAAAAGGGATATCTCAGGTAAGGGATAACTCAGGTAATTTTCTCCTAAGCTTGCCAAAAAAAACCCCAGTATGTTGAAACTAACAGGGATGAAAGCATAGGAATGCCTTTAATAGATCATTTGACATTTTTTAGATCAGATAATTACAGTATAAATTCAGAAATTTTAAAAGAACCAGCTACAATATAATTAGAGTCTAAATTAGCATCCCAGAAATCACACCTGTATTTTGAACTTCAATGTATTTAAGCTTGCTATATACTCTAAAGAAGCCTAGGTTTAAGGTATTTCTACAAAAACAGTCACTTTTTAAAAAAAAATTAACATTTTTTTACTCTCAAATCAGTTGAAAGAAATTAGAAATAGAAAGAGCTTCAAATATCGACCAGGATCTAGGCTGAATGCTCAAAATATCCCAGAAAATCCCAACGATACCTTCCATCTTTCTGGGCAGTGACAGCTCCACCTCACAGAAAATTTGGCAGCATAAAAACACATCCAATAGTATTTCTCATTCTTGCATACATTCTTGCAACAGGTTGTTGCTTTTGCTCAAATATATGAGTTTAACAGAAATTTTCAAATAGCAGTTATCTCTTTTTATTGGAAAGGTATGGAGGAAAGAATGCATGTATTTTAATTGATTAGTTATTCCTACAAGCTAGCTGAACTACTGGAGATTCTTCATTGTCACCTCCATGGCCAAACAGGGAAAAGTAATTACATTTCTTTTATTTCTGGTCTAGCAAACTTCCTTGAGCCTCCAATGATACTTCTACAAAGGCAGTTTTTTAAATATCTGAAGGGACTTTCCCTTAGATACAACTGTATTTTCTGAAAGCCAAATGCCTGTGATACTATAGTTATAATCTGATTAATTATTGCACTAAAAACCAATTTTAAACTAGCAGACCATTAGCAATTCACATTTTATACACCATACCTCAAAATGTCGATCAATTAGTTCAAAATATTCTTGCAGGGGAATTGAACCAGAAAAGGTACATGCAAAATCCTTGCAGTTTTGCTTCTTGAAATGCTCTTGTAGTCGGTGTATGAGCTCCTTCGTTACCAGCCAAAGGTCTTCCAGCTGATCACTCTGAATCCTGTATCGTTCTTTGAGTGCAAGAACAAATACAGAACTAATAAACACAGTTTTCTGACACATAAATTCACTACACAACAGTTTAGCTAACACTGAAATAGAATTTACCTGTATCCAAAGTCTACATGAGATTTTATGAAGACATGTACATTCAGTAGTGTTAAAGAAATACTTGTATTTTATTGACTGTGCTGCTTCACTTTAAATACAACTAATATTAGTAGAAAGTGATTCTTATCCAACTCATGCTATCACTTGGTAAAAATGGCTCAGTGTAGAAATGAAAAGTGTTAATATAAACTGAAGTGAAAAACCAAATCCTGATAGCTAGTGTCATCTGTCCCAGCAAATTCATTTAACTCATCAGATTTTAGAGAATTTCAAAGTACCAGGCTAGTGAAATGAGATTTTATTTCTAATTCATGTTCATATAATCCTCTCTCCAACTTCTATGAAATCAGAATTAACTAATATTACTATTAGTTTAATTAACAGAATTGGATGATAATAGCTAATACATGTTGAGAAAAGCAGTGTGGAAAATCATAGCAGCCTTTTAATTTTAATTTTTTCAGATAAAGCATTTTCAAACATTAGGTCCTTACATCTTTTCATTACACATCTGCCAATAACTAACAAAAAAAGGATAGATAGAAATGTAGCTATGAGAACTTGACACAAAATCGTTCCTTTTTTTTTGCCCTTGTTAAAAAGGTCCACAGTAAATCAAATTAACCAGAATTCTTTTAAACTTGAATGTACTTATTTTAAATTTTCTCAACATTACTAATTCAAGATTGTTTGACATTACCACTGGCATCATTCCCGGGATATGTATTTCACTGAATACCGAATGACAAATTCTGTTTACAGTGTAACAGGAAAGAAGCAAGTTTTATTTAAAAACATGCTTGTTAAAGAAAAGAACACCATCTGCTAAAGATAGCATTCGACCTAATATCCATTTTTTAAACACTCACAATGTAATGGCTGGACTTACTTGGATGTATGACCATACTTTGCCTTAAGTGATTTTTCCTTGACGGAAATTAGCTCAGATGTTTTCAGGCCAAATCAACAGTCATTCCTTTTATAATTGACATATCTAATACATTAATGGTTTAAAATGGACAAAACTAATTTCCTCCAAATTGCACATTTAGTTTCCATACACTGTTTGTTGGTCAATACAAACACAATCTAATTTTACCATGGTCTGAGTAGAGAACATTGCAGTCATTTGCTTTTCTGTGATGTTCCAAGTCTCAAAAAGGACAAATTAGATTTGGAAACGTTACAAAACTGAGAATCTGTAGTTAAACTAAATACATGCTTTAAACAGAAATACAGTAAAAGAGGAAAAATAAGTAACTGTGCTTCTGCTCATCCCATGCTTTTATGATGGTTAACCAATTTGTAGTAGTCTTTTTGTTAATAGAAGCTCCATTACAGGAAATTACAACAGATTTTCAGTAATTTCTCTATCAAAAAAGCAGAAAACTGACGGGCACCAATAAATTAAATAGCTTACAAAGTCTTTTCACACTACAACAGGCTGTCCAAATAGTACAACCTGCATTCCAACTTTTCAGCCAGTAGGAACTTTAGAAGATTCAGTTCACTTCTCAGCTAGGAAACCCACATCAGAAGAAAAACACCCCAGCCACAGTTAGCAGTCAAGCCCTCCTTAAGTTATGATTAAAAGACAATTTTAAAATTTTCAGCCCAAAAAAATGCCTTGAAGTCTTAATCTAGCTGGTGCAAGCTACTTTTTAATATATATTTTCTGTCAGTACATATTTCAGGCTGGGCTTCTTTGCAGCAGTCTTGTCAAATTGAAGTAACATCTTCAATTGCTACACTAGTTAAAATGGATTAGCTAATAGAATTAAAAACTAACATGAAAACAGATGTTGCTCCTATTTGCAGCTTCAGCAATGAAACCCAACTGAACCTGACAACCTTCATTGCTAAATGCAGCTCTTTCCATTCAGAACTTAAGGTCCATTTGATAAGGAATATCGGAAAAAGAGGTCTTCTTCCATTGTCCATTATAAAGTCCTTTCATTGAAAACCAGAAATAAGATTTGACCTTAACAACTTCTTTTACTTTTCTGAAACACCATTACTTCTAGTAAAAATTTATCTACACATAGAGGTTTCTTTTTGAAGAACATTTCCTCAGTTAAAATGCTACATAAGCGCTTTTACAAAGTATAAACTCCGTGTTACATACCAGAGTAAGCACCTATCAAATACATAACTTCATCAACATTCATTAGTTTCAAAGAAGATATGTTCAGTCAAGCACAATCATTACAGTATCATGATATTCTACCAAAAAAATGCTTTCATATAATCCACAGTCTCTGTTTGTAAAAATATTCTGAATTATGATTGACTATCAGAGTTCTTACAAATATCTACCTTTAAATAAGTTTTAGTTAGTTACATTTCAAATGAGCACATTTTCCCCCTAAGACCTTCTCTAACCAACTCAGTTCAATGCATGAAGTGGATGCTGGAAACAGGCTGCTAACATAGAAAGTGACATCATACTACTCATTTGTTTTCTAAAGTTAGGATTCCCATACACAGTAAATGAGTAGCCACACTAAGAGAAACAGACATTGTGAAGCTCCTTTGTAAAGTGAACTTCACAAGTAAAGCAGTGTGGGAAAGTTTATTCTAAGACTGCAAGCGTCATTCCTAGCTGGTGAATAAACAAACCTGAGAGGAAAAGATTGAAGATTGGGGGTAGGGGTGTATGTGATTAAAAGTTATGGCCTTCAGTAGAAACTAAAATATATTCATTACGCAGAAACAAATTTGTCCTTATAGCAATCAGATTTAACAACTATGCAAGAAAAAGTCCAAATCAAAGATTTAAACTGAAATCCAGGAAAAGTTATTTGTAAATCCTTTGGTATTTAAAAACTATTATTGCACTTTTAGTATAGTTAAATCTGTTTAAGATCTCCTATTCAAAGAAATATTAAAAACAAAGTAACAATATAAAAAACAAAGTAATATAAAAAGTTATTATAAAAAGTAATTATAAATAGTAATATAAAAACAAAGTAACAATAAAACAGCATGTAAATAATGCATACAAAAAACAATACAGATGGATTTGATCCTTAGAAATATAAAACAATTCTTGGTACAATGAAAACTACTCTCCAGATGGTTTCTGTTTTTAACACATATGATTACATTAGAAAAGGTATTAAATATTAGCTCACAGCTGACCCCATCAATATTTATATAGCCCATCACAAATATGGATTTCTGAAAACAGTAAGGAATATTATCTCAGTGTTGAAAAAATTTCACATCGACAAACCAAATTGTGATTTTTCACTCAAAGCAGTTTCCACAAAGCATTCACACAGTGTTCCAACTGAACCCTCTGCAGTGCACAGTTGCTTTTCTAGCTTTTCAATTTGTAGTCTGCTGTATTAAATGAACACTTTGTGCTCTGCTGGCATGGAAAATGCTACACACAATTGAACTTATGTGGTTCCAAGGCACAGGCCAAGAAAGAGTTTAGCAAGTTGAACAGTTGTACAGAGCAGGACCATAAACTCTTGAAAATTAAGAGAACCTATCTCTTTCAAAGAGCACAAATTTAGGTGGCTGGAACAGGACTACTTAAACCACAAACTGCCCTATACAAGAGATGCTGGACCAGGTAACAGCTTATCTACATGCATGTTCATATACTCTTTAAACATAATAAGAAGGATCTCGAATCCATAATCTCTTACTTACAAAGATATACAGGCACATAAAGAGAAGAGATGGGGATTTACTCAGCTGTAGAGAAGCAATAGGGTCTGATGCTTAATTTAAGTCAAGGATGACTCAAAGTCAGAGGGAAGTTAGAAACTTGCTTTTTAATCCCTTACAAAAATTTCAGTAGGTGACTAATTCCAAACACAGATGTTGAAATTCCTTTAAGATGAGGGGTTTTTCCATTATTATAATGACAGATTTCGTTTATGAATAAAAACATTGCTAAAAGCTTTAAGAAAATCCAATTTCTTCAGAGAACTACCACTGCAGTGTACTGTATTTTGAGTATGATTTTTTGTTTTGTTATACAATTTTATTCTTGAAAGTAGGTAAGAAACCATCAATTAACACTTTGAAACTCCTGTGTTTATTTACAAACACTGATTATCCTTCTTTGTACGATCCACATTTTCATTTTGGACATATTCTAACTGATGATCAGGCTTGTTTTACTCTAATACTGACAGAACTTACGTGATGTTTTTGAAGCAAGAAGAGTGGTTTTTGAACCAGTTAAAAACTGAAATCCGAGAGCATTTGCTTGGTCACCCTCAGATGGATCAACAAAGTCTGAAAAAGAAAGTTAAATATCATTTTCTGTAATTTGACACTGGCATTCAGCAAACCTCAGTCCATAGCCAGGACTATATCAATCTTTGCACCAGCAATTGAATGTGATTGTTTCCCTTCTTGGGGTTCAAAAGTAACAAATATCAGCAGTTTGGTACACCCTTCCTTCATTCACACGTGGAATGTGAGCCACACACTGTTTCCCTTCCCCAGCCTGAAAATAAAAAGTTGTTTCCCAGAGGTTCAGTCTGTACATTCTAAAAGAACTGCAATTATTGTACAGCCCAAAGACTACCACTTTCACCAGATGCAAGGCCACCTTTAATTCAGATATTTATGCAAAACTTTTGCAGAAATTATCATTAAAATGCTTAAGCCGACTCCCTTTTTAGCTTTCAGCACAGAGCAAAACAAACACTCAGCTTGCTAAAACTAGCTACTCTGCAAAGTCCAACCATGCACATCTTTGTTTTCATTCCATATAGTGGATTATACCAGTTTAAAAGGTTTAATTTTAGAATATTATATTTTTAAAACTATTCTTTGTCACCACTACTCCCACTACTTCTCCTGAAAATAAGGCAAAAAAGGGAGAAGGGATACTACTTTTCTTGCATTTACCAATACAAATTTTGTTCACAAATTACATCAAAATAATAAATATCAACATAATAAACAGCATACTCTTCTTATTTAATCATTGTAAATGAAATGAACAGAAATCAGAACATTTCAATACTTTCTTGGTCTTATGCTTTGTTTTATATTCTCAACAATGAATCTCTAGGCTAAAAATAAAATACAATGTGCTATTCTGAAAGCATTATTGCTTAGCCATAATGGAAGCTCATTATTAAAAACCCCAAAATAGAGACCCTTAAAAAAATGTTGCACATCCAGTTGAGAGTTAAAACTATATTTAACCTTAAAATGAAGAGAATCATGCTAAAAAAAAAAACACAAACAAAACAAAGAAACAACAACACACCAAAAAAGCCTACATCACTGTTCTCAGACAAATATATTATATAAGATTTTAAAGAGATGCAGCTAATCCTTAAAAATACAATAGTAAAGTTGTTGGCCCATACAGCTCTCAGCAAATTGTTCCAGAACCTTAGTCATCTGGATTTCTAAAACTTAATCACTGTCAGACTGAACTTACTCACAATCACGTTATAAGCCCTGTTTATTAATTTCTTCTTGTGCTAATATGATCATCTAGACCCATGATATAGCCACAAAATATTTACTGAAGTCAACTGTATTATGGGCTTTTTGCCTGTGTATTATTAAGCTAAATGAATCACTTTCCCTTCATTCTCTTGAAATCTCTAGATAACATTTTTCTCCACTTTTGAGTTATATGTATTATATTTTATTTAATATCAGCAACTAGCACTTAGTTTGCCAGTGCACAGTAACATGATATTGGTTTCCTGCATGGAAGCATTTTGTGTAATGCATCCTCAATTTTTATTTCTTTGCTTACGATTAGAACGTATTGTACCACAGAGTACTCCTGTGGTAACTTCCACCTCCTCTCTCTTCCAATTGCAAGCACATAATTACAGCAAAACTTATCTTCTTAGCATTACACTTTATAGTATACTCAATTTCATTCTTCTTCCTCCAGTCCTAAGTGGAAATGAACTTCTCCTTCATGCTACTTTAATATAATGCTGAATAGAGAACATAGTTTGGTTTTGCACATCAGAAAATAATAATATGTTCAAGTCCTTTATTTGGTTGAAGAAGGTAACTGAAATTATTAAATACAATCAGCTTCAGACTGATACATCAAATACTCCACAAGTCATCCTGCAAAGCAAATGTACCCCTTACGTACAACATTTACCACTCTTGCTTTGCCCTGCTCACCCTTTTTTAAATGAATGCACATGATTTCCCCATTACAGCACTGCTTAAGTAATTTCATGCAAAGTTCTTGTCTGCATACATAAAAATTAGATCTATACAATGTAAAGAAATCTGCAGTTTTACCAGAGACGGGTATACTACCCCAGGTGTATTACTGTTGAAATATTATGTCATCATTTCTTCCAAAATATATTTTTTAATATACTAACATAAGATTTTTTAATTACTTCATTACTTCACATGGACAAACAATTCCTGTTGGGAGCTTCTAACACCTTTTATATTTAAAAACCTACCTGGAAAAATGGTGACAAAACTGATGGGAGGTTTGTTGGTATCAATAGTTAGCTTGTGGTTTGCTGCTTTTGAAGGTTGAGCTGGAAAGCAAACTAACTTCAAAGGCAGACTGAAGCTACACTGTGAAACTCTTGGTATTCCTAAAATGAAAGAACACAGATTTTTCATTTCCACATTCTGAATACAGGATACTTTCACTGCTGTCCTCAAAGAGTTATAACAAGATATTTAATGTGATGAAGGAATGTCTTAAAACCAAAACTACATAAAATTCTCAATCTTCTTAAAATTTTCCACCTAAAATATCTTTAAATTTGAATACTTCCAATTACTTTCTCAAGTGAACATCTTTATGTAGAGGGGAAAATAAGAGTTATTAATAAAACTACTGCATACTTATACTAATTAACATGCAATGAAGATTAGTTTTATTTAATTCTCTAAACTAACAATACCACTTTAACATAAAAAAACCACTGCAATTACTCCCAATGCTTCAAATACAGAATTGAAGCATCAACATTTTCATCAGGAATATCACAAACCAAATGCTCTTTATGAGTATATTTATTCTTTTTTTATAAACTCTTAAATAACACCTATGCATCCTTCATATTATCTGTCAGAGGTTTGTGGCTTAGAAAAAGAATGTATCCAATGGATACATCCTAAATCTATATGAAATTCTGTATTTCAGCTTATTGCATCACAATAAAACAGAACTGTAAAACAAATTGGGTACTGCCCTCAGTGTTGGGATCTACTATCACAAGAAATTTCATCACAATGGTGCAGGAGAAAAGAGGAAGTTTTGACATTAACATTTAGAAAATACATTTGAATGTGTCAAAAATTTTCTCAGATATAAATATTGTTTCAAATTGCTGGCATGTCAGATATTGCCTGGTATGTTCTATGCAAAAGGCAAAAGTGCTCACTGCTGTGAAATATGGAGTACTTGCTCTGTTGAGAAGACAGATTGTAGGACTTTTAAGGACAACTTTTTGATGAAGCACTTACAGGAAAACCTTGTTTAACATAACAAATTTTTAGAGACAATAAAGTAAGATTGTGTCAGAAAAATCATGAAACTGATAGGTACACAGAGGTATACACAGAGAGTATAAAAATTGAGCTCAAACACTCAATAGCCATCCAAGAAACCTGTTTTGCTAGTAATTTTGTTTGTTTGCTGCTCCTCAGATCTCTTCCAATGAAAAAATTACTTCTAAGACTCATGTCAGGGAAAAAATGCTATCATAAGGCTCAGATTATTCCCTGTGCTTGTCAATTCACAAGCTGTTTTGGCTGGCTGATAAAGCCTCCAAGTAACTGTTCTGCAGCAGCTTATAAATATTAAATTATAGAAAATTGAGCAGAAGACTCATTCAAACTGAAGACAGGTCTTCAAAATTAAGAGTATCTCCAGGTTCCAAGGAAAATTCCTAAAGGAATACTTGAAAATAAACCCATAATCTGTTAGAATTACTCATTCAACTGTATCTTCATCATCTAAAGGGAAAAGTAAATTTTTTCTTGATGACAGCATAACACAAGTATCTTAGTATTAAACTTAGATAAGGAGATTTATCAACAGGAAATATTAGTAGTAAAAGCAGGCAAAAAGATTTTGATACATATTTATATTTAAAACAAGACGTTTTTCATGCTTTTTTCAGACCAGCTTTTTTCTACATGGTCTTCTGCCACTCTACCTCATCATAAACGTAACTTTCCAATATTTCAGACAAAGGTCAAATCAAAACTAAATCAAGTATTATCTAGCATTTGGAGGAGACTGGGGAGATTTCTAGTTGATTAATCCGAAACAGTTACATATAAGAAAAACAAACCAAAAAGCTGCAACAAAATTTATCACTACAGTTAAAACTTGCTGGGGAATGTTTCAGAGTATTTCAGAATTTTAAATGGCACTAAGGAAACAAAGTAGTAGCTACATGTGGGAAGCACAATTTCCTCAACCTGTTGATGTTCTGTCTAGCAATCTCTAGCAATCTCACTTCATTTAGAGTTGTGATACTTTGCTGATACAGAATTTTAGCACTATAATGAAGAAAAAAAAAGGAAATAAAAATTCAGATTCTCCTCTAATCTGAAAAAAATCAGATGATGTTTAATGTTATCTCATAAGGTGCTAGTATTTAAAGGCATACTATGCACTTAACTATAAAACAGTCCCATGCCCTGTAGATACTATTTCATTTCCAAATTCCTCATGCATTTATTCAGTTATATTTGAAATTTAAATTAATGTGCATGATAAAAAGTATTAAAACTCAGATGTCCCAATTTGGCATGTTAAATATTCAGAAAATTAATATTTGCTCTGGTTTTGATGACCCTGAGTTTATGTAGTGCAGTGTACCCCACAGCAACCCAAAAAAGATTTTCTCACCGATAATTCTACAAAATTTAATGTGCTCGGCAATATTCTCCTCAGGACAAGGTTTTCATCTTGCTTTGATATTTCTTAGAACAAAAATCCAACCTTCATTTTTAGAATAGTATTCTTTCAAACTATATACACTTGTTTTTATACAGTTTATTGATCATTAATTTTTTTAATTACTTTGTCTAGCAGAAACATGCCACAGGGTAACAGTTATTCTTGTCAAGAGCAGTATCTTATTGAGATGTTTCGAGCATCTATTTCCTGTACAACACCTCCAGGTCCATTGAAATATCCAGAAATCAGAAAAGGAGGTGAACAGTAACAGTTACCTTCCTGCTTCTTTTTACTGCACTTAGTAAGCTCAAAAGAGCATAAGTATTAAAAAATAAGACTCTAATATATTCATCTTTAACTTTTGTTTAGAAAAACTGCAAAACTGGAAACTCCCTTTCAGTCGATACGTAAATCTATGACAACCAACTTTTTTACCTTCTCAAAACATGACGGAATGTGTATTTAATATGTTTATCTTTAAAGTTCATAAAATATCTTCTACAAGCAGCACATCTTTTCAACACATCTACAACTACACTGAAAACCACCCTTCTCTTTTTAGTCTGCATATACATAAGCTAATTTTCCAGTCTTTTTTTGTCTCTTTATTGTACCTTATCCATGAATTTTATCTACCACAATCACAGCTAAGTTTTGTACTACTGGTAGTCTCAGACAGAAAGCAGCCTTGCAGCCTTGAATACCATGTTTGCAATAGAAATTGGAATGAAGACATGTTGTGACATCATCCTCAGAGCTACTCAGTCCAAACAGCAAAAATGCCAAATTGCTGTTTCAGTTGCACCAAAGATATAATTTAGCTGCCTAGTTGCTAAACCTGGGGAAAAAAATATATAGGAAAATATAATTGTTTCCAATTTCCAATCTCAATGTACAAGGAACTTAATACTTACGCCAAATCCCCATGTTACAAATGAGAAAGTGCAATGTGCTTCACCAAGTAATGTCCTTATAACCTTCTGTTCTCTATATTCACAGCTTCATAGCATCAAACCAAGAATAATAAGAACTTAGAGAAATAATAGGCAAAATAACAGCTCCCTTCCAAATCTGTTTAATTCAGCATACACTGTCACTCATAAAACTTGACAATTTTTGCATTCACTCACCTTCAGGATTGAGCTCTGCCATATGAGCAGCAACAGGACAAAATGGGGAAAAAAAAAAAAAGGAAAATATCAAATTTTAAAAAAAAGGAAATATAACAGGGGTTTAAAAACTTAAGCCACATTTATTAAGTAGACAATACATAAAGACATAATACTAGCCAAAACCAGACATGAGACCATATTCATCAATAGTGCAACTCCATCCAAGTGACTGACTCATCAAGCTTCAGCTGTCTGAATCCCACAGAGACAGACTGAAGAGTGATTTGGCCACAAATATGGATATCTTTCAAAAACTAAAGAGGAAACAGTCTCTGTTCAGATAAAATGAAGTCACAAAAGTCTTAAAGTTTGTTTACTAGGGTAATACACTTAGGGATTTGACTGCCAAGTAACACTTGTATTTGTATGTAATTTTACAGAAGTATCTCAAATTAATTATTTAAATAAATATAAAAAAAATTAGCAGATCCTAGCCCTAACCCTAATTATGTTCCTTTACTTACAAGTCTTCAAAATTCAACCAAGATGAGTTTTTAAAATTTATTCTTCAGTTTTAATAATTATGTTAATTGTCATGTCTGCTTGTTCTTTTTTTTAATAGAATATAAACCATCAAACACATTCAAGATGCAAGCTTTTCTTACTTCCCTAACCAAAAGGGTTGCAAAATCCAACTTAATATCTAAAATAATTTAAGCTTTATTAGCATTACCTGAAAGAAATAACACATTTATTTTCCAGTCTTAGGAAGCAAAATTACAGAAACAAGACCAGCAAAACAAAAAACAAGCTTTCAAAATCAGAGGATCCAAGACACTCACTAGTGCGCTACCTATTCAGTCATTCCAAAAACCTGTCTAAGGCCACATCACTAATTTGGACAGTTATGAATGCACAGCATCTCACAAGGAATATGCGGTCAGAATCACAGGACAGAGGGACTGAAGTTGTACAAGCTGCTCATGCAGGTTCCAAATTAAAAGGGAGAGCTTCCTTTTCTTTAGAAACATCCATTTCATTATTTTTCTAGAAATAAACATTTCAGACACCGCACAGCCAAGACTACCATCATAAACACAATGCTTCAAGTGTGAAGTGATGCAAAGAAAATTTTTATGTACAAGTATCGATATAGGATAAGGTACTCAAGACTACCACCCTCCACAGAAGCCCTTAGTACACATGCACTTCTTTTATGCCAATCTACTCCATTTGTGCTGGCACAGCTCAGTCTTAGCACAGTGAACCAAATCAGCAAATCTGGCTGAGAAACAACTGGTGACCGTGTGACCACAACAGGGGAGGAGGTGCAGGAGCAAAGCCAAGCAGCAAGAAATGAAGAATTGACAGCTTAAACTGGTTTATGCAGCATTTAACATGGAAGCTCTGCCTAAATACAGCTTCTCAGTAGCCTGACACATTCACAAGGCTGAGTGTAGAACACTAAGCTAATAAACCTTCAGTTATGGATAGCAGAATAAATTTACATATTCTATCACTAGGACACTGTAACATCATAAAATAATGAGTTGGTTTCTATTTCTTGGGCTTAGTTTATTATTTGGAATGAGTATGTTCATCTGTTAAAAAGGAAGTGAGGAATAATCACTCCCAATGCTTATTCAGATCTCATTCTCTGTGGGGAGGCATTATTGTCACATTTGTTGGCAGACCAGAAGGGTGAATAGTCATAAAGATGTGATCAACTTCTCACTCCAAGAGGTGGAACAGAACAGAAACAAGTTGATAGGACATGGTGAGAAAGCTGGTACAGCTGTTTCCCAAGCAATAAACTTCTGATTTTACCTCTGTAAGACCAATTACACAAATTGATCCAACATAAAATATTAACTAAAACTGAAGACTAGCTAAACGTTATTTATTTAATTACTACTGCCTTTAGTATATTTCAAAATAAGATTTATAAGAAACACATAGGGGAAAAAGCCTCAAAAAAAAAAGGCACAACACTTTCAAGTCTCCAGTGGCTTACCTGTTGGTATATTATATGAAACCATACAAGTTCCTTCTAGTTCTGGTGGAGAACAATTCTCCTTCAAAAAGACAGACAGGACCACAGTTTCAGATGAATCTGGTTCTAAAAACAACACAAAATTAAATCAATTAATAGGAGCATCCAAATGAAAACAGCTTATTTCCTAGCAATTTGGGAATTATTTTACTAAATTATGGTCATTTCTCTATTAGTTCACCTTTATCAAATCATTGTACAAATCATTGTACTGCCTTTTTTTTAATCCTTAATTTGTAAAGGCAAAATAGGGCCTTCAAGAATCTTGAAGCATAACCTATAAAACAATTCAGCACACTGAACATGGCAAATATAAAAGAAATTAGATTCACATTGTAATTTTGGTATTTTACAAAAACATTTGCTCCTATCACTTGTTGAGAAAATATAAGAACTGCCCCTTCAAATGAGAGTAGCAGTCAGTAAAGCCCTGTTTCAACAGGGACTATTACTTCCCATTTCAGAGCAGAAATGGCCTGCAGTTCCAATTGAAGCAGCAGGCACACTTGTCTGACCTTCAGCTTCTCACATAGTCTTAAAGGTAACCCCACCTGCAATCTAACCAACAATAGTGTGGAAAATTAGGATCCTGAAAATGCTGATTCTACTTTGGGAACAGATGGTAGACAGTTCCCCAGTTGACAAACTTACTGCCCCTGTTTGTAGATCAAGACTGGCATTACTACACAGACAGAAATGTCAGCCAAACAAAATAACCCAGGACTACAGAAGTACTACAGAATAATCGGGGGGTTTTTGCCTCTAACATGAAGCTGCCACTCTGTCTCTCTTCACCTGTCACACATCATATCACAACCAAGGAAACAACTCCACTCTTTCCTACTTCACCTTCCTCCCCCAAGCAGTGTCTAGAAGCTGTGGAGTGCAGCCAAGGCAAACTTGTAATTGCTTCAACCACTGCATATCTGCAACAATGCACTCACTGGAGGCTGGGCAATACCTTTTCAAACCTCAGAAAAAGTAACAGAATAATACAACAGCTGTGATGGCACTGCCAGAATTTACCGAAGTCATCGAAGACAAACTGGTCACAGGTGACAGCTAACGGAGCTTGCACACACACGGCCAGGCATGGCTTCTGTGCTTTCACTCTGCTCTGGATTGTTATCTAGATCAAGGGACATACAGAAGTACTTAAAGGAAGCAGCTAATTAATCTCTACAGCAGAAAAAAAATTCCATAACCAATAGAAAGATACAAAAGTCTGCAAAGACCAATTCAGCAACAACATTTAAGGACTTGAAATTTCAACTTCAAAACAAGTATTTTCATTTTACAATTCTTATTTACTTACAGTCAATAATGATGCACAGTAACTTTCAAGATCACATAAACCTGAGGGGATTTCTCATGTTCTTTGTCATTTTAAATCATTTTAAACCAAGACAAACTAAAGCTAAAGTATTATTGAGGGCTTAGCACCCTGCAAGTGTGAAGAGCATTCCTTATAATGCAAACAAATATAAAACTTTGCATTTGTTAGGTGATGATAGTGAAAAAAAACCCAAGAAGAATAAAATCAAAGATAAACAAAGAAATTACTTTCTTTAACTGCAAACAGAAATGCAGTTGAATAACTTCAAGTTTTGGGGTTTTTTTACTGCAAACAAAATAAGAAAATCCATATACAGGATATTCAGCACAACTCCAGATAATGAAAGCTCAGCTAAACATAGAGTGGCCCTCATTTCTTCTATTGTGCACAGCTATTCCACTGCAAAACCAATGGATATCAAAACAGTGTCCTTAACTCATATCTAAAATGAAAGTATAGTGGTGACTGAGATCTGTATGTGGTCTGCATAGACAGAGACCATATTTCTAATATTGCCTATTTTGCATTGCTGGTCTACCAAGGAGTTCACTACAGCCAGGTTAAATCAATTTAGAATATTATTACTTATTATTACTTATAAAATTACTCAAGTGTTAGGAAACTACTTTTACTAACTTAATTAACATCAACATTGATTTAGGTTTAACAATACACCAGTTATCGCAGTAAAAAGATTCTAGAAAAAATGGAATTCATGATAACTCCTACATTTACTATTTTTGTTTCACTAATAGGTACAAGATGCATGAACAAGAAAAGAGAATGGGGAATTAACTATGTCTTCTCATTAAAAAAGCCTGTGAAATATATAAATGAATCACTCATTTGAACTTCTTTGAGCAGACTTATCACTGACTTTATCAGAATAGTGGTTTTATCCTGTATCACTTTTAGCACGGAAAAATGCAGAGAAAGATGTTGGACCAAGTACAAGTAAACCACACTAGTCTGAGGGGATCTGGATCAAACAGTTCAGTTACTCTAGACAGAAAGAGAATTTGCAAGGTCCTCAAAAATTAAAATCCATTAATATTCTTAGAAGGTCATCCTAAAGTCAAAAGTAAAAATCATGATCCTTTTTAGGTAATACTGAGGAAAAACTACACTTGCACGCATATGCATGTGCACACATACACACACTTTCTTTATAATCAGTTATAGGCACCAGCTCTCATGAAGAACTGCAATTTTCTAATTAGATTTTTCTACATTTTTTTAATTGCTAAAGCTATGAAAGTGTTTTTACAAAAGAAAGTCTATTTTTGTTTATTGACAACCAAACAGGCAGCTGAAGGTTATAAACTTACCATTTGAGTAACCAAACATTTATTGTTATTGGAAAAAAAAGTCTCATGAGTTCCAAAACTACTTCATTCTATCCAAGTAGTGTTTCTGTGATGGCTTACTGATAAGCCTATCAAAATTAAAACTGCAGTCACTTTCTGACTGTAGCAGAAGGCTTGCTAGAATGACACCATATCATACTGAGGAGAAAAAAAATTAACTATGTATTGTATTTCAAACTTCTCTCATTTTCATGTTCTAAGTGAAATACACAGAAAGTAATGGGTTTGTTATGATTTGCCACCACTATTCAAATGCTACTGTTTGAGTTAGGCACAGTACCTTTACTGTGAGTGATGGCACTGCCCCTGCTTTTACCTCACTGTCAATGGCCTGCTGTGGAGAAAAAGATAAAAATAGATGAAATTCAATGTTCCACATGAACAAGCAAACACAATAAAAGCAATATTACTTTCCTACCATCAACTTGGTAAACACAGAATTAACATGAAAGGACTTATCATTCCTATGACAGATTAAAATACACAAAACACATTTCTGAGTTCCTTCTGAAAATGTGAAGTCTCTGTTTGAAATTCCCTGCAAAAAGGATAGCAAAAGGTCATGAATTTACTATATATAAGAAACTAATACACTCTGATGTATATATGAATATTTGAAGCTGTTTTGATTGGCACACTACTTTTCACTGTATATTTATTCAAATTCTGAAAATACTTTTTGCTATTCAGTAGGAAAAGGTGACTTCCAATCTGCCAATATATTATATATACAATATAGCATCTACTATAAAATCATCACACACGATTCTATAATCAGAAATATACCTGGAACTTCAAAAGAAAATTCTAGCAGGCACTTCAATACTCCTGCTAATTTCTATTTCAATAGGCAATTCCATCTACTTCAACATTTATCTTGACCTTGTGGTCTATTTTAATCTTATTTTATTTTGAAACAGGTCAGTCACTACAGTTGAACAAAATGCTCCCACTTAAACTATTATAAAGAAACACTTCTCTCACTTCTGATATAATACCAATTTACTGATTTGAACTTATACTTTCTCATTATAAAACAGTAAATTAAAAACAGTAAAATAAGGGCCACTTCTACAAACTTCATAAGAAGTCAGAAAGCTGGTAGGCTCTCTGGGTTCCAGAAGGAGGACTTTTATTTGTACATTGTGCACATTTCTCAGCTAAAAAAGGACAGACACTCTCATACAGGCTTGTCACGCTCTCTGGTGACCAGTGGTTGATTCTGAAACAATAGCAGGGATATAAAGATATGGAATCTTACCATATTCAACTTTCAGAAATTACCTGGATTTCCTGGATCAGAGGCCACACACAGGAGGTAGCATTAAATAACAGAATGGTCCTCCACTTGCTTATCTACACAATTCTAATACTCTATATCCTCTTTGCTTTTATCACACAGATTGCAATTTCAATCTTTTCACAAGTACAGAAGTAGCATCGGAAATCCTGTCGCTCCCAATGTAACTGCAGAAGCCCTAAAATTGTTCCTACTTTTGCTTATTGATCCTTCCCCACAAAGTATCTTATCAGATTTTTCCTTCCTAGGCAGCTACTGAAAGGACCCACAGAAAAGCTGACCACACAGGAAACTAAGATATATGGGCAGATAAAGATTCAAAGCTGTGGTTTGATTGATAGACTGAGTTACTCACATATGAAACAGACCAGTTGCATCTGGAAGGCTGAGCAAATGAGCACAGCAGCATTAGAGCATTCTGTGCACCTAACAGTTCCAAGGGTTGTGAGCAGATTATTGCAGCTAGCCCAGACTGTGTCACACTGCCCTTTTTTCCACAGCCAAGTGCTAGGACACTAGCACACATAATAAAGAGGTTCATTTATCAAAGAAAAATATCCTTATGTATTTTTTAAACAGTAAGTAGCTGTGAAAAATCAATTTTGCCAAAACTAGTGGCCAGAAATGGATAATTAAAGATGTCATAGTGCAACAAGTATTTTGTATGTACAAGTATGTTATGTAGAAGCTCTCCCAAATCCCACTTTGACTAATTTTTGTAAACTACATATGTATACTACATGAATAAAGTAATTAGGCTGCAACACCAAAGAATATTGAATGATAGCTTGTTGAAGAAAAATCAGAATGCAGCTTGAGTGGTTTGAGTATTCTGTCTTTGAAAGATCCAAGGGTGACATTTTTTTTTCCCCAACATTTATCACTGCTCACGACTACAAAGTTATCCCAGACCCTAAGTTCTTGCTCACTTATGTTTGCTCAGCCAAGAATCTAAAGTTCTCCAGAGAGAATATAAATAAATAATTTTAAATTCTAGTTTAAATCTTTAATAAAAGTGGGTGCTAATTGATGGAAAACTGTGGGCCATGAAGCTCAGTCACATAAATGTAAATAGCAATCACTATGCACGATCAGTCATTATTTACTCATATGAAATCAATGGGGTTTTTGGAGTAATTTCCTTTTTATGCAGGTACGTACAGATTCTTCATCCAAATCAGGTGAAACTTCTGCTGTGACAGTTACATCTCTCTGTTTTTCAGATTCAGGCAAAATATCTTAAAGAAAAAAGCAAATCAGTTCTCCTTTAAGAAACATTCAGCTACATTCCTAAAAACAATACTATTTCAACAGCATCAAGTCTGAAAGTTAGACCTCTACACCTAGTACTGTAAAGAAAAAATAGCAATTTTGGAAACATCAAAAAAAGCGTCACAATTTCATTAGATTTCTACAAACAACCTAAACCTGGATCTTATTCTGGGTTTCTGATTTAAGAATGAAAAAGGATTTAGATACATTCTATAACAAGATTTTACACCTAATATCCATGATCTTTAGAGACTGTATTTTTAAGGTATTGTTAAACTTTCATCCTCACATGCATATGCCAATATACAATGAATAACTACCTCCAAAATAACTCCACACATCTCATGGCACTTTCATATAAATAATTTTATAGTGAATATGTTAAACAAAGAAAGATTCTGTGACTAACAGTCTAATCTTCAGCAAATTCCTCTGCATTAGGAGGTATATCAAAGTTTTATGTATAGACTATTTCATGTGGCTTAACTAAAATAAGTCACCAGATTATTTCTAGGACTATCAACATACAAGGCAAAAGAATGCTACAAACTCACTAAAATCCATAATACAAAACCTTATGCCAATTTACACATGCAAAAAAAATTATACAAATTAAATCCTTAAAAACCTTGAGGAATTGCATAACCTCTTGAGAGTCCAGAAGTACAGCCCTAGGATATTTGCACTTTTCTGAAACACATTTCTATTTTTTAACATACTAAATGTATTGGAAAATTAAAAATCTGAACAGGAAATATATAGTTCCTAAAGTAACGAGTAAAGAGTTGATGTAAAGGGGCGATTAACATATTAATTGAATAACTGAGAGCATGAGCACATTCAGAAAGGCTGCTACAATTTTATTACACACACAGTCCTGAAAATGACCTAGAAGTAGTAGTACATTATGTCTTCCTAACAAGAGGGTCAAGGGAAAAGATTTTGATGAAGACAGAAAATAGGTATTCATTTTCTTGTGCTCAGAGAGAAATGCGTCCTTTAACTACAAGAGAGAAAAGCAAAACCTAAACACATTTCTCCAATACCACCTAGAAAAGAAGTTTAGGACTGTTTTATACTGCCACAATTGCAAAGAACTGGTCCTGCCAATTACACATAGCTCAGCATGGTCCATTCTTTTTCTATCCCTTCTCAACCATTTCTCTTCTGGTTGCTTCTTCAAGCTAACAATGTTGCAACCTCTGTCATACAGTTATTTTTCTATTAGAAGTATAACAGAGATTACAATCAAAGTTTACATGTAAGTATCAGCTTTTTGTTACTATTAAACTGAGCCAAAACACTTTTAATCACTTATGTCATCCAGAGTGATGCAAGTAACATTAGATTTAAGTTAGTATAACAGTTAAGATTATTAAATATTTCATCAGTTTATGTAAATCTTTATTCTTCTAAATATATAAAACAGCTTAAGTTCAACAATTTAATGGTCAGCACCGGACAGAAATACAAGACATTTATGGAAATAACTACCCTAAGTTTTTGTAATACAATGACCTAATTCTAAATACCTTCCACGTTTGAAAGTCAAAATGAAACAAAGAAAAATTATTTCCATATAAGGGCAAATATTTTCAAAACAACACAAGCTCTGACTGCACAAGCATGAATTCAAAAGACAAGAAATTCAACGGGTCATTTTGAAGATTGTGCTCAGGAGTAAATTAACAGTAACTAAGGCTCATGCTGAAGTTTAAAGAAAAAAAAGCAAAATTAAACAAAGCCAACACACCCAAAATTGACAAGTATTCTTCACAAGTAAAATGTTTTGTTATATAAGAATGTTCTCATACACTCAGTTTTACATCCAGTTATAGAAAGCCAAACATCATTAGGACATCTCTCCACAACAAAAGAGCATCCATAAAAACCCATCTGAAAACACCACTTTAATCAGATTAGACAAATTGAAGAAGAAAAGGAATTTAAGAAAGAGAATGGTGAAAAAATCAAAAATATTCATAGTAAATTTATCATTCATGACAGTTATTACAAAATTTTAAAAGGACAGCTACAGTTCCTTTCTCTCTCCTTAGAATTTCCAGACAACATGTTGAAATAAACAAGCTGAAGTTGATTCACTTCAAATTTGTTGATTTGTTCTTTCAGCCATGCTTTTCCTTCCTTTGGTTACGATAGACAGACAAAATTGTCAAATACCCATAAGGATGGACTGTGGTAAAAATCAGTGGAATTTATTCACATCTGTATGCTTAAATAACACATTACTGGATTCAGAAAATTAAAATCCTGATATAAGTCTACCATGATAATAGATGAAGTTACATGTAATTACAAAACAAAGAAATCTTTGTTACAGAATCAAACTCATGCTTGAAGATAAATTATTTTTATTTTCTAGGAATTTCATCTGTAAGATTTTTGGGTTTTTTTTTCACCTAGAAAACTATGTCTATTTCTTTAATTCATTTTAATAATGTGCTATCTATCAGAAGGAAAAAAAATTAATTTGATCTTTCTATTTGTTGAAGATTTATCCACAGCTTCCTGTAAAATCACATGCTTCCAATTCCCTGCACAAACCAGGCGGTTCAAAAACACAGTTATGAAAACTTAAACTCTGAGGGATCTCTGTAGAAATTATGTGCCCTTACTTGAATAAAATCAATGCCAGTTATTAGCAATGTATATAAATTCCAGAATTTATTATCATCAGATATGTCATTCTGTTCTACAAGTATGCTTCTCAATAGTCAAACTAACAGAAAAGTTGCTTTTAAAAAAGTCATTTTTTGTTAATTTCATAACTTAAAAAGTCATTTGTATTAATAAACTGAATTTGGCAAGATCTTTATTCTCTCTGAAACCTAACTACATCAGATTGTTGAAATTCTTCAAGTTTTCTTGCTTTTGGGTAGTCCCTGCACCATCAATTTTTATTCTGAACCGTTGCACTAGTGAAAATTATCTGCAACCTGATGTAAATTACTTTAACCTTCCTACACCATCATGAAAATAAAAAGGAAAAATCCTTTATCCGAGGGCTTTACTGTCTAGGATTTATTTTTTTAATCTTAAATACTAAATTTTCTACAGAAATGTAACAATGGGTAAAGACTGAAACGAAAATATTTTAAAATGCTAAAAGAAAAGTCAGGTGAATAAAGGTGTGTAAAAATATAGAACAAGAAAGAAGTATACCTTGTGTTTTTGTGGCCTCCCTGATGATTTTCTGAAGCTCTTTCATTTCAGCATTCATTTCTTCATAGTTTATTTCCCTAGAATCAACCTTGGGAGCCTGGAAGATTGAAGGATCAGTTCCAAGGTATGAACATTGAAGATGTCCATCATCACTCAGAGTGACTATAACACCCTTCAAGTCTCTGCACAAGAAAAAAAAAATAAAGCTTACCAAGAAATTGGGAAGAATCACAGAAGCAATAACATTAATAATAATATTTATTCCTTAATTAAGATATCTTCATTAATATTACTCCCACTCAATGCAATCATACCTACGAATGGATTTGTTTTAGATGACAAAAGGGCCCTCAGAACCTGTGAATCTGTACAATCAGGAGAGGCAATGGAAAGGATCAGAACAAACAAGCTGAATACACTGGACAGTTGTAACCTATTTATTCATCTAAGTCTTTTGAAGTTGCAATATTTAGATTACTATGCAGGAAAAGGAATCTGGGGGAGGGGAAAAGAAATGGAAAAGAGGGGTTAGAAGAAATCATGAACAGATGGAAGATGCTCACAAAGAAGACAGCTTTAGGGCTTTGATGGTATTAATAGCTCCCCTAACCAATTCTTTGGCTGCTATTGCAGCTACTGTGCTGGCCTCAGACCCGGGCTGGCTCTTCCCTGCAGTATCCATCTAAAAGGAAACCACACAGAACCAGAGCATTCCCCTTACACTCCTCTGAATCAATACCAGTGAGTGTTTTATTAGCTACACTATAGTCTCTTTTCTCTCAAGGGAAAAGTACCTCATTGCTCCTACAAAAATCTCACTTGTTTTGCTTATCTGATTTTACAACACAACTGCAAGGTTCAGGAAAGTATTTAACAAACTATGAGACAATACGGACTGCTGCCAGCATTTTGCTTAATTTGAAGCTTATTCCTAACAGAAGAGAAACTGAACAGTAAAAACCAGCACAGAAGTTAACAGCAAATGCTAGAAGCATATACTTTCACTTTATTTTTTTAAATGCCTACTTTTATTTAAATTAAAAGCCCGTACTTGCTTTCATAATCACGACATTACACATTCATGCCAGTAATTTGCTCTTACTCCATCCTTAGAATACCTTATAGCAGATACTGCCTTTGCATCAAACATGACTGCCATAAAAAGCAAAGAAAGATCAAATCTAATTCTTAGATATAAAAGTCTTTTGGACAAGAAGGCCTAATTCACTATCACATGAATCAAATCCTTGCAAAATACTGAATTTATGTAAGCATTCAAGCTATAATTCATATAGAATTAACAAAAATTCTTTTCACTTACACACACTGATATCTTTAAAGGCCTCCTCTAGTACAATGAAAAGGCAGGTAGCTATGTAAAAGAAATAGAATCCTCTCTGGTTTCCTACACGGTCTTGTAGTATGGCTCCAGAACACACATATAGAAAACCTCAATCCAAAATTTTCCATGGTAATAGTAATTACAAAAGCCAACAGATGTCACAGATTAATTTTGACCACTGATGGTCCACTTGTACTGTTCAAAAATGTCTTTTTGTTGCACACTAAGGCCACAATCCCAATGGTGGTTCTACAGCTGCAATCAAATAATCTGTAAAAACTATGCTGTAACTGAGATCATCTGAACTCTCTATAGTTATAACTGCACACAGGAATGAAGACCCTACTGGGCACTATACAAAAAAGTAATTGCTGTACAAAAGTTTAAGCTTTCTCTTTCTGCAGAAAGCAATTGTTACTCAGTGAAAGAAATAAATCTCTTTGTTGAATTATGAATGTATGGAAACTGCTTGTGAGGGGTTTTTGGACAACAGGTACCTCCAGTCAGCCCTTCACTGAGGCTGGAACATGCAAATCTGAACTGCCTTCAGGAATAGAACACAGATAAAAGGGCTCAAACACAATGTTCATCTTATCTTCCATATAAACTCATCTTAAACAGAAACAGTCTTCTTTTTTGGGACTACTGCTTACTGCTACAGAAAAGCTTCCATCTACCACTGCAACTTTTAACATGCAAATTTTCAGCACACCCTACCAAAAAGTTAACAGGAATCTGTCTTTGTGAGCACCATAAGGCTGGAGATGCCAAGACTCACACAACAAATACTTGAAGGAAAATAAGTGGAAGACTTAACAATAATTTTCAACTTACATATCCAGTACCTATGGTAGCAGCCATGCTGTGAATGCCATGATCTTTTTGTGACCTGTCAGCTTGGGGTATCCTAAAGGGATTTTCTGACAAACTGTAAACTATCAGCAGGAACTGGAACTAAGCATGAGTCCTGGTTTCTCTCTCTTCTTGAATATTTGTTGTTGATTTGTTGTTGGTTGTTTTGCTTAGGATTGGGTCTGTTGTTTTAATTACATGCAGAACTGCCCATCCTAATTGTCTTATGTCCAAAAAGCTTTGTACAACACAAACACAAATTCTGTGCTTACAGAATTCTGGATGTCACACGAAACAAATACATTGGGACAAACCTGAGTTCCCTAATATGAGAAATGCTAGGAGACAGGCTATTATGAATACTTGCAGCACAACACCATCTTAGCAAGCATGCAAATAACACTCAACGTACAGGGTTTTGTCAGCATCTGCCAAATGTTTGCAGGGAGCTTTGCCATATTGGTCAGGGGTGCAGCAAAGTCTTTAAAACTGGGGCATTGTTGAGGCAGTGCATGCTACCAAATGTACTGCCCCACTCTTTGCTATCAAATTATAGCAAATAATGCCTTTTTAAAGGGGTGGGGGGCAAAACAAGAGAAACAGCACCAGGAGCTTTTTCTACAACTGGATAAAGAAAACTTCTGAAAACAAGACAGTTTCTAGAATTGTCAAGCAATGGCTTTGGATGATCTTTTTCTGAAATTTATGCACCTGGTTTTTTTCCCAATTTTTTTCCCTAAAGTATATATCTGTTAATCTAATAAGGAAAGATCCATGAAATCTGAATGTAAATCAAAAGGGCATGAAGAAATATCGCTACAAAGTCAGCAATAAATCTTTGATGATATACTACTAAGGTATAATACATTCAAAAGTGGTTTGTAAATACCGCCCTTCCTATACACAATTAAGCTGGCAGTTATCTGCAGCTAATCAGTCTATCAAATGAGATCCATTTAAATTAATGAGGTGATTTACCTATGTAAATTATGCTTGACTTAACTTCTGAGTCAGCATTACAGAACACACATTCAGCAGCTCCACGTTAAAATGAACTCATTTCAACCAGCTTTTCTGATAGTCACAACACCCTTGAAGTCTACACTATCTCAGAGACAAAAGCATTAGTTTAAGAAAGCAGCATTATAAATTACAATTTTCCTTTGCTTCAGTTAGTGTTCTGCTGGGTCCCAAGAAGATTGTTCAACATGAAACATACCTAAGTATAAAAAAGCCTTTCTCAGTAATCTTTCCTTGTTAAAAGCGGTCTATGAATTTGCACATCAATAGAAACAATAAGAAAAATATGGGTAAGCAGTTCTAATATATTTTTTATAATACATTCATTTCTCTGTTGGAATGTTTGTCAGCCAGTCAAAATTGCATTATTTTTTCAATCTTTTTTTAACAGTGGTTAAGGACAGCAGGGGGAGGGGAAGCGTATTTAACAGTTTTATAGAACTTTCCCCACAGCTACTGCTCTCACACAATATCCTTGCAAATACCATTACTTCATTTGGCACATTTTGCATACAATCTGGAATTTCTAGTACTTGTTAAATTTCTTTTATTGTAAGCCATTCTTTTTTTTACTATGCATCACACAATAGTCAGAGTAATAGTAAATCTAAGGGGACATTTTAACAGTGAGGAACTCAAAGTATAAAACAAATTATTCTGATATCTAAAATAACTTTACAGTACAAACCAGCTCCTACACACATATGGTAATAATTTGAAAAACTATCTTTTATTGGATTCTGGGTAATAATAACGGCATATGTTTTTTGTAGGTCTTCTCTTACTAAACAAATTGCTCATAACATAGTTCTTGAAGAAATCAAAATGCTTTGCATGTTTGCAGTTATATAATACTAAACTGATCACTCAAACAATTGTTTTGTTGAATCAGTAGTTCTGTTTTACTTGAATGACACATGCTAAGCTTTGGACAACTCTTAGGACAAGGTCTGGTTATTGACACCATTTGCAGCTTTAATTATTTATAATAGCTCATAAAATTTCTACTTCAGTTTCAGAAGTGGTCTTAATTGCTATTACTCAAACCAACCATTTTAGAAAACAAGATTCTCTGCAATACTACTTTCTGCTCCTCATTGACAATGTATTATTTAAAAACTACTAAACTAGGAAACTAATTCCTGGAATTGTGCTCAAGCATTTTGAATGAATTTCTATCCTCATTTTATCACCCTTTGAGGTAATTATAGGCAAGAACATACCTCAATAGCACTTTCTAGTTTAGTACTTTTGAAAACCTAAATTATTCTAAGTTCACTACCATTTCAGTATCATTTTAAGGTATAACTACGTGAAGTATCTGATAAAACACTGAAGGAAGATCAGACTAGGAGTAACTAACTAGTATAATTTTCTAACACGAACTAAAGGGAATAAAAGTAAAAAGCCTATCTAACTCATATTAAACACACATTCCAAAATCTCAAGTATCCCCACAGCTGAATATTCAAAGTACATCCAGTGTGACTCAATGCAAGCGACGACTGATACCTAACTGTCATGCACATCTCTAGAGCACTCTCAGGCTTCTTTAAAACGCTTTCCTCAGTAAAAAATCTTGGTTCAACTTACATTAGAAGTAATACTCATATGTGTAAGCCTTCCCCGTGCTGCTATTACACATGAAAACAGACAATCTAATTACTATCAAGAATTAAAAATTTTTGAAGCTATTTATATTATATATTTAGCATGCTTTGCACATTCTGCAGAGGGCACACAAATAAATAATGTAAACATGGTGCTCAAATATAATTATTTAACAATATGTAATTATATGAAATAGTAAAAAGGAGCTGCTTTACAGAAAAGCATCCTTCATCTTTCCCATTTGTTTGTTACCTTAGGATGGCTGAACTTAACAGAATACCAGATAGTAATCTGCTTTAAAAAATTATAAAATGCATGCAAGAAGAAGAGGGAAATGAAACATTATTTCATCTTGAAAAGCAATGGAAAAGAAGTTAAAAAATATAAGTAATGACTGGAACAACATGTTAACATTTATCCCCTTATAAATACTGAAATGCAGAGGGCCAGAACTGAGTAAAACCTGAATGTGACCATTTTAAATGGCTGAAGAATTCGTCACCTTTCAGGTCCTATATGGGTACTTTTGCTCCCTACTTGTGAGTGAGGACATCTCCACAAGCAGCTTTACGTGGTCCTACTACACAGCAAAACAACAAAGCAGCCAGCACCAGGACAAACTTTCACCAGGCTTTAGCTTTTTTACCTCTCCTTGCGTAGTTTTCTCTTTGAAAAAGACTCTGCCTAAAATGCCATCCAGCAACCAAATAAAAAGGAGTATTTTCCATCAAACAAAACACAAAAGAATAAAAGAAAAAAAAAAAAAGAAGAAAAGGAAATTGACTGTTTTTACTTTTACTGCCAAGTTAAAAGCAAGCACTACTCCCAGGAGTTTGGGCCGGGGGTCCTTTCTGCCAGAGTGCTGCTGCCACCTGCGGGGCAGCACAGCTTTCATGCAGGCGAGCCCTGAGCGCTACCACGCCAGGTTGTGTAGAAGCAGGTACAGGGTTTTTTACCAGGGTCACCATAACAGCTTAACAGCTATTTCCTAGGCACAAGACAATCTTACCAGACCAATATTTAACAGTAAATGCCCTGGGACACACATCCCTGCATGAGACAACCTTCTGGTCCCTCCAGGCAGGGAACACACACACCACAGATGAGCTAATACAGGCAAACCAGGCATGAAATTTAAGCCCATGCTACAAGCTGCATACAAAATGGAGAATTTTATCTGAAAGATTACCAACTTTGTTTGTTGTTGTTTTAAATATAAAATTAAAACTATTTCAGAAGTAACAAAAGTTTTACTTAAAATTACAGCAGATAGCCATCCAAAATGCAGATTTAAAGTAAAATTAGTATTTCTCACCAATAATAATAATAAAAACATAATATTCAGAGTGATGACACAGGCCTCCTGATGACACAGAAATACATATTTTTGCTTTAAACAAAAAAATATAAAGAGCAATGAAGTATAATGTATTCAAGGAAAAATTCATATTTACACATTGCATTTCTCAGTATCACAGTTCCATATGTAAGACACTTAGTGGCATTAGCAGAATTGAAAATGAACGTGAGGGCTGACAAGCAAATTGGATTACTCTAGTAAGAGTGCAGCCTATATGTCAGAGATCTAAATAACAAGAAACAAGAGAAATTGCATCGTGAATCTCTGTGACACTACCAGCATAAGCAAAAGACAAAAAATTAAGACCAGCTGTGACACATTTAAAACATCTCCATGCTTCATTCTCTCTTAGAGTGTATTTCTGCATTTGCACTTTCTTCATGTGAAACCTACAATCTGTTTCAAGCCCAAGCTCCCTCACAGGTAGACAGGTATGTAACAGCTTTCAAAGGCTCTACTAACAGCTATGCCATTGTGAATTTATGATATGGACAGCCTCAACATTTATCCTTCCTCTAAGCCTTCTCTTCTCCCACTTCTAGGTAGTGGTTAGAGTTCATATTGCTACAGTCAAGCTGGAGAGGCCCCTGGTATCTCTGCTTCCAAAATAAAAGAGAGTCAAGGAGATTCACTGATAAAATCTACACTCTAGTTAAGTTTATC
The DNA here is from genome assembly GCF_028769735.1 of Zonotrichia leucophrys gambelii. Taxonomy (NCBI): domain Eukaryota; kingdom Metazoa; phylum Chordata; class Aves; order Passeriformes; family Passerellidae; genus Zonotrichia; species Zonotrichia leucophrys. The sequence goes on along the minus strand of NC_088171.1, from coordinate 47,029,694 downwards.
ATTTTAGATAAAATAGATTCCTAATCGTTGGCTTCCTATAAGAATACTGGGAGGTACACAAGGAAAATTAGACCATGCACAGATTATAAAGAGGTGAACAACAATAACCATAATGTGTCTTTAAAACAGATTTATTCTGAAAGCTTGAAGAATTACATAACCTTTAAAACACTCAACTCCAATTAGTTTACATCTCTTTCTTTTCACAGTTGCCTGCAAGTTTCAAAATTCACCAGCATTTCAGTAATGAAAAAGTGTGTACACTTTCTATTATTAGTTTTAACAATATTTATAATTGTATCCTCACCCTGTCTGGTAAAGAACAAAACTGTTTTTTCAAAGATGTTTCAAAACATCTCTAGCACTTTGCACTGTTGCTGCCTCTCAGTTCCACAGCTTGACATAAATGTCCCATGTGCTCCTCCTTGCACAAAAAAGTCTTTCAGGTTATTAGCATAATAATCAAGACATTCAAAATCAACAGACTGAAACTTTTCATAAAACTGTTTTTCAAACAAGACATCCAGCACCTTCATGGGTAGAGTGTCAGAATACATCCATAAATTCCAACCCACTGCTCAATAACCAACTCCAAGACTGAGAGTTCAGAACCTGATACAAGTTATAGTCCACTCTGTCACGACAACTGGCACACACAAATAGTGGGCTAACCAAAAACAACTCCATGATATTTGTTTAAACACAAGGATCTTATTTAAAATACTAGAGGGAAGTTACTTGCCTTCTTGTTCTTGAGAATTTCCACTTTTAAGGTTTTCTCTAGAACCATGAAGGTAGCAATATTTTTAGTGTTATTCTAAAGTTGAAACCCTTACAAAATCATATGAGTGTAAAAAGTAGGTTTTTTTGAAAAAGCAAATAATTGACATGCAATAAAATTAGGAGAACTGGGCATGTGCTTAGCATCATAGAGTAAACACCATTTGAAGCTGGCTTACTAGAAAATCACAGTATATGCTGGATGTGCCACAGTATGTGTCACATCTGTGTCACGTTCAGAATAAGAATCATACTAAAGCAAAAGAAATACAATCACATTCATATTTTGTGGCTAGGATACACATATTAAATTTATCTCTTCAAAAGACCTTTGAAAAGGGTCTTATTTTCTATTGCCATCTCTCAAAAATCTAGTGGCAGATCAGCAATGAGAAAAACAGATGTAATCTCTTTTTTTCCCTTAAAAAATATTTCTTTAAAATGCAATTATGTTTAAGTAGAAAGATTCTAGAAATCTCTGCATTTAATTTCTCAGATCAGGCAACATTCTTACAGAACACTCAAATAAAAATTTATATATATCCATGTATAAAACGGAACAGTTCATACTGTACGTCATAACTGGCATTGCCTCTATTACAGTACTGCTACACAGAAAGGGAAAATCTTTCAACAAACTATAAAGTTTGATTCCTGCAGTTTTCTTTCCATAAAACTGTGTAATAAGTGCTAAGTTTTGCTGGGTTTATATGTAAGTTTTGCCATTTTTATACAGTGATCCTTTAACAGTTGTGGTAGCTGTGGTGATGTCAGTTATAATAAGGAATAACAGATGGGCTGGATTGAAGAACAAAGTATTTTCAAGCACCTGGATAGGTGCTTGAAAAATTCAATGAGGGGAGTTTTATTTTGACCCCACCCAGTATTACCATATATGTGGTTGCACTTTCACACCTTATAGACTTAATTCAACTACAATATTTCTCCATGTTTTTTCCAGTTAAATTAAATTCCTGTAATTCCTGTTGCCCTTCTACTGTTTGGAGAGCCCAGCTACATAAAGTATATCCATCCAACCACCCAACATACTACAGTTCTGTGCCAGAAAAAAGTTTTAATTTCAAGTTCATATTTGGACCAGGCCAATACTTTCTCACTAACAAACTGATTGCAGACTTTTATAATTTTTTTTTTAAAATATTGGAAGCTAAAATTTCACAAAAGCACATTTTCAACCAATGACTATACACCAGAATTGTGAACTCCAATTTTTGATTCACCTAACTTATTTAAATTAAACTCATCATTCTGTTGGGTTACATATGAGTTCAAATCTGGAAATTAACCCTAAGTCAAAACAAAGAATTTAAACCCTTGTTTAGGTTCTCTTCTTTAAGGAGATAGGTTGCTGAATTAGAGACTTTTTATATAATTTTATTCAGATAAAGTGCCATGAAGTTGCAAGCAAGTTAACTATGTCAGGCTCAAGCTATTACTCATACACACAAGTCTTGTTCTATGAAGCCAGTGAACAACACCCTACAGGGACTTTAAACCTCATTAGACCAGTAAGTATACAAACCACACATTTCTTACCAACCATTCTAATACTATGAAATATTAATAAATCAGAAAATCCCAAGAGAGCATTGTATCAAATATTTTTCAAAAAGGAAAAAAGATTATTCTCTCCGTTCACTGCATTAACTGTAAAACTCTTTATTGTTTGGTGCTGTGGGAAAGACAGGTTTAGTTTTAAATGCAATAAACACAATATCTCTTTTAGCAGAGTGCTCCCCTTCAAAATGCAAACTCATGGGCAACCCTGAAGTGCAGCATCACATGTCCATTGGCCTATGCTTCAAATGTGTTGGAGGTGGTGTAGGGATAATCTCTCTCTCAGTCACCAAAAATCCTCAGACTTGCAATCAAGCTGCAGACTGATGGGGAGAGACTGGATAGGAACAGAGTATTGTAACACACAGTAAGGTACTAGGTCATGAAACCCACCCAAGCCTTCCTCACATATTCTTTCAAACCCAGGGTTAAAGCACTTGGAATTTTTCTGCAGGCACTCATCATTTTAGTGAATGATTTTTAGTAGAGTTGGAGTAAAATGATAACTCAGTACACATCAAGAAACTATTGCTTTAGTAAATTAGAAGTCACTGTCTTTAAAACTAACTTGTATGTTAAAATATTGTAAAATACTCTTTTGCAATGCACCTTTGTAACACAAGTGGGGATATCCTGAGAGAAAGTCCAGTAGTCATGGCTATCAGCACCACGTGGGACAGTTCAATATTCAAACACTTATTAACATGATTACATAGAAAATTAAATTTCAGTCCCTTCATTACTCAAAGTCTCTGCTTCTTTATTATTTATGCAAGGGGAGAGACTCATACAAGAACAACATTACAAATTCTAGATGTAATGATTCACTTTATTTTGTCTTATAAGTAGTAAGAAAATTGGACACTACTATAGCAACTTAAATCAGTAATTTTTCAGTGATTCAGTAAGCTGCAGTATCTCCTGAATCTCAGCCTACACAATGCAACATCAAAGTTATAAATTTTAGCCTCTAATGCAGCAAAATCAAATACAGAACAGCACATGTCAAAAAATTAACACCAATAGCCTATGGGTATCTGGTTTTAAGAGATGGCTGATAATTATATTACTATCTGACACAGTCATAATGGGCTCATGGTTCATGTACCAATGTTAGGAGTTCAGGCATGACCCCGACAGTCAAGACTACAGTGACCACACTTGGAGAAGCAGTACTGGCAATGTGCAGACAGAAATGATTTCTTGATTGCAAACTGTGCAAAACAGAATCAGAGGTGATTCTGTGAGACCCTATGATATATTTAGGTGATCACTGTTCCAGATAAACCATGGCAGACTTGAAGTTCATAAAGAGCTGAAGTGTGGATAAAGCTTGCTAAGTAACCCCGCTTGTCATCTTGACCATATAAAGTCTACTCTATTTCCTGACTTTTCAACAGTTACATTTGTTTAAAAAAGAAAATCTATTTTTTCCCCATCTCAAATAATGAAAATCTATTTACTAGCTTAACTCAAGCTAAAAGGTTGAGTGCTGGAAATCTAATATTTTAAGAAACTCAGAAATTCTAATTCTTTGGAGGTAATAAATTACTTTGGAATAAAAAAACCTTTCCAGACTTCTTTGTATTTCCACTTCAGGAAACATGCTGTTCCACTACCAAGTAAATGATATTTATTTGTCAAATAAACGAAAGTGAAAGCAAATATTCTTGCTGCTTTCATCAACTTGTCCATACCTGTCAACTCCAGGTAATAAAAGCAACTTCACATTTTACAAGGCACATGCATCATTATGTGGTTTATCCTTTTCAAGAATCTTTCTTCCATGAAGAACAGTCTCGCTCACAGATATAGAGGTAGATAAAAATGATCACAAAATAAAATTGGTTACTGTATTCTAATTCCCAGATGTAGCTCCTAAAAACAAGAGGCACTACATATGCAGAGCATCCAACTACCTACAGACAAGTACTAGAGAATCACAGACCATGCTGAGTTGGAAGGGACCCACAAGGATCACTGAGTCCAGCTCCTGGCCCTGCCCAGGACAACAGTGCGCACACCTGACTCTATATAAAACCCACAGGTTTTGAAATAATGGGTCACAAATGTGGGAAATTAAATCACAATTTGCCATATTCAGAACAGGTGACATCCCAAACACAAACTCACAAATCTCTGCCTCACTACAGTGGCTCTAAATTTTTTCTTTTGGGTATTACTAACCAAATTCTAATGTGGCTGAAGGGGAAAATATCCTTCAATCAACCATTACATTTGGCGATAAACCAAAGTACTAAAAGTACTAAGAGTCCCCAGCAGAATAGAGAAGGAAGAAATATCTTTCCCACAACACACCCCCTAAACTCTGAGGTTGGCTTCCTGTTTGAACTGTGCCTGCTGATAAATTCCACATGAAATCAACATTTTTTTGCCATATGTATACCACCAGACTTACTTTCTCGGTGGACAGTCAAAAGCACAAATAACCAAAATTAGACACATCATGAAACACTGATTTGAAGAAAAGAGGTATTTGAGCAAGTTTGCAGTCCATTACATTTTAAAAGAAAAAAGCCAAGCTACCTTTTGGCATTCACCAGCTTATCAGATATAACTTGAAGACTGTATACAAACAAAATCAAGAAATAAAGTGGAGAGTAGTGAACTTTAAAAATATTCAGACGGGAAAAAAAGAAAAAAATAGTCCCCAATTTAAAGGCTTCATGCTTTCCTATGGCAAAACACATGTTCATAACTTGGTAGTAATCAAAACAGAAACCCCTTCCCGAGACTACATCCAGACTCTAAATAAGTGTATATATAATTCTCTATCTATGTGTTTAAATTCAACTCACACTGGCATTTCAGATGTTTGTGACAGAAATATCCCAGAGCCTGGCAACATGAGCTATTTTGCCTCAGACCAAATGCACCTTAACATAATGTTCTAGTTTCAGGCCAACAAGGACAGAGTAATTAATACTCAGTGCAATCAATCAGCCATTAAAAGATGCACTCTGTGAAACAGCACTGCCAAGTGTCAAATAAATAGAAAAATAATTGCCTAGGTATTATAATCTACTCCAAGGACCTTTTATGGTCAAGCACATGGAGACAGAATAATTCAGATAGAGAAAACAAATACGACTTGTGAAAAAAAGTGAGAAGAGAAAGAGACAGAGAAAGAGAAATCTTAACACATCTCAAGAAGCATCAATCAGTGAGAAAATTGTAACATTTACAATCTGTAAGCATAAGAGATACTGCTTATGAAATTTCCTTTGCAAAGGAGATGCAGAGGTACAAAGTAGGTCTTAGAGAAGAGGTCTCTCATGAAAGAGAAAAATGGAAACTCAAGTGCAGGAAAAAATGAAATTAACTTTAAAGTCAATTCTATGAAGATAATAATTATGATGAATACCAAGCAAATACTGCTGCTTAAAACTGCTATTTCAACACTGAAATTCTGAGCAGAGTAGGAATTCTTATCATTCCTTCGTGCAGCTTTCCTAGATTTCAGCTGTTTTAGCTGCAGCATATGGACAGTTTCACTTCAAATCACTCTAGAAAGGTTTGGGAGGGGCTGTTTGTGGATTTGGTGGGGGGATGTTTGGGGGTTTTTAGTCAACTCAGGCAGAAACATTTTCTTCTTCTAAACCATTTTCTTCAAGAGTTTCAGCTTCAGTGAGAATGTGTTTGCACAGCCACAACTTGAAGGATAACAACCCAGGGCACACAAAAATATAACTGCTCAAGCAGGCTTATCCATGGGAAAATAAATTTGTGCTGAGACAGAGACCTAAGCAGTTCAAATTAATTGAAATTGTCAGTGTAAATGGTTACACTTCTGAAGCAATCCAGGCAGTGAGAAATATGTAGAAGTCCCCTTGACATTAAAAATATGTTAGAAACAGTAACTAATACATATTGCAGAAGCAGAACATAAACTTCCAACAAAATAAGGGACAAACTTCTATAACAATTACGAGAACTGAACTTCCAGTTTAGTGACTAGTCACAGAGATATTCAGGAAAAACCCAGAATAAGATGAGCACTCAAAATTTTGCCTGCAGTTCAAGTTTCTGATCACAAGATTTTGAAGCAAATTTTCAACATCATGACAGAGAGCACTGAGGTTTTAACAGAAGGCAAAAACTGTAATTTAACAGCTTAAAAACACATAACTTTTAGAGTGCAGAAACACCCAAAATATTCTAAGTAACCACTTCTCCTTGATTCTATTTTTTTTCCATGTTTCTGAGAATGTGATGGAAATCAAGCAGTTTGTACTGGAATTTAATCTCAAATGTTGTAGTATATTATTATCTTTTTCTACATACTGGTATTGCAATAGAGAAATGCTGTATTACACATTATTTTAAGAGGAAAAATCAATTCATAAATAATAAGGAGGGGCATACACTGGAATCACAATGCTTTTGTGAGTCAATCATTACTCCTGCCCCAAGGGATTTACATAAAATAGCTTCTAATAGTGTTTTTTTTTTATCCAGCAAGCTAGAGTCACACATTAGAACTAACAGACATCATGCCAAGGGGAAAATACAAATGAACATGTATGAACTGTAGAGACAACTGTTCCAGAGTGCTCCACTTACTTTGTAACGTATTATTGCAATAAAAGTGAAGAAAGTAATTAATTGGCATACATTGTATTTAAGGCACTTCAGTCTTTCAGCAGTGTAGGATTAACAACTTTATGCCTATTAAAGTCCTTAATATTATTTATGTTACAGTAGTGCTGTGCTCAGAGGCCCCAACTAAGACTGAGGTCTCTCTTGAGTACAAGAAAATCATTATCACATTGACTCACAAAGAATTCCCTTTCAAAATAGTAAAAAATCCCACCAAAACAAAGACATATGCCCTGTTTAAGACCAATTACTATCTCTATAGGCTTTACTACAGGTTTTGCTGTTTAGCTCTTTTTTTTTTTAATACCAGAAGGAAATACAAGCTTAATGCATATTTTCCAATGGACAGGTAAAAGCATGGCTCAGAAACACACAGCCCTGCACCTCTCTCAATGCCTTTCAGGCCAGTGGGGGCAGGCACACAGATGTTCCTGTAGAAAGAGGTTTGCATCACTGCATTGCTGCTTCTCTACCTGCTAAAGAACACAACCCCAAGTCAAACCCTGGCATTTGTAGGTCTGTGGGAATTCTAACTAGCAAATTGAGCTAGGACAGATTTTAGGCTCTCAAATTTCTCCCTAATATCAAACTGCTGAGTGTTGAAGTTCACAGGGAACAGCCAGAAGCTGCCGAAACATTTTAGACACATTATTGAAACAGATGGTTCAATATAATAATGGGTTCCCAAACAAGTAATTGTATATACAAATGTTAGTGCAATCTGCTACTGTAAATGTCAGTGGTTTTTTTCAAATTTTTATAATTCAAATATTTTTTCCATACTTCAAAAGCTGTACTGTTGTATCCTGTATAATTAACTTCTGGGTTTTACTAAGTGGCCCACTGAGACTGTTCATTATTTTTCAGTTGTTAAGACCTGTTTGTTGGATGAAAGCCAGCCCAACTCTCTCCTAAAAAAATAAATTATGAATAATTTTTTAAAAAACTTTGTATCTATTAGTAACAAACAAGACACAAACATTCCTCAGATTACTCTGCACAACTCAGCAAAGCCAGTTAGTCAGATGTTCTATTTCCATTTGTTTGGAGGTAAAATGCTTGACTTATGATCCAATGTTTAGCAATCCAGTGTATGTTGGCCCAGCAGCCACCAGCCTGCTGAGGATCAGATCTATGTGACAAGGACACTCCTGCTGCATCCCCTATGGTCATAGGCACTGGGGAACCAGCACCCAGCCCAGCTCTGGGGGAACAGGACAGGCATACATTGAATTGTATAAAAACACTGGCTGAACCTTTCTGTGGTTTGCTCCTCTCAGCAACAGTCCCAGCACAAGTTATAAACACATCCTACATTCTCTTCACTCAATCCCCCACCCAACCACTTTTTCCTTGATCTGTCTCATGATTCTTTTAGGAGGAGTTTTGGTCTGGTGCAGTGCAGCCTTCAGCAATTTAAACATTCTTTTATTTCCATAATTTAACACTGGATTTTAATAATCTGTTCTAACAAATCATCTCTGGAATGCATATGCTCTTAAATGCTTAATGAAGAACAGATTTTCAGTGAGCTTCTCTATTTTCCTGTCTCAGGGAAGGACCTTGCCAGATTGCACAACCACACTTTTCATTCTTTTCAGAAAGAAGCTACTGGGCTGGAGCTATGTGACTCCAGGTTCACTCAAAAAAACAGGAAACCTAAAGCACAATAGAGCAATTCTCAGTATTGCTCTAGCATACATAAAGCATCATAAGGTTACCCCAGGACACGCACTCATTAATAAAATTAACATCTTACAAAACAAAGGAAAAAAACTTACAATTTTCCTTTTAAAAGTTACCTTGTTTGTTACATACCTCAGAACCTTTTGTTAGGATCAAGACACAGATTAATCAAAAACCAGAGATTAATTTAAGTAGAAAGTAAACTTTAACAAGCCACTTACTGAAAATTTGCTACTTTCACTGATACAGGAATGCAGGGAAGTTGACTGGCCCATTTCAATGTAATATCTTGATAAACATTCAATATTTTATTGTGGTTTGCAATTAAAGTGTTTATTGTTCCTTCTCGCACTGTTCAAAGACAAAAAAAACAATTTTAGGATGAAAGATTTTTCAAAAGAAAGTACTTTTCTTTATAGTTATGTTTTCTTTTATTTTTATCCATTAGTTGTTATAAATTAATTTATCATAAAGCATCAAAAATTAGGAAAGTTACATTGACACAAACAAGGACATATGTGATTAATTATGGATACCAATTTCAATTGCATATTTCACAATACACACCACAACTTTCTAAGGTTCTGGTCAGCCATGTTTGGTAATTTAAAACATGACAAAGACTCATAAGGCCATGTTGACATGCCAGGATAGATATGATAAAATACACATTGATTAAATATCTGCTACTTACACTATTCACTAATTCTTTCACTTGTGAATACAAATTAAATGTGTATGCATTTATAGGGTTTATTTATAGTACAATTCATATCAGAAAGTACAAAATGTGAAGATTGCTAAGATCAAATTTTTTCAGATTAAAATTATATTTCAAGTTCGAAAGGAGACATACTGTCAAAAACTTATCAGATAGTTTTTGAAACATTAAAAGAGAATAGGTGTTAATAGTCTATCAATTGAACTAAGTATCTAACCAAGTTGTTTCCACCAATGTAATAACAATAAACTTTGATATTTTTAAGAATCTGTAAATATCAGATTACAAATCAAAAGGTCCTCAAACAGAAGGTCTTTAAACACTAGTTAACTCTTTCAAAGACTGTCATTCTTCCATGTTTGTTGCTTTGATAGCTGAGCACCAGACACGTATCTTCATTTGGTGATAAGAAAATATTTAGATTCTAAAAATTATGGCACTTCACAAAAAGTAACATTTGAAAATAAACATGCCTCATTCAAAAAGAGAGCTCCAAATTGTATGATTTACAGATCATAGACTCACAGAATCACAGAATGGCTTGGGTTATAACAGACCTTAAAGATCATCCAGTCCCAGCTCCCACTAATGGGAGGGACACCTCCGACTTGACCAAGACCTTATCCAAACTGGCTTTTGACACTACCAGCATTGGGACAACCTGTTCCAGTGTCACAACACCCTCAAGAATTTCTTCCTAATATCTAACCTAAATGCCATGGGCAGGGACACCTTCCACTAGACCAGGTTGCACAGTGCCCCAGTCTGCTTATTCAGAAAAATATATTTATTCAGTGGTTAAAAAAAAATATTTTAAAAGTTACATTTTCCTTTTACAAACCTGAACAGTAAGGAATGAAGCAACTGGGACTGTAGTCAAGCTTCTTCATGAATCGTATTTGCCCATTATCCTTTAGGCAAAAGAAGTTTCTCTCACCAAGCACAAAAACAGAAGAAGCCCCCTGATTAAATGAGACAACACGTATATCCAGTGCTTGCTCTCCGATGTTTAAAACCCAATCCACCTTCAAAAGAAAAAGCATGCTTCAAAAATCAAATAACAACTGCATATTAAAGACAAAGGCTCAGAACTAAGCAAATTATGTATCATTAACATAGATAGAAAAGCAAAATCAAGGCCATTCTCTGGATAAGAATTATCCTCTTATTCTGAGGGCAGTCCGTAACTTTCCTTAATGTGATTCAAGCAGGAAAAACATCTTAATAGTCATGAATTGTTTGCTATGCAAACAGTTAAGTATGTTTAGAATTAAAAATACACATCTCATTCAAAATGGAAATGCTTCATACTTTAACTAATGAATCCAAGAATAGATGTTTAGAATAACTTTCGTCTGCCTCTGTACATGTCCTTGGTTATTAAAGGACAAGGATAAAGAGCAAAAGGTGACAACAGATTCTACCAATATATGTAAATAGAAAACTAGGCAAATGTTTTAGGTGTGTAAACCAATATTTATGTTTGCAGTCACTCATGTACATCCTTTAATCTGGAGAAATGCTGGTATATGCCATAGTTTGTTTCCTTCTCCAACTATGTACATTGATGTAATAAACAACTACTTAGAAATCCTGCCTCACCTGTCTTTAAACAATACTACTGCTTATTGACATATTTCATTGGTTTGTTTCTTCAGCTCCTCTGAGAATTTCAGCTAAACACACATGCAAAAAATGCTTTTGACTTTTGCCAAGTTGGTTAAACAGAAATTTAGAATTTTGAAGTAAAAGTATATCAAAGTTCAAGTGTCAGCACTTCCTATATAATACTATATATAGTATTAATTATATTGCTTAAAGAGCATAGAATGTGTCAGCAAATATCCTAGCATATCTGACATATGAAACTGGAAGTGCCAGCTTAAAAGTTAAAGGGAAAAGCCCAGCTTATTAAGTTTGTTTCCAAGCATGCTTCATGTTTTGGATTTCAAAAACCTGTTTCATTTGCAGCCTATCTGATGAAGTCTCCAGGTTTTTAATTTATAAATTGCCTTCTCCTACTTCTATATGTAGGATTCAGCCTAGGTGTATTTGAAAAATTCTGCAATTAAGAAGGAAGATGCTCTCCCAATATTTTACTGTTGTACCTGAAATATGATGACTCTAGCATTTTATATATGCAGTATATTTAGAAGACAAGCAACTCTACTGCAGGACCACAGAGAATTAAATTCCCTTCCTCTCAAGAAGAGGCAGCTCAAATATTAAACAAATTAGTGACAGGGACCTCCAAAAGACTACTGAATCCACAGGTTCTTGACGGGAAGAGTTCAGGACATTATTTATGGAAACATTTCACTGAGAACTTTAAGTACAAAGGATTCCCCAAGGAGAATGAGATTAATTTTCTACAACACAAAGTCACAATCAGACTTCATTTAAAAACATGAGCAATAATTCAGGTGTACCTATTTATATATTTTACTACAGTGTAGGTTCTGCATTACAAATTGCCATGGAAATAGTTATTTTCACTGCAGTTGTTTTTCTTTTCTCATTAGAACAACAGCAAGTTTTAAGGCCCAGCCTAAAACAACTGACGCCCAAAGAAACCTTAATAGAAATCTACTGGAGTCTTTCCATTGCCTTTAGCAGCACTTGGATAAGGTCCTTTGTCAGCAGACAATGTTTCCATTCACTACCTAGTGTCAGCCATTAAAATATGTGTGCAGTGTCCATACAGGGGATGTAAAATAAACGGGTTTTACCGCAAGCCTTTTTCCAGAACTGAGTTTTCGCTCTTCTGTGTCATGTCTCTCATCAGCATCTGTCGCAAATGCCAGCACTTGGTATCTGTTACAGGCAGTTAAAAATATTTTTTTAGAATTGTATCTTTGTAGTTACCTTCTACATTAAGTAAAAAATAAAATATTATCATGAGTACACATACACAGTAAAATCACAGCCTAAGGGGATGGTTAGAAAGCCTACTGCAACAAGCCTACTGTCAGCAGGGATGTTAAGACTAGCATCAGTGTAGGATAGCAGTTAAATGTAAAGGTAGAATTAAAACAAGCATTTCTATTCAGATTTTATGTGGAGTTAAAATAAATTCAACTGTCTAAATATTAGTATATAGAAGTACAGACCACAAAGATAGAAGAAACAAATTATCAAATGATAAAATAGGAATTCTAATAAAAAATTACTTCTTCTTGCTCTTATTAAGCTTTCAAAAAACTTCTAAACCACTCAGAAATACAAACTGCTTTATCTAATAATGAAACTTACAAGCAGCTCCATTAAGTAAACTAAAGTGGCTCCAATCTAAGAGACCACAGTAAACTGAAATGAGTAGGTGGCACATTTAGCAAAAGTTGAAAGTTTTGGGGAGGTTTTATTATTTTAACTGCCAACAAAGCATGCTAAGAAAAATTGGCAATGAAGACATTTGAACAAACACCAACTGCCATAAAAGCTCTTCACATCTTTCTGTCCTCTTTACAACTATGTAAAGTTGTGTGTTCAAACTGCGTCCTCACTGATTCTTCTGCAACTGTTTCCTGAATTTGTGCTGGTATCCTAACGCACTGATCTACCCCATTTCCTCTGTATGCACATAGATAATCTGTGGAATACTGAAGGTTTCTACATAAGTGAAATAGAATAAGACCCCAGTTAAACTGATCCAAAAAGTCATGGAGTACCATCACCTCTGAAGCTTAAAGCTTAAATTGGAACTCTGAATGTTCCAATTCAATCTAAAATAGTTCATATTTTTCTTCATTTTCAAAGTTGGAGATTTAAAATTATGACAACAATATTCTTCATATTCCATGAATGTATTGTGGGGCAGCAAAAGGACAAGGTGTAATGGTCATATATTAAAGCACAAGAAGTTCCACCTCAACATGAGGAAAAACTTCTTTACATTGAGGGAGGAGGCAGAGGCTGACTGGGGAATGATGGAGTCTCCCCCTCTGGAGACAGTCACAGCCTAACTGGATATTCCTGTGTCACCTGCTCAAGATGACCCTGTCTTGGCAGGGGGCTTGCACTAGATGATCTCCAGAGGTCCCTTCCAACCCTAACTATCCACTGATTCTCTGCTTCCTACTGAAGGATTTTAGTCTCTAAAATTGTTTTACTTGCAAAGGTAAACTGTGTACTTGGAGTAAAAAAATCTAATTGTTTAAGGTGAACTATTTAATAATACTGAGAAAGCTGCTTTTAGTACAACTAGAATGTCTTTAACTGCCCTCTGTAAGAAAGAATTTACTTCCCTTTCTCAGTTTAACACATTTGTAAGAGAAGTTGCAGATTCACAGAATCACTGAATAAATTGAGTTAAGGAGCCAGAAGGATCCTGACCTAACAAAATTTTCTCTTCACCATATTTCACTGATAGTTTTGGAAAGGACAATAACATTTAAATAACTAATCAGAGACCTAAAGCAGAGGTTTCAAATCAAGCTCACATCAAACAGCAATACATACTGATATTTAGATACCAGCTACCTGCATATAGTCTTTAATGAAAAAAAACTCAAGCCACAGATTACCAACACAAACTTTCAATTCAGCTATCACATCAAGCATATAAGAGGCATTTTGCTTTTAGATCTTAAAAGAATTCAGGACCAACACAGCAAAAATTGCTATCAAATGAGGCAATTGGTCTGTAAGAGCTATAAGAAAATGGGTAATTTGAAGTTTGGCAACTTGTTCTGCTAAAAGCACTAGATGGAATTACTGTATTTTTTATTCAATACCATAAAAATAACCTCTTCTCTCCTTAGTATATCTATTTCCTTCACTTTAAAAAAGATTACTTAACTCTGTTCTAATGTCCTAATATTTCAGACACACACTAGAGATTAGTTCCATTAGTGTCTTAACATTTGACATTAAAGACCAATAACCAAGTGAAAAATTCCTTTACAACTATATCCCTACAGTAAGGATGGCACACTTTTGATTTAATAACAGACTGACTAATAATTGTAGCCACATCTTTTGTAAAGGTCAAGAATCTGAACATAGTTTAAACATGTGAGATGTTCATTTTAAAGGAAAAAATGTTTCTTTATTCCTTGACAGCATTAATAGATTATATTACAATTTTATTCTAATATTGTATTAGAATTTAAATTCTTAGGAAAATTATGAATTGTTTATTAAATTACTTTTACTTGCAGCATGTATGTCTTGTCCAGTTTTAAGAAAACAATACATGATACCTATAATCTGATTAATCTTAAGCAGTAAAATAAAAATAATATTCCTTGAGAACCACAGGTGACAAAACAGGGTAATGTGACAAAGCACTGTGTTTAACCAACATTCTCTGGATTAGATTCCCATGGCATTATTTATAAAAAGGGGCATTCTTATTTTCTTCAAAATGTATGATTACCTCTGAAAAAATTCCTTAAGGTACTTGCCCATTCCTTCAGCCTCATGAGATTCCTCTGAATGGCCACCCTATCCAACCTTTTTGTATGAGCCACTTCCAAAAATTTGACATTGTCCTTGAATTTCAGGATATGCATTGTCCCTCTATCCAGGATGATGATGTTAAGGAAATACTGGTTTCAGTATCATCATCACCCATCTTTGCCTGCTGGTTAGAACTGTGAACAACTATTGTTCTTACAGAGCAGACTGACAGCTCTGACACTTTTTCATCCATTTTAGGGGGTGTGGATTTTTGTCATCACAGGTAGTAGCTCTGCCTCAAACATCACCCCACCCCAATTTACTGCTAGGGATAGAGGTTCTATAACCCCAACATTAGTCTTCTGTGAGAACAAGGGTCTGCAATGGGGAAACATCTTGTTTGAGAAAGGCTTCACAGCTGACATCCATCACAACGTCCCACTGCTCAAGCATCCATCTGATTCTAAAGAGATGGATATTTGATAAACTCTCAACGTGATGGTTGCATCAGAGAGCCCCATGGACTCAAGCTGCTCCTCCACAGTAAACACAAATGCTCCCGTGCCTGTCCACTAAAATCTTTCACATTCTCTTTCTTATTATCTATTAGATTTGTGTCTGGTTGGCCTTATAATACACAGACCCTCTGCTTGGAGGAAGTGGAAATGTCTTGCACAGTCTTCACTTTCCATATTGTTCTATTTTTCTAAATGTTGAACCCATAAACTTAATATGGTCACGAGCTAAAACAGCTCAAAACAGTTTCACCCATGTTCCAGTGCTGAAAGCACAGACTAGACTGAACTGAAGCAAGGACAAAAACCTGGCACTTGGGAGCAACAGAGCCTTGATAAACGAGTAGACTTACTACCTTTATAAAAACAAAATAGGACCATAAAGTCCTCAGGACTCACAGCACAATTTCTTCTATGACTGTACTGAGACAGTCATCACTCAGCAGCATATAACATCTTTCCTGCAACTACTTGCTTTTGGATACTCCAGCAAAGGCATTAAAAATTAAACAAGATTACTTTCAATGTGTTTTCCTAGTAAATGATACCACCAAAGTACACTATAATTACTGAACATAAACACTTACTTGTAACTCTCAACCTGCTGACAAGAAGAGACTGTAATGAAAGAGTCTGTGCGAGAGCTGTAAGCCAAAGGACCAGGCAGAAGAAAACCAGGTAAAAAGCGGCCAAAAGCGTAACTTTCTTGTTCAAACAACATGAGCATCCCATCCATGGACTGTATGCAGATCAAATCTCGACCTAAGGGAAGCAACAGAAAGAAATACAAAGGAAACAAAGCAATGTTATTTGTGTAGTTTTCATTCTAAAACCGTGAGTAAATTAAAATTGCACTCATAAGTAATCCTAACAAAAGTAAATTTTAATTTATGGCAGTGTTTACTATGAGGAAAAACACTAAATATTCCAACCTCTATAAAAGCTTACTTTTTAAAATAAACAAACTAGATTGTGAAGGGGAATAACATTCAGAATGCATTTTTTAAAAAGCAGCAAGATACTTTATTTCAAAACAAAATTCCTAAGGATATAACTATTATAATTTCTGTTTAAAGAAATGTTTCAATATTCCCAAAACACTAAATTATTCTGGTTCCTAAATGCTTCCATACCTTACAAGCAGTCATAACAACTGTGCTTTAAATTAACCAATTCTATTTCAAGTCTACTTAAGCAACATAACAGAAAGACCCACAAATATGTATTATTGTGAAAATAATACAAAACTGTAATATCTTCCATGTTTTACATTCACATTTTCTGTCCTTAAGGAAAGAAAAAACAAAAAAAAGTCCAACTCTGTATTACCAGCAAGCCTAAAAAACATCAAATAAAAAAATTGCAGCTTGAAGTAAATTACTTCAAGCCTCATGCATTATTCAGCAGCTATAAGACATGACATAAGACATGGCTTGTCATGCCTCAAGTACACCAATCTAAATTCAAAGTCTCACTGGGAAGATTTCTTAGATCAAAAGCTGATTATGCACTTCATATGCAAGGGTAACAACTCGTACAAACAGTATTTTTTAGGCATTCAAAGAGACCTATACCATTAGGACTAACTCTTTCTGAAGCTGATAGATGCATCTCTCCTGAATTCATAGATTAGCTCTTACCTTGCAAACACTACATGAAATATTCAAATGTCTATTGTCTATTCAAATGTAATTCCAAATGTCTATTCACCTCAATTAAAATACTCTATTTTGTCTAAGGAATGATTCTGTATGCATGAAAAACCCAAATAAATTTTCTGTTCTACAAGTTTCACTCTCAATCCTTTAATAAGTTTTCTAACAAAGGAAGGTGAAGCAAAACAAAAATAGACTAAAACTTCATTCTTACAGTTCCAAAAAGGTAACAAAAGTCAAAGAAATATTCAATATCTGAAACGTAACAAATGTACAGTGCAAAACATTGTTCATCTCCACTGTGATTCTTCACAGAAACTTTAACTACTTAAAAGTAAATAGCGTAAAAGACCAGAAAGTATGTTGTATTACTTGTCCTTGTGATTGAAATACACAGTAAAAATTTAGCTTAGGGTAAAAACAGGGAAGAAAAAAAAAAAAAAAGAAGGAAGATAAAGCAGCAGGGTCCTTCCCACTTTCTTAATCTCTTTTTCAGATTTTCCCATTGTCTAAAAATCCTTTTGTTCCAGATTTTGCATATAATTCATAACATATCATAAACCCTATTACATACAACAAACTCATAATAAGAAGGACATTTGAAAGTGCAATTCAGATTGCTCATTTGGTTGAGGCAAAGTTGAATCTTTCAGTCTCTACTAAAGACAAGAGCAAGACAGACTCTTCTCTGTGTCATCCATTTACAGTACTGAAGTAAACAGTAACAAACTGCATCACATGAAATTCTATCTGAACATAGGTTGGATGGGTTTTTTGTTGGTGGGTTTTCTTGTTGTTTTTGTGTTGTTTTGAGTTTTTTGGTTGCTGTGTTTTTTACTGTGCATGAAGGTCATCAAACACTACAGCCCATTTTCCAAAAAGGTTGTAAATTCTTCTCCCATAGACATACAGAAAATACAACAGAACACAATCCTGAGCAACTTCTAGCCAAATCTGCTCAGGAAGTGGGACTGGACTAGATGATGGCAAAAGAAGAATCATTCAAATCAGACATTCAAAGAAGTCATTCTCTCTTTTATTCTGAAGTACTCCAAGGCATCTACAGTAGATTTCTGTCCCTTCTATGCTGTGAAATTTCACAGGATTTAGTCCTATCACATGCTCCTGATCAGACAAGACTAGGAACCAGCAGGGAAAATTGAGCAGTTTTGTACTGGTATGCTATCAATGATAAAGATACCCAGCTTCTACCTCCCAACAGCTGCTGACATTATTATCACACTGCTGATGCAGTCTAGAAAGGGCATGAGTGAGCCAGCTGTATAAAATAATTATTAACCTATAAAAGTTCTCTTAGAAACTAGTATAACCAGTGATATCTAGTAAAAGGTGCCAGCCCACTGGTTGTCATCACACTCTCTCAGATATGGTTATTTTGAAGTATAGTCACTGGCTACTACAAATAACTAGTGGCATTTTTGTTTGATGTGCAAGAAAACAGTTCTTCATAACACAGGTGTCTGTGTGACCACAGCCCTTCTCCCTCTGTTACCTCAAAATCACATTCAGCATCATGTACACTGGAAACCCCCTCACCATTTTACAGCAGCCAACTGTTTGGTTCCACTTCCATCTTACACCTCTCTCAAGAATGCAGCCCTGTAAGTCTGGGTATAGAGAATTTTCAAATCCCCTTCCACAGTCTCCTATGAATTCTCCTTCCATCAGTAGTGTGCTACAAAGGAAATCTGCAGCTGTCCAATAGCTCTATTTCCTGAACTTTAACTGTCAATATCTAACTTCAGGGGAACTCCCTGGCGCCTGTAACCTGAAGACAAATCAATTACAGATAGCAGCTTGAAATTTTTATTTTGAAGGGCACAGAGGTAGAACACACTTGTACTTTAGGGGTTTTAAGGCTGACTGCTTTTCATCTTTTCTTACATAGAAAGACAAAGTCAGGGGGAAAAAAAACAACAATGAAAAACGAAAACTAAATAAAACAATTTAAGTCACAGAAAAAAATAACAGTGTTATGTATGTTTAAATTTTTACCAAATTGCTATTACATTTTGAAAACTTCTAAGCATTTTTTATATAGACCAAAAGTAAAAGACATTAATTGCAAAGTGAATGCCCTTACTACTGCAGAAATCTTATTGATTTTGTAATATAATTAAATTTCAGGTACTCCTGGTTATACTGATACTAGTAAGAAAACTGTCTCTTAGACAACTGCTGACCAAAATCTAGAGTTTAAGCTTGTCTAAAATATACAATTAAGTTGTTAATTTCTACTCTTCTGATGAAAACTATAGCAGATACAATCTAGTAGTGATAATCTAGTAGACATTTTACAATTCAAATAACAGAAAAAAGTAAAAGTCATTACAAATGTTGAGGCTGCTCAAGTAACAAACAGTAATAGCTTCTGTTCCTCTCTATATTATAAACATCAGTCTTCTTACCAATTCCATAACATCATGAAAGTGATGAAGTGAAGCACTACAGCATTTCCTGCAATATATATGAAGCTGCATGTCATGTGAAACATGGAAGCATTCATCTTTAGTGTGCATAACCAAAATCACACACAAATATCGTTGTTAACATCTCTCCTGTGTACACAGTAGTGACACAATAGGATATGACATGACATAATATGACAAGTTCTTTAGAGCAATGATCTGCAAGCACACTGCAGTACTGAACTGTACTGTCTAAAGAAACAGAGGGACAAAACTGAATCAGCAATCACTCTTTTGGCTTTTAAAAGCACAGCAGCACTTATTATTAATATGCCCACCACTTTGTTCATCATAATTGTGTTGTTCCTACTCACTAATTTCCAAATTTGGATTTTAACTAGCTTGTCCTAGTGCTTCAAACTCTAGTTATCCAAACTATTACATGTAAAGCACAATTTAAAAACATTAAATTGTGCATGAACTCTTATTTCCCACTTTTCATAGATCAACCTATTTCCTTCAGCCATTTGTTTTTAATGTGTGTGTAGTGAATGGAGTTGTTACACTTCACTTTGAGAAATGCAGTCCTCCAAACACTCAACCAGAAATGCCCATTTCAAAAAGCTTATTGCAGCCAGTTGGCCTTGCCAGTGACACATTTTGAAGTGAAAATATAAACCACAGTGTTTTCTGCACATCAGATGGTACCACTTAGTGTACTCTACATAGTTTCAGCAGCTTGCATCTCAACAGGAATGTCCCTTAGTCAGAGAGTGCTACTTTTAAGCACAAGACTAGCTACTGTTGTTTTGTAGTTTTATTATCAAAAATATATTCCAGATATGAATATATTTACATCACACTTTTAAGCCAAAATGTATTTTTAGAGCTAATGCAAAGACAAAACAAGAGGCAGGTGGTAGTTCTTTGAAATAAGCTTCTAATTAAAGCTATTTTGGGGCTCAAGTTTTTTTGCATGTTAATGATTTCCTGTACTCTGAGCTTCCCCTCAGGCAGCAAATCATTTTCATAGAATGTACATTATGTAATCACAGGGCCTGAGCACCACATGAAATCAGGCAATGAAAACTGTAGTGGGATAAATTGGAAATCAGAAAAATTAAAAATAAAAAATTAAAACTGTAGATAAAACAATTTAAGTCACAGAAAAAAAAACAATGTTATGTATGTTTAAATTACATAAAATGACAGAGTTTAAGAAGATGTCAGCAGAGAAAGCTTTAACTGTCTTCAATGGTAATCAAATGCCTCACTAAAAAAGCCTCGTGTGGAAGGAGGCATCAATGAAATAAAATTAAAATATAAACTGGCATTTACAAGACACTCAGGAGCCTCAAATCCCTTTAATGATACATGAGAAATGCTTTCCTCATATGACAAAAAAGTGACCAGTGAAGTGATGCACATAAACTATATTCTCACAGACAGGAAGACAAGTTCCTGTCTGACTTGAAACAAACAAGCGGCTTTCATTTTCCTTCCTCATTGAAATTTGCCCCTGATATTTCTCACAGCATAGGGAACACAGACTTCTCCAGTTCAAACCCATTTTGGAAAACTTGCTGCTGAGTGTAGCTCCTTTAGTAAAGCAGATCTGGGGCAACTGTGAGAAAAGAACTTCAGGGATCAGGTCTGGCAAATAGAAACACCATTTGAAAATAACTTGAACAGTTCTTCAAACAATGTATGCTGAGTAAAAGGCAAGTCTTACATTACCTCCCTAACCCAGTGCACAAAGCACGTGTCAGTGTACATTCAAAAAGAACTCTGAATTTACCACCTTGGAGGTCTGGTGGCTGCTCCTTGCATAACTACAGAAAGGCTCAAAGTTCAGGGCTTCAGCTGTGGCCATTCATCCTAGGCCAGAGGATCTGACTGCCAGTACCCTGAACACAAGCAAAGACAAAAACTGCCCTGCATCGCTCTGTGCTAATGCAAGTACCCCTCCCAACCCATGCACAAAGTGTACACACGTTCCAGATGACACTGACTGGGTGCTTTTCTGCTGGAATTGAAAAATCACTCCAGTGGGAAGGAAATAAAAAATAGAGTAGTGGATAGGAAGAGAAGCCTTTCAAGAGAAACTAAGTGTTTAAGGAAAACATGTATGTCCTTTCCTTTTAAGGAAAACATGTAAGTCCTTTTTCTACTGATGTTAGCTTAAATTATTTCTTAAACCACTCTGGATATTAAAGGATTGCAGTAAAACATACTCATAAGTCCCAGATGCTCTCTCTGTAACAGCCCTCTATAAGGAGCCTTCCTGGTCAAGTCATAGTAAAGCATGGAGTCAGAGCTGCCACAAGAAAAAAAAAGTCATTGCTTCTCTCACCTATCATACTGAATTCTAACCTCTTGTAGATTTCTGCCTGCCATAAAAATAAGGAGGATTTCAGATGGAAAGAGACTCTTGAACTATTGAAGTATCTCCAAAGGCCAATCAGCCCTCACTCACACTGTTAATCCCTTAGAGACTTGTGATATTCTCCTTTGTTCTTGATTCAAGTCTTGCCACAGAAGATGACATAGTTAAATTATGTTACTTGGGAATTATACCTTTAAATGCCATCTTAACCTAAGACGGTGGAAGGACCCTTAGGAAAAACACTAGGATGTATAAAAGGAGTAGGATAGACCAGCATGCAGTATAAAGATCCCAAAGTATCATAGCTGCAACATCTAACATACTAAAATGCCTACTAAAAGAAACATAGTATTTGGCACTGTGTATGCATGACAGGTAAAGACTCTTCCTCTAAACAGACTGTAGTAAAAAAATTTATCACAACCTCCATATTAAGAATAATTTTTTCTACAAATAAAAGTGAATGTTTCCACCTAGTTCAAGAAATACCCTCAGTAAAAATGTTCAAGCAGCTGTGAAAGTGGTGTCACTCAAATGTGGTTTTTTTTTTTCAATGCAGAAGATTAATTATATGTAGCATAAATAGAGGAGGTCCTGAAAATGGCTGTATGCCTGGATATAGCCTGAATAATGATGATTCATGAAGAGATGGTAAAATTCTTGTCCTTAAATTCTGTTTGTTGCCATAACTTGTTCAGTAACTACTTTTCAGGCCCTAGCAGCTGCAGAAATCTTCTTCTAAGAGCCTTGCATTCATACAGGCATTACAACACTGGCATACACTTTTTCTAAAGCAAGTAGGAGAAATTCCACTCTGTGAACTTTTCTGCTCTCATCTGAAGTTCTACACCTATCATACATTATATAAACATTACAGAACAACTCTACTGAACTAGCAAATCTCCCACAAACAAGTACTGTCACCAGCTGCCCTTCAAAATCAATAACACTTGACTGAATAGTTCAGGCACATGGATGCTTATAGTGAATCATAAATCAACAGCAGACCTTTCACTGAGTTAAGCTGAAGCTGAATGCATGTCCTATTTTTCATTATTTTGATACTTTCAAAAGTCATCAGTAAGACCTGAAGTCACCATCATCAAATAAATCTATCAAGTTTAAAATTCCATTTAAAACAGACCTGAAAATTTTGTTCTCAGAAAGCAATGAGACAGAACTACACAATCCCACTGTTAAAACCCAGTGAAATTCCCTATCTTTTTTCCTACTTCTCCTTTTATAGTCTCCTTAGACTAAGAAGCTTCACAATGGCTAAGCACTTCCCAAAGTACTTTGTTGCACGAAGCTCTGTCTCAGGGAGGATGATGAGTGAGTTGAGAGCTTATGGGTTAGGATTAAAGGACAAACTATTAAGGGTGACACTGATGTGGGTGATTGCTACAGGCTGCCTGAGGGGGAGGAGGAGGAAGGAGATGAGGTCTTATATAGACAGCTGAAAGTAGCCTCATAGTAGCAAGTCCTGGTTGTCATGGAGGAGGACTTCAACCACCTGGACATCTATGGAGGAACCACAAGTAAGGCATAAACAACCCAGGAGATTCTTGGAAAGCACTGACAATAACTTTCCGGCACTGGTGGTGAAGGAGCCTACTAGGAAAGGCGTGCTGCTGGACCTTACTAACAAACACAGAATGTATGGTTAGAGATGTGAAGGTTGGGAGCAGCCTTGGCTACAGTGACCGTGAGATCATTAGTGTCCTGTGAGGAAGAAGGAGGTCAATGAGTAGGATCACAACACTGGACTTCAGGAGAGCTAACTTTGGCCTCTTCAGGGACCTTCTTGAAGAATCCCAGGGGAACATGCCCTAGAGGGACAAGGGGTCCAAGACAGCTTGTCCAAGCAGTTCTGTGGAGAAGGACCTGGGGAAACAAGCAAGATGTCCATGAGCCAGCAGTGCGCCCTTATGGCCAAAAATGCTGATGGTATCCTGGGATGCATCAGGAAGAGTATTGGCAGCAGCCTGAGGGAGGTGATCCTGCCCCTCTACCCAGCCCTGGTGAGGCCACATCTGGAATGCTGTGTCCAACTCGGGGATCCCCAGTACAAGAGAGACATGGAGCTTCTGCAGCAGGTCCAGGGGACAGCAACAAGGATGATTATGGGATGAGGTCATCTCTCCTATGAGGACAGGCTGAGGGAGCTGAGCCTGTTTAGTTTCAGGCAGATGACTGAGAGGAGTCCTCATCAACATATATAATAAATATCTGAAGGGAGAGTGTCAAGAGGATGGACCGAGACCCTTCCCAGCAGTGTCAAGCAATAGGATGAGAGGCAATGGGCAGAAACTGATGTACACAGGAAGTTCCACCTGAGCATGAGGCAAAACTTCTTTACTGTAAGGCTGTGGCTAAGCACTGGACTATTCTGCCCAGAGGATTGTGAAGTCTCCCTCCCTGGAAATATTCAAAAGCCATCTGGAAACAAAGCTAACTAACATGCTGTAAGGACAAGCAAGGTTTGTGAACTAGATGACCTCCAGGGGTATCTTCCAACTTTACGCCTTCGATGTGATGATTTACTAATTTTTTGAGCTAAAGAATTGTTCAAGATATGTACTGAAGAATGATCTCCTGAATAACTGCATTCACATCCAAAGAACTCATTGAGAATATTTATAACCAAGTCAGATGGTCAGAAGCTTACAACACAAAAGTGAGGGTTTAACGTACAGAATATTAGATGAAAGTCCAACATATCTTCAAGAAGTTTTAAATATACCCTAAAAAAATTAGAAATAAACAGCTTGACTTAATTTGCTAAAAAACACTAAGGAAACACAGCCACTTTTCACATTCAAGTCATTTGTCTATATATATCCTAGGCTAGTAACCAACATACAGAAAAGCTTAACTCTTACTTTGTGGTCAAATGACTCAGTGAATTACATGTCTATCAAAAAAAACACCATCCTACTAGTTTCCTTCTTGGCAATCTTAGAAAAGACATCACAGGAACAATTTGTTATCCTGTATTTTTAGACTGTTGGAAACACACTGAGAACATTCAAATGAGGAGTTGGCTGTAAAAGGGCTGATCACTGATGAGGGCCAGGCTGGGCATCAGTCAGTGGGTAGTGAGCAACTGTACTGTGCATTATTTGTTTTTCTTGGGTTTTATTTCTCTCTTCTTTTTATTACTATTATCATTCCTATCATACTTCATTTACAATTTTGAACTGTTCTTGTCTCAACCCACAGGTTCTACCTTTTTCTGATTCTCTTCCCCAGTCCACCAGGGTGAAGTGGGAGAAAGTGAGTGAGCAGTTGCGTGGTACTTAGGGACTAAGCTACCACAGTGATGTAGTAGAGCAATTCTTGATAGGAGTGATTTGCACCAAAATAAAATTAATATAAAGCATTATAGTTTGTACAAGATACATTTCAACCCTCCAGGAAAGCAAATAACAAGGGTTTGGTGACTCTCCAAATAAATTCCTATAGGTTGGAGACTTTTTTTGTAATGGAGTAATCATTGATGACCACTGGAAAAATAAACAAAAGCTACATACACACTCTTCTAAAAGACCCTCTGAGAAGACAAAATAGACTAAATAATTAGAAACTAAAACTTCATTCTTTTGGAGGAAAAATTATGGGGCAGCAAACAAATCTTATAGACAAATGCATTCACATGAAATGCTGGAACATTTAAATAAGAAAGTACATATGTAAATAATAAAACTGTACATAGGTTTGAAATAACAGAAAATTCATCATGCCAAATTATTTACCAGACAGGGTAATAACATATAGTGCATTTATAAACTTTAGAGACAGCATTTCTAAACTGAAATAAAACATCTGATGTGATCTCAGACAATTGACTCACAGGAAACCAGAGAATGGCAGGCAATAGCACTAAGAAGAAGAGTCTGGAGATCAGAGTAGGACGATGAATTAAAATGAGTCAACAATATGTCATCAAAAGACAAAAGTCAGATTGGGCCATTATTAATATACATGTGCTATTGAAAACACATGAGGTAATTATTGTTTGCCTTTGCACTCACTGACTCTTGGCAGGAGTACTGCAGAAGCCACAACCCCACATGTAAGATACAAAACATTTTATGCTACCCATGCACAGTCACTGCACACTTTTGGGTGCCATACCTCAACAAGGGAAATCAGACAAAGTGTCACACAGAATTTACCTAAGTTTTGAAAAACAGGTATTTCACTTACATATACAACTGCTCTCAAAGTTATGTATTTCTGCAATTGATTTTACTTCACTTACACTATAGTTCTTTTTTTAAACAAATTGCTGATTAGGAGATTTATCTAGGAATTCACAACTAAGGCAAAATTCTGGCCAACTGAAGGCAATGAGACCTTTTACTTCAGTTAGGCTGTGATCATTAGGCTACAATCATTACTGTTAAGAAGAGGGAATGGATGGTAAGAGATTCAGAGAACATTTTCCTTGATTATTTTTCCATTCACGTCTTCAATTTAGAAGGTCTAACTCAATTATTAATAGGGAAAAAAAAAACCAAAACAAAACACTAGCAGTTTTCCAAAGTTGAGTGAGAAACTATTTAGAAGTAGTCATCACCAAATCTATTTCATGAAAAAAATTCAAAGCCCAAACCTTTCAAAAAATCTGTCCTTATGCAGAAGTAATTTAAAAGGAAGGCAACAGTTAAATATCCTGCTCCTTTACAGAACTAGCCAATAAATCAAAGATTGAATTTATACTGCTCCAGTGTTTAAACAAAGTCATAAGAATCATTTAACCTTACAGCATAAAACTCAGCTGATAATTTTTTTTCTGACTAACACCTAATAAAATTTATTCTTGTAGAATTGTAGAAAAGTTAAATACAGTCTACCCTCCTCACAAAGTTTCCTGTTACAAGGTTGCATGGTTTATGCATATGTTGTATTTCATTATTAAAAAAATTCCTCCATATAGCACCTTCTTTGTTGTAACACTCAAACATACTTTGCCTCTAGGCCAGTGCTATAATAAAAGTAAAATGAATTCAAGGCCATTTGCTGAGAAAAAGATAGGTTCAAGGTATTTTCACACTTTTCTACTTGTAACATTTTCATGTCAAAGCTGTATTTTCTTTTTTCCTTCCCTTTGCTATTGTTTTATTATCTGCCTTTACTGGTAGAGTATTCATGAAACAACTTCAAATAAATCTGAACTACTCCGGAAGCTGAAGTAAGGCATTAAGGTTTCAGATGAAAATGTACATTTCAAAGCCTGTGCTTACTAGGGGGATCCAATACTACATCATTTATCAATGCATTTGAAGAGTTATAGAAAACTGTGGTTAATTCACTTATTATTTAACTATTAGATAATGCAAGTGTGTGGAATCACACAAAGCAATAACACTGCTTTTGCAGTTCAAAACCATTATCTGTAAGGAAATGCTATTCAAAAATAATTCAGCAGTTATTAAAGCAAAGTTATTAAACTATGATTTTTGCTTATCACTAAATAAAATCAGTATTCCATTCAAGAGCAACTCAATAGATTGTGTCCCCCACTGGTGAGCTATCAATATGCTGGGTTTTTACTTCTTAAGAAGATGAAAAAGTCTTTAAAATTAAAAAAAAAAAAAACTTTTTTTTTTAATTAAAAAGAAAACTAGAAGCATTCAGAGTGTTTTATACACCCACCTTAATGTACCACTTACACCCTGAAGAACAACCACAGAACTCAATCCTCACCTGGGAAAGGGCGTCCTCCTCCTAGAGCATGTGATCATTCACACACTTCCTAAGCACTTCAGAGAGCAGCTCAGGAAACATGCACTTCATTCACCAGGCCTCAAAGTAGAGAACTTTAGTATTCACTCCTTACACACTGATGTTTGTTCATATATGAGCTACCATCCTGCTCAGCATTCAGTCTAATGCACAACTGACCACAGGAAATTTATGTGATAATCTGTAAAGCTGCCTTAGTTTCAAGTAACAGTGGCTTTGTTTTTACTTTAAAGCCCTCCTCTACTCTTCACATTACTTCAGCAGAAATTTATTGCATATACTTTCCTCAAACATAAGTCACATCTGACTCAAGGCAAACAAGGCAAAGAATGAAATTGTGGCTTGATCTGCAAACTTTTCCAAAGAAGTAATAAGGGCACTTTTCTTCCCCTATAAAAAGCATAATACCATCATTTCTTATAAGCAGGCTCTGCACCAGTAAATCTCTTTTTAAGAACAGTCAGGCACAAGAAGTACATTGACTGTTTCTCAAGATGTAGAAGGACTTAGGCTAACAGTATAAAGTGGCTAAGTCCTAAACCATCCAACAGAAAATGGTAAAGTAGGAGGTGGATTCATTTTCCAAACTGCTGTCTTCTTTCTCAGATTTCTCTACAGGCAGGAAAACATACCATGTCTAAATACCTTCAATATGGGCATAACAAAGTCAAGGCACAGGTCAGAGTCTATTCTGTATCTTGTAGGTACAAAATTAGGGTAACTTCAGCACTAATTATCTAAACATCATGTTAGGAAAAGATGATAAAAATTAATTAATAAGTAATATTAATTTATTTGCACTGAGTCAAAAATTAGTTTTGCTTAATGCCCATTCCCTGCAAATCTTTTACTGTGCCAATATGTAAATTCATGAGATTCTTAAGCAGGTAATAATTATCTCAACTAATCTCAGGGTGATTATGTATCTATAAGGAGTTTTAATATTTTTACAACAGTTTACTACTACTACTTCATACAACTAATGTCAGCAATGGTAAATTGATTAACCAAAATTTGACACAGGTAGAGCTGATCAAATTCATTATTTTAATTAAAATAACATAATTTTGGTGTAACCATAAAAAATAAAACATGGGAATGATACAAAATTATTACCAAATTATATCAATCACAAAATGTAACAATATTGGCTCAAAATCCAATCACTATCTAGCTACCAAAAAAACCCCTTCTCACTGTTTTTCAATTAACATTGTTTTAACTTTATTAAGACTAAACAATATATGGAATATTGCTTAATAAGACTTGACTATATCTAGATTAATACCAGATTTATGCCTTAGAAATTGAACTGGAGGAACACTGTATGATAAAGAAGAATAAGAAAATAAATTCTCAACTAAAACACTATATGCAGTTCACTTGCTTCACTCCATTCATACCTTTTAAAAATGGAAAAACATGCAACTTATTTATCAGAAGCTTTCAATCAGAAAAAAAAAATCCATCACTTAGGGTTTACAAGCCAAGTACAACAATTATTTATGGGGACAAACTTCTAGAAAAGCATGCTGTTATAGGGCAAGGGGTAAAGGTTTTAATAAAAAAAGGTTGGTTTAGATTAGACATACGGAAGAACTTTTTTAACAAGGAGGGTGGTCAAGCACTGAAACAGGTTTGTCCACCACTAGAGTGGTGGATGCACCATCCCTGGAAATATTCAGAATTAGACTGCACAGGTCTCAGAGCAACCTGATCTAGTAGATGATGTCAATGCCCATTGTAGGGACCCACTATGCCAGGTTGCTCAGGGGAAACCCAGCCATCCAACCCAGCCTTGAAAAATCCCAGGGATGGGACACCTCTCTTCTTTTAGTATAAAACCATTCCCATCTGTCCCATCGCTATTTGCCCTTGTAAAAAGTCACACTCCATTTTCTCTGTAAGCCCCTTTTAAATACTGTCAGGCCACAAGAAGCTCTCACAAGAGCCTTTCCTTCAGGCTGAAAAATCCCAGCTGTCTCAGCCTGTTTTTGGAGATGCTCCATCCCTCTGACTGTTGTTGTGGACCTCCTCTGGACCTGCCCCAACAGTTCCATGTCTTCTCTGTGATGAGGACTCCAGAACTGCAAGCAGCACTACAGGTGGGCTCTCGCAAGGGAGACAATCGCCTCCCTCACCCTGATGGTCACACAGCTTTTCATGCAGACCAGAATACAATTGGCCTTCCAGGCTGTGAGTGCAAACTGTTGCCTCACTTCCAGCATTCCATCCATGAGAACACCCAAGTTCTTCTCATAGGGCTGTTCTCAATGAGTTCATCTTCCCATCAGTCTTCATTCATCTGGGATTGCCCAGACACAGGTGCAGCACTTCAACCTGTTGAACTTTGTCAGGTTCCCATGGGCCCACTTCTCAAGCTTGTCCTGCTGCCTCTGGATGGCATCCCATCCTTCAGGTGTGTCAATCACACCACACAGCTCGGTGACATCTGCAAACTTGCTGAGGGTGCACTCAGTCCCACTGCCTAGATCATTGATGAAGACATTAAAGAGCACTGCTCCCAAGACAGAAACACCACTTGTCGCAGCCTCCACTTGGACATAGAGCCACTGACTACAACTCTCCTGCTGCATCCATCCAGCCAGTTCCTTATCCAACAAATAGCATATCCAGCAAATCCACATCTCTCCAGTCTGGAATTAAGGATGTCATGTGAGCCCATGTCAAACACCTTAGAGAAGCCTAGGTAGCTGATATCCATTCACTGTCCTTTGTCAACCATTGCAGTAACTCCATCCTAGAAAGCCACCAGATTGGTCAGATATGATTTGGCCTTCATGAAGCCATGCCTTAACACTGCTTCCAGGATGATCTGCTCCATAATTTTACCAGGCACAGAGGAGAGGCTCACTAGTCTGACGTTCCCCAGATCTTCCTTTCTACTCTAATTATAAATAGGAGAGGTGTTTCCCTTTTTCCAGTTACCAGGGCTTTGCCTGACTGCTATGATTTTTCAAATGGAGTGACTTTGCAACAGCCTCAGGCAGTTCCCTCAGGACCTTGGGATGCATGCCATCAGGCCCCACAGACTTGTGGCTATTCATCAAGTAGTCCCAAACCTGCAGGAGGAATTTGGCTCTCCCAACTCCCACTAGATGTTCAGACACTTGAGAGATGTGAGAAATCTCACTGCCAGTGAAGACTGAGACAAAAAACTCATTGAATACCTCACTCTTCTCCATATCTGTTGTTACCAGTTCTCCTTTGTCATTTATTGGTCTCCTTAACCTTTCTTTTCTGACATTGTATACTCACAGAATAGCTTCTTGTTATTTTTCACATCCCTCACTAAGTCCTGTTCTATCAGTGCTTTGACACTCTTGATCCCATCCCTACACATCTGAATAATATCCCTGTACTCTCCCCAGGTCACCTCCCTTCTGTTTCCACTGGCTGCACATTTCTTTCTTTCTTCTCAGTTTGAGGACTAGATCCTTGCTCATCCATGCCGGTGTCTGCCCTACCTTGATTGATTTCTCTCACACTGGGATGGAGAGGTTTGTGCTCCACATGATAGCTCTAGTCAGCTACTTTGTCCCTAAGGACAGATTCTCAGGCCATCTCATTCACCAACCGCTTAGATGTCTGGAACTTCACTCTTCCAAAGCTAGGGTCCTGACTTTGCTTCTTGCCAAGACCATGTTCCTTGAGATCACAAACCCAGCCAGGCTGGGGTTGCAACAGCCCAGGCTGCCTCCAAACTTAACCTCTCTAATGAGCTCATCATCTTAAACTATGAGCTTGAGCCAAATACCAGGTCATTGGTATTTGACTCATAAAGACTCAGAACACACTGCAGATGTGAAAACAGAAAATACTTTCCAAGATAATTTAAACTATCAGCAAACATCACTTCATATAATGACAGCTGAATTCTTAGCAGAGCAGTCTCTGGTGCTGTAATTGCATGATGCCATAATAGTACAACCTGACCTTATAAAACTTTTGTGATGAATGGGTTTATATAAAATAAAATTTTTGTAAAGCTGAGTACTCACCATAAGTAAGGGTAAAACATAAATCCTTAAGATATATTTATATATGTATATATATACCTTCATTTTCATAATAAAAAAAAAGACAGCTTAAGATAGAGTACCCTCAAGGTCTTTAAATTTTATATCTGAAGTAACCATGAAGTTTACAATCTGTTCATTACTTAAGGGCTGTGACATTTTGTGGCTAGGTTAAGAGTTCACTTAAATGAAAACCAGGGTTCAGCACTACTGACTCATGGTTTTATCATTAATCATCCTTTCTAAAATGACCCATATGCTAGAATTGAAGCACTGGATGACAAACTCAACTTATAGCTCTAAGACCATGAGGAAGAGTTCAGAAATATGAAAAGGAGATATGCATTCTAAACAACAAAGGCAGTGTCTTGAAGTTAAGTTCAACTTTTCAAAGTCTAGGCTAACAATACTAGCTAAAAAACTTTTATATTTAAGTTTTTAAATATAAAATCAATAGGTGATCTTTATATGCCCCTTCTTGATAGTTTCTTGTTTTCATTTTAGCACCAGTGTTCAGAGACAGCAAGGAACAAACATTTAGCAAAAGCAGCAAAGAAATGTAAATATCTGCATTATAATCCTTTGCCACAGATTTAAAAGTTCCAAGTCACAACAAACTCTGCCTACACTATGCTTGACTTCCACATTTTCATCTTTGTAGGTGTTTTCCATTTACTATTTTTAAACATTTCCATTAGCCCTGTTGAGAATTCTAGCTAAACTTATAAGGGATTCATAGTTATTTCTCACAGCCCTGAGCCTGTAACAGTTCTGCTGAAAGTAAAAATCAATTTCATCTCACCTTTTTGGTAACGTTCTACAACCACCAGAATACAGTGTTTCGATCAATAACACTCTTAGCTATAGAGGTTTTCAGAAAGTGCTTTTGTGCTTCCTACACCTCACTAAGTGTTGCAGTAAATACACCTGTAGAATCAGTTCGAGAATACATGCAGTTTTAGAAATGCTGAGTGGTAAGTGTTGTAAGAGGACCATCTAGTGGTGACAACCACAATTCACACTCTGCTATTTTTAACAAAAATGTACAGTTAATCTATGCAAGCCACTAGACAACTTCTCAGTCTTTGGATTTTTTATTCTACAGCTTTAATAGTTTATTTAAGTTAGATTTCAGCTTTCTATGATGAGAATAAATGAGTTTGTTGTTTCTTCATCAGTTCCTGTTATGAGAACATCTGTCTCAATTCTTCCACATATGAAAGTTGCACATAGATCAAATCATTAATCTGAAGACACCAGCAAGAATGAAATTTAGAAATAAGGCTACAAAATAAGTTTCTTTACTTTACATCACTCTCCACAGAGAAACAACTAATAGATTTTTTCTTAATACAAGAGTCAAAAAAATGAACAGTTGAGAAGTGACAGTCGCACGTTTTATATTTTACATCTCCATCAGATTTCAGCCAAAGAGATGTGCTGTCAAATAGACCAAAATATTACAAGGGTCTAAGCTTGCTACAACCTAGCAGGGACAGAACAACAAAAATCTACACTAAGGAAAGCTGAATGAGAATACAATATACATCTAGCAGTGTTTGTTTCTGTATTTCGAACATGGGAAACAACTCCAGAGACATTAAAATCATTGAATCATAGAATAGTTTGGGTTGAAAGAGTTCTTTAAAGGTCATCTAGCCAAATCTCCTCCACAATGAGGAGGGACATCATCTAGGTCAGGTTGCTCAGAACCCCATCCAATCTGACCTTAAGTGTTTTACCACCTTCACTGTAAAAGATCTTCCTCCTTATATCTAATCTAAATTATCCCCCTTGCAGGATGAAGCCTTTGTCCTCAGCTTTCCTTTAGCTCTCTTTAAGTATGTAAAGACCACATTGAGGTCTCCCTGAATTCTTCTTCTTCTCCAGGCTCAACAACACCAACTGTCTCAGCCTGTCTTTGTAGCAGACAGCTCTCTGACCATCTTCATGGCCCTTCTATGGACCTGCCCCAACAGTTCCATGTCTTCTCTGTGATGAGGACTCCAGAACTGCAAGCAGCACTACAGGTGGGCTCTCGCAAGGGAGACAATCGCCTCCCTCACCCTGATGGTCACACAGCTTTTCATGCAGACCAGAATACAATTGGCCTTCCAGGCTGTGAGTGCAAACTGTTGCCTCACTTCCAGCATTCCATCCATGAGAACACCCAAGTTCTTCTCATAGGGCTGTTCTCAATGAGTTCATCTTCCCATCAGTCTTCATTCATCTGGGATTGCCCAGACACAGGTGCAGCACTTCAACCTGTTGAACTTTGTCAGGTTCCCATGGGCCCACTTCTCAAGCTTGTCCTGCTGCCTCTGGATGGCATCCCATCCTTCAGGTGTGTCAATCACACCACACAGCTCGGTGTCATCTGCAAACTTGCTGAGGGTGCACTCAGTCCCATTGCCTAGATCATTGATGAAGACATTAAAGAGCACTGGTCCTACTACAGATGGCCAAGGAGCACCACTTTTCATTCTATAGGATGGTGAAGGGTCTGGAGAGGAAGCCTTATAAGGAGCAACTGAGGTCACTTGATTTGTTCAGCCTAGAGAAGAGGGAATCGAGAGGAGATATCAATGCGGTCTTCAACGTCCTCCTGAGGGGAAGTAGAGGATCAGGTACTGATCTTTCACTTTTGTGACCAGTGACAGGATTTGAGGAAATGACAAAAATGTAAGTCAGGTGAGGGGTGAGGTTTAGGTTGGATACCAGGAAACAAGTTTTTGACACAGAGAGTGGTTGAGCAGGCTCCCAAGCGAAATGGTCACACCACCAAGCCGGTCTGAGTTCAAGAAGCACATGGTGTGATGCTTGGGATGTCCTGCACAGCATCATGGGTTGGAGTGGATGATTCTGATGGGTCCCTTCAAAGTCGGGATTTTCTGAGATTATATGATACTCTAGATGCAACCACACAACTAATTCATCATCTAGTGAACAGCCTACCCATCAAAACCATCTCTCCCCAATTCAAAGAGATGGATGTTGTGGGAGAGTGTGTCAGTGGCTTTACAGAAGTCTAGACAGATGACATTCATAATCCTTACCTTATCCACTGATGTATTCACTCCATGGCTCTCTACCAGTAGGCCACTAGTTGATCTGCCAGGACTTGCCCTTAGTGAAGCCATGCTGACTGTCTAGAGTCACATCCCTGTTCTCCATGTGCCTCAGCACAGCTTCTAGGAAGTTCTGTTCCATGACATTTCCAGGCACAGAGGTGAGGCTGACAGGACACTACTTCTGGGGGGCAGGGGTCCTTTCCAGCCCTTTCAAAATGCATTCAGTGTTTCCCTTTTTCCAGTAACCCTGGCATTCACCCACTGCCATGACTTTTCTAGAATCATGGAGTGTAGATTGGCAACTCCATCAGACAATTCTGTCAGGACTCTGGGATGCCTCTCAGTTAAGTCCCATAGACTTTGGCTTTGTGACCACCTGAGGAACCTATCTTTCCTCACAGTGGGTGAGACTTTGTTCCCCCACTAGCCCCCAGAAGACAGATTACAAGTGAAGACTGAGGCAAAACAGTTGATGAGTTCCTCAGCCTTCCACCCATCCACTTTTACCAGTTTGCCAATGTTGCTTTCTTTGACCTTCCTTTGGCTAATGTACCTGTAGAAACCCTTCTTGTTGCTCTTTGCACCCCTCACCAAGTTCATCTCCAGCTGTACCTTGGCTTTTCTGACCACATCCCTACTCAACCAGACAGCATCCCTATATTCTTCCAAGGTCACTTCTCCCTGTCTCCACTAGCTATGCATTTCCTTCTTGCCCTTTACTTTGACCAGCAAGTCTCAACTCAGATATGTCTATCTCTTGCCTTCCTTTCCCCACACCTTCCTTTCCCCACACCTGGAGATCCTGAGCTCTTGCACTGTATGGAAGGCATCCTTGAAGATCTGCCATTTTCTGAGTCCTTGTCCCCTGTTCACAAGGGGTCCGACTAACTCCTTGAAGAGTGAGAAGTTTGCCTGCCTAAAGTTCACGGTTCTGACTTTACTTTTCACCTCTTCCATACCTCTCAGGACTGCAAACCCAATCTTTTTTTTCTTTTGTCAGTGTTACATCCTATGGCTGAGTAGAATGCACTGTTTTACCACTGAAGGTATAGGATTAAGACCTCCACAAAAAGAAAAAAAAGCATAACCTTCAGGAAGAGAAATCTGAGCAAGACTGAGCAACTTCATAGATCAAGTTCTCTGTGTAAACTCCTACAGCATTCTTTGCTTACTCAGATGAAAAATCATGATGTTCCTGGGGGACTGACATTCACCCTCCTCCCCAGCACTCCCACGGCATGCTTTCCCTGCACGCATGCTTTCCTCCTTCTGTTCAACTGCCATTCTCCTGCATCTGCTTCAGTAGCTCTGTGAACATGATCTGTGAGGGTCTCTTTCACCCTCACATTGTTTCAAACGTGCTTGAGTATAGCAGTAAGACACATATTAGTCACAATAGTAACAGATGGCAAGAAATGCAAAACCTCTCCCTGTATTTTCTTATTCTACTTCCAGACTGTGGTGCAGAAGGCAGACTGTTAGCAAAGCAAGCTCATTGCTGCAGGCCTATAGCACCACCATGAATTAACCTCCACTGAAGGCAAGAGACACTGTTAGTAGATGCCTGAAAAGAATTCCAGAGAAACCTGTGGAAGGCTGATGGTAAAGAAAAAATATGTTTATTTATTTACAGACTCTCAGTGGCACACCAGACTATCTACCAAACACAGATACACATTGATAGCATGGCAGGCTAGACCAGGACAGGGATTTGTTTACTAAAACTAACAGCACTTGCTTTCCTTTCTGGTTCACTCTGGCTCGTTTTGTGAGATGGAAATAAAACCACAATACTGTCCTTCATAAGCCTCAAGGACAAAACAAGATATAAAAGATGATGCTTTAAAAAAAAACCTAAAATAGATTCACTGCAAAAGGCTTGAGGCAAGATTAAAAGCATTTCCTTAATAAGAAATCTAATCAGATAGTCCAGGAAAGCCACATAAAAAGAACATACAGACCAGGATATCTGCAAAAAAAAAATTCCTTCATTTCCCAAAAATAACTATCCCCAGTGTCCATTTTGACAATTTCTCTGATGCTTCAACATATGCCTTACTAGCCTCCTATCAGGTGACTGAACATTCACTATAATTTTCCTAGATTTTGGTCTTAAACAGAAAGCATGTTGATCTTACAATATGAATATGTATTATTCATTACATAACATAAACCTCTGCCTTCTTTGTTTCTTTATGACTTGAGATCATTCTTTGTCCAACAGCAATAAACACACATATGTGAACTGGAACATGGTGAAGAAAAAAGGAAAAGGTAATTAGTACAACATGCTAACACAGAAAACTCAGAGAAGTTTACAGAACTTACCAGAGTTCCTTCTGCTGCTCTTGCTGCTTTGTCAGGATTGGCCCTCATTTTGACCATCCTAGGTCAAGTGTTTGGCTTGCTGAGTAGGTTCTAGGATAAACATTACCTCCTATCTCTCTAGCTTGCAAAGACACCTTCTACATCAGATTATTTGCTTCCACCACAGCTCCTGAGACAGGTCTGGCATCAAGATTGAGCTGGTGGTCAGACTTCTACTTAGACCTCCATGGTAAACAAACATGCATGTAAAAATCCAGATAATTTCTTCTGCAGAACTGCATGGTGGTACATGTTTACTTGTTTTATTCTTTCTGAACTCTTCCAGACACTCACACCACTTAGTTTATTATCCCCTATACATTTGTTACTGCAACTCCACTGTAGAATGTCAGAGAACATTATTCCCTCTTCTGAGATTTAGGAACCTCTGTATTGTCTTTCTGTTTTTAAGATGAACTTGCCTATACCATATACACTCACTTCTCAAGATACTCATAGCCCTTACACCTTCTCACCCACATGAGGTGACCATTTTCCCCAAGGTAGCTGTAAGAAATTACTAGCTGAAAATCCCTTGAATCAGTAAGGATTTTGGTCAGCCCAGGGACAAGCCTGAGTTTGAGTTAAGGCATTGTAGCATTATTACTGGAAGGTTATTACAGACAGAACTGAGGGACTGTCTACATACATTTGCCATATTGATGAAGGAGACTTTCTGCCTCAGAAAGTGACTTATCACTCTCCCAACAGGTTAGTGACACTACTTTTGTTGATGACTGCCATCTCCCAAATATTTTTAGGTAATCTCTACCTCTGAAGAGAAGGAGATGTTATGCAAAGCCAACCTCAATGCTTCCAAATCAGAACACAAAAACAAGTTCACAAGTCCACAAGTTCAAAAAATACTGATATCTATTAAACTCATTCAAATCTGCAAATACACCATAAATATTACTGTCTACTGTTCTGTTTTCCCAATCTAAGTTTAAGTAGTTTTTTTAGAAGTCTGCATAACTTCTGCATATCTTTCAAGACACTTGATACCTCAGGTTCAGCAAAAGAAGATGTGAACTTTTTAACTTGCTCAGGATAAGCAAGCCCAGAAAAGTAAAACAGAATCCAAGCACAGAAGAAAACAATTATTTTTAGACATTGAAGTACTTTACAAGGGTAGACCCAGGAATTTTGTCACATTTTTTAAAAGCAGTATTATCCTTGTAAACTCATATCCAGTTCAAAATGTGAGAAAACAACTATTCTTCATTTCATATTCTTCACTCATTTCAACCTGAGTTATTTTCAAGGCGCATCAGATAAAAAGTACCACGATGAATAGAAAGATGTTTTTCTCTAGACAACAGCATCATGTTGCCTTTCAAAATTCAGTTCAACAACTAATTATAAAGAATATACAAGGAGCTTACCTTTTACACCACCAAATGGGCCATAAGTCATATTACAAGCAGTTCTCTGAAGATTGTGCTCATACATCAGTTTAATCTGATACTGGTTCCCATGCTCCACATTCCCCTGAGTTCCTGCAAAAAAACAAAGGGTAAATATTTATTAATTTGATACATGCACTGTGGAAGAAGTAAAGGAGTATCAGTGTAAACAATGTGAAGGAAATGTCACTTCATTTCTAGTGACTTTTGAGATATGTAGGCTCACACTGCTGCTTTCTGAAAAAGAAAATATCACCAAGATATAAAATTCCAAAAGTCAGAACCAGAAATAAAGTCTCATTATACTATACATGGTATAAAGACCTCACAAAAGGCTGAGATTTTATTACTTAAATGTATTTTTCATGTTGGGCACACCTCTAAGATCAGGAAAAAGTCTTTGATTCCCCCTGCTCCAAGGGGCATTCTTATGATTCTCTAGCTATTTGGTAAATGTACTATATCCAACAACCAGCTTCAGTAGCAATAGTTTTTGTCTCAAATTAAGCTGTAGCTGGTCTTTAGCTCCAATTTGACAAAGCTGTATTTAGGGCACACTCATCACTTGCCTTTACTTTGCCTGAAAATTGAATGGAGTGATCAGCAATGCAAAGATAGAAGACAAACATATGGTAACAAAAATAATTTTGTGAAATATGTCACATTCTCTGAAAAGGTCTGCATGAATTTTAACTTCAAGGAACTAACAGAAAATAAAAGTCTTTCTAAAGAAACTGAAGTTCCTCTTTTGAGAATCAAGTTTTTCCTGGACCCCATGAAGAAAGTAAAGTTCATTACATAAAATAATACTTAAGGACTAATATTAGCAAAGGAAAAAAAGTAAACAAAATCCTTTGAGAACAGTCACATCAGTTGGGAAAAAGGTGTTTTGCACTAAATCCTGCCACAGCTTTAATTATACATATATTATTCCAACAACAACTTAAGCAACATTCTATGAAAGATTTGTAGCTTATGCTAACCTTTTAGGCAATTTCTCCAAACAAATCAAACACAGTTTTGACCTCTAAAGCAGGCCCACATTAGGGAAAAGACTGGAATAGACATGAGGGGAAAAGCCCTGCTGGATAGTAACTAAATAATCATCAACACTTCAGGGTAAACAAGTTAGAAAGTAGTCAGCCTGTGTATATTGACTGCAATATAATATCAAGGCCACACTTCAGTCAGCCCTGAAGGATGCTTTCACTTGTCCAAAGAAGCAGCATAGTGATTTTAATTATGAATAACAAATATGGTAGCATGTATAAAGCAAGTAAAGATTCCATTATATGAAAGTGTCATTTGCCTTAAAAGCATAAAGAAGTAATGATAGTTATTTCTCAAAGGAGCTTGTTTGAGAGTACCAATTCAGATGACAGAAATTACCACTAAAGCATGAATGCTTACAGATTAGAATGAAAAGCCTGTTAAAAGATAGCAGAATTTTACCTTTATTATTACTTAACTGCATAAGCCATGTAGACCAAACAGCAAATTATAACTACTAAAGACTTCTAGATTTAGTATTGTAGGCTCTTAAGGCAAATTTTAAAATAAATTGTTTTAATAAAAATTGTACTGGTAGGCTATAATCCTAAGGCATAAACACTATTGCAGCAAAGAGAAAGCACAAAAACTGCAGCACATCTCCAAGAATCCCTCCTCAGCAAAGACCAATTTCACAGGTGTCTCCAGATAGGCAAAGAGAGAACATTTTTGTAACCTGACTACAAGGCTGTAAATAGGAAACAAGCTGCTCCTACAAGAAAACCATGCTCTTGTAATGAAAGGAATCACAGAGCGTGTCCCTGCATGGAGAAAATGAACAACAGCCATGCTGTCTATTGAATTTTGAAGATGGGTGTACCATTAATAGAAATCTGTGCTTTGCTCTGAGCATGCAGAAATAAAAAAAATCGAAGTACAGGATATGTATTTCATTACTAGGCTCTTCACATACAGAGAGAACACATCATATAGAATTTCCAGCCAAAGGCAGTAGAAGAAAGAGGATTTAAGACAAAACACAGTGGTTTCACCGTCTTACCAGTATTAACCTTCTGTCTTCTCATGGGCTACCTTACCAATATTCTGGCTTTCTAAAAAATCATCTGGACTTCTGAGTTCAGAAAGAATCATAATTGTTCCTTTTTAAAGAGCTAAGTAGGTTGGCATTATCAAACCATCTGTTCATTAGCATGTTGAACAGTAACACCAATTCAAAAAAACATAATGAGAACTAGTGCTCACAATCACTGCTAACCACAGACCATCACACACATCTCAGCATCTCAGGCATCGAGCAGATCAGCAAACCTCTGCTAAACATAATTACTAATATCTCCTCTTCATAGGTGGGCTTGAGTGAAAGAACACAACTGCAGATCTTCAGTGATGATGAGCAAACACTGTATATACCAAGTTTAACATTAACCTAATCCAAACTTTAGATCACTTAAAATCAGTGGAAAGCTTGGATCTGTAAACTAACCTGAAACAGCATACACACAGAGTTTTCGGCAATGCAACACAGCCAGATGAAGTCCTTCAGTACCACTGTAAAGAAGGGTATAAAAAACACTATTTTTAGATAAATTCAAATAGAATTCATAAAGGATAAGATTCAAGTAATACATGGAAATTGCTCTCATGTGTAGGCCAGATACAAAGGTTTGGGTGTAAGATACCAACGTAAAAACTCAGAAGTACTGATCTTCCTAAATTCATGCTGAAGTGTTTGGAGTTAATTTCAAAATTAAAATTAATCCTTTAAGAACATATTTTGAGATTCAAATATGAAGAGCAACCGAACTATTTTCCCAGTTTAGTTTGAAACTCATTTGAAATAAGGTACTGTTAATCCTTCATGGAGGGACAATATGCAGATCATCCCCCCAAACAAGCATTATTCAGCAATATCAGACACTACTTTTTTTTAAATCTACTTTTGTACTAGCTGCATGGAACCTTCAAACCTTCATATTCCTCTTCTTCCAAACACAAATAGTATTTCTAGCAAAGTACTTGAAATGTTTTAGCTCATTTCACAGAGTAAGACATTATCATTCCTGCAAAGGGTCACTCCGTGAGTACTTGACTCTTTGATCTCAGAGCACGAATCTTCTCCATGGTTAGGTTTTACTTTCCTTTTTAAAATAAAGTTCTTGCTACAGTATTAGAAATTCATTTCAAAATTAAAATGAGACCTTCAAGAACCAATTTCTAAAATAAAGTTCTCTTAAGTAGATTCTCTTACAGCCAATTAACTGTAAGGTGTTTCCCTTAGAGTCACAGTATCTCTCCTCTACCTGGCCACTTGTTTCCACTAAATTCAGTGGAATTAAAGATCTTCTATCCTCTATCAAACAGGAAACAATTGATCAGTATTACATCCTAGACCATAACAAGTTAGTCAAGTATTCTTAACACCTTAAAAGATAACTTTAAATGTTAAATTTTTCCTGTTCTACATACTTCTAAAAATTGTGTAACTCTCTGGGAGATTATCCTTTATATATACACTTTAAGTAAAAATTCTCTCATATGAAGATGATTGAAGAAGCAGATCAAATGCATATTATAGGAGTCATAGATGTGATTAATAGTTTCCATCTAGAAACTGAAAACTCTCCAAAACAAAGGAAGAAAATCACATCTAATATTTAAATAAACAGCACCACAGCCTGCCATTTACTTACGAAACAAACTTTCCCACTTCCACCTGCAATATTGGTTCTCGCAGCTGCACCTCCAAGAGCAAGTCTTCAGGTTGTACTTCATCTCCAGGTTTCACAGGATGTGGATTAAAGATTCTGAGATATCCATTATAACTGCCCACAATAACTTTATCTACAAAGGAACAAACAAAACCAACACATAGGATACTACATAATACAATAGCATGCACATGTGTAATTCAATTTGCTGCAGAGTGCGTCAAATAATACCCTAAATAAAAAGACAGAACACTGACAAGATTCAATTAATGTTCATTATGCTCTGTCTCCTAGTTAACTTTAGCAATTACATTTGCAATTTCCAAATTTAATACATGAATATCTGTCAGCACCAGTGATGGCAGCAATAAAGTGTTTATGGGTAAGAATCAGGGAAAAGCCAATGAGGCAGATGTCATGGTTGGAGTCTGTTACAGACCACCCAACAAGGACAAAGAGGCAACAAAATATTCTACAAGCAGCTTGCAGAAGTCTCACAATCACCAGCCCTTGCTCTCGTGGAGGACTTCAAGTTACCAGATGTCTGCTGAGAATATAACACAGCAGAGAGGAACTGTCTAGGAGATTTCTGGAGTGCATGAAAGATAATTGCCTTACACAACTGCTGAAGGAGCCAGCTAGGGAAGGTGCCCCACTGGATTTGCTGTTTGTGAACAGAGAAGGATTTATAGGTGATGTGATGGTTGGAGGCTGTAGTGAGCACAGCGATGACAAAATTTTATTTTCAGTTCTTAGAGAAGGAAGGCGGAGGAACAGCAGACCTGCTGTCATGGACTTCCTGAGGGCAGATTTTCACCCATTTAGGAGAGTGGTGGACAGAGACCCTTGGAAGGCAGTCCTGAAGGGCAAAGCGGCCAGGAAGACTGAACATTTTTAACAAAGGAAGTCTTAAAAAGTACAGGACCAGGCCATCCCCATGTGCCAAAAGACAAGTTTGCAGGGAAGAACACCATCCTGGCTGTACAAGCTTTGGCTGGAACTCAGGAAAAAGAGAAAATATGACCTTTGGAAGAAGGGGCAGCTGAATCAGGGGGGCTGAATTATAAGGTTTTGCAGGAAGAAAATTACAAGGGCCAAAATCCAACTAGAACTTAATCTAGCTACTGCTATAAAATGTTTCTATCAATATATCAGCAATCAAAGAACGGCCAAGGAGAATCTCTATTTTTTATTGGCTATAGGGGGAAATATGTGACGAAGGATGAGGAAAAGGCTGAGGTACTTAGTACTGCCTTTGCCTAAGTCTTCAACATAGCAACAGTAGTTCTCTGGGTACCCAGCCCCTGAGCTGGAAGACGGACAGGGAGCCGAATGAGGCCCCCCATAATGCAAGGAGATGTGATCAGCATTCTGCTCCATCACTTAGACACAAACACAAGTCTGTGGGGCCCACCCAGGAACACTGAGTGTGGACGTGCTCACCAAGCCACTCTCCATCATTTATCATCAGTAATACCAGGGAGCTCCCAGATGACTGGAAGCTAGCAAATGTCATGCCCATCTACACAAAGGGTCAGAAGGGGGATCCAGGGAACTACAGGCCAGTCAGCCTGACCTCAGTACCAAGGAAAGCCATGGAGTATGTCATCTTTAGTGCCATCACACAGCTTGATGGGACAACCAGGAGATCAAACCCAGCCAGAAGGGGTTTATAATGTGCAGGTTCTGTTTGACCAACCTGATCTCCTTCTTGGACAAAGTGACCATCTTAATGGAAAAGGGACAGATTGTGGATGTTGTTTACCTCAACTTTAGTAAACCTTTGACAGCACTTCCCACAGCATTCTCCTGGAGAAACTGGATAGTCACAACTTAGATAGGTATATTGCCTACTGGACAGAAAAAAGGCTGGGTGGCTGAGCCTAGAGAGTGGTGGTGAACTGAGTTACATGCAGCTGGTGCCCAGTCACGGGTGACATTCCCCAGGGCTCAGTACTGGGGCCAGTCCTGGTTTTTACCTTTATCCACAGCCTGGAGGAGGGGATCAAGTGCACCCTCAGGAGGTTGCTGATGACACCAGGCTGGGTG
The DNA here is from genome assembly GCF_028769735.1 of Zonotrichia leucophrys gambelii. Classification (NCBI taxonomy): domain Eukaryota; kingdom Metazoa; phylum Chordata; class Aves; order Passeriformes; family Passerellidae; genus Zonotrichia; species Zonotrichia leucophrys. The sequence continues at coordinate 46,985,521 of NC_088171.1, read as the reverse complement.
GGAGGGTTATCTGCTGGAGGGTAGGATGGCTCCATGGCAGAATCTGGACAGGCTGGAACAATGGGTTGAGGCCAATTGTATGAAGTACCACAAGGCCAAGTGTCAGTCATTCTGTTCAGTCACAACAACCTCACACAACACAACAGGTGTGGGGAAGAGTGGCTGGAAAGCTACCCTACAGAAAAGTACCCAGGGTGATGGTTGACAGCAGCTGAGCATGAACCAGCATGTGCCCAGGCAGCCAAGAAGGCCAATGGCATCCTGGCTCCTACCAGAAAGTGCGTGGCCAGAAAAGTATTGCCCCTCTGTATTCAGCACTGGTGAGGCTGCACCTCAAATACTGCATTCAGTTTGGGGCCCCTCACTACAGGAAAGCCATGGAAGTGGTGGAGCATGGCCAGAGAAGGGCAGCAAAGCCAGTGCAGGGCTTAGAGGTGAACCAGGGGCTGTAAAACTTAGATGGAATATTAAATTTTACCAAAAGGGTTGTGAGGCACTGGAAGAGACTGCCAAGGGAAGTGGCTGAATCAGCACCCCTGCTGGTATTTAAAAGATGTGCAGACATGGTGCTCAAGGACATGGTTTAGTAATGAACACAGAGGTTTGCTGCACTCAATGATCTTAAAGGTCTTTTCTGACCTAAATGACTCTAATGAATTTCTAGTGAAAAAGGTTGTACACCAAATCAATAACGGCTCAACTTTATTCAAATTATCCTGAAAAGGGAGAACCTTACATTAAAATAGTTTTAGAAGAGTATGGCAGCAAGGAAGTCAACCTCAAGCACCTCTACCAGGCAAAAACAAAGTTCCAAGGTGAGCATGACATCACAGAGACACCAAGAATTTATTCATTTTTAAAAATACACACACAAAACCTCTCCCTGACAGAAAGATTATTTCACATTATTAATGACTACACAGAAACATAAGGTTTACTCAAGCACAGTCACTAACTTCAATTGTCACTTATTTTCCAGATAAAAAGGGTTGTTTATTGGTTTTTCTAAATTTTTAACTTCTTAGCTCTCACCTGTCTTTTTTCTCCCCCCAGGTTTTTAGAAGTCCCAATGTGTTTGCTCCTGTGACTAACTGAAAGTTCTTTATTTTAAAAATATCTACCATTGAGGGAATAAGACATGAGAGAAGTTACTAGAGAACACAAGCAAGAATTAACATATTTAGCAGCATACAAATATAAAAAGACAGAGAGCACTGAATTTGTCTTCTTAAGCCTACAAGGACACAATAAAGACAGCAGACCTAAAACTAACTAGCCAACTAACCTGGCTAACAAGTTTTCAGCATGCATTGATCAAAGCAAACCTACAGCTGTGTGGCTTAAAAGCCAGCAATTTTAAGTCTGAATTTACCTTGTCCACTGCCACTATTATCAACATCAGCAACACACAGACAGCCTTGGTCAAATTCTTCCTTTTCTCCAAGTATGGTGGACCACCAGTCTCTCGCTTTAAACAAGGACATTCTTCTTTACTGAAAAAGAAACAAACCATTGTTAAAGTTTATATTAATACATGCAATTGTTTATACAAAAAACTTTTTCTTTGTAAGTAACAGGTTTCCTTAAGTATATTACACCTCTCAATTTCACATTGCATTAGTGTGAGCTAAATAAATGTTAATTTCAGGTGTCTGGAGTTTCTGGTTATACAGTTCTGAAAACAACCTCAGGAATATTACAGTCAGTGAATTAGATGTGATGGACACTGGCTAGTTATATAAAGAAAATGCAACACAGTAACAGACTTTCAAAAACTGTAAAATGCTAAATGCCTTCTGTTACAAGAACTAAGTAATAAAAAGTTTTTAAAGTCGCAGAACTGAGTTCTTTCACCAAGGAGTACCAACAAAAAAAAAAAAAAAGAAAAAAGAAAAAAAAATTCTGATGCAAGTCTTCTGCAAGAGAAATTATTTTTAGACAAGTAAAAGGAGACATAAACAGACGACATCAAAACTTCCACCGCATAATCGCCTTGAAGATGCTCCAGTGACACGACTAAAGAACTCGGTCATACAGGGCACAAATCAGCTTTTCTGCTCCCTACCTGATGTTATTTTAAGAAGGGGGGAGGGAAGGAGCGAGGAGACTAATCCCTTAGCGGGCAGCTCGACAATAACATTATCCTAGCTCAAAACTCACGGCTCCATGCCTATGGACCCGGACACAGCCGATCCCACAGCCCGCACAGGAGGCGAGGGGCGGCCGGGCACCGGCAGCTCCAGCGGGACGAAGGGAAAAATACGGGATTCGGAACAAACGCAGACTGATTCGGAACAAACGCAGCCTGCAAGCCCGCGCCTTGTCTCTTTCAAGGAAACCAAGTCCAACAAACAAAACCACGTATTTTCCACTTTTTTCACTGTCGCTATGCCCGCTAGGCAACCTGCTGCCGCCGGGTGCGGGCTGGCACAGCACAGCTCTCCACACACACCCCCTGCTGCCCTCCCTCACAGAGTCCCTGAGCAGCACACACAGCACCCACACCGAGCCTGGGACACGGACACGGACACACACACAGATACAGACACACATCCCCGTGCAGCCGGAGAAAAGAGACGGAGCCCGGCGGGGGCTTACTTGGGCGGGAGGCGACAGCTCCCTGGCACGGCGCAGTCCGAGCCGCCCCGGGGCGGCAGCCCCGCTTCCTCACAGGAGCTCCTCGCTCAGTGGCGGCCCGAGGCGAGGCACAGAGCAGCAGGGCTACAGGCGCATTCCCACCACTGCCGCCATCTCCAGCATCCTCCACTCCCCACCGCCGGCACCAACCGCTCACCACCCCACGCCCCGCCCAGGGGAGAGCTTGGGAAATGTAGTTTGGGAAGCGGCGCCATGGGCCGTTGGGCTCTCTCACTTTGTCCTGTACTTGGGGGGAAGAGCAAAGAAGAGAAACATTTATTTTGTATTTTCAGAGAGGAAAAAAATTCAAAAAGCAACCCTAAGCATTTGGTGACTGGTTCTTTTTCTTCTTCAAACCTCTCACAGAAACCTCTTGCTCTCGAGGAGTCCAGCTCCACCCGTGAGTCTACCCTTACCCTCCCCCTTTGGCCTGTGGCGTGGTACGGCCGGCGAGGGGCCGGGACGGCGGGGCGCGTGCGGCACCGTCGTTGCCGACCCGGCGGTCGGTCAGGGGGGACTCGCTGGGGTCTCGCTCCTTCGCCCACAGCGAGGGGCGCAGCCGCGCTTCCCCGCAGCGGCTCCCGGCGCCCCGGGAACTACTATCATGGACAGGACCGCCGTGGCCAAGATGGGAGCGGTAGCGAGCGCCAGCGTGTGCGCGCTGGTGGGCGGGGTGGTGCTGGCGCAGTACATCTTCACCATGAAGAAGAAGACGGGTAAGAAGACCAAGATCATCGAGATGGTACGTGGTAAGAGGCCGAGAGCCCCTCGGCCCCGGCACGCACGCCCTTCTCCTTGCCCTTCCTCTGCTGCGGCCGGCGGCTCCCCACGGCCGCTCCCGCGGAGCTAGGCGGTATCCCGAGGGGATATCATATCTGGAGGGGCAGAGGGGGGACCTTGAGCTCACTTTGGGATTTCTGTAAGGACAAGCGCTGGAGGCAGGAGCAGCTGTTCCTTCCTCCTCGGCGTGACCCACTGGCACGGAAAAGGTGCGTGAGGAAAGGGTCTGCGCCGCCCTGCCCTGCGCTGTCCGGCCCGTATACACCTGTAGGATACATACGTACCCGTGGGTCTTGGTGGTAATTTACAAGCCTGCTCGCAGTTAGTTTAAAAGAAAAATGGACACGCACACAGCACGTGTTCAACCATCTGTTGAAACTGGGAAGCACAGTCTGTTCACGGTTACTATAAAAGGAAGATGGAGCTCGCTCTCTCTAGCTGCCCTTGTTAAACTTGTTGTTTAGGAAATTATTTAAATATCTGCTTATGAATAACTGGGTCGTAAAAGATCTTAGTTTGGACAACATGCTCGTTATGTGGAAGTCCTTCAGATTTTGTGATTTGGACACCGCCGTACTGAAGAACTGAACTGAAATCGTCAAGGCACTTGATGCTAGCTAATGGGTATTTTGTGATGCCCTGCTGAATTTTACTGAAAGCTCTGATGAATTTTTATAATTACACGTGGAAACAGATTTTAGTAAGAGCTAGGATTCTGTATGTAAATTGCGAGCTGCCTAAGTGCTCACTTGGCCGCACATTGCCGTGCTTGCCAGTGGAATTCATGCAGGGCAGTTCGTGATAATGTGGGTCCGAAGAAGAATTCTACTTGGATTTTTTGCTCATTGTAGAGGCATCACTTACTGTTGAAAAAAAAAACTGTTTCTAGTCATCAGTCATGTCATCTCATGTCGTCTGACAATTTGGAGAGGAATGACTTGGTTTTTATTTTCTCCAAGCACAGTTCCAATGGCTTGTGGGAGAGCAGAAACTTTGGATTGCCACTTTAACTAGCAAATAGCCTTAATTCTAAAGATGCAGGTCTTCTTTCTTACGTAGTATTTTCAGTGGACACATGTATTCAGGCTGTGCAATTTCTTTGAAATAAGTGAAATAGTTATGTAAAGTTCATACCAAGGCATTGAGTTTGTCAAGTATGGGCAAAAATGTGTACATGCGTTTTATTTGAATATGCTGCATTCGGAAGAACTTTCTTTTATCCACCAATGCAGATTTGATTCAATGTTTGTCATTTATGAGACACTGTATCAGTTTTATTTTATGACAAGGGGGACTTTTCTTTGAACTGTGGAGGAGAAGATGCTTTTTCCAGTCTGTAACTTAGTGTAATTTACTATGGTGGTAAGAAACAATACTGCCTTATTGAAATGTATTTTCTTCCAATACCTGGCTGGTCTTCTGTGTCAGATTAAAATTATGGGCTCATTCTTATATTTTCAGCAGAGTTTTTTGGTTCAAATTTTCTTTGGGGAACATTGCACTGTAGTTTTATATCCACATTAGACTCAGAATTACCTTGATGTATAACTTTTATCAAAAGCAGTTGGGATCAGGCTTATTTACATCTTAGTTATGTGAATGAAACATTATTTCATTATAATTAACTACAGCAATTTTTCTTTCTTAGTCAAAATAAAGTTAGAAGAATATAAAAACCCAAGTATAAGTAAAAAAAAATTACATAGCTTTAAGTGCTAAAAAGACAGGAACTTTTACAAATCAAAGAGAACATCTGTAAGAGAAGTTAATATCAAGGATTATGATGCCTAGAAGAAATGTTGTGAAGAAAAGTGGAAAGGATTCTCAAGCATTGTGGGAAAGGGTAACCCTCTTTCCTTGCTGAATAATGAAATCAGGTAATTCTTAAATATCTAGCTCACATTTCAGTAGATTAATTCCTTAAGCACACCAATTAGCCTGAGAGAGAAATTTAAGCTTAATGGAGACATCTTAAAATTGCTTCATCTTATTTGATAAAAAAGGCTTAAATTTATAATTAAAATGTTAATATTGTGTCTTCCTCCGCAGTGTGTAGTTTGCGAACAGGGAGTTTCCCTTAGGCACTCATGAATGTAGACAGAGTTACTTCAGCTCCACTTCTGAAGTAACAGAGGCATTAATAGTAATGGTCACAGAAGTTTCACTCTGTGTGGTAAGAAACAAACATCTCTCCAAGCCTTGTGCTATTACTTAGCACAGCCACGTTGCCAGTTTTGTGAAACTGTACAAGTGTTTGCACAGTCAGGTGAAAGCAAAAGTTAGCTACAAGGTTGCTCACTGTAATTTAAAGGGATGGTTGACAATTAATTAGATTTTCAGAGTAACTTTCTAGAAAATGTTTCCAGGCTATTTTAGAAAGAGACGAAACCTTAATGTTCAGTCTTTTGGATTTTTCAAGCCACAGACAAGTTTGCAATTAAGTTGTGTATTCCTATAAAGCAAATAGTTGTATTGCCAATAGACTTCAATTTTTGATTGAATACTTTTTGCTGAGCTTTTGATCAGTTTGGTAGAAAACTGGTGTTCACAAACTAGAGTGAAAAACATTGCCTAAATATTTCAGAAACATTCCCCTGTAAACAGTAGCCCAAATTAATTAAAATGTGCACTTAACCACTTAACATAAGAAAAAACTTCTTAGAGGAGTAACAGTATATTTTGTTGTCTGTTTCATAAATCAAGTTGTTAAAATCTTGGGTTTTTTTTCAGCAGCTTGTTCCTCACTCTTTGGTTTTGGAGTTTTTAATTTTTTTTTTTCTGTTAGAATAAGAAACGGAATAGAGCTTGTTGAAAACAGAATAGGAGAATACCTTAAACTGAGACTTCCTCTCTCAGGTTTGTTTTCCAGAAAACTGGACAAATGTATAGTTACATTTGTCCATTTCTCCAATCTGCCCCTGAAGTGAGAGGTGTAATTACACGAAAAAGAGACTTTGTATCAAAGTTCAGCAACAACAAATTGAACTCAGCTTTAAAGCAGAGTGTCAGTTTACAGGAAGCGTTTCACCCACTCAACTGTCTCTGGGCAGTGCACAGTTTATTGTGTTCAAGGGAAGAAATGCATGGATTTTTGCAGTAGTAGTGTTTACCTGGAGGGAAATAAGGAAATTAATAAGAAGCAAGGTAACTGCTATCTGTCTACTTGCCTAAGAAATAAAGGAACATATTCTGTGAGTATATATTCTATTAGAGGAATAGGGAAGTGTATTTTTTTGATTGTTATTATTATTTTCTTTTACCTGGCAGTCTCTGGTGAGCCTGTGTTCTTGTTTCATAGGGCACAAGAGCATTTGTGCCAGAGATGAAGATACAACTGGCAGCAATCACACACCACTTCATTATTCTTGTCTTGTTGCTGGTAACTAGTTGTTATAGTAACTGTGACGTTACTCTGGCAGGTTGACCTCCCAGCAGAGTAAAAAGCAGAGGAGTGTGTAATGTGTAGCATACATATTCAGGAGTCCAAGTGGTTGGTATTTGCAATCTGTCATGTGCTTATGCCTATACAGAGCTGAAGAAGGGTTTGAGTCTGAGTAAACTGGAATCACTAAAAGGGGGATGGAAGGAAGATGGACTCCCTCTAATGAAGCCTTTGTCAAGACATTGTCACTGTCTGGATATGCTCAAGAGCCATGCAGTGAGATGATCCATTTGGGAATAATATTGTTCAAAAAGTATGGTGCTGTGATAAATGCACCTAAGTAGTGAAAAGTGAAAGAGCTCCTAATACCACTGCTACCTATTGACATGTGACTGAGAGCCCCTACGTTATTAGAGTATTAGAATAATTTTTAGATTATTGTTAACATTTTAAAACCAAGTTAAATTTGGCATGAGTACTGGAGATATAACTATTCCTATAAACCTTGGGTTTTGTTTAGACTGTATTCCTCAACAGAAAAATCAACTGGCAGTGGTAGACACCAGTTACTAAAACAAGGTTGTTTTGCCCTCATGCTGTTTGCAGAGATAATCACAATATATGCCACCTAGATAGTGCATGATACCTGGCTGCCTAATGTCAGTGCATCATATAAGTCACCTACCATGTGGCTTGTAAAGCAAGTTTTCACAGGGCAGGAAAAACCCTAAGGACAATGCATGTTGGTTCAACTTGGATACCAGTAACAGGTTTCATTCTCAATGTAAAATAATTCAGTTAGAAATGTAGGAAATTTGTATCCCAGGAGAATGAAAATTGATTGAATTCCATTGTTTTCTCCTCTCATTGTCAAAATTATGTACATATTAATATTTTACTTCATTTAATATAGTAAACTGATCCTACAATGCAGCTATCTGTTTCAGAAGTAGGTCTTCATTTTCTGAAATTGCTCCTGCCTGTGTTGTGTTTTTTTTTTTAATTCAGTAAATTGAAACCTACATTCTTACAAGGGATGGGTATGGGAAGATTAAATCTATGATTCTGCATTAGTTTCTTTAGAACTCATTTATGCAAGTTATAACAGTTATCAAAAACATACTGATGATCTGAGTTCCAAGTAGTCAGTGTAGATGTCAGGATACAGTATAGATTGTGGATTTAGGCTCAGAAAAGCTTTTTTGCTGCTTTCTTTTATCTTTTGTATAAAGTCTTTCTCCAAGACAGAAAAGCAATCTTTCAATTAGTCATTTTGCTCTGAAATATATTTACCTTTTAATAAATGCTTGCTATGTGTTAAGTCATATTTTAAGTGATTTTTCTCATGTTTGTGATGACTCGTTTTTACCAGTTGATCTATGGCATCTTTTAAACTCTTTTACAGCTTAAATACTGCAAGTCTTAAACATGTTTACCTTTAACTGTCAAACAATATAAGCAGCAATAAAGGAGTTTTTAGTTTTTCGCCTGAATATGCATATCATTGCAAATCTGTTCATGTTATGAATTTAAGTTGCATAGCATTCCAGTCATACCTTCAGTCTTGAGTTAACAAGAACTGCCAGCTTTTATAGAAAGTATCCAAACTGATCAATATAAGAGACACAGGGTATGGATCCATGCATTTATAACTAGGTGAATACTAGCAGTGACTTCAATAGCAGTGTACCTGTAAATTGTAAAAATATTGCAATTTGCGTAGGTCTTCACTGGAAACTTGCTCAATGCCTGAACTTTTGAAGTCCTTTCTTTAAAACAAACCAACCAAACAAACAAAAAATCGCACAAAAAAACCCCCACCACAGCTTCCTTTTAGGTTTTATTTTCACTGGCATGAATTACATCATACATGCAAAATACATATTCTTTTCTGTGTTGGCTAGTTCAAGTAATGATCCACCATTGTGGATCATTATGTGTGTGCATACACAAATGTATTTTGTGCAAGTGAAATACAGTGTACACTTCACCTCCTGCAAAGGGTTGTTACTGGAGAGAGGAAAAATCCTAGAAGAGAAGCAGACTTAGCTTTTGTTGCCGTGTTTTGGTGCGTTTGTCAGAGAGTAATTAATTGGTTTTCACGGCGGCGGGTCGGGTCGGGCTGCTCGAGCTGCAGCCGACGGCCTGGAGCAGCAGGTGGCGCTGGCGGGGGCCGTGTGTGAGGCGGCGGCCGCTGCTGTGGAAGGAGCAGGAGCCTGGCCCTGCAGGGAATCCTGGCCCTCGCCAGGGCCTTTTCCTGGCCACTGCCCGCTGCGGTCCGGCGCGTTCAGCCGGGCTGCTCCCGCTGCACCGGGATGAACCTGTCCCTGCAGGGAATCCTGGCCCCCGGCGGGGCCTTATCCCGGCCACTGCCCGCTGCGGTCCGGCGCGTTCAGCCGGGCTGCTCCCGCTGCGCCGCCGAAATCAGGCTAAGCACAGCTGAGAGGCAGGAACATCTCCCAGCTATTCTCCCTGCCTTCCTTCCCTAACCACTGCGCAGGGATAGAAGGCCAGATAAAAATGGGCAAGAGAGTCGTTTATATTGTCATGGAGGGTGTGTGTGAAGTCTAACTGGCCTTCTTGCAGTCACAGCACTGCAGTAGTTGATCTGCAGAGACTTCTTCTTCCCGGGGCACAGTCTTCATGCAGCTCTTATCTTGACCAGTTGCTGGATGTCAGTCTCTTTCTCCCATCCAAAAGTCATCAATCACCAGGGGTCAGCTGCTGTAAAACATCACAGAACTTATGACTGCAGTAAGCAACATTTTAGTTCAATGGCTGTCATGCAGCAGTTTGACGGGCAATGTGCCATTAGATTGGAATCTGGGGCTGTTTGTTAGTCAACTTTTTTATAGGTTATTTATGGGGAGCTTCTGATGGTTCAAGAAAAAAAAAATCAGTGTCCATTAAAAGTCCACAGAATTTTTTAAATTGGCCTAAACAAGAGTGCTTTGTATAAATGCCAAAAGAAAAAGAGAAGGCATTTTTCAGTACAAGTGGACATATGTTTAAGATTGCAGCACACAGGTCAAAGAAGACACCATGTTTAAATACTAAAAGTAACTATAATATTTTCATTCACTAATACCTAAAAATAGTAGAGAATTGCACTGACTTACCTCAGAAGATAATTACAAAAATAATTTTAAAGACATTTCTCTAAATTATAGCAGTAATACCTATTGCTGGAAAGAAATGTGGCTCCTACTTTCATAAATCTCAATACTTTAAATGTTTTTGTTTTTTTTTTGAAAGGGTTGGGGTAAAGCCCAGACTTGGATAATTAAGTGTCTGTATACAGGCTTTCAGACTTCCTGAGCTGGGTTTGCCACCAAGAAAATTCCTGTTCAAATGTGCTTGTTCTTACTTGTTTCCCACTCATTAACTGTCATTTCCTTCCTGTACTCCTTTATAAAGATTTGTTTGTCTGCTCTGCAAATTGGATCACTGAAATAATCCTAGTTTATTTGTGGTTTAGTTTTCTTTTACCTTGGAATTAAAATGACAGAATGAATACCACTGAAATGTTCCATTAATCTTGTTCCCTTAAAGCTTTCCCTCTTTGTCAGAAACTTACTAGTTATCAGACCAAAAGTGTGATTTTTTTCACTCAGCAGCTATTTGGCAACACTTGCTATTATCAGCTGCATGTGCCTTTGCAGTGAGTATCACTGATGGGTAAGCCTCAGTTTGGTCTGCACGTTGCCATGGAAAAATCAGACATGAAACTGAAGGGTGGGCATTAGCACAAAGCAGGAGCACTCTCGGTACTTAAGCAGTAGTAGAGTGCAAAGAATAGTAGAGGCAGTATTGGTTTTGAACTCTTCCAGAAGGCAAATACACAGAGATACAAGAAATATGGCATCCAGCATCTTTGAATGGATCCAGCAGTGAGAAACACTCATAAAAGACAGAGATGTGGAGTCAAAACAATCCTTCATGCCTCAAGCCATGATGCTTCTGCCTGTTACCTGTAAAAGGAGTGTTTGGTAGTTGTATTCCATCTTTTGATTTAATGGAATTTTTTTTTCACTAATTTTAAAAAAGAGTTTGTAATCAAAGAGAACCTACCAGTTATAAACTTCATTAGTCTCAATGTGTAATTTAATTGGAATATTATATTAGCACTTAATTCTTCCATGTAGTGTCTGGTAATGTATTGTAGATTAAACTTTGTCCTGCTGACTTTGCTTTCAAACTGAGTCCCACAACTCCACTATTCAAGGGTCAGAGTTTATTTGATCTAGATACAGGATTCTTAGGCTTAGTGAAAAAAAATCTAAGCTGATTTTTTTTTTCTTAGAAACAGATAAGAGAAAAAGAGAATCAGCAGCAACTGCTTCAGTCCAAGCCTTGGCCTTAATGCAAATTCCATTCTAGATAGTGTTACATGGGAAGCTTCTAGGGAAATAGGCATTTGTTTAAGTTCTTTCAATGCATGTCCATGTAGATATATACAGGATATGTAATTATAAAAGGTATACATGTGAATGTACGGTTTGGGGAGAAAATAGTATGGCTCATCAAATTGACCTTTTTATGCAAGGTGAGGTTTTGCATACCTGATAGCTAATTAAGAATCAATGATTTGTAAATGTACCACAGTATATTTACATACTGCCAGTAATTAGAATTCTACTTTGTTTGCCTAGCTATTTTGAAAAGGATTGTTTGTACCAGCAGCCTCACCTGGAAGCATTCTTTAAGAAAGCATTAGATTCTGTATAATGTAGGGAAATGGATCTTTCAGACAGGCAGACTCCAACATACTCCATAGCAGTATTAAAGGAAAATGAGAGTACCATTCAAATAAAAAATTCTTATTTTTCAAAAATGATTATCTGTGTTCTCAGAAGAACTGGCAAGAAAAAGGAAGGATGGAGTTAAAACTCGAGCCTTTTCCAGTTCTAGTTTATTCCATGTAAGATAGAGTAACCAGAACTGGTTTTGGTATTTAGGCTCCAAGTTCATAATGGATTTATAAAGTTTTTATCCTAAAAGCTCTGGTAAGAATAGTGAAATGTGTGTATGAAGGCCAAGAAAAAATCCTCCATATTCTTCTGCCAAGCAATGAAAGGGTGTTACAACCTTGAATTCTTCTTTCAATCCTGGTGCTTTAGAAGCTATTTTTAAAAATTAAGTGTAATGTGATTAATTGTGTTGATCTGAACTTGCTTACATTTAGAATATTTTTATATTCTTTTTTTTTCACAAGGGCAAGAGAGAAGCAATGATGATTAAAAACCCATCAGTTTAAATTTGGCTAGGTAGTTGTGGTATTTCCAAGATTATCATTAGAAATGTCTGAAGATCTCTTCATCATTTTGAGATACTTACTGATAACAAAATAATACATACCTTTTCTTTTAGCCTGCCAGTTATAGAGGTTAAATCTCTCCATAATGAGGGAATGGCAGCTAGGCACAAAGATTAGATGATTCCCCTAATATACAATCAGAGAAAAAAATGCCTATCCTGAGCTGCATTCATTCACCCCAGAACTGCTCTGTATGTTTTGTACCTCCTTTATTCTCTCAGACTAAATTCTTGCCCAAACTCGTAATTGACAGGATCACAGGAAATACTGGAAATGTAGACCCTAGTTATTATTAGTTCTTCATTTTCTTGTAAGAGCCAAAATATCTGTTGATCTATCACCAACAGAAATCTCTTCTTTTAGAATGATTTTGTAAGCGCAAGAAGAAGCTGCATAAGGGACAGTGATGCTGCAATATCTTTTATTCTATCATCAGAGAAATGTATTAAACAGAAGAAGAAATGCTTAAGGACTTGTTTTAGTGTGTGTTGACATTAAGCTTTGTGTTCAGTACAGCCATAAATGATCAACTATTGGATGATCACCAGTTTTCCCATCAACTGTAAAGAAACCTGGATCTCTGATCAGATTAAGAAAATCTCTATTAAAAGATATAGAGACTTTAATATCACAAGTATGTCTTGTGATACCATTCAGGTTGAGAGCCTCACCTACTTAGCATGTGCCATCTCTGGATTTATCACAATTTGTTGCATTCAGTCTTTAATATGTTCTTAGCACTTTTTTATAACGTGCTGTTCAAGCTCTTTCTTTTTAGAATTGGTTAACTCCTCACAAGTGATCTCTGTGACAGACACACACTTTCATATACAAATCATAGTTCTTTGCATCCTACCAACTGTAAATATGGCTGCCATGGGTTTTTACACCAAACCTGTACTGCAAAGATAAGTGGTATCCAAAATTCCTGCAAGCAACCTTCTAAACCTTTATGTACCCCAGCTTCATCAAACTGACCACTGATCTTACTTTCCTTGTAATTGTCACAGCTGTAAAAAGCTATTCCTGGAGCCATTATGCTGCTCATTAACTCAGTTCACTAGGGCATGAATAATAATCGTGTTTGAGTACAGTAGGATTGTGTTGGTTCCTTTCTTCTGCTTGGTCTTGGTACTTGAGGTACCTTTCCCTGTGTCATGAGGTTATATCAAGTAGGCTGTTTTGGAAAATATGTACTAAGTAAACTTAGTACAAAAGCAAAATTAGGCAACAAATAAAGATCTTTAATGTTTAAAATTGATCCCTACAATAAAGCAAGGTATTGCCCAAGTAAAGTCAAGCAACATACTAAATATAGAGGGATATATTCAAAAATTGTTCAGTTGTGGTAGGGTCACTAAACAGGAATAAAAGCTAGTAAGCTCATAAGACACTAGCTAATGTTTACACCAAAGATTCAATCACCTTAGACAGAATTCAGTAATCTCTAAATATTGTAGGAAATATTCTAAAAAGGTATGATCCCTTTCTTGATCTTTAAAAGTTTATGTCAGTTTAGTTGAAGTATTCCATTTATTAGTTAAAGAAAAAGCTCAGCTTACTTGCTTAGGCAATATTCCTGTGCTAATTCTTTCCACAAATGGATGCAACCTAGGTCACGGGTGTGGAAGGACTGGTAGAACCAGCTTTTCTTTGCTTTAGACTAAAACTTGCAGTGCTTCATATTCAAGAGCATCCTCTACAAACCAAGTTCACCTAACACACGAGCATATAAAGTTAAACCTTTTCCCAGTCTTATATAAATTATAAATCATCTAGTGTTTTCAGTGTTGTTCTTTTTTTCCTCTCTCTCTTTTTCTGCATAGAATATTCTGTAGTCCAGATATGGCCCTCAGCCAAAGAGAAAATGTTAAAATAGAATCTATCTGTTGAAATAACTACACCTCTTCTGTTTGTGGTTCTTGAAATATATTGAAATGTCCTTCCATATTTCAAGAGTAGAAATGTCATGCTGGAGTTTATTTCTCTCTCTGTGAAAAAATCAGTGTTCAGTGTTCATTTTAACTCCTCTTTTACCAGACATTAAACACTGTAAACAAAATGCTCAACAGGCTCAAATCAGCAGTAATAGCATGTGGTTAGTAGGAGCTGTGGTAATTAAAGTGTTGTACACAAAGATTTCTTGGAGTTGCAAAGACAGTCTGGTTTTGTAGCTGAGAAATTTCATGTATGGCATTTTCATTAGAGTGAAAGTACACTGTTGATAAAGATAGTGTAGATGTTTTTCTAAGAATTAGGTGTTGGCTGTATTAATGTTTACAGAAATTTTGCTCACGCCATTTTCTAGGGCTTTCACTGAGGCTGTAATAGTTCATTTAGAATGCTTTCTAATTAGTCTGGTATACCAAAAACAGTCTGTAAGAGTTGGACTTAATTTCTGTAACTGTTTTTTTTTATTTTTAAAAAAATTAATAAAATGATTTTTTTAAAACCATCTTGGTTTTGTTTCCCCAGCTTTCTGAAAGGGAAACTAGCTTTCTTTAGATTCTTGACAGCTCAAAGGCAGGTTCTTTGCAAACTGAATGTATCAAGTGATGTCTTACCTGAACTACATGAATCATCTAGCAATAGTATTTTACATCATTGTTTGTAACATTTTCTTAACATTGGAAATCTAGCAGGGACATAAAATCCTTTTTTTTTGTGCAAATAATTCATATTTATTCAATACACTGCGCTATACATATGTTCCCCAAATATGATTATAAAAATATTAATGAAAAGCATGCTGCCTATATTAAAATACTATTAAGGGTAAAATTCTCTGAATGTTACCTGTTACAACAGTATACAAATGCTATAACAAGTAGTTTAGTGATAGCTATGAATCCTGGCAATACCAATGCCAGGTAAGTTCAATTTACTGTATACAGTCATAGCAGGGATTATGTTATATTTTGAACATGTCTTTCAAACTCTTTCACTGCTTCAGGATACAGCAGAATTTAACATGTACATTTCAGGGGATCTTGGTCAATTCTAAGAGGATAAGTGTTGAGTAAAGTTGCATGTTTTGTATTAGCTCAAGTATTCAGTTGTTCCGTTGGCTCAAAACAGAGAACACCTCTGAAAACAAAATGAAAGTGCACATGTAGGTCAGATACACTGAGGAATCCTGATAGACTACATAGTAGCCTACAGTTGGAATGCAGACACAAAACATATGGATCTACTGTATCCTTCAGAAAGTCTGTTGTTTTGTTTGTTTTTTTTAGTGTAGAAAGCACACCAGATATTTTCATAACTAATGAATTTCTAGAGCCCTGCTATTGTTGGGGTTTTTTTATAGCGTTACAGGTTTTGTACGTGCTACACTTGTAACCTGCCCTTGCTTCAGCTCTGACAATTACACTGGTCACATTAGTGGCCATCTGTGCATTGGCCTGATGGTGGTGGTTAGTCCTGGCATCCTGAAACAGGGATCATAAACCTGAGGTTGAACATGAGTTATGGTAGTAGTAGAGAAGCTTGCACTGCTGCCATAGCAATAGTCAGTTTTGCGTGACACTAGCATTTACACAACTTCAAAATGTAAAATACAATTAGACAATAGGTCTTTCATCCCCTCACTCTAAAAAACATTTCTTTTTAATCCATCTTCTGTCACCTAGTTATGGTCTTTGATCAGGCAGCATGCCTAATGACAAACTTCTAAAACTATGTGGAGTTGCCTCGGCTCTCAAAAATCCTGACAAACAAGGCTCCTTGATTTCCTGTTTCAGTATCACACAGATAATTACAGCCAAAACAAAGATTCATTAATTCATTTGCTCCTTCTACATGAATAAATGTGTGCTGCCTAGTAAACATTAATGAAACCATGTAAACGAAGCTCTAAGAAATTTGTGGCACTGTGCAACAGGAAATCCTAAAATACTTGGAAAGATTTTGTAAAAGAGCTAAAAAATAACAAAATAGTAAACTTCTGTTTTGAACAACAGCTGCCTTCCTCTGTTAGAGCAGCCCAAATTTGCCTGCTGCATCCATGAAAGCTGTTCATTCAGTGAAGGTCAAAGGTTTTGTTGTTGGTGCACCAGCTGATGATCTGTAAGCCCGTCGGGCTGTACTGCTGAGCATAACAAACTGCTGTGCAGTGCTGACGTGCGTCACAGGACCCTGGGGTTTTGCACGGGGATTAGTCAGGCTGTATTTGGTAACGCCCTCAACTGCACCCTGGGCTGCTATATTAGTGTGTCTCAAGCAAGAGGAATTTTCTTTTGCTTCTGCAGCTGCTCCTGCAAAACCCTCGGGTAAGTGTGCACAGCTTCTGTCAGCAGTATTGACTGTCTTCTTGCCTGTGTTTTTAAGCCAGGGTTAGGAGCTGAGGGCTTACTTGCTGTTGTTAATTGTGACTGTGAAAAAACCTAAAAAACTGTATTTTTAAATTAAAAATATGATAGCACAGAATGAGCAACAGCATCAAAGGAATAAATATACTTAGTGGTTTTCATTGAATAGCTTAAATGTTCCTCTACTTCTAACTATGTATCAGACTGTTCTGGAGTCTTGGTATTTTCACAGTGATGTCACTATGTACCGTGCATGTTGGCTTTTATTTTATGCAGCAGGAATAGAAAGACCACATAATATAGCAGACCAATTCTTAAAAGGATTTGGTTGGTTTTTGTTGGCAGCCTGCATGCAAGCCCTGCATCTCTGGACTCTGCTTGCCACCTATGCTGTTGCAGTAGGACAAAATCAAGGACAGAAGAATCAGGAGTGCCCTAAGCTCAACGCACAGGTACTCTCCTTTAAAAACACAAGAGGAAATGCTGTTGTCGTGTTTTCTGTGAAAGAGCTCTCTCCAGATTTTTATAAGGGTTTTTTTTTCCAAATTCAGTATCAGAATCCAGCACATTAAGTATAAAAATATGTAAATAAATAAACACCGTAAACCAGGAAAAATTATTTTTAGTGTGCATCCTATGCCATGTCTTAAAATAGCTTAAGCAGTGAACCCATTTTCAGTTATTTCATATAACCTGTGCTGGGTATCTAGTTTTACAGCATGTTATCAAGTAACTGTGAAGATACTTAGTGTTCTGTTGTTTCATTCCCATAATAACTACTCTTTTACTAAGTAGTCCTAAGGCTATTTCTTGGCAGAACTACTAAAATAGTAATTTGGTAATTACTAGTTACTAAGGATTTCTTACCATATTTGAGTTTGCATCATCTGAATATAACATGTATTTTGGTTTTGGGAATTATAAATTAGTGAGTCTCTGTGTCCTGAGCTCAGATTATGCTAGAAGAGTGCACGATTACTAGTGAAGTTCTCCTGACTCCCTGCACATAATGGAGTGATTGATGTGATTACACTCATGTCCAGTAGCTTTTGATGTTCCTGTCTAAAATATAAGCCTACTAACTACTACTTAGCTGGAGCAGCTAAGAGGGACCTCTGTTGCACTCATGGGCCAGAATTCAAATTGTCTGAATTATAGGCAGTCTTGCTTCATACATGAGCATAAGTGTTTGGAGGAAAAGATTCTCACAGTGTCATTCTGTAGATTTTGTTATAGTTCCCCGGTTTCTTGCAATTCAAATGTTGCAAGCAGCAGAAATTACATAGAGAAGCTTGCATGCTTTCAGAAGTTTTTTAAGCTTTGTTTTCTAGAGCAAGTCATGTTCTGTAATAATAGAAAGAAAAAAAATTATTGGAAAATAACATGTAAATTAAGGAATGTACACTATTTCTTTGTATTTTTACCAAACTGTTTCTTTCTTCCACCAAGAACACCAAAACCACTTTTCTGTAGCTTCTGGGTATCAAATTTCACAGCTGTCACTGCTGCCATGCCCTGCCTTTTTTGGTACATGTTCATAAGTGAATATATGTGATAGCTAGTCTAAGACCTTGAAACTGGGCATCTGCAATTCCCAAAATAAATGTCATTTAGTCTTGGTTTATACTCTTGTACTTGGAAGCTGCCAACATAGATTAGAATCAAATTTACAAATAATTTTCCCCTAACCAATTTATCACTTTGATTTCTGTTTGCCTTGCTCAGAAATAACATGGATAGCTCTCTCTCCATGCCAGCCCACACTTGTGTGTTCTCTCTATCAAAAGATAACAGGTTTGAAACCTAGTCTAGTCTAAGGCAGGTTTACCAACAAAGAAGGAAAATAGAAATTGTGTTATACTTGAAATTCACATCCTGTCAATAGCATTACAGCTAGATCTTTATTTCGATCTTATTTGTTACCCTGTCCTTTTCATGACATTATGGTAATCTGAAATTTTGTGGAATATTTTTAATACATTTACAAGTGTGAGAGCAGTTCTTACTGTGATTCAGAATTACTGACATCTAACAAAGTACTCTGTCAATCACTGAAATTTATAGAGAAGTTCTCTTAAAATGTTTTCCACTTATAATCCAGGGTGTTTTCTTAGCAACGATTTGGTTTTTGGGAGGCTTCCATACTAGATGAGTCTTTATAAAATAAGAAAACTTGGTATTTGCCAAGTAGTGTAGGCTTACAGGGTATCAGTATAAAAATACTCTGCACCATTTTTTTATGTCCTTCGTCAGAGCATTACTTAGCAGACTTATGATGACAACCTCCTACAGATTGAGTTAGTACTTGTAATATTTTAGGCTCCGTGTCTAGAGTTGGTTGTGAAATGAGCCATATCTCTATGTAGTTAAGATAGCAAGTAATTCATCAACTCATCCTTCCCTACTTAAAATTACTGACAGTGAACACAAAAGGTCACTCAGTTGTCCTTTATATGGAGTTTTTATTAGATTTTTTTTTAATTTTTGTGTTAATCATCAGGACTTGTTTTACTGGGTAGGGGGAGGAAAGCAACTGCTGTACCTCCAACACTCAGTAGATTGAAAAATTCAGTATAATCCCAGCTCCAGAACATGACATTACTCCTTGTGGACACAATCAGTTTTTAATTTCCTGGGATACCTAATTGGAAATGTCTATGATGGCAGCTGTAAATTCACGTAGATCACTAAAATGAATGACAGGTCTTATCACCAGCTCCTGTTTTATAATCAAACTGACACAGCATGCACTTAGATACACGCTGCCTCACATACTAAGAAGACAACTTATGTACTAAGCAGCACCTGGATACATAAAAGCAGTTCTTTTGCACTTCTGTTATCCAGTTGTATATAAGAAACTTCATTTCAAAACTAGAATTCAATATGGCAAACACTTCTCTTTACTTAACCCAGCTACACAGATGCATGTCTCATGTACTAAATAGATTTGTAATTTTCAGAACTTGTGGTAAATGACCCATTCTGTGGTTTGTAGGACTGGGGGATTTCCAAACCTGCGTGAATCCATTACTGTTCATTCCTCAAGGTATGACCATAACATTCTTAGCTACAAAATCATTTCCTACATCCTTATTCCAGTTACCTGCTATCACAAACAAGCAGATAATTGTTTTCTTTTTCATAAATCCAACTAAGCTCAACCTTTAAAATAATCTTTTTCAGTTTTGTTCTTCCTTCTCTCAGAGGCTCCTAAATATGTCAGAGACCAGAAACTAAAGTGTATTTGTGGCCAGTGTATATGCCAACCACAAATTACCTTTGGGAGTTGTCATACATAATGTTTTAAGACACAGGAGCCTCTGAGCTATTCGTTAGCATATAGATGCTCTTGGTAAGAAAGCAAAACTCTTCTCACACTTTTATAATATGACAGAATAAATAGGGGCACTTAAGTGATTTAACATGATGTACTTTCAGATGTCACAATGAATTTTGAATTGCTTTGCCTGTGCTTATGTAGTTTTAGCTCTGTATGTAGAAGCTCCTGGATCTGAAAAGCTTTCTTGACTTGGTTAAGTGCTGTGGAAATTTTTATTTGGCTGCTTCTCTATCTTTGCTCATCCCAGTCAACTGGTGCATCAGAATTTTGGGAGGTTTATGTGTGCACACTGAATTGACTGCTAGAATTTTCTTAAACAGTAAATAGAAACACTAATTTTATCAAATTGACTGAACTTTTCACCCTAACTCTTTCATCTGTCTTATCAGCTCTTTCTAACTAGAATCTGTTTTTTTCTTTCAACTGGGAAGAATGGCAAATATGCAACAACAAAACAACAGCTAAACTGGGCAGGAGTGTAAAACATTGGAGGAAACAGTTTGCCAGAAAATTGGTGGCTGCAGTTTCAGTTTCATTTACCCAGTCCTTAGACAGTTTCATTTACTTCTACTATAATAATGATAAAGGATAAATAAAAGAATTGCTGCTTAATGTTCAGTTGCAAATATTAATACCAGGAACTAGTGATAGAAAAAGTGGCTATTTTGTCTAACCCTATTTGTCTGAAGCTTTATCAGATGTCACACCTGTAATATAGACTTGTTTTTTCCTCTAAGAGTGTCTGAGAGAATGAAAATGTCTGGGTTATACTTGCTGTAGAAGACTTTCTCCCACCCCTAAATTAAAATACTCTTCAATTTGTGTGCAAAAATGAAGAGTGTGTTAGAAATAAATTAGTCTTATAAACTGATCTTGAGTATGAGTTTACAACATCAAAGCAGGAAGTTTTCATCATACTTAAAATCTCAAGCAATTTCTTGTTTGACATGATCTACTAAAGTGTTTACCAAGATTTTTCCTTAGGTTGTTTCAGAAACTTACGAAAGGGCTCAGTCTGAAATGAAACAGTACCAAACAATCCAATTTTCCTTTTCCAGTCCCTTCCTCTGATCTCTCCATCTACCCCAACATCTGTTTAAGTTAATTATATTAGGAAATCTGTTGCTTAGTATCTAAGTAAACCAAATAATGCTTAACTACTTCCTTAAAAAGCATGCATTTAGATTTCACTATTTGATTTTTGCATTCCAAATCTAAAAATACATATATAATTTGCTGATAGTTAAAGGAATTAGATTAGTCAATTTACAGTACAAAAATTACCAAGTCAAAGTGCTTTGTGCTTCATTATAAAGAATATTGTCTATGCAGAAAAAAGTGGAAAGCTTACTTTTGTTTACCAGTACCATATAAGATACAAAAGAAAAACCATAAAGCGCCTTTAAAGAGTTACAGATTATTAATATTTTGTTTTGTGAGGCTAGATGTGTTGCTAATTGTGAATAAAGAAATGCTTTGTAAAGGTATATCTCTAAAGATTAGTGAATCCTTTAATGGATATTTTTCAGGAATTCTATTTCTTGTCAACACTCATTAGCTTTCTCAATGATTCCCAGCCTGGGAAGTAGCTGAGAGCTGGAAGTCAATCCTGATGTACTTTTTGTGGCTTTGCTGTGCTAAAAGAAGTAGTAACCAGGCACTGCAATAACACAAAGAACTCAGGGGATATTGCCTTAGGAGATACCACTTTTACAGAAAATATCTTTGCCAAAAGATCAGAAAGGAAAACCTTAATTCTTCCAATCAAAGTGAAATTAATAAAGTTTGTTTCTTTATGAGATTTATAAAGCAAAGAAGTAGTGAATACCCTGTTCAGGACAATTTTTGACAAGGTACTGTGGTATAGGTGAAACTTTTTTGAATGAGCAGAAAAACTTGGAAATTTATCAGAGACTCACGATTAGGGTTTAGAAGGATTTCTGTTTTCAGTTTTCAGCAGTGTCTTTGAGGACATCAGCCAGAAAGTAGCAGTAAGCACAGTGGGGATTTAGAATTATTTGTTTTACTGAAAGATAGGAGCAGTGACATGGAAGAAAAGATACAATCCAGAAGGATTAAATATAAAATTTAACATTTTGCACAAATACCCATTTCTTTCTAGGAGTCATTTTGGAGAATATTTGGTCATTTCCAACTGAATTTGAGTCATTTTCACCATATTACTGCTAAGACAGGGCATGTGTTTTAGTGTACATGCAAAGATGCTACCTGAAGACAAGGCCAGAGTGGCCCTTCAGCCAAGGCCTTGTCAGAGCAGAGCAGAAAGGTTTTACCCACAGTCATGGATGCTGTGTTGGAAAACAATGTGGTTCAACTGGGTGGGCCAAGGCAACATCAAGAATTATCAGAGATTTAGAAAATTGTGTTCTGCAAAAGAAGATTGAAGAACACTGGGGTTTTACTTTCAGGCAGAAAGGAAAATTTATCCAGTGAGCATCTGAGAAAAAGAACACTTTTCTCCAAGTTGAATGACTTGAAATTACAGTAAGGAAGATTAGACATTAAGCAAACTTTTCCAAACACACAGATAGTTGAGGAATGTGAGGAATATGTGAGTGGGGGTTTTGAACAAAGAGTTAGATGAGCCTCTGCTCATCTGATAAGGATGTAGCTGCAATGTTTTGCTCCCACCTGAGAACAGAGTGGACTAGAGCTGATATTTCAAGGTATGTTCGGATCCTTTTTGTGTCTGGCACACAAGTGTCTTTTCCCTTACAAAAACATATGTTTGCATACCTTAAAATGGCACCTGTTTCTTATGTGATAACCAAATTGCAATTTGACTGCAAGTTGGCTGTTACTAATGAAGAAAAGACCTACTGGCATCAAGAGCTGGAAGAAACAGTTCTGCATGACTTACTGACAATTGGTCATACGAGAACTCTGGGTCCAGAAACTTCCTGAAATAGAATCTCCCCACCACCACCTTTTATTTTAATTAGCTCATTGCAGCACTGATTACATGCTAGCTATGAGAAAAGGAAGGTTGAAGGATCAGAATGTTAAAAATGTAATTCCTAACACTTTAGCATCTCTGGAGTTTTATAAATAAAAAATAAAGTTTACTACTCATAAATGCCCGTTTAGACAAATTGCGGATTCTTTGCTTTAGAATGGGTCCATACATGATTATAAAGGAAATAAATACCTGCTACATTGGGAAATTCCTGCAAATAAATAGTTCTTCTACCGTTCTGCAAGTTTAAAGATAAACTCTTAGAATAAACAAAGGCTTGGGGAATTGTTTGGGAAAGAATGGGGGTTTGTGGGTTTTAGGGGTTTTTTTCTTGTTTTATACCAAATCCCTCATTTATCAAAACATTCAAGAAATATACTTCATCCAAAAGGAATGTATCGAGTGATATCATGTTATTTCAAAAGTGTGCAGTGAAATAGGTAATGGTAGCAATTGATGGATTGGGCTAGGGAGGAGGGATTGCTGCACAGCCTTGTTGTATTGAAATACCCAGTTGACACTAATTCAGCATTCTCAAGGAAACAATAGATGTCTTCTTTATCTCTGATACTTTAATGGCATATTATTTGCAAAGAGAGTTAGTTTTAAGATTTACCATCTCCTAGTGACATATCTGCATCACAAGATGATCCCATATGTCCTGTTCCTACATATCTCCCTTTTGTCCTACAACTATAATGACCTTTTCTGAGTGTCAGTTTATTGAATAAAGTGATACCTAGACAAGGAAATGAAAACAGATGTTGTAAGCAAACAGAACAGTATGCAGTCATTGATTAATACATCCAGAGTATTTCCTGCTTCTTCTTACTCTTGTCTTTCTGTCCTGACCATGTCTTGATGTCACATGAAACTGTAGATGCAGAGCTTCCAGCCTGATGGACAGCAGCTGTTGCCTTGGAGGTTTTCCTCTGCAAGCGTATTTATGTCTTTGTTCTTACTCTTCATAGATGCCAGAATTTCAGAAGAAGACTGTTCATATTAAGGATCCAGCAAGAGTAGAGGAGATTATTTGTGGCCTCATCAAAGGTGGAGCTGCCAAACTTCAGGTAAAGGTCCAAAGAGTTTGGAATAAAAGCAACTGTGGGATTGTTACTCTATGCTAAAAAATTTAAGCATAACTGTATGTATGTAATAGAATTCAACCTTCAAGAAATCTCCAAAACTTAGACATGTTAACTCTTTTGATAGTCCTTGTTGATTCAACTGTAACTCAGCCTGACACTAGTTAAGTAAATGACATAAGCATAGAAGCTTAGTAATTTCAGAAACTATTCTCAGCAAAGAAATGAGAAAAACAGTTTTGTTAGAAAAACCATGACTCTTCTGGGATATGCTAGCTTCCATGACAATGGCTCAATAGAATAGGGAGGCTTCTGTGACACACATGCTACTCAGCTGCAGCTATTGTTGATAGTTCAGAATTTCTAGCCATTCTTTATTTTGTTCCTCCATGTTGTAAGACAGTTTTGCTTTTTCTTTCCTTAAATAGATTATTACAGATTTTGATATGACATTAAGTAGATTTTCCTACAATGGAAAAAGATGTCCAACTTGTCATAGTGAGTACTTTTTTTTTTTTTAATACAGATTGATTTGTTTGCTCTTTTTAGTTTTTCCTATATTTTAATTTTCTATTCAATTTATTTCCAAATGAGATTTTATATTGACTTGTTACCTAATCTGTACAACCTGCTGACAAAGTATTCTAGTGACTGTATTTTTATGTGTATTTGTATATATATATAATAATCAAAATCTGTGTGAATTAAATCAGATAAGTTGCCATTCACAATTAAAACATTAAGTTTTGAACTCTCAGATGTTAGTGGCTAAATATGGCATGGTTGACTTTTGTTTTTCAAGAACCCATCATAGTCCTGACACCTGCAAGAATCAGACTGTAAACTCCTTAGAATTACTGGCAATTTTATCCTTATGCTGTAGTCTTTTGCAACAAACAAGGAGAAATGGGAACTCTAAAACATATAGGATGCCTCAAGGTGATTTTGAAAACAGTCAAATCTCAAGAAACAGATACAAAAGCTTGTAACTGACCTTGTAAATCAGAGATTAAGGGAAGGGCACCTTTATACTTATGAAGAAAAATGTACTTTTTGCTGGTTGCCGGTAAGAAAGGTTCTGAGGAAACATATTGGTATGTCACCAGACATTGTCATCTGTGCCATTTACAGTGCTGTAGAGCAAAGTAAAAGATATGTATCATCTTGTTTAACTGTCTTTTTTTTCATCCCTTTCCCAGACATCATTGATAACTCTAAGATCATCACAGATGAATGTCGGAAAAAGGTAAACAAAAAACCTACAAGCATTTGGTTTGTTGTACAGACATTTGTCATTATTCCCTGACAAGAGTGTTCTTTTGATTGCTTAGACCAAACCCCAATGCATTTTATGAAATACATTAAACATCTGATGGGTTTTTTTCCCCCTTCAGTTACTTCAGCTGAAAGAAACTTACTATGCCATTGAAATTGATCCAGCTCTCACCATTGAAGAGAAATACCCATATATGGTAGAATGGTAAGAGACACCTCCTATTTTCAGATTGTACTAATATTAGATTTAGTAAGTCTCTAAAAGCAAATTAATGGCAGTATTTAGCTTTTAGCTATTACATTAACTGAATTAATCTCTTTAAGTTTTGTACAACTGGTTTTGTTTTGCTCTTAACCTGAATAAGCAAGAATTAACCATACAGGATGCGTTTTTCATAATGAAATTTAATGAAAGGTGATCCTTAGTAAGTGTTGCAGTGTGATGTAAGCAACATTCAACCCATTTTCTGTTTATGTTCTAGGTACCATAAATCCCATGCACTACTCATTGAACAAGGCTTACAGAAGGACAAGTTTGCAGAAATTGTAAGGGAATCTGATGTTATGCTGAAGTAAGTTCCTTTTGATTTGAGTTATATCAATCTGTTTTAGAGCATTTTCTGTAGATTCTTCCTGAGTGTTGGGGGAGGAAAAGAAAAAGAAAAGGGAAATTAAAAAACCCACACATTTTCCTGAGAATGAGACACCTTAACCTTGGACCACATTGAGCTCTCCATGCTCCCACTTAATTGTTGTGTTGTATCTATCTAAATGCAGACAGTAATCTCAGTGTATAAAGCAGAGATCTGAAACTTTTTTTAGTCCCTTCTCTACAAGCTTAATTTCTGTAGACTTTCATCCTCTTTAAATGGCATTGGTGATCCTTTTTTTTTTAAGAGTAATGTGAAGTGTAACTTAATTCCTTTGAGAAACACTTGAGGAACATGTTTCATATGTTGTATTAAATATTGTTCTTCTATGGCTGAAGGCAAGTTTAAAAGACAGCAAAATCCTTGTCCAAAATGTGCTGTGATTTCCATCTCTTTGAAAGCCCTGTAAAACTGTAAATTTTGGAATACTGAAACAGGATGTTAGAATTTAAATTGTGAAAGTATTTGTTTATAACACTGACTGAATCCTTATTTTTTGTACAAAAGACAAGGACCCAGTCTGTGCCTGTTTGAAAGCTTAAGTCCATGTTGATTGAATCTTCACCCACAAGCTAAAATTCTTTCCAGAACTTTCACAATGCTTTTTTTAAAATGTAAAATTCTACCAATCTATGTCTGTATGGAGAAAGCATATAGAGATAATATTTTCTTGTTCTTGGAATGCTATACATAGGGTACTGCATACTAAAAATCTTTCAGTAAACAAAACAATAAATATTTTGAAGATTTAAAGACAAAATTTGTTTTATAGTAATGACCCTAAAAAAAGTCAGATATTTAAGCAAGGAAGATTGAAAAGAGATGAACAGCCTGATAGTAGCTAGAGTGAGCTCTGATTGCTTGTTCTGGAGTACTTAGGGAGGGGAAAGTGTTTTTAAATCTTTAAAACATGATTAGATATTTTGGGGGCAGAAATTATACAGACCAATACTAAACAGCTTGATGCAAAAGTTTCTTGCAAACATGCCTTGTGTTAGGTAGATGGTTCTTGCTGATCTGAAAAGGTGAATTAAAAGAAATGCAGTAAAGTGCTCAGGAAATATCAATTATTTTCCAAAGATGATGTGATTGTCTCCTAAAAATTGGAACTTTTCTTGGCTTTTTTTATTTGAGATTTGATTCGTTTTTTCATTCTGTGTTGCAGAGAAGGGTATGAGAACTTCTTTGATAAGCTCAGTGAACATAATATTCCTGTGTTCATATTTTCTGCTGGGATTGGTGACATTCTTGAGGAAGTAATCCACCAGGCTGGGGTCTACCATTCTAATGTCAAAGTGGTTTCCAATTTCATGGACTTTGATGAAAACGTATGTATGAAATAACACATTCTTCTCAAACATGTTTGATAAATACCACACTATTTGTGGTATTTAGTATCTATTTATACACACTACAAGATAGATATGTACAGATATATATAGAGATAGATCTGTACACTCCTCCAAGCAGGGAGAATCATTGTCTGCCTGCTCCTAACTGTGCTGTCACAGCCATGACATTACTCTAAACTAATTTATCTTGTTCATCATGACAGATTTTGCAGTTCAGTCCTGGCTCACCAGTAACATCACCTCTTTCATTCTAGATGCTGTCCTGCCTGAATGGTACCAGACATAACTTCAGTGTTGCTTTTTTCAATAGGGAATATTAAAAGGATTTAAAGGAGAATTGATTCATGTTTACAACAAACATGATGGTGCCTTGAAGAACACAGAGTACTTCAAACAGCTAAAAGACAACAGCAATATCATACTGCTGGGTGATTCTCAAGGAGACTTGAGTATGGCAGATGGAGTAGCAAATGTTGAGCACATTCTTAAGATTGGCTATCTCAATGATAAAGTAAGTAGCTTTACATAACCTTGTAAGCTTTGAATGAAGCACTGGGAGTTAGAATCAGAGCCACAAGTATATATTGCCTTGTTTTTTGTACAGAGCTACTTCTAAATAGGTGTTTCCTAGAGAAGTAAAATTCAGAGGCTATAAACATTAATTCTGTTAAATTCCTGTGGCTTCTCCTCCTTTCAGTACTAAATTGATAATTGAGAAAAATTATAATCTCACAAATAACAAATCCAGGCAGTCCCTCCTCTTTTCTTTTTACTTTTTGGGGTTTTTAAGTGACACTCAACTGATTATTTGCTAATTTATAATGAATATCCATTTGGACTGATGAGAGAGAAAACTTTATTTTGTATATGTCCCTGCTCTTCCAGGAGTAGTTCTTCTTTCAGTATCTCTATGTGTGACACCCTGGAATAAACATGATTATTTTATCCTGGAATGCACTTTAGGTCAGGGCACTCCTACTCTGTCCTCCTGTGGAATTCACTTGTAGGAGTAATACATTATTTACATTGCTTATTCTGAGAATTTGGTGGAAAGATTGGGCAATATTTTAATGACAAAAACTTTTTCAATAATTAATTCTATAACTAAGGGGGTCTTTCTCTTTATTCCTTCTTGCAATTAGGTAGATGAGCTTTTGGAAAAATACATGGACTCTTATGATATTGTCTTGGTGAAAGATGAATCCCTGGAAGTTGCCAACTCCATTCTACAGAAAATCCTGTAAATTGCAGTCTCAAGTCACTCCATTCCTTCCAGGAGGCAACTGGACAGAAGAGCACACATGTGCTATCTTAGATGTGTTTATTATTCATTTACGGAACTGTTTGATTTAATTTAAAACTTTTATCTTCATTTTGGTATTATGAAATATATATTGTATCAATTATCAACAACAAGCTCCTCTTACTGCTCTTACACTGTTCTTTATTGTCTCACACTCCTGTTATAACAAGATCTAAATTGGATTTATAGATGTGATAAACTGCTGCTGATGGGATACTGTGGTTCACTGTCCTTTTTAATCAGGCATTTCAGAGCAGCATTTAGAAAACGTGGCTATTTTGTAAAATTGAAGGTGTAAATGCTCTGTAAGGAGAGTGTGCATTTGTTGCCTTTGCAAAGACATTTCGGTCTCAGCTGTACTTTGAAGGATCTTACTTATATGCTACATAATTTCACACAAAAGTTTTTCATACATATATTTTTCATCAGTAAAAATGCTTTTATTCACCCAATTCAGGCAAAGTGTTTCTTCTTCATATTTTTGCATCATCATCGCACAACATTCTCTATTCTTACTGTTTCTTTATCCTCTGTGAAATGGGAAGAATGTTTTAAGTTAGTGTGTCTGAGATAAATTTTCTCATCTTTGTAACAACAGATGGTTTCACAAGCTGATAGTCCACAGCCTGCCTGCAATGAGCAGGGGCATCCTGAGCTAGACCAGGCTGCTCAGAGCCCTATCCAACCTGACCTTGGATGTTTCCAGGGATGGGGCATCTACCACCTCCTTGGGCAACCTGTGCCAGTTTCACCACCCTTAACACAAAAAAAATGTTCTGAAAGTTTTTCCTCTGTACTGAGCACATTACAGCACCTCTCAGCATTGTGTACAGAGTACAGCTTAAAACAGCCGCAATTTCAGAAGCTTGCTGCACGATGAGTTAAAGATGATGTTGTGACCCTGCTCCTGTGAGGTCTGGGCTGCACTAAATCTATTCATTAATAAAAGAGATCAAATCATACAACTCCCCTAATGTGCAATATAATCATTGTTCCCCTTTGCTTTCTTTTATACAGAACAGAAACTCTGCCATCTCCCGTTCCTGAGGAATTGTAATGAAAATGTGGGAGAGTTTAGATCTGCATTCTCTTCCACCAGAATTACAACACATCTCAAGACATGGCCTCTTTCCTTACAGCCTCTGGTCTGTTATTAAAATTCTGACTTGGTATTACCAGACACATTTTTTTCCAAATCAGCAGCTTTACATCTGTTACTACCACTGCCAGAACTTTTCCAAGAAGGGAAGAGAGAGGATAGTTTCCATACCCCACCTCTGCATCTTCTGCAGTAAAATGAAATTATTCATCCCTGTATTTTGAATGCAGGGCAGAGGCTCAGTGCAAAATCTGAGGCAGTGTGATCATCCTTTCACAAATCTCATGGCACAATGCTGTGCCAACAGGGAACTGCTGAGCACAGGGACCTTTTAGAAATTCCATCCTGCATCTGAACAGGCAGTGTTTGAGGGATGATGTCCTTGTACAAAACCTACAGTCATGCAATTCCCTAGGCCTGACACAGGGGCAGCCACGAGGCCAGAGGTGGGAGAAGGAACCAGTAGGACAGTCAAGATGAGGACCTTGAGGATAATGCCTTAGCTGCCTTCCATTCCAGAGGCATGACTCAGGCAGCAGCAGCAAACTGGAAGAGCTGAAGGCACCCTGGCAGTGTCAGGGACAGGAGGAGATGGGAGCAACAGCTGCAAAGAGCCTGTCAGCCAAAGCCAAAAGATGGGGAGAGCTTGATGGCAGCAGTGCCAGCTGCTGAGGCAGCAGTCACAGGGACTGGGTGTGAAGTTTGGCCCAGTCCCTGTAGCCTCTCCCTGGCAGCTCCATTTTCCTGGGGTGGGAAGAAGGGCAGGATGGTCATGGCAAAACAGAGAGAGGGAGCAGCCTCCCTACAGCCTCCCCTGTGCCTGCACTGCAGCTTCAGCACCATGGGCAGGACAAGCAGGGCTTGTGGGACCCTCACAGGCATCAGCATGAGCTGCCCACCCAGTGACTGGGTCTGCACCACCCAGGCACAGCAAGGATTTGGGGAATGCTGCAGCATTTCCAGGGGAGCCCTGCAAACAGTATTTAACAGCTTATATTTGGGGTTTTAGACACCTGCAGAACTTACACTGGCTGGGCTAATGTTACAGTTTTGGGAGGGGAGTAGGGTTAGTGAATCTTGGGTTTAAAGCTTTTTTAAACAGGCAATCATGCTGGCTCTTTTGTCATAGCTGCCAAATAAAAGTCCAAAAGGCAAAGGCCTTCTGAAAAACATCAAGGTGTTTGGATGCACTGCTTACTCAACCAGCCTCTAGTTGCAAGAGTCCTAATTACCAGGCATAACTACCAAAGTTTACACTGGGACAAAGTTTTCCATTTACAGGCAGTTTATCTTTGGAATACAGATAAGAGCTAAAATTTAGAGAATGTGTAGCTGATAGTCACAGCTTCACAGCACAAGATGTGTCAGCAACACTCTGGCATTCTGACTACAGGTGTAATGGATTTCCCTGATTACCCCAGCACTGGTGAAAAGGAGGGGGCAGTTCTGTCTCGCTGTGCAGTGTTTCTGAGAACAGAAATGTCCCATGTTTTCATCAAATTGTCTCAGGATACACATAAACTCATTGATCCTCTCTGCAGAATTTTTCCTCAGCCTCACTCAGCAGGTGAGCAAGCCACCACTCCTTCAGCATGATGAAGGTCTTGTTCAACCCACAATTAAAAAAACCTCAACAAATAAACAAAACCACGTGGAAGAGCAAATACAGAGTAATCTAGAAAAACAAGGAAGCATCTTTAAAAGCAGTTATCAAAACAGATCTCCAACTAAATCTTAATCTGAATTACTGAAATTAGTATTCAGCCTCCCTAGAACCCACCCATATCAGAAGGAAATAAAATGGTTTTCTAACTACATGTACATCTAAAACTGGTAGAGGATTTCAGATGACCACCATCTTTCAAGCATTACGTAAGGAAGATTTTCCAACCTCACCTCCAAGCAGGTGGACAATGAATGTTCAATCCATAATGACAATCACTTAAAGAAAAGCATTCTTGCCCTTCCACAAAGATGCAGGTAAATTAAGATCTCCAGCATTCTTTTGTCCTACCATTAAACCCTGTTAGTCTCAGAACCTGTGTTAAGGATCTGCTAGAGCAGTAAACCTCTGCTAGGACTTGAAAGCAATTCAGCCACATTGCAGTTCCTTGATAGAACACATTTGCTGTACAAGGGGTATCTCCGTGCCAAATAATTTACTTCTTGAAATGCCATTCATACAGCTTTACAGAAAAACAGTTACTTATGCAATCAACCTGAAGTAGGAGGTCAGATTTTAAAAACCTGCATTGTGCTGTACAGATTATTATTGTCTGTTCATTGTCTCACATCCCACTGCCAGCCATAACTCTTGCTTAGTATTAAATTAAGGGAAAACACAAGATGCATTTTTAAATATCCTACTCCACTTTATCAAAATCCCATTTTTTTATTACTGGACTGTTGTACAGGAATTAGAATTTGTATTATCAGTCGCCTCTCTAAAACCATGACCAAAATTACCTGCAAATGAAATTAACTCTACACCTACAGGTTAAGCCGTCCTTCTCCAGCCAGTCTAATTCTTGCAATTGCTATCAAGATTGTCCTTTCAGTTTTAAGAAAGAAATACTGTGAGTAGTATGTCTTTCCAAATAAAATTTCTAACCAGAAACATTTTGCAACCCTAAAAATGTATTTATGATTTAGTTTGAAAAGATATGCATTTCCCAGACTATTTTCCCATAGCCAAAAGAGTATATCTAAAGTTAAAAGAATAAACAAAATCAAGTGGATTTGTTACTCTATTTTCTTCCTCTACTCACAATATCTCTTCTGTCTGTAGTACATGTCCAAGGTCAAGTATTTGGGACCTTTATTTAGTTGAAAATGAATCCTCCTCTTAGCGGGTGTTGCAGCCAGCTCAAATGTCCTCCCACTGTCAAACAAATACTGATAGTGCTGAACTGAGCTAAAAACTTGCACCCCATACTAGAAAAATGTGTCATTTTCAAGTTTTAAGGAAAATCCAAATATTTTTTCCACAAAGAAAAACATAATATTGAAGTTCAACAACTGCAAATTCTGACTTAAGGATAATGTCTGTTATACTTGCACCAGGTGGAGTTACACAGCAGAAAGCATTGCTATCAAATTAGGACACAAAAATCACACAGAAAAAACTATTCATAAATACCTGGGTTTTTCTGGGTACGCACCCCTGTTGCTTTTCTTTTCCACTGAGCCCCTGACAATTCAGTCACCAATTGCCAACCCTGGCTGCCAGCACCTTCTTTCCTAACAGCAGTCAGCTGCCAGCTCTGAGAATAGCAGCTGCCTGTTCCATTAGAGGAGCAGAAACAGCCTGAGCTCTGGAGAGCCCCTCGCTAGCTGAGCCCAGTTACATCTGGTGCTTAATGACCCTTGAGAGCCATCATCTATTTTTATAAAGTAATCACAGTTAGGTATGGTAAAAAACTAGCTAGATACTAATTCTATAAATAAATAAATCCAAAATAGAGAGGTTCTATAGATAATTCTAAATAGCTAAGTTCTAAATACTAGGAGATAGTAGATGCTAATAGATAAATTCTACATAGGCAAATTATAAATACTAACAACAAAATGCTACTAAATAGATGAATTGTAAATAGCTAGATTAATTCTAAATAGCTGCCTTCTCCTTAACAAAATTGTTTTACACTTTGACCTAGAGGAAGGTGGACCCAAGCTTTCCTTCAAGGGAGAAGCCAATAGCTGCCAAAAGAAAGGAAAAGGACTGGGTCTATGTTAGTGATCAGAAATTCTGGATTTTAAGCAGTTTAGCCTAAAACAGCCAGGCAGACCTGGCCTCTGTTGGCATTGTCAGGGCAATGCCCCATATAAACACCATTATTTTATAGCAAGTTTTTCCTTATAGTGTCTGATTTTCCCCAAAGCCGCATTCTTATTTTTAAAATGGCAACCTGCAGGCTTGGAGGGATGAGGTGAGGAGGCAACAAAGACTTCCTCTTGAAGGAAAAGCATCTTTAGCTGGATCATGAGCCATGTTTGCCCAAGGAGCAATGGCATGAGAATTTCAGATGTACTTACCCTAGCCAGAGGCACTGGTAAAGTCATCCCTGCTATCCCATCAGTGACAAGCACTTCCAAAAAAACCAGCACAGCAATTTTTGGGATCACCAACTGACAGCAGTTCAGTGCTGCTCCTTCTCCTGCATCTGCCCTGGAAGACAACTCTGTTATCCTGGTTTACCAGGAACTCTTCAGCCCATCTCCTGGGATCCATCTGGAATGTTCCTCCATGCAGAAAAATGAGGTTCATTCACTAAGGTTTTCTCAGACAAAACAATTCAGGACACCACAGAATGATTTGGGTTGGAAGGGACCTTAAAGACCAGAGAATTCCATCCTCCCAAAAGGAGGGGGGATATCCACAAGACAGACTTGGTTTTTTCAGGGCACATACGAGAACAGAGTAAGGAGCTGCTCCCACATTGAATTCTGCTTCTGGCAGTACTCCAATCACAACTTGCTTCCCACTCCTTCTCTCAGCTTTGTCAGCACACAGAAGGGATTGCATCTGAACCACAGCAAAAAGTGAGCAACCTGCTTCCAAGTAAAGCAAAAGGGAAAAACAGTCGGCTGAGAGAGCTGCTTCCACAAGATGGTAAGGAGCCATTCTGGACCCACACTTGGGAATGGAATTGCCTGTCCCTGACAGCCACAACTTCTACATCTGGTATAAAATCATCCATTAATCATAGTTTTAAATATTTTTTCTTAACATTAATGGCATTATTGAACATATTCTGGACCCACACTTGGGAATGGAATTGCCTGTCCCTGATAGCCACAACTTCTACATCTGGTATAAAATCATCCATTAATCATAGCTTTAAATATTTTTTCTGAACATTAATGGCAGTATTGAACATATTCAGGGTAAGCCTATTGTGTACAAGAGAAGAGAGCTGCAGGAAGAGCATCTGCTTCAACTCATGGTCCCAAACCACCAGAACTCCAGCAAAAGAAAAGAAATTTGAATAGTTGATCAATATTTTATTTAACAAAAAGATCAGTTATCCAACATTTAATGGTATCAAACTCAAAAAAAATATTTCACTGCACTTTTTGTAAGAACTGCATTAAAAACCAATACAAAATGTTCTCATCTGAAATACCAAATTTTAGAAAGAGCATCTCAGGGAGCTTACATCCCACATGTACAGATCAAGGAAAGCAAGAAACTAGACACAAAGCTTATAATGAAAACACAACTCCCTGCCCACTCCTCCTTGTCAGTGTCTCACTCTGTGTGTTTGTGCTCCTGGCATGCTGTGTACGGAGGGGGATCCCAGGGCCTCCCAGAAAATGGCTCTGTTTGGTGTATTCAGTAGGGAGCAGCTCTGCTGCGTTTGTCGAGCTAACGGGGGCAACTGCCTCGAGTCACAGCGTCTGAGCAGCACTCCCAGGGCTGACTTTGTGCTGAGGGCTGGGCCACAACGTTAGCACACACAAACAGATGGGGCTGCTTCTTGGTTCTATCACTGTCTGTCTGTTTGTTTGCCACTGCAGACTGCTCTGCTGCTTAAACTGTAAGTACTTACTCCTTAATCTATCAATTCCCAAAACAGGAGACAGAAGCCCAACACAGAATCAACTGTGTCCAGTATTTATGACAGCATTGGGACCCTGTATGTTAATATTTAATGTCTAACAAAACTATAAATGAGGCTGCAACTAGAAAGGGTTTGGAATGACTGATGGGAACACTGGCCAGCAAGAGTCAAGGTTACTAATTCAGCACAGTACAGATGGTAGGAAGCTTTTATTAAGTGAGGTAAAAACCCATACACAGTGTCAATTCTAGGTCTGTTTAATTTAAATCACAGCTTATGTAAATTTTGCAATAGCACATGTTTCTGCAATTTGCAAATCTGATTTTCTGCTGGCAAAAATCCATGTGAGTTTGTTCATTTACTGGGAAGAGTGCTCATGCCTTCTGAAAGGAACTGGGATCAACAGCTGACAACTTTTATTGTTACCTGACAACAGGTTATTGTTACGGGGAATATTTTGGTTCATTTTCCTACACAAATATTTCTGATACAGAAGCTTTTTTAAAATTCTTTTAAAAGCACTTGCTAGGTTTTCTCTCTACCATCCACCCAACTGACAGTGAATTGTTCAATGAGAACTTTGGATCTTTAGCATAAAAGCAGACCCCACACACACATGTGGTTCACGGCACCACATACAGCAGGACACTCCTTACCTGTCTATACACCCCACCTTGAGGCACTTAACACTTTTTTCAGATATACCTAACCATTCCAACTGAAAATCTGCTCATGTTTTAACAGCCTACCCACACCCAGGCAGAGGCAGACACAGGCTATCCGAGGGCTCTCCTTCCAGAACCATGCTTGCCAAAACTCCTTCTGGTACACATGTTTGAACAGCAGGTCAGCTCAGGATTCTTGGTTTTCTCCTTTTCTTTACAGTTCATCGTGCTCCTCTCTGGCCTCCTGATCTTTCAACTTGAATTCTTCAGCAGTAACTTTACCATTTCCATCCCGGTCTTGATTGGTGAACATATTTTTAACAATCTTCTCAAAATCAAAGCCAGGAGCTAATTTTCCCTTGCCAGTATCAACTTGAGTTTGGATGTACTCTGAAAACTAAAAGGGAGGAAAAAGAGAAGAAAACAGCTCACAGTGAAAAGGATATTTGAAAATTAAGAACATCCAGCATTTTACTACTTATTATGTGTACACAGGACACTGTTACTACCCTATATAGTTTACCACCCAAACTGGACTAATTAGAACAGACACATGAGGTTAAATGACTCTTTGTGGAGCCCAGCAGGGATTTCCTCACTCATTCCAGTGGGTCTTGGACCCAAGACAAGAAAACTTCTTTTTCATCATTTAGGAGGAAGATGGGTTGGACAGCTGGACATAGGAACAGCTCTATACAGATGGAGGGCAGTAATTCTGTATGGATTACAATACATGAAGCTCAGTGTAAAACAAAAACCCACCTGCATCTTAGAGGGAGCAACACACAAGGATGATTGCTGATGTGGACAGCAACAGCCTCACCCCACCTCTTTCTCTAAACCAGTAAAAGCTTTTTTCTTCTCTGCAAGGACAGATGTGGAGGTAAACATAAGAGAGAAGATGGAGATGGAAGGAAAACAAAGAGGTGGAAGAGAGTGCTAGGAAAAGAGAAAACAAGAATTCGATTTTACCATATTAGTTTTTAAATCCTCAAAGACATTTCATGCTGTTCCACAGGGCCACAGTCTGCCCTGTGAGCACGGCAGGCAGTACCACTCCAGGGAGTAAAGAAGGGACAAAGAAGAAAAGACAAAACAGAAGGATAAAGGTGACAAAGAAGACTTCAGAAGAGAATTAAAAAAATAGAATTTGAAAGAGCATAAAGAATTTTATCTTATCAAAGGTGCTGTGGCAAAAGCAAGTGGCTCTCAACTGGGGCACACAATGACATCCTCACAATGCAGATTTTAAAAGCAAGCAAGCAAGGGGAAGAACTTTGCACAGCACACAATTCACATGTGTAAGGAGTGGCCACTGGCACTGCCAGGCTCCAGAAGAGCTTATAGTTCCTGGATGCACTGCTGCAGGCTCAGCTTTGGCTCAAGAATTCACCACAAACTGCCAATTAACACTGAGACAGACACCAAGAAGGCTGATACAGCAAAGGAATGTTGGATACCAACTCTGCCTCTTACACTTATGCCCTAAGGATTTGTTGCTGACCAAGGAAACCACAACAGAAAATGATCTTATGCAGTTTGGCCATTCTTACTGTCCTTTTTTCTTTAACTCAAAAGCTGAATAGCCTTGTTTTACCTGATACCTTGCCTTCCTGTTCCCTTGATGACAAACACTATTCCAGAAGAAGAAGAGAAGAAAACAAGGAAAGACTCCACCCTTCAACATTGGCATTGATAGTGGTCGAAGAGAACCACTCCAGGTGTTTACATCATCTCAGCTTACCTCTTCCAAAAGAACCTCTCCATCATGATTCTGGTCTATTTCTTCAAAAAGGTTGGGAGAGACTTCCCCATTCCATACAAACATGTATCCTTCAGGCAAGCCAGACACCAATTCCAGCAGTTCGATGTCAAAAACCAACACAGCACTACCAGGCACTTCTCCTTCTGTCACAACAAATGGCAAAGAGGGGTATTTATCCTCATTTACATTGAAGGGGATATTTCCTTTTAATCCACAATTAAATTTACCTTCCTGCTCCAAAAGACACTTCTCTAGTGTGATCCCCAGCCCATCAAATCTTCCTGATCACTTCACCAAGGTTGATCATAAAACGAACTTTTCAAAATAAAACTTGAAGCACTGGAACAGACTGCCCACAGAAGTGTGGATGCCCCATTCCTAGGAATGTTCAAGGCCAGGTTTGGATGGCACCCTGAGCAACCTGTTCTAGTGGAAGGTGTCTGCCCATG
The DNA here is from genome assembly GCF_028769735.1 of Zonotrichia leucophrys gambelii. NCBI lineage: Eukaryota > Metazoa > Chordata > Aves > Passeriformes > Passerellidae > Zonotrichia > Zonotrichia leucophrys. The sequence goes on along the minus strand of NC_088171.1, from coordinate 46,947,568 downwards.
GCAGGGGCCTTGGAGCTAGCTGTTCTTTAAGGCCCCTTGCAATCCAAACCACTCCATAATGGCAGGGGCCTTGGAGCTAGCTGTTCTTTAAGGCCCCTTGCAATCCAAACCACTCCATAAGTGATGATTCAAACTGCATTTTTTTTTTTTTTACTTTCAAAAACTAAACTTGTGGGAATAATCCATTTTCCTTTATCTTGCCAATACACTGTGTACCAGCGTACTGCTGTGAGACTCAACAGCCTGGAATATTACCTCAGGGAAGCCATGGAAGGAGTTTATTTTAGTGTAGAAAAAGAAAACTCACCTCTTGCAAGAGACAGAAATTGCAAACAAGCAATTTCTTCAGATAGCTGGGCATATACCAACACAGTAACAAATCATACAATGTTTCAGAATGTGTATCAAATGTACCCTGAACAATGGCAAATACTTATGACAGGTATCTTACACAGCAGACTTTTCATGTTATGAGGAAATTTTCAATTTATTATGTATAGCTATGCAATAACATATAATGTATAATAGATAAAATCTTGTATAAAACATTGTATATATAGTAAACTCTTAATGTTTCACAGAAGACAGGTACAAGGGGAAATGCATTCTTATCTCTTAATGCAAATTAATTCTCCATTAAGCTCTGCACGTGATGCCTGATAGCCTTTTAAACTACAAACTGTTCTGGAGCTATTCAAAGAACCCAGCAACTTATGCAACTGTTTCCATACACATCAGAATTTGGTGATCTTGGTGATCTCATGATAGACTCCTTTCCCTCAAACCTTTTAACAAGCAAGACCAGAAACAACGTATCTGGACATAAAAGTTCTTGTCACTCTATATCATTATTTTTATTACTGCTGTCCACATCATTAAAAATTTGTAAGACTTAAAGCCCTAAAGCTGCCTCAAAATGTATTTGTGTTGGAGTTTTAACTGCACCAATACACTGTTTCACATCTTAGACCCAGTTTATGTATCTTCTGAATTTCCTAACATATTAGGGCTGACCAGTCCCCTAGGGCTCTGTCTCCTCAATAACATGCTGCATGTCCACACACAAGCACCCAACTCCCTGCCATGGAAAACAGTGTTTGCATCCCTCTGCAACACCAGACTGCCTGGAGCTTTCTGTTCTGACAAAGCAACATCACTGGGGACACGTGCTGCCTTTTGTACTCCGATGGTCTCTCTGTTGGCCACAGCAACAGCGTGGTTTGAAATGCAACACAGGCAGCATGCCCACAGGGAAACAGGGAGGAGGGGAATGTCTAAAATAAGGACATGAAAAACCTCTAAAACATCCCCATTCAAGCAGCCAATAAAGCACGCATGCCTGTGTTTCAGTCACTCTAGAGAGGCTAAGTGGGTGTGCACTCACCAACTCCATGCTCTCCATAGCCGAGGTGAGGCGGGATAACAACTGTCCGTCGTTCCCCGACACACATGTCCTGAAGGCCCATGTCCATCCCCAACACCACCTGACCAGATCCCAGAACTATGTTGTAGGTCTTGCCAAGGCTGTGTCTGGAAAGTAAGGAAAAATGAAAAAAAAAAAAAAATCAACATAAAGTAGGAAATTTCTGTTGTTCAAAGTTACCACAGAAGGAGCAGTTTATAGTAGTGTCCTGTCATTGCCAAAAATTAACTTAATACCCAATGCTTTATTCTACCAAAGAGTTACCTGAAGTTGTTCTCAAGTTACAGCCAGCACCAAACAGACAAGTCTCTGCTGCTGACATGTCCTCTGGCACTAAAATTATAGGCTTCTTGGATGAAATCCAATTAAAATCATTAATCATGCCAATTACAACCCCAAGGTATTTTATCTTGAAATAAGGGCTTTTGCCTTTCCCATGTTTTTAACTGTTGTAATTGGACTTCTCAGCAGATGTAAGAATTCCAGATGTACATTCATCCCAGGACCACCAACTCCATAGAGGGATCTGAGTGCATTCTCATGGATCAGTCATCTCTTTAATGAAATCAGTCACTATAATGTAGTAGCTATTAACACAAATAATCACTACTACTCCTATTTAACCCTATTAAATTTTGAATTATATCCTGCTGCCCGTGGCTAATTTCTAAAATTAGAAAATATCACCAGTTAAAAGCCCAAAAGTCAAACATATATTGTGATTCTAAAGGCAGAGTATGCAGCATTAAGGCTCTTTATTCTATTGGTTGCCTTTCTTTGGTTATTTGGCTTGGCTGCGCCTCTGCAGGACATGCTTGTACAACAGAGTATTATTTGGAAAGAAAACAATTCAGTGGCTAAGAGGTCAGCCTTAAAATTAGGAGCACATGATTCACAATCTTTCATTCTCCAAAAACTGCTGTGAGTGAGACAGTCTCGACATCCCTTGGTTCCAGCTACAAAATGGAAATTGAGCACTCCTGACATATAAACTGTTTTGAATCCAAACACATCACTTGTATACATCCTTGCCTACAGCATTGCACCACGTGCTCCAAATTAGGGCAGCTTTTCAGCTCTGCAAGCTATTGTGTACACTGTGAAACCCATGAGCTACTTCCTGTGTTAATTATAACCTGGTTAAAAATAGCTTTTCCCAACTTCCCTTCCAAAAAATAAAATATTGTTTGGATGACTTGCACTATTCCGAAGATTAAGGCAAAAAGAACAGGAAGCTAACAGAAATACTCTTGTAGCTGTGTGCCAGGCTCACTTCAGTGCTACACGAGACAGACTGGAGCAATCTTTTGCTTCCCTCATACATCTACTGCCAAGAGAGAGGAGGAAAAGGCACAAGATTCTCACAGTTACAATCAAGGCCTCTGATAGTTACTCCATGCTGACACTTAAAACCACACTACAATACAGGAGCAGCACTGTGTGCCACAGACATGACAAGTGACCATTTACTGTAAACTACACTCAAGGTATCTTTAACAAGACCACAACAAGTAGCCCTACCAGACCTCTCTCAGGAGCACTGAATCAGTACAGAGCACAAATGCTACCCAAGAAACCGAATAAACCTGCACAGTTCATTCATGGTGAGACCTGTGTTGCCCTGGCATGACTCACCCAGACACCTGAACTGGCCCATTTAAACAGAATGCCATGCAACACGTTTCATCACTCCACACATACTGTTTACGTTCTTCTCCAACACACTCCTACATCCTTTTTGTTCTTGGTTCTCTCATTATGCTATGACAGACTGTCTTTAAATTCTCCTCCTCCTATGTACCTTTGGCAGGCAGCCATAAAGAGAAAAATACATTTGACATAAACATTTGGTTAAAAAAAATAAATCTTTATTGTCACAGACACATTTTATGAAAAATCCTTTTGGTAGGATTTTTTTTTTCCTGAGAAGCTGAGAGGCCTCAGAAATGAAATTTAAACAATGATTATGTGCTGCTGTGGAATGCACCAAATGCATCTTTGATTGGTCTCACGTGATTGTTTTTAATTAATGGCCAATCACAGTCCAGCTGGCTCAGACTCTCTGGTCAGTCACAAGATTTTATCATTCCTTTCCTTTCAAGCCTTCTGATTAAATCCTTTCTTCTATTCTTTTAGTATAGTTTTAATATAATATATATAATAAAATAATAAATCAGCTTTCTGAAACACGGAGTCAACATTCTCATCTCCTCCCTTGTCCTGGCACCCCTGAGAACACCACCACACTTTACTCCCTGCTAGTTTGCTGTGCAGGGAATTCATTCTTGCCTTCACTGCTGCTGGGAGCATTCTCCTCACCAAATACCTACGTGGAGTCCAGCAGGGTTCCATCCAGGAGGGAAGCATTGTAGTGGTATTTCAGGTAATCCCCCTTCTTGCTGAGCACGGTGCAGTTGGAGGGTTTGTAGTGAACGGTGATGCTGACGGAATCCGAGGGGTTGTGGAAGTCCACCACGTGGATGTCAAAGACCAGCACTGCAGATCCTGGAATCTTTCCTAAACAGGAAGCACATCAGGCAAACAGAGAAAGAAATGGTACCCAAAGGGGCAGATGATGTCCAGGTACTGCACCCTGTAGGAATATGCATTCCTGCTGTGCCTGCTGCTGAGTCATTCTGCTCTTCTCATTCAGAATTAAAGGATGTGACAGATGCAAGCTGCATCCAGTGTAGGAAAGACAACCAGTGGGAAAGCACTAAGCATGCACTCAGTTCAGTGGTGAAGGAAAAGCTTTTGTTACCCTGAATTTTAAAATTATCCACAAATGAGGCAATAACCATGTATTTCCTGTGACTATCCTAAATAACTCATTTGTGTTTCATGTATCAATTCAATATTGATCATCAAAATTCTCAAGAGCTCTTGCTTCAAGGAACATCATTATATGTAAAAAGTTACAGTTCCTTAAAATACCCTAAAAGCAGGCAACTTCTTCCCCCTCTTACCAGGATTATGTGCATTACCAGGATTAACAAAACACATCCAGGCCTAGGATTGGGGTTTCTCAGTAAAGGAGTCTAATTCCAAATCTGCAGCACAGAACTTGCATTCCCAGAAGAAAGGCTTTTTTTCCTAAACCACTTATCCAAGTAACATCCCAGGAGGCACTTTTTGAAACACCAGCCACAACACTAGGATCAGCTGGAAGGGTTATCACATTCAGCCTCTCCCAGCAATCTGTTTAGGTAGCAATGAGTTTTCCCAAAGAAATGTTAATTGTATGTTACACATACATGGTTACTTCACTGTTGTTACATGCATCCACCATTTACAGACGTGGCTTACAAGTCCACAAAAACTGTGGCTGTGGAAGGAATGGGGAAGAAAACTTTGCATGATGGACTCCCTCAGGAGAAAGAGTTTAAGACATGCAGGAAGGGAGATCTCACACTGCAGAGCTCCTGGCATCCAAGTACCAGTCTGCCTGAAACACCAATTACCCAAATGAGCTCAGGCTACCAGTTACATGTGAGATTGTTCTGTATTTTAATGTCCTACCTATTCAGCTAATCAAAATAATCCTGCAAATTCTGGATGATTTCTTGTCAGTTTGATACCCACAAAATAATGAACTAATTCATAAACCTTTCAAATTCCAGAAAAATGAAAAGACACGTAGATTAACTAAGCAATAAAGGTTTAACTACAGAAGACTTGAATGCAAAGCCAAGCTCACCTCTCCCTTCTTCTCCATATCCAAGATGAGGGGGGATTATTATTCTTCTTTTTTCACCAGTGCATACCCCTAGCAAACCTTCATCCATTCCAGCAATCACATAACCTTTCCCAACATAGGTGTCATATGTACGGTTTCGGGAATAACTATGGAAAATATTTGAAATATTTGCATTTCAGCAGTGTCAGGTGTACTCAAGAAAACATGGGCTCTTGCAATAGCTCTGCAACACAATTCTTAAAGCAGTTAAGGTCAAACACACAGTCATTAACCAGCACCAGGGAGGCACAAAGGAACTATGTTCCCTGAATCCAGGCCACCAGGTTTCATCACTCAGTGACACACGGGTCACTGATTACCCAGCAGTGAGACCCTGGCTAGTGAACAGCCAGCAAATCTGCAAATTCATTTCTACTGTATCTAGAAAGAAAAATCACACTTATTCATGTCTTTTTAATGAAACAGAAAGCAGGTTTTGACAAGTAATTGAAAAAAAAAATGGTTTACTCCTTTAAAATTTCCTCTGCCCTGACACTACTTTAATAAGCACTTATCAACTAGCTATGGTTGATAAGTGCTTCATTTTCATGAGACACCCTGCAGACTACCTCATTTTGCAACCACAGCTATGTAGTTCAACTATCAGAAGGAGCAGGTGGGATAAATAAGCTCTCCTGGGAAGCTCAACATTAAAATGAGTCATGACAACAAAACCTAAGCCAGCCACTTAACACACAGGCTGAAGGACTTGCTTCACTACCTCATGATAGAATAAAACAAGGCTACAACAAAAATGATGTTTCTTACATGGCCGTGACTGTCTTCTGCCTTTCTTCAAGGCATGTTACACAAAGGCACAGCCCAAGAAGGAGAAGGCAGAAAGGCTTTAATTCATCTTTACAAGGTAGCTCTAGGAAAGAACTAAACCAGTACAAGACCAGGCCCTGATGTAATTCCGAGGTTTATTCAACTGCTCCAAGTCCAGACAGCCTTGGCTGAGCTGCCCAGGGCAGTTCTGCAGCCGAATATTTCAGAGTAAAAAGGCAAAGGAAAATATTAGAGCTCTCAAACCCAGCCATTTGCAGAGCTTTTGGCATGTTCCCTGTACCAGTGAAAAACTTATCCTGGCTAGCTCCAGGGTTTTCAATCCCTATTGTTAGCTGCTCTATTTCTTCATTTATGAATTCTGCAGGAGGTCAGGAAACCATGTTTTAGTGAACAGGCTCTCTAACAACTCTCAGCACTTCAGAATGATGCAGAGGCTGCTGTCTACAAAGCATTTATTACTATTTCTTGACAGCAACCCTCAAAAAAATACTACAGCTATTTTCAAAAATTGATTAGTTGCTAGAGAAGATACTCATATCTCAAAAAAGAGAAATTGGTGGATAAGCCTTGAGTTCTTAACTTATAAGCCTTCACAAACTGTAAATCAAGGTCTACAGAGATGGCTGTTGCAGTAGTGCTAAACATTTTTCTCTGAGCTTATTTTGTAGAACATTTTACATTGGCTCACTCTCACCTCCTTTTAGCCAGCTGTTCTGAAAGCTGGAGTAGGATAGTAAAGCACTGTACCACTGAAAACAACCAAAGTCACAGAAATCTACAAGGGTATTATTCATATGATTCTGTACACGAGGCTCATGTTCCCATAGAGCTTTGAATTTATTGTCACAGTAATCCCCCTTCCTTTATCACAGAAAACTCCTCTGACTGAATTCTGCAAACCCATAACTCAGTCCTGAAAGACATCAGCCTTCAAAATGCAAACAGTTTCCAAGTATAAGTATTATAAACCTCACTAGCCACTAGCACACTGACTCACAATTCTCAGGACATAAAATGGAATCATATTTATTTTCTCTCTCTTCAGTGGTATTACCTATTTGGCAGATTAACCCTATGGGGAAAAAAATCTTCAGGCTTGTGTGCCTAAAGCACTTGGCTTCACTGGGTGGGCCACTACCCCTAGATGGCGTCTGTGACAATGACATGGTACAAAAGAGTTCTTTTCCTTCCCATATGAAAAAGTTTTCTATGAGTCTTTTAAAAAGACTCCCCTTAAAATTTTCAAAAGTCCACTTAAAGTCCACTTAAAATTTTCAAAAAAGGAAGAAAAAGCAAAGAACTGTGCTTGAGCATATTATGGACACAACAGAGCAGTCAAACTGGAAATGCAGTCTGTGGAGTTGAATGTTTTGGTTACCTGGAATCAAACAATGTGCCATCCAAAAGTGTGCCATTGTAGTGGTATCGCAGAAAGTCTCCTGTCTGGCTTCTCCGCTCACAGGATTCAGGCACAAGCTGGTTCTCAATAGCAATGCCATCCTTGGGGTTATGCAGATCCAGCAAAACCACATCAAAGACAAGGGAAGCTTGGCCAGGGATCTCCTTACCTATAATAGTGTTAGGGCAGAAAATTGTTAAGAAACAGCAGGTGTTCTAGCAGAAGCTTAAACATGTTTGTTGAAAAAAAGTAACGTACTGCCAAACATCAAGCACCTCCCCTTCCAAAATAAATTATAATCATAGATTATTTGAGTTGGAAGAGATTCACTACAATTATCAGTCCAACTCCTGGCCAAGAGTCACACCTTGGGACTGAGAGCGTTGTCCACACATTTCTTGAATTCTATCAGGCTAGTGCTGTGACCACTTCCCTGGGGAGCCTGTTCCAGTGCTCAGCCACCCTCTGAGTGAGGAACCTCTTCCTAATATCCAATCTAAACCTCCTCTGACACAACTTCAGAGGTCCTGTTACTTGTCACCAGAGAAGAATGCCTACCCCTCCTCTTCCCCTCATGGGGAAGCTGCAGACTGCAGTGAGGTCTCCCCTCAGTCTTCTCCACGATGAACAACCCAAGTGATCTCAGCTGCTTTTTGCACGGCTTCCCCTCAAGCACCTTCGCCCTGTGACTCTCTCCAATAGTTTCATGTCTTTCTTATATTTTAGCACCCCAAACTGCCCCCAGCACTGGAGGTGAGGCTGCCCCAGTGCAGAGCAGAGCAGAGCAGGACAATCCCCTCCCCTGCCTGGCTGGTGATGCTGTCCCTGATGCCCCCCAAGACACACTTGGCCCTCCTGACTTCCAGGGCACTTGCCATAGACCAGGAGCCCCAGGTTCCTTCCCATGGCGCTGCTCTCCAGCCTCCCATTCCCCAGTCTCTCCACACAACCAGGGTTGCCCCATCCCAGGTGCAGAATCCAGTTTGTTTAATTTCATATGGCTGGTGATTGTCAGTGCTCTAATTTATCCAGGTCTGTCTGCAAATTTGCTTCTAGTCAGTGCTTTATTGGTTCAGGTTTGGTTTTTTTCACTGAATTCTCCAACTGAGTAATTTCCTTCTATTCCCACAGTGATGGCACAGCCTCACTGAAAACAAAGGCCTCTTCAGCCTCACAGTTAATGGCAACGGAGCCACAGAAAGGGTATGAAACCTCATACATCACAAACACATCCTTAAACACCAGAGCAGAGAAAGTATATATATATAGTATAGAAAGTATATATAAGTAAAAGTCACAAACTATAATTCAACATGGGGATGTCTATGTATAATCTGCAGGCTGCACAGTCTCACAAGACAATCTATTTTGTAGTTATCACTAGAGCATTTGTTAAAAAAACACAACAAAACCCATCTGGAATTAAAAATACATTTAACATATTTTTTCTTAATTTCTTTCTCCTTTCTGTGGCAGTCTAAAAGGATTATATAGTCACCTTCTTCAAGTTTTTGGTGCCACTAGACATTAATCACAGATTGTATTCCCTGACTGAAATAAAATTTCAGTATATAAACACTACAGCTGTATCAACAATATTAAGTTGTTAAGTAGTGTCTCGCTGAACAGGGTAATAATGCTGCCCATAAATTTAAAATACAGAAAATTTGTTTCAAAACATGCATGACTTGGGATTGAAAAAAAAAAAAGAGGAACAACTAAAGGAATAACTTTTACCATCTCCATCCTCTCCGTACGCCAGGAAAGGCGGTATTGTGATAATGCGCTTCTCCCCTACGCACATTCCCAGGAGCCCCTGGTCCATGCCAGGAATCAGCCACCCAATCCCCACATAGGTGTCGTAAGTTCGCATCCGATTGTGGCTAAACATGAGAAAAGAGAAAAAAATCACAACCAAATGTCAGACTGGCACAGGAAAGAACAATATGAACCTTTAAATCCACATACTCTGCACAGTGTAGCTCACAACTTGCTAGTCCAAGAGTATCAGTCCCTCATTTGCCAAGGGCTGGCTGGGAAGTTTTCCAGAGTGCTTAGCTATGTCAGGAACCTCACAGAGGCTTTGGAAAGTGGCTCTCAGGCAGCTGTTACTAAAGCATCATTTTCCACTGGGTTCTAATGAAGCACAGATGCTGTACACGTAAAATCTCAGTACAAAAGTGTTAGCGGCTCACTTTCATTACAAACCCTGCTAAATTTACAAAACTTGCATCTAATCTCAACTGCTATACTGGTTATAGAGACTTTTAACTGACTTCAATAAATAGTAATATACATATAGGGAATGAAATTTAAAATTCAAAAAAGCATCTGGATTGGTAATGCCCACAAAGAAATAATGGACATTTTTATTGGTTTGAGTCAGTACTGCTATCCTATAATCCCTGAAAAAATTACTAACACACCCAATGCCAGATGTCATTTCCTGTGTTTCTGGGCAGTTAGCATTAATTGTAACACAGGTAAAAGGGGAGCAAATGATGATGAGATACCTATTAAACTACCCAAAGACCCTAACCCAGCTGCATACCTTGAATCAAACAGGGTCCCATCCAAGAATGTCCCATTGTAATGGTACCGTACAAAGTCAGACACCTGGACTGTCCGAGGACACTTCTCAGGTTTGAAGTAGGTCTGAACCTGCACTTCATCCTCCGAGTTCCACAGATCTATCAGGAGCACGTCGAAATGGAGCACAGCATTGGGGGGGATCACACCAGCTGCAAAAGCAAAACACACACACAGTTTGCTTTCCCTTTTTACACAAGGTACCAGCGAAAAGGAACCAATCCATGCCTACCCTAAAAATGCTGCATAATGCACACCTTATTTCCTGGTGTGCTTACAACTCCTTGGCCCCTCGCCGTTGCTGCAGATATTTATGGGGCAGAAATCTGGCAAGATGAACTCTTATCACAGCTGTCCATCAGGCAAACTATCTTGAGTTAGCATTTGTTTCCTCTCTGAGAACAAAGATACTTTTGGAACTGACAAGACCTTGTGCAGCACTGCAAAGCCACAATTTTGGTTTAAAATTGTGCTGTACTTACGGACGCCCTCACTCCCGTAGGCGAGCTTGGGGGGAATCTTCACGAAGCGGCGCTCGTTCACACACATGCCCACCAGAGCTTGGTCCATGCCAGCAATGAGCTGACCCTTGCCCACAAACACGTTGAACGTGGATCCCCTGTCATAGCTGAAGGGGGAAAAGCAGGAAAGAATGTTAGTGATTCATTTACACCTTGTCTCTCTCTTGCCCCACTAGAATAACTTTATCAGTCCTAAAGGATCAGCGCTCCTAAAGGAAAGGGCAAATCCACGGTGTTCCTGAGACATCAACACAGTTCTCCTTCTGTCCACTGCCCATCACCCATCTGAAACACATTCTAGCAGAGTGCAATGGGTACTACAGGCACATGAAGGCCAGAACTACATTCAGCTAATTCACACACTAACATTAAAAGCAGCACTGGAAAATTAGGGGAGAAAAGGAAAAGTTAAACACTGTTATGAGATGTGAAAGGATAACTGCTCCCACGGTAGGATCTCGGCATATTGATTTCAGTCAGCAACATCACAAAAATATTATGTAAGACCTAAAAGCTTTACAATGTGAAAATCACACTTCCAATCTCTGTGGGAGAAAGGGAGAGAGAAAAGATGCTTTTTAAGTAGTAGCTGTGAGGTTTGCCAACAGGTTTATTTTCTCCTCCACTTTCACAGCACTCAGTTAAAGCACAGTGACATGTTTCAAATGGCAGGTTTGCCAGACCAAAAATCAAGAAACAAATTATTCTCCTCTGTGATAATACATGAATATTCAAAAGGAAAAAAAAAATATGCTTAAATTACTCTATTTTCTAGAGAGGAGATGGAGAACAGCAGTGTTACCACAGCAGAACACTGTATTACATGGTTCATTCGGCCACCTTAAATCTTAAATCTGCACAATGACCCCACTTTGATGTGCCTGAATTACTGTAATTGAACTTCTTGAAGCAGTATAAAAACACATGTCAAGAAGCACCTCAAAAGCTTCATGCTTATTTTTAAACTTTTACAACTTCCGTTTTCCTAAATCCCTTTTATAATTTCAAGGACTTTTTTTTTTACATTTATATATATAAAAGTCAGACCTGGGGGGAGGAAAAAAAAAAGGCTTTTGCCTTTTGCATGCTAAAATTCTGGAAAGCAGCCAGTAGCTAGACATCCCTAGGGAAATGATGTCAAACTTTCCTTCCAAGACTGTACACATCACTTCCACAACATACTGAGCCTCCTAACAGTCCCACAGCCTCGCATCTCTCAAATATTTTACTGAGTGAACTCTCTGTTTGCTCCATCTTTTTTTTTTTCCTTCTGACAAACATTTCTCTTAAAGTAGACAACCCTCTATTACTGAGCATTCACTTTCAGTTGCAGTAGTATTCCCACTCCCAGTAAAGGATGGAAAATATTTAAATTAGGCCCTGACAAATTCTATTATACACACAAAACCATAATTTAGATGTTAAGACTAGTAATATAATAGGTTCTAAGAAACCCTCCGAATGGTATTTTGTAGCAATTGACAAAGCTTGGCAATACATCTGGGATGAACTCAGAACAGAAGAGCTTTCTTTTGAGTAAAATAAATGTACAATTAAGAGAACTTTGATGCAAAGCAGAGAACTGAACAAAGCAGTGATCAGACCACGCAGCTTTGCAGGACTGACTTTGCAGATTCCTTAAAACTAAGCAAAATTTGTTTCCATTAGTGGAATTGACCAAATTAATAGTAGATGACTAGGCAACTAAATTCAGACTTTTAAATGAGAATCATTTTATGCCTATTGAAATAAAAACTGCCAATGCTGAGGAAAAAAATATAAACAACCAATGACAATAATATGGTAATTTGTGTAGCACAGTCATGATTAGTAAGACTTTGTCAACAGCCTGGTAACTTGAGGAGCAGTTTTGCTACCTGCTCCTTGGAAATACAGAAAATTAATTTTAAAACTCAAGAATATTTTCAAGAGCTGAAGAAGGAACAAAGCAAAACTGCCCTTAGGTCAACATCTAAAGTATTTTCTAGACTGATTTCATAATAGTGTTTGATTAAAATGATGCTGCTAAGCATGCTCATAAACTTTTTTAAAAAAAAGGAAGCAAACAAAAAACAGATAAGAAAATTGGCTTATTTTTATATAAATTGACTAAATCTCTTTAACTCATAGGCAAGGAACACCAAAGATTTTAGAACAAACACTCCAGAATATTTCTTGCATTAACCCACAGAAGACAAAACACTCCTATTTTTCCATGTCTGAACATGATTAAACACTGTCACCAGTCTTAAAAAGGATCATAGTGAATAACAAAATGTACACCAATATGAGTTGCCATCTAGAAAAAATCCCAAGCTGAACAAACCTAATATTTTGCACCCATTTGAAATGAAGGCAGCTACAAAAATATCCAAGTTGGACTAGACTATCACCATTACTGCTTATTTAGTAATATTTAGAGGATCCAATGAGATAAATGCTGTACAGTTCTGCCCAATCTGTTCCTGCCCCACGTAATTCAGACCGAAATGACAAGGAACTAAAACGAGAGCCAGCACCTGGGCAGCCCCTCCAGGTGCCCTGCCTCAATGCACAGGCAGCAATCAGAAACACACTTTGAACACGTGGCCAGGTTTCCCATTGTCACATATTTATAAAATAAGCCACGAGGATGCTGCCTTTGTGTGTCCTCACATCCACAGCAAAGACTTATGTTCCAAGCCTATCAGTTGCCAATGGATTCACTGCCTGTGAATTTTGAAAATCTGCACTGTGCCTTTTCACGGAAACTGCACCAACACCAGCTGAAGTGCCAGCTATCACATCCCACATTTTAGTCAGAAAAGTGCTGGTTGTATGGCACTACTGGCACACTAACTACAGACAGCTCCAGAGGGAGAACTGAGCTTTGAAAGACAGTTATTTCCCTAAGGCTGTAGATTTTCCTTGGAGCACAAGGGAGATTACCAGGATTACTGAAAATACATTTTGCTTTATCTTTCTAAATAATACTTTGATCAGTGGCAATGAATGAAGTAAGAAAAAACAAATAAGCTGGCAGCAGTAGCAGCATCCTTCCCAATCTCCTGATCCCACTATTTAGGCTTCCTGATCCTAAAATAACAGCAGGAAAGCAGCCAGGCACTTCACTGTACATAGGTCACATTTATTAAAGGATAAAGTATCCAAAAAATTCTATGTAAGTACAGCCTGATAATTCCTGTATTCCCGGCAAGGATAATGACTCAGAACCAATCGTATTCGAGTAGGTTTGAGCCTGGAGAAGACATAGGAAATGTACAGAATGAATCGGGCAGGAAATCACTGCTGTGAGAGACTGTGATACCATATACACTCCTGTTTACCGGGCTAAGGGTAGCTGAATAACCTTATGGTCTTCACTCTTGGAGCAGAAAACTCCTATTCAACGCCTTGGAAAAGCAGCTGAACGAACGTGCTAGGAATCCACGAGGGCAAGCAAACTACTGGACCCAGCCACTACAGAGGTCTTGCCCCATGACCCCAGCGGTCACACCCCAGCTCTCTGCCCTTCATATTTCAAAGGCATCTTGCCATGGTGATCTGTAGGTCCCGCATGTACGACACTGCCCATCCTGCCGCTGACCTGCTTCCGACCGGTCACCTCAAAAGCGCCCACGGGGCACTGCTGGGAAAAACAGAGGAACCCGAACCGAACCTCCACCCAGCACGAAAAACCACCCTCGTGGGGGACAGCACCTCTCGCTCCCCTGCTCTCCCTCCCAACGAAGGTCGGGCTTGTGCCAGACCTGGAGTCGAAGCGGGTGCCGTCGGGGAAGGAGCCGAGGTAGTGGTAGCGCACGAAGTCCCCGGGGCGCACGGCCCGCGGGCAGCTCTCGGGCACGAAGCGCCGCTCGACGCCGAGCTCGGTGCCGTCCGCAGGGGTTTCGGCGGCGGGCACCGGCGGCGCCTGGCAGGCCGCCCAGCTCTCCAGCAGCGCCGGCAGCAGCAGCAGCAGCGAGCCGCAGCCCGGGCCCCGCCGCCGCACGGCCGCCGGCCCCGCCATGGAGCGCAGCGAGCGGGGCAGCCGCAGGGCGCGCTCGGCGGGGAGGGCAGGAAGGGAGGATGGAGGGAAGGGAGGGAATGGAGGGAAGGAAAAGAGGGAAGGCAGAAAAGCTGCCCGCCCCGGCCCGCCCGCTCCTCCTCCTCCTTCTCCCGCCGCTGCAAACTTGCAAACGTGGATGAAGCGCTCCCACCCGGGACGGGGGAGGAGCAGCCCCGGCGCCGGCTCCCCCCGCCCGCCGCGGGGCTGCGCAGTCCGGAGCGCAGCGGTGGCACCGCCGCCCCCGCCCCGCTCCTTCCCGGGCCGGAGGTGCGACGTGGCGCTGCCCCCGGCCGCCCTCCCGGCGCTCCTTCCCTTCCGAAGGTAGCACGGGAGACGGGCGGACCCCGAGAGTCGTAAACAAGGCAGACACAACCCCGCCATTTCCCGCAGATTTCTCGCAGCTCTTGGGAGCGGAGCTGCTGGACCTTGGGAGGGACCGAAAACACGGCAGCTGCAAACGGGGTCACTCTTTTGTCACTCTACCCGCACACGTACTCGTGCACGACTTCGAGTATTTGCAAGCTTAAAGTTCGATCACAAATGTTCGTTTTAGATCAAGCTCTCAAAGACATGAGGCTGTGTTGGCAAATACGTATTGATGCACACCAGTGCTGTCACAGGGATTTGCAACTCCCTGGCAGCAGACCTTTCCAAATGACACAGAGAGAAGACAGAATCACAGAACTATTTGGGTTGGAAGGGACTTCAAAGATGGTATAGTTCCAACCCCCTGAGATGCGCAGGGATGTATTTCACTAGACCAGGCTGCTTTGAGCCCCAATAAACCTGGTCTTGAACACTTTCAGGGATGAGGCATCCACAACTTCTCTGGGCAACCAGTGCCAGTGCCTCCTCACCTTCACAGTAAATAATTTCTTCCCTAATATCTAATCTAAACCTACTCTCTCTCAGTTTGAATCCATTCCCCCTTGCACATAGTCCCTCTCCACCTTTCTTGCAGGTTCCCTTCAGATGTTGGAAGGCTGCAATTAGGTCACCCTGAAGTCTTCTCTTTTCCAAGCTGAACAAGACCAATTCCCTCAGTCTTTCCTCGTACAAGAGCTGCTCCATCCCTCTAATTGTCTTAATGGCCTCTTCTGGACTCTCTCCAGCAGGTCCATGTCCTTCCTGTGCTGGGACCCCAGAGCTGATGCAGCCCTGCAGGTGGGCTCTCAGCAGAGCAGAGCAGAGGGACAGAATCCCTTCCCTTGCCCTGCTGGCCACGCTGCTCTGGATGCAGCCCAGGACACGTTTGGCTCTCTGGGCTGCAGATGCACATTGCTGGGTCGTGTCCATCCTCTCATCCATGAGCACCCCAAAGTCCTCCCCAGGGCTGTTCTCCATCAGTTCATCCCCCAGCCTGCGCTGATACCAGGGGTTGCCCTAACCCGGGTGCAGCACCTTGCACTTGGTCTTGTTAAACCTCACGAGATTCTCATAGGCCCACTTCTCCAGCCTGTCTCGGTTCCTTGGGATGGCATCCTGTCCTTTTGATGTGTCAACCACACCACGCAGCTTGGTGTCATCTGCAAATTCGCTGAGGGAGCACAAAGTGGTAGCACACGTGCTACCATTAGTGGTAGCCCACTAATGTCCTTAATGAAGATATTAAATAGCACTTGGTCCCAGTACAGACCTCAAGGGGACACCACTTGTCACTGATGTCCATTGGGACTCTGAACCATTGACCAGATGGGACCATCCACCTATTTACTAATCTGTCATCTCTCTCCACTCCAGAGAAAATGATGTTGTGAGGAGCCATGTCAAAGGCTTTACAGCAGTCCAGATAAACAACACCCATAGCCCTCACTGCTGTAGTCACTCCATCACAGGAGGCCCTGGGTTGGTCAGGCAAGACCTGCCCCTGGTGAAGCAGTGATGGCTGTCCTGAATCATCTCCCTGTCTTCCACATGCCCACTGCAGCTTCTAGAAGGATCTGTTCCATGTTCTTCCCAGGCACAGAGGTGAGGCTGACAGGTCTGTACTTCTCAGGGTCCTCCTTTCTACCCTTTTTAAAGAGGTCACTTGGGACTTCATGGCCTGCCATGACTTTTCAAATATCCTGGAGAGGGGCTTGGTAACTACATCAGGCAATTCCCTCAGTATTCTGGGATGGAGCTCATCAGGCTCCATAGACTGATGTGCATTCAGGTTCTTATTGTGGTCATGAACCTGACCTGACAAGCACCCAGTAAGACACAGCATCCAAATGGCATCACCATCCCAGTGTGCCAGCAATCCTCTTCCCCTTTCTTTTTGATCTTGAACACACTGATGAGGAGGAACTTGGGTTTTTTTCTCTGTTCTTGTAACTAGTTTCAGTGAACAAGGATGGGAAAGCTAAGCATCTGCATGTGAAGCACCAACCTCAAGTAAGAATAGGTAAAATGACACAATATTTTTGAAAAGCAGAGAAATTTATGATAGAAGGACTGGGACAACCAGTTGGAAATGCAGGCATCATGTAAAAAACACCAATGACAAGATTTTGTTGTTGACAAATTATTAGACAAGCACAGTGTACTCATGGGTTGCAAACCCATGGAAAGAGAGCGTGCCTGAGCATTGTAGCTGGGGAGCCAACAGCTCACAGGCCCAGTTCTCCACTTTTTGTGCATCTAACACCCAGCTGTACCAACCCAGCAACAGAAGGGATCCAGTCAAATCAAAGGTTTTTTAAGTGCATTCAGAAATTCTCTTGTATAATATTGATATATTGGTAGGAAAAGGGTCCTGCTCGATGACCTAACCAGTCAAGAGTTGGGCAGTTATTTAAAGATAACAAGATTTGCGGTTACAAATCACATCCTCCTTCCAAAAACAGTCACACTGCACATTCCAAATCGGTCTTTTAAACAAGCAATGTAAATTGTCTGGCAGTTGCCTAGAATTAAATAGTTTATTTTTGATGTTGGTTTATGTGGACACAATTTATTTTTTCAAGGAGAACTCATAGTTCTCCATTAGAGTATGTTGATACAACCAACATAAAGATAAAGCTTACCCTGAATTTGGTACTTCTTATTGCCAGGCAGTGACACAATCTTTATTTTTGCATGTTTATTTAAGAAGTTCTATGTTTTCAAAATAATTCCTTGGACTCTTAATATTTATGCAGATTTGCATAAATATTCTTCAATCCAATATTCTTCACCTGTGTCAATAACAGTTCTCCACTTCTGATGTAATTACCATTGCCTCAACACTGCTCCAAGAGTTGCCAGTTTATTAACTCCTAAAAGAGCCAAATGTCCCTTCTGTGCTACCAAACCTGCTGGTTTGATGCCTCAGTTCCATTTGCCCCATGGCTCATGTGCCTCTCCATTAGCTCATACAGAGCTCCAGACAGCTGTCAGCCAGGAAGGTGCATTCCCTTTTGTCCTCCAAGTTTTGTTCACAGAGGTAGCAAATGTGCAAATGTGGTATTTTCCTTAGAAATGTCAATTTAAACATTCTGCTGGCTTTTCAAAGCACACACACAGGCAAGCACACACTAATTTATATGTCAGTTAGTTTGAACACTAACCCAGCTTCCCTGGAAGCATTTTGGGGATGCTGATCTCTATCAGACCTGTTCTTCAGTCAGCCTGACACATAACAATGGCTAACACAGTGTGAGAAGGGTGAGAGAAAAGCACAGACGTGCCTGAACCTCCTAGAAAAGCAGGTCCTAGAAGGAGGATCATCCTTTCCAGACTTTACAACACAGTTCAGCTGAGGTCCAGTCTCCCTCTGAAAAGTTGGCTTTCAGGAAAGCCATAGATCAGACATTAAATGAGGATTAAAGAGCTGGGATTCATGTCTTTGCATCTGCCTTTGGAGTACACCATGTGCCTCATGTAGTGTCCAAGGGGCTGCAGCTCTTGTAGCTTTGAGCTGTGTTTTATCAATCTAAAAGAGATTTGATGCTGTTCCCAAATCTTTTGGAAGGAAGTAAAATGTTGGCTCTCATTGTTACCCCTTGTATCACACCAGCATTACCATTAGGTGCATCACACAGAGGAGAAATCCAAAAGTTCAAACTCCAAGAAGGTAGATAAGAAAATTCCTTCATACAGTACTTGATACAAATAATGTCTCAGAAGGACTGAAGAAAGCTGAGGAGCATGCTGATGAGTCACTTCAATTAAAGATGAATTTATGGTAACTTGGGAAAAGAAAGCCTCAGCTTAAGTCTGAGGTAGGCAAGATACCGCTGGTTTGTAACTTGAGATGCTGCCCTACTCCTTGGAATGTGCTTGAACCAAGCACCAGGCAGTCATGAGATGGTGAGCCTAATGTAAATGAAAATGTTTGCAACACATTTGGTCACATAAACACAGGAGGAGTTGTGACTAGTGAAACATTCTGCTGAGTAGCTGTTGGACTTACTCACTACTTAACCACAGGCTGTTGTCAATTACCCCTTTCCCAGCTGAGATTACAGGCCTGAAGATTCAGTCCCTGGATGCCCTCAAGCATGTATGCATGGTGCTTTGATCAGACGTTTTCTAAAAAGATAACATACTGAGACAGAAAAACACAGAGAGGATTTGCAACGTCTTCTAAATACCCTATCAATTATAGATCAAGGAAAACAGAGGGTTTTTTCCTAGAAAAACCTCTTTTTTTCCTAGAAAGAGTATGTCAAATGCTGCAGCTTGCAGATACACTGAAATTTTGGCAGGCAAATTTAGAGATAATTAAGATACTAGAAGTAAAAAAAAGTGAGAAGAATGGAAATCATAGCTTGAACTGATATGAAATCCAGTTTTAACAAACATCTACCTGCTTTTAACAGGTAGGTAATATTCATAAAGATCAAAATATACTGCTGGTTTTGGCTGTATAATCTACTGGGGGATTGTGGCAAAGGACTCTGAATTATTTTTATTTTCTGCCGTTTTCCACAGCTGTTCACCTCAGTATGTACTCTCTTTCAAAATCCTAAGGAGCTTCTTAGAGAATAGTTTTGGGTTTCAACTAATGTGAAAAAAACATGGTGCTCTCACTGCTGAACTGTATTTCAAGAAAGGGGGGAAAAGCTAATTGTAATTTAAAAGCTTCTGCTTCTAGAGATCTAAGGTTTTAGAACCCTTCAGTTATTTTGAAACAACAATGGAAACACTGGTTTTAACTATGAAATATGGCTAAACTATAACTACAAAATATTCTTAGTAGAATATTTTGTATTATTTTATTACTGGTTTTCGTAAACAGGGTTTTGAAGAAATAGTATTTCTATTTTATACACCTATGCGATTATTCCAGAGCATCTGGTATCTGAAATACCTCTTTGTACCCAAAATATTGCAATATAAATTCAGTCACACGTGATTTAATTTCATGTAATGTATAGTCAATGGTGTGAGTCACAAGGGACTGACATGACCCTAAATGCCTTTGGTGACCAACTGATTCAGGTGACTTGGGCTTCTTTCTTCCTTGGTGAGTCATGAGAAATACTGTGACATGGAGCTCTTCACTCTTCAGACAGTCATCCTGAACAATTCAGCCACCTCCACAGGCTATTTAACACCCAGTTTTATCCTGATTTATTACTGGTAGTGGTTTAGCAGTGACCATAAGGAACAGAGCATCAGAGAAATGGATATACTTTAAATTTCTGCTACCAAGATACATTTCACTTGCTGCAATCCATCTTCAGTTTATCTCTACTCCACCTGCAACATCCACTCCATGGATGTTCTAAGGAAAGTGAAACAAACAGAGGGTAACACTGTGAACCAGTGCTCTCTTCCAGACCCTGCCTTGCCAGGAGTGTCTCATTTGCTGTGAAAAATGCGTATTTTATGATTGGCTTTTCGCAAATATTAAAATGAATATTACATGCGTTGTATTAGAAAGTAATGCTGTATTAATTCTCTTAAGTAGTGTGTTAAATATAGTTTTAGGTTATAAAAAATGTTAAAATAGAAATCTATGTAAGATACTTTTTTTAAAGAAAGGACTTGTTTTAAAGAAAGGACTTGCAGCGAGATAGCAGCCACAGGACACCTAAATCTTTCAGAGAAAAAGAATTTATTGCCCTCTTATCAGAAGAAACTGACCTTCTTCCCACCTCGAAGGCGCTGTTCGGATTCAGAGGAAGAAGTTGATGGTGACCAGACAGAATCTTGTCTTTGAATGGAATTTATGCATCATGTATGAGGTGTATGAACATGCAACAGGCTGTTGCTTCTAAGGGTTAATCCTTTGTTAACGGGGATCCTTTTTCGGGCTTGTGCTGCCCAGAAAAGGTACCTGGACATCCGTAACTCTTTGTCTCTATTGTCTCGTCCTAATTCAAATTGTCCAAATTATTATTACTCTAATTGTATTGTATTACTATTTTTATTACCACTTCATTACTATTAAACTTTAAAAATTTTAAAAACAAGTGATTGGCGTTTTTCACACTTGCCATAGGTACTCAGCAATTCCTTTGCTGGATGTCACAGCACAACGAGATACACCAACAGAGCTGTCCTAATTAGTGCTTATGAATCGCTGTCATTCCAAATGTGCCACGCTAAATCAGTATCCGAGTGATTTAGCAAGTCTGGCTCACTTTGGCAGAAACCAGTTGGACAGCACTAACAAAAGGCTGCTGCCACTAGAGATGAGGCAGTGGCTCCCAAGAGCCAAGCACCAGGATAAATTACAGTTGACTGTTGTCTTGCACCAACACTGCTATTGTTTGTAAGGCAAGCGGCTCTCTAAAGCACCGGCCCGGATCGCACACTTCCGAGGCATCAGTCATTCCTTCTTTTGTGTTTGCACTCTACTAGAAACAAACAAATAACTGTAGCAAGCCAACTCCAGGCAAAACTATTTTCTAATTACCCTGGAGCGCTGGTGTTGGCCTCAGTGCAGACGTGCCAGTGTAAAACCGCAGAAAAACTACCCTATGCATCCAGCTTTTCCCACCATTTCTCACAACTATATATATTTAAACATTACCCATTTCAATTCAATGTTCATGCATTTATGAGGCAAGATAAATACATGTGTATCTCCAACAAAATGCCTTCATCTCACAAAAAAGAAAGGAACTTTCAGAACTAAATACCCTTGAAAGTAGAGACCACAGATGTTAAAACTCACCATTTCACCATTTCTGGTAACCTTTTCATCAGTTACCAGATTTTCAGAAAACTTAATCTATTGAGGAGCTAAAATTTAAAAAATCTGGTTATAAGGGACATACCAAATGTAACATAAGTAGCTGAAGCCAAAATGAGAAATGTGTTGGATAAAAAATTATTAAAACTCACCTAAACTAAAGCATATTCTAAATATATTGCAGGTACTCACAAAGTCAGAGAATGGATTTGAAACAATGGACTGCTTATACTAAACTGCAGAAAGACTCGGATATTCCTAATGGATACAACAGATTCCTATTCCTAAAGGATACATGTAGTTAAATAACAGGGTTTGGGTCTCTGGATTGCTACAGTGTCATGCAGAAGTGGCAGGGAAGCCTGCTGTCCACTGGCCTAAATTCCCAATTAATGGGGATTTGCATACGGAACGGAAATGATCTAGGAGACTGCACACCAAAAAAAAAAAGAAAAAAAAGAAAAAAAAGAAAAAAAGAAAAAAAAGAAAAAAAAGCTGAACTGCAGCCTTCTGCCATACAAAATGCAAAAGAGTGAGTCTCACTGAACCTTCACATGCAGCATGAACAACCTCAGAATTGTGTTGCTCAAACTGTGCAGAAAGAGGTGGTTCCTGCAACAAGGGTCACGCTGGTTTCCTTAAATGTATTAAAAACAATCAAACAATTACTGATAGTTTGCCTATTATAAAGGGTCTTCACTCAGTCAAAAGGGGAGGCAAAAGCCTTTTTGTACTTATTTGAAGACTAAAAAGCTTTTCAAGAAGCACAATAGACACTACAGTCTGAAAAGCAAATGGTCACAATTTGATAACTAAGATATCATGCCTAAGTTTTCATGCCTGATCTGTACTCTGTCTGCTAGAACTGTTACGGCTCTATAATTAAAAAAGAGTAATGTTTTGTTCCAACATTCTTTTAAACAAAGCTGCCTTAATAAAGTTGGTTTGCAAATTAGGTGTGGACTATGACTCCTGCTCAGAAAGACAGAACTCTTTTATCCAAGCTCCAGTCTAACCCTCACCCCCACATCCACCCATCCCCTGCCTATAGCATTTTCCATATAAAATGCCTTCTGAAAGCTGCATGTGTTGGAAGGAGAAGAAAAAATGGTTCATCTGCAAACAACTTGGCACAAAACAAACTATGCAAACTTCCCTGAAATGTAAAGGTATCTGTTCCACCAGGGGTACAGCCTGCTTGCATTTTGAAGTGAGCACACCACAAAGCTCACTTTGCATGTCTTGGGTAAAAGGATTATTTGCAGAAGTGATTGGAAAAGAGGCAAGTAAGGTCAGTCACTTCTCTGCATACCAGGCTGTAGCTGCCAGTGCTTAAACAAACTGGAAACAGGACACCTTGTTATTTTTCCTCTCCTTCATTAATATTCACGTGTGAATCCCCTGGGAACTGCCTGAAGCTCGTAGGTGTTACAAAATAGTGCTCACTGGTTCTTATTAGTGTGTGTGCAAAGCATCAAAGCAGGTGCTTACCAGGAGTCCAGTGCAAGATTGCAGCAGTCTTCTCTCCTAATTAGTAAGCATTAAGTGACTCTTGTGTGAATTTTTATTAACATTTTGCATCTCAAGAGAGAAAGAATCATATATTCAGACATCAACTCCTAACACTTCACTTTTACTAGAAATGTCAGCATTTTTTTGAAAGCAGATTCACACAGATTTATTGGATATTTACTGCATCTATGAGCTTGTTTTTAACAGAAGAGTCCATCTGCAGAGCAACTTCAGAGTGGTATTCCAATAACTCTTCCAGCCATCTGATCTGTGTACTAAAGAAGAGTTTTAGGCCCAGGCTCACAAAATGGGAACTTTTACATTACACAGTAGTCCTTTGGTGATTGCATAGAGCTGGTAAGATCATTCTGAGTGCTGGGCACATTCTGAACCCATTCCTGGTTTGCTGGGCTGCTGCAGCTCAGGTCACAGGAGGCTTTGTTGCCTGCCTTCTCAACTAATTCTTCCCAACAAGTTTTGACTGTGTGTCCTTATGGTTCAGACCAAACATCTCATGGAATCTAAGTGGACTAATGTAACACTCCATAATCATAAAGCTGAGAATTAAAGTCTTAGCAAATGAAAGAGTTGTTATTATTAATCTGGCTACAATCATGCTAAGATTTGTTGTCCAAATCAGCTAATAATTGAAGCTAATTCAATAGTGATATAATTAGAACTACTGTGCACAAAGCTGATATTGCCTATGCCTTTCTCTGGTCTCATGCTCCCTTTTCCACTGGGTTCAAAAGTCAATAAAATCAGGCTTTAGGAAAAGCAAGGGCTGGTTGTAGTAAGTTGTCAGCATCCTAAGTTCTTTGCCTTTATTACAGTGCTAATATTAATGATTTGTTCTTCCTCTTTGCCAGGAAAATGATGTTGAGCATTTTCCCCTCCTCACTCGAGGTCTGCTTGGAGTCATTTTTCATGTTCACTGTCTGTCAACTTGCTGTCACCTGTTCACAACTTTGTCACCTTGCTCCTTCCTTGTTGGCTCACAGTTCAGTGTTACATCCCACTTTACTGCAGGTTATAGGTTTTACCTACATTGCAGGTAAATCCCAAAATCTATTGACTCAACTTCTAAAGCTTCATTTCTATAGTCATCTGTGGTTGACAGTCTGTGGTTTGTGTCGTGGTCTGAGGCCTCTGTTACCATCCTGCTTGAATTTTCTTATCTTGTACTTGCATTTTGGGAGGCCCAAAACACCCTGTTTTTTTAATCTACATCCTTCAAGCTGTAGTTTCCAGATAGCTTAACTAATGCCTTATGAACACAGCCTAAACACCTGTAGCCAACATCTACATGTCTTGGCAAGAAAACTAGTACTTTATTAAATTTACTTTATAACTGGGCAGAACACCTCTCATTTCTTAGTTTATTCAAGCATGACCAAAAAGCAACATGCAAGGCTGGCAGAAGCAAGCCCTGTTAGAGGATGCTAAATTGTTTTTTTTTTTTGCACACTCCACAAATGACAAATAGAAGTATAGGCCATGTACAAATCTGCCTAGATACAGAGTGTACTAGGAAGTAATGTGTTTTTATCTATAATGCTATATTTATCTATCCATTTCTATATCTATATAACTACACATGACAGTAACTTTCAAGCAAAAGTAACTATGAGGGAGTGTTCCTGGATGTCATTCATAGCAAAACTAACATAATGGAATAGAAACATAGAGATTTCTGGCCCACCATTGTAAAACATTATTTCTGTGTGTTTGGCAAAGAGTTTCAACTGTCCCATAGGAGAATTCTTTTCTCATTTCTGTCAGAGACACTGCTAGGTCAGCTTGCTTAACTAATCTTTGCTTCATTGCTGTACCAGAGCTGCACCACTCTTTCAGCATTACCCTTGAGATGTGCAGGGAAAGAAGAAGGTCAAGAACTGTGAGTTTCCATTCCTTTCATTTCAGTTAGCTAGAAAGCTGTTGGTGAGCAGACATATGGGAAGTATGTTAGGCTAAAGAGCTGTGAATTTTGGATAGTTTTGAAAAAAACTACTGTTAAGTGTAAATAGCTGTTTTGCATGGAATCAACAGATCAGCTACTTTAACAAGAGAAAGTCATCTTCCTGTTTAATGGAGGTGGCAAGCAGAATCAGGAATATTTGCCTTCAACTTTTTACATTTTATTTTCATCACTTTATTTCTGCAGTTTCTTTGACCCATTAGGAAACACTGGAGCCTTTTTAGGTTCCACTGGAAAGTTGGCAGCTCAGAAGGAACATACCAAGGACAGATGCTGGCACTGAAGATGCCTATTTCACTTGATACACTGGGCATCGTTTAAACGGGAACTGTTTTATCAGTCACCATATTACAGAGACAAAATTCAGGAAAGGAATCTGCTTTTGCAGGGAAAAAGCTCTTGTAAACCAATCACTGATTTGAGAATATAGCCAAAGCTCAGAAGGAGGAATTTCCTGCTGCTGTGAAAAAACCAAAAATCAACTGGCTACCAGGCAAAGAAGCTAGCCTTGATTCTTACTTAGTCAGTAGCAAAACTCCTGCCAACTTTGATGACAATAAAACTGTAACCATTAGGGGTTAAGAAGCAGTGTGTATATATATATATATATATATATATATATAGGTATGTATTTATATTCAATACAAGAGAAACACTCAATCTGCAATAATTATCATCCCCCTCATGTGGGGTTCAAATTACAGCAATCCTAACTCAAACTCTCATCTGTAAAAAAACAGATAAATAAAGAATTATGGATTTCATTGCATTTGGCTGTTTCTGGTGAAACCAAAGTCCTGGCCACTAAGCTTGAGCACAAGTGATCCCACAAAGGATGGTATGCTTTGTAAGACACTGGGAGACTGTCCAAGGATTGTCAGCCAAAATCTCCCTTCTCTACTGTTATATAAAGGGCCATTAGTGTCTGAGTGCTCCTATTGCTCACACAGCTCCCAAATGGGATCAGTCCTTACTCAGGTAAAGTCCCTGGAAGGTAAATAAAACTTTGCCTTTCTTATGATGTATTTGGGGCTCTCCATTATCAGAAGAGAGAGCATGTTGCTCTCTACAAGTACCTGAAAGAAGGTTGTAGCAAGGTGGGCATTGGTCTTTTCTTCAAGGCAGTAAGTGATGGTATGAGAGGACACAGCCTCAAGCTGTGCCAGGGGAGTTTCCACTTGGACAACAGGAAGAATTTCTTCACTGGAAGGGAGGTCAGGCATTGGAACAGGCTGCTCAGACAGGTGGTGGAGTCACCATCCCAGGAAGTGAACAAGAAATGACTGGACATGACACTTAGTCCTCTGGTCTGGCTGACAAGGCCATGATCAGTCTAAGGTTGGACTCAATAATCTTGGAGGTCTTTCCAACCTTAATTATTCCATGATTCAGTGTCAGTGTATACACAGTGTATAATATACAATGCTATATCAAGAGTGTACCACACAAATATACACTTATCAAATACAACAATTCTTATCATCCTGAAAAAAATGCAAATGACACAAAGCAAAATGTCTGGGACTACATAAAATTACTAGTATTTATTTATAAAGATGGGGGGGAGAAAGGCAAAAAACAATGAAAAATGTAAGTTATTCAATGATTCCATGCCTTCAAAATCTTGAGTGAATTGAAATAATGAAGAAAGATTAAAGAAAGATTATTTGCACTGAGAGGTGGCTTGAAGAGCATTGGGTATGCATTACACTTCTGATGGAGCAGGTGACTTTACAAACTCCAAGTGATAAATAAGAACAATGAACTCCATCTCCACAGAAGGATGGAGTTCATTGATGCAATCACCTACCAAAGCTTTAGAGGACAGAATTTACAAAAAGAAAGACAAATCTTCCTCTTTTAAGTTCCAGCTTATCAGACTTTGGGATAGATCCAATAAAAATATTTGAATGCTTAAAATGGGATGTAGCTGTTGAAGGAACTTCAAACTAAAACTGCAGTTCAAATCACTTTGCTCAACTAATTTCCAGAGATGCTTCCTTAGCTATAAAACTTCCCTGCAATTGCACATAGTAACATGGTCTTTATAGAAATAACCAATCCAATGCTTATTTCACACCTGTGCTTGGTTTGAATCCAGCTTTGATGGAAGTTTCCTGTTCATCTGCCCAATTTTCCTAAAAGGCTTATCCCTGTGAATATGTACAGATAATATCAAATACCAACAGCATCAGCACTGCACAAAATGCAGCTGTGGCCATCGTGTTCTTTCAGACATCTGCTGCCTGTAAAAGGCATAAAGATCACAAGTGCCTGTCTCAAACACTGTCAAGGCCTCAGAAGGAACTTGCTACAAGATAAACCACCACATCAGGAACTTGAAATATGCACAGAAGAGAAGAATTTGCAACAGGAAGGTTCTAATTTCAAGCCTAACGGAGGCAAGGCTGGTTAGTACATTCTGGTGAGGCATCTCTCAATAACTGGGTCATACCACACACTCATTCCTCTTGTGTGATGATATATGGCAGCAAACACCACAGTAAAGGTTCAGTTGTGTAGGAACACTTCACTGCTGGGCAGTATCACTGTAAATATGAGATTAATCTGAGAAGCAGGAACTAGGAGCACAACACTGTCACCTGGTGCAATGGTGCTAAACAGGGAAGAACAGCACTCTGGTCCCTGCTTAGAGTATTGATTTTGTATCTCACAGAAAGAAGTGCAGTGTCCACTGTTGGATGGGTGCTCTTCTTAGTGTACTCAGCCAAATTCAAACACATCTGTATTTGTGGCCCCATGAATCTCAGATGCTTTCCTCTACTGCTTCCAAAGAGGGCAATATAAAAGGTGCATGGCCCCCACTGATGCAGCTGTTAGCCTGATGCTTACAGGGTATTTTATCCCAGTGACACAGAACCTCCCATCACTGAATACCCAGACCAAGGAGGAATCATATTTTCTAATTGTTAAACTAGTACCAAAAGAAACTGCTAGCATTTCCACTTCAGACAAAACTTTTCTCTGTAAGGAAGAATGTCAGCACCTCTCCTAATAGCTGAGGTTCCCAGGTGGTAAAGGGCCACTGCTGTTCTGAGGCAGCCTTCCCTGTGGTCAGAAGTGGTCCAGAGCTTAGACTCACTCTGTTCTGAATGTCTCCATCTAGCTTCAGGCAGCCATGGGCTGGCCACGCTGGATTTGGACTGTGCTCTGCTCAGCCTGCTCAGATCTGCTTCTTCTGGATCCCATTAGGAGGTGCTTAACTTCCCATGGAGCCTAACACGGGTTCTGGATTCCTCTCTCATGCGTAATATCTGACACATAATCAGAAACAGATCCTGGCCCAAAGCTCTAGCCAGCCAAAAATGGAAAAAAGCAGACTGGCTGACATTGTGCCAGGGCTATACTCTCACAGGAATACTGATGCCCATGGGATGACAGAGATGTAAATTCATTTGATCCCAGAATTATCGCTTGTAGCTGAAACATTATAATGTTGTAGTGGATGCCATGAAAAATAACAGCTTTTCAGATACTTCACATTGCAACAGCAATTAATGGTTCTGTTTAGATGTTTGGATCAAGCTGGAATTACAGTGCCATGACACCAGTTGTAAGACAGAATTTCCCCAAAAAATTAACTTCTTGAAATGTCTGAAGCACTGCATTCATATAAAGGAAAAGAAACCCACTCCACAACTTCAAATAAATACCCTTCTAAGTACCAGGAACCAGACCCTCAGTTAATATAAACCCTCTAAATAGAATGGATTTAAGCAATTTACTGATGCTGAGCACCTTTGCTTCAGAATAAATAGAAATGAAAGTAACTTTTTTTTTCTATTCCCTCCTTTTCACAATTAATTTTGTCTTTCCTAAGGACTAACATGAAAGCAATTGCCTTCTTGGGTAAGTGTGCAACACAGAATCCAGGGTTTCTTCTCAGCAAAGGAGGAAAAAAAGAAATTTCGGAGCTACCTACAGTTTTAAATAATCTCCTCTCACTAAAAAAGCCTGACCTTGGTACTTCTAAGACAGCTAATAAAGTGATAAAGTTCATTTCCAAGACAGATGGGAAAATGCACTGAAAATTATTTGTATCAAACTGAAGGAGACATTTAAACCACTGTGTCTGGGTAGGTTTATGTATCTATTGAATTTCACCTCCTGTACTCCCCTTAAAGTTACTTCAGTAAAGATGACATCCAAAAGTCCTGATCTGATCAGAAATTACAGCCTGGCTGTCCAAGCCACTGGGACACAAAAACACAGCCAAGATCCCATTGATTTAACAGTAAGAAGGGGGTTGTATATATTATGATCTGTCTGTCTGCCTCCATTGGAACCCCTCACTTCTGTTGAGACCATGCATTTCATTCCTGAATTTGTGCCAGATTATTCTGTCAAGGCTGAAGTCATTGAATCTGAGGCCATGTAAGCCAGGCCCTTACCTTCTCCAAACTGGCAGAAGTCTTCTTACTTCAGCCAAGTGAGGACAGTCAAGAGTGTATGAAAGCAAGACTGGCAGGGTTTCTAGAGAACTCCTGTCTCCTTTGCTGTGGCACACACCTCTCCCACAGAATATCATTCAGGAACTGGAAACACTGCATCTTGGAATCATAATAAGTTTTCTGTCACTGTCCTATCACGCTGGAAAGCTGTTTCAGAGTCTGACTACTCTGTTGGTTTGAAAAAGTGAAGTAAAAAGCACTTGAAAATAACAACACCAGCCTGAAAGAGGGGCCAAAAAACCTCTATTATATCACTTCAGTTTGCTTCCAAGATAAAGTCTCTATTTAGTAGGCATCAGTCCAGCTCGTTCCTAACTATTGGTAATAGTTAGTAACTATTGCCATTTCTCTAAACAGAGTGAAATTTTGTTAATGTGTCTCACCTAAGTTCTTTCAGACATTTAAAATGTAATTGCAACACCTAAAAATATTTCTCCTACCTCACTTGTTGCTTGAAGATACGTGGCCATGTAAGGGAGTGATTGCAATTTGACATGTTCCCACATGCTAGGAGTGTCACAGCAGCAAATCTCTTAGCCTGCAGCAAGCATCAAGTCATCTACTTAGTGGATTATACTAAACCACATCACCTTGCATTTGCCTCATACACAGATATTTAACTCAGATTAGCAAATAAACTGATTTTGCCTCTAAGCCTTTAGACAAGAGGTCCTAATGGAGTTTTGCACCTCGAGTCAGCTGCTGTGATCTGCCTTTTCAAGACATGCCAGCAATTCAGCCTGTTCTGAGTTTAGGCCCAAGGAAAGGCTACTCCCAAAAGCACACTGCTAAGGAAAATACACAAGCTGTCTACAAACCCATGGGGTGATTGAAAATGGTTTACTCAAAACTTATGCACCATCTTATGACATCTCAGCCAGATGGATAGGTTGGAGTTAGTTTATGTAGAGCAGGAGTTGGGTTTTTATGATAAGTCTATCTGCAAGGTTATGTTGCTTTGCTGCTGAGTGCTGTTCTGGGGAAGAATGGCCACTGCATTCTTTCCAGGGCCAGTAAACATACAAAATGTGGTGCATGAAATAAAAATCTTCATCAATAGTGAATATTAGTGCCATGTCTTGCAAAAGCTAGGTTATTTTGTTTAAACAGTAAAATAAGCACCTTTTGCCTTAAAAAGGACTGTGGCAATTAATTGGACAAAAATAGTTTCCTGGGATCTGAAGTTACAATGGCAGCCACTTAGCTGAATGCAAGTGAGAAACATGACATGTGAATGTTCATCCCAGATAAGGTTTTACCAAGTAAAAGCTAAAGTAATATTAAAGTAGTACTTGATTAACAATATCACATTGTCAGATCATGTGTAAGATTGCTTTTTATCTTGTAAAAGATAGGCATTTTCAGGACCATGTTTGACTTACTGCACTTCAGAATCACAGGGTGCTGTAACAGCAATTACCATCCTTTGCCTTTGATGTGCACTTTTGAAGCACCACAATGATCACAGTTAAAAACACCTTCAATTCCTGAACTTCTAAGATATATATTTTTTGCCTTTCACTCAGCTCTTAAGCAATTCCCAAAATCTCATGTGCTCTTGAATTTCAGCATGAAACAAAAGTAGAAAATTAAACTTTGCCTTCCCAATACCGATCTATCTCTGCTGCTCATCCTCCAATAGAGAGACCACAGCCAAGGCAGGAAACTGCAAAGAGCAGGTTGCCCTTTGCTTGTCAGCTAGGTCCCACCACAGCAGCATGGCCCCAGCCAGACCTGGCTGAGTTTCCTTCCAAAATAAAGTCTCTGTTTAGAGACCTTCTGGCGTTAGAACCTTGCCCTGTAACCAACATGTACCTTCCAAAACAGCAACCCACCCCCTAATAAACAAATAAAAGAAAGAAAAACCAAACCCAGCTCTGGGTTTTGGCTTGCATGCTGACCTTCTCCACCCTGCAGCCACACATATTTTGGTCACTGGCAAGCATAGAATCATAGAACCATGGAATGGTTTGGGCTGGACAGGGCCTTTAAGATCATCTAGTTCCAACTCCCTTGCCACAGGCAGTGACACCTTTCACTACACCAGGTTGCTCAGTGCTCCATCCAGCCTGGCTTTGGGCACTTATAGGAATGGGGCATCTGCAATTTCCCTGAGAAACCTGTTCCAGTACCTCGCCACCCTCACAGTAAAGAATGCCCAGTGAGCACCGTGATGGGGCCCTCCTTGCATACCCAGTCCCCTTCCCCAATCCCAGAGGCCCCTCAGCTGCATCCTCTACTTGGAGAGGGAAGCAACCCCCTCAGCCTTCCCTCCACCCTGGAGACACCTGCTCCCTGACACCTCATAGCCAGCCCACTGCCATCTTCCATGTGTATCCATACACCTCTCAGTTCAGAATCACAGAAGGCTTTGAGTTGGAAGGGACCTTAAGGATCACCTAGTTCCAACCTCCTTACAGGGGCAGGGACACCTTCCACTAGGCAAGATTGCTCTGAGTCACAAACCTGGCCTTGAAGACTGTCAGGGATGGGGCAGACACAATTTCTCTGGGCAACCTGTGCAAATGCCTCACCACCCTCACAGTGAAGAATTTCTTCCCATTAGCTAATCTAAATTTACTCTGTTTCAGTTTTAATCCACTCGCCTTTGTCCTGTCACTACACACCCTTGTGTAAAGTTCCTCTCCAGCTTTCTTGAATCTCCCTTCAGGTTCTGAAGGCCACGGTTAGGTCATCCCAGAGCTTCCTCCAGGCTGAACAATCCCAATTCTCCAACCCTTTCCTCACAGGAAAGATTCTCCATCCCTCTCATCAACTTGGTGGCCTCCTCTGAACTTGTTCCAGCAGTTTTATATCCTTTCTCTGCTGGGGACCTCAGAGCTGGATGCAGCACTGCAGGTGGCGTCTCACCGCCCGGAGTGCAGCCCTCCCGCACGGCAGGAATGACTGAGACGTTGGGTGGGTTGGGTTTTTTGGTTGGTTGTTTGGTTTTGAGGTTTTGGTGTTTATTTTTGTTTGGTTGTGTTTTCTTAATATACCGGTGTTTGGAAGGCACAACACTCCGCACGTTACTCCGAACCCCCAGTAAGCTGCCGGGGCTGCCTGAGGCTGCGGCGGGGCAGCCCCGGGCCCGGCCGGCTCCGTGAGGGGCGGGGAGCCGGGGCTGCCGGCGCCGGAGGAAGTCGGCGCTCGGCCGGAAACCGGGATGCGGAGGGCGGGCAGGGGGCGTCGCCGGGGCGCCGCCGTCCGCCGCGGCTGTGGCCGCCGCGGCCATGGCCCAGCGGGCGCCCAGGGGGCAGGGGCAGGACGAGGAGGAGGGAGCGGAGGAGGAGGCGGCGGCGAGGGGCAGCCAGGCGCGGGCCAGGAGCCACGCGGAGCCCGCAGCGAGCGGCGGCAGGAGCCAGGAGCGGCATGAGAGGAAGCGGAAGAGGCAGGAGGCGCAGCAGCTGCAGAAGATCCAGCACTTGGAGTCTTTGTAAGGAGCGGAGGAGGGGAGGCTGCCCGCGGCTCCCGCCCCGGCTCTGCCCTGAGCGCACCGCGCCGGCATTTGGGGCTCGTTTCCAGTGCAGAGTTTAGGGGTTTTTTTGGGAGTGGTGATTATTGTTCCCCTGTCCCCTTAGGGGTGAGCCGGCAGAATGGGTTCGGGGCCACTTGCAGAGTTGTTTGGTGATTTATGAAGGGCTTGTTGGGGCACAGAAGGCTCCAGACCCGGAGTCCCCCGGGTTCCTCCAAGTCTGACAGATGCAGCATAGGAACAGAGGTTGTTCCAGTAGAATGGACTAAAAAAAAAAACAAAAACCAAAACCCCCCCCAAAAATAAACAAGAAAAAATTGGGATAAAAAGGTGCTGTAAGAGGTTTATGTTATTTCACCGAAAAGGAAGTATTGTTTTAATGGAGTAAAAAGGTCAGAAGATATACAGGACCATGATTTTGTTTTTGTTTTTGTTTTTCCACGTGCAAGTGAAAATCAGTGTGTTATTAAAGGCACCAAAAAGCACTGCAAAGTTAGTGTTATAAAGATGGGATGAACATACTTTAACCACCCTGCTGTTCTGATTGTATTAGTATGACTGTGCCTGGCAATCCTATAGGTATGTAGGGGTGTCTGTGTGTGCACAGCTAAGCCAATGAAATATTGCCTATGCCATCAAACTTACGGCCTAAAATGATGCACAGGCAGTACAAACCTTTTGTGTCCTGCTTAGTTAATTTGTGGATAATGTCTGGAAAGTCCTGTTGAAAAGAGTCTGCCATAAAGCAGAAGATTTTGGGACTCTGGGCTTGCACAGAGTCATTGTTTCATTGGAAAACAGCCCCGAAAAAATCTCAGTTCTCTTCTAAGATCACTCTACACATTCACTAAGGCAGCAGATTACAGAAAACAGTGTATCCGTTTAAATACAGATGGGATTTGAGGGGGGAAAATACCCAGTACAAATTCAGTTATACAGACATGCATCTTTCTAAGTAATGTGTATTCTTTACCTCCAGGACCATTTTGTAAAATGCCCTGGCATTTAACTCCTTAGCACATGTATTATCTCCGTTGCTGTGTGCTCTGTGTAGTACCTCTTTGCTACTTGGATTTTAGCAAATGTTTTATCTACTGCTGACCCCAAAGAAATGCTGCAGAAAATATGGTACTTTGGTCACTAGGGCTCTGTCTTTAGGTTTAATGCACAGAAGATGATGAAATTATTATGTATTAGGTTTGGCTGGCAAAGCTAGATGTAAGGAACTGTCTGACTTGACGTTTCAGCTGGCTATGTCTGTGATTCAGCAGTGCTGGAGTAAAGAAGTTTGGAGACCTTTGGGAGGGGTGCAGCAGAAAAAGAGAATTATGCATGCGTGGTAACTGAAGCTAGATCAAATGTACCACATATCCCCAGGAAGTAGTTGTGCTCCCACAAGAATATGAATCTGAAGGATGTTTGCAAGAGATGTGTGTACTAATATGATAAATGCTGTCTCTCAGCTTGCTGTATCCATGTTGTGCTGTAGTTCTTAGTTATAAGTTACAGGGTAAAATTTTAGGAAAAATATGAGCTGAAGGCTTTAACTCAATACCACTGAAAAAATGTATTTTTTCAATTCATTTGTCTGTGCTAAGCTGCAGAGTAACAGTATCTCTATTGCTTTTCAGCTATGAGAAACCTCCCCCTGGGCTAATTAAGGTTGGTAAAAAGCAGTCATTTTCTAGGATTATGAGGGATTTTCATAAAAAATTCTTAGGTGTTTAAGTGTCTATGACACCTATATAAATTACAGAGAGAAGTGCTTCCCAGAAAAAACTCAGAGAATCATTACAAGCTGACTACTTTATCTTGGTGATCCAGAGTGAAATGCCCAGGATCAGATAGAAGGAGACCAGGTCTTTCATCATCTCTTAGCATACTTCATGCAGTATTTAATAGTGTGGATAGAGGGGAACCATTTATGGAAAGCAGATTTTTGGTTTGAATGACGTCTTTTCAGGATTCTTCTCTACTGCTTAGGCCAAAATAATTCTTTCATCATGGTCATTACTTTTGCCAAATTTATATACCTAAGCAATAAAGTAATGTTTTTAACCTAAAAAATAACTGCTCCATGTTGTAAAGGCTTCCTCGTAATTATGTCTTTCTAGCAGGAAGAGGATAACAAAGTCTCTGCCTTGTGTTAAGTTTTCATTTCTATTATTTATTCAAATAAATGGATGGGAAGGATTGAAATTCCTGTACAGCAAAGTTCTGGCTGCAAAATTCAAGGGTGAGAAAAAAAAGAAAGGGTCAAGTATTTAAATCTTTTATGTGTTATAAGGAAAAAAGGTAATGGGGGAAATATGTTTCCTGTAAAGTGAAGGTCTGTACACTTGAAGTATTAATTCTAGCAAAGTTAAAGAATGAAGTTATTTTATTGTCCTTATCTTTCTGCTTTTTTTTCATAGGAGAATGAAACAAAACCAGAAGACTGCATACCTGATGTACCAGGCAATGAAAGCGCACGGGAATTCCTGGCACATGCCCCAACCAAAGGGCTTTGGATGCCTTTGGGAAAAGAAGTCAAAGTTATGCAGTGTAAGGCTGAAAATATTCCAGATGTCATTAGACCATCATATACCATCCATTCACACTGTGGGAGGGCAGAATGTCTGGTGGACAGATGATGAAGTCCAGGTAGATTGACATCATATTGATAGAAAAGCAAACAGTATCTTGAAGGCTGTAATAGCCTAGTATTTTATGCATTGATTTATCAACATAGTGGTTGTATTTCTCTGTTTCTTCCAACAGATTGAAAATATTTTGCAGAAATGTGGTTTTGGCTTTTTTATGCTTCTTCTGATCTGTCTCAGAGGTGCAATTCACTGCTGCTTTTTTTTTTTAAAGGTTGGAGATGTAAACGTTATGGACACAGAACAGGAGATAAGGAATGCCCATTCTTTATTAAAGGCAATCAGAAGTTGGAACAATTTAGAGTAGTGAGTACCAGTATTGTAGTATTACTGCTTGTATTTTTTAGTACTGATAATGCATAATCTTGAAACTGAAGATAAGCCTGTTAGATGGTGCTTTTATTAAGGACTTTTTCTCTGTCTCTAGTATAACATAGATGCCGAAAATCTTCTAATAAAGAAAAAGCTACAGGTGTGGTTGGATGTTTGACTACTTTGCAGAAAATCTACTCTTCAAGAGGAAAATTAATAATTTTTACATATAAATTGGAAATCTTCAAGAACCTTTTTCAACAATTTTATTTTTATTGTGATCAAAATGTCAACATAACAAAAAATGTTTAGTCGAGCTTGAGCTGCCCACATTACAGCTGCTTCAAGCCTTCTGCTCCCACTGTGAACAACCACATCATGAACGCTGTTGTCTAGGTCTGTTATCCAGTCATTGTCTACAAGTCTGATCTCTTGCTGCATGAAGCTACATCTCAGTTCTGCAGATTCTTCCTGTGTGATCTCTTTAACAATTTCTGTTGCACTGCATCATTGACCTATATTTCAAGCTGTCATCATTTGATGTCTTATGTCCTCATTTCTGTCCTTGAGAAATGTAATCTTGGCTTAATCTGTCCAGGTTCTGGATTTGTACTGATTGTATGCAACTGCAAAGAGTATTTTTAGCCCTTTCCCGTGACCAGACTGCCTCTAGTCTTCATTTTCCCTCAGGCTTTTTTGTTGCATCAAACTCTTGTTGTATGTCCAAGGCCCTTCATGGTGCATTCCCAACATCTTTCATTTGCTCCTGAAATTTCAGTTCCCTCCTCTGGTCAGCATCGGCCATCTCTCCTCTCTGTTGGACTTGTTTGCTTCATCTTCCAACAGAAATGACCACCCCACCTTTTTTCTGCATTCTTGCATGGCATGAACCCCCCTTAAATGTCTGCAAAGTTTATTTGCTGTCTTCCTTCACAGCTATCTTTTTCTGCAGTGCCTATTTAACTTGATTTTAGAGCCAGTAATTTTAGTGCACAGCATGATGGAACAACTCCAGCTTCATTGTCCATATCTTATATTCCTTACTCCTGTATTCCTGTTTGTTTATATCCAGATTTTTAAAATGTACTGTAAGGGTACAAATCATTATTTTGAACTTGAGTATTCTATCTAAGTCTAGCTATTCCCACAGATTATGTATGGGATTCTCATAGTTGGCTGTGATTGGAGAGGTAGGGAGATGCATACCTAAGGAAGGTCCCCTTCTTTGGAGATGTAGCTAGATAACATTTCCCTAAAGCAAATACAGGAAAAGTTCAGGTGAGCAGTGCTAAGTCTGTCAGTGAATGAAGAGCTTGCTAAGCATATTCCCTCTTTTCATAAAAGCCTCTTGCATTTGGTTGTTTTGGTTTATTTTTTTAGGAGATAAAACCATTGTGATAACATTGCATTTCCTGTTTTCCATTTTAAAGGCACATGAAGATCCAATGTATGATATAATAAGGGAAAATAAGCGTCATGAAAAAGAAAAGAGGTGAGTGTGCCTGTAGTAAACAACATTTTCAATTTAGTTTTTATTTTGGTAATGTGGCACTAATGTGTATAGGTGACCTCTTTATAGGAGCTTATTTTTAGTTCAGAACGTTTTTTTAATGGCAGTTTCTTTATCTTGATAGACTAATGCTTTGCTGCTTTCTAAATAATCATTCTTTAGTACTTCCAATCACTTCAATTCTTTAGCTTTTGTATTCTCCCCAAAACAAAGTTTAAAGGGCAGTTATATGCATTTATGCCATAATATTCAGGTACTTGGGTGTAGTTTTGGTTTAGGCCTGAAGAAACAGTTTGATTTATTGTTTTTCTTTCACTGACTTCACTGAGGTGTTTTCTGAAATGTGGTTTGTCAGAATGTTTTCAGTAGAAATGAAGTGGGAGTTTAGAAAGCTGGTTCTAGGCACTTCATATTGCTACTTTTGTGAGGTCAATATTTAGTGCATAAAGTGGCAGTTTTTGCTGTTTTCTTGCTTGAACTGCTTCAGTGGGATAACTGAACAAACTATAGGTAGCCCACAGAGCAGCACTCTTGGAGAGGAATCCTTGAAGAGGATGCAGAAGACAACAATAAAATAAGCCAATACTTTGTCCCTAATCCTTGAGAGTACAAAAGAAGAATGCCTTTCAAAAATACTTCTGCATCCAGAGTAGAGCCTACTCTGTCAGCTTCACTGACATCCTCTCTGCATCAGCAGGACGATGAATGTCATAATATCCTAATCCCAATATGCCTCTGTAGGGATAAGCATAGAACTTCTTATCACCAGGTGGGCTGGTGTTAGCTGTTGCCTTATTATTTTGCACCCATAAATAAGCTAATAAGCCTGTCTGCCTTTCCTATCCAATGGGATGGAAAGTCCCTGAAAGCAGAACATCTGCTTGTCTCAAGGGAGTTGCTTTTATCAGTCCATGATATTTTCTGTAATGAGAGTGTAATTGAGCGAAAGAGGAAGCATTCCCCTGCCCTTTGCATGCAGCTCAACCATTCCTCAGGCCAGCAAGGAAGGATGAAAGCTAGGGGGGAAAGACAAGCTAGAAAGGATTCTCATTCACATATTTTTAACTCAGGATACAGCAACTGAAGCAGCTCCTGGAGGACTCTACCTCAGAATCTGATAGCAGTGATGACAGTGATGACGATGATGAAGATGGCAGCAGCTCCACTTCCTCAGAACACAAACACAAGAAGAAAAAGAGAAAAAAGGAAAAGAAAAAGAAAGAAAAGAAGAAGAAGAAAAAGAGGAAGCATAAATCATCCAAATCTAATGACAAGTCAGAATCTGACTGACAGCAGTCACCTGCTGCATGCTCATTGACCTCTCTACTTGTGAACTGCGAGGAAAGATCCAAAGAATGAGGAGGAAAACACCAGAAAGGGCTTTATTAAACTTGAAACATACATGTGTATGCATACAGCATCCTACACTGGCATCCTCTTCTGCCCCTCTGCAGCCAGAAAGAAGAAAGGTGCATTGAACCATATCTTTGTGCTGTAAAACCCGTGCTGAGACTCGTCCAGCTTGGTCAGATGGGGCCTCTGCATTGCTGCCTGTGACCAGCAGCAGAAAGCAGCGACCACCAAGGGATCACCGACAAACCTGTAGCATTAGCAGTCTGTCTGTTGAAGTGTCTTTACTCCATGAAGTTATTTTATCACATACAAAGCCTCATTGTACCAGGACTGCAGTTTGCACCATGCAGAGCACTGAGGGTTCCCTTCCAGTGCTTGTAATGAGCAGGTTGTACTGTATTTTCTTCTGCGCGTACGTGCTGAACTTCTGTGTACTTATCCTAATATTGGCAGCTAGGGAAATAAAGAGTTCTGCTGCAGGAGACAAAAGGTAATCAAGGAGATTTATTTTATGACAAAATTGCAGCATCTACAAGACTTGGTTTTTTTTTTGGTGTGTGTGTAACAAAATCTCAACATCACCATCATTAATACAAAACTCTGAAACACCTGAAGTGAAACATGTCCAGTGTCTAAACCATGGAAGTGGGAGCCAATTGTAATGATGTTAAATATTCAACTTAACTGTAAAGTTTAGTTATTTTAAAAGAGGGGGTTCCACATAAGAAATTTAAAAGATGCATTTCTGCACATTCTGCAGTATCAGTTGTTTTGGTACAAGTTGAGAGGGAGGTTTCCTTTTTAAAAGGCTTAGGGGTAATAAATTCACACTTTTTATATTTACTAGATTTGATGAGGTAACATTTTTTTGAATCATCCCACAAGAATATAAATGTGTAAGACTCTCATAATGGTTTTCAACTATGCATGAAACCACAATACTAGTAAAGAATTTGTAAGCAGGAAGAAGAGAACATTTTGTGTACTTATTAGACCTCACATACTGACCACACTTTTAAATAATCTTGCAGACTCAGCCAGGAAGATGGAGATAGCTATAAACAGCAGTTTACAGTAACCAACTCTCTTTGAAGCCTCAAGGTACATTAGTACAGAGCTGTGAATTAAGGAACTAGATCGTGGATATTGGTACTGTGCAAAAGGAAAGAGAAAAATGGATTTGCTTTGAAAGAACTTTATAGTATTTAGTCTCTGTGGGTATGCTAAGATTGAAAAAAAAACCCCACACCATACAGCTCTAATACAGTACAGGGAACATTAACAGTGAAATCAAGGAGTCATAGAGTACAATGCAGCTAAGATTGTTTTATTTTCTTCAAAGCTTTGGAAGAGAGGACAAGGGAAAGTATAAATTAAAATGTTTTTTCTCCCTCCTACATGTCCTAGAGTGGTTTAGAAAAAATAACCCCCCCCCATTCCTTGCCAGTCATTCACAGTATGTTCTGAGGAAAAACAAGATAAGCAAGGCCTACTTACAAGAAGTTTCTGTATCATATTCCCAGACCTTGAAGGTAGAGTTGTATTTTGTCTTGTATTTAGCAAA
The DNA here is from genome assembly GCF_028769735.1 of Zonotrichia leucophrys gambelii. NCBI lineage: Eukaryota > Metazoa > Chordata > Aves > Passeriformes > Passerellidae > Zonotrichia > Zonotrichia leucophrys. The sequence continues at coordinate 46,907,140 of NC_088171.1, read as the reverse complement.
TCTCCCTGTGATGGGATTTACTGGTGACTCATGGTAGTTCCCTATATTAGCAGCATTATCAAATCCCAAGGGCCTTGTTCTTTCACCAGAAAAAGATTTAACAGCTGAAATAGCATAGGGATATTTATAATGGACTGATTCTCTTGGCCAGGTTGGACAGGGCTCTGGGCAACCTGTTCTAGTGGGAGGTGGCCCTGTGTGGCAGGGGGTTGAAACCAAATGATCTTTACAGCCCCTTCCAACCCAAACCATTCTAGGATTCCTGTATTGCCACACTTGGGGCTGAGATGAATGCATTTATAGGTTATTGAACAGATGCTGGAAGCCTGATATTGACCTGATGCATTCCAAGAAAACTCTTACTCAGGCTTGTCTAGAGCAGGGCTAACTTAGCATCTCTTCAGTTACTTCAGCTTTTTGTCATTTAAGATTGTTCTGAAGCTCAGTTTAACATAAACAAATTCAGTTCTTCCTTTGCAATCCCCTTCCTTGTTAATGGAACTCTCTCTTTTTATCAATCAGGGTTTATTATTTTAACAATTAAGAAAAATACATTAGGAGACCATTTCTAACTTGTATAAAATCTAATTTAAATGCTTGAGATGCCAAATAACTGTTCTATGCCTGACTAAAGGCATAGCATCTTTCCAGTCAGGATTTATAGAACACACCTCCACAGCACAGCAGTGCAAACTCTGCTGTTATTTCTGTTACTTCACTGAGCTGCTCTCTCACCCTCTATTGCTGAGAGTACCTATGCTGCAGGTACTTAGAATCATGGGTTAGATTTTAGTGTTTAGTGGCCTCGGATATATTTTTTTTTATATCCACGCACTGCTTATAAACTTTGCCATTTTTCTTAGCAGTGAATTCATCTTCATTATTTATTACTCTGTAGCAATTGGCTTTCCCACTGCTTTGTACTAGTTTAATTTCACACACCTTTAATCTTGCACTGGAGGGTATGTGAGTAACTGATTCCTGTTTGTTCTCCCTATATAATTTCCAGTTTTATAAGCCCCTGTCATATCCCATGTAGGTCTTTACTGCAACTCATAAAAGTAGCATTTCAAACTTTAACAGTTCCAATAGACTAAGATTTATAGGAGCTCTTGTAACAGCCAGGGCTAGAGTGCTGAGAAGCATGATTCATGTCATCATTTGGCATTTTAAACAGTGCCAAAGCTGTCATTTAAGATAAGTCTTTTAAAAATATGTAGACTAGAGATAAATACCAACACCCCTTTAGATTAATGAAAAGCAGTTCTATGTTGAAGTAAACCCAGAACACAGGATAGAAAGTTATAGTCTTGAAAAACTGATTAGCCTTACTTTTTAAATCATAGCCATTTAAGGCTTTTTTTCAAAAAACATTTTTTCTTGCCTTCTGTATAGACATTTATTTCCATTTGAATGTTCTGTTGAAGCCTGAGTGATAGTAATAGCATAATTATATAGTCCCATGAAACTAAAGAAGTGTTAAATGCAGCTAAAACAACCCTCAAAGGCAATACAGCTTCCCAGGTATTTGATCTTCAAATTCTGCATCATTTTTGTAAGAAAGATATTTCAGGTGAAATACTGATGCTTTCCTTAATTCTTTGGTCACTCAATTAGATGGGGTTTATTGTCTTTTTGAGTGAGACAGCCAGTGGCAGCAAGTCAGGGGAAGCTAGTACTCTAAAAAAGGAATGAATTTGTTTTTCCTTGGTATGCCTTCAGTGAGCATGCCATGAGTGTTATAGGCTTTTGGGGTTTGGGTTTTGGGGGTTTTTTTTGGAGGGGTTTTTTTTGGGTTTGTTTTTTTTTTTTTTGCCATTAGCTCTGTTCTGCCTTTGTTTGATTTTAATAGAAGGACATGTGGTTAAGATTTTCCAGTATAAGGCAGAACACCAGACATTGTAAAAGGCAAAAAAAATTTTTATGCCATCCAGGTGCTACCAAACTGAAAATTAAAATTCAGAATTAGTACCTGGCAAGCCAACAGAACCCAGAGCTCCACGTCAGTAATTACACCACACCCACTTTGCAACAGAGGATTCAGTTAGCTACAAATAATGATTTAGAAATCCTGAGCCACAGACAGTAAGTCTGTCCAAACAATGCTCTCAGTATGGCAACCCCAGAGGCCTCCAAGGTTTGTTGCTGGTGTGCCAAGCAGCAAATAGATTCTTCAGCTGCCTTTCAGGAGATGCTGCAGGAAGCCAGTGAAACTTCCAAGGCAATGCAGTATTGCGACAGTTCCAAAGCCTCAGCGCTGCCAGCGCTGCAGTGAGTCACTGGGCAGTCAGTCTGGCTGCAGTGGGAACAAAGGCTGACACGTATGTGCATCTGCAAAGCTAAATAGCACTGGGCCTTGGTTACCTGGCTGAATAAACAAGAGCCTAGGCTTGAGCTCCCAGCCTTTTAAACGCAGTTTGTACTTCACTGTGCCTTTGTGAAGCACGGCCTTTTGACTCACTGGAACGTTAGTTTCAGATATGAGCCAGTTAAGATGCAATCCACAAATTGTCCATACTGCTGAATGGAAAAACAGCCAAGTAGAAGATTTAGTTTTAAGGTCAGAGGACTAGTACTGTTAGAGTAAACTACACTGCACATAACCTTATCAAATAAGTCTTTCTTGAACACATTCATGCACACTGCTTTAAGTATCGGGCATAGCACAGGTATAGTACAAGCTATAACCAGTTTAAAATAGCATTTGTTTTCAGACAAAGAGCTGTGTACTCTCCTACTGCTACTCCCTCAAGTCCTCCCAGGAGCATCACCAGGTTCTAAATTACCTCTTGCATCTGAGTGGAAATCACACTGAATAGAGCAAGACCTGTAAAAAGATGACCAACATGATCATTTGGAGTACCTATCAGGTGTTACCCATTCCCAAAAGTAAGAATGCCATCTGATTGTGAGGTCATGAATACTCCTTTATAAGATAAGCAGCAAAAGATACAGCTAAGGCCATCAGCAGAAATGGGTGTTAAAAAGCTCCATGGTTGAATTCCTCATTTTATTCTTTGTTGTTCTGGTGCAGAGACTTCATGCAGCACAGAAGACAAATAAGAATTTTTAATGCATTTCTTTTCTTTCATTGCTTGAAGTAAAAAGGAATTGAAAACTTGTCATCACAATGACTTCTTTCCTCTAACAGCTTGTGGTAAAGGCTGTAGTTATAGCAGAGCTTTAACAATTAACCAGGTGGTATTAAAAATAATGAAGAGATAGGATCAATTGGGTAGGGAAATATCACTACTCCTCACTAAGAGGGAAAACAGCGTAACTTCAGGTAGAGGGCAAACTAGTAATAGATAGGCACAAAACCTAAACAGTCACAGGAAATGCTGCTTTTATCCATATAGCTTACTCTAGGGCCCAGACAGATTAAGAAGATGGGAGAGGAGGCAAAAGCCAAGTTCTGTCTGTCCATTCACCCCACCCTATTTTAAGGCAAACCAGATGGGAGGGGTTTTTTTGTTTTGTTTTTTTGTTGTTTTCCCATTTTCTTCACTGATGCTATAATTTTATTTGCAAATCATTCAAGATTGGCAATAGCATATTTATTCTTCTCACACAGTAATAATAGCCTTCCTAGACATGGAAAAAAAGAAATGCATATTTTTGATCTAGATGAGGTGGATAGCTCAGTCTGTTACCATTATTCCTAAGACAGCTCAGCACAGACCTAATTTTATCATCTTAGTTCTGTAAAGAGACTCCCAGGGACAATATCACCTGTAAGTCACAGAAGTCATCAGTAGGAAGTCAGAAAACAGGGCACGCCACTAAAATCTTCTGTTTTACCTTTCAGATCCCTATCTCCAGCTCAGGGTCTCCATAAAGGACTCAAATCTCAAGAGAAAAAGGGGAGGAGAGGGAAGCATCACATCAACTCGATGCTTTAGTTTTAGTCCTCAATCATGAGAGTAAGATTTGAGGAACTGCCTTGAAAGTTTGAAACAGCACTTGACTTCATACAGCTGTAACTATATTCCTCTACATTTTGACAAAAACAAATCCAGCTGATAGAAAAGGATCTTGTACTTATGTCTAGGTCATATGACTGTGAGATAACAGGGACAGGCTTCACAGACCTGTAGAGTTTAAGGACAGGGCAGCAATAACTGTCATGCTGTAATAGCAGTTGTGCACATACATGGCCATCTCAAGTTTTTTTTGCTACTGTGCAAAGATGGAACACAAGAAGGCTCAAAGTGCAATTCCATGAAATTTATTATTTAAATAGTGGATGTGCCAGTTATAAAAAGGTGTCTTTGGTGTTAAATACTTCATTCCATTTTAATTGTGTACTCAGTCTTCACAGTGTCACTTCTTGCCCTTTTAGAGTGAACAGCAACTTACAAAATATGCAAGAGAATGATAATCAAATCTTGGATTTATACAGAAAAAAACTTTGATATTACCCTCCCCCCCACATACTTCTGCCCCAATATTTGCAATTATCTTTTCTTAGAGAGGGACTTCTTTGTTCCATGCCCTAAAGGTAAAAAAAAAAAAAGAAAAAAGTTAAGGTATGTATATATTCCACCTCAAAATTATGTCCATTTGCTTCTAAAAAAAGATTAGATATTAGTGATTGTCTTTTCCTATTGCAGGCACTGATGGTTGATATTAGAATTATGTACTCAACTTCCCAGCTAGTATAAAATGTGCATGAGTGGTTTTGGACTTCAGAATATCCCAGCATAACAGATAAGAGTTCCATGTGAAGCTCACATCACATTCTCAGTGTGCTCATATAACTGCATTGTTGAATGTACCCAAGAAACATCCGCTATTCCTGGGGAAAATACAAGGAGTGTTTTGGGATTATGCAAGCTTCCTGGATGCTTTTAATAAAAGCTGGTCAGCAATTAAAGGTTTAAGACCAATGTTCAAACAATCTGTCTTCAGGGCTGATGCAGATTTTCACTAGTAGGGTACTTGAGCCTAAGTTTGTTTCCAGCCTTCCTTACATTTCCAAGATGAAAGTCTAAGCCTTTGTCTATTATATGAGAGAGAGAGACTATCTTTTACTCATGTATTTCCTGATGGAATACTTGGGTTCATTTTTCTGCACTAACTTGCTCTTTTCCAGAAAGAAAACTGATCTTACAGATAGCTTCTTGTAACTACTGACCCTTTTCAATTTATAACCTTTTCAGACTCACACAAATGCACAAAAGCATATTTGTTGCTGACTCAAGTTCATTTTGATTTTTCCCTCCACTGTTTTTCCCTGTCCTCCTCCAAAATAGCCAGAAGTTCCTAATCCATAAAGTTGGAGATCTTAAGAATTATCTATATGCATTTGTATTGTAGCAAATTGCAAGTCATTTGGGCTGAGGCAGATCAGTAACTTAAATAAAAGCATGTACTGCAAAGTGACACAGGACCCAGCACTTCCAAGAGACAGTACAGCAGTCTGAAGAGCAACTAGACTAAAACAGCAGGTTTTGCTGTGGGTTTCCTCCCCCATCCTTACATTAAACAAAGAAGGAACCTAGCCTGGTCAAAGCTACACTGCATTCATAGCAAGGTAATTAAGTGCTCAAAGTTTAGCTTCCCTCCCACCTTTTCTGCATTTCACAAGCTATCCAACATCCCTGCAGTTCAAACCAAGAAAGATTAGTCCCCAAGATAGAAAAAAATACTTGTAACAGTAATTTTTGTAGCTTGTCACTGTATACCAACCTTTGTGTACGCTGTGTTTAGGCAGCTCCCACACTTCTACTTCTTCCACCTCATGTCTTGTGTCTCTGCCTTTTGAAGGTGGCTTGCCCAGTCTTTTCTTCTTTGCTTTAACCAAAGGTGGGCACACTAAATAACAAGATACAAGTGGTGTTATTTCTCCAATGCATAGTCTCAAGGCAAATTTAACCATGATTTTCACCAGCTGGTCTGTGGTGTTCCTCCCTCCCTTTTTTGTACCCATTTTAAGTAGCAGATAAAATTGACACTACACATGCCAAGCAATTTAGATTAAATCTACAGCATTTAATCACTGTTTAACCATAATTCTGGATACATTGTATTTTGACTTATAATTTGGATAGGTGTTAATGTGGTCAAAAAGGAACCTAGTACATTGGATAATTGTGCCCTAGTTCACTTTTCAGGTGTTCAAGACTAGTTGGTGCTGTCCAAGTGACCCGATTCACCCACTGTCTTTAAAAAGCTTCAGACCTGTGAAGTTTGGCACTACAAGTACACTGCTCAAGCAGTCAAATTTAGTGCATGATATTACTGCTAAAGCCATATATCTTGTTTAGGCAAACCTCCTTACTCGTAGGGCACTTAATTTGAAAAAGCAAATAATAATATAGGCAACATTTTTAAAGAGAATGTAATTTTAATAGCACTAATGAGGCATCCACTGGCACAAACAGCATTCAGAAAACACCAGTTCCTGCTTCCTAACACTGAATGTGATGACTTCTTCCAGCTATCTGGGCTAGAAAAAGGAAGAGTAAGCAAGAAACAGACCAAACATCCTCAGTTTGCTCCACCATCTATGAATTCAAAGATGCAAAAGAGACATGCTGAAAGTTAAAGGTAATTTACAGTTATTTTAGAACTATTACCAATATTTTTATACATTGTTATAGTGGAGCCAGGAACAATGCTGCTAAAGTAAAATGTTTTCAACTCTTATAGAGCATGCTAGAATTAAAAAACAAAACCATGCAACACTAAACTCTGCATCTAGAAAGCCTCCAATGCAACAGGCAAATAATCCCAAACCCCAATGTGCTCAAGCAGGAAAGCAATGCAAAGCAAGAACTAAGGAAAACACTCTGTCTACTTGGTTGTTGATATAGGAAAGCTGATGTATATTATCAGTGAACTGAAGAGAAGCAAATCATTTGTTCTGAAGATAGCCTCACACCCCATTACTTGATAGGCTGATCCTGAGATGCATGAAACACATGACCCAGGAGAGTGGCAATACCCACACTACAGCAAATTCCATAGCTGTTCCAACAGCACCTACACTCAAACACCTTTGAAAAGCATCAAAACCAGATCTGAACTCCAAGTAAGACATTAACTATAAAGAAGAAAAAACAAAACATTCTGCTTCATGAGCTAAGAAACTATCTAAGCTATTACTTTGTTAAAATAACTGTTTTCTTCATCTTTTCCTTAACTAGATCAAAATGATTTGCACTCCATCATTCTTTAGCAGTGTCAGGGCAACTGTTGGTCCATGCTAGTTTTTCTGAGCATTGGCATATGAAGCTACCACATAGAACTCTATGTTTTACTGATCAAAATTAGGAGCTACCACTGCACATGCTATCAAGAGTAGCATTATCTGTATAAAGAAATAATATTACAGTTTATGGCAGTAACAACTTTACACAAATAAAGGCTTTGCTTTGGCCATATCAAAGCATTTAATGATTTTCTATAAAATTACCTTTAAAAATCCCCATAAGTGTCTCTGATGCACCCTTATTACCCTGTTTCAGTTTGAGAAGGCTATAAATATATCCAAGATATACCATGACTGACAGGCATTTTATAAATAGCAAAGCAACAAGGATTAGTTTTATTGTTTTCAAATCTTATGCAACTTTCATGTGCTTGCTATTTTGTATCAGATCCTTCTGGATGTTCCTTAGGAACAAAAACACAGAGAAAGCTGTACCTTGTTCTTTGCCCCTTTCTGGAGGTGAGAAACTACCACGTATTTGGCTGGTAAATCTGGGTTTAGCACCACTTCTAATCCAGTACTCTTCAGGTGGTATCCCCATGTTCTCTCTTAACAGCCTTCCTAATTAAAATTAAAAAAAAAAAAAATAAGATCAGTATTTAGTCTTGGTAGTGCTGATGTACTGTTTGATCCACAAGCCAGAATGCAAAGCCAGCTACTGGATCTGATTGTAGGAATCTGTTGAAATAGAAGCAGTTTTCTTGAGATTACACTTAACAAAAATTACAAGACATATTAAGTGTACAGATTTTGAATAAAAAAAAATAAAGTTTAAGAACACTAAGCCTGCTATTAGCAGTAAATCACCCTGTTTTGGTTTTTTTTTTACAATGCAAGACACTATTAAACAGCAGCCACCTGCTGAAGTGACCATATCACCTGTTGCAAACTGATAATTCTTCTTATTCTCAGTTTACATTAATCCAATTTCTAAGAGGATCTACCTTGGAATAAATAAGATGTCCTTTCCCAGGTCAAATTTAATAATGTTTCACACCAATTTTCTGAAAGTACAAAACTGGTTTTGCTAAGAAAGCAGCAGCTACAATTTTAAAAAAAAATTTGTTTGACTCCTCAACTGCAGGAAAGCTACACAGGATATGTCCACCTGGTGGTAATAATTCTGTTTAATGCACCCAGCATGAGTCTGTGGTAGGAGAGTCAGACTGTATAAACTTAACTGCAGAGCTTCTCAGATATTAAGCAACAGTAAACACATAATCCAAATTATCTTAAGCTTTACAAACTAATAAACTGCCACTAATGTCAGAAGTTAAATATATCAAATCTAACACAAAGGAGAGTTTCTGCATTATTCTCTGCTAGCTGTAAAAATACAGAGTACTTATACAATAGTTAAAAAGTTGCAGCACACTTCCCTCTGCTTCAGAAAAAGTATTCTGCAGGACTTCTGGCTCTTGGCCAAATTTGAAGCTGCTACATGCTCTAATCTTCCCACTAGTTTAAGCTACAATATGAAACTGCAATTAGGTGTTCTTTGTGTATGCTACTAATCAGCACTTGGTCCTTAGCAATTAGCTCACCTCTCAAGAATTTCCGTAGCAGTCGCTGGTGTTCAAGTCCTTCTCTTCTTGTCATAGGCCTCTTTCTTCCATAATACCCATAGTCACTGTATACAACTTCATCTTGGTCTCTCTTCTTTGGCTTGTAAACCACACCAATGTTTCCAACAAGCCCACTCCTAGTTTTTATTTTCTCTTGAGCAGGCCAGCTAATTAGTTGTGCTGGGACAGCATTTGTAGGTGGTTTCCAAAGCACTCTCTGGCCAACTTGGTAGAAATTTCCTTTACTTGGCCTCAAGATGCCATACGGAGGGGCTTCTTGAAAGAAATACTCAATTTCATCCATGTCATCATCCTCATCCTCCTCATACTCATCCTCTCCATCTTCATCTTCCTCTTCTCCCTTCACAGAATATTCTTCAGAGTCCTCAGCTTCTGACAAACTCTTAGTTGCTTTTTTGTTGGGAGAATCGACTTCTTTCCAACTAGAGGACCTAGGAAGGGCTCCCAGCTTTCTACCTTTACTGGAAGTCTCTTTGATCTTTGTGTTTGAAGAGTTGACATCTTGGTCATTCAGGCTGTTCACCCGCTCCTTTCCTACCACTTCATCTACGTTAGGGGATCCACCACTTTTAATTTGCTCTGAGCCCTCTGTACTTTTCTGAAGAGTGTACGTGCTTTTCTGAAGCACATAGTCAGGCACAAAATAAGACACTGGGGCATTATCAGTTGATGAGCCTTCCTCTCCAGAGGACATGTCATCAGAAGACAGACTGATTACACTTCGGCGCTTCCTTTGTGGCAAACAAGCGTTGTAGGTTGTGTCCATACTGTCCAAACAAGCCAGCCAGCTGCTAGAGGGAGCAAACTTCTCAATTGATTTGTCACACCAAATGCTTTTTTCTGTCTGACTTTCATTGGTTGCACTGTGGCTTAAATTCAGCTTTTTCTGCTGAAAGTCACTCATTACCTCCATATTAGATGGAAGCAGTCCTGCTTGTTGAATAAAGCCAGGCTCTTCTTGAGAAGTTTTTGATCCTGCAGACCTTTTAGTGCTAGATTTCTTAGCTATTACCACTGGTTGGTCTACACCAACAGATCTTGCCAACTCTGTGATTTGCACTGCCATGGTTTCACCTGGGGGGGATTTTGCCATTGTTTCGGCATCCAGCTTCACTTCATTATTTTGCACATCTTTCTCTTGCACAGCTTCAGCACCCTGTTTAGAGGTGACAATAGCTTTTCTCTCATCTAAGGAAGCTCCTGGCAGCATATTCTCCCCTTCATGAGGGCCATATATCATGCCTTCACACGAGCTAACAGAAAACAAGTCATGTGGCACTATGTTCTCTGGAACTGGTTTACCACTTGCCACGTCATACAATGGGATTGTTTCTTTGAAGGATTTCCACAGCTGAATAGCTGGAGAGCCATTTCCATATTCTATCCTCACTTCTTCCTTCTCAAAGGCATAGCTTCCAGTAGGAAGATTTCTATACTGTGTAGAGCTGGCAGGGTTCTTATTATGAAACTCTCTGTCTACCACAATAGAAGAGCCAAATGAATTTTGTTTCTCTGAAGTACTTTCAGTCTCTGTACCTATACCAGGAGAAACACAGGCTGTATTTCCTGCATCACAACCTTTCGTTTCTGTACGGATATCTTGATGCCTTTTTTGCTTGCTTTCAGGCTGTCTAGGATCAGTCTGTGTTTCTTTTGTCTCCATTTTCTTCCCAGGGCTATTATAATGTCTGAATCTTGTTGCATGATAAAACATAGGGGAAGGTGGGGCAGCATTAAAATAAGGCCTTCTGTTAATTCTTGCATGCACTGGATGCTGTGGGACAAAAAATCGAGGGTACTCATGGAGAGCAACAGGATAAAATGGAAAATATGGATTTCCACTTCGGAAGCCTAGACATTGGTGACAAAAAGAAAAGACAAATATCTTTCTGAAATTAGTCATCCTGAATCATATTTACTTGCATAGACAGGGACAGCTACAAGATCAGACACATTGTAAATAAAACACGCCACCTTTCAATGCTTAGTAGCAAATCTGGTGCAAAAACAGAGTTCTTCATTAGGGAATAGTTTATCTCAACATCTACACTTTAACCAGGGCTTGTTTTCATCCCTTGGAACATTCATCAAGTTGTTTTCTGTGCTTTTTTTGGCTATTTCACAGACTATTATAGAGCATGGATTTTGAAAAAGACAGCTCCAGGTAGAAGTTCACATAAGTATAGCACTTATAAGGTCTATTTAATAATATCTTTCTTATTTTCTTAAGTTTACATTTATCCATACCGATCATGCATGCACATGTGGAATTCATATATACCCACTCATTAATTGCTAAGTATATTCTGGAGCTCTGTGTCTGCAGGATGACCATTACTCAATATTTTGCTTAGCTTCTCTTCTCCAGAAGCGCCCACAAGCTACATATTGAAGGCAGAATTAATGTAGTGCAAGAGCTGCCAAAAATCTGATTTATTAAGTATTAGTTAAACTCCCAAGAGGCTCATTAACACAGACACTGCAAGAGTGGGGGAAAGAAGAATGTAGCTAAGTAAGCAAAGATGCCACAGAGAGCTGCTGTTTGTCTTACCTGGAGCAGGTACGCAGTATGGACTGTATGCGTAACTGAGGTACCATGGATTTGGATAAGGCTGTTGAGCTGATGGCTGTGCATAAATAAAGGGTCCCGAGTGGTTTGTGGAATATGATCCACTTTCTGAAGTTGGGGGACTACTCATTTTCCTTCAAACGCTGAAAGAGAGAAGTAATCATTATCAACTACTTTAAGAACTCCATGACTTAATTATTTCTGTGCTCTGTCAGAATTTAGCAGACATTCCTCTCCCTGCCCAGAGAAAACATATCCTTCTAAAAGAAAGCTGCTATCTTCCAAACAGAAGGTAACAAACTGACATGCTATCAAGGTCAAATATTTCAGTTGGGCTTTGCTAAGCAAGCTTTTGTACACAGCTCTTGATATTAGTCCTTCAAGGCAACCTTGTAACATGCTCTAAAGCTACAGAGCTTCAGTAGTCTTAGATGCATACATCTCTATAAGTAGTATTCCAGCTAATTAAATAAAAAAGCCTTCAGTGAATTAGCCTTGAGCAAGAGGCCACACACACACAAAGAAAAAAAAAAAAGCTTCACACAATCAGACATTTAATGCTTCATGGAGAAAACTCTTCTTAATTTCTTAATGCTAATGCATGTGTTGTTACACATTACAATAAGAACTCCATTAATTCAGGATTTGTACTTTATACTATACTTAAGAACGACAGCTAACTAACATAGTAAACCAAGTATTTCAGTGACACCCTGCTTCCTACGCTTAAACCAAATGATAGGTAGCAAAAACAACCCCACCAAAATCCTTATGTGTAAGTTTGCATTCAGAGCCATATAAAATTCACAAGACAGAACTTCCTCCCACACTTGGATGTCTCCTCAGTTAACTAATACTTGCAAGCAATACAACACTATCACACAGAGCTTATAAGCAAGACTATAAGAAATCAGAGGACTCTTAACTCTTTAGAGGATTCAGGCACTTCAAAGCTACAAAAGAAACAAAATTATTTTGAGACCTGTTAGCAATCAACACACTGTTCAGCCTAGAGCTTCAGAATGCCTTAGGAATGCTGGAGCCCTCTTCAGCTTCCATCTAGGGTGGCCTGTGCAGTTCTTGAAAGCACCAAAAAGCCTACAGACTCCCTCAAAGAACCAAAGAATTACTTTGACCTTTGAGAAGGAGGGTGGTGCAGAGAAGGAAAAAAAAACCCTCACAAAAACAAAACAAACCACCAAACAAAGCCCCCTACAAGAACTAATCTATTCCCCCCCCCCCCCCCTCAGAGCCCCAAAAACCTAAAGTCCAATGCTGCTGCTGCTGCTGCTGCTGCTGCTGCTGCTGCTGCTGCTGCCATCCCAGAAGAAAACTAACCAGGTCCTCTTTATGGCAGGCAGCTGCTGCTTGTCCACTCCTCCTCCCACCTGAGGCTCATTTAACAGTGATGCAGGGAACGTTTTTCCATCATTGTGTGGGAGGAAAATCAAAACACAGGGATAGGAATAGTTGTAAAAGCCTTCAGCTGTTGCACAGAAAGCTAGCAGTTTCATCTTGCAGATGTTTAGGCTGCATCTCTAAGTAAATCTGGTATTTCCCTTTTATAATGTTGGAAACTACTTTTTTTTTAGTAAAAAAAAAAAAAAGAAAAAGGAAACATTACCAATCTTTTGATTCAAACTGCAGTTAAAAACACTTCTTCCAGACAAAAAAACCTCAGAAGACACAAGGCCAAGTTTACATTTACTTTCAGGGTTTACCTGTTGTTCAGTACTGAGTAAAGGGAGCAATGCTTTTCTATCCTAACATAGCTGAGGGGGCTGACAAATGTAATGTTATTTCCATATGAACAGAAGCAGCACTTCTTCCCATACAGTGTACTCCACCATGTGTCATAGGAATTTATGAAATGTGAAGGTGCAGTTTGACTCTACCCTGCCTTTTTACAGGAGGCGAGACTCTGAGTTGCTGCTCGGGAATTGCATGTCTCCAAATGAGAGACTACTGGCACAGGGGCAGGTGGAAGGAGAGGAAAGCACAGTGCATGTGCTATGCAGGCTGGTGAGTGGTAAACAAGGGGGAAAACAAAGGGGTATGGTTGCTTAGAGATTGATTGTATTCCTGTGTTGGGAAGTTCTCAAAATTGATGTGTTTTTTGTTTCTATAACATTCAGATTAACCAACTCCTTTGTACCAAAACACAAACTATAAAATGTTTGAGAAAGGTTACTGATCCATTCCTTGCAGACCTTCCTAGCCAAAGCTTGTCCTTTCCACTGACAGCAGCTCTTGCACTTTGTATGACTGGTAGTGACAGGACAACGAGCAATGGGTACAAAGTGAGATGGGGAATTTAGGCTAGATGTTAGTAAGAAATTCTCCATTGTGAGGGTGATGAGGCACTGGAGCAGGCTGCCCAAGGACATTGTTGAATGCCCTATACCTGGAAGTGCTCAAGGCCAGGTCAGATGGGGCTTTGAGCAACCTGACCTAGCAGGAGGTGTCCACAACTGTGGCAGTGGGGTGGAACTCAATGGTCTTTAAGGTCTCTTCTAACCCTTAACAGTCTATGACTCTCTGACTTGTCTGGTATGTTTTAAATCCCCACATCTGCTCTGCATCCATCGTACTTTCAGCTCTTTGAAGTGCACTTCCCAGTCTTTCTATTGGTGGATGGACCCAAAAAGAAATAAAGAAAATAAGTAACACTGGATGGCTTTTAAAAAGGTATGTGTTCTCAGGATTTTCCTTTCTCTCGTACCTCCCTTCAGCCTCCCATGCCCCTGTCAATTCCTTCCATCCCAGAGTAAGCTCCAGTCCCCACAAATTCTCCCACATGTGAACTTTGCTTTTAGGGCAGCAAACCTACACTTGGCCAAGGGACATTCCAGGATTCCAGGATGGCTGAAGGATCAAAGGAAGGTCCCAGGGGGAGAGGACCCAGCCGGGTGTTAGCCCTGGAGCCCACAGGCCTCCAGGTTGCAGCAAGTCTGGAGCGCAAGTCCCGTGAGGAGTTGGTGTTCTTAGAGAAGGAGAAAAGGAGGCTCAGGGCGGACTTTATGGCTCTCTACAGGTACCAGCAACAGGATGAGAGGAAACGGCACCAAGTTTTGCCAGGGGAGGTTTAGGTTGGACATCAGGGGGAATTTCTTTCCAGAAGGAGAGATTGGACTTTGGAATGGGCCGCCCGGGGAGGTGGTGGAGTCACCGTCCCGTCCCGGGAGGTGCGTGAGGGAAGACTGGATGTGTCGCTCAGTGCCAGGCTCGGGTTGGCAGTGCGGTGTCCGGTCGCAGCCGGCCATCCCGGAGGCCTTCCCCGAGCCGCAGGACTCGGTGGCTCAGGGGCCGCTCCCTCCGGCAGAGGGCGCGGGGGCCCCGCTGCACCCGCGGGAGGCGCCGCTGCGGCGCCGCGCGGCCAGGGGGCGCTCGCGGCCGGGAGCAGGGACAGGAAACCGGGGGCGGGCCCGGCCGCCCCCCCGCGCCGCCGCGCCTCGCGCCCCGCATGCGCAGACGGGGCGGGCGCGGCGCTCCGTAACGGCGGGCGGGTGAGGAGGAGGAGGGGGAGGAAGAGGTGGGGGGGGCGGCGGCAACAGCAGCGCCTGCGCGCCCAGGGGCCGCCGCCGCCTCCGCAGCCTGGGAGAGAGACCGGATCCGCCGCCGCATCCTCCTCCTCCCCCACCGCTTCCCGCGGCCGCCCGCGGTCGGGACGGCCAGGCACGACAGGAAGCGGCCGTCGGAGGTTTGTCCGGAGCGGAGGGGTGGGGGGAGCAAGGATGGCGCTGGCGGCGGCGCTCCCGCGCTCGCGTCCCGCCGCGCCGCGGCCGCCGGGCCCTTTCCCGTCCCCGCGGGGGGAGCGGCCGCCCCGAGGAGGCCTCGGTCCCGGGGGCGCCCGCGGGGGCTCTGCAGCAGCCGCTCCCCCAGCCTGAGCGGGCGCGGCTCCCGCCCGCCCCCTCCCACCGCGGCCGCTCCCGCCCGGCGGCCGCGGCCCCGGGCCCGCCGGGCACCGCCGGAGGTGGCAGCGGCGGCCGTGTCCGCGCCCTCGGGCAGGGCCGGCTCCCGGGAGCCCCGAGAGGAGGAGAGGCCGTGGGGATCGTTCCTAAGCCGGGAGTGCGGCGGTGCTGGAGGAGCGGGAAGATGCCCGCTTCCTTCTGGGGGAAGCAGGAACGGGATGAGGGCTGTGGAGGGACGGGACGGCGCACCTGAGCATCGGAGAGAGGGGAGGGATGTATTTCATTGCCCCTAGTCCGGCATCGGCGCGTCCCGCAGGCAGGAGGGGCTGTGATGGGGTCGGGCTGTGCGGGGCTCCCCTTGCGCTGGGCAGGTGGGGATGGCTCAGACCCGGGTGCCTGTGTTGGCAGCGCTCGCAGGGACGCGCACTGGGAAGTCTCGGGGGAGAACAGCGGTGGAGTGGCAGTGCCGGTCCTTGTAGCTGTCCCTGCGTTCCCTACTGATCCATCTAGTCGGGCTTATGTACGCCATGGGTACCTGCAGTGACCGGGGTGGCTGCCGTGCTCGGCTGTAGCTTTAAAAGGTCACATCTTTCTTAGTAAAGAGTCACATAATTCTTAGTAAGCTTTTCCGGACTAAATAAACACATAGTATCGCTTTGACGTTAGTCACATTTCCCCGGCGTTTGCCATTATTTCTGCTGTGAAACGGGATACATACCTGCTGCTTTTGAAATAACTTTAATTATGATTTAGAAATGGATTTGTGCTGTACTTAGCATGTGCATTTTTAGAGGTTTTGTTGCAAAGCCCCAGCTTGGCTTTTCTACGTCGTGTACATCTACTTTGTGATCATAATGGGCCCGAAAGGCTGTGTGCTGTTGTGAGCTCACCTAGGGCTGTAGCTACATGAATTTTGTTCAGATGAGGTATTTCAGAGATTGATGCCCACTGAGTATATCTCTCTTTCTCAGAAATCTATCGGGAGGAATAGGTAATTTTTAGTATTTAGTATTTAATTACATTAAATAGTAAGTGTATACATAAAGTATTCTCACGATTTGAGTATAGGTGTCACACCTTTTTCCAAATTGTTTTTGTGTGTCGAGTAGAGGGGGCCCTTTTTACTCAAAGATGTATAATTAGCATCTTTCAGGAACAGTCCAAAGAGGAAGAAAAGATGTTGCTGCTTATTTAATATTTTTGACTGCATTTTAGACAGATGGTTGTTGTTGTTTTTTTCTTTGCTGAAGCAGGCTTTTTTGTTTTGGTCATGTGATTATGAAACAGACCAGAATTGGTGCAAGCCCTAAAATTTCCCTCTCTTAGTTTACTGACTGTTGTGCTTTGAGAATAAATTTTATATGCATGAGTATGATATCCATTATAATACTTAACCTTTCAGGAGCTAACTTACAATTAATTAAGCTACATTAATAACTAATTAATTTCTTAATGTAGAAATGCTTGAATTTATAGTTAAGTGTCATATAATGAATATTCAAGAAAATGACATGTACTTTTAAACTGGAATTTAAGTTGTTACATAAAACAGACTAGCTTCACTAATGTACTATAGCTCAGAGAAAAAAAAATTGTTTATGTAGGATACATGGCTGGATCTTACTGGAGACATCCATGGCCCACTTTTCTTCAAAGGTTAATTTTCCAAAACAGGTCAAGTCTTCCACAAAACAGGAACGCCCTTGGGGATGGAAACTACCTGTGCTCAGCATAGACGTCCAGTTGCCAATTTAAGCTGTTGGTTTATCATGTCATAAATGCTAATTTTCTTTCTGAACAGGTATTTCCTTTAGTGTATAACTTCCTTTAGGAGCAGAAAAACAGGAGTGCATTGTAACCAAGCATGTTGTTAACATGGAGTCTGACACTTCCACTCTTTAGTTTCTGTGCAGCTTCAGAAAACTCACCTCCCAAGCACAGTATGTATGGAAAATAGTGGTAGTTTCCAAGTGAATAGTCATTTTCAAGATAACATTGTAGGATTAAACCGTTCCTTGTTTTTAGTGAAATTTCACATTGTTGCCTTATTAGACTCTCCTTGATGTCCTCAGTTTTCTGGACTACTGTGCTATCAAAGACACCTTTGATGGCTTTAGAAGAGAGGAAAACTTCCAAGTCTGGAACTGCTTCATCAATTACCTATTGCTTTCTCAGTGCCAAGGATGCAAATTTGATACATTACTCAAGAATCTAGAGCTTCCAACTCCTTTTTTCTTCTTTCTTTCCTGTCTTTGAGATCTATTGGCTAGGTGTGTGGATTTACATAATTGATTCTAATCAGTTTGAGTACTCACATTCCCCCTTGCTATTAGCTGGTGTGTTAAGTTTGAAGCTGGCTGGTTTGTAACTCAGAATATCCCTCATAGTAACCAAGTGTTGCAGTGCCTGGGCTGGGCACTGTGTTGCTAGCTGGGAGGATTGCTATCTGCACACACCAGGGCTTGTGTAGTTTGGCTTAGGGTTGTTCAGGTCTAAATTCTGACCTTTTATTATGTTAAAAATAGTGAATGACTCACTTCTTTAGATGTGTTTTTACTTGTGATTTGTATGAAGCTGCCCTTGGATGGAAATAGGATTTTGATTTAAAGTAGTATTTAAAGTTTGTTTTTTGTTTGTTTGGGTTTTATTTTTTTTTAATTAGTTAAAACTAGATTAAATAAGTTGAATGTCCAGGGAGATAGATTTGGGTTGTTGGATTTTTTTATTTATTTTATTTTTTAATTTTCTTCCAGACATATGGAAAATGAAGTGTGTTTTTAAAGTGTGAATTGGAGTTAGTAAAGTTAGAATTTAAGAAGTATTTGATGGTTGAAGATGCAGATGGGAACCTGTAACACTTTCATAGATCTTTTACATGTTTCCCACCATTTTATGGAAAGTTAGGCATCTAATCTGACAGACTAATTAATGGGATTTTCAGAAGGAATCAGAATCTCTTAAAAAACTCCAAACAAAAGATGCATGTGTATCTTTTTCCCTGCTTCTAATTTGGGTAGAAAATAAATTAATTTTTTTAATAAGTCCAGTTGAAGAATATTATGTCTGTGTGTCTTATATGTTTCCCTACCAAACTGGAAATAGTCAATATACCTGTTCGTAGTGCAGCATGTATCAATCAATCTTTGCCTGACCTCAGAAAATAAACAGATTCAAGGAAGGCAATTAATAGCCTATCCCATAACTCATTAACATTTGATGACTAATTTTCTGAATGGTCTCATTCAGATTTGAAGTACATGAACAAGTGTTAACAAGCCACCTCATTAAAATTACTTAAGCAAAAAGGAATAATTACTTAAAAACAAACCCTCTTATCAAGGTGTTACTTAATGTTGCTCTGCAGCTTGATAGGGAGGTGCTTTATATCACCTGGTGATTACATGGTTTCATTGCAGTGTAGCACCCTGTGGCCTTCCAGCAGCTACCTGCCAGTCCTGTTTGGGATAGCTGCCTTCCAAGAAACAACCCAGAACAAAATGGACACTCCAGTGACATTTCTGAAGAGGAAAGTCTCATTCCTAGAACTTGTATTCAGGGATTATTTTTATTCTGTCAGAATTTCAGTTCAGGATATAAAGCTAACTTTAGCCATTGATCTTTTATTCCAGAAATGAGAAATGTCCACTGCTGCATAGTTATTGGGACACCAACAGACAGCAGTGCATCTGTAGACATTTCCTCAAGTCCACAGTTTTTCATTTATCTCAGATCCAATGACTGTGTGCCAGCCAGGCACAGAGCAACGAGAGAGATGTTGGGTTGGGACTGGCTAAGGCTCTTGCTTTCCTCCTTTGGAAGTCCATGGCTTTGGACAAGCTGCTTTGTATTTCAATGTCTCAGTTTTTCAGCCTCAAAGTGAGGAGAGTATCTCCTTTAAAATAGTCTTGAACTCTCCAAAGAGGTGTGAGAGGTAATCTTGGATGATTTTCCAGGCACTAAATGATGTTACTGCCACTTATCCTAATGTTTTGAACAGATTCAAATCTCTTGGGCAAATGACAATGTAAATTATGGCAATTTTGGACCAGTAATTCAGAGATCCTTGATGTATTTGTTTCCATTACAAGGGAATGGGATGTGAGTCCTGACTCTGTGACAAATACAAAACTTTGTTCTTTAGTAAATGATTATTGTTGGCAGCAAAACCCAGTGTGGATGTGGAAAACAGGAATCGTGTACGTAGCATGTTCCTACCATGTGCACTTCCCTGGAGTACACGACAGATGGTTTTCTGTAAACCAAAGGCTCCAGCTTTGTAAATGTATGGTTCAAAGGTGATCCACATCACATAAATGTTCTGCAACAGGATTCCTGTCATCTCCTCAATCTTTTCTGCTACTGAGGGTCGTACTCAAATGTTCCACTTATTTATAGTAATTAATTTCACAGTTTCAACATGTCTTCTGCTGAACAGGTCTGCTTTTTCAGTTATTGACTGTCAGCAGCTTTCTGCCAAAAATGTCTTTAATCTTACGAGCAGGTGTATATCAATTCCTCCATGGCATCCTTGACTTGTTCTGGTACCTAATGACTGAACCAGTGCATATTGGTTTTCTTTTTTTTTCCTGTTTCTGAAAAAAATATTTCTATTCTTTACAGTTACATCAGAAAAGGAAGTTATGGTATCAATGAGTTCTTTTGCTAAAGCTTTGTGTTACTGATGCTCTGCCCGTACAGAGCTTAATCCACCAGCTTGTATTGTTCCTGAAACTTTACTCCTAAGCCAGGACAAACAATGCTGTAGAGAGACTTGGGATAGCAGCAGAGCCACAAGCTATTTATTGCTGTGGGCCTAGCACACGTAGGGAGTCTGTGTGTGTGTAGCTGTTTAAAGTTCAGTGCAGAGTCTGTCAATGGATTGGGTTGCATGGTGAGCTTTCCCAGAGTAGCAGCAGGGTGGGCAGTAGTGCAGAGATGAGATGCACACTGTCTTGGTGGAAAGGAGCTGGGACCTGAGGCAGAATGCTTTAGATGGAGCAGTATCTCTGTGTCCTCCATGCATTTATGGTTTAGTGACTTCAGACGTTAGCTGGAAGTTGAAGGTCTCCAGTCAAGACTTGTGCCAGTATCTGTTATTGTAGCACACAGTGGTATCTACTCCTTCCCCCAGGTAGCAAAGGCTTTTCTGTTTTCCTCAATTAACTGCCTTCACCTCAACAGTCAGCATTGGGCTTGACTAGTTGGGCTGTTTTGCAGGTAAACAACCAGGGAACACTAAGAGTTTGAGAATCCTGTCTGTGTATATTTATCACTGAAAAAGAAAAAGATTGGGTGCACTAAATTAGTAGTAATTAAAGTGGCATTAATTAAGTATATCTGTTTCAAGTGAGTGAATGTTGAAAGACAGCTGTTTCTGAATTGTATTACAGGCGGGGCTGTGTTGAAATAGTAGATCTTTGGTGTGGCTTGCAGGTATTTCAACAGTCTTGGTCTTACACTAAATTTTATGTTTTTGTGTGGAATTTAAGGAATGTCATTTCACCCAAGTTGTTTCTGCATTCTGTGTTCATCATGAACTGTAGTGATAGTGATATCTTAGACACAAGACAAACATGTCCTGGCTGTTCCTGAGTTTTGGAATGCAGAAGAACATTGCAAGATTAAATAAATCTGTAAGCATTCAATAGCTGTGGTACTCTGGTGCCCATTATGATGGTAATTTTACTGTCACAACTATCCTATTCTTAATTAGGTTTTTGTGTTCAAGTGGAAGATGAAATAAAACCTGACCCTATTTTTAAGAGGAGAAATGTCCAAACAAGATAATAGACCTTGGCAGCCATTGTAGGTGTTTTGAGCCTTGCTATTCCAGCATCCCTTTGCTCCTATTTCCTTGTTTTTCTTTTCTCCTGTCTGCAGCAGTGAAGCTTACCTGGCTGTACGGAAATTACTCAGAAGGAAAAAACAAGGGAATGTGAAAAATTAATAGGTGAAGCCCTTCGCCATGCAGCAGATAAATTTAATATGCATTGGAAATGTAGAATTTTAGGGTTTTTTGTTTTGTTTGTTTTGGGTTTTTTTTTAATCTTTAGTGCTAGTTCTGCTTCATTTCCACTAGAATGGCAAAGGTGAAATAAACAGGCTGATAATGATGATGAGAGTTTAGCTGGAAAGTGATGGAATGTTAAAATTACTGCATTTATCTTTTTAGTGGCCTGGTATTGATAAGCTTTCAGTAGACAAAAACAAAGAAGCAGAAAAACTTGCTGTTTAATGTAGAAATGGGGGGGGAAGTGGCTATCTTATCAATGGTTGAATGAAATTCACAGGTGTACTCAGTGGGAAATCTGGGTAGTTCTTTGAAGAGGAATGAAGTCTTACTGAAACTTGTTTTAACTCTCCAGCTTTAGGGGCTGTGTTGACAAAATAAATAATTTTAGTTTGTGAGTTTAGGTCATATGAGAATTAATGTACAAACTCCTCTGCTTTTCATTTCTGTTAGATACCTTTGTTGTTTAATTTTTTTTCTTAGAAGGGTTTTATTGCAAGTAATGAAGTATTAATTTAGAAATGTTTATTAGACAATTACTTCTAAGAGGT
The DNA here is from genome assembly GCF_028769735.1 of Zonotrichia leucophrys gambelii. NCBI lineage: Eukaryota > Metazoa > Chordata > Aves > Passeriformes > Passerellidae > Zonotrichia > Zonotrichia leucophrys. The sequence goes on along the minus strand of NC_088171.1, from coordinate 46,885,297 downwards.
AACTATGAAAGGTTTTCCAAAATGTGCTAATGTGTAAATTAATTTTATTTTCCTGCTTTCAGTCAGTCAAGTGCAGCCACTGATCACGAGATGTTACCACAAAATCTACCTCAGACTTCACTTTTGTTCATTCAGTTGCTGCGCCATAGATCTCAACGGGAGCTCTGCAGACAGTCCTGAAAGTCTCTGAACAGACTGGGACATCAAGTCACAGCATGATGACCTAATAGGAGGTCAAAGTCTGAAACATTGATTCAGCAGTTCAAGATAACACTGCCCTTTTATCAGTATCACTTCTGAAGGCTACAGACCTCCTGCCATTTCTTTCCTGGCTACTTCAGAAACACTCAGCTGACCTTTCTTTGGTGAAGAAATCTTGACTTTTCTCTCTGGTCCTGGAAATATTAATGGAATACAGTCATGTCTACCCAGGACGAGAGGCAGATAAATACAGAGTATGCTGTATCCTTGTTGGAGCAGTTGAAATTCTTTTATGAACAGCAGTTGCTAACTGACATAGTGTTGATTGTTGAGGGCACTGAATTTCCCTGCCATAAGATGGTTCTTGCAACGTGCAGCTCATATTTCAGGTGAGTATTCAAATGCTATAAAATCTGTGCTACCTGATTTTAAGTGTAATGGTAATTGATTGACAACGTTTAGCAGAGACTTAAAGAACAGTAACTGAAGTACAAAACCTAAATATCCTTACTTTCCAACACAGAGTAAAATAAAACATCTGGCTTCCTGGGACTAATTCTAGATATTTATTGTAGTTCCTACAATGAGTGTGGGGGGGAAAAAAATCACACTTGTGATGGCTCATTTTCTTTAGGGAGTTAAATGAGTCTGAAAAATTAGTGAATTTCTTATTCTTCACACTGAATCTTTAAAATACTTAATCTGTTTTTATTTCCCAAGGTAGGATAATAAGGAATTACTGAGATTTGGCTGCAGGAATCCCATTGTCATGTTTAACTGCGGTTTGTTAGTAGAAGCATCTGCTAAAAGTAGGGACTGCTGTGCAAGTTCATGGCTTTCTTTTCTGAATCATCTGGTTTTCCCTGCTCAGCAAAGCTGGAAACTTCCCTTGTGCTTGAGTGTTGTGCCAATGCAAGTGAAGTTTTTCTGTGTGGTTTGGGTTTCTTTTTTTTTATCATGGTCCCCCCAAGATACTGTTGAAATTCTTAGTTCAGTAGCTCTTGTATTCCAAATGTCCTGGTTTTGGTCTTTTAAAACATTTTTATTAATAAGATATGTTAAGTGCTACCACTTTGTGCAAATGCCTTCATAGTAAGACCTGGATGATGAGGCACCAACAGTTTTCTGCAGTGATTAATCATTTTTGTTGGCAACATAATATAATTAATCTGTCTGGAAGGAATTTTGAAGCTTGAAACTAGTCTGACATCCACGCATGTTCTACCTTCCTGATGCATTGTAGAGGGATTATAACTTTTCTTTCCTGTTCAATCCCTGGAAAGTTTACAAATTTGCTTTTCCTGAGACTGGCTCACTATACAGAACACATGAAACATGAAACACAGATACAGAAAACAGAGATGTTTTCTGTACTTTGTCTCCTTTCTTGTAGAAAACTGTGGAAGGATTAATTTATTACTTTTACAGAAAATTTTTGTCCCTGCTGGCTTTTCTGTTTATTTTTTCATCTCAGATGAATCTGGTCCAACTTTTAGCAACAAGTATTGTGTGATCACTAGATAATAATTATTACCATTGGCCCTGTGCAGATGACATAGTTCAAACAATTTGTAAAATAACAGCCACTGAAAATGTAGCCAGATTTAATGTGGGTGGTTAATCATAAGGTTGGAAAGCTGTCATGAGTCCACCCAGTGTGCTGCATCAGAATGTGCAGTCAAATCTCTTATTCATATGTGTTTGTTTATTATTTATGGAATGAGGTTTTGGCACTGGTTAAAAGAAGTATCAAACTTGTGGTTTTGTCATGTTCTGTTTTTCTTCTCTACTTTGGTTTACAAAAAGATGTTCAGCTTCCTAAATTTAGCTTTATTATGAAAAATTGATAGCCCTGAAGGAGGGGGAAGAAAAGCAAAGCATCTTTCTGTGTGATCCAGCCATTGTGTGTGATTGCAGCCACCTTCCCTTCCCTTCCATCTTTGTGTCTGAATGATGTGCAGCCCTGCTCCAGCACAGGCTGCTCAGCAGTGTGTGAGCAAGAGCCAGCCTCCAACAGCTCCCTCTTCCTTTCTGAGGAGTCTCTGTACCCTCTTGTACTTTCTTGTTTATCTTTAAACAGCTGCACAGCAAGTTGATACTCAGTCAGTGATCCCTCCTAAAATGCAAGTTGCCCTGAGTTGAGGAGCTTAGAAGAAGACAGAGAAAAGGGGATGGGATACTGTTTTTGTATCAGATGCTTTCTGGAATGGCTTTGCTTAGGGAGTGTATCTCCATGTCCCTTTCATCTCTGCAGCCAGAAGCAGGACTAAAAGGTGCACTCACTGTCCCTTCTAACTTCTCTCATGCCTGGTTTCCTAAAAAAGAAAAACCCAAATAAATATAAAGAGCCTTGAACTGAATTTTTAGCACAACCATAAATACCAAACCTGAATCAATATAAAGCTCTTGAAACCAATGTCCCCTGTTTTAAGAAAATTGACAAGTACGTGGCTTATAGTACCAGATTGCAGTTAGTTCTTAACTGTGTTACAATGAAAATACCAGGATGGGCAAGAGGTGTGTGAAACATTAAGGAAACAATAATAATGTTTTTAATTGCCTTTCTAGTCTTCTTCAGGAAGATGTAATGGAAATACTCACTCTTTTTTTTCCCAGATTAGATCTGATAGGTTTTTCTGTTATTGATTGTTGCCTGCAAATTTGAAGTTTACTGCATGTTATGATGAATGGTATATAAGAAATAATTCATAAAGTGCTAGTCCTTGCTCCATTTCTTCTCCTCCCAGAGGAGCATCCTTTTTGATATGACTTAGCTCAGCCCATTACATAAATCTGCTTCTTTTGGTTTAGAATCTAAAGTCTAACTGTGTATGTTTCAACAGTGTTTTCTGGAGGATGTTTCTTCCCTCTTATCACCAATCATAGAAAATATTTAAATTGTGTCATTAAAACTCCAAAATCATTAGCACTATCTGCTGATTAACACAGAAGGGTTTGTATTAGTATAAAGTATTTCTGCAGAAGACACTGATGTTACTCTTTTGATGTTCTGTCCAAATGTTATATTGTAAATAGCAGATGTCAGCCTAAGGTAAATTCTAAACACCTGCAAAAGGACTGTTCACTTTTAGGAGTGTAATCACCAGAGGCTTACAGGTGACTGTTTCAGATTACTCACTGCTGATCCTTGTCTTAATGTGTGTGTTTCTCCTCAGAGCAATGTTCATGAGCGGGCTGAGCGAGAGCAAACAGACACACGTACACCTGAGGAATGTGGATGCAGCCACTCTGCAGATCATCATCACTTACGCATACACGGGTAACCTGGCAATAAGCGACAGCACAGTAGAGCAGCTCTATGAAACTGCCTGCTTCTTACAGGTAGGAATGTTTACAGGAGGAAATAACAGCTCCTAAGCTCTGAACCACTTTATTCTTTATCTTGTTAAAAGATCTTTCCTCTTTAGTCATTTCAAAACACTTTTGCTCCATTCGCTCTGTATAGACAGTTGCTTGCCAAATTTACTTCATGTAGCCATCCCTCCTTGCATGACAGTCTCTTTGGAAGGCTGGAAGTAAACCAGTGTACTTCTAACATTTAGAAAATTAGTTTTGCCAGCAGACATAATCACGTTGTGTACTTGGTCTGTATGAAGCAGCTGAGTGAGTCACTGCTGTATTTTTGTGTATGTATATTATTCCATGCCTGAACTGTGTTGTTCAACAGACACAGGTTCTTTATGTGCTGATGCTACATGAAAGCATAGACTGTATGTGTAATACTTTGTGTGTTTCTTTGCATTACAGGTAGATGATGTGTTACAACGATGTAGAGAATACTTAATCAAAAAAATTAATGCGGAAAATTGTGTCCGTCTATTAAGCTTTGCTGATCTCTTCAGCTGTGAGGAGTTAAAACAGAGTGCTAAAAGAATGGTGGAGCACAAGTTCACAGCTGTGTACCACCAGGAGGCTTTCATGCAACTGTCACATGATCTACTGATAGATATTTTAAGCAGTGACAATTTAAATGTGGAAAAGGAGGAGACAGTGCGTGAGGCTGCTATGTTATGGCTGGAGTACAACACGGAATCCCGCTCGCAGTATTTGTCCTCTGTTCTTAGCCAAATCCGGATCGATGCACTTTCAGAAGTAACACAGAGAGCCTGGTTTCAAGGCTTGCCACCTAATGATAAATCAGTGGTGGTGCAAGGACTGTACAAATCGATGCCCAAATTTTTCAAGCCCAGACTTGGCATGACAAAAGAGGAGATGATGATATTCATCGAAGCTGCTGCTGAAAACCCTGGTAGTCTTTACTCTTCTGTCTGTTACAGCCCACAGGCAGAGAAAGTTTACAAACTCTGCAACCCTCCTGCCGACCTGCATAAGGTTGGGACGCTGGTAACTCCCGATAACGACATCTATATAGCAGGTGGGCAAGTTCCTCTGAAGAACACCAAAACCAATCACAGCAAAAGCAGCAAACTGCAGGCTGCCTTCAGGACCGTGAATTGCTTTTACTGGTTCGACGCGCAGCAGAACACTTGGTTCCCCAAGACGCCGATGCTCTTTGTGCGCATCAAGCCGTCGCTGGTGTGCTGCGAGGGGTACATCTACGCCATCGGGGGCGACAGCGTCGGCGGGGAGCTCAACAGGAGGACTGTGGAGAGGTACGACACCGAGAAGGACGAGTGGACCATGGTGAGCCCCCTGCCCTGCGCGTGGCAGTGGAGCACGGCCGTGGCGGTGCACAACTGCATCTACGTCATGGCGCACAACTTGATGTACTGCTACTTCCCCCGCTCGGACGCCTGGGTGGAGATGGCCATGCGGCAGACGAGCAGATGTTTCGCCTCAGCCGCTGCTTTTGGCGATAAGATATTCTATATCGGAGGGCTGCACATTGCCAGCAATTCTGGGATAAGGCTGCCCAGCAGTACTGTGGATGGGTCTTCTGTAACGGTGGAGATCTACGACGTGAATAAAAACGAATGGAGGATGGCAGCCAACATCCCTGCCAAGCGCTATTCCGACCCGTGCGTCAGGGCCGTCGTCATCTCCAATTCCTTATGTGTCTTTATTCGGGAGACCCACATGAACGAGAGAGCCAAGTATGCCACCTACCAGTATGACCTGGAACTCGACCGCTGGTTCCTGAGGCAGCACATATCGGAGCGTGTGCTGTGGGACCTGGGCAAAGACTTCCGGTGCACTGTAGGAAAGCTGTATCCATCTTGCCTTGAAGAGTCCCCGTGGAAACCTCCAACGTATCTCTTCTCGCCAGACGGAGCCGATGAATTCGAGCTGGATGGGGAGATGGTTACTTTACCACCTGTATAGCTCCCAAATTAGACTGCACAACTGAGTCTGTGCTCAGTTATAAAATAATAAAAGAAATAAATGGCTGTGAAAGAACAGGTCTGGGGACAGAAATCTCAGAGCTGTCTTTCATGAGTTGTATTTTTATGCCCTACCTAACACTTGCCGCCATTCAGTATGAATTAGTGAAAAGAGCAGATATGCTTCCATAATCTCAAATACTATTATCAGATAATTGAGAAAAATATATGTATATCATGAGCTTGAGCATCTGACTTGTCTAAAGAATTAATTCTAGTTCTATAAAGTCTCCATTCAGGAAAATTAGCTTAAGAAAAAAAGTAGTTATTGTTTCTAGGATGATGTCACAACTCTTTTGAAAGTATCTTCCAGTTACATTTTAACTACTTCTGGATATTCTACTTAAGTGCTAGTTATATAATTGTCAGTGTGGCCTAATTAAAGGACTGTGCCGCACTTACTAAATACTAATATCTATGTTGGTATAGTAATGCCATTAAAAGAAAAAGAAACAAATCCCATGGATCTACACCTGTGGTAGGAAGGGTAGATCTTCCATTGTATGGTAACATGCTGGGCAAAATGACTGCAGGTTCAGTCAAGCTGTATGATGAGGTGCATGTATTCTATTTTCACTAACTTATACCTGTCTATTTAGAATACAGGTCTTCCAAGCAGCTGGTAGATTACCAGGTGTGGACTTAAAAGTTGCTGGGCTTGCGATAGGAATTGCCAGCCCTCATAGTGCGGGTCTATGTGGGGCTTTAATCAGTAAATGCCTCCACATTCTGTATTACAGTAACATTGGCTCATGTATATTACTTCCTGCTGCTGATGTATTTTTCCATTGTAAAACGAAGTTTTAGTGTGGATTAACCAGGTCTTTATTTTCTGTTAATTTAATAACAAGCATTACTGTAGTGTGATTGTGTATAGATATCCCTTAGCTGTCAGGTTTTTTACTTTGGGGGGGGAAGCAAACTTCAGGAATATCCTGTGCTGTGTGTGCAGGAGAGCAGATGCCTAGTGCTGCTCTGGCATTAATCCCAGGAACCACTAGCAGTAGCGGGGTGCCGCCAACCTAACATGAACACAGGTGCTTCATGACAAACCTTACTAGCATGTTCAGCTGCATCATGTTCTGGCACTGTATTTTGAATGACATTAATTTATTAAAAAAGACTGAATCCAAATGCCTGAGTGTGCTTTTTGGCTGAAATAAATAGAGCTCTGCCACCCTCCCACCACATGCACACTTGTAGCAAGTTGCTTATTGAAGGCAGCTAGAAATAGTTAAGCTGCAAAAAGCCTGGAGATGAGTATGTTAAATTCTGCTCACTACTACTCAGCAGAAGCTGGAAATTAGGTATTGAAGTCAAACTGAGGATTACACAGGACTAGAATCCCCTGCTATCATTTTTGTAAATCAGCACTTCTCTGGTCATGGTACAAATTCTGCCCTAGTGAAAGCGAAGAACAGCAGGCATTAAGGAGGAACATCTTCTGTAAGTTCAGAACATGGCAGACCTATTTTCAGTCTCGAGTAATCAAGAGCAAATTTATTTACTCCATTGACCAGACTGTCACTGGCTTTTCCTTAATTGTTTCCTATTGCAGTAGATACAACTGCAGCCTTCAATAAAGACAACACCTATATATTGTTTGGGCTATGTCTCAAGGGGCCTTACAAAGTTTTGTCTTGTACAATTATTAAAGGTTTTGACTAGAAAAGGGGCTTTAAACAAGAAAGCTGCCTTATATAAAACTCTTCCAGATGCTTTGGCATTTTGTGCCATGTGAGGATTTACGAGACTCAGAGTAACAATGGCAAGCTACCAATTTTTATTTTTTGTATGAAGGTGACATAACATGTTTGCATTTACCATTACATAAACTTTTTTTTTTAACACCTACATATTTTAGATAAGAGGTGTGAGGTGACTCAGGAGCTCCTGCTGATAGGTCTGTTTATATTGCTTTCATGTTGCAAGCCTGTGCAAGGGAGCATACATAAAAAGAAGGATAGATACTCCTTTATAATGCAATTTGGAGAATCACATACCTCAGGCAAAAACATGAGCTGTATCCAAGTAACTGCAGCCTGCATGGGCTGCTCACTTCTGTGGCTCCTTCTCACTTCACGCTACTGTTATCAGGCTGTATTAGGCTTTAGGACAAGGCTTTGTTGTTTTAACTGCAAAAGATCTATAGCTAGTGAAGGGGCAAAGTGGGCTCATTCTGTTACTGAGTACATTTATCTTGAGTTTAAAACATTATGTGTAGTTTCTTACTGGAGGAAAACAAACCAAAAAAAGTGTACTTGAGTACAAAATAAGAAGTACTAAATAGGAAATACTAGATTGCCATGTCTGTAAGTCACAACTGCCTCAAAGAACCTGGAAGAACTTGGTTTTATCCATTTAGGAACATCTTTTGAAATGCAGACAGTCTGCATGGCTTCCTGCTCGTCTGCACCTTTTATAATTTTTTCCTGTACATTACCAGTATGTTTTGTTTCTTATGTGGCCCAAGATTATATAGTACCTTATGTAAAATGTATTTGCTATTAATAATATGGCACCTAAAGACAAGACTAGTCAAGTGGTGAACAGTTCTCTAGTGACTGCTGAAGACATACTAGTAGTTCACTTACACAACTGCTTTCTGAGCCAGTATTCATCCCCAAAGAAAAACAGCTGGCAAATGCTATTCTCCAGTCTAAATTCTTGCCTTGCATAATTGAAGAAGGAAACTGTGCAGCCAAAGCATTGTCATCTGCCTGGAAGTGGTCACTAGTGGCAGAATTAGAGAAAGACTTCTGCAGGAACAAAGACAACAGCTGAAAAAAAATGCAGTTCTCATGTCATAAATGGAGCAAATATGATTAAAGCCTCGACAGAGGTCTAACTAGTGTCTCACTACCAAGCTTCAGCCTAATCTTAGCCTATTCAACATGTACTTGGCTTTCAAGTACATTTACATACAAGTTTCAGTGAATCAGCTCATGTCCTCAAGCTCTGCTGCATTTGCAGTAAAGCTAATTTAAGCCAGTCCTACATAGTTTCAGTTTCCCTTACCTAAAGTAATAAAAGAAGTGATCTGGCCTCTGCTAACTTTTAATGCATTCAATCATTTTTTGCAGTTGTTTAAACACATACATAATTGCAAGTTTAATTTTTGTCATAAAGGATCAGTCAGACCTGGGACAGTGAATTGTGCCAAGTTTTGCAGAGACCAGGCTCAGAGAGATAGTTACATTTGGGGGGAAAAGAACTTGATAACATTTTAGAGATTATTTCAGCATTTAAAGCACTACTGTTTTTCTCATTTCACTCCTCAGTGCCTCTTTAAGATGCACAAGTACCTGCCACATTGCATACACCTAAGGGACATGTGTGGACAGACCTGCAGACCACTGAACTTATTAGCCAAGAGAGTTTTTCCTCCTTTGTTTCCCATTTCCAGCTACCTTCCAGGTTGTTTCCTGTTTTTTGCTCTGAATTCCTACATAAAAGGAATTATAATTTAGGCAGACTCTGAACCAGGCTCACCCTTAAAACCAGTTTCCTTCCACTTCATGCTTAACATTAGCCACACAAAGTTCTGTTTAGTTCCACTTTCAGAAGTATTTTTAATACTTCCCTCCTACAGCATTTCTCATGAGTACAGTTCAGCCAGGCAGAGTTCTTACAGAGCCTAAAAACTCAGAGGAGGAGTCTGAAGAGAAAAAAACCATGAAACAATTTCCAAAATTTAAGAGCTGACATATGCTTCAGCCAGCTCTTTGGCACATGGCAATATCCATATACACACACACATTTTTCACAGCAGCAAAGTCAGTAACCACAGGTTATATCAGGCAGTATGTTAAGCTCAGTGTCATTTTTTGCCACTTTTTGGTATGCCTGGGCTTTTAAATTCCTCACTGTGCTTCTGTGTGCATTTCTTCAGATGTGAGAGATGAACTGAGTTCCCTTCTCCAGTATTTTCCATCTATTTCATATAGTGTGCAAGTGATGTTATTTCCCATAGTTTTTAAGACAAGATGACAGCTGTACATCTGCCTTCCCTTCAAATAACTGTTCTTCCTCCAGTCTAAGCATTCATGCTTGATTATGTTCACCTGATCCAGAATGCAGTGCCACAGTACTGGTGATTTGGATTCAGACCAAAAAAAAGATTTTGTAGGCATTCTCTGCTACTATTAAGGCAAACAGTAACTGTACTTTCATCGATATTAGTCAATAAATTCAAGGGTGGAAGAAAAAAAAACATTACTTGATCAGTTGATTTTGAAGTATTATTACAAGAGGAACAAGGTATGATCCAACAATTTTGACTCAAGAGAGCTGGAGTTCCAGGTTCCATCCCAGCTGAGACTGAGCCACCTGTGTACAGATGTTATGTACACATGATGTCAATTTGCAGGGAATAAGGTAATCTGAGTAAGGGTCACTATTTAACTGACACAAGTGATCCATTTCCCTATTTTTTATGAATCCAAACACTGCTTCTGATGTTTGTTAAAGAATGAGGTCAAGACCAGAAACATCACAGAAGTAAAGCTCTGTGCCTGTTTTTTTAAGTCAGTCCCTTCTCTAATAATGAAAGACTCGAAACACCAGGAAGAAATTTTTCATACATCTTTAATCATAATACAATAATGTAGTGTTTCTCCCTTTAATGAATAATCTTCATGTTGCCCTTTTTAATGAAAACCAAATACCTGCAAGAAAGTCAAACTGCAGTTCATAAAAAGCATGATGTTAATTTATCTTTCAGTGTCTTTGCCCAACTACTTGCACATGGTCAGAAAAACCTTAACAAATTTCAGGGCATTGCAACCATTCTCTAGACAGAACCTTTGTCTAACTCACATCTAAACCTTATCCAAGGCAGTCAGTTTCCTCCTCCTGGAAAACCCATTTACCAAATCCTTCTCACACACGTACAGTGACAGCTGCAGTAGAAGTTCTGAAGTTTTCCAACAGCTCCCTATGGCAGAGAACTGGATGTGCAGCAATTAATTTACACAGCATCTTGATTTTGACCAGATGTCACAATCCACAGAAACTACTTTGAAGCTAAATCTACATCAAAATTTTAGTTGTACTTGAAATTCTTACTGATGTAAGAGAGGTCTGTGACCTCCTGAGGACTTCAATCAATCCACAAGAAGCAGCACTCCACAGGGAATAAAAAGTCACTCTAGAGGAGCCTTTTGTCCTAAATTTTCAAAAAGCAGCATCCATAATCAGTTTAAATGGAAGACAAATTTCAAAAATACTGCCAGTGAATTACAAGCAGCTACCAATATAAAAACCAGATGCCTGCAAGTGTCTTCTGGTGGAATTAATTTATTAAAATAATACAGCTTTCTGAGCAGATGGAACTTTAAACAGGCTGGATGTATTTTATTTTTCAAGCAGCACAGGAAAAATCAAATACATTACTTGTATGTTCAGTTATCAAGCAGTAGTTCCTATGTTTAAAAACTGCATTCACACCTTCACTTTTACAATTAAATACTGCCACATTAGTTTCTCTGCTTAGTAATAATTTGTATGGAAATCAGAAGCTTGTTTAGGCAAAATATTATATATAATTACAAAGGTGCTTAAAACAGAAGTACAAAGTCAAACAAGTGCAATGTACCACAACACTGACCTAAAAATTCTAATTAAATTGTGACATTTAAGGAAACTGGTGTGAGATGTGTACAGGAATTAAGGTCATGACATGAAAATGACTGATGAAAGATGCTGAACAATTCAGTCAAATGAAATATAAGGTCACCAACACTTAAGTCTTGTGGGGTTTGGGGGACTTAAATCTCAATTTTATGCTCAACAGGCAGTTCCTCAAATGCTGGCACATACAAAAAGCTGAGGTTGATGCCTGTGATGAGAGAAGTTGAGAGGTTTGCTATTGTGTTACCTGTAAGTCAGCGTGTGCTGCATGCTGACAGCCAGAAATACCTTTGCAACATCAAATCAGGACAGAGCTGTGACAACACCTTCCCAGCTGACTGAATGGAGGCACTGTCACCAATTCACTCAGGACCCTTTGTTTCTTACAGTGCAGAAAAAGATGTCAGGGCTTTTGAAATGGAAGTCGGCTGCCTAAATCTTTCTGAATAATTAATAATGCCTGCCCTGGAAATATTAAAGCAGAGGATAGGAAAATAACTGGCATTTGCATTGGATTTAACTAAAGAGGTTACAAATATTAAGTTAAGAAGAGAACTACATGAGTTTAGAACCTCAGTGGCTGCACACCTTCCTACAGCCCAAAAGTAAGCTTAAGCAAATGTTGGAGAGCAAACGTAGATGTTAATGAAGACAACTAATTATGAAGATCACTGCACCTCCACCCACTCATTAAGTCTTAATCACTCTTTAAATCTGAGTTTAAATCTGAGTCCAACTTGCTAGCAGGGTGTCAGTTCTTAAAAAGACTGAAAAGCTTTTTATTCTGTCATTTGTCAAAGGAAAATATTCTTAATCAGCTTGTATGTTTGGTTCCACAACAGAGACAGGTGGGACAGTGAGAAAAAGGCTGCAAAGAAGGATCTGTCTGGTCTTCTTGTCCATAACAAAAATTGTGGAGTGTCACAACAGAATCACTGTACAAAGCAACAAGCAGCCAATGAGGGCACCTCCTTCTGTCTTTCCTCAGATTAATCCACCAGAAAACAAACAAACAGACAAAGGTCAGCTTTCTAATACTCCTAGGCCAGCAAGGGAACCTGTGGGAATAAGGGGAATGCAGAGAGCTAGTAAATTTGCCATATAAATTTGGAGCATTTGAGTATTCAACAGAGAAAACTCAGATGAAGAGGTAACAAAGACAAGGATATTGAAAAGGGATCCTTGAAGGTCCTGCTTCTACTGCATGTACATGTAAATACCAACCACTTGCCTGGCTTCTAGAACTCACCACTGTGAGCTCCTAAGCCTAAATCTACCTAGGTATGCCTTCAGTTGCTGGAATTAGTTTTAGAGGTGATCAAATCCTTTATGCACCTTTCTTCAGTCTTCATTAGAACATGGACTGTGACCACTTAAATCCCAGAGTGCAGATAATATGTTAGTCATTTCACAAAAGCAAGTGTTTGTTTTCTTATCTGCATGCTGATTCAGAAAGCTCTAGACACACCATGAATAAACAGCTCTAGTCTTAATACACTGCATATAAATAATATCTAGTCTTTTAAAAGATATAAATGTCTATTACAGAGCTGTGGAATAAAACAGAAAAGAGCATCAGAAGTTTGAGGAGAGATACAAAGACACACAGATGAGGAGCAATAGCTGCAGTTTGATAGATACATCTTATTTGTGTGTCAGAAGCAATAAATTAGTAGAGCTTCAGGGGCCTTTTTTGCCCTTCTCAAATCAAACTACTCAAAGTGGCTGCTTGTCTTTAGGTTTTCCACAGTCATTCTATCTAGTCTGTCCTGGAAAAAAAATTAAAGAAGGCTTTAAATCAGATCCTTTTCAAATCACTGAAGCAAAAAAACTGACAACCAAGTTGCTGGACAGTGACAGTGTGATGCAAGTGTGGCTTTTCTATTAACTTTACAAATGCACAGAAGGAATTAAAACATAATTTCCTAAAAACATTCGAGCCTTCTTGTTTATCTGTTGTGCAGCTGCTGCATTTTATTTGAGGAATAGGAAATATAACCGTGACCACAAATCTTGGCCCCAGAAAAGAACATGGCCAAAGGCTGACAGATACTCAAACTAAGAGCCTTTTGGTACAGAAAAGTTGAAACACTGGATAATGTAATGTAGAAAATGGTAAAAGTAACACGTGGGGATGTCAGAAGGCATCTAGAGGCACACACATTGCAAGAAAGAAGGAAATAATCTCCCTTGGAATCCAGAAATGTGGGAAGTGCAATACTCTTGCATACAGAAACCACCACATGCGTGTTACATAGGAAATACAGCATTATGCCACATCCTTTCAAATAAACTATTGTATTTCTTCACACAAGGATACCAACGGAGCTGCTCTAGTTACTCTCAATTCTAGTGTTACTTTCCTTATGAAAAAAGCAATTATCCAAACAGCACATTCCCTGAGTCGACACAGAAAATCCACATTGCTGATTTTCATTTGGAAGAGTCCTCATAACTTTACTAGGGGGGAAAAAAACCAAAAATGCACAGAGTTTGCTACTGTGCTAGTTTTGGGTGGGTTTAGTAGTTCATATTCAAATGTGTGCAACTACATTAATGTTGTAATTACATCCTAACTTACAAAACTGTCTATGATCCAATCCCAGTTTGGGAGAAATGCTTTGTAATTCTTTCCCTGAAGAGATCTCTCCAACTGGAATCCCATTCATGTCCCAGGGGAAAAACTCAGCCAAAACATAGGCAAAGGTATGAAGGCCTACTGCATAACATGAAAAAAACTACTGATTTTGCAACTATCACACAGATTTGGAGACACAAAGAGAGCTAGATTCATTCAAACAACTCTACATGGATACAGGGGATAGAGGAAAAGAAAACTCTTGTCGGCCACGGTCTTACTCTGCACCTTGTTGATTTTAATTTGCAGGTAAAAGTGAAAGTTCCACCCTTTAAGGGTTGCAGAGATTCTCTCAAATCCAACCTAAAAGACAAATTATTATTTATATTCTGCTTATTTCTAACAAGAATTCACAAACATTTGGCTATCTGGATTGAAAAATAGAACTACTTTACATAAATATCTTCAACATCCAAGAAAATGTACAAATCTAAAGTCAAACACATTTGGCTTGCAACAAGCCCCGTTTGCTAATGTCTTTATAAAGGCTCAGTTTTAAAGAGAAGTAGTCATTTTAAATATAACCAATACACTGCAAATGCCATCCCATTGTATGGTGACACTCACCATTCTTCTGTACTTCTAGGGAAAGTGAATAATAACATTCCACATCTGCTTGCAAGCAACATATACCTTATTTTGGTCCTGGGTAGGTAATCTCCACTCCTACATTTTGGAGTGGTCTTTTTACAGCTCAGAGAAAGATTGCACCTGAAATAGTCAGCAGCATTCTGCCAAACCAGCATTTAGTCCCCAAGGCTTTGGGTTGAGTGTGTGAAAGTGGAAAACCATGATGACATTGCTGATTTTGCACTCGTGAAGGCTCCTCCAACAGACTGACCTGCAATACAAACAAAGATCAATAGCAAAGTGTTATCTTTACTGACTTGCTACAAAGAAATACTAAAAAAAAAAAAATTATTCAATCAGTTGTCCAGTTTGGGATTTGGCACAGAGTCTGTGCCAGAAAATATTCGAAGAACTTGAACACAGCAGCTCAGCAGAAATGGCCTATGGTGTGCTTTGCCTGGGAAGACTTGGTAGACTTTGGGCTGAAAGGCACTCCTGGCCAGAGTGAACCACAGCAAAGAGAAAAGGCAGACTCTAACAGAATTAAAGAGAAAGCTAAACTATTTTTGGCACAGCTATTGCCAAACAACTATCAGACCCCTTAATGGTTTAACTCACACTGCAAGATGACAATGTGATGATGCCCCTGTTCAATGCAACAATTGCTTTTCCAGAAAGTTACAGACTGCTGTGAAATCTGCAGAAACTGACACAAGGACTTTTTCTGATCTCAACCAGCTCTAGAGAGTTTCAGTCAAAGTGATATCAAAGTTGAGAATAACTCAATGCAGATGGTGGTCAAAGTATTTACCAGATTACATGGAATCTCTTACCTGAACATCTCTCTTCCCATATTCACCTCCAGGCCACACTGGAAAAGGGATGTACACTAATTTCTTTACCTAGCTGCTTCTCTTTCTGCTATTACACAATTATGGGGCCTTAATCAGCAGCTGTACCCTTCAAAATGTTGCTCTGATTTGTGCATGTTATAAAGTACACTTGGACTAAAACAAAATGTAACAGAACAATAGGATGCTTTTTCAAAAAAGATCCAGCATAGATGTAAAGTGATTTTAAGTATATTTCTTACCTACAGCTTTTCCTGTTTGTACCACATTCCGGCTGGTAGAAACCATCACATTTCCAAGCTTCTTTCCACGCTCACTGTTTTGCACTGAACTGAACAAGAGAGATACTGAAGACTCTTAGTTGACTGACTTATTACTCCTCTCAGGTGTAAATAAACTAGTTAAAGTATGTATCATTCCAAACAGATTTACGTAGCATACATATATATAGTTCACATACATGGTCAAGCCCAACTCCTGCATTCATCCACAGAGATCAGTTAGGCAAGCTCCTCAGAGGAGGAAAAGATGCTGCCAGCAGGACAGGAAATCAAAACACCCAATGGTTCATTCTTACACAGCACACTTTAAACCTTTCACAGACTCCATTGGGTTAGAAAAGACCTTTGAGATCATGGAGTCCAACCCAGGTCTGAACACCACCCTGTCAACCAGACCTTGGCACTGAGTGCTACATCCAGTCCTTCCTTAAACACCCCCAGGGACAGCGACTCCACCACCTCCCTGGGCAGCCCATTCCAATATTCAATCAATCTTTCCTAAATGTTTACCAAAATGCATTTATGATCAAAATTGCAAAGTCATATTTTCAGTAGTTTTGGCAATTCTTAGCCCTAAAACATAACCTTTAAATAGAACAAGTGTAAGTGATCAGTCCTTTTTTTCTAGATAAAGCTTACTTTGTATCTTTGTCCAAGGTTAAATTTTTGATCAAGGACTGTTTACACTCATGGTTTTGTTAAAGAAATGCAAGAAAATGACAGACACGATCATCATTTGGAAAGAAAAGCACAAAAGCGATCAGTTCTACCGCACAAATACAATCACTTGAAAATAATTAATTTCATTTAGTTTTAAACTGTAACTTTCAAGTCCACAAAGTCCAAGGCTTTGCAAACCCATTAATGTGAAACTTAACAACACATCATGCCTATTCTTTCCCCATTTTCAAAATCTTCAGTGTAGATGGAAAAAGCAGAAAAAAAAACCAGAATACACCAAAACCAAGTCTAGGCTCAGTTTGCAAAGGCAAGTAATTTTGATGAAGATCTGGTATCAAAGTCCCACCTACAGAATCAAGGCACTGTTGTAAAAATACTTATTATTAGAAACACACTATGAACTACTGGTCTTTTTACACTGATGTCACACTATCCAGAAGAGTTAGTAATTCCCCTTTCAAATAAGGGGAAGAAACAGGCAAGCAAATGTTAAAGACACCTCCAGAGCTTTCAAATGAAGACTTTGCAGAAAGACCATCCATTAATCAAAGAGAGAGAGACTGTTGTTTAATGGTCAGCAGAGCTAAGTGAGAAAAAAAATCCATTTTGCCTGGTGCATAAACCCTAGGCTGAATTCTGGCTTCAGTTAGAGCTGAACAGCTATGGAAAAAACAAGCACCACTGAGTTGTAGACTTGAATTTTAAAGGCAGCAGTTGAGATCAACTTAAAATTCAGATGACTCTGGTACAAGAAGACTATGCAAAACTCATTTGAAACTTGTAAATTGAAGGAACTAACCACATCTCACTATGCATACATAGTGAACTGAGTTTTAGAACAATGCTGAATTAAAAACCAGCTAATTAGAAAGGAAAAAAAAAAGCTGTTTTCTCCTAATGTCAAATCACTGCTGGAAGTTTTAACAGCTTCAGCTGACAAATTAAAAGTAGATGTACAAAAACCTTATAATTGCAATGCAAAAAATCAAGGCTGTATTATATGATGTCCAACACAAAATAGCACATTTGCCTTTTTTATAAATTATTATTTATTTCAGGCAAATGTTTCATCTTTAGATGTGGTGCTGTTTTGCAGCAGAACTTTTGAGTATAGTTTCATGAAGATGGGCAATTTCAATCCTCATCTTGTTGAGTTCATTATAGCAACAGTTATGCAGTTACTGATATTTGACCAAACTTTTAAAAAATACAAAATCAAAGTACTATGTACTTACTGTGACAACCTTAACTTAACATCTGATACAGAGTACTGGCCCTGGAATGGATGGCTAGAAGAGGAGGAAAAACCCAAGAAAACATTAATTTCTTTTTCATGATGAATCTGTATCACACAATTATTAGCTGTATTCTCCTCTGTGACTTACAAAAAAATAATTTAAAAGACATTTTGCAGATATACTGCTCTATTACTTCACAGAAGTCTGGGTTGCAGTGACTGTTCAATGACAGATTTCTTATGAGCTGCCTGAAAGGTGCCTTCTATTTACAGATGAGATATTAACAACCTTTCCACACTAAGTCAAAAGCACTTCCTTCCAGCAGCACACAGCAAATAGGAAACATCCCTTAATAGACCTGAAGAGCTTTGTAGGTCTAAGAAAAAACCTTTTTCACACTATAGCAACTGGCAAAGTAAAAGCAAACAGAACTCCCTGCAGCAGAGCAATAACCCACACTAAAGAGAACACATGCACAGCCAACAGTGGCACCAAGCCTGGCATGGTCAAATCTCCCAGTGAAAACACACCCAGAACAGGCAGCTCCCCTCTATGCCAGCAGTGACAGCCTTGGACACAGCTACTCCCTGCACACCTGGCAGCAGAACCCTCTGAGGACAATTCCTGAGGAATGGCAAACTTGCTGTAGCTGGGGACAGCTGACAATCAACTTGAACAAGCTTCACTTGTCCTGACTCTGGATATGTTTTTCTTCATAAAACTGCTGCCTAGAATTAGAGTAAATACTACAAAGTTTCCTTACCTAGAATTTACCTCTGCAAGAGCTGGATGCTTGTTGCTGTTCCATACTCTGTAGTTGTGGGTATTTTTCCAGGCTGTTACAAATCCTGTTCCAAAGTCTGACAAAATCTTTTCATTGTCTGGTAAATTAAAATAAAGAGAATTTGAAGAAATTCATTAGAGATTTAATAATTACAAGACAAATTACTATTTTTCTTGTAAGAAAAAAAATATCATTTTCCAGGCTCTTATCAAGTCCATAATAGTTAAAACTCCAGTACTAAAACCTGGGTACTTCAAAAATGGTTTATTTTTATTTTAAAGTGTCAAAAATATACAGTACCAGGACAAGAGGGGAAAAAAATAAGCTAAAAATTACTTTTCTTATTTTTAATTCATTTATAAAGCTCCAAGAGCTCAACTGGGAAAAAAAATAATCCAAATTGCCTTTTTCTCTGGGGGATGACAGGAAAGAGAAAAGAATGGCCACATAGCAACCAAGAACAAACACAATTTGCACTGGTCTTGGTCAGATACATTGGACTTTGCTGTACTGTTATTACTCATTCAAATTTAGTAACTCCCAAATCCATTCCAAAACTGCAGTAGGAAATACTGTGGAATGAACTTATCAAAACAACAACCCCTTTAAAACACTGAAGAGTATAGGAAAAAATTTAACAGCCAGCCAGTGAAGTAGTATGAGATCCCAGAAAACCCTGATATTTCATATCAATCCAGTAATCCTCTTAAAATATTAATTTTGTCAGACCAAGAACTTGGCATCTTCCAGACTTTAAAATCAGGCTCTCAATCTCATGTTTTGTCACATATACCACAAAACAAAACCTGAATTTAACTGGTGTGAATAGAGAAAAATCATTATGAGTATGAAGTTAAGAGGGTGAGTGCAGGGCAAACTAAACATTTATATAAAAACACTGATTCTTTTATTTATATTCACAAAAAAAAGGTTAGAACATAGAGAATTCCTTCTGAGGTAAAGCAAAACATTTTGAAACAGGAAACAAAAGCTCATAAAGCCTGTAGATGACACTTTACAGTATGTGAATCCCTAATGAAGACCATGGCAAGAAAGGAAAAGAGCTGGAACAGTCTAGCAAAACTTCCTGAAGACAGATGCTTAACTTCATGTCTCCTTGAATCCAAGTAGTTTCCCAAACTTAATTTCAGGTTGCAACACAGTCTAGAAGACACTTGGATTTGTAAGTCTCATAGTCTCATCACATACAGGTTGCAGGTATTTCTACTTATGAGGAAAAGCTAATTAAATCAAGGAGAAGAAAACATTCTAATAAAAAAATGTCTGTAAGACTGTGGATTAAGGATTAATAACAAGCTTGTCAAGAAATAACAAGGATAGCCAAAGACAAGTGAAAAAGCAGCCTAAAATGAAACTTGAGGGAGATGCACTGAGAGTAAGAACAGAGCAAATGCTTGACATGCCCACCCTCATCTCCATCCCTAGACAAGGGATCTGTCCTACCTGGCTGCAGCACAGCAGCAAGCAGTGCATGAAGATAAGCACTGAACTGAGCCCTGATCCACTCATCTCCTCCTTCCCATCCAGTGCCATCAAGGAACACATCATCTCTGTTCTCAGTGACGTGCTTCACCAAGTAATCTGAAAATCTCAGGTCAGCAGTTGTTGGGTTCAGGATCTTCCGCAGTTCTGGATCGTGGATTTGCACGTGAGCATCTTCTATCTGTTTGAAGTAATTCCAAGGGTAAACATTTATTTAAATGAAACTGCTTATACAAACTTACACTACTACATATTGCTACCTAAATCTTAACCCTCGTTCCCCCAAAATACCAAGAAGAAACAAATGGCCAAAGAAACAATGAACTAACTGTTCTCAGAAAGTCAGATACTGCTCTGATTTATCCAGAATTCAATCATTTCCCTGGCACACAGTAAAAGCTGCTTATTTGACAGGATTTGGCAGAAAGTTCGGCAGGGGAAACTCTGCTCTTTGATTATCACCTCTGTTTATTAAGGTGATTACCTATAACCATCTGAGCTTACCAGATGCTGATTATGCAGCTGTGTCTATTTGCTAGAAGTGGCACAGTGGGTGTTTTAGATGCTGTGTTTTTCCCCTCCTGATTAAATCAGATGGAAGTCAAATCAGTACCTGCATCTGATTCTCATCTGCAAGCATCTATTTTTGAAGACCTCACCAAAAAGTCATGAAAAAGCCCATTATATGATAAATGAAATTACATCAGCAACACAAAAAAAAATTTAACAAGTGCCTTAAAAATCCAAATTTCAGATACAAATAAAAACATGGAGAGTAGTTTTGCTATCTAATCCTGTCCTCTCACGTCATAGGAATTTAACAAACTTCTGCAGCTGAGAATTTATTTCACATGGAAGGAATTCAAAATTCGGGCATGCATGTGAAACTGTAAAGCTACAATTGAAACAGAATCTCAGCTGCCCCCAGCTGAGATGCAAAGATCCTTACTTCCACAATTGCATCGCTCAGGTGCTTCTGCTGACGGAACAGGATGTTGGTGGCTCCCGCGACAAAGCCGCGGACGGTCACGTCCGACAGGAGGTGATGCTGCTGCAGCGCCATGTACGGCAGGCACAGGTACCCCTGCAGAAAATACATTCACAGAAATAACATTTTAAAGAGTGCCTGGATTCAAATGTTTTCATAATAAAAGCCAGCATGTTTCACCCAGAATGAACCTTGGTTATTACAGTTTCAGCCACAATCATCTGTTGCTCTGTTAGATGACATTTGCGAAGTCAATTGAATTTTTTAGGAGATTGTGTTGCCTTTCAGTCTCAGGATTGAAACTGAAATCCAAAGCAAAGAATGAGAATTTAATGTGTTTGTAAGGCAACAGAATAAGCAGTGTAAGAGCAATAATAAGCAACAAGAATGAGGTCTCAGGTCAGTTCAGAGACAAGAAGCCAATGGAGATAAGGATTCATCTCTCCAGTAGTGCACATGATGTCTTCTGGTAGTTGTGAGGCACATAATGCAGGAAAGCTACAGACAGCGATCCACATTTTGTGGGTGGGGATTTCCAGACACCAGAGATAGCAATCAATTTTTGATAAGCATATGCAAGCCTGCTTTAAGAAGGAGAGGACAGAAAGTAACACACTGTGCTTTTCAGCCACTTCAGGGTTGTCAATTAATCTAGTATCCTACACTCCTATTAAAAAAAAAAAAAACATTTTGAAAAAAGGCTTTGAGTTAGTCATTGAGGGATTATTGAGAGGCAGACGTAGGTAAATTCCTTTTTAAACATAGGATCAACATACTCCTGACATCTAATTCCAACTGTTCAACTGCATAAAGCCCAAAGCAAATTTATTCACTGTAGCTAATGGCACGTTGAACAGAAACAAAGAGCACACACACTTTATCACCCAGTACGTGGTAATTGGAAACATATGGAAGAAAGGAGCACAACTACTCCCTTTTGTTGTGTGAGACACAGGGATGGCCTTAGAGATGACAAGCCCTTATCAGTAGAAAACAAACAGCCTGTGTCAAAGGAACAACAGTGCTTTGAAAGGAATCACAAACCTAAGATGGAAAGTTTTCAAAAAATACAGCTTAAGAAGCAGGAAAAGAAAGGCTTAATTACTGTATACTAAAGTAGCAAAGTATGGGAAATCTTTCACTGTTTAAAGTATCAAATGTCAGTTTACAAATGCACATTTGTAAGTACAACACCTTTTATTTTCATGAACGTGTTCCATTCTTTTTTAAAAGAGTGCAGACGAAATGACTGTTAGATCTGACAGAACTGGTACTAAAGAAACAAGTACCACAAGCTATTTTCCCTTATGCTCAGGTGTACCTGGATAATGTATTATGCCACCTGGCAAAACCTCCTCCCATTCAAATTTGTCAGATTTATAAGTCTTTCCATGGCATGGCATAAAACAACCCTGTGTTAAGAGCTCTAAATGAGATGTAAACTTTCCAGTAAGTGGTTAAAACTGTAACTCTGAATCAAATTTTTCTGCTAACTCAGACATGCAAAGCCCTTTCTGCTTTAATTACACTGGCTGAACTCAAGTGAAAAGTGCCTTTGTGGAACAGAAGGCAAACATGTAGAAACTGTCAGCTTCCTTAAAATTCTTTTCCATTTGATGAGCACAGCAGCAAACAAAAGTTTGCACTTGGAGGTCCCCTTATCAATTATTTTATTCTTGCTTTCCATTTAGTATTTTCAAAGAACTAGACTAAATACAATTTACAGGCTATAGTTCACATTAGACAGACCATGAGACAAACATCAAATGCAGATCTTTGTTGAAACAACCTTTCTAATGGTGACATGAGGCAATACATTGAGGGCAATGACATTTGAGCTGCTCACTTGGCCCACACAGCATACTATTTCCAACAAAAGCTACAGGGGGAAACTTAAACACAATCATAAAATACAATATTCTGCAAGGAAATGCAAATAAACCCCTGCAAAGGAAGAAAAAAACACTTTGAACATCAGCAGCTTGAGGAAATAAATCTGAATCTTCTATCTTCTACTATGGGGAAATGTTCATTTAAAAGTTTATTACATTAAAAACAAAGCAATGAAATGTACTAAATAACTTCTTGCATCCATAGCAGTATCTTTAAAAGGGATACATTTTACCTGGTTTTTATGGGAGACCAGCCCTACTAACCAGACCTATTGCTTGTTATCTGACTATGCCTATCAAAGTCCTTAGAGATTCTGAAACACCTGGAGTTCAGTTAGATATCAGTGCAAGCTTAAAATTCAGCAGCTCAGCACCATGTACAGAGAAAGAGACACAGACAAACAGAAAGAGTTATATATTATATAAGATGAAATATGTGTGAAATTGCATCTTATATAAGATGAAATTTCACACAGGAGGGTGAAATTTCATTTTATATATTTTACGTGTGTATATATGTATTTATATACTCATTTTGTGCATATATACACATATGCATTTAAAAACACATATATAGATATAAATGAAAAGAGGAAAACAGACTTAGGTGTCAGCAAAGGTAGAGCTTTCAGAATCTTTGTTTAGGTTAAGATATCTAAAGGCTACTGAAGTACTCTAATCTTGCCCTATATAGGCTAGATCATCAATTCCTCAGAGTAAAAGAAAACTGTAGTTTCTGTTACATACAATTTATTAACCACAGTGGAGATGCAGGTTACCACCACATAAAATTGAAAAAAAATTGCAAATAGTATTAAAGCAAAGGCATGAAAGTGGAATGTAAATATGCTTGCAAGGCCCTCTCCAGCCTTTCCACCTGCCTAGGAGAGACCATACTCCACATGTTTTGGAGAACCCTACTGTCCACCCAGAGTTCAGTAAGCAAAATTATTAGCCACTTCTTGTGGTATTTACATGCCCTCTGAACAGAGAGAAGCTGTGAGACAAGCAGAGAAGAAGGAAAACACAATTCCTATCTGTGCTAAAGTAGAATGCAATATGGAGATTGTTTACCCAAAGTGAGGATGCTTTGTTCCCTGGGCCTATCAGGGCCAAGAAGTGTGAGTGTGTGTCGGACTGTCACGGGACAGTCAGGAGAGAATCAGAGATGAGTGCAGTGTGAGCAGTTCTGAGCAAGACTGAGTGCATGGCAGATTCAGTTTAGATACAATGTACATAGTATAGTACAATAAAAGAATTCTTTAGCCTTCTGATGATAGAGTCAGATGCATCATTCTCTTTGTCCGAGTCGCCTTTGATTTACAATAACTTCTGGAAAAAAAAAGCCTTCCTGAGTTCCCAAGTACCACAAAGAACATGCTTACCTTTGTAAAAATAGCCAGTGGCATCCCATACTGGTCCTCTTCCAGGCCAGACACCAGTCCTTGCACAAGCACCGTGTGCCCCGTGTTTGCCTGGGGCTGCACAGTGATGGGAAGGCCTTCGGAGCTCACGCCTTTGCTCCGAACGTTTCCCGCCTGCTCTGACGCTGCATTCTCTCGTTCTTCTTCCTTCAAATGAGCCTCCTCCAAAATGCTGGGGTCCAGAGTCTCCCAGTCACTCTCTGAGGAGGCTGGAGAAGCACGGGAAGGAACTTTCAAGCGCTGCACAGCTCCGTTGGAGGACTGAGCTCCATTGCAAGCCTTCTCGGCCTGGGAGAAAGGCACATCTGCTTTTTGACCCTCCAGGGAATTATCTCCTGCCATCTTCCTGTCTCCCTTGCCCATTCCTAAGTTTGCATTCGAAGCATCAGCAGCAGACACAGAAACATAGTCATCTAACCGTGGTGGATTTTCCTGCAAGCCAGCATCCTCTGATATGCTCTTTCTTGGTCTGTAGTGTGAGCAGTCACTAAGACCATGTTCAATCATACCTGGGAAGAACAGCAAACACAAATGTCAGCGTCTCAATCAAAATTTTAGTGACTTTTGTGAAGGAAAAAAATTGCTTTTGGGTACACAGAGGAAATAATGTAATTTATAGCACTACTCTGGGGAGGGAGGGGTGTTTTAAATAACCCAAACACTTTCTCTCCTAAAGAATCTGCCTTAACATTTTGCTTTAAGAAGACTGGTTAGAAGCTAAGGATTAGCAAGGTTAGGGGTTATGACTGTTTGTTTGTTTGTTTTTATGAGCATATGTGGAAGGAAAAGTTTATATTTTGGGGCTTTAAGGAACTAAACAGGAACGTGTTACTTATTCAGGGGCCCCATCTATGTTACCCACAGGAAATACAGAAAATCCAGTGGCTCCAGTGAAGCACAAGAAATAACCCATAAAATGCAAGCAGCAAGTGTTAGGAGGTGTGGGCATCGTACATGGACATGCACACAAGTCACCCATTTTTCAGGCAACATATCAACCTAACTTTGTTATCACATGAGTTGATTTCCAAGTGACAGCACAACCTGTCTCAGTTATCACCAGAAAACATAGCAAAAGAAGTTCAAACTTCTTTTCTTACCAGGAAAGAGTGACAAGACAGTCATCAGAGCTCCCACCAATCTATTTACAGGAGAAATATAAAACAGCACCTGGTGGCAGGAGGGAGGACAATGGGAGGAACAGAGAGTGCAAGAGAGGAAAGGAGAATTAGGGAGGGGAGAATGAGAAAAACAACATTATACTTATGCATGACAAATGACACATGCAAACTATTCAAGGCACTGCTTTTTATGTTATATTAGAAAGTCTGCTCACTAACAAAACTTCCTACAACAGTTCAAAGTAAACATTTAGATATGCCTACAGAATCCTTATATAACATTTGTAATATATGTTTTATATATATATATACACATGTGTTTGTAACACACTTCTCAGTTATTCAGGTTTTTCTACTGGTTTTTAAGACTTTTTCCAAATTGATCCAGTTACTGAAGAACTGACAGAAAAAAGTTGTTCCTGGCATGCTGCATAAATTCTTGCTCATTTGTAGCACATTAAATTCTCTGTTATAAATCAAAGAGGCCAAATAATCTCCATTCCAGAACACTGATACAAACCTATGCAAAAACATTTCTTTTAAGGAGTTATATTAAGGATATGTAGATAAACCAAAAACAGGATAAATGCTGCATGCATTTATTACAGTAATATTCATATGTAACAAAAAAGATTTTTTAGAAACAGAATACATGAGTGGTACTAACTTTGGTAAAGCACTTAAGGCATAACATGGGAAAACAGAATCTCCTTAATTAAATCAGAGAGACTGGAATTAGTAAATTAGTTAGGAATTCAAAAGGGGGTGTCAAAGGCTAGCAATGAAAGAAGAAATAGAAGCCAGACTGAATATTACTACTAGAATTTCTTCAAAATATGCCTTCAGGGAAAAAGAGGGAAAAAAAAAAAAACAAAAAAAACCCCAAAAAACCAAATAACAAAACCAAACCAAAACAATCCAAACCTCAAAAATCCCCACAAAAGTAAACTTGTCCAAAATGCCTTTTTTACATCCTTAATCAGCACACAGCACAGTATCAGTAAAAAACCACAGATGAGCATTACAAGGAATCAAGAGTGCAAAGGAATACAAGAATAATCTAACTTTATGACTTTGCAGTCCAGTTTAATAAGCAGATAATGTAATTAATGTAATTAAAAGTGCAAGTTTGTGGACTTAGTCTTCATAAGAGACTTCTGCTGTAAGAAAGAAAGACACTTTAGAAGAGACTGATGAATAATAGCTCATGTCCCACTAGTGTTTGCCAATCTCCAAGCTAGTGAACCGATGGGACAAAGAAAGACCTACACAGCCTTAACACAGGCCAAATGATATTTAGTGGTACCACAGCTGAAAACAGACTCTGTATATCATCCTAAATATACTACCAAAAAAATTGTGCAAGGCAAGTGAATTCAAATAGTAACAACCACTGAAAAAGTACGATGAGATGAATAAGCAGCTCATCTGTGGAAAGAGTTTTGGTTGACTCCAATGGGAATTAAAATGTGTAACTTTGAAGATGTTGCTTTATAATGTATGCATGAAAAATGCATGATATAATAGCAATGAACTGCAACAGAAAGCCTATGATACTCCCACAGGTTTAGATTCTCAGACACCATGCATTCTTAGCCAAGCTTATTTTTAAGCCTACAGAAATAATTAAGCCTATAAAGAAGTACCTTGTTTTAAAGAAATCTATTCCAGTCTAGGTTTTTGTTTGGGTATACCACTTACTTAAAGCAAATACTTTTCTATATTTGTTTCATCAGGTCCCTGTGCCATCTTTCTGTCTATAAGGATTCACTACCCTTCCCAACCCCACTACATGGCCTACTGCATTTAAATCAGCAAACTGGGTGGTCCTGGCAGGAGAAATTGAAATGATCACCATCTGGAAGTAGTCTTCCAGCCTAATAACCACTGAGAGGTGAAAAAAATTCTTTTGGCCCGTGGAAAAACATCAACCAAATTACTACAGATTAAAGGAAATTAGTCTGTGGCATTTTCCAGATCAAGGAAAATTGGCATTACGAATGGCTTCTTGCATATTATATTTAAAGTCTTTGAACACACAGATTCCCACAGCTATTCTGAAACCATAACATTTGCCAGAAAAGAGGCAGTGCCTGAAAACCAAAACTTTCTTTTGAAATTGCAAGTGTTGTCTTCCTGTCAGAGCTTAGGCAAAACCAGACACAAAGCAACCTGCAGGTTTGTTCCATAAGCATTCAGTTACTTTCAAAACAATTTTGTATGTCTGAGTAATGTGAACACACTTGGGAAATCCTCTCTCTCCTCTCTTCCTGTGCATTTGCATCTTGTGGTTTGGGCAGTTTCACAAAAGAACTGCAGCTCAGTGAAGTATTTTCTTTGTACATGTCCAAATGCTGAACTGATCTAGTGACCCCTACTGTGCCATAATTGTATTTTCTCAAGTGTACTTTTGCACAGCCTTTAATATAGTCATCTTCAGCACATGCCTCCTTAATGCAGAAACTGCATTTATTCTCATCAACAAATACTGAGAACTGTCAAGGTGTATCTGACTTACAGAATTAAGTGACAAGTGCAAAAACTTTGGAGAAGCTGCTACATCTATTTTAAAACAGAATAGCATATTTACTGCCTCATGAAAGATATCTAGGTCTAGGATATAGACTTAAATAAACACCTCCACAACTGTTTTGATAACTTATAGATTAAATCCTACTGACTTTCCAGCTGCAGCTGACAGGAAATCCTAACATGCCTTCCCATCACTCTGAAGAAATTGGGTTTTAATACAGCAGGTTCATTGAAGAAAAAGCAGCATTTGGGAAACTGAAACAAAGCTTTAAATTCCATTTTTAAAGCAAAACAAAACAAAATCCCTGCATAAATATGTCTGGCAGTTGATACAGTCATTCCACTCTAAGTTCTTG
This sequence comes from Zonotrichia leucophrys gambelii, assembly GCF_028769735.1. Lineage (NCBI taxonomy): Eukaryota > Metazoa > Chordata > Aves > Passeriformes > Passerellidae > Zonotrichia > Zonotrichia leucophrys. The sequence continues at coordinate 46,857,243 of NC_088171.1, read as the reverse complement.
CTCTAGGGCATTAATATGAACACAGAAGGAAAAAAAAGTCTTGATTTCACATCTGCTTTCACATTTTGCATATTACACTTAAATTACTAAAATAGCATTGCTTCTGAGGCACTAAGATAGCCCAAAGCAAGCACTGATCCTAGAATCCAGCAGTTATTACCAATTTATAATCTGAGTTCAGCCTGACCTAACAGATACAGCTCTCTTCACTGTCCCTGCAGGTGTCCATGGAATTCAGGTCTGAAGGATACTTCTAGCACTCATTTCTTTTGGTCTGTCTATTTAAAGTCTGAACCAGAAGTTCTACTTGCTGAATCTCTATAAAGCTGTGCCTTTTTCGGTACCCACATTTCCTATCAGTTCCTCCACACAGGTAGTACCTATCTGCATCTCATTTGTATCCCATCCTATATTTTACAGTAGCTTATGTTTCTCTGGTCACATTTCATCACATTTTACTTTGGCTGGGATAGCAATTAAAGAAACAAAGTGTGGACAGAATAGAAGTGGAGGCAAATGTATAGGTCAACACACAGCAGTTTCTTTAAGCCTAATAACCTAATTTATATATTGATGCAAAGTTGTTGATACGACTTCAGATGCTTCTATTTTACAGATGAAAAATATTTAACAGCTATGTTTCTATTTAAACTACTTGCCTCAGCTTATAAAATGTTACCTTTTTCTCTAGAAGAATCAATTTAAAAAGGATCAAGACCTGAAAAAAAAACACAAAAAGAAAAAAATGGTGAGCGAACCAGTGCCATTTCTCAAAAATAATGTGCAAGCATAACTTCTTCTTCAAGGTTTTGTGTTAATCTCTGCATAACAATCAAATGACCAAATGCATTTGACCAGTGAAAACCAGTGTTCCAGTACCCTTTCTCCACCTGAGCACACATTTAAAAATAGCATGAGATGGAAAAAAACCCCAAAAAACAACCAAAACCTCCATAAAAAAGAACTGTATAATTTGAATCATACATAGCTTAGCAGAAAGAATATGTTGCACAATTCCAGCATTTTAAAAAACAGTAAACTACGTAAACATAAAAGAGATCCTCCACAGAATTACTTAAAAAAATCCAGCAAAATACCAAGAAGAATATTCACCTCACCTAATTTTAGGCATCTAGATCACAAGTGGCTGTCCAGACTCTCTACATTAAGGAAAAACATAGATGCTTCTGGGATATGATTGGCAGACATCTGAAGTTAAACAAAAATGAGTTCTACCCCAAAAATCTACTGAACAGGTGCAAATACACCGTGAAATTCAGATCTTCAAAGCTGTTTCCTTGATGCATCTCAGTTAATAAAAGATTCTAAATGCTATTTGTACTTTAGCTATAGCACATATACTCAATTTCAACAGAAATTAGGAAAAAGAAGGACAGGTCCTCAGGTCCTGTGAAGACTTGGACCTCTGTGATGGCAGAAGACACAAAATTTACAAAACACAGGAAAAAATGCTCCAAGTTGTGTCTGCACAGACTTTAGCAATAGTCTTTTTATCACATTCATCAAACAAGAAACAGGAAATAGAAACAAGATCACAAATGAGACAGCATTTGCACTTTGGGACAGGACTAAAAAACATCCCAAAAACCTAGAAATCTCCAGGAATCTCTCAGACTAACAGAACTCCTTAGTCTGGAACGTGCTTTCACTGAAGTTATGCAGGTGGAATTGGAGGGAAAAATCAGGAGGCTGTAAATACCAGTACTTAGGAAGCAGTCTTCTTACTCCTAGCTCAGTTATGTCTAGATATGTTTATTTTTCTAGTATAGTTCTATTTCTAAATAGTGCAGTCCTTTAAATATCTAGTAGAGAATACCTACCTTGTGTCTAAAATGGAGAACAAGATCCCGAGGAGACAGACCTGAGACACCAAAAAGAGAGTAATTATTACAATTCAACAACTGATAGGAATACTAATTTACTTTTGCACCATTTTTCAGCATGTGGGAGATACCCATTATGGATTCTGGTTATTTCAATAGTAGAATTCATACAAAATTCCTTTTTCTTTTATTTTTTTTTTTAGTGGGAGCAAGAATTCATTGACCATAGAGACAAGAATAACATGAGTTAACACCTGTTGGCTGCCACACAGCATTAGGGAACCACTGAGGTAAATACTACACTGTGCATTCAGAAAGCACAGGGAAGAGTCAGAACTGGCTGGTGAGATACCCTAAATAACAGGTAATAACATGCAAGCTTGAGCAATTGGATGGTGTGGGGTGCTGAATCTAAAACTTAAGAAGGTATTGTTCACCAAAAGCAGATAAACAGCTGCTAGGCAGACTGTTAGGTCAAGGAGTAATATGGTTTCAACCTGCAACTGACTCCTACTATGAAAGCAACAATACATTTTACATTTATTTAAATCCATTAATAAAGAAATGCAGACTTCTGGTGCTTAACCTTAATGCACATCCACAAATTCCCTCAGGAGAGGCATGTGTTGTTTAGTATAACATCATCTCTGCTGCTTTGTACAAAACAAGTCACTTACCAAGATAAACCTGTGACCCTTCTAAGGAAGTATTGCCCAAGGAACTATTCATATGATCATAAAGTTCCTGTAAAAGTTAGAACAAAGGCAAAAAAGGTGTTAATGGCATATGGTCACACAAAATCCAGAATGAATAAAATTCACTTATTTATGGATTTTAATGGCTTACTCCAGAAAGAAAGCAAAGTTTTACCAATGGCATCCACAGAGATACAGGCTGACAACCACACTTGTATCTCATAACAATCAGAAAGTGGACTCTCTGTCAGATTAGGGTAGTACATTTAGTTCATGTTAAAGTATTACAGGAGCTGAACAACTGAATGACTTATGCAAGCACAAGCAGAAGTCATCATAAGCATTAAATGAAAATACTAAAGTATGTGGCCATACACTGAAAGCTGTTCTGTGTGCATTTTACTGGAAAGTTACCTTTAGGATTGAAATTTGTGAGAAGTCTTTTTCTTCAAAATACGCATGTGTGATGAGTTGCAGCTTTGCCTGAAGTAACCCATACAAAGGCTTGGAAGAAAAACAAACAAAAAGCAAGTGAATGAAACTATGTAGTCACTCATTTTGAACTTTAACCTTCTTCCATGCCTATGTTGCAATACTGACACTTTATTATACACAGAGTTCATGGATGAGCAGTCCTCAGTAGATAACTCCCAGCATCTTTCTCCTGTGCTCATTTTAAATGATGATAACTTCATTTTCTTCCCATTTGCATGTACCATACTCTCACTGAAAATCTTTCTGGAAAAGTAGCTTCCTGCTTTAACCCCATTCATAATAGTAATAGTTCCAGTAATAGTTCTTTCTTCAGCTATAAGCAGAAAAATAATTTCTGTTCCCTGCCTAGTGACCAGCAGCTTTTGATGAATAGGTAGAAATAAAAGATATCTCTTCAAAACAAGAATATGCGGTATGTGTGGCTGTGAGAAAACCTCTCTCACAGTTGAAGATGGTGGCCACTCTCACCAGCTACTAGGCTAGATGATCTTTGAGGCCCTTTCCAACCTTACCCATTCCATGATTATACTAGCCAAACTCCTCAATTCTACTACATGAAATTGAGTTAGTAGCATTTAAGGAGGATCTGAGTATCCTCATTCATGACAACAGGCAGACACTTTTCCAGTTACAAGCAGATACCACAAATCAAGGCAGCTCACTCAAATGCCACAGCCTTCCAATTCCATTTTACTCCAGTATTTTGTTACTCTGAAATGGCTAAGACAGATGTTTGAAGCCAAATGTTCCAAATAAGAATATGGAAGAACAATTGTTAAAATTACCTGAAAGTGTTTTGGGAGTTAAATAAACATTCTTACCAGCTGGCTGAGAACACAGACACTTTTCTGTACAGTTTCTCGGGTGATGTCTGCTTGCCGTACTTTTAAAGCCTAAGAAATAGAAGTATGGCAGTGTTTTTACCCAAACATCATTTCAAAAAAATTATTTCCCAAGTCTAGTTGTCACATACTACTCCCCTATTTAAACAAAATCCTAAAACTAGCTATCTTCAGTGGTGGAACATCCAAACCATGCAACAGCATGCCCTTATGTTTTCCCAAGAGATAGGCTGGGAAGGAGGGGCACGGGTGTCATCCCCTATGCTAAGGAATTTAGCATAATAGGAACTCCCCTATGCTAGTGAGATTGTGAAGAGCTCCCTCTGAAAAACAGCCACAAACAGGTCAAGAGTTTGTGGGTAGAAATCAAGCACAGCACCTACAAAGGACACCTGGTTGGGGTCTACCACAAGGTGCCTGATCAGGGGGCCTGTTGACAAGGCCTTGCTTCAAGAACAGGAAGCACTGTGCTCACAAGCTCTCATCCAAACGGGGAAATTCACCCACTTGGATGTTGGCCAGGAAAGCAATGAGCCTGTGGATGCCCCATCCCTGGCAGCTTTCAAGGCTAAGCTGGATGGGGCTCTGAGAAACTTGGTCCAGCAGGCAGCATCCCTGCCCATGGCAGGGAGTTGGAACCAGATGATCTTTAAGGCTCCTTCCAACCCAAACCATTGTATGGCGATTCTATGATTCTACCTAGTAAAAAGGGTCATAACACTGACATGTCAGAGCTGGATTCTCATCTCATCACATCCAGCAAAGATCCAAACACAGCTGTGATGATGGGCAAAGCACCATTTAAAAGACACTGGTGTGAGAAAAAGGCAATAGGAAAAGGAAATGGCATTTTAACTCAGGGGAATGTATGGGGGAGGAACCACAACACATCACTTGCTCTTCTCTAACATCATCTGTGAAAATGGACCAGATTACAAAGTCTCTGCTTAGAAGTTTCTTGTTTCATATTCAAGCATCTTTTTTGAGCCACTCGTAAAACAAAAGCTTATCCACAAAATAAGCTACATTCTCAGCCAGAACAAATGGTCCCAGCACTTAACAGCAAACCTAGAAATGGTGAGGGCAGAACACACACAAATGATTCACTTAACTGTACAAACCAGAAAATGTATGGACTGCAGCCCACACATCAAAAAGGACAGATGGAGAGAGTGCTAAGCTGTAATATGAAACACATTGGGGTTTATTCTAGTTGTTCCAAAGAGTTCATCTTAAACATCTATTTATCTTCTTAATTGGTTACTAAAAGGCATAAACTGGAATCAAGAGCACAATGAAGCCAAGTTATCACATAGTTAAATACAGCAAGACTCTAAATCACAGAATACAGCAAAGGCTGGTGCAAAAATAATGAGTGAACGAAAACCAACATGGAATTTAGCTCAAAAGAAATGGAATTTAAAACTGCATGAGTAAAATTTCTCCTAGAGCAAGAAAAGGAACTTGAAATATAATCAAGATGTAATTAACACAGAAACAGAGTACATAAACAAGTTATATATTCAGAGGATGAATCAAACCCACGTGACATTCCAGATTATTGGCAATTTACTGAAAAAATATGTAATTAAAAAAGAAATTTGCAATAACTTCTCAATTCTAAGTGCAGAGATCATACTACCATTACAATTTTGAAAACATGGAATGATTTGAGTAGATCGAATACTTTTATTTTCTCAGTGTGATCACCTGCACACTGTGGCTCTCCTCAATTTTTCAGTTTTACTGCTAAAGATTGGCATCACTAAGCAGCTACCCTGAATGGGAAGACTCCAGTCTACTCTACAAGTGTACATTTGGCAATGGGAGCAGGTGAAGAGAAACATCCCTACACTTGCATGGCCAGATCCTAGGAAGTACTCAAATGGGGAGAAATTTCAACTTTTTCCACCCAAAAGGCCTACTGCCTGAAAACTTAGCTTTGCCACTTGACAGACTGTCAGTTGACTTTTGCTGCTTGGTGTTGATGGCTAGATTGGCTCTCCAGAAACAAAATGTATTCTTCAATTACCTCAAACATTTCAGAAGATCACAATACACCCGCTGATGTATGGGACAGAATACTTCTCAAGTTCTGGAGCTACATACTGTGAGCACTGTCAGAGACTTTTAATGTAACACAATCATGCAGCTTTTGCCTATTGGTGTAATGCAAGCCACTGAATTTTAGGTTTGTTGATGCACTGAGCCTATTATTCATTAATATCATTAATTCCCAACTTGGAAGGTTACCTTTGCTTCAATCTGCCGATAGCAAGAGACTCCATACACCGTGGTTCGATCCCCGCACCTGGGAGGCAGGTGGAAAAACACAGTATCTGGAAAAAAAGACAAGACTGTTTTGTCATTCACTAACAAGAGTTTGGTATATTTATTTTCCACATCCCTTAAAGATTTACTGCAGAAAGTACTGGCTGACACTTATTTCTAAAAAAAATTAAAAGGAACAAGTTACCTATGTTATGTCTGGACCCAAATTATTTTTCCCATTGCAAGATAATTTGTGGAAGAATCTCCAGGTGTGCAGGATAGCTTCATGTTTAGCTAGACCAAGCCAACATTGCTGTTCAGAAGCAGCTGCTGACAGCAGAGAAGCACCACTGAAAGCTACAGGCATGCTGCTTTCCCAGTTCAGCACAAAGGAGCAAAGGCAAGGCTCTGTGAGTCAGTGTGTACAGCTCAGAGTGTGACGCCATTAAGGCAAACAGAGCCAAGATAGGGGAAAAAAATCTCAAACAGCAAGGAGGATACACACAGTTGAAAGGTTAGAGCAGCTCCTACCATCTGCACCAGCACTACACTACCAAAAAGAATTTGTGAAACCTAGTCGTACAGAAAATAATTAGTGTCTCTGTGCAAGTGCAAAATGAAAAAGAAAAGTATCTATAAAATATGACAAGAGAAAGACTTTCATGGCTTGAGATACACACACACACATATATATACACACACCTGCTGCTACTGCAAAAAAGTTGTTAAAGCCTAAGCAAAGACAGTTGTCCTCTCCTTTCAAAACATGAGTGAAATCTTTTTTGAAACCAACTATTAATTTTTTGTTAGCTTCATAGTAAGAACATTAACAGGAGAGACAATCCCACATGCATTATGACCAACAGAGAGGGAGACTTCTTATAACAAAGCTTACTACTTTGATCAAGTTTATATTCTGGAGATCACCCTAGGGTTTTAGAAAATCTCTATGACGATTTCCTGTACCAAATCATCCTCTTTGCACAAATGTAACTACCCATAGGCATTAGTTTAAAACTCAAAACCAGATATCTAATAAAGTTACAGTAAATGAAATACAATTATGATGAGAAAATCTATTTGCCTGGTTCAAGTTCATGTGTATTCTTGCCTACAAAACATAAGGATATATATTTCCCCTTTGTTGCCAACTCTTTCTTGTCCTTACAAAAAAATAAACATTTATATTCTTCTAGCACAGCAATAAAAATGCTCAAAGTTGAGTATAACTGGAATAGTACTGAGACAAGAAAGAGCAGGTAAATGCAGCTGCATTTGATTTTCCTACCTTTGAATGTTGTCTACTTCTTGTAATGTATTTAACAATGCAGAAATTCAGCAAAAATCGTGGCCCAGAGCAGTCAGAGACACTCTTACTGCTGCTAGGAAAGGGACTATTTTGATAAACTTCTTTTGTTTCCAAATGAGATCTCCAAAAGCTGGACAATAAGGAAACTAAGTATATCATGTTTAAAAACTAAACAAATTAAAAGTAGCATTAAAGTGTTTCTGTGATTTTGCTGTTTAAAGTGACTTCCTTGTCTGCTGTGCAGAAAAAAAAAAATGAAACAATTGGACACAAATAAAAATGTCAGGGGTAAACAGAATTGCTAATAAAGGAATAAATGCAATACTAAAAAAATTAAAAGTGCCACAAACTTGGTGGTGACTATATGCCAAATGGATATTTCTATCTTTATTCTGCCAACAAAAACCCTTTTAAAGCTCACACCATTATACTGACATGGTTTTCCACAACTTGTAGCTCATTTTTAAGCATCTCTGAATTAGTGGAGCAGAGTTTATTCACCCTTCAAGAACTTCTGAGAAAGCCAGCAGCCTTGCTTTGTGCTAGAACTATGCAAAATTGATATGTAACCCTGAAGTTTTTACTAACTGAACACTGGATGTAGGAGGTACACCTTTACTTTCACCTAAAGGAATATATCACTGCCAATGTATTTTGCAACTTCAACAAAAAGTGCAGGAAGTATAATAGTAAAAAGCATCACTCTCAGCTGTTCAGATATCAGGTTTTTTCTTTGGGCTGCAGCAGAAGTACACACAACTGTTCTCTCTCATTTCTCACCTTCCTGATAGTTGTGGGCGCCATCCGGTAAGGCAAGAAATGGCAAGTACTTCCATTCCTCTGGTAAACTGTGGCTGTCATGTCCTTCTCCAGGTTTTAGGGGAGGATAGGAAAATTCAACCTAAACAAACAAATGAAAACAAAGGGGAGAGAAAGAGAGAATACATTACAGTTACCATACAAGCAAGCCTCTATGATTCAGCCTAGCACTTTTTTCCTACCAATATTATGGGAAATAAATGGTTTTCTTCCACCTAGCATTGCTTGTCTCTTCCTTCATTGCACCCACAGACTAACTTGTGTGGTTTAAATAACAGGCCTTGGGCAGATTTGGCTTTTAGAGTCTAATTCCTTTCCCTCAAGAGAAATGAAGAGAGATCTCCAAGCAGGAAACAGCACCCAAGAGCTGAATATCTTCTTCCCAGTGTGCACAGAGCCAGCAGCACATTGCCACACCTGCAACAACAGCAGGGGTCATTGCTGGGGCACACATATCCTGAAAGCAGATTTGACTTCCCAGCCCTTCAGGTGCTCATGACTGGGTAATGCTGACACATGCAGGCCTCTCTTTTACCCTGCAAGACATTGAATCATCTCAGAAACCGTACTAACAGCAAAACACTGGTTCATATATTTTCATGTCCCTGACTGCAACTTTTTCTACACAACGGCCAAAAGTATCTCCTTTTCCTTTCATTAAGAAATCCTGCTTTTCAATTTTGCCTTTCATTTAATTGCCATTTTCCTCTTATTCCTAGAAATAGGGACAACCATTCCATTTCTTGCACTACACTACAAATCCACCACAGACCCCCACAATCAGCATCTTTACAGTGCAATCTTCTTTTCCTATGGAGACCCCAGCCACTTCCACCAACTCTTTTTCAGATGGCATTTCTTAATTCAGTGAACAAAATCTAAACACAGATTTGTCAGTAAAAGAAACTGTTTATTGATTCTGCAACTTCTCTCCAAGGATATTTAGTTAGTGAGCATAACTAGTGAGCTGTAAAACATGGAAAAGAAAAAGCACGACAAAGCAAGCATATAAATAATATTTGATGGATAATAAAATAAAATAGTAATAACGAAATATTAAAAATGAATAGTAGTAATAAAATAGTAATAATAACATCAAAAGAAAAAAAAACTGTGAAAGATGAGTAGTGAGGAAAAGTGAAATTCTTCACCTTAACACACGATGTCACTGTCTACAACTGTTGCCAACTTGACAAAAAGGTACAAAGGACAAGAAAACACCAGGAGAAATCAGCCTTGCTACTTGTATAAATGTCAAGTTTTCTTATTCCATGTTATGGTGGGTTGACCCTGGCTGGACACCAGGAGCCAAGCAAGGCTGCTCTATCACCTTCCTCCTCACCTGGGTAAGGGAGAGAAAATATAATGAAAGGCTCATGGGTTGAGCTAAGGGCAGGGAGGGCTCACTCACCAGTCACTGTCATGGGCAAAACAGACTTGGCTTGGGGAAATTAACTTTATACCAATAAAACAAAGTAAGATAATAAGAAGTAAACCCAAATCTTGAAAATACTTTCTCCCCACCCTGGGTTGGGTTAATCCCTTCCTGGACTTAACTTTATTCCTGATTCTCTGCCTCCTCCCACAGCAGTGCAGGGGGATGGGAATGGTTCGTGGTCAGCTCATCACACGCTGTCTCTGCTGCTGCCTCCTCCTCAGAGGGAGCAACCCTTCCCCTGCTCCAGCACGGGGGCCCTCCCCAGCAGACTGCTCCATGAACTTCTCCCAAGTGAGTTCCTGCCACAGGCTGCAGTTCTTCCTGAACTGCCCACCAGGGTGGGTCCCTTCCAGAGGGCAGTCCTTCAGGAACAGATCCCAGTGCAGGTCCCCTCTGGGGTGACAAGTCCTGCCAGGAGCCTGTTCCAGCACAGGCCTCCCATGGGGCCACAGCCCCCCTCAGGCTTCTGCCTGCTCTGCCATGGGGGTGTCTACAGTGGATCTCTGCTCCTCCATGGACCTCCCTGGGCTGCAGGGGTCAGCCTTGCCTTACTGTGGCCTTCACAACAGCCCACAGGGAAATCTCTGCTCCCGGGCCTGGAGCATCTCCAGCCCTTCCTGCTTCACTGGCCTTGGTGTCTGCAGGGCTCTTTCTCTCACATACTCTCACTCCTCTCTTCTCTGGCTGCAATTTGCTGCTCTGCAATAACCTTCCTTCTCAAATACAGGAACCCAGAGGTGCTACCAGCACCCCTGACGGGCACTGACCAGCCCTGAGTCTCTCCCTGGCTCTGTCACACATGGAGGAAGCTTCTGGCAGGGGCAGAAGCTTCTCTCAGAGAAGCCACCCCTGTAACTATGAGGAATCCATAGAGTCTTTTAAACAAAATATGTCCCTAAGAAAAAAAGAAAGCATCTGACTTCTAAATGAGAGACTAACAGCAGAATTAGCATCCACAAAAGGAGCAGAGAATTTAGTACACACATACATCCTGAGAATTCCCTGCTATCCTTTTCAAGTCACAAATAAGAAAACTAAAATGGTAGATAAGAAAATTAAAATGGTAGAAACTTCACATAAATGTCTGCAGTATCATACCTTTTCTGATGTTCAGATTCAAACTGGCTGTCTGAAAACACCGTTTACAAATTTATTATTAGAATCTTGCAGGAATAACTTTAGCAATAAATATAGCACAGTTACTAAGTTTAAAACACAGATAGTCAAGGAGCATCTACACTTAGGTCCTGACTTGGGTATTTTATTTCACTGCATGGCCAACAGAGAGGGATTCAAATTCACCTCTGGAGGAGTTTCTTTCTAACAAATACAGAAGAAATCCTGAGTTCCCTTAGATTCCAGCAAATACCTTTGATGCATCATTCCTGACAGGGAAATACTTTAAGGATTTAAGACATCATTGCTTCCAACCACCTTCAGAATTACAATTGTATTTTGCACTGCAGCCAAATAATGAATTAGGAGACAAATTTAAAGGAAAGATGGGTAAGAGGAGTCAAGCTCCATGAAAAACATGTAATTCAGAAAGGAACACTCCTTTCCAAAGGCCAGAACAAAGCTGAGAAATCTGGCTCCTGTGTTCTTTTTACAGTGTGAAATTTGACGAAGAACCACTTTGTTCTAGCTCACAATATGCTATCAACACCTCTGTTGTTATCAGATAATCCCAGCAACAGAGATTTCTGCAGGTTCTGTCAGTTCCAAATTCAATAAACTGTACTGGCATTAATGACACTGATGACAATCATGTTTTCTATTAGTTGTCTTCTTTCAAAAACCAGTTTTATTACAAATCTCTGTATGCATGTGTATGTATAAGAGAGAAGATCACAAAACTCAAGCAAATCAAGACTAAAACTGCTTAAGTGGCCTTTAATACTCTATTTTACACTTTATGATAGTCCTGATTTACATTATGACAATACTATTATTTCTCCACCTCCTCAAGAGGATGCATATAGGACATACCCTGGTTTCTAAGGAGGAACCACATTCACGTAGTTTAATAGAATTGCTGCTGGCCAAAGTACCAAAAGCATGGAAGTAACAAAGAAACAGGAAAAGGAACAATACAACAGCAAGAAGAGCAGGCAATGCCCTGGAGGACTTCTTTCCACCCCTCCTCGAACTTAACAGCTCCCAGTGATGAGAAAGTTTGACTTTTTGATATTAAATAAGCAATCACTGCAGGTGGGAGTCATGTCAGCTGAGTGTATGTCAAAAAGCAAGATCTCTGAGGCAGTTTTCCTAAGCATTCTGCAAAGTCAGAGAAAACAGACACCTGCAGAGGGTGATTCATCTGATCTGTTTCTTTTGACCATCTCTGAAGAAAGCTAGCTCTAAGTCTAACTTGCAGATGACTGACTTAATGCAGATGAAACTCACCCTAACTGTTCCCCACCCTCTAGATGGTCTGCTTGATTTCTCCAGCTCAATTTGCAGACTTGCATCAATTGCAGTTAGGAATCCTTTGCACAGAAAGAAACCATTATTTCAAAACCAAAGCGTTATAAGAATATTTAGCAGCCTTAAAAAAATGGCTAAAACCTCACAGTTGTTGAAAATTAAGTGAGCAGTGCACATGTATAGAGGTGGTAATAATGGAGTAAACAGAATTTCAGTTTTATTAGTTCTGAGTTTTCAAACAACTAGAGTCTCAGTAAAAACCTTTCCCAGCCTGCGTGTGCAAATTACAGAGCAGTGCTCCTAGGGAAGGCAACTTAAAAAGTTATATTCTTATCATTTTCCATCTTAAACCCAAGACAAACCATGACTTGGGGAAGAGATGGGACTACTGAAGAGACCTATCTCATACCTCTTTTTCCCCCTTTTCACAGAATGAAGAAAGAGGAGCTCATTTTTTATTTAAATATAACGGCTTGTTATGTAAATCCATCCACATATGCATGTGCATGCATAAACATGCACTTAAATGTCCCTGTGTCATTAATACATGTATCACTACAAAAATGCCTGCAAATACGAGAAATAAAATGTTTTCATAAAGCCCAGTAGTGAAGAGGAACAAAGATACAAAAAAAACCCTAAGTTTTTAGAGCTGACTGCCAGAGAAAATTTTACAGGTTTTTGTCACCTTAATTGAATTAAAGAAGACTCCTCAACAAGAGGAAATTCAATTCAAAGCTGAACTCCTGAGAGACTTCAAAATAAACTACATAAAACATGAAGTAGTATCTCCATGCATTTCTTACTCTTCCAAGTGTCAGGGATCTCCGTTCCAGCTGGAAATATTGGTCACGCCTGTCAAGGGGTTTTGATGGCAATGCTTTTTGCCTGTGCAAACTGTCATGTTCTCTAAGCAGATGGGTCCTGATGGATTTCAGAACTAAAAACAATACAGAATATTGTCTTGAGGTTTAGGGGAGAAATAAATAACTCTGCTCTTCACTACACAGAATATTTCAACTCTTGTAAATTATCAAAATTTATTATTAAAATAAAATCTAGTTTATAAGAACTCCTTAAATGGAAGTATAACTGAATTTCTGGAACTAAATTTTTTTATTTTGCTGGAATTCTGCTGCATTAACTAACCCTTAAAAATGCAGTTTGCATTGAACCTAACAGTTTGGATGCAAAGCACCAATGAACACACAATTCTAGTGGGGAGAAAAAAAAAAAATCAAGGCAATCTGGTTTTGTTCCTTGCCTTTAAAGGTACTTCCTAGCCAGAATAAATTTACTACACATTGATTAACTCACAATAAAAAGCATGAGAGCAGGCAAGGAAAAATGCATTTAAGTTTCTATATCTAGGAATTAACATGATAGTTCTTTAAGAAAAATGCATTGATAGTGTCTTCGACAAAATTGCAAGTACACAATCAGAAGAGAGGTTCAAAAAGGAACTGATAAAAAAGGAATTTCCAAATATATGGGCATGTCCAGCTAAACTATTGCACTCAAACATTTGACAGGCAGTTGGCAATAATTTTACACTCAGGTAAGGTTGTTCTCCTTATCTGTGGAAAGTGCTTTATTGTTAATCAAAGTAGAATCATCAGTGAGCACCAAAAAGTGATAATTTAAAATGTGCTGGCAAGTCAGTATAACCTTCCCATCCTGCCCACTTCATCTACTATCACATTTGAATTACAGTCACAATATAAGCTCTCCACTTTAGTATAACAGGTATTTTGATAGATTTCTCTTCAGATAAGTTATGAAAAAACATCTGGACCCAAGTAAGTTTTTGCATTGGTACAATGGAGAGATTATTTAATCTCAAAAAAATCTGAAATCTTTAGAATGACAGTGTTATATTAAAGACCCAAGATACTTCCAGTAAGTTATAGAATCTAATTTACAGGAAGCAAATCCATTCCATCCTCTAAAAAATTGCTTTGATTTCTCCCATTGCTTCAACTGCAACAAACAGGTTGGATAATTGCTTGAAATGAAGAAAAGGAGATCAGCAAAACCCACTAATTACATTTCTACTTAGAGAATATTTTCCTTTCATAAATCCTTACAACACAATTAATTTCAAGGATACCAGCCCTCCTCTCCAAAAAATAAAGGCAGAAGTATGCTAAAGAGAGTATAACTATGCAGCAGTAATCAAAAAACCCAACAGATAAAAATTACACCTACAACTTGACACCTCTTTATAAGTAAGTCAGTATTTGTTCTTCACTCAAAGTAGGGATTTCTAAAATCTGTTTTCACAATTTATTAGTCCTAGCATAGCCAGACCCAGAGAAGAACAGCACAGCAATGACCTTATCTGAATCACCATAACAACTTCAGCATGCAGCCAAATGAAAATCTAAGAGCATTGTTTGTCTTTCAGCACTAAGAACTATTTATTACTTATATAACAATTGAATTTAAATTACAAACTTCCCCCATTTTTGCACAGCAGAACCTACAGATCAGGATCTGCAAGCTGAAGAGCCCATTCACATGACAATAATTGCCTATGCAGTAATATAATGACCTCTAACAGCAGAGTTTTAAATATATGTTACACATTTATATAAATGTGAATATTTGTAACTACTATGTAAAATACATATATATATGCATACAAAAATATAAATGAAGTATACATATAATATACACTTACATAAATGTATTTTAAAATACACTAGATACACAAATAGCAACAGCAAAAGAAATCCCTGTATTACCAGGAGGCAGGGCATAGTTGTTTCTATCCTTTCAGCTCCTGAAACTGGTACTTCCTCACATTTCCATACTGCTAAAGCCATAGAGTGGCCATTTACACAAGTTCTAAGGCACCATCTGTAGGCACAATATCACCATTCAAGTTTGCTTCAAAACCTCTGACTAGGTCAGCAAAGCTCTGACTCTTACTGAGGTCCTTAAAAGATAAAATAACCTGAAACACCAAAACTTTTGTTTTTAACGCCATGCTAGCATGCATTCTAAACACTCTTTCCAATTATTTAATACTTTATTTCTATAGTCATAGAGTTCAAGCCCTATATCAATACTGTGCTTCGGAAGTTTGGCTCTTATTAATCTCTTCAAAGAGACACACACACTCTGCCCAGAAAAAGAACTTAATACTACTGCAACCATTCCAGCCAAGGGGACTTGCTAGGGAGTTCTGTGCCATGAAGACAAGATTTATACATTACAGAAAGCAAGAACTCATACAAGATGAATTCCAGCAAGAGAGAGCATCTTTCCTGATTGAACAAGCGAGGGCACCCCAATCCCTACCTCTAACAAAGATGTCTGTCCAGCCCAGCAGCCAGGGCAGACTGGAGTCAGCAGCAGCCAATTGCTCACCCACAGATCAGCTCTTAATGCCCATCTTGGTGCCCACTGGCTCTTGATGAGCACACCCAGCCACAAGGACTGTGGCATTTCCCCTCTCCAGGGACAGCACCCACACCTCACATGAGACTCAGGCATGCAGCCTTTCCTCAGCTCGGCTGCGCCGCGGTTCCAAATAGCAAGGAGATGGCAACAAGTTGACAAATGCTACACTGAATCCACCTTCCCCTGGGAAAATGTGAGGACCAGGACAGCCAGCACACTTCTAAGCACTTGGACTCATGGGTTTAGAAACAGCCATTGAGGGTCACACAGCCAGCACCTACTGCTGAACCAATGCAGTCCAAGCGAGCCATCACTCGGCCTGAGGAGCCAACAAGCATTCAGGCTCTTTGCCACAGGACATCTGAAGGGCCCAGAACTGCTCTTAGTCAATTTGCTCCTTCCTCACAAGTTTCAACATCAGAATCACTCCTGAGAGGCAGCAAATCTGGTTCACTGCCACGCATGAGGCTGAGAAGGTGCACAAACACAGTAACACAATGAAGCACAGAACCCACTACTCTGCTCTCAGTGACCCCAAGGAAGCAGGCAGCCAGCCCCATGTCCTGCCCTCCATCATGCTGGGGTAGCAAGGAACTTGCTTTCACATCTTGTACCCACAGCTTTCTTTGCTTTCAGAAGCAGCATGCTGCATAGGGGTATCAATTCAGCACCTCATACAAACTATAAGATGGATTACCAAAATCAGGCACAGATCATGAATTCAGGTGATATCAGGACAGGGAACACAAAGTGGAGACCTGCAAGTTCCAATTTACTCCTGCTGGAGTGACCTCTGTTCAGTGATTTTACAGCTTTGAACTTCCCTCTATTCTATATGTATGCAAATTACATTGCCACCTCTAGTGCTAAGAGCACAAGCCACTGTTTGAAAACATTCTGAAAAGGTAAATGAAAGGTGCAGCAGAAGTACAGAAATACATGCTTTATTGACTTGGCATCCATTCACTTATTCAAGAGAAAGGCTGAGATTCCTGGCACAGGATATTTAAATAACTAGTCAGATGTTACGACACATACAAAGAACAGGCAAATCATGAGATGGAAGTTAAGTATGGCGACTATGGGAAGCATTACATAACTGCAAATGGGTATTCAGGAACCTTCTCTCAACTTGCACATCAGGGCAACTATGGAAAAAATATCCTGTATGGAATCCTTCCTTCAGTATGGAATACTTCACTTCCCAGGCAGCACTTCACAGAAGTGACTGCAGGATTATCAAAGTAAAATGTTCTTTGAAAAACTAGACAAAGAAACAAAATAAAGAAACAAACTAATCAACCATTCCACAAAGTTTTTCTTGAACATTGCACACCAAGTACTATATAAGCGGATTCAACAGTTATGCAAAAAATGGAACTCATCATTAACTCACCACAAGAGATCAGAATCTGCAGTATTGTTTACAGAAGTACATGTGTACCAGCAATTCATTGTGTATTTAAAATTATTAGCACCCCATGCCAATTAGAGTAGCCTTACAAATAAAAGCTAAAAGCCTCTTTAAAACTTACAAACTGTTGAGCATGAAATCCACATATTTTAGACAAAAGGCTAATCTTTGATATTGGATGTATGCTATGATTAACTTTATTAGAAGATTTCATGCTCATAATGGTCCTTTAAAGTGTTTTAATATTATTAAAGCAGGGAACAAAATCAAAGGAATTGTGCTAATGTTTATAGGTTATCATCAATAGAAATAGGAACAAAGCAATTCAGCTTGATTCCAGCTTAGTTCCTTTTCAACTTATTTTTGTTTCTGTTGTTCCATTAACAAGATCTTGTTTAATCACTGGACAAGATGACCTACTGCAAAATAGCTGCATGCTGTGCTCCCCTGAAACAAAGACACAGGGAATTTAAACACAACAAAGCATACAAGCACACACTTCACTTGCATGTTTAAGAGCATCAAGCACATCTAAGAGAATCACAGCAACTACTTGAGTGACAAAGATCAAGAAGGGAAAAAAATAATTCTCCAGTAAAGCAGAGTCTTAGAAGAAAGGCAGCAAACAAAACGGGGACTAAGACAGGCTGGAAAGTTTTCCTCTGAAACTTCCCACCCATGGAATCTATGGAAGAGAACAACTTCAATATTTCCCTCTTAAAAAAACATGCTACAGTCAAGAGTGCAGCAGACCTGGAAACGCAGGCAGTTCACAAGAGTTGATAAGAAGCGCAAACTGACCTTGCTCATTATTTAGACATCTCCCAATCCTCCAAAGTCAAGCCTAAGTTGCCAACATTTCTGCTTAAAGACACCTCCTTCCCAGGCACCTGGGAAAAAAGCCATGTGCACAGATTGCTCAGGCCATGTCAGGTGCCAATTTCTGCAGATCACAACAAGCACCACCTTCCAGAACTCAAGTATTTGAAGCTCTCAAATGATGAAGATCACATACACAATTCAGGAAGAATTAAAGGACATTCTCCCCTCTCAAGTATTATATTCAGGCTCTTCTCTTAAACTGGGTATCAGCTGTTTCATTCCTGATCTTAGGTGTCCTTTGCATGACATGAAGAAAACCTCTGGTCAGGCAAGAGAGGGGGACTGCTCTTCAAGCACAGTCCACACAAAAACAGTCTCACACATACAAGCACTCAGACACTCTTTGGAGAAAGCAGGCATCACATTTATGCTATGAAATTCAGTACCTTGAAGATCCTTACAGCAAACTTTAGGATTCCATGGAAATTTGCCTTTTGGTATTTACAGTAATCCCTTGCCATGTCTGTGGGAGTTTGAAATGTCATTCTCCACACAAGTACAGACAAGTGGGTCAGGATACACTGCCGTTATTTCACAGATCAAAGATCTCAGGCAAACAAAACCGACCGGCAGCGCGAGCATTCCAGGACACACATGGCACTTCCTCATTTTCCTACCACTCACAATCCAATTTTTTTTCCCACAACACAGTAAAAAGTGCATATATTAAAGAGAGCCAAGAGTAAAGTGGAATAATTTTAAGCTCTTAAGAGAGTACGTGAGACAATGGTCACCTGCTGCACAAGGTCAGCAGTGATGTGCTCAACTGCTCAGTTGAGCAAGTGCAGAGAAGGTGGGCCTTGCCCCAAATAAAGTGAGATTCTGTGTGGCCTCACTGCTGGTGACACAGTGCCCGAGTTCACTCAGGTGTGATTAGCTCAGAAGCCTTGCAGCATCAGGAGAAGGCAGGTCAAGCACTGCAGCAGCAAAAGGACCATGTCCTTTCTCAGCAACCAGCCAGGGGGTTTACAGGGACTTGTGCCTAGCTCTCCTACCCACAGGTTTTTCCAGCTTTGCTGAAATGTTTCCATCCTCTCCTTTACAAATACATCAGTTCTCATTTTAACTCTGCCTTCAAAATTAATTATTTCTGGAGTACTCGTGATGTTTTAAGCCCTCCTACACCCTCAGAGACTATTATCTCTCTGCTTCTCCATGTAAATAAAGCTTGGAGACAGAGCTCAAGTGACGGTCACAGCACACGTGATCACAACGGGAGAACTGCACCTCAGGACTTTCAGTCTTCTACCATGACTGTAAATCAAAGGTCTTTCCATGTATTTTCTAGTTAAGGTCTGTACAAGTTGCATTTTTGCTTAAGACTTTTATTACAAGGTAAGTAAGGACTTTCCACACTAGTTAATGCTTTCAAAAATTAGTGTTGTAAGGCAAATCAGGTGCTTTATCACTCGCTTGTAATGAGGGAAAGTGTTTCATGATTCCAGAAAAATATCTTTCCCCTTTTTTGTTCTGAAATCGCTAATTACTCAGTACTACAGTTCCCCAAAACTACTGAGGAATTTGTTTTCAGCCACTTCAGAAGAAAGGTACAAATAGTCCTGAAGTCCAAGCTTTACACTGAAGCAGATGAACAGAATCTGCTGCAGTAGACAATGAGCTGAACAGCTACAGGTACTCCAAAACACATCAGACTTCCCTTATGGTCACTTTGTGCCCCAATGTTTTTGTGCCTTGAGTCCTACAGAGCCTGAGAAGTGTGCAGAACTCCTACTACACCAAAACTGTGTGTTTCACATTTATGGGCAAGAGTTTGAGCAACTACATACAATGAAGCACTGGTTTTGCTGTTACTTTTTTCTGAGGCCATTCCTCTTATCCATAGCAAAGAGGGATAAAAAAGGAATTTTTAATGTTTGTCATTTCATTTCAGATGCATAAAAGACCATGACTGAATGCACACTGCCCATGAGTTCTGCCCACTGTGGGACATTTACTATTTAATGACTCACTGAGGAAGGCTCCCATAATAAGTCAGCCAGCACTTGCAAAGCCAAGAAACCTGTCACCATTCCTGCTTCCTGCCAACTGCCATTCCCTTCCTTAATGGGCCTGTTGAAAGTGTGTCAAATACTAGGTGGGCCTAGCAGTTTGCAGCCAAGTTTCTCCTCCCATTCTCTGGACAGTGCCATAACTACCTCTAATTCTTAGCAAAGAAACAGCAACCAGCACTGTTTGCACATCTCCTTGGATTCACAGTTCAACTCAGTAACTCCAAAGAAACAGCATGGCAATCTGCTCATGTAGACAAACAAAAGTCTGCAGGTTCTCCAAACATTTACTCCATACTTGCTAGAGAAAACTCCTCCCAACGTGTTCACAACTTTTAGTGCTTCCCTTTTCAGATAACAGAAAGCCTTCCCAACAGTGAGTGGCAACTCCCAAGCTTTTAACAACTGCCTGGGTAACTGGATCTCCAGACTTAACAATGTACACATAGAAAAACTTCACTTTGTATCTTACATTCCAGCAAAAATGACCCCCAGTTAAACAGTCACCCCTTGAAAGGAGCATGAGGAACAATTGTGGCACTCATACTCCCAATCCAAAGGCACAGAGATTCTCTGACTCTCCTTCTCTTTCAAAAACAAATGCATATGGATTGTTTTTCAAGTCTGTGAAAGAAAAAGATATTCCTATACATTTCCAAACGGCACATCAAAGCCTTTACATGATACACACTTTAAGTTAACCAAAAGGAAGAGCTGTACATTTCAAGTGATGAAGCTTCAGAAGCAAAGGCAGCTAATGAAAGAACCTAGCATCAAGAAATCCATAGAAATCCTAACTCCACATGCATTTCCTAGTAAGACTACAGAGAAAAGAGGTGGGAACAGAAACTGAAAGGAGCCTTCTCAGGCAAACCAGGTGGATTCCTGTTAGGCAGCCTAGTTCTGTGATCTTTCCATCTTAATCTTTCCAAATTCACTCTGAGTGATGTCCATTTGAGCACTGCTGTAGTGCTCCTTGCTTTTCTGCACTTCACAGTCTCAGATATGCAGTCTGCAGCACAGCCTCAGACAGTTCCTGTCCACTGGTTCTTGTGCCAACACTCATTTAGATTAAACCTGTGGTTTCTCTTCCTCATTGTTAACTTTCCAACAGTTCTTGGAATGCAACTACATGTAAGGCAGTGTTTCAATGAACACTTCAAAGGCCATTATCAATACTTTAAAGGTCATTGAGAGCAGCCCTGTGGAGAAGGATTTGGGGTGAGGGTTGACCAAAAACTCAACATGAGCCAGCAAGGTGCACTTTGCACATTCTAGCCCAGAGAGCCAACCACATCCTGGGCTGCATCCTAAGGAATGTGGCCAGCACATCAAAAGATGTGCTTCACCCTCACTGGTCCTCCACTGTCCTTGTGTCTGTCCTCTGCAGCTGTGCATCTGGCAAACAGAACCTGTGAAACAACTACCTCAAAAGCAACCCACCAAAACAAGGCTTGCTTTTTTGGTCACCTCAGTTCCCCATTTCAGCTTACCACAACTGCCTCTGCTCACCAGTTGTGAAGAGGCAGGAAAGGAAAAGGGAAGAATGTTCCCGTACCTACAGAGGTGAATACAGCCTCCAAATCTACTTTGTTAGCCCAGCTAGGGAAGCTCTTCTAATTCTCCTTTAATACAGACTGCCCAGGGACCATCTCATTCAGTTCTGGAAGAGAGAATTCAAATCCCTTTCTCTGAAAAGTGGATCAGAATTTACAAGCATTGATAAACATATCATCACACAATAGGATTACATACATTGCCATTCTTGCCCTCAAATCACACTACTTTGGTGACTTCGCCTTGATCACATGTGGTCTTATTTCTCTTCCAGGCATTTCTTTGTGTCAATTCCCAAGTTTATACTGTTATTACTTATTCCCATTGCACAACTTCATAAGGCACCCCATTTTTATCAATCCAGTATTCCTTATTGTCCAGCTCTTACACAACTTTCCAGTTTTCCTTTGAAATACTGATTCCTCAAGCTTGCTTATCATAGTTCAATTTTATGGTGTAAACAATACCAGCACCAATTTTAATCTTGAGAAACACTTCTTGCAAGTACCTTTCAAACCAATGGTTCCTCTTCTGACTCAAATCTGTTTCTGCTTCCTCTCCTTCATACTACTCTTTACCCAAGTACCAGCTCTTGCACTAATTCTCTTCTATCTCTGCCTTAAGAATAAGTGTGATCTGTTATCAAGTTCCCAGCAGATTAGAGCTACTCCATTTCTTTCACAGAGAAAGGAATTCAATCACTTATTCTTACAAAAGATGCAGGTCAGTCAAGCATGATCTATCTTTAGCAAATGCACATAGGACCCAGTCTACTTAGTTTCATGTTGTTTATTAATTCTTTCCTTCACAAATTCCCTGGAGTCTTGCATACTACTGATGTCAAACTCATTAGGCCATAGCTGTTCCACTCCTCACCTCCAGCTCTTTCAGGAAACGTTCTCCAGAGTTCAGTAAAAAATCTGCCAAGTCAGAAGTAGGATACATTTAAAATTAGATTCAAGCCTGGTTGTGGTTCTACTGCTGTCACTTTATTCCTGCACTTCTCCTCCCTGTGACTCAGCTACCTTGTCCCGTTCCCAATCTGCCCTCCTCTCCAGCTTCTCCAGGTCATTTCTTGAGATAAAGGAAACTTCAGTTCAGAGGTATTCCAACCTAATTTTTGACAACACTTCAAAATGTACTTCTATAAACATTTTACTGGCAATAAAAAAAAAAAACAATGCTACTAATTTATAGTTTAGGGGGTTGTTTGGGTTTTTTCCTTTTTTTTCCTTGCATCAACACCACTTAATGTGCAATAAAATTAATACACACTCCAGAAGAACAGAAGAAACAAAAGCCTAGGTCTTTTCCAAGAGGCCAACAACAAGGAGAGGGCAAAAATATGCTCTTCCTCCTACAGATATCCAACTAAGGCTCATCTTGTAACAGTGTTTGACAAGAAAGTGCCTGATAAATATCACAAACCTCACAACCCAGATAATCTAATTACTTCACAGGAACTGATCCCATGAACATCCACATGTGAACAGCACCTAGACACCCTGAGGAGAAAGGATGCACTTGAAAACCATGCACATTGTTCAGAAATTGAGTTATTGCACCTTAGCCTCTGAGGAATTGTGCTTGGATTTTCTGTTGAATCAATAATTTAATTCTCAGCTACCTTGTGTGGAATGTGTTTATGTCAGATCAACCCTTGTGTAACAATAGCCATCACATTGATTATGTCTTGGCAATTTTTATAAATGCCAAGAACTCGTTATGGAAGACGACTCACTGGAAATTCAACATTATGTCTATCTGCTCTTGTCATAGCAAAGCAACTGTGTGGGCAGCCCAGCTGGGCAATCGCATCTCCTGCTTCAAGGGTTAAAAAAATTTTAAAACAACCACAACATAAACCAGCTATGAAATACATGACATAAAATCCTTCTACCTTACAGGCCACATGAAGCAGTCAAGCATCTATGAAAGCAGGGAAGAGACAGGCAAAGGAAACTTAAATCCAGGACAGGCTTATTACCCTGGGGCTGTTTGGTACAAGATATACCTGAGCACTCAGTGATGGGCCGGCAGGGATAGAGGAAGGTAGATTAAAACACCATTTGGAGTCTTTTCCTCAGGATTCTCTGCCTGAACGCATCAAGCACGCCCGACTCGAAACAGACACGGTGCCACGGTGCCCCTCACTCCCGGAGCTCCGCCTCGCTGCCGGCGGAGCGCCGAGGCGGGGCGGGAATGGAGGCAGCTCCATGACCACGAACTGCCCGGGGCGAGCCGAGTCACGGCCCAGCCAGGCATCCCCCGGCCGGGGGAGGCCGCGGCCAAGCGGGGCCTCGCCGGCTCCCAGCCCGTCCTTCACCGCCCCCTGAGCAGAGCGAAGCCCCCCGGCCCCGCGGGACGCGCCCCTCCGGCGGCGGCTCCCGCAGCCGGGCAGGCGCCGCTCGGCGCGGGGGAGGGGACCGCGGGAGGGCCGGCAGGAAGCAGGAGCGGAGCGGAGAGGCGAGGGACACCCGCACCCCCTCACCTGGCAGCCCTTCTTGTGGTGGAAGCCCACCACCACGATGTGCAGCACCGGGCCCCGCTTCTCCATGGAGCAGCCCGGCGATGGCCGCGCCGGAGGATGCCGCCGTCCCCGGGCTCTCGCTCCGCCCCCCGGGGTCCGGCGGGGACGCAGCCCCGGCCGCCTGCGCTTCCGCACCGCCGGCCCGGGAGGGCGGGCACGGCCCTCAGCGCCGCCCTCCGCCCAACCCTCCCGGAGCTCTGGGCGGGCCAGCGTGGGAAAGGTCTCTGCGATCGGCGAGTGCCGGTCCCACAGATTAGTGGCAGCCCAGAGAGAAGGCTGGAGGGTGTCTCAGTACAGTTTAGTCAGGTTGGTGGGTGAAGGTTAAGACTGAGGAAAAAATCAAGGAAAGGCTTCTTCCCTCAAGGGGGAAACGAAACCTCCAAGAGGAGGAGGCTCAGGGGGCTCCTCATGGCTCTCTACAAGCCCCTGAAAGGAGGCTGTGGCCATGTGGGACCGGTCTCTTCTACCGGGCCTGCAGTGAGAGAGCGAGAGGGAATGGCCTTAAGATGAAACTGGGGAGATTCAGATTACATATTAGAAAAGATAATAAATCAGTGTTAATGTGTTAAGGCATTGAAACAGGCTGCCCAGGGAGATGGTGGGGTCACCATCCCTGGGGTGTTGATGAGGCCTCTGGCTCTGGGCGATGTGGGTTAGGTGTTACAGTGGCAGTGCTAGGTGGACACATGGACTGGATGATCTGAATGTCTCTTTCAACCTTGATGATCATTCTGAGATTCTATAAACATGTCTTAGCATACCCTAGAAAGAGGGCAGTTCAAAGACTTGTCCAAGATCACGGGCAAATTCAGTGTGAGAGAAAAAAAAATAAATTTAAAACTGTATCTTACTGCACTCACACCATGCTACCTCTTTAACACCTTTGTTGTGATTCAATTGACTGCTTGAATCAACAGCATTTGGTAGAGGCTGTACTCTTAACAATTAAAATTCTCTGGGGAAATTGGAGGCAGATAATCTTTTTGAAAGAACTATAAAAGAGTAGTGCTTAAAGGAAATCTCATCACTAACACAGTACCCAGGGGCTCAAATTATAACAATACAGCATGCAATCACATATTGTTTTTCAGCTTCAGCAGAATTGTTATAGAAAACATATACTGCAGGGAACACGGGATAAACTACAAGGAGCAATCCTTCTGGCAAAGGAATGGTTTCTTATTAGTATTAGGCTCTTACTGACAGTTTACTATCATTTAAAACCAGAAAATTGCATGCAATATTGGCCATTATCTCCTGCAGTAATGAGATATCCCCCCAAAGATTCATGTGAGTGTTTATGGTTCATTCTCATTTCATTCAGGAAAGTGCAGTCTGGCATCACTCTTACTGTTATGGATTATGCATTATAGAGGCGTCTCAGTGATACTACTGGATAATGGTGGCTTATGGCTTCTCTGAATAGATTATTAGATTTATTTTTTTCTGCTTGAAATTCTCTTTCCTGCTAAAGCAATAAAAACTTACAGTGTCAGTCTAGTCTAGGAAAACAAACTAGTTGACATAATCTATGTTGTTTTCACAGTTCACACTGTGTGCATTTATGAGAAAGAAAGGCAAGTGAGAGCTGCTATGAAACAGCTCTCAGAAAAGTCTCAGAATTTTCCTAAGGCAATTTTCTTTCTCCATGCACAGCTAACAAGTAGCAATAAAAACTCACCCCTACAGTTCTTCTATTACTCAGAGACTTTGCTAAAGAACCACCAGCTATAATATCATTACCATAGTAATAGTTATTTGTTAGTCATTCTTTCAGTCACAGCAATAAGGCAGAGTTCTCACCTTATGTGCCGTGAGACTTCTAGAGATGGATAACCTTTCCCTGGGCAGTACAATAGTTTGTGCCTGCAAGTAACACCAGAGCTAAGCAGTGCCCATGGCAACTGATGGCTCCCCTCTATTTGTTAAGTACAGCCCAGCTTCCTAAAGAACAAAGCTCTGAAGTTGTGGAGACAAGCACGTGAATAAAAAATAAATGTCCTTTGCTTTCTGTTGAAGAAAAGCATAGATGAAATCCTGGCATGGATTGAGATTTGTATCTAATTTCTTCTGGATGGCAAGCTCACTTCATTGTTGGCAGTATGTTTTCTTTGAAGTTCTTATCCAAAATGAATGCAGTAATTCCCCTAGAAAGTTAAAATAATCTCTTTTTTTTGCCATCAACAAGACCAAATGTCATTTGAATTGTACATTTAGTTACATTAGGGCACCATGATGTAGGAGGCAGTGTTCCAAACAGGCTTCCCCATGGAAAATACTGTGTTTGATCCTGTGGGGATGACGGTGTCCTTCTCATGAGATTGCTAGGACTCTCAAGCGTACAAGCAAAAGAGAGGAGTTTGGATTGTTAGGGAGGTTTGCAGACACAAATGCAATGTCTCTTCTCCTGCACCTTTAAAGAGGCTTAGATTTGGATGGCAGAAACATTGCTCTCAAATCCTGGCTGTTCTCCCCACACAGGACAAGATAATCTCTTGTCCTGGCCACTGTTGACATTTTCACTGCCCCGGGGTCCCCGCTCACTTTGGCTGGAAGGGCTTGCAAACCTCTAACTCCTGCTTCTTCAGGTCAGATGAGACACGTTTGAAGAAGATAACTGGTCAGAATTGTTTCCTTAGAAAATATTGGTTGTGAGTAATAAAGCAGAGATCTGTCCCAGTGGGTTGTGAGGGGAGCAGAGGGAAGCTTGAGACCCCAGGTGCAGCTGTTAATTATTTGTGAAGTAGACACTGCTCTTTGGGGCCCCTGATCCAAATGCTCCCCCTCCAAATACTAGCCATGAAAGGTGATAATTTTCTTTGTAATTCTGTGCTGTTTTCCTCAAAACCTCATTTCTGCCCTGGTGTCCTTTGTGGAAGCTCTGGAGGTTGGCAACAGCAAGCACAAAACCCCTTATCACAACCTAATGTACACTGCAGGTGTGACATGGACGGTCTGTTATCTCCTTTTCTCCTTTTGAAGACTGACATAGCACTAAGTGCAGGAGACAGCTAAAGCCAGACAACACTGACAGGAACGCATTGAAGGCTTAAACAAAAAGAAATAATGAGCATATGGTACATTCCCACAGTGGTTGTCAAGACAGACAACAAATATCTTTGAAGGTGGGCTAGAGAAATTGAAAGCAGACAAATTCCAGAATGATGATCAACCACCACAGTTTGGGCTTGGCTGGCAGCTCAGAAAGTTGCCGGTCCATTCAGCGGGGAGGGTAAATGGTAGTGAAAGCTCAAACTGTGCAGGATACACATGTATCTCATTCTGTTCCTTTCCTTACTCCTGGTTATTGCCACAGCCAGAAAAGGAAACAAAATGCTTTTTAGTCTGATCCTGTGTGACAGCTTTTTGGCACCTGTTATTAGTTTCATCTTTTCCCAGCATCTCATTTGCCCTTGCTCCCTGCATTGGCAGAAGCGTAGGGGCAAAGGTATCAGTGAAAGGGAGGTTCCTCTGTCCAGTGTTTTGTGCTGTTCTCTTGTTACACCTTGGCCATCCAGGGGTTACTCTCTTTGTGACTGGTACCTGAAAACACGCACTTCTGTTCTTTTGTGCTTCATTTCACTGGAGTCTCTTTGCTAATGAGAGTGCAGAAGCAGCCAAGGTAAGCACTTCCAGGTGCAGGGATCTTTGCAGAACAGAGCAATGGCATCATCAAGGCAGATGAACCCAGATCAGCAGAAGCTGAGGCTGTTACTGCAGCTCAAGCCTTCTTGAACATCCAGTCATTCCATTTGTGCACAGTCATTCTAAGCTCTGTAGAGAGGAACTGCTGAAGGAGAGGAATGAGAGAAACCCATGGCTGAACGTGTTTTGGCCCAACAAGATGCCAACATTGTCTCGTAGATGGGTTATATAGAATTCCCATAAAAGTTGCCAGTCAACATCACTGGTGGTAATGTGTATTGATAACACCTTTTTCTGCACAGCTTGCTGAGGAACCTGAAGAAGTGATGCTGCCAGTGTGTACTGTGTAATGGAGCAGAAGACAGAGAGGTGCAAGCTCACAAGGGATAGCACAGCTCCTGTCAAGGTTTTTTAGGCCAGTTTCAACTGCTGTAGAGCTGCTTATGCTCAGGACCAGCCTTTGTGCATATGGTCTGTCTTTCTGCACTCCCTTGATTGCCACATGGATGTTCTCAGTTATGAGGACAGACCTGGATGCCCTTCCCTGAGGGCATGCTCCAGGGTCTCCTGTAAATATGTCCTGAGTCTCCTGTAAACATGTCCTGAATCTTGTGTGGAGTCTTGAATGTAGACTCCACCTGTGCCTTGTGTTTACTGAAAGAGATTTGGAAGGGATCAGACTTTATCTGTCTCAAGAGTTGATCCAAACGATTTTGATGAAATTTTGTCACTTCTTCCTGATTGTGTCTGAAGTAAATAAAAATTAAGTTAGATTTGCCACCAATAGAGCTGCCTACTCAAAATGGCCCATTAATCCTAAATTGGTCACTGCTGCTTTTAGGGCCATTAGTTAATGGGAATACACTGCAGGCTGTAGTCAGTAAGACAAATACAACGTTGAGGAATGGAAATTGCAATGGATCCCATGTTTCCCTCTCAAACTATGGAAGAAGGGCAGTTTTCCCTTGGGGCTGCTCTGTTTCAGAAAGTGCCTGTATGGAGCAGCTGCCCAAGTGCAGCAGCCCTCCTGCCTGTGGGTTTTCCAAACAGCCTTTTCTCAGCTTGCTGCTTCCTGGTCTGTTCATCATTTAGCTGTGTCATTCCAGTGCTCTGCTTTCACCACTTGTCCAGATATGGAAGTTTATACCAGTTTTTGAAGAGTCCACTGGTGTCATGGGAGAAGGCCATTACATCCCTTCTTCCTGTTTGTAATGGGACTGATTCAATGATCAACATTTCCTCTGTCTGTGGCTCACTAATATTGTATCTCTGCTGTGACAGATCTGGTCTCCTTCTGCAGGCCTTGAAGAATTAATGTACAAAATCCATAACTTCAGTGTTTAATTACTCCTTTTACTTACACTGGAAAGTCCCAAGCTCTGTCAACATTACTTTTGTCTTCTCCTTGGGTGCAATCAGGGTTCAATGCAGCTGGGCCACCTCAATGGGTTAGACTTTTTCCATACACTCAGCTGATGGATGCCAGGTTATTTTTCTGCATTTTGTAAACTTTTTGGGTGATCCAGGTGAAAGACTCTGGTGCCAATTACCCCACCTGGAGTACTGTCTCCAGCACAGGAAGGGCATGGACCTGTTGGAGTAAGTTCAGAGGAGGACCACCAAGATGATCAGAGGGATGAGGCACCTCTCCTATGAGGAAAGGCTGAGAGAATTTGGTTTACTCAGCCTGGAGAAGGCTTTGGGGTTCCCTAATTATGGCTTTCCAGTACCTGAAGGGAGTCTACAAGTTCTTGTAGTGACAGAACAAGGGAGAATGAGTTCAAACTGAAAGAAAGTTTAGATTAGTTATTAGGAAAATATTCTTCACTGTGAGGGTGATGAGGCATTGGAACGGGTTGCTCAGAAAAGTTGCAGATGCCCCAATCCTGGGAGTGTTCAAAGCTAGATGAGGTTTTGAGCAACCTGCTCTAGTGAAAGGTGTCCCTGCCCATGCCACGGGGGTGGAGCTAGATGATCTTTAAGGTCCTGTCAACCCAAACCATTCTATGGTTCTGAGCTGTCCTGCTGACATGCTAATGCTTTCCAAAAATCCGTGTTTAGTGAAAAAGCCTTTGGGGGAAAAAAAATCTTAGGTGGTGTAAATAAACAGGGGATATAAGCTGGGGACAGTGTGGCAGAACAGTGCTCAGGTGGAAAGGGACCTGGGGGTGCTGGTTGACAGTCGGCTGAACATGAGCCAGCAGTGTGCCCAGGTGGCCAAGAAGGCCAAGGGCATCCTGGCCAGTATCAGGAATGGTGTGGCCAGCAGGAGCAGGGAGGTCATTCTTCCCCTGTACTCGGCACTGGTGAGGCCTCACCTTGAGTATTGCGTCCAGTTCTGGGCCCCTCACTTTAGGAGGGACGTTGAGATGCTTGAGCGTGTCCAAAGCAGAGCAACGAGGCTGGTGGGGGGCTTGGAACACAAGCCGTATGAAGAACGACTGAGGGAGCTGGGGTTGTTCAGCCTGGAGAAAAGGAGACTCAGGGGTGACCTTATCACTCTCTTCAACTTCCTGAAGGGTGGCTGTGGTGAGCTGGGGGTCGGTCTCTTTCTCCAGGCAACAACAGATAGAACAAGAGGACACAGTCTCAAGCTGCGCCAAGGGAGATACAGGCTAGAATTAAGGAGGAAGTATTTTACAGAAAGAGTGGTCAAATGCTGGAATCATCTACCCAGGGAGGTGGTGGAGTCACCATCCCTCGATGTGTTTAAAAAAAGACTGGATGTGGCACTTGGTGCCATGATCTAGTTGAGGTATTAGAACATGGGTTGGACTCGATGATCTTAAAGGTCTCTTCCAACCTAGAAATTCTGTGATTCTGTGATTCTGTGATATTTCCCATCGCGCCTAACTGCCCCTACCGCTTCAGCAACTCACTGCTACACAGTACAGTTTTCCAGATTTCTCACTGCTACACAGCACAGTTTTCCAAACTGCACCTGAGAGCGTAGGAAATACAAAGGTAAAGTTAAAAAATAAAACAAAATAAAACATCTGCTTTAGCTGGCACGGCGGCACGCGGGTCACGTGGGCGAGCCGCCGCCAATCGGAGCTCGCCGTGGGCGCTCGCGAGGCTTCGGTCTCCATGGCAACGCTGGGCCCGCAGCCGTCCGAGCGCCGGCGGAGCGGCCGCCATGGTGAGTAGCGGGAGGGGCCCGCCCGGCATTCCCGCTTCATTCCCGCTTCATCCCGGTGTCCCGGCACCGAGGCGCTCCGCCCCGGGCGGCCGGCCCGCAGCAGGGGCAGGGGTGCGGCCTGTCGTCATGCGGGAGCCGCTCGGGGCAGCTGCGGCCGCCACCTGCCCTCCCGGGCATCCCTGCCATCCGTGCAGTCTCCCAGGGCTTGGGGTTTGTGCGGGATCCGGTGGCCAGGTGGCTTATCTGCGTATCAGCGTGGCTGGTCACTAGTGGCCTGTGCTTATGAGTTTATTTACTAGTATAATTTCGTTTCTGTCTGTAATGAATACAAGCTTTCAACTAAACCCTCCAACAACAGCAAAGACGACATTAATTTAGTTTTCTGTATGATCCCTCATCTGCAAAATGTGGGACTTGGTGGGCAACATCGGTCTTGCAGCCACACTGCAAGAGCTGGTTTTATTTAGTGCTGCTTCCTCGGCTGCACTCAGTTTCCAGAGTGTTTGTCAGGACCCAGGACATCCCTCTGGCTGTCCTGAGCAGCCAAGACCCCTGCCAGGGGGCTCAGAGACCCTGGCACAGAGCTCAAGATGCCTGTGGTTTTGATTATGACCTGTGGAGCAAGTTACCAACCTTAGATGAAGATCTGCAAGCCACGACAGTTAAGTAGAATGATAATGAATTTATCACAGGGTGAAAAAGTAGATTTTGGGGTTTTTTGAATGGAGATTCAGAGGGGCAACATGGAGGCAACTAGGCATGTCCAGCCTTTCTTCTTCTTCTTCTTGGCCTCCATCTTCTGCTGTGATGTTGGCACTTTTAGATTAGTTTAGAGTAGAAGCTCACTGTCTAACATAGGTGATAAGTATTAGAAAGTAACTGTAAACATTGTATATGTAGTTTTTAGTATAAAGACATAATACCACCCCAGGGGCAGGCAGAGTGCCTCTGTCTTGCTGAGCAGACCTCGGCAGGACAGGAGAAAGAATTTTATAGATAAGATGCAATAAACAACCTTGAGACCAAGAAATGAAGAGCTCTGACTCCTTCTTCAAGCGCTGGGCTGGGAAAAGAGACTTTCTAACTTCTTTCAAGGTCGCTCTGACCAGCTAGAGACCCCAACAAGTATTGATTGTTCATCCAAGTATCCCAGGATAGCATTGTCACTGGAGCTTCCCTAAGGACGAGGTGATGAGATGAACTGTTTTGTCTGAGTTAGTACATTGCTGGCTCTCCCCAACATCAGCCAAGCTAACAAAGTACATTGGAGTAAATGAAATGGACCTGCCTTTGCATCAGCTCTCCAGGGACTGTGGTGACAAACTCCCACTCGTGCCCTGTTGTGCCTCCTTGTCACTCATGCTGCCTGCATGAGCTGTGTAGTTCTGGTGTGGTTGCCCATGCCAATAATCCTTTGAAATAGAAGCACACATAAAAGGGCTACTTAGCCAGCTCTAAAATTACTTCCTTCTTTATTTGCCCTGGCAATATTTGTTTCTGGGTGTCCTGGTTTAGGGCTGTTGAGAAACAAATTCAGATTATCACTTAAGATCTCCTTCTTCATCAAAACCAGCATGGGCAGCAGGTTGAGGGAAGTGATTTCCCCCTCTGCTCTCATGAGACTCCATCTGGAGTGCTGCATACAGTTCTGGTGTTTCCAGCTTAGGAAGGACATGGAGGTGTTGGAGCAAGTCCAGAGGAAGAGCATGAGGCTGACAAGAGCACTGGAGCACTTCCCCTGTGAAAACAGACAAGTTGGGGCTGTTCAGCCTGGAGAAGAGAAGGTTGTGGAGCGACCTCATAGCAACCTTCCAGTAACTGGAGGGGGGCCACGGGGAAGCCAGGGAGGGACTCTTCATCAGGAACTGCAGTGATAGGACAGGGAGTAATGGGCACTAATTGAAAGAGAGTAGGTTTAGATTAGATATACTAAAGAAAATCTTTATTGTGGGGGTGGTGAGGCACTGAAACAGGTTGTCCAGAGAAATTATGGATGCCCCATCCCTGGCAGCGTTCAAAGCCAGGTTGGATGGAGCTCTGAGTAACCTGGTCTAGTGGGAGGTATCCCTGCCTGTGGCAGGGAGTGGGAACTAGACAGTCTTTAAGATCCCTTCCAACACAAGCATTCACTGATTCTGTGAGAAGTCTCAAGAGTTTACATAAAAAATAACAAATATAACATACTTTCCTCTGGGCTTTTGTTAGTACGTCTATGAAAGATACATCATTCAGCTACATTATGCATGTGTAATGTAATACTAAGATATATTTATCCAAGACTTTCCTCTCCTGTACAATCCTTCTGGTTATGATTCTCTGATTGCCTCTGTCTCTAATTTTGTATGACTTTTTGGAGGTTACTTGAGCTTGCTTCCAAGTGCTGGAGCTTTCTCACCCACTTATGAGAGGTGCATAGGGACTTGATATACTAAAATATGGTTGTTTCTCAACATGCTGGTTTGCATGCTAATCCTTTAAAAGCAGTCACAGGAACTAGTCAGAAGGCAAATGTTCACAGTGATTATGCTCATTTTTCCTTATGTTTGTGCTTGTATCCTCCCCTGCAGGCAGAGCTGGGCGTTAATGAGCACCACCAGAATGAAGTGGTCAGCTACATGCGCTTCGCTCGCTTCAAGCGTGGCATGTGTCTCAAAACAGTGGATTCTTGTTTCCAGGACCTCAAGGACAGCAGGTGCTGGGTGGGGTGGTGCTGAGCAAGAATAAAACAAAATATCCTAGCAGCAGTTGCCAGACTTGAATACATTATGGGGTGAATTTTCTCCATTTGGGTTTTTGTGTTCTTGTATTTTCCAGAGGTTACAAGTCAAATGCTTTTAAACCCAAGCTCGTCAAATTCTTAGGAATTGACAGAGATATTGACATCATGACATTGCTTCATATCTTGCTTCTGATATGTAAATTCACTGCAAGGCTGTAGCTGAATTAATATTTGTGATTTTACTGATTTAAAGAGAAAATTCAAATAAAATAACCAATTAGTAATGCTGTGGTCATCTAATAATGACTGACAGTGGAAGTTTTTAGGAAACATTGCATTATATGAGTGGTACCAGTGTAGTGAGATCTCAGAACAAGGCAGAATTGTTACCTTTATCACACCTGACTCTTCTTGACCTCTCTGTTTAGACTGGTTGAAGAGACCTTCACAGTTGATGAGGTGATAGACATGCTGGATGGGCTGCAGAGTGTCGTACACAGCGAAGTGGAGTCAGAGCTCATCAACACAACTTACACCAACGTTTTACTTCTGAGGCAGCTCTTCTCACAGGCTGAGAAATGGTACCTGAAGTTACAGACAGACGTCTCTGACTTGGAGAATCGGTAACAGCTCTTGGACTATACTTGCAACAATAAGAAAACATCAAAGTGTTGACTATTTGCATTCTTTTCCTAACCATAGAAACCTATTCTTTTACTATTGTATCAGTGATAGGTTAGCTTCAATGTTTCCATCTATAAAGTAGCAAGATACAAAATAATTTCAAAATTGTGAGCAAGATGTCTTATTAGTAATATTCTTACTGGAATTAATCATTTAGGAGCAGGTGACTGGACTCAATTAAAATCTTTTATTGTCTGGTTAGATTATATTTTAATTAAGGATGCTAAATCTATTGTAATGCATGTATCATGCCATTGCATGACATGATCTATTGCATTTATGGTATTGGAGTAGGGCTTCATCCTGTACTTCTGACAAGAATTTTACATATAAGAAAAAGCATAGCAGCAGCCTGGTAAAATGTGTTTCTTAGTGTAGCTCTTAGTAAAGAAATGCCTCCTTATATTTTTTCTTTGGTAAATAAATGTCTCTTTATTTTTTTTTTTTTTCCAAGAGAATTATTGGACCAGGTTGCTGAGTTTGAAAAGTCAGAATATACCTCTTCAAACAAAAAGGTAGAATTTTATTTTAATCAATCATAATCAAATGTCATGTGGAGTCATGACAGATGTTTAAAATGCTTAGTACTGACTCTTTGTGCTCAGGAGAAAACCAAAAACCCCCATTTTTTTTTACAAAACAGTCTTTGAAACTCTCCAAAAATTCACATTTTGCATTTTGGCACCAAGACTCCCTCTGAAGTGTCTTGGCTGTTTCCAGAGTGCCTGTTCTGCACTGCTGGGGTGTGTCTCACACACCTCATCCCAAGGTCTGCCAGACCAAGGATGTGTTGAAGCATCTGCTCCTGGGTTCCCTTCCCTTGGCACCTGGGCTGAGACTGGGACATTCACTTGTGCCAAAATGGACCCAAGAGCTGAGAAGATTGCACAGTACAGATATCACTCTATTTTGTCTTGCATGAATATGGCTGCAAACCTTATTAAAGGTGTATTTATATATGTTATATTGTATTTATATATATAAAATACATGTTATTTTTAATACCTTAAATGAGAAAATTATTTGGAGCTTTGTAAATACTTTTAACTCTTACAATCACTCAAATATTATGTTCTCCTTGCTTCTTTTTTCTTTTGGTTGCTGCAGGATTGTCAGTCTTCTGTCAAACCACATTTGCTATACTTTTATGTCTCTGTGCAGTATCTTTGTTTAACTTAAGCTCAAAGTGAAGTCCATAACTTAGAGCCAAGGAAGCAGTAAAAAATGAATTTGAAATAAAAGGCTGTTCATTTGCTTTGCAAAAGAAAGCTGAATTGACTATCAGTAGTTATTCTACAGGCTAAAAGAGTACTTTTCTTCCCCCTAGAAATATGCATAATTAATTTTTTTCACCTTTATTATTTCTTTAGTCCACTGCAGATCCCATTAAACCAAAACTTGCTCCATTAAATGAAGGTGGATCAGAGCTGCTAAACAAGGTAAGAACTTGACTGTTCAGGCAGTTGTGGTCAATGACCATTCTGCTTATGCAAATGAACTGAATAACTGTACAGTAATATCTGTATAATGTGTCTGTCACTATATAGACATCACAGTAATATATCCCAGAATGTAAAATAAAATACTGGTAAATTAATAAACATTGTAAGCATCAGAAATTTATTGTGCGATCTCTAACATGTATCTCAGTATCAACCCTTCTTTTGCAAAAACATTTTGGTCTTTGTAGTAATTTATTTTTCCATTTCATGGAGTAAAATAGTAAATTAGTTCCATACAGCTAGCTGGTACTTCAACAAAGAAGTAAATTAAAATATGCAGCTGGCTGAAATTACCAGGTTATTGAACATCTTCTGTATCACCTCAAGTCAATCTCATTACATCCATTCTCTTTTGTTTTGTAAGTTGGTTAAATTCCTCCTGAAGAAACAGGCACTTAAGGAATTTGAAATTTACTGGGTTTGAAAACATTTGATTTCTCACTTGCTAAACATTTTCAGAATTATGAAACACTTTCTAGTACTTAATCCTATCAATAATTTTTATTAGGTATTGTACTCATTTTATTCACCTACACTTTTCTAAAATGTCATACTTTTTACAGTACCCTTTTAAGTTTTTGAAAGTCAAGATAATTATCAAGGAGTTTTATTTTCTGTCTTCTGTCCTGCATTCCCAAATGATGTGTTGAGTACAATGTCTGTCTCAAGTTGTTGTTATTCACTGCAATAATTAAAGCATTCAAAGAATTCAGGCTTGTTTTGCTTATAGGTTAATGTAGTTTTCTTCCAAAAATAATTTCAAAATCATAACAGTTTTTCTTGAATATGTACATCTGTTATCTTTTTTTCCCCAAAATCATTCAAAGTTCATGTGATGAATTTACTCTGATGAAACATGGGTATTTCCTGTGACACAGAACAGGAGATGCAGTAACCTGGTATTTGTCTCTTTTGAAAAGGAACTGCAGATAAATTCTTCCTTACCTGTTGATTGAAAATATGAATTATAAGCAACAATGTGATTTGCATCCCTAAACATGCAATTTTTAATCATGAATCTTGTTACAAACAAGATACTGATCTCAATAATCTCAATGCAGTAAAGCATGTGTTTAGGTGAACAGCTGTATATGTTACAGTAGAATTGAAGACTTAAATTGCTTTCTCACTGAGGCAAAAAACCACAATAAATTAATGAATTACTGACTTCTTGTGGAGGCCATTTTTATAAGCATTTAGGATCACTTTTATTTTCTTAAGTTATGAAGTGTATTTTCTTCCCTGAAATATTTGCAAAATCTGAAATGGTGCCAGGGTGTTCACAAACATTTCTTGTTCTTTAACCCAAAGACAGTTGCTCATCTCCAAGAAGAAAATGAAAAATTGAAGACCAGGCTCAAGACCATAGAAACACAGGTAAGTTGCCTGTAATCTTGGATGCTTAATGTTCGTTACATATTTTAAAATATCTAAATAAGAATCCCATGCTTATTATGTTTTCAGTTAAAATACATTTCTGAGGTTTTAAATTTTCAATGTATTGCAGGCTACTGCTGCCCTTGACGAGAAGTCCAAGCTGGAGAAGTCCCTGAGGGATTTACAGATGATCCAAGGAGATCAGAAGGTAAATATAGTTATATCCCTCTGCTCCCATTTAACACAACTGTTGCCAGCACATCCAAAATGTTGGTCTGTATGGTGTGTTCCTGTTCTGGCAAATAGAAGAGTTTGAGTTAGTGTTGTTCCAGCTGACATTGTCTGTTCCTGCTCAGCAGATAATCCATAACATTAGTTGATGTTATGGCATGGATTCAGGAACTATCAGAGTTCATATTCCCAGGGCTGATATTTGTATTAACAGACACAAATCCATGTCTGTCTGTTTCTTCATGTTTAAGAATGATACCTGTTGTTGTCAAGGTGGTCAGGACACAAAGCAGAGACCACAAGCAGTCTCAGATGGAGCTCTTTATTATTGAACATGGCTGACCTTTTATGTGCTTTCTAATTGTTTATACTTCTTCTGTCTTAACTATTAGCTACAATAAATCAACATAACACTATTAGTAAAAAGTTACAGTGACTTCAGCTAACTTTCTAAAAATACTTCGTCCAGCTACAAAGTCCTCTTCTTATCTTTTTTCAATTCCTCACCTCTCTTAGTCTCCTTAGTTAGAGCCTTGGAGAAAACTCCTTATCAGCTTCTTCTTGCTTCTCAGCTTCTTCTCTTCTTCTTGCTTCTCATCTTCTCCTCGCTCCTTTAGCTAACAGGCCTGCTGTTAACCCCTTCCACAGATACCTAACCTGGTTTTTAGAGCAACAATAAAACACTCATTCTTTCACACATTTGTCACTTGATGTTGACAGGAACAAGCCAGACTTGCTGCTTGTTTGATGTTTTGCTAGTTCTCCCTATATCAGCATACTGTTGAAAACTGTTTCATTGTTTATTTTCATTACTTGAGGTTCCTAATCTGTTTTGTAAATGAGGACTCCAGCATGGTGAGTTGCTGCTGGCAAAAAAATGTAAGAAGCCTCAAGTCATGTTGACACAAATAAATCTCTTCAGGTCACCTGAGTATTTTTCTAAGTTTCTGCCTTTATTTGTCAATAATTAGAATTTTCCAAAGTTTGTTCATATGTAATTGTGTCTTAAATTTAAAACATCTCAGTTCAGGCTTTCAACAAAATTAGAACAATTTAATCCCATTATTTTGAGTAATCGACTTTAAAATTCCTGCAATATTTACAGATTAGGAAATAAGATTCAAGATAATAAAACATTTCTATTTAATTTTCATATTTTAATCCTGATTTCTTTTTATTTTGCTTTCTACCTGGTTTATGGTATGTACTTGGTTTCCTTAATATGTTAAAAGTTTACTTAGTAACTTTCAAAATTGTATTCAATAATATTTTTAATGGGCAACTTGATTAATCAGTCATGACAAATATTTTCTTTCTCTGTTTTGTTAAACTTTAAATTATTAAAGGTTTAAAATACAAAGGAGTGTATTAAATCCTGGATAATACTGTTTGTAGTGTTGAAAGATTGGAACCAAATCTCATCCTGCTTTTCTGGTTTAATATGAGTTGGCCTCAGTGTCAGGGCTGCTGAGTATCTTCAGCTTTTATGTCCTAATTTGCCCTCTGTAATCTGTCACTTTCTCTCAGTTGTTCATAAAGCAGTACATTTCAAACTCTTTGAGCAAATAAATGACTGCCAAACCACAGCTGGTTCTTAGGGATCACTCATCAGATTGATATTGGTTTTTTTTTAATTAATAGTTAATAGATAGCTTCATGTAGAAAGTATGAGTTATAGTAACTGGGAGTAACTGCTCTGTTGGTTCAGTTTAATTTGAAGATTTAGAATTTTTGCATAAATGACATATGTAATGGTTAGTGAATAACAGTTAAAATGTACAAAATGGATGTAGTGCTTTTCAACATGGCAGCCTTGGACTCTGTCTCAGAATTCAAAATAAGCTTTTCATCTGTACAGGTGCTACTGTCCTGCTCTCAAGTCTTATGTTCCAGATGGAAAAAGGAGCAAGGCTTTCTTAGGTTTTAGATTTTGTTGTTTTAAGGTGCTTCTAGTTCAGCCTCATCCTGGGTCATGACACTTTTGAGTTTGAAATTGAGCTTTAAAACCTGGGAATGTTTTGTGTTTGGTTTTTTGCTTTTCTTTAAATGAAAATTCGTAGAATAGTTACACAATTATTATGTTTTATGACTCAGAGCTGATGTTCAGAAAAGTTTCAGTTGATTCTTCTCATAAGGAAACAGGAAAGTTGCTTTGCAACTTGGAGCCTCTTTGTGTAAGACCCCTGAGAACGGTGCAATGCTGGTACCTGGCTGAGAGTGTGAACCTTAACACTTTCAGCCTTTCCTACCTGCCCCACACTAACAGCTTTGGAAATGTTTCAAAAACACATTGTAGTGTAGACATTCAGATCTTAAATGGTAATTTACTGTTTCTGTATGGCAAATAATTTCTTGTAAGGTGATTCATCCTTTGGCTCTAACTAATTCCTAAAGAAGCGAAATACAGGAACTTAAAATCTCATCTTGGCTGAGAAGACATTCCAGCCATCTTTAAAAAGTATTTATTAACAAGATTTTAAGTTATAAATCAGTCCCTGCTCTAGCTCCTATTTTAGTTGAAGCACTTCTCATTTAGGCTTTGCAGGAGTAACTTGTACATCACTATTAAAAGTGAAGGTGTACCTACTTTGTGTGGAATTTTGCACTTAAAATTTTAATTATTTCTTCTCTTGAATTTGACATATTTTAAATATTTCTTCTGTTGAAGAATAATGCAAACCAGGATATCACTGAACTGGAGAATAAAGTGGCAGCTTTGAAATCCCAGTTTGAGAAGACTTTGAATGATACTACTGCAAACCAAAAATTCTTGGAAGAAGACTTGGTGACAACAAAACATGACTTATTGAAGGTTCAGGATCAGCTATCCACAGCTGAAAAGGTTGGCATTTTACTGTAATGTGAAGATGCATTTCTTACTCACATTTTAACTGATTAGTGATTTAACAAGCATAAGCTACAGGGTGCAGAGTTTACCAGGCTCACTTTTGCCCTTGTATTTTTGTTATTTCAGTGGCAAAGCACATGAAACATAAAATAGCAAACCCACAGCTAACTGCATATTTATAATAGATGAATATTTAAAAACTATTTGTCTCAATAGAAATTTTTTAATGAAAAGCATGTTCCCAATCTTCTGAAGACTTTTAGCTTGATTTTGTTAAAAATGAAGTTGGGGTATCTATGGCTGCCCCAGCAATCTCATTTGAATCTACCAGCTGACTTTATCTAAATCTGAGTAAGTTACAGAAAACTAGTATCGTGAAACTTGAGGAGGAAAAGCAAGTTGTTTTTAAAAAAAAATACTTTTGTCTAGTCTTCATAATATGTAAAATATATGTTGATGTTATTATGTAGGAGCTGGAGAAGAAATTTCAGCAAACAGCTGCCTATCGCAACATGAAAGAGATTCTCACCAAGAAGAATGAGCAGATAAAGGATCTGCGTAGAAAACTTTCCAAGTAAGTGGTGCTGCCCTGTCTGTCTCAACAAGATCCTTGTTCTGAATCCATGCTCTGCTCCCATTTTGTCTCTAAAACAGTCTATATATTTTCCCTTAAAAAGAAATTCTAGCAGGCTGTGCTCTGATTTTTGACAAACCAGTCCTTTGAATGGATGTTTGGTATGGTTAGGGCTGGTGTGTGCAACAGCAGCTGCCATGTAGCAAGTAATGAGAGAATTTAGTGTGGAGAGCATACAGGATATTCATGGTAGATAAGTCCTCAGGTGCTGCACACAGAGATACAGATGGGAGATGCTCCAGGTGCTTTGGCAATTGTTTGGGTTTGTGAGTAGGTCCTTCCTTCATTCTATTTGGTAAACTGGCCAGTTTTAAAAGGAGAAAATAGTCTAAAAAGTAAATGCATTTGTCTGTGGCTTAAGTCATACAGTAAACCATGACAGAAATATGTCACTCTTGAGTGTAATATATTGCTTTGGTTTCTTTAGAGACAAAATGTCTTTGGGGAATTTCTAGTCTGTTTTAATTATTTTTCTATTTATTCTTTTTTAATCCTCAGATATGAGTCAGAAGACTGAAATACCAAAAAGCATCTGATCTATCAGAAGTTGTCATGGAAAGAAAATGTAGGCTGGTACTATTTTTCAATAGTTTTTGTTTTGAATGGTGTATTCTTTGCTTCTAGTGTTTAAAATAATTCTTTATTAATATTCATTTCACACTGAAACTCTTATCTTACTTCCTTGTAAACCTACAATTTATAGGTATTAGTTTCTGCAGTCATGTTTTTAATGGTTAACCATTGACATTCCTTGAGAAATAGCAAACAGGACCTTGTTGAAGAACTGAGAACATTCCCTACAAAAAAAAAAGGAGTTTATTTTTGTTAAAAAAGGGAGGAAAAAGACCAAAAATATATGCATTAGAGTTTTTGATGTCTTCAAGGTGGAAACTCCAGTTGTTACTTTTGTGTAGTTAATGTAGTCATGAAGTAGCATTATATGTAAAAATTCCATCAGTGAAAGAGTAGGAGGAACCAAAAAGAAACACTGATTCTGTAATGTTCCTTCCCACTGGACATGTCACAGTTCAGCAAAGTGTGGTCAGTAGCATTTTTCTAGAGGGTGTTCATTAGATAATGAGATAAATATGCTTTATAGCCAGAGTCCTAGACTCTTTCAGATAAAGTTGTGCTTTTTCACTGTAATTGATTTAAAGCAATTTTGAACATCAGAAGACAGATTCTGATTTTGCCAGTATTCTAAATATTGAGGTGATAATCTAAATACGCATAGGAAAGTTAGTGGAGAAACGTTTTTGGGAGAAAAGTTAGTTTAGATGTTTTCATCTCCTTTCTTAATGTAACCTCACCAGAAAACAGCTTACTTCTCTTGAGTCTTCTACTTGTAATTCTCTGCCTTGCATTTGTTTGTCAGTTGCCTAATAGTGCATTCTACTTGTTCATCTGTCCCTGTTCATATGTATCTTGTATTTTACTTCAAATAAAATACTATGTTTTCAAACATTTGATCTTTAAGGAGCTGGATTTTTTTAATAGGAATGTTTTGTATAGCTATTTTTTTAATATCTGTAAGACTGGGTGGCGGATCAGTAAAGAATCTTGCTGGAAAAGAGAACATGTAAATTACAGATTCGTGCTCAAAGCCACGTCACATCAAACAGCTGT
Source organism: Zonotrichia leucophrys gambelii (assembly GCF_028769735.1). NCBI lineage: Eukaryota > Metazoa > Chordata > Aves > Passeriformes > Passerellidae > Zonotrichia > Zonotrichia leucophrys. The sequence continues at coordinate 46,814,898 of NC_088171.1, read as the reverse complement.
AAAAGAGAAGTAGCAGTGACAGGGCTGAGGGTGATGGGTTACAGAAACTGGCATTTAACAATGTTTTTCTCAGGAGCTGCTTGAACTGAAACGGATCTTTTTTCCTCATTATTTCTTTAACAAGCAAAGCTGTTAAAATTGCTTAACTCAAATCTGCCATACACTTGCAGTCTGAGTTCTTCTTTCTTCTCTAAGTTTAAGTTTTCATGTTTTCTGTAAGTTCTGCTGCCTTTTGCCTCCCACTGTTTAAGTGAGGTTGGTTTGACATAAAGTCTCATGCCTGTGGCAGGATGTTATTGCTGTAGCACAATAGTAGAGAGTTATGGGGTGGCATCCTCCTCATCAGTGACAGTTAAGATAATGAAAGGTATTCTCTTGACCCTTGTACAGTCACTAAAATGTTAGGTTCTTAATAGGCATGTACCAAAGAGCTTTTTGGCCTGTGTTTGCTCAGAACGAGTACTTGTCTGGATGAATGTTGTGGGTATTTTGTTCATAATAACACTCACTTTATGAGATCAATTACTGTTTCTAAAATGGCAGGTAAAGGGTGAAAAAAGCCAGAGATTCTCATGACTCCTGCTGGTCTTCTCATCGGTCTTTGACTCCAGAATATGAACTCTGTGATCAGCCCTAATTATCTGCATAGAAACCATCTCAGCGAGAAAGTACACTGTCAGCTTCAGTATATGGTTAAATCTCAGTGAAATAAGTTGGCTTAGACAAGCATTGTTACACACCTTGTTACCTCCTCAAATGAGTGAGGCAGATCTTGTAAAGAACTGTGCAGTGTAAAATTGAAACTCAGACTTTGATTTCCTGCCTTGCAGATTGCCAGTTTAGCGGGTGTGGGATCACTGAGATGCTCGCTTTTTGTGCTGCAGAATGGCTAATTAAAAGTCTTGTGTGGAGCTCTTGATGAAAAATACATCATCTTTGACAGGTGATGTACCTGTCAAAGAAAACCTGGAGCATTATACAGTTGTGATTTTTTTTCTTGAGATAGGTACAATATTTTGAAGATGGAAATGACATCTGAACCTCTCCTGCAGTGCCTGATGTTTCTAAAACTTCACTTCTTTCCTTGAGATGTAAATTCTAATACTCCTTTTAGCAGCCTTTGTTCCTCGTACTGCTCAAATAGACATCATCCATTTCTTCCATTTCAGTTGTTGATTCCCTAGGTATGCCTGAAGGGAATGTTTAAAAAGAAAATTCCCATATGACTACCTGGTCTGCAGAAATCAGATCTCTTTCAGGCTGGTTGGGGTTGGTTTTTTGTTTTGTTTTGGTTTTTTCCTGCAGGCTGAAGAATATGTGAATGAAATCTAAGCATCTCAGCTTTGCTAGTGCTGACTCTGACAGCCAACAAACAACCCCATACTCCAACAGTGACTTCAGTGGTTGTTAATAAATGAGGGGTCCTGCATGTTGCCATCCTAATGAGACCATATATAATTCAATGATCTTTAACTGTTAATAAAATACTCATTAGCCTGTTTTTTTCTTGTGCCTAATAGCCATTTAAAAAAATGTCCTAAGGTGAGTACTAATACCTACATTGACACTTGAACTGCAAGTGCACCTTTTTGTTTGATATTGAGATTGATATCTTGAACAGCTGAAATCTGGACATTTCCCACATACCTTGCTTTTGGGAAACCCAGTCATCTCCCAGGAGCTTAGATTTCAGTCCAGCCAAAACGTTTGTAAGATTCCTTAGTTTGATTTCCCTCTTCTGGCATTATAAAGGACAGGTGTGTAACAAGAAATGCTGTGAAACCACAGTGAAATCTTTACTGCCTCAGGAAGCAAATGTGAATCGTGTTGAGGTATCAGGTGGCTGAATGGATCAAGCTTAAAAGGTTTGATTTCTAGAAGGATGTGCCTTCTAAAACATTGTGAAGTAATTTGAAGGTAAGTTTGTATATGAACAGGTAAGAATTGTTATTGTAATTGTTACCATGGTTATTTTTGTAACTGACTTTGAGCAGAGAATGTGCCTAGGGAGTTACCCTGTGATTGTTAATTTCGACAACATCCCAGAGAAGGTGTTGTCCCAAGATTCCTACCCTGCTCTGGCTGCCCACAGACTCTCCCTGAAGATGTCTAGATGTGCCCTCCTTAGCAGGGTCTCCTCTTGGACATATCCTGACACATTAGGCAGCTGTTTTGGAGTCAGCTCTTCTCCAAGTAAAGGTGGGTAGGTACGTGTCATTCTGTTTCAACAGAAATTTTTGTTTGTTAATTATTTTGAAATTCTTTTTAGGAACTTGTTGATGTAGTGCCTTGGAGTGTGCAGGACTGTGGCAGGGCAGCTCACGACTGACAGCTGCTGGTGAATAGGAGAGCTGCCTAGAGACTTCCCCAGAGGGCAGGCAAGCCTTGACAGAGGCAGGAGCAACTGAGAGGTGACAAGCAGAAGAACTGACTGAGTAATCCAGCTATTCTTTAGTGACATGCCAGTTTCTGACTCTCATTTGGCACAGGTCAGTTTTGAAGTCTGGTTGAATTAGGTACAATGCTATGAATCCAAACTTTATGGAGTGAATACCCTAAAAAAATCACACAGTCGGAAGATGGATAGAGCTGTGATGCTAAGGAAAAGCAAGGAAAATAAAAAGAGAGACTGTTTTCAGGCATGCTTTTCTTGAGAGGTTGAGGTAAAGTTAAACAGTTTTAAGGGTGATTGAGAGGCTGGAAATAACTTCAGGGTACAGGCCTTAAAGGCAATCATCTACAGTTTGGAACTAAGCAGCAAGTAGTAGTGATAAACTGGAAGGAATAATTGTAATCCTAGTCACTGCTTAGAGGAGTAACTGTAACCTCCAATTACACACACAGAGCGATTGCCCAACAGTTGTCATAGCCTATGAGTTGTCAAAAATCCAGATGGATTCTTTCTTTTTCCTAAGGTAAGGAAACAGGCATCTTAGGGTAGCAACTGTCAGCAGTGAATGACAACAAAAAACCCATATGTGGAAGCTGCTACTCCCTTGTCTGCATATCTGCTTCCCTTGACAGCATCAGTAAATACATGCAGAGGCTGCAGACACTCCATGCCTTTGCTCTGATTGTCATCTGACACACTAGCAGATACACACTAGCAGTGTTTGCATTTGGAAGTGAGTTCCTCTAGGAAGTGAAGGTAATAAACAACAGAGCTGCTGACACTTTGTCCCCCTCCTGCATGACTGGCTCATCAAGGAAAGCCCAGAGGGTTTATTTTAAAATCCAAGGGGTATAGTGATATATGTTGTAGAGGTAGCATAATCAAGGTCCTGGCTACCTGGTAGAATTTCTTCCCTTGTTTCCATGACTTTTGCCAATCAAACTATTGAGCTTCTCTCCCACCCTGAAATCATGTTGTTGTTAGGACCCCAGATTCCCTTTTTGTCTGCATTTTAGGTAGCTGGGAGAGGCAGTTGGCTTTTCAGTGAACTGGCGTCAAGAGACACAAGACCAGGGTTTTTAGTTGATACCTTCACCTAAGTTCTTGAGGTTTTGCTTCAGTGAGAAATGGGATTCTTGCTTCGTTTATCAGCTTCTGACTTGGTTTACATAGGGCAGTTCTTCTGGGCAGTCCCATCAGTCCCTGGTCTGCTGTGCAGATGAACCCCTTCCCTTCTCAACCACTCTGCCAAACCCTACATCTCAAATTTGTTAGGTACTGGGAGAAAAAATTATTTCTAATCCTTCTTTAATCTGAGCAGTGGCATGATCAAAATTTTTGCATATGTCTATTAGAGTCTTATCTTTGTCCCTAAAGATAAAGCCCAAGCTCTTCCCTAACCCAAATGAAAGCAGTTCAAAGAAGATAAAATCATGAACAGCATCAGAAATAGCAAATTGATAATCTGAGGTGGGTACAGAAAGTCCCACAGCAAGAATTCCTGTGTGTTGTCTGTTTAAATACATTTAAATATATTTAAAGTGTGTGTCCCAAGTAGCCAGTAGATGACAGGCACTTTGCTGGGTGCCTGTGTGCATGACCACCTTTCAAAAAAACTGACAGTAGTCTGTGATCTGAGCTATTTATGAGACTGACATTTGTGAGAGAGGCAAGGGTTCATCTCATTCCACCTGAACTTCCTGATCTGGCCTGACCCGAGATGAGGCCATCACACCTCTCTGCCTGCACAATCTCCTCCAGTCCATTAGTAAACTAGTTTGAAATATAATGGGGAGGAGGTACAGAGCCAAGGAAATCTTTAACTTGATGATGCTCATCAGTAGGAGTAATCTATTCACACAGAAGCAACTCAAGTGGTAGCAATGTGCTATTTTTTAAGCCTGTCCTGTCAGCAAATTATTTAATACTGTAAGCTATTTATACACATAATTTATAATAAATCCCACTGCCAGGGACAGGCATTCGACTTTTTAATAATTTGTGAAGGTCTTCATGATGTGGGACAACTCACATTCTCTGTGTGTGTCTTTCAGTTTAACAGCTTATGGATTTAAAATTACCTTGAATTATTCCTTCCAGCAGAATTCTGGGTTATACCCATGAGACATATTGCCAGGGCTAGCTGGCATGCTGCAGTTCTGCAGGCAAGACAAGAACTGCATGGATACTGCAAAAAAAATCACAGACTCCCTCAAAACTCTACTACAGGCAGCTTTGGCAAACCCTGATGTTTTCCAGTGAGAACTTACATCTCTAGCACCACTAAAACACACCCTAAAGAATGGATGCACTTACAGGAGATGTGTAAACCTTTTGCCATCACCTGCTTTAGCAGACAGAAAAGCAGTGTCCCACTTGGTGATGCTGATAATACAGGTGCCTGGTAATACAGGTCAGCAGCTCCACCTGACACACTCTGCAGGACACACTCTGCAGTTCAGGCTCCTGTCCAGAGCCCCCAGGGCTGGAGTTCTCACCCATACCCACAGCTGGAGGCTTTGGCTCAGCCAGTGCCCAATGGGATGCTGGATCAGCACACCCAGAACTGGCAGGGACCAAATTCCTGGTGCTGGAGGAATGAGACTGACAGCAGCTGAGTGAGTCATACTTGTAAAATGATCCTGAAAGGTGCCCTGGAAAAACCCCATTTAAACAGATGAAGGAAGCTGAGTCCCTGGAGTTGCTCAGCTACTTTTTATTGCTGCAGACGCTGCTGGCAGCCTCCTTCGCTGGGAGACCTGTCCAAAGTGGTTGAGCTCAAAGTGTACCTTGGCAGGGGCCCAAACCACAGGGTTCATGTTCAGAATGGCACCCCAGTGTGCCTTCAGACAACCCAAAGGCCCCCTAGATCCTTCTGCCTCCACAATGGTCACAGACACCTTTTTCCACTGCCCTTTGAGTTTGGTCCCTGCTGCTGGAAAGTATTTTAGAATGGCGACACCTCAGAAAATTCACCTGCAGCAGTGGGGTTTGAGCACGAGGGTGAGTGAAAAGAGAGTGGCTGTTTCACCCTGTCACACACATGCAGAGCATGTAGAGGGAAAGCATTATTCCAGGAGGGTCAAACTTGAGTGTTGTCAGGTGTGCACTGGGGTGGGGACCTGCAGGGCAGACAGGACTGCTTCAAGGCCACTTTTGGAACTAGGGAGTGTGCTGGGTTGGTTGAGGTGAGCACCAGGGCACAGTGATAGGATGTTGGAGGATTCTGTTTACTCTTACCTTAAAAGCACTGCCAGTCTCTAAACCCAGTCCTAATTGTGTGGGAATCCCTCTTCTGTGCAATCAAATTCAAGCTGGTGCCTCATGCACATGAATGCCACTCGGTAGGAAGGGAGCCCTGTGGGGAAGGAGTGTCCCATTTCCAAAACCAAATTTCAGCCCCAATGTTATTTCCTCACAGCTTCAAGTTGGCATGTGAGTCACTACAAATCCCTCAGCTCACATCCTTCCCAGAAATGCCAGTCAAAACCCAAGCAGCTATTCACCCAAAGTACCAATTTTATAGTTCTGTGTGTGTCTATAATCTATTTACCAGCATTCCTATTTCAGTATGTGCCTGTTAATAAGATTAGTAATTAAAAAGCTTGATAGGAATTGGCAAGCACAGCTCCTCCGCCTTTCCCTCCCCTCCGAGCCGGGCTGGCGTGGAGTGTGAGGCACGGTTGGCAGAGTACCTGAGGGAGTGAAGGCAGGAGGCTCTGCTGCAACCTCTGCCTGCAAGAAAGCAATGGAGAAATCCAGACCCCTATGGGACAATCCCCTGCAGTTTGTTTTCGCCTGCATTTCCTATGCTGTGGGGCTGGGAAATGTGTGGAGGTTTCCATACTTGTGTCAGATGTACGGAGGAGGTAAGTGGGGTTAACATTTTCTTGCTTCCCTCGAGGAGCTGTGGGGCAAGCTTGAAGTGCAAAAATGTGTTGTCCACGTTCATGCTCTGTCCCCACAGCTAGGTCCAGGGCAGAGAGGAGGTCTGGCTTGTGCTGTTGTGCAATCTGTTTTGTTGTGGCTTTATTTTATGTATTCTTTAGCATTAGATTTTTACCTGACAGCTGCTGACAGCAGTATGGTGGCATTGTTTCCTGTAAGTGCAATGAAACAGTGGAGAGGTCCATGTTTTCTAAAAATACTGAGGTAGAGTGAGAGATATAGATCCACATAGTATTCATTTATTATATTTTTGCCCCACTAAATCACTTTGAAGGTGTCGGAAACTGGTTCATGTTCTTGTACATTCACCTATGGGGACTTGGAAAATATTGAGAAGGGGAGACGATGATACTGATTTAACTTAAAGATCAGCTGTATTATTTCAAGTACCTGTCATTAATATCTTGTCTTTTATACAAAGCCTTACTTTAGGAAATGATAACTTGACTGCAAATCTGTGTTAAAGTTGGCTGAAATGCCTTAATCAACAGGAGTTTCATAGCCAAAGCCTCCCAGGAACCTTTGGAAATAAGGAATAAATTGATTTGTCCTCCAAAAATAAATAAACCAACTAAAAAGACCTCAAAACCCTCTTTGAAAATTTATCCTCCTCCTGGGTCCAAACTGAAGGAAGATGATATTTGTGGCATATATAAGCCACAGCTGTTCTTCCTTAGAAATGAAAAGTCAGTTAATTAGATTAATTAAAGACCATTATTAATAATCTCCTCTAGTATACAGCTACCACAGTTTTGAAGAATCTTTAGAAACAGGCTCTCTATAAGACAACTAAGATTTTTTACTGCTTCATACTTCATCCTTTGACATGGCTGGGGACCCATCTCAAATCTTGCATTAAGAGATATGATGAGCATCTGCTTTATCTGCTTCTGGTCTCCTTCTGCCTTTTCTTCCTTTTAGGAAGAAACACTGAGATGTGAAACCGCTTTTTGCTTTTATGCTTATTTTGTTGGCTTGTAGCTTACTTCTGAATGCACTTGTGGTGGTAGCAGTGGTTCGTGCTGCTGTTTGAAAAGCCATCTCAGGGCTGAGACTGCATCGAGCTATCCTGTGGGATCAGGTCAGAAAAATCCAGATAACATGATGGGTGAAGTGTCAGTAGAATATAGATGCTGCAGTGGCTGAAGCCTTCTTAGACAGTTCAGGTAGTAGAAATTATCAATGTGCTGAAATTTTGTGTGTGTTCCCCTCCACGTGCTTTGAGGGTAAAGACTTCATATCTGACACTGAACACTAGCACAAAGTTTAAAATATGTTTCTGTATGCAATCAAACTGCACGTGATCAGTTCTCTAGCAGCCCATCATGGCAGATATCCTGAAGGACAGCAAAACTCTGACTTTTGGGGGCTGTGTGTCATTCTTTTAACCAGCCAGCTGTATTGTGGTGAAAATTCTCTGAAAGGTGGTGAAAATTCTCTGAAATGTAACCAAAACTGGAACATTTGGTTAACCTGAATAGAAGCTTAAATAAGCTTCCCTGCTCATTGCAAGGGCTTTGGACTAGATGATTGTTAAAAGGTGCCTTCCAATTCAAACTATTCTATGATACACCCAAGAATTTTCTAAAAGTGTGTTTTGTAAGAATGTTTTTCCACTATTTTTCATTATATTTTCCATTGTTTTTCTCTTTACCACTTATATTTATGTGGGGAAAGGCAGCTCTTTCAACTGTGAAATTAAAACTCCTGACAGGAGGTTTTGCTTTTCTTAATTGTTTTATCCACTGCCCTCTTAAAGAGGATTCTGTGGCTTTCCAGGGGTTCACAAAATCCACTCATACAGAACATCGTTTCAGAACTTAAAAGCTGGAAATGTCAGGCACTGGGATTAATTAGGGGGGTGCCAGTTTGTTTGGCATCTTCATTGCAGTAAAGCACGGAGCCAGTCCCTGTCCTGCCCAGCAGGGCAATAGAGCCTTATCGCAGATGATGCTGAGTATTTGTAACCTGAGTATTTGCACTTTGTAACCTGTCATTCTGTTCATCAGCAGTTTCCCTTCTTCTCCTCCTTCTCCTCGCTTTCCTGCTGGGAGCATGACCTGAGCAGGGCACATTCTCACCTCGCAGGAGCAGTTCCTCTGTCCCCAAGCGGGCCAGACCAGGCTCCACCGAGGCTGGGCCGGGTCTGCAGCGGGGCTGGCGCTCAGCCCTGGGCGAGGAAGGCCCCGAGCACCAGACAGGAGCCTGAGCAGGGCCGAGGGTGCCGCTGGCCAAGCCCAGGGCCTTGAGCAGAGCCAGGGCACACTCTTCGCCTTTTGCCAGCTACAGGGATCTGCCTGGGGCTGGTTTGTGCAGACAGCTGGCACCGGAGGGAGCAACTCCCGGTGTCAGTTGAGTAGAGCTGGTTCCCAGCTGACAAGGAGCTGGTTTATCGGCTGCCCAGAGTCACTTGTGTGAGCCCTTTTGGTTCTCCTCTTTGGGAAGAGCAGCACTAGCAGCAAGGTCTGCGTGCAAACAGGATGCAGAGCAAGGAGCAGGGGCTTAGCACCGGCACCCCCAGCTGCGGGGGGACACTGGGGTGAAGAACAAGCCTGAAGGCATTTCTCCTCCTTGCCAGTTGGCACAGTCAATGCCAAACATGTGGCAGCGCTGCTGGGAGGGCGGAAAACCTTTGCAAGGCCTAGTGCTGATTCCCCTGTGGCAGATGGCGGAGGTGCCTCAGGGGCCGCAGGGCAGCTCGCACCCCGCCGGCACAGAGCGCCTGCGGGAGCTCTTAAACCTCCGAGGGCTCCCTCGCGGCCGAGGAAGTTATCTAACAGACTAACAAAGGGGTTGTTAATAACAAGGCAGCTGGGAGGTGGGAAATTAATTCCCAGAATAAAACGGATTATTGCTCTGTGTTTATTTCCAGGTCTTTGCCTCAGTCGCTGCATGGAGTTCATTCCTCCACAGCGCTGCACAGAGCCCATTGCGAGGAATGTTAATGCCACAGATTAAATCCTAAATAAGAGATATTTACGTAAATATTTTGGCTTGCTGTAAAAAGGGAAGCAGGGAAGCCTTCACAAAAATCCAGCTTTTGACTCAGTCAGCAGCTCTTTCTGAAGTGAATCCCAGGTTGAATGCAAGGATTTTCTTTTTTTCTGGCAGAAATTGAAGCCAAAGCACATCCTGATTGCCAGACAGGAAGGTTCTTTTCTTTTCCTCCCTGTCAACCGTCTCACTCCTGCTGTTCCTCTTTCACAGGAGCATCTCTGTGGCTCTCCATGTGCAGAGAAGCAGGGATGAGCAGTCCCATGCAGGAGACTCAATGTCTGTGTCCCAGGATCTGCTCCCAGGCTGGGGGGAAAGGCCCTGGGGGAAAAGCCTTCATTCATTTGCTGGTGCTTGGGGGCTCAGGATAGGAATTTGGGAGCTTTAGAGTTTGGTTTTTTGATTGTTTGTTTTTTATTTTTAAGTAAGGCCAGACTTCAATATGTCACTCAAAACTCTCTGCTTTTGAGTTGCTGTTACCTTTTCTTTGAGCACTGGCTGTGCAGCAGAACACCCCACACTGAAGTAAATCTTTCCCTCGTCCTCTTTGTCTCATTATGGGTTACAAGGTTTGGCAGGTGGCTGGTTACCCTTTAACAGCCCCAGCCCCCAGCATTGCTCAAACCGCGCGGATGCATCTGGGCAGCGCTGCTGCACAGCAGGGCCGACCAACACAGTTTAACAGCAGAAACCCCAGCCCTGCCAAGTCCCTGCGGAAAATTCCCTGTGCCCAGGCAGTCAGTGCCCACCAGCCTCTGGGACTCTGCCTGAAACCTCTGTGAGATGTCCTTCAGGATTGGGCCGTGCCCTCAGTACTCCAGGCACCTGGACAGGACCAGGACCAGGTCAGCCAGCCTCTGGGGCACTGACAGCATGGCTTGAACACAAACAGGGCAAAGTGGTGTTTATCTTGCTGCTGATCTGCTGAAGGCTGACTGTTGGGTTTGTTCTCCCAGGTGGCTTTTTGATCCCATACCTCATCATGCTGATTGCCGAGGGGATGCCGCTGCTGTACCTGGAGTTGGCCGTGGGGCAGCGCATGCGGCAGGGCAGCATCGGCGCCTGGAAAATTATAAGTCCCTACCTCTGTGGTGTTGGTATGTTCTCAGTTCCCATCTTTGTTTTCCAGCATGCAGGGAACCTGGGTGATTTTAGATTGGAGAGCTTTGTCTTTCAGAAGAAACCCAAGCGGGAGCTCAGGTTTTACTGGGTCTCACAAGGCTGAGCAAAGCCAGACACTTCATGGCATGCATTTATCCTGTCCCTTGTTGGGCACTGGGGCTTGCTGTGTTGGGTCTGGATTCAGAGGTGTGAGTCCCCCTGCCCTCAGGCAGACTGCCAAAATCATGTTGTGGAGGCCAGTGCTAAACCCAGCCCTCAGGGCTGCCTACACTGGGCTTTGAGCCCAAGAGCACCTTCCCAATAAGCTCAACATGAGTGATAAAATGGTGCCTTAATTTCCTACAGTTCCAGTCTGCTATTTACCAATATCCACTCTTGGCTACATTTTTATATTATTAAATGACCCTGAAAACCCAAGCCATCATCAATTTGCATAAGCACACTTGTTTTTTTAATGATACATTGAATATTCATTCCCCATGGCCCAGAGTATCATATCCAGGTCAGGATAGTCCTGCTGGGAGGAGGAGGCAGTGACTGCAGTGTCAGGGACTTGCCCTGTGCACGTGGCTGTGCAGGGACAAAGCCTCTCCTGTGTCAGCCATGGCAGTGCTGCTCCTGCATCCCACAGATGTTGTGGAGCCCTGGGCATGTTGGGCTTTTCTGCTGACCAAGTGTCTCCCTCCATACCCACAGGAGTTGCCAGTGTTGTCGTCTCCTTCTTCCTCTCCATGTACTACAATGTGATAAATGCCTGGGCCTTCTGGTACCTCTTCCACTCCTTCCAGGTGTGTGGGCTCCCAACAGCCCAGCTTGGCCCTGCTGTGGCTGTGGAGGGTCACAGTGGCTTTTCCTTGGTGCCGGGTGTTGCCTGGCACCATTGCACCATTGTTGCTGGGAATGGGGAGGTGGAGGGGCCTCAAAAGCTTCAGAAACCCAGGGCTTTGCTGCAGGGAGAAGTCAGGCAGTGATGTCCTCCTCCATGGTCCTCTCAGAGACATTGGCCATTGTCTTCTCCTCACCATGGAATTCAGGTCAAGGCCAAGCTTGTGACACCTTGGTCACATGTGCCTTGGTGCCAGGGTGTCCTGCATCCTGGGATGGGCCTGTCTGATGTCAGGGGAGAAGTTTGGTCCCACAGTAGAGGCTTGGAGAGTGTCACCTCCAGGGGAGAGGGTTAAAGAGGGTTAAAAAGTCCTTGGGGAGATAATCAGTCTTGTCACCCCCAAGGAAGAGGGACAGAGCTGATCTGTCCTTGGGTAGGGGGTTCAGAAAGGGTCATTCCCAGGGGAGAGGATCAGAAAGCATCAGTCTTTGGGGTGAGGGCCATTGTCAAAAGAGATCATCCCCAGGGGAGAGGGTCATCCCCAGCCCCGGCAGCCCCTGCAGAGAGAAGCAAGCCCGGGCAGAAAGCCGTCCTTGCCATCATCATCCTCCCTGTTCCCCTCTGGCACCTCGGCTCTCCCTGCCATGCCCTCACTCCATGCCCTTCCTGCCAGGACCCGCTGCCATGGGCCACCTGTCCCCTCAACAGCAACCGCACGGGCTACGAGGAGGAGTGTGAGAAGACTTCATCCACGCAGTACTTCTGGTACCGGCAGACCCTGAACATCTCCCCGTCGCTGGAGGCCAGCGGCAGCGTGCAGTGGGAGCAGGCGCTGTGCCTGACGCTGGCCTGGCTCGTGGTTTATCTCTGCATCCTCCGCGGCACCGCCTCCACCGGCAAGGTGAGAGAGAGCGGGCCCAGCCCTCCCGAACCCGGGCACTGCCCTGCCAAACCCGGGCACTGCCCTGCCGAACCCGGGCACAGCCCTCCCGAACCCGGGCACAGCCCTGCCGAACCCGGGCACTGCCCTGCCTAACCCGGGCACTGCCCTGCCGAGCCTGGCACAGCCCTGCCGAGCGCTGACGGGCAGCGGGGAAGGGCTGCTGCTCCTTGGGGTCACGGTATCTCCCCCCAGCACCGAGCTCTGCTGCCCTGCCAAGGTGCAGCTGAAGCAGGATCCATCAAAACGCTGAGTGATGCTGAAAAAAATAACCCAGGGAAGTTCTTTAAGCACGGCCAGCTCTCTCTCATGGCCAGTTGGCAGGCTGCTGGCCATGAGGAAAGCTGCCTGTCCCAGCAGAGCCGTGTCAGGAGACGTCTATTCCCTGGTCTTTGCAAGGAAAACAAGACATCCACAGGGCATTTTTTGCTTGCTTTTTATTCACAGCAGAAGTTATGAGGAAGTGGGGAGAAAAACCCCAATGTCCTGGCTGAGCCTGCACTAAGCAGCAAGCTGAGGGCTGTAATCCCCAAATCGTCTTAGCCAAATACAGAAAGCCAAGAGACTGTACACTAGGAATAACCTCTTAAACTTGCTGCAACTGATTCAATTAAATTTTGATTCAATTTGATTAAATTCAAGTTTGATTTTGACCTCTTATGAGGTCTGCTTGCCTTCCTTGAAGAGCAAACATTGATGATGATGATGATGATGATGATGATGATGATGATGATGATGATGATGTGATGATCACCTTTGCCTAATGAGTTTTTGATAGATGGTTGTGAACTGGTGTTATGCCACCAAATTCTGTGGAACTGAGTTTGCGAATGCGGCAAATATTTTAGATTTTTGTTTGATTTCCGGTCTAAGAGAAGACACTTGGAATAGTAGCACAGGTCTTCAGGATTATTAAAAACTTGTTTCCCTAAAATGTAAATCTAAAGTTAGATTTGTCTGATGATAGTTCTTTAAAAATTAATACAGGATAACAAACACATTAATGTGAAGTGAGACTGACATAGCACATTAGCTTTGTCTTACATATTCTTTAGACCAAGGTCTTTGCCCTCTTTCCCCAGGTGGTCTATGTGACAGCCTCTTTGCCCTACTGTGTTCTCATCATATACCTCATCAGAGGATTAACACTTCATGGAGCTGTGAATGGGCTCATCTACATGTTCACACCAAAGGTACAGAAAACTGTATTGAATTCTTCAGGAAACGTTATCAGTTACTGGGCATGTAAGTTTTTAAAAGGTCTTGGTCCTCTTTCTGTTAATACTGAATTTTTGCTGCAGTAACATAGGTCTGGCAGCTGGAAACCTCAGCTGGGAATGGCTGGAGGCTGCCATGGTGCCCATAAGCTGCTTGCTTTTTCCTGCAGAAAAAGACCTTCCCATTGGGAAAACCTACTGCCTCCAGCCAGAGCAGTGACCCTGCCCAAAACCACCCCTGGCCTGTAATGAGTGCACAAAGGCCCCATCCCTGCAGGCTGGAAGGGGCAGTGCTGGGCACTCGGTGGGACTTCATGGCCTTGCTCTCTCATCTGCCTTTGCAGCTGGAGCAGCTGTTGAACCCCAAGGCCTGGATCAGCGCTGCCACGCAGATCTTCTTCTCGCTGGGCCTTGGCTTCGGCAGCCTCATCGCCTTTGCCAGCTACAACGAGCCCTCCAACAACTGCCAGCGACATGCCATCATCGTGTCCCTCATCAACAGCACCACCTCCATATTCGCCAGCATCGTCACCTTCTCCATCTATGGCTTCAAGGCCACCTTTAACTATGAGAGCTGCATCAACAAGTAAGAGCCCTCTGTGGCACTGGTTTTCTCTGCATGCTGTTCTGGGGCAGCTGAGGGGGGAGGTAAATAAACAACAGCACGCAGCTCTGCCAGCCCTGCCCCAAGAGCAGAGCTGATACTGCTCTAATAAAGCTAAAGGAGCTATTCAAAGCGATGAAGCCTGAGAGGAAAGGTCAGAGCGCTTTGCCTTTTGACACCTGGGCCCTGCTTCCAGGCACAGGCCTGGTCGAGAAGGTGAGTTTGCTTGCCAAGTCACAGAGGCACTTTCTCCTGTATTCTTGTCCTGGTTCATACTTCAGGGAGTGTGGGGGAGCTGATTAATAAAGGCAGTGATGCTCCGATCCCCTTTTTTAAGGCTAAGCCCTAAAGTTCCACAAGTTCATCCTCCTTGGCTGTGATGCTCTGCAAGTGCCCAGCAGCCTGCAGGATTGTGTCCTGTAGCTGCAAGCTTGCGTGCAGTCCCTGGCACAGGGCCCACGTCAGTTACACATTTACTCATATTTTTAGAGCTTTCAATCCATCTGTTGATCAGAGAGGAAACCAAGCTGCTAGTCCTTGCTTGTTGACAAAAGACTTTAAAGTTGGTGGGGTGTGGACGTGAGACTGCAGGGCAAAGGGGAAGAGACACCAGGCAGCACTGGCCAGCAGCCAAGGTACCTGCCTGGGAGCAACAGTGTGGGCACAGGAGCTGCTCCCTGCAAGGCACAAATGAGCACAAGGTTGCTGGTGCCCTGGCACTGTGCTGGAAGTGCTGCTCTCAGCCAGGGACACTGAAGCCCTGGCACCAGCAAAGCATTTCCCTGGGGCTGATGGAGAAAAGAGATGAGGAGCCCTGGGCCTGAAAGCCATTAAATTCCTGTAATCCTTCCCAGGGTGATCCTGCTGCTGCTGAATGCTTTTGACCTGGAGGAAGGCTCTTTAACAGCAGACAACCTCAATGAGATGAAAGATTACCTGATGGCCACCTACCCACAGGAATATGCCCAATTAGCACCACAGATCAAAAACTGCAGCTTGGAAGCTGAGCTAGACACGGTGAGTTGCAGCTTTGTGGTGTCTCCTTTGCTCCCATTGAGCCCAGGAGCTGCCTGGCCAGGGCTGGGGATCATTTCTACACCTCAGGATGGGGCAGGGGCTCACTAGGGCCATTAGCATCCAGTGTCCATGCAGTTGGGATAAACTGGTGAAGACCTCACCTGCCTTTGCTGTGCAAAGCCACACCTGAGGTGTACACTGCCATGACACAGAGTCACACTCTTGTGTGTCCTTTATGGAGCTGAGGAGCTGCCTGCAACTCATTTTTCTCCCCTTGTCTCCGTCAGGCCGTCCAGGGGACGGGACTGGCATTTATTGTCTATTCAGAGGCGATCAAAAACATGGAGGTGCCCCAGCTGTACTCTGTGCTCTACTTCTTCATGCTGCTGATGCTGGGCATTGGCAGCATGCTGGGGAACACGGCTGCCATCCTCACACCGCTGACCGACAGCAGGGCCATCGCCTCCCGCTTCCCCAAGGAGGTGATCTCGGGTAAGCACCTGCCAGGCTGCTCACGGGCCACAGGGGAGCACCTCTGTGTGTGTGAGTGAGTGTGTGTGTGTGTACATGTGTGTGTGTGTGTTTGTGTGCTTGTGTGTGTGTGTGTGTGTGTGTGTGTGTGTGTGTATGTATGTTTTTGTGTGTGTGTGTGCATGTGTGTGTGTGTGTGCACAAGCTGTGGTGTCCACTACCATGAAGTGTCACTCCACTCTCTGACCACGGGTGGAGCAGGGAATAGCAAATACACTGCTGGAAGGGTTTGCCTGCCCTTGTGAAATCCGGCCATCCTGTGCAGGCCTTTCCCTTGGGAGCTCCCAAAGCACCAGGGCAGTCGTGGCTGTGTATTCCCAGGCTTCCCAACACACCCCAGCTCCTTCAGATTCGTGTCTCCTGACTGGTGATGCTCAAAGGGAGGGTACAAATGGCAGCATAGTTGCAGCAAGCTGTTCAGTCACATCACCAGTATCCCAACCATGAACCACTTCAGTCATTGGTCAAAAGAAATACGCGCTCCTGTCTGGGCATGGAAATCAGTTTTAAAAAACTTGTTTTAGCTGGATGCCCAGCAGCAACAGCAGGTGCTGCATGCACGTGTGACAAGGCTGTAGCTAAAACTTGGCTGTCTTGGCCACTTCTGGTATGATGTGCAGTGACTGTGCAGGTCTAAAGAGCAGCAGTTTAATGGCAGTCACACATGCTAAGGGGCAGGTCTTTTCCACAGGGAAAAGAAAATCCTTCTCCTCAGAGAGCTGCTCAGCAGAAATCCCACCAGCTAGTTAGTCACAAGAAATGTGACATTTTCCCTACACAAACTTCCAGGTGTAATGGCAGGATCCCTGTTTTATCCCCACAGGTGTTGTGTGTTTCATGAATTGTATAATTGGCCTGATCTTCACCATGGAGGCTGGAAATTACTGGTTTGACATCTTCAACGACTACGCAGCCACCCTGTCGCTGCTGCTCATCGTGCTGGTGGAAACCATCGCTGTGTGTTACATCTATGGCATAAGGAGGTAAAGCTGGAGCCCTGCTTCCTCCATAGTCCCACAGCTGGGGGAGCAGCCATGGGCCAGGAATAAAAATACTGCCTTGGGATAAATATTTCTCCTGTGCTATAGGATCAGCAAGGGGATGGGGGTGTCCCCTGCCCTGCAGACCCCTTCTGGGGCCTTGGCTCAGGGCTCTGAGGGGCCAGGCTGGGCTGACACCATCTCTGCTGGCAGGGCAGTACTAAGGAATTATATACACAGCTCCCTGCTCTTGTCTTTGGTCTTAGGAGCAACTTCTACCAAAACTCTGCTCCTCCCATGACAGGAATTCAGCATGAGCACAAGAGTGCCAGTAAGTCTGGTTTCAAAGGTGGTCACCTCGCACATTGTTTGTCTCCCAAGTCAATCCTTGTGGGTAAAAGGAAGCTCTGGAATCAGGAGAAGTTTTGAACAGCAGAGGCATTTGAAAATAGCTGAAAGGAAAGGCTTCAGCATTTGCTTTGTTGGTCTGCCAGCACAGAGGGTGTCCAGGCACATATGTGGGTATTTCCTCCCTGATGAGTTCAAAGCCTTTGAGTCAGGTCCAGGTGTCCTGTGAGATGTTAGGTACCATTCCCTGTCTCAGTGTTCCCCTAAGACAGTCAGGTAACAGCACTGGGAACACTCAGCTACACAAACCCAGCAGTTTTCTCCACAGCACTACAGCATCATTCCTTCTCTCTGTCAGCTGACACCAGTAACAGCTCAAGCTTATGCTTCAGGCAGAACTTTCTTGCTGTACCTATTTCTAGCTACTCTCTGCAACTTGGAATTCTCTTGGAAGCCTCGCTGTCTTTGTTGAATTCCCCCTCACTGTGATTCTGGTGAGCCAGCTTTTCAGACAATAATTCTCTGCTCATTTGTGTTCAGCTGTACACTCCTTTCTCATCTGGCATCCTCAATTCTGTAGGTGGCTTTTGAAGTAACTCAGAACAAGGTATTCATCAAGTATCTGTAGCCAGTCTCAAAAATACGTGTTCAGTTTCCTTCACAAAAATGTTTGGTTTTCTTTTGAACAGATTTGAGAAAGATCTTTACACCATGATTGGACGCAAGCCAAACTGGTATTGGAAAATTATGTGGGCTTTTGTTAGTCCACTGCTTATTATAAGCCTATTTATTTTTTACATCACTGACTACATCCTCACAGGAACATTGCAATACCAAGCATGGGATGCCACACAGGTAAGAGGTTTGGGTCTGCACTTTTTTTCTGTTTTAGACCTTCCTTACTTCCCGCAAGGATACAAACTTCTAACTACACTCTTCCACAAAATGGCGTTCTGAAAGCAAGTAGCTGGAGTCAGGGCCATCCCTTAATTTTGTGGAAAGGAAAACCAGGGAATACTTGACTTAGTGATGATGCAATGATTCTGCAAAATCAACTAATTTCTCTCTAGGATTCTTAATCAATCCTTTAAATTTCATTCATGTTGAAGACCCAAATATCATCTTTAAAAATACACTAAAACCCCCTACTTTTAAAGTGTATTTACTTTGAACAAAATTAGTGGAACTTAAAGAAAGCTGAGCTGCTGCTAGAATAGTTTTCATAATTTCCATATACATTTTTCTTCATGGCCAGGACACTTTCTTAAGAATACTAGACTGTGCATTTGTCACAGAGCAATTACTTATGGATAAGCAATCACTGGTTTTGTAACATTTTGTGGAAATGTTTCCATCGTGCAGGAACAAAGCACATAATTGTTTTCCTGTCATGGCCAATTTAGGACTCAGGGCAGGCCTGGCCTGTTGACTGGGTGTCAGCATGAGCCCACAGGCTCCAGGAGAGGAACAGAGCCCTGGCAGAGGTCAGGGCCCAGCCACCTCATTAAGAAACACAGATCAAGCCAAAATCTGTTCTTTACCAAAGCTTGCAGAAGTTTCCCCAGTCCTGCTGTCAGCAGCTCTGTTCCTGTCAGCTTTCAGTGAGTGTGGCTGACAGAGAACACCGAGGGCAGCTGTGGGCTGCCACAGACTGCAAATGCTTCCCAGAGGTTCTGCCTAGGACACAGCTCTGCTCCCAGCCCGACTTGGGACAGATCCCACAGACCCAACTCTGCTTTTCTCCCTTGCAGGGGCAGCTGGTGACCAAGGACTACCCAGGCTATGCCCTGGCGGTGATCGGGCTGCTGGTGGCATCATCCACCATGTGCATCCCCCTGGGAGCACTAGTGACTTTTGTAAGGAAGAGACTGAAGAGGGAACGAGTGGCAACTGTTGCATGAGAGCTAACAGCTGGATTTGGGGAGACCTTACCCCCGTCACCAGTGACTGGGCACTTCTGGAAGACAGCAGCAACCATTATTTGTAGCAGCTACTTATAGAGTTGAGAATGGTGGGTGCTATATTGACCAAAAAGTGCTCTTGGGAGGTTCCACAATGGCTTGGGGAAAAAAAGCTCCTCTGTGACAAGATGAAGCTTTAAAGTGGCCTCTGTAAGAGGTGAGGAGGAGAAGAGCAGCTCACAAAATGCCAGCTAGCACAAATTACCCAGCACACCAGCCCATTACACAACATTAGGTGATTCTTTTCCACTGCTGTAGCATTGCCTGTGTGGAAACATGAACAACCAAGCATGTTCCTGCACCAATTTACCAGCAAACGCCCCCAAACCATTCAAGACACTTAAGCATACTCATTGTTTGAACTGACATCTGTATTTCATATACAGGTGAAACTGCTTAAGTCTGGCAATGAGATGTGACAATTGCTTTCCTACACGGGAATAATCAGCAGGATGGCACTGGGAGATAAATGTGGCCAATGTGGCTTCTTTTATACTTGTGTCCAGCAAAGCAGTGAATATATATATTTATATTTGCATATATCTATATATATGCACACATATGTGTGAGCTGCACAAGTTCTCCCACCTGCAGAAGTAAGCTTCCAATTCCAGCATGCAACTGTGTGCTGTGCTGTACTTTGTATTTCCTAGGGATGTATTTTAAGTACACTGGAAGATATCTGTGATAAAGCTGCTTTACGAGCCCCACCCAAACAACAGTATGCCATATAATTAGCTTTGACAAAGTTCATATCCAGGTATTCTTTAATCATCAGATGTAACAATCCAGCAGTTCCATGGAC
This sequence comes from Zonotrichia leucophrys gambelii, assembly GCF_028769735.1. Taxonomy (NCBI): domain Eukaryota; kingdom Metazoa; phylum Chordata; class Aves; order Passeriformes; family Passerellidae; genus Zonotrichia; species Zonotrichia leucophrys. The sequence goes on along the minus strand of NC_088171.1, from coordinate 46,795,213 downwards.
CTGGTTAATTTCCCTGTGCAAATGTTTTATAAAGAAAGCAACATTGTTTAAATTGCAAGCTTCATGTAATAGAAAACATTAAAATTATATCTACGAACTTTAGAAAAGGTTGCTCTGAAGAACAGTATTAGAGACACACGGGACAGGGGTTCTTAACACAGCAGCTTAGCTATGGAAGCATTAGAGGATGGCAAGTGCCTTAGAAAAGAGGGATTCATTTCAAACACTGTGAAAGCACAACACAAGTCTCTGGTTCTGGGGCAAAAAGCAAGAGGAAATGTACAGCCCCCAGGGGTGGGCAAAATCTCAACAGTGACAAGCAAGATGTGTGTAGTCTGCGACAGCCCTAGAAACAGGACACACCTGCCTCCCTCCCCAGGCTTTGCTAACAAAGGAAAGACACCTTTTCACATTTCCGTTTATTAAAAATGGATACCATAAACAAGACCTGTACAAAATAAACCTGAAATTGCCTAGAATATGGTAATTGCCCAGAAATTGCCCAGAATATGATGAGAAGTTATCGTCTTGGGCCTCCTCTTCCTCTTCCACGACCTCGGCCTCTGCCACGGCCTCTTCCACGGCCTCTTCCAGCAACTTGGCAGGCAAAAGAAAAAGAGAACATAAAGTGAGACCAAGGAATACTTTCTTTTTGATTAAAACATTCTGTACTGAGCATAATCACCACACTGCTTCCCTGTGATAAGACATTACATTAGGCATTAAGTCTGGTAATGCTCAGTAAGTTTCAGGTAATATTTTCATCTTTTGTGTTAGTTCTTCCAGTATACACCTTCCACAGACTACTGTCTGTCCTTGGATTCAGTGCAGAAAACAAGGACATAAAATAGTTGGCTGCTCCCAAATGACTGGGTAATCTGACAGGAAACCAGGATTCATTCTTTTTCCATATATATATATACAGTCTAGTTTTTTAAGAGAGAAATGCAAATTTTGACAAACTGTGAGATTCCCAAACCCATCCTGTCTCGGGCACCATGTGGAAGGTCAGCGTTTTGAAAGGATCCCAGCATCCACCAGCTCCTTCTGGTCTCAGTGATGCCTCTGCCAATTGCAGGTGTGATTCTAAGGCAAAGGTCTTGACAGTGTGCTCCCAGTTTTAATTACTGCTATTTAATTGTAAAGGGAAGACAGAATCATAGGACAGTGCAGGCCACAAGCAACTCCTGAATGTCATATGATCCATAAGGTGATAACGTGCCTTTGCATCTGTCTCACAAAGAAATGTGACCCACCAGGTTGCAAGGACACACTGCACTCTGCACAAGGACACTTCTGAGCGCAGGGATCACAAAGATACTGAAAACTCTGAAAACAGCAGTGGCTCTCTAAGAGACTCCCACTGGCACCAACATTCAAGGAGCAGGCTGTGACAATTATTCTGGGATGTAGGTTAGAAATTCAGAAGAGAGAGAAGGAGCAGAGACACAGGACAGATTTGACTCAAGCAAGGTGTCATTATATTGCTGGTACACACTGAGCCTGTATAGACAGATAGATACAGAATCCACGGAAGCATCAGCCCCAGCTGGAGGATGACAGGCAGCTGTGCTCACTGAGTGCCAGCACGCTTGGACACAAGGCACACGTGGCACACACAGCCCAGCCAGTATCCTGCCCTTTCCTCACCACTTGCTAGGGACAGAATCAAGGGTTTACACTGCTGCAGCCCAAGGGCACTCATGGATTAAGGCAAAGCACAGCACAGCTTTGGTCTGAGAGCGCTTCCATGCACTGGGGATGCAGGGAGCATCAAATGGAGGCAACTGGAGCTATCAGGGCTGCTCACACCAAGTAGGGATGTTCCCATTCACATCGCAATGTGAGCTTCAGGAAAAAGCAATCCAACCACACTCATTTCTCTATGTGGTCAGATTGTTTTAATGCACTGGAGAGGAGCAAAGCCCCTCTGGGAGCTTTATCCTTATTCCCCACCAAGGCAGCAGCTGCAGTGCTCACAGGGTGCTGCACAGCTGAGGTTCTTCACCAATGCAGAACTCCCTGCACGCCCACATCCTTCAACACTAATTACAGGAGAAATGGTACGACATGATTCTAGAGCACAATTAGCTTTCACTTACAGCTCACTGTTTTTAAAACACACTGATTAACTGGTGGGCAAAATATATACTGCTGCTGATTTCCTGGGGTTTACTGGAGACTCATCTTCAGTAGTGTGGATTAAACTTGAGTTACAGTCTATACTGCTAGGCTTCCAAAGAGAAAGATTTTTATTCAGCAGCACTTTGAAAAAAAAAGTTCCAGGAAGAGCAGAAGAGCCGTGACTGGAACACTACTGGAAGCCAAAGCTGGAGATGCACTCACTGGAATACAGCCTTGATTCCCTCAGGTTCTCAAGTCTATCAGATTCACAGATACCAAATTTCAGTGAACCATTCAACACCATCTGAGATATGGTCCTGCACTTGTTATCTGTGTGAAGTTCCCCATACAAACTGAGCAAACACTGACACCTGGAGAAGAGGAAGTAAATCTCTTTGGGTGCCAACTGTAAGACTCAGTTAGGTTAAGACTTACTCAAGCTGATAAACATTTACATGTTGAAAAACAGAAAAGCCATAACACAACTTCATGTGCATGAGGCTCTGCAGATGCCAAGGAGGTGGGCAAGGCAGACTGAGCCAGTGCCATGTCCAACCCTCAGGGATGAAGGAATTCAGTACCAAATGCAGACACTGACAGACTCCTATCAGGCACCTTCAGACACACAGCACTAAAATGCACACAAAGGCAGAACAAACACAGACCAGGAAAGCACAAACTCACCTGCTTCTCTTTTCTTGGATTTGACTTTTGGTTCAACGTCCACTAGCAAAGTATCCAGAGGCAAGCTGTCAGGCAGAATGAAGTAGCGGATGTTGTTCCCTCGAATACTCAGGGTCTCCAGCTGTACGGGCTCTCTGTTCTTCAGAGTCATTTTCACTGCTTTCAGGTGTGTGTTCATACTCACATCCACTCCTGAAACAACACAAGCCTCATGTCAGGGACAAGGTCTCTTGCTGCCTGTTTTAAAGTGCACACATGAAATGAGATTTATCCTGTTCATCAATGCCTGCTTCTACCACTCATTAATTACTTCAGCCTGTCACAGAATGGAACTACATCTCTTTTCTCTCTTGAATTATCCAGTTACCATGAGAGGCCTTTAGCTCCTCATGGTTAGAGATCTTTATCCAGGTCCTGGCAATAGTTGCTTTGTAAATGGTTAAAAAAACTCTTCTGAACAACAAATAAACTACTGCTTATTGCAGAAGGCTAATACTAATCTTTAGTCCTTTAAAAAGAAGAAAAACAACCCTTGGAGAAGAAAAAATAACCTGGGTAAACTCCTTTTTCTGTAAATCTTAGGAAAATCCAACCACAAAAGCAACATTTACCTCCTGATAAAATACATTCAACACCAGAGTGAATTCTCTGTGAAAGTACAGAAAATACCCCACTGCAAGGAACAACCACTGTGGTTACAAACTCTGAGAACAGCCAGTACACAAGAATTGTATGGAATCAGTACTGCGTACACTATGCTGTGTAATGCACAATTCCAAACTGGAAAAAACATCTCAGCTGGATGCATGTACTGTGTAACAGCTGTGAGGAGCAATTAAAAAAAACCCAGAAGTTCTTATTTTGCATAGAGCTTAGGGGGATCTGATCTCCAGCTATGAAGATCAAAATGACAGTGGTTTTATTTTTCTGTCTATATCCCCCTCCCTCTGGATTTTACACAGCTCCACCTGACCCAGTCCCTTGGCTGCTGTGAGGGGCATTACACAAAACCTGTCCCCTCATCCCTGCTCCTGCCCCGGGGCTGGGAGGAACAGGACATTGCGCAATGTTTTTGCAGATTCTTACCAGAAAATGAGAGAGGCTTTGCTCAACAATTAAGCGTGAAAGAGCAGCGAGGTCAGGAGCCCAGCAGTGTTTGCTTCCCATCTGCTGGGCTCAGCAGAGCGTGCTGCAATCGGGCACCAAGCTGGCTCCCTCAGCTCCTAATCAAAGCTGATGGACCGGCCTGCAACATAATGCCGGTTTTGAACTCTGCCAAATCCCCACGGATTGCTGCTGGCCAAAACAGCACCTCAACAATCCTCTGGAATAAAACTCAAACTTAACAAGAGTTGTATGTTTATTTTTTTTTTCCCCAAGAGTGCTGGGGCAGAAGAGCTTCTGAAAGCCACCTGGGGGTGAGTTCGGTGAGGGAGATGCAGCAGCTTCCTCAGCTCAGCCCTGAGGGTTTGCCTCCATAAACACACCGTGCCCCACCCACATCTACCTGCCCTAACTACAGCTCACGGGAACACTCAGAGCAACGTCCCTCACTGGGGTTATTAGAGAAAACAAAACGGCTTGCACATGTTTTAATACCTGAGAGCCACTTAATGAACCCTGCAGAATTCCCTGCAACTTCCAGCTCAGTGATATAAAGAAGCACCTGGTAATTACGAAGCCCCAGGAAAGCACAGGACAGAGCTCTGGCAGCAGGGGAGGAGCAGATTCTCTCGGCCAGGATTCCTCTTTGCCCTGTATCCCACACCCAGCTCCGCGTTCTCCAACCCGCCTCTCACACAATCAAACATATGCAAATACGCACTTCCATCTAGACTTGCCTTAACAAAATCGTGCTCAACAGGAATAATTATTTTTTTGTCTGCATGCACAATTTAACCAATTTAAGCCCACATCAGCTGGAAAAGGCTGTCCAGAGAAGCTGTGGATACTCCACCCCTGGCACTGTTCCAGGCCAGGCTGGATGGGCCTTTGAGCAACCTGGTCTACTGGAGGGTGTCCCTGTGCATGGCAGAGGGTTAGAACAGGATAATCTTTAATGTCCCTTCCAAGCCAAACCATTCTGTGACTCTGTGACCGTGCTACAAAAATGACAAGAGACTACCGAGCAAGATTTGGAAAAGTTTGCTTCCCTCCTCCCCCCGAGCCTGTCAGCAGGCAAAGCTGCAGCGGGGCGCAGAGGCTCCCAGTGCTACACCAGGTTTACAGCTCCCAGCAGAACCGCTAAAACAAATCTCTCACCCACTGCTGCACATCAAAGACAATCCGTGACCCACTGAAATTCCCAAGTACTTTCGTGGTTCCCTATGGAGAGCCGGCTGGTCACAGCTCCCGGCTGCTCCCAGCAACCCCCGACAATTTCCAGACACTTGTGCAACACAAACACGCCTCGCGCTTGCACATAAAGCTATGAATTGAATTACAAAGCCCATCTCCTGCATTTCCCTGTGCCGGTCCCCGCAAGAGGGAGCACAGGACAAAAAACTCATTCAAGTTGCGAATGCCAATTGTCTGCCGAAAAGCAACCGGGAGTATTTTGCTGCATCCTCCCATCCTTCCGTACCTGTGATCGTTCCATGCACCTGCGTCCCATTCTTCAGCTCAATGGTCACAGTCTCATGGCTCAGCTTCATTAGAAACCTGGCAATTAAAAACGCATTTTAAAAACCCCATCCCGTTCGCTTGCACACAAAGCCGTACGTGTGGGACAGGCAGCACCCAGCAGTGCCGCATCCCGAGCTCCCCCGGCCGGCGCTCACGGATCCTGCCGGGGATGTTCAGTGGCACACCACGTCCGGCCCAGCCACCAGAGCTGGGACGCTTCAGTGACACACTGCCAGATCCAGCATCCACTTCCAGGCCAAACGGCCATTATTGTACGGAGAAAGAACCATTTTAAAAATCGTTACAATCGCGGGAAGGCAACGCCAACCCGCTCCGGGGGGTTTCCCTCCAAAAAGCGGGACAGGTTTGCTGAGCGACCCGCGCAGGCCCCGGCTCACACCGCGGTCCCCGCCCGGCCCATCCCGGGCCGCTCCCGCTCCCGCCCGCGGTCAGGGGAGAGCGCGGAGCGGCCCTGAGGGCGCGGGCTCGCCCGGCGCGGGCAATCCGCCTCCATCCATCCCCATCCGCGCCCACCCGCTCACCTGACGAGCTTCATGGCGGCGGGCGGGCGGCCCCGAGCGCGGAGCGGCGGCGGGCGGGGAGCCCCGGGCGAGCGGAGCCCCTGGCACGGCGGGGCGGAGGCGCCTCTCGGTCAGGCCGCGCCGGGCCGCGCGCGCCAGGACGCTGCCGGGACAGCGCCCCCCGGCGGGCGGGCGGACCCGCGGCGAGAGCCGGCAGCGCCCGGAGCCGTCCGTGGGGGAGAGGGCGGGGAAAAAGGGAGAGCATGGAAAAGAGGGATGGGGGAAAAAGGAGATGGGAATAGAAGTGTGGGGACTTGGTCTATGAAAGCCTGGCTGTTCGTAAGGTTTTACATCTACCAGCTCGCCTTCCTTAATTAAAAAGAAATGTTAGAAAAGAAAAAAAACAAACAAACCTACTTGGTTTTAAACCTGCTTTGACCTTTAAAAATAAGAAAAAACTCAAGGCCTAGAACCTGTAAAGCACTAATTTATTGTGAAAAAAGTTACAGCTTCAGGATTCAGAATTTTAATAGCAAGAATTTTCTGTGTGCATGTCAGTCTCTTCTCCCAGCAAAGGTAAAAGGGAAAGGAGGAAGACACCTTGAATTTCACCTATTGGTATGGTCAGTAAGAGGCTGAAGTGCCCTTGTGAGGAAAGAGGCATCGGCCCTGAGCAGAGGTGACACTGGGGATGCAGCCCCGGAGCACTCCAGGCACAGGGGCTCCAGACACAGACCCAGGCATGGCTGAGAGGAGCAGAACATCTCACAGTGCAGGCTGAGACCAGGCTCTGCCCGAGATCAGCACCGTTTGAGTGATGATCCCTGCAACAAGCACACACAAAACTGAAGCAGCCTTCAGGTGTGAATCAGCTCCTAAGGAATGATTTGGGAACAGTCTGCTCCAAAGCACAAAAGGCACTGCAGACAGCACATCTAGAAAAGCTGAACATTTTATTTTCATTTAAGAGTAGTACACCATTTGTGATTTTAGAAATACAGACTCTTTGCAAAGCACTGAAACACAGGTGCCTTCCAACTTCTAAAACCTACATTATTCTAAGTCTTACAAACCTTGTATATTAGCAATTCAAGTTTGGTCTTTGCTGCAACAAGTTCTTCACCAAAGATGCAACAACTTAGTTCTAGACTGCAAGACAACTGAGCCAAGTTTCAAACTCCACCTGCCATTGAGCCACCAGAACCACTGCTTTCAAATATTGAGTCTATGATATTCTTGTACTTTGTGCCCATGAGGAACTTCACCTTTGAAAATTTTAAGTTAGGAGGATTTTCCAGTTAGCCACCAACTGGTATTTTTCCATTACAGCATCTAGAAGCAAATGGATACCTTGCAAGTACTAGTCCTCATGAACAGGTTATGTTTACACAAAACCCAGAAGAGGCCTCCAGAAACATTCAAGGTTAAAATGAACAGTTGCAAAAAAAAAAAAAAAAAAAAAAAAAAAAGATCTGTACATATTTTCAGTCATAACACAAGGGAACACTGGAGTATCAGTGTTTTGTGTTCTAGCTTCAATAGTGACACCTGTGCTAGCCCTAGTAGTATTCTACATGTTTGTCCCTTCCCCCCATTTAAATTTTATACTCGCAATCTGAATATACAGCTGTACTTACAGGAAATATTAAACAATGCACAGCGCCTTAAGCAAGTTCCATGTCTGGTTTTGAACAAACCATATAAAATAAGTGACAAAATAGTTTAAAATTGGTCCTTATTTTTATACAGCTTGGAAGCACTAAATTTAAAGACACACATTAACCAGCACAAATTAGTCAGCAGATTTTTTTTTTCTTAAAAGAGTGTGTTACAGTATCATGCATGAAAAGCAAGCTGCTGCTCCCAAGTAGAAATTCAGAGTTTAGACTTACTGTGTTCTTCTCAGGCTGTTATTCCTTCTGTCATAAATTATTTCAACATAACCAAGGATAGAAGCAGCTGACTAGCAAAACAATATGAAGTTCATCTTTTATGTTGTGACCCATTCTTAAAGTAATGAAGTACTTTGGAACTTTAGCATAAGGAAGGTTGAATAAACACTGCAAAGGACTTGTACATTCTTTGATTTTGTTTACATCTTCAGAAAGAAAATTCTACATTTTAACTCGCTAACTACTGGATTTTCATATGGAGACTGTAGTATTGAAACAGTGCAAGACATTTGCAACTTCAGGAACATCCAATTACACTGCCCTTTCACCCAAACAATGATTAGCAGAATATTGCATCAGTTCTAGATAAACAAGACAGGACAAAAACCTTGTTTTAGAATAGCATTAGGATTCAAAGATCTTTCATATTTAGTGAAAAGAACCCACACACGAATATGCACGAAGGACTCCTTAACACAGACTTTATCACAACGAACGTAATCCAGCTGTAAGTCTGGACCAGGACTTTTTATTGGTAAGAAGCCATATTTGTTCAGAGATCCCTAACAGATGTTCCATTAATAATGCTTCAGCATTTGGGTGTTTTGAGACACGAACAGCATCAAAGCTCTCTCCTGTCAAGGCCAAAAAACCAGCTGGAACAACCCAGGTGGAGCATAAGCTTAAGCAGTCCACTTAAGCTCCAAGAACTTTCCAGACACCAAAAAGCTGGCTTTTGTCTTTGCATTACCCCAGTGAGAGTGGAGCCCTGTCCACTAATGCAATATTCCAAAGACCATTGCAACTAAGACTGCCAAGTCAGGTCTCAGTTGAAAGCTACCACCACCACAGGACACCGTTTCCTTACCCCTGACCCCCCACTGCCAAGGAAGAATGTTCATAAGGGCATTTTTGGTGTGGAAAGCAGGTCAGTAGAGACTCCAAGTGTGGCTTGAAGAATCCTCAGTACCAAGCCGCTTTCCACACACACAAATTCAGTCCATCTTCTCCTTCTGGACCAGCTTGGGCGCATCTACAAAATCCTTGCCGTTGTAAAGGATGATAGCAAAAGTTCCAAAGCTGGCACTTCCCCAGAAAAGCACATAGGCCAGTGTCTCAGTCCATGTATCACCTGAGAAGAAGAGTCAGATAAACCTTTCAGCTCATTATCTCCAATTAGCAGACAGTTTTACTTTAGGACACATGCAAATATTTCAAGCTCTCCCTCAGAGGTTTGTTGTCAAATGAAACCAGAAGTCTTTCACAGATCTTTTTGTTTCCTTACCTTGGAATATTTGTATTTGCCACACAGTTCTTGGAACACATTGAACAGAGATCTATGGAAGCCAGTCAAGAACGCTACTGGTAACAATGTTAGAAAATTCAAGGCAAAAGCAGAATGCAAAAACCTTCACCACTCCCAACACAGATTTAGATTGAAGGGAAATCCATCAGAACCAGGCTTATGCCTGTATCTGACAGCTCTGAATTGTCTTTCTGCCCAAAAGGAGAGGTATTCCTCTGGGGCTTCATCCAGCCTACAATAAAGCTACAGGTGCATCTAAATTTGGAGATAATTAACTGTGCCTTACTTGACTTCTGCATGAGTTTTAATATTGTTTTCTACAGCATCTCAGTTTTTTTCCACACTAATGATACAGATACAGATTGATACACTCAATCTCCAGAGCCATGTTCAAGCACCCTTTAGAAGGACTGAGAAGCAATTCTACACTGAATAGTTACTGGTAGCCATTTACAGAAAGTTCACAGAGAAATAAGCCAGTTTTATACAATCAAACTCAATAGTGACTTACCAGCCATTAGCAAACAAATAATGCACATGGAGAAAGCAACCACCATAATAATAGGCAACTGAGGAAAGAGAAACAGAATAATCACTTGATACAGCAATATGTACATATGTTCCTTAATTTCTTTTAAGATGGGTAGTACTGTAAAGCTATTACTTGCTTTGCTTCTCAATTCACCTGCATTCAGGTACAAATAAAAGTGTGGATAGTTGCAAAATCTGGAAGACTGTATTCAATCATAATGTTTAGAATTGAAACACACCTCCTGTGCATTAAAAAAGAGGTTGAGGCTTATGCTTTGCTTAAAATGCAAATAAATGCACCAGTTAAACCCATTATGTTCCCAAATCCCACTTCAAAATAGAAAGGGAAGGGTGAAAAAAGTGAAAAGAATGGGGGTTTTGTGTTACAAGCTATGCTTCTGCATGAAGTGTGAGAAAAGAAGTCCACAAGATTCTTCTGCAGAAGGAAACAGTCATTGATAGTGACTAACAGAATTCTCCCCCTTCCACCTGGTGAAGCATGTTTGGAAAAAAAAAAAAGCAGCAGTTTTTCCAATACCTCAAGGACACCCCATTTTCTGTCAAGGGGCAGTCTGGGTTTAATCCTATAAGCAGGCGTCACAGAAACATTACCAGATTACAGGGATGCTTCATGACTAACTGACAAGTCCTACTCAGGCATAATGAAGCCAGTGACTGAATGGTTGTGTTTCTCTTATTACAAATAAAGTCTTCATACTCACAGCTAAGAACTTCCAATCTTTCTTGACATGTAAAGGACTAGCAGGTTCTACTTCATCCACTGAATAATTTCCAAGAAAAAGATCAATCGCATCCTGGAAGAGAAAGGGAGGGCAAGAGTTAGAATGCACAACAATGTTTATCACATACACTCCCCCATGGTTAAACACTTTACTTACTTGTCTAAATCCATCAGAAAAGTTGTTTTTGTAGTAACGTATTAATGAGTTCCAGCCATCCATTATTAAGCCCCACCGAGTTCTCTTCCCAGTTCTGCAAAAAGAAATTGTGAACAATATTTAAAATATATGAATGCATTCAGGACTATAATTTCAGATTTACATTCTGTCACTATCCAGATGTGTACTGCATTAAATGAACACCTGCACAGGAATACATTTATCTAGTGCTGCCTCTGCATTATAACCACACATACTTGGAACAAAATTGTAAAATAAAATTACACTTCTTTCCATCAGACAACATAAATGTGCATCTTCATGGCACACTGCCTTGGTTTTCATTTCCAGATAGCCTTTACGTTCATATAAACACATCATGGAATCTGAAGATTTTAATCTGACTTTTTACCAACTGAACCATTGCAAAAAACTCATTTATAGCCTAAGCCCCAGATTAGTAACCTTCTCAGATAGAAGAACTTGAAGAAAATCCCAAACATGCTCAAAAACCCAGAAGGCCCTTACAAGAAATGCTGACTTGCCTTGTGTAATCAGTCTTTAAGGCACCAGTTCCAGCATATTGTTTGGCACAAGCATTAGCATTATCAGCCCATGCTGTGAATAGGAAAACGATAAGAAATATTAAGGAAGTTATATACTCTCTACAGAGAAAAAGGCATTGTTTGAACTCTATAAACAGCCTACCATTTTTGTAGATTTTCTCAAAGTCTGCCTGCTCTTCAATTCTCTGTCCCACATGCAGAACACCAAGTCTCTGGAACAAAAAGCACATTGAGGCTTGCTAGGAGTTTGATAGAAAAATTAGGATTTGTTTTCAAAAACAGCTGTATTTACCAAACTTAAGTCTAGTCAATGCAGCTCAGGTAAGTAGTACAGTAACTCCACTTTGCAAGCTCTTACTGGAGCATTCAAAGGACATTTCCATTCCAAATGGAAAGCCTCTCTCCTCTTCCAGCCTGTCAAAGAAGAGTAAAGCTTTACCTGAAGCTGGGCCTGCAGAGACCTGCGTGCCAGCAAGCTCTGGATGACGTTGGTGCGATCCAGGCAGTCCATGCAGTTACTGCGGAACGTTCCCTCCTGCTGAGTCACAGTCTTACCCTCCGAGTCAACTAGAAAGTAACTAACACACACAGCACACATCTTTAGAGATAACAGTCCATATAAACCACCTGGTTTCACAAGTAAATATCCTAACAACCCAACCACAACTGTCCTGAGCATTTGATGAGCGCTCAGCCATGTCTTCAAACTTTGATGTCTCCCTGAATTCTTGCCATGTTGAAAAACAGCACCAATAAATGAACATTTAGCAATCTCAGGGCAGTATTCACTCCTACCATTCAGAAAGTCAATCAGCAATATTGAGTTATATGCTACTGGGAAGAGCAACTTCTGGTGCAAAATCAGGGACTTGTGGGATTTTTGTCCAGTTATTTTAGTGTCCCAGCTCCACAGATACAAAAATCATTAGCAGAGCCTAGCAGCAGAAGTAACCAGATTTGTTGGTAAGTGGTCACCAGTTCAACCCAATCACCAATGCATAAAAAGTCATCTAAGTTGTCACATTTCTTCCAGGAAGGTACTCAGATTTTTTAAGAATGCTCGCAAAATACGGAAAAATCTGTTACTGTCACATGCTATTCTCTCCATTATATGAACATGAGGGGGGAAACCAGATATTCCCCCTCACATAGGCTAATTATTACCTCCATTTTTTAAATCCACTAAACTAGGTGTTTCCAGTAGTTGATGACAAACAGCTCATTTTAAATACTGAATTGCAGACATGCATTACAACAAAACAAATATTCCAATCTACTTATCAGTTGGATGTGTGAATGGGACAGAACTATGCCTGTCCTGCCATAGCACAAAACTTCCAGTTTTCTACAGTTTTACAGATTATAATCCATAGATTAAGTTACTCCAATATGTAATTATGAACTCTGGATTAGCATATAATCCACTCTTACTGTAGAGCATTTTTATCAAGAGCCTCAGCATTTTTATCACATAAATTATGTGTTTAGAAACACATGAATTTACTTTGATTAACCTTGTTTTTTCTTTAAAACATAATTTTCACCGTTCTTTAGCTAGTTTTGTTACACCATGTTTTACATTGTTGAAGACTACAGTGACAATAATACTTGTGAAGTCTTCCTTTTCCCCCCAGGTTCTGGCTACAACAGATATTAGGATAAGATAGTTTTTTATTATCCTATTTAACTAGAAATGTCTGTTCTTAAATGCTGCATCTCCTATAGCTGCTCTAAAAAATAAAAAAACTAACAAAGAAGACCTCCATGAACCCAGCTCTCCTTTCTGACAGATCTTCCAGAACTGGATTTAGCCTGCAGAAAATAAGAGTTGTTTACCTCCCTAGGGGTTGCAAAACTATTTTCTGTGAAGATTAGAACTCAGACTTTTCTGTTCCTATTTAAGCAACAGTCGTTACAAATGAAATAAAACAAGTTAGAGCCAGCCTTGAGAATGAGTCTTCAATTTTATATCTTGTTTTAGAGATGGCTTTTTTTAAGTTTTCATTTCAAGGAAATCTGGTTATTTTCTATGCCTCCAGTGGCAGCTGGCAGTAAACAAGTTAAAGGATTTAGCATTAATTCTAAGAATAAAGGATCCTTGCTATATAGGAAAAAACTGCAATCTTATTTCTCCTTATTTGAGGTGTTCAAAGTCAATTTATTCATTAGGTCTTAATGAGTTTTTAAGGTTTGTGGTAGACAGAGAATAGTAACTATAAGCTGATTAATTTATATCATTCCCATAGCCATCACTCCAGGCAAGAGACTTTATTAACAAGACTCTTGTTCTAGTCCACATCTTACCTCATTTTATTTTGTCAGGACAGACTATACCACTGCTAGTTTTCTAATGTTTTAGCTAATCTACTTTAGTCACAAGGCTTCAAGAACAGGAAGGAAGCAATCAGAAAAGCAGAACAAAGTAAACTACTTCCCTAGTAATCTACAGGTCTACAAGTAGCTATGACCAAAAACCCACTTGTGGAACTAAAGATTTAAATTGATTTGGACATTTTGTGTATTTTGATATGACTACAGAAAATAAGAATGTGTTTCCCTGTGGGTTAGTTATATTAGCAAGGGCTAACAACCAGTGCCAATGCAAGGTTTGGAGCCACAAAAATATGTGTTAGAGAAAACACTTTTACAAATGCCTGTGGAAGGAACACCCAGTGTTTTACACTATGAGGCAGAAGAGTTTGCTGCCAATGCAACCTGGAATTACCATGGATGAAAACAAATATAATCTAAAGAGATTTGCTTTTAAATAGCTCCAGGTGTACGCACATTCATTTCTTTGTCTAACCTTCCACCCAACCTTACAAAGGCAAAGGCAGCTCTTGCCACAACTCAGGGTTGCTGCAATTCTCAGACTCACTTTATGGAGAGGCAATGTGGGCTCTACATCCAACCCCCAACCACGTGTCTAACCTTGCACATGGTGTCAGCAAGACACCAGAGATATGGACACACTAATGCATCTTCTTCACAGATGACTACAGAAGCTCTGTATTACTGTGCCTTAATGCAAGACAATAGAAATTCTGAGAAGTTGTCTCATTTTAACAGCACAGAGGTGAAAGAACTGCAGAGCCTTACCTGAACTCATCTTGCTGGTCTGCCAGTTGATCCATCAAAATCTGAAGCCGATCCCACCTCATCCGACTGCACTCTTTATGGAAGTCAAACGCCACGTATCTGTTCAGAGAGAGAAGCAACTTTTCAGATTATGTATGGACTGCAGTGAAGGTTACAGAAAATTCTACAGTAAGAGCCTGATCTATAAAACAGGTAGTGACAGAGGACTTGTTTTCCTTCAGAGATGACAGAGCACTGGTAAGATCTGCAGTTGTGCTGAAAGTCATCTTCCTGATGCTGCACCCTTAGTGTGAATGTTGACACCATTTAAAATTCTTTACAAAACACCATTAGTCTGGGGAAGCACACATTGTGTTCCAAGTTGCCTGTATGTTCCATTCTTACAGAAGGGATACAAATCTTAATGTCTTTTTTTTTCCCCCACCAGGATTCTTTTGTTCTCTGTTCACTTTGAACTAGACAGGTGTTGAAATCCAACATTTTTTGCTGACATAATTTCCTCTGTCACTCTAGAAACCTGAGACAGGTTCTGTTTAAGCAGCTAACCTAACTGTCATATGAAAATTAAGCAGCTACTGACTTGGAAAAAAATTTTAACAGCTGATTTCTGGCAAGAAGTACTCTAAATGAGTGGTACTTGATTAATTAAACATTTATGTGTATATGTTTGCTATGAATAACAGGGCATTACACTCCTCCCCTCAAGCATTCATAACCCAAAAGTTATTTGACAAGATTTCAGGACTGTGCATGAAGAAAGATGAACACTGAAACAATTAACTGAAGTCTTGAGTTTGACTCTGGCAGGTCAACATCATCAAAAACAATTAACCAAGAAAGTGGATTTTGATAGCAGTAGTAAAATAGGGCTGCCAAATACCACTTTTGAACATACACAGTACATCACCAAAATGCACCTTCACATAATTTCACATCTTGGTTTCCACCAGATGACTTTATAGCAAATATGCACAGAATAAAAAACCCATGGCACAGTAATATCAAGGATAAGGTAGAGGGGCAAATAGCTGTGTGAGTTGGATACAAGCTCTCCCTCCAGAAATTAACAAAAGCAAGCACAGACAGGTTGTAAAATTGTGTACTGCACTCTGTATCCCACAAAGGGATGGAATTTCTCATAATCCAACTGGATTCTCCACTCTTGGCCCATTGTTACACTGAGCTCCAGGCATTTAAACTGCTCGTTCCCCTTACTGTTCCATCCAGTTTTGCTAACAGTCAGCACTGCCTCACTAAGTTAGCAATCTAACCAAGCCCTTTTGCCAGAAGCTAGTTCTACAGGGCATGATTTTCCTTTTCCCAAAATGCAGACAATCTCCATTGCATACTATGGCTCCAATACTGGAATTACCATTTTCTCTTAATTTTCTTCCTTATTCTCTGCCTGTGTCCGCTCCTAATAAGTTACTTCATAAATATAAAATGCAAAAAATCACAGAGTTGGTAAAGGCCCCTGAAGAGCTGACCACTCTGCGAGTCTCAGAGGGAATGCTTAACTTGTAACACAAAATGTATCACTTCATGTCACATGTACCTGACCATTCCATTTGCCATGCTGTTCACCATTTTTGAAAAGGTTTGCTCAAGAGGCTTCTCTGAGCCTTTTTGGTTAACCTGGGAAAAGGGAAAACAAAGACAGAATTACTCAGAAGCCTGCTTAGAAGAACAACAACTTTTTCAGGAAGAACAAGGGAAAGCATACCAAGTTGACAATCATTTGCTTTCCATAGCTAATTATTTGTGAGTCAAAATGTCTTTGGAAGCCATCCATCTAGAAAAGAAAGGAAATGGGTTGACAGATGTACACTACTATTAAGATCTGTGCTTTACAAGGAACCACCATTATAATATTTTTGACGATTCTTATTACTGTTTGATGTTCTCTATTGTGCCAAAACATTCCCACTTTCCTCCTCCCAGTCCATTCAGTTCTCCTCATTAAAAATGCTACAGATAAAGAGTATTGTACAGATACTAAAACTGCTGCAAACTGGATCCAAAGAGAAACTACTCCCACTGATGCCTGCATTTTTTTCTGCCTTTTAATTCATTATAAGAAGTACAAGGTTTCTTGCTATTACTTTTAAAAAATAATGCTCAATCCAGTATTGCTGATTTTTATTCTCCTGATTATAGTCTGCAACCCTTTCACACAAACATGAGCCCAGTAACATGTTAAAACCCCAAGACACAAACACTCACATACATGGTTTACTGACTTGCTGATCTGTGGCTTTGGTTTATACTTGAGGTTTGGTCTTTGAGACCAGAAAAAAGGAATAGATCCACGGGTCTGTAAAAGAATGGTAACGGTTTTAAACAGCAGAATTTACAAAACCCACTAGACATTTAAAAATAAAGCAGACAAGTTTATTTTGTGAAACTAATTCAGTCTGTTTGTTTAGTTTATGCTTTTAAATATAGATTGCATATAAGATATGCAAACAAGACAGAGCTATCTATGTATCTTTGTTCCTTACAGTGACTTTACCTGAACAAACGATGCTTTGCTCCCCTTGTAATGCACAATTTGTTCTGTCTCCACAAAGTTAGCAGCGTGCCCTTCTGAATCAATACCTGTGAAGGAAAAAGACCATGTTAGCTGGCTCAGCCTGCCTGCAAAACAGTGACAGCACATCAGCAAAAGGATTCCTACCCCTCCCTTTTAAGCCCTCACAGGAAGCACAGAGCTGCCTGACAACATAAAATTAAACGCAACCTTGGTAAAAGTTTAATATGATCTGCACCAAATTTAAGCAGAACTGTGCTTCTTCAAGTTAACACATTTTGACATTTCTAGCACTAGAGATTATAATTTAATATGAAATGAAATACCAGTGCTCTGACAACAAAATATGCAGAATTCTGTAACAATGGTACTGCAGAAATGGACAAATTTCTTCAAAAGCATGTATGTTGGGACTAAGAACAGAGAAAGTAATTTAAATTCACTGCCCTGTTTGCTTTTTAACTTGAAACAATTAGAGAACACCACTCAGGGCTCCCCTGCCAGCACCAGTGATGCTCTTACCTGGATTTACTGCTAGACCAAAAGGGCTATTACACACTTGCATTTAGCACCAATGAAAACAGCCATCTGCTAAAAATCACTACAAAACTGTTGCAGTTATGTCTTAAAGACATGAAGAAGAGTCCATTTTAATAAATACCAAAAAATGCTTCGGTTCTTAATATTTTCTTTGGAGGAAGAAGCCCAAGACAAACTAAACAATGTTTTTTCATTTACTCTTAAAGGTAACTCACATGTGCAGATGGAACACATATTTTTTGAATAAATCAGCTTTTTTCTTTTACCTCTTACATAGTAGCGTACACCAGCCCTGAAACAGCTTCTTCTGGAAATAAGCAGCCAGTCAAAACATTTGCCATTAATAGAACAAGAGTGCATAGTGATAACTGATGAACAACACTCAGGAAAAACTCCAACGTTTCATTAGGATATTTTTATACATCAAGGTAGGAAACTTCAAGGAACCAAGAAACTACACTCAAATCTGTAAACATTTGTCACCCCAACAACAGCTGAACATTAAACTTGAGAGACAGTAATAATATTAGGATCAATATGCACATTGCAAAACAACACTCAATGGTGATGTCACTGATGAGCAAACATTAAAACTGCTGTAATTTTGAGAAGATATGATTCTAAAGAAGTTTATTCTGCGTCTTATGGTTCTAATTAAAAATTAGGAATCCATCTCATACATAATTTCATTAGACTACCTTAATAGTTTCTTGCCCCTATTGTTTTAAAAATTAACAACTACTTCAAAAATACCTCTTCAAAATTTTTTCTAGGCTTTTAGAAGAGTAGATATCTTGGGGTATACATTTTGCACCCATAAGCGCAAAATACTACAAATCACATCTACAAATGCCAGAACTAGCAGTAAAATAGACTGGCTTTCTAATCTGTGTGAAGAAAAAGAGAATGAACACACATGAAGACTCCAGTGTGAGCTTCTCACACAAGAACAGTTTCCTGTAGCCCAGGCTACATACCCAAAGTGCCAAATGCACCTGGGACTACCCAACAAACGGGGCAACAACAATTAGTTTCATCTTTACTCTTGTTTTATGCTACTTATAGTGGCACTTATTTGGGACTGCAGTAAGCTATCAAGTCTTAATAGAGACCAGCAGTCATGAAAAATTTCTCCAGGTAGATTCACCATGTTTGCATGTTTTGCCCCTAAAAACTGAAACCTATCACTTTAAAGCAAGCAAAAGATAAAAATGGTTAATTTTTAAATTAGTTTACTGCAGTCTTCCCTTTGAAGAGTCCAGATACTTTGTCTCAAGTGAAATTTAGGTTCTGTATCTATGATTCAAATGGGACATAAAGCAGCTGTGTCACACATGAGCACCTCAGCTCTGTTAAAGAACACTGATTTCATACATGAGTCACCCTGATTTCTGTTTGTATTTATGCCAATACTGTTTGTAAACAACCCCCAAAATATAATACAAATTGTCCCCATCTAGAATGTTCTCTCAATTCATAAATTAAGGCTGAAAAATACCCATTCCTCTGTTTCCCTGGAAAATTACTGCCAGGTCCTCTACCCTTTAATTCAACATTTGCACAGGCAACGGTATTCTGCAAGAAAGGTTACCTCTAACATTAGCTGCTTAGCAATTGTCAGCCTATTTTCTGATGGCAATCTGTGCTCACTTAAAATGAGCACAGATTGCCAACAGAAACTTCCACAACTTCCACATATACAGATAAGGACAAGACAGAATTTACTATTCTTTAGAAGGGCTTTGGTTTGGAGCAGCAAGGTAAATACTTAATATAGTTCAGGGCTTCAGGTGATTAAAATCTCAACTATCCAAGTCCATTATTTCTCATCACTGCAAGACTAAAAGCCCAGCACACATAGTTGAAAAAATATATTTGGGTTTACATGGGGAAAAAAAAGGGCAACTTTGATATTATTGAACTATCTGCTAGTGGTGCTGTAACAATTCTGCTGTGGGGTTTTTCTAGCACATTTACTGCTAGAAATCCCATTTCTTCCAATTCCCGAGTTGTCTAAGGTTTTCTGTAATTCTGTTTTAAACAAATATTACTTATGCTAATTTTTTATAAAGTGAAGAAATAGGCTCGAGGAAGGTGTTAATTGCAGTCTGTCAGTTGTTAATTGCAATTTACCCAGAACCAGCAGGATAAGGATTAGGGTGTTTCAATATCTCCCTTTTGCTATCTTTCCTTTGTCTCTCTGCCTACTCCCACAACATTTTCCATTAAATGAAGTCACAGGGAAGGACTGGAGATCTGCCAGCTGCTGACAGTCCTATCAGATCAACTGATTCCATCTGGAAACCATTCCCTGCACACACCTGAGGGGCCTTTGCAATGCATGAACAAAGCAGAACATGGCATGAGTTGCTCTGTCCAGCCTTGCCAGTCCTTTTCATACTCGGTCCAGGAGCAACTACCTGGGACTTACTGTTTATCACACACTGCCTCCAGAAAGTGTTCAGCTTCCTTGCAGCATTCATCCCTTCTCAAAAATAAACTCATGACTGCTTTGCTAAAAAGGCAGTTTCCCAAAGTGTTGGTGTAGAAAAAGCAGCTGTCCAGGAAAAGCATTCCAGGAGCCTTCAGCAGAACTTATCCTTTTAGTCATCAACATCCATAAGCACTCCTTCAAGTCAAAACTGTCCTCCTTTATTTTGTATCTAAATTAAATGCATCCTTATAGCAAGATAAAAAAGTACTAAAGCTGATGGGAGAGCATCTGCCATATTAATCTTAACCTTCCTATTGACAGTTAGGCAAACCAAGACTGTAAAATCAAATGCATTAAACCCATAAAGCAGAACATTCCAGGGAGTTAACACAGGAGTAGACTATCAAACAATATGTAACACCCATATATGAGCAAACTATAACTTATTTGTGACAATGTGCTCTGTGTTATAATTGCCAGTGTAACAACAGAGCAGCCTCACAGCAGCCATTTTGTTACTGGACCACCCATTTCCAGTACAGTTTTACAGAACAAAAGGATACATCCATGCATCACTGGTGTAGCAAACCTATGGATCTGAAAAACACAAATACATGTAAAAAATATTAAACAATAGTAGCCAAAAAAAGGTGAGTAACTACGCTTTGCCTAGGGATTTTGTGGTAGTTTCATATATTTTATATAATTTACTTTTTGTTTAAGGTGAAACATTCCTTTCTGAGGAAAAAAGTTCAGGGAAAACAGCAACATATGCAATCCTTATGAGAAGGAAGAAAAAAGTAAAAGTCTAATCCTAATTAAGCAGCCTAGACAAAAAGCAAGCTGCTTTGTCCTCCCTATACATGGCATTTATTCTCCTACAAACACACCAGATATAAAGCAATACTTGCTGAAAAACCTTTGACACGGTGTGTTTGCTTTACCTCCACAGAAGGACACATGCAGAGACAGTAGTTACAGAAGTCTTCAGTAAGATGTATTTTTACGTGAGTAATGTTCAAAATGCCTACTCCAGGGTTTTTCCTGTATTTCCATTCCTGAATAACTTAATCTTTCAAGAAAACTTTAAAGTTCAATACTAGAAGTCAGAAATTCCACACTTAACATTACCAAAAACTGTTCCTGCATCAAGACACCTGTAATCAATGAGAGGGGAAGCACGGCCTAAAAATATCAGTTACCTCTCTTTTCAGCTTCTGTGCTTTGTGCCCTAGGTCTGTTTTCACTAGCCAGCCATACTTGATTTTCCTTTGCTGTTCCCACCACAGCTTCTCTCTCATTTCCCAAGCTTTATTTGCATAGCACTATGCAAACTTTAGACCCAGTAATATGCCCCTGGAATATGCACAACAGCCCTTCTCCAATTGCTATCTCCACATTCCAGAAGCAGTGCACAATGCAGCCTTTTGGAACAGTGCTGTCTAATGTACCAGCACATCTCCACAGCAGAAATAGAAGCTGTGCGTCACTTGCTTTGATAAATGCAAAGCACTGCTGGAGAGGGGAGGCTGCTGGAGTGCAGGCAATCCAAGGAGTTTAACAGACAGAGGAGGTCTCTGGCAGGAAGGAGCTTAGACAGTCTGGCCATTCAGGTGCCACAGCTGTGGCTCATGGTCATGCACTTGTATTTGCTGGATTAAGTGAATTCAAGGGTTACAATGCTAGCCTTCATTTAAAATTAACTGGAAGAATCTAAATTGTCAGTCTTACTCTCCATTACCAGCTTTATGATCTGTTCACTAGCAAAACAGAATTTAAACTGCATTCATGGAGAATGATGAGAGACAGTCTTAGGAAAAAAAGTGATGAACTGGACCTTGCCTATACCCAAAGATAAATAAATAAATAAATAAACTTCAAAAACTTGAAAAGCATACACTGTGCAGTGTAACTTCCCCTTTGGTTTATATGAGCAGCTATCTTCACAGCACAGTACTTTCAAATACTGACACTTTCAAAAAAGTAGCTTTCTAGAAGTACTACTGAGGACATTGACAAAGTTGGAAGTTTGAAAGCAGAAGACTCACTGTGCTAAACTAGATGATGATTAGGCATGTTATACTAGATTCTGGCTGTCTGAAAGGGACAGAATCACAAAAATATGTTGCATACTTATAGTAGAAGTATATTTGTTCCCTATTACCAGAATCATTACTAAGTGTTTACCTCTGGTTGAGCAATAAATTCTCTCAGAAGGTGCCCATTCCATACAAACCGTGGATCTGCCTGCAGCAAGAAACAAAAAGCCAAGATGCTTTTAGAGACTGTCAGTTCTGTTTAATTCAACATAAAGGCAGTATCATAGCATCCACAGCATCATGTAAATTTACATGAACGGGTACAAATGGAGATGAAGTTCCCTTCTTTTGTCAGCAGCCTTCACATCCTCAACTAGAAATCTAAATAAAGATTGGAGAGAGCTATTCTTTTAGCTACTCTTGCATGACACTTCTAAACCACTGACAACTGAGCTGCAGAACATGATGCATTGGTGCCCCTACGCTGTGGTTGTTTCCTTCTACCAGTACTGTTATAAAAAACAACAAACACAAATATCAAATAATAACACCCACACTCCAAACACAAACCAGACTTCTCTCTTGCAGAGAAAAACTGGAGATGTTCAAAATTGCCCTAATCCTTTTGAAAAGCCATTATACTGCAGCCATGGGCGTATGAAATTACACTGCAATTAACCATATGATATCTGAATTTACTTGTAATTGATGTTTTTTACTGTACTTTGCCTTTCAAACAACCTTCTGAAGTGACACAATTTTAAGGCAAACCAATCCTTTTGTGTCCTTGTTCTCCCTGGCAAGAGCACTGCCTGAGCAACATTTGATGATGCAAAACAATCCCCCAACGTAAACAGTTTTTCCAATATTAAAAAACCAAACCAAAACAAAACCCCATCAATACATACACAAGAAAATTTCAAGTTCAAATTGCATTTGGCTGCTGCCTTTAAGACAAAAGCAGCATACTAAATTCATGCTTCACACAAAGAATTGGAATACTTCAGAAAGAATACAACATCCCAAGACTGACAGCCATAAAACCTTCAGATCTATCCCAAGTCATCCTGGAAAAGAACATGAACACAAGTACAACTTATTCCACTTTGGATTCCTTCCCCCCACTCAAAGGAATGACTTGCTTTCTCTCAATTGCCCAAAATGCTCAGCTCCTTCTTGTAATTAGAAGTGTTCAATATGAGAGGCAATATTTAATTTCTTTTGGATTTTTCAAAATCAGTTTAAAGTACACTTTAGGAAGTGGTTCCAACTGCCAATCTGGAAGTGAGATATGAGATCAGAACAGATCCCTAGAACATTGTGCTGCTCACAAGCTACGAGACTTGTGTGGACCAGTGTGTTCAGACACAACCCCTAACAGCTTGGAGAAAACACCAGCATCATTTAAACATCATCTGCACCAAACTGACTGACAATTTGCAAGACACAGACATGAAGCAAACTCAAATGCTTACCCTCTCTAGAAGGCTCATCTCCTGGAACTCTGGGCTGGTGTTGGCCAGCCGCTGCAGGGTGTGTGTTAGGTCGTAGGTTGTTGAGAAGTAAAACCCGTCCACGCTCAAGACATGGTTAAGCATTGATAAAAATACTTTATTGTCCTGCAACTGTTGGGATGAGGAAAGAACAAAAGAGCTGTCAGATACTGCTATCAAAATATTTTACTCTTGTAAGCTACCACTACTTTTTGAAGTGATGAGATGAATTTTGCTAGTGCTCTAGCAATACATGACATCATCCAGAGATTACCACACAAGAAGGAAAGCATGAGAGTGCAATTCTGATACCAGTTCACTGGTAACTTGCAGCTAGCACACTGCAACCAAATTCTGCAACAACAGTGGAGAGCAGAGAACAGTATTCCTGTGAGGCAAATAGCTACTGATATTAAACAAATCCTAACAATTTCCAAGCAAAAGGGAAACTGTTGGTTTCCCTGAAAACTATTCAGTCAAAAAAACCCCAAAAAACAAGATGGTAAGACAAAAGAAAAGTTATAATCTATGCTCTGGTTCAACCTCACTCCTTTCCTGAAAAAGCATCAAATTCCCTCCCAGCTCCATTGGTTAGATACCCTGACCTGCTCTTTATCAATCCATTACAAATCTGTTTTAAAAAAAAATCTTCCACCTATCTCTTCCTCAAAAAGGTAAAAGTCAAATTTTCCCTGCTGAGTAATTAAGTAATTGAACAATTCCATAAAGAAAGCAGGACAGATAAGGTGACAGCTATGCAGTTTATTGTAGGGGCTGTCAGAAGAGTAAACCTCTGAGAAAGACTTAACAGAAGCATTAGGAAGGGTGTACCATTTAATAGAAGCAAAAATGCACATCCATAAGCTGCAATGATATTCTAAGTTGTACCATGTGAGTTTATCACCTTGAATTTTATATACTTTTTATCACCTTGATTTTATATACATCCATACCCAAATATTAGAGCCATTCTAGTAACGTGAACAAATCAGAAAAGGGTATTGTTCAAAGAGCTTCCAAGCTTCCAAAAAAAAAAAAAAAAAGAATTCATAGCTTCCTCATGTGGGAATCCACAAAATCAGAGAATTTTGAGAAAACTGCAAAAGGCAGGCTCCACACTCCCCTAATCAATGTACCTACCTGAATATCAGTTAAGTGCAGCATGGTCTTTTTGTAGGAGAGGATGTCAAAGTCTGTTGCTTTCCAGATTGCATGACCAAAAATCTCACCTACTTTTTTCTTTTTTGTTATTACAATAAGATATGTGCCTGTAAATCAGAAAGAACAAAGTTAAAAAAAGGCAAAAAATTGCATGTATTAAGAAAAGCAGCCTATACCCACATCAGAAAACTGAAACCAACAGGACTTTGTGTTCTTAAGTGTAGCAAAACACACAGGGCTGGAGCAAAAGCAAAATGTACTTTCTAAGCTACCTACTTCTCTATGTTCAGAGATCTCGAGCTGCTCACTAAGTTTAAGGAACTTTAAAAACAGCAGACAACATAAAGTGTCACCTACTCTTACTTCTGATCAGTGAAAGTCTGAAAATCTTCAGGTTTGCCAACTCAGAAAGAGGCCAATGCTCTTGAATGTGGTTTGAAAAGCACAGAGTAAGCCCAAAATACATGAAAGGAAGTATGCTTCAAAAGCAAAAAAGACTATTCGACTTCTCATGAAAAAATATTCCTCCTAACAGATTCAAAACTGTACAAAGATTTGGGGTTCTTTTACCTATTTAAGCCAGGAAGTGTGCTGTTTCCCTGGCTGCATGAGTAGCAAAGCAAAAAACCCACCCATAATCATGGACAGTTCACTCAGAGCAATTAATTTACACTTGCTGGTGAACACAACACAACCATATTTCTAAGCACAGCTTATTTTAGTATCCCATTGTTTTTGAAGAAAAATTTTACTCTTAATACTGCAATAGGCAAAGAATATTTATATTTGTTAAAGATGCTGCATTGCTAGACACAGGGTCAGTTTTACAGTTCACAGCAGTGAACTGCCTAATAACACTTAGCTGAACATTTAATTTAACTAGTAACATCTTCACTTTGACAGCTGTATGCTAACACTCAGTGCAAAGCTCTGGGGGACAGAATGAAAAAAACCCAAGCTTTTAAGAGGCATAACATATTCTATATTTTATTTAATATTCAGGCAGATGAAAAGTAGTCATTACCAAGCCTGTAAGTGATGACAATTCCCCTTTGGGGCAGTTCAGTTATCAAACAGTCAGCACTTGTGGAGTCCCTAAGACACATGTATCCATTCATTGCTCTTACTCTGCAAGACCACAATTCTTTAGAATGTGGGCATAGAAAGTTCAGCAGCTTTAAGATCCTGTAGAAGTCACTGCATTCAACACAATGACCCTTTGCCTCAGTTGGGAATACTGCAGTGAGTGATCTTTAATCCCTTCTACATATGGGGGTTTTATTCAGTATGTATGCTGCTTATTACATCAGAGTATTTCAGTCTCAAACTCTACCAAATTTTACAAAAAGGATTGTTGGAGCAGCAATGCTTACTTTCCCAAAAGCTTCCACTTTATGCAGCATGTGTATTCAGGACACTGGCTGCTTAGACCTGAGACACTTAGAAAAACTGGACAACTTATTCTTATATTATCCTAGAACTCTCCAAACTTAGAATTGTTCCAGTCTGCCCTTGCCCTTTTCATGTTGGATTTTCTTTGCATTTGTAGGGCAGCTGCAACACAATCATTACTTGAACAGCTGCATCTACTTGTCTATCCTCCAGTCACTCTCAGCTATTTGTGTACCATGAGTATTGATCAAGCTTCACAACACAACACTTCTGTTGCACCAAATCCTGCAGCTCAGATTAAAATAGTTACAAAGAATAAGTAGATGAGCTTTGCACTCATTTGAAATGCATTTCTTATAACTCAAACAACTACCAGTTAACCCTACCTTTAGAGCACCTCCTGGTTTAAGAGTTACCCACACATTTGTGATAAAGTAGATTTGGATGCCTCCATCCTCTAGAAGCCACATGGAAAGCCTATCACACTGATGAAAGTGCATCCTCAGATACTTGCAAATACTATTTTTGCCTTTAAAGCTTCTTCAGCAATCTATTTTGTCTAAGTATTTTTAAAGAGCAGAGTCCTGTTCTCCTTACCTGCCACCAATCGGATTGTTCCCAAAATACCAAATATAGGCCTTGTAACAGCTGAAGGGGGAACATCTTTTTTAACTGAAAAGCAGAAAAAAATAACATCAGAATTTCAGAATGCTTCTTTCATGACTGTATTGGAACACAATTAGAACTAGGTTTCTCCAGCCTTCCTTGTCAAATCAAGTTTTGCTACAGTATAAGAATATTTATAAGTATATAAATATATTTAAATATAAGAAAGAAAGCAGCTGAATTTCAAAGCCTGATGGAGCTCTGGGAGGAGGATCTGGGATTCTAACCCACCTTCTAACCAATTTCTCATGTTTAATGAAACTAGTCATTCCATTAAATAAATTCAAGCTTATTTTCATGATAGCATAGCAAGTAGATTCCTCAATAATGTATTGTCCTGACAGCTTCCAGAAGCTTTGTTTTGAAGCCATCAAGACACAAAGGATAACCAAACCACAAGTGCTTGTGCCTCCCAGGTCTGCTTGTATCTTCTGAACCTTAGTCTATTTCTGTCTCACAAGACCTAAGCTGTCTCTGCAATACTACCAACAGCAGCACACACGAGGCAAGGGACACAGTATTCCAAACAATACACCAGGAGAGCCAAAAAGGATCCAAATCTCAATTAAAAGTCTTACCATGTGTAAGTTTAATCTATCTACATTTCTAACATAAGGGATTTTAGAGAAATTGAAAGAAACTCAAACCATTCCCCAGAATGAAGCATTTTCCCAGAACTCAGAAAACTGAGAAAGGTAACCCCGGAATCTACTTTTGCTTTAAACACCTTGCAGGTTCATCTGATAAAAGAGCAGCAGTAAGAGAGATGCAGACTGACAAAAGACTTGGGATCACTATCTTGACAGTTTTGAAGGAGAAATTGAAATAATCTACTATGATACCAAAAGTATCAGTGGGATGGGCACACTGTTCTTACATGAAGGATACAGGAAGCCTTATAAAAGAGAGACAATGACTGCTTTTATATTACTATTACTGTAGCATTTCTGTCTGTTTGGAGATCAGTAATACTGTGCTACCAAACTCCTGAAGTATCAAAAAGGAAGTCACCCAGTGCCTTCATTTTACTGTTATTTAATCAAAGTTCTTTGTTTCATACTCTTTTAAAAATGTAACTAAAATTTTCAAGACGTCAACAGGCTTAAGACTCTTCCCACTGACATCTGAATCTGGATTTGCAACACAGAATGAAAATTTCTAGTAAGAAGTTTTTTACTGTTGCTATTTCTGGAGGCATTATGAAAAGTCAGGTTTCAGTTTTATATAAAAGACAGCACTGGGACAATGTGCAAAAGCTGAAGAATGCCAGTATTCAATCCTTTCCCTGTTTGATCTTGAACTTCTAGCACCAACCCCAACCAGCCTGGATGAGTCAGCTTCCCCTGTTGTGATGGACAGTCTTACCAAAGAACAGGCAAGCACTATCACCCTGGGAACCCTCAGCATCAAACCCACAGCCAAAAGGCATCTGAAACAAAGCTCTGCAGAACAGAATGCAAAGCATTGTTTTAAACAGTAACAACGTAAAAACAATTATGTCAGTATTATCTCAGTAATGTCCTGAAGATCTTCTTGGACTCCTAGAGCAAAACAGACAAAAAGGACAGAGAAGACTGTATTGAGAAGTACTGGTGAGGAGAGTCACCTGTAAGAGTGACTTCTGTGGAGACTCTGTCAATGGCAAGCACATCATCTGCTCCATCATCGCAGGCTTCCACATAGAACTTCTCTGGTGTTATATGCCTGTACGGGGAGAGACAGGAAAAAGGAATTAGTTTAGCAGAACTTACTTGGGGTTTGTTTATTCTTCACCACGTGAAGACAGAGCAATCAATTTTACACCTTATTTCAGCTGCAAAATAGCAAAATTCTCACTGGATTGCTTCTCAACAGCCACTGATGTTGGCAGTGGGCAAAAGAAAAGCAAAAAAAGCCCCAAGTCCCACTCATCAGCTATTGCAAAATTAATGGCCTGCTTAACAATCTTAATCCTGTTCCATTACCATAAGGTAAAGACATGGAAGTAAATTTGTGCATGTAGTGGTCCACTCTGATTCCTGTAAGCTTGAACCATATCTGATAAGCCAAAACCCAACACAAAGTCAGAAGTTTTTAAACCAAAAACAGATCAGACCACATCCTTAATGCAAGTCTAATAAACATAAATTGTAAACACACCTGTTTCACGTTAGTGTTGTCAGTATTGCAAGAATCCACTGGAAACAACACAGAAGAAATGGAAAAGTTCAAGTGGCACACTAATTTATTGAAGCAGGGGTCTCAACACTACCATTTCCCAGATGAGTTAGCCAGGTCTACATAACACACATGGCATTAACAGGTACCCCTGCACCAGACAGACAAGTCACACATCGGCTTCCTGTTCACACCTCATTCCATCTTTGCTGTCCTTCCCCCCAAAACCAGCACAAAACCCAATGCTAGTCATAAACAGTTTTTAGAAGTGTTTCTTAAAAACACACCCATTGTGGTACTTGCAAGAAACCAGACATGTTATACTTTGCATCAAGAGGAGGGATACGCAGAAGTGGCTTGTAGCCATACACAGGAAATGCTCAGGAAACAAACAAAATGCCCCAAACACTCTTAAACTATTGCTCTTGACTCTTACAGTGATTTTCTTAGTTTAAGGCTTGACAAGACATGGGGTCAGAGTTTTAAAATTCTTGTTCTGGTAACAGGGTAGGTATTTTTAGGCTCCTTCTCCCTAAATAGATCTTGCATTTCTACGCATCTTTTATTTTTTTTAATGCTTCAGAAAGCTGAATTAGAATCCTAATTTAGATCAGAGGAGTCTGATAGCCGGTCTGGTAGCAGGGTGAGGGGGGCCACTACAGAACTGGCTGCTGTGAGAAGCTGCTGGAAGCCTCCTGTGTCTGGCAGAGCCAATCTCAGCCAGCTCCAAGACAGACCCACTGCTGGCCAACGCCAACCCACCTGTGATGGTGGCAGCACTTCCAGAATAACATTTAAAAAGGGGGAAAAACACTCATGTATAACAGCAGCAGGGGAGAGGAGTGAGAATGTGTGATAGAAACAACCCTGCAGACACCAAGGTCAGTGCAGAACGAGGGGCAGAAGGCGCTCCAGGAGCTGAGCAGAGATTCCCCTGCAGCCCCTGGTGAAGGCCAGTGAGGCAAAGCCTCCCCCTGCAGCCCAGGGAGGTGCCTGGCAGAGCACAGACCCACCTGCAGCCCTTGGAGCGCCACAGCAGAGCAGGGTGATGCTGGTTAGAACAGGGTGCTAATGACACCAATGTTGGAGGTTTGAATAGAGAAAACACTGAACTGACAAAATCCACCAAACAACATAACACAACAAACTGTAAAGCAATTAGTAGTTAAGTGTTCATTCATTAGATAATTTAACTTCATTATAGTTCATGGGTCCTAAAATGGGAAACATATCTACAGTATTTCCTTTGTAAATCAGCATCCTTAAATCTTTCATGTACACATATTAAATGCTTTATCTTTGAAAATAAAAGTAAGTAAGAAATATAAACATGCAGTTCACTGAACACTGAAGCCTTAAAACACCTATTTTACCTCCATTGCTTCTGTTTTTGATGAAGTGTACATGAGCATCCCCAGCTCTTTAGGGGAGTTTCACAGCAATAATGGGAGCTGTCTTCATGGCAAAAAGCAAACAAGCTTACACAGATAGAACAGGGGCAAGACAAGCTTAAAGACACCTACAAACCCTCACTTTGGTAAAGAATCCAAAAAGAAAAGAGAGTATACCATTTAAGGTGCAGTCAGAAAGCTACTGCTAACTGGCAGGAGGCAGCAGGACACATGTTTTCCACAAGAGAAAGCTGCAGCTCATTGGTTTAGTTGAATGCTCATCTTTCTCTGGGATGTCAGCTGACACACAAGATTCCAGCTAAAACAACAACTGGGAAGAGACTCTATGAAGTTTAATATTGGATCTGTTGTGCCATTAGCACAGATGCTCTTATAGACTCTTACTCATCTGAGCATCTCAAGCAAAGTAAGTTGAAAAAACCACATTAACTTATCAGGTCATAAACAAAGTGTTGAGAACTACAGTTTCAGTTTTTGAATACTCTGCATGAAGAGCACAACACAGACAAGACATCTACACTGACTGTACAGAGCACAAAAATTTCCATCCATGGTAATATTTTTAAAAGCTGCTCCTTACACTATAAAGTGCAACATGGCCATGACACTACTACAGTCTCAGAACAGAGATTCACATGCATATTGGTTAAAGCCTGTTTTTAACCAACAGAGAAGCAGCTTACAAACCTCAAATAATTGTCATGTAACAAATGTTTTCTTTATCACACGCAAGAATAACAATTTCTCCCTGAAGAACAAGAAGTCTTATCTCAATATCCACAAACTGAAAAGAAACCAGAGAGAATTAGGGCTGCCACTGCAAATCATGCTGTTCTCTCAATGTGTGTCATACATCCTGCTCTGCTAGATCACATCCCAGCATTTCTCTCTCTCAAATCCTAGACCACAATATTTCCTGCCACTACCATTGCTTTTAACAACTTTATCATCTTCATTTCCTTTTACACAATGTCTATAGTTCAAGCAAAACCAGAAGTTTATGTTTCACATTTATTCAAAGTCCTCTTCCCATGGCCCCCTCCAGGACCAAATCTGGTGACAAAAGTGTAGTGGAGAATGTAAGGCAAATCATCCCTGCTTTCAGCTCAATGGACCAAAAAGGCTTCAGCAGCTTGCAGCAGTCTGAAACAGAAATGTTGACTCTTGAGTGAGAGGGGAATCAGGGGTGAGAGGAAATTAAGTTAGCAATCTACAAAGTTGACAGAACCTGAGCAAATACTACACTTTTGGGGTCACCTTTAAAAACCGCCTTAAATAAAGCTGTGCAACACAAACTGGAAAGCCTAAGGCCCTGAAAGATATTGAATTTGAGCTTCAGAAGAAGTGGGATAATTAGTGCTCTACAAAATCTCCAATAGAAAGATGATTCACTTAGTCCTTGCCTCATTTGTGCAAGAAGTTCAACATTCCTAAAATATAGTTGAGGAAGAGGCCAAGACTCCAAGCAGTTCCAGCCCAAGTGGTGATTTACAACCTCACCAATTACCAGAACTAGCTAGTAGGCTCATTCACACTTAAATGCATTTTTCTGTCCTAAAATTGCTAGAGTCAAGATGATTTCCTCTCACTTGTCTTTCAGACAGGAAACTGATGAACATTGCATGCAAGAATTGGTTCATCTCCAAACTGTGCTCACCAGCAAGCCTGTATGTCTACCACAAGTTTAGACAGCACACATGCTCATTTTGATCATCTGACAGGGAGATAGTAAATGGTGAAGAAAGGATCATTCACAACTAGAAACTGCAGATTCATTCTATTTTTTTAATGAAATAAGGACAGATGAAAGTCCAAGTGACAGTATTGTATAAAAAATAACAATCAGGAAAGCAGTATTTCATAGAAGCCCACAGTGTCTGCAGTTATGAACTGGTTTTCATACACCCAGCCACATTCTGGTTTTGTATAAACTTCACATGTGACAGTGGAGACTGCCTTCTCCCCAGCTGCATTGTCTCTGCTGTCTAGAGCCATGCAACACATCGAGGGCTCTCACCACCTTGCTGTGTCACCATCTTGCTTCCCTTAGAACTTAACAGCATGCCAAATCTTCACAAAATCTGAGTCCTTCTATTTCCTTTTTTTTTTTTAATTAAAGGAAAACTGACCACCATTATAATGAACTATTTCTCAGTACTGCTAAAGAAGAAAGGATGTTATAAGCACAAATATTTTACATTTTTACTATAACTCACATTACTCAAGGGAGGAAGTATTGAAGAACTGCAATAACCAAATTCCCATTTCAAATATTACTGAAGGTGACTTGAATTATTTTGATAGTCTTCTGCAATTGAAACTGTGTAGATTGATGCTTGAGATAATGCAAGTCAGTAGATTTCATTCCTACAATTCAAAGTTGCAGGGGAAAAGTATTGATTCCATAAGAGAGACATTAAAAAAAAAACCCAAAACCAGAACAAACCACTGCTTGCTTACATCAAGTGTAAAGTCAGACTCACTTACAGTTGTGAGATAGTATTTCTTTTGTTTATGTATTTGTTGTGAAGTTTCACTTCCTTAGTTCTGCTATAAAGCAGCTCTGTGTATCCTACAGATGATGCACAGTTGCATCTCACACTTTAATTAGGCTGATCTTACACACAGGAATATTCCTGTGCTCAGATCCAGCATGAGAGAGGACCCAGCATGCTCTAATGGCCACTAAAGATAGTGCTTCACTCAATATCACTTAAGCCTTCTAGGCCTCAACAGCCAAATCCTTACTTCAGTAATTGATTATTTCACCATAAATACTTAACATTGCTCTAATGCAGGAAACTTTGATGTCAGCCTCTGAATACTGTAATAAAGCAACCCAGAAGCACAGCCTGTACTGCACAGAGATGCATTTGGGATCTCGAGCACAGCACACTGCTCTGCAGTGAGATACAGGATGTTAGTTTATGCAGAGTCCCAACAGTATGTTAAGTAACAGAGCGAACACACTGGTGGTTTCAGCACTCCAGAGATTCCAGATTTTCTAGGTGAGCAGGTGTGCTAATTATATGTCTCCCATAAATATTACTCCTTGAGCAGAAACAGCTCAAGGAATTGGAACATCTCCCATACAGCAGTAGTTGCTGCAGGGAGAAAAACCCCAGGATTTAGAAAACTAATGGAAATACCATTTAAAAACAACAAAGAAAAGGCACGGATTAAAGGCTACATAGTGTCTATTTCTACTGAAGTTTCACTCTAGAAGAAAATAATTTACTGTATAAGGTAATGTCCTGCTCAGCCAACATCCCTGAGCTTTACCATGACAGCTGCTTAGATGGAGCAGGAAGAAAGGATAGCTAAAAATCCCTTTCTATAAGTGTTCTTCAAACCCAAATGCCCTTTCAGACCTCCCCCAAGCACACACACGAGTGGAAGGCACTGTGTTCCAGGGCAGCGGCTACCAAAGACTGCCAAGTACCTTCACAAAGCATGTGAGGCAACATAACTACAGGCAGGAGGAGTTAAATCTGAAACACAGCTAGGGTCATGGACCCACAGGATACTGAGAAGGCTATCAGCAAGGTAAGCCTTCATCCAAGCACAAAGAGGAAAAAAGCGATTTTAACTGAGCCAAAACAACAGTCAGAGTTTGCTCTATTCTGCAGACACCTTTAACAATCAGTTTTATGTATTAACTGGACTGGCAACTCCACTGCCAGCTGTGGATGCAATACCTGCAATAGCTGTTTGAATGTTACAATTTATTTCTGAGGCTACCAGAAGTTGTTAATTAAATATAGCAATGCCAGAGGTGACAACTGTGGATAGCAGTTTTCAGGTTCATAGTTTTCCCAATAACTGTTGCTGTAACTCAGCAAGCTCCACAAGCAGCACAAATGCCAGACATCAGCTCTTTCACTGTTACCACCTGAACTTGACTGATGACACAGGTCAAAGCACAAGGGGTATGAACCACTGCTTTTGATAAGGTGGAGAATGCAGTGGGTTTGTTTTGAGAGCTAGAACCTGTGGCTGGATGTACAGAACGGGGCCCTGCAGAGCACAGCAGCCAGGGAAGCTCCATGCAGACTCCCCAGAAAAGGTGCAGCTGCAGAATCTGACCTTATCGTCTTGAGAGTGAGTCATCAGCCAAAAACCCAAACAGTGCCACCACTAAATCCCCAAACTGAAGTCTAGCCTGGACTTTTCATGAGAACATTCTCCTTTGACCTTGACAAGCTGGTAGGTTTGACTCATGACACAAGTTATGGCCCTTATCTTCAAATGCTGGTAGAAAGGCTGCAGCCACTATCACAACTTGGTGTAATGACAAGAAAATAAGCTCATTTTTCAGAGCACAAAACAATTCTGTT
The DNA here is from genome assembly GCF_028769735.1 of Zonotrichia leucophrys gambelii. Lineage (NCBI taxonomy): Eukaryota > Metazoa > Chordata > Aves > Passeriformes > Passerellidae > Zonotrichia > Zonotrichia leucophrys. Next base: position 46,760,805 of record NC_088171.1, on the reverse strand, counting down.
TTCATGTTGATGAAAAAACTCATGTTAAACTACATCTAAGACAGCCTTGTTCCAAAAAGATCAAAGCTTACTTTTAGCCAAGATTAAACTTTGAATGAGAGAATTTTTTACTAGCCTGTATCCAGAAAGGTGCTTTTACTTGAAAAATTCTCAGTAAGAACAACTGTGCACTACAAGTCACACAACTGCTCCTCACACAACTCACCTTTGCTCCTCTGCAGCCAAAAATGTCACAAGATCAGCGTAAAGAAAGACAAATACTGCTAAGGTGACGAGAGAAGGAAAAAAAAAAAGAAAGCTTTCTGCCAAGTAAAGTCTTTCTACCATCACTGATGATATTACTCTTGAGCAACATTCAATTGTCTCCAGGGTCGGTGCACCCTCATATACCTATCTAACCAAAATAAGAAGCCTGGTGACTTTGAAACACATAACAGCATTATGGCAAAGTGTTTATACAGACCTGCAAAAGATCTGTTTGCTCTGAATGCAAAAGATGACTGTCAAATGAAACTCAACAGAGCATAAAGTACAGTTAAATCAGGCTTAAGAGTCACTTTCAGATTTTGCTGCCTGAAAATGGCATCGGTAACTCAATCATGGAGTTTCCAGCTACTGTTTAGAGGTCAAAAGCCTGGGAATGCCTTTAGGACACACAAAGACACTTCACTTTTGGCTTCAGACAGTCCTGAAGAGTCTCATGCTCAGAGCAATATCCTCGGGAGTTTGAACTGGTGTGAGGGTTTATAATGGAGATGCCTCTTGCAGTGTTAACTTTGTGCTGCTTTCGGTTATGCAACTTCTGCTGCTGTATTAAGGCAGCAAACAAATATCTGGCATACACACACGTTCAAAGGGTTACAGCCTCCCCTAAAACAATTTTTGTTTTAATAATAGAATTACACTGGGTAGTTAGAAGAATTTATCTGGAAAAGTCACAGCCGGCACTGCTCAGCAGAGTCCCGAAAGTTCAAAGCCCTCAAAGTTCAGTCATCGACTGGCATCCAAACCATCGCACACCACAAAAAAAGCAGATTTGTGTGACGAGAGAGCGATGGGCAAGCACGCCTAGGGAACCTTGTGCTGGCAAGCGGCGCTGCACGCTGACAGCAGCGCCCGAGCCCCTGAGCAGCAGGAGGGCAGAACCCCAGAGCTGTCCGGGCTGGGGCACCTCCGGAGAGCTCCGGGCCCAAGGCCCTGCCAAGGCACGGCCACCCGGAGCAGGGGACACAGCAACGCGGCCAGGCGGGGCTGGGATGGCTCCAGGGACGGAGCCTCCACAAGCAGCGGGCAGCGCAGGCTGCTCACGGCAAGGGAAGCCCCGCAGGCATTGACCTCCGGGACCGCGGGAGGGCGGCGGGACAGACAGACAGACAGACACGGGAGCCGCCCGCCCGCAGCGCCGTGGGATGGACGGCGACAGGGGACCGTGTCCGCGGCCAAAGTCCTCCCTCCGCGTCCTCCTCCCGCACGCAGCCGCCGCCTCAGGCCAAGCCCTTCGCGGTCACCCGGGGGAGCGAGGGGGCCGAGACGGGCAGCAAGGGCGGAGGACAGGCCGGGGAGGGCAGGGGACAGCAGGGGACGTGTGACCGTCGCTCCACCGGCGGCTCCTCCCTTCCCTTTCCCTCCTCTTCGGCAGGTGCCAGAGCCGCGCCACCCCCGTCCCAGCGGGTCACTCACAGCTTCAGGCTGGCGTAGGCCGCCGCTGCCGTGGTTCCCACCGGTGCCGCCGTCGCCATCCGTCCCCTCGGGCTGTCCCCGGCCGCGGGCTCCGCTCCGACCCGGCCGCTCCCTCCCTGCCCGACTGACGCGTCCCTGGGCCGGAGCGACGGGGCTCCGCTCGGGACAAACCTCCGCGGGCGCGCTGGCGAGCCCAGGCCGGGGCACCGCCTATGGCAGGGGAGGGCGGGGCCGGGCGGGCTCGCCAGCCCCACCATTGGCTGAAGCGGCGGGAGAGAATTGTGCTGAACTACACGGGAGCAACGGCGCTTTTCGAGCAGGGCCAGTGGCGCAATGGATAACGCGTCTGACTACGGATCAGAAGATTCTAGGTTCGACTCCTGGCTGGCTCGGCTGCTCCTTTTTCACTCCTTTTCGTTTTTATATTTTTTTCTTTTCTGCTTTCAGCGAAGGATGCCGCCTACAGTCCCCCTACTTCTTATATGCCCGCAGCTACCACATCTTTGCCCTCAATGCGGGAGTCTCCAAACCTCCCAGGGCTGGGTGGTGTTACAGGGCTTCCTGCCCTTGGCAGTGCCCCAGCTCAGGGACAGCTGCTGTCCCCCTGGCCACCCTTCCTGATCCTGCAGGCTATGGAGTTTGGCAAGGACCAAACCTGGGGCACCTCCTGGCCCACCAGATCCAGCTCTCTGGGTGTCATGCCCCAGGTTTGGGCAGCTTCTTGCCCCATGGATGGGGAACTATAATTAGCTATTCCTATGTATTTGTTTCATTTAGCTGACACCTCCAAGCTGCTGTGTGCTGCTTGGCCAACATCCAGTCTTCGGGTCTGAGGCATCTGGTAGCTGATAGCAGGGGCACCATGGGAACAGCACCCAAAACCCCCAAGGAACCCACACCCACCAATGCTGCAAAGGAGACTCCCATGCTGGGGTCAGAGCCTGCTCCCATGTGCAGCAAATCCCTCCCGACACCCTCAGCCTGGGACCTGGGCCTCTCCAGAAGGATACCAGAGCAGGACAGCCTCCAATGGAGCTACAGCAAATACCAGCTGCCTGCAAAGGAGTGGAAATTTCCAGTGAACCCCACTGAGGTGGGGGGACAGGCACAAGGAAGAGGTTGGGAAACCATCATTTCACAGCATAACTCCCCCCACCATGGACTCTGGGCAATGACAGTCATTTTAAGTGTAGGAAAGACTTGACTCTGAGTGTTGCTTAAGATACTGTCTTTAATCACTGAAATCACAACAGGCCAGTGGCTACCAGTCTCCATTCTGTATAAATACTTAACAGCACAGAGGAAAAGAGGGCTGTGTTCACAGGAGGCTAAGGTTAGTTACACCAGCACAAATCCTAAAATACTCTCTCCTGGAGCTGAGCTTTGAAGGAAACATAAAATAACTAGTACCATTCAGTATCGTTAGGCAGGCTCTGGATTTGCTTTCTGGATGCAGAAAGGCAGAGCCTGGGGGTGTGCCTGGGTCCCTGCCTGGCCCTGCTCCGCAGACCTGCTGCGTGGGGAGGAGGGCTGGGCTGCCCACTGCAGCCCTGTCATCCCTCCACCAGGGCCACAGGGCATTCCTGCCTCTACAGGACTCTGCCATGGATTTGCACGTGGGGACAGGTTCTTCCCATCTCCCATCGTGTCTGAGTGGGCTGCAGATGCATTGCCACACCAACATCTGGCTGCCCTGGAAGAAAGCAGGGTAAGGATTTTTATTGCTCAGGAAAGCTTTGCTTCTCTTAGGAAAAGGGTGGGAGAGCAGTTCCAAGCTCTGTCTGGGCTCGTGGCAGGAAGATGCCTGCCCAGTCAGCTTCAGTGAGGACAGCCAGAGCCACTGCAGCCAGCGAGCAGCAGGACTCAGAAATGGAAAAGAATAATGAACAAATGCTGTGCCACAATGAGATGCAAAGCCCTTCCCAGCTTCTCCCAGTGGCACTCACAGGATGGGGGAAAGGGAAATGTATCTGGTCATGGCCCTTCCCTGCCTGCAGGTACTGACTCCAGGGGTATTGCCCAGTGATGAGGCTGGGTCAATGTGGCATTGCATTCATGCACAGAAAGTTGCTTAAAAGGCACCTACAAGCACTTGGCATGGGCACAGAGGTGTGAAAGGCAGGTGTGCCATGGGCAGCACCTGCCACACATCATGTGCATGGACACAGCTGCACACAGCACCCCAAAAGTGAGAACATAGCAAGTGGTCAAGGCCCACATGGTATTTTTTTTTAAAGATAATCCTTTCTTTGGAATGGCCAGCCAGACCCATGGCAGCTCTTGGAAGCCCAGTTTCCCCCTTTCAAGGCTGCTACATCACACCTGATTGCTGATGAAACTCCATCATCATTTACAGACTAAGCAGCTATTCACTTTGTAGTAAAAAGATCTAAACAAAAAAAAAAAAAAAGGAGCATTTAAATCTTGAAAGACTGGGAAAATGTTTTAAAAGCCCCCAAATGAAATTCAGAAACTGAAGAGCCACAGATCTTTTCAAATGCTCTTTACCAGAGTGTTAGAAACTGCTGTTCCCTGTGTTTTAACATCAGGGCAGCTTCCCAAAATGCTTTGATCACAGGTGCTTCTTACACTTTAAATTACACAAAAATGTCTGCTGCTTCTGTAGCTGGGGCTTTCCCCCAGCTCTTATGCAAAAATCCCTATTTAAATTAGTTTCTGTGTTTTAAGCAATAGAAATTTAACATCATGAATGAACATGATCTGAATGAAAAAATCTTTTAAGCTCTGATTCCTGAAAGCAGGCTTCAGGGAATTCACTTGAATAACTATTTGCATGAGAGTTACTCATTAACAGCACAATGGGACTTCCAAGGGTCCCTTACTTTAAAGCCAGTCAGAAGAACTTGCTGGGGGAGGAACCAAGACTAACATTTCATAGCATGTTTCCATAGCTTGTTAATAAATTAAAAGACAACAAGATTCATGTGAACAGCAAACCCCAACGTGTACCAGCCAGGACATAGGCGGAATTTAATATGTTTTTTGAAATTCTTGTGAAGAGGACACAAAGTGTCACACCTCCAGCTCCAGAGCTATTTCTCCCTTTGGGGGAGCTGCCTGAAGGCAGGCAGGGAGGGCTGAAGCTCCACAGATGCCTGGTGGAGGGTGGGGAGGAGGAGAAGGTTCCCCTCTGGGCAGGATGCCCTTGCCTCCCCCTGTGCCAGACCCACTGCCAGGCAGCTGCAGAGCTGGGGAAAACCAACAGGGACTCAGACACTCACAGCCTGGGAGAAATAATACTGAGCTTAAAGGAATTCAAACTCCCAGAGACAGAAGCAGTGCAAGTTAGCACACACAGGGGTGCAGGGCAGTGCAGCAGATGCTTTAGCCTCAAAACCACAAGCTCACAGGCTCCTTTATTCAAGAGCTTCACGCTGTCACTTCCAGCTCTTTGTAAATACAGGAAAGGAGAGTGTTAGCATTTAATAATTTATAGGGGACCTTAAAACTGGAAGTAGGGCAGCCTTCATTTCCCCAGTGCTGAGGGATACAGGATGGCTGACAGGAGTAAGAAGACACTGTGTGGGAGCAGAGGCCAAACTCCGGTGATGCAAAGAGAGCTCATGCAAGACATCTTGCACAAACTGCTGCCCTTGAGGCTTTCCATGAAGGAAAATTATCTTTCTCCTCATTCCCTTCTCTCCTGCTTATGTTGAGGTTTTGGGGAAGGCTGCAAGGCTGAGACAGAAGTTTAAACTGCAGTTTAAAAACAAAATACCAGTCCCGATAGTGTTTTCAGATCTTTACAAAATGAAGGCCAAAAAATGTGCACAAGGGCTTGATCCAAAAAATCAAGAGGTAGCAAAAGCATGAACTATATAGCAGCTGGTCTTTCAGAGGCAAGAGATGACCAAGGCTGGTATTTCCAGCTCCCTTCAAAGAAACACTTTGGTATCTCGTTGCCTTCACTGCCAAAAGCAGCCCAGGGCACAGAACCACCTGCCCAGGACTATTTGAATTATTTACTAGGGATTGTGAGCTGGTGTTATTTTCCACCTCAGTCCCTTCAGACAGTCCTGAGATCACAGACACACCTGGAACACCCCCTCCCTGCTCCAGCCTAGCTGTGCTGCAGGACACAAGCTGATGGGATGCATTGGGGTGAGAGCGCTATGGGATCTGCCTGGCTGTTGTTGCCCTCAATCCATCCTGCTTGGAAGCAGCACTGCTTACAGCTCCCATCCCTTTCCTAACCAGCATCTGGAGGCTAAATTTAAGGCTCTAGGAGGGCTCACATATTTGGGGTCAATTTCACCTCCTCTAATATCATAGATAAAACTCTGAGAAGATATATTTCACAGTGCTAAAGAGCCCTCCCTTGAGCTTTCAGTCACTCACTGAAGGGATTCATGTCCCAAGCTGCACCAAAGCTCTGGATGGCTCCAAGCAGGACCAGCCTCCAGCCCCAAGCTGCCAGCCCCATCCTGAAGGGCAGTGGAAACAGGCAGAGGCACTTGCAGCTGGATGGTCAGCTGGCACCATGAAACTCCAGGCCAGGCCCACCAAGCTCCTGAGGCTGGGGCAGTTTCACATTTCAGCCACGGGGAGATGATTTACAGGCAGAGACAGACAACTTGCTGCTACCTGACACCTGTGCTGCTCCAGATGGGCACACGTTGCTGTCTGACTACATCAAGTGAAGTTCAAGCTACATCCTTGCTATTGGAAAAGAGGTTTGGTTGAACTGTATGGGTTTTCAGCATGGGAACATTTTGGGAGTCCCACTACCACGGCTCAGCTAATTTATTGTCATTTCCACACTGATCTTCAAGAATGTCATCCCATCCTTTGCCAGTCAGAACCAAATTTACACCTTCAGCCTAGATACATGAGGATTTAACTAATTTTCCACACAAAGAAAGAGTAGTTAAGATCCCCAACTGCATCTGAGGCTTTAAATTAAGAACTTTTTGTTAAACAAAAGTACCAGTACATGAGGGGCTGCACAGCTTTGGTAGGGACAGAACATGCACTGCAGGCACACCTATCAGAAATGTAACACATCAGGGGAACAGATTGCTTTGACTATAAAGCAGGGAGCGGGGGAGTGGGAGGGTCAAGAAAAGAAACAATTTGCCTTCCTGCTTTCTCAGCAGAAGGGAAAGTAAGGGCCAAACTCTCTAACCCCTTGCTCAGATAAGCTGTTATTATTCATAGGAGCAAATCTGTTTATGCCAACATACTCATCTGAGTTCAGGTTGTGGAGCTGGGCTCTAAATCCCTGTGTGACAAAGCCTTCATAACAATCCCAGGTTCACTCCCCAAGCTCTGAATAAGCACCACTATGAAACGGCTTTGTGCTGGGTAAACACCATGAAAAGGAATAGCCAGGCTGAGGGCTGAGCTGTGAGGACAAACTGGAAAACTGGAAAACCCAGGCAACTGTCTGTGTATGGAGAGCTTTTTTCCAAAGAGAGCTCTGCAAGCAAGAATGAGGGTGGATTTCCCCCATGTCCACACTTTCAGCATCCTGACCTTTCCTTTCCAAATATGATCCACTATTCAGACTGACACAGCAGACTGGCCCCTGTGTGTCATGCTGACACACAAGCCTGGGCCCCAAGTCACTGCAGTAGCTTAGCCTAACTTGTTCCAGTTTTTTCTTCTGTTTGAAATGGGATGTTGGCCTCCAGTTGCCAGACAGCATTGCCTGGTTGGTGCTTGGAGAGTTGGTACTCTTACAGCCAGACTTGATACTGGAGTTCAGGGAATTAACTGAAAGGTCTGAGGGTGCCATTTTGCATAGACTCCTTTGTTTTCCTAAAGAATGAATAAAAACGGAGAGTCTCTAAAAAGCTGGTACTAATAGGTTCAGAGAACCTGGTGAAATGTGCTTTCAGGAAACAGTAGACTGATGGGATGCTCCCAGCAGGCAGGCAGGCAAGCCAGCCTCTGGCTTTTTAATTGTGCATGGCACGATGTGAGTTCATAGGCACGAGAGCAAATTGTGCTTTCACTGAAGAATCTTCCAAAACGAGCCCAGAGGAATCTCCAGGCAGCAGAAAAAGACATGTAAAAGTAAACTGATCAGTTTAGGTAACATGCCACATTCTCGGTCAAGTAGACATGGTTTGATGCAGCTGAAACCCACAAGCATACAAACTTGGTGAATCCAGCAAAAATCTCTCATATCCTTTGACAGGAACATTGCTGACTGGCAAGAAACATGCACAGGAAATCAGCTGAAGGTGGGGAGAGGGGGATCATGTAACAACTCTTCTGTCCCAGCTTCCCAAAGCTGGCCACAGTGACTAGTAGTGGTGCTGGTAGGCAGCTGCTGGGGTTGTGCCATTCTCTATGTGCTTCAGGTGACAGGAGTGACAAAGCAAATGTTCATCCAGTGGGTAGCAGCGATGCCCGTCTTCGTCGTTCAGCTCCATCCCACAGTCCTGCAAAGAGAGGCCGTGCAAATTATTAGAGCTTGTGCTCATCCCCAGTGTCAGCTGGGGTCTGGCTTCTAGGAGAGTCATTTGTGACAAGGACAGACAACACCCAGCCAACAGCTCCTTCCCAATAGGTCCAGGGTGTACCACAAGAAGAAAAGCATCTGACGCAGGCATTTTGATGGGCAGCCTTGTACAAATTTGTTCAAAGCAGTTTTACTGAATAAGCTTTATCTTCTGGTAAAGTGCAACCCTCTGTATTTGAAATATGCTTGTGTCTCCTTACACTGTCAGGTAAGATTCACCTCTTCACGTTACAGCTGTACTGATGTGAAATCAGATTGTGGAGTCAGGGCCTCTTTTCACTGCATTATAAGCACAGCGAGAAAAAAAACAACTATATATTTTAATTCTCAATGCAGAAGTAAGGCAGCTTTCTGAGAAGCCCTGCACAGACTAAATGGTTTTTAAGAGCTGGCATCTCCTGGAATTTTTTCTTGTGCAGCCACATCCTTTCTCCAGCCTCAAAGACACATTCATTTCCCATGAGAGTGAAGGTAATTTACACCCCGCAGGATCAGTCACCACCTTAGCATTTTTCAACAATCTGACTTGGAAATCAGATACACTGATGTGATCTGGAGCTGGAGGCTTCTGGAAGGCAGCAATAGACCTTACTAAGTCACCATGTTTCCTGCATTAACAAATAAACTGCCAAGTTTGAAAAGCAGTAATTAACTGGTTGCCTGTAACTTTATGGATGGCAAATGAAATTAGAACTGAAACCCATTGCTGCAAAAACTTTTGTCCTTAATCTGGAAACTTCTCAGTCACTGACAGAAAGGGTCTCACACTGAAGGTTTGAATTGCTCAGCTGCTGTAAGGCAGGAGATTTATTTCCATCTTAAAAACAACAGCAGTTATGACTATTAAGTGCCCAGTCCCTGAGAAAGCTGCTGACCTACCTCGCAGTGATAACATTCCACATGGTAATCCTTGTCCATGGACACAACCCGAATGGTCTCATCAGACCCCTGTAAGCATTGGAGCAAAGCAGAAATGACAAAGGATTACAGCAGGATCAGACACATGCACTCTGTAGATTGCTTGCTGCAACAAAATGAATGTTGAGGAAATGCATTTGGGCAGCTGGTTGGAGACCACAAATAAATCCTGCCACTTGCAGTTATTTTTACAGTAAAGTTTCATCACAGACTGACTGCAGATATCCTCTAAAATGTGATACCAGAAGTGTAAAAACGTTCTCTGTTTAACAGTAACAGCTATCAGAAATCACAAATGAATCACTTGGTAATTTCAATAGATCACATTTTCAGCATTGTAAATTAGTTTTGCCTAAGATTCATCTCCAGCTATTAAAATGTGTTAGTCCCAGAGTGGTCACACAGAGGACATTCATGAGTACCACCAGCATCTACTGACATAAAGGAAAATTCCCCTGAACACAAAACTAGCAGCAGCATGGTCCTGCAGGAGATGAAAACAGCAGCCTGGCAGAGGAGCAATAAGCTTCACCAGTGAATAAAAGAAGGGTCACAGCTCAAGAACAGTGCATGAGCTTAGACCAAAGGGTTGCACTCCAGAGGAAGCAACCATCTCTCCCCATCCACAAGCACATTTGTTTTGACACATGGTCAAGTGTGAAAGAGAGCAAGGCCTGACACTCCTCCCCCAAAGGGACACGGAATTAAAGGCTCTCACCTCGGAGGGCAGAATGGGAAGTCCACATGCTGCACACTTTGGAGCTAAAACTCTGGAAGAGCAATGAAAAATTGAAGGCAAGTTATGGATCAACATAAAAAGAGAGGTCTGTATGTTCTCAGTGATAACATGAAAAGTTGCAGCTGTAAATTACTTATCCACAGGAAAGCTTTGCATCCTGAGATCATCAATTCATTTTAGCATTTATTTTAAGGAATGCTTGACACACGTTGCTCAATCAGGCAAAAAGAGACCTTATATCTTACACTTAGTGCCAGAAAAAATACAAAAATTTCCCTATAAAATTCTTGGCTGCTACTGAGAGATTTGGAAGAGAAAATGAGGAGGAACTGAGCAGGACTGTCCCCAGAAAAGTACATTAAAAGAAGTGGCAGCCTCTGGGCAGAAAAATTCTGAGAAAATGCCACATGACTGCACAGCTTCTTAAGGCCTTATAACACAATAATTAATTAAATTAAATTGCAAGGAAATATTAATTATTTCCGAATAACGATGGCATGCAATGGCACTAATCTTGGCAACAGGATTGTAACAACTTTAGTCTTGGCATAACACAGAAGAGTTCCAAGGGCTGCCTGAGCAACACTTAATACTCTCCCTGCTCAGAAAATGGAGAAAGGACCAAAGCAAGCCAGAAGGACACACAAAATGTGTGCAGCTCTAATACCATAACTACCAGCCAAGAGCACAGCCATTTTATTTTACTGTCTAAATAAGAAGTGATTTTTAAAGTGGATTTATCAGTTGTTCAATTTAGAACTGGCAAAAAGTTTTGCTTTGCAGATTCAGTGGTAGTTCTTTAAAAGTCAAATTCAGCCCTTCAACAACTCAAAAAGTAAATCACATTGATTTCCACAGGCATTCACAGGCTTAACTTAAAGCAGACTAATTTTGTACATCACTGAACACCTCAGGAGCACTATTTCTCACTCTCTCTGCTTTGCAGAAGGGGCAGAGAACCTCTGAAGCCCAGAGGTTATTTGGCTTCATCAGAGTTACACAAGAGTCAACAGCTGGATAAGAGGAGAGAGGAGGAGTTTCTAGGATCTAGCCCCATCCTCAAAACTTCTAACCCTGTCTCTATTTTCTCCTAACTAGCTGAAAAGCTACATTAGAGGCTTGCTGCTTCGAACATCACTGCTGTTTATTTTGCCCTTACTTGTGGTAATCCCTGACACAGTAGATTTTGTTTTCAGAGTCTACAGTGAACGGCACACCGTCCAGACACTCGTTGCAGATGACGCATCGGAAGCAGCCCGGATGATACGATTTCCCTAGAGCCTGCAGGATCTGCAACAGAGCAAGAGAAAGGAAAAATGCACATGAAGAGCCAATTAAGGTGAAAATAGTAAACACACAGCTTTACACCAGGTAATGCTGCATACTCATCAGCAGGGCTGTGTCTTTTTTCCCCTGTTTCATCTGAAAAATCAGTTAACAAGGATGGAAAGGGCAGCTGGAATCAATATATAGGACCTGGCTCTACGGATATTAATTATGGGTACGAAAACAATTTAGAGACTCAGTCAAGGTGTTTAGCATGACAAAGGATAGAAGTGACAGAATTTAAAGGAAAGAAAATAATTTCTGAAGTCAACAAGTAGAGAATACTTAGCAAGATCACAAGGCAAAATGTACCAGCTGAACAAAGGAAATACACTTTTATATTCTCCATGAGAAGTTGAAACTGGTATTATTGCTAGGTTTTCATAATTCCTTACATACTGAAGGGCTTTGTACTTGCTTGCCTGGCTTTTTAATTAGCACAGACTATGGAAACTGTTGAACTCAACAGCTGCAATTCACTACCTGGAATACCATGGTCCGTCAGTAGAAGGATCAGACTTCTGAGTAGGAAACAGCTTCCAATTGTAATGCTTTCCAGTGTAAGCAGGCAAACAAAGATAATTAATGATAAGCATTAGAAAATGTTGGGAAGCATGCTGTGAACCAGAAATTCCTAATTTCTTTGCCTCAGCTGTAATCTTACACCACCAGCTATACCAGTCTCCCTCTGAACTCCCTATAACTGAATGCTGACCCCCTGAGTGTTCCCCATCCCATGCACATCTGGAATGGATGGTACCTGCTGCAGGCTAATCCTGCTTCACAGATCTAAACTGAGGTCTGGATCACACACCCTGGGTCACACCTGCTCCCCAGAGTATCAGTACCCACAAAAAACGACGAGAAAGTGACTTAATGCAGAATACACATGGGAAGCCACAGCTTGACTGCAGGACAGAGAGGCTGAGAGAGCTGCTCTGATGCCTCACAGCAAGGGAGCACTGCAGAGCCACAACACTGCTGAGCAGGAAGCATCAACAGGATTACAAATACACTGTCCAGAGAAGTCCAAAAAAGGGATGAAAGACCTGGAGGCTCTGCTTTTCAACACCCACTGAAAACAGGCAGAGCAGTGTCTCTGCATGATGTACACTAGGGTGCCAGATTCACTTCCTTGAAAAAATCAACAAAAGGCTCAGTGGATTTTCCTTCTGATACCAGTCTTACACTAGGCAAACTACCAGATGATAACAGACAGCACTGGATATGAATATATTTTTCTTTTGATGCATTCTTGTAAAAAGCTGTGGGAGTTTTTTCTCCTGAAGCAATTATCACTTACCATGTCCATTATCAAATGACCACAAATGAAACACCTGTCAGCCGACTGCTGGAAACCAGAATACTGCAAGGACAGAAAAGAATTCACTTAAAATTTCACAAGGCCACTCAAGCATAAGCAACAGTGTACTGTGGAGTGCTAGTTGCATAGTTGTTATTGGTCCTTTTTCTGTTCTCCTTAGACAGAAAAACTAAATTTTCCAAACTTTTTTCATTACATAAAAGAATAGATGTGTCTCTGAGAGCCTAGGCTCAGAAAGAGTACAAGTTCCTATAACTTCCAAGTTCAAAATTTAACTTTAATTTAAAGTATAAAAATAAATACCATAAATGCACATGCAAATGAGGCAGTTACTAATAAGACTTATTTACATGCTTATTTGACCACATGAATCTACAAGACAAGAACCTGCTTGTGTTTATCCCATACTTATGTTATAGTATCTGTATATATAGGCCTGAAAAGCCAAATTTTTCTTTGGTTACATGGTTATAATTCTGTTGAAGATTCTCTATGGTCAGTGGTATTGTTCCGGCTCCCTGGTAGGATAGCAATCAAGTCTGGCCCACTGCAACTTTTTTGCTGTTTTTCCTGAGATCTATTAATAAGGGACTGTCTGTCATGTGCATGCATCTTGGACACAGCACATCATCTGTCTGAATGAAGGAAATGCACACCTGGAAAATGAAATATTTTAGGTGAATTTAATTCTTTTATTTTCACCCTATGTAGAATATACTGAGGAGAACAAAGATGACCTTACCTCTCTCTGACAGAAATCACTAGGATTCACCAATAAGTAAGCAAATGCAACTTTTTCAAGTCTCAAGGAAGGCTTCATCTACCATGACTCAGGGGTAGAAGGGTGTATGGATTTTTATCTGCACCAGCCAAGAAGGGAGGTGCAGATAAAAAAAAAAGCTCTGGGGTGTTGCTTCATGCTTAGGTACACTTACACAAAATCCATTGAGGGTAACAGAAAGATATCCATTAAGATATCCATTAGGTCTCATCACAAGAGTCAACTGAGTGCTTACCAGGAAATCTTCTTCACAGTACACCTTTCCATTGACAAAATAAAAGGCTTTTCCTCTCAGCTTTCGACCTAAGGAAAAAACCACAGAGATAAGAAAAAGATCAGCAAAGAGCAAGGAGAAAATGTGATCAAAACCTGGCTACTGAGAAGCAAACAACAATGAAGACATCCAAGGACAGATGTCACACAGCTGGAAAAGAGCATCCTACCCCAGCATCTGTCTTCCCAGACTCCAGCATGCCAAACTCTCTTCCACTGGTGGTTGCTGATGAATACCAGTTGGTGGATCTGGACAGAAGTCCCACCTTTGGGTAAGAAGCAGGAGCTTCTTCTGCCTGGACCATCTCCTGGCAGATTACCATGTGTTGTAACTCTGGGAAGAGCGAGGGAGGATGCACTGACTCATGCTGGAGAACGCCCAAGGAAAGGAGCAAGGAGGAAAGAAGAAAGGGCATACAGAGAGTGACCCACACTTAATTCCCTAAAATGTCATGACCCTACTGTTTTGCTATGAGCAGGAGCTGCCAGACAAGGCACTGCAATACCTGAGCACTCACTCTGCCCCAGCAGACTCCAACACCAAAGCACTCAACAAGCTTCTCTGCTACCTACCAGCACATTTGTTACTGCAGCTGCCAACAAAAAGCTTTGAAACTATTAAAAAAAATCCAAATGTCATAATCAAGACAAGATGACAAAGTTTTTCCAAGAAAGGACTCTACATATGGAGAGGATTTGTATTTACTTCAGCTTTCATGTTTATGCCTCCCATTCACCGTCTGTTTTCAGTTCCATGTGATCATGGCAATGTTCGCTCACACTGCCACCACTCCTAAACTTCCCCCCAAAAAAAAGGGCTAGGTTTTGTTTGTTTATAAAAAGCTGCTCCTACCTCTTAGCAGCCTGGTTTCCCTACTGAGCCCAGGGTTTGAAATGCAAGCCTGGCACTGGAATGGTTCTGCACTGGAGCCCCAAGCATGTGCCAGGAGACACAGCCCAGGGCAGGGGAGCAGCACTGCCTGGGCACAGCTGGAGCAGGACCGGCTGCAGGCTGGTTGTGGACAAATACCAAGCACTGCTGGAAGGAAATTAGGTCTGAGACACTGGGGCCCAGAAGCCTCCTGCTTGCCATGCTGAATGTGGCCAGTATAATTTTAAAAGTGACTGTCAGCTGCTGAGTGCATAGATGTGAACATCACACAGGACTGGACTGGGGGTCACCTTATGGTGTGCACCCACCTGGCAGCCTTCAGTGAAGAACCACGCTGGCTGCAAGGCTTTAGGGAAAGGAGGAAGCCAAGTAAACCCAAGAAACAAGTGGGTTTTCAAGAAACAAATGTTATAGTTTTCTGCATACGCCAGAGGGCACCCTCAGGCTGGGAAACAACTCCTGCTGCCAATTTCTTCCTCTGCTGCTCTCAGCTTCTCCCTGCCCACTTTTGGGATGGACTGCTCCCAGTGTCTCTTCGAGGTAAGGAAGCACCTTCTCATCATACAATTGGGAAGGCAAGATGCAGGAAAAGCTCACTTCCCCAAGCTGCACTGGGAACTGTCCCTGTGGAGCACCTACCAAAATGGAGATGCTCCAGGGAAACTCCAAAGTTTTTACCAGTGAATTGAGCCAGACCAGCATTTCATCAGTAGCCCTTAGTGCCCAGTCCAAGTCCCAGGCAGCAGGGCAGGTGGAGGACAGGGCAGTGTTTTCTCAAGGAACAAGCCCCTGTTTGCATGTGCAGGAACTTTGGGGTTAAACTGTGGGCATTGCTCAGCTCTGTATTTACTGGAGCAGTGTAGGAGCCAAAAGCACAAGGTCCCATCACAGTCACTGTCCCCCATTCTCTTCAAATCCCTCCTAGGGACAACTATGTAACCTGAAGGTCAGAGATGACCCAGGGCACCAGCCCATCCTTGCATCAATGCAGGCATTGGATGGGACATGGAAGAAAACCTGACAATCCTGAAAGTGTCCCACTTTGATTTTTCTCATCTACCCTCTGTTGGCCAAGGTTGCTGAAACTGAAACAGGACCCAGAGTTCAAAATAGAAAGTATCTAATCTGGGACACGTAATCTTTGTGACTTATAACCCAGGGTGTGTATTTGCATGATAACTCCACCTGTGTGTCTGCCTGTCCACAGGTAAGCCTGGCATGCTCACCAGCAGCTCCAGAGTCACGGTTTCTGAGGAGGGACAGGAGAGGCATGGGAATACCTGAGATTTGCATCACCTTTGTCGAGGGTGGTCCTAAGCAAGTTAACAACTTATGCTGCTAATGCAGCAAGAAGTACTCCTGAAAATCTTCCACTAATTGAAATGCAGCACTGGGATTTGGCACTCCCAAAAATGAAAAACAAACAAAACCATTTAACTTTGGTTTTAAATTACATGGTAGCAAGGGCTCCAGTTCAGCGCAATGGGCAGGTGCCCAAGTGACTTTCCACCTGCATGCAATGTGTCTCCTTAAAGACAAGCTGACAGTGGTGAGGAAAAACATACACATGGGGCCATGCAAAGAGAAACACTTCTTTGGATGAAGGCCTGGTGCATGAGCAGCAGACATTCCAACAGAAGGGATGAGGTTTGGATCACTGCCACAACGCCATTCTTCCATGGTGACAAAAAAAGCATTTACCAGCCATTCTGCACCCAGTGTATTTTTAACACGGTGACATTAGCAGGTTAAGATTGATGGCAACAGACTTTCAGTGAAGGTGCCACAGCCAGCATGCTATGTCTGGGCTTCTGCTGTAAGCTCATTCAGCAGAGGGATAAAGCCTTTGTAAAGGATTTATAATTTGGCCATTGGCATCATGTGAGTCCCTGAAGAGTTCCTGACACCAAGAGCACTTTGAGGCAGGACAGGGATGATTTAATTACTTTTGTCAGAAAAGAGGTAAGCATTTAAACTATTTTTAGTTCTCCACGACTTACTTTAGGCTTCTGGTATAAATGTAAAAGGAAATCAGCAAAACCCATGAGTAACCAGGCGCTACTGCAGCCACTGTGGGAGTGGTTCATGCAACCACAGCCCATTTCTTCCCTGCTGCTCTCAACTTCTCCAGTGTCTCTTTGAGATGAGGAAGCACTTTCTCATCATACAATTGGGAAGGCAAGATGCAGGAAGAGCTGACTTTCGAGGCTGTGCTGGAGGCTGTCCCGGTGGAGCTGGGAAATGCATGTCCTTGCTGCAGCCACAGCAGTACAGGGAACAGCACTGGGACTGCCCCACAGCGCAGAGCAGGGTGGCAGTGACTTCTGTCCCTGCACTGAGCTCCCCGCCATGGGACAGTGCCTTGAACTAAACCAGGCCCTCTCAAAAGCAATGCTTCTGAGACGCTGGCACAGGTTTCATCTGAGCATGGACATGCTGTTTTACTTTCACCAAAAGGATGGACTGAGAAGTTAAATGGCATATAAGGAATCACATATTGATAACTGCCTACTTTCAACATGTATCATGATGAAATATCCTCTGACAAACCCAGGAATATTTAAGGTGTGTTTGCTGCTTTCAGGATCAATTGTTCTACTACATGTCTTATGCTGCTGGCTTCTGACTGTATTTCACTTTTGCTTCACTCTGAATTTAGCTAATCTCACACCTGAAAAGATTCAGACAATTAAAATTCTTTGGCATTTCAACTTTACTGTCTTCACTTTTTTTCCAAGGTATCTTGTTCATCTTTTGACAGGAAGTTTGAGCCCTGAGCTTTTATGTACTGCTCATCCCTCACATGTCTGTCTAGTCTGTTTAGCTGTGGGACCTTCAGGATGACCTCGAGGTCATTTCAGCACCAATTTCAAAATATTTCAAGCTTAGTCACTAGTGCCTTTGTGCTAAAATAAACACACTTTGCTAAGCAGCTGATAAAAGGCATACCATCAGGCTGCACTCTCAGGATGCCAGTGCTTTTGTCCACTGTTTTCTCAAATGATGGCTCTCTCCTTTTGAAGACCACTCAGAGAGAGTTTAACCAGGGACTTGAAATGTCCCCGGCAAGGAGGACCCTGGGAGATCCATCATTTGCTTGCTGGGGATTTGGACTTAACTTTCTCTTTTGATGTTGCTTTTCCATTATTTATTAAAAACAATGGGGTCACAAAGCCATGTTCAAAGACAAGAGATAGCTTGTCAATGCATACAGTGGAACAAGGCCATGTCTGGATCCCAGGGCGCTATGGAGATACACAACCAGGATTGCTGCATTGCTGGAGAGGCAGTGTGCAGGCTTCACTTATCACTTATCTAAGCACCATGCAACTCCCTGTGGTATCTGCACAGCAGATGGGCAAAAATCACTGCTGACTGGCAGCTTCTCCTGGGTCCCTTCCACACTGACAGCCCTGGGCCTCTGCCATTACAAAAACCAGTGCTTTTTCAAGTGCCACAGCTGTAAAATAAATTTGGCTATGTGATTACTGATGGCACGTTAAATTCAGCCAGCACGTGCGTTTTGGGAGCCCTCCATGGACACTCTGCTGACAGGCAGCACGGTGTCCCACCATGTGCAGCAGACAAGGTCAGGCATCAGACAGCTCTGCTTCATTTCTGACATCTCTCCCATTTCTCTTGGCCACCGTTTAAGCTGGATGCAGCACTCAGGCTGACACAGAAGTGTCAATATTTCCAATCTGCTCCAGAACTGAGCCTGCATGAAAGGGTCACTTCAATGGCTGTACATCCTCAAATCAGGCAAGTGGCAGATATCCCAGGACAGACCAAAATCTTGCTGAAACCATGGGCAGGAGGATGGGATATCTGCTAGAGAAACTGTGCTGGGACACAGTAACTCCATTACCATTTATGATGTTCAGTTTCTCTCAACTACACTGTGCTCTGTGCTCTCACCATACATTTGAGGCAGTAGGGAAAAAACCAAACAAACTCAAGCAAAAGACTTGGTGGCAGTTTTTTGCTGTTAAAAAAGTGTTGCTTTATTCCTCAAAACTCTCAGGAAATGATCTGATGCCTGAAAGCCAAAAGCATGCACACGTAAGAAAGGTCAGCTGCCTCTAATGGCAACACAAGCACAGGTGAGGGCGGAAATGGATCCCCAGCCAGAAACACTGCAAAACCACAGCACCACACACAACTGAGCAACACCTCTCCTTTGCCATCAGGCAAACCACTGCAAGAAGATATTCATGAGCTCATTTTAGGGAAAACCCCTAGAAGTATCAAAATTCAGAGGTAAAATACAGCCACCCTGGGACAAAGCAGTGCCTTTGATCCAGACAGTCCCTGCTCAGGAACTGGTTTGCATCCCAGTGAGCGCTCAGCCACTCTGCATCACTCTGGAGATGGCTGCCCAGCTCCCCAAAATGCACCAAAACCAGGTGGCTGTCAAGAGCTGGCCTCCCACCCTGTCACCCAGTGACTCATCGAAACACAGAGCCTCAGAGGAGGAAGGAGGGGGAGGCAATCTCTGTGACCTCGATGAATTAACTGCATGTGGAAACGACATGAGAAAGTAATTTTCAAATTTCTCTGGTTATGGAGAGGGCCTCATTACTTACTGAGACACTACTCAGAAAATTCGTCACAGTATCATTAAAATGTTGTAAGAAACCCACTAAAATCTTTACAGCACAAAATGATCCTATGCCTGTTCTTTACAGAAAACAGTACTTTGAAGATGACATTATAAAATAGAAAGACTAGAAGGACTAGCAATTTATTCCACAAAAGATTTCAACTTTTTTTCCTCCTCACATTGTCCTAATGATTTCAGACTTTCAGCCAGCACTAAAACACATGCAATTGACTAAAACCACTATTACACTGGTAAATCACTGACTGCATCCATCCCCTTGGATGGGGAACATCTGCACCTTTCCATCAAGGATATCTACTGAGGACACCTGATCCATGCCAAAGCCCCTCCAGCTCAGGCCTCATATCACTACTGCCCTGAAATCTGGCCAGGACAGGAACAAGTACTGTCACCTTACTGCAAAAGCTGTCCTGGCTTTTTTCATCCATAGCAAGCACTTCTTGTGACAAACAATAGGATTTTTCACCAGTGAGCTGAGACTGAAGACAAAAATTCAGCAAGAACATAACAGCTATTTAGACTGAAGCAGAAAATTGTACTGATGAATTACCTGTCCCCTAAACTGTATATCCAACCACACCTGAATCTTTTCTGACATGATTTTTGCTAAAAAATTATATTGTTTATTATGCAGACTCTGGCATGATAATCTTACTGAAGGGATGCTGAGGGTGGATTACTGACAATGCTTTGCACTCCTCCACTCTGAAGATGTGCACATTTCTCAAGCGAGTTGATTGGTGTGGTGGGTTTTCATCCAATTATAGGCACTAAGTTCTGCCTCCATCAGAAGAGATGGCAGTTTCTGCATCTGAAGACAAACATACACATAAATGTGGCCGTGGAGAAATCCACTTGGCAAGGCCTACTATCCTGCTGTCTGGGATTAAGTCACATGGGCAGAAAAAGGTGACTTTCTGCTTGTAAAGTTATTTAACTGTGCCAATAAAAACCATGGCCTTCTTTTTCTAGGAGTTACATATCAATACAGGACATGTTTACTTCACATAATTAGCCCAAAGACACCAAGAGCTGCATTGCTTTAAGTAGCCATGCTTCATAATCACTGCAGCAAGACTAGGCCAAGCAGAGGGTTATGCTTGCAGAAAACACTACTTTGATAGCTGAGTTACCTAATGTAGTAAATGACCTTTGATACCTCTAAACACAACTATGTTGTGAAATATTGAATATAAAATAGATATACCCAGAGGGTGCCAGCCTGTGTGATTTCAAAGTCTGTCACTGGAACAGCAGCCTAACCCCTGCACTGATATCAACATTAATCTGAGCTTGCAAAAACAGAAAATAAAAATAAGCTAATGAAGTGATGTTGGCATGTCAAAGACTGAATTCTGTAATCTAGCAAAGGCTGCCAACCTTTTCTCCTGCAATCTAAGCAACCATTTTCTGTAATCTATGCAAGGCTTCCAACTCTTTGCAGTAAGGAGCCAAAATCTGGTCCTCACTTTGGCCCTCATGTTGTAGTTTAACATCAAACACTCCTTCAAATCACCTTGCAATCAGTTCTTTCTTTCTGACTTCCTTCCTCACTTACTGATTTCCTTCCCAGCCATCTCCAACATTTCCCTTGCACGTTTTTAGCTTTCAGATTTCCTCTTGAGGAGCGAGTGGTTCAAGTGCAAGACTCTTCTTCTCTGAACTACACTTCCAGCAGAGCAAAAAGGTCTGTTTTCCAGGCAACCTGTGGCATTTGGATACAAGCCTGGCTGAATCCAAGAGAAAACACTAAAACTTAACACAGAAAGTTAGAGTGATACAGTCTAGCTAAATGTATATAATTTGTAAGATCTCTTTACTGCCTAAATTGTAAATATCAACATCTGGAGACACATACTTTTTTATACCTCTGAGGAGGTACAAATTAGTGAGTTAATTTAAATGGTTAATGTGTAACAAACCATTTGATAGCTGCAACCTTGTGTCCAACAAGCTGTAAAAAAACCCCAAACCCCAAGGCGGAAACAGACACCTTGAGACTGCAGGAAACAGCTCAAGGCGTTTGGAGGCCTTTTTTTTTTTTAACCTACTTTCATAGCCCTCCTGTAAAGCAAATATCATTTATTACTAATCCTGCAGAAAGAGCCTGAAGCTTTTTTCCTCTCCCTCTCTGCAACAGACTGCCTTGTTTGTGCCTCTGCCCTGTAACAAACAAGAAGATAAACGAGACATTTATGCCAAAGTAATAATTCTAAATCTGTTGTTTTGACCTCTAAGCCAAATTTTCTGCATTACATGCCACTGGCTCAGATAAGACAGTACATTTTTTTCCTGCCAACTGAACCCTGTAGTGTGTGCACAGCCCTGTTCAACAAACTGCTCTATCATTTATCTCCAAACATATGTGCATTGGGAAGCTGAGGGTGAAGGAAATTTGGCACTATATGGGGTATCACCCCCCACCTAACCCCTTGCTTCTTAGACCCTCTTGATTTTCTGTGTTGGGAAAACCAAAGCATATTTGGACACAAATCCAGCTAGGAGCAAAATTAGAAATCCTTGCTCAAATGAGAACAGCAGGACAGTGGTTATAAATATCTGGAGGACAATATGCTTTACCTTAATAGGTAATTTTGTATATTTTATTTATTGGAGTGGAGGATATTCAGTGTTCCATCAGAGAAGAAATTTTAGGACTGAAATGAGGGGCAACCTTGACTTCTCAAAGTCAAGTTTTTACTGGATGATGTCCAAGATGAACTCCACTTGACCTTAAAAGCACTACTTACTTTTCAACTAGAAACCAGAGTTTCCACACAGGCTGCTCAAGATGTGCTTTGCAACTAGAAAGACAACACCAAATAAGTATTTATTTTTCTGGCAGACAAAAATGGCCTCATCACACTTCCTGCAGTGACACAGGTGACAGAAAGCCTGCAGAGGGGCACGTGTCCTCTCTGAATGAACGACAGAGTGTGTGCCCTTTGTCCCCACAGCAACAGATGGTCTGTGGGGCTGGGAGGTTACTTAGGGCTACAAAAGGTGGGATTCCTCTCGAGTGGGTTTCCTCCCTGAGTGCAGGGCAGGATGTCCTGTACCTCCCCAGGCAGCCACAGTGCAGAGGTTTGATGAAGCAGAAAGTCAGCCCAGAGCAGGTAAGGCCACAAGGCCTCGGAGCGAGTGAGCAGGGGCAGTGCAGGAAACCACCCTCTGCACTGAAGGGCTCCTTGCAAACCTTGCTGCTTGCAGAGGTCTGTGCACATGAGGGAAAACACCCACTACTGTGGGGGCCTTCCTCTGGCACCACTCTTTTTGGAGTGCTGGGAATGCCATGCCACCACACACCTTCCCCTCCATCCATCCATGCCATCCTGCCAGCTGCCACTGCCTCCAGTTTGCATTTTAGTATGGCCACTGCCACAATGGGAAGGACTTTATCCTTCATGACTACTCTCCTAAATATAACAAGCTGAATCAGGCTCTCACTTATATGCCCATGACTTGCATTCCCTCTTTCTATCTTGTTTTGAAATACAGTCTTGTCTACTGAGGGAAACATAATTATTGTTCCCACACCCCTTTCTTTCCCCACCTCCCCATAATTTTCACCAGCCTTGTTTTTCAATTTTACTTTCAGTTTGAAACCCATGGCCCCAGCACACCTACTCAGCACATTTCCCAGTTACAGCCTGGGTAAGAGAGAAAATGGGCTTCACTTTGCTAAACTTGGCTTCTTTCCATCTTTCTAAGTCTCACCTGACATCCCCCCCTTTTCATCTTGCACTGGAAATGTTCGGAAAGGGTTGACTTTTAAAATAAGCAGCAAATAGCTATTCTTTCAACCCTCACCAACTCACCTCATTAGAAATGGGATTAAGTTAATTTTTAACCAAACACAGACAAACAAACAGATGTAACCACGGATACCTCTGCAACCACAACTACTTTTCCAGCACTCGTCTCCAAATAAAGATTGTAAAATTCATTTTAAAAGGAGGATCAAAAGTGTTTCTTTCTAAAGCACCAGTTGTATGGTAGTAATTTTAGAAATTTAAGACAGCTCAAACCTGCTGCTGGATTATTTTTAACAGGAGCTTTGGGTGCAAGGACAGTTCAGAGACTGCCTCGCCCTAGAGGGTGAGAGGTAACTGAAGCAAAGCCTTGGCTGCAGCCAGGAAACCTCTCCATGGGAAAAGACAAATTAATTTCAAATTAATGTCTAAGAAAGGACAGAAGAGTGAGCAGCTGACTTCTGAGCCTCTAGGAAACTTCCACTACATGCAAAAACCACTTTTTCTTTTCAGCTTTCCTATTTTCAGTCAGATGATGGTAAAATACTCTACTAAAAACATAGGTGAGGCAGGACAGCTGGTGTAGGACAGCTGGGAAATGGGCATAGTTCAGGGCTCAGCTATTATTAAAAAGCATACACATCTTTCTATATTTATTCCAACTTTACAGCTCCAAATAAAACACATGCAGTCCTGATGAGTTTATAACTAAATACAACTCAGGAGGAAAAACCCTCAGTCTCACCTGGGAAAACCAAACTCATATATACAAAAGCAGCAGAAGATTATTATTTTTTCTGCCACCACATATACAGCTACACTTCTAAAAATACACTACTACCACTGGAGTTAAACACAACAAAACAGAAAAACCACTGCCTTACAAACACAGCCACGGTTTAAAATCAAGTGGCCAGTTCTTCATTCCAGCTCCATCACAGACCTCCTGGAAAAGCTTCTTAAGAGGATCCATACATTGCTGTACAGCCCAGCAACCACCAGATGTGGGTCTGACAAAGTGACCCACAGGGAGCTCAGCAGGGCCAGCTGAACCATTAACTCTGCTTCTTGGGTAGATTTCACAGGGCTTATCATCAATGCTCCCAGCCTGATACCTTTGCAGAGTAACCAGTTCCCTCTCTGCAAAAACCATAAACCAAGCTGGCAGAGACATGCCCCTTATCTCAGGGCATGGCTGCATTTCCCTGGAGAAAGAGCAAGCAAGATGTGTAACCTGGAACATTCATGCACTTACATGCTTTAACTGGAGGAATTTCAGAGGTGCAAAGTGATTTTAGCAAGTGAAAGATAATGCACGCAGCAAAAACGCTGCCACTGGATTTACCCTGCAGCAGCTCCATCTGAAAAGTAAAGCCTGCTGAGACAAAAAACTGCCAGCTAAGGCATTTTCACTGCCACTTTGAAAAAATACTCTTGTGAGAAAATGTGGCTATAACAGAGAGGCAGAGGAATGAAAACAACCATCCCCCATACCAGAAGGCAGAAGCCTGGCACAATCCAAAATATCATTTCTACGTGCCTTGCAACAATCCATTCAAAAACAAACAGCAAGCACCACCACCACCAAGTCACAGAGCTGCAGCAGACTCCAGCTGGGAGGTAGTTTAATAACTGCTTTCTTTTCTCCCCCCTTTACAGCAGAAAAATGTTAAGCCTGAAGAGTTTGCTGCAGGGCCTGGCACCAGGGATACTGAGGGATCAGACCAGGCCAGGGATACTCACTGCAGGCTCCACAGGTGAAGCAGCTGTCATGGTAGAGGTTGCCCATGGCTTGGCAAGCTTGGTTTGCTCCATACACGCCCTTGCTGCACTTCACACAGGTACCTGGGGGAGAGAAGAGAGGTCATAAGTGGGACCCAACAGGGTGCCTGGGGACACTGGCTGGGTGGCAGCACATTTAGCTCCTCATGGTGCCTGAACAGCTTAGGACCATGTGGTTCACTGAAGGCACAACACGTGGGTGACAGCACTGTCACCTGCCCTCAGAGATGCTGTTAACAGTGGTCATGACAGCCATCAAACCTCCACAGTGAAAGACTTTTGCAAAAAAATAAACTGCACAAGAACAATCCTGTCCAGGTACAGTGAGATCTCCTTCCTTCTCCCATCCTTCCTGACAACTTTTATGTACATCTAAACCTGCTTAAGGACCTTTAAGGACCCTCATAAAAGTAGTGAGTATCAGTAAGGGGTGCTCAGAGCTCCTCATAGACAATGGTTTCTGGCAATTATTGTATAAAATAAGCTTGTTGGTCACAACTGATGTGAGGAAAACACAGCTCTTTACTTACCTCCTTTAAATCATCCATTTCAGACCCCAGTTGTGCCTAATGGTTCCCCAACAAAACAGAGCCAGACTAGCTGACACCTACCTCTCTCAACAAGGAAATGGGACAGCAAGCCATTTGACTCACTTCAGGCATTGCCCTGCAATTGTGACAGGCTGTTTTTAAAGCAGCACCACCCTTTAACTACCTCTAACTGAGAAACCTGAATCTCTGATTAAGCACATAAATGAGTAAGGGGCAGTGTGAAGGAAAAACAGATTATGTGTTCCTGTCTCTGGTCTGTAGTGACTCTGATGTGACTTCACCTTGCATCACTACCCAGAGCTATTAATCCTGGCTCTTAAAATCCCTGGTCAAGGGACTGTGAGTCACACCTCACTCCTACTGGCCCAGGAGGAGGAACAGCATCATCCTGCCGGAGATCCTTAGTTATGCTAAGGATGATAAAATTTCACTTCTTTTGGGGTACTGCAAGCTCCAGAGTAATTGAAAAAGTCTGGAGAAAGTTAGGAAGAAGTCCATAGTGCTTACAACAGAGCTGAAAAGTAACTCAACTCTGGCAGCACCAGGCTTGCACTGCCAGGGTAACAATTTCTTCCTGCAGCCAGTAGCCCTGGCAGTCAGTTTCCACACAACAGGGATAAAACCACTCGGGAGTCCTTTGCAGTAGCACACACATGGCTGCTGAAAAGCAGACACTTGGTTTCCCCAGGTTTTTGCAGAGCAGCCCTGGCTCTCTGTGGATCCAACCAGCAGGCTGAAAGCCATCCTAGTGCTGTGCCAAGCCCCACTGCACCCAGAGCCAGAGTCCACACCACACAAACCTGCAGAGAATGCTGCAAAGAATAATTAGTTACTTTGTTTTGTCCAAATCCTACACCAATGAAATGCTCACTTGGATGTGGGCCCACCCCAGCACTCAGGCTGGCATCAAATGATCAAAACTTTCTGGGTCTTTTTGAACTGAGCAGGTTTATCTCATTTATTGAAAGAAACATTTTAAGAAAGATAAATCGTACAGGCTTTAGAAAAAGGATAAAAAAGAAAGTCAAAGCAAAGATAAGAAAAAATTGGCTTTTCAAATGGATGTGCTCTCCCAGGAATGCACACACTCAGGGGCAGCCTGAATTTCTGTGCAATGATCTGACACAAGAGCTAAGGACTCAAAATTCCCTCTTGAGTACAGCAATGCTGAGCAGAAAGTTTAGAGAGCAGAAAACCTGCCAATTTTCCACGACACCCACCAGGCTTTCCACAGAGCCAACGTATTTATTGCACTGCAAGTGCTGCATTTTCCCCTTCTCCGTGCCAATGAGTGGCTGCTCCAGAAAATCTCACCAGCATGCTCCGATTTCCTCCTTTCCACAAGGCAGCCGGGTGACACTGACTGTGGATGAGCAGCAAGAAGAAGCAGGAGGCAGAAGGCACAGCAGCTGAGTGCAGGCACAATGCCCAGTAAAGATGCTGGCAGGCATAAGCCACTATTAAGTAGGCTAAGGCAAACCCCATGGAGGGCAGAAATCGCCTCTGCCCTCTCCTGTCTATCCCATCACGCTTCAGAGCACAGGCACTGCTCCTCTGGCTTCCCAACAGGACAGATCCTGCAGGAGCTGTCAAGGCTCTCACATCTGTACCTCCACCTCCCACCCCTCAACCTTCCCAATCACTCTTCCACCTTCCTTTCAGCCCATGCTCCATTTCACTCCCTGATTAACCCTCTCACCCACTTCTTTCGATATTTAGGCCCCTAAAATTGGAAAATAAAGTCACGGAGTGAAAGGGCTTTTAAAACACATTGGCAATGTTTTTTTTGTAAAAACTGTAATGTGCTAAATTACTCAACTATGTCATAACCAGACACGCTATAAATATTCATACATACCCTGTGCCAAGGTTGACAATTGAAAAATGGCATTATGGCACATATGAATCTAGTTTATGTTCTTACATGTATCTGCTAAATCTTACTTGAAAGCCTATTAAATCTCACTAGCAAGTGAGCAATTACTCTCTAAATAAGTCTTTGTTCTTTCCAGATACATACTTGAGCCTTCATCTCTGACACTCAGCACACCTGTCCTGAAGTGGGGGGGGAAGTGATTTTTATTGATTTTTCCGTTCCATTTTTCTTTCTCATTCACTCCCTGCTGTCACAATGATCCTGATCCTTTGGCTTAGGCTAAGCAAGGCAAAAGCAAGGAAAAATCTGCTCAGCAGCACGTGTGCAAAGCCAGCTGACGGCAGCCAGCGCAGCCGGGGCCAGCTCCAAGCGCATCCTGCTGCAGAGGGGGCTCCACGCCCTGCCCCACGCCAGCTCCACGGCGATTTCCCGAAACACTGCTGACTGTGCTTGCTGCTGCTGTTAAAGTGTCAGCAGCATCGCTCCAGCCCCACATGCCACTGACACTAGTCAGCAGTTCTGGGTCATTTTCTTGGCATGGAGTGGCTTTTAGCAAAAACTTCTGTCCTCAGCGTGAAGCAGAGAGATCCTAAGTAGCCACAGTTCAGCAAGATCCCCGATTCCTGCGCTCAGTAACTTTGCAGCTCCTAACAAGTGTTTATCCAAGTACCAATCCCAGCAGATATCCCCTCTGAAATTATGATTTTTAACCTTAGACAAGGTTATTAAGAAGAAATGACAGGTTTCCCTTTTACCACCAGGATGACAAACCACACATGCACAGCACCACTAAATTCATGCCTGAGCGGACAGGCAGAATGGCAGCCAGATTTGGGAAGGAAAAGGGATGGAAATTGCTGATTTCAGTTCAATTTCTGCCGGCAGGGCAGCCGTCCCTGGACAACAAAGAAATCTCTGTTCCCTTTCGCATCACGCAGCAAGCAACCGCCCGCACTGCAGCTGAGAGTCTGAACAAAGGGACCTTTGGAGCAGAGCTGGGACCAAAAACATGCCCTGGAAGCCACTTCCCAGCACTTGCCACACTCCATCTCAGCACTGCAGACCAGGAGGGCTCTCACCAGGAACGGCCTCGGCTCACATGATCCAAGAGGTTGGACGCAGACCTCAAGGGCTGTGAGAAACTGAAGCGAACCCGGTGCTCAAATGTCAGTCCCACCCTCAAAATTCAACAAGTGCATTTCCATTTACCACCTGACTCAAAGGCCCTGGAGACATTTTTTCCTCCAAGTGTTGCTATTTCACACTCACCAGAAGGAGTTTAGTTACTTACTGTATCCCACTCACTAAAAATTCAACACAAGGCTTGCTGAACAGCAGCGTTTTCTGGGACTAAGACTTATTTCCACATTTCAGAGAACACCAATCTACAAACCAAGACCACAGTTCTTCCAACAGCATCCCTCTTCTTTTCAGCAGCCTTCACCTCTACCCTCACCTCCCTTCTCAGCAACACACAGCACAGCCAAGCTTTCCTACAAGTGCTCCTGGCTGGGTGTACTAATATTGTCACTTCATTTTGAGCAGCCAAATGTGACAGTGCTTCAGTGGTGAGATTTCTTTGCTGCGCCAATTTGGTCCCAGGTAAGAGGAACGGAGGGGCAGGATGATTCCAGTGGTGTGAGTCTGCTTATCTGGCTAATCCAGAAACAGCAAGTCTGTCCTACTCCTTCCACACACTCTGTGCAAGCCACATTTCCACCATCAGATTGACTCTTCTCCATCAGATGTAACTGGGTTTTGCCCCCTCCTTACAGGAGGCTGGATTTATGGCTGTGGAAGAACCCCCAGCTGAACTTAGAAAAACCACTCCTCCCTCTGGCAAAATCATTTCCCATCTGTCCACACATGCACACAGTAGATCCTGATTCCTCTTGGCAGAAGTTGTACCTTCACAAGGGTCTCCCCGATCAGAATTCTGCTTGACACTCACTCTGTCAGGGAGGACCCTGTGCAGGTGCAGCTGCTGTGTCTCCAACCCACCTATTTATCCCAGGAGAACCAAGCCCTCCACTTGCACACACGTGTTTCAAAGACTGTCTGCTGAGAAAAGCCTTCACCCTGTTGCACACAGCGTGATGCTCAGTTCTCCTGTTTTACTTTAGAATTTCTCTGAAACTTGAACCCACCCACCTTCCTATGGCTCTCCTTTAACCAAGTAATTCCTGCATCAAACTCTAAATTACACACATTGCATGCCTTGCTATGCTGCTTTCCACTACTGAGCAGTAACTCTTGCTGAGAGGTGATTTCAAGGAGATTTGGAGGCCTGGTGAGATGGAGTGCCTGGAAAACCTGGCAGATTGGTTCTATTCATCACAGGGTGACTGGGTTGTCTGCACAAAGATGGACAGGTACTCCCTGCCCAGAGAACCACAGAGTTGGTAAACACAAGTTTTCTGTTCCCTTTTTCATGCCATTCTTGACCCCTGACCTTGCTGCAGACCTTCATGTACACACTGCCAGTGAAGGATGAAAATGCCATCAGACTCACGTCAGTGACATTTTAAGTACCTTGTAGTGCCATTAGAGATTATGATAACTCCCATGCCACATGAATGAGGCTCCTTATTTCTTTCAGTCCCACGCTTACTGTATTCTGGCTGAAACACTGATTTTGCTCCTCTGCCTCTTTGCTTTTCTTTCCTTTCTTTCCACAACTCTTTGCTTTTTCTTTCCTTTTGGTAGATTTTTCCTTAGCTTGCAAACCCAGCTGAGCTCCCAAGAGGAAGGGAGGAGAAGCACATACTGCTGTAATCTTGAAGAGCCATATTCCAAGCCAATACTTATTTGCTTGGTTTCTTGCAGTGAGATAAGCTTTGCAATCTGTACACACCCACTACTCCAAGTGTTGTGATCCTTCTGGCTTTCCTTCTTCCACCAGGACCTGTCTCTCCCTTCCTCCCCCTCCTCTCTGCTGCAGGCAGGTGTCTCCTTTCAGCTTTGGTATTCTCCCAGGAGAAGGTAGTAAAGGATGCCTCTGCTCATTCCCGGTGGAAATGGCATTGTCATCATCACCCACAGACAAAACAGACTCAGAGGAACTTTAATTTTAGTCAGAAATTCTCCACTTGTCAGCCCTGAGATTACCTTTGCTGCACACAAAGTGTCCTGGTGCCCCACCATCAGCAGGGTTCAGTAAAGTGCCCAGTGTGCACAGCCCCAAAGTTAAATGAATTGTGGTTCCAGCAGTGGTGAAACACCAACTTCACTGTGCACCACACTTCCAAAGAGCACTGCTGGCCTTTGAGCTGCTCACACCCATTCAGAGGCGCTGGGCTCCCAGCTCTCCACAGGGCTCAGCGACTCAGCTACTGCTCTGCTTATGCCAAGGGAAAAAAATCTACAGTCTGTGCTAGGAGATATTCTCTGCCTGACTGCTGGGAAGCATCCCAGCTTTTCACTGCAAAACAAGATGCCCAGGGCCCTCCTAAATCACCCACAGCTTATCAGCTCTGCTGCAAATAACAAGGAAGCCAGAATAACAACAGCTAACAAATATTTATGACACAAAAACCATTCATAAAAATTGTTTTATAAAAAACTCTAGGTAAGGGAGTAGATAATCCTCATCAGGTGGAGATTTCCATCTAGCTGTATGAAAAAAGCACTGTTAAAAACGTGATGCTACATGTTACACCTCTAGAAGCATCCATCTGTGGCTGCAGACCAAGGCACTGCATGCTAAGGCAAGCAGTCAAACCTCCCTGCAGACCCCAGCACACTTCAGGCACTCCCAGGGAGTGAAGGCAGATGCTTGGTGTGGTTGTGCATCTGTCTCACCTGGAAACTCATCAGACACCTTCAGTCTTTGGGATGGTGTCACTTCACCTAACCCTAAACATTTGGTTAGGTGAACATCCTAAACCAAAGGATTTGCAGCTCCCCTGATCGCTCCTATTTAATCTACTGTCACCAAGAGGAGATGAAGGCTGATGCACCCAAAGCAACTCCATGGGAAATCAGTGGGATTTGGGCACCTCACTCCTGAATGTTCTCTGGAAATAATACACCAAAACCTAAACACATCCTAAGATGGCTTCCAGTGACACCTCCCAGGGACATGGGGGCCCTTCTCTGCTGCATGGGAACCAGTCTCTCTCACGGGAACCAGTTTCTCTAGAAAGCAACCAGTTGCTCTCTGAGCAACTTCAGCTTTTCCTTCCCCAAGCAAAAGAACTGGGTGATACCTGAGACTCCCTACATCCTCCTTGACAGCCCACATAAATCAAATCAGCACTTCAAAAGCCCTCTTGGAGAACTGAAATTCCTCCAGAGACATGCACAGTCCATGCAGCTCACACATAGGTCACCACTTATAAAAAAACAAACGGAAAAAAAAAACAGAGCGAATTCTTGGCTTTGTGTATTCCTTTCCTTTCACTCATCATACCTACTCTGAGCAGACAAAAGCATTTTGCACAGCAAGCTGGTGCTGACAGATAACCAACTGCTGCTCCTCAGCACAGCATCCTACCTGTATTTTACCTAGTCCTGGCTTATCCTGTTCTAGGCTTTCACTTACAAACACACATTTTCACACAGTGAAGGAGAAAGCAGCTCCTTTATTGTGATCAGATTTAATTGTTCTCTATAAACATCTGGTCCTGACTGAGACAGACTGAAGGACAGTATGTTAACTTGACAGACAGACCCATCTTCAAAAACATTCCCTTGTTACAAAAGTAGCACACAAAATTAGGAGAACTGAAAATATTTTCTATAAAATACTTGGGTCATTTGTACTTTAGTCTTGGTTTCATTTCCTGGCTCTGATGAACTTCAAAAGTGCTGCAACAGACTTCCCTTCACTGGGGAATAAGTCTGCAACAAAACAAACTATTGATCCTTTTAATCACTATTGCATAAAAGTGCTTATTTTACATCCTGAAGTTTGGTAGCTTGAGAGTAGGGCACAGCAAAAAATAGCTGAGAAGGCCAGCTGTGTCCTTTGTTCCTTCAAAGGAAGTAAGGTAACTGCAAAAAATGAAAATAAAAGTGAGAAAGAGAGGGGGAGGAGGAGGCCCAGAATTAAAATACCTCGATACTTGTTCCTTCCTGTTCCTTGGTCTTCAGCAGGGCAGATCTGCTGAACCTTTGTCTGCTGAACTGAGGCTCCACAAAACTTTACTTTTCCCTCTGCCAAGACTGCATAATTTCTTTTTTTTTTTTCTTCTCACTCTCCTCCTTCCAAAATTTCTCAGACATCACATCCTGGTGCAAAACCTCGTGGCAGGAGGATGTCAGAACACCTCACTGGGGATCAGGCAGCCTCGGTGTCTCCTCCCTCCCTGGGGCTCACTCAGCCACCTGAGCAGCCGGGCTCTCCATGCTGCCGAAAATACTCCAGCTTCACTATAAATCTCCCATGGGACAGAAGCCTCCTTCTGCCTCGCATCCCTATTTTGTGACAAAAATGTAAAATTAATCAGGCCATTAACTGGGTTCCTCTGCCTCCTGAGCCATCCCCAGGCACATTTTGGATGAGGTATGATCCAGCTGTTTACACACACCGCAAGAAGCAGACACAGCAGGGTCTGCTGGAGAGACCCCTGACACCCCTCCACTGGAGCTGAATGTCACCTCCAGAAAAACACTCCCATTTTCGAGCACCACTCCCCAGGATCCTGCTGTCCGGACCCCATCCCCGTTATCAGCTCCTTATCACGGCATTCACTCCCCCCAGCGAGACTCCCTGTGCTCATTCAAACCGCGCGCTTCCTGCAGGGGACGGAAAGCGCCAAAACTTCTTTCCAGGCCAAACACTGTGAGCAGAGCAGCTGAACGCATCACTTTTCTGCGACAGGATAAAAAACGCCCCTGCCCTGCCACAGGGCTTAATCCAGTCTCGGATACCAAGATAAACAAGCCCGGCACAGCCTCTGCGGGCAAGTCCCCCAGCCTGCTGCCAAGGAACACATTCAGTTATGCAATCTGCAGCTCAGCGCTCGGTGCTCCCCCCAGCTACACCCCCAAAGCCCAGTGTGAAGCTCTGGGGTGGCTCAGACCACCACGCAGCCACCCACCGACCCCAGCAGGCAGGACCCTGTGCAGGCTAAGATGCACAGAACCCTTCCTCAGCACCAGGCCGAACAGGTTAATCTGTCCGTGCTCTACTTCTGCGACTGCAGGTCTAAAACCATGAGGAAAATCCATACACCTGGCCTGCTCCCATCGTTTCTTAAGTTAACCATGGAGTTTCCAGCCTTCCCAGCAACTCACTCTGGGTTTCCCTCTCCCAAAAGCTGAGCTATCTTATCGGTTGTTAAATTGTGGCACAGCAGGGAACGGAAACACGCAATTTGACCCTGACCTCCCGCCATCCTGGGGTAGAAAATCAATTTAATCCAGGAGGACATTCAATACTCTCATCGGGAGTCCTGGCATGTAAGTGGTTCCTTTCCACTGCCAAGTGCCAGTGATAACCTCTGGTGGTGGTCTGGACTTGCCACAGACCCCAGATTTAGGGAAGAACGCGCCTACTGCCTGTTCTTCCATCTTCAGGATGCACCAATCATTTCACTGCTGATGGGAATCAGCATCTGGGGACAGAGGGAAATCCTGGCAACTTTGGGAAACCACCGCCCTCCCCATCTCCAAGCTACTTCTCTCTTCCTGAACTCCGTGTTCTTCTCCATGACGGCAGCCTATGCAGGCTGGATGGCTGCCTTCCCA
This sequence comes from Zonotrichia leucophrys gambelii, assembly GCF_028769735.1. Lineage (NCBI taxonomy): Eukaryota > Metazoa > Chordata > Aves > Passeriformes > Passerellidae > Zonotrichia > Zonotrichia leucophrys. The sequence continues at coordinate 46,727,104 of NC_088171.1, read as the reverse complement.
CCCACACGTGGTCGGGATGCATCCTTGTAAGATGCACAGAAGCAGGAGCATTGGCAAGGAAAGTTAAGTGCCTGCCTGCTGGCAATGAAGGGCACTTCAAAATACGCCGTTCCAGCTTCTTCCCAGAACAGTCCCCCCGGCAAAGCCGCTAAACTACCTTTGCTTTAAAATTAGAGAGGTAGGATTAAAGAAAAAGGTGTCGCAGGAGGAAGAGCTTCTCATCCCTGTGATAAATAAAAGTTAAATAAAAAACCCCTGCTCTGGGCAACTGACGGAGCACAACCAAGCAGATGTACAGGCCAATGCAATCCTGCAGGTCTGAACGCTGCCGTGACACTCTGCAATGAGCCCTCCTCGTGCCGACGGGAGACTGACTGCCTCTTACCGAAGTAATCTGCCTTTGGCCGAGCATCCATCTCCTGCTCCAGGCGCTGGGTCAGCGCCTCCAGCTTCAGCTCTGCCGCCGACGGCCCTTGCTCAGGCTGCGGAAGGAGGGTCTGGCAGGGCAGCTTCACCTTTGCTGTGCTGGAGCCATCCAGGTGCCCAGAGTCTGACCGTGGCCCGCTCACGCCCTCCGGGAAAAGCATCTGCTGGGCATTGGGAGCCACCATCCCTCGGGAAGCCAGGCGTGAGGAGCCGGGCTCAGGGTTCCCGCTGCCAGGCCTGTGGTTCTGACCGTGGGCCACGAAGTGACCGCCTGGGCCGGGGTAGGCAGCGGCGTGCTGGTATTCCACACTGGGAGCAGCAGGTGCGGAGCCTGGCGGGAAGGACAGCGAGACACCCTGGTACCACGGCTGGCCGCCATCTCCTCCGCCTTTGGGACCGCAGGGCTCAGCGGAGCCTGAAAACCCCCGAGCGGGCTGCGCTGAGGGTGCCGAGAAGGATGAGGACCTCTGCTGTGGCGGGGGCTCCTCTGGCCCCGCCGAGGAGGTCCCGGCGTTTGTGAAGGAGGAGGACTTCTGTCCGGCTGGCATCGGCTCACGGCCCCCGACACCTCGCCTGCCCTCGCCACCGTTCTCCTGCCCGCCGCGGCACGGCTGGGGGTCGCCGGGGCTCCCGGCTTGCTGCTCCCCGCGCCCCACGCCGGGTTGTGAGGCCCCCGCTCGGGGGACCCTGTCGGGCTCCGCTTCCCAGCCCCGGCGCCCGGCCTGGCTCCCCGGGGCCTCGGCACGTGCGCCGCTCTCTCCGAAGCCGCGCTCAGCTCCCTCGCAGGGCCTCGCCCGCGGCCCCTCGGCGGCGGGGGGCGGCTTCGAACCCCGCGCCACCGGCGGGCTGGGACGGGGCGGGTGGAAGGCGGCAGCCCCTCCGTTCATCGCGGCCATCAGCATCTCCTCCTGCTGCTGCTGCTGCTGCTGCTGGAGGTGTATCTTGGCCATCTTGGTGGCGAACACCCGCCTGGTCTCCTCAAACTCGGGGTTGTTGCCGGCAGCTTTGTCCACCCGAAAGAGACCGTCCTTGGAGGCCTCGTACATGTTGAGGTCCTCGATGAACTTGCTGGCTTCCAGACCTAGATCGTCGTACTTGTCCATCCTGCCCGGCTTAGCGGGAAGACCCCGGCTTTCTTCTTCTTCTTCTTCCTCTCCTTGTTCCTGCTCCTCCTCCTCTCCTCCTTCCCGCCGGGATCAAGGCAACGCCGGCAGCGGCAGCCGCTCCGTCCCGCCGCGCTCCCGCCGCGCCCGTCCCCGTCGGGGGCGTGGCTGCGGGGCTCGGGAAGGGGGCGTGGCCACTGTGAACACGCCCCGACCGTCCCCGCTGACCCCGCCCTAAGCCACGCCCACCCCGGGCAGCGCGCGCTGCTCGCCCCCGCGCCGCGGCGGGGGCGCGCGCGGTCCGTCCGAAAGGATCGCGTGCGGCTCCGAACGGGCTCGGGAAGGGTTCGGGTCAGGCTGCGGAGATGGGAAGGGGGTTAACCAGCACGCTGGTTAAAGTCACCCGCGTGATGCAAGGAAGGTGGGTTTGCCTCGTCTCCCCGCTGGATAATGTTCCTCTTTTTCACCATGCAGCCTGGAAATCCTCCTGAAGATGCCTTGTGAAAAATCACCCGTCGAGACACGCGACGTGAAAGAAAAAAAAAAAAAACAAGAGCCCTACTCCCCCATGAAAAACTGCGAGGAAACTCTCATTCCATAACTATTGGGGCAATTGGTCTGTATGGTAGGAAATTGTATGAATTTTCTTGGTGTAGATAGACATTCTATGCTGGATAGTCACGCTTAAGTAAACATGACTTAAGCGTTAAGTTAACATGACTTAAGTTAACTTAAGTCTAACGTTTAAGTTAACATGACTAAAGGGCCCTGGATCGTCGGAGGAAGATTACCCCTTGCCTGAAGGTATCCAGAGGTATCCTCTGGATGCCCAAGATAACATCAGCATGCCAGCCTTCTGGACACCTTCGGGAACCCTCACCCCGTTTTCCAGCATCATACATGTAACTGCAGCAAGACCACCTCCAGAGACATTTAGATCAGGAAAGAAGCAGATGGATCATGACATCATCAAATTATTGTTGCTTTGGAATTCGGTAGCGTATGTGTGATACATAGGGACTGGGCGAATCTTGCTGTTCCCAAACGCTTAAAGGGCATAGGAGGTGTGTGTAAAACTGCATTTGGGATGCCCCAATGTGATCAGGACACTTCATGCCTATGACTAAATACTCACCCATGTGAATCTACACTTTACATCGCAGCCTCCCTCCTCTGTCAACCTGGGCCTGTTGCAAAATTTTCACGGCAAAACACAGCCTGGGGCTGCCCAGAGGTTGGAGGGCAGCAGTGGGAACTCAACTGGGTTCCTGGGAGAGGCTGGTTGGTAGGGAGCTGTGGTACCTCTCTCTAAACTTACTGGCGCAGTCGATCCTGCGGGTCCAGGCACGTGTCTGGCATTCCCATCACTTGTTATTGTAATTCTCCCCCAGGCTCCAGGAGGGAGGGCCAAATGTTAAGGAATGTGGAAATTCTCTGCCTTTAATAATAATGAATTGGGCTGTGATCAAAACATGTCAGAAGTAAAAAAAAAAAACAACCAACAAAACCTCCTGAGCAACTGAGGCCAGACCTAAAGTATCCTGCCTCTTCCTGTCAGATTTGGCCTAATGTGCTTAAAAATGATGGCACTGTGAGCCCCTGGAAAAGGTGCCTTTAACTTCTTTCAGGGCAACCTTGGAACTGCTGTGGTGTCTCCAAAGAGGCTCCAAGCAGGACTGAGAGGCTGGAGGCTTGTCCCTGCTGCAACAGACCTGAGGCTGGAGCTTGAGCTGATAAATGATGAACTTTGGACTCACAAAAAATAGCCCAGCCATAGCACAGCTCTAGATAAGGGAGTTTATGGTTTCTAGGGAAGACAGGCAGATGGGAATCCTGGCACAGGGCAAAGCAGCAGAGCCTCCCCAGTCCTCAGGATCTGGAGAAGTGGCACCTCAGCATATATTGCTACTAACCATGATCTGCCACTTTTTAAAGAGATTGATAATGCTGGAGCTTTTCACAATATCAGGGAAACATCCCACCTTCCAAGCAATCCCATCTAACAGACCTTTCCAAGCTCTCCTCTGCTGTGGGGATGAAGGAAGGAGGGGTCTCACAGCTCTCTCAAGCTGATCCCCACAAGACCTCTTTCACTTTGGGAGAAGCTGGGTCCCTGGGGGCTAAATCCCACTTTGCACAAGCCCCACAAGTTCAGGAGGAGGGTTTAGCCTCCATCCATGGTGCAAAGACAGCAAACCCCTGCCTGTGCCAGGAGTTGGAAGGGGTTTTCCTCCCATTTTTGTGGCTGGGAGAGGCTACAGTGGCCCCCATGAGCTGCTTCATGCCAAGTAGGTGTGGGCTCAGGCCACCAGTTACCAAGAGCCAGAGTGACTACCTCTTTTGTGGGTCTTGACCAAAACTTTCAAGTTTGAGGCAGAGCTCAGCTGGGGCAATGAAAGCCAAAATAGTTTCAGTGTCTAAAAAGCATCCTCAGAAAGCGTTCCTGGAAGTCTGCTTTTGGCAACACCCTGGGCTGACCAGGAGAACCACAGCAAGTGACTGAGGCATGGGACACTTCCTCCTCATCACTGGCTTCAGGATGCTTTTGGAGATGGGCTTAGCTGACATGCCTAGCTTTCAGTATGAAAATGGGCAAGCTTCAGTGTTAAAACACTAAGTAACAACAAAGTTGGTACTGAAGCACATATTGAGTTCATATTTGTATGGAGAATGACAGAAAGGAAACAGAGCACCAGGTAGATAAGGATGGGAGCGTGAGCCCCAGCACTGCTTTACTCACTGGAGCAATATGCAACGTGGACAAAGAACACTTGGAAAGGAAATGACACAACGTGCACCTTCTTGCCTCCTTCTCCCCAAAGGATGTGAAGTTAATCAGGGGAGGCCATGCTCCTATCCAGCACATCAGACTCAGACTTGTGTCTACTGGAGTTTTTTTATTCCAACACACTGAGATGAGGCTCTTCCATCCCTCTAAAAAACAAACTGTTTGGTGGAGCAGAAGGATTTGGGAGTAGATGTCTCTACTTTCAGCTTTCAACACACAAACCAAGGAAGAATCTAACTTCCATCAGATCATGTGGTTTTTTTCTTTCTTTCTTTTTTAGGGTCATGCACACATTTTCTGCAGTTATTTTTTTATCTAACATCTGTAAGTCCTTTCACAGTCCGACCTGCAGGAGCTCACCCCTTTGCAGAGGGAAGGAGTGGGGGGAAGCAGTCTTCTTGCCAAATGGCCGCTCTGGATGCTGCTGACCTTCACCAGCTCTGTAAAGTACATTTCCTTCCTATGCCAGAGGATCAAATCAGCTGTCTGCAGAACAATGCTTACGTGGAAAAGGCTGCTGAAGCCCTTTGGATAGGGAACCCCTCGCTCTGGGCCTGGCCTCCTTCCAGGCTCCGCATGCATGAGCAGACACTTTGATGGCGAGCGCCTTCCAGGGGGGATCGCCGCCAAGCGATTCAAAGGCATTTTGGAGCAGAATTCGCAACGCTTTCAGTGAACATTAGGCAGCAAAATACCTTTGAAGTTTCCTGCTCAGATTTATTCTTTCTGTGAGATTTGGGCTAGGGGTATTCTTAAGTGAGCAGATGATTAACTTGAACTTTCTACTAGACTGGAGATGTAATACTACACTGACTTGCAGACCCTTCTGCTGTGATTAGATATGGTCCCACATGTTTATAGTTCCTGTGACTTTTACAGCCCACGCCTATTAAGAAATTAAGGGGTCCACGATTGCTGTTGTAGCACAGGACCAAAATCTATGAGCCAATTTGAATTAACTTATTCTAAACCCTACCCCTTGAAGAGAGAAAAAAAAAAAACAAAACCAAACCCCAAACCAAAACATTGCTCATTTAATCTGTTTTTGTTCCTGTGGGCAAGGCTTACACACTGCATTTATTCATGCAAAATAATACTGACAGCTTGTAACTCAGCCCCGCTCCACGTGGCAATCTCAGCTGCCCATGGGGTGGAGGGGGGCAGTGACCTGGGGAGAAGCAGCCCCGAGTGGCGTTCCCAGCTTTTGGCTCCACCTCGGTGGGAGTGCTGGGCACATCAGCGCAGCCCTGTGCTGGGGCAGCACGGCCCTCCAGGGTGGGCAGGCTGGGGCACAGCTCTGCCTGCCTGGCTGAACAGGGAAGTGGCCAGGGAGAGCAGGAAGGGGACCTTCTGTCTTTGTTTCTCGCTGCCACGTTGGTGTCTGGGCTCACATTGCAGAGAGATGGAGAAAATGTGAAGAAATTCTCCACCACAAGTTCACAAGTTTCTCTCCCCTGCCCTCCCCCCTGCCCCGATCTTTTTTCAGTCTGGGAGAAAACGCCCTCATATTTTAAAGCATGACAACAGCCCGCGGCTGTATAGTTTATGGGAAAACATGATTAGGAGGAGTCTGGGTGCAAATTTACAGCCAGATCTCTCTCCAAAAGCAACTTTTGCATGCTCACACTGCCTATTTGCAACCAAATGAGTGTGGGGAGCCAGTGGGGAGCCCACCAGGTTGTTTGTGGATATGTCCAGGGCTGGTCCCAGTACCTGTGTATCTCCAGGCCGTGGCGGTCCCAGGCAGGTCACGTCCCGCAGGACTACGCACACCGCTCTGCAGTGCCTGAGATACGTGCTCTGGTGTGTTTTAGCAAGAAAGTAATAAAGGCTTCAGGGCTAGAGTATAAACAGAGAGAGCAATTTATAAGGCAGAAATATTTCCAGCATAGAGCCTGGCTTGGTTCTTGCAGGAGCAAATGTGTTTCTCAGCTTCTTGCAAGGCAGTGCCATGGCATCTCTGAACTCTGGACTGAATATCAGGGGGAAATGATGGACTTTCCTTGCAGCTTTCTAATAAAAGTTTTCATTAAATGTGCCATTTATCTGCACCTGCCAGATGCTTTATACTAGGAAGATGATGCACAGCACTGTAGGGCAAATCAGAGGGTGGAGGAGGAGGAGGGAGGGATGAAGCAAGGTGACTGCAGAGGTGGGCCTGGGGACTGCTGTGGGTGGGAAGGCTGGGGTCAAGCTGGGACCCAAGCTGTGGGATGGGACGCTACAGAGGTGGGGAGGCCAAACCTCAGCCTCTGCCTTCCCGAAGGTTTTCAGGAAGGCGGCAGGGCAGGGCAGGGACATGTTGTTCCTCCTGACGGCTGCCCCAGGGGCCCCTGCATTCCTCCAGGCGGCCTGCCCTGCCTGCAGCTGGCTCTGCCTGCCCTGCCTGCAGCCTGCCTTGCCTGCTGCCTGCACACGGAACCCCCAAGCTGCAGGGGCAGCCTGGGGACTGGGGGCAGCCCAGATGCTCACCATGCAGCCTGGGTTGGTGCATCCCATGCCCCTGGGATCAGGGCAGAAACGGATCCAGACCTGGATGTTTTGGTCCTGCTGTGCTACAAGTGTCTACCACAGGGCATTACGTCTGGCAGGGAATTATGCTAGGAGTATTAATTAACGCTAATGGGAGAGAAAGGCCAGGGCAGTACAGGGACACCTTTCCACACTGCCTTTCAGGAGAGACAGCTCCTTCTTAAATAGCTACACCTGCAGCATCAGTCCAGTGGGGATGCTGTGGGCCCTGCCTACAGGTGGGTAAACTGAGGCAGGGAGAGTTACCTGGCAGGCCCCACCTTGGGAAGGTTAGAGGAGCCATGGGGAATCACCAAGCTCCAAACAGGAACCCAGGAAGCAGCAGAGAGAGAAGCTGCAGATTCCTGAGTTGCAGCAGCTCGGTTTTTGTGAGGAAGGCCAGAGCTGGGTGCCAGGTGCTCAGCTACTGCTCTGGGGCAGACAAGAACCTTCACCTTCCTCTCCTCAGTTTCTCCAGGTGCCATCAGTGGTGCTGGAGTCACTGGTCTCCCTTTGCTGGGGCCAGAACACTTCCTTTCAGTGACTGCGGATTTGCACCAATGCAGACAGCTCTGTTGGTTTTCCTACCGCTGCTCAAAAGAATGTGGAATAGTTTGTTTTCTCCAATTTCTACTGAAAAGAGCCTTTTATCAGAACAAGAGCCTGCCTAGAGAATTTTCCAGCTCTGTTTCCCTGCCTCTTTATCAGTGCATTAACACAAACAGCGCCGTGACCTTTTTAACCAACATACGTGGCCTCCAGTAATGCTGGGCTGGAAGCGCTCCACAGGTCAGACGACATCCTGCCATCAGTCATCGGCCTCACGTGCCTCCCTGCACTTCGAGTGGCTTTGCCAGATGCAGTCAGTGCATCCACTCTGTTCCTCCGTGCATGTCCTAGGAGAAGCTCTCTGACTAACAGATGTTTTTAAATGCACTTTCACATGGGAAAATTGGGAATTACATGTTTTTGTTGTACCCTTGCTATTTCATCCAGCGATGGGGCTCTCCAGGGATGGAGACGTACTTAAGAAAAATATTCACTTCTAAAAGCTTCTACAGATCTTTTTCACAATACTTCCTTGGCTTAACCAGCCCAGCAATGCACACTTGTGTTTCTGCTTTGTGGCAATTAGTAAGATTTGCTAATTACACCGCTATGTGCTTAAAGACAATTGATTTCCCTTTGTAGCAGAAAACAATTTCCTGTTATGCCGATTCTCTTAATCTTCATCAGAAACAAACCCAGGCTGCCATTGCCAGCAATGTGTCACGTTTCTTTATTAAATCACTCTCTTTTTCTGCCCCAGTTATGTGTCCTGTGTTTATTATTCCTGATCAGTGGATTGGATCACCTACAGCTGTTATGACTCGCACATATTTTGCTTCATGTATTGCTGGCACCAGGCAGAGTTATTGAAAAGCAACTCCCTTTGCTCAGCAGCTTGCGTGTCTGCTTTGGCAGTGGGACGCGGCTGTAGGGACAACCCTGGACCTTTTACGCTTGGTTTTGGCACGTGTAAAAAACTACTGGCAGGGGAGGAAGTTCAGAGCCTTATATGTGAGTGTGTTGGCCACCCCCTTGCAGGCAGCCCAGAGAGCAAGCACAAAGCACACATTTCTGCTCACGTAAATGCACAGGTTTTGTTTAGAGTTATAGTGAAGAAGACCAGGCTCCTCAAATAAAAGAATTATGCCAGGGCTGAGCACCACCAGTGCAAGCAGAGTGTGAATATTCAACTCATTGTACTTAAGCCTGTCCCATTTACACATTCCTTTGCTTAGTGAGAAACTCAGCAGCTCAGAAGGGAGAGCAAATTGGTGTGGCCCAGGCAGATGAGCATGCCAGGAAATGTCCTGGAAAGCTTTGTATGGAAGATGGTGCTGGATGGCAACTCCCCAGGGCTTCAAACCAGACCTAAAGTTTTCCAACCCCAGGCTTACCTGAGTGAGAGAAGTGCCACGAGTCACAAAGGCTGTGTGAGACTCGGGGCCTCCTGGGACAGACAGGGTTAGTGCACTGAAGACTGCTTTGTGATACCGGAAAGCCACATTATTCAGGAAAGGGAAAAAACTCCCACCTTTCCTCCACATGTCAGGCAAGATCTCTTTTATCATCTGGGCTGCAGATGAGAGCTCTGATCCTCTCCCCTTCTGCACAGAGATAATGCTTCAGTTCAGTTCTCCTCCTGCTAGGGCTGGGAGATGCTTAATACTCCCTCTGATCTACTGTGATCAGCTTCATACTACTTCTTTGAGACATAAACCCCATTTCCATGAAAAAAAAAAACTAAACTAACCACTAACCAGTTCAAGCAACATTTTTTAAAGTCAAAAGCAGACTGATAGTATGTATGTTCACCACTCAGGTTCTGTGGTGATAGACCTGGTTTAACATTGAACGCTTGTTCACCTCAGTCCTTCGATACAAAATCAGCTCAGCTTGATGAAACATGGAAACAAAAAAAAAACATCCAGCACAACCAGCATATGTACTCTTCCAAGTGGGTAAATATACATGAATAAAACCAATCCCATTGTAAACTGTAATCCCATCTGTAAACTGTAATAAGTATTGCAAAACTACAAAAAAACCCACAAAAAACAAAAACAAACAACCAAAACACCAACCCACCAACCAGCCCCAATTACTTCTTCATTTATAGGAAGCTTTTAGAAAAATCTCCCATATTGCAAACCTCCCTAGGAAGGAACCAGCAGTGCACTAGTTAACATTCTTTCTCATGCATGTTGGTTGTGAAAGGTTTAGAGAATAGGAATAGCTTTCTGTGAGGCATTACACAGAAGGAGGAGAGACAAAGAGGAGAGACTGTTCAACCTGCCTTATATGTGGAAATTCTCCCTCCAAAAGAAACAAGCAATTTTTACAAAGTCAGATGAGAAAATGCCATTATTAACCTGATGTCAGTTCTGTGGCATTAGTATGATAAGACAGCACACAGATTTTATTTTGCACCAAATCTCCATATTTGGGTTCTAATAAAGGTCATGGAAATATAAATGCCTGTCCAGCAATGCTCCTGTACAGGTTTTTTTTCAAAGCACAGGTGGGAGAAGGTGGATAGAGATCTATCTTAGCTAGTGACCTAACCTGTAACAGTGTCCTTTATGTGGTAGAAAAAGGTCTTTTGCCTTGCTGCAAAGCAGCACGGGTGTGTCCATGTCACCTCAGTTCTCACCCACACCAAATAACACATTTTTCTACACAGTGACGTCTTCCAGCACATTTCAGTGCCCCCCACCACCCCAGCATCTGAGATCCTTTCTCATGAAATCAATGGCACAGGAAAAGTACTTGGTGACCTTTCAGGACTTTGCCAGCTTTTATTTTCCCAGAATCCATATTTGAGGGCTGGATTTTTTTGAAGTTTAGTCACATGAACAATATTGGGGTAGAAAGAGTGTGGCAGTAATTATTCTTTAAATCTGACATTACTTAAAATAGAAATTCAATATAGATTGGATCAGTGCAACCACCAATCCTCTATCCCTTAGACAGACAGGATCCTGCAAATGCCCCTTGTGTGTCATGGATCCATTTCTTGGAGCAGCTTGTCCTGGGTCTGTCCTACTGGCTTTAGCAAACCTCCCACATCATCTTTGGATCTCACTTCATGGAATAAGGACAGTGGCACCACATCAATTTTACTGTGTGTGAATGCAGTGCAATTTGACTGATCACCTGCCAGCACCCTTCCCTCTCACTTCTCAAGTGTCCCCTGCCCAGATTTAAACCTCCAGCACTATTTACCCACTGAGCTCTCTAAGAGGGCACAATCTATACTAGGCATAAAGATGCCTCTCTACTGCCAAATAAGTAAGATTTCTGTGCTGAGTTATTTTACAAAGGCTGGGTAACAGGCTGCAGCCTGTATGTCATTATCAGACCCATCTAGGCACAGACCGAACCTGTGAGTCACAATTACTGTAAAACAAACGGTGATTGTGCTTCAGAGCAGGTCACCCTTGGAAGAAATGTCAGTGGCTGCCAGCACAACAGCAAAGTTCTGCTGCTGGCACCTCTGCCATCCTTCAAACATACACTTAGCAGGGATTAGGCTCTGTCACACTGTCTGCATCATCTCTCTCACTCATTCTTTCACCACCTTTTTTGTATCCCCTAGACCACACTGAATTACAACTTAGTGTAAACACACTGGCGGGACTTCTGACCTTACACTTTTTGTGAGTCTGCTGCTCACTACCTTTCCTTTTTTAGCCTGTAGAAATCCATTCCCTATTTTGATTTTTGCCTGAATCACCAAGTGACATCTCCAATTCACTTCCTCAGGCAAGAGCAAATACCCTCAAGTGCTAACAGCAATAAACACTGTGGGCGGCTGCCCGGCCCTGCAGTGACTGCAGCTTTTGTTTAAAGGCACCACAGGGTTGCTGGGCTTACAACATCTTTCTTCATCCTTGTAAATTTATAAAGTTTTTATTTACATCAAACATGCCACCTTCCCCCAAAGAAAAACTCTGTAAAAAGTTTTAAAAAACCCCCACACCCTGGTTCCACAGGATGTATTAAACCTTTTACATAAATTAAAAAAAAAAAAAAGGCAAAAAAAGAAAAAAAGAAAAAAAGCAGGACTGGGCTGTGCCACAGATTTTACTTCAAAGGATCTCTTTCACAGTCCTTTTAGGGGCTTCTGAACAGGAGTTTTATGAATTTATAACAACATATATGTCAGGCAGACACTGGAATTCAAATTATTTTAACTCCAACTAAAGGCCTGTGTTCGAATGTCTGAATGCATTCCTTTGTGGCTCAGATTTCTGGAGTCTTAAAACTGCAAAGACCATATCTTAATTGTAAATATTCAATTTCTTAGTCATTGTGGTGTCAAAGGACTGCTGGAGAGAAAATCTGCACAAGTGTGGTCCAGGAGGAAGCAGGAATCAGAAGAGTTTTGTGTAGAGCCAAACATGCTCACTAAGCCTGGCATCTCTGTTATGCATCTGGATATTTGGTACTAAGAATGCATAAACCCCAAATGAATATTGGCATTGCTTAGCTAGTGCCCACATGGCAATGTGATCTGTCTTGGGCCTGGTTGCTGAGGATCTGTGAGACTTACTTACTGTTATGTGGGATATTTTTCTTGGTTTCAATTCAGTACAGAGTCTGGATGCCTGCTGGGCTGGAAGGTTACTGCAGACCTCTGTGTTTGCCTCGCTGGTTGTTACTGCTGATTTAACTGTCAGAATGGCTCACAAATGGCTGGCTTATTGGACTAGTTAGTTGGATGACTGTTAAAGAAAAAAACATTCTTTCACTATGAACCCTGCAATTGTTTCCTTGGAAACTCCTTTTCAAGCATTTGCTGAACACAATAAATATTTCCATGTGGATATATCAGCAATGTAATGTACAAATAACCTGTCTGGAATCAGGCAGGAGAATGGCCTTATGTTTTAGGAATGTCTGATTGATTTTTAGAAACATGATGGCTATTTTCACTTAATGAACCCCTCAAAAAAAAAAAATCTCAATTCAAGTTTCACAATCTAGGCACTACAAGAGCATTGAGTGCCCTGGAAGTCTCTGAGATGGCTCATGCATAGGAAGCAACTTCCATCCTGTTCCATGCAGAAACAACCATCAATACTTTGCTTGAAGTTGCACCTCTCATGCCTGTGCCAACACAAACACATCAGCTAGGAAGGAGAACCCTGGCTAAGGCAGGGCTTGGCTAAATAATCTGACCTTTTTCTTGGCTTAGCTCTGAAATTTATGTGAAATGTATCAAACCACCCCATTCTGGCTACCTGCTGTGCCCAAGGCCATTGGTCAGCACAAGAAATTATTTTTTAAATTAACACTTTGTAGTGTTTTGTAGTGTTTCCTTAAAACTTTAAATGCTAGTTGATGGTAGGGCACCCAAACATGAGATCCAGGGAGCAAAGCACACCTAACATTTGGGGTAGCACATATCAGGACAGTTGTTTAGTCCTGGAATCACATTTATGCATCTGCAATTAGCCAAGCCAAATTTCCAACAGGATATATTCCTGAGGCTGACACTAAGCCCCATGTGCTTTCTTCAGTTACATTCTGTTACAATTGTTTAGTTCTTCCGTGCTTCCTTCTCTTTCTCCCAAAGAATAAGGACAAGCAGCATCTTACCGTGACTTAATAATAATTTTTAATTCTGCATATTTCTTCACATTGAAAGGAAGATTTAGCAGCAACCTGATTTTAACAAGATTTCCTTCCCACCTTTACTTGAAGTGAAATAACCATAACTGCTTTTTTTGGTCTCCACCTCAGAAGATTCCAGATCCCTTTTGCAGCCCAGCAGAGCCTTTACTATTCTTGCACTAAGAAGTTGATAAGGGCAGTTCTGGGAGACAGAAAGGCCTTTTTAATGGCTCGTCCCTGCAGGTGCTTGGCTCCAAGCTCACTCTGAAGAACGAGCTCCTGGACTTCTTCAAAATTGCGGGCTGCTTGCTGAGGCACAGAAACTTTGCCACAAGCTTTGTTATTAATCTGAAAGAGAGACACAAAAACAAGAAAAAAAAGAAGTTTAACTAGACTGTTTGCTACAATTTAATTTCCTGTATCCAACCCATCTTTTTAGAAAAGGAAAGGGGGAAAGTGGAATAAACACTCTTTTCTCCAAACCCACACTTTCTAAGTAGAGGATAAAATTCTTCCTATCTCCTGTCCACCTAAGATAAAACTCTGATTCATGATGCTCAAAAAAAAATTGGAGAAGTGGCCACAGGAAATCTCAGTTCTGAAGACAGCAAGCAGCATGTGACTGTGCAATGCAGTGATATTTTAATTTTAAAACCATGACAGTCATATAGGCTGCATGAAATGTCTGGTGGGAGTCTTGATTTGTACATACTTCTAGGCAGCAACTTGGATTCTTTACAGCTAAGCAATGTCTTGCAGAGATTCAAATGGAAGATTTATTATTTTTAGAAAAATAGGCTTTAACTTAGTGTATGTTGCACTCATTGTTATGTGCTGCACTCAACCCATGGCTCATTAATCCAACAGTGACCACAAAGACGTCAGCTGCTCACTCAGCAACATCTTCCTGTGTGGGGCTGGTTTTCAGTGCAGCTTCCACCCTGCTTTTGCTTCAGGAGGGCAGAATCACAGAAGTAAAAATGAGTAAGCCCTTTGGTGGGAATCACCTCAGTTTATAAAATGGTTTTATAAATCCTTTCTGTCATCCAGTAAGGGTAGATAGAGAAAGACTATAGAACCTGACTGAGTACCTTTCTGGAGCTGGCATAAAATGAATTATTACAAAGGCTTTCAGATTTATATGGACTATTTTCAGTGGCTTAATGAGAAGAAGGTCAATCACACATTTTAGAAAATGAAACAACTCAAATCTTTTAATGCAGTTAATTGCATTACTTGCATAATAATCTGTATATGTACTGCAAATTTCTGACCCCTAGGCATCATTTCAGGGAGATTTCAATCATCTAAAAGAAACACACATTGCTTCATGCAGTTTGGACATAAAAATGTTCACGACTTGGTTTTCACCTGGATTTTATCCAGGATATCTCCATGCAACATACAACAAAGCCAGAGAAAGACCTAGTTCACTTACCTAGTTTGTATTTTGTTTGTATTTTATTTTAATGAAAATAAAATAATTTGTGCAATTCTCTGAAAGAGGAAGTTGGGACAGATTTTTAAGGAACAAGATGAAGTCTCAAATGCAGCAAGGATGAGCCACTTCTGTTTTTTGACTAGTCTTGACAATAATTTGCAGTGATGTCAGTAGGCTCTTAATTACTCCTACAAGCACCCATAATGTGGCATCATAAAAGGCTGGCTGTGTTAAACTTTGCCTTTAGCATCTGGTGTAAAGTAAAAATCCTTGAAAAACACACAGGAGTTAATTTTTAAAGCTTTTGTGAAAAATAACCACAAACAGTTCTTTCTGACAGGACACTTCAGAGAAGAAATGCATTCCACAGGAAAAAGAAAACAGTAAAATCCAAAGAGATACAGTTTTAGTGGGAATATAAAGCAAGCCTCTCAGCTTACTGCTAGGACACGCAGCCTGCAGTTCAAAGCTATGCCTGCCTAGTTAAAATGTCATTCACTGTCCTCCATCATGCAAATTAATATGTCCCAGTGGATGGATGTTGGCAGGGGGAAATTTTCCACAGCTAGCCTATTTGGTGCTGTTCTCAACAGAAGAGCCAAGCAGCCTAAATCAACTTGGTAAATAAATGACTGCTGGTGGTTGTGTTTTCCTAGAAAGGTTGAGAAGCCTGGGCGACCTGGCACTGTGTACCTTCCCACAGCACATCTCCACCTTCCCACAGCATGTCTCCTGATCTTCCCACACTCTGCTCTGAGCTGGGACCATAACTTTTATTGAACAGCAGATTGGTTATGGTTTCACCACATGTTTGAGCATGGCTTTCATTATATCATAGGTATCATGAAGCATTTTAACACTATTCTTAAAACAGGCAGCTGCAGATTTCATCACATGCTCTGTGTAACAAGCATCCTAGGCACATGTCCTTTTAGTCCAGGGCTTAGGCTCTCAGCAGGAGAAATGCCTTCTGCTATTTCTGCATCTCTCTCTGTGTATCTCACTAGACCTGCACAACCCTTGGCATTTCCAGGTGAAAGTGCCACACAAGAAAACTGGGTGCTGGCAGCCTTGTTTCTCTGAAAAACCATGCAAGAGGAGAAATACACAAGTCTTGAGTCCTCTCTTCCCCTGAGGAGGGAAGCTGATGTTTTTTTCTTCTTTTCTCTCATTTATTTTTTTTTCTTTTTGACATTTGACATTCTACACTATTCCAGAGCCAGTGGTAACTACAGAAGTTATAAAACATGAAATGAAATCACAGAAGACTGAAAAATAAGCACCTTGAGGCTGGAGAGAGGAATTTTTAATTCAACTCAAATATTTTTTTACCATTGATGCATAATCCTTCTGAGAAGTTAGAAAGAAAATAAATATCTGTGCACTGTTACACCTTCCTCATATGCCAAAGCAAGAAAAATGACACCAATTTTTTTTTAATTTATAAAAACATCAGTTATAAGACCACATCTGCTAACAGTTCTGCACCACCTAGAAAATGTGAGGAATGCTGGTCAGAAGTATTTATAGGATGAAACACACACTACATTCAGGTCAGATTTTTCAGAGCATTAATAATATACCGTATTATTAAAAATACTCAACTTTGCAACAATATTTAGAGGAACAGATACTGTGCATACCCAGTGAATTTAAATGTCTTTCTTGTAGGCAATTTATATTGTTTCAGCCACAGATACAGTGAGCTGGTTGCTTTTGTTGCTTTGGGTTAAATATGGAAAGACAGAACTGCAGCACAGACAGGAAATAATGAAGTATTTTGTGTGAAGAGAAATAAACCCAGAATGTCTCAGCAGACAAATCCCTGGCAGCCTGAGGCAGTTTGATGGCTCGAGAAGAAAAGGGTTGTGGCCCAAAGACTTGGTTTGACTGTTCAGCCTTGTGAAGAGACACTGACTCTTTGCAAAACCAATTCCTCTGTATGGCGAGTGTTTCTTGGTTTAATGAAGGCAATTTATTTTTGCAGCCATACAAAAACCTTCAGTGTCCACAAGAATTCCCACATTCCATGCACATTCACATTCCCTGCTCCCCCATACCTCCCTTTTGCTTTACTCTTACAGTAGAAAGCCAGGCACACTCTGCAGGCACTATTGCTAAGAATTATTCCCAGTTCAAAAAAACAACTTGTCTTTCTGGTCTTCCAGTCACTTGCTTTCTCAGAAGGAAGGTGTTTACATACATCATATAATTCCATGAATATATGACTGAGAACCCAGGGGTTGTTTTTTGTCTTATTACAACAAGACTTACACAAAGCTTTGACAAAGTCAACCAGGAAAAGAAACAAAAATAATTTTAATAAAATAAATTAATTAAATTTTTTTCTGGTTCCTTTTTATGAGAAGGAAATTTTCGTGTCAGCAGAAGA
Organism: Zonotrichia leucophrys gambelii; assembly: GCF_028769735.1. NCBI lineage: Eukaryota > Metazoa > Chordata > Aves > Passeriformes > Passerellidae > Zonotrichia > Zonotrichia leucophrys. The sequence continues at coordinate 46,710,278 of NC_088171.1, read as the reverse complement.
ATATCAGTGAAATATTTAGGTATTTTCATGTTTGGTTGTGTAGTCTTAAAAACATTGTGTCCAGAGTTTTCTCTGTGTTGCTGAAGTTGTTATTTCAAAGATATATTTAATAACATGTTTGCTTTAACCACAACTGCGAAGACGTTTCTAAAATTACACAATTTCTCATTCATGACTTCCTTATAAACTGAACGCTGGAATTCAAGATGTTTGCTAGCTGTGGAGGCTTATTTTGGGCTTGAGAGAAGTGATCATATCTCAGTGAAGATTTTTACTGTTAGAACTAAAAGCTTATCACTTAAAGAAAGAAAGAGAGGGCAAGAGAGAGGAAAAAAAAAATTCACCCACAGTGACTATTAGACTAAGTCTTCTATTAACCCCAGCTGGCAATTGAGTCCTTCTTGGTTTGGAAAGATGACAATTGAAAATTTCCTTCAAAAAGACATACTCCTTGGTCTTTCTTAAGTGTGTATGTTTAATGTTGGAAAAAACAAGTGCTTTAACATTATTTCTTATTCTGTTCAAATAAACTGACTCAGAGATCAGGCAAGATATGAAATTATTTGCAAAGATACTTTGATTAAGGAAATATAAAGCAAAATGGCTTCCTCTAAATTCAACCAATCTCTTCCCTCCTGAAAAAATCCAGCTCAACAAAAACAACCCAACTGCTTTGCTCCCTCTCCTAAAGGGGTGAACAGAAAAAATACAACTAAATCACATTGCTTCTGTTTCTTCTACACACGCAGAACACACAGTTTTACATGACCAAATGACATTTCTTCTAAAGGCTCCATTTTCATTGACTGTCCAGAAACACAGAAAGTGTTGAAGTTGAAGCGTTACATTTAATTTAGAACATTAACTTTTAGAATGTTAGCATTAAAGATTATCCTTTGGGGAACAGCGAAAAAGGCAGGAGACCTCAGATCTGGTAGTGTGCAGCTATGTTAATTACTGACTATCACAGTGCCAGAGCATGAGGAGCTTGAAGGCAGGTGGAGCAGGAGTCAGCCAGTGGCAGAGCTGAGTCCCTGCTCAGGGATTCCACACCTTTGGCTCCAGGCATCCGTTCCCTCTGTGTCCTGTCCATGACCAAGCTTTATAGTGCCTGGGAGCATCCTGAACACATGCTAGTTAACTAGAGCCATAGGAAAGAAGACAGTAAACTACTCTGTGCACACATTGGGGAACTGGAGGTGAACTAAAGGCAGCTACATGTGCACTCTTCCACTGAACAGTCAGCTCCTTCCCTGGGCCACAAAGGGGCTTGAGCCCAAAAGAGAAACTGGAAGTTATAACACACTTCCAAACATAGCTGGTTTTCTCAACCCCATTCCTGCAAATGGACTCTCCTGATATGTGCCAGAAATTCAGGCCAAAGCAGATGGGCAACATCATTTGGCAAAAATCACAGATTAAATGAGCTTATGATTGGTCTGTTAGGGAGCCATAGCACTACTGGCACCACAAGAAATATCACCCAATTATACATTTGTGTACAGCACTGAGTTAATAAATGCACTGTCAGGCAAAAAATCTGGGCCTAGTGATCCTAGTTTCGACTGTATCATCCTTGCCCATGGCTGTTCATTGGTCAAATCTCCATTGGTACTAACACGCAGTCACTCTGAAAGATTTATACTTAGGGCATCTCTCCTCCAGACTCACTATATCTTTTTGTTTAGGAAACCATTTTAATTACTCAGCACAACTGTTACAGCAGCTTCTATTTTGAACTTTCACTGGGCCATTTACTATGGGGACTGACTTCCACAAGAGAAGAAATTCCATCATGCTCTGGGCTCATAACACATTACTTGGCCACTACTGAAAATAAATCAAAATGCTCTTACCAGTACAGACATCTCCACAACATCTGATGGCTGAAGGTAAGCTGGGTCTACTTTGGGCCAGGACTGATGCAGAACATCAACATCCCAGTGATGATGAGTACAAAGTTTATTCTGCACATGTGCCAAACCTGGAAAATGAAAGCAGTAAAACATTCATCTGTACATGGTAACCAGAACATTTGGTCTCTGGAATTTGTTTGACAAATTAGATCAGGATAAAGCTGACTTTAAAAGCAAGTGCCATAGGAGGAAATAACATTGTTTAGATTAGCATACAACACATTATAAACAGAAAGATTTAAATCTTTGAAGTATTTGTTTTATACCATGAGTAAGGATATTAACAATGTGGGCACACTTTAAATTTAAATTAACACTCTATAACTTTGCCAAGAGCACAGAAGACTGCTGCTTATTATTTTAAATTGTAATCCTGCAACATAAGCTGACCTCTGCTTCTACAAGTCAACCATAATACTGCATTTATTTTCAGTAATGCCACCAGTTTGATTAGAATTTTACTAACAACTGAGAATGATAAATGATTATGCCTCATTTTACCAGCTGTAATATGCTGGCTAGTTTCTAAATTTGCAAGTCAAGCTACTTGCAAGATTTTTTCTATTTTGTGAAGTATATTTTCTCACAAATTAAAGGTGATACAAAGGAATGCCTTGCAGAGCTTGCTCTCCTTCTTCTGATTTTTACATTCTGAAGCATTTTCTCCTTCAATGTTATTGTTAAAAATTTCTAAAATGGCTTTAAGTGATCTCCTTTTATTAAACTGGTCTTCTCAAGATAATTAATTTCTGATTTGTTTAAGTAATAGGAGAATAGGATGCAAGTCGTTCTGAAGCTGTATTCTGTAACTGAATAGAAGCTCCTGAGTGGGATTTATGTTGCTGTTTGCTGCAGCTATATGACAAAATACAAAGACTTCATTTAACAAGATGCTGTCAAATATAATTAATATTGATGATTATGACTCTTGTGATTCTGACAGAGTCAGGAGATTTTTTAAATTAAAAGCATTCTCTGCATATGAATAAGAACACAGACTAAAACTTTTATAAGCACGTGCTTCCTTCAGGGCTGCAAAATGAAATCTTTTCTGGTCTTTTCTGTGAAATTTCTTCTGGTTTAGGGAAACTCTATCAAAAGCATAAAGAAAACCCATTCACACAAGACTCACTGGTGAGACTGAGGCACTGAAGCTGTTCAAAACAGCAGGACAGCAGCCACAGGCACCCACCCAGCCCATGCACAGAGCATACATCAATTCAGCTGGCTGGGTTGTTTAGGCTGATACGGTGAGTAACAGCAAACAGGGACAGAAAGAGCAAGCAGCTTCCTCCAGAAAAATCCACCACATTTTTGTCAGTGCTTTTTTGGACAAAGTGCTTTGGTAAAATGACACACAGCTGTGCTATTTGCTGAGTGACTCAGACAGGGACAGTGGGGAGCACCGATGGGAGCTATTTCTAATGGCAAGCAAGAACATGCACATTTCCTAATGACAACAGCTATTTGTTAGGTAAATAATTTATTAAAATGCCTCAGTGGCACTCATTCTGTGTATTTTTTTTTCTTTTGAAGCAGTACTCAGAAACTGAGAGAGCAAAAGATAGGAACTCAAGCAGAAAAAAATCTTCATATTGATGATTCATTATCACATTGACTGTAAAGAAAACAGCTGTTAGATTCTTTCCTTTTTGGCTTCTGAACACCCAGATGACTTCACTTCTTTCCAACTGATCACATGCTTTGTGGCAGAAGCATGCACGCTGGCCATTCCTTATTTTACTGTTGAAGAGAATTCTTCAAACTATTTAAAACCCACTTTCTGACAGACAAATTTCTATCTACAAAAGCAAAACCAGGGTCCCTTTTAATTCCTGTGGAGGCTGTCAGTCCCAATAAACTGACCAATAAAAAATAATCAAAATTTATCCTGAAGCAAAGTGTGAGTAAGCTCAGTGTCAATCTTTTGGTTCATTTTCTTGCTACAAAATGAGCTATGAGCTCATCCACAGAAAAAGAGAGTAGAAAAGTCAACAGAACTACTTTGAGAAAACAGTTTTACAGGAAACCAAAATGAAGGTTTTAGTTGTGTTGCCTGTTTGGCTTCCTGCCTTAATTCACATTTTGTAAGCTGTAGAACACAGCAAACATAATGATTTGGTTTGTATTTTCAAAATTCAACACGCTAAATCAGAAACTTCATCACTGATTCAGAATGGTGATTGATAAATTAAAAATGGACAATTTCTGAAGCTTTGATTGTGAAAACATGAAAAACATCTTTTGTTGTCTTACTGTACAGGAAAGTGCCTAGTGAAGTGCATTTTATGAAGTGGTGTGCATTTTGCATCATATTTTTTGATGCAATTTTCTTTTATGGCTACAGATTCTCTTGCAGATGCACAACAGAAAGATAACAGTAAATTTTTAACTTACTGTAAGCTTTTTACTTATATGTATCCATCTGTACAGGACAGATCAAAGACAATACTTGTGTTCAGTCTGAAGTCCTGACCTTGCTATTGGATCTGCTTCAATGGACTTCTACTGATTAGCAAGCAAATATTAGAGCAAGGTTTCCCTAACCAGTAACTCACAGCATTGAAACCCATTTTAAAACACCAAGTTAAACGAGTACTATAGTATTGTAAATTAGCAAGTTGAGAGAAAGAGGGGACAGGACCAGTCTAACAACTTTTCAGCTCAGGGCAATGTTTTACTAACATTACAGGAGTATTTCATAAGCATAATACTTCCCCTAAGGTGCTATTTGACAGGGCAGAGCAGATTCTCATTTTAAAGAGATTTAAAAAGGAAGACGTGGGAGCAATCATGTATCAGCAAGGTGTTGGAACAGAAAGGTAACTCTAGTCCTACAGAGAAAAAGCACTGGAAAAAAATTATCTGTAAAATTCCAGTAATTGTGCGGCTACTTAGACATAAAATTATGCAGGCCAAGGAAAAGTTGTGATTATGAAGTAAATTGAGAAAGAGCTGGCTTGTGACAAGCCCTGGAGAGGTTAAAGCAGAGAAGGAAATGAAGATGGAAGTCTTAATGGGTCATAAAAGGAAGCTAATGAAAGCATCTGAAACAATGGCAGTATCAGAGTTTAGGATTAGGGATTTTCAAAGAGAAAATAAATGCAAGAAGATCAGAAGGGGAAGTACAAGATGACTCTGAGGGTGAATAACCAAATACTGCGAGTTTAATTAAAAAGTCAGATCAGAAGTGCGTAAGAGCAAGTGAAGAGACATTTTGGGTGAGTATCTACTTGCCTGTGAAACCTCTTTCTGGCATTGTTGCCATGATACTTTGTTCTTGATATTCTCTTTACTATTTAATGAATCTCCCTATTTGACAGATTTGGGCAAGTTACATATCCGAAATTTCTTTCTGCAGCTCAGGACGAATATGTCTGTCAGTCACATGTGAAACAATCTGCCATCTCAAAGAAATGCCAACAGCTGTTTCCAGACAGCTCTGAGAAAAGCTGCATTATACCATTGGTAAAGTAGTACAGAGCTAGGATGTGAAAAGCATGGGTTACTGTAAGCTAACTCTAGGATGTGCTTGCAATCCAGCAAACTCCACACAAATCCTTTTAGCTTTCTTAAAACAATCTGTCTTCCTCCATTTGAAAGACTTTCTCTACTTCCTCTTATGCTATTACTCTTGGAGAAAAAAAAATTAATTTCCAAATCATGTTTCTTATTGGATTTGTGAAGAGGGATTTCTACATTCAGATTTTCAATTAAAACCTGCAACATCAATTAGCTTTTACTCAACTCCATTCTTTTCAGCCCTTTTTGAGCAAGGGCTGAATTCAAGCAAATTCTTGCAACAGAGCTATTGTAGAGACAATTAAAATATTGCTAAGACAGTGATACCACAACAAATTCAAAAAATTATGTCTAATTTCAGCATTTCCTAAGATATGTTTATTGAAGGTCTACATATCTTTCATGAGCCATCTCTAATAAAAATTTAGCAACTCACAATAAGCAGTTTCATATCCTTGTCTGAACAGCAAAACACTGTACTACTACAAACAAACTAAAAAAAAAAGTCTCATATGTGTCCGTATATTCCTTAGATACAAGGTTTCAGGAAGGAAACAGATTTCCTCATCCTGTTAGTGTTCATAAACTGCCAAGATATCAGCCGGATGAACTCTTCCCACACTGAGGGGCTACGGCTGCTTTTTATGTTATTGAGCGATAAACCAGCGCGTTCTGCGCACAATTAACACCAGCAGGCTGACACATCACAACACCAAAAACTGCTCGGCCTCTGAGGGGGGAGAAGAACTTCTTCACATACAAAGTATCTTGGGCTGCTGCTGTTCAGCTGCTGAAAGGTGAGGCACTTACAGAACAGCAGTCAAGCAGCTTCCATCAAAGCCTGGGGTCCACTGCTATAGGTGCAATTTATAGAACCAACAATATACAAACTCCTTTTCCTGACCAAGTTACGAAAGAGGAAGCAGCATTATCCTGACATTTAGATGCAAAGCCAAGGTACAAAAGGAGAGATATATTCTCTCTGAGTATGAAGAACTAAACACAGAGAAAACTAAACAGAGTATTTAGAAACCTTAATTTTTGTATTGAAATTATTTAAAATAGTAAAGCATTATCGCTTACACACAACAAAGTTTGAGAAATTGGTTACATTAGAACAGCAACAGGACTTGGTGGAACCAGAGTGCAATTCAAAACTTGGGGAATTTTTAATATGAAATTTTAATCCCAGGACAGAACCGATAGATGCTGGCTATTTCAAAGTAATACAGTATTCTTACCACAATGCAGCAGTTAAATGTACACACATTCTCCTGATAAAATTGTTTAATAACTTCAGCATCATGCAATGATTACCATGCTAAAAGATACTGTCATTTTCAAATTTAGTAATAAAATTCTTCAGGCAGTAATTAACACACTATGGTTTTTAATGATTGCTGCGCTGAATTACAGCGCACATGTCTTTGGTCCACACAAGTAAAATTTTATCTTTAAATGCAGACAGAGGCTGAGGACAATACACTTCCAATTTTTATATGCTTCCTTTTGATTCTTACATCAGAGGGAGATACAGAAAATGTTTATCAGTTTCATTCTCCAGTGATTTTAGTAGCAAGAAAAGACTTCCTTATCTAACATTCAAAACACTACAGGATTAAGCTTCGTGTTTGACAAGTTGTTAATTAAGATACCCTAGTGCTCTTTGTCATTTTATCAACCATTGCTGGTAATTCTGAATTTCCTAACATGTATTAGAATTCCAAGTTTAGAAGGCACTGTATGTATAAGTAACTATTCTGAATCTCTTTTGTCTCCATCTCAAGCAATCAGGAAAACAGTCATGCTAATTGCTTTTATTTAGCATTATTTTAATTAGATGGCACGTCATTGTATATGACCAGATGGATCATGTCTGATGCCACTCTTTATTCTAGACTTAAACTCCTAGTAAGAGATTTTTAAATCACTTGAAATGAAAACACATGCAAAAAACCCAACCCACTCTCCCTACCATATCTTCTTGTTTCCACAGGCTCTGCTTCTTTGTTACTGCTTTGAACAAGAGCAGTCTTTCCTTGGCAATTAACATTGCAGGCCATGCCCAACACTGAAATACCATCAGTTTAGTAGCACTGCTCTGCAAACACTTGAATGCACAAACCATTGAAAATAAAACAATTAAAACAGCATCCAAAAGCTAACATTAGGTCCAAAACCACACAGCAGTTTGTGGCCAGCCACAATGCAGAATATACTCCTATTTTCCCACATGCATCTTGGGACTTCTCCCAGTAAACCTAACAATCAGTTGCTAAACTCTGGCATGCACATCTCTTATTTCACAGGCTTTAACTGTATCAGTACCATGCAACTTAGTCCATTTGGTATTCCAACCTGTGCAACTCTGACAGGTGTTAGAAAAGATACCCTTTTCTACAACTCCCATTCTCCATGGCAGGGTAATTTACAGCATAGTGTTCCTCAGTCTCTGGAGCATTCTAAAAGGACAGGATTTTTATTGAACATTCCTTTAGTTCTTTTTACTATCCAGCCCTCTGATATGGTTTGCTTTGCCTGAATTCCTGAAGGAAAATATTTGTAGTCCAAAGGCTCTGACACAGTTATTTAAAAAAGGGCTGTTTCTGCCCGGGTGTTCAGCTCTTAATAATGCCATCCATATCCAGGAGCAGTTAGCAGATGACATATGAATTCCTCATGCAAGTCCTGTCTTGAATTGTTCTTCTAGCTCCCTTTCTCCACCTAGTTTCAAGAAATCCATCTCTGTATGGAAGGAAAAATAAACCAAAGGCAGAAAGGAGAGATGTGGGAATGACCGAACTTCAAATTTGTTTAACAGTTATGAAAGAAGGTGACAAGCTAGATAAAGAATTCAGAGGTAAGTGACATGTGCTGAGTTACAGACATTTTTGCAAATTTCTTGTCCTTTTGCCTAGAACACCTGTATGAAGTTTATAAATACCTTTCCACATCTCTGATGCAATGTGAGGAGCCATAGGTGCAACCATAATGCAGAGGGAAGCCAAAGCATCTTCAAATTCTCTGCTGTGGAGAACAAGAGGCCGAGGAGCTTGCTGAGTGAAAAAGCAAGGAAAAAGAAACAAACTATTAACATTCTGAGGTGGGGAGGAAAGTAGTTTAATTAAGAAGAAAATGCAGTAATAAAACCTAAAATCAATGTCTATGCTAAGGAGAGTGCATTTTCACAATAAATTGGAAACTTATGATACTGGAGAATTAAAATCACAACTCTTAGTCATAGAGTGCTCTCTAACACTAAGAAGCTGATCCTGAAATGGATCATCCTGAAACTGCCATCATCATCCTGGTGAAGATCCTTGGGGATCTGCTCTAGCATAGAACTCTGAACACACACTCATGTGGACAAGAGTGGCCCACAAAAGCATTTTTAGTGCTGCTTTTTCTAGAAGTGCAATCTTAGGCAAAACCAGAGCTATCTGAGAAGAGGTGAAACACTTGTATATGACAGTCAAATTGTGCTGAATGCAACAGAGATTTTGATGGGACAAGGTTCATTTCTACAGGATCATAGAGTGGCTTCAGTAAAGCTGAATTTAGTGACAAAGTGAGGTTTTAGAGCTGAAGGAAGCTTTGGGAATGAAAGCACAGTGAAGTCTTTTAGAGTTTTATGTTCTCATTATTTTAGTAAAGTGTCTGCCTTCTGTAGTATAGAAAATGTTCAATTTCTGGCAAAAAGGAACTTGACTGACAAAATCTGAACTTCATTTCCCCATTTAACTCAACTTACAGAAAAAAAGATACAGCACTAAAAGTAATCAGATGAACTTTTTTATTCTTCGCCTAAGAGATCACATCCCATGGCAAATTCAGCTGATGCATTTATTTTGTAATCTATCTCTCTCATGAAACAGCACAAAAAAATGTCAATACATGTCAACTTACAAGGATTATTTGATGTGATGAAAACCCATTCTCATCAACTAGAAAATGGTCCAAAACCAGTGATTTGCTTGACCGCAAATGTTGTCAGAGGGCATCTTATCACTTATAGTGCAAACTATATTTGAGTAAGATTTAGCAACTGCTACCCACTTTCAATGTTTAATCCTTGCCCACCTCTCCACTTCCTCCTTTTAACTAGGAGCAAAACAGGAAGAGTCAGCATGCAATGTGGAAACTTATTCTTCAAAGATACTGCACTGTCTTCTTTGCTCAAGAAATACATCAGTGTTCAAGTATCTGGCTGTCTGTAGGACCCTGAATTTTATCTTTTTTAACATTCATTCCACCATCCATTAGCCCCAAATGCCTATGAGTCATTGAAATGGAGATAAAGAACTGGGTGTTACCTTCCCAACACCATACAGGATGCCAGACTTAAATTGTTTCAGTACAGCACCTGTGCACAATGTACTTAATTTTTTGTTAAGTTCCTTGATTTTGCTAATAAGCACCTTGGAATCCATAATGTATAAAATGGTATTTCAATAAAGAAGCTAAAGCTTTCAAAATTATATTTAATTTTGGGTCAATATCAGGTTACCATTATATGCCTGAAGGACTGCTCAACCAGATCTAAGAGTAGTAACAAAAAATAATGATAATAGTTTATTATTTTTAATTTATCACCACTGGCTGATAAACAACATAATCTAAATTAAAAATCTTAAAACTCAGGTTCAGCAGTGTAAGCTGTCTTTGAGGACTGACTGTGTGTGATTTTCCTTGCAAAGAATAACCCTTTTAAAATCAGAATGCTTGGTAATTCTATAATGTACTACTATACCTAGCTACCTATGTAACTTGGCTAAAATCAAGATAAAAAAGAACAGAACTAAACAAAATGTATCCTCTTCAAATTACAGGATGCAGACATAAACATCAGAATCTGGTCTAATCTGATCTAATACCATCAAGCTCCTCCTGCAAAACTGTTTATATTTCAGGGTTACAGTGATACCAGAACATGCTTTTGAACTGAGTGTAACTCAACAAGGCTCTTGACTCAGTAATACTGGTTATGAAGTTAATGACTTACAGAAAGCTGGACCTATAGTACAGGCAGCTCCTGCTTGGTAGAAAGACTGACAGGAGCAGAGTCTGAGAGAAAAATACCTTCATTAATATCCCATACTTACATGGAGTACATTTGTGAGGCTCATCAATCGGGAAATAGCTGCATTGAACAAATGATCCTTTGTGAAGTACTCTGTTACCTGTATTAGAAGAAAAAGTCTGTTATTAATTACTTAAAATTCTGGGTTTTTAAAAATGGAAAACAATTACTGGTAACCAATTTCAATTTGTGAAATATGTGCATCTTACCTAAAGTGAGGAAAATCACTTTAGTACACAAACACATCATATGTGCAATCACAGGTGTGGAGGGGAAAATAACAATCATATAAAAATTCAATTGATTAGCTTCCCTTCTGTTTCGAGATTTAAAATGTTTCAGTCAATGAAAAATGTGCATTAGTCACCCTTTATTTCCTTTAATAAAATATCTTCCCTTTGCCCCTTCAAGAGGCCTTCTCTCTTGTAAATCCATTTATACTGGTGAAAACTTGTTCATAGATTACAAGATTAAAATTATAAAGTCTGTTAAATGATCTGGAATATCCCTCACAGCAGGGTTTAAACTGGCAAAAGTTTTTATCCACAGAAAATTACTTGAAGTTAATTTTGCAGGTATTTATGTTTTCTTCTGAGTCTTGGATAACTGAATTGATACCAATCACAGCAGGAGACAACAAATAACAAGAGAAGAACAACCACTTCAGTATTTTTTTCAAGGCTATGCTAATATATTTTCACCAGTAGCTTTTTTCATTCTATATGAAACAGCAGGCACGATAATGAGATATGAAGCAAACAGACCAAAGCTTTTGTTAGGGTAACCTACAGAACTCACCTAAGGTTTTGTTACTTGAATGGAGTTACTTGAATCCCAGATTGACAGAACTTTATTGTCATAACATTTCATTCCTTAATGAGGCATACATCATTTGCCCCACAAAATTTGTAGGTTGACAAAATTATTTACATAAAGAATAATTCAGTTTAAAAAATAGCTACTCATCTGGGGAAAAAGCTTTTGGCTCTGTAAGCCAAACACATGGTTTTAGCACAACAAGCAACTTATTTAGCAATTTAGAAACTATGTAAGTGTTTCTTTTAACCTCAGAAATCACCAGATTCTTCTGCTCCCAGATCTTTCTGGCTTCAGCCTTCTCTTTCTTATTCAGAAGCTCAGGATTGGGCATGGTTCCTGAAGTCCTTGCTTCAATAAGTTTGGTTACAAGTGCCCAGAGGCGCGTCTGCCATCTCTGAACGCCGGGCATGGCATCAGCTGGGATTAATGAAAGATTTCAGAAACAAATGTCAGTTACAAGTAAAGAATTCAACACTGTAAAGAAAAGGAGGAACAGAACATTGGAGATAAACATTTTTAAAAAACACTCTCTATTTTAAATGAAAGACATCAATGCAATTAAAAATTTCTTTAGAAATAATGTGAGTTGCTTGAATGGAAAAAAAATCAGTAAGTATTTTTCTGCAATGACTTTAAAGCAGATATATATAGCAAGAATACAGCATAGAATATTTACTAAAATCTGTAAAATAACCCAATATTATCTCAATGCTAGAATGCTCATCTGTTTTAATGACTCCACAAAGGAGTTGTATGTGCTCTCATTTTCTGAACTCGTGGCAGAATACAAACATATACACAAGTATGCATACACATATATTTTCAAATTGAGAAGTTTCTTTTCAGATTTGATTTTAGCAAGTATGTATATTTTTGTTGCTAGATATGCTATTGTGCTAATGAGTACAAGCTCACCATACTCACACCACAGGAGAGAATGACATGAGCCCTGCATTATGTCCACCACTGAGAGGACAAGGAATTTAGTCTGAAGGGCAATCATCCAAAGGTTATCCCATCCAGAGGAGAGAAGGATCATGTCAAATGAGAACCACTATTTAACATTCTCTGAATGAAAAAATTTCCTGTGATGGCTTTGCATGGTAAAGTTTTGGTAGGGAGATGCTACAAGGATGACTCCTCTGGGAAGATTCTAGGAGATTCCTCCATGTCTGACAGAGTCAGTTGAGCCCAGGAAACAGGAAGGGATGATGGGAAGGTGTAAATTTGGTTTTACTTCTCATTACTCTAATTTTAATTGGCATTACATTAAATTAATTTCTCAGTCGAGTCTGTTTTGTCCTTGATGGCAAATGCTGAGTGATCTCCTTGCCCTTACCTCAACCCACGAACATTCTGTCGTACTTTTCTCCCTCTATCCAACTGAAAAGCAAGGAGTGACAGAGCAGCTTGGTGGGCACCTGACATCCAGTCCAAGGTCAAATCCAACACAACCTGCCTAACTTCTTTAATTTAAACATTCATGTTGTTGTTATCATCATAAATTCAGAACAAAGCATAAAGATATTTAAGAGATGCTTTTCACCTAACTTTCTATTTTCTTCTCCCCTGGAAATATCTTTAGGCAGCTAAAATCTCCTTTTGCTCACATTTTCCAATACTTTTAACATGAGATGATGCCAAAATTTTTCTTTGTACTTCTAAAGTGGTAAACAGGTTGGCTTCAATGACTAAATACATTTTCGCTAGTATTATAACTGCGCGTTCTTAGCTTTCTTACAAAAATGTTTAATCACCAAGCTCTCATATACTTTGCAACTAAGATTTGGTACACATTATCCTCACAGTAATTCAAATATTTCATTTTCAAGATCAGAAAATACAGCAAAAAGTTTGTGCATCACCAAATTAGCAGCCTCAGAGGGAATTGTGTACCTGTGTAGTGTTTGGGATGCAGCTGTTAAGGCTTCATTCTAAGTGATTCATTTTTTTAAGAGACCTTTTCAAATGCCTAGCTCTCTACTGTTGTGATTAGGTGGTGACAGAAAGCCAGCTGAGAACTCACAAAGCCCACTCCTCCTGTGCATACAATAGTGCAACAATATATAAAGGAACACAAATGAATACAAAGCATGACAGACACAACTGAAATAAAGCTTAGTGCAGGCTGAACTAAGTGGCAAGAACTTAACATGTGAAAGAATGAAGAACTACACTTTTTGAAACCAAGAATGGATTGTTTTATTAAAGCCTTATGAAACAGGAAGGTGAAATGTAAATGAATATATAAGACTACATTAAAATGTATGAACCACAGTAGATAAAAGAAATTAAGACCTTTCAGTATGAGGAATTGCATGACAGGAGTAAATAAATGCACAGGAGGGTAATTCTTAACTTACTCAAGAAGTAAGCTCATAAAAATGTCATATCTAGAAATATTAATTACTAGGAACTCTGATTATCTTCTAATGAGATTCTTTCTGAAAACTATTTCATAATCCAGCTTACAAAAGCCATTGCATGCTTGTTAATAAACAGAAATAACAAAATATTATAAAGTTGCATCTCTGATCTGATATGATTAGAAAAATCAGATTATAAAGAAAAATAATTTTCAGTTAATCAATTATTGCTAATTAAAAAAAAAAGATAATGAGGTCCAAGTTTTCAGAAGAAAATACAACTTAAGAAATAGTTTTTGTATGTGCTTTTAGCTTATAAGAGGTAAGCTGCTTGCAATAATCTTGTAAGTTTGCCTCAGTGACAGCTTTGTGACTCTCTCCTTTAAAAGAAACAAACAATAAAACCTGTTTATGATACTTTTTTGATTCATTTTTTCCAAAACTTGGGCATGAAGAACTGTATTAATTTTGTGTTTAAAATATACTACTTGAGAAAAAAGAAGCATATCCACAAGAAAACAAACTACAGAAAATAGTCTGACTTACTTTTAGCATCCCACAAAATGTCTTGTTCTGGAGGAGCAGCAAACAAGATGTAAAGGCGCAGGGTGTCGATGCCATACTCTTTCACTATTTCCTCAGGGTCTATTCCATTGTACTTGGATTTGCTCATTTTTTCCCAAGTAACTTGGAGCTTCTCACCAGTTTTTAGGTGGACTGGTTCACTTCCTAAATATTAAGACATACAAAAACCACTGAAACAAATTTTGCTCACTTGTAACAGTAATTAATTTTGTTCCCTAAGCATAAGAAGAAACAACCGTTGCTAGCATTTTGGTTTTTTTTCCAAAACAGCTTAAAGAATACCACCCATTCCAAACACTCTTTTCCCTCCCAAATTTTTCTTGTGTTAATGTTCTGAACACCAGTAATATCCTAAAGCTTCCATCACATCATGATAAAAAGTCTCCTACCACTTGGAAGCTGTATCTGGCATGCATCCTAAGTGCTGCCTTGACAGCTCCCGATATTTAAACTTTTTTATAACCATGACATTTAAAACTTCATAGATAGGTGTACTGATTTGACACAATTCTGACCTGCACTTAGCTTTTGCAAATACCAGAGTTACAGGTTTCAACTGCAGTAAGTTATCCTGAAAAGAGTGTGTTTTCTCTTGCATGAATTTAGAGACAGAGTGGGGCATTTACACTTAAAAAGGTGCAACTGAGTAAAACCCTCTGCTAAAAAACCCCAATATTTTCTAGAAGAAAACAGGGTAGCAGAGAGTGGTAAAACTTAAGAGGGTGGATTGGTGGGTTGATTTTTAACTGTCTTACAGGGTTTGTATTCAGTGCAAATGAGGATGTATGAGAGGAATGCTTAAGAGAGGCAAATATGACCAAACATTTTTGTTGCTACAGGTCCCATAGCAATGACTGGTCCAGCTTATGCAATGAAGGCTCTGCAAAGAACTTGAGAATGAGCACTGTTTCCTAAAGGTTTTACATTCCTAATATCTACTGAACACACCTGCACCTGTGTTAGTTTTGCTGTAATGTTTCTGTAGGTTGTCTGTTTGCTGGGCCTAACTGGCTCCATTCAGCAGGCTGCTGAGCACTGTCTTAACAAAACTGACTTTTGATCTTTTGGACTACACTGGAGCCAAAATAATACCACAGTACTATTTCTATGTTTGGATGCAATTAAAAGCTGCTGTATTAGTAGGATCTCTGTGTACTCAGCAGCATGTGTAAATCCAAAACTCACAGAAGTTGCTCTCCAGTTTAAATATTAGATTCATTTTCTCTTCCAAATTTTCCCAGCACCGAAGCAGTCCCTGGCTTTAGGGGTGCACCTATGCTGATTTTCCCATGCAGTTTCTCTTACCAGTGAGATCAACCTCCTCAGTCTTCAAACACTGGCCTGTTGTTGTTAGTCTGAATGTCTGATTCTTGATAAGTCCTTGAACCAAGAGCTTATGGAAAGGCTCCCTAAGGACAGAAGGAAAAAGAAATTTCTCTGTTGAAAAGAGCTGTAAAAAGCATATTTTATGATAAGCCTCAGGTGTTGAGCCAATCAGGCACAATTTTTTAATGAAACAAGAATTTCAAGCCGACTGTACATAAATAGTTGTCACCTTAGAAAGAGTACTTTGTGCATTGATTAATGGTGGCTGGCTGGCAATTCTAAGTATTTATTTGCATTCTGCTCACATTCTTGTACCCTAATTTAGTACTAAGTTATTCTAACATCACTTTTCAAATTAGCATATGGATAACACACAGAAGTTCCTTGTACAACAGTACAATTTCCCTAACTTCAAGCTAAATCTCTTGCGTGAAAGCATTCAAGTACCTGGCTTCATTGTCACAAATATTTAGTTCTAGCTTCTCTCTGAGGAGCACAGGATTTTGAACAAATCAAAATGCTGTTGCACATTTCTCTCTATAAACAGATGGAAAAAGCAGATAGATGTTTCTCTAACATAAGCACCCACATGCCTTGGCCCTTTGCAGAACTAGCCAGGAAGGCCTGGCTGTATGAAAAAGTGTACTAGAAAAAGGGCAATGCTGAAAAGTTCATATCTCAGTGCATCAATTTTTTAGCACTTTACTTTTCTAGCAAAATTTACATCAGTGACAGTAAACTCCCATGAAATGAGTGTATGACAGGACTAAAAAGAGCCTTGAAAATCAGTAGTGCACTCAGCAAGAATAAACTCTAAGTAAACACTGCTCTGGTTGACACTATTGTGGCCCCCTCCTTTAATGATCTTGCATTTCTAATGCATTCAGTCACAGTTCTGTCACTGTTTTCACTGAAAAAAAAGAGGCAACAAAATGAATCTCTAAGGCTTTTGGTTCCCACTCAGTAGAACAGGAAAGTAAGGCAGTTCTGACACAACTTTAAGAACAGCAGGGGCCAGGGAAGGAGGTATGGAGCCAGTCCCAGAAAGCACATACAGGCTGGAAGCCTTCTCATGGGACCCTCCAGCACAGGGACATCAGTCACCATCGTTTTGGAGGACATGATCATCAGCACTGGTTAGTACTGACTTGCACCTCCTAATGCTGACATGTGTGTGCAACATTAAACAATCTGAGTTTTCTAACTTTTTACCTAATGAAACCTGAAATGTGTACAAGACAACTTATGTAAAAGGATGCATTATTTCTATTAACTTTTAAAAAGCCAGAGCATACCCATCTAAAAAAGAAGTAGCAAAACCAGACTTCCATATTTTATTTATTATGTGTACAAAAAAGTCATAATCCAAAACATGATTCACTGTTAAGAAGTTAATATAATATTTTAAATTATTAAGAAATATAAATTACATGACAATTTATCTCACAATTTAAATTATATTATATTTATATAATATAATTATTATATATTATATATTAAATTATATTATATTTATAAATTATATTATATAAAATAAATCAATATTTTAATAATATAGTATTATTAAATTACAGAACAATTAGGCATGTTTCTATCATATTAAAGCAGGTACATTCCAAGTACTAGTCCTTAAACACTTTTGATGACTCTGAAGTAAGAAGATATTTGAAAACAAAACTATAAACTGGGAGAGAAAGTGACAGGCTTCATATTTTATCTTCAACATGCTCAAGTTTGAACATGAGCTTCCTTCCTTCCATATTTTATATACTTTTAAATATTGTGCAAGTACTGGCACATATTGATGTATCACTCAGCCACAAAAAAGTATGAGTCCCTGCCACGCCACCTGGTTTTAGCAACAATGTTAACTAAGAACAACTCAAGCATCTCTATAAATATTTTGTAGATGGTACTTCAGAGGCTGATGAAAAAGCTTGTTGTTTAGAAGTAAAGGAACTTAAGGGAATGAGAACTGAAGTCAAATTTAGACAGCAAAATGAAAAAAAATTAAAAACAGGGTTCAAAAACAATCTAAAATACCAAAAATTATTATAAATTATCCAAGTGAATTAGAAGGTAAAAATTGGGAACAAAAACTTTGCAACCCTATCAATAACAATGGTGGGAAAATGCTTCAGGATAAAACAGTTTATGATACATTTCTTCTGTCTCTACAATCTAGAGACATAACACCACTGGAAAAAAAAACTCCCTCCCTATCATTCAGTACTTCAGCCTGTTTAAGATCTCAAACAGTTATTAAAATAGCTACACTTCCTGCTATCTAAAGTAAAGCTAATGAGGTAGCCAGATCATCCAAATCAGATAGGGCTCTCCACTGGAAGTGATTTTTCAAGGAACACTTATTTTTAATGACAAACAGTTAGTTCAGATCATACGCCAAGTTACTAAGAACTGAATGCAGGAACAAGCATTTCTTATTTTTGTTTATGCTGACAGAGGCTACAAAAATGCAATACAAAATACATTACCAAGTATGGGGAAAATAAACCCCAACCATGTGTCCCTAGTGGGAAACCACAGGAGTATGGAGACATGCCCAAAAGGAGAAAGCCAGAGCCCATCTGCTAAACACAGGGCTCTGAACCAAATCGTGTTCAGTGATTTTGGCATTGTGTTGTGGTGGCTCCCTCTCATGTTCACATGCAGAGTTACACTTGAATTCATGTTAACAAAACTGCACACCTCAAACAAGCCCCTTCAGAGGCAGGGATGCACTTCTTGGCTGTAAGGGAACTGCCAAGGGGCTGCAGCACAGCAGGGATGATGCAATTCTGACCTCAATGCTGCAGCACCCATGGTCATGGCACCATAAATACCTCCTGATCCAAAACACCAAGAATAATGAAACTAAGCCACTTTGAGACACAATGACATTTCTGGCATAGAAGAGGAGTCTGGAGTTCCTCTGAATGCTTGATCATGTTTCAGACCATAGATATAATGGAATGGGATAGGCTTTCACCTGCCTGTGAAGTTTGTTTGTGCTCATGCTGGAGTATCTGCTGTGAGTCTTTTGCTCATGTTATACACCCACCTGCAAAGTGTGCCTGACACGTCTGAGAAGGCTCAGCTGTGCTAGTAATGAAATCTGTAATCCTTTCCTTCATCTTTTCCTTTCTCTAATGTTCATACACAAGTTCATCTCTATGAGAGACCAATCTAGGACCATGCAATGGATGGTAGGGCAAGCACAACAGACAGATCAGGAATTCCTGCTCAGTGCCATGGTCTCATGCTCTTTGCTTTGTTCCGTGCAGGGTGACCAGCAGGACTTTCAATCCTAGTACAAATGACCTGGCTGGAAGAACTCTGTGGGGCCTGCCACAGTGATAAAACAGTGAATTCAGGAGAAGGGATAGCCCTAGCCAGGGAGCTCACTGCATGTATTTGCACCCTGCACCTTTAGAAAGGATGAGAGAGCCCGAGTGCTGTGCCCCTGAGTGAAGACAAGACTACACCAGTCACTATTGGCTGAGTTCAGGGGGCTGTGAAACCTGCTGCTAGATACAGCTCTGCAACCTTGTGGAGGCGACTGAAGGATATAGAAACAGATAATTTTAGGAAAAAAAAAGATAAAACAATATTGAATGTTCAAGATTCCACACAGTTAACAACCGAGAGCTTTTGCTTAAAATCAGCACTAGAGATAAGGTTCTAAATGAATGCAGAGAAGCTGTAGCATTGTTCCTTCACAGAATAAGCTATTTCTGTCACATACAGTCTTTTATTCAGCTATGTGAAAAATAGTGCCTTCTTACTCAGCAGATTTGCCCTCTATCAGAGTCAAATCTGCTGACTTAACGGCAACAACAAAATTTTTTTATTGCTTTCTAACTCTTTAGGGAGAATGTGCTAGATTCTATTTCCAATTATTCATTAGACAGAGGTGATTACTGAAGTCTAGGGCAGAACCAAATTCTGTGTAACTTGTACTTGCACAGATGAGCAGGTGCACCGGAGAGTGACAGCACACAACTGCCGTGGTGGATTAGGCTGGAACAGAGGAGGAGTTTTCTGGCCCCAGCTGCCTACCTGGCCCCTCTCCCAGCAGTGGTCACAGCTGGGAGGGCTTGCTGCCCTGTGAATTATTTATAGAACCAATGCATTTTACAGACCAGACTGCTAGAACAAATTGACATCAATTTGGGCTTAATCTGATATCACATGTATGAATACCCAGAGGGTACCACTTATTCTGCCTTGTCATTACTGAGAAATTCAGCAGCATTTCTTTCCCACCGTCTCCAGTCCAATGCATTAAAAAATAAAAGACCATGCCTCATCTTTAGGGGATATTTAAGCTATACTGACATCTTTACAGTTCTAAATTCTAATTCTAAATGTCTACAAACACTGCATTTTCAATGAGGGTATGTGTGTCTGTAAATGCCTATTTCATACATGTTGCCTGTAACATTTCTGTAAAAATCATTACCCCATATTTGGAAAGATTGCTTTGACAATCCAAACTACAGGAATTTTAATTTCTGTTTTCAACCACATTACTATATAAATAGCCATTAAACAGTATCCATAATTAAAGGCTACACAGAAGTATTTCAATGGATTTGAACATCACAGGATAGGAGCTAAACAATGAAAATTTCCATCAAGAAAACATATCAAAGAAAAACTACTACAGATAAGCAGGGGAATCATAAAAATGTTTAAGGATGCTAGATGACACTTTAAACACTGGCAGCTCTCCTTAACTGAGATATAACAATTTTATTTATTTAATCAGTGAAAAAGACCTAAGCTACTAGAGAGAGATTGAAAATGCACAAGAGGGCAGTGTTTTTTAACATTTTAGTGTTTTCCCTCAGAGCTGAGGGTTTTGACATCATGACTTTGAGCTTCCTAACAATAAGCCTGTTGTTTCTAATTACACTTCTCAGATCTTTCAGACCAGTCCTTGAGCAGTTCAAACAGAAGACTGAGCAAAAGTGGCTTCTGATTAACACAAAAAATTTAAAATACATGGTGGTATTTATAAAGGAGTTATGATTTCCATATTAAACCAAAATCCTAATTTGACTTCATGGCTTCAAAGCACCTAATGATTTACTTAGCACAGAGCTAAAGCAAGTGAACAATTTTGTGCATGATGATGAATTTGTTAAGAGTCACCTTGCAGTCTGAGCACACATCTAAGCGCACGCCCAAGCAGCTCATACACCCAACCCTCAGGCAATGCTGTAACACATCTTCACACTGCAACATTGTAGGTGTTGTCAC
The DNA here is from genome assembly GCF_028769735.1 of Zonotrichia leucophrys gambelii. NCBI lineage: Eukaryota > Metazoa > Chordata > Aves > Passeriformes > Passerellidae > Zonotrichia > Zonotrichia leucophrys. The sequence continues at coordinate 46,689,399 of NC_088171.1, read as the reverse complement.
ATATCACATGTTGTCACATGTCACACCTCTTGACATTGTATACCATGCCAAAGGAATTCTCCACAGTCTTTCAAACTGCTTCTACAGAAAGCAACTTCTATTTTCTTCTGCCATTGTCACTAGATGTAGTCAGTGCTTCTTAAGGAGTTTTTCTTCACTGAAGGTAGAGTTTTCTTCTGCAATTTACCACATTTAGACCAGGTTATGCTACACAGCTTTTGTGCTACTGCTCTGTCACACCAGAGTGTGAACAAAACACATTCCAAAGCAATGCAGCTACAGAATCACAGAGTCCTCAGAATAATGCAGGTTGGGAGGGACCTTTGAAAGTCATTTGGTGCAACTCTTTTTGCATATCAGACCTACCTTCAGGTTGTTCAGGGCCATGTCCATCTGCGTTTTGAAAATATGCAATGATGGAGATGCCACAATGTCTCAAGTCAAATGGTTCCAGTCTCATCACCCTCCCTGCCAAAACTGTATTCCTTCTGTCCTTGCTGCAATCTGTGACTGCTACTCCTTTCCTTTCTCCATACATCTCTGAGAAGAGTCTGGTTCTATCTTCTCTATGAATCTCCTTTAGGTAGCAGTAGATAGCAATTACATTTCCTCCTTAGCCTTCTCTTCTCCATGGGGAACACACTCAACTCTTTTAGCCCCTTCTTGTATGTCATATGCTCCAACCCTGACTATGGTGGTGCTCCTCCTCTAACCCTCTTTAGTCTGACAGTGTACCTCACACTGGGGTGAGAGCCTCAAAACTAGACACAGTATTCCAGTTGTTCCTGAATGATGAGCAGAGATAGCCAAAGCTGGGCATGGTTTTGTTAGAGGAGTATATTGTCATGCCAGCTGCTGACCCACATCCAAATTGCAGTTCATGAGGACCCCTAAGCCCTTCTCTTGTAATCCTCCCCACACAGATGGCACAGCCCCAGATGTTCTGTTGAAGTCATGGTAAAAGATATGCACAGCTCTCTCCTCATCCATAGATGGAATCATGTCACCACAAAAGGAAAGCAGATTAAGTTTGGAATAATTTCTTCTTGGTAAATCCATGGTGGCTGCTCCAGCCACCTTGTCTTTCATGCCTGGAACTTGCATGTGTCTGGTTTACTTAAGTGAGCCCTAACTCAATCCTACTCTACAATGGGCAGTATCGCTTGCCTTCAAACTTTCCTACTAAGCACAGACCTTGACAGCAAAGGCCAAGGCAAAGACTTTTCTTTCTACTTAGGCTCTTTGCTGGATTGTGAATCAGTCCAATGTCTTCCTTGCTGTTCTTTTCCATGTATGTCCAGAGGCTCTTCTTACTATCTTCACATTCTTCACCAGTTTCAATATCTGATGAGCTATGACCTTTCCATAATCCACACTGCCTATCCAGTAAAGGCTTCCACATTCCTCCAGGGGTAGCCAATCCTTACCTCCCATTTCCTTGCACTTATTTTGGTCTTCTTAAGGTCACACAGGAGGTCCCTTTTTAGTCCAGCTGGCCTTTTTCCATGCCCTTTTTTCTAGCATACCAAAACAAACCACTTACTTTGCAAGAAAATCTCCCCTGCCCTGTGATCTCACTTTATATTGACAATACTTCAGCCACTAATGTGGTTAATGTAATTTTGGAAGGTTGAAGAATTTGACTAGCAAAAGAACATTTTGCTGTTGTGTGTTACAGCTCCACTAGATGCCTGATGGATTAGGATTGTAAAATCTTTTGTAGAATTAATAAGCCTAAAATTGCTTGCAGGAGAAAGCTTTAAAATTCTCTGCTTGAAGGCACAGCACCTCTGAGAGGAAGGGTCTGCTTTGAAAGATGCACTCAGAGAGAAGAAACAGCCTTCCTGCAGCTACACAGGCTGCAGACAACAGGGTGAAACAGGTACACAAATCATCTACATCCAGTATTTCAAACACAGCTTTCACTGCAAACTACTGCACAGCCAAGAATGAGTTATGAAAACACATCGCCTATTTTCATCAAAATTAGGAAATAACTTGGGGAAACATTCTGCTAGCTGCAGTAACTTGTCCATCTTTTTCTGGCTCACAACTACTTCTATTTTTGTAGCAAAACTACAGCATTCAAGTGAGTTCAGTGACATATATATTTAGGCTCTTGTTTAATGTCAAGTTTTTAGAGGGGATACTTGTAAAGAATGAATTTATTTATATGAGTTGCAGCTGAGAAATCACTGAGCAGCTCTTCTCATGGGGCCACTCATTTTGACTCAATCTACTCAGTCATCTCTGCTGACGGGAGAACAGAACAGAGCATGGGCCAGAGTTTCATTGCTCTGTCACTAGCACTCTCCAAGCTGAAGATGGCATTTCAGGGTACAAAAGAGCTGAATTTCAGTGGAAAGGGGGATGTCAAGCTCAGAACCTATCTGAGAGGACAAAGAACAGAACAACAGATGACTCACTTTCTTCAATCAAACTTTACCTCTAACCAAAACACAGAACAGTGAATTAGGCTATAGCAGCAGCAGCAACAAGAATAATTAAAAGTAATTATATAAAATTAATTAAATAAAAAATAAATTGGCATGAGATAAATATATTTCTTTTGCCTATCAAGAAATGTTTTGTACTGCTCAGCTCCAATTATACAGTGACTTATAAGAGTGCTTTGTTTTTTACATATGCATGCTTCCACTGAAATTAATGCTATTACTGGTAGGAAGTTACCTAATTTGAAATAATAGCACTACACAGAATGCCTGAAGTTACTCATTTGTGCATGCTTTTGCAGGCTGGAAATCTACAGCAGCACTTTATCACTTGCTCTGAGCCAGTTAATACTCATGCAATAAAAACCTTTGTATGAGCATTTACAGGAAGTGCAACTCACTGTGAGAAACCAAGAACTGACAAGGCAGGAAAACTCAGGCTTAGTCAATGTAATGTTCCACCATCACGTCAGTGTCCACTAATACACTTATGAGTCAAATGAAATATGAAAGATTTTAAAAGAAATATATAAAGCTTACTTGTGTTTAGTCATCTTTAGATCATGGCAAAAATGGCTGAAGAACCTTGCATAGAATAAGTGCATAACTGCATGCTCCTTTCCTCCGATGTACAAATCCACAGGCATCCAGTAGTCTGCTAAGTCACTATTAAAGGGCCTGAAAAAACACAATTATAGGGAAAAATCCAGTGTTGAAAAGAAAGATCAGCACTACTAAAGTAGCTCATCATCCTTAACTGGACAACACTGTTTACTGAGAGCAATACATGTGTAATAAAACTTTCAGTTTGCTATCAGATTTTTATATTTTTTTAAGAAGTAAAATGCTTATTATAGATAAAAATTTAGTTTCTTCTGACATGTAGATCCACAAAAAGATTATATACCTATTTCTCAGGCAAGCAATTACCTGAGAAAGAAATGAAAACACTTGACTGCTCTTAAAACTATTTTTTGTAAATACTCTGTGGCTGGCTTTAAATTTTTTAGTATTTATCAAACTATACAAATATATTAGAATGAAAGACAAAAGACACGACCGCTTAAAACCAGTTTTTTAATTGACGGTTTGCATTGCTGCCGTTAGGGGGCAATGGTGCAGTTTAAGGCTGCAGAACCCTCTGTAGAGTGAGATGGGTCACTGCACTACAAGTTAAGGATGCTCGATGAAATGACAGTAAATTTGCCATTTACAGCATATTTACATATCGTTGGAAGTCACCTGAATGGTTTCCAAGCAATGCTTATTGCTTCACTGCATATTTCCATGTCTCTGCAGTGGGCCTACGAAATAAAATTTGCACAGAAGTGTTTCTCTAATGTAGGCTTCAAGCCCCTGCTCCAACAAATTTATTTGTTTTGTCTGTCTGTCTGATTATTCCATCTGTAATTTTTGCTACAGCAACACTTCCTTCCTCACAGATGAGCCCAGAAGCAAATAATGATCTGAGATTCATGTCTTTGGTGGAAAAAATCAAACCTAACTTGTTCATAGGGCTCCAGAATCAACAGAGTAATTCTCCTGAATGGTAGACCCGTGAAATATGGTTTATGGAAATGAAGGGTTTACATATGCATAGCTTAGTTAAAAGAACTAACTAAATAAATCAAATGCAGGCAGCAATTTAGTGCAGAAGTCCATATAAATGTTCTCATTTCAGTGTAAAACAGATTAGACTACACTAAGCTGTTACTTTGACAGTTGGATGTTACATCTGACTATTTATTCTTCAACTTCTGGAAAAGTCCCTCTTGCCCACACACAAAAAATACTTAAACTGTAATGGAGAGGAAGCAATCTGCCTAACTCAGTAATAGCAGCAATATATTCATGCTAGCACTAGAAAATAATTAAAACTGGCATGAAATAAAAGAGTTCACAGAAGATTTTTCTCTAGTTTAAACAAACTAGTGCTGCCAATACAAAAAAAAAAAAATAATTGGCCCAGCAATATTAAGTCACTGAATAAATGCAGTATGTTTCCAGACATTGCTCTGCACAATAAATAAACAAATACATGCCCAAACAGCCCATCATGTGGTATCAATGTTTTAAAATGTCATTCTTCCTGTCCTCCTCAGACTACATAGTATGGGTGTTGCACTAATTCCTCTTTGGGAAAAAAAAGTGCTATCAAGCAGTGTTACTACAGCCAGACTACGAAGCAGAAAAACAGCTAAATAACTACATCTGTCTTCCCACACTCTCCATGCTGCAGACACTAGTTCATAGCACATGAAAAATCTTCTTTCATTAATAATGCACGCAGTGGAAGTGCCGACACAGCAGGACATTGCTGTGATGCTACTTCACTTGAGGTCTGCACACAAGGAAAAGGCAAGAATCACCAGAATTTAAAAGGAGAGAAGGGAAGGTTCCAGGCTTGGCAGCAGCATGTTACACTGGATTATTCCTGTTCTTACCATTGGAACAGCATTGCCTGTCCACACACTGAGTTACTCACTGCATTGCCAGGGAGGGTACACTCCATCCAATTTACCAGTCTGAAGGCATGGCAGGCTGTCATTCCTGATGGCATGGCCCACTAAGGACTTCAGCTCCTCAGATGAACATTTTCTCTGTGCCCTGTCCCATAATTCCCATTCATGCAAATTTCTGCTCCTTGTCCTGTGGTTCCTGTGCTTGCATAGTTGTGCTTACACATCCTGCTCTTCTAGATCTCCTGACACAGGAGCAATCAAATACCACATTTTTAGACCAGCTCCAGATATTGTCCTGATTTTAGCTGTGATAGAGTTCTTTTTCTTCTGAATAACTGGTACAGTGCTGCGCTGTGAATTCAGTATGAGAATAATGTTGATAACACACAGATGTTCCGGTTGTTGCTGAGCAGTGTGTACTGTAAGCCAAGGACTTCTTGGTCTCTCCTGCTCTGCCAGAGAGCACGTGTACAAAGAAGCTGGGAGGAAGCACAGCCAGGAAGGCTGACCCAGACTGGCCAAAGGGATATTCCATACCATGGACTGTCATCCCAGTAGACAAACTGGGAGGGTTGGCTGGGAGATGCCAATTGCTGCTATGGGATGGGCAGCAGTCAGCAGCTGGTGAGCAATTATACAGTGCATCACTTATTTTTCCTGGGTTTTCTCTCTCTCTCTTTCTCCCTCTCCTATTCATTATAATTATTATTATACTTTGTTTCAGTTATTAAACTGTTCTTATCCAAGACATGATTTTTACTTTTTTTTTCTCCTCCTGTCCTCCCTAGCCCACAGGGTGTGTGTGGGGAGTGGTACTTAAATGCCAGCTGGGGTTAAACCACACCACCTACCCTGTGCCGTGCTCAGGCCCAAAGGGCAGGCACATGATGAGGGCAGCGCAGGGATTTACCCTGCCAGCAGATTGCAGCTAGAAGCTGGAAGCACCTGAGTGTGTGGTCTCTTTGTTGCCTTGTGTCCTGTGCAGCAGGCTTGTCCCCAGGGGCCCTGTGCCTGCAGCCCTCACCTGTCACTGTTGTGAGGGTCAGTGTACCTCAGGTAGTACCAAGCAGAATCCACAAAGGTATCCATGGTATCGACTTCTCGCCGTGCTGCTGCCTTGCACCTGAGCAAGAGGGGAGAAAAGCTTCTTTTAGATAAGTGACAAGCTTGGGAAAAAACCCAAAAAAACATGGACAGAGGGGCCATAAAGACATTTAGATTGAAAACTGAGCAGTCTGAAGAGTGACATGTTCAGAAAAAGTCCAACAACAGTAACAGGACTGACTTCCCTCTCCCTCCCACAACATAGCAAAAGCAAGCTGAAAGGAAGCCTGAGCATCCATCATATCCAGCAACAGCAGAAGATGGCACTGCACTGGACAGCCCTCTCAATCTTTGAATTTTTCAGAATTGCCATTTTAAAAGCTACAAAGCACAGACAAGCATACTTTGCCATCAAATTAATGGGTACTGAATATAGATCACACTTGTTAGGTACCAGCAGATTTAGCAGAAAGGTCAGGTGGTTGCCTCTCACTGATTGTCCATACAAAATGGTCTTTGCAGATTCCATTTATTATCTCTAGAAAAAATTAACTTAGTTTAATTTCAGCTTTCACTGAGATCAAATCTCTTCTAGACCTTGTAGCACAATTTTAATTTGTGATTACAGCAAATTGATTTTTGCTTGTAATTATATTGGCAGCCCTAAGGAATAGTTTCAAAATAGATTTTAGGAGTTCAGGTTACTTTCTGTTAATTTCTCCTTGAATATTCGTTGTTTGTACGAGCCAATAATGACATTTAATAAACTTCCATTTGTGGTAAATGATCCCTCTTAAAACTCTTACTATTAAAGCAATGGGATTATTCTAAAGTCAGTGAAACTTTGCAATCTGTGACACTGTTGAGCATAAATGACACTGATTCTATGTAAGAAATGCACACAGTTAATAATTGCATGCAAGTGTAAATGCATGTATATAGTAGTAGTAAGTACACATAATGAATGGGGACTGGCTATTTCATATTTACTAACTGCACACTCAGTCTCTGATCAGTCTTGATGAGTGAGCTGCAACATGTATCTCTGCTTGTCTGCCTGATACTCCAGCTTGGCTTGCCAAGGCAGGTTTACAAGAGCATCACCACTAAACATTTTCCTTCATTGTGTCTCTGTATGTGGTCTTCCTCTACATGCAAGTTTTTCTTCCACTGAGACTAATGTAATAAAGGAGTTTCACATCTAACTGCTTTTTAGTGTAGAAAAATATTTTTTTCAAATTGCACACATAAACAAAGACTCAGCCATTTCTGTCAAATGTTTAGAATACTTTACAGTCATTGAACCATAATTACATCTGCTTCATGCCTCTGTGCTCTAAATGGACATGCTCACTAACACAGAGCCAGCATGGGCATCTTTCAGAGTTTATACAATTTATATCAATACTGTGATTACAGGCACAATACTGTAATCTCATTAGACAATCTTCAGACGACTAACACAATTACTGGACTTGTATTACAAAGAATAACTTGGGCATCTCCTCCCATTTATGATTGTTAACATTATTGTCACCCAAATACTCAGACTTTTGTATCTTTCCATCTGGCTTCCCTTATTAATTATAGATGTTAAATGAAACTAATAAAAAACCATATTACTGGAGAGAAGAAATAAAGGAAGGGATGATGTCACTTCTTGGAGCAAGGAAAAGCAAGGATGACTGCACACAGAAGTAATAGCTCAAATTATTTGAAACTGTAGCAGACATGGACGAGCAATACTGATGATAGCTGTCAAAAAGGTGAAAATTAGGAAGACAAATAAAGATGAGAATTAAAAAAGTTAATTTCAGCAAACTACTACATTTTAGGCTAAGAAACTAATCCTGTGTGACTTTTATTTCTGACTAAACAAATGCCTTTGATTAACTTCCCTGCAGAGCAGCCACAATAACTATCCAGGACTGTAAGGATTTGCTATACATCAAAAGTGTGTTACCGTCTGGTAAACAACAAAATAATTTTTAACTAAGGTTAAAACTTGGGGGGTTAAAAGTTGGGGGAAGCCAAGAGCGCACACAGTGACTTTCAGTCACAACAGGAAAATTTTTCAGTTGAAATTAGGAATTGTAGATCAAGGCATTTCTGGGGGTTTTAGTAAACCTGTGGATCTTATTCAGTAAGGCTTCACTGCAAAAGTCACACTTTAAAATACACTACTATGTGCAATTTTAATAGGCACATCTGAGAGGAAATTTTCTATGCAGAAACATGGGAGTAAAGCTGTTTTACAAAAAATTACATGTTATCAACAAAGTTTAAAACATATGTTTCCAGAGAACCATGGAACTGCTGATATTAAAATAAATTTAGATGTTATGAATCTGCTGAATTATCAGTCTGATTTCCCTACCTGGCAGCCTGACAACATGCTTCCCATTAGTTTGCATTGCACTGCAGATGAAAAACTTCTCTGGGATACTTTATGTTCTACCAGTTCCTCCCACAGAACCTACAGGCAAACTTCAGTGTACAGAGTACCTATGCAGTCCTCAAGTTCACACAACTGATTTTTACAACATATCTCTCACTACATCAACTAGACTTTTTTCTTTCTTAATTTTTTCTTTTTTTTCTTGAACAGATGGACTAGAAACAATAAGGATTACAGTGACAACAGGATGCATTTACTTTCAAATCTGAATTACATGTTATCTGTAAGGTACAGCCTCATGATAAAGATTTATATAGCTGAGAGAACACTTTATTGTTGACTATTGCAAAAAAATAAAGACAATGTTAGTTTCCTTAACAAGAGGACTAATTCAGTAATCATTATAAGCTTTATATAAACACTGATGAAAGACAATTAGAATAACTGTAATAAATGAAGTGATAAATACTGTTAAGAAATGGAAAATGGAGAAAATTATTCTGTTTTTACTTTTTTTCTCTCCTCTAACTTAAAACCAGTGAATTTTGTTTCAACTTGTTTATGAAAAAACAGCAGTAGGCATTGGGTGTTGCAAAAAAAAAAGGAGTTTTACAGAGTGTAAAAGAAAAAAATCCCTGTTTATGAAAAAACAGCAACAGGCATTGAGTGTTGCAAAAAAGGTGCTTTAGAGAGTGTATAAGAAAAAAATGTCTGTGCTGGGTTGAACGAAACATTATTTTGGAGTAGTATCCTGTCTCAGAGCAGTCACTTGCCAACACTTTGAGTGTCACAGATATATTTTATGAAAAATCCTTTTGCTAGGATCTTTTCTCCTGAGAAGCTGAGACACCTCAGAAAGTAAATGCAAACAATAATTATCTGCTGCTGTGGAATGCAACAGGTGCATCTTTGATTGGTCTCATGTGGTTGTTTTCAATTAATGGCCAATCACAGTCCAGCTGTCTCAGACTCTCTGGTCAGTCACAAGATTTTATTATCATTCCATTCTATTATTTTCAAGCCTTCTGATGAAATTGTTTCTTCTATTCTTTTAGTATAGTTTTAATATATAATTTTTATAATTTTCTTTTAATATAATATATATTATAAAATAATAAATCATCCTTCTGAAACATGGAGTCAAGATTCTTGTCTTTTCCCTCGTCCTGGGACCCCTGTGAACACCACCACACTTTGGGAAAGCGCACAAGAACCAGGCAGGTGCAAAGTGGTCTCTCCCAGCAAATACAGCACTGACTCACCTCGGACAGGAACAGTTCACCCACTCTGGGGCACTCTCCAAAGGTGAGGCTCCCTTTCCTGTGAAGGTGGTGACATTGGGCAGCAGCACAGGTAAGTGCTCGTAAGGCACGGGGACAGTGCCACACGCCGGGCAGTGAATGATTGGGATGGGCGTTCCCCAGTAGCGCTGCCGAGATATTAACCAGTCTCTCAATTTGTCACTTGTTAGGTCTCCACCTATCCTTTTCTTTTTGGCCTGCTGAGTAATAGCTTTTAAAGCCTCCTGCCGAGTCATGCCAGTGATCTGATTGAAAAAGAAACAAAAAATGAGACATGGAAAAAGAAAGAAAAAATTTTAGGTGCTGTCAGTGAAAGTGCAAGAACAAACAAAACCAGTCAGTTTTCTGGGAGTCAAATAAAATAATAATTTCCCTCTTACCACTGGTTAACATCCTGCTGTCCAAGAGACTATTCATATACCAGCTGCTCATTTGAACCTTCTTGCTTAAAGGATTATGTTCTTCATGATCTGAATAGAAGAAGGCTGAGAAAGAGTCTTGTAGACCCCTTCAGCCATTACTGGCAGATATTTGAATTTACTGCTGATACCTTTATCAGTTGCTGTATGCCAAAACTTTCAGAATTCTATCACAGACATAAGGTAGAGACTAAGGAAATGCATAAGAAAACTGCTTTCCTTCTCCTGTGTTGACTTCAGGTTTTTCTATTCTTGCTTTCACATCCTTTTTAACCACTTAGACCCTATCTGGGAAGTAATGTGTCTGCTATTAAAACACATATTTTCAAGAGCCAGATCTAAAGATAAGATTCCTATGTCTCTTGAGGCACCCATGATACCACAAAGGCTGAAGCCACATTTCAATGAATTTATGGAAGAAGGATTAGTATGTTCACGTTTAGGTTAAGATTCTACCGAGGTTATGAAATAAGAATCAACTTTTAACATGGGTTAAATTATTCAGTTTCCATTATAGAACTAAAACCAATAGAGAGGAAAGTTCAACCTTCCTCTCCTGTACAAAAGGAAAAAACTTATTTTATTGCTACAGCAGGGCCAACATATTTCATCATTAAATTATTCCCAGAAATTTGGTAGCATAAGCTTGGCTTGAGTTAAAACAAACAAACAAAAAAATCCCTTTAATCATACAAAATATTTGGCACTCTTGAGAAAACAGATTTAGTCTGCATTGTTACTGTAAGCTGGAAATAAATCCATACTTGTATACCCACCTCTGCAGAATTAATGACCTTCTCCAAACCATTTGGCAATGCCTCAATGACTTCAGTGAAAGAAATGCCCAAATTCTTAGCTACTGCAGCATCTTCTGCACTAGTACTAGGAATTCCTAGAAGGGATGAAAAACCATTTCATTTCTATGGCACTCTCTTTATAATGACTTATATTTTCCTAAAAGAGTTAAAGGAAATGGTTTAAGAACAGTAAAAACGTTTTTGAGTTCTTTAAGCAATGAAATTCAAACAGCAATAATTACAACTCAGTAATTTCTCAGTTCCTCTGTATTTCAAATGTTCATCAATGTCCTGTCCTTCTTTCAGAAAAGTTTGAAAATCTGATGGTTCTGAAAAAACTAAAGCCATAAAAATTGGATAGAATTACAGAATTTTCAATATAACCATATTATCTAAATATAATATATTTAAACAATACAAATTTTAATTCTATTTGCTAATATGATAAAGACTCAACAAAGAGAAGAGTCTTCCTGTTTCAATATTAATTTATCTCTAATTTCATAGAATTATGAAATAATAGAATATTATTAGAATTAGAAGTCATCTAAATTCACCATAATGGAACAGTCTCAAACATTACTATCCCTTTAATTTACTATGAAAGACATGATTTGTTTATAAACTCAGGGAAACTACTAAAATAACATCAGTTTGCTATTCAAACTATAACTAGTGAGAACACTTCCTACAGCTATTCAGATGAGTTACACAACTCACACTGTTTAAGGCTCCCAAAGCTCTCCTTCCCTCTGCATTTTATTATTTGGGACAGTCATGCATTTTAATTCTGCTCTGGAGGGTTTAACAACGAGTTAAGAAATTTCTTAGCTTGTTTTATTATCACATGTATTCTGAAATAATATTAAGACACCATCAGATTTATTATTTACACAGAGATACATCTTTCTGCACATTTTCCCCCTTCAATGATAATTTAATCAATAATTTGAACCATCTTGCAATTACTGCCATCTTTAAAAGGCAAAGAAACTTATTCCAATGAGACAATACCAGCATTAAGTTGGTGAAAACTACACACAAAAGTTCTCAAAATATTTGCCGAGCACATTGGAATTATTAACTAAACCAGCTTAACAATTGTCTTAGTTCAGGCAGTGAAATGCCAGCTATACTTTAATTCTGCCAATATGTGGAAGTTTGGAAGCAGATGTCTAAAGAAAATCAAACAAAACTCCCCTGTGACAACTACTTCCTTAACTAGAAAAATGAAATATTGCTATTTTATCTTCCCAGCAGATGTACACTCTTGCCATTTCAAGAACAATGTTTGTGTCTTAATTTGTCAGAGAGCCCTGCAGTCTGCAACAGGTGACTTCACAATATGCTCTACAAACGGAAAAAAGCAGCTCCCACTTTTTGGTCTGCTTCCTTTTGGAAAGATGATGCTATTAATGTACACTGGCAAAGCTCAACAGCTGGCACCCTCAGCTTCCCATGAAGAGCTGGGCTGTTTCCAGCAGACATAAGGCCAAGTATGCGCCAGCAAACTGCAAGATTTTAAGGAAAATTAAGATTAGGTATCTCAATCATTTGGCTTCTCCAATATGAGGAAAACCTTTGTTTGTCAAAACCAGATTCAAATCTAAAGTGTAAGATGTGGGCATGTTATAAGCAAATACAGCCCAAATGGGTAATTTCCATCAGCCCTGTGAGGGTCATCCAAGACATTTTTGCACATTCAGCTGGTTTAATTCAGTCCAGTTGTGCAAGAATAGCCAATATTGGCAGCAGTGAAAGCAGCAGCCCCAGGACAGGAAAGAAGTATCAACAATAGGGAGGCAACAACAGGAGTTAAGAGATAAGGAATGCACTGGAAAAAGGGAAGAAGACATAAATTATTTCCCTTTAGGACTGGCATAGAACATTGCCTTCTCAATGCAGCTGAGCCCATGGCAAAGCACAAGAGTAAACTGAGAGCTTGGTGGGTGCAGATTAAAATGGATATGGTTTTTAAAACTTAGTACAATTTCTACTTTGACTTATTCAGACAATCATATTATCTAAGAGGATGTACTTGGCTGCCCAGTTTTGGGACCAAGCTCCATGTCCAGGAAAGGAGTAAGACAGGAGCTTCATAGGACAACTTTGAGAACAGAAGCTCTCTGCAGGTGATTCAGCATCCTCTAGCAACACCCTCCCCCTCCACTTATCCACCCTCAACTCCAAATCAGGTGCCTTAAATTATGGGAATGCTACCTTGAGAGATAAAGGATCCAAGATAATTGTCCAAGACTACCTCAAAACAATTATTACCTATCCTGAACTATTTTACTGGCCTCAAAACAAATATTACTAGATAAAAGTCAAAGTTGGAAGTTTTGTAAATTTACTATCTGAAGCATTTCTCTATAAGCATGTATAATTTATGTAAACTTTAGACACACATAAAAGTCCAAAAGTTAGGGTTGTTTGCCAAAAAATAGTAGTTCTGTTTTGATTAAGGACGGTGAGAGACAGCCAAACACATATGTTGTATGTAACAAATTTTCTTAAGATTTGCAGATCCTCAAACTTAGCTCATTAAATTGACTAATTTTATAATATTTCCATTTAATATGCTGTAAATCTCTTCACCCACATAGATTCCACATAGCTTCTTCTCCCTTCCTTCTTCCCTAATGGAGAATAGAAATCCAAAATCTAGGAGAGAGCGCCTCTGTTTTCAAATATTTACTACACCAGTATCTTGTGCTCCAATACAGCAACTGAAAAGCATACTATTCCACTTAAATATTTAATGCCACATACCTATTTTAGTATCAAGATAATTATCAAAATTGGTTTTTGCTGAGATGACTATAGGAATCTCCTGATTGGTAAGCAAATTCACAGCTGTCACTGAAGTCAGCGAGTCTGAAAACAAATGTAATGATATGGTAAGTAAAATATAACAGAAGATATGCTCAGAACATCACTTAACATTACAAAGCAGTTTATCTTAAACTTACATGAATTTTAAGTAACAGTTTTCTTTAAAAAAGAAAGTGACAGACGTACTCACAATTCAAAAAAGCTCAGATGTATTAAAATGCTCAGTCAGATTGATAAATTATCATGATTAGAAAACATACTTATAACAAGCACCTCTATAAAAACAGAGTAAGATTTGGATTATAACAAAAAATTGAGTTTTTGGTCAAAATACAGGCTGCTGCAAAGTTGTACAAATTGGTTTTATTAAGCCCTGAATTATGTACCAGCATACAATGCTACAAAATTCTATCAAAAATCAGATAAAATTCCAGGGGAGCATATATCCTTATGACTTAATTTCTTACAGAAGAACTTCAAAGCATATGACATCTTATTTTTCTAACCCGTGTTAAAAAGCCACCTAAGTAACCTACTGATTTCCAAACAGGATATTCACATTCATTTTCCAGATGAGGAACCCAATGTCCAAGCAAGGGGAAATAGGAGAGGAGAGAATTAAGGGTGAGGACGAATAAACTGAAATTGATGTACAATGCGCAGATTGGGAGTCTCAGCAAGAAGAAATCCAAATCTGAACACTCCAAATTTTGAGGATTTGATCACCAGATCTCAATTTTGGCCTATTTCTAACTTTTTCAGTGCCTTTAAGTTGATGATAATTACAATCATTAAAATATGGGTTGCTAAGAGCTTCCTTTCACCTTTCTTCATAACTAAGCTGAGGCTATGAAGGCTTGCATTGCAATGCATAAAATCTGCTTGAAGTAAAGAAACAGCAATTTTGAGAACAGGGCTGTTGTATCTCATCACGCTTCTTAACACAAATGATAAATTTTATTTCTGATTACTACTTTTCCAAATTTTAGGTGTCTGAGGTATTCATTTTACAAAGAAAATTTCTACATTCCAACCACCACACACAGCTTTCCTGTGTTTAAAAAAGTACAAAAGGGACAATTTCATTTTTTAAAAGCAACTAACCAAGAAGCGTCATGAGCAGGAGCTGAGTGGGCAGGACACTGCTTTTAAAAATAACTTCTCTCTTCCACCCAGCAATAATATTCATTTTTATGCTGGAACTCAAAATAATAACTGCAGTTGATGAAGGTGCTCTTTGCTGTGCTCATTTGCCCACATCATTATCATCATAACCAAAGAGAGAGAGTGGTACAGGTACAAGTGTAAGACAATGTATGCAGAGTATTATAATGAGATAATGAACAATGTAACAGTCAAATCTTTATCTCAGGTACCTCCTGCTGCCCAAACCATTAGACTTATCAGATTCTGAATTAAGATACATTTTTCTAGGCAAAAAAAAAATAAAATTGAATGTCTGACAACTGGTTGTTCTATTTATTTAAATAATAGTAGCCTAAAATACAGACATGTACTTCAAGGCTAAAGGTTTTAAAGCTTTCAGTTACTCAGCTATACAATTGCTTATTTTTCTCTCCTAGAAAACATAAAAACATACCCTCCTAATTATTTAAATGAGAACACAGTGAAGAAAGAGAATTGCAAGACTATGCCCATTTAAATGAGAACACAGTGAAAAAAGAGAATTGCAAGGCCATGCCCATTGAAAAGAAAACAATTACATTTAATCAAATTAAAATTTCTGTGTTACTGAGGAATTTTTTTATAAAAGTCTTGGTTAATGTGAAAATAGGGTCTACATAAGGCCATCCAAAATGTCTTTTTTTTAAATGGCATTTTTGGCCTTTCATATGTAAAATGCCAATCTCAGCTAATTTCAACTGAAGAATGTCTGTAAGTATATTCACAAGTAGCAGGAGTATACAATAGCAAAGTTATGTGAAATTGTGCCTCTTTTTTGAAGACTTTTGGTTGTCATAATTTCAATTCAGAGTTTCTTAATTTAACTCGGCCAAAAGCTTTAAGCTTATTATTAACAGACACACAAAAAAGCTATTGCAAGTATTTCCACTTAAAAACCAATATAAAAATATAACATTGTCCTTATTAAAAGCAAATTTTGCACTTCTGTGGTTTGGCTTAAAGCACAAGATCCAACAAAGGTACAGGCACATGCATGAATGTGTGTTTGTGCAGTTAGTGCTTTGATTTGGTTCAATTGCAAGAACTGCAAATTTGTTCTCCAAAATTCTCCAAGCTTTTCTCACCTCTTAGACCAGGGTTTTATGTACTCAACACAGTCAGGATCCATGTTTCTTTCTACTAGCAAGCAAACTTTTTTAAGGTAGAAAAAAAGTACTTAAAAAAGCAGGTTCTGTACAACCAACACAATTTACCACAAGATGCTGTTGAAATCAGATGTTATCCAGACAATCTTATCTTTACCAGTAAGGGAAAAAGAAAATATTGAACACCAGCCTGAAGCAGAAACAAAACACATTATATTTACTCTTGTCATGTCCAGGTTTTCCAAACAATAAAAAAATACTAGACCATGAATGCTAAATACAGGCAGAATTGGTGGTTGGAGACTTCAGGAAAGCAGTTAACAACAATGAAAGCATTATCAGTTGACTGTGCAAGTCATGAACTGCCACAGGGATACTCTGAATTTACTCCATTGGAGCCTTGTATTAACAAAGGATCTGCATAGCAGAGTATTATTTTACAATCTATCAGTGATACACTTTGCTATGTATTAGTGATAAAACCAGATAAATTGTTTTTATTTAAAAAACAATTTTAAAAAATAAAGTAAAAAATTAGTGATATATTGACCTCTTTAGAGTCCTTATGACAGGAAGAAATCATTGCTGGTGCAAGAATTAGTTCTGCTGTCTTTGTGCTAATGACACATACCTTACAGACATGAGATTTTCCAATGGGCTGGCACAGTCAAATTTGGACTATTCATTTCTGGTGGATGAGGCAACAAGAATCTGTTCCATTGCTTTTATATAGTGTAACAACTATTATAAAAAGAAGAATTCCAGCATAGCTGCTCTTGCCACATCTGAAGCCAGGACAGGCTGATGTGACACTGTGTGACATAGCAAGAATCAAAGGCCTGCTTGCTCTCAACAGGAACAGCTCCTGCACAGCTTGATGCACACTCTCTAAAAATCATTCTCTGTAATTGTTGCTCTTCTACAACAAATTGCAGTATGAGAAAAATACCACCTTTCCCTGGGATGAACTCCCTCTGAAAGACTTCCTTGAGACTGCTGTTCCCATGCAGCAGTCTGTGAGTTGGTAAGATATATAAATGGGAAGCTCCATAAATGGCTTCAGGTGTATAGGTGTAAGCTGCTAGCTTCTCTTCTGTTACTTGGCCATTAACCTGGAAAAAAACAGAAAAAAATTCCCACTGGCAGTGTGGTGCTCATAGATTTCCCTTCCTTTTCCCACAGCTAAGGAGCCTACATCACCCTACAGAAATACACAGATCCAAACAGCAAAGCCAGACACATTCCCACTATAGAAATTTTCCAGAATCAAACCTTCACAAAACTTACTTTTAGGCCTTGAGAAAGTTGTTTTACAGTTCTTGCCTTAGTTTATCCAAATATATCTATAAAAATATAATTCTAATCCCATATGTAATATTGCACTGTGCTACTGAGATAGACTCAATCCCTGGCTAAGCCACCCAGAATCCTTCTATCCACTTTTAATATGCATGCCTTGTTTCCAAGAAACTGGAGGGAGATGGTGCCTCTGAAAAGAATTTAGGATTTTCTCAGCTACAATATGACTTTACATCATACTTCTCTGATGAAGAAAATGCTGTAAATTATAAATAATAATAAATAAATAATAAAATATAGAAATAAATAATAATTAATGATAACAATAAAGAATAAACAATACAAATAAATAACAAATGAAAAAGAAAAAAAATAATAAAAGGTGGCACAACAAACAATTGGACATAAAATATAAATAGCAAACTTCAAACACTTTTAAAGAATTACCACCTGGAACTATCAACAATGTTTATATCTTAGATGAACTAACTGTGGAGTATATGGGGGTCTTGGAAGGAGATTTTTCCATAATAATTATTGATATAAATTTTCAGAAGCAATTGATAAAAACAACTTTAAAACAGTTATTTATACAAATATAAGTACTGCATCTTTAAGCAGGGTGCAAATCAGAGGTATTTAAAAGGTTTTAATTTGTCTCAACTTGAAGTTCTGAAAAATTCAGTACTTTAAAATGAGAAGTCACTTTTAGAATGTTAGCCCAGAGTAAATAATCACAATAAAGCTTCAAAGTACAAGGGCTGAAATTTGATCAGGGTCTGTGAAAATGTCTTCTGCCACTACCATATTCATGGAACCTTGCCCATCTCTTGATAAAAAAAAGGGAAATCTGAAGCCCTTCTGCAGATAATGGTAATTTTTCTTTCAGGTTTCCTTTTCCTTCCTCTCCTCTCTTTCTATTTAGACTTCTTTGTAGCTCCATCACTACCTAACGGTGTGGTTTCCATTATTTTAATTATGGGAAATAGTAAGTGAAATAATGGACAAATGTAAGCAAAGTAGTTTGCCTGAGGTCAGCCTGGGTTGGGCAGAGAAGGTGCCATGAGAGAAAAGCAAATGCCCAGCTAGACCCTAGCTGACATGTGCAGTGCCACTTGACAGTGCACCTGGCACAAATGTTGTGGCTTTTAGGGAAGCTTATTAGCTGGCTTGTATTTTGGCATAAATATACACAGCCAATTTGCATCCACTTGAACACACAAACCCATTCCTAAGGAGGATAGCAGGGAGCATCTCTCCAACCCTCAAGTGCTGTTCTCCACGAATCTGTGCTGGTCTGTGCATGAATATAATAATCATCTTTTTTAGGAGGTTTGAAGCTTTTAAGATCTGGGAATCCATTCTCATCACACATTTCAGGGGCTGCAGTTAGCCCAACCAAGAGATCAGCAAGTGAAATTTCTGACTTACCTTTAGCAAGAAGTCAAGGGAGCACCCAACACAGTCACCTATCCAATTTGCTTGCATTTCTTTAATGCCATACCACTCAGGGAGATCAGATAAAGCATCAAACATGGCCTGGAGCAACAAAAGAAAGAATGAGGACATTCAGCTTTTGTAAGCATATGAATTAATACTATGGGTTTAATTATAACTAACAGCAAAATGGCAAGGTGCTGGTAAAAAACATTGGAAGAGATGGTTTCATATTGCTGCTACCTCAAATCAATCTCTCTGAGAATAGAACTAACAGGGTGCAAGCCAGAGGGATGTCACTGCCAACAGAGACCCTCTTGTTATTAAAAGTGGCCTTTCTTTTGAATGGATTAGACCTGAAGATCCAGGAAGAAAAAACTTAGATGAAAACAAACACAGAAAATATTCCCAGTGATTGTAACTTCTGGGAAATGTAGGTGACCTACTGAGCTGAACAAGACTTAACAGATATGCTTGCAGATATAAAGCCTACATTTGTATTAGTTGTTTTAGACCATAGCCTAGAGACTGCAATCAGACAAAAGGTGTTAACATGTCCTAAAATTTTCAAGCTCTGGCTTAAAATAGCATGATAGTTTCTAGCTATCTATTTTTTGATATTTTGTATTGATATTTTACCAAGCACAACAGGCTGCAAAATTGATTGGGATCTTTAGGTTGTATCATCCTGTAAAAACAACACTAATCATAATAACAAAGGCTTGTACTAAAATAAAAAAAAAATAATATTATAATATTAAAATTCTTATAAGCAACCAGCAACAAAGCTGGGTCTGGAGGGGGGTCTACAGCAAGTCTTATGAGGCGTGGCCAATACACCTGGGAATGTTTAGCCTGGATAAAAGATAAAAGGAGGCTCAGAGAGAACCTTATCATTCCATAACTGCCCAAAAGGAGTCTGTAGTGGAGTGGGGGTCAGTCTCTTCCCTCAGGTAACAAATGATGGATGGGACCAGAGGAAATGGTCTCAAGTTGCACCAGGGGAGGATACTAGAAAAAAATTCACCATGGAAGGGGCTGTCAAACACTGGAACAGACTGTCCAGGGAAGTGCTTGAGTCATCATCTCTGGAGGTATTCAGAAGACCCACAGACATGGTGCTTAGGGACAGGGTTTACTGATGGACTTGGCAGTGCTGGCTAAATGGCTGGACTTGAGGATCTCAAGGGTTTTTTCCAACATAAATGGTTCTGTACTATGCAGCAATGAAGAAATTCAGTGTTGCCTCCTTTATTATCTATAATGTCCAACAGCCAACTTGTAACTTCTACTTATATTTGCACTCAACAAGAGATAAACCTATATATTTATGTGCTTTCTGATGTGTGGAATGGAAGCATGAAAGTCTATTTCAAATCAACTAGTATTTGTCTAAAAAGTTTGACAAGCATGATTTTAATAAATGGCATCTATAACAATGTAAAGAAGACAGATAACTTAAAAGTTCATCTCATTTTTCACTTCATAACACTTCACATTTTTGTTATGAATGCTGTGACTGTCCAAAATCTTTACTTTGGCAGAAATACAGCCAGAGGCATGAGTCATTTGGACAGATGGTGAATATGCTGAACAATTACAGTTAAAATCTAAGAATAAGGCAACATGTTGAATAATTTCTCCTTCAGCTGTGACTCTCAACATCAAATGTGCAAACTCTTTATTATCTCAGTAATTACTGACAACCTGCAAGGATGGACAGTAGCTACTATGTGCTGTTCAAACCAAACAGTAGGTAGGTGGATAATTAGCAAATGCACACTTAATTCTTCTCCAAGAATGCATTTCAAGTTCTGTTTTAATGACATACTTAACTAATTTCAAAGTGAGATGCAGAAAAGTTACTGTAAGAATTACTTTTTTAGTTACTGCTCTGCTATATGTCTGTCATTCAAAATATAACAAAATCCATGTCCTTTGTAAACCATAATATTACATCACCACTTGGGATTTTTATTGCTTTCTACAACTTTAAGAATCAAACCAATTTATTGATGATTTATAAATAAAAGAATGCTAGACTTTCGGATAGGTTTTTCTTACACTATATCTTTAAACAGTTTTAACTCACAATTGCAAGCATGTTATATCAAAGAGAATTCAAAGTTTGGAGTATTCTCATTAATTGCACCATTCCAGAAACAACTAAGCTCTGTCTACCATGATCAATCTATGTACTCACGTAATAATAAAAGAAAAATAAATAATTTGAGATATATATAATGTATCTCTATACTATGTATGTATATCTCTATACATACACACAATACCTAGATACATTCTTTGTAAGAACTTTATGCATTTTAGAAAGAATGAAATGGTATCAGTACACACATAACTGGCTGTTCACATTAGCTATCCATTCTAATTTACATCACATTTTGCTGCCAGAAGCAGCTAATTGTGCATGTGTTTTACTGAAATTGTACAGTCTGTAACTGCTTGCCAGCAAAGCTTCCTAGATGTTTGTTCACTGCAGTATTCATACACCAAGATTGTCAATACCAGTGTGATAACGATTTTACTGTAATTCATTGGCCTTATTAGAAGCTACAGTATGAGTTAACCCAGTTCTTCTCTTGATAATGCAATTACTTCATGCAACTAAATACAGGAAGAGCCAACTTTACTTCATGTGAATGAAGATAACTAAGCTTACTCTGCATGATGATGAAGCCTACAGGGTTTGCAAACATAAACCCTTTATAATTTAATTTATACATAAACAGTTTAATATGATAGGAAACAAAAAATCCAAGCAAACAAAAACACTTCAAAAATGTTCAAAATGGAATTATGATTCCCAGTTCTTTGTACTCAACAAACTTCTTAGGTTTCTTGTCAAGGCTATGAACAGCAGGTGAAGCAGAAAATGAACATGCAAACTATAAACAATTTATCTGGTGTTACAATGGCAAATAATATACAATATGCACACTGCTAGCATGTTAGTAAGTGTTTCTGAATGGTAAATTATCTAGGGTACTCACTAGCAGGAAAGCAGAGATGCATCAATTCTTACACACATGAATGCACTTGTACATCCAAAATTCATATATACAAACTAGGAACTTTTAAAAGATAGCTTAAGGAAAACCCTTTAAAAAAGCTTTTCCTTTTCAAATCCAATTGCACGACACCCTACAAAATACATGCCCACAAATATACGCTAAAACTATTATTAATATAAAAAAATTACAAGTATACTATTTGGGTATACAAAACTCTCGATCAATGCTAGCATAGAAATTCCTGAATATTTTAAGTTACTATTTGGCAAGTTAAATATTAACTCCCATGAATTTTGCTTCCAGGCTATTTTTAAAAAACCACTGCCATGTTCAGTACAACATTTTCTCAATCATTAGAGTAGTCCCATGAATTCTGCTCCAAATTTTAATTTGCAAATTGCCAACCCTGGCAGTATTCAAGGCCAGGGTGGACGGGGCCTTGAGCAGCCTGGTCTAGTTGGAGGTGTCCCTGCTCATGGCAAAGGGAATTGGGACTAGATGATCTTTAAGGTTCATTCCAACACCTTAACATTCTATGATTCTGTAATTACTGATAATTTCCATTTAAAAAAAAAAACAACAAAAAAAACCCCAAAAACTGATCCTTAAAAGTGTGTATATAACTTCTGTATAACTTCTTGTTATTTCTGGCACAAATTTGTTAACTTGATTTGCTAACACAGAGAAGACAATCAGTAAGAAGACTCCCAGCACACAGGCAAATACAGGCAAATAAACAAAAGTAAAACCATGTTGGAGTCAGCAGGGGACAAAAAACAAGAGCAGCATTTCAGTCCAGTAAGCAGAGAGTGACAAGATTACCAAATAAACTCAATTTTTGAATTTCTGATGATAACTTAATTGGGAAAAATTTGGAAACATTAGCTAGCAGAGTATTTCTGCTTTCACTTCTCATTACTCAGAAAGAGACATGAAAACTTCAAATGCAAACATCTAATTACCAGAGAAATTACTCCCATCTTAATTAAACATAAGTCAAGGAATAGCATAAATACATTTTGGCAGTCTTTCAGATCTGAAAATAGACAGACTCAGGAAAAGCTAAAGAAAACAAAGTTGTGTTCAGGGATGAGAATGATTTAAAGGCTCTTACACCTGAAGAAGTTGGAGATTGAGGATAAATGTTTCACAGACTTTTTTACTCTTTCAGAACATGCAGAAAATCCTGGCGCAGCCAGAAGATGAAAGTCAACTACCTCAGATGATCAGAGAGTAACTAAATCAAGATGAATTTGCTGAAAATTCATCAAAGACAATGATGACCAAGCCTAAAACTAGAAGTAACACATTGTATGTGAAAAACTGGTCTCACCTAGCTGTTTAGTCTGCTGAGGATAATGACAGAAACAGAACTTCAGTTAAGCAATTTTCAGGCAAAAAAGATCCAGAAAATCTAAGAAACATAAGTGCTTTACAATTTCCCAAGAGCATCTCAACTCCAAAAGTCCTCTTGTTTTAGTTCAAAGAAAGATTCTGCTGAACCCCTAAAAAATTCAGTCTTTGACTCCATGAACTAAAAGTTTTAGTAGATCAATACCTGCTACTAATTTCATATTTAGTGAGAGTAATCTAACTCCTCTATAATAGTACATGAAATAAAGTGGAAAATCTAAATGTAAGCTATATAATCAAATGTATACTCTTTTTTTTAAATGAAGACACTTCAATGAAGTTTGACAGATCTGCAAGGTAACAAGAAGATCAGAATAAAAACTTCACCAAAAGGTTGCATTTCAGAATAATTCAATCAGCAAAATAAAATTGCATTCTACTAAATTACAATAAAATTTAAAAGCTTTGCTTCTGAGGAAGAGTCAAATAAACATCCAAGCTCTGTTTGGATTAAAATGAAATTCTTCACTTCATTTGATCAAACTCCCAAAAGAGCAACCAAATGAAAACTAAAGATTACACAAAATCATTTAATACAACTTAATATATTAACATATATTAAAGCACAAGAAATTAAAGCTATGCTACCCACTGTTTTATTTTGCACTCTATTGCACTGTTCCAACTGTGATTATATGCTACAGTTTGTGCAGGCATTTAATATCTTCTTGTTTTACTATTTCTTCTTCTCCTTCAGTAGTTTCTGTCTGTACTATTGTAGGTCACTCTTGACATTTATTTCCCATGTGTGAAGAATACTGAAAACATACATTAAAGAGGAAACATACATTACAGACACTGTGTATACTGAAAATTCTTTCTCATAAATGTCTGAACTGTCAGCAGTTTTCCCATTTCCTTACCTACAATTTATGGGCAACAAACACCACTGGTGTGATTACACAGAGCTGAGGCAAATAAATGTTTCCTTAAAAGCAAAAAGTAAATCCAGAATTATTCTCCAGATTTGCTCTTCAAAGCTATTCCTTGCTTAAATTTCTGAAGAGAAGATACTCCCTTTCTGAAATAATGAAGTATATATTTGTGATGAGTAACTGAATCCATAAATAGAAAAGCTCTTCGAAACATTTGCTATAATTTTTAACAGTATTAAGTATGCACTGTTTTGGTTAACCTCATACCAGCAGGAACTTAAATGTACATTGCTGTACCATCAAATGAGATGCTGTGTTTAAAACAAGGTGAAAAGACCAGCCTGGTCTGGATATCCACAAACAACTTTCTGCCTTGCCAAACTGACAAAACAGGGGCCATTTCTTAGGAATGAAGCGCTCAGCAAGCTGAGGGAGCCCTGCTCTTGGTCCCTGTCCAAGAGACAGCTCTCAGCCTGGCTCAAGAAAAAGAGCTTCAAATTGAGCTTTATCAGGCCTGCTCTGTTGGGAGAAGACAACTATGAGCTCGACTCCAAGTGTGGGAATCAAAACAAATCACACATAAAGAATGAAAGAGAGCCAGCTTTTCAGTTCTCAGTGATGAGGCATTACCTCCTGCTATGAAATCCCAAGTGCTACCAAGACTCCTGACATCCTGAAATTCAGTACTTCAATCTCATTACATTTCATTACTATTCTGCTTAAGATCTCAGAAATAAAATACAAAATAAAAAAATCAAGCAAAACACAATTACATGAAATAATTCCAAATCTATTCAGATGAGGCAAAAAAGGCTGTCAGATGCAGTGCAAAGCCAGAGAGGAGTTGTAGTTCATTTGCTGTTTTCCCTCCACAGAGTCAGCACCATGCCCAACATTGTGCTCCTGAAACCCACAGAAAATGAGAAGGGTTTATCTCTAAATGTCTTTACAAAAAAACTTAACTAAGAAAGGGTGCTACTTATCTGTATGGCAACTGTCAATTACATCAGTAGAATTTTGTTGGTTATGTTCTCCATTATTTGAATTAAACAGACCACCCCCTACTGCTGTGCAAAAAGGGGAGCTCATTTAAGGCAAAACTTGAAGTTTTAAAGTTGCTTCTGTTTAATTTTATTCAAGAAAAGATTATTTTCCAGCTATTTGAATGAATTTTCATACAGTAAAATATGGAAAAGAATTGCACAAATTTAATTTAGAAAGAACAGCATCTATAAAAAGACTAACCTTGCCAATTCTGTTTTGAGGACTCAGCTGACCACATATAAAAACCTCCATAAAAGCAATTTACAGGTACACAGAAAAAATACTAACATTTACAGACAGATTTTTCCAATGAATCTTCCTACCAATTCAGCAGGGTAACCATAGCAACTAAATGTTTTAGCTTAAACATCTTAAATGCACAGACAACAATCTGAATAATAATGCCATCAGTTAAGGCATTATACTTTTATCAAAGAAATGCATCAAAAGAAAAATAACAATTAAAATGTTCTCTAAAAATCAAAAAAAGCTGCTAGACTATTTCACATGTACTTAACAGTTTAAAAAATGAGTCACAATTACTTTATTGCTTTTCATAAGCAAAATGCTTTCTGCTAAGCATTAAAAGCATGGTCAATATTTTTGCCCTTTGAACAAAACTCATTGCCAGTGGTAAATTGCCATGTGAGCCAACACTGCTCTGTTTACAATTTTTATTGCAAGAAAGGAATATGAGATGGTGCAGTAACTACAAAAAAAAAAAAAAATCAAAGCAAGTCCACAGGAGACGATTGCTCTGGACACAACAGAAATGTGAAAAACAGTGTGTATAGGAATGAAACACTGGTTCCTGTAATACCCAGCTTCACAGACCACTAATAACCATGGAACTCCTGGCTGCCATTTGACCAGTAATGTAGGCACTGCAGATGAACATTACTCTGATTAGTTTTTATTTCCATTAAGGTTGTGAGATATCAAGGAAAACATAAAATGATAAATGGGCAAAAGAGAGGAACACAGATGACTAGAATAGATCGTCAGTATACACTATAAATAAGCTGAAAGTTACAACAAAATAGTTTGTGGATGCTACAAGCAGAAAATAAGTTGTATCCATATATATTGAGCCATTATTGCTAGCTGGTAATTTGCATGAAGAGTTAAGGGCTAGAAGAGGAATTAAATGTATTTCAAATGCAACTTTTTCTATGAAAGAAGGTTATGGAAAGACTTACAGTGCCTATCTTACTGGTCAAATTTTCCTCTAAGCTACACAGGAATGGAGCAAGTTGACAGAAATAAAGCTTTTTTTTTTTTTTCCAAATACTTTCCCACTATGTCAATTTATAGAAAACTCAGGTATAACTTTGGGGAAGGAATAGGAAACAGATTTGCAGAGAGCCATTTTCCAGAAAAAGGGCAAGGAAGGTGATACTTCTGACATTTGATCTTGAATTTCTGTAAACTTTTCAGAAGAAATATTAGTCACCATTGAAGGCACAAGAAAAAGGTGACCAGAATCAAATAGTTTTTCCTATGATACACCAAAACCAGATAAAGGCCTGACTGTAAAAAAGTGAGTGAGACACTCATAGAATTCTAACCCTCTAGGTCTGAAAGTAGGCCAATCAGAAAAAAATACAAGTCTTCCCCAAAAGGTGCAAGGACTAAGTTACTCTTAGTGCCTTTCAATTTTTAGATTTCAAAATAAGACGTAGTGGAACTTTAGTGGATAGCAGAAATCTAGTCACACAGTTCACTGAAAGCCTGATCCACTTGGCTCTCTACCTTTTTCCAAACCCAGGAAAAACATCTTGCACAAAGAAGGATTAAATCTGCTCTGTGCCTGTGAACTGTGAGGAAATAAAGGGCCATGTGTGCTGGGATACAAATTCTGGCAGTACAGCCCAAAGACCTAAATGCTGCTCTATACTGACAGAAAACACAGATTTTCATATCGCAATGACTGTGACCACGCTAACCTGACATAATCTTGTCTTAACCTTCTGGACACACTTTAAAAAAAAAATGAATTGGACAAAAGATGTTCAACAGGTAATTCACTTAAAAATGGGGAATAAAGGACTCAGGATCAGACAAGTTCTGGAAGGGCAAATTTCTATTTCTGTTAGTGTCTAATGCAAAACAATCTAGTCACACAGCTCACTGAATGACCATGGATTTGAAATTCTCCATTTTATAATGCCCCCTCAGATTTCCCTTCTACAGGAGTCTGGCATATGAATTACCAAACAACTGACAAAAAAGGGAAGTGAAATCCATAAAGAATCAAATTGCTTTACTAATTTATCATTAGAGGCACAAATATCTGAAGTCTTGGAACTGAAAAGAATTTCAGGTAAACAAAGCTGTACTGGTAGTGTTTCTGGTCTGGTTTCATAAGCCAGGAAAATCTCTTTATGGAAATAAGTGTGCTCAAAATCAGGAGACATGAAATAATACCCCTTGCCAAAGTGAAGGTATCATCACCACCAATGTTATCATCCTGAAATCCTATTAGCAATTAAAGATCTTTAGCTTCTTAAAGAGATGTCTTTATCCTCCACTATAAGGACTAACTCCTTAGAAATCTGGACCCTCCACTCCAAAAGGAAAGGTTCTGTAAATGATGAAGGTGAATGAAGGTCTCCCTTTCAATAAAGCTCATTCTCGTGGCAAGAGCTTTTGAAAAGAGGTGGGGAAGAAGGTTTGAGGAATAGGCTAGGAAGAGTGATTACTGTAACCAGGGTGTTCAATAAGGCAGGATAATGTGGATTCAGATGAAATGTCAACAGCCTGAATCCAAAGATAAAGGGGACAAAAGAAACAGGAGGAAGGATTCATGGGTTTTACCACTCCTGGAGAAGTACTGGCACGACTACTGTAAGGAATGAAGAAATGTGTGCAAGGATGTTTTGAGGATAACTAGTCGAATTATTCAGGAAGAGAAGCCAAAGTTGTAGCATTTCAGATCTGTAATTTGGCTCCTGTCAAAATGCTAATGTGAAGCTTCCTGATTATTATGTCAGTGTGTGCAAAGAGTTTCTAAGAGACTGAAATACTTGGCCACTATTAGCTCAGATCCAGCCTCCCTCCAGTGGACTGTTTTCAGCTGTGGCTTGCAGTTCATGGGCTGTTCAGAGTTGTATGGCCAAAACAGTCTTCTTCAGAAAATAAACCACAACAAGCTGTGTTATCTAGTCTCTTGCAACTTGAAAGAAAAAAAATTACCAAAAAAAGGGACTTTATTTGTCTTAATCTTCCAAGCATGAAATCCATCGACTATCAGATATTGGACTTCACAGAGCAGAGCCTGGTAATCTGCTATTCTTATTTCAATGGGGGGGGGGAGAAATTTTTTTTCCCCCTCTACAACCAAATGTTTAAAAGCCTTGCCAAAAGAAGCAGAGTGAGACTGTTTAAAAAGAACCTCAGCAACAAAAATAGGAGTGAGTGGAGGGTGAGTAAAAAGGAAAATCCAAACCACCTGCTGATTCTTGGTAGCATCTGTCACTGTACAAGAAGTGGGAGAACATGAAGGTAATGCTTGCCAAAGCACTTCAGCTGGAAGCAGCATGGCATCATTCACTGATCTGGTTGTATCAGCTAGCACAGACCCTATGAATATCAATCACAAACTGAACAAAATTTTGGGAAACCTTCACAGAAATCTGTAGAGTACTCAACTGTCCTTTGCAGCAATGTTTTAAGGTTTTGTAGGAGTTGATACAAATGGTCTTCCTGAAATGAAAAGCAGAAGCAGCTCTTATTCATGTCACTAAGATGTTCAAGAACAAAAGGTCACCTGCACATTTGCCCCTCATGTAGCTAGGGAATATGGCAGTGTGCTGAGGTGACATCTTTGGGGGTGTTGTGGAGGCAAAAGTTCCGTCTTATCATAAGATAAGCCTGCTTACTGGGGAATGACATGATGGAATGATGGAGACATGATCAGATATTGTGCATTTCCTCTAACAGCATTTCTCAGGTAAGAGACTAAATACAAAAGATAAATCCTTCCTAGCAGAGGGTGGATATTGAGCAAGAGGTAATAATCCCATAAACCAAGGGTGTTTTCAAGGTTACTGAAAAGCTCCTCAGTGACGTCTTTTGGTCTCGATGAGTAAAAATTTATGGCTGATTCAACCCTTTTAAAGGGATATAAGTGATTGGATACCAGCATGGATACAGACCAGAAATACCAGTCATTGCTT
This sequence comes from Zonotrichia leucophrys gambelii, assembly GCF_028769735.1. Classification (NCBI taxonomy): domain Eukaryota; kingdom Metazoa; phylum Chordata; class Aves; order Passeriformes; family Passerellidae; genus Zonotrichia; species Zonotrichia leucophrys. Next base: position 46,660,121 of record NC_088171.1, on the reverse strand, counting down.
CCCACAACCTGTATAGAGACAAGGGACAAAAGAAATAACAGTAGAGACAGAAACTGTAATGGAGCTCCAGCCTCAAACGGGGGGAATCAGTGAGTTGGTGCAGACCCTAAAATATCACAATGGTCATAATGAAATCTGGCGTCAAAGGAATTGGGGGAAAAAAGCTCAGAACATTGTGTTTATTTTGTGATGCTGCAGACATGCTCCATTTTTCCTTCAGCTATTGCAAATGTTCCCTCCTTACTGCCAGAACAGGCAGCACAATCAAAAAACATGTATCTCAAGCACCTCTCTGTGTATGAAGAATCAAAGCATCAGGCAGGATATCTAAAGCTTTTCTCTTTGTTATGAATAGATCTAGAGAGAGACACAGACTTCTCCTTGGATGATAGTGGAAATTTGGCTTTTTGAACCTGGGACTTGGGAAAAGGATCAAAGACAAATGTTTAGTATTTTCTTGGGAGCAACTTTCTCAAGCTGTACTTGAAGTCTCAACACACAGAACACTCAGAGGGAATAAAAACTTCGCCCAGACACGACAGGAAGTGGATACTTTCATCTCAGAGAGCATAAAGCCAAAACTTTTGTTCTGAATTCTGAAGTATGGAACCTACATTGTCCCAGCAAAATCAAAACTGGAGCTTATAAGAACAAAAGGATGTTTAAATAACTTGAAAACATTTTTAAAATAACAGATTATCAAATAGAGTAGAGTATGAAGTGAAGTAGAAGGTTGATATGAATCTTCAATAAAAAGCAGTTAAACATAAAGAACTATGGTGCAGACACAGGTAGAACTGAATGCTAGGTAACAGGCTGTACTCCATTGCTTATAAAATGCCCACAAGTCAGCAAATAAGTTTTGCACAGCTCTACACTCAAAATATGCAGAAAAGCACTTGATGGTGAATACAGATGCTAATGTGCAAACACGGAACTCAGTAATTCACTTCTAATTTATGCCTTTTGATTTCTTCAAAACTTAATCCCACACCAGTCACCTACAATTCTTAAAGAGGGGAACAGAAGAACTTCAGGGGTAATAATTTTAATATACACACATACACAGGGATATTACTATGCAATTATATATTATTCAAACATGTATCTATAAAGGACCACATTCAGCTTAATATTTCTGAGCAAGAAGTCTCCTCTTCAAAGTGCTACCATAATTTCCAAAAACTGTATTCTCATACCTTTGCATAAGCAGTTGTCTTGATAAACCACTGTTTGAGGTATTTCTGCTCCACTTTTACCCCTGAACGCCAAGAGCAACCATTGTCATCCACCTGCTCATTAGCTAGAACAGTCTGATCCACTGGATCCCAGTTAACCAAGGCCTAAAAAAAAGTTGCAGGAAGAAGAAACACTTTCAGCAGCTAGTTCAAAACCAGTTTTCCTTTACAGATGTCAAATGAATTATCCAGAGGCACACCTTGAAAGTTTGCCTGAGTCTTCTATATTTTTAAAACATCAATTTGAATCAGCAGCATGGACTCAGCTGGAAAAGTTTTTAACATTCATCTTCCCAGAATTCAAAAGACCCAAAAATGCAGTTGGCAAGATTTGTCTAGACTGATCATGCTAGCAGGATAGGCTGGTACTTGACTGCTTGGCTGTAATATATAATAAGTGTTCCAACTTGACTACACTTCAAATAAAATAGTCTGATGCTTAAAAGTTCTTCACTACTAATCCAAAAATGTTGAGTCAGACTGAGGGGGATGAGTAGACAAGGATGTCCAACTCAAAAGGACAGAATCTCAAGGAAATATTACAGTGGTCAACTATATTTTAAGTGAAAGAGCTGATATTATTTGTATGTAACTCCTGTCAACTACATGAATTACTTTTGGAATTCTTTGCTTATCAATACAAATGCATTAAGTGAAAATCTGTGAAGTGTAATTAACATTGGTGTTCAACTCCACAAGCCTTGTATTTTGAGCTTTAGAGTCAACTGAAATACAAGACATAACATACTGGAAAAGAAGCAAAAATCAAACTCAGCCTCCCTAGTGCTGAACAATTTAACTGGTCACTTATCAAAAAGGATCTAGTATTACAAAAGAATCCTATCCAAAAGTGGCATAAAATGCTATACATTGACTTGAAAAAATGAACAGAAAGAAAGAAATATAATCAGAGCAATAGAGTAATCTATTATATTGAATGTTATCCAGTATTTAAGCTAAATTGGTCTGACTGAAAAACAGCAGCTATCGTTCCATAGAGATCTAATACATTAAACATTTAAACAAATATTTGAATTACTTCTTTGGGTATGGGGAGGTCTTGTATCTCTATCAAAAATTAGTAACTGCACTCACATTGTACTTTATATTTTATCTATCACTGATCACCTTCTGACCAGTTTCCAAACACCCAATATTGCTTCATTTTAAATATGCTATATGTTCTTACAAATAGTAAATACCACAACCACTTTACAAATCTTATAATGAGGAGAGCTAAAAGAAAGACACAGGGATCCTCTTGCTTCGAAATACTGCTCACAACTGTGTGAGCACAAAGTCTGGCTACACTGAGTTATAAAAAATTTATTGTCATTAAATGAAAGAATGTTATTCATTGATAAATTGTAACTTGCCTTGAAACGAAGCATCTTTGAATTCAGACTTGAATTTAAACTTTTTACTTTTAGCCTTTTATCTGTTACCAACCATTAATACCCCACCAGATTTTAAAAAGGCTTATGAAAATTCATTGTGAAATTAAAAGAAATCAATATATTCCACTATTACAAATGTATTTTCCAGAAAATAAAGCTTCTTCAGTAATAAGACATTATGAATATGGCTCTAAAGTAATCTAAAAGTAATCTTTTAATTTATAAAGTTCTGAAAAAATGCCACACAAAGTTACACCTAAAGAGAGTTAAATCAGACAATACTGAGAAGCAATAAAATTCCAGTTGCATAAAATGGTATTAGTATAAGCCTGTATTAAACTGGCTGTGACTCTAAGTTGAGAAAAAATACCATTTCTATTTTGATGATAACATACCAAATTTATGATGAAAATTTTGGAAGGTAACTGAAATGATTACATAACTATTTAGCATAACAAATCCTCCTGTTACAACTCATGAGGCTATACTTAAATAAATCCTGCAAAACATAAAGCAAATATGCATTTAAGAAATGGTTGGTGGAAAGGTCTTTGCATTTTTTAAGTTACATTCCTTCCATCTCACACAGACTTTTGACAGTATCTAGAACCTGGCTAATAAATGAAATCTTTAGTTCCTGTTTGTACCTCACAGGCAACTTCTTGACAATGACAGCCTCTGAAACTGTGACCGCAGGAAGCTGCTCAAAGTCACCTACACAAAGAAAGCAGAGAGCAGGAGTGTTCAGAGCACACCAATTATCTTGCTCTCCTCACTATGCCAATGCAGACATGTGCTTTTAAGGCAGGATTCATCTTGTCTAACTTCAGCTCTCCTAAGTGTGAGTATCTATCTCCAGGCTTGCTGTCCCTGTGTCCACTGTGGATTACAGGTATCTGATCACAGTAGCAGAGTCAGGGCAGGTATTAACCTCAGTGAGGCACTCACACCTGGCCAGGCCAATAACCTCCACAGCACATTCACTAGGTGAGTACTGCAGGAAAAAGGGGACAATTTTGCTGCAATGAATAAAGGTGCCCTCTCTGGATGCTGCAGCACTCAGACAGACATTGTTAATCCTCCATAATTGCAGCTCCTGGACATCCTGGGCCTGTGTCTCCCTGCCAGGGTAATTTCTGGTCAGACATGCACACTGCTGGAACAGAGCATTAACTAGGCTAACACCTTATTCTTATTGCCACAGTAAGGCTATGAATTATCTCTTGTACCCAAAATGAAACTGTAATACAGGGGACTTCAGGCTGTGTTTAATACATACTGCAGATACACTGACAACATGAGACAAATATGTGCTTTAAGTATATATGACTGTTCAAAGAGACCCAGGGTTATGGGCTCTCTCTGCCATCTGTTTCCTGCCAAAAAGCAACTGGTTCATATCCACCAGAGATTACATCCCCTACAGATTGACAGATGCTGATTTAAGTCCTCAAACTGATCCTTGACTTGAAAGCAGATGGAAGTTAGAAGTAGATTCAATCACTGGCATCCAAACACCTCCAGGATCCCACAGTACTCAGAGTCAGAATGCAAAATTTATTTTGTATGTCATCCCTGCTTTAAATGAAACAGCAAACTTTTACTTTCCAGATTCATCTTGAATCTTGAGTTCACTTGTCAAACAACAAATTCACAGACAAAACCAGGTTTGTTATAACACAGCTGGGGGGTTTACTTTTTTTAATACAAGAAAAAAATAATTACAGAAGGGAAAAAAAACCCCAACCCCCAATCTAGCAAGCTGGTATATATTAACCATTGAGAGATTTCACTGGTTGTCATTTAAGATCTCTGAATACAAATGCAAATAGGAGAAATAGCTCAGTAACACCCTGCTATCCTAAATGCTACCTTTCACCATCAATCTCTTTTTCCTGGTTCACAGAATAATTCGAGTACGTCCTTAATTATATCCTATAGGGTTTCCTGGTTTCTACAGAATACAAATTAAATATCAAAGCATATTTAAGAAATCTTAGTTTCCATTTTAAAGGTAGAAACATTTACTAAATTGCTGCTTTGTTAAAGTGCAGCTGTTCAGGTATTTTGGAACTGCATTGCCTAGGCTATACAGAGAGTTCTCTGGACTGCTCATTCAACATCTTTGTTTCATCTCGTGTTTCAGAAATAACTGAAACCTCCACTTTTCAGATACAGCCTGACACATATTAGGTACAAAATATTATGATTTCTTAATGTAGTGGTAACTGATGAACAGCTGTGATAGTCTTATGACACCTAATGCTTCTTTAATATTTTGAAGATCACAAATAGTGTTCTGGAATAGGACGGTCATGCACCTGATCTCCAATTATCCTATCCAAAACCATAATTTCTGAGACAGTATTACAGTAATGTTAGACAGGTAAATAATCTCACTGCTGAACAAACTCCTAATGACCACCATGTCATGTACTTCCATGAGGGACAATAAAATCTAGAAAACAGTAAAGCCAGGAAATAAAAAACTAAAGGCTATATTTTGATCCTGCACTTCAGTGCAAATCTCTGACAATAAACACTTCTGACTTGACTTGCTACAAAGGCCATGCATGTTAGTTAGCTAGTTATAAACTGCTACATAGAAAATTCTGTTATATGTAAAATTAATTCCATTTTAGAGTGATTTAAAACTAACAGAGCACAATCACTTTATGACTGTGAATGGACAATGCAGAAATGTGCCACCGACATGAGTGATCTAAATTAGTGTAGCAGCAAAATGTTGAAGGTCAAAGTTTGTACCTACCTCTTTTTGATACACTATCCCAGCTTCAAAAAGCTTAAGAAAGAGATATTGTGTCCATTTGTAGTACTCTGGTAAGCAAGTGGTTACCTCCTGTAGAAAAGAAATAAAAATTTCTGAAACTATTCTCAGTATTTTCCAACACTGTTTTAACTTGAACAATTAACCCAGGAGTGTATAATATATTCCACAGAGTAAACATTTATGCATGTATTCATGTACAAACCTATTTACTTGTATAATCCTTACAATGAATGACAGTCACAATGAGTGACAGTCACCAGAGAACATTGGCTTTGTGTGGGTTTAATGCAGAAGGAAAAGTTTCCCTGTTAATGTGGGATATAAAACTCTGTAAGATTAAAGCTGATAGATATAAGAACAGAAGATGAATGGAAGTGATCACAGCAGCCTGATCAAGGAAATAGCAAAACTAGAAAAAAAAAAGCAGTCTTCTCTCGAAGAGCCTTCCTAGCCAGGCTGCCTTTCCCACTGTTGCTCAGCAATGGGTGGCAGGAGCAGAGGCTGTGGATGCTCAGAGGCAGCAGGGCGCTGGCTGATGTGAGGCAGGCAGAGCGAGGAGCTTCCAGCTGAAACTGTGGGTGCAGGAGGAGAGAGAGAGAGGGAGAGCAGCGCTGAGGAGCTGCTGGCACACGGCCCGTGCGGGCACACAGCCTGGAGTGCAGGGAAAGGCTCGGGAAGGGCAGCTCTCACAGGGCAGCTCACACTCAAAGCTCAAACAAGCAACTAACTGCTCCAAAAGGCAAGGCAGCTCAAGTTAGGAGGATGCTCTAGGTTAAAGTATGGAAAAAATGAGTCATAAAAGTCACAAATGAGGAGGATGGTTATGAAGGAAATAAAGACAGATAAAAATAAAAGACAACATAATCAGGAGGAATGGGAGTTATGAGAACAGCAAGCTGCAATATAATGGATAGCTTTTTTAAAACTCAAAAACATTTGCTAAGTTTTTAGTGAACTCTGATAATTAAAAAACAAGCTGCTTACCAACTGCTTATGAAGCTCCATATTTTAAATGTTTGTTCTTAAAAAACTCTAACTTAAAATAAGCATTAATATGCAAAGACAACAAATGGATTCCATAATTCCAGACTCCCTGTTTTCTCAACACAAACATAGGTTTCACAGGTGCAATGGGAACCCACATACCTGCTTGAAGTGAAAGAGGCTTCTACATCAACTTCAAATTAATATGAACATCTCTTGATTCTAAAGTTACTGACAAAAAGTAAGCCACTGATACAATTTATTCCATTTGGAGTAGTTATCAAGCATCAGAAATAGCTCTAAATGTGAAATGTCTTTCACGTGGGCTTTCCCATCATCCTAGCTTCCCACTACACACAGCTCCTGCAATATCATCTGCTACTCAAATGACATCTGAAATGCTCTAGCAGAAAATTTTTATTCTTTTTCTACAACTTTATATTCTAGTTGCTTTGAACTTTATATGCCAGCGCTGAAACATAGCTTTTAACAATTAATATGACCTTTGAATAAATGTGCCTCAGAAGTGTGTATAAGAGGTTTTCAAGATCAAAAAGAGACATTTAATGGCAAGTTTTCAGCTCAGCATGTGAAGACCTAGTAATGAAAAACAGTTGCTTGATTAAAACCCTATGCTCTGCACTGAAAAAAATCCCACTTGATAAAAATCTGATTTTCATCTCTTCAGCTAAGCACATTTAATAGTTTTTCCCCCCCTGCTTCTTCACACAGTGATAACAGCTCTCGTGCCAGTGTGATGCCACTACAGGCAACAGTTTCATCACTGAGTATCAGACACACAAAAGAAGAGACACAATCCCTTCCAGTACATTATAAGATTACATGAGCAACAGGCAAATAGGTAGGATAACAAAAGTGAGCTGTGAAATAAAAATAGAAAAGTGAATGAAGATTGGTCCTTTTGGCCCTGAAAGGCAGATATGTGTCAACTGAAACCAAAAGATGACATTTCCCAATCTAAACAAGCATGTTACAAGCTTGAGCTACAAGACACAAGCTAATTGCTGCAAACAGAATCCCATGTACACGATCTCTCACAAGGAGTAAAGAGACACTTCTTTGAAAGAAATGCAGCAGACTGTATCAATGAAAAAGAAATCTGCTGTGTGGTCACTGAGATGCCAAAAGATTAATCAAGTTTAGAATTTAACTATAACCATGAAGGTTTGGAGTAACATTTCAAGATAATGAAGAAAGAGAAATTATATCACTAACAAGTAAAATGAGGTGCTGAAGACAAGCCAGCAAACTCCTGTCAATCTTGAAATGTCTTTTGGTGGTTTTTTCCCTATCATTTAGCACAGTAAGATTTACTGTTATAAATAATTTTCTGTGTATTCCAGTTACTGACCTTGATTATATGAATGATGTCTGGTAAAAAGTTTCCATTAGGCTGCCATCATGCTTAAATTAAGGTGAATGTTAACATTTCTATTTATATTCTGTAAGCACGACAAAGATCCACAGAACACTGACAGAACTATCTTAACTCAGAAATACACAAAAGAGTTTATAAAAGGGTTTGAAAAGTAGCATGCTGGAGCCATTCCAGCCTGCCAAAAACTGTACATTTCTGCTTCTCATTTGCGATCTGAGCACTACAGCACACATATAGAATCCTGTATCATAAAGCAGTACAGTGAATATATAGAACAGGATATTACCATATTCTCCACAAAAATAAAATACCTACTAAAAATCCAAACTTTTCTAAAAATATGTAAGATGCTGCTCAGCTGTCCACTGCATGTGCCCTTCAGTGCTCTGTGAGAGATGCAGTGATCACCCATCACCTCAGCATTTCAGTATTATGAAGTGCCAGGGAAAGCCTCTCCCTCTTTCCCCTATCCATTTTGCCTTTTACTTTTGTCAGCTTTAAACAGACACTCACCAAAATGCATCTTTGGTTACTGCTACTCTTCCTTATTCCTACAGGAATGACACTCATTCATTAATAGAATTCATTACAAGAATTTAAATTAATCACCTATACAGGTGGTTTGCTTTTAAAAGAGCAGATACTGGCAAGGCATAAGAAAGACCCTTATCCTCACCAAAAACTACCTTGCTTAATCCATTTATTGCAGCACAGTAATTTTTTCCAAACAAATACCACACCAGAGGGGTTGGTAACTTGTTTATTTTTGCAAAGAAATTCTCAGTTACAGACTAAATGGCAGTATTACAATCTGGATTTGATATCACTGCAACGTGGGAAGCAATGGGTCCATGTAAAGGTCAAAAAGCCATTCACTATTATGAAATCTGATTTAAAGAGTACCTTTCAACTACCAATAAAAATAAGGGTAATCAATAGTAAAAAATCCTGCATTAAAAAAAGAAAAAAAAAAAAAAACAAAACAAAAAACAACTGCTAAATCTAGATTAAAGATTTTGGTGTTTAATAAAAGAAAAAGTAATTTTCAAATGCTTTGTCTTGAAATTCATTATTTGTTCTAAACCTGCAATTCTAATTCTAACAATTTTCTATTATGAGTCTTCTAACAATTTTCTTCTAACAATTTTCTATTATGAGTCTCTGACCTTATAATTAATTTTTGCTTGTATTTTTAAGAATAAGGTTACAACTTCAAGCTACTTCCATGGCTATATTTTAAAATATAAAAGTAATATTTATAGGCTGCATGAAAAGATTTATTTTTTCCTAAGATCCACCAGGCTTTATGAATAACATATAACTAGACTGGAGATATGCAATTTCCTAGTTTATTAATAATAAATTTATTTTTAGCACAGTCTTACGCTGTCCTGAAGACAGGCATGTTGCACCTCTTTAAAGGGAGATAAGAAGAAAAAGTCAGGATGGATTTTTTTCAAAATCTATTTGGGAAGATAAAACAGTCTTTAATCAATTATCTGCCTATTTTGGTTTTCAAGGGCATGCACTACCTCATCTAGAAGTATAATGATTTGATTTTCAGAGGTTTGGAGCTACACCAACCTACATTTCTAAATTAATTTGAGTATTTGTATTTCAAAGGCCTTTAGTTTTATGCTTTATTAGCTACAAATAGAAATGTCATACAGTGCCTACATTTTGGAACACGAATGTATTTTCTGAAAAAAAAAAAGCAGTCTTGTACCAACAGTTTCTTTTTTTAAAAATTTAATTATAATTGGGTCAATGGTATGTGGATGAGAAGAAAATTTCATAGGTAATCTATGTACTGTTGGTTTTATGCATGTTTAGGTAGTACACACAAACGACAACTTCAAAATTAAATAGAAAATTATCTGCACAGAGAAAATCTACCAAAGATTTAGTTTTTTTAATGTACAGAGCAGACAGGGAACATTAGTCTCATGCAAAAAATATGTCACTTGGAATGCAGAAATTGAAATTACTAAAAAACCTTCACAGAAAGAGCTACTTCCTGGGAGAAAGTTACAGATTGATAATAACTGGTGAACTGATGGCTGACTGGGAACATGCATTCGGTCTGATGACACTCCTGAACAAAATAAAGAAAAAGCATTATATGCTTTTCATCTCTTGTTGCTGATGATATGAATCATTGAAAATGATACTGTTTAATTCCCCTGAAAATAATGTTCAAAAGAAGTCACAGGCAGTTTGTTATGCTGTCTGGGGTGGTATTTTCAAAAAATCTGATCACCAGGAATGCTCAGATTATAGTTATCTTAAACCCAAAACATAATGTTGGGGATTTTAAAAATTTTCCATGTGTTTTTAATGACTCTTAAGAGACATTTCTTCCATGCTCAAACTTCAGCTTTTCATCCTTCCATCCGAGAAACATAAATGTTCAGAACAGAAATGTTATCTCACTTACTTACTTTAAAAAAAACTCTCCACAGAATCACACCATTTTCAAAGTGATTTACAAATATAATACTTCTAACTTGAGGCACTTAAAATAATTCCATGTTTCAGGTAAAAAAATCAGATAATCATTTGTATTCAAAACTACTCTTAAGGCAAAGTACTTACAGAGTTATTTTACTCATTTAATTTCATTTTGAATTTGCTTAGATTTTCTGTTTAGGAGAGCAGTTTTAAAGTGTCATTGTAACCTGACTGAAATAATCTAATCTAATTAAGCTAGCTTTTAATAAATGTCTTATTTATGATATCGTACTAGATAAGTAAGTTCACTGACAGCTATGAGACAGAAGTATCTGCACATTTTGATTTGTAATACAGAGAGAACAATGAAAAAAAAAAACCATTTAAAAATAAAAGGAAACTTCTATCATTGCAAGTGCACAGGGATTTGTTCATACTAATGTTATCAAGCAATGAGATTTAACTAGTCTTTGTGTTCCTGGACATAAATTTCTTGACAAGCAGACGTGACTATAAGCAGGAAGACTCTTTAGGACAGCTATATGCACTAGGTTCTCAAAATGGATTTTTTTTTTCTTTTTTCAATTTCTCTTTTCCCATACCATATGTAAAAGGTAAAGTTTATGTAAGTTTCCTTCCCATCATTTAAGCATATACTCTAAGCTGGCCACAGAGGACAGAGACAGTTAACACAAATTCACATTTTAAAAAAGCAATTCACCACACATCAAAATATAGATCTAAGTTAGGGGAATGGGTTCCCTCCAGCATTATTTGGTAAGTACTATGCAATAGCATAATAAATGGAAGATTTAAGCAACATCAAGGAAATTAAATTTAAAACAGGCCCCTGCTTTGTGTAATAGTCTTGGTTAATTAGACCTACCCATATAAAATCTGTTTTTCTTGGATTGTTCATAGGAGTCACTAATACTAGTGGGTTTTTTGCAATGTCACAGTATTTTGTGAGCCATTGATTTAGAGCCATACAAGTATAGAATACTATAAAAAACACTCTTTACCTCAAATAGCTCACTTTAAGATAAGCACTTGCACAGCACAGTGCTTTTCTGTGCAAAGATGCTTGAGCTAGCCCAGGAGCAGTACAGCTGAGGCAGTAAGATGCTCTGCCCAGCCTAATGAGCCCTGCAGAGAAGCAGGCTTTATCAGCCTGTAAAACACCCTGCTACAGCTTAGCCCTTCCATTTCCACAGGTGCTTCTTCTTTCATGGCCAGCTCAAATATCTGTGCATTTGGAGTCACATAATATTTTGGGCATCACGCATTTTTTGCAATTAATAAACATATCTGTTTCTGTGGCTACCATTCGGGTTACTCTTACTCCAATTAGTATGGCAGGCTTTCCAAGTAAAACAAAACTTAACTCATAAGCTAAGGATTGAAAACTATAACATGTGCTGTCTTTCAAGGAACATTTTCCAGCTGTTTTAAAATTTTACTTTTCAAAAGCACCAACTGTGTGTCCCTAGAGCATTCTAAAGCATTTCAGCTACACAGCAGTTCAAAAGGAGTTAGTAATAGGGTATCAAAGCCTTTTCCACAAGTATTGAGAGACCCCTGAAAATTCATTAACTAAAATACAGTTTACTAGTAAAGTGAAGGTAACTCTCGAAGAATAGGCACAGAGATGACAAATCATTTTTCCCTGGGTACTTATACTTCTTGCCATGGTTTTCAATAGTGCCAGTTTTCCATCTGTTTTTCAGGACAGAAGGGCCAAACAGAAGCTTATACATGAGACATAAATTTTCTCAATTTTCTTGAAATGCAACCTGCACCACTGAACTCGTGTGTGTGTGCATGTGTGTGCTCCATAACACAGCCTCCAATCAGGATTCCACTGCTTTCAATACTGCTGCACCACACACACATACAGACAACCTCTGAGATAGCAACAGATTTAAACATTAGATGTCAAGAATGCCTGCAATGAAGCTTCCACAACAAATCTTTTATTTTCAGAGCAACTTTTTTGGCTACCAAGAAAATTTAAATCTTATTCAAAAGGCTTATTACTGAAAAAAGCCTTCCATATATGAGACATGACAAAATGTTTTTTTGGATGCAAGACATACAAATAAACAACTTCACCTTCATGATTAAAGAAAACAGATGGCATGTCTCAGACTGTCAGAAAACTAATGCTTTTCCTTTTCAGATCTACAATACTGCTATAAAAATCCAAGATTAGCATCTCCATCACTCTATGCAAAATCACATTAAGGTGATGAGCAGCAGCTACTGCTGAGAATATAAAGGCAGTGTGACTGATTCACTGGTAAATGCAATAACCTCACAATCGCTTCAAACACTAATTTCTTCTTTATCTAGAAAAATGGCATTAGCTTATGTCTGACCGTGTTGGTAAGTTTTTTAAGGTGAACACCTGATTCTCAAGCATCAGTGTTTTAAATAAAATTTCTCGTTTCTGAAATTATCCTGATATGAACATTTATGAAAATGCAGGCTTATTCTTGGAAATTTGGAATAACATAACGCAGCCACCACTCCAATTTACTATCTTTAAACATTTGACATATGCATTGAAAAGAGCACTCCACAAAAAACACATACCTTAGCACAAAGGCATTGCTGTTCCAAAAATATCTGTTTATTACCTTATTTCTAACACAGAAAGTTGATACTTCAAAGAGATAAAAAGCAAATAAAAAATCAAAATTACTTTAAAGATTCTCCTATGCATTGATACTATCAGATGATACCAGCATGTCAAAAGTTAGCCAAATCTGATAAAAAGCTCAATTTTACAGTTTAACAACTTAAAGTGGTTACTGCCAAAGACAGCTGTATTGTCATAAATAAAATGGTGAAATTCCATGGGTCTCAATGCTCCATCAAACAATAAAATAAAGCAGTATCCATTTTAAAAAGAAAATCTTACCCGTTCCCATGTAAAAGACAGACCTAGTGCATCAAACTGTTTCCTCATGTGTTGAATGTTACTGCAAAATAATGATAATAAATGAAAAATTATTAGCTTAAGACATTTCTAACATGTGATCATACAAAAAATCTGGTGCTTATAGAGTTCTGAGAAATCCAAAGCACTAGTTAACCTCTAAACACTATGATCTCACTAGCAGTAAAACTCAGAATTGTCAGAATACTCAAATAATAATTTTTAAAAGCCCCCAGTATATTCTAGTCCAGTTCCCATGGCTATGTATATGAGGCAATACATTTTTTTTTTCCCTAGATTTGAATGCAACTTAAAAGTAAATATGGCAGTGTAGTTGAAGGAAGCATTACCCAAGCACCACTTCTTACTATTTTTAATTATCTTTACTGCAGTTGAGTCAAAGGGCCCTCTTAAATCTCAATGCAGTAGGGGACACTTCCACTTTGAGCTTAATCCTGCTGTATTCTGGCAATGCTATCCTGGCTGTTATTTTGCTGTGGCTCTGGTGATTGTGTGGCTGTAGAATAACCTGAATCAGCCTACCCATTCAGCTGAAGATATGCCCTACAAAAATTCTCCAAAAAAACCCCACGAGATTTCTCTCCTCCCTCTGATCAACAGGCTGATCAAACCAAAACTATGGCCCACAAAACCAGCCAGTGCAAAGGAGGTGGTGAGAGCTTGTATCCTGGGAGGTACAAAGAATTACAAAACTTCTGGTGGCAGCATCACCATAGATAAACATTAATCAACTCATACACTGTTAGGTTAGATGCTGCTCTGAACAGATTAAATTACAAATGTAAAGTAAGATACATCAGGATATACAGTGAAGCTTTAGTTTGAAAATGTACTAAATATGCTTTACTAAAATACCCACAATTACACAATATTAATTAGTGACCTGGTGAGAATTCATTCAAATACTGCAAAATGAATTAAAATTTCTTAGGGACTTTGACCTTTCTACTGAAAGACATTCTGATAAAGCAATATCTATCCTCCCAGAGCGGCTGAGTTGACAGTCATGAAACAAAGCATTTAATTCTGATCAGAAAAAACTTGCAGTGCTGAATAACTGAGTACTGCAAGTATTTAGTATTATAATATCTTTGTCGGAAAAGTATCAAGAATCTTAAGATGGGACCAGAAGCATGAACAAAACCCAAAGAAACAGCATTCTCAAAGAAGGAAATGGATCAAGGACTATAAAGATACCACAGGCAGATTACTTCTTCCAGAGTACAACAAACAACTTCACTTAGGGAGATTGGTTTCCAAGTAATTTTCAGAAACTGTTTACTTATATATCATTTTACTCATTTTAACGAATATCAGGAGAACATAGGACCCCATTCTGTGTCTAAACCAAAAATATTCACAGAAATCAGCAGCAATAATGGCTGCTTAGCACTTTCCAAAATCCAGTCTCAAAAAATCCCAACTACCTCCTTCCTCTCTCCCATGGTACCAAAATCTGCTAGTAAATCTAACCACATAACTCGTAATTTTCCACTGTGTATTCTATACTAAGGTTTACCTCACCATGATGAAATTTTGATTTATTTATACCTGCTGGTTTGGGTGTTTGGGAAATGCTTCTCTTTTGATATTCTAGCATTTTACAATTTAAGTCATTGAGATTAAAACCTTGAAAATCATCCCAGTATATTTATCTTTCAAAGCAGAGTCATCTGCACAGTCCCATAAAATGTTTTCACATAACCTTGGTCTCAGACAACCCTGTTCTTTCCCGTACCATCTTTCTTCTGTGCTAGTTTTGCTCTGTTTTATTGATTCATGGGGGCCACAGTACAGGTATTCACAGTGAAAATGCCATATTTCAATTCATTTCACCTTTGTGTCCAGCTTGCAGGGTGAAGGCCATGTTCAATTGCAGCATTTTCTGCTGGTAAACCAAATGCATCCCATCCCATTGGATTTATCACCTGTCAGTAAAAGGAAAAACCACAATGTTATGCAACTTTCTGGAATGGCATCAGCAACACACTGAGAGGCCTCTGAATAATGAATGATGTTGGCATTCCAGCATTCAGTCAGAGCTGAACTTCTTCCAAACCTGCCAACTGTGGCTAGTTTTGCTTTAAAAGATGACTATGAAGTGCACTTGTTACCTACAATGAGATGTTAGAGGGAGTTTAAAATATTATGCAATAAACTCTCATGACTATTTCAATTTCAGGTTTACAATGACAAAACCAAACTCTTTGGTAAGTTTGTGTGGTGGTCAAAGTCAGCAGTTGATGCTGCCACTGGACAGAACTAAATATCCATTCTAAAACAGAAGATGTTAAGTAAAAATAGTTGAAACAACAGTTTTCTATCTGTGATTGATGTGTAGTCTTCTATTTTATTTTGTGTTGAAAAACAAAATAAAAGAAAAATACCCTATGATAACTTTAAATTCATCAGATAAAATTGTGAAGATGAGAAAAACCTGTTTTAGTCAAATTTTACTGAAATATCTCTTGCAAATACAGACTGCAGACTGACAAATTACTATTTTCTGACCACAAATAAATAAAGGTGGGAAAAAAGCTTACTACAAAACATAATAGATAATTTCGGTTGAAATAGAGATGTATTCTTCAGTTAACATGCATGTTATTTAGAAAAATAATCTAGCAATACAGTAAGTATTCAAAAAACCTCTTTAATAATCAACAAAAGAAAGGCCAGTATTTAAGATGCTGTCATTAAACACATATATATTGGATACCTCATAAAGCCAATTCTATTTCTTAATCTACAAATGTGCTATAAATTCAATAATCATTATTAAAATTATAGAAGTTTAACAATAGCAAAACATGACTAACATTTTACAAGTTGTAAGAAATCAAAATTTTTACCCCTTAAAATATCTATTTGTATAAAGAACATGTTTCTTAGTGGCATGTAAGCAAACAAGCCATAAAAGAGCAATCCCAGCCATACTAATCTCATAATACATCTCCATGTGAAAAATCACCTCATTTTAGAAGCATAAGAGCTACTTTTGTCACTGCTTTGAATTATTTTTATTCTTCTTTGCCACCACTTTCCAATCTTCTGACTTAATGTAATATTTCACAACAAATATTTTATAGACGTCTTTATAAAGATGCCCTAGGCACCAACACAGTGTAAAAGCAACAGGATTTAATAGATGTGACTCTTCAGCATTCTCATTTTCAGTACTGATCTAAAACTAAACCTGCTGTCTATCATTACTCTACTGGTGCAACAACAAAACCAAAGGTATTATTAACCTGTGATTATCTGTGATCCAAGCCAGCCCAATAAGGGCCCATGCACAGCACATTTTTGGTGTCTAAATCTAACAGAAATTGGAATGCTATTCCGTGTTAAAAACTCTCCCTAACTATCAGACAAACTATTGCTCCTCACACCATGGTATCAGAAATGATGAGTCTTAACTGCCTATTTCCTCACATATAGACAGGGGAGTTTACATGGAAAATGTCAGCTGGAGCCTAAACCACTTCTCAACACCCCACTGAAACATATCTCTGCCCAGCCCCTCCCCTCCCTAACCATCCACCCACCAATCAAAACTATTGGTATGAAAGAAAAAAAATAAAAAAAAAGAGAGTTATGCTTTATATAAGCTATAAATACCAACAGAATTTTTATGGACATCTTAAAATATTAATTTATGTAGCTCAGTTCTTTCTGATCGCTAGTATTGCTGACAACCGACCTCTGGACAGATGTGATGGAAAAAAACAGATTTTTTTTTTCCATGCACAATACATGTTTTCTTTATTTAAATGCCCTAGACTAATGTCCTGCCTTTACATTCTTACAAATACAAATTGATGCATATTAAGTGAGATTAGAAAAAATCAGTCTTGGTTAATTTTTGTAAAATCTGGCTTCTGATGATCTCCTGGATACAGACAAGCAGCCAAACGCAAGACACAATCTCATTTCTCATGGCCCTGAGCAAAAAGATGTGGGAAAAACAACTTCACTACCAGCGACAGACTCCCCAAAAGGGCTGATGGGTGCTGCAGACAGTTCATGTGCAGACATTTTAACCCTGTACCATCAGTGCTGGAAGGAGCAACCTGTGCTCACAGATCTTCCAAATCCTAGCATTTATCAAAAAATGCCATATCCACTCTTCACATTCAAAAGTTCAATTTAATGACCAATAGCATTCCTCAAGCTAAAGGTCTGAAGAAGTATGCTACTTCAAGTTTCAATCAGAAAACTGAATTTAAAGAGACATTAAAAATATCCTCAAATTAGCCTCCAGGATAGATCTATTTATGTAGTTGCTATAGAGATGAATGTAACATGCACAGGGGTTTAGAAAATTATTTCAAGTTTATTGTCTCTTTTAATTCTCTACCATGAATGGATTTGAATGATTTATGAAATGCATTTGTCTAAACAACAGGTCAGCTCTTCTGGCTGTAATCTGCAGCAAAAATGCCACACTCTCCACCCAGCATTTGACATTACATCTTAACTCTAGTTATTCAACATAAAAATCTGAAAAGAAATGGAAGAGGAGAAGAAAATATGCAACTAACATGTCAGAAGTTAGCACAAAGGAAAAAGGAACAGTTCGACTGTTCAAAACAAATTAAAAATAAAAAAAAAATTGGAAAGCAGTTTTGAATACCAAAGGGTTATTCCTTGTAGCTCTTTGATGGGTTGGTCACTGGTCTAACTAGCAGAAAACATGGCTGCTCTCTCTAGCAGCACAGATGAGTAGAAGAAAAACAAGTCATCCACTTTCTTGAATGCTGACTTGATTGCTTTCAACAGCAACTTCTAAACTTTATGCAACTGAGGGATCCATTCTGCCCACTGCAGTGACCATTCTTCCGAGCATCACTTCTCTAAGCCTCAAGGAGAAAGAAAAACAAATGACTGTATTTTGTTAAACAGGAGGCTGCATAAGTCTAAGGGTGCCTACACCAGGTAAAACAAGGCAGGCTGTAGTTCCAGCCATTTTACAATGGCAGAAGACAGCGCCATCACCAAAGGCAGCTGTGTGTTCATCCTCACAATGAAGTGGGCAGGTGAACTCCTCGTGCTGGAAACTCCCAGGTTAGTGTTGAACATACATGGCATAACTTCAGATCCTCAGAAGCTCACATGACCATGCAGGATCAGCTATGAAACACTGGCATTTTCTACCCCTTAACATGGTTTGCACAGGAGTATAAAAGCTTACAAGGAAGTGATTAAACAGCATGTAGGGAACAAAGTGCTCAGTAACTACGACACTGAATCGTCTTTTTAGGAACAAATTATTAAAAATAAAAACAGCTGCATCTTGAAACATTTTAGATCCCAAAGACTCTGGCTTGAAGCATTTTTAAGAATCATTTCCCAGCATGGTCAAACATCTGTTGTTAGCGATGACTAGAGATCTTCATGTTACTGTGGGACCAAGGGGAGGAAGACACAAACTCCCTTGATTCAATGCTGAGACCTCAGCTCTTCCTCTCTGAGTATTCTCATGTGTTCACTGCTGTAACAATCAGCTCATCACACTGGCATCAGTAGGTGAGATCAGTGTACTGTATAACACAGAGCTGACAATGATCTCATAACACTCAGCTCTAAGCCTCCATCAGCATAACCAGGGCTGGTGATTCAGTGAATTTTCCTCGGTCTTTGTAAGGACACAAATAACATGTTTGCTCTCCTGATGTACTCAGTATATCTCAGAACTATGACCAGGGAGCTGACATACTGTTCTTACACTCAGATCAGAGCATTCTAAATTTTAAGAAAGATGGTAGACTCAGTGTCAGAAAGGCCTGTAGATAAATATATTTAATTCAGAGAATGTGCAATAAAAGAAGATGACCAGAAATGAAAATGAAGAGGCTTGCTGACAAATTAGTGGTTTGAATTGATACAGCAAAGTCTATGTTCCTATCTCTGCTTGCAGCCCCAAGACACACTCGACATGAACTGACCAAAACCAGCTGGCAAAACAGGCAATCCATGATTACAAGTTCCAGCTGCCAGAAAACACCCCTGGCTCCATCATGGATCTTGCAATTGTGCAATCACAGACATGAGACAGCGAGGACTTGGAGGTGGAGAGGGCAATGGAAAGGATGGCTGCTCCTTCCATTGGCTGCCCACAGTGGGCTGAACTTGTTGAAAATCTGGTGTAAACTGGCGTATTACAGCACACTTCAAATACAAGACCTCCCTTGTGTGAGGTCCTGGATTCTCTTTTAACCACTACAGGTAATAGACATCATTGCACAACAGGTAAAAATTATCACAAACAAACAAACAGACAGACAGACAGACAGACAACTCCCCCAAGCAGACAAGGCACACCTGAAAAAAGATAAAAATAAGGAATTTTTGACCAGTGTAGATCCTAAAAAGGATTATTTCAATGCTTCTCTGCAACATAGTGCTGCACATTAGAGAAGGTACTCTCTAATAATCAAACCATACAGATTTCTATCAAAACATAAAATGCCCATTTATTTTTATTCTCATAGAATATAAGATATGAGAAATTACTCAACATCCACAAAATACCACACAGATTTTGAGAACAAAGTTATCTTTTGCCTTTTAATCTCACACATTCTTGTCTAACATAATTATATTTAAAATTATATCTCATTTTCTCTTTTTCTTTCAAAATGAAACAGAGTGAGCTCATTAACACCTTCAGTACAGGTTGTGGGAAAACTGAAATTAAATAAGATTCAATTCACACACAATACTTGTAATATTTGCTACTTAATTTATGCCACATGAAATAACCTGACAAAAGGATACAAAAGCCTCACAAAAAAAACCTGGAGAATAGCAGCTAGAGATGAGTAAAAAACGGATCTGTATCGAAATAATTCATCCTACTGATGATTAATTATAGAGTTTTAATTAAACTTGCCTGTCTGGCTTCAATACCATTCACTTTTGCAATTTCAAGAGCATTAAGATTCACTGCTGAAAGGGAAAATAATTAATGAAAATACATCCAATTAAAAAGTAGATATGTTATAGATAAAAAGAAAACGCTCTTCAAGTCATTTAGGGGCATTGCAGAAATATCACTGACTATATTTTAATCCCATCCATCCCAGTTTAAGTATAAATTAAGAAATAATGAGTATAGTGTGATTCTAGCGAGCAGGAATTTCCCCCTGATTTGATTACAGAGAGGACTATTCTCAGTTCTGTACAACTCTCACATGTGACTGCCTGGCTTTGGTACCAGTTTCATGACAAAGATATCACAAGAACTATTGAACTGAATCACTCTGCTTACTGATCACTAAGGGAATTATTCTCAGTCTTCTGAGAGGCACAAATTATCCACTTTGGAATTTATCAAAGACATGCTAATGATAGCATGATAAAGTAATGGTAAATACTTTTTCCCAGAGCAATAGCACACTGGAAATCTGCCATAGTGAAAATCACCATGAATATCTCTATCATTTCTACACAGCAATCTCAAATAATGAATAGGAAATAATTTCTTACAAAACTCCTACATTTGCATTCACAACATGCATGTAAATTCACAGAGTAAACACAACCAGAAACTACACATAATAGTTCTGGACTGATTTATTAACAACTATAAATTTGTAATTTAAAATATATGCATTACTTTTTCATAGAATTTTATAATAAACATGTTTTTAATAAGATGTAGAAATCTCCATATAAAAACTGTTTTAATTGCACTTCAAGAAACGTGTCACCCTTAACACCCTCTGGAAAGACCAGCTCAGTGCAGCCATGCTAAGCAATCTATATGGCTTACATTTCCCAGGCAGAGACTTCAAACTTCATCTTCAGTAATCAAAATGCAAACAAGTTACCTTCTAACACATGTACTCTACAAATCATTTATCCAGCAACCCAATCCAAGTGCATGACACCTTGCTTCCCATGCACTGCCTACAGGTCCTTGAGGAGTGACTGCTGGAACAAGACAATGCTTTACAATGCTTTCATCTACAGTTTTATATTGAAACAGTATTTCTTTCAGAAACAAGGTGGGGAAAAGAGCAATAGATATATATTTTCACACTTAAAGCAGTACAGGTTTTCTGGGAAATATCTGTAGAGTTCAGTGTGCATTACCTCTCTACAATATTTTAAACTGAAACAAAATCAGAACTTATAGAGCAGAAAAAAATTTGAATACTAATGTTACATTTTAGAAAAACCAAAACCACAACAGAATCCAAATGATTAAAAACTTTCCTGTTAAAATTTCAAAATACTTCCAATATGAAGAAATTACACAACTGCATTCAAAATAATCCCTTTGTAAATGTATTCTAGCCTATCCTCACTAAAATATTACAAAATATAGGCCAATTCTTGCCTGCTCAGACTAAATCAAGATGTAACTAATTTACTGTTTTCTCAGTAAGGCATTCTTTATGAAAAATACCTCCACCTTGTTCAATATAAATTAATCTCTTACTCAATCATATATTCTTGTCAACTACATACACATGATAGACGTTTCCCCTCACTGTTTATTAAATAACAAATATACATTGTAGTCTGAAGCTTTCCCTGGGAACTGTAAATCTGAATGGTTTTTTCTGTAACTTTCATTGTAACAGCCCATCATTTCTCATTGCCTTACACTTTTAATTTGAAAATGATGGATGCAAAGTTTAAACAACATTGTTGCTCAAAAATCTTACCCTAACCTTGCATTGAATGCCTGAAATTGATTCACTTCTCAGATTTTTAATTAGAGAAAAATTAGCAGTCCCTAGGCTTTCAAACATAGAATATTACAGCAGAATTTTGAGAAAGAAATAGAAGATCAATAGAATAACTTCAAAATTATGCATACTAACAGTTCTGTTTCTAAAGCATTCTTTCTTTATATATACTGAAGAATTCCAGTAATTCCTTGAATACTGAGAGACAAATTAATTTTTCTAGGGAATATATAAAGTTTTATGATATAACCACGTCTTAGCTTACAGTCATCACAGTATCTTATACATCATAATAACCTTTGACAGATTGTACAA
This sequence comes from Zonotrichia leucophrys gambelii, assembly GCF_028769735.1. Classification (NCBI taxonomy): domain Eukaryota; kingdom Metazoa; phylum Chordata; class Aves; order Passeriformes; family Passerellidae; genus Zonotrichia; species Zonotrichia leucophrys. Next base: position 46,637,882 of record NC_088171.1, on the reverse strand, counting down.
CCATGAAAAAGGCAGAGAGAAGCTTTAGAGGTTGATAAATTAATTGCAAAGAGAAAATCAATTATACAGACTCCAATTCTAAGTGATGGAGAAATTAGCATGGGCAATAAAGGAAAAGTTCTTTAAAGTAAATGTAAGTTCCAGCAGGTTAATGCACATCAATAACACAATGCCTATTAATCTGACATACCCAGAAAATCATCTGAGAGATTTTTAATGTCTCTTAATTGTAAATGAAAGTTAAATTCTTTGGCTTCCCACCTTTAGTCAAAAATAGATGTTCAAACTGGTTAACATAACAGAAGATATAAGTATTTTTAGAAATCCAGCATGTTCTACAGGCACTTCTTCAAAGTAATTTTTACAAGAAATATAAAAATGTGCTGAAATGCAAGATGTAAAAACTTCAAAAGTCTGGAAAAAATTTTCCATAAAAAATATAGGCAAACGTGGAAAAAAAAACTTGTTTGCATAGCGGCTCTTGCATTTCACTGGAATTATATTATCTTTTTACTTTTCTCCAAATGTTTCCATTAAAGTGCCTACTTACCTTGTACTTAAAAATTTACAAGAGCATGCTACTGGATGCAGATAATTATTTTCACTTTATTTTCACAAGTACAAGAAGCAGCAAGTTTTCATCTTTCTGAACAGCAATTTACTGGCTACCTTCCCTGCTATTGATAAGAGAGGGCTACATCCTGAAATGACATTTCATGAATGGTCTTAACATCAAGCAAAAATCAAGCATACCTTCAAATGCCCTGTTAGCTGCATTTTTTTAGTGAGATCCAAGTTCTGGTCATTCAGAGGAGTCAGGAAAGGTAAGTGTTATAACAGACATTGGGGTTTCTTCTCATTTAAAGTCTAAGGCATTTATTTCTTTTCCTGCAATTTTGGAAGCCTAAGAATGCATATCTGTAGAGCAGCAGCAAGTATTCAGTGCATGGTATGCTCATCACTGGCAAAAAACACATAGTATGTGGAAAGGCAGCACACTGAATAATGCAGTGACAATACCTATCAGAGTCTCAGGGATGGTGATAAATCCAGGAAATGCTACACTTCTTCAGCACTTGTAGCAAGGAAATTGCACTTAGTACCACGACCAGCAACTAACATTCTTTCTCAATTTCATCTTCTTTGTACTCTTTTGAGGTTGATACCTGTATTCTTGAGCTGCTCCTTCACTCTTGTACAATAGAGAGACTGCTTCCTGTCATCCTAAATCCTTGCCTATACTATTTTCCTCTTTTTGTTCCCTTCTCTCTTCATATTCCTCCTTCCTACTGTTTTCCCAGCTTCTTCACATTTTCCCTCTACCAAATGTCTTTCCTCTGTAATATGGCTGTCACTCAGGCCACAGCTCTCCTACACCTTCCTTACATCCTTCAAATTTTACCTTGCCAGCCTTTACTGCGGAATGCCAGCCAAGATTCCACTGCAGATTGCAGGGACAAGGCTCTCAGCTACCCCTTCAACCTAATGGAGAGACAGAAGGCAGTGAGGAGAAATTATGAGGCAGGCGTGGGGGAGACTGGGAAACAGAGAAATGTGGAAGGGAAAATGGGATTTCTCCTTGCAGATGTAGCAAGAAAGTTAAGACTTAGCCTACCTTGTAGGCCTGCACCTTCAGAGGATATTTCATTTTTATGAGGAAGGCTGAAATGGGCAAGCCAAGGGGTCAGATGCTACAGGACAGAAACTTTCAGCTACACACACATGATGTAACATATGGCATGATCCTGTTCATCTGACTTGCAGCAGTCACAAAAAAAAAGAGGTTTCTCTCCCAGCAGGCACAGAGGCATCTGCATCTGACAAGTGACATGAACTGGTTCTCAGGAGCAGAAGAGGTGAAAGCAGTTGGGTTTGGTGGTATCTATTTTCTCTTGCCAGGTACATCTTTTCCTCCCCCCTGGTCCCACCCAGCTGACAGGAGGGCTGTCAGCCTCCTCTCACAGAAACTGTGTGGCCCAGAGGTCTCAGTGACACTGTGCCACACATCAGTAGATTCAGGCACCTCATACAGCACCAGCTGTTATCACCTGATGTAGCTTCCAACCACTCCTACCAACAGTGAGCTCTGAACACCACTGGCTTTAATAAAACTCTCATATTTCAGTATTCAAAGCTTCACAGGTCATTATCTACACACCTGCAGCACATACTCCACTTTCATGGATTTTGGTAAATACTAATTTCCTGATCAATTGTGATATTAAAATATAAAAATCCCCAACCCAGTCCTACCACTGATCTATTCTTACCTGCATCCCTCTCATTTTCTGGAACCGAGCTACTGCATCACTGATGGTGTAGACACGAACATGGCCCATGTGAAGCTTCCCAGAAGGATATGGGAACATAGAAAGCACATAAAATTTTGGTCTTGATTTCTAGAAAGAAATGTTTAGAAACTAGTAACTACATGAGTTAGCATTTCATTTGAACAAATACACATGCATATTATAAACTACTACACGACACCATAAATCGAAACACAGCTCTGCTGGAACTGATCTAAGTGAGCACTGACAAAGTTCATTGGATCAAATTCTTTGGGGCTGTGAATGGAGATGTTTGACCAGACTTTGCTGCCATCTCATGAATTTATACTGATGCTTCTATGGCACTTAAATGTTATGAAAATTAATTCACTTTTACTCAAAAAGCGCTGTATTGACAGAACTGGAGGTTAACTATAGCATCTGCAACTGATTATCTATGTGTTCGTAGTCTGCCCCAACAAAAACATGAAAACATAGCAATTAAATTACACTCACAACAGTTTAAATAATTAATGTTTTATTTTGTATCTACAACAAACACAGAGCTCACTCCTGGCCAGTTGCTTTTTGTCATCTGAACTGCAGTAACTCCCAGAGTGACTGCATCATTTGCAATTGCATGAACATCTGCTAAAGGGAAACTGTTCAGTTTCACTACGTATCCTCAGATCCGAACACATCTTACAAGCAAGATTTTGCATAATGAAAAGAAATGAATACTTTCATTTACTTAGGTTTAATTAAAATGACAAAAGTTACAAAGAAATCACAAATCTTCTTGCACATCAATTATTCCTATTACATCTTGATTACCACTGAATTCATCACTGATACATTGATAGTATCAAGAGCCACTGATACTTGCTAAATTCTTATATTATTTTTCTTGTTAATAATAAAAAAATTACAGGCAGCTTTCAGCTTTTACTGTTCTGAATAAAACTCTATTAGTATTTGTCAAATAATATCTCTTTATCACTTTTGTTCAATCACAGCAAAATCAGAAATAATCTGAGCACTACACACTATTTGCCTCTTAATATGTTATAAAATCTACCTCAACTGTAAGGATAAAACAAAAATATCATTAAAAATACAATTTAGAACTTAGTATACATATGCTATATATGACTTCTATGTGCATATGTATATAAAAGGCAAAAATCTAAATGAATGCTTTCCCTGCTACAGGTATACATACACATCACTTCATCTCAGTTTTCTTTCCCAGAAAAAGCAAGCTCTTTTCTCTCTTCAACATTTTGATAGAATTTTTTTTTTTTGTCAGAGAAAAGGCAAATTTTAAGAGAGATGAACAAAAAAACAACAAGAGCCACAGAAGTGTACTTATCTATGGTGACAGAATAATTGTGAAGGCAAAAAGAGTCAGAGACTGCGATACAGCTGTTTTCAAGATCTTTTATTGCATGGGAAAACTTTTTTTTTTCTTCAAGTCACTTACTATTCCTATGAGACTGTAAACCAGAAAATATCAAAAAATCTTTTTCCCTTTACACAGATTTTAGTGAGTCACAGGGTGTAGTGTGATAGATTTGTCATAATGTGGGGAACAGAACCTTGAGAAAATTGTTTACAAAAGTTACAATTAGATGTTTGTTTTAATACTTTAAATAATTAAGTCCAAATATCGTATAATATGCAAAGAAAGAACTGATTACTTAAACCCTTCCTAAATGTACAAGTTTATACTTTGCCTATTACTGTATTTTTCCTCAGGATGTAAAAATTTTTTTTGTTTACTTATTTCATTAATGGTTTTCAATAATCTACATGAAAGTATTTTCCCCTGAAATGTAATGCACATCTAATCATTAAAAGCCATCTGTACTAAGTAAGTTTCAATTAATTTCATTCTAAGAAAACAAAAATATAAACATGTAATCTCCACATTTCTCATATTGCTTACATCAGTTTCTGAAATTCTGCAGAACTGTTCCTTTATTCTTGGGAACCACCAATTTTCAACTCGTTTCCTTGTCTCCAACCCATAGTTTTTTTCCCATTTGCCCGTCTCACTGTAAATGGTTCTCACACAAGCAGGAACCAGTCTTCTCTGCCATTTAATTAATCCCAGGAAGCCATTTAGTTGTCTCTTCAAACAGGAGGAACAAGGGCCAGCTCTTTGATAAACCGACTGCATTCTTAAGGTTATGGTATCTGAAAAGACAAAAATATCTATTTCATGCCACAATACATAACAAGAATTCAATGATTATTATGATTATACTGAAAAGCAGTAGCTATTAAATTATTTCAACTTGACTTAGTCTACTCAGCTGCTTTTCATGGAACTTGCATTTTATTTCCACATCTGAATTATAAAAGTATGTATTTTTTAGTCAAGAGAACTAACTGTGGCCTTGCACAGAACAAAACCATTGTGTTAGATGTCTTATCTAATAAAATAAAATTCTTGCATTCAGTCTCCCATAAAGGCATAATCAGTCAATTGAAGGTTCCAGAAGCTCCACTGCCTGAAGAGAAGATGGCTAACAGGGTGTTAGTAAAAATTCAGAATGAAACAGAGAGAAAAGGAAGTTGGATGAAATTATACTGTAAAAATACTGAATTTGTCATCACTGAAAAGAGATGGGGGAGGATGACTATAATTAGTAGATTTCAACCAGATATTCTAAACCAACTATTTTGCTAAGGCTTTCTTTTTCAACTAAAAATCTGGTTAACTCCTCAAATGCTTCAGAGAGAATCTTCTAAGCTACTCAGATGGGAAAAGATTGAACAGCTCCCATATCTGGGATCAGTCTCAACAAGATTTTTGCTGATTTTACTTCCTACAGTAGAAAATATGGCATTAAAAGAACCTCTACTCTGCGATTTCCTTTTCATCTTGACTGCCTTTTTTTTTTTAAATGGCATTTTTACATCAGTATTTTCTATTCTCTACGGTTGGTTTTGGTGCTTTGGTGTTGTTTTTCTCTTTTTAATTTTGCCCAATACACTTGTATCAAACTAGCTGTTTCAGTCAGTTCAGAATTTTCCTTGCAGAGTTACATCAGTAAAATCTCAGTGTAGAGAAACTCTGAATAAGAAAAGATTTTACTTATGCATTTCCTGTAAGGTAGAAACATTATCAGTAGAAATAATTGCTACAGCACCTAAATTAGATCCCCAGCAAGCTAGTGGGAGTTATGCTTCCTTTAACATTCACCATACATGCACACACAAACCCTCACTGCCTGTCTCATTACCTATGCAAAGAATTGCTCCTTTTTCCCTTACTTATCAAGCAGGGTCTTATAAACACTCCTTCACTTATGTCACATCAGTGCTTTGGATTTCTTGTTGCTACCCTCCATAATCTCTCTCATTTGTAATAAAAACAGATCCAGGACTGTACTCAGGATTCCCAGTTCAGGCGCACATGAGTCATTCAGGAGACTCCAACTTCCCCCAGCCCATAACATCACACTCATCTCAAAATTAGCATCTCAGTACTTCAAAGTTTTTTGCTTACTTTTACTAATTATTTTCTTATTACTTATGTCTCGTTTCTATTGATTTCTTTTACAACAGAAAGGAGTGCTTCCTTATACAAGCCAATTTCAGCACTGCTGGTTTACAAAGGAAGTATTTTAAACCCCAGGAGCTCCATATGAAAGGAGACTAGTGGATGAGAGGACACAGTCTCAAGCTGCACATGGGGAGGTTTATGTTGGACGTTAGGAAGAATTTTTTCCCAGAAGGGTTGATTAGATATTGGAATGGGCTTGCCAAGGATGTGGTGGAGTCACCATCCCTGGAGGTGTTTAAGGAAAGACTGGACATGACATTCAGTGCCAAGGTCTGGTTGAGCGGGTGATGTTTAGCCATGGCATGGACTCCATGATCTCAGAGGTCTTTTCCAACTTAACTGATTCTGTGATTCTGAGACAGAAAGAACACAGACCCCATGCCTGTGCACAGCTCAAGGAAGCCCACCAGCCAATGTCATGCCTGAGAGGGCACATTTGGGTGACCTCCGGCCCTACAGGTCACCCAGGCAGGGGTCACAGCAGTGCATGGGAGTGAGAAAACAGCCACAGCCAAGGGCACACAGCACTACCACCACTATGCTCATTCAAATAGATGGAATGTCAGGATGAGAAAAAGAACTGCAGTGTCCTTGCTGCTGCTCCCAGGTACCATCATGCACAGGGTGCAATGGTCAGCCAGCCATGTGCTGGGGCAAGCCAGGATGCATGGCACAGAGGATAATCAAATCCAAATGACATGGCACTAAGCTGTTTTTCCTTTCCAGGCTTGTGTGCATGGAGCTAGGACAAGGAGAGTGACTCTCCCTGCCCCACTTAAGGGCACTCCAGCCCAGTGCTGTGTGAGTCTTTCAAGGAGCAGGTTAGGAGCCTAGAACTGTCTTATTCAGGCAGGTGTGCCAAGCAAGGAGGAAGGGGCTGGTCTGATAGAGAAATAAATCACAGAATGTCCTGAGCTACAAGGGATGCACAAGGATCGCTGACTCCAGCTCCTGGGCCTGCACAGGCCCCTCCAAGAGTCACACCATGTGCTCAGGAGCACTGTCCAAGCCCTTCTTGAGCTCTGTCGGGCTTGGGGCCGTGACCACCTCCCTGGGGAGCCTGTTCAGCGCCCAACCACCCTCTGGGGGAAGGACCTTTTCCTAATACCCAATGTAAACCTCCCTGACACAGAAAACGTTTGGAAAGATGCAGTAAGCAGGCAGGAGACTGAATTAAAGTCCTGGAAACGGACTAACGAGGCCCAGCACATTTCACTCAGCCCCGCGGGAATGGGGGCGTGTCCCGCCGCTGGAGAAGCACGGGGAGCAGGCGGGACAGAGCGAGAGGGGGAGCGGGGACAGAGGGAGGCCGGAGGAGGGGGGAACTCCGTGGGCGCATGATCGCCGGGAGAGCCGGCTGGGCGCGGGCAAGGAGCCCAAAGGAGGTGGCTTTGGGAAGCGGCGGGCGGCGGGATTAGCGCGGCTGCGGCGGGCGGTGGGTGTGAGGCGGGGCCGGGCTGGGGGGGGACCGTTACCTGCGCGCGCCCTCCCTCAGCTCCCCCGCCGGGCCGCGGGCGCCGCCATCTTGGCGTGTCGGTGTCGGAGCGAGGCGCCGCCTCCGCCCTTGGCGCCGCCCGACGGGGCGGGAGCTCCGCGCGGGGAGGCAGCGGGAAGAGTTTCCACCTTTCCCGAATGTAACGTGGAAGGGTAGAACAAGAGGAAATAACAAAAATAATGATATTTAAAAAATTAATTAACCGGGATTCAGCTCTGTAGAAAATGCACAGAGCCTGCTCGGCCTTGAGAAGAGAGGGGCCCTCATTAATGTTTATTGTGAAAAACGCCAATTGCTGTGTTTTTTTTTTTAATTTAAAAAGTCTAATAGTAATAAAATGGTTATAAAAATAGTAATACAATTAGAGTAATAATAATTTGGACAATTTGAATTAGGATAATATGAAACAATAGAAATAAAGAGTTACGGATGTCCGGGTACCTTTTTCTGGGCAGCACGAGCCCGAAAAAGGATCCCCGTTAACAAAGGATTAACCCCTAAAAGCAACAGCCTGTTGCATGTTCATACACCTCATACATGATGCATAAATTCCATTCAAAGACAGGATTCTGTCTGGTCACCGTCAACATCTTCCTCTGAATCCTAACAGCGCCTTCAAGGCGGGAAGAAGTTCGTTTCTTCTGAAGGGGGCAACAAATTCTTTTTATCTGAAAGGTTTAGGTGTCCTATGGCTGCTATCTCACTGCAAGTCCTTTCTTTAAAAAATAACTTACATAGCATAGTTTCTATTCTAACCTTTTTTATAACTTAAAACTATATTTAACACACTACTTAAGAGAATTAATACAGCGTTACTTTCTAACACAACACATATAATATTCATTTTAATATTTGCAAAAAGCCAATCATAAAATACGCATTTTTCACATTTATAAGTATCTAAAGCGGCGGTGCTGAGAGGATGTTTCCAGGCTCTTCTCAGTGGTGCCAAGCAATAGGGCATGACACAACCGATGTAGGCAGACACTGCTGCACAGGAAGTTCCAGCTGAACATGAAGAAGAATTTATTTGCTGTGCAGTGACCGTGCCCTGGAACAGATTGCCCAGAGAGGTTGTGGAGTCTTCCTCATTTGAGATATTCGGGAACCATCTGGGCTCAATCCTTTGCTGTGTGCTCTAGGATGATCCTGCTTGAGCAGGGAGGTTGGACCAGACGACCAAGTGTGGTCCCCTCCAACCTGACCAGTTCTGTGTGGTTAGTTTTGCTCCCTTCCACATACACAGATGCCCTGTAAAGTGACTGTATAGATTAGTAATTTCAATAATTGCTAATCTATACAGTCTAATTACTAATTTTACTTATCTTTTGGGGTTTTTTATTTGTTTGTTTGTATATTGGTTTGGTTTTTGTTGTTTTTTTTTTTTTTTCAGATTCTGAAATAAAGGCTACAGTTTGGGGATTTTTTTTTGTGATGTCTTTTTGACTAGTCAGAGTAAAAAGCATAAGTCACAGAAATACAGGACCACAAAATAGGTACCTGGGAGCAGGAAAAGCACTGCAGTTCTCTTTCTTGTCCTGAAATTCTGTGTGTTTGAATGAGCTCAGCTCTAGTGCAGTGTGCCCCTGGCTGTCATCTAACTTCCCTCCTTCAACAGGGTCATCCTAGACAAAATGGCACAAGTCAATAAAGGCAATCTAGCCCAGCATAATTAATGCTACCTCTGCCTGGACAGCAACATCTCATCCTGTTGTCAACACTGTGGAGTTCAGACTTGGTTTTAATTACTGCAAGTAACTTGTAGTACCCTCCAAGGAACAAGAAATAATAATTATATTTTTTTCCCCCATGTTTATGCCCTTTTGCTGCTGGTAACTGTTGGTTCTTTTAATTTTTAGACCTTTTTCTTCACTGTTGTGTCTCCAGCACAGTTTAAACAGACACTGTTTATGCAGTGCAATGCCTGCAGTAAAGTCAACCTTCTTATGTGACTAAAAATAAGTATTTACTGAATAAAAGCTTTCCACTTGGTTGTGTGTACCTGTCAAGTGTGCTTAAATTATAACCTTTTCACCACAAAAATGAACAGAGAGCAGCTCTGATGGTTACCCTGCTGATAAACTAGTACACTTTCCCCATGACTCTGTGCATGATTTTATTTTGCTTTCCAGTTGATCTCCCTCTCAGCAGGTGATGGCAATCTGGTTTTAACAGGACTTCCATCCCAGATTTCTCCCTGAGCTGCTGTGTGAGCTCCAGGACTGAGGGAGGATGAAGCATTTTGTTGTTTGTGGGGACAGAGAGTGCAGTCCCTGGCTGAGTCCCTTCCCCAGGATAAATGACAGCTCATGACCAGCTGGGACAAGTTTTCAACTTACAGGACGATTTCCCCTCACACTGCCCTTAACCCCTGCACTCTTCTGATTCATGTCTGAGTGAATGGATGTATCTCAGAGAGGTTAGCAGACTGGGTGAGACCACAGAAAAAAAGCCAGTGTAAGATTTTGGAGCTATTGTGTGCTTTTGGCTGTCCTCTTGACACCCCAGGGCACTTATTGATTGCCATTTCTTGGCATTGCTGACATGGGGTCTTGACAGTGTTTTTGAAATGGTGCTGCCAAACAGTCAATGCTTCCTACCATAAATAAGGAAATAAAATGTCCAAATACCAAATAACAGCGTATGTCTGGATTGGTTTTGACCTTCATAGACTATCATACCTGGAAGAATACCTTTGTACTTCTTTCCTTCTCAGAATGTTTCTGGTTGGTCTTGGTTTTTCTCACTTAGTTTCTGTTTACAGAAAGTCTTATACCTTTTCTAGCTTTGTTTGATATTGGCTGTCTTCCTCACTATTAGAATCCAGATTGCACAATAAGCTCCAATAAGATCAACAGAAAGTGACACAAATTAAAATTTCAGTATATTCTCAGAGCAAGTCTCCAGTATTATCTTGACAGAAGTCACCTTTTACATGTTCTAAGTAACACCCAATTCAAACCTGTGGCAAACCTGCTTGAGTTGTTTTTGTTAGCAGCTAATAAAAGTCACATCAGTAAAGTCCTTCCAGAAGAAAATAAGAATATTATATGATTTTGGTTTTTATTTTTCTCCAGTTATTTTTTTTTTAAAATAGTGTCTGCAGAATGGCACTGTAGCCAAGACTTGGCACAATACTTGCCATATCATCAGAGTCCCAGGATAGATTTGAGTTCCACCAAGCCCAGTTTGGTTGTTGGTTAATATGATGAGAACAGAGAAGAGCTAGAGGCTCCGCATGGGCCCAAACCAAAGTGAGTGCTCCTCAGGGGTGGCAGGTCTACTTTTGTGCATAGCATACATCTAACTTTCTAGGAAACATTTAAGGTTGTGATGAATTTAGCAATAATCTAAACAGATTATCCTCAGCTTCCAGCAAATCAAATACATAAGTAGATTGTCAGGATGAGAAAGCAATGTTTTAGTGAAATGAATGGATTAAAAAGATAAGACAAAGGTCTAACTACTGAATCAGCTATAATCTTGATGGCAGTGCGTGAGAAATATAGGTCAATATGTTTAATGTTGGATACTTCAATAGTCCAGAGATTGAAATGTATTTTAAAAATTATAATTCTAAATTGGAGGCAGTAATTAGAATTTCAAAATATTTTCAAGACAACATAAAATAAACCTCTCGTTATTTTGCTAATTTTTCTTGCTCTAAGCTCTGTGGTGTTTTCCCCAGTTGAGGGGAAGAGCACTACACACACAAAGTGAAGAGTTTTTAATTTGCAAGCGAGGATGGCCAGCTGCTCCACATCAGGTCCCATCCCTTTGGAAGTGGGAACCTCTCAGGTTCCTGAGCAAAATCCTGTAGCAATAATGAATCAGAGCCGTGAGCTGCACAGTGCACATATGAGTGACAATGAAACCCCACAATGCCTTGATTGCCCTGGCAAGGGTTGGAGACACCACCCACTCACCTGTCTGTCCTTATTGGGCCAAAACCCATGCAGAGTGCAGAGAGCAAGCAGGGACACAAGCCCTTAAAAGATTCAGACTTTTCCAAACAGCATACCTAACCCACTCTCCCATGATCCCCACCTTCCCCATTTGGAGTTTTGCTTCCTAACCTAGTCTGTATTCTCAGTCTCATTTCATTATGGGAAATAATTGATATAAAAATCTTTGTATTTTCTTTAATAATCCTAAGCTATTTTCCATCAGGCTGAGAGTCTCCTGATTTCTTTTTTTAGTCTGTGCACTAATGTGTTTGTTAGCATTTTCATTAGTCCACATAAAGCCTGGAGCTGATTGGGTAAATAGGTAATTCATTAGTTCCTGTATGGGAAATGTGCAGAAGTGCCCCAGTTGTCTGTCACTTAAATAGACATGGTTCCCAGATTTCCGTACAAGTATAATTTTGCTTTGGCTGATAGTTACCAGAATTGATGTTTGTGCTTCCTGGCATTGTGTTTTTGCTCCTACATCAACAACATGACTAGTATTTTTTTCAGCCTCCTACAAAAAGAGGATTAAAACCCAGCCTTTCAAATACAAAATGATCTTTATTGTCTACTTAAAATCCCAGCCCCATTTCATGTACTTAAAGAATTTGTTTGGTTATTTTTTTCCATCCAGCTCCTTGAATGTGGCTTTTGCTACTGAGTTTTGTTTTGCTGTTGTTTACATATGCGCATATTTAGTCGTTTTGCTTTAAAACACAATGTCAGATAAAAAATACAGGTGATTGGATTGCAGGGGTGTGAAGACTGTCACTTGAGAATATAAAAAGGCAAGAAATTAATACACTAAATTTAAGAAAAATCCTTTCAAACTCTATCTACTATCTGAGCCCATATCTCAAGGGAAAGAATTCTGAGTGAGACCAGAAGAATCAGAGATCAGGAGAATCTTCACTTTTGCAGTGGATTTTATTTTAAAAGCACTCTGGTGTTCTGGTGGTGGAAGAATAAACACTAGAAAGAGGTAGAAGAAGCAGTTATACTTTTGGTATAGAAAAGAATGGATTTGGGCAAGACTGGTCACATTACTAGGGGTGGAGCTTAGCCTTTAAATTGTGAGTTTTGGTAACTCATAACAGGTATTACTTGTATTATAGGTAGTACTGTTTGATGCCCACTTTAGCTGGAGACTGGACTTGATGACAGAGTGGGTTCTTGTCATCCAAACCAGCACAAGATTTGTCCTTCCTTGGTTTGTCAAAATGAAGAAGAACTCACACAAATCATCAGTGGATGAAGAGATCAGCTGTGTAAGAAGTCAGAAACCTGCCTGTCCCATCCAGTGCCTGGTGACCAGGATGTTCCTGTCTGGTTGGAAAATGTCTGTGCCTGTCCCCATGCCACTCGTAAAACCACTGAATGTTATGGAAGAATTTTGAAAACATGCAAGATCCAGGCTCAGTGAAATCATATTTACCAGCATTATTTTAGCAGGCTGATGTTGCTACTCTGAGCCTGGAGCTGGGACATGATGCTGATTTTTAAGACCAGGTAAGCCTTATTGTGAGGGAGTCTTATGCAGCACCTGTATTGTGTTATTTACAGAAGGGTGCATTTAACCCAAAACACATGTCCACATGAAGGCATTAGACCAGTGGCAGTCAGCAGCTTTTACTGATTCAGACTAAAAGTGTGTGAGTAGGTGTGTGCATGTGGCTGGGGAGAAGTTATCAGAATCAATGCACCTTTACTTTTTTGCCTTTCATCAACAGCTCGGTTTTCAAACAAAGTAATTGGTACTGTGTTTTCATCTTGGCCATCTCCTAATTCACATTTTTGCTGTTGGTTGGAACTAGTTATATGCAGTGGCAAGCAAAACTACCCCTTTGCAGCTTTCAAAGCTGCACATTTCTTGCTTCTCATCTCAAAATAATTTTTGTAAGACTTTGTTTAAAACTTTGTTTAAAGTTTTAAACTTTGTTTAAGACTTTGTTTAAAACTTTGGATTTACAGTTATGTACAGGGAGTAAGAGCTCAGTCCTTGTGGGCTGGTGGGCTCTGGTCACAGTGACACCATATTGTCATTAAACTGTCTACAATTCAGGGGCATCTTACAGCTAGAAATGCAAGTTTTGGAAACCTGGCTTTTCATTCTTCTGTCTTTCTTGAGGTGTGTCATTGCAGATGGTAAGTCAGTTGTATGCCTAGAGGCAGGTGATTCCAGCTGCTCAAAGCCCATAGCGAAGGCTGCCACATTGCTGTGGTGCATATCCTCTGCACATCCTCTACATATCCTCTATGTGTGGGGGAGAGGAGGATCCATCTGGACAGCCACCTTCCAGAGTGGCACTGCACTTCTCTTCCTCCACCTCCTCTCACAAGAACTTTCTGTATTACATAAGTGTGTGCTACCACGTCAGACAAGAAGGACTAACGAGACAGGCACTTGTTAATGAAACATTCGCCATATGTTGACCTTTCTTTCATTAAGAACCAGGCCCTCATATTTAAAATAGATGGCAAATGGACATTTTCTGTTCACTGTGACTATTAAAACAGCTTTTTATACTAATGGACCAACTTCATCATTGCAATTATCCAACATCTAGATTGCACTTGAACTTTGTAATGATATCAGCAGGGAATGGTTTGAGTGCTGGATAAAACCATCCTGCACACTGGGCTTGTCTCAGTGGCTGTCAGCTGGCTCCAGAAGAAGTGGAAAAGGAGGAAAATATCTGCAAGTCTTAAAATTAATGAGTATTAATCAATCCTTGTTGTATGGACAAGTGAAAATGGTTGTATTTCCTTAAAAAGCTCAGTGCAGCTTGGAAGTGGTTGTGTACAAATATTTACGTGTATGTGTGTGTGTTGCCCATGTGTATATGTAACACAAACACTCATATGCACATCACATATATATATATATATATATATATATATATATATATATATACTCGTGTTTTCTATCTATAAGCTTACCAATATACTCCAGATGGAAGTGGATGTGATCTCCCTCAACTTTCTTCTGTGTTTCTACACATGGTAAAATTACCAACGGAGAAAGAATGACTAAATTTCTTTCTAGTTAAGCATAAAACAAAATGAAAGGAGCCTGGGTTTACAAGGTGGACATGGTGCCAGAATAACCTGATAGCCTCCCCTAAATGAGATAATGGATTTTCCAAAATAAAAAATGTGGTAAATCTCATTTGTACCTTAGCTAAGTGGTTGATACACCCCTATATTGGAAAATACTAATGGAGCAAAAGAAGACGGCGTTTAACAGATGACATGAAAGGTGGGAAAGAACTGACCAATGGGAAATGGCAGAGGAAGAGAAAGAAATGAGTCGAGAAACAAGTTACAACGAGTTTCTCAAGGGTCAGTTTTAGGACCAGTGCTGGCAATATTTTCATGAAGTGCATTAGCATATGAAGTCAGCGAGCTCTTGAAATCTGAAGATGAAGGGGCATAGCTAACATGTAAGACTTATCATTTATTAAAAGCTTTCTGACTCTGACAGATAAGGGGAAAAGATGTTTGATTAGAACAGAATTTCAGTGTGTACACTTCAGGCTTAACGAGGAATTTGTCTAAGGGAGACAAGAGATGACTCAGATGGAGAGGACTGCGTGACTGTCACTGTGAATTGACCACGGGATGAACACACGAAGAAGGTGTTTGTGGCCATAGCATACAACAGACAAGGTATTTCCAGCAGAAAGTGAAAGCTCCGTTGTAGAAGGCATGGGTGAATGCACATCTGCAACACAGCTGCTGCCACATTTCTCTGAAAAAGATTAATTAATCTGCAACAAGTGCAGAGGTACCATAAAGCATGTCATGATGCATGAATGCATGATGGCATGAAATGCTACTTAGTCTAAAAAATAAAGGTTATGATAGGATAGTGAATTCTTTCTAAGAATATATTGGTTAACCTAGTGCCATATTTTTCCTACTTAAAGAAAAGAAAAAAAAAACTTAAGTAACTATATCACATTTAGGCTGGATAGTAAGAGCAGATTCTCATTATTGGATTGCAGAAGTCCTCTAAGCTTCTAGAGGACTACAGCTGGAAAGAGCTTCCTCCCTTCAATAACTCTAGCAAGTTTTAGAACAAAATTCAGCCCATTAACAGCATAATCTCTGTGGAAAGCCAGGGCCTGGTCTAGGTTTGGTAATGCAGGTGGACTCTGGAAATACTATAACTGGTCACCCAGGTCCCTGTTTCCCTGGAAAAATTGTAAATTACTTTGGGAAATAACGTTTAAACAGGGGCCTTGCTTGCTAGGATTTAGCTTGGAATCACAAAGTAAGCAGATACAGCCATGCTATCCATCCTGCAGTACAGTGGGAATTCTGAATGTCTCATAGAAATGTAATGCAAAGTTGGCATTTCTGTAAATCACTTTCTGCTACCCCTTCAAAACTCGTTATGCTTTTATAAAAATGAAGATTTACATTCCAACAGAGGGAAGGTTCTTCTGCACATTTTTCAGCAAAACTGCCAGCATGGCTTGCAGGCGTACCAGATGTACCGGATAAGCTCGCTCAGCGTTTCTTACTGCTGTTGAAATTACTTGCTAGAGACGGGCAGGAGGGGATGTTCCATGCCTTCCTGTTCCAAGAGAAATTTCAAGCAAAGGGCATGCAGTTTCAGCACAGGATATACCTTGATTCATACTTTATTGATGAAAGAAAATCACTTGTTTACTCAAGAATGAGATAAGCCCGAGAATGATGGTTAAGGGTGGTGACTCAATGCTGTTCCGTATTACCATGTTTTTACAATCGAGCCATGCTATCTCCTTGCAGTCAGGGTAATAAACTAGGTAGTGCTTCAGGGTATAAACTGTTTTCTCATGCTGGGATACTGTGCCCTTCTTATACCTAAGGTAGCCAAACTGTGTGAGTCTCTGTCCCAGGCCAGTGAGGAGCCACATGTGGGAATCTCACCTTGGGGCCTGTGGAGCCCACTCTGGGCATGAGGCTGGAGGAGTTTTCACCAGAGCCTGTTTTAGCTGAGGAGGGCTTTACACAAAGGGAAAAAGTTCATCCAGTGGCAGCACTGTGTACCTAAGTCAGATCTTGCTCTTTCCATTGACTACAGAAAGAGATCAAGAAGGGAGCTGGCCTCCCCCAAAGGTAGCTTTTGCCAACCTCACTCACTTGTGCCCTCTGGCAATCATGGACTGCTGTGAAGATGTGAAAGCTGCAGGACATCTTGGCACTTTAAAATTAATGTTTTATGTTCCTTTACCAATCTGCTGCTTCTCATGATGCATGGACAGGCAGAAAAGTCAACAGTTCATGAGAAGTGAGCATGAGAAATTTCATGAAACATTGAGTGTGATGTTTTGTCCCAGCCTGGCTGCTGATCTGGGAATGGTGAAGGCTATTGAGCTGCAGGAACCCAAGCAGGATCAGCACAAGAGTAACTAGATACTGGACCCAGCAAACCTCTATGTCAGGGATGATGCACATGGGGTCTGCTTGCTCACAGTCCAGCATGGAGTGTTGCTGCTTTAGGACACTGCAAGTATTACATCTGGGAGAGTTATGATGTTATTATGGCCCGCTGCTATCTCATGCCATTGCAGATTCCTTATGTTCTTCATTAGTACTGCTTGCATCTTGGACCCCAGTTAAAGGATTTTTTAATTTAATTTCCTTTGGAAAGGAAGCAAAACAGTATTGGTAAAGCATTGTGGATGCTGTTTGATGTTGGCAATCTTCCCTAATGATCATCTACTATGATTTAACTTTTTTCTTTCTACTTTTTCTTTCTAAAATAATTTTTATTAATTTAGTATGTGGCTATCAACAGATATATTTAATGCCATGTAAACTACACAGATATTATGTCCATTATATAGAGTGGTCTTTGTTGATAGCTATGATGCACATGCTATTCAAATGCACTGGTGCTAGATAGAAATCCTCTTGCTTCTAAATGAGTAGATAACGAATAGGACTTTTGAATGCTCTGGACTGCAATTCTTAAATACCAATTAACACCTCCTTTTCAGGATTTGATATTATGAAACCTGTCACTCATTTTTTCTTTGTAGCTGAAATTATAGGAAAAGATGTCACAAAACCTGAATAAGGAAATGGAGAGTATATTGCTTCTAATAGAAGATGTTTGAGATTTGTATGATATAGCTAAAATTAGAAAATATATTTTAAATGTTAAGCAGTTCTATTTCAACAATATAAGACTTTTTAAATGAGTGCAACTTTTCTTTTAACAGTTGAGAGTGTGTCTTTGGAGAGTATGGCTCATTAAAGATTCCATTGCCATAAATAAACTCAACCATGCCAAGTTTTATTCTGGAATGCAAGGAAATTTTCACTTCTAGTTATGCAGATCCAGAGGGATGCTGTGGTTGCCTGTTTGTGTTTCCTGTCATTGTGTCCTTCATGAGAAGTACAGGGTTGCTTCTGTAGCTGCATTCCATTTTTTTTTTGTTGTTGTTGTTTTGTTCAGCTTGAACTTGTGAAAAACACTGCATGAAGTGAACAAAATACCAAAAGAACATTCAGGTACTCTGTCTATTATTCATACAGTCAGATTCCTGCTTTCGATTCTTATTTCTAAAGGTCTTTTGGATGTATTTTTGTCTTGTTAACATTCCCAAGTCTAAGCAGAGCATGTAATGTTTGCAGTTTTTACATATGTTTTGCAAACCAAATACTTACACTGTTAACCTTATGTTAATTTAACTATTGTTTTCTACTCTTAAACATGCAAAAGCCCACTAGAGGAGTTAAGATTAAAAGGTAGCTTGACAACTAGGATCACCAGCCCACATTAGCACTGCTTTTACATGAACATAATGCTAAGATTTCTTAAGGCCTGTCCAGGATATTTAGTGCCTGTTCTTTATAAGAGTGTTTTGCTGTATCTGGATTGCAAACAGCCCAAGGTTTGTATAAAGAATGACAGAAGAATTAAGGAATACTTCTTACTCCTTTCAGGCTTCCATTGAAGTACTTTTTACTTCTGTCCTAAACCAAGGGTTTAAACCCAAACCTGTCCTTGCCTGCTGGAGGCTGAGGTGTTAATCCAACACACTTCCCACAGGGCACTGGGGACAATCATTCAGCAGCAGTTTCTGCACTGCAGGACATGGTGTGCCTGACAGCATGCTGTCCTGGTAGAAGTCTACCAAGTGACTTACTACAGCTTATTCACAGGTTGGAAGCTGGATAATGGATGTCTCTCTATCGATCTGGGCTTCAACAAAACTGGAGAAGAACAACTGGAAAGCAAATTTTACATGCCAACAACTTCCCAAAAATCTGGAAGACTTGATGGAGAATTGGGTAGGTAAAAATCTGCCTTTAGATGTGCCATCAGAGAAAAGAAAATAATCAAGCTGTTGATAATAATTTCGAAAGTGTAAAATGGTCAGTAGTGCATATGCAAAATTAACTGGGGTAGTGCTTTGGCTCAGTGTCTTGTGAAGTACCAGTTGCAAACAGAATGCTTTATATTCCCTGGGAAAGTAGATAGTCTTGGCTTTCTAATGATATAAAGCAATTCAGTGCTGCCTTAATGCCTCCAAGGGTTCCAAATCTCGAGCCAGATTCTGTTTCAATGCTCTGTTTCAATGTGGACTTGCTGTTTGGAGGCTGCAGGCAAGTGTAGTTTTTGGAGATTAATGTTTAGGAAAGAAAGAGAAGCCTTTGTCTGGCATGCTGTTTTGTGTTTTAAAATTGTAGATACTCCTTGTAAAATGTTGGTGTGAGAAGCCACCATGTGGTGTGTACTTGTTGGTGCTTGTTTTCCCAGAAGTCAGGAGGCCAAAGGTGCATGATAAATGGAGCTTATTAAACATTCAGCTGTTTGGCCAATTATCTACTTTCTGAACAGAGTATAACTGAGAATGCTTTTTGTCCCAGTCTCCTGGATATCACATGGCTAAAATTGACCACCAGGCTTTGTGAACCATTAGTAATGAAATTACTGTTGTGAAAGATGTTGGCTTCTTCATCACGGCTGCATCACTACATTTTCTGTTTTGCTGTTAGTCCCCCACAATCTGTGTGCAGCATCTGATTTTGCTGACAAAGAATTGAATAATTAAGCAATAGTCTAGGGTTTTCTTGATCTCAAAGATCAAGAATCAACTAAGAAGTAAAGGGCCTTTTATAAATTAGATCTTTATTTAGATACTGAGAAGGGATAGCACAGTGCATCATGCCTTGAAAGCATGGGCACTTTCCACAACCCTGGCAGTAATCTCTGGAATAATCTCACAATAGTTAATTAATTTTTGGTTTTCAAATACTTCTGTCTTATCTAATTTTTAAGAAGTTCCCCATATCCAGTGTTTTACAGCTGAAGAGTTGAGACTCTGTATAACCTAACAAGGAATGATCTATTCTAAACATCAGTTTCCTTGAGTCCACAGGAAGACATTAATGCCTTTACCAGCCAGGGATTTGCCAAAGCACTCTAGATTTTGTAAAAGCAGTTATTATTAGTAATTGACTGGACACTGTATGCACAGAAAGGGGAAAAGGAAAGGTTCTTGGACATGACAGGATTTTCTGTATGGATTGATCTTTGTTTTTATTATCTGTAGGAACTAATGAACAAACCAAAATTTAAGCCAATCTCTTCCAGAAATCTGGATTCTTGTGAAGATGAGCATGTAACAATAGTTTTTTGCCCAAATAGGCAGCTATTTCTACCCCATTGTATCCTACAATCCCTCATCTCCTCATTGAGCTGCAGGTAAAACCTTTCTACTTCCTCTTAAACCATTTTGATTACTCTCTCCTTTTGATGTTTATGATTAAAAAATACAATAGGAAGATGACACCTTACAGCAGGAGAGGCTCCTACCTGAGTTATCTTCTGTAGCTATAAACAAGCAGCAATGGTTTCTCCCACAGAGGAAAGTGAGGGAGACCAAAGGAAACAGTGGTAACAATTCTCCACTAACAAATCTGGAACTTGAAGAGAGAGGATTTACAAGGTTTGTGGAAAGGAGATAAGTAGCAGACCTCAAAACTGAACCCAGGAACCCTGACAAACAGCTATGTCTATAACTGAACATGCACCTGCAGTGTTTCTTTGAGATTGCCAGCACAGGGATATAAATCCAAGCAAGCAGGGTGAGTTTTTCAGCTCCCACCAAAGAAAGTAGGGCTCAGAGGAGCCTGCCCTCAGCAGGAAGGTGACATTGGACCTGCTATAGGCCAGTGTGGGTTCAGCCCCTGCCACCCCCAGGTTCTGCTACCTGCCTGCGTCAGCCACCTTCTTCTCTTTCTCATATGCCTCTAATCCACCAAACACACACGTGGGAGTATCTAAATTAAAAATAGCAACCCAGGGAAAAAAATGCAGTGCAGTTGGAGAGCTGATTTGCAGCTGAATTATTCATCCCCACATATCCCTCTCATCCCAGGATGTTAGTGCTGGAGTTGCGCAGGTGCAGCCTGGCTCAGGGACTGGTCATGCAAGGGAGAGACAGCAACTTTGTGGGTGTCTGTCCCCTGTCAGCAAGCTAAACCTCCCACCTTTCAGCTCCTCTGTCTTTTTATACCAACTGCTACATGAAAATGCTTTAAATCACCACCTCTCTCCCTTCTATGTCACTCCTTTTGCTTATTACTTATTGCCCAATAACCAGATTAATGCAGCTTGGCTCTCTCCAACCCAAAGAATTGAGTTATTCCAACCTTTTAAAAGGTTATTGGAATATTCTGTTCCATTAACACTAAACTTTAGTAGAGAAACACATAAAAAAGCTGCTTCTGTGCTTTTATTGGCCAGACCTGAGCTGGGGTGCTTTGGTGGGTTGCCAGCTTGAGAAATTGCAATTTGCGAGAGATCTGGAGTGATTTTCCCCATGTATCTGCAGGGGTGACCTCTGGTTTTAATCAGTTCTCTGGTAGTTGTGATAGCAGTGTATGATGTAGGAAAAAAATCTGGCAGTTAATTGTCACTTTTTTGGAAAGAATTTTTGTGAATAACATTTTTATTTCCACCGAGAATCATTCAATTATCAGAGCAATCATAAAAACCTCAGAAGCCAGAAGATTCTGTGACATGAAAGAAAGGCACAAAAAAACCCATGGACTTAACTTCAAAGTAGTTTTTATGGTTCCTGGCTGGCCTTTTACTTCCCATGCTTGGTGTGATATATTTGGCATGGCTTCCCTCACCATATTTCTGGTCTGGAGCCTTGCAGGACCCCCATCACGCATCTTCCCTGAGGATCACACCCTGATGTTAAACTCATGGGCACATGAAAGCTGAATGGCATAATAATTAGAAAAAACCCTATATATTTGGTAGTGCCTCTTGGCTTCTAGCAGACAAAACTTTCCATTTCAACTGGCAATGTAAGCAAGGTGTTTGTGTTGCACAAAACAGAGCTTAGTTCTAGATTGTTCTGGGCAATGTCTTTTATGTGTTCCTTCTCTCCATGGGCTCTTCTGTCTGTGGGGTCCTAGCCCCAGTTCTTCTCTTCCATGGTTTCTACAGGATACTACATGAATACTACCCATCTCATTCCTACAATCTGCTGTCATATGTCACCCATTCATACCCAGTCTAGTCATGGCTGCTTTGGAGGTGTGTTGGTGTCTTAGGAGGCTAATTTTCCCTCACAAAATTGCAATTACTTCATTCTGAATTATAACAAATTCTAAGAAACACCTTATGAGTCCATGTAAGGATGGTCCTACCTCAGTCTGCTGCTGCAGCCATTTGAAAGGGAATATGGTGATGACTTCAGAAGCCTCCAGCCCTCTCCTGTGATCCAAGTATCTTTTCAGCTTCCATCTCAGCCTGAGGCATTGCATAGGTGGTGCAGGAGGCAGGGATTGGCTTTGGATGTTAGCCAAAGTAACCATGGGACTGAAGTGACCAAGAGAAATGGGTAGACAGCAGCAGTAAGTCAGGGATTGCCCAAGAAAGCACTTGCTATTTTGGATAGAAATGCTACAGTCTCTCTCTCAAGTTTCTAACCTACTTCTGCAGCTCAGTGATACGGGAGACTGTGCTAGACATCAATCTGGGCACTTGCCTCAGGCCTTCTGCTTTGCTTTCTTCTAGTTGGCACTCACTAGCATCATCCCTTCAGGGCACGGAGATTGTTCCCAGTGGGAGCTGCAGGGAGCAGGACTGCTACTCACAGACACCCAGGCATCCTTTTCTGGAGTGTAAATGCCCAGGCTCATGCACTTGCAATGTAGGGCCAGAAAGAAGCCCTCCAGTTTTCACAGCTCTCTAAATTTTGCTAACTTTGGTATCACCTTGTCTTTAGCTGATAAATCTCAGCTGGGAAGCAGCTGTTCACTAACCCCTGTAATGGGGCCAATTTCTCCAAAAAGGGCCATTCAGCAGAGCATTGCTACTTTCTGTGTTCATGCATATCCTCCATATCATTTGTTTTTTGCAGCTAAACATTAGTTTTGTGTGAAGATTTGCTGAGCAGTGAAAGATAAAGCAGGCTGGAGAGAGAAGAGAGCCACAGAATGCTATTTGTGTGATGTCAAAAGAGCACCAGATTTTACTGTTATCTCTGATGAAATGCTGAAGGGCAAGGTGAGAAAATGGAAATTTATTATCACTGAACATAGTTCTTCTTTCGCTGGACTCACAAACCAGCAGGAAGTAGAGAAAAGAGAGAATTTTGAGTGGCTTTCAGCTGTATATTTAAGTGTGAATCATCCTCCATCTATTGCAAAGTCTTTTTTTTATGTAGTTGAATTTTCATGAAGGAATATATGAACTTTGGCTACAACAGATGTCATCTTGAAGGGTTTTTTTTTTGCTTTCAATATCTGACTGTAGCCCCAGTATAATAGGCAATATTAGGCTTTCATCTTTCACCACTACTAGCTATAAAATGCAGAGGAGATGATCATTAGCATGAGTGACTTAAGAGATGTACAGCACTCAGTGAGTCAGGATACAGACCAGGAATTAATTGTTGAAGAAATAAAAAAATAATTCAAGGATGTTTGAGAATATTGCAGTCTGTCCAGATTCCAAAGGGCCAGTGCACAGTGAAGATGGCTGTGGTAATCTATTCCACTCTGGCTTCCCTGATACAGGGAGAATACAGGGAGAACAAAGGGAGAATTTGCTGGGAATACAGTGGCCAGTAGCAACAGGGGTGGGTCTGCCGTGGAAGTTCTGGCAACATGCTGCAAGGTGAGTGTGGAGGGTGAGGCTGGATTGTGGGAGCTTCCAGTACCAGGCATGAATTTTCATAAGAAAAGTAGTCAAAATGGCCAAGGTGGATGTCAGAGAGGGGAGCAAGAGCTGGCCAGAGTTTGTAAAAGGTTGCTGGAGGCAACCTTTTACAAACTGCTGAGGAGGAGGCTTCAGTTTTCACAGCCCATCAGTATGGACTGCACCACATGCAATAGGGTGTTGGACTATAGGATGTGTATGCTTGGAGATGAGTGGAGTGCTGAAAAGGCCATGCTCTGTGGCAGCATCCTCAGCCAGAGCCAAACACCCAGGGCTGCAGCTGAAACAGAGCCTTTTAGTAGCTCCCTGCATGATTGCCCTACTGAGCTTTCCTTCAAAATATTTAAATCTCTCCTGAATAACTGTCTTGGTGGCAAAGCCTAACCCCTGCCACATTTTAAGGATGCTGGGAGTTCTTTGTTGCTATTATTATTCATCCTGCCCTTTATGCAATGCCAACACTACTGCTGATTTATCTGCTGTATTCAGAGCCTTTTTCAAGACCTCATTTTCCCCATGAGAATATTTCTTACTTATTTACATGGGCGGTAGTGAATCAGGCCATTAGGGACAGGAATGGCCACACAACTGGCCTGAACCTGCAGGCTGCATAGCAACCTGTACAGTGAAATATTTATGAAAGAGCTGCCCCAGAGCTCTGGTTTTTGGGGGATGAAGAAAAGATTCAGCCAATGCAGAGTGTTTCTCTTCTCTGCCAGAGCAACTGCTGGGCTCAAGAGGCCAGAATTTCTAACCACTTTCTGTGATTAGATCATGTCTTTGTAAAGAAATTATTTTTGAAAACCAATCATTGTTTTCTTCTGCTAATTTCCCACAAACTTCTCCTAACTCTCTCCTGTACTGCATCATGCATGTGCCCTCCAGATTATGTTCTCCTGGTCAGTTCCTGTGGATTTCATATCACTGCAGGACAGTGCCCCTTGAATGGCTCCACTGTGGCCTCTGCTCAGCAGATTCCCCTGAGCTTGCTCCGAGTCCTGGTGTGAGAACTGGCTCTAGCAGCTGTATATGTGTAAGAATGACAATCTGGAAGATGGAAATTGAATCAGCTTGTGTGTGCCCTGCTCTCAGAAAGCAGGGGAATGCTTTACATTGTGTTCTTCCAGTAGCTAAGACAAGAGGATTGTTTTTCTTACATGGACTTTGTGTAGCACAAGACTCCAGAAATATCACTCTGACCGCCGGCTGAGGGTGGACAATGGACTGTCCTTGAGCTTTTGCCAATAGGACAGGGAGAGACATATGGGCATGGGAAGATGTTTTCTCTGTTTTCAATGCCAGTACTTATTATTTCTAGAAGTACAAATTGCCAAATCTTAAGTGGTGCCCCATTAGAAAGCCATAATTTCTAGTGAAAAGTTGTCCCTGCCTTAAAATCAAACAAGAGCCTTAAAAGACCTCTCTGGTTGTTTCCCTCAGACCAGCCAGATACTGGGCATTTTTGCAAATAAAGGCTTTCGTTCATTTGTCACACTAAGACTTAATGACTCAATAAAACCGTAGAAGTAGGGGATTAAATGGTCTATTGGCTAACCATTTTCCCAGACTATAAGTGGTTGAACTTTTTATTGCCTTTATAAGAGGTTTATGCCCTAGTTCTGCCCCCAGCCTCCCGGCCACAGGGTTCTTGCCCTCTCTGTGATCTTTTTGTGGCCTGTCTCTAACAGAGGAGACAAAATTCTCCTCCCTTTGTGGGTTTGTGGGAAAGGATGATAATTGGCAGTTACTGTTTGTGCCTAATACATTACTGCCCAAGCAGTATTTACAAAGGTAAGAACCCTGTCTGAAGCTAAAGCAAGGGTGCAGCTAGGAGTGACAAAAGCCCTGTCATTAGAGCAAGTATATTAGGGAGTTGATGTCAGTTTATTTGTCTCTTGGTGCCATAAAAAAACCTCGTGCTAAGAGAGACACAAGAAGAGCTGTCATACATTATTTTACTGATTATAATCTGTGGTTTACTCCCTTGGTTAGCAGGAGGTCTGTGCCTTACTCAGGGGCACATATGAAAGCTTCAGTGCCTGCCTGCAGGTTGCTCCTGTGGGATAAGGAAACTCTCTGATCCTGGCCCTTAATCTGACCCATGCTGGCTTGCCCTTCCCATTTTAGTAGATTGAATGTCTGTGCCCTTCCCTAGCCCCTTGCAATTGCACATTCTCTCTGCCATGTGAACAAAGGGGAGAATCACACTCCACTACGGGTGAATGGAGCTGGAACCTTTGGCTGGAGACCCTCAAGGGGACATTTGAGAATTGGCAGCCAATGGTCCCAGCCAATGGTCTGAGCACTGTTGTGGTACAGAAGTTCAAAAGCTGCATTTGGGCTGGGAGTGGAATAGCATCTCTCTTCATGCCCATGCTATTTGCCTTACAGATAGTCACTGATGTGAGTTATTTTCTGCTACTAACCAGAAGATTAGTTTTAGAGCTACATGCCACTCTCCCATTTTACTTTGAAGAGACAGTACTTATTTTTAAAAGAAATTACTTACACACAGTACGTTTTCCTGGCCATATTCTCTGATAGAAATGTCTGTATTGCAGATGGCAGCATGTCTAACCCTCATGAGACAAATTTCCTGGAACTGAACAGAAGACAAAGTGCGAATATCACAGCTTTGAATAACTGTGCCTGTTCAGTAGAAAATCAGTCAGCAATACAAAACCATTATTTAAGAAAGAAATGTCTTGGGCATCCATTTTAAGTTGCATATAAACAGCTCAATCTTTCTCTACTTGGTTGTAGCTGGCAGAAGCAAAATTGGGAGATGAAAACATTGTTTCAAAATGGAAATTATTGAATGAGTTGCTTACTTATTAGAGAGATGTTTCTCTGCTGGCACACATAGATGCCCTCTTGTTTCTCCTCCTTCTTGAATGACTATAATAATGAAACAAAATAAAAGCTTTTGCTTCTTAGAGAAATAACAGCTCAGAACTACCTTGCAAGCCAGCAGAACAGGGTCTTGAAGGGCCTCCTGCCAGCTTTCTCCTTGTTGAAGCTGAGTGAAGTAGCTGCAAGCTTTCAGAGATGGGCAATCAAACAACCAGAAGGACAGCACAGCTCCAGCTGGACATGCTTATAGTGAAAGGCTACACTCGATGAAGAAGTCTGATTTCAGATTATCTTTGCTATGCAAGTATATTGTAGAAAAAAATGGTGTAAACAAGTTGAGGAAAATAGAGAGAAGCAGGTAAATATAACTGATGCTTTGAGTGTCCTCAGACATCAGGACTACAATGCTGATGTTGAAGGCTTTTGCATTTGGGTTTTAATATTCCTGAACAGCGACAAACTTGTGCAGAGTAGGAACCAAGAGCACCCAAGTGTGACCAGTGCAGTTGAAAATAAAGTATTAGCCCAAGTGATGTATTTCAGAGTGATCTGCTTTTCAGTGGAAGGTATGTGGGGGGATTTACTAATATAAGGCAAAGGCGGAAATTATGAAATTATATCTGAGGAAGATATTTTTCATATCTCTAAAGAGACTTAATCCCAAGGTGATTCACGAATAATAGACAAAGCCCAGGAGCAAGAATAATAAAACTCAATTTTTTTGGTCCTCTTCTTTTTTTCTTCTTCATTTACCTTTCCCACCTTCACCCACTGTCTAAGTCTAAAGAAAAATAATCTACATACAGTAATAAAGGGAAGGTCAAGATGAGACAAAAGTCCCAGAATTCTGCCAGCAGTCAGTGAGATCTTTTCTCTTACAGAGCTCAGCACAGGGTGATGGAAGGAAAACTTCACTTCTTTCCCTGTCTCCATTTCAGCAGGTTGGGGATTTTCCCTTTTAATCCAAACTTCATTTAGTGGAAGGGGCCTGTGAAATTTATTCCTTAGTTACTCTCCTCTGTATCCTTTCCCATTCTGGAAAGCAAGACCAGAATGGGAAAGGATGCAGAGGAGATATGTTTGGGATACCACAGGTGAGCAGAACCACTCCCCGTACAAGCACAATAAATATTAAAACTTCCAGCAGCACAATCTGCTGGCAGAGGAGATAAAACTAATACATGTTTATACAAATCAATATCTTGAGCACAGAAAATACATGGCCCAAAGGCTTTGTTAGCTTTTTTTAGGTTTAGTGTAGGTGGGTGGAAAGCTCCTTTGTGCCTACAATAGAGCAGAATGGCTAATGACTCTGGGAGAGAAGGGAGATAGGATGGACTGAACACTGTGGATGAATCACTGGAGCATGGCCCTGAGGAAAATTAGGAATCTCAGGGTTATGCTGCCAGGAATGGACTGGTGCCCTGCTTAGGCAGGGATGGAAGCTGCTTTAATTTCTGTTACCTACTCTGATAAAGGAGATAAATAGCTTCTTTATAACTTCTTAAAAGGGTTCATATTGTGAGTTACTAAACAACAAGTGAGGCCATGTGAAATGTGTAGGAATTTTATGAGGCTGAAGTTATGGTGTTTTTCTGTGCAAAATAATTTCAACATCACTCATGTCATTTGAATTATATCCTATGTCACTACAGTGAATTGCACATGTTTGTAGATGTCTCCCTGCATATATCTGTGCACATATTTGTTCACATAACAGAACCATCTTCAAATGAGCTGCTGAGCACCAGCAGCAAACTGGCTGTAGACTCAGACTAGAAGGCTGGTGAATCTAAGTCATGAGAAGAATTTATTTTCTAAGCATGAATCTCTCTTCTTGATGTTTGCTATCACTTAGATATCTCACATTTTAACATACTGTATCTTCTGTGGGGTGAAGGGTGGGCAAAGAGACTCATGAGAATGACCCCTCCATATCTGAATAAACCCAGTCCATAGCCAGGAACACAAGGAGTGCCTGGTCTTTGTTCAGCACACAGGCTTTCCTGGAAGAGGAATGTTGTGGTGTGTTGCAATATCCTGTTTTACCTTCTCCCTTCCCCCTCGCCCCTCGCTGAGTGTGCCCTGTCAATCAGGCTAACATACCAGCAAGGCGTCGTGTGATAGGTGACCCTAGTACCTGGAGACCCTGCCCCTTCACCTGGTTGGTGACTCACCTGTCCCCTCCCCTTCCCCTGTCCTGAGCTTAAAATGTGAATGAGACCATGCGGCCTTTATTCTGTTATCAGCAGTAGCCCAGTGCAGACATATCTGTGCTCATGGAATAAACATCTGGCTACCTTCTAGCAGAATCCGCTCCCTTCTTTTCTTCACCATCGCCAGAAGCTCCCCCCTGAGGTATCCCAATATAACCAGTTAGATGGTGCCCAGGCCAGTTCTGACCTTCGCTGCTGGGCCACAGGCAGCACTGTGGTGTTTAACCGCAGAGATACCTTGGCTGGCGGCAGAGTGCAGCGGGGCACAAGACAGGACTCCGTTCTCCTCAGGAGAGAGCTTCTGGCGATGGTGGAGAGAAAGGGAATGGATTCTGCTAGAAGGTAGCCAGATGTTTATTCCATGAGCACAGATATGTCTGCACTGGGCTACTGCTGATAACAGAATAAAGGCCGCATGGTCTCATTCACATTTTAAGCTCAGGACAGGGGAAGGGGAGGGGACAGGTGAGTCACCAACCAGGTGAAGGGGCAGGGTCTCCAGGTACTAGGGTCACCTATCACACGACGCCTTGCTGGTATGTTAGCCTGATTGACAGGGCACACTCAGCGAGGGGCGAGGGGAAGGGAGAAGGTAAAACAGGATATTGCAACACACCACAACAAGGAATATTAATTCAACAAACCACTAGCTCTGAAAAAATGCTGCCAGCTTGCAGCTTTAGTACTACTCCAGGAATTTTAACCAAAATATTCCTTCCAAGACTTCTGTATTGTGCATATGGAAAAGGATCTCTTCTGACCATGCAATTCGTCACCATCAGAAAGAATATGTATAAAATCTTATCTGGCTACAAGCACCAACTGCAGAGCCCTTTATAAAACTGGTTATCGTGACAAAAAGAGAAAATTATGTCTTCCCAGTTTCTTGTACCTCACTTGCTCTATACATTTCCCTATCTCTTTTACAGGCATTGATTCAATCACCACTGCTTCCACTGACCCAAAAAAAAAAAAGTATGTGGTGGGCAAGATTTTAGAATTCCTCTCTTTTAGCAAAAATTAGTTAAAGAAGAAAGAATGCCTTTTAATACTTACCTACCAATCTCAGGGAAGATGGAAATAATTTTTCTTTTACCTGTGTTTAGCTTTTCCCCAATATATAGAGGAGGACTTTCTACATGATAGATCTGTTTTTACATTTTTACAATCACTTGAGATGCAGGTCCCCTCTTTACTTTCCAAAAGGTGATTATACCAGGAGGGTGATGTGTATGGAGACTATTTTCTTTGCAGGACCAGATCTACAGAGCAGAACAGCTTCTCACAGCCTCACCTCTGCTGTCTTTGCTGAATCTCACCCATAGTGGGAAAAGTGCATTTTGCTTATCCTGATGAGAAAGGCTCCCTGCACATTTCTTATGGCCATGGTGAACTCAGACCATGGCACCTCCAAGACCACAGTGTCTCACTGCTCTTATCTAAATGTCTTATTACAAGGCAGCCCTTCTGGAGGAGCAGCAGCTCAGCTAGTCCATGGGTTACCTTATTATGCATTAATCATCTGTGCTCAAATTTCTCTGCCAGTTTGCATTGTGGTGTGACAATCTCTGGAAATGAAACCTTTAATGCCAAAGCAGCCCCAAACAACTCTCTGCATGCTGGTCAGTGAATCTCAGAATCCTTTAGCAAGAGAAGTGATTGCAGAGTTTTTCTCTGACTCTTGTGACCCAACTGCTACTGAGAAAATTAGGCAGGCAGCAAAAAACACCCACAGCTAATGTCACCCATAGTTGCCATAGCTGGCATTTTGTCTCACTGGTGACTTAAGGACAGCATCCATGATGCCCAAGAGGTTGCCATACCAGGCTCAGGGTTTAGAAGAGAAATTAGAGGCAGCTGTTCCCTTATCAGTGTAAAGATGGGAGTTCAGGGTATAAAAATAAAATGCAACTGATGATCATTTCCTCAGAGGCAGTAGGCACCTTCAGCAGTGGCACTTGCCTGGAGGAGCAGTGGCAGCAGTGTGGCATGCCCATCCTGTCTTTGTGGAGGGAGCTTGGCAGTGCAAGCCTCAGCCCTGAGCAGTGGCTGCTGGAATCTTCGGTGAGATCTCAGAGTTGCCACTGCTTTTCAGCAGGGATTGATGTTGGGGGACAGCTGCCTCTTTGGAAAAGCTTTGTTTGGAAGAGCTTTGCTATTGAATGAACAGCCATGAACAACCTTTGGAGCTGGTATAAAGGGCACCTACTTTTGTTTTAATCACACAGAATCATTCTTCTGGAAGTGTAAAGTATCCATGCAGGCTGGGCAGAAGCATCTTTTTCATGCTTCCAGTCTCCTTGTCGTAAGTGACCAGAACAGGGCTGAACTGCTCCATGCCTAAGGAGATCTAACTTGAGTCCTCAGCACTGGGGGACAGCTGCCACAGAAATGCTGAAAACCATGCCTGATGAGCCAGGACAACCATGGTTTTTCCTAAAAAACAAAAATGTAACTAACTTTCACAATGCAAACGCAAATTGAACTATTAAAGACCAGCTGATCTTAATATGTCTTCATCTGGGTAAGCTGTTTTCTTTAGAGCATAATAAATTATAACTGTTTCTGCAAGCTGTCTCTGAACACTGAGATGAGAACAGAATACAAACCGTGGGAGAAATATTTCAATACTTTAATCCCAAGAAAGGGTACTCAAACACTGCTTAAAATTTCTGTGGTGTTTTAATGAACATTTCCTAACATGTCTCTTATTTGGAAAAATCAGATTATTCAAAACAAAATAGCATAAAAAATGGTCTTCAGAAAAAATGTTTTTCCCCTGTGGATGTCTCAGGTTGCCATTATCAGTGAAGCATTTATTGTTGGCCCACAACATTTGTTGAGTTATATGTACCCCGTTAAATCTGCCCCTTATCCTGTATCACCATACTTTTTCAGCAGCACATACTTCTGTTAATCATACAAAAGAGTGTGCTTATATAATGTGTTCTTTAAATGTAGCTAGGAAGCTAGAATGATTATGAACATCTAAAAGGAATCATCTTTGGGAGGGAACGAAGCACTGAAAAACTTCATTCCTCAAAATTATTGCATTGAAAAGTTGTGAGATTTTAAAGGGGGACTTTAATGACACCTTCCTAAAGTACTGCTGTCTGATTTATTTTATGTATAGTCTGACCATCTGCCTCGAGAAAGCATCACTGCTAGTCATAACTCATAAATATTACACTGTGTTACTGGAAAGTGCTGGTTTTTTAGACAACTCAATTGATGGTTACCAGTTTTCTAGGTAATTGACATCTTTTAACCTGGCACTTAAGCCATTTATTAATGACAGGATTATGTTGGGTAATTAGGAGAAGGATGTACTTTAATCCTCATTTTGCCTCAGTTCTTGCATTCATCTTCATTTACATCACTTCTGAAAATCATAAAATCTTTAGTTCTAAGTTTTAATGATATGCAAACTGACATGCCTCAAGTTACATATTTGATCATTTCTGTTAAGCCCTGGAGCCCTCTGCTCTGCCATTACTGGGCAGCTGTACAAAAACCTTGGGTACTTTCTATAAAATGCCAGGAAGCTTGTGAAGTGAGTGTTAATCTCTGGTTTGAACATCAGAATACACAGAGTATCAAGCAGAAAACAAAATGAAAACGTGAAGAATGAGGAATCTCAATCACTTAATTCTTCACAGACTCTTGGTCATAAATTAGGTCTAGCAGAATGTATCAGTATGTGAAATATACATGAAAAGTCTCCCAATGGGATCAGCAATTTTAATAGTTCCCATTTACTTAACACTTTCAACTAGTTAAAAAATTGCAGGTGGAAGAACAAGACGGTTACTGGAGGACTGGCAGCTCCTGCTCTGTTCTTTTGCCATGACAATAAATGTATTATATTTAAGGAGAGGTATCATACCATGAAGCAGGGGAGAAAAATGCATATTTATGCAAATAATCCCAGTGATTTCTGTGGAAGTGACACAAAGAATAGGTTCCTGTGGTTCATCTGTGAGGGAGGGGGGTTCTTGTCTGATCACCCTGGATGGGTGAAGATACCAGGGCACTTGCTGACAGTGAGATATATCATCCTTCCCACTGGACCCTGCCTGTCCTAATGAGTGCCTGCCAGACCTCTCTGTGCAGAAAATGGTCCTCCCTGTGCTAAACAGTACATTTAACACTGGCACTCATCCAGAGCCTAGGGAATGTCAGCTGTATGCTCTGTCTCACTTTCCTGCCAGGTAGACCCGTAAATGTGATCAAGGCTGCGCATCTTAAAATAGCGTGCTGGAGACATAGCACTCTCCAAATGTTAGCTAATTGTCGCAGCAGCCTGGCACAGCACATGCCTGGGACCCGAGCTCTGCACTGATTAGGGATTCACACACGTGGGGAAGAGCAGCACACATGGGGAGAACGACAGCAAGAGACAGAAATAAGGAGAAAGAAGATCAAATCAGACAGGCAAACAGGGAAAGAAAAACCAATAGAGTTAGGAGTGTCAGGGATGAAGGCAGTGGCTCACAGAGGATGCATGAGTGTTACAAGCAGAGGACAGGAAAGAAAGGGTTTGATTTCTCCTTGCTTGCACCAGCTACTGCTTCACTTTGATGCTCCTGGCAAACTGGCCTATTCAGAGATTACAGAACACTTTCCAACCCAAGGGGATCTCTAAGCAGAGGATGTGTTTCAAGGAGAAACACAGGTTTCTCACTGATAGGCTGGGGGAAGAAACCAGGAGAAAAAAGAAATGCATCTGGAGAGCCCCAGTGGGTGTCAAACACACACACACATGATCGGTCTTCGTATCCTGACTTCCCATATGGGCAGAGAGCTGCTAAAAAGCCTTCAGACTCCCCATGATGTAGGAGTGCATCCTCTCTTGGTTTAGGAATGAGGAAGCACATGCACTTTGTAGTCTTTACTCAGCCTAGGTTTGGGGCTGAAGTCTCTCAAGTCCTGGCTTAGATCTCTCACAGTTCTGGGGTTTCCTCTTCATCAACCCTATACTCACCACAATATGTTCAAAGCATTGTGGTGGAGAAGCTTTTCCCATCTGCCTTGTCAGTGATGTGCTACACACACTTGTCATGTCACATATTGCCATAACTAGACTCTCCTTGTAATAAATATTATAGTTAGGCATGTAGTTAGTATTGGAAGGACCATAACTCCCAGCTTTAGCCCATATCTGGCACCTAATACTTGGATTTTTGTGTTCTTGAAAAGCATAATCACAAAACTCCTATTCTGTCTTTCCAATAGTAGAAAGTAAGCCATCATTTTGTTCACATGCAGGCTGCGAAATAGCCAATGAAGATATCTGTATTTCCACTGAATTGGTGTCTAGAAGACAAAAGAGGTCTGAAGCTGTAAGTTCTCCCCTAAAATCACACTTTGAGAAGCCATGGTCAATATTGCTTTATTATGGTGTTTGCAAGAATGAAATTAAGCTGTATAAGCATGCTGAGCCAGAGTAGTTGTGCCTCACTGAAGAGCTTCCCTATGCACCTGTTCTTGTAGAAATGGACAGAAAACTCTTTTAAGAGATGAAATACAAATCTGAATCATGGCATCATCAGAAGCATCTCGCTGGCTCTCATAAGCTGTGAGCAGGTTACAGTTACCTAGCAACTCCTGCAAGCAGCTTGCTTCAGCTCCAAAGCATTAGGGTTTAAGTGGCAGACGTGGACCTGGCTCTAACTGCTCTATTCATTGTCAGAACATGGTGTTCAGTTGGTAGAAATCAGAAAAAAATTCAGGAATATTATTAAAGACCCCCATAGCAGCTTCCAAAGCACACCTTGGGGGCTCACCCTGTTGTGGTGCTGCATGGTGGATGCCAGGCTTTTTGGCCAACTCTGAATGGCAAGCTGGGGCATGCTGGTGAGACAGACAGCCAAGCAAGAGAGCACATGAGTGTCTCACAGATCTCTGTGAGCGTTGCTTTTAGGTGGCACTTGATGCTGATGCCCATAAATTTCCCTTTGCAGTTCTGTATTGATCCTAATTGCACGTGTCCAGTTAGTGCACATGTTCTAGGAAGGCAGATGGTTTTAATAGGAAGGCACCAAGCACGGATGAATCGACCATATCCTGCATTCTGCAGCAGGACATCTGCAAGCTTCCCTGGGAATGCCTGCACAGTCTCCAGGATAAAGAACACAGAAAAGCCTGAGCGAGCCAGCTACCAGGAAAACTGCTCCACAGACTTCAAAGTCATCACCACTTGGTGACTCCATCAAGTGAATTATATATTTATTTGTCTTCACATTTTCAAAGAACTGTAACTCTGCTTGCCTTTTCCAACACAGGCTGACATATCCTGAGCCATTCACACAGTCAGGATTTCACCCAGATTTGCCACTTACACTGGCAAATCCGCTATGAGACACCTCCTATTTCTACATGTCAGTATCCAAGTTGTCTCGTTTGTGGGGGAGCCACGAGATTGCAAAAGTCTGCAGCAGATAAGGGGTGAACTGATAGCAGTCTATACTGAGTAACTGAGGAAACACAAATTGCGTGAGAATGGTGTAACACAATAGATGATATTATTTATAATCTCATCAGGCTTTTCATGCCTTCTACTGCTTCCTCTGCAGATTGTCATACATTTATTTCCACATGACAGTCACAGTTTCTATTCAATATTAAGGTGCTTTTTCCTTTTCTTGTTGAAACACTGAAATTCTAGGAAACTCATCTATCACTTAGGTGTCTAGCCCTTTTGATGGACTGTTCTCAGAAAATCCTTCATTAAGAAGAGCTGAGCTGTGATGTTCCTTCTCTCAGTATTTTCATCACACTCTCCTCTCCTGCAAGCAAGGAGGATATTGTTGTCTTGACTAAGATAGGGTTTGATGGGGTGATAAATACAGATGTAGATAAACTGCCTTGAGCAGGGCAGAGCAGCAGGTAAGAGGAGCCCTGTGTGTGGTGTTCCAGGCTCTGACACCACTCCTGCTTGCCCACAGGTCCCTGGGGACCAGCCAGAGAGCATGGCTGGTGCACATGGGTGTGCCTACCTGTGAAAGGAGGGCTTTTTTGTCTTGCCACAGTACCTGGATAAAGATAAACTGTATCATTACAGTGGATGAGTTTGCAGTCATATCAAAGAGGTGCATGAAGAGGGAGCAAACCATCCCCTGGCCATGAAACCCAGTGGATTGGGTCTGTATTTCACCACACCAAGCTCACAGTTGCATTGCTGCTATTTCAATGTCTTTCTTTAGAGGAAGGAGGGTGGGAAAAGAGAAATTTACTCTCCATCTACAGCTGTTACTCCTCTGTCTACTGCAGTGGTATTAGCGTATCTGAAAAATCTTAGTCCCCCAAAATATGTTACACAGATTTAAACAAAAAATATGAGGCCCAGGGATGAGATGAGCCATTTATGAACACACTGACTAACCTTTATCAGTTTTCTTCTTGTTAGTAGCTTCATAGGTGAAAATGCAGGAGCAGCTGTCAAGGAGCAGCTGAATGGTCCACCCATTACCACATCACTGATTCTTCCATTCCACAAGACTGTAGAGGAAAGATGACAAAAAACCAAGTAGTAAACAAATAGGAGATTTGCCTGCTCATAGAAAGGAAAATTACTTCTTATCTTTTTGTTAGTAAATTGAGTTTTCTAGAGACACAGAAGATTAAAACCTTACATGAGATGGGACTGAGAAAATATTAAATTGATATTTTATCAATATATAGAAACATCTAATCCTTACTATAGCTTCACTAAGTTCTTGGTTTCAATAGTTTTTGCATCAGGTTAACTGTACTTTCAATAAAACTGACTTCCTTTTATTAGATTTCAAATTTGTTGCCTTTAAGTTAACATCTTGTTCTTCTGTTAAGTTAACATCTTGTTCTTCTGTTTTATGACCTATAAAAAAGGGTCATTTTACCTTCTCCATGGCGGACATGAGGAGCAGGTAATATGAATCTGTCACATCCCTCTTATCCATGCTTTCTCTCAATTCAGCATTGCTAATTGTCCCAGCTGGTTTACCTGCAAAAGCTATTTCAGTCTTTTGAGATACCAGCTTCTCTTTCATCTGTCATGGTGCTTTAACTGTGGTGATCAGAGGGAGGATGTACCACTTGAGTCTCACAATTTAATGCTTTGGGGGCATCTAGGCTGTCTCAGGCATCTCAGCTGTCCTGGGAATGACTGACTTCACCTAAAGAAGATGGCAGAAATTTTGCTTCATTGATGTGCCCATGGCTGGGTTCCCCTAGCAAAGACAAAAAGTAAAAATGAATGGTGCTGTCCTATCTAAAGACTTCAGAGAGAGAAGGGACTGATTGTTCTTTAGCCTTCCATTTTTCTTCTCAACAAACTGTTAGGAAAGAGTAGGAGCTGCTAGAGACATAGCAAGAATAACAAAAATCCTTGCAGTGCAAGATGTGTGGAGGCTCGGAGAGCCGTGGTACCATCTGTGCCTGTCTATTTACAGCCAGAACAACTAACGCCCAGCTAATGGTGAAGAGGAGCAGAGCATCATGTCATGGAGACAGCTCTCTAATCTTACATAAAAGCAGCTCTCTGAAAAACCTGAATTGTTCAGATGGAGAGAGGAACAGTCACAATTTACACTTAGGAGGATTTATTTATGGAACGGTAGAAACACCTTTTTGTTTCAGCCACATCCTTTAAGCAGTCTTCATCTGAGATTTCCAGGCAAGTTTGGTCAGTGCTTTTTCATCAATACAAAGTTTAGTACACACAAAACACGTCATTACAGAGAGATCCATGGTTACAGCAAAAGATCGGTAATGAGGGGAAAGCAAGTAAGCTCTGAAAGCAGTGTGTTTGTTTTGATTTCAGAAAAAGATTTTTATATTTGCAACAGCTGCTGGATGCAAAGAATAGGTATTTACTCAAAGGGAATGAATGAGCTTTTGCTTTCGTATTTTTCAATGACAATATGTTTTGAAAACATACATAAGACTGAAATTTAAAAAAATCGTATTAGAAAGGAAAACATAGAGTTAAATCCCCTGTATTTATGTCAGTGGAGTTGATCTCATGGATAATTTTAGGCTCTCAATCAATATAACTCCAGCAAGGATGTGAGACTGGATGGGAAGCAATTGTTTTTGGGTCAAATGGTTGCAGGCAATTATCTACCAAAGGAACAGAGCTGGGTGCACAGTAAAGGGGCAGGGACATGGTAGCAGGAGACACAGCCAGGGAATGGAGAATGTGAGGACCAGAGAAAGTCCCAGATGAAGGAAATAAGAGGTAGAAAGGAAGGAAAAAGCATTCAGACTGAGAGAGTTCCTGTACAAAGGATGAAAAGTTCTATGTTTATGGCAAAAAAGTCTGTAGAATAACAAATTCAGTTTTATTCAAATCTGTTATATCTAAAGAAGTCTAGATAAATCAAGACTTTTTCTTGATTCCTAAAATATATATGGATTTAAGAACTCAGCTCCCATAATTTAAAGTTTTAGATACTAATGATAAAAAAAAAATCTACCTGATTAACATCTGAAGCCTTGAACTCTACCAGAAAGTATGCTAAATTTGATTGCTGTTCTGTCTTCATTAGTTTTAGTGGAGCAGGGATTCAGTCCCTTTCTCCCTTTATGTATATTTTATTTATTTACTTTTTTCCAAACAGATATGTAGACCTCTAAAAACTCACAAAACCATAATAAGAAATTAATAAAACCCACAACACAAGAAGAACAAATGATCACAATTAAGACTAGGGACACTCATAGTCACACCCCAGTGGATAGAGGGAGTATCAAAAGCTCTGGAAGAAAAGATGAGCTTTTAAGTGTTATGTGTGCTCAGAGAGACAGGCTCCTGCAAGCAGCTGGTCATTTTCCCTTCTGACTGTCAAATTTTAAGTGATGAAGGGAAAAACAACTCAATTCACTGATAAATTGTGATGCTCTAGCAATGTTCCGTGACCATACAAATTTCTGCCTTGAAACATGTCTGGAGACTTCCACCAGCCTCTCAGTGCTCTAATATGTGCAGCTCAAACCTTCTAATTAACAAAAGTGCCTCTGAAGATTGTTCCACCAAATAGATGCAAATTACTCCTTTAATTTCTTTCTTCATTAGATTCCTTGTTTCCTTTGATGCTGCAACGCCTTTTTCTCCCCATGACAACACACCAGCGATGGTTGATAACACCTTGAAAGTAATTGCTAACATTTGAAATTTTGCTTTGTGTCTTGTAAGAACTTCTCTTTACCACACCTGGGGATTCTTCCTATTCCTTCTTCAGCTTTCTGCAATCCTCAAGGAATTGATTTCCCTTTTCTCTGGAATTGCAGGACTCTTTGCTCTTGTTCTCTGCATTTCCTCACCCTGCTTTCTTTTTTCTTCCCCCCAAGGTGTTTTTAACCAAATGTGCAAATAGCTATCAGTCCAAATTATGCTGTTTGTACATGCCTGCACTGAATGAGAAAATATCTCTTTGTTGGAAAGGATTGGAAATAGAATTAAATACCCCACCTCCTAGCAAAAGTTAAGTTTCTTTCTATATATGATAAGAACTTACACGTCTCAATATGTAGTTAGGGCTATTGCACATTTTCATCAAAATAATAAGATTTTTTAGGCAATTATATATGTCCTATAGTTATTTGGTAGAAACAATATTTTCATCTCACAATATTTTACAGAACCAAGCTCCTAATAATACAAAAATAAAGATACTTGAAATAATTTGGAGTGATGCAAGTTACAAAAAAGATGTCCTTGGCTATTCATTTTCTGTGTTTTATGTATTTAGGTTCTTGGCAGTAATACCTTTGGAATCCAGCAGATTTTCCTGCTTTCATCATTTCTTGGTTGTTTCTTCTTTTGCAAGCCAAAGATAAGTATTGTAAGCACAGGAAAAAATTTTCACTTTTCATTTGTCAAAGTTAGAAATCGAGCTTATTCCATAAAGCAAGCACAGGATTTACCATCGCAGCACAGCTACCCAGATCTCACATGGGAGTGTGATCAGAGGAACTGAATGTCCTACGTGGGCTACAGCAAAGGAATTTTTCAAATGCAGACATTCAAATTGTGCTATAATTTGTCTATGGAAGAGGTTATGAACACATTCCTTTGTTTAACAGACCAGCATATATCGAGGATAGGTTATAAATTAAGTAACACTGACTTAGGCTTCAGTGTACTGCCAAAAATAAGTATACCATGTACTCTTAGAATGGAGTATGGAAGGAAAAGCAGGACTTAATCTGATGGTACAATGAGTTATTACTGAATCCGTCCAACTTAGTAATTTAATCATTCAGTAATCAGTAATACTGAAAGTAAGTAAGTGTTTATGCATACTACAGAAGAGGTGAACTTGGGAAGAGATGTCTTATTAAAAGAAGCAAGATAAAAAGCAGTATCTGGAATGAAAAGAAATCATTACTAAATGGCAAGAGAGATCCATTTGATGTTCAGCAAATCCCCTTAAATATTGGCAAATATTTCTGGGTCATGCCAGTTTTCTGGAGTATAGTTATAAACATGTAATAAGGTATGACTGCAAATCTCTTGCCTTTAGAGAATTTTAGGAAACTGGTTACCCTACAGCACTGAAATCACAAATTAAGGTTTTTCAACTCACAGAGCAGCCAAAGGAAATGGGTATGTTAAAAATAAAAACTCAATCCTCTTTCATTCTTCAGATATCTCGTAAGAACAACATTGGGATGTGGGGTGATTCATTCAAGGAAGTCTTTGTTTTGGGTTGAAGAAACAGAATAAGCTCCTTAACCTTCTGCAAAGTTGTGGTGGACTGGCTTCAAAGAGCTCTTCTTTAAAGAAAGGGACATTGTTTTTCACTGACTGTGGCAGAAAAAGCCCTTTTAGTAGATAACAGAGGTGAGTCCACTCCCTGCAGACTGTGAACCATTTTTCTTCTGAAGGAGAAATGATCAGATCATAAAATGTACATACCTTAATATGCACATATATATCCACAGAAAATCACTTTGCAAACAGCTGTACCATTCCAGCTGCCTGTCACTCCATTGGTTGCCACTGCTTCAGCTCTGCCAGAGGAAGGGAATGCTTGTGAATGCTCCCTCACCTGCTTCAGAAAATAATTCTGGTGGGGTCAACTTGCTTTTATGGATGAATATCAACCAACAGCCACAGGCAGATTAAAGAGAGCTGACAAAGCAGAGCAGGGCACAGGCAAACTGGTATACTGGTATTTCCAGGTGCTGGGCAGCTCTCAGTCTCCAGACAGCCAAGAGCAGCACCAAGGCTGTTCTCAGGCAGCACTGCTGGAACCAAGAAATCTGAGCATCTGCCCAGAGCTGTGGGCAGATATGGGCACAGGACAAAGACTGGGAGCTCACTGTACAGCTGACAGCATCCTGATACCCAAGAGTAATGACCCTGTTTGGAAAACATCCCTGAGCCAAACCTGGAGCACTTGTAGTGATGTACTAAACACGCTGCTGAACTATGAAGACAGCCAGAGAACTTGCATTAACATCACCACTACTGAATAACAAAGGACAATAATTAGTATGATACTCCACTCAGAAAAAGAATGTAATACAATTTTTATATGGATTTTTTTTTTCAAAAATTAAGTTACCTACAGTGAACAGGCAGGTTTTCATTGATTTCCTCATCCTTATGTATTTTCCCTTCAACTAAAATCAATGTTATTTTAGATTTGATTCCTCTGGTTTCTGTTTACATTTTGAAAAATCCACTGTTGAGTTACAACAAGTGTTACCATGTAGTTTTCTGATTTATTAAACTATAAATAGAGAGACTTCCTTTCCAGGTCCTGTACAGTTACTGTAACTGCTCAAGGTTGAATATTTAGTTTGTAATGGAAACTCTACAGGGTGATATAAATATACAACAGGATAATCTGATATAAATATACCACAGGAGAATCACTATGTAGGAAAATCTAGATAAGTCTATCAAGAAACACACAAATATAGGCATTAGATTACATAAATCTAAATAAAGAATTAGATTATCTCTTTGTGTCTGGTTCTGATGGGATATAAACAGGTGTGTCCAGCAGTAGATAGGCATTTGTTTCCTCCTCTGAAGAAAGGGAGTAAAGTTTAGGAAAGGGTCTAAATATGTCAGTGGATGGAAATGAGAACCTGAATTCATTAGGAGGTTGGACATCAATATTAGTTCAGTAAAGACTGTGTTAGGTTTCACAAACTCTTCCCATATTCCAAGACCAAAAATACACTTCACAAAGCCACTTAGTTCTTGAGATTCCTACAGGCATTTTTATGTCTTTGATTCCATCCCCTTATGAGCTTTACTTGAAGTTTCAGCTCCACAAGTGCCAAAGTCTAAATAATGGAAGCGAATTGATCAGAAATGATACCTGCTGTTTACTCTCACTGTTTGCCTTTCACATACTTTAGAGTGACACACAAAAAAATCTGGTTGGCAAAAATGGCACAAGCCTTCCTTAAAAGATTTTCTTCCCTTGAAATGTTTTGTAAAAAATTTCTGCTAGCCTCAACTGATGCTAGACTCCAATTAGTTGAAAGGTACCCTGCTGTCTGTAAATCTGGAGCTAAAAGTGAGGTGAGTGGAGCTAGACTTTAGATGAATTTCCTAACAAAAAAGATTTCTGTTTAGCTCATCTGTAAGAATAATTTTCAAGCAACCAGATCTGCAATGAGGCCACAATCTTCACTTTACAATATATTATTTCTATCTCATTTTTTTGCTCCAGAATTATCAGTCCTCATGCAATGTGTTCCCCCTTCTCTGCTGAAGGCTCAGGTGTCTCTATAAGCTGAAAGTTGCACAGCCTTTCCCTACTTTTGTGATCCCCTGTACTACATGTCCAGATTGGCTTCTCTGGCATTGTGGGCTGAGAGAAATGCAGCAGCACTGCTCCTTCTGCACAGGGTGCTTGTTGGTGGGGCTTCACGCCCCTAGGAGCCTTGCTAAAACACAGCTGCAATGCTGTGACTCTTGTCATCTCATGGACCAACACATCCCCCGTGGGAGACCTCATGTCTGTGTGTGTGTGTGTGTGTGTGCCCCTCATGCAATCCATTACTGCAGTGCCCTTCCCAGTGACTCACTGTGCTTGTTTCTCCAGCAGGAGCACAGCTTCAAGCAGGCA
This sequence comes from Zonotrichia leucophrys gambelii, assembly GCF_028769735.1. NCBI lineage: Eukaryota > Metazoa > Chordata > Aves > Passeriformes > Passerellidae > Zonotrichia > Zonotrichia leucophrys. The sequence goes on along the minus strand of NC_088171.1, from coordinate 46,595,259 downwards.
GAAAACTAAAGCCACTGAGGTCTCAAATCAGTCATCTCAGAATATTCTGTCATTTCTGGGAGAAATCTGCAGTCTGTACTAACCCTCAAGCTCAATAATATAACAAAATAAATTAGCTCACGGTGAGCACTATTTTGAAGTGACTAGTTCATTATCTCCTTGCCTAGGGGAGAGCATTGACAAAAGGAAGAAAGATCCAGATATTTTCTGGATTCTTCCTTGAGATAAGTTACAACTTTAATTAAAAATGCTGCCTGGGAAGATGGCTGAAGTGCAAAGCCTCTGTTGGTGCCCAGAAAGGAAAACGTCTGTCTCCTCAGAGGGTAGCTGTGCACATGTAGACTATGTGCTGCTTTCTCTGTCTTGATTTGGAATGGTGAAATGGAGTTATATTTATTTTTTAGTTTTAGAAGAAATTCAGGATTGTGCCTCCCATTCAGGAAAAAAAAAGCACTGCTGAAAAACCCAGGAGCACCCACTGTCTGTCAGCTATGGCAAGCGTTCCAGGTGCTGGCAGAAGTGGTGCTGGTCCTCAAGCAGCCCCTACATCATCAGGTGGCTTTGGCAACGCTGCAAGACATTCCTCCCCTTCCCAACATGTACATCCAGCTCCACCTACATGGCCTTCCCCTCCTCCACAGTGCTATTTGCAGCTGGAGTCAAGGCCTTGTGTCCATGTGCATTGTAAACTATCCTTTTGAGACAGGCTGGCAAGGAAAACACCAGGCTTGGGGATGAATGAACTGGTTTTGGAGGTGGCACCTGTGCTGGAAGGAGCGCCCAGTGATTTAATTCCAGTGTAACTTCCTCTTGAAGTCATGTATTTTGTTAATTTTTGTCTATTTGAGGATCATTTTCTTCATCTAGAATAGAGATGATATTTCTGGGACATAAAAGCATCTGCCTCAGAATGGGAAATGGACAGCACCATGAGTGCTGCTTTGATAGACCCAACAGTAAACTTCTACCCAAAAGACCCCGAAAAAATTAAATAAATGTATGTGAGGCAACAGCTGCTTTCTTTCCTTCTTTCTTTCTTTCTTGAATGCCAAATGCTGTTCCAATTCTTTAGTTCCTCAAAATGTTTCCAGAGATTTCTGTCCTAAAGCTGCTTTGCTACTATCATCTGTTCTTCACAGCTCATGCAAACCATCACAAGTCTTCTCTGCTGGGGCAGGATTGCTGATAACATTCCAGGGCATTCAAGATGCCTAAATTGATTCCTTCTGCTTATATAAAGTTTGCTCCTTTTGGGCAGTCATGATTATGTTTGTGATAAATGCTTATTGCATGAGTTCTTCCTTTGCCTGGGAATTAATGTGTTAGAGGCCACAGATGTGCAGCACACACCTGCAAGTCCCTTCATGTCATGAGGATGTATTTGCATTATCAAGCCCTCCCATCCCTTCAGGCTTACTGGTTCCACATCCAACAGAACATTGCAAACTTGATTTTGAAGCAAGAACGGCCTAATAAGAGGGTTTAGAAAACAGGAACTAAAATGTTGACCTCATTTCTCATGAGGTGTCATAAAAGAGTGCAGCACTGAATTATATTCACTTGCTTGGCCTGACAGATAAACTATAGGTATTTATATTATTGGTGGATCTTCACAAGCTCAGGAGTTCTATTCATATTCATCTCACTGTACTAAACATGCAAGGAAGGCACAAACTGTGTGACCTAGAGCCCAAATCCAGAAGATGTGGGTGCTGTAGACTGCTCCCCACTGTGATTGATGCTTGTGTGTACAGATGAGAGCTCCAGAAAAGACTCTTTTCTGAAAGCCATGTCAGCAGGTGGATGACAAGTGAATGACAGATACCTCTGGAGAAGCAACAGTGATATTAGAACTGGGAAATTGCTAACACAAGCATTGGTGTTATAAACTATATCCAAATTATCAACAGATCTGCTGCGCTGGGATGATGTACAAAAACTGACTTGGCCTTTTTGACACATACTGGCACAGGCTGCTGCTTAATTGGGTCATTATTTGCAGTTTAGCGAGGATGCATTCAGTCACTCAGGTGCCAGTGTGTTACCTAGCATTTTAAAGTTTAAATAGTTGCAAAGTCACAGGGTCTTGACAGCAAATACCAAAAAGGCCACAAATTATATAAGGGAAGAATGGGGGGAAATCTCAGTTCAGTAAAATGTAAGCTTCCAGGAATAGAATTTCTGTTGAACTTATTCAGTAGAGTATTTCCACTTCATTTTTTTCTTTTTTACACTACTTAAGACAAAGAAATGGCATGAACTCATCTTTGAGGTATCAGGTTATCCACAGGAAGATTTAAGCTATCAGAGTCTTTTCTACACCATCAAGCACAGCTATTTCTGTGATATATTGCCCTTTTCTGTAAGTCAATAATTAAAAAAATGCATCACATTCTTTACTCTCTTTTCAAAACACAGCCATAATTGATGCTATTTCCTTCAGGGAAAAAAGAGTGTAAATAAAAAGAAGTAGCCAAAATTCTTGAATTTGGTTCAAGAATTTAAAGAATTCAAATTTACCAATTTGGTAAATTGGTAAAGCTGTAAGTCTTAAAGCCTTTTAGTGTCCTGGATCACTCTTAATAAATATTATACCGGACCAAATTAGAACTAGGAAAACAGATACAAAACGTGGCAAAATTTGAGTTCAGATTCTCAAAGACACTGCATTTAGCCTCCAGAGTTCAAGTCTGATAAGGCTGAAGTGTTGCAGAGCAACATATAAAAGATCTTTCATAACAAGCCCTTTGTTTCACACAGTTTTAATTTGTTGTGGGGCACAGACCCAGTGTTTTGATGCTGCAAAATGGTGTGAATAGAGTTTGCAAGAATTCAAGATCAGAGGGTCAAATTCTTTGCTTGGGATATCCTCCAATTCATGCCAGACCCCCTTTAAGGTGGTAAAGCTACAGCATATCAGAAATAGACCAGCTAGATTAAATTGTAGTTTGCATGGAATTTTGGGCAGGAAAGTCAAGGAGCAGAGAGAAGAGAGTTCTTACCTCATGGGAACATATTCCTCCATTTCTCCATAATTTCTGCCTGCAAAGAAAGTTTGGTCAGACACCTGCTACTTTGCTGATATTACAGGCATTAAGTGCTCCTCTACACCTTCCCATCCATTTCTCACTTTTGAACAAAGCTTCACATCAAAGCATGCATTAAAATTGGAATAAGGGCCACACAAAAGTCTTCAAATTATACATCTGAGTGACTGTAAATGCAGTGCCATCATCTTCAGTCTGTTAAACGTGGGTTCCAAAGGTGCACTGAAGAGTGCTGCTTCTAGCTCTCCCAGACCACATCAGTGCTTGCTCTTCACCCTCTGCATTGTTGAGGTAAGAGCATGTAAGAAAAAACTGTTTTGGTTTGTCCATAGGGTAATTACATGACCTTTAGGTGAAGCATGCAGAAAACACCAATTTTATTTAATGATTTGTAAAGTGGCTAGTTCCAGAAGAAATGGGACAGGTTAGATCATGTTTCTAGATGACCTGGGAAACATTTTTCAGCCTCCACTGGGATAACAGCTCAGCTGCTGATTGCATAATTCATTTTTATCCTGCCCAGCTGCATACAAAGGTTAAAAAAAGATATAATTAGTCTCCTTCTCTGTTCCCACCTCTGGCCCACACAAACCCTGTCTCTTATTCAAACCTGTCATTGTTGGCAGTATAATCCAGGTCTCCTGAAAAGAGGCAGCAATGAAAAAAATTATGGTAATTTAATTCAGAATGATCCTTCCTTTGTAGTTTTCACATTACTTTTGCAGATACATCTATTAATAACCTGTAGGAATCAGCTTCTATTTACGTAGCACTTTTCTTCCCAAAGGGCCTCTGAGTGCTTTGGTAACCTTAGGGATCATTTCATTCTTTCCTGACAAATGAGGCTCAGTTTCACCTTTATGGCAGACTTCAGGCAAAGGATGGGGAGAGAAGAATACTGAGCCTGCCCCTCCACACTCTGCAGAGCCTCCAGCTCCCAAAGTGGGGTGCAGGTGTTCAGCAGAAAGTCTCCTGCCCCACAAAGGTATGAATTGTTGCTCCAGTGCCTGAGGCTCACTTTGGCTTTCCCTCCCCTCTGGCTGCACGGAAGGAGCTCCAGCACCCAAGGAGTCTCACATTGCTCCTGTGTGGTGATGCTCCCACCCCATCAGCACTGAGCTCATCCTGAGCAATGGCTATGGTGTCAAATGAATTATTTATTCCATTTAATCATAAAAGCACAGGAACCCTCTGGGAATTGTTGGGGAGAGAAATCCCACATGACTGTTGCTGCTGTTTCTCTGTGGAGTTTTTTCTGGGCTACAGAAGCACCCACAGGCACCCCCAAAACTAGCTGTCCTTGTGCTAGGTGCTGTAGTGACATCCACTGAGTTGTAGCTCAGTGCTACCCAGTTAAAGGACAAGAGGCAATATGCACGTGCTGAAATAAAGGAAATTCCATCTAAGTGTAGATGGTAAAAGACTGGCACAGATTGCCCAGAGAGGCTGTGGAATCTCCATCCTCAGAGGCATTAAAGACCTGACCAGACATGGCCCTGAGCAAGCTGCTCTAGATGAACCAGATTAGAGCAGAGGGTTGGACAAAGTGGTCCAGTGGTCCCTTCTAATTTGCCTACTCTGTGCTTAGCTGTTCTTGCTTGCATAGAGCAAAATGCAGGACATATTCCCAGATGTTTGCCATCACAGGCTGAAGATGAAGGAAGAAGTGGCAGAATGAAGCATCCTGTTCTGCCCAGTTACCAGACAGGTTGCTCAAAGGATTAGGATTCCCTCCAGGATCTTTTCTGACCTCTCCAGGGTCTTTCACTAGACCCCACTGGGGCCAGAATACAGAGGGCCAGGAGCTGCCTCCCATGCAGAGCTCAGTAGTTACAATGAGCTTCAAAAATTCTCAGTACATTGCTCAGTTGCAGCATGGCTTTTATGGAAAACTCACAGGAAAATGAAAATAAGCTTTCATATGAAAATAATATTATCTGTAAACAATACAGATATAAGTGTATGTTACTTTTGGGGTCCTTTTGCCTCAGGTATAGGCATTCAACTCTTGGAATAGTTTCATGGGCTACCAATGTATAAGAGCACTGCCAAAGTTACCATCCATATATTTTTCTAGTGCCTCTTGTAAGTCCTTTGAAGAGAGCTGAATGGATCCAGGTGCACTCATACTGCAGGTATAGCATTTACATAAACAGTGATCAACTTCAGTGGTGAGCCCCTGGAGATCTTCATTTAGTGCCGACAGTCCCTGTGGGACACAGGAGTAAATAATTTTTGTGAACCAAACACTTTTTGAAGGGATTTGACTTCAAAAGCAGTTTCTAGTAGCTGAAAAACATGACCCAAAAAATCACAGAGAACACCATTATTTCAGCAGGTGCCTGGCCATATTGCAAATGAATTTATGGTCTCAGACCTCTCCACTCTCCTGTCTTAATCAGAAATCTATCAAAACCAACAGGTAATGTTGATGTAAACCTTGTAATCTGGCCTTTGGAATAAATTGTTTAGCCTTCCTATCCATCCATACCTTTTTGTGGCCTTGGCACACTGGATACAGTATATTATGAGGAGTAGAAGAATCTGACCATCTGTGAGTGACCAGATGTAAACTCTCTATAAGGATTTTTCTAACAAAGCTGATAATCAGGGCAGTGTTAGGTGTGTAAATGAGCCAAAGACATGGCCTGTAAAGTTGGTACAAAATTTATCTTTGTTGAAATCAAACCATTTAATGACAACTTGCAACTTTCTAGTTCAGTTTTCAGTGATGTAACCAACCCTCTCACCTTTTTAGTTCTGTTGGGATCTTGTAGAAATGCTAAATTTAATGAAAAGCTTTTGGTGTTATTGCTTGATCATTGGCTTTTGTATGTATTATCTTCTGTATTTTGTATTAAATAATTAGATAATATATAAACATGATATTGCAGATGTGGGATATTTGAGACATTAATTTGATGAAAAGTCTATGCAAAATTAATCAAGATAGTACAGCTGGTACAAAGCAGTTTCTGTTATTGACATGACAGTAGTAAGCCAGCTCCTTAAAATCCATATTTCCATAGCTTGGAAACAAATTTCTTTTGAATTTTAATTTCCTGAGGAATTTAATTTTTCAGTTCTACCTCAGAATGATTTTATAGTCATTTATTTAAGGTCAGAGTGGCCTGTGGAAGAGGCCTCACCCTAAACCAGTTCTAATAATAGTAAACAAGAATTTTCACAAAAGAAGCTCTACTGCCTTGAAACTGGGGTTTTTTGCCTTCAAGATACCTTTTTCAAACATATCTCAAGCTCCTCTTTTCAAGAGTGACACAAAAATCCCCCCAGTTCTTGTGTCAATTTTCTTCCAAGGACTGCCAAAAGACCACCTGTGTCAGTCATGCCTCAGATTCAAATTACATGGACAGTTTTGCCTAAATTATATAATTTTCTTTTACCACTGGGGAAATCCTTATACCATATCATGTCAATATTTGATGCTTAAAGACACTATTTTGAATAAGGAAGCAATGCTACAAAATTAACCGTATAACTTTCACTTATCAGTAGAGCCTCAGTGAGTCCTGTTCATTAAACTCATCTTTGCTCCTTACATGTGCGTTCAAAGGTATAAAATTATGGGACAAAAACAGCATCAGCATTTGTAAAATCTCTAGAGAAAACCAGCTGCTGGTGTACATGACAACAGGGAGAACAGCTGGAGAGCCTAATACCCACTTCCTCCGACCACATAAAACCCAAAATTTCTGTCAAAGTAACACTAATGCTGCATACTTCTTCCTAATTTTGTTCCTATAACATGATTTTCTCTGTAAGACACTTTTTATTTTTTTGTTAAAATGTGGCACTGAGCTCTGTTTCCCCTTATGCAATTACCAGTTTAACAAGCAACTACCTTTACTTAACGTTCCTGCAACTTCCTTCTTATCACCACCGACATAGCAAATCTGCCTTCCAATTTGTAGGCTAGAAGCAGGGAGAACAGAAGTGAGATAAAAATGCCTCTGGACTGAGACTGCGCTCCTCATCTCCTAGGACCAGCCACCCAGTAGGCCCATTTGAGCAGAGCTGCTGGCAGAAAGTGAAAATTAACTAAAACATGTCACTTTGCCCAGTGAGAGATATTGGAGTCCCAGTTAGGCTGTCTCAGAACTGGTAGGTACAAGCCATGGAAGAGAAGGACCGGGAATATTGGTTCAGATATTACTGCAGGCAGAAAACCTGTGCTGTCTGGGGAAACTTCTGCAGCCTTGTGAGTCAGGGTCCAGCCTTCTGGATTTGACATCAGTGTATCAGAAAACAAAATCCCTACAGGGATGATAACGCAGCCAAGATGAAAACAGAAAGTCCAAGAATTTAAAATGGGGTTTAAAAGAAAGTTATATTGTTACATTGCACATATTATATACTGCACTGCACATAAAGGCTCTGACATCCATTCAGAGATGCTTCAGAAGTCATGATCAGTGGATTAACATCTATCACTTTGTAGCACAGAGAAGCCATCTGTTTTACTGTAGGCAGGAATATGTGTACTGGCAGACATCAGTGTCAAGAGATAGGCATCAAAATCCAACACAGAAACATGAACACCAGTTAACAGAAAGGAAATGGAGGAACTTCTAAACCAGGATAGTCAGGTAATCCTGAATCAAATTTCTGAGCAAACTGTTTCCCCGTGGAATAGAATACTTTCTCTTCTGGCATTGCACTTGTACATATGCAGTAAAGCTGGGAAAACAGATTTTGATCTAACCTGCTGCTTGCAGAAGCTATTGATCTGGCATGAAGAAGCAAATGTAGCCAATGAGTATTTTATGTAAGGGATGAAAGCTAATTCAATATTTAAATATGCAGCCAACACAATGGAAATAATATTCTCATAAGGCATTAGGCTAATTAAAGTATTATAAACTCTCTCTCAGATTATCCACTTTATTCTAGTGGTCTAGTGGTGTCAGCATCCCTGACCATCATGGCACATGCAAATCCCATGGAGATTAATTAAATTTTCCTGTAATGCAATAAGAATACAGAGGATTATTTTTAAATCCTATTTTTATGTCTATGATTTTATCCAACTACAATGGGTGCAACCAAAAGCACAAATATGAATATGTCACCTTCTCATAACTGTGAGTTTGGGATTTGTATAACAGAGCCTGGAAACCAGGGGGCCTTGGCAGTTCCACCAGCACAGTTTGCTGACTGCAGCAGGATTAGGGCACAGTGGATGGGTATAGGTGAGAAGAGAAACAAAGCCTTCATTCATAGCTAGAGCTCGAGAAGAGGAGCCTGAATACAGTTACAACAGGTTACCACTTACCAGCTTTCATGAGAAGATAAAAACCCAATTGTCAGCTCTAGTGCTTCACAGAAACACAGTAAAAAGAGCCAAGGGCAATTGAAATTATGTGGGTGATGGACTTGTGTAAATTAGAAACAGTAGCATTTGACATGATGGTTTAAGCAAGAAATCCCACAAACTAATTTAAGATAAAAATCTTTGGGCTGAGATGCATCCCTCTTTAATTTACAGAATCAAGCCAAGATATCATAAATATCCAGGCACACCTAAACCCGGTCAGTTCAGGAAAGAACCAGGCACAAAATATCAGAGGCTGTATTTCCTACTTGTCTTGTGATTATTATTTCGTGGGAAGCACAGGTAATGCTGAGTGAATACAAAACTCTTAGAGTACAAGCAGTTTGTACTGCATGTATTTTCTAAGCATCTCCTTCTGCTTCAGAACATTGGGAACATTTGCATGAAAATAGAAAATCTTTTTCTCTGAAGAGCTGGTGTTCCTCTGCTGCTTGTTCAACGCATCAGGCTTACAGGAATTTGCTCTTACTTGCTTACCCCTGCACCAGAGTTGAGTCTGTAATGCCATACAGAACAGCATTTGTGAGTGCAGGGTCCTGCTGAAAGCAATCAGCCACCTTGTTCATATGCTGGCTTTGTTGGACTAGGACAGAAGTTCTTTAAAAGTTAGGAATCAAAGCTCTGACTCTCTTGACTTCCATGAAGCTATTTCAGCTTAGCAAAGGTGTAAGTCTTGAGGTTTGAATGACTAATTATGGCTCATACCAATTGTGGCCATTGCTGGGAAAATAAATTGTATAAGCAAGCAAATTTCCTGGGAATTAAGAATATTTTATTTCTTTTTAAATCTGATTCTTATCTAACTCAGAAACAACTGACAGTTTTTTGAATATGACATTAGAAACTGTCTGCTGTTTTGCAAATAATAATGATGCTGGACTGATGAGTGGAATGGGCAATATTAGCACCTTGTCTTTGGCAGCTCAGGACTGCTGCCCAGCTGAAGGAATGGGTGGGCATCAGGCTAGCTGTGTATGCTTGGATGACTCAGCCCCACTCACTGACACTTCCACAAAGAGTTAATGCTGTTCTGCTGACTCACTGAGGCAGATGAATCTCTTTTCCTGTTTGATGTACAGCAAAGTGTCTCACTGGAGAAAGGACAGCCAGCAGGGCACATAACAGGGGGCACACATATAACTGCTCTGCTGACCACCAAGTGGTACCTGTGTGCTGCTTCAGAATTCCAGTCTGTTTCTGCATGCCAACAGCTTACAGCAGCTCTGACAGCCCCAGTCTAAGGTTCATACACTGTCTGGAGGCAGAGAGGAGTTTAGCTTTTACTGCTAATTTTACTGATGATGTTGATGCTACTGTACTTCAAATGTCACTGATTTGTTTCATGCAGCATCTCCAAAGTATCACAATTCATCTGCTGCTGAAAGTCCTAGCCAAGGCTTGTACATCTCCCCTTTTGTAATCTCCTCTCTGGCTACACCATCTGGAGCTGTTCATTCACATGGGCACATCACTCTTTTTCCACAGTTCTCTTGTCATTTCTCCTCTTTTCCTGCTCCAAATGCAAACTCCTTGTTCTCACTTTCAAAGCCTTTCACAATTTAATCATGCCTCATACCAGTTCTGGTATTTGTTATCCCTCCACCCACCCTCACTTTGTTGACTGCAGCCTCCACTTTTCCTTCTTTATTCCACACTTTCTTTTATGGCTGGGGACAAAAGCCTGCAGTGAAACCAGTTATGTCCATGCTGTAGATTCCCTTACAATGTCTCTGTCCTGTACCACAGGGCACTGAAGAACCAGCTAGTAACAGAAAGACACAGGATGGTCAGGGCTGCTGCAGGCTGGCTAAGGAGCTGCACACAGGATCTCCTGAACCCAGATTCTCTTCTTCTCATTTATTTTTGGGAAAAGTTCCTTAGGAGATAGACTGCGACTGACAGTGTCATGCATTTGTGTGTCTTCTGCAGGACAAAACAAGTTTCAAATGGCCTGTGAACTAGCTTGTCTTCCTCTCCTCTGGAACAGGATTGCTTCACAGTCCAAGTGCCTTCAGAGGGAAGCAAGATTCTATATTCCACAGCTGCACTTCAGAGCCACTGAGGTACTGAGGCGACACTGGATGCAAGCACCAAACCCACATGTGCTTGGTGCAGACTAATACCAGACTTTTTCACCTGTTTCTTTTTCTCTACATAGATAAATAACAGTAAAGACAAGCCCTAGAGCCATGTTCAGAACAGGCTGGGAAATAAAGTATTTGTAGAATTAAATGCTTCCCAGGGAGCTATTTTTCAATGTATTATTGTAGTAAATGTTTAGATTTTCCAAAGGCAAACTCATAAAATAGTCATTAAGCAATGCTATTTTATGTACAAATATTTTGCAGAACAATTTAATATGCAATCACACCAAATGTTTTTCCATTCCTGCTACCTCCACAGCACTGGCATTAAACAACTAGTGCTTTACTGGATCTCTTTTCCTTCAAGAATGGCTATGACACCTCAGGGCTTGCTCAGAATCCCAGGGATCATTTAGACATTCAGAACATCTGTGCTTTAGGAACACATGAAGTCAGACATCTGGTCAAACCCACCCTACAATGGCCTTTAGCATCTGGTAGTAACTAAACCTGAGTCCTGCAATGTGTATCTGGTGGGATCAAAATTCTTACATTGCCCTTTAGTCCTATATGAGGTTTTTTTAAAATGACCCAGATTGCTGCTCTCTCTACCTGCAGCATTTAATTTGGATTCTTTTTTTTTCCAACATATCAGCTCCTAAATTTGCCAGTTTCAGCCAAGCTCCAACACTGGATAGGTTGGCTGGTGAGATAAATATCAGGCAAATAGGTTATAAATATAGTCTGGCTCCTGGCCAATAAAATATAAAATAAGCAAGCGTGGTAGTTAAGTAGCTACAAGAAAAAATAAATATAGTCCAGGGCTCAATCTTGCCTTAGCTTTAGAAATTCAATTGGGAGGAAGTCCCACATGAGTGAGGGTTTTGATCAACCTGCAAATAGGAACCTAGGCAAGAACATGAATCCAGTCTTCTGGAACAGTGCTTCATGTTAAATCTGATCTTAAAAACTTCATTGTATAAATGGAATACATCAAAGCACTGCATTTAACACTCTTTGTAGGGCAAACTAGACCTATCCAACCTATATGGGGTGGGGGGGATTATATTTTGTGATTACATCAAGATCACATTCAGCTGTGGAGGTGCAAAATTTGTTTAGTGTCTTATACCCATTCCCACAGAATCTTTTTTCCCCCTTTTTTCCCCTTTGATGTTTGTCTAAAAGCCTCAACCTATATAAAGCACGTTACAAAAAAAGTTCTGAAAGTCTATTAATACATTCCTGTTAGCGTTCTCTGCATATATTTCACACTGATCTTTAGAATTGAAACAGTGTTTTCAGTCTGTGCTCGTACAACGCACAGTCTGGTGGGATACCAAAGATGAGTTTGTAAGCAGTCCGGTGCTCCCAGAGCACTCATCCAGCAGGCCCTCTACCTTACTGATACCCCCTGATGCTCTGAAAAATATTTTCCTGATTTCTAGCAATCATATTTACAGATGGATTCCACTTTGTAGCAATTGCCACGGGTAACTCCTCCTCAGTACTCCTTCTAGGAGCCCTGGCTGCTGGTGGCTTTCCCTTGGTCCGCTCTTCCATCATCTGTGTGGCTTGCAGACCATGGGAGCCCCACCAGAGCCCATCTGACATCCAGTAAGCAGCCCTGGCCATCACTGCCAAACCCCTTCCCTTGCCTCACTCCCTCAGCTGTGCAGGTACAGCTTTTGGCAGGAGTGCGTGGTGATCTGCATAAGGGGTTAAAATAAAGATTGTGGTTAAGGCTGGGCTGAAAATGTTTACAGTTTTTTAATTAAATAGGGCATGATTATCAAAGTTATTTTAAAATTGCAGTCATGTGCCCCAGCCCTTGCACGTGGGTCATTTCATGGCTTCAGGGACATCTGTTTGTTGAACTGAGAGGGTGGTGCAGAGGCAAAATCTGCTGCTGACAGAAACGCCTGTGAAACGATGAGCTTAGAGTGTTTACTGAGAGAGATGTGTTGACTTCTCTGGAGAGATTATGCCCTTGTTGTTGGCCTGCTTGCCAATTGGCTGCTCCCTCTGTGGGCTTCTGCTATCCAGGTAAAGAGTGGTACAAACCCCTTTGTTTGTTGCGTGCAGCACATGATCTCTGTTCTCTACAGACAAATCATTCTGACATGATGTAGCAGTAGCAAACTGCTTAGCCCAAACAGCTTCTGTTATCTATTTCAGAAGCTTCAGTGGCCTTTAAGTATTTCATCACAAATAATTTCTGGCAAATCCACAAGAATACCAAGCGAAAAGGAGGAGAGTGAAAGTCCTGATTACTGTACTTACAATCAAAGAAAGACCTTGATGGGCAGTATGAAACATCCCTTGGCTCCTTCCTCAACCAGCAAACCACTGATTATCGATGGCTCTTCAAAGGATACATTCCACAGACATTACATGATCACTTCCTTGCATTATTCTGAGACTCCCTCCACATCAGCTGTGAAACCATTAGCCAACCAAGCCTTCTAAATTGAATCACAGAAACATTTTTCCTCAGCTAGGAACAAGCAGATCTCTCAGAAGAATTCCCCGGATGATTTGATCCTACTCCTTTCACAGAATTGAAACTCCTTTTTTTCTGAGAGCACTCAAGTACCAACTTCTTTCTCCTGGCCCAGCCTCCCTCTCCAGCTGTTGACTGTGAAATTCTCCTTATTTACCTGGCACTTTTACAGGGATTGGTAGTGCATCACTATAGTTACTTGCTCCCAACATCTTTTCCCCTGGAAATTGACAGCAGCAGTCTTTCCACAGAAAAATATCTCTGTGATGTTACAGCTGCATATCCAACCCTGTACTCCACTACCTTTACTGTCTTCTCTCCCACACGCAACTCCTTTCAGAAATGACAACCCCAAAAGCATATCCTCTGTCAAGAAAAGTTACACAGTTACTCTCTTTCCTCAGTGCAGAACAACACGAGTTGGCTCAATTGAGAAACGCTGCCTGAGCATCACAAGCTTTTGACTTGAATGCAACTACGGATTTCTTTCTGAAATCAGCACCTGCTTAGGATCAATCTTCACAAGCTGCAATGAGATTTGAGGCTCTGAAACAGCACCCTCATGAGAAGTAAATTTAAGGGTTCTTGGGCAGAAATACTTGTTCTTGATTTCATCTTACTTGGAATATTTCCCAAACAACACTTTGTTAAAAATGCTTAGTTAAAATGTCACTAAAACAATTTCAAAGATTCTGATCATCCTTTACTATTAGCCTTCACCCTGCCAACAGCTCTGCAGTCTGTCTCATGAAACTCCTACTGTCTTGTTGCCTCATTATTCTCTTCTAAAATTTTATCATTATAACCCACTTCACACCTCCTCTACCATGCTGTCAAATGCTACTGTGACCTATGGTACACATTATAGTCCTAGTTATATCTATAAATCAAACCTGCAAAACCTACACTCTGATCTGCCTGTGACATCTAGGTCACCTTTGTCAGGCCCCCAATATCTTTATGCTTCAGCCTCCCTAGCCATAAAACTACTTTGTTCTTTGAGATTTATGGCTGAAAACAACAGAATGGAGCTATATAATGATTCTGCTTACAAAGTTTTCAAGTGTGCTGTTATCTCTTTGAATGACTGGATCCATGCAGAGATTAATTATACATGGTAGACCTAGAAATAAAGTATCTGTAAAGGGCCCTGCTGGACAGTGCCTTTCAATCAATGATCTAACACACTTTCTGCTTCCTCCACCCACTTGGTCAATTATTTCTTGATGAACAGGAATAGGTGTGAGGCACCCATGCATCTCCAACCTGTAATGTACTGCTGTCTTTTAGCTCTTTGCTATGGAGGTCTAAATGATGCTGAATGCATTTAAATTTCCTGTGGCAGGTTATCCTTCCTTGCAGAAAAAGAAACTTAGCTCAAGTCTTCCCCCCTCGAATTTCTTCACAAATACCCCTGACTGCATTCAATTGGATGCTGGGAGTGGAAACCAAAAGAACTGAAGCTCTGCCTGAGAACATTTGCCACCCACATACTGCAACAGTGTTCAGGAGCTAAATCTTATTTATGAGGCTTAGTTTCATTTCCAGTCCTTTGTGCCAAAAATCCCAATGCAATGTAATTTGTGCACACAGTGGCCACACAGTTTTAGGATTACACTGGCCCTCTCTTAATCTGGTCTGGACCCACCATAGTCCCACAAATACTACTACTATAGCCCCACAAATGTGTGGGAGTGTGGACATGACAAACAACATCAAGAAAAGCATGTAGAGACACATTCAACAGGCAACAAAAAATATCAGAGAACTCTAAAATGAGAGACACCGAGAAAGGTATTAACTGTACTGCAACATTTGAGCATGAGCCCAGAACTGGAAGCAGACAGCTTGCTTTAAATGCTTCATCAGGCATCTTTCTCTGTTGTAAACCAAACTATAGGTAGCCAGTACCCTTTTGACAAATTTGGGACTAAACAAAAACACATTTTGCTGCTCAGATATCTTTTGAATATGAGGCAAATAATTATGGATTTTGTCATGATATATTTAGGCACAGGTTTTAAAAGAAAACTGACTCACTACCTTCATTCATGTTGAATAATATAAAATTTCAAATTCACTCTCTACCCTCATTCACCTGAAGGACTTAAGGCTGATATTACAGGAACTCATTTTCCAAGTGAGAATGGGTCCACGTGTTACTTGGATGTGGGAACACATCTGACATGGGACCGATGCCAATCTCAAAGAGGAGCCTTATGGACTTTGATTCTATCCTTTGGGAAAGACTAGTGTACTCCTTTTGCATCTCTATTTGTCAAAAAAGGGCTGCAAACACAAAGAAAACAGTCTCAGTTCTGGATGCCTGCCTGCATAATGTAACTCATTCCCATCCTCTGCTCCAAGTAAAGATTAAGAAACGTTCAGCATTTGTGTCATTAGCTCTGGCCCTCCCCGAGGCTCCGAGTGTCAAACCGAAACTCAGCAAGCCTCAAACCGTGTCAAGAGTAATACTGTAACTAGCGCAGGGTCACGAAACAAGCCTGACTATCTGGTCTGTTTATAAATACCATGCCCGTAAAGCAGCGATTCAAAAACGCTGCCAGACCTCACGGCTACCGCGCTTAGGAGCTTTGTGCTGCTTGTAGGCAGATTCCTCGCTTAAATCTTTGCTACAAGAACCGACAGCGCCCGTCGGATGGGCGGGATGCCTGCGGTCCAAGGCCAGGCACATCCTGGAGCCGAGGCCGGACTTGGAGGGTACCGCTGTGGAGGACGCAGGCACCAAGTTTAAAATTCCTTTCTCCGCGTCTCCCCAGTCCTGTCCTGTCCAGTTCCCTTCCCAGAAAATCACAGTGAAAGCGTGTGCAGCCGGTTCCTGGATGCTGTTCCCGGACCCGCGCCCCGGCCCGAGGCGGCGGCGGGAGGGCGCTGCCCGCTGCCAGCCGCTTTCCCTCCCAGGAAAAGCCCACCGAGGAGGGGGAGCGCCGGTCCCCACGGCAGCGCCGGTCCCCACGGCGGTCCCCGCGGGTCAGACGGGGCGCTGAAGGTGGGAGGCTCCGGCTGTCCCCATGGACACGGCCGCGGGGGGCCCGGGGCGGCTGAGCGGGACGCTGTGTGGGGACGGCCCCGTGTGGGGACGGTGCCGGCTGAGGGGAGAGCGGCGGCCGCCCAGGCCCGCGCCCCGGGGCAGGGAGCGCGGTGCCCCGGGCCAGCTCGGCCGGGCTCCGCTCGGCTCCTCCCGCCGGGGCGCTGCCGGGCCGGGCCGGGCCGGGGGCGGAGGAGGCGGGGAAGGGGGGAGCCGCTGCCGTCACCGAGGCTCCCGGCTCGATCGGCTCGTCGCCGCGGCAGCCCCAGCCCCGCTCCCACCCCCTCGCCTGCCTCCACCCTCCTTCCCTTTCTCTCGCTCGCTCGGCGAGAGCGCTGTGCCTCCTTTCCCGGATGGCAGCCGGCAGCGCCATGCAGCCTCCCGTTCCTCCTCCTCCTCTGCCTCCTCTCCGGCTGTAAGTTAATGCCATGCTGCCGCTGCTCTTCCCGGCACTGCTGGCCGCCTGCCTGCCGCCCTGCCAGGGCTGGAGCCCCTCGCCGGCTGCCAGCGGGCAGGAGGAGCAGGAGCAGGAGCTCTTCTTGCCCCCTGCCAACTCCTCCTCCCGCTCCTTGGCCAGCCTCGAGATGGACCTCGACGGGGCAGCGAGCAAGGAGGAAGGCAGCACCGACAGCCCGGGCACGCCGGCTGCCCCTAGCCAAGAGCCTTTCTCTTCCGCTCCCACCACGTCCGGGCAGGAGCAGGAGCAGCCGGGGCAGGAGCAGCCGGGGCAGGAGCATCAGCAGCGTCCCCAGCCGCAGGGGCAGCCGCAGCCCTCCGAGGACCCGCACTGCAACATCAGCGTGCAGCGGCAGATGCTGAGCTCGCTGCTGGTGCGCTGGAGCCGCCCGCTGGGCATCCAGTGCGACCTCCTGCTCTTCTCCACCAACAGCCACGGGCGAGCCTTCTTCTCCGCCGCCTTCCACCGCGTGGGGCCGCCGCTGCTCATCGAGCACCTGGGGCTGGCGGCCGGCGGCGCCCAGCAGGACTTGCGCCTCTGCGTGGGCTGCAGCTGGGTGCGGAGCAGGCGGGTCGGGCGGCTGCGGGGCACCGCGCCCCAGCCACAGCCCCAGCCTCAGCCACAGCCCCAGCCCCCCGCTGCCGCCGCCGCCGCCGCCTCCTCCTCGCTTTCCTACCCGCCGGCGGCCGAGCCCGGCCAGTACTGGCTGCAAGGGGAGCCGCTGAATTTCTGCTGCCTGGATTTCAGCCTGGAGGAGCTGAAGGGAGAGCCGGGCTGGCGGATGAACCGCAAGCCCATCGAGTCCACCTTGGTGGCGTGTTTCATGACTCTGGTCATCATCGTGTGGAGCGTGGCCGCCCTCATCTGGCCCGTGCCCATCATCGCGGGGTTCCTGCCCAACGGCATGGAGCAGCGCCGCGGCACCGCCGCCAGCACCGCCACCGCCGCCGCCGCCAAGTAGCCTCTGCCGGTGACCCCCTGCTCTTCGTCCTGTGGTGGAGGGACGCGGGACGGACTCTGTCGCGTTTTTCTTGTTTGCAGCGTGCCACAGGTGCGCGGCGGGACGTGGGGCCGCCTCCGCGCCCGGCCCCGAGGGCAGCGGCCCCGAGGGGACCCAATCATATGTGCGCGTTTTATATCTTTAATACCCGTTTTAAACGAACCTTTTAGTAAAAAAACCCCCAAAAATCTAAAAAAAAAAAAACCAACCCACCAAACAACCCCTCTCCCCTAGGAAAAAGAAAAAAAAAGGCAAGAAAAAGCCCCCCTAAATTCAGTGGAGGAAATCAAAGACCCTCCTATTTGGCTGCATTTGTTGTCAGAGTAGCGTTTTTGTATAGGGTATGGTTTGAACGGGTTTTTCCTTTATGGACAGAAAGGGGTATCTCTCTCTTTGACAGAATGGAGAAGCGATGTGGTATATATATATTGTTACTGCTGAAGCTGAACTTTAATGAACCTTTCACACTTAATTTCCTGGTTGAGATAGCGTGTATTTATTATTGTAGCTCCGCGTTATTTGGCTTTTAATACAGAGGTTTTCTTTCTGGAGCCACTGTAGCCTTTTGTTGGTCTGTTTCCTCCAGGGTGGAACAGAGGGTTTGGCTGGCCTTCCTGTCTGCAAACCTGCCACGAAACTCCTTTCCCCGTGAAATGGTGTTGCCAGGGCTGCTGGTGGCAAAAGGAGAATCCCAGAGCTGGGATTTCTGACTGGGGTTTGCCCTATCTGTGCAGCAGATGTGGGTCTGAATGCCCACACCAGGGTTGGGTGGAGAGGGGTGGGGAGCACAGCTGTGCCAGAGATCCTCCAAAGCAATTTCATCTGCACATCTCCACAGACTACAGCTTTCTCCTCGGTTTGAGGTTGGCTGGCTTCTCTCCTGGGAAGGTGAGGCCCACTCTGAGTTGTGCTAAACAACGTGGGGCAAGTCTCTTGACTTGCTCAATGTTCATTCCTCAAAACCAGCTTGGATGCAGTGTATTTGTTGGAGACACAGTAATACTGTACCTCTTTTTCATCTACCAGTCTGCAGGGTTGCTCACAGCAAGTCTGTGGGGTGAGAAGGCAGGAGCTGCCAGTCCAGAACTAGATTCCAGCTGCTGCTGTGCAAGGATGCAAAGAAGAAAGATTTCTTCTCTCTTGTTTGAGCAGACAGTTGTGTAGCCTGAAATATCATTTGTTGTATACTTCCAGCTGTTTAGCCTTATAAAAAGTTGTTTCATTTGCCTTAGACATGATTAGTCCAGCTGAAGTCTCTAAAACCAAAATAAGAGCTAAGTGACAAATATTCGCAATAGGAATTCTCATTTTTTTTGTCAACATCGATGTATTTAATTTGCTAGGAAGGCATGAATTTGCTTGGGGCTAATTTGGTGTGTTTGTTATGTATGGTGGAAATGACTGGATAGAAAGGCTGGAGGGATTAAATTCTTAGGATTCCCATATTTTTTAACTGACAACAAAATAAAATTAATGCATGCTCTATGTGTATGCTGTCTGGACAAAAAAAAAAAAAAGAGAGAAAAAGATTGACAAACAGCAGAAATAAATCAAGATTTAAAAATGCTCCATGTTAGTAGGCTGCCTCTACACCCCCTGTTCCTCCTGCTAATCCTCTTGTCGGGGTTGTCACTTGAGTAGGCATTGCAGTGGCATTGTTTTCAGAAAGCAGAGTTTCTGGCCACTGTGGGAAGTGCTCTCTTGACCTGTTGATCCAAAGGGCACCTGCTCCTGTACACCGAGTTTAGAGACCCCCTATTTTTTTAGCTTGATGTATAAAACAGTGTCATTTCCACCTCGTGCAAACTCTTGGCAGACATTTGACATGCTAGAGAGCAATTCTTTGCCTATTATCTCCTCTGTGACAGAGACACCTCTTCATACTGAAAGGCAGGGCTAGCAGGAAAACATGAAGATACTGCTAACACCCTCTCAAAAGAGAAATCTTCTACATATGGAATAGACCACTTCCGAAAAGTTGCTATGCTAGGGAATAATTTCATCTTTTGAATGAGATGCATTTAGGCAGAGAGTTAACAATTTTTACTGGAAATTTTTCCGGCTTTAATAATTCATGATTTATAGTCCTCACTGTGGTGCAGGCAGCTTGTGCTTAAGCTCAAGGATGGAAGCTCTTTTCTGCTTATCCTTGTTTTACTAGTGATGTGATACTGGGGTTTTTTCCTGAATTGCATCAACATAAACAAGGGAATGGTGTCTGAAACAGGCAACTTCTGTTATTAAAGGCTTATTATTTTGCAGTTCTTGCAGACATGTAGCAGGTGGAACACCCAAACTAGTACAAAATGGCATGTTTTTCTAACTTCTATCAATATCAGCTTAAGTACAAACTTTGTGAATAGACAGTGCCACACTCACAATATTTTGCTACTTCACTTAAAAAACATGATACAAGAGAGGGCTTTTTGTATAGTTACACCTGTAACTGGAGCTATTATTAAAAATCTGCTAAGACGTGAACGTGTAGAACACAGGGATGGCATCAAACAAACTCCAAAGGCAAATCTTGTCCAGAATACAAAAAAATTGCAATGTTTTCAGGGAGTGCTGATCTCAGACACAGTGTGCAAAGAGCCCTTGTGGGTTAGGGAAGATGTTTCCTTAGATCACAGTGACCATGCACATGAGTTCCCTTTGCAGAGAGAGACCAGTCCGTGTTTCTGTCCCTTACAGAGGAGTTTAGGGCACAGCAGGGGGCACAGGGATGACCTGCTGTACGGGCTTTGGGCTGAATCTAACTCCCTGAATCCCCAGGTTTCAGTGGGGTGGCAGCAGGGCTTCTCCTATAGGGAACAGACAGTGGAAATGCACTATGCAAACTGGGAGCTTTCTTCAGTCACTGTTACACCTAACATCTCTGCTCCTGGAGCTGTGGCTGCTACTATGAGTCTGAGTAAACTATAATTTTGAGTAATTTTTGCCTTCATCCATGGGAATTTCACATGAATGCAACCTAGAAGAGGCAAGCCCAGGGCAACGTGCAATGATACATCTGCACGCCAACTAGTTTAAGATTACGAGTTTAGGCACTGAAATGTCTATTTCTCTTCTTCTGCACTGGGAGTGGGGCTTTGTTGTCTCTAAGCCATTTTTATTCATTTGGACTTCTTTTTAAGACCAGCTGGGAGCAGGGTAAGCACGAGAGCAGATTAGTCACCGTGTATAATCCTTTATGTACTCAGGGAGGGCATATATTTGTATACATGTATCTACATAGGAGGACTAACTCTGTAGAATAGAAAGTTAAAGGAGAAGTGAGAAAAGGGATGATGAGAAACAAGTAGTACTGGTTTTCCTTCACTATTTGTTGGATCGTGTTTCCTGGTAAGTTATCCTGACTTTATTTATATATGAGTGTTTGTTGGAAAGCAAGGGATATCTAGGAACAGAGGGAGTTTCTTGATTTACTTTTAACAATTCAGTTCAACTCTATTACAGATTTTTGTTTGTGCCAGAAACCAGGAACTATCTTGACATTCAGCATTAAAAGGTACTACACTTGTGTGCTAGTGTGAGACTGGTACAATTTTTTTCTGTATATTCAGACCTCAGAATTTAATCTCTCACCTGCTTTCTTAGTTGTGTTTCACAGATGTGTTAGAAGTTGAAGTACGCAGAGGAATATGTAGTTTTAGCATGGACGCAGTTTTGCTGTTTCTTAGTGCCACGTTGATTCCGACAATAAAAATACAAAAAATGTAGTACAGTGTAATAATAGCTATATATTATATAAGCACACTGTTGCTCAATAGGTTGTCAGTGATCAAACATTTCTGTATGTCAGGAGGCATTTGGATATTTGGGGCAAAATTGCCATTCTAGGATAAATGTAAGAGTTGTTACTTACCCAGGGCTTAGTTCACCAGTGCTTTCAATGTTAATGAACAGCAGGAATATTTGTGCAGTGAATGTTACTCAATATGAGTAAGGGCTACTGAACCAGACCCTAAAAAAAACCTAATTAAAAGCTGTAGTTGGCTGAAGAAGTATTATTCATCATGACATCTGCTTGCTGAATAAAAGTGTCTCCTGGGCTGACATTATGTGATCCCAGGGGCCAAACAAAAGCCTAGTGAAATCAAATACTTAATTGAAGTTTTGTAGGACTGGAGATCAAAGGATTTATTTTGAAGATATATATATATATATATATATATTGAGGAAGGGTAGGTATGATGTTCTTGTTTCTCTTTGGTTTTTATACATGTAGTTTATAAATCCAAAGCCAGGATTTCTCAGTCCAATGTAGGGCCTTGCCAGCTTGAAAGTTAGCTTCTTTCTGAAGCTAGTATGAAAATGTCAGTAATTTTTCAAGGAATTTTACAGAATAAATGTAATTTTTTTCCCCAATCTATTTCAGGGAGAGGCCTTGACTTTGCAAAAAGCATTTGTAATGATTCTAGGGAAACATGTAAATATCAAATCCCAAATGCATTCAGATTTCGAAGAATAAAAAATCTTTTTAATCAGTAACTGATTTTTAAAAGCATATTTTTAAACAAAAAAATCATTTTCCATTTTCCCCCTCAGAAGCTGAACATTTCAGTGAAGATCAGAAGTGCATTTGAGTGTTTCACATTGTGATTTTGTATGTGATTTATTTTGTGGGAAAAAAAATTCTCTTCCATGATTTGGAACTGATAGCAGCTCTTAACAAATAAGTTACTGTATTTCTTGTCCCATCTTCTTAATAGTTCTGGTTAAATAAGTTGTCCAAAATAATTGTAAATCATCATCATAATAATAAAAAAGTAGCTTAGCCCATTTGTTGTGTCTGTTCTACTGTGCTGAGGAAGAAAGCAGTCTGGTGTAAAATTTGGGATATTAAAGATATTTATTGGAAATATCTGGATGGTGTTTAATTAGATCTGTGGACATCTCCAACTTTCTATAAACTTTGGGTTCATTCCTGAGTGTAGCAGTTTGAGCATTTGTATGTCAATCAGAGTCCCTGGATCTTCACATTGGGAAAACCAGGATCCACACCATTATCTCCTATTTTCACTTTTGTATTACCTCAGCAGGTTAACAATGTCAGAACAAAACAGAACAGAGCTGAAAGAGGCCAATATCCTATGAAATGCTGTTTGTTTCTGCCTGTTTGACTTGTTCTTAGCTGTCGTAGAAAGCATCAGATTAATGAGACAAAAATAAGAGATCAGTGCCATTCTCAGGAAGTGAATTCACTGGGGCTGTGAAGGAAAATCATGTTTGTGTTCCTTGTAAGGTGAGACTTGTTAGAAACAGTGGGATTGTACCTTGTTGGTGTCATTCTGGGTGTTGCTAAGCAACATGAAGTGGTTTAAATGGAGATACAGAAGATGATCGTGGAGGAATTTAAAAAATGCGACATAGAAAAAGCATAAAAGGGAGAAAATGTGCCAGCACATCATGCAAAGAAGTTGCAAAGTTTTAGATGGGAAAAAGACAGCATTTAAGATCATAGAGAAAAAAGAAAATGGACACAAGGTGAATTAAGAACTTAATTACGTACTTCATATTCAGTCTTTCCATGTCCAAACTTTTCAGTTCTTTGCTTGAACAACTGATAACAGTTTTGGCCCCAAATGGCACAGCTGGTGGCAAAAGAGAATAAAAGCCAGGAAAGAAATCTGGGGCTTAAGAAAAATCAGGAATTGATACCACCATACCATTAATAAAAAGAGAGTTGACTCTCTGTTGCTGGCAGCTAAGCAGTAAAATGGCAGAGCACTCTCATGCTTGTGGTTTCTATCCTGCCCCAGGGAAGTGGTCATGGCCCCAAGCCTGCCAGAGGTCAAGAAGGGTTTGGGCAATGCTCTCAGAGACATGGTGTGTTTTTTGGGGTGTCCTGTGCAGGAGCTGGACTCTGAGCTCTTCCTGGGTCCCTTCTCCTCAGGATGTTCTGTGATTCTATCGTTCTGATTCTAATTATGCTTCATATGTTCTCTGAGGTTGTAAGGGAACAAGCTAAAATACCATTTTTGTGGTGATGGGTGTGGTTCTTCCATCACATCTTGCACTGATCCATGTCAAAAATATGCTTCTCATTGTCCAACACAAGAATGTTCATCATGACTTTATTAAAGCTTTCCACCTGAGCTGAAGCAGTGCTGGTCCCAGGCTGGTCAGGTCACTGCTGCAGACAAGACTACGTGCTGGAATGCTGTGGATGGCATTCTGATTTATATTGCCAATACTTTCTCACTCAAACACTTTAATGACTACCTACAGGATCTTCCATTTTTTGTGCCTGTCTTCATTGTTTCCAA
Organism: Zonotrichia leucophrys gambelii; assembly: GCF_028769735.1. NCBI lineage: Eukaryota > Metazoa > Chordata > Aves > Passeriformes > Passerellidae > Zonotrichia > Zonotrichia leucophrys. The sequence continues at coordinate 46,571,494 of NC_088171.1, read as the reverse complement.
AGTTTCACTCCATTTGTCTTCTGTCATTGAAAATTAATCATTCTTAAGATTTGTTCTTTCTCACTTGGTATGTCCCTCTTCCCTTCTCTCTTTCCTTAGCATGTATTTATCTTGACATTTTCTGCCTTCAGATTTCTCACAAGTATGTCTTTTGTTATCAAGCCCTAAAAAAGTACTTCAGGAAACTGAAGCTGTCATTTTATTCTGCTTTTCCACTCTGCTTCCCACCCATTCAGACTGCACCTCTCATGCCTTTGGTCTGTGACACTTCTAGGGCAAAGATGAACAGGAAACCTTGTGTCGAGGGTAAAACCCAAGTGCAAAGTTGTCTCTCACACCAGTCCTGTCATCACAGGACTTCTTCCACACATCTGCCCCAGACACTGAGCAAGGGACCTAAGTTCATTTGTCTTCTGGTAAGTGAAAAGTAGACCCACTTGAAGAGTTCCTTCCTCTTTAGTTTCTCAAAGTCCTGCCTATGAATCACCCTCTACTCATGCACCTGCCCAAAACCCTATCTCATGCAGCATGGGAGCCCTCACATGTCAGTTTTCCCACGTATCCTCAATTGATATGTCAGGATGTGCCTCATCCTGCCCTCTGCTCTAACCAAAGGTAGGTGTCTCACAGCCAGGGCAGAAATTATCTCACTTAGGAGTAGACCAGCACTGAAAGTCACACTCGAGTCAGGTACACAGCCACAGAGCCAAAACCCATTACTTTTCAATTAAATCTTGGATTCTGCAGACAGTGAACACTGCTGCCCTGGCTTATGGGCCATGGGGAAGTTGTATGAGCAGCAGATATGGCAGAGTTTTCAAGGGTTGGTCTAATAGCCCTCTGGCTTTACTGGTAAAGCTGAGTGACCAGGCTAATTCACCACAGCCCTCCTTTTATTAGATGGTGACAAATGTGTGCAGCTCAGACAAGGGCTTGTGAGGTTCAGGCCTTATGAAAACTTGTCTGTGTCCCTTTAGCTGAGGACAAAATAATATTTATACTTGTCATACTGGTAGTGAAAGGACTAATGAGGTAAATTCCATACGGCGTTTTGAGTGTGTGAAGCGCAATAAAAATGCAAGGCATTAACATGATTTTATTCCTTCTGTGCTCATTTTTGCACTGAAGGGCATGTACAGAGCCTTGTGTTGTTAAATTAAGGTATTCTGCACAATTTTGATCATGATTTAGCCAGGCAGTTGCTTTATTCTGGAAATGTTTTTCCCATTGATATCTGTTGCTGTGAGCAGACAAATCATTACTAAGTGATGAATGTTACTGGAAGAGATTCTAATTAATCCAAAAGAATATGAAAGAATCCCCCAAAGTGTAAGAAATCTTTTTAGGAGGTGAATATATGAAAGATTTGGTGTGGATGTAGCTGGGGGAGATTTAATCATGGGGCTATTTCATTTCTTTTCTTGCACTTTGCGTTTCATCACATTTTCTCTGGAGAATATGAGCTGTGCCTAATTATGCCAGAAATGTAGTTTCTCCTAAATGGAAACTGGAAAGTACTTTCTTCAGGCAATACTTAGTATGAATTCCTGAATTTTTTTTCATTTCCTCCAGGACATGTAAAGCACTTAATGATGCAGGGTCACATCATTTACTTAACACAGAGAAACCCACTTTTGGGGCATGATATTTATATGCAACATCTCATCCAGTCCCTAAGATGAGCATTTTCCAATGTACCTCAATTGCTGCTATCTTTTTGTAGGATTGCTTAGGGGCTGAGAAAATGAGGATTGATATCTTATCCCTCTGTACTCCCCCCCAGCCACACATGACCTTTCCTTCTTTCCTGGAAACACAGTTTTCGTGGCTATAACTGTGAATAAATTTACAGCAAGGCCGTGCAAGCAGCAGTTTCTCACAAAAACTAAAACTGGAGTACTGGTAGCTCTTCATGGAGAGGACCCCATCCAGCAGACCTCTCATTCCTCTTGCTCAGTTGGTTGCATTCCATGCCTGTGGAGTGCTCCACAGCACCGTGGCTGTGGACCTTCCTTATAGCTCCATGTGGAGCAGCTATGGAAAACCATATCTACCATTTTGGAAATGAAATAAAGCTTGGTCTAAAAGTCATTTTGAGCAGAAAAGATCTTTATCTGAGCTGTCCAGGAGTGTCTGTGCATTATATGAACCACATACAGAAGTCTTTATCCTATCCTCAGTTTTGCATGCTTTTTTGGCTTGCTTTCTTATTTTTTTCAGAGTTTGACTTCTTTATTTTTTTCATAATTGACTGGTTATTTTTTTGGAATTTATAGATAGTACCTGGCAATACTTCTTTGCCCTGCATATAAAATATAATTTCCTAACCTTTGCTCTGGCTATCCTAATGTTTGAGTGGATTGCCTATGACAAAACCCATCCTCCAAAATATCACTTATCTCCATCTCTGAAACAAAGACTCATCTCCTCTCCCCATGAGATCCCCATTGTAACACTAAAAGGCATCAGCCCATGCTGGGTTAAGACAGAAGATGACAACTCTGATTTTCTTCCTGCAGCTGGAATTTTTCATGCCTGTGACAATTCTGAGTTCCCTGAATTCAGCCAGTGAGACTGATACTGGTGATGCCCAGTGCTAACTGAAGTGCCGTGGGTGGAATGGGTCAGAGAGATTTACTCTCCTCCCACACACGAAGTGCAGAAGGAAAACAACACTGGCTGATCTGTTTTCCTACATGTGCAGAGCACAGTGAAGCAGAAATCATAGAGTTTACCCATGTAAGAAAAACAAATCCCCTGAAGCACAGATGCTGAATGATCCAGTTACTCAAAATCAAAACAGGAGCCTTTTTTGTGCATGTAACTCCTGCTCATTGCCATGAGAGCAGCCCCCCTGAACTGCATGATCAGAAAATCTTTTAGCATAATGACAGGAATAGGATCACTTTTCGAACATTTCCCAATTAATTTCATCAAATTGCCTGTGATTCATCTGGTAACTGCACTATCTTTAATATCTTTGTGTCAATCAAGAGGTCTCTATTGCTATGTTCCTTTTGTTAAATATAAAAAATGTGAAATCTATGAGGATGAATAGTGTTAATGACATTTCTGACCCAAAAACTGCTTAAAATCACAGTAAAATACTGCTAACAATGATATTCAGAGAGCTCATAAGCTAGAAAGCACCAAAGAGTTAGTAAATTTCTGTAATATATTTAAAATGCCAGAATCCTCAGTGTTAAGTGCTACAGGTTGACTGCAACAATCGAAAGCATTCACAGCAAGTTCCCAAGCATGTGCTGTCTGCTATTGCTTGGCAAATAACCATTGTGCTTAGTTGCTTCCTAATATCTTCCAATCCCACAGTTACAGTAAAACCAGTTACTCATGACAATGCACATAAAATATTTCCAAACTACTAGTCTGAATTTCTCAATGATACAAGCATATTTCATGTGCCCAAAAGACCATCTTGAATATTAAGATTTAAAAGGTACAAAATGTTTTTTCGCTTTGACTATCTTCATTTTCTTGCCTTTGTTTCCTACAGCTGTTGTACTATCAAGTTTTATTCAGCATGTTTATAGCTGTGGTTATTCAAGAAGCAGTGGAATATGTGAGCAATTCAGCAAAATCTTTTTTCTAGCAATTCTAGGCTCAGAGGTAGCACAGGAACAGAGTGTGCTGGATGTTTCCTTAGGCTGCCTGTTATAAAGAGTGGAGTGTGACTTCAGAGAAAAATGAAATCAGCTTTTGCTGCAATGATTGTAAGAAATTGATCTTTATTTCTCAGTTCAAAGCACTGAGCAGTCAGTCTGGATAAAGCAAAAGGCAAGGAGGATATATCAGCTCCTCCGTTTTGAATTTGAGGGGTTTAACTTTCCATTTTGCCATCGGTTTTTTATGTTATTTCAGACAACTGAAGTGTAGGGGTTTGAGTTACTTCAGAGAAAGGATAGAATACATATACATGCGCTGAAAAAATAGATCCATTGAGAACCTTACTGATGGAGAGTACCACACAGCAGCCCATGCCTCTCACTGACTCACCCCATGGGCTGCAGTTAACAACACTGAACTGACACATCTGAGTCTTCTCCTGGGTGAGCAGGGGGTGAAACTTCTCAGAGAGGGCAGGCCAAGGGCTGAGGGCAGCAGCCACCATCCCCGCTGCAGGGTCATCCCTGTGCCACCTCCGAGGCACAACCCTACGTGTGGCACAACCCTACATGTGGCACAACCCCACGTGTGCCACAACTCTACGTGTGCCACAACTCTACGTGTGGCACAACCCCTCGTGTGCCACAACCCTACATGTGGGCACAACCCTACGTGTGCCACAACTCTACGTGTGGCACAACCCTACATGTGGCACAACCCCACGTGTGCCACAACTCTATGTGTGGCACAACCCTACATGTGGCACAACCCCACGTGTGCCACAACTCTACGTGTGCCACAACTCTACGTGTGGCACAACCCCTCGTGTGGCACAACCCTACATGTGGGCACAACCCTACGTGTGCCACAACTCTACGTGTGGCACAACCCTACATGTGGCACAACCCCACGTGTGCCACAACTCTATGTGTGGCACAACCCTACATGTGGCACAACCCCACGTGTGCCACAACTCTACGTGTGTCCATGAGCTGTGGGCATGTAGATCAGATGGCTGGCACAGGTCTGAGGAGGTGCTTTCCTGGTGTGGCTGCTTGGTGAGAGAGAGCTGCCACGGTGTGCTACCATGGCTGTTGGTGTGAGTGCTGCTTCAGACAGAGCAGCACAATCATCATGTGCTCAGGCTGGTCTAAAGAGGCGCTTTGGGAGGTGCTCTGAGGCACAGAGAGGCACAGAGAGGCTGCTCTGACTAACTCTAGTTTCCACAGAATCATAGAGTTGTTTAGATTGGAAAAGAACCTTAGATCCTGGAGTCCAAACTTAGCCTTGCATGTCCCCGTGTTCGTCGCTAAACCATATCCATAAGTGCCACATCTACACGTCTTTTAAATACCTCCAGGAAGAGTAACTCAGGCACTTCCCTGGACAGCCTGTTCCAGTGCCTAACAACTCTTTCTGGGAATAAATTTTAATTAACATTCAACCTAAACCTTACCTGGTTGAGACCATTTCCTCTTGTCCTGTTGCTTGTTACCTGGGAGAAGATGCAGACTCCTATCTGTCCATAGCCTCCTGTTAGGGATTTCTAGAGGGTGACAAGGCTTACCCTGAGCCTCCTTTTCTCCAGGCTAAGCAACCCCAGTTCCTGCAGCTGCCTCCCATAAGACTGGTGCTCCAGACCGTTCCCCAGCTTTGCTGCTCTTCTCTGGACCCACTCCAGCACCTCAATGTCTTCTTGTAGGGAAGGCCCCAAAACTAAGCACAGAATTCAAGGTGTGGCGTCACCAGTGCTGAGTGCAGGGGGATGATCACTCTGTTAGTCCTGCCACGCTCAGTCATGCTGTCATGTTTTTGCTTTCTTAGGTACTCATGGGAGCCAGGATTTTTAAAAAGTGTTTCAAATGAGCACGATTTTCTGCAGTTCTTCGCGCCTTAAGGTGCTGTGCAAATGGAATCCAAATGTCATGGCTGAAAGACATTTGTGTTTACATTGCCTGTTTCAGTTCTTCAGGTTCCTTGCATTTCCAAGGTTTCACACTTCCTTCCCCAAGATATTTTTCCTCATTGGTGGTTTGGCTGCTAGATCCCACCATAACTTTGATGGTTTCCTGTTTTCCCTGACCCACACATCAGAATATTTCATGTAGAATGTTTTTGAGTCAAAGTATATTCTTGTAATGCATTTCATTGCATATCCTAAATTTTATTTTCTCTAAGTGCCTTTTTGAAGATGATGACAAAATAAACTACCACAGTTGTTCTCACAGAAGAATCCATTCCTGTCTCTGACTTTGTTAGGTGAGCATTGCTTGTGCCCAAAGGTCGGAGTGATTAGCAGTAACATGACTGATATTTTAATTCAGGAGTACATCTGGTTATAGTCTCTGTGCACAGATATTTATGCCTCATGTCATTAATAACCAGTAATAACCAGTCTAATAAGGTTACATTTATGTGTACATTTCACTGAGAATGCCATTTAAAAAACAACCTATGCCTTGCCTTAAAGGTCAAAGTTGTAATCAGATTACAGATCAGATTGAGAAATGGAAAAAAATTAATGTATGAGATGGATAGCAAAAGCATGTGTTTGAATAATAATCAGAGGCAGTATTAACAAAAGCTGGCCCTCTGTGAGGAACTACCCAGTCTAGGAATGGTAACATGATTGACATGCAGTTTACCTGTTGAGATGTACACAGTGTATTACTTACTACAGGCTTTCCAATCCTAGCATGAGGGCACCTTTGTGTAACCTTCAGGAAGCCCATTCTGACGTGCTGCACACACAATCCTGTACCAAAGGCACGTTCCAGCAGCAAACCCAGCCCGTGGCACCTCAATGATTCCTCACAGGAACCCCATGGAGTTTTCAGATGCATGCTTCCAGCTGACCACAGTGCAGCTTAAGAGGTGCAGTGCCATTGCTGCACTGCTCTGGAGGAGGTCTCTGACTACCCCACTTCTCCTCTTGCTCCAAAATGTCAGGGGTATTCTGAGACCAATCTCTGGGTCCCACACAGTCAAGCTGCAGCTGGTCACCAGCCCCTAGACTGTCCTTGGGGGCTGCTGGGGTGCCCTGATTTTGCTTAGCCCAGCTCTTGACTGCTGTGGTGCTTCAGATTCTTGCTGCTGGTCATTGTTTTAGTCTCCTGCTTTTTGGCTCTGCATGCTGGTTCTGCCTCTGACCTGCTTCTCTGTTCTCCACCACTTCACCGGATCTTGCTTGATCCCTGACTGATTCCTTCACTACCTCCTCTGGCCATGCCATGCTCCTGACCTGACTCTTGGGATGTGAGTTTTTTAGATGGGAGGCATGGAAAATGGAAGGACTTACTCCTTTAGAGCAGATAGCTTTTCTCTTCTTTACCTCATCATGACCCATGATTAATTTTGAATGTAAATAATTCACAAAGTTAAAAGTAGCATACACAAAATGTAGGTAGCTCCTGCAATTAAAATGAGTGATTTCTTCTAAGTACATCAGAGAGAAATGGGATTGTATATATCTTGCTTTCTCAAGGAAGACAGAGACTAACAAAAATACAGATATTCTCAAGGCACATCTTTGTTTGCTCTACAGAGATGGTTATTTGCTTTCACACCTGTGTGATTTATGATGTAATCACAGTCTAATGATGCCATCAAAGACTGGCCTGTGCAATGAGCAAAAGTGACTCATTGGCAAGTTAAATAGCAGAACAGGAATGAAAATGTGCATCCACCACATTCACCAGTTGTCCCATTAATGCACAGTGGCGTAAAGCACCATGAACTCCTCAGTGCATGCAGGCTCAACAGAATTACCCAAATCTGTTATATTACCTCAGCATGTGTGTGCTTTAGCCTGCACACCAAATCCCTGTGCTGGCTTTTCCCTCTGCAAGCAGAGCCATGTCCTGTCATGCTCTGCTGGCTGCTTCCCTCCCCACACAGCCCAGCTGCCCATGGCAGCACCCACTGGGTGCCATCCCCTCCACTGTCCCTGTGCACCTATCCATGATTATCCTCTTTCCAAGACAGCAGAATGGCTATGACAGTATCTGTGCCCAGAAAGTATCACCTGTTTGTCTTTAAAGACCTGCTTTTTAACTGTTTATAGTGGATTAGGAACGGATAGATGGTGTGTAGTACAGTGCTATTAGCCTAGTAGGAAAGATGTTAAAAATTGCCGTAAATCATTTGTTATGTAGCCTCTTAGCCTCTGGAACAATTGCCACCAAACATTTATTTCTTTAGCGAAATGTCTTTTCTTCTCTGCTTGACTCTTTGTAGCACAGGAAGAATTGAATCCTCTGTGTGATCAATAAATAACAAGGAATTATTTCCTTGTAACTACTCTGCTTCTAATGCTGCAACCCCAGTGGTTTCAGCATTTCTCAGCGTTTCTCCCGACTTGCACTAGAGGAGCTGAGATCAGGACCTTTGTGCTCTTTAGCAAGTAAGACCAAGCTCTTTCAAATGTCAGACAAAGTACTCCTAGCAAGTGGTAAAATGTCAGGGGGCAAACTGGCCTGGCATCCTGGGGCTGGCCATGAAATCTGGAGGGGAGGGGCAGGTGGGGCTCCTGCAGCCAGCTCTCTGTTATCCTCCCACTGCAGCAGCTGGCTGACCACGAGATCTCCATCTCCAGGCTGGAGAAGGATTGGTGGCGGTATGAAATTACTCCTGGGTGCAGGCAAACCAAGTGACTCCCCACGGCTGAGCAATAAATTAGTCTCTGCAGCCTGCCAGCATATCCTGCCTGCTGATGGCTTATAAATAAGTCAGCTGCAGAGCAGGGTTAATATTTACCTACATCTCAGACGGGTGGCATTCCGAAGATGAAAAGTGGTACAGAAATGCTGGAGCAAGTTATCATTAAGCCTCTGCACTGGCATATTTACTCATCTCTAATAGCTTACAGAGGTGCAGAAATACAATTAAACCAGGAGAAATCTATAGCTTCTTGCCTCCTGATAACACCTCATCTTCCCATGTATTGATTTAGTGCCTGTGCTGGTGGTGTAACATGTTTACTGTGTTTTACAAGTACCACTGTGCTGACCTGATTTCTGTGTACTGCTTATGGCTGTTTCTTTGCTCCTTTGGGTGGTGTTTATTTATTGTTTCTGATAAAATATATGGAAGCTTACCAGAGAAAGGCAGGGGGGCTTATCCATAGCAAAGGTGCATATCTGGAACAGAACTCAATATGTTGAAGGGAGGGTATTATTTTGACAGTAATTTAATTTACTGTCTTCTGATGGCTTAAGCTGTAATTCTTCTTTGATTATATAGGACCTGGTCATCAGATACTAATTCTCCACATCTCAAAACCCACGATGCTGCACGGACATCTGTGCTGTGCCTTCAGCTTAGAGTGCAAGAGAAAACCTGCCCTTCACCAAGGTAACGTTCCTTCTTCCTTTCTTCCCCTTGGTCCTTCTGAAAGGATTCATAGCAAGAATGACCCAGGGCCAATTCCCAGAATACAACAAGACAAAACAGGGACATTTACATCCTTCATAAACACGTGGTCTTTCTAACATGGTCATTGGCACTCACAGGGATGTACTATAACTGCTAAGTATGATCCTGGCCACAGCACTAATTGGATGCAGCAGTTCAGCCTGCTCCAGGATTTGCTCTTAGCCTTAGCAAACAAGGATAAGGGGGGTTAGCAGCCCCTGGCACGCCATCCCACATATGTGGTTCATTTGCAAACTTTAGTGTTTATGGCTGTGAGAGCAGGAGCCAGTTTGGAAGTGCTGGATGCAAGAAACAGGTTGCTTTGCTGTGGATGAAAAGCACGAGGTGTTGTGAAAGAACTATTTTAGATGCCTATTTTAGGATGAGATGATCAGTGCTCTGTAAGTGACTCTTTCTTTCCACGGTTACAGATGAAATCTAGATGGAGTATTTACATGGTAGATGTCTGTACTTGCTAAGATGAATCCCACCCTTAAAGCCAAATCTTAACATCGCCAGGTATAATTTAAACCCATTATTCCTTGTCCTTCTCACCACACTCTTTCCCCAACCAAACAATCCCTTTTTCTGTCACTCCTCAGTGCTCTCTTTGGCTAAAAACTTACATCCTTCCATTTCTCCTTGCAAGTCTTGTTTTCCAGACTTCCAAATTTGTGTCATCGGGTATCTCTTGTGCAGGCTGACCTTGCCAAGCCAGTCCATCCTGGGGTGTGGCATGCTCTGTAGGCTTCCTGCAGAGCTGTGCTTACTCTGGTGATGATCCTGCCCCTGTATCTACCTCACAGCCACTGCTGGGTTTGGAACACCCAAGCAAATCCCTAAACCTTGACTGCCGCAGGCGTCCCCCCCTCCTCTCTCTCTACATGCTATTTAATACAATTCTATGAAGACTGGAATAGGAAGAGAATATAACAGGAATTATACCTGTGAGGAGAAAATCTCCCCCTATAAGCTCTGGATGGGATTAAGAAGCACGTTCCATGGAAATATGTCTTTTGGAAATGAGGGGTTCATCATCAGATACGGAAACATGCAGAATATCCTTTTGTTAACTTTTGTTAGATGAGCCCCATCTTGAAAGTCCAGATCATATCTCTTCTGTTCTAAAACAGCCTACAGCAAAGCACTAGAAGAGAATAATTGATTTGGCAGGTCCATTTTCATGCCCTACTCGGTTCTAGCATTTCCTGAAGGGTCTTCAACTAATAGTATCTCAAATTTATAATGATTTGTTAAAAGGGAAGGAGCTGGGAACAGTGGATGTCCTAAATTTGTGTGAAGTTCCACAAACATCTAGTTACTGGACTGGGGGTTTTCAGACACCTATTGCTGGACCCATGAGGACATTGAGAAGTCATTCCTTCCTCTAAAACTTCACAGGCAGAGGCAGGAGCCTTGCTTGAACCTTGGAAACAGCACATGTAATACCTTTGTTAAACTAGTTTCCATGGTAACAATTTCATGTCACTGAACATCGTTAAAGACAATAAGAAATATGAACTATTCTGTTTGCTTGTGTTTAGAGTTCTATTGACCTCCCTTTCTGAATAACTGTTCTACTGGAAGAAAAGACTCAGGGCAAAACAACGGATGCTGGAGGTGTAGTCACATTATTATCAAGCCTTTCCTTTGATTTTTCAGCTTGGGATTTCAGAAGAAAACTCTGTAAATATGAGTAGGCATGGAAACGTGGCACAGATATTTCTGTCTCTAACACAAAAATAAAGCAACTAAAGATGACTGTGGTTAAATGGCTTGTCCAGAGGAGAGTTAAAGCAAAGCATGAGGAGGCTGAGCAAGAAACTACATGCTGTCATGACTTGACTCCTCCATTTACTCCTTGCCAGAACATGATGGTTCCACTTCATGTTAAAGCTGGATAAACCACTGTCAGGCTCCTTTGCCACCTGCCCCTCTGGCACTACTTTAAAAATGAAAACCCTGACAAATCTTGACATATGTGAGCAGCTTAACTCTTACAACATGCTCTAGCAATAAAATGGAGTGAGATGCACTAGAAGGGAAATTCAGCAGTTGTCTGTCATTTTCTCTGTGCACTGGATGGGGTTTTTTTTTAGCTTACCTAATTAACATTTGTTTTCTTACCCAATGATTTTTTGTGTACTACAATCTTCTCTCATGGGCAGCATTTGTTGCTCCTTCTGCTAGTGCAGGATTGGAGCCCTAGCAATGGAAACAAACCAAGTCTTGGCTCTGGCTCTGAAATCACACTGGCTTCTAGGTGAGGCTTTTCTAGCAGCCTGAAGGTCTCCTGTGGCACATCACCTGCAGGGACTTGCACAGCACTGGGCAAAGACCCTTGAAAACTACTGCTGAGAAAAGCAGGCAGTAAGAAGGATTTGTGAATGCCTTCCCCTCTGCATGATAGCCATAGCAAGCTGGGGAGGGTCCTTCAAAGTGGGAGGACAACACGGGGAAAAAAATTCTGTACGTCTGTACATGTCAGAAGCAAGCGCAGAGATTCAAACGCTTCACATTTTTATATTTGCAGATTTGATATTTGCAGGTTTGATGCTGGCAGCCTGTGTTACTCTAGTATGTTAGACTGGGGTGTGAACTATATCCAGAAGGTGCAGAGTGTAGATTTCAGAAGACAAATGGCTCACCAGCTGAGAGATGCATTCAGGATGCTGCCATCCTATGGAAAATAGCTAATTGGCTGCTATCACCACCAGGGTGCCTGAACAGAAATCAAGGGAAGGATTAATTTCTGCCTGGTGGAAAGCTCTTTGAGGGGGGATGAAATAATGCACTGTGTTACTACAGGATTGTAATTCAATGAAGAGCCGTCCCTTTTGGACTGACCCTAAAATCAAGCATTGTTTCCCACACTAAAAAACCGAGTAACTGTTTCAGGTGAAATGAAATAATGTACAAAGCTGTCCGAGAGCCCTTCAGCAGCTTCTGCTGCAGCCTGAGTAGCAGGAGGTGGAAGGGAGCAAGAGGAAAGGTGACATTCCTGTTTCTTTAGAAAGTTCCAAAATTATGCATATTCAGGTACAGTATTGCACTTTTTGTTCTGGATACTGACAGCATCATGACAATTCTTCCTCCTTCCAGAGAACCCTAGCATTTTGGGGCATATCCTAGAGGTGGGAGGACAAAGTTGGACTTCCTGATCTCTGAGCTGAATGCTGTGTCTCCAGAATTCACTTCCTTAAATATACACGAAAATATTTGACATTATATTAATCCAGCAGCTCCCTAACCTGGTTGGTGACAGGCTAGGTGGGTGAAGGGCCAGTGGGTTCCAACTCACAGAATAGTAAGATGTGGATTTTCCCACAGCACTGCCAAATGTAGGGAAGGATTTGACATTACCAAGTGTTTTCCTCTGCTTCCTTTAGCTTTACAATACTGCAGCAGAATGAAACACCAAAATCTCAAAGTAAAATGATCTGACATTTTCAAAATATTTTTTCTGCCTGAATTATTCAAAACATTGAACATGAAACTTCAATAAGCGCAGAGACTCCTAAACTGTCTCTCACTGACAAAAAAAATTATTTGCTACAAAAATCAATTTAGGTACCCACTAGGATTGAATGAGGCATGAAAAGTTCCTTACATTAATATTCTGATTTGTAATTTTTCAGGCAAAAATCCTTAAAAATAATTTAGCATTGCAACTTAATTTTTTAAAATAACATTCTACCTGCTGGAATGAAAGGAAATCCAGAGACTTTGAAATAAGGGAAACCTCAAGCACAACTCCACTTCCAGCTTTTTTAGCTGAGCCTTGAATATGTCCCCAATCCCAGGGCAAGCAGTTCCCCAGGTTATTGAACTGTTTTGGTCCTGGCTGTGTCTACCTGATGGAGCTGAGCAGAGCTGCTTCCAGCAGGGATCTGGGGATCCTGGCTTTGAGACAGGCTGCTCTACAAGCTGCAATGCTGCTTGCCCAGAAAATGGTTGGCTGAGCTGACAGAAAGTCAGGATGAAATAACATGCACAAAACTTGGGATTTCAATTATCAAAATGTTTTTCATCTGGTTTTTTTTTTCCAATGACCTTTTAAAATGAATTCAGCCTTCTTGGCACATTTATTATCAGTGAGAAAAACAGCCTTTACCTTTGAGCCTACACATGATATTTTCCTTCCCTTTTTTCACTTTCTCTGCTTTACTCTCTCTTTTAAACCTTAGCAACCCTCCTATCTTTTCCTCCCCTTGCAACAAATCCCAAATCTGAGCAAAAATATGCCTCATTCTGTTGGTACAACTTGGGACCTTACCATTTACATGGGCATGAACTGTGGTGTCATCTGACACTGGCACTCATTTCAGATGAAAAGGTGATGCAAAGGAGGAGGGGGTGGGCATTGCTATTTCAAATTATGTACATTACATCAGATACCTTTTCTTTCTTTTTAAATTTCTAAGTCCTAAAAAAATTTTGTCCAAACCTCCTTTCTACTTTGAGGAAATTAAAAGCTGTGAGTGAGGATTGTCCCTATCAGCAGCTCAAATCATTCTTTAATGAAGAGAACCAGAATCTTGTCTCTGTTTTCACACAGGCTTCAGTTCAAAGGAACTTGCTTGAGGATAGCATTTAATTGACCTCAGTGATGGAGCACTAGCAGGATACCTCTTGCCTAGCAACAACCTCCAGGTAGGAAAGCTTTAATAGCTGCTGGGATTTAGACACCAGGGATTGCTGTTGCGCAGCTGTGATGGTTTCTGAGCAGCCCAAAAGTGGGCCAGGCTGGCTCCCCTACAGCAGCCTTAGACCAGGGGGGCTGGCTCAGAGGTTCTGGGCTGAGCATCAGGAGGTTGCACCTGGATCTGCAGGCAGGCCAAAGCCCTCTCTGTCCTGCAAGGCTGCACACCAGCACACAGCAGGTATGTTCCTCCTTCCCCTGCTGGGGCTCCCAGGCTCTCTGAGCCACGTGGGTCAGCTGTGGTGGCTTTCAGCTTTGCATGTCCTGCTTGGAGGTCAGGCTGGCTACTCCACGCAAATGGTTTGCAGAGAATTATGTGGAAGCTTGAAATTTCAGGTGGTAACCAGAACTGTACATTTTGGTAAATAAGCAAACGTTATCTGGCCAGGGTTCATTTTCTGCAATAAAGTATGTTAAGTGACAGACCAACCAAAGGAGAAAAACACAGAAAAATGGAGATAGCACTCAAGTTTAACCAAATTATTTTAACAAAGAACTTCTTTTCTGCATCTTCAGTTCCTATAAAAAGAAAAAAATTCCAAAGCCTGCTAACAGACAGGATCTTCCTCCTGCTAAGGACATATTGGGGTTCAAATACTTTGTCTTTTAAAAAGAGGACACTTTGGGAAATGAAGCTGACAAAGAGAATTTAAGAGAACAATCAATATTTTCATCCTCCTCATTCCAGGCACAGTTTTTGGTGGTTTTTTTTTTTTGAGGGGATATGCAAAGGATTGTGCTGAAAAGGGTCTTTGTGTTCTAATAATGATGCATTTCCTACATTTGTCTTACTGCTTTCACAAGTGCCGTTCCGCTAATGTTCAGCAGTCTTTATTTACTCATTTTTTGACTGAGAATTTTATATTTTATATATATATGTGTGTATATTTGTGCGCCTGTGTTTGTATGTATATATATAGCTCATACACCATTCTGGTGGACTTTGCAGTCTCATCCCCTTTCCACACTGTCTTCCCCCAGATCCATTGCTTTTCTTGGCATAGATCCTCAAACCAGCTATGACACCTAACACCAGAACTAGAGACAAGAAAAAAACCCAATAATTACCATTGTACTCCTGGTCCTCCTCTCTTCTCTTCCATCTCTTCTGGCATCCACAGCCACACATGGAGATGCCACATGAGAGGTGAATACAGTCAAGCCTTGCCAGCTGCTGCTGAGAGTGAGGAGGGCAGGCAGATCTACAGCCACGAGGGTTGAAATGATCTCTCAGGATGGGCTAAATAAGGTAAAAATGGATCGTTTGGACAAAGAGAAATAAAATAATTGAGTTTCCCCTCCAAGTGCTGAAGTATCATATTTGGACCACATCATACCTTGTGGTGTGCACTCATTTGGTCAATGTCCTCTGGTGGAGCCACGCTTTGATGTTGGTAGCAAAGGGAGAAGGCAGAGACAGCTGTTCACATCCTACCCTCCAGAGTGCAGGAGAAGTTTCCCACCTTATGCTTTTCTTTCCTGTGCTTTTGCCCCAGAATGTGTCGCTGTGGGCATTTGTATTCTGGCGTGACTGAGCTCTGGGCACACTCTGTGAGTCATCCCCAGGATGGAAGATGGAGAGCTGGAATCAGCACGGAGCTGAGACCAGGGCAGAAGCCTCATCCTACAAGGGGCTGTAGCTTGTGCAGGTGCAACACTCAGTGTATTATTTCAGCCTGGCTCAGAGCACTACCAGGACAAGCTGAAAAAAACTCCACTGTTTTTTTAGTCTAAGCCTCTTACAGAAATATGGTTTTCAGACATGTCTGGGTAACATCTGGAATACCTGGCCATGAGATTTCAAGGAAAATTATATTTTCTTGAAATTGTGCTCCTTTTGGCTTTATTCTGATACAAAACTGAGGAGTGGACTTTGTTCTCTGCTGAATGAGAGGGTGTTTGCAGCAACATTATGGACAGCAATTAAGTTAGTCTCCATTTATAACTTCTGAGAGTTGAATCTGGCAGTCGAGCCAGTAGGTCTCATGGGATCTTATGTACACTGTTTTGAAAACTTATTTTTTAAGGAAAACAAAGGAAGTTCCAGTAATTTGAAACTCATAATGTTTTCAGTAATCCAGCTATACTAAACCAAATTCCCCCCAAGTAAAAGTCCATTAGGCAGCAAACAAGAATTTTTTTGCTGGCGCCTTGCTGCTCTGCAAGAAGAACCAGCCCTATTTTCTTCAGGAGGGAGCACAGAGACTCCAGTGCACGTAGACCTCCCCAAGAAGGGAAGAAGGGATGGCTGAAAGGAAGGCTGGACTTGAGCTTGAGCTGATCCAAACCCTGCCCTCTTGCAGGCTGCCCGGTTGAACTTGAGCATCGCTTTGCTTCTCTTCCCGTCTGTCAGATGGGATTATTGCTCCACTCAGGCACTACAGGGATGGGAGCCAGGCCAGAGCCTGTAGCAAGATAAAGATTTTCTGATCTTGCAGCTCCTGACATCTGTGCTGGTAACAAAAAAGGCCACTGGTGTAGGTGGCTTTATGATGAGGAAACTGCATCGAGACCTGGAACAAACCAAGACCACTGGCTTCTTTGTCTTAATGAAAGCACCTGAACAGAGAGTTATTTCCAACAGTTTTGATCTGTGAATAGGAATCCTGGTTCTCTGGGAGGTTAGGGTCATAATTTCCCATTAGTGTTCATGCTGCTTCCCAGTAATACTTTCTCTTCTCTTTTGCTTGTCTCCTTTCTTCCCCCTCCTCTTCAATTCTCTATTTCTATTTCACTGTTCCTGCTTTTATTTTCTTCCATCCGTCAGTTCTCAGAATTTTTTCAAAGCCAGACTAACTGTTAAATCACAGCCTTCTTTCACAAACCAGCTCCTGATCTGTGCTTATATTTTAACCCAAAATGTACTTTTCCCATCCCACCTCTCAGTGGCTGAAAGCAGACTGCCTGAACACACTGAGGAGTACATTTCTATTGCATAAGGAAGGGAGATAAAGAAAAATCCACAGCCCTGAGACTCCCAGACTACTGGGAGCTGATGCCACTCCTTTTGCCCAGTTTTGCTGGTACCAAACTTCTGTTTTCTAATCCAGCAACTGGGTTTCCACTGATGTGACAGTGTCTATATTCACACTGTAATCAACATCCACCTCCTGGCCGTATTTTAAATTGGATTAGGGTGTGAGTTTCCTTCTCATTTTACAATCAACATGAGCAAATGCTTTGTTTATCAAAGCAATCTGAGTGATGCATAATGGAAAGCATTAGATCTATCTGGAACAATTATGACCCTGGAGTAGGTGCGTTACAGTAACGGGAAATCTATTCTGCTAAAAGCTTCCTTCAGGATCATTATCTAGAGACCTGCTAGCCCTGCAATTGTTCCCATAGCTCCAGCACCTTCTTCAGAAACAGAATGAAGACCATAGCTGCCTGCTTCTGGGTATGAACAGCCCAGCTTGCTGGTGCTCAGGTGGATACAGCTCTCCATGTGGATGCAATGCTTCCCTCCCCAGATGATGAGAAAATGTAGACTGAGTGCTTTGAATGGAGGTTTCCCCACTACTGCAAATCCTCCATGAGGGAGACCATGAGGGAAAGAGTGTCCCTGGGTCTGATAGCCTCCTTGACTTACTTTTTAACTAAACAGGAGAGTTTTATATATAAACAAAATGTATGCTTCCATTTCCAAAAAGTGAGGGCCTGATGTATATGTATAAATCAATGGTATCCCTTTGTACAAAGTTGGATATTTACAGTGATATTTTTATAAAATTGTTTTTAAAAAGTTGCTTGCTTTCTTCTCAAGGTTATTTACACATTTGATACGTGGACAAGAAATATCTCTGGTCTTTTCTGTGACTTTTTTTCTGAGCTCAACAAATTATTCTCTTATAACAACTTTTATAATGTTTATAATGTGTTTTATTCATTAGACTAATCTTGATATTTATAAAATAATTCATGTCAACACACTCAGGCTTCTTCACAAACTTGTTGCTGTGGCTGTTGTCATATGTATGGTAAAGCAGACCCACTCAGCCTAGGAGGGGACAGGGTTTGGCAGGAGCAGGGGAGGGACTGAGCCTCGGCTTTGTCTCCAGCTGGTTGGAGACCCTCCCATGGGCTCAGCCCCTCTGGGTGAAGGGACTGTGGAGGTCACTTCTGGTCTGTCTTGGCTACAAGTGGACTGTTAAATTATTATCACAGAAACCTCCTTTAGTTTATCTACTTATAGCAGCATTAAGCCTCTCTCAGCAGAGCTGTGGCACTCCCAACTAAAAATGCAAAAAATAGTGATGAGCCAAAATGCAAAAAATGGGCAAATAGCAGCAGGACACTCAGACTTGCAAAAGAGATGATGCCTTGCAAGGCTGTCCTGCTGGTCTCCAATGATTCATCCCAGGAGAGACCTCAGTTAAATTGGATACCCTTGGAAAGGCAGTGCATGGTGAGCAGCAGCTGGAGGAGGTGGAATCAGAGGGGAAACGCTTTATCAAGCGGATATTTGAGTGTGTTAGCAATTGAAGGGAAAACAAAGGCAGGGCAGGTGAGTAATATCTGTGGAAAGGCAAAGATCTGTAGAGAATGGAAGATAGGAATGAAGCCAGGAGAGAGCTCTGTGCCAGTGGGGAAGGAGAAACTGGAGGCCGTGTGAGAGCTCAGCTCCCTGCAGCCCTTGCTCCAAATGCTGGCATGAACACAAAGTGCCTGCATGCCCTGAGCTGGGATGGATTTGGGCAGTGGATTGCACTAACCATGGCAACTCACCAGCTGGAGCTGTGAGCATCCCTCCTTGCATGTCTGCCTGCAGCTCCTGGTGCACTGCTGCTCTGCTAGAACCTATTCCAGCCTGGCCTCAAGCCTACTGATGCAAGGCAAAGGAATTAAAACAATTTTGCAGCTGGCCTGGCTCCCAGCAGTAACAAAGCCTCCCGTCACTTCAGTAGTACCCAAGGTTCACTTGGGCATTTCTATGGGAATAATTTTGCAGAGATGCTCCTCTGGAAAAGAGGTTTTCAGTGTGCAGACCTTCCCCAGCCACAGTACTTGTAGATTTCACACCAAAATAGTTTTATGGTGGTGTAATTTTGGGGTTATATTACGTGATATCATATTTGCTGTATTATTATTGGATTGTTGTATTATATTTGGGTTTATAATATTTTTTTCAGTAATATCAAACATCTTGCTTCAAATTCTCACAAAACACCCCCATAGGCTGATGGCAATAATTATGCTTCAGCTTTTAGGAAATTCTAATCGTTATGTTTCAGGTGATTGCAGTGACATTGATTCCCAGGAGCTTAGGGCCACGATGAGAAGGGAATTTTATTGAGGACTGATAAAACAGGAAAAAGCAAATGTCTCTTGAAGTGACTGTCTCAGAGACCCTGGGAATGCAGGTATGATTCTCCCTCTGATAAAGGCTGCATGCTGCTGCTAAAGAAATGATGATTTTTCTGAAGAAAGTAACCATCTACTGAAAGGAGCCAGGATGGCTCCAGGATGGCAGATCCATCTGCCACTGAGGTCAAAAGAAAAGCTCGCCCTAAAGCAACACAGTACCAGGAAAGTAATTTTTATTTCTCATTACTGCTGTGAACTGGATAAAGAAGCTCTTAAACGCCTATCAGAAGTATAAAAGAATGCTGTTTATCTGCTGGGAATGCATTAGAGAAAGGAAGATGTCAGAACCTGGAGGGAATAATGTCTTTTATATAACAGACTAATGCAGAGGCCTGAATGCATCAGTTGCACTTGAATGACTGGAAAAAGATGTACAAATAATCAAGTCACAAGTTAATAACCATTTGAATTTTAAATACATTTGATGTAGATGTGCTGCCACACCATTTGTGCTCATTTGCTTGCAAATATGGGGGAAATCATGGTTTCCAAGTCCAAATAAACTCAGAAGAGAGTTTTCAAAATTCGTATGCCCAACTGTTCAAACAAACAACCATTGCATTCATGTTTATGAGCGCTTGTACTGGAAATGACTGCAGATGTATTCAACCAGCAAATAAAAATGACATAATGTGATTTATTTAACCAGCCACAAGAAAACAATGTGCATATTAATGAATGTGAATAATTACTCAAAATTAACATTCAATCTACAGAGCAGTAGGATCATTAAGCTGCGGCAAATAAACTTAACTAAGGAATAAATGCAAAAGAAATTTGTGATCCTCTGGCAGTTATTAAATAAATGGCAGCAAAGACTGCATTAATTGTATAAATTATTCATTTTTAATTATTTGTTCAACTGTGGTAAGTATTGATAATAACTTTATGTCTCAGGGAGAGAAGAATGATGACAAAGAAACTTTGCTTATTCTCCTTAACAATGGTAAAGTAAACAAAATTGGAGAATGAACTGAAAAATCTGGGGGCGTTTTTAAGTGTGTCGGGGACATCTTGTTGCTCATTGTTTTTTATTCTGTCTACCCTTGTGCACAGCACTGGTGACCCTTTTTAACAGACATGCATTTTTAAAACTTGACTGATTAAATTGTTGGTTGGAAGAAGAGCTACCCAAAATGAAGGGAGCCTTGATCCATGTAAAGGTTAGATGACAAATAGCTAATACACTCTCTGGAGAAGGTGCACTCACACGTGGCTGTGAGTGAGGATTGCAGCAGCCTGGTGAGCTCGTTTGATTCTCAGCAATGTGGCAGCAGAAACATTGTGTGCTTTGGGGATCCACGAGCATGCGGCAAAAATAAATTAAAATTCTTCTACTTCTCAGCATGTAACTGCAGCTTTTGATAGGTGCCAATGCTCAGTGGTGATCCCCAAGCTCCTGAGACCTCTTCCCTGAAGCAGGTGTTGAATGCAGAGGGCAGCAGGGATGGTTATCTTGGAAGTGCCAGCACTTCATCCTCCAGGTATTTTCCCACTAGGACAGGAAAAGCTTCATGACTTCCATGCCAGGCACTACTCTAAAGACAGAGCTGCAGATCTCCTCCTTGGGTTGTCTCTGGTATTTGCTTTGTGATCTGGTTCAATGAAATTTTCAGATCAGACAAACATTTATCAAAAATCTTGGTTCTGCTGCTTTAACCTGAGAGAGCAGACTTACCCTGACTTACAACTGCACTGCCCTGTCTCCTTCCCTGTCTCACATCACCTCTAGGACATATTGCCTTCTCGTTCCCTTTCTCACATCTCCTTGAGAGATTGTTGCCTTAAGCTTCTTGGCTCAGCAAACTGGGACACCTGAAAACTATATGGCATCAGCAACAGAAGGCGAAGAGCTTTCAGACTGCCAGAAATTTTGGAAAAACCTAGCCAGACAAACCACCCCCATTTTATTTCTAGTTTGTGCTCAAAAGCATATGAACAGCAGAGTTTTTTGAAAAAAGAAATGCTTTCTGTATTTTTTTACCAGCAATAAAATTATGAGTTTATTGAATCAGTTAAATCAATTTGGCTAGAATGTACTCAAGGAATTCAGGATGAATTAAATAGCATAAAAAATTTCAGCATCGGGACTATGATAGGCTTATTAACAGCCATAAACCACTTTCGAGAGAGAAGCATCAGACAATCTTAATCGGAAAGTGCCATTTCCAAACTACAATGGGTGGAAATTGTATATTCCATTAAATACCATGTATGATATGTACCTCCCACAGTGCAGAGCTGTTTTCTTGAATGATGATGATTATGATGATGATGATAATGATGATGATTTTCTTTCTGTGCAGTTATATTTTCATATATTCACTGGAGTCTTTAATAAAAGAAACACAATTCCTCTGTGCAAGGAATTGTGTTGGACCTTGGCAGCTCGAGCATTAGTTCATATTACCAGTATGAGGTGTCTGCAAAGGAACAAATGTCCCTGTGAACTGCTGGGCACTAATAACGTTTTTCTATGTGTAGCTGTTGTCTATTCAGAAATGAGAAACTGACTTTCCATTTCACATAGTTTCCCTCTGAAATGAACTAACCATCACTTTATCCAAGTTATTGCTCTGCTGAAATAACCCGAGGGCCATTCAGCCTCCACACAGCTAATGGTGGAATTCAGCAAAGCAACCAGTTTGAATCTCCCCTACAGTCTCTGTTTGCTTCCAAGGAGCCTGCTGGCCTTGCCTGTATCCTGGGGACAGCATGTAAGGAATGGCAGTGGGACTGGGAGGTGCCGCTGGCAGCGTGAAGGATGCTGTGAGCAGCATCCATGGAGGACACTGTGAGCTGCACCCATGGAGGATGCTGTGAGCTGCATCCATGGAGGATGCTGTGAGCTGCATCCATGGAGGATGCTGTGAGCTGCATCCATGGAGGATGCTGTGAGCTGTATCCGTGAAGGATGCTGTGAGCTGCATCCATGGAGGATGCTGTGAGCTGCATCCATGGAGGATGCTGTGACTGCATCCATGGAGGATGCTGTGAGCTGCACCATGAGGATGCTGTGAGCTGCACCATAGGATGTTGTGAGCTGTATCCGTGAAGGATGCTGTGAGCTGCATCCATGGAGGATGCTGTGAGCTGCACCCATGGAGGATGCTGTGAGCTGCATCCATGGAGGATGCTGTGAGCTGCACCCATGAAGGATGCTGTGAGCTGCATCCATGGAGGATGCTGTGAGCTGCACCCATGGAGGATGCTGTGAGCTGCACCCATGGAGGATGCTGTGAGCTGTGCCATCTTGTGTAGCTCCAAAAAAAGCCATCTGACAGCACAAAGAGACTCAAGAATATTTCAGGAGGCAATTAGCAGGTGCTCCAGAGTGGCTAAGCCTTAGGAAGACTCCTTAGGATTTTCAGCTGAGTTTGCATCCCAGCTATAAATCCAGGAAGTTTTTCTACATTTGCTGCATAATACTGGGAAGGAGGGGACAACAAAGGTGAGTCAATTCCCTGTTTCTCCCTACAAACCCGTACCAAAGGCCTCTGTTTTGAATGTATTATAGAATCAAATGTGCAGAATATGAAGTCAAGAAAGTTGAAGCACCTAAGCAGGGAGTAGGTATAAATACCGTGCTAGGATCTGTCCCTGCTCTCTTCCACAAATGTGAATCCCCCTGACGTAAAAAGCTGACAGAGGGCTTGATGTCTCAGCAGGAGATGGATTCGTGCAGATCTCTGCTGCAGTGACATTTGCACCCAGCTGACTCTACCTGTGTAGAACAGCAGGAATATTTGACAGCACAAAGGGAGAGGCAAATGAAATCGAGCAAGGAAAATAATAGCATTGAAAGCATACATGAGAGGCTTGTGCTATCTCCTGTTATGGAATATAATGGAGACATTCTGCACCCACTTTTCTCAAAGTGTTTCTCTGAGGTGGAAGATGCGAATTTGTCTTTTTCTAAATGTGGAGCGAGAGCCAACTGACTTTCACAATTAATTCGTGATACAGATGCAGTGTCCTAGAGAATATTCTCCCTCTCTCCTCCTGTTTGATGCAGAGCTTTGCTAGGAGGAAGAGCTAGCAGGCTCAAATGAGTCTGTAGGGGCTCATTTGAGAGGGCTTGGTGCTGTCTGCAGAGCTTGAATGCACAGGCAGGGATCAGGAAAGAAAAAGATGTTGAGCCTTTTAAGGCAGAAGGATCTTACATTGCCTCCTGTCACCAGCATGTTCTCCTTGTCCAATAAATTGGACATTTGTAAAGTAATTTTTCACTGAGTCTGTGCTTCTCCTAAGGATGATACATCTTTTTAGTGTATAGTAGATGTTTTTGAAGTCCAGCTCTGAAATCCTAGGGAGAAAATTTTTTGCTGGAAACATTATTTGCTCTTGGAAAAACTAGCATATGTGCCAGGTAAATACATTCTCTGGTATTTTTATAATGACTATAGGCAATGTGTGGCAATTATTTTCTGAGAAATGCTGATTTCCTAGTACATGCCCTTCACTTGAGTTTTGGTCTTTAATGAGATGAGCTTTGGGATCTGTGAATGTATCACCTCTGGCAGAAGTACAACACAGTGCATTTTGAAGTTAGTACCCAAAAGAGCAGTGGATAAGTTGTAGACACAAAAATAGAGTTAGACCTCACCCCAGGCTTGTATGTTACCAGGTTCTACAGAAAGTTTCTGCTGGCTTTGGTGACAACTGAATCCAACTGCAGACTTTGCTTAAAACAAAACTTTAACACTTCACGTTAGCCTGTTGGGCAGAATCTCACTCTTTTTTTTGGATACATTCTGCACAACTTAAAATAGCTTCAGCATATGCTCACTTCTTTCTCATTAAACATTTCTAGGAAAGTCTTTGCAGTCTTAGATGTGGAATAAGAAGTTTAGCTTCAGTTTCCTGGACAACATGCAGCAATTGAACCTATAACAGCACCACTAAATCTCATTTAAATCCACAATTGTCTTTAATCTCTGACCTAGTCCTTTTTTTCTTTTCATGTCCACCTGAGATGCCAAATATTTTGCAAGAATAGGACGAGGTATGAGTGACAACAGAAAATCTTGGGATGCAAGCTCCCTGCTTAATCAGTGTCTTTGTGAATTGCATCATTTCAGTATGTAACACAACCCCTTTAAAGGCAGAATATCATGCATCAGGCATCTGGTTCACTTCCATAACAAAGCCACAGAGACCTTTATGAAGGCATGGGAATGCTAAACCCTCTGCACAGCCCAAGGAGGAAATGTCAATGTCTCAAACTCTTTTTGGCTTTACCATGTTTTTATCAATATAGCTGATAGTTCAGGCACATCACTAAAAGTTCCCATATATAAAGGTCCCATTTCATACGTGCCATGGGGAAGTGCTGCTTTCCCCTTGGAGTGCCTCAGGCTGTCTCTGCTAAATACACATATAGGCATATGTGCCATTTGGTCTTGGTATTCTATCCTACGAGTTGTTTACCACATATACTATTTATAACTTTTGTTATCAGAGCTTGAACATCTGTACCAGAGATGTCTGTACAAAGTGACAGAGATCTGTACAGTATGCAACAAATAACCAGAGCTTACATGATGAGGAATGTTCCTGCTGTTAAGCTGGTTTGCTAGGGTTTCACTTAGCGACAGATAAAGATGATGGAATACGAATTCTCCCTGACAAAAAATTGGGTTTCTTCCCAGCAGCTCAGAAATGCCTGAGCCTCAAGACTCTCTCTGCTGTCTCCTTTGCCTGTCTGGGTGATACGTGATTGATGCCTTGAGAGGCTGCCTAGAACAGAGGCTCGGCAGTGTTAAAGGAATAAAGTGTTTATTAAAAGGCCTTTAAAGGGCAATACAAAAGCCTGGCTGTGGCTCTATCCAAGATGGACCCAAGATGGATGATCAGTCACAAGTTTTCACACTTTCGTAAGTTTTGGCACATTCTCATGCTGGGATTAATTGTCCAATTACAGCTTCAGGCTATGAAATCACATCCTCTCAGATTGCTCTCCTCAATTTGCTGTTATTTACACTTTTTGGGCCCAAATCCACAATGGTGTCCTTGGTTCTCAGGCTGGTTCTCAGGCTGGAAAAGGATTGTTTTGTCCAACTAAACTGTGAAGAGAACTTGCTAACACTTCATGTGAAGTTTAGAGTTACATACTAATGCAATACAGAATCTGGAACATATGAAAGCTAAAACTTAATGCATGATGATGCGCACTCCCTTCCTAGGCAAGCAAGTCACTCCTTTAAGGCCACTGCATCTCATGTGGGAAGGCAATCCTTTATTTTTGCTGAACCACCCCTGACTACCATTTGAGAGCAGATGGATACAAACCAGCCAACAGGCACTCTGGGTTGCTGGTATGTTCTTCCCCTGCATTTGGCATAGCTCAAGAAGTGGGAAAAGCAGCCCCTCATGAAACAGCCCCTGCTTGTTTCCCTTCCTCAGTAAACTCCTTTTCAACTGTGATCAAGAAGAAAACAGTAACTTTATACCAAGGATACATGAAAACCTAACAGAGGGGGCAGCAATTCCCCTCCTATTCTACTGTAACAGCACCAATTCTTCACAGCCAGTTTCACAGGAAAATAACAAGCTGTCTGTTTATTGAAGCGTGCTTGGGGATAAATCCCTCTCATCTTCTTTACGTGAACGAGTGAGCCTTATTGCATGAGAAGTTTGGCCAGGGGCAGAGCTGGCTCACAGCCTGTGCCCCACCTCCCCCTGGCTCAGGGCGCAGCTTTCCGCATCCCTCTCCGCTCTGCCGCTCCATCCAGCCCCACCTGTGACATCCCAGGAAAAGGGCAAAAGATGACAGGATAAGACCTTTCGTGTACAAGTTGCAATCTTTGCAGAAGTCTGATTGTCTCATGATTTTCACATCAAGGCCATGACGAGGAAAAAGCCCCACAGTAGCTAATCGACGGGAGAGTAACCAGTCAGCTCTGGGGCTGTTGGTTTTGTGGCGTAAAACCATTGAATAAGCAGTAACAAATGTTTCTGCACTCCCTGTGCACACCTGCCAAGTCAATTCAGAGATATCAACAAGAGCACTTAAAATGTTTTGGCAAGAGAAAAATTTCTATAAGCTATTGAGGTGCTTCGTGCATGTATTTTCAGGTAACAAGCCTTGGCTCAAAGCCCTGCATTCAAGCACTGCTGAATATCACTCCTATTCAAAAACTAATCAGAATCAGCATTCAAGTGCTGTAAGTGCTATGTTTCCTACAATTCATCTAACCACCATGAATAACTTGGAAATAATTAAGCTTTTGACCAAAATTATGTGCTGCATAATTTCAGTCTATAGACTTGATTTGTTGAATCCAAAATATTCCACTGATCATTATTACAGCTGGACACATTTTTTTGAGATAATTGATCAATAATTTATATATTATGACAGATCATGCAGAGTTGTATTGCTTATTTAGCATCATGTGTATCCTTGATAAACACTGTAATAGAACGGCTCCCAAACACACTTCCAACTCAGGAAACCTCTTCTGATCCTATATGGACAGCAATGCAAATAATTCTGCTTCATTGTGGAAAATTCCCTTTTATCCTGCAGAGATTTAATCCTGTGTCCAGAGGGTTGACACTGGACTAGATCCAGTGTCAGTACAACACTGATCATGCTGATAATATAATTATCTGAGTACATAGCTACATTTATCAGAAGGGTCCTGACTCTAATGCACCTTGGCCTTTATGTTTGTTGCTCTCCCTTGCTCCTCCTGAGTCACTTGCTTCCCCCAAGTGGTGACTCACCAGACCTGGTCAGGGGTGCAGGGGCAGACTTAGCCTCTGGAACCACTTCAGCAGAAGAAGTGCTTTGGCAGGAGAACTGCTTTAAGAAGTTATCAAGGGAATGAAATGTGCTCATATGGCTCACATTTTCACAAATACGTAAAAGACCATGTGGAGCTCTATGCCTGGCAGGCAGTAAAAATCCCATCTTCTTCCTTCCATATTTGTTGAGACAGTCATGAGACTTCAACTCCTTCTTCTCCACACAGCTGGCATGCACAGCAGAGAGGAGCTGCATCCCACAAGTGCTGTGACAGATGTGCTGTATTACTGCAGCTGGATGTTCCTGCTAGGATTGAAGCAGAGGAAACAGTGTCTTTGGTTCTCTTGAACAGAAATGAGAAAACATTAAAAGCTCTCACATCTTTCCTTAATATTAGGAAAGCTAATATTTCTTTAATATTAGCTCTGTCTTATTTATTTTGCTAGGGCGATGCAACTACAGTACAAGGGGAATCCATCACTTTCATTAAGCATGGTAAGTAAAACTAACTCAAAAAATAAATAGGCTATTACATATTCCGTGCCTACCTCAGGAGATAGCACATTCATTATATTCCAATAAGCCCCAGATAGAGATAAAAATACACCCCAAATTTGCTAGGGTTGAAAAATGCCTTTTTTTCCTGCACTCTTGCAGGAGATGCTGTACTTTTCACCATTTCCCTTCCACAGTGAGCTGATCTTCCAGCCCAGGAAAGCAGATGCTGTGCATCATTGCTGTTCTCAGCTGCAGCAGAAGTGAGGAGCCAGCACACAGCAACTTCCCCAGTACTTCAGCCCCCAGTGGTGTGTAGCTGCACTCACCCCTGTCCAGTGTGTTCAGGCACCGGCAGCCCCGGTTCTGCTCCCTCTGACACATCCTCCTCTCCATTATGGGCTTCTCTCACCTTTGGCTCATGCATTTCCAAGCTCTGTGGAGCAAGGCTCACCCTCAGAGCTGGCACAGTGACAAGGCTCAAGCTCTCCATGTTGTTGGGTCTTTAGTCATAACCATGGTATAAGGTCATAAGTTATCTGCTTGACCTGATCTTAACAGAGGAGATGAAATACTTGGAAATTCAGCTGGAACACCCTGTGAGTGCCCTAATTCTCACCAGCATGGGGTACTCACCTGGTGCTCTTTGAGCAACTGGGTGAATATTGCACAGCTGGCTGAAAGCTGCTTTGGTTTACCCAGTGAAAGCAAATACTATCTTGTGACGGTGGTCACAAGGGTTTTCAGGGTGAGAGAGAGACGACAATGTTGATTCCATAATCAAAAGGCTTGATTTATTTTATGATATATATATATTACATTATGACTATACTAAAAAGAAATAGAAGGAAAAGTTCTCAGAATGCTAGCTAAGCTAAGAATAGAAAAGAATGAATAACAAAGATCTGCGTCCCGGCAGACAGCGAGACCCAGCTCTGCCATGAGTGGTCAGTAAATCCAGACATCCACAGGAGACCAATCACAGATCCACCTATTGCATTCCACAGCAGCAGATAACCATTGTTTACACTTTGTTGCTGAGGCCACAGCTTCTCAGGAGGGAGAAAAATCCCAAGAAAGGATTTTTCACAAAAGATGTCTGTGACACTATCTCATACAGCAGCTGTGCTTCAAGCACGGTGAGCTGCATCTTCATTGCTCTCTTTGAATCTGCACTGGCTCCTTTACCACCTGCCTCATGGATATCTGCACTGAATGTACATCCCGTCAGTTCAGGATTCACTAAGCTTGTTGTGGTGCTGAGAGTCAGAGCACAGTAGAAAGCACCATCCTAAAAATTAGTCAAGTGAACATTCTCTCATTAGGACAAGGAGCTTCTCTTTCTCTCTCTCATTGTGAGGTGATTGAATATTTTCTCAGCAGAATTTTCCTGAGGCTGACCATAAGAGTCTATGCCCATGTGCCTTTATGATAATTGCTATATGATTATTACTTTAATGATTTCTTTCTTGGTGGAAAAAAGTAGGGAGCACAATCTCTTACTGATAACAATTGGTAGGAACAACTGTCTCAGGCTTTGAGGTGTTTATTTAGCTGTTACACACACTGGATGGGGGCATAAGGAAGCTGAAGTGGGAGGTTTGCTCCTCAAAACCAGTATGGTTCAGAATTCACATGCTTCCCTTTATAGCTTTTCAGTGTTTTCTTGCAACTTGCTGTGTCTAATTTAGAGGGCATTTTGAGGCAAAGGATACGATTCCCATACTCAAAGCAAAGGTGTATTTCCCATAAAGGATAGGAATGTTTTTTACTAACCAGCACATATATGTTTTTTCTTATTTTATCCCATTGTTTCCTCTTCCCTGGACTCCCTTGTTAAATTCACATGTCCATGATGATTAATCCCAGCCTTTCCTCAGAAGTGTGTTGACATCACTGTGGTGAGCCAGTCAGCAAAGCTCACCAGTGAAATGCAGTATATGGCCCATGTGAAATGGCTGCTACAGCACCCTTCAACTCTTGCAGAAGAAGAATACCATAAAAACAACAAATAATGTTAACAAGGACTAAACTGTATGATTTTCTACACCATTTCCAGCTGGACCAGGGCACTTTGCATTAAGCTAATGAGAGGTGAAAGCCAAATTAGACGTTCTTGATGGAGCTTTCATTGTGTGTGGGCGCACACTGACTGCAGATGCAATTATTTTTCAACCCGTGGGAGCTTCAATCCATAGACTTGCACACCACGTCAAGCTAATCCAGTAAGTCTGGCCCCCAAATCTGACCCAGCTGATTCTTGTTCTTTTCTGGGAAATGACTCTAGAGCAGGGAGGAAGAATGTAAAATGATACGTGCTGCTCTTGCTCGCCTCCAGCCTGAGAGGATAGGTTTGCTTACAAACACTTTCACATTTATCCTACATTAGGACTAAAAATCAAGATCCTTCACATCACTGTCAATATAGAGGCAGAACCAAAAAGAGAGGAAAACTAGAAATGTTTTAGTCAACAAAACAAACAAACAAACAAAACAGAAAAAAAAGTCAAGATGGAACAAGTACAAAGAAATTGTCTTCAGTAAAAAGACAGACTTAGGGAATTGTTCATCAGTTGCAATAACAAAAATAGACACATGGATGAATTGACAGGTTTACAAAAGTGTTCACCTTCTCAAAAAAGTACACTCAAGCAAGTTCACCTTCTCAAAAAAGTGAAAGCCGATAATTATTTCAAGGGAAAGTTTGATTAAAAGGTAATGTGAAAGGAAGAGTCTCTTAGTCTTCAAAATTTTCTTCTTTCTTCATCTTCAAAACAAAGGTGAAGCAATTAAGGTTATAGTAAAGCAGATTAAGTTACTTTTATGCTTAGCAGATCGACTCTCACTAGAGTGACAGTTCTTCACCTATGGTCCTCACTTTTTGCAGAGGGAAAAAGTCTGATTTTAGCAGGGTGCCTCTTTAACAGCATTCACCTTCAGAGCATGCTGTCTTATCTCCTACATGCTCGGGTAGCATCACATAGGATGATGCACCTCCATTTGGACTGTACTCTGAGGGTCAGGGTGTTTTGGGGTAGAGGTGTTGGATTTGTGTGGCAAGGGTTTGGTAGCAGGGGTGGCTTCTCTGAGAAGTTGCTAGAAGCCAATGCCAGCCAGTTCCAACACAGACCCACCACTGGCCAAGGCTGAGTCCTTCAGTGACAGTGGTAGCACCTCTGGGATAACATATATGAGAAGAGGAAAAGAAAAACAACCTGCAGAATATCATCAGAGAGAGCAGCGAGAATATGTGAGAGAAACAGCCCTGCAGTCACCAAGAGCAGGGCAGAAGGAGGAGCAGCAGGTGCTCCAGGCACCAGAGCAGAAATTCCCCTGGTGCAGACCATGCTGAGGCAGCTGTGCCCCTCCAGCCCATGGGGGTCCATGGTGGAGCAGAAGAGCACTTCAACTGCACCTGATGGGAGGGACACATGTTGAAGAAGTTTGTGGAAAACTGTCTTGCATGGTAGCGACCCCGTGCTGGAGCAGGGAAGAGCACGATAAGGAGCAGGAATGACAGCATGTGATGAGCTGAACTACAACCCCCACTCCCCATCCCCATGCACCACTCAGGGGGAAAGAAGGTAGAGAAAATTGGGAATGAAGTTGAGCCTGGGAAGGAGGGAGGGATGGGAAAGTATGACTTATGATTTGGGTCTATTTCTCATAATCCTGTTTTGTCTTTCACTCTAATATCTCTCCCCTGGCCAGCTGATGGAGTGGCTTTGGGCTTTTAGCATTCAGCCAGGGTCATCCTGCCACACACATGGAGCAACTCTGTAACCAACTCTGCCAACCCCTGAGACTCTGCTATAGCATCCTGGCATGTCTAGACAAAATGTATGATGCAGGTTGGCTTCTTCACTGTTGCTGATCAGCAACAGCTACCAGGACTGCTGCCACTGTAAGGAGGCAGAATGTGCAAGCCTTAATGAAGGCAATGGAAAATGCCTTCACTTTGTGAGGGTGATTTTTCCTCCATAAAATTATATGTCAATGTTTTTCGACTTGCTTTCCCGTGCCAAATATTTTAAATATCTCAATCCAGTTATCTACACTGTTTATTCAACAGTAGAAGTTGCATAAACAACAAAATCTACTAGGAAGTGACTCTCATATGTGGCCAGCCCATCACATGCAGCTCTCTGGACCTTATGGGGGAGGAGCACTTCTTCTCTTATCACACCTGGAAAGTCATACAAACTTGTCCCTCAGCACATCAGCTCCAAATCAGAGGGAACTGAATTTAGCTGTCTCACTGAGGTGATGTTAGCCTGGCCAGCAAATGTTCATAGAGCTTACAAAGGGATTAGATGGTGATGTTCTTGTTTGGAAATTCTGGCAAACCCCTGGGAAGACTGAGGACATAAGAGCAGCCAGACAGTGGGTGGTCTCTAGTTCTGTGCTCCTACATTACAAATGACAGAGTTGTGTTAAGATTTGTAATGGACATAAACACACATCCATTTTAGGAACTAAGGAAGTCTACGCTTTTTCCATGTTTAGATATTGGGGAGAAAAAAGAGAGAAGAAGAACTGTAAGGTAATATAAAGCTGAGGCAAGAATTACTTTTAGTAGGAAAATACTGAACTTTATGAAGATGGGAAAACTGATAAGACACAATTAACATAAATTAAATACTTTCCTCTTTTTCTAGTGAGAGAAAATAAAAACTCTAGACCTCCGCTATTTCATTAAATTAAGGAAGTGGCATCAGATCTGATTTGAGCCCCTCAGAATCTCTCTATTCCCCCTCATGTGAATGTAAAACTCCTATCCATTCATTTCTCTGCAGTCATATAACCACTTAACTACTTTCTTATTAGCACTATCCTTCTCTAAAGGCTGATGTGTTTTTCTAGATATATTTTCTTTAAATTGCATATTCCTTGTTAAGATGAGTAAAAAAGCCATACTATGCAGAAGATCACTGAAAAAATAGATTTATTTATAACAGAGGTGTAAAGATCTCCCAGGAGAGCTCAGTGTCCTCACTGCCAGCTGAAATCAGCAAAAGCAGGTCTCCAAAGCTCAGTCTCAAATCTGTAACAGGCTGTGAATTTCTGATCTCGTTAGGACTTCTCTCCTTCTTTGAACATCAATATTCTTGTGTTCATTCCCATACATTCCTATAATAGCCAGGTGCTTGTGTGGGCTAGTATAAATGTACTGGGGTTTTGTAATGATATTGCCAAAGAAACAAATGCTCCAAAGCAACTGTATGGGATTACTGGGAGATGAGCTGTCTGACGTTAGTAAGGTATTTAGTCACTGGGCAAACATCTACTCCGGACTATGTCAGGATGGTTTCTGCTCAGTTTTCTCTTGCAAAGTTCCCAGATGTTGAACAAGCAGGAGACAAACTGCTGTTCGCTGGGAGGAACCTGCTTCTGTCTGAAATGTGGCACTTCCAAACACAGAATGGTTTGGATGGAAGGGACCTTTAAAGGCCATCAAGTCCAAACCCCTTGCAATGAGCAGTGACATCTTCAAATGGATCCGCTTGCTGCGAGCCTTGTCCAACCTGTCTGTGAATGTTCCCAGGGATGGGGCATCCAGCACTTCTCTGGGCAACTTCTGCCAGGGTTTCACCACTGTCATCACAAAACATTTCTTCCTAATATCTAGTCTGAATCTGCCAAAGTGGTTTAACATCTTTACCCCTCGTCTGGGTAAAAAAGTCTGGCCCCAGCTTTAAGTTCCCTTTAAGCACTGAAGATCAGAGATGCTTTAGCAGGCAAGGGGCCGAGGGGGAGAGGGGAACTTGGTGACAGACAACTCAAACCCCTTTCGGTAAGTGTCAATGATGCCGGGAATGAGCAGGGAAAAGCGTTTAGGTCAGGAATAACACCTCTGTGCCAACGACCCGCACCTCCGGCGCCCCGCCAAGCCGGCTCCACCCCGCCGCGCCGGGGCCAGGGCCGGGGCCGGGCCGGAGGCAGCGCCCGGGCGGGGACGAGCCGGCCGGGAGGAAGAGGAGGGATTTCACCTGCCCAGCCCGGCCCGCCCCTCCAGGTACCAGGTGGAGCAGGAAGCGGCGGCGGCGGCGCCGGAGGGGACCCGCGCCCGCCTCGGCGCCGGGCCCATGAGGGGAGATGGCGGCGGGCCGAGCGCTGGCCGCGCTCCTGGCCATGCTCCTGGCCGCCTCGGCGCAGCTGATCCCGCGGGAAGGTACGGACAGGGACCGGGACAGGGATGGGGATGGGCCGGCTCCCCCACCCTCGGCTCGGTTCCCCCCACCCTCGGCTCGGTTCCCCTACCCCCACGCCGGTTCCCATCACCCCCACGCGGGGCTCCGCTGCCATCCGCTCCCCGCCGCCCCTCAGGGGCTGCCCGGGCCGGCGGGACCCGCCCGTGCGCGGCTGAGCCCGGCTCGCTTTGGTTGGCGGCACCGTGGGCGAGAGACTGATAACTCTGCCTTTATCCCCGTGTGCCGCTGCTGATTTAATAACTATTAGTTATTTAAAAGGGGCGGGGGTGGTGGGGTGGAATCGCGTCCGTAATGTTTGCGAGGTGGGACATTTCAGTTTCAGCACTTCTAGTCAGAAGTGCAGCTCCCTTTTCTTTCTCTTGGAAAATGCTAACAAGAAAAATTACTTGATCTTTACATCCTTGCTTGCTGGATTTTTCATTATGCAAGGAACTTCACAAAGTCATTTTCCCTGGACGCCAGAGGGGCAGCTGAGCTCTCTGTAAAGAGCAGAAGCTCCTTGGTCTGTGTTCTGTGTGGGATCGTGCCCGAGATTTTCATCAGAGAATGGTATTACTGATATAGAACAACGGGTAAACCGTAGATGCAGGGGAATGGAAAGGTTTATATACCCAGCCGAGTCAGATGGTTTAATGCCCACTACCAGCTTCGCGTCTCTTGAAATTCCTGGATGCTTGTTGAAATCCCATGTATCTAATCCTGCGTGCAACCCCAAAAAAATTCCAGTTATGAACACAGGGACAGTGTGTGGTGTTTTCCTCAATTTCCAAAGCTGCTTGATTGCAAAATATGCCCATCCTCAAGTCTAAACAATCTATTTAACTGCTATCTGTAGTCCTTTTAAAGGCTCTTGAAGTATGAGTCCTTAGGTACAAAATAACTGGTAAGTTATTTGGAGTGACTGTAAATTACCTAAAGAGTCTGATGTGAAATTGATGCCTTTTTAATATTTCTGTTGCCTTTCACTGCACTGGTTCTGCTGAAGTGGAGCTCAGGTCATTATTATCATGAACAATACATGCCAAGTGTTTCCTTTGAAATTGGGCAGCCCTGAGGTTTAAGTTTCAAGCTGTGCAGTCTTTTAAATAAAATATTTGCATTTAATGTATTGCCTTCGAGTTGAGTGAATAGCAGTAATTTGCCTCTCTAAGCCTCTTCAAAGGAAAAAGAAAATATAATGCTGTTTAATAATTGTGCTTTGTTTTCAGTGTAAACAAATATTTAAAACCTTAGATGGCTCAGCACTAGAAGCAGAGGAGGCAGACTGTCCAAGGATTTTAGCTTAATCTAGAGGAACATGGGAGAAAGAGCACCCCAACATCTGGCCTTGCTCTTTGGCAAATCCTGAAGTTGCTGTTTGCAGCAAAGTTAGTGACAGAGAAGTTGCACAAAATGCCACTGATGGACCCAGTGGTTTGTTGCCACTGATGGTGGCCCCTCTTCCTACCTCCTTCAGTTCTTTTCTTTCCAGCCGCAGGCTTCCACCTGCTGCTCTGTCTCCTGCACAAGTGCCACCCCTCCTGTGTGCCAGGCGCTCTGTCACCCTCTCAAACTCTCCAACGTGGTGCCTTCCTCCTCTTTGAGAAGCCCAATAGAGAGGTGGCTCAGTCTCAGCCATCTTGGCCGACTGAAGGTTGGGATGGTGTGACGGGACGTGAGGCAGAGGGGAATGGTGCCTTCCCGGGTGTGTTGGCACGTGAGACCTCGTGTGTCCTTCCTTCCAGTGGGAGCTGCTGTTGTTATTGCACAACCAAAACTGTTGGAACATTTCCCTGAGCAAAGGTTCGTCCCAAAAGCCCAAGACAGCTCAGGTTAAGGTTTTCCTCTGCAGGCCTGTGTAGTTTGTAATTTTTAAAGAGTTCCTGTTGCTCTGGTGCTGACGTTGGCTCTGCTGTTGCTGTGCATTGGCTGCTCCCTTTCCTTGGTTGGAACTTCCTTTCTGCAAGGCTGGGTTTAGGCTGGGCGTGCACGTGGGGTGTGGATGAGGCACACGTGGCTCCTCCTGCGGAATGGTGATGCTCTGGTGGGACGGCTACAAATTTTGATGTTCCTGTTCCTAAAGCTGTCTCTTATCATCCTTGGTGAAGTTCTTTCTCCTCTCACTTCCCTGCTCCACCCTTTCCCAGCAGGTACAGTATTACAGTGGTGTTCCTTTAGGAAGGTGTAGGTGGAGCGTGGCTGCTCACATTGTTCTCAGAGGAGCTTGTGGGTTTTCTTGAGATGCAACTTTATGCGTAAAGTAAATTATCAAGTGAAAGATTGGTTCTAACTTGTAGCTGGGAAAACTACAGAAAAGAAGTATTTGGTGTGCTGGCTGCGCACGGGCGTGGGAGTGTGAACGGAGTATTGCGTATCTGACCTTTGAAAATGTGTTTTCCAACTAAAAATGAGTTTCTTTGAGGCACTAATAATGAAGTTTATCAGGCTTCTGTGCTGTCTATGAAACATAAACGTTTCAGGTTTAAAGTGTCCTTATTAATGTGATAAAATCTGTGTATGTATTCTGGGCCTTGTCTTTAAAATGTCATTGTTATAATAAGTGAATTTAGAGATAGTGCCATGTTGATTCTTGCTCTACCCTCCAGTCATCTTTTTCTTGGCAACTGACTGATTTGAGTCACACGTCAGTCCTAACATGTAAAGCTGCTTCATTTAATAAAATAAAAACCCCTGAGCTGTTAGCAGGGTCAATCTGCTGCTCTGACAGAATATAAATAACAACTGTGTTTGTTCTCCTCTGAAAGTCGGTGGAAACTGGATTATTTCCATTCTGAATCACCATTTGTTCATTCGATTGAGACCTCTCCTTTTAAGACTACAACCAAAGTACATGTGTTGTAACCTTTTTTTTTCTTGCTTGTCTCATGCCATTATCAGTCTGGAGTGCTAATTTTTTTTCCTCTAGAAACTAATGTGTTTATAGTAAATTATTTATAGTGTGTCTCAGTTCTGGTACTACTACCTTAAATTCTGTACCAGAAAAGACCCTTTTTTTTTCCTTTTCACAATTCCAGAACTTTGTGTGTTTGAAATTTGTTTTTAAGAGGTGAGCCTTGTGTGTGTGTTTTTCATTCGTCTATAAGTCTGAAGGGATGTAGAGGTGATGGGAAGGCTTGAGTGAATATCTGAGGTGGTGGGAATGTGAAAATTTTGAGGATTGATACACTGAGCTGAATATATTGTCCATAGCAGCAGAAATAACCACCAGTTTGAGTGCCCCCCACTAGAGTTCTTCAGTAAGTTTGTTGTCTCTGGAGTTGCGTGAATAAAGTTCCTCCCAAGAGCTGGAATCTTGTTCCTGGGCTTACTCATACTCAAAACTGGAAGCACCAACAAATGGCAGCCACTTGGCTACAAAGTGGCCCAGGAGAGAAGAAACAGGATGTGATGAGCCAGCTCCTGGGCCTGGCTCCTTAGGTGGCTGGTTGCTTTTTTATGCCTGGGGTTGTCTTTTGATGTGGTGGCTCATCAGCCAAAAATAATTAGGGGAAAGCATGCTGAAAAGGATTATTTCTTGGCACTGATTCAAGGCAAAGGACTAGTCAGGGGAGAAACAAGGTGAGAGGATTGGAGGCTGATGAATCTCATGTCCAGAGTACCACCATGGACCTGTGACATGGAGGTGATTTGTTAGCTAGAAGGTTGTCTTCCTCTCATTTTTATTACATTTCTGTGTGTTGTCCTGCTGTACTACAGTGAGAGTTTCTAGATGGAAATCAGGGCTTGCTGTATGAAATAAAGGAAGAACCTTGCCCCAGCCTGATATCCGATACCATTTGGGTCAGTTGTGCGCTCAGGCTTGTTAATTGCTTATATGAATTATCTTATCTACAGATAATGTTGGAATAGAAAAAAAAAGTAGGAGAAAACTTCTGAAAAATAATCTGAGTTCTTGAAATATGTAATACCAGCAGCAGTATTTTCACAAGTAAGTGTTGCCAGGGTTCAGTTTATTAATGTAGCCCTTATCACTTAGCCTAATTGATATTTATACCAGCATATGGTAAATGAAAAGCTTTGTGATCCACAACTGCCAAACCCTCAGTCTTAGGCAGAGGCTGAACAACATTGCACTTAGTGCATTCCAGAAATATTTCAAATTGGAAATAGTGTGAGGAACCATCCTGTGCTAAGAGCAAAGTCAAGATACTTTTGGCTTTACCTGTGTTGACTAAAGCTGTGGGTGACAGGGGCATGGCGTGTTTGCAGATTAGTGTAAATGATGGCTGAATAGCTCCTTTCTTCACCACTTTTTCTTTCTTTTTGATCCCATTCTCATTTGCTTTTTGTAAATGCTGATGGCAAGCCATGACCTTCTTCAGGTGCTGGGCAGAAGATCAGTGAATGTGTGTGGAGTTGTACCCCTTTGTGCTGTGGCTGGGGTGGGATCAGTGGTGGTGCTGGGTTATTCCTGGGCCTGTGGGGGTAGCTGGGTGCTGCCCACCACTGCCATGAGTGGAATGTGCCTCTGAGCTGAGCTGACCAGTAGTTCTCTTGCAGCAGCAAGCTCCTCCTGCTCTCTTCTGAGTGCCCCCTGGAGCTCTCCCTTTGGATGTTTTCTGGTCTTGGTGTCCTTGCAAGAGCTCCTAGAAAGACTCAGCTGTAGCAAAGCATGTATTAGCTAGAGAATATGGGGAAAATAGTCTTGGGTGCCAGTTTTGATCTAAATGAGCTCTTTTGTTGGACTGCTCTTGTAACCTTCTGTTAAAATATTTTTTTAAATCTGCACCTTTAATAATTCCTGTAATTTGTAAACCTTTGCCTGACAGGGGGGAAAAGCTAAAGATATCACTTAACAAAGCACTTCCAGCAGTTTCTGGGACAGCATCCAACTCACTGGTGCTGCTCAGGTGTCTCTGTCGAACCTCGGCTCTGGAGAGGACAACACACCCACTGCAGCAGGGGTTGGCTTGTTGGAACCAAAGCATTAACCAGTTCCTGAAGAGCAGCCACTGACTTTGTGCTCTCTCAGTAGGATTCAGCCAGCAGGGCCAGGTCACCATCCCTTGATTCATGAACTTCTCAAATATCTTGCAGATGTTACCGTAGAGTTTCTTCTTGCTTCACATCTGCTTGTGCCACCAGGGTGTGAAGGAAAGGACGTGGGCTGGGCTGCATTGTTGGCTGCTGGCCTTTACAGCCAGAGCAGAGCAACTTCTTGAGTTTCTGTGCTGGCTGGTGACAGAGGCGAGGGTTTGCTGCCTGCAGCTGAGCCTGCCTGGTGTGGATAGTACTGATGGGACCTCCTGGAAGATCTTCAGCTGAAGAATTGTGCCATAGTGTCTAGTAGATATGCATTTCCATATGTTAGTAAGATCTAGTCAGCCTGTGAGTGCCCAGGCTGCCATTACTGTGGAAAAAGTGGTTTTTTTTAAAAAATCTATCCCCTCTACCAGGGATAAAGTCTGTACTTTGCCTATCCTATTGGACACCTTTTAACAAGGGTGCTATAGGGCAGCCTGCTTTGAGCTGTGCCTTTTGGTTTCTTGGGGAACAAAGTGAGTGTGGTTACTTGAATCAGATATCAGATCCAACTCTTATTTTGGGAGGTAGGATAATGCTGGCATTTTGGAGCTGGTCCTGGATTTTCTGAGCCCCTGACTGTGAGACAGAGGAGAGAGCAATCTTTGAGGAGTGGAAAGAGAGGGTTTGGAGTTCCTCAGAAGAGAGACTAAGAGCTGACAGCAGGATGTTTGGTGTGGGAGGGATCCCTCATTGCGAAATGCGCTTTTACACCTTTGTTAACCAGAGCCAAGACTGCAGAGCTGCTCAGACATGCTCTGAGATGTTGTCCTCTTGCTGGCTTAAATCAAGGTAGGGATAAGAAACTATGCAAGCAAACGCCCCTTTGATCAAGGGAGGCTCCTGCAGGGACCTGTGTGGTGTCAATGTTTCTCCAGGCAGTGTGACAATTTCTCCTCAAGCTGTGCAGACCCACGTGTCAAACATTTTACACATTGTATGCTGGTGGTCAGCTCATAGACAGGGCTTGCTGAGCTCTCCATCTCACAATGTTGCTTCTACAGAAGCAACAACACTTCATATCTCTAAAATAATAATTAGGACAAGGCAGCTGAGAGTCAACGGTGTCTCTTTCCCACTTGTGGTGGAAAAGCTTCTTTTTAAAAAATCTGTTGCATGAGTTATATGTGTCTTAATTATCTTTGAGAAAGGTTCTGGGGAAAGCTGTATATGTACAGAAATGTATAGTTGTTGGGGTTTGTCTTCAGTTATTTAAAATCTGAAAGTACTTTATTCCTGTTAGGCATTACAAATTATTGAATGAGCTGTAACATGACTATGCCAGAAGTGTCTGCCCTTCCTCCTTGATGAGGAGGAAATGACCTACCTCTCGCCTGCTTTGCATCCCCATCCTGGCTATCAGTGCAAACAGTCAGTGTAGAAGAAGTGAAGATTAGGGAGCTGTTCTGTGATGGCTGAGGAATGGGCATTCTCCCCCAGGAGCCCTCTCCTGAGGCATGGTTAGCATGGCATAATAGCAATTGGCAACATCTATCTCTAAGAGTTTACAAGCTTTGCAGAGTTTATCACTGTGATATTCTGGGTGATTCCCTGAAAGTAATCCTTTCACAAAATTTGGACCTCATCTCCCAGACAAGTGTGGTGGTGGAAGACAGGTCCTAATACAAGGAGATAATCATGTAATGTAGGGAGTAGTTTACATTTAAGTGGAGAAGGGTTGTCTGTAGTTTGTGATGGTGATCTCTCTTTTGATGCTCACAGCACTGGTCAGGAGAGGAGTCCTAACTCTGTGTCTGTTCCTGACTAGCTTGAAAACTGTGAAGGCAGTCACCTGGATTACATTGCAGGTGAGACTGGAGGAGTGGATGACGCTTGGGCAATTGGGTGCTGCAATTGAACTGGAGAGTTGGACACAAATTGTCAAAGATGTTAGTAAGACAGGTGCAAAACAACTGAGTTGGCAAAGCAGGGAGACGTTTACTCTTTCAGATATTTCTTGATGTGCTTTTGGCCAGTTTGAGCGAGCCGTGCAGTGAATTGTGATGCAATTCACAATTCACTGGTGTGAATTCAGTGTGCTGATGAGGTGAAGCACCACCACACTGAGTTACTGTGTTATACCCCGTGCTTCCCACCCTCTTGCAATGACTCTTGCAGCAGATTATGTGTAGTGGAATAACCTGAGCAGGCTGTGAGCGTGCCTGCAGGTCAGCATCCCTGCAGGGGCTCGGAAGAGGCAGCGAGCCTCCAGGAGAGCCTGCCAAGCTGTGGTGGCAAACAGCATCCCTGTGCTATCCTCGTCCCAAGCTGGTGGCACAATTCCTGCTGGGAACGAGCCTGTTCTCTGGAGAGGCGTGTTGGTTGTGTGGGTTCAGATCCCCCTGGGGCAGAACAGGCCTTTGGATACGGGTATTTCATAATCCAAGCAAGTTGCTGCTACTCGTCTTGCGGCTCCTCCAGCTCATGAATGGTGGCTGAGTCAGCCCCATCCGACTGGGTTTCGGTAAAAATGGCTGTCATGGAACAAGCCCGTGATTTAACCAGAATGAGCAAACCCACAGTTTCTGTACATAATTCCAGGATAAATTAACATCTGGGATTTCGTTGTAGGTTTTGTTTTCTTGGTCTGACTGGGGCTTTTTCGGTTGTTTTAATCCACCCAGTCAAGTCGTGTGAAACAATCCATAGATCCTTATGGGTAAATTACTGCAATAAAATGCAGCTGTCAAGCCAAAACTAGTTGGACTCTGTTCTAGCTCCTGCTTTGTGTAGCAAGGCACTTTACATAGCCATAAAATTGCTGTTCTGCCAAGTCCTTTGCTCGTGTATACGTACACATGCTCTGTGAGTGCTACTGCCCTATTTGCCAGCTGTGTTCTACATTGCACTCCTTCTTGTACATGAAAAATCTCCTTTTGGCATTTATATATACATGTTCAAACTGTGAGCTTGTCAGTAAATAAATTTAGGCTCAACTCTCTGGAG
This sequence comes from Zonotrichia leucophrys gambelii, assembly GCF_028769735.1. Taxonomy (NCBI): domain Eukaryota; kingdom Metazoa; phylum Chordata; class Aves; order Passeriformes; family Passerellidae; genus Zonotrichia; species Zonotrichia leucophrys. Next base: position 46,529,961 of record NC_088171.1, on the reverse strand, counting down.
TGATTGAACTTGCTTTACACTATGCAGTTTGCTTCTAACACCAGTTAAAGAGCTCTGAGCACTAACATAAACGTTTGGAAATATCATCCTGCTAAGAAAAAGCTGTGTTTGTGCAAAGAGGGGCATTACTCTAGCAATAGAGGGATGCTGTGATGAGAAAACTCTTAGGAAGGCACATTCTGAAATGAAGATGAGCAGTAGAAAAATCCAGTTGTGGAAAGGGAGGGTGTCGATTGAGATTAGGGCAGTTGATGAAACATCCAAGGGAGGCTGCAAAACTGTAATTGCTTAGAGGAAAAAAGAATAGGGTGAGATCAGCTGTCTGCATCAGCTATGAACCAGCTCAGGACTGCAGGCTTTACCTCTAACATCTTCTGGCTGAACGATTCCATTGTTGTATAGACAGAGATGAGATCCAGCTTGGCAATGCTTCCTCATGTTGGTTTGGATATCCTGTGTGTCATCCTGTGTGCAGCAGCAATGAGGTGTGGAAATTGCTTCTTTTCAAGAAATGTGTCCAGTTACTGGTAATCCTAATAAAAAGGCATGCAGTGGGAGTCACAGACAATCAGATTAGTGTGACTCATGGGGAGACTCACTCGTGTTTATAAAAGCTCTCCAATGAAGGTGCTCTTTAAGTAGTCCCTCTGTCGTGCTGCTCATGTGTGGCTGTAGTTTGGGGAGTTTTAGCCATTTGTTCGTTTATTTTTAATGACTTTGGAATCACTGCATTTACTTCCCGCATGATTCTTTTATTCCACTTTTCCTATTAGATTTGATAGTCTAATGCAGCTTAGCACATCCCTAGCAGCTGGCTGCTGTTGGCATAACAGCACCATGCTCTTATTTCTTGGCCAAAATTATTATCTGTGGATTTTCATCTGTGCAAGCTGTTTGTTTGTGCATGGAAGGTGTCTGTTCTTATGTGGGCTTCTAGAAGGCAACTTTGCTGGCCTAATTTGGTACAGATCTGCATCTTTCTTGCCTACTGCTGTGATGATATATATATATTGATCATTGAAAACACTTCTGTGATTTTGGGCAGGTTCTGTTTAGGAAAGCTGAGGAATGGGATAAATCTGTGCTAGAAAACAATATTGACCTGACAAATATTTGATATTCTTGCAGAGAGATCAAATGAAGAGTGATTATATGGTCATGAAGTCAGCAAGAGGAGCAGAAGGGAGGGGGGGAAAAGCCCAGGCAGCCAAATTTGGGTCTTTCAGGGGCTGGGGAAGAGGATACTTTGTTTTGACCCTTGTAGGACCCTTTGCTTATTTCAAAGCATTGAAAATTTCTGTTCTTTGGTTTCGGCTCAGGGTGTGTATTTGTTTTGATTTTAAACTGGTCACATGTTTAAGGCTATGCCTAAAATTAATCCTCATGACTAAAAATCAGAGCCATGTGCCAGCATGTGGTGGAGGAGTGCTGGCTGTTGGTGGTCCTGGTCCCTGTCCTGCCAGGTTGGCCACATGGCTGTGCTGTCCCAGGGATGGGGGAAGGAACTGTGATAACTGTTTGACCAGAGAGTTAGAAACAGACTTTTCAGTAATCCTTATAAACTTACAAGGTGAGTATGACAGTTACCTTGTGCAAGAAAGAAATGTATTTTGTCCATAGTTATTAATTGTTTGGGTTATGTTATTAACACATCATATATGGATGACTTAAACAACAGAAAAGTTATGAACATCATGGTCAAAGGTGTTTTGTACATTAAGTGCTGTAAAATAAAACCCCAAGAGAACCCAAAAACAACCCAGTGGTATGGAAAATAGAACTCTGGGCTAGATTGGAAGTAGTTGTTTCACTTTCTTTTCTGGACACTGCTTCCTCCTGAAGAATGAGGAAGAGCAGCACTGAGTAAAGCTTGCTTGGCTTTACTCTGTTCCCCACCCCATGGACATTGCCCCTGCAATTGTCCCCTGTGTGCTTGGAAGGTCATTGTACAGGCAGTTCCCAGGATACACCATCATCTTTTTTATTTCCTCAGGAAAATCCATATTGAAAACCTCTTTTCTAAGGCAGAAACACAGATGTAAAATGTGCCAGCCGTTGGAAGAGGTAGGGGAATGCAGTGTAGGCTCTCAGGTCAGAGAACTGTTCTGTTGCTTAAAGGCTGTAAGGAAGTTACTCAGTGACCAGGTACTTACTAATGGTATTAGAGGGTTGGTAAACTTGTGGTTAAAAATATGTGCTGCAGTCTGCCAAGCCTCGTGGTGTTTGAGATTTTCATTTAAAACCTTTGATCCTGGAGGCAAATAGGTAAGGGAGTTTCAAGGACTTACTAAGTCTTTTGACTGCAAGATTGTGTAGAAAAGCTGCAAAAAGGCTCAAGACCAACGAAACTGAGATAAACACATGATGGGCTCTGTCTCTGAGTACTCTGTTCTGCCCTGCTTCCCCTAGCAGTGAGGTTTTGATCCCTAGTGTTGCCAAACGTGGAGCCACAATGTTTCCAGTGGCCCGGACAGACCATGCTGACTGCTCAGTCCCCGGGGCTTTTGCAAAGCATTGCAGTGAAAGTCATGCCCTGCAAAACCATGAGATTCCTGTAAAAATTAGGAGGTTTTTGAGCCTCTCTTCAATAGAACAGATGGTTTTTGTGTGAAATTGACTCACTAATGCAATAAGCTGCATTCAGCAGCTGCGATGACTGCAGCTTTGAGCTGGGTGGGTCTGTTTGTTGAGGGTCTCTGGTGTGTTCGTGTGCCATTAGAGGGCCCTGCTGATCAAGGGTTCCCATGGTGAGTTCAGCCCTGCTCCCCACAACCCCACCAGGTGAGCCCCTGCATGTCTGGGCTCTGATCAGCATCCTTATCACCCCTGCACGAGCAGCAGCTGGTGTGGAGCAGACTGCTGCTCCAGGGATGCTGAGCAGTTGGACAGAGCCTGGGGCATCCTGCAGATGTGTGTGAGCCAGCTGTTCTGCTACACCTTCCTGACATGCTGCTGGTAATTGGAATGGCTTCGGGGCTCCCTCAGGGCGCTGCTCTGCTGGGTTTGCCAGCACAAATCTTTCTTCATTGAGGTTAATGAGCACGAGGATTCCCAACCTGGCATATGGGCAGAGCTTTGTCATGCAGCCCTGTGTGATGTACCACTCAAGGCAGAGATGTTTTTGAACCCAGCTTGGGATACCTTGATTTCTAGATCTCTTGCTATTTTTTATATGCATGATTTTCTTCTCATATACACTAAAAGCTCAAGTACTGTAGACACTGAGATTCTATCTTCCATACACCAAAATAAGAAATGGAGAACAGTGAAAACAAGCAGCAGAAAACTTACTGTCTGTCAAATAGGGAATGTAGAACAATGAAAACAAGCAGCAGAACACTTACTGTCCGTCCTGTCCTCAGTTTTTCACCTGGGGCTGGGGTATAGTTGACTTTACTGCAAACTTGACTTATTTCAGCCAGGGCTGGCCTCATTATTTGCTAAGCGTCCAACTGAAGTTAATAATAGTCATCTTGAATGTCCAGTCAGTTCTCTCTGGTGTCTTACATTATGTGTATATTTTTAGAAGACAATCAGGTTTGAGTCATTTTTTTGATAAACTGCCACCTGTGAAATAAAAGATTATTCAGCAAGCAGTTTATTCAGTGACTTCAGTATTTCCTGTGAGAGCTGCTCCTGCATCTGGCAGTACTTGAGGATGGGTTGAAATCTGAAATATTTCCCAAAAGCTGTGAATCAATGATGGTTGTGTCAGAGATAGAGAGGAAGTGTCCAAGGCACACACACACTGTTCCAGGTCACAAACACCTTCTGTGCTGGTGAGGGGCACTGCACAGACATCCTGTACCTTCAGGGAATGAGTTGAGAAGGGTGGGGAGGGTGGGAGAGGGCCATGACTTGCACCTAAAAGTATCTGTTGGTATGTGCTTTTGGTATTGCTGGAATACCTCATCTGGCCTGCAGTAATTGTTCAGGTATACCCAGAAATTAATCTCTTACCATTGTCTGCGATTAAAGCTGAAGCTTGTTTTTTTTTTTGTTTGACTGCTGAATAAACTGCCTGGCTTGAGTTGTGACTTGATGGGCACCTTCAGAAATGAAGCAGGCTGTGTGATAACAAACTGAAAACAAAAGTCAGGAGAACAACAATTTGGAAGGAATAGCTGAGCTACTTTTTAATTGTGAAATAAATGACACTGGTGAGGGTAAATTGGAGCAGAACTGATAGTGCACAAATTCCATGTATACCTCTCCTGGGCACATGCAGTAAATATGTTTTTATGTTGTCTGTGCTGGAGAGAGAGGAGGCAATTTCTATTGGTACAGCACCAGAAGCTCCTGAGAGGTGGATGCCAATATTCCTTTGGACACTGTGGCATCTGTGGGGCTGTGTGGAGAGCCTGGAGTTCCTCATATGGCTAGTAACAGAACACCTCTGTTCTATGTATTTTTTCTTTCTTAGCTTCCTTTACAATCTCTCTTCATAAAGCGGACAACACCACAGTGACGATTAAACTTGGTCTTCAATCAAACTGTCGAATCCGCATGAAATATGTCATCATGTCTGAACTCAAGATAAAGCCTGGGGACAATGTGACTTTTGACTTCACCTGTGGTACTCCAGAGAAATATTTCATCACAGAAATTCAGAAAAATATTGGTAAGATACAGATTTTTGATTTTTCCCCAGTAGTAATTTTCCTCTGGTAAAACCAAATGGTTTTTTTCCTGCTGCTGTATTAAAGTATCTGCCATAATCTTAGGTAAGAAGAAATCTTTGAGCACTGATAAATAACCTTGAATGACTGCTACAGCTATGCAAGCTGAAGAAGTCTGTATTGCAGCTGGCAGAATTAATGTTGACTTGGCTGTGTTGGAAACAGCTAGAATGCAGTTTGCTGCATTAATTCCTTGCTGCTTTTCTTTTTCCCACAATTTATAAACCCATCAAAGAATCTTTTTGTTCCTGACAAAAGCCTCTGAACACTTATAATAATGTATTATGTATTTGATGAACAGCTTGGTTGTGTCTATAAGGACAACAGAAACATTGAAGACCTGCACATGTTTCTTTATCTTTAATGAATGTTATTGAAGTCAAGAAACTGTAAATTCAGAAGTGTAACTAAAGCTTCTTCTTGCTTTGAATGTTATCCCTGGTGTATGTCTCTTTAATGGCATGAACACGTGCTACTTCTCAACTAGATCCCAAACTTCATTGGGCATTCAGTCTTTAGTAACATCTTCATTATTTTTGGGGTGATGTTCAAGAATAATTCTCTTCGTGCTTTGGAATTTTATTCATATGATTCATGCAGTTAGCAACGCTCACTGTATCTCTATTTGCAAGACACACTAGTGATATTTCTTCTTTTAAGTTGAAGCCTAGACATGGATTAAAGTTACTTATTTTGAGTGTCAATCAATTGCTTGGATTTTTCAGATAAAAGTTTTCTGGCTTGCTCCCAGAATCCTGCCATGGCATTTGTTGTTGTTAGTCTGGACACCAAGGGAAGAAAAATACAGTTCCTGGCAAGGAGTAAAACATTTAAAGATTAATTATCTGCCAGGAACTCTCTGGGGGACGTGGGATAAAATGGATTCTCTAGATCTGTGGTTTCCAGCTCTCTTGACACTGCATTTGTCCTTTTTGTCCGTTCAGACTCTGCCCTATTCACTAAATACCTTCAAATTCTTCAGCAAACAAGGCGGAACACTAGGAACAATGAATCCCTCCTGTTAGTCAGCCTGACTAAAGCAGGTTTATCCTGTCTGTTCTGTGGGCTGGGAGTCCTGTTTGGAGACAGCCTGTGACCATGTTAGAGGAGTGTCTTTTAGTGCACATAGAAGAAAACATGAGTGCATCCTGAAAATTGTGATAATAGCAAGGAAGGGGAAGTATCAAACTCCCCTTTTAATGGAATGCTTTCCAGAGTGTATCACAGCTCTTCTCTCTCTGCATTTAGACTGTGTGTCAGGCCCATGTCCCTTTGGAGATGTTCATCTTTACCCACCGGGGCTGCCTCGCCTTAACAGGACGTACATCTGGGACGTGAAGGCAAGTACAAAAGCTGGGCTTGAACTAAAATTTTCTACCTCCTGGCTAAGGCAGATTGAACCAGGAGAGACGTGCCCAGACGCCGTTAGCTACAACATCAACAGCTCTATCGATAACGCCACGGTCAACATCGGCACTTTCTGCAGGAACGGCTCCGTGTCCCGCATCAAGCTGCTGGGAGGAGTTGTCCTGTCCCTGCACCTTCCGTGGCACTTGCCTCTCACCACCTCAGGCTTCAACATAGCCAGCAGGGCTTCCATAAAACGTGAGTAGTGCAGCTGCCTCCTGCAGACTGCAGCAGAATCCATTTCAACCTTTCTTCACAGCTAACCTTCCAGTTTTGGTGCTGCTATCCCTAGCTCCCTTTCACTTCATCTGTTCTGGAAACTATTGTTGTATGATTTTTAGTTTAGTTAGATGGTGCTCTTCTGGAGTCAAAGTATTTGATGTACATTAATAATTTTAAGTCTCTTTAAACTTCCTAAAACTTCAACATACCTGCTTTCTTGTTTTTGTGAATTCAGCTAGGTAGATAAAGTAGTAGAATTAGAATGAGCCAGAGAGTTTTTTGTTGGTTGAGGTGTGTCGTTGGGCTTGTTTATTTTTCAAAAAGTTTCTTTAACTTCTGGAGCCTCAAACCAATACCTCTCCTCAGGAGAGGAGTGTGGGAAAAGGTGAAGCAGTGCCTGGAAGGCACAGGAGGCTGCATAAATACATTTATCTGTTTCAACCTGCACAGTAACATAAACCGTTGTGTAATAACCTTCCTAAAATACCTGGAATATTATACAGCAATCAGTGGGTTACTTTGTGATCTCATGACAAAACTTTCTCTGTACTTGAATTCTAGTGCTGTTGCTATCAGTTATAAAAGAAACCTGGTCCAGGTTCAAGCTTCTACAACATGAGTGTTTTGTATAATTCCTGGCACTCCTTACACTCCTTACGCATCACTGGAGTCCTAGAGTGGACCATAATCTTTATGTACCCAACTTCACACTGCCAAGAGTCATCCAAGGATAAAGTGTCTTGTGCAGCCTGCACGTTTCACATTTGTGTTTTAATATGCCTATCTGAGGCTCTTTGCTGGTGCGCTTTTGTTAAATTTAGGAGGTTTTTGTAAAGAGAGCTACATGCTGCTATACAAGCTTGCAGCTTTTGTTTCCCAAAACCCAGTGAAGCAGAAGCACTTATCAGGTTGTGTGTTTGCTCTTGCAAATCCAAATGTAGAATTAGGAATTAGGATCTTGCCCTTGACAATAATAAAGGCTTGTCTGTCCATGTGCTTGAAAGGTTAACCTGCTAAACTGCAAATGCAGTATTGATACATTCCTTACCTTTGCTGTAACTGAAGACATAAGAGTCAATTCAAATATATGTTTTAGTCTGAGCGTTTTGTAATAACCTAACCTGTAGCTGGAGTGGGTGATCTCACTGTCAAAATAAAGACTCTGCTTCTTGGGTGCTAGATATGCCAGTGTGTCTTCAGTAACTGGAACTTATTTTATATGCTGTGATTCCCTCCCTGTTTTAGGGTTATGCATCATTGAATCCATTTTGAAGAGGGAGTCTTCAATCACCCTCATGTCCCCAAACTACCCGCTAGGCTTCCCAGAAGACGAGCTGATGACGTGGCAGTTTGTGATCCCTCCCAACCTGAGAGCAAGCGTGTTCTTCCACAACTACAGCCTGTCCAACTGCGAAAGGAAGGAGGAGAGGGTGGAGTACTACATCCCCGGCTCCCCCAGCAACCCGGAGGTGTTCAAGCTGAGCGACAGCCAGCCTGCCAATATTGCTGGCACTTTCAACATGTCCCTGCAGGGCTGTGACCAGGATGCCCAGAACCCCGGCATTCTTCGCCTGCTCTTCCAAGTTGTTGTTCAGCACCCGCAGGTTGATGAAAGTAAGTACCTGCCTGCCTCGTTTGTGGCTTTCAGATGTCTGGCATGAGCACCACAAGGGAGATAAATACTCTTTTTGTTATTTTCCTTGAACTTTGGTCCCTCTGTGAGTTTAAGGAGATTGCCAAGCAACGCTGAGGCCTGTTTTATTGCCCAGGGTACCACTGGCCGCCCGTACAGCAAGGCGAGCAGCGATGCTGAAACGTGCAATTTGCAATGGACTATTTGGTGCTGCTGTATTTTTTACACTGTAGCTTATAAATGGAGACTCCTTTCTATTTCCAGCACCTGAATCATGTAATTGAAAAATGCCTTTAACAGTTCTGCTTTCAGACATGAGACTCAACATTTTAAAGGTCACTCTTTAAAGCATGAACCCAGTTTTTTGTTCCCTGCGTGAGCAGTTGCTCCTAACAAGGTGAAACCCGCTGTCATGGTAGATAGCAAGATCTGTGGTATTATTAACTGGTGAATTGAGAGATGTAAAATTGTCTCTGTATTAGTAATAGCATCGATATGCATCTTCCCTTCCTTTCTTCTTTCGAGTTTTAATTTTGCTTCCTAGAGGAAGCTGAACATCAACAAGTGTGAAGAAGTCACATTAAATACAAAAGTTGTCAGTAAGATATTCCACTAATAATATCCCCTCCATACTTGGATGTTCTTTACATTTCTTATACTGAGAAAATAATTTTTTTCTGTTTTCTAGCCCCAAATTCAGATTGGTTTAGCACAATGACTTGTAATACCAGAGCATTTCTCTAAAAACAGAAATAAAAGGCCTGTCTAGGTAATGAGCCATGGAGTTAGTGATTTAGCCTCTGACTTTGCAACTCTGACCTCAGTTCAAGGTAAAGGTTAATAATCAAGGTGCACTTACTGCAAAAGAGCAGGTGGAGGAAAGTGCAGACTCGACTGCCACTGTGTCAGGAGCTACTTAGTGGTTTCTAGGTAATTTTAGAGAGAATAAGGTTTGAATGACTTGTGCCCTGAAGTCACATATCCATAAAGGATCTGTAGCATCTCACGGTTACAGTTCTTCTTTGTCTGTCTAGCCTGGCTCTGTTTATGAACAGCAAATCCTGACAGAATTGCTGTTAACAAAATTGTGTTTGCTTACATTTATTGTGTGTTGCATCTCGGAAGCTAGACAGAATGAAAACATTATATTCAGTTAATCAGCTTTATCTCCCTTCTTCTTTCAAAAGCAAAAAGAATTTTAATATATTTATGGCCAGGAGACAAGACGATAATCACGTAAAAAATCAAAACCAGGTTGTCATTCCGGGAATGAAATGCAAGTAATAAACCATTTTGATTTAAGAGACAACAGTGGTTTCTCTAGGGATTTTATAGGATTTCATGATTGATTTTGTAGTTATATAAGTTCCATCAAAGATTCAAATTCAGCCCTCAGGTTGCCATCTGCAACATTGCTCTTATTAAAAATGCATTGCTATCTGCATATTCTCAAAGCTTCCCGAACATTTGGGTATTCCACGGCTGTCTGTGGTGCTTGTCATTAAATAAGAAGAAAATATGGCTCTTTCCAGTCACAATAACTTCTTGATATAACTCTTCCTGTGTTTAGCTGCTGCAGGAAAATACATTCTGAAAAATGATAACCTTGCAGTGGGAGTCCTAGGTTACATGCTTGGTTGTGCCAATGACTTGGATAATTCCATTTGACCACTTGCCTTTTTGTCTGCCTGATTTCCCACACAGGAGAAAGCTATTTTATTCACCTTTTGTGTATGACTTTGAGATCTATAGCTAAAGCTAAACCAGAAAATGAAGAGTAGTAATAGAACATGTGTGTATATAGGTACACTATTTCCCCCCCTGTCCTTTGTAGAATCATTGAACGGTTTGGGTTGGAAAAAACCTTAAAGATCATCCAGTTCCAAACTGATCCACCGTGGGCAGGGACACTTCCACTAGGCTGGCTTGCTTTTTTTGACATCAGAGAGAGGTGCCTTAGTAACAGCACCAGGATGTTGCGTGGATCCAAAATCTATCTTTCCACATGACAGCCAACCTTTATGAGCCACACTTGCATTTTTTTTCCTCTTTCCTTCTGTTTTCTCCTTCCAGATGTTCCAAGAAGAGGTGAAGGAACTTCTGCTTCACACTGTGCTTCTTGGCTGTAATTGCTCTGGGGTGGTTTTCGTTGCAGATGTCACCCATTTGGTGGACCTGAGCAAGGAGAAGAACATGACTGTGACAATACACGTGGAAGGGTGGCCCAACCGCACGCCCCTCATGTCTGAGCCCATATGCCTGATCTGCAAGGATCCTCGTACCTGCGACCGTGCCTTGACTTTAACCTCTGGTGCTGTCTACAGGATCTCCTTCCTGTGCAAGGACTTGTCCCAGCTGAGGATCACGGCTGAAAAAGGCATAGGTACTACCAAAGTGGCTTAATGCTGTTTCTTAGGGAATGTTTTTGCATGTTTTTCCCCAGGGGTCAACCAAACTTGTTCCCTTGCTTTGGCTTTAAATGTATTGAGGTTGGAAACCAGGTGTTGGCCAGCTGGGAGATGGTTGCAATGAATCTGGAGGTGATCTTGTTCAGTACATCATTCTACCTTTAAGAATAGAAACCGTGTAGCTATTCCTAGAAGAGAAGAGATAGAAGTCACCTAAGTCACTGCAAATTATGGAAACAGAGCCAGAGACCCATAAATCTGCCCATGAAAATGCAGGACCAAAGTTGCCATCAGAAGTGCATCTTTTCTGCGTGCATGTCCCCTTGATACAGAATTTCCCCAAATGCTTTCAACTACAGGTAGAAAAGAGATTTGAAGTATCTCAACCTTGACTGGTCGGCAGCAGTGTCCCGGTCAGCAGATATATCTTGAGTGAGGGCCTTTGAATATGTTTCTGCCTTCTGCCTGTTTCTTTGGTGTCCTCCACCTGTTAAGGAAAACTCTTTAAATACAAACAATACACCTTTGGATAAAGGTTACTAAGAGAGGATATTTTCTTAAGTAGATCCTTATCTTGGCCCGTAATGCAAACCTGACAGTACTCTTCACGTGTCCAGCTATTTCCTCTGCAAGAAATACTCAGCTCTTTGGGTTTTGGTTTTGTTTTTGCAGGCTGTATGGATATTCGTTGGTGTCAGAAGAAGATTTATTCCCTTTCAGTGCCCAAGGCTATTACCCGATTGCCAATTCGACTGCATAAGTTTAATTGGAAGCTCTTGGCCACTGATATGATCAATGTAGAAATTACGTCTCCGTCCTTGAAACTTCAGCAACACGTCCCAGAGCAGAGGTGCAACACGAGCTACAGTTACAGCATTGTTAGTGCCACCCCAGAGACAGAGCTGAATGTTGGTGTGTTCTGTCCTGGTGGATCTATTGAAAAGATTCAGATGAGGAATAATATCACCATATCCTTAAAAACATTTGGTAAAGGATTCATCAATGAATCTATCCCTCAGGATCTGAAAATGTCCTTTGTGCCACATATTAAAGGTAAGGTATTAGATTTTGTACTACTTTCTTGTACAGTGATAGATCTCTCAGTAGGCTTATTAAAGCACATATGGGTGAACAGAAATTAGGAGTTTAATCCTTTAGCAATGGCTCTATGACTAGACTCTAGAATCTGTCTTTATCTGAACCAGTGATGTGGTTTATTTTGGGAAGAGAGAAGGAGCTTTGTGTTCCAGGTAGTGGATAGTTGATTGTGCCAAATTCTGCAGGTATGTCTGTGTTTGATAACACTGATGTGGGAAAGGGCAATAATTATCAAAACTAAGTTTTCTTTTCTTCTTTCCCTTTTGCTACAGATGAGTGCATATTCACCGTGAGCCCAAATCCAAAAGCTAAAGTTTACTTGCAGACTCCCAACTCGCCTTACGGTTTGCCTCCTTACATTTCCATCTCCTGGTTCATCACTATGCCCGCCAAGCAGACTGCCCGCCTCAAGTTCTCCAAGGACCGCATGGGCATCGCCTGCGAGACGGGCCGTGCCTTCGTCAACATCAAGGAGGAGACACCGGGAGCCGAGGAGATCGTGCGCCGCGAGGACGAGCTCCTGCCCCAGCCCCGGAACATGCTCCACAGCTTCTGGGTGAACGTCTCCAACTGCAGGCCTGTGGATAAGGAGCAGCTCACCTTGCAGTTCTGGGTGACTTTGGCTGACAAGCAGCTAGGTGAGTGCTGTGAGGTTGTGGTGCTTTGTTTTCTGCTTGTTTCCTTGCTTTCCCTTGAGGTAACACTAATGGATGATGGTTCTCCTTGGATGAGGTAACAATAATGGATGATGGTCCTTCTTGGATGTAGATTCCTGCCTTTGGAAAAGCCTGTCCCTCAAAAACTTCAAGAGTTTCAGCTGGATATTTCTAGGAGCTGGGGAAGAAGGAGGGGTTTTAATGTGGTATGGTTTTTTGGGGGGCAGGAAGTGTGTTTCTGGGTTTTCTTTCATTGGCGCAAGAAATGGCAAGGATTGAGGTAGTAAGACTAGATTTCATTTTTTTAAAAAATTTAGTTTTTTTAATTGGAGGTAACAGACAGAATATATAATAAGATCAAGTGATGTTTTTCCCTTCCAGGGTCACAGACCTAGTGAACAGCTTGGGATTTGATTATGCAAACTTATTCATCCAAGTAGTCCTCACTTCATGTTAGCAGTTCAATTAGTCTCAGTGTTCTCATGAGCAAGAAATCCTCCCTAGGACAGGTCTGACCATTTAATGGAGATTGGGCCCTGATGCTAGCAGCAAATTCTGTTTCCTTGTTCTCTTTCATCTCCCTGAAACATAAACAGTTTTTAAAGAAAAGATGAGGGGGCATTTTTAGGGTAGGCTTTGCTTATGTAAATTTGCTTCACATTTGCACTTTCTAATTTTTTGATCTTATTTTTTTAAATCTGTGCTTCTTTTGAAACTTGCAGCATTTTTCTTTGCTTATGCATGGACTCCCCTAATCAATTTTATGACTCCTAGAAAACCCCAGATCAACACAACCTGTGTATTTCAGAGGAAAGGACTGTTTTGAGGGGAATCAATGGAAATGTCACTATTTCTTCTTTTGAGTCCTTCTCTGTTTCTTTCTGTGCTTTCATCTCTTCCTTGCTTGTCCAGCCAGAGACGTGTGAGGTGCTGTAGGTAAGTTTAGCAGTGCATGAGCTCTATCAAAAACTCTTGGAGGTGGGTGGGTTGGTTGGGTTTTTTGGTTGTCCCCTGCTGCCAACAGCAGGAGTTTGTTGTTGCTTGGCCTCCAATCTCTTGGAAATGGCTTGTGTTGCCCTGTGGCAGGCATGGCTTAGGAACTCCTGCTCTGCCAGCACCTGCTATGCTTAGAAGATCTTAAAGGGGTTCAAACCCAGACAGATTTTAGGAGAAAGCTGGATGTTCCTTCTTTTGCTCAGTGTCCTTGTTCCTTGTCTCTTTGCAGACCTTGGAATCATACTTGCTGTGGTGGCTGGGGCTGGAGTTCTCACAGTGATTGGACTGACCGTGTGCTGTGTTAAGAAGAAGTAAGTTCATAATTCCGCATGTGCAATTTAGCACTTCAGGAGGGCATTTTGGGAGAGCTGCTGGGCCCTCTGTTTCATGTGTTGATATCCTTTGAACCAGGGTCTAAAGCATGAGGAAGGCAGGGTGGAAGTAATGTTGACCCCAGGAATGCATCTTTACTCTAAATTGACAAACTTCAAGAGCAGAGCAGCATTCCTGGAGTCACATTACTTCAACCTGCAGAGCACTGCTTACCTTGGCCTTAAGTGCAGGCTTTTGGATGCACTGTGACTCAGGTGTTGGTTGGACTTCCTCAGCAGTCCGTGCAATGTGAAATCCCAATGACTGTGGCTGTTGCATGCATGACTCCACTCAAGTCTTTGTTCAAACAAGCTGTGAACTCACGCAGATACACTAAGAGTTTTCTTTCATGCATGCAGCCTCCAGCAACTTCTGGAGTTTGTACATCAAGTGGGAGCAATTTTCTGTGAGTTGAGCCCTTGGGGAGAGAAGTGGGTTGTGCAAAGCTTACATGCATGGCATTACTCATACGAGCAGAGTCTGGAGTCATTGATAGCCTGGGCTTTCTCATACATGTATGCTCAGTGCTGTCAAGGTGCTTGGTTGGTCCTGAAGCTGTAGAGCTGGAATGAATTTATGCAATATGGTGACTAGTGCAGTTAGGGACACATTTTCCTGCCACACAGGAAAGACTTCACAAACACAGGCTTAAAAGTCTTCAGTTCAACCTTTGTTCTTTCCAATTTAGGGGCAGTCAGTCAGGAAAGCGTAATTAAGAAAAATTCATTTGTCTTTCATTTTGACCCACTACCTTGTCTTCAGTAACACAGCCTTGTTTTTGTGAGGATCTGATGATCTCTGGGTCTTACAAATGCCCATGGAAACTGTGGGACTTGTGCACAGCCAGAATCCCAGTGCTTGGGAGACAACTGGAGTTAGACTTGCAAACTTCAGGTCAGCAGAGCAGCAGCGGGTAGCCAAATAGCATGAAGTTCTTTTCTGGTCTGTTAAAACAGAATGTCTAGGCTGAAGAGTAATTTCTCCCAAAACTGCAGGTAAAGCCTTTAATCCAGGTGGGCTGCCTGACACTGTGTGCTTGGGATGAGTGAACAGAAGCTGTTGTTACTGAGTTCCAGCACGCCAGACGTGTTGTTTTTGACCTGTTAACAATTTCACCTCTGTAACAGGAAGAAGAAAACCCAGAATCCCATGGTGGGAGTGTACAATGATAACGTGAATACCCAGATGCCTGGAAGAAAAGGCTCATTCAGAAAAGGGAGGCAAAACAATGAGTCTCATGTCTATGCAGTTATTGATGATGCTGTGGTCTATGGACACTTGCTGAAGGAGTCCAATGGCTCAGTCTCTCCAGAAGTTGATGTCTACCGGCCTTTTGATGGACCCATTGGTAGCATGCCACCTTCTCCACCTCCATTCTCCTTCAGGAAAGACATTAAACGCTCTTCTAACCCCCAGGAGGAGCCTCTGCCCCTCATGGACATAGACCAAGACAATTACACGTTTGCTCATCAGAAATCAGGGCAGTCAGAGGACAACGGAGATGCAAATAAAAAGGATAAGAGAGATCCAAGTGTGCCCCTGCTGGAAAATAAGGAACGGGATGGTTTAGTGGAGTAATTTTATGCCAGGTATAGCATTTTCCTCTGGAAACACAGGTGTAAGGACAGTGGTCTAAGACAAAAACATTCTGAAGAGGAGTGTTATTTTTAAATATGTTTTTATCTTGTTTTGTTTCATTTGTGTGTTTTCAGTTGTTTTTTGTCCTTTTTTTTTAACTTCAGCTGTTGATAGCTTTCAGTTTTAAAGTGAACACCTAGCAAACTCAATTCCAGTCAGGACTCTCCAGGACTGGTGTTGAAACAGGTGCCAAAGGTGTGCTTCTGCTTTTTACTATATGGGCATCAGGAAAGTTAATTCCTAACCACCAGCTTAAAGCTGGCCACTGGTGGTGGGGAGAGTGTTCTGTCCAGTATTTCCTCCTCTCACAAGCCATTGTTTGTCTCAGTGTTGGTTGGTGACTCCTAGCAGATGCAGACTGCATCCCTGTCTCGAGGCAGCTCCAGGTTGCGCACACCCAGGCAATCTGACCAAATCCAAAAAAATCTAAAATCTGACTGTCCTTTCCATCACTTGTAGCTTGAAAATCCATCAGATTTAGCATGCCAGTGGCTATGTGAGTGTAGTGAAAGACCATGTGTGCTCCCTGGAAGAGCTCTGTGCCTGTAAATCAGTGTGATCACTTGAGCTTGGGCTCTTCTCCTACAGAAGATAAGTTATAGGCTTTCTCTCGGTTTCAGCTGATGTTGCTATATTGGATTCCACCATGTGAGCTTACACCAAAGACTATTTTATTTGCTCCTTGACAAAAACAATTTCAAAAGTCTAAAATAATTTGTGGTTCTGTTCAGGTGCCTGTGACATTCACATTTTACTAATACCTTGCACTTTTGGTTGAAGTGAGAGTAAGGATTTGATAAAGAAATAATGATGTGGTCATTCAGCTGTTTATCAGTGCTTTTCACTTCACCTGTTACTAAGGTTTAAAATACAGGGTAAAGAAAATTGTTTACAGCAGCTGGTGTCTCAGTAATGCAAAGAATGAATCCACAAGAAAAGCCTAGATGTTTTAAATCTTTTTTTTTTTTTTTGTGTGTATCAATCTGAATTTAGCAACCGTGTTGTTATGATGGTGGGGACACTTTGACTTCTGGCAGAACTTACACTTCAGTTGTCTCGCTGCCCCTGAAAGGTATCTCTTGAAATCAGGTCTCATTTAAGTGCTGTAGTTAGCATGCCCCTCAGTTTCTGTGCCTTTGACAACATGAGGACCAGATTCCTTGTGGCAATGAAGTTGCCTTTTATATACAAACATCTGTCCAGGTGTACAGTTTACTGAGGGTGTTTGTAATTTTGTGTGCAGCACTAGACTCAACAATTGGAGAATTTCTCTCCAAAAACCTTACCATGACTGTTTCTGGCCCAGTGATACACAGAGGTGACATGAAGCTTTTAGACAAGTGTTGCATGCAGTGATGCTAAACATATAATAATATTTAAAACTAAAATGCCTTTATTAGAAATCTTACTGTTTACATTAAGTAAAAGTGTGGATTTCTTCCTGTGTTAACTATGCTGGCACTGCTCATTGAGTATTTGGTCAAGTGTGTGGATTTAACAGTGTGTTAATACTGCTTGGACCTCTACACATGCCAGTATAATGTCATACCTGACACCATTTTCTGTAGCATATATCAAAACACATGCCAGCTAAAAGTGCCTTTAATTGTTCCAGGTACCTTCCTGCTCATTTTTATCACTTTCAATACAGAAATGTGTATCCCTAGATCTCTGGCTACTCATTGGAATCACGAATTTCAAAGTGTACCTGGATCATTTTGATGTCATTTGAGAACTTGAAAAGATTTCCGCAATACTGGTATCAGCTTTTCTCAGGTAACTGAATTGCCAAAAACTGTTTTATCAGAGTAGTCCAGTTGTGTATTTCTCTGAACAATGTTCCTCACTTCTGTTTTATTGAATAATCTGTAAAAGAGATTCAAGGCTTTCCCATCCCTCTAGCTCAACTACTTCAGTTCCTTAGATGAAATTTGTAGTTCATGTTCCTTGTAACCAACAGGAAAAAAACATAATGGAGGTTGGGCATTTGTTCACAGCCCCCTGATCCTTGACAATATGATTCTTGTTGACTGATGCTTTTATGTGTTCTAACTCAGCTTTTCACGTGACAGTATAAACCTTAGTTTACAGATGTCCCCAGTCTAAGGTTGACCTTCACTATGTTTATTTGGTGTGTGTAAAGAAAGAGCTCAGGCACAGACTTCAGTTTGTTTTATATTAAGAGAAAGTTGTGACTTAATTTTTTTATTATTATTAAATAAATAAATGATAATGCTACTGCCAACTGGAGTAACTAATGTGCCTCCTTTTTGTGTGTGTGTGGGAACTCAGGATGAAGTATTTTGTGTCTCCCTGTTGGCGGCTATGCCATCACCCTGGACAACAGAAGGGGGTTTCTAGGGAAACTGGTTTCCTGGGATAAAAAACTGCTCTCTGTGCATGTCCTCATTCTTGCATAGCCAGGGATACACTGTTAATGACTGTTTTCAAAGCACTGTGTTCAGATCATTGAGGAGAAGGGTTGTAAAATACTTGTAGATTTTATATAAAAATAAACGTTTCAGTGGCTTCTCAGTAGGGTTGAGATGTTTGTAATTTATCCATGCCCAACTGACACTTAAATTGAATTCAAAATTAATTTCTTTTCAGGGATAACAGCAGATTTTATGAACAGTCCTTCAGCCCAGCAGTGATCCTTATGGAAATGTGTGAAGCCCATTTTGTTCTAAATATAAGCTCATGGAATCAGTACATACTGATTGCTCTTCTGGGGATTTTTATTGTTTATGAATTTATTTATTTTGGGGCAAGTTTAACGCACATAGAAAATGATGTTTGAAATCCTTACTACTGAGGATCCCAGTAATTGCTGGGGATGGATCCTAAACTTAATTAATGAGATCTCCTCTTGGAAAGCTTGGGAAACCTGGCAAGGATCATCCAGTCCCTAGGCCTTCTCCAAAACTGCCACTTAATACAGATGTAGATGTGAGTGTTTATAATTTATATTTTTATTTCAGTTGTACCATCC
The DNA here is from genome assembly GCF_028769735.1 of Zonotrichia leucophrys gambelii. NCBI lineage: Eukaryota > Metazoa > Chordata > Aves > Passeriformes > Passerellidae > Zonotrichia > Zonotrichia leucophrys. Next base: position 46,511,860 of record NC_088171.1, on the reverse strand, counting down.
TGGAATAATTCCCTGGCAGTGGTCTTCATCTAAAAATGAGAATTTCCAAGTCTGATTAACTGTTAATTGAAAGGTGAGTGGGAAGATAGCAGCTGCAGAACCCCTGGCCCAAAGGTAATTTGCTTTTGAAGAGCAAAGAGAAGCTCAGGGTTTTGTTGCCCAAACCAGCAAAGCTGAAAAGATACCTCTTGCTTCTTGGGCTTGAATTTGTAAGGTTTGGACAATCTTGAGCTATGAAAATACTCAGTAATTGCTTTATTTTTAAGCTTGTTTCTGAATAGTGTAGTTACATTTCCAGATAGACCAAAACCCAAGTTACTCTTTTGTTGCATTACAGCAAAGTTTGTAGAGCACCAGTAGGAAATGAGAAAGTTTTTATTGTCAACACCAGACAAACAGACTTCCACTCCTTGACCCTAGGGGGGGACAAAATCATGTTACTCTGAAGAAACTATGCTGGGGTACCTGTGAGTGTGACAGAGAAAATATTTAAGTCTGTGAATGTTTTGGGGGGAGGAAGGAGAAAGCAAAACATCAGATATCACTCATCCATGTGCACATCTTCACCAGACTCTGATATACACAAAGGTGGGAGCAAATCTGCCTCCCCAAAAACTTTGAAGCTGAAAACAAAAACAAAGTGGAGGATATATTTCTTGAGTATAAACATCTTTCTACATCCAACTTAGTGATCTTCATTAAAACTGAGGAATTGTGGCATGGAGAACTGATCCAGCCTGGAGGAAGGAACAGTCCTTTTACAAGGACTTTGAAACAACGTGCCAGAAGTTTCTTCTACATAAATGAAGCGTGGCAAATTGTTTCAATTAGCAACACTTAACACATAAAAGGTGGTTTTTGTGGTTTGGGCTGGATCCATTTCTCGTCTTAAGGAATTGCTACACTGCCGTACACAAACCAGGCTTTATGCTTCTGGGCAAGATGGATCTTCAAAGACCCAGGAACTGCTTTGTTCCTTGCTCCATTTGTGAGTGCATTTTGTACACAGATATGTGCATTTGTCCTGGTACAAGTGCTGCAGTCACTCACAGCTGAAGAAGGATGCCATGGTGCATCCTGTCAAAGATACTCAACAGAGCAGCACTCGCTCAGCACACAGCACTCTTTTAAGATAGGAAGCTAGAAAAAATGACCTCACTTTCTCAAAAGTGCTTTCTCAGAAGAAAACGAGATAAAATGTTTTGGCAGTATCCTGTCATCTTTGCAACAGAGCTATTTTATTTTTTCTAACTGGAGATTATTTGATTTGAGAAAGTATTGTTTAGAACCAGCTGAATGCTTACGTAAAGTATGTGCTCCCATTTTTATTTATTAATTTTTTTTTAATTTTTGAAATAAAACTTATTTTTCATTTCCAATCGCATCTATTTAATACTTAGTTTCCTTTAATATTTAATTTATTAAATTTATTTTGTTTATTTAAAATTTTATTTTCATTTCAGTTGTTGGTTGCTCTTGTTGGTTGCCATTTCTTTTGGAGTCTGCATCCTCTGGTGGGTTGGTTTGGGTAAATATGGGGAGAGGTAAGGTGGCACTTCTCTTTCACCTCCTTAAATTAAATGGGGACAGGCTTGGGTGTTCCTCAGGAACCTTGGGAATGGTTTTGCCTGAAGGTGAGAATCACCTTTGCCACTTGCATGATATGGAAAATATCCCGTACTGGTCTTTACCTTAAGGGCTAAAAATGGCAGACAGAGCCATATGGACACCTCCCTTCCTACATGAAATTAATGGTAGCAAAGCAGCTGCTAATTACATCTGTAAATCTAGTTTTCTGCACGGGATAACCTGTCCTTAAATGAGATTCATCACTTGGTCTCAGGAGTATGAACTGCAGGCTCTTAAGCCATATTGTTTTAGTATCTGCTTTAAATTCATCATTGCAAATGCTTTTCATTTAAGAGGTGCTGTGTGGTTTTTTAAAATAAAGGAGAAGCAAACTAGTCATGTGTTTTTCCTCTCAGAATGATACTTTAATTTAATTGCTGGCTTCTGGAAAAAGTAACCCAGGAACAAATGCACAGAGGTGCTGTTTTGCAATACAGGGTTAATTTCAATGGGGAAAGAAAACCCCTACTGCTCTACAGTTTAAGCTGCTAAGTAGAGTTTTGCTCCTACTAAATTCTGCACGTGCACTGTGGGCCATGACAGCCTAAAGCTTTCAACTCTGAAGACCTGGACACCCACTGGCAGCTTCTCCTGAGGCAAAAACTATCAGTTAGGCTACTTGGAAAAACATCCCTGATATCCTCAGAAATGAGGGCTTTAAAGAAAAATGCAGTGATAAATGTTTTTGTATAAAAGTTATCATTTTAGTAAGAGGCTAGCTCAACAGCTTGAATCTTTTTAGATTTCACATTTGCATAGTAAATGAAAACTGTTCTACTTTCTGCCAAATCAAACCTGTTTAGATACTTGTTAATTCCTTTCACAGCTGAATGCTTTACCCATTCAAAAGCTTATAAACAGTTAATAGATTTTAGGTTTTCCCAAGTTAGTTTCTTTAAGTCAATGAGAGTTTATTTAACAGGAGGCAAGCCCTAAAAAGTAACCAAAGGTCTAATAAAATATTCTAGTATGACTGTTTGGTGAACATTTTATAGGTTGATCTTTCAGAGCAATTAAAAAAAAAAAAAAAAAAAAAAGAAGAAGCAGCAAGTAATTAGATCTTTTTCTCTAATATCTCTTCTCTGGGTTATTGAAAAACAAATTTCTAAGTACATTAAAGCATCTCAACAGGGCATATGGGTTCAAGTACATGTCTAATATATCAGAAGACAATGTTTTTGCTTGCCAAACATCTCAGGAAAATGGGCGATTGGCCATATACCTATGTATTCTGAAATTTTATACATTTGGTTGGTCAATTCTGCAGGTCAAACTCTCTCACTTTTCCTCAGGTTTTTATGGTCACCCATTTGGGTTAAAGGACAAAATACAGCTTCAGCTGAAAAGAGTTGATGAATTCCTGTAAGAGTGCTTCCCAATACAGCCTGTGGGGAATCTGTGCCCAAGTTATGGCTGGGAAAGGAGCACTTCTGCACCTAAGACAGCTCAGCTCCAGAAGCTGAACCATGCATCAACAAATCTCCAAACACCACTGAAAGATGGATTTTTGCATCACCCTCCTTTCTTTTCCTACTGTTGTATTTTCATGTCTTGTCTGCCTTTCTTCCCATGCTCCCAATCAACAAAATTCAAGACAGAGGTCTCCAGAACTCAATTTTTTTTGATGAGTGTTCTCTTAGTGTTGGGGTGAAATACTAATAAACCTCTGTCTACAATATATTTCTTACTCTAGCCTCACCTGAACCTGACTGGAATACAGCAAAGCTGCTGTGTGAAGTTTGGTACTGCAAGGTCCTCAGGTTTCACCACAGAGCAGCCACAAAGCTGCTTCAGTGCTGAATGAAGTGGCAGTACTTGAAGTAGTTGACATCTCAAGTAGTTGGAGAGGTACTTGGGAAAGCATTAATATATGTAGGAAAAACTCAAATTAGTCTGGAAAGTACTGCTTCTCTTGACATGAATGACCTCTTGTATAAGTAACACCTAATTACACACCAAATTAGGTGGAAGGGTGCAGAACAACAACCCAGCTCCATGAATGGTGCAGTGGATCATATCTCTACCAGTGACCTTTCTCCAAGATGCTTTACAAAATCTGTGCTTGCTTCACTAACGCTGACTGTAGCAGAAACATCTCCAGCCATTCACACTGTCCTTTAGGTCATGACTCGGTGGCTTTCTGTCCTTGAGGAGCAAACCAAAGGAGAGACATTCCCCTTCCTGCTACCTTGAAGGAGAAAAAGATGATGAGAACAGTGCATCCCTTCACTCTTGAAGGCTCAGGTATCAATTTTAATTTTTATCATTGAGCTGAAACTTAGTGCTTGTTCTCAGGTTAGAGATTTTTCCTTTATGTTTCCTTTCGGAGTGATTCCACCTCATTCTGGTATATCTTATTTTAAGGTCCAGAGCTTTACAGCCATAATGTCTCTTGCTTTTTTAATACACAAATTTAATGCAACTTCAAGTCCCTGTCTCTGGAACTATCAACTTTAATTCCCAAGGAGTGTGAGTTCAGGGCATTGGGAAAGGGCAAGGAGAGCAGGAAAGGAGTGGTGTTGTTGGCCCTGCAGGGAAGGTGAGAGGATGGCGACCACAAGGCTGTATCTCACTACTGAGCTCTGCCTCATCCCATGCAGCAGTTCCTGAGACTCAAGACCTCCAGGGTCTCCCCAGCTCCCTCATTAGCACATGAATCAAAGGCTGAATATTTGCTTTGCTCGCTGCAGTGTGGCCTTCGGGGCTGTCTCTTCTCTTTTTTTAATGGACATTTATCACCTGATCAAAGTCATGAGGTGGTTTTATATCTGGCTGTGAACACTACCCACGTCTGTAGTTTCAGCAGGCTTAAAAATAGGCTACTCATAGAGGCTGGCAAACAATTTCTCTGAATGTTTAAAAGAAGGCGAAGTTAATGACGATTTCTGGCGGTTTTCAAGCTCTCCATATTTTATCTGTGTGTTTTTCCCTAGTACTATGCTTTCAGGAGTGTTCATCTTTTCTCCAGCGATACACTATAAGTACTTGTTGTGTTTGCATTCTTTTGATCTTTTTTGGTGCATACATTTTAATTTAGGAACAAACCCCACTAATTGTTGTTCCTTTTTCTGAAAGCAGTTCAGTTTCCAGGCTGGGTACAAAACTTGTCAGTCACTCGCTGTAGGTACACGGCACCCCACCCACACAGCTCCTTCCAAGTCCTCACTCTTCAATGGAACCAATTGTTTAACCGTGTTTAATCAGTGCAATTCCTGGAGGGTTTCCCAAAATTTGACTAGCTTAAGGTCACTTGGAGGCTTGGCTTTCTGCCCTGAAGTATTGTAGAACAAAGTGTGAGAGCTACCTTGATAAAGGTGTGTTGCAGGTGGGACCTGTGCCATTGCCCATCTCCTGGGATCTGGGTCCCCCATGTCAGCATGGCTTGACACTCAGGGGCTTTGGATCAAAGCCTTCCCAGTGACAGACAATGTCCACATTGCACATGAATCCAAATGAAATTCAAGCTGCCCTTGGACTGTTCTGCTCTAACAGTAAAGCAAATCTTTCACTGTGGTTGATCTGATTCACATCTTCATCTGTGCACTCCTGAACTGAGCATTTGGATTGAACATTTAATATGAAAAAAATACATAGGTTTCATTTTCCTTTTGGTGATTTGATGGAGTTTGTTTCCAATTTCCTTCTGGTTGAATAACTAAGTGAAGTTTCAGCTCTTGTCTGCTGATCACACTTGGCAGAGCAGCAAGACCTAGTTAGTATCTAGAGCTCTGGCAGCACTACAGTGTAGAAATCACTTCCCACAAGGGATTATTTTATTGGCTTTCTTGCTAACCCTGTTCTGTAGGAAGGCGTTTACATGACAGCCTGTCCATCAGGTGTCTGAGGTCAGCTGTCTGCTCCTGAAATCCCTGTTTTTCTCCTGTGACTGCAGAAGAGGAATAAGTTATGTAGGATCCCTTGCTCAGTGGCTGTGTTTGCACAGAAGTTGAAAGGGACCTCTGGAGATCACTAGATTGCCCCTCCTGCTCAGAGCAAGGTCCCAGTGGCCAGGGCCACATGTCCAGTCAGGCTTTGAGTGTCTCCAAGGATTGAGGCTCCCCAGCCCCTCTCAGAAACCTGCACCAGGGTCTGACTGCCCTCATAGACAAAAAGGATTCTCTTCTCTTTAAGCAAAATTTCTTGTATTTCAGCTTGTGCCCATGGCTCTGTCTTCACAACCCTCTCCATCAGGCATTTGAGATCCCCTGAGCCTTCTCTCCTCCAGGCTGGGCAGTCTCAGCTCTTGCTGTCTGCTCACACAGTGTTCCCCAAATCCCTTCTACTTCCCTGCACTCACTTCACTAGGTCCATGTCCCTCCTGTGCTGGAGAGCCCAAAATTAGACCTGGCACTCCAGATGTGGCCTCACTGGTCCTGAGAAACACAGAAACAGGGCAAACCATTGAATGGCAGAGACCTCACTTTTGGGATCCTTGTTAATGGGTGTGATAGAAATAGAAGTTACTGACACTGCAGTGGGAAGCCAAGCTGTCCATGGGGCATTTCTGCAAAGCAGTAGGGGTTGTAGCTTTTATTTCCCCTCCTGCATTTTCTTTTACGAGCTGCTGTACTTCCCGAACAGTACACAGCTTCTTGAGAGCTGCTCTCCATTGCCAGGCTGGCAAGCAGCTCAGGTGTTGTGTTCCCTGTCTCAAGCTCAGGGCCAGCTTTCTAAAAGGGCTGAGACCAGAGCAGCCACGTTCTGGGATCAGCAGCTGGCCTCACCTCTTGGCAGCACAGCATCCTGGGTTTCTCTTTCCTTCCGGGAGGGATGCTGCAGGCCCTGGGGTGCCTCGTGGCTGCTGCCAGCTTGGATGGCCCCAGGCTCCAGCACAGCAGGACAGGGGAGTCACAGGGAGGTGATGCAGACACTGACCTGTCTGCACAGCACAGCACAGAGTGGAGAGGCTGCTGGGTATGAGGCTAAAATGGTTGTGATTTGTTTTCAGCTGTATTTGGAACAGTCCCCAGCTGCTACCTTTGGACTCCCTCTGAGTGCTTCTATATATAAAAGCAATAAACCATCTTTGTTTTGTTTTGTTTTGTACACCACAGCTTGATATCCTATCATCTATCCCCAAGGAGTTTATTTTTATGCTCTCCATTAGTTTAGTGACCTCTCCTAGCAGGTTTATATTTATGCTCCCTGGGGTGTTTTGGTTTAGCTTTGTTTGCTGAATCTCACAGATCTGTGCTTCTTCCCTGTCTATGGTGTCTTCTGAGATGGAGAAATGTGACTTGAATTTAGCTTTTTATTTTATTTGTCAAAAGAGAGACTGGCAGTGGAGTTCAGTGCTTGCACAGGAGCAGGAGTGAGCAGTAAAGGCAACAGGAATCACAAGACCCAGTGGTTCAGTGGCAGAGGAGATCCTTCCCTTTTGAGGTTCATTCCACCAAAGGTCTCACTCTGTAGCCACAGAGGTGGGAAGTGTGTTCCCTCTGTGCCAGGCAGGAGCAGAGGTGCTGAGGGACTGTTCCTTGCAAAGGATGACAGGGAGAGGGTGCACCTCATGTGAGAGAACCTCTGGTCTGAGAAACACCTGGGCTGGGTGGGCATGCACAGGGAGCAGGGCAATGGGGTTGGGTCTCTTGTTAGGACTACCCAGTGCCACAGAAATGTTCAAGGCCCAAAACAAGCTTTTGGCTCACAGCCCCCAAATTCTTACCCACACCTGCCTACCCAGCCCTTTGACTGAAGCCAAAAGCAACCTGGCTGCTGAGGTGTGTTGCTGAGGTGTGTGAATTGTGTGCTGTTCTGGCCCTTGTGCTGAGAGACTTCAGAAAGGCATTACCTGTTTTATGGCCAACCATTTCACTCTGAGCCATTTGGGCTTTTCCTGGACCTTCAGGCAAAGACCTGGAGCAGGTTCTGAGCTTCTGGACCAGGGTGAATTGGGGTGGGAGCCATCAGTGGGGTGGGCTAGCACAACTCTGTTGAAGTCAGCTGCAGATGGGGTAGTGCTGAGGGAACTCCTTCTGTAGGCTCACCCAGTAACTCCTTTGTTTATATAAATAGATGTGCATTTCATGCTTCATCTTTCCTCTGCTGCATCACAGAGCCACAAGCAGCTAAGCAGTGCCACCAGTGGCACAAGGTCTTACACAACATCTTCTATTTTTAATAACATGAGGTTCATTAGGGATTGCAGGCATCACAATACATTGTTTCAGACATGAACACTTCCACATTTCCTTTTCCTCGGGGAAGAGCTGAGGTTTCTTTCCATTAGTCTGCATGCCTTTGGTTGGGACCACACTTCATGGACAGCAGATGTTCCACTCTGGCTTGAGTGCCAAAGGATTTATTGGAAGATCCAGAAAGTGATGCTTGTTCTGGCCCCCAGCAGAGGGACCACATGTGCTCAGGACAGTTTCCCTACAGAGGCAGCCAGTGGCTGTCCTCTGTTCAATCCCTCCATCCAGGCATTCCCTGTGACCACAAAATACAGGGTTGGACACAGAAAATAACATTGCTGTGGTAAGCAAGGATGAGGAATATTCTAGAAGTTCCTCCTCTTTGGTTTTTCAAAGAAAATTTGTAGTTCATATTGTACAGTAAGAAGAAGATTGTAAGAATAACAGGAAACTTACAAATGTGGCACTGAAACTACAAGGTCAGTTTTGTCATCCTAGATCCAACAAGTACAGCAGGGGCAAAGCCACACTTCCTTGTGCTCCTCCCAGCTTCAGAAGAGAAAAACATCTTTGAGGAATGGTGCTGGCAGGAGTTTAGCTTTGTGAAAATACAGAGCAAGAGAGATACGAGCAAGAAATCTGCTGAGAGCGACTTGTTATTTTCTAGATTTGGCAGATTGACTTCATGTCCTCTCTGGGAATATCCTTTGGCATCCATCTCCATGGCTCTTTTTCAGATTCACGCTCCATACCAAGATGGTCCAGCTCCAGCACCCACAACTTCCCTGAAGCTCAGCATTGCAGGGTCCAGGGCTTTCACATTGTTCCTCTCTCCATAAAAGCCCTCAGTTTATTTCTCTGACCACACATTTGTGTTTTAAGACCTTGTGGTTTATGACCAGTCAGGATTAAAGCCAGCAATGCTTCCAGCATTGCTGCTTTGCCTTCATGTGTATCTCAAAACATGGAAGGAACATCTGCCAAAGGAACTAGAGGGTTTACACTGAGACAAGCTGGCTTGTAGGGGGTAATCATGACCTACAGGCGAGCCTTGGAAAACATCAGGAGCAGGGTCCAAAGTAAAGCTCACTGAAGGGCTGTGCAAAAGAGACCTAACTTCACATGCACTCCTGCAGCACTTGAAACTCCACAGACTGGTGTGAGGCACTGTCTTCTACATGGATGGTCTTCTCTCCTACATGGGATGCTGGAGAGGGAGGAGGATGGAGAACTGATCATTGCGGAGGAGGTGGGAGGCAGCCTGGGAAGGACTGGCTCCATGCTGGGAGCTGAGGTGCCATCTTCCCCAGCACCACTCGTGCTGCCAAACAGGGCTGAGGGAGGGATCTTCCTGCTGGGTTAGCTTGTAATTCAGAATGAAATTTCCCAGCAGCAAGGGAGGAAAGGAAGGAAATCCTATTTTCCTATAAAACGATTCCCTGCCTGTATCCTGCGTATGACATGTGACTGGGATGATAACGGGGCAGGAGGGGGAGAATCCTATAAAGCGCATTACAGGGTGGGAGGCTCTCACTTCCTGCTCTTCCCCTCTGCCTTTATCTCCAGCCTTCAGATATATCCCTGGACCTGCTCTGAAGAGAAAGACAAGTAGGAGAAAGACAAGTAGAAGAAAGCCAATCCAATCACATTGACACAACTCCATTCCTTCAGCAAGCTATAGAGATATTTTTATTTTATAGTCATTGGAACAGCGGAGAGTTTGGCAATAGTGACAACCTCAGAAGCGTGCACTCTGCATTTGTGTGTGTGTGTGTGATTCCAGCTTGGCTCAGACTTGATGGCTTGGAAGACCTACCACCATGCAGCTTTTAAACAAAGCAGCAAACTGGAATACCTTTCCCATGGGCAGGATCCTGTCTTGACACCTCCAACCTGGAAGGGCAGGGCCTGTGACCCAAACTGGAGGGGTTATTGCCAAGCACTGGGCTGAAAAGAATCACTGATACCTTTTAGCCAACAGCCAGCAAAGCTCTGTTAAGCTGCCAGGGTGACCTGCACTTCTTTCCCACCATTGCTGGGGAGTTTTTCTGCTTTGTTTTGCTTTGGGTTTGTTTTTGCTTTTTTTGTTTTGGCTTTTTTTATCTTAAACCTTTTCTCAGTAAAAAATCACTGAGGTCAGACCTTCAGCTGGGCATGACTATATTGGCACAAACGGTGCTCAGCTGCTTTATGTTTGCCAAGAACCAGCAAAGACTGGACTAGTTCATCTGGATTCCCGTCATATGAACAGGTCAGGTCATTCCTGAAGCTGCTGGAGTGAGTTGTCCTGGAGCTTGTTTTCAATATATAGTTATTTTTATATAGTAACATACTCCCTAAGAGTGTTACATTTGTATTATTTATGTAATACACACATCTTCTATTTCTAGTAATATTGTTGGCTAACTATTCTCCAATCTTTGCTGCTTTCCCCTTGATACTGCTGCACAAATAAAGCTTTTGATGGGATTTTTTTTTCAAAGGACCTGGCAGTGGGTCTTACTCTCCCATTGAAGTCAGTGGAACTGGCTTCTGGCTGGTGAGAAGAGGATCAAACATGCCTGTAACTTGCTAATTCATTCATACATGTAATTTGACTAGTTGAGCAGCTGGTACCCTACCAAATAAGCCCAACTGCATCTCTCAAGGCAAAGCAGGAGTAGCTCCCTCTGCTTGCTGAGACAGGACCTTGATCCTCACAAGGCTGAACTGGAACACTGTGAGGAACGTGGAACTCTCATAAATTGCTGCCAGGGCTTAAGGGGAAGCAAAACAAGTGAAGAAAGCAGAAACTGCCTATTCTGGTGTCCCAAGAAAGCTCAGCAAAATGGGAAAGGACACTCCAGAGTGACAGCCCTGGGCAGCCGAGGCAGCTGTATGCCAGGCTGGACTGCTGCACTGGTTCTTTGCTGGAACAACTGAGCTGTCCTAATAAATTCCCTGTGTAAAAAAATATATATCTATAAATCATGCCTTGGGAAGAGTAGTGCAGCTGCAAACAGCGCTGGATGAGGCCAAAGGGAATACTCTGGGGCTCTGTGACCCGGCAGCGAGCTGCGGCGACGCTCTTTGCAAAGGGTGACTCTACTGAACACGCGCATGAGGGTGTGCGGATGGACACGGAGGCGAACACACAGCTACAGCTCCATCATCCCACTGCCCGGGGCGGCTCTGGGCTGCTGGGCAGGGGGGAGGCCCTGCTGCTACACGATCATGAACTGGCAGACGTAGGGCAGCTGCTCTCGGCACCTCTTGTCGAACCACTTGCCGTTGGCGGTCCCCGACAAAGCCGCGCAGTTTTCCAGCTTGCCGCCGTCGGGCTGGGTGGTGATTTCAGTCTCCCAGTTCTTGTAGCGGATGGGGCTGCCCGTCATGTCGACCCACCTGCCCTCCGTGGCCATGTCGTTGAGGCCCAGCCAGAGCTCGGCCTCGGGGCCGATGCTCCTGCGCATGTACTCGTAGAGGGCGTCGTTCTCCTCGCCGCTCTGGGGGGCGCTCAGCGTGCCGCCCTGGGAGATGCAGCTCTCGCTGGCCTCGTGGTACGTCTTGGTCTCCGAAAACGCCAGAAAGCATTTCAGATTAATTTTGGTGCCTTTCAGGCAGACTGAGAGGTTACCACACCAACAGAATAAAAAAGACAGAAGGAGAATTTGGTTTAAAAATGGTGCCCAGGAAGAGGCGGCAGCAGCAAACGCAGCAGCCAAATTCCAAACTTAATTTCTTAGGTTGCACAGTGACCCTTAGCAGCACAGGATTCCTAGGGCCCCTTTTCCTCCCATTCAGGGTGGGACACAGTCATGGAGACGTGCCCTCCCCCTCTGCAAATCACTGGGTGAAATGGATTTTCAGGGTGCCCCTGCCACCCTTCTGGGCTCTGCTGGTGCTGGAGCAGAGGCACAACATGGTCCTCCCGCCCCTTCCCCTGGCCTTGTTCTTCCCCAGCCAATGCTGCTCTTTCTGTGATGAATTTGTTGGAAATATGGTTTGTCATGGGCACTGCCGGGTGTTGGAGTGTTTTGGGAAAAAGCTTGCATGCCAATTAAATCACCTTAATTACGCAAGATGAAAAAAAAAGAGTCTTTTTTAATAAGCTTTGATCAGAAGCGTTGCGCTTGCATAGCTTGAGGTCTTCAGAGGAAATTTCTACTTGCTTCTGATTTTGGTTTTAAGGATATCAATTTATTTTGCTTTTCTTTAATCTCTAAACCTTAAGAGTGCAGGGTACTAGGGTACTGTAGCCAAACAATACCTAATCAGAGCCACACATTAATATCCAAACCAATTACTTCTCAATGAATGTGAGCTTGGAACTAAAGCCTTGATTTTGCTTGTGCTCCTTTTCTTTTAAGGAGAAAAATCTCCTTAATTTGCATTTTCATCTCATTTGTGCTTCATGTTTTGCAAATCCTACTCCTACTGATGCCAGTGGAGTTTGCACAGAATAACTATGGAGCACATCTGGAAGATGGACATTTTGGGACTGTCCTTTGTGTAAGTTCAATGAAGCAGGACTGCCCTGCAGTGCACTTCCCTGGGCAATACCATGGTATGTAGAAGAGACCAGGTTGTCATTTCACTGGGAGTGTAAAAGAGTAAGGTGCATTTGGTTAAAGCACAGACTAATCCAGATCCTATCCCTCCACTTCATAAAGGAAAATGAACATCTGGGTTAACATCATAGGAATATCCAGATGGGAGGCACATGAAGAGGGGGGTCCCACACTGCACAGCTCCTGTCATTGACTGCCCAAGGAGGTTCAGCAGCCCAGGGGAATTGCAGAGACCCACACTCTGCTTTGATCCCCCAAACTCTCTCCCCATGGTGGGCTTGTTGCTGTATGATGCTTGGGCATCTCTCTCATCAAGACATGTGGAGCAATTGCTGCCACTCCTCTCTCAAAGTAAAAGTCATCTGTTCTTCAGCAAGCCCCTTACCTGTCTGGAGTGCTTGCTTTTCCTTCAGTAGAGCAACCTCCTGAGAGATGTTGTCAATCATGGCCTTCAGGTCTTCAATCATTTTGAGGCTCACACCATCTGTTGGAGAAATCAAAGAAAGAGCACAAATATTGGTTATATCCCAGGGGAAGCAAACAAATCTGTTCCTATCATCAAAACTCCATGTTTCTTTGCCCTCAGAGAAGGATAAATAAAAGGAATCCACAAAATCAGCACCTGTGTCCCCTTGCACATCCATCAGAGTGTCTGTTTGCTTGTCAGCCTGGTTCCACTATCAATTACAACCTTGTTTTCCTGGTTCAGGTTTTGGGACTGTGGACCTCATGCACCTTCCAGCTGCAGGGGTCACCCTTTGGGCTGGCAGTACTGGGGAGGGGTCACATGCACGAGCACTGCAACGTGCAGGCTTGTCTCTCTACCCCTGTGTAGGGCAGTCATTTGGGATGTGCTGCATTGGAGTCAAGCTCCCAAAATGCAGGAGGACACCCCGGCCTGAACAGAAGTCCTGACACACACAAAGGTTTTGTGGGCAACTGTAAGCTAATGATGAACAGGATTTATTTTTTTTCAGGTTCCTCAAAAGCATGCTCTCTCTCTCTCTAGTCACAGCACACCCTCCTGGCCTCCCTTAAATACCCTAACACATGATGTTCTCTGTGTGCACTCCTGGCTGCACCCACCTCGTGTCTGCTGTGGGTTGGTAGGAAAGCACTTTGCTGACCAGGAGGACGGGACTGGAAGGGCTGCAGGTGCTACCTGCACTAGATCTGCCTCTGCACCACCAGGCACCAGCCTCTGCCCACCAACCACACCATCCTTTGGACCACCACAGCTGCCTCATCTCTACCTTCATCACCCCCAGTGCAGGTACCCAAACAGTGTCCAGAGCTGCTCTCCTGCTGTGAGAAGACACCTCTTTGGCTGGAGAGCTGGCTCTTAAAGCCTACATCTTGCTAGGTGTGCTGCTTCTGCAACAGAAGATAGGAGCAAAAGGACCATTTACACCTTGAAGGTGGTGGGAGATGGGACATTGAGGCTCTTGTGTGCATCTAGTAGTTCTCATGTTGAAAGCATCTAGTGGTTCTCCAGGGGTGAAAGGAAAGGGGACAGTTTGCCATGAATGCAGTAGGAAGAGCTTCCCTTGAGGGCCAAGGAGCTGAGACACCAAGGCAGGCAAGTAGGGCAGCAGCCTGGGTGCAGGTCAAAACCACCAACCCAAGATTACATGGTGCCATGAACATGAAAACCAGACACATCAGGAGGAGGGCATTACTCACTGCTCAATTAACTTTACTTTACTCATTGCTCAATTAACGTTACTTTACTCATTGCTCAATTAACTTTAATGGATTCATTTAACACTGAGGCACTAGATATTATTTTGCTGCCTTTGATGAAAACACTTTGTGGGAAATGGCTAATTAATCATGGGGTTTTTTTCCCCATGCAAGCCCGTCTTGCAGCAGAACAAATGTTCTAAGGTTTAAGTAACATCCAAAGGTCATGGCAGGACACTGGGGCATCTCTTTATGGAGCTCCATCTGGATTTGCTGGTGGGTTCCCACCTTGAGGGTCCCTGCCATGAGAGGTGACACGTGTCTTTGATAAGTACCCAAGAGCCCTGTCCCTTTTCAGTACCTCATTTCCAAACCCTGGGCCACAAGATGCTCCTGCAGCACTGCATTCACTGGGATATCTCACAGAGAACCAGGACTGGCTGAGTCACCCTTCAGCTATAAAATGAGGACCACAGCTACATCAACAGGCATTGTTGTCTATTTTATTGCCATGGGTTTTTGTCTCATTGCTGTCATTTCCTCAAGGCTCACCTCCTGGAGCCTGGGATCAAGCCTGTTTACAGTCTGGGTTTTCTGTGATGGAAGCTGGCACACTGATGATCCTGTGGGAGCTGGAGTGGGTTCCTGTGCAGGACCAGGAGCAGCAGGATTAAGCGTGGGCAGAGGCAAGATCAAAAGGAGACTCACAAAACTGTGGGTCAAAATAGTCTGTTGGCTTGAAACCCCGGCCAGGAATGTATTTAAAGCTACAAATGGGAACTCCCACCCCTTCTAATTATATGTTGAATAACAAACAAATCCCTCTGTACTTAATTTTAATGTCTTAACTACTCATGTATGAAATTTGGATATTTATACATGTTTCTTAGCTTTGCCTGGAGATCCAAACAGCTTTCTGTCCCCCAGAGGAATGAGTATTGCTCTGGTTCACAATGTCTGTCATCAAAGCTCTCTGGCCACCAGTATTTCTTCCGACACCAAGCACTTCTTCAAAGATATGAGGTGGAACAGTCAGGTCCCATACTGCAGTCTGTCCCTGGATCAAAGAGGAGATTGAACACACCCACACTGGATTTACAGCACTCTAAATGTTCAGAGGCATTTTCAGGAAGAGCACCCAGTCAAGAATACACTGAAATTTTGGGCAGTAGGTGGCATTAGGCGAGAAGCCCAAATTACTCCCTACCCACTGAATTAAGCATCCAGACTCTTACTTCTGTCTCCAGTTACCTTAGAAATACACGTCAGAGCTATGCAAAGATGCTCCCTTCCGTGATGCCAGCACCCCACCACACCTGTGACCAAGGGGAGCCCCCCAGGGCAGATGTCTGCACCCTCCAGCCATGGGGTGCCAGCACTGCCCAGGCAGGGATGCCAGAGCCTCCCTGGGGCATTCTTTTGGATGAGACCCCCAGAGCTGCCAGACAGGGACAAATCCCACCTGTATCCAAGACACTGGGGCTCAGGGAGAGTTTGCTGAGCTACTGCATTTGGAACAGGAACTGGGGAGTACTTTGGGGGGCAAAAACACAGCAGCAGGCAAAGTGAATGTGCTGTCTCAGCATTTTCTAAATGCTGTGGTTTGGCTTTTTCATGTTGAAATAGCATCATTTTTCATTCTGAAGCAGATCCAAACATAAGCAATAATTTAAAAAAAAAGAAAATAATTTTTTTTTTAAAAAGCCAACATAAAAAGCTTGGCTTAAACCAATGCTTTCTTTTCTAACACTTGTGGTTTGGTTGCATAGATTAAAAATAAATCCAGCCAAAACCACCAACCCTCCAGTGGCTTTGCTATTCCTGACCCACCAAGGCAAAGTGCAGGGATAGAACGAGGATGGGGGTACTGGATGCCCGGATGAGGATGAGATGGGGCCATCCTGCCATTGTTCAGAGCAGAAGTGGCTGAATCCTGGCCCCTGTGGTGGCTGGGCAAGTATGCTTGGATGCAGAGGTGAAGAGGAGCTTCATGGGGGTTTTTTAGCACTTTTCTCCCTCTTCTCCTACCCTCAGGCATTGATAAAAATCTGAAAAATATTAACCAAGAAGTACTGGAAATTTCCAGTAAAGGCAGGGCAGCTGAGTCCCTATGGAGCTGGATGGGACTGATCAAAAAATGCCAAGTTGCTGGGTTTTTCCCTTTCCTCCACAGAAAACACGACCTCTCCTTTGAAAAGAAATTCACTAACACCTGCCACCACCTGGTCCCAATGGCTTGATTTTCAGGACACCCCCCTCCAAAGTTTTTAAATCAGAGTCAAATTTTCCTGTCAAAAAAGAGATTTTTCTCCTACCTTTTTGTCACTAATTGATTAGAAACAGCAGTTGCAATGATACCTAGAGAAAAATAGGATTTCTTTAAGAAATGTCTCTCTCCTGGTACCTCCAGTGAGTGCAGTGCATGCATGTGCCCTATATGAGCCCAAGGGGGTATTTTTTGCTCTAGAAAACAGTCAGACTGTTTTCTCTGTTATTCCACATCCTGCAGAATAAGATGTGGAATAAGCAGCTAAGTTTGTGAATTCATAGAAAGATCTAATGGGAGAAAAGGCAGAAATTTCTCAAGGATGGAATCTGACAAAAATAGCCACTGGGTGAGTGTAGACAGCAGCCTGGCCAAGTGAATTCCAGGGATGCTTCTTCCTTGCTCCCCACTTCTTTCCAAGTAGGAAATGAAGGAGCAGTCCAAGCCCAGGCAGCTGTGGCTGCACACATCAGGCAGGCAGGCAAAGCTCACATGCTGCTTCCTCACCTCACCTGCCTTCTCCTGTACCTAACGTGCACTGAGCCAAGGATGGGACAGGAGGAAAACAGGAGAAGGGAAGGAGAGACAAACCCACTAGGGAATAGAAAACCCAGGCACTTTTGTGTGTGCAAGCCTGAG
Source organism: Zonotrichia leucophrys gambelii (assembly GCF_028769735.1). NCBI lineage: Eukaryota > Metazoa > Chordata > Aves > Passeriformes > Passerellidae > Zonotrichia > Zonotrichia leucophrys. The sequence continues at coordinate 46,494,959 of NC_088171.1, read as the reverse complement.
TAGTCAGAGCTTGTGCCCAGTGTGAAATACACCCGAGGCCAGCGGTTTTAAATGAAGAACCCTGCTGATGCTTAATGGCTTGGCTATTTTCTGCCTGCTCTCACCTCCAAAATTGCCTGTCATCTGCCACTTACTTGCTTCTGAAAAATGAATAAGAAAGGGTGAGGGGGTTATGGAAAGGGAGAGTTTATCAGAGGAAAAGCTTGGGATGAACCTTAGAGGGAACACAGAAAACGCGTTCCCTCTGAAATTCAGACTAAGCTGTCCCAACAAATTTATTCAAGGTGGGGACCCTTCAGAACCGTCTCAATACCCTCACTATTTTACAGAAGACCTGCACAATCATTCCCACGGAGGAAGGGGAGAGAAAGAAGCTTTACTAGGTTTTAGGAAGTTTTTTAATGAAGTTTCACTAAAGCACTGTTAAATGCCCAGACGAGTGTGCTGACTGCACCCCCCCAAGCCCTCGCAAGGAAGCTGCCGCTGCCCCTTACCTTTCTTGGAAGCCGCCGGTTTCTGCCGGGCTTTGCCGTTCTGCTGCTCGGAGAGCTGGGCGAGGGAGAGGAAGCAGAGGAGGAGGAGGAGGATGCAGGCTGCCCGGAGCGCCATGCCGGTGCGAGCGGAGCTGCAGCGGCTCTGCCCTCACACAGCCGCCGGGACAGCGGCGGGAGGCGGGAACGGCTGTCCCAGAGAGCTCCCGCTGAGCCCGGGCCAGCGCAGCCTCCCGGCCCCGGGCGGCTCCGGGCAAGGCTCAACACCTCCCTGAGGGGCCGCAGCTCTTAGCACGCCGCTTGTTTTTGTTAAAAAGAAACAACAAACAAAACAAAAAAACTACAAAAAAGGGGGATGAATGTACCGATAGTCTGCTAAGCTAAACATGAGGAAAGGCTGGGAGTGTAGCTGGAAGGATTTCCTGTGGCTTTTAGCACAACGCCACGAGTTTGATCTCATGTGTCAGCGATGGCAACAGCGAGGCCAGGTGTGAAACACCAACAGCGCTTGGGTGGCCGAGGGAGCAGAGAGGGGCCGCCTGTCCCCGGCCTGTCCCCCTCCCGTCCCCGGCCTGTCCCCGCCTGTCCCCGTCCTGTCCCCCGCCTGTCCCCGGCCTGTCCCCCTCCTGTCCCCGGCCTGTCCCCGCCTGTCCCCGGCCTGTCCCCCACCCCTCAGCAGGGACGCCCCAAGGGATGCCCAGGCACCAACAGGGCAGAGGGGGCAGGTAGGGGGACTGAGCACCCCAGTTCCTTGCTCAGAGTGTAGGGTGGCTCTTATCCCTCTAAAAAGCAGTCCTACTGTGGCTTTGGTAGGGTCATCTTGCTGTCATTGCTTTGCCATGGGATCTCCTGTGGGACTTCGGACCGGGGCACATGTTCCATGAAAAGCCATTCTCCTCCAGGCCCCTTTGCACATTCCCAGCCTGACTTCTCAGGCCAGCTGGGCTGTGCTGAGCAGCTCTGCAGCCTAAACCAAGATCACTGCCTGGTTTTTTGGGTAGTGTGTTGTTCAGCAGCTGCAGCTCAAGCAGGTAAGTCCTTCCCCACAGGAGGAACAGCAGCAGTTTGAACAAGTGGAAGAAATTCATGTGGAGGGAGGAAAGATGGGCATTTTGGAGAAAAAAGTGCTCCAGTCATCGGCCATTAACCTTAAAACTTTTCTGATAATTTAAGGCAAGATGCCACCCAGCACAATGTGAACATCTAGAGTTGTAGGAGCATAAAAGGTCCAAGATAAACAGACCTGGAAAAGGAGCTGCCAATGAGTTAGTTTGGCAATCACTGTGTTACCCTGCCTCACATTTCTGCTGAATAAGAAAAATCCTGCCCTGATGTCCTGCCTAAACAGTCCAAGCTTTTGAAGCATGGGAGGAACAGTTTGGTTTTCACTGCTCTTTATCATGTGCACCAACCCTCACTCAAATTTAAACTGGAAAATACATATTTTGGGGATTTACTGTTCTCCTGCCTCGACTATCCCAAAATGGGATGGATGGAGCCCAAGAGATGCCAGACACCTACATACACACACATTTCCTTTCCTTGAAACTCAAAAGTACTGTTGGTAGGTAACTCAGTACCTCCCAGTTTTCCTTGGCTACAGATATGCTCGCCTGCCTTTGCTTTGATTAATGTGCTGCCAAGCTGGAGAAAAAACCAAAATGCTCCCTTTACTGCTGCCCATGAAACAGATTGCTGTGGAGTGGAGTCTGACAGCAATTCCTAACCTCAGATTTCCAGTCTGGGACCAACTGGAGTGTTGCCCATCTGAAACCAGAAGGGCAGGGTGGCTGTGCATTAGTCCCTGAAGAACAGGTCTGCACCCAAGGAGTCCCCTCCCTGCACCATCCAGCAGGTCCTGTGCTGGATGCCACCACTGTTTTTCTTGAAAAATGAGGAAAAGGAAAACAAGTAGACTCAGAACACTTGTCTCCAGCTGTAACACTATCCACAGGGGGCTTTGCCCCAATTCTGTTCTGTGTAGACTGAAAATAAAAATCCTTGACATTACAAAAGCTCATAAACCCTGGCCCATCCAGCTAATGGGAGCAAGCTTAAGTGTTGCTGCATTGGATCCAGCATGAGGATACTTGAGGGAACAACCATCCCCTGCCCAAGCTCCTGCTGAAGCCAGAGGTTCCAGTTAAATAATGGGGCTCTCAATGGTCCTTTGCTTTTGAGATCCCGATGATTCACACTTCTTATGTGAGAGAGATGTGGGAAGTGAGTAAAGGTAATCCTTTTTATTAGATGAACTAATAGAACTGGAAGTCATCAGGAAATACTAAAATTATGCCAAGAAAACAAGGTTTTGTCCATGACTTTTAACATCTGTGCAATTATAGATTTTACTTCCCAGCAAAGGCACTTCAATCCCTGGTTTCAAGCCCAGACTCCTGGTTAGAGAGAGAGCAGCTCCTGTTAATTGTAAGGTAACTGGTTTAAGATGAAAAAAAGAGGTGAGAAGAACCTGTGCTTGTGGAAACCATTCCAGGGCCGCAGGGAAGCAGACAGAAAAGTTTACGTGGCTTTGGGAAGCCCAGTAAGTAGGCTGGGATGCTGAATTTGGAAGGCTTCAGTTAGCAAAACAGTAGTTGGAATAAACCCACGAAAGGAAGCTGGATGCTCCTGGCAGCAATGCAGACCTGTGATTTTGTGCCCAGCTAGGCAAGGAAATGGGCAGCAAGATCAGAGGCTGTTTTGCTTTGGCTCCAAGGAAAAGAGCAGGTATGGCCAAGCCAAGAAATGAGGCAGCGCCACTGCACAATGGCTGGAAAGTGCAAGGGTGGACTGGATAACAGCATTCACACGGTCATTATCAAGATCAGCAATTACCAGAGTTGGCCTTTCAGGGCTAAGTCACCAGTTCAAAGGCAGGCCACCCCAATGCTGAATGATGCCAGCTCCTTGCCTGAAGCTCCTTCTCCTCTGGGAAGGCTCCTGCCTGCCCCACCAGCACTGACAGCAGGAGTGCAAAGGGGAGGCCCAAAAGCATCTTTATTTTTGGGGCCCTGCAGCTCGGGGGCCTGGTCCATGGCTGGGGCAGCACACTGGGATTCACACCTCTGCTCCCTTGAGATCAGCTCAGTGCATTTGAGCCTGGTGCTAAAAATGCCAGGGTTGTCAGTCCCTGTACAGGCCATTCACTTAAAGCCAGACTTGATGATCCTTGTGAGTCCTTTCCAGCTTGGAATGTTCTGTGATGTGGTGGCACCCACTCTGCAAGGGTAGGTCTCGGGACTCTAGCTGGTGAGAGTGACCCCAAGATGCGTTAGAAAGTCTCTTTTCCCAGCCTGGTGGTCAAAGAAAGAGTCAGAGCTCTTCAGTTCTCAGTCTCAAGGTTATTTATTGTATCTTAGCTATAAAATTCTTTCTCCTGTCCAGCCAGCGTCTGCTCAGCAAGACAGTCAGAGGCACTCCACCCACCTCAGAGGTGGTGTTATCTTTTTATACTAAAAACCACGTGTACAATATTTACAATTACTGTCCAACACCTATCACCTATGTTAGACAGAGAGCTTCTACTCTAAACCAATCTAAAAGTGCCACCATCACAGCAGAAGATGGAGGTCAAGAAGAAGAAGGAGAAGGACAGGACACACCCAGATTCTTCCATCTTGCCCCCTGAACCCCCATTCTAAAAACCCCCAAAAATCTTTTTTTTTACCCTGTGATAAATTCACTATCATTCTACTTAAACTGTTGTGGCTTGTAATTTTTCATATAAGGTTGGTAATTGTTTTTTTCCAAGGGCTAAATCAAAGGCACAGGGGTCTTGGGCTCTATGCCAAGGCCTCTGAGCCCCCTGGGCAGGGTCTCGAGCCCTCCAGGGCAGCCAGAGGAATTTCCTGGGTTCTGACAGGTAGGATCCATGTGTCAGTGGCACCCCAGTACCGTCAAAGAGGAACAGGAGAGAAACAGCAGTGGAAAGTAACAAACACTGTGTGAGGAAGTGGGGCTAGCACAAGAAAATCTCTGATATTCATTAGCCGCTGCCTGAACTCGTACTGGCATCGTTCCTGATTTCCACCAGCATAAAACATGGGAACAGGTTAAAATGGAGAGAGCCAAATCTATGGATCATTGTTTTGGAGACCAATCGAGAAGAAATGCAGTAACAGTTCAGGAAAGGGCGGTTTTCGTAAGGACAATGATGGGGAAAACCAAGGATTTTGCCAAAATGTTATCCCCAGCATTAACTTTAGGAAACTGGCTCTGAGCCTAAGGAGGGAACCTTCCCATCATATCCCATGTCAAGCACGGCTCACTTCCCTACCCCACGTACACCAAAGGCTACAGGACAGAAGGATCCATTCTACAGGAGATCCTTGGGCTTCAAACCAGATGAAAATGTGGAGCACTTGAGTTCAAGTAGTATCAGCTGTTTAAAATACTTCTGCTCGTAAAGGAGCTGCACCAAAGGACTCACAGTCCCTTTTGTTTGGAGACTGTAGCTCCTGTAGGCTAGAGGTAATCTGTCTGTCCTCACTGCTTTGTGTTTGCCCATCAGCCAGATCCCAAAGTCCAAACAGCCAAAGGAAAACTGTAGTGAAGTGTCTAAATGTATCACCAAAACTCTGGAGGAATTCCTAACTGTCTAGGTCCACTGCGTGTCACAGCATCAGTTCAAGTGAGGTCACCACTGAACTTGATGGTATTTTTAGACTGGCAAGTAGACAGCTGGTCTGTCAGCTTAGACTTATTTCCTGTTGTTCTCACTTTTGAGTATTAGATTGCTGTGGATGCTGAATTGTGGATTATGTGAGAATTTCAACTTCAGCTTTGTGAATTCCTTAATTTTTTGAATTTATAGAAAAGTTTGCATGATCAGACAGCAGAAAGAAAGCAATCCATGGTCTTGAAGTTGGTCTTTCACTGGAGGGATGAAAGAGAGGTAGGACTTAAATCATGACTTTCCAACCCATAGGTTTCCAGTTGTGGAAATAAGCAAACTTAGCATCTGCCAAAACACAGAGAGAAGGGGCAGGGAGAGAGCTCCTCTGGAAGGCAGGGATCCCTGCCACAGCCAGCTGGGTGGAGGAAATCAGAAAGGGCCTGAGAATCCTTCTTAGCCCTCTGAAGGGACAAGCCAAGGGGTTTCAGCAGCTATGATGGTATCTCTGTCTAAATAAAGGAGAACAAATCTCATCAACAAGCGCTGTGACATGAAAACTCAGCCACGCCTGTGCTGCTCATCTCACCCAGATCCTGAGATCAGGATAGCAACAGAGATGTTCACAGAGCTCGAGAGATAACCACAGCTTTATTAAAAAGTGTTCCAGTCAATGAAATGGAGGTTTAAACCATCACCAGGGAGTCATTAGCAGCATGTTTGAGATTCTAATGATGTTTTGCAGCAACAGCAAAAACATCTTTGTTCCTGGATAGCTAGAAATGCAGCTCCAAGAAAATAGCTAGAAATGCAGATGCAAGGAAAAGAAGGAAAAAGGAAAAGAACAAAGGAAAAGAAGCCTCTGTGAGGCACAGCTATCAGAAGCAGCCACATTTTGCCTTAGAAGGAAAAACTGCCTTGCATGGGCAGGGAGTGCAATGGGGCAGGAGCGTACTAGGAGGCAAGCGGAGCAGTCAGAAATCAAAATCACAGAGAGGCTGATGGCTGAAGAGATTCAGTACCAGTTGCAGACCTGCTCTCCTGCTCTTGAATTTTTCTCCAGCGTGTTAAAGGAGCAGGGAGAACAAGGCTCCGGGGTCAGGACTGGAGCACTCAGTGTCACCAGTCACAGCTTTGCTTCTCCCACTCTCTGGGAGCCACTGACCACAGGCAAAGTAAACGAGTGTCACAGCAGGGCTGGAGAACACCCTGCTGCTGAGGAGGGCAGAGGCATCTGCTGCAGTTCAAAAGAAAAGCTGGAGGCAATCCTAGCAGAAGTGGGTAAGCCTCAGTTAACTGCTGCTTACAAAATAAATGCAGAAACACCCTATTGTCTGTGTCAAATCAAGGTGCCAAATCCCTTGAAGCGAGACTTGCACACTCACAGGAGCTGTGAGCAAGCTCTGGCTCTCACCAATTTATCTTTACACCAGGCTGTGCTGAAGGAAGGCTTCTTTTAAAGCCTGACTGCAGGTGGCACAGCCATCTCCTCCCCACTGCCTCCCCAGGGCAGAATGAGCTCCCCTCTCTCCCCAAACTGCACAATTACAGTGTTGAACAGTAGCTGTAAAACACAGGCTGACAGAATTGCTGGGCTTGGGTCCACTGACCTACAGCCTAGCCCACTTATGCTTCGAGGGGAATGCTGTCCCTGTGAAACAGGTAAATTGCAGGTGTGTGCTTTCTAGGTAACATCAGTACAAGCCTAGCAGGAGTTTGTCGACTCCTCATCTCTAGTACACAGCCTTCAGCCTCTCGACACTCCCAGCAGAAGCAATTAATTTCTGGGACAAACACAGAGCTATCCCACTCCACAGATGTTTCCTCTTAGTTCTACTGGACTCAAGTCAATGAAAACGTGGCAGTATCTGCACAGCCACACATGGAACTTTCCACCAGCTCAGATGGGAACAGGAGCATTCTGACTTGAAATCTCTATTAAAATTCTGCTATTTTTGTTTGGAAGAGAAGGGAGGGGTTAAAGGGAGCTAAGAAAATAGAAAGTGGCCCTTAGCATGCCTGAGAACCACAGTCTCACAGATTTCTTGGCAGATACCGTATCATCTGGGAGAGCTGTAGGACCTTTTACCCCTGTCAGAGCTTTGTTTACCCATTTGGGACACGAGCTGGTAGCAGCAAACCTCTGGGGGCAGCTGAGACCAACCAGCAGCTCTGTAATACTTTTGGCTGGGCTCATTATTTATATCTCAGCAGTTGAAGCAGGCCCCGTCTGAACTGGGGTCGCTCTCCTCACCCCTGCTTTTCCATGCCGACAGATGGGAAGCAGTGACCCAGAAGGAACTGGACCCCGTGGGACCCCCAGTTCACTCTGTGCCTGCACACCCAGCTACAGAAGACCAGGGGGAGGACACACATGTGTAGGGGAGGCACTGCAGACACTGGCACCAGCTTCATTTACAGGGCTGCTCTGAGGAAGTGCTTGGCACCAAGTCTCTCTCCTGAGCACACAGCCTGGATCTCAGAGGGCTAAATATTGGCTATCCTTATTAAGAACTGGGGAGGGAGTGCACATGTACTCCCCTCTGCAGAGGCGTCGGTTCGCACACTTGAAACACAGTGATGTTTCTTTTCCCACCACCACCTCCAGCTCTCATAAAAATATATTTAAAATTAAAAGGATCTGGAGAGGGGACAAGAAGCATCTTTAAGTGATGTAACTTGCAAAATGCTTGGACATCCTTCAGCTGGAAAGCTGTGTAGAAATACACTATTCATATTACAAAATTCACCCTGAGTGTAACTCAGGGCAACTTTTTGGTCTCCAACCACAAATCTGCAATAAAACATTCAGAGAATGGCTGAGGTTCAAGACTTGCAGTCTCATTTACATTAACCATGTTCTGCAATATTAAATAATAAATGATAAACAACCTGCCTGTGGTAAGTATAAGGTAGTTTAAAGGTTTTTTCTCCCTTCAGTTTTCTTTCTTTCTATGTTTTTACAAGCAGCTTTGCATGGCAATGAGTGAATCACAGCTACTGTAAAGCTGATATCAGGTCAGTGTTTGCCTCACACAAAATAACTCTGCTGAAGTGATAAAAGACAATATGTGCACTCATTGTCACTTCTTGGCTCTACTACTGTGTAGCAACATTACAATCTACCTAAACCATTACTTAAGGGACTGAAAAAATCCCAACCCTTTGAAACACAAATCTTGGGCAAATTTTGGGGCATGTTTTTTTTAAGAATCCATTGGCTTGTTACACTTCTTGTTATACCAGAAATACACAGTGCTGTTGCAGTCACCTTGAATAACTACATGTATGAGCTCCAGCAAAAGGACTGAAGAGATTTGGGAACCTTAAGCACTCCATGTATTTTAATTTTATCATGAGTATTAGTTTGAGCTGTAATAGGTTCTGTCCTGTATCTACAGCTTTCCTTCAGCAAAACCCTTCCTCCCCTTTTCCCCACCAAACATGTTACAGTCAAGAGAATATTCTTAGTCTGATATTATAAAATTAAAAGAGAAAATTCAGAAAATGTTGCTTGAGTAAGAGCTAAGTAACTCCTGGATTATTGTAGCAATTTCTGCTACAAAGTTTGTTCAAAACAATCCTTAACACTTGCAGATGAAATACCATCTTCTTAAAAATCAACTTCTTCCTTTGACTTTTTCCATCTGCTGTCTCTTCCTATCAAGCCAAATAAACACCTCTTACTCTTTGCTGGGCCAAACTGATGTGTCGAAGGAAGGGGACCAGGACACCAGTTGGTTCATCACAGGCCCTTCGGGTCCGGTCCGGTCCCGGTCCCTCAGGTCCTTCTGGTCCAGTTTATTAAAGAAAGTATCAAACACTTATACAGCAAATAATAAGCTTATGAATATTCTGTAAGCCAAGCAATCTATTGGTTAAACTATAGCATTAACTCATCTTCATTCCTTAGGGGTTACATCTCTCTTTCTCATGTCTCTTTCACTGTTTGTTATTATACCACAGCTAGGCCCAAGGTCACTGCTATCTGTGCAGGTGCAGGACTTGGGATTAGCCATGGTTTTGTACTTTTCCATTTTCTAGCAGCTAAATTCCCAACACTGATGTAGGGAGGGAATCCCTACAATTGATGTAGGGAGGTAATCCACTGCTTTCAACACCTGGTGATGCAACTTGTATCCATGCCTTACCTGTAATCCTCTGCTTTTCTTTGTGAAAGGACTGACAGCCTCTATGCTTTTCCAGCTGAATTATTAAACTCTTAAAGACCAACTTAGTTTTCCATTTACCTTGGTCATGTCCCTTTTCCTTAGCCACAGTGAGATGTTTTGGCTGGGTTACTATTGCAGCTGTTGGCAAAAGGAATAGGTGGAGCGCTAGGGAGCAAGGAGATCACAGCATATACTGAGTTGGAAGGAACTCACTGGGATCATCAAGCTCAACTCCTGTACAGAACACCAAGAGTCACACCATGTGCCTGAGAGCATTGTCCAAACACCTCCTGAACTCTGTCGGGCTTGGTGCTACTTCCTGGGAGAGCCTGTTCCAGTGCCCAGCCACCCTCTGGGTGAGGAATCTTTTCCTGATCTCCAACCTAAACCTCCTCTGACACAGCTTCACGCTGTTCCCTCAAGTCCTGTCACTGGTCACCACAGAGAATAGTTCAGTGCCTGCCCCCCTGCTTCCCCCTGTGAGGTAGTTGTAGACAAATCTTGGTTTAAAATATGAATTATGAACTTGAGGCCGTGTTGTATTTATAGTAAAATCTAACCACATTTTATTCAAAGAATAGTAAGGTAATTTGAAGGAAAATTTACAGCTAGTGCTGCTCTCATTTATGATGCACAGAAAACAATCCCATATGCATTCTAGAGCACAGCAGCTGGTTTACAGAAGTGAAACGCATGCAAACAGAATTAAGTGGAAAGTACACCAGTCACTCTGGAAAATAAACTGAAGCACTTCCCAGGCAACAGCATTAACTGCTGCTGGTGCTGCTGCACTTCCTGGGTGCCAGCAGTTACCCGTATGGAAAGCACCTCAAATTTGCTTATCTGCATTTAACTGTAGCTTTCTTTATTACTACTAATGCTTAGTAACATTTTGAAAGCCTCTTAGACAGGAGGATGGCTCTGCTGGAAACAAAAAAAAAAATAATGACCTTTTCTTTATATACAAACAGACAAGATTGCAAAATCAATTAAAAACAGTTTTGAACATTTAATAAAAACTCATCCTAGAAATCCAACTTTTGGTCGTGAAGTCCCCAAATTCTCTTCTTCATCCAGAATCTTCTGAAGGGCTATGTGAAGTGACTTGCCTACTCTTTGTCCTGTCTGCAAAGCAAAGAAAGCAAAACAAACCTGAGACATATGTTTATTTGCAGGAAGACAACTCTTACGGAACACTTCCTTTTGACAAATATTTTCCCTTTGATGATTCATACACACCAGCTGGTATCATAAAATATGCTTTTAATTTAGAAAAATCATGGTGGTGAAAGTTTCATTTTAACGTGATTAAGTTTTGGAAAAACATACACACAAAGCCAGAGCTCTCATTCATCACAGAAGCATTCCACAATCATTAATACCAGGTCTGTGCATCGCTGGATCACCCAGGAACACAAATTAAATTCTCATCAGGCACAAGCACACATTAAAATTAGCCAGCACACAGAGCATGAAGCAATGTTCTAGCTGCCAGAGGACAAGAGACACCTGACCAGCAAAGCAGGCCACTAACAGAAAGTTCAGCAGACTCTTCTGAATGTGTTCAGAATCAGCAGAGTGAATTTAGGACAGCTGAACACCCTGTCCTGTGGCCAGAGAAACCCAAAATGCACACTGGCTACACTAACCAAATCACTCTGTGGGCAGAGCCTTCATGTGATGTGTAATTCTGTCCTGTCTATGGACCTCAAAGGAGTTAACACAATGTTTTCTTTACAGAAATAAACTCCAGCAGTGAAAACCTAACAGAATTAGCTCCAGCACTGACCTCTACTCATCCCACATGCCCAAGTATACTGTGCAAGCTACAGGGCAGGGAAACATTGGGCAGTGGTGGAATAAAGATCTTAAGGCAGTGGTGCTCATTGGAGCTTTCCCAGGGTCTCTCTAAATGACCTGAAATACTGACTGCAAACAGAAATAAAAAGCCCACTGCCCCCTAGAGAGCCAAAGGCAGACTATATTAAAATGAGTTTATTGGCTCCTGATCTATGCAGCAAAGCCTAGGCCAGCCATACAGCGGACACAAAACTCTGTTTCACCTCCTGGTGACAATTACTGAAACCATGCACAAACCTGAAAATAAGCTACATTTTTAACTGAAGAGCCAGGTGTCAGAATATGGCCAATGGTACCAAAGGAAATTTGGGAAGAGCTTTGATGCATCAGGGTAGCTGTCAATCCTAAAGACCATGAGTCAATCCTAAAGACCATGAGTCATGCTACATAAATGGGCAGGCACAAAAGCAAGAACTGTCACAGCTCTGCACTGGGACAAAGATCACTGCAGCAGTCCAGAGTCAAGAGGGCTGATAAACTCTTCCTCAAATGTAGGACAACATCACTCACCCCAGGTTAAAGTGAGTGGGAACTGGGCAGAGCTTTGGTATTGACCCAACACTGTACTGACCCAACCCATCATAGTCCTGCTTGCCTCTCTGGTGGATTGATCATAAACTCAGCAGAAAAAAAAAAAAAAAAAAAGGAAAAAAAAAGCCTTATGCTTTTGGCAGCTTCCCAAAACTTTCCCATGAAACTCCCTTCCTAAGAGGTATGTCCTAGCATGTTTGTTCTCTACCAGTGAGGAAAAACTGAACATCCTCTGACCTGCAGCCCAAATCATTCAGGAATAGAGGTGTCAGACATTGGTTACTCAGCTCCTCCACTGGGCATTCCCAGGCCTTTTTGTTTTTCTTGGATGCTGAGTTTAAGGCAGGACCAAACAGATAATCTCTGACCTTACAGAAAACAATGTGGGGTTTTTTTTGTGATCAGCTTTACCTCTCACTCCTACAGAGGAATTAGAGATAACACCTCTCTATCCAGGTAAGGGGGATGAAAGGCATGTTTGAATGCAAATAAGAAGCCCACTGGTACCACCAGGACAAGCACTCTGGATTGACACTGTGATGCAGTCAAGTGCCATATACTCAGTAATTTCCTCTTGAGATCAACTGTTGTCAAACTTGGCTCCAACTTCAGCATTCCTCACTAGAGCCATGCAGAAATTATCCACTCCATGTCTCTAGGAAACAGGGCCAGCTTGAACTATATAATTTTCATTCTGACTTTCAAGTTCAAAATCCATTTTTCTCTCATGCTCAAGGCCAAACTCAGGCATGAGAATTTACACTGGAGAACAGATTTAAGAAGAGCCTGAAGAAGGGTTTAAAATGGATCTTATATGAATGTGGACAATATCCAGATACTAGTATTTTTGTGAAGTAGGGACAGATTGTAAACTCAATAAGGAAGCAAAGAAAAACAACAGTAAAATGAGAACAGTACATTTATCATAAAGCAAATGAGTTGTGCTAGAACACCATGCACCACCAATTCCAAACACCATCTCTACTCTCATAGAGACTTTACCAAGTTACAAGTTTTGCTCTTTCAGTCTTTAAAAGACACAATAAAGGGGAACATGTTCTTTAAAAATACTCTCAAAGTTTCTCAGCTTGAGCTTTACTGTCTTACAGCTGTGAAGTACTTGCCTGAAACAAATCAAGAGTACCACACATTTCAGGCATCTATAAGTTTAGACAGTGTCCAGTCACATTAGAATCTGTTTCAAAGGAACTGCCTGTGACCTTCACAAAGTCCCTTGTGCACCAAATCAAAGCACCAAGATCTCTGCTCTAAAAGCCCTTACTGAAGCTTTCAGTACACCCAAGCTCCAGTTCATCCAGTATCAATCCAAGACAGGCAACTCCTCAACATTCCTTACCTCCATCATTTCAAAAATACTCTCAGGATCCAGGCTGCCTTTCCCCACCTTCTTCATAGAAGTGATGGCGCCTTTACTGGTCACTGAAATAAGCAGGCTTGCCAAAGAACAAGCTTCTTCCTGAAGGGTGGCATCCACCACGTGCCTATATCCAATCTGCAAGTTAGTGACAAAACAATGCATTAGTTTGCAGTTCTCAAAGCTCCCCCACTGAGAAATCAAACTGTGAATGGTGGCTTTGTTACTTATCTACAGCCTCCCATCCTAAAATCATGTGGCCTTTGGAAATAGTAAGAGACTGACTTAAAAGCACAGGATTTAAACAGCTTCTGAGCCCAAATTATGGATACATAAACAACAGAGGTGAGATAAACATGTCACTATTTCATACTGTTTTCCTTTCTACCATCCTTTTATCTGTATGAAACTCCATATTCACCTTTTCCTGCAACTCTAAGTATAGACTTTGCTCCCCTCTACCTGAAAATTACACATCCCAAGACTCAGGTGAGCCCTCACTTCACCAATGGCCCCTCTACTATTTATGCAAATTGCTTAAAAGAAATGCCAACCAAACTTTCGGGTGCCTCAGCCAATCACTAACACTTGCAATGGAAAATGCAGCACCCATAAAATCAACTGTGCTACATATGGAAGACAAAAACCTGTTGGAATGGAAAGGGATGGTATTGCACCCATGAAAATGGAGTTCTGTCCTCAGCAACAAATACTCAGCATGTAACTCCAGGCAGAAATGAACACAGTGGCCTCTTGTTTTAACATACTGAGATATCTGCTGCTCTGTATCTTAAGCAAGGAGCTTATGAAAAATAATAAACAACTCCTCTTCATGCAAGAAGATGCATTTTATGAATTCATCAAGTAGAAACCTACAATTCAGAGGTGCAAAAAATCCCATTATTCAGTAAAAGTTCTTAATTAGGAGGCCGAAGACAAAAAACCATATACATAGAGGACACTGCCTATTTCTGTAACTCTAATTTTATCTCTAAGGAAGAAAATAAATGGCAGGTGAAATTAACAGGAACTGGAGTCTCTAGGCAGAAATTTGTCAGGCTTACTTTGCTTAGTGTGACAATGCAGGGCACCTCATCTACGCTGAGTCGAATACAATCGTAAGGGTCATCAGACAGCTCAATCTCTTTGGTGCCTTCCTCATCCTCCAGAACACGCACTTTGGGTATTCTGTGGAAACAAAAGGTGCAAAGTCATTGCCAGAACACACTACAAATACAGCTGTTACACAGTCACAACTCCAGGAAGTCCCTGTTCTTCTAAATGAGCCAAAATGTTTAGCAGAACAGTACAGAATGTGATCAAAGGATTAACAACTCACTCCCTGAGACTACAAAGAAAACACTCTAAGTGGGAAGATATTTAGGATAAGATCATCTTATTAACATCATTCAAACAGTTAAAATTTGAGCTGTTCTTTACACTATTACATGGGGAGCAATTAGTTTGGAACTTACACAAATCAGTTCTGAACAATTCTTTGTATGCACCAGAATGTCACAGATGTACAGGAGACAAATCACCAAGACTTAATCCTTTTGTTCTGTGGTTCCCAACCTTGCAGACAACAGTAAAGTTGTCAGCATTACATCAGTTGCATTGCTTGGCAAAAGTGTTGACATGAGTAGCAAATACAAGTAGTAAAGCTGTTCAGGAAAGAATAGCACCAGCTAAAGAGATTTGGGGTGAAAAGGTGACATTAGTAAAATCCTTTCTCTAGCAAGATGAGAAGATTGACAAGATACTCTACTGTTCTAAGGACAGGTATACAAGCAATATATAATGTATCAGGATGAAGAAGTGATGAAAACCCAGGCAGAAATCCAGGAAATGCTTTCTTCTCAGCTGTGAATGATGAGCTCTCTCACAAATGAGCCAGACAGGCTCTTTATGGCTCCTTATCAGTCGTACATACACTGTATTTGTGATAGCCATCTAATGGAAGTTGTACAGGATGATTTAAGGCAGTTTCCTTAGCATAGTGAATAAAGTAATTTAAAATAATTTAGTAGAAGATGGTATCTCAAGCTGCCAAGAGTGTCAGCATCTTATACACCCTCATTTATCCAGGTGCCTGCTAGAATGGAGTACTTTTAGGACTGAGAGACTTGGCATTACTGGCCAGTAAAACACACACAGAGCTCACCCACACTACTCTCTCTTTCACACATTTGCACCTGAAAACTAAGTATTTCAAGATGTCCCAAGACAGCTAACTTCAGTAACCACAATCTAGTTTTATGCTAGTGCTTTTTGCAGCATTGTGTTTTATAACTAGACTTTGGAGGTTACATTCTTTTATGTCCTCTGTAACAAATCTCTTCTTTTCAAAGAGGAGATATGGACTTATTTAACGAATATTTCCCCCCACCAACACAAAGTGATTTTTATTGATCCTTGGAAGAGTATTTTAGTTATCTGAGGCCAGTACTTCAAAACAGCTAACCCTGCTCCAGTGACAACAAATTCCCTGCAAGCACACTGGCCTGAGCCAATCCAAAACTAAGACTTTGAGTAAGCAGAACAATTGTGATGTGCACTTTTCCCAGAAATGAAACTCCAAATGTTTCAACTCATTACAAATGCATCAAAGCCTATTTTCAAGTTTAAAATATTCCATTAGAAGTTGATGGAATGAAGTCACAAAGTGACTAACCCTCAAGCTAAAGAGGACAATGGACAACACTGGACAACAGTCCAAGGAAGAGGTGTACGTGCCAGAGTAGCGTTTAAAAAACAAAGCAAGATTTTAAGAAAATCTGTGAGATTAAGCAATTTTTAACTCCAACATAAAATGGCTTTGAAACCAGAGCAGTGTTTGTCTGCAAGAAAAAGTTGCCAGAATTAATATCAGAAAAATGCCTGCAAGGAGCTTTTTTGGCCAAGAACAGATGAGAGAGGTGTAAATTAGAAATACTGCAAAGGCAAAAAGATCAGACACAAGCATCACAGTTGCATAAAAAGGGGGTAGATGGACAGAAAAACTATGCAAAGTGAATGTAGCATAAAGCTCCTCCAGAACACTGTAGATTTATTCTCCTAGCTTGTGAATACGTATCTTAAGAAATAGCTGTACATGATTACTTTGCAACTTTTATTTTTCTATTTTGATTCCTGCAACTAATCAGGGCAGAGATCTGTACAGCAAGACTCAGTCCTGTAACAAACAGTGCTCTTTTCTTTGTGTGCAGATCCAGAATTCACAAATGCAGAACCAGTCCCACCCTTCCAAGCAGGCATTGGTTCTGCCCCTACCATGCTGTGCAGCAAAAACCTCAGTGTCTGCAAGGCTGTTGTGTTATAAACTTTGGTGGTTTTGTAACTTGCCTATTTTCTGCAGCCTCAGGTTACAAGTAGGCAAATTCCACAAGACCAAGTTTAATGTCCTGACACAGTAGCTAGCAGCACATTTTGCAATGTCTACTTCCATCATTAATAAATCCATCCTCAAACATCTGGGAGACATGGGTAAGAAGAAAGCCTGGTATCTGCTATCTTGTGCACATGATCTTGATGGTAGTTTATAGAACTCAATGAACAATACAAAACTGTGAGGAGTTTTGTTTTAAATATTCCCACTAAACCAGTTCTATTGTCATTGTTCCATGCCTGAAGGGGAGAGAACAAGTCAGGTCAGGCATTCAAAGGATTTAAATCCCCTAAGTCTTGAGCAAAATTCCTTAAGTTGTGATGTTTGATTTACTTAGCTCTAAAGCAAGATGGGTCCACAGATATTACAAAAATGCTTAGAGCAAGATTTTAAATTGAAGCTGAAGTTTTCAAATGCCTATCTGAATATCTAAAATTTTGTAGCTTCAAAGAAACAACAGCAGCTTGAGCTCCCTGCTCTTTGTTCCAATGCTCTAGTCAAGGCTGGCAAAGATCTGAAAACACTTAGAACAAAAACTTGGTTGTAAGCTAAGTAGGAAAAGCAAGAAGAGTCAAAGAGGGGACACATGTAGAACACAGTTCAGAACACTTAATCTGAAGCAATCTTCAAACTGATATCTTTTGTTGTTTGGAGAATAATACTTTATAGAGAACAGGCAGCTACTCTTAAACAACCTTGTGTCAATCCAAACAAAGCCCAGTAGCTACAAAGGGAAAGGGAGAGAATGAGGACAACAGGTTTTCACTTTGAATTTCACCTCTTGACTTTCTGAGCTTGTATGAGGTGAGCTGTACTAGCATTCCCTGCTCAAATCAACAAGATAGGTTTTCAAAGGTAAAAAATCAATGGGCAGTGTCTTACTGTATCACATTTTGAAATGATAATCAACTTCAACAAGACTAGTGATGTTTGCCCTTAGCTTAAAGATTATATAAAAGACACAGTTGTCAGAGGAATAAAAATAAGTAAGAAACATTAAAATAATTACACCCTCCATCATGCTGTCTACATTCTTTTATTCACTTATTTAATTTGCTACTTTTTATATGATTGTCTCTCTTTATTCTGGTTAAAGTAAGAAAAAACCTAGTTATCTTGTAAATAAAGTATGAGCTGTGGATCTGCAAAACAACTCACATGGTGGTAATTGTTTTAACTGTATGACTTCTGCATCCTGGCAACTCACACACAGAAATACAGCATTTCTTCTTTTTACTGTACTGCCAGCTCCTTTGTGAGACATTACATTTCTAAAAGTAATTCTTAATGTTATAAAAACAATCTACTGTTAAAAGTTACTGCTGAGAATTTGATTAACGTGAGAAATTTCTCAGCAACACATACAATTTCTAGTCTCAGATGGATAAGTCTCCCCTTATCCCTTTTGAAGTGTTTATAACCTGATATACTGCCTGTTCTTCAAAAGCTTATTTTCTTCTTTTTGCATGTACTTTTCCAGATCTAGTACTGTGACTTGATTCCCTGATAAATAAGCCAGAATTACACTAGTGACTAGCAGATCTCTAGTTAATGCTGAAGAACAATTTGAGAGCCACTTTTAAAACATTTATGCTTGAAGGAGTCAAGGTTTCAAACCTCTACCAGCTATTTTTGCCATGTAAGTTTTCTAGCAAAGCTATTCACTATGTTGTTTTTCTCATGGGTGCTATAAAACTCTGTATTCCCTTTCACCTGCAGATAAAGAAAATAAAAATAACATAAAAGACAGTAGTGAGTCTTATTAAAAACACACAGAGAAGACTTGCATCGTTCATTCTACTATATTTTATTTTCCCATTCTTTGCATTAAAATGCATGGAACAAAGTTCTTTTAAAGACACATCCTTTTCCCCTCCCCACAATCTCTCACTACCACTTTTTTCCTCTTGGTTTTAAAAAGAACTGCAGGCTGACAGTTAATGAGAACAAAATCAGAAGTGGAAAACCAGGGCTGATTACAAATCAGCAGTCACACTGATAGAGGGCTTCTTATTCAGGAGCATCACACATCAGTAAATACTTCTTATTTCAAACCCACAAGGCATCAACACCAAGGCCTCCAAATGCTGCAACAAAACCATATGGACAACACTACTTTTGTGAATCTGGCTACAACAAAAGTTATATTGTGAACATGACTGTGCATAACATGCCATATGACACTTCATCATTAGAAACTGAATTAAAATAACATTAGTTCATGGTACTTGCATGCAAATGAGTGTCTTGTATCTGAATGCAGGCTGTCTTGGGAACTTATTTAAATAATTAAGCATGAAAAATGTTTTGCTCACAGAGAATGTTTCTCTTCCACTTCCCATGCCACTTCTACCCACATGAAATAAGATCTGTGCTTTACCTTGTGTTAAAGAGAGCTGCCTTCACTGCGATAGAGATTGCATCAAAGATGTTCCCACCACATTCCAATAACTGGGGAGGAAAAGGAGAATCTCTTTAAAAGAAAATCAGGCTAGTGTCTTTAAATGAAGTCTTTATTTAATTTAAACCTACTTGGAAAGGAAGAAAATTAATTACCAGAACAGGTTTTTAAAAAACAAAGTTGTCTTTAAAGCCTATCTATGAAAAGAAACAGATAGGAAATTAAGATTTCAGCTAACTGTATTATACATGCAAAATAGAAGAGTTAATGCACTTCATAATAAAATTAATGATAAAATTTAATAATAGAAGCTGAAATGAAACCACCACTGTTCTTAATCTTCTTGTGCTAAGGTTCTGATCTAGACTATGGCCAGAATACCCTTTATAAACTCATCACATTAATTCTTCAGTGTTAAATTAAGCCAATCAATTTTCTATATTTCATTTCAAAGAGGAGCCTTTTTAAAAAAATATCAGATGGACAAAACCAACTGGGAGAATTGCTTTCACAGAAGAAACACACACTGTCACCGAGAACCTGGTATGGAAAGCAAGTTATATAAGGGGTAGTTATGAAGGCACATCATGATTTATTCTCTTTATGGGAAAGAGTCATTGCCAGGTTTCTCTCACAGCTGAAACTGATCCAAGGAGAGCCTGATGTCAAAGTCTTGCAAATGAGTGTTATCAACAAGTGAGGTGTACGGAGGGAGCCTAGCTCAGCTTCTTCCCGTGAAGACTGGGAGAACAGCAAAGGGAAAAGCAGCACTGCATGCAAGGTAAAAAGGGAGGGCTCCCCATACCACTAACACCTTCTGCAGACTGCCAGGCCAGTCAGAGATGTGTCTGTCCACAGCCTACTGTCACTTCTCTGACAAGCCCAGCTCCCAGCTGCCATTTCAGTGCTATCTCCTGAGGACACACACACACAGAGCAGGCATTTGGATCTACTTCAGCAATGCTTCTCTGTGACATCAATCTATGCTGTATGATGAGAGCAAAACATGTTCTGCAATCCTGATTACATTGATTGTTCTTCAAAGTTTATTTAAAGATGAGATAAACTCCTGCACAGGGAGTAAATCATAAACAAGATATGCTGTAAAGACAGTTACTTTTTATGAAGACAGACTGAACAGTGTAAAAAGAATGACAAAAAGTTGGGATAGAAAGCTAAATACAAAGGTGATCAGATTATTTCTTTGCAAGCAGCTGCTGGATACAGAGAGGTTAACTTGCCCCTTTCAGTCGTGATTGGATTTTACTTGCTAACACAATAAGCCCCACAATATCTGTGTTATTAAAACACAATAATGGGATGTGCCTGCACTGTTGCTAGGCTGGTGTTCAGGCTGCTGTTCTAAAGCCTTCTCTGTACTACAGTGGCTCCTAGAGGCAAGGAACACTGCCTGCACAGAGCACGGTGCAACAATTCCTCCACAAAGCAATGAACACTTTTCTCAGCTCAAGCACCTTGTACTGACATTCCCCCCCCCCGTTTATTTAATTAGTTTTAGGACTAAGAAAGTCTACAAAACTGTGAGTTATGGGAAGCAAAGGGGTCTTTTCTGTTTTTAATTTACTGATATGCAAGTGAAAAAGTTATGGGAAAGAAAAGACAACACATTATTGACCTAACCTAATTCAGAGAAGCTTTTCCTCCAAAAGTAGATTCCTAACTTCTTTTTAATCACACTAGGGGCAGGGGAGGGGGAAATAGAAAAGAAGAGGAAATCCTGGAAGGTGCTCAGTAGTGAACTGCAAAAATTTCAAGAGAAACTGATGCACCCTGTCCTCCTGACACACAATCTACTGTGACTGGATAGGGAATGATTAGAGATTGCACACTTTGATTCTCCTTGCTTAGCCCAGGAGGCTGCTGGGGCCATTTATGGGGAAAAGGCTATACATATATATCAAAACTTACTTAAAAATGCCTAAAAGCTTCTTATTTCTGACACCAATGGCTTGCTTAGAATAGGAAGAAATTGAGGGAAACATAGAGAGGGTGAGAACAGGCCTTTGTGGTACTCCATGTTGATAATCTACTATTTGGAAGTGGAACACCTTCCAATATTAAGAAAAGAATGCATATACTCTGAAAGGTCAAGGTATATATTCTCCACCTTTGACACATGTATCTCAATTTGTCCATGTGCCTGCATCTTTGTGGTGTGCATGGCTGAAGTTATTTTTTTCCATTCTGATTGTACAGAATTATAGCATTTCTCAAGTACACTGACCACCAGAAAATATTTGAGAGATGTTTTTAATTGATGAAGCTTTTGCATGACTGCAAAACACACTATTACACTATTTCCTCTTTTGAGGCTGCATGTGTCAAATTTTGTTTACACAGAGGAGCTCAATATAGGTGTTTCAATCAAACTGTACATGGCTAAATTGCATAGGAATGGGGTATTTCCAGGCTCATAACATTTTTTGTGGATCTTTGTCTCTTCTGGAATGAGAGACTTCCAGACAAGCACCTTCACACCTGACTGCAAGGTACCAGTATTTTCAGCTTTATGACAGATTTGAGGTTTATTTTCCCTCCAATTTAACTATGCAATGCAACCACCAATGTAAAGAATTTCCAGGAATTCTGAAGGAAAATATCACCCAAAGGACTCTCTATGAGCGTTAATTTTATATTCAGAATCTGTCTCCCTCAAATGACAAATAATATCAGTTGCTCCTTTTATCAGCCCAAGTGTCATCCTTAAACCACTCTCTATAAAAAGTAGAATTCTATAGGAATGATTCAGCAACAGCAGCTTCAGGAAAATCTGTAGGTGTCAAGCACCTACACTGTCACATGTAATATGATCACATACTATCACATGTCTGCTGTTTAGAAAAGGAAATATTACAAATATGTCCAAAAAGTGAAAATACAGAGGAAAAAAAAGGTGGGGGTAGAACAGAAAAGAGAGAAACATTAACACTATCTTGTTCTAACTGAACCAACTGCTCTTCAATGGCTCACACACAAAATCCCTGCAGAATAAATATAACATCAAAAAGACTCATCAAGTTTAGAGTCATAATTATGAACCTGCAACAGATTTTTTATTGGCACTGTAAAAAGAGGTAAATGTAAAATTCCTTACATAAGACAGTGATGCCTTGATGCCCTGATGTTCATAATTCTGATACAATCAGTAGCATGAAAACAGGGAGGCTGTTTTTCTCTGTAACTGTGGACAATCAACAAATCTTTCCAGGAAGAATCAGATAATGACCAGCTATATCTCAAACAAAAGCTATACAGAACAGTGTGTGTGTGTATGTATATATATATACATATATATATATATACACACAGAAGCAGGGAAGCAGACTGCTTTATGAAGTGAAGAATTTTGTTTATGCAGTGCCTATGCAATATTTAGCAGCATGCTGCTTAAATAAGCACTGCATTTAATATTCTGTACCTCTGCCTGTAATTACCTAGTAACTAAAGGCCCCAGTGTGATTTCTCAGAACTAACACTTCATTCTCCATTAAACCCTGCCAAGCTGCAATAAGCCAGTGACTTGGGCTGTTAAAGCACTCAGCAGAGGTACATATTCCATCATTTTGTAGCTGGACTGTTGTACCATATCTACTCTAATTAGGCTAATGCTGCTGCATTTTAAATACCTAGTGAACTAATTTTCACATTTATTTAGGTCTTAGTCTAAATGTTCCTGTATTGTTCAACAAACCCCTGTATTTAATTTTCTGGCTGTACAGCTTAACATTTTGCACATTATTTCACAGACCCTAATGGATTCCTGTAATATCCCTTAACATATTTTCACTTCCGAATTTGATAAACAGAAACTCAACTTTGGACCAACAGGAATTGGAAATAATGTTCAGGAGAGTCTGACTTGCAGACTTCTATTGAAATTCCCATGACAGGGTGCTTTAAATGCAACATATTTGGAAATTGGGCTGCTGCATTCATCAGATTTGTATGCATAAAATTCAGTGTCCATTATTGTCATGGGAACAAATATTCAGTTTATCCTCTATGTTTAATACACATATACAAGTTTCATCAAAAAGCACCTCAGCAAAACCTAGCTTTTGCCAAAAAAGTTTCTATTTTACTTTAGTGAATTAGTTGTGATAAGAGTACAAAGAACCAGAGAGATGGACAGTTCTGTTAGGGCTAACATACATCCACGATATTTTACATTCATTTGAACAACATATTTGCTGTTACATCTAGCTTGGAAAAGAAGCTTACCCTTTAGTGGCAATTTCCTTGTCAGTATAAGATCACTGATTTTTATCTGAGACACATTCAGCGTATTCAATGTTTTATTAGTTCTGCAGTAGAACACCACTACCAAGAAGAGCAGAAAAGGAGCAAGCTGGAATTAGTGATTAACTACTATAAGTAGATAGATAAGTGCCATCCACGCTGTGATACATTATATCACATAATGAGAAGCTTTTTTTAAACAAAGAAATACAGAAGGTTATGCTAAGTCAGTCTCTGCCTTAGAAACATTTTGCTGAATCTTAGTTTTCATTTCTGTACTTACCAATACATCCACATAGAGAACCCAGCAGTGCTCTTTGGGATTAATACAAAGGGATTTCAAGTCTACACTGTTCTCACAGCTGAATACTCTGTACAGTGTATTTGCTATATCTGTGCCAAGTTCTTCTCCTCCCCGGCCTTCCAACTCAGGAGAATTTGAAGAACTAGATAAAGAAAGAAAAGAATACTTTCACTTGTGAAGCAGCAAATACCCAAAGAACATTTCTTAAATATAAAGCATTAAAAGTATCTAAGGATTTATTTGTACAAGAATAAGCATCCTGTCTGAAAAGGAATTATTTCCATTTTGCATAAGAGAAGGTTTTGATGCAGATAATATACTGACATTTTGTTACAAATACTAACTAAATCCCACTACTATCTTCAGTTCCCCAGTTATAATTAAAGTAAAATTTGGTGAATTCTCTCAGAGATTATTTCTTAAGCACTGCCAGCTTCTATCACCTCTACTCTTAAAAAAAAAAAAAGGGACATCTGTATTAAGTTCACAACAGCTACCAAGACAGCCTAGTGAGAGTTGAGTGTTCAATTATTAAGAGACTGGCTAAGAAGAGACCAGATATGATGATATGACAAGTAGAATACTAATTTCTTGTAAGTAACATGACTGCCTGACCTTAATTGATAATTTCTTTACTGGGTGTACTGTCTGCTATCAAGCCCCTAGAAGAAAGCATGTCATTACTCTCTGCAGCTTATGGAGAACAGCAACTAAACATCTTTTCCTGAAGTGATCTGACAAAGCGTGTAGTCTTCACTTCCCTTTATTCCAACATAACAAACTATTTATGAGCAGTCATGCAAGAAAGCCCTTGGGTGCTGGGGCCTGCTACACAGCTAAAAACTTCTAACAATAGAAAAAAACAAGCCTGCAAACAAAAAAAAACCTAAAAACAAAACACCAAAACAAACAAACAAAAAAACCCCAAACCAACAAACAAAAAAACCCCAAACAAACAAAAGCCAAACTAAACAAACCAAACAAAACCCACCCCAAACCTAACAAAAAATGTCTTGCCTCCAAAGAACAATCAAATAGAGCATAAATGTCCAGAGATGCATATATAGCAAAACAATGAGCAAAGATTCCAAACCCAGCCTCTGGTTTATAGAGAGGGCAAGAATATTCTCAAGCAGTGGACCTGTAGCAGCATTGCAAATCTTGTTTTAAAATAAACCAGTCAGACCTCTACCAAATTAATCTCTCATTGGAGAACACATCAAAGGACTGGTTACACAGAAGAAGTTTTGGTCTGTTCAAAATCAGAAATGGCCATGCCCCATATTCTCCTGGTGGGGCACTGCACTGCTACAGGGCATGTCACAGGGCAAATTTCTCATGACATGTACATTTTGTGTCTATATGATGATATAAAACACCAGGAATACAAAAATACAGCAGAAAACTAGGTCTTGGATAATTAACCCTTCACCTTAAAAAAAAAACCAACCCAAACAACTAAAGATTGACATTATCAAGGTGTGACTTAAACCATCAAGTGAGCCGTGCCAATAATACTGCAGAATCTATAAGCTTACATATAATTATCTACTATTATTCTTACCTCACAGTAACTCTCCCAACTTCTTGTTTTGCAGAGTTGATGAAAACTCTGCAAGACACAGTTTTGTTTGTCAGGAAGAACTACTGGATTTTACAGAAGTTATTTGTTGCTACTAGAAACAGATAGCACTATACATGCTTAAAAATACAAAGAAATGTTGCTGCCAATTAAGCACTGATCTACACTTCTAAACTATATTTGCCACATGAATAAGCACTGCAAGTGTGGCACACAATATTATTCAGGGTTATTAGACACCAATTTTATGAGATAGGATCTGATTTAAGTATAACTCAGTGCTGATTCAGGTCTTCAGGTTGTATTAAACAAGCACTTATCCATGGAAGAAGCTTTTATGCAAGTTAACACGATCATTCTGTTTAAGCCATAGTTATGAAAGCATTATGATCCCTATGGCAAGCTGCAAGAATTATGCAAACTTCAATCTATGCCTCACTATAATTTCTAAACACAAAGTTTTATCAAATGTTGTATTTTTGATTAAGATTGAATGTTTTCTTTGACAATGAGTAGAAAGAACCTAAGATTCAATTGGAATATCACTGTACATTTCACTGCATCTTATTTCCATTATCGTTTTAACACTTCATTTCCTTGCAATCACAATGAAATAAAGAAGCAAGGTTAGCAGGATATGATTGTAACTATTTGGCAAATACTGCCACCTAATGCCTACAGACTACTGCAGTAACTTACACTGGGCAAAATTTGGAAAGAGGATGTCTCAACAGACTAGAAAATGACAAAAAACTTTGCTTATGGAGAACAGAAAGAACTTTGTAGTGGTACAGAATTTCTATGCCAAAGCAGCATGTAACTTTCAAGACTACCAAAATCATTTCAGTGACACATTGCCTAACTATCAGAGATTCCTCTTAAAGCATAATGATGCTTCTATCACTGTATTCAGATCTCTACTGAATTTCAAAACTCCTCCTGTTGCCAGTCAAAATCTTTCTGTTGCAACAGTTACACATTTCTCACTTACTGCTCAGGCCATTAATATACTGTAATCTACAGATGGTCAGATCTGGACAAATACATGCCTTGCTTCCCTAATTCCACAAACAAAATCTGATGCATTCAAGGAATTCAGATGTCTGCTTTTCTTCTTGTTTCTATTTCTTACAGTTTGAAAGTGATAAATCAGATCAGCCAGAAAGCTCAAATGTGATACAAGCAGACACAGCAGTCTTTCAGCATCAAGGGCCAGGATGAATGTCTTCTCCAGTGATGAAAGGCAGTAAGAATACCACACATATTAGGACATAGACTTGTTTTATGGTAATTAATTTCTAGGATCACAAACCAGTGTCCCTAAAATCATCCCCTCCAGAGATTTGCATTAAAGTCTGTCTCAAAATGGGACTAAGTGTGCTCCTCAGATTTCAGGTAAAGGACTCAGGGCAGAATAAAGACAAACAGAAGTTTGGAGCAGAGAATTATACACATGATCCAGCAAATGATTATTTTCATCAGTAAAAGAAACCACGAAAGTTTCAGGAAATGAGCATTTTAAGATAGCAATCACTGCAGTCTGAGTTTTTAATATTAGCTTCAGCAATATAAAAGCCAAATAGAACACACAGGAACTTCACCAGAAGATTCAGGGTATGGAATTCTGCTCAGTTACTACCACCCAGTGGCAGTCTGGCAAAGCATCAGGGTACTGACAGCAGCTCATTCCCCTTGACAGAGGGAAGCTGCCTCCACTTCAGCTTTTGTTTTTTGCATCTTTCTGGAAGCTGAAGAGCACCTTTCCCTGTGCCACAAGTATGTGACAAGTGAGTACAATACTCTAAAGTTCAGGCCCTTGGATCCTGCTATCACAGAAAGATTACTTATTTCCTGAACTGACTAAATGCAGCTCCCAAAGATTGATGCACATCTCCCTCCCAGCCCATGAAGCAGAGATTAACAGAAAATGCAACTGAACATTAATCTAATGAGTTGAAGTTTTTCTAATATCTGTTTCCATACACAAGTATCACAGAGCTGCCATATGTCCACAGACCACTTTTTTTAGGAATGAAATCTCCCTGCTGTCAGTGGACTTTCTTCATATAGAGACAACCAGAAAAAAGCTCCAAAACAATAAACATGCACCATTTAAGACACTTCATACATGAGTTCTAACAGCAGGACCACATTCAAGATCATCTTCCCATCTGATGTTTTTTGAACAGCAATTGTAAACAAACTATCAATTCACAGGTGAGTGCTTTCCTTTAAAGCATAAGTTTCCACAGTTAACTAGAACATACTGATGTACACAGGCAGTCTTAGATAAGGCTGCATAATGTGACACACCAATGTTCAGGCAGATACAGACAATTAGGTCAGAAAGATTATCAGACATACACTTAGTAGCACTCATACCTTGGCTTTGACAATGGTATATTGGTTTAATGTCAGAGTAGCAACATTTTTTTGTTTTTAATAAAAATGAAAAGAGATGTCACATGCAAAGCGGCCAACTTGACGTGGCCAAGGCTTTTATGAGAGGTCCCCAAAGCAATTTAAATCATAAAGAACAGTTTTGGGTAAGTCTGAAAAACATGGCTATTGTAGTCTCAGGCTGCAGACAATTTAAACTAACACTGAGATGTCACTGTGCTATCTCAGAGCAACCTGAAAACAAGAGTTCTCAGTTTGCTTCTAGCTTCTTCCATAATTCAAACACTGTCAAGACTGTAAGGATAAACAACAGTCCATTTGTAGCAAAATGCAAGAAATTTGATTAAAAACAAACAGCCTTTTAGTTAATGAAAAGATGGATTCATTCATAAATATATAACTAAAATTTCTAATTCATTTTTGCAGTACCTATTACACTAGGGGTTTTTCTTTCAAAAAAAAAAAGTTTTGTACTAAACACACTTCAAACTTTTTCCACTGCTTTCACGGACAAAGTAAGCAAACCTTTAAGTACAGTCAAAGTACAGTCTGTAATGGTCAATTCTTTTCTTTCAACTTACTTTTTTTGAAAGAAATTTTCTCTGTTTTATCATGGTAAAAACAATCCTAGACATTTTAGTCATGAAGTCTGGTTCCAAGCATGTGTACTCGAACCATTACACTTTTCCAGCAGCAGTGATGCTATGCAATTTGGGATTGTTTTATTTAACCTTTTCTCATTCTTTAACTCCTGCTGATTTGCTTCTTTTGGATTTGCAAGACCAGAAAATTTCTCAACATTCACTGCTACTGAAACAGTAAAATAATTGTTTCTAATACTCAAACCCCTAGAGGAGGTTGGTGGAATGAAGGCATAAACTTCTGAAGAATGGCAAGACCTGATTAGTCATTTATTCCAAATATTAGATCTATTTCATTCTTTTCTAGTATACTAACCAGTCAACAAAAAATTCCAGGTAACCTTCATCTGGTTTCTCCAACTTCGGTGTCCCCATTTCAGCTTTTATGCCTACCAAGATATCAGTTTCTCCCTATTAAAATAGAAACACATCACACAACTGGAATTATAAGTACAGAACTATTTGTTTAATTTAAATGTCTATGGTAAGCTGACATTTCTACCTTTCAGTTATCGGATCGTTCTATCAGAGTGAACTTAAAATAACATTTTTTGTAAAAAACAAAAGGCTTTAGAAGGACAACATTAAGTGTAAGAAGATTCTTCAAACAATTATCATACACGTTACCTATCTCTAGGTTAAAAAGACTCTTAATATCCAAGACTACTACTGTCATTTTGGCTCTGTAAACAGCTCTTTCTGCAGAACTTTCATAATGGTGCACAGTACATTTATCTTCTTCTTCAGTAAACACGTCAGAAATAGTTTTGCTTCATTTTAAAAGAATACAAATTTTTGCCCCTCCCAGAAACTAGGCACAACAGTGACTTCAGTTTTCAAGATTAAATATTAGATTAGTTCAGACTGAAGGCTGTCCAGGCCCTTTACAGTAAATCCAGCTCAAGCCAGCCTGAACTGATTATACATCCTGCCATTATTTCCATATCCCATCGTTTCAGTTACTGCTATACCCATACATGTTATTGCACACACAAGCCTATCTACAAATAGCATCAGATTAACTAGTCACAGGAACAAGCAATTTCATCAGCAAGGTACCCAATCCCTAAGAAATTTACCTACCAGCTTTACTCTTGCAGATCCACTTGTGTTTGATACAACATCTGTTTCTACTTCTGCACATCTGTAATCTTCACAGCCTCGACCGTCTACACGGAGGTCTTCCTAAGTATGACAACCAATATATTGCTAAGGCAATCAGTAATGAAAAGTAAAAACAAAACAACAAACAAAAAACTCCCACCACAAACCAAAAACTGTGACTTTAAACTTTCCTTCTCCCACACCAAATGCAGCAGTAAAAAGGATATAAAAGCAACAGCTTGTAGTTTCACCATGGAATACAAAAGAACCAACTATACTTTTTAATTTATATCTCATTTATGTAGAGCTTGTAACAAGCAATCTGCAGGCTGACATGAATTGCACCAACTCCCTCTAATTCCCAAAAGAAAGTTTCAGATTTCACAACTGTAAAGGCCTTGGCTTTAATTGGTACTTTACCTAACGCAACCCAGCTCCATCCTGGCATAGGCAAGTTCTGTACTTTTACATCAGTAATTAGGACCCCAGCAGACAAAAATAATGCACCAGCCTTCCAAATGCTTTCATCCATTTGTACTCCACAAACAAGCATTACACATCCTCTGATACTATACAGATTGTTCCCATAAAACCAGGTTGTTTTTCAGTAAACTTCAGTAGGAATACAATTCTTTTCTCTTTGGGGCTTCTCCTTAAGCACCCTTCACTCTTCCTCCTTTGTCCACTCATGTTCCTTTGCTAAATTACAAGCTAAAACTCTATGCAATGGCAATAACCTGAAGAAGAGCCAGGGAAGAGCAAGGAAAGAGGAGCAAAAAAAAAAAAAAAAAGCAAGAGGGGACAGAAGGATATTAATCTCTTAGAGATCATCTAAAGGAGGGCAATGAAGATGGTGAAGGGCCTTGAGGGGAAGTGGTTTGAAGAGATGCTGAGGTCACTTGGTCAGTTCAGCCTGGAGGAGACTGAGGGGAGAGCCCACTGCACTCTACAGCTTCCTTGTGAGAGGAAGAGGAGCGGCAGGCACTGATCTCTTCTCTGTGGCGGCCAGTGACAGGACCCGAGGGAATGGCCTGGATTTGTGTCAGGGGAGGCACAGGTTGGACATCGGGAAAAGGTTTTTGACCCAGAGGGTGGCTGGGCACTGGAAAAGGCTCCCATGGGAAGTGGTCACAACACCAAGCTCGACAGAGCTCAAGAAGCATTTGGACAATGCTCTCAAGCACGTGGTATGACCCTAGGGGTGCTCTGTGCATGGCCAGGAGTGCGTGAAACTCGTGGCCTCCTTCCAAATCAGCAGATGATGTGATTCTCTGAAAACAAATCCACGTCCCGCTCTCAGCCTGCTTCCCGTCCCGATGCTCGATGTGCTGTGATAACTCCAGAGGTTCGCCACCACACTCAGCAGTGGAGGGCTCCCTCCCTCCCTCTCTACTCCCTCCTCCCCAGCCCAGCTCGTTCCGTGCCGCCGGTACCTGCACGCCGTGCACGATGTAAAGCTTCTCCGCCTCGCTCAGCACCACGGACGCCATTCCCGCCGCCTCCCGGCCGCACCTGCGCAGTGCCCGCTTCCTGCCCGCCTTCCTGCCCGCCCTCCATCCGCCCGCCGGCGCCGATAGCGGGGACGCTGCGGCTGCCCGGGGCTGGTGTTCCCCCCGCCCAGCCGGCACCGCCGCCTCACTGCGAGGGCTCCCCTTGCCTGGTGGCCAAGCGCGAGGTGCAGCCGGGAAGCCGCAGAAACCTTTCACGTCCCGCTCTGGACGCGGTACCCACTGGGCACCCCGCATCCCGGAAAGCGTCCCGTCCAAGCAGCTGACCCTCGCGGTAAAAACAAATCTCCCGCTTTCTGCCAAAAGCTCCTCCAGGAGGCTGTGGAAGCATCCAGGTGCGCAGCAATTAATCGCATGGTCATAGTTCTCTGCGTTTCCTCATTTTCCTTGCGGAGTTTTTAACCTCAGAAAGGTCCAAGCGAGGTGCGGTGCGCGGGGAAGGCTGGTGCGGGAGCAGGGAAGAAACCAAATGCTTTCCTTAGGAGATTCTCATTGTGAAAAACGCCAATCACTTGTTTTTAAAAGTTTAATTATAATAAAATGGTTATAAAAGTAGTAATACAATTAGAGTAATAATAATTTGGGCGATTTGAATTAGGACAATATGAGACAATAGAAACAAAGAGTTACGGACGTCCGGGTACCTTTTCTGGGCAACACAAGCCCGAAAAAGGATCCCCGTTAACAAAGGATTAACCCTTAAAAGCAACAGCCTGTTGCATGTTCATACATCTCGTACATGATGCATAAATTCCATTCAAAGACAGGATTCTGTATGGTCACCATCAGCTTCAACCTCTGAATCCTAACAGCGCCTTCCCAGAGGTGGGAAGAAGTTTGTTTCTTCTGATAAGAGGACAGTAAATTCTTTTTATCTGAAAGGTTTAGGTGTCCTATGGCTGCTATCTCACTGCAAGTCCTTTCTTTAAAAAAGTAGCCTACATAGCATCTTTTCTATTTTAACATTTCTTATAACCTAAAACTATATTTAACACACTACTTAAGAGAATACAGCATTACTTTCTAACACAACACATATAATAATAATTTTAATAGTTGCAAAAAGCCAATCATAAAATATGCATTTTTCACATCTTGGTCCTGTGCCAGATATTGCTGGGAAAGTGGCGTGGGAAATGTGATTAAAAACTCGCACTATATATTAAAACAATAATTAAGGGTTGGGTTTTTTTGACAGCCTTAATTGAGAGTTTCATAACAGCCATTAATGTAAGTTTGCATGCTTTTTTGCACAGCTCCTGTGTGATAATTTTCAGAGTATTTTAAAAGATTCTATCTTGACTTCATGCTGATGCTTGGCTAAAAATGATCCATGGCTCCCAAGGATTACTCAGCACACTGCCAGAGTTTATGCAGCTTTCCACAACTCCTTGTTGTACAAAGCATTCCTGTCTGTGCCTACTTGAGCAGGTGGCATGATGCAGTGGGAGCAAACAAGAGAGATGGATGGTTTGGGGAGTTTTAGCTTGGTCTGGTCCCATTGGCAGGCTGCTTATCAATCAGCAGTGATGATGTGAGTGAATTCTTGATCTGAAGCAGTGTTAATGCAGATGCACCCTATGATTTCCACTGAGAACATAGGGAGATGACATTCTGGCTCTCATCTTCGTTCCTGACTCCCATGGCTCAGCCCACAGCAGCTAACAGTTACAATTGCCAGGAAAGAGTGATGTGTTAATTTTTTTGCCACTTCTGCCCCCCCCAGCTTGGAGTCTACCTAATGTTAGTCAAATTCTTGCACAGTCCAGAGGCTAAGCTAGCAAATCTCGCTCATATGCAAACAGCAGTCTTTCAAAGGTGGGAGGAGCCCAGGTTTGGCTCGTTTTTTCCTCAGGCTGGGCAGAAGGCAACCTCTTGCCCTAAAGAGCACTTCTGAGGACATTCAAATTCCACCAGAAGGCAGCAGTGAAGCTTATCATACAAAAAAGGATGCCACTTGTTTCTTGGGTTTGTTTGGGTTTGTATGTTGGGGTTTTTTTTAACAAAGGAAAAGCAGTATCTTTTAACTTCATTGTGGTAAATGAATGATGTGTGTTGGCCCACGTCATGGTTTGACACTGACTAAACACCAGGCACCCATGAAAGCTGTGTGCTGATCTTCTCTTGCTCTCAGCTGGGCAGAGGAGTCAAAAAAATGCAATGGAGAACTCTTGAGTTGAGGTGAGAACTGGGAGAAACTCAGCCCTTGCTCTGGCTCTGAACATGACACCAGCAGTGGAGCACTCTGTCACAGAATCACAGTCACCGAACGGGTACAGTTGGAATGGACCACTGTGGGTCATCTGGTCCAACCTCCCTGCTCAAGCAGGGCTGTCCTAGAGCACAGGGCACAGGATTGTTTTTCAGTATCTCCTGTGAGGCAGACTCTACAACCTCTTTGTACAACTTCTTCCAGTGTCACCCACACAGTAAAGAAGTTCTTCCTCATGTTCAGGTGAAACTTTGTGTGCATCAGTTTCTGCCCACTGCCCCGCACCCTAGTGCTTGGCACTGAGAGGAGCCCGGCTCCATCTCTTTGGCACACCCACACCCTCTCCTTTCAGACATTTATACACATTAATGATGTCCCCTCTCAGTAGTCTCTTCTCGAGACTGAACAGGCCAACTCCCTCGGCTTTTCCTCCTAGAATGAAACTCCAGTCCCCCAAACATCCTCACTGCTCTGCACTGTACGGCTCCTCCTTGTGTGCCAACAGTTTCTGGATACCTGCAAACCAAAACTACCCTGAACCCGCCTGGGACTCAGAGATGCCCGCTGAGGCAGAACCATCCGTTCCCATGCCAAAACAAAAAAGTGTGGGGTTTTTCCTCACAAAACCCGCATTTCCCCCCAGGGCCCCGCACGCCCGGGCCGTTAACGCGCAGTGGGCACAGGCGGTCCGCAGCTGCTCGGGCCCATCCGCCGCTGTCGTCCGTGGGCCGGGGAGCCCTTGGCGGGGCGGGGAAGGGCAGGGCCGGGCCGCGCTGCCTCCCGCCGCCGCCGCCGTTCACTTCCTGGTTCCTCCCGGCGGCCGCTCCACCTCCGCGCAAGGGGCGGGCGGGCGGCCGGCGGAAGGGGGGGGGTGCGGTGCCGTGCCGTGCCGCTGCCGGCGCGGGGGCGGCGGGGCGCGCCGGACCCGCGGCGGCGGCGGCGGCCACTGGGGTAGGTGGGTGCGACTGACAGCGCGGGGCGGGGGGTGCTGGGGGGCGGGCAGGTGTGTGCGCCGGCGGAGCGGGGCGGGAGCGGGAACTGGGAGCAGAGAGCGGGGAGCCGGGAGCGGGCCGCCGGTGGACGCCATCCCGCCGCTGCACCAGCTGCCTCCCGGCCCCGCCGCTGTCCCTGTGGTGTCCCCGGCCCGCGCGGCCCCTCGGCAGTACGTGCGGGAGCCCCGGGGTGGCGCGGCCGCCCAAGGGCCGCGCAGGGCTCCGCATCCCTCGGCGGGGCCCCCGGGCCAGGGCCGGGCGGCGGCTCCTGTCCCGCAGCGGCGTCCCCGGGACCTGTGGGCATCGGTCGGGAAACGGGCGGAGGGCTCCCGCTCTCACCTCGCCGCCTTCCAGCGCTGGGCTTTAAACACTGGGAAGCTGAACGCGTTAAATGATAGCGTGCTCAGTACGCGGTTTAGGTCTGCTCCGCGGCCTTTCGGAGCAGCGTTGAGTCCCCTCTACAGGAAATTTAAAGTCGGAGCCTCCAGCGATTTCTTCGGGGTCCTGTGACCTGTCGGTGGATTGCAGTGGTCCTGTAATTTGCTAATGCGTTGCAGCGATGGGAGCAGCTGGCCAGCGAGTGGAGCTGACCGTGTCGCTTCCGAGGTGGCCCTGGTCACCCGGCGTGTGGCTGTCCCATGGCCCCATCGGCCAGGTGCGCCCCCGGCATCGGCAGCGATCCCTGGCCAAAGCATGGCGCTGGGCTGGGCTGTGCTGTGGCGGGTTTAGTTGAAATGGATGGTGAGTTTTACGGCTGTAGCAAGCGATCCGGACTGGTTTAGAACGGCAGCTTCTGAGTGCTACTGGAGTTGTTCTGTAAGGTAAATTTTTAAGAAGAAGCAAGAGCTCACCATGGCTCATTAGAAAATAGTCTTCAAGAAAACAATCAAGAAAAGAGGCCTTGGGGAGGACGGGGCAGCAATCTGGTCCCTGATGGGCTCTCCACTTGGTGTGAACCCTTGAGGGATGTGGGATGGACAGCAAAGTTCGTTTAGATGTCTTTCCTTTGATCCCGATTCAGAAAAGCTAAACTGTGTTATTCAGCATGAGAGAGAGCCACAGTGTGCCAGACTCCTGGCACAGCAAAGGTGTGTGTGGAATGTCAGATCTGTAGGAAAGGAGCCCAAATTTGGATGGTTGTTCTGATACGGTGGAATCACAGAGAGGGGAGGGACTGGTGACTTACGGTGAGTGACTGCATTGGGTGTCTTGTGGTGTACATAGCAAGGCATTAGTGAGGACCATATTTTCCTTTGCTTAATGAAAGCAACAAATAAGTCTTTTGTGTAGCATTACAGGCATTTCAGTGATAAGAGTCACCATAAAGGGAGCCACGCCACTCTTACGTCTTTTAAAAATGCAGCCCCATGTGTGCAATAAAGATGCGCTCCTTCAAAGGCCACGACTCTGTCAGCGTAGCTCTTGGTGCTGCCTCACTGATGCAATAGTGTGTGTCACACCAGAGGGACCTGCTGCTGGTAGTAAGTTGTGTCTGACTGAATGTTCATTGAGACTTACAAGATGCGGCCCAGAAACTCTTGTGTGTTTATAGGTTTATGAAGGAGCAAATATCAGGTGTACCTAAACCCCAAAATATTTGTTGTGACATTTAGGACCTGTAGCAATAACATCTATTGGGTATTCTCATGTATGTTTCTGCTTCCTTTTAATTTTCATTTAAAGTGATGTAGTTACAGACAAGGGTGTCTATTTCAGTTTGAAACTGCTAGTGTGGTTGTAGACAAAAGTACACAAATGTAATTTAATCCAGATAATGGGAGCAGGTTGCAAGAAGCTGAATTCCTCAGCAGATGCAGGTCTGCTGTGCCCAAGTAGTTATGTGTTTTTTCTGGGCAGTTTCCTTTGCGTCAGAGAAGGGGAACAGCTGACAGTCTTCAGCAGTGTGTGTGTATCCTGGGCAGTGGTAGCTCAGTTTTGGTGAATCTTTTTCTTACCTAATAGGAATTTACTTTTTTCAATGGGTGGATTGCTGTGCACCTCCAGCAGAAGAGGAGCTAGCAGTGCTGCATAGTCCATGCAGTTTAAACCGTGTGTTGCATGATTTCAGAAAGACTTGGAGCCAGTCACTGTGCAGACATTTCCCATACAGCTCTAACAGGGCATCTCTCCTGTAGAGGAGACTAGATGGGCACCCACAGTGGTGTCAGTCTGAAAATGGACTGGCTGTAGCTCAGCCAGTCTCTGCAGATGTTAGTTGGCTGAGCTTATGCTTTTCTCTGATGCCTCTGCAGTGTAGACATGACCTTTTTCTTAGGGCAATATTCAGGAATACAGTTTTTCTACAGCCCCTTCCTGACAGAAAACAGCAGATAATGTAAAATATGACACAACAGAATATCATCTTGTCAGTTTTTATTTCCCCCATCCTGTTCTTAGCTGGTTGAAGCAAACTATATGTGACCGATTGTACCTGGAACATCATATTTAACCTGAGCATGTAGCTGATCTGAAGCTTTGGGTTGTGTTCGAGAAAAGGAGAAGTTAAAGCTTTCCTAATTGAAGCTGTGTGTTTCCTGGGTTGTGCAGGCAATAAGGAAAGAAGATAGCCCTTGCCTGGAGCTGCAGTGCAGCAAGTCTGCCAGTAACACTTCACACATTGTCCGTTGGAGAGGGAGTCCAGGAACACGAGCCAGCTTGTTTGCAGGGTGTGGGTGCCAAAGGCCTCCCCATATGGCAGCAGTTCCCTGCTAGTGAGGTGCAAGGTGTTAGAGGCAAGGTGCAGCTGGGTGCTGGCTCACTGCATGGGAGCACTGGTGTGTTAACTCCTGTCATTTGCTTCTGGCTGTGCCCCCAGCCTGGGGGCTGCTTGGGAGTGCTTCTGGAGACTGAGTGAGAGATTTGTCTAGGCTTATAGCCCCATATTTCTCTTTGCACCACCAGGGTGACCATACAGAACCCCTGCTGTTACAGGAGAAGAGGTAGAAGTGCAAGAGGAGGGGGAAAAAAGAAAGGGAGGATAGATATGGAAAGGTAAGGAAATGAGAGGGAAGGGTACAGCATCAGAATTCAGCTAGAAAAATGTTGGGAAGTGCTATTCCAGGAGCAAGTAAAACAGCAAGTAGAAAAGGACACAGAGGACTCACTGTTAAGATCCTTTGACAACAGAGGAATGTTGAATGAGAGGAAATGCAATGCCTTTGTTGTTCCTGCTCCTGGGCTGGTAGTGGATGGTGTGTTTGTCATGTTCAGCTGTGAGTTTTGCAATAACGCAGAATTGACGGGTGACCAATCTTAAGTGTGGGGCAGCATGCAGAAGTTAAAACAAGTGGGCTGAAGCTGAAACAGTCTGAGTAAAGGTAGTGTAAAATACTATGCTCTTGAAAAAAAAAAAGGTAAAAAAAGACATATGCAGGCTTAGTGGGAAGGCAGTAGTACCGTATCATAGATTACAGGGAGGACTGTAACAGATGATAAAGGTAGGTAATGTGATATGCATTCTTTGTTCTTTGCAGTGGCCACTTGAATTACAGATGTCCAATACAGTACAGAATAGATAAGGGAGATATTATATATGGTAGCTACCATATATTAATTTATTTCTTTGTATTACAAAAGAAAATTAAGGTTTACACACAGAAGCTATTTTTTATGGCAGCAAGGATCCCTGCTGCTTGCCAGCACTAAAGTTAGCAAAACAAGAAATGCTTAGTTTGCCAACTCAGATGTTCTTTGCTATGTTTCAAAAGCTTTAACCTACAGCAACTTTGAACCTGCAGGTTTTTCCAGTTCTCTGAAGTAGCAGCATATGTTTCTTCTAGTTGTGATTTTAACTTTTCAGGATAGAGGTGATAATTGTTTGGTCCCTGTGTTTTTAATGTGCTGTTTTAATGTATGCCCTGTGTACTTTCGGTATTGGCTTAGGGATCTGCTTAGGTGTAATATGTAGATTTGAAATCTAAATGCCTTACAGCCTTTGTACCTACGTCTTTACTTACCCATATGTGGCAAAGCAGAATAATAAACTACAGGCAGGGGAATAAAATCAGAGAGTGACTGACTTGTTCATGCTTGTGAAGAGGGGGCTGTAGCAAAAGCAGGTGAGAGCCAAATCCTGCGATAGACCATCTTGAGTGAAAACCTATGTCTGGTAGTAAAGTGCTCTTTCTGACTTGAAAGATAGTAGTTAAAATATTTTTTTAGACTGGAGGGTTTCTGCCAGCTTCTTATTATGATTAAAACTTTAAAGCTGCAGCTCTGTCTTGCTTTGCAAAACATATTCCTTATGCCAGGAAAGTTGTGTGGTTTTTAAAATTGAAACTGAAAATAATACCAGTTTTATAGATAAGCCTTTCCCTTTATTTTTTGTCTTTGTTAAAAAAAAATGTTGATAAAGGACAAATTGAGAATTTACGTTCCCCTAATCCAGTGGCTTGCTGTTTTAGGTCCTGAGTCAGCATGTAAATTGCAAAGCTGTCTAGAAGATCAGGACAGCTTCTCCTGTTCTGTCTCTCATAAGGCTGTGCATTCAGGATAACTGCAGTGCTGTGGGAAAGCATGACATTCCCATCTGTTGTTTTCTGTTTCCTGGTGCAGTCTCTCCGGCACGATTGCTCTTTCCTTCCAATGCTTAACTTTAGATAGGTGGCAATGCAACAAGGATGGTGTGTTCAGGATTAGTATTTCTCTTTTGACGTGGGTTAAGTAGCTTGTTGTATTTGGTTTATTGGGAAACTGTGAGATTGAAGTAACAGAACATCTCTGTTGCCCTTGCAGCTCTGGTAGTTAAAAACTTACCAGTTATTTTGTAATGGTTCATTACTTAATGACAGTTTTATAAAGTACCTTCTATCTCTGATGAAAGACTTAGTAAGATCACTGACTGTGATCAGACCAAGTCAGATCCAAGTCTGACCTCAGTCTTGATGCCTTTGTGATTTGTGCCCTGTTTCTACATGTTGCCCCAATTTTGTCACTCATCCATAGTGGTTCAGTGTTTGTACCTTGGACAGTAACTACATTGTCTTTGCTCTCCTTTGCTCAGGCTGGCAGCTGGCAGGCCTTTTGGTGTGGGTGCAGTCACCAGATAACTCAGACTCTTAGGTCGGTCTTTATTGCATTACAATTTATTTATACAATACATGTCCATTGGTTAAACAGAAATGA
The DNA here is from genome assembly GCF_028769735.1 of Zonotrichia leucophrys gambelii. Taxonomy (NCBI): domain Eukaryota; kingdom Metazoa; phylum Chordata; class Aves; order Passeriformes; family Passerellidae; genus Zonotrichia; species Zonotrichia leucophrys. The sequence goes on along the minus strand of NC_088171.1, from coordinate 46,456,002 downwards.
TACAGACATTAACCAGGGAGCTGTTCCATCCACGCTGAGAGACTACATGCCACAAGCATCAGGATAGGGAAACCCCTGTATTTGTAATTCAGAAAACTTGACCTTATTTTCCTTTCAGTTCTACTAATGGAATTCCTCTGGCACTGTTGAAGTTGCTTCTTGTCTACACTGATGTAAATTAGAGGAGGGCTTAGGGGTTTGTGCCTTATGTGACTGCATCTCTTTTGAGGTGCAGTCTGATCCAAACCCTCAGGATGGAGCTTCTAGATATGACAGGCATCTTTGATGTAATTTCCCCTTTCTCTCCTTAGGGAGAAGTTTCCTCTGTGTATTTGCTCTCCTATTCAAATGTGTTCTTCAGGAAGGCATGGCTTCAATTAAATCTTCCCCTCTAATAAGATGCTTCTAATAAAAATAATGAAAGTATGATTTTAGCATGAGCCATTTTTACTAAGGTCTTGTTCATGTGTGGCATCCTTGAAGTAAGAAATAAATTAAAAATAGAAAATAGCATCAAAATAGTTGATGTTATAAACACTTTTGTAAACAATTACTGTAAAGCATTGTAGTGCAGCCATTTACTCCCTTTACGTATAGAAAAATGTTATAAATTGGTTATCATCTGGTTTTACATGCTCTCTATTCCTCTTTTTAAGGGAGGTAATCCAAGCCTGTGCTTCTACCCTCAGGAAACATAAATATATTTTAAGCCTTGTAATTTTTTAAAGGTTTCTTTACGCCATTTTTCTGGAGTATGGGAACTGAAAGTGTTGCAATTGCCTGACTTCAGGGGTCAAAGGATTCAGGAGACTCTTGAGATGTTTGTGAGCCTTTTGCTAAAGGCAGATGCATAGCTGGTAATGTAATGTTTAGGCTGTAACTGTACTCCTTAAAGTAGCCTGAATTTCCTGGTGAAAAGTGAAGAAGTGTCTGTGGTAGGCACAATGCTGTTCCCTGCCCCTGGAGGAGGCTGGCAGCACCGACTTTGCCCTGTGATAATTCCATCTGACTCATCGGGTGTCCCGTAAGCACAGCCTTCACTTCCGTGCCCGCTCCTTCCTTCCCTGCTGCCTCTGCCATTGGAACCCAGCAGGAGGTTTCTGCCCCTTTGGGGTTTCAGCCCCAGTTGGGGTGGGGTTTGTTGTGTTTGTTGTTTGTTTGGTTTTTTTAACCATGTGTGGAGTCCCGAAAATCAGCCAATGGAAGTACAGCTCTCTGTAGCAAATTTGAGCCTGCTAATAATAGGTTTGCTTTTTTTAGCTGCCTTTCACAGACCTGTTGGATGTGTCCCGTTGACCCTCCAGGGTTTTGTAAACCAGAGGTTGGAAACTGCCATGGCAATGGATATCTGGATGAATCTGCAGGACACTGCCAAAAATTCTCAGCATAGCTGGCCTCTTTTGTTGCACTCCTTCAGATCAGATAAAGCTTTTTAGGCCTTGCAGGAGCCATTAGGAAAATACATATAAATTCTGATATTTTCGTATTATCTGTGCTTTGGCAAGTTTTCACAAGCTTGTTAGATTTTGGTTGCATGGAAGTGTGGCAGGAGAAGCATAGGTAAAAACCCTTTTAGTTAGTAAGCTCACCTTCTCTTATGTCTCTTGCAAAGGAAGATTTCAATATGCAGTGTTTTAATCTATTCAGTTTTATGTGCAGAAAAAATGAAATAAACTTAAAAATTAATTCTTCTGCAGTTTCTGTCTGTCTGGAGCTGACTGATTTTGTTTAAAAGGACATCTGTCCTGTGGATCTAGATTGCTTGCCTTAGCTGTCGTGAATATAGTAAGCCTAGTTATGTATGTCTGCTTCCTTTTCATGATAAAAAATTAACTTTAGTATTATTTGTCAGTTCTCAAGGTACTCTGTGTGTCATAAAAGCTCTTTGGAAGTATTTCTTTAAAGTAAATTAAAAACCAAACTGAAAACCTATAAAAGGTCTGCCATCTGCCCTGATCTCTCTTCTTTTTATTCTTTTTTTTTTCCCTCAGTATTGTTTTCATGTAGTTGGCAGAACTTGAAATTCATGTAGTTCATATGACACAATGAAAATGTAACTTCTTCCCCGAGTTCAGTGTTAATGGACTTGTAATAGAGGAAATGGTTGCAATGTACACAGTAATGCTGTAGTTCTGCAAGTCATACCCATGTGCTTGACTTCACTAACATGAATAATTACATGAAAATCAGCAGCTTCACAATGATGGTGGTTTTAAGCTTGCTGTAAGTTTTACATCAGAACCTCAGGTAGCTTTCAGGCACTTACTGGGTGAAGGCCCACATAATTTGTTTGTGCATTCTTAACAAATTCTTTGGCTGTCACAGGCAATTAAAAACCAGATTTTTTTTTTACGTGGCTTATGACAGGTAAAAAGACAGTTTATATAGGGTGTAGTAGCATATTTTAAGTGTTCATTGTTGTGGGAAGTAGATTTTCATTTTTGTTTACATTTCTGACTTATGTATTACATGTTTTTTGATTGTTCCTGTATTGCCAAATGCCTTCCAGACAAAAAAAAAACCAAGGAAAGGTCTTTGCTCTGTCATGTAATTAAGCTGAATTGATGTGTGTGTTGTCATCGTATCTCACATTTACCTAGTGGCCTCTCTTGTAGCCTGACACCAAGATTAAATCCTTAAGCCCTATGCCTACATTGTTTACATATTGTTTGCTCCAAAGCAGGAGGAGCTGACAGATTCCATCTGTATTATAAATTAAGTTCATATGCAGCATGATTGAAGGGCAAACCAGTTAGTGCAAGTTACTGCTTCCACCCTGCTACAACCTTTTTTTTTTTTTTGGTTGTTGTATTATTTATCTGAAAATACCAAACTGGATAGCATAAACCAAAACAGATGTTTGTATATATAAGAGCAAGGAATTAAAAAAACCCTCACTAACTGGGTCATGCAGGAGAGAAGCTGAGACTTTAAGCTCCTATAGCTTGACTCTTAAGATAATGAACACTAAAACACATATGTATTTCTCAAAACAGTCTATGGTGTTTATGTACTGATTAATTTTGTTGTCTAATGAGGCTTCTGAAGCGAGCATTAAATGGCAGAGTACACTAAATAACAAAATTTTCCTCCAGTCACAGTCAGGGGCCTGTGCTCTGTCCTCTTAACTCCCTGCAGAATTGAGTCTCCAGACTTTCAGACTGAGGGGGCCTCAAGGCTCCTTCCAGTTTCTCCTTAGACAGTTACACAGCAATAGATTTTTCTTAATTTTTTTTCCCAGTTTAGCTTAATAATGTATCTGAGAGAGAGCTGTAGAACTTTTATTGGAGTGAAACTACTTCCTGCACTTGCAAGAGAGATTAATTTTTATTTCACTGCTGAAGTGTGCTATTCAGGACTAAACCCACAGCTTAATCACTGTGTATTTGTTCAGCTTTCAGTCAGTCTTTGCTCATTCTGACCTTAAGGTGACTTGTCAAAGGGATTCCTTTCTTAAATAGGAGTTTGCTTTTCCTGTGACTGTTTGATTCCTTCGCTTTGGGATGCAAAACCTTAGGGGAGGAAAAAGTCTAGGCAAAAATCCTGAGTCTGTGTTCAGGGCTGTCCCAGCTTGTTACTGCACCTGATGTGTCAAGTCTAAACTTTTGATTGGAAGTTGAACACCTAAGTTACAGTTTTCTTTCTTACTTTTTAGTGTAACGTGGTGTTCTTGTCAACTGAACGCTGTTGTCAGGTGTGAGTCTTTAATTATGTCAGTTTTATTTTGAGCTGGCAAGCAAGCATAGCAATTTTAATAAGATTATTAAACAACACAGTGAAGGTTAACCTGTTTCCTTGAGAGAGTGGAAGAACTAAGTCTTTGAAGTACTTGTTAAGTCTGTGTGAATGTTTGAATACATAGTTGTCCTTACAGCAGTTGTGAAAAACGGGAGAAAAGGTATGCAGGTACTAGTAGGTATAGATTTATCTGAACTTAGACTGCCATATTGTTTGGGTAATCACTACTTACAAAAATTACATAGCTTGTTTTCCTAAATATCAGAAATCACAAGGCTGAATTATAGCTGTGGTTAAAATACAGAGTAATTACAACACGTTTTGTGAATTTTGTGAATGAGGAGTGGGTTTTTTGTTGTGGGCTTTTTTCTTGTCAAAGTAAATGACATTCCTCACAAGGACATTTTCATCTTGATATTTCTGTTCTGTGGGATGTGTGTATAAATACAAGACTGATATGCTTTAACATTAATTCACGTGACTTTCTTCAGATTCATAAACCACCTTAAACTTCCTTGGCAGCATACTAAATGTTCCAAGTGGAAAAATGAGAAAATACCTAATTCTCCTACTTTATTTATATGAGTTGTGCTAGCAACAAATATTATAAATTGTCTAGTTCATCTGCTTCTGTGCACCTAGGAGGTTTGTGCTCCTGGCTTTTGCTTCTCACTGTGGCCACAGCAGTTCCAGTACCTCTCTTTGTGTCACTCGCAGTCAGGTGCACAAAGCTCTGTGCTTGGATGTAATTAATCATCCTGCTAATTAATAACCTTATTCTTTGGCTCTGAAAGAATAATTGTCCTCTTATGAATTTGGTACAGCTGAAAAGTAAACTATCACCTCCTTCCCTGTTGAGACAGGGGAAGCAACATCTCCATTTAGGTTGGTGTTAGGGAGAGTAGAGCTTTCTTCTTATACTTGGCAGAATTTAGCCATAAGATTTGGAGAAAGGTTTGAAGTCCTAGGGATTTCTGCAGATCTCTCACTATGTTTTATGTGAAATATATCCATTTTTAAGCAATTAATGACAAAAATAGCTTTAGGGTGAACTTTCTTGGCTGAAAAAATAATTAGTGGTGAACATTTTCTCTGAATTTAAATGGCATAGTGAGCATTGTTGTTTTGCAAATCCATGAGAATAAGCCTTACATTTTGAAATAGCAGGAAGCTGATACCTTCCATCAGGGATCTGCAATTCAGTGTGTTTGGTAGTAGAATGATTGCAGCCATTTTTGTAGAAGGTGGATCTTTAGAGGGTGTAGTGTTGTGAAGCATTTAAAGCACTGAGCAAATACTCTGAGTAGAAGTATGTTCGGAAGAGGTTGCTGGGTGTGTAAAGAGCTGCTTTCAAAGTGTAGCACTCCAGGTGTGCTCCAGCATTGAGTGGTGGATGGAGTGAGTGCAGATGGATTGATGCCTGGCCAAAGACTTAAAAGTACCCTCTCTGTTTTCTCTAATGCCTACATTTGGTGGGAGTTGCCCTGAAACACAATCCTGGCGCAAACCTGGAGCGTTACTGTTCCTGGTTCCGAGATGGCTCTTACTCTCTGGATAGACAAGGTGTCTGCAGAGCTGGAGAGGAGAGGACAGGGCAATGTCAGTGTTGGTCCTCTTGCTACAGTAGAGTGCAGTTGGCTGGAAAATGGGAAGCAAAACAAATGCCATTGAAGGATGGAGCAAAGGTGGTGGGAGAGGCATGGCAAAGCAGAAGACTTCCAAGGGATGTAAGGCCAGAGGAGGAGGTGAGAGTGGGAAAGAGCTGTTGTTGGGAAATAACATCCTCCAGCCAAGACCAGAAGTTCCTGTCAAGATATTGCCTGGGTTGCTTCTTAATGAGTTCATGCATATCTGACTGTACTGCTGTTTGTTTTTGCACTTTTACCCCAAAGCTGGGAGTCAGTGGATAAGGAGGAAGGAAGCCTCTCCCACTTGCTAAGTTTCCCAGTATGTGTAGGAAAGACCCTTCCCTTCCCCAGATATGAAACAGAAAAAAGGGGACCCTGCCAGCTGTGACAGGACTTTTCTCCCCTCACGTGACAGTGCTGAGTTCTTGCTTCAGTTCCTGTTGTGGCCACTCCTGTTGGCTCCTACCTGGTGACTTTTTCTTCATTAAAATGCCTGCTGCCTTCCACTTAGGGAGGTGGAGGTGGCGCACAGGTAGACCTAGTGTGTAATTAAGCACTCCTTAAAAGCACTTAGAGTCTTCTGAGTAAGGAGTGTTCCGATAAGCGCAAGAGTGTGGTTTCCCAATCCATTATTTTATGTTTGGTTTATTTACCTTTTTTGCTCTTTCATCTCACTTTCTGCAATTTTCCCATGCGATGACCGTGCCGTTATGTGAACAGAGGTCTGGATGTCTGGCAGAGCAGTGAGCACTGTTTCTGACTCTCTTTCAGATGCAAGTATGGACATAATAGCCTATGATGATTACTCCAGTCCACCGCTTCAGAGATATTGAAAGGACACCTGAATACCTCCAGCCAGAAAAGTGTGTTCCACCTCCTAGCCGCGCTTCCCTGGGAACAATGTGGTTTATTCGAGATGGCTGTGGTATTGCATGTGCTGTCGTTACCTGGATGCTGGTGTTCTATGCCGACTTTGTAGTCCTTCTTGTCATGCTAGTTCCATCGAGAGATTATGTTTATAGTGTCATCAATGGCACACTGTTCAACACCTTGGCTTTCCTCGCTTTGGCTTCACATTTTCGTGCTATGCTGACAGATCCAGTAAGTATCCACCTCTCTCCGTGTGTCTCGGAAAGAAACAGGCGGTGTTTTTCTTGTCTGCTAGATGTTGGGTAACTCAGTTGCTGAGTGAGTGGCAGATTTAAATAACTTTTGTGTGTCAGCCTGCTGAGTGAGGCTGCTGATGTGGTATGCTAATTTTTCGTCCCACTCAAGTCGGATGCAAAGTCGAGGACCCAGCATTAGATTCCTGGTGTGTGAGCAGCTCCTCTTTCTGCACTGGGAAAGAGAGTTTCCCTCCGATGCTGTTTTCTCCCCAGTGGCAGATCTCGTGTTTGTGGCTTGTTGTGTCTTGACAAACAGGAAAGCTGGAAAAGCTGGTTTTGGTTGTCTGCCTTGGCAAGTATTGCTTCAGCAGAATAGACCAGAATATGTGTTGTTTTGAAAAGCTGTGTTACCATCTCTCATTCTACTGATTTTGTTGAGTGTATTGGACAATGCTGAAATAAGTATGGTCTGAGCATGAGATGGCAGTTCTTAGGCAAGTTGGGGAGCGTCAGAGTTGTGAGATCTCTTTGTATGTATCCTTAGGACATTGCTTTGAGAGATGAGATCTGCTGCTCTCTCATCTTTCAGTTTGTGACAAGGTAAAGTTTAGCACCATGATGCTAATTCTGAATGGCCTGTGACGGTTTATTTTCCTTAATAACCTCTGGACAGTAGACTCAGTTCAAAACCCCATCTCCACTAGTTAGTGGAAGGAAAGACCAGCATAGACTTCTCCTTCCTCACAAATGTTCTTGCTGCTGTTGGGAGTGGTGGTGTGCCTCTGATAACTCTGTCCCTTCCAAATGTTACTGCCCCCTTGAAACCTTGTTAGGTGATGTTGAGACTTCAGTACAATTGTTGTTTCTTATACTGTAGCTCTTCCAGAAGCCCCAGCACTGCAGAAATGGTTTGATTTGGGGTATTCTCACAATTTGTGGTAAAGGCTGTTGAATTGCATGCTACTGCTGCTGGGCAGAAGTGTAAGCAGTACTTCAGCCTCTGAAACTTCTGATCACTGGACTTGGGAATGGAGGGTTGCAGCAGTTTGTTAGATAGTTTGTATCCTAGGGGTGGCTGTTAATTATTGTATGTTGTGTGATTTTTGTGCTTAGGGACCTTCGGGTGGCTGGAATTATTTTGCAGAGTTAGCAGCAGCTCTTGTGAAACAAAAGTGTATTTTGAAATGGGCTAGTTGGAGCAGTGTTGGAGAAGCAGATACAATTTCTTTTGAGAGTAATTGGGAAAAGATATGTTAATTCCTTGTGTGAGGTGGGATTTGTGTATGTGGATGGAGAGCCAGTGGGATTTTGTTTCATTTTTATAATGAGGAATTCAGCTAAATAAAATGCAGTAAGGAAGATCAAGAGAAGGGGTGCACTAACATCTGGCAGTGAGTCCGGGATTAAGGAAGCTTCCAGGACATGGGGAACCAGGGGCATATGTAGGATGAGAATGAAACAAAAAGCACTGCTGAGGCAAACAAGAAGAATTCTTATTATAAATAAATTAACAACTCAGTTCTTCACAATTGAGAGCGGGTGTCCTGCATTTCAGTGGTTCCTTCTAAAAACTTCTTCCAGTGGATCCTTGCTAAAAACATTCCTAAAGTTTGAGCTGTGCTGCATACTGAAGAGAGAGAACATGAGTTGCAGCAATTTTGTGGAAATTGGTTTTGGTAATTTTTAAATTAGGCTTGTTGGGGAGTTTTTGTGGGGAAAAGCCCCCAAAGATTGTTTTACAAAGTCTCCTACTACTGGTTTAATGTGCAGTTCTCTCACTCATGTATCACTCCTGTTTATTGCTGTTAGGAGGTTGTATAGATGTATTGAAAGGAGACTCTTCCATCAGAAGAGTCTCCTTTCAATTTTTGATTTCAATTTAAAAACCCTTAAATTCACAGAAGTAAATTGTGCCAGTGTGTAGCAGTGTTTTCATACACCATCTTTCATGGTGCTCTTTTTTTTTAGCAGGGGGAGTTTCTTTGGTTTGTTTGTTGTTTTGTTGGTTTTTTGGGGGTTTTTTTGTGAGCAAGTTTTTGTCCCTATAAAAACTGTAAACTCATGAACTTGGGCTCCTGTAGCAGCAATATGTTATGTATTTAAAGATATACTTTGAATTGGAAATTGCACAGCTAAGAATTTTTTATCTGGTCTTATTCAGGTGTGACAATTCGTAGTGTTCACTGTTTGAATGTTAACCCCCAATTTAAATAGCAAATACACAATAAAAGCATAACTATAAATACATGAGTTATTTACCAGCAACTCTTAATGTACACAATAATACTTCAGAAGAAGCTGCTTCTACTGGCATAAAACATCTGCAGTTTTCTGTGTGTTAGGAAACACTGACATGATAAATTTGTTGATGTGAAAAGAGGGATGAGGATTCTTAAATATTTTAAGGTTACTGTAGGACTACAAAAGACTAATTGCTTAAGTGGAATTTAATTGATGTTTAAAAAAAAAAACAACAAAAGTCCCACCAAAATTATATGTAAGTATGTGGTTCCATATTTTAAGACCGCATTTAAATTTCTTTTCTGAATCTTCTTGCTGTTCTTAAAACTCTGTTCTGTTGATCTTAGGGAAACTTTTATTTCTTTTTCTTTCTGCCCCTCCCTTAGTTTTAAGTCATCCTGTTGTTCTTAGCAGCCATAAAGTGCACAAGTTAATCTCCTGGTTTGTTTTCTTTTCCTGCAGGGTGCTGTACCCAAAGGTAATGCCACAAAAGAGTTCATCGAGAGTTTACAGCTAAAGCCAGGACAGGTGGTTTACAAGTGCCCAAAGTGTTGTAGCATCAAACCCGACAGAGCACATCACTGCAGGTAAAGTCTGTTCTGAGGAGGGCTGTCTCATCAACACCTCAAGAATTATTCACCAGTGTACCTTGTTATTGCAGTCTGACACTGGAGTGGGTCACTTGAGGGATTGGCATGCAAAATCTGTTGCCAATAGCACCAGACACATTTAAGCTTCTCACAAGAAATCTCATACCTTTTCTGACAAATTTTCACGTATAGGAGGCCAGGGCTACTTTGTGCAAAGTGAGAAACACTTGCAATTTTTGAGTGCTGCCTTGGTTCCAGACTTCTAACTGACGTTCCATAAATTTTCATGTAAACATGACTTGAAAAGAGACATTCTATACCAAAATGCATAGAAATCCATAAAGCGTCTCCCAAAGGGTCAGTGTCTTTTCCATTTTTGTTTTTATTCACAAACCCATTTGTCAAACTATGTATTCTATTTAGAAGTGATATTTAAGTTAAAAATGAAGTGCAGGTAATTGTATATGTATTTTTAAGAGTTCAGACTTCCACATTTCCATTGAGTGCTGTGACTTTGTTTTTGTGCTGTGTGATAGATCAGTATGCCTACTGATCTGTCATGTCCTTTCTTTTTCTGGTAGGATAAACTTCCTGGAAGACAGTAACTGGTAGTGAGCTTTTTAGTACTAAAGGCAGTGAGCAAAAAAATAACTACTTCCTAAAATTCTCTTCTGCTTTTAAAGCAAGCGAACCTGCTTTCCAGTAAGTAGTTAATAAGTTTGCACTGGTGTCACTTCCTTACCTACTCAAAAACCAATACATACACAGAGAGAGCTCACACCTGGGCTAGTGCTGATTCATGCAGTGGTCTTGTGGGGAGGGAAATACGTGCTAATGAGCTGAGCAAACTTGTCCTGCTGTTTACTTTTTTCATATTTGTTTTCAGAGCTTCAGTTTGCAGATGCTTTTATTTTTTGTTGGTTTTCCTTATTTTTTAAATTTTAATGAAAATCGGGAGTCGGTTGTTCAGCAGGAGCAATGTGGTCATGCCAATCACTTATTAATGCTACTGTAAAATCCCCTCTGACAGCTTTTCAATTATGAATGAAACTTCACATCTAAAATGCTGTCTTGATGATGACTCACAGTGTAGGTAAATGAAAAGGACTCTGGATAAAGACAAAACCTTGTCACTGTGGTCCTTTTTTCTGTCCTTTAAGATAAGGTTTTAGACATTAAGATTTGGGAAGGTGATCCACTCACCACTGATGCTATTGAGAATCTTCAGTCAGACAACCTTTTTTTGTGGCCTAGGAGATTTATTAGACTTTAAGACACCAAGGTTGAGCGTATGCATCAGCAGGAGATCCTGCTAGCTGTATGCCAGAGGGACCAGGGTGTTTTTGATGGATGTGCTATTTAGTGAGTCCCCTGTGCCCACTAAACTCGTCCTGCCAGCATTTGGAACCCGGGTGGTTGAATGGGGGAAGTGTCTGACTATGGGCAATCCCTGCTCCCTGTAGTGTTTAGTTGTGGTTTCTGTGTTTCCTTTTCCACCAGCTAGCTTCCTGTTCTGCCTGTCATCCAACTGTTTTTGGTATGTGTACATGGAATAAAACTCCCCTCCCAGTCTCCTCTCGTGCCTCTTTCACATCTGTGCCGTGGCTGCTTCAGGTGTCCCTCTGGGGAAGTAGGAGCACTTGGAGGGTTGCTTGGGTACTCCCCTCTCCCAGAGCCCAAGGGAAGTGTGTGCACACCTGCACACAGGGAGGCATCCTCCTCCTTCACCATCTTCCTCACCTTACCCCTTCCTTTTTTTTAATCACAATGAGAGATATTTGTCTTACAAAGTACATTAGCTGGCAGATAAATTGCTTTTACTGTGCCTGCTGATTTTAGACTCCACGTAGCTCCAAATAATTTTAAGCTGCTTGCTCTGGCAAAAGGTGGCTTTTTCTTGTTTCCCACTGGACATGGGACTGACAGATAGTATGGTACCCATGTTTGCCTGAGGAGAAGGAGCTCCTGATGTGCTTGCCTGGACTTTCATTTAGGATCAAGCCTATAGCAACTCATTTGTTTTTCAGGCATAGCCCATATCCTTGGGGATTATCCCCTTCCACCAATTAAAGTGAGTGAAAGGCTGTTCTGACAGAGATTTTCTATTATTTATCATACATGCTGATAAGAACATATTTATGTTTTCTTTGCGTTTCCCTTAAGTTTGGATGTTGAGGTTTATTATTTATATTGAGGTCAAGATGCTTTTTGTTATAAGAAGAAAAATAAAATTAGCAGAGCACTTAGTCCTTTCTGTTTAATTGCTGCCAGAATTGTTCTGGAATGGCTCTTTCCTTTCTGGGTCTATTGTTTGTTTGCTTTGGGGTTTTGTGTTTTTTCATATTTGATTTCTGTGCTTGTTTGTACAATGTGGTATCAGGAGACTGACTGGCTTTCGTCTCCTATCATATGAGAAAGCAGCAGAGAAAAAGACTTCCTTTATTATGTGTGTTGGAGCAGTCACTGACTAAGCAAGAGAATGATGTTCAGAGTAATATATAAAGTAATAATGTTTTAATTATTTGACTTCCAGCCACAATTTGCACATTGGCAAGAATTTGAATTTTGATTTCATTAGTCTGGTTTTGTGAGGTACTTTAACATCTAATTTCACCTTGAATGTCTATTGTGGTACCATCTTCCTGACTGATTGCCACAGCTATTTTCTGCTTGATGTCAAGAATCTTTCCTAATGCCTTATTTGATTGCAAGTTCCTGCTACCAGCAAATGTGGGCAAATAAACCTGAGTCTGTTGTTAGCAACTCCGAGAAGTATCTTTATTCATTACTACCTTTTGTATATTTGTGATTTATGTTTAGTTTTAATCTGTGGACATTTTTGCCAAATAGATTAAAACTAAAAAAAAAATCACAGATTTGTTTTTCCATCTGTCTGAATGTATTGTTCAAACCATATTTTGGAAAGAACCATTGGTGTGTGGCATTAATTTTTGCAATGGTGGTTTGGTATTGTATGATTCATTTTGAACAGGCTTAGTCAAGTAAGCAAACCACAAATATAAATATAGTGGCAAGTAAATTCTTTTATGTTCAGATTTCACCTTTGGTTCTTTAGCTGAAATTCTTTGTCCCCCAAACCCCTGTAAAATCCTGTGTTCTTGGAATGAAAAGTGCTGTTAATGAAGACCTGTGTTCTTTCAGTGTTTGCAAGAGGTGCATTCGGAAAATGGACCATCACTGCCCGTGGGTCAATAACTGTGTGGGAGAGAATAACCAGAAGTACTTTGTACTGTTTACAGTAAGTATCTTGCAGGTGATGCTTGAGGTTGTCCAGTGGGAAGTGCTGAAATGTAGTGCAGAGTCTGTGAAGCAGCTCCCAGGGCTGGTGTTCTCTTCCCTTGTCTTTTGGAAGAGCTTTATGGGGACCTGCTGCAGGCTTCTGTTTCACTAATTAGGAAACACCTCCCTCCCCACCATCCATCCACAGCAACAGGAAGAGGCATCACAGGAAGCATTTGTCAGGGGTTTTTGAGGTTTGTATTGGTGGTTGTTCAGCACCTATTTTGTAATGTGGGTAGTGTATTGTGGTGCTGAGCTCTTTGAGGGAGGGGCTATCCTTTTACATCAAACACTGGCTGGTAGGATCCCAGGCCATATATAGGGTTCCTAAACATTATGGTTGTACAAGTATCTGTGTGGGATCATGTAATAAGAGCTGTTGCCACATCTCAGAGAAGGAGTGGGAAGTCTGCACCACCTTGGATAAAAATTTTCCACCTTTTAATTGCAAGTGGTTTATTTTTGTACTTGAAAACCACGGAGGTGCTTGACTTTTTGTACTATATCTGTAGCATCATGAGTAAGGAAACAGGAGTAAAAACTTGAACAGTGGATATTTCTGGAAGGTTTGAAAAGTGTTTCATCAAAGTGAACTGCAAATATCCCGTGGGAGTAGTGTGAACATTACAAGGCTGAGTCTCAGTGATGCTCTGTTTTATTAATAAATCTTCTGAGACATCTGTAGGTTTGAGGAAGTATGTTTTCATATTACCAAGCAGAAAGGAGGAGATTTTCAGTTAAATGACAGGCCTAATGTTCTATGGTGGGGTTTGCAAGGATGTGAATTACAGAACAAAATGAATCCTATTTCTTTCCTATGAGCAAACAGGGTTTTTTTTTAAACCTTGAGAAGTGAGCTAGGTGTTCTAGTCCTCTCAAAAGGATTTCAGTTACTATTAGAACTTGATATCCACTTTCTAGCAGACTGTATTTAAGACTTAATCTTGTTGAGAGAAACAAAATAAGGGTTGCTGGTTTTATTCTTGGATATTCTATTTGACACATGAGCAAGTGAAAGAACAGCAGCATGCTCAACTTGCAAGGAAAACCAGAATTCTCCCCTATTGCCTTTTACTGCTTCTAGAGGTGTTTCTTGTTACAAAACCTTTCTCACTTCTGCTGTATGCTTATCTTTGTCAGAATTTGTAGGTTCAGAAGAGTAATTTTTTTACCCCTGTCTTAGTAAATTGTAGTCTAGGTGTAACATTGCATGTAGCTTTTATTCTAACTTTTTGTTACATACAGTTTTTATTACAAAGCTAAGACCTGGTTTAAGCCAAAAATTAATAAGTATGAAGTATTAAAGCCTGAAAGAAACTTTCTATGCCACTGTCTGCCTCAGAGAAAGTACTTTTAAAAAAAATTTTCCTGAACCTCATACTGGAAAACAAAGTGCGTTTTCTGGTTAAAAGAAAATGGCTGTTGTTTCTCTGGGAAACTGTAGTGCTGTCAAGAGCAAGGATGTAGGCTTTGACAACAGGGTGCCTTGATCAGTGTTACTGTTCTCTGAAAGTTGTGCAGTGCTGAGGTGAGGTAGGGGCAGTGAGCTGTGTGGAAGGCCACTCTGGGACACAGGAGGCTGGGTTGTTTTGGATCCAGCTGCTCTTGGATTCAGCATCTGCCTCGATTGCTTAGAGCTGTTCATAAGGAGAGAAGGAGTCTGTAATTGTGGCATTTGCCAGCTTCACAGTGCTTTTTCAGGGGAGGTGGGAGAGCTTGATAGTTTTTGGAGTTGTTTTGTGGTTTGGTCTTATTTTGAGCTCTTAGCACTATGCTTTTAAATAAAGTGTTGGGAAGATAAGGCATTTTGGTCTTTGAACTCACTTGGTCCCTGTATTACATCCTTTATTTTTCAGATGTATATAGCACTGATTTCCCTGCATGCCCTAATCATGGTGGGATTTCACTTCTTGTACTGCTTTGAAGAAGACTGGACAAGTGAGTATAAACAAAATACCTTATTAAAATAACAGATTATCCTTTGAATAGGAACTTAGAATGCAGTTGGCTTATTTCAGAAGAATGCTATCAGCATTCTGCTATGCTATCTCTATTTTTTTTTTTTTTGGTCTTTTTAATGATCATTCCTGGGACTTCATAATTCTTTTTGAGCTGCTGGAATCTCTGTCCTGAAAAGTCCTCTTTTAACTTACACCTGATAGTGCCTAGGAAAAAACTGATATGTAAAGACACCTAAGGGGTATGTGTGCAATAACCTACTGTTGACATGAACACAGCACTAATTTCCTGAATGCTAGCAAAAGATAAGAAGAATGTGTATGCTTTTTTTAAAAGGGTACTGTGAATCATTCTTGCAAGACTGCCAGGAAAACATGCTGCTGTTATCCAAAAATCCACCCTTACAAGAACAAACAATTCTTTTCCTCAGAAAAACATAAACCCTGCAAACCAAAACCAGAGCCCAGACAGCTCAAAAAAGTGAAACCAAAAACTTCAGCATTCACTCTGAAGTAGTCAGTGAGTACATTTTCACAAAGTTGGTTTATGTAGGTTCCTAAAACCACAAATGGATATGGGAAACCCTCAATGTAATGCTGAGTTGAACAGCAAGGTATCAAAGAATGTGTTTGCACATGTATGTACTGCCTGTGAGTTTTTTTGGAAAAGGAGGAGGGTTTTTTCCCTTGGAATTTCAGTAGTAGTCTCAATATCATGACTGGTTTTAGATCATAGTACTGCAGAGGATACACATGTGAATTGAATTTGAAAAGGTTGTTCTGCACTTCAGAACTTTGTAAAACAGCTGCCAGCAGTCACTGAGAACATCTGCATTTGACTGCAGTGGCCAGGGCAATAAAGGAAGGATACATGAAAAGAGATTTCCCTTATGTCCTTTCTCAGAGCCTGTTCCTGTGGGGAAAATACTTTCCTACCTGTCCCAGGTTTAGGTGGCAGAACAAAGCTGTTAGGAGAGATGGATGTGCTGTTCCAGCTGCCTTGTGTTTGTGCAGATTGTGTTAGTTCCTGATTATCTGTTTAAGCCTAAGATCTCATTAGAAAAATACAAGCTTTTGGTGAGAGTCTTAGATTTTGGAAAAATGTGGAGATGTTCTGGCACTTACAGCACTCAGCTGTAACTTTGCAGCACTCAACTATGACTTTGGCCCTATAACATTACTTTCTTCTGCTCCTCCTTTCTAATTACCTTCTTGGGTTTCTTTTTTCAGCTCTTGCTTGAGATTGCACTATTGAGTATGAGGAAGAATAGGAACTTGGTTTAATCTGACCTTCTTTTAGTTATGGCTTAGAACAGTTACGAAAGGAAGCGCACCCCTGGTTTTGTGTTGGTGCTACATATGCTCATGTCCTGACTGCCAACTTGAGATTTTTAATGGACTTATCACTGTGGAGAATCTGTTAAGGCTAAGATTTAAGAGAGAACCTCCATGCAAAATGGAGGAGAATGGCATCCTAGTTGGTGTGCTGGGGAAACACCAAAGTGGAAAAGAAAATCGCAATCTTGAAGTGTTGCAGGGGTTTTGGTGGGCTTTTTCACTTTTTTTGAAATTTGTGGGAGTGATCATTTTATGGTTGAATGTCAGAGCTTCCCTGTTCATCTTTCTGGGAATGTTGTTCATATAATTAATTGATAGTTTGGGTATGGGAAATTTGTGGCTTAGTGGGAGTTTTGCAGCAGCTGCATTACTTGGTGTCTACCCTTCCAACTCCATTGTTTTGTCTTCACAGAATGTAGTTCCTTCTCTCCACCAACTACAGTGATTCTACTCATCCTCTTGTGTTTTGAAGCTCTCCTATTTCTCATCTTCACCTCAGTTATGTTTGGGACCCAAGTACACTCCATCTGCACTGATGAAACGGTGGGTGTCTGACTCTCTCCTTTGCCCTGTCTCTCTCACATTTGAAGAAACAGTGACTACAGGGCTACAAGGTTTTGCTTCATGGCACAGGGAGACCCATGTACCCTCTGAGGAGAGATCCAGTGTAATAAAGCTGAGCTAGCACAGTGCTGGATGGTGCTCTCTGAGGGTTCCTGTGGGACACAGTATCCTGTGTATTGGCTGGGGTGCTGTGTTGCCATAGCTCCCATGAGGTAGGCATAGGTAGCTGGGGTTACTCTGTAGAGAGTGTTTGTCCCTGTGGATTGCAGAACCTTTCTCCTTTAATGAAGTGCTTTTACATCAGTATTGTCTGAAATTCAGCTGTGTGTCCTGGTTGTCACTGTTCACAGATTTATGTGCTGGAAAGGCTGGAAAGCCAAGATGAGAAGCTGGGGGAGGAACACACACACCCACACACACACACCCACACGCACACACACCTTTTAGGCTAGAAGATTTTCCAGCCTTAGCTACCTGTTCAGCAGTTCAAAAACTCCTGCCAGAAACCAGAAGGAAAAAGAAAAGAGAGTGGAGTAGGCTCATGGAAACTGCTGGATACAGTCTGCTGCAAATCCACCAAGCCATCTCTGATTTGAAGATGGCATAGTAAAGATTATATAGTAATATTCCAGTCCTAAATCCATGTATTGGCCCACTTCTGGAAAGATGGAGCTGGTGACTCCTGGGGGTGTTCCCACACTTGTGAATACTTGCACTCTTCACCAAGCATGCTCAGGTATTTGAATTAACCAGAGTGGCTGGAGAGAAGTGATAGTCTTAAAAGAGGGGCAGCTCTTCTTTCCTCCCCTGCCTTCTTTAGGTTTCTTTCCCCTTGTTTGCCCATGGCCAGTTGAAGCTGGAGTAGATGTTTTTGCTGCTGTCAGAGAGCTGTGACTGGCATTATATGCTGTACAAGCCCATTGTTCTGAGCCTTTGTTTGCAGTGCTTTCCTTAATGCTTGGCTTCTGCAAGAGGCTGATGTTCCACCTGTGTGTGTTCAGAGGAAGACTTCACTGTGCTTTCTGATGGGGAGAGCCCCAGGAAGAAGTACAGAGTGGGACAGATCCTGCTGAGCTTGTGTTCAGCAGTAAGTGTGTGAATTAGCAATGCTGCCTGTGAAATCATCGTTTGAATTTCTCTATCTTTGGAACCTGTCAAGAATTTTTAGAAACTGCTTCCTACAGCTGGGCACCCAGATAAGCCTCCAGATTTTCCCTTCCAGTGCAGTTCTGGGGACTCGTAGATGTTAAAGGAACAATGCCACATTCTAAAATAAAGGAATGAAGTATGGTCTCCCCCATTGGGTTGTGGGTTTTTACTTTTGGGTGTTTTTTTAATATGTACCAGTAAGGATTCTGCTCTATGGAATGTCTCATTGTTTGTTTGCTAGCATTGAGCTAGCTGTATGCAAGCAATCTGTTTGGAGCAGAGGAATATTTCCAGGTGAAGTGCTCTTGGTGTGCTCTCTTGCAGTGTTCTAATTTGCATTTTAGAGACAGGGCCGTATGTTGCCCTTTTTTCACCTTTCTATTCCAGTCACTGGGAGATTTCATTCCTCAATTTGACTATGCTGTCCTGCCAGGATGGTTCCTCTCTGCCTGAAGGGACCCAGAACCCTGGCATTTTGCTCTTGTCTCTGGAGGTGACATTCCCAGGGATCAGCACAGCTCCTGCAGCTGCCCATGTTGTGTCACCAGAGCTCCCAGCGTCAGTGATTTGAGGCACACAGATGGATGGCAGTGATTACTGCGTAGCGTGGCAGACACATGCAGGTCAGGAGGAACCTTGCCTTGCAGACGATGCAGAGTCAAGGAGCTGGGTGATCTGCCAGCTGCTGCTGCTGCCCATGGGAGAGTGATGCTGTCCAGTGACTGCTCTAACTTATTGGGCTTCTATAGCAAGTGTAAATGGCTTTCCTGAAAGACCAAATTCATTTCCTGGGCTTCAGACACAATATGGGTTTTAATTTTCTTTTTAATGTTTAACTAGTGAATGTTTCAGCTGATTGCTTGATGGCTTATTTTTGTTCTGCCTCTAACCTTTACTAAACAATGCCAATGATTTCTTCAAATCAGTATCTTATTTAACCCTCTCTCCCTGCTGTCAGCCCATGCATGTTTTAGCAGTGATTCTAATGACACATGAAGAGGCACCAGGTAGACTCAGCTACACTGAGCCATGGGCACTTCCTGAACTTGCTTGGTGAATCTGAGAGCATTACAGAGATTATCTTTGGGTTTGTGGGGTTTTTGGGCCCTTTTTTTTGTTTTATCTGCAAGCTTGTAATGGTTTCTTCTAAAACTTTTCCATCTGGTTAGCACATAATGCATTCAGCCATTAAAGCACATACTTTTTGTTTGCTTTTAAGTGGTGGGGTTTTTTTATTGACATCAGAGGCAATTGGATGGCAGATCTTAAAATGGTTCTGAAGTATGTAGGTCTGAAGAGAATGGAAGCAATTTTATTTCCAAGGAGCAGTTTCTAGCTTTAGTATTTTTTAATATAAAACAGAGAGAAGAAAAGGAAAGGCAGTACAGATGCATTTGTATTTTCTTACTCTGTCTCTCGGATGAGGGGTAACTGAGAGGAGACCTTTCCCCGAATCCAGAGCTACAAAACCTGAGTATTTGACTGAAAATGTCATATTTCTGTTTTCAGGGAATAGAACAGTTGAAAAAGGAAGAGAGAAGATGGGCTAAAAAAACAAAATGGATGAACATGAAAGCAGTATTTGGCCATCCGTTCTCTATAGCATGGCTTAGCCCATTCGCAACACCAGACCAAGGAAAAGCAGACCCATACCAATATGTGGTCTGAGGAATTCCTGACCAGCATTTCCACTAAAATAGAAACATATTACAGCACTACTGTTACAAATTTTCCATGAATGTTTAAAACAAAAAGCAAAATGAACTTTTTTATGTCTATTAAGTGGCTGATAATTGCAGAGGAAAAAAAAAGCCCTGTGTTCCACCATTTTAGATAATTCTATATCTCTGGCTGAAACTGCTGCTTTTTTTTTTTTTTCTCTTTTCTTTTTTTTCCTTTCTTTTTTATCAAATTAACTTTACTGGCATTTGTTTCTCTTTGCTTTCTGTATGGCATAACTAATGTGAAGGGAATCCTCTCTTCTCTGTTATGGCCCACCTCTTCTGAGTAAATTCTCATGCTGTCTCCTGACTGTGATGAGCTCTGTGGATGACCTGTGAGTGCCAACAGCCCTACACAGACACCTTTGGACTTCCTGAAGGAGCACATTGCTCTTTCATAAGTGAACTTGAACAGGGAAGCAGATACTTCACGTACCAAAAGGTGCAAGACCAGAAGGCAGCACAGCAAGTGAGCCAGTTGACCTGGAGATCACAAACAGTTAAAGTACTTCAAAGTTGCCAAACCAATTCTCACTCCACCCTCCTTTTTCCTTCCAGCCACAGAACTGATTCCATCTTTCTGGCATTATTTTATCTGTTCCCTCCCTTGTGTGCAGGAAATTGTTGCCCCTGTAGGATAACTGTGGCAGATTTAGAAGACTCTTTGGATTATTACATGCCTTACACTTCCAGGAAAGAAAGAAAGCTAATTTTCAAGTGTTTAGAATAGCAGAATCATGTTTTTTGATGTGTGTTTGTCTTGGTAAATGACTTGTTAGAGCAATGCCTGCTAAACAGTGTTAACGTGAAAAACTGACATGAATGCCCAGATTACTATAAAGACTAATATTGATGGGATGTGTAAATGTTCCAGGGTGGTTGATCTATATTGTTAGCTTTGCCCTGGTTTAGAGCTTTGTAAATCTTTTCTCCTGTTTATGCATACATGTGGATGTGTGTAAGCACACACACATATATGTGTAAGGGTTTGAAATTGGGAAATACTTATGGTAAGGAGCATGCATGCTGTTATGAACTGTGTGGTGATGAAAAGTGGGAGGGACAGAGTGCATTCCAAAAACGGGTAGAGTTATTAAACCATTAATAATCCCAACTGTTAATGTTAATTACAACATCTTGTGTTCAGGCAGGAATTTTATTTATATTTTTGATTCACAACTCCCATGGGCTCATTAAATGAATTGCAAACAGAGGAAATACACAAATCAGCTGCATCTGTGACTTCCAAGGAATCTTTTCTTTCCTTGGTTTAAAATATTTTTTGAAAACTGACCTGCTTAGACTGCTTCAAAGCCACGGGGGAAGGGAGGGAGATCAGGGAAGGAGAAATTTAATGGATGTCTCATTTTGGAAGTAATGTGAATGCTGCATCTTTTCAATCTGTTAATGCTTCCATATGGAAAACAAATGCAATAAAACTTTTCCAAAAACTTGTTTGCTGTTCTTTCTTTCTTTCTTTGTTCCAAATCTTGGGAAAAATCTGTAATGGTTTTCTGAACTTTCACTTCTGTATGCAAGCAGGCAGAAGCATATAAAATTTAATTAACATGTGTACAACTTCTAAGTTGAAAAGTGAGTTAATTGGTAATATACTGATCTGTTAATCAGTGGTTTATTTCAGCAGCTGGGAGAGGCTGTAACTCTGGTTTGTGATGCTGTTTCTCAGAGAACGCTCCCTTAATCCTTAAGCTGGGGCTTGGGCCGTGGTCAGTCCAGCCAGTGAGACATGTGCAGGTGATAATTTGAACTGGCAGAGAATCTGGCCCTAAAGCTGCCTTGATGCAAAATCAGAATATATTGAAGGGAGAGGCTTTAGTCACCTAGGCAATTAACTAATGAATGCATCTCTCTGTAGTTCACTGCTTCAAAAATTCTTTTGATTACAAATTCTACATTCCAGTTTGGACTTATTTTAATTACCCTTATTAGCTATGTGTTCTAGAGGAAGATTAATTACATTGTTCTGGCCTTTTGACCATTGTGGAAAAACATGTAACTACTGAGTTTTTCTTGTTTCAAACCTGATGCAGATTGTTAAACAGCATTCTGTAGTACTTAGATTTTCAGTCAAACTCTGTGTTTTGTCTTTTAAATGAGGCACCATCGCAGAAATGCCACTGGTGCCTGTCCTGTGTGTGGTGATAACCTGGGCCTTAAGATTTTCTTGTGCTGTATGACTTTGCTTGATGCAATTGGAATGGTACTAAAAGTAAGGCAGTATTAGTATGAGAAAGGCAGACTTACTGGTTTGCTGATGGAAAGTATTTTCTTGGTCAGGACTATGATTTCAGGTGCTGGTTCTGTTTTAGTGTGGCCAAGAGAAATTGAAGGACAAAATCAGAGTACTTCTGTTTAAAAAAACTAAGTAGTGCTCCATGCAGAAGTATGTGAAGGAACTGCTGTAAGAGAATTTCTGCCTTAATCATGATTTTCTAATGGCAATGCTTCCTGTGTCTTCTCCTTAACCATCAATTTGTCTCAGTGCTTGTCTTTTTTGTTTGCTCTTTCCTTTCACATCTTAAAAGTGCATTGAAAGAAGTTAATGCATTTCTTCTAACATTCAAGAGCTGTCCTGCAGATTGCTTCTGGGTCAGACCATGCAGCCCACCATCCTCCTCTGGCACTGGGCAGGAGCAGATACCAAGGGCAGTAATTGAAGAAATGGGTGTTATTCTACAGCATCACAGTGGTCACAGGTCAACTTGTCTAACTGTCCCCATGTTTGCAATGTTGTGCCTTTTACTTAAAGAGGAATGTCCAGTATCTTATATTTCTCAGTGTATGTCTTTTCAGTGTTGGTTCAAAATTATGTAATTTGAAACAGGGAGAAAGATGATGCCTTCTAAGCTTTTTTTTTTTTTATTAAGTGGAATAGCTGCATGATGGGAAAGAGAAAGAGATGTTGGTTTAATTCAATGCACAAAATTCTCACTTTGTAAAATAATGGTGAGAGATTTATGTAAGTATATTTCTTATTAAAAAGTTTAATTAAATAGTAGTTAAATGTCTTCAACAACTGTGCATTCCTTCCCTCTCCCTTAGATTCTTTTTAAGGCATAACCTCATGCCCTACTGACCATGTGGCCAGCAGCCAAAATTAGATCAAGATACAATTATAAAACTTCTGTTTATTTTGAATACATGCTGTGAAGGGATTAGTGAGGTCAGGCTGGGAGAGAGAAAGTATGCCCCTGGCTGTTCTGATGAACTACTCCCTAATTGGCATTAGCATAACCTCAACCTGACCTTGCCTTGGTTAGCAGATGCTGATAGGAGCAGGTGAGCAGTGTTTTTTGGGGGAAGGGAATAAGGGGTTGCTGCCCAGAAATGTTCCAAATTTGTATTCCCAGTCTAGATGGCAGCAGGAATTGAAGTGGATTACAGAAACGACTGAGGGCAGGGTTGAAGCTTGTGCTCTCAGGGAAGGGTTTAAATGCCTGATGTCTGTCTCTCCTCCTGCTCTGTGCTACTTGTTTTCCTTCTCTCCAGATGCTCACGCAGTAAGTGCTCCAGCCATGCTCCAGACAGTTTGTTACTAACACACGGGAAACCTCTGCAGTTGGCTGAGGAGCAGCGCACAGCCAAAGGTGCTCTCCTGCTTTAGGCTGCCAGAGCTTCTGCCCCCTGCCTGCACAGCCGCTGGGTGCTGGAAATGCAGTATCCTGCAGGAAGAGCTCATGGTAGTGCTAGAGCACTTTGCCAAGGGTCTGCTGTGCGCAAACTCTGCTCCTCTCCACCTGCCCAGCAGGGAGGTAAGGTCAGGCCCTGGTTGTGGCACACAAATTGTGCCATCCCAAGGCACCAGAGGCTGCAGGGGATTCTCCCTGGAGCACTTGGAATAGTACATTGCAAGCCTGGGAGCAGGGTGAGGTGCCACAGGCCTGTGTTTAGCATTCAAAGTCCTTCAGGGCCCGATTTTTTCCCAAATTACATCCCTGAGGAATTCTGATTTGGTATCGCGTCGTTCCTTTCTGCACGTTGACTGCCGGATTTCTCCTCAGTCAGCGTCAGAAATGGGGCATGAATGAAGGAATGGAGTTCATAAAAGCTTTGCACGCAGTGCTTTGGTTTATGGTGTGCTTTCTCCTGGGTCTGCTCTGCTGACTCAGTGTTCCTGCAAACTGAGCTGCTGCTGTTGCTGCTGTCTGATTTGCGAGGCTGGCAACTGGTGCAGCTGTGGTGCTGCTGAGCTGCTGTGTGTGTCCTTTCCCCTCGCTGCAAAGCTTTGAATGTTTTGTGTGTTGTCAAGAAAAATCTGTAGAATTAGAATGTGAGAAGCATACTGTTCTTCCAGCTCTTCTAAAACTGTTCTTTCTTACAGTTTTAACCCCATTTGCACTTTTTTTTCCCTTCCCTTGAGTTTCTCAAAACTTGGATCCCAGTATTCTTGCTTCTCTAAGAATAGACTTTCTGTGTGGTCACTTGTATATCATCACGAGTGGATCATACGAAGCTGCAGATCTGACTCCTCTCTTACCTGATACAGAAGATGGGCATAAAAAATCGTGCCCTATTTCGCACAGTGATAGACTTAAAAAAATCATTAAGAAAATAAATTTTAGTTCCCTATTTCTATGTGGAGAAGACTATCGGGAAAAACATGTCCCTGCCCAAATTTGATGGATTTGTTCTTTAAGTGCAATCAAAATGTTTGCTTTACTAAAAGTGACATTCTTGGAGGGAGAATTAATCAGAATATTGACTGACCAAGGCTCCAGTCCCATTTTGAAGCCTCCACAATATGCTGTACAGATTTTCTCAACTGCCAGCAGGTTGTCTGGCTTGCATTGTGATTTGTCTTTGACAATTTGGTAAATGGAAGTTGTGTTCTTAAATATTTGCTCTTAACTGGCACAGAGTGAACTTCTAGTGACTAGCCTAGGTGTGGCAGTGGTAAATTCCTGATTGCTGGGAAAAGGTGCAGTATTTTGGCTATGTCTGAACTATTGCAAAAAAATGCCCAAACAAGGTGAAACTCTTAAGTTGTAACTGCATTTTGTCACTCCTTGGGAGGATTTGAAAAGCTGTGTGAGAAGAGGTCCATGTTTCCCAAAAGACTGGCTTTTCAGAAGTCATCCCTGTACCCTAAAAATCATCTGATTCCAAAATACATCAGCAAGATTCAGACTGCCCATGAATTAGATCTGGTGTGAGGGTTTTGCTGTTAAATGTGGCGATGAAACTCTCAGTAATGCAGAGTGTCTGTCTTCATAGTTCACTCAAACTGGAATAGCATCAACCTAGCTATAGGCAGGCAGTTCTGCATGTGCTACAGTGCTTGGTGCTCAAACACCTGCTGTGAGCATGACATGACCATAAACTCTTCTCTTCTTGCAGGGTATTGAGCGGCTCAAAAACCAAAAGCCAACGTGGGAGAAGATCAGCGGCTGGGAAGGAATGAAGCTGGCGTTTGGAGGTGCCTTCTCCCTGGGTTGGTTCAACCCTTTCTCAAACCTGAACTGCGAGAGCCCAGTGCCTGCTGAAGCAGCTCCTGCATCTGAAATAATGACCCAAGAAGAAATTGAGCAGTTTCTGGCTCAAGATGTTGCCATCCAAATGTTGCGTGAATAAGCAAAACATCCTTCTCCGGGAGAAACTTTCAGGTGTTCTTTTTAAAAAATAATTGCTTGTGCTGGAGATTTAAGGGTTGTTTGTTAACATACTTTCTGGTGCATTAAAAAATTCAGGAGTATTGGTCTGGAACAGACACGACAGCACTAGCAGAAGCAATGCAAATCTCCAGAGAGAGCTTCATAAGAGATGGGGTTCATAAGCTCCTTTCAGACCTGTGTCAGCTGCTTTATTGGTCTTTTCTTACATGGCATTTAAGGACAGTTTGTAATTGTCAGATAGATTGGCTCCAGTTCCCAGAAATGTGCCATCCTAGGGAGTCTGGCTAATCTTTTGTTCTTACAGCCCTTTGGAAGACTAAATGTGTGATGGCAAGATTAGCAAGCTCTGAAGGTTTTCTGGAAAATGCATCCTCTTTAGCCCATGCCATCCCTTGGCTCCTGCTTGTGGGTTATGAGTGTTGCTAATGCACTGGTCTTAGCAGAGGTGGGATGCAGGGCTATGGATGAGCTCACCCTGGGTGTGATTTCTTTGGGCTCTGAAATATCTCCAGCGGTTAATTTTTACCTTCTGTGCGTGTGAGAGTGCCCAGGACTGGTGGTGCTTGTCAGAGGTGGTGGTGGGCTTGTGATGGTGCTGGTGGGAGCATCAACCCATGGCCAGTGCAGCCAAGAAGGAGCAAGTGTTGGCTGGGATGCTGAGCTGCTGGTCCTGCTGGGGGGAAGCTTTTCCCTGGGGCTGTGGTTCCTTGGCATGTAAGATGTGTGGAGTGGGAGCTGCTTGGCCGAGCTCTGCAGCCCAGGGAGCAGGGAAGCAGTCAAAGCCAGGTCCCAGGGCTCTTTTTGCAGCGAAAGAGGGTGATGTGAGCACCCTGTGATGGAGGTACTACCTCTCTCTGTCTGACTTGTCTAATTTAGATGTTTGTCTTTCCTTGGTAGCTAGAGTTGGTGGAGAATTTAATACAGCCTCCTAATCTAACTGGGTCTAACATTGTACGTGCCATTGCTCCAGGTTTCCTCTCACTGATTTTGCAGCCAATCCCTGGGGAATGCTGGTGACCCTGTAGAAGGAACACCCATCACTCAAAGAGGGCACCACTGCAGGAGGCAGTGGTTGCAGCAAAGTCCTGCAGAGATGTTGCCAGCTGCTGCATTCAGATGCACTGCAAGCACTTGGCATCCTCCAGATGTCAGGCTAGTTTTAATTTAGACTGTTCTTCATTTGTGTTTTTCTTCCTCTTCTGTCATATCCCTTAGATTAATTGTCATTGAATTTGCAGGGGACTAGAAATATGCTACTGGTTTCCCCCCACAGAACATGCTTGCTTTTGTCTCCCCCTCCCCTTAACCTGTACCAAAGATAACTGCTTCCTCTCAAATGGAAGAGAAAGGCGTTTTTGGGATGAAAGCATGGTACTGTGGAAGACCTATAGGAAGTTTTTATTATTTATAGGAGTAATATCAAATGGAATTTGTGCAAGATTTTTTTAATGTTTATTTTTAACCCCTCAGAAAGCATCTTTGTGTGCATTGATTGTGTGACATTCAGGGCTACTGTGGTGGGATGAGATTATCTCCTGGACTTGTCCTCTGCCACAGCAGTCCTTTTATCTGGCAAAGTAGTGGGAACAAATAGAGTGCCTTGGCTGTTAAGAGCACAGCTTCACCAAAATCCAGGAGGTATTTCTGAATAGTTGTCCCATTCCCTGTTCCCTCTGGATGTCTCTTTGTCAGTGAAAACCAGATCTAGACAACATCATTAGGAATTACATACATTATAACCTTTGGGTTAAAGGGAAACACCCCCATTTGAGGGGAAATGAGATTTCCTCTCATGTCATTTAGTCATGAGGCCTTGGATGTCTGTCCTGTGCAGCAGGGTGCTGAGGGAAGGGGCTCCTCCTCTGCTCTAACCTATGTTCCTCCCTGTCAGCATCCCACAGGAGCGGGATGTCAGGGACATACACGGGCCTGTAGGGATTTCCTTAGGCAGGAATGGGCATGTTGAAAGAGGAAGAGTAACAGTGCCCTTTTCAGGTCATGTTTTCTAATTTTGCCCTGCTGCTCCACTTCTGCATCCAGGTAACTCCCCTGCCTCTGGTGCTGTGTCTGCAGTGGGAATGGTGCTACAGGGAGGAACTAACCCACGGCTGAAAATCACCTTGAGGCAGGCATATGGGGATGTCAGCTTGGGAGAGAACCCATGTGCTGCGTTCCAGGGGTGCTTCTCAGGACAGAGACCCTACTCTGGGACATGGCTTTGGGTAGGCATGGATGGAGGCAGCCAAATTTCTCCTCCACTCTCAAACCTGGTTCTCTTCATCATGAGAACATTTGTCATTTGTTCTGTTTCCCAGCTCTCCTATTCCTCAGGTGCTGGCATTTCTGGGTTTGTTTTTTTTTTTTAATAGGGAAAACAGAAAAGTAGTGTGAAGAGGAGGGTAAGAGCCAGAGCAGTCATCTCCTCTCCTCCAGTTACAGTCTGAATGAAACAGGGATGTGTCCCTGGGCCTTACACAGAGCATGGACAGCCAGCTCCAGCTGTGGTGCCCTCAAGACAGGGCAGGGTGACTTCCTATGCCCAGGAAATCAGTTCTGGTGTTTCTTGGCTGTCAGTCTCCCTTGGCCTCTCCCAAAGTCCTAGTACCCGTTGGTGTATCTCCTTTCTGTCTCAGTGTAGTATGACAGCTGTCAGAAATCACAAGTCTTCACAAGTTGGAAAAATCTCTTTTATCAACAGCTTTTGTATATAAACCTTCTTCTTTAAGGATTGACTGGTAGCTTGAGATCAAACGTGATTTACATGAGATTGAAGCTAAGCTCACTGTTTACCTTCCCTTCCTTCCCTCTGTACTCTTCTTGCCCTTTGTTAGGGCATGCCTTCATGTTCACACCATGCTGCTGTGGTCCTGGCTGACTCCCAGGAAAGACATCCTGGAGAGCCTGCTTGTAGTGCCCTAAATTTATGGGGCTAGGGAGGGTGCTCCCCCTGCACTGCTCAGTGGGACATGGTCTGCTGAAGATCCCATCACTGCTCTGGTGCGAGGTGTTAATATGTGATGGACAGAGCCGTGGCATATGTGGAAAGTGTTCTCATACTTCTCACCTGGTGTCTTCCACAACAGGTTTTCTATGCAAATAGGGAATTTACGTCTCGTGAAAAAATGCATTTTTTGCTGTTTGTAACTCCTTTTGTGCCTTTGGTCACTGCTGTACTTTTTAAAGAGCTAATACTTCATCTGCCAAGCACTGCCTGCTCCTCCCTGCTCTGCGGATGGGATGTGCATGGACCCTGCACCCGCTCTGGCTCTGGAGAGGAGCTGCCACTCCCTGCCACTGAGCCACCACGGGAGGTGGCCTTTTGGGGACCCTGTGCTGCTGTGGAGTGACACAACACTGTGGGCAGAAGGGCAGCAGGGGTCAGGGCAGCCTTGGCCCCCTCCTGTGGCCTGGCAGCCTCCTGCGTGCTCGTCCGGGAGTTCCCCAGATCTTTGAAACGCAGAAGAGTGGTTAAAACCTTTTGGCCTTTTTATGTCCTTTTTTTTCCTCTTC
This sequence comes from Zonotrichia leucophrys gambelii, assembly GCF_028769735.1. NCBI lineage: Eukaryota > Metazoa > Chordata > Aves > Passeriformes > Passerellidae > Zonotrichia > Zonotrichia leucophrys. The sequence goes on along the minus strand of NC_088171.1, from coordinate 46,427,526 downwards.
CCTTTTTACAGGCTGGCACATAACCAGATGTAGTCACCGTTTCTTTTTTCTGCTCCACTGCCTTAATGCTTGAGCATTTGCCTTTTAAATAAACACATAAATTACTCCCTGTACTACTGTGTGACCTGATTTCCTCTTTACTTGTGGAAGTGCTGGCAAACCCAGTGCCACTCTGCTGCTGGCCATGCTGTGGGACAGGGAGATCCCTTGCTAAAGGTGGGCTCAGGAGGTGCTGGAGTGTGCAGTGGTGGGCTCCAGCTGTGCACAGCTGTTGTCTTCTCCATTGTGACTATGGCTGAAAGAGCTCCTGGTGTACACTGCCATTGAGGTTCTTCCTGTGGTCCAGCAGCATTCAGGGTGGAAGGGGAAGAATAGAGGTTGTGCATTTCTAGGGAAGCACTAATAATGAATGCTGCTGGAGATGGCACCTCTTCCAAAAATGCCTGAAAACCCCAAAAGCAATGGGATAGGAAGATTTATAAAAAATGGTGTTTGGGGAGACTGTGCTGGGTTTGCTCTTTCTGAGCTCTAAAGTCAAGGAAAGGCACGTGCTGGTACATTCCCCAGATGGTCAGCTGGAAGGAGAGGGAATTACCCTGGAGGGATTTGCCTGAAATGTTCCTTGAGCTGCACAGCAGCCCTTGGTGCAGTGAGGTCCCTGTGTGTCCTTCTGTGTGGGACCACAGCACTGCTGCCCCTCCCAAGCTCACACCCATCTCTGGCTGAAGCTGGTACCAACACAAGCTCCAATCCCTGGTCGAAGATGGGAACATCCCAATGGGTCCAGAGCCATCCCAATGTGACAACATCACCAAACCAAATCACACAGTCAATTTTCACCATCTTTATTGAATCACACAATTAACTGCAATCAATGCAGCTGTGCCCTTAAGGCAGTTTAATTCCCTTAGCTTTTATGGCATTTTTGCTCTTTACTTTAGAACTGTGAAGCAATCAAGAAGGCAAGAAGTGCCCAGTGATGAGATGCATTTAGCAAGGCCAACATTTGCACGCTGCCAAGGCACTGATCCTACTCAGTGATGAAGATGCCCTTCTCTGTAGAGATGCCTTTGATCTGGTTGGAGATCAGCTTGGCTACAATTTTCTTCTCTCCTAGTCTTGTCGGAGTGCATACTATTTCAGACTTCATGATCCTGCCAGGCATTATGTCCCTGAGGACAAAGGAACAACCAAAATAGTCTCAGCATTAATTCGGGTTTTTTGCCACTTTTGAATAATTTGTCTTAAAGAAATAGTCACTGCATGTGTTTAGGGTGAGTATACCCCTTCCCCCATGACCAATTTGCAGCAAGTGGGGCCTGGCATGGTGGTAATGCCTGGTGGTCCCAGTGATCCTGGGGACCTTTCCTGGAGTTCCCTGTACTGCTGAAACACCAAATTCAGCTCTGAATGAAGCAGCTGTGCTCACACATGTTGGGCAGCACAGCAGGATCATGTGGGGAGTCCCTGCCATGCCCATCTGCCCTGAGCCTGTCAACTGCTGTGTGGGTCTTTCTGGCCAAATGTGGTGCAGTTTCAAACACAGCTGGCAAAGGTCCCTCTTACTGCAAATCCCCTAACTGCTTCTTCAAGGATATTTAAAAAAAAATAAAATAAACAAAACAAACAGAGTCCTGCCATGGTAATTTCATTGGCTTATCTCCTTACCCCAGCTCAAATGTTGTCATCTTAAATATGCCCAAGCCCTCCACCAGCAGCTTGCAGTTCTCCAGGGTCACATTCAGCTTGTTCTTGAAGATGAATGCACAGTTGAAGTCATTGTACAGAGTGGCTGTTTCTGGCATCTGGCAGAGGAGGAAAGAGAGAAACAATCCAAAGACTTGGGATTAGAGGGGTAATAAAGATGCCAGAGCTGCTGCAGGTTTGCTCACCACCAGCATGGTAGGGGACAACCCCTTCATATCCTTTCCACCCACCCGAAGCACTGTGTTAGATGGGGCAGTAATAAAACTTTGATTTCATGACTGCTTTCAACCTTCAAATGAATGCTGAATAGCCAAATAAGATGCCAAGAACTGAACATCCTAGGAGGCAGCTGTCTGGGAGATCCCCCGGGAATGCTAGCACCACTGTGGTGCTGCAGTGAGCAGAGCTTTAACCCTTGTCCTCCCAGAGCCCAGCTGGCAGCTGCCTCACCTGGACAGTGATGGGAGGATACTGGAATCTCATTGAGGTCTCCTTGGTGAGTTTGTCGTTGGTTTCCTTGACCTCGGCAATGGCAGTGACAAGGATGAGCACTTCATCTTCCACGGAGGACAGTGTCTTCATGTATGCATCGGGTGCTATTTTCAGGGGGATCTGCATCTCTGCAGGAAAGAAAACACAGCTTGGTGTTTCATCCCATGCCCAGGAATTGGGTGGCAAAGTCGGCAGGATGTGGCATGAGCCGTATTTGCTGAGACCTTCCTGCTTTCCCTTCAGTCCCTGCAGGGGGAAGCCCTGGCTGAGGGGGTGGCACCTGGCACATGCAGCCCATGGAAGGAGCTACCTTTGTGTCCTGCCCTGCTGACAGCAACAGCATATGAGTGAAAACACTCAGTGCTCATCAACAGCAAAGATTTTTTTTTTTTGAGAGTGATTCATGCTAGGAATCAGCAAGGATTGTTAATTATTTATCACTCGTTAATCTCTTGTTTAGGTAATTTCAGTTACATGGCTTGGGATCAAAAATACAACCCAGGTTACTCAAAGATGTGCACAGCACAGCAGCCAACAGCTCCAGGGATCAGCCAGGCAGGCAGTCGTGAAGTGGGAATTTGCTTGGGCAAAGAATTCAGAAAATAACATTCACCAGCATCACCACCACCCAAATTACAGTGGCAAACAGAACAACTAAAAAAGGCTGAAACTTCCAGCCATCTAAATCCTGTGAAGGATATGATCCACATGGATGCACACAAAGCCTGTGGTGACATCTTTGATGTTTAGACAGTGAGGACAGGAGGGAGATGCTTCAGCACACCTCGCTCATGCCATGAAAACCTCTGTCTGCCCACACTGATGTACTCCCAATCACTTCCTTGAAGCTGCAGCAGGGTCTTCATATTTTGGTCCCTGCTACAGAGGGATCCCAGTCTGTAACTGAGACTTCAAATGCAGTGAAGAGGGAGGTAGGTTCTAGGCAGGCAGTTTCTGCTCTTCACAGAGTACAGGGCCTACACTGGTCTAGAGTGGAGCCAGTACAAACCCCAGACTGCCACAGTGAATTAGACTACAGAACACAGCAAGCTTTCTGTGCTTACCAGATGGGCCTTCAAGAGTGATGATCTCCTTGACAGTTCCAAGATTGGCCTGAACGTCTCCAGTATAGTACTGCAGCTGGCAGGAGCCAATAAGGTCAACGGTCCAGTTCCCAGGAGCAGAGATCTTCACTGTGATGGCCATTTCCAGGGGATTGCCAGGATGCAAAGGTTCTGTATTGGTTATCTCCAGGTGGAGCCCAGTCTTGGTGACTGGCTCCTTCGGGACCAAAGGCTCGGTGTTGGCACCTATTCCCTGCACAGTCGAAGCGTAGCCTGAACGAGGCATCAACCCCGAAGGGCGTAGGAAGCTGTAAGCTCTTTGCATGGACATCCTTTCCTGTTTGGAGCCTGGATGAAGAGAAATATGGGTGACAGCTGTATCTCAGTCTCCTCACCCAGAGCTATCTTCCCTTTATTTATGCTTTTACTGATAAGCAGAGAGGATGTCAGAGCACCTCCAGCCTCTGCTTAGGACAATTTCTTGGTCTATGCTACCACCAAATCTAGCTGCAGCATTCTGGCCTGGAAGAATTTCCCGGAAGAGACAATTTAGAGGATGGATACTCTTAAATATTTCAGCCTGATAGTTTTGCCCTCCTCACTGAGAAGGTTTTAACAATCTAGGACAACATGGCTGGATCTTGAGAACTGTGAGAAGGACATGTGGGATTTCTGTTTTCCAAAATGGTTTGGGGGAATGTAAAGACAAAATGAAGAAATGAAAAATAAAGCCAAGGCCAGTGTGACACAAGGTCCATCACTCAGCCCATTTCTTTCACTGTCTGGAAACTTGCTTGTGTCCCTGAGGAACAGCCTATAGGTGTCACTGCGGGTATGAGGATGCCTGGGAGCAGTGCTACTTCCCGAGAGTCTCCAGGCTTTAGGCCGAGTTTGCCACTGCAACTGCTCCTGCAGTTTTCTCCTGGAAACCTGCTGTGGGGTGACCTGCAAGCTGGGGGTCTCCTCTTTGGCACTGTGTCAGAGGATGGGGAGAGTTACCTTCGGGGTACTTGTACTCCTTGGTGATGTCTACCCGCCTGTTCTGCCCCACGGCTTTTGTGCTGATGTTCTTGCCGATGGCTTGGGTCTCCGTGCCGACCTTGAAGTATTTATCCTTGCCGTTCACCTTCTTGACCACCCAGTAGACCCTGTCAGCGTTCACCTCCGCGTACACGAACTTGGCGTCGTAGGGCAGGTACACATCTCCTTCCCGCACAGCCTTCACCGGGCAGGGCCCACACTGGAAACGACCTGCAAAGGGCATTCGATACCAGCTGCCTTCACAAACACCTGCTGTGGCTCCAGTTTTTGCTCCACCAAGAATCTGTGGCCATGGCAGTTGATGCTTAGCAGTAAACAGCCCTCCAACTCAGTAATGAACTCCAAACTCTCTCATTTATCCCAGAGCTGCTTAGGAATTTTTTATAGATGACCAAGGTCTGGTAGGAGCTTTTGAATGTTTCCCCTCACTTAGATAATTTTAAGGTTAGAAAGCCAGAGCTAAGTTTGATAAAAGGAACGGAACATAACAATGCCTTGACCAAACACGAGCAATGTGTTTTAAAGTAGATAAAATAGTGTAAAAGTAGGCCCACAGGATGCTAAACATAGCTGGAACCAGTGCATAAACAGATAATGATGAATATGGTGGCTTTTGTGTAAATGTTATGTGACAAGAAACAACAGCACGTGCCCTAAGAGAAGTTCCAGGAAGGTCATCTGTAACGCTGGGGGTACTTGGTGAGTACGACCACCAGGGACCCCTTCAGATAACTCCCCAGGACCATAAAAGGCCTTCCAGTAAGAGGCAGATGCAAGCAAATTTGTTCTAGAAGAAGCAATGTTTATGTACTAGCCATAAAGTTCACTCTAATGAATATGTACGGTCATAATGGAATAAATACCTTGTTGTAAAATTTCATGATACACCCAATCAGAGGAAATACCCTCCAGGTATTTCAGTGTGCTGTAATAATGAATTTGAAGCTAATACTTCGAAATTGTGTTAGAAAGTTTCTTCCTTAGCCAATTTCAGTATGAGATTATTAAGTCAGCTGCATCCAGACACCTGTGTTTGATCTCTAGGCAATATTCCACTTTTTGCACTTCCCTGAGGATTATCCTTTTGGGTTTTTCCCACCTTCAAATTCCCTGAACCTGTGCAGGGAGTTTCGGTGGTCACTCCTCTCATCTACCAATGAAAAGGCTCATGACATTAATGATTTAGATGTCCTCTAACCCCTGAAACAAAATTCACATTCCCACATGGTTGGTTTTGTGCCTGCCAAGAAATGCTGCTCCTTCCATCCTGGGCTGAGGGGGCAGGAGCACTGTTTCACAGTGTCACTGCCCTGGTGCATGAGCTGTGTGTGGGGAGTACCTGGTTTGCTGACTGGGAAGCATGTTTTACACACAAAATGTCCCTGTCTCCCCCAGGAGTTGCAGAAGAGCCTTTCTAGGCAAATCTTACCTTGACTTTGCTCCTGAGGGGTTGAATCAATTGCCTGCCAGCCACTAAACCCATCTGGTATGTCTGTTCTCTTCATCCAGGCATCATTCCACACATGGAAGTTCCTGAGTACATTTGGGTTGGAAAGAGGAGGAGTGAGTTGTTACAGCCTGAAGAGTCACGGTCTCCTCCCTTAATCCTTTAGTAAGGGCAGATTTAATGGGTACTTGCAGGTAACCCTGTGAAACCCCTGGCTTTCTCTCTCTCTCTCTCCCTCCTGGGCAGCAAACCCCAAGCAGTAGTGAAATTCTCAAAGGAATTGCTGGGGCTGGGAAATGGGGCACTGCAAGGCAGCACAGGGCATAGGAATTGTTAGCCCCACTTGGCAGTACCAGACAGAGTCGAAGGACAACGAGTTCAGCTTTTCTCCTTTTTCGTTCAGGTAAACATCAACCCTCAGGTTCTCCTCCGTGTCGTGGGCCGAGTCGAAGGTGCTCACACAGCGGCATGGCACCCCCAGGCAACGCATGACTGCAGCACAGACAGACAAAACACAGGGTCACAAAATCCCTCAGCCTGGCAGGCATCCACTCACCTGACCCCTCTGCCCACCCAGGCTCCTCTAGAGCAGGTGCTCAGGACTCTATCCAGATGGCTTTTGAACATCTCCAAGGATGTAGATTCCACAACCTCTCTGTGCCAGTGCTTGGTCACCCTCACAGTGACAAAAGCTGTTTTCTCAGGTTCAGACAGAACCTCCCATGTTTCAGGCTGTGCCTATCACCACGTTGGGTGTCAATGAGAAGGGCCTGTCTGTGCCCCACTCCTTCCTGTCAGGTATTTACACACAAGGATCACACCCCCAAAGGCTTCTCTTCTGTCTGAGCAGTCCTGGCTCCCTCAGCCTCTCCTTACAGACAGACCCTGGCACCTCTGTGGCTCACAGGCACAGTGATTTGGCTTACTAGCACAGTAATTGGGGTGTCAGAGAAGGGAGGCAGGCCATGTTCACTGCTCACCTGTGTTGAGGACTCCTGCAAAGACCCAGCACTGGCCATAACGCACCGGCTTCTTGGTTTTGTAGTACTTCTGCAAAATTGACACACTCCCAATCCAATCCATAGGGGATGTTCCACTGACGTAGTTCCCTGACCAGTTCCCCAGCAGGACTCCGCTGTCATCGTTGGCATTAACCTGTGGCCACACACACACGCAGAAAAATTAAGGGATGAGGCTGAATGAGGCTTAAACTCCACAGTCTCTGCCTGCCCTGTGGCTTCCCTGGTGCTCCACAGGCATGTGGGACCCCTCAAGGCTGCTGGTCCTGGCTGGGGGCTCCCCTGGTTAGAAACTCCACCTGGATATCTAGAGGGAGGTGGCAGCTCTGCTCAGGGCAGTAAAGATTAACTCTGCATCCTGTGTCTTAGGCCACAGGGCTCCAAAATGGTCCCAGCACAGAGAGTGGCTACCCACCCAAAACACAACCCTTGTGTTGGCCCCACCAACACAGCTGATGAGGAAGGACAACCACTGGGGCAGCTGCAAGCTTTGGAGATGGGAACATGCTATATTTTTGTTTGCCTTTTCCCTCCACCCTAAAGCGCCTATGTCTCTTTGCTTGCAGTTTCCCAAAGGAATCCCTTTCAGATGCCTCCTGAAATGGTATTCATGGTCCCAGGGAAAGAAGAGCAAGTAAGGACAAGGGAAGATATGAAGGGGCAAAGCACTTCACTGAGAGAGGCTTACCAAAGCAGACATGGCTCTGGACACATGTGCAGGATCCCTTCTCTGATCCAGGCTGAGCTTGCTTTTGTCCAGCAGATACATGCAGGCATCCAAGACAAATTCCTCAAACTGTTTTGGGGAGAAAACAGAGATATTTTTATATGCTGCTCTAAAACAGAATTTGCTTGTTATATTGAATTTCCAAGGCTGTGGGCCTTCCCAAAGTTGTTCTCTCCAAACAAGGGCTAAAATGAAACCCAGCCTTGAAAGACAAAAGGCTGTCTCGAGTGTCTTGCAAACACAGTTGGAACCTGACCCAGCAATCTTTACTCCTGTGCACAAAAGTCACCAACGTCAACTCCCTGCAACTCTGCAAATTACTCACAAGAGTAATGAAATTTTAAGATCTCTACTGATATTTAGTCTATTGACATAGGCACAAAATGAACCTCGGAAAAAAGAAAGGTACGTAAATGCTAATTATTACAACAAAGATTCATAATTAGCAATTGCTGATAAAGCTCCCTGAGGTCCAGTTCACAAAGATGTCAAACATATGATCCAATGCAGCTTGTCAGAATCAATATCAATTCTCATTGCTTAACAGCAGGATAAATATTAGGATAGGAACAGCCCTGCAGATGATGCCCTTTGGCCCCTTTAGTGTAAAGGCATCAGTGTGAGCACCTTTGGGCTTTGTATGCCCTGCAGATACATACTCTGCAGATAGCCTGCAAAAATTGTGGATTTATAAAACAAAACAAAACAAAACAGAAAAAACCCCAGGTTTGAATGGTTTTTGCTGGAGATTTCTGTCTGGATAGCACACAGTTGTCAGTGAAGGCACCACTTGAAAGGTGATAATGTCTGCCAGTAATTTTACCCTCTTTATTCCCGACTATGATGCAACAGGTAAATCAGATTTTTTTTTCCCCATCAGCCCTCTCCATGTCTCATTAGCTGACTAACAGCACCTACAGTTGCATGAGAGCAGGAATTCCCTTATGGGAATTTTTTCAGTCAGAAATATCCTGTTCCCAGTTTCCACATCCTTTACCAGGGGAGTTGGATCATCTGATTATAAATGTGCCACTTAACCCCACTCTCCAGCTGTGGGTGGGGAACACACATAGGCACACAGGTTATTCTAAGCAGGTGAGCCCTCCCAGTGAAGCTGGCAGGGTCATTCCAGCACTTTGAGCTATTCATGGGCTCCATGCTGAAGGGATGAAGAAGGACAATAGGGCTGACACGACAGCTGTGTTTTACCTGCCCGAAATTCCAGGGCCTGTCGTAGATGCTGTATGCAGACCCAACATAGATGGTGCCAGTGTCGTTGAGAACGTATTCCTCCTTCTCTGCATCATCGGACATGTAGACAACATCATCTGCAGAAAAAAATCCCTCAGATGTCAGGTGGTTTGCACACCCTGTATGAAATCTTCCATGGAAAGCTAAACTGGGATAACCAAGGATCTGCAACATTCACGCCAACAGAAGACCATACAGCATCCCCATTTTTTTGCTCCTATCATGAAAGGATTTCCAATAAGACTAATCTTTAATTTCCCCCTGTAGGTCCATTGCTATGTGACCACTCTTCTATTATTGCAAAAATCTTACTAGTGAACACTGTGGAGTACTAGGAAAGCAGCAGAGAGAACTGGGGAACTGATGCCCACCAACCACACAATTTATTATTCTGGTTATTTTTTCTGGATCTTAAGCCAACACAATTCTCTCAGTTAATCAGGGAAACAGAGAGGGATGATACAGAGGTGCAAACAGATGTGACAGATAGATGTCCCAGCACTGGAGAATATCCAATGAGGAGCTGGCTCGTTGCTATTGCCCAGCTTCCCACTGTCTCCATGAGGATGCTGCTTACAGTGTTTTATGGGGAAAAAGCAATGTATGTAAGAAAGAGAATAGGGAAAATATGAGGCAAAATTCCATCTGGGACAATCCCTACTAGGAGTAATTATCACTCCCAGTTGCAAGACCACTCACCTTCACACCAAGGATTGAACAAAAGGTAGACAACACCTTTTTCAGGCTTGTAAATGTTACTGCCAGTCTTCACTTGCAGGTTGTATATTCCCACAGGGGCATTGGGCGCGCTGGTGACGGACAGCAGGCACTGAGGAGACAACAAGGAGAGACAGCATGAGGGACACCCCACCATGGCTACATGCACGGCACAAACATGGTGCCACAGAGCTGGCACAAGTGGCAAAGCTGGGGGCCATGCAGATCCCTGTGGGGAAAGAGGGGAAGGCAATGGGATAGAGCAAAGCCTGCCTGTGCATGGGGGGATCAATGAAATAAGCAGGACAAGGCTGCTGCTCATCTAAAATCACAGAACTAAAGGAAAGCAGGATGGGGGTATGAGGATGCTTTGCTCTGTAGCTTCTGATGGGCTTGGTACTGGGCATTGGGCCCCTTGCCCACAAGCTTTACCTCTTTGCCTTTCCTCTCAACCATGGAGATTTTCCACCCATTGAAATTCTCCTTCTCTGGTTTCAGCGACAGCAGGCTCCCCCTGTTTTTCATTGGACTTTCACCTGGAAACAAACCCAAGACAATATGTGTGAGGGTTGCACAGGTCTGCAATGCCTGTGCAGTGCCAGGAAGAGGCAGCTGGATGCTCCTGGGGCTCTCTGGCTTTGCCTGGTGGCCGCAGAGGGACCCTGCTTACCGATGCCAAAGCGCAGGGTCAGCTTGTCGGCAGCCCTGAGCTCCCTGCTGAGGCTGACCTGCACCTGGAAGGGCTGCCCGCGCCGCACCACCAGGCTCTGGATGTTGTACCCATCCGTGTGGTGCTGCCGCGTGTTCTGGCTCTTCAGAAAGTCAACCCCAGTGACCTTCAGACTGCTCTCTGGAAAAACATCAGGAGAAAGGAGAAAGAAGAGTTGGTGATTTTCTCAGTAAAAACAGTTTTCTTTTTCTTAATGCAGCTCGGTGAGTCATCAAAATATCTAGAGTAACAAGAGATCTAGCAAAATACAATATAAAATCAAATCAAATATTAAAAAAAAATTTAAACAATTTACAGAAACTACCCAGAGGTGAACCTCAGACCCCCTGGGCAGACATGGAGGGAGAAGGAGGAGGCAGAACCATGTTACAGCAGCTCAGGGCCAGACAGTCAGAGGGCAAGGCAGGAACTTGTCCCTGATCTGGATGGGTTGCTGTAGAACACTCACCACAGAGCACTGCTCCCCTTCAGGGGGGCTGCTTTTCCCATTTGGCTTCAGCAGATATTCACTCCCCAGCAAGAATCCCTTGCAAATGCCTTGCTCCCATTCATTCCCAACACAGCAGCTGATTTTTAAGACACAATATTTAAAATGACTGCCTCCTCTCCTGCAACTCTGGATGGGATCAGGGCAAGGAAAAGCCTCAGCATCTCTGTGCCCAGTGGTTCAGGGCTGTAGCATAGGAGTGGAACTCCGAGAGGCACAACCTAGTGCTACACCTGAGCAAAAAGAAAGCCCTCAGCTTTGAACAATGATGGAGATTTGGGGGTCACTGCATCAGGCTTTGGCAGGCTGCCCAGTTGTGACAAGAAAAGCCAGAGCATGCTGGAATGTGGCTGAGCTGTATTTCTTCAGGAGCGTTTATGTCTTGTACCTGCCCATCAAATATCCTCAAAGGATGAATTCTGTGTGAACAGCAGGGAGTAACAATACCTCATAAGCACTCTTCTCATGAGTGATTCAGATGAAGACATGGGAGAGGCAAAAACGGGTTACGGTAACTTTGATATTAGCAAGTCAAAAGCATAATGGTTGAAGAGATTATTTCACCAAATGTCTTGACAGATTTGCATGGTACCTGGCAACAATGTTATTATCAACAAGAACCATCCCTAACACAGAAGAGGCTGGAATCTGCTGGTAGCTAGTGTGGCGTGAGAGATGCCACATGCAGGACTAGTCCCAGGGCAGGCTGAAATCAGCAGCACACTTCTTACTGCAACCTGTGCAGCGACTGCAGCCCTGAGTAAACAGAACCAACCACCCATGGATCCCCACCATATCTCTGTGTATTTCTTCTTTGTAAATATATATACCATATTTATCTTCATTACATACCAGATATAATTGGCACAACAAATAGACTTAAAATTGACCAGCATCTTTTGTTAACCAGCTTCATATTTGAGTGCTTTTTTGTTTGCTTGCAGCATGCCAGTAGCCAGCCTTGGGCTGACATTTTGCGCAATGGGGTGTGTGTGCATTTGTGTCAAAAAATTTCAGCTGGAGGTAGCTACTTAACCCTCTTGAGGACAAAGAGGAAGTGCATCTTCCTCAGCATTAAGAAAGCTCCAAACATTAAAGTTGCTCAACCTTGTTCTTTATGGAAAACCCTGGCGCTGGGCTGAGAAGACACCAGAAAGCCTTGGTCCTGGGAGAGGGATGCAAAGGGACATGAGAGTTGAACACAGAGGATAACTGTAGGAAAGGGCCCAAGGAAATCCATCTATACAGCATTTCTTAACTTAGGGACTGCATATCCACCCCATTTCTGGACATCAGCAGTGCTGTTGAGGATGCACAGGGAAGAATCACTGACAACAGCTGCCCTAGAACACGGCCTGACCGTGCTGAGCACTGTGCCAAAGACCTGTCTCCACTCAGCTGCCCGTCAGTTGTGCAGTGTTTATTCCTGTGCAAACACACCTGCGATACCCTGTGACCTGACTGGCACGGTGTCCTGTGCCAAGGAATGCCTCAGAGTGAGCCAGTGGCGCACCCATCACCACATCCCAGGGGGCTTGGCCACAGCTTGCCTTCCCTGGGCAGCCCTCACCTGCTGCTTTTGTCTTCCTGCCCTGCTTCCTGCCCTGGGCATGGAGCTGGGCCCCCACACACCCTGAGTCTGGCTGCCTGCAGGCACCTTTGTGTGCCAACACGGAAATTCAGGATTTACAGAAGAGCTGAATATACCTAGAACATGCAGGACAGAGGCTCAGGCTGTGAGAGGCAGTCCTGCTTGTGCTCGTTCCTGGGCCAGGACAGAAGCAAGCCCAAACCTCAAATCCTGTCAGATTTCTTTTCTTTTCTTAATAGAAAAAAAAAAAACAAGGCAGTATTTTGTTGCCTATTTCTATGATTTATCCTTTATAATCTCCTTTCTACATTAACCCACAAGCCCCATTGCATCACTGCCTGCCTGGAGAGATGTTCAGAGCTTCAAGAGAAGAGTGATCAAAGATGGGTACCTTGTCACTGGTAAGTATGTGGGGCCTTCTTTCCCTTATGATGAGTAGGTGATGGGGTTTAAAAAAACCTATCAACATGGAGCAGGGTACTTATAGTATGTCTGGCTTCAGTGGGAACAAGGGCTGCTCAGAATGACAGAAGGGAATTGGGATGAAAATAGCAGTTTCTCAAGAGAGAGCATAATTTGGATACCTGCGCTTACTCCTGATTTTTGCCCAGCCTCCAGGCAAACACTCATGCACATCCCAGAGATGTGAGATCACATCCCAAAGATGCTGCAGTCCAAGACTTCTTGGAAAATTTCAACTCATACGCACTCAGAGCACAGAGGTTTGAGACTGAGGGACTCAGAGCAGTGTTAAAACATCCCTCCCCTCCTGAGAGCCATGGAGACCTGGCTCCCAACTCTGCTGGGGCTCCACCCAGCCCACATGGGCATCTGCTCAGCTGCATCCCAAACCCCAGGGGTTCTGGGCATTTTGGGGCTGGGCTGGGCAGTGGTGCTGGTTCAGCAGCTGCTGCAGGAGTGACCCAGGCACCTTTCTAGGCAGGTGCAGGAACTCCTGACAACAGGGCAGGCAGGACAGCCATGGGACAGAGCTCAAGCCCAAATAAATCCTCCCTTTGGTTATTTTGAAACTTCCTTCAGATGCTATCAGCCATCACTAAAGAGCAATAATCTACATGATAAAGTAGCCTGAAAGAAAGAAATTATTTTAACATTGATGTTGAACACGTTTAAAAGAGCTGCATTTCTTTTCCTTTATCACTGACACAACCAGATGTCTACAGGTTGAAGAACAGTGATGAAAAATGAGCTGTGTCTTGCAGTTAGTTTACCAATCTGTCAAAAACAGAATTTGCACAGCTAGAGCAAACTGATCCCCTGTGAGCAGCGTTGGCATCAAAACTTCTTTCCTCAAGGTGTCACCCATAGCAATCAGAGAGCTGAAAACCTCTGGAGCTGCAATTCTCCCTGCAGGAGACTTGCCAAACTTCACACCTAACATACATCAAGCATTAAGAACTCACCAGTGTTGCTGAACATGGTTCTTGTCAGAGTTTCTACCCGAGATGCTTGCAGTGCCAGCAGCTTCCAAACACCTGAGCAGTCTCTGCCACTTGCTTCTGAGTGTGGAGAAGGAAGACAGGCTGCCCTTTTTATCTGTGTGTTGCTCTGAGGTGTCAGCAGGTCCACTGCCAAGGGGTGGTGTTTCGAGAAAGGAAGTTCCCGTGGAAAAAAAAAAAAAAGACTACAACTCCCTCTGCACATAGTCAGACCCTGAAAAACAGCGAAACTTAAATCCCGACTCACATGGAAGGTGAATTTGCATAATCAGATGACAAGTGGACAGACCCTTCACTGACAAACAGTAAAATCATGGGCTAGGTGAGTAACAAGAATTCACCTATGCCCTAATATCCAGGTCACCAGGACTGCAACTCCAGGGCTAACTTTACAAGGAGGCACACAAACATTTAATCCTTAGGAGAACAGAATTCCCCATTAGGACCAGTCTAACATGCTTATAAGTTAATGAGGTTTCTGTCATCACATTTGGGACAGAAATACTTGGAGCCATGGGCTAAAATCCAGCATTTACACATTGGGTTCAACCCATTACATTGGGTTGAAAAGCTGAAGGATCCTAGCACTGGCCCCCTCCCCACAGGATGAGGTGGACCTCAAGGGACACAGCCCAGTGGGAGCACTGAGTGGGAAAGAAGAGAATCAGGCTATGTCCAGGAGGAGAAAGAAATGTGATGGAACAGGAGCTGTTTGCTGGCTGCTCTTTGCTGGCAGCTCTGACAAAGGTCTCTGCCAGGACATGGTTGAACCCCACATGCCCCACTGCCACCCTGGTCCTCAGGGCGACCAAAAATGGAGAGATGAGCCTACACCACAGAGAGGAGAGCTGGTGGTATACAGGCCACCAGTGACATGGGCACAGTGTCCAGAAAGAGACACAAATGTCCCCAGGCACCCAGAAACTTAGAGGTGGCTCAGCTGTGGGAGCAGCCTCAGCCTCCTGATGCCCCCCCTCAATGGGAGTTGCCCAAGATTCAGCAAGGTAGAATTCTATTTGCAAGGCTGCCCTGTCTAAATGTGGGTTCTTCCTAAATAAGATCTCTCTTTGGAAGCCTTCAAAGGCACCGACTTTTCTCCGCTGGTTTGGGTAAGCAGGTATTTCTTTTTGGGAGGACAGTTTCCCTTGGTGCAAATGTGGAGCTGAGTTAGCAGATACCACCCTCCGAGCATGTCGCTGCTTGCTGGCAGGTGTATGTTGGGTGTCCTTGCTTGAGAGCATGACTAGGGCACCACAGGGCACTGAGGGTTCAGCACACATCCCTAATCTCACTGGACATCTGTAGATGAACAAGAACATTGGAACCACCAATGTTCTCAGCAGACGGAGCATCACTCAGCATTCAGCACCAGACAATGCGCTGGCAAGTGCGTATTTCACTATTGACAAAAACACTGCAGCCCTGATTTACCTTTCCGTGTCCTTTTTATTCTGCATTTCCTTCCTCCTAGGGGGTGAAAGACATTTTTGTTTAGGAGCAGTATGGGATGAAGTGAAGTATACACGGAATGTCAGTACAACAACATAACCAGTAATGCGTGTAATCTGAACATTTATGATATATCTTATTGGTTTTTACTTAACTGCAGAAAGAGTAATCCACATCAGCTGAAGTCACTGACAGTAGTTTCCTAATCCAGTCTCAACCTGTTTTATACATCATTCTATGCTTGGTTGGAGGCATCTTAAATCTTAAATGACACAATAGTCCTACAGCAAAATTACAGATTTTTGTAAACAGGAACAGATTTATATTGGTAACACTTTGCTTCTGAAAACATGTTCTATATTTGTGCTGGAGGGTGAGCAAGTGAAGCAGGGCATGTATTTACCAGAAGTCATTCTTCCAGTCCTGTGGAGTTTTGCAAAACTTTGATTACAACAGTGTGCTTGTCCTGACCCTCACTTTAAACCTCAGAGTTCAAGGAAAGATTGTAAAAATTACATGGATGTGGGTCCTGCCCTGCCACCTTTGAACTTACTCCATCTTGGAAGGTGGCTGACCTTTTTTGGGGGGGAGGTTTGGCCATTGGGGCATGGTTTCAGTTCTCCTTTTGCTTTGTGCAGCTGCTGATCTAGCCTACTCCCATTATCTTTCTCTACACACTGGTAGTATCTCAATTCAACAAAACTAAACCTGGCGCATGGTACCACGCTCCCAACACAACCTCCCGCCCCTGGCTCGTACCAGCCTGCCCTGCCAGGAAAGGCCATTGAACTCTAATACTCTCCAGGAGTTGTTGGCAAGGTCTGAGAAGAGGAATTTCAGCTTGAACTACAGGAATGTTTTTAAAAGATGTGGTTTCAAGTTTTTTCACGTTGTCAGCAGATGATCTCTATCTTTTTACAGGTAAACCTCCTGTCTTTGCTGATCAGAGTGGCTGGCTATGGTTCAGCTCCATGGCTTTTTTCTTCTTGGTGAAGCAATGAAAAAGCCCATTTTAATTTCAATTTTTTACCCCCAAACAGTTTTAACCATTAATCACTTCAATCTTTCTCATAAAACTATACTCTTTTAATTAACAGTAGGAGAAGATTTTTTTTTTCCCCACAGGCAATCTCCCTATTCCCAATAATTTCAGCAACTTACTTCCCAGCTTGCAAAATAAGACAACAGAGGCGGTCAGCCTTATCTACATCTGTCTGTTACAAGGTCACCTTATTAGCTGGCACAAGAAATAAAATTAGCTGGCAAACAAATAAAATAAAATTCCCCAGTGGCTGCTCCCCTATTTGCAAGCTTGTCTTTTGTCTCAGGTTTTGTTTATTTTGTGTATCAAAAATGACAAAACAAGTCAAACTTCCAGAGCATGACCACAGGTATTGATGCCAAATACGAAAGACAAATCCTTAGCTTAATGTTTTCATTCATTTGCAACCCCATGAGAAGCTGCCCTTTATAACAGCAATTTACTGAGCCACATTTTTTATAAACACCCGAGGCTTCAAGTTGATTTTGTTTTGTCGGGTTTTTTTTCTATGTCTAGTCAGAGTAATACTCAAAATAAATAAGAAATGAAAAGGCTTCCTTTTCGGCGGTCTGAAAAGGTGAACTCATCATCTCAGCCTTCCCACGGGGTTGCTCTGAGGTGTCAGAGGGTGAGCAGTGCATCTGGCATGGAACACATGGACACAGCCCCTGTCTGGGTCCTGATGGCACCATGGTGAGGAGATGTCCTCCACTGACCACAGCAGGACTGCTCCCACGTGCACCACCTAGTAGGTGTTGAGTCCTGCCTGAATCACAGCCTAGGGAGTGATAAGTAATGAGAAATCTTGGGGGTGTCAAAGACAAAAAAAGCACAGAAGAACAGCTGAGGATCTGGTCCATGTGATTGGAACTGGATTTGAGGTGCTACGTAGGTCCTGCTCTCACAATTTCATTAAGATGTACCTCAGTCTTTAGGAATGTCCTAGTATTGAGACACATCACATCCACACAATGATCCTGGCGTGCCAGTTACTCTGAAAGGAGCATTGATTTGATCACTTCTCACTCACACACTTTGACCATGGACCATGACAGTGGTCTGTGCCCACAGGGCATCCCATGTATCCAGCAGGCAGATTCACTTCTAATCCAACATGAGCCAGCTTGTGGTAGGCATTCGGACGTCAGGGGTTGATGAAAGATGGCCAAGCCCAGATCTTAACTGATTCCAGGTCATCCGGCCCCAGGTATCTGGTAATGAGTTTCTCACAGGCAAATACCAGAGAAGTGATTGATGCCAGTATAATTATTATGGAAATTCCACTGTTTCACAGCATCGTGAAGTCATAGACTACCCTGAGTTGTAAGGGACACACAAGAGTCATGGAAGCCCTACTCCTTCCTTCCAACTGAATGCTGAAAGAGGATTTTTGGACCTAAGTTAGGGATATAGGTGACTGGCTTTGGGCATTTACCTGCAGAAGGAATGAAAACTGTTATCACCCTGTGCCCAACCCAGCACCACCCATGGGCTCTGCTCCTGAAGAAGGCAAAGACGGATTCCTCCACATATATCAAACGTAGACTTACAGCTACTCAGGCAAAATACTCTCCCTGCCCTGAAAGAGACGTTCTGTGGGCCCAAAACCGGAGGTTTTAGACCACTGGCAAAAGAGAGAGCTGCTTTAAGAGCAAGCCAGAATTCTACGATGTTAAAATATTTTTTAAGATCCCTTTCCTGGCAAAGGTGCAAAAGGCAAAATTGCAATATCAGTCCAGATATATGGAGCAACAACCTGTGAAGGCTGAACCTGGAATTTCAGTATTATGACTTCTTGACCCTCAGTTCCAGTACAACTGTTGCACTGGAAACACTGAAATATGCGTGCTCCAGTGCTGAGATATTATGTATTAGTCTAAAACAACTCAACATAAGGTACTTCTGCTTCTCTGCAAAATACTGTATAATTTTGAGCAATAAATTACAAGGAAAGATCTCCATCATGTCATGTTTTAAAAATATTTGCCCACTTTTTGAACCTGATGAGCCAGCTAGCCTCTGCTGCTTCCTGCAGGCAGGAGTTCCTCATCCAAATGACACACTGCAAGAAGAGGAAGCTCCTTTGGCTTTGACGCTTGCTGGCTTCCCTTGTGGCCCGTCCTCAGAGGAGACAATTGACAGCTCACCTTCTCCATTATTCTAGCTTACTTTCTCCATGCAACTTATGGTCTTCTCAGCCCCTGGCTGAGCACCATGGTCTGTTTTGCAGTCTGAATGGCCCTAGCCTGCTAACTCCCTCCTCACACCTTCATCCCATCCAGAGACCTGAAATGGGGAGAAGGACCGCCCTCACCATGCCATCCCATAACCTACAGTGTGTGTTTGAAAAGGGTCCAACTAATGGGTGGGTGTAGTTATTCCAGGGCTGTATCCACCCTACTGCCACTGACCCATGAACTTGCTTGCATGTATGACCACACTGACTGATTGCAGTGTGAACACATACCCACAGCCTACACCTAAAGCAAACAATATGAAAAGGTACGAGGAAAAATAAAGCAAAAGAGGGCTGCAAAAAATAAATGGTAAGGGCAAGGAAATTAACAATGCAAATATTGAATCAGGGATAAAATAGTTTATCCATGTATTAAAAACAGCTCCAGCGAACAAGGAAAATACTGAAAGAATACCTTCCCACCTACAGGATATGTGTTAGGTTGCAAATGTTTAAGTGAGAAAACAGAAACTTGCATGCCAGTGTCTTCGAGTAACATTTCTTTCTGCAGGGGAGGTGTAACAGCTTCTCCCACCTGTCTGTGTGGGTGTGTGTCTACACACATCAAGATGTACATGGTCTGCAGACTACAGGTCACACTGAGCCATGCTGCATTCCCAAAAGCCAGCATGGCAACTGAAATTGTCACGTGGTGGGGAGAAACTTCCTAGACCAAAGTTTGCAGGGAGGAGATGGTCCTGCACAGTGCTGCACCAGAGCAGACGAAAACCACAGCAGGTCCAAATGTTTTCTCCCATCCCTGAATGCATCCATCAAGTGGCAGTCTCCAGGAATGGCAGGACTGACTGAGCCAAGGGATCTGTGGCTATTTGCCCTGGAAAACGACCAAGCCAGAGTATTCCCATCCACCCCTTGTCACAGCATCCAGGCTATTGTCCTTCACAGCAGCTCATGATGCTCCTCTCCATGACTACCAGGGTTTTCTAGGAAGCATATTCATGCAACACTGGTTCCTAGCAGAATCATGCCTGTGATTGCCTAACACTGGAGTGTCCTGAAGGGAAAAAGTCACTTAACTCACCTCCTATCTGGATGAGGAAACAGTCAACTGGCATCAGAAAATATATTTGTAATGACTCATCCTTCCCGGGGGCACTGCTCATTTCTCCCTAAGTGTTGCCTTAATTTACTGACAGCAGTTAGGGTCGAAGCCCTGGCTGCTGTTCAGACATTGCACACTGCAGGTCCCAGTGCCAAGCAGAGCTGTCCAACTCTCACCTCTCGCTGCAAAACCAGAGATGCTCTGCTTGTGCCAAGGGAGGCCCCGAGCTGCTCACACGGCCGAGCCCCAGCCCCGAGTCCCACAGGCAGCGCCCCCTTTCACAGGCTCACAGTGAGGAAAATGAGGAAAACTGAGCAACAGGTTCAAAATGTACAAAAAGTGGTGGCACCATCTATAGCACCCCACCTACTACCACTCCTTGCAGCCCTTCCCTCTTGCTTATTTCCATTGCCATGGATTTATCCCCTCAGGGTGCAGTGGAGCCTCTGTGTTCTGCAAAACCTGTGCAGGGGCTAAGCAGGGTGTGCATCATCTCCCCTCAGCAAAATAGGAGTGGGAGACCCCACCCAGGAGTTCCTCAGGCTTTAACCCAGCAATCCCTCAGGACTTCAAGGGCATGAAGGGAGCTGCTTAGGAAATCTTGGCAATTAGTACCGCCACTCAAAGACACCCTTCCTTAAACCTCAAGGGGAAAATTGAAACAATGAATAATGTTAATAAACAGTCAGAAACCAAAAAACTTGGTTGGAGAGTGAATAGCATGGCTGGCTGGCTGGCTGGTTGGCTGCTCCCAGGGCAAACAGTCTCCTGTGTGTACCAAGTGCTGCTGCTGGCCATGGGTCACTGTGGTGCTGCACACAGCCAGGGGATGGAGTAACACAGCTTCCCGGTCATCCCTCTGGGCATCCCACGCTGGGGAGCTGCAGCTGGTCAGCCCTGCCCAGCCCTGGGAGCCATGACTAACACTGCAAGAGTACAAGCCTCTGGCAGCCCAGGTCTGCATGGTGCCTCAAGGGGGAACCTCCTTTCTGTGGCACAGCAGGATTTAATGGGAACTACTAAACATGGAGGCAGAAGGTCAAACCAGTTTCCAGTTATAGATGGTGGTAATCATGAAATTGGCCCCTAGGTCACAGGAAATCCATCTGTCTGCCCAGACCGGATGGTCACCAACACTAGATTGAGTCACTTGAGGTTCTGTCTAGCTGAGTCTTGAAAACCTCCATGGGCAGAGACCCAGCTGCCTGCATAGGCAACTAACCTCCTAGTGACATTTTTTCCCCTGACGGCCAGCTTGAAAGTCCTAAGAGACAACCTGTGTCCGTTACCTTGTTTGGTACTGGCCATTTCTGTGCTGCCTCTGGAACTCCTTTCAAAGGCTAATTGGGTCAGCCTGAGCCTTCCTTGTCTCCAACCAGCCCACATCCCTCAGTCTCTCCTCCTAGGCCCATGCCATCTTGGAATCCTTGAGCCAGATCAGTTTCCTACACCCCTCCTGAATTTGGGGGTCCAGCACTGGATAAAACCCTCCAGGTAGAACCACTGACTACATTAGGACTCTGAGAGCCCCACTAGGACTGGCTGCCCCTGCCCAACCCACAGGGCTTCTCCCTGCTCCCTGCCCATGGCCCAGGACCCCATCTCAGATTTTACAAGCAAGTTGCTGACCTTTTTTTGGTATTCAATACCTGGAAAGAGACCTGACTTAGAAAGGGTGCTGAAACACACAGCCCAACAGCATAAAGGAAGAAGGTGTTATTTTACAGTCTAAAGTACTTTGTTCTGTCCTCAGGAAGGACAATATTCTTGGGAATGTTGTCTTCTTCAATTCTTTCCATTAAAAAGTCACAGGGCACAACACTCCACACACTTGATTCTTATGGGCAAAGTCCTGGTTCTCCTGGAAAGGCTTTTACTACTGATCTGAGCTCACCCCAGATTTTTCTCCAAGATCAAGTGAGCTGCAGGCACCACACCACTTGCTGCAGATAAGTGCCTATATTGTGCAACTTCCCTCTGCACCTCTCAGATCCCCAAAATGAAGATTTGCTGCTGCTCTTCTGCAGAAGAGCACCCTGAACACGTCAGAATTAGTACCCATTTATTCCTAATTTCATGTTTTTTCCTGTGCCAGACAAGGTCAGAGCCACTCTTCTGGCATGTTGTGTCACAGAACTTCCTTCTTCAAAAACACCCCACTGCTTGCAAGATCATGTAATTATGTGTGCATGTGGGACATTCTTGCAATGTGATAATTTAATGTCTCTGAAGGGTCAGCAGAGGGCACTGAGTCAAATTCCTTGAAAATTTTGAATATAACAAACTTGGCAGAACAAGCTACCAAACTTACTTATTGCATCTACTTCAAATAATTATCACCTATGCAAACATACTGTCCTTCAAGTGATTTCAATATATGCTGTGACTGAGATGCTGTACAAACTTTCAGTGACTCCTTGTCAATGACAACAGGGACATTTAGAAGTTTTTATCTATATTTCCTTATCTAATCAGTCAAATTATGGTTTATGGTTCAACTGAAACTGTATTTTTATTTGGCTTTGTTCCTTGTAAAGTTATATGAGAGACTGTTTACCTTAGAATACAATACTCCTGGACCTTGTTTATACAACATTTTTTCTTGTTCTTCTGTTTCTGCTTCCCACCATTAATTCAAATATTCTTATTTGAATCTTCCTGAGCGTCATTGTGAGCCTTTCTGTTAACCATGCACATGCTTCTTCTACTCTTTAAAAGTATGACATGGTATGGCCATGCCTGATGATGAATAAGATGCTGAAAAACAAAGTGTTGTGTTTGGGAATGAGAGGTAGGTGCAGGAAAGACTCATTACAACCAACACTTGGGAAGTGAGAGAATCATGGAATGGTTTGTGTTGAAAGGGACTTTAAAGATAATCTAGCTCCAAACACCCTGCAGGACCAGGGACACCTTCCACTAGACCAGGATGCTCAGAGCTCCATCCAACCTGGCCTTGAATAGTGCCAGGGATGGGGCATCCACAGCTTCTCTGGGCAACCTCTTCCAGTAAGATTTCTTTCCTTTTATCCAACCTTAATCTTCCTTCTTACAGTTTGTCCCCATTACTCCCTGTTCTATCACTGCAGTTCCTGATGAAGAGTACCTCTCTGACTCCCCTGTAGGCCCCCTGCAGTTGCTGGAAGGTTGCTATGAGGTCTCCACACAACCTTCTCTTCTCCAGGCTGAACAGCCCCAACTTAATCAGCCTGTCTTCCTCGGGCAGATGCTCCAGTCTCCTCAATTTTGTGGCCTCCTGGACTTGCTCCAACAGTTGGATGTTCCTCCTACATCAGGGGCACCAGAGCAGGATGCAGCACGACAGGTGGGGTCTCACGAGAGCAGAGCAGAGGGACAGAATCACCTCCCTCCACCTGCTGGCAACACTCCTTTAGATGCAGCCCAGGATTTGTTTGGCTTTCTGGGCTGCGAGCCCACACTGCTGGCTCATGTTGAGTTTCTGGTCAGCCACCACCCTAAAGTCCTTTGCCACAAGTCTGCTGTCAGTCATGTCTCAGCCCAGCTTGTAGGTGTGCCTGGGATCAAATCCATGTCTCCAATTTAGAGACAAGGATGTTGTGCAGGACAGTGTCTAATGCTTTGCACAAGCCCAGGCAGACAACATCCATGGCTTTGCTCTTATCCACCAGTGCTGTAGATACAGCATTGTGTTTCTGTGAGATTTTGCCGGAATTTGACTGGAAACATGTGCCCAAGACTCTCTCTAATAATACCTCACCTCAACTGAGCAAAAACTTCACGCATGCACACTGCTGTACTTCCCACATAAGGTAACTCACCTCCCACCCTGGTAAACCAAGGTCCTGGAGCTGGCCATGATCTTCAGCCACCTTACAAGGTCCACCACATCTGAACCACTGACTTGTCAAACACAGCTCATTTGTTATTCTCACATTGCTTTATTTTGGGGTGGGGGTGTGTGTGTGTGGGGGGGTCTAAAATACCTAAGAATAAAAAAAATCAGCCATTGAGCTTTGGACACAGTTTTATATTGGAAATCCCCCTCTGTTTTTTTGTAATTACCTTCAGCCACATTTTGGATGATCCCACAGGAATGGTTTACCAGAAGTACACTGCTTTGAAAAACACTGATTACAATTTTTCTTGCAGCCCTGGCCCCACTGGCAGACATGGCCAAACTCTTGCGTACACAAGAGGGGTGGGACTCTGCCATAAAATGAACCCTGCTTGGCAATCTTTCCTTACCATGGGAATTGGTGAAAAACTTCCTTCCGTTCCCACCTTCAAGTATTTATGAGAGAATTTACAGCCCTGGTTTATATTCACCCGCCTTAAAGGGAGCACCGCAAAGTAAAGTGCTGCTCACACCTTCTGCACACGTTCCACTTCCGGAAAAACACCTCCTAAACCCTGACCTCCAACAATGACTGTAATAAAGAAATGTCAGCTTTGAGATAGTCCACGTTACAAAGCTTTCCAAATGGTTTATTAGGAAATGGGACAACAGCCAAATTAACCAGAGTGCCTGGTCCTTCTACTGCTGTTTGCATGAAGGCAGCCATTGGCTTACAGCTGGCTGAGGGTTAATAACAAGGGCAAATAAATCAGGCTTCATTAATTTTCCATTATCTATGAAGAACTAAGGAGACCTGATGTACTTAGAAATGCATGGCTCCTGGCTGTTATGTCTGCAGACCTATGAGGTCCCTGTGTTAGGTCCCAGCTTCCACTGCTGCCACCCAAAGAGCTCCTTAGGTGCAAAGACCCATGGTGGCAGGGAGGGAAGGCACTCAGAGCACTCTGCCCTCTCCCCCACATATGCAGCTCCCCTCTTTGACAGGAAGACTTGAGAGCACACTGAGGAGAGAGGCAAAGGTTTTGCCCCTCCTGGGACATGGCTGCCAGATGTGGTAAGCTAGAAAGGCAGGGAACAGACACAATGGCTCTTGGCTTCTTCTGGGAGACAGCGACTCTTCTGATTCAAAGAAGGCACAAACTCAACTCCAGTGGCATTTCCCTCCACAAGTCTATTTTACACTTGATACAGCACAGATCTGCCAGTCACGACAGACCTGACAGGTTCAGATACAGATGCTCACAGAGATGTGTCCTTAGGTTTTCTGCACATGCCACAACCGTGACTCACCTTCTGTCATTACAAGATGACAGAGACAACCTGGCAAGCCCACAGCAAGCAAGCAATATCACCACCATGATGCACAGATTTATAGGCATGATTATTTGTTAATTCCAACTGAAGAATTTTCAAGGAGGAAAAAAAAAGAAGTGGGCAGGAGAATTAAGCCAATACCTTACAAATGATGATTCATTACACATTCACCAAATTGACACCTGGAGTAATCACTGATGCAAAATTTAGCAGATACTAGTGATCTGGTTGATCACATTACATCAATGGGAATAAGCATCTCATGGCATGAGAAACTCCCTTTTACCAAACATTAAAGCAATTGTCAACTTGAGTGGGGATGAGGGATGTATTGAGCATGGACACTCCACGTGAAGGCAGGTTGCCTGTTGAACTGTCCCAAAATTAGTTTAACCTACACAAAGCAGGAATGGTGATCAAAACCCTATTCTGGGTAAGGGTTTAAAGGGAAGAGCAGCAACCTTACAGTGACTAACATGTCAGGAATGGGTAAATGAAAATTCTAGATGTCAGATACAAATGGCAAGTCCAAGGGTGTATGTGACTGATGGAGGAAGCTGAAGGAATTAATGAAAGCCTCCACAGCCTTACAGGTAGCAGTGGGCATAGAACCATTTCAAGAGCCAGAAAGTCAGGAACAGCAGAGCAGAAGTAACAGCTGCCTTCAGCATCCAATTTGGATCACTCTTCTATTTTGGAATAGGTCCTTTCATGGAAAAATACTGATGCACAAGCACCTTCCACAGCCACCATGTTTACTTTCAGCATTCCCCTAACTGGGAAAGCTCCACAGCCACAGGGTGTGAAGAGGAGGAGTGGCTGATAAGCCTCTGGCCCCGATTTTCACAATACTGACTCAGAGTTGACCAGCTCCCTCTGAGCTGTCACTGCCACCATACCACCACCAGGAAAGATGCTACCAATGTGATTTTGCAAGTCAGCAGACGAGCACTGAACAGGGGCTAGCACCTCGGTGGCTGACGTGTTCAGAGGCTGGTGGGGACTGGGTGTGCTGTCATGAGAGGGGCTGGTGAGGGGCAGCATGGCACTGAGACCCCTGCAGCAGCTATCATTCCTTCTTCTCTGCTGGGACTGGCACCAGCTGGGGTGCAGCCGTGTGCAGCAGCATGAGCCCGCAGACTGTCATGGCGAGGCCGACCCACCACAGAGGTGTCCACGTCTCCCCGAAGAGCAATCTTCCCAGGATAGCCTGAAGGAAAAGAGAGACACAAAGCTTTGCTGGGCCGAGCTGCCCCAAGGCCTCTTGTGCTGCCAGAGCTGTGAGGACTTCTGGGAGAGACAGCCCTGGAAAAGACCTGGTTGAGGAAACTCCTACTGGGATGACCAACAGGAATGGCTGCTGAAGATGATGCTGGAGATTACTAACTCCACCAGCAGCCAGAAAGCACAGCTATACTGGGGTCCCTAAGAAGGATTTAACAGATGCACATGTACTTTGCTGCCTTCCCAGCACTTCTCAGGAGCCAAATTTCCCACTGACTGGGCATTTATTAATACTGTTGATTATTGGACACCACCTGTCTGCCAGCTAGAGCACAGAAACAAGGTGAACTGCTGTCAAGAGCAAAAAGCACGTGGAAAAAACCCGTGGGTCAAAGACTCTCTTGCTGTCACTAGAGGTGCTGCATCTTCAGACCCAGCTAGGGTGACTCTGGCTTGTCACAAGTGAGGTGCTGCAAAGGAAAAGCAAAATGAAGCAAAGCTCCCAGCTCCAGCTCCCACTGGCAATCAGTTCAGTCAACTGTGTTGCTGCTGCAAGGTATGCAGCAGCACCCTTCCTCCTGCACCACCATCCAGGAAAGTTCCACCACCTGTGCTGTGAACAGCTATCAGAGCAGCTGAAGCCTGACACAAGCATTTCCCATCTGCCTGTAACTCTCCCTCTGTGGCCAGAGATGCTGGCTGCACTGGGAGATGAGTTACAACCAGTGTGGGCATTCCCACCTGGCTGTGCTCCTCAGGCTTCAGCATCTGGGGAAGGGGTCTACTTACTGAAAAGATGAAGTTGGAGGCTGTTGTTGTCACAGAGGCAGCAGCTGAGGAGGAGGAGAGTCGCAAGGCTTTTGTGAAGACTGTCCACATCACTGCATTGCACACAAACACCAGGCCAACGCAGCTGAGGCGAAGCAATACTGGCAGCTGCAGGACAAAATGGAAAACTGTGTATTTTCATCCTCCACTTATTCAACTTCAATAATTCATGCACACTTTGGAGCCAAACCTAATGGTGTGGGCTTTTAAAACTGAATTACGGCTGGTATTACACAAAGATGAATATATTAAATCACAGAAGGAAATGGAAACAAGGGAACAGCTCTGGACAGACCGTGAGCCTGCCATGTCCTGCTGCAAGTCCAGCCTCACACTACAACCTGAGAAGTGCTGGGATAATGTGCAGCAGCTGCCATGCCAGAAGCCAACCTGCAGAAAGCTCTCCAGCTCACAAAGGGGTGCCACACACAAGGCCCATAAATGCCCTTCACTTATCTCCTGATGTATGGAAAAGGGTCAAATTCAGTCTGGCAAACACCAGAGATGCAATACATGCTGGCACTGTGTGTGCTCCAGAACCCAGCTGTGAATGTGAGCCAGGACCTGGGTGGTCCCAAAGCACTGGTCCTCATGAGATCCCAGGACCTGGCCTGCCCTAGTGCTGCAGTGAGGGGAGAGCAGGATCTCTGGGAGGAAAGAGCAAGCTGAGTGGCTTCATGCCATGTTTTCCATAAGGAGTAGCTTTTGCCTTGTTTTATTCACTGGAGAGCAGGGAAGTTTACTGACGGGGTCTCTGCTCTAGCATTTAGTAGCAATAAAACCAATTTTGAATTCAAGGGCCTCAAAAGAAAGAATCTCCCTCCTTAGACAACCTGACCAGATGTGTAACTGCCTCAGTCTAAAAAAGGGCACAGCTGCACCTAAAAAGCCAGCACCATTCACAGTGCCCCCCACCCCTTCCCCGTTTAAGCAGTTGAGGCCATCTCCCCAGCCCCTGGGTACCACGTAGTTGATGTGAAGACACCAAGGGAGATCACAGGCAGGCAGCTCACAACTCTCACAGTGACAAGTGAAAGCAAAGCTTTGTCTCTGCCTGTAGCAATCATGGCTTCATAGCCTGCCACCTTTCAGTCCACGGTGGGATCCATCTTGAGGCAGACAGAAATGCAGGTTTGAGGCCACCAACAAGGACAGCTCAGAGGCGGTACCTGCCCTGTGGGAATGGCTGCAGTGTTCTCCTGCCAGGTGCCCAAATCAACTGTGCACCAACTGTGTCCTGCTCCCACTCAGAAGAAGAAATTACTAATTGCAAGAAATGGGGGAGCCCACAGTTTTCTGAAGCAAGTGATATGGCAAAGTTAAGAGGAAAACAACGTGAAGCAAATCCATACTTGATGGCTGGCACAAGCTCTCCGAGGCTAATTCCACTCCAGTGAGGGATGGTGCAGGCGTGTGACCTCATTTGTCCCCAGTTGTGGCAAAGGTCGCCAACTTCTGCGACTAATCAGGGCAACAGTAAAGATTCAGAATGATTCCCTCCAGTGAATCACTTTGTTTTCCCACTGACACCCTGGCAAACTCTGTGTGGATGTTTTGTACTGAGATGTACATGTTCAGCTACTACTGCTCCTCTGAGGAAGAAAACTTGTGCTGTGTTAGGGCTAACCACAGGATGGGGTTTGCCTCCCAGTTTCACTCTCTGCCGGTATGACCTGGCAGTTTGACTTTCCTCAGGGAGTTACGTACATCCACACACCTCTAGTGAGTAAGCAGACTTGGGAGTGGGGATGAGAGGGGAAAACAATTCTCTGTGTTTCACCTAACTCCAGTGTATTTCTGGAGCAGAAAGAGACCATGCTGCTGAGATAAAAAAACAAAAAAAACAAAACAAAACAAAACAAAAAAAAAAAAAACAACAAAAAACAAACAAACCAAAAAAACCCCTAAAGAACTCTTATTACTGCCTTCAACTATTAGCTTGAGGGTGTAGAGGGATGGAGCCCAGGCTCTTCTCCAAGGTCCACTAGGATATGACAAGAGGCAACAAGTGAAGTATGGAACAAAATAAGGAAAAGCAAAGGTGATCAAGCACTGGAACAGAGGTCATGGGCTCCCAGACTTTCCCAGACTTTCTAAGTATTTAAAACATCTGGAGAAGATCATGTGTAAGCAAAGGTTGGACTAGAGACCTCCCGAGATCTGGCCAGACTTGAGCTAGTCTGAGACTACTGGTGGTGAAGCAAAGCTGGCTCCCACCGTCACAGCAACTATGCCACCTTCAAAAGTGACCCAAAATCCATGGCTTCTTCTGATCTCCTAATGCAGAGCCAGGGAAACCAGCTGCAGGTGGCACATGCCCAGAAGGAAGGCTTATCAGAGAAAGGTCAAGTTTCTCTGTGCCCAGGGAGCAGAGTGGTCATTGCAATGGTACGCAGACAGAGAGATAGGAACATCCCCATGTGTTCCCCACAAGGAAGGAGGGAGATAAATTCCTCCCCTGCTACAGACTCAGCTGAGCCACCCCAATGAGTCAAGGATTACTGTTCTGATTGCTTTTCTAAGCAAAGATTAATTTCAGTGTACATTTCAGATAATCCAGAATCACTCC
Organism: Zonotrichia leucophrys gambelii; assembly: GCF_028769735.1. Classification (NCBI taxonomy): domain Eukaryota; kingdom Metazoa; phylum Chordata; class Aves; order Passeriformes; family Passerellidae; genus Zonotrichia; species Zonotrichia leucophrys. Next base: position 46,398,230 of record NC_088171.1, on the reverse strand, counting down.
TGAAGTAGCAGAAGTAATTTTAGATGAAGATTGGCAGGGGAGCGGAGAAAGCAAAGAAAAACTTTTGTTCAAGTGCAATGACCCTTCCTGGTCACACTGCTCTCAGGCTGCGCCACCACAACACATCCTTGTGGCCAGGAAATCCATCCCTGTGGTGCTGTGGAGTATCCTGCTACCCTGCAGCATCAGCTCTTAGAAGTGTCAACACACTTTTTGCTGCTGTGTTCCACACTGCACAAGTGATGGCTGCTATCCCACTTATTTTGGGATTTCCGTTGCTCTTCCTCCAACACAAAACCCCTTGAAACTCTGTCACCTCGTGGCTGCTCTGCAGAAATGCCTTTGCCACACGAGTGCACTGAAATACTTTATGCATCTACAGTCCCATGCAATTTAAGCTACTAGGAAGATTATGGCATTTACATAAAACTTGGCTAGTTTTACAGCTAATCTGATTAATTTAACTAATAATTGTCACCTGGAGCAGACCTGAAACCCAAAATAAACAAATCTGCCCATAAAAAAGAAACAGTCACACAAACACAGCATGGCAGAGGTTGAAAAAGGTCTCTGGAGTTCATCTGGACCAACCTCATCACTCCAGCAGATTGCCCAGGTCCATGTCTGGGGAGTACATGAGTGTCTCCAAGGATGGAGACTCTACCACACCCCTGGTCACCCTCACAGTTTCTGGACGTTCAGAGGGAACTGCCCATTTCAGTACATGCCCTTTGCCTCTGGTCTTGTTACTGGGCACCACTGGAACGAGCCTGGCTCCATCCTTTGTGCGCCCTCCCTGTGGGTATTTGTACACATTGAAAAGATCCCCCTGAACCTTCTCTTCTCCAGGAGGAACAGTCCCAGCTCTTTCAGCCTCTCCTCACAAAAAAGATGCTCTGATCCCTCCATCATCTTTATGAGCCTCTGCTGGACTCTCCAGTAGCTCCATCTTTTTTGCAGTAGAGACCTCAGAACTCAACCCAAAACTCCAGATGTGGCCTCACTGGGGCTGAGTAGAAGGGAGGGATAATCCCTCTTGGCCTTCTGTCAACACTTCACATCAACGACATGATACTTTGTCACAGCACACTAAAAAAATAAAAAAGAAGTACCAACCTCCCCCCATCCCTGCCTCCCCAAAAATGGGCAATACTTTTATAAATTTCAACAGAGAAAAATACTCAGAAAAGATGCTGTCAGCATTTTCAGTAATTCCATGCTCTGACATTCTCTCAGTACAAAGCATCATCTGGGTTTTCTTTGACTAGAGTGAAGAGTATCAGGATATTTTTTTTATTTCTCCTTTCTGAGATCTCAGAAGAGATCAACAGGATTGGCAGCTACTGAGTTTTTGCCTTTTTAACTCTCTCTAATGATCACACAGGTCAATTTCTTTTTTAATTTTTTTCCCTTGTGCAAGGCTGGATTTGTTTCAGATCTAGCTTCCCTTGTGGGCTCCCCTTTGTACCTTTGCCATGTGAGTAACAACCTGTGCCTAAATGAATCTCCCGAAAGTGTTTTTAGGATTACATGCGTGCTGCCTTCCTCCCGTCCCCACTCACACACAGCCCGGTGCCCATGTCCCCCTCTGCCGTGGCTGTGCCAGGGTCACTGCCGGAGGCAAGGACACCGCCTCGGAGCTGAACACTCCCACGTAACCTCAAGCACACGGAGCTTTGAGAAACACGACCCAGATAAAGATCACCCCCAATGATGAACACCCAAAGAGAAGCAGAGAGGAAATCAAGGGCTCCACCACTCTGCTCTGCTCAGGGCCGAGCTGAGATAGAATAAATGAGAGAAGGGCGCTGCTATCAGCAAAACAGTGGGCTGAGAACAAGCATTTGATGCTCAGTCATACTAACATCCTGCTTTAAAGTAACACTGACGTGGAAGGGCTGGATTTGAGCTCCCAGAGCTGGGCTTGGTTCGGGGCATTCCCGTACCACGCTCGTTCCCCTCACACCCGCCAGCCCCGCTGCGCGCCCCGCGCTGTTTACGTCGGCACCGCGCCTTACCCTGCCCCAGGCTGAGTCACGACTCCGCCCTCGGAGCCCGCCTGCCTTTCCCGGCAAATCCCGGGCAGCCCCTGGGAGCGCCGCAGGAAGCACCAGCGCGCTCCTTCCCGCTCACCGCCGAGTGCCGCCGGCGGGGCGGCCTCACGGCAGCTCGGGGCACCCAGCACCGCCCGCTCCTTCCTTACCGTGCCGCCGGCCGCCTCCCCGCCCGGGCCCAGCGCTAGCTTCGCCGCGGCGGCCGCCGCAGCCCCCAGGCCCCCCGCGGCCGCCGCCGCTGCCGCCCCGGCCCCCGCCCGCATGGCCCGGCTCAGCCCGGCCCGGCCCCCGCCCGCATGGCCCGGCTCAGCCCGGCCCGGCCCCGCGCAGCGCCAGCGCCGCCCCGCGCGGGCGGGCGGGCCCCAGGCAGGGAAGGGCCCGTGGGCCGCGTTCGCTTGTGCACAAAGGATTTATGGAAACGAACGGGGAAGCACGGGACCGGGGCACAACGCAGCTCCTACTGTGGCCATGTACAACACAGAAAAAGGGCAGAAGCCGCTGCCGACATGACGATAGTCCAGAAACAGGAAAGAAATGCTTGTAAACGTAGAACATGGCAGTCACAAATAAAAACACCCTTGATTAACCCCTCTTGGCCTGTGTGCTCCTCATCCGTGCTAGCTCTCACCTCTACTCACGCCCCAACACGTTTTCCTTAAATGTCAGATTTTATTTCTCCACATCACATCTCAAGTGGAAACAAATCTGCAGCTTAAAATAGGTAAGGTGGTGGAAATTCTTCTTTCCCTCAGCCGAATGATGTAGTAAATCATTAGGTATATTCTACCCTTTACCAGACACATCTTTCCTCTTTATTCCCTTTTGCCCCAGTGCTTGTGGTCAAAAGAGAAAACAGAATGATAGGATTACTGGCAGTAAAAAACCCCTTGTTTGATATTGCTATAGAAATCAACATTTTGTGTTCCACTAATAAACATTTCAGTTATTTGCAATAAATCTTTAAGTGCAATTAAATGAACTTGTGGTGTACTCCTGTGAAATTTTCTGCATATTTTCACATCTTCTTTCCTAACATTTTTCACTTCTTTGATAAGAAAATGGTTGCAAAACCCTCAGAACCCTACAGTGCTAATATAGAGCTCTAAGTTGATACTAACAGAAAACAGGTTTGAAAAGCATTTTATTTTCAAATAAAGAACAGAAACAAAAAATGTATTTATAGTACTATTTACAAGCCTGTTACTAAATTCATATTTATGCTGTATTGAACAAAGTTTGATATGCAAATTATTTTTAAGCAACCCAGGAAAATCATTCTATGTTTAACTAAAGAAACAAACACAAAGAAATGGTCCTTTTTGAATTTTTGGCTCTGATGGAAAATATAGCATTTCAGAAGTAGTAGGAACCTGAATAAAAGTACAAAAGGAGACAAAAATCCAGGTGTGTTCCCAGGGAGAAAGCTTTTCCTTGGTAAGGTACAGAAGTTTCAAGGAAGTATCTACCCAGCATCTATACAAAATCAGGTTTTTAAGTTGAAAAAGATTACGAAAAGGTGTTAAATTTTATTAAAAGCTGCCCACAGAGCTGGAATAACAATATTCCCTTAGAGTTATTTCCAGCAAAAAATCTACAAACTAGAATACTTGATTATTCCAGAACCACAGCAAAAGTCAAATTTGACAACTGACTTTTGCTTATTCTGTACACTTCAAAAATATGGCTCTGCAGTTTTATTTGGGTCCTTACCGCTGATTTTGTCTACAAATGTCACATTTTTTTGATTCTTTCAAAAAAATGTTTTCAACTCGTAGCTTTTCAGTCTCCTGTAAAACAGAGAAAAAACATGGATATATTAAGGAAATTATTCTCAGTTTATTTTGGTATTTTTACACAAGCAGTATCTAGAGTTGTTCAAGTGTTTTATACACTATATACTCGAGGAAGTAAAATGGAGATCAAAGGTATCTCTGTTCCTTTCCAACAGAAGAGCAGAAATTTTAGTCTTTGTTCTCAAAGCTTAGCTATTTGCTATGTCAGGCAGATTACTCCATCTGTAATCTGCTCTGCAACTTACCTCTGTAAGTTTAGCATAATCTTTCTTCAGTTTCACAAGATACTGAATCTTCTGGTTTAGGTTTTGATGACCAAGTAATTTCCCATTCTCCTCAGCAAGCGAGTTAACTTGCTTCCTCAGCAATTTTATTTCCTGTAGTAATAAATACATTGTGTACCTCTTAGCAGTAGCCTCTCCTCCTCTTTTCAGAAGCAATTCTTAGAGCTATTAACATACTAACATTCAAGTTTGTTGTAATGATGCAAGAGTTGGTTCACTCAGGAAATGCATGTTTATCTTATGTCTCCTTAGACACTATGTTACATCCCTCTAAAAGGCAAAAAAGGAGCGCCATTTGATTTGTACAACTAAGTGATTTCTGCATCCAGACTTTCACTAGTGCAGAGAACATCACAAATAAAGCTAAACTGCAAAACAAAATAGCTGTACCTCTGCTAAATAAGATTCTGCTGTGAAGACAACAAAAAAAATTATGGCTATGTAACCTTTTCAATCCTGTCTTTTTCTTCATATGCTTCCTCCAGTTTTGATCTAATTTCTTCTTTCTCATTAAATGCTTTGAGCTCCAATGTCCTTGTTCGTTCCATCTCCAAAGTCATTTCACGACAGCTTTTCTCTTGGATTCTGAGGATATTTTTGGTCTCTTCTAATCTGCCAATGTAAAAGAATCATAAAACATTAAAAACCAACAAAAATGTCATACAACTGAATTCCTAAGTCAGTCTTGGACATGGAGGGAGGCTCCTTTAAAAGCATTATTTTGAGATATTGTATTTCCCTTAGAATTTAGTGCTAAAGAAAGGAAAAAATTCATTCTGCTTCACAGGTCTTGTGTTTGAGACTATCAACTAGGCAGTATTTTGGAGCTGCTCTTCTCTTTGGGAACTGTGCTGTTTGGAATCCTGGATATACAACTCCACTCATGACTGAAAACAGAAGCTTCACCTACAAGAGCACTTTGAATTAATTCACCTAAGGAATGTAAATTTTCCAGCTAAACTCAGCTGCTCTATAGGTTCCCTCTATAAAATGCTTGTTTGTCTGTGGTTTTCCCCCCCTGACAGCCTCATTGCTCAGAAACATCTCTGAGCACTTCAGATGGTCTGAGCCTGCTTGGTTGGCCTGGTAAGAGAATGAGTACCACTTTTGATAGAATTAAAACATTTTCAGCAAATGAGGTCACAGGATATTAAACTGTGCCATCAAACTTAGCAGCCTGCCTGTCTATTGCTTCTATGAACTTGAGTAATTTTACAGATCAATTCAAATATTGCACACATGAAATTTCTGCCACCAGTTTGTTTTACTGAAGTGTGGTGTTTAAGACCTGCCCTGTGAACATTATTCATTTGCTGCATTTGGTAAGACATTTTCTTGATGAGAAAAGAATGTTTTCCCTCTGTCCATTATTTGCCTGTATGACACATTGTAGCACTACTATGAAGTGTGTTTTGGAGATCAGACAGGAATGTAAAATCAGTGCATCAAATAGCAAAATAATCCCTAATTTCCAGACTAGGGTTTCTGGAAAATTGAATGCAAATTACTTTTGAAATTACCATGTGCATAAGAACTACCTTCCTCCTTAAAAGAAGTTACTTACATAGAAAGCATTCCATCAAATGAAAATAACTCTTATGTTAGGAGATTCAGCCACAATATATCCTGAAGCAATACAGATTAGGAAAAGAACAGCAGGACAGACATTTTCAAAGTAATTTTTATCTACTGATTCAGTATTTTCTTTCTTTGCTATTATCCACCCAAGGTACAAAACACTTGAGTTTTGAGGACTACTTGCCTAATAGTGCAAAGACAATTTAGAAAGCCTCTAATAAAAAAAAAAAAATAATCATTTTTCAAGCTGAAACACAGAAATTTAAAGAAATAGCATAAACCCCAAATAATTACATTTTGTTTAAAATTATAAAACATTTTAAATATTAATAAAGAAATGAACAGTATTTCAATTTCATTTGAAAAGGAATGCTATTGCAATTCACTGCATATAAATAACTTTAAACAATTATAAACATCCCTTCCAATTCAAGTTTTTATGGTTCTACCCATTAAAGTATTGACCTGATATAATGCTATGTAGTAATAGGTGCTACTACCACCTACTGATGAGAAAGAGTAAGAACTCAAGGTATCTTGCTTAAGTGCAAATACTTCCAAATTATGTCTTTTGTAATTTCAGATTTTGGACTTCTATTGCTTAAATGTATCTTTTTTTCTGTCATTAATTAGTTTAATACTAACTTCCAGTTCAAAGAACAACACTTAGACTTACTCTGCTTTGATTTTCAGCATTTCTTCCACTGCTTTATTCTGGAAAAGTTCAAAAACATTAGATGCAGTCTTAATGTTGAATACACACACACATATATATGTTTAAAAATATTTGTTATTTAATTGATGCTACATATCTCATTCCAGATCATCCTGCTACCTAGTAGTTCACATCTCTAATACTCACTTTAAGTTCATCTCTTTGCTGTAAGCACTTGTTTCCCATTTCATGCCAGCACAGCTGACCCACAGCAGTGTCTCTGCCCACACACACAGCAGAGCTCTAACAGGGGGTTCTTCTGTCTGGGACATCCATGGAAAACCTCTGTTGTGACATTAACTTCCCTTTGACAGAGGCTTGACATTAGCAAGTGACACAATCTTCACTTTCCAGCTCTGGGGATGAGTCAGATTTAGTGATCTGAATCCGTTTTTGCTAATTGTGAAATCTGACACCCAGTTCACTGGTGTTAGGCCAAGATAGAAATCCTAAGAGATAAGTCCCAGGCTGTGCCTCTTAGAATTCACTAGAAATTGGTGTTCGTTTTGCTGCCATGAAAACAAAAAAATCAAACCAAACCAACAAAAAAATCACATTAATACTTCACAGCAGGTCAACAGCAACTGACATGAGAAGGATAATATACCTTGGCAAGTCTCTCTTCAGCAATCTCTTCCTCCTTCTCTTTAAGGTACTGAATATCAAGATGTTTCTGATCACTATGAAATTCAAGAATGAGAAAAAAAAAAGTTTCTCACAAACAGAGGAAGCCAGTTGTAAAAACATGTTATCCAGATTAAACCAGTAAGTATGTGTGCAGTTATTTTCACACATGTTCATACTCAAAATACTGAACATCATAAAAAAGCTCTGTAATGGTTTAAACTTCTAAATACATTTTCTTTCATCTGAGTAAAAAGAAATTAATGTTTTAATAGAAACAATTACAAATATAATAAATATGCAACTTGTGTTTGTTAGACAGCTGTGCTGGTTTTGGCTGGGGTAGAATGAATCATCTTCACAGCAGCCACTAGGAGGCCGTGTTTTGGATTTGTGCTGAACACAGGGTTGATAACGTAGAGATCTGTTTCTTGTTGCTGAGCAGGGCTTGCACACAGCCAAAGCCTCTCCTGCCTTCCGTACTGCCACACTGGCTGGGAAGTTGGGGCTGTGTGGGAGGCTGGGAGGAGGCACAGCCAGGACAGGAGACCCAAAGTGACCAAAGGGACATTGCAGACCATGTGACATCATTCTCAGTGTATGACAAAGTGGGGGGAAAGGAGGAAGAGGGGATGTTTGGAGTGATGGTGCTTGTCTTCCCAAGTCAGTGTTGTGTGTGATGGGGCCCTGCTCTCCTGGAGATGGCTGAACACCTGCCTGCCCATGGGAAACAGGGAATGAGTCCCTTGGTTTGCTTTGCTTGTATGTGTGTGTGACTTTCACTTTCCCTGGTAAACTGCCTTTATCTCAACCCACAAGTTTTCTGGGTTTTGCTCTCCCAATTCTCTCTCCCTGATCCCAGTGCTGGGGAGTGAGTGAGTGGCTGTGTGGGGCCTGGCTGCTGGCTGGGGCTAGACTACAAGAGCAGCTTTGGGATGGAGGTACATATTTTATTGTTTCACAGTGTTCATGTGTATGGAGACTGCAGACTTCCTACAGGATCACTGCTTAGTGGTCTTGCCAAGTCAAGAAGGTAAAAGCTTCTTGTATTCAAAAGACTTCACTAATTTTTATTTTGGTAGTTTTTAATCAACATGGATGGAAATAAGAAAACACATACAACTAAAGTAACTCACTTGTAGTGTGCCATACAGGAAAAAGTTAATTGGTTAAGAGTTTTATAATTGCATCATATTACAATAAAACTACTGTTTTCATAAACTTAAAATCTTGTGAACAGATCAGGTAGGTTACTGAACAATGATGCTGTTTCTAAGGCTTTCTGCTTAGTTTGCAACAGACATTTGAAATTGTTGAATTGAAATGGAAATCAGAGTCAAACAACAATGGTTACATTGCCATGGAACACTGGATTCTGTGGCTTTGTTTTCAGTTTATGTAGGTTTTCTAGACCAAATTTTTCCACAATAAAAGCATTATTTTTATGTTCCTCACTTATTGGATTCCTGACTTGGGACCTTGGAATATAATTTGGATATGCACTAAGAGTTCCCTGCTCCTTTTAGTTGATAGTAGTTGTGGTTTGAATAGACCAAAGGCTAATTGTATACTGGAGGCTTTAAAATTTTATTTATGTCTATATTGAAAGTTGTGTTGCATTTATTTGGACATTCCTTATCTAATGGATCCATAACTACACAAATGACACGGCAATATATAATACCCAGGAATTACTATGCATATAATGATTTTACATTGTTTCCATTCCCTTTATAAAACTTTATTGCATTTAAGAACTTGTGATTTAAGGGTTATAAAGTTTACAAGCCAGTAAATAATCTTCATAGAAAAGCTTGAGTCAATCTCTAAATAGGCAAACAACATAAGACTGTACTTCAAATAAAACCTGTAAACTTTATCTTAAATATTTCAAGTTAAGAGAGAATTTTTGTGTTTTATTTTACTTTACCTGTTCTTGCTTGGTCTCTGAGCTTCTACAAGGCTCTGTAAGCTCCTGTTGTTCTCCAGCAATGTCTGCATTTCCTGACGCAAGTTCTCCAACTCATTTAATTGTTCCTAAGCAAGTGAATTCCAAAACATTTTATTCGAAGACCAAATTGCAATTCCTATTTTCATTTCTAGCTGAACTTATTTTTGAGTAGAATGGAAGACAAAAAGTATTTCTCAGAAAACAGGCATGGTTCTCTGGCAAATATACCCTTCCACCTATAGTTGTATTAGAAACTTTGAGAATAGTTTCAGCAGCAAAAATGATGTTACCATTTGACAATCATGAACACAAACCAGCACAGTCCTTGGGAAAATGAGATTTACAGACATCCCAAGCAAGTTGTCCCCAATTGTTCCCAGCCTAGGTAAAGGGAAAACCAAAAACTGCCTTCCTGCTTTAATGGACATACTACTAAGCAGAGCTCACTAAAAAAACCTGAACTCTGCAGTCTGTCTCATTTTGACCTTACAAATTGCCAGCAGAGATTAACTCATAGTACCTTGAGCCTTAGAATTTCATCATTTTTTGCTCTTCGTTCTTCATTCAATTCATGCACAAGGTGCTCCAGATTTATTGCAGAGGCCCTTCGATCAGCTATTTCTTGCTCATGAGTTTCCAAAAGCTTGGCCAAATTCACATCAAAATTAGGAGGAGTTTTAGGACACTGGCAAATGAAAAAAACCCAAACTATTACAAACTATTAGTAAAGGACGGTTTTCCCTATGTATTGATTACATGCTTTAATACTTCATTGGAGACATAAATTAATAAATTTCTGGCAGGCAAATCATCAATAATTACAAACTATGTGAAAATGTTTCTCTCAAATGCCATACCTGAGGAAATGTTACTGAAGATGAGTCCACAAAGCAATCTATTTGCTTCATCTTCAGTTCATATTCACTCTTCCTGTTCTCCAGTTCCACTGTTTTTTTGTCTAACTATTAGAAACACAGGAAGAATTAAATTAGCTCATAATACACATAAAACAGGAGACAAAACAGCACTCAGATCTATATTTTGAGGAAATTTAAGTACACTACAAGTTATTTCAGATTAACAAAGACTTCACTTTTTATAACTCTTCTGTATTTAGTCAATCACTGTTAAACTCTCAATAGTTGTATGCAACAAGCATTTTTGAAAGGATCTATACATTTAACTACTTTGTAATTCATCTGAATTTTGTTCTTGTTAGTATTTGATTTTCTTGCCTTGCTAACACAATCTACCTTTCAAAGGGGATGCAAACACAGAAAAAAGCTATTATGAACTTGGTTGGCAAACACTACTGGTCAAAACATGATTTGATACAAAGATTTTAGTGATATAGATTCAGTTTCCCCAAGAGAACATGGTAACTTGACAAAAGAACTTCTCTTCCAAAAAATAACTTACTTGAGTCTTTGCCAACACAAATATATTACTTAGCACTATGAGTTGTGACAACTAGAGCTAGAATTTGTACAAAGGTTTAACGTAGCTATTTAGTCTGCAGCAGTTTCAAACTACTGCATAATTTACAGAGCTCAGCAGTTATCTCTATTGCATAATGATACCATTTGTAGATAAATGTTAAGCAGAGGAAAAAGTTACACTGCTGATAACCTGAGGTTGCCCTGCTCTTACAGGTACTGATAATTTTACTCTGCTATCAGAGTACACATTTTTGTGATCTCTAGACAACAGTTTCAAAACATCAAAAGTTACCTAATCTTGGTTCAGAAGTTACTGAGCTACTACTTTCCTTTTACAAGAAGGAGCATTTCTCTTCACCAAGAGGACTATGTACCAGATGCTTTAAAATGACAAGTGAAACCTTTTTCAGAAGCTGCAACTGACCACAGCTCCCTCTCAATGAGCTAACTGTGAATATTTCTTTGTTTTACCTGTTCCCTGAGTTCCTGGATTACAGCTTCTTTCTTTGCTATGTCTTCCTGTGCACACTGGAGCAATGCATGGTGTTTCTTAGAGGCCTCTGTCAGACTGGTCAGCTGATCAGCAGTATGATGCAATTCTTCATACAGAAGGTCCCTCTGTTTTAAGTTGTTGGATGTGTAAAAAAAGAAATATTAAAGTTATTGCTCTAAGTCAGTTGGTTCAAGATGTTTTGTCATTGGTGCTGAGATTGCTAACAGCTACAAGCATCTCCCTCTTCCTTCCACTTCTTCATCATGAATTGTAGGAAGCATTCATCTATAAATTTATTTTAGCATATTTTGATATCTTTGTCTTGGTTACAGAACAAAAAATGAGAACTTTTCCCCAGTATAGTGACAATTAAGATTCTAGTGGAAGATCTTTGGAATTAGTCACTATTTTAAAATATAAACTGTATTTCAAAAGAAACCAGAAAAGAATGTATAGATTTTAATCACACTGAAGTGATTACAGCTTTTTTTAGTGCACTGATATTCCACAGCTACCTTTACATTTACTCTAGGATCTATACTCCCACCCTATCTGGTGGGGCATCATACCTAAACAAGATGTGTTAACACATAAGGAGAAACCTCATCTAGTATTTTAAATGCAACCTCAGATTAGTTCTTCTTGTCCAGTTAAAAAAGCATTAAGAAATTAGTAACTGAAGTATAAAGTGAAGGAGAAACGCTATAATTTTATCAGGAGCCAGATATATCCAAGGATAACATTGAAACAGGAACTGGCACTAAGTTAAAAAAAGCCAAAAACCCCAAAATGATCCATTTACTGGACAACTCAGCTTTGGTTTTCAGAATGTCACTTTTAGATATGACTATGAACACAATCTGTTTATTTTAAAACAGATTTACATGCTGTTTAATATCCTTTGAGAAACACAGTCTTCCCTGGAAGACTTTATTGGTGCTATCTGATTGGACCAGCAAATCTAATCACAGATGATCTTGTAGAAATTACTTGTAAGGAGCTGCTAGTATTTTGACTGTTTGACAAGTTAAACAACAAAATGGTGACAGCAGTAATAGAAAAGAGTTAAAGAAAAATATAATATTAAAAAGCAAAACCACATCTGAATCAAATGTGTGCCCTAGATCTGCTTCCAGCAGGTGGAGCTTTTAGTTTAAATTATGAGCAAAGAAAAGATATTGCTGAATATAGTTCAGTGGGGGAAGAGACACTGTGGAACATAATATATTCTTCTACCTATTTTAATTTCTCAGCTGCATCATCTAAAGCTGCCATTAAATTCAGCTGATGATTCCTTAGTGGCCTTAACAAAATTAAACCAGGCTCTTAGCATAGGCTTTTATGAAGTAGCTTATAAAATATTTATGTCAAGTAACATGGCAATTTAACAGAATTTGTCAGGTATCTCATGAAAAATTCTTTTACGAACAGCTTAACTAGCTGTAGTTTGAACTAAAATGAGGTTAAGTTTTACATGAGCATTTTAAGCAAAACCACATCCAGTTGGTCTGGTTGAACAAATAATCATAAGACACCAACATTAGTGTTTCTACCTCAATGTTATCAGCTATTTCTCTTCCTTCCAAGGCTTCCTTCAGTTCTTCAATCTTCTTTTCCCGATCTTCTATGATTCCTGTGCTTTCTTCTTTTGCAGCCAGAACAATATTATACTTGTACTAAAAAAAGCATTCAATCAGATTTTAAGTATTTTAGAAAAACATGTTATTAGGTAAAGTTGGCAAACAGAAGCCAAATAAATGTACATCACAAATATTTTGATGAAAATTAAATTTAGAAATGAGTGACAATGACTAAAACCAGAATGATATATTTTACTTGTTAAATTATACAAACTGTTTGTAGAGATTAGTTGTCAGAATGATATAAAAAGATTATTAACATGAATTAGCCACTACAATACATATTACCCACTAAAACCATTATTAAAGAGCTAGCCATATTTAGAAATCTGTCTCATCAACATTTTTCTTCTATAGAACCTTTGGCATTCACAGTTCACACATATTATGTAAAGCATTCTGTTGGTTGCTCTATCTATTTTCGAACCAGACATATTTTAATAAAGCAGAGGCATCATATTTATTCATAGTTATTCAAATACACAGTTTTAGTTCTTTGTACTTGTTTTCAGATGTAGAACATAGTAATACCAGCAACATAAAAATTCACTCCATCAAAAATGAATTTACAATTCAGCTTCAGTTGCTGAGGTCTTAAATTGCCAATTTCTGAGAAAATCTAAATGTGACTGTCAGCTGAGTGGGGTTTACAGTATGTGAATAGGTCCCTTTAGAGACACAGCTTTTTACCCACCACGTGGAGAGGGTTCACTTTTTGAGACAGCCTTAGGCTTAAAATGTTCAGAAGATTTCAACATGTCAAAACAAAGAAGTTTCCTTCCAAAACACTGCAGCAAGTTATACTGTCTGAGACCTGTGATTAGACATGCCATTGCATCCCATTCTAAAGAACGATACCACGTCCTTCAAAATGACAGAACTTACATTTATATCCTCGAGCTCTCTTGTCAGCCCATCTATGGACTCAGTTTTATGATTAATTGAAGACCTCAGCTCCTGGATCTGTCTCATCAAGTCAGTTACAACTTCCTGCAACATAAAAAAATTAATCCTGATAAAATCCATATAAAATCCATATAATGTATAACTGGACTTTTTTGATATATAATTTGTCAATCCGAAACTTTAATCAATCAGGTGAAAATGAGTCCTCAAACTGCACATATAAAAAATAAACAGAAAATTCATTGCTAAATCACTGGCTTTTGTTCTAAGCACTTAAAGAAAGAGCCAAATAACCTGCAGTGTTCATTAGAAGAGAAGATTGGCCTGCTGATTTAGTCTTAGTAATGCTTTACTAATAGGAGAACAGAACTACTATAATTGAAGGGTTGTTTGTAATGGAAAAAGGCACATTCAAGAAACACCACTGCACTGATAATACCAGGTGATTCTGACCTTGTGCATGTCAGATTTTTGGGTTTATGATGGAAAAAGCAATACTTACCATTCCATCATGCCAGGCAGTAAACACACTGTGTGATTTCTTATGGCTGTTTTATAGACAGCACATATGCTTGCAGTAGGGGAACTCAGCTTTCACACTACAACAGTCTTTACATAAAGAAGTGCTTTGATTTTACTTATAATGTGACACACAGTCACATCTTACAACACCTTTCTTACCTTTTCCATCTGCCCATTACAACAGAGCCCTGAGTGGAAGGCTCTGTTAATCATCTGGGGAGTTATGCATTGTTTAGGCATTGAATGTTTTGTCCAGTAGACAGTTTTATCTTCATTTTTTTTTTAACCTTCAGTCAAGTTGTCTTTTCTCTGAATGCAGACCAGTTTCCTACCTCCCTACAAACTCCGTGCTAGGAAAAAGTAGGATTTCTTTTACTTGGCAATTAGCTAAAATAGCCAGGATTGCCTAAAAGCACAAAATTAATAAGCAGCACAGGAAGGCTCTGGTCTTTCATCTCTACTACAGAACATAGTTACCCACAAGAGTGTGTATCAGTAACAGAAATAAGCCCAAACCTTATCTGTATCATTTGTTTTCTTCAAAGAAGCAATAGTCTCTTCAGCAGCAGCGAGCTCCTGTTCCAACATCTTCAGTTTTGCTTCCTAGAGGAAATAATATTTGTGAAAGAATGTCTTCACTACCTTTGTTGTATTTTATACAGCACCAAGTAATGAAAAAAAAAAAAAAGGAAGTAAGTTGTTAAACTTACCTAAAAAATGAACCAGTAGCTTAACAAAACAATATGTAGCCTGAGCACTCTACATTTATTTTGCTGGTAATCAAGCTAACAGTCTGTACACCAATAAAATTGTTCTTAATGCCCAAGGAAAGCCACAAACACACAATTCACACATTCAAAATCTACTGTTGTACCTGCTGCTCACACTGTGTCTCCAATTCTGAAAATGGTTTCTCCACCCGTCCTTTTTCAAGTATTTTCAACAGCTCCCTGGTAAAAATAAAAACATGCTTTGACTATATTTCTCACTAGAAATATAATCAAACTTTAAAAAGAACAAAGTGATATGAGTTTATTTTATTTGCGCTTAATGTTTTTAAGTTCTTCAGTTATCACCTTCTCAGTGCTATACAAAAGTCTAATACTTTAGTTACTAGCCTTACACTGCTACCAGTGGCAGAATTTTATCTTTAACATGAAAAACTGTACAATAAAATTACTTTAAACAAAAATGAATTGCTGTTCTGATTTAGATGAAATAAAAACCCATTTGGAGTAAAATATCTCTAGAAATGGGATCCCCATCTAAATACAACATATAGCACCAATGAGGTCAAATGAAAATATACCCCATTGCTAATTAAAACTTACTTTGAATTGTTTTCTTTGTCTTCTTGTAATTGCAATGTTAGTTTTTCATTATGTTCTTTTTCTGCTTTCAGAAGCTGCAAAAGGTTCTAGAATATCAAAATATATGTTTGCTATAAGAAGTTACAATATAAGGTCTCTAAAGCAATTTAAAAAAAAATAAACATCTAAACAAATCCTTAAGATGACTGAAAAAACCCAACCACCCCAGAAAACCTTAATTGGAAACTGGAAGATCTTTAGTTTGTCCTGAAGATGTTCAAAAGTAAACTCTTATTTATATTAGGTAATCAAATCTTTTCACCTGCCATTAATAATAATTTCATATAGCTATGATGTTCCTCAATATCCAAGGCTGTGAGGGGAAAATTTGGAATTTTCCATTTGTAAATTAATTGGAGGGCATTTTAAAATTCTGTATTTGTTCAAAATACTGAAATATACAGAGTTTAAACCAATAATATTCAATCTGTCAGCATTCTCTTAAACACTAACAAGGAAAATTTATATGAAATTTGCCGAGCAGGCACCACATACCCTGCAGAAACACAGGCAAAATTATTTGCAAAATCCCTTGAGGAACCTTGCTGCTGTTCTGCAGTCACTGCAGTCTGACAAGCTTTCAAGGACAGTATCAACTAAATTGCAGCACAGTGATCCACCACAAGCCATAGATCATTTTAACAAGATCACATCTACTATGAAAATTTTTAAGAATCTGCTTTTAAAGATAGAATAATTAGGCTAGTCTTGGCTAGCCCTGAGATAAAAGGTCATGTCAGCATTTCAATGTCAAGATTCCTTTCCAAAGAAGCATCTTATTCCTTTAGTAATTAACCCATCTCCCTCAACATTTCCAGAGCAATTTCTTCAGCCTAAAAACTTATTATGTATGATGCTACTGGATATTTCTGATAGCCTGTGGTTGCAAAAATCTTGCACTAAGTTTGGAAAAAGAATTTGGGTACATCTTCCAAATGAAATCACAAAGAAACCTATTACTACTGTGGAATGTTATCAGTGATACAATAATAGAAATTAGGCAGTCTGGGTTCTGTATAATCAAGTCCTTTAAAATCCTTGACTGTCTTACACTCAGCTCAGTTTTCATTGCTTCTGCTTCTTGTTTCCCCTCCTCAAGTTGTTGCTTCAGCTGGTCTGTCTCAAACTTGGCCACCTCCTGCAAATTGTCGTAGTCATCCTGCAGGCTTGCCTTTTCTTCAAGAATCTTTTCATGTTCTAGCCTTCATAAAAAAACCCAGACCAAATAAACTAGTAAGGGTTTGTGTCCTTATAAAAATACTCCAATCAACTGTATTTTAAAATATTCAGATAATATACAGAGGGAAAGAATACTCTCCAAGACACAGAATGCACCAATACAATCACAGCATTTAATTTCAGTTCCAGATTTCTGGTCTTACAATGCCTCACTCAAAAAATTACTTCAGCTAAGACATGAGCTGCTATAATACAAAATGTAGTGAAGTTTTCCAGGAATAAAGAACAAACCCAAAACATAAAACCAAAGCACAACAAAACAAACTAAACAAAACAGCAACAATACCCAACATAACGAAATCACATGAGTAATTAAAAATCATACTGATTATCCTCTCCTGATGATAATTGCAATTATTGCAGACAAGGCAATGAGCTTTTCTGGCTTTGATACTCAAACTTCAGTTATTTTTTGTGATTTCTTTCTGCTTGAAACTTTTAGAGTGGTATCATTATGTCACCTGCTTCATGTGACCAGACTGACAAACTGTCCACTTAACTTCTGGAGAGCAGCAAGTTTATAGATATATCCTATTTAATGAGAAAATTATATAGGAAAGAAAAATTAAGGCAGGCACATTTTGCTTTCTTTCTAATAATTCCACCATGTTGCCTGAAATAGGCATGAAAGAACAGAGCAAAAAAAACCCCAATCAAACAACCCAAACAACCCAATACCCCCAAAAAACAAATAAACAAGCAAAGAACAAACACAAACCAGCAACTTTAGAGAAAACATGTGAAGTGTAAGTTCACACACAGGAGAGGATAACTAAATGACTGGATGCATCCAGAAGGGATGACAATTCATTGTACCAAACTGCCAACATACCTGACACTGTCCAGCTGGAACTGGACATCCATATGTCTACCAGAAAGCTGACTTATTTCTTTCTCTTGCTTTTCCCTAAAGGCATTATATTCCAGTTTTACATCAGACAGCTCCTTGTCTGCAGACTGCAGGACAATGCGCAAGTCATGGACTTCACTTGTCAATACTGTCAAAAAACCCCAAAATAATTGACATGTTATTTGGAAAACTGTTTTAGATAAAGGACACATAATGCTACAGAACCTGCTGGGATCACAAAGCTTTGCATGTTTTCAAAGGAATTAATCTCAAAAGTCACACACAAAAAGGCTTCATGAATGGAAAGGGTCAACAAAACACTGACTTTAAAGGTGAATCAAAAGCATTCCAGACAATATCACTGTAATTTCCATAGACAATAGAGGTTTAATCCTTTGTTTTCATTTAATATTTTCATTTTAAATACTGTATCTTGTACCACCTCCACATTCAAAGACAGAACCATTTTGAATATTGTATACCGTGCAAGACTAGGCAAAGATGATAAGCAAGTATTAAAAATTGCTTTCTTTATAAGGAAAAAAAAAAATCAAACCAGTACGTCTAACGCCCCAAATAGTTACTCAGCACGTGCTATTGTTGATTTAAAACAGTAAGACAACTCAAAACTTTTAATGAAATCTTAGTATTACAAAGACTTACGATCAGCATTGTTTTGACTTTCCTGAAGCTGCTTTTCAAGTGATTTTATCTGTTCAAGGAGCTCCTGGCGCTCTTTACTCCAGTCATTCCTTTCAGATGAAAGAAGCTTGAAAAAAAAAGCAAAATTTTTTAAATAGAAGGAAGTGTGGGATTGGGTAGGCCACACACTGTAACAATAATATTAAAGCATTTCATCAACTGATTATAAATACATTTTTCTTTAAATTCAGTATTTGGTGACTCTGAAATCCCTCAAAGTCCAAGGAAAAAATAATATATATAACTGAAGACATTACTTTATCTAAAAAGTTCATTTAAAAGGAGCCCACAGCTTAGGAGCTGATATCACAGATATCACAAGTGAGACTGATGTGGAAAGAATACAGGCCTTATTTCCTTTTCTATGATAAACCAATCCTAACAATTAAGAAAGACTTGCAAAGATCTGATAGGTAGTTCTGACTTAGATGAGTATTTTCAGCATTCCAAAGTTTAAAATTTCCTTGTCCCTATAGCTGTTTTCCAGAAATCATGAAGTTTGCCAAACCCAACCACAACAGTGTTTATTTGCTTGTATCTAAGCTCAAGCAGACTTGGATTCACAAGATTTAAAGCAACAAAACCTAACTTAAAACTGCAGTGTTACATCATATCAACTTTCTCTGCTCAGTCCAACTCCAGGGGGTTGGATTAGATGACCTTTAAACCAAACCAAACTATTCCATGATTTTAAATCCTTATCTTCCTGCACAGCCCTGGGTTATGATGCTATGTAAATTTGTCAAAATGTGAGTAACCTTGCAAGACCTCACCAGACAAAACAGCAGTATGACTGCAGGATAGTTACATGAGCCCTGTATTACATTTTTCTCTCACCTCCTGTATTTGTGCAGAGTGATGCTCCAGTTTATTAATATGCTGCTGGAGTTTCATATTCTTGCTTTCCTCTTCATCCAGCTTTGTCTGCATTGTGCTCAGTTGCTCCTGTGACACAACAGACACTCAAAATTAGAGCACCCATCTTGCACTTTTTTTCACATGCCATATGGCAGTCTGTGCTTATTAAATATAGAAAGTCAACAAGTTTCTATTTTTATGACCTGAACCAACAGAAAACAGAACACTCAGAAAATCATCTGGTATCTTAAGTAGCTGATTTCTCCTATTTCTAACTTAACTGCCAAAATACAAGAAAATCCATCAGTGAATACAAGGACTGAATCCAGAAAACACTTAGCTTTCAGACACATGTTTATCTTGGAAAAATAAGGCTTTAAAAAGAAATTATTCAAAATATACACTGGTTAAACTTCTTATAGGATCTCTGTACTATGGTAAGCATCAAAGAGGGGTCTTGGCTGCTGTGCCAAGTTAGCTCCAGCTTCTAGAGAGCAGTTAGCTCCAGCTTCTAGAGAGCAGCTCAGATAAATTTGTAGTGTTTTTTTATGTGACAAAAGACCCTCCCTGCCCATTAGAAAAGATACAAGACAATGTATAATGGTGGACAAGCATTATTTGGCAGGTTTCTTCAAATAATGACGTATTATATATTAAGCTTGTGTATTGTTACAAATGTAGCTGTCAGCTTATAAAGAGGATTCCTCAGAGACAAGTTATCAGGTTTAAATAGAAAAAAAATATGAACATCCTGCAACAAACTACTTATGATATTCAACCTTCGAATCATTTTCAGTATTTTTGTTGTAAATCCTCTTTCAAGTACAATGTATAGAGAACTGTTTAGAGTTAAGTATTAATGAGGGGCTTCAGTTTCCCATGCAAATCAAAATGCACTTGGTGCAGGGGAGGTACCTCATGGCAAAGCCTTCTTTTTTATAAAGTTGCACATACACTTCACTTTTTATTCAGAACATTCACCTGTGCCATTTTGAGCTCCTCAGCAATGGCTTCACATGCTTGTTCACTCATCTCTGGAGGAACTGGCTCTTTTAGAATGTCATCCATCATTTCTTCAGAATGCTGAAAATCTTCAAAATTATAATCTGGGCTTATTCGCGGCACAAGACGAGACCTTAGCTGGTAAGCTCTAGTTGGAGTGGTTATGCTCTGTTACAAAGATTACAAAGCAGTCTTTATTTTAACTGTAAAATGAAATTAAAACTCTGTCTGGTATTGTATTTTTTGAATTCTATAGGCAGAATAATTAAATAAAATACTTAAAGTGGCTAGCTCTGAACTACTATTACTTCTTCAGATTTGTCATCTGATGACAGCAGCAGCCATTCAGTTAATACTCCAGAATAAAAAGTAGCCTATTTGGTTTATCATGTATGGAGAACATTCCAGAAAACTAGTCAGGCTAAGGGATCACACAAATGACAGTCTGTACTCTTGCACAACTCAGGAGTAAGTAGTGTGTGGCCTTAAATAAACTTATTCTCCTACCTTAAGGTTTTCTCTGTGTAGCTTATGGAGTTGAGAGACTTCTTGGCGCTTGTGTGCTTTGGTTGCCTCCAGAATGTTTTCAAGATGCTGGTTGGCTTTCTGAAGGGATTGAAGCTCTGATTCCAGTTCCATCTGTTTTTTCCTGTTTAGGAGGTATTTTGCTACTGTCAAAATGACTCCATGAGTATGCCTTCCTATCAGTAAGGATACACTGCAGTATTGCCAATGAGCAAACTGCAGCTGAACTTTTACCCAAACACCAAAATGCATTATTTTGAGAAGAAAGCCACTACTGCTGAATTAAAAAGTAAAAAATAAGGTATAAAAAATTAAAAAGCTAAGCAGCTTATTTGTGCCTGCATAATGAAGCAAGCAGATGGATAACTAAACATGTCAGAAAAAAAATCCATTACATAGTAAGAAATAAGCTGAGAGCTCTGCAGTTCCTTTTATGAGAAAGTGATATCACCCATACCAATATGGTTTTAAGCTTTAAAAATGTTATCCAGTTATATGAGAAGTCTAAACTGGAGCTTGCCAGGATTAAAGAAAATCCTTTAAAGACTTTTTTTTTTTGAAAGTGCTGCTCTGTTAAGATTATTTTGCCCTCTAAGAGTACTTTAGCTGAAATCCAACAGTTGAGCAGAAATTTAGGAATAATTTTCACTAGGTACTTTGCAGAACTACATCCTTTACTGTGATAGTTGCCATTACTGTCATAATGGTAGGGTCAAAGTCTATGC
Organism: Zonotrichia leucophrys gambelii; assembly: GCF_028769735.1. Lineage (NCBI taxonomy): Eukaryota > Metazoa > Chordata > Aves > Passeriformes > Passerellidae > Zonotrichia > Zonotrichia leucophrys. Next base: position 46,376,960 of record NC_088171.1, on the reverse strand, counting down.
ACAAATGGAAACATACTATTTAATCTCTTGGCAGTTTAATGCAATCATTTTCCCTCATGCTCTTGGCATCTGCAGCAAAACTTAGGGAACAGAGTAGAAGTTCTGACTGCAATTGGACAGCAGAAAAATCAGCATATGTTGTTTTTATGAAATTGCTATTTTACTCTACTTTTATTCAGTTACAGCATATGTAACCTGTATGTAAAATTTCAGTCACTCTGAAACTGGAAACAAGTTTAAATTTAGTGAAATTTAGTGACTCCAAAGGCTGAAAAACACATTTCTGTTTGACTGCACTCCACCAAGAAAATGTTGGTAATTGATAATAAAGTGCATACATACTAACAAGAAAGTAAGACATTCACAAAACATGGAACACATAAAATAGAAATCTATCTAATGGGCAGAAAAATAATCAATATATAAAAATATAAAAAGATTACTGCAATTAATGATATGGAACAATGGATGGACTGCTGAATTGATAATCTCAGTAGATCATAATACTATTATTTATAAAGTTCATAGGATTTGCTACACAGAAACCTAACAATAAAAATACAGATTTGTACAATTGCCTAAAAGAGCAAAAAAGCATTTAAAGTTACTGTGTAAAAATAGAAGTGGGGAGGCAAAATTGTGCCTGATACCTTTAGAATTACACTTTAGTTTCACTGAAATCAACAGAAAGCAACATTGTTAGGTACAATTAAAATTAATTTTTTAAAAATCAGGTCCCTTTTGCCTTCCAGGCTTGCATTACATTTGATGGAAATGCTATTTTTCTTCTATCTGCAGTTACAAGATCTGAATTTTTCAGAAATGGGGTTAATCAAGTGAAGTAATGTATTATTCACATGCATATGAACACTGAAGGTATTAGTGAGGCCATTCCCATTATCTTGTGATGCCCTCTAGGAGAACAATGACAGTAAATTCTTTACTACATTAATAAGGGCAAAGTAGAGCCTTACCTCATGTTTATGGATATAATGGATATAAATGTACTACTGACACCGTGTCTTGGCTCTGATTTGAATTAAACCTTTGTTCCCATAACAAGTCTCAAGATAACAGTTTTATTGCCTTCTTAAATATCTTTGAAATTGAGATAAAAAATTAACCAACAGGTCAGCCAGTTTTCTCAGGTGCTTGGATTCTACATTTATGTTGACTCAAACTTGCAGACTTAAAGTGATTATATTAAAAACTACTGCTGCACAAAACCAAACCTCCAAATACCTCTCTCATTTGCCCCTATCCCATCAATTCCTACTTCCTGTCAGTACCTCCACCTGTATTGTTTTAATTACTGAAGACATCTGCTCTGCAAGGAAACTAAGCCAAACTCTCCCAGCACTGTTAGGGAGGTGACTACCAGAATTAAAGGGTATGTCCATCTCCTGCACGGTGTGAAGCATTTTTCTGCATCCTGCTATCAAGAGTGGCTTTGGAAAAGACAAGGAAACCTGCAGCAGTGCAGATGTACCTTCAGATTTAATGATGGCTGTTCCCTAGTCTGGGAATTAGCAAGTTCAACAGGAACATACCCTGGGTGTGCATACTATTATCCTCAAGCTGGCCCTTTCTTACATGCAAAGAACCAGCCTATCTGGTATAATCAGGATCTGAGTCTTTGAAAAATCAATATGAATAATGACTTAAAACCATTTAATTAGAGATATTTCAATACTGTTTTGTCTCACTTGGTTAGCTCTTTAAATTCTTCGTATTCTTGCTTTGAAGATGCCAGTTCAGCTTGGGTCTGCAGCAGATGAGCTTTCAGCCTTTCCACAGATGCCAGCGAGTTGCCTTCCACTGACACGGTGCTGGAATGTAAGCGGTGACCTAAAGAACAAACACAGACCTCTGAAATCACACAGCAGCTCAAATACCTAAAGTCTCACTAGAATGAAAGCGCTTGCCAGCTTTTGAACAGCACAGCAGCAATTTTGTCATTGAGACTGACAAAAATAGGTACTGGCAACAGTTCACATGAAAACCAGTAATAATTAATATTACTGCAGTCTTCATGATAACTAAGGAGCACAAAATGAGATTATAGATGACTTTCACAAGATGCAAATCAAAATTCCCTATAGCTGGAAGGCCAACATGAATACAATTAAGTAAAATTGTTTTATCAGTCTTCAGGTACCACTTTGAGGAAGGCAAAAATACATTAAGACAGACATTTTCAACACCATGCTGCACACAGCAGAAACACAGTAAGCACATTTATCTGGAAAACATTAGCATTTTTTACCTTTAGTACTGTTCTCTGTGGCTGAAGCTTCCAAAAAAGCTTTTTCTAGCTCTGCAATGGTCTGAGCATCAATTTCTTGGGCCTTTTTAACTGATTGTAAAGAACGAAGCTTTTTATTCTCCTCTCTGAGATTATGGTTCTCCATGGCGTACTTTGCAATTCGTGGGTGTTGTTCCATCTGTGATAATCAATGTTTTATTCAACAGTTTTTATTTTCCAGACAATGCTATAGCTATCTAGCTGTTACCCTACTACCTTTAATAGGGATTAAATTGTAATAGAAAAGGAAAAGAGGTGTTCCCCATAATGGTTAAAACTACTCAGTTTTTCTTTGGTAATTTTCTTACTGCCTTGGAATCTACTCTCAAGACAGTGAGTTTACATCTTATGTGTTTACTCTGTTACTGGTAATAAAGCAGTAAGATGCTTTTCTTGCTGCTCTTGATACCCTTTTTCATTTTAACTTTAAACTTTGGCTTTCTCAACACCATAGTAATGGAATCTTCCTTGCAAGCCATAGTAATGTTTCTGTAGTCAATAAAGGACTGTCCTGAACTTTGTTTCTTGTCCTCCTCCCCCCTTTCCTTTGAAGCTCAATTATGAGCTACAGATTTATGCTACTCTGCCAAGACATTTACTCCTCTTCCCTCCTTGTGTTGGAGGAAATTGTTTTTCAAGAATTTGCCTTCTCTCTTGTGTTTCTTTGTTCTTCAAAACTGCCTCACAAAAGACACCACACCCACTAGCCACCTGAATAACCCAAAGCTGTTCTTCAAACAGCTCCAGGACCACATCCCCTTTATATGTTCACCTGGCATGTGTATTATCTTTCAAAACCCACAGCATTATTGCCATCCTGCTGTCTTTCCCTTTCAAGTGATGTCACAGAGATTGAGGTCTGCCATCTGAATGAGGATTTGTGATTTGGAGACTTCCCTGAGGTGCTGAAAAGAAACTTGTCCTCTGCCTAACCCAGATCAGGTGGCCTGTGGCAAGCTCCCACCACAACATCACTCTTACTAAACTCTTCTCTTAGGCAAACTCAAACTCTAAACCCAGCCACTGTCTCTTCCATAGGGAAGCCCCATGTGTTTGAGATGCTTCTGCAAGGGAACCCACCACCCATCCTCTGCTTTTCTGCTTGAACTTCCTAAAAAGCCGCTATTCACACATCACAGGACTACAACATGTGAGCTATTCACAAAAAAAACTGTTCCAGAAAAGAAACAACAAAGACTTTACCTGTTCTCTGAGTATCTGCACTTCTTCCCTTAAGTCACTGAGGAGATCATCTTGCTCTTTCGGCAATAACATTCTACCAGCTTCTTTATGACACCTCTCCAAGCGATCAATATGGTGTTCCCGGAATTTAATGATCATTTTATTGGACTGAACAAATTTTTCCTTCTTGGCACACAGCTCTTCTAGCTGTGCCACTTTTTCTAATAAATTCTTAGAAAGCACATAGACAGATTAGTGAATTTTTAAGGTGCACCTCTTACATACGTATGGCAGGCAGACAAATCATGCAAAATCTCAGTTAACAGTAATTTTGTGAATACACACACTACTATTTTTAGCAGATTTGTAGATAACAGCTTGTATCAAGAACTAAAATGACACAAAGTGTTGCAAAAACTGTACGTAGAAACTCCAATACAATCTAGTAGAGTAAGTATTCTGTTAAGCACCTCAGATGCACTTCACTAGAGTGCCTGTTTCAGTTAATTTTCTTTAGGAAAAAAAAAATAAATCCATTTGTCTGTCTCATTACTATACCACGACCAAAGCACAATAAAATGAGAATGACTGGGACATTTGCTTCAAAAAACATACTGTTGATTAAAACACTCAAAATTCAGCAAAACAGAAGCTTGCTCTGTTCAATTTTTTTTAAATTAGAAAACCCCAATAAAGCCCGCAGCCCCTAAAATTATATATACTATCAAAGCTAACCTATGGCTTGTCAGAATTTGAAAGACAGAATAGAAATATAGAATTATTTCAGTTGGAAAAGACTTTTAGGATCATCAGATCCAAGCATTAATGCACCACTGACAAGTTCACTACTGAACCATTGTCCTTAAGCACTGTAGGTGTTATCTTAAATGTCATTTGACTAAGTTCCCTTGTAACCAAACCTTGCTATCGTTGGACAGAGTATTTTTATTCAAAATCAAGGGAAATCATTAAGAGAGTCAGCTGCAATATGCTTACTTGCCTCTCACCAGAAAGTACACTGAATGCACTTAGAAATATCAGTGTTTTCTTACCTTCTTTTCACCTTCTGATTTCTCCCAGAACAACATTGCTTCAAGAAAGTTGTTCATGTAATTTATGTTGCTCTTCCCTTTTTCAACAGCATCTGTAGGGGAAGTCAAAAAAACAAATGCAATATTTATTAAAATACCACTTAGACAGGTTTTTCTACACTTATAACATGACAATTGTGTAAATTAAATGCAAATAAATTCTTTAAACAGTGTAATTCTTCCACAAAGATCATGTGCCATATCCAGAGCACACTGTTTAGACAGTCATTCCGAGTCACCTGCAAGTGCTGATAAAGAACACAGCTAATTTACATAATTGTATAATTAACAAAGTTGTTCAAGCATTAAACAGCCTTGCAATGGACTTTTATTAAAGTAAAAGAATCAGTCTGTTCAGCTAAGCATATCTATTAAATGCAAAATCCCTCTGAAATTAATTTGATAACACTAAGCCATTATTAGTACAGTTTGTACATATTAAAAGTGGACTGACTGGTTCATGAGAAGGAAGTTTAGGAAAATAAGCTTGAATTCTGTGGACAATTAGTGGTTTAATCTGGAAGGAAAGTGTCCACACAAGGGATTAAGACGGCTTAATAATCCACTTAGAAATTAATTCAAAATAGTGTGTCTGAAAGTTCTAATACAGGCAAGTCTACTTATTTATGGAATACTAATCACCATAGTATCTATGTGCATGATAGCTACATTATCATGATTTAATATATTTTAAAATGCCATCATGTTTCTGATTTTGTATTTCTGTGATTGAGTATTGCAAACATAATTTAACTGCACAGAGCAAACACAGCTCTGATATATTAGGTTCTTCTCAAGACTCCTCAGTGTTTAACCATCATCACTTGTTTTCCCTCTGAACTCTATAATGGGTTTAAACATTGAGCCTTCTGTCAATATTCATATATTTATGAACCATGTTTCAGTGTCCTACCTCATCTCTGACTTGTTTTTATTGGCTGAACTTGTATGCTAACATGGAAGTACTTTTTCCTTGGGAAAACTCAAGCCCAGATGCTTTATATTAGACAAGACTTTCTAACTTCTGTCATAACTTCTCCTGCTGTATCTTCTATTTCTTGGCAAGGTCAGGAAAGAGTTGACTCACAAAAGCAGTAAGAGTTACAAGACAAAGTTTACAACCTTGCAACCAAACATTATCAAGCAGCACATTTCAGTGAGAAACATACAGACTGGGAAGCTCTGCTGAGATCTGTATTGCAGATAAAATGGCCTAGTGAGAAGCTTATGGAAGATTACCTAAAAACCCTATTTCCACCTTATATTGAAATCAAATGTCTGTTGGAAGTAAGCATCCCTCTTAGGTTCTGGAATGGGCAAAAAGGGAAAAGTGGGAAGAAAATCCTGTCCTGAGCTTAAAAAGAATGCAACATTGTGCCTTCCCTCTGACTAAAATATACAAGGAATAACATGCAAACTTTTGGTTACTTAAAGGATTAGGCAGCAAAGATCTTAAGAAGTGGAAGCATATCTAGGTATCATATAATAAAACCATAGTCCAGTACCCAAACTTATGAGGAAGAAAATAAAACCACATTAACAATTTCTGTAAGGTAGCAGATAAAAGTACAGGAAATAGAAACCAAAAGCAAAATATGATCCCAGTACATCAGTCCCTACAAAAACACAAATTGTTCCCCAACCTTCTGGGTTACAGAAGTAGCAAATTCTCCCTCACCTCCAACTCTTACCTTGTGATACAGAAATACTGTACACAGATGGCACTGAAGTAAGTTTAGCAAGCTGCTCTTTCAACTTCTTGACTTCAGCTTGCAGCTGGTTCACATTTCCTTGTGTATCTTCATTTACTACAGCCTTTTATAAATAGGAGAAAATTAGGAAAAGGTACAAATAAAAATCTTACATGATAAGAAAAAACTCAAAGAATGAAAACCAGTTCTCAGTACTACTGAGAACTCCTTCTATCTTAGAAAAGGTAGAATTCCTTGAAAAAGTAAAGTTCCATTCGCTGAGAAATCAGCAAGTTGCACTTCAGGCAGAATTAGATGTTAAAAAATGTAATGTTTTTGCAGAATTTTGTCTGGACCTTTTTTCACCAACAAAGCAGTATACATCAGAGACAGTTTCAGCTAAATGACAGCATGCTGTTAAACATCCACTCATGAAAAGTTACATTTTGGGCACTAGAATTAATACAGAACAAGTGAACAGAAACAACATTGAATCAGAACTTTTTTTGTCAATTTGCATTTTTATAGATTTACTTTTTCCTTTCTAATGAAGTGCTCTGAGAGCAAACAATGAATAAGAGCTGTGTGCAGCCATTACTTAGTCACTACTTAATAAAGGACAACTTAGCTGTTGTCCTTTATTCCTAAGCAAGAGCAAACAAGCCCTTTTCAAAAACACTTTGTCTTTACAAAAAACACAATGCAAATTAATGTTTTCAAATAAGCTAAATCAAATTAAATTAGTGAAAGTACAAGAGTACTTAAGTGAATCTACCTTGCTTGCAGATGTGTAACTTAAATGACAAGTGTCTGTTGCTACAATAAAGACATTAAGTAACTTTCTTACCTTGTTTTTAATCAACTTTGCCCTCTGAGCAAAATTAAGAGTGGACAGTGTTTCACCAAAACACTTGGATCCTGGGTGAACGTTTGCAATTATACACGTTTTTGCATTACCACCAAGAGAATCCTATTAAAAACATGGAAGTTAGTTTTATTTACATGTTTTTGGTGACAATAGGAAGCCATCACCTAAAAGATACTGTGTATAATTTTGAACAAATTGCAGAAATAATTTCATTTAACAAATATCCACACAGAAGGTAAGTTTCTCAAATTTTATTTCAAATGTGGGTATAAAGGATGTGACCTTAAATAAAGACTTTATTTAGGGCTTCAAAATCCAGACTATATTGAGATACTTTATTCACCCGAACAGCAGGGAGAGGAAGAAATTCTAAACAACTGCAAAAATAATTTTGGTAATTAGCAGATCAGTGGTAGCACTACTTTTCAACATCATCTGTTTGTTGTTCCAACCTATCTTCCTTCTGGTTGCAACTATCAAACAAAATCACAAACCAACAGATTATTGACCAAGGATATAAAAGGTTACTCTCCCTTTTACATGCACAGCATTTCTGTACTGTTAAATAAGTAGCTCTCAAATCTCAAGACAAGGCAGCATTTATAGCTAAAGACTAAAAGTCTGGTACTACAGAATAGTCCACAAGCCTTGATGGCATTCTCAGTCTGTAGTAACAAAGCTCATGTTTGTGGACTTCTTTGCAGCATAGACACCTCAAAAAAATAATCACTTAATATAACAGCTCACAAAGTTGTAATTCTCTTCCTATATTTTTGTATTTTGGGTTGCATTGGAAGAACATAATTCCTCAGTTTCATCAATCTACACAGAACTGGGAAGGAACATTGAGAAATTTTGCTGTGATCACAACACCGTGTTGTAATACAAATATTGTATGTGTACAAATACTATATTATAATACAAAAATATACTACAGCCATTCATGTACACTTCACAGAATTTTGGTGAGTGCTGACATACAATAAATCTTTGACTGCTTATGTCTTTGTTTTGTGTTCATTTCGAAAAGAGCCTATAAGCTCTCAGGCAGGAGACTAAATTTAACTGATCTTTAACACTCCACCAATCCAAAGCATACATAAGCTAATTCTGGAAATCTCAGCAAATGTATCAACTCATCTCTAAATATTACACTTTGATACACATTATTTCCCAAATTATAAGGATGCAACTGTGCTTTTTTTGTCATTAAAACTTCCAAATATGTAAGTAGGAGCAGCTTACGAGAATAAATAGATTTGTCTTCTTCATTCCTAGTTAACAGGAATGGATTGATCAGAAATCTGTTTAGGCTAAGAGACAATTTTCAATCTTTTATCCCAATATTGAAACAACTTTAATGCACTGGAATTCAGCTTTTAATAGTTAAAAGCCCAATGAGATACATTTTTCTAAAATCCAGAGGATATACATTACCCGTAGCAGAAAAGTGAGCTTGGAATCCCGGTAACAAACATGTCTCTGTTTGCCATTGCTCACATCAACAAGTGCTGTGATTACTTGGGCCAGGCAGCTTAGGGACCGATTGATGTTGCCTGCTTCCTAAAAGAGAGGAGGGAACAAGAGTGAATGGATTTGATGGAAAGAACAGGGCATTGCATCTGCAAGGAGAAAGATGCCACAGATCCTACAGAACCAACCTTTAACCTCAGTCCTTCTGTATGGGTGTCCTTCTGTCTCTCAGATCCTGCCAAATCAACCAGGTTGAGCAGGGAGGAGCGAATGTTAACAACCTCGTTGTTTTTCTCCATGGATTCCACTGTGATAGTGAAAACTGCATGGGATCTGGAGGATTCTCTGTTCATGGAGGTTGATGCCACACGACGGTTTCTCCAGCCCATGGTTAATACCTAAGCATGAAAAAGATATCACAATTTTAGCTGTGTCAGACTGTACTTCACATACAGGTGACATAAGCAGCCGTAGGCACAATTCCATGCAATAGAAAAAAAGATATAGCTACAGTCAAGCTTAGTAGCAGAACTTGTTATAATATTAATTTATTTTCTCCAAAAGTGCCACTGCTGTTTGAAAGCAGTACACACAAGAATAATTAAAAAAAAATTAAAGTCGCACAATACTATCTGTATGTGTATCATTCATGGAGAAATGAACCTGACAATTCTGGAACACATGGAGCCCACTTAGCCACAGAAAACTACATTTCCTGCTAGAGATGTGTGGGGCAAGCATTGGGGAAAGATTAGTGTAATTGCCATTCAGGTATTCCAAACCTTTTTGATTTCTTCCAGGTATGGGATAGTCAGGAAGCATTGACTTAAACAGCTTTTTTACACTGTGTTTTGAAGTAGGGAGAAAGGGGGGGAGAAAGCATTGCAGACAAAAATAAGCAAAAAAATGCACTTTAATCCAAGAGGAATATTTACCACGTAAGATTTAAGATGAATAGTCCAGCATTAAAAAGTGCCAAAAATTACCTGGTATGCTTCAGCAGCAGATGACACCACCTGTTCAACAGCACCATCAACAAAGACTCCCTTCTTGATGTGTTCTCTGAGAAAGAGTCCAGCTGAAGCAGAATCTAGCAAGTCAAATATCTGTTCATTGTAGATTTCAATAAATGAGCATTTGCAGAGAAAACTCTTTCCACTGCCAGCCTGAAAAACACAGTAATTTACACTATAAACAGATTGGTTTTATGAAGTCTGTCATTGTATGGCAGCAAGTCTCTTTTCACATGTATCTAAAGCTATTAGATTGCATATATACTCTGTTCAATATACATTCCTGGTGCCCAGGGGACAACCAACATAAAGAAACCTAGATGCATTTCTAGACTCAAAATATGGGCACACTTGTGTCTGAAGAAACTGTACTATAATTTGGTAGAATACTAGATGCAAGCATTTCTCATGAATACATTTCAGGCAATTATCTTGGTAACTTATTGGCTGCACACCCAGTTTACCAACCCAAGCTAATCTTTACTGTGAGACATTACTGCAATAGTAATTATAAAATAAATGTACCTTTTCCTTTTCCCGCTCAATCAGAAAAAATAAGTATTCAAAGCTCCGTGGAATTACACCTCTCAGACTGTGAGTGAAATTATCAGAATCAGAAGGTCCTAAAGAGATTTTTTTAAATTAAAAAATTAATTAATTATTAGTACTCAAGAGTGGTGGCTGACAGGAGGAATACATCTCAAGACAAAAAAAAAAAAAAGAAAAAAGAAACCACTGAAAGATTAATCTCTCATGCACTTACCCATCATAGTAAAGGTTTTTCCTGACCCAGTCTGGCCACTAACAAAAAGAAAGAAAAAAAAGTGAGATTAAATGTTATTCTGAATTTTTCATTCATCTTCATCTTTTAAGGAGAAGTCAAAGCTTAAAACAAGCAAACAAAAAATTTCTAAACTGAAGATAAGGATAGAGAAGCAAGCTGAGAAATCAGTCAGCTAAAAAGGTATAAAAACAGAACAGCAATTTTTATCAAGAAATCCCATTAGATTAATTTCATTTTGTCTCCCCTATCACCCACCATGTCCTTCCTCATTTCTGTTGGAAAGGGAAGTTAGCATTAAAATGAAGGCTTTCAAATATATACATAAAAAAAAATTTTGGGTCAATCTTTAGAGTTTTATGTCACTCAGGATATATTTGGATATAAGGATATATCTCACTTGAAAGTACTTTTTCTTTTAGAGTTTTTAATTTCTAATGTAGTTATTAATCATTCTAGAGAAACTTCATGACAATTTCACTTCAGTTTTCCACATTTGTATATTATAACAAAGTGGACTTCATAGTTTTGCAAAAGCTGTGCTACACTAAAAACACCCCAGGTAAGGTTTTGATTAGATTAGCCCCTTAAATCAGCATTTTCTGACCAAAGTGCTTCCTCAGTTTTCAAATGAAAAAAAAGATTAAGTTAATATAATGATATTCATACTACTAGTCATGGATATATTTCTACCTTAAAAATATTTTAAGAGTTAAAATTATCACTCATGAGTTTTCCCACAGGCAGCCAAGAGTCACTGAAGAGTTGAGCCGACCAAATGTGAAGTAAAAAAAATTTTTCACTCCATTTTACCGTGGACTGAAAACCACTAGCTTTCTCTTTAACAATACAGTAACTTCTCTACAACCACTAGCTTTCTCTTCCCACTTTTTAAGTAAATAACAGTAAAACTGAAATGAGTTTACATTGTCATTATTAGCCTTAAGTGTTAAAAGCATAACACCTACATACAGATTCCTCCAAAAGAGGGGCAAGGAGTACCACCCAATACTGCAAGAACATTCCTTATGCTGTGCTGCAGTAAGGAAGCATTTTTCAAGTTCACTGTAACATCAGGCAGGCTCTGGCTCTTCAAACCCCAACTACTTATTAGCAGGATCTCCTTAAATGTCACCATTGCTATGAAATGACTGTAATTGCTACAAAATCACTTACTATGCAAAGATGGTTCCATTGTAGCCATTCATGCAAGATTCAACAATGTTTTTAGCCACACTTGAGAACACAGACTCCTGGGGACAAGGGAAAGAGAAAGCACTTGGCACCACCTGTTAAAGTAGCTGTTATATCAGTGTTTCCTATGCCATAACTTTATAGTATATAATAGATGCATTCCTGAAGGGTAGACACGCACCATGAGCCCTGGAATTCTCACAGAAGGTGATACATCCTAAGTCATTGTGACATATATCACTCTCTCTGAAAAAATTGTATCCCTTGATAAACTCAAAGAGAAATAAAATTCAGGATCATAGTAACAGCTTCCAAGTACACAGTAATAATTTTGATCCAGTGGTTTTAATTATGTTACACAGCTTATACCATCGTAGGCCAGGTGCCTGTGACACTTAGAAAATCTAGCTTTCAGCTTTTGCCACTGCACAATGGCACATTCAACAGAGCTGCACAACTCAGCCCCATCTGTCTTCACATTTTTCTCTTAGATGTGCAAGAAAAGCCTAGCTACAACTAATAGCCTAGAGAAGGTGAGGTTTTTGGGAGGTTTTGTTTTGTTTGTTTTTTTAACAGAATTTAAATGGAATTGGGAGTCCTAGCAAAATTAAAATTACGTTCAGAATATCAATCACCAGTATTATAGAAATTAAATTGAAGGACTTTCTTTCCAGTATTACTTGTCCCAGGTGGGCATTTAAAAGGCAAAAGTGTAAGAAGGAAATATAGTAAATAGAATAGAAACTCTGAAGTTCCTTAAATACAAATGTGCAGGGCCAAGAGTTGAATTTGAGGATCCTTGTGAGTCTCTTCCAACTCAGCATAGTCTGTAATTCTGTGAAATCACATCTTAATATCAGCTACTGACTGCCAGTTATTTTTATACATTTGTCTCAACAGGCAGATTTATTTTCTCTCTATGGTGTTACCATAATGTTACAAACAAAACCTTCAATTTTAATTCAAACTCCAATTAAAGAAATTAACAGCAAAAAAAAAAAAATCACATCAAAACTGTTGGAGAGCAGGATTTAGTGCAACATTCAGTACTATAACAACGTTTTTCCATTCTGACCACTGCAAAAAATCAGACCTAATGCACTACGTCTTTAGAAATGCTTAGCATAGTAGCTGCCAAAACTTGGGTGAAAATAGCAGTAGTTATGAGATTCTGAAATGATTACCTGTGTTGTTTCCATATTTGCAACATAATCAAAAGTGAAGATCTTAGGCTCAGGCTTTGAGTGCAGACGAATGGTGTTTGATGAAAGCACAGATAAACACAGGCCATGATCTCCATCTGTTAGTGCAGTGCTGTCTGAAGGGGGACGCACCCGGACAAAGACTTTGATAGCATCACCTTCAACACTAAATAAATGTTTATGCATTAATTACTTCCAAATAGATCAGCTGCCTGATGAAATTAAATGCAACAATCAGATGAAGCATGTGAAGCCTTACAAAGGTCTGTCCGAAAATCATGCTACTTTTAGATGAAAACAATAGAGGTAAAAATGTGGCAGATTTAAAAAGCAAAGAACATGCAGTTATATGCAATTCATTGCTGTGGCACCTAGCTTTAGCTCTAAAAGAACACATTGCACAGTGAACATGAGATGCTCTTCTTAAACCTGGAAGCTTTAATGGACCAAGGGATCAGATAATGCTATGGTCCAGCAAAAAAGTTGTCAGCATTTTTCTTTGGTGCTCACAAGAAAGGGGAAAAGAATAAATTCTTGATCAATGAATCAAATAAAGGATAGCAAGTGCCTGCATCTAAAACATCTTTAACCAATTTCATCACATTTATCGGCTTTAATAAATAACTGTGCATGACTTCCATCAAGGCTCTGAAGAGTTCTCCCATAAATACCAATACACCAGTAAAATAATAAAGAATTAAATTCTTGCATGAAGTGGTAGGAAACTTGGATTTACTTTACTTCATTCTTTTCCAAAGGTTTTCGCAGGAGGGTGTTGTAACTGCTATTTTTACTATTGGTAACAAGAGAAGAACGGTTCTGAAAGTGGGGAAGGGTCCTCATGAATGAAATGTGCAGTTGGGTAGTGGCAGAGGAAAGGGCTGAGAACATAAGCAGCCCCTGAGAAAAATCCAGTATAACATTTTCCCTAAGACCACCAAATTAATTTGCCAAATGGGCTTTCATTATTCTGAGTTGTGGCACAGTTTACACTTGGAAGAGGGCTTTTTGTTTTTTGTTTTAGTTTAGGGCTTCCTCACAGGACTGAAGTCCCTAGTGGGACATTTCTTCATATAAACTCTAAAGTGCAGCTGCAGAATTAGTGGACAAATGAAAATTTATTGCATGGCAGCATTCCAAGAGGAACCCAACATACCAGTGTAACAGTTTCATTATGAATACATTTTTTTAAAGCCTCTAAGGATATTAGGAGAGAAAGGCAGCAATCCTAGGCAGGTAAAGATTGAAAGAAAGAACTTTATCTCACAGAGTTATGCTAGGTTTTGTTTCTGTGCAATGTGATTAATAATATATGGGAACTGGCCAATATAATTTTACCTAGACGAGTTCTGCAAAGATATTGAAGAGTCACGCAGACCTCCTATAAAAGAGAGACACACAAAAATTAAAATTACCGCTCAAAATTCCTGACTTAAATAGAAAATACTGTAAGCAGTACAGAGGGAAATAAATGGAGAGCCTTATAAATACCTGTTTTGTGCATGAACAGAACTGCATGAAAATATTTGGTAAATATCTTCCTTTGGCAGAAAGATTTCAGTTTGTAACAGAGGAAGTGAAACCTTCATTCCCTTAATGTGAATGTGCACACACTTATCAATGTGCCATTTGTTTATTCTGGCAAAAAGGAGGCTCTGGGAGACCATATCACCCTACAACTGCCTGGAAAGAGGCTGGGGTCAGACTCTTTTCCCAGGTGACAGGACACGACACAGCCTCAAGCTGTGCCGGAGGAGGTTCAGGTTGGACATCAGGAGGAATGTCTTCACTGAAAGGCTGATTAGACTTTGGAATGGGCTGCCCAGGGAGGTACTGGAGTCACCATGCCTGGAGGTGTCTGGATGTGTCCAATAGCACTCAATACCATGGCCTGGTTGACAAGGTGCTGAGCATTCATAGGTTGGACTCCATGATCTCAGAGGTCTTTTCCAACCTCACTGATTCTGTGAGCGAGGCTCATTTTGCACAGCTTCAGACTTCAAGGAGACAGCATATATTACCCCATAGGACTTATTTTTTACTTAATCTGACATCAAAGTCCATAATATAGTCAAAACGTTAACAAAATAACAAAGTTGTATTTAACAAATAAACAAAATAACAATGAAAGACAATGCCTCAAAATATTCCAATAATAAAGTATTTACAAAATCTTTATGAGCACATGGGTTTTTTTTGTAAGAGGATCACCTTTAACAGCAGAATGATCAATGATGTGCAAAGATGCCTACCTTCTCTTTGACGTTCACACTACCTAAACATCCTGCTGCTGCGTGAGCTTTTTATGTGCTGTTTTGATTTACTCAACATCTGAGAAAAATTTCAGCTCCAATTAAGTAATTTATTCTTCAATTACACAAGTTATCAAGGAAAGTGGAGCAGTTAAAAACTGAAATCAGACCGATACTTGCAGAGCCCTGGGAATAGCCTGAAGTTGTGTCAGTGGAGGTTTGGGTTGGATATCAGCAAAAGGCTCTTTACTCAGAGGCTGGCTGGGCACTGAACAGGCACCCCACGGAGGTGGTGACAGCACCAGGCTGACAGAGCTCAGGAAGCGTTCGGACAGCGCTCCTGAGCGCACGGTGTGATTGCTGGGCATGGTGCTGTGCAGGGCCCGCAGTCGGACCCGATGATCCTTGGGGTCCCTTCGGACTCAGCTTATTCTGTAATTCTGGGAAAGGGCCGACTCCCAGGCACCCCGACACCACCGGGGCAGCGCAGGACGGAATGCCCGGAGCCTCTGCCCCGCTGGGGGACACTGAGCCCCTCGGCACCCGGCCCCACTGCTTCTCCCACGCGAGTGATTCCCCGCCAGGGCACGGAACAGTGCGGCCCTCCCGGGCACAGCCGTTCCTCAGTCCCCCTGCTCCCCGAACCGCGGGCACATCCCCAAACCCCTTCCCGGCCGTTCCCCCTCACCTTTCTCGCCGGGAGCCATGGTCGCTCCAAGCCCAGCAACTCCCGCCCGCCCGCCGCTCCAAAATGGCGGCGCCTTCGAATTTGGCGCTCAGCGGCGTGGCCCCGCCCCCTGCCCGAGCCCAGCGCGGGCGCCGCCATTTTCCCCGGCTCGCGCGGGCCCCGCCATTGGCCGGAGCCCCGGAACGGAGAGCGCGCGGCGCGCCCCCCCGGAAGCGCGCGCGGCGGCGGTGGCGGCCATGAGCAAGAGGAACCAGGTGTCCTACGTGCGGCCGGCCGAGCCCGCCTTCCTCAGCCGCTTCAAGCGGCAGGTCGGGTATCGGGAGGGCCCCACGGTGGACACCAAGGTAACGCCCTGGCCCGCGGGTGGGAGGCGGCAGCGCCCGCTTCCCGAGCCTTGGTGCCCGCCCATCCCCGCCCGCTCGCGTTGTGGGCCGTGGGGAAGCAGCGTTTGTAATGCGAGGGGGAGCCGTAGTTACTCTCTGAAACGGACTGAAATCCTATGTGTAACTTGGTTTTGCTTTGTCTTGGAGGATCAAGACAACTGCAAGGCTGCTGAGGCGGCCTTGTGGAGCCGCTTCAGCCTCTCCGTGCCCGAGGGGGCTGTGGGGGCACGGGGAGAGCAGCGGTGATGTCCGGGCTTGAACTGGACTTTAAAAAGCCCCGGGCGGTGGAGGAAGGGGGCGGTGTGGAAAAAAATGTTCTAAAGGTGCGATAAAAAAATTATTGTAAAGGAGTTAACGCGAGTTCGAACTGGAAGAGGAGAAATTTAGCTTCGATACATAGAAAAAATTCTTAGAGGGTGGTGAGACAGGCTGCCTAAGGACATTGGGGATGCCCCGTCTCTGGAACTGTTCAAGGCCAGGTTGGATGGGACGCGCAGCAGCCTGGCCTAGTGGGAGGTGCCCTATCCACGGCGAGGGGGCTGGAACTGGGTGATCTTTAAGGTCCCTCCCTTAAAGAACCTAAAACATCTTGCTGTAGGTCCGTGGTCGCGAACTGTGTTGTGATGGCTGGAAAGGCAGGGAGTTAAAGGGCAGCCTTTCCTGAGGCACAGGTTTTTTCTGCTTCCAATGTGATTTTGCATGTGTTTCCCTCTAAATAGGATTTTACAGGATACCTTAAGAAATTAATGTCTCGTTTTTGTATATATATACATATTCAGTAGATTACAGTAGTACTATCTATACTTTTCCTTACAATATAAAGTTTTCAGGTCCTCTAATATTGCCAAACTTCAGGTTGCTACACTGAGGTTTGCATGCCAGAAGGTTTATTAAAAAAAAAAAAAACAAAAATTGCCAAATTGATTCTTCTGTCCCAGTGCACAAGTTTGAGAGAGCAGAAACAGGAGTATGATCTTCCTTGTGTCAGTGCTGCTTATAGTGATTTGTTTAGCCAGGTTTAATAACCCAGCCACCATAGACCCACATTTCCCTTTGTGCTGCTTTGAGTACAGCATAGAAGGTTCAAGTTTGGAGCTTTGCTTTTAAAGCTTTTCTTAGTGTTGCATAGCAGACAGTGCTGCACAGTCAAGATGGCAAAGAAAAGGAATTAATTTCTTGCTTTCCAAGTTCCTTCTGGTCTCTAATTGCAAAAGCCCATACTTTCATGCTAATGTTTTCAACAGGAAGCCATGTCTTAGTGATAGGATTGGAGTGTCCTTTGGATAGCGTGAATTGGGAGGGCCTGGCACTGGCAGCTTTGCCAAGTCTCTTCAATAACCTTTCTGCAAAAGTGAAACCAAGTGAAACCACTGGCCCACAGCTGGAGTGATGATCAGGATGGCTTTTATTTCTCTCTTGTCCAGAGAGAGCAGCTTCCACTTGCCGATGATGACAGTGACAACGGCAGTGACAAGGAAGATGAGCAGCCTCAAGTGGTGACACTGAAAAAAGGGGACTTGACTGCAGAAGAAGCAATGAAAATTAAACAGCAAATCAAAGAGGCCTTAAAGTCAAAAGAATCAGGTGAATTTCAAACTACTAATTTCTTGCTTTGTGTAGTCAAAGAGATAACCCACAAAAGCGGGTCTGATACTTGCTCAGCTTTTTACTGTTTAATACTACCTTTGATTATTTCTGAATTTTTCACCTAAATAATTTGCACTTCTGGTTCCTGATCTCAGGTCATTAAGTACATATTCAGGCTGTCTGGCTTTTTTATAATGATGTAGTTCTGTGCTTCTTGATTGTGGACCATCCTCCCTCTAAATACTTCCTCTAAATTAATTCTTTTTGTGTTTTTGTAAATTAACTTTTCTGTTGTATTATTCCAGTGCACAGTCTTTTGACATCATCTGTGATCATTTTTTAACTCATTGACTAGTTCAGCAGAATTTGACAGTGGAGTGGATGTTTAGAAGGTAATTGTATGAGTTCATGAAAGAGGCTGTCAGGTTAGAGGGATTCAGGTCTGTGGAAAGAATTGCAAATGTGTGACTTGGGAACATGTTCACTTACCTGACTGGTCCATGTCATTACTTGCTTAAAATCAACCCCAGTACGTGTTGTGACTTGCAAATACATTAAGCAAGATAAATAGATGATATACAATAGTGTCAAAAACCAGCAAGGTCCAGGAAAAAAATGTTTTTCTGTGTCCTGGTTTAGAGCAAATTTGGGAGAAAACCTCCAAAAGGGGGCCCCCCCAGAAAGCAAACTCACACGGCCCCTTCCCCCAACTCGTTTGGGAAAAATTTCCTTGGACAGAAGTGGAGAAAACCTGTTTATTTAACAGGCATATCACTCCTCAGCACAAAAAATGAACAATACCAGATGACAAAATTCATTCATTGCTCTGAAGAGATGGCAAATTCAGGAAGTCTCTCCTGGGGTGGTCGCTCTGTTACAATCTCTCCGGCACTGGGAATGGCCGCTGCCCAGAGAAGGCCCCGGTGGCCACAAAGTGCAGGCTCTTGGTGCTTCCCCGGGTCCCAGTCCACAGCAGGTTTGAACAGTTCCAAGAAAAGGGAAAGAAAAGACAGTTCAGGGAAAACTTCCCTGCCTCAGCTAGCTAAACTAACTAAAAAGCAAAGGAGGGCCCTGCTCCTCTCTCTCTGTGCCCAGATGAAACAATCCAGCACAGCATGTAGAGGAGCAGTGCAGTTTCTGATAACAAACTCCATGCTTCTTCTTCTCTCAGAACCAGTCTTGAAGGCACAGAATATAATATCCAGCATAAACAGAGCCGAGGATTGGGGATGCAAACATCACCCTAGGACACTGTGCCACAAAGAATTACACAAATGGAAAGATGGAAGTGGTGTGGGAGGGGCTGCTGCAGTTTTACAATAGGGATGAGAAACTACATTTGATGGATACAGTTATGTTAAGAATTTCTCTCAGTATTCATCATTCAGGTATGATTGACATAAGTGCTTTGAGTGTCCAGAAGCTTCAATCATCACACAGGGTGTGATGAAATGGAGCTTTATCTTTTGCTGACAGAAGACCTGACAAATTGAATGTAGCCACTGTTGTCTCTAGTGGAAATGTCTTGACAATTAAGAATATGGGAACTGGAACTCCACAAGTATGAAATAGGAAGGTGAATCATAGAAACTGGATGTCTTCTGTGGTTAGCCATTATGGCTATTTACAAAAGCTGCCAATTGAATTTAGAGCACAGTGTGAGGCCTAGCACATAGCTGTCAATATGAGGACTTAGCTTCTCTCTTTGTCTGCCATTTGGATATGAAAATTCAGATTCATGCTGTCTCTGTAGATGTATGTGTTACAATTCAAGTGGTATAAATGGAGAAGTCAGTAACAGAAGTGGGAGAAAATATGTTGAGAATATTATATTTTTTGAAAAGGAGATTGATGAGAAATCTTAATTTTTAATAACGTAGGTTAGCTTGAAACGAAATAAAGCATATCCTATTTTCTGCAGGTAGATCTGTATTTGTTAGGTCTAAACAGGTGTATGACTTGAACTCCTCTGAGAATATATGCTCAGCTTTGGGCTTACTTCCTGGTGTCTTGTTATTGAAGTGCAATGCTTATAGATGCTTGGTGTTGCAGTTTTTAAAGTCATCACAAAATTTCTTTTCACCCTCCTAGTATTGGGAGAAGTTTCAACTTATTGGAAAGAAATATCATGGTTCTTTCTGAGCATTGGCTTCCTTTTCATATAAGCAACTTGAACTTTGAGTGATCACAGTAGGAGGAAAAATGATTTTGTAAGGCTGGGCAAAAAGAAGTAGTTGTCCATGAGAATCTATTGAGGTGGAGTCCATGCTGTGAAAAAAGTCCAAAAGAGCTACCAAGCTGAATACACAGTGTGAAATGGAAGTGTATTTGAATAGAGTGACTGAACTTACTTGGTGGAAAAAGACATTCCTAAGACATAATTGTAAGTAGTGAGGATGGCAGTTTTGAGTTCCTGTAGGACTTTGTCACCTCTGCTTATTACCCCTTCAGTAATAGCTTGCATTTGGAGGAAAAAATCCACAGAAGTAGGTAGCAAGAGTGTTGGGGACTGCTGCCCTCTGTTCTGCATTATTGTGTTACTGTTCATTCATCTTTGCAGTTCATATGAGGTCTGCGTGTTCCTTTCCTTTATACGGCTCACGGGAATAAACAGGGTAAGCACTGTGCACTCTGCTGTGTTCCTCTGCTATGGAGAGAACCAGGGTGAAATTTCCAATGAAGGGAGGTGAGTGTGACTATTCCAGAACTTGCTGGAGGCTTTTTTGCATTTTGGGCCATTTTTGCACTGTCAGTCTGACCTCTAGATTTAAATTTTGATTTCTAGTCTAAGACGGATGTTTAGATAGCTGTTCACTTCCAGCTTAATAAAGAGAGTTTTGAGTAACATGAGAGTTTCTTTTATTTTTTTGGCTCTCAATTCTGAAAATGGGAAGTATAAAGAAAGTTTGGTGCTGCATGACTTGGTTGCAGTTCATGATACTTTGATTTTAATCCCAGAGTTGAAAGTCAAATTAATTTAATAGTTACTAGACCTTATTATATAGTCCCAAATCAGATCATTAGTGAAATTAAATGAAGCTAAAAAGTTAATAGGAAAGTAAATTTCCCAACTGAGAATCTGCCTTTCCAGCATGCATCAACGCTGAGGCACTTGGATAGATCCTTAGAAATGTGCTACTATCTATCTGTTGTGGATACAGACAGTTTTGCAGAACTTGGGAAGCACTCAGTTTTGATGTTCTGCCATCTTTTCTCTTATATTGTAGTGATTGTCTTCATTTAAAGGACTTTGTCTTCAGGTTTAGGATTGTGATATTACTCCAGAATATCTCATTTACATACTTTCTCTGTTGTTTTCTTCTATAACCATTTTGACATGGCTACAGCTTTTGTTCATTTTGGTTTTGTTTATTTTTAATTTTAGACATCAGATGTTGCTATGACTTGATTTTCTTTTATAGATGAGTAACATTTTTGCATTCATTTAGTAAAACCAGCTGATTAATGTCCTAGCTGCACTTAGTTGCATTCCTAAGGCAGAGCAACTCCTAGCTTTTCTGTTGGCTTTTGCAAGTAGAGTCACAGGGATCTTTTTTATTTAGGACCGAACCTTTCTTATATGAGAAAAAACCATTCTATTTTGAAATATTTTTCTCCATGGAGCAAAGACTCAGAGGCTTTTTAAAAAAAAGTAGTTTGTGTATTAGCAGTGATTTTGCTTAATGTTTTATGCATCATTTTAAAAATTGTCACTGTTGGTTCAGAGACAAAGAAAAATGGTCTTATGAAAAATTAAATTTGCACAAAAGAAAATACATGAATTACTGCAAGATAGTTTATCACAGCATTCATTACAATCTATAAAATAGATTTTTTTTTCTACTGCTTTTCTGCTTCATATGGCCTCTGGGACACTCTGACATGCAGATGACCAAATTTGGCAAAAGGTGTCCATTCTTGTTCAAAGCCTTAGAATATTTTTCTTGTTTCATTCTATGTGCTGGGTCCTGGGGAAGGACAGTAGAGGGAAGAGGCAAGGAGAATACAGTCCCTGCTGTCCTGGCTATTGGAGCCCTTCCTGAACAAGCACTGGCTCTTCTGATTTAAGCAGCTGATGTATCAGATACATCTCACAGAGGTAATGCCGCTCTGTGAAATATGAAATATTTCACATATGTGAAATAGCAGGAACCTAAATCAAAGCTAACTTTGCAGTATTTAAGTAAAGAAAATTTTCCTAAGTGTTTTCATAAACAATTGAAACTGACTATGGAGCAAGAGTGACCTTCTTATCTTCAAACCACAAGTGTGCTGAATTCCTGGAGTTAATGCTTCCAAAGGCATGGATAGAGAATGGATGGCCAGAAAGCATTGGAAGGAACATCTGAAATGGCTGACCTGAACTTCTAACCTTAGAAACCATTAAGAAATTTGCCAGGTTATTGTAATTTTTTTCTTAACCTCCTATCTTTGAATAGACCTATATGGATTCCACTGTTCCTCCTGTTGCTCCTGACAGTTTAGTGGCACTTGTGTTTCCTGTTGTTGCCTCATTGACATATGTGGACAGAAACTGCTGAAAAGTGTTGCTGCTAACTACACAAATGACTACTAAATAAAAATCCTCTAAACTGAAGATCAGTATTTCTTTTTCAGGCTCTCATTTCTACTTTTATTTTAATATATACCTTGAAATAATTAGAAAAGAAGAAATTTCTGATTTTGTGGTTTCTTAAATTGATGTCACCTGTGAAGTAAGTTTTCAGCTCAACATCTAACTGTGCTCATGTTGGTCAACCAGTGGTTTGTGATCCAGGTAAAAAGCAAGAATGACTAAGAACAGTGGGAATTTGAACTGCTAGTGTAGTTTTTGACTCATTTTTGAGAAGTGGATTTTATTATTTCTCCTGTAGTGTTTTTATGTATTTTACTTCATGTGTTTCAGTGTGCTTACCAGAAATCCTGCTTTCCATAATTCATAATACTAACAGAGTATTTTACTGGGACTCTGTTTTGAAAACTACCAACACTGGGATTGTTTCTTTAGCCTTTTTTTTTTTGCATTGCTTAATACAAGTCAGTTTTTTGTAGGTCTTTGATGAAAACAAAAAAGATAGCTGACACATAAGAACCAGGTGAAATTACAAAGGATAAAGTGAAGTCATTTTACCAGCTGAAAAAGGCAATCTTAACACATCATCACAAATTCCTTGAACTGCCTCATCAATTTTTTTCAAAAAGCATAGTCTGTCCTCACTCTCTCCACATGTAGGCTAGGCCTACTGTGTTTCCTTATCTGCTTCATTCTTTGTCAAGCACTGCCAGCACACACTGCTCTCTGAAGCTGGCCTGGGCTTCCTGCTGAAAGGAATGTCCTTGAGCATATAATGAAATTTTGACAGTGTTTAACCAGGCCAAGAGCTAAAATAATTTCCTTTGATACAGAATGACCTGCGAATAGTATTGTAGCCCCTGGAGGTCAGAGCTGAGCCAGTTGCCATTTTGGTGGAGATTTTGAGCTTTGCTGTTTGTGCCCTTAGCTTATTATATGTTGAAATTCATATTGCAAAGATACTTATCAGTTTCTCCATCTGGTTGGCAAAATGAAGTTATTTTGTGTAGTTCACAGTGTGGGTAGCAGGGCAGTTGTGAGTCAAATTAAAATTTCTGTCCTCTCTTTTTCCATGGATTACAACTACATAGCTGATTTTCTGTTTTCTTTTATGGATGCTTTTAACTATATTTTTAGGGGTTAGGTTTTCAAATTTACCTAAGAATTTACTCTAAGAAAATGTAGTAATCCGTTTGTTAAAGAATATCCAATGGGTTTGATTTTTTTGCTCCTCATGCTTATCCAGTAGCTGGTTGTGTCATTTCCACAGCAGTATGGAGCCTGTAAACAGCACAATAGACAGTTGTGTCTGCACAGAAGGGAAGTTCTCCTTATAGATAGTTTTTTTTTTTTTCAGATTTTGGCTTAGATTGTTCCTCAGATCTTGTTTAAATTAAAAGATCTCTATTTACAAATAAACACTGTAGGTATGCAACAATTAGTAAGGGGAATCATTTGCTATTAAACTTCATAGCCTAAAAATGGAGGCCTAACTTCTGAGAAAAAGGATGCATAGTGTATTCTGATTCATTAGGTGTGATATCCTTTCAGGAGTTCTATTTCCGTCCCAAAATTTACTGTAGGCACTTCCTGAACTTTTGTATCACGTGTACAGCATCTAAACACTTAAGCTCTCTGTGCAGAGTTCACAGTGGATCCATTGAGAACTCTGCTTTTCATATCTACAGTTTTTTATATCTACAGTTATTGCTGCTAATTCCTTGTAACTGTAATGGTTTTCTAAAGTGCCAAGAATGAAGTATTTTTCCCCAAACCTGGTTAGTTATTTTCTGCATAGTAGTATTTTCTCATAAACTAGTGTAGAATAATAAAATCAAGGAAATGTTGGGTTTGGAAAAGACATCTAGGATCCATGGAGCCCCACTTATTAACCTTGCACTACTTTGTTGCCACTAAACCATGTCCCCAAGTGTGACAAGTTCTTTGAACACTGCATGGATGGTGTTTCCACTACTTGCCTGGACAACTTGTTCTTGTGCCTGACCACTCTCAAAGTGAAAAATTTTTTCTTGGTATGCTATCTAAACTTCCCTATGTGGCCATTTCTTGTCCTATTGCTTGTTACTTGGGAGAAGAGATGCCTACCTCACTACAGCCTCCTTTCAGGCAGTTCTAGAGAGAGATGGGGCCTCCCAGGGCTCCTTTTCTCCAGTCTGGACAACCCCATGTCCCTCAGGACTTGTGCTCCAGCTCACCACCATATGCACCTTTTGGAAGGATGCATTCCATAGAAGCCATTGACAGAATTGCCTAGTTTTTCAAGCTAGCTTTCTTCTTTAAGAGGGTCTCTGAAACTTAGGTCATTCTAAGTCAATGTCTTCATTTGTACCACACAACCCTTAAGGTACCAGATTTATTAGTTGTACTGTTTTGAGAATGCACTGAAGAGAGTCTCAGCCAGTGCTGTGTAGATAACACTGAAATGTTAAGTATTCTGCCATAGTGCTGGTATACCGAGGAAAGAATTTGTGCTAAAGAGAAAAGTTATTTATTGGTTTTAATTAAACAGCACATAATCTTGTCAAACACATTTCTGTTGAGTAATGAATTTCACAAAAGTAATTTAGGAAAAATATCTTGCACAGAACCTACGGCTCCTTAACATTCTGTCACATATACATTATAAAAATTGCAAACTACTGCAGCATCAACCTTAGTGTCTGATTCACAACTTTACATTACACTTTATCTTCCAGAAATACTGCCCTGATGCTGTTACTTATGCAGTAGCTTTCCCATTCTGCCTGATAATCATGGAAGGGACTTCTCCTGTTTTCAGGATTGTTGTCTGCTCCTCTGCATGCACTAGAGCAAAACTGGTCAGTTGGAATAGTTGGGTGATGTTGCAGATACAAAGAAACCCTGAAACTTTCATCCATTATGATAAAAAAGGGGACCTTTATTGCCATGTGATCTTTTCAGCTGTCTCAACAGGACAGAATATATTAGGGAAAAAAGTTTTTCTTGTATATGTGCCATTTTGTTATTTAAAGAGATGCCATAATTCTGAAATAAATGCATTTGTTGTCATAAATTTTACAAATACTGAAGCAGAGTGAGAGGATCCTATGAAGTTGTCCTCTGCGTTTTGGTAAGTGGATGTGAATGGAATGTGAGGGAAAAGCTCTCATTCTGCTCACAGAACTGCTCACAATCTTTTCTAAGTTAGAGCTCTGGTTAGTGAAACCCCATTTCCAATAGAAACTGCAGGAGGATTTTCTTCACGGGCTTGCTGACATGAAGCAGGTGTGTGTACATGAAGGCCATTCATTGATACAGAGTTTTTGGCCAAAAGTATATTTTCATGATTGTTGTATTCTCTCAGAGGCCTTACTGATTTTGGTTCAAGGTCTGTATGTGTTTGTGAACATATGCAGATGTGTTCTGACTCTACTCTCTTTATTACAGATGATGAACCAGAACCTGCTGATGGAAAAATTATGTTCAG
This sequence comes from Zonotrichia leucophrys gambelii, assembly GCF_028769735.1. Classification (NCBI taxonomy): domain Eukaryota; kingdom Metazoa; phylum Chordata; class Aves; order Passeriformes; family Passerellidae; genus Zonotrichia; species Zonotrichia leucophrys. The sequence goes on along the minus strand of NC_088171.1, from coordinate 46,351,208 downwards.
GAAACCAGCCAAACGTTCATCAGAGAAGTGTTTAGACTTCAATGTAAGCTCAAGTAAGAAGATGAAAGAAGCAAAGAAAACCAAGGGGGAAGCAACTACTTCTCAGAGTACAGCTAAGCAAGTGAAAAACAGCAGTCTTCTGTCATTTGATGATGAGGAAAATGATGATTAGAGTTGTATTTTTTTATGCTTAACTTGCCTGTCTAGAGACCTGGATAATATTGAGGGCTTTCATAGGAATAGAAAAGCATGGTGTCTGAGTCTTCTCTTACTTTGCTATAGTCCAACTAGAGAAGTAATGTATAAAATTAGCATGAGCCAAGTCTTTGCAGTTAGTTAGAACTGTATGTCATGTCTTAATTTTAAAGGAGAATTTTACCATGTACGTAAAAACTATTTGAGGTCACAAATGAGTAGCAAATTATGCCTGTATATATTTACCTTACAAATTTTCAGTCAATTTTAAAATGCCCTCCATTACTAAAATGTATTTCATCTATATTGAATAGCCTTAGTTGACAGTTATGGTTTCTACCTGTTATTATTGACATTCAAAAGAGAGACACTTCATTGATGTTAAACAGAGACTGAAGTTTTCTGTCTCACAGCTTAACAAAAGTTTGCACAAACTTTGCATTTGTGATTTGCAAGATTGCTCTTGCAGAGCCTTGTAGTAAATGAGGCTGCATTTGCTAAATTCGTGTAGTCTTGATCCTGTCATTGGTGAATGCAGTCTAAGAAACATCAAATTCATTTGAATTGGTTGTAATATCAAGGTATAAAGATTTTGATTCTAGTTGATGGTATCAACTAATGCAAAAGAAGCCTGTGCACTTTGGTTTTGACACTGATGGGCTCAGTGGTTTGATGGTGTTTTGGGTTTTTTTTTAAAGTATATTTGTTCCAGTTAACTACTTATATGTTCATAATTATTTGGGATCTCAGACAGCTTGTTTAAAAACTGTATTTCATCTTTAAGCTGTGGAAAAGCATTAATTTAGTATTCTTCAAGTAGGGGGGGAAGTTGTAAACAGGGAATTTAAGCCAAGAAACACTATAGCTGTGTGTATCTATAGCTGTTTAAGACAATTCCTGGGGCAGACACTCCAAAATGAGTTACTGCCCCTTTTAGCTTTAACTGCTTCCCTTTCACTGGTGAGCAGAGATGAAAGCAAGAACATTTAAGTGAAAAAATAAAAGTTTACTAAAAAGTGAAACGGCAACAGGCAGGATAACAGTAATCATCACCATATACAAAGGTGCTGAATCCCATGGACTGCTTGGGAACAAAGAAGACAAGATGGCAGAGAAACCCCTCCCCAAAAATGTTGGCCTCCATAGAAGACCACGTGGTTCAGGGGACAAAGGCTAGCTGGTGGAGAAGCCCCTTCTCCTAACCATGTGTTGGAGAGAGAACAAAGGGGAAAATCCCACAACAGCATCTGTGATTATGGAAGTCCCTCTTCTCCAAACAACAACCAATGAGGAACAAGGACAAAACAAAAAGAAACCTGGACTCCAAAACCAGTCAAATGCTGCTGATCTCTTTGCTCCACATCACTGGACAAGGTCTCTCTCCTGGCAGCAGAGCAGCTCCATCAACAGTGGCAGCCGGCACTGGTCAGTGGCTGGAACTCCTGGGGGGACTTGGCCTCCTCCTCAGCAGAAGATGACAGGCACAGGCCTGGGGCAGCCCGGGCTCCACACCCTGCTGCCCCTGAGCGCTGCCGGGGGGCTGGAGTGACCCTATGGAACAGGGGCTGTTCTGGTTTTCCTGCTGTGGTGCCATGGCTGGCCAGCCCAGGTGATAGCAATGAAAAAGGAAGGAAAAAAGGTCACAAGAGAAAGAGAAAGTCCTCCCTGGCCCAGCCACCAAAACAAAGGGGAGCTTCTGCCTTGTGCTGCCTCAGCTTCTCAGTAACTAGGGGGAATGAAAGAGAGGCCTGTGTGAGTGTTGTCTCATTTTAAAGGGATCCTGGCATCTTCTGCTTCCATGAACCCATGGCAAGACCCTCTGGTTCTGCTTCTGACCCCCAGGTCTTAAAAGGAGAGTAAAAATCTTGGGCAGAGATGGGTAGGAAGAGTCCATTTCAGCATTTTTCTGTAACAGAACAGAATTGACACTGAGAGCTGATGGGATTTTGGAGAACAAGATGGTAGGAATGTCACTTGTGACTTTGAAATTATTTGGATGTATGGTGTGTTCTGTAACCATATGAAATCAGGTCTGCTGTGTGACAGGACATTTGAAATTATTTGGCCTGTAAAGCTTCATCGAGGAGCATATTTCAAGTTGCTGTGTGAAACAGCTGGTTTTAGTTTCATCTGGTAGTAAACAATAAATTATGTTTTCTTTTAAGTGGTCCAAAGATATTTTAATAAAAATTTCAGGACATGAAATGAGATTTTTTTTGGCCTCTTGATATTGGAGCCTCCTGTACCTGCTGCCCGTCTCCCTACACACCAGCTTCCTGCTGCATAACATCAGATGTAAGTCTGCACATTCTTTTGCACTGTTTGTGTGAGTACATGTTACCCTGATTTTGAAAATGAATAGATCTGTTGTCCTTTCAGAAAATCGAAACCAGACCTATAAATGGATATTAAATTCTTGTTGCACTGGTTTCATATTAGAATTGTGAGAGGTGCTGTGTACAACCTGATTATTCCCATGAGGACATGCTACATTTGTAAATACATAATTTGTCTGTATTCTCTACGTACAAAAGAAGAAATTTAAAGTACAGAACCAAAGGTTCCCAGGAATTGGTATTTCCATTTATTTTGTATACTTAAAACTTGTTTGAATCAATTTAAAATATATACCAATACATACATACACACCCATAAGTAATCTTGTAGCATTCCAGTGTACAAAAGGAATATTTGGGCATATGTCAACAATGGAGTATATATGGAGTAAATACTCTGACTTGCTGAGACTTATCTGAAAGAATGAATTAACCACTGGCTGCTTACTTAAACTTTTCTGGTTCTGTTTGTCAGTACAGAAATACATTTGCATACATTTTTCTTGCACAACCTGGAAGCTCATAACTTGAGCTGTGAGGCAGTTTAGGAGACATGGCTATTCAGATAAATGCTTGCCAAGGACCAGAGGGCATTTGGTTTTACCTTAAAATTAGAAAATTCCTCACAAATATGCAGTTGATCTGGCTTGTTCAAAATAAGATTGAGATCTTGTTTGATTCTGGATTCTTGTTTAAATGCAATTTGTAATTGCTTTTAAACAAAATTCCCATTTTTAGTGAACGACTCTGGAGACTTGAGTCCAGTAAAGGGAGGGTTACCTTAAATATTGAGTGCAGTACTTTTACTTATTGAGTGTGGTACTTTTGGTTAATCATGTTTCTTGCTCTACAACCTCCATGACAGATGTCTGGAATGCAAATAAATGGATTGAGTTTACTTGGAAATAATAAATTAAAATGTATGTTGTTGTTTAGGCAACACAGCAGGGGAAAGAAAGGTGGATACGGAAACCCAGTTCCTTTCCTTCATTCTGACTGACTTGAAGTGCTCTGACCAGGAGGAGACCTTTGTATTCATGGTATTTCACTCCCAGTTCACCCAACAATAACTAATTGAATAGATTTATTAAGAGGTGTGAGTGATGCACAAAGACATTTTAATCAGGTAGTCATGTGAAAATTCAATGTTTTTACCATGACACACCAGGAAAATCACACACACTATCAACTCCCATGAAACCTGTGGTTAAAGAGAACAATTACTTGTTCATTTAGGAAAGAAATGTGAAACTCTTAAGCAATCGCCTGTTTGAATGGGCCATGGGAAAATAATAATCACAAGTTTCTTATAAAGGGGAAGCCAAAGCTAAGTACATGGAACATGAGGCTGGGACAGGAAAGGACAATTTTCCTGGGTTTTCTTTTGCTCTTACTTGCCCACATTCCCTGTCCTTTTCCCCTCCTGTAGTGGAGAATGTATATGCCTTTATTTTCTCATGGAGTTTGCCGAGTTAAATGTGAGAGCAGTGAAGGAGGAGCAAGGTGAGAGCAGCTGAAGATTCCAATACAGGAATCTTGGTCAGATGTAGCCTGTTACCTCATATGTACTGAGGTACTTGTATGTACTCATATGTACTGAGGAATCTTGTACTGTTTCTATTAATAAAATACTTGAAATTTCCCAGTTCATTAAGACTAAAACATTTATTGATGGTATTAGCTGAGCAGTGAAGTGCAACAAATCTGGTGAACTGTAGTAGCATTGCAGCAGCAGATGCTTATAATGGAGACATTTTATGCTGAAAAGGTACTTGGATGTCAGTAGGAGAGGTGAGATGCTCTGTCACCTTAATTTCTTTTGAAGAACCAGGATTTTTCTCTGAATGATAGGAATCAAGGTGAATCATCAAGAATGCTGCATTCTTGATATATAGAATAAACAAGAAAATGCATGTGTGGGCAGATGGCCCAGGAGTTTATACCATTGATTGTATTTCTGAAATAAAAGCAGATTTGTTGTACTGAAAAAGTTCATCTCATTGGGCTAAAGAGGAAGGGATGAGTCAGAATTATATTCTGATAGTTTTTTTTGTCCAGCATTTTTCCTAGAAATATCATTTGGAGGATCAAAAACTGTGTTTTACAGACACTGAGCACAAGAAGCCTGTATTTAGCAGTTTTAATTGCACATTTTAAAGTTTCATCGCAGGACCTAATGTCCTTTTTTACAGTGCTTCAGTATATAATCCTGTTAGGAAGCTGCAGATTTAAAATGAAGCAGGAAGCAGCAATGTCATCGTTTCAGCTGATTGTTTCCCTTATGCTGTAGTGTATTAACTAAGTAATGCTTCACTTGGCTGTGCAGAGCCAACTGCCTTCTCAAGGACATCAGGCTTGCCTGCAGATGAGTCATTACCTTTTGTGCAGCACACAAGGTATGATGTGCAGCCTCAGCAAGTGTTTGTCCATTGAGGCTGGTTAATAACCTATAGGCCTGTCCTGTGGCAGGATGCCATAAATCAATCCTTTGTGCATTCAGCAAACAGAAGGGCTCGTGTATCAGCTGCCTCTTCGGTATCATCCCTTTATTCCCATTCCTAGAGCAAGGTGCCAATCTGCAAAGACATCTTTCATGTTGTAGACCTTCCCTTCTGCACCACTTCCTTGAGAGCATTTTACAGGCAGCAGTCACAAAGACAGCCATTAAAACCAGGGGAGACACACCATAGGGTTATATGTGACTGCAACCTCCTGTAGACTTCCTCAAGATATTGAGAACCTATAAAATCTCAGAGGCAGCCTCTGGGAAGTAATTTCCTCCTGGGGAAAATGAATGGGACCAGCCAGGAAAATGACACAAGATTGAGTTTTACTGTTATTTACCTCACTGTTAGTGGATTTTCTGTTGAGGGTAAAGCAACAGCTGGTAAAGCAAGTCTTTCCCTCTTATCAGAAGTGGCTTTGGTGCCATTCCAATCCATATGGCAAAGGATTCCTTTTCCTTGACTCTGGTGGCAGTCCTCAGTGCCATGCCTGATTAGTTAAGGCCGTGGGCAAGTGGGAACTACCTTGTAAGAGGCAGAAGTTATTAGAGGAAGGTGTTGTCAAGCCTCTGTAGGATAACGGTGATCACTGCACACTTTTAGTTTTGATATCATGAAAGAGTTGTTCCCTTAGGGACAGCACACTAACAACGAACTTTAAAAGGGCAGATTATAAAACTATGAGGAAAATGGTTAACAGCAGGCTGAAGGGCAAAGAGAAGTACTTAAAAACCATAGAGATCTGCCTGGAGGCTATTTAAGAACATTGTATTAGAGGCACAGATGGTTTGTATACCTCTGAGCAAAAACAGCCTATGAGGAAGGATGAAACTCACAGGGTTACGTGGGAGAAAAGCGTGAGTATAGAAAGGCTGAAATGCATCCCTTAAAGATGACGACTGTGAATGACAGACGAGGGAGTGTTACCAGGAGAGTGGAGGGAGCTGGAAAGTCAGTGCCAAGGAAAAGACTGCAGCAGCTGCTGACTCTGGAGCCCCAGGATGAAACACCAAAAAAGGTGAGTCTAATAAAGTCCAGATAACTCTGCCTCTGAAGACTGGGCTACTCCACATGAGACTTAACCAGAAAAAGCAGCGTACTGTTAATCTGAGTCAGCTTGCACAAGCCAAAATCTTATTAAAGCAGTCTACATTTTAATATATTACTGGGCCAAAGTCACAGATACTCTATGCTAGGACTTTATTTTGACCTTGTGTTTTATACAGTTCCAAAAACACTTTCAATCTTTGCTGAAGAAGGTAAGAGATTAAAAAAAATAAACTGAACAGTCCTAAAACCTCTGATTTTAGTAGAAGTAAAAACCCTACATGAAACCCTAGTAAAAAAAACTCAACCTGTTCTCACACAGCTTTGATCTGAGAGGGACTATCTGATAAGGATGAAGTGAGGTTTGCACAGCATTTTTACACCTATGTGTAATTGGGCAGATGTGGAATTTTTATTGTCTTAGAACAAGAACACACTGATTATAAATTAGGCAGGGAACATCTCAAGTATCACAAACCTGATGATGTGTGCAAAAAGAGTCCCTGTGAAATCAATGAAAGCTATTTTCTGGTTTAAAACCAAGGACAGGCAGGGGAAGGTTAGAACAACTTATTTTTGCAATAAAACCTTCATGCACACAGTCTCACTGGAGCTAGAGCCCTGGCATCTAGGCTGTTTTATTCTGCCCTGTTAAATTGAAACAAACAATTCAGCTGCCTGAGTCCCTTCTTTTCTCCTCTGACAATCCAACTGTCTTGAGAGAAGAGATTAGGCATTGTTCTGATGAGTGCTGCAGCAGCAGCAGCTTTATAATTTAAGGGCTACATAAAATTTATGGAGCACTGAGAAGAGCTTAAATCAATTTTATGATTTTCATAAATTATTTCAGGCAGATGAACTTTGTGCAAAAAGCCAGTGATGTTTGAGCTGTTTATCTAATGGACAACAACACTGAAAATAGGGATTTTCAAAGCACCTGTGGGAATTATGTATCTGAGTTTGATGGGAGTTGGAAGACTTGTTCCTCTGAGCTACTTAGTATTCCAATGTAAATTTTTAATATTTCCAAATTACTTAAAATACTTGGTAAAAATTAAAACTAGAGGAGGGGTAAATTTACAGCAATTTTGACATTTCATTTAAATGCTGCATATGCTTATAAACAATGGATGGATAGCCTGTAATTCTACTTCAAGTGACAAACCAGTCCAGCACTTGTGGAGTTAAACCTTTTCTTAAAACAGTGTATTTTTGGGTTGTTGTTTAGGCCCCATTCACTGAGGAACCTTGTCCTGTCTTCTTCACACTGTATCTGCAAATTACTCCAGCTGCTAAAGAGCAGGATCTGCCTGTACAGCAGAAAGAGAAACTTGCTGGTTTCTTATAGCACATTTCAATATTATATAATAGGACAAATGTAATTCCATATGTTACAAAAATGAATAGAGACTGAACTTCCCTTCTGGACAAGTAACTAAAGAGCTGATAGGATGCAATTCCCATTTCGTCCTAATTTTGGGTATTATTGGGTGTGATTTAAAGAGTTTTCCTCTCCTTGGGCCTTATGGTCATCGGGATCCAGGTAGATTGGAGACTTTTCATCTAATTGGGACCCCTCTGAGCTACAATTTTCATGTATAATTGTCTGTATTTTAAGCTGCTTCAACTCCTCTAAACTGACATCATTGTGCTTCAAATTACTTCACACTGAATATATTAAACTTGGTAGTAATAGGAAGAACCACTGCTGAATTCCTTTAAACTGGATGGGCAACTTGGAGTAAATTATTTACTGATATTACTGCATTGCTTTCAGTGAAATGACACTGATAGATACTGAGCTCCTTACTAAACCTGAACAAGGTAGTCTCAGGTGAGTGGATTTAAATTCAAAGTAGTTAAGTGTGGGACACTCCAGGATCTTGCCACTGAATTTCTATAACCAACAATATACATAAATAATGGGAGCTTCTTACTCAGTGGTCATTATTCTGCAGGAGGGGATTTGTGACTGCTGTGAATTAAACACTGAACACAGTCCACGGTGTGAGGAAAGCTAATGGAATTTCAGCTCTAAAAATTATTGTGTCATGGAGAAGAAATGAGAAATAATCTTACCTAATTATCCTCTGCTTCAGAACTTAGCTGGAGTGATGTGTCTACTTTTGTGCACTATACTTCAAAAAAGAAAGATACAGTCCAATTGGAAATTCCAACAGAAAGCAGTGGTATTTATCAGGAGTCTAGAAAACGTGAATGTTAAGACTGAAAGAAGTGGGCAGTACAACTAGAGAAAGGAGATGCAGGGAAGGGAATAGGAATTGATACCAGTGTTCAGACATATTGCTGCAAAGAGGGAAGTTGCAAATTGTCCTCTGTGTCCTCTGGGAATACAAAAAAAATGAAAGGATTTAAATTGTAGCCAAAGAGATTTAAGGAAGACTTTAGGACAGGCTTTCCATCTGTAACAGTAGTGAAATATTGAAACAGATTGCCTGGGGAGGTTGTAGGATCTTCATTGCCAGACATTTTTAAGAACAGGTTAGACAAACTTCTGTCAGGAATGATTTGGGTATAATTGATCCTGCCTTAGGGCAGAGGGCCGGACTAGATGACCTTGCAAGGTCCCTTCCAGCTCTGCTTTCGATGATTCTCTTATTAGAAAGGCTGATGTCATATTCCTAGGACCTCACCATCCCTTTCAAAAGCAAAAACATGCTATAGCGATAGCAAGAGTCAGATTTAAACTGACAGTATCTGGGAAAAGGTATCAGCCAAAGGTTGATATCCCACCTTTAAATACTAACACTTGACTGTATGCAATGCAGATGGACTTGTTCAACAGCTAAATACTTGTGGGTTACACTACTATGAGTTTTTTGTGACCAGACTATGATCTTTTTAATGGCATGAGAATTTGTTTATTGTAAAGTATATTAATCTTGTATATTGCGACTTCCTTTTTGTCACTTGAGTAAGTAGCAGGCAGTGCTATTCGGCATCTAACATGTTCCAGGTGGGTCACTCTCATTCCACATGCCATGACACATTTGGCCACTTGCTATGTACACTCACTCACTCACTCACTCACTCACTCACTCACTCACTCACTCCTTCACTCCAAAGCTCATTCCTCTGTTCCAATTTATCATGATGCTGATGCTTAGCTTCATTATGTGGCTGTGTTTAAATAAACTAATGCAACTGCTAATGCGCTTGGTATCCTTCTTTCCCTCCTCAGACACTGGATATGCCCCCTGCTGCTTTCTGCTCACATGTTCTTGTATTCCTGTTGATAAATTTCATTTTCATCTCTTTTGCTGCTTTCCCTTCAAGATGTGCTTGCATTACAAACTGCAGTTCAGCAGTTTAGCAGTTGGATTGCATCCAAATATTACCAAATGCCACATCTTTTAATATCAGGCAGAGCAGCTTGAATTTTCTTCCTTGGAGTGCTGTAAAAGACACACTGACATGTTTTCTGTGCAAATGCCAAAAAGGAAAAAAAATGCTTAACAAAAGATGGAGGGGTGTGAAGCAAGCTGAAAAGTCTGCATTTCCAGGATTTTCTATTTTCCCTGATTTCTGGATTTAGTTCATGACCCAGCGGCTGATCTCTGAAACTCTGTGGAACCATGCCAGTTTCTAGCAGCCAAGTATTTGTTGGTGTCACGCTTGTGACTGGTAGTACCTTTGTGTTCAGCTAAATAACCATATGTGTTTTTATCTGCAAAGGCCATGCCTGGCCACTGATGATCACAGTATTGCCAAGCTCTTGGATTCTAAAAAATTCATTGTCAAACCATGAAGTGGTATGTATACATGTGTGTGTGTATAGATATATATGTGTGTATTTATATACTATATATTTGAGTTTGAATTTGGTCTTTCAGCATTCATGACTTTTCAGTTTTTCTCTACAGCTACATGGAGAATAAAAACTGAAGTAAAAATAAAACCAAAACCAGAATAAAGCTGGGGTTTTTGCACACTCACATAATGCTTCCATAAGCTGAGACATGGAAAACATTTCCACTTATACCATGAAATCTGGTAGTGCTATACCTGGATATTTGGCCACCAAATTGTTTTACTGCATCCTTCAGAGTGAAAGATGTTATCAGTTGTTTTTCTTAATGGTGAAATGCTTGTCAGGATGCTTTAAGACACCCATTATTCTATGTATCTTTGCCATTTCCTTGTTAGAGATGTTCATGTGCACTGCAGCTGTGGATACTGTATGTGGTTTGCCCTAGAGGATTTCTCTCAATTGCCCTGGGCTTTGGATCAGAGTCCAGAGTAACTTTTGCTGTGTTTGTTCATCTCTTTTGCTCAAGACTTGTCCTTCATATGTTTTGGAGGTAGATGGACAAACAACACAGATACTCTGGTGCATCCAGGTCACATGGCTATGTTCCTTGTCTGTCAGGTTTGTTGTTGTTGGAAAGGCTCCCAAGGTATTAAAAAGCCATTTTTCCCCTGCCCTGCGCTTGAAGAAGAAAATGGGATTCCTCGTCTCTGGTTCTTCAAGGTTGTTTATTTTCTTTTATCTAAAACATTCTTTTTCAGACCTGCAGAGGTCTGTCCAGCAGGTTGGGATGAGGCACACTAACTGCCCTCGGGGTGGTGTTATCTTTTTATACTAAAAACTACGTGTACTTTATTTACAATAATTTTCCAATACCTATCACCTATGTTAGACAGTGTGTCTCTACTCTAAACCAATCCAAAAGTGCCCCCATCACAGCAGAAGATGGAGGACAAGAAGGAGAAGGACAGGACACTCCCAGATTCCTCCATCTTGCCTCCTGAACCCCCATTCTAAATCCCCGAAATTCTACTTTTTCACACTGTGATAAATTCTTTATCATTCTACTCAAACCCTTGGGGCTTGTAATTCTTCATACAAAGTTGGTAATTGTTTCCATGGGTTAAAATCAAAGGCACAGGTGTTTTTGACTCCGTGTCAAGGTCTCTGAGCCCCTCGCCAGGGTCTTGAGTCCTCCAGGGCAGCCAGAGGAATGTCCTGGGTTCCGACACTTGGACATCCAAGTGTCCATGTTGTGCATTCTGTGTGTGTATTCCCCAGCTTCTGCTGTGGTTGTATATGGTGGGCAGGGAGAGAGGGTAAAGTGCACCTCCAGATCACTGCTGCAGAACCCATGTGCCCCCAGAGTTTCAACTTGAGGTGCACTGCCTTGGCAAAGGCTTTTGTCTGAGGGCAGATTTCCCCCACGTCACTTGCTTCTGCTTTGTACTTTGCATTGCTCAACACACTCCTTTTCTCTTCCCTATGGGTACTGCCTGTGGCAGTACCCTTTCTTGACCCTGAAATGCAGTTTCATTCATTCTGCCCACTAGATAATACTGAAATTGAAAGGAAGGTAAATCTCTTTATTTAGACACAGCAACTGTGATTGTTTCCTACTCCTATCAGACATTTCCTGTGCAACAGTGCTTCCTAATGTCTTATTTTTCCATATTGGCACTTTCTGGTGGCAATGTATTTGAATTGTGTGTGCCCCACTGTATTTTTTCATGTATCTCTTGGGCTGTTTGCTCTTTAGTTCTTCCCACCTCTAATAGCCCCAGCACAGAAGCTAACACATCATCCAGCAAATCTGCCTTGCAAGGAGTGAAGGGGGCTGTTCACTGCACCTCCTGAGCAGAACCAGCACGGGTGAGCATTTTCAATGTGAGACTGCTTCTCAAACTCACCGGTCTAAGGTGTTGTACCTTTGGCATACCTCCTGTGTTGCCCTCTTCTCCCTCAGCTTTGGGTTGGCACAGACAGAGGCCAATCACGCCTGTGAGTTGCACTCTATCAATTTCCCCAACTCCTCTGCACCTCTAGGGAGTTCAGAGTCCACAATGTCTGCAACACCAGCTGTATTTGGGGCTTGAGTGAGTCAGAGACTTTTATGTGTGGATGCAAGCTTTTTAAAGGCACCTTTCAGTGCTTGAGAGCCTATGTAGGTTCTAATAAAAAAATGCTTTTGTCTCAGGTGTTGACTTTAGTGCAGTCATTCAGTACCACATGCACAAATACATACCCATGAATCTTGTTGAACTCTGAGGTTTAGAAAGCCATTTTCTTAGTCTTGCTTCACAAGTTTGCATGGTACCTACGTTAGTGGAGCCCTGATGTGAGCCACAGACTCTGGGGTGCTACTTTAGCACAAAAATATAATAGTAATTTCTAAATGAATCAGGGAGATTTTAAAATCAATTTTCTTCAGCAAACAGTAACTATTGAAATGGTTGCAGTTATTGCTGAGGACTGAGTGTATAAAGTGCTTCAAGATAGAGAATTGGATTCTCTAAACATATAATTCTTTTATCAATAATTCTTATGGGCAGTCTTCTTTCTACCCTCTCCCTTTTGCCAAAACTCTCCCGTCTATTATCTACTGAGCTCATTTGCCTTCTGGATAGCTGTGGATTTGTTGGTATACAAATTAATTTTGTTATTGACTAGAATGAACATTTGGAGGATAAGAATGCCATTGCTATTCACACCTAAAGGTAATCAATAACAGTACAGAGGAATAAATATTTTCTAACCAAGTAAGCATCCTCTCTAGCCTTATTTCGTTTTTCTAAACCCCACAGGTCTGTATCCTGTGAACAAAGCAATGAGGGGCAATAACATTCACATCTTGTTACCAGAGGAGGATTGAGAGAGAAACTTCTCTCCTGGTCTTGGCTCTTCCCATACTCTAGCTCATCAGTCACTCACTCATAAAAAGCCTCTGTCTACTCTTTGACTGCAATGGTGATAATTATTTGTCTGTCATCAATTTATTACCGCCAACACAGAAGAAAGAAATCTCTTCCCGAAGAGCCTTGATGTCTCCTTGGGAATGCAGAGACATCAAATGGCAGCGTTTAAGAGAGAGCATGTGACGGGACATTACAGTGATGTGCTGTTACTTGCTTCAGCCTGGCATCTGTTCTGCAGAACGAGTATTATTAGCATGTAAAAAGCAAAAGAAAGGGGAAAGAATAGCAAAAAGTGGTGGAGTTTGCCCTGGTCTAGGCATATTCCACTGGCCAGTGCCAGATGCTCATGACCAGTCGTTGGTGCCATTTGGGGTTTTTCAGGATTTCCTTGCCAAGAGACACACCAGAAGGTTTACTCTCGCCTTGTAGACAGACTCTGCCTTTATTTACGCCTGAAATGAGTCGGGGACGAACAGAGCGTCAGAGACGGAATTTGCAAACCCTTCCCGAGGGTCGCCACGACTGTGCCCCCCCAGGCGAGGCAGGAGGCCCCGCAGCCGGGCCGGGCCGGGCCGCTCCTTCCCGGCGCTGCCTCCGGCCGGCAGCAGGTGGCGGCCGCGCCTCAGGCTCGGCAGCGGGGCCGGGCCGGTCCCGCGGGGCTGTGGCGGCTCCGGGAGCGCTCGGCGGCGCTGCCCGCCCGCGGTACCGCGCCCGCCGCACCGCCCGGGGCTGCCCCGGCCTGCTCCGCCCGGCCCTGCCCTGCCCGGCCCTGCCATGCCCGGCTCTGTCCTGCCATGCCCGGCTCTTTCCTGCCCTGCCTGCCCTGCCAGCGCACGGTGCGGGGCCGGGGTCGGCAGGGTTATTCTGTTTGGGTTTCTCTATTTCCCCCGTCTTCCCTTTTTCTCCTTCCCTCTGACTCCTACATCATAGCTAAGGTAACACCTGCTGCTCCGGTTTGTGCTTGATTTGGGATGAGTGAGGAGCAAAGTGCTGCAAGGGGCGAGTTAGAATGATGCTTTCCTGTGGTGCAAAAGCTGTGTTCTTCAGTTCAGGGAATCACAGCAGCGCAGAACATTCTGAGTTGGAAGGATCATTGAGTCTGACTCCTGGCCCTGCACAGGACACACCAAGAATCACACCATGTGCCCAAAAGCATTGTCCAAACGTTTCCTGAACTCTGCCTGGTTTGATGCTGTGACCGCTTCCCTGGGGAGCCTGTTCCAGCCCCCAGCCACCCTCTGAGTGAAGAACCTTTTTCTAATAAATATCCAATCTAAACCTCTCCTGGCAACTTCAGGCCATTCCCTCAGGTCTTGTCCCAAGTCGTCAGCAGTGGCTGCTTGTTGAGGGCTGCTCTGTGGGGGCACCTGCTGCATTCCCAGTCCCACTGTTCTACCTTTGCTGGCTCTTGCTGTGCACGGTGCCACCATGGGTTGATGCCATTAGGAGCTGGAGCCCAGGGTGTCAGGGCCTCAAGGCTGGCGAGCCCCAGGGTGAGGATGAGGATGGGGATGAGGCACACCAGGGCTTGCACACTGCTCTGGCCCCTGACCACCACGAGCAAGGGTTAGTAACCTAACCAATGGGTAAGGCAAAGTGAGGCCCCTCATCTTGGTTAGGGATGGGTGGGAGATTAACTGCAAAGAGAATGGGGGACTGTCTGTGGAGCACCCAGTAAAAAGACCCAAAATGGATCTTAGTGAGACATTTAAAATTCAATGAAGAAAAGCCATAGTGGAAAAGAGACTCCTTTCTGAGGTAGGGTACTGGTTATGGGCTGTGTCTTGCAATTATAATACACACAGTTGGAAACTTATTTAAGTGAAAAGTCTCCTTTGGCTTCAGCAGGAGCATCTGTAACAGCCTCAGGAGTGTGAGGGAGCATGGCAGAATTCTGTGTGCTACTGTTGAAACTTGAGTATCATCAATATCTGAATCTTGCAAGTTCTCTTTGATTTGGCTGGCTCTGTTTGCAGTGCCTTGACCTGTTATCTGTACACATTATTTATCACTTATCTCCCAGCACAGATGTGCCCAGAATTTTATTAAGCAGAACAAACTGTAGTTGAATATTTAGGCTGAAGTGCAATTGGTAATGCAAAAGCAGTGGCCCTAGCAAGGTGTGATTTCTAATATGCTATAAAGTGCAGAAGATTTCAGGTCAATTAATCAATATTTGTGGAATTGCAGAGTAAAATTTCCAAGTACTGAATGTTTGATACCTGGATATTTAATCATTAGACCGTGTATACTTACTGAGCCTGGATGCATAGGCGCTGTCTAAAAAAGGCTGTATGTTCTGGAGACATAAAATCATGCTGGAGACATAAAGTCATGCTGGAGGTGATAAGATTTTCTGATATCTCTGAATCTGACCTCTCATGGGAATAGGATCCATGCACACATCAGGTGATGAAACTTGCATATGATATGGAACAGCTCATTTGAGTGAATCTGCTATTTGGTGGCTGCCTGACTACTCACAGTTTCTCTTGAGTGCCAGTCCAGTCCTTTTTGAAATGAGAACAGTAAGATAGCTGTCCTTAGCAAAACATGATGAAACCTGCTAATGAGTGTTTTCACATGCTGTTTTCTCTTTGTTTTGTAATTGTATTTTTAAATAGAAGTGAGCAGACACTGAGATTTTGAGCTGAACACTTAGGAATGTAGATGTAGGTAAAAAGCCAGTCCTATGTCCACAAGGTCCTTCTTGTCCTATGTCCAAGGTTCCTTCTTAAAATATCAACCCCATAACCTTGAATGCTTTTTGGAGATACCTGTAGACTTAAGTGAATGAAAGCAAGGGATGAACAAGCCATTTTGTTTCTCAAGCAAATAAGTACATCTGTATTGTTAGACATAGATGTCTGAAGTTAAGCATCAAAAATCTTTTCTTGGTATCTCAGCATCTGTTCTCTGTAGTCTCATTAGGTTTTTAGGTGCTAGCTTTTTAGCTTTCTGTGGCAAAGACCAGTCCTTTCTCCATGACAACCTCCAATTGCTTCAGCAGAGCACTTTCTTTAAGCACCGTGTCTCTTGAGCATTTTGAGGAATTGAGCACAGCTTTCCCCGCCCCACAGTTGGCTGCTACAGTCCTGTTGATGGCATTTCACCTAGAAAACATTGAGATACATACCAAAGAGCAGGGAGAGAGAAGGAAAAAACTTGATATTGTCTCTAGATATCTTTATTCTGTTCCACTTTTATTTGCCTGCTGCTGGGAAGCATGATTTCTGTACAGGCTGTCTGTCTTCATCTGTGAGTGAGGGAGACAGTGGCAAGCCAGACACTAAGACAGCAGAGCCATCACTGCTCCTCACAGCTCACAAGGAATCGGATGTGTGGGAACAGCTGTGCCTTTGCCACTGAACCACTGCAGGCCAGGGATAATGCCACAGCCACCGAGGTGAGATCTCATCGAGATCTCGCTTAAAGCTGGAATTTTACCTTACATATTTTACTGCTTACCTTGCATATTCCTCTGATTGGTCCTCTTTATACTCCCAGTGATGACAAGATACTCCTAAGTGCATATTATTGCAAATAAATGGGCATAAATATCTATTAAGAATTAGAGAAAGTAATGCTACTGATAATTAAATTGGCAACCCCATCTGCTGTGCAGCTGACCAGGGTTAGCTTCACTTTACTTCAGCAGCTGTGTCCACACTGTCTTGAGGTGAAACTTAAGTTCTTCTTTGCCTGTCTGGCAGGCAGTGATCCTATAGAGTGTAACTCTTTGAAGGCAGGCCTCTTTACATGGCTAAGCATGTCCAACATGCTCCAGGGCCACCCTGCACACACAGGGAGCTGGGCCCCAAACTATCTGTGGGGACAGCAGAGCTCCCAGTAACTAAAGCCACTCCAGAAGTTGCTCTTTCAGAGAGCTCCAGATGAAACCAGAGAGTCTGTTTACTTCATGTGAAATAGAGGTTTGAAAGCTCAGGCATCCTTTCTAATCTAGAGCAAGGGGGCTCTGTTGGTTGTATCGTGGGTATATTGCTCTATTTCAGGAAGTCTGAGTGTGGGGCAGTTGTCCCCCCTCCCAGTAGGGGACCACAAACAGGTGGCAGAGTTTTATGACCATCTGGGCCTTCTCAGGTTGCTAAATGGGTGGGGGAATCCCTTCTAGATCCTGCCCAGCTGAGAAGGGGATTCCAGGGGGTTCCTACTGTGGAAAAGGCTGACAGCCCAGCTCTGCTCTAATTGCAGCATCAGAAGGGGGCAATACTAGAGATGCAGATGATGGAGGGTATTTACTGCTCCCCACCACCCCATTTTCTCCAGGAAGCCCTCTCTGTTCTTTGCACCCAATTTTAGTAGCTCAGGAGTACTGAAATATCAAGAGCTCTTGGTGCTTAAACCAAAAATGAAACAAAGAAAGAATGAGAGAAGGTGAATTCAGTTTCTTGTATAACAATCTGCACCCTTCAAACTCTGGGATAAATGTTGGCAGAATGAGACCCTTCAGTGAAACACCCGCTTTGAATTTCAAGCCCAAACTTCTCCCACCATATGCAAAGACTTTGTCATCACACAGATCCTTGTCATCACATCTGTTTGATCAAAGCGTTCCTGGACAGAAAGTGGGGGTTGTGACTGCCAAGCAGAAAAAAAAAAAAAAAAATTAGTAGCTGTGTGCCTTATCCAAGCCTGTCTTTGCTCTTATGGCTGCACTCACAAAAGCTGCCGCCTTTGCCTGCAGAGCCAGTGTTTAACACCTTTGTTTACTAGAGCTCCAGATAACCAAAGCTCCAGTTCTCTGCAGGAGGTGCTACAGAAAAGCAAGAGTCTCTCCTAGCTTCTTCAGAGTCCTCGGGTTTCTGAAGAATGTACAGGAAGGCCTATCTAGGAATTAATATTCCCACCATCCCTTGCCTATTTTTCAAAACTTATTTAATGGAGTTTTAAAATCTGGGTAGTCTTTTCCCTTTGACTTCTCCACCTCTCTATGGCAGTTCATTTCTGGACTATAGGCATTTGCACCAACCAAACATATCAGCAGGTTTAAAAAAATGAAACAGGTACTTTACATGTAATTAATTTAGTGATTTGCTCAGTTGCTGATTCACGTGCATAACCTCAATTACCATTAATGAGAGTTATGTAGGCATGTCAAGGGCAGAATAGACCCCTAATAATCTAACATGGAATATTATTACATTACTGCTGTAATTATATGCTGCACACAAATAATTTCTACTTTGCTCCATGAACTGCTCTTCAAATGTGGTGGCTACTCATCTATTATGCTGCATATGTTAATGCTGAGGTTACACTAAGCATTATCTTTTCCTCTTCAGTTCTGCTGCCTGTCCACAAGAGATACATGGAGCTAAATAAGCAACCTGCCAGTTGGTGTTTTTGCAAAGCTACAAGTTTTAGATTTTTTGAAGGTTATCCTGGAAGCCAGAAGTGATCATAAAACAACAAACCTCAGCAGAACAGCATGTCATCTCTCCTTCAGCATTTTATTTTTATTTATTTTTAATTGGATTCTGAGCAAGCATTGCTGAGACACCTTTAGCCTCATGGTCAAAGAAAGTCACACGTACATGAATCATACCTCTGAAGGAGGTGTTGAAACAATTCTGCTCTTCCAGAGGATTTTTAGTCTTTGTTAAATAATTTTTCTATTGGGAGAGAAAAGGAAGAGGGGTAGTCCTATCCTGGTGCACCAACTGGATGTTACTGGAAACTAGAGAAATTGAGAAAACTGAATGTTATCTAATTGGTGTAAATAGCAATTTTCAGGCAATAAAGCTTAACACAGCTGGTTCAGCCTGCTCTATCTCTTGTTTTGTCCAATGAAGTTGTTGTATATGGGCAACCGCTTTTTGGTGTTGGCTGTGGGACGTATTCTGCCTCTGTGTTTGTGCCACTGCTCTCTGAACTGTCACATACATTTCAGTATCTTTTGTCTTGAGGCTCCCTCCTGCACTTGTGCAGAAGATAAGGCCTAATACATTTCTGAGTATGTGGGCTACTGTTCAAACCTGTGTATTTGCAGTAGCACAGTACATCCCTGCCACTAATCATGGGCTCCCTGCAGCCGTCTTGCCGTGACAATCGTGCCCAGTGCCTTGGATATTATACTGCTGTGGAATCAGAGGTACACACAGTATGCCTGCACCTTTACAGGATCACACAGCTAAGCCAAGTAGTTCAGATTAGCTTGGCAATTAAGGGATAGTGAGAAGCAGGGAATCCTTAATGCTGACTGACAACATGGCACTAGTCGATGGGAAGGGAAAAGAAGCACTTTCAAAAACATGAAGATTGTGAAACAGCCAAAGCCCCTGAGTTAATGCTTTTTTTATACAATCACCATCAGGCAGGTGGCATGTTCTGGGCTGAAGGTAAATACTGATACCAACATCCAGCAATCTCTTACTGAGGAATTTGATTTTACTACTCCTGTTTGTGTAGTGCCTAATGTTAGTTAAAGTGTTTGCTAAAAGAGAGCTCTGTTTCCAAGGTAACAGCTACCTAACTTTATTACTAAAACTGTACTAATTCAAACAGGGATCTGAACAAACAGATTCATGTTAATTTCAAGCTCCATTAAAAACACAAGGAAAAAAATCAATGTTCACCAAATGGAAAAAGAAAAGAAATCAATAAAGAAATTTTATTTTCAGCCTTTTAAGTGGCTTTTTGTAAACAGTAGAGGTTAAAAAAGTGAAACTACTTGAGAGCAATACACAGCATCCTTGTAAGCTGTACTGTAAACAGGACTACAAAAAGATTCAGTGATAGTGTACGAGAAATTATTAAAGCTGTAAAAGTTTGAACAAGAGAAGCACAGAAGTGGAATGACCTGTCTGAAGCCACAGGCAGCCAGGTCTCCTAGCATGTTGTCCAGTGTCCCTGGGCTGTGACTCAGGAGCGATGGCCGGAAGCCTGAAGAGCCCAGGTGTGGTTGTGTCATGGCCTACATTACCCTGAGCAGTGTGGGTGACAGCAGCTGTGCCTGCGTCACTGCTGGGAATCAAACATTTGCTAGCAACCAACACACAAACAATGTGGGGATCCTGGTGGTGTCTTTGACTCCAAAGCCCTGCTGCTCCCGTGTTCCCTGCTGTGGTGTCCCTTGCTGGCAGAGGGGCAGGTACACTGGCACAGCTGCAGGCTGGGCACAGCTGGTGGCACGCTGGCACAGTGACAGCTGTGACTGTTAGGTGGGACATGCTGCCCAGAGGGGTCTGGGAGATGGGGTTTTCCATGTGGTTGAGACACCAGCTTAGCACTTGGGAGATCTGCATCCATCTCCTCCCTGCTCTCAGCCTTTGTGCTGCCCCCCCAGCTGTAAAATGGGGGTCTGGCTCTCTGGTGCTGTTTTATGGCTAAACCCAGTATTGGGAGCAGGGACTCAGAAGGCAGAACGGTTTGGAAGGTGCCATGTGAGCCATTTTGAAATCAGGCCTTTGCATTTTTAGCTCAGCTCTTCATGCTTTACAGGACATTTATCTGATCCCAGAAGTTGCAGTTCCTTTCCTTTCAAATTAAGTCTGTCTTGGCAGGTCCATGAGTTTTGAAACTGTTCAGAAAAGATTTTTGCAAGGAATAACAATGGCTTTTCCCCTTCACCGGGCCGTATCTTTTCCAATTTCCCTCTGTTAATAAATATTCTTATTTCCAAAATGGAGGAAGGAGGGAGCTATAGAGATAACTTTCTGAATTCTCCACAATACTGTGTTTCCGAGACAAAATATTGTTTTATTATTTAAAAGAGTGAAAATAATTGGCTGTAGCCTTGAAGTGCCCAAAATGCACTTAGTGACAATTCCTGATAGAAGTCAGCTCTTCAAGATCCAAATTATTTCAATAATTTCTGGAACACAGTGTCTCATTCCTTTCTCTAAAACTTTTACTACTGAGCACTGTCTTCAAATAATGAAGTTTTAAATAAGTATGTGATAGTAGGTTTTATCTACCTGGCTAGAAAATAGTGAAAGTAATGTCACATGGCTGCCCCTTGTGAATAACAAATGGTCTTACTAGGGCTCTCCAAAACAAGGAGGGAAGGGCACAGAGTAAGCAGCCAGTGCTTATACACCAAGCATCTAGGTATCAGTCTTTACATTCTTTGTACCTGTAAAGAAAAAAATCTGGGAGGGTGAAAGACAAAATCGCAAGGTCATGCACTGATAAGGCCTATCTGGTAAAGAGACAAAGCAAATAGAACAGCAACAAAAAATCTACGGCACCATGCAGTTTATTTCAGTAATCCTTCTAAAGAAATTAATGATTGGAATGTTTTTTTAGAACACAGTAAAAGATGGAACCAAATAAAACCTGAGTGCAGCAGTCCTCTGAAAGGAGAGACTGATGACAACATAAGTCTCTGGCAACATTTGTGATGATTTTTGTCATGACAGCTGTTTTCTCCCATCATTAATCTTTTGTAGAGGCACCCTCTATTAAAACAGCACATTATACCCTTTTCCTCTCCTCTCCTCTCCTCTCCTCTCCTCTCCTCTCCTCTCCTCTCCTCTCCTCTCCTCTCCTCTCCTCTCCTCTCCTCTCCTCTCCTCTCCTCTCCTCTCTCTCCCTCCTCCTCTCCTCTCCTCTCCTCTCCTCCTTCCTCTCCTCTCCTCTCCTCTCCTCTCCTCTCCTCTCCTCTCCTCTCCTCTCCTCTCCTCTCCTCTCCTCTCCTCCCTCTCCTCTCCTCTCCTCTCCTCTCCTCTCCTCTCCTCTCCTCTCCTCTCCTCTCCTCTCCTCTCCTCTCCTCTCCTCTCCTCTCCTCTCCTCTCTTTCCCAGCCACCTCACTAGTATTACACTGCTTGCCCCAAATTCTAAATGGTATTTACTTTAAATCTTCTTTGATTCAGTTACTTCACCTTGGCATCCCATCAGCTGGCAAACACAAGTAATGAAATGAAGGAAACACAGTTAAATTGATATCTTAAATGCACACAAATCCCACATGCTGTGGCAACAACAAAATGAATAACAAACACGCTGCATGAAAATCCTCTTAAATTCCCTTTTTTTTCAATTCCAGCCTTGCATACAGGAAGGAGGAACATCTTAAAAATAATCCTGTAATATTCCTGAACTAACAGCATTGGCATGAGGCACTGGATGGTCTTATGCTTCTCTGCATATCTCAGACAATCACAGCTGCTGCTAGTAAAATAATGGCTGCAAGGGGGTTGGAAGAGGGAGAACGAGGAGAAAAAAGGGAAACGAAAGCCTTGTAGGTGGCCTTCTCTCTGCCAAAATGAAATATTTTCATTGGAGCTTTTTCCATTCAACAATTGGCAGCTTTATCCAGAGGCCTTAACCAGAAAAATTCTTACTGTTTTGAGAGTGGCTGCTAATGGGATGCAGCACTCTCTGCTAATGTACATGAATGAATATCTGTTTAATAATAGAATTGTTTTCTCTTTTAGGTGCCTTTCCTTTCTTTTCATTTAAATTCTTGCCCACCAGGTCTGCCTGCTTCCCTTTGCCCTGGAAATTAAACCTTGGTACTTTATGCAAGATTTATGCTGGAGACCTTGGCTGGTATTTCATTGTCAGTCAGGGTGTGATTCTGCTGTGACAATTTCAGCTATATTTTTATGGTAGCTGTAGTTAAACCAACACGAAGCATAAAAACAAACACTTTTTTTTCATGACAGAGTGCATTTATATCAGTAAACCAGACTAAAAGGTGCACTATGCAAAGCACTTTTGGCTGGTTTTGTTACATCTGCCCTAGGGTGCTTTGCTAGCCTGGACACAGCTGGGCTGCCAGTAGCTCACATGGAAAGTGGGGCTGTGGTGTGTCTGTGCATGCGTGCAGGGAGGGTAGCTGAAGTGCAGAGCAAATAGTGAAAGAAAAAAATAGGTCTAATTATTCTGGTGTTTGGGTGAAAACCCCCAAAGTGCTGAAGTTAGGAGAAAAATTATTAGGGCATCCTGACATGTCCAGGACCCACTGACTTCTGCTGTCTGTTGGATTTGGTGGAGGTGTCTGAGGAGGTTGCTGACTTCTGCCTGCTCACCTCACCTCAGCCAGAGCTTACTGCTCTCTGAGGCAGGCTATGATGGAACAACTGACCTGGTTGTTCCTTCAGCTGCCCCAAGTAATAAGCAACCATATTTGATTCACAGAAAGTGTTCTCAACAAATGCTTTATTCGTAACAGTCCTGTAAAAGATCTGATTTTCGAAGTCAGAGTTTCCTGCCTGCTCTGGATTTCTTCAGTTGGATTAGAAGGGTGAACAGAGCACACAGGAAGAGTACTATTAAGCTAGAAAGTGATTTGATGGCCACAGCCATCAGCAAGGACTTTAATCAGCAAGGACTGTTATCCTTGGGGCAAAAGTCCTTAGTGATAATAATCAATGGCCAATGGTTCTTTCCTTCCTCCCATCTTAATAAAGCACAACCCACAAAATCAGTGATGAAGGGACATAGGAGGAAAGGAAAAAAAGCCAAAAGGAGATGCTAGGCAGCCCCTTTGGTGGTGGGAGGGCCAGAGGCACAACAGTGGGAATGGAGGCATGCAGAACCCCAGGATGCAGGAGACTAGGAAGATCCTGAGCAAGGAGGGAATGGGAACCTGGGATCAATGGGCTCACATTATTATGAACCCATAATCTCAGTATGTACAGTAGAGTGGGACTCCCTCATTTACTCACTTAAACCTATGTTTTCCTCTTCAGTTCAAAACCGTTTAGCTGCAATGCCTTTTTTATTGGAAACTTCTCCCAGTTTTATTGGAATGTCCTTTGTCTCCCTCTTCCCTTTCTGGCATGTAGTCTTTGCTCTGTTAAATATTGATGCATTCTCATTCCACAAAGTTGTCTGCCACTTGAATTTCTTTGGCCTTGTATGCTGTTTTCTCTTCAGTGCCTGCTTTCACCCTCTCTGGACCCAGAGAGAAAGAGGAGTGCGGGCAGGCTGAGGTGAATTGGTCATCTGCAGTAAGCCAGTATAATTCCACTGAGTAAATGAACTGAATTACTGTAGCTGAGAACCAGCTTTGTCACATCTCTCTCTTCTGTGTATTTTGTATTGCCTGTTGTGAAAAAAAACCCCACAAAACAACAGAAAACCCCCACTCCACCAAACCTCTGGTTCTTTCTGGTTTTGCTCTGCTGAGGTGCAGCTGTATGCTAATAGTCTACTTCTCTAGTGGGAGATAGAAAGGGCTATAGCATGCTTTGATAAACCAGGAAGCAGACTCTGACACCAGTGTGCAGGGAGAGAAACATATGGAGCTTTTTTTCCCACTTTCTTTCCCTCACATCAATTTCACAGTCTTTTAGTTCTGTTGACCTCCATAGAGTCCCTCCTAATTTACAGCGCCATAAACAAAATTGCGACGATGCCCCCTAAAATGTGCAGAATTGTTTCTGGCTTGCACTGTGGAGCATGGCCTATCCCAGGGATTTGCAAAGGCATCTCTCTGCTTGGTGAGTTTCTTGCATTACAGACCTTCTCCCATGCTTCTCCTGCTATTACTGGTATATTGTACTTGGATGGGTAAGAAGGGTACAAACAGCAATGCAATCACATAGTCTGCTGCTTTGGAAGAATCAGAGAGACTCAGTTTCTGGCATGTTTTCTTTTAAACTCCTGGAAGTTGCATGGTCAAGGCTGGAGCAACAGTCAAGCCCTTGACTGTGACAATACCCTGAGGATGTGTTTGGGTTTACTGCTCTGCCGATTGATTTCATGCCGTGGATGGACTGGAAGCCCTTTATTTTGCCCTGTGCCTCCCTGTGCCCTGGTGCATGTCCTGGGTGTGCTGTTAATCAGACTGTATGGGCTGTTCCATCTTATTGCTTAATTAAGACTTGTCAGTAATTTACATGAGATTAATACCTATTTATATGGAGCTGGAGTTTCATCTGTTTGGGAGATAAGTTATTGAACTGCATTATATGAAGTAAATCAATAAAATATTACTGGGAATGAGAATGACGTTCTCTCCCTCACACTTCAGTCCTTTCACCAAGCGCAGAGACAAAACTCACTCAAGGGAGATGTTCATGTGTGCAGTCAGCTTTCCATCTTCCAGCTGGATGTGATGTTTATTAATATCTCTGGTCACCTTGCTCTCATGACCTGAATCATAAAGTTGAGACCGGAGGGAGTGCTGCCAAGAATGAGAGGTGCTTTTAACCAGTTACAGCGTAGTGACCTTGTTATGATATGACTCAGATCCCAGTCTTTCCAGGGCTGACTACAAAACCAACACCCTCAAACTGGTCTGCAGCTGCTATTAAATGAGTGCTTTGTATGACCATATGTACTCATTATTCATGAGGAACAGCAGAGAAGTCATCAGTGGGTGATGTCCAGAACATTGCAGGGTTTTGTTACACTAATACAACCTGTTTACCAAATGCAAATATCTTCCCCTTAATATCATGTTTTGATTGTGTTACAGTGCTGATGAAGATTTTTTTCCTGACCACATTTCCTGCCTGTGGTGACTTCCCTTGAATCGGGCTGAGCAGGACACTCCTCTCATGAGAGGCACCCTTCCAGGAAAGCTCCAGATGCTCTTGAAAAATAGAGCTAGTCTTTCTGCATTGTCTTCCATATTTTTTCCTTCTATCCCAAGTTTGACCTCTGGGATGGATCTGATACATGCCCTCTCTCCACAAAGATATATAGCTTCTCCTTGCTGGATGGCTGGTTACTTTCCAGTGCCAGTTTTCCTGCTCTTCCACCCAGCCTTATCCCTAGAGGTTTTGTTCTTTTGTCCCTTTCTGTAAAAAACCATTTACTTCTGATACCATTTGATTTACAACTTGTCACAGAAAAGGGTTTCCAAGAAACTGAAAGCTTATTTTCTTTGTAATAATTGTCCCTATCTTCGTAATAATCTATTCTAACATGTGACCAGAGTCAGGCCCAGAGATGTGAAATGGTCTAACATTCATTGACTCAAGCGGTTGATATAAGAAGTGCAAGGAGAGGGGAAAATGCT
Source organism: Zonotrichia leucophrys gambelii (assembly GCF_028769735.1). Classification (NCBI taxonomy): domain Eukaryota; kingdom Metazoa; phylum Chordata; class Aves; order Passeriformes; family Passerellidae; genus Zonotrichia; species Zonotrichia leucophrys. The sequence continues at coordinate 46,325,504 of NC_088171.1, read as the reverse complement.
AATGTGGATTGAGGGATGGACTTCAGTTCACAGGTGTTTGCTGAGATGGCAGAGTTCATCACTAGCCTGGAGCTTCTGTTGGTTTGAAAAGAACAACTCATCTCCTTCAAAAGTTTTGGAAGAAGAAGAGGGCTTTTCTCTTACTTGTAAATAATTCAGAAGAGTCTTTTGAGTAGATAATAAAACAAGGAAAACCTTCACTTCTAACCAGGTTCTCATTGTCCCTCTTCCTCTTTGTGGCTTGTTTTAGCTTCTCTGCCATTATCACTGAAAAGTCTCCTTGAATGCTTGTGCCATAGGAAAGTGTTCACAGAGCTAAGAAATGAGATGCTCTCTTGACAGCAGGCGCTGCTTAAAGCAGGGGTTAATGTGCTTTTCTGGCCTCAGATGAACCCGGTTTCAGGGCACTCCTGTGTTCCAGCTGTCCTTTGCCTTTTCTGCTAAACATCATCTCTGCTTTGTATCTGCCGCCATAACTGCAGGTTGGAGGTGCTCCCTAACCCAGTTCTGTCACAGTAATCTGGGTCAGCCTCAACACTTCCAGTACTATGTTTATTTTTGTAACTCTCATCACTTCAGCAGTTGGGTTAGAGAGCCCTTTCATGTGCAGTTATGCTGACAAAATTGAGGGGGAAGTGAGCTCCAGAGGGGCCTGAGCAGAGCAGGATAGGGGTGCCAGTGGCCATGACAGCAGGCTGACCATTCCCTGAAGCACACAATAAACAAACCTGGGAGGAAGGACAGCCCACAGCAGCTTTTTGGCATCTTGAGTCTTTTGTTCTCTCCTGATAATGAGAATAGGTGGGAAGTATGCAGATTTAGAAGTTAATTCATTATGTGCTTGCATATTAACAAAGGCTAAGTTGTTAGCTAAACTCCTTTCACCTTGCCACTGATTTGACTGTGACAGTGACTGATTTGAGACTCAGCATTGCAGTGGGCCTTGTAGGGTGTAGGTCAGGTACGGAGCTACAAAGTATTTTCTGAAGAGAGGGTGATTACCGTTTCTCAGGTGTGCCTTCAACTTGCAGAAAACGTGCATGGGCACCAAAATAGTGCAAAAGCTGATGATCTCAACCTCCATGGAAACAGCACAGCAGCAGATGGATTTGCTGAGGAATGTAACTGTTGGCAAATGCTAGGATTTTTTATTTAATATCAAAAAGGAGGAAGCTGCAAAATTTGGATCTGAACTTCCCTGAAGTTTAGTAGAGGAGCAGGAGGGAACTGTTTGTATCAGAAGTTTTGGTCTATCTCTTTTTTTGATATTTAACTGTTGTCAAAAACGTCAGTGAAAGAAAGAAAATAAATCATCTGGACACTTTACTTTATTAGCTACGCTTGATATTTTCCAATCTGCTCTTCTTCTAACCCTTCTCGCCTCTATTTCCAGCCTTCATTTCACTGAGATTATTCTACATGCTAGAGCTGTTTCTCTATAAAAAAAAATCAACTACAAAATCTTTAGACATTTGCCCCTGGAAAAGAAGCACACTGTAAATAATATACAGGAGTAAGAGCCTCATGAGGATCTGAGTCCAAGCAGATGTCACTAACTTGGAACTGGGTAAAACATCCCTACTACCTCTGAAAACAAACCAGCCCTGCGGTCCCAGCCTCTGTCACCTCTTCAGTAATACCTGATCACTGGAGTGGGCTTGGCAATTCAAGGAAAGCTGTCCTTTGCCTCCTGTGAAAGTGGCACACAGGCACACACTGCCAGCTCAGTGTCGAATTGTTATGACACCAGAGTCGCTAAACATTTTACACACAGTTGGAAGCAGCTTTTACATGACTTCCATCTCCTCAGGCCTTTTTCAGCCTCTTTTTTCAACCTCTTTTTTCAGCCTCTCCCCTTAGCCAACGGAATGAAAATGTCAAGAGTGTTCTCAGACCCACTCTCCTGGGCACAATCACCGGAGTGAAAACGAGTTTGTGGCTGTGAGTGCAATATACATTTATTGAGCTATCTCCCGGGATACCTGTGGTCACTTTTTCAATTCAGCCTTAACTAACTCCATGTCATGGTGGAAATGAAGCAGCCGGTGTAAATAAATAGATGTTTTGTGCCTGCGGTTTAGATCACTTAAACTGTCTTTTAGAGTTGAGGTGGAGAGTTAAGAACTGACTGTGGAGGAGAAATGTTAGCAGCTACTCACAACGCAGTGCACCCCGCGCAAGGATATCCACAGAGGACAGTGCCTGAGTGCTTGCAAGTGTTTAATTCACACTTAGGTTTATAGCACTGTAGTTTTCCTGTGGAGCAAAGTTTTTAAATGTTAATTTGAATTAATTTTCAGATTTGTATTGGTATTTGATATGCACACATGTACATATTTATACCCTCGCATACCCATGCGCTTAATCTAACTTTTCACCTTTGATCACCTCAATGCTTAGCCCTGGTTGCTTGGGAAGACTTTTCTTGGAGAACAAATTTTTGGTTGTGAAGTCCCCTGGGATTACAGAGCTGGAAATCTCAACTCTAATTAGAACAAATTTATCTACTTGCAAATGTGAACATATAGCTGAGATTTCATGCCTCAGACAATTTCCTTTAAGCTTCTGCACATGCTCTGGCCAAGAGGAAAAATTTCTTTTTCAAATACAAAATCCTGCTTTCACTCAAAAATCAACCATCCAATCAATCAACTAGTTTGTTTGCTGGTTTTGCTGTATGCACAATATTAAATCCCCTGAAAAGTGACATTTGTAAGAAACAATTATCAATATATATCATTATGAGTGCTTGAAAAGAAGGCTTCCTGCTACTGTGTGGCTGAGGATTTCCAGAGGAACACAGCAAGGATTTCCAATTGTAGCAGGTTGGAAAAAATAAGATTTTAAAAAGTCATAATGACTGACAGAACTGCTGTTTTAGAGAGCTGCTTAGACATTTTAAAATGCACCATTTATATTTATTTTCCCTTCCAGGTCTCTGCTAAGACAAATTAGCAGTATAGATCAAGGCATTAGAAAAGAAGACTTTTTATTAAAGTCTCAGATTTAGGGCTTGTGCCTGTAAATTCCTTGGCATAAACAAGAGGCAGTGGTATGACACAGTAAAAACCCAAGTGTCAGTCATGCCAGGGTGACTAATATAACTCACTTGTGGCCTCATTAATCATGAGTGGAGCAGGCATCTGAAATTCACGTCAATAACAGCTTTACGCCACCCTGGCAAATAAGAAATCCTCTATAGATATCCTCAGATAGAGTGAGAAACCTTGGTCCTTTCTGGTGTAAACCACCTGAGCTCTGCAAAGGGCTGACAAGCAATGATAATTTTTCTTAGCTGAGCATCTGACCTACATTTGCTATTCATTATTCCTGTATTATTTTTTGGGAGTCAGCAGAGTTCTTCTTCTGGCTCTGAACAAAGTGTTTGTCTTGTAATCTAACCAGACCAGGGATGTCTCCAAATACTCTTTGGGAATTTTATAAAAAATGCAGCCTCTGCCTTAGCTGTAGAAAATAAATTGAAGGTTTGTTTCCCCTCAGGTGAAACTGATACCATCTTAGGACACTTTTGATTGCTAGATAAGGGGATCACACAAGCAATCCTAAGAAACATTTACCACTTGAGTAGTTAGATTGTGAAAGGGTGGTAACTAAAAAAGGAAATATTTGGATAAGCATGGCTAGATTTCTTTAAAAGCTCTGTGCTTCCTTCTCTTCCAAGTTTTGCACGTGGAAGATTTTTCTTGCCTCTCCCTGTCTCTATACCTCTAGAGCAACATTCATTTGGGATGAGGGAGACATTGCTGTCAGGACTGACTCAGTTGAAAAGCCATCACTACTTTTTGGTGGGAGTAGTGTCCAGATGGATTGGGTCCTTGCTCTGTGTGACCTCCCTGCCATGCAGTGGAGGGAGGCAATACAGATGATGGGCTAAGGGCAGGATCCTCCACCTCTTTTGGGGGCTCTCTGCATATGGGTCAGCTTAGTCTAAGAGCCAAAAAACTCTATGAGGAGAGGGGAAGAAGATACATTTCTCTTCTGCATCTCCTCTAAGTATATCTCTATATATTTGCTTCAAAATTCAAACTTTCATCAAAAGGCTCATTGTAGAGTGATGCTGATCAGGAGCCCTCCTGAATGCCGTCCAAGACCTCCATGTGGCCCTTAAAGGCAAGACAGTTTGCCTTTCCAACTCGTCTGTGCCCAGCCCAGGTGGCCCCTGGCCCCAGAGGGTGAGCTGCAGTTGGGGTCTGCCAGCCTGGAGCCTGCAGGATGCCTGTGAGGCTGTGTGAGGCTCCTGGGACTGCATCTGCCATGCCTGCCTCAGCAGCAGCAGTGGAGCATCTGGAGGAAACGTGAGGTTCAGATTCCATGGAGTGTTCTCAGACCAAAGGAAATGGCACAGCTGACTGCTCCTTTCAACACGAGCTGCCATGCAGGGTGACAGAAGTGCAGCTGAGGGGCCACATGCAGCTCCTGAGTGCATCTGCTGCTGCTGCTGCTGCTTGTGGTGAAAACCCCCAGCAGGGCTGAAGCGTGGCAGCCAGATGTGCTCTCACCTCCTTGCCTCCTCTCCATGGGGCATCATGGCACAGGAGGAAGAGCCAAGAGTAGCAGAGGACACATCACTAAGCACCCTGATTTCCTCCCCACTTGAAAAACAGAGCTCCCTATATGCAGAAAATTGGTGCTGCAGTATTCCTCCCAAATCCCAGCATGTTTAATGTGCTCTCAAGATAATTGAATATCCAGTTGATGATATGTAAATGCTTGTCATCAGAAGGTCAGATATTTTCAGCTCAAGTTGATAGGCTGGTCATATGGATGAATTGGGACCGAAAAAGAAAGACCTGGACCAAAATAGTTTTCTAGGTGTTTAGTGAGAAGGTGAAAGTCATTCCCTCTCCCTAGGGCAGGGCAGCTCACTTACTTCTTATGTAACTTGCAGGTCTAAGGCTTCACTTGTAATAAACTGACCACATGAAAAGCAGCATGTCCATGGTGGTGGTTGTTCTTTTGGCTCCAATAGTGATGATTGCTTTGTTACCAGGGAAATCTGTGGGCAGCTGCTCACACTCTCTTGCCCACCCTGAACTGACTCAGGGCAGACCCACTTCAATCTCTGAAGCTAGAGCAGGTGCCTCTTGCCCTGGAGTTCACTCATGTGCTGAAAAAAGGCCATGTCCAGTCTCTTGACAATAGATTTTGGTGCAACTGTTGCAATCCCAGAGTGTAACTCCATCTTGGTGGCTGCTGTGGTTCTCCCTCATGCGTCATTTGTGGGGAGAAATGAGATATTTAGGGTCATACCATGAATTAACATCGAGGCAGGTTCCTGGTGTTGGACCCCAAGTGGAGGGGCACTCAGGGGTTGAGCTAAATGACTGCCCCTCTCCTGAACATCCTCGATTAAGGTCAGTGTGTGGCTACAGGCCCTCCCAAAGCTGAGCACTGATGTGGTGGAAATTGGATCTCACTGGGCTGATCAAAGGGGAGTTCTACTTCCCAGCAGTTCTTGCCTGGGGGAGGGAAGGGGAATGGAAGGAAAAAACCCCAGACCTAGATGAAGGGAATTAGAGTAAGTGCTGGTGAGTTGGCAGACGCTGCCGGATCAATGGGCGTATCATGGCAGGGAAAACAGTGACAGCCCTCTCAGAGCCATCAGTCACTCTTGTTTTGGGAAAATGCCAGCAAACAGAGCGAGAGGAGAAAGAGGAAAGATGGGGGAGGGAGGCACCAGCCTGCTGGGCCACTTTTAATTACTTTGGGTCACATCAGATAGAGAACTGCCCACTGTGACAGATCAGTCCTGCTCAGAGGGCTTGCACGCAACCCAGGGTAGCAACCAGGACTTATGTTTGCAGACCTCCTTTTATCCAGAAAAAACCCCTGCACATCTCAAAGCACCACCACAGCCAAGTGACAGGCAGAAGCATATTGTGCACATCCACACATCCCCATGCCATGCAGGGCTTCCCTGGGCTGCAGCAGCAAGGAGTGTCTGTCTGACAGGGCGTGCAGCAGCACTACACAACTTTCCAGGCAAGAGGGAGGGCAGGGGAGGCTTGGTGGTACCATTGCTTCCCTGGATGGGGGCCAGAACATTAGCACATCTAAGGTAGGGCTTGTGTCTCCACATGGCTCAAGTTGTTGCCACAGCCAGAAGGGGATCTTGCCATTTTTTCACTCTTTTTCTCCTTCAAAGCCTTCAGTGGGTCTTGTGGCAGCACAGGTGATCTGCAAAAGTCTTCTTTATGAGTGTTTTTTGCATCAGCAGCATGGTGCTGTCATAGGAATTGTCACTGATTTTCTGTACTTGATTGCCATCACAAATTGCTCAAAAGCTTTTAAAAAAAGAAAAGAAAGAAATATCACAATTCTGTAAAAAAATTTATGGCAGAATCCATCACTGCCACATATACGATCCTTGTTTTTCTTCACACACAACAATTTCCTGTTGACTTCACTGGGATCTGCATTTGCATTCAGGTTGCACGGTCAGGTTGTTAATTATGCAAACTCACCTGGTCCTCCTGAGCTCAGCACAAATTCAAGTGGACATGCCCTCATGAAAATAAGTCCTTCATTGCCCTGCTGCAGATTTTAAAATACTAGTTTCCCCAGTGGAAACAGTATTTGGTGTTTCTAAAACGCTCTGATGATGTGTGGCTCCTCCTACTTTCTTCTCAGTCCCTGTTTTAGTGATGTTTCGTTTCAGGCCTTCTGTCCCTGCATCTGTGCTTCTCCTTCAACTTGATAGCTTGTGGTGCTGGGTTTTTGACTATGCTAATGACCTAATCCAAGTTTAAATAACAAAAAGTCAGGTTGGTTTTACTGTGCAGGGATGAAAAAAACAAAAGAGAGGTAAAAATGACAAACTGAAATTTGCTGCCACAGTATTAAATTGCAGTAGGAGCCAAAATTAAACTGCTCGTCAGCCACACCAGTGCAGATAGGAGAATTAGGCATTGTTTCTGTTTCAAATCAAATGGGTGTATAGTCCAGGGGTGCCAGTTTAGCTCATATAAAGGAGAAACCTTCATTATAAGTCTGAGAGGCCACTTTAATGAGCTGTTTTAATCTGACGTAGTTCAGCTGCTTGTGGTGGCTTGGCACAGGCGTGCTGAGCGGTGTGGGGAGTGAGATCTGCTGTGTGCCCCTGGTGCCACTGCCATGTGTGGCTGTGTGCCCACGGGTGTTACCAGCACACCTGGCTGCTGGGTTCTCACTTGCCCCATTTGACTCTGGTATTTTTCTCTGCTCTGTTCCCTCCCCACATTTTCTTCGGCTGGTGAGGTCTGGCTAATGGCTTTGGCTGGGGGATCTCAGGAGTGGGCAGCTTTTGTTTTCTGAAATGTAGCAGCTCTGAATTACTGCCAGACCGGATTTTTTGTCGTGGGTTTTCCCTCCTACGATGTTCATGGTAGTGTCTTCTTGTGCTACTCTGTCATTTAGGGGGACAGTCTTTCTGCTGGAAACACACTGCTTCCTTCTTTCCCCAAACACCTTTTAACTTCAACAAGGTTAAAGCCTGGCATTCATATTCTTAGTGTGTCAGGCTGCTGCAAGAAGAGCAATAGAAAAAGAAATTTTAGTGCCATCCTAGACTTTGTGTGACTTCAGAATGGTTATTGTAATGGCAGAGTTGATCAAATACAGTAGAAATGTTGTTTTTAAATATTTATTGCTATTCCAACTGATGACTACTCAACAACAACTCATACTTTATTTACTTATTTGTTTGCTATTTGAACATCTACCTAAAGAGATTTTTCACTTTTCTTGCACAAATACTAGGAGAATGGCTGCTCTTTGTACCAATGCCCTTTTTTATCTTCAAGCAGAAGTATTTGAGAAACGACAAGAAATGCGTGTTTCTCATTGCTTTCCAGCTGCTCTTCTTCATCAATTATTGCTATTACTCCTATTGCTACAGAGTCTTGGGCAATTGGGTACAATTACTGTGTGACCTGGGTGAGAGCTGTTCTGGCTTGCTGAGTTAGGTGATCTAACTCTGTAGGTCAACAGCAGGATCTACAAGGCATTATCCAGCCCTATGGGAACGAGGATCTGCTGTGAAGGTCTCCCAGGTGAGAACTCTCCTGCATTTACAGGTTCCAGCACCAGATCAGTAAAAAGACTAGATCTCATTTGTTGACAGGAATTCTCCTTGCAGGAAGAAGAACATGTACAAGCAATCATAGATTCAAAGGTTAAAATCAAGTTGATAAGTCTCAATGAAGAAAACAAATCAGCAATCAATGTAAGCAGTGCTGGGGTTAAAGAGGCTTGGAGGAGGAGGGGAGTTGACAAATTGAGACAGAAGGTTAGTGGATGGAAGTACACTCAGAAGGTGATAGGAGTCTTTACTGTGGGATAGAAATATTTTTCAATTGGGGGTTGAAGATTCAGATAGCTGCTGAAATCTGCTGGGCATTCACTGGTTGTTGTCCCACTTTCTGGTGGTAAATTTATGACATAAAAAAAGCCCCCAAAATATTTGTCCTCCTTCTTTCTCAGTCTCTGCCACATTCAGATGGAGAGGGAAGATGGACTTCTTCATATTTTTCTACTCTGTCACCTCTTCTTTTCACTACAAATGTCTGTCTAGGTCAAAGCATCCTAAGATGCACATCTCTCTTCCTGCTGGATGTGGGACAGGCATTTTGGTCTTTGTGCTCTGGGCTGCCAGAGCAGTAATATTTTTTCCAGGACTGCTAAATTCTTGCCAGAACCATTTAAAACAAATAAACAAACAATTTCTTTTTGCCAAGCTCTTATTCTATTACACAGATCCAGTGGCAACTTTTTAATGACAAATATTTCCTGAGGTTTCTGTTTATGCTTGGACACAGCAATTGCTTACAGAAGCCACATTATGCACACATTGGACTGAGCGTAACAGCACCTGCTGCTGCTCCTGCTGCTACTGAGGAGAGAGCAACTAATCTCTTTAATTATTGGAAAAGAATTAAAGCTTTGATTTTTCTTATTGCAGAAACATAGATATTTTTCCCCCCTGCAGGCTGGGAAGAAGATGCTCTGTGCCTTCCTGTTCTGATGCATGAGTGAGGGGCTTAAACCATTGGGTTGGTGGCCTCCACTGGCAGCACCCAAAGGAAGAGTGGGATTGTATGAACACCCACCACTCCATTATGTTTGTGAGGATTGACACCCAAGGGTTTTATCCCACAATGTCAGCACTCCATGACAGAGGGGCCAGTTTGCTCCCTGGATCTGTGGTTGAGGTGATTCCTTTGGGTCCCATGGGCAGCAAAGGGGACAGACTGAGGCAGGGTTGGGCTCTCTCAAGGAGCAAGGCGAATGCAAATGGCAGCAGGATTGTCTGGGCACGGCTGGAGCCCGCGTGTCTGCAGGCGTGCTGTGTGTTCCGGGCGTGCCGGGGAGCCACAGAATCACCGGCACATCGGCTGTCTCCAGCAGAGAAATGGACTTGTCACGCCAACAGCACACCTGCTTCTTTTGCCTGGGAGGAAGAGGTGGGGAATCCACAGTAGAAAATGATCATGGGGAAAATGTTTTCTTGATGAGGATTTTGTAACTCATTTTTAGGAAGACCTTCCTGGCCACATGCTGCAAAGCCACTCTCTGAGGGGCACTGGGAGTTGGAGGAGCTCTTGAAGGACTAAGGAGGGTCTGTTACCAGTCGTTCCCCGCACTCAAAGCTGGACCAGACTGGGCTATAGTGGTTTTCTCTCAAACACTACCAACATTTCGTTAGTTTCCTTGTCTCAACTCCCCTCCCAGTCCATTTTTCTCTGCTTCCAGACCCTTATCTCCATGTCAATGTTAAAGCAAAAGGAGTGGAAAAGAGCATGGAAAAGAGCAAAAAAGATCCTTTCCATCCTTTCGGCTCCCTGCTGCCCTCCCTCCCTCCCACCCCTTCCCACAAAGGAGCTGCAAGTATTCCTCTGCACCACAAAAAGGACCTGCCAATGGGTCTAGGACAGAAAGAGTTAAACTCAGACGAGCACTAGCTCCAACACAGTTAATCCATATAAAGCTCATGGATTTCTCTGCAGTGATCTTTGTGGTTGTCATTTGCATTTTTTTCCTTTTGTGAAATCTTTTCTTCTTTCCTTTTACACTCGTATGCATGCAGAAATTAGCATATTGTACCGAGAGTGGGAGATGTAAGAAGCCGACCCCCTGCTGTTCAGCGGATTGTGCAATCTGCAGGCGGCATCAATTTTTCAGCAGTTTTCTCATTTCTCATTACAGTCAGGGCACCGCACAGCTCCCGATTCAACACAATCCCTAGTGGTCCTACAGACAAGCATATGGGCTGTCGAATAGCCGTACTGCTACTTTCATAGCATTAATATCCTTGTTTATGCTTCCACCGTAATTAATCCTGGTATTAATATAGTTTGGGCTTAGCTTTACTAATTATGTATGGGCTAGCAGGATAATTATGTCAGCAGACTCCGGCGCTGATACTTGACAGCAGTTTGCTAACCCTAGGAGCTGCTCATAAACACTTTGGCTGATCCTGCCTTGGAAACAAGGAGGGCAAAGAGATGAGGAGGAGGCTGTACATGGCGACTCGATGTCTGATACCTATAAATACTGTTTTTAAAATAAGGAAATTTCACAAGCACAATAAAGTTGTCCTCAGGTATCAAACTCTGTGGTTGTCATAGTGATGTGTGCATTATTAAGAGGGTGTTGTTCACTCTGGCATCTGAGCTTATAATGAGGACAGCTCATTATCGGCCCAACGAGAGTTCCTTTCCCCACTGACCACATTGCAGCTTGACGGTGCATGGGGCTGAGGGGAACTTTTTTCCCTGTATTCCTTCCCTGCCCTCCATCCCACTCCACCCCGAATAATCTCAGCAAGCTATTGGTACAGCATACTGCTGTGCAGGGCTAATGAATGGCTAGTGCTAGGAAAGCCATTTCCTAGTTTGCCTCTGGTTTGGAGCATGCCTGTGACTTTAATGGGTAGGAAAAATCACTCTTTGGCCACTTTGGACTCTTTGACTGTCCCTGGCCTGCACGTTCATTAACATTGCAGATTGGGAAGTTTAAAACAAGCCATTAGTTTGCTTTTATTTCTGCACCTGTTTCTGCTGCCTGACTGTTCCCAGCAAATATCCTTTGCGGGGTCAATGATGCCCCTTTGCGCCAGGCACATGGCTTAATGGAACTTCCTTTGCTTATCATTAGCCACTTTGCATTTTTATAGAGCACTATTAACTGGGATGCAGGCTTGCTTTTAATTCCCTTCTGAGGTTTGTACACAGCGGTCACATCCCTCCCCCGCTCCTCAAACAATCCAATTATCACAGTTTGTCACACAGGCGTGGATGACCCACACACCACCTGCTCCGCCGGCGAGCCCGATCCTCGGGGATGGCAGCCCAGCACAGCGGTTTGAGTTTTGCCTCAGAGGGGCCCTTTAAATGGCTTTAAATATCATATATCTTCTTTTGTTGGCAAAGCCAAACCCAACACCCAAAATCAGCTGTGAAATTACATTATTTGAAGGTATGAAAGGGATGTGAAATTTACTTTAAAGAATTTCATTTTTCCCTCTCTCCCCCTGATTTTTTCCCCTCTTTTTTTTTCTCATGGAATAGATTTATGTCTAGACAGGCAACCTGTGTATTGTTCAGCCCCATTAGGCAATCCTAGTGATGTAAGGATCTGATCATCTGGAAAGTTTAAAAAGTGAAAGTTAGTGAGAATGCTGCTGTTGGCCTCCTATACGAGTATGTATGTAAGAGTGAGGTCAGAATCAAGGATGTGATTAAATGTCATCAACTTCAATTGGATTATATGCTGATGCATTTTCCCGAAATGTCTCCCAAATCTTAACCTAAAGACATGGATGGAAATGTTCCCCATGTCTTCAGTTCATTTTGGAGAAGACTCTTTGAGCTTTGCCATTAAATTCCCCAGGTCACACTTTCCTCTGCCCTGCCCTCCCTGGGTGATTTCTGTGCCTTTCTAGCAGCATTTGGCCTTTGGCCTGTGATGGCCCAGGGACATCTGGCTCTTGTTCAAAAGTGGCTGTACCATTGCAGAGCACAGTACTTTGGGTCCTGCTCCAATACCTATTCTTTTAAATTAAAGGACCACTTGCTGAAACACAGAACCGGTCCTAAGACCAGAGACTTTGTCCCATCAAATGCAGAGACTGTAACTGGAGAGGCCAGAGCTGTGTGCTCTCTTTGGCCCTGAACTCTTGAAATTTTCTTTGCACAGCAGCAGAGTTTCAGGAAGGGTAAAACCTGCTCTGAGTGACCAGTGTGTGACCTCATGAACAGAGGTGCTGAATCCATGGCCTGGGTGAGCCTCCTATAACTAGCCAAGGGTGAGCTGTGAGTTGCCCAAAGCAGAGGCAATCCCCCTAAATTCTAAAGCATTTGAGAGATCTCTTCTAACAGAGACTTTTGGATATTTACAATTGCACTAGGGGTTTCCTACAACTTCCTTCCAGTTTTATTTTATTTTTTCTTTTGGCCATTGTAATTCAACGGTCAAAAGTAATGAGGTCCCTCCAGTAAGGATTTCATGCTGCACGTTCTCTTTGTCACACAAAAATCAAAGGGAATTTCACATGTGAATAAAATAAGAGGCCCTCAAGCTATAGCTAGAAGGTCCTGGATTACTCCATAAGTCTACAGGAGAAATCCTCCTGCCCTGAAGCAGTCATCTCCAAGGAAAAACTCTCTGTGTTTTTAGACTCTAGAGGGAATTTGGATACACTGTGGAACTGCATGAAAGTGTTTACTTTTCCACCAAATCCCAGATTTCCCGATCTTGAGATGCAGATCATCTCAAAGTTATGTATTGTTTAAATGCTGGACATTCCTCTTAGTTCTGTATCATTTGAAGGCTGAGTCGGTAGCAGGGAGCAAAATAAGCCAAATGTTTCAAGTATGTGTGACTAGTAAATGGATTGGCATTTTGTCTTGTATTTCAAAAGGCTTTTTCTACTGGGAAATTAGTCTCTACTCATAGCATTGGGATAATCTGCTTATAGTCCAGTTCATCAATATCTTAAGTACCCACATGCTTTTCCTGTACAACAAAGTAACTGATATTTAGTTGCTGGTTGTTAACCATCTCAAGTAAATTTCCTAGCAGAATATGGGTGAGTTTTAGACAGCTGTGCACACTTTATTAGCACAGACTAAAGATGCCTATCAGCAGTTAACATTTTCCAGATACCAGGAGCTTGTTAGAGTCTCGGACTACAACTACATTTCTCTCTATGCTCAGGACCTTGCAGGCTGACACAAGATGCTGTAGGGGAAAAGAAAGGCCTGCAGGAACATGGACATCAGCATGAGACTGTGGGTTGATCAGCAAAGGTCCACTGGCGGAATGGAGAGGTAACAAATTGACGGGATAAGTAGCAGGTACCTTTTGTTTGGCTCATTCTTGATCAGCTACTTCAGCCTGTAAACTTGGTCTTTTTGGATTCCCTGAAATGGTGGAACATAATCCTCAGTTTCACCTTCCAGTACTCAGTGACAGCAGAAATGGCTCATGGAGCTACAGTCAGCAATTGCTATTTCAGCCCTGGGTGTATATGGTTTTAGCAAAATTCAGCATAGAAATGGGGATGAAGGATCTACTGGGGCCTAAAATATAACCTGAGACCACCAGGGTGCCTAAGCTGTTTACAAGCAGAAGCTGTGAGGGCACATAAGGGAGAGATCCTTGTACACAAAATGTGCTTCTGTTCTCTCTAAACATCTGCTTGACCACTGTCAGAGAGAGGCTACTGGGCTGAACAAACCCTTTTTTTGATGCCATATGGCCTTTCTTAATCTCTTTGAGGGTGTACTGTTGCATACCCAGTGCTTCTCGCTCAGTGGTATTCCCTCTATTGCAGGTAACACTGCAGACACCTGGGCAGAGATCAAGGCCCTTGCTCTCCATCTCCATGAGTCAAGACAATGAAAAGTCACTTTCATCCCACATGGGGACAGAAATACTAATGCAGAGGGCTGCCAAGAATTGCCCTGTTGCTCTGGGGTCTTGAGAAGGCAATCTTAGCCGATTGGGGCAGGTATTAGTTTGTTTGCCATCTCTGCCCTGAGTTACTGCAAGGGAGATAAGTTGGACCAGAAACATAAATGAAACACAGGATTTTTTATTAGTGCATGAACACAGAAACTGCTACTCATGGTGTGTAGTTTGCAGTTTTAAGTTATTTGCTCCATGTATATTCAGCAGACATAAATAGCTGACAGCAATTACACTTAGTGATACTGTTGGAAACCAGAGCCATATCTCTTTTATGAGGTCATGAAAGGATGCTTTCAAATTTAAAACACCGAGGTAGGAAGCCAGTTATACAGATATGTTATTTTAAGCATGTGCTTTCATTCAGGGCCGGTCCTCCAGACATACATGAAGTTGAGCAAGCAGGGGAGCCATTTTCTGAACTAGACCTAGGTGTATTTTCCAATCACTCTTAGAACTTAAAAAACTGGAGTTATCTAAATATTTCTGAGTCTTGTCTTTTTAAGGAGGCCATACTCTGATGAAGTATTTGTTCATTTAAGCCAGTTGGAGGAGGAAAATTACAGTTTTGGAGCAGCTTCTGTGTTTTGCCATTTATTTTTATTTTTCCCATCCAACAATGTGATGGTGATGGATGAGGAGGTGCCCAGGTGAAGTACCAAAGGACAGCTGGTTGTTGGGTTATTGTCTTCTGTCCAGAGCTGTGTGGGTAACCCTGGCTTTTCCTTCCCAAGGGCATCGCTGAAGGTAAGCAGTGCTGTTCCAAACCTGATTTAGACAATATAGAATGTGCTCTCTTTTGAGAGACAGTGAACAGGTGAGCTCACCCACTTGTTTTTATTCACCACTACATGCAATCTTTGTTACACACAAGGACTTAATCTAGTCTGTGACAGTTCTCAAGTATTTTCTCTCTCATTTAACTTTTCTTACCTTAAGGAAGGTGATTTGCCTTAAAGCAGGTGGTCTTCCCCAAAGCAGGGAAATCAACAAAAATATCCCTACAGCAATTTCTTCTCTTAGGATCTATCCCCTTTCCTGGTGATGTCTGTAAGGGCAGCAAGGCCCAGGTACCACTTTATTCTTTAGTCCATATAACACTGAAGGCTCTTGGTGGTGGTGTCCTGCTCCTGCACAAGCCCCAGGTATGCCAGTGGTGAGCTGAGAGATCTGGTCTTTGCTGTAAGTAAAAGAGGTCAGGCCAGAAGGAGTGGGTCTCTGATGAGTTGCATGCTAAAGCAGATCCACATTCTGCCAGTTGCGTGATTATACACTGGGACATGATTTTTTAATGGAGATGGAAAACAGACATTTTGACAGGACTGAATTTTGCTCAGGGCTATCTGTGCTGCTCTCAGTGAAGAGTCTTGGCCGAATTTGTTCCTGGATAGAGAAGACACAACTCTGCTGAGGCATGATAGAGCTGAGTTTGATACTGAAGTGCAGCTGCAGACAAGTATTCCATGTTGTCTCCTGTCAGGGTAGAAAGAGGAGCCCTGTGAGATGCTAGTTATGAAGTCCTACTGCTGCCCTGTGCCTGTTTGTCTAGCAAGCATACAGATTTAAAGAAAAATGTTTTGGTTATCTAATTGATCTTTAATTTCAACTCTTTTAAGCTTGTCTTGTTGAACATACTCCCTGTGAATAAACTGTTGTTGGGGCTTAACTTGTTCTGAGAGTTCAGAAAATCTTAAAGAATTTCAAATTTTCATGGGCATAGAATTCGATTGAAATATAAATAAATGAACAAACAGACAGAGAAAGAAAAAATTGCTGAAAGGAGTAATCTGTAGTCGCATTTCAACTCCTGCAATACATGAGGAGAAAAACTTTTCTAAGTCCTTGGATGTGCATCTTGCCAGAAGGGATCATGTCAGAGGAAAGTGACATTATTTTTTCCCTTTGGTGATGTGCTAGCAGGGCTTTGGAAAGCCCTGTAAGTATGGCAGCATTATCACGATATAGTTATGGATGGAATTTTTCTCCCTTTTTAAAATGGTACTTTTCTTGAGATGCTTACACTGGTACTGAACCACCTGTCTGGAAGACTTCAGGGCAAGTCTGAGACTGTTGGAAGGGGAACTGTAGTCAGATAGAGGTAAGCTTGGCTAACTGCAGAGGAGTAAATGTATCAAGTATTATTCCTTGGGCTGTATCAGACAGGAAGTTAGATTAGGGGATTTGATAATCAAGCTTAAACCAGCCGCTGCTGAACTAATAGGAGACAGCAAACACCTAAGTTAATGCCAAGATATCAACAATGATGGGTTCCTCAGAGGACTTCAGGAAATACTGGAAAGGGGTTTTAGTCCAGCAAATTAGATTTCCCATACTCTGTGCATGTTTGGCAATCCCACTGAAGGCGTATCATTTATTCTTGTCTCCTAGCTGAGCCATGTTAGCTATCCTAGTGGACCATCAGCTTAACATTATCCTGCAAGGAAGAAAATAGGGCCAAGACCATTGTGGCCTTAAGGATGGTAAACAGAATGGTATGGCAGTATGGTTGGGAACTTCCCCATACAAAGAGTGCTGTATAATGGTGCTAGAGATGGATCTCACCACCTTCTGTTGGCAGTCCTGGTATTCCATAGATAGTCCCGCTTAACTGACCCGATGTGAAAGATCCTGCCAATAGCAGTACTGGAGAACAGCACCCTTCATTTATCCACTGAACTCACTGAATGCTGCTTGCTTCACCTTACCCAGCACAGCTGTGTTACCCTGTAGAACTGTGTGGAGAGCTTGTATTTCATATGGTAGCTCACAGGAGCTCATATGAAGTCCATTTGAGTTGCCTCCTGAGAGGTTCAGAAGGCCACTTCTGGGTAGTGGCCAATGGTTGTCTGCCATCTGTGATAGGTGCACCTGGCTGGCCCTACCTCTTGCACCAAAAGTGACTTTATCACCTCAGGCCCTCCATCACTGAGCAGCCAACCACTGAAAATAAATTTAAGTATTTTCTGTCTCTGCAGGGCCCAATATGAATGTGCAGAAGGCAAAGCTCTCTCCTGCTACTAGCATATGTAGCAGCCTGTTTATTCCTTACTTGTGAAAGAATGTTTCTTTGGGGGTCTTTTTAGGAAAAGTCAAATATGACGAAAGGGTGTGAAGAAAAAGGATGGAATCAAGCTGCTTGCAATAAAAGAGGAAATAATTCTGAGAAACACAGCAATTTAGACATTAAAGTCTTCTTTCTCCATGAGAGAAGACCCCATCCATTAAAACAGTCATAAAACCATTTAAATCAGGCTGAGGTACCTTTTAGGAGGATGATTGCCAGTTCAGGATCTGTTCAATGTGGAGAAGTACAAATGTACCAGTTTTAATCATGATAAATAACTTCTCTTTTATCAAATCATCTCTGCTGGAAATAGTTTCTCTCTGTGTAGTAATGATAATTTGTGCACTTATCATTCGGTACCTTCCCAAGACAAGCAGCCAGCCATGGGATGTAATTTAACGACTTATCAACCACAGTTTCATCCAGCCCTTTCCAGCCGGAAGGGCATTTCACACTATTTAAGTGACTTCACCATATATTGCCATCAATTTAAGATTTTACCAGCCCCTAGTCATTAAAATTTTCCACTCAGCACTTCACTTTATAACCTGGGGACGCAGCTGCTGAACGGCACCAGCAGGCCCACAGAATTATCTGCGTTGTGCAGGTGATGGGATAATCACAGAAAGAATGCAAATCACTGATTGGCTCTCAAAGGATGCAATCAGGATTAGCTCTATGTGTCATGTACAGAGGCTGGAAAGGCATGGGGGAAAGAAGAAAGGAATATCTGTGGCATGCTTCCACCCTTTCTTGTGTGTTTTCCAATGGAGGTGTCTCTCTGGAGTTGAGCTCGCAGAGGGTTGGATCTGGCACCGAACTCAGTGGGTTGCACATCGTCTCCAGTGCAGCAGAGAGGCAAGGAATGTTGGAGAGGTCCCACAGCTCACTGCCCTGCAATCCTTTGTGGTAGGTCCAGGTATGGAAGAGCCCTGGCTCATAGGTCAGAGTGTGTCTTGGTGCAGAGGCATTATTGAAGTCTTGTTAAAGTCAGGCATGCAGGAGTTGTGCTCAGCAGTGGTTACTCATTTTGGTCCTAGTGAGGAACTGGCTGGTGGTGGACACGGGAGAGCACTTCTCTGTGTTTAAGGTGCAGTGTTTTGAGGGAGTTTGGGATCTCCCCCTCTCTGCTGAAAACACCTCCTTGGTGGTATATAATTTCTTTTTGGATAACAGGTTCAAATGAAAAGAGGTCAAATGACAGCTTCAAATGAAAAGAGGTTAGGGGGACTTACCCACCCAAAGAAGGTTTTCCCCATCCCAAATTTCTACAGCAGTGACCCTGCTCTTCCATTATAGTCAGGATACACAAAACTAGCATAGTCTTTGGTCTTTTCCTTCTTGTCCTCAATCCCAAACTCTGTTGTTCTTCCCCTTTTTATAAATAGAGATGGGATGAGCAGCTCAGCAACACTTTTGCATTGCAATGTGAATAGTGAGAGAGTCCTATTTGCTCCCATTGGGATAGATTTTATGAGACTGGGGGCCATCCCTGGCCTTTGTAGCAGCCTTCCTCTGACAGTCCTACCAGCACTTGCTGGTGCTGCTATTACTATCTGAAAAGGAGGCACAGGTACAGTGTTTTCTGGCCTCCTGACAGACAGAATCAGACCCTGTGCTCTCCACCTGGCTATTGGAGCTGTAGCAAATTTCCCCAAAGCCTGCCAAAGCCTCACTGCAGCATCCTCAAATTCCTAACTGCACCCCTTACTCCTCCTGGGAACCACATTGCTCATGGCTGCTTCTTTGCTCTTCCTCCCCACTCACATCTCTGTTTGGATGAGGAGCCTGGAGAAATACTGACAGCCTTCATAATTGTCAGCACAGTGGGTGACCTAACGTGAGCCTTTTCTCCTCCTATGGCTGCCTCAAAGCTCACAAGAATCTGAGGTGTCTGCCTGTTAGGCAAACCTGGCTGAGCCTGACCAGCCAGTCCAGAAGTTGTTTGGGGAATTGGTCTGCAAATCTTGTTTCTTGAGGAAGCCATCCTTTATTTAAAAATTCTCTTCATTTGAACGGAAATCATTCCTCTCCTTTGGCTACTTCTTGCTTTTAAAAGGTCCACAGGACCCTGGAAGAAAAAGCATATAATGCCATCCATAAAGGTTTAACATCTGTTTAAAACCCCCACAAAACTTGAAAAAGTAATCTGCTTCTACCCCTCTTGCTGCTCTCCCCTGGGGATGTCAACATAAGACATACAGCACAGGAACCAGAAGTCAAAGACCCAGATGAGCCTTTTACAGTCTGGCATAAAAGAGATAGAAAGAGGTGGACGGGATAGGATAGGATGGAAAGTAAAAATACTCACCTTAAGATGAATTCTAGTTGTATTTTTTCCAGTCATTTTTCATGCTGAGGTGGCTTCTAAACAGATTGCTGTGCATGGTAAGTCAACCAGACCTGTTGTAGCAAAAGCTCACTGTGCAGCACGATTTAATGACAGAAAAACATTGTAGGATTCCTGAGCCTCCTACCACCTCTGCAGTGTGGGAAGTTGTGCAAAACTGGGGGCTGAGCTGCACCCACAGCCCTGGAGTCCACAGTGCCTCTTTTAGTCATCACATAATATTTCTCCACTGTGCATCTCACCTCTCTTAAGGCTTTGCTGCCTCCTGCATAGTAAGTGCTGGGTGTTTTTGTGGTTGGTACAAGCTGTAGGAATCAGGGAGGGGATGAGTGAGAGGGCTGGGCACACTCCAGATGTTTCCCCCTGGCGCCACACCAATGTGCTGACCATCTGGCCATGTGCTGCTGTTTCCTTCTGCAGTGGCACTTAGTGCTGGCAGATATGTGGGCCAAAGCAGTCTCACATTGTTCTGAGAGAACCTTTTCTTTTTTTGCCAGCTAACAAAGTGACCTTGCCATCGAGTTGGTAAAAGGCCACTCCACTGTTTGAGAAAGGAGGAAAATTCCCATTACCAACTGTGATGAATTTATTCCTGGATTTACACCTGTGTAAACATGAGGACAGAGAGGCTGGGCAACAGGAGAAGATTTATAGCTGAGAGAAGTCCTTAAAAAGATGGTGGCAAGAATAGTGTTTTGCCTCTGCAGCCAGGATCATTATCTCTTATTGCCATAACTTTGGGTTAGGCTGCTTGTATCTGTGTAGCTGTTCACCTTCCAGATGGCCTACAATTTAAGTCTGCTTGCATAAGGTTTTAGATAGGGACCATTCATTTGAAAAATACCCCCAGCTTCTCAAAATGCATAAATACTATGTTATGTTATGTTATGTTATGTTATGTTTATGTTATGTTTATGTTATGTTATGTTATGTTATGTTATGTTATGTTATGTTATGTTATGTTATGTTATGTTATGTTATGTTATTAAAATGCAGAGATTGGTCAGTGGATTTTTTTGAGTCAGAATCCAGACGTTCAAATGCTTTTTTGTTTAAGAAGGGAGATAGGCTTTAAGAAGATGCCCTTTCTTGCCTAGTTGGTAACATCAGGGCAGGGTCTACACCAACACCAGGTGTTTGGCATCAGGCAGGGAACTGCTCAAGGCTAGAATTTCTGTTTTGCAGAAGCCAGTGGATGTTTTTGAAGTCTGATGTCTTCTGAAAACATGCCTGGGTTGTTCTTCAGTGAGATACAAATGCCTGGGGGAAGGCTCTTTCCTCAGCCCAGCTTCCCCTCTTGGCTGCAACTTTGGAGGCTCCCCTCATGCTTTTTTTCCACCCAGGTAAGTGAGGATATTTTTGCCATACTCTCAGTCCTGGGCTGTATTTTGGATTTCTGGATTCTGCTGACTACACTGCAGTTTTATCTTCAGTGTTTAAGACTTTGCTGGGGGGTGCCTATTTTTCCAGAAGTCCCGGTGATACCATTTTCCTGTATCTGTTGTTACCTCTTGGCAGTGTGGTTAGGATGCATGTGCCTCCTCTGTTTCTGAGTGAGCACAGCACAGGATGTGTCCTTCCACCTTCTCTGGCTTTAGTGTCCACTGAACACCTCTGAACACCCGATGGATGAGGAACCCTGCCCTGGCAGCCAGCAGCACTCATCCACCCAGGCTGAGATAATTCAGCAGAGCATTTCACTTCCTGACAAAGCCCTTTGGCTTCACCTTGCTTCTTCAAAGAGGGCTCTGATCACTGATGCAGCACCATAATCATCATGGACGGGAAATATCCTTTTGAATGCCACAGTATAATTTTAAAGCTCAGGACTGTATGTGGTCTTTTGGCAAATACCAAATGTACACTTAAAAACTGAAGGGCATTTTTCCCCCTGGAAGTGATCTGGAAAGGAGCAGATTGTCCTTGGACTGTTTGCAGAAGCTGGAGTTCAGCAGCTGCCATTTGTGTGGCTTCTCCCAGCCTCCAGGACTGATGACATCCTGGAAGGCAGGAGGGGGATGTGGCTTGGAGGGGCTGGGGCAAGTGGAACAAAGTTTTGAAATTGCTAGCAGTTTAATACTTTCGCATCCAAAAGATCTCTCTTCTCTCATCTCTTGAATGTAGTATGCTCATTTATTATTTTCTTTGACCAGAGGCCAGCAAACAGCAAGCAACATATATATTAAGAAAATTAAGAAGTGGTTTCTGGTAATAAGCCTTGAAGAATTATTAAGCTGTCTGTGTTCACTCTGCATGATAGAATGGGAAGAATCAATGCTCCAATTGATACTCATAAACAACAAAAAAAGCAGAAAACTTCCACCCTTTATAAAGAAAGGTGAAAAGGATTCTGAGCAATTTTAAATTTGGTGAACATTTTTGAAGATCTGAAACAAATTACTTTGGGGAGCTCAGAATGGAGCAAACTGTGGTTCACTATCCAGAGATTTTTGTAAAAGACTGAAATTCAATGAACTTTGTGCTCCCGAATGTGTTAAAAGATTAAGAACCTTTATAACATGCTACTTGAAAACAATGGAGCTTTTGACTTGGTCAAACAAAGGTCAGACCTAAATAAAGGACTTAGGTTTTCAACAAAGTAGATGTAATGTCCTGCAAGTTGTGGGCAAAAGACCTCTGTCTAATCAAGCAGATCCTGTTGTCCTGGCAAGAAGCCAAAGCTCATGTCTTCAGGGAATACCTTTTTCCTTTTTCTTGCCTTAGGAGAGCAGTCTCCAACTGCAGCTGCCCAGGAGAATATCCGATTGCAGAAGGCATGAAAGTCAGTATCTACTGCAACCATCCCACCATGGTGAATCCACGTTTTGTTTCTACCTAATTCATCTGCTGCACACCCTTTTAAACTAATGAAGGGGGCTACAAAATTTGCCCTTGCTCAGATAGGGTACAAAACCACGAGAAGATCAGAGAAGCTGGGCAGGGAACACACTAGCTGCTTGCCTTTTCCAAAAAGGAGCAAATTCCTTTTCTCTGATATTCCATGCTGGGCCCTGATGGTAGTGGGCTATTAATAGGAGAATGCTTGAGGAGGGTGATAGGTATAGCCCACAGGTTTTCATCCCTGTTGAAGGATATTAGTTTGCTTCATCTGGGTCTCTCTGCTCTCACAAGATTTGTCCTCATGGATCTACACACTTGGAACAGGCTGTACCAGCAGTTCCAGTCACTCTGGGGTTTCAGCCTCAAGTTGTGCAAAATTGCAGACATGAACAAGTGCAAAACTGTTGTTAGCTATTTGTTAAATCAGGAAAAGAAAAAGCACAATATGTCACCATCCTGACACCTAGCTTAGTACATGAGTTTGTCCTGAAGGCAGCCATATATATGTTTGTCTCTATATCAGAGAATCTGAGTTAATTTAGTTGTTGGGGTATTTTTTATGCCAAGGATAATAAGCAAAAGGGCTCCACACCCAGCAGTAATTTTGTAGAGTGGTGTCATGAATGTGGACCAAGTTTATGGAAACAGATTTTTATTGTGCTTATGCCTTTTCTGGTAATATCTAGATTAACAGTAGAGGTGACAGGCCATATAATCCATAAAAGGCAAATTCTACATCACCATAGTTTCACAAAATGAAACTCCCCTGTATAATGGTAGAGTAGCATAGACATGTATTAAAAGTGAATGTATCTTTCTGACAGCTAAAAAACAAAGGCCTCCCTCACCTCTCTTTTAATAGCAGTGGCACTGGAAAAGTCATTAGTTTTACTGCCGTCCTTAAGGCTAAAAGGCGAGCACATGTGACTCTTTGGTCTTTCAAATAAAATGAACTTTATTGCAAAATGTTTGTTCTTTCGTTGTCTTGCCAGTTGGGTGGCTTCAGGAGTTTGCGTAATACATGGAAAGCATTGTACAGTAATTGTTCCCCATCCTCAAAAATTCACAGATTATGAATTCATAGATTTTTTTTAATGCAGTTGAGTGTGGCTGTGGGCTTCTCCATAGCTAGGAAAGACTGAAACCAGTACAGACTGCACGTGTACAGCTTAATTGAATCCATATTTATCCTTAGACTAAGTTAGCAAAAAATACATCAACCTCAAGTCCTGTACAAGGGGTACTGCAGGGTGGCGGGGTGTGAAGCCCAGATTTATTCTGGGTGCCCTTAAATAAAGGAAAATCTAACTGAGGCGCCTGGTTCAGGAATATCACCAGAGCTACAATACCTACAGCCAGTGTAAGTAAGACCACTCCAGAGGGCAATGAGATTGGGATGCATCACCCTACAGTACCTCTTTATCTATCTAGGGAGGAGTAAAATAGAGCTCTTAGGTAGCCAGTCAGTAAAACAGAGTACAGGTAATGTGTGGAATTGATATGTACTGAGGCCTGTGTGTCTGAAAGTGTTTGGGTCCTGCCAGAGAGGGCTATGGAGGTAGTGAAGTGTCAGAATAGCTGCTGGTGTATTACAAGCACTGCTGGGATCTAGGCAGAAGAATGACCTCGCAGCTGGAGGTGGGAAGGAAAAAGGGAAAACAGTGAGATAAAGACAGAGGAGCAATTATGAATAAGGAATGAGCGTAAAGGAAGGAGAAAATGCAAGGAAAGCTAGAACAAAGAAGCTGAAAAGGACTCAACACTGCGGTATGTGCACTTTATAGTGGCGTATATATATATCTACAAACGTGCTCTGAGCAGTGTGTTTGTTCCTCTCTCAGCAGAATGCACGTGTGCTTCAGTTCCTCACCACTGAGCATCTCTAATGAATGCTCTTTTGTAGCCTCCTGAACACCTCCCATGGCTAATGCAGGGTACACTAACATATTTGTAAAGGCTTGCTTAGCAATGAATAGATCTGCCCTCACTTCAAAATACATCAGCGGCATGTAGCCTCAGGACCCCCTGTATCTTAAACACATCCCTGGTGGCAAGCCAGATTTAACTGCACACAAAGCCATGCTGCTTTCCTTCTTCAGGGCACCGCCTCCACATTCAGCCAGAGGAGCTGCAGCCATGCTCAGCACATCCCCCTGATGTGAGCCCACAGGGAACAGAGGTGTTCTCCTCACAGGTGAATTCATCCCTGCACATCCCATCGTGGGCCCAGGCATCAGCTTCACCACTGGAAAGATTTAGTATATCTGATTGCTCTTCTTTGAAAAGAATGCCACTCTCAGAGAGAATTTCAGCGCCTGGAGGCAAAAAGAAAGGATTGTTTTGGTTGTTTTGAATTGAGCATGGGCTCTTTGCATGTCAGGGTACTCTGCTTAGGTTTCCCACTTGTGGGTTCTCTGTGTGCGTGCTGGAGTCTTCCAGCAGACCTCCCTGGTAGCACTGAAATAGTGGAGTGGGTTAGTCACAACTTTGAGAGGGTTTGAAACTTAGCAGAGTTTTTCTGTCTCTGAAACAATGAAGTTGTTCCCACAGGGAGGTCCTGAAGACCTGGCAGGTATTCTTGGTAGAAAAATTGGACAGAAGTCTCAATCTTACATCTCATCCCACCATATGAACACAAGTGCTCCGTGGAGGACTCCTTTAGGATGGATGTTGTGCATGAAGAAGTAATTTTGCAGGGTGAGATTGATCTCTGCTGCCTCTGAGCACTGTGCATGAGTGAAGTGGGAGAGGGAATGGCGCTGGGGGAGCTGCAGCCTGTCTGTTCTGTGCTTGACCGACATCAAGGGTTGCTGCCTCTGGACTATGGTTTGAGCAACCCTATGTAACATCTTGAGCAAGAGGATATGGGAATCTCCTCTTCAATTCCTTCATTTCTCTGGTGCTGAGATCTGACTCCCAAAGGTCTGAGGATTTGAAGAAATCATCGCCCATTCCCAGCTTCATAAATCCACAAGGTTACTGAACTTAAAAAAACTGCTGATGAGTATCTGTGAAAGGAGGTGGTGGCTTTAGAGGGAGGATTTGCTTATGCAGAGTGGCTGAGAAAAACTTACTCTGAATTAACAAAAAACGTGAATGGAAAGTGGATTATCAATGCCATATAAATGGATGAATTCCTTAAATTCTTCTTTTCAGAATTAAAATTATCCTAATTTGTTTCAGTATAATTATGGAAGGGAATGTTATACTGGCCTTTAATGAGATAGAACTTACTGACCGTAAAACTTAGCCTGGGTTAATTTTTTTTGTGGCTCCCAGGAGGGGTGAGATTGGAATACAGTCTTGGATTTTTTTGTTAGTGGGAAGCTTGTATTGTCTTTGCTGGGGATTTCAGTAACTGCTTCTGGTAATGTAAGAATTGGTTTTTATTATGATTGTACTATTTACAACATTAGGAAATGAAATCTCTGAATAAGCGATTAATTAATCCCCACCATGTCCCTGTGAGGTTGGTAAAGGCTTTGTGGCAACTTCTCTGTTCATTGCTGTGCTATGCCTGTTTTTAGCATGGAATACAGCAAGGCAAAGCAGTGCTACAAGATATAGCAGGGAAGAGGAGAATCAAATCTTACTGGACACATGGGAAGAATTAAGCAAGTAAAAAAATGTTACTGCCCAGCTTAGAATTTGGTCAAGCCACTGTGAGAAACTGTCAGGGGAATTTCAGCAATCAGAGTGTCTGCATTATGTCTAACCAAATCCACACATGAGGGTGCCACACACACAGTGCACTGTGGTGAGGACCAGCTTAATAGCAGGGTGTAAATATTGTAAAAATAATTGTAAAGATGTAAAAATAATTTATCTAATTTCCTTCTGTTTGAAAGGAGAAGGTATCTATTTAAATTAAATTCCTTTGAAAAAAAGTTAAAGAGGGGAAAAAGCCCTCTGAAAAGATGACTGCCCTCTGAAGGCTTATTCTCCATTGTCATGGCTTGCTCCATCAGTGTTGCAGTGTAGAGTGGTACTCCTCACAGTCCCTTCTCTACACAGGCAGCTTCTTCTTTTCCTCAGAAGACAGTTTATTTTCTACCCAATGTTAAATCTCATGTTTGTCTTACTTCTTTGAATGAGCACAAGTACTGTGCTTTTGTTCTTCTCATTTTCCAGTGCCTTTTTGCTGATCTTCTCTGCATGTATCTGAAAGGTCAGGAAAACAAATCAATATGGAAAAGGACCTCCTGCCCCTTTTTACCTAACCTGTAGGAGGGAGGGAAGGGAGACTGCCACTTATGTGAAAGGGAGGTTTAAATAAACTTGAAAAAAGCACTGTGGGAGTGAGGGTTTAGAAGGACAGGTGTTGACAAGACCATTCTCTGCAGTTCACAGGGTGCCTTTGTGAACCCACAGTCTCCTCCTCCACAGCAGTGTATACAGACTGATCCGTGGAGCTGAAGCATGTCCCAGGAAAGAGGCACTCCAACAGGGAATGGCCCTCTCATTTCAGCATCACTGACCATGAAGGTCAGGCACAGGGAGCTGGACTGAGACTCACCACATAGTTTGAGGGCTACCAAATGCTGATCTCTGTCTTCTGCTGCCTGGGATTTGTTCAGTACTCTCTGGTTATTGCTCTCTTATTTCCATTCCTCAAGATGACCAGCTCCTTCTTCTGCACATAACTCCCCATGCACATTCCAGAGCATTGGAGAGATCCTCCACATCTGCATAGCAACTAGATTCCTGCTGTACCATCGCTGTTGCAGTGAGGCCTGTAATTGAGTTCTTGTCTAATCTCTAGCCTGAATACAACAGACAGGTTTACAAATCATGTCCTCTGCAGCCAACTTGCAGCCTCAAACATTCTGCTCAGTGTTCCATTAGAAGAGCACTCCTGGAACCTCCTTGGCAGTTTAGTGGAGAAGAGGGAGCTTTGCCTTTTCTTTCCAATGATGAATACTTCTTGGTTGCTCATATATGATCTTCATACAAATGTCTTATGATAGGTGCTCACAATTCCGGCCTTAATTTCTGAACTTATTTTAGTCTTTAAATACCTGTCTTTGAATTTAGCCTTAATTGATCTATCAGATGCAAAACCCTTGAACACCCTGCTGAGGTACCTTCTTTTCCCCCCAGCCCCATCCCAGATGCTTTTTTAAAGAACAGCTGTTCACTTGCTGCTTATTTGGCTTGCTTATTTTGACAAGTACTGGTGTGGAAAAGCAGCTAATTGTTCTGCCCTCCTTCCAGCATCAAGGTCAGAAAACAAAAATGCAGAGAGCAAAGTGAGCCCCTCTTTTAAAGCATGGAATTGAGTTTCAAAGTGCAGCCATTCAGCCTGGATAAACAGCAGCATTTTACACAGGTGTCAGTGGGGTTCTGCAGCCCGCAGTACCTGCCTGCTTTGTTTGTGGTCTCTCTTTTGTGTCACATTTGTCTCACCGAATCAGCAGTAGCAAACAAACCTTTCCTTTTTGCATATATCCACACATATAACCCTCTTGCTGGGGAAAACGGCAGCGCCCATGTGTCTCCGAAGGCTCAGCATTTGTGCTGCTCAGTGCAGGATGGTGGTGCTCCTTCTGCATGCTGGTGGTGTCAGTCACCAGAGCAGAGAGACAAGGAGGGGACAGAAACAGTGATGTAAATGTATTTTACCTCTTCCTGGTGTCATCTGTTGAACTACTGAAAGTGCTTCATCAAAAGCTTTTTAAGAATACCTTTGCAGCAAAAGCCTTTTGCAAAAAAACAGCTGTTAGAAAAAGAACATTCTTTTGCAGATGATAAAAACAGAAGCACACATGGTAGATGGTTTTCAGTCTTCCCTTTCCTTCCTTATTTGTGTCCTGCACCAAGCCAAGCCACTTTGGGCCCATTCTGGCTCTCAAGTGACTGCACAATTCCAAAGGCAGAGTCAGGCAGCAGACAGATTATGCTGGTGGGTTGCACCTTGCATTTTGAAATGTCTCATGTGGGTAAGCTGCTGACATCTGCTCTAAGCTTGCTGTGCCTCCTGAGGCACTGCTTTCACACTAAGATCAAATCTATGACTCCAAAAGGAGAGACCAAGTGAGGAAACCATGCAGGGTCTTGAGCTTGTTGGGTGAAATTTCGTACACTGAAATGCCCAGTGCTGTCAGAAAAGGGAGCCCAAAGGGAGCCCAAGATTTATGTACTCAGAAATGAAAACTGAAATTGGTCCATTAGACTGAGCAGAGAGCAATTTACCTGCAGATGCCTTTACTCTAAATGAGACCACAGACACTTCACTGGGCAGAAGCAATAGAATTTGAGATAAGATGGGACTGTGAATTTGACTTTCTTTGCAGCTCCAGGCAGCTCTGGCCTTCTTTCAGGTCTCTGGAATAATTAAAAAAGCTTATACTAAAGAATTATTAACAGAAGGCCCCTTTTATTGTGATTGTCATCACAGACACCTTAATGAGCCCTCTCTGTGGAGGGGGACCAGATTTTGATCCCAGTGATGTAAACCTGGAGTTGTGGATTTTAGTGAATTTCAGCAGGATTCCTCTGGAAAAATCCATGTATAATGAAAATTATACACTTTTAAAGCCATTCATTTTTATACTTCTTAGATGCCCAATCCTTCAGCTTTAATTTTTTTTTTTTGGATTCTCATGTTGATTTGATATGGCAGGGTAAGAAGATATCTAATTAATCACTGTTCAGACTCTTACAGGAAGTTCCTTCTTGCAGTCCAACACACCTCAGAAAGTGACACTGAACAGCTCAGAACCTCTCAGAGGTGACTGTATGGTCACCCA
Organism: Zonotrichia leucophrys gambelii; assembly: GCF_028769735.1. NCBI lineage: Eukaryota > Metazoa > Chordata > Aves > Passeriformes > Passerellidae > Zonotrichia > Zonotrichia leucophrys. Next base: position 46,296,532 of record NC_088171.1, on the reverse strand, counting down.
TCTGTATCTTGCCTGGAAGTGTTTTGTAGACCTTTTGAGGCTTACAAAAACATCACAAAATGGTGTTTTTGCCTGAACTTCTACTCCTCTCTGTCTCTCAGTGGAGACAGCAGTAGCAAAGCAGTAATTCCCCCTGGGACTCCTCACCTAGTGCACGCTCTAAGTGATCAAGACATGCTGCTTACTTTCTCATCCACAAAAAGACAAGTAGGTGCCTTGCTAAGACTTGAGCGATGAAAGAGCAAAAAAGCTGTAATGAAGCGGACTGATTACAGTAAAAATAGATAATTAACATGCAAAAGTTAACTGCTGAAGGCATTGCACGTGGACTGAGCTATTTTGTGCAGGCACAAGCTTGGCTGTTTGCTGGGATATAGCAGGATACACTGAGCAGCCATGGGCTTACACAGGGTCTTCACACCAGGGCTACGTGTTTATTCTGATGATCAGATAACTCTGCTGAAAGCTGCTGCCATCACTCCATGAAGTTTAACTTGTACCATGGACTGAAGTGCTTGTGCTATGGCACAGCCCCAAGGACAACACCTCAAATATGGTGTTCAGTTTTGGACCCCTCGCTGCAAGAAAGACATTGAAGTGCTGGAGCCTGTGCAGAGATGGGCTGTGAAGCTGGGGGAGGGTCTGGAGCACAGGTCTGATGAGGAGTGGCTGAGGGAACTGGGATTGTTTAGCCTGGAGAAAAGGAGCCTCAGGGGAGGCCTTGTCACTCTCTACAACTTCCTGAAAGGAGACGGTAGTCAAGAGGGATTTGGCCTCTTCTCTCAGGTACCAAGCAATAGGACAAGAGGAAATAGCATCAGGTAGTGCCAGGGGATGTTTAAATTGGATATTTGGAAAAATTTCTTCATGGAAAGGGTTGTAAAGCATTGGAACAGGCTGCTCAGGGAAGTGGATGAGTCATCATCCCAGCAGGTATTTAAAAGATGCATAGATAGGGACATGATGGACCTGACAGTGTTAGGTTAATGGCTGGACTCAATCTTAGAGGTCTTTTCCAAATAAAATGATTCTATGATTCATCTTTCCTCTCCTGCTATTTTAACTCTGACTCTGCTGAAAATTTGGCACCATGTTCCAGAAGTTAATCAAGCCCTTGTCTACTCTACTTTGCTCACAATTTTCATTTAGAAAAATGACATTAAGAGCAGCCCATCAGGGAAAATGTCATAAAATTATGCTGAAGTTCCATGCAATGTGAGCCTGCAGAACTGAGATCTTGATATCTCTGATGGTTTTGATTTAGGGTTTTAGATTAAACCACCAACCATATACCATTCTGTGTGTATGCATAACACAATAGTGTTTTTACTGCACACAGATTCATACATACAATGGGACAGAGCAAGCTGTCTGTAAATTTGGATTCTGGAAACAGATGTGCCTGTGTCTTGCAATGTTCTCAGGTCTCTAAAGGAGACAAACTTCAAAGATCAAGAAGAAAAATTACTTTAAAATTGGTTCTCCATTATTCCTGAAGAAGGCAGGAATAGTAGACATTTACTCTGAAATTCAACATGGTGATTTCTAATTTACAATATAATTGCACTTGCTTATGTCATGACAGAGAATCCTGAAAATGTTACAGGTGGCCAATAGACCTAATGAGTGAACCTCAGCCATCTTCTTCTGTGAAATCCTTGAAACAGTGAGAGCCATGCAGCACTACCACACCTTGGGGTCAGACTCCTCCTTCATGCACCAGAACTGACAAAGCTCTCGGTAGCTTCTTGGAGGGCATGGAAAAGGCCTTTCATGGTTGACCAAACCTTTAAAATTCTTAAAACCACCAAAGGTTTCTGAAACAAATCTAGTAATTGTTGATACACTTGTCCATGCATTTCCTTACATTGGAGAGGTAAACTAGGACCTTTTTGAGAGGTAAACTAAGACCTCTTTTTGTAGTCTTCTTTCCCTGGCAGACTGTTAGGATACAGATATGATGAGATCTGGGTGTGAGTCATCCATGGTTTGAAGTTTAATTTTTCAGGACATGAATCTCCCACTCGAACTTTCCCAAGAGCATCTTCCAATGTTATCACATGTCTGATTTCCCCTTGTGCTGGCAGGGCTGTGAGGATCCACCATGAGGAAAGGGAACATCTATAACTGTGTGACTCCTGTCATGTTGGGTGATCTTGTGGTTCAGTCCTTCATCCAGCAGTAGGGACAGATAGCAGGGGAAGGGTGCAGACTAGACCAGCCATAGATGCACTGACTCTGCAGCTAAATTTTCATTTTGGCTAAGCTTGTGCCCTTGGAAAACACTAAAATCTCAATAAGTAATGGACAACAGCATTTATCTTCTTTTATATATGAGCAATGTTGGATGCCACCTTCATTATCACTCTGCATTAATAGTAGCAGTAATAAGAACAACAATAACAGTAACAATAACAACAATAACAACAGCAGTAATAATAATAGTACTCTGAAAACCTAGTTGGTGTTCTTCATTGTGAGTCAGGACTACAATAAGCAACATCTGGTTTTTGTGTTTTTCCTGTTCTGGGTTTCCAAGAGCTGTTTGTAAGTCTAACTAGGGCAGTAGCCTGAATCCTTGAGAGGAGAAATTGTCTTTCCTTGTTCTGAAGCAACCTCTCTGACTAATCCAAGGCCTCACCTTAAGTTGCCATTGTTGTATCTTCTGGATAGTTGAGACTTGGTAAAAGGTAGTGAGAAGTGGAGGAGCCTCTGAAAAAGTAACGTGCTTCAGATCCAACACTGTGAGTGATTCATGTGGTCTAGGTGTTTATCCCTCAGTAAGGTGCAGAGCCTGGCAGTGCTGTGTCGCTACAAATTACATCATGGATGCCTCTGCTATCATTACTGCCTATAATTTGTGTCACGGCATAGCCTTATTGATAATTTTTCCTCCTCCTTTTCTTATATAGGCCCCTTTCTGTCTGCAGGCAAGTCAGGCAGTGAGCTTTTCAGTGATGACAGCAGGCCACAGTATTTACTGAAGGCAGCAGAGCTGGTGGTTTGGGGACACATGGGAGGACTGAAGGAAAAAGGAGGCCAGTCCCACTCTCTGCCTCAGCTTCACTCAGGCTGGAGTCTCAGAGGTCCAGGTGAGTCCCAGGGGCTCTGAAGAAAGCAGGCATGAAGAAATCTGGAAGGGATTTAAAAAGTAACTCTGTGTATGCTCAATCAGCAGTATTAGGGTCTATCTCACTCCAGATTCTGAGGCCAAATGCATGGGAATGACGTGCTAGGGTGATTGAGTTTGGGCTGGCCAAGGCTAGCCAGCCTTGGCAGGAGCAGCCACAGAAACAACCAGCAGGGTCCTGCTGCACAGAATGCCCGTGGCAGGGCAGCCTAGTACTCCTGACAGCCAGAGGTGAGGGAGCCACAGCATGTCACCAGCAGAGTTATTGACCCAGCACCGCCTGGTCCCTAGGGGTGAACCCACTTCCACTGGCCACCCAGGAGTGCTCAGTCACCTGCTGTCTGTCAGGAGCTGGGAAGGATCAGGAGCTGGATACACGAGGAACAATTTGAAGCATCTAGAATGCTGCTCTGGGTTCTTAGAAGATAAAACACCACTGCTAAAGTCAGTGTTGGGCCCATACATAACCTAGCTTTGGAAGAAATCCCAGCAGTTTTGTTGGTCAATAATTTCTTCAGGGTTTTGAGGTTTTGTTTTCTTACTATAACTTTGATTTGCTCTGACTTCATATGGACAACAAAATCTGTTAAGTGTAATGTCTTACAACCTACTTACTTGGTGGAGAGTCAGAAAAACAATGCCATACAAACTTGAGGATATAAAAGGTTGATTTTTAAATTAAACTACTTTGATGGTCTGGTTATTCTACACTTTACTTGATTTTGGTATTTCCCTCCTTGAAACCTGAACGCATGCTTTGAAATAATGGTGGAGATTCTGTCTTTTAAAATACCTGCTCTGAACTTTATTGACAACACAAATTCCCCAGTCTCAGTTGAGTTCAGACTTTAGCAGTAGCTTTTCAATCACACTGGCAACTGCAGGAGCAGAATGGCATCCTGAAAATTAAAATCTTTGTAAGGCATTCCTTATCCTCCATAACTTTAGGGAAAAGGCTGTAAACAATGCATCCTAAACTCTTTGTTATGCTGGCTCAGAAATTGTGGGCTGTGAAACCATTAATTTTCTTCTGCGGCACTGAGGACTAAATTTTACTCTGACACTGGAAGAATGGTGCAACTCTGGATTTACATGAGTGAGGTTATGTTCTGTCTGAGCCCTTTGTAATTGAATAAAGGGGGGAAGATGCGGGAAGAATTACTTTTGAGTGGAAGGGGATCAGCTTACCTTAATTCTGAAATGTGGGCTGAGATTAAAAGGTACAGTGATCAATTCCTAATACTGCAGGATAATCCAAGAAGAAGCGATGTCCTCCCCATTTCTGTAATACAGAGAAAAGAAACAAATAAAGGCAGCTTCCAAGAACACTACCTTTTGCCTAAACTTTATCAATTGCTTAAACAAAAAAGAAACCAAACACAAGTATGGTGAGTTGATAAATGCAAAGCAAAATTCTTTGGAAAAGAGGAAAGAACCGGAGTTATTGACACTGTTTTCTAGCTTCTGGATGTACTCAGACTGAGGTTCCTGGAACACTTATGTTATGGAATTTCAGCAATCAAGTAATATCATCACAATGACATGGCATGACAGGCCTCTTATCACACACAAGCTATGTGTGTTTTCCCCTTATCATGTGTCTCACAATAGATGCTGGCACAGGGATGCCAGGTTCTTTGTCCCTAGGAGTAAAGCAATATTAATCCCACAAAAGGCCTTACATGAACCCTACAAGTCAGTCAAGACTGGTTTTGCATGGAGTAGCTGCTGCTTGTTTTGACTTGTTTGGGTTTTGTTTTTAATCCATATTCCTGTTCCAACATGACTTGCAGAAGTTGCCTAGAAACCATCTCGCGTCAGCTCACTCATCCAGGACACACAGCTCCCCATATGCAGGCAAAGAGATAAGCCCAACTTCCTTAATTTTTAAAGAAATGCAATTAACTCCCCTCTTCCTCCTCCCATGGATGTGATATCTGAGAACTTGCTTTAAAAAAAACCCAACATCATAAAGGTAGAAAAGTCTGGCAGATGTTACATGGGGAAGTGTGAATGGAGGGGGTTGTCTTGAGGTGGTGGCAGAGTCAGAGCCATGTTTGTCCCCACTAGAAGGTCCAGCAGGCTTGTAGGGGACCTTTCACTGTGCCTGGTGCCACAAAACAGCCATAGACTTTGACACTTTTGCCTCCTGGCATGTAAAAATGCCAGTTATTTCCACTGCTCTGTATTCTGTCCAAAATATCCTCTTGGCTCTCCCTACATCCTCTAGTACTTGTGACCCAGTGCTCTTGTGAAGCCAGTACATGTTAGGAGGCCTGCAGATTGATGGAATTTCTTGTATTCTTCCAGGATAAAATACTTTACATGTGATAAATCTAGAGGAGCTGATAGCACTAAGCACAAATCTGGTGGTGAAAACATCCTGTGCAAATAGAGCTTGGAAAATAAAGGGCTTGTCTGGGCACCAGCTGGCTTAAAAGAATTTGGATCTTGAATCAAATTCCAAAGGTTTTATTAAGCTCTCTGGGAAAATACAAAACCAGAAAAATAATTTTGGGTTGACCTGTAGCACTTTATTTGGAAAATATTTATTTTGGGGTGCCTAGCCTTTTTGCTTGTAACTTGGGATGCTTTTCAAATGAAAAAATGCCATCTCAGAAAGATGTGTTGAAAGGAATTAAGTACTTCTTAAGATGAAAATTAATGTTTCAGCATGGGGGAAAAAAAAAAGCCACTCCCTTTGTGGGACTCGAAACAATTAAATTTGGATTGAATTTCCCAATGCTTCTTGTCCTCCCACAGCTGCACTTTCTGGCAAGATTTGCTATGACTTGGATGTGTTCAATGTGTATGCAGGTAGAAGCAGAGGTTTCAAGGACAAGTGTGAACCCCTGCAGAATAGGAGGACCTGCATTGCAACTTCCAAGTGCAATTCACTGCCAGTTTTAACCTGTACCCCCTCACTCTCTCTCTTTCTTCCTGCCTCTCTCCTGCTGCTCCTGCTTTCTTGATGGAGTGTTTTACCCTGTTCCCCATGCAATGATCTTTCCCACCAGCACCTCCTGGGGCTGATGGATGTGCCTTGTGCTCCCACACCATTCAGCTCCAGGGGCCACACCAGGATGTGGTTTGTGTACAGGAGGTTAGTACAGCAAAAAACTAAAATTGTGCTGCACTTGTGGTGTCGTGGAGATGGGCAGGGATGGAGGCCTGAGCTCCCCAGGGTCAGAGCTTGCTTTCCCATACCTGAGGGAAAGAAGGGGAGAGCTCCTCACTGCAGTGGAGGCAGTACCCTCCAAATTGACAGAAACTGAACAAAGTAGCAAATGGTTAAAAAAGTGTAAATGGCTATTGACCAACTGATGGGCCTTCAGGTTTTAAGCCAGCTTCTGTGCCTGCCAGGCAGTAGTCTGGATCTATTAGCACCAGGATGGCATGCAAAGCTTTCGTTTAGAGATGCTGGCTGAGATGGCCTGGCTGAGGATTTCTGAAAGCCTTGGCAGCTTGAGTGGTCTGCAGCAGTAAGGGTGAGCAGGAAGGGCAAGTGCTTGGTTGTGGTGCGGATTATTGAGCTGAGTTCTGACGCTATTTCCCCAAGCATTTTATCAGGAGGAATGGGGACTGAGATAGCTTTAATTGTTAGATCTTAGTTTTCATCTGTGACTCCGAAACCATTTGATCACTGCAGGGTTACAATGTTCACTTGGTTCTCCAGGTGCACCCAAAATGCAAAAGATGGGCTCTCACCAGTTCCAGAGCTCATGGGCAGCCCTTCATGAGGGTGGTAGAGTCTTTCTGGGTGAATGCTTTAGGGAGCACATTGTACTGGACTCTGAAATGTCATCTGCTTATACCTTCTCCTCCTCTGAGAGTGATAATGAGATATATGAGTACATGACAGAGGCCTTTGAGCTTTCATTTGTGGCTACTGATTGTTCCCACCTTTCACAGGGTAATGTGAGCTCTGGAGAGACATGGGATTTACAACCATGGTACAGGTCAGGCAGCAAGACGTTGCTGTTTGGAGAAGGGATGTTATATCTCCTTACAGATTTAAATGCACACATTGCTCCTGGAAAGTCATTATGTAAGTCTTGAATACTGAAATAAGGAAATAATTATAATAAAGCAAACAATTTCCTGGAAATTAGGGTGCATTGTGGATCTTTATCTGAAATTGCGCAGAATATCATAATTCTGATGATCCAACTGAAGATGGCTTCGAATTGCAGTGCCAATGGCACTGCTACCACTGAATAAAAGCTCAGCTCCTCTGAGCTCAAGGAATCCAGAGTCCTTTAAGATGGAGTGTTTATTTCAGCAATTCAAGGATGAAAAGCATTCTAGGGAACATTTGAAAGAAATCTTTGTGTGCTGCTGCAAAAATGATACAGATTAAACCTATTGAAAAAATCCTAATTTTCCTCTGCAAAAGAAATTTAAATTTGTAAATAAAAAAAATGATCTGGAGCAATAAGTGATCAAGTCCCCTCTTGTATGGTTGTGTGGCTCCACCATAAACACATGGTGTCCTGTTCTCCCTCTATTGCTGCTGGAGAAAACTTTGCAAGCTCATTTAGATTAGGTGCAAGTGGAGCACGTTACCATCCACTGTTGCCAAGGCAGCATTGCTGCTGGTAGCTGGGCACAAACTCTCAGGCAGCTGTGGAAATGACTGATCAGATGGGTGGACCCTGCCAGAAATCTATAACCTTATATAGATTTATGTACACCTTCATAAATCATTACCAGCTTATCTTAGTTGCAGGCTGATGTCTTCAGTCTGGGAACACAAGGGTTTCCTTTTTAACTGTACAGGAATGCTGAACAGAGGACTGGCAGAAGGTTAAGCATCATAGAGACCAAGACTTTATTTTTAACACAAAGCGTTGTTGTAAATCTCCTGAAAATTCACTTGACATTCGATGTGCTGCAGGTTTTTGGAGGTGTGAATGCATTAATCACAGGTAAGGAGATGGAGTTGCACTTTACAGCAGAAGGAGGGAACTGGTATCTGAAGATCAAAGCGTGGCTCGTGCTTCCCCTGCACAAACAGCAGTCCCTTATCTGTCCTTATATGAAAAGTATAAATTAATCAAGTTTACAAGGCAGAGTTGAACCCTGGTTGAACAAGTTTGCATTGACAAAAGCCAGTAAATGGAAGAGCCACAAAACTAAGATGGGAAGCTAATTGCAGTCCATGGAATTTGTCACTCTGCTTTTTTAGAAGGAAAATGCATTATATTCCAGAAATGTAGCAAAACAAGTGCTGTTTTGGTTTTATAGTGCTGTGGTATATTTGTATATCCAAACCAGGCTTTTGCTACCGAATCCCTGAATGCTGGGGCTATTAGGTCATACTGTTATATTTTCTAAATAAGCAATCAGCTAATTAAATTCTTTGGTAAAAATTCACATGTCTTTTGCTGTGTCTCGCAGCTTCCCCTACAGCAGCAGTTAAAAGCTGTAGTTGCTTTATTCTCCTGTTTTGTTTGCATGGAGCACTCTAGTTACTATCAAAGGAGCAAAGTTCAGAGAGATCACAGTGCAAAACTCAAGAGCTAAAAATAAAGAACAGGTTAAATGCTCAACACAAAATTGGGCACAATAACCACTGAAGTCAAATGCAGCTCAGCTCCAGTTCTTGCCCACGTCTGCCTGCAGGAACTCTTGCATCAGGCTTAATGGCCATAAATTGTACAGTCAAATTTGAATTTAATAAACCTTCAGGAATATGTTTCACAAAATTCTGACTAAACACATCCTCCCATGCTGTTTTGGCAGCTGTTTCCTGTGTCTCCCAGCCCTACAAGAGCAACCTGAGTAAGGTGTCGAGCTGCTTGGACTCAGCAACTTAGCCATAAATCCCTAGCTGTCATTCCTGTGCTGAAAGCTGTCATGGGGCTGCTGGAGGAAAAATTATCCCCAGCTTCAGCCTTGCCTTCAAACTAGACATATTCTCCTTACCTGGCATGCTGTGGAATTGAGAGGGTATTCTGGAGTATTCACTGATGCTCCATCTGGGAATCATGATAAACAGAAAATATTTGACAACTGAAACTCAGCTTACAGCCCCTAAGTGCACCAGAGCAGCTCAGCACCTGCAGCCTCAGAAGCTGGGCTGGAAGATAAGTCAATTTTTTCATACACTATGTAAGGTTGTTAGCAGCCTCCTCATTAGGGGAGATAGTTTAGGTAGTGAAATAAAAGGTGGGAATCCAGGCTCTAACGAACAGTGCCACAGATCCATGGATGAGATAAACTGGGGTGGATAAATTGTAGCTACAGCATCTGGGAGCAGAGGAGGAAATAACAAATGTACGGCCGTGGACTGAAGTGAGGTCTGCACTTAGATGAAACATATTCCTTAGCAATATCAGGGCTGCTGTTGTGGACTCTAAATGGGTTCCTGTGATGAGCCCGATCTTTGATGGTATTGGATTAATATCACTGCTCATTCCAGCTTATTATGTGTCCTGCAGTACCTGTCATGTCTCTCTGCCATCTACTGCAAGTAATGACTCCAGCAATTATGAAGGCTTTGTACGCCTGCAGATCAGAAATACTGTCTCACAAAGGGCAGGCTTTCCTCATCTCAGCACTGCAGATTCTTCCTCCACAGAGTGATTTGGCCCTTTTCGTCCCCCTTTTCCTCTGCACCCGCTAGTTTGTGAAACAGCAGAAGCTTTACAGAAAAGGAAAAAAAAAGGAGAGACAGCTTCAACTCCTATACTTCCCATTTTTCTACCCAACCCTCCTCTTTCTCTCTGGAGACAGAAGAGTTTGGTATCAAACATGCGAGTTCTGCTTCACCCAGGGTCTGATCAAAAATGCACTAAAATCAATGGAAAAATTCCTGTGGATTTTTCTGTTCTCTAGATTATTTCCAGCCCCCCTCTGGCTACGGCCCTTTGACTGTACGGGCATGCAGGGCGGCTGTGGGAGCTCAGAGGGGAGGATTTTCAGCAAAGCAGCCCACAAAAGGGAGTCTCATATCCCTTTGCAAAGCATGAGGCTCTTGAGGTTTCCACTTGGTCCAAATCTGCAATTCATCTGCTTTCCCATGCTCTACTCACACTGTAACCCACCACCAGCCAGGCACTGTGCTGAGTGCAAGGCAGTTGAGAAAAAGTTTTTCCTTGCTGCTGATTTTTTCTCTCATCTTTGGTTGTTGCTCCCTGGTGCCCCCAACCCTCCTTGCCTCAAGCCCACCCATCCCAGAGCACCAGTGATCCACTGCCTCACTTCCAGCACATCCTCCATCTCTGCTGATACCTGAGATGGCTGTTGGGTTTCTGCTCCTGAACGGGATTGTGAAATCTAAATTAGAGCTTGCTCGGCCATCCTGTCCAGCTGCACCTCCCATTGTCCCTGAAGTAGTGCCACTTTGTTGACTGCATCTTCACAAAATGATGTTGAAACCAGACGTGGAAACAGAACAACCAGGGCACATGGGAATGCTCTGCTCAGGCAGAAAGTATTGGAGGTAACGCTTTGCATTTGACACAGATGGCTTCAGCATGGGAGCTTTGGTTTGGCAAAAATATGGAAATAATAATAGCATTTTTGATCTTCAAAGGGCTCTTCATTCACTAACTAAGGAGTGTAATGTTCAGCTTTACAAATTGGTCATACTCTGAAAATACATTTGGTAGCAAAGACAAAGGGTCAAGCTTTCTGCTACCGTAATGCCTTTGAAATGTCGGTGCCAATTTTGTGGTGTGAAAATTAAGGCCCAAAGTCCATTGTAAGGGTACAACGTCCTGTTTAGTCAATGGGAATTTCATGCCTGTTAATGAGAGCAGAATCAGATCCTAATTAATTTCAGGCTTGATACATATATTCTTCCATTTTAATACACGATTACTGGCAACATCTGCCCTCACATGTGAACAGACTTGAGCTTTGAAATATATGAATTGGATATTGGTCCTAATATGAGACTTAATATTTCTCACGGTTTCTGTGGGATCCTTTGCCTAGAGAGAGAGAATGAGCCAGAAGAAGCCAGCCAGTGCCAGCTGTACAACGCACAACAAGTGTGTGTTTATGTGCACACCCCCAACACACACAGGCTCAGCTGTAGCTTTGCAGATGCCCTAAGATAGCCAGGAATTAACCTGGGATGTCATGTCCATAGTTTGTCCATGGAGTCAGGAGTCTAAAAACAAGCTGCACCAGCTCTGCTGCTGATGTGTAGATGATGTGGCCATGTCCCAGCCACTCATCCCAGCCAGGATTATAAGAAGTGTCCCATCCCAAACACAGCGGGGAAAGGGCAGGGGCTTTCTCCAGGAGCAAGCTCTGAGTCCCAGCCTTGCAACGTAAATATGAATCAAAGTAGTTCTAAAGTAAAAAATTATTCAGGATTCTATAATTCATCTCTGCAAAGCACAAGGTCCCTGCTTGGAATCATCAGAGCAAGGTAAAGGCTGGGCTGTGGCAAGCAGGTCCTAGAACGGCTGCATTTAAAAGCTGCAAACACTGATTCCCAGCTCTCTTGGGTAAGAGACAGATCAGCATTGTGTTTGTGTTTTCAAGATTAAGTATCTCAAATCATAAATGTCAATAGAATTATGAAGTACATTGAAAGCTTCCAAGTTCTTTAAAATTAAATAACAACCCTGTAATGCAGCCAAGCTGAGTATTGCTCAGATCCATTCGACCCTTACAGGAGGCAAAGGAGGCTTTCAATTTCTTTGTTCAATCACTTCATTAAATTCCAATTCCTCTTAAAAGCTTGGCAGTCCTAATTCTCTCCCACTTATTTCTGATACAAATCCCCTTTGTCTGTGCTCAGATTTCTCATGCTTTCTCTGCTTATTCACTTTCCTATATGCCCAAGCCTCATCAAGCATCAAGGCAGTGCTCTAGTAAGGACAGTTAAAGGCATTTTTGCTGGAAATTTACTTGTCCTGTGTAGTCACTGCATTAGGCTGTGATGTGTCTGTGTGCAAGCAAGAAACTCCAGCTTTTTGTGGGATTTGTGATGGGAAGTGCGCTGCATGCTGTTAGCCAGCAATGCCTTTGGGGGAGATGAAAGTGTGTTGGCCAGCCCTAGTCCTCAGCAGTGTACCCTCTTAATGTGTAAAGAACCCAAACTGAGAGTCAGAGCAGTCATGTCAGTGGAGTTACATGATAGAGACAAAAGCTCTGACCTCAAGAACATCATTATTGCACAAGAGACAAAGCAGGGCTGAGCCAAGAAATGGCCTGTAAAATCCCAGCTCTGCTACCTGGCAAATGTCCCTGACACCTTGGTCAGGCACTTGTAATGTGGTTTTAGCCTGTTAGAAATACCACTGCAAGGGTCTGTGGCCATTCCAGTACCTGGATGTAGCTCTAAGGCCATAGCAGGTGCATTTTTTCCTGTGTGTTTCCCTCTGAGGACAGAATTGGTATCACCATACTCAGTGGTAACAGGGAAATACGACCAAGAGGCTGCAGCTCAGTCTGAGCTTGCACTTTGATGCTTGGGGTTCATTAGCTTTCCTCTCCCAGGTACTCTGGGACAGGCAACAGCAAAAGATGCTGTAGGATAGAGCCACAAGAAATGAACCATAAGTCCCAAAGGATGCCATTTTTCTCTTTCTAAAAGAAGTTCTATTCACAGCTGAAGTTGCATTATACTTTGACTTGCACTTACAGCAGCCAGAAGAAGTAGTGGGCTTTATAGGCTCTGATGTTTTCTCATTTCTGCTGGGCCATCCCACCATCACAACTGTGGTGCCTGGGCTTATTTTCTTTCATAATCTCTTTGCTGAGATTTTCTGTCTTGGGGGATCTTGCTTAGGCTGGATGGATTACTCAAATGTTCTTGGTCCAGCTCCAATTCGGCTTTAATTTATCTCTAGCTGTTAGGGTTTCTGCCTGGGAAAAGCTGCCCTATAGATTAGTGAATTCTTAGTGAATGAGGCCCAGGAGCTGACATGCAGCAAATGAGTTGGGATCCCTATGGGCAAGGCTCACCATTACTGCTGCTGCACAAAGAGCTTGCCCACAGCATCTGCCTGAAGGGCTCTTGCCACCAGCTGGGATGGTCGTCTCAGGAACAGAGACCCATTCAGCCCATTCCCTGAGGCAAGAGGGAGGGTCTAATTTGTACAGCCCTGTCCCCATGGGCTTCCACACCACCACACCCCATCTCCATGGGGGAGAAAAGGTCAGTGCTGTACCTTTAGACTCTGTTAATGAAGGAAAATCAGATGTGGAGAGGGGAAGTTTTCAAATCCCCAGCGTGCAAGGTGAGGGAAGATCTCATGCCTGCGGTACAAGGGAGTTTTTGGGGCTGGTGCTCGCTGCACACATCCTTTGCTATGCCACTCCTTGTTGATTCAGCTCTGGGTATAATTCCTGGGCAAAGACACACACTAATGGTCTGTATAAATTGGCATGGGGGGATATATATTATTCTCCTACAGAAATCACAACAGAAATTGTGATTTGTGATTTTATGATTTGTGCTGAGCTTTCAGGACTCTCAGTTAAGACAGGCATTGCTAATAGCTTAGGACAGCAGTTTTGCAATTGCCAGTGAACTCAGATACCTTGGAAAGGCTGGACATGAGGCTGACTTGGCAAGCTGCTCCCAGGACTGGTGCTTGAGCCATGGGGTTTGTTCAGCTTATGTCTCAACATGGTATTTGGCTTTTGGTAGCTCAGTGCAAGATGCAGACCACTCAAAGTTTATCTGTGCAAATCCCACATGTTTTTCAAAAACAAAAGCTCCATGACTTGGACACATACTGAGATGAACATGCAGTTCCTGCCAAACCTTTCACCTCTCCTCATCTGCCCTCATACCTGTGATAATTTAATTGTTTATCAGTGCCAGACAGAAGTTAAATAGTACATCAAGGGCTCAACATACTCTAGATACTCTTAAAACTCTATTCCACCATGCCATAGGAAAACAGATTTTGTTTATTATCTGTGGCCAACAACATACATTCCAGTAGCCTAAATTTACCCAGCAGGGGCCAATAGTGTATGCAAATCTGCCTGAGTCACCACGGGATTTCTGAGAGGTGATGCTTTAGTTCTCTTAGCACGTCTAGAAAGAGACCTTGTGATTCCCCTACAGGGAGATTGTGCACGAGCCATAGTAACTGCTGAAAGAAGTGGTCCCAGGACTGTTCCAACTGGCTGATCTAGTGACATGAAAGTGTTGTCGTTTACACACTCTGGAGAGCCTCAGGATGCAGGGAAGATGGATGGTTATTCTTCTTGTGCCTGCCTAAACAATATATTTGATCCTGTCGCTTGTCCTGTGTGAACTGCCTTCTTTAGAAGTCAGTATTAATGATGCAGATCAAATCTAGATGCTGTCACTTATCCCATTTGCTCCAACAGCCTTTGTTAAAATAAAAAACCAGTCTTTTTGACCTTAAAAAGTGGAGGCAATGTTACTTTTGTAAAACTGTTAGGGGAGGTCCTAAGGACTAGAAAAGTGCTTCTTTGGAAGCATGTATTAGCAAATGCTACTTGATCACAGGGACGCTTGGATCCTTGGGAGGAGATGTAGAAAACAGACTTGTCATCAGCTTATATTCCTCACATATTGGCATCACTTGTTCTCACAGTGAGCCTTGCTCTGTGGCCTTTAAGACCCTTTGAAAAAGCACTGCTTGACTATGCAATGAGTGTATATGTAACAGGTAGTGCTCAAGGTCCCTTACCACCTTCCCCCTCTTCATCCCACAGTCTAGCCCTACATCATTACTACCCACATGAATCGTCTCTTCATCAGACTTTCTCAGCTGGAGCTGACACAGAGATCTGAATTAAGCATCCAGCTCCTCAGGTGTCTAGGCTGCCCACCACATCTGTTTAGCCAGGTGTCAAGTATCTCTCTAGTGCCAGACCAAGCATCTGCTCAGTGCTGCGCCCTGCTTCCAGCAGTGGCCAGATGTGGGTGCCTGAGGAAGCCTTTGAGCATGTCAAGCATGCATTTCCTGAGAGTGCTCCTGGCCTTAAACTATCTTCAAGGATTTCCTCAATCAAATGTGCTTTCTATGTATTAGAAACACACAAGTTATTTCTCTTCCACTAACTTGCCTGCTCTCTTAAATCCCTGTTTCACCTGTTGACCTTGCTGACTTATTTCAGTTGTTCATCCAAATTTTTTACTCCTCTCCTCTCCTCTCCTCTCCTCTCCTCTCCTCTCCTCTCCTCTCCTCTCCTCCCTCTCCTCTCCTCTCCTCTCCTCTCCTCTTCCTCTCCTTCCTCTCCTCTCCTCTCCTCTCCTCTCCTCTCCTCTCTCTCCTTCCTCTCCTCTCTCTCCTCCTCTCCTCTCCCTCTCCTCTCCTCCTCTCCTCTCCTCTCCTCTCCTCTCCTCTCCTCTCCTCTCCTCTCCTCTCCTCTCCTCTCCTCTCCTCTCCTCTCTTCTCCTCTCCTCTCCTCTCCTCTCCTCTCCTCTCCTCTCCTCTCCTCTCCTCTCCTCTCCTCTCCTCTCCTCTCCTCTCCTCTCCAGCTGTCATAACTTTTTCCCCACATCCTTGCCATCAGTTGTTATTGCTGTGTAACTTTACAATACCTGTGTAACTTTGAATTGTGCAGTGATTAAACGTCCAGCAAAATTTTAAAAATCTTTTTAATAGTAATATGTTCTCTTTTTTTTTTTAATTATTAAATTGTAGACTTTACAGGTTTGAGTTTGGAAGTAATCAAACAATCTGGTTTAAAGTGGATAAAAAAGGTCAATATGATAATTTCCCTTAGGGTAGGGAAATGCTGGGACAGTGAATTGGGATTGGGAATGGTAAAATTTTAATCTCAGCAGCAACTGGAACAGTCTGCACTCAGTCTGCTTGGCTTGCTAAATGTTCAAATACTCCATGAAGAGTGGAGTTGCCTAAATTTACAATCAACTTTGGCTACGCCAAAACAGCAGTTTTTATTTATTTATTTTTTTAGTTTCCAGCAAATAAATGATTCACCTGCCAAAAATTCCATAAGCATCTATCACAACATAACCAGTCTCTCCTGGGTGTCTTGGAGTTTCTAGCAGACCTGGTAGTCTTACAGTGGAGGGGGTGGTGGATAAGTACATTTGTCCAGGCATGGTGTGCTTCCTGCCCGGGCATTGCTAATCGAGGCTAGGCTTCCTCCTTCTGCTTAGACCAGAGGGAATTAACTCCTCCTTTTCATGCAGGAACCTGGAGTCCACCACTCTCCACAGAACTAATAACAGCAAATGTGCACAGCGTGCAGACAATTGGGAGGCTGAAATTTGTTTGCCAAGAGAGGTTAGCTATGAAGAGAGGTCTGTGTAAAAACAAGCCTTGCTTGCAAACAAACTGTCAATGTTGAAGGCTGAAATCTCTAAAATTATTTGTAACAAATAACTTTGTCAGTTCTGTGAGCCTCTGTCTAACTCTTGCACAGAGGGGAGTCACTCCTTTCCAGAGTAAACAGAGCAGCCCAGTGCACTCAGGGGTTGCCAGGCTGGAATAATGAAGTGCATTTTCTGTGAGTATTTGCTCTGACTTAAAAGCATGCTTGTCTTATCTGTGTTGACACCTCTCCTGCGTTCATGAGCTGTGAAGACTCAAAACAGTCAAGATCTACTCCTCCGAGTATCTATCAAAAGCAAAATTAAACCTCATTATTTGCAAATGGAATAATAGGTTTTAACAGGGGATCCTGTTTTTAGGAAGCCCTACCAGGTCTCTGGAACAAAGGCTATGCAGTGAGCCAGACATGGGCGTGCCAGTCTTTTGTAAATAAAAACATGCATGTACATAAGTGTGTCTAACAAGTACTCAGACAGAATTAACTGTAAGATCCATATCTTGCCAACAAATCTGTGGGGCAGATTAAGTTTGGCTTTTTTTTTTTTTTTTTTTTTTGAAAGTAGCAATGCCTCAGGCAAAAGTCTGTGTGGCTGCAGAGAGGAAAATGTGAAAATGGTCTATGCAAAACTTGTAGTCAGGCTTCTCTGCCCCTTGTTCCTAAGCAGCAAAAGCCACCAAAGGGCCTTTTGCAAAACCTTCTCCTGATTGTTAAATTTGTGCCCATCTAGGCAGGAAACTAACACAGCCATGGCACTTGGGTGGCCTGCTGCCACCAGAGAGGACATTTGCAAAAGAAACTGTTGGCGGTCTTTCCCTAAAAGCAGGAAAAATACCTGTATCTTCATACAAATCTGGGAGGCTGCAATCTGCCAGAGGCTGATGCACGATGAGTGCCTAGTCTGGTCAGGTAACGTTTCTGGGCAATGTTACCCTCTCTTGAAGCATGCAGAGCAGAGGGGGAAGCTCATTCCTTCATTGCCTGCTAACCCAGTAAATTGATCTGAGAGGACATATCTAATGGTTGGTCCATTTGGAAAGGTTTAGGAAGACAGCAGCAGTAACTGTTGCTGCGTACTTGTGTCCAGTGTAACTCTGCTGCCTCTTCCCAAACCTCCCAGAAGCCTCACTAGAGCAAAACCATTGATATCATTGCTTGGGTACCCTACCTCCATGACTCAGATGATGGGTGTAGTGCTGTTCTGCCTGGGAGATGTCTTATCTCTCCGCTCTGTAGTTTGCTGTCTGGCTGGCACAATCTTCCTGGCTTCCCTGCTCCCAGCAGTGCTCTGCATGCTGGTGGTGGCTAAAAACTTGCATTGTGTGTGTGCATGTATGTGTGTGAATCAACATCCTGACACATACAAACTTGCAAAGAGGGCTCCTGCAGTTATGGAGAGCATTGATCAGAAGTTATGGAATGCTATGAGTGGCTGTTCACATCTAGGCTCTGCTCCCATTTGCCTTCATCTTGGGCTAAAGACCAAGTAGATCTTCTGTGGAAAAATACAGCATTTCATTGCATGTGTGTATGTGGAAGAAAAAGCGTTGTGCAAAAGTTGATGTTTGTCAAGTCCCAAGTGTTCATAACCTTGACATTCCTGCAGGGGAAGTTTTTTTGTGCGCAGTTTCCCAATGGCAAACAACATCTCTTAAGCCAGGCCCAAGAATAGCTGCCATGACAAAGTCCTTGTTTCTCAGCTTCTGTCCTCTGTTTTTGTCTTCCTCCTCCTTGCTTTCCTCTTCCCTCAGTCCCCAGCATCTGCAGTGCAGTATGTGGCACTGGTGTTCAAGCAGCGTGGGCTCCCAGCATCTCTAAAAGAGGGCACTGGTTTGCTGGGGGGTGTTTTGGCTCAGTGCTAGAAGGTTCCTGTGGCAAACTCAAGTGAGCAGGGGGAAGAGAAGTAAGGAAAGGAATGAGGGGGAGCAAAAGTTATTCATTTTTAGTGCTTTATATACAGACAAAATTGGGATAGCAGTGTGCAAGTCTAGGAAAAGGCATGGCTTTAGCCTGAGGGCTCTTACCTGCTGCACTTGAGATCTGCTGCAAATAATAGTCATCTCCAAGCATTTCAGGAAATCTTCAGCATTTGTTTATCATGCAAAATGTTAGGCAGGCAAAACACAGGAGTAACAGCCTGAATGATCATGCCTAAAACTG
Organism: Zonotrichia leucophrys gambelii; assembly: GCF_028769735.1. Lineage (NCBI taxonomy): Eukaryota > Metazoa > Chordata > Aves > Passeriformes > Passerellidae > Zonotrichia > Zonotrichia leucophrys. The sequence continues at coordinate 46,277,988 of NC_088171.1, read as the reverse complement.
CTTTTTATGCCTGTTTCTGAACCAGTTTATGTGCCCTGAGCAAGTGCTGTCCTCCTCCACTTTACTTTGGCTGGCTTATCAGCATTTGGGGATCCTACCTGCTACTTGCAGGCCATAGATTTCTAATTTGGTGGTCCCAATGATATGTGTCCATATTTCCTGTTCCATGGAATGGCAAGGTAAGATTGCTATCAGGGCAGGAAGTTTTTTTGGAAGTCAGTGCTGGCTTGGCATGACTTAGCACCAGAGTAGAAATGGAAACCTGCTGACTAAAAAAGGGCCTCAGGTCACTGCCTGTCTCCAGCTGGGGTGAGGTGAGTAGGAAAGGTCAGCCCTGGTGATGGCCTGTGAACCATCCCAAGGAGGTGGGAGGATGCATAAAATAGGGTGGTGGGCCTGATGCAGGAGGGTTGGGAAGCTGTTCTCGAGCAGGACAAATTCCTTTTTGTTCAGTGGCAGATGGCATCAGGAAAAGGCTTTTGCAGAACCTAAAATGGAGCCTGGGGACACAGAGAGATGAATAAACAAAGCACATGGGTGGCTGTTGTCCCAAGCCGGACCAGCATCTGGGCCTCCTCCTTTCCTCACCCTCTCTCATTTCGCAGCTTTCACTGCTCCTTATCCATAAATTCTGTCTTTTTCCACCGGGTGGTCCACAGCAGGCTCCATTAGCACCCAAATGTATCCTTTTGATTGTAGCTCTTCTTTTAAAGGCTGTATCCAGGAAAGCCTGTGAAAATGCCTTATCACAAGGATGCAGGTAGCACATATCTGTGCAGAAAGGGGATGTGGGTGAGAAGAAACTTCACCGTGAGACATCAGAAGATCAAGGCTGTCAGAAAAAATAGTAGCATGGAAATTACTCTATTAGGGATGTCTGGTGTCCTCTCCAGTCCAGTGTTTTATCTGATGTGAAATGCTCATGGAAACAAGTGAAAAGCCCTTGCAAAAGGTAAATGGGGATGCTTCTAAATGTCCATTATTTACATCAGTATAATTATGGGACATGGGGCTTTTATTGCAGCTGAAACTCTCTTGGTCTTTAGTTATGCATATGAAGATTTTGTGATATGAGCCATGAGAGATATTTCCCACCCTACTGTTTCTTCAGAAAAAAAGCTCCAAGCACATTCAGCATTTCCCAGCATTTCATAGAATCACAGACTTGCAGAATCATTTAGATAGGAAAAACCTCCAAGATCACTGAGTCCATCCATTTCTGAGGGGTTTTGTATAGATGGAAATGAATGCTGCACAGGAAGGTAGATTGCCACTCTGTCTTAATGCCCTGTGTTGTCATTTTCATGATCCCAAGGAGAGTTGGTCCTCAAAACTAAGCACTCTGTAAGGTGGCAAGCACTTCACCTAAATACTTTCCATCTACACTGCTGGCTCTTAGCTAAATCATGGAGTGGGCTCAAAGTTTCCAACTTCCAAATGCTGGCTTTGGGTTTACTACAGGCAAATGAGTCTGTAGCACAATCACACTGGTTCCTCCAGATCCTAGGAGCAAGAATGTGGGCCTGGACAAGGGCAGTGAGTGCTTAAGCATGGCTCAGAGCTAGACCTGTGTGCATGTGGGACTGCAGGCATCAAATGGAAATACTGAGCCTAGAGCTGAAAAGATGTATAGGGTGAGTCCATGTGTATGCTGTGCACAGAAGAATGCAACACACAGGATCTAGGGCAGAGCAACAAACCTTTATTTCCACACTGATTCTGTCTGCCAAGACCCCCTAGAAGCAGACCTTAACTCCTGTCTTACTGCCTCATAGCCTGTGAACCATGGTAAACCCCTCCTTGCTCTTCTCAGGACATGGTCCAGGTCCATTTTGAGCCGTGTGGGATTCCAGCTTATTTCTAGACATATGAATTCATCCTATTATATCCATTTTTTCCCATCCTTTCCCTGACAGACCGTCCCCACTTTTACATCTTGAATTCTAGCTGCCTGGAAAACAATCAGCAAATAAACCTTGGAGGAAACATTAAGGAAAAAAACCCCCAACCTGTGTCTAACAATTGGTCTTGCTGCCTCCAGACAGGTGCAGACTGCATGTGAACAGCAACAATTCACTCAGCAGTGCTTTTGAAAGCAAGGAGCTGATGGCACTGGGAAGGCTGAGTGATGTGATGGGTCTGGGGCCAGGGAAGCATTGTGTGTTTATGCCAAGTAGATGGCTGAATTTTAGATGCTGCTGCTAATTTTAGTTCAGTGTGATTTGCTTCACTGAGCTCTCCTGGTGCTTTGAATGCTGTCATTCAGGCTAATCATAATTCTTTACAAGGCTTAGAAGTCCTTAGAATACCCAAAAATCTGATCTGAGCTTTTCTTTTCCTTAAGATGCTGTTTTCCTGTGTGTTTTCACTTTATCAGGAATGCATGTTAGACCAATGCCAGTAATCATGAACCTGCTGTTCCATATTCTCTCCTCCTCATGATATTCCTTAACCTATTTTACATGTAAAACATTTCATAGTATGCAGCCAAGTGTTTAAGCATTCAATTCCCTTCCTTCACCGGCCCCTCCTGTTCCTGCAGTTGGTTGCAGATCACTGCCTGGAAGTGAGCAGAGAGAGCAGGCAGCAAGGTGAGTTTTGTTCCTGTGAGAATAACCTCTTTCAAGTAATTTTTTTTCCAAGGTGACCAGTGTGCACTGATACCATATTTCAGCAGAAAGCATGGCAATTTCTGACAGCGCAGTCATCTGACCCTACCCTCAAACAAAGCTGGGCTCTGGTCCCCAGGCAGGATTTCTGCAGAGAGAGAGGGACAGGCACAAATCCTCTTTAAATCTTGTAACTTTCCCCTGTGTTAGTCTGCTGGGCTCAGCTTCCCATGTGTTTGCAGCAGGGAGATGGTCTGCATGAAAATTGCTCAGGTGTAAAAATGAGTAGGTGGTTAAAACGTGGTTCAAAAATAGACCCAGGCTAATAGAGTTTCATTTAATCACCCGGTTGCCATTCAAGATCAAGTTTGTGTAGGTTATGATGAAATGTGGTTTCCAACAGACAAGTTTTCAGTGCTCTGCATAATGAAAATTGGCACTTTGCAGCAATTTCTGAACAGGTGCAACTGCAGCTGCTGTGGGAAGGCTGAGACCATCTGTTCCTCCCAGAAGATGCTGGCCCCTTCCCATGGCCCTCCTCATCCCCAGCCCCACTGTGTGCATCTGGAGGCATCCATGTGCCCATGGGGCAGGCATTGAGGAGGTTCAGCACACTGCAGTGGTCAGAAGCTGTCTTGTTTTCAAAAGATAGGTGTCTGCTGAGGAAGGCAGGAACCTCCCCTGAAATGGAAAATGTAAACCCCCTCCCTCTAAATTGCTATAAATTTTAAATTAAGGGGCTCTCAGGCAAAAAATTTGAGAGCAGGAAATAACAGTTCTTTAATAGGAAAGAAAATAAAAAGATAAAATAAACAATGCAGTAAACCAAAACACCACTAACAGAGTCAGAATACAACCTGACACCCTGTGGGTCAGGGTAGCAGTCCAGTTGGAATTGTGGCTGCAGTCCTCCTGGAGTGTCAGGTGTGGTTCTGCTGGAGCAGGGATCCTGTAGAAGGGTGTAGTTTTCCTCTGAAGATCCAGTGGAAGAGGCAGCTGTTCCTCTGGGAAATCCAGTGGAGAATCTGTGCTGGTGTTCCAGAAGCTTGAGATTATATCCAGGTAGGAATGCTTGGCTCCTTCCTCTGGGCAGAGCATCTCACAATGGGATGCTGTAGCTCTTATCAGTCATGCAGTGACATTCAGTAGCCTGTTATCAGCACGTCTCCCCGGAGGGAGGAGTGGTTGTGAAAGAGATGAGGAAAACTGCCCTCTTAACGGAAGACAACTGCCATACAGATGGCAAATAGAATACAATTCGCTTGGCAATGCAGGACAGGGGCAGAAATGGTGCTGGCAACCTGGGGCTGTGGTTGCATTATTCCCATGTATTCCTGGGATCTCTTACTTAAAAATCATGTGTTTTAAGTAGGAGTCAATGTACAACAGTGGCAGGAAATCTTTGCTGGCAGTCTTCTCTGCTTGCCCTGTGTCCATCCAAAGCTGACTACTTTGTTTTGTGTTTCTGGATTCAGACTATCAGGCTCCACAAGCTTTCCTTGATTCAGATTTACACCAGAGCCATACCTAGAGAAGGCCATGTCATATTAATTTTTTTTGTTTTCTTCTAGCAATACCTGCTCAGCATAGTGTAGCCAGGGTGTCAGGAGTGCTGGACTCCTCAGGACAGGAAAGACTTGGACCTGTTGGAATCCAGAAGAGGGCCACGGGAATGATCAGAGGGCTGGAGCACATCTCCTATGAGGACAGGCTGACAGATTTGAGATTGCTCAGTCTGGTCAAGAGAAGGACCTGGGGAGACCTTATAGCAGCCCTCCAGTACCTGAGGGGGTGCTTTCTGATAAGAAAGATGGGGATAAACTTTTCCACTTGGGCCAGCAGCAATAGAACAAGGGGTAAAGGTTTTAATCTAAAGGAAGGCAGATTCAGACTAGATATAAGGAAGAGTTTATTACAAAAAGGGTGGTAAAATAGTGGCACAGATTGCCCAGAGAAGTGGGGGATGCCCTACCCCTGGAAACATCCAAGGTCAGGTTGAATAGGATTTGATTCTCCTCATAAATGTATTCCTAGCTTGTATTAACATCCAAGTTTTAAGTAAAGTTGCCTGGAGAGCAGGTGCACAAAGCTGGTACAATTTTCATGCAAATATGAGCCCTAGCCATCAAACTTTAACAACTATGAATTTCAAGACTGGCTCATTTATCCAAAAAATAAGCCTTGTGGTAGAGTTCTCCCTCTACTTATGAGTCTCCACATGATGCAAATTTGTCTTTCGACCTGGACAGAATCACTGCTTGTGTCAGCCGGGCTCCCGCCCATGAGGGGGTAGAGGGAGAGCAAGGTGAGGTACCAGCATGCAGAGCAGCAAGTGGAGGCTTTGTGCAATTCCTTTGTTAATGATGTTTCTGGGAGCTGCTCCAGGGCCGTTTCATAGCATCAGTATAATTTTACTGTTTTTTCTTGGGTTGAATTTTGATCCATGGGGCTTTATCTTTAGAAACAACCATTTCCCAGAGCAGTGTCCCCATCCTCGTGATGAAAGGCTCTGCAGCACATCCTTTGGTTCTCTAAAACATGGCACTCTTCACACCTAAAGCATTTCCTAGCTGATTGATGGCAACTCATTTAATGCAGTGTGTAGGTGTAAAACGATGAATATATCAAGCTGTGGAACAATATCTTTTTTCTCCTCGGGTGTGCTTATTGTGCATCGTTTTTACCTAAAATGGAGGGTGCAAACACATTTTATTGCCTGTTTGCAAAAACTCATTACTAGAGGCTAAAAAATTTACAGGCAGAACACCCTAAATCTGATGTCTTGACACACAGTATTTTTATTGTTTGCTTTACAGCCCTGACAGAGGCACAGGGAAAGCAGAGTCCTCTCTGGCCAGGCACAGGAACACTGTCAAGGTATGGACAGAAAATAAATCAGTGTGAGCTGCAGGTAGGTTGGCAGCTCCAGAGGACCTGCCTGCCTGCATCCTGCCACCAATGCTACATGGGAGGCTGATAATCATGTTTTAATCAAAAGATGGTAGGAGAAGATGGTCAGAGACAAGCTGCATGATCCAAAGACAACTGTGGCAGACAGCAGAAGGGAAAACATAGCAGAGGAGATGCAGGAGAGGTATGGCTCTAGTGCTGACCATGGCTCTGTCCAAACTCTGTCTTGCAAGCTAAGAAAATAACTTCTTATTTGCTTTTCAGCAGTTTATGGGCCAAATGTATATGTGGTCTAATCAGCTTTGGCTTCTTGGGCATAAATTTGAAAGAGTTTTCAAGCAGTTTTTCTCTTCTGTCATACTGCTTGTAAGAACAAACACAGATTTGGATCCTTATGATCGTGGAGTCTGAAGGAATGAAGTTAGTGTTGTCAGGCTAATCCAGGGCTCCTTTTAAACACCATACATCTCAATAGTTGAATTTCATTTATGTTTGCAAGGCCTGGGCTGGGCTCAGCTTACAACGTTCTGGGTTAAGTGTCAGTATTTTTGATAAAAACTTGACTGAGTAGCTGAGAGCTTTTTAACTTGTCAGGGTTTACAACAAATAAATTACTAACAGACCCATATGTAACAGGGGGTGAATCCTTCAAATTGCAATATGTACACACAGCTAACAGCTTAATTTATATTAAACACATATTGCATTGTTAGCAAATAGCAGTGATCTACAGAGTGACTAAAGGGTTCTGTGCATCTGAGGACACTGCACATTCTTACCAGGGTTTGGGAAATGGAAATAAGCAAAGAGAACAATGTGTAGTTTTTAAGCAGCCATCCCCAGAAATTATTCTCCTAACAGATTAGGCTTCAACACTGTGCTTGGGTTATATTTTGAAAGAGATACCTGAGCCTATGGCTGCCTGTGTTAAATACACCCCACTCTCATGCACAGAGGCTCAGTTCCAGCTCCTGTGGCCACTCTGCTGAACGTCTGCATTTCCTCTGCTCTCTGTGACCGTAACCATAGAACTACTACAACACTTGCAAAAATATAATCTTTGGCATTCTGTACAATTTCTCCACCCATATGCATGTGCACTTTTGAAGAAGCAAACAGAAAATCCACGTAACTCTGGTGTCCATGGCCAGGAAAAGTTATGACTGGGGAGAATAAATAAAAAAAAGGCAATATTTATCAAGAGAAAAGGCATTAATTTGGAGAGTTACAGCCTTGCCTCCAGTGCTGCGCTCTGCCAAGTTGTGTTGTGCCATTCTGGCAGCACAGAAAGGCTGCTAAGGCAGAAATGGTTTAGGGGGTTGTGCCCAGCATCAAGGTGCTCAAAACAGCAGCCAGGTGGGGTTTTGACACTACACAGGGCTTGTACTGGCCATTATGGAAGAGATGAGTTTTAATGGAAAGGAACACAAATAGCTACTGTGAGTGGCCCCAGGCTAAATGGCTCACCCAGGTTATTTTGGCAAATACTTAGGAATGAAACATATATTTGCCCATCAGGGCTGGCTCAGCAAATAGGCTGGATTAATGATAATGATTTCAGTGAATAATTCAGCTGGATCTACTGGACTGAGAGTGAATTCCAGGGACAGAGAAAATAAGGAAAATCAGATGGATTTCTTGGGTGCTGGGTGTCGGGAAAAAAAGAAGGAGACAAGAAATGCAGAAAAATATTGAACAGCTGGGGCACTCAGCTGGGATTCAAGACACAGATCTACTATGTTCCTGCTTGGACCTGGGCAGAGCAGTGTTCAAACTGTGAAGCTGCTTTGACGTCTTTCCTGGCAAAACAATGCAGAGGAGAACAAGAAAGACAAGTCAGTCAAGACCAGGTCCAGGTAAGGACCTTAGGAAACTTTTCTAGACATGGCTGCATTTCCAAGGAGAATCCCAGTTTCTTTGAGTCAGAGTTTTCAAAAGTCAGGCCATTTTGTCCAAAGGCACTTGCCCAGCAGTTCAGCTCCATCACTTCTGCATTTCACTAAGTCCCTGGTGCACTTATGGCATCTGAATGGGCACAGCCTCAGCTGCATTTTGCCCAAATGTTTCCACACCTATTTCCCCTTCCTTTCCCTTCCCAGCCTCTCTGTCTCTTCTGACCATGACCTGTTCCCTGACCAGCCCCAGGAGGGCCACTGAGATCAAATGGGTTCTGCCTGGGAGTGGTTATCTGCTCACACGGAGAATGTTGAAGGATTTAGGGCTGAGCTTGTTAACACAGTTCTGCAAGTGAGAATAAGGGGTCAAAGCTGCCACTGTGTTCCTAAAACTGCTCCTTGCAACAGATTTAGCATTGACAGCAGATCCCTTTTCACTCCATCCCTCTCTCCAGGCTGTAGGGCTAATTCATGCACCAGTCTGGAAAAAGTCCTCCTTTCAGCTTCATCTTTTACTGTGGCACAAGGAGCTTTTATATTCATTTTGGTTAATCAAGCCCTCGTGCTGCTGCTTCCGGAGGACTAAAATGTAAAGGACTCACAAAAAGACATGTAGGCCATCACCCATGGTTTCTGCTCTTTCTTCTGGCATCACATTTTGGGGATCCCCACATTGTGTGGCTGTGAAGGGTCTCTTTTAAATGTTTTCTGCCTGGAGAGGAATGGCTCTCTTTTGCTCATGGACACCTTCCTGGTGGGAGCTGCTAGCTAATTGGGACAGATAATGAGGCTGGCAGAATGGGTTTATAAATGGCCAGGTTGCTTTAACCACAGATCCTAGCTTTGCGTGGAGGATGGGAGCCTGGCTCTCCCGTGTGGGCTATTGCAGGCTCTGAAGATGAAGAGGGCAAAGCTTTGTCATTCCCAAGAGAGAAACAGGAGTAGGAATGGGTTGGGGCAGCAAGATGCTCTTGTCCATGCACTGCTGCAGGTCCTGTATCTTCTGGTGCTCTCCACCAGGATGCTGGTTCTGGATGGGAGGATGGTGCTCTGACTCTTCCCTGAGACATCAAGAAAAGAATCAATGCTGCTCAGACAAACTTTTGAAGGATCATCCCTCAAACTCCTGGATGGGATGTTGCCCGGGATGCTTCAGTTTTCCTCCAGTGGCACCCAGGAGAGGCAGTTCAGAGATCCTGGAGAGCCTACGGGTCCCAGTTTTACTCTATTCCTTCTTGCTGGGGATGCAGCTTGGTGGGGACAGGGACAGAGTGAGATGGGGTCCAGCTGTAGGACGTGGTGTGAGTTCTGGAAAGGGCAGAGCAGGTCTGGCACAGGCACAGCCAGCACACAGAGCAATGCCTGTGTGCAGCTTAGGGGAACTGTGAATGAACTCTTGCACTAATAATAATAATAAAAATAAAAATAAAATAGCAGGGCCTGTATTTCACATTTCTCTCTGCCCTTCCAGCAACCCTTCCTTGAAAAGTTTATGTCTGTATTACAAGAAGCAGCCGCGCTTTGGGGCAGCCAAGTCCTCTCCCTGATGTTTTCCATAGCTGAGCTGGCCTTTGCACAGCCCCAGCAGTCGGGTGCCTCTCACGGACAGAGCTGTGCTTGTCTCAGAGGCATGTTGAACTTGGCAGGTGCTCTAAGTCTAACTCCAATTTAAACTGCTGTGCTTCTGAAGGAAAAGGCTCTGCAGTGTGCCACGGCCCCCGCCACAAGGAAATTCTGCTGGCCCGCCTGGAAAACCCAAGCAGGGTCATAAACAGCAGTTTCTCTATCTTTTCAAATTTACTCCCCAGTCTCATAGACACTGAGCTAGCTGACTTTTTCTTCCAGGTGAGAGAGGCCAAACCAGGGCAGCTGGATTGCCATCGACACAAATAGACTAATATTTGCTAAACCAGGCAGAAATACAACCTTAAAAAACACAGACCAGGCTGGCCCCTCCTCTCCCCTAAAAAATATTTGTGGTGCTTGTGGATCTAAGATCAAGCCTGCAGTGCTCCTGGGCAGCCTAATCCATTCCTTGGGTTCATCACTTCCCTGAGCCTCAGCAGAGTCAATGGTGCGCTTCTTTGGAGCCTGGCCTAGGTGATTTTCCCCTCTTTCTCTAGTAGAAATCACAACTTTGTTGCAGGCTGGAAAAAGGATAAAAGGATGAGGGGTGGGTCTCCAGAGGTGGCAGGTCCTGTCCCAGTTAGCTTGCTGGTGGAAGAGGGGAAAGCTGGTCATCCTGCACAGGAAAAAACCATTTCCCCTTGGAGGAGTGTAGGAGTGCGCTCTTTGTTGACAGAATGACAAAACCACCCTTTGTCTCCTTAAAAGGAAACAAGCCTAGAAGTTTCTCTCTTCGATTAAGTGAAAAGACACCTCATGGGACTTCATCTCAAACTTAAGGATAGCTAATTGGACAGAAGCCAAAAAGTGCCGCCTGGGCAATTTAGTAGAAAAAGACGTGAACAAAGAAACTAATGGCTTTTGTAAGGTGTTTTACCAGGAGCAAGAACGTCTGGCACCTGGCTCGGTTTTTCTGTTTGTTATTTTGCCTTTTATTAAGCCTTTTTGTTTCCAACACTGCAACAAAAGCCATCCTGCTAATTTTTATGCCTCCAAAAGTAGCTGAGCTATTTTAAGTGTGTTATAGGCCTCCAAAAGCTTATTAGACCTGACTTGAAGAAGCTACTATAACAGAGGAGCAGATTTCATGAGGAGCAGCCCTGCTCAGAAATCTCCTTGGGACACACACCATGTCTGGGGGCAGAGAGGAAGATGAGTGAGTATGAGCGCTGAAGGCTGCTGTGCCCCTCTGAGGAGTGTGATTGTTTTCCACGGCTGCTCCCGCCCCCTCATTAAGCTTGCCATCAATAATAGAGCGGTTCTTATGCAGCTGAGAGTGGAAAGGGCGGTCTCATGGGAGCTGACTCGCTGTGACTCACATCTCCTGGGAACACGGGGTCATCTGGGTTAATCTCAGCCTGCTGCACGCCTGGAGACCCCCTGGGAGAGCCAGGGCATCCCCTCTCTGCTCCCTGCCTGAGTGCCTTCATGTGACCTGCACAGCCAGCTCCTCCTGGAGAAAGGAAAACTCCCTTCTGAGGATGGAGGAATGGATGAGTCTGGTCTGTGACACCAGTTTTCCCAGTCCTCCTCCATTGGGAGTGCCAGGAGCAGCTTGGAGATGGGAGTGCAGTGGATATTGTGGGTCAGGCAGGCTGCCCTGGGGAGTCGGCTCTCCCTGGGTACTCTGGGCAGCATCTAGAGCAGAGAAATGCAGCTGAGCTTACTGCGCTGCTTCTTCTGCTTTTTTGAACTTGTCCTTTTGGGAACAGCAGAGAGACAGGGCAGAACAAGCTCCCAGGGAACAAAGTTTAATTTCCTACACTTTATCATTTAATGGTGTGAATCCCGAGGTTGATCTTTGCTCAGGCAGAGCAGGAATTTATTATACTCAGTTTCTGAGGAAGGAGGGTTTGGGGGATGGGAGAACTCAGGACTCAGGACAGCCTGTCTGGCTGCAGGAGAGGTGAGTGTGCTGTAGTGCTGCTCTGTGCCCAGGGCAGCAGTCACAAAAAATCAGCGTTGATCATTCTGTGACTCCTGAGATAGCACTTGAGGTTGCAGGAATCTTCATGTTCATTTTTCTCTTTACTTTTGTTTCTCTCCCAGACCTAAAGGGCTGATTGAGCAGAAATGTATCCTAACCTGTGTTACCATCTTTCCGGCAGGTGCCATGATGCAGAGCCCATCAAGTGGGCAGAGCTGGGTTCAGGAAGGATTGGAGAGGAAAAAGGAGTGCTTTTTGAAATGCTTGTCTCCAGGCAGTCTAGACCAAAATCCAAATTTTCTAGTTAAAAAAACCCTGTAAGTCTGCCTAAGCACTTTTTTTTTCTTTACAGGTACTGCTAAGTTTTGGAACAGGACAGCAACTGTGATGGAGCAATAAAAAAAGTTGAAGTAAATGAGCATGATTGAGATTGTGGTTGTACATGGGTGATGCTTTCCAGCTCCAGTTACCTTTTCCTGTTGGCATGATCCTCCCTCACCCTATCCCTTTTTTTGCCTGACCACTTCCTATTTTCTATTTGCCCTCTTTCCAGTCTATTCCTTCTGCCACTGCTTTGAACCTTCATCCATCCCACCTTTTAATGAAGCCCAAAGCTGTGGTAGCTCAACCATTGCAAATACTGCTTTTCTGAGAGGTTTTTATGCCCTTCTCTGAGGCTGTGGGGTTTTTTCCCTCAGTTCACTCTGCAGACAGGAGACCACCACGATCCCAAAGCATGACTAGATCCAGTAAACAAGGTCCAGTCTAGGTTCAGCAGTGCTGAGGTGCCATCACTGGCAGCGTAGTCTTTGTAAGTCAGAGCTCAAGGGGGGCTGCAGCCTCTTAGCAATGTGAGAAAACTCTTTGACAAGTTTAGGTGATTGCAGCCTGCCAGAGCCCTGATGCTCTCTGCATGCTGCCCAAAAAATTTCCAGGCTGCACCTCTGGGTTGGTAGGGATAGATTTACCTGCTGCTCCCCTCCTTATTTAGTGAATCTTTAGTCATTACTCTCCATTGCCCCACCCCACAAAATTCAAGCAGCAATGCTGAGCCTGGGGCAAGGAGGGGAACAAACCCACCTGGCAGAGCAGCAGCACAGCAGTGGTAACAGCTCTCCAGCAATGGAGTGAAGCCTCTGTCACCCTCAGCTCACCAGGATGCCGTGCATGGCACCCAGGAGAAATGCTGTTCACACCAGCCTTTGAGTGTTGTTGCCTTGAATGTGACAACATCAAGACCCTGTTATAAAGGTCTCCTCTTCTAGATGGTAATGAGGGCTCTGATGCACAAAATTAAAAATCCAGTGGCAGTTGACTTCTTATTAGGAGAAAAAAACCACAAAACCAATACATCCTTTGAATTAGCCTGGTATATTAATAATAATAATAATATGTGTCTTGTCCTCTCTCTCTTCCCTGTCTCAGTCTCTCTTTATGCTGTTTCCCTGCACTTTTGATTTCACATGCCACTGAAATAAAAAACTCTGCTGAAAATCATGTGCTGCTTTTTTCCTCACGTGCAGCCCATGCCCGAGTGCTGTGGCAAAGCTACTGTGGGGAGCTTCAGGATGTCCCAGAAGCCAGGCTCCCCTCACTGCAGGGATGAGGGGGCAGCTTTGGGCTGGGCAGTGTGAGAAACCCAGCTCTCCTGAAGTGATGAGCCTTCCATATGTAAGAATGTTGAAAGTCATAGGGTCACACTCAGCTTTGAGGATTAACACTGAGGAGTTTACCTACTATATGCCTTCAAAACCAAGGTGATTAATCATGTTTTCATTTACTTTCTAGTTCTGGAGCTTTTTGTCCCAGCACTTTTAAACCTTTCTCTGAAACTGAGAGGAAAAAACATAATTTTCTCTCTAGAGAGCTGAGCTTTTTCTGTAAAGATCTGTGGAGTCAGGACTTTGAGAGAAGCACTAGAGTTGTCATACTTGCAGTGTAGTTGTGGCACCTTGCAAAATTTGTCTCCTGGCTTTCTCAGCAGCCTCTTCCAAACTCAGGGAGACAGATGAGAGTTAGTTCAGCTTTTCCAAAGAAGCAGTATTTCTTTCAGCTAGAAACTGTAAAACTTAAGTGTCCAAACTACTTAGTTAATTTTCACAGCAGAAGATGGATTCAATATCAACTGAATTGTTCTTTAAAAATCGTGCATCTGCCATATCACATAGGTATGTTTTTGTTTTCAGAGAGTAAATATTGCTCCACAGTGCTGCATTCTGTGCTCCTGGGGAGGTTGGCACTACCACAAATACACTGTGAAGCTCTGTGCTTCCTCCTCACTCTGAGTATTAAATTATTCCCACCTTGAAAAAGCTGGGTTTGCTGTTATTTACAGAGCTGGTCTCATCAGCAATGTGCTTCCCTGGAAACAAAGTTTCTTCCAAGAGTTAAAAATATGCAGAACCCCATAAAGGGTTTTAAATATATCCTAGTGCCATTCAGTGAAAGTGCTAATTGGTACTCCCACACAGTGCTTTGCAATTAATCGTGATGCTGCTGTTCAGAAAAAATCAGGGAGTCTCAAAGTCAGAATACAGAGGACAATAACATCCTGTCTGAAAAGATGGCACACAGCTACAGGCACTAGCAGATATCTTTCATCATCATGTCTCCTGATCAGGAAAAGCCTACTCTTCCCCCCGCCTGCTCTGTGTGTGTGGGGTGCCCTGTTCTGCAGGGGAGTCTGGGGCTGTACAGATGAACTGCAGCATGGGCTCTTCTTCCCTGCTGTCTTCCAGGTCTTCCTTGCTTCCATTTTCAACCCTGGATTTGCTGGGCACCTGCTCAAAGGCTCCTGAAACTGAAGATGCTGCTTTGGGCAGAGAGGGGGAGAGGACTGGCTGATGCAGAATCCCTGAGTCATGTCCCAAATTCCCCTCTGCAGCAAGGCTGCAGGCTAACCTTGAGCTGTGCTCCTCTCAGCACTGAAGGTGCAGCAGGATGCAGCCCTGAACTTCTGCATCGAGCACCTGCAAGAGGACCTCCTCCAGTGCTCCCCAGCTCAGGGCTAGTGAAAAGCCAGCTTTGTAATGCATTGGCAAAGAGCATCCTTCATTAAAGCACAGAGGAACTCTGCTATACAGAAGGACCTATCCTGTGGGCAATGAGGGCTTCCTCCCTCCCTAGTGCTTCAGATTTCCCTTGTGCTCAGGCCTGCTTCTCCTCACTGACCTTTGTGAAGTTTGCTTGGGACACAAATATTGAGGGTCAGAAAATAAGGAGCAATAGCTCCATTATTTGTCTTCTTCACCACAGCTGGTTGATGAATGGTTTGAAAAAACAAAGATCACAGCCCTCTGAAGTTATTAAAGATTATGAAGGGAGGGGACATTTGACACCAGTCCTGCTATCCTGCAACGGCATCATCTTAGGCTCCAGTGCTGCTATTTTCAGGGCATATGAGAGGAGAAAGCCCAGGGGCACCTGAGTTTTGCCTTGTTTGCCCCAAACCTTCCCCTAAATTAGAAAAGCAAAGGATCCCCAAACCCAAGGACAGGAATATCCTTGTTGTCTAGATCAGACTGGCTGAGCACTGCCCAGGGGCTTTCGGGAGGCAAACCACAGATTTACTGTGGAGCCTTGCCTTCTGAGAGCAGCACGGGTAGAAACTGCTCCCCTTTGATGCTGGACCTCAAATCCATTTCATTTTCAGTGTATCTGTCCTCGTTGCCATGGTTGTGGCAGCTTGCAAAGGTGAAGTGATGAGTTTGTGCCCAGAGAGACTGGAAGCAGCCTTATTTCTCCCTCCTGCCTCCCACAGCTGCACCCACCCACGGCCTGTCCACACCCAGGTCTGATGGTGGGGAGATGCTTTTAGTTTGCCCCAGAACATCCCCACCACACACAGCCAGGGGACAGGCACAGCCTGTGTCCCACCACCTGTCCCTGCAAGCCTGGCTAGAGTGTCACAAGCCAGCCAGGCCCTTTGTGCAGCTCTGGGGAAGGCAGTGTGTGCAGGACTGGAGGATCAAAGGCCGGCTGTGAGTCATTTCAGATCCAGTGAGCGATCATTGGCTGGGGAAGACGTAATTAGGCTGGCTTCACTATCGTGCCGTTGTGCTCAGGAGAGTAATGGGGTGGTGTTGCTGCCATTGAAAAAAAACTTTATTTGTTAGGAGTGACTCATTGCATGTGAGTCACAGATTATACATGGGAAAAACTACCCGTGCTCCCTGCTGGGAGTTGAAAGTCCAGTGCAATGTGCCCCTATGATTGTGGCAGCTGGCTGATAATGATAGCATCACCTGGTGAGCGTTGCCTTCCTTTCATCTCACCCAGGGAGGATCTATCAAAGTCAGGTCTGCTCGTGCTGCATGGGCTGTGTGCCTGCCCCACTGCAGAAAATGAAGGGGAAATTACTTCTGACAAAAACAGCAGAGAACCAGAAGAATCAGATGCAGACCCCTGGTATTCCCAGCTGCCCAGATCCCTCAAGGACTTTGTAGCCCTTGAAAAGGAATTTAACCTGCCGATCCAGGTCAAAACTTCGTGACCGCTCTGTTTTTGGTAATAAGATACAGTGAATTTTGACTGCAAAGCTAGCACATTTACAGTATCCAAAATCTCTCCTCAGATCTGAATTTTGCAGTAGAATTGGGCCATCTTTTGTTTAAAAAAAAAAATTGGGTCAATTTTTATTCTGATTTTACTGAATTTTATTGCAGGGTCTTGCAATCTTCAGTTGAATTGTGTCTTCTTCATAAAGTCAATAAGCTTTTTAAAGATATATTTCCTATTATTTCTGCTTCCAGAATGACCTGAGCTTGAGAAAGACAGAGGCAATCAACAATAAATGAGGCAAAATAATTGCTTGAATCTTTTATTTTCTTTTTTTTTCACTTTAAAACCTAATTTTAAATCTCAGCTGAGGCTTAAGCTTTGTTAATTTGCCCAAACTGTTTTTCTTTCTTCCAGTAGAACAAACCCAGTCAAATTGAGTTTGCCCTCCAAAACTTAGGTCTGAGAAGTGCCCAGTGCAGAGTTACTCAGTGTAATGAATGTAAACACTGGGAAGATTACTTATTTCCTTTGTGCATGTTCTTTTGAGCTGGAATTAATTGCACCACTTGAAGAATATCCTCTTACTGTATAGACACCCAATTATGGAGATCTGATCCTCAGCCTCACTTCAGGGGATGAGTGCTGCAAAGGTGTGTAGCTGTAAAGCAAGCATGTCATGTCTTCTGTGAGGATGCTGTGATCTTTTGGGGTCACTCTGTGGTGTCTGCTTTGAGATGGTGGACCCTGATCCAGATATTTCTCTTTTTTCATGAAAACAGCCTTGGCATAATGTCAGACACCTTGCGTGGCTGTGGAAGGGCTTGGCCCTGAAGAGATGTGGCTGCAGCACAACCAGAAGGTGGATGAACCTCTCTGCTGCCCACCCTGGTGACCCCAAAGCAGAACCCTTCTTTTGCAAAGGTGCTCATCACCTCCAGCTCTGTCTTTGTGCCCTGCTTACCCTGCAGCCGGGCCTTTCCTGTGCAGGGACACCCGGAGGGGACCAGAATCCAGCCCAGCAGCACTCTGCCCAGCTGCTCCCCTGCAGATGTGTTGCTGCAAGCCATTCACATCCACTGCAGCTGCCTGGCAATTGCAGCCTCTGCCATGATTGATATGGAAATAGGTGAATTAAAGCTATCTGTTTGTTGAACACATGCAAACACATCTCTCTCTCTCAGACACACACATACGCAAAGCTGGATAAAAAAGGGGCCAGAACTGCAGAGTGTCATGTCCTGAAAATCCACTGGGAAAAGCTCAGTGCCTGATCTGCCAAAATTCTTCCATTCTCATCTCAGTGTCCAAGAAAGAGACTGGTGAAACCAGGTGGTCATTTTTCCAGGAGACTTCAGTAGAAGAGAGATGATGTCTTGGTTGCAGACTGGTAAAACACTTGGGAAAAGAATGGCATGCCCTTCAAGGTACATGCTGTATTTTGGTAAACCCTGTTATCCAGCCCTAAAGTTTCTCTGGCATTACTGAGGCACAGACCCCAGTCCCAGCTACTAGAGAAGCTGCAGCCCATGCAGCGTGCCTGGCTGCCTTATCCAGGCTGGAATAGCTGTTGGAAAGCTCTCCAGGGCACTGACAGCCTTGCACTGGGGACTGGGCACTGTGCAGACACACCATGACTCTGATCTCTTCTGGTCAGAACCTCTGGGCATTTTCATAACTCAGCAGGGAATCCTGTTCTGTTTTCCATCTATCTGCAGAGTAAAGGCTCATTTTGCTTGCCCTTCCCCCAGCAGTATGGGTGGCTTTGTTTAGAAGAAATCATACAACTGAATAAGAGCCAGCATGAAAGGCCAGATCTTGAATGGATCCATGGGCACGACTGCGCTGTGAAGTGAGGACAGGCATATCTCTGTGAGCCTGATCTCCTGAGCATGGAAAACAATAGGAGGGCAGATGTAGCCGTGGGGCTGCAGAGTGAGCTGTCAGAGGGACACCCAGAACCAGGGACACACGCTGTGTTTTCCAGCTGCTGGGAAGCTCGGGCTGTGCTGCTGGTATCTCTGCTGATGGAGGAACCACGTCTCGGCCAGATGTCCCTGATTTTGCTGTGAAGCTCTCACTGTTGTGGGAGAAACTCTCTTCTCCCCTCCTGTTTCTTTCACTGCTTTCATTCCCAGTTCACTAAATTACCCCTGTATCATCTGTTGGTCACGTCCCTCCTTTCTGAATTCACACCAACAGCAAATCAGGATGGATGGAAGCTAATTCTAAGCACTCACATCAAAGCAGAAGCATGCAGGCACATACCCAGAGCTTGCACTGACCACTGCTCCTACGGGGCCACAGCTGCCAAGAGCAGGATGGATTGGCCTGATCACTGTCCTGCATGGGATACAGAGCAAAGGCACCTTGGGTGGAAGGGGAGGGAAGGAGAGATCAGATGCTGCTGTAAGTTTTTTTTGTTAGCATCTTGCTGAAAGCTGCAGCAGATGTTGGAGTTTAAATTGCTTCTTCACACCCTGTCATTTTTGTGGTCAGTTTTGCTAGAATTTTTGTGAAGTCACAAAAGGCAATTAAGAAAGGCAGAACCAGATCCTGAGCTGGGTATGGCTGTTGCAGCAGACCGCCCTCACTGATCTTCTGGCACGCAGTTTTCAGTCATGCTAAAAGTACAGCAGACACAAAGTCTGAGCATGCAGAGGGGGACACTGTAGATCCCCACCAAAATCAGTATAAATCTTCCTGTCAGGACCAGGGACAGGATCTCACTGAACTTACTCAAAAGATGATAGGGAGAAGAGAAATTGTTTTAACCTAAATGTACTTGCATTTTTAAGATTAAAAATCTAATCTTCCTCTAATCCTTTCTGAAGATTTTAGATTTAGTGTTTCTTTTGCCCTGCCACTAAGCTGCTGCTGCTGGGACTGTCAGTCTGTCCCACACATTAGCCAGGCCTTGCACAGTTTCTCTGCCAGGGAGGAAGGAATGGTGCTGGGGAGCAGCCTGATAACAAGTCATCCATGATCCCTTCCTATGGGCTGTCCAAAGCCTACTCACTGGCAGACACATACTTTGTCCTTGGGATTTCCTGAAGCCTCAGTGAGTCAGAGTTAATCATTCCCTCTCCTGCTTCTTTATCCTCCCCAGAATGGAGAAGCAAGTGAGGTCCAGTCTACCTTGAAATCTTAAAAAGTTTCAGGTGGACTTCAGGAAGAGAGGAGGTCCACAGCAGAGTGGGGTCTCACAGAGATACAGGATATTTATTGTGGTCCAGTTTTCTATTCTTGCCAACTGCAGACTTTTGCATTGATACAAAAAGGCAATTTTTGTATAAAAAACAATTTTAAAAAGCCTAGTAAATTTTACACCACTTATTATACCATTATTGTGATGCTAAGTAATTCTAAAGTACATAAAGGATCTAGAAAATCAGGTTTTATTTTCTATCAACTTAGTTTTTTTAAATAGAGTTTATTTGATCCTAACTAGGTGCTGCCTGACATACCACATTATTTTTAATAAGCCAAAAATCTTCCCCAGGATTGTTGTGGCTGAAGAATTAATAAGATAATGTTTCCATTTTAGGAAATCCCCTGAAAACAAAATATAAAAAAGCATAAAGCCACAAGTCTCATTTTCAGGGATCTTTATTGCCCAGGGCTCCCATCAGTCACTGGGACTGGAGGCAGCACAGCTTCTCCCAGATGTCAGCTCTACCATGCTGAGGGGTTTTACTGGTGTGGATTGAATGAGAGACTGGCTCATAAAATGAGGCAGAGTTTACCCCAGAAATTCCCATTTCTGTATTAGTTCTGGCCCAGTGAGTTGTCTCTGAGGCTGTCTGGCTCCCTGGTGATGGAATGCCTATGGGGTACATAAATGAGCTCTCCAGTTGTTTTGCCTAGCCCTGATGCTAGAAAAGCCATTTATTTGCTTCTCTGAAGAGGCAGCAGTGGAGACCTGAACCTTCAGCGAATGGGAGGGGAATTTATTAAAAACAGAGGAAGGCTGCAGGTGTAAAATGTTTGTCGTGCTAACACCTGAACAAACATATTGCTGCACCCTTGCTTATCTCCTTCCCACTCACTGCCTTTATTGGGCCCTGTGTCCTGGTAACTGCAGACATATTAATCAGGTGGCTAGATTAGAGCAAAGTCACTGCCTCTGGATTGTCTTATCTGGACCATATAAATGTGTCATTATATAGATCAGGGCCAGGCCAAAGCAGTTTTTATACCTTTGTGATGACAGAGCTGCTCACTGTTTCCTGTTTGCATCAATTCCCTGTGCCTCAGAGGGAAAGCCAGTCTCCTCAGGGACTGCAGCAAAGTCCTCTCTTGTCCCATCTCTACAAAAATACATACAAATACATGGGTTTTTAATCCTATTTCACCTTTATTTCATAATTTGCATTCCTTTCCCCACAAATGTCCATTTTCTTCTCCAAAAACCAGTTTGATGAAGCAAGGTCTGTTTTTGACGCCATACATTTTGCAGCCCACAGTTGCGTTGGTGTATTTGCAAAAATCTCAGTGATTTCTGCTGTCCTGCACTTGTTTGACCTTGATTTGTTACTGGCTGTCCCTTTCTTTCCCACCTCTGTGCCACGAAGAGGTTCCTGTACTGGAATGAAGCTGCCCAGCTGCCCAAGGTGGCATCAGGACAGGGTGCGGGAGGAAGGAAGGGAAGGCAGCTGGTGCAGGCAGCTCCACATTACCTTCACCATGGAGTAAATGCCTCCTTCCCATGGTGTAAATGCCTCCTTTCTGCTTGTCTTCCCTCCTGTGCCACTGCAGGCAGAAGCCTGGTGGCTGTGACCTCAGTTTTGTTCTTTCTCTCAGATCCTGGGCTTACCCTCTAGGGCAAGGCTGGACAAGATGGTCTTGGAGGTCTTTTCCAACCTTATGGTTCTGTGATTCTATCCATTGGATTATGTCTGCCTAGCCCACAGCCCTGGAAGTTGTGTCAGTTTCTCCCTTCATGAACAAAGCATAAAACTGATTTTGCACATACTGAAATCCCCAAATCTCTTCCTGTTCCTGTCCCCTTTTTACATTTTTGATGACAGTAGATAAAAACGGCATGCACACAAGCGCTTTGAGAATGTCACTGTCTGCCTCATGTGCTAACGGCACATCCAAAGTGGGTTTTTGAAAGATGCTTCTGTGCTAAAATGAGTTTTCTGTGCTAAAATGAGTTGCAGGCACCATGACAGCAGCATACTGCTATGCTCTAGCTGGGTTTCCTAGTCCCCAGCTATCAGAGAACCTCTGGAGAAGCTGACACGGTTTTCAATCACCTTTTTCTGTTCCTTGTTCTGTTTCTGGTTCATTAAAATTAGAGGTGGATTAAAGGTAGATCCTGGGAACTGAGAGTCCTCATGCTTTGGAAATCCCTGAGTCACAGCTGAATGCAGGAGGTGAGTAAAGGGGTCATGGCTGAGTAAAGGGCATGAGGTCACAAATCGATGAAGCAATTTTCTTATTTTTTATAAACAGCCAAGAAAAACACAGTAAAATCCTCACAGCTTAATGCACGGATTAGGACTCGTGCACAACATACATGGTTATGATATTCATAATCAAAATAAATATGTTTACCAGCTCTGTAAATCTCCATAAATTCTTCTTCCTCTTCTGCATGCAATATAATTCTCCAAAGACTTGAAAATGTGCATGGCGAGTCTCTAATGCACATTTTATTTGCTGATTTCCCGTGGCTCCGTACAGACATTTTAACTTCAACAGAACATCTCAGCAGGAACTTTCTTATCAGGATTTCTGAGACTCACAACTGTATTCAGAACATCCAGTAAAAAGATTCCTGTGTCTCTGGAGACATCCCCGCTTAAAACCATATTTGCTTTCCTGGCAGTTTCCTCAGAGAGAGCCTTTGAATGCGGGGAACAGTGCCATGAGTGTTAAGCTTTTCTCTCCCCATTGCTTCAACTCCAGCAGGCGTCGAGTCTCATGCGCTTGTACTCGCCACGCTGCCTGCCGGGGAATCTGGTGTGCTGCGAAAATGACTGAGATTATCATGACAAAAGGTTCCCTCCACCTTTTGTACCAGGAACCTCTTTTGCCCTAGGAAATGTCTGTGTTTCTGAAAAAGCCTTGGCAGTAATCTCGCTGCAAATTGTTCTCTTAAAGGAGCCTCTCCTGTTCACAGCACCCTGCGCTGTCAGAGGCAGCGCACGGAAAGGGATTCATCGTTTCTGGTGAATTTTGTGGTGCTGATTTCTACCATAAAAGTGGTGTTCTTTAAGGGCTTTTCTGGGATAAAATGGGATGCGAATATCCGACATAAGCTGCTAAATGTAAAGGGAAGCTCTGTCCTTTGTGCAGATATGCTGTGGTCTCCTTGCTCCTTTCTGTCACTTGGCTCTCCACATGTGGAAGTCTGATGGCTCTCACTGTTGTGAGTGTCATTACAGGCAGTGCACGGAGGCTGCAGGCGCGCACAGGACCTTGCACTGTAGGTATTTCATAAAGCTCCCAAATGAGTGCAGAGCCAGAAGGCACCTGGGAACTGCTAATGGCTCCATAAACTTTGAGAATATAACTTTGAGTGGCTGTTAAGTGACAGGGAAGTCCCCAGAGTGATTTTGGTCATGTATTCATTCCAATGCAATGTGTACATTAGCTATTTTTGGCTTGTTTGCCTAATAAACGTATCTCACAGATTTTTGCCTTTTAAGTTCCCCCCTGAGTGGCATTTATGAAGAGAGAGATTGTCACTGTCCCCAAGAAGCCTGCGAAAGGGTGATGCTGTCACCATTTCAATAATGGCTGTGCACTGAAAGCAGGTTTTAATGCCTTCAGAGAGAAGTTCTTTTTGGAAGGAGGACACCCTGTAGTCTCCGCCACACCAAGGCAGGCAAGTCTTGGTTTTCCCTGCACTGGAGATGGGGGGGACAGAGGGAGACCCTGAATCAGTCTCAGGAGAGAGTCAGGCACCAACACCCAGCCCTTGCAGGTATCTGTGAAGCAGAACTCGGGTTTCTGAACCCAAAGCCTCCATCTCTCAGGTAGGAAATCATTCCCTTTAGATAGGTGTCATCTTGAGCTTTCAACTCTACTATTTGCATGAAAAGATCTCATCCAGCTGTCAAAACAGCCAAGTCCTCACAATTTGTACTCCATCACAAACTAGTAAATATGAAATGTATTCAAATGCAGAAGGCATTCTGTTACCTCCTTGCAGAAGCTGATCAATATCTTTTCTCTCAGCTAGCGCTGCTTCAGTTAGCAGCAGACAAGCTGTTGGATTTAGCTTTCCTGGGCTGACTTTATTTTTAGCTGGGAGTGGCATTTTTCCTCTGGAAGCTTTCCCTGCCTCACATCACGCAGTGAAAGCTGCTCGCTGGCATGACACTTTCCCCTCCTTGCTACTACATTCCCTCTGCTGACGCTGTAGCCTTCAAAACATCAGTTTGCTTATTAGATTACCATGCTGCCTGCAGTGAGGGAGAAAAAAGCCCTGGTGCACAGCCTGGGCTGAGCATCGTGCTGGGCACCTGCCTGCAAAGGGGCTGATGGCACTGAGGACACGGGAGGAAGAGGCAGGCACTGGGGACAGGCAGGACAGAAGCTGCAAGGGGCTGGCATGGCACCTGGGCAATGCTCTTCACCCCACCAGCACCCGGGACCCTGCTCTGTGCTGGGTCAGAAATCTTCCAGTTCAGGTCTGCTGGAGGGAGGCGATGGTGTGCTGTGCATGGGTGCAAACAAACTATTTTTGTTGGAAATCATATGGGAAAATAGTTTTGCTACTCATCTGAGGATTTTCAGGGGCAACACGGCCAGCTCTGATGAGAGCTCAGCTGGTCCTGACAAAAGCAGAGTGAGGATGTGCTGTGAGAGACCCCCACAGCAGCTACCATGTGTCTGGGACTTTGGCCAAAGTCCTCAGAGGGAGGAGCAGACCCCACAGCCTGAGCTGATGGAGACAGGAGAGAAAAATGGAATTGTCTCGTGTGGTTTGCTCTCCATGTTGAGACCACGTGCATTCCTCAGCAGGGCTCATGCTGGTCTCTGTTACTCCTCTGACAGAGTTTCTACCAGCTCCACCTCTTGCAATGACTCACAGTTCAAAAAGCACACTTCTATTAAAGAAAAAAAAAAACAAAAAAAAAAAACAATGGGAGAAAACAAGAATTCATCACAGCTATAAAAAAATATTTGACTCCATTTCAACATCAAATAAATCTTTAGATAGCGCTGAAGTCCCCTCCATCTCTTAAATCAAATGACAGTTTGTGGTGAAATGATTTGTGCACTGACTTATCTCTTCCAAAATTTCTGTCCTTCAGTCTGAAAACTCCTCCCTTCCCTTAAGAGCTGTGTCTCCAAATATTCCCTGCACAGCTGCTGGCATGTCCAGTGTCCACTGCTGTGATACAATTATGCACAGTAAATATTAGCACTAAGGAGTACTGAATACCCAGGTGCTGGGCAGAATTAATGCAGTTCCTGCCTCCTCTGTAGTCCAGGCATGCTTCCTGAGAGAGCAATGATAACATCCTGAGCAGGCAGGTAATAGCAGGTTGGTATGAAAAGATGCAAAGATGATCCTTTGTCCCCACCTCTAAACCCCCCCAAATCAGATGCACAGAACTGGCTGCTGCTGCCTTCTGGAGGAGCGTGCTGCAAGAGCGAGAGTCTTGGCAAGCGGAGTGTAAATCATCCCTGATATTCGAGCCTGTTTGAACTTTGCACTCTCTTTTCCTCACTAGATAACATTATTGAAATTCTAGTGTTAAAGACCCACCAGGTCATAATGCAAAACTGAAAGGAATAATTCTGCACACCCCTGACAGTCTCTTCTGCCAGGAGGATCTCCAGCTAGGGTCTGTGAACACATGAGCCTGTGTGTTTTAAAATCTCTGCATTACTGTGGCCAGAAATGCCTCTAGGTCCATAAATTGTTTCCTGCTTCTACCATAGTGCATGCAGGAAAACTGGGGCTTTTCTTTATTATTAGCTTACATGAAATAAGCCCTCTTGAGCCTGAGCTCTCTTTCCAGCTCAGCCTTCCTGAGAGGAGTATTTACTCCTGTTATTTCTCCCTAAGACTCATGCTCCTTTAGTATTTAGAGGAGTGAGAACTGTCTTTGTCACATGGGATGAACTGGTGTAATGGTTCTTCGCTTCAGTGTAGGAGGGCAAGTACCCACCCAGGTGGTGAAATGGCAGCCACCACACATGCAAGACATGATGTATTTGGCTATGACTGTATTTTAGCATCTGTAAAAACAAATGCTGCAGGTCAACAAACCCTGTGGCTTGGACACTTGACTCAGGAAGGATCATTAGAGTGGAAAATGTATTTCCTTTTGGGGCTTTCACCAGCTCACAGTTAATTTCTCTTTGTCCCAGTGTCACTGATACTCTTGTCATTTCCCATGTCACTGATATTCCCAGAGTATTCTGAGAAACACATGATATTGTGCAAGCACATGCTCCTGCTTACTTAGAGCCAGCCCTGCTGATTAGCCAGACTGTGGGCAGCACAAAATATCCAGTCTGCTGCTGTTTGCTGTATTGCTCCTGAGGGGAGAAAATAAGCCCTGCTAGACATCATCCTCCCCCCCAAAATAACCCAAACCAAAAATTAAAATTATAATTATTAATTTAACACCCACTCACTTAGGAGTAAATTTGTGTTCTTAGAGGGCTCCATGATGGAGTACAAATGCCTCATTAATATTGGATATATCAACCTGGGAGCAGAAGCAAAGTCAGAGAGAATAGTGACTGGCAATACAATGAGCCCACCAGACCCCACGCAGGGACGTTTCCTTTCCTTGCTCAGC
This sequence comes from Zonotrichia leucophrys gambelii, assembly GCF_028769735.1. Lineage (NCBI taxonomy): Eukaryota > Metazoa > Chordata > Aves > Passeriformes > Passerellidae > Zonotrichia > Zonotrichia leucophrys. The sequence goes on along the minus strand of NC_088171.1, from coordinate 46,252,748 downwards.
TTGCATTCAGATACAGCCTGCCCTCCAAAGACACCATCTGTGCGGGCTTCCAGCACCTGGGTTGTACCTCTGAAGCACAGCCTGGCTGGATTCCTAGGGCTTTTCAGGCCTTTTTGAGCAGGGAGAGGAGGTGTGGGCAGGCTGAGTACAAGCCAGACCCCAGCTGACCTTGACGCTGTGTCCCACAAGCTATAAATACTGCTTTCTTCTCGGCATGCTGTGGGAAGAGCTGTCCTGCAAGAAACAGCAATCCCTTGGTCTTCTCAGCTCTCCAGCCCTTCTGATCTCCTGAAGTAACTGCTGGGGAACCTGTAATACCATGCTCTGAGCCAGGCCTGGCAAGTGGACTGTGATGCTTCAGGCTCTTTCATCCCAGCACAGAGCTGAGGTAATTCACCCATCTTGGTGCTGCTGTTTAATGGCATCTTTTCCAAGGAAGTGTTGGACTTTCTGGAGAGGCAGAGGTGGATGAGATCACAAACTAGAGGTGGCTACAGTGAGCACTAAGAGGGAGCAGAGGGGGATAGATGTTACTGGAACCATCCTTCTGGCTCTTCCTGGGTAGTAGGGAGAAGAACATTTCTCTGCCTTCTCCAGGGATTGTCTACTGGAAAAGACGTCACCTGATATCTCTGTTGGAAGGACTCAGATGGTGGCAGTGGAGGAAATACCCCAATATTAGCTGCTGTTTTCAAAAGCTTATTTCTTCCATCACCTGGAGAAAGACTTTACACAAGTAATATTTCTTTCTTGGGCTCAATCCAAACTTGTGCACTGCAGCTTCCTCTGCTCTGGGATCTCTGAGTTCCTTGGAGTGCTCTATGCTGAATGAAGTATCCGAGATCACTTAATTCTGTTTCTCTCTACACACCTGGATCCTTTAGGAAGAAGAATTAGTGGGAATCTCCTCCAGTATGGCTAAATGATGATGCATCTTCAGTGAGTTGTTCCTGCTCTTAAAAAGGGCACAGAAACATGGCATGCTCAAGGGTAACCATGTAAAATTTGGGACATCTTGCCCACACCTGTGACCTACTCCCATATAAAATGGTGATGGTTTATGTGGGAATTCACAGAGCCTGGGCACTAAAGTCAGTGGGGCTTTCCCAGTGGTGTGGGCAGTCCTCTTTTCTGCCACATGTGAACTTTTCCTGAGCACTGCCACTGCACTTGGCCATGGTCCTCCCCTGTATAAAGCCCTTGTAGCAAGGCCTCTGAGGAGGAATCTCTATTCCTTGCAAGATTAGCCCTTTATGAATATGGAACAGGTTACATTACCTTCTTGAATCTGATATGCCTAGCATAACTAAACTTCTGTTGTATTTAATGGGAAAGTTTCAGTGGAAAATAGCATTGCTGATGTCTAACATCCTTCTCTAATTAACAAAGATAATTTTCTGCAATGTATGTGCACCTAATTACCATTCCACCTGATCATTAAGATGTACATGCAGTTAGCAGGAACCTTGCTGCTCACTCATCTAGAGAAACCTTATACCCCAGAGAGGGAAAGCACAGTCCAGGAAAGTGCCTGGAAGTCTAGTATCATGCTCTGAACGTGCTCCCATCCATGAATGAGATTCAGGATGCTGCTTTGCCCTGCCAAGGGGAATACAGCCATGAATGATCTTGGGGCTCACCTAATAAATCGAGATACACATCACCAAGTCACTGATGACTATGAGCACTCAGTTGTTTTTGCTGAGGTGTTTATGTACCTCTCACTCTGTTTTCTCTGAGGCTTAGCATGATGTCCATCCTCTCCTACATTCCTCATGAAGCTGGAAACTTCTATTATCAGGCACACAATGACTCAGGCACAGTCTGTTCCTTCCTCTGCTGAGCTGACTGCTATCTGACTGTCTTGCAATCTCCCCTCTGATTAATTCAGCTCTGGCAGGCAACTGAGCGCTTCTTGCTCTGGCTGAGGTGCTAAGTCTGGGAAGGGGAATGCATTGTGCTAATCATTGCCATATCTGACCTGTGTCTGGTTTCAATAAGGCGGCAGGGTGCATGAGAAGGTGACTGCTATGCCCAGAATCATGGGAAGCATTTGTGGCAAGCAGTGAAACAGTGCCAAGATAATAACTGGGAATGGCTTTATTTCCAGGAGCTTGTAGTGGGTCACAGAACAAATCTGTAAGGTTAGGTTTTTCCAGGTACACTGTGTTGGAGTGTGACAGCACCTTGTAAATGCTGACTGACATAACACCACAGCCTCAGCGGGAGGAGAGGTTTTGAGGTGCCAGGCAGCACCATGTCTGAGTGTGACTCTGAGACCACACACGGCACCTCAATCCCTGGGCTGCAGAGCAGCTGGCGGCTCACTCCTGTCCCATTCACCACTTTCTCACTAGATCTCTGCCATGAGTTGGAAATGGCGAGCCATGTGAGTTAAAGGTGGAGAACACATTTATTCAGATTCCCATAAAACAAAATTTTTCACTTTTGCAGAAGACTTATTATGGCAAGCACCTTTTTTGCTGGAGGGAGAGAGTGAACTAAGTCAAGGAAGGAGATGCTTGTGCCATACTTATTAGCTCAGAAACTCTGTAGGACGGAGAGTAACTTCAAATGGGGAAAGCAGATTTGCTGACAAGTAAAGATCAGATGCCATTAGTTATTTTCCAAAGCAAAAGAGGCAAATGAACATTCAAGGCTTGTTCCAAATCATGGTGAAATCCAAAAGAATATTTTCTCTAGCATCAGCAGGTACTGGAGCAGGTTACCTGTAGAGTCCAAGAATGAGCTGGTCTCAGTTCCTCTTTGTTAGGTTATTTATTTGTTTATTTATTTATTTTTGCTCAGGAGGTGCAGAGGGCTTTCTGCCGATAACGAGTGCACAGTTTACTCATCTCCCTGTGTGCCTGAGAGCCACAGTGAGTGACTTGAGAGGGTTTGCAGCCACCTCCACCCTCTCAAAGGCGGCTGCACAACCCCTCAGGGAGCTGCTGGAAGAGGCGCTTGTTCCACCGCTGTCTCTCCCTCCTCCCCTTCAGCAACACGCAGACTGAAAATCCCACCCTCGCTGATTCACATCAACAGACGGCCCTGTTATTTCTCAGACTGAAAACTCCTAACATTTCCTGCTGACAGCTATTTTGGGAATATTAAGCCTGAATGTTTTGGTGGAAAGAGAATTCAAAGGGCCACAAGAGCAGGGGAATGAGTGAATGAACCCAAGCAACTCAACAACACTAAAAATTTTGTAACGCTTTTTTTTAAAACACAGAGGGAGCTTTGATAGCTCACATGGCAACAAAGACTTTTGTCATGCAGGCTTCTGGAGTTACTATGAAAGCATCTCCATTGTACCAGCATTCCGTTGCAGGAAGCAAAGCTTGTAGTGGAGCATGAGATAAAAATATTTGTAAGGCTCATCACTTTTTGACATCTCCACTCCAACACTTCCTCCCCAAAGCGGTGTTTGCAGACAGCTGCGCCGTGGCTGCTACTTCTGATCTTCAGCCTCACCCAGCAAACACGCTTGGAGCACATGTGCTGATGCAAGCCCTGCCAGGAGGTGGAGGAACTTAGAGTGGCAGCCTGAAACCATTGGGGATAGCTCACCTGCTCAAGGTGTGTGAGATCTGGCCTCCAGCAAGCAGTCATTACTCCTCACGCTGAAGCACAAAGGAGCTGAGTCTGTCTATGAAACTACATTATGCTACAGCAGTGGAAAAAAAATCGGTGTCCTGTGATCACAATTACACAGGTGCTGGGCCGTGCTGGAGACCACTACATGGTTTTGTTTTGATTTTAAAGTAGCAGCTGGGCTTTCAAGTCACTCAATAAAACAAAATCTCTGACTTTCAGCAGAGGTAGTATAGGCACTGGATTAGGATCTGTGTGACTAATTTCAAAAGCATAGTTGTTTTGGAACAAATGTACTGTGAAAAACACCAATCACTTATTTTTAAAATTTTAATAGTTTAATAGTAATAAAAAGGCTATAAAAATAGTAATACAATTAGAATAATAATAATTTGTACAATTTGAATTAGGACAATATGAGACAAGAGAAACAAAGAGTTACAGACATCTGGGTATCTTTTTCTGGGCAGCATGAGCCCGAAAAAGGACACACGTTAACAGAGGATTAACCCTTTAAAGCAATAGCCTGTTGCATATTCATACACTTCATACATGATGTATAAATTCCATTCAAATACAAGATTCTGTCTGGTCATCCTCAACTTCTTCCTCATAATCCTAATGGCGTGGTCCTGCCTGAGTGAGGCGGGAAGAAGTTAATTTCTTCTGATAATGGAGCAATAAATTTTTTTTCTCTGAAAGATTTAGGTGGCTGCTATCTCACTGCGAGTCCTTTCTTTAAAAAAAGTATCCTACATAGCATCGTTTCTATTTTAACATTTTGTTATAACCTAAAACTATATTTAACACACTACTTAAGAGAATTAATACAACATTACTTTCTAATACAACACATATAATATTAATTTTAATATTTGTGAAAAGCCAATCGTAAAATACGCATTTTTCACAGTACTACGCTTTATATTTCTCTCTTTTTTTCTACCTTCTGCCTCAAGATCTCAAGGCAGAGGAGCATTTGTACAAATTACAGCTAACCAAGAACATACAATATTTATCCACAATAAGTGCTTTTACTTCAAGAGTTCTTTGGAGCAAAGTGGTGCATATAAATTTGCATTATAGAAGAAGATTCAACCTTTCTAGGTCTGTGCAGGGAAGACCCTGCCCTGCTAAATATTTCTTTGTAGCTAAAAAGGACTTAGCATTGCCCTGGTGCCCAGTTGTTGTGAGCTTGGGTGGATGACATCATTCACATGGGAATGTTTGAAATCTGGTGTGCAGTGCAGTTACAGGGAATATAACGGGAGGTATCAGGGCATGTGAGAAATAGGTATCAGGGCATGTGAGAAATAGGTACTCACTTCTCATAGTTTAGGAATATTTATTAAACCTTATCAAAAATACAACAAAAGACTGAATAAAGAAAAAAGGTTACAACGCTGGGAGCAAAAGATTTTCCCCACCATGTGCTCAGCCTCTTCTCAATGCAGGTTTTATCCTTTTTAACCCCATAACCCCTCCCAAAGTTCTGTCCATCAACCTCTTCTTCGCTGTCCAGTGGTGGAGATCTCTTCCTCAAATCCTGACTGGAGGTCAGGTGTAGCCGTAGTGACAAGCCAGCCCTCCCAGATGTCCCAACTCCAGCTGTCCCTTGATAACCACACAAGGGGCTACAACACAACTATCAATCTATAAACTTTTCTTAACCTATATACATTATATTTCTCTATTAATTGTGAGAGCCAATCATCGCATTACTCATCTATCTCAGACACATGGGGCTTGCTACTGCCTGAGAGAGCAGAGTACATGTCACAACCATCTAGGAAAGCCACTGGTTTCCCAAGCTCACTTTCAGCCTCCAGGCATGTCCTTGCACATACCTCATGGTAGAACACATCCATCCCCTCGCAGATAGTGTGGCTTGTGTAGGTGAGCCAGTGGGCAGACCACAGTTTGTTGACATGCTTGGAGAGTCTGGAATGTGGAAAAAATTAATGAGGCTATTCTGAACTTGAAGTTGCTGTATGTAATACTTTCTTTCTACTCAGCAGAGTTGTCTGAGTGGGAAAATGGAGAAAAAGAAAAGTATGTATTAATTTGAATTTGAAAGTGAATCTTGATTTGATTGAGTTCAGCAGTCCTTCTGTGTTTGACTTCTGCATTTATTTGTATATTCAAGCTCTACAAGAACAGGGGCTTGTCAAGTGAATTTTAAACAGAGATGTTAATATACTGACCATCAGTGAATTCTGAATACTTTATATTCTTGTAAAATTTACACTGTTTGGTTTTGTTACCTAACTCCACTTACCAGGGAATAGAAAGGGAAATAGATGGATATAGCAAATATTGCATATTATAATTTATAATGGACTGCTCTACAGGGAAGACACTGTTTGCTGATGTTACTATTGAACCTAAATAATGAATAAATTAGAGAATGATGCAAATTTATAGAGAGTTGTCAGATAAAGGTGAAACTCATCATAAAAAATATTGGTTGCAAATGGCTTGCTGAGCTTTAGCTCTTACTCCCGTGTCTCTGAGGCACCTTGACTGCTCACAGGCCAATAACCTTCAGTTCCAGCACAGCAGACTATAAACTCCTCTACCTGACTCATAGAATCAGAGGAATTTTAATTAAAATATTGGTGAATATTCATGCCCTCCCTCAGCTCCAAAGTGACCTCAGAGCAGAAGGGGGCTTTCATTGCCAAGGTATTTCGGTAATTCTCCTTTCACCTCTCTTGCCACTGAATATCATGTGAAGCATAATTTTGCATTGTGTCAGAGTAACAGCAAGGGGTGTAGTTCATTAAAGGTCCTACATTTTGGATGGTGAAGCTCATTTGCGCCTCTTGACTCTCAGTACAGCATAGGTGGGGTGAAAATAACATGGAACTGTCTACTGTAGAGTAGTGGTCATTCTCACCTGGAAAAGGGAGGCTTGAATCAGTGATCACTCAGCCAGGGTAGAAGGCTGCAATCTCATGTTGGTGCTGATGGGCTTGTTCGTGTAAACAAGCTGCTGTTAGCATAACATCTTTTGGGAAAGGTCTTTTGGATATGGGACATCTCTTCTGTGTCAGACTTACAGAAAAAAAAAAGCTATTTTTGCCCAGACACTTTGAGTTTTAAAGCACTGGTGTAGGTCCTTCCTGTCATTTTTCCTCATTATGTTTGTGACATCTAATTATCACATGGATGTGAATTCTGAAGTGGCCCATGCCCTCTCCCTGCCTATTCCTATTTCAATAAAATAAAGATTATAATGTCTGCTGATCTCACAGGGGTGCTGTGAGGGACCATTTTATGGCCTTTTGTCTTAGAAGAGATGCTATAAAAGTTCATAATGTCTTATTAGTGATGCAGATCTGTTTGGAATGTCCATGAAGGCTTTTCAAGACATTTTGTATTAAGTGTTTTGCACCAGTTAGGATTCCCCGTGCTCTGTAGTGCTGCAGATGAAGGGGGTTCTTCCTACCTCAAGCACCCTGGCATGGGAGACATGGATTACTCTGTCTTCACAGACACCCATGGAGAAATGGGGGAAACAGTTTGTTGGATGAAAGAAATCAGGCCACTCATTATTCCCACTCAGTTACCCTAAACCTGCTTGTCTCCCTATTCTTATCAAGGCCTGCATTTTATTTTATTTTATTTTATTTTATTTTATTTTAAATGCCCCTCTCTGTGAACAGTCTCTAAGGGAGGCACTGGGTTGTGGTCCTTTTGGCTTTCCCATTTGAGGTCGAGCTGAGATTAGCCAGGGCATAACTCCTGCCTCGGTTGCAATGCCTTTGCTTTGATGCAAATATTTCAGTTTTAAAGTCATCATCTCTCCCCAGCAGCTGCCAGCCACACGCCCACTCTCACAGGGTGTTGTGTCCTGAGATTCACATGGGCAGAATAAATAGACATTTGCTCAATTTTCTCACATACAGGTTTGGCAGGACCCACCCCACCCTTCCATACCCTCTTTGGTCTGGCTTGCTTTCCCTCTCTGCCTGACTTTCTCCTGTAGGAGCCTGTTGTGATTTCTTCAAGCTCTTCTGTGACCTGTGGCCTAAAAGAAACACAAAAACAAAATCTGAGGGAGAGTTGCTGTTATTGTGTTATAGAGACTGTGATTTCCCTTGCTATGTTTTGCCACTTTCTTGTTTTTCGCTTTCCACTTCTGCTCTGTGTGAGATTACAAGACTTCAAAAGCATTTAGCTATTATCCAGAATATAAAATCTCAGCATGACCTGCTGGTTAAATCATAATCCACTATGATACAATATGTGCCATCTCTTCTCTAGATTAGATCTAACCAGGCAAGAGGAGCCTGTAGCATTTCCTCATCCATCCTGCGAACACCAGCCTGGTGGGAACAACCAGGACCACTGCTGAGAGCATCCTACTGCCCATCTCTGAACAGGATGTGTGGGAGAGGTGGGATCAGGACAAACAGCTGAAGTTCTGGTGTGAAGGAGAAAGCAGCCCTGTCTCCTGCTGTTTGCTGCCTTTTTCTTGCCCTACTGCTTTCAATGGAATGCCGCTGTCTGGTGGCCCGTTGCAACCACTGGAAACAGAGTTGTGTTTTCTTTGTGAGAATCATCAGGGAAGTGGGGAGCAAACCTTTGTTCTCACCACAGAATAACACTGGGTTGCCTGGATCTAGCTCCTGGCCCTGCTTAACCAAGATAATACCCACCTTCTTTGAGGAGTTTTTTTCCTTTCCCCAAAAGACACTTCCCAAAAGAAAAATTGTTCCGTCTTTAGATCTAGCAGGTGTGAAAATCTGTTTATAAATCAGCAACCTACACAGCATTATGAGGGATCAAACCTTATTCTTTCAAGGTCACTGAAATTGGCTTATCATAGTGCTGAATCTTGTGGTGTGCAGTCACAGCCCATTTTTAAATATTTGGATACTGCTCTCAGAGCAAGTTTTTGGCTGGCTGTGGGAAATGCTCTGCATGAGCTTTCAGAGAGCATCCCACTGGCAGCATCTGCTGCATGTTCCCACATATAGGCCAACCACAGGAGCAACCCTCCCCACCACAATCAGAAGGCTGAAATCAGGCCTTGGAGAGTGAGGTCTGCACGAAAGCTTTTGCAAACCCTCTCCCAGGGTTTGCCAGGGCACAGTGGCAGCAAGGGCTCACCCTTTGCAGGAGCAGCTCTGCAGCTGGAGATGGAGCCAGCCTTCCTGGAGGATGCACATGCAGCTGCTGAGGGGAGGCAGGTGAGGAAGGATTTACCTTCTGCAATCAACAAAGAGGCTTTGGCTTTAGAAAGGTTTTACTGCTTTGGAGAGGACAGGTACTGGGAGCTGGCAAGGAGCATGGAGGTGGAGTCAGGCAGCCTTAAGTAAAATACAGGCTCCTGGGTCCATAGTGGTTCAGCACCATTAGTCACATAACAGGTTTGTTTTCTTCTCTGTCACATTTCCACAGTCTGTTGCATCCAAATACTACTGAAGAAATGACGTGACACAGTATCAGAACATTTTTCCTTCCTTGTAGCAAGAAAATATAATAATCTCTCTGGAAAGCACATCTCATGCTATTTCCAAGAACAATAGACGCTTGTAAGGCATCCAGTGAGGTCAGAATAGCTGGAGGCTGCAAGTCACATAATAACTTTTTGTGCTTGCATAGTGTTTCATTTTCAGACTGATCTGAGTAGGATACAGGAAATAAACAGATTTTTTTTTTTTTTAATGGCTACTTCTTAAGTCAGTGGGATTTTTTTTGAAAACTAGGACTTACCATCTTAATTATCACGCTGGTAAAAACAGGATCATGCACAGAAACAGGGCTCCTCCTCTTCAGAGCAGACCGTGGGAGCAGAGGGAGAGTACTGGGAGTGAATGGTCTAAGTGGTGCCCAGCTCATGCTGGGAGTGGAGCCTCCAGCAGGCATGTAAAGATGCTCTGGTCTGTCTACTTAAATGGTGCATGATCATTTCTGGTGCCAGGGAAAAAGAAAAACAAAGATTGTCACAGAAACCCATGAGACCTGACTATTCTTTATTATGACTTGATTAATTGAAAGGGGGGGGCCCTAATATTTAAGATCCATTTTGATGCCCATCTATGACAGAAAATCCAGGTTTCACTTAGCCTGGCTTGGGAAATGAGATGGTGTTACTAGACATCCTTCAGGCTGGGATTAGGTCCCTAGTGCACTGTGCTCTTTTCAATGGTGTGGACAAAATCACAACAGGCTCTAAATCAGTGCTATTATATATTGCTGCTAATTAAGGTTGCACAGACTTGGATTTGAGGATGATTTTGAAGAGCTTATTTGTGTTTGCTTTTCTCCTGAAAGCCATATAAAAAATTTCATTAAGCTATATAAAACCAGATCATAATGTACAAAATCATATTTGCTGGAGAGGGTTTTCAGCACTCCCTAGGAAGAAGTCATTTATGATAATCTGAATTACCACAATTTGGCAGGAGGAGAAAGAAATGGAGGAATTTGTACAATTCCTGGAGCTGTTTTCTGACTGTGCCACTGTCACCCACACTCTGGGCAGCAACCTTGTGCTATCAGGCAGAGAGAAGTGGGTGCAACAAGACACTGCTTTGAACAGAGGCCAGGTAGCCAGAGTTATGGCACTTACATCAAAATTGGGGTTGTGCTTTATTCCTCTACATGATTTTCTAGAGACTGGGTTTCTCTGTATGTGCTTTGGGACAGGGGCCCGGTGCTGTATTCTATGTGGTTGAGGTTGAGTAATATTTAGTTGAAATATACAGTGCTTCTAGTCTCAGAAAATACTTCTGTCAGGAAGTCATTCATTTCAGTGTCAGGACAGGAAAAACAATTCAGCAAATATTTTCAGGAAATACAAAAACATAAAAAAGCATATGCATTTAATGGACCTCACAGTAGCATTTTCAGCCCAGAGATTTTTGTTTTGCGCTTTCTGTGATTTGACAGAATCTTTGACAATTGAAGCATTTATTGGTAAAGAAATCCACTTTTATCTCCTTCCCTCTCCCCTCCAACACATCCTTACATGTATCTTTACATGCATACTTGCCCTCCAAGTGTGAGGACACATATCAGGGATAAGGGAATGCTGAGCTCCAGGGCCTTCTCTGTCTGATTTCCAGTTCTGAAAGGAAACTTCACTACTGAGCTTTAGGATATTTTTGGATACTGTCTATTCTGTTGAAATTCTTTCACTCAGGTTAAAAAGACTTGAATATGCAGAGCAAAATGTGCTTGAATATTTGGACCAAAACCTGACACTCAGCTACCCTTGCTGGAAAAGCACCCAATTCTTCTCCCCTTGTCTGAGCTGATGAGTATTTACCCATTTCAGCCTCACTCCACTCTCCGATGCTTGAAATTTCCCCTTTCTCTGTCCCTCCACCACAATCAATTTATAGCCCACTGCCAAAAACTGGGCATCTTGAGTGTTTCAGATCATCTTGCATGCGCTCCATCCCACAGAGTAACCCCACATTTCCCATCTACCCCTTTGGAGCCTGACCTTGTTCCAAGGTTCTTCCTCAGCCCATGCCTGAACCCCTTCCCCAGGCTTTTCTTCACGTCACTTTTAACCACATCCTGGACCAAAAATCAGGCACCCAAGGATGCCTGCTCTCTGGATCACTTCTCCATGGTGGTAATGACCTTGTTCCCCTGTGCATCTCTTCACAGAACTAAAGAGCCTGGCAGAAAGAGTGGATGGGGCCTTTCATGCACCTCCAGCTCGTTTTCCTTGCTCTGATGGTGGTTCAGTATGCTCCATCCCTTCTGGAGGGAGGACCTGAACCACAGACCTCTGGAGGTGAAAAGGAGCAGCCTTCTGACCACCTGCATCCTCCTCAGTATGGGGAATAACCCTGGAGCCCAGAGAGGAAACCAGCCCTACACTGACCTTCTCTTTTTACTTTCTAAAAAGAGAGAAAACGAGGTTTTGGACAGCTCAAATGGGCTTTTTTGTTTTGTTTTGTTCTGGCCATCTAACTGAAAATATCAATTATTTCCACAGCCACAGGCGCTCTTCCAAACTCCCACTCTTCATGACCGGTGCTCCTGTGGAAATTTATGGATTTATTATCACAGAAGATTTATTACAACAGAGCCTCGGCTCTTTGGTTTCTATAAACAACATTTTGCTCTTCTTTATGGCTACTTTCACCTCTTCAGAACTCAGTGCTAACAGCACTGGTCCACGCACATCTGCACAGGTGCTACCTGAGGTTAAAAGCTCTTGACCCAGCCATGACCCAGCCACTCCTCTTTCTGTTGGAGCTGTGCCATGCTCAGCCTTTGTGCTTGTTCTTTGTGTAGTCCAAGGTGTAATCCAAGGTGTTGTTTGTCTAGTCCAAGCTGTTGCCACTGTTCCTCAAGCACCTAAATTGCTTTTACTTCTTACAGCTGACAGGGGCCAAAAATACTCCATGCTACTAACCATCTCTGTGTTTAGCCTAAAATGTTGTAGGACTACCTTGCCATTAAGGCTGACTTTCCAGGACAGGGCACAGCTGGAGAGTGCTTGGCCCTACCTCCCTGTGCACAAAATTGGAGTGGAATAGCTGGGATTAAGCATGGCACACCATGTGGTAAATTCCAATGTGTTGGCAAACCCTCCTGTCCAGTTTGCTGCCAGTAGGAAAGGCACAGCCAGCTACCAAGGGAGCGGAACACAACATGGATGTGGGACACCATCCTCAAAGGCTCAAACAACAGATGGATATTTCAAGGCTTAAAAGACCTCTTTCCTTGGGAGATGAAGGTATGTATTTTAGCAAAGTTCCTCTAAAGTGCTATAAAGGGAAGACCAAAGCCATCAGGGAGGTCCCAGAATTCAGAGGCTCCCCAGAGCATGTACTATGTGAATTTTGTGCTTACAGCTGGATGAATGCACAATTATTTCCTTCCAGAGCAGGGGTGGCCTGACATCTTTAAACCTGGACTTGGTATTCTGGTCAGCTAATGACATTTTTGATCTCTGTGTCTTCAATTTGGACTCCCTATGAACCACCCAGGATTTGGGAATGGCATTCCTCAAACACAACCAAGGATGTGGAGCATGATATCCTGATGAAAAAAAATTATGTGTTCCCTGGTTAGCACATGCTTATTCATGGAATTAGTTTTTTCTGTGGTTTACAAGTCTAGTTGAAGTTTGACTGCAAACTCAGTAGCATGGTTGGTGGCACATCATCCGTGCTGCAGAAGTCCATAAAAGTACCATTTCTGCCACAAAAATTCAGCACAAAGTAATGTAAGTTTTTCCAGCACTTTTGTTCATACTACACTTTAATGCATAATGCAGGTTTTTTTATTCATTAGATAATAGATACTTCACGTAATGAAAATTCATTCTGTGTAGCAGAAATACCAAGAAGAAGTGGATTCTTATAGCTGTTCAAGGGCTCAAAAGTGGATACTTGTATGCTTTCATGTTTGATTCTTGTTCCACATCACTTCAGAAGCATAATTTTTGTTGACAGAAAATTGGCCAGGCTTAATAAAACAAGGTATTTCTATATCAGCTTCTGAGTTCTTTCTAATGTGTTGTCATTTTAGGAGCTAATTGACTACATAGGCAAGTTACATTAGGACCAAATTTTCAAAGGCTTATGGCTCTGTGGAAAGATAATCCATAGGAATAAAATTTAAACAATACTAGCAAAGATTAATCTGTTTTATTTCCCAGGTTTGCAGGATGCAGAGCACCACTGAATGTTATTTTAGGGAAAGAAAACACATAGTAAAACTCCCATCTTGTGTGATTCTCCCAGCTGTCACACATGGGTGGTGCAGGGGCCATTTTGTCATGTCAGGAGAAGCAAAGAATCTCAAAGCACCTTCTGACTGGTGCAAGAGGAGGCTGGAGAGATGAACCACCACATGTAATTCCAGATCCCTTTAGAGGTTTACTGCCTCCATCTCCCATTGGCAGTGGCACAGTTTCTGAACCTGCTACCTCCAGAGGAACCTGAGCTTTCAAGAGCTGAAGTTGCTCAATTCAAGGGAAATAGATACACTCATTCCCTTGGATGCTACTGTCTCCCATTTTGTTTTGCAAAGAGAAACAAATCACCCAAGAAGACTTCAGACTTCGGTTGTCAGAAGATATTATGCAAATTACCAAATCATATGGGCTCACATTTAGAGCAGGCAAGTGAAAAGAGGGAAGTGTTTAGCTATAACATAGTCTGAATTAATTGCCTAACTTTGAGGCACAAGATTGCCAAGTGTCTTGCTCACTCAGATGACATGTAAGGTTGAAGGATACCAATCATGTATCAGAACTGAACTTTTCAGTACAATCAATTATATGCTCTATACATATATGTATGTGTAAAGAAATTAGGACACACACACACATATACTGTTCAATTGTGCCCTCTTGTAAGGTCATCCTCATTGAAATGATCATGTATTTCACAAAGTCAGGAATTGTTACCATTTTAAAAACTCTTATGCATGCAGTCCTTGCTGTCTCATGACATTCAAACCTGTGGGCCTCAAGAGCAATCCAGCAAAGCTTTGGAATGGGAATCGACTAAATGTACTGTTGTTACTACTTTCAGCAGGAGACCCCCTTAGGCCCCTTGTTTTACAGATTTGGGCAACTCGTGTTTTGGATTACATTTCTTGCTAAATGTCAGAGGCAGCACAAGGATGGTTATTGAAAGGGCAGTCACTGCTCCCAGGCCAGCCCTTCCTCCTTCAGACAAGAAGAACACTGCAAACTCCCCGGGTTTGCAGGTAAAAACCAGAAGTGTGAAGTGCATAGGCTTCAATTTGAGATCTTCCATGGCTCTTCTCTAACTTGCTCAGCAGCTCTGGAAGCATGTTTGGACAGAATGGGAAGTCATTTTTACTCAGCCCCTGCTCAGCGTTGGCTACCCAGAGAGGGACATTTCTCTGTCTATGAAAAACAGAAGTCCCATCTCCCAAAAACTGCAGTGCCTGTGTGAAATGGGAATGAATAGGACCGAAGAGAAGCAGCCTGAGGTCCAGAGAGATCAGGCTGAGGCCCAGGAGGAAAAGTCACAGTGGCAATTGCCACTACGGTGCAGCAGTTTGGGGGCCCTGCTGAACAAGTGATCAAAACCATCCCATAAGCAGGGGCAGCATCTTCTTCTTGCAGCATAACCCTGCCCTGTGAGTATGAGAAAGCTGTCTGTCCCAGGAGGTCACCTGGCAGCAGCTCAGGCTGGGCAGGGGATTCTGAGCATGGTGACCTCTCATTCACAGGGCTCTCCTCTCCCAGACAGTCACAAAATTACTGTCTGTAGTGGCCCCAGAGCTGCGTTCTGCTTGTGGCCCTGTGTGCTTGGTTACATCTTGAGGGTGCTGTCTTCTAATGGCTGAAACAGAAACAGCATCAAGTCCAAAAGGGAAGGAGTGGGCATGTTTCATTGAAGTTCCACAGGTTCAAGGAATAGTAATAGTAATACTAATAATATTACTAATAAAAGTGTGCTGGAATTACTGAATTTTGCATATCAGATTTTCCCAAATATTTCCATACATATGTTACAGTGAATTACAGCTTATTTATATGTTCTGTAAGTACTCGAGTTCACAGGCAGGCCCTGACTTCCTGTGAATGATATAAAGCTGCCCACACCCCCAGTGCAACCTCTGAAACACTTTGTCAGTGTCTCCAAATGAAAATGTGGCAAATACTCCCAAAACTCCCATCAGGGACTGTATTCTCCCTCCTGTGCTGCAGTCAGATAGCAAAGACTCCTCAAATGGGTGGAGGAAAATCTCCTTACACAAGCATTGCACATACTGGTTTTGGTCTGTCACTTCCTCACACCATCACATCCCCACCTCCCCACCCCTCACTGCTCTCTGTAACCTGGAGTTAAGAAAACAGTTCATCTGATATCTCCAGGAAAGGTCACAGCATTTGGTTTAGCATTTTACTGAAAGAATAAGCAGCCTGGTTCTCTGGAGTGCCAGGCATGATGATCTAGTGGCCTGTGCACAGGAACAGAAGTTATAAATTCCTAAATCTTAATCCCAGCACTGACAATTACTTCTCTGGCAACCTTGAGCAAATTGCTTAACCTTTCTGCTTCTGCCTCTCTCCACTGTAAAATTGTGAATTCTGCCTCACCAGGTTTTTTTGAGAGTTAATTTTTTAATGTGTGTGTTTAATTGTCTGTCTACTGGTGCTGGTTGAGTTCTCTATGTTTGTTTGTGTCTAACACAGTTGATAACTGCTTCATGTGGATGTTCAGAGCCTGATGGAGAAACTTCAGACAGCAGTTTCATCTCACAAAGAAGTCTTCCAGTAGGCTTGGGACAGGAAGAATAATGATTGGAGGAGGCTAAAGGAGACCACTGACCTGCCAGATTGCCTTTTCTGTAGGAAACTTCCCTGGTTGTTTCAGAGTGTGGGGAGAGGGGCATGGGCATCGCTGTTGATATTTCAGACCATAAGGATTTCTGCCTAATCACCTGCTGCAGAAAGCGGGACTGTGGCTTGGAAGAGGAATGATGCTGTAGATGAGCAACATGGTGTGCATGCTGCAGATCTGCTGTCAAATGATAACTCAAAATATTTAACTTTTAAGAAGTGTGGAATCAGGCCCTTCATGACAGTTGCACTCTGAAAAGAGGATGAGTGAGGCAGCAGTGTATGCTCCGACAGCTTCACTTCTCTCCACACTCACATATCAATGTTGCTTCATGTGCCATTAATTAGACTTAATAGTCTATACTTTATCTCCCCTGTCATAACAAATTAAGTGTGAAAGATTCCAACAAAAAAAAAAAAATCACTCAAGTGATCTCAACATTAACAAGCTCAGTTTTCCTGACAACCTGAATTCAGCAAAGTGCTTCGGCATCTGCTTAAAGTTCAGCATGTGTTGGGTGTTCTGTAGCTCTGAGGTGTTCTGGGACAGTACCAAGTGAAGGGCAAACCTCCAAGTTTGGGTTGCTCAACCTTCCAAATTGATGTTAGTAGTTCTGCCCTGGGCAAGTTACTGTCTCCATTCCAGTGGCATTGTTTGCCTAAACAAATAGATGGTGGGTGCCTTTCATTTGTCACTGATCTTCAGCTTAAGGGCAAGTCACTCATTTTGAACTCAAATTTTCCAGCTCAATGGCCACGTTTTTGCTTCCAATCTGGCTGCTTATATATGAATTTTGAGTTAGGCAGGAGATCAGCTCTGAAAACTTTGGCTCCAGGCAGCAACTGCATTTCAAATAAGCTAGCCTGAGCATACATCACAGAAATGTGCTACACTCATAGCTGAGGATGGGGAGAGCTCTCAGAGATGCTACCCAACTATTTTTGGTTCCAACTTGGGTCATTATATACTCGCTCTCACATTCTCAAACTTGAAGGACATGAGCCATGAAAGTGGAAAACCTAAAAGACACAAGTGTCACGTCCATTAAAGCCAACAGTTTCCCATATCTCACTCAAAGTTCTTAACACCTTGAGGGGTCAAATCTGTATGCTATAGAAATATTATCTGGAGCTTTTAAATATTTTGGCTTCCAAACCTGGCCCAAATATGGAAGAACAAATGAGTTCAAAACAGGAAGGGAAAAAAAAAATCCCAAACCAAAGTACTCACATTTTCACTGGATCTGGAGGGGTTTGACTTGAATTTTGTTGGATGGAGATTGTTCAGCTGTGCTTCTGTTTTTATTCCAAGTGTCTTGGTGCACTCCAAAATGAGCACTAATACAAGAAGTAGCATGGCACAAAATAATCTGAATTTCTGCCTTCAGAACAAAGCCCAGGAATATGTGTTGCCATAAAGATTCCTGCTGTGCTGAGGTCTGAGGTCTGCCTGTATCTTTATTGGCGAGCTCCCGCAGGAACAAAGAGCAGGCAAAGGCATGACTTGAACCAAGTTGCTTCTCACTGCTGCAATGAGAAATCAGTCCCTGCTGCTGCCAATTAGAGGGCTAATTGAGGAGTGGATCTTGAACCCTTGGAGAATTGCTATCTGAAGGAAATTTCCTGTGCTGTCAGTGGTGCTGTGATACAGAGCCAGGCAAAGGCTGAGCTAAGAGTTGCTGGGATAAGGAGGGAAAGTGCTGCTTGGGAAGAAAGGTGTGATGCTTCAATATTTACACAAGGTTTAAAGAGTATTTGAGATTTGGAAGAAAACAAGAATGCAGGCTTGCTTTCTTGAGATTCGGGGGCTCATGTCCCAAAACCCAGCATCGGGTTATGTCTAAAACTGCTGGGTATTTGTCATTAAAAATTTCCTGAAATGTGGCATGCTGGATTCTTCCCATGGCCAAAGCATTTCAGGCTCTTTCCTCATGAGGCCTAAGATAATGTTATTTGTTTATAAATTCTTCCAGAGTGTCTATTTTGTATTAACCACTGACCTTTGTCACCTTCCCTCTCTATCTACAGTCTCACCCCAAAAGCCAGCTGAGCTGATTAATTGTAAATACCTAACTCAAATTCAGGACTCCCATGTGAAATCAAAAGATTAAATCTAAGTTAAATCTGATTGCCCACTGGTGCAATCTCAGAGAAACTGTTTAGGCTTAAACTAGGGATGAATTTGTCTGAGAGTCATTATTGCTTTGGTTACTTGCATTTCTTTGCCTGAAAGACATTTAATACTCATTTATTTGTGGCAAAACAGTTTTATATCACAGCCAGTATCTGCCATAGAAGGAAAAACAAGCAAACTATCCCAAATTGCTAGGAAGCTATAATCCTCAGGGAATTTTCTCCTATCTAAATTGGAACTACCTCAGTAACAGAGGGCTATTGAAGGATACTTTAATAGGAAGGAGTGAAACAGCTCTTCCAGTGTGATCAGCCATGCAACTTCTCTCTGTTCGTGGTAAAGTAGGGTTGAATCTCAACATAGGAATATATCTGGATCACCACCCAACCCTGTACCATCATTTTGCCTTTCAGAAGGGTTCCTTTTTTCTCCAGATGCTTTTCCAAGTTTCTTTGCCAGACTCTGCACTTCTAAGCTACGACTGGCAACAGAATCACAGCGAACCAGTATGAAGAAAGAGGATTTTCTCCTAGGATTCCTGACCTGATCAGAAATAGGCAGTACTGGAAATAGTGCAAAACCCATCTTCCCTGAAAACTTTCCAGCCCATTTTTGCAGACTGTAGACATTTGGGCAGTACAGATGAACTCTGGATAACCACCCAAATTTTTGGGTTTACCCATTGCCTAAAATATCACAGACTGAAGGGCACTGTCCTGAACTGAGTCTCCAGGCATTTTGAAATACACCCAGCCCTGGCTGAAGTGATCATTATAATCTGGCAAGGAAAGCAATCTGGATTCCAAACTGTAGCTATTTTTAAAATCATCTTGCCAAAGCCCTGTTGGAGACTGAAAAAACCCCATTGCAGCCTGAAAAGGATGATCAGTAATTTCTTACTATTGATGTAGCATTTGTTTGTAAGAAGCATACAACTGTAGGTAAATTGCATATATCTCAGCAACTGTTAAGATTTGTAATCTTGCTGTAGAGTCCAAAATAATGGAAATAATGTTTTAAAAAGCCTCCAAACTCTGTTACAAATTTTAGCTACCACCTACTCATGGCCTCCCACGCACTCCAGGAAACCAGCTAGATTTCCCAGCTGCTCTGCAGCAAGCTCTTTACAAGCAAGAATACAATTATACTCTAAACAAGGCTGGAGGTTTCCCTTACAGATGATTTAACTATCTTTTTTCACAATACAATAGGCCAGAGATGTCAATCCATATGGTGGGCACATGCACCAGTGTGGTCAGGTGAAACAATGGTAAGGAAGTCTGGTTGCATTTAATGCCTTTGGGGATTCCCTTCCCCAAAAAGCTTGTTATTCCTGAAAAGAGACAAATAAAATGTTCAAGGCCAGGTTGCATGGGGCTTTGAGAAATCTGTGGACTAGTGGAAGGTGTCCCGGTGTCTGTGGTCTAGTGGAAGGTGTCCCGGCCCATGGGGAGTGGGGTTGAAGCTGAATAATCTTTAAGGTCTCTCCCAATCAAAATAAATCTGATTCTGTGAACAGCAGCATTAGAGAGCAGCTTGGAAAGGTGGAAGTGGGCAGGCTGTTGTCATCAACACCCATCCTGGGAAAGCCATTTGTGTAAAGAGTGGGAGAGAGCAAGGGTGCAGGAGAGCATGATCAATGCAAAGAGGGACCTAAAGAGAAATAATTGAACAGGGTGTGAAATCCAGAGAAAGGACACTGTGAGCCATAATACCGTGACTGGGAGTAGAAAATGACAGCAGTGTCACCTGTTTTCAAGGGTGTGAAAGGAGGGACTCAGGGGCAGGGGTGGCTTGCTAGCAAATCTTTCACTGTTTTTACCTTCTATCTGCATAAGACAACGATGGATTATCTACATTTAATAGGAATTTATGACCCAATGAGTGATATTTAAAAGACTCAATGATGCATTTAATAGCCAAACATTCTTCCTGATTAGTGCACATTTGATCTCTTGAGGATAGTGCTCCCTCTGACTGAGATTTTTAAAAAATGCCTTTGTCTCCCTTTAGTTCATGCCAGAGTCCAGAGAAGCTAGACATCACAAATATCTGGGGAATTAATTTTCCTGAGAATGTATGAATTATATACCTTATACTTCTTTGGTTGCTCTCTCCCTCTCTCACAGCATCCTTGTAGAAGGATGCAGAAGTTGGGAAGAAGAAATCCTGCTGATTCTTCATTAAAGTTGTTTTTTCCTTTCTTTGTCAGTTTTATGAAGACTCATTGAACATTAATGCAAATTCTTAGCCATTTGCAAAGGTGAACAAAATTGATCTCAAGTAATCTGCATGAGTTTAGTAATTGAAATAAAACCAAAAAGGAATAAGCTTGTGCCACTTGGCAGAGGCTGTGTTTCTCCTCTTCTGTGAGTCACATATTCCAAAATATGTTAGCTTAGATTCTCAGCTCTCCATCTGAGAGGCAGAGAAGAAACAGAGGTGTAGAGAATGGGAAAAGAAGCACTATTTTTGACACTGAAAATTCAATTCTAGAGAGACAATTCCTTGTCTACTACTTCTAGTCTTGAAAATAATCAGGAATGTGCAGTATCCTAGGAGAATGGGACTGCTGTGTGTCTCTGGTCACATTTCTTCTTGGTATTCATTATGTTTTTTGAGATTCTCGCTAAGGAGAGGAAATCAGCCTTTCCCTTAATCTTGCAAAGGTTTCTCTTTTCCACTTTAAACCCCTCAAACCCATTAAATTGGTTTCAGGGAAAGGTACAGGAGTGTACCCAAGTCATCTATCCCACTGCTGGCCTGAACTCAGGGGCAAACACAAAACGTCTGCTGCAGTCCAGGCAGTGCAGCATTTTTAAACTTCTGCTGTAGGAACTCTGAAAGCAGGATTTGTATCCAGAGGCCACCAGCTGATGAATCGTGGTTGTTTCCTTCTGGTTTACTCTTCGACTTCCTTCTAAAGTTAATCACCGTTTGACAGACATGGGCAAACAAATCTTTGCCCGTCTCAACAGCCTTGTGTTCTCCTTTAGCGTAGGTCACTGTGACTCAGCAGGTGAGGGAAAACACTGAAGTGCTTCTCTAGGTTTTCCTACAAATCACCCCATCACAGAGAGGGATTTGACCACCCACAGCAGAATACGAGCTGGTCCCCTTTGCAGAAGCCCCTTGTCTGCAGGCTGTCTTCAATGCCTTTAGCTGAACTCCTCAAAGAAGAGTTTTATAGGCAAGGGCATCAATATCGACAAAATCAGCCTTGATTTAATGACCATTCC
The DNA here is from genome assembly GCF_028769735.1 of Zonotrichia leucophrys gambelii. Lineage (NCBI taxonomy): Eukaryota > Metazoa > Chordata > Aves > Passeriformes > Passerellidae > Zonotrichia > Zonotrichia leucophrys. The sequence goes on along the minus strand of NC_088171.1, from coordinate 46,231,474 downwards.
TCCACAGCAAGGAGAAAATGTAACCTCCCTGAATCCCCCCTGCCTTCTCCTCCATCTCCTGTGAGAACCTGCTGGCTGCAGCAGTGTGAGAGTTTTCACCCATTTTATTTATTAGAGACCAACCTCCAACACCTGCCTGTGCTTTATTTCCTCATAAGAGTCACAAAACTTTTGATGACCTTCCCTTTTGCTCCTGAAGAAAGGTTAACAGCCCTTGGGGCTTTTTGTTTTTCCTTCCCCTTCAAAAGTCATCTTAGTTTTAATGATAAAAATAAACAAGACCATTGAAATCTCCCCATGGATCCAAGCCTGGTTTAACTCAGCAGAAGGGCACTTCCCCTCCTTTCTTTTGTCCATTAGGCCTGCCACTGAAACCTGTACTTGAATTTCAATGCTTTTTTTATGTGGGCATGATTTATCTCCAAGTTTCTTTTGCTAAGTTTGCTTCTCAAGCTCATTCTTTATTGCATCACAATAAAAGCATTATACAACTCATGGCTCCCTACAAAAAAAGTTTCTCAGAGCAGTTAACATGAGAAGTCATTAATGAATGTTGCAGAAAATACTTGTGTTTTCTGTGTATATGCAGTTCATATACTGTGTAATTCTAATGACCTGCAAATAAAAAGCTGTATATTTCTCCACACCTCAGTCTAGAGGTATACATAGTAATGTCCATTCACAGAACCAGCCCTGTCTAGTGTGTGACAGATTGACACATACACAAATTCATCCTTATTTGAAATACCAAAATAAAAGTGCCTTCTGTACTTTCTGCAAAATATTCTACCTTTAAATGGGTCCAGGTAGTTTCACTGTAGATGCAGATGAATTTTCTGCCATTTGTATCACTGCTTAAATGTATTATTCATTCAGAATGATTGATTTGGTGTTCTGTCCACGTTGCTAAAATGCTACTGTCTGTTTGTCTGTCTGTTAATCTGTTTTGGCATCTTACAGAGACAGACCTATAGAAAACAATTTTTGTTTCTACCGAAGTAGTGACAAAAAAAAAAAAAGAAATCATAAAAAAGTAACTGTTTGATCTTCAAATTCATATGCATAAAAAAATCTATACCACTGAGATGACTGAATAGCCAAAAGGACAGGTTTTATATTCTGCCAGTGGTGTGCTAGAAGCACGGTGCATTTGTTTCTGCCTGATTAGTCGGATGCTGGGGCTGGGGAGCCAGGAGGACACATGGCAGCAGAGGAAGGAGATGCTCTCTGTAAGATCATGACCTCCATTCCAGTGTCATTTCACACCTCAGGCACTGATCTTGTTACATCTCATAAGCTAAGCAAGGTCAGCCCTGGTCAGGCTAAGCGCTTGAATAGGAAACTTCTAAGGAAAAACTCAGGCACTGTGGAAAGCAGGGCTGGTGGCTGGGTAGGTGACATTATTCTCTTGGAGTTGGTACAAAAGACGTGCTCTTTTAAGAAGCCTCTGTGCATCCGCTGTGGCTCTGCTCCGGCAGCTAAAGGCACTGCCTCTCAGGTGAGCCAGACCCAGAGGCTGCAGCAGCTGAAGTTATTAACAGCATTTCTTCCCTTTCCCCCCAGAGCAGAGGTGCTAACCCCCTGGCTGCCCAAGCTCCACACTGGGTGATTACAAGTGTCCCCAGAGCTCCCTGCTGCAGTTCCCATACTGGAGGCCACACTTCACTCCACTGCTTTGTCAAGCTGGCCCAGGCAGCATTGCTGGCAGGCTCTGTCCCCAAGCACCCTGCAGCTCGGGAGGAGGCAAAATGAACATATGTGCTGGGAAAGAAAACTCTGCTGCTTTGGAAGGGTGCTTACTCATGAAAGGGAAATAATGAAAAGCCAAGGAATGCTCACGTGAAAATCAACCTGGTGCCACCAGTTCTCCTGATCTTTTCCCTTGTGTTCCCAGTCACAGTCTGCCTTCTCTTCTAAGGAGTCTTGACTCATCTGAGACACAAGCCCCTGTGACTCCCACTGTCTGCTGCAAGACAGAGTGTTACACCCCTCGTGTCCTGGCAGAAAGCTCCTTCTGCTGTTCTTCTGGTGTGAATGCATCCTATTGCTGTAGTATTTGACAGCAACATCAGGATTCTAGAAAGAGAGGAGGACAACTGTGTTGTGCCTTGCTCATTGAATGAGGTGCAGGACACGCTGCTAAGGAAACCAGATGAGAAATAAACTCTCCCCAAACCCACAACTCCAGTGCCAACTACACTTGGAAGTGTGCAGCTGTTTGGTACCATGTTTAGAGAGATGACTAATTTGGGTATTTAATGAACATGTAAAACCCTCTTAGCCTTATTAGAGTGGTCTACATTTTAATGCTGCATCTCATGCCTGAAAGTGCTCTGCTTAACATTTCAATTGTGAATTTTCTGAAGTGGAAGATGTTTCCTAACCCCACTTTTCATCTCTCGGTTACAAAACAAGTGGTGAGATGAACACTCCATCAAAGTCCTAAAAATAAAGAAATTCAGGCTAGCAAACTAGAACCAGCCAAAATATTTTGCCTGGTCTTCAGATTAAAGGCTTGTTACCTCGGTTCAGTGTAAAGAAGTGCTTTAGAAGACAAGGGCTGATTGCTGTCTCTCCCCTGTTGGTGTTGGTGGGCACTCCTCTGCCAGTTTGCCCTTTGAATGTGCTCTCATCAGAGCAGTTGGGCACAGCCGTGGGTACCTCCAGCTGTGGGCATAGAACAGGTGGCAATGTTGCTATTATGGACCTAAATTCTGAAAGCCTTGACTTCATGGGCATTTCAGACCTAGTGCAGGCTCCCTGGCTAGTGTCTGGAGTGATTCTTCAGAGCCCCACTGCTGGCACAACAAACAAACAGTCAAAACCAGACCAAAATTCCACTTGAGGGTCTTTAGAAACACTCTTTGTATTTGACATCTGCTTTCCAGGTTGTCTACAGCATGCCCTGCCCCAAAATGGCATTGGGTGAACAATAGTCATTTTCTCTGACAGATACTCTCTCAAATTCCCTACATTTGTGTTTGTTGCTGTTGTGATTCTTCACCTGCTGCCCTTTATCTAGCAAAGAGAGGTGAGTTCAAAGACTGCTGTAGAGGTCTGTTATGGTTTTAATGATGAGGTGAAGTTGGAAGGTCTGGTGTATTATGAACTTAATAGGGCATTCTTCTCATTTACACTGACATCCTTTACATGGAGTTGTGAAAAGGACAAGGCATGGACAATTGATCACAAGCAATTGATTTATTAAGAAATAAATGCCCCTTAGCTGTAAGTGAAGGTCTAATAAGGGAAACAAATATTTAATAAGCCCATATAATCCCACTGGAGTCACAATGGCCTTACATCCCCATTGTCTTCTCCCACTTGCTTTCCTTTGCTACATGAAGCCATCAGATAAAAAATGATAATGACAATAAATAACAGAGCTGTGTAAATAACTGAGATTTTTATTTTTCCTGGCTATGCTGAGAAATCATAAGAGAAATTAATTTGCAGCTGTCCTGCAATGAAATCTTTCCAACATTTTTTGGCAATCAATTTAAGTTAACTGTGGCATTTTCTTCAGCCTCAGATTAATTTTTTCTCTGACTTAAGCATCTACAAGATTTTTTAATTACAAAATAAATTGAAAGAAGTTATCAGAAGTGGCAGAAGTAAGTGGAACAGAAGTGGCACTAATTTTTTCTCAATACCAGAATGAAAGCTTTAGATTGTTTTTACTGAATTTTGGTTTGCAGCAGCCCAAATCCACTGAAATTTTAAAACGATTTTATTTTCACCAAATCACTTGTTTTCTCTGAGCAAAAGATATTGCTATGAAGGGATTTGCCACTCAGTACTTGTATTCCCAGTGTTAATGATGTAGCTGTTTATCCCAGGCACTCCATGCTCCTGTAGAAAACCTAGAGTGATATGCATGAGACTGATACATACACACAGCAAAGAATTTTATTATCAAAAATTTTGGAGAGGTATGGCTCTTCCTTTTTGGGGTTTTGGAGTAAATCTGTGGAGATGAAACTGATTCCTCAAGGACCAAAACTACCCAATTTTTCTTTTGATGAACTTTTCATTGTTTTGAGATTAAAGTACCACACAACTTCCATCACAGATATTTTCTGCAATTCCAAAGAGCTAAACATTTTGAGACAGGGGTATAAATCCATCTGTGCCTGCTTTCACAGAGACCAGGATAGGCTATTTTAAGACTGTGCTAGAAGACAGACAATGCATTGGGGTTGGTCAGGAAACAGAGTAAAACCTAGAGCTCCAGTTAGCATTGCCAGTCAAAAATAAGTAGCTGAATAGCTACAAGTTATAGAGGAAACAGTGTAATACATTCATTTTGTTCCAGGAAGTGATGTCCAGCTATTGTAAAGGGGAAGTGGTGAAACCCAATGGGGAGTGCAACAGAGGGGAGCCTGTAAAGGTTTGTACAATTCCCCTGGTGCCTTCTAGATGAACTTGGCTACTCACCTCCCCTCTGCTTCCACCCACCCCTATTTATTCCCACAACACTCGGTTGTGTGTGGACCTGAGACACTGAGAAGCAAAACAACCTTGTAACTCTGTGAAAGTCACGTTGAAAACCAGGAATACAGCTGTCCCTTGGGCTTTCTCATTGTAGGCTGGCATGCAACCAGGAGACCTGTTCTTTTCAGCAAGATTTTGGGTCTGCCACACTGAATAAATAATATTATTTTGGACTGCCTGCTTATTTGTCCTTTTAAAATCAGTAGTGGAAAAAAAAAGCATGGCAGCTTGGCTTTTTCTTTTTAGAGGTGCTTCCTGCAATATGAGCCACCAGGTCTTTGTCTTCCCTTACAGATTCCTACTTGTAGTAGATGGGCTGCCCCACTATTTTGGTAAAGTAAATGCCAAGTTAAGGAAAGTCAGACAGACAGGCAAGTAAATTGAAGGGTTAGTGCCTGATCAGCTGTTTGATAACATGAATGCATTATGACTGCAAAAGAGTAACCTTTGAAGAGGGTCATCAGGAGCTCAGCCATGTAGGAAAAAACACAGCTGGACTTGGTATACCACACCAATTAAGCTGGAAATGTCTGAAACAGCAGCTACCAAATGAGAAGAGGGAGGAGGCAATGGGAGAATGGGGATGCTCCTGTAGTGAAGATTCCAGCAGCTCTTCTGGAGTAAGAGCTGAGCCAAGCCAGGGCTAAGCAGCCACCTGTGCAAGGAGAACAGCCATGGTAAAATTATTAATTTGCGTCACAAAATAGGCAAATTTCCAAAAAGCGTGTCCATCTCCTTATGGTCACCAGACTCCAAGAGAAAGAGATGTTTCTGAGCCTGAGGAAGAAGCAGAGCCCTGTGACAAAGTGATGCAGAGCATGAAGAGAGTGTTCTCTTTCCCTGTGGACATTTTTTTCGATGCATTTCTGGGCAAGGAAACCTGGCAGCCAGGCAGGTGCTGAAATTGGCCGTAACTTTGTTCACAGTGGGACACGCGCTCGCGCTGACCAGCAGCCGCTGGATCCACCTCTTGGTGTGCCTGAAACAGAGCTTTTCATGTTCAAAGGGGACAGAAGGTTTGAAGGCTTGGAAGCTGGCGCAGGGTATGAAGGTGCTGCCTCTGATCTTCATATGCCTCAGTTCTTCCAGGAAAACCCAAGCCAATTGCTGTTTTAAAAGGATATTTAATTTTAAAACCTCCCCCACACCCGTTATTAAGCCGGCATGATTTTCAACACAGAAAAGGTTTGTGCCACGTGAAGAGAAGGTAAGGAAACACGAGGAGGACCCTTGCATGCACTAAAAATAGCATGGGGGGGGCACCACCAAGGAAGTCACTTCACAGGAGACAGGAATTGAGCGGCTTCCACTCTGTGAGGCTTTGCCGAGCCCAACTAATTAATGTTTGTAAAGCACTTTGAAGATGAAAAGCACCAATTTATCTCTAAGTTTAATTATTTGGATCAAGTTACTTTAGACTTTCGCTAGCTACCTTCAAACACCACCCAACTCTTCCCTCTAAATCGTGAGCAAGCTCAAGGCAGAGTTTTGGAAGTCAAAACCACAGCAGTATCTTGCAATGATGGTTCTTGTGGATGGAGGGTGGGCTCAATATATACAACTTGACTTTGACTTTACTGGACCTGGGGTTCTCAGACACACTTAAAGAAGGGTTCCTGTTGCGTTCCTAATGAATTTCAGCCACTTTTAAATTTACAGTGAATAATTAGGGCTTTTTAAGGCTGGCAAATAGAAGGAAACCAATTTTGGATGGACTGACATTTACACTGCACAATCACGTTTCTAATACATGTGATTAGCACCAGTGATAGAAAAGGAGCTCTTGATAATAGTGTGCATGCTAGCTGGTAACAGATATTAAACACATGAATGCTAACGCAGATGTAAATGTACCAACGGGAGGAAATGCAAGGAAAATAATCACTTTAACAGCATATTCCACTCTTGGGAAGAGAAAGGCTTTAAACAGACAGGAATAAAATCTTTGGGTAGCTCATCAGGTGAGATAAATGAACATGATGCCTTACACTGCAAACTTTATTTTGAAATGGACCAATATTGTTCACACTCATATGGCTGATAGTCTCTCTTTCCTTTTCCAGATGAAGTAGTTAAAAGATTCCTCATCACACTACTACACCTGTCTTTGCAAGTGAAGCATTTTTCTTCTTCAAATAGCATCCCCAGGGGACATTTAATTCTGAATGATTTTCTCATTAAAAATATGGTTCTACTCTTGAGAAACAGAATGTCCTAATAAAATAGGGCATGTCAGGGCCAGAGATTTATGGGTTCAACACCACGACTGAAATCTTGATTACTGAATAGAAGTATCTATAGAATTAATGATAATTTTGGGATCTCCACTTATCTCAGTAGGATGCTGCTCATCATTTTCTGATGATTAAATAGGAAAGTGTTCCTCATCTCTTGTAAACTTTAATCACAAGCACAACATTAACTCTAAGGATGAAAAAACATCATCAGGCATAGATAACTCAGGGGTTTGCCCAAATTGAACTTGGAAATAGTGCAGGAAACACTGTTTGCTGCATCCCCTCTGTACCTCCTGATTTAGCTGTAGACAAGAAAGCTGAAACATGGAGGTCTTCTCTAAATCTACCATTTTATTAGGAATATCCTGGGAGACTTGGCAAGATTTCCAAGCTAGCGTTTAGCTCAGAAAGGTTTGCACACCTACATTACAGAAGCTCTGGAAATTTTGGGCCCCTTCTCCTGCCATTTGCAAGAGACAGCACCCAGGGGTGTTTCCCATGAAAGGTGCTTTTAGGGTAAAAGCTGATTGCACCCACAGCACTCACTCACCTGGGAGCAGCTGCTCACTGGCAGTTGAGAGCCAGATCTGACCTGCTCTTGGGAGGAGATTCAAAGGGCTGACAGGGAAGCCTCCCTGAAACAAAGAAGGAAATTCATGCACAGGAGCCAATATTTGTTCTTTTCCTTCTTTAAGGAAGACCCTCTTCTGCAACACCATGGAGAGGGTTCCAGTTAGGGAACTGAGACTGGATTTTTCTTTTCATGCATACAGACTGTAACTGGGGTCTGCTCCAGCATCCATGCACTTCTGCCACGGGCAGTGGATCCACACATGTGCATTTTTTTACCTCCTTTTCATCTGCAGTGCAGGTTTCCATTACACATTCTGCACTTGTTTCATACACACACAATTCCTGTAGAAATCAATGGAAGTCCTATGTGCAGAAAAGCCACAGTAAGTGCAACAGAGATTTGCACCATGGATTAAGAGATTTTCAGCCCTGATCAAAGAAGAATTTTGTCCGAGGTTTGTAAAGCACTTTTGAATCCTTCTTGATGAAAGGCTCTATAAAAATGTAAAGCTGCTGTTGTTGCTAATGTTCCCTTGGCACACAACAGGAGGAAAGATGCTGAAATTAAAGTCACATATATTAATATTGATTAAGAAATAAGCAAATTCTTCAAGAATTTGATCTGCCTTTCATTATGTGCACTTGATCTTCCATTTTCAAACAGGGCATAGTTATGTCCTGGAAAATCACAGCCTTGAACTCCACCAAACCATAACTACAGATTATATATTATTATATATAATTTTGGAAATCTGTCTGGAATACACCATAAAGCAGGAATAAAAGAAAAACTGTAAGGACATTTGTATTTGTCAGTGTCTCCCCAGACAGAGCCCTGAGGATATGATATTCTTAGAATAAAGCTTTCATTTCACAGTGCATCAGTGGGAAAATTAACAAGCTCTCCTCGTGCTGTTCCATAATTCATTTTCTTTGTTTTAGATATTGAGCTGAGCTGGTACAGTAACTTAAATAGATAGGGGAGATTTTAAGCACAGATTTGGATTCTGGCTGGTTTGGGTTGTTTGGTTTTGTTTTGCTTTTCTCCTCCTTTATCCTGCAGCTTCCTGGTATCTAAATAAGAAGTTGCCTCAATTTATTTTAGCACTTGCCTTTTAAATGGAAAGTGCCAAATGCTGCTATAATAATTTAAAATACATCAGAGCAGGCTCCCTTCAGTTAGTGTAAGGGGTGTGAGCTGCATCTCTTGCAGCACCTGAAGCAGTGCTCAATCCTCAGAGAGATTCTCCTTGTCTCCACCAGTGGCAATAGGGGCCCAAGATACCCCAGAGCTCAGAGAGAAGTTCCTTGGGGTGAGATCAACCACCCCTTTTGCTCCACCTGAATCTCAATTAACAACAGGCAATTATCTTGAAAGACAGCAATTTTTGCTGCTGCTTTCTGGAAATGCATAGGTACATTTTTGCAGAAAATCACACAAATACTTCTGAAGCAAAGGTGATATTCCTGACTCTGATTTCTGCCAAGAAACTCCTTCTGTCCTTAGAATCCTGTGACTCCAGAAAGCAAAAGGGGAGGCCATAGCAAAGCTAACTTTTCTCACTGAGAAAACTGCTTGAACAGCAAAAACATCCAAAACTTTGAGAAAAATCTTATTCCTTCCTCCAGCTTGACTCATTCAGGTGTTGAGTAAAAATAAGCTCCAGCAGAAAACTTGTTTGAGTGTTTAAATATGTGTTAATAGTAACAGGAAGGGTGGAGAAGGTGCTGTGATCCTCAAAGCTCCAACACTGCTTCAATAACATCACTTCTTGCAAGCCCCTCTGCCTGCACAGGAGCAGAGATCAGCATGTGGCTGCCCTCAAACATCCCCAGTCAAGTGCTTGCCCACTTGCCAATGGAAGCTCTTCTTGTCATTTTAGGAAAAGATTACCTACATCCTTGCCCCTCAACAAAAAAAGAGTAAGTTCTGGGGGAAAGTGTGATATACCTGGTACAGAGTAGCCTGCTGGGGACTCACACAGCTTTGGCTTGGCTCTGACCTTGTTCCTTGGCTATGCCTGTACAGCCTTTCAGAACATTTGATCCTCTAAAAGAACTGTTCTGTCCTGCTCAGCCACAAACAGCAACTGAGCTCAAATGACATAGTCTGAGGTGCTACCTGTCATAAAATAGAATCCAAAACAGAATTATCATTTCATACTTTTAAATGGTCTGGTAGCTGAAGGGAGGCATTGACCTCAATGCCTTATCACCCTCATGCAAAATTTTGTTAGTACTTAGTGAAAACTAACATTAGTGGCCAAATGCATAGAAAATATCCTTGTTACGAACAAAATGTTGAATTGCAGTTGAGAGAGCTGGCAAAATTAAATGCATTCTTAGGGCATGTGTAGTAGGAAAGCCATCCCTGTTCCCCATAGATAACCCCAAAGACTTCCTTGCTGCATCCCCTTGTCTATCTGCTTGCTGTTGGTAGCACATCCCAGTGTCAGGCTGCTGGGTTTATAAGATGGCAATCTGAAACTGGATGAAGCCCATGTCACTGTGAAGTGAGAAAATTCATTCAGCTGGTGGTTTTCAATAAGAAGTGATGCTATCTGGTCCAGAGAGATCTCTTTGCCTATGCCCATCTCTACAGTGGCATTATTGCAACACAAATAATAGTGGAGGCAGCAAGTGGTGAAAATGTATCTTCCCTAGAATAAGCTTCCCCCTTATCACAGCTAGTAATACAACTGTATTATTCTGGCTTTTGGAAGTGATAAGCCTGTTCTTGCAAAAGAGCAACTGCCCTCAGTTCCCAATGGCTTCTGGCACCAGCTGGCATTGTTCAGTGCTCCGTAAGAGGGAAGCTCTGTGGGAGCTCTCCCAAGGGAGGATGAGGATGCTCTGGCGATGGTAACTCCCCCAGGTATCTGACTGCAATGCTGCTCATCCAGAGGGCCATGACCACAACTGTGACCCCAGTCCATGGTGGGGTTTGCTGTGTGCTGAATCTGGTTCTTCCCCATCCTGCCTACAACCAGACTGAGGAGCCCTGCCTCAGTCTGCAGTGCACATTTCTTGCTCTACAGCCATGAATATGACAGACAATACCCTCTAATGTCTGACACCTGTGCTTATATAGCTGGGCATACTTCGAGTGTTTGTGTAAATGTTTCAGAACCCCATTACTTTACTAAAAACGAATAGGCTCCAAAAGTTAGAGAAAGATGAAGAAAAAAGACCGTACTGAAATTTTCAAGTTCAATGAATCTGCTTTGTGCAACAATCACAACTAGCCAATCACAACCCCAGTATTCCCTTTGATGCATATAAAATGTATTTTTAATTTCACCAGGCTGCTGTTCACTCTTATTTGAAAGGGTATTTGAAAGACTCTCTGAGAATTACTGGATTCCCTAGTTTTACTACCTCTGTCATGTCACCTCTTAATTTTCTCTTGTGTAAAGTACAGTCTGAACCTCCTGAATCCTTCCTTATAGTGACCTTTCTTTGTCTCTGAACATTATCATCACCTTCTAGACGTCTCTCTGACAGTCTGATTCTTTTACTGTGCAGGAATGAGTGTTGCCAGACATCAACAATAGTACTGAAGCCAGCATGTCCCTACATTTACAAATAACATTATAGTGTTTCTGATTACAAAATATTTACTGCAACCTCTACTACAAAGCCATGTCTCTGCCTGTCCTGGCAAGGCTTCATGCCCCACCAGCAGCCTTATTTAAACAGGGGCTATTGGGACTGCCAGTTATTTCTGAGCAGAAGAGACGACAGCAGCACAAAGCATCCATGACCTGATTGCTGGAATATCTCCTGTTAGTGAACGGATCTTGTTCGGTGCTGGCTTCTCACTCAGAGCTTTGTGCTCCCCTCACCAGATGGATGTTGGCAGATGGCAACACTGTTTTGCTGGTTAATTATTTAAAATGCTGCATACAAATCTACCTTTGGCATTCAACAATAGAACAGGGTGTTTGTTGTCCATATCCTATCTTTCACAGGCTGTTTCATATTTCCCTCTTAATAAGACTGTTGAGATGATTCTGGTTTTGGTACTTACACGCATACCCTGCTCTGTGGTGGGCCTCCCATGCAGGGGGTTTCACACTTGCTGTTGTGGACTGGGGCTACCTGAGAGACAGTACCTGGCTGTAAACCAAAAGGACAGTCCAGATTTTCACTTAGCCACAGAATCCTGCAGACTGGAAAAGACCTCTGAGGTCATTGATGACCTTTGACCAAACACCATCTTGTGAACCAGACCATGGCACTGAGTGACACGTCCAGTCTTTCCTTAAACACCTCCAGGGACTCCACCACCTCCCTGGGCAGCCCATTCCAATGTCTAGTCACCCTTTCTCTGAAGAAATTCTTCCAGATGTCCAGCCTGAATCTCTCCTAGCACAGCTTGAGGCTTCATCCTTCTATTGTTGGTTGTCTGGGAGAAGATGCCGACTCCCACCTGGCTGCAATGTCCTTTCAGGGAGTTGTAGAAACTGATAAGGTCATCCCTGAGCATCCTTTTCTCCAGACTAAACACCCCCAGCTCCCTCAGCTGCTCCTCATGACGCTCTCCAGACTCTTCACCACCTTTGTTGCCCTCCTCAGAACTGGGTGAAGTACTAGAGGCATGGTCTCATCAGTGCTGAGTACAGAGGGAAAATGTGTTTGTGTGTTCATCTGAAAGGTCCCTTTGACTTCAATAACCAAAGGACAGAAATCCATCTTTTCAAGAAAAGCAGGAAACAATTTTTAGTAGTAGAGGTTATTAAAAATGGTTGATATTTGAAGCTGCTGGAAGAGTTGGAAATGATGCCAACTCGTCACTGACCTTGGACTGGGGATTGTCCGCCCTGGTTCTCAGGAGCACCTTCAGTAGAACTGGAGGCATGAGTCTGGACTGTAATCTCTAGCAGGAGGGAAGGAGCTTGTCATCAACACTGGAAGTGACATGCTTTGATTTTCTCTGAATCAAGTTACTATTTTTATAAATTTTTGAGCTTCCGTCATCTCCCACTTCATCATCTCCCACTGATGACTCTTCCCTAGTCATCAGCCACTAGCATTATGTTTTTGCCAGTTAAAAAATTGCTATAAGCCTCTTGTTTTCTTGGTTTCTGTGGGGTCCTGTGAGACTGCAGAATGTCAACAGAGTGCTTAAAACTTCAGGTCCCAAATCGTTCTCCCACTTGCAACAGTCCACAGGGTCATGATCCATTCTGAATCACACCTTGAATTCATGTAGCCCCTAAACTGCCAACTGCATGATCCAGATCAGGTGTGTCCCAGTGCTTCTTTCGTGCTGTTGGCTGCATGATGGAACTCCCAGGATTCAGGTCTTGGCACACTGGTCTGTGCAAAGGCAGCTCTGCATGGAAGGGCTCAGATCCTCGGGGTGAAGGACCTGTTGTGCTCATGGTGTTTTGGTTCAGGGAAGGAAGAATGACTGGGAAATGGGAGGGGAAAAGCGCTTCAAAGCACCACATCCCACTAATTGGCCAATAGTCCAGTGGGGAATGAGAAGGGAGGAGATTATTATGCGCTACCGTGAGGCATTAGTGTTGAGGAAAGAACCCCTTGGAACAGCTTTTGTGGCAAAACCCCAGAGTTAAGCTGCAGAATTCCAGTTATCCTGTAGATTATTTTAAAAGGAAAAGCAGCAACAACAAACACATTAATACAACTTAGTGAGATAACAGCTACCCCAAGCTGCACTTATTGGAAAAAATTGGCAGAGCCTGGAATATAAGGAATCACTTCCTGAAGCAATTTCCTTTTATTAAAAAAGCATTTAGAGCATTTACAGGCTTTTCATTTCTCAAGGTTCTATTTTTAACTCTGTGTTCTCCTTAAAGACACAGCACAGTGCAGCTGAATGCATGGCTAGGCCAGATGGAATTTGCTCAGAACACAGACGTTTGCCATCCCAGCATCACTGCAGAGGCTTTCACCCAGAAGATGCTATTGAAATCTTCTCAAGGCAAGAAAATTCAGGCAAACCACCCTGCTTTCCAACCTAGGCACAGAATCACAGAATTACAGAATGAGTATAGGTGGAAGGGACCTCAGTGGATCATCTGGTCCTAACTCTGGACCAATTTAGGTGGAACTCCTGTGGTACAATTTCTGCCCATATCTGCACAGCAAGGTCAATTCAAACACGTAGGTATGGAAGTGCAGTCCCTCAAAAAGGCAGCTACTTAAATGCTGCATCCTCATTTCCAACACAATTGGAAATAGTTAAATCTTCAAGATCCATCCAATTTCAAAGCATCACTGAAATAAAAATCACAACCACCTCAACTGAAGGCCTGGTATTCATTCCCTATTGGGGCTATCAACAGCAATTGTGAGTTTGTTTATTTTTATTTGTTTATTTAATTGTACCTTGGTCCAACACAGGGATTTTAAAAATGTGTGTTTCTGAAGTACTTGAAATGAATTTTCATTTCTGTTTTGTTTTCTCATGTGAGAAAAATAAAAGAAAAAAGTGATTTGGGTCAAAATTTGGGTCAACTAAAAATAAAACATTTTCATTGTAGAAACAGCAGGCTACATATATTTTGATTTAAGTAGCCTTCCAGCCTAAGCATGAGTTTGAAACAAAAATAAATTGAACATCTCCTTTAATACAGAGATAATACCATTTTTTCTGGTGTTGCCCCTTTTGTTTTGAAGAGGGACTGAAACACTCTTGATATGTGACATAGTTGCACAATATGTGGCATAGTTGCACAGTTGCTTTGACGTTTTGTTATGAAGAGAAACATTTGCCCAGATCTAGCTTCAGCTCTTTAAAGAACAGAGCTCCCTTCTCTCTCTTTGCTGCATGGATCATCTCCTGTGGGTTTTCTCTCTAGAAAAGCAAGCCTTTGGTTATCAGCAGCAGGATAGGATGAGCTGTGCATCATTCCTCTGCAAAGGGACTCCCTTCTGCACCTCCACCTGTCCCCAGAAGCATCCCCGTGCAGGCTGGGCAGAGAAAGGGCTGCCAGGACAAGGAGGTGGTGCTCAGGGGCACAGAGGAGTGTCCTTGGAGCGCCTGTGTAGCCCAGAGTTCCATGGCCCTGCCAAGGCAGCCCTGCACCCTCTGCCTCGTCTGTGCTGGGGCTAAGGGGGCTCCACCAACTCTGCACTGGTGAGGAACGAGGGCCTCAGCCAGCAGCACCTGCCCCTGCCACAGCTGGGACTCTTCTCCAGCTGCATCCGTGTCCTGCTCCATGGAGCTCCCGAACCTTCTCTCTTGTTCTCTCCAGGAGGGAACAGAGGCCAAAGTGCAGCTTAGGCGGGAGAGCCCCAGCAACACACACTGAGTCATTTCCCAGCTTTGTTATGAACCACCACAGGAGCCAGCCCTGCTGTGAGGATGGAAAGAGGAATCACAGACCACAAGGCACACAAACACAGCACCTGGATAGGGCTGGAACAGCATTGCCAGGTCACTCTTTTAGGGTGTGTGCTACTCCAAAGAAAAGCTTTCTGTTTTCTGGTCAAAGATGACATTTGTGTAAAGTTTTGTTGTAACTTTAAAATTGTTGATTCAGTGTATTGAAAAAAGTTAATCTGATATCTATTAGGACAGACAATCTTTAGCTACCTTACTTAGCTCGAACTGCCTCTCCTAGTTCTCAAATCAGTGTAATTTGGGGAGGGAGATTATCCAAGTGGTGAAGAAGGGAATGAGAAGTCCAGTAGCATGTTCATTTTATTGGCAACACACAACACTGTTCCCATCTTTGCAGTCATAACTGGTCAGCTTTGCAGTGCGTGTGCCCAATTATAACTTGCAAGAAGCCATGTATCTCATGAAGAATTCAGTTAATTTTCAGTATTTTTGGAAGTCCTCTTAATGAACAATGCACTTTTTACAGGTCTTTCATCAAGGAGTTAATAACCAGATGAAGGTTCTCTTTTCATCAGTTTCTAAGTGATGCTCCATTCGATTGAAGAAGATCAAAAATGATGATCAGAAAATAAAAAGGAAGTTTTAAAGGCAGCCTTTGTACAACACTTTAACTGTCTCATTCCTGTTATTTCAGAAGTATTTCACTGGGTTTCTTTCAGGCTTAAAAAAGTATATAAAATTCTTGTGAAGTGCCAGTACTTGCCTTCTTCTTACTTTAATTTTAGAAACACTTATGTTAATGGTGGGCAGAATACCTCTGCCAGATAATAGCCCAGGCCTAAGTGAAAGCAACACCAAGGACAGCAAAACTGTTAAGATTCTGCCATTGCCTCCCACACTACCTATTGTCCTAATCTTCTATCCTACCCCATGCCAGCCTTCAGGCACTGTCCCACAGTGACCCTGACCCATCTCACTGGCCTTCCATCACTGCTGTGTCACTGGGGACTGGGTGCAGGAACCTTCTGGGGCTCTGCAGGGTGAGGGAGGAGGGGAGAGAGGACAGCCCTCATGCAGAAGTTCCTTTATCTTTAGTGTAGGAGAAGAATATTGTCCTTCTGCACTTACTTTTACCAGAAAATTTCCTCTTTTCTTCAATGGTCTCTTGAAAGCTCTCTGTATAAATTTTCTATCCCTGGCTCATTTTGCCTTCCTTTTTCCTTTTGCTAAGCCCTGATTGATTGCTTTTAATTAGAAATAGGCAAATTTCCTGTGAAGATGTGAGATGAGGCTTTCCTGAATCCAGCTCAAATGTGCACCTGCTTTGCTGAGCTCTTCACAGCACAGCTTCACCCTTTTGTCCCCTCTGCCACTGTTCCCTCTCCGTCAGGGAAGCCAGGCGCCTCATGCATGCACTCTCCTCTCCCATCCTTCCATCTCACCAGGGTTCATTGCCTTTCTGCACCCCACCCTCACTGCAGCATCCGTAGCAAAACCCAGTGTAATCCTCCTGCTGCTGCCACCAAAAGAAGCTCCCTCTCTGAAATTTCCTGCAGTGGTTAAATGTTGGCCCCCTGTCCCCTGGCAGGCATTTGCTTCCTAGTGGGTCATTAATCTGTGGCAGCTAATAATGAGTGTTTGATGCAAATTGGCATAACTAATTGAGACACTGGATGCTGTCATCCAAACATCCAAATTATAATTTCTGTCCAGCCAGAGATGTAGTCCTGCCTCTCCCTTGCAGAGAGGGAAAATGAGGACCAAAGACATGTTGCCATATTGAGCTATTCCATCCTGTGGTTTGAATTTTTCCCCTAAAGTGAGTGCTGGCATTTAAGGGAGGTTTCAATCCAGAAGTAATTTGGGTTTTCAGAACTCAGTATCTTATAACTTGTAATCATCCTACATAGTGAAGCCTGCAGAGAATCAGAAAATGGTGCATTTAATTTTAGACCAAGTTTATCGAAGCACTGGGCTTTAAGAGAAACACTGTACTTTTGGGCAAACTCAGAACACTCAAGAAAGAGACATTTTATTGCAGGTGCTTTGCACACTACCTTTGTCAGGATCAAATATGATGAAAAAGGGGACAGTTAAACAGGGATTGACACTACCACAGATTTTACAAGATGCTTGATCCCACTGTTCTAAGGAGCAGTTATCTTAAGATCTGATTCTGAAAATCAGTTATCTTTTCAGCAGGATGTATAAATAGATCAGCAGAAGAACTAGCTAATGACTCACTGTTGCAAATTAAATGGAATTTGTTACGAATATGATTCATTGAAACTTTCCTAACAAATCAATTTGTTTCAATCACACTGTAATTCAATAATAATATTTAGCATTTATGTGGTGCTTTCAACAGCTCATGAACTTTCCAAGCATTAATTGTCTCTGTTTCACAAAGATATTTTGAGCTGCTGAGTTGGGCTGTTCTCTCCTTTATAGGTGAGGACACTGACACCCAAAGATCTTAAGGAAATGTTTTAGCCTCTTGAAAGTGTCGAAATTGAAATTACTGTTTTACCTTTTTTGGTATCTATCCTCAGACACGGTGCACAGTGGCTTGGAGTCCTGAGCATCCTTGATGGTTTTGTTCTGTCATGGTAGAGCTGGCATTTAAAAATCACCCCCTTCTGTTGCAGAGCTTGACCTCCCCTCTTTGGAAACTTTGCTCACCACCGTGGTGCTTTTCCAATGTGATTCTTCTTTCAGCCTTCCCCCATTTAAAGCCTGAGCTCTGGAAACCCAGTGTCTCTGTGTCTGCACTCAGGGACAGTCCCCCTTGCTGCACCCCATGGACACATCCTGCTCTGGCCCTAACCTGCCCCCTTTGTCCCCTCTTCAATGACAAGTTCACACATTCCTTTGGCAGCTCACATCTGTCCAACTGCTGTGAAGTTCAGCTTGAGCTGCTCATCAAATGAGTCCTACAGAACAATGAAGCCTTGCATACCACATACAAGCAGGCCAGAATAAGGGTTTAGCTTTCAGGTAGCCTATGCCTACAAAATGGACATGGATGTCATATAGGGACTTTTAAAAGCACAGAAGGAGAAAAGCTACCTGATGGTTGCTCATTTCTACTTCAGAAATCTGAAAATACCACAAGGGCTTCTCTAGGACCTATGAAACTTTGCTTTAAGCAAGATGACATGAGGTGAGCTACTTCTGGATGTGAAGGCAGAATTGAGACAAGCTTTGTCCCACTCCCATCTCCCATGCTCACCTATGAGATGATATATGAGAGGTGGCTACTGGAGTGCTGGTTGTGGACCCCTGTATCTGACAGCACCGTATGAAGAGGAGCACATGAAGCTGGTTATACACACCGCTGCAGGAATCTGTCATCTGGGTTTCCATCTACTACTGTGCAGCACTGTAAGCCTAAAAGACCTGCAGTGCTCCAACTACCTTATCACAAATGAGCCCAATCTCATCTCTTCTTTGAAATCAGGATGTGGTCTTTCACAGAGCACACTATTAAATTACAGAACTCACAATGCTGCAGAGGCCAAAAGCAAAATCTTCTCCAAGATCTGTTAAAAAAAGTCATGGAAGAAATTGTCACCAAAGGCAACAATGATGTGGATAGGTTCAATAGCTCAGGGACTCACTGAATTATAGACTTCCAGAAGCTGGATCTTGCTAGTGGGAAAAGGTCTTTTGTGTATGCCCATTTACTTATTACATTCTTCAGGGGCTTGCTAGAGGTTGCTGTCACAGACAGAAAGCTGAGGCAGACACTCCTCAGGTCTGGCCTTGAGCAGCCATTCTTGTGTTATGGTTTCCATAAGGATTTGGGTGGAATCCTGGCTAAAATGGGGCTATGACTCTAAGAAACTGATGGTCATGATGTCTGTGGAGTAGAGAAAGAAAAGCTATCAGTGTGCAAATAATAATTTATGAATCATCATTCACTGTGTCACATGAGAGGGAGAAAATCTGGGAGTTTGCTGCCCAGTTTGATTTTTTTTTTTAAATAAGTCCCTAGTCCCACCCCCCTAGTTTTCTGCCAATGCATATGGTCATCTTCAGTCAATAAATAATAAATAAATAATTTGTGTTTCCCTACACAAATACCTGGAAGTACCAAAGGACTAAAACCCACATAGAAATTTTGATTACTGTGTTTAGCCCCTTACCCAGTATCTACCATTTTGAATTGCAGATGCATTGCTGGCTGCCCTTGGTTTCTTGTCTTCTTGCTTGCATCCTCTGTGCTGAACATGGGATCACTTAGAGTAGAAAAACGTGTTTGGCTCCCTGCTTATGGCAAAACACTGAACTGATGTCTGGTGCTTCCCACTGAGACCTTTTCACTATAAACTTCACAGTCAAATAAGTCACCTTGATGCCAATATTTGTCCCTGTTCCCTGATGCAATGCATAAATCATATTGCTGTTCCTTATCAGCTTGTAGCTCTTGCTTAATGGGCAGCTCTGCTGCTTCAGCAGGGAATTAGCTAGAACAACATTACAGTGATAAAGTAAGGAGAGCAAGCATCCATCAGCGGGTCAATTAGTAATGTTAAAAAGGAAGCTCTGAAATAACTCAAACAGTACAATGTTGGTTCTTGTGCACATGTTCAAAACTGTTGGTCGGTGAGTATGAAATGAGGGAAAGAACAAATAATCAGGGATATGTTCTTTTTTAGATACATGCCAAAAACCTCCCTTTTATAACAGTATCTCTCATGGCCTTAGCAGCTTTTATCTCTAAACTCTTTAGATGATATCTGCAGTCACTTTCAGTGAAGCTGGATTTGAAGCCTACTCTCAGTTCTTATCAACCACGGACAAAGCTCGACGTGCCGACACCAAATAGGCAGAGCTTTGAGTTCAAACCCCCACCCCTAAGTCACTCCTCACACACTCACCAAAGAGAAGCCAGACTCCATTTGCACTCCTTGAAGCAGCAAGAACCTTCCCAGGCCGTGGGGCTTAGCAGGGCCACGGCAGGGCAGCCAGGGACAGCTCTTTGCAGAGCTCCTGAGAGCCCATCAGGCCCTGGTGTGCTCAAACTGGCTGGAGTTCAAAGCCTGTGAAACAATGCCAGCTCCTACTTCACACAAATCCAGCTAGAGAGTTCTAAATATGCCTAAAATGGTGTTTTATAGTCGCTGATGAGGATTTTTCTAATATGGAACCTTCATCATTTTGTTAGAAGGATTCAGAGTGGCAATTTTATTCCAAGGGTGCAGGTGACAGCACGCTCTGTCAGTCAGCATCGTGGTGCTGGAAGGCAAGGGAATGGCCAGCCAAGAGCAGCAACATCCCCTGGAAATGCCCTGCCCACCCCTTGCAAAAAGCCATGGACATCTCTGATATCAGTGAGGAGCTCAGCCTGTGTGTGTCAGCTGCTATGGGGAGGAGCAGGTTGGTGACATTGTTTTGGTTGCAATAACCTTCTGGGGAAAAGAGGTGACTTTCATAAATTTAAAACAAAGAAAATTAGCTGTCACATTGCCACCACAGAGGTAGAGATAAGCAGGGAGCTCCCTAAACTTTATCCAGCCCCAAAATCATTGGAATTGCCCCTTGTTGAACAGTTATTTTCCACAACACTGTTCATTAATGTTTTAATTCAGAACTCTCTACACTCCCAGACCCTTTAAGTATATAAATGACCTGAAATTTAATTGCTAATTTAGTAGACTATAAGAATAAAATCAGGAGTTTAATTTCCAAGCTAGCCCATGGTTATTACTCATTGCATCATTAACACAGCATCAAGACTGACACAGCAATGCCATGTACATTCCCAAAACATCAAGTGCACGTACATTTAAAGGGTTGGAAACCAGGAAAGAACGAGTTATGGCAAAATCAATGCATACTCTGGAAACAAGCTAGATCCATGACTACTCTAAATTAGCATGGCTCCAGTGACCATGAGGGAGTTACCCCAGTGTATGCCAGCTGTTTTTACATTTCTAGGCATCTGTATAAGACAAAAAAACCTGAAACACTATAGTCTCTAAATATCTAGCAACTTTAAAATCAAATGAACCAAATTGTTCGTTATGTCATAGTGGCAATTACACTGAGTGGTTTGGGATGAGATCTTTGTCAACAAAAGTGAAAATGAGCAAACAAAACCATTGAGTGCTCCTATAAAGAGCTTCAGAAAAAAGAATACAATGTCCTTGTTGAAACATCAACCTTTGAAATACTTAAGAATTGTCAATATTGCTTCTAAAGACGCCAGATGTGCCAGAGGTGGAGTCAAGCATCATAAGTCTACTAGGAAAAAAAATCAAACTGGAAACTAACCTGAGAAAATGTGGACAGGATCTCTGCAAATACAATATGCAATATATATCACTGTTGCTGCAGAAAAAAATAAAATAAAAAGGCATTTATTACTAAGAGTTTCAAGTAAAAATATACTCAACCAGACATTCTGGACACACAGGCAACAATTTTAGTCATGTCTGCCCAGTGAATTACTTGAGCAGGACTGTGAAGATCCAGATCATGCTCACAGACTGCCTCATGGCAGCAGGGCTATTGTGGCCACCAACCTTGCAGATACAGCAGTGTACTACCAGCACCAACCACCAGTCCTTGAGGAGATGCAAACTAGTCCTCTCAGAAGCTGAGGGAGTTCATAAAACACCTGCTAATTCCTGCATGTTCAAAAATGCCTTAGCATTATCTGATATTTTTAATTCATTTTCTTAATAAAATTGCAGGTGGTTTGCTGCAGCAAAGAACTTGAGGAGTGTTCCCTAACAAAGCCAGGAGGAAATGACAGGGAAACCATACTTTCTTCCTTGTTTTGAATACATGCATTCATTTTATTGCAAAACTTCCTGCTATGATTTCAGAGCTGCCCTTTGAGTGGCAGGTTTTGGTCCTATCAGCATTTTCCTCTCCCTGTTTTCCTTTTGTCTCTGCTGAGATCAGCACTTTAAATTCAAGGGCCAGGTTTGGGCAGAGGCTGTGAGGATGGACAAGAGGCTGGGGAGAGCCCTGGGGACCCTGAGGAGATGGGTTCATGGGTTCATGGGCCTCTGCAAGGGCTCTTTTCACTCCTAGCTTGCTCTGAGACAAGCTAGGCAACGCCTAGTTATCAAAGATATGATCAAGAAATTGTCCTTTCTCATTCTACAGCCCCTCTTATTTTCTTTTTTCCCCCTTTCATTTAAATCGCTCTTTTCTGCAGTTTCCTTTTGGTATGTCTTTAATCTTAATTTTAAATGCCAGCTTTTTTTTTTTTCTTCTTTTTTCCCTGTAACTCCTCACTTTATAGCCTTCCCAAGTCAGTAGCAGCCTAAATGTAATGAATTCCTGAAGGTCAGATGAGCGTTTGGAGACCCATAGTTTGTGATGCAAAGCGAGGACTGGGGAATAGCTTCCATGCTACCCCTGCCACTGCAGTTGGCAGCAATCAGCAAACATCTAATCAATGGGAACAGTAGCACATTCATGGGCAAAAGATATTATCTTGGCATATAAATAATGAAAGCCTCTAAAGTACTCCCAGATGTTGGAAACAAGATTCCTTCTGGGCATGTGAAGAATTTGCTTAGAGGAAAACAGAGCAGCCACACAGAAGTAGAGGGCTGTTTCAGTCTGATGAAGCTCTGTTTATGAGAAAGCACTGCTAAAAAAAAAAAAGAAAATAAAAGAAATACCTATATGGCTTGAATCAGCCAAAGCTGACCTCTCATCTGCCAGATACCTGTAAAGCAGACAATTGGTTTTATCTGGGGTAGATCTGCTAGATTGTCTTTCAAACAAAAGAGGCCCTGCTTTCTTACTATTGCCAAATATTCAGTTTACAATCAGGTTTTCAATATGTCCTGGAATCCAGGCTTCCCTGAGAAAAATGAGCTTTTTGATGTCTTATAATGACAACTTATTCCACGAGATAAGGCTACAAGAAAAGGAGAAAGAACAATTAAAACTAATTATTTCTCATGAGAAAAAGCTTTAATTCACAGTTGAAGCAAGTAAAAATTTTAAACTCTAGTAACTAATGTTCTGACTTTTTAAAGAAAGTCAGAATTCACAGAACATTTGCAGAGTTGTGGCAAGTTTTCCTAGGCTTTTGGCTACCAAGGTATAGCTATTTACACAGCTCTCCTTCTTCCTTGCTAGGGACACTAGCCTTGCTGACCCAGTACAGCTGCTCACTGGAGTACCTTACTCATGGCAGAATGGACCAACGGCCTCCGAATGGTCTGACCACAAGTAATCCTTGCAAACACAATCCCTGTGTTGCCAGCCAAGTTGTTTTAACAGAACTTATTTAATCTGCAATTGTAGAAATTGTTTTCAGTGCAAACTCAGCTTAAGGTATCAGCAAGAAAAAATGAACTATTGTTTAACCTTGTCCAACATAAAAATAAAAGCCAGCCAGGGATGTCTCTCCAGGCCTAATGGACAGAGCCTGCCTCAAAGACCTTACGAAATAAATGATCATTTTACCAAGACCTGCTCAATATCACATGCCAGGATGGGCACAATCCTCAAGCAATGTGATTTAGCTTTAAAAGCCTCTTCATGTTTATCTCTCAACAAAACCACCATAATCTTCAGAAATATAGTGGCAGGGGTTTGCTAAAGCACAACCTTTGTTTCTATAAACTAAAATGCTGTTATACAGCACTGAATATCTAAAGTTGTTGATTTTTGTTAGTGTCTTTCCATGCTGGAGGACAATGGAACAATGAGAGCTGCCTCATTTTCTCCCAAAACCATAGAGGAAGGGTTCATCTAGCAGTTGAAGCACAGAACTGCAGCAGAAAACAAGCTCACAGAGCAATGAGTGTGGCAAGGGGCAGGAGTCAAACTGGCAAAGTGCAGTGCCTAACATGATGGGGACCTGATGGATACCAGGTCTCTGGGCAATGCTACCACAATGAACATGATCCTAATGCCACATTTGAGAGAACTGACTGGAGTCTTTGCCGGTTTTAGAGGTCACTGTGGTTCTTGCACTTCCAGTAGCTGGGGCGTTACAAGGCACACCCTCGCTCAGAGACTGTGATCAGACCCTGCAGGGATGCATGCACATCCTTTAGCTCTTCTGGAAACTTCAGTGGCTCCAGTAAGGCACACCCTGAATTTTGAAAGATTTTCTAGATTGGGGTTTCATTTGGAATGGCAACTCCATTTTGTCACCTCCTGGTGTCAATCTCTCATATATTTCATAGTAACTAAGGAATCATCAGTAACTACCAAATCTTTGCTTTCTCCCAAGCAGCAGACACATAAAGTAACAGAAAAAATACAATTCTGTCAAATATAAATAAATCCCAAAAATTCAGGCTATTGTGAACAGATGGCTCTGTTCACAGGGCTAATTTCTATGGTAACCTCTGGTAGTGCCTTCCTGTAGGGCTCTGGGCAAATTACTTAAACCTCTTTGTCCTTGTTTTTTTGACTTCCATAGTCACAATACTTGTCTCATAAAAGAGGCATGTGCTCTAAACAGTATTTAGAAAGTGCCAGGAGGCTCTCTGAAGGAACATAATTGTGAATTAATGAGTGTATTGTCAGCACCTCCTTCAAAATTCTCTGGATCTAAGTCAAGCTTTATATACTCCATCACAGGAGCCTCAATGCATGCTTGCCCCATGGAAGAAATGACTGTCATCAGTACACTGCCAATTATTTGACATGCAGAAGAATAAATACTAGGTAATGGTGCAATTCTTGGGAATGTGTCACAAGCATATTTCCTTTGCTGGAATAATCTGTAGGTGGCAAGAGGGCCTCAAAAATAGTTCAAAGGCACTCAGGAACAAGACTTGGAGTTGTGGTTTGTATTTTTCCCAGCATGAACTCCCATGACCTGGAGTGCAGAGGACAACCTCTGACAGCAACATGTGGAGTGTCCTGGCCCTGAGGTCACTCACAGCAGACGTGAGGGGATTAGATACTGCCTCTGTTTGTGCTTCAGCCTCCACTGGCACACCTGGGGCTCCTCTCTGCCTTTGGGGTGCACAGCCAAGCACTACCCTTGCCATACATCAGTCTGGGTTTGGGGCTTGCCTTAACCATCCTTGTTGCAGTGGAGAAGAAGGGGTGGGATTTGTGCTTCCTTTCCAAGGGGCTTCAATCCTGGCAACAGGACCCCCTGGCCATCCTGGCAAGCTGATGAAATATTCCCCAATTCCTTGTCTAATGCCGAAACAACTGCATTTCACTACCACACAGAAAAACAACAATAACAACAGCAAAAAACAAATTAAAAAAACTCAGCAGATTGATTTAGCTGTATCAGCCAGTAATTTATTCATTAGAGCAACTGCTATAAGCCATACTGCAAATGAACTTTTGGCTTAGGTAGGAGAATTCCATTGTTTGGCTGTACTAGAAGTCCTTTTCCCACACCTGTGAATACACAGACATTTTGTGCAGCTGGGGACATGTTATGGATCTGAACTGAAAGGACACCAGAGCTGTGGTTCTGAACATAGTTTTGACATAAAAATTGGTCATTTTGAAGGAATTTTCTCTGAAGAGACTGTTCTGTCTATCTCTGCCCCCCACCCAGCACATTGTGCTTCTAAGGAGAAGATACGGGTGAAGCCATTTCAGAAAAAAAGCCCTGACTTTTGTGTACTTCCATTTCTTTTATATTGCTGGATAATTTGATGTGACACATGGAAAAAAAATATAGTGTTTTATCAGCTCTGTGTTCAAGCAGGTGGTGCTGTATTTTGTATAAAGGACAGTGCTTAATTTAAGATTTCTACCATAGCAGCAATTCTAAATGACAGCATTTGTATTAAAAGAGCTGCTCTTCCCAGCAGCAGTGTAATAAAAATACTGAAACAGTAGTGATATTATTATAGATCTGCTCCAGTAACAAAAGTTCTACTGTAAGAAAATCTCTGATTTAGAAAAATTCTTGCCGCCTTTTGTCAGTGATAAATGTCCCCTTGGTTTCCATACCGGCGCAGTTTAATCCTCATGATTTGAAGAGCTCACAGGAAAGCAGCTGTGTACAGTAAAAGCCCAACACATTGTAAAAGCTTCAGTGAGAGCAAAGGTGACAAAATGGGTCCAGGAGCAGCATTCAGGGTGACAACAGTGCAGGGAAACCAGCTGGGAGCCAGGATGTGCTCTCCAAAAGCCCTTTGTGTGTGGGCACACATGTGTGTGTGTGGGCACACATGTGTGTGTGTGTGTGTGTGTGTGTGTGTGTGTTTGTGTGTGTTTGCGTGTGTTTGTGTGTGTGTTTGTGTGTGTGTTTGTGTGTATGTGTCTGTGTGTGTGTCTGTGTGTCTGTGTGTCCAGCAGCAGGAGGGACATCCTCCCACTTCTCCCCGAGCCCCCAGGCAGAGGATGCAGTGCCCCTCTGCAGGGCAGGTCCCTTTTGCCCAGGGGAAGAGTTTAATTCACTGCTTGCATGAATCAGAGGAGCACAAACATTCTATTAGCCTGCCCCTGAAGGCAACAGCTTTCCCATCACCGGTGATTCAGCAGTAAGGACTGATGGGGTGGCTTCATCCCTTCTCCCCCCATCCACTCCTCCCTGCTGGTGGCAGGGTCAAGGGCAGGGCTGATATTGACCTCTCTCCAGTTAGATGGCTTGAGAGGTCCTCTGCCCACAGGGTGCATGGAAATGCATTTCAGAAAACCATCCAAGATGGGAAATGACTGACCTCTGTCCCATTCCATGGATGGCAACATGCTCAGTGCAAATGGAAGCCACAGCAAAGTCATTCGTGCTCTGCTGTGTGTTGCAATAGGACTTAGAGTGGGCCAACCAAAGCGACTCTGTGAGTCCAAGCACGTTTCTGGTGGGCTGGACGAGGGGCTGGGAAAGGCATTCTGTGCCAAAGTTCATTCATCCTTTCTCCTTGTAGTGCATCTAAGTGATTTTTTAATTACACTAATGTTTTTCTCTCATGACATTGCCTCACAGGTCACCTTGCTCTCCAATTACTGATCATGTAAGGAAGTGCTTCTTGACACTGCCCTCAATTTTTTTCACTTTATTTCCACTTGTACTTAGCTGTGATGGAATGAAAGTACTATCTACAGCTGAAATTAATTTAGAATTCTTTCAAGAAAACCCATTTCTCTCTATTTTTAATTTTTTTTTCATTTGGATCCCTATATTACCCTCACAAGCTTCATGTCTCTGTTTTCAAATTACCATTCCCAATTATTTCCTGAATCTGTCTGGTGCCACAGTATTTTCCCTATAATATGGTGACCAGGAATTGATGAGTAAATTGTTTCATCTTCCTCTGATGATATTTTGAGCACCAGTCTGTACAGGAAACAGTCTTTCTTTTGAATTAAATGCTGCTGGTGGCCTACCTGAGATCTTCTGCGGCTGAGAGCTAAGTTTAGACACACACTGCAGGGTGGTGAGGAGAAAATTTAAATAAAGGCTGCATGACCACACTCAGAAGTGGGTGCAGGACACCACAGGTCACTCAGCTCTTCTCATCTGTCACCTCGCTCAGTGTGCATCTGGTGCTTGAGAGGGACTTCATGGGGGTATATATTCTGTATATAAATTATACAGAATTTATCCCTAAGGATATTTCATATCTGGTCTATCCCAGAAATTTTATGTTCTGTACTCCCGAGTCACCCCAGAGTCCACGTGGGAAGGCAGCTCTGAAGGATATGAGGGTCAGGGCAGGCTGCAGAAGTGGTTGCCATACATGGATATGATTTTGACCCTTCCTTTCCACACCTCAGGGACAAGAGGATAGGGAGGAAGGAGCAGGACTCTCCATCTCATCTCGGGCCACCTGTGGTTCCTCTCAGAAGGGCAGTCTCATGGGTCAATTCATCAAATGGCATCCCAAGGAGCTCTCTTATCCTCTGGCTGACTCCTGAGCTGCAGAGCAGGTTAGGCTTGCTTCGGCATGGAGGAAAATTGGCCAGCACTAATTAAAAGTGAGTGTCAGCTCACACAGAAGCTCCACATTATTAGTTTAAATGAAAATACTTTCCATGGAGAGCCTTGCATGCCGTAGCACAAACTACTGCGTGCAATTAGCTTGCAGAAAAAGCCTGTGACATGCCAAAGGAAATATCAGGCAGGAAAACAGCAGCGTCCGTGCCCTTCCTCCATAGGAAGAGGTGTGTCCCACGAACCAGGCTGCCTTTCTGCTGACACAGGAATTGCATGCACAAGCTGGGAAGGCTCTGAGCCCAGGTCAGCCTAGAAATACACAATGGATCTATGCAATCCTGGCTCACCACTTGGACTCTCTCCTCTTGCTGAAAACCTGAAATCACAGCCTTCTTGTTATAAATGGCCCAGCTCCTTCCCAGGTGAATAGCCAAGTTCACTGGTAGTCAATCAGGTGTCCTCAAGGTCAGGTTAGCTATGTCCATGTCATTTCTGATGCATGTTTTTCGGAGCTGCTTGTAAGCATCTTCCACACTACAGACTGCACCCTGTGCCCCGACAATCCTCTCCCACACCTAGAGTAGCCCTGCTATAACAAACTGCTTTCTAATACCTAGATTAAACTGTCCTTGCTGCAATTTAAAACCATTTCTTCTTGTTCTACCTGCCATGGCAGTGGAGCATAGTGTTTTTTTTTCCCCAGCTTTTCAGCACAAGTCATGTTTTCAAGACCATTGATTATTAAGACTGTCCTCTTTCTCCATTTTTTCACATCTTTCTTGAAGTACCATGCTCAAACCTGGACATAGTATTTCTTTAGTACTGAGGAGAAATGAATTTTGCATTTATTATGTTTTGATTTGGGGAAATGCCTCATTTATGATTTTTTAAACCTTGGGCTGGATAACACTGCTAGCACCGCTAGAAAGAGTACAAGAGTCTGTGAAGAAGAGGCAAGACCTGGAACCCATCCACCCATTACCATGCATCTTCTGCAAAAATCAGCTTCCACCCCACACTTCCTGAGCACAAAGGCTGCTCCTTCCTGCAGGGACAGCTAGTCATGCCAAGGCAATAGGAGCAAGTCATAGTTTGAGAGAATTTATCTAAAGCAAATAGATGCTGTGAGGCCTAAATAAGTAGTATTTGACCCACACTGCTGCCTGTGCTGTAAAAGGGATATACTGTGTAGCTTTTGTGTCTGTGGCCTCCCCACATGATATGTAAGGACCCAGAAATGGTAGCAAAGGGGAGTGTATGAACCCATGGACCTCCCATTCAGCCAAAGCCTGCCTCCAAGATCATCTCTAGGTGGAGAGAGCCCTCAGAGAAGGCAAATGTCAATTCCAGTTTTGTGCTAGGCTCTTATATGCATGTTCTCATCCCAACATACTGTATCCTTCCTAAACATCTTGATGTCAGAAGATATTTCTCCTCCAGTTCACAGACTATTGACTGCCAGTTTATGTGTGTTGGAACAGAGATGTATCTGACTCAGTGTGCCTCCAGAAAACTTCATTACTTTGATATCAAACTATTGCCCAGTCTCATGGTACATGCAACAACACGAGTGTTGACCTTCTTAGGTGGAACACATTACAGCTGACACATACCAAATACCTAGCCATTCTTATTTCATGAAGCAGACACCCAGGTTTTCTTAACTGCATACAAATACAAATAAATCCATGATACTTAAAAAACAAAACAAAACAATAACAACAACAACAAAAAAGCCCCCAACCAAAACAGCCCCTTCACCCCCCAAAAAGCCAAAGAAAAAAAACCCTAACCAAACCACTAAAAGCCAACCAGACAAAACAGTGAAGACAATAGATTTCAGGTCTTTATGTCCTTTTTCTCTGTTTTACATGCCAGCACAATCTGGGGAGATTGTCTACAGCAATTAGTAAGGGCATTGGAACAGCTGTTTTATAGCAGTGGAGGGTTTATGAGTACTTGTGCAGAGCACTGCAGATAAAATGAATATGGCACTCGACTCACAGATTATCCCCATACCTGGTTAGAGCAAGGTGACCCATGCAGGTTACCATGATCAATGTAGAAGCCTTATGGCAAAGTTATGTATGTACAGCAGCTCCCACATAAAACAAATTCTTCCCAAGTTGCCCATGTAATTCAGCTGCCTTTAATTCTAAATTGCCGCTTTCGTGAACAAAATGGAACAGCATTTCTGTGGGTAGTGGATGTTTTTCTGCTTTTCATCACAAATAAAACAACAGGCCACCATTTTTGCTGAGTGAGCTGTTTCCTTGCATAGCCAAGTCTCAGTGTTTTCATTGGCAGGGCTACGTTGCAGATTTTAGGAGCCACAAGGAGCAAACCATGCTTTAGACTCTGTAGCATAAGCGTTAAATAGTTCTGTGCTGAAACACACTGTGGGTGCAACTAGATACCTTTGCCATGCCCCAAAAAAGTAAACACAGATCTTGGCTGCTCACCCAAGCCCGTGAGCAAGCCTGCACAGATTGGGGTTATTCATGTGGGGCAGCCCTGGAGCACGAGCCAAGCCAGGAGCAATTCAGGGTCTCGCACAAACTCGGCAGGGCAGAAGATGGGTCAGCCCTGCCCCACACCCTCTCAACAACAGGATCAGCTTGTGGCCTCATTTCCCAGCCTGGGGAAGGGCTCTTCTTGGCTGGACTGGTGCAAACCCTCATCCTGGGGCAGAACACAGCTCCGGGAGTTGCACTGACGACACAGGAAGTTTGCAGTGATGTGTAGCAGTGGCACCTGCAAAATCAAATGTATTATGTAGCACACTGTGGATGTCCTTGCTATCACTTCAGTCAACCTTCTGTGTTTACTTGCAGGCACCTCACATGGTTTGATGAATTTGTTTCTTAGCCTGTTTCACAGGCAGCTCAGATGGGAATTATAAAAATTTCCTGAAATGTGCTTGTTCAGAGACAATATTTCATGAGCTTTAAATTACTGCCACTGAGATCAGAGTTGCTTGTAATCTCAAAATGTAAATTCATGTTTTGAGGACTCTCAGGTTCTTGTGTTCTTGACAGAGGCCTGTTTTCCAGAGGTTTGAACTTCCTCCTACCCCAAAGTAGCCCTGCTGCTGCTTGACAATCCAAAGTTTTCAGGCATCTTAAACTATTTTAGCTGCAATATTGATTTTTCTGGGAAGGCATCTACAAGGATTTTCCCTCAACTCCCCTCCCCCATACAGGCACTGCCTTCTCTTTTTTGTATGCTTAGTTTCAGAATGAAGCATTCAACAAATGTTTTAGGTGTGTTGTCATAGGTATTCTTATCTCCTTCCTCAGCAGAGGGAAATCACATATAAACATTTCCAGCCTCTCTCCCCTTTGCTTAGATTAACGAAGTGACCAGTACGTCACTGCTCTCGGTGATAAGCTTTGCTGCACTTCAGGGCAGAGTAAAACACTCCTGCCATGAGAGCATTATCAGAGCTAGAGCCTGGTGGTGTATTACACAGTTTCTTTGTCTGACTGTAATGCTGTTTCAACATGAGTCAGTTTCTGGCACTGAGTCACCTACAAGCACTGAAGACTCCAACCAAAAAAACCCACATATATTTTGCTTAACACTGAAGTTATGCCATTGGCTCTTGGGATTTTGTCCCCAGCCTCGCATGGCCTGGGTGGTTTCAGATTTTTTTGAAAGATACAGTTATCCCAATTTCTTTTCTTTGGAGCTTGTGACATTTCACCAGTCCAAATAGGCTGCCACATTCCATTGCTTCTATGGAGGTGGAAAAGATCTTCTGCTGGAGAGCCTGCCTTCTGTGCTGCTGCAGCCTGTGTACAAACAATACTGCCCATGGTAGAGAAGCTGGGCATCTCCCTCCATCCCATGGGCACCATGTCTCTTGCTTCCCTATCACCATTAGAGAGGTCTGTTTCACTCTCCTCTTCCACTTCCCTCTTTCCCTCAATTTTGTGCCACAAATTAAGACTTTGGACTGTGAGACAAACTGTGCGTTGAGAAATGTTAGTCATCATTGTCCCCAGAATAATGTTCTGCCCAAGGAAAGTTCAGATTGAAACAGAAACGGGAACAGAAATGTCTCACCCAGGATTATCATACAAGACCCTTCTTCTGTCATTGGTGTTCAGCTCTTCAGCCTGTTATCCACATCACCAGCCTAGAGCAACTTTTGATTATGTTCAGGAATTCATTGGATGTTTCCCCTTTTGTGTCATCCCCATATTTGCATCTTTATCTCCTTGCACATTCCCTGGCCATCCCCTCATTGAGCCAGGCAGCAGTTTGGCCCTTGGGAATACCTAGCAGTTGCTGGGCGGCCATAAGGGAAGTGTGACGTGTGAATCTCATAGAAGCTGCTGGCTGTACTCCTGCTCAGCCTGTAGAGTCATTCATTATCCTTTTCCTCATGTTTCTTAAAAAGGCATTTGAATAGTGTCAGGTATTCCTCATGTTCAATTTCCTGAGCATGGTTGCCCAGGTGTGTTTCCACAGCACCCACTTCCTCAAGTGGGAAGATCTCCCCATACATTCAGTATCCCACCATCACAAGACCTCTTTGAAGAATTAACCTTCCCCCACCCTCACCTGAGACTTCCAGTGTGAACCATGGGTGCTGAGCCCAGGCCAGGTCAGCCTTATCCCACAGAGCAGGGACAAAGCCCATGGCTCTCGCCATGTCCAAGTGTGAGCCACAGCCTGCAGAAGCCCAGGGATTGGCATCAACATGGTGAAGATGGTGTGCAAAGGTTATCTCACATCTTATGGGCACTGCCATCTGGCACGGGTGCACACGTAGGAGATTAAACATGTAAAACCCAGCAGCAGCAGCAAGAACAACCATTTCCATAATAGTTCTCTTTTTTTTTTTTTTTTGAAGGAAAATACATTGGCCGTCTAATTTGGATTCATAAAGGAAACCTATTAATGAAAGGCTTCAAAGAACTGTCTCAGAACTTTTAATCAGTAGTTGCGTTTTAGCATGGAAAGAAAAAGCAGAGGGGGCTGGGTGGTGGGCTGTTTTGTTGTTGTTGGTTTTGTAGTTTTTTGTTTAAAGCATCAGACCATTTGAAAGCAGGCTGGGTGAGGGAGCCCAGCGGGAAGCCTCTTCTCGCCCACCTGGAGAAGAGGCCCCCTGAATGCTTGTTTTCATTAGCATGGGCCTCTCTGGCTCTTCAAAACCCTTTCCACCCGTTGCCAAGGCAACCTGGAGCCGTATTGCGGCACATGGGTGTTGTGCATCAACTGGTGTGTTGCACTTAACTGAAATAAATAACCAAATAAACATGGAAAATGGCCAGGGGCCAAAGAAGGGCACTGTCTTTTATCATGGACATCTAACATTTATAGGGATTTCAAACACTCTACTAGGCGTATCGGCAGAAAGGTAGTTGATCAAAAAAGGAAAATGCATGCGCACGCACAGACAGTTCGTTTCATCGTTTCATTTTAATGGGTCTTCTGCCTTGAATAAGGTGAAAGGATTCAGGTCTAGAGCGCGCAGTCCCACTTGTGAGCCCTCAGTCACATTCTCATGCCATTTGATGGCTCTCAGCTGGGCCTGGCCCTTCCGCAGAGCTTGGCTCCTACTTCAGCATCAGCATCACCATCAGCAGCTGTTTTCCCATCAGGCCCAGACACACACAGGCTACAGGAGGAGCTTCTGAGCATTGCAAAAACAACCTCCACAGCAGGGGCTGTAAGTGTGGCTTTCAGGATCCAGCTACTCCTGGACCCCCACCTGAGTCATTTATGCCGCAGTGTTACCCACTGCAGCTGTGGGTATGTGAGTGAAAACCACGGGCTTTGGTTTCCAACCACAGCCATGGGTATGTGAGTAAAAACCATGGGCTTTGGTTTCCAACCAACCTTGTGGGGAAAGAGGGTGCCTGGGGAGACACCACAGACTGCATTTGTCATGGAGGATCAGCCCCCCAAGTCATGCTTTATGGGGTGTGAGGGAAATGGTTTCCTCCACTACCTGCATGAGGTCCCTGGCACTGAGGGGTAACAGCTGCAAAATCCCTTCAGAATATCCCAGAACAGCCAAGGAAAAACCACGTCCCTGGGAATATCTGTAGCTAGTCCTGCTGAGTATGGCTGCAAAAATAGTTTTCATTTATACTCAGGAAGGGAGGTGCTGGCTGCAATTTCTCTCAGGGGAACAGGGAAGGGAGTGGGGTGGGAAGTTCTGCAAGGAACAGCATCCATTGCCCAGAACTATGCTGTACCATGCCGTACTGTGCTGTGCCGTGCTGTGCTAGCAGCTGTCAGAGCAGGAGCTGGCAGCAGGAGCTTCGCAGAGGCAAGACAGTGAGCTATGTGCAGATCCTACACACTAGAAAGTGCAAGTATGAGTCAGGGAAGCAGCAGGGAGGAGACATGAGGGCTGCCATTCCTCAGAGGGGGCCAGAGTAGACTCCAGTAGTCTCCCATTGGAAGAAGAACAATGTAGCTGATCAAGGTGTCTGAGAGGTGAAGAACTGCAGCCTCTGTGGGCACTAATTGAATGATTTCTGAACATGATCCTGGTGGCTGAATGTAGACCCAGAGCCAGATGCATGTCCAGAGTTCTGTCTTCAGCTAACACCTTCTGCCTCACGGTTCTGGAGCAGAACAGAGAACATCGTATGATGCCACATCAGCCATTTTCCTTCTTCTTGCTTCACCTTGGAAGCCCTGCTTGCAGCTTCTCCAGGGTAAGCCCCTCTTTGCCAGGACACTTCTCCTTCAACAGGACCCAAATACCTGTGGTTGCCCTCTTTCCTGAGCACCCTCTGTCCTTTCGCTCCCTTGGAAGACTTACAGTGCCAAATGCAGTGTGAAGCTGTTTGTCCCACCTGGGACCTGCATTTTAAGCATGTGCCCATACTACCTAACCCAGGAAATTTTGATTCTTTGTGTGTGTCTGGTGTTTGCCCAACAGCTATGGTGTCCCAGGGTGTCGCCCCTCAGCACTTCCCATCCATCCTGTGGTGGATAGCAATGTACTTCAAAAGGCTTCCTGCAGCCCCTCATCCCTCAGTGCAGCCCATGGTTTTCCCTGCTGCTCTTGCAGCTCCCCTGGCATGCAACAGCATGGCAACTCTGTTATTTTAAGCTCCCAAGTATTATTACAACACAGATCTTCCAGATGCAAGGATTCAAAAGTATTATGGTACAGAATGTAAGGACATATGTACTTGGATGTCTGTGCTTTCTCATGAATGCATAGACAGGTGTGTATGCACTTTATATGTTGCACTTAATATTTTTCTGTTCAACAGATACAGATGTATTTATATCTGTTTTACATATTAATGCTCAGTACATAAAATACATTTAAAATGTATATGTACCTATCAGACATACAAAACATGCTAGTATATGTTACGGGCTAAGTTTTCAGATTACTTGATTCTAGTTTATATTTTCATTTAATTTTACTTTTTAAGTGAGCTGCAACTTGTTTATTTAGGACTTTTAAATATGTATCTATATATAACTATGATTGCTGAAATAAATGTAAACATCATTAAAAAATGCATCACAATGCATCTCAGTGCAAGCTGTTTAACTGTCACAGTCAAAAATACACAAATGGAAATTATGATCAATCATGGGTGTTGCAAAAAAATATTTACTTATACAGCTATGAGAAACTGTCTTGCTGATCAGATGCACCTGAATCTGACCCTGGCAAATGCATCTCATGTAAGCCAAAGACTGAAAAATGCTTTTCCAATGAGGACTCTGACATTTTTACAAAACTCTCATCACATTTAAAACCTAAGGCCTCAGAAACAGAAGGCGTGCAAGGAAAGTGCTGGAGAGGAGCTACAGCATCCACCCTATTTTGGGTTTGGTTTTGGTATCACCTGAATTAGTTCAAAACTGTGTTAGGAAAAATAGGGAAAACCTCCCTCTGACATGTATTATAAGACCGTTTGGGATTGACACCACAGCCACACATTTGTGGTACACTTCTGGTGTAGTGCTCATTACTGAGTGGAAAAGTTGTAGTCTCCCGTGTACCCTGATTTTCAGGATTTGGCACTGATTTGCTGAGGGCTTCCCAGCTCATGCCTGAGGACAGGGAGCAGCCTGTGTATTCTGAAAGGTAGGAATGGAGACCTGACCTCACACAGGAAGAAGTTTGGGTCACAGCAGTCCCACAAGCAGAGCAGAGAATTAAACCCTACAGGTGTTGTTAAAAACAAAAGACTAAAACTTTCTGAGCTGCCACAAGAAGCGGGATTGCCCAGATCCTCAAATGGTGAAAACTGACACAAAACCCATTAACTGCACCAGAGTTTCACTGATCTGCACCAGCTGGGGACATGGTACAGTGGAAGAGAATAGACTTATAATATATGTAATGGGGTACACCTCACCCTCTTCCCCAGCTAACATCTATCAGGTGCACTAAGGCTGTGGTGATACACATTAGAGGATGTCCAGCATGATCTATGGAGTAGTTTAAATTGCATCAGACTTAAGGTGGCCTCTCACATTGCTCTCAATGGGGAAACTCAATAATTCTGAGCTGCTGTGGCTCTGAAAAATTGTGCCCATAAATCTCTTTCTCATATGCTCATCGTGTATCCAAGGATGATCATGGCACAGCTGCATTGAATATGCACCCTACAAAGTGTGTGTGGTTCAAAGAAGCAGACTTTGTTTTTTACACACGGTAGAGACGCATTTCAGTTCACCTTTAAGGAATAAGCTCCATCTCACCAATCTGTTTTTTTGGTAGTACACCTGCTAGGAAGGAAAAGGCATCTGGGTCTGCTCTGAGGAAAAGCAATCCCCTCTTGGTGATCTCAGGTCCTGGAGCCTGAGAGCACCAATTCTTTCCCAGGTGAGACACAGCCCAGTTCAGCAGTGAGGAAGAGCAGCAGTCCTATGTGCCACTTCAGCCCTGTCTAAACTCGAGTGCGGGAACAGGCAGGGGGAAGAGGAGGAAACCATATGTCAGCTGTCTGTGAAAGTATCAAATTAAGCTGATAAGTAATCTTTGCTCCATGAGGAGTGTGCTGTTGGTCTAATTAAGCCTCATTTTGAGATTAGGCACGAGTGAAGAATTGCAGGGCTTGGCAATTTATTTGCTGATTGCTCCCTGGTTGTGTTTTCCAGGCATTTTATAGGAGGTAGGATAAGTATTCTCCATTTCACACGGCTGAGGTAGTATTTGCCTGGAATGGGAAAATTAACCTCAAAATCCAGTTAATCTCAATTAGAAGGGGAAAAAAATCCATCAAAAAGCCAAACCCACCAAAACAAATCCAAACCACAGCCTTTGTGGCTCTGAGGAGTGTCCAAGGGGTAAAAAATAGTTTTCTGTGATTTCAGCAAGCCATGGTTGCAGTCCTGCTTTCCTCACCCTGTGATGAAATCAATAACAAGTCTAAGGATTAGGACACTCTGACCAGCAACGTGCTTAAATACCCAAACATCCAAACAATCCCTTTGAATTCAATGGCAGCACTCATGGAGTTAAAAATAAGCATGCCGTTAAGTGCCTTCATCAGATCAAGGTCTAATTATTTACTCCATGTGAGCTGTTCCAGAGGAACTCCTGTCTTTGCTGTTGGGGTTGCTAAACTTAAGAAAAATAGCCTACAATTCTAATTTTTGTACTGGCAAAATGAAGTTCTCTAAAAATCTTTTTGTGCCATAAAACCCATGTCAAACAGATTAAAATAAAACAGCAAAGACAAATTTCCTAAAAGAAAATAAATCTTCTATAGACAAAGAAATTTTGACAGAGACCTTATGGATGATTTCAAGTGATATTTTTAGGCAAGTCTTGTCTTTGGGAACTTTAATTTACAATGTTTTTGAAAGTCTGTTGCTACTTCTGGATGGATTTGATATGGTGTGTCAATAAGGGGGAAGCAAAAATGAATATGAAATGAAATGTGGAGTCTCCACATTAATTTCTGAATATTTCTTCTGTCATTTCAGGACAATTTGTCGCCCATGCATCAAGTTCTCCAAGGCCTCCTGCTGCATGTTATGTCCCTAATTATTTAAAGCAGCTTTAAGGAAAACACTTTTGTACCCCCCCGTTGCATCTGGTCATCTCTGGCCCAAACTGGCAATCACAGTTGTAAAAAATCTCATCTAAACAAGTGTGTTAAAGTGCTTCTTTGAGTGCTTAGATCAAGATTCCTGAGTTTGACTGAATGTTTTCCAATATCTTTTGTAGCCTGTGAAATCTGGGGTGGAAGCCTCAGAAGGAGGTTCAGAGGAACCTTCAGCAGAACCTCAGAGGAAGCATCAAGCTCCTCCAAGAACCCCAGTACCACTTGCTTCTGGTTGAATTGGAAATGCTGTCAGGACAGGGTCTTACCTAATGACCAGTGCTTTCAGTAACGGCCCCAAGCATGTGCCTGAGAGGGAAGGGTGGAGGCAAGAGTGAAATATACTTAAGAGTTAATGAAATCTTTCCTTTAAGTAACTGAGATGAGCATTTGACTTATGTTTCTTGGCTGGAGGCTTCCAACCAAGGCCAATTTGTCCTATCCTCACATGCCAGGGCCAGAATTCATCTCAGAGCACATCAGGCACTTGCTTTGCAGCAGCTGGGGTGAAACACAGGCTCTCCTGAGGGTGATTCACATCACAGGTGGGCTAAGGTGCCCTCGGGATGTGCCTGCCTTGTCTATAATGGGAACCAAGGGCTGCCAGCACTCTAAACTTAGCCACCTCAGCTACATGCCTACAGCACAATAGGATGAATCTGGGCTTATACATATATTTTCCTCCCTTCAGGTAAAATTTCACTTTGCATTGACCTTCTGCACTGTTCCTCTCTCAAAAGCAGTCTCCAGGGCAGCATCAGGGCTCGCAGAGCAAACAGACACCGCGTTGACCCTGCA
Source organism: Zonotrichia leucophrys gambelii (assembly GCF_028769735.1). Taxonomy (NCBI): domain Eukaryota; kingdom Metazoa; phylum Chordata; class Aves; order Passeriformes; family Passerellidae; genus Zonotrichia; species Zonotrichia leucophrys. The sequence goes on along the minus strand of NC_088171.1, from coordinate 46,193,164 downwards.
GACTTTTGCCATTCATGCCCCCTCCCTTGGGGGTTTCAGGGGTGTTTCAGGGCTTGCATCCCTTCCTTGAGATGCTGGCACTATTAATATTCCTGATCATAAACTCCAGAGAAACACAAACAAAGCTCCCACACTCCGAGAATAGCTCCAGTGCTAAATATAGGGGATTTTTATGAATCTATTTGCCACTTCCATTAGTCAGGGCAGAAATACATCATTGTAAGACGCCTAAGCATTTTGTCATTGCTCACTGGCTGTATCAAAACCTAGTCTAAGCAGTCATCACTGTATTTCTGATTAATATTATAACAACCACTGGCTAATCACAGAGTCAGCAGTGCAAACTGCTGTAATCGTTATCTTTCTGGCTAAGTAACCTCCCCATTATTAGTTGTATACTGCAGATTTTGGCACGTGGGGGGTTCTTTTTTCTTCTAATGTTAAATGTGAGATTTTATCCTCAAAGGAGTGATTATCTCAGAGCAAAATTGGCAAGGTTAAACACTATCTATAAAAAAACATTCAGCAGTGTGCCATGAAATGAATTACACAATATATCACTCATCTACCTGGCTTTTGAAAAAGTGTGAATATTGTGTTTGTTCAGTCTGGGTGAGTATTTTATATTAGGCTTCTTTTTCATGAAGGTAAAAACGACCTTGGTCATTAGAAAGAGAAGATATATTGAACCGGATAGAATCAACACAGTTCCATTTCATTTAGTCCCCTCTAAAATTGAAAGAAGAGAAATACAGATTGAATTTATTTTACTATATATTGCCTCATTTGAACTCTAGTAAAGCACTAGCCACTAAGGACAGCCCTTTTCCCACCTCCCTTCCATAATCTCTTACAGATGGCATGTTAAGGAAATTGCCTTGACTTTATTGATTCCTTGCTATAAGGTTCAACTAACAGCTGGTGTGTTACTGGGGAAATATATGCTGTACTATAGTTACAGGAAGGTAGCTTTTTGACCTGGCAGCTCTGTGTACCTGTACAAAAAAAACCAAAAAATCTTGACATTTTAAAATTCCAAATTGGTATATTTTTTCCCCCTCTAAGACATTAGTAGATCTTATCTTTAAGGCCTCATTTTAAAAAGCAGTATCTTACCACTGTGAGTATTTTACAGAATGGAGGAAAACAGTATCCTGCCAAGATGGAAGGGCACAGGGAGAAAATTAGCTGCTATATTCTGCCAGGTCACCATAATTTTCCATTTGTTTTTTTCCAGAAATATTTATTTTGAGGATATTATAAAAAGGCCAGTGTGTGATGCTGCATGCTACTGGCCTCTCACAGCTCAATAATTCATCAGCTGGAGCTCAGACATCTCCAAATTTAAATTTCCTGTTCAAGTGAAGTGATCAATGTGCACTCTTTCTTCTCTCTATTTTGATTTCAAGATTAATCGGTGTCTTAAAAATTCTGGGGAGTAGTTTCATCTGGCAGGAACCACTCTAGCTCTAGTGGAGCCCAAAGTCCACCCATTTCTACCAGCTTAGCAGCTGGCCCTCTGAATGTGAAAATCTACATTATCACCTGTTTTATAGGTGATAATTGCTGCCTAAGTACTGCAAGAGCAGGATATTAGCACTAGTTCTGAGAAACTTCACAGCAGGTCAAATTCATCCCTCCACTGAGGAGCTGGTGGCACATCTTCCAACACATATCATCTCCCAAGGTTTTCCCCAACCCCATCACTCCCCTCCATTCTTTGTCTTTTCCCCACAATGATCCTTTTCCTGCTTCCTGAGCAGCTGCAGGTTGCATTGCAGAAATGAAAACCTGGCTGGGAAGCTATTGATGAAGCAGAAATGAAAGCATGAAGCTCCCAACCTGCAACTCCCACAAGACTTCTGAAAATCAGTGTAAACTGTGTGTCTCTTTTGTCCCAAATAGTTCAGAGAGAGTGAGGTTTTATTTGTTTGTTTGTTTTTTTACGTTGTGAGAAGTGTAGAGTTGCCTACAATGTAATATAACCTTAAAATATTTCTTGTTCTCGTGATCCTACATTGTCCCCCACAATATTTGCTGGTGTTCCCCTGGAATCACTCCATCATGGGATATCTCCTCTCCCATTTTAAAAAATACATTATTATATTTCACCACTGGAGGGTTCAAAACTTGAAGTCTCGAAACTTGTATGCTTTTTCTGCCTGTCTGTAGCACATTACATTTTAAATTATGTTTATCTTCCTGTGGATGCTTGTTTTAGCTCCTAGCTTTTTGACACTTTGGCTAACTTTTCAGAAGAGCGTGTAACAGGGATTGATGCAACACATGGAGCTGGTAGTGAGATGGGCTGTAGGGCTGGGAAGGAACAGACAATGTGAGCTACACCCCTATGTGTCAGTGGCTTGGTATTTGTCATATGCTACTTTGGGGTCCAAACTGTGAGAAATAGCTACTCACTTTTCAGCGTTTAGGAAGGTTTATTAAACCTTATCAAAAATACAACAGAAGACTTAATAAAGGAATAAGGTTACGGTGCTGGGAGCAAAAGATTTTCTCCGCCATGGGCTCAGCCCCCTCACAATGGAGGTTTTTCCTTTTTCACGCTTTAGACCCTCCCAAAATTCTGTCCATCAACCTCTTCTTTGCTGTCCAGTGGTGGAGATCTCTTCCTCAAATCCTGACTGGAGGTCAGGTGTAGCCGTAGTGACAAGCCAGCCCTCCCAGATGTCCCAACTCCAGCTGTCCCTTGATAACCACACAAGGGGCTACAACATAACTATAAATCTATAAACTTTTCTTAACCTATATACATTATATTTGTCTATTAATTGTGAGAGTCAATGATCACATTACTCATCTATCACAAAACCCACTCCCTGGGAAGATTTCAGTGGGATGGATTACAGTTCAAAGTTGTATAGGTATACTTCTATTGGACTTGTCTCCACAAAGTAAATATATTCGTGGTATAAAATCTCCTAAGGGCTGATATGGAATTCTTCCATTCATCAGTCAAATGGTGTCACTGGTATGGAGCGTGGCTGCCCTAGTCTACTGCCAGGGTGGATTCAAAGGCAGTATACACAGCAGTGTAATTCAGATATCTTGGCCTCATTCCTCACCTCTGCAGCAGAGCTCAGCATTGCAGAGCTCACTAGCACCAGCAGGGAGAGGCATCCCATTTTGGATATAAAGCCATTTGCACCCCTATTAATTCCCTCTACCATGCATTAAGGAAAAGTTTTGCAGTCATTTGATCAGGTGCTCCCTAGCTCCTCCAAGGCAAATATTGGGTGGCTCCCAAGAACAGTCTGTACTCTGTGACCTTCAGCCATACCTGAAGTTTGAGTTGAGAACTTTTGTTGGCTCTGATGATTTCTCTAGCAAAATCCAAGATGAGAAAGAAAACCTTCAAGGTCAGCATGTGTCTCTCTCCTCACTCAACAGCTTCCTTTCCTTCCACCTGGCTTCCATCTTTGTCCTCCCCAATTGCTCTAGGGCTTGAGTGCCTCACACTGGTACAGGTTTCTTTTCATCCCTTCCCACTGAGCAAAATTTTATTGCTTTAATTCTGCTGGTTGAGTAACTGATCTACAGAGAGATTAAACAACTCTCTGCAAGCCCAATGATAACTCAGTAGCAGAGCAGGTCCCAGGCTCAGCTCCCATGCTGTCCTTTCCTCCCAGCCTCCTCTACAGACCAGCTGCATACAGCCCTACCAGGCTGCTCCACCACAGCTTCATCTCACTGAAATCTCTGCATATGAGGGCATACCCCAATTAGTTTCCCTTTTCATCTGCCAGCACCAGTGGAAGTCTCTCCATACCATTGTAAAAGGAAGGATTCTTTTGAAACACGTTTTAAAGCTGCCTCAGACAATACAATGCTGCCTGGAGATAGGAGAAGGATTCACAAATTTCTCACCCCAGGGGCCCAGACCCAGAGGCCACTGTGGCACCCTCATGTCACCTTATTGCAAGACCTGTGGTCCCTCTCTAGGCACAGCAAATGCCAAATAGCAGGAGGCTGGTTAAGGTTCTATTACATTGTAGGCAACTCTACATTTCTCTCAATTAAAAAAAAAAAATTGCCTTCCACTTTTACTTTATCACTGCCTATTTGTGATGTTTAAATGACATATGACATTGCACCAGAATTCTGCCAGCGTGGCTTTGTTCCCCTCCTTCCACAAACCCCGGCAGACTTTGAAGAACAAGGAACCCAACTCTGAGAGCTGGAGCTGCTGCAGGCTGTGATATTCATGTGGCATTAGATCATGTTAACGTTAGGTATAATCCAGTACAAATCCTCTTAGTGTCACTGGCACTGTAAGGGCTGTTATAATTGCTCATAGCTTAAAACAATTTTGCAGCTTTTCTTCACCTCCGCAAGTCAGTTCCAATTAGAGGAAGGGAACTTTCTGAACCTGCAGAGTTTCTATTTAGGACACAGCCCTGTCCTGACAACACGCTGTCAGACCTGCAGAGCAGACAGGAAAACGGCCACTGCATTACAGAGACGTGACAAAAACAGGGGGAGAAGAGGAACATGTGTGCTCCAGTTTCTTTCAGAGTCTCTTGGAAGCACCTCCTCAGGAGTTTTTATTTTGCCTGACACGGTGCTGGCGGGGCCGCACGGCCTCCTTCTGCACCTCCTGCTTTTCAAATAATGTTCCTTTTTCAGAAAGTTGGAGGAAAGAGAGAGGAGAGAAAGGAGAACAAATCAAGTGGCAGCAAGGCTGTAAAAGTGCCTTTGACTGGAGGGAAGGCAGGATTTTGAGCAGAGTGAACAAGCCCCATGCCCAGAGGCAAGAGGAGCGTGGTGTGGGGGAGACAATGCCCAGCCACAGTGGGCTTGTGTCCCCCCACACAGTGGGGTGATGTGGGGTCATCCTAAGCGGAGCCAGGCACCAGGGCTGTGGCCACAAAGGTGCTTGTGTGTGGGATGCACACACTGGTCAGCAAACCCACCTCTACAAGGACAAAGACTTGGCCCCTCCACCCTGTTGGCAGCAACATCCCTCCAATCCCACCTCTCCTGTCCCTAGTGCTCACAGCTGCAGGTGTCCCATATCCATGGGTGAGCAATGGCAGGAGCAGGATGGCTCATGTGCTCCAGGTTTGAGAGAACTGGCTGCCTGCACATTGTAAGCAAAGCAATATTTCCTACCAGGCTGTTTAGCTGCCAGGGTCCCTGATGCCATCAGTGTTTTCCCAGGAGTGAGAAGAAACAAGCAGTTTGGCTTTACGTGAAGGATCAGACAGCTAGAGAGAGCACCTGCCATATCTGGGTGTGCCTCCAGGGTAACGAGGGAAACCTTCTGTTGCTCATCCTTGTTTTCCAAGGAGCTCATCATAACAGCCTCCCATGCTCTTAAAAGAGTTGGCAGAAGGAATGACCATAAACATGACCCCATCACTGGCCAAATACACTCTGTCAGAGAGTTCAATCTGAGGCCAGCTTTGCAGTAGAAAGCTTGAAGTACATGGCAGCTGAAGCTTTGTTCCAGCCTGAAGGGGTGGTGTTTGGAATTGATGTGCCTCCTGAGAGCCTGGAAAACAGCAATGTGCCAAGATATCAGCTGGTTAAGTTATGCACATGAGTGGGAACCAATACAGCAAAATCAAACAGGAAAACTCTCTGTCCTCCAATGGCTCCTCTCACTTTTTGCTGAGATCATCTACTCTTTCTCTCTCTCACTCTCTCTCTCTCCGCTTTGCCTGAAATAGCTGAAATAGCTCTGCACCAATTTAGTTAACCCAGAGCAGGAATGCTTCTGCCAAGGTGAGCTGATTCAGTTTGGTGGAAGGTCCCGTGAAGGGGGTGACAGGGGAGCTCATGCACCTGGCAGCAGGGATAGAGTGAGGAAGTGGAGAGGGACAGAGTGGGGCAAAACCCCCCATCCAGCAGAAACAAAGGCTGAGAGTGGCTCAGCCAGAACACATGCACAGGACGAGAAATGCACAAGTGAGCAGGTACAAAGTAAATAAATAAAGACTCAGGGGTGTGAGATCCAAGAATAAACCAAAGATTTTTGCTTTCTTTCCTTCCTTCCTCCCTCCCTATCCACCCACCCATAGTAACAGAAGCACAGAAGAGGAAATGAATTTCAGGAACCAGGTCTGGAGAGGAAGACGCACTCCTTGCTGCCTCCTGTTATGCTTGGCTCGAGCTGGACAGACACACCTGGCCTTCCAAACAGGCACTATTTATACACCTCCTTCCCCACAGCGCCGTGTTCCTCTCCCCCCTGCTCCCCCCAGCCTGTCTGCAGGCAGTCTGCCAGGGCAGGGTGGAGAGGAGACCCCAGGGCAGTGTGGAGCAGGCAGGGCTGGCCTCAGGGAGGCCACTCTCTGCTGCTAGCACGGGAAGCAGTCAATCCATCACCGCCCAGCACCGGCTGAGCCTTTCCTTCTCCAGCGATCCTGGTGCTGAGCTGCACCTTCTTTCCCTCTCTCAGCTGCCCTGGGAGCATCAGAAGGGAATGGATTTGTAGGTGCTTCCTGCTTGCAGCAGCTCTCCCAAAGCTCCTCTTCCCTCATTTCCCTAGTGCTTGGAGTTTGTCCCCAGCCCATGGTACCTTTGACTCTCAGGTGACGTTTAGCAAAAGTAAACCTCTCTAGAGGAGAGATTGGGATCTGGATACCCCAGACTGAGGGTATCATGCTGGTTTCAATGCTGTGCAGCAAAAATGGAGCAGGTAACTCGATGCAAAAAAAATAGGGGGATTTAGGTCTGGAAATACTAGGAAAAACTAGGAAATACTAAATGTGGCCTGTGGGATAGAAGCAGAAGAGAAGCAAGTCAATAGGCATGGCCAGCTTCATTTCTCCTTGCAAAAGAAACTGGCCAAGTGGAAGTAAAATCTAGTTAACCTGTACCACTAAATCTACTTTCCTGATGGTAACAGAAGCCAAGTTTAGAGGCTTTTCATGACTAGCAACTGCAGTGGAATCATTCATCAAGAAATGGAGCCAGTCCTCCAAACTGAGTTTGTGTCCCATGCTCAGCTTCCCTAAGAATTCAGAACAAAGTTGGCTAAAGCTGCTTCAGCCTCTGCATTGCAGCTGGTCCAGCATCAGGACCTTGCTGGTGGATCTGCAAATCCTGCTTGATATAGCAACCAGGAAAATTACCATGGGGGAAATTGGAGTGTAAACCTGCCGAGCCAGCAGCTAGTCAGCAGTATGTGCCCATTCTTGCCCTACAGTACCTGCAAGGTGACCTCTCCATCAGTGGAGGAGAGCAGTTCAGTTCAATAAACCAAACTGGATGTTTCAATCACCTTGCCTTCCTTAGCAGTGATATCTAGCAGTAAAATGACAGCATAAAGAATAAGCCAGTAAATTAAAATGACCCAGCTCTATGATGTTGAGAGAATCTGCAGTGGAGCTCTGACTTGCTGACATGCAGAGTGTCCTCAGCTCCCAGTAGCCTCTCTGGGTGTCTGAAAGCATGCCATGATAGACAACAAATTACTGGCTTCTTTCTGCACATCTCTGGAGATTTTCCAAGAATTCCTGCAGGACTTTGTTGACTTTGCAACAGAAAAGTTCATTGTTCAGGAAGCCAGCGATTCGTTCCAGGAAGAGTTTGCTTCCATAAGATTTGTTAGCAAGGGGGAAGGCAGGCTGAAGATGGCCATGTAGGGAGACAGTTACTTGTGTTTGAAACATGTCTGTTTACATGAGCAGGCAGAGTGCCAAGCAAGGATGTCCTCATATTCTCCTGCAATTGAATTTTTTTCTTCTGAAATGCATCCTTCCCTCCCAGCTCCCAGCACATCCTCAGCCGTTGGGTATGAGTGACATTAGCCCAGAGGATGCTCCCTCCCCTGGTTTCTCTCAGTCTCAGCTCCATCCTCAGCCCCTTTCAGCGTATTTTACACAAGGGAGAGTCACACATTAAAAACAAATTTTTTAAGCAGCTCTGTCATTTTTACCAAAACAGACGTGCTGATAAATGTGGAATGATCCTTTCCCTGTGATGTCACAGCAACATGCATTCAAATTCACTTGATAGAAACAAACGTGCTTAGACTTCTGCAAATGGGAGAAAGCTGCCTCTGAAATTATTTCCATTTTCAAGGTCAGTAAGCAAAGAGTCAGTCCATGTTCCTTGGAGACAGCCTCCAATCAGAGAAACGGTTCCCCTGTCAGCCAGCTGTTATCTGCATAGTCCTTCTCCTCTATTTGATGTGCCACGGGCTTCTTGTCACTTGGCTGTGAGATATTTTCATCATTCCTCTAGATGACACCCTTCGCGTTCCCTCTTCCCTCGTGCAGAAATCCCAACATCTAATAGCAGCAGGGGATTAGGATGCATCCAAACCAGCTCAGGCTCTTCCTAGCACTGTTACCAAAATGCTATTTTCCCAGAACATATTTCCTATATATCTTACAGCCTCTTTAGCACTTTTTGCTGCAAATAAATACATTGATTGTAATAGCCACTTGGATTTGACCCAGAGGGGACTGATTAGGTTCTTAATGAGCTGTGCAGGGCACATTCTCTATTGGCTAAATCTTGAGGTGCTTACTCAGGCAAATCACCACAGAGGCTGAGGCTGTGTAAAACACTTCCAGATGTGGCCCCTTCAAATTAACAAGAACACTAAGCATCATTTGTTTCAGCACCAAGAAAGGAAAACCCTCCTAGCTCACTGGCTGATTTGCAGCTTTTGATCTCTCTTTCCCAGTGCCTCCTGCCCTAATTGTGAAAGGGAAGGTTGAGGAAGCACAGGCAGAGATTCTAGCATGATGTCCCCCCAGCTGCCAGTGGTCCCACAGCTTAACTCCATGCAGGCTCGAAGGTGAGGTGAAGCAGTTTTAAGAAGGGAAACTCCTCCCCATGCATGCCTTGGAGAATCCCAGAGTGAGCAGGGTGCCCACACCATCCTGTCCTGAGAAGGGTGGCAGAACACGTACTTGTCTGGGAACAAAAAGCTGCATGAGCACCCTGGCCCTGCTGGGGAGAAGTGTGTGTGTGTACACGTGTGTGTGCGGCTGGCATGTGGATCCCATGGGAATGAGGCTGTAACTTCCTGGATTGCCAGGCACTGGAACAGGCTGTCCAGGGAAGCAGGTGAGTCAACATCCCTGGAGAGCTTGGGTCTGTTTTCTCCACGCAAAGAGAAGGCTGGATTACAGGGTGGCTCTTATGCTTTCCAGGGCATGATTACACCACACATTTTCAGTGCATTAGAGGCAACTCCCTGATGTGCTTCTTTGGCCCTGGGTGCCCTGCCAGTTTCCATGCAGTGAGAATCATCTCCAAAGCCCCCAACACCACGAAGTGACTCACCGAAGGCATCTGTCCTCCTTCAGATCAGGGAAACTGTGATATTGCAAGGGACTGTCTCCCTCGTGTATCTGACTCAAGAACCAATGGGAGAGGGAGCTTCTTATATTTACAGGCCTGGAAACATATGTAAATATGGAAACAGACTGAAATATCTCACTTCTCTTACAGAACTGTTTTAATATTGATAGATACCAGGGAGAAAGTATTTCTCTTAAGTTAGATCACACAGTATTTCTATTAATTTCACATATTTCTATATTATCCACAGCTGGATAACTATAGCTGAACAGCTTGCACATAGAGCAAAAGTAACTTTTCTATATGTCATAATTCTACATGTGATATAAACATGACAGGTGTACTATAATACAGTATAAATCCATTTAACACCATGTATAGCTTGTGCCTGATTGTCACATATAGCAAAGGGTGATCTTCACAGCTAACACAAGCAGAAGTGTCACAGGAAAGAGCAGTGTGAATAAAGAGGACAAATGTAAGATATGAAATATATGAATATGGCCATGGGACGCTCAATAAAATTGCTGTGCTGGGTGCACCTCACTGTGATAACCACTGCTGATCAAGCCTCAGCATTCCTTGAAGTCAATAAAGCTGCTTAAAGCAACCTTGACACTGGGACTGCCTCAGAAATGCACAGGAAACTAGAAGATATATTAATATATTGTAATACAAGAGAAACACAAGTGTTACTGTAGTAGCAGTGATCTTACTAATCCTAATACTGTCCCAAAGAGGAAAAGGAGAGAGAAAGCTCTCTCCTGTCTGTTCCTTTTTGGTGAACAGTAAGTAATAGATGGTCTGAAAAGTGATGATGAGACTGGTTTCTCCTACTTTTTCTTGCATGTTGCAATTTCCAAATAGTGGCTGCCAGGTCAGCCCATGCTTTGCAATTTATTGTATGAAAACAGCAACTGTTTCCTCATGTACTTACTTTCCTCTGTTATTTGGCCACTTCAACCAAATCCTGCATTACTGAAAATTCAAATAAGTTCTGGTCAAATAATGAAAACAAATAAATGAGTATATAAATACTATTGTGAGTAAAGGAGCTAAATTTATCTCTCTTGGATTTCTAGGAAGTCACATTTATTACTGGTTTTGAATACTTAGAAACCTGTTAGCATTGATGGGAATGCTCACAAATCCTGGTCATCCTGTTGATTTATGCAGGACTGCTGGTTGTGTTTGGTGAATAAACACATTGTGAAGATGCTCAGCCAACCCTCCAGTCCCAGAAACAGGACTCAGTGACTTGTGTGCTCACTTGTGGGCTAAGAGGACCAAACTTTAGATCAGCTGTTGAAGGCTTGGGGCAAGTGCTCTGCTGACAGCTTGATGTGTATCCTTATGTGCAGAAATAATCTTGTTTTTCTTTGTTTTGGTGCCACATCAGGTGATTGCTGTAATACCAATGTAATCAATGACAATTCAAACAAGTGGAGGAATTAATCCAGAGTCTCCCATGACTGAAATCATGACTGGCTCACGAATGATTTGTGTCAAAATGGAAAAATCCACCCTCAGTCTTAACTAAAAAAAACTAGCATTGCTAGAATTCAAAATGAGTTCCTTCTCTTCAGACCCCAGCAATAAGTAAGCCCCCTTCTCCACCTGAGAAAGACATATCTTTCTCCATCATTCTTGGTTTTAAAGAGTCTGACTCATGAGCTAACGCGACTTCAGAATAAAGATGGAGGATATTTAGTTATTCTTGTTTTTCTCTAGAAAAATTTTCTGTGGGTCACTGCAGCTTTAATTCAGAATTGTATTGACTGATTTCTTTCTGCATCCTAAGGAGTTGCTAAGCAACATGGATTCTCTCTCGCCATGCATTTGTCAAGACAGAGAAAAGTGGGAAGAAATAGGAAAAGATTCACCTCCTCTAATATATCTATCAAACCAGAGAGTATCACTTATTTCAGTATCACCCAGACTTCAAATATTGATATATTATTGAATTCCTGAGTGCTGTAGCTGGTTCTAGAGTCTCAGTTCAAAACCAACGAAGGTCTGATTTTTGTTCTCATTGATAAGACACTGTTGAATGATGACTTTTGACCATTAGAGCATCTTTAGCCTATGGCTCATAAATCTTCTCATAAATTAGAAATAGGCAGTGGTCTGTCATGCCAAATTCTTTGGTTACTTCTCATGGGGAGCAAAGGGTTGGGAGATGAAGGCTTGGCTGTACTCAGCCTGAAGCTCTCTGAGATCTTCAGAAAAGGCAAGTCATTCCAGGCAGTCAGCACAGCCTGAATGCTACAATTTTGCCCTTGCAGGCTCTGAACTTATGGCTTGTGAGCCAGTGTAATAACAAGATCAGTCAGAGAGGGTACAGCAATGCTGTGATGTTCACTATGCACTATACCCTATATATTCAACGTAAGCACACGTGGTTCCATAACCATGCTGCTTGAAAGGCCAGTCAGAAGCCTTCATGTGGTCACCAAACATAGTTGAAAAAAGCCCCCATATATTCAATTTTGATGTCTCCAAGACAGTGGTCACCAAACTTTATGGATTTACTTATTTTCCTTGCTCTTTGGCAAAATGATTCTTTGCTGGGTGGATCTTCACTACACTGCATGTTTTGTGTCTACCTCACCTCAGAAAGCAGAGCTGGTATTTGCCACCTAGCTGTCTTGCTCTTTCAGAGCTGTACTGCAAATAGATCTCTACAAGCCATAAAGACATCATTTTGTTGTGGTTGCTGAAATATTCAGAAGTAACTTGGAATACAGAGAAGTGAAGCCAAATTTTGCAATGCACTGCACTAAGGAAAACTAGGAAAAAATATATTGACCTTTATGTCTTGATTTTAAGTATAGTCAATGGAACCATTCCTTATTCACTGAGAACAGAATCTGTGCCTCTTTGCTGCCCTTGAAAGCCAGATTTTTTTTCCCTCAGAAACATCTATTTGTAACTTCAGTTGACAACACATATCTGAGGGCTCTCAAAGTGGGCAGCAGATAAGCGTTATTGATTGACTTTACCCCTGTTGTTTGTTATATAGTAAACTCTGCTTCTCCTAAATAGCCTTTGGAGGGGCAAGACCAGCAACTCCATTTGCTTATTCTGAAATTAAGATCACAGTAATGTTTGGAATACTGTAATGGAAAGTTGTAAAAATCTGCTTGCATTTCAGAAACTTTGTCAAATGGTGTATGAGGCTCACTCCGTGTTGTGGGCCACTTTACCTGCAATATTTGGAGTATGGCTTCAGAAATTAATTTATATTATTAAATTGGTTTATCTTGAATGTATTTACAGCTCTTAATGTCTGTCTCTTTTTGCTATTCTCACATTTATTGCCAGACACAAGGGTAAAAACATTTAATTATATACTGTGGGTTTTAATTATATATACTGGGAGATGATGATGTATATAGATGTATAATCTCAAATGTGTACACTGAGTCCCTAACTATAGAAATTAACCTTAAGCAAGTCAGAAAAGGAAGAATTACATACAACCCCGTGTGCAGATTCAAAAGAACTTGAAATGCATCCATCAGCCCACCCCACACCATGATGATTGAGACAGAGATCCATGTTTCTTTGGCCAATTCAGTGAGGATTTCCAAATTGTCTGGAATTCTTCAAGGTGCAGAAAACCCCACCAAATTTGTCATTTCTGAGTTGAAGGACTGTAGACAGGTTGAGTGGGTCTGTAGTACAAATACAATCACTGCACACTGGGAAATTCTTGTCAATCAATAAATAACAGAACTTTTCAGGTCTGAAAATATGAATACAATTTCTACAATCTCAGTTCCTATTCTTATCTTAAAAAATCAATATGATATGCAACTCCAAACTCTGCTAAATATATAACTCAATTTACAGGTCTGGTGCAAATTTCTGTGCTTATGTCTTGCTCTATTCTCAGTAGGTTTGAATACTCATACTAACAAGCCCTGCAAAAGTGATTTTGGGATCAGGCACTATTTATTAAAAATTATGAAATCTCTTTTTTTCCTTATTTTTTCAGTTGTACTGTCTTGGGCTGTAGTGTGCTGGTAATGTGTCTGAGTCACAGTCTCTGTGTGTGTATATGTATTTATATATAGCTCACTGTATTTATAGCTGTGAATCTTGAGTCTGGTACGGCAACACAGTGAACAAAGCAAATTGGAAAAGCACTTTTCTTAAGCAATAAGAAGACATGCTATCAGTGCCTTTCTGCACAATTACTGCCTGCCCCAGGCACTGCTCTAAGGCACAGAGTCAAAGGTTGGCTTTCTCAACCACTCAATAAATACTTTAAATCTCATTCTTATTGCTACTTTGACATGAAAAAGGGAGGGGAGGGGGTAGAATTAATAGGTATGCATTCATTAGAAGTTGTCACTGGAATTCTTTACCTTCTCAGATCATCCTACATTTGAGAACCTCAGAGATATTTACAAATGCTATTGAATCATGTCTCACCACACTCGTGAGACTTACAAGCCTGATCTTTAAGCCAACAGTTGTCTTTCCATTAATGTGCCTGGACTTTGGCTAAGTCACTCATTTTTAAAGGCATCTGCATTTTTACAGACAAAAAATTAGTGGGGAGGCTAATTGACTTTGCCAGGTTCACAAAGCCAGTTGTACCAGCTGGGAAGAGTTGTATCCTGACTTCTGGTCTGAACTGCATGGCTGGGTTGATATTTGCCACCTCTCCTAGGAAAACGGACTAGGAAAATAATCTGGTCCAAAATCAAACTAAAAGTCCCTCTTCCCCAAGCTATTTCTTTGAGACCCCTATCTGTTGATGTATTTGAAGAGAACCAATTTTCTGTACTGCAGCTTAAACACATTAGTGGAGATATCTGTCAGCACTCCCTATTTCCTGAGACACAGGTCACTGTTATGAGGAGCTGTTGCCAGCCAGCAAGAACAATGCTCTGTTCAGTCATCCTATGTCAAATATTAAGCCGAAGTAATTTTACCAATACTTAAAAACAAACAAAAGTAGCCGAACTTGGTAGACACAAGATGGAAGATTTAAACTTCAAATGGTGTGAAAGAAATGGTTGAAAGTATTACCTTTGACAACAAAACAGGGAAACAGAAACTGCTTTGCAACAATATTGGCAATATCTGGTAGCGCTGGCACACTAGGAACAGCATACCACAATGAAAAAATAATATCCATTAAAACATTAAACATGCCCTATTCTTTGCACAACATGTTGACTGTCTTCTTTCTTCCTCTCTTCTTAAATTCCAAAATATACAATAATGTAATGATCATATCTCATTCCCTATGGATGCAGACCTAAACCCCAACCTCACATTTCCCCCCTGGCGGAACAACTCTGCATAAAGCTTCCTGGAGCATGGCTATATCCCAGCCAAGTGCTTTGAGTACACCATGGTTTTGCATCAGAGTGAGAAAGAGTGGCTGCTATTAAACATTTGTTTCTTTTTCTGCTTCCCAGTGACCAAAGTTGCCCTCTGATAGTTCCCTGAAAATTCAAAGAGAAGTTTCTATCCTGAAAATAAACGGATTGGTAGATTTAAAAAAGAAATCTATTTCATTTTGGAGCTTCAGAATGCTGAGCCAGATTTCTCAGTATAAAACCTGTTATGGAGCTACTGCCACAATAGACTCAGAATGAACATATCCCCAGTTCAGTTCACTATAATTCCTTCCTTTTAAACCTTTCAAAATCACAGATATGTGTGTAGCTGATGAATGTGTACTTTTTGCTTTTTGCAGAGGGGCTTGCTGCATTTTTAGGATGCAATGCCCTTCGCTGTCACAGAGTAAGGAGCTTTCCTGCATGGAATATATCCTCTAAGCTGAGTTAAAGCCAAATCCAGAGGTAAGAGCCCCAAAGCAGTCCCTTTGCAGAGTCTCCACCAGCAGCTGGCAAGCAGTGTGTGGCTCCATGGCCTTCTGTGATGCTGGCACAGGGGCAGGGGCTGCCTTTGGGTCACCAACCTGCTGTGGCGTTCCTCACTGTCCCTGCACCAGCTTGTCATTCCACCAGCTTCTCTGAGCAATGCCACTATGAAAATGTCATTATGAAGATCCTTCACAAGGTACAGCAGCTGCCTTAGAACCACATTTTGGGAACACAAATCTCATTATTTACATAAGAGACTGTTTCCAATGCACCAAGACATACGCATATGTGTGTATATTTCTATACATACGTGCATCTGGAGGTACAACATCGGCACCCACGAGGGTGAGTACTTTGGGGTGCAGTCCTAGTTGAAATGCATTAGCCATGTGTCTCTACTGTCCTTTGTGAGTGCCTGCAGCTGCAGCTGTGTGCAGGAGTTGCTTTGGTTGCTCCAGAATGTCAAGGGTTTGACCACTGTGTGAGGCTGGACCCAAAGTCCTTTGAAATCAGTGGGAATATTTTCATGGAAGCTGATGGTCTTCTGGTTTGCTTGTTGTGGCTTTGCAATCAGAACCGACATGGAGAAGGGGAGGGTCCCTCCACTGCCACCAGGGTGGATGTCACCTCAAACCACAGCCAACAGCACAAGCAGACTGAAGGAATGATTGCCATGGAAATTTCCCAAGAGGCAGAATGGGTTTTTTCCAAAGTTTTGGTCTCAGGGATTTACTGTAACAATAACCCGGGGAAAAAAAAAAGACAAAATAGTTCCTGCATTTGTGAAGAAGGAAAACAGTGACTAAAGAAATGCTGGCTCCTCTTCATCTCACTCTGTGGTGGAAATAACCTCTGATTTTGCTCTGTGACCTTCCCATGAACTTCCTTTGAAATCATAATTCGCCTGATATCTACAGCAACTTTGGCCTCTCAGGAGGGGAGATGTCAAATTTTTCCTCTCTTCTGATCTATAGAGATGCATCAATCTTTTTAGGGACTGTGGGTGCTCCTCACCCAACATTTCTGTGAAGTTGGAGCACCTGTTGAAAAGGTGGGAGAAGACTTCTGGTGTACAGTTCCTCTGCAAGTGGAGCCAGCTCCCCAGAGCTCCTCAGCGGGGAGCACCAGGAAATTACTGGCAAAAATCAGTGCAAGTGGTCCTTGGTTCTGCCAATATACAATCTATATGTCAGCACTGGAGAACAGAGTCTGAACACTGAAAAAGCACATCATTATTACAGTTATTTTTTGTTTAAATCACTGCCTTTTTGTCTGGCCAGAGAGCTGCTAGTGCCCACTGGCAGTGGAAGAGATAGAGAAGAAAACATTTCCCCTCTGACTATGGGAATTTCCCTTTGTTTTCATCCAAAATCGTTGTAATAAATTGGAATGTGGAGGGAGGTAGATTCTCATCTCATGCAAAACTGCCTCATCCTTTGGCTTCGTTGAGGTGGCAAGAGTTCACATCCGCCAAGGACGCTGCTCGAGCTTGGCTGAGCTTATGGCCAGAGCAGATTCCCTGGCACAGGGGGTGAGAGAGCCTCTGTCAATGGCTGCTGTGGTGAGCTGCCATGCCCTGCCTTGCCATCTGGGCACGAGCTACAGATGGGAATGTCCCTGCCCTGCCCTTCTGACATCAGGAAACCAGACGAGGAATATGGGCAGGAAAACTGCGCTCTACAAATGCGTGTCTCTTGGCTTGTTACACTGATGAGTTACACTCGTGACTTGGTGCAAACCTACACTGTTTGCTCTCAGACTGCCTTGAAATGCTTCAGGCTTCTAATTAACAGCAGCAGCAGCAACAAAATGTTGTCAATGTCGGTGGCATTCAGCTGCCATTCTGATGCCAGGAGCTGTATGTGGATCTTAGTGAGAACATGGAATTCTGGCGCCTCAGCTTCCCTGAGAAAGTGGTTGGTATATCACGATGGATGATATGTCACGATACTGTGATAGGTGACTATAGCAGCCATACTGCCCACTGGCAGTGTCAATGCAATGGACAGCAATGAGGAGGATAAGCTGTGTCCTTAGGAGAAATTTGGACATAAGGAATGTAACCTGGGTAAGTCCTTAGTTAGGTGCATGAGCTAAGGTCATAGTAGAAGTGTGGAATGTTTAAGAAAATAAGAAAATAAAGCTGATAAGAGACTTCCCTCAACTCCTTCCTTGGCAGCTTTAGGAGCTGGAGAATTTCCATCTGGCCCTGTCTTCCCTCACAGGATGCAACGGGGTCTTACAATAGAAACAAATACAGATTGATCAACATAGTCCTCTGCATTTTCACTCTGTATAGCCTCATTATCTTTTAACCCTGCTGTATTCCTGATTTAACAATGGATCCAGAGAATCACTTTGTAACTCACAACACCTCCTTGCCCTGGCTTTCAGTTTGTCCCTATAGCTCTGCCAAGCATTCTGGAGCAAAGGGGTACCTGTGCAGCAGTGAGGGTCCCAGGAGGGCACATTCCCCCTGGATCTGCAGCACCTGCTCCTGTGGTCAGCCCTCACTTCTGCTGGAGTCTCACCAGCCTCGGTGTGCTCACTCCCATGACTAATTGCAGTTCACTCCATAAGGATTTAGCCTTGTCACCAAATTTACTCCAGTTCTGGAGGGCCAATGACTGAGACAATTGTGTTGTTTTGTGGGTGGCTTCAATAATGCCTCATACTGGCTGCAGAGACTCAGGCTATTAGGAGCTGGCCCTACTTGGTTTGTAATGGTTGGGTGGAAGAGACAGTATGAACTAGCTCACTCCCAGAGTGCATTTAGTGCATCACACCACATTATCTCCCATTTTCAGCCATTTGTTGTTGAAACCTTTTCTCAGGTAGTTCATTAAATATTAATGTGAAAGGTCCCAGAAATCTCTCTTACTCTCCTTCGCTGAACGAAAGAAATAAAACAAAATTATTAAAGTGCTTCTCTTCAACCAGTGCTTTCTTTTGCAAGAGAAATATTTTATCTCTGCCACTGAGACAATAATTTCTGTTTTCAAAAACAGGAAGAAAAGTATAAACAATGTGCAGCCAGAACAAATAATAGAGGGGTTTTGCCAACTACATTCTGAAATGCACACACACAGTATCTGTGAACAAAACTGCTACAGCTTCTGATTCCTGACATTCAGGACTGTCACACCATTTATTTTAGGCTTAAGGTTTGTGAAACATTTGTGATGATAAAGACCTACTGCTAATTCCAAGCAGTCTTGGGATCTCCTGCAATTTGGAAACTGTCCCCAGTGTTTATTGCAGAACAGAAGCCGGAGTAGTGGATGCAGTACATGGGGAAGAAAAACTCTCTGTCCTTGCAGATCTTTGTCACACTTCCCACTGTTAGGAGGGTAACTTCTGCATGTGCAGTGCAGAGTCTGCAGTGGAAAAAGACAGAAGGATTTCCCTGAAGAAAGGCACTTCAGGCCTCTGGTGCACAGGCTTTAGCAGATCCTGATGCAGGGGTATGGGATGTCTCAGCCCCCGGCTGTCCCCAGCCCTCTGCAAGGAGGTCCCAGCCCCTCAACAGCATCTGCACATCAGCCCTGTGCCTGCATTGCAGCCAGTTGGGTTCAGCCCCAGCATGTGAGAGCAAACTGCTGAGGAGGGTGAGTTTGTGGAGCTGAGAGAGTGAGAGCAGCAGTGGGACTGGTGTTAACTGTGTCAGGGCAGTGGCACTGGCACAAGGGCAGGCACAAGGGGCAGGGCTGCAGACACTGCTGCCCAGTCTCTTCACTGCATGCCAGTCCAGACCCTCACATGCTCTTCCTTCTGCTGAATTTGGCTGTAGCACAAGTTTTTTGTTCAGGCAGGGCTGCTTACATTTTATGGGGCATGGCTCACTCTTAGATTTATGGAAAGGGCCAAATGCAGGAGGCCAGGCTGATGGGAAAAGCCAGTGATGTACAAATCAGGTTCTTGCTGCTCAGTCTCACCAGTGGTGCATGTTGTAGGCTGCAAGAACCCTCTCTGTTAACATCAAACTGTTTTAAGTGATGTGCCCTGTCTGGCCCTTCCTTGTGCCCTACACATGAGGCACATTGTACCATATTTGTAGTTACACTGGCTTGAAGCCTACTAACCTGTAATGGGGCTTGGCATCACAAGGGCATCCCAGTAGGGCTAGCATTGGTTAGACCCAGCCATAAGAGAAAATCACAACTCCACACAAAATGGGCAAGTGCAAAACAGCGTGATGATTCGGAATAAGAACATGTTCTCATCTCTTCAGTGGGTATTTTTCCTCTTTGTTTCTGTTTACCTTTCCCAGGCATGCATAGGCTGTCCCAGCAAGCCCTGGTCCCTCTGGGAGGGAGCAGTGTCTGTGCCCTGCAGATCAGTGCCTGCTGCCACCACACAACATGCAGCCTGTCACCCAGGGGTGTCTGCCCTGCCACTGAGTGGGGACATTGGTGCTGGTTTAGGGACGTCTCTTATGGAATTTCCTGCCAGGCATGGCTCACAGTGGCATTGCCATTAGCTCCTGGGAAGGAGATGGAGGGGTGACCACCAGAGGCACACAAGGCTATTCAGTGGTCACAGCTCAGGGGGAAAATTGAGGCAACTAATTTGAGATAAAGAGGTTTTGGTTTGGTGTAAATGACAGAGAAGGAAAGAAGAGGATATTTGGAAGTAACTAAGAATTAAAGAATAAAAGTGAGGAAAAAGCCCTAATCAGATTTTTGTTTAAAGCTGACGTGATCTTGGAGGCATGAAAACTATGAAAATGTGAGCGAGCACTCCTCCCATGCTCACTGGAAAATTGATCCTTGCTCTCAGCTATCAATTATGTATCCATAAGAAATATTGACTCACGCCCTACCTCAGGACTTACATAAGTGCTCCAAACACATCTGTTTGCAGACATTATGATCTGTGTCTTTGACTCTCTGTACCAGCCTCATTATAAATGATGAGCCAATAAATACTCTTGGAAAAGTTTTTACGATGTTTCACTTGACGTTTGGGAGCTTCAAAGAATCACATAGGGCTGCCTTCAATCTATATGCACTGTTCTTCATTGATTAGGTGAGTGCATTGATTTTGAGCAAGATCAAAGGTAGAAGACAACTACAGGAGAGGTTAAATATGGAGAAGACCTACTAAACCCATTTGCTGGTTATTTGCTATAGAAGTTGCATTTACAGTAAAGCAGCCGAAAAAAATATCATTTCTGGGATTCCACTTTTACGGGATTCCAGGAATGGTCTGAACATGTAATGACAGGGTTTCTTCCTCCAGCCATGGCTGCTCCTAGAGTTAAAAATTTTCTTTTGCAGTTTGTTCTGCTACTGGCCACAGATTACTTCATTCATGTGATGCCACCATCTCTCCTCCTGCTTCTCTCTTGGTTTGGGCTGCCCCTCTGAGCATCATTTTACTGATCCGCTACTGAAGAGGAGCCCTGAGCTTGGAGGAAGCAGGGATGTTCACAGGGAAATAAAAGCAGTCCTGTTGGGCTAAACCAGAACGGTCTTATGTTCCTGACAATGGCCAGCATAGATGAATTGAAGAAGTACATAGAAAGGATAAATAAAATATAAGAGCCTTTCCTGATGGCATCTGGCAGTCTATGGTGCACATGTCAGGAATTTTGAATATGAAAGCCTTTGATGGACATTTATCTGTGAGTCTGTCTGCTTTTTGAAATTATGTGTAGTAATTGTTCAGCCCAAATAGGTGAGATGCATTTTGCCTTTATGTTGCACTTCAGGCTCCTTTCCAGTCTGTGGCCACTCAGTATCCAATATTTTTTGAACACCATTGCTGAGTGGGTTTTTTTAGCTAACATCTGCATTTGGGGCTATTTTCTTCAGCTCTATTAGCTAGCATTTTTTAAAATGAACATCCTTAATTGGATCAATTTGAAAGGATATTAATCTTCTGTCCATTTATTCAATCTCCCATTCTCCCCACTGGGGTTCACAACCCCTCTGAATCTGAGTGCTGTCAATGAATACAAATAATATAGAGTACGCATATGATCTCAGATCATTAGTGAGAATGTTAAATAAGTTCAGGTCTAATACTGATCTCTGGAGCACCTAACTTCTCAGCTATTCCCCATCTAACCATGCTGATGAGTAACAATGCCTTCTACAGCTAGGCAAATGAGGATTTGGCTTACTGCCAATCCCAAAAAATCAGGAGAAAGCAGGAGAGGAGTTGGTTTAAATCATGCTGAAAAGGAAAAAAATCAATCAACACTTTCTGGTGGGTCAGAAAAACACCTATATTCAGTTTGGATTAGATGGGGTTTTTTCTTACTTGATTGGCATTGTGGTTTCACTTTTGTTTAAAATATTATCAATTGTTTTAAAACTTTCTTAGCTGCACATTAAGGGGAGGATCCTAAACAAAAAATAGTTTTGAATAAGAAAATTAAAAAGCTCCTTCCCCAGTAGTCAGATGTTGGATATTTAAAGAGTGATTACTTTTGCAAGACCAAACAGTTTAGTACATCTCAGTCAGAAAGTACAACCTGTAACTTTCAAACTGAGAAAACTACATTTTTCATCCTGTCTAATCATGGCCTGCTAGAAAAATAAATTTTTTGTTTAAAAATGCCATCCATTTCTGATCATCTTACACCAGATTTTCACTTCTTTTCAGTTTTAATGTTTGTGGCATGTAAAGGGGACAGCTAACTACAGTGATTTTTCTGATTTGTGAACCCTTATTGCTTGCTGTAATTAATAGCATTTACTGTAGAAATGTCTGAGAGCACATATGCGTGGGCCCAGGACCCTGTGTCTCTGGGCTCAGAAGAAGCACAGCACAGGAGAGTGGGCAGATGTGCTTCCACCAAGAGAATGAAGCTGGACACAGACTACAGCAGGCTGCAGCACACAAAAATTTGAGCACTGGAATGGCAGCAGTTTAGTGCATTTTACTACCGTATTGTTTGTTTCCATTGGATATAAATAGCAGGGGCAAAAGTTGGAAAAAAGTAAAGAATAAAGGATAGTTAAAGTGTCTGGGTCAAGACAGAGGCTGCTGAGAGATGCAGGTATAATCTGAAGATGAGCTCAAAATCCTTGAGGTACTCTGAGTCATGTTGTTTTCATGACTAGTGATATAAAAGCATGCTATATTACTACTGGTTTTGTATGAATATCTACCAGATATTTTTTATTCATCATATAATTAAAATTTAAAAAAATATAAAGCTGTTGATATTGACTTAGTTTCTGCCCAATCTGTGAATTGATTTTGACTGTATCTTTAGGCTAATGTCCTCTTCTGGCCTGGTGTTAGACAGCTTTATTTTAGCTCTGAGCTTTTGGCCCTTTGGTCCCTGTTCTTAGTGAGAGCCCGAGGATCAGAGCTAAATGAGCTTTCCTCGGCGTGGGAGTTGGCTGTGGGATAGAGAAATCAGTAGTGGCTGTACAGCAGCACTCTGCTCCTCATTATGCAGCACTGCCAGGCTGCTCCAGGCTGCTCCGTCCTCTCTGGGGCAGAACGTGGCTCTGAGCTCCTTCAAGATGAGACTTGAGCTGCTCTCTCCTCTCACCCTCCCTGTCCTGCTGCAGGCCCCTGTTTGCCAGCAGTGCAAGACAGCCCTGGTGCGCAGGTAAGGCAGCTTGCAGACTTGCAGTGTCAGAGCAAACCAAATCTAGGACACCTGTGTCTTTGTGTAAACTCATCCCTCCCTCAGCGGATGTGAGCGAACCCAGTCTTCCCAATTACTCATCCCTTCACATTATCCCTGTCCTCGCTGCAGAGTTTCCTCCTTGTTTTTCTCTGATGCCCCAGTTAAGAGGTAATGGGGTTTAAAGCTTCAGGCAGAAAAAAGGAGGCAGGATGCTGGAGCGCTGTCCCAAATGGCAGAGCAGAGCCTGCTGATTGCATCCAGCCTGAGATCCTCGGTGTGTGCGTGTGGAGGAAGGGGAGAGGGGGGATGCTTATTAGACCGAATGGGAGTTGTGTGCTCTGCGGCCCTGAGGATGTAAGGAAGATTTGCTAACTTTGCTTTATAGTATTCATGCAGATAAGGAAGACTCT
This sequence comes from Zonotrichia leucophrys gambelii, assembly GCF_028769735.1. NCBI lineage: Eukaryota > Metazoa > Chordata > Aves > Passeriformes > Passerellidae > Zonotrichia > Zonotrichia leucophrys. Next base: position 46,170,029 of record NC_088171.1, on the reverse strand, counting down.
CAGTCTCCAATCATAAATCGGTATTATACAGTATACTCCCAAAGGCCATAATTACTTCCAGAAGCAGAAATTTGAATGACCCAGATAATTAGTTCAGTGCAGCTGGTCCAAAAATTATTTACATAAAAGCCAGTTTTACTTGAGGGGGAAGAAAAACAACCTTGCTACCAAAAGCAAATGACCCAGTTAGCTTCATGCAATGAGTATGAGGAGACAGAGCACGAGTGGCAACACAGTGGCCTGTGCCATCACTTCTTCCCTCTTGTTTTCAGAGGACAAACACTGACACAATGAGCCTCTCTATAGACAAACATGCAGGAAGGTAGTGAAGACACAGGAAAACTGCATGAATTTGACCTTATGCTTTCTGTGAGAGTCAGTCTCAGGGAGATGTTAAAGTCCATGGCATCCAGAGGAAAACATTTCACTTGCAAGAGGCAGGCGCCGAGGGGCAGGGAGCAGCACAGCTCTGCTCCAGGCACTGGGGCTGCTGCCATCAGTCCTTCCATGCAGGGTGCTGATGCAACTGGAAACTAATCACTGTGGTTATCTGGGTTAATTTTTAACCAAAACCAGGTCCTCTTTCCAGCTCAGCACACAGCTGGGCAGCAGCAGGGGTGTCCGGGAAGGGAATGCCCAGCAGCAAGGTGGTTGACTTCTCCAGGGGCCCAGTACTGATATTTCAGAGGTTTCCCTCCAAACTGCTAGGTTAAAAAGCAAAGAAAGGGTATGCTTTTAGAAAGGGGATTCATTTTAAAAGCATCTGAGTGATTCAACCCTTTCCTGGTGACTGTGAGCACTTTCGGCATGTACTAATGGGCACACAAACCATTGCGGGATTAACCACTGCTGTTTATTTACGGTTGTGTGGAGAATCCTGAGTCTCGGCTCTGCAGGGCTCTGACCCCATTCCCAGGGCCAGATCCTCTGTCCCTGCCAGCATTTTTACCCTGCAGCCCATGAGGATGGTGACTGACCCCTGCACAGCGGTCCTGTTGCCACTCTGTGGGGGTCAGCCCCAGAAGCACTTTGTCATTGTCTGGGATATCCTCTCCCCTGCCCACCAGTGAATCAACATGTGCTGCCGCAAGCATGGCAGGACACAGAGGTGCAGGTAAGTGTGAAGAAGAAGGAACCCTGAGCTGCAAATCCCCATTTCTTGTGTCCTTGCATCTTTGCCATCTTTTCAATCAGGCTGTGGCCACCACAGCATCCAAACGTTGCTCCGCAACAAAAATATGCCAGGAAAGGTGTCTGTTGTCCTCAGTGTGACACAGGCAACCAGCTGGCATCACCACTTCTTAGCACTCTCACAAGGCCTAAGTGGTTTTGTGCTTGTGGTTCTGGGAAAGTTTGCTCACCCTCAGAACAGAGCCCTTATCCCCCAAAAGGAGTTAGAAGACAAACAAATTCTGTGAGAAAATGAATGGGATGACAGTGATCTTTTGTGTTCAAGAGAGAGCACAAACGTGGTTACTAAAAAAAAAAAAAAGGCTAAATTGTTCTCCTAAAATGTAGAGTGTACAACTAATAACAGCAAATTGCTGTGCATCTCACCAGCACCCCATTGCTGTTTGGTATTGCCATGGATAGCACTTGTTACTTAACAGAATAGTAAATAATCAGATAGCATCCTCATAACACCACTGGATCCAATTCACCTTTCACTTACACAGCTTTTATGCTCATATGTGCCCATTGCCTTAATGGGGTTAATCTTGATTTACAGTGTAAATTGAAAGGTGAATTAGAGACCACAGAAGGCAAGTTGGAGAGGATATGATTTGCTGCAGGCTGCATTGTGATTGCACTAACGCTCACCTAGGGTGGCAGGATATCTCTACCAACCTTAAGAGCTTCACCATTGCCGGGGCAGAGGCAATAGAAATTCAGGCCCTGCCATTCTTTGTTTACAGTGAATATGAACATCTTGCACAGCACAATGTGCTAGCAGGTTTCTTCCCCTTCCCTCATCCCACTCTCTCTCTATTTGTCTCAGGGACAGTGAGAGCATTCCTCCTACACAGCCTGAACCCTTGGGGATCTTTCATTCTGCCCCTTGCTTAAAGACAGTGCACACAAAGTTCTTGAGAAACATACTGCAGCACAGAATCCAATGAGCTGGACATGAGCTGACCATTTGAGGTGGGCACTCAGAAAAGAGTAAACTTCAAGAATTTACTTGAAGGTTGATGTAAACCCTGGTGCATTCACTTTTACCTGTGCTGCAAAGTCCAACAGAAGTCAGCCTCGTCCATCAAACTGGAGCTTGCTCTGGTTCATGGCTGTCATGACCCCAAAAGGCTGAGCTCAGGCCTCCAGTATGGGCACCTTGCACCTCATATAAAAGCTTGGGATCAGCAGATGGCAGATTCTGGAGGAGAAAATATTTGTGAACAGAGGGTAGGGTAGCTTCTGACAGTATCAGGAAATTTATGAGGAAAGGGTCTTCAGGGGCATTTGGGTGAGCAAGCAGTGCCACTCTCCCCAAGCCATCCTGACTGACCCCCAAACTTGCCTCCTGGGGGTCTGTGTGTGGAGATCTGCTGGGGTGTGTGTATTTGCATCTGTCTGTCTCCTTCAACATCTGAGAACCAACCAGCTCTTCAGATGCTGTCAGGCAGCAGCAACTGAGCTCAGCAGAAGCACAGCAGCCCCCACCAGCAGCAGAGCTGGTCCTCCAGGACATCTCTCCTGGAGAAATAGCACAGCTTGGTCTTTTGGAAGCAGCACTGTTGGTAAATATACCCTTATTTACATTTCAGACACACGAGGGTTTCCTCTCCTGGCTCCTCCTTGCCCCCTGCAGCAGAGCATGCTCACAGCAGAAGAGGACACGCGTGGGACAGGATGCTGGATGCACTCCCGTACCTCCCACCACACCCTCATCCCATGCCAAGGCTTTTCTCAGTGGGCTAAGCTGGCTCCTAGTCAGGGCAGCAATCCCATTGCTGTATCAGGTATTCCCAAAATGAATCAGTCAGTCTGAATTGCACACTTAGCAGGGCAGGTTTGGTGACTGCTGTGTGCCAGGACCCACACTGGGGCTGGTGAGTGCAGGGAGCACCCAGAGGGATGTGAGGAGCCGATCTGGACCCTGCATTCACTCTGATTGCAGAGGTAGAGAGCAGTGGGTGCTTCGGGGCAGCTGCTTCCCTGATAAAACTCCTCCTGTCAGGCAGCAGAAATAAATTTGCCCCCCTGGGCCAGCTGGTCCCCCGCGTGGGAAGTTCAGGAACCTCCCTGAGGTACAAACAGACATTTCCAGCCGCAACAAAATATACATAAACATTTTAAAAGATCACTTTAAAATTCCAGCTCTCCCCCTCAGCTGCTTGCCACCATCCGATTTCTAAATGAGCAGGATTCTTCTTGTGTTCAACTTCATACATATATATATATACCCACATAAGCATGCCCACCTCGTACACAAAGTACTCCTCATCTTCAAGTCAGTCTCACCTGAGTACAGAATTAGATCCTGTCTCCACTTCATAAACTTGCCCTCTCTGTTAGTTTATATAAAGCTGTTCAATCCTGAAGGAGCTGGCATCTCACATTCCTGCCTTCTGAAAGTACAGAGCAGAGGAGTAAGGAACAAAACAGTGGGGGTGAGAGGGGATGTTCTGATTCTGCTCAGTAACATGAAACATCATGGAGTTAAATACCAACAAAATATTCAGTGTTAATGTTTAATATTACTGGGAACTTGTCACCTCCACTTACCATCTTGGAGCTGCCATTCTCTCGCAGACTCCCACGTCTGAGCTCTGGGCCTAACATGCTTTCACATTATGTACTAGAAGGGGAAAAAAAAAAGAAAAGCCAAGAAATAAGGGAGAGTCAGTTACTCTGTTTCAGCTACAAAGCCAGGAAGGGATTTTTTCCCTTTTCTGTTTGCAGGAATAAAATGACTCACATGGCAGAGCTCCTGAACTGCTCCTTTTCAGGGGTTACCTCTTTTATTCACCCCTTTTATAATGTTTGTGAGATGCTCTTGGATATATGCAAATTTGCTTTGCTGCACTGGGTAACCAGTCTTGTCCCCCCTCTTATCCACCATTTCCAGCCAGAACCTACACAGCTGTTCTGCAGACTCAGGAGCACAAAAATTGGGTGATCTGGGGACAGAACAGTTCCTAAAATAACATGAATTAAGACTTTGCCTGCCACACTCTAAAAAGGACTTGAGGCTGATTTCCCTCATGAGGGTCCTCTTGAAAAATGCATGGATGCTGTTTCACAGAGCCCGCTTCCAACTCAGGGATTGTTTCTTGGTGCACCTTGGTGCCATCCCAAATGTCTCTCTTTCACCACTGGAAACTCAGGCACCACAAAAACAAGAAGTCAAACCTCTTCGTGATCAGTGGAAACACTCTGCATCACACTGCAAACAGAATCAGGCCATCCTGCCTGTCTCTCTGGTTTCTGTAAAACGACTTATTATCCCTCTAGGCTGAGTGGTTAATGAAAATTCAAACTCTTCTGGCTTATTCCAGTTAGGAGGAAAGATGAGTGATGCAATCAGGTATCTCTGCTGCAGTTGTGTTTATTTGGAAGGCTGTACAAAACCCTGCTTCTTTAAGCACAGGAAGAGCCAAAGTAACAGCAAAAAATATTATTTTCTCAACCTCTTTTTGTCACAACCTCCACCCAAAACTGATGCCAATATTCTGCCAAAACCATCAGACTCTGTTCTTTCTTCTGGTTTTTTTGTTTGTTTGTTTGTTTTTTTAGCTCTGTTATTCCCTCTACACCTTTAGCTATTTTTTTCCCTACAGCAACAAGCATGTTCACCACACCCCTGAAACAGCACTCGGCCGAGACACTGCTGTGCAGAGCAGACAGATCCCTAAAAAACACCGGGGCTGCCTTTTGCAGGGAGCTGGAGAGGGGGAGGTGACACATGCTTAATGCCTCTTACAGCTGTGTTAAATGAAAGATGCCTCCAGACTGTCTTTCTCACTAAGGCTTAATCCAGCTGCAACATCCCCCACATTTGTTGAATTATTGCAGCCAAAACTTTTGGTTAAAGAGCAAACAAGCAAACAAAAGCAGGGAAACTTGGGTTTTTGTGGCGTTTAGTGGCCAGGTCCATCAGGTTTATTACCCTTAGCTCAGGGATGTGCTATCATGGCTCTGAGCCCACAAACAAGCCGTGGTGGCTGCGGGAGGATTGTAAACCACCTCTGCTGTTTCCATGCCTCTCGGCATCACTTTTGTTTTGAGCACAATCCAAGTGCCACTTCACCACTGATCATTTGGATACAAACCTGCAAAACATCCAGAGGGGTCAGACCAAATCACCCAGAAAACTGTCTCTGGCAGCCAGTGAGAGCAGATGCTTCAGGAAATGTGCAAGAAAAGGGCAAATTCAGATTCATCCTGCCTCTGCCGTAGGTTTCCAGCCTCTGACAAGCTGAACTGAAGGATGTCTTTGTATTGTTCTTTAACATCTCTCAAGAGTCTTTTCTGATCTCAATCTGTCCAAGCACTTTTTGATTGCATTTTGATTTTGGCCTTCATGGCATCCTCTAGCAATCAGCTTCATGGTTTAATTATGTGTGTTTGTTAGAAATTTGCTGCCTGGTCACCCAAAACCAAACCCACCCTGAGCTATTGGACACAGAATAAAATACTGGAAAACTGTCAATACCCATTCTTTGTTCATCTTCTCTCTGACATAAATAATTGCATTTCTGTTTATCATGTTTAATCAATCTTACTCTCTCAAATTTGTGCAATAAACTTTCAAATCTGTTTAGAGCTTTACCATCTAAATATCCTGTGGCAATGAGTTCCCAGTGTAAAGCTCTGCTGGTGAATTCTTTTAATTTGTTTTAAATCCACTCCTTAATTCACTGGGTATCCCATTTGCACTGCCAAGAACAGTAAATAATCCTTCTGTTTATACCTTCTCCAGCCATTTGTGCCTTCACAGCAGCATGCTGCTATAGTCCACCTTGGCCCCAGACATCTCTCTCTAGACTGAAGTGTCCTGATCTCTTTAATAATAGATTGCTGCTAAACTTAACCATTGCTGCTGGAAGGAGTGGTGAGTGTAAAGGCAGCTTCTGTGGCTGTTCTCAGGGTTTCATTTTCCTGCCTAGCTGACCTTAGACATAATGTCTTTCTGGAGAGTATTTAGGTCATGGGAATGTAAGATAGAGGAAAAAATGGGAAAGCCTATGTATATTCTAAAGAAAGTACATTCTAAAACATTTTGGGAAGGGGAGGAAGTGAACTTTATTTGCATCTTTAAGAAACAAGATGTGAGAAATGTATTCCTAAATTAAAAGTGTTCAAAAGTAGCACGTACAAGGTTTTGTCAGGCACTTATCTGAACCAATCAGCAATCACTTTTATTAATGAACTTGGATCAGAAAAGGAGCTACGCTAAAGGGAGCTGCTGATTGCTCTTCTGCTTGCATATCTTTAAAGCAAGGGAAAAGAAAAAGCGGAAAGTATCGATATCGCTGACTTGCAAAAAAAGGAAGGTCAAGATGGAGTTTGCACAGAAATGTACAGAGACCCTACAGGGTAGATGCAGAAGCTATTCATGTTCCCAGGTAGACAGAGAGTCTAAATATCAAATATTACACAGTGATTCAAAATATTGTTATCTGAACTAATTTGGAAGAAAAATCACACAGTACTATGAATTTTGATATAAAAGCATTTCCACAGAAGTGTCTCTAGAAAACTACTTCTGAAAGGATAAGCAGCACCAAGAGCATTTTAAACGTAATTCCAAAAGTATTTCACTCTTTATTGTTAGAAAGTGTATTTCACTGCAATTTCTTTTCAAATTTTGCCAAAATTTCCAGATCTTGAGATAAAATGTAGAGAAAGCTTATTCTGATAATTTTTAGGAGTCATCTAGGCTAATACATTCTAATTTATGCTAACACACAAGGGAAACTGATAGTGTTTATGGCTGTTTCTGAGTCAGTTGTGACAAAAACATTAAGGTTGTACATAGGAGTTTGAATGAGCAAGGAAATTTCTGCTTTGCTGTAGCCCTATAACTCAGCTACCACTGAACTATGATTGACACAAGATTGCCTTGAATTCTTTGGTTTGTAGTTGCCAATTTCACAGTTTTGATGAATATCTGTGAATTCATGTTTTCTTCATGAGCTGCTCAGAGTCATATTCTCTCGAGTATTTGATCATTCAATATTTAGGGCCTGAATTCCTGGGCAACACTGGGTATGGCTTCCTGGCTGTGTGATGCAATTTTTAGCCAAAGAAATAGAGGCTTGAAGATGCCACCTAAGCTCACTCAACAAAGAGAGAGAGAGACCTCCAGCAGTCACTTTATCCCAATTTAAACCACATACCTGTGGGAGGTGGCTTGAAGTGCTGTGAGTCTTTGCTTCTCTCAGCTCACTGCAGCTGGACACTATTTAGCTCAGGCAAAACAACCCATCATTTCACACATGGGATGAGAAGGAGATTTCTCACTTAGATAGTCCCCAAGGGTGTGGGGTTAGGCAGATTTATTTAAAACAGTCCAAAGAGCTGTATGCTTCCCATTTACTCAGGCTTGTTAACTTAGGATGGCTGGGACTTGGATTACAGTCATGATTCTCCTACTTCAGTTCAAGGGCAGAAAGGCAGAGCTGATGGTCTCAAAACAAAGCATATTCATGGGAGAGGTTTAAGCAGATGTGTTTTGTCTGGTATTTGTATGGTCCACACCGGTTACTAAAACTGGGCTGGCACAGAAAAACTTGGGCCGTGAGCCTGATGGTTGGGTGGGTTGGGCTAAATGAAAATACACCAATCTTCAATCTGAGCAGCAGAGTTTGTACACAGATATGTCAGCACTGATGTGATGGCACTGGTGGGAATAGAAGCACAAATCAGACCTTTGAACCCTAAGACCCTTAAGACCTTAAAGTTATTTATGCTGTGCATATATTCTTAGTTCAAACTGGGAGGCACTGACTTCATCTTGCTCTGGCCCCTACATTTTCTTTCCCCCTTGAGAAATGTTGAATATTGCCTATAAGAGGCAAACATTTTTGGTTTTTGAGACCTGCATGTACTTGATATCCCATTTTCTGGGGGAAAAAGAAAGGGGGGGTGGTTTGAACAACTCTAATTGGAAGTCTGAAGAGAAAGCTAAATAGATGAAAAGAAGACCTTACTGAACATTAATGCTGTGCAGGCGGAGAGCTCTGGCACACTCATGTTGGTGGGTAGTGACCGCCCCTGTCTGTCAACGCCAATATGCCATGAGGAGAGAAATGTGTCCCTTTACAAATCCTAGTGTCAGTCATGCATTTGAAACATGCCCATCCCCAGAGGACACAAGGATGAGAAGCATTTTGTTTTGCATCCACAAATGAGATAAAACATAGCAGAAGGTTGCCAACAAAGCAAGCTCTGTGGTGAACCATTGCTGCTCCATGGAAGATCTGGGAAAAATATGGGAACACTTAAAATAGGAACTAAAGGGTGAAAACCTCCACCAGAAGGAATTACCATTAATTTGGGAATTGCTGGTAGCATTCTGGAGGGCAGGACCTGGAGGAGGATGAGGAAGGGTTTATGTGAGCCGTGGAATGAGCAGAGGAGACAGTGTAATGAGGAGAAGATGGGCTGGAGATCCATGATTTTGCCTCCACTATGGGTCACAGGATGTCCTTGTGGAGGCCAGAGGCACCTTCCCACACACCAGGAAATGTGCTGCTGCACTGTGGGAATGCGATGGGGTAAGTGCATGCCATGGCAGCCCTCTTCTTCCTCCTCTTCCTCTAGGGCGTGCTACCATTGCTCTTGCACACAGGGTTCAAGGATTGTAGATCCACTTTTAGGGTGCTTTCCTTCACACACATTAGGCTCACATAGCCTGCTTGAGTGCCCTTCTGTGAGCCTTCCCTGGTAACTGTTGAAGCCTTTTGTTTTCAGGCACATTGACAGAGAGGTGAGTTTTCAGAAATATCTCATCCCTACAGGTTTTGTGAAAATAAAGGACTAAGTAGAGCAGAGAGCCCCTCTTCTCTTATCCTCTGCAGCACTGACTACAAGAGCTTGGCTGCTATTAGGCATCAGAAACCCACATGGATGAGTCCCTTCCTGGGCTTCATTGCTTCTGCTCCACAGGAACTCACTCACGGATTAAGTGAATTTTCTCGTCCTTCGCTTTATAAAGCTAGTGCTCCAGTGTAACAGGGATAATGACATATTTCGCCTGAAATGCCATGCTCATGAGAGCCTAGTTTGAAATAAAGATTATAAAAATGTAATGTCTAGCAATTGTAATATCATTCATGGAGTGGAAGAGAAAGAGACAAACAGATATATGGGCAGGCAGACGGATAGATTTCTTAATTGAACTCTCTGCTTGGCTGTATTTCCGTTAGGCAAGAACCACAGGTGACTAACAATAAAGGACCATAAGGAAGAAGATGTAGGTTTTTTAACAAATTTAACTTATCACAGACAGGCTTTTACCCTTGCATCAGCCTATACTGAAAATCCCTAAATAATTCAAAGCATTCAAACGGTCTAACATTAGGAAAGTAGTATTCTCCCCACAGGTGCTTGAAAGTAGAAAACACGGTGGCAATATTTTCCTCTTTTAAAATACTAAGAATATTTCATTCCTGTGCTCCAGAGCTCTTAATATCCTATATAAATCAATACCTACCTCACTATCTATCAATAAATGAATAATTACATTTCTGCCTATTCCCAGATGCTCTGAAACCATTTATTTTAGTCATTTAATCACAAAGCTGTTATTGCAGGGGAAATTCATGCAGACATGAATACATAAAGCCAAAAATAGAGAGCTAAGTGGAGAACTTCACCATAATAGCAACCTCTTCCAAGGCAAGCTGCTGCTCATTTTCCCGGGAGATCTAGTAGGTATCTCTTCCCTTTTCAAAACAATAACTGGCACTGTAAAACTCAGTCAAGCAAAACAAAACTTCACTCACTTTGCTTTTCCACAGCCAACATTTGAATGCAACAGGGAGTCCCAGCTGGTCTGATCAGGAGCTCTCTCTTTCCCTGTCAAAGGACCTGGGGTCCCAAAATGTCCTCACACTGGAGCCTCCATTTGAAAGGGAATTGTGTAACAAGACCCATCTGTGTCTATAGAAAAACACATTCATCTCAAATCAGTGCTCTTCTTTTGTGCTCTTTTGAATGACTGTACATCTGGGAAAACTGAAAACATTCATCTTCACCTCATGGAAGTTTTGGTTTACCCACAACAACAGCATCACTCATCCCTGTTTGTTCACTGTGCTTTTGATGCCATGTGCCTGGTGTTGGGAGACCACAGATACACACATTAGAGGCAGGGGGTGAGGGGGGAAGTGTACATGTACAGACAGCACGTAAGATTCAGAGGAAGAGTCTAGATTTGATGTGAGAGTGGTGGTTTCTCATTCATTGACATTAGCACAGTTTTCCTCCAAATACCTTGGTGAAAGCCTTGAGGATGACTAAATTAGGCTATGCCCAAGTCAAAACACTTAACAAGTATTGGCTATACAAACCTCCCTCCCCGCTCAATTAAATACATGCTTTCTGTTTGTGAGAAGCATCAGACAACTTGCCAGAGTTCAGAAAGCACCGCATGTTCTCCCAGCTCCCCATCCTATGCAAACCTGTTCTTCCTTCCAGACAGGCTGGGAATGTTTACCATGTCTCTCCCTTTGTTTTTGCTCACCTTCCATCCCTACAGGGAGCCCTCGAGCATGTATTTATTTGCACTTTGAACCTGTGCTTGCTTGCACGGCTGTGCTTTAGCCCAAGCTGGGACCTGATTGCTTTAGGGGAGCCAGGGACGAGGTTGCTGAGCCTCAGTAAAGCTGCAGTGCCTTTGCCCACAATTCCCCCACTCAGCCCAGCACAGCAGGCTCTCCTGCAGTCGAGGAAAAGAACCCTGCAGCAGTTCAGAGCAAAGGGTGTGCAGCACAGACGCCCACGGGCAAGTGCAAAACAGTGTGATCAGACTAATGTGGTCTGAACGTAGCTTCAACGGCAGAAACAGCAAAAGCCTTGATTCTAACATGTACCATTAATGTTTCTGAATGTATAGACGGTTAGTATGCCGGATTTAGCTTTGGGAGGTGTCTTGTATCCTATAAATGCTAGGTTACAAAAAACATTGACAGATGGATGGATGTATTTGTATAAATACAGATGTCTGGGTCTTTGTGAAAAATAACAGCCTAGGATGGCTGGATGGAGAGCTGACTAACTAGCTAGCTATGCACATCCTTGAACTGTAAAAAAAGAAAAAAAGAAAAGCCTTTAAGCTACACTCATCTTTTAACACCAGCTTGACTTGTAAACCCCTAAGTACGCTGGGAGGGCTGCAGCCATCTCAGGTGCCATCAGGTTTTCTTTTTACGGAACACATGGCCCCAAATCCTGCTCTGCAGGTCTCAACTCTCCCAGTAGAGCAGGGGACTGTGCTGGGTCAATGGGATAGCTTGGTTCTCCATTATTTGAGTAGCAACAACAAAGATTTGGTGGGTATGCTCTGAATGGTGGCCAGGTACAGAGGAACTAATGTTAATGCAAGAGCCACGAAAGGCTTGGCAATGTCTTTTTCTGGTCTCGGTGGTATCCACATTAACACATATTTTTCAAGGGTGAACCTGAACACATCCTGTTCCTGTCAGTCAGTATCCAGTCTGTGCCCTCCCCACCTCACAGGCGGGTCAGCAACAGCCCTTGCATCCCAACAATGTCTGTTCAGACATGATCTCACTCTGAAGATAGAACTGGACAAGAAGGTCCTTTCTGACCTAAGCTATTCACCAGTGCTAAGTTCAGATAAGTAGATATTTGTGGCACATCTCAATCCCAACATGGAGTGTGCCCTGCTAATTTTGAGTCATGATGGGATACCTGTGACTCAGCAGGGAATTAACATCCAATTTGCAGGGAAGGAATACTCCTGATATGAGGAAACTCCTGAACAGCTCAGGCCAGCTCTCTTCCCTGCCATCAGTGTCCACATGGATGGAAAAAGAATAAAGAAAATTTCAGGCACAACTGAAGCTGCACTACTCCTCCTTGGGAGCATGTGGCAGCTCCCATCTGTGCCGAGTCCAGGCTACGAGACCAGGAGAGCCACCATGGCTTTGTGAGGCCATGGTGCTGCTCCAGCTGCAGAGGGCAGCTTGGCAAGGCGGACACACCTGGCCTGTTGTCAGGAGCTGGGAGTTGATCCCAGTCCAAATCCACTGTTGAGATAGCAGATTAAGGCTAACCCCACTCAGAAATCACCACACTGCACAGATCTGTCTGCTTGTGGGATTTGTGCTAGCTTGATGAAAGGGTTGGCTCCTATCCTCAGCTGAACTCTCATGGTTCAAAGTTGTGCTGGCTTTTTTCTGTATCCTTTGGGGTGAAAAATGTCTTGCAGCTGCTGCTTATAATTCTTTCCCCTATGTTTCAACATTCTCCAGATGAATGTCACCCTAAGCAGTGCTCCAAGAGACTGCAATCATGATTGCCAATAGCCAACATCCAAACTAAAAATAAAAAGCCACAGCATGGGACTGAGACACAAGCAATACATCCTCTGGCAAAAAACACCAGTGGCTGGAAAGAAAAGGACTCGTCCCTCCAGTCCTGTCTTCTGTGTGCTTAAAGAAGCTTCCACCTATAACCACCTTCTGATATTATCAAGAAATTAAGATGGCTTGTAGAGAGCACTAAGTGAGCTGACCTTTCCTCTTGCCAAGTGTCCATGTTTAAGATCCATGGACTTTTTGGCTGGTCAGTAAGTGCAGTGGAGAGAAAGACAAGATTTTTAGTGAAGCACATATTTGCCCCTTGGAGGCATCTAGGTGGCTGTTACAAAATACTTATTTTTGGCCCCAGAGCCAACACACCATCCTTCCCCCACCCCATGCTTTCAGCAGCCACCTTTGTGGTGGTTCATTAGACTGAAAAGATCCCACTACAGAAAGGAAGGAAAATATTTTCTGGGAGCGAGCCACAGTTCCTGCCTTGCTTCCTCCCGGCAGCCACAGCCCAGAAGGGAGGAAGGACTGGATGACAATGTCTGCAGGAGCCCTGGTGTGTGGATGAGGAAGGGGGCAGGAAGCAGAGCCCCGGGGCTGCCTTTTCCCTGTGGAGGTGCTCAGTGCAGTGGGAGTTTTGGGGGCAGAGCAGAGCTGTGCTGCAGGGGAGGGACCCTCTGGCTGTGCACCTCAGGAGCAGGGAGCATCAGCTCCAAGCCTTCAGGTTGCTCTGCCTTACACCACGTGTGCCACCTTGCCAGCCTGGCACAAAGAAAGTGTGACCAGCTTGCAAGGCTTCCCAATGAGCTCTCCACTGCAGCTCAGGAATTGATACCTCAGGGTTTTGCCTAGTGTATTAAATTTTGTGTATCGTGTCTGAGAGGGGCTGTATATTTATTTCCCTTCTTTCTGATTAGTATTTAACACGAAAGGAGAATCTGTTCATTTGTCAGACTGACCTTGCTCAGAATGGAGTCTGGAGACCAATCCTTTACATGCTGCCAGTAGCACATACACTTAGCCTAAGTGAAAGAGTTTTGTGGCAGCTGATCCACCAGTTCACTGCAGTGTTAGGGCTGATCTTAGCCCTGAATTTTGCACACAGTAACCTCAAAAGAAAAAGACACTCTAAAAAAAATCATGACACTGATACCCTTGTGAAAATACATAAAAGGCCACATCTTTGAACAGCAGTGGTGAGATGTTTTGTTTGCACTCATTTACCCCATGCCTGGGAGACATGAATTCTCAATCACTATTGCTACACAGTCTTAAATGTGAAATAAAGTGCTTCCTGTGAATAATAGTAATAATTGTTTCAAACCAGACGCTAAACCCCCAGTAGGAAAAGGATAGAAAACTGCCTTTGAAATTAAAAAATGGCTCAAGAGGGAAGGAGAAAGATTCTAGCTTTTGTTTTCCATCTTCACAAGTCTCCCGAGCTCTCCGTCCCAGTCTGGGCAGTCCTGAGCAGATCATTATCCTGACATCTTGCTCCTTGGGGGAACCACAAATCCTGCCACATTCTCATTCAATTGAAAGGATCTCCAGTTAAAACCATAACACCTGGGCTTGTTCGATGACTTGTGGTCCGCTGTTTTGAAGAGATTGCAGAGCTAGAAATATGATGTTTTAGGGGAGGGCTTTTTTTTTGCAGCTTTTAGGGGAGGGAGTAGCTGATACAATATTATTTGATTCAAGGCTGCAAAGAATGGAGTCTTAATAAAGACATTCCCTTATTAAAAAATCGGAATTTTTACTTAGCATTTCCTGTCTGAGCTGTGAAGAGATAAGTACAAGAAATAAGTGTCTAATATCTCAAGATTCAGTACCACCTTCAACCTTCTGTTCCCTCAGAGGTTTACACAGGTCCATGCATTTGAAGACATGCCTCCTGGGAAAAACTTAGGATAATATTTACAAAGTCTATATCTGCTTTACAAGGGGCTGCCCTTTCACTTGTGATAAGACAAGGGGATTTCAGGCAGAAGCAGGAGAAGCAAAAAGTTTCAGATATGAGTTAGGGAAGGAGCAGAAAAATTTTTATTTAGCTGATGTAATGAAAACACCCCTTCTCCTTGGTCATTGATGCACAGTACCCACAAAGAGCTTTCCTGCATATACTGCTGGTGAGAAGCACTGAGATTACAAGTTTTCAGGTTGGTGGGACCCATGTGAGCCATAGGAAACCACAGACTCAACTTTTGGTTAAAAAAAAGTGATGGTCATTTTCTTGAAGGTGTGGGAATTTCCACTAGCTTTGCTGGCCAGATCAACACCACCATTGCAAGGAGGTGGAAGAGAAGTTTTGAGTCCTTTCCCATCGTTCCCATTGGAGACAGCATCTGAAAAACCCTTCCCTCCCAAGCACAGCACACACAGGATTTGAGAAGATCCCATTTCCAAATAAATCCCAGGAGAAAGAAATGAAAATCAATAAAAAGCAAAAGAAACAATATCCAAGATGCACATCTGACAGGTATTGCATGCTCAGACCCAACAGAGCATTTAGACTTTTATCTCTTGTTTGTGCTCATAGACTGATACAAGCAGAAAGAAATAGAAACCTCTCCGAACCAAAAACACACAGAACAAACTTACAAGAAGCAAAATGGTTTCCATTGTCTCTAGGCCTGCTTATTTAGTGACACTGTAGGCACACACACCATTAGTTCAACACCCATGAGCACAGCACCTGTGCCCTGGCCCTGCTGAGCCCCCCCTACCTGCGCAAAACAGCATCACACTCGTGTTCCATTCACCCAAACCACCCCTCCCGAAATTTCAGGCAAAAACCCTTGGATGAACCATCCCATGAAGCGGGGAAGTATCTCACACAGCTAATGTGGGTTCTGGCAGACAGTTCAGCTTAGGCTATTCTGATGGGAATCACAGGATAACACATTCTAAAAATCAGATTTGGGAGCATGGTTTTCACAGATGATGTTGCCCCATAAAAATAGCTTACCATGTATAAATACTCCAAAATAAGGGTCTGTTCAAGATACAACTGCTGCTAATATTTTAGGCAGACTGGCTATGTCCAAATTCACCCTTGCCAGACTACGTGATTATCAAATCTTAAAACAACCAGTGTTTCTAGTCATATTTTATCCTAGAACATGGCTATCAGCTCATATCTATGCCTTATTTACCCTAGAATTTGAAATCATGTATGCAAACTCCCCGGCTAAAAACCAGGCGCCAGCATGCATTAACACACCTTCATCCTGTCGGGAATGCTCTGCAGCGCTTTCCCTGCATTGCCCAGGTGCCAGGGCAGCCTCTGAGTGCTGTGCTTCACACAGCTGCAGCAGGCTTCCCCAGCACACCTTCAGCCTTCTTTTTCCCATGAAGGCACAATGGAGGGGACAGGGGCTGTGCTTGTGCCCGCTTTCAGCGGGCCAGGTGAAGTGCAGAAGTTCCAGAGGCATGAGGAGGAGCTGCCAGAGTAGCAGGAAATTCCACTTTTTCCAAGTGACTCCTAATTAGCACCATTTCTGGAGGCAGAGAACCTAATCCCAGAGTGCAGGAGTGAACTGATTATTGAAGGGAGACATTGCCCAGTCCTGGCTGGCCACTCTTTTCCCTGCTCTGGAAAACACTTATCACACGCTGGCATAATCAGGGTCTGAATTTGTCACTCAGAAACGAACCAGCTGGGGCTCAGAGAAGCACTCCTGCCCAGTTGTGCTGTTTGATGGGGTGTCTGCACAGATATCAATGTTTAATATAAATATAAATGCAGGTGGCACAAGGGAGCGCAGCTCTGCTTAGGAAATACACCCCTCCGAGTGCCCCAAATGCCTGCTCGGGATGTGCCTGCAGCCAGGCTGGATACTTCTCAATGCTTGTCAGAGAGCACGATTATCGCATCTCAGAGATCACGTTTGCCTCCCCAGGCCAGGGATTATCAGCCCAGCGAGCCCATCACTCCCAGGCTTTTCGGGGCTTATTCCCTTTTCCCAAAGCTCTCTCCCTGTGTCTCACAGATGCCATCAAGTCCGTGCCTGCAGGAGGGGCAGCGGGAGGTGTTTCCCATGGCCCTTGGGAACACCCGTGCCCTCGCACCCCTCGTAGCTCTGGAATGCTCCCTGACACTGCCCTGGTCCCTCCTGTCAGGGCTGCTCCGGGCAGGGCAACCCCAGCCCCACCGCGGCCATCCCGGGCAGCATCTCCCGGCGCGGCGCTTCCAAAGGGAAATCGCGGCGTGAGCCCTTCTGTAGGCGGAGAAAGGCTCGGGAGGCTGCAAACGCGACCAAAGGAGGCTGTGTGCATCTTATCTGGGATGCCAGAACCCCGCCTGTGTGAGCGGAGCCCTGCATTATCAGAAAAGAGGCTATTTTGGGCTCCTTAGCTCAGCCTCGGGAGCAGGGGGTGAGCAGAGCTGCAGGAGCTCATTTGGGATCGGGAGATGGAGGCACAGCGGAGCAGCCGGGGATTTCTGGGAGCGGGGGTCAGCCCGCATCCGCAGCCGCCTCCCCGCACGCCTCCAGCAGCACGGCAGAGCAGGCGCCCTCGAGTAAGGCAGGTGCCATTAAACCACCATAATTTAAAGCATTTTTTGCCTAACCTGCTAAATTACTATTTTTCTCTTCCTCCCTGCACCATAGAAGAGAGTGAATGCAATGGGGATAAGCAGATGTAGAAGATAAAATTTTAATACCAGGATTATTTTAATAAATTAAATTCTGCTCAAAAAGTTAAAAAATTACCTTTTTTCTACACATAGTGCACTAATAAACACACTTTTATAGAATAATTTCTTTTTTTGACAACAGGAAACAGCTGATAAAAGAAAACCTCTTTTGTTTTGGGTTTACAGACCATTTCCCATATGTTATGTTTGCTTTGGCTGTCTCTCTGGCATCCGCTGGTAGAGATGAGAATGAGAGGAAAGCAAGGGTGTTGCTCAAAACACAGGACCCCCAAACTTTTTAGCTCCTGTTTTTCTCCTGTTGTCTCCTTCATAGGTACAGCAAAAATCTTTCTAAACACTTTTCCTCCTCCACAAAGTCTTTTAAGGTAACTGTGTGACAGCTGTCCCAGCAGAGCTCCAGAAACTCTCTGGAAATGCATCACAAACTTCCCAGGAACAAACAGGCTAGGAAGTCCATAGTCTGGAGACAGAGGGGCAAAAAATAGAGAGTAGTCTAAATAAACCAATATGCAATTTCTCCCATGTGATACTGTGCAATCCTTTTGTGCTCAGCCCGGTGTCTTTATTTCCTGAAGGAAACACTCCTCCATGACTGTCACACTGGTGTCACTGCCTGTCTAACCCCCCTTTCCCTACCTGAAGGGTGAGCTTCCATGCATTTTGGGATGTGCACGTGTCCCTGCTCTGCTGATGGGCTGGAGGGGCCTTGCAGGGGCCCCTTCACAGCAGCTCAGGTAAGAAACCACCTCTGTGTGCTGAGATTGTACCTCTGCCCTCTGCTCCAGCACTGGGCAAACAAGGCAGCCCAGTGCTGGGGAGCCTGGAGTCCATCGCCTCAGACAAGGCTCAGGAAGACAAGGAAGAAGGATTTCTTGTGTTTTCCTAATTATGGGCAAAGAGGCTTTGAAAATACTTTCTGTTTCCTTCTTACCTGAGGAACAGCAGGACTGTGGTGTTGGTTTTGCTCTTTCTCTTGCTCTAGAGAACCTTCCAGAGGTCTCAGAGGTGGGAAAGAGCACGATATTGAATCTTCTCTGCACAATAATCCTTAGAGCCTGAAGGAAGGGCTTGTGTACCCTAAGCTTTTCTGTGCTTCCTGGCTCTCAAGCAGGTCCTGCAAAAGCTTTGACCTTCCCATAAAGGCAGGAACCATCAAAAGGTGATGTCAAAACACTTTTGTTTTCCAGGCTTTAGGGATTTTGAATATTGTGATGCAGTGATAAAGTAACTGCACCATATATTTAAAATTGTCTGAGATTTCCACTGTAGACCTTAAACACAGTCCTAAATAGGGCAAGCAAAAATAGCTGTTACTTTGACAAGTGCTTATTTAAAGCTTGTTTTGTCAGCATTGCTGCCCTGGTTATGACAGGGAAGTTGTCTAGAAATTGCATAATTACCAATATTAAAGGAAAAGCAAAACAGCACCACACAATTCAATAATAGAGCAGGTCACGTTTGCCATGGCTGTTGCAGTGTCTATTAAGCTGCAGCAGCTCCATCGCAATCCATGGCCTCAGGAAAGTGCTCTGCTGCTGCTGCTCCTTGTCTGCTCTCAGCCCAGGAGATTGCTCTGCTCTGGGCACTCAGATGGCTGCAGTGGAGAGTCAATGAGGACCCTCTTTTCTTGCTCATCCTCATGCTGCTGAGAGAGAGCAGCGTTACTGCCTTGGCTGCTCATTCTCCAGATGTCCAGCACCTGTCACTGGAATCTCAGTGGACTCCAATATCATAGGATTGGGGACTGGAGATCAAGGGGAGAAAGAGCCCAAAAATATTGAGAGTCCTTTTTGCACATAAGAAAATTTGCAACAAGTTCAGCACCTGAGCTTTTGTGGAAGAAAGAAAATATTCCGTGTTCTTTCCCTCTGTCCCCTTCCTCTTGCTTTGCCTTTCCTCATAGTGGAAAAGAGGTAGAGAAGATGAGCAGCTCAGAGATACTGTTTTAGAGGCTTGATTTCTGATTTTGTGTTTCTTACATAGCCCTCATAATCCTTCTGACCTCCAGGGGCACTTTCAGAGGGCTTTTCCTTCTGTTTTCCATGAGCTCAGCAGGTCACTGGAAGGGCCTATCTGTGTGATTGGTATGCCAGTGCAAGAGTAGGAGGAAGCTTTGCAGCAAGCTCCACACCACCTTTTCCCCAGCTCCTTTCCTCCCAAGTTTTATTGTGTGCACCAGAGCAGGTTTGTCCCCACCAGAGCGTGTTAGACCTGTCCCACTTATCTGGACGTGAGCCTGGTATCAACGTGCTCTGCACTTTGGTCCAGCTCATTTGCTTTCAGGAAAAAACACAGGGAAACTGAGCACTGAGCTCTGGCCTGCTGGTGAGGATCCTCTCTGTCCATGCTGCTTGCCCAGTATTTCAGTGTCTTAGTGCCCAGTATTCCCAGTGTCTTGCCTGGGAAGAGCAAAAGTAGGCACCCTGGAAATGACAGCTTTGTGTTTAACATCCACTAATGAAAAATCTGCTTTAAGTGCCTTAGTGCCACATCCAGTGCAGCAGCGAGAGCAAATGTGCCATCCCACAGCCAGACTCCTAAGACACCATGTAATCCTCTCCCTTCTTGTAACCTGCTGCCTCATGGGCTGCACGTTTTTATTTTCCAGCTGCAGGAGCACTTGGGGTGAGGACCCTACAGCCAAGGACTTTCTTTACAATAAAGTCTTCATTAATTTTAACAGCACAGACACCCTCTGCACTACATGAGCATGGGGACTTAGGGAAAAAAATTAGCATCATCATTTAATTAAAGATGGATCATAATAATAAAATCTTCTCAAAGGGACTGGTGTGGGATTATGAAGAAAACCTTAATTGTGAACTTCTTCCTATTTGACTTTGTGTCTCTGATTTTTCAATCTCAACAAAATAGTTTTAACGGTTTTGGCATGTAATTTTTTGTTGAAAAAAATTTAGGGAAGACTGAAGTGTTATCTTCAACTTCACTGACGCCTATATGTGCCATCAGAAGCTAGAATCTCTTCTATTCAAGACTGTTCTCACTTGACCTAAAGGATTTACTGGCTGCAATGACAGGTCACATTCTAGCCTGCTCATTGCAGACCAAATATCGGGGGAGTTCAGCTAAAATACTCTCCTCTGTGGTGACCATGTGCAAATAGCAAATGCTATTTATTATTATTTAAAAAAAATATATTATTTTAAAAAATTTAAAAAGTAAAGACTAACCAATAACAAATGGCTAACTAATCAAATTTTAGTAAATTTAAAGTAAATTTTCTTTCACTGACAATATAATGGTACCAGACTTTCAGTTCCTGCTTCAAATGAGGGACACTGCCAATGCTTTCTAAAGATAAAGTTGCCAGCTTTTCTTTTTTCCCCATGGGTGAAAATCCTTTTCTTTCATTAAGTTCAGGAGAGCTAAAATGTTTCAGCTGAAACTACCAATACAAGAAAAACCCAAACAAACAAAACAAACCCCAACAGCAACAACAAAACAAATAAAAAACCAGAACCAAACCAAACAAACAAAACAGCCAACAAACCATGCTTCAGAAGGCATGCTGAACACTCAAAGCTTAACAAAAGTTACACAAAACTGAAAACAGGACCTCCTCATCCAAAACACTGTATGCCTTTAATAATCCACAGTGATCCCTGGTTGCTGATGGTGTACCTTGGCAGGCAGAGCATCATCACCCTCACTTCTTTCAGCAAAGCCTTTTAGACCTGCTGGTGAAAATGAACAAACTGTCATCATGCCCAGCCCCTGTGACAGTGCTTATTAATACCATCTGGAAGAAAAGCAGGGCTTTGTTCGCACACAGGATTTCCTAACAATGAACCTGTGTGCGACATCCCGTACGCAAGAGCAGAGCTTCCCCTTTCTGCTGGGCCGCGCTGCAGCCCCGGCTCTGCCCCACGGGCAGCGCTCGCTGGGCACCTCAGGGTGCTGCAGAAGGTGCTCCAGGCACGTAGGCAGGGCTCTGCCCTCCTCCTGCCAGCTGCTCTGAGCATCCCTTGGTGCTGGGTGCAGGCAGGAGGGAGCCAGCTCCCTCTGCCTCTGCTGGCATCCTACAAATGGACACCAGCGAGGATGTAAAACGCTGCCACTTGCACTTGTCTGGCAAAGAAGCCTAAAAGCAGGTGCAAATAATACTCTATTTTTTGGCACAAAGCACCTGGAGAGCAAAGAGTCATTTGTCTGTAAATTATTAACAAACACATTTCCAACAAGTATTTTTATTTTTGTGGCTACACAGATCCCTAGTTTTCTTTCTACAGGGCTTTTAAATTCAACAAAACAGAGGAAAACTGCTCAAGTTCAAAGTTATTGATGTTATTGTCCGTTTATTTCCATGAAGCTGAACACTGAATATTATGAAACAGCTCAGGAATGCTGGACATAAAGGGAGATTTCCTTTTTCCCCCCTTCAGCTGAAATATCTTTTGGCAATAAATCCCCGCCGGAAATGTGCTTTCCCTGATTCCCCGGCTTAATTAGCTCAAACAATGTAAGATATGTAACACTGACCACCATGGGAAACCTGATAACAAAGAGCAGTGATACAATACAAGCCTTTCAAACAGATGCAGCCAGTACCCTGCTAAGACAAAAGTGGATTCAGTGTGGTGTCAAACATTTTCTTCCTTCTCTGCTGCAGGAGACACCAGCACTATGGTGCGACAAGTTAATCTTTGTTGTGTTTTTTCCCCCAGTAATGATCTAAAATTGCCAATTCCTCCATAATATGCAGGTCACACATTAATATTTTCATCTAGAAAGAGACAGCAACTAATGCTGCAGTTCCTTGGCACTCAGGATGCACTTGCTGCTAATGCCATAGGGAAATTTATGAGAAAACTGACCCTAAAACTGGCTGCTCATGTGGAAATGAGCAGTGCTCCTGCTTGGTATGACTGTATGCCCTTACATGCCCCTCTCTGAGAGAGGTGAGGCTGCAGCTTCCTCTGGATTTCTTTGCTGGGCTGTGTCCTCAGCAGCCCTACCCCCCTGTCCTTGCTGAGCACTCAGTCCTACCCCTGCATCACCCTTCAGCAGTGGTTTGTGCAATGGGCAGTAAGCAAGAAGGATGTGCTCACTCAGGCTGTGAATATCCTTCTTCCTTGTGCTTTTCCTCACTGCTTTACTGCTAATGGAGTGAGTTCTCCAGGACCAAGCCCTGCCCAGGGCTGGGGTACTGCAGTAGTTGCAAAGCTGAAGGAAAAGTGGAAGATCAGGAGCATGAGCAGTGGGTGAACAAGGATGATGGCACTGCAAATGGAAATGCAGCCTCTCCTGCAGACAGGCAGAACTGGCACCCTACCTAGGCCAGAACAAAACTGAGGCACATCTGGGGTCTGCATTGGTGCCCCAGCGTGGATGGTGCCAGCATGTGGTACAGCTGGTCTCCTCTGGTATTGTTAAAAATGCTAGAGGAGAAAAACTGCAATAGCTTTTGCCTATTTTTCCATTTATAGTTTATAATTTTTGAATTCAGACATATTTATAGACTTCTCTTCTCTTATACTTGCAGTAGAAGTTTACCAGTCTTACCTCTTCTGTTCCCCAAAATGCTCGGTGGACACCAGAGCACTGGCAGTATTGCAATGTCACAGAGACACATGTAGGCAAGTGCAGCAAACATAGGAACAGGGATTTCTTAATCAGAGTGTTTATATTTGCTGCTTTTTTTGGTTTTGTCATTAGCTGTGTCACTCAAATGCCTTCCAGGAGCACGGTGAAATGAGTTTGGCCCGGTCCACCCAGCAGAGCTCCACTGACTCAGCAATGTCCATCAGGGATGTGAAACCGGTCGGAGAGCCAGCCTCCATCCGTGCCTGATGCTCCAGGGCCAGACAGGGCTGTGCTTTACTGGCCCAACTTGTTTCACTCGTGCACAGGTCCAGAACTGCACTGCTGCTGAGTGCATGGGCCCTTCCCAAACACACCTAGCTCTTCTGAGCAGCTGAGAAACTCTAAATCCAGAATGATTCCTTCAGGAGGGCTTCTAGACAAAACAGATCAACAGCAAATCCAACCAGTGCAGGGCCTAATGGCTTGCATATTCCCAGTATATTATCACATGGAATTAAGAAAGCCCAACAGCCAGCTCTTGATCTTTGTTTGCTGTGAAGAACCAAAGGTCACAGGCTCACTTTTCTTCTGTGGGCTGCCTTTGAAGTGCGGGTGTCACCAGTGCTCTGCAGGGCCCCACGCAGAAGGTCCCATTTGATCCCAGCCCGTAGGTGGCTGGTTCTTTTTGGCCTCTCTGGTTATCACCTTTGTTTCACAAGGCCAGTTGCAATCTGACTGATCTGTTAAACAAATTAGATTCATCCCTCTGGCTCTGCTAAAACTCAAGTGTAGCCCTCAGCTGGGTAAAGCACAGACACTCCAGCTTTATTTATATTAATGTAATTATAGATAGACCTATATTGTAATGGCCAACTTGCACTGTAGGCAGAATAAACAAATGCCTCTTTGGTGATCTGTGCATCATGGAGTTTTTTTAATTATAGCCTGCATGCTCACTCTAGACCATACCTAGGAAATGTGGCACTCTTAATTGTCAGAGACGGTAAATGTTGCTCATTTTCCAATATATCAAAGCGAGAGAGTCCACAGAGTATGAAATTATTTTATACGCCAGGCATGAAAATATTTCATGCAGCTATTATTAAATCTCAGTCCCACAAAAGTCATTGGCAAAATTGCCAGTAACCAGGAGAGACAGCACTTTGGTCTAGGAGGCTATGTTTGCATGTGTAGTGAGCAAATGGGAGAAGCCTAAGGCAAGGAAAAGAAATATCAGGAATGTACAGGAGATCACAAAATCTACCATGTCAATAGTGAGTGCTGGGCAGCCACACATGGCCTGCATCTTGTTCTCCAAATGAGTCCCATACACGACTGCAGCATCACTTATAAAAAGATCCCACTTCATGGAGCTTTATTAAATACTGTTTACTAGGAACAGCTGTGCTTAATTTCTGCCTATATGGCCCTCTGTTCAGCAGAGATTTTGAAGATGTTCCCATTACCACCACAACTCTGGAAACAAAACTTGCATGAGAAAGCAAAGATGCAGAGCTCCTTTTTCATCAACTTTTCCATGCAAGCAACCGACTACACTGGCAGGAGAATAACACCAAAACCCTGGTTTTATGTGGAAGAGCTGGTGTGAACATTTTCTTTGGTTCGCTTCCAGAGGGGATAACAGTCTTCCTGGGATTTGGGCCTGATTGTTCACTGTTTTCTCAAAAAGAGCTCCCCCAGGGCTCTGGCAGAGTTTGGTTTGTAACTTCTGAGACTCTGCCCATGGAGATCTGCCAAGCCTCTGTGTCTGAGCGATACACGTTCCCATTTAATGGGAATCTACTGCCCCTGTCCCGAACACACACTCAGTTTCAGGCAGGGGGTACTACTCTTTCTTGGAAGATCTCTGCTTCACAGGCACACAGAGCTGCTGCCTGTGAGCAGTCACAGGGCTGTGGGATGCACTGGCATCCCACAGATGCCTGGATGCCTGGATGCCTCTGGCACAGCAGAACCTCTGCATCCTATAGCTCACATACGGGGTGGCTCCAACCTCAGGGTCAGTGTGATCATCTGGGCCCAGCCTGTCTGGAACTGGTGAAGCAGCCAAGCCTCCCAAGCCCTGCACAGCACTCTGCCAGTGTCACCAGGCTTCCCGTGCGCTTGGCATGACGGCTCAATTAAACCAGGATTTTCAGTCTGCTGCCTGGTGCTTCGTTGGCTCGTGTTCACTTAAACAGACATCTCCATAAGGTCAGCTCAGGAAGGGAAGGAAACACGAGCCAGAAAAAAAAGAGTGGTTGCTTAGGGCACTTTTGCCAACCTAATAGAAATGTGCACGGGGCAGCTTCACCCCTGCTTGATTCAGCTGGTTGCACAAAGTGGAGAAACGTCAAGGAAGGTTTGGATACCTGTAGATATAAAGGCAAAAAAAAAAAAAAGGCAAGAAATAGATTCCTAATCTAATAAACACATACCAGTACTTAGTCACTAAATTACATTATGTGATTTTGCATCCAGAGGAATATCAACTGTTTTCTTCTTGGAGTTTGCAGCTGGTTAAAGGAAGACAAACACACTGAATCATTCTAACTGACTTGTTTTACTGGGGAAAATAGAGTATTTCAGTACTTCAGTATTTATGCACTTAAATTTACAGAGGTTAGTCAAGATGAAGATCTGTTGCAGGCTTACAAATAATCTTTCTGGAGATACACACATCTTTGCCTCGTATACTTCCAATCTTTATTTACCATGCAGCCAGAAAAAAACACTTTGCTTGCTGGAAAAGTGCAGGCAGCACCCAACTTGCACAAAAACTTCCTCTCTGGTGGCACTACCATGGCACTGGTGCTGCAGGAGGCAGTCAGATGCTGGTGTAGCTAGGAAAGAAGGCCTCTCTAAAACCAAGTTGCCTATCTGAATTTTTTCTTTCTCCCTCATTCCTCCCAAAGGGATTCTTAAGGTTTCATGAGATATAAAATAGCTTAGCTTCTTCTCTGTGAACAGAACGCCTCACCGCTGTCCCTGTAAGTTTGTGATCTATCCATTAGTATTTGCTGGGCCTAAACTCAAGAGATGGCCAAACACTGACACAACATCAAGGAATATGCTTCACTGATGTGCCAAGGAGTCAGTTCAAAGTCTCTGGGCTGAACATCCCAATCTTTCCAAACATCAGGCTACAAATTCTGTGGCTCATGGCTGTGCTATATACACATATATGCATGTATAGCTATTTTTCTGTTACTGCCAGCTTCCATGTCTTTTAATAACAAAGTCTTCCACTCTGAAGGTCAATCAATTGTCACAGAAATTATTTTCAATGTGTTCAATTTGTTTGTATCTGTCTCTGGGTAAACCCAGGACTCCATTCATACTGCTACCACTGTATTTTCAAAATTAAGTCTTTTTGCATGAATGTGGCAGAAGGACAAAATCAATCTGCCTCCCATCACACTGTGTGAATGAATCTGGGGCTGTAGAATGATGCCAGACTGTGTATTTACAGCAACATTTAAGCCTTTTCTTAGCTCCCTTGAAATTCAAGCATGTGCTTAAAACCCTCTGCACTATTGCATTTTTCAAGGTCAAAGTATTGAATGGGAAAGTGGCCAGAGAGCTGTACTCATGTAACAGGTCTTATACACAACTCTAAAAATTTTGGTCGATCAAAAAGCCTTTCACTAATTTGTTTTAACTGATGAACTAAATCTTGGTATTCCTTTTTGTCATGAGTAACTCATGACCCCAGGATAGATGGGATGATCAGAAAAATGAAGAATGCAGTTGATGAGATTCAGGGCCCTCGACACGCAGGTTGCCCCATGCAAGCAAAATGCTAAACCCTAATGATATTTCAGCATGGACTGTGCAAGCTCCTCTTCCCCAGATCAGATCTGAAACCAACACAGGATTCACTGCCTTATGGCATTGTATTGATGCCAGCAGAGAGTAACCTTAAATAAAATAGGGTTCTCATTCTCATTCATTGAGTCAAGGTTGTCATTACCTTCCAGCTGTTTGTTACCACCCATCTGCCAGGCTACCACCTCCTGACAACAAAGTGGACAGGAGGGAGCTGCTGTCTGAGCCTCAGCCAGTATAATTTAGCCACTGCACAGTCTGGCACCTTAGCCTGAACCCTCCCTGCTTGGTGGCTCGAGCTGAATAGACAGTGAGGCACAGCCTGGTGTGGCTGAGGGGTGGCTACAGCCTGCCCACTATTGCTTCTGTCCCAGAGGGGTAATTGATGCCAAAGTCCCCTTCTTATGTAGGGGAACAAACAGGTGTAAAAGGCAAATGGAGGAGTTCAGTGCTGTACTCCCAGCCACTGCCCCTCAGGTAAATAAATGCAAGTGTGATTGTGGGCCCCACCACAGCTCCCAGTGAGTGACCTCCCACTCCCCCACTCCTCCCAGCCCTCCCTGCTGGGTACCCAGCCCAACCCACTCCAGTGGAACAAGCAGCTGTGGGCTCCAGCAGAGCTCTGCCACCAGCCACAGCACCGGCTGCTGAAGGCACTGCCAAACTTGCACCAGCAGTGCAGTCTGCATCCAGAGGCTGCTATCCCTGTTCTGCCAGGTCCCACCCACTGCTGCTTTTTACCCCAAATCCCTCCATTCCAGATGTGTCTGTTCCCATCAGGCCTTCATCCCGTGCTCACCCAGCCATGACATCCACTGTAGCACTCACCCATGTTTTCAGGCCAAGGCTTGCCCTTCAAGGAAACTTCTGCCAATTGCTTTAAAAATACAGACTCAGACGAAGTTCTACAGAGTTTTGGAAGCTGCCATACTTTCTGGAGCTATTACTAAAGAGTGACTTAGAGGATTCTTATTATGGAACCCACATTTGGATTTAAAATGTTCTTTCCATTTTCCCAGCTCAAGTTTGGAGTTTTATTTTATTATTATAATATATTTTTTAATTGTTCTTGTTCACTATTACTTAGCTGCATTGGCTACTGGGTTAATCACTGCTTGGAAACTTCTGTGTTAGAGCTGGTCTGGATAAATATCAAAAGGTTTTTGGATACTTTTCCAAAAGTTTTGAATATGCAAAATTGTCTATATTCCTGGAAAGGAGTGGAAGTTAACATATGAAAGAGGAAGAATCAGACAAAGCAGGGCAAATTAAAGGACAGACTCTAGTACCTCCCGTCTCTGGGAGAATTTCCTTAAAACTGACACCCAGCATGCCAGTGATTCTGTTCCTGCATAGCTTGTGTTAATTTGCAGTGTTTGTGCTGTACCATTCCCCTTTGTTATCAGGCTTTCTGTAGTGGTTCAGTGTTACATATCTCAAGCCATGTGAGCTAATTAAGTCAGGAACCGCAATTTTTGGAGCAGTATCATCATCTCAGACTCTGGCTGTGCTTACAGAAAAAGAAAACTAGATTCACTTTTGAAACTGAGTCTGATTTAAGTCTTCACCCAGACATCTGTACGAGGCCTCTTCAACAGAAAGATCTGGGGAAGGAGGAAGACCTTTGGTGGGAATCTTAGAACAAAATACCTGTTGGTAGTCAACACTTCCCAGCACATCTCAAGTATCTCCCCTGGAAGAAAGCTAAATGGCAGTGTCACAAGGGCTGTGGACAACAGCCACCTGTGTGTCCCTCCCTGGCCAGGGAGGTGCCTCCATCCCTACCGTGGTGGTCCCCAGTGCAGTCACACAGCACACCTGCCCAGGGCAGCTGGGGCAAAGGAACAACTGTGTCCTTACCAGCCCACTTGGGCCTGGAATGGATTTGAGCCTGGATCTGAATGGATTTGGTTGTGCCAAGGGCACACCTGGTTCTCTCAAACACAACTCTGTCATGGTAGTGTGCATCCCAGCAGAGCACTTGGCTGAGAATACAGGGTTAGCCCATGAAATGCTGAAGACTCCTAAGACAAAGAAAACCAAGTCTGAGAAAATCTTACACGCTTTTGTAAGATTGAGCTTTTGTAAAGATGGGGGTGTGAGATGTGCTGGATCAACCCAGAAAGTAGATTTATCTGGAACAGTGAAAACTCTTAAACCAAATCTCCCGCTCTGTCTGGGGAATACCAACTTTAGCAACAGCTGAAGAAGGAAGGGATGGGTCTGCATGTCGTGGAGAGAGAGTGGCTCTCTTCAGATCCCCTGTTACAGCTGATGAAGTTACACAGAATTGTTCTGAGAAAATTTATGCCCAATTCTGTCCATTCACTATGGCTGCAGAGGAACATTTGGACTTGAATCAACCTTTTGAGGAGCCACTTTTGGAAGTATTCAGATATTGTATCAGTTTTGCTTTCTGTAGAAGAAAAGGATCCATGAGGACTGGCAGTTTAAAATCATTTCACACAAACCCACACTTTTTGGCAAAAAAGTTTGCACCACAAATTTACCAAGGTCTAGCATGATCTAAGTGTAATTGTGCCATTTCCTTGTAAATTCTGGATATATTTTAGTTATTTCTGCATAGGAATGCCAAGCAATTAACAACACCACCATCCACATCCAAAGTATAAATGTTTATTTCACAAAATGCTCAAGCAGAACTGACATCAATTAACCATTTCAAATATTCCATAGCTTTTCTAGCTTTTTTTTTCCTGCCACACACACATATTTGATTCTTAATGCTGGGAAATGCGCCATACCAAGCGATGTGCACGCAGAGATTATAAACAGTCACGGTGTGATTTGCCTGCTGATACACAGTTAATTCTGTGGCCTCTTTCAAGTGAATTTACACCCTTCCATCTTCATCTAATGCCTTTGCATGAGAACTTAGGACACGTATCAGTTTGATTACATTAGAAAATGCAATCCAATCTGATGAATTAATCTGAAGTAGAGGAAATTTTGATGCCAGGAACTCCTCTGCCTTCTAAAACTGAGCTGAAATGTGGATTATTTGTTTTTCAACATATCCAGGCAATGCAACAAACTGTGTTCAACTTCACAAGGACAACTTTAATGAATTTTCCCTCTAGGTACAACTGAGTGGAGAATTTTTCCATGTGTAACAGACACTTTCTTTTTCTGCAGCACTTTTGTAACTGACAGCATCTTTGTATGTTTTAACTTTTCCAAGAACAGGACAGAATTGCTTCACCCATTAGAGAATGTATTGTTCAATTGGATTAATTTTCTTAGTTTACATCAGTGGCAAATTTAGTTTAAAATAATTTACTTATAGCCAAATAGAGCATTCTGAGTTGAGAATGAATTGTAATTACTAAATTAAAGTTTTCTCCCAGTCAATCTTACACCCATCTTACAGAGTACTCCTATACTTGTTTTCCTTGGGACTTAATTATTGTACACCCTAAATATGTCATCTTCTAATTCTCATTTGGCTATGAATAAAAGTTTAAAGTATTTACTTTCTGGATTACTAAGGAGAAGATTTTCAATTCCTTGGCTGTATATTTGTGAAAATATTTGATGTTAAATAGCATATTATACATTAAGCTGTAATGAATAAAATTGCCATTATTTCTGCTGATGATGAGAGAGGTGAAATTTAAATTCAGACATGTTGGTAATTTTACATTCCTTCTTCCCCCTTGAAAATCAATGAAAATGAAATCCATAACTTATAATCCACATTTAGAATTGTACTTAATAGCTGATGACATATGATATGACCTATGGGAAGAAAATAACAGAAGGACTCTCAACTTGAAGAAATTTGAGCGTAGACATCTAGGGAAAATAATCCAAAACTCAGTTATTCCTCAGAAGGGAAAATGAGGAAAGTAATGCTGAAAGAAGCCTGAGGGTGATAGTAGAGAGTGTATTAAATGTGACTGAGGAAAAAAAAAAAGAGAAAGGGAAATTTTTGGCTGCAAATTCAAAGACATCACCTCCTAGAAAAGG
Source organism: Zonotrichia leucophrys gambelii (assembly GCF_028769735.1). Classification (NCBI taxonomy): domain Eukaryota; kingdom Metazoa; phylum Chordata; class Aves; order Passeriformes; family Passerellidae; genus Zonotrichia; species Zonotrichia leucophrys. The sequence continues at coordinate 46,139,501 of NC_088171.1, read as the reverse complement.
GAAGAAAAGATTCCACTCCATATGGCTTTGGTGTGACCACACTAGGAATACTAAATTCACTCCTGGGTACCTTATTAGCATCTAAAAGGGCAGGTTCAGTGGAGAGCAACAATAGTGTCTAAGGGATTGTCTGGGCTGACTTTATGGAAAGATTAAAATAGTTTAGGGGTGGATTGGGGCACCTTTTATTCCCATGGAGTGGTACTTTAATTTTTATTCCATCCTTTTCCCCTACATTTTAACAGGCCTACTTACAAAGCAAAATATTATGGGCAAGTGTGTAAAAGTCTGGCCCTAAAGGTGTAAATATTGGCTAAGCAATGAATGGGAAGTTCCAATAGACATCTGTGTATGCCAGAAGGGTTAGTAACACCAGCGGGCATAACTTGGAACAGGATGATATTTGTAATGACAAGAATGAAAAAAAAGAATGAAAATTTATTGACAGGTCTTTTAGGGTATTGATTACTCTCATAAATTAAATGATGCATCTCTTGATACATTTAAAACTATGCTTGCAGAGCAGACGTGATTGCACTCAAGAGAGCAATCCTGCTCTGGACAGAAGATGGACTGGATGGCTTAGTGGGTCTGTCTCTTGCTACTTGCACTGGCTTAGAAATCTGAACAAGAGATAGGGTGTTACAAGACACTTAGTAATAAATATGCCCCACTGTCTAATGCAGTATTTGGCCAAAGCCCAGATAATTGCTGAAGCACACCTCAGGGCCTCATAATGACTCTAGTGCTAAATATCTCACAGTCTCCCCTCTGCCTGGCTGGAGCAGTGAAACATTACACAGCGCAAACAAGAAATCAGTCAGTATTCCTAAGCTGCAGTCTCTAATTGTAGTGTTGGGAGGCTATTTGGACTGCTAGAAATGGTGTTCAGATCAGTTTTGTCCAGGGTTTGAGTCAACTCCCTGGAACTGCTGCTTTCAGAGTTTTCTGCCACGGCCTCTTCATCTTCCCCTTCCTTCTTATCCAGGCCCAGGCCTTCCATCAGGAGGTGGATCATGACCACTTCAGCCAGGACAAGAAGTTCAGATCCTCTGGCACACAGACAGACAGACAGACAGACAGACATGGCACCCTGTGACTCTGCAGATGCTCAGCAGTGACTCCAGGTGCTGGTCAGAGGGCTCCTGCACGGAGCCCCGGCAGCCCCAGAGCACTCACTGCATGCAGGCCTCTCGTCACCTCCCCAGAACCCCTCTCTCCTCCAGCACTCAGGAGCCTTTGTTAGCACCTTCTGCTTTTTGGCAGAATGGTTTGTTTCACCTTCATAGATCATTAAATCTCTATCGATTTCAAGCAATTGGTTCTCCACGCTGTGCAGACTTTGTTATAAATTACTGACTGGGGATGTGAGCTGCTTTGGCCCCCCATCTGGTGCATTTAGCAGCGATTCTCAGTGTACACTTCCCACATTACTCTAGTCCAGCCCCCCACACAACAGCACAACAGCAGAGCTGACTTAGGCACAGAGGTGAGTTTGCACTCTGGGGCATTGGCTGGGGTGCAGTTGCTGCGTTGCAGGTGGCAGCAGATCTCTTGTTATCTTGGATATTGGAGTCTCACAGAGGCGCTGGCCCAGTGCAATGGTCTGATCTTGAAACAGAAAGAGCTTTTCCCTGGAGCTCCTCAGGCAGCTGATCACCCTTTCAGAGAGGCCCACTGGGATTTTTCATCACTATTTAGAAACCAAAATTATGCAGACTGGACCTTAGTTTAATATTGTATTAGGTAAGTGCATTGTCATCCTCCTGTGACAAACATTACATCATCTCGTTAACCAGTAATATTTTTAATGTATATATTTTGCTAGGCAACAGACTGATAAAGTTTTTAGCCTTTTAAAGTCACACAAAATATTTACCAGCTTTGCTATCTGAGCACTACAAAGGCAGTCAGCTCCATGAACATGAAATGGTTCACATTCACTTCAAGTGGTGTTCTGTGTGCCCATTACACACACACATACATAAATGAGTATATACAGAAAATTACATACAAAGGCCTGCTATAGAGAGGGACTGTATATGTATAAAATCATTATAAGCACTTGTCTCTCACACAGTTCTCAATGCGTGTGAGTGCCAGAAACTAGACATGACATTCCAGACTGGAATGATGCAAGGAAGAAATATATTGCATTTATGGAAATCATTCATTTTCCTTGTCTGGGAACCTCTTGAATATAAATAATATTTTCATTTATAAATTTCAAAGTGCTGTCCTAAGAATGGGTAAGAATCATTATCTTCATTTGACAGCTGGAGAAACAAAGAGCAGACTGTTTTAAGCAGCAGTCTAAGGTCACATGGAGCAAATGAAGCCAAACCTCATCTCCCGAGCCTGACTTTCCCTTGAGAGAGCACACCAGAGAGCACACCACTCACAACTTTATCAGCTGAAACTCCTCAGCGGCTATGCTAATAGTATTGGCAACTCTGAGCCTTCACAGATCATGACTGAGTTTTCAAAGGAGCAGGAAATTTGCTTTAAATGCATAAGATTAAAACCTCCAAATAAATAAACTTGTGTTTCTTATATTTGTCTTTTGTTATCTGAGCCTTTGGAGTGTGCTAAGGAAATAGTTTACAGGTATTTCTACTACCAGAAGATCTGGATTTCTTCCTTAAAAAAGGGGTGGGTGTGGGGAGGCTGGGAGGGGGAAGGGCAGTAGCAAGCAAACAGCTCTTAATACTGTAGATAAAATCTGGAGAGTTCTCAAAACAATGCAGAGATTATACCTATTTCTGGCACACACTGAAGGCTGCTCTTTTTATTAAGTGATCTAACCTAAAAGAAGATCTTGCTTTCAGATCCCAGTGATGACTCCAGAGAATGATAAATGTCCACCACCACCTCAGGCTGGATCCTCCAGACCTTTTTGAAAGTGCAGCAGCTTAGGGTAGCGCTCAGATTATGCCACAGAACTGTGGGTCTTTCTGAGTTGTTTTAACCCAGGAGCTGATGTGGCCAGAGCACAGCAGCTCAGAGCAGGGCACACCCCAGCTTCTGCAATCAGAACCATTCTTCTCCCAGTATAAGACAATTCATGATGTTCAGATTGGTAATGTAGGACCAGAGCTGCCACACAGAAAGTTGGTCCACCCCGAGCTCATTCCTCCTGCTGAAGTTTGCTGGTGGGTAAATTCCATGCTGTGAGGCTTTACATCAGATACCGTTTATCAGCATCCTTCTTAATTTGTGCCAGATGAAATTCACAACTCTGAAGCAGTGATGTTCAGTTTAAGGGTTTTTTCCTTCTTAAGACCTGTCTTTTTCAAATGTCTCCAAATTAGAGAATCACTAGGGGCACTGATAGTTGTTTTCCTTTCAAGTCAGAGGCACTATTTGCTTTTTCAGTTCCTCAGTTGTTTTATCTCTTATTATGTTGAATCATTTTGAAAGCTATATCTTCCATTTAAAAGTCATATCCCATTATCTAGGAGGGAATTTGAAAAGGTCGGTGTTAAAAGAAAACACAAGCTAAAACAACCCCAACACTCAAGCCTTCAACACTAACTAACCCATACGATATTGAAGGTTAATTAGACTTTAAGAAAATGCGCAGGCAATACATGTGGCGTGCTACTGATAAAATGACACTGCTTATAATGAATTACATTATTGTAGAACCTCAGTGAGGCACTAGTGATGGGCAAGCCACTGGAAAAATTTTAATGTTTCTTCAGGCTGGGATCTCTTTTAGCTAATAAACAAAACAATACAAGTATTCTTGTGTGTGGTCTTCAACAATTTCAGTTCAGTTTTACTCAGTCTTAATGTACTTGCATATATGTTGCACAAAACAACAGCTGTAGTACGTGACAGCCCTGGAGATACTGGGTGGTCTCTGAAGAGTGTGAATTAGCAGTGGGGTTGAATTAGTTGTGGGGTTTTTTATGGGGAGCACAAGATATCCCTATTGTTTCTCCATGCCTGCCAGCATCAAGGTATTGAAACAGACATAGTAAGTACTGGGTAGAAGCACACATGGATATTTGAAAAACTGAAATCAGGTTAAACATGTTATTCAGCTTTCATTTCTCTCCCAAAGTGTTAAAATTGCATGTTGGTGCACATTTGCTGGAGCATGAAAAATAAAGTATATGTTGTGACTGAATCTCATTTTTAGCAGAAAAGATCTAAGTGTGTGCCCTGTATATAATATGGGCATATAATGTGCTCTGCTAATAAATAAATAAATCTGATCTGAGAACTCAGTTCTTGTTTTTCAGATAACTTGTTGACAGACTTTGGTAAATGCACTTGCTCAGATTTCTTCATGCTGTAACCCTTGAAAATGTTACAAACGCTTCTACAACAGTAAGTCTGAAGACGCAGCAGCACACAGAATCCATATTGCTAACACATGAACGGCCTTTACCATCTGCAGAGCCTTCAATCAACTCCATGATATTCCTCTCAAAGACAGACACAAAAAGCATTTGACATTATTAATTATCATTTCATTAACTAAAATTTCATTATGTGATCTCTTGGACAACCCTCACCTTTAGAGGAAAAATGCAGATCTCATCTATTTGATTTTGCTGTTTCTGACAACCCAGAAATCCAGACAAATGAAAAGCTTATATTTGAAATAAGTGGGAGGAGAACGACTCAGGCAAATAAAGAATAATTAGTTCTACAAACTTTGGTTTGATAGCACTTGGATGCACTAAGACATATGCTTCTTGAGAACCTACTGGGGAGCAAAAGTCACAGATACTCACAGATGTGTAATCACAACATGAACACTGTTCTGCAAAATGCTTAACCAAATGGAGCAGGCAACATGGAGTCATCACAACCTTAATTCAATTTCTTGAAGATAAGGCATTAAAATGCCTTAAACCAGATAATGTTGCCTCCTATTTCAGTTGATCATTAAACTTATTCCGTCTGTTTGGGGTTGCAGCCCTGACTGACTCCCTCTGAATAGAAATAGATGCATGAAAGCATCACAGAGTCAGCTCCGTCTGTACCACAATTAAAACACACAGAGAGATATCTGTTCTGAGTGTTTCACCAAGTAAAAACACCTTTTGCATACCTTCAAAACACATCCCTCTTTTAACCCAAGCCCTTAAAAGGGTGCCCTTGTCACTGCAAAACTGAAGGAAACACTGGAAGTTGGAGCACATCTTTTCACAGTTTCCAGGCAGTGTGTTTCAGCCCAGAGCAAAGAAGGGTCTGGTAAGCTGCCTTCCATCTTCTCAACTATTCTTATCTCTAGTTCTGTTTCTAAGGTCAGTAAAAAACATACAGAAGTGATTATGCAGGAACTAGCTCTGAGGGATTACGCTATTTGTCAAAGTAGTAACAGTGAATTCAATATGTGTAAATCTTTTCTCCCTGTGCAGTAGAGCTGTGCTCTGGAATACCAGTGGGATACTGATAGGAGTCATTTCCTAGGCAGTTTACCTTTGGGGGAAGTTTGTGGTTGATATAATAAGAAGCCCATTTTTTTAAGAACCCACAAGTTGCAAGGGACAGTCCCATGGGGCATTTCTGCCAACAAAAACAGCTGATTTACTTTGCATTTTTATCAGTGACCCAGAAAAAAAAATGAAATCCTTGCTAAAAAATTTGGCAGATGACACAAAGACTGGGGGTTAAGAAAGAAGAGAGGTCACTGATGCAGGCCGAGCCATTAGTAAGCAAACAGCACATTTTCTAATCCACCCCAATACAAAGATGCAAAGCAGCTGTGACTGCAGTGGGTCATTATAGAATATGACTCTGTCCTGGAAAGTAAGGACAGACTGATCATGGAGAATACCCACTCCCTGAGGAGTTGCATTGGCCAAAAGACCGAGCCTTTAACACATGGGTGAGAGAACTTTGGGATATGGAGGTTGTCTCCTGGGACGTCCAAGGGCACTTTAGGGCTGCCAGAATGTGGGCTCCCAGTGAGAACACCAGCCTTCCATCCTGTGGTGTCCCAGAGGCTGCCATGTGCATGTGTGAGTCTGGTCAACAAGCCAAACAGCTTTAGCCCACCACATCACCTTGTAAATGTTTCAGGCCAGTTCCCCCATCCTGCTGTCTGTGGGCTAGAAGGGTGCTAATAAGCTGTAAAGCAGAGTAGGTGCAGGAAATTTTCCTCGTGCAGTAAAAGGCCAATACTTTATCGTGGGGAAAATGAAGGACTGGACTTGATCTGCCTGTAAGAACAGAACTTCACACTGGGCTATGTGGTGCAGAAGATGGAGGCTGACACCACCCAGAAGCTGCAAGTTGAAACTAGGCAAGTTCAGACTGGACTTTGGAAGTGCTGATGTTTGACTACTAGAAGAACTTCCCAAATGTTTTGCTGGGCTCCCTGGCCCTAGCAACTTTTTAATTTGAGATTAGATTCATTTTAGAAGAGCATCAGATACGCTAAGCACAGCAATGTCTTTGGATTCCTAGTCTACAATTCCATGAAGTCCTCTCTGATTTTTCCTTTCTCTTCCTCAACTCCAGAAAATTAGATTAGAGGGGGCACTCTAGTAGGAGCATCAGAGATTATTTTGTTGACCTTCTTTCCAAGTGGATGTTCCAGGAGACAGTCATAGGCTATGCTAGGTGAGGTGACAAAGGAATTCAGCTCCCATGTGACACTATATTACTGGGCATGATAAGGATTTCAAGCAGTCATGAATGGAGAAATCAAGCCAGCATTCTTCCTTCACACAGACCAGGATTAAATCTGGCACTCCCCACTTGAACAAAGATATGTATTTTGCAAATATTTTTTTGGATGAGAGCAGGAGTGCAAATATGCAGCTATCTGAGGGCCCCTCTAGAATGGGAAATGTCATTTGGGGCTGGGGATCCAACAGAAGCTCACCTAATAAAACCAACTGGGGATGTTAGTGTATATAGGAATTTAGTTGTCTGTGTATGACTATATGAGGCTATAAATAGGCTATTGGAAAGCTTGGAAGCTTACACAGTTATTGCTTGTTATTTTAAAATGTTAGTGTGGGTTTCAAGCTCGTGAAAGAAATGCAATTGCTGGTGAAGACCTGTCTAGCCGCACAAAGGAGGAGCAAGAAATTCAGGTTCTTCCATCCCACTCAGCCTTGCCATGGAGGAAAGACCAGCTCCTGGTAAGTTTTGGTTTTTATGAACAATTTAGCCCTCAGGGCCCTCCAATGGTCTGAGCCAACTTGGAGGCCTCCTTTGTGATACAGATATATGTTACCAGCCACTCATTTATTTTTCCTTATTTTCCTTCTTATTCTTGAAAAAACCCAAAACTGCTGTAGCACAGCATTTGTCTGAGATTGTCTAATGCTCCCAGGGACATTTACAGGACCTTCCACCACACCTGTAGTTACTGCATCTCAGTGGCAGGACTCAAGGGAGATACTTTGGCAAAATATGTCTCTTCAAATGTGCCTCTCTGCATTGGATGGCAAGATGGTGAGATCATCACTTTAGGGCTGGTGGTTTCTAAAGAATTTTACTTAATGCTTAATGGAAATCCTAGCAGGTTCACTCAGCATTTGAGTGCCCCCTCCCAGCAGCACACAACTAGAGCCCAAATGGTTCCAGCCTGGCTCTTTGCAGATTCTGTGTCTTACTGTGAAATGTTTTCACATTAATTCCAGATAGGAGGGAAAAAATCAAGCTGTTCAGGAAAATATCCTTTATTTTATCTTTTACTTTAGCTTTTATCTTTAGAAAAGGGCATATGTTTGGTTGTGGGCTGGATGAGTCAGATGGAGCCAATGACCATTAGCACTCCATTAAAACACTGAAGTAGAAAAAAAAAAAAAACAACTTCTTGTAAACATCTGATTTTTAAAAAGTCACACACCAATGGTTAGCAGCTGACAGAAATTAATAGCAATAAGGTCTTTTGCATAGAAATAGGCTTATTACCATCTTTTCCAAACGAAACAATTCTTTGCACTTACAGCAGCTGGCATGAACCTGGCCTGGTGTCAGCAAAGACCACCTCTCCACCTGATCCTAGGAAAAATACCAACAAGCCAGGGTGTATTCTCATCTCAATCCCAGGATAACATATTCCCTTTGGCCCCTGCAGGAGTTTTGTGCATGTGCATGTGTGCAAAGTATGGTCCAAAAATGAAAACCAGTCAATTTTGCCTTTTTAGCTGGCAGACCTGTGAGCAAGGATGGGGCTGCCTTTAAAAGACTGGGGTAGAAGGGCTGTATTTTGCTACATCGCTGAAAGCTAATAGAGGCTACCCAACAAGGAAATAAGAAATTAATCACAAGTCACAGCCATCTGAAGTCCTTGGGTAAAATCAGATTTGTTAGAGAGTGTAGTGGTTTCTTTTGGGTTTTGTTTGTTTGTTTTTTTTTAAACAACAGAAACTTGCTCTCTGCATGATGCATTGCCTGTTCCTGGGTCTGCCCACACTCAGATTTCAAAGCACATTTGTGGCTTGTTGAGCCCTTGTGTTGTTTTGTTGCTTTTTTTGGTTGAGGACTTTTCCGTATGATTACACTCTAAAAGTGTGCCATAGATTACATGGTCCATAACCAGGTTACAAGGAGAGAACACAGGTCTGCATTTAGGAAAACATCTTTAATCCCAACAGGAGCAGCTTCAAACATTCAGCCTACAAACTTTCACGTTATTGACTCGGTTAAATGTAGGGACAATTCCGGCAAATGTCAGGGATATTCACAGGGGAACAAAATTGCTCATAATTAAATTTAAAAGTGAAGCAAGAGAATCTGAAACAGAATCTGAAAGTTTGCAGGATTTGGCTTCAGGTATGAGAAACACAATGTTGGAAATGCGGTGCAACAAAAAATCCAGTATTTTTTACATTTATTTGAAAAGACCAAATCACATCAGATTTTGTCAACTCTTTAGTTAAAAGAGGGTGAAAAATACTGACTATAAAGGAGTTGAATGAAATGGCCTGTTAGGTTTTATAGGTAACACAAAAATCACTATTGAAACAATGATCCCCTCACAATTGAAAATATTGACCTTTGCTGAAGAAATTCACAAGTCCTGAACACAGTGCTTGCTGCTTAGTCCAATTTCAAGTCAATTGAAGGAAGCAAAATACAAAGAGAAAGGTCATATTGACTTAGTATGACAATCTTAATGAATCTTGGCCCTCTGTTTTGCACTTCCAGTGGAAATATGAGCTCAGTGGCTCATTCCCTTCCTCTGTGTGCTGATTCCAAAAATACAGGTAGAAGGAATAAGCTTTTGCTCAGCTTGATCCCCCAACAGCAACATGTCTCTGTTTAAACAGAGCCTAAAAATCAGCCTCCTTATTTTTAGAAAAAAAAATTTACTAAAAGAAGCTGCTGTTGACAAGAAAAGTCACTCTTATTTGAATATTAAACATTTCCAGCACTGTAAGTATGAGGGGAAAGGTAAGTAACTCAACAGTCACAATCACTAAGGAAGAGACCGTGAAGGATTGCTGTACAGGGAATATTTCTCTCCCTCCCAATAGCATTTGTTCTGTGCTAAAACAGAGTATTTTTGGGGAGTTCTGCTGCTTATAGGTGTACCAGTCATGGACCAGCACTCAGCTGAGTAAAATAAATATATATAAATGCAGAACAGAAAGATAAAACCAAGCAAGAGCTCAGAGATGGATGCAGACAGACAGCTGGGGGAAGAGAAGGAAACAGTGACATTATAATATTTGAGTCCTTATTTCAGATAAACAGTGACAGACACAATGACAAAATTTTTTTGCATTTTTTTTAAAGCTGCTGCTTCCTCTGTCAGCCCCAACCCTGCCAACCCCCAAGCCTAAACGAAATAAATCAGTTTGTTAATAATGACTGAGCTGCACTGGCAGCCAAGGTCGGAAGTCTAGTGAAAGACAAATGGTTAAAGTTTACTAAGCAGTTACAAACCACCAAAAACAGGTCTTAAAATGGGAAGTGTCAGGCAAGCCCTTAATAACAGGTAATACTACCAGCCCCACCCATAATTATGGTACTTGTCTCCCCACCCTCTGAATGTCACTCGTTCCATCAATTGCAGGCTTCTCAGAGCACAGACTGTGCCTTGGCAATGTCTGCACACTGCCTTGCAAAAATGGGGTGATGTTTTTTATCTGAGCTTCTCAAAAGCCGCCACAATACAGGTTTTAAACAATAACAGCACAAATAATAGCAATAATAACAAAACAGGAGTATCAGCTCTGTGCACATCCAGCTATGCTGATGCTATCATATCCCCTGTACCGTTTCAGGCAACCTTGAAAGACTGTGTGTAGATGTATTGAAAGGAATACATTTACAGAACATCACATAGTCCCCATTAGGAGATTTTTATGATCACATTACTCTGTGCTTTGTCTTCAAACGGAGACTTTGCTGGCTTTTCCACCCATAAGCAAGAAAAAATACTTGCCACACTCATTATCAGTCTCTTGGTTCAGATTTTCCCTCTGATGTACAGCTGCTTCATTTTGTTTCTCAGCTCCAGCAAGACGTATTATTGTCACCTTTTCCGTAACAATTTCCTTATACTTCAGAAAACAGGCGACAGTCAAGGATTGTACTATGAGCCTGAAACTGGTACATACTAAGAAATGTTTTAGATGTAAAGAGATAGTTAAATATTTTTGTTTATTGTTGTTATTTTACACATTTACTACCATTTGAGTTAGAGGGTTTTTTAAAATTATATCAGATAATTATATTACCTTACTCATGAGCCTTGTAATTTGTTGGCTCTGTTTAGGGGGATTTTGAGTGAATGTAAATCACACTGAAAATTCTATACTTGCTGATTTGATACAGGGTGCTTTTTAAACATCTGACTCAATGTTCAAGAAAGAAAAAAAATATGTGGGATGCATTTTCAAATACATAGGGGTTTGTGAAGCAAATTAGGGAGGATTTTGAGAGACTTAGTGCCTCAGTGAACAAGCTCCTGTGTATTTGTAATATTATAACTCACAAGTCACAGTAAATCAAATGTGATGCTTTGATTTGTGAAAATATGCAAGAATATCCTTTTAACTATCTGATCAGCTCCATACCGAGCCCTCACACTACCAAAAGGTCAGAATCCAAAAGGGTTAAGTATTGACTGACAAGAGGATGAAAGGGAAAGCAACAGAATGTAGGTGTATAAAGGTCTGGAGGGACATTCCTAAAAGTCAGTATCAGTTTTTACACTTCTTGCACAGGACCAGATATGAATTTCAAATAATGAATAGATTTACATCATCTGCACTTTCCAAAAACGTGAAACTCATATTTATCTGTGCCCATGCCAAAAACTTCTTTTTTCTTGCTCAAGCCTCCATTATTTTGAAAATTCATGCCAAAAAATCATTATTTTTACTATTTTTAAACTGTTTTCACCTATTTAGAACATCATACCCTCTCCTGTCTGTGACCATATAATTTGTACAGTCATTTACTGAATTATGCAAACCAAGAGTTTACAAAACCATACATGGGTGAAATTTGCTAGTCACTTGGTGTGTCAATTTGTTAGAAAGAAATGGATTTGAAAGCAAAAAAATCCTTGAGTGTCGGCTGTTTCCAGCACCACCAAAAAGTGCTTTGGATCCTAAATGTAACAAGCGGGTTAGTGAGTTACATAAATGGGGAATGTGCCCCTGCCCCTCAGTTCAGCTACAGCAGAGCCTTAAAGGGCCTATTGCCCTGTTAAAAGGACCTTTTGTGGTGGCAGCGGCAGGATGAGAGACTCACAGGACTACAAAAGGCCCTTGGCAATTTGTGTTCCACTTTCCTTTTCCTAGGGGCAGGATGTTTTGGTAAGAGAGAGTTTGCTGGCAACCTGATCCTCTCTGGAGTTATGGAGATCTTCAAAGGAGATGTGCCGGCAACCGATGTCCCCCCTTCCTCTGCTGGGTTTTTCCTGTTCATGCTGTGGATGTCTCCCACAACAGAACTCCTGGTTAGCTCCTTCTTCTTTCCACAGCACAAACTCAGCCATATTCCAGTCTCTAAGCAGCACACACATCATCAGGAGGCATCACCATGGTGTTTATGTGGTAGAAAGGCTCCACTGTGCAGTGGTATTAACCAGCTTCAAAAAAATAATAATTTGAGAAGTTGTGTGGCTTCTAAATGGGAGCAAGAACCTGACAGATGAGAAAGGCAACAGCAAACAGAGCAAGACTGGGAAGACAAAGGAAGAAGCTTATGAGGAAATAGCTGCTAACCCAGCCTTTTGACTTAGGGCTTCCCAGAAACCATAGAAGCTTTGTCTCTGTCCTGCAGGACTTCACATGCACCAGAGATAAATAAATCTGTTGGCAAAGTTGGCAGAGCCCTTCCCCACTCCTGCTCTAGAGATTTTGGTGCCCAGGGCTAAAAGCTTCACCCAAAGACACTTTCCAAGCCATTCCTCTGCACCATAGGAAATCTGATGCAGAGAAAGAGATCCTGATTTGTCCAGCCCTGCAGAAGGGTGAAAGAAAAGCTCAGGAATTGTAAAGCCATGTCCCAGCTGAAAACCCCCCAGCCATAGAGCACCAGTGGCCTGAGATGTGGCACAGCCCTCTCTGGACTGGCCAGTGAGCTGGCTCAGGATGGGCCGCAGGGACCCCTGGGCACACAAGCAGTAACTCCACATGCTGTCTCCCCTCCAGCCCTGTGGATGCTGCCTGACAAATTATAGCCAGTGATGCAGCTGTAAATGGCAATATCTCTGGGAATGGCTTCATTCAAATCACACTCCTCTGGCAGTGAACAGGGAGAAAGGTGGGTGGAAAAAAAAAGGCAGAGCTGGCTCAGTAGCAAATATTGACTCAAAACAATAACAAAACATTATTGTACAAACCCAAACAGTGAACAGGTGAATCTGTGGATGAGTATAGCCCAGGAAAGGGCTTCAGACTCACACATTCATGTTCATATTTCTAGTGCTAAAGAGTACGCTTGCAGAAATGGAACCTGCGTAAGCACAGGTTGCAGAAACTTAGAGGAGGTAAATAAAAAAGTCATTTATAATTATGCAGGAGGGCAGATATTACCAGATATAATAAAGCACTAATGCAATTGCTCAGTTTGGGGCTTGTTTGTTTGTTAGTTTTTAATGAGGATACTCCTGCTGGCATTCCTTAACTCTCAACAAATGCTTTCTGGATTGGGTGCTCAGCATCAGCAAGGATTGATCACACTCAACATTCACCGTAAAGCTTAATCTTGAGTCACATTAGCTCATGAACAAAAAATAATCTCTAATTTGTTACAGTCACATATACAGCAATACAAAGTTGACAGTCACACTACCTGCATTGTACAGGTTATCCCACTATTAACTACCTGCATTTCTCCTCTTCTTCATTTTTGTTCTTTGCTGAGGGAGGAGTGGTTTATGACGGAAAATCAACATTGCACCTTCTCTCCCCTCCATTTAATTCATCAGGTTGTATGTGCTTCCTTAAAGAAGCCAGCCATGATTTCTACTGTGTAGTGTTTTGTTTTGCAAAATTGTTCTCCAACACTTGCATTTCTGTTGGATGGGCCTAGGTCAACCATACTTTCTGAGTTTTCCTGCTGAATGCCAAGCAAGCCATCTTACTTGGCAGACAGCAAATTTGCAAAAGCACCTGCTAGCTGGAGTGAGAGAGGGTATGGAGTACTCCACTAGCTGCCTGAATAACCCCAAAAGCTGTCCCTCAGTCCTGCTTCAGACCTCCAGTTGTGATTTGTATTTTCCTACCCTGTGTGATGTGGTCCTGATAACCTCAGCCAGGCAGTGTTCGGGTACCTCCAGCAGCATGAAGCAGTTATATGGATGCACAAGTTATGAAATATTGATCCAATTCCCCCACTGAAATCACCTACCAGCAAAATATGGATATCCTTTGAGAACATGAGTAGCACCGTGACTCTTAAAAGCAAAATATTGGGAATCAGAGGGGGAGAGCCTAAAGAACCACTCATTTGTGGCACCAGCTTTACTCAGGAGAAAGGAGACGCTGACTGGGCTGTGGAAATACCTGCAAGGAAGTTTGCGAAAGCGCATTTTCACTCTGTGCTTCATATGCAGAAATGCTATACTATTTACTTACTTGGATGATGACTGGGAGACATATTAGCATGAACTATTATGGAGATGAATGCCTCAATTTTAGGAATTCATATCCCAGCTGTTACTCTGAGAAAATTGCTATGGACATAGATGTAAGCAGAGCCCAACTAATAACTTAAAAATCAGATCCCTGGAGTAGACATGAAGAAGCTGCAGAAAATGAAACAGGAGTTTGATACAAAAGCAGCCTTAAAACCAGAACCATTTTCACTAGCATGGCATATACATCTTTGCCTAACTGATTATACGTTTTCTTCATCGGGCAAAAGGGATTTGAGACATGCAAATTCTAGCTTAGGGATGAGTTGTGTAACGTCACATTTGCTCATGAGTAATCCCATTGACCTCCCCAGGCCGCCCCATGCGAGCAGGCGCTCCTCACCATCGCTGCGGGGTTTCGGTGCATTTATTTCTGCACCGGCACCACCCTGGCGGGCAGCACCGCGCCTGTCCTGCCTCGGCACCGGCGCTTCCCCGGCCCCTCCGAGCACCACAGCGCCGGGGAGAAGCGTCCTGGCCGAGCCATCAGCCTGATTAGTTCTCTTAGGATGCGCACGATACTTTTTTTTTTTTTTTCCACGATCGTAGAAAGAACGTTTCAAGGTTACTCTGTGAGAATAATCAATCTGTTAAAACACACAAGTTCCCTAATTACATTTGCCAAGAAAACAGGGAAAAAAGCGGCGCGTGCGCTGTGGCAGTGAAAAAAGCTAGGAAAGTCAGCACAGCTGAGCCCCTAATTTTGTCTTTTCACCCAGTTTCAGACAATTAGGTCTGTGAACAGTAAAAAAAATAAAGCGGAAAAAAATATAAAGAAGCACGTGGTTAATTTTTACAACACGGTGCCCAAATGAAAAGGGACCACTTGGCTTCATCTAACTTCCCATCTTCATAGTCTGAAGAATGCTGCAACACGCTTCTGGTACATGCCTGTGAGGTAACTAGTAACCGGCTTCCATAAACACTACATTTACCAGAAGAAAAAAAACAGTAAAAATCCCTGCTTAGTTCACCGCTCATTATACAAGCCAAATTGCAAAGAGATTTTTTTTTTTCTCTGCAATGAAGTAAATGGAAGAGCCAACACACACAAATATGCATCTGTTACTAATGAGATGTTTACAGCCCCTGCCTTGCCAATTGCACGTATGTAATACCTCGCTGCGTCCTTACCTATAGAGCTCTGGTTAAGAGACAATAGGTGCAAATTAATGTCTAAACAGACATTATCTCTTCAAGCCTGGACATGACTTGAAGCCTTGTTAAATATTTTTAAATGCCACAGCTTTCTACTAAGGTTTTAAAACCCTTTCTTCCACTCTTTGCTGATGGTAAAAATGTTCGGGGGACAGGACAAGATATTTATAATAACAGGACATTTTGCTCCGCACTTTGTTTTAGCATGCGGGGGGAATAATAATTGTATTCAGACTTGAAATGGCTTGGGTTACGCAGTTCAGAGCACAAGCACCTGCAGCAAATTAATTTGTTGTAGCACATTTATTATCTCATAGCTTCTATTTAGGCTGCAGCTGTTGCTATTATGTTAATAATGTTTTTTTATCACCACTGTATACAACAGGTTATGGTAATAGAGAAATTTTGGGGCGTGGGGTGTTGGTTTGGTCTTTTTTAAAATTTTATTTCTCAGAAAGAAAAAAGATGGGGAGAATATAACACATAAGCATTGATCAGGCATTTAGCCTTCTGTTTATTAGCTGATTTGAAAGAGAATGGGCAAGAGAAATTAGAAAAGAGTAACAATAGACAAAGATGGCGCGTGCAGAATTTGTGAAAGCAAAAAAGAAGAAGAGATGGAAAAAAAGAAAGAAAGAAAGAAAGACCGAACACCGCAGAGCTGGGGTGGTGAGTGTTCGGGTGGGGGCGGGGAAAATGCTGCAGTTTTCGTGAAATAATAAGGTGGAAAAAAAGGCATACAAAGAGTAGGTTTTTCATTGTCTGTAAAATATAAACACAGATGAATTCTGTCTTTGGTTTGTTCATGCTTTTCACTCTGCACAGCAGGGATGTTCTTAAGAAGTTGCCCTCTGCGAAATTTCACTAAATGGAAACCGTGGACCCTGCATGATGCGATTATAATCACACCAGCCATTCTTTTTACATAATTTTTTGTTTAAAATCCAGTAATGCTTCTTGTTTTTAAAACATATATCTATATCTATACACGCATCTAAAACAGTGCTGGTTTACGTCCCCCCAGCAAAGTGCAAGCTGAAGCTATAACTGGCTGTATCCCATCCGCAAATCTCCATGGACTCAAAAACAATATGAAAATTTTTAGCTGACAAGAACATGTCTGCTGCCTGCAGTCACTGCAATAGCTCACCATGTTGCCTACTAACCAAAAGATCAAAAATTATCGATTTCATGGCGCTGCGTGCTTGGGATAGAAAAGCTACTTTAAAATTTGCATTATTTAAGAAATGAATTAAGAGAAAAGACTCATGTTTTAGAGCACTTTGGAATGTAAAAATGGCTTAATGTTTTAATCTTATCAATGATTTACTATAATTCTATTATTTTTAGCAGCTGGGGTCTGGAAATGATTTTTTTTTTGCCGATGAATTTAGGATTTTGCCGCAGTATACATCTGCAGTCCCAGAATCCTCTGGTAAGATAATCCCTCCTGCGATGGGGAAACGCCTTTAACCTTTTCGTGAATGAAAAATATGCAACCATTTTGAAATAAAAAGGGGGAAAGAATGATGATTTCTAAGAGCTGGAATGAAATTTACTGCGAATTGAAAGAGCAAGGAAAGGAAAACATACTGTAATCGCGTTGTGGCGTTGGAGTTTCTAGCTGTTGTCTCCATCGCTCCTACCCTTTCTCCAACGGTGTCCGTAAACAAGCCTGGAGTATGGTGTCACCCATAGCTCACGCGGGTGAGAAATCGAGAACCAAGGTGCTCAGAAACGCAGCGCTTCCTCGCCATAACTGCACAAATGTTACAACCACAACCTCCATGCTGCAGGCTTTAAGGAAAATTTAGATTACCAGTCATTGAAATTCATTTGGCCAGTGGATTCGTAAGATGGCCAGGCTGCGTTAGGGGAGCCAAGCCTCTAGAAAGCACGAGGTGTTTACAGCTGCTCGGGGCTTTCAGCTGGAAAGGGAGAGGGAATTTTTCTGCGGCATAAGGAAATTCTGAAGCCCTAATCCATGCACAGCCTTGTTGAAATGAAACTACTACTCTGATCGTCTCATATTTTCAGACTGCACGGTAATTAAGAAAGAGTGGTCTGAACAGAAAAATCGTGTCTTAATGATTTACTATCTTATGTTTTAAGATTATATATTAGAGCCAATTGCTTGAAATAAGGAAATCTGGCCTAAAGCTACTGAAAGAAAAAGGCAAAATTAAAGATCAGCCACCTTCTTAGAGACAGCTTCCTATATAAGTGCAGCTATGTATTTAGAGCATTGACAATTAAAGGGTTACAAGTCTCGGAAACCAGGGGTTTCATGTGGACAGAGTTTGATTAGGGAAGCAGGAGGTCGGTGTCACACCTCTGCAACTGGTATTGCTTTTTCCTGTGATTTTGGACATCTTTTCTGCCAGTGGTTCAACACAACCATTGCAATTGTTTTAAATGAGTAGTGTGAGACCCATAACCATTAAGAGACAGGCAAACAGAAATTTAAAAGGAAAATTTTGGTGCTGCCATAGATGCGATGATGACAGTGTTTTGATCAGTATTGTGGATTTTTTGCTCACATGATCATGCATTAAATTTTGAATATAAAACAATCCTGATATTTGTTTGGCTAGTAGTAATTAAAATATACGTACTGGGAGATGCAATGCTTCATGTTTAGTCTGTTCCATTGCTTAATATGCCAGTAATCAGATATTCTGATGAGTAATGCCTCAGCTACTAAATCAGCTGGAGACTTGAATCTTAGTTTCTGGAACATACCTGATAAATAAACTGTTGTAGCAATTCATAGAAGGAAGTTTTAAGGCATATTGCATTTATCCGAAATTAACAGGAAGGGAAAGAACAACTTTTGCTTAAAAATCAAATTGGTGGCCAATGACAATTCGATTTCTGATGCTTGCGGCAACATTTATAGAAAACTACAATTTACATTCATTTGAACCAGTTAACAAGATTTTTTGATCACTATCTTCTGTACTAATTTATTACTAATTTGTAGGATCTTTCTTTCCTTCGAAATCACCCAGAAACATTTTTTGTTTTTGCACAATTTTTGAGAAAGGTAAAATCTCACCATTATTTTTATTTTGAATAATTCCATTTTTCTTTGTCGATAAAGAACAATTTTTTTTCCACTGAAACTGAGCCTGAATGGCATAGCTATTTACATTAGCAGAGTAAAGACCTTGATGTGCATTAATAAAACGTAGGTCCCAAGTATGAGGCAGAAGTTACACTGATTAGTCCTGTGTCTCAAAGAGTGCTTAAATATCGTAAGCATCCCCCTCTCTTTTCCCCTTCGCTCCTGCATGAGACTATGTGACTTTTTTAACACACTCCAACCTCACTTTGCTGGAAGAAGATTCTTTTTATTTTTTTCCTTTCCAGTTAAGAGGATCAGAATAATGTATCTTTTTGCTGACAAGTGAATATATATTTAGTCAGTGTCTGAAAAAAATATCTGTAGTTGATTCTTGAATATGTTCCTAGAGCATGCACAGTTAGAAGCCAATTATGCATACATTTTTAAGATCCATATGGGAAATCAAAGATTCAGGCCCAGAGCCCTAGATATTTCTGTAATTGGTAATTTTGCTTTGTCCTCATATTAGTACCATGGCTACTCATTTGTTACCATGTTCCTTACAAACATAGTACACCGGGATTTCAGAAGGAAAGGTGACCATCTAAGTTTACATTTAACTGTTTCCTTTTTTTTTAAATTAAGGGGCTTCCTACTTTTTACCGTACTAAAAGTTGACTCTCCAAAATCAGTGCTAAGGATGAAAAAAAAAAAAAGAGTTAACAAAAAGATTTAAATCATTATCTTTTAAAATTCAACCATGAAGCTCTCCTTTGCACTGAGGATTTCTTACTGCAAGGATACACAATGGACATGTTAGGAGACTGCTTGACCTTTTAAAAAAAATATGTCTGCAGCATATTCTTCTAGTAAACTGGCACCAAAACAAACCTATTAAAGTATAAAAGAGCTCAGAGGAAACTTCTGAAGCTGCACAGACGCACTCAGTGCTTCTTGGGGAGGAAAGGAAAAAAAAGTAGAAGAGGAAGAATAACTGGACTGTTAGTGAATTTACTGATGAAGCCTCGCACTGTAATATTCCATATAACATTTACTCTTCTTATTTTGGTAGTGGAACTTGACACACGCTATTTTAGAAAAATTAGGAATACTAAATATATTTTAGAAACATTTTTATAATTGAGAGAACACCGACAAGTTAATAATCAATGCAGCTATTAAGATACTTGTTTTTCTGAAGTAGGGATTTGGGAATTTTAAGGTACAATTTTAGAACATGTTTAGCTACCTAACAGCTAAAAATTACAAAGGTGATATGACCCAAATTTCTATAAGCAATGTGTCTAGATGCAAAAAGTATCCTAACCACTTTGCAGTGAAACAAATAGAGATTAAAATTACAACAACCCATGCAGAAGTAAAGCATCCAAAAATCAACAAGAGTTAAACATTAGGTACTAAAGGCCTTACAAAATTTATACAAATATATAAGTTGAATGTTTTAAACCTGTTTTTAAAAGGTCTAGTTCCAGTTGTCCTCGTCAGGCCAAAAAGAAAAGCGGTGCACAGTTGAGGGGCCAGAAGCAGAGACATGGAGTGTACCCCTCCTGCTCCTGCAAAATCCAGGCTCCAAAAGCCCCATCCCTGCAGACCTCGGGGGGTGGCATGGCACACAAAGAGGCTCTGAAAGGTATCTGGGACCATGCAATGCATCAAGGGCGTTTGACTGATTCTACTGTTGTTATCAAGTACCCAATGGAATTGCTTATAGTGAATTTGGCAATAATGCCCTATAGAAACAGCACTTTGAACTTATATAGTACCTTTGATCCAGGGATCTAAAAGGAGGGGTTTGTCAGTATTACTATTCCCATTTTACAGAGGGTGAAACCGAGGCAGAGCAGATTTTCTCAAGGTTGTAGAAGAAGGCAGCTGAGAAAGGAAGGTGGACAAAGACATTAACTCTTCCTCCCACACCCTTTTCTTTTTTATTGCTCAAGACAATCTTCAAGAATACTTTCTCTGCTTCTTATCTTAAATTGGAATAAAATTTCTGGTGTCAAGAACAAGGTCCTTCTGCTCATAGCTGCACCAAATAACTCCCCAGGAAGGTGATGAACACTCACAGTCCACTGGCCTGATCTGGCAGTGTTTTCTTTGGCAGCTCTTGCCAACAGCTGCCCTCACTCTTGCCTCTCTTTTGACCAGTATTGTCAAAATGGCTAACTGTCCTAAGAGAAATCAGGAAAGCTGCATTTCTTGATTCTCCAACTTCAGGGTTGTGCAGATGGCATTTCTTTTCCTTACTAGTGGGCACCAAATGTTGCCCACAGCAGAGGGAGGCTGGTGGGTGAATGACTGCTACACCCTGCAGTGGCAAGGGTAGTGGGGAGGAAAATAGAATTTTTTTTTCACCACTGCCTTTCTAATGTCATACGAGTAGTGACAGCTAACCCACCCTTGGAACCCCTCTCCTGCACTTGCCCCACTGGATTGTGGCCCCCTTGCCACCCATGCCAGTTCCACCTTGTCTCTTGTACGCAGTCAGCCTTACATTGTCCCCCCAACAAACCTCCAGCTCAGGAGAAATCCCGTTTTAAAAGCTCCAAATTCAAAAGAAAGCAGCTTACGTGAAAATCAAGCAGCACTGTGAAAGAAGTTCCTTTAGTCTAATGCTACCTCTGACTGAATAAATCAATGGGAAAAAACTCCAAATCTTTAATTGCAACTTTCTAAGTAGAAACTTAGAGCCTGTTTAAAACAGTGTGAAAAAAACAGGTATAAAGGTAGTCTGTTTGTGAACCGTGCATCTCCCTGCTGCAAGAACTGCAGAACCTGGAGGCTAGTGGGGGACAGGAGACTGCGAGAAGCAAAACAAGAATTCAATCTCCCACATCGGCCCGTGCCAAAGCAAATGTATATTGCGGGGGGAACAAAATAATATTCATCTTTTGCTCTGGCAACAGATGTTTTCCACAACCACGTTGTATATACGGTCCTTGTTTCATGTGGAGGGAGGTGTGAATGCATTTTTCCCTCCCGGTATGTTAAACACAGACTTTGCCATTGCAAGACGGTGCACGCAAAAAGTCTGTAAAACATTCTGCTGTGCAAGCCCGAGCACGCCGAGAAGAGGCCGCCGCGGACGTGCCTTCACACGCCGCGAAAAATCCTTGTGCAATTCGTATTTTCCTGTTTTTTACGAATCGCTAAAGAAGCGAGGGGAAGGCGGGGAGGAGGAGGTGTTGGGGGGGGGGGGGGGGGGGGGGGAAGTTCCCTTCTCCCATTAAAAAAAAAAAAAAATTGCATAACGAGATACTTTCTTTGGCAACTGCTTCCTGACAAATATTTACAAGGGCAGAGCGGGAGCGCGTTTCCGCCGACGTGAGCGGGGCCCACTGCCACCTTCCCGGGCTCCCCGGGCTCGGGATGAGCGCCGGGCCGGGCTCGGCGGCTGCCCCGTCCCAGCGCCGGGGCCGATTCTCCGCAGCGGCCCGAGCGCCTCCCGGACTTGGCGACGTGGGCGTTTGGGAAGACGGAGTTTCGCTACAGTTGGTGCCGTGCATTTAAAAAAAATAAAAAAAATAAAAAAATTAAAAACCCCAGGCAACGAAACTCCAAAATAAAGGGGGGGAGGGGTGGGGGGTGGAAAGGAGTAGGAGAGAGAGAGGATCACACTTGCCTTTTGCCCCCCACCCCCACGCTTCCCTTCCCAAAGCGGGACCCCGGGCTGATTCCCTGAGTTGCATCACCTCCCCCGCCGCCTCAACACCCCTCAGGGCAGCAGCAACTTCATTCCCAAGCCGGGAACTCTGATCCTTCCCTCCCACCTCCGGAATAAGGTGTCTCCGCCGCGCTCCCCCTGCCCCAGCCTGCCCAGCCCTAGCCTAGCCTGCCCTGCCCAGCCCTGCCCAGCGCCGCCTGGCCCGGCCTTCCCCCTCGCGTGCCGCTTCCCCGCTCCCTGTCTCCCTCCGCCCTGGGAGCCAGGCACTATTTCTCCTCCTCCCTCTGCCTGCCCTGAGCGCCGGGCGCCTATGGAATGCCGCGCGCGGGGCCCGGCCGCGGCGGCAGGATACGCAGCCGGGCCCGGCGCTCGCTATAAGAACCTCCTTGTGAGCGACGCCATTTTAAGCCTCTCGCTCGGTTCGGCGCTGGGAGCAGCGGCGGCGGTGGCGTTCGGGGGATAGAAACACCGCCGCCCCGTACGGTCGCCACCCGGGAGCCAGCGGCGGGGGCACCGCCGTGAGCGAGGAGGAGGAGGCGGCGGCGGGGAGGACGAGGAAGGAAAGACGGACTGGACCGGGATCGCCCGGGCAGCAGCAGCAGCCGCCGCCGGAGCCCGGGGGACCCTTGCGCTCTCCCTTCCTCCAACGTTAGTGCCGCTTTCTCTGGCGGGAACTTGGGGCAAACCCGGGCCGGGCACCCCCGCGGCCGTGAGGGGTCCAGGGTGTGCCCGGCGGGAAGGACGGGGCTGGGGGAGGGGGGGAGCGGGGGTGGGAGAGAGGTGGGGGGGCAGGAAAGGAAGAGAGCGAGGGCTCTTGTTTTTGGGAGGTCCGGACAGCTGCGTGGCTGCAGGAGCGGCAGCTGCAGCTCCCGAGGTGTCTCTTGGGAAGCTCGTCCTGGGGCGAGGGGGTGGCTGCTCTGGGCTACGGGAGAAGGCGAGTCCATGCGCCCGGCTCCGCTCTCGTTTGCGGCAGAGCCCGGAGTACTTTAATGACCCTTTTTATTATTATTTTAGAGGTTCTTTCCCTTCCCTTTATAGGGGAGTACTAAGTCGCCGGTGGGCTGCAGATCCCCTTTGGCGATAGGAGGGCGAAGAGAGCAGGGTACGGGCTTATTTGTACGGAATATAATTAATCACGGTCACTGCAGTCAGCGGGAGATAACTAATCTCCTGCCTTGTGGGGTTTCGCTTTTAGTGGCATTGCATATTTGCTGGAGAGGCTGTGCTGCTGCTTCTGGGTGTCAGCGGAATGAAGCTTCCCCGGAGCTGGGAGCCATCACATGAAGTTTTTTCGCACCCACCGTTTCGGGGTGCTGTGGGGGCTCCCACGCTGCGAGGGGAAGCGCCCGCGGCCGCTCCAGGCTCCCGGAGTGCCGCGTTCCTGAGCTGTGGGGACCAACTCGCGGCTACTCCCTGAACTATGTAGGGCACTCACTTCTCTAGGAACGGTGTGTTGTTTTGTGGTTTGCTGTTTGGTTTTGGGTTAGTTTGTTTTTGTGTAGTTGGGGTTTTTTTTAACAAAGCTTAGTTCATTTCTAATGTGCGTGATTAGCTGCTTCTAGAGCAGCAAGTTTTCTTAAATTTAGCAAAACCTTGCATTTTTCCCTAGTTAAAACTCGATGTAGGACGTTGGACCGTTTTGGTTTTTTTTGTGTCTCTTTCCAAAAACCTTCTCAGAAAATTATCCTAACTGGAAAGAGAGAACAGACTGTGTGAAGGTACCACGGGCAACTTACTTGTGACTTCAGGAATGGCAGTGTTGATCTTTGTAATCAGCTACTTCTTGATCTCTTTCTCATGGAGCAGCCATTGTTCTGACACTCTGTATATTCCAGACATCTGTGGTCCTCCCATCCCCCAAAGTATGCAAGTGGTGAATGGAAAGAGGCTGGGCTGGTATGCTGAGGTCGACGGACGGAAATCAAGGAGGGGTTTTAGTAAAACAGGATCTTTATGTGCTGAGGCTACAGTCAAGGCGAAGACAGAGAAAACTAGCTGAAAGAGTGTCGGGGTTTCCTTGATCTAAGTTCACACACCAGTCAGCAACTTCATAGTTATGATTTTGCTTCTGAATGACAAAACGGTACTACTGCAAGGCTCAAAAAAAAAAAAAAGCCTAAACGGCAAAACTTACTGGTGTGTATTGGCCCAAGTTTAATGTGAGTTTCAATACCTAACAGTCCAGGAACCTAATGTTGATCTTGCACTTTTGATAAAAAGCTGCTGACAGCTGCAGGTATGTGACTGCTGTGTCGTTTGTCTAATGGCTGGTAGTTGCAAATGAGGCTGCTTAGGTATTCAGGCAAGAGTTTAAAGCTCTCTAAATTCAGCTATGCAATTCAAAATTACACTGTCTCATTGTTCTGGGATTGTTCTAAAGAAGTGTTACATTTGTTCATCTGTTAGTGCAGTTATTTTCTATTTGGGTGTAAACTGATATCCAGGGGAATGTTCATTTTCATCTGTATGGTTGATCATTTCACATGGTCTAGGGGAGAAATAAGTAAAAACACCATGTTGGAAAGGATAATGCCATGCACGATAGCCTCTAGGAGCAAGGATTTAGTACAAAGTAAAGCTTGATTGGAAAAATCAGTTCTTCAAATGCTGTGTTACAGCCTTATCAACCCAAGTTTGCTTTTTCTTGCCTAAGCTGTAGATAGAGTGGGCTTTTTGCACCGTTTATGTCTATTCAGGACCCCAGCATTTTGCTCTGACTGTGGTGTGTCAGTGAGTGGCTTACCAAACCTTGGCTGTGAAACCTGCTTGCCCTTCAGACATAATGACTTTTTTTCTGAAACATCTGTTCATCTATAATGACTCTACATCTGAATTAGCATCCTGAAATACCGTGTTCTGAAGAGTTAGACTTGAGGGTTTGGGGATGTTAAGGCAGGAGGTTGGTACTAGTGGTGGTCTGATTTTGCAGTGTTTTCAGGGGTGGAAAGGGAAGTGGAAGGAATGGAGCAGGAAATATGGCTGCTGGAGGCTTCTGTCTCAGAAACTGAAGTCTGAGTGCACTGTCTGAAACTCCTGGATAAGGATGTTTCTGCAGAGTATTGTCTAGTAGGCAGACTGGTGTGCAAATACAGCAGTAATCAAAATCACTTGCCTTAATTCATAGTTAAACTGGTAATGCTGGGCTTGTGGTTACCTTGCAGTTGCCTGCAGCAGAACTTGTTCTGTGACTGTGGTAGCCTGCATACCATGGCAGGAAAATCAGGACTGACCTTGCTTATCTTGAACATCATACTTCACAAAGCCTGATAAAACCTGTGAGAAACTGTGCAGGCAGCTCTTGTGTCCTCAGAAAGTGCACTTGCAAACTCTGAGCCCAGTGCCTTGCTGGCTGGCTGGGTGGGAACCTAGAAATGGTAAACTTGGTAGTAAGTATTGGATGTGTGATTCTTCTCTCTTTAGATAAAATTATTTTTCTGGAAGGGCAGTATTTCTGATTTTCCAGTTAAGCACCGATTGAATTGGCTAGACTTGCCAACATAAGGCAGCCTGACAGTGGTTAACTTTTAATATCCATTTCTGGCTCTTGATTCCAAGGTAAAACTTGCTGTAGTCTGGGATCAGGCTTTAGCCCAGGAGGGTAATTTGTTAAACTGTACTGGCACTGTGTAGCCTGTGCTGCCTCACATGAGAAGAAAGGAGCCAGAGAAGTTATTTCAGTTTCTGGGGCTTTGTGCTTTTCTTTCTTTGCTGACAGGTAACTTCAGGTGCAAGGGAGAGAACTAATGGAAGCATAATTCTGGCATTTCTGTCTGTGTGGAGCACCAGGTAGATGAGGTGAGCAGGTGAAACATACCTGTAGCTCAGCCTGACCTCCTGAGTCTGTTTACTCTGATGTGGAAGCAAATTCATTCCATGCTTTCGTTGCCTTGGGAAGTTTGGTGCACATGTTAGTTTACACCAGAACTTTCTGTTCCTGTTCCAAGTAGACTTTAGGAAATAGTTACATTGGCTGGATTGGTATTGCAGAAGTGAAGTGCTTGCTCTGTTACTTAATACTAACTTAACTCTGGAGCCTTGTTTGAGGACTGATGTAGAAGAGTGAAAGACTTAATCTCATACTCTGTGTTGCTGCATTTAAAAAGCAGTATGAGGTAGCTGGGTTTTGCCAGAGCTGGCAAATGCACGGTGTGTGCTGTACGTGTATTTGCTGGAACCAGCATTTCTGGGCTGACTTACTGTGCTAAATAGTCTTGTATAAATTGGATAAGTTCGCCAACTCTGCAGCAACTGTAGAAAGTAGTTCTGTATTGTCCTGGCAACATTTCAGGTGCCCTCCAGTGGCCAGAAATCTTAACATCCTAAAGGTGCTGCTAAATGCAGCTCCCTTATCAGTTTGCCTAAATTAAGAGTGAGTTGAAGAAACATCATCTAGTGTCAGAATTCATTAGCATGTTTGTTGTTTGAACAGTCCTTTTTAGAGTGTTGGTATGCTTTATTGTAAATACAGAGTTATTCTGACAGACAAGCAAAGACAGCCACTTTCAGATTGATAAGTCCTTTGTCAGTGTAATTATGACTGATCACTGTTTTTCTAAACTGTACAGATTAATGTTTAACATTCAAGTTCAGGGCTGACTGTGTGATTGCAGTCTAAGAAGAAACTGGATTATGGGTAGATACTTCCTCGTTTGGCAGAGAGAGGATTTGCTGAGTTGTTCCTGTGTTGGTGTGGAAGTGAGTGTTTCAAGCCATGCACGAACAGGCTGGAAAGGTATTTCTGTAACAGTGTCTGTTGTTAGGGAGGCACATGATTGGGTTAAATGACTGCAGAACCATTGTCTTTTTGATACACAAAACCATGTGGGCAGGGCAACTTGAGGGTTGGCAGTGGTTTTGTCCCTCAGCTTTGAGTGTTAAATGAGATGTGGCATAATATTTGTCTGAATTGTAATATGTTGCCTCTAAATGATCAGAATGGCAACTTTTTTTTTTTTTTTGTATGTGACTAGGTAAGACTAAAGAATGAATTTTGATCCTGTCTACTGCCAGCTCTCTACTACAGTCACCTTACTCAGTGATAAGTACGGGTACATGGACCAAAAGCTGTAAACCACTGCATATTTATTACTTGAGTCCTGCTGGCAGACTAAACCTTGGATAGAAACACTGGCTCATCCCTAACCAAGGAAGATGGGAGTGTGCATAATGTACATATCTGTGTCTTGCAAATAAAAGGTGGGAGCTCTCTAAGCTGTGATAATAAAACTCTCCATGTTTTGACCAGCCATGAGGATACTCAAACTTAATGAGTGCTGCACAAAGCCCTAGTAGGAAGTGTGTGCCAGTGACCCAAAGATCCCAAATCCATTGCTGAACAGAAGTGATTAGTAACTGTTTTGTTTGTGGTGCTGATACTTAGTTAGTCAAAATAATTAAGACATGAGAGTATTTGGGTTGATAATCTTGTTATGACTTAATGCAAATTCATAAACTTGAAGCTGTCATACCAATCCTCTAATACTGAACTGCAAACTGCTGTCAGGGGATTGATATGTACATTATGTGAGGAAGTTCATTACTTCTGTTCTCAAGTTGGATGTGTAACACCAGAGTTACATTTGAAGCAGTTTTTACATCATAACGTTTAAGATCATGATCAGCTCCTGTCTTGGACAGTCAGGAGGATACTTAAGTGCTTGAGGTCTATTTTGCCAACTAATAAAGTGAAAGTTTTTGCTAATGCTGTGTTATACTTGCTGATGAAAAGCTCTCTTAAATTATTACTTTCAAACATGACCTGCTGATTTGTCAGCTTGAACACAGCTGGTGCTTATAGCTCTTAGAAGCAACCCGAAGTTTCTAGAAAGGACAAATAAATACCTAGGACAGAGAGTGTTTTGTTTGCAGATCCTGTTAGAAGCTCCTGGTATAGTGGTCTATGATTTTGTATGTAAAGGATTGGGTTGACAGACCTCTTGTAACTCCTGAATGTCCTCTGGGTAAAGGGTGAAATAACTGTGCTGTCGATTCAAACACTTAATTTCTGAAGGGACAAGGTCCAGTACTGTGAAATTTCAGCTCCTGCAGTATGATTTTAATTAAGAGTATGTGACTGTGAAGAGGTGCTTTCTTTGCATTGCATAGGGTGCCCAGCCATGTGCCTCTGGCCAGCATCAAGCAAAATTATGTAGGGGACTGCTGATAAGAAATTATGGTAGTAGGTAAACTTCAACCATTTAGAAGTTATGAGTTTAAAAGTCCATTTAGACATATCTGTGTGTCCCATCAGTCTGTAATTCCACCGCAGTTGCTCTAGAATGTCTGTCCTAAAGAGTGAAGTACTGTGCATCTCCTTCCTTTCAAAAGGAAAACGTTTATATGATATTGCCAGCCTCATGTTTGCAGAGGCTTCCTAGCTGGTTCTACAGTTTCAAAGTTCATCTTCTGGCATGGTAGTGCAGATTGGTGCCAGGATGAACTTTTATTTCTTTTTTAGTAACTTTCCTGATGTGCTTGTTCTGAATTCTCTTCCAAGTTCTCATCATTTTGTACTTTAGTTATCTGAGGTATTTGTTGGCTGACAGTTCCTCTCAGACCACTGTTAGCTCTTGCTTTATGGAGAATTCTAATGGGTGGTTTTTAAAAGGGTACTTAAACCTTAGTGCCTGTGAAGACCCTGATGAATTGCACAAGCTGTTTGTGCCTTCATGCTGTGTTAGCTGCTCTGAGCACAGCACAGGGCTGCAGCTGGAAGTGCAATCTCTGACCTCCACTTCTGATACCTTTTGTTACCTGAACTGTCAGTCCATGCAAAGTTGCTCTTCAGCAGTTGATTAAAACTACCCACATTCTGGGTGGCTTTCTGTACTTGAGGTGAGCAAAACAAAATGTGGCTCTTGCTATGCTTATGTTACAGTCTCAAGTGCACTTGAAACTTTATGGTTGTTGAACATTGCAAGCTAGGCAGAGGTATGATTCTTTACTTGCCTGCTTTCTCTTGTAGGAGGAAAGATAAAACAGGTGAGTCCTGTTGTATCAGAACACTCTGTAGTGCTCCAGAGGGGCAGACTGGAACTTTACAGCTGTTGTAAAGTTCTTGTGGCCCCTTTCCCTCCTCTGTCACATTTACTTAAGACTCTCTTGACTCCAAAACAAGCCTAGAGTTTTTTGGAACTTGTAACTTAAGTCTTTCCTTCACTAGACATTTTTGAGGAACACGTTCTGTATTTAAATACTAACCCAGTGTTTTAGTCAAGGCTACCGGACTGCCTGCATTACAGTTCCATCAAGCAGTTGTAATCAACTTGGGAGAAGTATAGCAAGAAGGAAATATTTACATGTTATTTGCTTTAGCCAATGGGTATGTGAATAGAAACTCTGTATGCTCTTGGTCTTACGTTGCTCATATAATGTGTTGCCTCTCTATTTTCAGTTATTTTGTGTGTGGCATGAAGTGAACTCTTTTTTTAAAAATAAAAAACCTTACAAAGGCTAGTATAGGAAGGTTTTTCTGCCTTTGTTAAAGAAAGGAATTTTTAGATAATTTCTAAGGCAGAAGACAAAGGCTGAGAAGCCAGGACAATTGATGTAATAACAGTCTGGGATGCCTGGAGGAAAAAGGACATAATGAATTGGAAATGAAGTGGCAAAGAAGAATGGCTGAAATAGAGGTGACTTGCAGTGAGCGTTGGCAGATCAGCACCCCTCTCCCACTTTAAATCTGTGGGTTATCTGAGCTAGTTTGTTGCCTCTTCCAGCAAGTCTTAAAGATGCTGAAGGCTGAGAAATTGGAACCTTTTAACCATTGAGGTCAGTAAAGCAGATATTCAGATTTCTTAATTTCCTGAAGTTTGTTAGGAAAAACAAACCTTAGACTTTCAGTCTTAATAATAAGAGAATTTAAAGACCATTTTAACACTATTGCATGTTCTGGGTTCAGACTCTAATTTATTATGATATGATCAGCTAAATCTAAGATAGCAGGTATTGCTGTTTGCAAGGCATCTTCTGACTTTCTGCAGGCATCAGTAGAATGTGTTGGCTGAAGTATTCCTGCTTGGATAAATTTGAGCTGGATGGATTACACAGGATACCGAGTTTATCACTGGAAAGAAGAGAAATACTTCACTAAGCAAGAATAGCTTAGTGGCAGGAGGGAGTGATGCTAACTAACAAATGTTGCTTGGAGCAGCAACCAGGGCAGTTTTGCCACAAGGTATCGTTAATAAATGAGTTTGTTCAGTTGCAGTCTAGGATCAGTAAGATGGATTTCAGTGTGTGGCATTCAGGTCAAGATTACTGGTAGCTCTTAGTTTTCAGTGGAACTTCTGAAAGAGTGCAAGTTGCTACATCTTGGCACAACACTTAAATGTAGTAATACTGCTTCATCTCTTGCCATGGCACTTCTTCTGAAGTAGTAATGAAGGCTATAGATGAATGTTTCCACTGTGTAACCAAAACCAAAAAAAGGTAGAAAAGTTTTAAAGCTGTGAAAGCCTATAGGTTTTTTTTCCTATTAGTGGAATAAGACTGCATGGTTTGACTTTTTTCCTTTTGGTATTACATACTGTCCAAGTTTCTTCCACTAAAGATGTTTTGTCATAAGCCACCTGAAGACATTTTTACATAGTATTAAAAATCACCCTGTTAGAAGCAGAAGGTATACTGACATTAATATAAAATATGTGAAGTTTTATATTCCTGTTCCTAGTACTGATAATAAGATAAACCTTAATTTTTCTCTCTCTAAAAATATCCAAGTGGTGCATTGCTTTGTTTAATGTGATAATTTGCAGCCCATAATCATTATTCAGGAGCACTTTGCAGTGAGTTTCATAGTAGTTTTTGTCCATTCAAGTCCTTAAAGCACTGGTGTGCAGAAGTCAGTGTTGGTGGGTGACTCGTTTCCCAATAGTCAAGGCCTTCTAATACTTGCACATAACTAACTTCAAAATAATCTACACTCACTGTATGTGGCTGTTTCTTTTAGAGGGGACAGGGTGGCTGAGGACTGCAGATGCTGCTATTGGGGACAGAATATGGGAATGCTCTTCAGTATTTGTTTACTGGATATGGAAATACATTCCAGGAAAACTGTTGTTTGTAATCCCCTGTGGTATCTTTGTACAAGAAAAATAAATCTTTTAAAAATGCAATTTTCAGAGTGAAATTCAAGCACATTCTGTATCTATTTTCAAATAAAGTATCTTCTATTATTTTTTTTTTCAAAAAGTTGCAAACCTCAGCTGTCATTCCTACCATGAACGTCTAACATTCCTTAAAACACACAGCACCAAAACTGTCCTTCCAGGAATTCTTACCAATCTTACAGAAGCATCTGGTACGTGAAGGACCTCCAAAATTACCCACAAAGGTACTTTTACCAGAGCTCAATACAGCCAGATAAAAACTCAGTTTTCCTTAGAACCTGTGGGTGGATATTGGAGGAGAGAACTTTATCCACATTTGGATAAGGAATAATTACAAGTTTACAGCGATTCGACTCACGTCTTCATGAGACAAAGATCAGTAGCAGTTGGTCTGTCTGTTGTGTGTTTGTATCTGGGGCTTAGGTTAGACCAAAAACTGCTTAGAGACAGTTCAGCCACTCCTGCCTAAAGTGCCTTTATACCATGAAAGCTTTTTCCCTGATGTTTCCACTGTCAGTATTGTCTTGCTTGAATAATTCCTCCTCCCCCACATTTTGTTTTCTAGAAAACAGGCTAACAACTTCCAGGGGAAGATTAAAAAGGGTTGTTTTGTTTTGATTTGTTTTTTAATTCCTTAATTGAATGTATTTTTCAAGTTCCCAACTTGAAAACTAAGGTTAATTAGGAAGCTTCTGCTACATTAAGAACTGAAATACAAGGACTTAGGTCATAGAAATGAGTGCTCTCTGCTGTTACCAGCTGTGGAGCTGCTGTTGCCTGTATATTTTGGCTATGGGCTTTTGTTAAGCAGATACACAGGCAACGTCATTGGCAAGCAGCAAAGACCTGTTATAAAATCAGACCCAAAGGATGCTTTCAGTAACAGCTTGGGAATGGTTGCAGTGACTTCAGAGCACTTGGAGAAAAACAGTTTTTCAGTACAGGTGCTTCTCTTCCCTTGTGTGTAGGTGATACACATTGTTAACTGGTGTGACTGTCAGAAGATGATCAGCTTGTTCTGTGTAAGCAAATGGATCATTCAGAACTCATGGGGAGTTTAAAGGTGCAGTTGCTTGGCCTGTCCCAGGTGAGAGAGAGACAAAGAAAAAGAGCAGGATAACATGGTCAGGCAGGGTGTTTGTGTGTAACAGTTCGTGGTGTTTGCATGGATCAGTCTGGGTTTCTTGTGCAAGTTTTAGTAATACTGCTCTCAAACAAAGCATTTATGGCAGACTTGCAGACTTTGACTTGCTTTAAAAAGAACTGTTTAGCAGATCAGTCAGGTGTAATTTGAGTCAGTCTTAAAGAAGAGAATTGTACAGATTTCAGAACTATTGTAGACAACTGTTCTCCAGAATCAGAAATTAATATCTAATAAAAACACATGATCAGAAATAATGCCTAATACTTCTTTCATTCCTTTTGAAAATCAAGAAAATTGAATTGTCTTCTGTAGTAGATTGAAATTATTAGCTTGTGTGCCTTCTAAGCTTGCAGATGCCACATAATCCAGCCTAGTGCAAGGTCTTGAATTGCTCTTCACCTGAGTTGTTTAATACATAGTCTAAAAAACCCTAACCTTCATTTAAACCCAAAGCTGGTGATGCTTGCTAAGCAAGTGCATGGTCTCATGGGGCAGGAGGAGCTTTTTGAGACAAGTCCCTTAACTGCTAGCAGCACATTCATGTGAACTGGCTAACGTGATATTTATCAGAATTCCCACTTCTGAGTGCCTGCTAGCCTTCAAAAATTGTGAAGCTTGCAGCCCTACTGAAGTTTGTTTGTAAAGTATACTGAGGCCTTCTGTCTCTTCCTGATGGTTGAGATGTGTGTGGCTGACCTTGTACTGATCCATTTTGTCAAGAAAATGAGCAGCACAAGTGTTTGTAGCGAGCCTGGTGGTGTCACTCCCTTTGTTAATGTGTTGGTTCACCTTGAGAGTGACAAACAGGAAGACAAAGCCAGCAGCTTGCCTGGACTCAGTTTACCCCTTTGTAAAGTTTAAAAAGAATGTGAAGGAAAAGATGAGAGAATGTTTAACTGCAGAAAACCCAAAACCAAACCCTGGCTACTTTTGTTTGGCACTTACTTTGAACATTTAGGATTATACCCAATTCCCTATCTAAATAACAATTTAAAAATCTACCAGGAATTCCTGGGGGGCTGCAGGTGTGTGAAATACAGTTCAGGATGTTGGAACTTGCAGATGCAACTAGCAGGCTGATCAAGGGTCAGCATTCCAAAGACTGAATGTCACTGGAATGCATTTCTGAACACTTCATATTCTTCATTGCTGTTTTGTAGATGTTCTTCAGTGTTGTTTTGGAACAATGCTGCTGTTCAGTGGCTACTCTGGTCTGTTGGATTTTACCTGATGGTAGAGCTGCTCTTCTGATCTCTTCAGGCTGCAGAAATTGAAACAGCAGTTTCAGAGTGCAGGTGCTATAGGCCAGTTGCCTTCATTGATGCAGAATTCAGCAGTGGAGAAAACTATAAATGTTCTTCCCAAGCCCCTTATTGTGTATGGAAATCTCAGGTGGTAGTAAATGTCTCAAAGCATAGTCACTGCTCTTAACATAGTAGTTGATGAAACAGTCAACTTCAAAACCAGTTTGGTGATCCTTTTTTTAGCATAGTCCCGATGGAGGAGATGGGAAAGTTTATGGTAAAAATAAATCTTTTTTGTGCTAAGCATATTGGAAGTTTCATATAGCAGCTAGAACATGCCAAATTTTTTATTGGAAGTGTCAATCTGACTTAGAGTGTGGACTGCAGGGAGCAAAGATACAAATTTCACTGTTAGTGCTATTCCCTTTCTGTTTGGAAGGTGTTAATGGAACTCACAGAGTAATGCAGAAGACCTGCAAAGAGCTACCAAGCTTTTGTATAGGCACTTTCTCAACTTAGCTACTTATTAGAATTTTTTAATCAGTGGTGAACTGACAGTGAGACTTAAGTTTTTCTTTGCCACTACCACTCTCAAACTCCTAACAGCATGTTGGAAGAATCCATGGGTAAGGGCCTGGAAGAAGTGTGTGTATTTTCAGCACATCCTCCATGCCCACTGTCAAGGGCAGACTCTGAGCTGGCCAGTCTTTTCCAGGCTGTGGAGAAGGACCAGTTTAGAGTTTCCAGCTGCACAGCAGGATGCTTATTGTATGTTGTGTAATGTCTTATATCAGCTTAATGCTGTTTATCTGCTGCAGATGCAGATCTACTGCCCATTTTAAAAGAGGCAGGGAAGGGTTGCTGCCAGAAGTTGTGGGAGTGCAGTCAGGACAAACAGCACTGGCATTTGTGCAGCCAAGCAACAAGATTGCTCCGGAGCTGCCGGAGTATCTTGCAGCTGGCTCAGAGTTCGTGAAATATGTTTGTCCCACCTACCCTGTGAGACTTTTAAAACTGCAGGCCTGCCCTCTGTTTAATTATGATTTTCTAAAAGGTGCTCCTGAAGGAAACTCTTAAACTGGGAAATCTGTCTTTACACAAATCCAGCCAAGTCAGGTGGACTTTGTTCTCCTGGCGCAGCGCTGCAGACCTGTCCTCTCAGGGGTTAGTGCACTGCCTTTACTTCATTGTGCAGGAATGTTTGGATCAGCACAGCTCTAACACCTAACAGCACAGTGAAAGCTGATTGCTGCAAGAGATGGTTTTGCTCCCTGCACAAGCTCCCACTACAAATGTCTCTGCTTGGCTGGCTCCCAGATTAGGCTGTCACCAGCTCTGTGTCTGTGCTGGAATCAGTGGGAGACTGTGGGGGGAAGGGGAGCAAATGAAATAAAAGTGACCTGTTGTGGAGCTGTAGCCTTTCTAGGTTAGTGAAGAGACAGGTACAGATTTATGGTGCAAATACTTCCAAACTGCTTGGTGATATGGAATGGAGATTCATAGTGAAGATTTATGTAGGGCATTTGATCATATTTCAGCTTCCTTGCCCCCAGTTATCTTGGTTTTCTGTGCAAACAATAAAAGTGTGTTCTACTGAAGGACAGATTTTTTGGGTTTTTTTAATAAGGCTGGTTCAATCTTTAGTTTTAACTTCAAGGAAGAGTTTTTTTGTAGGAAGACACCTTTATTCTTATGGCACAGGGAGGGAATAAAGGAGAAAGTGCAGTTACGATTCTTTAGGTAGTCTTTGTGCAACTTGCCTTACATCATCATTTCAGCTTTCCCCATGAAAATTCATGTAGCCCTGTATCAGACAGTTTTTCTAATATCTTCTAAGTAGTTTATCTCTGAGGGAAATGAGGAAGTGTGACATTGAGCCATTGTCTTTGTGGCATTTCCAAAGTCTGGAATTTAATGTCTGGACTTCATCTTATGCAAAGATAGAGGAGTGAAAAATAGCTCTGTCATGGTCAGTCTTCAGTTCTTGTTCTCTTGTAGCTCTGAGAGAATATCTTACACATAACCTGACAGAAGTCTGGGTGATACATTGAGTTCTTTTGCATGTCTGTCCATGGAGGTTTGCTAATTAGCATTGGAGTATATTCACTGTAGTAATGAAATGGCAAGATGTGCCAAGTCTTAGTTTGCAATTCCAGTGTAGAAATTCACATTTCTAATGTGAAATCGTGTCTTACTAGCTCTGATTACTGTTTAATAAGTTCTAACCTTGCTTTTTTTTAGGATCTCTGAAAGGGTGCAAGGAAGAGTTCTGGGAGCATAACAAGGAACATGGCAACTCAAGGTACATAGTGCATTACAATTTCTGTTACTAGAATCTAGAAGACTCCTTATCCCTCTCTTTTTAACTTTTCAAAGTCATTTAGGTTGAATAACATCTGCTCTATTACAGTAATTAATACCTTACACTGGAAATCAAACCTTCAGACAAGTTTGTTGTAAGGTCAGGACAGCCACAATAGCAGTGATTGTTCTGCCTGTTCCTCAGGTTTCCATGTCTGCCTTGGTTCAACATATAGTCTCAGTTTGAAGTTGCTGCTCACCTGCAGTGCTGGGTTGAGGAAGTTGTTTATAACAGCTTATTTTAATTTAAAATCTCTGTCATCTCTTGTAGGATTAATACATGCTGGAGCAATTGAACTAAACTTAATTGTTCACCAATGATTTCTTACAGCTGACTTGATGGAGCTGGATATGGCAATGGAGCCAGACAGAAAAGCAGCAGTCAGTCACTGGCAGCAGCAATCATATCTGGACTCTGGTATCCATTCTGGGGCCACAACAACTGCTCCCTCCTTGAGTGGCAAGGGAAATCCTGAAGAAGAAGATGTGGACACAACACAAGTGCTGTATGAGTGGGAACAGGGATTCTCTCAGTCCTTCACCCAGGAGCAAGTTGCAGGTAAGGCCTTTTCTGTTAAACCGTTTTGCTTGGACCAGCAGTTTAATAATACAGAAACCTAACTACTCAATTACTGCCAATCTGGATGATGAGCTTTTTATCCCTAGTTTGAGATTATGGTGACTTGCCTTGTTTTCAGATATTGATGGCCAGTATGCAATGACTAGAGCTCAGAGGGTGCGTGCAGCTATGTTCCCTGAAACCCTGGATGAAGGAATGCAGATCCCATCCACACAGTTTGATGCAGCTCATCCAACCAACGTGCAGCGCCTGGCTGAGCCATCCCAGATGTTAAAACATGCTGTTGTTAATTTGATAAACTACCAAGATGATGCTGAACTTGCAACTCGTGCAATCCCAGAACTGACCAAACTGTTGAATGATGAGGACCAGGTAAGTATTTTCTTTGCTTGGGTGAAGCTTGCTTTTGGGGCACCTTCAATGACCTTAAAACTAAAAGCTTTATTCAAACACTTGTGTTAGGTGGTGGTGAACAAGGCTGCAGTTATGGTTCATCAGCTGTCCAAGAAGGAAGCGTCTCGCCACGCCATTATGAGATCTCCTCAGATGGTGTCTGCCATCGTACGTACCATGCAAAACACAAACGATGTGGAGACGGCCCGGTGTACTGCAGGGACTCTACACAACCTCTCACATCACCGTGAAGGCTTGCTGGCAATCTTCAAATCAGGAGGCATCCCTGCTTTGGTTAAAATGCTGGGGTATGTGCGCTACTGAGGCGGTGCTTGTGTTTTGCAGTTGGGTCTGCTAGGACAGGTACTCATGAGGATTTTCCCTTCTTCAGGTCTCCCGTGGACTCTGTGCTGTTCTATGCCATTACAACTCTTCACAACCTCCTGTTACATCAGGAAGGAGCCAAGATGGCTGTCCGTCTCGCTGGTGGGCTGCAGAAAATGGTGGCCTTGCTCAACAAGACAAACGTCAAATTCTTGGCCATCACAACAGACTGCCTTCAGATTTTAGCATATGGCAATCAAGAAAGTAAGGTAGGTGCCTCTGGTGCTGAAGTAGTTAAAATGAGCAAGCTTGTGATGAATGGCCTGACAGTTCTTGTGTACTGACCTCCTGACTCTGAATCTTCAGCCACATGCCACTGGCTTTTGCCAGTCATTCCTGACCTTGCAAGAGGGGAGGAATACAGGAATTATCTTGCAGAAATGCTGCTGTGCTTATAAGTGAGACTGTAAAACTTACAGTCCACATAAGCAGATGGGAATGTTTTTTTAGGGAACTGTAACCACGAGGGGTGTAAGCCAGCAACATTTACTACCTGCTGACATGTGTAGGAAGTGACAGACAAATATTATTTTTGCTGTCTTTCAGCTGATAATTCTGGCAAGTGGCGGACCCCAGGCTTTAGTAAACATAATGAGGACCTATACTTATGAGAAACTATTGTGGACCACAAGTAGGGTGCTGAAGGTGTTGTCAGTCTGCTCCAGCAACAAACCTGCTATTGTTGAGGCTGGTAAGTACATTGTACTCATTTTAACTTAAAAATCTACATAGTTCATTCCACCAAAAACAGGAACTGCCAGCATCAAAAAATGAACTTGGGTTGGTCCTTAAGTCCATAACCAGGTTTGGAGGCCTTTAGTATGCAGAAGTATTAAAGGGTGGCTGTTTTTAGTAACTCCACTGTGTTGTTAACTATTAGTGGATGAGTGTTGTCAGGATGCATCCCTGAGAATATGCACACACTTAAAAAGGCCCAGTGTCACGCAGGGAATTTCAGGGGGTTGTTATTTTCATATGAAGAAGGACTAGGGCCCCAGCCATATTGTGATATTGACAAGAAGGATCCAAAAGCTTGTGAGGTTTTGCACTTAGATGTCAAGGAAGAGAAGGACTTGACTGCTCATGAGGTGAGCATCAGAGTATGGTGTAAAATCTGAGTAATGGTGTCAAATCTGTACCATCTTCCAGGTGGGATGCAAGCTTTGGGGCTCCACCTCACAGATCCAAGCCAGCGTCTTGTCCAGAACTGTCTCTGGACTCTGAGAAATCTGTCAGATGCTGCAACAAAGCAGGTAAAGGGCTTGTCTAAAGGGATCAAGAGCAAATGTCAACGTAGTGAAAAAAAAGACTTAAGTTTTTCTCCCCTCTTTTTCTGCAGGAGGGCATGGAAGGCCTTCTAGGAACTCTAGTTCAGCTTTTAGGATCAGATGATATTAACGTTGTGACTTGTGCCGCTGGCATCCTTTCTAACCTTACCTGCAACAATTACAAGAACAAGATGATGGTGTGCCAGGTTGGTGGCATCGAGGCTCTGGTGCGCACAGTCCTCCGGGCTGGGGACAGGGAAGACATCACGGAACCTGCGATCTGTGCGCTCCGTCACCTCACCAGCAGACACCAAGAAGCAGAGATGGCTCAAAATGCAGTTCGTCTCCATTACGGGCTCCCAGTGGTGGTAAAGCTGTTGCACCCACCCTCACACTGGCCTTTGATCAAGGTAAACAATGGTTAAAAGCTGCCAGAGCTGAAACTGAAAACTGTTGCTCTTTAAAATGTAACTTTAAAAGTGAAAAATTCTTTGTTCCCACGTTGGGATACAATGTGTTGGGGATACAATTTGTCTGCTGGAGAAGTTGCTCCACTTGAGCAACTTAGTGTATACTCTTAGAGATTTAAACATTTGAGATTAACTGATTAAAAGAAGTCACTAAAGCAAGCACACCTCTCCTGCTCTCTTACTCCTCACCTGCTCCTTACCTGCAGGCTACTGTTGGCTTGATCCGCAACCTGGCCCTGTGTCCTGCAAACCACGCCCCGCTGCGTGAACAAGGTGCTATCCCAAGGCTAGTGCAGTTGCTGGTTAGAGCACACCAGGATACCCAGCGACGCACTTCCATGGGCGGGACACAACAGCAGTTTGTGGTGAGTGCCCTCCCTGACACTGCACCTCTCAAAGTTCTCTCCAGCTCCTCATTGTCAGTGCATCTCAGTCCTGTAGTGCTTGTGCTAAAGAACTGTTTGCTCCCATTTGGTCTAGGTTGCATTATCATCTGTGTGCTGGTAGCTCTGTCTTGGCAGACCTGAGATTTTTCTTAAATCAGGATGCCCAAACAAATCTTGGTTCTTATTTTAATAACCTCTTGAGCATTTAATTCCAAATGTTAGAGCTCACAGAAATTCTAGTACTGCCTACTCTGGCAAGGCAAATAATTTTCTACCAGGAAACCAGAAGTTCCTCCTCCTTCTCAGAAGAATGGGTTTAAGAATGCTGTCACAGCTTATTGCATATTTGCAAGGGTGCTGAGACCTGTAAAGGTACTGAGAAGTTGTGCAGGCTCCATAATTGTTATTTCTTTGGCTTCCAGGTCAGTGTGTGACAAGATCAATCTCAATTGGATTTTTTTTTATCCTGTTAAACATATTAACAAAGCAGGGGTTTGCTTAGCACAGCAAATGGAAGCAGCATCTCCTAGTACAACAGTGTAGTAAATTCATGCAGAGGAAGGAAGGGACCTCTTTGCTTCTGGTAACTGCTATTTCCAGCTTAGTAACTGCGGGGCTAATCCAGGTTGTAGAACAAGAGATGGTGTTATCAGAGGGGAAGGTCATTATAAAAGCCACTGAGGCATCCCACTGGGATGCTTCACTACTGAATTTGGGTGGGTGCACTGGGCTGATGTAGCAGGGATGTTAAGTTTGAAGGCCTGTGCTTAGGGGAAGAGGGTAAATGCAGGGGATGAGTTAAATTATTAGTTGAAACTGCTGGTTCCAACTGCTTTGTACTGCTGGTTCACTTTTTGATAGTCACTTAAGAAGAGAGTATGCAATATCTCAAATTCAAAATTTGCCTTTTCTCCCTAACCAGGAGGGCGTGCGTATGGAAGAAATTGTCGAGGGCTGCACTGGAGCCCTGCACATTCTTGCACGTGATGTTCATAATCGAATCGTAATCAGGGGTCTAAATACCATTCCACTATTTGTGCAGGTAAGTGAGAGCTCAGGACAGCACTATAATACCTATTAGGAAAAGAAATAAAACAGCTCTTGTTGCACTTCCTGGGTAGAGCTGCTAAGTCAGAGTGTGCTGAAGAGCTCGTTTCAAGTGGAAGAGCTAAAAGAAGCCTTGTGTTTGGTTGCAGTTGTTGTACTCTCCCATCGAGAATATCCAGAGAGTAGCTGCTGGTGTACTTTGTGAACTGGCTCAAGACAAGGAGGCAGCTGAAGCAATCGAAGCTGAAGGTGCAACTGCTCCTTTAACAGAACTGCTTCATTCTAGGAATGAGGGTGTTGGTAAGTGAACTTAAGACTGGTTTCATACTTGCGTTAGAAGAGCTGGTAGAAGTCTTGACCTCTGCTAAAATCACTCTTCCTTTCGGCAGCAACCTACGCAGCTGCAGTGCTGTTCAGAATGTCTGAGGACAAACCACAGGACTACAAGAAGCGACTTTCTGTTGAGTTGACAAGCTCCCTGTTCCGGACCGAGCCAATGGCTTGGAACGAGGTGAGTTCTGTGATGTGTTAGAACTTCTGTGTTCTGCCTCCTTCACCAGTGAAGTGTAGATGCCATCAGTGATGCAGGCCCACCTTTAGACAGCTGTGTGGTGGCTGTACCTTCTTTACTCGCTTTCTGTGTTCAGGTGCAGTGAACCTGTGGTAAGCAGCCTTCAAGCTGCTTTTTCCCTGGCAGACAGGAAGAGTCTGTTCTCTGCTGCTGCTGCTGAAGAGTGTAATGCTCATTATGCTTGCTAGTGTGCAAAGCTGGCTGTATACAAGAACTTTGTACTTTTCTGTGTTGCTTGTCAAAACCTGATGAACTCTGGATGTAAAAATAGAAACATGAGTGATATGAGGGAAGCATAAATATAAAACATATCCTGTGAGGCTTCTATCAAGCCAACAATGCAGGATTAGTAATCTTGGGCTGGGAATTCAGCTTGTCCTGAGACTTGAGATTTCAGACTTGAATACGTTTGCAGGCTCATTATCACACATGGCATTTTTTCATTTTTAATGGACTACACAGTAAATCAAAGTCTGTGTGCATGGGATACAGGGAAGGCTTCACTCATTCTTTGTCTTCCCACAATTCTTAAGATTCATGAGTCTAGCTTGTCTTGTCTGGCATGTATCTACTACACAAGGGACAGTAGCCTTTAATTTGTACTATTTCAGTGCTTTTCTGTTTTCCTAAAACCTGTATGTACCACAAGAATGGATGGGGGGGGAAGCTAAAATGGAATATCTCTTTGAGACTGGAATTAGACAATTGCTCTGCAGGCAGGCAATTACTTCTGTAATTGAACAAATGGAAGAGGTTCCTTCAGAACTCTTTAAAGCTCTGTTGCTGGTTTGGGAATATCTGACTTGCAGGATCTGCACAGGTGTACCTGAGGAATGTTCCTAGACCTTCCTCATGTTTTTCACTCCAGACAGAACCCTCCTTCCAGTAGATCTATGGATTCCTAAATCTGGCTATTACATGTTGGATGCAGATACTTAACTAAAAAGGCATTTCATGTTGACAGCAGGGCTGCAGTGCTCACTGCAGAGCAGTTGTTCAAAGGGATTTAGGGCAAGCTTTACAGCTTTTTAAACTCAGAACTACTGGTGCTGGCTGAAAGAGCCGATGTTAAAACTGTTTTGTAATTCTTTGTGTACACACAGACAGCGGATCTCGGACTGGATATCGGTGCCCAGGGAGAGCCTCTTGGATACCGCCCAGATGGTACGTGTCTTCTGTTCCCCCTGACTAAACTTTCAATTGGATGAAGTCAAGTCATAGGTTTTAAAGGAGAACTGCAAATGAGTGAAGAGTGAATTTACTCTTCAGCAAGGTATTGCAAACTGACAGGCAGATGGGGAACTGCCAGTTCAAATAACCCGTTTCTGCAACACCACTGGCAGCACTGAAATGGGAGCCGTATGAACATGCAAAACCAGTGTCTCTTGTCTGAGTCCTGTGGGAACACCTCCTGCTGAGCTGTTGTTTCCAGAAATCTTTTCCATTCCTTACAAATGGACTTGACAATTCCAATAGTGCAGTTTTTCTTTAAAACAACAAAGCTGGTATTGAATGCGTTAGTCTGTGAGTGTCTATAGATTTGAACACAAGCCTATCCCTAAGGATTCTGAACTATTTTTGACTAGTCTTTCAGAAGCAAGTCTACAGTCTTGGAGCCTGGTTTTGCTGCAGTATTGTTGAATTTTAGTACTGTTGATTGTGCAGACTAATGGCTTGGCTGGAATCTGCTCGTGCTTCTGACTGCAGTGTGCTTTGTCTGCAGAATCCTACTGGAAGGCTTTTCCGAACAATGGAATAGCTGTTAAGGGCAGGCACCAGATTGTGTTGAACTTGGCTGAACTAGAAAACAATTAGATGGCTACACGATCTCCTCACACACTGATACTTGCAGCTTCTGATGCATCTAACATCTGTTAACATTATGCTTTTTTTCCCTCTGCCACCTTTAACTTTCTTAGATCCTAGCTACCGTTCTTTCCACTCTGGCGGATACGGTCAGGATGCCTTGGGTATGGACCCTATGATGGAACATGAAATGGGTGGCCACCACCCTGGTGCTGACTACCCAGTTGATGGTCTGCCAGATCTTGGCCATGCCCAGGACCTTATGGATGGGCTGCCTCCAGGTGACAGTAATCAGTTGGCCTGGTTCGATACTGACCTGTAAATCATCCTTTAGGTAAGAAGCTCCAACCTTGAATTTAAAACCAAAACAAAAAGAGAAAAACAGCTGACTGGACTGAGGACTTGGTTGGCAGGGAGGGATTGGCTCGACTGGGTCCTAGTGTGCAACAATAATAAATAAATTCGCTGGAAACACACAGTGAGCACACTCCAAACTGACTTCTGCCGTGAAGTGTGGAAGTAATTAACTGTAACGTCTTGTGCACCGGCTTCATGCAGTCTTGATGTGTTACGACAGCCCTTTACAACTCAGGAGCACTGACACCTGTGTTTTTTCTCTTTGCAGCTGTATCATCTGAGTGAACTTGCATTG
Organism: Zonotrichia leucophrys gambelii; assembly: GCF_028769735.1. Classification (NCBI taxonomy): domain Eukaryota; kingdom Metazoa; phylum Chordata; class Aves; order Passeriformes; family Passerellidae; genus Zonotrichia; species Zonotrichia leucophrys. The sequence goes on along the minus strand of NC_088171.1, from coordinate 46,096,095 downwards.
ATTGGCCTGTAGAGTTGCTGAGAGGGCTCGAGGGGTGGGCTAGTATCTCAGAAAGTGCCTGACACACTAACCAAGCTGAGTTTCCTATGGGAACAATTGAAGTAAACTTTTTGTTCTGGTCCTTTTTGGTCGAGGAGTAATAATACAAATGGATTTTGGGAGTGATTCAAGAAACGAAGAATGCACAAGAATGAATTGCAAGATGGAATTTATCAAACCCTAGCCTTGCTTGTTAAAAATTTATTATTTTTTTTAAATCTCTGTAATGGTACTGACCTTGCTTGCTTTGGAAGTAGCCTTTCTTTTTGCAGTAATTGTTGTTAGTTTTTTTTAAAGTCTCTCGTAGTATTAAGTTATAGTGAATATGCTACAGCAGTTTCTAATTTTTAAGGATTGAGTAAAGGTGTAGAACACTAATTCATAATCGCTCTAACTGTATTCTGAATAAAGTGTAACATTGTGTAGCCTTTTTGTATAAAAAACTAGACAAATAGAAATGGTCCAATTAGTTTCCTTTTTAATATGCTTAAAATAAGCAGGTGGATCTATTTCATGTTTTTGATCAAAAACTTTATCTGGGATATGTCTGGGTAGGGGCCAGTAAAAACTGTTTATTTGGAACCTTGTATTGGACAGTTTACCAGTTGCCTTTTATCCCAAAGTTATTGTAGCCTGCTGTGATACAGATGCTTCATGAGAAAAATGCAGTTATAAAATGGTTCAAAATTAAAGTAAACTTTTAATTCATTCTGTGTCAAATTATTTCAGATCACAAAATATATTTGTGTGTTAAGAAATAGTCCTGGACTTGCACAACCACTTTAGTGGAGGGAGACAAGAATAGTTTTCCTCTTGGATCCCATTCTGGCATAGTTACCCTTCATAGCCTGGAGGTTTCCTGCACCAGTCTGCCCCTACAGGGTCCTTAGCGTGGGGCAGGCATAGCCAGATGTGAGGCAACTCCACTGGTGCCAGGCCTGCCAGCCCCACGTCTCAGGGCTTCACCGAGGGTGAGCAGCCTCAGCTCCCCTCAGCACTAAGGGACAGGGAAAGATCCTTTGCCCACGAGCTCTCAGCTGGTTCAAAGCCCTTCTCAGGTGTCCTCGGTGTTCAGCTGCTGTGCAAGACAAGACCTGTGTGTGACTGGCTTCCCTTGAGGCAGCACCTGTGTGACTGCAAGGGGACAAAGTGGTTGTGAGGCTGCCGGCTCAGCCGCAGGCTGCACGTGTGCACGGCGCAGCTGTCACCAGCTCTGGGAGCAGCACTCCAGGCACATCCACTGCAGGCAGCAGTTTGCCAGCAGGAGATCAGAGCAGGCTTTGCTGCAGAGGCTCCTGGCTCAAGATGCTGAGAGCTGAAGGGAGCCACACCAGCCTTCTTCCCCTTCTGCTGCAGAGGGAGAGGGCTCACACAAGGAATTCAGCTTTGTTCCTTTGACTCTTACTGTAAAACACTACCCCAAATAATAGCCAGCACTTCACTCTTCCCTTTTTCTAGTAACTCCAGCTGAAAGATGGCAGTATTTGAAGCAGTGTAAGAAAACAATTCCTGTAAGACAGAAGGTGAAATCTGTTTGCATGGGGCTGTTTGCTTGCATCCACATAACTCTGGGTAACGGGGCTGTCAGAGCAGGGGTGTAGCAGCAGCTGTCACAGGCACCTGTGCTTGGTGGGTGCACTGACAAACTGACAGACATCAGCCACAGCACATGTGGAGAAGAATTTAACTCTACACACACTGAGGACCTTTTCTAGGGTACCAGCTTTTACTGGGGGTTTGACAGCCAGGGTCATCACCACACCTGTTCTCAACTGCAGCCAGGAGCGTTGGCAGCTGAGAACAACACTCCACCCTTGTAGCTTAAGCTGAGCAGTGCTAGACAAAGGAGGGGCTAGCGAGTACAAGGCTGTGAGTAGAAACCTGGCTAACATCTATCCTTACATGCCCTACACACAGGCTCTGTGTGATCACAGTGGTTGGTACTGGTTGCTTGAGACGAACAATATTGTCTGTCTTGATAAAAAGGTATTTTCTAGTGCCAGTCACAAGCATGAGGTGACCCCTTAAGATGAACAGCCAAGGCAGTCACCTGGTCCAAAAGATAAATTAGCATTTCTAACTAGCTTGAAATAGTGAAACGCTTCATATTGTGAAGTAACTCTACTATTCATTTAATTTACACTTTCAAACTATCAAATACTTGAGCTACATCATGTAATGCCAGCAAAGCAAAGTAGTAACCAAGAATTCATCCTTACAAGGATTTAAAAAACAAACTACCCCTTCCCCACCCGAACCAGCTTCCCTCCCTTCCTGAGCCAGCTCGAATTCTGCAAATGCTGCAGCTCAGATTGCTAAATGCTCAGCACATCTGAAGGTGTTCCTGCAGGACCAAGGTGCTGAGCAAGGTACACAACTGGCACATTTCAGAAGGATGGTCAAAAATTGTTCACTTGGGAGTCTTGATATTTTCATGTCCCACCGCTCTCAGAATGTCAAATGCCAAGGAAGCAACAGCACTGTCAACGTCAGAGCTAGAAATTAAAAACAGTAACATTCATTAGATGTCCTCGGGAGAAAAAAAATGTTTTCTTCAAATTCCACATTTGCCTTTACCTATGCTAGAAAATTCTGAGTAGCCATAAACTGCACTCTCCACCTGCTTTTCTCTTAAGCAGTAACATTTAACCAGTGATTCTGCCCTGCAGCACATCTTGAGTAGAAATGAATCTCAGCTCCAACTCCCAGTAACTTCTACCTCACTCAACCTCCTCTGCGAAAAAAGGCAGACAGAATTTATCACACACCCCATGACTCCTCACATGCACAAATCCAGTTTGGCAGAAAGATGTATTTTCACACACACGCAGAGCCCTCTGCCTGCAGTGCTGCTCTGCACAGGCAGGCACTTCCATTCCAGGTGTTGCCCACCTCCTGCAAGGAGGAGCCACCAACCACAGCCCCTCCAACCACAGCCCTGCACTGGGGCCCTTTGCTTCCTCACCTGAGGTTTTAGTATATATATTTTGCCTAATTTTTTCTTCTGGAAACATGTTTCTTTCCTAGCATTGGAACAGAGGCTCTAACACATTACTCCTAGTCCACAGAATCCTGCCTTTTTAGGTTTTTTTAAGGTTTTTATGGACTCCCATCCCTCATCTCTAGCTTAAAAAGCACATCAGCAGATCAATCTGCAACTTCCTTTATTGCTGCTAATGACAATATCTACTGGTACTCCACACTTTGGGAACACAGAGCTAACCAGAAAATCCAAATGATCAGTTCACATTACATAAGCCAATGCTGTAATATGCAGCAGTTTAAATCAGTTATCTGAAACAAATTCATCTTATCAACTTCCTTTACTGAAAAATAAATGTCCATGATCCCTCATTTTAAAGCATGGATTAGATTCCAGGTCATTACTAAGCAAAATGGGTTGGTCATGTCATTGTTAAAACTGCCTGTTCCCACGAGCTCAGGAAGCATCACTGAGACAGAGTTTGGCAATCCATAGCTGCTACAGGGTGGCAGGGGAGCTCTGAAAGCAGCTTTCAATCCAACCAGCACCCTTCTCTTAGCACTCAACTGCTTGGCTGGACACACTTCCCTTCTGACACACAGGGAGAGGGAGAAATTAGAAACCTGTCTGTAAGAAATGAGCAAAGCAAAAATACTCCTCAATTCAAACCAGTGGCAATATGTGCGTGGAAGGGCCTGGGAGTTTAGACTATCCCGAGGATGTCTCAGATCCAGGACCTCAGCTGTAGCTGCCTCTAAAATATTTCCAGTTCTGCAGGAGATACAGAGAGGCTCCTTAACCAGGTTCAAAGCACAGGTGAGGAGACCGAGTTTATCAGGTCACAAGGAATATTTTGGGAAAAATGCCACATAAGGAAATGTGAGGAGAAGGTAGAATATCTATACCTTCCATAAATAAATGTCCATTCAGCTAAGTCTGACAAAGCTTCCTAACTCCAGGCTTCCTCTGCCTGCCTGTTGCCAATTTATGCATGTCTGAGCCCATCATAGCCCCAAGAACCAGGCTCAGTCCCTCTCAGTCTCCTCTGGAGGCAAATGGATAGGGACATGTGTTCCCTGAAGAAGAGGAGGAGGGGAAATGAAAATCCAGGAGTTCTCAGGGGCTCTCTTGTTGCTGTTACAGTGCAGGAGCTTGGCACAGCAGAGGGACCTGGCTCACCTTACTGTATCATAACAGTCCTCAACGGCATCAGCTGGAATTTGATCTACTGAGCATTTTGTGTTAAATTAGGGTGAGTGCTCTGGATTGGGGCTCTGTACCATGTGTTTTTCTGCATACAGAAACATACAGACTGCAACAGACTACTGAGGAAGCCAGAAAAGCAGAACTCAAAGAAAATGACTGGGCTGTCTGGTGCATCTAATGCTGAAATGCTACAAACAGAGAGAAAGTTGTTTCCAACAGAAGAAAAAACCCTGTCTTCCCCCACTCTCATTTTCAGTGGTGGTGCCTGTGCCTCCCTTGGGGAGAGCTGACATTTTATTTTAGTGAGATAATTTAATGTGTCATACAAAACCCTGTGAGTCAGCAGCTGAGTGTGCAAGAGGGATGCTGACTGCTCTCTACAGGTTCGGCTGGTCCTCAGGGTGCATCTCCTTGCACTTGCCACATCTCAACATTTCCTCTCCATGTCTGCTCACATCCCCCCTTCCTTCCAAAACATGGTACTCTGCCATAATGCTGAGAAGCCAATTTTCCCAAAAGCCTGCATCTGGGAGGCAAAGAGCACTGCAAAGATTATCTTAGTGTTTCAAAAACTGACCTTGGAAATACAATTTCTCTATGAATTTTAGTTCATCCAGAAGTGAAAGCCCAACAGCCCACAGCAGACGCACAAAATTTGTTTCAGAGGCAGAGAACAGCCATTCATTCATTCATTCATTGAATGTCCAAAGGGGATTAGATAAGGGAAAGTCTATGGGACATGAGCTAAGCTTTGGCCCATTTGTTGGGACTAGCACCTCTGTTCTTGCAGAGAAGGCCATGGCATTCCCCTAAGTCTTGTGCCTTCTGCAGAAGCTACAGGTATTAAACAAAAGCAGTTCTGTTCTTCAGCTGAACATTTGAAAGGAATCAGATTTCAAATGCATCAACCACAGCCACCTTAACACGGGGCACAAATGTTGCATTGTGCATGCAGCCCACTCTGCCAAGAACCCCTGACAGAGGGACCAAGGTTTGGAATAAAATAATAAATTAAGAAAAAAAGAATCCACAGAATCGACTCACACACAGAGCTGGACTGTGCAGCAGCTGGGGATCAAAGCATGCCGCAGGCTCTGACAGAAAGGACTTTGGAGGAGAGCAGTGCAGAGAGGGGGCCCAGGGACAGAAACCTGAGAATCTCTTACTGCACAGAATTACAGAAGACCGTTGCAGACAAAAGAGGAGGCAAGCACTCTCAGCCCTGGAAATTCCTGAAAGCCTGAGGGAACTCACCTGGGAGTTTGGCCCAAGCTCTCCAGAGCCTGGATAAGAGCATCGCCATCATTCTTCAGGCTCTCCAAGTGCTTCTTGTTTGAAGTTATCTGGAACAAAAAGAAAGGACCTTTACCAAAGGCTTAGCAAAAGATTCTTCTCTGTCATTTTTGTGGGATAAAAGAGAAGGAAACAAGTTACAGCATTTATTACAATTGTAAATGGAATGTGACATTGAAGAGACTGATGAGAAAGTCCCTTTTACTGAATTTTTGGCAGAGACCATCTAAAATATCTTGGTTTAGTTAACAATATTCAGTCACGTTCTGAGTCCCTGTATGTGTGCAAATTCACATATCGCAGTCTGACAATCCTGATTTCACCCTTAGTATCAATGCAAATACAAGCCCCATTTAGTCTGAATCCCAGGGATATCTTGGGGAAACAGTTATTTTCATTTCTCACTTCAGGGAAAAAGTAAGCAAGCTTCTACCAGCCTTCAGATCAGGACGTGTGGGGTTTCTCTGAGAGAAACCAGGTTAAAATCTGCAAAGCTGGCAACTGCATATGGAAATTTTTCTTGCCCCTCATCAGTCATTAGGAGTGTTACCTGCACAGGACTGTCACCTACAGAGCAGGGGATGGAGTGACCAAAGCTATTTTCCCTTTTGTGTCAAATGAATCCTGATTATAGCTGATTTTGCTGCTGGTGTGGTTTATTACATGAATCCACAAAAACTGGTTTATTGTTTCTCCATCCTTAAGTAGCACAACTACAGAGCTCCAAACAGCCACACATTTCCTGGTGGTTAAGCAGGTGAACAGGAAGGTCACAGGGAACACAACATGAAGCCTCATGCACTGTAGCTTGAACAGACACTGAATACTTGGCAGCTTGCTGAAAAGCTCCTGTATCTCAAATAAATTACTAAAAAAAACCTAGTTTGCATCTCAGTTCCTGCTTGCAAAGGTAAATAAATCTTTGCTGAAGAGAAAGGAAAAGGGGAGGACCAAACCAGCTGATTATTTTGATACTGGAGGAGTTAACGCTAGAAATGATGACTTCTAATCCCAAAATCTGGCAAGGACTTGTAAGCTTTAGCATGCTGTGGCTGGCCCTATTTACCATTGATCCAGCATCTGGGCAGCATGCCTTCACATCTCCCTCTTAAATCACAACAGAAGCTGTATTTACAGCTGCCATCCCACCATAATTTATCAGCAGTGATTCTGCAGCAACAGTGTCACTACATCTATAATTGTAACATCCTGTAGTTTAGCACTTACAGGGAACAGGCACCTGCCTGAAATAAACCAAAACATATCCTGTGTGTTGGAAAAAAACCAGTGATGCCATTACTTAAGCACAAATCATTGGTAAAATCTGATTACCAAAAGGTGGTTAAACCTTTTCACCCTCTTGAGGTTTATATCTGATTCTCTCAGTTTGTATTTCAGAAATCCAGTCTTCTCTATATGTTACCTGCTAGACACAGAAAATGTTTTGGAATCTGGGTTCTGAATGTAAGAACACCACCACGTATAATAGGAGTAACACAAAGAGAAAAGTACTTTCACCACAAGACATTGCTTTCTGTTCCTAAAGAATGGTTATGCCGCAACCAAACACTTCCCTGCAACTCCTCAGCTACTGCCACATTCCTTGCGCTTTCCACATTCATGCCGCTTGTTTATCCTGCACACTTCAAAAAGCCAAGAGGTCACAGGGAGGGAAGGTCACTAGGACTGAGTCTTGCTCCGTGAAACTATCAGGTCAAATAAAGGTTACAGATATCTCTTACTCTACTACATCTTAACTTTCGGGTGCTGACATTTGTGCAACCTTCACGGTCTCTTCACAAAACAGCCAATAATGTCATACAGAGAACATTCAAAATATGCTCAACTATAAAAGAAGAAAGAGGTTTAATTCTAAAATTATCTATTTCAAGCAATAACTTAGTCCAGTTGAGTCACAGGGTCTGACTATAAGCCTGCCCATGCTGCAGCATGCCTTGTGTCACTGTTAAGAACACATTTCTGTGCATACAACGCATTTTAATAGAAAGGATTAAAATGGCTTTATATACACAGAAATTGTAAAAGACTGAAACAGAAACACCCATGAGATCATCTCATCACCTCCCTGTTAGACTTCACTGTGCAGAGCAACTTTCAGCCATAAGCAATGGGCTCCCATGGTATCCATCCACAGGGGCTACTCCCCAGGCTAACAAAATGCTTCAATTAGATCCTTTCAGCAGTAAAAGTGGAAGCATGAGGGGAAAGGATCAGCATGAGCTGCCTCCTGTCCATTTAAATTACGTATAACCCAAATTTAGAACACATTTTCTTGAAAGTGCCAGCTACCAGCTTCATCCAAGCCAAGGGGTGCTGGAGAAGAACCAACCTGTCCAGTTGGCAGTGCCACCTATCCTGGGCAGTGCCCACAGAGAACTCGCCCAGACCAAACAGGGCTGCACAGATTTACGTGGGTGGCTGGGGCTTCCCCAGCTCTTCCTCACCAGTGCCCACAAAAACGCTTCCTATCCACCACCAGGCACCCACTCCATGGGCCTGGGAGGGGACCAACTCTGTGCTAGCAGGAAAACTGTGGGTTGAATACAGGGTGAGCTGCCAGCACCCAGGAGCCAGCTCAGCCACAACCGCCGATGGGTTTTGTCAGCACTCCCATGCTCTGATCACTGGCTGTTATTTGCTCTTTATCTCAGTATGAGTAGATCTGATTGCTCCCTGAGCAATTTGAAGGTCTCTTGCATGCAACAGATTACATCCTGCTTCACAGGAGCTTGTGAGAAATAATATCTGAATCACTGTTCACTTTCAAGATGAAACTTTATTCATGTTTCCTATTTAAAACCCGTTCCAGTTTCATCTTCCTTTTGTTCCATAGGTTATATTAAATTATGACCATACATCAAAATCTGAGAAATTAATGTATTCTTCACTTTGTTATTTTTTTCTTCTACCCACCATTGCTGCACCTTTTATCCACACCAGTTCTAGTTCTCATCCATTTGGAATTTTAACGACTAGTTTAATGATCTCTTGTAATATTGCTGTTTGTTAGGGCTGGCTGCAACACTGATTCAATGACATAATCAATAGTTATTCCTTTAATTAAAAATGTTAATTAAATCTCAGTTTAGTTGTACACTCACTGCAATTTAACAAGAATCTCAAAATTACTTTTCTTTATTATGCCCACAATCATTCAGTAGCTCTCCTCTCCTCAATACTTTTAAACGAGGGTGAGCCATAAGGAATATCATGGTTGATATGTAGTGACTGATATTTCCAAAAAATTCCAGAAAACTATTCAGATATTATGGTGCTGCTAAAGATGAGTGCAGGAAAAGTTATAATATAAAACATTTCCATTGGAATATCTACTTCACAAATAAATGGAGGAGTTTTGCATTCTTACTTTAAGAAGTGATTTTTGCAATTCAAATTTCAAGAAAGCATAGAAACTTAAGGGCAAATTATTTCTGTTAAGGTTGGTTTCATAATGCTGAACTGCTTTCTCTGATTAGCTGTAAGCCACATTTTGTAATTTACAATGGAGAGAAATTACTTCAGCAGTAAACTATACTCTCACCATTTTTAAGAGAAAGAAACTTCTTTGGTAAGGTTTCAAGTGAACCATTAACTTGATGAAGTAAACTGGGAAATAATGCAAAAATAAGAAGGTTTATATTTGAGACTTTTTCTTGCTTGAAGAAAGGTCTTGGAAGAACATTCAGCTTCAAGTATCATCCTAAAGAACCAACTGCCTGGAATGTTCACCATTTGCTCAAGAAGCTACTACCTTGACTGTATACCCAGATACAAGCAAGACACCTAAAAACAAACCTCTTTCTCACAAACTGTTTCTTTCTCTTTCCCAAACACAGATATTTTAACCTCATAAAGCGATGCTTCCCTACATTTTCATCAAAATTTAATATAATTATGCTAATTACAGGTACTCAGTTCTTACTCAACTTTACTGGTACAGACTGAGAGCAGCCACATGTGTAAGGCAGAAGCTGCTTTGGGCTGGTTTATCAGAACTACCACTCACAGGTCCAATGTCAGCATTGCCTGAATATTGACACATGCTGTGAATCAAGTATCATTTATCTCTGGATGGAAGCTTTTCTGTGAATGGAACTTGTACCTTCAGCTAATACTGCAGTAAAAACAATCAGCAATACATTTTTTCTATGGACTAACTCGGACCCTATGTAGGACATGAAATATAATACTAAAAATTAAGTTTCCAAACTAAAAACATAAAGAATTGAGAACACTACTATTGCCCTCTAGACACTCTTTGAAATAATGTCTTCATAGTAAGTGCTGTTCCTGCAATTTTAAATATGCATCTCAGACTTCTCATTCCTACTTCCATCTTTGACTGGCTGAAGGCACTGTCAGTAGGACACAGAGCCTTTCATCCCCAACCAAAGCTACTGTTTCAAATGTCATCCAGGCTGCTGGTGACTGAAAGTTGATGGCTATTCACAGCTGCTTAGTGTGACCTTATTCCCATTTTTTAAGGAACAAATGTCAAGAAATATAGTGGTGTTAAAAACATTGCTATAGATGATGTGACAGCCCAGCAAATAAGTCAATGGGATAGTAACTTCAGAAATGAGGCACAATGCCTGGGCTGGAGGGGAAAACCTTCTAGTGTTGTGACCCATCTTATGCCTATCCCAGGGCATTCAGTGCTACTTTTCCTCCCAGGCTGTCAATGCTGAACTATTCACAAGCACTGCAGTAATCAAATAAATCATGTCACTTGGTTTATTATTCACAACTCATGATGATGTGGCCAGAAATATGCAGCCATTCCTTCTCAACAGAGGAGCACAATAACCCAGCAAATACTGCAACCAGGGACTCATGCAGGTGAACTAAACCAACAGATCCATTGGCTGTGGACTTATTAAATATAAGCATTTATTTAATTATAAATTGCTCTCCAAACATACAGACTAAGCTGGCACTGCCCTGAGGAATTATAATAAATGAACTCATCATTTCCCATGACAGATCAGGTGGATCTCTCACTTCTGGAGGCCTGCACACTCTTACAAAGTAACATAGCCTTACCTTTGTGTACTGAAGTGCCAGACCCAATAAAGCATTTGGAGCCTATCAAGTGGAGGCTGTGATGATGACATTTAATTATCAGCCCCCAAAGAGGAATCCCAGGCAGGGACCCAGACACCTGCACAGTGCATAGGGAGTGCTGCTTCTGAAGGGCATGGAAACCTCGTGTTGAGAATGAAGTTACCCAAATTCACTCTCCTCTCTGGGGCTCAGGTTGCTAACACAGACAGTGAAAGCTCCCAGTCCAGACCGCACAGACCACAATACCTTTTCTCAGTGCCCCCACAGCAGGCTACAGGGTCCTGGGCTCTCCTGTAGTCCTCTCCCCTTTTCTAAGCAAGTGAGTGTCACATTTTGTGGCTGCAGCACGGTTTCCACTGAATGGGGAGAGGCAGGGAGGTTTGGATGGCTCCCACACAGGGAGTGAATAACATGGGGACTTGGCAGGGAGGCAATTGGCAACATGGCTCTCCAGGTAGGAGAAGTTAAACATGAACTCCCATTTATCAGGGAAGCACTCTAGCTATTAGAGCAATTTTACATCTGCGGCAGCAACTTCCTAAAATACAAAAGCAAAACAACTAAAACTAGCAACAATAATCCCAGATATATGCAGTGGTCTTTTGTGAGGTGTTTAATCTGACATTAGTTACACGTGCTCCCAGCAGGTCTGTGGGAAAGGACCCTCTATAGCACTAAGTGCAGCCAATTTACAGGTTGTTTAATGAAAATTAATGGTTACTCTGGTCAGGATGTGCTGGTGTAGCAGAGGAATATCCAAAGGCTGTGTGCTTATACATATATATCATACACTCACTAGGATGGCCACAAGTTATTTTTGGTCTCCATAGTGTAGGAGAGCTCATTCTAAAAGGATAAAAACCTTCATTGCATTGCTTCCTTGCTACTCCTCTCTCTACACATGGTTCCAGCTGGAGAGAGACACAGAATGTGCGTGTGGGAAGAAAAATCAAGTCGGACAAGTTATATTTATGTTACTAATTGCCAAGTCACTTGAACAGGCCTGAGCAGTGCTGCTGGACCATAAAAACAAGAAATGAAACTTACAAAAGCATGAGTGTTCCAGGTGTGCTTTGGCAAGCACAGTGCAGTCAGGGATTGCAGACACACAATTACAAAGACTTTGTGGCCTTCAGATCCTGCAAATACATGTGAAAACAAGCAGGTATCTGTGACCAAAAAAAAACACCCAACCCCACACTACATCAGACAGCTTAGCTCCGATTTTAGAGTTCAAGAATGTTTTTTTCCTCTTTATGGATAAAATTCTTGTTCCACTGAAGTCAACAAACGCCTTTTGATTTTGATAAGGCCACGATTTCATTTGAGGTGTTTTGTTTTCTTCTGATTTGTATATGTGTGTGGAGGTTTATTCTGAGTTCAAAGCCATTCCTGCGGGTAACTTGGAACCGTCCCAGTTTCCCGGCAGTCTGAGCGCAACACTGGCTCGAGGACAATTCACAGACAGACAAGGAATGTCTCCCACACGATAGATAACTGTTAATTGATTTTGGATGTTTCTTGACACCTATTCACTTTGAGGCTATTCTCTGCCCTTCAGCACATGCATTTTGCACAGAGAGGCATGCTCTGTGATTGTTCTAAAATTACCAACTCTAAGGGGCATTGTCTGAACATAAGAGAAGATTCATAAACTGCAGGGTAAGTATTGAACAGAAGGTACTCTCTGTCTTGTTTGATTTTTAAGGTTTGATTTTATTGCAAGTGCTGTATTCAGCTCGCTCTCAGAAATGTCTCTATAATCCAGAAAATATCCATTATTGCAGGTTCCGCCCTCTTTAATAAGTAAGTTTAAAATATTTGACTTAACAGAACTGGATAGGGCAACCTCTTTACATCCATTATACAACCAGCTGACCACAACAGCTTTATTAGGAAAAGTAAACTGCAGTTCTGTCTGGCAAAACATGGCTCAAAGGTGCTACAGGAGACTTCCACACAGGGCTGCAGAGTTGATAAGTTATGCATGCTCAGAAGCCAGCCCAGCATCTATATGGCATTGGAAATAAGCACTTGCCATCCTGCTGCTGATGATCTCATCTGCAAACACAGGTTCATCTGTCACCTGCATGCCAACAACTCCCTGAGGTACTTCAGATCAGTTTCACCCTGTCCAAACAATGATGTCAGCTGGCCCCAAATATCAGCTTTAGCCAAATTGGGCCACATACTAAGCTTACACAAAACTTGGAAGCCCTTGATCTCTCTTCCTGCAGCTTCCCATCAGCTCCCTGTCCTCCCCTTGCTGGAACAGGTGAGACCACCACCTCTCAGGTATGCCTTACCCTGGCAGTCTCTTGTAACTTCTTCCTTATAAAAGAGACAGAGAATTTCACTGGAAGAATTTTTTTAATACCACAGTTCAGATCCTACATTTCTGTTCTTTTAGGAGCTGTTATAGAGGCTCCTGGTTGTTGTGGAGCAAAGCAAACTAAAAATAGTTATGGACAAACACTAACACAACACACAGATTCACTGCACATCTAGATTTCCCCTCAAGTTAATCATTCTCTGAATCTCTCACGTTGAAATATCCTTCATAGTCTCTCTCTAATCAGATTTTCTCCTAAAATAGCTTCTGACAAGTAACTTACAATACTTCTTAAATGTTGATTCCCATAACTCTTTTTCCAGTGATACTGTCTTTTATGGCCTAACAATTCAATCTGTGAATAAGATCCTCAAATTTCAACATCTGTCAACCCTTATGTCTCCCTGTAAAATCACAAAATAGTCTAACTGCAGAAGTTTTTTGGAGTTCTATCAAACTTTCACTGATGTGCTGCATGGGTTAGGGATGACCTTCTTTACTTTCACATACATGTTCTTTTCGTGTTCATCTAGTACAGCTAAATCGAGATCTTTCATTCACACACTCATGTGCATGCAAACTTCACTTTTGCTTCATTGAACTGCCTTATCTCAAACCATGACTGGTTTTCCATCTTATTTTCTCTCCCCTCTCCAGCTGGGGAGTGATAAAGCAGCATGGTGGGCACCTGGCATCCAGCCAAGGTCAGCCCACTCCACATGCCTTGACAATTCAAATAATTACAATCATTTACACTCTTGCAAGGGTAAGAATCATTACCACTGATAACTCATCTTCTTGCTATTAGGAGAACCAGTGACATATTGGAAAGGGCTGACCTTTAAATGGCAATTACCATACAGGAGAAGTGTGCAAGCAACCAAGCAATTGCCAATTTAATAAATGCTGTTGTGTCTAAGAACACAAACCCTTGAACAGCCATGCAGCGATGCTCAGGTGAACTGGGCAAACCCCTAGGAACAGCCAAGAAGTCTCAGTTAGGAACTTGAAGTTTAATGTATACAGCCTCCAAAAAATGATACCTACAGCCTGACATTTTTTCCTTGTCCTGCTTTAAAATGCTCCTCATAAAGACAAAAGCCCACTATGCCTTGATGAAGGCAGAGTGAAGTGAACAGCACTGTCCAAGTTGTCTGTGCAATTCAAGTCTGATCTAGCATGTGAAATCCCTAACTGCCCCTGAGCAGAACCTCTATATAGCATTGATCAACTTCCATGGAGGATGAAACTAAATTAGATAGCTCATGATCACATTTGTCATAATCTGGCCTTAAACACAAGACTCCAACAATTACACATCTCTACAACTTGGCTTGATAAGTTAGATTTATTATTCCAAGAAAAGCAAGAATAGGATGAGTTAAATTAAGAATTAACACAGATTACAAAAAACTCCTTTGTAATAATAAAAAGAGTAGCAAAATCATGTTAGAAAACTCATTCTGAACTATGATTTTGAGCTAAATATTAAAGCACCAAACATTAGTTCCTTTGTAGCCCCATCAGACTTGATTTCCAGGGACACACAAAACTCAGACACCTTGAGGTTTTTCTTAAGTACCAAACATGGACAGTCTTGCATATACAGGATAAAAACAAAACCACCCCTCCTCCTGCCAAAATCCAGAAAAATGCTCTGAAAATTTTTGTTATTGGGGGAAAAAAGGATCAGTGTATTTATGCTTCATGTAAAATGCAACTAGGAATTTAAATGACTGAACAGGGATGTAAGTCTATAAAACACCAATTTCTGAGGAAAATTATGCCTTATATAATGGTTCAATTTCCATAAAATTGTAAAAACTGTCACAAAAACAAATGGACTTCTGAAATTGGTGCTTGCTTATTGTCATGTGACAGATGGCTCTGGCTGCCTGGCAGAGAGCAAACAGCTACCTTGTTGGCTCGCACTGGCCTCGGAGAGAATAATTTTAGTCTGTTTTTCATTTAACAAGTCCAGTTGCACTTATGCATCTTTACAGCAGCAAGTCAGTCATCCACGTGTAATTACACAGAGGAGGTCAAAAGGAAGTAATAGTGATGAGCCCAACAGATGACACAGCTTGGCAATCTCAACAGTAATACACTATGTAAAATTACAGTGCGCTGAAACACCAAATGAGTCCAGAAATACTTTTGTGCCCACAGAAACAATGAATTAGGACTCCATAATGAAACAACAGTGATAGTCATTGGGAATTACACTAGCCCCGAATTTTGAATTGAATAAACAGGTTGCAGGTTTCAGAACTGCCAGTTTCACCACACAACCCAAAGTCAAACAACTGTCTGTGTGAAAAGATCCTATTTCTCATTGCTGACCATGGCAGTATTGCTTTTCAGACAGCTCCTGTACCTATTCATAACCATACTGGGCTCCCAGTAAATAAGCACAGTGATAATTGCTGCAGGGGTATCTCAGAAAGTGAACATGTTCTGAACAAATGGGTAAGCAGCTTCCTCCAGGGAGTTGAGTCTGCAATATGCCAATCATTGGAATAAAGACTTCTCATTCTTGGTGCTCTCCAAAATTTAAAACAGATCCCATTTTTGATTTTCCCATCCCCATCAGTGTCATTAAAAAGCACCTGTTGTAAACTGACCGAAAAATGTCAGTTGTGAAAACAACTATCAACCAAAGTACCAGTCCAAATGTGCACTTAACACAGACACACATATACTTACAGACTTACACTACTTATTCCAAATAAACATAATAATACTTAACACAGAATGAATGGTTCTGTAGGCCAAGTTGTGAGTAAGCATTCACAGCTACTTCAGAGGTCACCCTCCCTCACTGCACCTCACACTGCAGATAACCACAAGTCATCAGTACATTTGGGTTTTGGGTTTTGTCAACACTTGCCTGTTCATTAAGTTGTGTTTGGACTCCATACACTTCATTGTTTATGAGCTCTGCTGTTTTAGTGACATCGAGAAACAACTGATTTAATGAGTTCACATCAATTTTCTTCTCCGCCTCAACGCACTCTTGGCTGACTGTCAGTTTCATCAAGGACTGGCAGGAAAAGGTTCCTGGGGGAGCTTTCTTAAGCTTTTCTCAATTTGTTGAGATTTAGGTACTGTGCATAAGAGAAATTCTTGAAGATATCTCCAACATAATACCCTCTTATTGTCCTTTATAATTATATTTCAAAATGGAGATGAATATAAACACAGTGGAGTTTCTTTGCTGCGACTGCAAAAACAAATGGGCTTTAAGACAAGGTTAAATGATTTCCAGCAGAAACTTGCAAAGAGAAGATAAATCACCCTTTTCCTTCAGCACAGTGCTGTGCAGTCACCTTCATCTTTTCTTATCAACTGCCATTTCTACACATGCATGAAGTGCTCCTATTATGTTAGGATCACAATCTTTAACCTGGCAGTTTTCTATCAACAATAGAAGAAAAAGATGCAAAGGCCATGAGTCCAGCATGATGTCTCTAACTACTGGCATGAATGCAACATAATGCTTTACTGTTAATTATAGAAGTCAGAGAAGAGCAACACTCATTTTATTTAAGGGTAAAACTCAAGTAGGTGGTAACTCATCCCTGGCAGTGTAAGAAGGGTGATGCAGGACAATTCTGCATAATACTTGACAGGAGATGGAATGAGGGGAATAAGACTGGCTGTCTGTGCAGGCCGTGGCCAGGACAATT
The DNA here is from genome assembly GCF_028769735.1 of Zonotrichia leucophrys gambelii. Lineage (NCBI taxonomy): Eukaryota > Metazoa > Chordata > Aves > Passeriformes > Passerellidae > Zonotrichia > Zonotrichia leucophrys. The sequence continues at coordinate 46,079,468 of NC_088171.1, read as the reverse complement.
TTGTCCCAATGCAAATGTCTAGCTGTAATTGCCAAATGGGACAAGGCAAGGAGTCATATACCACAGTGTCAAGAAATGGGTGTAGAAGTTATAAAATATCTGTTTAAATTGTTCATCCTCTCTACATAGAAAGCTTTGTCTGGCACTGTTATCACAGATACTCCAGCTTATCTTCTTCATTGTGTAGTTAAACAAATTTAAGCTAAATTAAAATAATGCAATTAAGTAAAGAGTCAAGCAATCACAAGCACTTCAGCTAAAGCAGTTCAAGAGATTACCAACTACTTAGCCAGAATGTGAAACCTATGTATAGATGCACTCACTACATGGCAGTGTTAAGTAGGCTGGCTTGAACCACCTCTGTTGGTGATTTACAGTGATCTATTTTAGTCTGCGCTGCAGAAGATGGGGGGAGCCCATACAGGGCTGTGTTGTTTCAGCAAAGGTAGCATTAATTTCCAACTGAGCAAGCAACAGCTTCTTCAACTCCTTTGCCCTGATGGCACCATGATGGATTATTTTTTAATGCATCCTTATTTTTATAAAACATATTTTAATTCAGACTAGTTCTGTCATCAGTTATGTTGTCCAAAGGGGTTTTGTTTAGTTGCTACAGTAAATTTTTTTTTTTGTAAAAATCCCTGTTCCAACTGTCTGCTCCATTTTTTTTGTCAGTGGTTCCTGTCCCCAAAGCATGAAGGGGGGAATAAGATCCCTGTTTTAATCTCACTTGTTCTGGTTCCCAATTTAGCTGGAACAGCCATTGAAAGTGTGACTGCACAAATGCTGGCCTGAGAAAGGTTTCTAGGTCTGTGGAGCAGGGACAGCAGAGAGGAAGCACAGTGAAGCAGAGGTAGTGGTGGACTATGCAGGGCAAACTCCACTGCTGCCACCATCTCAGAGCCTTAAGCATGAGCTCACAGACTTTGTCATTAAAAGGTGGAGATAAAGAGGCATAAAGAAGAAAAGAAAACTTACAGCAAAGTACACAGTGAAGGCAGAGTCAGTCCTGTAAACACAAAATCTGCTGAATTTCCAAAGAAAAGCCTTATCCTATAGGAAGTAATTTAATTTGGATTGGAAAGCATTCTCTGGAAGACAAACTAACCGTTTCTCTTTGTAACTCTCTAATACAGCAGAGATTGACCTTTGCATTCTCATTTTGATGCTTATCTTGAACAAACAGGCTAGAAGTCAAGGTCTACTGAGAAAAAATTAGGGAAGTGCCTTTTCTCTAAAAGCGCAGAGCAAGTCCTAGGGAAATAAATTAATAAATATAGGGCCAGTAGCTGCAGCTGAATGTTAACCAGCTTTGCGATGCTGTGTTTATTTTGCCATGAAATGCTTGCTGAGACAAGTTAAACTTCAATCTTGAAATACATGTTTAAGTCTTTCAGGGAGAAAACTTTTGTTATCTCAAAATACATTCTATTTCAGTATGCGCAGAGGAACAAACATTTTCTTATTTTAAACATTTTTGCTTTTATCTCATAGGTGAATGTAGTGTTCAAGGAATGGATAGCACTGACCAAAGACAACCCTATTGAATGCAAAGGTTCTGACAAACTTTGCCCACGCAGATAGGGCTGTGAACCTCACACCTGGCTTACAGCACCATCACTTTGACAGTCTTGGCTTTCAGCTGTGATCTAACGAGGCTGAGGCTGTGAACTGGGTATTTTTCCCTCTCATTTTCACTTTGGCTATGGAAAAAAAAATCACAAAGCACTATTATAACAAGAAGGCATTAATAAGAAATATGCACAGGTTATAAATAAAGCATTTCTAACTTAATAAAGCAATTTGTTTTCCTTTAGAGATTTCAAGTGAAAATTCCTGAAATTTTTGCTGATGTGCAGCTAATTACACCAGTGTTTTGCATTTGCCCTTGCACAATTACCACTAACAAGGTGTGCCTTAAAATTAGATGTTGCAGCCCTTACACTTAACCTGATTAGGTCAATAATTTAAATATTAACAGTTACAGAAATGCAGGCAGAGAGATTCTTGTTAAACAAGAAGTCATTACATACTCTTACACTGTATTCTTTTAAAAGCACAATGGTTTCAGACGCAGAATGAGCACCTGGATGCCTGCCACAAGATCCTGCCTTTTGCTCCTATGCCCACCAATCTTACAACTTTGTCCTCCAGGACAAGGTAACTGAGTCACAGTGCAAACTTAATCACGTCACAAAACAAAGCTGATGTGATGATCTCATTACTGTTCCAGGAAAAGGAATAAACTCAATTCCTGTTGACACCAGCAAATCCAGCTTTCAGCAAAGACCCACAAAGGCCCTGACCACATAACAGAGAGAACAAGTAACACAAGTGGCACTCTATTAAGGAAACTATTATTGTAAGCGATATAGTGACAGTGAGACTTTTAAAGAAAGTCTCAGGGCTTTGTCAGAGAATTTTGTCAGTATTTTAAAAGAGATTTTGAAGGATAGTTGATTCAACCAAGTTTGTGATCCTTTTTTGGTAACTTTAAGGTACCTGGAGATTACCTTTATGTGAGGATAAGAATAGTTTTGTACGTTAAAAAGTAGATGCATTGCAGTTTTTCAAGCACTCAAACCAATCTAAAGTGGCTAAGAGGTTTATTTTGAAGCTCTGTAACCTTTTTTTAATACTATATTTGGATGACTGCCTACCATAGTATAAAACATGTAGAAACAAAATATAAAATGACTAAATCTGACTTAAAAAGAATACCTGTCTGATCAAAGCCCCTAGCTCACCTGTGTTGCTTTTTTTAGTTTGGGATGTTCTGGGGTTTTTTTGGTTTTTTTTTGTAAAACTAACTAGCAGGAAATCTTATCTTCTGAGAGTTGTACTTAAAACTGATTGCTTATAAAGATTTGAAGAATGATTGGGATTATCATTCTAAAACAGCACCCAGGGGAACTGGGTGGATCAAGGGATTGCTAATGAGATATTGAGTCTTTCACATCTAAACTGCTGATTTAAATTCAACCCAACACAAAGTTCCTTCAACTGGTGGACATCTGATGATCTGTAAAAAATGAGGTGATGTTCTCACTCTATTCTTAGAAAATACATGTTGAACTGCCAAGAAAATCATCACTCTTTGCAGTGAAACCAAGAAGCGAATTGACAATGAAAGACTAAAATAATTTTTATCCCTCAATACAGTAATATAAGACAAGGCTTTGGCTTTCTGGATCAGGTTTACTTTCCCCAGCCTGCTCAAAATAAGTTTCAGCCTCTAAGACTACTAAAGTAAAATCAAATAAAACATTTCGGTAAGGTAAAAATTATTATTTAAGTTCCAGAGTAGCTATATTGGGCTTTAATGACTTATAATTTACAGAAAGGGCAGTGGTGGATGTTAATGAGTGACTCAGATGACTTTCTATTATGCTTTTCTGCAGGAGCAGTCATTATCACATGTCAGTTGCTCAGAACATAGCACTCTCTAGTCCTCCCTCTCATTTAATAAAAGCCAATTAATCATTTCCAATCATTTACGTACTCAGTGAATTTAGAATCTGGTTTCATTCACTCATAAATTACAGTAAATCTATCACTTTAATTAACTAACTAGTCATAGCTGTTCTACAGACATTTTGTTTGTGTGAACATACTTTAGCCTATGAACTATTTGCAACTCTTATTACTGTGATTCTTGGTTTACTAATTGGATTTGTGACAGATCAGCTGTTTGACATATTACCTTTTCTCTGTGCTGACTGCTGGGTCAGATTGAGTCTCTGCCTCCTTGGCCTCAAGTTCTTTGCTCTTGGTACATGACAGGATTTTCAATCTCAAAGGGCTACAGTCAAACCAAGCCCACAGCCTGCACAGGCAGATGGACTGATCTTAGCTGCATATGAATCAGTGGGTTGGGCACACATTAATTGACACAACTTGACCACAACCTGTTCCACTCATGCAGCCTTCTTCCCTCTTTCCTTCCTCCCTAAAAGTGCTCTTTTCCCCCATAATCAAAGCCTCTTCTCCCTGCAAGAACTTCCCTCATCACCCACATGCACAAGGGGAACCGACCAGTTCTCAGAGCAAGACCCAGCCATGTGCTGGTGGTACTACATGGAAAGGGGAAGACTAGGTAAGTTCTTTGTTGTGTTTATCAAATGATCTCCCTATATAGTTCATGTCTTACCAGGGAAAAAAACAGCTTCTTTCTGTGCTAGGTCCCAGGACAAATCTAAAGAGACTGTCCCTCAGACCAGGAAGGAGGAATGTGGTCCTTCTAAACGATGGAAGTTGCTGACTATGCAAAAAGTTTCCCTCCACAGTACCATCAAAAATCTCCAGTAGGATCTAAGATGCTGCTTCCAGCAGATATGCTTACAGCTGGCCAAAGTCACCAAACACAAGAAATGTTCCTTAGCAGGGATAGAGAGAGACATCTTGAGAGAAGATACCATTTCCTCTCCTGCTAATCCTTTCCTACTTTCTTCCCCTTCTGCCTTATGTATCCTGATCACTCCACAGCCAGTTTTCCCAGCCATCCTTCCACAGACACCTATGAGCTGGTGCTGGAAATTTGTCCTAGGGAACAAAATTAGCAAACTTAATTCATGACAGGGGCAGGTTCTTTGACATCATTAGAAGAGGTCACTGCTGCACTCATTGCCTATGTGTAAAGACAGTGATATAAGAAGGTAACCACCAACATCAGCACTCTTGAGTCCTTGAGAAAGCCCTGGATATGGTCCTCTGGAATATCATATCAGCTGGTGAGAAGGAAAAGATCACCTTAGAAGATGCCAGAAAAAAGATCACCTTAGAAGATGCCAGAAAAAAATCCACACAAGTACTAGACTACCACCTTTCAATAAAATCAAGGTCTTGGGTCTGATTTCTGTCATCTGAGGAAGCAAAGATGCTGAAATGATGCCAACACTCGGTGATATCTTCGGTGCCTAAACCTCCTCTTACAGCTCCAGCTGTTCCCAGTCTCCATTAATGGTCAATCCCACAGGGCTTGGCAAGAGCTAGAATGAACTGGATCCAGAGAGAAAAGGTGTACATAGAGAGCCCTTTCTTCTTGCACTGCATGTGGAACTGTTGGAGGTGTGTAATCCTCTGCTAGGAGGCTGCTAAGAAGGTTCCTTGTACCCTTTTACTTTTTCAAGGAGTAGATGTGTGCACAGGCTCCAATCTCCTCCTAAAAAAGTTGATGTGTGATCAACATGCCTCCATGATCGCTAAAGCTACTATTAATCTGTGAGAAGAACTTCTCAGTCTCACAGCTTCTCACAGCTGCTTTTGAAAGTTCTACTGAGAAGCTTTAAAAAATGCCTTTTCAAGCTCCCAGTCCAGTGTAACACGCGGGTTACAATTCTTCATACATTACTGACTCATTTGGAGGAACTGGATAAATATGACTTCCCTCCACAGACACCATATTGACTCTTATGTAATCCACTGTATTTCTCTTTCTGTTTACCCATCCCTTCCCTATTATCATGCCTAATAGTTCAGCCTTACAGAAGTCAGAGTTAATTGCCAGAATGATCCCTGGAGCCCTTTAAAAAATGTTAGTCTAGATAATGGTTTACCTGATAGGCTGCATATCAGAACTATAGGCTCAACAATTTCTTGGACAATTACCATTGGGACCAGCTGACCTGTTATTACTCAATTAGTCAAATTGTTCTAAAACATCTTTTTGTAACACCTTAATTTTTTTCAGACAACTCTATATACTGAAAAACCAGATTGAGATGATCAAACTGTGTGACAGGCAAAAATCAGAAGTCTGAAAAGTGATCTTTGTGGTATAAGTCCAAGACTTTCCCTCTTCTTCAGAAGAATATTTCTTGTATCAGTCTAGAAAGTGAATTCTTATGCAAAATTCCAGTAATTTCTCAAAATTTTTGTAAATAGTGATGAATTACTACCTCCATTGCAGGAGATGTATGTTCATTTGACCTATTAATGAGAACTACCCCTAAATGTGAAGAGTGGCATAATTGTCTCTTAGGAGACATTTTTGAGAGGTACACACCTCAGAGTATAACCTGGCTGACTGACTTTGCTCAATAACACATACTAATCAACTTGGTACAACAACACGGACAATAATCTAAATTACCACCACACATTTCCCACAAGCTTTTTTTAGCACCTCAATATTTATGGACATAAACATTCTAAGACAGATAGAAGATTGCAGACAATAGTCTGCAATGGTCCTCTGATGGACACGCCATATAAAGGAAGGTTATTTAATCAGCTTGAAATTATTTTTTATCATTTCCCTTGAAACGTTTCCTGGATAAAGCTTTTGGAGATGGGACACCTTCTAATTGTGTCCATCCTTTAACACATTTCCATCCAAAAATTTCTTACATCAGAGAGACTCCCCTCAAAACTGACACTCAGAGTGACATTTCTTGTATGGGGCCATTTCTGAATTTGCTCAGGTAAACAGAAATGAGACAAGTTTTTGAAGAGCATGTTCCCATGTATTTGTAGCATATCTATGACAAGGACACAAATATATCATAACAGCATATCTAGCTTTTGACTCTGAGAACAAATTATGAGTGTATTTGCTCTTGTTTAATGTGAGCACCATTGGGAAGCACTTTTTAAAGGATAATAAGGCAGTGGAAAGGATGAAGATACACAAAACTATGAGAAGAGGATAATTTTGTAATGGGTGTACACTGTGGGAGTCCTCTGAATGGATGCCCAGAGCCAAGAAAATCAGAACATTTCTTCATTTTCTATACGAAATAAAAATTTCTAATAAAGACAATAGATTAAAGAATATTATTGCCATAGGACATGCCAGTGAAGTAAAAGTAGAATATGATAGCTTTTCAATGAGAAACAGAAACCACAGGTTTAGAGTTGAGAGAATAAAATATAGGAAGCTAAAATCAGAAAATGTTGCAAACACATCTGAGAACATAACCAAAATATTCTTGAGTACAGTGTGCTTACCAGATTAATGGGGGGAAAATTTGCATAATTAAAAGGCATTAACAATTAACATAATGCAAGTGAAGAAGCAAGAACCTCATTGCGTTATAATTAGGAGAACTATTTGCCAGTCTCACTTTAAATTTGACTCAGAAGCTTCTGACACATCAGTGGCATTTATATGAGTAAAAGTTACTGGAATGACCATATTTAAAACACATTAGGGCCACTAACTTGTAGTTTATCAGTTAACCAAAGACTTGTTGAGTACATCACCAACCAGCATTGGGGGAAAAATGAGGGTAAGTTCTCTAAACAGTCTTAAAGGCTATGGTACAGAAAACATTAAATTAGGGGAAATGTCAAAGAGTGGTTAGGGTATGGAAATAGATAGCTGATGGGTACATAACAAAAAGTGCAAATATCAGATTGCTAACAAGGAAGTCTCCTGGGTGACACTGCCATAAGAACAAGCTGGAAGCTGGCAAGTGGGGAGGGCACAGAGAGATAAGCAAATGGAGGTTATGGCCTTTCTCTTCCTAGATCACAGGAGAGGATTTAATTAGTGGTTAGGGTTATCCACAGAGCAGCTTCTCCCATGGAGAGCAGGGGGATTTGAAAATAGGACAATGGCATTTTAGTAGGGCACAACAGCTGAGAAAGGATTCTCCAGTGAATAGGGAGCACTGGTTGACAGCTTCTCCTCTCCCTCCTTATTTCGAATGAACTCAGATCTTGGAAACTGAGCCGATGCCTGTGTTCAAGTTGTTTACATGGCTGACTGACAGGAGATAATATTTCTTTACATCTCTCTTTACAGAAGCCTGCAGCAACAGATGGATTTTGCAGCATAATCTAAAGGTCAACAATTTCTGACCAGCAAAGTAATGGAGAACAGACCAGACTGCAGCAAGTTCAGCACAGGGGAAACCTAATTAAAAATTATGTTCATATTTAACCCATGTTTCAGAATTGCAAAATCACAGAGGGACTACCTGAGGCATCTAGAATATGCTCAAACCAATAAATGTTTTTCCTAGAAAGAAAAGCTATGCAGAAATGTAAATCACATGCCAAATTCACAAGTGGATTTTACAGTAGTGAGTCTGAAACAGCTGAAAATTATTTTCATGAGTTATAGACTTGGAATAAAACCCCCAAACTAAATCCAAAACCCCCTCAAAAACCCCCAAACAAACAAAGCACAGTTAACATGGCATTCAGAAGGCCTTATGATTAATTAAGACTTCCATGCCATAAACTTGAAAAGTTCTACTTCTCTTCCAATGAGAAAACAGGTTCAACCCTGCCATACTGGTCAGCTGCCCTCACTTGCGCTGAAATTTCTTCAGCTGTCCAAGGTTGTATCCCTCAGCTCCTGAACATGTGTCAGACCTGGGCACTAAACAAATATGAGCTATGCTTAACAGTTATGCATCCAACCACAGCATCCCATCTAAAATAACTGAATGATCAGTCAGATAACATTTTTCATAGGCTTTTAGTAAGAAATCAGTTTTTAAGACTGATTAAATCATTAAGAAAAGTTTTCAGCTACAGACTTTTAAACCAAGCACAGAAAACACACATATAAGAAATGAAATGCACATTTTAAAAGAGCTGGCTAAAACACAGACTTTGCTCCAGTTGTTGCTTTGATTCCATGAGACCATGAAGAAGACCAACCAGTGGGAATTCAAGTATTAGATCCCAATAAATCAACAGGCATGAAAACATTAGCTCAGGCATTAAATTTACATTTTCCAGACCATTGGCTCTTCTGACCCAGAATATACTGGGAAATTTCAAGTTCTACTGTCAGTTCTGTAGCTCTGTTTCACTTTAGCCCAAAGCAAGAATCATGAAGTGCAGGCTCTTGCTTCACTCCCTTGCCCTATACTGGAACATATTTATTTTTAGGTATGGCACACTTACAATCTTACCACACTGAGGAGTGGGGAAGATAAGGTGCAGGCTCAGGCTCAGACTGGGATGGTACACACAGTGTTTAAATGGAAGTAGCAGCTGTTGGGGAACCATACAACAGCTGCTTACTGCAAGAAGCATTAACATACTCAGGGAGAACAGAACTTCCAGATACTTTTTTCTAATATGGAAGAAATTGTTAATGAGCATGTAAGAAGCTGCCACTTTTTTTTAAGGGTTTCAGCTTTTAAAACATTTCAAATAGGGAAAAATTTCAAGGAATGGCAAACACACAGTGTCAAAACAGAAGTCAAATTCTTGCCACAGGCAGCAAGCTCTCAGAAAAGCAGAGTTCAACAAAAGACACTAGAATTTTTATAACAACCAGATAATAATAACAACGTTAGCACCTCTTTGTAATCTTCCAGAAAACTGAAAATTTCATAAAGAATAGCTTATGACAGTTTCAACCTGAGGACAACACCTTTTATGAAAAATCACAAATGAAACATCCTAAAGTTACAGGCAATTGTTGCACAAGAGAAAAAGTCAGAAAATCCCAATAACAAGCAACCACCCTGCCATACTAATCCCTGGCTATGTCACAAAACAAAAGAAAAAATTACTATTTTGCTGTCTTTGTGGCTAACATGCTTTTAAGCACGCTCTGTCTCAATAGCATCACTGCAATGTTTCTCCTAAGCATTGTGCTGCTGTAAAGACTTTCCAGCACAGCTGCTTGTCTTCCCTGTCCCTCTATTATTTTAGAAATCAAACTAGAATAAGACTGATGACAGATGTTTAAATATGTCTGTTGCTACCACAGTTTCAATAGCAGTGCACAAAGGCTATAAAGCACCTCCTGCCCACTACCATTCAGCCTGCTCAGCTGCACTCAGCAGACCCAAAGGACACACCCAGAAATGTTCCCCTTCTTCTATTCCAATTGAACAATGGTTCTCCTGGACTTACAACTTTACTTCTCTTGTAGGAAATTCAGATAAATAAAAATCAATATAATTTACAAGGTTGTGATGGGAGTATTGCCCAAGTACACTGTTTCATACTCTCAAGCAATATTGAATCAGTTATGGAATACTTAGAGTAATAAAAACAGAACACAATAAAAATGCAGATTCTAAGTTTTCTCACAATAAATTCCCAATATATGTGATACAACATCTCTAATGCAAAAAATATTCTGCAGATGCAGCCTCAAAACCACACACCCCTCTTCATTTCAACTTTCCATGATGAGCCTGTGCTGATTTGATTTGCTGGTATAATGCTATTGAGAGTTAAGAGTTTCTCTATGGTAGCCTCACCTCAGCTGGGACTAAGGAGCAGAAGAACCTGTCACTGATGCACACTATGAGTGGTTATCCCTCACCTATCTGTCCAAGCAAAAGTCAGACATATGAGGTTTGGCCTTCACAAATTTCTCAAATGAAATTATTTTCCTTTGGATCAAGTTACTGATGCTGTTAATAGCTGGCTCATCAAAGCAATTTTAAACAAAAAGTAGTTGCTACAGTTATTGGGACAACAGATAACTTCTAAAGGTTGTGGAATAAGCTAGAATTAATACAGAAACTTTCTGCATGAAATTTACTTATTTTTAGAGAAAACTAAATCCACAGGGGTCTCATCAAGTCAATGTAAATGATTTTTTTTTGTGAAATCATATCCATTAATACTACTATCACATACAGGAAAACTGATTACAACATGTAATAACTTTGGCTGAGGATTCACACCTACACTGGGCAGGAAAAATATACCCATGTCAGTGGCTTGTTCTATACTATGTAAATTACCATAATGATAGCAAGCAATTTTTTTAGTCATTGATTTATTCTCCTAAAACCAACTTTCCAATTTATCAAGATAAATGAAGGAGATGAACTACAACTATTGGGGGAAAATTTAATAACCTCTTTTAAGTAAATGTTGATTTTGAACCATAGCGCCATACCACACAGATAATGGCATTCTGTACCATGTTTAAATGAGCTCCAATTAACATAGAATGCAATTTATTTTCCAGTTCTAAAGCTGCAAAGGTAGATGCTAACTACTCCTCTTTTATATCTGCTTTCAATAATTTTGCCATGACTGAAGATAAATAATTAAGATAACTTTCCACCTTCTGTCACTGAAATACAGTTTTTGTGACTTACCAAAATTGATTGCTTCTAACATTGCTATCAAATTGCTTAGGGAAATTATTCATTCATTGGATGTTAAATTTTTATTTTTTGTCCTGTTAAGGACTCTTAACTGAGGACAACAGAACATAAAAGACAACATTCTGAAAGATACAATTTTCTTTAACTGTGGTTTCCAGGAAGACTTATAAAACACCAAACACCTTCATATATTACAACCTCCTGCTGCAAGTAGTAAAGGTGGTGCTTTCTAAAGCACCAGGTTCAGAGTAAGAAAACAGCTTACCTATTATCATACTTAAAATAACTGGGAAAGAAAAAAATTATTGTGCAATCAAACCAGTTAAATACTGCATTAGTAGAAGCAGAAACTGGGCAGATGCTTAGGGTCATGGTTTACTGGTGGACTTGGTGGTCTGGGGCTCATGGCTGGACTTGATTATCTCAATGGTTTTTTCCAACCTAAATGATGCTATGATTCACAGATATAACAGCCACTTATATTATTCATTTGAACTCTGAACAGTGGTCAAAAGGCTTACAAGAACTAAGAACTAGGCCAAAGCATGCAGGGCCAAGTATAGCTCTGGCAAGTTCTGTAGAACCTAGACAAGGCCCAAGGTACAGAGGGGAAAAAAATACTGAACCAGCCAGCTTAGAGAGGAAAAGCAAAATGTTGGGTTAACTATATCAAAATAGCACAGCAATTAGGCTAAGAACATGTTTGAATTGCCAGCTGAAGAGGTAAACTAAGGGAGATTAAACATTGTGCCTTACATGGTGGTGAAACTTCTTTTGTTTTTGTGCACAGGCATATCGTCACCACACAAGATACAATACCTGATTGCACCTGGGCACTTTTAATGGAAAAATATATTCCTGACAATCCTGATATCAGCTTTGACATCAGCAGAATAATTCTTAGTTTTCTCTAGTCAAAGGGGGGACAAAGTCGATATAATAAGATGTTTTAAAGTTTCACCAGCAATTTGTTTTAATAAATAGGCAAAAAAGTTTTGGAAGAACTTTTTGGATGATTTTGGGAAAATAGAAGGTTATTGTTTGGGTTATTTAATTTCAAAGACAATATTAACAGTGGAATTAATGTAGCCAGGCATCCTTGATACATTGAGAAGTGGGTGGCTAACAGATAGCAATCATTTTAGCATCAGGTCAACAGTGAATGTCCAATAGGTGTTCTTTGAGCCAAAGAAAATTCCCCAGTTACAGAGTTGAACAAAAGCAGATGTTTGTATAAGATCATCAACATTAGCTTTAAGAACTAAAATCCTTAAACTGCAAAAGGACTGAAAACCCAAACAACCCAGCACTTTTCAAAATAGCCAATAACATACTAATTCTTGCTCAGAGAAGGAAACATTGCAGAGATGGAAACTGAATGCTGTCTATAGGCACACTGAAAAATACAGTGCAGAAACATCTGAGATAAAAGTGCAGACTCCCAAAAAGCTGCGAGCACTAACCCCAACAGAATTGTGTCACTTTCTGTGCCTCTATGTCACTCACAGCTTATACCTCTCCTTCAATGAACTGAAAATGGCTCATTAATAAGACCTAATCTAACAAAACCACCTGCACACGATGCAGGTAACTACTAATTTAATTTAAAATTAATTGATCATTCTGAAATTTCAAGGTCCAAATATGAAGGCAGCAATGTTTCTTTCCTAAGATACATGAGAAAAAACTCAGAAAAATGGATATCACATAGAATACACAGAAAATCAGTTTCCATGAACCTTTTCCCCTTATACATAGGTTGCAGTTTAAGAGCTAAGACTCAGACCAGGACAACTTCACCAAGATTAATGGCAGCATCTGAGGGAGTAATGGCTTAGTAAACATGGACTGGCTGTTTCCACAGCCAAATCAACCACAACCCCTGTCTGCTACCTGGGAGGAAGACAAATAAAAAGGGAAGTTTCAAAGGGAGAAGTAGCCCTGCACTTTCGGTTACTTCTTTGAGAGGTTTTTGCTCACTTCCATTTACGCAGCAGGTTCATTCTTCATAATTCAGATACTAATTTACTTTTAAAATTTTCCCTTCAATGTATTTAATAAGCACAGTAACTCTAGAAAATGTGGATTAGTCAGCTAATACACCCACACCCTGGGTGTGTTATGGCCTTCAGCAACACTGCTGCCCCAGAACATCCCAGATGTATGCACACTGGCTGACTAAAACACACCTTGTTGTGTGTTATTGCTTACATAAGACAGGACTTAGCATATGTAACTGTATATTAATGACACACCTTGATACGTCGTTAAACTGGAAACTATGGCTGTGCTCCATCAGAGGCTTAGGTGTGTGCTATATTACGTGGAACAAAATTAATTAAGAAACCCTGCGTTCCTGCCGGCAGTAGCTGCAGTGATATGCTGGGAACAGGAGACCGCAGTCCTCACTGACCTACATGGAGCCGGAGCCGGGCCAGCCTCCTATGCATCCAACGCCTCCCAGGCAGAATCTCTACCCTGAAATGCGCTACAATGATATGACTCATTTAGAATAACAACAATAAAAGAAATCCCCACCCCCTGCCTCAGCCTGCGTGCTCTCCATGGCTGTCAAACAGCCCGAGCCAGAGCTGCAGCTGAGGAGCCTCTCTCTCCTCCGCCCCCCAGCCAGCCTCCCCAGTGCCAGCGCTGGCACTTGTGCAATCAGATGGTGAGAAATCAGGGATGCGATCTGGCCAACCCCTCCCATGCTTTTTTCCCTAGGTTAGTTTTACAGTTTAGCACTCACGCTCACACTGGCACCAGAGAGGCGGCAGAAACACATGGCTGGGACCTCCCTTTTTGACGCCAGCCCACACACAGGCTGGCTTAAAGCAATCGTGAAACTGTATCATTAACAATGTTGGCAAGAACTTTCCCACAGACACAGTTGTCCCTACAAAAAGTTGCCTTGCCCCAGTGACTATTTCCATTTGAACACGGAGTTAAGGCAGCTCTCCGCTGTGGAGCTGAGGAGGAGGCTCCCCCAAGGAGCTCTGCTGGCAAACCTCCTTCCAGCCTGCAGTGCGGCACTACTGCCTCCAACAAACGCGCGCCAAGCGATAGCAGCATGATCCAGCCGCTGCTATTTTAATATTGATTTTTATTCATTGCCCTATTTCAATATCTTACACTTTCTCTTTTCAGGACATTAACCAAGCTCGCTCTTTATGATTTTCCCCCCTCCCCGCTTTCATGCTGCTTACTCGCCAAGAAAGTTTTGCCTCCAGCTGCTACAGCTCCATCAACTCTCCTACCAACTCATTTGAAAGAAGAGTAAGGTGTTAATTAGGGTGTTAATGGCTACAGAAACACCTTTTTTTTTTTCCTTCCATTTCAAGGAAAAAACACAGGGAAGCTCAGCATTCCTTGCAGAAGTGTTAGACTGCATAAAAAATTTAACTAACAAAAATTCCTTTACTCGGCACACAGTAGATATTCTGTGGCTCCCAACACCTCCAAACCCCAGTTCTATTTATTCTCTTTCATCTTTGATTTGGGACCATCTAATTGTGTGTGTGTGGGGGGGGAATGCATATATTTTCTTAGTATCTTAGAATGATGGAAGTTTTTTTTTTTTACTCTTCAAAATTAATTCCATACCAGAGTGCATCTTCCCAATGAGAAAACGGTTGTGTTACTGTGTGAAGTTACATGGTTTCACAAGCCAGCTGAGCCAACCCTGCATTCCTCTGCTGCTGAAAGAGGTTTCCCTCCTCTCCTCTTCCCCGCTGAGTCTACCCAGTGCCAGTCCACAGCCATGCTGGCTCTGGCACTTGTCTGATACCTCCCAGTTCAGTTCACTGAACTGACATAGAGCTGTTCACACTTTTGCTGGGTTCATTTTCTGCCAGTTGAGTGAGCTGAGCCAGCTGAAAAAGGGGGCAGCACCAAATACGGGGAAAGCAGTAGGAAACGTGTACGTGGGGGATTCTCCTTTTTCACAGCAGCAAGCTGCAAAAACGGCTCAGGCACCCTGTGAAACCTCACCCTAAGGGCCCAGCTTTACTAAATTGCTTGATATAAATTACGACTTTGCTATTAAAAAAAAGACATGGGTTCTAGTGGTCACTCAATTTCACACTGAACTCAATAAGCTTGCTAAAGTGGCAAAAAACTACCTAGGGTGGCAGCTGTTCTTTGCCAGGTCAGCAAGTGGAACTGGCACATCTTCTGGTCCATGAGCACAGAAGCTGATGCAAGGCAAAGACAGAACTGCGTGGCAGGGGCAGGAAGGAAGAGAAGAGCCGAAGAGAAGAGCCAGAGAGTAGAGTCAGCCCACTCCCTTTCAGCTGCTGTGATACTTGAAATCTTGTGAAATCACACTCTAGTTTATGAAAACTCCCAGTATTAAAAAACCTCTTATTTTCCATTCCTGTTGACATATAACTGTGAAGCAACTGTTCCCTCAATGTCTTTATATAAACTTGTTGACTTGTGTAGAAGCTAAAACTGTTTCTTTTTAAATCAAAATTTTAATTTCATGTAATATTCAGTCTAACAGTCACTGCAAAAATAGATGCAGTGATTTGAGATACTGCTGTACACCAGACTGTACATTCTCCCAGCCTGATGATTTAATCATGACTGTTCTTCATTCACTGCAGTACAAAATCAGCACAGCAAGTTCAAATTAGCCTCAAAAGCAGGTTATATTAAGCAGAGGAGGAAATTCTGGTTGTAATCTGAAAATAATTTTTGGAGATATCAGATGGATAGGAAATCTTTACTTCCAACTCTGCAGATAGGTCCCCTCAAAGTCATGGCAGCACACCAATATTCTGCTAGGTATATAGCACCATTTGTCTTTTAAAGCCAGCATCTTTCCAAATGCTGATTTGTTTTTAACTTCCACTAGCTGTTGTTTCAAAACCTTTTTCTCTCTTGGGTGGGACTTCTGGGATTTGGTTGTTTGCTTGTTTTTCATGGAGCAGGTTATTTGGATCCTTATGCTTTATGTTACAGCTAGACTGAGATAAGAGTGCATTTGTCAGGTGGCTTATGTCACTCAGAGATTTGAGGCAGCTGCTACCTTTGCCAACAAAACCAGGTTTTTCTCTCAGCATATGCTACATCAGTACTTGGGGGCTTTGCACCACAACTCTGCCAACCCAGTTACAGTGGAACATTTGTAAGTCTGGCATGACAAGACCTCAGAGTAGTGATTTTTATACCCTGCTCTGACATGAATTATGCTTGTGGGACAGAGGGATATTTTCCAATACGTCTATTCAAACACACTCATATCTTCAGCTCTTGGTTACTCATAACTATTTTCTGATCTGTTCTGTTAAAAACCTATTAGAAAAGACATTACACAGAAACTTCAGATCGAATTTGCAGAAATATCTGCAGTGATAAATAAACAATGGAGCTAATGAAATCTGATCTGTTACAAATACAAACTTGTAACTTGTTTCTGGTTCCGGCAGATGACTTCTCCTAAGAAAAGCTGTTGAAATTCTGAATATTTACATGTGAACCCCATGTGAAATTTACATGTTTAATTTAAACTTCAGCTTTAATAAATCTGGATCATTACCTCATCATTACTTTTAACTACTAATAACAAGTAACTTTATGGATTGCTACATCTGACAAATTGTTAGATATTTCAGCTATTTTCCAAGCGAAATGAAACCTACATGTGTTTCTTCAGTCTCCATGTCCCTTCAGAGAAATAAATACATTTCCCTGTACAAGCCTTACTTTCATTAAATAACCTGATAGTTCATCCTTTCCTATCTTCTCAGGATACTAAATAAATCAGGACAGTCTCTTAGTCTACTCTTTCCTAAGGAATACAGTACTCATAGATTGAATTCTTTTAAGTAACTAAAATCCTTGAGTCTGAATAATTCTGTTTTTACAATGCTTCTCTGTAGTAAGAAAACTAGGATGCAGGCACTACCTCCCCTAATTCACATTCTGACACTTGTATGGGTGCAGGAAAGCCTGCAGTACTGTATTTGGACTAGGTTGTTCATAGACATGCAAGTATTTCTCTTCTGAAGTTACAGTTTTGTTGTCTTGCATAAAAAAAATTGTCCACCGAAGCACTAAGTTAAGAAAAGATACTGAAGGGAAAGGAATGAAAATAAATTATTTCTCCAAAGCAGGTAATTACATAGTAAGCATTATCTATGGAGAGAATGAACTTCCCAAGTACCAACAGGCCTTGTCAGAGTTACTTCCATGTGCCGGACTTCTTATAAACACTAACCTACAATTTCCTGACATCTTTAATTACATGTTTCTGAGAAGAGTACAGTTTGGCTACAGTGTGTCATACATACAAAATCCTTGCTGACTGAACAAAAGTATGTAGTAATGCTATTATGACAGGCTGGAAAAAATCCTTACAAAGTAAGTCCTCTAAAAAAAACCCCAAAGTTAACTTTCTGGTCTGAAGAAAGTACTTGGCACAATCTCAGATTCAAACCTAGTTCTCAATCTCCATTATTACCTTTACCAGAAAGACCTAAATAATCAGTTAAAAAAAAGGCAAGAGTAGGGGAAAAGCTTTTGGACGCCAGAGGCCTGCAAAAGACCAAACTGCAATCCTAGAGGATGGAAAATAACCAAACCAAATATTTTGACCAGAATTAAAAAATACCAGAATTAAGAATTAATACTTTGGCAGCTTTCAGAAAGAACTACAACTAAATGGAGTTAAAACCCAAATACTAGAGAAGGAAAATAGTTTTCAAGTTATTATGCAAACCAGACATTTTCTATGCAAATTCAGCCACTGAACTTGTATAATCTGAATTTTAAAACATAGGTCGATGTCTTGATTGTAAATGGTGTTTGTTTCTTCTTTCTGAATGTCATGTTAAATTACTGTGTGCATATGCAGGGTGTGTGGGTGGAAGGGACTGACACAAGGAAGAATTAATTCTCGTAAAAAAAACAGTTTGGTTTTTCTAAGAGCATGGTTGAGAAGAATATTTCACATTCAATAAAAATGGAACTAATTACTGTTTGTAAACACATCACTGTGCAAATGAAGAAACATTGCTTCTTAAGTCTGACAATATTTGATTCAGCCTGTGCATATCCCAGCTGGTCTCCCTGGCCTCAGTCCCAACCTTCTCACCTCTCCAAGTGGTTATATTCTCTCCATGGCAATAGCAAGGGGTCTCACAAGTCAGTATGGGCAATCTTCAGATTGGTCTTCTGAACACATTTCTGCTAATGTAATCCATTATTAGAGTGCAACTTAGATACATTGACCAAAATGTTTGGCTTCTGCAATTCCCATTTGCTTTATCAACCACAGTAGTGCAAGGGCTGTTAAAAGCCTTTTATATTTAAAACACTGTTGTAGACCTACTGCATATTTTCAATTTACAAATCAATAATAAAGAAAAATGAGAAGTAGATGGAAAGTCACAACACACTTCTAAACACAGCCAACTCTACTGGCAGCTCTATATTTGCAGCCAGAGCTTTCTCTCATTATCACAAAGTAGCAGGTGGTCTGTAGAGCTGAAAACAGGAACACTGAGCTTGTGGGCCTCATCAGGCAAGGCAGTGAGCAAGCTCAAAGTCTACTAACTTCAGCAGGATGTAGAAGTTCCCCACTGCTGGAATTTTTTTACTAATATAGCAGAACCTTTTCGCTTGTACAAGCTGGGGCAGCTCTGCTGTGTTACTAACTGTTTATACAGGTTCAGCATCAATCTAGTGAACATGAAAAGTACTTAAATAAATAAGGAAGCCTATTTCATGCAGCATCTGTGCCTTGGAAGATTATTAAGTGGTTAATTGTACAAAAAACCCAACAGAGTTGTGCTACCAAAAAAGAAAGATGAACAAGTTTCTCATATTTATGCAACAACCTATCAAAATATAAATTAATCTCTATTTTGCATCTCAATTGTCAGACTAAGATGAAGGTATCTCAGCATGAAATCTGTTTGTAAGAGATACAATATTATTGTTCTGTAGTGCACATAATTTGATGAATGCCTTCACTGGAAGATTTAAAAACTGGAAGTTTTTAAATCTTCATCCCACCAGAACATGCATTAAAATCTCTTCCCTGTAAAACTCATACTGTTTTGTGTAAAGATACCAAAATGGTACAAACATAAGAGAATACGGAGGACTGTGTTAATATTTGCTGATCTTTTCAGGTTTATTGAAATCACATGATTTCAATTTTGCTTGAGATAAAATGACACTTTGGATCAACATGTGTGCTTGATCTCAATGATTACTTGTAATCTCTCATTTAAAGTAAGAAAAATTTAGTTCTGCTAAGTTTCATCTTGCATGTCAATTCTTCCAGTAATTGAATGGAGAACACTTAGTGTCCAATAGCATCTGTAAAGATTAGTACTCCATATCCAAAAGTTTAACACCAGTTTTATACGCCTTTCCTCCTCTCCCCTTATTCCAAATTGGTCTAAATTTCTTTTTATTATAGCATTATTTTCTTCAGTCACATTATAGGACTAAGAATCAGGAATTTTCTTTCTGATTTTATCGATAGTCACTTTGGCTAATGCAAATAAAAATGAAAGAGTAAAATACTCTGACACTATCAAAACAATTGACAGAAGCCTCAGTGTGAAATATTAGTTTAAATAATTTTGTTGCTTGAAATTGGTGGTGTCTTTTGAAAAGCAAAAGCTCCAAAAGTAGGAATAAAGGAAAAAAAAAGCTTGGAAATGAGATAAACAGAAACCAAATTAGTTTTACTTTTCTAAATGGAAAATTAAGCAAGTTAAAGTAATCAAGAACAAAAATAACCTTTCAGATTACTATGTTTTCACTAGACAGGACTGACTGTTTCCAACAAAGAAGAATGGGTCCTTAGATGGGTTAGAAGGCAAAGATGGTTTGGGACTTACTCAGTCTGAAATCTTACAAATAAAAATCCAAAATCAAGACTCTAATTGTCATTCATAAGCAATACAGGGTGAATCAGCAGGCAACCACTATTTTCTGTCCTCTCCACACACTAATCAAGCTGCTCCATTCTGTGCCACTGACAACCCAACACTGTGGCATTGGGCACCTAAGCATCTAGACTGGAGTATTTCCTTAGGATTGTGGTCAGATTTGGAATTGTACAAGTAGTCTCTGTATTGAAAATAGGAAGCCTAAGGAAAAGCTGTGCAGCTGAAGGCGAGTTTTCTCATGTGTGCATGCTGAATGAGCAATGAGATACTGATACACACAATTCAATGCCTCTGTCCTCAAAGATGTGCTGTTCTCACAGCCTGTGTTTGCAGGCAGAGGCTAAAAATGGCTCACATATTCCTGTAACAGTTGCCTTGACCAAGTCTAGAAAAGTTCATTTTTCTCTCCTCAAGGGTAGCACGTAGTATTTGTAAGATGTAGTATTTGCCATGAAGTGCAGTTTCTGCTCAGAGTGCACACAGTAGTATTTTGGCCAACTTAACTCCTCTAGAATTTTACGCAGCGAATACCCACATTTAGCAGTCTGAATAAAAGGTTTGTAGCAACTGCAGCCCAGGTTGAATGGATCACTTCACCAAAAACATCATGTGGAAGCTGATGGCCCTGGAGGAGAGCTGAGCCCCATTCCTTGCACAACGAACCATGGATCGCCCTCTGTTGTTCAGATTAGTCAGCTCGTGTGCACGAGCTGGAAGAGGCTTAAGGCTACAATAAATACTTCAGTACCTTATATTAAAAGGCAAGAAGAAACCTTCTTTACTGATGTACAAAAGGGTGAAATAGCTAAATGAACAGACAGGTAGTTTCAAATGGTTACCTCAGTTAAAACCAGATATTTTACAGAGATGGTTCTCTGATATTTTTTCAGATGAATGGTTTTCATGGGCAAACCACTGTTTGGTTTCCGTGGGGGAAATTTTTTGTTTTTCATCCTATCAGAAACTCAATGTCTTCTCCAGTTACTACTTGCAGTAATATCCACACATACACAATAACACATTTTGGTTAGTATCTACTAGTTGAAGGCCAAAAATGGTCATACAGAAACAAGTAGCCTTCATTTGACTAATGATAGAAATAGGAGTTTGAAGTTTTTGAAGACAAATCCAATTATTAATACAGATCCATATTCTTGTTAGCACAGATTAGTTGGTAAAATGTGCTACGTCCTTGATATAAGAGCCACAATAATACTAATGGAACAAAATCGAGCTTTGAAAATTTCAAAGTCATTTGTATTGCAATCATTTCTATGAGGTGTCTCAGTATACCATTTAATTATATAAAAAAAATTTTGTTTAAAATTTGGCTGAATTTCATAAAGGACAAGTGTTTAAAATTATTATAAAAACAAAACAAAACTTTCATTTAGCATTAAAACTCTCTCTGTTATGCTAAAACTTTTTCCCTCTAATGATATTTCATTTGGCTTGATCCCCTTCTCTCCCCAGTCTTTTCTTTAATCAACCAATACTGGTTAAACATACATAAAAATCAGGGTCAGAAAGGCAGATTTGCAAAATTCAAATATGTACACTAAATATTTTTTTCCCAAAATGTTGTATTCAGCTTTAGAGGTACATCAAGGCTGAAAACTTCAGAGGAGAAGTACCCATATCAGGTATGTAAAGGGAATGTTTTTTGTCTTAAATATTTTTAAAGTACTATAACTACTATTCTGCCATTCAAATTAAAAAGAAAATTAATTGCTAAAAAACATAAACTATGACAAACACATTCATTTGTTTTCTTGAAACTTTTCTTACTTGCATGTAAACATTCTGCCTAACAGACCTCAGCTTCAGTAAAGAGAAACACTGTTTTATTAATGGCCACTACAAAAGATTAATTTGACTCGCATTACATCCTATCAATATTCACTGCTGTTTCCACAAGCGCCACAAGAAAATTAATATTGACTTAGAGTTTTGTTGCCAGTTCCCAAGTTTTAACCAAATCTATTTATCTGCATCTTCAATAAGCCAAAACATTTTACTTTGATATGATTGTTCATCCAGATTGAAAAAGCAAGAAATCAAAAGGATTAAAACTATGAGACTCCCTCCTCAGTGGCACTGCAAACATGCCCATAAGTGGAGAATAAATTTCTTGAGAGAAGAACATGAAACCTCTCACAACACCATCTCATGTTGTTCTCTTATCTGCATTTCTGGGCCATTTGAGTGGAAGCACACCAATAAATACCAGCTACATTGATGAGAAGTGGATTTTGAGGAGTTAAAAAAAAACTCCCTGTCACAGAATAAAAACATGAAAGAAAAAATATGAATTCAACTGAGAAGTAAAAGATAGTAGGTCACATTTTAATTAACACTATTTAAAATTCAGTCTTCCAAGAACTATGTCTAATTCTTCCAGGGTTCAATGACACCATCAAATTAATTTTCTTTTTTGAAAACTGCAGAATATGACTGCACTTTTTGAGTATCATACCTATCTCATTTCTGTATGCAGAAGGGATAGTACAAATCCCTGCCAAGAAATTCTGCTATTCAAGGTTCAGCTCAGATGCTCTTGTACAGGGATACTTCTACCTGTCTTTTATCTTGCACCTCCTCTTCCTTCCTTCTTTGCTTTAGATCACAGCCAGTTTTAAATCTATGATTAAACTTTCACAAGTGGTAATTTCTACAATGTTAAAATTATACATTTTATAAGTCTCAGTTTTCAAACCTGAGAACATTAAAATATTTGTGGATTTTTTACTCTGGGACTTCACAAGACTGTGTAATGATCATTATGGGCCACTACACATTTTAAAATTAATAATCAGATTTGAGCTAAAGCTGCAATGGTAAAAACACCACTAAAGTGTCACATAGAAAAGTCTGCCCATATATTCAGCTCAATGGTTTTGAGATTAGAATTAGGAAAGTACTGTAAGGAGATTGTTATGTGGTGTTATAATTCTAGAAAATTATTGACACCTCTAATTAACCAGAAGCACCATAATTTTTGCATTAGAATATCAAGATATTCTTCCATAAATTTTATGTAAACAATAATTTATGAGAACATAATTCATTTAAACCAATGTCAATGATTTTACATTTAGATAAAAAGAAATAGCAGAAATACCACATTAAAATCAGAAGTGAATCTAGACCACAGTTGTAAATGCTGCTTGGCATTTAAACTGAATTTAAAAGTTCATACAGGGCAGCGAGACTTCATGGGACTTGGGAAAATTTTCTCCAAAGGAAATCACAGCAGAAGTAACAGCAAGGAAAGATAAATCACTTTCCTCAGAAACTTCCCCCGCAAAATACCAGTAATTGAAGCAGTGCATCCTGAAGCAGCAGGAAGCATTCAATTACAGAACACGCTGGGCTGCCCACAATCATAACTCTAGCAGTATCTGAACACTTCCCAAACAAGTACGAGTTTGCTACGTGTCCACCTGAAGCAAAAGTAACAAATGAGGTGGTAGGGATGCAAAGAGACTAACAAGCTGAAGAGAGGAAATTTTGCTTCCCAAAAGAAAAGTCAGAAGAAAATACTTAAGCACAGTTCTTTCTGTTCACATTAATGAACTTGAAGTATATGCTTAAAGTCTTAATTTTGTTAGTGACCAAAGTGCTCGTTTATTTTTTCACCCTGCTTCTGCTCCAGAAGATTCTGGTCAAAACCATGGACTATGACTTTGTGTCTACACACAGTTCTAAGTATGAGAAATAAAACCCTCTAAACAGAAATAACATTGTCAGCTCTAAGAGACATAGAGCAAGCATGAAAACTGAGCAAGTTGATACCTATCTTCTCAGAAAGTTCACACAGTAGCTAGACTTGCACACAGTGACAGAAAACAAAACTGTGAAATTATTAGGACCAATATTTTGTCTGACAGGAGAACAGTGTGAACCATTCAGCACAAGTTAACAATGCTGGTATATCAGCCCCTAGGTACACTGAAGACATGATTACCCTATTTTGCTCCCACAAGCACAAAACTTTTCAGCGCAGAAAGGTTCCTAGAACTTGCTTTTAAAACTTCTTACTGGGACTTGCTAACAGCTCCTCTATGCTTGATCACATCTCCTCCAGGCCAGAAAGAAGTATCTTGCTTTGCTTTCCTTCAGGACATTATGTGTCAGCAGGGTACTAATGGCAGACAAAATTTTTGCTTTCCATTTTGTAGACTCTGAAATACCACCCATCATCCAGTTACAGGAGCTGGAAAAGTTTCTTTTGCTGTGACCTCCCGTCATGGCTTATCTATGCCAAGGAATATAATGCTGACACTCCCAATAATGGGATTACAAGTCCCAAAAATCCTAAAATACATAAACTAAAACCAACTGTTATACAGCAGAAATCACTTTGTATAATGACAGAATTAGGAAAAAAAATGTGTCTGCTTTCCTTCTGACAGGTTTCAAGCTGTTTATTTGCAGATGCACTGAAGTTGTGCAAATAAACCAGCAAAATAATCTACATAAATCACCCTAGGTGCTATGTATAAACAACACTTACTGCAAGGAATAAATTTAAAAAAAAACAAACCCAAACAAAGCCAAAACAATAAAGAGATGAAACAAGAATGTACTTTTTTCCTGTTGGTATATAATCTTACTTCCAGATCTAATTCTTTAACAAAGATTATATCAGATATATTTTTGCTTTGTATATTGTGTAATCAAACTGGTTCAGACATCTCCAATAATGAACATGTTGCTATTACTATAAAGTCATATAAAAGTAGGTGAGCAGCTGTAGCCTAATAAACACACAGCTGAACAAAGGGAACTGCTGACAAGCTGCAATCTTGTTTTAATGTAAATTATCGTGTGTTCGCATCATATTTTAATTGTACACAACAATAAATAAGTTTCTGTCACTAGCAGTTTCTCTTAAATGGGCTAATGCTAATTATCCCTCCATTTCCAACCACATAGTTTTAGTGAAAAGATTAATCTCAGGAAAATAACACAAAATAATGAGCTTTGCAAGCCATTTGAGTGGCAGAAGATATTATACTTTTCTTGATTTGATTTTCCTATTTTTATATGAAAGCATGACAACTCTCTCACAAATTACCTCAATATTTCAAACATTACATCTAGCCTAGCAATATATTATTTATGGAAGAAATATATATGTTTCCCTGGATTTTTCTTCAGGTTTGTTGTAGTGGTAACTGAAAGCCAAAATTTGCAACTTTGGCACCACTACTGAATTTAAGGGATTGTCTTTCTTACATCTGGAAATATATAATTAAGTATGGACAAGTTTTCCTTCTCTCCTCACCTTTTTTTCTGCACTTAGTAGTGGTAGAAAAAAATGTACTTTTTTTCTGCACTGGTATTAGTGTAGGAAAAAATGTTTGTTTGGTCTGAAACAACTTGTCTGACAAATTATTTAGCTCTGACTAATGGTAAGATACAGCATCAAAAAGGCATGGTTGTCCAGGGAACAATTAAAAATAAAGAGCACTTTGAGCCAACCAAGTGATGCAAACTCCCTTGTTTTTAATCAGGTTGCTCCTCCTAGTTACATGTCTTAAGTTTCCAGACAAAACCAAGAGTACAGCTTGAGACACAAAGGTGATGCTTGCATTCTGCAGTGGTCCCTAGAGCAGACACACACATTTTCTGTACTGAAGTATGGTCTCAGGTCTGGCTGGAGCGCAGGCTCTCCTGCATGGAGGAACTTGGATGCTGGAGCACACTGCAGGGTGAGTGCACCTGCACTGGCAGCCTTGCAGAGCAGTTGGGCTCAGGGAAGACTGGGGGCTGCAGAGGCTTCTGCACCTACAGCTGCTTTATTAGTGCAGGACCGACAGCTGTCCGGCTGTTTAATGTACATTGGTTGGGTTTCTGTTTGAAACAGAATCATCCCTTTTGCTTTCCTTAAAACAAACTGGTGGGCTATAGCATATGTGTCCTACATGACATTAGCACAATACCCCTAAACATTGTATTATTGAGTCTTTTGGATCAGGGTTCAAGCAACTTGCTATTCTAACTATTAATATGATTGTGGCCAGAAACATCCCCAGACCACCTCATCCAGTGATGACCCTATAATTCCTGGTGGTTTTGATGCCTCTTCTCATTCCTTACAGTGTTTCTGAACACACACTGCTTCACTGAAGTGCATTCCCCACTTTGGACATTGTAACATAAAAGTCCAGCTCCGATCCATTTTCTTTGCAGCGGAGTGGGAGATACATCCCTGTTCATCAGGGGGAGAAAAGAAAGCTACATGAGAAGTACCACAACCTCCAACCTCTTTTCCTCCTTTCTTCTGGAATAGAAAGGCTGAAAGCTGAACCCCAGTAGGGTGGGTGGGGAGCTGGATCAAAGCAGCACTATAGAGGGGACAGGCTGTACAGAGCAGGACATGAGATTCTTATCACACTCCAACCATTATATTCAGTAGTCTCAAAATCTAATGTGCTCCATATTGTTTGGGAATTACATTCAGAACTGCAGTGCTGCCAAGATATTATGAGAGTGTTCATCACGCCTTTATATTTCTCACCTCTACCCATTTCAAGAGATCATTATTTTTCCTTTCTCACTTAAAGGTGTTAAGCAGTAGTCAGTCCTGCTCCTTTTACATTCCAGTCCACATCCTGCCACTGCTCTCTGCACCTGGCTTTACTCCCAGATGTTCCAGGGTCACTAAATCATTGTCAGAGTGATTACATTTGTATTCCACTGTCTCATCCAAGTTCAAGTAGAAGTACCATAATTTTTTAAATTCTTGAAGTACTCTACAAGGTATTAGGCAAAAGCTGAATAAAACAATCTTGGCAGACTGATGTTCAGCTGCTTTCATTTTCTAGTAGGGATAGACAAATCTGGTTCACCTAATTTCAAAACTATTTGAACTTAATGAGTCAAAAGCTTGATTACATTGTTACTGGGTTCATCTCCCATTTAAAACAATTTGTTAAAAGAGAAGTGAGGAAAGAAGACATACAAGCTTCACAACCCAAAAGCTGACTCATTCTAGTTTTGTTTTTAGGAACACTATCAGGCTTCCCACATAACTTAGTCTCACATCACAGCATCCTACTTCATTGTATTTCATCTTCTTGAAATGTGCAACTGAGGGAACTTTAATATAATTAAAATTGTTAAACAAAATGCTTCATATCCCATGGTATTTCTGGTTCCTCATAAGTTCCTTGGTCTCTTCTTTCAATCCTTTTGTAAGAGAAATAAAGGACTAGGACTTCTAATACCTAATGATTGGGGCAGCCAAATCAGAGAAACTTTTGTAGGTCTGACATTCATAAGTAAGTAATTAGTACGTCCAGGAAATTAAATTTCCTTAGGAATCTCTATCACTAAATTTGGAAAATTAAGCTATTTTAAATCCTTGCAATTTAAAAAACTTTTAGCCATTATGTATATAGAAATACAAAAAACAGGATAAATTACAATTTAATGAGAAAATTTAAAAGGATTACAGAAGAGTACATAAGCCTAATAGGTGCACACACACAAGCCCATAACAGTATGCTAATGCAATTATGTGCTCTTGAGATCATAAATAGCTATGCAAAACTGAAATATGAAGCAGCAAGAGGGAAAATGAGATTTTGTTGAAATCTGCAGTGGTCAAAATGTAAAACGAGAGACAGCATTTTAACACTAAAATTGGTCCTCCAATCTCCAAAATCCATTGCTTTCAGCTTTGTTAAAAAAAAAAAAAGACAAAACCAGTAAGTTTCAAGAAAAAAACCCCAGGAGCATCTGGAGTTGAGGAATGGAGTGAAGAATCAAAACCATATAACTAGAGGTGGCAATGTAGAATAAGCCATGTCAAGAAAAAGATTCTATCAAATATAATGGTGATACAGAGATTAGAAGATTCTATAAAATCAATCATGATTAAATAACATCACTTCCAAAATGTAATATATATTTCATCTTGGAACTACAATTACATGAATAAATTCTATGAGCATCTCTCTGATGCCATCAGAGCTCCTCAGTGGAACAACAGTCTACTCCAGCAATTCTGAGGGCAGATTATTTAGGTCTTTCAATGACACCTGCAATTTCTTTATCAGCAATAAGAATTTTCCTCACCAAAGGAAAAGAAATATTGCTATATTAGCAGAGTCAAGGTCTCACATAACTGACTGATATATGTTGCACAAACTACTCCTAGCTGTCTTAGAGTTATGGACTTTGAAAAGAAATAGTGTGTGCCATTTTGTGAATACACCCCCATTTATATTGCAAATACTAAACTGTACTAATGGCTTAAAATTACAAGAGCCCTGGTCTTTATGAACCACAATTCCTTCTATGCTTTATGCACACCTGCTGTTTTATCACATATGCTAAAAATTACCTTTGAAAGTATTTAAATACTGGTAGTACCTTGCAGAAAAGTAGCAATATGAGGATGTGTTAACATAGTCATTTCCATGGGAATTATTTGATTGTAAAAGATTAATGTTACACTGATTTTAATTCTAACCTGCTTTGTGCAGACTGTTGCTCTAATGAAAATAAGCAACACACAGCTACTCAATAAGGGTTCTTACTTAAAATTTTACAGCTGACTGTAAAAATGCTCCTTTACTAGTAAGCTCTGCAGAGCTTTTCTGCTCCAGCAGTCAGGACAAGCAGCACTGTGCCCAAGCTCCCTTTGGAAATTCTGCCTTTCTATCTCCCCAAGCCCATTGCAGGGAAACCTCTGCCCAGAGCACACACACTGAGAGCCTTGTGCTGGCATTCCCTGGAAACACTGGCCTCTTGCATGAAAAGCCACAAAGGAAGCACTCGGTCAGAATGAGCAAAGGAATTCTACCTTGACTCTTTCATCTATTTTTAAGTGATGAAATGGGACAACAGTAAATTGCAGTTACAAATAATGAGGTTTTTTGTTTAAATTATTAGTCTGGTAGATTCCACTGTTTAGCATACCCCCCCCATATCACATATATATGCATCACATCCAGTATACATGGCAGATTTTTATATGTGCATTTTGTTCAGCACAGGCAGGGCAGGTTTTGCTTTAAATTATCTTTTTCTGATGTGATTCTAATATGCAAAACTCTATACATTATAATTTCCAAGGATTTACAGCACAAAAATCAGAGTTTTATCCATGAGGTAAAATATGCACTATGGAACATACCATTTTCACTTTTCAATGTATACGGGGGTTATGCTCTACAGCAGTTCTCTGGCAATTAAGTACACCAATATAATTCCTTTAAAAATTATTTTAAATCATTGGAGCTATTGGATGATAGGAAATTACATGCACCTCTTGACTCATTACTAATGAACACTCCATATTTCTGGAAGAAGTACTCTTTAACTGATATTAAAGAATTTAGGTAATCATAAGCTTTCAACAAGACTGGGAATTGTGTCTCAACTTCAACACTCTCAAAATGCCCCCTGAGTGGTCTAAAAAAGCAAGTTGTATAAGCAGAGTAGTGCTGGAATGCAAATAGTGAGATATTCTTATGCTGCATCATATGAACTCATCAACTGGGCACTGCATCCCAGAGAAAGCATCTGCTGTGTGAAGTTTAGGATAGTAATTTGCAGCCCATAGAACACTGCATCACCACAAATTTCATTTGTTATAAATTTATAATGATGTTCATATAAAAACATTACACTTTAATAGTTTAAAGAATGACAACATTGGGCACCTTATAAATGTTTAACTAGTAGAGTCTTCATAATTTAAAATGTTGATGTTACATCACTGAAGATTCTGGATTGAAACACTTTGAACTTGGAGAGGAGGGTCAGTTACTGTAGAAATCTACTGAAAGCCTCATCTCAATGCACACAAATGCTATTTTTAAACACAACCTTGTTTCACTTACATGGACCATCTGAAATTGGGCAGCCCCGTGTTCATAAAGCACAGATGTGATTATCATTGCAGGGATTAGCCTGTGAGCATGGGCTCACTGTTGGGGAACCTTAGAAGTAGGTACATGTTGTTAACAAATGCCTTAACCAACCATTAGATGCATGAGATATCCAGGAAAAAAAATGAAGTATTTTGCTTTCTTCCACGGTACTTGTTTGAGTGATGCTTCTAAAGTAATTTTCATCTCTGATCTTTGCAACAATCTCAAACTTCTTAAACAGTGCCTTCATCTTGCTCTACATGGTCATATTTCTTGGTCTCATTGCCACGAGCAACATACCTTTGTTCTGCTTCTATATTTTTGCTCACAATTTCCATCAGACAGATAACCTACATCTGAAGTTCCCTGTCAGGCTTTTTGTCTCCTTTGCCTAATTTACACGCCTCAGAGTCCCCTATCTTCACAGCCTGATGGCCAAGGACTGTCTCCCTCTCCAATAAAAACACTCCAACTATATTCCCTGTTTATCTGCATTCACACACTGCTTTTAAAAATCACGCTCTGTATGACATGCAAGTTTGCTCATGGCACGATTTTGGAAAGCACTACCTTTTCAGCAATGTTCCACTCTCATAAGATGAAGAGACCAAGGATACAGACAAGTGAAACACAGGTAATGTTTGTTGGATGCCTTGTAAAAGTGCATAAATTGAAATATATTTTAAAAATCAGCAGATTTTTTTCATTAGTTTATTATTTTAATAGGTTTTTTTTCAATAGAAAGCAAGGAAAATAAGGGAGCAATGAGGATTAACAACAAGGTTATGTCAAGACCTTTTACTCTGATTGTCCACTACCAGGTAATTTAGAAGCCAAAGGAAGGAGCACTCCTTTACAGTAGGGAATCTAATTCCTATATTAGATTTCATTCTGATACACTGCAGTTGAAAATTTCCTGACACATGTAACAGACTATTTCACCTTCAGTAAACCTGTCAGCAAGAAGATGGAGCAAGAGAATGGATGTAATGAAAAAGGGAGGTCTTGCTGAAGTGTTTACAATATAAGTTTGCAAAAAGTAACAGTAAGCCATTTTACATGTAACTGTTTCTCATCTTCAACACTGGCAACCAAAATCTTACAAAGCTCTTGTAATTGCTGGTAATAACTTCACATGAAGACTAAGGATTTTAAAATATTCCTGTGACCATAAGAACTTAAATTTTTAATAAAATGAAGAATCTTTTATGTTAGTAATGAACTAGTCAAACATTCATACTTGCTTGCACAGAACTGATCATTGCTCAATGATCTGTTTTACCCAGAATGGTGATTCTGAGTCAAAATATTTCCTATTAGGAAGAGTCACTTTCAGGCCATTTCTTGATCCTATTTTGAATACTGGAAACAAGCCGGATTGTTCTCTGGAGCAAGAAATTATTTTTTACTATGCTTGGATTGAGATAATCACAATGAGGTCCCAGTCTACAGACTAATGAAATTCAGTTATAATAATAATGAAAGCAGCACCTACAGCTCATATGCTCCCATTAATTCTACAGAACATGGAAATTTGTGCAACTTGGTATTAAAATTCAAGCTGAGAGAAGATTTTTAATAATTCAGTCCTATTTGATTGGTGTTAATAGATTCTCTTCAGCAAAATGTTATGTGAAGACCACGATTTTAGCACAGGTTCTATGAAGCCCAGTATTTTTGATACAACAGGCTTTGGGGCTCCAATAGTCAGCAGGAGAAAAAAATCTCACCTTAGATCCAATTAAAATAAAATTTTGATTTTCATAGTTCCTAAAAGTTTCTTGACACTTTGAGTTAAGAGTATCCCAAGACACATACAAAAAAGAAGATACACTGTGTTTGTAGTTGGAGATACATAAGGATATCAACCATAAAATGAATTAGTAGCCCTACCATTCCCCATCACAGCCTTCTCAGCCTCTCAGCCACAAAAGTGATATTATTCTACATCTCATTGGATACAACAATTGTAGTCAGAGATGTACTAAATTCACACAGCAGAACAGGATTCTGACGTAGGCAGAAATAAGTAATCCCATAGCCCTGGACAATCTTATAAAGATTTAAATATTTTCTTTTTTTATGAGGAGGAAATAAAAGAAAAAAAAGTAAGCAGAGCATTCCTGTACCATCTAGTGCTTGGGGTCAAAAAAGAGCAAAGCTTTCTCCAATCTGGTAAGAGCTACAGAGCTTCTGGACAGGATCCAAAGTGACAAGATGGAGTAAAATAAGAATTCCAGGGACTGCATCATTCACTGAGATGTATTCATGGATACTCACTCTGTTTCATTTCATAAGACAGAAAGATAAACACTGGAATAAAACCCATCAGCACTTAACTTTAGAATGTCGTGCTTAAGAATTCTGGCCAACTGAAAGAAGGTTATTGTAAAAATCAAAAAGGTAAATTAAAAGGAAGGCCATCAGAAAATGAAAAGGCCTATTAAAATTATATCAGTGCTCTAACCAAATGTGTAAATCTAAATATCAAACAATTCTTCCCTCTCCTCCAGTAGAAAGCATAGAAAGCAAATATCAAAAAAAGAGTAAGTCAAGGACAGTGCTAACATACTGTCCTACTACTCAGCATCCTGAAAACACGCCATAAATTTCTCAAAGTACAAGTGAGCCTGAATTTAGCCCTTCACAAATTCCATAAGCCAGGCACACAGATGAAACACGCACATGCCCCTAAGGTGAAACAGTAGCTAATAATTTCAGATTACAAATGAAAATTCTTATCAGACCTATAGTGGAAAACTGTGTCTGGGACTTCAATACTCAGAATCTAGTTAGGCCAGGTAAAATTAACCATGTACAGTACAATAAACAATGCCACAGGATCTCAAATGTAAATCAACTTCAGGAACCCTCTCACATCTGGACATCCTAAGTATTACTACACACACAAATAACATTTCCATGCAGAACTTTAAAAGCGTTCTTTGAAAAGATGTGTTATCTTTGATAGCAAGTATATAATTATAGATGAAATAATACACAACCTAGGACCTGGTATTGCTTGCAAAATGCATGACAACAAACTGGATTATTAAGTTTGATTATACAAAAATTACACTGATTAATTGTTTTCTTCCCAACTACTGAAAATGCTTTACTAAGCTTAAAAAAATTTTCTTTCCTCAGGTTTTAATGGTGGAAGTGCAATTTTTCATTTCCATGAGCATTTTGTAGAGCCTATATGACATTACAAACTGAACAAAAAGTTCAAAGATTCAGTATGACTTACGCAACAAAAAAATCCAAATTACTCAGATAAATTAATCAATATTGTCTCAATTGTCATTCTGGTAAACAATGAAGTGCTGCACAGGGGCTGTGCCACAAGAGAACTATGTTCATCAAACAATGAACTTATTTAAATTAAACTAGTTATATTCTTTCTATTTAAATAATTGCTTATTTTTTGTTTAAATTGTATTAGAGTAGTTGTGATTAGCTGCATGCATCTTCTGAGTAATCTAAACCAAATTTTTTAAAATCTTTGCTGTAAAATTGAATGTACTGCTTCCTAAACAATGGCAATGGCCTGGCTCAGCAATCTAACTCACAAATACCTCAGCAGACTATTCATATTCATCAGGAACACTGCAACATTTTTGATTTAAAAAGTGTTATTAGACTGTATTTTGGTCAACCCATAGGCAAACTCAAAAAGTCGTACCGAGAAGCTTACTCTGCGACCAGATGAAAACCCAGTGGAGGAGGAGGGGAGAACAGTCTCACTTGCCCCTGGAGAAAGGGTAATTTCCCCACTCTGCTTGTGGCCCCTGTCAGGGTATGGCAAGGCCTGAAAACACCATGGCAGAAGTCTGCCAAGTCTTCTTGGGAGAAGTAGGAGCTGCTGGAGACCCTCTTCAATTTCATTAAAACTATTAAAAAATACCCTGAGTGTGCAAAGAGAAGGAGCCACACAGTGGGGAGGGTGAAAGCGCATTTTCCATCCCACGTATTTATTTCCATGGGCTTTGAGCAACACATCCTGTTATCATCTGCATATTCTATCCTAATGCTGATTAGCTTCTTCCTATTTGGGAGAATCTAAGTTGTTTGTATCTAATGAAATGCTCCTTTTTAACATACATACAAAGGTAATGTCTTAAGGATGTTACATTTGTAGACTGAAGCCAACAAAAGAAGGGATGCAGGCTTGGTAACAGCTTGAAAATAAGAGATTAACACTAATGAAGGACAGGAATTGTTCCTGTAAGAGTCACCCAAATTTTAAAAACACGTATAATTTTAGAAAAACTTGTTTGCTTATAGTGAGTATACCTATACACATCAGCAACCTACAAGTGAGTATTATGTTCACAGTCTAACAGCCATAGCTGTCATAAAATTAATCCTTAGAGCAATGGAATATTATGGATTATCTTAGCAACTAATGAAATTAATTATGGGCCACTTAAAAGATTCAGATCAGGAGTAAAATGCATAAAAAGTTTTCTCCAGCTAATGTGACATTATTTGAGTGCTGTGCTCCCTCAGCAGGGTATTTGCTAACAGGTTTCCACAGCCTTTTAGGACCATGGGAAAACAGACACCTCTGGAAATTGCTGCACAAGCACCTCCTCCTGGCACGGAGTCCTTGGAGCCAAAGCTGCAAAAGGGATGCTATCTGAGAAACTCTTAGGATTTTGTTTTACCTTCTTTGAGGGAAGGTCCCTATAGATATACTAGTGGGAATTTACTGAGAAGCAAACCTCCAGCAAGAAGTTCAATTTACTGAGGGATTGCAGAACTGCTACTCTAAATCAAACATTTGTATACTTGGACTGTGTATCTCTCCAAGCTCTAAATGTCCTAATAATGCATGATCAGGGATTAATGTAACAAGGATCTAATCTGGGACCTATTGCAGTAAAAATACACACATACATTTTTATATACAAACACTGAGCTGTCTATTCAAGAGAAGCAAATACAGCAGATCTTTGTAGAAAACTGAGGATGATATAATTGCTAATCTACATGACAGAAACACTTAAGGACTGCATGATTTGAATGACATCTCAGACACAGTGATCAGTGGTTCCCTAGGCTTTGGTACATTTGAAACAGGGTAGTAAATTTGTCTGCAGGTAGATAGTGATGCTCTTGCTGTGACTCAAATTGGCAGGGAAATGAAATTAGAGTTCAATAGTCCTATAATGAAGCTAATGAATATTATGGAATTTTGCCATAGTTCATGTATTATCATTCTGGCCTTAATGTCTTCATAACATCAGCCTAAAATGATTTGAGAAATCCTTATACATATCCCCATGGGGTATAGGACATGCAGATGACATCCTAAATGTCTTAGCTGCTCATCAAAAAAAAGAAAAAGGAAAAACTTTTTGACACATATAAAACACAAATTAGTGAAAATGAGATTCTAGAAAGACAATCAGGAGAAAAAAGTGTGATTTAAAAGGTAGAATTCAATATCCTTTCTGACAAGTATATAAGGGAAAAGTCACAGAACAAAAGTTCCCTCTTCACTCACTGTGAGTGCAGAAAGCCTAATATTTACTCATTTTTCTCAGAGGAATTTTTCCTTATTACTACATGGAAGTAAAAAAAGAGTGTTCTCTTGTTCTGAAAGTTGAAATAATTTATTTGTGAGTACTGAGCTGTAATCCCACAGCGATTATGTGTCCAGTAGAAAGATATTGGCTAGTTCTATAAAAAATGCCTTTACATTACATACTAGATGATAAATTGGGATGGCAGGGAAATCTTTTCCCTCTGAGGAAAAAAAAGAAATTAAAAACTTCTCAGTAAAGCAGGCAAACCTCAACTACTTGCTTCCCAAATGAAAATTTCTTCTGCTTCATAAAAAAAAAAAAATCTAGGTAATTTACTGGACTCATAATAAGATGCACTATATCTTCACAGATGGAATTATGAGATAGTGATTTCCATGACAAGTGGCAGGAAAGGTTTCCAGAAATAAAAAAGAGAGAGATCACTCTTCTGATGTCATCAATCAGTTAGAAAAATGCTTCTAAAAAAGATGAAGCATATCTGAATAGCAGCATTGTCTAACCCAAGATGAAGCAATCAGAACAAGAGAGTTAGTGCAAAGGATGAAGGGAAAAAAACCTCCAAACTCTGTTCCTTGATTCAATAATTTTACACAGTTACTCTTCATTTTATCAGTGGTAGTGAGAGAACATTCTTGTGAAAAAACGGGTTAACCTGTGCTTGACAGAGCCCAAAGCTTTGAAATATTAGAAGTAATTATAAAGAAAACAGAAATAAGACAGTCAATGCTGTCTCTTTAGAGCTTTTAGAAGATCTTTACTTACACAGTTACAGAAGTTAGCTCAAAGCGTATTTTCACTCCTAATGACTCCTTTTTACAGCAAAATAAAGCTTCTAAAAGGGTGTGTTCATAGTGATTTCAGTATCAAGTCTGTACAAAGTCTGGCCTTTATTCAACAAAATTGTAGGAAAACAATTAGTGAGGAAAGTGCTGCAAGAAGTTTGTATTGCCCTTCAGTCAATTTGCTGGTCAAATTTGACAATGATCATCTAAAGACCTGAACAAAACAATATAACAAACTCAAATCTCCAACTTTTTGCAAAAAACCTTCCACCCACTGGAGATAAAACACAGTGGTTTAATCATTAAGTTATACCAACATATAGATATGAGATTCCATTTCATCAAGGTAAGGTCATCTTGTACATCAACAAATCCTCTGATACACCTTAAACTGAAGACTGAAATTGTTCTATCTGCCTCCACTGGTTCACTGCAGTCATGTAAAACACTTGGATCAAGGTTATGTAGTCCCACTGCTATGCCCTTCCATATTTCCAGCAATACATGCCATAAAGGCATCTGTAGCATAACATGGAGCTCTTTTTGTACATTCCTGTCTTACATAAGCAATGCCTGTGCCTGTACCAGCAAAGTCAATGTAACCACAAACTGAAGAGCTGCTCTGTATCAGCACTGATTTGCAACAATGAAAATTGGTGCATATACTGATCTCTCTATTAAAATATTGCTCAGATATATAAAAAGAAAAACACTGCTCTAGGCTTCGAAATTCAGTTGATGTGGGCTGAATCCTTCTTAAATGGATATGATTATATTTCAATGTCTTTTGTGATTATGACAATTTTGACAAGATAATAATCTCCTCTGAACAGGACTTTTTAAGGTTTAGAGAAATAACGTATGATTTATTAAATAATCTGTCAAATTATCTATGAACCCTGCTTTCAAAAGAAATAGCATGATCTCATCACAATAATTACTGAAAATCTGTGCCTGATGTTATAAATAACAAGTACCAGGTATACAAAGGAGAGAACTGGAACCTAAAGTACAGGAACTTGCAAGGTTCAAAAGGTGACTGCAGAGCTTTGTTCTCTCAAAATAGTCAATAGAAGTTTCCGTGTGAAGTATCCTGAACACTAGGTTAACTTTTGAACCCCAGATTTCAAAATGAAGAGAAATAAACAAGTCTGTAGCTATTTTAAAATGAAATAATCTAGATATGTATACTGCAGCCTCACATCTCTTCCCTTCTCTCTCACTTCATTGGCTTTTTACTCATATTGCTTTTGGAGAAAAGTAAAAGCCAGTTCTACACATCACAATAATTATTCAGAAAGAGTAGCAGAGGTACAAGCTAAAATCAATAGAAAGTATCTTGAGAATTTTTCATATCAACTTTAATTTTATACATTCATGCTTCTTTCAGGGCAAGATAGGGCTGGGAAAACAGGGAAGAAGGGTATGGTGTTTACTTTCCTGTGATGTAAGTGCAGCAGGCAGGAGAAAGAGGACAAGATCTCTGAAATCTCTACAAGAGAGTTGCTCCCTTTTAATTCCTGCTGTCATGGATTACAGGCTTACTCTAGCAGCCAGCACTGCACTTGCAAAATTGAAGGAACTCCTGCCTCTTGAAATTGAGGGAACTACTGCCCTCTCTAGGGGCAGTTATCCTATTTTAACTGAAAGCCTCTGCTTTTGGAGAGTAAAGGATGAAGTACTCAAACAATGCAAGGTTGTCGACAATGCAGGCAAAGCTTCTTATTAAGACACTTCGAGATAAAAGCCTTTTGTATTATCTGAGAGAACTCTACAGATACCTAAGCTTCCTAAGCTACCTGAAAGATATCAGCTGCTGTCATTCCACTGTGTTGGAGCAGGACAGAAGTGAACGTTCTACTTGCCAACATTATCACCAGCAGCCCCTGCAGGATTGCCACTGCTTGGCTCTCTACATTACAGCCACTCCAGCACAAGTGGTCCCTATAGCTCCGTGAGAATGAAGACTCAACAGCCCATGCACAAACCCATTCCAAGAATAAAACAGCCTTTTATTCACTGTGAAATAAACCACTCTGTGTTGGAACAGATATTTAATGCTACAAGGTTAGTTCTTTCAGAAGGCATTCAGAAAATGGTTTCAATGCTTTATAGAGATGAATTACTAAACAAGTGGAAAAATAGCAAGTGTTACTCAAACTGCTGAATGGCTAACTGAAATAGGAGAATTCCTCCATCATTTTCATAAGAGGTTTAAAGTGTAGAAAGCCATCTTCTCCAGAAAAGTGGAATTTAAAGACATGATATTCAACTTAGCATATTTTGGTTTTAAAATGATTTTAAAATATTTTTCCCTTGAGAAGGAAAAAACTAGTCCAAAAATGTATCAAATTATATAAAAGAAACACGCAGACTTTGGAAAAAGTTAGATGTCAACTCACCAGTCTCTTAACAATTTTCAACAAAAGCTTAAGTTCTCGTGGATCTTCTTTGGACTTCAGGACTTCAGCAAAGCTGTACATGTTTTCTGGAGACATACTCTCCTCATTGCTCCCTCCATACAGCTGAACGAGCAATAATAAGCTCTGTGAGGCACTCAAAAATATTTCAGTATCTTCACTGGGAAGCTAAAAATGAATGAAAAATAAATAAACAAAAATCAAATTCCAATTTCAGAAAAGTTGCATTTCACTGGGGATTTGGAAGAGTATTAACATTTGCATTGTGACAGGAAAGAATCATTTCTAGCTGATTGACTCAGAATTGCACTAAAATAAGCTTAACGAAGTGATGAAAACATAATTAAAATATATGTACTCTTAAGCAGCAGTATAACAATATCGGCACTCTGATTCTGTCAAGTGGTCTATCTAGAGAAACATCATGATGGCATCAGAATTGTTGCTCCCAACTATGGTATTTTATTCTACTTTAAACAGAAGCAGTAATAGGAAAAAGTACCATTACAGCCATGATGTCTAATCTTCTGCATCATGCACACCATAAAATTTCATTTAATTATTACTAAAGCAAGCCTCTTGAGGTAGAGCACAGGCTATCTAGGTATTTAATGGATTTTAAGTAGTCACATTAGGAGGTACATTTTGAAGATTTTAAATATTTTCCTGAATTCTAACTTTTCTACACTCATTTGAAGATCAGACACTGCAGCAGGCCCTAGCAATAGGATGGAAAATAATTTCCTGGGAAGCAAAATGACAAAAAAGATTTAGGGACATGACTAGAGATCATTAAATGAGCTTCTGATAATATGACACCATTATCAAAATGATTTATATATTTCCTGAAAGTACAATCTGGAAATAACAAGTAAAGATATTATATTAGGCCTGTATTTGGCACTGACAATGACATTTTGGAATGACAACAGGAATGCGAGGCCTAGCGTCAGCACAGAGAGTTCACAAACACTAGTGAAAAAAATCATAGAGATTTCTTGGGAACAGGCAAGAGGATGACACATTGGAAAGCATAATAGCCAAGGACTGAAGGAATTTAGTGTCTATAGCATATCAGAGGGAGGGTTAAAGTGGACTTGATCATATCCTCTCAATCATATGTGGGAAAATGCAGGCTGAGGATAGGTTAATTCCTTTAACTGAAAAAGGACTGATAAGAGATGATAGCTCAAAACTTTAGACAAAGCAATTCAGATTAGAAGAATGATAATACTTGGATTTCCTTTTTTTCTTTCTCTCTTTAATAAGAACAATTAACTGCTGAAATAACTTCCTTAGAGCCGAGACAGATTCTCCATCAAAGACAATTCAAATATCACAAGAGTATTTTTTTTCTAAAAAAATAACAAAACCGTTTACTCTAATGAGAAATTAATTTAGGAAAGTCCTGTCTATATATATCCCTTGATGAAATCATTGTGATAGTTTTTTCTCACCTTTTAATCTATGACCTGAACAAAATGTCAGTGATAGACTTAACCAATTAGGTATAGAAGTGTAAAAACACCTCATCATGCTCATTCATTTTTTCATTCCAAAAGTATTATTTACACCAAATAAGCCAGATAAAAATACAGTAAACACTATCCTTACAGACAATAAAAGGGAAAAAAACCCCAGTTTGTCCAAACACTTATGTAATATGCCAAATCATTTCAATAATGATTGCTTATTTAATCTGCAGTATGAAATTCCTAAATTTTTTCATGTTGAGGAAAACCCACAGTTACTTTAAAGCCATCTGAACATATCAGACACACATCTCTCAAATATTCAAGCAGCAATTCCCAAGGGATCTGCATGCAAATACAATCCTGTTTTCTACTAGCTTCACAGAGCTGCTGTTTAAAAAAGACTGAACTGAGATGAAATCTCTGAATATATAGCCCCAAGACATATCACATTCTATTTGACCTAATACTATGCAAGTGACAAGACCACAACAGCTATTTCTTCCTCAGTTTTGCTATATGTTTTTTCTTCATTCCAATCTAAATGCCACTTATTTATTTCCTTCGCTAATAACATCAGCGCAATTAGCAAATACAAAAAGCAGGAAAAGCTACAAATAGTAACAAGCTTTAGAAGTCCATTTATATCTTTAATCCTTAACTAATTGAAAAAAAAAATCTGCTGATTTCGCTTAGGGCTTTGAGACAACTTTCATTTCCTTCATTGAAATAAAATGCTATTAGAGAAAGGAAAGACAGCTACTTTTTTTTTTTTTAATGTGTCTCTCACGCCTTCTAAAAGCAGCATTCCAAGTTAATTTGTTTCTTGACCAGGGTAGGCAGCTACATCAACAACCTCCTGAAGAAAATCACAGAACAAGGATTATATTCAATTTTCAAATGCTCGTTGGCTAAACAAAGGTAAAAAATGAAAAATCAGTGAAAATTTTGGTCATTGATACATTTTTGCCTGGGTACTGCAGTGGAGGCTAATTCCCTGGGCTCCGCAGGCACAAAAATCCCATGTTTATTCAGTATCACAACAGCTATATTTGGAAGTGAGACTGATCTCCAGGCTTTTTTCCCAAGATATTCACTAAATATCAGAGAAGTGGAAAGCTGTCAGTCTCCATAGAGGACTGCTCCTACAACATATGTGTGTGAAGAAATCCATAAAGCCCCACAAACCTCAGTGGTCCTTCCCAACACCATGACTATCAAGGAGGCAAACAAGCAAGTCCAGCTGGCTAGCATTATTCCCAAGGGAGGATTATTGCAGCAGGAACACCCAGCTAGTGAGGCAGTGGAACACTATGCCCTAGGAGGAAAAGCTGTGCTTGGACCAATGGCCTTGGCTGGGCCTTGATTCTCTCGTCCTGGCGTGCCCAACCTTTCATCCTTGCTGTTGTTCTTTGTCCCCCAACAAGAGAAAGGAAAACCCTTTCAACCCAATGAAAGGAAACTTTCCATCCAATCTGGCATCATATAGTCTTGCTCTTCAGAGGCCTTCAGTGACCATGTTCCAAGTATCACTCTACAGTTCCCAATACCTGCCAGTTATGACATCACATTACTCAATCATTACCAATGCCAATGAAGCCTTTCACCCCCATTGTACTTCAGGCTCTTCTGCTCCTCTGCTTTCCCAGAGTCCCTTTGAGCTTTGGTGTTAACTAGACTTTGGGGAGCAAGTTGCTGTTACCCTGGGAAAAATCAGGGCAAAACAATAGTAGGACTAGTCTTGTATGAAGAGAAAAACAAGCTTGGAATAGGACAGGCCATATTTACTCTGAAGGGAATGAGAATCATTGGCCTACAGTCATCAATAATTAAGGTGGAAGAGGAACTCTCAGCAATGTCCCTATTTAAGTATGTCCACATCAGCATTTTTCTCTGTAACTCTCACCATTTTGCCATTTCACTTCTGACAAGTAGTGATTTAGATGTCAAGAGTTGTAAGCTGGTAACCTGAAATTTAGCACTGGCTGCCAGTCAGTGTTAGTACTGGTTCTAAAGAGTAGGGGATCTGAAGAACATTCTAAAACAAAAGCAATGGCTGAAAACATAATCAATATCTGTAAAGACAGAAAATCAAGAATGAAAAAGATTTCAAGTAAATACCTCATGTTTAATAAGATTATATTTAATAAGGAAAAACATAATCATGTTGTTCAACAATTAAAATAGACGGATAGTTCAATTCCTAATTAGATGGAACAGCATTCTGATTATTTTTCTAATCAGAACAATCCAATTTGGTATGAAGTACATTTGCTTGAAATGCATTTATAGTTTTTGTTCTTTCAGGAGAGTAGAAACCCATGAAGAAACCAATTCTAACACTTTAAAAGATAATTCTGCCCCTTAATATTTCATAATTACATGAAGTTTCCTTTTCCTTTCTCAGCCTTAGAGGGGATTATGGAATCAGCCTTTCAGCAAGGTAGAAAAGTCACCAGTACTTCTTTTGCTGCTATTAATATTCTTGGCTAGTACATAGCTTGAAGAGAATCTAGCACCTTAAAATAAATTACTGAAGAGCTGAGGTCATAAATTCTGCCATTCTCTAACTGAAAACTGTAGATCTATTTTTCACTTACTTTAAAATAATACCTCATGACAAGACTTCTGTGTGATGAAAGCAGTGTATTACTCTTTGCTTAATTTCTATAGCCATGTTATAACTTCCTGTAAACAAGCTTATAACACAAAATTCTGTTTTCCTTTTTAGATGGAACCTGCTCTGTGTATTTTAGAGTTAATGTGGTAAAGAGCAGGAAGTTTCTTGTTGTTGCACATCTATATTTCTGCAATCTGTTCTCAAAAATTCCATCATTTTAAACTGAGTTGCAGTGTGTTCATGAATTGCAAAGCACTGCAAGAAACGTGTGATTATTTGAGCTGAAGTGGCAGTTTTCACACCGTTGGAATTGTTACAGCATCTAATTTTAGAGCTACAATGAAACTGCCTGCCTGGATTACCCGGAGGGGACACTATTTCTGTGCATTAATGAGGTTATACACATAGAGAGTTTATTACAATAAGAGATAGATATTCATTAGATCACTAATGTGATTACAGAACATGCTGTAAAGAAAACACCACGGGGATCTATAGGGAAGATGATTTTGCAAACGTTTTACAAAATGTAAAAGCAAAACATCATTATTAATCTGCTAGCTTTACTGTGCTATTCTTATTAGTAAATATGCACCATTTTAAATGAAAAAAATTATATTTTTTACTTAGCAGCATTCTCCTAAGTGAAAAAAAAAAATATATATATATTCACTTCATTTTAATCTGGGCTAATTGCTGAGAAACTAAATCCCCGTTCTGAAATTCTGTGCATGTAATAACATTTTCTTCTTTTCCCTGGTGTGTTTGTTGGGAGATTTTTGGTTTTTAGGATAGCTCTGTATAAGAGAATACTTCAAATATAACATATAAACATATGACTCTCCACTCTGACCATAGAACAGTCTATATGCCTAGAGAAAGACATATGAAATAAAGTTCTCCAGTAATCGTTCTTCTGCAGTTATTTTCATTACTCATTAGCAAATAACTTCATGCACTCTGAAAATGAAGTCTGTGCACAGCCTTAACACCAGTGCAATACAGAGACAAAAAAATGCCTAAAAAAGACCATCTTAATCATCCATGTGCACTGAGGTTTCATATTTATCCTCTTCACATTTGGACATGACTAACTGGATGTTCAATGGTAACACATGGAGCATGGAAAATCAAGTACAAATTTTCCTGGTAATATTATAGTGAGGAAGACTCCTACCAGAAGTCAAAAAAAGTTCTCTCCCAGAGTCTTGTAGGCTCCAGAAATGACTGGAAGATCTACACCTAGGAATTGAATCTAGGACCTACAGAAAACAAAATTCCTTTTTAGAGGCACCGGCATGGTTTCTGAAACTTTGTGAAAATCCTCACTGAAGTGATTTCAAAAGTAATTTTTTCAGTATAATGGGCACATCAAAAATTAGAAGGTGTTGTGTATGCTCTACAGTTGCTGCAGGTTTCAGAATAATATTCAAATTAAATTCATGTTAAGCAAAGAAACATTACCCAACAAAGCTAAGTGTAATTAACTTTTAAACACAAAACTGCCAAGGAGAAGACTAAATGCTCAACTTTTTTCGTCTTATTGATCAATTATAGTCACAATGATTTTGGGATTTAATACTGAATTCTGCATTTTTGCAGTGTTTCCTGACATAGTTTGTAATTATTTATTCTTTTGCATTGTTAAATCACTGAAGTTTCATTTAAATGCAATCTAGGCTTCTGGAACTTGCTTTGTTATGCCTTTAGTGACAGACTAAATAACAACCACACAAGGGAAAAATTGATTCAAAGTTTTTGACATTATGAAGTTTAACTCACATTGATTTTTTGAGGGATTATTGAGAGAGAAAAACATATAGAACTTGAGCAAAATAAAAAGACAAGTAAATGAGAGACAGAATAATAATCTACTTGAGGGATACACACTTCAATGAGGGAAAACAATTATTTAATGTGTCTAGCAAACTAGGAACTAGGAAACAATGTGACTAGGAAACTATGTAAGTGA
The DNA here is from genome assembly GCF_028769735.1 of Zonotrichia leucophrys gambelii. Lineage (NCBI taxonomy): Eukaryota > Metazoa > Chordata > Aves > Passeriformes > Passerellidae > Zonotrichia > Zonotrichia leucophrys. The sequence continues at coordinate 46,034,803 of NC_088171.1, read as the reverse complement.
GTACAAGATATTATAAATATGCTAAGAAAGGCAGAAATAGCAAAGCCAAGAAAATAATTTTAACTCAATATTTTAAAGTAATTGTTAGTTCAAAATGTAAGTCCTACATTATCTCTAGAAAATCAAGTTCATAAAGAACTGAATGCCTCAAAACACCAATAAGGGGTTATATACCCACACAGCTCAATGAATACAGAGAACAACCACTGGCAGCTTCACAGAATTTCAGTTTAGGTAGGCCTGAGGCATTTGAGGAGCAGGGAGCACACACATCTTGAGACTTACTCTAGACTTCACAAATAATCTATTTCTATTAAAAGAGATTAGAGCATAAACCATTTCAAACAAGTGATTCCTAAATGCTAAGATGATTATTCCATTGCTCAAACTCTTCCAAGCTTAACAGGAAATGTTTAATAGAGCAGTGGGAAAAAAATATTTGAAAAATCAAATTTAACAAATCTAGCTGAAATAACTTTCACAGATCCAAACAAGAGAAAAATATCTCACTCACAGAATCTTTAGAAAACTGAAACCAAAACAAAACGACAATATGTATGTATGTATGTGTCTGTTTATCTAAAGAAGCAGAAGTGGTGGTCATTACCTTTTAGCTGTATGTTAAAATCAGAAGACTTAAAATAAGCATTTGAAAAAAACCAGAATCTGCAGAAGTACAGAACAAAGCAAAACTTACTGGTAATTTACAGTCATGCTTCTTAAATACAAAGACAAGTCACAATCTAATCAGTACATGCTAACTATACAATTATCCTATCCTTTAATTAAAAACTTATACAAAACTTCCAGGTGTTATAGGCTGAGTTAAAGCTTGGTCTCTAATTTTCTGTTCTTTAAAAAGTTAATATAATTTAAACTTATTACTAGTTTCATTTTAAATTAATGTTTGCATTTCTTCATCTCATGCTATTTATCATACTTGGCAGTTTTTAAAAAATCAATAAAAAATAAATTAAAATAATTTATAAGGATGAAATATTAAATAGTTGAAATTCAGTCACTTTGTTTCAGGTCATTCAGAGAACATTTCCAAAAAGCCTTTGTCAATAGCTGGTTTAAATAAATCCATCAAAGGAGGACTTAGCACCAAGCATAATGCCAAAAATTAATAAAAAAGGAATCACACACTTCCCTAAAATAGATGACAGACAGTGCTAAAGATAATAGAAGGATTGTAGTACTGACATCACAAAAAACCTGAAATCCTCTATTTAATAAAAAAAAAAAGGGTCTGGAAGAGAACACAGTGAATCTGAAACACCTCTAAGTGAAATATCCCAGAAAGGATACCGTGATACACTGAAATTCTCACATAACATTTTAATGGCTTTATGTTGACTTACAGGCTGATGCAGCCTCTAAAAGCACTGTCCAGCTCAAGAAGCATTCTACTACAAACCATTACACACAGACTAAATATAGATCTCAGTATGACAGAGGTGGAGCTTATGGGATGCATTAGGGCATAATGCGGCCCTCTGTGGAGATTTCAATGCAGTGCTCTACATCTAGTAAGCCCTGGAAAGGACTGCCTTTAAACAGACACACTTCAAAGATGTTTACAGTTCACAGGGACCACTCCCACTCATAAATCCTTCATGATAATGTTGAAATAAAACCCTTGAGAAAACTCAGAAGGCTCAAACCCTAGAAAATAATACTAAAATGCATCACTCTCTACAAACCAATTTTGCATTTACTGACTTCTCTAAAGGAAGTAGTACTATTAGATTCAAATTTTGAATGCCATCCTTTCCCTATGCAGTGGTGACTAGTCCATTTTGAAGGACAAATGTTGGCTATATAAATATGCATCCAAACTGAGAACCTGCAGTCCACCCCTCACCCCACTTCTATGCTCTGGAGAAACAGACTGACATCACTGGTAACCTGCAAGTCACTGTTACTGGTAACTTACAAAGTGATAGAGTACTAGGTGGGAGTTTGTAAACAATTAAAAACTAGTAAAGAGAGCTCTAATATGTTCAATTCAATTGCATAATTCCAACTTCAGCAACATTCCATAAGGTTACAAACAAGCAAACTCTCACCAGTTGAATAAGCGGGCTAATCAGGTCCGTCAGGGGTTTATTGATAAGCAGAAGGTCTTCAGCAGCCTGTGTGTCTCCTCCTGCCCCAGATTTCTGTGCCTTAACAAGAGAGAAAAGAAATCAAAAGCAACTCTGGTGATAGTTCTGTTATGAAGAACAAATTAGGTCCATTAAGTGGTCCAAGTGTGAATGGAAGTTTGAAGGAAACTTATGCATCATTTCTAGTTAAGCATTCCTGGGCTGCCAATGAGCAGCGATGCTCCCTCTGTGACAATAAGCACAAAGCAAAGGGACCCATGCTGTCGTGCCATTCTGTACAGGCTGAATATACTGACCCGCACGACATTGCTTCAGCAAAATGCAATAAAGTGTGCGTGCAAAGATACTCAAACCAAGACAATCAAGGTGACTGAAAATTTAGCATTCTCAGCAATAGTGTCCAATTTTCCCTGCCTGCCTTACTCTGTATCCTGAAATATTCACAATACATTGTAATTTAAATTATTTCTGAAATAGGAATAACAAAGTTTTCAAGTAATAAGATCAGGTACTACTTGTAATCATGACCACTGTCATCCCCACATCATCAAGACACACTACTATTACAGGCAGTGCAATTTATGACCTGAAAGGTTGTCTTGCAGGATTTTTTCATTTAATGTCATTACCTTGCACTAGCTTTGAACCATGACCCTATACAGTCAGTCTGCTAAAGAAAAAAATAAACATTTTGTCTAAAGAACACATTTAAGAATAATTAGTATTGTGTTTCATTTATAGCTCAATCCTAAAAATCACTGTCCAAGTGTAATACTTGGAGGTTTTCATTTGGTTAAGTGAACAGAGGAACAGGTTCCCTGAGACAGATGCCACTACTGCTCAAACTCCACTGTTGATACTTATGAGTTGAAAGGATAATGCCTTTCTGCTGGAAAGGATTTCTGAATAAAAGAGAATTGAAAAGTTGCTTCTCCAGGCAATAAGTCACATTGGTATGAACATCTCTGGGACTCACCACAATGACCTGGAATGCTGAAGTTCAAGAAGGACAAAAAGTGCAGAGAAGACAAAAATTTGAATGTTTATATTAATGAAGAAAGGGAAGTAAGCCACTTTCATTCAGCAAAATTTAAAACAGCTTTTTCTCATTAGTACATGGATGAGAGGATAGACACCTTCCATCAGGAATCTTTGACTACTTTCTTTAACTTTTATATATTAGTGTCTTCGGAAAGAGAATGAACAACAGCACTAAAGAAATTACATATTTATATGAAGGATACACACTATAGCATTGTTAAACCTACTTTAAATTGTAGAATGATATAATCACAGAATGTTAAAGGGTTCAAAAGGACCTTAATGATCATCTACTCACATCCACACCCATCCCCAGGAGGGAACACATCTCACCAGACCAGGTTGCTCCTGGTCTTATCTAACATAGCTTTGAACACTGCCAGAGCTGGGGCATCCACAGCTGCCTCTCTGGGCAACCTGTGCCAGAGTCACCAAATAGAGTTCATACATCAAATTGAAATTTCAAATTCCTCTCAGCTAATGTGGATCACCTCTGGGACATATGACAAAATCTCTCCAAAACAGACATGCAAATTAATACGAAAGTACTTGGACCATAAAGAGTGAACTCTTCTGAACCTGGATACAGTTATCAGCACCATCCAGCATGAAGTACTTCAGTGCAATGGAAAACTGGTGATATGTATTGCCTACGCAGCTGGATAAGGTTATCACTTTACACATAAAATAGTAAAATAAAAAAGATTCAAGTGAAGGTCCTGCCATCTGTAAAAGAAAACTTAAGCCTCAGAAATGGATAATACAAGAAGATTTGATTCTGTTTTACAAGTTCTGATTTAAATGGTATCTTACTCAAAATATCTCTACAAAAACAGTCCAAGAATAATATTTGTGATGCATTTAGTGACACGTGAATAGTGGAAAACTGTGTAGTCAATGGCCACCATTCAATACAGTATGTGTACTGATGTTGAACTCTCAGGGATCTTGTGATGAGTACTGTCAAGACACTAAACACCACTGTAAAATTAATATATGGACACATAGACCTGTGTTTCAAAACTCTATTTTCGGCTGCTCCTTGTTACTCATTAGACTTTAAGAGCAAAGCAGACTACCGTGATGAGAGATAAACAAAACTGGAGCTAGAGTTTCAGTGCATCAATCAACTGTTGTATTCAAGTAAAGCCAGAACAGAATTTGGCTTTGAACAAACAGATTTAATTTTAAATCTAAATAAAACCCATCAATTCAATATTACCAATTCACGTGCAAGATCCTCTCCCCTCATGTGTCCTCCAGAACAATTTGCCTCTCCACTGCTGTATGGAGCATAAGTACAGAATTCAGCTCTTTATGATTACACAGAGCAATGCCAAAAATATGACAACAAGAAATTAGCCTACAAAATTTGATCTATGAAGTGATTCTTAGATGAAAATATCATTAGAGAACCTGCTAATAGAAGACTTAAAAAACACAAGATATTGCACCATCACACATCTAAACCAAACACCTCGCAGTGAAATGTGGTTGATAACACAGCTGCTTGTGTAAATCAACGTAGAAAAAAGAATAAAGCTCAATTTTCAGCAGCAACTTTTTGCATTAAGATTACTTAATAAACCACCCCCATAAAAACCCAATTCCCCAACCACAAAACCCTGCAAACCAAAAAACGCAGAACCAAAACAAAACAAAAACCAACCAACCAACCTATAGAAGAGGGACTCTGGGGATTAAAGAAGCCATATCCTGCAAGGTATTACAACCCATCTGCAATCTTTTGAATCTCTGTCCTTTAGAAATATTTCACCTGACAAGTATCTGTTCTTCAGTGAATAATATCAAGAACATTAAAAACCTAACACGAAGAGTACATGTTGTTTGCAGTGTAAATACAGAAATCACTTCCACTTGACTAACTTCAAAATTTGGCAGATGATCTAAAAAGAAAAGCACAATTTGCTAGATTTATATCATGTCTAAAAAATTATGAATGATTTTCCTTCATATGTTACTATGAGGGTTATGTGAAATTTCTTTGAATTGGATTTTGTGCTCCATTTTTAAAGAGGAGGATGTCATTGTTGGAGTAGGAAGCACCACCAATGCCATGACTTGCAGTGGTTCAAACAGTAACTTGGAAGACAAATTGAGTTTTCATTACACTAGAAGTTCCATAAAATCAGAATAGTGGGAGTCTTGTTATTAAGGATAATTGGAAGTTATCAAAAAAATTGTTTAAGACAGTCAAGTTCCCATGAGTAAATCCCATACCTGCAAAGTCTGGCGCACAATGTTTGCTGTATATGTCAGCATGTATTGCAAAATGTCAAGTAAGGACCCAAGCAGTACATTTGCTGTCTTGGTGTTCCTTTTATCATCTGCCTCCAAGTACAGGGCCACAGCTTCTGTTAGGAGATTACAGATGTGATGAGTCAGTCCTAGGTAGAAAGTCAGGAAAAAAAAAAAAAAGAGAAAAAATAAATAGGCTATCAAGACAAGAACAACGTGAAAGGTGACCTAGATAAAATAGATTATGACAAAAGCAAATTTTACATACTTTATGAATATTTATTACATTTCCTCTTTTTCTCCATTACTATAATAACCTCCTCTTCTATTTTGTTTGGACCCGCCCATGAAGAGAATAAAATAGATACAATCAGATTTGCTCACTGCATGGATTCATTAAATTAAAAACTACTTTTAATCCTAAAATTTTCTGCAGCATGGTCACAAGTCTCTTTCACAAAACCCCTAGTCGGAGAATTTAACAATTTCTACAGGCTGTTACAAAGTGATATTTCAAGATGGAACCCCATACTCCTTAACTGAGCCTAAAGTTTCTCCACTGGTCTGTAAATTAGAACTGACTCATATGGTTTAATTAGAGAATTAAACAGTGCTGTGCTTAACAAAGAATACATTCAGAAGAGCATTATAAATTAAACACTGCATACAACATTCAAATGTTATTAGGATTTGTTTTACTGATGGTAGTAAAAACTTTCCTGAAAATATCTCCTTGTTTTGAAGGAGTTTTTTTAAGCTCCTTTGAAACTCAATAGCATCAGCCCCTGTAGCTTGCCTTTGCCACAAATCAATTGACATAGCAGAAAAATATAATCCAAGTCAAGACAATATCGATTCAATTCAGAATCTTTCTTATTTTCAAATACCAAGTGATTGAGTTCATTAGATGTGATCTTAGTCTATTTCTTTCAGATTTTCATAAGGGATGAAACATACGTTGTTTCTTAACAAAACCATAATATCTTTGCAAACTATCTTTTAAACTGGAAATTAACTTGGCTGCACATATGTAGTAACATTGCAGTATATCAGTATATTAGCTTCTAGTCTCCATGGCGTCAAAAAAAGTCTTAAATATTTCACTGATTTCAATGAAGTAAATAGTGTTCTTATACAAGTTCTCTTTTAAAAAGTCATTGTATACATTTCTACAAACATCAACACATGATTTACATGAGGCACTGTAGAAGACATTATGTGCTTACACCATTCCATTTTTGAAAACAGTTAAATTTCTGGGGATTTGAACTATTTTATCTTTGAAAGATACTCTATCAATTAACTAAACTTCCTACAAAATATTTTCTACTCCTAATCCTCACTGTTAATACTTTCCTAAGGAAATTAAATACATTTCATTTAGAATACAGTTATGGTTCTAGGTCATTAGGACTCTTACTCTGCTTCTATCTCACATCTGTAGTTTTATGATTTACTAGCATTACTCTTTCACAACAGTTTATTGGACTTTCACAACAGTTTATTCAGGACAAGCTTTGAATTTCCTGAAATTTTGTCTAAATAAACCAAGCTCTCAAAATGAAATAATTCTAATCTCACACATTTAATTTCCTTCTCCTTTTTTAGAGTGAAATGTCTGCTGCAGTTCTGAACACCTCATACAAAAATCAGATAGCATGCATCTGGCAATGACACATATAAGTGATGTCACCAATACCCACAAAGAAGAAAAAAGACATGTCTACCCAACACAAAACTTGTGGTTAGTCTCTGACTATGTTCAATAGACTAAATCAGAATAAACCTAAGCAAACAGTCCAGTAAAACTTGGTCCCTATCAAAGTGAAGTCTGAAAAATTGCCTGGAGGGATATGACCAAGTACACATTGTTTCTCTCTGTCTATAGCCACAAAACCCATAGCCACATCAAAATGAATGAGTCATCCCATTCTTTCCAGATGGCTTACAAATAACCCGTAGGACTTGGAGATGATGGCTGAGAAGGCCACTTTCATAAGCAGGCATTGCATGGATAGATCATCACTAAGAATTTTTCAGGCAGTAGTCACTTAAAACACTAACAGGGTTGACTAGGGAGTGAACAATGGGATTGACTAGTACTGAACTGAACACCAGGATCTATGACTGTGATCTGCAATCCTTTCACTTTCAGCTTTGAACAGAACCACTTGCTTATTCCCTTGGCTGTACCAGCCTGAGTGTCAGAACTGACTCATTTCTGTTGTTCGGTGAACAAGGAGGTGAAGCAGACACTCAACTTTCCCCCCATCTGTGACAGTGTTCACAGGGGTTCTTGGGTGAGGGAAGAGACGAAGATCTGACTCCATGTTTCAGAAGGTTTGATCGATTATAATATATACTACATTAAAACTATACTAAAAGAAGAAAGGATTTAATCAGAAGGCTAGCTAAAAATAGAATAGCAAAGAATGATAACAAAAGCTTCTGCCCTGGACAGAGAGTCCAAGCCAGCTGACTGTGATTGGCCATTAACTAGAAACAACTCTATGAGACCAATCACAGATCCACCTGTTGCGCTCCACAGCAGCAGATAATCAATGTTTACATTTTGTTCCTGAGGCCTCTCAGCTTCTCAGGAGGAAAAATCCTAAGGAAAGGATTTTTCATAAAAGTTGTCTGCGACACCCATCCATTGAGACATGAGTAATATAATCACCTAGATTTTATTTTCTTTATTTTCTTACATCCTAAAGGTTTGTGTATTAGCATTCCTGCCTCCAAACACCTGAGACATTCACATGTACCTAGTTTACTAAAACATCAGAACTAATGAATTTCATTTAGGTAGATACATGCTCACACAGGGCTACATGTACAAAGATATGCAAGCCAAATTTGAAAATTTTGTGGGGAAAAAATTTCTTGGATTAAAATATTTTTGGAAAATTTAGCACACCCAAACTTTGTAATAAAGATGTCTGGAACCAAACACTGGTGCACCTCATGTGCTGTGTGATTCATACAGAAACCTCACAAACACTTGGTTCCACAGCTAAAAGCAACAGACTGACCTCTTGGCCAAGTAAATAAGTTCCAGGCATACTCTTTAAATACTTCATCATGTCAGAAAATGAAAATTGGAGGCCCCAGTTGTAGACATATAAATATACTCTTTGCTTATACCACAAAACAAAATACACACACTTTGTGCTCAGAAGAGAAATTTGGGAAGCCAGTGTAATTTACAGTGACCGTGACAAAACTCCATAGAAGTCGAATGGCCTTGACCACTGGCACTGTAACCAGTTTGCTCAAAATGCAGCTATAAAGATCAAGACTGACATGTGTCAGCATTTAAAATACTGAATTGCAAAACAGATAATTTGAAAAAAAATGCAATTTTATAAAAAGGAAATTGAATTCATAACTCAGTAAATCGTAATACAAAAATCGCATACATATCTCAAAGTTTCAGAAGACACGTTGAAGGTTTTCTCCCAAATTTTAAAACAGATTAAAGAATGACAATTTCCTAAATAAAGCCTCAACCAGTATACATCTTTAAAAATTTCAGACACTGTATTTCAGAGTCATATATTACAGCCCTAGGTTTCTTATGCATAAATTCTCAACTCTTGATTGGAAAGTGAAATAGGCTCTGATTGAAAAGGCCCACACTTCATGCACTCCTGAACCTTGGAAGTGATGAATCTGAATACAAAATCTGTATCATAGTGGAGACTTAAATCCAGTTGAGGAAGGTTGTTCTACCTGGACAAGCAACCTGCAATCAAGTATTCTAGTGCTTCCAAGTATGTTGGCAATAGCTCACCCTGTCAAGAGAAAGCAGTCAATGACAGTTTACATGGGTGAAAGTAATGCACTATAATTTATTTCAGCTAGGTATTTCCTAGTAAGAGAATTAAATAAAACCTTATAATTTAACCTATTACAGAGGGGGTTTTTTGTTACTCTATTAGTTTGCATATTTCTGCAAACAAATTATATCACACTGTACTGTTTGTAGCTTTAGTTATAATCTGAATTTAGTACAAGACTTCATAGGGCATTAGTCATGTCATCTGTAAAAAGAGGACAAAGAAAAGTGGAAGCTTGAAACTATCAAGCTTCACTACAGTTCTCTGCTATTCAATTTTTCTGAAAAATAAGGCAAAACTTGCATTTTGTATTAGAATTATTGTGTTTAAAAATTACCATAATTGGAATTATACAAAGAACCTTTTCTAACTGTGGTCCAAAATTTATAATACATATTAAAAGGATTGTATCCAAAATTTCTAGTCATAGATTTACAGCACTTGACAAACCTAGTGTTTACAGCAGAGTATTTCTCCTGCCCAGAGACCCCTGCAATGAATTGAACATGTAGCTAATAGTGCTTTATGAATGTGGACTGTGATGACTATGCTTGTGTTTTATACACCTTTCAAAAGATAAAAGGAGTCTTTTGGCCCATGATACAGCTAATCACACTGAATGCACCATGATACCTTTGGAATGAAAGCTGAAAGGAGATTTTTTTATTTTCACCTATTAGTAAGACGGATAAAGGAAAAGAAATCTTCACTTCCAAATCATATGAAACATCAAAGCACAGCCTAGGAAGTAATCTTCTAGGCAATCCTTTCATGCCTACCAGCAATTAGAGCACTCAACCTGTCTGCTTCCAGCTGAAGAAAACGTTAGAGCAGGTGCACTGCCTCTGAACAATGCCACCGTGCAGCCAAGCAGCCAGCAGCAAAACCCTCAGTCCAGCAAAAAGCTTTCTCTTTGTTCCTCTGCACATTGCTCTCTGGAGAGCCTCTTTTTCCATTAGTACCACACCTACACAACTGACTCCCCAGGGATATTACCACATGCACATGCATTAGACCTTTCTTCCTTATTTTATTTATGGAGTGGACCAACAATATGGACAGATTAAATAGAAACCATATTTTACAGTATTTTAAATCGCAATGTGAAACACAAAAATATTGCTAAGTAGAAACACAGGACTGATTCTTTCACACAGGATTGAGTGAATGTACCTGAGCAATTAAGATACTTCATGATGACATAAAGATTCTTCATAAAACCTTATTTACCTACATAAATCTGGGACTTAGTTTGCATTCTTTGCATCACAGCCTTATTACCTAAGTTTTCTTGTTTTGAAGAACTGAAAATAGGTGACATAAAGCAAATGGTATTTTTAGGGTAATGGAATTTTTAAAAGAAGGTTCATTGCTTTTAATGTTATTATTTGTCACTGCTTATGTTTTAGGAACTATTTGTGTTACCACTATAATAATGTTGAGGTAAGAATAAGCTAGAATAGAAAATTAGATCACCAATGTTTTCAAGATTTGGTGAGTTATGAATGTTACATCAAGTGGAAAAACAATTATTTGGCTCTTGAGCAGATCAATTGCATGACTCCTGCCCCGAAAATTATTTTATATTCTGATCTTAAAAATAAATAGTACCTAAATAAGAAAATTTTACAAATGGTCTATTTGCAAAATAGACTCTTTTTGGCTAGTCTATTCCTAGCCCTGATAGAATGACTGGACATTTTATGACTGAAGAAAGAGTCACTATGTTTAAGGGACAAAATTTGAATTTATCATATTGAAGTGGTCAAGGCTCTCCAGAGCTTCCCTTTGTGGGAAGAGTGGTTCAGCTTTTTCTACACACATGGAATGTAGGGCACTCACCAATGGTGCCCGAGCAGGCAGTCCTTCCCTCACACTCAGGACAATAGATGTGGAAAGGATTATGACAACCAGGGAAGAAAAGCCAGTTATCACCTTCACTACAGCTAGGTCAAAAGCAGACTGGGAAGTTCTATGTTATCTTGAGTATGACTGCCTGAGAGGAATAAAGACCTGACAGTCTCAGAAGCAATATGGTTCTGCTTCAAGTCAAAGCACAATATAACCCCAACTTTTCCTGGACTGGCAGTGTTTAGCTGCTATTGTTAGAAGGCAGTTCAGAGGTGGAAACTTTCTCTTGTGAAAAAAGACTGCACAATTTGAGACTCCCCAGGGAGTCAAACTCTTCTGATCCTAAGAGAACCCCACCAACACAGAAATCTGTTTTTTTCTATCATTGAATCTACTAATCAAACACAGAGTTGATTAAGACCAGCAGGTGTATAGATTAGCCAACTAAAAGACAGAAAACCAGGGGGATTCTCTCATAAGTACCCAAGCGTAAAACAGGATAGTGAAAATGCAACTTGAACAATTTAGAAATAATAAAATCACATACTGTTGAATATGCATTACCGGGCAATATAAAAATAATGGAATATAAGAAATTAGTTAAACTAGGCTGGACTGTGGTTGCTGTCTGTGAAAAGACAGGGTTAGAATGACATACACAGAGGAAGAGTATTTCTGAAAGTATAATCACTGATACCTCGAGAGTTCCTGATTTGTTGCTGCTTTTGAAAATGAAAAAATAAAAAGAAGAAAAAGGGAAAAAGAAAAAAAGGAGTTTCCCATCTGTGACAAAATTTCAATTGAATTCAGGTTTTTGTGTCAGATTGACTCAACCATTATATAATTCATTCAGAAAAGGTATCCAAGATGTTTGAAATTCAGCTCACAGCACATATGGGTACATAGTCCCAAAGTTCTGAAGGTGGGGGGCTTTGTTCTAGTCAAGACTTACCAGATAGTCCTCATTCCTGGGAGTACAATTCATTGAACATGAACTTGTTCAACAGGGATGGAATGAAAGATAAGGAAGTAACTTCCCGTGGAAAATAATATAAGAACATTCAAATGTTTTCTAGTTACAACAGAACACATATAAATATTTTCTACAATTTTTATGAGTAAATACTACATAACTATAGACTGTAATAATATTCAGGGAATCTATTTACAGAGTTGATAAGACATTAAGAGTGTCCTATGTAAACAGCCAATTTTGATTTGTTTGGATGCCATGCTGCTGGCCCCTAGGTTTGCCTGAAGTAAATTCACACACCCAAATGACCCTTTTAGTTGGGAAACCTGGGGAGGAATAGAGGCGGAGGTAAAACAGTGGCTTCCCAGGGCATACATTTAAAATACTTCTCTCACCAATTGTGCATATATTAAACACCTAACTTGCATTCTTTTCATGTGGATTTAAGTATTTTTGTTGCTACAGTTTAATTTGTCAATTGTGCAGTATTTGCAAGCACAACCTTGCATCATAAAATACTAAAAATTAAATAAACCAAGACCAGTAAAACGAAATTAGGTTGTTTGGATTGACTATCATTGCTGTTATTAAGCAAACTGTATAGCAACTTTTCAGTTAGATATCTCCCCACATGTCAGAGATACATTAGAGCTTGTGGTTCATTTTATAAATCACAGCAATTCTACAGCATGATGTACTTCAAGTCAAAACCCAATACACCCTATTTCATTCCTACAAGGTGTCAACTAAAATAAGGTCTCTTGGTTTTGTCAGACAGAAGGTAGATGATGCTTAGAAGATTTTCCAAACAACAGGTTTTAATTATCTGCATGAGGAACAAGACTATCTAACAGGACACTTTACTCTTTGAAAGACAACAGCCTTTAAAACCTCCTTTAAAGCCAGTCTGAGATATTTGCAGTTGCTGCTTCATACCTACATGGAAGAATTTCTGCTTGCACATTGTGAGTTTATATATAGTGTCTACTTTTTAGGAAAAAAAAAGACTGCATGAGGTCCTAAAATTAATGGCAAAGCTAGGCAAAGTTCTTCACTAAATTGTGTTATTTGTGTAAAATAAGGAATGCTGTGCATTCAGCAAGATTTGAAGTCAGTTAAGATTCAGTAAAGATTTTTGAGTTACTGCTCTGAAAGATCATGTCTGCAACAATTACCATGTGATAAAATACAAAGGAATTTATATCCTGGGCTTAATTTAGAACTAGAAACTCTTCTAAAGATATTTCTATTTTAATAATAGACTTCCTGTAATACAAGCTTAAACCCTGTTTATCTCTTTCAAATATCTTAACACACTTCTGCTTTGACATCAACTTTCTCTTCCACCAAAATCCTTGAGAGACCAAAGTCAAACTTAGAGAGCTGTCTTTTTAACAAAACCCATACAGACTAGATGTGAACAGCTTGAGAATACAGATAGAACCCTAAACTGTTGTCACAAACTGACAGCACTCAACAGCTTTAATTGCTCTAGCTTGGCCTTCATGAAGCCCTTGGCTGGGAGTGATAAGGACCAATGAACCTTGGCTTCAGAAAATTCTCTGAAGTTTTCAGTTCTAAGTTGCTGAAATAACCCATGGTTGAATACCATTCCCACATATACTCAGCAAAGGATAAGGGTAAAAGCTCTATACATTTCTCTATTGAAAAGTCACACTCTGTAAGAAAAGATATTAAACATTTATTTATATTCGTATTGGGATATTTACATCAGTCTGCCATAAGATGAAAACATGGAGTAGAAGTACTTGGACTTTTAAGTGAGTCTTTTACTGTTCTTACAACTACACCAAAGAACAAGAGCAAAGACTAGACTATCCCCCAAATGGAATTTGCTGCTGGTTATTACAACAGAATTGGATCTATGCCACAGTTTCCTGTAACATCCTGTGTTATTCATCAATTACATTTTCAACAGAAATGAAAACAGACAACTAGTAATTGCAACTGTCCAAGGTGGCCTTCATGTATTTGCACTTAAATGATCAAAGGGCTTAAACAGAGGTCAGGATGTTACATGATAGCACACCTGCTTTAGCCCTTATGACCAGATTATATTTTGTAGCCCCAAATTACATTTGCCTTAAGCCTATTCTTTTACATCAACTGTTCTCCAAATAAGTGTTCAGATAACTTGGACAAGCAGACCTCTTTATTTGCCACCATATGACCATACCAATAATGACACACCTGATTAAATCTCTAAAATCCAGCCACAGACTATTCACTTGAGATTATGCTATCCTTCTGGTTAACTGGCTCAGACATATGTCTTGTATTGTTTGCATAGTATGCTTTTTCTACTCTGACCTACACATGATTTTCAACCTTACCACTAGGATCTTTGAGCTGTAACCCATCACATTGTGATCATGCTGTCACTGGCTATATGCTAGCTCTAGTGCCCTACCTAATATTTGATATTAGTGTAACCCAAGTCAATAGATCCTTCATCTTCTGTCAGCACAGCTACCTGATCCCAACTATCTTGACTTCAAAAGTTTACATTGAATTAGGTCAGCTGGTATACTAGAGCTCAGCAATCAAGAGGCTCTGAAAGAACTGCAGGAGGCAGTCCTGGCTCGGAAAGAACTTCAAGCCTGCATGTGTTTCTGTGCTCCATACCTCTTTCCTGTATTTCAAGAGGATCCACACCATGGGAACATGGCTGTAATGACACTGTGTGGTGGATAACCCATACCTTTTTTATGTGGGTAGCTGTTGCTGGGAGTAGTGAAGCCTGTGTGCCTATGTTAACAGACTGGCTCAGACTCCTGGCAAAACTTCCACAAAAACTCTGGAAGGAGATCACACAGAATGGTTTGGCCTATTAGGCTGTCTTGATCCAAACCACCCAGCTGTAAAACAAAAACAGTGAACTCTACTGCCCTCCCCAGCAACAAACTGAAATGAATCCTGTGCTAACCCGATGCTTTAATTGAGAATATGGACACTAGTTTGTTTGAGGGCAACTAATTTCTTCACAAGTGAAAAAGAGGTTAAGAACATTCTTAAAACTAGAGTGAGAGAGCTGGCCACAGAAAAAGGTGATTCAGGCAGCTAGGATCTCAGTGTGTGCCTTGTGAAGATGTGCAACAGAATAGCAGGTGAAACTTCATATGCAAGTACCGGTTTAGGACCTGCACTGCATTTTTGGCTTGGATAGAGTTAAATTTCTTCACATTAGCCCACATGGGGCTCTGGTTTGGTTTTACTGAATACAGTGTTGAAAACACAGGGATGTTTTGTTTATTGTTGAGCAGCACTAACATAGAGTGGAAGACTTTTCTGCTCCTCACCCCACCCATTAACAAACAAGTTGGAGGTGCACAGAAGCTGGGAGGGGCCACAGCTGACCAGAGGGATATTCCACACCATTTGTCGTCACGCTCAGCAACGGAACTGAGGAGGAGAGGCTGGCAGGGTGGACACTGCTCCTGGACTGTCTGGGCATTGTTTACTTGGTGTTGAGCAGTTGTTTTCATTTGTATCACTTGTCCTTCTCGCATTTATTTTTCTCTCTTCATGGTTTGGATTTTTTCTCCCTTTTCCTTAGAATTTTTAAAATTCTTAAGATATCTTTTTAATTATTAAACTACTTTAATGTCAACCCACAAGTTTTTTCTCACTTTTTTATGCCTACAATTCTCTCCCCTCACTGGGGGAGAGCTGTTTGAGTGACTATGTGGTGCCCAGTCACCAGCCATGGCTAAACCATGACAATACCTTTTCCTTTTTCTTCACCATGCCTGCTCTACTGGACACAGGTGTTTTCTAGGCATTAATGTACTTACACAATCACAGCTGGTTTACCAACCTGCTCCAACACAAGCCGCCTTCACCATCCTGCCCCAGGTTGTGCTTCATGTTTCACTTCTTATGTGCCCTGGGCAGTACCACTATGTACCCACATCTCACTGCATGCCTATATTTGTCTTTCAGCCTGCTTTTGCCCAGACCACTGATTCTCGAAAGCAAGTTCAGACAAAGAAATTCAGCTTGCCAAGATAACAGGGGTGCGGAGAAAAGGGGCACTTGCAATGAAAGACTCATGTTTCTTTGTTTCTACCCTCATCCCCCCACGTTATCACAAGTGAAGAGACAAACATTAAGGATGATAAAATTTAACTGTAGCTTGAAACAATGAAGTAATATCCACATCATTTTCTAAGATGATATTTCTGCAACAAATTCAACACAGGTCACTGCTTCCCATCTAGGATTCAGGACGGTAATAGATAGTGGTATCATGGCACATTTAATACATTTTATGTGAATAAAGACTTCTGTTTCAGAGAGACAGCATGTCAAACAGATACAGGGATGCCCAATGTATTTCATTATAGGATTGCACACTTTTTCAGATGGAACCAATACGCAGTTCTTACCAGTAAATAGATGAGACATGTTCAAAATTTTCTCTCCTCTGTTCATCAACATTTTTAGAAAGAGAGAACTGACAAGTCTTAATGCACAAACCCTGTGCTTTTAGGGAAAGGGACTTACGAAGTAGGCTAGAAAAAATAAAGCCTGTATCTAGTGAATCTGGATTTATGTCAAGTAAATGCAGCTCTGTTGGGAAAACTGGAGGACTCTCTGGAACTAGACTGTCAACAAATCATGCGAGAACTGAAGAGAAGCTGCAGCAAGTAAACACCAGAAATAAGAGGTATATGTAGTTAAATTTTCAGGACAAACAATTTCAGGGCATGTAGAATTCAAACATTTTGCACAATTTGGCCTGTAAGAATACTGCATCGAACTGGGAGAGTGACTACAATTCAGCCTGGGATCCTGGATGTCACAGGGAGCACCCACACTGGCCAGGTCATGGAACCAAATGATGAAGTTACTGCCAGGAGTGGTCATTTTAGGCTTTCTGGATGTGTTGCTGTAGCACTGCATGCTGTGCAGGACTGCATGCACACCTTTGATGAACACAGATTTTCTTTCTGAGTGCACAACAGAGCCCTGCAACCAGTTTTTGCACTCAGCCCAGACTGGGCTCTCCAGACTGATCCCATAATGCACAGACTTGGTCTCAGTGACTGCCTGACTCATAGCCTAGGCAAGCAAAACCCTGTAAGCAATGCTGTTCTTCCTATGTCTTCTGTCAAAACCTGTAAACCTGCCTTGAAATTCTGTTCCTTTGGGTATTCTTTTTGCCTTTTCCTTATCTTGCTTATGACTTTTCCTCACAATATAGACAAAATGCTACCACTAAATGCATCTTCTAGTGTTGCTGTTTGAACCACACGTTCTCTTAACAACATTCAATGTAATTTCACTAGAAAACGCATAGTACGTAACAGTTTGAGCTTTTTTCTTCTAATAAGATAAATAATGGCATAAACCCACAATTCATGTCATTCTGGGTTGAATGATGGGATCAAAATACATTATATCTGTCTGTGCTTATTCAGCAATAATATGATGTGGAAAGCCTGTTGAACCATCATGGATAATTTTACTGTTCTTTCAGTCTTTACATAATACATATAGTATCATTAGTTCTGCTGTCATCCAGGGAAATAAGTTGTGTTTCATGGATACATCATCAGCTAAAAACTTTATGTCACAATATGGACATGCTAGCTAGGAAATATGATCTTTCAAAATGTGAATAAATCCATTAACAGTACTTTACTGGATTTTCCCCATGACTCAGTGGAATAGAGATTGGAGCAATCTGAAATATGACAAGTAAGGAAAGAATGGTCCTCAGGAAAGACTAAACAAGTTGAAACTGGATGGCTGTAGGTGAACAAGAAGTTTCTTATCTTTTTCAAAGGTGGGTGGTAGAGGGGGAAAAATATCTTCCCAGTTTTTCTATTCTCTTGAAAGACAGAAGACAGCTTCAGACTTTATATCCTATTTCTTCTCCCCTTGATCTGAAAAATTCAAAGGGAAACACTTTCCTCGACCAAAATAAAGGAACAACCAGCTGATGCAATATCTTCAAACAACATGGATACATCTATGGAAACATTTAAACCTTATTTATAAAACAAAACTCCCCAATGTTTATCAAGTGTGGGCCTCTTTAAGAGAAAAGTAAAACTGATTTGCTTAAAGCTCAGATCAGAAACCCATGGCATGTCCTCAAACAAATGCCTTTGCTGAAAGATTTGTCTTCATAAACCCATCTTACATAAATATCATCTTGGTTCAATTAGGAAAAAGCTTAAACTAAGATGAAATTTTTTTAAAGGATGGATAGGCAAGTTTGGATTACATTTATGCAATGCATTTTATTTAAAAAATAAATAGCATCATTCGGGAGACATCTACATTTTCGTCACAGCAGTTTAAATAACCTCTGTCCCTCAGCTGGAGGTTTGGACAGCACCTCAAACAGGTTCCCCACCAGCTGACTTACAAAAACTGACTACATGCAGATACATTGCTATAAAATGTAACTGATCATGTGTAACTACACACAAAATTAGTTACCCTCTCAGATTTACAAGGTATTGACCAAATGCCACAGGAAAAATCTACCAGTTGGAGAGAGGTAATTTGTCTAAATAACTTGTATGAGAACATACTCACCTGAATATATACTACCTTAAGACAGTATAAAATCCATATGTAAAGACTTCAAAAGAAATTTAACTATAGAAATGAGTTATTGAATATAAAATGCAAATTAAAATGTAACTTAAAATGTCTGGAAAAGCTAAACTAAACAATATTATAAAATTGGATCCTGAAGAGCAAAAGAAAGCATCATCCTAAAAAGACTACATCTAAACAATATTTTAGGCAAAAGTCTGAAAAATAAAAAATATTCAGGTGGAAGAGGAAGAACATCACAGGAAAAGTCTCAAGTAATATAGGCTACTGCTTTATATTTGCATAAAAATTGGGAGTTTCCAAAGGCTTAAAAATATATATAACTTCAGATTATCCATTATGATGTAATTCCCTTTCTGATTTAAAGAGGAAATTATTTTCAAGTTAATTGTCCACAAATGGCTTAAACATCTCTATTCAGTACACAGCTTTCCTGAAAATAACTTTGAAAACAAAACCATCTGGCTGCATGGAAGCTATGACAACCACTGAAGTCATTTAAAACAAAACAAATAAAAACCCCAAACCATTCTTCAAAGCAGTGAAAAACCTCAGATTTCATTTATCTGTCCACTAGATAGATCTGGTTCTGCCAAAAAGAACTTCTTTCAGTAGGATCATACAATTGCATCTGATGTATGACAGAATGATTGATGTAGTTTAATTTTGTGTACAGTACTTTGTACTTTTGTGACTTTACACTTACCTCAAATTGGCAGTGGTACATTGCTTTCATACTGAGATTGTTCTAACTGCTAGAATAGAACATATGTGATAGCTCTACAACCTATGACTGTAGTAATACTGTATTTAAAATATGTCTCTTTTCAAATATACAATTACATTTTTAATTTCATGTCCTAAAATGACCTTTCAGCTTACTAATTATATCTGACAAGATACACAGGGATATCATCATAATAGACTTAATTTATTTTCTGTAACAAATAGTTGCATCATCAATATTTAACCTGTAGCTGATATGATAGGTACATGCTTACCTAGTTATTAATTTTTCCTCAAACTGACTCAATGCACTAGTGCTAATACATATTATTTCAACTGCGGTTCATGGGAATACTAGCATAATGTCAAATGCCAATACTTGAATCAAACTTCAGGAAAAGCAGCACCTAGAGTAAATGCAAAGACCACAGTCTCTAGAGAGAAGGTAAAAAAAGGTCATTTTCATGACTAAGTGGGTGAGAAAAAGCATAAGGCTTTGAAGACTTTCCTGATTTATAGAGCCTGAGTTCGTTATCAGGAAACCTTTGGATACCTACAACCTCAACCAGGTGGGAAATCTATGCCTTTCATTTTAACAAAAAATTTTACTTTCTCCGTTTAGGTTTCTGCCTCGAAGTAGTATCAATCAGAGTATTCACTCAGTCAAAACCTTAAATCTGTCTAGGTGTTGGACAAGTACAGAAAATGTCTATTATGATTGGCATCTTAGAAATTTAAAGACAGTCTAGGCTTTGACATTGATGTATTTATTAAACTAATCTCCCACCATTAAACTAAGCTAATCAATTGTACAATCAGATGTCTGCATAAAGCCTCTCAAATGAGAATATAATGAATTCCATGACTTGGAATATTTTTTTGTCATTATTCTGTTCTTTTCCATCAATTAGGTGATAAAATGAGACATCTTAGGTAGCTCAAGCAGCCAGCTATGCTGCAAGATGATCTGCGTGTCTGGTTACAGGTATAGAAAGCATCAGGACACCTACCCCAGCCACAGAAATGCCAGTTCTCTTTTATAGTACAGCACTACAGAGACAAGATGTAACAACTTGTTGAGCCCTTACTCACTTATTTTATCCTTTGAAGTTCTAGCAAGCATGTTGTGACATTTTGTGCCTTATGGGTGACTCTCAACAACAGGCTTGGTTCTACTTGAATGGCATAACTGTTCCTCACAGCAATTACCATTTCTATTTTCATCCTTTTCAGATGGCTGCATTGATGAATATCACAGGATGACACAGGTTATTTTTTCCTCAAAGACTTCACTACTACCATGCTATTTTGACATGATTCCCACGTATCTTTTCTGATACTAGGCTTCTAAGCTTACCCATGCGATGTTACACACTTCCATCTGAGTGATTGGCATTTTGGGTCAGAAAAATACGTCTTAATACTGCTAAAAAGCATTCTGAGCTTCATAACATCACAGAAGAAACTTCTTTAGGCTCAACCCCCATTGAATTCTCATATAAACCATAACTCAAATGAACACAAGACACACAACACAGGACTACTATTTTTAGATATTCACAGAGGCACTTCTATACTCAAGAGCTGAACTAACTACTACAGTACTGGCAGGGAGCTGTGAAAGGCTTACATTCTGCATGGCAGAGGCTGCAGGGTGTACTACTGGAACTACTCAGACAAGATGATACATTTCTTATTTTAAATTGGTTTAATTAAGAACATTTTTTTCCTAAAAACTGACTAAATAGAGAAAAAATGCTTTTAGGTTCTCACTCTTACTGATTTCCCTGCTTTATTCTCCTTGTCAATCTCTCTATTTCAAATCACAATAAATTGCACATGAACTTTTACAACAAGCAGATATAAAGCACTGCCATAAAACACCTTTTCTACCTTCAGTCACTAAACAAATACTTTGTTGCAGCATATGTTACAGTTGAGATGGCTACAATACACAGAGTATCACCATGCAACTTCAGAAGGCTTTAAGCATTCACCCAAACAGAGTAACACCATACCATGTGAGAAGGCTTCAAGCGCCTGCCCATGCAGAGCAACACCACTTCAGAAGGCTGCAAGTGTCTGCCCTTGTTCCTCATCAGAACCTTTTATCCCATCACCTTTGATGCATTGCTCCTGTGTGCCCTCTGCTCCCTTTGGTGGTTGGTCAGTGCACCTGGGCACTCCCTGGCCCATTGCTGCCAGTGCTGCTCACCTGACCCACACAGCTGCAGCCCACTGGGGATGAGGCTCGGCCACAGCCCCATTCCCAATTACCACAAACCGTGTATCTACAATACTTCTATATTGTATCCTGTAAAACTTCTGCAGGAGACTCCTAAGAAAAAATAGAAGCTAGTAAGGAATTAGTAAATTACTTCACAACCAGTCTGAATGTGTATCTGACTCTGTTTCTTCACAGACTAAGTCTGTGTGTTTTATTTGTTGTTGCTTAAAGTAAAATGCCATTAAAAAAAAAAAAATGCAATGTACTCTATACAATTCTTTCAGTAGTGCCTTTTCCTTGCAAGCAGACTTCTTCTGTGACTAATCCATGTTCCTCTTCTTGATCACCATCTTAAAAGATAGTTAAATTCTCCGACCTTGGAAGAAAATGCTGCAACTTTGAAGCCAGCTACTCCAAAAACTCAATTTTACCCCTAAAATCCAAGTCACATGTAATGACACACCAATGCCATCTCAGTGTTGCACTGCAGTTCAGACCACTGCATAGGTGGATGCAGCAGGGAGGAAGATCTGGGTTATCAATTTACTGCAGTCTATTGTCTAATTTCATGAACACTGGTGATGTAGCATGAGACAAGAGCTGGCTAAGAAGCTACAAACTGCTCTTTAA
This sequence comes from Zonotrichia leucophrys gambelii, assembly GCF_028769735.1. Classification (NCBI taxonomy): domain Eukaryota; kingdom Metazoa; phylum Chordata; class Aves; order Passeriformes; family Passerellidae; genus Zonotrichia; species Zonotrichia leucophrys. Next base: position 46,012,546 of record NC_088171.1, on the reverse strand, counting down.
AAGTGTGCTATGGGCACCGTGATCAAACGTCTTTTGGAGACTGAAGCTGAAATCAAACTATCCCTGAGGAAATGAAAGGTAGAAGAATATCCTCCTAAAGTCTAAGTAAGTTAGAAATGTTTGGGGTCTATCTAGAGAGCTCAGAATTCATAGTCATCATTATGGTAGTAATAACTATTTCTTTGTAAAGATCTGTGCATTGAAAAGATATTTTTTCCTTTTTTTTCAAGCAAAAGGTTGAAATTGGATGTTGGTCTCGTGAGTGTCATATTTTGGATATGCAGGTATTAAACAGACTTTAACAATACAATACACAAAGACATCTGAAATCTAGTTAATCCCTTGACATTTGACTAAAAGTCAAAGCAGCAGACCACAAGATGAATAAGGATACTTCAGCATGAAAGCTGATCTTTCATGAGGTGTAAATGAGTTATGATCATCTAAATACAAACTTAATTGCAGATCTGTTCTTTTTAATAACTGTCCCTGCTTTAAGCACCTAGCATGCTTTCTTAGTATGATATTGAATATTATGACTGCTGTAGCTGACATTCTACACTTCCACCAAAAGTCCTTAGAAATTCCAGATTTTACACAAACTGTTTAAAGAGCCATGTACTACTAATTGTGGTCACATTTTCACACAACTCAAAGACTACTTTTATTGCACTAAACCCCATAATACCCCTTTTACTTTAGTTTTTTGAGATTCAACAATTTAGACATATAGTTTAGGATTTTCTCTTTCATATATTGGAAACTTGTTTTTGACATTGAGATAAACATCTCTGCTTGTACTCTGCTAGGGGTAGTTACTTCAGTATGGTAGCCAAACACAAGATCACAGCAGTGCAGTCTGGGAAAGGCAATTCAATTCAAAATGACAATATTGAACTTTTTATATAAATCATCTCCTTACACAACCATCATAAAAAAATTGGTGACTGATTTATGGAGTATAATGGGATTCAGAAAAGCTAAAAATGTAAACTCATAAGTAATACTGGGCTGAAAACAGTTTACTACATCAGCCTTGAATAACAGTGGAAACTTGGAATTACTTTTGAAACATGCTAAAAATAGCTCTTTATATAAACATAATAAATTTGATGCATTATCAGGAATAAATAGCTGCATACAGACTATCAGAAGTTATCCACTGCAGCCTATAAGATCTATTTTCTAACAAGATGTTTTGTTCTTTTCTTCAGAATGAAGATCCTTGCAAAGCAATTAAAGTCTTTGAAAGACATTTCTCTGCAATCTAACATGATATACTCAAACTCTTCCTACAAACAAAATGATGCAACAGTTAGAATGAAGACATTTCTTGCCTTTGAATACCACCCATGGATAAACCATACTCAGAGTTGGAAAGCACTGCTCACTAGACAACAATTCAACTTTTTCTGGTTTTAATTTGTACAAACTATGTGAAAAACAAACCAAAACCCCCCAAAAAATCACAAGTAAAGAAAAAAAGCAACAAAGAGACTGAACTGAAAGCAAAAAAAAAAGTTCATACATCTGTTAATTGTACTTGAGTATAAGAATTTCACTACATTAAGTGCTGTGGTGCACTTGGCTATTTATTAATCATCACATCCACATAATGAAGCAGCCTTGCAGGCTCACACCACTCACTTATCAAGCAGCCAACCCTGACTTCATGGTTTGTCTTATGTATAAATTTGTCAGTATGTCAGTGCTTGTCACTAGACACACATGTAAGAGAGACAATGTGTTTTCAGTAGACTGCTCTAGTGCCTGTCTATAGAAACAGATGATCAACCATTGTACTCCCACAACACCTGCTTAGGAACTCAGTCTTAGCATCTAGAACAAGGTTTTCATTTTGGAGTCAACAAATGTCAACCCTTTTAATAAGACAGGCACAAAGTAATATATGGCTAAAGAGATGACCAGTAGAACTAAAAATACCTGTCTTCATACAGATCTGCATCCTGTATCTCTGCCTACCTCTATGCCAGTTAAGTCACCATCCTCCATACTGATGACTCCCTGCCCCTGTTTCTGGAACCTTGGTGCTGTTTTGTTCTATGTCACCCAACTATAAGCACACCCTCCAGCATGAGTTGTTCCCATGCACTGACTGAGCCTGTGGGATCATTTCATGGGTGCCCTCCTCAGGCATTGACCAACACACCATTAAACTCAGTGGTTACAAACCCAAAACAGAGACTGCAGGCATCCTAGAAAGAAAATGGGAAGTGGATACTGAAAAGGCCACAGTGACATATTAATTAATAGATCTTTACAGTACGTAATGTATAAGTACATATCTATATTTTGTACATGTCATGTATAGCACTATTCTATTTGCTGTATGCTAGTGAAGAATATTTCATTAATAAGGCTTTTGTCTTTCTCTAAATTATGGCATTAACTTGGGTCTCTGTCATCAGATAATGATCATTATCGATTGAATACATATTTGGACCTCTGTGCTCTCTCAAGTGAAGTTAAAATTGCCCAGTATCAAAAGATGGGGAAAGGGAAGAAAGAAAGATTGGCAGCCAGAAGCCAAGACAGAGGAAGAGAGGGTAAGTGTCACTCTCTTAGAAGACCTTCCTGAAAATGACCACAATTGTCTTGGCTTTTTAATATCTTTCCTTAACTATTCACAAGGGACCCTCTATTAATCCTACTCTCCTTATTGAATTCCAGTCTCAGTAATTAAACTGAATCATAGTATTCCCCTCTGATTATTAAGTTGAAATTGTCATTAATGTTAACAGAACAAATGTTTAATAGCTGATAACACAAGTACAGGCCATTTTAAATTCCCTCTGTGACTTCAGTTACATATGTTATTCTCCATTTCACCTTTAAACACATTAAGTGGTTATCAGTACATGTCTGATGTATTTTAACACAAAAGGACAGTTCAGGGAAGAAAGAAATTAATACCAGGCAATCCACCTTCCATGAAAGTTGCTGAAATAAACAACCATATAATTTTTTAATAACAGGAAATCACAGAAGCAGTAATGCAGAAAGTGCCATCATGCAAGATTTCCTTGAGAAAGGGGAAAGTTCAACCTGCAAGCTATAGCCCTTTAAAAAAAACTATCACCTCATACAACTCCTTTGAGCAAGTGAGAGTTCTGAAGGCTAACAGGCACAAAAAGAAACAGTGACGTGGGTCTCTAAATGATCTGTCGGCAAAAATACAGCTTCTTGGCAGCTGAAGAAAGGCATGCACAAAATTGGAAAGAAATCTTCATTGCTAATGCCTTGACTCTTACATACAAAAATCTCGACAGGACTGACCATCTAAACTGAGCTCCTTCTAATGTTCAGCAAGTATCTATGGTTTTTAATTTCTGAAGCTCCATATATACATGAATTAATTATCACACTGTAAAGGGGAAATAAGGGAAAGTAATGAAATTATGAAATTGGCCATAATACTTTGTCTTCAGCCTTTTTTTTAACACAGGAGAACAGCTCATGAATGTTGAATACCTTCATTAACAAAACAGACACTGTGTTAATAGGATGTATTAACATGCATGTTCAGCAAGTTTACAGATGACATTGACGTGAAGAAAGCAGCTGATGTGATGAAGGACTGATGGAATCAGAAAGAACTCAAGAAGCTGAAGAGCTCCAAAAAAAGGCTGCCAGAAACCTTTTTAAGTTTAACAAAGGCAAATACAAAGCTCTGTACTCGGAAAGGAATACATTCATATAATAGTACAGGCAGAGTCTGAAAACACACATCATGTGGCCCACTCTCCTAAACATCTTGGTTGCCCTTCTCTGGACTTGCTCCTGCTTGTCAATGTCTTTCTTATAGTTTGGAGCTCAAAACTAGACACTACAATGAATGGAGGAGAATATTCACTTTCCTCAATCTTTCAGTTTTTCTTTCTCATCACAGACCTCTTTTGCCTTAATGGCTGCAAATGCACACTACTGACTCATGTTCAACTTTTCTACTTGGACTCCAGGATATTTTTCTGCAAGAGGAAACTTAGTTTTCAATTTACTAGATTGCATTCTTCTCCATCACACAAAAGTAATTCAAAAATGAGAAGTTAAATGCCAAAATATGGTAGCAGAAGTTTAAGGTGTTTTCCTTATGTGAACACTATATTTACAGACAGTAAGGCAAAGGATATAAAGCCCTTCAATTTGCACAGAATAACTTCTCTCCCCTTTCAATTCAAAGAAAATCTAAGAGTCTGCAATTAAAGGATCAATATTCTCATAACATCTTTGGCAAACCAAATTGTACAAGTTCTTTACTTGACAATTAGGCCCTAAATCAATAAGGCACTGGCCAAAATCCAGGTTTCCAGTACTCTGAAGATTAGACAGTGGGGAAAAGGGATGAGAGAAGATGGGGACATTTGACTTGAGCTAAATTATTTTTGGCTTCTGTGCTGCTTTCTCCAGTGTGGTTGCTGAAGTTCAGTGAGCCCAAGTTAGTGTTATCTAATCAGTATTAGTCTGAAAATATTACTGGAGTCATTAGGACATAGCACAAGAAAAAGACTTTAATAATATTTCTATCCTGCTTCCTTCATTTGGAAACTAGCATGACTGAAGAGATGTATTTTATTTTTGGAGCAGATGAAAAGTGAAAGAGCACAGACATACTACCAGCAGCATAAAAAGCACACAGGAGTTTGCTCTGTAGGACAATAAAGAAGAGATATTTAGGGAATGGAGGCATTTCTGCCATGCTGTTAAACAGTTTTGCACCTAATTTGCTACACAGAAAGGCAGAGGTGTATTACTTTAAGCAAGGCATGCCAATTATGTGGTTACAGTGCATGTGGGACTTGAACAAACTTCTTCGCATTATGCAGTTTTAACAAGTTACCCTGCTGCAGCTCAGGTCAATGCCAACTTTGGATTTTGCCTGACACAGAGCAGCTGTGCCTAAAGATAGTAAAAGCAGCACATCCATCTCAATCCCAAGAAACCCCAAGCAGTTCTAAGTGTGATAGGCAGTTTGGTGAGAAATAACCAAAGAATCAGCACCCTATTAACCAGCCCTTTCCAAATTAGCCATACTATTCCATTTTTTCTCCTTTTTTGTTTTCTCCTGGCTCTGTTCTCCACTAATATACGACTAACTTCAGAGTTAATCTGTTTGCAACAGAGGAGAGGAATATGTTATTTAGCAACAGTGTCACGTTCCAGTTTGTCTCCTGAATAATGGCATTGCCCATCCAATGCCTTAAGACTAGAAAGGTTCAGGAATTCTCTTGCTTTCTGGGTCAGTGTTTAAACTACTATGCTAATTATGAAAATGAGGACATGATTCCTACTACCTGCCTTGATGGATTCATAGGCTGGAATGTGTACCAAAAAACAGTATAAATGGTAATATAACCTGTGTTGCTAGATGTCACTCACCCATTAATGACAAACAGAAGAAATGCTATCAAAATGTATGTCTTAAAAAAGGTTGCAATTTATATAGATTTCCAATAGCAGAAACCTTTTCTTCAGAACCAATTTCTAAATAAAAGAAGCTTACATAATAAAATGCAGTTAAATGAATCATGGAATCATAGAACAGTTTGGGTTGGAAAGAACCTTTGAATGTCATCTAGTCCAAACCTCTTGTAATGAGCAGGGACATCTTCAGCTAGATGAGGTTGCTCTGAGCCCTGTCCAACTTGACCTTGAACGCTCTCACGGATGCGTTCAAGGCATCCAATCACTCTCCAGGCAACTTGTCCAGTGTCGTATTACCCAACATAGGTGGTAAGCATTTCATGAAGACATGCAATGGTTTGTAAACTAAGACTTTATAGTCAGCTTGGGTTCCACCCCATTGCTCTACATCATTGGACTGGAACAGAAGCTATTTCTTAAAAGTGTGCACAAATATTGTACAGCTTATCCTTTCACAGGTTTAACTAGTGAGAAAAGGAAGAATTTGCAGAAGTGTCTCTACACTCTGCAGTGATATGGTTATTACTCTAGTCCATTACTTCCTTCCCAAGCCATTCTTCAAAGGCATAATGTAATTTTCAGTTAGTAATTCTTTTGCAAGCACATTTTCCTGGAAGAACAACTTTCTAAAAGTTAAATTTGTAATCAAATCAGTAAGGAAGGAAGAGGAAGTGATGAGGAGGACATCAGCTACAATGTGATAATCTAACAACCACTACAAAATCTAAATAGACAAAAGCTAGTTTCACACAGTGCCAGATACTACACACTGGGAAACATCTGAGAATAAAGGAGATTAAAGATGAAGACGACATACCTTCTTGAAAGAGTGGAATCATGTTCACACTTTTGTTAGCAACAATATTATTCAGTAAGACAATTACAGTTTGCATTGTATTCCCAAGTATACTGTCCTGGTATCTCTGGAAAAACAAAACAGTAAAAAAAAAATATAAAAATCCAGTATTTCTTTTGCAAGGTTAGAAGACTATTACCTTAAAAAATATGGTAATACAAAACCAGTACTTTCTCAATCTGTTAAAATTCAACATTTAAATACTATAAAACCAGGCAAATATCTTAGATAACATCCATTTCAGGGACCCTGTTCTTAAACATTAGACCGAAATTTCTCCTATGTTCTTTTAAACGAAATCAATTCTTATCTAGATTTAAAATGTTAGGACTTTTCAAAATGGCATAGAACTTTATCAATCTCATCTCTATATATTCAGAACCAGAAATATTTCCCTTTGAATTTTTATTTTATTAATGGCATTATTGTTACTCTTTTCAGTCTCAAGTTGATAACCCCACCATAAGTCTATTTGTTGCTTTTCTTTGTATACATTCATAATTTCACAGACATATCAAAGACCTCTGACTGTATTGAAATGCAGCACTTTTTTAATGTCTTATGTTTGAAGATTGCTTCAGTGATTTTTCACAATTGTTGAGACTACACTGAGAAGAGGAAGGCACCAAGGTTTTTAAAGAAATTTATTTTCTTGTGTTATATTCTCTACATTTGCACACTCAGGCTGAAAAGGATGGATAAGGCAATGCAACCAATATGCATTTATACACACATGAGGGACAGTAATAACTAAGAAAACTTCCAAGAACCCAAAATAGGAAAAAGCCTTGACAAATCTCAGTTTAGATCTAAATATAAGCCTGAGTACTCTTCAAATCTTCCTAGAAGGTTCAGGAAATACTTTGTCCAATTTTCAGACTCAAAGTCAAATATATATATATACATCCAAAGTGAAAATAACAACTAAGAAAAAATTGTCATGTTTCATGCATCATAGGTCTCTCACATGCACTTAGGTAACTTCCATGCATCCCTTTCCCATCAAATCTCTCAGTATATTGGTATTGCTCAACTACTTCACTGCTACAGAATACATCATTTATTAGGGTCCACCTCCTGTCTGACAATTGAAAAAATTTAAAGTTGAACATGATGAAACTTGTCTGAAGTTAAGCATTTTAGATGGCAAAAATCACTTCAGCTCTTGAATACAGCCAAAGGAATACTTCCTGTTTCTGCACTGAAAAAATAAAATGCATTATTTCCTACAAATACCAGGGGGAAAAAAAATATATATAAAAAAGTATAATACATTAACAGAAAATTAAATACATAAACATACACAGACTTCTATTCAACATCACATTATATGAATTTTCTATTCACAATAAAGTGCTCTAAAATACATCATAAGAAGAGACAAGGAAGAGTGCCTCACAGCCTTTTTAAGGACTTTAGTTTCTTACCCAAGCCATATATCTGTATATATATATATAAATATATATATATCTCCAGGAGCTCTTAAATTCTATTTAGTTTATATTGCATTTTGAGATGTTATTTATGATTTCCATAAAGAACATAATAAATATCTGTTCCTCTGAAGGTTTGAAATACAGCCTGATAAATTCAAAAGCAAAGTTGGAAAGTATAAACATCAGATTCCTCAAAGGTAAGGTAACCAATACAGGAAACAGACACCATAAAGCCATAGTACTAAAAGTAAATTTGAATTTAGTTTCCTACAGATATCTGAAACATAAGAAAAACATTATTTTCAAAAGAGAAAGTGTTTATCTGGTAATCTATCATCACAATATCTTATAATTTTCTCCTAAAGAAAGCCTAGAAAACAAGACATTAAATAGCAAGAATTACTATTTCCACTACTAAGGATAGTGATAGATACACTAAAAACATAAAATAACAAAAGCAAAAAATATCCCCAGATGTCAAAACAAGATCTCACTCAAGTATTTTGTCTGCAGATATAATATTTCTATTACTGCTTCATATATTTGAAGTAAACACCTTCTAGTAAAATTCCCCTTTCAGATATGCAGTTAGAAGAGAAGCTGTTAGTTGCTTATGATAACAAACTTTCACATTTACCAGGTTAGTAACATTTCAGTGAAGTCATTTTTGCTTTTAATGGACATCAATTGTGCTTTGCAACCCTCTGCTGAACAACCAGCACTGATGTTTTCTACGTATATCAAAGCACAAATAACAAAACTTATCTTACCCTAAATACATACAAATTAGAATTCAAGATGCAATGTAGATATCTTGAGGAAGGAAAATGGTATCTTAATGAATTAAATAATCATACAAATGGTATACTCAGCTGCACTACTAGTGGTTTAACATATGTTCCATGATGGGTTTTGACAAGATACTAGGTTCCAAGAAGCTACAGGTATGCTTTACTTATCTAAGCCATCACTGATTGCTGTTAGACTCAATTTTAGAGGTTTATATAAAAATATTTAACTTCATAATCTATCAAGGAGTAAAGCTGATCTAATTTGTGTGCACAGCACCACTGACTGTGGACATGTAATGAACAGTGCACTTGACAGCTTTAATAAAACATAGCATTTGCCAGCAGAGATAATTAGAATTGAAGCAGTAAAATTCTAGTGTTTGGCAACACAGATGAAACAACTTCATTAAAATGTACAGCTTCGGCGAATGAAAGGCAGGAAAGCACTGGACCCTGAAGAATCAGCCTTCTTAAAAATAATTGCTTCAGTGCTTAAAAAGGACAGCTATGAAATACCAAGGGCATAACAAGGAAATACTAGTATTAAAAAAAAAGAAACCACAGAAGATAAATCAAGCTTTTCTAATAGGACTGAACTGTATTTAGGCCATTAAACTTTTCATTCTAATTTTGAAGGGTTGTACTTTCACAAAAGAAATCAGTTGAGGTATTTATTTAAACCAGTTAGGTAAAAAGGTGTGAATTAGCAAAGATGGAGTAGGAATCTTGGCAAGACACTATGGCTAAAGCTGCCTTTTCTCTTCCTCTAAGGGGATTAGAACTTAGAACAGTACTAGGCAAACTACGGTATTTTAATTACATTTTAGATAATAAAGGAGATTGCACTTGTGATAAGAGGTTTGCAATTTGGGAGACTTCACATACATGTCTGCTACTTATGTATCTAAGAACCCAGAAGAGAAAGCCCTAAATGCTACGTTTACAGATGTGCTATAATTAAATCTTACACTACATACCACAGTACTCCTGCTCATTCAAAATAATCAGAGTGATTAAACTTTACACTCTCCTTCTCAAGCTTATATATGATCAATGAACACAAGTTAGGTAAGGAAGGGAACATAAGGATATAGAGGCTTGATTTTTCATACACTAAATCCATTGAATGAAGAAAATTATAGAAATTAACCATATTCAAATAAAGTTATTAAAATATGCCATTCTTATCTAATGATTCTTTGTCACAGTATAGTTGAGATGAAATAAACCAAAACATTGATGCTTAACAAGGACCTATTTACAGGAACATAGTTTAAGATTGCCTTCAATCTAGCGTATTTTGATTTGCTATTACTTTATGAAATAGAGAATTAGAAACTTTGGTTAATTTTATCTCTAACTTTAATCTCTAATTTTTGTGGCCTTTGATTCATAAGACCAGTTATGCACAAACTGAAAGCATATAATATGGATCTCTAACATTAAGGTAATCCTATTTTCCTTATTAATTATCTAAATCAGGAGTAAGAACAGTCATATCTCTTGCGACTCTGCTTTTCAAAAATCAGACTTTTTCAAAAGTACAGTTCTACCAGAACTAATATTTCTGAATATTTCCCTCTGAGTATGGTCACACAAAAAGGAGCAACTAATCTGACAACCAATTTCTAGAATGATCACACTTTTCAGATGTATCACAATGGTGACATATTCAGTTCACATGCAAAGATTTTTAGTCCTGGAGCTTTCACAGAAATTCCTCCTGGAATATTGAAAAAAAAAAAAGAGCATCTGCATTCTTAGTCAATACGTGCTTAGGAAAAGTCAATTGATTATAGGGGAAAAGTAGTGATTTTGAAGCATTAACTAAGGAGAAAGAAAATCATTAATAAACACCTAGAATGTCAAGCATCAACCAACAGAAAACAGTAGAATTAGTCTAACATTTTGTTCTAATACCCACTGCAGGAGGCAATGCAAAATTTCACAATCTTACATTCACTGTTACATATGAATCGCAAAGCAATTCAGCAGCAGCTTTTAAAATAGAGTAACATTTCCTCTTTCTACAAAATTGCACCTAAATTTCTGGCAGCAATGAAACCTCAAAGCTTATCCTTTTGCTAAAATCTTTAATGAAAGAACTCAACTCTCATGGAAAATTTTCTTTACTGTCAACAGAGGGAGTCTGAGTAGGCTCCTCTCTCAAGCAGAGTCAGGCTTCTTCACAGAGAGGATGCTCAGACTCAATTTCATACAAAAACAAACTTCCCCATTACCTAGAAAACGGTAGCTAAACAAATTACCTTTCCGAGGATTAAAGCTATTCATTCTGATTAACACTAAGGTTTCCTAAAAAGAAAAATTTGCATACAACTGAGCAGACAGTATGGGAAAAAATCTATACAGATATCTCACTCTGGAGAATTCCAGTATTCTGGAAGAATTTGTGCCGATATGCTCTGAAGCAATGAAACCCTACAAGTTTCATTTCATTCAATAGATACTACCACAGCAGTAACTTCATATTTGGACTCAAGTCTGGAGATGCTATGGAAAGTCTCAAGTAGTTGTGAAGCATTTGAACTGCAAACTCACTTGGGAGCTGCATTCAAACATTATGCCAAAAGCTACCATACCAAAATATTCACTTATCAGACTTGAATTTCCAGCATTCATGAAAATCTACTTCTTCAAGAACTCAGAATGACAGATAACAATCAGTGGACATTTTTTTTCTGCTTGGATTTTGCTTTGATGCAAAAGACACTTTGTCACCACAAGGAAAGAAGTCTCTTATACTCTGTTCATTAATCCACCATCAGCTGTTAAGAAATGGGTCTCTGTCTCTTCTCCCTCAGAACCTGCTCCCATATCCATAGCTAACTACTTGCTAAAGCAGTATTTAAAAGCAAAAACTGATAGTGACTCAGTTTCTGCTGCCTACTGAGGGGTGAGAGATCGAGATTGAAAAGCTTTTCCTGACATTTTCCATAACTGAAAAAAAAAATCCTGACCAAAAAAAAAACCAGCAGAGGAAAAGCTATGCTTTTACAAGGAAGTAAAAGAGATAGAAAAAATATCCATTGTCCCTCTTAATCTCAAATTGAATGTTTTATTCTTTGTACTCAGACTCGCTTAAAATCCAGCAGTGTTGGTGAAAAAGATGTTGAATGAGAAGCCACAGGCTGACAAAGAAGTACAGGGAAATAGAACCTGTCTAAATGAGGAAAGGATGCTTTTCTCTACTGCAATTTAGTTGGATTGAGAGATATATTAAAGCTGCCAAAAGGGACAGGAAAAACACATTTACATGTTAAATATTTTTGACTATATGCCTTGCTTTATGTGCTCTACCCTCAAAATACTATTTAGTTTGAAGAGCATTGTTTTTTCCCACACACTCACATTTACTCAATCCGTAATTACAACAGAGAAAGCTGATAACAAGTTTATCAAGTTAAACTTGAAAACAATGAAGGGCTGTTAAATGAAAAGGAAACATTCACTGAATCTTCTGTTGCTAAAATCATGGTATAGTCTGATTATATTTGGCACCTTCAAAATACATCGTTGCTTAATTTCTATTATTACTTATTTTAGGGATTATTTAAGTAGCTGATTGTAATCTGAAAGACATTAGGAAATTATATATATATTTTTTTTAAGTCACTGTGTACATTTCATTTGTAGACACCTGTTCATAGAGATTTTGTATGTTCCCAAGAGACATGTATTTAGAAAACAAGCATACTCAACAACAAGGCTCTACCAGCTATCAATCTACTCAGCTCAAAGTACACATCCTAGTGTGCATGGGTGTCCTAGGAAACTCATCTTCCAGCCTTTCCCCACTCAAGGTACTCCTAGAGTAGCTACACCTGTTAGTTGATACCAAGGCATCAAACCACATGGGAGGAAACAGGGGGGCACTAACAATATTCCTCAGTGAACAGACTGGCAGAAATGCTGTAAAGTAACACAGCCAGCATTATTATCCCATGAGAGAGAGGGCATTTCTTTCATATTTCTGTCCTGAGCTTAGGCAGACAAGCAATTATGCTTGCACCAACTATATTCCTACTAGGAATATATTCCATCTCTAACTATATTCCACTACGCAGTCAAGGCAAGAGAAGCCATGAACTGATTGCTGCAAAGGAAAACTCTACATTGCAAAACACTGTGTTTATTAGGTGTAAAAAATTATTAAATAAGCTTATTAATGACGACAGTGGTTTTTTGTGGTGCTATATTCAATAAATATCTCTTAAACAATAAGTTTGTTTGCTTAGTAGTGAAATTCATGTGTACTCTAAAGAAATATTATAGGGAGATTTTACCTGGCATGATTTTTCTGTGATTAATATCCATGGTCAGGATGAGACAGTTCATGATTGATTCAACACTTAAATTTCCACAATTTTAAAATCACTAGTCTTGTCCCTTCCTTCTGACACTGAAGAAGATTACAGAATTGAGTATCTCCTCCATTTTAGCATTTTTGTTTCCAGATGACTAAACACTGAAAAAAAGTATAGTAGACTAATGTATGTGTTGGGTTTGTTGGTTTGAGGGTTTTTTGATCAGTTAATTAAGGACCATGGGCACGAATAAATCTTTACCATAATCACATGATTAAATTCTTGAAAACCCAGAAAACAAAAAAACATTTTTATTATGTTACACTATCTTTGTGAACTAGAGGAATGGAGTTTATGAGCAAACTATCTCTATAAAGTTTCTTCTTCCATAAATTAGTGGTATATAATCTTTATTCTCAATTCTATCTCCAGTTAATGTTCCTGATAAACAGTATGTGTATTACACAAACACACTTTCATATCCATGCATCACAGTGTTATCTTGGCATTTATTCAAGAACTTGAAGATGAATGTATTTTCTTCTTATGCCAGGCTATGGATATGAATTCCAAGAATAAAAGGAGCTGAAGTGGATCCAGTGGTCTGAACAGAACTGAACTGTGATAGTGGAGCAAGGTTAGAATTCAGAGTAGTCCTAAATCTGTGTGTGCCCCCGAGTGATTAAAACTCCCCTGAATGTAAGTGGATTTGATACACATATTAAAGCTAAATAAGACTTGAAGCATTTGCTATATCTCTTAATGTCAGCTTACAGACGTAAGTATTTTTACAGTCCAGGCCTAAAAAAGGCAGTGCTTATACAGCCATCAAAAGTTTCATCACTTTCAGAGGAAATAGGAAATGAGTCTGGTATTAAGAGTCATGTTTGTACATTTGGAAAGAGCAGTTTGTGTTCACAGCCAGAGAACTTCTCGACTGGAACAAACAATGATAATAAAAAAAGATAGCAAAAGGAAGTACAGTTTCTTTTTCTATGTAAATACTAGAAACACTCTTTCTCTTTCAGACACAACAGGAAGGAAATTTATTGTTATCCAAAAATCTCCCGCAGACATACAAACCACTCATGAGCTTAACTTGGTGTCCAACAAACAAGCCACCAACCCCATTCCCTAATTAAATTCTGTGCATGATTAACATAATTTTGCTTTATTACTGTTCACCAGAAGGAACAGGATGTAGTCAAGATGAAAAATTAAAAAGAACAAGTAAATTAATCTAGAGACTAGAGAGAATTTCAAGGTTAAATGACAATACTTTCTCCTTGCTTAAATTTTTCCAAGATATTGCTGCAGTTTCCAGACTCTACAGAGTTTGCTTTTATATTAGCTATGCCTGCGGCACCACAACCAAAGACAGCACATGTATCTTGGTTATGTTGGTCTGGGACAGAAATAGCATTTTTCATTACATTGTGATTTTTATTTTTTTATTTGTTTTCTTCCTGCTTTGCATTTAATTCTTATTTTATCTCTACCTGTGACCTTAGAAAAAGTGAACACAAAGTTCACTTTAATAGGTCATATTTCAGGTACATACATTTCAGAAATTTACTTTTGAAGTGACAGCCCCATTTTATCTCTATAAAATACTAACAGCATAATGCAATGTCAGTCACAGGAATTAATATCTTAATATCTTCCAGCCACTGGAATTCACTGATATTGAAAGACAGCTGCTCCCTTAGCCAGCAACAGACTGATGATGCTAGGCCACAGAACAGCATCTGAAAGAGAACTGATGGAGAAAGAAATGACAGCTAAAAAGAATAGCAAAAATAGTAATTATTATTACTCAAAATACACTTGCAATATGAGTTTTATAATTAATTTTTATGTCCTAATAGATTATTATTATTGTGAATTTAAGATGGGATTTAAGTAAAAGAGAATAGATATAGATTGCATATAAGGAAGAAATTATTTGCAGCAAGGGTGCTGAGACACTGGCACAGGCTTCCTAGAAAAGTTATAGATGCCCCATCCCTCTAACTGTTCCAGGCCTGGCTGGACAGGGCTTTGAGCAAACTGGTCCAGTGAATGACATCCCTGCCCAGGGCATCCCTTCCTAGGAACCAGATGATAGTTAAAGATTCCTTCCAACCCAAACTATTCTATGGTTCTTTGATTTAGTTCTTACCACTCAGAATATTAAATTAAGACAAAAAATAGTAATAGCTTCACTGAGAAAATAAACAAGAATATAGCAAAATTAATTTAGGACTAGCCTGAGCCTTGCTCCCATAGTGGCAGTCTCAATAGCACCAGACAGTAGACAGCTTGAAAAATTTACAGCCACTCAGCACTACAGGGTCACCTAATACCCCACTGATACTCCATGAAGCACTCTGTGCACTTGCCTGGCACAAACCAAGCACTACTTCTGAAAACTCTTACTCTCATCTGTTCCAAAGTCAATTCTTATATTGCAAAGAAGAGCAATGACACAACTTACAATTAAAAAGCTTAACTCACATCTAGAAGAACATAAGGAAAGGAAACCAATTCTGCTTCTCATAAGCATTTGCAAAACAGTATCAGATGCTATGACTTGAAAAAAGTATACCTCTTGCTGTTAAATATGATATCATATTTAATTTATTCAATTTTCATCAGAGATTAACAGATGGTTCAAAGACAGAATCAGAAATGGCTAAGTTCAGCAAAATAGGAGGCTCTCCTGAGCAAGCTCTACATCTTTCTCAAAGACAGAGGAAGTTACACTGCATTCTGTTATTACAATTATTAAGAATATATTGAACAGCATTTTTCTTTTTGCACATCTTTCCAGGGTAATCTTCAAATAATTTATTATAGTTCTCTTCACAGCCTCACCCCATCTTTCCCTAAGTCATTTCTATTTAAATAACCACATACTGATTCAAGAAATCAACTTTAGGAATACAGGTTTGAAAATTGCTATAGTTCATTAAAATAGATTCCACTTAATGACAGAGATATATTTCAGTCATCAATATGTAGGGCATAGGTTCAATTCAAAACTTCCTGATTTTCCTCACTGTTAAGGCAATTATTGCCTGGAAACACAGGAGATTCCAGTGCCTTCAGAGGGTAACAAAGTGCCTTCAACCCTCTAAAGAGCGAAGGTTTTTTGTCCTTCATATACCTTCATTTCAGTGGTAAACAGGCACTAAATGATTATGAAGGAACTTATATCTATTGCTTTATAAGGATATCATATATACATATTAAATATATACATATTTAATATCCATTAAATATGTATATACAGACACATGAACATACACATTTGTTTTCTTATAAAGTATTTCAACTGTGACACACAAAATTCAAATGAAACTATTCTAGCAATGCTGAAAAATCAATGACTTGAGATTCTATGCTGTTTCAGAATGGAGCTAGACTTTCAATTTCCTTAAATATTTAAGACTTCAAACAAACATTCCCAGTGTGCACTGACACACTCACTAGGTTATCACACCACCTGTAACCCACAGTAGTTTGCTATCTTACAAGAAATGTAGAGGACTTCAGTTCTTTCATTTCTACTCATTTTTACTGAAAGTCTGGATCATCAGTAGGCTCTGTGACAAGGAAAAGTTAATATATACAAACTGAAGCAACTTCAGTGGGAGATGGTGAAAGATGTTGATAAAACATCTTGCTTAGTAATCAAAATATTTATTTTAAGCTTCAGAAACCCAGAGTCGCCCGTTTCCTCTAGGATGATTTTGAACTTGAATCTGCACATGGGCCCTTCCCCTAAAGTATTCCTGATTGGCATGCCACTGGCTACCCTGAAATCTGCCTTCCCTCCTCTACCTCCCATTCAACTGTGGGCAGAAAATTCATCCTGAACAAAAGAAGCCTTTCTCAGTGAAACATGCATCCAACGTGGAATAACATAATGAAATCCTGAAATAACCCCTATATTTCCTCTCCCAAACAACAGACTGGAATCCTGAAAAGAAATGGGCCATGATCACAGAATCACAGAACATTCAGAGGTAAAAAAGACCCACAAGGATCTTTGGGTTCAACTCTGAAGCGAATGGCCCATATAAGGTTCAGCCCCACAGCCTTGGTGCACTTACCCACTGAGCTGATCAGTGATTAGGTTCTGCTGCCCTACCCAAGTTGTCTACCAGCAAAGAACAGATTTATTCCCGTATGAATTGATAGCCTGAAAAGGAGCTGGATTTTTTTAGATCAAAGTAGCATTTTGATGCTATGGGAGAGTCATAAAATATCATTGAGAACTAAATTTAATAATACTAGAGGCTAGACAGAAATTTAGCCCATATGTGGTGGCACACAATGTGGCATTGCACTGTAAAAAGAAAGAATAAAGAAAAATAATAAAAAAACCCAAAACCCAACTAAAAACTGCCCCAAAAAACCAAAAAAAGCCCACAAAAACCCAAAGAATTGTACCACTGGATTAAGACAGCATAGAAACATATTTTATATGAAGAAATTAAAATATGAACTTTGTTAGAACACAGAATCTTAGTAATAACTAAATTAACATTTTTAATTACTCATAAAAGGCCACCTCACAATTATTAGGTAGCTATATTAGTCTTTTACTTCATTCCATTCAATCTATACTCCCTGAACAGTTATTCATACTGAAAAATGTGTACAATAGACGTGAGGGAACAAAAGGATCAAAGAGGAAAACAGCTAAAATATATCTGAAAAGCTGGTAACAGAAATTTTACAAAAGCCAGGGAGAGGAGACTAGAGTATCATTAGCCATTTTCATATCCTAATGGAACATGCAAGTTTCAGTCTGTTACTAAGAGTGGGTCCATGGCAAAGAGCCCAAATGAGGTCTGAAAAAGCATAATGTACCTTTAATGATTGAAATAGCAAGAAAATTAAATCTAATCATGTTTCATTAAGCATACTTTAGCTCCCATTTTTACTAAATTATTCTATTATGATTTCCCAACTGTCTGTTGAAATAACCTTTTACAGCAATCTAATTCACCATCATAAACAAGTCTCATTTCTCACAATGAAGCCCCCTGGGATTAGTGAGAGGAGATGGAAAATCTAAACCTTGCCAATCCTGCAGCCACTAAGGTAACCACTCAGGGAGACAAAGATTTTTGTTTTCCTATTTGTGGCTGAGATCATTAAGATATAATTAGAAATGTATCCATGAGCATCAGAGCGTCTGTTATGGAGCTACCATTCACCCAACAAGCATCCTCTATACTAGTCTTTAAAAAGCACAGGGGCAGGCATAATCCCCACTTCACTCTCTGGAGAGTTCTGCATTAAATGGACTGCATTAGACATCCCTCTCACTCCCTGCTTTTTAATGGAACCTTATACATGCATGCAGTATTTTCTCAGACTCCATTGTTACCATCAGAACTGCTGGTCTGTTTGCTTTCAGCAATATGCTCCTGCAGAGCCATCCAGATGTGAGCCCTAAAGATAGCTACGTGCAGGGAATTTAAATCCTGCTCCAGAACTTGACACAGGGCAAGCAAATGTAGAACTTGAGAATATACAGTCAGAAATGGATTGTTTACAGAATAATCCCTGGCTCTCTGCAGCAGTGAAAGGAGCTATCAGCCCTCATACACATCCTTTCTGCTTTAGTCAAACGAATGAAATATGCACCAAGGAGAAATATTGCACTTCACTCCAATAAGTAACTGAAAGAAATCTGGTTTTCCTTTGTAAAGACCTTAATTATTACTAAACTTCATATCAAATAACATGACAGCAACAGAAAATTAAAAGCAATGTCACCCACCAAACAGTGCTTAAGTATCTGCCACAGGGATCAATTTGGGGCCCCCAACTAAACTGCAGAATGTAAACTGTCAGTCACCATATTTAGCATCATAATGTTTGAACAGGTTATTATCTTATTTGGTAGTCAGGATTTTGAAAGGAACCCAGTATATAAAATAGAAAGAAAAGGAGTTGTAGGGCACAACTTTGCTTCCTGTACCCATAGGAACAATAAGAAATACTTGATCAAACATCCAATGGGCAGAAACTGAACCCTGTAATATAAACAGGGGATTCAAAAGAGAAATCTGAAAGAAAAAAAATTACCAAAATTTCAGCTGAGTCTTTGAAATGATGCTCTATTATAATTGCAATTAGAAAGTTACAGTGGGTGAACTAAGATTGCCTCATGGTAGGCTTAATCTTTTTGCATACACATGGCTAATGAATCTACCTTAGCAAAGTAATGATTTTTAAGCTTGCCTATAAAACTGTTTACAAAATAAAATATATTTCAAACCTAAACATTTACTACAATGAGTAAATGGCTACAGGTAAAAACAAAGTAAAAAGTAGAATATTAAGATTTAAATTGTTTTGCTTTGTGGAAGACTGACATTCTAAAATCTAATTATCACCCTGCAATACAAACTCTTCAGGAAAACATTACCACAAGGAATGCATAAAGAATACATGACTGAGGCCAAACCAGACAAATTTCTAGATAAATGATCAGAGTTCAGATGCATAATGCAGAAACCTCTGCCAGCCAAAAACCATTCACAGACATTCAATATTCTTTTACAAACTCTATTGTGAAGCACACAATAGCTCAGTACCTTACTCATCAGAATGCAGCTGGTCAATAAAGGTACAGTCAGCAACTGCCACATTCCTATGCCAATATTTATTTAGATGAGATTAAGAGATGTACCTCAGCTGTTTGACAGAACTGTGATAATGCCACAGTAAAATTCTGGTCACAAGATCAATAAATCTTACTCTGAAAAACATGCATTCCAGATTTACTTCAATATATATTTTTCCTTAAATGCCTTCTCTTTGCCCTGACATTTACATTAGCAGGAACAATTTATTAGCAATTTGCTCTTAATCAGCCTGACAAACATGAAGTGTGGAAGAAGTGAGATTTTGCATTAATATTGCTTCTACAGCAAAAATAAATTAATTTTTAAATGCAGACATTAATCTCCTTGGGTGACCATTGATGGTAATTCCTTTTTGCATCACCCATTTAAAATTTTTCATAAAATTCAAAGAGACTATGGTAAGGTCATTATTTCTCCCTATAACTTGCTAGTTAAAGGTCATAGAGGACACACTTTGGCACTAGACTTGTGAAGTCTTACATTAAGAATAATCTGTCTTTTTGCAGCATCTGCCTTTCACACGTTTGCATCATGCTCCTACAGCCCTTCCTCTTCCATAGGTCTCCACGTGCCCTTTAGCTCCAGCCGTGATCCAGGAGCGCAGTGGGAGTGAGGGAATGCTGCAGGGCTGCACTCCAGCCAGCAATTACAGACAAAGCAGCCCTGCCAGCTTCCCCAGGCTGTTCTCCTGCTCCCTCTTCTGCTGCTCACAATCAACTGCCACAGAACTCCTGGGACTAGGCACATTTCTTCTTTTTTACATCCCACAATACAGTATGAAGAACACTTACAAGGTCACAAAGACTTTGAGATTGCTAACAGAAATAATTTGAGATTGTCACACACACATGTATATATATGGACATTTTATTTATCACACCCATGCATATATATATATATATATGAATATTACAAAATTACAATCTGACTTTGGGAAAAGAATAAACAAAATGAAATGTGTCCAAGGTGTGGGCACTGTAAGACTGTGAGAATAGTAAAAAAGCTTAAAGAATGGGAGGTGAGATTTATCAGTTACTGATAAAAGTAGGGTAGGATGAACAACGAAAAATAAAGAACTTAATTTGTTTAATCTTATTCACAGCAGAACCAGTCATCAATCTAGAAGATTAACTGCTTTAGTTGCATTTCTTAAATTAAAATGTAGGAGAAAGGCAGTAAATGCTACAACTTTCGGAGGAAAGGGGTGTGACAGAAGTAAGATGGATTCTGAAGATGATGATGCCAGTTAAATCTCTAATTAAAAAAAGAGCACAATTATCTCTCTACCCATCCCAAACCACCTCCCAAATATTTTTCCCTAAGTGGGAAAATTGTCTAATTATAATGACTGAGTGATGTTTTGATGTAATAAAAATTCTGTAAAAATGTGCTACATTAAACATTGACAACTCTGAAACTTGTTCATAAACAATGGCTAAGTATTAATTCTTAAAGAAAATCCAAACTTCTTTGTGAATTCCACAAATTAGTATTAATTTTTAACTCCACAGCCAGCCAAATAAACAGCACAGACTGAAAATTAACCTCATAACTCAAAGCTGTGTATTTTTAACTAGCTAATTTCTCTAAGAAACAACTTGCTTCAGAAAACAAGTCAATCTTTTTAAGTCATAAAAAATTAAACTGGTTTCTCAAATAAAAATGGGAATTTAAAGACACATTTCTGCAGCTAGTAACTAGAATAGTGCAATACAGAAAGGTTCCCATGCATTAATTTTTAGCATATAAAGCAGAATCTGACAGTTCAAATAGAAGGTCTACCTACCCTAACAACATATCTAAAACACTCAAAAACAGAAGAAGTCCTACATGACAGGTATACTGAACACTTTCCTTAGCCTCCAGGAACTGACAGCCCAAGGACTTTGAACCAGATGCAGTTTATACATGTAACAACTCTCAATGGATTTTTTGGTCCATTAATTTGTCCAGTCTATTTTTTAATTCAAGTAAACTGAGGATGCCATGGAGCAGAGCTGAAAGCTGACCATAACCCTACAGGAAAAAGAAACTGACCTTTAGTCAATTTCTCAGATCCCAGCTTCAAGTTTTCTTTAGTTCTTATAATACAGATCTTGTGTGAGTGGAGACAGTTAGCAGCAATACTGTTCCCTATTCACCTGACTCTGGCACAAATATATCAACTATCCTTCAGATGAAAGCATACAGAAGGATAATCTCTTTCACAGTAGCCCTTCCAGACCTTTAACCATCTCTGTTTTTTTTTTTTCTTTAAACTATTTGCAGTTCTAGTGTAAACATTTTGAGATGGGGAACCCAAAATCCACACATGGAATAGCACACACAATGTTTCTCTGCCTACCATTGCAATACTTCATCTTAGATTTAGTGTGTTTTCCAGACCCAGGACAAAGGATTAAACAGATGTTTTTATTAGACTGTGTTTTCATCTAACTACAATATCTCATTCCTGAGTGATAATGGCAACACATCTTGCATGACTGCAAGATAGAGCTTATAGAGCTGTGACCCTAGACAGCAGTCTCACATCATGCAATACTTCAGAACACATACAGTTTTCATATCTGCTTTGAAAAGGGGTGCAAATGAAACTGAAAGTAAGCAGTATTAGGTGCCAAAAAAAACTTGAGAGAATTTTAATTACATGAAAAAAATCACAAGATCCTGGAGGTTATTCACAAAACTTCTATCAAAAAAGGCACAAATCAAGTGTGATAAAACAATATGTCAATGCTGAACAGGTTTATGACTACAAAAAAACCCTAACCAAAACCAACCAAACCAGATACTGTTTAAGAGGGAGAAAACTCTGCTTTAGAATCTCTGCATTGTGAACTTTGTAAGTTCTTAAAAGACTGTGTTAGCTGAAAAAATGAGAGGGAGAGAACATGAGCACCAATTGTGTTTCTATCCAAGCCTTAGGGCTGTCTGTAGTGATGGTCAGTCCAGAACTCTCACTCATGGTGCTCTTGGTGAAATCCATCACTACGGAACATAAGCTCAATACCCTTCTGCCTTTAGTTCCCAAGACTGACAGACTGATCTGTCATCTAAAATGAAATTCCTGATAAAATGTTCAGTGAGCATGGAAAAAGGTTATAAACTCTTCCCTCAGGCTGGACTGGGAGAACAATAACAGAATCATTCCTGATAGAAGGGGCCAGACAGAACAAAGTAGTATAAAATGAATGATTGAAGAATTTTTATTAAAGTTTTCTATCAATATAAAGTGACAAATAAAAGAAAAAATTATTTCCCTATCAGTGCAAAAAGTTATGTATTTTCCATACTTTTAGAAGTCTGGGAGATTTTTCACATATTCTTCACGTAAATACTATAAAAGTCTTCTTACTACATAATTCAAATATTCTACAAATTTTAACTGTCCTAAAGCTCATAGAGTTCAAAAAAAAAAAGGTCTTAGTTAACATTTAAGTAAACTTGTTTTCCAATAAATAAAATCTAATATCATCAGCTTTAGCTGTCATGTGGAAAGCTGAAGTTAGCATGTTCCCTTAAAGGTCAGAACTGCACTGTTTGTAAGTAAAAATATAATCACTAGGAAAAATTCTCTACAGTAATTTTTAAACTACTCAATCCCAAAATTGAAAAAAACCCTGTTTAAAACACTGTTAAAACACCACAAAACTCATACTTCAGGTAACCTTGCATAAATGTCCAAGTGTATTGAGAGATAAAACAAGTTGGCAGAAACACTCAGTGACTTTATACACCCATTCATTCAATCCTGACCTACAGTCTGCCTTGGATTTGGTTCATAAAACACCACCCTCATGCAGTATGGCTCAGATAAAGAAGAAATGGGAGGGGAGCCAAACTAGCTGAATAAGCATTGCCATTTCAGTCCATCCTCTTTGCTTACTTAAAGGTCAAACCATGCAAGTTATTGGGAAGCAGGAAAAAGATGAAGAGCTCAGAAACCCAAAATCACCTGAAAGACTACTGACCCAGATCCTGGTCTAGAGGAGTTAATGTCTAAGTTCAATAAGGCTCAGTAGATGGCAGCTACAATGCTAGGACATAACCTGTGGGGTAATTTTTTTTCCAGTTGGTTGATTTTTAGGAAGGTGTACAGGACTGGGACAATCAAATCACAGAATAAACATAAGTCTGAAGGTGCCTCTGGAGCTCTCCAGTCTAGCTGGCTGCTTGGCTCAGTCTGCACAGAGTCTCCAAGGATGGAGATATTACAACCTCTCTCACCTCTCATTCCAGTCTTTGACCACCCACCCCACAGCAAAAAGTTTCTTTCTATATCAAGCTGGAATTTCCAATCTTCTAGCTTGTATTCATCCTGTCATCCCTCCACTGTGCACTGCTGAGTCAAGTCTGGCTGCATCTTCTCTGCACTGTCCCACGAGGCAGCTACAGGCAGGAAAAAGATCCTCCCAAGATTTCTTTGAAAAGGTTGTATGAAGCTTGTTCTCTCATCTGCTCCAGACCCCCTGATCATCAGGGTGTGTTGTAATCTTCACTGCAGTGTTGTTCTTGCCTCTCTCCTGGGGGCTCTTCTCCATTCTCTGTAGTGCAGTTCTTCTTAGCTCCTCAGGGGCTCCTCCTGGGCTCTTGACCCACCCCTTTTTATTCCAGCTACCTTCACAAGCTACAGCTGCTGCCCAACTAAGAACTTTGCAGCTGTAGCTCGTTTGGAATAGCTAGGACCCACTTATCTAATCCATAGGACTCTCACTACATTTCAGTTGTTGTATTCTTATTGCTGTTATAACAATACATATATTCAGGCCCCCACAAGGGTGGGCTTGCTCCAAGATGTCAAAGGTTCGGGGTAAGCACTGTTACATCTTTTACAATATGAACAGTATTTGGACACAGTATTTGAAAACCAGATATTCCAAACAAGTTTAGCCTTCCAAGAAAAACTAACTTTTAAGAGTTGTTCAAACAACCACCATTACCACATTTGTAATTGGTTTAAGGGAAGTGCCAACTACCAGCATCCAGCAAGGTTCAAAGGACAACAGGCAATCCCCTCAATACAGGACAAAGCTCATGGATTTTGAGCAACAGCCAAGGGCCAGCACATAGTAACAAGCAGAAGTTCTACCCTTTGTAGGCGCAGAGACCTGTAAAACAACTGTTGTGTTGGATCTTAAATCATCCCTGAAGGGATCATTCTGTATTTCATACCATAACTCTGGATGAATATTATAGTTACTCATTAATTGCTTTGAACAGAGCTTAAACTGCATCATCATCATACATCCCTGCAGCACCTTGTTTGTCCCAATCAAGAGAAGATGCAAAAAGACCAGAGATCCCAGCTGAGTCTAGGTCACTTTAGAGCAACACTGTGGAATGTTCTTGGGATGGTCAGAGCAATGATGTGATAAATATATGGATCTGCCATGCAAGGAACAACAGAGATCATGACTTTGTAACAGGTTTTTCTTTGAAATTGTGAATATATTTTCTTTCAAAAGACAACTTGTAAGATATTATACCATAATACACAACTATCCACTCTGGACTACTCCAGAAACATTTATGAAAAAAAACCCACCTTCACAAAACCAGTATGTTTGGCTGCTTATTGAAGACCAGTAATATATAACATGAAGAGCAGGATCAAAGAAATGGAAAACAGCCACAGCAGGACAAAACTCAGATGTGTTCTACTATCAGCAGTAATCATGGTCACTATTTTTGCAAAGTACAGATACCTATGCACTTCACTACCTGTTTGTGATTTTCTTACCCACTATGTTAAAGCTAGCTTTAAAATCTTGCTACAGTCTTTCAGATTCCTATTTAATATCTGTACAATTTTCAACTTTTAGGACAGGATAAATAAATAACTACTAACAAATACATAAGACTATTGTTTATACAATAGTTTTCTTATGTCCCTTAGCACTGCATATAAAATAGAAAAAATAGCTGGGCAGCATACACACTAAAATATTAGTGTCTAGCATTAGAAAGCAATTCCTTTAAGATGTAAATAGCTGAATTTTCTTCCTATACAAGAACATAATGTTGTCAAAAATGCTGTGTACTCAATTTTTCTCTGAAGTGGAGCTCCAGGTGATTTAGTAAATAATCTTATTCCTTCTCCTAAAAGGAGCACTGGTTCAAAGTAATTTTGCAGATAAGAAAGAGAATGATAGAAGGATATGCTTTATCAATACTTCTTTTTTTAATACCCATTTTATTATGCAGACTATCAATTTATACAATTAAAATTATTTAAAGGATGGCTTTGCTTCCTCTCATTTTCTCCATCAGCAATCTTACTGGGGATAGATTTACAGACACACAGCCATAAAATAGGCTGCCCATATTTACTTAGTGCTTCTCATAAAAAAACCTGAATACCTTCTAAATTTAATGAATTCATCTTCCCTACATTCTTGTGATGTACATTTATAGTTTAGACATTACCATACTGTAAGAAAAAATAATTTGAGAATTTTGTTTTAATAAGGTCCAGCTGGGACCTTAAACAAGCTTAGTTTCAGAATGATGAGAACCAATTGCTGAGTTTTCTCAGAGTAAAGGTGTTCATTGGAAACCCAAAGGATAGAAGCATAACAAGAATATGGTGAAAAAGAGGGGTTATACAATTTTCCCAGAGTCAAGAATAAATGTGGATCAGCAGCAGGAATAGGAAGCAGTTCTCTCAATTCTCTCACTACTCTGTCAACAAGCCTATTTTTCATCCCAAAAATCATGTACTTCAAGTTTTGAGTTTTTTCATTAACCTGTTCTAAAATATTTGTAACAAATACACATTTAACTACTTCAAAAAGAAAGTTACATTAAAGACAGACAAAATTATTTAACTCAAGCAACTCTACAAGAAAGGCTGAAATTCAACTGAATTCAACTGAAATTCAGCTGAATTCAAAAAAACCAGTATCAAAACCCAACAACAATAATTATCGCAATGTGATGGATGGAAAGTAAATCCAGCTCTGTTTAAAGCTGGCAGCTGTTAGCTCAGAGTTAGGTGGAGATATCTTCATGAATTGCTGCCATAGACTGACTGCAGCACAGACAACTCTTACGCTCTGTGGTTGTAGCAAATGCTGAAAGTCTAGCATACATCATGATATTGAAATGATATTGAAAAAGCAAAATGTTTCTTCCATTGTTGGCAGGAAAATGCCTCTGCAAAAGAGAACTTTTGTTGACCTTATCACTGGGGAAAAAAGGGCCAGAGACCAGTGCTATGGAAAAGGACCTGGGGGGTCCTGGTTAATGGCAAGTTGAACATGAGTCAGCAGTGCCCTGGCAGCCAGAAGGACTCAGTGTGTCCTGGGGGGCATCACCAGCCAGGCAAGGGAAGGGATTGTCCTGCCCTGCTGTGCACTGGGGCAGGCTCAACTCAAGTGCTGGGGGCAGGTTAGGGCACTACATTGCAAGAGGACATCAAACTATTAGTGTGTGTCCAGAGAAGGGTGACTAAGTGCAGCAGCCCATGAACACTCTCCCTTTGATCAATCCCCAAGCCCTCAGCCCTGGAAACATAACCTACCATAGAGTTAGACCTCCCAAAGGGAAAAACAGACTCTCCCAGTGACTTGATGTCACAACTTCCTCTGGTTTCTCCTTCCCCTGTCACTGGCTTAGCATCCCTGGAGGCCAGGCCCCTCTGTCCAGCCCTTAGCTCTGCTCCCTTCCCCTTTATAAACTGACTGCTCCACAGGGTTCACTCTCTTTCCCAGGGTTTGCCCTTCACCTACTGTGTTACTCTGCTGGAATAAAATCTTGCCAAAGAGCTTCTCTTGCCTCTATCTCTGAGCCAGCTGCAGTGATATGAGGTTTGACTGCATTACCTGAATGTTAACTCAGCTTGCTTTTCGACAGGAGAGGCTTATGGGGATAAGAGCTAGGTAGCAGCACCTACCACTTTAACACCCGCATTTTTAAGTAAGGTGGTGCAAGGTCTCAAGAGAAGATCTACAAGGAGCAGATGAGGTCACCTAGCTTGTTCAGCTTGGAGGAGAAAAGGCTGAGGGGAGATGTCACCACAGTCTATGACTACCTCAAGTGAGGCAGCAGAGGCAAGATGCTGATCTCTCTCTGGTCACCATCAATAAGACAGGAGGAAATGGAATGGAGCTGCATCAGGGGAAGCTCAGATTGGACATTAAGAAAAGATTATTCACAGAAAGGGTGGCTGAGCACTGGAAGAAGCTCCCAGGGAAGTGGTTGCAGCACAACACCTGACACAGTACAAGAGCATCCAAACAAAACTCTTAGTTATGTGATGACTAAGGTAGTTGTGAATGTAGCAGGAGTTGGACACTATGTCTGCAGTTGGAAAGCACTAGTAAGGATCAATCTACGGTTCTGCTATTGCCCTATCTATATGCAAAACCACCACACATCACATGACAACATCTAGGGAAAGAAACCAAATGTCATGTATTCTTGTTATTAATCACAATCAGAAATTGTGTTTATACCAAGCAGTTTGACTTCTAATAATCTTGTCATCTGTTAAGAACACAATAGTTACACATTAATAACTATTAAGAATTAATTCCATGTACAGTGTTAATAATTTGAGAGATCAGTTGATCATAACAGATTAACAACCCAATTCAGCACTAATCAAATATTAAGATTATAAACACTTCCTCAGAAACTCCTGACTTAAAGATCACTAAAACAAAAGAAAAAATCTGTTTCTGAAAATAAAACTTCCTATCAGCAGGATTCCTCTTCCTGCTAAAAAATTCTCAGGAGATGTCCACTTAGAAATGTTTATTTCCAGGAGTACAAATTCAGATGTGCAGGCTTAACCCTTTTAAGTATACACTATTTTCAAGTCAGCAATTTAAAAGATAAAAGTAGTCTCAGGAATCTCATCCTAAAACTGGAAGTGCTTAAGCAACTTAGAGTAATGAAAAAATCTTAACATTCCTATCAAAGGAGCCATATTTTATTCCTAGAAAATTGGAACTTAACATACTGTACTTTTACAGTCCCTTTTACAGTGTCCTCGTTGGTGTATAGAAGCACTCCTATTACTTTGATTTTACATTAAAAGAGAATAAATACCTTACTGAATGTTGACACAAGACTTCAATGCATTGGTAAGAAATTTGTCAGTTTGGAAATGATTTAAAACATTCTCACTGGTGAAGTGTTCTTCTTGTAGTAAATTTTACACTTGCAATACCTTTATCATCTTTAAATGATATATTTTAATTTTTTCTCAATATATTCCCAATAATATTCCCAATACATAAATTCTAAGATAGTTCAACACTATTTCACTAGTTTCTCCTAAACCCATCTTTGAATATTAAATGCCTTTCAAAAACTAGCAATTATTTTGCTTTATAAACTACCCATTAAAATAGGGTTTTGGCACTTTCACTTTCAGAAATCTTCATAGATTACACTCTTAATCTATCACAGCAGTTTTAAATGCACTGCCAGAGTATGCAATTTGACTATTAAATATAGTAGATTTGAGAAAATGTGTGTACTTCAGAAAAGACAAAAATACAGATATACACTATGGATACATTTAAGATTTCTAACTAATATCCATCCTGTAGAAGCCATAAAAATCACTCCTAGAATCTAATTTCAGTTACCTTTTAAATGCAGGTTTTCCCTAACAATAGTGATGAACTGGTGAAATACACCAAAAAAAGCCATTGCATTGAACACCTTTGTAACTGCATCAAAAATACAGAGAGGAATAAGAATACCCCACACAAAGGCATTTAAATAAATAGTATTTCCTGTTCTTTAAAACACATGTAGACTAAGCATGCCCAGATACCTTTGTGTTGATTTTTCTACTAGAGAGCTGACTATAAACTAAGAATTGAGTATGCCTACAGTGAGATGTCCAGAGCAATTAATCAGCATCAATCTTCTCATGCAAGCACTGAGCTGACTTTAGGTCAAAGCTCATTTACAGCATAGAAGACCAAGGCCCATTCACACTAAATGCTAGAGCTTTTATTATTTGCCAAATTTACTACCCTAATTTTCTCCAGCAGATTAGTTCCACAGCATAAACTTATACTTTTGACAGAATATAAGAGAAAGAGTATCCTAATCTTTTGTTTCAAGTACTCATCCTGGATGGCTTATGAGTACTTGCAAGAGTTAGAAACATTCTTCCCATTCTTTCAGACAAACAACAAGATGTGCACCCCACTGGAGTAGGAGGTGCTTTCCTTAACAGACACAAGTAAACTAATGCTTCAAATGCTGCAATTACATCTGATCCATGTTCTTCTATACTTATCATCCATGTGGCTGCTAGACAGCAAAATACCTCTACCTCTTCCCTCACATGATACATGGCTGTAATCTCTCACCAGAAAATAAAAACCAAGCAAAAGAGGAATGATAAGGCTCTTATTTTTCCTCTCCAGCGTTCTTTTTCTCAATTTTTATAGTATTTTCCCAGGTAAGACTGGCCGTAAAACAACTATTATTTTTAAAATGTTTTAATTGGATGGCTTTGTTACTTTAACTGAATCACAAGGAGTGGCATCTCTGACCATAATAATTTCCTGTGGCTTTTTTGTCCTATTAAAATTCAAAATGAAATATAGAATCCAACCATAGGTTCCACTTGGATGCTATACAACTTCTTTTTCACACTTGTTTTTTTACTTGAAGTACTTTGGTTAGAATTATTTTAAATTTAAAAAAGAAAAAGGCAATCTAACTATACCAAAGGAATCTAGTTATACATGGCTATGTGTCCTCTACTCAGACAAAATTTCCACAAAATTGTTAACTTCCTTGGAAAGAAGTTGCCATACAAGAAAGCTGCCATGGCTTGTTTCTTCTTTTAAAGTGCACATTTATCTATTTCTTATGTAACTACTACAATTTTTCTTTTAATTATGCTTAGCTCATATTTTCTCCCTTAGTGATAACATTAAACTCTATTTTCATCTGCAATTACCACAAAATAAGCAAAGCACACCTTCTAAAAGGACTAATGACTGCCACCATAACATGATTTTGAAGCATCTTTTGAGTGCCCAAGCATAGGTTGCCTGCAGTCTATCAAAAACATGATTAGTATATGATCCTCTAATTTAAGATGTCCAACACAGCAATCCAAGATACACAGTGACAGCATAAAACTTTCAAACCTATACACAACTAGGAAAAATAAAAATATATGAACAGGACTGCAAAGAGAAATCTATTTGGTATTTTCATACAAAGAGCTTTCCACTGTATTTGAAGGAAAATAATTTAAAATATGGAATATTGAAGTTAATTTTAATTATTTCACTAATGCAAACAGAAGAGGTCGACTTGGTTGTGTTAAGAATAGAGTAACAATATAAATAAAACAACTGTGTTTGAATGGCCTGTGCAACTTAGACATGAACACACTATCTACTAGCAAGAACTGATGGTTGTGATAATATGCTGGTGTGACTAAAAGCTACACCAGAAATTTTAATAGGATAAGCACAGAATTGACTACTGGGCTTTAAAAACAGAGTAGCACTGAGCTTCTAATCACAAGCATCATTAACTTTAGCTTTAAAACTTAGCAGCAGAAAAATAGAATTTCACCAACTACACATAATTTTTTTTTCTATGCAACAGCTTACATTCAGACAAACCTAAATGAAGATCAGGTAATATTTATGATGTTAGCCTTTTAAAAGTAACATAAAACAGAAATTAACATTTATGTCAACTTCATTGCTTGCTACTCAGCAAAATCTTGGTAGCAATCTAAAATACAAATAGCCATAATTTACAAAAATGGCACTTTTTGTAAGCACTTCCAAATCCTTTATCAACCTCATTCCAGCATTATAACATAATAATCAAAATCAATACTTCATAAATTATAAACTAATATTGAAGACAGATGGCATAGGTTTGACATGGCAAAATATATTAGAAATAAATACTGAGGATGTAGCAATAAAAGGCAGCAAGAAAGTACAACATTAAATATATCCTACAGTAACTTTTCCTGCTACAACCCCTTCTTAATCAACAGCAGCATTTCATATTTATACCTTATATCAACCCAAGTTTTGGCATTATTTACATAGCCATGGAATTTAGCTCACCATATTTCATCTTGCTACCAAGGGGAGTTTGCACCTTTTAATTTTTTCACATTATGATGTCAGCTTTCCTTCTGATTTTCCGTCCTTTACTGTCCTGAAAACACTTGTAAATTGTCAATAGGTCTCCATTTTTCCACAGATACATATCACTACATTTTCACTGACCACATTAGACATTATTGCAAGATTGATGTCTACTCATATTGCAGTCACACCTTCATATTGCTTTGTAGGACTACTTATAATCTATAGAACCTCTAGCACCAGGATCGGGGATCATGGCGCTATGAAATTAATTTGCATTGAGGTAAACCACAACATTCACCCTGAAGTTCTGTAAAGAATAACTGTATTCAGGTTTTTCACACACTCAAAATCACATCATTAATGTAGACTTCCTAAGTGCAACTGAGTGTTGAGAGATGAACGAGTGCAGAGGGTTTCCAGGGGAACTGGAAACTCTATTTAAAGCTTCTTACTAATTAACTCACGGACTAAACCCTAGTTCAGGTGAAGATAAATTATGGCTATTTTCTTGGAACAACTTTTTAGGTAGACAGTAACAGATTCTTTTTAACTAATCCAGTTCTTTTGCTTGGCAATTATAACATTTACAAAATTGTAGTCATAAGTGACATGAAAGGGTACTTTTCATATGCTTTGACTGAATTCAGAGATCTAAATGGTACAGAGAGATGATAGAGGAAAAAAAACTTTGCCAAATCTCTGTTACTGCTTAGACCACAACATTGGGTAGTGTGCAGTGTAAGAGGTAACATAACTTTACACTGATGAGCAGTGAAAAGCAGTCATATTAAAACTTATTTCTTTTGAACTACTCAGTATCTGCAAGCCATCATGTCCTTGCTACTGTGCTAGCTAGATTAAAGCTAGTACATTCAATCCCACTTGGACTGCAGCACAGCCTAGAAACAAAGACTGCTAGTGGAACTGCTTTTCAATTTTAAGCCCACAGTACTTCCCTTCAGAGTCTAACAGAGTCAATGTACTTCCAGTTGTATTGTATAAAATAACATGAACTATATTTAATAATACATAGAAAACACACATTGGATATTAAGTCTTGGCATAGAAATTATTAAGTAGTAGTAATAAACCATAGACGAGATAGTAATAGCTCTACATTAAATTACTGTCAGAATAAAATGGAGTATTGACTCTGAAGCATAATTCAATAGTTTAGGGTCTGGTAAAGGACTAGGTATAATAACAGATCTCAATTATATGTGTTAATCCTTGAAATCCATAAAAGTATAAACCTAGACAAAGACTAGTTTATAGAGAATAATGGGAATCAAATTACATGCAATTCCCTTCACCCACATGACTGAAAATTATTTCAGAAACCTGTAATGAAGAAGTTTGTTAATCTGTCCTGTTCAATCTATTCTGTTCAAAAGAAAAACAGCTAAATGATTAATCCTTCCAGTCTGATTTAGTCCTGGCTCCTGAGTTTTCCCAACTGCCTACCACTCCTTGCTGAATTCAGTTTTCTGTAGGGAAAGCAGAGGAAGGGCTTCCCACCTTCCTTTACTGTTTCTGGTGTTACATCTCACATCCCTTGACCCAAACAAGAACACAGCTCACAGCCAGTGCACTGTTACAGCTCAAATGCTGTATACGGCAATGGAAGCAATTAATTACAGGTGTCCTCTCTGAACAAAGCATGTTGAAAGGGGAATTTTTTTTCTCCCTGAAAGCTACACAACTTTTTCCCAACTCCAACCATTGGCTCAAAGACAGCCATAGGGTTTCAAGAGAGCTGCGAAACCTTGAGAGACCACTAGTCATGTAGACGATTTAGAGCTAAACTGTTTTACTCCCTAAAAAACCATGGAACTATTTCTAGAACTCCTGAGGTCAAACCGTATGTGGGGAGGTAAGGAGGGAGCATTTATGACAGACTACAGCTTGTCCTACTTACATGGTATGACATTAAACACATTTTAAATTCCATGACTACAGATACATTATACAAAAACTTTCAATACCTGGGAATATTTTGAGTGATCATAACCATGTTCAAATACTCATAGCTATAAACTAACATATATATATATATATAAATTTCAAGACTCTAGCACCTGAAGACATTAACTAAATATTTAAGGATATTAATATGAAACACTTGACTTGCATACTTTACTGAGGTCTTCTTTTATTAATACCTAAAATTAGTACTCATCCTGTGTCAAAACTATCTATGAACTACAGTAAAATGTATGGCTTTATTCTCAATATTTATCACAAAAAGAGATTTGTAGACGTATGTACAAAAAATAACATAAAGCCTGTGTTCTGTATGTTGCTGGAAAAAAATCTATCATCACTAACAAGGTTACTTTAATAAAAAATGGCTTATCTAGGTATGCAGTGTTAAAGAGATTCAAAATGATAGTAAAATAACTCACTGCAAAGGAAGAGTGAAGATTAAAATATTGAAACCTAAGAAAGGAATATCAAAGTTGATCCAGAATCCCATTTATGAACCTCATCTAAGACTGAATTTCAAGAATGATATAAAAGCAAGTATGCAATCTGCCTGCACTACATACATTATGTGTATTTACTCATAATGCATATTTAGTATTCATCAGGAGTATGCTTACAAGACAGGACACTTACCTGACACAACTTCATGAACTTAGAAATGAAAAAATTAACAAGAGACTGGAATCTAACAATGAGAAGGCTAATGGATAGCTTAGTACCCAGCTTCCAAACTAGCCTAAAGATCTCTCTTCTTCATGAACATATTTGTTTTGCAACATTCCAGAGAAACAAACCGGACAGTTTTCATGATCATTTGAGTGGCAGATTCTATTTAGGGATGGAAGTTCCACATGTGACTATCCCAAAATCATATCCTTGATACTTTATATTGAAAGAAACTCTAAAAGCAAATAGTGGGATTTGAGACTACCACGCCAACAGTATCAAATTTTAATTTGACGTTATTTAATAAAATGTAACTTCCTCAGCATTTCTTGTACGCCCTTAGGAGATATACCGCTCTAATTAAGAATCAAGCTCATTAATTCTATTTTTAGAGGATTTTTTTACTCAAGAAAGAAAAAAGTAGTACTCTTGAAGAAACTTCTCATATAGGTGGACTAGTTGACAAGAACTTCCTAAGTGTCTGCTTACTCTAGATTGTTTTGTTAGACTGTTTCATTTGATTTTACAAACATATTATTTTATCAACATTGCTAATTAAAGTCACTAGTTAGATATGATTTGGGAGACAGGATCTATTAGATCTATTATCTATTAGATATCTATTAGATCTATTAGACTATATATGTATATTAAAAATTATTCTTACCAAGATGAGTTGAAAAAGAACTGGAAAAAGATGGTTTTCTTCCATGAGGCTGCAAAAACATATTTTAACATTTATTTAATAACAGAGGAAGTGAATTCTTATTTAACACACTAAACTCACAAGAGGAACAGAGCAGTAGAATAGCTGTTGCCAAGATCCATGACCCAGAACCTTAGCCTTTGACTAGCTCTCAACAAAAATGACCTCCATTTCAGATATTAAACAGAAACAGCAATGTTATACACTGCTTTGGAAATTACTTCTAGGTCTGCTTCACTGATGCAATTCAAGTGAGTAGAAGAGTAATTAATTTAGAATATTTTAATGGCAGTAATTAATAAAATGCTGCAAGTATACCACCGCACATACTATGAAACAGAGTGCACCATTAACTGTTTGAATTAATAGACTCAGCACACATAATGAAATTATAAATATGCTGTGTTTTTTTTTTAAAAATGCCATGTTAACTAACTTCTTGGGTTTAACATACTTATACATGAGAGATTTGTCAAATACTTGACAATGCTGAGCAGTAGTGGCCCAAAAGGAGTCACCTAGATTCTTCTGCATTTCAAAATCAGACAAAACCCAGCATATATATGCTTAAAGAAAGATTATTCTCAAAAATCAGTAATATTTTACATCAATGAAGTGTTTTCTACTGCTGGAGCACAAAATACTGTCTTAGTAAAGCATGTGTGTCTCACACACTACGATGACATATGAGTCACATGATTAACTGCATTATATTTTACTGCTTTTTCTGTATTATATTTTCTAATTGGAAGAATTATTGTCACCTTTTCTTACAAACTATACTAAATGCCTATTCACCAAACACCACAGAGAACACCCAATTGTGTGTCTCAAAATTTTCTTCTTGAGTCACCATAATGTCATGGCTTCATAAACAATTGGTAGGTTTGGCTTTGTGACACAGCAAAGATAAGACTGCATTAAGAAGCCCATGTGATAAATGTAGGACTCAAACACAGAGCGTGTCTGGGATCTCAGTGTGCAGCACTCTACAAAGTTGTAATTGCCAGTAGTACATTAGTTAAAAACACCAAGTTATATTACATAGATCACCTGAATAAACAGCAGTTATTTTTGACTAAAACAAGTACTTCATTTTATGTTTGAAGCTTTACTGTGTAAAACTTTATACTAACTTCTGGTAAAACAATAATCAGTTTAATTCTGTTTGGCAAGTTATTTGTTAAAAAGAACTCATATACACCTAGAATCACGTAGTTCCATTTAAGAGTCTTTATTCATGTACAATAAGATAAGAGGAGAAGGTGTTATTTTAATGGATAGTATAAGCCAAAATACTTGACTGTGAACTGAAGCAACTAAAAGCAATCTCACACTCTCCTCTATGAATTTAATGGAAAAAATCAGAGGGGGCTAGAACAGACATCCAAAGGTCATAAAAGAAATGCTTCATTTAGATTAATGTCACCTGTAAGAGCCCTGGTTGCTCATATTTGCTGGAATCCCATCTTGTAAAGGAAATATAATAAGGAATGAAAGCCATGCTTAGGGAACAACAGTATCTATGAGCAACACAGAATTACTTCTAAGTAATGCAGATATATGCCTTATATATGAATAATGGTTTAATTTTTTGTACTGTTTTTTCTATTTCTCTGATCCTTGCCTTCACCTAAATGTAATAATGATTTTATGACATAGAATCCATATGAGTTAAGGGTGGGAATAAGATGATCAGCCGCATTGTACAGTGTTGGCATGTAGATAGGGAGACAAGTAAAACACACCTCCTAAACTGTTCAAAACATAACAAAACAGTATCCTCTTATGCACCCACATGTAGGCATTTAACAAAAATAAGTAATAGCCTTGTTCAAACAAATATGTTCATTTTTTCTTGCATACAGAAATGCTACACTCAACAGAGGGAAAAGAGTTTAGGTAAGGAAAGAAACTCATTATTTCTAAGTTTAGAAGCTTAAATTTAAGGACACTTTCTCTTCTTATTAAATTGAAGGAAATTTTTTTCCATATGCAATGGAAACAAATTACTTTAATAGGTCAGGAGAACATGAAAGCTAATCTCCTCTGGGCCATCTAATAACCCTTAAATAGACAGCTATGGCAGCTTGGACACAGCCAAGTCATAAGAGAGTGCTGGGATTACAGATAGGGCAACTTATTATATTTGAGGTTCATTTCCAGAGCCAAATATACCAGTTAAATTAAAAGCCTAATCCATGCCTGCAAAACAGAATTTTGCTGATGTAGATATAACAATACTGAATGTAAAGAAAGTCATTTAAACACCACAGACCCCCAAAAAGTGCAGCTACTGTAACAGCAATCATACTGACAAAATCAAGTTTTGCCAGCACAAGCCTACTTATGTTTAGGGCTTATTGGAACTACTTGCCCCAGCAAAAGCCGCTCACTTTGCTACATAAGCAGCATTTAAACTGTGAACACATTAGCAGTAAAATACAATCAAATACCAAGAATAGCTAAGCAATCCTAGTTTAGGCAGAACCTAGAAAGCTGCTTTTGTGGTAGAGGCTAAGTTATGAAACAATTGTTTTCAAACAGTGGAAATGGTCCCAACTGCTACAGCACTACAAAGTCAGCTGGACTTTCTGCTGAGATAAGCTAAGAAGGAGCCAGAGCCAATAGGTCCGTTCTTAAAGGTCACTTGCCAACCTTTATGACTGAAACAATAAAAAGCTGCAGCCTTGAATGAAAATTATACACATAACTTAGCTAAAGCATAAAGTCACATCAAGCACTTCATTAAGACAAAGCTTAAAGTTGATTTATCCCAACTTTGCATATATGTGCTCAAGCAAGAGAGTGACTGCCTTACATAGTTTTACAAAGGAATTGTTTTAAAGCTGGTGAAAGAGGAGTTTAGCTACGGGATTTATTTCATAGAATGTTATTCTGATTCAAAAGTATTTTGGTTCTTCATAGACTTACATAATTTATATTAAATTAGGTCCTACCCAGTGTGGAAAACATTCAGAATCATCATGATATACATATGCAAATCATAATACTAAATAACAACACTAACTATTTCCATCACATTTAAAACTATATATAAATAAACAATGCTGGCTCAAAATAACTGGTGATCTGATTTTAAAAGACTTGCTATCAGTACAATCTGAATTTTTAATACAGTAATAATTTTCAGAATGAGACTTTGCCTCCAATTTTGCTGTCCAACAATACGCAAGATCTGTTTCTCTAGGAAATCCTAAATTACTTTCTTGCAAAACAAAAACCTACTCCAGGACACTAAACACAAAAGGCTTTTTGTTAGAGGTTTGATACCTTAAAAAGATAGAAAATGTGTTATCAGAGAGAATCTTTAGAGAAAAGTTGGATGGGAGGGTGTGGAAATCTGGATATTACACACATTCTAAGCTGAACAAATGAGTAGAAATTATTCTGCAGAACAGAACTGGTGAACATGCACAGAGCAAGAACCAAGATATTAATTTTAAATGTAAAATCCACAATAGATTTTTGAACCCTACTAAGGACTCTTTAAAAATAGGCATAGCTGTACACATTGCAAAGGCTGGGGGAGACAGCTAAAGGAGAAATATTCCAGAAACTTATGAAGTACTGTACTACTTCTTAACTGTAACATGATGGCATCAAATTAAATGGCAAGTGATCAGATCAGACAAAGAAATACAAAGAAAATACCTGAAGATGATAAATTTTATATACATGTGGTTATGTAATAGAACAACATATACTGAAAGTGACTTGTGAAATATCTCTTTTAGTCCACATAAATGAAATGAAGACTACTCCTCAATAGCTACCATCTACAGAACACAACACCATCCTACATGGGTTCTGAAAAAACCCTCAGAGGTGGCTGAGAAAGCCTCCAGAAAGTATTTCCACACACTTGACTCCTTCCTGTAGTTTTCTCTGGGCACCTACTATTGAACACAAGAGAATGGACTGGACAGTGGTTTAGATTTCTTTCATGCTGACCAGATGATTCATGGCAGGACTGAATTCACTCAAGTCTGCAGCTCCAGCTGTAGCAACCCAACCAGCTGACTCTTCCTGATTTGGTACTTATATTTACAAAGCAAAAAATTCACTATTGAAAAAAAAACCAAGAATGAATGGTATTTGCTCCTTTTTAACGCTTTACATAATTTGAACTTTCCAACATGACTCGTTTCAAAAATTCACTTAACAGTAACATCAAATATTTCTCTCACATTTTTACAAGTTAGACATTCAGTAATTGATCAGCAACACGAAAGAGGAAACAAAATTACAGGTTTAAGGTTAATAGCTTATTTCTTTACTAAAGGGGAGCTTTTATAAAATGCAACACTAAGGAGTTGTGTTTTACATTAAAAATGGTGATTAGTATTACAGTCTGTACATGACTAGACTATGAGAACTCCCTTGCAATAATGAACTCTGACCACTGCCTTTGATATGAATTACAATGATGTGCAACTTGACAACACTGTTATTAGCTGTCACAAAACATTTCAAGAGTCTGTTTCTGGGCAAGTCTTTCTGGCTGATGTTTTTCGATAAAGCAGCATATATGCAAACATTACACCCAACAATAGGAACAGCAAGATCATAAAAATTCTCTGCTGTTTTATATTACCATTACTTCTCTAAAAGGAAAATCTGTGTTTTTACAACTCAATTTTCATAGATGTGAAACTAGCATAATCAAAACCAAAATCAGGTTCTAAATCTACATAAACATTCCCTAAAGTTCTAATAAAACAGTTTAATCCTCTGGCAATCTCTCTCAATCCATCTGGATTGTGATTTTCTCAGTAACGTACTACACCTCTAACATGTAGTTCTACTGCTCAGTTCAGCTGGACTAGGCCCTAAGGCTTACCTGTTATCAGAACTACTCCATTTTATTTTATTCATATTCATTATAGAAAGTAAAACAACACATAAAAACAGAGAAGTGATATAGAAGGAAATAGACCTACTTTTTAAAATTAGCATTTCAACCATTAACTAGGAAATTAAAATGACTAATGAGAAGAACAAAGTATTTTAAAGCAATTAGCCTAAGCCCATATTAATCAAGGGAAGGACTAAAGCACTAGACCTCTAGTATAGCAGCAAAGAAACTACATCAGGTTCAAAGACAATCTATGCATAACACCAACAAATTATTAAAAGCAACACACTGAACTCCAAAGAGTTTGGTTTTGGGTTTGTTTGGGGTTTTTTACTGTTTGTTTTTTGAAATCAAGAGGAAAGATTTTAAACCATTTCAGAGTATAGTGGAACATAACTAAATTGATCCACTGATGTAGACCATAATAGTGTATGAAAAGACTTCTTAACAGCAACCCTAAAATGTGCCTTTAACGGTCTTTAAGAAATAATGCATAGGTACAAAAAGTAGCATTAACAATGTTTGAAAATTGGACAATTCCTTGATGATTCCAAAGACACTACAATGGTTACTTTGATTAGTCAGGTCAATTTGCTGCAACGTATGAGGTTGATCCATCTATCATCTTCACAGGCACTAGATATGTGGTATTTAGAAGCAGCAGGTTTTTTTGTTGTTGCTCTTCAGCACCTTCCTGGTTTGGTTTCTGATTACTTTTCCTCTTTTTTAGTGCAGCCTAATGTTTATCTGGAAGACTTATTTTTAAGGATAGGAGGCGAGAAAGGTTTCTTAATTTGGTTCCCTGTCCTTCATCATACATCTAAGAAGGGTGCCTTACTATTAGCTTTTAGTTAGGTGTTTCTCCTTCAGGAAATGCCCTTAATACTGGAATGTGTCCCACTTCCATGATCATTATCTGATGCAGTATCTGACATTCCATCCTCCACTTCTGTTCTATTACCTTTACTGCCTCCCTTCCTTGAAACCAAAATTGTCTATTTTAGCAAACCCTAAAATTCAGACTCCATAGTTCAGAAGGTTTAGCTTTCAGACACATTAATGTCACCAAATGCTATGAGTTTCTGACTAAAGGTAAGCCAATTAGCTGCCTAAGAGAGCACACAGCTACATTCTGTAAGGTTCTTTGCAAGGCAAAAAGGCAGCTTAAGAATCACGATCCAGTAAAAGTTTCCTGGAGTAGCACAGTATAGATTCTACTAAAACAGTCAAAACATTTAAGAGCATCATACAGGTATAGGTATACCATAGTTATAAGAGAAACTAAGAAATTCACAAAAAAACCCTACTAGGAAAAAACCCTAGCAATCTGATTGGTACAGACCACAGCAAAGAGCATAAAAGACTCAAAGCAGGAACCAAAAAAAAACCCCTAACCTGTTATAGATTATGTCTGACTTCCTATCCATGCATATAGCCTATACATTAAGTTGGCAAGCACACAGAAGGACAAGCTACCTGTGATACTGTTCTTGCTGAATGCAGACTTGTCATGGTAAAATCACACCTCAGCCTGCTGCATACATTTGCTCCTACTGTGAGAAGTTCTATTCCTCCAAAACCTCTTTACACACAGGTACAATTCATCAAGAACAATTAATGCAAAGAGAAAAAAAATAATGCAAATTCAGAGTAGTCTAGAATTTAATCATTAACTAAAGCTTAACTTTAACTATCCTTAATATCAGTGATTTCTTTTGAAATCAGCAGTCTCAATATAGCTAAGTATCAACTCTGCTATTAATTCTCACACTGGTTTTAATGTTCACAATTTTTCTTTTTACAAACCACTAAAAATTCTTGAAGAAGACAAGGCAACAAGTACTTAGGAGAGCCACAATATAATATTACTAGAAGGTTTAAAGCCAGACTATTTACTTTGAGCCAAGTATAAAACAGGCAACCGATAGACAAATTCGGTTCAAAGCTCACTCTTCCAACATCTACTATTTCCTTAGCAAACTCTAAATGAGGTTGTATCAGACAGCAATTGTTGTGTGATCTAAAAGGGTACCTGATTCAATTATACTCTAACCCATTCAGGTCAAAACAGACAAGAAAAGACTCATCCTTTTCTGAAACTGGATTTTCTTCCTGTGGATGCTCATATGATCAGATGTCCAAATAATTACAAGTGTCCACAGAAACACATTAAAGTTGGTGTTTTGTACGGCTACCGTCTTACACAAGAGAGAACTTACATTGGTGAGAGATCTAATTCAGCAACACACTAATGGGATATCACTAGAGTTTTTCACTGCTAAATTGAAAAGCAATGGAGTGGAAGAGCTCCTACAACTGAGAATATTAAAAATTACCTCAACAGTGGAGCAATGGCAAAGAGAACAAAGTATTTTTTGTAATCTTATAAAATGCTAATTAAAGGAATTCAAAACATGTATTGTAACTACACTATTTTATCATAAGCTTAAAAAACATAAAAATCATAACTTGAGTATCTGTGTCTATGCCATATATAGCAAACAACCTGTAACAGAAAACAGAAATGCCCAAAAATAGTAGGAGGAAGATGAAATCTCTTTCCTCTGATATCACAATTTAACTAATTTACAGTATCAGCTATGAAAAAAATGAAAGAAAAAAAAAAAGAGTTTATCTGTCTCCTTTCAAGTGCTAAAATAAGAACTGCTCAAATGCAGATGCCTCAGTCAGGGAGCACACAGGTAAATACTGAGCTGATGGTAAGAAGAAATTAGATGCAAGAAAATTGGTAGAACTATTAAAGGGAGAGCAAGAAGGCAATAATTTGTTAGGTGAACATGCCTGAGAACAAGCTATATACGGAACAAACTAAATAAAAGCACTCACTAGTCCTTGCCCTCCTCCCAATTCACTCTTTACATCAAAATAATAATATTAACTACTTTCAAGACACATTGCAACAGCACAGTAAACACTAATTTAACATTTTGGCATTTTTCAATCTTTTTGCTACTACTACTTTCATTCATTTAAAATTGCAGGAGAAATCATCCATCCTTGAAAGCTAAGCATTGGGGGTAAAATGTAAGCTTGAAGAAGCCACAGAGACTCAATGCAGTGACTCACATCACTCTCATCAGTACTAAAATGCAGTAGAGTTTTTCCACCAAGAACAAATTAAATCCCACAGGATTTGTGTCTAGTGTAATTTATTTACTCTCCATCACAATTTTTGCAGATACTTTCCATCTGTCTAATGAAAGGAGCAAAAGAGAGCATATGCCTTGAGTAATTTTGAGCTTCATGAATACTGATTAATTACTCATTGAACCAAAACAGAACCAATTGCCATAGTGTTCACCATAGCATGTACCT
Organism: Zonotrichia leucophrys gambelii; assembly: GCF_028769735.1. NCBI lineage: Eukaryota > Metazoa > Chordata > Aves > Passeriformes > Passerellidae > Zonotrichia > Zonotrichia leucophrys. The sequence goes on along the minus strand of NC_088171.1, from coordinate 45,969,369 downwards.
GGTTTCCATTTTGTTCACCAGCAATTTGTATGAATATGAATATATTATTCACCTTTCTCATGCTTTCAAAGCATTGGCTGCTTCCTGCAAAATTTATGGGGAAGCCAAAGAATAAGGAAAAAGACAGACCAAGGGAATTGCCTAAACTGTGCTAATTTAGAAACCCAGCCAAACACATGATTTAGTGAAAGTAAAAGAGGACTTGTAAAGTATTTGGGAAACACAACAATTACGGATGGGTTAGAATCTGGAATCTGATAGCCAATCCTTAAAGAAGAGTGCTGGACATACTGGTATTTCAAATTATTAATAGTTCATTGATTATCCACAGCTACACTTTAATAATATTAAGAAAATATTCCTGTTTGATGCCAGATGACCATGATGATGAGTGTGCATCCACGATTTACCTACATTGGTAGATTGTGCCATACATAATGGCAAATACATACAATTTCTCAAATAAATCAAATTCAGTAGGAAGAGGAAATGTGCTGGTAATATAACCAGCATTATGGTTACACAAGTATTCTTCATAACTCTTACAGTACTAGAATATCCATGGGTTAAATCTAAATATGAAAAGCAATTCTACTTGTTTCTAGAATACATAAAATCCTACAGTAGCATAAGCAGCTTCTTTACAATGAAAACTGTTTTATACAATTCAAAACATTTAAAATCTCAAGCCTCCCTATTTCCTAGTTAATTTGTAGTCTGCTAGTATAGTAAAGCACCATTCCCAGTAGCATCATAAATGATTAAAAGAGGATGTTTCATCTTTTGTAATAAAAAGTGGGAAAACAAATTAAATTTCCTTGGATTTTTTTTTCCTTGTGCTCATTTCAATCAATCAGACCAAGACAGTACAATGCTTATCAACCTCTGAGCCATAACACTATCAGACATCACAAAGAGACAATTGCCAATGACAAGAATAACCACATTTTTTGGGCATATCCAGGAAAACAGAGATCCCTCCTTATTACTATCAACTCACACAGTTGATAGTATCAACATATACAACATAAGTTGTATGTATGACACAGTCTTTTTTTTTTTCCTGTCCATCACAGTCTAAATTCTGAAAAAAGAAGGAAGAGATATTAAGTAACGTCTAAACATACTGAGTCTACTTATATCAAAAATTAAAATTTGTATTCATGAATTTTAAGGGTAGATATATTTGCAGGAGAATTGACCAGTTTTCAAGTGAATTGATTAGTGTAAACATTTAGAAACACACCACCTTTGTCCTAGTCACAAATATGTTTAGCTGAACAACGATTTTAATAAGGTTTTAGGTTTGCTTTGGGATTATTTTACATTTTTAAAGATAATATCTGAAGAATTTGTATGTTAAAAATTGTCTCTAGTGTTTCATTGGCTAAATTCAGATTAAAATAACCGTGATATAAACTGACACCAAAGATGTAAGATGCGTTCTATAACAAAAATTCTCCAATGATGTCTCTAAATCATAGTGCTAGTCAAAGAAGTACAATAGTGAGATCTGTTATTGCTGATCCCTAATAGGAAAGGAGAGATTGAAAGAGAAGGAACCAAGAGCAACAGAGAATGTGTAGCGGTATCACCTCGCAGAAGCAGGGCTGCGGTCAGTCAGGGCCACCAGCAGTTTCAGAGCATACATTGGTATTGGGTCTGGAGCCAGCAGAATGTGCTCATACCTGAAAGGCAAGGGGGGAAAGGGGTAGAAAGAGTGGGGGAAAAAGAAGTCAAGAGATGCACATCAAAAATTGATACTAAAAACTCACCATTTCCCATTTCCAAACTTAATAACTACAATGGAAATACAAGGCTGTTTCAAATTGTACAAAGCAACAAACAAGACTCACTTAGAAACAGTATTTTAAAACCAGCATCAGAATAAATTTAAAAGCAGCATTAATAAGAGAATATGTTTTCAGAGAGAGAGAGATAATTATAAAATATGTATACACATGTTTCTGTGTATATATTTGTGTACATACATAGATTTTCAGGTTATATATAGAAAATATTCATGTTTTATAACTATAAATTATAGTAAAACATATTTATAAAATACCTTGTCTAGAGGTGCAAGACCTATTTATTGATCTATATTATTTTTCACATTAAAAAAATCTATTCTTCAAGAGACAAGTAGTAAATGAGCCTCAAAATATCAGGTAGAAGATTTATTGAGTGCTTAGGAACATGATCAACCAAATTATATATGATTAAGCTCTATATTTTGTATACATAGTAATTTTCCTCAAAATTGAGAGAAACTCACATTGAGGTTTATATTGTATCTGAAATTTCCAAAAATATTGCTTTCACTGCAGCATACTTTCATTCTCATAGTCATATAGACCAGAAGAATATAAAAGTATTCCAAACCAATGTTTCTTGAGAGCTGTGGCAGAAAATAAACCAAGAAAAACCTCTTCAAAACATTTCACTTCATGGAAATCTTGGTAAGGGAAAACAGGCTGGTGAAAAACCAAATGGACTTTGCTGTTGCTACTAACATTCTAGGGATGCCCACCCAACACACAGGGCTGATTTTACTGTATTTAAACAAAAACCTATGTGGATGACAATAGGATACAATGATGCAGGTGAGAAAGATGCAAGCATAGAAAAGTTATATCAAAACACAGTCTGACTTCAACTAGTCCAACTCCAAATACATGGAAGTAATAGAACAGGAAGTGTAAACCTCTTCATTTGCAAAAAAACCAAACAAAACCCATGAAGAATAAATCAAGAACAAACAAAAGGATTAATTGTAAGAAAACATGGTATGTTACCATGTTATGAGCAACAAAATGCTTCCACAAAATAAAAAACTGTAGCGTTCTGGTTGGGAAGAGGAAGGGGGAATCATGCAAATCACTGAAAATTTTACTTCACATCTTGAGATCCCTAGTGCTGTCTGAACCGAGGAATCTGGATCGCTTCTCACCACCTTCACACTAGCATGTACCTACTGTGTGTTAGCTCTTCCCCTCTCTGTAGACACTACACCTCAGCACTCTGACACATGCAGGAAGGAAATCCAGAGGGAGAGGTTTGCTTGCCTATGACAAGGAGGGACAAGCACACCAGCCACACAGTCTTGATGTGGCCTGTGGGAGCTGCTCACAAGGGCTAACACTCCTACACAAGCACACAGCCTATGGGCAATGTGTCATGGCTACTACACACATGAATGTGCCACTGTAGGGTTGCAAACCTCATTAGAGTACCTACAAAACTATCAGTTACAAGTCAGTGTTGGCTTCAGGTCTTGAGTGATATTAAACTTACTCTTTTACAAAGAACACATTCCAGCTCCCCAAAGAAAACCCTTTCTCACTGGCCAATAAAATGTCTCTTAATAAAATCAGAAAATGCTATAATACATTAATAGACACTGATCCCACGAGCCCTACATATGAGCAATATATATTCCTACCAAACATAACGGGACTTGCAATTTTATTTTTTTTCAGAGCCCATACTAAATCTTCTGAGGCAATCAAAGACGCTATCAGGTGACTCAGATAACAGGAGTCATCTTTTATTGCCTAAGATGTGGATTTAAGTCTCCAAAACTGTAATTCCTAACAGCAGTTACAAATGAATGAATCAGCCATGCTAGCTTAAAAATCAGACACTTGGCAATATACTTGTTTATACAAACACATCAATATGTTCCCTAAACAAGGTCCACCTTAACAGCTTTAAGCTTTCTATGTATTACACTTGAGAGACACTGTTATTACTTAGCACACTTAGCATCCTAATTTCTTAAGGTTCAATAAGAGTCTCACTTCACTTCCTTTTCCTTGAAACTCTCTGCTCTCCTCTCCAAAACAATACTAGGAAAGGATATTTCTAAGGGAAGGTGCAGTGATCCATCAAACCAAATACCACATGTGAAAACACAGATAACTAGAGTCAATGTCTTAGCAATTAATATAAACACATTGACTAATAAAGGCCATTAGGAGCTACGAATACATGAATCTTCTCAAAAGGGAAAATATGCTATGCTTGAGATACTTTCTTAAACAAATGAGTCATCAAATGATTTCACTGCCACTTAACACAGAACAGTTTAGTAACAGTAGCTGTTGTTATCTTATTGCAAAAGTTCCATTCTGTTTTGGTGATTTCTCATGGGCAGCTCTTCGCAGCACTGACTCCTTCCTCCTCACAGCACAGCCAACAAACTCCAGCTCTCTTCTCAACCAGCTAACCCACTCTTTTACCCTCATCCTTTTTGGACACAGCTGTAGCCTATTGAGGGCAGGCTTGTTCTTAATCTTTGGTAATTAGTACAGCTGAAACTCCTCAGGGGTGAGATTGCCTTCTGCACTATCTTTATCCTCTTACATTCCATCCCCCCACAACTAGCTGTAGGGGGTATTTTATAAGGGTTTTGTGAACTTCAGGTACTACATTATAAGGAGTTACTTTATCAATCTTTTCTATAAACAACCTTGGCAAAAGGAACTAAAGATTTAGAGATGTACACTCTCTTAAGCTCTTAAAAAAAGAATATTATGTCAAGCATCCTGGATTTCATACTTGCAGAACTGGCTTGGTAGTCTACTGAGAACAAGCTACACAAACCTTCAATATATGACCTTTTTTACACACTTCTCTTTGCTGATTCTGGCTCAATTTTTAATGATAGAAAACTAGGAATGTTAGAAATTCAAATGAAATAGAGCTGATGTTTCCATTTTTTATTTAAAAGTCTGGATATAAAGCACTTGCCATCTATTCACTGTCTATAGCTGCAGGTTTCATCTTGGTTATGAAACGTTCAGGAAAATAATCTTTCAGTGAACTGAAATTTAATGACACTGTTTCATTCAATTCAATCAAAACCCTGTGAAGAAGCTAACTTTGTAATCTATAAATGCACAAATATTTAATGAAATTACCATTTTATTGATGATACAGAAGACAAGAAAAAAAGTAGTTATCACTGCACTCCTGCATTTATCTCAAAATGCAATCTACTTATATTTTATTCATAATGACCCACATTCTATTTCAAGGGTCAGTTTTACAGTTAAACAAATTAATTTGAGAAGTATATTTATAAGAATAAAATATACACACAAATGTGTAATATTACAATCTTCCCTGAAAAGAAAATCCCATATTAAAACCAGATGTCACTCCCTTCCATTTTTAAAAGCTCTCAGGAGATCCAAAAGGGGTGGGAATATCTACTTCCCTCCACAGACTGCCGACGAAAAATGACCATCACATACCTCCCTTTTTTTGACTGTCCCCCAGCTGAGTTGGATTCTTTCCTATCCCTTACCCCGCAACAGAAAGACTAAACAGTATCAGCAAAAAGCTCTTCAGCCTCCAATGTTCTCAGTTTCAAGAGATTTCAAGTTTTCAAGTAACCCATATTTCTTGGGATAGAGCTTTACGTTATCTTCACAAGTAGATTACTCTGACTCTTAGAACTTCTTCCTTCTCATCTCTATTAATGAGATGGGGAAACTGATTGAAGAATTACTTAAACCCCGGATTCAAATCCTGAGCTGCTCCTAAGACCCTTTTTCATTCATTTGCCACACACTGCATGCTAAGATGGCACAGCTGAAGTCCCCAACATAAGATCATATTCAGTCTCAGGCCAAAAAGCCTTTCCACTCCTTTGAGCTAGTAAGCTTGAAGACAAAAGTTAATTGGCTGCTTTCCTTCTAGTTTGTAATTAGCATGACACTTCCCTCCAAACACACATCTCCCTGTTCAATGAGAAACATTGTGTAAGATGGACGTGTCTACAAAGGGCAAGCTTCAGGGCAAGCACAGAACTCTCTCCTTTGACTTCAGTTCTCTTCCCCTGTTGGAGATTTTTTCAGGGATGGCCTAGAAGGCAGCTGTGAGGAGCACATTCTCACAGCAGGAGCCTGCTTCTGTAAACAGCAGAGGTTCTCAGGTTATTTTTAATTACATGTAAAAGTGACAAACATGAAGGCCTTGAGAGCCTTGCACATCAGAGTTCTCAGGCAGCTTTCTCATAACAAGTGGATGTTCTATCTTTGGCTGTTTTGGGAAAGCAAGAATAATTTTGAGAACCCAAATCTTGGTATTGGAAACATAAGGTGGAGTTGGTATGTTATCTCTGACCTATTGTGAGCTCAGATTTTGCAATATGCATGAACTTGATTAACACTGTTATAAAAGGTGACTGATTGATCAATAAATTGGAGTCGATGCTGACCAACGCAAGGTGGGTCGGCTCCCCTCCAACTTCAATATTCCCCTATCTGAAGAAAATTATATGACAGCTTTTAATAATGCTTTTAATAATAAAATATACTCTATTTTAAAAACAATATTTCCAGTTGCCATTTTAATTTGTACTGATACACCCTACATTGCCCAGAGGAAAAAAATTTGAAGAAAGGTGTTGAAGTTTCTCTACAGAACTGTTAGATTTCCATCCAATTCTCTGTCAGAAAAAAAGTCTACGCACCTTACATGGATAAAACATTGGTCCTCAAACTGTAAGAGCATTACTCAATTAGCAAAGAAAGTCTCACATTTGGAAAAGACACTGGGTTTCTGAACATAATCCAGCATTCATTCCTCCAGCCTTTTTCCGCTTATTTAGTGTAGGGGTGGAGAACAATTTTCTCACTTGGGGCAGCTAAGTATTGACCATTATTAACTTTTGAGGACCACATAGAAAAATACACTGCAGCATTATGAGAATAATGTAAAATACGACTGATGACTCATCACTACTGTACTTGTCTTGTGTTCCTTCCCTCTACTCACAGATGTTACCAGCTCACAGTCAATGTGTGCATAACACAGTGAGCTCTCTTTATGCTCTCCTGCAAGTTGCCATGAAAAGAGGGGCCTCATTTGACCATAAACCTTGTGAATGAAGTTCCAGACCATATCTTGCCTACAGGCTGTAGTTTCATCTACTCTGTAGGGTTTTTCTGCTGCTTGGGGCAGCAGGAAAGGACAGCAATTTAGAGGCAATAACCTCTGGGTGAACCACAAAGGATTAATCCATGATGTACTGTTCCTTTAAAAAAAGTTTCTAAGTCATTCCATATGCTTTCAGAACATCATAAATAAAGGTACAATATCCAAAATAGACAAAAAAGTTGTAGTTAGAATGTTCTGACTGTATTAGAAGAACAAAGAGAAGTATGTAAATCACAGCCCAAAAGCTAGAGGGAATCCTGTTTTGCTCCAAAAGTAGCCAGAGGCACAGTATCATAAATGAGTGTCACACAGAAGTTGTGTTTGTGTTGCATATGAAAAAATACTAAATAAACCCAGGAGGAGATGTTGGGCAAAGAACTCTGGCAGCAGTTAATTGCTATTCCCCTTTTGACTTAGTCATTTAAACATAGAAAGGATGGCTAAAACAAATACACTGTCAAAATGGTTGGCGTATCAAGTTATTCCCCATTACTGGAGCAATATTATACTTACTGAGGCAGCAGTAAATCTCTAATGAGAGACAGAAGCTTGTTGTTTGAGTTGAGGCTCTCCTCTTTCTCCTCACCCATGACTTCGTGGCTTAAAAGCACTGATGTGGTTTCTGAGAGCAACCGCAAGCTCAAGAGTCTCCATTCCTCTTGAAAATAAAAGTGCCAAGAATGTGACCACACTGAAATATAATTAAAACAAACTGTGGAATTCATAGACACTGTAGCTGATATGTCTGTACTTACCATTCTGACTGTGGACCAAAGAAACAAGTGGTGGGACGATAGAGTCTTCAACCTAAAACAGAGATTTAGAAAGATGTGGCTTAGATCATTCACAGAGGAAAAAGATAGAACAGAGATACGCTATCATCTCTGTCCATTTTGCTGCTAGAGCCCTTAAACAAAGAGTTGAATAATCATGGAAATTCAGCCATAATCACTCTTATAAAGCCACCAAGTTAATCCTTCTCTGGTAAACTGCCATAAAATTACAGACATTAATATATTTTTAAATAGAAAAAACCAGAAACTTTGGTATAATTCATTGACAGGGACTTTTAACCAAAAGTACAGAATTCAGCGCAGATGTAAGATATTAAGAAAAAAGGGTATTAGAGTATCTTAATCCTGATATTTTAATCCATACACTAATCATTGAATAGAGTTCAGATGAAAAACAGAATGGCACAGAATTAAAATACATCAGAAAAGATGTATTACCTCTAAGGAAATATCCCTAAGCTTAATATGGAGTATTGAAAATATTTTAACTTCTTCCCTTCTGGTAATACACAGTCTTCCACTAAAATATAAATTTACATTACTAAAGACTTGCACAATGAAAAATATAATCCAGTCAATTTTTTATTGTCCATGAGGGCATTGTTACAAATCCATCCTCTGTCACAGGACTAGTCAGCTCAGGCCCATTTGAAATCAACGGATGATAAAAACTAGGCTACGGCTCAGTTACAAAAACAGTCTATTATTAGTCTTCTCTGTAAGAGAGTTTCTAATTCTTAAATCACTGGTTAATAATTTATTTAGACAGGTCATGCTTGGGTTTTGGGAAAAGGATGGATGAATAGCTCTGTAATTTTTAAGCATGTATCATGGATGCACACCTCCTAGGATTTACTTATACAAAGAAAATTGCTGTGTAGATTCTCACTGCACCATGGACAGGATTTGGTGTAACAAGACTGCGTTATACTCTCCCATGTGTTTTGTTTCAGTAATTAATATGAGAAGATAAAATTTCCCTAGATAAATGCAGCTACTAATAAGAAACATCTATAGAAGTTGAAAGTACGTATGAAAAGGGTCACTAAGTGAAGTTAGCCTCTAGCCAGCAATAACTGCAGTTAGCAACTCTATCACTGCTGGTTGGTGGACTCTGTTAAATCAATCTCTGATATTAAGGGACTCATGTACTTTAGCTTTTTTCATTTCTGAAAAAAAACTAATACAAAATGCTTTTGTTACAGACTTTCAATAAAAGAAGTAAAAGGATTCTGGTTGAAGTATGGAAGCCAAACTACTCTTGCAAGTACCAATAGCCTTTACACCTATATAGATAATGCTATATATCATAAAAGCAATGACTTTTGTAACATTTCATAAATTTGAAATATTTCATTGTCTTTTTGATTGAATAATAAAATTGCACTGCATTCCAACAACTCCATTAGTGCAGGTTTCTACACTGTTCTGCAAATGGTAATGTATCAGCTATAACATACCAGTGAGGTAGGAAAAAAATTGTGTGTACTTGAGATCTTTCAGTCCAAGAAACCAGTTTAATTACCACAGAGGTTCTCAAATGAAGAAGTACATGTAAGTGGTAAATTAAAGGTGTGAAAGAGAAAAGAGGAAAAGAAGCAGCTCTCAATTATCTGAACCAACCTAGAGTCCCTGGATATTATGAAACACTCAACAGCAGGAGCATTGACTCAGACTTATACCGATTAAGATGGCAGTATACAACAGTACGATGCAATTTCAATTTATAAAACTTAAAATCTACTATCACTTTAAACTAGCATTAACAATAGTCTTTCCACATTAGTGAATGTAGTTAAGCCAGTCATAAGTGTTCTATGATAAACATGTTTTCAACTGTCATCGTAAAGAAGATTCTTTAGGTCTTAAATGACTGTCGTAGTTTAGTCTGAACTATTCCTAACACAAACCTCAGTGTTAGTAAACAAACTGTTTAGAAAGGAATTCTCCATAGAAGGTGTTTGCCTCTTGTCAGTTCAGTGTGATGGGGAAATCAACTAAATGAAGCACTAATCCTACGGAAAATTATTTTATTATGAAAGAGCATATCAGAAAGCATACGCTGAAGGGGGAAGCAGATATTAAATTTTATATGAACCTTAAATTGGATACTTCCTAACTCCACAGCCCTAATCTTCTCTCCATGCTATTTGGGTCACTGTTTTTCAATAATGTGTATATAAAATTGTAAATAAGGTATGAACTTTGCGCATGAATATTAAGGTGAAATAAAGTGAAGTACAACAGTACATAAAATATTTTTAACAAATTCACCAGTAAGTTGCAAACGTGTCGGTCATTTATGTACAGAGAAGAATGGTACTAGTATTTTGGCGCTGAAATAAATAGAAGAATATTCAGACAAGGATTTATTTATTCCTCTTTTGAATGGCTGCTGATATGTATGGAATCAAATCTCCATATATGCATGAAGATAAATCAGATACAGGTTTTTTTTGTCTCAGTCTTTATCACTGAGACTGCTCAACAAAAAATGGAAATTATTCTTCTTTAAGCCTAAACAGACTAAATAGGCTGAACATGATTATAGCTCTGGATCAGTTCCTACCACTTTTTAAATAGACTGATATTCAATTCATGATACATCCTTAGCTGCACAAAACCACCACTACAAAATTCTGTAATGATGGCATTCCAAGGTGGTGCTGCCATAACTGTGCTGTTATGTACCCAAAACAGCAATGAAATTCTAGAAACTTCCATACACATTACATTCACATCTCCCAGCTATAATATATATGTACAGAACCAAAAAAACCACCCCAGCTCAAAGCTGGTAATCCTGTTTCTGACAGCAGGAATGGAGTTGAAGAAATGTATGAGAAATAGACCAAGCATAAAACACACATCTAGCTTCTAGAAAAGTACCTCTTGAATTAAGAAACTTCCTAAGCTGATTATGTATCTGTATTTTTGCATTTAGCCTTTTCTTCCATATATTTGTCCCATCCTATCTTAAATGTATTTATACTGTTAGCATGTGCAATACTTACAGCACCGCATTTTACACTTCAGTTATGCCTTATGAAGACATATCCTTGCTTATTTTAAAGCAGCTAACTTGATACCCACATATTATTACTTTAACAAAAGCTTAAAAAAAGCATTATTATTTCCAATTAATCTTTCCCATGCCATTCATGCCATGCACTACAGAGTATTTTGTTTCCAAGATGTTCTTTTCTACACAGACCCTTCTTGCATGATCGAGCTGTACTTTTTCTTGATAAACTTCATTCCCTTTGAGACTGAATGACCACTGCATTCAGTGTTTGAGACCTGAGTGCACTGTGGAACAACGTTTTCTCCTTTTTTGTCTGATCATTCACTAGTAATTTCTAATAATCTAGTTGTCTTTCTGTTTACTGCTTAGTATAAAGCTCTCATTTCCATAGAAAAATAATGCCAAAAGACTTCTAGAAGTTACAAGTAGTTTAGAGTTTGACACTGCATATGTACAGTAGAAATTACTTTCCCATGTCCATTACTTGTCATCAGTATTGAATTGCATGTCATTATTTTCCTTTCAGTCAAATCTAAAACACTTCTGCAACTTCTCTGTCAGTTTTAATTTTCACTACTGTGAATAATTTAGTGTCATCAGTCAGTTCTGTCACCTCCCTCTTCATTTCCTTTTCTGGATTAGCAGCACATTTTGCAACAAACCTTTCTAAGGCACCTCTCTTAAAATACCTACATTTTTAAAAACTAATCTCTATTCTCCACTTAGTAAATTTTAACTAGTTAGAAGTTGATTAGCCTGTAGGTAAGAGGGCAGGGACACTAATGAATTTGAAGTCTTTGGTGCACGACTTTGTCAAAACCTTTTTGGAAATACAAGTATTCTATCCAGAGCCAGAACATCTGTCTCCATAATGTTGAGTAATTTCTGCAAAGAAAACTTGACTAGTGAGGTATGAGCAACACTGAGAAGAGCCTGGCTCTATCCTCTTGACAGACCCCCAAACCCCCATCTTTAGATATTTATACTCATTAATGATGATGTGCCCTCTCAATTGTCTTCTCCAGGCTGGACAGGTCCAAATCCCTCAGCCTTTCCTCATGAGAGATATGCTCCAACCCTAAATCATCTTTCTTCCTGCCTTCACACTTCTCAAAGCATTTGCTCAAAGCACAGCACACTCCACAATGTTTTAATATCATCAGTAATCTTTCAGAATGTAACAGAAAAAATAACCTAATGCATGTTAGAATGAGTTGGGAAGAAAGATGACACTTCTGTAATTTTTATTTAAAATTCTTCAGAATCTTCATTGAGGATTTGGTTTTTTTTCTTATTTCTGGGAAGAGACAGCACTGATTGACTGACTCAATATGCCAATTAGTAGAGAACTGGTTTCATGAAGAAGCCTCATGTCATCTGGATTAGCTTAATAGACAGAAAGCCACATGCAGTGTAGTATTTTAATCTACTTGAAAAGGGAATGTGATCGAAAAACTTCTGTACAATATGTTCATATAGTCATATCCTACAATGACAAAATTAAGATGTCAGTGGTTAGATAAGAATAGCCCGTGGATGAAGAACACTCATGCTGAAAAAAGCACTTGCAGAAGTTTCTAACCCTTGTGTTGTCATCTGTATTGAAATTAATAACTCCCATATTGTCAAACAGTAGGTTTCCCTGTCATATGACTTTTCCCTTGACTTCCCATCAAGAAACTCATCATGTTTTAGGTGCTTTCATTTTAGTCTGATTTTTAAAAGTAAGTTTTAAAACCTTGAGGAAGAGAATCACTGCTGACAACGTTGGCCTTAACCAGAGAACAACTTCAATGTTTAGAGTAGAAGATTATATGTGTAGTACACAGATCATTTCTGGGAGCTAGTTGGAGCATAGAAAGGACTCCCACAGGAATTGTCTGCCATCATGAGCTTCTTCACAGTTTTAAGTGCTCTGAATTTGAGCATGTCCTTTTTTCAGGCAAATAATTATACTTAACACAAAACAGAAAAATGCAAAGTATAGTCAGCATGTCTTCTTCCAGTTAATTATATCTAAATCTTATACCTAAATCTTATATCTTATATCTAAATCTTTCAAAATTGGAAAATCAATATTATTATAACACTTAGTATCTGAATTTAGTAAGTACGTTCACATTTAGATAGGTGGAAAAAACAAGTAGTTGGACTTGTACCAGTTTGAGAAACTGAGGTTAATATTTCAGTCCAGTCTATACAGACTCTTCCTAATGGTCTTCAACATCATACTTGCATACCTGAAAATCTGGTTTTGTAAAAATTTACCAAGTTACATTTACTGTTATTCTTTACTTTAATCTTGCACACATCTTCATGCAAAATGAAATTACTGCTCACTGCTGGCTTTCATTTAAGCACTGTCAATTAATTTCCATTGACTTTATCACACTTTGCAATTTCTAATACAGTCAGTCTCCACAGAAATTAATCTCCTCAACAAATGACTTCAGGTTAATGGTAATCAGAAATTTAACCACACAAACCCACAAGTTATTTTATTTTCTTTGTTAAAAGTATGAACACAAAAGTAAATCAAACATAAACTAAAACCCAGAACAAGTAATTCTCCAAGTGGGAATGAAACTGAGATGTTGCTCTTAAATTCCTATTAGTTTAAACAATTTTCACTTTAGTTAAACTAAAAACAGAACTCAAATGAAAAACTTTCTGGTTCTGCTTGCTCATTACAGCCTCACTTTTTATTACATTAATTAAACTTTATTAGAAATGCATTTAATTGCTGGTTAGAGACTTTAGAGCAATATCACAGTAAGAGCAGAAAAAAATTGCATCCTCTTAAGAAGGTTTTGGCCTTCACCCAGCCTCACTCCCGAAAATCCTGCTTGTAAACAACTTGGCCTAAATGAGCAGTCCAGGCTCATCCTTCCGAGCTCAGCCTAGGATTTCAATTTCTCTCCAGTAAAAGTGTGTCCTATTAACAACTGTAATACTTAAATATTGATCTGGAAACTTGAACATGTCTTGCTTCAACATTTCAAAAAAGCACAACGTTCTGCTGTGTGCTGGAATTTATATTCATAGATTCCAGTCATGCTCAGCCAGCAGCAATTAGAAGATATCCCTCGAGCAACAGCAATTCCAAAAATAGTCTGTGTGCATCATAGAAGATGAAGTACCACTTTCCTCTAAAGTAATGTATGCTGTACATTCAAGTATAATTAGCACACTAGACTTCGTAAATAGTATTAAACTAATTACTGTTTGCACCACTAGTGGCAGATGTGGTTAGAGATTATTAATTACAATGGACAATTTCTTGAATTTAACATAAGAAATGCAAGGCAATTTCTCCACTTTATTTTATGTCTGAATGACTATTTGCTGAGTGTCAAGAGGGCTCTTTTAAATTAGCAAGAACTGTTATTTATGAAAATCAGCATATGAAGTAACAGATTTTCTTAAAAAAAAAAGAAAAAAAAAAGCTGTAAAAGCTGTTCATTGACAAGGATACAATTTTATACCCAAACCAGGGAAACTACAAAAGAATTACTGGACAATCATGGTTAGAAAGGAAGTTTTATCTCTTACTACATAACTGATATGTTGAGATGGATTTTAAATAAACATCTAAAACCTCCTGCACATGAACTGAAGTAAACTGCTCCCCAGAAATCTAGATACTTTAAAACTCCCCTACTGTGACCCATGGGTTACTTAACAGACACTAGGATAGTCAATCCCTGGCTTCAGGAAAAAGTTCTGCTAAATGTGGAGATGGGCACAGGGGAAGAAGAGTTGTAAAGAGGAATTGCCTCTTCCAGAGAAAATCCCCAGACCATTAAAGTTGAAACAGGTAGAGGAATTTTATTTCATGTGCTGACACATGGTATCACAATTTCAGTCAGTGTTGATGGACCACCATAAAAAATGGTACATATATCTGTCAATATAAGACACACTGGTAACTCACAAAAGTAAAGCAATTATTTTTTAAAACTGAGGTGATTCTAGAAGGATACAGATATAGTGAGAAGCAAGGTGACAGGCATGTAGGGAGATATCAGTAGGCATTCATACTTCACCTACACTTAACATTTCATTTCTAGGTCACTGTTGCCATATCAAAGTAAATTGAACAGTACTATTTCCCCTCTGACTACTAATTGGTTAGGTTTTTTTGCATAAGGATCATTTTCTTGAATATCACTCCTGTGAGAATCCATGAAAAAAAATCCTATTAAACTTTTTAAAATTCCAATTCATACTTTGGATTCATTTTACTATTTTCACTTGTTAAGACTTTATAATCTAAATCCTCAAATAACACACACACCAATTAGGATTCAAATTCTAAAAACACTTGATTTCTAAGATCATCCATTTTTATCTAGCACAATCCCTAACATCCCCCATTCTTATTTATTTGTGTCTTTCTTGATGTAAGTGCTATATTGAGTGTGTGCCCTTAAATCATTCCAATACAAACACATAAGATTCAATTTGAATCAAATGGTCATCTCAGCAAGTATGGTGGATTGTAATTTGGTGAAAGTCCAACACAAAAATGCATTGGTGCAGGTTGTGATGATTTGTCAAATACTGATTCAACCATTCAGGCCTCCTGATTTCCTGACAATCATTTCACAACTTAATTGTTCTGCCTTCAACTAGCTTAGCTCACAGTAGAATGTTTTAACCAAGAATTCCAAAGAAAAAAAAACTCAGTGATATAAGAAACTTACAGTATGTTTGGTAATTCTAATGAAATTTTAAACTAAGAAATCTGTTAGACCTAAAAAGCAAGTAAACAAACAACCACAGAAAAACCCCAGCACCATAACTGCTCCTGATGACCTCATCAGTAGATATGATATCTACTGATATCTACTACCCCCTCATATGATAGAATGGGATCAATTTTCAGAGGTGGTGTTTCCAAGCCATGTTGTTGTTAAAAGCATATGTTTATTTAAAAAGCATAAATAGTGGTGAAAGTTTCACTAATATATAGCAACATATTTGCATTGCAGCTGAAGAAACATTTACAGAATCAAGAACCACTATTTCTAAACTCTAAGTCCTTCTCATTCTCCCTCTGATTTCTCAACAAAATACAGTAAACTGAATGTCTTGCTACTTTTTTGAAAATTCTCTATAAACAATAAGTATTTTTCCTGTCAAATAGAACGACAACATATTTTAAACTATATTTTAAACAGTTTCTAAATCTTCAAAACTTTCTATTTATAAATGGAATTAGGCCTATCAGCCTGCAACTATTTAAATTGCTGTCAGACTTACAGTCAAGCGATGGCTCATCAGCAAGCTGGGATGCTCTGTTACTGCTCCAAAGGTCATTAAAGTAGTCTTGATCAATTCTTCTGATGCAGCTTGCCCTGTTGGTAAAAGTAATCATATTTCTTCATAAAATTCAATAGTTAGAATATCTATGTCTAAAAGTGCTGCAATGTCATAGGTTACCCCACCTATTGCTCTGTCCAAGATTGTTTCTCCTGAATCTATTGATCTGATGAACTCCTGCAAAAAAAAAGCAGCATTTTTGTCAAAACATTTCAGGGAAAAAATATTAAAAAGCATAATCACTGAATAATTACAACAATAAATTCTGTGCAAAACTGTGTAAATACAAAATATTATTGCACCTATATTCATAATAATTAACTAAAACTGAAAGTACCAATGATCTAGCTGTTCTAATTTTGCGAGTCTGTAATGCTCTTGGAACCTTGAATGTGGAGTACAGTAAGGATCATTGCTCTGACTAGTATCAGAAATCATAACATTTCTAGCTAAATAGACAGTAATTAAGTGTTTTCACTGATAACAGAAAACCGTAATTTCTTAGAAGACTTTGAACAACCTTGCATGTGGCTATGTCAAAATAACTCACAAAAATGACCAAAGACCCTTCAGAAAATGCAATCTTCTGTTATTGTACCATCTTTTTGATCTCCATGCACGCAATACATGCTATGGATGCAGTTACACTCAGGAGAGCAAGGAAAAATGCATATATAACTTTCTATTAAAAATCACCTAAATTAGTCATCATATTAAGGAATAGGGTCAATAAAATATTAATAATCTGGATTAAGTAAATATTGTACAATTAGAGTTACTGTTCTTATGCTTTCATTTCTATGCATAGCTGTTTATTTCATTGGGATGCAACAGATGCTATTAAGACTCGCTAAGGAAGGAAAATACTCAGCAGAATATGTAGTATGCTTTTTTGTTTTTACTAATGTAGTATTTAGGAATATGGCATTCTTTCATATTTCACTACCAATTAAATTTTCCTTATTACATATTAAAACGGAAGAAGTTTCTACATAAGTTATCTTTTTCACAATACGTAAGTAACATCTGAAGGATTCTTCTCTAATTAAAAATACAGTTAGAAACCAATTATATATTCCATTATTTGAGAGCACCTTGGAAAAAGTCATAAAAAACAAGTGCTTCTATTAAAAAAAGTTATCTTCCTGATCATTTGAAAAAATTACTAGGTATTATCCAATTAACTTGATTTGGAAGAGAGCAAATTATTTTGTTTTCTCATTTTTAAAGAGTTTCACACAACCATAGTCTCAAGACTGATTTGAAAACATCAAAATATGTTGGTGCAAAAATTGTTCTGGCTACTAATGCTTATTAATTCTATATAAGAAACACAGGGAAAAATGTGTGATTTAAAGAAATGCAACTCTGGGGTTTTTCAAGCAATGGAGAGAAATGGTATATGTGTATTTTGCTACAGGTGAATCTGTGCCCTGTGCACACCACCAGGAGCCTGCTATTAGCTGTGCCTTTGGGGCACAGTGTGTACTTCTGCTCACAGCAGAAAACATGAAAGGACTGTCCCGGCTCCCTCTCAATTTCTTTGCTCAACACTACTGAAAATTACAGCGATGATGGAAGTAACTTCAAAGCAGTATGAAAAAAAATTCTCAATGAACAACCACTACAGGAAAATAACTCTTCCATCCAGATCCCAAGCACACATCTTCCCACTCCACATAATTTCTTACTGTTAAGAACAAGACTATTGAATAAATCAGAAAAAAAAAAAAAGAACAAAACAAACAAAAAGACTCCTTGCTAAAGTCTTAGGGGCCTCAGTTATAGCACAGTATTTTGAAAAAGTACAGGGTGATGACTGAATGTCCCTTTACAGGTGTCAGTGGGAATGTTGCTAAAATGAAATTTCCAGAGTAGATTACTGCCTGATAGAATGCTTAGTTACTATTCCAGATGTAATTATATTAGTTATATCATAACACAGCTGCATAAAATGGATTAAAGTTTTATATTAATTTTTTTGATATACTGCTGTCCCTCCATTTTTCATGTGTAAATTTAAACAGTGTATGTAAGTTCCTGAACTGCCTTTTTCAAAGGAGACAGGTCAAGACACAGGAAACATTGAGTAATGTGCTCCTCCTTGATTTCAGAGGAAAGCTGTATTACTATAACTAGCCTGACTTCCTCAGTCAGTAGTTCAAACAACCTGGAGTAACATCAAAAGAAAACTTTCATTGTACCTAAATTGTTGACAGAAGAATTTCACCTTCTAGAAGGTTGATTGAAAACTACTAATAAATCTACTGCCTAGTTAGAAATGCTTCAAAGGGAGAAAGGGCTTTGTAATTCAACATCTACAGTTTCAAATTTTTTTTCATCATTCTAATGCTAATTTTTACACAAATATTTTAGTAGAGCTAAATTAAACCCCATTTTCTTGGAATAAAGAGTCAAAGGAGAAAGAGAAGTGAATCTGAACACATAACTTGAATCTAATTGTTTGTAGCAAAACATTTCTTCATGCTATTTGGAGATAAATATCTATTTGTCATTTATGACCTCATGCACTTAAAAGTACTGGCTTAACTCTGATATGCAATTTAGAATATCCCTTTTTTCTCATTTAACATAAACAATTGTTTTCATATGAGGAAATTACATTTGAACTGTACTTCTCTATTTCTCTTGTACTATCCAGTAGCACACCTAAAAATTTTCTATGGGTAATGTCAGAAATAAGTTGTAAATGTCAACATGAGTTCAGTATCTTAGCTCCATAGATTTCCATAAACTAAACACAGTTTAGAAGCACTGACAAGAAGAAACCATACCTTAAATACAGATTAATTATAATTCCCCTTTCATTTCTGCTCATAAAATACTAGTAGGAAATTCCAGAGAGAATATTTTATGTAATTTAGAACTAAACTTTGCTATTCAGAAATAAAGCCCACAGGAAATTCTCAGCTTATCAAATATGTACCGAGTTTCCCTTTGAATAAATAGATTACTATAGAAAATATTTTTTGATTATATGGAAAATTTTAAATACAACCAAAGCTTAAAATATACATTCAGAATAAACTTCTCTCTCCAATTTAGAAATTTAATGTAATTTTATTTAATTAAAGTAACTTCCAAAATTTTATGCATAGGTATATCTTGTAAAAATATTTATCTTGTATTTTATACTCACAAGTAAGATGCCATAGTTGAAAAGAAACTCCTTTGTGACTATCTGGGGACGAAATACCTATTTGAAATTAGCCAAAAGAAAAACAATTACATTAAATGCATATCTTATGACCTGAAAAAGTAAAAAAATTATTTCACATGTTAAAAAACTAAAAGAGAAGACAAAATATGTATTTGTTTCTGTCATTACTATTGTTACAGAATGCACATTTATCAAATGCTGCTTCATAGGTGGAATATTCATCAACATATCTATGCATTAAGAAAACCTTTGTTTTACTCATTCTGATCATGATTGACAGAAATTACATTTTGGGAAACTATAAGAGTTTGTCCTCTGTGTAACAAATTTTGGGGGAAAAGAATCTACCTGGGATGTCACAAGATGAAGCACTACAGGCATCATAGGAAGGCACATCTTCAGCTGTTTGGCCTGAACTGTTGATGGGTGTTTACGTCCAGAGACGTTAGTAAGGGCACTGAGAATGTCACCTACAGAAAATAGCATTTCAGACTGATCCAACATAAAAACATCACTAAACAACAGCAAATGACATATAAAACATCTCTGTTCCAGTAGCCTCTGTTCACTCCTGTCTTCTCTGTCTGCCAGAAGTAGTGTTCATGATGAATCCAGCACTACTTTCCTAGCTCTGTCTTAAACCAGATCAATTCCCTACTCTGTCTATAGGCAAAGGTGACCTCTGGCAAAACAGTGAGGACAGAAGTATAAGGTGATTGTTGAAGTAAAAGTGGAATTACCTCTTCTTGGCAGAGTGGACTTATACTCGCTAAATTATGTGGACGAAGTTTTATTTCCAGTGAAATAAAAATTTCCAGTGAAATTCTCATGGCTTTTGTTAACCAAGAACTGAATGAACTAAGATTAGTGGGTGACATAATGCTGAAGCAGTATGTTTCCCCTGCAGCACAGTTCAGCAGGAAGAAAAACCCCAAACATCCTTCCCCTCCAAAAAAAGAGATCCTTCCACGAGCCATGCACACACACGTTCTCGTGCACTGATTTAACTGTGACACAAGTGACCTAAAGCTACAGGAATTCTCATAAAAGAGATGGCAGCAGATCAATGAGAGAACTTAGTGGCCTCCATTACAAACCTCAGACATAAGCTGACAAAATTTTAATGGCAATAGTGAAATTATACTTCAGACTCAGAAGAGACAAATAAAAATCAAGGAATGTTATGCTAACTTTGTGGTACATTTCCTACTGTCTACAAAAAGCAAGACCTCTTCTGCATGGCATAAAGAACAGAAGAGACATGAGAAAAGTTAGTTCATATCAAAAGAAGGAAGATTTCTGTCCCTATAACCTTGAAATACCAGAAGCCAAATGCTGTCTCAAAAGAGCACCGGTTATATTTTTATTTCCCCTAAAAAGATAGCCGCCCAAAACTGTAAAAGGGAACTCAAATATATGCAAAGCAAACAAAGAATGGGACTCCATATTTTATATGATTTTTCAGGCCAGCAAAGGCCTTTCCTTTCACAGTAAGTCAGAATTCAATCATTTTGAATAATATCAATGCTTTTCTTCTGTTCCCATGGAGTTCAGTTTTCAATATAAGCAGAAATGACAGAGCCTGGCATTAAAGAAGGCCTTAAAGATTTGACCCATTCACTGGTAAAGAAAAGAAAGTGTTGCTTAAAACTCTTCAAATATATAAAACACAATACTTTTTTCATTAATATCTTTTTGTTTTGAATTACATACAATATTGTAATTCAAAAAGACTTCTCTTTGTTTAGCGACTGATTTAGTGAATAATCTCTCTTTCTATATTTTAAAGAATACATAACGATCACATTTGGCAATTTTGCGTTTGATAAACAGATAGACAGATATGCTATCTTTAATTTTAGCATGATCTAAACAATTTATATCTACTTTCTAAAAATAGGTTAAATATTATAAATGCAGAAATAAAATTAATTTCTTATTTACAACAACCAAAAACTTTTTAAATTAACCAGAAGATTAAAAATGTATTTATTTTGTTCACATGTATCTTTAAGGTCAATTTCTACAATTTGTTAATCTGTTTGGTTTATAGCTACATCTGGTGGAAGAAGATGGGATCAGTAAGGAGCTTACATGAATGCATATTAAAAAAGCCAGGTAGGATTAATTCTAAATTAACAGCTAAACTGCTTTTCACTGTCCCAATTTTCAAATCTGATTATTATTCTTAGGTGCCCATAGCTTTCACCACCTCAAGCAGTACATGCTCCTTCATCATACAGCAATGAAAAGAAAAAGACTTCTGGCAAATATGGACAAATACAGAGATAACTTCAGGTTTCAGAAAACAATCAACACGCAGATCCAGCTTGGAAAAGAAAACAAAGTGTAGAAATTATGCTTGATATCAGTTCTCAAAAATGCATTCTAATTATAGATCAGTAGTAATTACATGTCTAAGCAATTGATGTACTATGTTTCATTATAGTAACTATGTATTTGAAACTTTCAGATTCTGAGGAAATACCAGAACTTAATATATCAGTTGCATATAGTATGTATAAACAGTAGGAGGTGAATTTGTGCTTCAAACATTTATAGTCTGAGACTTCCATCCTGAAAGATAGCCAATATGCAAACCTGATATTTAGTTAGAAAAAAAGGGATCAGGTGTTTGCAGCAAGGCAAAAATTTGCATTAGCAGAGGAAGTAAAGTTTCTTTTAAAATAGCAGCATGACATTTAGGTCTACTAACCTTTGCAGTGCTACCATTACATTTTCAATATCCTAGTGATAATGTAGAAAAGATGAAAAATACATCAGGTATCATCTTATCAGAAAATAATTTTATGAAAATAAACCTCGTGTGCATGAGCAAATTGGTTTCAGACATCTAAAACAACTGAAGTATCTAAGCTGAAATTTTCCAGAAATATTGCCTGTAGCAAATACTCAATATATAAATTTCAGTGTAAGCAATTAACATGCACTGTTGCATCTCCCCCAGGCCTCTGCTTTATGGGGCAAATTTGCTCTTAGATTGTAAAATGTTTATAGATTTTAAAATATCTTTAGAACATTGATAAAGACTTCTTGTACCTCTGGGCTTCATTCCTGACTGAGTTGGTGAGGCTTAACATTCCACAAACACAAAACATTCATATAGGAAATCATGCATTCCAATACAAAATACCTGATCACGACATATCTAAAAAATTTCAGGAAGTTGATATCATGCAAACTTTATGTAATTGGAATACAGAATTTTTCCACCTGTATATATGTAAGGAGATATCTGTTTCTTGACAGAGTAAGCAAAGGGAAGATCTGTTTGGTTAACAAACTGAATTTACCTAGAATTCCTGGCAGCTCCTGCACAATGTGATAGATGAGAAGATCCAGGCATTTTGACAGGTATTCACTGCCACCTTGCTGCTCTTTTCCTGGCATGGTCTTTCTGCTGTCTCTTTCAATATACATCAGGAGTCTACATTTAAACAAGTGCAAAACATTAACTCTCATACCAAAGAAAATAACACTATATCTCAAAAAACTATCGAACTAGACATTTGTGGTATCTGTGGTTACAATGAAGATGATGCATTAGTTTTGGCTCTGTAATTTTGTGAAAATTTTAGACTTTTCTTTTAATCAACTCTAAAACCAAAACAAATTACTGAGTCAAGGAAAGAAATCTTTAAGCTACTTCAAGTAAGCACAACTCAGCTAGTTTAAATGAATATGTGATATTAAGATAAGGAGTAATCTTTCTGCAAACTTAGAGAGACTAATTTTACAATCCACTTTATTTTGAAGTAGGTAATCGATACGTGCAATATAAGTGAAAGACTACAGACACTAATTTTCAACTCATAAGAATTCCAAAAGAAAGCATAATTGAAGTCAACATAATAAGAGATCAATCTTTCCGTCTAGAAAAATCATACTACATAGATCACATTGCAGCCTATTAAAATGTTAGCACTAGTAGAATGGCCATATTGAAAGAGATAAAAGCCCAAACTAGTCTTACATCCTTTCTCTAGAAATCTGGTGTTCACAATTTTTAAATTTTTAAATAAAAACTGAGTGCAGGCATTCCAACTGGTTAGTGCTCTGTGGTTGTGCCATTCTGAAGAATGACATTTCTCGCAGTGAAATGGTAACTGATTTATTAGCCACTGGCTAACTTACAAGAGATTGCTTTAATAATACAGCTGTAACAGAATGCTTCAGGCAAAATTTTAAAATGCTTATTTGAATAGACAGAAGGGCCAGACTTCCCTTTAGGGCCATTCTATTGACATCTTTGTTTCACATTCGAACTCCCTCCGGGTCCTGTGCAAAGAACCATCAATCATCACTGGTGAGGGAAATCCAAGATCTGGATTTTAAGTATGTACTTCAGTACTACCTTTTTAAATACTCTTCTGATAATCAATGCTCTTCTACAGAACTACGAAAATTACTTATTTACCTCAAGTGTTCATAATAAGACTACTAGGAAATACATCTTCCTATCAAAAAGATTATTTACTCAACAAAGTAAAAACTACTTAAGAATATATTTTACAGGATTATGTCTCTAAACAATACATGATTATGACCAAATACTGCACTCTTAGCCTTCCTAACCTATTCTACAGAGACAAAGAGAGAAATCAAAAGACCCATTGAATACTTTTCACTTGTGCAACAGCCCAGATGCAACACATTCAGCTGCACTTCACAGAGACCACGAGGACATCTTTAATTCTTGTAATGTCTGGAAATTGCATTATTTTACAGGAATTTTGATTTGTCTGCTAGAAAAGAACTACTTAAAAATCTGACATTGTGCTACAAATAGAATTTTCCTTTTATAAGCTTTACACTTTTTAATATAAAAATTTGAATGTTTTGAATAAAATGGCCTTCTAGCCTTTCCAGACAAACAAGTAATTTTTATTCAAAAAAATATTTAGCTTTAAAAAATGACAAAATATCAGAGCTTGAATTAATTTTTTTAAGAAAATACTTCCATGATTTAACAATCAACTGATTCTGTATGGAAATGCACTTAGATCTGTTTGAGTTTTACTTAAAATGGGCCAGATAGACTTCAACATAGTGGTTTTATTTCTTTGGGTGAAGGAGGTTCTTTTTAATTTATAAAAGCATGCTCTATTACTTAATCACATTTGAGAAGGATACAAAGTAGGTTTGTTTATTCTGAGAAAGGAAAGATAAATAAGTTTTCTCCTTTATGCTGTTCTTCCATTCACAAAATTGCCTTTCACATGGATTTTCTAAAAACATGCACAACTATTTTTTCCCTGATAGTTCAGTTCAACTAAACATTGTCTCGAGAAAACTGTACAGATATAAACTCTGTAGGCAGTAAAGTATTAGCATCTCTATTTTCCTTTGACAAATTCCTCAGTCATATGTACAACAATTCATCTGTTACTTTTATTCCCTGATGAATCTCTGTGTTCTCTCTAGTGGACAAAGCCAGGCCTATAGAAATACATTTATTCAGTTCATTTAGTGGCATGTTTGTCTTGCGCTCAGCAATACATGATAAAATATGTAGATGTTAGTATAAATTAGCTAAATATGATGAGGAGTAAACCACTGTCTATGAAGCAAAGGTTTGGTTAAAAAAAAAATAAATTCAAGTGTCTGTATTGTAAGATATGGTCATCAGTGAGCTTTCACACTAAATCAAAACAACTGAAGTTTTGTGTAAAAAAAAGTGAAACAGTGGAGCAAAAAAGGGAAAATTACAGAGTTAATAGTCTGGAGTGATAAAAACAGGGATGAGGTCTACTACTTAAAAGAATAAGAACTGCTCTCTTAACAGGATGATCAATATGAAGAAAAGAGACTAGTCACAGAGAATGACCTGCATGAAACTAAAGAAGGTTGTGCATACTCTGAGGACATACACAGTCCATTTACCCCAAGAAATCAAGGACTATCTCTTAGTTTTATTATTATTTATTACTGTTAATAATCAATCTCTGCTAACAGAAAATGAGGAAGATTTTTAAAGGATACTTAATATAGACATAGTGTTTATTTTACAGAGATGTATCAGATGGTATATCATACTAATAGGAGAGTCAATCTCTACTTCTTGCCTTCCACCACTTTTTTGTATTTTTTCATTTGATACCAACTTGCTGGGTTTTTTTCCTGAAATCACTGACTTCCCTCCTCCCTTCCATTTCCATGCTTTCCCATCTGACTGAGCACCAAGCTTTTCAGCTCTTTTCCTCACTACTTTTCTAGATCAGTCTTAAGATGTAGAAGGCAAATAGGCTATGCTAGATGTGAGATTGTAGTAGGTTTCCAAGCAAAGCTTTTCCTTTCAGGGCACATATAAGATTTGAAAATTTAATAAATATGGGAGGTGGGCACAGGAAACAGAGAAAGATTTTGCTCAAGATTATGCTGTCTGCATAGCTACATTTCTGCAGACTATAAAATGTGTTGGGAATACTACCCTGTGGATGATGGACACTTCCACAAGTGTCCATCTCTGCTGACAGCAGAAAACAAGAGGTTAAAATAAATTCCTTTGGGAGGAGAAGTTCAATCTCCAAGTCTTTCTCTGCTTACCCAGGAAGTTCTCTGAAACCATCTAGATACAAAAAGAACAATTCAGTGAGACTAATCAGAAATTACTGCTAGTTCAGAAAACAGTGAAATGAAAAGTCTCAATAAAACTTCAGGATGCGTCCTTCCCCTGAAGAACAGGTAGCCTGCCTCTGCAAATCAAGGAGAAATGAAGGAGAGTAGGAAACTCAGTGTGATTAGCAAAATAAATTAATTTGCACAGTGTAAATAAACAAGTGCTGCTTCAGCCTCAAGGATCCTACATATCTTCTCTAGCTGTATCACATGTGGAAGAACTAAAGATATGTAATCAAGTACCATGGAACAGGTAGGAAAAAAGAGTGACAGGTGAATTGTCTCAATGTTGTGGAACAATGCATTCACTTGAAAATTACATTTCTTATTAAATATCAATACTTTTCATCCACAGAATTCAAAAATCAGCACAAGCAAAGCAAAACAAGGAATTCATTCACCCCTTCCCATAGGCTGACAGGTATTCAGCCATCTCCAGGAACAAAGGGCTCCATCACATGTAATGGTTACTTGGGAAGACAAGTGCCATCACTCCTAATGTCTTCCCTGCCATTCCTTTCTTCTTTCCCCTATGAGGCCATGCAATACTGAATATCCCTTTGATCAGTTGGGATCAGCTGTTTCTCTACTCTCTTTTAGAATTATAAAGGTGTTTCTATACTCTTTGAGTAAGTAGAAACTTTTAAAAAGAGGTACAAAGAGAAACTTGCAACCAGATTGTGTAAACTCAGCTAATCGATAGGCATTACAGGGACATGCATGGCAGATTGTGTGTGCAAATACTCCAAAAGTGAATGGCAACTGCTGGTATCATGGCCAAAGCCAATAAGTTCTGTAAACAGTAAAAACAAATAGGCAGGTAGTCTTAAGATTGCATTCCAGGAATCAGGACTTGCAACACTGGATACTTCTCATGTTCCCAGCCCTTGCAATAAAAAGGGGTTTTAGCAAGTGCCTACTTCTGCTGCCTTTTATTCCCTGGTACCTGTACACAAACTGGAAAAAAACCACAAGGAAATCGATTTTGGTAACACCAGCAGAGCTAAAATAAGCTTGCCATTACCCCTGCCTTCCAGTTCCTCTTTCCCTACTCATTCCATTTCTCTTTCTTTCTCCTCCTTTACTTGTCCCATGCCCTTTCCTCCCAACGAGATGAATGAAAACAGATTAAACTGTTATTTTCCTCACATGCCACAGTTTTTTCAGCTCCAAAATCACTTCCAAGGACAGATAGATATCACAAAGGTTACCAGTGGGAACAGGATTTTATTGTCTGAATTATCAGCAAAAAAGTTTTTCCTGATATAAAATCTAAATCTCCAATGTCACAACTTAAGACCATTTCCTCTTGCCCTATCACTCATTACTTGGGAAGAAAAAAACCAACCTCTGCCTTGCTACAGCCTCCTTTCAGGTGGTTACAAAGAGTGATAAGGTCACCCCCAAGCCTCCTTTCCTCCAGGCTAAACAACCTCAGTTCTCTCAGCTCCTCCTCATAAGACTTGCACTCCAGACCCTGCCCCAACTTTGCTGCCAAATAAAGGAAGAACTGCTCTCCAGAGCAAGGCCTTTGGGATGCTGGCCCCGAGGCAGTCCCCATGCTCATGAGGCCCAGGGGGTTGTTTTCAGCACAAACAGCCTCATAGTAGCTGCCATGAAGAAAATTAACACTAACCCAGCCAAAACCATCATAATTACCAAAGTAAGCAAAAGCATTTTTCAGTTCAGTGTTGCCATGAAACAGTTATTATTGTTTTATCATCTGCATCACCCTTTAAGTGATACACACTGAAAAATTGCCTTATATTGATTATCATATCATAAACAGATTTTATCATCTAAAGCAATATAAATCCTATTGCAGGCTGTAGCTGCAGCTGCTGAAGACAAACCGTTAACCAGGAATTATGTACATTTTACTACAGAATCTTTTTATTTCTCAAATCAAACCCCTCAAGAAGAAGAATTTAGGTATATCAAGTATTTTCAATAGAGTTATCCAACTGATTTCTGCTTCCTGTGCTAGCAATTTAGAATTTTTGAGTCTTAATTTTGAAGAAACTTTTCTGTCAGACAACTGAAGACATCTAACTGAATTCCACACTATAAGTCAATAAGTAGCCAGTATCTCTGCTGTGTTTAAGATTATTCCAGAGTTATATAGCAATATTATGAATGCAACTGTCTCCAGATTTAATGGGTCATTTCTCCTCTCTGTAGCTATCTTACCTTCTGGATGTAAGAGAAAGGTTTTAGATTATCTATTCTGATAAGAGATATGCCATTCACTAAAGAATAATTATAAAGAAAACTCAGCAAATGAAGAAAAACCATTTATCAGCTCAATAAAGCTGCTATAAGGCTTGCCTATTGTTTCACCTAAGGTATTAAGTATGTATTGGTCTCTAATCGGCCCTGTCTGAAGCATGACAATAAAACAGCAGGATAAAGCCAAAAATCATACTACAAAATCATACTCCAAATTCACTCCACATTGCCTTCAAAAAGACAGCTGGCTGGAAAGCATTATAAATCAAAAAAATTGTTGATAAAATTATTCTTATTCTCCTTCACATAATATCTTAGGTGTATACATATATAAACAAACAGTAACTGTGCAGGATTTCTCTCAGACCTTTCTTCAAACACACAGGAGAGTCCTATGTGGTATATCAGGCACATGAATAGCAGCAGTTGCTAAAAATGTAGCCATTCAAAAAGTCACTTACAAATCATTAGAAGCATTTTTCACTAATCTGAATAAATAATCTGATAGAACATTTCTGGAAGTGTAAAAGGTACACATGAAAAAGCCCCTTGGATTCATTACTTATTCTCTGTGATTCTACAATATATTGGGATACCTACAGCTTTGCAAGTGGAGGAAAATATATATAATGCTATCACCCCACAAGATGTTCTCTCACAGTGGCTTCATGGTATAATTTATCTGCTCCTTCCTTTAACAGTAAAGTATACATCCTAATTCTTCTCAAACATGAACATAAGATATAATGTTATATTTGCTATAGATATAGTTAGATTTACAGCTACCCACAAGCCTCATCCTTTTTTAAACTTTCAGTTCCAAACCTGCTCTATTTCAATATTGTAAAAATTATGTTTACACTTCATTTTACTCTTCTTCTTACAGAACAGTAGAAGGTATAAATCCCAAATAAAATTTCTTTAATCTTACTTCTCCAATCATCTCGAAACAATGGTGACAATTCATATTCTAACACAGTCTAATTTGCTCCTCTTTGATACAGGAATGGTTCCATCCCAACAGAAAACAAAAAATTTCAAATAACAGTTCCCTGGTGATTCAGTAATTTATTGCAAAGTGTTCTAAAACATAGAAGAATTAAATACTTCATGTAAATGTCACAGGAATTTATTGGTCATTATGTAAATCACTCCCACAACACATATAGCGAAAAAATATTCTTTTACCTTAAAGGTGACTATCTGGAAGAGACTATGCACTATGCCAAACCCCAAGATGAGGGAGGTACATAGCAGAACCTTTTATTTTGCTTTCCCACCACACCAACAACTCACTGTTGCAGTATATTTTTTGCCCTACCCAAAAATGCAAATGCTTACTGGGACCATGAGTTATTTTAAAAGACATTCTCCTTGCAAGACAGTGGTTTCCCTTTGTGAATAATTGTCACCTGTTGATCCCAGACAAAATATTCTCATTAACAGAAGGATTACTATTACACACAAAACAATTAACTTCTACAACACTGGCTCAAAAATACTACACATTTTCAAGTATTTCAGGTACAACTTTAAAGACTGTATCTTTGATTATCTTCCATTATCATCTTACCTTGTTTGACAACTGAGGAGCAACATCTCCCTGTTATTAATTAAAACTTGTAGCAAGACCAGAAAGGCTTTTGCTCGAATAAAAGTTGAAGGACTTTCAAGTAGACGAGTAATTGTCGTCACAAAATCCTTGGTGGAAATAAACACAAGGACATGAAGGTTATTCACACTGTATTGTAAGAGTGTATACACTTAAAGCTTCCTCATTTTTATGTCACTCATAGGAAAAAAAATCCATAGAACACTAAAAAAATAAATTCTGTCCAAGACTGACTGGCCCAGTGTAAAGCTGCTTTGAACATCTTCAGAAGTGGTAGAGTAAAAAGTAAACACTATTTAATGTACTACATCCAAAATAGTATGAAATCAATTACAAAATATGATAAAATTTCTATTTTTTAAGGGCTTATCATAAGCATAAACATAGGATATTTTAATACATTTATTTTAAAACAAAGCTGAACTATTTTCAGAATGCATATATATTTAAGCACAAATATGATGAAATTCTTAGCTATTAATTCCCTTATATGAAGGAATATTAAAAACTACACAGTAGTTGAATAAAATCTTATTTACATCAGATACCAAATTATACACCAGATGCTCCAAATAGATGGTAAAATTGTTTCCACCTTCTCTGTTTTTATCTAATCTAGTCTTATTTGGAGTTCAAAAAGTGAACAACATCTTTTCAAGGAAGAAATAAAATTAGGACTTGAAAAGAAAGAAGAAGGATAAACGAAATCAGAACTGAAAACTGAATCAGAATTTACAAACTGGCCAGTGTCAACTGCCTCTGTGCAAAAATTAGACTGAGCACAAATGGCCTCATCAATAGAACCTGCCTTCAAAGAGCAGAGCCAGATTCTCAAGGGAATGATACTATAGTATAGATGAGTAGTGTATGCATGTTATGTACAAAGTTAAAAATCCCGCTCTG
The DNA here is from genome assembly GCF_028769735.1 of Zonotrichia leucophrys gambelii. Taxonomy (NCBI): domain Eukaryota; kingdom Metazoa; phylum Chordata; class Aves; order Passeriformes; family Passerellidae; genus Zonotrichia; species Zonotrichia leucophrys. Next base: position 45,938,710 of record NC_088171.1, on the reverse strand, counting down.
TGATGCACATTTAACATATATTAATGTTCAAATTCATCATTTGCTGACTGAATAACTGCAAATCAGCCCTGACTGTAATTTATTAGAGCCATCCTTTGCAACAATTAACTATACTTCTTTATCAAGAATGGAGAAAGAACAGGAGCAAAAGAGTTGGCTAAGAAACCATTTGATCTTATTCTGACACCATTTTAACCCTGTCTTCAAAAGCAGTCATCATTCAGGAACTACAGAAATCCCAGAAAAACCAACTGCTATTAATTATTCTAGAACTGTCCTGCTGTACTTCAATAATTTATTTCATAAATAGAAGAATTTCTCAGTCTTGCGATTTAAAAGTTTACTGCTTTAAATACTTCAGCAGCTTACAAGGCCTGATTTGTAGCCCAGTATGAATTTGCAGCAGTCAAGTTCTTAAATTACAATATAATAGATGCAAAGGTTGAATTTTAATTGTGGTTTGCTTTTTCAATGCTTTTTTTTTAGTTAAAAAACCAAAGCAACAAACAACAACAACAAGGTTTTTATGTTCAGAAACCCCATAAAACCTCAGACATAGGCAACGAGTTTATATAATGCAACACTGACTGTGCTAACATAGACTTGATAGACCATGCACAAGGACACCATGACAAAGACACATGCAACTACAAGCCAAAGCACATCCATTTTTAGTCCTCATACTTTGGAAAGCAAGAGCGTCTCAATGCTACATGTGGGGGTTAGCATGGGTTAAGACAATTAAAAATAGTTACATCAGATTTATCTGGGAATGTTCTAATAATCTGGTTTAAGAAATAAATGTGACCTGTTGGAATTTGCTTTTCTGGCTAGTTTAAGGACTGCAAAACAGCAACAGTTAATCCAAAGAAAATCTCAAGTACATCTTTGCTGACCTGAAGTACTTGATGTATCAGAAAAGCCAAAAATCACTCAAATACTGCCAAATACATTATTTATCATTTCTCTGTTCTACAGTTCCTCCCTCCCCTGCAAATGTTTGATGTATCCATGGAGAATCTGCAGAATAGGACACTCTCTTCATTTCAAGTGAGCACACTGCAACAAGATTATGACTTTATATTGGATACACTGAGTAATACTGCAAAGCAAGTTCAAAAGAAAAGCAATGATGTTTTTGAATTGGCTATACAAGAGGAGAACAGCTAGACCACTATCTCACTACACAAGAACAGAAATTACAATAGCAAACCCATCTTGCATAGCTATGTATTTTCTAATTTCCCTTCTGTGTTTTGCAAATATCTGCATAAGTTTAGAGTTACAAATATTTTGTTAAAGGTATTTTTATCTTTTTATTCATTCATACGGATATTGACAAAACTATCCTCTACAGTGGTAGTTACTTGTCCACATTCAGGTAAAAGACAAATAATTGAAAACAGTTACTGAAATATGAGGACAATGATTATAATGTATTTACAATGCAATTGTGACAATATATTGCTGTAAGTATTTGAATAATTTTACTTATGATGAATTGAGGAAGAAAGAAACCAAATAAAAAACACCTAACTACATTATCTGACCTTTGGAAGAACCTAATTTCATTCAAAAAGCTGTGACTGATTTTCATTAATCCAAAGGGGAATCTTGACAGCCAGATGAAAGTAATTAGCAGTGGGGTTTCTTTAATCTACTGCTATAATGCATTCACGATTTTTGATTTTGAGTTCTTCTTCCACGCTTTATTTTAAAAACATAATTTCAACTATTTTATTTCCAAAACTGGAAACTAAAACAAGAACTCTCTGTATCAGAGAGGGACAAAACCCACTCCCTTCTGGCTATTGTAGTTTTCTGAAGTTTTGTATTAGTGTAGATGATCACAGAACTTCAATTCTGCCTTTTGTTTTGTACCTGACTTTTACTACTGTTCTTGAAGACTGAAGAAAACAAGGGCAGTCCTAATTCTTACAAGTCAAGGGTGTTTCCAGATAACATACACAAAGCTAAATTATCTCCATCTTGAATTTATATCTTTAAGTATCTTTTAATATGTTGCTTGTACCTATATTAAACAGAGAGTCACTTTGTCACTACCTTCTGTGTGACACTGACGTCCTTCTGCCTCTGGAGCTACACAAGAATTTTACAGAATGCAAAATAATCTGCAGGTCCACACTACTCACTCTTCCTTTCTCTCATTAAGGTGGTGGACTTTTGCATCATGAGCATGAAATATTGAAAATTGCATGGACTATTAAATTTGATTTTCAGAGCTAAAATAATATCTCTCCATGTGATGTGATAGCACCTAGCAGTTCAACACAGGAGCATGTTTGTATTTTTAGATTCTATTCAAGAAAAATAGAAATTTATTTTCAGCTTCCAAAATCCTACAATCTAATCTCCAGATCACAGAACACTGTGTGTTGGAAGCGATCATCAAGTCCAACTCCTAAGTGAATGGCTCACACAGAGATTGAACCAACAGCCTGGGTGTTATTACCACCAGGCTCTAACCAACTGAGCTAATCTCAATTAAAAAAAAAAAAAACCCATTCTATGAGATTTAAGTTTCTCTGAGCTGTAATGCAGGTAGTTACCAAATGTGGGCACATACAATAGAACCAGACCTACTTTATCTGTTTTTACAGTACAGTGTTTTTCACTTACACCTTTGGGTACCATTCCCACTTGTATCATTAGTTTGATATATGCTATTAAAAGAATGTCTACATTTGTCTGTATTTCAATTTTCTAATCTGTAAAATTTGATTAGAATTGTTCATAAGAACTGCAGTATCATAAATGGAATTCTAGCCATTGTCCATAAGAAATTAGCATCATTATGGGAGTTCTTTTAGCAAAGTTAATCCTATATAACAAGAAACTCTTCACAGAAAAAATCATGCTGTAGCCATAGGCTAGCTGCACATTGGATTCTTCTGCTGAATGTTTAAGTGAATGATTTTTGACCATACTCCTCTGACTATACCATCAACTCACAGTAATGCACACTGTTAGCACAGCACTACAGGACAATTTGCCACCTGTTAGTGCTGCTGTTGTGGGATCTGGAAAGTTTAAGGCCAGCTGACATGCACTCACAAAAACACATCGGCGATTCTGACATGGTACAGAAATTAATTTTAGGAAGAGAATGAGTGCTTTCAGGCCACATGGGTGGGATTATGTTTTAAATTTAATATAATTGTTAAAACAATACATTGGGAAATAAAACTCTCTCTCAACTAATGTCCAACAGATTATTATAGTCAAGATGATTGTCACATCACAACATACATCACAACAGTGTATCTGAGGAAAACAAGAACTATAGCTCCTTCTTTCTTTGTGGTTTTTATCCTTTCCAGAGGCTTTCATTTATGAACTATGCAGATACACTGCCAAAAAATAAAGACTTTTTCTCTAAATACAAAATAATTTGAGGATCAAAATAGAAAACTTTTTACCACTTCTACCAAAAATTATATTACACATAAACCAAATCCAGTTGTTTTATTCAGTGACACTAAAAAGAAAAACCTAAGGTATTAAAATGCTAATTCTTGCAAGATATTTCACTTACAAATTGACTTAAGGTCCTTTAAGGAGAGCATAAAGTACAGTTTCAGATTTAATCAGGACACTCCTTATTTTCTATTTTAAATGTCTAAGAGAGCTATGTCAAATAGGTGTCCTTACTGATTCGTTACTGATTTTCCTTAGGGCCCATTATCAGTTATGGTGAGGCTAGGGTATTCTGGATTGATTGAATCCTAGCTGCAGGAACAATTTATATACCCATTAGTACCATTTCTCAAAGATCCATGAGAGAAAGAAAAACTACACATCTTCTAATTTAGATTTTAGGCAAATAGAAATACAAAAGAAACACATTCCTCATTTCCTGCTATTCAGATATGCAAATGTCACTGAGACGTATTTTGAAAACCCAAAACCACTCGCAGTGTCAATTTTAACTTTTCCTTTCATTAAATTCCATGCCAGTGAAATGTTAATCTGAACTCAAACCTTTTCTTGAATTAGCCTCTGTAGATGAATCCCACATGACAACATTGCTGAAAACATCGTGAGCATGTACTGCTGAATTTTGCACATTCCATTTGCCAAGGAATTCAGTACAGCTGTTAATCCCACTTTTTCAATGACACTCTGGAAAGCATTAGGTGAGGAACGAGTAATTCTGCACAAAGCCTACAAAAGTGAAAAAAAAAAAGAAATTAAGGAGACTATTATCTCAAGAAAAATACTTGAAAATAAAAGCATGTGGTGAGTTTTCCAATAGTTTAGGAAAAAAAGGAATGCATACAGATTCATTTTTAAGACAGATATTAGGGGTTAAGACCAATTATTTTCAGAGACCTGGAATTCTTCTAAATACATTGGTACACACTCTGTGCAGCTGAAATTCAAGTATTTCATACACTAACATCCACATCAAAAAGTCACATTACTCTTTTCCTCTAGAGAACAATAATGATGAAGCATCACAGCCCATTCTTGAGTCTTTTGTCAAGCATGGAATATAAACAGCATCAGATAACACTGTACTAGAAAGGAGAGCAGGGAGAGAAAATACAGACATAGCACACACCACAGAATTTATGGGTACCCATAAAGGTGGGCATCTTCTCTCTCCCTGCTCATGGACAATAATGAGGTATGTTCTATTTCAGTGTCTAAAGTCTACCCTTAGCTCTAGATACTACTTCAGATCTAGGTACTTATTAGGAAACACTGATTAGTATAATAAACTTGCAAACTATTCTCCAAATGGTTGATTTTCAAGTATCAGTGATTAAAATAATATTAATCACTGATTAATATTATGAAAATGAAAGTACTGAAACTGAAAATGTAGGTACTGACCATGCTCCATTAAAGTGAGCAAAAACTTGTTCAGTGTCTACTAACTTAGCTATTTCATAGCAAACATTACCAAACAATCTTCAGGGTGGCCTCATCTCCAAATCAATCTCCTTGTGATATCTGTAAAACTGCAACCTTCAAGATACTATAACCACATTTGTTCTCTCCAGATAAAGAAAATAAGACTCTTTAAACATTAATTTTTTTCCTCTGGTCTGAATGTACTGTTAGCATAGAAGAAGAGCTGATGTCAAATATTGGATTCACATGAAAATCTGTTTTTCAGGAAAAACTTTGAAGGTGACTCCCTTTTGTGAAATGTAAGTAATATTTATGATTTCTTTGTTCTCTTCAGACCAGCTATATTTAGAAATTGCTGTTTACTTGGTGTGCACTCAATAGTAAGGTCTCATTTAAGAGAAACTATAGTCAATTACACAGAATACTACCACCAGAGAAAAGCTTTCCATCTAAGAACAGCAGAAACCACCCAGTTCACCTGTGCCCTTAGAAACATTACTCGAAACCAACTAAAAAAGAAGGAAAAATAAGAAAAAAGGCATAAAAGACAGTAAATCATGAACTTAACAGACATTTTATTGATGCTGTTCATCTACTCTGCTCCTGTTCTTCCTTGTCCTTTCTGGTCCAGGAACCACATCGATTGCAGCCGTTTAGTTTTCTTCTTTTATTATTTTTTAATTCTCTTTTTAAACACAGACACTCAATCTCAGTTCCTTAGTGCACGCTCAATTTCCCCCAGGATACAATCCAGCTCTTCACCTCTATTCAGAGTTTTCAAGATGAATGGGCAGGCGGTATGTGTATTCACTAGAAACATCCTTGAGGGTCGTACTACCAATGAACTGCTGGGACCTAGGGACAGGCTGTGCCAAAGCAACATGGAGCTAACTTGGTGTGCTAACATGCTCTTTGCAGATTTTACACTGCCTTAGATCTCTGCTACACACCTTGCCAAACAAGGGTGGCCATCACATTACTTCCAGGCAAACCTCATAGGAAAGACATCAGAGGCTGTCTTCTAGTATAATACTGAAGTTTTGGAGGTAGCAGAAAAGGTCCAGCCCACCAATAACCAAGGGGAGAAGCTTTAAATTCCCATTAGTTTGTACATCACAGAATGCTCTGCAGTATGAACGATCCTAACACTACAGCATAAAAGCAGAAGATAGAATTTAAATGTGGGATAGAGTACAGAGCACTCTAAACCACCTCAGTAGATCCAATACTGGGAGAAAACAGATGGAGATAGGTCAAAAGGTGGTGGAGCAGGAACTGGAAATGGATGATGATGATGTAAGAATAGAGCTCACACCATCATCTCCAGGCAGCAATCTTGGAACATGAAATGTTCTCAGTGAGAGTAAGGCTTCAGTAGAACTTGTCCTGGAACTGGCTTCTCCACCCCTGCTCTCTGCTGGAGCCATAACCAGCATCTCTTCTCTCAGCAGCTCCAAACTTTGCCTCATTATTCTTATTGGTCACTTCCAACTTGAGATACTCCAGGGTTCTATGATCATCTCTGCCATACCCTTTAGTCTTACAGGCTACATGTGACTGGGTAACATTCACCCTTTCAGGATATCTTCCATGACTCTCAAGTTTGAGAATGAATGCACTAAAGTATCTGTAATACAGAAGTCTCTGAAAGAAACTATTCAATACCAATTACTTAAGAAAATGACAAAGGAGCCAAATCCCCAAAAAAGACTGTGTGAGCTTTCCCAAAATAGTTTCCATTTAAGGAGCTTATGTTTTGTTACTTCTCTTCCAGCAGAAAAAGTTATCTCCTAGAAACAAAATTTAAAATTTTTTAAAAAAATTAAAAAACTTTCAGCATACTGGAAAGAAATATTCTTCCTGCTGCTGAGCTTGTCAGAATATCACTGTGACATCTTACAGATTTTTTTTTCTGAGTCTAGCAAAATGATAAAAAGACACAGCTCTCCTACAGGCAAAATCTGTGATATTTACCTGAGGCATGTTGGACTCCAAAGTGAGAAAAAAATACTGAGATACAATCCCCATTTGTCACCTCTGATAGGCAGGACAAAGTGAAGTGTCATTTCTAGACTCCAGAGACTAAAGACAGAGAATCTTCTTGATATATTTTTGTTATTGACTGAAATAATCACAATGAGAATTCCATAGTCCTTTACTGCTGATAGACTTTGCAGACAGACTGCTAACTCTAAGTAAAGATATGACAGACAATTTGTTAACAGAAATGTATTTTTACATTCTAATATCGATGTCAGTTAAGAATAAATTCTTCAGGATACATTCAAATAAGGCAGGAATGACTGCACAATAAAATTAAATAGGACACTGATGATGTCAATTTTTGTGGTCATGTAGGACAAAAATACCTACATATCTGTAGCAACAATTTAATGGATGTAGAAATTATGCAGTACACTATAACTGGAGAATACATTAGTATTTTATTTTTTAAATTAGCATACCACTAAAATCTCCATAAACTTTAGCTGGGAAAAGATCTTTCTGTGCTAGATTTCAATATCAATTGATTTTTATCAGATGAAGTTAAGATTATATATCTAAATGCCACAGCAGCATTAATACATAACCATGAATTATATCAGGCATTGAGTAATAAGTTTATCTACTTCTTACTTTTAGTGTTTCACTACAAAGCAGCAAAAAGATTAAAGTAGTATCACCTTAGTGCATCCTACTTTAGAAGCTTCCTTGTTCAATTCACTTCATATAAAAGTATTAAACTTCAATCTTCTGATAAAAGAAACAATCTCTAAAACTGTGGAGGGGAAAATCCAGGAGCCCATTCAGACCCAAGAACACTTGTGTAAAATAATCTGACTGAAAAAAGGAGATGGATTCAGCTACATGGATAGCAATAATTTCCATGAAGGCCAGAAAAACGAGAAGAAAGCAGTTTCACCAAGGATATAAAATGGTAAACGTGTCTTACTCTTGCAACTCTCCTCACAGCTGCTTTCATTCAAAGCTCTCCAATATGTGAATTTGGAACAAGCCCTACCTCCAGCATGACTGAGTCTTCAGTAAGTACGCAAGGGAAAAGTATGATCTCCAGGAAGCCTATTGCCTTCACAGGAAAGGAACACTAGTTGGGAACAGTTATGATTTTATTTATATTGTCCACATGTACATTTATACCACAGATATGCATAAAATGTTGAAGAAATTTTTACCTTAGCTGATCTCAGTGTGCACACTTGACTTGGTTGTCTTTTTAAAATGCTGGCCTCAACACCCAAGCACACATTGCTAAGCAACTTTGAGAAAGAAAAGGTAACAGAATGATAAAAAACATCTTTCTTACTTAGATTGTCAATTGCCATTGAAAGGATGTTCCACAAATCAGATTAGTTTCTCTAGGAAATTCCAGTAATTGCAGCTAGCATGACCTCCCAAAACACACTGCTTCATCCTGACAGATGTCACCTGTAAGAAAGCTTCTGGAGCAGCTTCTGAAGGCTAATATATTTTATAATATGAAGATTTTAAATACAAGAAAAAGAATTAGGAAGTAAGAGCTTGGCAAACCAATGTCATTCCAAGTCCCAGTGTCAACCCATGACTGCCAGATGATTCAGCTTTGGAATATAAATATTGCAGTAAAACTCACTGCACTTAACAGGCCTAGCTGCACAAGAAGCCCATAAAGATCAGGCTGCTGTATCACACCTACAGGAACAAGAGGTGAAGGAAGTGAGGAACTCACAATCTGTGATATGTTCAGTCTACTCACTTGGAAGAGATCACACAAACACCAGCACTGTCCAACTGCACTGAGCAATTAACAAAGCCTCACTGGACTAGTACATAGTGGTAGCTATCAATGGACGCAAAAAGAAAAAAAAAGGAAAAAAAAAAGGAGCAAACTAGGCTACAAGAAGGTCTTTGTGGTTTAGCTTCCTCTTACATGTTTTTCTGCAACCTTCCAGTTTTTCCAGCAGGAAAATTTTCTTCTCATCAGTACTGCTTAAAAGAGGCTAGATACCTATAGCATAAACACTATAGAGAAGAAAAGGCTTCTTAGTGGTTCACCTGAACCTGGGAGGATCCAGTGACCTGGGTTCTCAAAAGAAGCAAAGCATAGAGAGGGACAAACAACAACCCACTCCTCTCATAGGCTCTTGATACTCATCCAAGGGCAAGGTGAGCAAACCATACAGTATTGATGACAGTAACTTCCGAGCCACAGCTACAGAAAGCTGTAGTGAATCTCCACTGATGACAAGTTTATTCTTGACAATCAGATATGTAACTTCTGCTTATTACTGAGCAGGGAAGAAAGCTCAGCCCACCTCAAGCATACTGCATTGCCAAGAAGAAATTGAATTTTCAGGAGGGGAAAGAAAAAAAAAAGAAAAAGCACATTGATAGTTCTTCCTATGATCCCTTTTAGCTCAGGGTCTGAATGCCATTGAGACAGACAGGCTCTCCAGAATATGCTGTTTGCTGTGGCACACAATGCAGGCATAACTGGCCAATTGGCCCTTACAAATGGACCAGCCCTGGGAGTCTGCTGTAGGAATCAAGAGAATGGTAAATGACAAAGCAAATTTCTCCAAGCAGATAGCAGAGAAACAAGAGGGAACTTTCAGCATGAGTTGAAAGAGATTAAAAAAAAATACTATGACCTAGTAGCAAACAAATAACAACTTCCCAGTCTAACGATTTGCAAGAATCGAAAGTACATGGTACAAAACAACCCTTATAGCAAAAGTAGTGATAGGAGAGAGGATTGAGTAGGCTACTTTAAAAACTCAGTAAGTAAAGGAAGTCATAACTGTTATCTCCAGTCTTTTCCCATGCATGCAGTTGTGATCCAAGCACAAAACTCACAGATCAAATGGGTGAAGTTTCAAAAAGACCCTTTCTAAAAAAGCAGCCTAATAGCCCGACACACACATATACTTTACATATTTAGAGACAGACTATTCTGTACCCATGAAAGTTCTAAGACTGTTTTTGCCAAGAATTTCAGATGCTACAGAGCAAAGGTTTTTATTTTACTAAATAGGTTTTCTATTCGAAAATGTCAAGACATTTTCCCAGTATTTGAGAAGTTTATATTGTAGGCAAGACTGCCACAAATATACACTAAGACAAAAAAAAAATCAATAAATGGATTTTTTTAATCATAAATTTATGATACCACTTACCTCTTCAGCAACACTTCAAATGAATTTTTATTTCTCTCTTTTTTATCACCTTTATGCTAGATGTGTCTATGTGCATGCTGCTGCAGCTGTGACACTACCATTTTCCATTTGGAAAGCAAGAGCTCCATCCAACCTGGCCCTGAACACTGCCAGGGAACGGGGCAACCAAACTTTTCTGGGGAACATTGGTACTGTGCCAATGCCTCACCACCCTCACAATAAAGAATTTTTTCCCAATATCTAATCTAAACCTATTTACTTTTAGTTTGAATCCATCCCCCCATGTCCTGTCACTACATGCTCTTGGGTTAAAGTTACAATCCTGCTAAGTATTTTCAACCTCATAAATCCTTTTGTTCCAAACCTTCTGCTTGCATGTCAACACTCTATTTGTCTCGTTATCATTCTATATTGCCTTAAAAATTGTAGGCAAAGACTAGCTCTAACAATTTTATAAAAAGAAATTTGATTAATTCAACTAAGTCTTCTAAACAAGTCTTTGATAAAGAGAATAAACAATTCTCATTTGAAAAATCATCAAAAAAGAAAAATTTCAATTTTGCAAGAATTTAATAGATTCTTTGAAAGGTTAAACTTTTTAAACATAATTTATTATTGCCAGCATAAGGAAATATATGTTCTGGAAAATGATGAATCACAAGAACAATTCATAAGCACTGAACTGTAATAAATGCATTTTTCAATTTCAGAAATTTTTCAAATCTATTTTAATGTGTCTGAAATATAAAACCCACAAATCTACCACAAACATGCTCAAATACATTTCAGTTCCAATTCAAAAGGTTTTTCAGACTAAAGGCCAATGCACTACTTTACCACAAAAGGAAATTCCTTACCGAAATAGGAGTTATCTTCAAAGAATCTCCTGTAGAATGTGTGAAAAGGTACCACAAGACAGGTCCAATTTCTCCTGTAATAAATCCTTGTGCGTGGTATGAACGAGTAGTACAAACATTTTCAATTATCTTTGCTGCTATATGGTTCACTACCCGCTCCTCCTATAGGAAGGAGAAGTAAAACACATTTGCAAATGTTTGTAATTTCTTTGTAAATTACTGCCTATGTCCACATTTTATTGTCTTGGTGTGGTTCTTAATTCTTTTTGATATTTGCAAAAGTAAGTTTTAAGAAACCTCACCTGATGACAAAGTTATATTCACAGATCCTACTTCCCCCCACTTTCTCTTCTACTGCAAAGACAATTTAATACAAGCATAACTTAATACAAAACCTTGCATCTCCAAATAATCACCCCAAATTAAATGTAATCATTGCAAATGAAAAGCTTTAGTTATATGAAAGGTGTTCCATGATCAGTGCTTTACAAATGAACAAATTTGTGTCAACACTCATCACTAGAACATGCACTAAATAGTACAATTATGAGATATTCAGTTAAATTAGGAAAGAAAATTTACATTAAACCCTCTTTGTCTTTATACCAGGATTTGTTGGCTCTTCTGAATAAAGACTTCTGGCAAATTAAATTGTTACATAACTCCCTTCTAAGCAGGCAATCCTGACCACTTCTTAAGACTTAAATTATTAGGTCCCAGAAGTCCTAAATTTCCATATGAGATTCTGAATCCTTCATATTTTTAGTACCAACCCAATAATTTTCACTTAAAATCAGAGTCTTTAACTGGAAGATACATCACTGGTGTTGTTTTGGCTGTGCATTGCCTCATCTCATCTCAGTCTTGAACTACAAAAAAAGTGAAGTCTCTCAACAATATTTTTAATAGCATCTTGAATTTAAAAAGAATGAATTTTAATATCATTTTTATAATTCAATTTATCCTTATGTCTGGCTTCACAAATAATTCATCATAATATCTAATTGATTTCTTTCTTAAACTGATCTCTATTTTAGCCTACTAAACTCTGGATTTCTGAGTTATCTTTACAATCAGAGCCACCAACAACTGTGAGCAACGATAATGAAACCTTTCAGAAAGCAGTACAAAAGAGGAGAACTTGCAGAAGGGAAGAACTTAAGCTTCATTAAAATATATTCATTATCCACTTTTCCTTCTACTGACTTAGTAGTGCTAAAATATAGATTTTAGATGCAGAAATATTTGAAAACTCTTAGTATAATGCTGTCAAAAAAAAAAGGCTGTATTCACCATTTTCATTATAATCCTTCCTGCTCTTCCACAGAACTGCAGCTCTACTCAAAATATTTAACAGAAATACCAAAGTCAATTTCCATCTAAAGTGGTTACACTCTTATATAAAAAGTCCACTGAATTCTGTGGTCTTTCTGCTTATTTGCAGCCATAAAACCAAAGACAATTTAGGCTTCTCTCTTTTTACAGTTTTGATTACTGCAAAATAGGGCATTATTTTGACCTATGAAAGACCTAAATACACAGATACTCATACATGTTTACTAAAATTTAAATTCTGAAAACATCTTATAAATAATGCCCAGTTGAATATTTTTTCTGTGAGTTATACTTCTGCATTTCAGTCTCTTTTTTGGGGGGATAGAGTTAGGGTAAAAATTTGTGCATTTATCAAATTGACTAAATTGATGCATTTAACAATTAAATCCATAACTGAAACATAATTGCCAAGTTAAGTCTCTCTTACATATGAAGTGATTATTAAGACTGCCAATTGGGACTCCACTCCTAACTTAACAGCCATAAAGACATAATAAACAAACTATAATCCTATTAATTAATCATAATCAAAGCAATATATAGTGGATTAATAATGTTAACAAATTTCCAGATACAATTGCAGTTTTTCTTTATCAAATTTGGTCCTGAAGATGCACTTGATTTCCTTTCAGCCACTGATGGGATGAGTTATGCCTGTTCCAGACTGTGCTGCTACTTTGAGTAGAAAATGGTCATGCATCATCACTGTGCTCTAAAAGCTCAATGATGCTGCCAAAGTAATTCTATTTGCTGCCACCTGAGACCTTCCATTTCAGTCCTCTGGTATCTGTTCCTGAGCACTATCTAAGCAACAAAACTTGTACCATGTTCTGCTTAATTAGCTGTCTGCAAGGGAAGCCTGATCTAAACTAATATTTGGCCTCTTAACTAAAGGAGTCATCCAGTCATCTTACCAGCAAATAAGCCATTTTAGTGAACAGAAATGGATATTCAAGATATGAGTAAAGCAGTTCCATATATCAGTAACCCTCTGTCCACATAATGAACTGCATGAAATCTAAAACTATGAATAGAATTGTATAAAAGAAGAAGCACATACTTTATTTTCAATGAGTTTAGGTTTCAACTACTTTTATAAAGTACACTTAAAGCTCCTAATTTTCAGTCATGTTGAACACTTGCAGATAGATCTGTTTCCAGTGAAGTCAGGGATTCTTAATGAAAATGAGCCCTGAGTGAAAATGCAAATACCAGAATGATAAAAAGTTGCAAACTACTAAAAGAAAAAGAAAACTCCTTTTAATCAAGTCTTTATATTTTAATTATTGGGGGGTGGGGGGGAGGGGAGTTAACATTATAAAAAATCTACTCCCATGTTTTTAAAATAACTGAATCTACCAGATATTTTTACTGACTGTTATAAATTAACCAGTGCAGCAAAAATTTTGGAAGCATTGAAGTTACAGTCACTATGATAACAAACATGCTACCAAAAAATACCATAACTTCATTTTCTTAGAAGTTAGGATAAAATATTTTATGATCTATTTAAAGTAGGTTAACTGACGGAACTGAGTTGCGGACAGCTGTTGACCCCACTGAAGGCTGAGAGGCCCTGCAGAGAGACCTCAGCAAATGAAGAGATCTGGGTAATCACCAAACATATGAAGTTTGAGAAGGGCAAGTCCCAGATTCTGCACTTGGTTTGGGACAACGCTGGGTGTATGGACAGGGTTTTGAATAAATGAAGCAAAATACATAAAAGGAAAATGGTTTTCATATTAGCATTAGGTACTCCATATTAAATAGGAATACCCTTTCTGAAACAGAAAGTATCTTCCATGACTGGATAACATAGTAGCTCTAACAGTTATACATTTTAGCAGGAGAAATCAGGACCTTCCTATCTTAGAGATTGAACACAAACATTTAGAAGTTGAACTTAAACAAATGCAGATGCCTGGAATAGGCACTTTGTATCACTCTTGGAAACAGTTGCTGGAAAAGATTAGCAAATAAATATTGGAATGTTTACTACATCCATTCTGACAGACCACAATATTACACTAAGACTAAACATGTCAAATCAAGCTGATCATTTACGTATTTATGAGTGTACCAATTCCCTTATTTTGACACATAATTGAACTCAACTGTTCTTTGCTTGACTTGAAAATCAGCTTCTGTCTCAAGTTAACACTGAAATGCAGGAAATTTGAACTTGTGTTCCCCTACAGATAAAAGACTTTCCCAATCTTCTATTTCCATCACCCTAAAACTCCTTTCACTGACCCATACACTTTTTTTATCACTGTTAGATTTTCAGGCACAGAAGGTACATGAAAATGACACTACCTGCATTTTCTGAACATTTTGTTCCTTTATAGGCAAATAAAAGGGACACACACACACATATTTCAAATTTCTTCCTGTTCTACAGTTCTGTTTCAGAGGGCAATTCTGTTTTGATAATGACAAATCTTATAAAACTTCACAAGTCCAAGAACACTTCAGAGTAGTTCATAATAAAACTCAGGAACAGTGAACTTAGCTTACAAAAATCAAAACTATATAAACCATAGTACTGAATGACAACTGGTTTTTATTTTCTTGATTTTTTTATTAAATACATAAAATAAAGCTTCTTAACTGGAAATTAAAACTAGAAGTGAATATTTATAAGGCATATACAATGCAATGTGGTAGCTCAGACCTTATAACAAAAAGCTTGTTTGCCATTTTTATAAATACTGAGACAATATGTCTATATTCACTTCAGAAAACATCCTGATTTAAAATTTTCTTAACTCACAACTGGGCTTAGAACAATTACAATTAGTTCATTATTTAGTTATGTATAATTTTTAAAAATTATTAATATAAGAAAGAAAAACTTATGTACTTTTAATAGAGAAAAGCTGGTGACAAATATTTTCAGAGCTGCATAGCCACAGGTCAAGAGGCAATGGCCAGGAGTGAAAACTCCAAGCATAAACAAGTAAAAACTTCTCCCTGTGAAGGAGGTGCAGGCATTGCTGACAGAGATTGTGGGACCATAGTTATTAGATACACTCAAGACATAAATAGACATGTTCCTGAGCAACCTGATCTATTTAGACCTACTGTGAACAGGAGGTTGGATTAGATGACCTCCAGAGGTCCATTCCATCCTCAAGTCTTGCACAGTTTTACAGTTTCAAACATATTTTAGAAAGATACATATCTACATTAAAAATGAACATACTCACAAACAGAAAGTATAGAAGGGCACAGATGTAGCTGGCTAGCCTAGACATAATTTTAAATTTATGCTTAATTAAATTTAATTTGAAATATTGCATGGCAAATGTACTTCTATTTTGTGTCATTTTTTCAAGAAAAAAAAATCAAGATAAATTATTAAGAAAAATTTGACATGTTTCAGGACTAAGAAGTGATTTTATTCTATAGGAATAAATTAGTGTCTTATGGATGTCTTGATTTAGTTTCTGCACACTGTATATTCAGAAACAGCAAGTCTTCCGTTACTAAATTTATAATTAAATAGCTTCTCACTACTGTGCCTTAGAATGACATATTACTCTAATTATGAGCTGGAAGTTCTGCACAATACAAACTCAGTTTTGTGTTCTTGGTCACATGAAGGTTTGAAGATATTAAAATGCATCTAGGCTCTTCCTTTATTAATCACAATCTGTAGGCAATAAAGAGCTCAAAAAGGAAGGAAAAGTATTTCCTCTTGCTTTCCACCTTCTAGCAACCTCTGACATGTTTTCTGCCTTGAGCTTTGCCTTGGGCAAAAATAAAGTAACATGGTCTCATACAAACAGTGAATGTAAACCCTCCACTCAATTCTTTTTCATTTTCAAAATAGAACTATATGCATATTTTTCTTCCTTTCTTCTAGCACAGCTAAGCCATCACCAAAAACAATGAAGAACACAGTAAAGCACATGTATGAGAATAAACTCAATTACTACTTTTTTGCCTCCAAAGAATGCTGACAAGTCAGTAGGATAACAATGCAGTTTTAAAAAACTGTATATAATCCTCCTCAAGAAAGAAACTTAAATCTTACGCAAAGATTCACAAATATGTGTGAAAATCAAATTGCAAGAGGACAGCACAAACTATCAGAACATTTCTCAAAAGATGCCTACATCATTAATAAATTCCACATTTATTAACAGTAATTTATATTTACTCTCCCATTTCCCCCAACACAAGCAGCAATACATAAATGTTGAATGTACAGAGAACAACACTGCATTAATCTCCTGCTTAGGTCATGGTCTTATGATTATTTAAATTCAAGAGCAATGCTTGGTTGACAAGGCACTGCAATGCTGCAGGCTACAATCCTCACACAATGCCTAAAGGGTTATTACTGTGGAGAAAATCTACTGAGGACCATGAAAGAGCCTTACCCCTTCCCGAAGACACCTCATTAGCACAGTGTAAGCAGCTGAGGGAACAGCCCAGCATTCCCTGGGGTGCTCCCCTTTTTCCTCCTGAAATGAAGCCAACGGCACAACTGATTAAATCAAAAAAATCACAACAATCTCAGTCACATAAAAAATGGGTAGCATGTTCGTAATAAGGTTCGTATTATACACATTTCAAATTAACATATGCAATCAAATATATTAAATTATAGGACATTATTACTATTTCATGTTATTTCATGTGCAGCACAGAGATTGAAATTTTATTAGTTTATTTAAGTAGTCTCCAAAATCCATAACAGAGTTTGTCCTAGTATTTCTGCATTTCATCAATTCATTCTAATTCATACAGAGACTGTAAAAAAGTGTCTGTTCTTTCATTCCTCTCAATCATTTTGAGTACTTCAGAGAGATAACTGGCTATTAAGAGCAGAAGTGCTTGTCTTTAAAATCAAAATTCATTTTTTTGGTAGGTAAAAAGTCAACTTTCTTTTGGTAGGTAAAAAGTAATTTGAAAAAAATGCTCAAAGTCATACAAAGAGAGTGTTTTAGAAAATATATTGTATGGTATAGCCTTCAGAATATATGAACACTGTTTGAAGATCTTACTGTATATTTCCTTGAAATTACCCTGTTAGGCTAATTCACTACTAGTTGAATAAGGGCTTAATTCTTCCATTACAAGTGAACTTCATGTCCCCCTGTCCCTGAAATAGCCTATTGTAAAATTTTAAATTTAAAAGGGGACACTTGGATATCACTGAGATTTAACTGCAACAACTTCCATATCCAGGCTAGTAACACAGAAAGAGGGAAAAATATAGCCTCTTTTGGGAAAGAAAGTGAGAAATAATAGGTATTAGATGGTGTGAAGATGACAGGCCAGAAAATAAGAAACTCATTTTAGTAAGTAGACAAAGGATGACAAACAGCAATTTCTTCAGAAATTACACAATTATGAACTCTATTAATTATATTCTCAAATTATTTTTAGCATTTTAACAAACTGGTTTCAATAAAAGGGATAGAATAAGCAAAGTAGAGGTTAATGATGCAGAAATAAATGATACTTTCTAAATTTGCCGATTTCTGCATGGCTTACAGTAATTCAACATATATATAATATGAGCATTTCAGGCCTTTAATTAAAGCATGGCACATTAGCATGGAAGACTATTACTGAATTGTCTAGTAAAATTAATTTTCCTTCTTGATTGAAAACAAAACTTTATTTGCCACTTATAGCCATAGAGAAAATGGGTCTGTTAAATATCCCATTTGTAAGGTTTTATTTCTGTTAACTTGGTATTAGAATGTATGGGACAATATAAACAGTAACAACAAGAGTGGCTGGACATCCAACAGACACATCAAATCCAGTTCATTCTATCTCCACCATCTTATCTGAGTAAGAACGTGCTGACAAGTAATCAACATTTGCCTTCCAAGCGGTTGTGTGCGAGTTTAAGAAAACACAGCCCAAGTTCTAAGAAAGTAAAGGTAGGTTACTTTCAAACAGGCAAAGGTGGACTCTTCTCTACCTAGAAGATGCAAGACAAGACTAAAAGTCAAAACAGAGTTAAAATGACAATCCATGGTGGAACTGGCATGGTTCTGTTTCTCATTGTATTCACCTAATTTAACCAGAAATTCTATCAAGGTCTTTTGCAACCATACATTATAATGTGATATAAAATAAAAATACTTAAGAAATTGTGCAATCCTAAAACATTAATAGCTCTTCCATTCTTCAAACTGATTAAAGCCTTTCTGCAAGGTTTAATCTCTATTTAGAAATTTTAAAAGGTAAAAGGAGTATGAACCTTAGTACCGTTCTTAATTACATAAACATAACAGACATCATTTGACACTTAATAAACCTAAATATATCACCAAACACTGGGGAATCTTTCCACTTTTTTGCTCACAGCCCATGTTGATTTTGATTAAACTTTAGGTTCTGCACCCTAATAACACAAACAACACAAAATTAATAAAAATATTACATAGAACTTGAAAGATTTCCCCCAAGGCAATCCACTCAAGAGTATGAGAACATGCTCCCTGGAGGCTGCTCATGTTACTTGTGAATTGCTCTTGGCTTCTGTTTGGAATAAAAATGCAGAGATGGAGTGTAAGATCTTACTTATGAGATCTCATAAGCAAGTACCCACACAATATCAGCGTTTAGGAATGCACAGGACCATTACAACTATCTGGACATTTCCCAGTATTTTCTAAGCCATAGAAGTGCAAACAGTGATCTTGTATTTTACTTCATTAATCACCCTGCACCTAAACAGCTGAACTTGATTTGAAGTATTTGATAATTTATGACTTACCAAATGTTCACATGAAAAAGAAATAATCTTTACCATTATTTCATATAAAAATTGTGGCTGGACCTAGAAACACTTCACAAAACCCCAGAGGGAATAAATGAATAAATAAGACCATATATATCCTCAAAAACTTACAGCTTAAATGAAAATATTTAGCAGTTTGATAAAACAATCAAGCAGGCCAAAGAAAGCACAAAAAAGATGGAAATAAAAAAACCCAAGTGTATAGTCCTTAATGAATTAAATGCAGTTATGATTTATTTTTCTTTATTAGTCAAGTCATAAGGCTTTGCTGTTTAAAGATATAAGTTGGCAATAAACTTTTTGGTTTCATTTATTATATTACCCCTGACTTGCTATATGATCTTGGCAAGGTCATTCAGCACTACTGTTCGTCAGTTTAATGAGCAACAAAATGCCTACAACACTAGAATATTCTGAAGTACACATAGAATAGAAAAATGAAAAGTGCTTTTTTTTAAAAAAAAATTGAATGGTTAGTATTTCCAAGCATATATATCACACTGGTGTTTTTGAAATTTTACCAAGACATGGTGTCTTGAGCTCATATGTGTCCAAATATTTGTTCCTACACTATTAATTTCTTAGCTATAACATAATGCACTGCATTAATATTTGTGTGTGTGTGTATATAACCAACCTTGAAACGTGACAAAGTTGCCACTTCTATGCAACTTGTAATGCTTCAAACATTGTAAAATTCATATACAGACAGAAAAATTTGTCAGGTCACATTTTCAGATGGAAAAGATCTGTGCAAATCATTCTGGTGTTATACAACCAGCGTTAACAAAATTGTTTAAGCTATCAGAGTGTAATTTCAAAATAAAATCAAGCCATACAAAATATTCCTGCCAAATATAATTTTCAAGTTGGAGTTTTAAGTTTAAGTTCATTTGTTTGATGACAGCAGGTACAAATCTTTCCTCCTGAGGAAACCGAGCAAGTATTAAAACATATAAACTGTGACTCTGGATGCATTTTTCAGAACATAATTTCACATTATAAGTTCTGTGAGCACATATTTGACAAATACTTTGGCAATTGTCCAGCAAAAATAGGACAATGCTTGTTATTCTACAAAAACCAAGGCAACCACTACATCTTGTGGAACATGCAAAGGAGCTAGAGGATAAAGAAAATAAAACTTGGAAATTCAGCAGAAAGCCATAACTACAGCCAGAGTAATGATTCATTTGCCACATTTGCTCCACTACCAACCCCCTTAAACTAGTTCAACTAACATGTCAGCATTCAGAGCTATTAGATAATTCAGATAATACAAAGGCTTCAGAGAAGCCAAGGTTAGACTTTTTCTGCATGAAGACACTTTTGTTTCTGTTAAGTAAAAGAGTATTTTATTCTTAGAATAAGGAAAAAACAAATGTGATGGTTTAAAGGATCTGTCAACTCCAATTCTTAATATTGACAGTATTTTCTACAAATAACCTCCAATTATTTTTAATGCATATCTACTATTTTTAGACTGAAGGTTTAAATCAGTTTTAATCAGGAATAAACACAAGTCCATGTGAAATTAATCAGGATAATTTCATTTCCTTTTCCACTGTGCTGTGAAACCAACCACGCTTCAGTAAGATTTAATATGGACTAGATATATAGATACATGAATATATTAATTTGTTGATATTCTAGACTGTCCTCATACATCCTATTTAATCAACATCTCTAGCTTAGATGTTTGAACCCTTAGATCTGCCACTTGGAGGCCAGCAGTGTTTATGGTGGTTGATTAAATCATTCTATGAAGTTAAAATTCTACACTTGAAGAATGCTGTTTAATTAATCTCAGATGAAGTAAATGATGGGATTAGCATGTTTCTTAAAGTAGAATAAGTATTAGAGAAGACAGGACAAGAAAGTGTTGATGATACAAATAACTAACTAATTTGATTTTTTGGTCTAGTTTTCAATGGCAAATTTTTTCACATTTGCCATGTTTGTAAGGATCACTTGCAGTCTTACCTTGCTGGCTATGAGGAAAAGCAGCTCCCCAAGTGCTGGTAGAAAGCATTGCTTCAATTTGCTGTTTCTGAAGTTCTCTCTGATTAGCTCAGTTAAAAGTGTAATTGCCTAAATTAAAAAAATCAATCAATAGATCAACTCACATATTCTGTCAAGCAAAACATACTGCTAAAGGTAAAAAGCTTTATCTCAAATGTCATCTTACTTATTCACTCTTCACTTATGCTGAAGAGCCATTTGCAAGGGATTTAGTAAGCATTGAAGGAAAGAAAAAATAATTATTACAAAACATTATATATGCAATATGGAGAAAAATGCAATAAGGAATTAGTCAAGGTGACAAATTATCAGCTATCTGTTCTTTCAGTTCCCTCAGGGCAACAGAAATAGATCTGCCAGGAAAAGAAAAGCCTACTTGCAGTTCCTGTGTTTCTGTCAGAAGATCTGGGAGTTCTCACCACCTCGTTACAAAAAGAACAAACAACAAGAAACCTCTAATGATGTCCTTTGTGTAGATATCATATCAAAGGATAAGAACTATTTAAGTTCTGTCTTCTGATCTCTAAGTTTACAGGTGATTACTGTGTAAGAACTGGATATATACTTTTAGCTTTTTGTATTTCATTAACTTTTGTATGCAAAGCATTTATACATATACACATGTGTGTGCATATATATATATGTAGATAGATAGATAGATAGATAGATAGATAGATAGATAGATAGATAGATAGATAGATAGATAGATATGTTATTTATAAAGATGAGGTGGAAGGAAATTAGAAAATTTGATTCATCTTGTGCAGGTGACCTAGTAAGGAAGCACTTTCCCATGCAAAAGTATTTGGCAGTAAAGCACTTTTTCTTCTTCGGAGCACCATGGAGTTTTTATCCTCAACTTCCCTTGTTTTACTTCACCTTCTGACCTTAGCAGCTTCATAACTCCAATCTTTGTACAGCAAAATCATATCAAAACTGGGAATGCAGTCTTCAAATCAAAGCAAAAAGATCTACTAAACAAACTTTGACCTTCTCCCCATTTTTTTAAAGTAGTGCTATGCTCATTAACTGGTTTTTTAAACTGCTTTCAGAGCATTTCTACAAATTTTATTCAGGAACTTTAATTATCCTGCCATTCCAGAGAGAGCTTTACTTTCATATTTAAGAAACAAACGTATCAGTAGGTTTCAAAGATTCTAATGTCAGCTTGAGAAAGTAGTAGTCAAGTTAATTCAAGTGCAATTCTGCACCAAATGATCAACACATAATGACAGCATTTTCACCTTTGTTATATTTTCTTTCTACAGCTATGCAGAATTACTCTTGCTTTTGTGATGAAATGTATTTTGAGAACTAGTTTGACTGTGGAATCAATACCATCAAAAGTACCTTGTCACTGTGGCATTAATAAAGATACACATAACCATTAACATCCCTCAACTTTGCCCCTTTAGACTGAGGGTGAACCCACCATGAGACAGTATTTAACTACACAAAATTGAGGAACTATATGATAACACAAGCTGCTGACAATATTTCTAGGTGGGCTCTAGCTAAGCACATCAAATCATCATGACACCTAACGTACACTTGCTTGTTTGCAGGCAGAACTTGAAGAAAATACAAATCAATTTGTACATCTGCTGTAGGGGATCAAGGCAGTCTGCTCAAAATTATCAGTTTTAATGGTAAATCTCAACCAGCAGATAACTCTATATCAATACTAATATTGGTTTGCACCTGCAATATTTGTTTTCTCAATGCATGGCTAATATATTTGAAAATTTTGATGACACATTATCTTAATACATTTATGTGTGCAGTCCTACAATTCTCTAAATCCTATGTTCTATTAAATAGAACCATGAATTAACCTTTATGTGTAGTAAATAATATATTCATTATATCCACTTGTACTAAGTTCTGTTTGGCTGCCTTGCCGCTCAATCAAAAAGTTTAACAAAACAGTCATTAACATTAAATATACTGAGTAGATTATCCATCTTCTGTTTTGTGTTTTTTTTGTTTGTCATCAAAATTAAGAATTTAAGATTTAAAATGAATGAAGATTAAATCCAAGAACAATATTTCACAGTAGTGAACAGAAATTATTGATTCTCACTCTCCTTCAAGATTCTAGGCCAAGTTATTTTTATTCTGGAGAGATTCTAGTTATTATTTTTATTCTAAAGTGATAAGAAAAGGAAGTAATCATAATCCAATTCCTACTCTTTCTTCAAACATGAATGAAAAAGAAGTAAAACTGAGTAAACAAAATTTAAATGAAAAAGTAATTTTCCTTGTGCACTAAGAAAAAAACTTGCCAAAAATCTAGTCAACAGGGCAATAAATTCAAGTTTTTATTTGAAAAAAACTTTTATTAAACAAGAGGGAAGATATGTCTGAAGAAATCTGAGCTATTATTAACTGACTTGTGCTAAAATTGTTACATCTTTGTTAAAGAG
Organism: Zonotrichia leucophrys gambelii; assembly: GCF_028769735.1. Taxonomy (NCBI): domain Eukaryota; kingdom Metazoa; phylum Chordata; class Aves; order Passeriformes; family Passerellidae; genus Zonotrichia; species Zonotrichia leucophrys. The sequence goes on along the minus strand of NC_088171.1, from coordinate 45,915,243 downwards.
AAACAAAAGTAGCATGAAATCCTATAGTTCTTATCTTCATATATTATAATAAATTTCTCCATTAAGGGTTAATTTTGGTAAGAAGAATTAAGCACTATGGCAGAAGGCACTGAACATGAAATAGTCACCACACATTACAGATGATACACATAATCTCTTCTATACAAGACTTTATTTACCACACTCAGATAATGCCCTCATTTTCTCTAGAGAGCACACAGAGTACAGAATTGCCCTGTGATTTCCCTCCCTTCACTGAACACAATTAAATAATCAAATATTTTACAAGTGTGGGAAATGGGGTTCACAGACTATGTCACATACTGAACTGGCAGAGGGTCAGTGCCAATAACCTATTTAAGATCTTCTTGTGTCCTCTGCAATGGAAGCTATGGAACAGGAAGATGTGATTCATTGTCTGTATTATAAGCACATTTATATGGAAATACAAATATTTTTATAAAAGAAATTTATTTTTATATAATATAAAGCGTTCATAATTTCACAAACACATTTTAAATTACCTAAAATGAGGAAGACAACACTGTTTCCTGCTCTTGACAGGACATTTCTAATCTTGACAAGACTGATTTGCACAGGTATTAAAATATTCTTTCATCCTTTCATAAGAAAAAAATATAAGACTTGAAAAAAAAAATCTGCTTGGACATTTTGATTCAATATTAAAGGGTGGTATAAATGTTAGGTAAAGAAAGTACCAACATTTATATGGGAAAATGCACAACAGAAACATAAGAGTTATTTTAACTATGGACTGACAAAGTCTCCTTCTTAGCTAGAGTACATTCTTTTTCTTTTCAACCTACCTACATTTCCCTTTCATAGAAGTAAATAGTAATGAACTGCAAGTCCTACGCTGTCTATTAAAAGCATCTTAAATTTAATAAATTACCTACACCTTTTACCCTAGCTGTCAAACTGAGTAGATATAGTATAGTCGTAAAAAGAAAAGAAAGAAGAAAATGTCAGATCTGGACAGTCATTGCCTTAATTTACAACAATATTGTGTGGAATTGATCTATTACCTGTGGCAGATTCTCAATCTATTTCAAGCTGTATCCAGAAGTTTCCCTGCTGTTTTGAGAGTCCAGAAGTGAAAATTACAGCATATTCAAAAAAGAAGGTATTTTATACCTTAAGTAGTAGAGTGGCAATGTACAGATTTCCAACATTTCTACATCTTTGATCTATTAATATGATTGTCTGCAAGTATTCGTGGAAATTAAAATATCTCTGTAATTCTGCAAACCCTCACAGTGTTAAAAGCTGTCTATGTCTCAAGCACAATGGAAATTTTATTTTAGTTCATTTTCTTATGAGTACACATACATCATGTAATGTGGGCAAATAATGGCAAAGCAATCTGACTTTCCTCTGAGAAAAGCACTCTCACCAGGTTGAGAAAGTATGCCATGGTTTTAGTGCCACTAACCAGAATAGAATCTAGAGCAGTATTCAAGCACTCGTCTTTAAAAGGGTATATGAAAAAAAACCCAAAAAACTGCCTGCTTTCTCTGAACATCTTGACTCAAACTGAGTCATGAAGTAATGAGGACTGAAGAGAAATCTGACTGCCAGGCTATGGATGTGGCATTAATGCTGTCCAGAATGTAAGGAGGAAAAACAACACATAACAAACAAACAAACAACGAAAAACCAAGAACAAACAAAAGAAAAACCCCAAATCAACAACTACATATTGCAACTCCTCTAGGGAAAAATAGAAGACAGAAGTGTAACATTTTGCCAGGTGGATATAATGCAAAATTGACTCTTTATGAAAACTCTTATCTTTTCTGTAACTGCTGGAGGAAGAGCTCTTAGTAGATGAGTAGTCAAATCAGTCATGAACTCAAAAGGAGATTCAGTTTACTTTGGAATCAATTCAAGGTCCCAAAGGGATAAAATCAGAAACAAACAGAAGCAATTAACTTATAAATCAGGTACGTTTACTAACAAATCAAAACCAGACATAAAAATACTTTTAACAAGCTTTGGAATTTGTTTGTTTGAGAGCTGGGTGTTATTTTTAAGGAAAAAAATGTTATTACTTCTCTCAGTCTGTCAAGACAGTCATATGATCATATGAGCTTAGTAGCAGATGTTCATGAATACATCTGATTTCTACCCCAGCCCTTAAGTCTGAAGTTTTTTAATCACAGGAAGGATCAGGTAAAAATATTTGCCTCTAACAGCAGAGACTCTGTTTTCAGTTTTGTCCAAGGCAAGCAAAGAAAAAGATTGCTTAGGAGCCCAAAAAACAAAGATTTCTCCCTTGAAAACTCAAGTCAGTGGTAACCAACTGAAGCTGGTTTACATCTAAAAATGCAAACTAAAACTGGAAATCAATCCCCATAGAAAAAGGGTTAGCAGGACCATCCAAGGAAGTGGTACTTTTCTTTTTTTTTCCTCCTCTCTTCCTTGTTTTTACTCTATTCATAAATTGATTTGAAGTTACTCTAAGCCATCTTCTTCCTTCTATCCACTTTTTCAGATAGGCCTTCTATCCACTTTTTTAGAAGCTTTGCTGATGACACTCAAAGACAAATGCCCATTGATAAAATATACATGTAGAATATTTTAGATTGATTATTTCTACATAGAATATCTCATATTTTAAAAAAATTAAAGAGGATTTTCCACAAATTTTCTTTGAAATTAATTCCCTTTGGGTATTGCAAATTATTTCATTCTGCTCAGTGAAGATGCAAACTAGACAAAACAACAGTTCTTCTCTAAAGAATTATTTTTTACATGTGATTCATACTAAAATAACTTTTTTCCCTCCCAGATGATAGCTAAAGGGTCTGGTACTTAGAAGAAAAGCTAGGACTACAACTCATATACAAGAGATCTTGCCTAACACTAAGCCTGGTTTGAGTGTCTTTTAATGCAGTAATAAGAGGGCAGCAGGAAATTAGGCTTTGCAGCTACTACCAGTGTGCAATTTCTATCACAAAAACATGCTGTAGCCTAATAATGTCAATCAAGCAAGTGCTTTAGAGGAAAAGGTTGGATTCTTTTCTTTGGTTCCTAGCCTATGATAGAACCAATTCACAAGTGCAAGACAAATGGAGGTGGAAGAAGGGCTCTCTTTCAGGTTAATTCTTTAAGGTATGCACTTTGTTGTAAGAACTAAACAGTTCAGCGTGCAAATTGTACAACAACTTCCATAGACACAATTCTTTCTTAGTGTAAAAGAAAATTAAAGTACCAAAAATACATTAAAACCAAATTCTCAGCTATGTCTACTAAAAAAAATCTAATTTAAAAAGAAAGGAACTTACGGCATGCCACAAAGAATTGCAATATTATATGATGTGACTCTGCAAACATCACATAAACAATATCAGAATAATGTCAGAAAATATTTAGGGCCTTAAATATTGTTGCTTGTCTTCCAAAGCTAATGGAAAAAATAATTTGTTTCATGTGGAAAAAATAATTTTTTTCCATGTGGCCTCTCTTGCTCATGGACAGAATGTCAACTGCACATTTCTTTTTCTGTTTGTATTTGATGCTTCTGCTGATACTGTAGCAATGTAAGGAAAACAAATATTTCATGCCTTCCACAGGAAAAAAAATGTTCCTGCTAGGTTATTTTAACTACAGAAACTCTATTCCATCTAGTTCACCCAGCCTTTCATACCCCAAATGTATCTTCAGTGTATATGACAAATATGACATATATACATATCACTTCCAGAGACATAAATATTTATTTGCAGAAGGAAAGGGTCCTAGAGGCACAGATCATCATCCCAAAAATAACAGAATTGTAGAAAAAACTAAAAACGACACAGCACTTTTACTGTCATAAGAACTAAACTGAAAATAACTACAAACATATCTACTGGCAGCACCACTGACATCATATTAATGGAAAAATGTACTACTTCACCCATCAAAGAAAATAGAGTAAATTTAATGGACTATGAAAACAGTGTCAATTAAATATCTTTTAGAACGGTAGAGTCTTAGCTTCAGTCAGGCAATTAACATAAGAAAATTGCAAAAAGTGATTTAATCCTGCAATCAGCAATGTATGTTTTCTCCTTCCTAGGTGAAAATTTCCTTGTTTTCTACTACCAGCCTGCTTTGGACTTTAAACATAAAGCAACCCAATTAACTGGATTGATAAAAATATTTTTTGAGAGAGGAAAAAGAAGGATCTTCAGTTATGATAAAAGGTCTTAATATTTTCTCCAATAATCCAGAATTGCCATGCTTGATATATTCACTGTTAATTTAATTATATTTCCATTTTATGTTTATTAATTCAGAAGGACTTTTCTCAAACACACCATGAGTTTCTGTTAATTTACCTGGTAAATGTCAATTTTTCATTTGTTTTCCTTCCACGTGCCCCAGGCAAGCACGCAAGTTATAATTCAACGAACCAGGTTGTTGAAAATAAATTGAATAAATTTATTATATAGGTTGAAAGTTTACTAGAAGTCATTCAAAAATCTTAAATGAAACTCCTCTGACTGTTATGAAAGTTTTAAGTGACAATCCAGATTATGTCAGAAAGATAACTGTAAAGTTTTAATCAAGTTACAAAATATGTGTGTACATATGAACATGTGTAAATACTCATACACATTGTCCTACAGATTTTATCTCCTGACTACAGATTTTTTTAATTTGGGTGGTTTTTGTTCTGTGCTGGTTTTTTTTTTCCATATAAGACATATCAGATCCAAACAAGGAAAGGGCCCTTGGAGAAAACAAGGATACACTAAAATTATAATAATTTTTGAGAAGACTTATAAAGTCATTTGACAATAAGACAACCTAAAACTAAATAGGTGTGGAATAAATGGCTGAATCAAACCATTTTTATTTGAAATCACTACAATATGAGCAGACATGACAGGCATAGAAACAGGAGTTATCAGAGAGGTTAAGCTAGGAAATTGACTTAAAATTGGCATTCTGTAAGAATTTGAATGACAACAAACTGTAGACCTTGAGCAATGTAGACACAATGAGCTGGCTAGAGTATATATAAGAGTAATAGGTCATAAAACTACACCTGTAATAATATAGCTGCTTTCCAGCTGTGGAAAACAAGCACTAAATTGTACTTTAATAAAAGGTCAGAAATTAAAAGGCTCAAATTAAATGGAGTTTCAGTTTGGATGAAAACAGAAATCTGGATATTCCACCACTTTGACAAAGCAATCAAAGCTAGTTTTATGAAGACTTTCTGATAAGCTGTCATCCTTCATGGGCTATGCAATTTATTAATTTGTCTGTGAAATACATTAAACCAAAGGTTTGCAAAGAAGCTTGCAGTATGAAGGCTGCACCAGGTTGTCTGAACCCTTTAAACACTCAGCAGAACAGTGGATCGAGGTCTGTTAAAAAACAAGCACAACTGCCTAGGCCATAGGGTGAGATTGATATTCCCATTTAGCAAATTTGGGAAAGGCAAGGAAAAGAACTAGATTTTGCCACCAAAAAGGCCAGACATAGAACAACTCCAGGGTGCTGTCCTTCCAGACAGAGAAGGACACGGCTCCCTGACATGGAGGCAAACTGTTAAGTTGCTGTACCCTCTTCTCAGTAAAATAACAGACTGAGTCTGAAATGTCACATCAGAATGGCTGCATCCTAGGTGGCAGAGGGCCAGTATATTCACAGAAAGGAAAGGACAATAGCTTCTGTTAATAAATACACCAAATTAGATACACATCAAAAAAAGCCTTCCTAACTATGGAAGAATTTTTTTTTCCTGTAAGATGAAGAACAGAATCCTGGAAAGAATGGGGTTTTTTCACTGAATTTTAATAACCAGTTTCAAAATCTAAATACAAAAATAAAACTTTAAAGTTCAGGTGTTTTCCTAAGATAACTAGCAATAAATAAGAGGAAATTATGTTTCAGATTTAAAAGGGCAATTCTATGGGGGAAAAATTATATTAGGTCAGGAAAAAACATATGACCTATTAAAATCTCTTATTGCAGCTGCACAATAGAAGAAATTGCACATAAAATGTCTTCATCTGCAGTTATACAAGAGACCAATTTCCCTACAGTATTCTAAGATCAGTGTAATTTTTTTCTAATCAATGCAATATACTTCTTAAAAATACTTAACCGGAAATAGATCAACTGCAATTGAATTTACAGATATAAATATTCATTTATTCTAATTTTTTCTAATATGACCTACATACTCGAATGCATCAGCAGAATAAAGATAGTACACAGTTCCCTGCTTCTCTAGTCTGTAAAACGGTAGTTTACTTGCATTTTATTTTGTGTTTTAGTGACCTCTGGTGGTTATATTCAAAGGAAACTGCTGTTCCCTGCTTGCTTGAAAAAAACCCAAACTTTAAAAAAACCCAAAACATTAATTTTTCAAAGGCAAATAAATTAAAGGCTTTTCACATGCATTACATGCAAGTTTACTTTAGCCTGTAAAATAAGGTTGAGACTTCTTGTCTTTCCTAAAGTTTTTCTGTCTCTTTAGGGATTAATGTTACTACTATTTAGAAAACCATTTTTACAACAACAACAAAAATGTAATGGTACTGATTCAACCTCAAGGATAGAGGAACTATCCTTAAATAAATGTCTAAGTGAGTAGAAGGCAGTAGGGGGTAGAAATAAAGAGTTAGCTTTTTAATATGTAAGGGCCAGCAGAGGCAACCTGCACGAGTCTCTACCAGCTCCTGTGCTACTTTGAAAGTACAAAAGAAATCACAAGTGATGACTGTATAATGAGGTAACAAAAAAAAATCTGTAAAGGGGCCATGACTGAGTGATAACAACCAGAAAGAAAGCTTGATGTAAATAGCACAGCACATATATGGGGCAAAAATAATTCCTAAATCACATGTTCACAAGATCTCAATTGACTTTTCACACTTGGGAACAAATTTAGGAGCTAAAGGAGATCACTTCTATTTAACAGGTCAAAAAATTAAACAGTTCTTAAATCAAATTAGAAGGTACTAGGAATGGAAGAGGAAGGAAAACACAAAAAACCATACCAAGAGACAGATCTCCTATACAGATCTCCTATATCTTCAGAGTGTAACAAATGGATCACAGGGTGTCATTTTAGATTATGTTGTTCAGCTCAAGACGCTTGATACTGACATTTCCTAAATCACAACTGCCACCAATAAACTTCACCTGGAGCATCAGATGGCTCATATGAGAGGATAAATTACAGCATTATATTTAATTCTGTATATAATGCTGATAGAAAGGTTGGCTTTGTGGTGGGCTTTTTTAAGCATCATACAATATAAAATAGCTGACAGTTAACAAGAATGTTCAACCAACCCACAGATTCCTCTGAGGGGAGCAGAGGGGAGTACATCTCTAGATGAGAAATTCCTAAATGACTCCTTCCTGTTTTTCCTATAAATGAACTATTGAGTTTTGTGCACTGCCTACAGTTATTTGATTTTACATTATATATGCAAAAATAAATTTTAATACATGAAGACATTAGAATTCAATGGTTTTTTCCTCATTCTAATTTTGTGTAAGAACTAAAATATTTTTTTAGTTCAGAGACATTACTTAGAGAGAAAAAAATTTGGAATGAATGTCATTATATAAAGCACAGTAGATGCATTTTTAACTCAGACCTTTAAATTTTTTTAGAACTCCTTATTTTCTCACTGAATATATATAAAAAGTAATTTTAATTAACATAAGAATGGGGCAGAAAGGTAAAACTAAAGTTAATTTTCCATTCTAGTCCTTCAGTTTAAATGTCACTGGTCTTGGACTTGGTTCTTGACGTATACGGATACTTCTAAAAATGCTAAATTTCATTTGTGAATGACTTGTATGTTCAAATAAACAAAAGCACTGGAAATATTTTGAGCAAAATAGTATTACAGGTCAATGCATAACTGTGGCAGCAGCTCTCTGGCCACAGAGAGCAATGCACAACTTTCCCAGGCATTGTCCTGGGGAAGGCTGTGAGAAGATCAGATAAAAGAATAATAAACAATTGTTATCTTCACTTGCTGCACCTGTTGGAGTTTTGTTTATGGAGATTTGTTTATCAAAGGGTGGTTTCTTAATTGGCCAATGGTGATGGTGTTTAGATGGAAGGACTAATTGGGTCCACCTGTACTGCATCTGTAAGGGCAATGGGTTTCTTAATAAGTATAGAATAATAAAGTGATTGATCAGCCTGCTGGCAATCATGGAGTCAATGCTAATCATTACCCAGCTGGGGGCCTGTGGCAACATATAACAACTTCTGTCTATTGCTTTTAAACACAAATGCTGACTCAGATATGTGTTTTCTGATGGAAAGTAGGAAGCTAGGGAAATATGTTTAGCTATTGCTGTGTTTAGCTATTGCTAAACATATTACTGCTAGCCACCTGAACAAACACCTGAAGCCAAAAGCCATAGGGACATCTCAAAATTACTTTTGAGAATTTTAACTTTAAAAAGTTCAATATCAGAAAAAAACCTGCCACATAAAAGAGCATACATTGTGACCTGGAATTCAATTGATGTGAAACTGTCAGTATTGAAAGACTTTTACCAAACTGCAGTGATTAACTATAAGGACTTTTGTCCCACTTTGGAACTTCACAAAACAAACAGCAAACACTAGGTAACAACAATAACATTTTGAGTTCTGCTTTCACTACAGAATGGCAACGTTAACAGCAAGATAATCACAGTCATTTCTAATATTCATTAAGAAGAAACCAGAGGTACCTAAACCAGCAAAAACTTCCTTAGCTGCAATTCCAAAAGAGTCAGGTATTAACCACTAATCGTATTTTCCTACACCAGATCTGCACAGCATGCAGGCCTATTTATGGCTTGTGTTTAGCAGTTGGGTCTTACATTCAAACACTCACTAAACTGAAGTTCTGGCTTCACCTCATGAAGAGGAAATGATGTCATATTCACACTTGAAACAGACATTAAATAGCACACACTGTCAAGATTTCACAATCTGTGTGCATGTGTCACATGTGAGAAAAGGACAGTAAGACACTTAATCTAATCAGTCTCCTGTTTAAGTCAGCTACTGACCATGTAATATCAAACAAGAACTAAAAATGCTTTTCTTCTCCAAAGAAAATTGCTTCCCCTTCATTAGACACATTCTTCAAGAACTGTGAGAAACCTCAAATTGGTCCCATCTCAATAAATTCTTTTTTGAAAAAAATTCTCTAAGAATCAGTCGTACTATTTTATACTATTTACAGTAATTACATTTCAGGATAACAAAATGTGTCAACAGTTTCTTCTTCCACATGCACAAAAGTATGACTGTGACTACTTGATTTTATGAAAAGAACAGAAAAATGCTAGTTTTATCATTGGTGGTCACAGGTTAGTAAAGATCAGAACTACAACTACATAGAATAAACTGGTAAATTGATACATTTAATTAATTGATCATATTAAACTTTACACATATGAGTTAAAAATAAAGCAGGGGTCAAAACAAAGAATGCTGTGAAAGCTTCTGATATGACTAGTAAAAGCATGAAAAAACTCCCAGCTGGAAAAAAAAAAAAAAAAAGAAAGTTACCTCAGAAACAGGTACATTTTCTTCAAGTTCAGATGTGTGTAATGCCAGTAAACCAATCACTCGAGCAATGTTAGCACGTCTGTGTATCAAATAAATATTTTGTAGGTGTAGGAAATATATTTTAAAAATACTACAAAATCAATTATATCTTGTTTATATTCTACACAGGTTGCTAAGGGCAGAAAAATTTGGCGTCCTATTTACAGCTCAGATCTTCTTATTTCTCTTTTCTTTGTATCAACAAAGATTGATACAAAGATTTCAGTGTTTCAGACCAATTTAGCAGTAAATATATGTATAAAGACATTTCTTTCCTCTAGCTCTGAAGTGTGAAAGTTCTTTAGTTTGTTAGGATTACTAATAGTCATGCTCATGTTCAGTTTTTATATAATACAGAAAACTCCTGCAGATAATTTAGACTTTTCAGGATAGCTGACAAAAGAGAAATTAAATCTGCATCAGCAAATCAGTTTTTAATGTTTCATTTAAAGAAAAAATTGGAACAATAAAATCAACTTTTATGAAAGAAACAGCAGAGGGCACTATCACATTGAACTATTCATGACAGGTTTAGGAGGGGGAGAGTTGCCATTATAGTTATTTTACTGTATTGTGGCATGGAGTTATTTTATTTAGTGATTTTAAGTAACTCTCTTTGATGCACTAAGTTCTATGTTATCTACATAAAATTTTAGAGTTTTTCTATAATCTTTGGTCCTGTAGAATTAACATATTAATTCAATATGAAAAAATTCCACTTTATATCATCATACTTCCAGTCAGATACCACAGCAGTCTGACAGGCCAAAAATCTCCTCAAATAACCTGTTAACAAATACCTTTAATAAAATTCATCAACAAGTCTGTATTTGAAAATTAATTTAAAATATTTGTTACTTACACATCCCAGTTGGCAGCTGCACGCAATTGCTGTATCAATATAGGAAACTATAGTTTAAAGAAGACAAATAAACATCAGTGAATTTCAATGATCTGATAGTTCCAAATGATAAACAAGAAATCAAAATATCAGTAATTTCATAAAAATGTGTTTGGATAACATTTGCTAAGAGAATTATCACAGACAAATACTGCAGATATTGTGCAAACCCTGATTAAAGAAATAAAAAAGCCTGAATAGAAAAATATGAATATTTTTCTATATTTTTGCCTTAAACTAAACTACTAAGCATATAGCTGAACGTCAGAATTCTCTTTCATTCTGAATAACACTATTTAGAGAAAAAAGGTCTGATTCTTTCACCTACAGGCATAGAGATAATCATATAGTATTATAAAACAAATATTAAATAATTCTGTATCAAAATAGTTGGCAACTACCAGAATAATGAATGTTAACATATATAATCAGCCATTTAGGAACCAAACTGCATAATTACTAACTAATTTCTAAAATGTTCTGTTAATTGGCTATTCAGTTACTGGATTATTGTTCCCCTTGCTCCAAATTCTCCAGTGATAATAGAATACACCTTCCAGCAATTCTGTTTCTGGTTTTCACAAGAATGTTATGGCATAAGACCTAACACTGCTTCCAACCTAAATGCTCTTCATCCAGTTTTTTGGTAGTGCTATTCTGCCTTTAGTATCCTACATCCAACAGTAACACATCTCAGCTTTTAACTTAGGTCCCTTATTACAAATGTAGGAGAGCAAAGTAATTTACTTCCTATTAAATAAAAAGAAAAGTGCTCATCTTAAGATAGCTTCTGTAATGTTTTTATATAATGGGGGGGAAAATAAGTCTGTTTCTCTTCTGCACATGCAAGACTTGAAGGAATATGTTAAATCACCATAGAGCATATTAATAAAACTGTTTGTCTGGTAGAAAATTGTTTTTGAAAAATGTGAAACACCAAAACAGATTCTTCAGAGAGCATGCTCACTCTTTGAAGGCCTGTTTACTGACAGTTTTACTGCCTGTTCTTTAGAAAGCTTTCTTGCTATTCTTTACAGACATATTACCAAACAAATTAATTTAATAATTCATACATGAACACTTTACAGTATCATCTGCCACTTAATGATTTACAAAGACTAACTTTTCATCATGAATTATTTTACACTCTTCTTAAAAGTTAATTTTTACCCCAACATTTTCCCTAACACGACAAAACTATAAGTAAATCTAAGACAACTAATTAGTTTTACTCAGCTCTTTTAAAAAGCCTAACATTGAATTTAATAATTTTTGTTGTTTTTTTACTTTAATCAGCATCATATTTTTGCCAGTAGACCATTGATTTTTTTCAAGTATAACTAAAAGCAGCTAATTTTTGATACAATGGCAAATATGTAAACTATGTTGATTCCTTCAAAGCTTTATTACTTACCAGCTGAGAGCTAATTAGCCTGTTTGCAATCTCCTTGTGGACAACCAAAGTGCACAGATAGTACAGTAAGTTCAGTTTAGAACGTGCTGCTCCTGTATTCTTCTCGCTGGATTCAAGCATGGAACACACTCTTTTCACAAAGTTATTCCAGTCCACGTCTTTCATAGATGACAACTTCTCAACTAACCATGAGAGGAAAACAAACATTTAAAGATAATGGATTTTTAATGTAGCTTTAACACACTGTTAAGTAAGATCACCATGAATAACTAAGTTCCAAAGTTTGAATCTAATCGTAATTTTAAGACTTCAAATAGTAAAGAAGCATGTTAGAATTCATGTCTGAAGACAAGAGAAATTAAACAGGAAGCAAGAAGAGAAACAAAGGATAAAAATTCAGCAACAGAAGCCTCAAAATATTTTTGAAAGTGCAAGCCTGCTAAGTCCTTCATTTAAGGGAACATTTATTGGCATTATATTTAGGAAAGGTCGCAGTTGTCCTTCATCATTACTAATTCTTAATAAGTAAGTGCAGTTTCCTGTAAGTGAATTTGAGACAAAACCTAACAAAAATCAGTGAAATCTGTTCACAATAAATAAACTGAAAACATGTATAATCACTCCGACAGGTAGGTATCCACCTAGCTAAGCCTCAGCAAATCAGGACATGGATGACTTCCAAAAGAGCAACAGAGAAATCAAGTCACATGGACAATGAACATATATCCTGTGGTTCAATTCATTGACTGCTGCACATGAATTGAGATTTTTTAAGACTTTCTTATCAGTCTAAACAGTTAATTTCAATCTAGAAGCCATATATTCCCTCTGCTTTGGTAGTTATTAATTAATAACTTACAAGCCACCTGATATGCTCTAGTATAGACTATTTAAAAGCATGTTTTCTGTCTTCTAGCCCAATTTACACCTAAGTAATGACACCTTTTAATGCAGGCAAATATACATTGGTAGAGGTGAAAACAGGTTTGGCTTTCAGGTACTCATTGAATTTTTTCCATTTTATCTTTAATCATTACTGATGAGCAGCATCAAATTCAGTATCTTCAAAAACAATCAAAAAGTTGTCCAGAAGAAAGCTACAACTCTGAAAGCATTAGAACCATAAAAAGCACTGTCTCATAATAAATAAATACTGACAAGAGTTAGATATATCAGAACATCAGTGTTATAACAACTTAAATGTAATATGAAACATAATATTTCCCTTATGCACTGGAATCTGATAATTTTTGGATTCATCAAATTAAAAATATTTTTTATTACAGTCTTGACTGGGAGATTGAGTTGTTTTCTTTCCAAACATAAAATTTCTTCTACAAATTAACTCTTCAAAATACATTCTTTGTAGAAAGGAAAGATGAACTCTTATGCCTAGGAAGAGGTGCTATGTGAATTCTAGAAGGACTACATATCTGCCTGATATCCCTCTTCAAGCACAGTCCAGTATTTTCCTTAAAATGACTACAGCAAATGTTTCATAGGAATAATTGTTACACTCATGACAATGAACTGACTTTAGTTTTCAGAAATATTTCTAGACATTGAAAATTAACAACAAAAAGACAAACCCCAAACAACTTCACATTATCTTTTGGGACATGAGTGCCATAACATTTCATGACTAAAGGTAGGACTGGCAAGGCTGCCTAGTATTGTAGCTGATCAACAATGCACATTTTAAGATCTTGTTGCCCCTTGCTTGCCTGCATTTGTCAAATTGTAACAACAATTTGTCAATTGTTGAGTATTTCAGTTTAAATCTCTCAGTTGAAAGAAAATATGCTGGTTTTCCCACACTAAACACTGATGACTGCCTCATGGCAAAAGTTTTGAGCACAGGCTTGTAACTCAAGAAACAGAAGAGAAAGGAATATAATTTAAGCGTTTGTACTTGCAAAAGCTACTCAAAATTGGTCTAGCTAAAAACACAGCATACACAACAACACTTTCAGAATAATTAAGAGTTCTGAAACTGCGACCATGTATCATCTACAAGGGGAGGTTACAGGTCTTGCAATAATGAGTTACAGCAGCACATGCAGAACTTGTTGGAATATTCAGCAGATCCATACCTGAATATGCTGGTATGTGTAAAGCTTTTGGGTCAAATCTAACTGGTACTTGCTTCATTATCTGGAAAAAAAACCAAACACATTACAACTAGTTTTAATGCATTCCTAGAAAATCTCTAAGTAGTTGAACGTGCGAATACAAAGATGCAAAAGTTGTACAGGATGGGTGTACATGCTACTGCTCATTGCTGAGGAATTTTCCATTGTTTTCTGGTATGTATTTCTCCCAAGCAAATATCTGAGATTTAACTCTATGTTTTTTATATCATTATATTGCTAGTATTTCCATTTAATTAATTTTTAAAATGGGATTACTAAATCACAGGATTTTTTCAGTTTACATTTTTTTCTTGGTTGTATGCAGAAAAAACCTGCATTTGGGTTTCAAAAGCTACTGAGAGGAACTATGCAGGTGACAGCTCACAAAATGTTTTAGCAATTCATTGCTGTACAGTAAATACATGTATGTACTAGACCACCCCTGAATATAAAAAGTCATATTATCAACAGCTAATCATTCATAAGGTATAGAGATTTTTATCCCTGCAAAACCATCATTTTCTTGTAGATCACAAAATTGGATGACTGCTCAGTAGCTGAGCATTTGAGTGTGATTTTCAGTAAATAAAGAAGTTTTAAAAAGGCAACTGTGTAATGGAATTTAGCCTTTGACAGAAGAAGTCTCTTTAAGTAGAGAGCTATTTTCTTAAAAAAGGTCTTCAATTCCACAGATCTGCAGAACACAGGGAAATTTTACAATTTAAGCTGACATTTCAGCTTTTAAAATTCTGCCAGCATCTAGCAAATCCCTTTCCAGGAGATTAAATTGCAAGCTCTTTAGATTTGCCAGGTGTCAGTGTCATCCTTAAGTCTGAAAAGCAGACTACAGAGTCATCATCAAGCAGGCAGTGACTGATTACATGTCCCTGGAACTTAGCAGGCTATTTTGCCTTAATTCTGAGTCTGGCATTGCATGGTAAGGAGATTAGTCTACATGTGCACATCAGAATGTGCACCTACCCCTAATCTCATCTCTTATACTTGTAGTAAGAAGAGAAGCAGTGAAGGACTAAGGCTTTGTGTCAGTCTTGAGACATAACTGAGAAATAAACAGCGATAGCATTCAAACATATAATTAACTTTCAAAGTCTCCGCTAGGAAGGATGTGTCTCACCCCAAACATATTAAAAGAGTATTATTTTCTAGCCATGTAAGATTTTTAGGTTTTGAAAGTGTTAAGAAATCCATTAAAACAAACCAAAATAATTGTTAATACTAAAGCAATACAGCAATTAAAAGCTGTAAGACATTCCTAATGAGTTTACATGCTCACTTCCAGGGAAAAATCATCTTGCATTTCCCATATCAATAATTTACTGAGTAAAGTTGCTAAGACTGCTTAATTTTTTCTGGCACAGAAACAAAAGGAAGAATAAAGGGGCTCTTGCCTATCATTCTTTCTACCAATACATCTGCCTATAAATGCACGTTACATTGTCATTGCAGTGCAGAGCACTGATTCTTTTTTGATTTGCTCTTCATAGTCAAACTTAAGTGTGAATTCCCTGCTCAGGAGACTCATTACACACTGTTAGCACGTTAGAATCCATACAACAGAAATAAGATGGACATTTACTGCAACCTCAGGTTTTCTTTAAGAGGGAAAATAAATTTATGTTGAATAGAAACATTATCACACTAAAAAGTAACAAATTTATTCTGTAAATGGCTAACTCCTAATCTAGAAGGCTTCATAGATGGCTTTGTTTTGAGTATAACAAACCAAAGTTTTGTGTTCATTTAAGTAACAGATATCAAGGCAAGTTATCAGAAAACAAATCTACAAAAGCACTGAACACAGCATTTAGCAGCTTCTATTTATTGTAAGATATTATTTAATACTATTATTCAATCCCAAAATAACTCATTCCTCCAAATAAGCAACACAATGGGATTATAAAGACTGCCAAAAAGCTGTATGAAATCTTGCCAGAAAACTGGGTGGAACTACTTTAAAATAAGAACTATAAAATACAGGAAAGGAGTTTCACCCTGATTAAAAATTTATCTGCAAAAATAGTTTCAACCACAAGTTCCTGAATCATATATTTTGTTTTGCTATACCTTTGGATTGTCAATGATTGGTGTCACGGTAAGATCAGATTCAGTGTAAATGAGCTCTTTCAATTTTGACTCCATATCCTGCTGACTTGAGCACACATTTTCAGCCTAGAAGAAGAACAGAAAATCTGTTTTGCACCCAAAAAGAGTTAATCATGTTTATTCACAAAATATTTCACTTCAACATTATACCAAGAAGTCTGACCATGGAAACATGTTCTAATTTGCTTTTTATTTACATAATAGCAGATAGAACCAACTACAAATTATAGTAAAACAAACGTATTGAAAGAAAAAGCGTTAGGTCAAAATGCAGATTGAGAACAAAGAAGACAACTTGTCTTTTATGCACTAGGGCAAAAAAAAAAGAAGACTAAGAATCTTTCTTAACTCCTACATAGAAGTTCTGTAAGTATTTTTTTCAAACAACTTGCACACTTAATTATGGAAGGATGCAAAAGAAAGTTTACTTTGCCACAGACTTCAGGCTAGTATTCTAACTAGAGATAGCACCACCCCTCAATATAAACTTTACTCACTTTTTTCAACCATGAATCTCCTTGTGAAGAATTTTTGATTGAGACAGTAGTAGCATCACATATTTCTACTGCAGAGTTAGTTCTAGGGGTGGGACGAGAACTTCAGCAAAAGAAAGAAAAAAATAATTAAAAACCAATAGAGACTACAGAATAGGCTTCATTGCAAACTACTTTTTTGTTGCTCTTTTGGAACTTTCATGTCAGCAAACTTTCAAAGCTGATTAACATAACTTACACTATGTTCTGCCTGATCCATTAACTAAGCATGACTTTTCTGTCTTTAAATGTGTTCTGACAAGGTTGGGATTTCTTTGCTGGTTAGAAAAGGGAAGATGGCATTTTGTTGTAGTTATCAAATGAATGTAATTTGATTATTTTCTCAGCCAAAATGACTCCAAACTGGAGGCTAAACCATTCTTATCTTAACTCCTAATAAAAGAAACACACAAAGCAAATTAACTTGATAAAAAATTGCAATTTATTTTATGTCATTCTCTTATCACACACACAAGTTTTGGCTAAGTAATGGAAATTAAAAACTTCCTAATTTTTGTATATCAATTTGTGTATCATTTTGGGAACTGGGTTTACCTTTTGCTTTTCCTTTTTAAAATCCTGTCAGCTAATTAGAAAATGAAGAAAGGAGAGACTAGAATACTGCCAAGGTGCAATTGTCATAATGCTTCTAGTGAACTTGGAGTTTATAGTACACAATAAATTAAACCATTTTAAATCAACTTTAGAATTATCATGATTAGCAGGCCAGGAAACTAGTTAAATCAACAGCTTTGAATGAACATGTTTTCTTGATTAGCAGAAAGTAATAGACACATTAAGTTGCAAATCAGATTTATTAGAAAAAACAACTGAATTAAAAATACAAATAGCAAACAAAATTAAAGACACTCAGGAAATCAGTGATCAAATGATTAACATAACCGTTTTCATCTTCCATCTATTTTCAACAGAAATTTAAATTTAAAGGACATGATGAAGGAATGGCAAAATATTACCTACATAAAAACATATTAAATATTCGGTAAACATATGACATTTATGGTAAAAAAAATGTATCAGGATGTGCTTGGAATTTTAGTTCCTAAACAAAAAAAAATCCATGATTTCTAGCTAGGAAGCTGGACAAATTATTCCAAACATGTAGATTTGTTAAATATATTTTTTTCAATCAACTCAACTAATTTGCTTTCATATATGTTTGAGATACAGATTCAATTCTCAGATAGTTTCTCAGTTTAAAACAAGACAAGAGATTGCTGAATTAAACTAGTTAAAATGAATGAGATCTATTCCATTTGCACAAGCAGAAGAAGCCACTGCTGTTAAAAGCTTCTTAACTGCTTAAGCAGATAATTAAATTCTGATGCCAAGTGCCAGGTAAGCAAGTTTCTTTCACTTCAATGTTTTAATACTTTACTCAACACCACATACACTGCTTTCAGAAGTTATATCATTGATGCAAAGAGAATTTCAGAACAGATTTTTTTAGCTGTTTGCATTAAATTTCAAATTTTGTATTTAACGTACTTTTAAATAAATTACATTGCTAAAAAGATAATATTTGCATTCCCATTGTAGCCTTTTGTTTGAGCAGCTTGCTAAATCAAATGCTACTTGAAATTACTAATAACATATGTTTAACTGTGATGGTAAAAATTTTAAGTGAGATGAGAATTAATACTTTAATAAAACCAACTAAAATAACTTCTGTACACAGTATGATGTACAAAAGCCCTATTTCAGGTTATGCAAGAAGCTTAAAAGAATATTTTCAAACTGGAATATTTCTGCTTGATGTGGACAAGAAAAATATTTCACTAGACAATCTTCTTGGCTTGAAAGCTAGTACAAAGTTTCAGAATCAGGCCTCAAGTATAACAAATCATTGTTAAATTAATCACTATCTTTTAATTTAATACACATGTAGTACTTAATAGACTCTTACCAATACCTTGCAAAGAAAAGCTACAGGAAGAATTTATTAACAGATCATACACTGAATGCTTATTCTTATGTATTTAAAGCAATCATATTCCAAGAGAGAGAAGAAAAAGAGAAAGAGAGAGGGAAAGAGAGAGAGAGATCTAAACAAATTTTAGCTTTCTGTTTAGACAGACAGTTAAATAATCAAAAGTTTACTTTCAAAAGTGAGAGTAATAAAGTCATATAAGCTTTCACTACACACACTGTTTTCACAGCTCTTCAAATGTATTTTATTATTTATTAACTGGTAATAGAAAATTTAAAAGGCAACACAGACACAGCGTTACAGTCATAATAATAAAATGTTTGAAGAGACAAAAACCTATACCAAACATACAAGATTACAAGGTTTTCATACCTGAGAAGAAATATGGATTCGTTTGATTCACCATCAGCTGCACTTTTGGGCCGCAATTCAGTCTGAGTTTCTACCGAAAAGAGAACATGAACTTGCAATCAGAGGTTAAAATCAAATAATACATAGGGAGTAAGTATGTTGGTAGGATTGATAAAATAGCTAAAAATAACATAATGAGCAATATTACCTATTTTGAAAGAATTGCTTGATGATTTAAGACCTGCCCTTGAGGATGACAGGTTATCTAGATTTTCATGATCATCCACAGACTCTTTGGCACTAGAAGAAACTGGTAACTCTGTGTCTTCTTTGCTGTTTAATAAATTATATTAATTACAGATTTTTAAAAAAGAGGATTGATTATATAAAAAAATTGATTATATCCATTATCTGTTGCAATTGTTAGCATACAGTTTAGCAGTCATTCTCTAGAACAATACACTCTTTAAATATGTGTTGCACATACTTTTTATATTGGTAATGGCAATGATGAAAAATAAGTTTACAGCAAGTAATTTGGAGAATATTAAAAATTCTATCATTAGAACTTTAATGAAAGACACTAAAAAAGTTAAATTATTACCCCATGATACAAGAGATACTAAAGAAGTACTAAAAGCATTATAGACATTTTAAACTTCACAGGAAAAAGTCACAAGAAATCTCTCTCCTAATGAATAATGAAGTCTGTAGTTGAGATTAAAACCACGTTTTTGTGTGTGTAATCCTTTACTGTCACACCTGAATGCAATTTTATTGGTTTTGGTTGTTTGGGCATTTTTTAACATATCCTTATATTATTTACATGGAACTGGGTCATAAAACCTTAATGAAGGCTTTCCAGGATATCAAATATTAATCCAATCCACGCTGAGAAGAAAATAGATACATAGGCCTCACAGCTGGAAAAGAGAGAGTATTGAGTTCCTTTTGCATGTCAAACCAATGCTTTACATTTGTCATATTTGTCAGATAGTGCATTCATCAGCACATATTTTAGAGGCCTTAGAATAACCTCAAGAGTATGGCCAAATAGCCCAATATTTTGAAGGAGATTAAGGCTCCTCTGGTTCTCTAGAAATTCCCCAAAATCAGCACTATCAGGATGTTGATGGATGTCTTGCTGAAATATTGAATAAAATCTTAGTTTACAGTATAAAATTTAAATATTAATATTTTTTTTGCAGGTGAAAGCAGTAATAAAATTAGAAGACAAAGAGCTGTATCTCAGACTATAAGAAACATTAATAACAAAAATACTGCAGCACTGGTACCAGAAATAGGTATTAAAAAACATAAGAGAAAATTTTGAAGTAGGTAAAACAAAAAACACTCAGCATTCTAAAACTATTTTGACATTAGACCTCCAGATTGGAACCTGAAGTATCTTTCAAACATTTATAACAAAGTAACATAAAAAAAATACTAAACGTCCTAATTCAAAATTAGAAACAAAAAAAAGCAGCAAGGCAACAGAAGTCTAGAAGAAAACTAACTTTTTTAACACAGAAAACCATTTGCACAACACGTTTGGGCATTTCTGCATATGTAGCAGTGCAGAGTATTAAATATTTAGAAAAAAATCTCTACTATTAGATTAATGCATCATGTCATAAACAAAGAATATAGGTCAGCTGCATTTGAAAGATTATAAGGCTGAAGCACAGCTCTAAGATGATGCACTGATAGGCTTTGTGAAGCTGTAAGCCTAATGCATAAAAACAAACAAAAAACTTACCAAAGATAAAACAGACTCATATTTATAAGATTCTACAAAAGTGTTAAAAAATTGCAAGTCAGATTCATACAACAATATTATATAATATATAAATAAAAATGAGAGCATTTAGCTTGGAAGTGAATTTCAACACATTCTACGGCCAGTAGGAAGGAGTCAGTTGAAAGTGAATGGACAGTGCAATACACTAAGAGGATAATACAATTCCTAAACACCCAAAACCACTTACAGGATAGTGTAAAACTCCATTCATTATTTCATGAAAATTGTAAGAAAAGTTCAAAAGTTATAAAATGTACAGACAATAAAACATATTTTATCTTTGCTTATATTTACTAAAATAAATATTCGTTGAACTTCCAGTACCTCAAGCTTGTGCCCTGTCTGTCTGCAGAACCACCACCACAACGGCTAAAGGATCCTTTCCAGAATGGATGCTGCAACAGGTCTGTCCAATTCAGCCTTTGGAAAAGCAACAAACATAAAAGCAGTGGCTAAGTCCAACTGCACAGACACATACCAGACTAGGTTTTGAACACAGTGACACTATAGAGCAGTTAATCCTGTTGTTTGCTTCTATTTGGACAACAAGCAGGTTTTCTTACAGGACAAACTTATGCCTTAAATCAGAACAGAAAATTCACACAACAGAGCTATGTGCATGAAGGAAACTGCAGAGTTAATCCCACATGTAAATTGTCTGACATACCCTACAACTTATAGCTCTAAATTATTTAACAATTGAACTGTACCAGGTTTAAGTTAAAGCCTAATGAAATACAGGTGGCTATTGCTCTGGAAAAGCAAAGCCATGCAATTCCAAACTGCCTATCATTCTGTCACAAAGTTATCTATTTAGCACCAGGTACAAAACAAACAAACAAAAAATGCACTTAATGAAAACATTAATTCTATATGTCTTCATCTAAGAAAAAGCATAGTTTGCTCTTTTATACAAGGGATGAAATTTTTTTTGCATTCTTTTTCATCTACAAAATACTATACTTACAGTATCACAATAATTATGTTCTCCAGAGGTGACAATATAAACAGCTGTCATGGATTAGGCAGTTTACCTTTTCTGAGGATCCTTTTGAAGTAACCCATCAAGCAAACTTATGAACTCAGGAGAAGGTTTGTGAAAAGCAAAACCTGTAAAGGGAAGCACTTAAGATCAGTATTAGATAGCAAAAACCATCATCACCCAATGTAAACCACACTATTTTACAGATCATGCTAAAAAACTTTCTTGATAGTAATCTCTGAAAACAAACCTGAATGTATAAAGGATCTGAAACATTTGCATGTCAAAGAATCCTCAAAAAAAACCCCAAAACAGACTACTAATGATTGGACATCAAACAAATAATAATTTTATTTTATTTGTAACTTTATAAAAAAAAGCACCCTCCAATTATCAAATAGCTACCAGGAAGAAATTAAGCAGAGTTAAAATCTGCTTAAATTGAAAAAGAGCGACTAATATATTAGGATATCTGTGAATAACACTGATGCCCAGAATGACCAAGATAAAAAATTCCATCCCAGTAAGTAGATACAGTGTTAACAATTAAAGTAAATTGTATATGTCGCCATCAAAAGGGAAACAAGCATTCATCACTAACAGGGAATTATCACAGGAAGGCATTGCTAATATTCACTTTGGATAACTGATTGCTGCAACCAGCCTCAGAACAAAAAGGGCAAACCAAAGCTTTGTAGTATTATTGTGGCTTGATCCATTGAATAACAACAGAACCCTACTGTCTGATCCTGGTCGCAATGGATCTTCAGATAAAATCTTTTCAATTAATTCAGAACGGCTTTCTGACAGGAATGGTGGTTTTCCTACAAACAAACAGAAGTGGATTTCACAGATTAGGCAAACTTCAAAATGGTTGTAAGGTACAATGATTTATCATGAGCTCATTTTCCTGAGAAAGCATCCAAAGAAATAAACAATCTCAGTCTGAGTACTATTTATCAAGTTTTCTTGTCAATTTAAATTCCAAATCTTTGATTAAATTCTTTCATCATGAACAGCAAAAGAAACCACAGACATAAGAGGCACCAAAAACGTCTTGATGACGTTTTTGACCATGATAGCATAAGACAACAGGAAAAGACAGAAATCTCTGTATCTGTGTTACTGTGTTGACCCAACAGATCCGTGTTTTGCTTAAGGTTTAAGAAGGCTGCAGTATAATTCTCTTCTGTGATGAAGCTTCCTTCTAGCTGAAGCTATGGGTATTTTATGTGCAGGGAACCAAATTACTCTAGTTTTACAATAATGAGGCAGTTTCCTCTTTCAAAGGTTAAAATAATGCACACAGAGCTTAATACCAAGGAGATAAAAAACACTACACTGTCAGAATTTGAGGGCTGCCATAATTTTAAATAATAGTATTTAAACCCTATATGTTGGTTAGTATTGCTGTCAATAGCAGCACTTAAAAGTATTGTTTCACCTGATTATTGGATAAAGACACTTTTTTGTTTTTTAAGCACAGTTAGTAGCTTTTTCAAGAAATCTTCAAAACCTGTCTCAAGTTTTCCTATGTCATAACTTCCTTACACAGTTCATCAGAATTTACTCTGGGACTATAAACTATGTTTCCATTATCACAGATACTAAATAGATATACAAACTTACAACCTGAGAACATTTCATAAAGTAAACATCCCAGGGACCACAGATCACTGGCTTTGCAGAAGTTGTCGCCCTTTATTACTTCAGGAGCTGTGTATAATGGAAAGCCTACAAAATACAGAATGTATAATTAATGCTTTGGTTATTCATTCAGCATTCACCTTTTTCAACACTTCAAACTTTGTCTCCAAACATCACCAAGCTATAGATTATCTTCACTCAACATAAAAGAAATCTGAAATAGCAAATGTAGGTAGTTTCCAATGAACTTCCCTGCTACACTTTCACTGGATTATGTAGGATTAAATATGCTATTTTGTTGTTTATTTCACTTCAGTTACTAAACTGACTTGTGCTGCACTTTTCAAACACAGTGATTACTGCAAAGAATGTTTTGATTTGCTTTAACAGCTTTAAGAGCCAAGCAATTTGAGCAGAATGGCAAATCATTCTCACGTGAGTAACAGAAATAATTACTTTACATTAGATTTGGGGTTTCTTTTTTTTAAAGCTATCCCAAGAAATAAACCTTCACAAACTTAGTAAACTCTGTTACAAAAACAAGGTAGCTATCCAATGAAATCACTGATCTAAACAGTTACGGCTCTTTTCCCACTAAAACCTTATTAAAACATCACATATCAAATTATAGCAGCTTATTCACAAATCTCTTTTGTTTGATACAGGAATAAAATTTACAGTTCCTATTTCTACAGTAGTTCCCATCACTTCTCAAAAATCTCTAAAGAAATTATACTAACTCAGTAAAAATACCATCTCCATAGTCCCTTAAAAAGTTTGCTTTGGGTTCTTTTCTTCTTGGGTTTTATTTTTTTAAATGACAAAAGCTCATTAACACACATATCAAAACAGTTCCGAAGAGCAACAGGAAAGAGATTAGATTTGTATTTCTTCCTGAATAAAGACCTGATCTTGGTCTTGTTATTTCCAGTGTGGAAATAATAAGAAGGAGGAGCAAGGAGAGCTCTCTTTGTTCTCAAAAGATATTACGAAGAATTCTGTTGTTTCTGGTAAAAGGAACTGATATATGGGACATCGTTATCTTAGAAATAGAGGTCTATGAGATGTTCCAAAATTATGACTAGTAAAAGATTCAGAAGATTAAAAACAAGTTTCCGAATTTTTCACATTTAATGAAAAAAAAACCCCATGGTATTTGCAGTCTACTATATTTCTGTTGTTATCTAAATAAACAATGAAGCACAGTAACTTTCTCAGACCTTAAAACGAAATTATCATTCTTTAAGGTAGTGAAAGAATTGACCTCAAGCTAGAAATAACCTAGAGCAGGTGCACCAAAAAGGACAATGAAAGTACACCAGTGCAGTGCCCAATAAAAGAAGCAATAGTTCTGTGTAGTACTTCCTGAATTTTCTGTCTACTTTTAACTCTAACTTTGTGGAATTTAATTCCAGATCTTATAAAGAGCACCTGCAGCACAAGCTTTTTAGAAGTCCATAAATAATTCCATAGCTCAATTTTTTTCTGAGACAAAACAGGATTAATTCTAAATAATTTTTCTTTATCATAATCACTGGTATTCCAACTTCCATTCTGTCTCTTTGGTGTAAGTTAATTCCAGCTAGTAAAAATCTCATACCTTGAACTATACTTTTAAAGTATGTTTGCACAGTGTTTTCATTAATATCTTCACCTTCTTCAGCTCCAGCTAAAGCAAAAACTTTTTCCAAGTCTTCACCATCTGCTCTAGCCCGGCAAAAACTACTGAATTTCAAAGTGCCAGACCCTTCCAGTAGAATCTATTAGAACAAACAAAATCCAATATGCTAGTATCATATACTAAAACTGACATTTCCAAGATGAAATAGTTTATTATAAAAATAATCCCAATCTCAAACCATTTAAGTACATAGAGAGGATCACTATAACCAAAAACACTGAAGTTTTTCTTTTAAGTCAATGCCAATAGTATCTTTTTCTTATAACCAGAAGTACCCCAATAGAACCCTTAAGAGGTTCAATATGCACTTTTGTTTACTCATTATTAAATCTAAATAAACAATGATGCTACTAGAGAAAAGATAGTTAAAGTAGAGCAAAACTTCATAGGAACATATAAGTCTAGTAAAACCAAAGAGGGCTTCATTTGAGAAAAAAAAAAAAGAATTTGTCTCATTTTACATAGCAGAAACTTCCACAGATTTTGTCTGATGATGATGAGAGTTTTCTCTGGCCAGCCACTGCCTATTCTTTCAACTAAAAACTTCATAATCTCAAAAACCTTGTTTAGAGAAATAGACCATTCAGCCAGAAGCAGGGGGCAGGGCACAGAAGAAGTATTAACTTTAGCATTTTACTTTCTGTTGAAATGAGCACTTTACAGCAGCATTCTTCTTTGGAAGACTACTGAGTCATCTACACAATGTATTTTTAATGCTTTTAGGTCCACAAATGACAGGAACTGAGTAGAATTGTGGAAGATTTTACCAAAAATTAAGACAATGGCAACTTGATCATTTATAGAACAAGGTCAAAACCAATTACTATTAAGCAAAAAAAAAATTATTATAGTCAATTTTATTCTGGTGACTACATGAATTAAAAACAAACAGATTTTAGCAAACCTCTACATAAATTACAGACATACACAAAATGAGAAACTACATAAAGACTTGTATTTTTATACAAAAATAAGATGATAGTTTCCATGGTGTGTGCAAATAATATAGAAATCTATTAACAAAGAAACTTTAGTTAAATTTACTCTGTCATTAGCATTTTCCATGACTGCAAAAATATTCTGCAGCATGATAGAATAATAACAAATTTATATCTCCAAGGATAGAGAAGTAAAATCTTTCATTAAATGAAACCAGTACACCAAGTTAAAAGGAATATATCACATTGTATCAGATATATACCAAGTAAAGAAATCAATTATATCATAAAATACTCAAGCTACAGACTTGTCTCTGATTGTCTTCACATATATTATAAAACAACCTCACAACTGAGGTAAGCTTCTTCCAAATGGTAAAATACAAATAATAAAATAAACGCTGAGAGCATGAAAAGTAACATCCAGTGTCCCTATAGATAAAATCCCTCCTCACCTTTCCAGGTTTCAATTCACAATAGATAATTCCATGCTTATGAATATGGTATAAACCAGTAACCAGATCAATACCAAATTCTCTCACCACATCTTCTGGTAAACACTCATCCTGAGCAATGACAGATTTTAGAGAACCACCTGAAATACATAAAGTCAGCAAGTGCATAAAAAGAAGAGGTCACACAAGTAATGCCCAAATACATAAACTTCAAAATATGTCAATCAAAAACCAGTATCACTAGATATTAAAAATATTTCTTGATATCTAATAGTTACAAAATCTAAGATGTACAAAAAATTTATTTTTAGTACTGTGAAAAAATCTGAATTTTATTCAGAATAAAACTGACTACATGACTTCAAAACTACTTCAATATTATTTTACAAAGGAAACAGAAGGGAAAAAAGAAATCCAGAAACTTCACAGTGTAATAGTACTCCATGCTTTTATTAAAATTCCTTAACCAGATTCCTGATGCAGAAGTTAAAAGAATACATAATACCAACAGCAGGCTATCAACTTATAAGAACAATTGCTAAAACTAAGGGCAAGCCATTTTCCAGTTAAACTGTTTCCATAATATGGCCAAACTCACAAAGAACAAAAGCACTGAAAACACCAACACAGAAATATTTTGCATCTGATAACAGAAACTATCTTTGAGACAAGTAAGAGAAATCTTCCATACTTCAAAAGTATTTTTCAAGTCTCAACAAAATTAAGAATAAATCCACATCTTATTCTAAGTAAGTTAGCTCCAAGACACTCACCTTACAGCAAGCCATAAAACTGCAAGGTAAAACACCTGATAATTTTTCAACAATAAAAGGCTGCCTGTCTAATAATTGAAATATGTACCCCAAAGTTAGACTAAGGAAATAGACCAAAGCCTCCATATGAGCCATTAAAATCACTTTTAATCACTGAAAGAATGACCTGATTTTTTTTGTCAGAACTCGTAAGTTCTCTTCTTCAGTAATTTTTCAAACAGAATTCTGGATAAATAAAAAGGCTGAGTGTAACATCGACTTTTACTATTAAACAAACTCCAAAATCCTAACATGCATCACATGTATATTGGCTCTCTTTTCTTTCCTTTCCATATGGAGGAAAGCATGCTGTCAGAAGTTTAAAACATGCAGCCATCACAATTAAAGAAAGCTTTACAAGATTCCTTTAATAGATTGACAAGAACTTATCAAAACTAAGCGAACACTTAATGCAGTTTGGGTTCTCAGAGTTTCCAAATTATAATTTTAACATAGAAATCAAAATACTTATACTGAATAGGAAAACAATTTAAATCATTCTCTTTAGCTGCTGAATTGCCCTTTGAATAAAAATTAATTTTAAAAATATTAAGTCATTAGAACTGATTTGCTCCTTGATGTCTTTTAAAGGAGAATGCCAAAGCAGCCAGTCCTTGGAAAATTTCCCAAGTAATTTTTACTGACCTACCTTCTGACTATTCACAGATGTATAATTTGCCTTTATGTTCCCTGATTGGCCTTCTCTCTTCAGCTCTTAAAAACCAGCATTATGTAACTCAACTAACTTTTCAAAGAGGCATACAGTGAAGCAGAGGAGAAGCATGATTTCAATTGATTTCTAACAATGTTTCCAAGAGCAAAACCACTTTTATATATAAACAGAATTCTCAAGTTAATAATCAGAGAAGTACACTTTTTTCAAAGATCTAAGCATTTGTTGTGGAGAAGCTGCAAGAAATCTCTTATAAATACTCATTCTATAAATGTTTACCTTTGAGCTCATCTTACCTGTGCATAATTCCACTACAAGCCAGAGATGGTTGCTTGTTTCATACCATTCATAAAATGTCACGATATTCTTATGTGTGAGTCCCTGAGTCAGACGAATCTAGAGCGACATTTTTAACATATTTAAGTGGGGGAAAGACATAAATGTATACATATGCACTTGAGGCATGGAAACAAGAAACAATACAATCTACTCTAAATTAGCTCTAGATTATTTGTTCTCTTGCCTTTTCTAGTGCACTAACATTATTCTTCAAATATTTTATGTTACATGTATGTTGAGAAAAGATAACTTTCCTCACAGACCCTGCCCAACTCACCTGTTTTTAAAATACAGAAAAAAAACTAGTATGTTCCCAACTCAAAATTATAAATATTATTGAACTTTCCTGCACCACTAAATAATAAACTGGAAATTAGAATTTGGAGTCAAACTTGCACTCCTACATTTTTTTTCAATAATAATACAAATGAGAGATAATACAGCAAGAAGAAGTGAAAAGAAGCTTTACCATCATTCTTAATCTTGTCAAAGAAAACCACTCAAAAGACCCCAAAATCTGTATTTCTATAACAGCTACATGGCCTAATCTCTGGCTTCTAACAGAAGCCTTTTTCTTGCTGGAGTGGTATGTAAGGTATCCCCAAGAGATTTGTAAGGTCAATACAGTCCTAAGAACAAAAAAGGTCCCAAGAAATGATCTTTGAAACAATGAGAGGGAATATGAAACGGTGTAATGGTGTTTGCAGGGGTTCCAGGACAAGGGAAGAGACGACAATCTTGACTCCATGTTTCAGAAGGCTGATTTATTATTTTATGATATATATTATATTAAAAGAAATTTATATATTAAAACTATACTAAAAGAATAGGAGAAAGGAATGGAATGATAATAAAATCTTGTGACTGACCAGAGAGTCCAAGACAGCTGGACTGTGATTGGCCATTAATTTAGAACAACCACATGAGACCAATCAAAGATGCACCTGGTGCATTCCACAGCAGCAGATAATTATTATTTACATTTAGTTTCTGAGCCTCTCAGCTTCTCAGGAGAAAAGCTCCTAATTAAAGGATTTTTCATAAAATATGTCTGTGACAAAACTGTATCCATTTTGCATGGAGAGGTTTCAGTATGCAGGTGGGGAGGTCTGCAGGACTGGCTGCTGTGAGAAGCTGCTGGAAGCCTCCTGTGTCTGGCAGAGCCAATCTCAGCCAGCTCCAAGACAGACCCACTGCTGGCCAACGCCAACCCACCTGTGATGGTGGCAGCACTTCCAGAATAACATTTAAAAAGGGGGAAAAACACTCATGTATAACAGCAGCAGGGGAGAGGAGTGAGAATGTGTGATAGAAACAACCCTGCAGACACCAAGGTCAGTGCAGAACTAGGGGCAGAAGGCGCTCCAGGAGCTGAGCAGAGATTCCCCTGCAGTCCTTGGTGAAAGCCAGTGAGGCAAAGCCTCCCTCTGCAGCCCAGGGAGGTGCCTGGCAGAGCACAGACCCACCTGCAGCCTGTGGTGAACCCCACTCTAGAGCAGGTGGAAACCTGAGGGAGGCTGTGACTCTCTCTCAGATGTCTGTGCTGGAGCAGGCTCCTGGCAGGAGCTGCAGACCCATGGAGAGAGGAGCCCATGCAGGCTGCTGACAGGATGTGTAACCTGGGAACTCACACTGGAACAGCAGGTTCCTGAGGGACTGCACCCATGGAAAGAACATACATTGGAGCAGTGCATGAAGAACTGCAGGCTGTGGGAAGGACCAACACTGAAGAAGGTTGTGGAAGACTGTCTCCCATGGGAGGGACCCCTTGCTGGAGCAGGGGAAGAGCATGAGAAGAAAGGAGCAACAGAGATGGCATCTGCTGAACTGACCCCACTCCCCATCTCCCTGCATCTCTGGCAAGGGAGGAGAGAGAGAAAATTGGGAGTAAAGCTGAGCCCAGGAAGAAGGAGGGGTGGAAGAAAGGTGTTTTAAGATTCGTTTTGTTTACCATTATCCTACTCTGGCAATAAATTCAATTACTTTCCCTAAATCGAGTCTGTTTTGCCTGTGAAGGCAAGTGGAGAGTGATCTCTCCCTACTCTTATCTTGACCCATTCATTGTATTTTCTGACTCCTGTCCAGTTGAAGAAGGGAGTGATAGAGCGGATTTGGCGGGAACCTGGCATCCAGCCAAGGTTAACCCACTACAGAAACAAAATGTACCTACTGGAAAAATAAAATATTTGAACTGTACAACTGTATCAGTTTCCTTTCCAGACAGTATCATATTTAAAGCTTTGCCAAGGTTTTACAAACCAAAATTGATTCAGCTTAAATTATATTCTTTCATCCAAAAAAAATTCTTCTTGCTAAGCAAAAAATAGATTGTTTACTAGAAGTTATTGCTACCATTGGATTTGCACAACTAATAACAAAATAAAGCAAACCACCACGTGTAACTATTTTTACAAGTTCACTAACACATCACAGAAACAGAAAGACTGAAAACATGTGTTCATGCATGCAATCTAAAAACCAATAAAATCATATGAAGAAATATATACATTTTAAAAAGACTGTATTTAAAGAATAAGAACTTGAAATCTTGAGAAGCTGGTCTAAATGTGACAAACTCCATCTTAAAGAAAAACATTACACTTTTCTATAACTTGTGCAACCAGAATTTTTAGGCTGTATTTTTTTCCCAGATTTAGCAGGAAAAGAAACCCCATTACTTACCCAGTTTGCTACTCCAACTCTCTTGCATTTATCAGTGCAAATAATGGCAACAAAATTAATTGTCCCTTTTCTTCTACCTTTATAAACAACTGTCGTATTTCCTCTTCCAATCTCCTCATACAAAACAAAGTTCTCCATGCTTTAGGACACTTCACAGGCAACAGACTGGAAACATGGCACTAATCTCATAAACAAATAAACCTAAAGAAAGGAGGAGAAAGGGGAAGCCTTCAAATTTAATGACCATTCACGTATAGTAGTCACCCCCCTCATTACCATGAATAGGGATTCCATACTTCCGGAAAGATTGGATACAATTGCTTTGCAGATGACCTCCTCTCAGGAAATGTGATCAAAATTTTGAAAAGGTGAATTTTACACTTCCAAAGATCATATTCAAAAAGTAATAGACTGGCTAGTAGATACAAATTCTAAATGGTATTATCTGTAAAAATGCAAGAGGGTACAGGGAAAAGAGAATAGTCTCTGATTCTCAAGAGTAATGGCTATGCCTTTATTCCAGCACACAAACCAATGGAGCATAGAATCATAAAATCATAGAATGGCTTGGGTTGGAAGGGACCTTAAAGATCATCTTGTTCCAACGCCCCTGCTGCGTGCAGGAACACATGCCACCAGAACACTGTACTCAATGTCCTGTTCAAGCAGGCCTTGCACCCTGCCAGGGATGGGACACCCACAGCTTCTCTGACACACAAAACAGACTTTCAACAGATGGATTTTGAGATAAAATAGAGATCAGTTAAACTGATACAAAAGGTGAAAGATGAAGTAAGAAGGCCGTCATGGAAGCCTCCCAAGCCACCACCTGTAACGAAGCAGGAGTGAACCCCCACAGAAGCATCCAAACCAGCAGCCTCCAGGCACCGAGGGAATTGATTTGCTCTGGGCTGCATACAGGACCAGCACAGCAAGGACACGCGGTTCCCTCTCTTTACGGGAGAATGGCCAAACCGCTCCGAGCACGACCCGCGATCTCCTGCGCTCCCAGCTCCGTTGGGGGCGGTCAGGCCTGAGGCGCTGCACGGCGGCACCGCAGACGCAGCCGCCTCCCGACCCACTTGCAGCACAGGGGAGCGGGCCGTGGGGTCTCGGGAGCGCTCCAGCCGGGGGTTCCAGCCCCGCCCCGGGTCCGCTCCCGCACCTTGGACAGAGGGACGGCGGCGGAGGGAACGAGAGGGCGGTGAGGGATGGGGGAGGCGGTGAGGGAGGCGGTGAGGGGGGCGGTGAGGGGATGGGGTCAGGGATGCGTGAGGGGCCGCTGGGCGCGCGCGCTCCGCCGCGTAACGGCCGCGAACGTGCGCGGGAAAGGGGGGAAAGGTGCGAGAGCCGTACCTGGGTGCGGGGATGGAACCGGCGGGAAAAGGGAAAGGTGCGAGAGCCGTACCTGGGTGCGGAATGGAGCCGGAGGGAAAGGGGAAAGGTGCGAGATCCGTACCTGTGTGTGGAGATGGAGCCGGAGGGAAAGGGGGAAAGGTGCGAGAGCCGCACCTGTGCCGGGGATGGACCCATAGGGAAAGGTGCGAGAGCCGTACCTGTGTGCGGGGATGGACCCATAGGGAAAGGGGGAAAGGTGCGAGAGCCGCACCTGTGCCGGGGATGGACCCGGCGGGAAAGGATGGGAACGACAGCCGTACTTGTGTGCGGGTTGGAGCCGGAGGGAAAGGTGGAAAGGTACGAGAGCCGCACTGGTGCCGGGGATGGACCCGGCGGGAAAGAGGGGGAACGACAGCCGTACCTGTGTGCGGGGATAGAACGGGTGGGAAAGGGTGGGAACGACAGCCGCACCTGTGCGGGGGATAGACCCGGCGGGAAAGCAGGAGAGGAATGACAGCCGTAGTGCGGCGCGAGATGGATCACGGCCACGCCGCCGCCATCAACCGAAACAGCGGAGCCCCGCCCCCGGGACGGAGTCTCCCATGCCCCGGTGCCAGTGTCCGGACGGGACACTGGTCCCTGCGCGCCACAAAATACTGACAAGCGGGAAAGGCACCGGCTCAGCAGGCAGAGTGACTCCGGGAACCGGAGCGTTTTGCTGTCCTTTATTCCAGCTGGAACGCACCGCCAGATCCCACCGGGCTGCGCCCCCGCACCCCCCGCACGCTGCTCGGATGGTCGCCACCGCAGCCCCGTTTCCAGGAGACGGCGCCGGACGCCGGAAGCAGAGTGGAGCCCCATTGGGCTCAGGGGCGCCTACGTGAGGGCGGGACCACCGGGCGGCGAGCGGGGAGGGGGCAGGAAGGTCCCGGATGTTGGTGTGGGGAGCACCGGGGGCTGGAGCGTCCGTCGGGAAAGGCCGGGTGCCGCTGGCAGCCCGTGGTGGGGGGCTGCTCTGTGCAACCTCCGCAGGCACAGCGGCAGATAGCGTCCTCAGCCCTGCCGCGGCCTTCTGCAGGCGCCTAAGTGAGGGACATTTTTCTTGTGACCAAATTCAGCCTTTGAAACAAGCTTTTTCTATGTTTAACAACAGCGTGGAGTTTTCACTTCTTTTTTCACGGGGATCTGGAGAAATTTTTTTTCTTGTTCGATTTTGTTTTTGTAAGGCCCTTGAAAAATCCCTTTTCTTCTGGGCATCATCTGGAACTGTGGTCACAGGACAAAGTGAAAGGAAGTAGATTTGGGTTAGATATTAGGCCAAAAATTCTTTGCTGTGAGAGTGGTGAGGTGCTGTCACAGCTCGCCCAAAGAAGCTGTGGATGTCCCATCCCTGGAATTGTTCAAGGTTGGATGGGGCTTTGAGCAACCTAGTATGGTGAAAGGTTGGGCACAGCAGGGAGTTGGAACTAGATGGTCTTTGAGGTCCCTTTCAACTCAAACCATTCTCTGATTCTAACAAAACATTTAAAAGCCTTTACTCTAGAGCAAGCGGTAAATAATTAAACTTTTTTCTCATTGTCTCACCTTTATTTTGACCTCCTAACAGGTTTGAACCCATTGATGCATTTCAACCAATATTGATAAAAGAAAAGTACACTTACAGGAAGGATTCAATGTTTCTTCTAGGCAGCATCATAACAGATGATCAGTTTTTTTACTCCCACTCTCGAGAAGACTTCAGCATGATTTTAAACCCCTGTAATATGGAAAAGGGAAAAAACAAAACAAAACAAAACAAACATGAAATCCCTCTTTATTGTTGACAAAAAGGTCAACATGAGCCAGCATTGTGGGCTGGCAGCCCACAAATCCAGAGGTAGCCTGGATTGCATCAAGAGGAGCATGGCCAGCAGGGCGAGGGAGGTGATTCATTCTGTCCCTGTACTCTCTGTTCTGGTGAGACTCTACCTTGAGTGCTGCATCCAGCTCTGGTGCCTTCAAAATAAGAAAGACATGGAAGTGTTGGAGCAAGTCCAGGGAAGGTCATGAAGGGATAAGGGGACTGGAACACCTCTTCTATGAAGACAGGCTGAGAAAATTGGTGCTCTGTCCCATTTTACACTGCAAGTTTTCAGTAATTGCAGAGGTGACTTGTAATTATCAATGAAGGTATACAGCTTTGAAACTGCACAAGTGAGATAATTTTTCCATTCTGTTTTTAATGTAAATGAGTGGTTGACTAGATATAAATAAACCAAATGCGTAAGTAGACATCACTTTCTATTAATAAGCACAAGAAAAGTATGCTTTGAAGAGGAATTTATTTAGATGTCAGAAAAATGTGTATTTTATCTGTGGTTGTGATAAGAATGACTAATATAAAGAAGGAATGGAGTATTAGCTCATTTGCACACAAGTCCTGGCAGCAGTTCAATAGCACATCTTAGAATAAGTCAATTTCATTGTCCCTGTCCAAGAAGATAAAACTAAGCCACAATAACTATCAAGTTACTGTATTTTCTTCCAGATTTCTCATTTTTTGTCCTATGTACACTTTCTGTTAAATTAGTCCTGGTTAGGGATTGGTTTTATGCAAAGGAGTTAAATACTCCATTTTGGGGGAGTGAGATTGTATGAACTTTAACATGAATGAAGTCTGCTGAAATCTTCATATAATACTGGCAATAGCACTACAAAATAGAGCGAGAGAAATACACTAAAATAAACATTTAAAAAAGTTTAGTAACACTTGAACCATAGATTTATAGCTTTTGAAATTAAATGTCTCTATGATAAAAAATTCCAGTACAGTTAAAGGCAGACATAGGGAGATACGTTGACTTATTCCACCTTTTTTTCCAACCCCTCCTTATTAGGAACTAGGAGCACTTTTTTATTGTTGATACACATTTCATTACATGTCCATATGTTTTTACAATCTGGGTGCTCAGTTTCAATATACTCCAGATGGAGAATTTTCTCTTTGATTTCGTGTAAAAATGGAGGAGTCGCTCTTCAAACATGTTGCTTCAGGTATGAGAGTAATCTTGCAGAAATAAAGTATTACAAGTACAGATCAGGGTTGTAATTAAAAGACTCTTATCTTTGGCCTTTTAGTTACTCTTTCAGTTTGTCACTCCTGAGTTTATCCTGTTACTTAACATGACTTCAAGCATTGTACTCAACTGCAGTGAACTTTTCTATGGGAATATTTTCAGCATTCAAGAACGGAATGCAAAATATTCTCTTGTCTTGTTTGCACCATTTCAATACTCCTAGCAATCTGTGCAGCAAACTCAGCCTTGCTATTTGCCTGGCTATTTAGACGGGACAGTCAGATGTAATCAAATTCTTGTTCTCAAATAAATATATGATCTAATTTAAGGCAAACTGAGATCTCGTGATTGCAAGCACATAGTTCAGGCATGCTTAAACACTTCACTGCTCTTCCCTCAATGGGTACTGCACAAGTCTCTGACATTTTGCCTGGTTCTCAAAAGTCTGAGCAGTAGCCTTTAATTTTGAGGTGTATTTCCATGTTTTGTAAGATGTGTTCTTCAGTGTGCTCTAATGCCTGTTGAAAATGCTATACAATTGTTTTATTTTGCCATATGTACTAGCTTTTCTTCCCCCCCCCCCCCCAGATATCATGATTACTCATGCTCTATCCCATCTTGTTAGTACATGGTGTTTATTTCTATTCCAGACTGACCCCATTCTCAAGAGAATTTCTATTCTCGGCATCTAGGGTATGATGATTCAGTTGCTCAAATAAAATACTCCTATGTTCCATTTGCCTTGACAGTACTGTTATTCCTGAGAAGTGCATAAAGCCACTTTTTTGTTGTTTGACACTTTTGGCAGATTGGTGGACATGGGCACATCTTTATCTCATGTTTTTTATTTTCAGATTATTTTCCAATGTCCTGTTGAAATTGGCACATATTTTCATTGTTTGAGTGAAAAATTGTTACTTATTTTTGTATTTCTGTGGTAACATTAATATGTGATTATGATATTATCATTTTGATATGATATTATGATTTTGTTATCTTGGTTTTCTGGTACAACTCTCTTGTACTTACTGGTCCATCTCACATTCATGAAATAAATTCAAATTTTACTGTTTTAGTATCATATATTTCTAACATTTGAAAATAGCAATGACTTTTCAAATTCTTAGGTGCTTTCTGGGGTTCTTGTGTGAAAATTTTTTTCCCAATCAAAGAGTTATCCTCTACACTTTTGAGTATTGTAAACAGTTTGTGTTTTGCAATAATGTTTCAAAATTTGTCTCAGTGGTGAGGCGGTGGTTCAAAGTTTTGCCTCACTGGTGAGACAAAAAAATTACTAGTAGTTTCTTGTAAGATAGCAAGGCTCCAGATCTCAGCTCACTGGATCAACTTGCAAGGTCACCAATACTACATGTATGCCAGGCTTGTGTTTCCTCTTCCTCTGTTATGGTCTCAGTGCTTTGCATATGCCTAAAGTTGGAAAGAGATGTGGTGAGATATGCTGAAAATTTTAATACACTCTGAGTTAATACCTTTTAAGGTGGGCATATTACAAGGTATTTTTACCTTCCCAAAATAATTGGGTTTCCCTGGAAATCAGCAACTTCTCTGAATATGATACTGCAGTCAGGACCAACTTCCTTTTTGTTTGTTTATTTGTTTGTTTAGAGATGGGGTTAATTGCAATGGATTAGCACAGTTTTTGCCAGGCATTTCTCATATCACATTCCTGAGTATAATCAGCTCTGCTACTGGCATTCTGAGCCTGGCTGGCAGAGCTGATACTCTTCTGCTGTAAGGTTCACTACTAACAGCATCCTCAGCACCTAAGCCTGCTTGCTGGCTTCCAAAATATGATGATGACTGTCTTGCTGAGACAGAGAGGCTGAATAGGCCTTGACAATATTTTGCTTTCTCAGTGACTACCATTCCATTCATGTAATTTTGAGATTATGTAAAATTATTTCTTTTTGTGTGTATTTCAATGATCAAACCATTCCTTGTTTTAATGCAATAGATAGTGTGTTAAGCATGCTATGCTGGTTGTATTATTTTCATCTGTTCTAGGTATAACATGGCAGGAGAACATCCTGTTTTCTTCAATTACATCCAGCAGTTTGTACTCACTCAAGTCATGCTTCTTTATCACATATACAAATTCACTTTTCCAGCAGCAAGCAGTGGCTTTTATGTTGCATATTCTGAAGATTCAGACTGTATACTCAAAATATCTTTTGCTTTCTGATTAAAATTCCCAATGTCAGAAGTATTATCATCATTCCATGGTATAATTTTCATTTGACTTTTCTTGATTACATGGGTTTTTTCCTTTTCTTGCAAACTGCATGCCTGGCACATTTATCATTACCCCACTATCTAGCATTTCATTTCCTCTTTGTGTACTTGACTTCACTTATAATGCTAATCTGAGCTTTACAAACTATTTATTCCAACTTGCATCTCATTAATGCAAAATATGTGCAAAACCCCATCCTCTGAGTCACTCTTTGCCTCCATTTGTTTTTTTGGGTTTTTTTTCTCTAGCTGTAAGATCTGGAATAATGCTTCTTTTGCCATAATTATTATTTATGATCCACTATGAAGACTTTTTTTATGAATTTTCTCCTTAAAATATTTTCATCTTCATTTTATTTCTCTCCTCAGCTTATGTTTATGATTTAGCTGGTCCATGAAGTTACTTACGTATTTTATTTTTATTTAGCCTCTCATTTTCCATGTGTTTTTGCTCAAATCAGCATCAGCTCTCTTGAAGTCATAGTCAGAATGACACTTCAGGCCAATTCCATAATTTGGTACTGCTCCTGAAAGATGCAGCCCCTCTACAGGAAAGAAATTTCCAGCAGAGATGCAGTTGAAGAAGGGGAAGGCATTGGTGCTGCTTGATGCTAGCTGAAAGAAGCACAAAGCTCTGAACAAGAAAAGCTTTTCTGCTGATTTGATTCTTCCAGCAAAGGTAGCATTGAAGAACATCCTGTAAAACGAAATAAATAAATAAACAAAAAAACTCCTTCAAAACAAACAAAACCCCCAAACATCAAACAAGAAAAATCAGTCAAAAGTACTTACATTGTTAATTTTCACGTGCTCTGTGAGACAACTTGCAAGAATCTGTGTGTTTTGATACAGATTCAGGTAAAAGCAATGACAGCTTTACAAAAAGCACCATTTAAACAAGAAATGATGTTGTACAGGGAGTGTTTTGCAGACACTTTATAGATATTTTTAAAGAATTTGCAGGATTACTTAGTTCATGCTATTATAAAAGTGTGAGAAATGGGGCCAGCAACACCAGGTACCAGCAGGAAGACCAAAAAGAGAAAGCACTGCAACTCCTTTCTTCTTAACTCCGTGGCAGCTATTCAGAAACACAGGGTATGTTTTAGAGATTTTTTTTCTCTCCAAACGCTTGTTAATGCCCACTGGAATTAGTTTGTTCTCTGAGATTAAAATCGTTTACCCCACAATTGCAGCTGCAATTGGAGTCTTCAGCTGGCAAACTAATCAGAGATTTCTTAAACTGGTTTCAAATGCTTTTAAAGCTTTTATTGTATTCTTTGATTACTCTTCAGGGCCTATAAAAGAGGTTCTACAGACAGCGAATGGTGAGGATTAGAAGAAAAACATCAGCACACTCGCTCGCTGAAAAGTACATTTAAAAGGTCCTGTATTTTATCAGGGTGGAAATAAAGTCTCTTCTAGAGATGTAATCAAGGAAGCAAAATTGAGAATGAATATGAAAATATCATGTGATGATAATATCATATATGATAAAATCAAGAATAGAGAGGAAATGGAAAAGATAATGAAATCAGAAGGAGAGCAGTGAAATCTAGGAAACTTTTTGCAAGTAGTTGGTTACCGCATCAATTGCCAGCTTTGGAATTATTAGGTGGAAATTGAGCTGGTGATAGAAATGCAGAGGAGTATGCTTACATGCACTATAGCACAACATGACCAAAAAATCATCAGGAGGATTTGGCACAGCACTGCCAAACAATTGCTACCATGTCATATTGCCAGTGTACAGATGCACACCTAGCAGGCAAGGGCCTGGCAATCCCATAGCCCCAAGTTCTCTTTTCCACATACTGTGTTTGAGTGTAAATAGTGTGTGTCATTGCCATTTCTCCCACTGTGAAGGACTTCTGCTCACTTTAACAAGAGTCTTTTCAGTCTCAGCAGTACATCTCAAATCCTTGTTCCTTACAGACGTGACAGGTCAATTGGTTCTTCTCAATAAGAAACCTACAAGCATGCACACTTGTTTCTCGCTGTGTTTGGTGTGAATATTCACTTTTCTACTTCCTGGTTTTCCCTCTGCCTTCTCTTTTTTTTTTTTTTTTTTTTTTTTTCTCAGCATTTGATTTTCTTCCTGGGCTGGATTCCAAAGTGCTTCTGTTCTGTGTCTTCCTCTGTTTTTCTGGAACTGAAAGCTTGTTTTTTTTTTTTACCCCTCTGCTTCTCATTTGTAGTATGTAAAGCACAGAGCAAACTTTTGTTCCTCATAATTACTTCTCCTTCACTGTACAGACCATTAGTCCTCACTGCTGTCTCACTGGCCTTATGTTACACATTATAACGAGTTCCCAGCTGCTGCTTTGGGGCTCCATCCATCTTTTGCAACCTCTCAGTCTTGTTTCCTCTCTTGTGCAACCTCTGTCACTCATCTGAGTTCAGAGTTAGCTGTTTCAGTATTAATCAGAAAAGAACCCTTTTTTAAAGCTTCCTGATTTAGTGTGCTCACTGGCAAGTGTCACATGTATTCAAGATTTAACACAAAGGGAGCGATGGGAAGACTCAGCTAAGGGTGAGAAGTGAAGGCACCAACTTTTTTGTTAGACTTCTTAGCAGTAACATGGACTTTCTGTTTTAGGGAGGATTAAGATGAGACTACTGAGATGATTTAAGAGTGCAAGGTTACCAGAGGGGTGGGTCCCTTTCCTCCCAGACTAATGGTTTCAACTCATCTTTTGTGCTCACTCCGTATTTCTATGATGTTAGGGTGAATCAGTTCAGTAACGGGGCAGAAAACCGACAAGAAAAAAATCCAGTTTTGTGTGAGGTTAGTAAACTGAGTCACTCACTGAGGAATCCTAAGCAGCAGAACCAGCCCTTGGAAAAAGCAGGAGTGCCTGTGTCCTCCGCAGGAGAAGTGGGGAGAGCAGCCTGCTCCTTTTGGCAGCAGCACCAAGCTTTTAAGTTGACTCACATGCCCCATTTAAATCACTAGCAGGGGATTTGCTCTGTAGACACGCCTGCTCAGAAGCCTGCTGCCTGAGAATCCTGTTGCCCTTGCAATATTTCTCCTCTTTTCTGCCACCCAAAAGCATACATCCCCATCTGGGATTCTCTTTGTTTGCATCTGTGAAGGGTTGGATAATTTCTTTTTATGGGTTATTCGGGGTCAAGCCCTGAATTCATTTACACTCTCTGGAGGTTATTCCATGCTTCTGGAATCCTGTCACCACCAGCAAGACTGCAACTTTTTTTTTTGGTCTTACCAGCTGTAACCTTGAACACAGTTCTATTCCTCCCTTGCCAGCAGACAGAAAAAGTCAAACCTTTCTCCAATAAATAGTTCTGTGAGCTGCAAATATATACAGTCCTGATTTGTTCTAGGTTTGTGACCTTTTTTCTCCCCATAAATATTGCATTTATCACAGGATAGGTTTGGAAGGGACCTCTGTAGATCATCTTGTCCAACCCCCCTGCCAAGGCAGAGTGAGCAAGAGCAGGTTATACAGGAACTCATCCAGGAGGGTTTTGAATGTCTCCAGAGAGGGAGATTCCATGACTTCCCTGGGCAGCCTGTTCAGTGCTCTGCCACCCTCAATGTAAAGAAGTTCCTCCTCATGTTCAGTTGAAACTTCCTGTGATTTAGTTTATGGCCATTGCTCCTTGTCCTGTCGCGGGGCACCACCAAAAAGAGTGGAAAAGAACTTGGACTTGAGACTTTTCTCTATATATGGCACATTCATAGCAAATATTTCCTTTGAGGATTTTCTGCTGTTTAATTTCTGTAATCATTCTTGCCCTCTCCGCCTCCCAGAGCAGCCCAGGTCGGTTGTGCGCGTCCCGGGAGCGGTGGGAGCAGTGCCGGGCAGCGCTGCCCGCGGCCGCGCTCGGGCTGCTCCGCACGGCCACAACCCCTCCCGCCCTCCGCGGCATCCTGGTCCGCCGCTGGCCCAGCCCGTCCCGCGGCAGGGGGCCGGTTGCCGGGCGACGCTCGGCCCCTCCTCCGCGGCAGGGCCGGGCCATGAGGTAATGGCCTCCGGGGGGCGGGAAAGGGAGCGCTGCGACTGCCGAGCCAGCGGCCGCCGAGGTGGCCGCCGGCGGCGCTCCCTGCCTCCCGCCCCTTCCTGCTGCCCCGCCGGCGGCGGGCGGCGCCGCAGCCCCCGAGGTGTCCGCGCCGCCCCGCCTCCTGAGGAGGCTGCGCGGCCGGAGGATCCCCGCGCTCGGCAGCGGCGGCGGAGAGTGCCCGGCGGCCGCCCCACGTGTGCTGCCGCCCGGCCGGAGGGGTTCGCAGCGGTCCCCGGGCGCCGCTGGGGAGCGGGGAGCTGGAGCGGCGGCGGCCTGGCAGCAGAGACCCGGGAGGAGGAGGGCACATGAGGCGCCGGCAGGAGGAGGGAGA
The DNA here is from genome assembly GCF_028769735.1 of Zonotrichia leucophrys gambelii. NCBI lineage: Eukaryota > Metazoa > Chordata > Aves > Passeriformes > Passerellidae > Zonotrichia > Zonotrichia leucophrys. Next base: position 45,873,222 of record NC_088171.1, on the reverse strand, counting down.
AGCAGCAGCAGCCAGCCGGCCACTGCAGCCCCTGCGCTCTGCCCGCCCCGCACGCCGCGGCCTCTCAGCGGCGCGGGCCGGGGGCGAGCCGTGAGGGGGGAAGCAGCCCGGAGGTGGCCGCCGCCGGCAGCGAGGCTCCCCCGGCCCGCGGGGGCGCCGCCGCCCGCGCCCCGCCGCCCGGGGGGCCCGGAGCTGGGTGAGTGCGGCGGAGGGCGCGGGGGGACGGCGCGGGGCGGGCGGGGATGCGCGGCGGCACCGGCGCGGCCGCCTCTGGCCCCGCTCGCCCCCAGAGGAGCGAACGGGCGCGGGGGGCACTTGCCGGGGCTGCGGTGCGCGGGCGAGGCCTGCAGCGGTCGGCGAGCTGCGGAACGGGGGTGAGCAAGGTGCAGCCGCTCTTCCTTCTCTTCGGGCCCCTCGACCTTCACAGCCCGCTGGCTCGGGGGCGGGCGCTGCGCCTGGCTCTGCTGCCTGCGCTCTTTTGTCCCTTCCGCGCCCTGAAAGGAAAGAAGCACATGAGTGGAATTGCGTACCGAAGGTCAAGAATCGCTCGCAGAATTGTGCCTCTGCATTACTTACAGCTAAACTGCTGTTGTTCCCAGATACAGGGGCCCCTGCATGCAGAAGTAGCTTTCTAGCCATCGCAGAGGGACCTGCAAATACTGACTGGGTTTTTTCAGCGTTGGGGATTATGGATAGCTTTTGGCAGCATTCCACTGTTTAAAGTGACTAAAATATTCCATTATGGTTTTTTAACAAGTTTGAGATCTTGGCGTCTCTTTTGGTTTGCCTCTGACGATTTTGAAACTTCATCTATAGGGGAGTTTTTTTTCAGGTAAAAATAGGGAAGAGCTAGGAAATTTCCAAAGAAATGGAACATCTGTTAAAGAGAGGCAACCAGAGTTCATGTTCTCCCTCTCTCTGACTTCAGGAGAAGTCTCTGTGCAGACACTTTTTTCTGCCTTGCAATCTGTAACCTTATTTGAACCTTTCAGTCCGCTGAGATTAAGTCGTGGGTGTAATGGTTTTTGCAATCAGGAAAGCAGCAGAAAAAAAAAAAACACCAAAAAAAGCAAACAACAACAAAAAGTTGAAGCAAAACCAAACAGCAGTTACGATGACCAGTTTGCCATATGTACCTGTTTTACTGCTGTGTGTACACAGTTGCATTTACTGTTTGTAGTGCCCTGCCTTCTACCTGTGCTGGAATTACTCTGGGTTTAAACATGTTTGTCCTAGCAGGGCTCTTCGGAGTTACCAGAAGAAGCCTGGAGGAGAGAGTGTTGTCTCCAAGCCCAGGGACTGTATTCACAAAACCGTGCCCTCTCTGAAGCGCTGTAACCTGTTTTGACTGAGTCAGAGCAACCCGTGATGACAATAAGAAAATTATATTAAGCCATTAAGCTTACTTCACTGTTTTTCAATGAGCATCATTGCAAGCGAGGGAAACCAGGATGGTAAAAATCCTAGTGGAAGGCAAGAGTTTCCAGCTTTTAATGTGAACTACTGAGTGAAGACCAGACGGCTGTATGAACAGATAGAATGGATAGAATGTAAATTTCTGTTGAAGTAAAACAAAAGTTTCTGTCAGTTGCATGAATGAACTCGCACTTGCCAGCGGGTTGAACTGAATGATGGATGATAGTAGTGGAAAGAAGTAGGATCTCTGGCTCTAGTGCAAAAAAATCCAATGCCAGACAAAAATCATCTCTTCATCTTTTGTTCAATTATGAATAAAAAAATCATACTGCAACTTGGTGGCTGTTCTAGAGCACTGGGCAGCACAACAATATGCCCGGGAAGCATTAATGAGATTAGGCCCATGCATTTTTATATGTGATGCCCCATGTTTGATATGTGGGTGCTTAAAATCCCAGTGAAATATCCAGCTGCTGCTGCAGCCTCTGAGCCTCTGACTAGTTTAATCCAGAGTCCTGACTAATGAGGCAGACCAGGATGTGATACACAAGTTTTGCAGTGGATGTTAATGTTTGTTAACTTGGCACTCTGACAGTTTGTGGAACACAGGTGAGAGCTGGTGGGAGTAAGCGGACTTGCACGTACCAGAGAGCAAGATCAGATTGGAAGGATTTGCCTGGAACTGCTGGGAACTTCTGTTGTTCCTCTCTGCTGCTGTTCACGCCTGAGCTCCTTGCTGCTTCACACATTCTGTGTCCTGTAACAGATTACCAGCTGCTTTTGTAGAAGTAATTCGATCCTAATCTTTCAGTGTGCTCTGAGGATTTTAATTATACTCTGGCCAATCTGCTTTGGGATAGAATAATGAGATTAGTATTGCAGAAATTAGTGCAGGTTAAATATTTTTGTTTTAAATGCGTACTTGATCAATATTATTGTTTCTTACTGTTGTTGCTATTATACTGAAAAGGAAAAATGCTAAAACTTGTCACTGTGTCTGCTGTGATAGACTGTAAACTGAATGCAAGATACTTTTTTTTTTTTTAAATAGTTCTGTAGAAAGGATTTTCAGAGTCAGTGCTGTTGAGGCAGCATCTGCAATATTGAAAGGCAAGAGGTTAAAACCAAACCTGTTGCCCTTTCTGAAAGCTGTACACATTTTTCTTCAAAGCACTTTCCTTTGTTATTTAAATTTTTCCTTGGGAGAGGAGAGATAAATAAGCAGGAAGGCAGTCTGTGAGTTACATTTGTTTGAAATATATTTCTTCCCTAAATCTTTAAATTTTGTTGATCTCCGGGGTTGGGATTGGTTTAAGTGCTCCTTCTGCCCAGACCAGAAATAGCATTTGTAGGACCTCATTTGTTTTGGGCTGTCTAGGTGTTGTATGTTCTAAGTAATACTCAAGATTGGTAGTTTCTTGTTAATTTGCAGAGAACTGTGTATCCTTTGTTAAAATTTTTGAGCAATATAGCTTTCCCTCTGCCTCAGTAAAAATGAGTGCCTGCTCTAATAAGTCTCCTGTATTAGGCTGGGTGCTTAATTGGTCTGCCTTTGAGTAACCCTGTTTTAACTCTTACAAAACTGTCATTTGACTTCACACAGTACTTATTTCCCAATACTTCCACGTTAATGCAAGAACAACCAAACCGGTAGAGCTGGTCTGTACTATTGGGAGTCATGATAACCACAGTAGGGACATAGTAGCTGTGCTTTTTCCTCTTGGTCAGAAAAATGTTATTGATAGGTAGGCTTTTACAACTAGTTCTGTTTTCCTTTTTGAGCTGTTCCTTTTCTCCAGCTGTACCTGACAGTTCTGCCTCTGTAAGAAGTTTAGTGATGCCACCAAGATCAACATTTAAGAATAAATATGCTTAAATTGCATGTAAAATGGCCAAAGGCATAGTGGCATCATGCCCTGGGATGCTCATGTTGTTCTTTGATTCTGCTGAGAGTGAGATTGTCACTTGTGTTCTTCAGAAAGGCTGTGAAAAGGGGCAGGCTCTGGTAGTGACTGCACACCAAGTGGCTTTCAGAGTTGTCACAAAAACTTAGTAAGTAAGAGAACTACTTTCTAGTCACTAAATGACAGCGATAGCATGTCAGTTGTAGAAAGCTGAGTTACTGTATGAAGCTGGAATTGTAAAACTGGTGTGTGGTCTGCAGTGCCTGTGCTGTGAAGGTATGTTACCCTGGTCATGTACGGATCATTAAAACTCCACAGGCAATGCCACTGACACCTTGGAATGCTGCACCTGTATGGAGGCCTCAATTTTGTGTATTCAGTTGTGGGATCAGTGCTACTTGGAGAGATAAAAATCTTGAGAATGAACTTCCTGTTAGCATAGGCTTTCCAAGATACCAGTGGGTGTCTGATTCAAAGTCTTCCTGCTTACTCTGTGGTTTGACCGAGATAGCTGTGAGTTTACAAGCACTTTTATTTTACTTTGTAGTGAATAGCATGATATTTCCTAAGTTAATTTCAGGAGTTCACTGATACTGTTCTTTGTCTAAAACTGTCCTCTATTTGAACTTTGAATCATCAATACTCCTGTTTTTATTGGAGCCTATTGATTAGGGTGCAAAAAGTCATGCCATATAGTCATCCTGCTTATGGTTGACCAGCTAAGAGGCTTATTGATAGTACAAACAGATTAGCTGAGAGATAATTCTTAGATTCAATTATGTTGGCAGATTTGCTTTAGTTAAATCAGTGAGTGGCTGTACTGAAGCTGATTCTTTGCCTTATCTTGCAGCTTCTCTGGACAGGATTGTCTAACCGTGCTGTCAGTTAGATGCTGAAAACCCAAATGAGACTGATGCTCTATAACTGTCATGTGTTATTGTGTGCATATTTGGGGTTTTTTTTGTGATGATACTGATAGATTAATATGGTAGGGCCCTGTTGGTTTTGCTTGAGTTTATAGCAGAAGTTCAGAACACTATAACAGAGTATTAGAAAGAAGGAAGGAAATGTGGGAAGAGCTTGGTCTAAAAGCCCTTGCAAAGTTTCATTTTGGCTTATTTTGACATTAGACCATGATGCTGCCCAGCAGAGCAAATTTTCCCATGGCTGCGGATTCCCTCCTCTATCTCCTTCCATATTATGGTGCTTAGAATCGAGTCCTTGAGGCAGGCCAGAGCTGGTTTTGAGGGTAATTTTCAGCCTGTCCATCCTGGGCAGTGAGCAGCTGTTAGCAGGGAGCAAAGGAAGCAACAGTAGTAAGTGGATTGGACTTTGGTGTCAGGAGAGAGTAGTCTTTAGTGTATATGAGCTGATTTTGAAACTGCCACACTCCAAGCTCTGATATAATCAAACTAGTTGTGTGTTGGTAGATGAGATGCTGAAGCTGACAATAACTTGCTGCATATTTTTGTGCTTATGTCATGTTCTTGGCTCCAAGCACCTGTAGGAATAGAAGAGAGAAATACTGAGCTCTCCAGAAAGGTTGCTTCTTTGGTGGATTACAGCGTGGTTGAGATTGGAAGGGATTTCTGGAGTCATCAGGTCCAACCTGCCTGCTCAAGCAAGGTCATCCTTGAGCACTTGGCACAGGTCTGTGTCGTGACAGCATCTGAATATCTCCAAGGCTGGAGAATCCATTGCCTCCCTGAGCAACCTCAGTCAGTGCCTGGTCAGTCCCAAAGGGAAAAAATGTTCCTGGATGTTCAGAGGGAGCTGCTCATGTTTCAGTCTGTGTCCATCTCTCTGGTCTTGTCTAGGAACCACTGAAAGAAAGAGCCTGTCCTCCCTCCTTGCAGGTATTGATGAGTTCTCCCTGAACCTTCTCATCTCCAGCTGTCAGTCACAGCTCTTTCAGCCTCTTCTCATAGGAGAAATGCCCTGGTCTTCTTTCTTTCTCTTAGTGGCCAGTCACTCTCCTCTCTCTAGTATATTCATCTTTTTCTTGTTCTGGAGAACCCAGAACTGGACACAGTACCCCAGGTGTGGCCTCACCAGTGCCCACCAGAGAGGAGAGATCATGTCTCATCTGGTTTCCCAGTTAAAGGAAAAAATGTGTGAACCCCCTGCTCTGCTATTTAATAATTCCATGCTTCAAACTAAACACAGAAAAACTGCTCATCATTAGTTTTCAATGAAGTTTAATGCTGAGTTGACTTGTTCCATCTTTTAATAGAAACCAAAGGTTAGGAAAATGTTCATACAGTGGAAACTTTTACAGCCTAGAGAGGAAGAATGAAAACTATGGATACATTGAATTAGTTACATGTGTCTCTTTGAAGAGCTTAGTTGACTACTGCAAATTGGAATCAATCAGTGCATTTTTGCTTTGTATGTTCACATAAATTCTAAATTTCATCTTTTTAAATTCAGCTGCTGGTAATGTCATATTGGAATCTAATTTCAAGCGAATCAGGACCCTGTATGAATTGTGGTCTGACAGCAGCCACAATTTGGTATCCTAGGGGGCTGAAGTGCAGTTTTGTTTCAAGAGAGGTGTATTTTTTTTTTTTAATCTCATCAATGGGAAATGAAGACTTTGACTGTCCTTTTTAATGTTGATGTAAGTGGAGCTTGTGTTGCTAGCAACATTGCCTGTCCCAGAAGGCCTAATTTCACTATCAGATACTGCACAGTTGCATACTTTGCAGGGGAGCAGCAGGCACTCCTCTGCAGTAAGCAGAAACCTTGCAGTTCAAATCCATGCAAATCTATTGCCACAGTGAAACCTGTAAAATTAGCAGAATTGGAAGGCATTGGAACAATGTCAAAATCCTTGGACTGTCCTTTAAACCTGTTTTAAGCGGAATTTCTTTCTTTGCAGCCATCTGATCATAATAGCTATTTCTGAGGAGGTATTAAGCACTGTTGATGTAAATTGATGAGGTGGGAATCAATCTTTCTTTTAACATGTGCTTTTGTGGTAGATCTTCTGCTGTAGTCCCAAATGGCAATGATGTCAGAAAGGAATTGTGGGCTTCTGTTGTGCTCAGGTAATACGGCAGTAATAATCACATCCAGGTATTTATGGAGGGGGTGGAGACCAGGATTAACCAAAAATATTACCTTCTTAGAGCTTTTGGTCTTGTAATGAATTCTACAAACCTGCACATGTAAAAGCCATATTAAGATCAGTCCTTTATGCCTGCATTTCCTGAGGGACATGTAATGTTATCAGGTGATAGATGTTATAGCTTGACCTAGTGAGTTGTGACTGACCTGAGAGCCACATGTTTCCTGTATAAGGCAATCTCAACTGAAAATGCTTTTTCTGATTGTCTGAAATGTTTGTAACCCTTAATTACTCTTGTATTAGCTCACGAGAATTTTAGCTTCTAGTGGCTTTCTCAAAAACTGTGATTTTGCAAGACATCCAAAGACATTAGAATGAAGAGGCTGAGAAAAGTTAAATATTGCATTTATCTGGCTGAGTCCTTTGTCCCAAAGGCCAGAGATGTATGTACTGTCAAATTACTGGATGTATGTTTTTCTATAATTTTTTTTTCTGTGGAGATCATTGATTTCTCCATGACATTCACTTGTACTGCTTTTATCTATTAAATGAAGTTTCATTTAGGAACTCAGGCAAATGCAACTTTCCTAAATACTTTGCCCTTTGCAAAAGCTGCAAAATATTCAATGTGAACTTCTAATGAACCGAGTTTGTTTCATGAATCACGAAAACCAATTTTCTCTTACTGTGCAATGGATGAAGGGGGGCAGCAAGATCAAAATATTTGAGGTAATTCAGGAGTTCATGCCAGTACTAGAATTAAATCCAGTTCTTGTGAATCTCTGTTTAAAGGCTATCAGTCTCTTGGGACCAGTGGATTGGCACATTCTGTAGCTATTTAGGGCCTGACAGGGTATGTGAAACAGGCAGCAACCTCAGTGGACATGTGTGCTGCACCTGCACTTTTTTTTCCCTACATTACTGAGGTTGGTGGTGCATTACTAATGCTCTTAAATAAGAAAAATTCCAGGTGGCCCAGAAGACTTTCCTTGAGGAGTGTACGACTTGCTCAAGTAATTTGAGTGCATTCTGCAGAAGTTAAACGTGTCTGGCAGATGGGCTGTGCAGAATAAGATGGTGCTACTTTTGCAGTAGTTATTTTAGTAAGATAGGTGGACTGTTAAGCTGACAATGGGACATTGCTATGAAAAATATCAGTGTTCAGAGTGAGAGCCTGGGATTCCACAGGCTGGGATCAGAGCACTTCCAAGACACACAGTTATCTCACTTTGCTCACAGATGAATGTTCAAGGTAAGGCAGTTTCAGTTTCTTGAGCCTGACTTACTAACATCCGCCCTCCAAAAGTAAACACTGCACCCATTTTGTACTATTTATCAGCTTTCAGAGGACATCTGCTGTATGTTGACATAAAGGAAGAAAATTGGAAAGTTTTCTCATTGATGTCCCTCTGCACTATTATACTGAATAGCAGGAAAGAGAGGAGGGAAGTACGATTTTTGACTTGGAAAAAAGCACAATAATATATTTTTTTTGTTTTGTTCATGGGGTTATTACTGTATTTAAAAAATAAATACAGATAATTTTATGGAATGAGTAATGTATTAAATCTAGAAATGTTGGTATGTAAAGGTGAAGAACAAAACAAAGTGTAATTTGAAGACAATAAACATAGAGTTAACAGTTCACAGTGGTTACCTAACTAATGAAGAGCTGCTGAGCCCTGGTGGAAAAGGCAGACAGATGTCACAGGATATAGGTCCTGAATATGAGAATGGATTTCTTAAATACAGTGTGCATGATTTTATTATGGTATTATTTCATTTTTAGAGGAATATTTTGTGTCTTATTCTGGCTCCCAAGTGGTTGTTGAATAGACAGGAACCACTCATCATGACAGGAAATTTATCATAATGATAGGACCTTAAATGATACGCACAGATAAGCTCTGGATGCCCTGTTCCTGTAAGTTATCAAGGCCCAGTTGGATGGGGCTTGAAGCAACCTGGTCTGGTGAAAGATATCCCCATGCACTGCAGGGGTTTGGACCAGTTGACCTTTAAGATCCCTTCCAACCCAAAATACAGCTATGAATGTGAAGTGTAACTGAATGTTTTTGGGTTTTTATTAAAAAGTACTGTGAAATGCATTATCTGATCTATGTGAATATTTACAGTAAGAAGTAAGAACTGAAATAAATGTGTTTTATTTGTTAAAGTAAAGTTGATGCTCCCTTAAAAAAATTTCACATGACTTGTCAACTGGTCTTTAGACAGAGGTTTCACTTCAGGTAGACAAAACTGTACTTTTAAATATTCTTTATTGTTCATCATAGTTAATTTTTTCTTTTAAAAAAATCTGGGGATTAAAGCTGACCTTTCTTCCTTTCTACCAACTAATAATGGATTATTTCTTGGATTTGTAAATCTAACAGAGCTGCTCTTCCAATGGGTATGAATACAAAAAGAACAAAGATGTTTCTTGGCTCTTCTATTGCCAGTCAGCTTGTCAGCATCAGTTTCATATGGCTGTGGGATTGATCTGGGCAACCCAACCTCATTTGTCTGTAACTGCACAGGAGGCCTTTGCTGTTAAGTCTTGGGTTGACAGATACTTGTGTAAGATCTGTAAATTCTGGCTCTGGGTGTTCACCTAATGGTGTCCCTCAGCCCTGTGGGGTCATGGTTAAGCACACACACCACTTAGTGCACCGATGGTTAGAGTCCCACCAGGGATTGCTATTTTTGTGGCAGTGAAGCTTGGAAGAATGCATTGCAACAGCAGCATTTGAAAACCCACACAGCTGAAGCCCACACAGTGCCTGTGAGTGGCACTCCCCCATCCCCTTGGCTTAGCCTTTCCAGCCAGGCTGCATTTCTGATCACATTGATGTGGGGTGGTGGAAGCACCAACGTCTCTGTGAGGAAAAAGGAGCAAGAGGGATATATGGCTCCAGGGTAAGTGTGCTGCTGGTAGGGTGGCAGTGTGCTTTAAAGGCAGCCTGCGCTAATAATAGCCAGAGGTGCCTGGGAAGGCATGTGCCTGAAGGCCGTGCCTCTGTCACCAGATTAGCTGGGCTCACAGTTTGCCAGCTCTGCTGAGGATAGTCCTGCCCTGTCCTACCAGCTGTGTGTTGTAGCCCTTAGTCCACATATCTTTCATACTGACTGTTACCCCTGGGAAATAAGCCAAGGAGGCAAATTGAAAAACACGGCTTGAAAATTTGGTTTGATTTCCTTAGTTTTAGTTTTATTGCTAGCTTGTCTTTCTTAGGGAGTTAGATAAATGGTGGAGGTGGCAGAAAGGCAACACAGGAATGTGCAGGCAAGGCCAGTTAGTGTTTAGTTTGCTTTAGGTGTATAATACCACAGCTTGTATTCAACCTGTGGGCATTAAGTTATAGAGGTCTCTTTAAAAATGAGAATTAATTATGTAGGTCTCCTTAAGAATGTGAGTTAATGCCATCAAAATGGAATGATTTGTTAGTTATGTGGGAGCTTTTGTTTTGTGGTTTAGTGAGGTATTTTTGTTTTGGATTTTTGTTTGTTTCTTTTCTTTTTTAATAAAAGAAAGCCAGCAACTTTCATTTTAGTACTCTTGGTTAGCAGATTTGCACAGGGAGGATTGAATACCCAGTCCTGTCTCTCTTATCTGTTAAATTAGCACTAATTAGTTTGTCAAGAAGGCTGAGAGGAAATTCCTAAATGCACCTAGGAGCAGGCCTATTGTTTTGATCCTATGACCAGCAGGAATAACTTGAAGATAAAACATGATATAATGTTGCAGCAGGAGAAGTGAGTAAGAGGAAATAGGAGGGGCTGCATAGTCAGGAAAATGATCAGTTTGTAACATGACTTGTTACAGCAGATGTAATACTGTTTTCTCTTCTTTGTTCCTCAGACCTCTCCCTGTAAAGGTAAGAAAGCAGTTGTTACACTGGGTAATAAAAGCTTTTTTTTTTTTTTTTTTTTATTCAGTCAACTCTTAAACTGAACTGCTCTAAAATACTTAGTTTGAACTTCAGATATTGGGGAAGTAGCAACAGGGCTTCAGGCTATTATTGCTCTGATGTAAATCTTAAAACAGATAATTAATTTCTCTTCTGAATGGGAACTAGTGGTTCCTGATTGCCTGATTTCTAACTGGGAAGTGTTGTTTGCTTTGTGGTAGCAGACCTTTAATCCAGCAGTGTGCCAGCTTGGAACTGAGTATATGTGAAAATGAAGAATAGATTTTGGTAAGGGAGTGCTTTGCACATTTGGTTGTTTAATTCTGTAGTCCATTACCACCAGAGAAGTGAAAGGAGTTTGGAACTCAGAATGTAAAGGCATTGATTTTTCTTTAAGGGCACTGAAGACATTTGCAAGTATCTTTTATGAATTCTTACATTTTGGTTGATCTACTTTTTCTCCCTATTTTTGTTTCTTCAGTTTTTTTCCCCCCATACTTTTTCTCTGGCTTTGTTTTGTATGTCAAGTGTTACAGAGTTTTCTATATCTCCTCATTTAAGAGAGCTCCAACAGAGAAATTGGCAAGCCATTTTTTTTTCTCCTCCTTTTTCTTCAGGATTCTATTAATGGCTTGTAAAGCTCTTGGAAGTAGCAGACTTTGAGCATGGGCAAACAAGGTTAAGTGGAACTCATAATATGCATATAAATCCTTATTTAAGATGTAGCTCTTAAAAGAAAACCCAAATAACTATTTCATGAATGTCTTTTCTAAATGCCTTTTTGCAAAAGATACCAAGAAGTTGTTGTGGTAGCCAGAAGTAGCTGTGCTACCTGTACTGCCTGTCTAGCAAAATCTTCATTTATTGCTTGCTAAAACTGACCTAAACAAAAGCATTTCTGAAGAAGTGGATGAAGTAATGTTTTGGAGAATAAATTTTAATAGAAGTTGGAAACTGGGATATTTACAGATGTAAATGCTTATCATTTATGAGAAACAGAATATGGCCCTGTAATTCAGGAATGATTCCTTGAGTAAAGTTCAGGTCATAAAGATGGGAATTATTGGTTTTAAAGGGGTTGCTTGCTTCCTTGCTTGCTTTTTATGTCTTGAGGGTTATCTTTGAGAAATAATTGCAGGAGACAGCAAAGTGAGTGTAGATTCAGCATAGTTTGCCACTTGCATTCTGTACTGCCAAACACAGACTTGAGTCACAAGGGTTAAGCAGATTGTTACTTGCTTCTTTTTGTGTGAAGATCCCTCTTATGCTGCCTGAAGTGAAAAACATGGTCAAGGAAAAAGGAATACAGTGATTGGGTAGGTGGGTGTGTTTTGAGGGAGGGGGAGTAGAATTTTGAAGAATTTACAGTACAAGACATGATGTTTGGTCCAAATTGGCCAATATTTTGCTTGGAAGCCTATGTTGACCTCTGAGCTTCTTGCTTTTTAATTAAAAACAAAAAGAAGCCCAAATCACTCTTACTGGATTCAGGAGGGGAACCAGGCTGAGAATAGGTAGGATATACAGTATCTCAGCTGTGGAGGTAAAAGAGTGGAATCCTTGACAGACAGTCTGGAATCCTTGACGGAATCTGGAATCTTTGACACCTCCAATGTGTCTCTGAATTACAGATCATGCATGCTGCAGTTTAGGGACCATGTCAAAATGTCAGCAGCTGCTTCCACATTTGTAGTGTTGACAATATGACCTTCAGGTTAAGAGATCTCTGCTGACGTGAGCTGCACCCAGTGTATGTTTGTTTTGCTCAATTTGGAGCTTTTGTAGTTGCATACTTCCAAATGACCATAAAGCAAATGAGAGCATGAAATAACTGTCTTTTGCACTTGCAAAAGGCTTTTCTAATACTTGAGCACGGATGCTTCCACTTTTTTATTGAGCCCTGGGGTATAATACTTTGTGGTAAAGTACATGCAGTTTAAATGAGAAGAAGGTAGGAAAGGAGAAAATGTATTTCTTGGCAACACTGTCTTTGTACTAGTGAACATTTGTACCTGGAAGGGTGGGTTTGCAAATGGGGGGAGTTTGATGGGAGGTGTTCTAAACAGGAGGGCAGATTTAGTCTCTTAACCTGTCTCAGCTCAGTGCTGGTAAATGCTGCTCAGCATAGTGATGCTGCCTTGGGTCTTCTGTCCAAGTTTTGCTTCCTGTATGCAGACTATGTTCAAGTTAGTACAAAGTTGCAGTAATGTGAGTGTGCTATCCAGTTCTGTTAACTCTTTTTTTTGGATATTTATTGAAGATGGGGATAGCAGCTAGCACGAGATTCAGACATAGTGATATAGGTAATTATTGCATGGTGTGTGCTTCAAGGGCTTATTACTCATTGAGCTAAGTTTAGCCGAGTCACTTTCACTGGAGCCTATCACCTCTTTAAATAAAATGATAGCTGGTGTGAATCAAACTGTAATTCTGAATATTAAGGCTGTTTAAAATAGGGGTCTGTCTCATTACCCAGTTAAGTTGTGGCCTGGAAGGCTCTAGTCCGCTTAATAACTGCACTGCAATCTGATGTTATTTGTGAGCTTTGTGATGAGTTTTTCATGTTAGAACAGCTCCACCATCCACTCCCGATTTTGGGCAGACAGTGTGCAGCATTACTGTCAGACATACTTGTAGGGAGATGGGAATCAGGCCAGGCAGGAATTATTACAGGTCGTGGTAGCTGTGTCTACCAGTGAGTGCACTTTGCAGTTATACAATGTTTGCATTGTTTCAGTCTTTGTCCTATGACAGACTTATTTGTCTTGCACCCCAGCCTGCAGCTTCCTGAATAGAAAAATACAGGTTCTGTCAGGACAGCTGCTTAATAAAGGCACATGTTGAAATACTCAGGAAGAGCAAACTGTTTTCTGGGAAAATTACAAATTGCTGAGAGGAAGGACTTAACATGCAGATGGGCTAGAAAGTGTGTACAGGTTTGATTGCTGCCCTTTTCCTAATCAGTAGCCTGATCTTGTGAGTAAAGCAAGGCTGAGCACCTGGAAACTTAATGCAGATATAATTATATTGGCTGAAATAGTGCAGATAGCCAGGGTCAGTCTCTTTGAAGTGTGGAAGTACTAACCCACTTATAAGGACTCCTTGTCTCTACCTGCTTTCTGTCACAGCAGACTTGTAGCTACAGCATGTACCACTAGAAATAAAGGGGAAAAATTTGGCTTGTAGCAAGTGAGGAAATAAAACCTGGAGAGAGCAGTAGGTATGTGCCTGCTCCAAGCCAACAGTTACAGGCTGGCTTACACAGGAGAACTTTGTTAGTTCTGCAAATTGTTTGTGCCTCTGAAAGATTATGCTTTTTTTGTGAACAGTGGCCCTTTCTGCCAAGTTGAAGGACATCATGGGTCTTATATGTGACTACTGTATCTGTTACACAGGCGACAGCACAGCAACAGTAGACTTATTTAATGTGTCTGATGTCAAATTTATTTTTAAAAAGCAGTGTAATTCATTACTGGTGCCAGCCCAGATATTTGCTGTGACCACAGTCAACACTTGTGATACAGCTGTTGCTGCCATTGCACAGTGAGCTCCCCAGTTGGAGTATAGGGTAAAATTGAAGCAGGTTTTTCTTATTTGCAGTCAAAAGTCTACAGCATAATCACATACATACAGCCTTCTGTTGGTACTTGTGCTGTATAGTTGTTGGAATTAAGAATTTATGATCAAATTGATGTTGTTTGAGGCTGTATCTTTTCTTTCTATAGATACTCTTCTGCTGCAGGTTTTTGTTTCTCCATTGATGTAGTTTCTGCATTGATGTTTAGACTTTGTTTGAAAAGGTGGGACAATTCACCTAGTTCCTTCAAATACACTTTTTTTCATAGTCAAGTGAGAAATAGGAGCATATGTGTAGTTTAATGGCTCCATTATGGTCTTGATTTAAAGATACGACCTAGAATGTGTCTTTATCTTGCAGCTCTAAGAGGAGTTACAGATCAGATAGAGGGTAGTAGAAGGAGTAAATCATGTAACTGATGCATGACTGTGTTTGTCACAGCCAAATTGTAGCTGTGCTCATCTAGTGTTTTGCCCTTTCTCAGACTTTGGTGCTTTTATATTAAACTAACAAGTATCTTGCTCTGTATTTTCTCTTTTCCTTTGTTGTTCAGTGATGTGATAGATTTATTAAGAACCATGTGGTACAAATTAAGAACTATTATCTGCTAATTGTCTCTTCTTTTAAGAGGGCAAATATTGTTGGACAGTGTGGGAATTTACAAAATGTTGCCTTTCTCTGCTTTTGGGATTTTTCTCCTCTCTCTCCTTCATGAGAAACAGGAAAGAAAACATTTTCTGATGAGGATATTAGTGTCACATTGGCATTTTAGAGTAGTTGGATTAATGGGTTGTTCTTGGAATTTGGATATCAGTATTCTGTCTGTTGTTACTGTGGGTACAGCAGTTTGCTAAAGTAGGCACCTCTTCGTGCTTTGCCAATGACTAAATGTGCCTTTCACGGGTCCACCTGCACACCTTCTGTTAAACTGAACTCATGCCCATTGACTGCTGGAACCTACCTACATTTTATTTATAGATGCAAGAGTAAAGGGGGCAGAGTGTGGACTGAAGGGAATGAAAGTCTCAGAAACCTCACTCCCACCAAAATACTGCTTTCTTTATTCCCACCTGCACAGAGTTGCATCCTTTGGGCATGGAAAATCATAGACATTTTCCTAAAACGTCTGGGTAATAAATACTTGTTAGAGCCCAATGCTGACTCTGTGAGCTTAAACATAGTTTCATATTCTGAGTTCTGTGGTCTTCTGTCTTCTTTTTTTCCTTCTTTGGAATATGGGTTTTCTTGTCGATAAACCAGTGCTTTTGAACACATTTAAAAGCAAGCTGGTGGAAGAATTCATTTGTAAGTAAACTAATGGACTGGAATGAAGTCCATGAGTTAAGTGGTAGAAAAAAAGGCAGAAATCACCTCTGTAGTATAGTTAAATGCAGTTAAGCATTTTAGGTTTCTAACTCTGGATCCCTGAGATTGCAGTTAATTTGCTGAGGAGCTTCATTTTATGGAATACTGCAAAACTGGAGTTAAATGAAAGGAGTGTGGGGCAATCCTATGGAAACAGTGACTGTTGAACTGCTCAAAATGTAAGGATTTCAACTTGCTTTCTGCATAGGTTCTTCAATGAAATGCAAATTGAGTTAAGAATGAATGAATGCTCCAAGCCTTGAGAGTTTCTATGCTTTGCCTGGATTGGGGGCCAGAGTCAGGAGTGGCCACAGGAGTCTGTGCTGAGTTCATTAGGCTGAGGACACCAGCTGTGCTATTATTAGGGGTTTTTACAACATGGCAGATGTTCTTAGGCTCTGTTCCAGCCCCCACATATGGTGCAGTGGAATACATGGAAAAAGAAATTCTGACAAATTGTTTTACCATTCAACAAACAGATTTTAATTTTTTTCCCCCTGTGTAACTGGGCAAGATATTTGTTAACTTGAATGTATTAAAAACCAGTTTGAAGTATTTGAAACAAGAACAAAAAATGTGTTCATATGAGAGCAAATACAATTGCTTTTCTTGAAAAGGAGGACTTGAGGGTCTAGCCAGAACTCAAATTTGGAAGTGCATGTGTTTTGCCATTTAAGTATTCATTTTCTATTTTCCTTACAGCTGACATTTGGACAGGATCCTTGCTGGATTACTTTTTGTGTAGGTATATAGTGCAGAGCTGTACCTGCAAAGATTTTGAATGATGATGATGAGACACAAGAAAAAATGTAATATACACAGAGCAAAGAGGTATTAATAATGAGATTAAAGTCTTTGAACAGAAGTACTGCTTATTATGTTACAGTGATACAGCACATAGCATGAAGAAAAGCATGTTTTTTCTTTCTTTTTGTTGTCATAAGGGTATGTGTGTGTCTTGTTTTAAATGTGTAATTATTTTCTCTCTGGAAGTCACTTAACCAGTTTAAATACCCACAAAGTATAAATCACAAGCTGCTCTGTGGAGTTCTGATATGCTCTGTGTTGTACAAAATGCAAAAGGGAGGTATCTGCCAGGAAGATGCAAGTCTGATTAAATGGCAGACCAAAAGTACATAAGGAGTTGAAGAATGCAAACTATTTGTAATAGGTAACAAGTATGTCTCTATATCTCCTGTGTTACAGATTTTTTAGCCATGTTTTTTTAGTGTTGTTGCTAAGCAGAATAACAAATGTTTAAACAATTCCCTGTACATCATCCTTTCCTTTGTGTCATCAAAGTATTTAGTGGTTTTTGAGTTAAAGCAGCTGAGATGGTGCATGAGTTGCCCTGTGTTGAGCACAAAGGGAAGAAAATTCAGCGCTTGAGTAATTTATTATTTATGAATTTTTATGTGTCCATCTCTCAGCTTCTGAACTCTACAAGGCAGCTCTCTCATACAGAGCTTTTTAGTATGGCTAAAGAGAAAAGGACCCAAATGAAGCAATCTAACACACAGTTCCTATTGAGGATCTTTTGCATGCATTTTCTCTGTGTATGTTTCTTGCTGGATGTTAAAAGAGCAGACCATACCATTGATCAGAAGATCTGAGTACTCATCCTCTGCATTGTTTTATCTGACATCAAGGAAACAGTGTGGATGACCTAAAGTTTTTTGGATTTTTTCATTCTTAAGTCAATGAACTGATTTTAATCAAAATGCTCTGATGCACTTGTAGGTGTATATTGCTGATAAGGGATATGTCTCTAAATCTAGTCTGAATGTGATTTCTCCTTTTGATTTTCCTATCCCTAAACTGTAAATCTTTCTACCTTCTGGTAAGGGTGCTGTTTTAAACCATTGGAGAGCCAGGAAGCTCTTCAGGCTGTTTCCACAACATGGCCTAAAAGAGCGAAGTTCATCCATGTACTGCATTGTGGGGGGCAATAAGATGTGACCCTAGAAGTCTGTGGTGGTTGATGTGAGTGCTGTTCTACAGCTCATATTTGGTCATTTGTGAGTGCTGCTCTGTGGTTGTACCCCAAGTAAGCAGGACTGTGCTGAAACTTGTGTGTTGGTACCTCAGGTTGGTAGCAGTGAGTGATTATTTGCTGTTTGAGTAAGATTGTGACAGTTCACAGAGTCACGTAGCTCCTATGAAAAGAACAGTTTCTCCTGTGTTACTGAGATTACAGTGTGGGACCCAGAGAAAATTTAAGAGGATTAGTCATGGCATGTTGCATTAAGCCTGACTGCTTAATCAGAAGGATTTTTTCCTGAAGATTATTTTGTTGGCAAAAGTGGGAAAATTGGGATCTTGATGAGCTCCAGAGGCTTGTTTAGAGGCCTGGAGCAAGCAAAGTCCTAAAATGTCCTAACATGACTGGTTAGAACATGTTTTTCTCAGGTAAGAGGTGAGCTATCACATATGCGTGATGGGAGGAGACTGAGCTAAATGTGCTTGTGGTATTAAGCTTGCCTTCTAGAATCGAGTACTGGCTAGAATAGCTTCTTACCATATCAACTACTTTCTAACTGAAAAATAATTGCTTGGATTAAAGAGGTTGAGTCTTGCACAGCCTTGCACTGAGAGTATTAAGCTTGGGTCAGCTCCCCCCTCTTCTCCCACTTCTGAACTTTAGCAACCTGTTCACTTCTCTGTGCATGTGGTGGGAGGAGAGCAGAAGGAAGATTTGTTACAAACACATTGCAGAAATGCATTTTCCTCTTCCAAGGATGTGCTTAGAGGAAGCAGTTGTGCTTGTTAAATCTTGACTTTCAGGATGCCATGCAACTGCAGTGATGCTATCAATGATGTTGGTTCACACCTCTTTTGTAGAAAATGCTTGCGTGCAATGGGTTTGAGCTGAATGGTTGACAGTTACTTGAATTTCTCTGTAACTCTAGATTGCTTTAGACATATAGGTGCTCATGTGGGTGCATATCTTTGTGGGTAGATGGAGCAAAACTCATCCTCTCACTGAACATATGTTCTAAGTCTCCTCTGTGAGAATGTACAGGAGCTACTAGTTGGTTTCACTCCTTCTTCAGCCTTAATCAGTATATTGTAAATAGTGTGGGAAATACCGTCTTAGGGGTATGTGTGTAATTTGTTTTATGAAGGTTCATTTTGCTAATTGATAGACTGATAGATTAATGCATACTCATTGGATGTATTGAAAATGGACTGTGGATTTGTTTGTTTACTTAGTAATTTATTTTTTAAATAGCCCTCCGTTCCACAAGCTTGACATTTCCTTTTTATTGCTATCTTATAGGACTGAGCATGTTTCTGCTTCAAGTCAGCAGTAGGAAGAGAAATCTGTGTTCTAAAATGAGTGAAGTTCTGAAGAAGCAGATCTCCCACTCTCTCTCCCTTGTCCTAGTTTAAAATTAGATCTGCTGGCTAACAGGAAGGGGCTTGCATTTCTTGCTCATTTTCCAACTGTCAAGCAGAGCATGTAGTCATGCTGAACAAAGCAGCAGCATTCCTGGATCCTTTTAATGATGTATTCAGAACTCCAGTGCCTCCTGATTTAATGAGTACAGTGAATGTATTCACAACTAACAAGAGCGCGCTCATTAAACAGCAGTAAGTTAACTGTCCTATTCTCTTGTAGCAATCCAGTTCATAATTAAATGGTGCCATATCTGAGTACAACACTGGGCTGCCAGATGGAGAGGTTAAATGTTCTGTGGATATGTGTGGTTAGAAGGGGTTGTTGGAGTATAAGTAATTTAGCTTAGCTTGTCTCACTGATAAGGATACTTTCCTTGGTGGAGACTTTGTGTTTACAGCTCCCAACCAACTAAACAGTTTAAACTTAAGCAGTCATAGTGTTAATTTAAGTTGTCTTTTAGCTGGTAACTTTCAGTTCTATATTCAGTTCTATATTCTACTCCACTGCACTACTACTGTTGTGTAAATCCAAAGAGTCACAGCTATACTAACTGGACTTACTAGACTGTAACTAAGGGCAGAGTTGGACTTTTGGTTGACTTTATTGCTACATAAACTTAGTCTTAACAATCCTGGTGAATAAGTGGTGACATTTGAAAAATGAAGAGATCAGTTTAGTGTTTTGGATTGGGAGAGGCAGGCTGAACAAAGGTTAGGCTATGTAGAGACAGGAGTTTGTTAGAATTGTCTTCACTAATGTTGAGGTGAAAGTAGCAGCTGAGTTCTCACCTAAGTTATCTATGCCCTAATTTTTTTGTAGAATTGTTGAATTGTTGTTGAATTGTTGTAGAATTGTTTTGTAGAATTGTTGGTGAAAATGTAAATATTGAATTCTTATGTTTGCTTGTATTCTAAGGTCTGTTCTGAAATATTTTGGTTTTAATAGTTACTGCCAGTATTTAATAATGGATTTGGAGGCAGAGGGAATTTGAGCCTGAGGGAGGGACAGCATATGCACACTATCTGCTTTTCTACTGGGAACCTCCTGACACTGTCTTGGGGCCTTTTAGCATAATCGGGATGACACCAAGGCAGTTCTTGTTTCAAACCAGCTGACAATCTATTCAGTTTGTGCTGTCTGCCTTTCTTTAAACTGATTCCAGAAAAAAGCCACACAGTCTTTGGTACCTGTTTGCCATCTGGAGAACGAAGCTCCCACGTGGGTAGGGACAGATGTACAGAATGTTTGATGCAGCCCTCTGCAGCTGCCGCCTCTTACCGCAGGCTGGCTGTACCTGGCTCTGATCTCTGCTCCTCAGCCAGTCCCTCCAGTTCCCTGGCATGGGCTCCTGTGAAAGTCTGTCACATGGATGCTGAACTCTCTCATAATTCCTCTTTTCCCCAAGAGCCATTTTCATTCAGATATCCCATGTAAGCATCCCAGCTTGTCTTCTCCTCTGCCTTTTGATGCTAACACTGAATCATAGGGCTCCTTTTAAACATGAACTTCCTGCTTTAGTCATGCTAGTATATGTTGTAAAACCCAGGCAAAAATAGTTGTAATTCAAAGGAAGAAAATTTGCACACTCCAAAGGAAGGAAGAACCTGTTCTTTCCATCTTTAAGAAGAATGACCCACAGTGGTTGATTCAAACTAGAAATCACTTGTTTACTTGACACATCCCATGGAGACACACTTGCAGCTACAAGTGTCTTGTGTAGTGTGGGTGTGTGGAGTGAGCACACTGTGTGTAGAGAAGGAGGACGGGCAGGGAGGAGACCTCAGCGTGTCTTTGGTTTGTTTTAATCCTCAGTAAAAGTTTCTCTGCTGGTTATCTGGAACAGGTGAGTTCAGCTGGTTGACATTTTTGTGTAACTCACTGATGAAGGTGAGTTGGGTACTGCCATAGGAATACCACACAAACTGTGGCAGGGAAGAATCTTTTGCTTTCTACTTCTGTCCACAGGGTTTTTTTCTCTCTGTTTGGTGCAGATTGGTAAAAGGCCTCTGTGCTTGTCTTCAGTTGTGTGTTTGGTAGAGAGGAGTGAAGATGGTGGTTGCTTTGGTTTTAGCTTTTTGGGGTGCAGGACTGCCAGGACAGAAAAGCAGTATTTGGGGAAAATGGGGCTTTTGTTGAAGTCTTATTTCTGAGGTTGAGTTGCTTTTAACTTACTTTGAAGCTAAACCACAAATATGCATTAGATGAGGAAGAAAGTGGAGAGTTCCTGTGTTCCTCGAGCCTATTTTTGCAAGGTTTTAAATCTGTCTAAATTAATTCTGAACTTTGTCTGTATTTAGCTTAAATGTTTTTATATGAATTCTGAACTTTGTATTTGGTTTACAGCTTTCTTATAGTAGCCATATAAATTATTTTATACTTTTAATATTAAGATAGTCTACAACTCTGCCCACTTGCTCAGGGAATAATCTGCTCTTTACTGTCTATATCTGGGTATCTGAAAAGCTGAGAAACGTTCCAAATGTTCCAGTTCTGAGTAATAATTTGTCCTGCCTACATACAGTGTTTTCAGAGAAGCTGCAGGGGGAGGATTTTGCACTGAGCACATAGTTGCTTGTGTGGGTATGAAAGGGCAGTGTAGGGGATATCATATACCAGAGAAATGATCCACAGTTTTCTCTGTAAACTTTCTTGGTCATTGTTTCAATTTAGATCTTAACACTCACTGGGCCCAATACCAGTTACTACAAAGGACAAACTTTTATTACCTTGCATTAGTAAAACAACACTAGTTATTAACACAAGTGACTCCTTCCTCCAGTCTCTCTTGATTATTTTTAAGGCCAAGGATGTTTTCACTCCTTACCACCAAGCTAAGAGGGTAGTGAAAGTTACATTGCAAACTATTTACATTGCAAAAATAAAATAATCTGGAATCTTTGAATTGCAATACATTGTAGGTAAAGGAAATCAAGAATTTTTTGTGCTTTGTGTATAGGCTTATTATAAAGGTGGAATTTTTTTGACTGGGGTGTTTTTTCCCATAGCAGATGGACTATCAAAGAATAAATGTGCCAGACAGTAGATTAAATTACTTGAAATACCTTTGCTGTACTATCACAAAGCAGACAGTCTTGAGGATGTGCAGTGTGAGTAGATGAATGGTATAGGTCATGCAGTGCTGAACTGGTGCTGCTGTGTTGACAGAATGCTTTATGGGTAGGCAGGAGACACCTGGTTAATGTCTTGAGGCTTTCAAGGTTCTATTGTGTCAGCAAGGTGACCTCATAAAAATCTGTGTGTAAATAGCCTTTATCTGTCTATATCTATACAGGATTTAGTTGCCAGTCAACTAGAGTTAAATTCTAATTTATCTCCCTCGATATTTAACAGTGGCACAGTCTGGCAGAGGATAAATAATTTTACTGCCAGTTCATTCTTGATTATAGTGTCAGCAAATGTTCCTGCTGCTGAAGAGACGTGGGTAAGACAGATGGGAGATGGTAATTAAATGGACTCTGGGAAACCTAAAAGAAAAGTGTTGGTTGAAAAATTCTTAGTTATCAGAAAAACTGTTTTGCAACTTAAAAATAATGAAAACAAAAAATAGATTTTTCACAATATGCTTTATTACCTCCTGTGGTTTTGGGGAAACATCTCTTGAAATTCCAGCTTGTACAGAAAGGGTATGAACCGGAAATCTCTCTTAGTTCTGCATGTTGCTGGAAAGAAAGAGTTTTCTCTGCAATTTAAGCCTTTAAAAGAGCATTTTATTACATTCCTTGACCACTGAAAGTGCTGTATTTGCATATTGCTGTAAATGTTTGTTCTGGGTTGTCTTTAACTGATTGCTGAAGGTCTCCTGCTGTGTTTCTTTCTTTCTTTTTTGCTTTCTTGGGGAAGAAAGGATAAAATTTTTCTGTTTGAATTTTTTTTTGTTTTGTTTTTACTTTTAATCTTATTGTTTTACTATCATGCTCAAATTTAATTTCTTTTACTGCAGGTGTTTCAATTCATATTTATGATGAGGTATAGAAATGCACATGGGAATAGAATTATATTTGCACATGTAAATCACCTCATCAAATGAACCATTCACCATATGGTGAATTTCAGTCTGCTGTAATCATAGCCTGATGCTTGGAACAGTTCTGCACTTGAGTATGTTAAAACTTGGAGTCAGGACTGTTGTGAAGCAGGAAAACAGCGGTGTGAAAAGGCACTGGGAATACCTGCAGCTTCACTGATCAAGCAAATGACAGTTCAGGTATCCTAAAGGCTGGATGTTATCCAGTCATACAGTTATGCTCAGTTTGGAACTGAGGAATAATCACAGAATCAGAATGGTTTGGGTTAGAAGAGACTTTTAAAAGGATATTTTTTATTGGAATTGCCAAAAGCCAAAAGCTTGATGCAATAGGAAGCACTGTAAGGAATCATTGATGTAAGTGTGAGTATTTTGATTAATTACAATCGAACTTTTAAAAATCTATTTTGTTAGACATGATCAGAGACATGACTTCTAATAAGCAAAATCAGATGGGAAATGCTTTAAGTTGTGTTATTTGTTCTTATGTCTGAAGGAGCATCTGGTTTGGAATACTTTTTTCACAAAGGGAGTTGCATTTCATATCTACAAAGATTCAAAAGTTTATCTTTGGTACAGGCTTGCCTCTGGAAGACAGTGTTTACACATCCTTTGTTTTGGCACTATGTTTTCAGTTGGATCAGTCCACATAAACACCTGGATGCTTGGAGAAGAGGTGGCTGCAATGCCAAACTTGTCCTTAATGTGTGGGAATAGGAGGCTGGCTGAGAAGAACTGTTGTGGCTTGTTTTGGAGGAGAAGTTAAGAAAGAAAATTGCTCTCTCTTTTCTTGAGGAATCATAAAATATTTCCAAATTCTTAGAAGTCTGTTGAAGTGACAGGTCATACTCTACACAAAAATGCCACTTTGAGAAGGGTGGTGTTTGTGGCTGGCTTTACCTTGAAGGGTAATTTCAGGAAAAAGGAGTTTAATTTGTTGGAGTACATGTGTGATTGCCAGATGAGCTCGTAGTTCTGTTCTCTTGTGAGCGTTTCAACACATGCACCAGAAAGCCTTAGTCTTTTGAGATGCATGCAGTTTTAAAGTATGGCTTTATTTTGCTCTGTAGCTAAATCTTACTACTTTTGTGAAGACTCTGGAAACACTCTGCAATGTTTTCCTGATGTTTAGAAGGAAAAGATTTGCTACCATCTGTTCTCTCCAGAGGATTTTTGTGTATGGTTGTCTATACAGCTTTGTTCTCAAATTAAAAATTTTGGATGTGGTTACAAATGTAGATATTGTAATATGCATTTAAAAGATCAAGGTTTTAATGCAGCAGACTGAGAAGAGGAGTAGGCTAACCCTGTTTGATTCTGTTTGGTAGTTTGTGTAACTGCTCTGCCAAGAGAGGGCGAGGAAGCTTGTGCAGGAGCCAAAGTTACAATTGCATTCAAATGACCTTACGGCATCAAGAACTGTTCATGTGCAGGAAGCACAAATAGAAGCAACACTTAAAGCAAGCCTGCTGGCCAAATGGTGAGATTCTGGTGGGGAAAAGGAGACACAAAAAAGGAAGAATGCTGTGCAGATGATCATGAGCAGAAGGAGTTGAAAACCAGGTACAGCAGGGGCTGTTATGGAGCCGTAATCCCCCAGTACTGTTTGTTGCTCTTAGAGCTGAGCTTTGACTGTAGTGTGTATGTAGTGTGTATGCAGAGGCATTGCTGGCCATGCTTTAAATTAACTCAGACAAAAGAAAGAAACATGGCAAACCCTGCTTTAGTACTTTGCATTTTCCCTTACTCAGCAGTTTAGTTGAATGCTGTGTTTCGGCTATTGCACTGCATAACACTGCCCGGCGTCTTTCTCAAATATTGCTGAGCTGAGCTGCCCTTGTGTTCCCAGATGCAGCTTTAGACTGGTGGGGCAGGAGTACAGACTTATGCTTTGGTGTTCAAAAGTAGGTTAGTGACAGTGTACTCTGCTTCAGTGGGTCAAGGATCACTGTTCACTGTGGTTGCCTCCCTCCCTGCCTCCACATCTAACGTTAAACTGACATGTTATTTACCACCATGAGATTTTTTTGAGAATAAGCCAGAAGGAATCTGAGCTAATATTTTAAGGTTACAGATAAAACTGCTTTGGGCATCAGGTCTCTTGAATTGTGGTATTATTGTTAAATATATGCTACGTTGGAAGTAGACAGATTAGTGCAAGAGAAATTGCTTGCACGCTTTTGCAGCCTTTCAGTTGCAAAGAAATTGTAGTTGTTTGAGGTACTCATATTGTCCTGTATCTGTAGGACAATTAATTTGTCACCAATTTCTGTTAGCACTCCTGGTGTTAATATTTAGACACTACGTGTATTAATCTTTGCATATGCTCATAGGTAATTTGGTAGCTCTTAGCCCATTTATTGAAGCATGCCATTAGTGATGCCTGTCTAATTGATATCCTCAACTTCATTCTCTTAAATTAAAATTCTTACAGTAAAAGGAGCTTAGATATGAGTGTTTCCTTTGAAATGTGACGACTTGGACTAAGGTTATTGTCATTTTATTAGGCTTATTTTCTGAATGTGATTTGAGTTTGCTTTTCTTATCTGTATTTAAATTCAAAATCAGAACTTTAAAACAGAAAATAAAAATAAACCAGTTCAAAATTATTCATGAATTATGAGCAATATAAACTGTTTTCTTTGTAGAACATTTTTTTTAAACAGTTCTTCTTTTTAAATCCAATGGCTCTGGAATATTAGATTGCTGTTGGAGAGTTACATTCTTATATTCTGATGGCTGGAAGTCAGGAAAGCTCTTTAGATTTTTCCTCTCCAACTTGATCTTCATTGCTATAATCAAACAAGGAGCAACTTGTTATAATTTGCTAGCTCTTTCTGCTACTGCACAACTTGGCTGAGTCTGAACTCCATGAAAAGAATGAATATCCTTGGTGGATTTGTAAAAAAACCTTGCAACTGCTTCTAATCAAGTTTAACTTCATTTTTTGCATGTTCTTTGTTACAAAACCCATTTTAACTTCCAAAGTTGTTTAAAGGGCCTTTTTATTGTTGGGAGCTTTTGAGCTTTGGAACAATGCCCATAATAGCTGTTCCTTGCTCTGTGATTGAAGGAAGGACTGACTGACTTGAAGGAAACTGACATTTCTTAATGAAAAGCTTTGCATTTTAAAACTTTATAACAATACTTTGAATGTGTACTACCTACAATACCTAAAATCTTTAATGCACACAAAAATTTCAGTGCTACAATTGTTTTCAGACAATTGTAGGAAAGCAGAGATAAGGAAACAAGATGGTTTTGTAGAGCTTTTAACATCCCTGACATGACATTGTACAGGAATGTAATTGTAGTTGGGCAGAGATGGAGCTCCTATCTCATATCAGGCAGAAAGAATACCCTTATTGTTGGTTCTTTTAAATCTCCCTTCTGTCCCCACTGGCTCAGGTAGGATTATATTGCAACAGAATTGCGCTTAAATTCTAGTAGAAGCCCATGTCCTTAGGGAGTAGACTAAAAAAAAACTGTGAAGTGTTTGTGAGTGAAATGCATCTGATGGGTTCATGTTCATTTCTGTATGGCTCCCTTTTTTTTCCTCATGTAAATTCACATTTCACTTCCTGATAAAGAACATACAGGTACAGTGAATACAATGAATTTTTCTCCCTATTTAATTAACTTACCCACATTTGTTTTTTCTTTAAGATAAGTCTACTTCCAGTAAGGTGCTTGCATTCATCAGAGTGGCTCAGGATTTGTCCCCACTGTATTTTGTTTATCTCTAAAATACAGAGGAGCAGCTGCCTTGCATAGGTGTTGAGCAATTTTCAGTTTGTAGAGAGAAAGTCTTTTTGAAGGAACATGTTAAAAGAAATACTTTCAACAGACTTCTTCTAAAACCCTGCCCACACCCCTCTTTGTGTATCCCAGCTGTTGCTTTTAAATGTATGAAATGTAATGTTCAGTGTATGTGATATGAAATGGAGTGCAATGGAAAGAAATGTTTTTTCTGATTAACTGTGTACTGGGAAGGAAAGTTGAACACATATTTATGTTAAAGGTGCTGTATGAAACAGGAGATCTTGTCCACCAAGCAGTTGGGTTCTACACCTGTGAAGGGAGCTTGGATGAAAGCAAACAGTAGGTCTATACTAAAACTTGCAGTCTGTACAGACTAGCAAGGAAATAGAATAATTTAAATGTTTAAACCAAACTGAAAGTTTAGGGAGTGATATATAATACATTTACTAGGCTTCCTAACTAGGACAATTCAAATATGAAGTTAAAGACTGAGGATGTATGGCCTTTTAGAGCAGTACAGTTTGCCTTCATGTCATCATGAGGCTGTTGGAGGAATTACTGGAAAAGCATGAGAATTAGAAGTGATAGGATTGTATTTCACCTTTTGGATTCCATGTTGTTAGATTAAGTACTGAAACTGTTTTCTTATCAACTGTGATAATTTTTTTGTCTTTGATCCCACTTCATTCTGAAATCCTTTTTCTCTAAAGGAGACGAAGTGTTCTTGATGACATGTGACTTCTCACATACAAGGTTTCATCAGAGAACTGGAACTGAAGGTGAAAAAGGTAGCTGACAAAGAAACTTTCAATAGAGGAGATGCAGAAAGAATAGCTGCCTAGATAGGCTCTAAAAATCATGTGAACTTTAAGCCACTCAAGAGCTTAATTTAGTGGGAGACTGGCCTGAGAGGCTTAATATAGACAGCTCAGATATCATGTGGAAACTCTAATATAGACATGTATTGATATAAGAGACCTTGAGCTTATTTTTATTTGTTCCTGATCAGATAATTTGTTTGCTTCCCTCCCTTAACCCCATTCTTTATTTTCAGGAAATGCAGTAAAATGGTGGCTGTTACTGCACAACTGCACCTGACTGTACCAGGGAGAGTGAAGGAAAAGTGGCCTTTTGATACTGGCACTTGTTTTGATTTGCTCAGCTTTCAGTGCAGTCTTCAGTAAACTTTTTTGGTGCTCCTCCTGATAACTTTGACTGGGAATAAGTGAAATAAGTAGTGATTCTGGTCAGGATGTCCTTCTGCTTGCTGAGAAGCGTTAGTGACTTCTGAAAGATGCAAGGTCACTGGATTTTCCTTTCTTTCTCTCTCTCTTTCTCTCTCTCTTTCTCTCTTCTCTCTCTCTTTCTCTCTCTCTCTTTCTCTCTCTCTCTTTCTCTCTCTCTCTTTCTCTCTCTCTCTTTCTCTCTCTCTCTTTCTCTCTCTCTCTCTCTCTCTCTTTCTCTTTGTGTCTTAGCACTAGTTTATTTGTATGTCTTCCAATATTGTAGCTTCAAGTTATAGCTATTACATTAACAGTACACTGATTTTTCACTCTGTTCAGAAAACTCCTTGTTTCTTGCCTGGTCATTAACAAAACATCAGTAGGAAGGTCACAGTGTAACTGATGTGACTTGCCCTGTGATGGAAGTGTCATGGGAAAAACAAATGGATGAGTGGATTCCCTCTGTGTTTACAGTAGCCATGGAAAGTTGTACTTTGTTGAAATGTCTGTCAGGCTTAGGAAAAAAAGCTACCCACACTCTTAAATCTTTACTTAAAAAAAACCACAACCACCCCAGGATTTCAAGTATCACTTCAACTCTTACCAGAAATTTATTTGGAATAAAATCATATTGTTGGTTTGGAAGGTTTGGGGATTTTAACTGTACAAGAAAAAAATGTATCGGGTGTAGGTGGTGTTGATATTATTCTGAGTCTTCCTAAAATTATAGTCCTTAATGCAATCACCATTTATGGTGTGTAATTGTACTTACAGATCTGTAATTTCATAACTGGCAAATTTAGTTTAGGAAGTAATGTTATGAAAGCAAGAGTGTTGTCCTCCATGTGAACAGGTGAAATACCTCAGCATCCTGACAAAACCAGAGTAAGAAGGACACCTTCATGTTCAAAAACTTTCTTAAACTGATGGTAAATATTCCACTACTTAAGTTCTCAGTGAACAGAGAACTGCTTTGAACCATGTAGATTAAGGGGAGGAATAAGAGTCAGACCAAGACTTTTAGTGGTTGGTTGTAGAGTTTTTGCTGTCACAACACAAGAACCGTGTTGTTAATCCTTTTTAAATAAGTCACAGTATTCTTCTGTGGTAGCACTGAGTGGTAGAAGTTGCAGAAGTTTGTGATCTTCACAGGGAGGACAGTTTTGTGTATGAAGTTTCTAAGTCGTTTTTCTGTGTCTTTCTGAGAGACAGCAAGTTGCTTTTGAATTATAAAATCACAAATACAGAGTTTGTAACTGACTGGGTAGTTTTGGTGTTCAAGCACTCTTTCTACTTCATAAAGTGCCATTAAAATTATTCTCCCTTCTCAAGACTTGATGGAAACATGCTTTGCATGCCTTTTGATGACCAACTGGCCTTTGATTCTGTAGCTCAGGGCTTTGGGTAATAAAGGATTTCATGTGCATTTTTCTGTAGTGATCACAGCATGCAGTGAAGCAGAAAAACCCACAATGCAGGTATCTATACAGATGTGACCTGGGCAAGTCTGAAACCTGTCTGCTTTAATTCCCTGTCTGCTTTATTACTGTTTTATAGCAGGAAAAAAAAAAAAAAACTTTGAATGTGGAGAGCCTTCCACTTGCTTACAGAATGTTACATGTGCTATTACATGTTCATTCTGAAGATTTCCACAGAAACAATCATGGAAGACTGCTGAATTGCAAAGCAGTATACATTTAAGTGTGTTAAGTTCAAATTATCAATATGATTCTAACACATTTAGATTTTACAGTAAGTATTGCTCATAATTGAAAAACCTCAGCTTTCTGCTATTGCTAGTAAAATACCTGTCACCTGGGGAAAAGAAAAGTGTTCTGTCTGTGGTGGTCATGGATGGGCATACAGTAAAGGCTTCCCTACTTCAGCAATCATTCTTTAGTAGTCTGCCTTTTCAGTCTCTCTTTTAATCAGACTGAGCTGTGGAGCTGTTACTAAGCTTGCAGAAATGTTTTCCGCTGATAATGTGCATGTCTTGTAGTTGAGAAGTTATTTTTAGCAGTCTGGTGAGACTCTTAGAGTCACTGAGGGACAGAGCCCTGGTGGAGATCTGGAAAAGGGAGCTGCTTGCCAGTGGACTGGAATGGGAGAAGGGAAAATGGTACCTTTCATTCCCAATTATCTTTTTCTGGTTTTGACTACGTTGTTCTTTCCTGGTAACTTGCAAAGAAAAGGCACATTTCCCAGGTTTGTGTTTGGCTGAGGCAAAATTGGTAGAATTGCATGAGTGGAAACTTCCATTTTCACTGTGATGATTTTCAAGGGCTGCCTGGATCTCAACAGACACCTTCTAACTAGAGTGAATCTGAGAGGTGCTGCTCTTCACTCTGCCATAGTGGAAAGGCTCTGACCTGAGACAGTTTGTATGAAGTCAGAGTTGTATTAATCTGTTCACTGCATTTGTTAATGTACTGGACTTTTCCTGACTGTGTACTTAGAACCCAAGAAAAGTTAATCCAGACAACAGTGCCACTGGAAAAGCAAATTGTTTTAAGTCATGGAACCTTTAATTTGACCATAATACTCAGCTACAAGCAGCTTTTTAATGTTTAAAATTTAGTAAAAGAGAGGCTGAGAGGCTCAATTTGACCTATTTTATTCATAAAACTATTATGTAAAAAGATTGCTGAGGAAGAAAAATAGCAGAAAGCACAAGAAGGTCCACCAGTTTACATGCTTATGTGCTGAAAGCTGCTGTTTTTTCCAGATGGCAGAATAGCTAGTGGGACTCACCTAAGTAAATTGCTGTGCTTTTCCTCCCTCCCAGTTTTTTCTTACTTTTAATGTGTATTTTGTTTTAGTGCCATAATCAAAGGTCACTCCCAGTCTTTCAGTCTCCACATGCATGGCTGAGTGAATGCGTTTTTCTTTCATGTTTATCTTTGCAAAGAAAATCTGTGGGTGGAGAATTTACCATGGGATTCAGAGTGCTTTGGGACTTCTCTAAATGACATACCTGGGAATGCTGCCACATAGCAGACACGTTTCAGTGATGTGTATTTCACTGCTGTAGGACACCAAAGATGAAGTAAGGTAGGCTGTGACAATTGCTACTGAAAGTGTTCATAAAGTAAGACCTTTAAGTAAGGCATGCTGAAGAGAATCCCTCTTATTACTATTTTGGGGTAGGTTTTATATGTTCCACCATACTATTTCTTTATACTGGAGTAGTGTCATTTATCTGATATGAGACTACTTCACCCTTTCTTACTGGAAAATAACTTTGAAAGACAGATATTTGTCTGTGTTCCCCCAGACTAGTCAGGATGAGTTCATGCTGAATGTCATCTCTCTTTGTTTTGACTGGTAGGCATTGGTCTTGCTTACAGTATTGTGTGTTGGCCAGCTTCTGTGCTATATGTGCAGTTCTGTGTCTTTTTTGGGGCTTCATCCAGTGGTGCACTATAGTGTCTATATTGTCTGTATAGGATGTCTGTGGAAAAGTTTTGGTTATGACAACTTCAGTTTTGTTGACTTGGATATTTTCTGTCCACTGTCAGGTAGGTAGAACATGTCATGTACTCTGGATAATTTGCAGACTTGTTTAACTGAAGTTGTTTTATTTTTACAGCTGTTTGTAATTTGTCTGAAGAGCACAGGCCATAATGGTTAAAACCTCGTGCCTGTGGTGGTGTCCCTTGTCTTGTAGCAAAAGGAATTGATGATAAATGCAAACTGTACTATGGTAGCTAAACATGAAATATTTGGTTTTAAAGACTTTTTGGCACGTGTGTCTCTGCTGAGGCTGATGATTGTGCTGAATAATATAAAAATGATGTGGTTAGTGTCCTCTCTAGTTGCCTTTAACTTTGTGCTGTGAATGTTCAGCAACACTGTGCAGCTGTATTACCTGCACGCATGTTTGGACCAAGAGTAGAGCATTCTCAAATTCCCTTCCTGCTTTCATTTGTAGGAATATATACTGCCCCTGTGCACTAATGCACATTCTACATTATTTTGACCTGATTTGTAAATAGATGTATAAATTCAAAGAACTGAGCACAATAGATTCATATCTCTTCAGTGACGTAGTTGTGACGCATGACTGCAAAATCAAGCTTCTTATTGAATAAGAATAAACTTGTACAAGGGGAAAGAGGAAGAATCTGTCAGAACTGAGAAACCTGCACCCAAACACCCTCCAATAAGTCACAAATGCACTGCAGCAGCAAGAAAATAGTAGTCTTTGTTCTAGCTGTGTGTTTGAGGTTTGTGTGGTTTCTTAATTGCACTATAAATTGATATCTCTGTATATGGCCCTTTGAAAATTAACAGCTTTGTTCTTCAGTGCATTCAGGAATGAACACAACATAAAGATTGAGTAAGAATGGAAGTCTGTGAAATGGCACTATAATGGAAAAGTTTTTTGAGAACTTGAGAATAAAAAAACACCACCAAAAACCCCAAAGTGTACTGCCGGTTCTTAAGTGATCTGTTATCTGTGTCTGAACTTGTTTTACTTTGTTCTTTCCTACCTCACTGTAGATTTAGCATGAATTATCAGAAATCAGTGGGAGCTGTAAAATACCCTTCTATTCCATATCAGCATGACTGTATGAACACTAATTTAGCAGTAGGATTCTGTGGGAGACCATATTGGATGTATGCTGTGGTGTTTGCTTGGAGTTTCACGGTCTGTTCTGGCAGAACCGGTCTCTTCTCTGACCCATCTGGCATACTGTGCAAGTGATCTTAGCCTAGAAAGTTGTGGATCCAAGTCAAGCTGCTGACCTTTCCTCCTGCTTATTAATAAACCTTCCTGTTTCTCCTGCAGTCAGTGCATGGAGTGAGGCTGGGGAAGAGCATTTCAGCAGGGTCTGGCCGTGCCGAGAAGGTGGCAGCGTGCCTTTCTCGGGTTGCACAGAGACACTTGGGGCTGGGGCTGGGGCTGTGCTGGCAGCTGCTCCGGGTGTCGGTGCCTGGGGAGTCTGCACGGAGCAGCAGCTTTGAAGAAAGGGCACAAGTGGTGGAACTGCAAACCTACCACGGAAATCTGTTAAAAGAGAGAGGGGTCAAGGAAGGTTCTGGCGCAACTCGTTGCTGCCAACACATTCACCCCAGAGGGGCTGTGCTAGACTGACTGCTCCTTGAAAGCTGGCTGCCTTTCTAAACTGCAGGACAGTGGCTTATTTTGGCCTTGACCTGTCAGTTGCTGCTGTTGGTGATGATGGAAGTTTACAAGGGTATTACTGCTAGGCTTGAGTCATGAGAAACTTGTCTGTGCTTCCTGTTTTGGCCATGGAGATTCCAACCTAATGATGAATATCAATAGGGTGTTTTTATTCAATAATGTAAATTAGGTATGTACATTCTATTTATTCCTCCTGTTCTGTTTCCATGGTGAGGGACAGGTGTGTGAAAACTGAGTCATGGGACCTTACAGAGACATTAAAATGCAGAAAAGAGAAATGTAATACTGTAAAGAGAAGGTTTTAAAGAGATGGCAGAATGTTTCACTGGGAAGAACAGAAAATGGTTCGTGGTGGAAATTGAGGGTCTTGCTGAGCCCTGTGTTTGGTGCAGGTGGATAAACAGTGCATTCGTGAAAACCACATCTGGATCCAGAACAGCAAGGAATGTAATGGTGGTCTAGTGTAGCCATATCTCTACTATGCACTAGAAATAGCTACAATATTTAATTCCATGTATCCTGGTAGAGGAAATATCACAATTTTCACTTTAGAATACAGTCTTGTGTTTTGCTTGAACTGCTGCAAGTGAAATATCTGGACTGCTATGTTCTTCTGACCAAAGGCCTGACCGAGATTTTATTAAACAAAAGCTGAACCTTATTTGCATGGGGCAAGTGATAGCTCAGAGATCTTTGTCATTATTTGGCATACTTTTTAATGTTACTTCAGCATTTCTTACTGAAAATTTTGTTTGAGCCCAAACCCCCAGGCAGATACACTATAATATTTCACCTTGCTTATGCTTAAAGCATGACTAAATTTAAATCAAAAGTTTTTCTACATGAACTGTAAAACAGGTTAAGTAGAATGAGTTCATTTCAGGGAAGTCAATGCCTGCACAGAATATAAAAGTATTTTTCTAAAATTTCTCTCTTTTAATTATGGGATATGCATTCCTTTCTACACAAATTCATTTTTTCCTTCTGCCACATTAAGTTTCAAGGAATTGCTCTCCAGACCTTCTTCAATAGCAAGAAAAGCTTCATATTCTCTCTTGACAGTAAAAGAGATATGATAAAGCTTTGAGTTCTGCTGTAAGAACGTACTGGACAGAGAACTGAAAATTAATGAAGGCTTAAATAATGAAATTGAGGGTATGCTGTCTCCAAGCACTTTTTAATGTTACTGGTTTCAGTTGTCAAATCTTGGCTTCTTTTTAACTTTTTTAGCTCAAATAAGAGTTTATATATCAAACGAGCAACATACACAGGGAATTTAAGAGCAGGTGGAGAGATCTGTTCCTTTCAGGAAATCATGTGTTTATATTAAGCATTGTACTTGTAGGCCTTGCTTTCCATTCTAC
This sequence comes from Zonotrichia leucophrys gambelii, assembly GCF_028769735.1. Lineage (NCBI taxonomy): Eukaryota > Metazoa > Chordata > Aves > Passeriformes > Passerellidae > Zonotrichia > Zonotrichia leucophrys. The sequence continues at coordinate 45,839,036 of NC_088171.1, read as the reverse complement.
CTGATGCTCTTGAAATCTGATTCTTCCACAACTCTCTTGACAGAAACTGATTTCTTCATGCACAAACAAAAAAAATGAGTCTTTCAAGTAGACAGACTATTACTTTGACTTTGGTGATACTTTCCTATGATCTCAAAATGTATCATCATCTTCAAATATAACCATGGATACTTAAAACCCATGTTCCAGTCTTATTACAGTTATTTTGAAAAAAATGGGTATTGGGAATGATAACTTCCCTTGTGCTAGAGTATGTATGAGTCAGGGGAAATGAATTCTGATTGTGGTTCTGAGGCTGATAGGACCACTGCTCTGCCAAGTTAGGTCATGAAAAAACATTTTGAAGGAAGACATTTCTAGGCATCATAATACTTGTTTTGAGAGAGGCTTTATTTTAAACTGCAGACTGGCGACATTAGTGACTTTTAAAATATTTTTCAACTGAATAAAGAAGTGCTTCAAATGCTGAGCTTTCCAACCTTGTAAAGCTAACATGTTGTTCTCTCCACTTTTACATTTAGCATGTCTCTGTAATAGTTTACTGAATTGGTTCAATTTCTTTTATTGCCCAAGCAAGGGTTGCTTTTGATGCTGTAGTGAAAAGTTCTACTTTCAGAGAAATTTCAGTCTTGACACAAAGAATAAAGTCCTTAGCATATAAGAAAAAGATTTGTCTAATAACTGTTTTCCTCATGGAAAGCTGCCTGGGTTGCTCGCCTGAAGCTGTTGGTAGACTCCGAATTCTTTCTGGCTGGGTGCTAAGATACAAATAAGTCACAAGGCATGCTGATAAGTGGGGAACTGAGTTGGCTTCAGTTGTCTAGTCCACTTACAGTAGTTTTCAGTCTCAACAGAGAATTCCAGTTGAGCCGGAGCTGTCAGGGAGGAGTTGGGTCCAGTGCTTTCTTACTGCCTGTGCCATGAATCTGCTAAGTGAGGTTCAGTGTCCAGGACTGTCTGTTGTGTGTTTTGGAGAACATGTGCATGCACACAGGAATTTATCTAAGGACAGCTTCAGAAAGTGCCTTGTCTAATGGTTATCACAACTATTTTCCAAAGTCAGTTTCCAAATGGTCTGGAACCATTTGATCCATCTGCACTGAGTGAATCTAAATTTCTGTTTTTGTGGTTCTTTGGGGAAAGCCACAATGCAGGATTTCAGCTTCAGTCTGTATCTAAGTAAGACAGTCTGCAAATGAAGGAAAAACTGAGCTTGTATTGTATTTCATTTGTATTTATACCTCCTAGCTTAAGCTCTTCTGTAGTTCTCCCCTGTAAAAAGACTTTTTTCTCTTTTGATTTGTTTGGAGTTAGTTGGTGTTTTTGTGTGTGTGTAAAGACTGTATCACAGCTTTGCCCTTACCATCTTCATGTTAATGCCCTTGAATTCTAAAAAACTGTTTTAAAATCTTTGCTTGTGTGACTTTGACTTTAATGGCACTAAGCCATGGATAATTGGCTCAGTTTCCTAAAATTCCACAGCCTGTTGTTAGGATAAACATTTCTAGGTTCCCAAGAACACAGACACATGTATATGGTAATACACTGATTATACAGAGCAACTTTTAAACAACAAAATCTTATTTTCCTATTTTATTCTTGGTGTTTTCGCACAAGCATCAGAAGCAGAAAAACGATGTGACGGAAGTTCATTTAATATTTTTAAACTACTACATTTCAGATATTTAAACTACAATGTAGCCTTTTGAGAAAGGCTGTGAAATGGGTTTTTTTGCTGTAGCCATTAGCCCCAAGAGGAGCTGGAGGGAAGCAGTCCTGCATGGAATGGTGTGTGCTGAGATGCACCCTCATTAGTCAGGGACACATGTCTCAGTTGCTGGGAAGGCCATGTGACCAAGGCTTTGGTACAAGGCCCTGGCTTGTTGGTTGTTCAGGAACTTGTGGTCTTGTTGTGTCACTCCCCAACAATGGTACCTAAAGGAGCTTGTAAGGTTCAGATACCACCAAGTGTTGGAGTTGTGGCTTTCTCTGGGCTGAAGAGGGCTGTGATCTGCATTCCCCCCAGCCCAGAGCTTTAAGGAGGGGCTATATTTATAGAGCTTGAGACAGAGCTGTGTTCAGCTCACTCGTGTGCTCTCAAACACAACAGTGTATGGTTGAAAGCATTGCTCCCATACACACCTAATCAGAGATGGCAAAAGAAAATGGATGTGAGGCCCAGGGATATTAACAGCCAGTTAAGAAATTGTGGGATAGGCTCTGAGGAACTCTGTGCACGTTCAGGATTGTAAGGCAACCTTGAAGAATGGTGGAGGCTCTCACTGGATTGTGCCAGTTGCTCGAGCACGTGGGGAGGTTTGCTGCCAGGGAGTGAGGCAGGGCCAGTGATGCTAGTGAGCCAAAGCAGATCGACTTAGCATCTTACTCAGAGCGGGAATTGGTGGTCTGACTGTCCTTGGAGGTAAGGTTCCCAGTAGTTGTCTCTGAAATTTCTTATAGCAGCAACAGGATATTTAAATGTCTCAATTTCTGGGAAGAAAAAAAAAAAAAAAGGATGTTCCTACTCAGCAGGTGGGGGTTTGATTGGTTTGATTGGTTTGTTGGTCTTATTTTTTAATAATTCTTTAATACAATTATTCAACTCCAAAGCAATCAACTCAATCTGAAAATAAATGGATAAGAACACAGGAGTTACAGTGTGTGGGTTTTGAGTTTTTTGAGTTTTGTGCTTGTTTTGCTGGGCTTTTTTTAGGACAGTTTGCAAAGAATTTCATTCCTCTTATCCCTGCTCTCACTGACTGTGTGCAATAAGAAGCAGTGAAGAAAAGCAGCAGTCTTGTGTTATATGAGATTTTGTGCAAATATTTTCAGAAGGTCAGCTATTGAAATTTGGAAAAATGGCACTTTTTTCTAATCCTGTAAATCAGTATTTTTTTAAATTTAAAGTGTACCAACTCCATGTAGACTCTTAGAAGTCATTGCAGAGGGTGAGAAATGAGAAATTCCTCCTGTAACAGGAGAAGAACAATAGTAATGCAAAACAAGATTAAAATTCCCCCCTCTCCCCCAGGTTTTAAACCATGATAAATATTTGATTTAAGCCAGTCTATTCTTTGTTTGGAGTTACTTGACTAAAACTCTTGGCCCCGACTTGCTGGCAATTAGTTGTATTGTGTTTTTGATTAAACAGTAGTGTAGTGGTGGTGGGAAACCAACATACTAGCATGGTCTTTTGGCTGTCTTCCCCTGCTCTTTAGTGTTGCCCTGAGGAGGAGAGTATGGCTGGGCTGGCTCATCAGGGATTTAGCTTGGAATGGGAACAGATTTTAATTTGAATATCTTTACCTACTGCCTGCTGTCTTAGGCCCAGTCATTTTTCAGTAAGTTCTTGGGGGATTTTGTTTTGTTTCCCCTGTACAAGTAGCTAGTTCATGTTTGTGTAGTGCATTTGTGACTCCCTGCTCTGCTTCTGGGCAAGTGCTCCCACTGCTCCTTCCTGCAGATGGGAAGTGAGCTCAGCATTCAGGAGCAGGGACAATGGTGTTACCTCTGCAGTTCAGTTTGTGGTGATCAAACAGCTCCCCCCAAGTAGCAGAAAAGCTGTAGCCAAAATACTTATTTTAAAACCTTTGAGGTTTGTGGAAAAGTAAAGTGAGGAGTTCCATTCTCTCGTGGTGCATAAATAAAGAGAACTTTTCATATTTTTGTTATCACTGTTCCCACTGTTCCCACCCATATTATTTGAGGACCTGAAGTTTGCTGTTGATGTAGTAATTTTCCTCATACCTGAACTCTGACAAATCTTTGATATTTGCCTTTTTGTAGTGGTACAAGGAGATATGCTGGTACAGATGGTGTTTATGTACCAAAACGGATGGTCTTGTATTCTAATTTGCGTGTTCACTGTTTTTGAGGCTGGAGTCCATACTAAATATAACAGCAGCCTAATCCAAAATGATTAGGTGGGGTTTTTTTGTTTTGTTTTGCTTTTTTTTAAGTCATAAGATCTTATTATCTTCAGCAAGTATTGGTCCATGCCTTTTCCACCCGTTTTGTTCCCGAGTGAGCACCTTGCACACACATGAGTGTGAAAAGAAAATATATGTTTGGGGTGTTTATGCTTTGCATTACCGTACCTCTGAGCTTTGTTTTCTTTCTTCCTGAATTCCTTGCCTGCACCTGCAGTTCTCATACACTGTGCCTTAGTGGTGGGGGTGGTTGAACAGCTTTCCCTTTCCAAGGCAGGTACATGGCTGAAGATCTCCCTGCCAGGAGCACGAGGTGTTGCAGGAAAGGGAATGCACCATTTACATTTTTGCAGTTTTGTTTGTTCACTGAGAGAGGAATATGGTGGGGAGAGCATGGGTTTTGGCCTATATTTAATAAAAGAAGAGAGGGCTGTAAAAAGCTCCCGGTGCAATGTGAGCCTTACAGAAGGAAGAGCTATTCATAGATCCCTGCAATATTTGCCTGAAGGAACTTGAGAGCAGAGTGGGGCAGTGTTACATAAAGCTGGGTGAGAGCACACTTGTGCCCTCACAGCTGTGAAGGTCAAAGCCAGGGCTTGTCTTACAGTAGGCTTCCACTCTCCTTTGCCCTGAGGGGAGAAGAGACTGATGGGCTTCTTCTGAAGGCCAAATCCTAGTGGTGAGAAACTTTGGTTTGTGGAGAGCAGTGGTGTGGTTTTCTTTTAAGAGGCTTATTATTTGTGATGTTTTCATTTCCTTGTTTTTTGAGAAAACATGACTGACTTGATTGATGACTTAACTGTCAAATAAAGCTAAACAAGGTCACAGCAGCAGCTCTGGGTACCTTGAGAGTGAGATTTCAAGCTGTACGTGGTTATATTATGGTTTAAGCAGCTTTTTGGTTATTGTTGCTGCTATTCTGTCTTTTATTCTCATGTGGTGACTTTTTTATTCTAAATGAAATTACCATGCCACTGGCAGTTAACCAGGTATTGTTCTGGTTTTGGATGCCTTCATCAGCTTAGTACTGGTTCATTAAGAGGCTTTATAAAAGTGATTTTAGAAACCCTTCAGATCTTCTGCTTGAGAACATTTTTTTATAGTTTCACAGGCAGAAAAGCCTTTCTTCAGGAAGCATATACCTTGAGAAGATCCTTCATAGCATGTGGCATTAACACTGGGTGTTGACACTTTGCTGAAAGATTGCATTTGGCTAGGTTAAAGCATTCCTAACTCCACCATGAAGAAGAAAAAAATCCAAAACTAACAAAAAGTCTGGAATATGATCTGAATGCACCATAAAGCTAGGAAACTTTAGCAAGTTTGATTAAAAGGACCTTGACTGCCTTTAAAACTTTGGATAAGGGTGTAGTCTGGACTTGTCCAAGATGTTTGTCCCTTTAGTTGTTACTATAAAATTATTGGAACTCTCGTAGCATAAGAAATGCAGAATTATGTCGACTGTTTGAAAGTAAATAAGGTGCTTCTCACATTCTATCACTCATCTATGATGCCTAGACTCTTTATGTCCCTTGAGTTAGGGGCTTTAACTAAGCAGTCAACATTCTGCAAGTTCAAAAGGCAGCTTCTGTGCAGAAGCTAACAGTTTATAAACCATTAGCAGAAGCTAATGGTTTATAAGAGGGTATATACTACAGCACATAATTAAAACAGCTCAGTAAATTATTTGGGACCATATTCAGCCTTTATCTAAAAGTTAAACAGTGAATGTTTATGGTGTGTGTGTGTGTAAAAGCCAAACCTTCTGCAAATGGTTATTTCTTCAAGGTCTTTCATGTATTTAAATGGAAAAAGGCATTTTGACTGGCTTTTGAACCCACCCACTTAGCGAAGAAATTTTTTTAAAATTAAAAAAGACAGATTTACAGATTCAAAATGTGTGTTATGAAAGAAATAAGAATTTGGATACTTAAAGCACTTCTAAGTTGCTTCAGTCGATTATTTTCACAAACAAGGGTAGGTGAGCATATTGTTCTTTTTATATATGAGACAGACATACAAAGACATACATAGCTTTGATTTGCTTCAGTGTCTACATGGAGCATTTTGCATCTGAAGAATTTTTTTTTTGGGGGGGTAGATAAGAACCTTGAGGATTCTATTTAAACAGCTTAGTAAAACTTACCAGATTTAGTTTAAAACAGAGGTGCTTAGTAGATTTATAACATGATGCACAAAACAAGGAAGGATATTTCTGGTGGAACTCTTTCAAGTACATAAAAGGGAGGAATTTCCACATTCTAAAACCCTCTGATGTGTTTAAGCATAGTACTTAGTAAATGAGAATTAGTGAATTAGTAAATGAGAGTACAGGATCAGGGCTCTGAAGCTCCAGGTGGATGTGATGAGTAGAAAGCTCTCTCAATCCCTTGATATCTTGTGGTTCTGTCTAAATTAGCAAATACTTTGGTCAGTAGGGGTGGGTAACTAGATCAAAACCCTGAAGCTTCATAAATCTTCATTACTGATTTGAAGGGTTTACTTTAGATTAGATTTAGCCTGTCACCTTGGGCTGAATGTCCCCTCTTGCCCATGCAGTTTGAAGCTTCTTGAAGGATAAAATTTAATAGGTACATGCCAGATGACTTGTCAGTGATGTAGCTCATGGGGCTACCTGAATTTTCATGTCCCTGTGAGACTGCAAGTAGCATTGAAGTGCATCTTGCAGCAGAGTTTTCAGATTCTTACTCAAAAGGGAATTGATTGTATATATGTACCAGAGCTGTTATGCAAAACCAGCCAGCTCACAGTAAATGGTTTTGCTTCTTCTCTAAACCAAACAGCATAGTTGAATTACATATGAGAGTATGCATAGCAAAAGGATGACCTGGAAGATTTTAGTCAGATGTTCTGGAAAGATATTTTTTCCCTCGGTTAAGGAAGTATTTCTTTAAATTGGCAGACATTCAGTGTGTCCCAGTTGCCATTTTAGACTATTGAATAAAAGCAGTTTTGAATCACAAAATCTGAGCTGGATAATTAAAAATGGTTAAACCTTAATAATCACCAAAGGGTGCAGTATGTGGCTCTGGGGTAGCACATTAGGAATTCCAGATGTTTTGTGACTACAGTAAATTGCTGTTAGTACAACCCACGATGGTGGTTAGAATAATGTTGCAAAGTTATGGATAACTTACTCGGCTTTGCTGGGCTCTAGGTAACCACATGGCTGAATATCTCTGTATCTTTTTTCTCCTTTTGATGGAGAAAGAAGGATTACTTAAAGTCATTTGAGTAGTCATAGATTCAGAGCTAAGTTGTGTTTAGTGCTGAATGCAGAAAAGCTTCATCTCAAATGGCAGCGAAGTGGTTAGTTTTATTTTCTTGTATATGAAATTTGTAATGTATGAAACTCAACCCTTTGACCACAAAATAAACCCCAAAGAAAAAATGAACAAATTTCTTTTCATGTCCAGAACCCAGAAATGGCTGACTGTTGTGGAGATTTTTTTTTTCCCCACTGCCTCAAAACCATCAAATTTTGGCTGTTTTCTAATGTAAATGTGTCTGTTCGCTTTGAACTGCTTTGCTTAGACAACTGGCAAAGCTGGATTTTATTTTTTTTTTAGTATGTGGAACACAGTGCTGACTAATCACAGCTCAGTTCCTGACTTGCCTTTTGTAATCTGGGCTGCCACAGGTACACTACAGTCTGTACCCAGTGTACTTCTTCATCAAGTCTTGGTTGCATTGCAGTCATCGTCCAGTCCATTGTGTGGATGTACTACAGGATTGCAGAGTTGTTGGCTGTATGTAGAATTTAAGATCTTAACATAGTAATCATGCCAGTACTCTGTTTTAGGCATTCATTGGGTTAGACCAAAATCTGGGCATTCTTCAGAGGTGGTGTGCAGGGAGAAAGTCTTTGTGCTTGTTGATCATTCTAACAAGGTGCAAGGTTGGAATGATTGCTTTTCAACAAACAACTGACATATTAGGTTTTTTCAGAGTAGAACCTTTGTTAAAAAAACATAGATGATAACTTCAGGGAATTTTACTCTTTCAGTTTTACACTGAAGGATTTTGTTCAAACATTCCAAATTAAATATTTCTTTAGTTCCACATCTGTCTATTGGCCTCAAACTTTCATTGTATTTAGACTGGGAGAAATGGCACAATACAGCCAATGGTCCAATACAGCTTTTATCATACTGAGGCAAAAGCTGAATTATGTCATATTAGGTAAGAGATGAGTTACTTAAATCCTACATCCATGCAGCTGTTGACATACACAGCAGAAAGAATGAAATGTGTTGATTTTTCATTAAGAAAAGTTATAATCTGATTTACAAACTCTTCACTTGTTTGGATGTCAGATTAGGTACAAAACTACAATAATTATTTCTATCCTCATTTGTATCTCAGAAGGAGTGAATACCAAGGAGTTCAATAACAATTTGTACCATCATGTTTACAAATATTGTATGTGCAGGTGACACTGACTAAAGAATAATATTAATATTGTGTATTTTCTGGGAACACTAACTACCATGTCCATTTCTCTTTATGGCTGTTTTGACAATCTGGTAAATAGTGTTCAGTTGCAGTTTGTTTTTATTTTCTGCAATAGGAAGACTTCTATAGAAGTTTAAAGGACAAGTGTGCACTGCCTGGATTAGGTGGCGATATTTGCCTTGCAAGAGATGCCATGCAAACAGTGCCTCTGTATGTTTCAGTATGGAAACTGAGGATATTTAATAAGTCTGAAAGGAAGCAGACACACACATTTATTCTGGCTTTCTTTCCTCCATGATACAAGGTTTTAAGATAAAGGCAAATTCTCTTCCTTAAACCTGAGCTTGACTTTCTCATGTAGATGCTCCATGTGTTTCTGCAGTAGACCAGGCAGACTGACTGTTGTGAATTTTGGGAGGTTTAGCTTTTGTTCCTCCTTTGTACTTTCAAGCTTATTTTCCTCTAGTTCCCATAAGTGCCAACAGTGAAACAGTTTGTGTAAAGGAAGAGCATTGATGACTTTTGTTTCTGGATATGTATCTCTATTTACTCTTAACAGAGCCAAGTGTTGGGATGGAGCTTACAGGAGGGGGAGAACTGGTTCCATGGTACCTCAGTGGAGTGAATGTTAAGAGGTGAAACTCATTCAACACAAACTTCTAATGCAAATTGGAATATTATGTTCTGGCCAAAAGTATTTTTTGGTGAGGATTGTGTGGGAGAGAGTCAGAAGTGGTGGTCAGGTATGTCAGATGTTGGATGTCATTTGTTCAGAAAAGTTACAAGATCTTAAATTCCCAGAACTCACATGAAGGCTGCAGACAAATCATACCTTGGTTATCAGTGTTATTTCATTCAGGAGTGCTGTTTTCTTACTGGCTTCCTGAGGTTGCTGAGGCAGGGCCTGGGGAGAGGAGGGCAAGAAAAGCTGAAAAGTGCTGTTGGAGCTTTTAGTTATTTAATCTAGTCAAGGCCTTGTTCACAACAACAGACTTATCTAACAGTTTCCCAAAACAAATGTAATTCACAGATGTGTGGCAGCAGCTAGGACAAAATTGAGCCTATCTAATTCAGTCTGTGCATTTCCAGTACTTTTTCTTGTTTATAGCTTAAGCTGTTTCTATCTTCATTGCAGAAGGGAAAAATAAGGTTAGCATTTTGATTCCAACTTCATTTGAGCTTCTAATTTTTAATATCAGTAATCTCCCCCTAGTTATTTCTAAGGAGCCACTTGAAAGGGGACCATTTAAAAAGTAATCAGTACAAGTAACCCCATTGTTCTTTTCAGTATGTACTGTGATAGTGCAGGAATAATGGATGCTCTGCAGGGGAACCATAACACTTTCTGTTAAAGCACTCAAGTGAAACTTTCTCTTCCTGCAGCTGCCACAATACAGTATCATTTTTATTGGGGTATGGTACAAATTATCATTTGATTTAGTGTGTTCCCTCAGCTGTTACGGTCCTTACAAAATGCAGTTTTTGAGTCTGAGTGTGAGAAGTATTTCCAGGGTAAATTATACCATGCAGGAATATAAATGTATGTAATTGAGGAAAACTTAATGAAATGTTATTTTGTGTGTAAGGGTGTTTTTTCCAAGAGTTAATATTGCCCATCTGTTTACCATTTACGGTGTTCTGATTTCAGTACAAGTGTATCCTTGTTTAGACCCTCTGAAAGGGGGAGAGAATTTTGGTTTTTTGTTCTTACACCCATGCTGAAGGTGAAAAACAGGTAGAGAAAAATGGTGCTGGTGCAGTGTTCCAGCTTTGTTGCAAGACTTTTTACTCCCAGGTCTAAACATCTGATCTTTGTCTTGACAGGTTAAAGACTGATATTTGAGTCTTGCAGTGAGTTTCTAGAAATACTGTCATGTTTTGTTGGAGCAGTAATGTTATTGGCTAGGAATGCCAGAAAACAAGTTGCCGAAATACTGAGTGTAACTTTAACAGTAAAGTAAATTATTTGGACATGTTCCAGAGATTAGAGAGAGCCTTTTTCACACAGAAATCTCAAGACAAGTGTTGTTCTGGTTCTCAGTGAAGCACTGATCATAGCATGTTGCTGCACTTGCATATGGACTTACATCACATCTGGTCTTGCAAATCAGTGCATTTGTGTTTTCTTGCTGTCTGTCTTCCTGTTTTTCCCATGTTGTCTGGGTGTTCCTGTGTGGCTTGTTCAGCAGCTGCTTATGTGTTGTAGCTATTATATATATAAAGTCTTTATATAAAGTCTTTTAAGTCTTTTCTCAAGACTGTTTTTCTGCAATCCCATGATAATATTTTCCTTTCCTAGCAGTAGGGAGCATTTGGATCTTTCCTTAGACTGCTGATAACCGAAAGCAGTACTACACCATCAGTTTTTGCACTGCCTTCAGCTCCTTAAACAAAATATTTGCTTAAGTTCTGGGAGATGTTCTCTGGCCAATTCCATCTTGCTGGGGACATCAGTATCCAGCATGGAGGAACTTCATTCCCACTTTGAGGCTGAGGCACTGGGGAGCAGCAGCATGGTCAGTCCTTTAACCCAGGGCACCTTGAATTTTGTTTCCTGTGTTCTCTGTAAAGGGGACTAGAGGTGCCAGATGCCAGTCTGTCAGTGAGGGGCTGGGTGTAGAGTGGAGAGGAAAGTCTAGTGCAGTCAGAGTATGAACTTCTAATAATTGCTGTTTTGTTTGCTATCAGTTGATTTCAAATTATGGTGTTATTAAAGTTCCAGGTGTTATTAAATCAACCAGGGATGTGCAACCTGTCTGTATTACCTGGCTCATACAGATGCTGGGTTACACAAAACTTTGACCTGACTGACGTGAGAGAAAGTTGGTGAATGAGCCAAGGTGAATGGACTGTGCTTACTGCAAGTTGGGATTGGCAAAAATATGGATGTTTAATCAGCTGTTAGTAAAAAACGCAGTACAAGGACTGACACTTTGCTACTGTGCAAGGTGCAGAGTGCACACCACTGGGCAAAGTGCAGAGAGGGGCAGCTGCTCTGTGAAGTGTGTAGGGGTTTCAGTAAATGCTGAATTTCTCAGGTTAAACTAATGTTTAAAGAAAAGAAAACCATCTGTCCTGGTATACACTGTTTGGAATGGCTTGAATTGACCATTTGTTCCTTTTGTGTTCCGCAGACTTCTTGAAGCCAACTCTAGCGAAGACAGGGAGTTCCTTCTGTGCCAGCCAGCCCCGGCCTCCAGTGCTGGTCCCCCTGATGGCACATTGTACGAGCCTGTGAAACCTGCCAAGCTGGACGCCACAGCTTTGCACGACTGCACTTTGGCCGCCGCCGTGCCTCCCTCGGAGCTGTCGAGCCATGCAGTCCTAGCCCGCGACACAGGCATTCACGAGGAGCACTATGTAAGCGAAGGCGTGGAAGATGATGTGCCAGACTGCAGAGAGTACAGAGATGCCTGCACCATTACTGGTAAGCAGTCCAATCCTTTACCTTGGTGAGCATCTGGTGGTGTAGAGTTAAGCTTCTGTTCTTAAGCTCTTGGTGGGGTATCTGCTTCATGGATGGTGTTGTCGCTGTTCTGCACATTTTTTCTTCTTTAAGTGATTTCCCTGGCACCAGGATTTTCAATGAGAGCACTTTGTAATGTTTAAGGTCCTTGTAAATAGGTCAGACCAATGACAGCTGTGAAACTAGGTTTGCAACACAATTTTTTGTATTTGTGTACTAAGGAAATTGAACCATTTGAAAGTTTGTTTGGAAAACAACAAAAGTCAGGGATGAGGAGAAGGGAACACTGCACCTTAAAGGTTATTGAATGCTTATCCTAATGAGTAGCATAATTTAGAATTCTGTCTTCATATGAGAATTGCTTTCTCATATGAAGAATGTGAGAAAGAGGGATGGGAGAAATAGGATGTAACATTTTTACTGTACATATTTTTGCTTTTCAAACCCATTTCGTTTTTTTCATATTCATTCTGGAACAGTAAAAGTTAATGCATGTGGAATAGCTTCTTCTGCATGCTTTTATGAAAGGCTGAATACCCTGTTATAAATTCATACACATAAATGGAATATGTGTTGAAGTATGTATTTTAAACAGAATTGGATTCTTAGTGCTGTGGTCAGCTGACCCATTTTTTGTGTTTGAATAATCACTGTAACTCAGTTTAGTCATGGTTATGGCCATGAAATGACAGGCAGCTTTCATTCCAAGTCCGTGGTTTGTTGGCTGAGCTCTGAGGCTTCTCTTAGCCTAATGCGACCTTGTGAGTTCTAAGTCCTTTTGGGAATGTTTGAGGAGTCAGCTGAGTTTTTGGAAGGGAGAAATGAGAAAAACAGCAATAAGACTAAGGCCATTCTAATTGGCAGCCAGCTACTTTTATCCTGAGTTACTGTCAGCCCTTTCTAGAACTGTCTTTAAATCAGAGAACTAGCTAATGGTGACTGTCAGCAGCTGCTTTAGTAGCATGCCTTAGCTTAGATCAGCCCAACAGCTGTGTAGTTACTAAGGGCTGATATTCTGAAAAAAAAAAAAAAGATGGGCAGAGGTGCTCTCAAGTCCACCCTGATTTCTGTGGGAAGGCAAGCAGCAGGATTAACCCTGGAGTCACTTTGTCAGGTATGCATCTGCATACAATAAATATTTTGTTTAAATAAACAAACTTATTTGCCATCCTTCCTCCCCTGTTTTCATGGATTTAGAGCTCCTTAACTGGTTAGTTCAAAAATGGTGATCCTTTTGACTTCCATGTAGTTAGGGAGACTAAAAACTGCTCATCACATAAATGCATTCTGGGTAATATAACTCTGTTTTCCAGGCCCCTTGTAGAAGGATCTTGCAATCTGTTCTGCTGGCTGTGGCCTATCTCCCCTTCAGCCCCTCTCCTTCCTGCCCTGTTAACAGGAATTTAACTTTGTCTTTCTGTCTCTGACAACAAGCCAGGACAACCAACTTCTTTCATTAGTCAAGATGCCTTCTTGATTATGGTTTCTTGAAAGGCAAGACAAACTCACTTTTTAACATTTAAAAAGTTTTCATTAAATGGAGGCCAGCACATGTTCTTGCTAATTCACATTCCTTCAAGCCTGGTGAAGTTTCTGAATCTCTTTCTTCTTGCTTAGCTGTCAGCCAAGTGTTGTTTACAGATTGGCTCTAAATTGCTTTTTAAAATGGATTTGCTATTCTGGGGTGTCAGATTTCTACTGTTTGTGACCTGAGAACAACATGATGTGACTTTCAGTAGAAATAGCAGTGGTTTTGTTGATTGTTTGGTTATTTGGGGGCTTTTTATGGTGTTTATGGATTTTTGAGTTTCAGCTTCTTGCTCTGCATTTTGAAGGTGTCAGAGGGCATAGGCTGGAAGTAAGGAATTGGTCTCATATTCCCTCTGTAAAATCTTTGTCAGTTTTGTGTGCAGGTATGCAGTGTGTATACCCTTGAAACAATCTGAAAGATAAATACTTGACTGAATTGTCAGGATTGTCAGAGACTTTAACATTAAGACTTTGTTTAGTTCTGATTGACAAGTTATCACTATTTACAGTTTTAAATTGTTTAGTGGGAAAAAAATTTCTTATATCAAGTCTGCATATACTTTTTCTTCTGATACCAAGCCTTGACTAATCCTAGAGCTCAAATTCAGCAATCAGGGTAATCTATATTTTTTAAAGTCCTAAATTACACTTACAGCCTATTGTACAAATTATCTGCTAAAATTCTTGTGAATAAAGGTGTGGGCACATTTAAGAAAAGAATGGGAAACTAAGGGGCAGTGTGGTGTGGCAATGCTTTCTGGAATGCAGCAAGCTAATGGTAATTGGAGCTATCTCTGATATAACTAATAGTAAATTGTATGATGTGCACATTTTGCTGTTTAACTTTTCCAGACCGTTGATGCTCAAAGAATTTTTAATGCTGCTTCCTTTTCTTTTTGTTATTGTTTTTGTTTCCCGTTGTGTTTGCTGGGAGTAGAGAGGTACTTTGGCATTCTCTGTCAGCAGCACCATCTTTTCTGCCTGGGACCCAAGAGCAAAGTCAATGTAGCTGAGAGCATTGCAGGTTCTGATTGTGCTAAGTGTGTATTCTTGGATATGGGATTGGCTTAAGCATTTCTTGTCTCCAAACCATCTCAGAATTGGGCTTGAACATATTTCTGTGGGAGTGCAACTAGAGGTATTTTAGGCAACTGGTCTGGATAGAATTCCTTGCTGTGCTTTTGTGTCAGAGAGGAGATGAGCCTTACTTTTTAGTTAGGTCACACCTCTCTTATTGTCCTATTGTGTGTCCTAAAAGCAATTCTGTTGGCATAACAGAGGCAGTAAGCACTGTAGGGCTGGGTCCAGGTGACAAAAGCAGTGTGGTGAAACATTTCCTTGAGCCAGTGTCTGAGAGAGGAACAGCACCCTAAAAGCACCTTTCCCACTGAATTTTATACTAAAGCACCATCCAAAGCTCATAGGTGCTTCAAGTGAAGCTTTATGCAGGTAAATGCTTTTGAATCTGTGCTGACTTCAGCACAGAAGGGCAGATGAAATAGGATAGTTAATCCTTGAAAAAAAATGTTTGTGAATGTTTTAGTGTTATTATGAAAAATAATAATGCCTGCTTTGTGTATAGTGGAGCACATACTCTTTAAACACCAAACCTGAAAATTTACTCAGTAGAGGTTGTAATAGATTTTTTGTTTTGTAATATTTCATTCTAGGTTTTGTTAGCAAGATTTAGCAGAAAAGTTCAGTGTAGTCTGACTTCAAGTTTTCTATTGATAGTGGGGCTCCTGCAGGTAAATGGGCAGGAGACTCAAGCCCTGAGGTTGGTGGACAGTGGGGCAGCACTGTATGGAAGTGGCATAGTGCTGCTTCATGTGGGAGGCACCTATCATGTCCTAGTTGGGTTTTTTTTCCTTTTAACTTTTTCTTGCTGGTCTCATCTTCTGAGAGTGTAGAGATAGGAATACGGATGTAGCACCATCTAGTGTTCTTTTTGCTAGAAAGGGCGTGGAAATGCTTTTCAAGGTCTGTCTTTTCTGCAATTGCAGTGCAGATATGAATACTTTCAGTCAAATGTTGATGAAAACAGCAACTGGAGTTGGGGGCTTTCTTCTCTAACACCACCACCACAAGCACCACCACCCCCATCCCATTTTTGTAGAGCAGGAAGGGCGGTAATCTTGACGTGAAAAAGCAGAGTATCTCTGAATTGGTCAGTAGTCCCAATTTTATGAATTACAAAAGCCTCTTAGTCTGATTGCCTTTTTCTTATCTGTTACCTGCTGTCTGACAAATCCTGTCCCTCTGGAAATGGGGAGTACAGTGGGGATGGAAGTCAAATATCACTGGATATTACTCTTGTGATAGCTGTCTGACTGCCAGAATATTTTTGTGAGGCTTTTTGATTTTTTAATTTTTTTTTTCTCTTAAAATATGCTTAACATAGAATCCTTAGACATCTTCAGTAAGTTAACTTTGTCTGGTTTTGCATGTCTGAATACTCACAATTTGCATTGATTTTGGTATGGTGTACTTTGTAATTCAAGAGCTAACTGCTTAATATGCCATGTAGGTTTCCTTCATCCTTCTCTGAAAAGGGAGAGAATGAATGGACTGTAATTTAAATTGCCCAGCTCCTTCATTAGTTTGCATAATTCATTTGTTCATTGTACTAATTACTCTTACTAAACACATGCAGGAATGTGTTTTCTGGCTGTTCAGGACAATTTCCTGAGGGCTGTTGAATTATTGGGAAATGCTCTGTGGTAATAACCTGTTCTGTGTCTTACTTTGTTTGCAATTAACACAAGTAGGTTTTGGTGGTTTTTTTTTTTTTAATTTCTAAAAAAGTTTCATTACTGGAGGGGTCAAACAAAATGTCTTTTATTTCTCATCAGGAAGGTGTCAGTGAGAAGAGTTGGTATTGTTTGACCTTCCTTGTGGGTTGTGTAACTTGCACGTTACTGCAGTGACTGCAGTGGAAGGAGTCATAACACCCAGAGAAACCAACTTTCTCTTGCTGCCAAGTCTCATTCACAGAATCTCCTAGCAATGTTTGGGTGCAGAAAGTTTTCTCTGGGTTTTCATCCTGTCTCTATCCTTATTCAGACTTTAAATATGTTCCCATATGAAAGAGATTCCATTCTCTTACACCAAATTACCATCTTCATGGCAACATCAGCCCATTTTGATAACTGACTGATCCTACAGATAACTGGTCTTGTTCAGACCATTTCTTTATGTGAATCATAAAGAATCAAAATAAATCACTTTATTTTAAAATATATACTTAGGGCCCACAGAATTTCCATTCCATTCCATTGTATGTGTGTCTCCCCCCAAGACAGGTGTTTTTGTGTTGAAAGGCTGAATTTCTATTCCTTCTGTTTCAAGCATGATAAAGCATCATTACTCTAAGTTAACTCCATAGGGATTTAGGTATTACGGGTTGTTGTGAGATTGCTTTACTGTTGTTATGCAGGTGATGGGGAGAATGCTGTACCTGTGGCTGTCCTATTCTAGGTCTGTGAGTTACCACCAGGCACAATGTGCTTGCTATTCTGAGACTGTTCAACAGGGTGCTCTGGTTGATTTTGGTACCTGTTACAGGCCTGCTGGTTGACTTCTAAGCTTTAAACTAAGCAAAAAAGTGTTGATAAAATATTAACAGTTTTGGATTGCTTCCCGTTATTTGAATCTCTCTGAGTTCTGTTGGGGTTACTTTTCTCTTTTACTGTTGTGGTTACATTTCTCTTTTAGTGGAGCATAACTTGTTCTAGAATTTGCTTTTTTTTCTGCTCCTGGTTTGGGGTGGGACTTCCACATTTTTCTCAGTTTTATCAATATAAGAGATGTTAAATGCTACTTGATGGAGCTGGAACTCAAGCAAAGAGCATAAGGAAGGCTCTGCTCTGTTGGACCAGCTGGCTCAGGACTGTGTTTCTGACTTCAGAAACTGCAGGTACTGGTATGGAGATCACGTACTCAGCCACTCTCAATAGTCTGCTCTCAGCATAAGTGCCCCCATCATGCAGAACTATTTAGTGTTGGAACCTGTCCATAGCTTTTTCTTATCTGGATCTGCTGATTGTTTTACCCTGGTAGTTTATGACTGCTACTCCTGTGCACAGTGACACCAATCTTGCAGTTTCTGTCAGTATTTGTCCTAGTTATGCAGGATTTTGGTGAATATCAGTTCTTCTTTCCCCTAATGAAGTTATCTTCATGATTTTGAAAAACCTTCATCATTTTTATACCCCTGTCTACTCCTCCCCCAGCTGTCTTGGTCTCTTATTTAAATAAAACTATGAGAATGTTGGTCCTTTCCTCACCCCATTTACTTGATTGTAAGTTATTGTGACCAGTTTCATCCTGTAAGCTTGGTCTAGTTTCAGTTTCTTCTCTCTCTTTTCTTGACATTTCTCTAAGCAGCAATTTCTAAATTCTGAACAATCTTCCTTTCTCTAAAGCATTCTGAAAATGCCAGTTGTGTTAACATGAGATAGCTACTTTGGCATTACTAGAACAATTTTA
This sequence comes from Zonotrichia leucophrys gambelii, assembly GCF_028769735.1. NCBI lineage: Eukaryota > Metazoa > Chordata > Aves > Passeriformes > Passerellidae > Zonotrichia > Zonotrichia leucophrys. The sequence goes on along the minus strand of NC_088171.1, from coordinate 45,821,147 downwards.
TGAGTCTGACTATTTCTGTCTAGCATACTCTGACAAAATGATCTTATTCTCTGTACCTGCTGCATCATTGCCTCTATTTTGAATTTTATGTCTAGCTTTTGGTACATTCTCAGTCAACTCCATGCAGATTGTCTCCCCCTCATATCCTCCCACAGTTACTTTCCAGCTCTTATCCTTTTCAAGTTACCTGGTGGTTTTTTCTGATTCCTCTCCTTTGTCAGGTTGTCACACTACCTCTTGATCTGTATCTTGGTCATATGTTTTTATTATATCTAGGATTGTCTTTTTGTGGTTTGATGACATTTCGTTCATTGATATTCCTTTAAGCAGAATTCTGCTGTGCTCTCTTATTTATTTATGCTTTCTAATACAATCCATGTTTTTTAGTGGAAACTGTCAATTCCGAAGTCACTATGAAAGCAACTGTTGGACTTACAAGTCCAGAGTGACATTTTTAAAGGCATTCTTCTTAGATTTCCCTTGTTTTGAGAAGCACTTATCATTCCTAAATATGTACTTTATTCAAAGTAGGGGTGCATGAAAGCAATAAGTATTGATCATTGTTCTGGGTTTGTTCTTTGGAGAAAGTACTGAAGGCAAGTGTCTAGTAGATTTTTTGGGGGATTTTTTTTTGTTTGCATTTTTTGTTTTCCTGTTCTGGTGCAATGAATAGTGAGGAAGACTAAATAGCTACATTTGATTATTGGTGCATTTAAATATGTGAAAATAACTTTTATTCCATAATCAATTTAGTTCCATACTACAGGAAGTTCAGCTTTACCTTTCTCCCTCAGTGTATATATGTGTGTCCATAATGAAGCAACACATTTTTCACTTAAAGTAAGCATCTGTAAAGAGCAAGCTGCCTAAGATTTAATTCTCATGTTTTGCTTGTGATTCTGTGAAAGCTTTGTTGACAGCCATTGTTTAGTGGCTGGCACATTTTGTAGCTGGGCTGAACAACAAGGAAAAGCAGGACAATTGCTTTTCAGTGTTTTCGTACTCAGTGATTTATCAATGGGTTTTTGAGACATTTGCAGTCTCTCTTGGCAGCTGGAAGATCCTAATGGTTAATGAATGTGTTTATTCTTACTGCTGCTGAACAGTGCGTTGCCAGCATGCCTTTGGTACATGAATAGCTTTTGTTCTTAGTCTAAAAGAATAGCCATGGAGGCAGAGTTTCCTTTTATTTTCTGTTTAATGTAAAAATCATGACTATGGGTGCATTTATCTACAGGGAGAAATATTTCCATACCTTAATTTAAAGCAAAGTTCATTTAAATTTATGACATTGTGTACTGTAGGGTCCTAATACTTTATTGGACCAAACCACCAAATCTGTCCCAGGTTTTATTCGTAGCAGGAATGTGTATGTAGGATGAAACCAAAGCAGGGAGACTTCAGCCTGGTAAACAATGGCATTCCTCACATTGGAACTGTAGACTTTCATCTTCATTAGCTTTGACATTCTCAACTTTATCCTAGTCTTTAGCTGGTGTGTTTGGCCAAGCCAAAAAGAGGTTGGCATGGAATCTTTTGTTTTCCTGTGGAAGCCAAGATTTTGTGCAGTTTTTTCCATGTTCAGAGGATTTTGTGCAGTTTTTTCCATGTTCAGAGGCAGAAGAACCACTGCTTAAACAACTTTGGTTAAAGGTGTGCCAGAATTTGCAATTTCAAATCATGTCATACCACACCAGTCAAGTTACAGGAGCTGCTATGGCTGTTTGAGGAGTCTGAGTTTGAGGTATGAGACAGCTTTCATGTTGAAGGGCTTTTCTTCCAGATGTTTGGCTTTGCAGACAGTAGTGAGACTACAGATATATAAGGATGCTAAGACTATCTTTTCCTTTGGACAAATCAGTGAATTGGATTTTTTTTTTTCCCTTTGCCTGAGAAGCTAACTACTTGCTTTACACTGAAACCCATGTCCTCAGTTCAGCAGTATTATTTGAAAGACTTTGGTACTGTTTCAGTACATTCTGAGCATCCTAGAACTGAAATCGAATAGGAATATGGTAAGTCCTGGGGTTTTGCCTATTGCTCAAGTTTTTCTTGAGCATTGTTTAACAATTACATGTATATACATGTAATTGTTAAATAATGCTGAAGAAAAACTTGTAACTGTAGACATCAGTCAGTACATAATGACTGTGTCTTTGTGAGCCTACAGAACTCAAATAATGGATGACTAAAGACCATGTTTTCCTCTTCAGTAGCATAGGTAGCAGCCTAATTGTGTGGTAGAAGTGTTCTGCTTTTCATTTTTATGTGGATCTCTTTGTAGTGTTAAAGATGAGTTCATTCCATCACTGTCTCAATGGACAGAAAGCATGGGGAAGATGAGGCTATTGGGCTGTTGCAACCAGCCAGGAAACATCTGCTGGAAACACATTTAGAGAGAGAGCATCCTTCTTGCTTCTATCGATGGAGTACAGTTAGACTTGTAGATCTTCTGAAAAAGGAGAATGCTAATGTAGTCATGGCCTCCTGTCTCCTTGTTGATCTAGATTAGGTGGCTAATCTCAGTGTCACAGGGAGCAAAATTAGCAGTCAAAATCTTCTGGTATTTGGCATGAAATAGCCTCAACTGGACGAGCTTCGATTTCTTGTGTTACATGTGGCTGGACTTTAGCCTCCATGCTGTAGCCCTTGTCTGCAGAGAACCTTACTTTTACTTAACTAGTATAGAGCCAGCACTGGAAGTGACCCTATGCAGGTATTGTGTGCTTTTTGTACTTTGGGATTGTTATTTATTGACTGTCCATTCTCAAAGATTTAAAACAGGAACTTAAAAACCTCTGAGAGAGCTAAGTGTCAAGGTTGAGTGTAATATGTGTGTGTGAAATAGGACAGGACTGAAAACCAAAGAGAGGAGTATGTGCTCCCACAAAGTGAAGTAACGTAGTAGGTTTCTTTATTCTTCCAGCTTTCTTCAGCGTTTTCTTGTTTCTCTTGTCTCTTTTTGTTACTGTGCTTGTATCTACTTCTGTTTCCTCAGCTGCCTCAAAAGGTAGTGACAAGTTATGATGTTTTAGTTCTTTTACAAGAAGTGCAAGATTTGCCTGAGAGTGCTACTGAGGCATATTTTGGTTTTTTCTGTTGTTTGTTTGCTTTGTTTGTGTTTAAGAAGGAGAGGATATTTAGGCTGCCCCTTTCTGGCTGTGGGCTGAGCACCAGCTGCTGGGGTTTGATGTGAGGGAGTTTCCTGGAAGATACTCGGGGTAGGCATGTGATACACCCCAGTGAAAAAACCCCTTGTGTTTTGAAGGTTGCCAAGCAGCCCAGCACTTCCCTTAGGTCACACCCAGAGTGGAATTGTTTTGCTGCACACACTACTTTTGTTCAGCAGTTGTTTCCCTCTGCTCAGAGGAGGCATTTCTGGGTAGTACAGCCACTTTGTGCTGTTTGTAAGGTGTTGGCTTCCATCAGGACTGCAACTCAGGGGCACTGTGCTCTGGAAATGATACTGGCTCTGGATGGTTTTTTTGTGGTCTTTTCTATTATGGCTTGTGTGTTCTGACACACTCCTTCTTGATAAGAGCCCTGAGGATGGTTCCTGGTAGGGCTGGGTTTGTGAGTGATTGTTTTTTCCACTTATAGGAGGGGTCTGAAAGCAGGAAACTGGCTGGCACAATGTCCTGTGGGATTTGGGAGTTCGGGTACTAAGGCAGTCCTGCCGGCAGGTGGCAGTTTGTCCTGCCGGCAGGTGGCAGTTTGTCCTGCCGGCAGGTTCTCTGGAGACCTGGGAGTGCTTTTAACCTTGGGAGGGGAGCTCTGCTCACAAGCAAGGCAGTAAAACCATGGAGACAGGGATGGTTTGAACCAGAATGCAGGCAGGCAAAAACTATCTTTTGTGTTCTTTGTGAGGACTGTACTGATAAGCTGTTTGTATTGTGTTTGTAAAGGCTTCTGCAGACACCAGGCTCTGAGGTTTGTATAGTTCCATTTTCTCTTCATGTTTTCTGTATGTTTTGGGGTGTTCTTTGTTGGCTGCCACACTCCCCACACCCTTGTCCCTTCTCATTGTTCTAGGTTCATTCTCTGAATTTATCATTAGTTCTAATGTGAAGCTTATCCTGAAATTGAGCAAGTGCTCCTTCTTATACAGTCACACTAGGTTTTTCTTTCCTACAGTAAGATACCTCTATAGCCATAAACAGGTGAAACCCAAAATCCTAGTAGGGAATAGAGTTTGACAGATGAGATGATTTTAGGTGACCACATTAATAGGAATGAGATTTTCAAAGCTGTCTACCTGTGGTTCATGTTGAACTTAGCTGGAGTTGAAGTTAGTTTGACTGAGGCTGAATTGCTGGCATAATTCCACCCATCCAAGTAATGCTGACAGCTAAATGCTGCGTAACTTTATGGGAAGTGACCTAATGCATGAGTGCAGGGTGCAAAGGACAGTGGGTGACCACCCTACACAATGCCTTGGGATCTCTGTGTTGTCATGTGCAGAGGGGGAAGGCATTCCTTAAGGAGTTGTGCTGTCTCCATACTGTCAGCTCCCATTGTTTTAGACTTTTCACTCCATTTTCTTTATGATCAACTCCTTGCTCACTTGTCAGCAGAGGAAAGATGGAAGTGTGCATCTGAAAATAAGCAAGTGTACTCTTATCCTCATATGAACATGGTTGTTCTGCAAATTCTTTCTTTCTCTGCATGTGAAAAATTAAAAAAAATGGGGGAAGGAAGAAGCCAGCCTCCCACCCTCACTTCAGTTTCTACAGTGAAGAGTTCATTTACTATATTTAGAATATTTGGTATGGATAGAGATGTGCCTAGAAGAAAGAGAACTGATGAAATAATCAAAGGTACCTAAATCAGCAAGCATAATAAAACTTCCTTTAAAGAAATGCTTCCTTTCTTCCTTTAAGCAAGCTGAAATAGCCAGTGAAACTTGAGTGGCTGTTTTGAGAGGCATGGGGTAAAGGTTTAGTATGTCCAGAACGGGAAAGACGCACCAGCCAGTCAAATGTCATTGTATGAAAAGATATGAAACATGTTAGTAGGTAATCCATTAAAAACTACCCAAGGGATACTGAAGTGGGAAGAAATATGCAGAAGAGAGCTCAGCTGGAGTGTCCTGCTTGTTTTGCATCTTCTTTATGGAAAGAGAAGATTAGAAACTGTAACAAGAAATTAAGCAGGACAAAAGTCTTTGAAAGCATTTGTTTTAATCTCATTTAGAAAACAGAGAGCACAAGGAGGAATGTTGTAAAAAATTACTGCAAAGCAGACGTAGCACCTTTTTCATTTCCTGAGGAACAGGGCATGGAGAAATACATATTTGCAACAAAACAAGTGAGGTGGGGTGTTCATACATTTAAGCTAAGAAGAAACTAAAGCAGTAGAACATGTTACTTTCAAAAAGAGTTTTAGAAAGAGTGAAATTTATTCATTTTTTAAATATTTAATTATTTCTATGAAGTGCTGAAAGCTCTAGAGTTGCAAGAGCATAAGCAGAACCTTTAATGATCCATTTTACTGAGAATTTACTAAGAATCATGAGTTTACTAAGAATCATGAGTTCATAACTTATTAACTGTTTCAGTTGGTTTTTATCCTCTTGTAGAAATTTTTTGCCAAATGTATTTTCCAAAAAAATGAAAGTTGACAATTGCTTAGATTACAAACTCCAGAATCCATAATAGCGACTCAAAAGGATATGGTTCAGCTATATTTTGTTGTATAATTTTAAAATTAATTATCAGTTAATTATTTTAAGTGTAAGGTGTTACATTTTTCCCCACAAAATGGTGGTACCACCTAGGAGAAGAGGAAGTGCTTTTATATCTGTTGGATATCAGTTAACTTAAACATAATTCACAATCACAGATGACTTCTTGGGTGTTCTTACTAGAGAAATTACTTAATTGTTTATCTTTGCAGTTCTAATCAGAAATAATTTAAAAACCTCTGTGGAAACACAAATCAGGGTCTTATAAAAATATACCTGGTGTTTGAGCATGGGGGATAGTGTTAATCTGCATGTCTTCTCATAAAAAATGTGTGCATCTCAGAAAAAGGAGGGGAGGAAAAGTGAAGGGGGGAGAGATTGTGTAACTGTAGCACTGAGAATATTGCCATGATTTAAGTGGTGAACTAATGTCTAGTCATGAACAAGTGTAATTATGGTGTTCTGTTTTTCTAAATAGGCAATTGCATCAGAGCCTGTTCGTATTTCCTGCTGGTACACAGATTTTAAACTTGCAGTAGAAGTTAATGGCAATAGCATCAGAACAGCATCATAAAAAGTTGCCTTGCCAATTACTCATTAACATCTTTTCCGGTTATTAGCCTTTTGAATTGCTTACAAATGCTCAGGATTTCTTATATAGTAGAGAAGAAGAATTTTCTTGGTTGACTTGTTTTCCATGATGATTCTTATTTCTTTACTGCCTGGCCTTCACATTCTAGTGGATTTCTTTTCCTTATACAGCTGTATAGGGTTTTTTTCTGTGTGTGCATGAATGAGGGGTCTTTTTTTCTCCTCGCATTTTGTTGGTCGCTTCCTTTATATTCAGTTTTCACTAGTTTTTGGGATAAAACAAGCCAGTTTACTTATCTGTACAACTGAAACTTTCTCATCTCACCTGTGTTTCTTGTGGAATCCTAATAAAAAAGAGAAAGACACTAAAAGTTTGAATTTTTCAAAGTTTTTATTTCTTTGTTCCCAAGACCATCATCTTGGGCTGTGTAGATTCTTGCATTTTTCTGAAGAGAAAAACTAACATTTTGACCAGGAAAACTCTTCCAAAACAACCCCAATGAAAAAACTATTATCTCTTTTCTTGAGATTGAGAGCAATTAGGTAATCCAGAGATCGATGTATAGAAGAAAATTATTTTATGTGTACATGTACACAGAGAGATTTTTAATTGTCTAGTAGATGTCAGCAGGTGTTTTTCAGATGATCAGTTGTCTTTGTGCACTCAGATGGTTGCAGGCACTGAGATGATGCTGCCAACCATTAAAAAGATAGCCAGGGAAAAAGAAAGTCTGTATTTACAGGCTGGCTGTCATCTTTCAAAGCATGGAGGGCAGATCTTGTTTCTCTTTGTAAGCCAGTAATCCCTCTGAGAAGGTTGCAAGGATCTCTTAAAATGATGTGTGCATGCTGATTCTCACATTGCACAGAGCTCTATAAAAACAGATGCACATGTGGGCATCTAACTGCAGGGAGGCTTGGAAGACACTCACATATGCACAACAGCTAGCAGAGCAGTGTGGATGAAGGCAGAGGAGAATAGCTCCTGATAGGTAATAGCAGACTCCTTGAACCATAAAGTACAAGGCAGCTTTCCCAAGTGGGTTATAGTTCTAGTTATCAGGGTTTTGTGAAGTATGTAGGCAGGAGATTGACAGTATGAGTTCATCTTGGTATTGTCTGCCCTGTTGTCTGACAGAATAGTAATGTTCTTGCAATTTTTAGTGTTTGAGATGCTTTTGGCAATGTAATTTCTGGCTTAGAAAGGTAAAAAACAGGTAATTAATGATGTATAGAGAAGTATGTGTTACTTCTCCGTTGTCTCCTTCCTCCCCTTCTTTGACAGAGGTGAGCTCCACTAAGTTATGGTGGAATTGCAGGTCTACCTCAATCCAGCAAGAATAAGTTTCTCTTACAAAATATTGGTGCCCTCATCAGGAAGCAGCAAGAGCAGGGCTGCCTTACAGGCAGCTGACAGGGTGGGAAGGGCACAGTCCTTGTTGGCACAGCCCAGTCCCTTTGTTCCCAAGCAGAACAAAGGTGCTGGCAGCAACGGCTCAAATTGACTCTCCAGGGGTTGATCATCAGACAAACGCCAGCAATGCAGGAAGCCTGGACAATGAGTCAGTGTCAGCAGGGAGCAGAGCTGGGCACAGGGCAGGACCAGGGGCTGGGGTGTACATGGGGCTCCTGGCAGAATGTGCTGCCTGGGGACCATGATGAGCCTGGTCATGGCAGTGTAAAGGTACATGGCAGCACTCAGGCCTTGACAGTCTTTGCTGTTTACTCTAGATTTAGTCTCAGCAAGGGTTGCAAGAGCTATGACACTGGTTCAAGTGGGAGCTCTAGTGTACTGCTCTTCCAAAAAAAGGCTTAGATAGCTCTTCCTTACTTTGTGTGTGAGGGTAGGAGTTGTGCTGGATGGTGGTGTTTTCTCTTTGTACTGGTGTGGAAATGGAAAATGCGCAGATTTGTGCACTATGTATTTACTGAAAACATAACATGGGTTGGTCAGTTTCTTAATAAATATTTAGCATGACATTGTATTTAATAGTATATGGTAATTAAACATATATTTGGAAGTATCATGACTGTTTTGGGTGTTGACACACTCTCTAAATTCTTCAATACAATATAATACAATACGAAGGTGCCTCAGGAGATAATCTATTCTGACTGCTACTAAAGGCAGGTCTTTTAGAGTAAATGCTCATGACATTGTTTACTTGACTTCTAGTCTCCCTGTGCCCCTATTTGATCGTCCTCAAGGTAAAAAAGTTTCTACCTTGAATTGGGCTTTTTTGTGTTAAAACTTCTCAGCTACCTCTTGGCCTAAATTTAAAGCTCTAATTTAATTTGTAACATTTTTGCCGTTGTTGTTGGCTGTTAGTATCCATTTTTAGAACTGTGTGCAAACTTGATATGTTTGTGAGCATGAGGGGCCACAGCACAGAATGCAAGTCAAGATAGTGTCAAAAGGTGCCCTGGAAGTTCCTGTAATCATCCTTACCAGTATGTCTTAGGTGTGAACTGTGACAGTTTGCTATTGCAGTCCTGGATTTCTGTTTCTTGAGAGAAATCTGCTAGCAGCAAAGGCAAAAAAATAAAGTGGTACTAAATTGTAGTCCAAGATCAAGTTAAGGAGATATGTAAGGCTTACAAGCTAAAAATGATCTGTGAAATAGAACATCAAAAATGTACATTCCTCTGTGCACTAATGCTTTCTTCATACTCCAGTTGAAACAGTCTCTCTATTCCCCACCCTACCCCACTTAGTCTTCAATAAATGTCCCTGTTTCTAGAGGTGAGGCGTTTTGTCACTAAGAGAGCATGTCCTTTTATTACTAGTAAATATGATATTTTGGGATAATGTGTTCCAGGCATATCTTCTAAACTTATTAGTATTGAGCTGTTCTTTACATGCAGCAAAATCTTGTTGATATCAAAACAAACTGAAGTTTTTGAAAGCTTGTATGTATAGTACTCAAGGTAACTAATACAGATTGTTCCCTTTCCCTTAACAGATGTGTGCAATAGTACCAATCTTCCTGAAGTTGAAATCATCAGTCTCCTGGAAGAGCAGCTGCCTCATTATAAGTTAAGAGCAGATACAATCTACGGTTATGACCACGACGACTGGCTTCACACACCTCTCATTTCCCCTGATGCGAATATTGACTTAACAACTGAGCAAATAGAAGAGACCTTGAAATACTTCCGTAAGTCAAAAACTCAGAAATTGTTCTGAGAAACAAATAAAATAGTGCTATTTTTGTTACCTTCTTTGAAGTATCTGTGAAATTCTTTGAAAACTGTGGAAAGCATGAGAACTGTTTGTGATTTACTGCTTTGGTCTCCAAGATTGGGGTAGACAGAAAATGAAGGGAGCATTTAATCAAGAACAGTCATTGCATTTGTGATTTGTGTATGCACCTTTCCATATTATCAAGTACTGGAGAAACTGAAATACTCCTTTTTGCTTGTGATCTCTGTCAAAAAGACTGAAGTTTCTGTATCTATGCAGTTTAGAAAGCTTAGACCTCTTTCCATATCTACTTTTTTTGACTGTATTCTCTGACACATTGCACTGTTGTCTGGTGGCATTATGTGCCAGCATCACAGAATGATGTGAAATCATTTTGCTGCAACTTAAGCTTCTAGAAAAGCCTTTTGAAGAACCAAACTCTGACCATTTGGTTGAGATGGTTTGTCCCTTCATTCTTTCTTCTGTTCATATTCATACTATCAGACAAAAAAATATTTGTGCCTAGAGGGAACATGAGTACAGTTGTGACCTTTGTTGTTATTCATTCCTTTGTTTGAGCCTGTAGATATTTTATCATGGTGAATGGACTTATGTCTCTGGTTTCTACCACTGTGGATATTGACTTAGAGGTGCAGTTAGAGAAGACTTCTGTGATTCATCTCCATGACTGCTATGGTAAAGCAATAGCAGTGGATATACATAGGTTATAGTAGTCACTAGATTTAGGTAGACCTACTGAGGAACTGTAGAGCTTCAGGGGAGATGAGTTACAGGGTTCAGCACAAACCTGGGCTTCACTGCATTTTTAATCAATTGAACAATCTCTTTGTAAGGAGCACAGCTAGTAAAGAAAAGCATGGATAATATGAAGAACTGAGTTTCTGATGTTCATGCTTCAATTAAGGGCTTGAAGTATTTTAGTAAAAAACTTACATATGCTTTCCACCTACTCCCAATCACACAAAAATAGTGGGAAGGGTGGGGAGACAAGCTGAAGCTGATCTGTGGAATCAAGTGTACTACTGCTGGTTTTGTAGCTGCCTATTAGTGCTGTTACAGTGATGGCAGAAGCTGGCTTAAATAAATATTTTGAAACATAAGGTTTCCAAGGTCTTTAGTTAACCTGATTAGGCCTGTCTCACAAGTAATATTTGTCTATGTGGGTGGACTGTTGCAATAACCATGGGAAAATGTTTTGCTAGTGGGACAAGGAAATCAAAAATCCCCATGGCAGCATCTTCTACCAAATGAGATGATGGTAGGTGTGTGACTGCTGGGAATGGATACAAAGTACAACCTGTGCGGAGGATGAATTGAGAGCAGCCCTGAGGAAAGGACTTGGGAGTGTTGGTTGACAGCTCAGCCTGATCCAGAAATGTACACTTGTAGCCAAGAGAGCCAAACGTATCCTGGGCTGCATCAAAAGAAACATAGTCAACAGGTCCAGGGAGGTGTCAAGGTCAGGGGAGGTAATTGTTCCCACCTGCTCTGTCCTTGTGAGACTCCCACCTGGAGTCTCTAGCTGGAGTATGTGTCCAGCTCTGGGGCCTCCTATGTAGGAAGGACAAGGACCTGTTGGAGCTCATTCAGAGGGACACGAAAATGATCAGAGGGCTGGAGCACCTCTGCTCTGAAGACAGGCCAACAGGGTTGGAGCTGTTCAGCCTGGAGAAGAGAAGGCTTTGGGGAGACTTCTGTACTTTCAGTACCTAAAGGGGGATACAGGAAAGCAAGAGAGAGACTTTTAAGCAGACCCTGTAGTGACAGGACAAGGGATGATGACTTTAAACTGATAGAGTGTCAGTTTAAATTAGTTATATAGAAGAAATTTTTTACTGTGAGGGTGGTGAGGCACTGGAACAGCTTACCCAAAGAATTTGTGGATGTCCCATCCCTAGAAATTAACAAGGTGAGGTTGAATGAGGCTTTGAGCAACCCAGTGTAGTGGAAGGTTCCCTGCCTATGGCAAGGTGTTTGGAACTAGATCACTTCTAAAGTTCCTTTCCAAACCAAACCCTTCTATTACTCTCTGAAAAGGAAGCTGTGAACAACAGAGAAATTGGATAGCATAGTTGCCTGAAACTGTAAATACTTAACAATTTTATTTGGCTTTTAGCTTTCAAGCATAATGACTGCAACTTTACCATGTTGCTGTGGTTGTAGATTTCTTCCAATCAACTGGCTTGATTAAAAAAAAAAAAAACAAAACTGAGTATAATTGCTGCCACAGTGTTTCTGCTTTTATTAGGAAATAACTGCTTAAAAAAGAGGAAGCAAGCAAAGACATTTTCAATAAAGAAATATATATTTCTCATTTCTTACAGACAGACACTTGTGTATAGTTCAGGAAGTTTAAGCAAATTTGGGTCTAGCCTGAGACTGATACCATGGCAACTGACATCTGACTTTACCCTTGTTCAGTTACTGTGAACAAGTCACAGGCTCCATCTATACATGAGAGTGCAAGAACTTAATAAATTTGCATGTTTCAAAATTATTGCATTGATTGCAAACATTGGTTTATGGCACAATGAACTATGAAAGTATAAAAAACCTGTTTTCTGTAAGTTGGCAGAAAGGTTCTGTAAATTGTGCCACTACCACTTTGGAGAGTATTCCAGGGTGTGACTGCTTGCACAATTTTCAGTGCTGCAATTAAGCTAGTCCTCTTTTACCTGTTTAGTTTGTTTCAAAAACCTCGATGTGGGTGTTCACAGCTACTGTAGCTTGTCCCTTCGAAAGTTTGATTTTTTTCAATGACTTATGAAAATTTGCTTGCAGTTGTTTGCATTTTGAGATTGATGGTGGTTTATAACCTGTTGGTGGAAATGTGATGAATTTCACAGTGTTGATCCATATAGCAGAAGAACCAGCAACAACCCCTAGGGAAACTGTTGTGGCTTGTTAGAGCAGATTTTTCTGCCTTCCTGTGGCTTCTTTGAGATCTTAAGTCCAATTCACAACCAGAAAGGCTCAGAATCAGTAAGAATCTTCTGGGCCACATAACACAAGAGGGTAGGCATAAGGCTACTTAGCTCTCATTTTTAATTAATTTTTGAAGATACGGGTAAAAAAATGAACAAATATCCAAACATTTTAACTTATTCAGTGCTTTTTGTGGGGATTTAAGCTGTAACACAGGATAGGTAATTAGAGAATTAGTTCTTAAAATTTAGTTTTTCATTGGGTAAGAAGGCAATTGGGAGGAACTGAATACTATTAGGCCTGCAACTGTTCTTTTACATTCTGGAACTCCAAAGCACGTCTTTGTTATTATTTCCTTCAGATGGAAGGCCGAGCCAGTTTTTGCCAAATGAGTTAAATAAAACTGATCTTATCCTAAAGCATAATCACATAAATTCAGTGTCATCTCATTCATCAGTCTCATTCAGGCAGGCTGTTGTTTATGTAAGCCTGAATGAAGGTATGATACTGCAAAATGACATTCCATCTCCCTGCCCCCAGGTGAGGGACAGTCAAGCTCACTTTTAGCTGAGGGCTGTGGGGAGGTCTGTGTGAGAGCCAGGCCTAGAGCACAGCTCTCTGTGAGCTACCAGAGGCAGTGAGCAGGCACAGCAGTCTGAGTTTTTCCTTGGCCACTTAGGGAGGCTTAGGGCCCATCTGGGAACTCTCTGAGAAACAGGGAGCCCGCTGCTGCGTGTAAGGTGAGCCCCAGGCACGTGGGCCTCAGGAAGTCCTAGTGGCTTCCGAGGAGCTGTCAGCTGCTCTTCACCCAAGGGTATCCCTCGCCTTCTTTGGAGCTGCTGCTCATTAGGGATGGTCAGACCCAGCCAACAGATGTAGTAGTTTCTCTGGAATGGTGCAAAAAAGGGATCTTCATCTGAGTTCAGAATAACCTAAGTCTTCAGATGTGGTGGCAGTGTGCCACAGGGTGCATTCTCCAGGTTTTGGAGTACCTGTCTCTCAGAGCAGAGACTTTAACCCAGACAGAGCTTCAGATTGGGAAGGCCAATTGGGACTGCAATAGTCAGGTTGCTGGAAGTGCCCAGAGCTGCTCCCTACCCTGAGGTAGAGAGAGATGGCCTCTTTTCATGCTGGAGATGTGCTGCTGTGGAAAAGCTGTCACCACTGGTGGAGAAGTTGAGAGGAAGTCAGCAGGCTGTGCAGCATCAGGGAGGGTGAGACATAGGCAGTATCTAGGCGTGGCTGAGATGCCAAAGGATTGTGCTCCCATTCAGAGGGACCTTGACAGTCTGGAGCCATGAGTCAAGAGCAGCCTTGTGCTGTTCAGCAGAGTGCAAAGTCCTGCAGCTGGGAGGAACAACCCCATGTTGTGGTATATGCACCAGTAGATGCTGGGGTCCAGCTGTTGGAATGCAACCTTGCAGAAAAGGACCTGGGGCATCCTGGTGGACACCAAGGTGGACATGAGCCAGAAGTATGCCTCTGCTGAAAAGCAGACTGATAGCATCCTGAGCTGTATTAGGAAGAGTGGTGCCAAGCAGTTTGAGGGAGTTGTACTCAAAGCTGATCAGGCCATGCCTGGAGTGCTTGGTCCCATTCTGGGCTCCTTTATTCTATATTCCTTCAGTGTAATGCATTCCTTTCCTCTCCCAGGAAGCTGTAATCATGTCTCTCAGTGGGTTTTTTGACTTGTTAGAAAAATAGGTCATAACCATGCAGCTGTAATATTTTTGTCTAGCTAATCGAGCATGGTATTAAGCTCAACTTCATTTTACAAATGTTTTTGCTGTCTCGATGAAAAATATAACAAAAAAAAAAAAAAAAAGGAGGAGATAGAGATAGTAATGTACATTATTTCCAGCTGGTGAACAGTTTGCAAATTTTGTTCCTTTAAAGCTTTATTCTCAATTTTCTGAATTGTTGATAGGGGTGCAATCACCTAAATGTCTGGCTCTTGCTATTATGGTCTTACAGTGTTTAAGTGTGCTCACTGATACCTGAATTGAATTACACAGCTGGTTTTACAGGAAGGTTGCTGAAGACATCAAAATTGATTTGATACAAATGCAAAAATAGTGCTCTTCAGTAATTATCTGGGGGAAGGGAGAAATAATCCTTTCATGTGGAAAATAGCTTTCTGTCATTAAGTACTTTAATTTCATCCAACTGCCCCTCTCTCATGTTAAATAATTCTGTTTCAGTGGGAGAGCAGTTTGACCCTCTGCTGCATTAGAAGAGTCTTTTCTTTGTATCAGGTGGGGTTAGTGTGCCCTTAGGGTGTGAAGGCATGAACTCTGTCCCCTCTGGAGGAAACACTTGTATGATTTTGAAGCCCTGGATCGTCATCCTGGTTTGATGAAGAAGAGTCAGTCAGATCTGAAGCATCCATTTTTCTAAATACCAGTTCTGAAAGCTGCTGGTAATAATGCCCTCAGTGCTCTAGATTTACTCTGGGTTCTATTCTTTCCAAGTATAGCAAGACTTCTTGCTAAGTAAAATACTACACTGGAAGAGATCACTGTCCTGAGTTGCAGAGTTGTTTGTCCTTAATAAATGTGTAGTTACAGGATGACTCCTATTCAGTGTTCTTTTAGAAGGTGAAAACACCAGTTACGCTTCACTTCAGTAAATGATTCCAGTTTAGAAATAAGTGTGACAGCCCCTCCTTGAAAATCAGTTGGGCTTTTAAATATGCCTGCTTTGTCAGTTTGCAAAGTATGCATTGTGGCAAACCTTGACTGTGATTAATATGCATTATATGGTGGTGGCCTGTATAGCTACTGCTCTGATAAAAAAAGGACTCCAGATGATGTTAATGGGATGGGCAACTTTATCCTGAGTGGTGGTGACTGTACTGGTGACTGTAGAAGATGATGATGTGATACGGTGTTTAATTATCTGAACCATCCTGAGCCTGTAGCCAAGAGAAGAAATGTGACCCAGAGGTAATCAAATGGGAGGTAATCCATTGCAGCTTTCCTGGAAATACTCCATCCAACTCCAGTGTTCAGTTTCAAAAAGCATCCTTACAGAACTGTAAAGGTTTGGAGAAAAAAGCTGAGAATGACTAAGCATGCAAACACAAGATTCATAGTGGCATCCTATGTAATGACATTCTTTGAAGACTTTATTTGTCAGCAGAGATGACTTGCTGCTGCTTTGCCCCTTAGCAACTCAGTGCACTATAGTCTTGAGTGTGCTGCTGGGGTAGATGAAAGTACCTTTGTCAAAACTTCTCTTCAAACAAAGGGATGGGTTTCTGTGGTGTTTATAACCTGGGTAATTTAGGCACATTAGTTTAATGTGACCTACAGCATGGATTTATTTCAGCAAAAAGGAAGGAGAGGGCTCTTGAGCTTTTCAAGCCATCTTTTCTTGCTAATGAAACCCCTTTGTAACCACAAACTGAAGAAATGTTCACAGATGGCTACAAGAATTCTTTATCAATCTGTATGCTTTGCCCTGTGGAGAACAGATAAAGGGAGGGGTTTGTTTAGTTAGAAGTAAACATTAAAAAATAAAAAACAATGTAGCATCTGAAAGGGAATGCTAAACAAATGTGAATAACTATATTTAGATTTGGAATAGGAAAGTGCAACTTCCTTATAGTCACAGACTTATTACCCTAAATATTTTTTCAGCCCCATTGTATATGAACTTTTAGGTGAGTAACACAGTAATACCCCAACCAAAAGTAGTGTTGCAATATGGAGATTGGAATACACAGAGGTTCAAAGTTTGTAGAATCGGTCCACCTGAAAAATGTACTGTTCTAATAAGTTTACTATAAAATGAATCTGATTCACCTTTGTAGGAAGGAAAAGTAGGGCTGCAAAGGCTGAAAGTAGGTTCTGCAGGTGCTTTGTTGAAAGTGTGCAGCTGCTTTGTCAGCTTGGTCACAAATTCCCATTCAACTTGACAACCCCTCCAGCTTTATAGAATACAATTCCTCATGTAATTGAAGAGATGCTTGGGAGTGGATATGTGGATATATAGTATTCCATCTGCCCATGGTTTCTGAATTCATGCTGGGGAGATGATACACTTATTCCATATTTTAAGTGTCTTGAGGAGTTCTAAAATCGTTTGGCCACACAAGTGATTTTCTCCACAGAAAAGTAATGCCTTTCTGAATTATACCAGTACATTTCCAATCAGATCTCTAAAAAAAGAATCAATAAAAGAAAGTAACAAAAAGCCCTAAGCCCCTACCTTGGACTGTTTTTATCCTGTCTCATTGAAATGGAGTGTGTGCCGTGGGAAGGACAGAGAGAAGAAAATTCTAGTGTGTTGAAGATTTCCTTTGTTTAAAATATCAGCAAATAAAAAAGGAGATTGTCCCTGCAGCAATTTAAGGTGGTAGCCAGTGCTAATTCTTTCTATTTTAAATGCTTATTTAATAACATTAACCAACTGAAATTACCTTTTGGGCAAAAAAAATACAAGTGGAACAAATAGATTATATGCAGAGCAATTGAGTTGATGTTGCCATAGGAACCTTTCTTTTTCTCTACCATTATTTTAACAGTGTAGCCTTAATTGCATTTAATAACATGTAAAGCTTTTTCCTTGTGTGTATGCATAACTGAAACTCTGCAGGATTCAAAGCTACTGCAGTGATAATTTCTTATACCAGGAAAGTTGAATACTGATATGGTCAAGAAACTGAAGCATTTTCCTCTGCATAACTTGACTAGGCCTTACCTATTTCTGTTACAGTAAAGCAAAGTGGTACCAGCTGGGGAGTAGAATAAGTGATAACAACCTAGAAGATACATGAGTGAGGATGAATTAATAGATACCTGCAGAATCATGAGTGATTGAAAAGGAGAGATGGATTGAGCATTCAGATTTCCACAGCTAGGAGCTTCAAATTAGATTAGTAAATGTAAGTTACAAAGCAAAAGGTATGGAGTTTGTATATAATGAGCAGTAGGTGTAACTCTTTGGGAGAGAATGTTGGAGATTATAAAAATGTATGTGAGCTCAAGAGAGGGTAAGTCATTCAAGAATTGCTAAAAGTAGCTGTATCTGTCTCAGACTGTCTCTGAAGATGAAGAAATTAGAGGCTGGGACGGCAGTTGTGGGAAATGTTGGACAGTTCTCTGTTGCCTGCTCATGGCTATTCTTGTGGATGAGTCTTTGGCTAGACTGACACCAAAGACTTCCCTGGTTAGACCCAATATGGCCTCCTACCTTAATCTACTGGGATATATTAAGCCACAACTTAATCTGTCCCAGTGTTTCTATTGGTGTTTGCTAAGAATTAGCATTTCCTAAAAGAGGGGGGGAAATGGGTGAAGACTATGCGCTGGTTATGAACAAAATGGATGTCAGTCCACTTGGTATCTGTACCTGCACATATTCAGATAGGATTTTGTATTGTGGTGTTTGATGATTTAATGCCATCTGTTCCTCAGACAGGTTCTCTCCTAATAGCTTAAATACAATTTTATTGGGGGCTGCAAAAGTATTTTCTTCCACTTTCAAAACACTGAACACAAACATGATGTTATTCTGGATGATGACCTTCAGCATTTTTAGGAATAGAGTAGTGAAAATTTGGCCTATCCTCCTGTCTTCAGCTATGAAACTTGGATGCTTGGGGAAGGAAAAAAAGGGAGGGGGAAGTGGTTCATGGAGAGGGCAAAAAGTAGGAACAGATTAGCTTTTTTTTTGCAAGGAGAAATTTATTGCTGTCCTGATTTTGCTGATTCTTTCCTTTTTTTTGTTTGGCATTTCTCAACATCAGGATGCAGAAAGCGTTCTATTACATCAGACCAGAATAGTGTAACAAAGCAGTAACATAGTTTAATTTTCCGTGGGGAAGTCAGGCCTTTATCAACCTGTGTGGAGGACAGAAGTAATGGACTAGATTTTCATTATTAATGTACCACATGTCCCCAGTGAATTGCAGCAGTGTGATGCTGTTGTTCTGTGAGCAGTAGCAGTGGGTTGTATCATCTTTCTAAGCAACGATTTTTGTTTCCAGTATGGAGGACTCCTTCTAGCCTGTAAAGCCAGAAGCAGCAAAATGCTTTTTCTTCATCTCTGCATCGCTTTTGGAGCCAGCTCGTCTCCATGGCAACACATTAGCCTGAAAGAGATGTGGAGACTGGGGAGGAGAGGAATGAGTTAGAAGCAGCCGGGCGGTGGTGTGTGTCCCCAACGTCAGCGCATCAGCCTTTTGATAGGAGGATTTTGTTAACACCCATCCAAGGCTCCTGTGCAGAGCTTCTTTATTAGAGGAGCCGCCAGGGCATCTATCTGCTTCCTTTCTGCATCCTTTTTCTTTTTTTTTTTTTTTTTTCCTTCCAAATACACCCTCCACACCCCCCCCTCTTTTATTTTAGTTGTGGCCTCAGTGAAGATGTGCAGCTTATTTTCAGCTTCCCGTGAGCTGCCTTGTGCTCTGGCATTTTGCAAAGGCAGGAAGGCATGGCTGCATTTCACTTGACCTTAGCAGCGAAGTGAAATCTCCTGTATGTCACTGAAGGATACTGACTATGCAGAAATTTATTGAAGCAGATTATTATGAACTGGACTGGTATTATGAAGAATGCACGGATGGTAAATATTTCTTTCTAGTCTCTTGTTGCAGAATTCGGAGCTTGTAAGATCGGAGCATCATTATTCAATGGTTTTTAAAAGGAAATACTCAGAAAAAGGCAACACCCAGGTGTAGCAGAGATGCCTGCACCTCTTTTGCACCTCGACATCTCTCGTGAGTGTGCTGCAAGAGACTGCCTGTATAGCTTTTTCCTCTCTGAAGGGAGTGGCAGAGCAACATATGCTGTGTATGAGCTGCCTTTGGGCAGGGGAAAGAATATTTGAAAAGCTAACTGTATCTACAATAATTGAGGTGATTTTAAATATACGGATGGTAATACTGATTATTGGTTCAAGTTTGAATTCTGTGTTTTTTTCTGCGTTAGCAATATCATCTATAATATGTATATATTTGATGTGTTAGTAGGTAGTCCATGTTTTCTCTCTGGTTATTTGTCTGTGAAAGAATTAAAAATGTAGATTTTTAGAAATGAGCAGGTTAACTTTTTGAATTGGCAGAATTACAAACTCTGGCAATCATTATCTTTTGTGCTATTTGCAATTTTTATGTAATGTTTGCTAGGGTGATTATTTCTGTATCAGAACACTGAACGTTTTTACCAGGCTTCTGATAGAAGGCACACAAGAAAGGGTAAGGAATTGCTAAAACTGTATTCTCTGCAGCAAGAAAAAAATCAAGGTCCCTTTTCGATGGCACTCTGAAGCAAGATGCAGCCTTTGGGAATGCAGAAGTTTTACACAAATTTTATTCTGGCTGGAGAGCTTAGCTTAAACAAGGCAAGTCCAAGATCACAGTGAAGCAAAGCACAGAAAGCAGGAAGGAGCGTAGGCCTAGGGGATAATGTACATATGTAATACACAGAGATATTTCTTTGGTAGTGCTCTACAATACCAGAGGGGAATGTGAAGCATCAAGATAAGTGTGACAAAATTAGAATGTTTTTTTATGGTTCTTTTGAGTGTCATGTGCCTCCATTTCAGAACTGAATGCAGTTTCAGAAGCTTGTTACTCTTGAACTTCTATTATGTTTAATTGATTACTTCTGTCCAGGTGTTCAAAGAAAGAGGTGCATATTTATTTGAGAGATCTGACCACTTTAAGTTGGATTGAATCCATTATGTAACCTTTATCCTCTCAGTTTAACCCTAGTAAATAGTGTAGCATCTGATTAATCTGCATGATGTAACAGCCTGAGTTGGCCTGCTTTTAGAAGGTTAAGAAACAGACCAGTTGTATGGTCCATAGAAGCTGTAGCGTTCCCCAGGTTAAAGCTCCCACAGGTAGCATTTTTTTTTGCAGTTGTTAATTTTTATGATCTTTTTTTCTGTTTGGTCAAAGTGTCATATGGAAGGGGTGGTGTGCCTGAATGTCTGAGCTAAAAGCTGATCTGCTTATCCATTTTGTCTTAAGCTGTGTGCTGCACTGGAGGAACTGTGGGAGTTCCATGGTAATGGAATAAGCAACAGGTGTTGGGCAAACATTTAAATACCTTGTGGGATGAGGGCCTCAGGTGTACAGTGGTGGTTGGTTGGATTCTGGGCTTACAGGTTTTCCTGACAGTGCTGAGCCCCTGCCCAGGATATTTCTTCCATAAGCCGACATCTGCAGAGTCAGCTGGAGTATGTGCTGGCAGTCTGCTTGAAGTATTTGGGAAGTTCTTCCCTAAGAGAAAGAAGGGTTTAATGTCTGATAGGGAAATAATCTCTCCAGCAGGTAAGGCACAATGCTTTTTTGCATTTTTTAAAATTGCTGTTATTTTTTTTAAATAAAGTATTAGTTTTTACTTGCTGAAGGGCAGTGCTGTCAGTCCTGTCTCTGCCTCTCAGGTGAACAGCAGTCTCAGGGTTCATAGAATTTTATAAGGTTCAGCTTCCTTTTTCTTCTTGGAGTTCAGGTATGTGAGAGAGGGGAAGATTTGAGAGATGTAGTGGAAGGCACAGTCTTTGGCCTTAGATACTGGAATGTTCACTGGGTTTAAAATAGTGTTGGCATTTACCCTCGACAGAGAAAGGTATTGTAATTGTGGTAGCAGAAAAAAGGCATCATAATAGTAGAAAACAGAGCTTTTCTGAAAACCTGAAGCAGATGACATATTAAAAGAGATGCCTGCCTCTTGATTGGTTTTTTATTTTTCTGCCATGTGTTTTTTTGATACCAGAGTCATTTTCCTGAGATTCTTTTTACATTTAGCATAGTGAGATAGGCAGTTGCAGCTCAGCTGACCTGTTTTGAATATCTATTTTAAGATAAATTGAAGCACAGTTAGAGAGCCAATTTCTCTGCCATACATGGACTCTCCAGATGTATGTGTGCATTCACTTTTGAATCCCACCCAGCTCACTCTTCATTATAAATATGACATTGGAAAATAGTGGGTGGTACATTAAAACTAATAGGAATCTTCACAGGGTAATATCCTACAGAATTATTTTTCTGATTAAACTGTTCATACATTGTTTGTCAGGGCCTCTGGGACTCAGATTTCCATGACTTTATTTAGTTTCCTTTATTTAATAATTATTTTAACAGCAAATGGTTTCTTGTTCTTCAAAGAAAAAAAAACAGTCTAAAATTATATTAGGATGTAAAGTATTAATGCTATTATTTAAGTTAATAGGTAAAGCAACAACTGACTGTTGCCTCAGATGTAATGAATTTCTGTACTGACTGACTGTAATGATATCTTCAACTTGCAGTTGGTAGTGGTATTTTTTTAATATCTTGCAAATGAAAAAATGCTCAAAATTTACAATTTATAAGTCTTTAAAAAGACTTATTAGAGTTGGAATCATTAATTAATTCTTTTACATAAGGTACTCACAGAGTTTATTTTTGGTAGGAGTAGGTGGAAATAGACAATAAAATGTCATACTCTATTTGAATTACTGATGTTAACTAACATTGCAATAAATTGAAACTTCTATAAATAACTACTACGCTATGCTTTTTACATTCATTTCCAAGTGTAATATTTTATAATATGAGTGACACTTGTCACCTCACTTGGTGTTAACGAAGTGTAGGTGGACTGGGGAAAGAGCTGGGCCTGTACTTGAGTGGGAAAGTAGCTATTTTCATAGCAGACTTGGACAGAATCAGTGATAAAGAGGAAAAGCTGAAACTTTTCTACTCTTATTATGAAAGATAACAGTATAAAAGTCTAGGTTCATCTAAGTTTTTTTTATAGAAAAAAAATACATTCCTAAAAATTTTGTGTGCAACTTGGATGAAAAAAGCATTATAGTAAACCCCACACTACCAAACAAGTAAACAAAAAGATAAGTGTATATTCACAGAAATTTTTCTGAATATGGTTGTTCCCTGCCTCTCTCTCAGTGCAATATTTTTCTAATGAACAATGCTTTCTACAGAAATCCAGACTGATTTTAGAGAAAATTACTTTTCTTTGGTTTCTTCCATTACTTGTTTATTTCTGCCTCAACAGTTTATAACAATGCATGAGTTCAGTTGCCTACAATTCCAGATGACTCTGTGAATGTGCAATTGGATCTTTCCTCCTCCTTTTGTTGGCCCTGAGTTTTTGCAATTTCTTGTGGAGGATATGGTGTCTTTCCCTTTTTTCCCTTGCCAGACCCATGGTGTGCTTGGTTTGTTACACGTGCTGAACCTTCTAACCACTTTTATGTTTGCCTGAGCCACTCCATCTTGTTCCAGCATCCCTTCCTGTATTTTCTTCCCACTCACATTGAAATGTTTTTACCACCTGTTATGTTTGCAGCTATTGTTTAGAGCTTCTCTCCTCTATTCTGTTTTCCACTCCACTGAAATAATTACCAGCAAGCTCACTAACTTTCTTTTTAACAATAGTAGACAATGTTATCTTGTACTGCTTGATCTCTTACAAGTGATTAGTTATTGTTGCCTTGCTTATGTTAGTGTGGTGACCCATCAGCTCCCTCATACTTTGGCCTCTTTTGTGTCCATCTCTGTGGACAGAGTAACCCTGGTGTTACTCTGAATCTCACTGGATGCTGGCACTGGGTATGCTCCTAAAGTCTGGGAGAATCTTATGAATGCCTTTAGCATGCAGTTTCTGAAACAGCCCTTGCTCTATAGGTATGCAGGTAAAATGCTCATTCAGGTTGATCTTATTGTGCTCCCATGATACATGACAAATATAGTTGAACCTTGCTTATAATCATGGAATTGTTGATACCATTTTCCTGGTTTTCTGCTTTTTGCCATGCCACTTCTTTCTCTTTACTCCTTCACTGACTCCCTGTTCTTCATCAAGTCACATAAGCCACATAAGGCAACACACATTGCAGCATAGAGATATTTTTGGTTTTATTCTGTTCAACTGCTAAGTATCTAGATAAGTATTTTCCCAGCAATTCAATTTCTTTCCCTTTCTGCAAGAGTAACATGCTGTCATTTTGGTTGAGTGACAGAAGATATTTTGTGTGGGATTTTGAAAGAGTGGGAAACATGAAACCTGTAAAAATTTGAACAAACTAACTTTACTTGACTGTACATATTAACAGAAAGCACACATTCAATAACCAATTTATCTCCCTCCCTGAAGAGCCCATCCCAAAATACCCACATTTCTTCAGCATATTTAAATCCAAGTGCTCCCATTTCATCTGCTGTTTTTAGACTTGTTGGCTTACAGAGAATCTCTTTGTTCTAGATGCAACATTGTTATAACAGCTAATTGTACAGAACTTAGATATTTTTATTGATAAAGGAAAGTTAAAATGATTTGAATGCATTGGAGTTCCTTGGAAATAATGAGTCAGGATAGGAGGGTTTGTTTGTATTGTGTCCAGCCTCACCCTTCTTCAAACTAGCTCCTGGTTTGTGTGTTTCCTGTTTCATGGCAGAGCTGCTGAATACACTCTGCACCTCAGTGCAGTTGTTGTGCTGGGAGTGTGCTCAGAGCACTGCAGCCCCCTTAACAAGCTTCCTGACAGGAGGTAAAGCCTCCTCATTCAGAGTGGGGATTGCAGCAAATACACCAATTTTACTTCCCAGTGACAGCCCATTAAAAAGAATCTTCATTGTAGTATACTAATTAAGTCCTTGGGTATGTGTTTACAGGAAATATTAAAAATCTCTTTTGAATCTTTCCAGTTTAGATTGTATATTTTCAGAATGAAATACAATACAGCTGCTTTTTTTTTTTTTTTTTTTTAATCCATAGCTGCTTATTGTTTGGTGTTGGTTGGAAACCTGCCTCGTAATCTTTAGCAAGTAAATGTTCCTGCACTGCTAAGGGGGTGTAATGCAGAATATATGAAAAATGTGTTGATAGTGTGAGGGTGCGGCATACATTCCTTCTCCACCCATTATAAATTTGCTCCAGCATTTATCGTGTGCTGATATCAAAATAGGAATTACAACACTTTCTCTCAACTTTTGAACGTCAGAGTCCTCCTGTGTGGTACAAGTTGATATTAGTCACAGTTCAGAAGCCAGCTTGTGGGAATATTCAATTGCTCTACTTATGTTGTCATGTATTTTGAACAGCAACATGTCTCCTTTCAGTGTGTCCCTCATAAACTGGATAGTTAGCTGTAGTTGTCTGCTTGTCAGGATTATTAAAACCACATCATGTTTGACAGGGCTGGACTTTTCTGTCCCTAGGCTTTAAAAGGTTCTTCTTGCATTCTTTTAATATGACTTACGGTTTTGGTTACTCTCTCAATTTCCATTTTCTAGCTATTACTGAAATGTGATAAATGGTCACTGAATGGCAAGTAGGTATTTAAGACCCTTATCTGATTTTAAGTATTTTTTAAAGAGTTGATTCACTGTTACAGGTAAGAACTGAAGACACAAAAGCTCTAAGCATCAGAAACTAGAAGCAGTCCTCATTATTATTAAAATTACATATTTTAATGTAATGATGTGGGGAGAAAGAGATAATCCTGTTTTTTCCCCTGACTTCTTGAGGTTATTGCTGTTGCTGAATATTGCAGTAAATTTTGGCAGTCAAAGATCAAGTTGCTTTGGGTGGCAAAATCTTTATCCAGTAATCAGTATTTCTTCCCTTAGCAACCACTTACATGTATTTCATATCCTTTGGCTGTTATTTATATAATCATTATTGCATTGTTTGCATGTAAATATCAAGAGTTGAAAACATAGAACAGAATCATTTATCATTATTGTGTAAAAGTAGTTGCTTCCCATCTCATACTACCCCACCACTGGTTCTTCCTCACCACTAGAGAGATGGTAATAGTGAAATTTTTCCATGAATCAAGCCGTTGCATTCTGCTGGCTTGTAGTGTAATGTTTGTCTGTCTGTTCCTAGCTGTTGTGTCCCCTCAGGGGATGGTGAGGTGTCTTTGCCTTGCAGGGCCCCCACTTTGCCTGCAAATGCTTTGCCCCGTGATGTGGATAGGAACACTTTAGCAGCAAAGGGCACCTGCTTGCCGCTGCAAGTAAGGGAGGCAACTTAGCAAACATTAGATATCTATAGCTACAAAAATTAAATAAGAAAGTTAGCCTGCCCTGTGTGTGTAGTCAAGATTAGCAAACACAGCTTGTTGGAAACAAAGAGGTCTGAGCACAGGAGATTTGTTTCTTGTTGAACAAAGAAGAGACTCATGCACCCCTGAAAATGCACTTGGGTGCCATACGTGGACTTGTGAGGTATTTCTCATCCCACAGCTTGTGGGAATTCTGCACATCATTCCTCATGTTCAGAATCGCCGAGACAACCCTTGGGGGGCTCAGAAGTCCTGGAACGTTGCCACAAGTTCTTGGTGGCTAGACTTTGAACCTGCATGGGATGCCATACCTGTATGAGGATGGGAGGATCACACGGGGATAAGTGGTGAAGGGATAGATTAATTATAGAGTGAAAACATAGGTTTTAGAATCTCAGTACAGGGGGGTTCTAGGAGACAAGATGGAGGAATTAGGGCGTGTCCTGTCCTTCTTCTTCTTCTTCTTGTCATCCATCTTTGATGGTGATGGTGGCACTTTGAGATTGGTTCTTACTGAATGTGCACTTGTCAATAAGAGTGAAAGGTATTGGGAGGAAAAGGTAAATATCTTACACATAGTTTTTGGTATAAAAATAAGCGGCTGCCCCGAGGGAGGTCAGTGTACCCATGGCTGGCTTGCTGTGCAGACCTCTGTCGGGCCAGGAGAAAATATTGTAGATAAGAATTAATAAACAACACTGAAGAACTGAAAAACCTGAAGACTCCTTTCGTCCTTTGGAGCGTGGGCTGCCTCAAGGCCACCCAGAGCCTTACCAGGCCATTTGAACAGCTGAGACGGGACAACAGCTGACTGAAGTGAAAAATGAATGTGAAAACCACAATATATGACAACTAATGGGATACGTCATTTAAGTTCTTTGTACCAGTGCAGTCTCTCCTTGGTATAAGCAATAAAAAAGCTCCTTTCCCTAGCCCAATTCTTCACTTAATGGTTCTAGTGTGTGGTGGGTGCTGCAGTCAGACTGTACTGCACAATAGCCCTGGGTATGAAGATCTCCCTGCTGGATGGGATTGGCTGTGTGTGCACAGGCTCAGGCTGTTCACAGCTCCAGTGAGGTCTTGCTGCATCGGGCAAGGTGAGAGGTGATTTATGACTCTGTGCAGTGCACACCCTTCTCCAGGTGTGACAGACAGAGGCTGGGTCAGACTTCCGTGTTGAGACACTTGCGGGAACCTACCACTGCACTCCTAAGAGCAGGGGCAGAGGAGATGGAGCCTTGTTGATATGAGGAGTGTCAGGGAGGGTCTTTCACCCCACTGACTTAGTTTGAAATATGTTAGTGGGGCTTTTGAGCAAAAACTGGCTGTTGTCAGAGCTGGTCTGAGAAGAAACATAAACCTTCTAGTAATTAATAGACAGATGGTCTCTTCCCTCCTCCACCCCATCTGCACAACTCAAAGCTGTTGCACTAAGGACAAGTAGTCAGTCTCTCCGGAGTTCCCTGGCTGAGCATGTGAGTGAGGAAAGATGGTATCCTGCTTTGTGGAGACCTTGCTCTGCTCTCCCCAAAGATACAGCCTCCGAGGGAATGACTTCCCATCGCCTGTGAGACTCAGGCATCGTTTCGTGTCTATCTGGGATAACTGCAGCAATGTCAGTAAACGAAGAAGAAAGTTATGAATATGACTATGAAAAGGAAAATGAGAGGAAACGTGCTTTTAACAGGCAG
The DNA here is from genome assembly GCF_028769735.1 of Zonotrichia leucophrys gambelii. Taxonomy (NCBI): domain Eukaryota; kingdom Metazoa; phylum Chordata; class Aves; order Passeriformes; family Passerellidae; genus Zonotrichia; species Zonotrichia leucophrys. Next base: position 45,794,020 of record NC_088171.1, on the reverse strand, counting down.
AGCCTTGAGATCTTGGAAGAAGGTACTTTTCACCTTTTGTTTTTAATATTTCATGGTAGCACATGGCAACCTACAAGTGATTTTAGTGATATTTGTGGATTAAATAGACAAAATTCTGTGTTTTACATGTGTAGCCAGTATGTTTGGATGAAGTATTTGTCTAATATCCAAATAAGATAAATCTTAATTTATGTATACTTCTTTAAATAAGAAAGGCATGATCAACAGATGAAGGCTGTGCAATACCTATTTTATAATGAAACAGAAATTGGGAAATCTTCTCTCTCTGGGATTGTAGTGCATTTTTATATGCACAAAATGTGTGTGTCTTATGAAACTGTATATTTTAGGTTGTCATTCCCAGCAGGTGCTTCTAGAACGGAGCAGCAATTTTGTGCTTATCCATGAATTTGAAAGCGCATAGACAGAAATAATTCAAGTGTGGTGTCTTGTGACTTAAATTTTCAATATAAAAACCAACCCAAAAATGTTGTTGTACTCTCTAGAAATAATGGGTAGCTGACCCATTCAGGTGGAAATGGGAATGCATTGAAAATCCTCCCGTGCACTTGCTGAATAGAGAGGGTGTCTATCCTAGGGCTGCTTCCAGCCAATCTGGTAACCTTCAGGATTTCAGGTAGCAAAAGCTGAATGCCCTATTCCTGTTTTTTCATGTGCTGTAAATTGTTCTCTGAAGCAGTAGTTTTATGGTAGAGAATTGTTACTTCCAAACGAACTATTGTAAAGCTGATGTAGGGATGGTTTGAAGGATTGTTAGCACAGAAAATGCGATATGCTGTGAATTTACATCCTTGTTCACCTCATGGTTAACAGTGCCCGTGTCCAGACTTCTTGGTGAATAAACCTTGCTCTTTGAATGCCATTGCATAGGATTCTCCTGTAAAAACTCACAATCAAATATCCCACCTGGTTTTCAGATTTGTGTGTCTATGTAAAAAAGAAAGATGCTGAAGAAAATACTGATAAAAAAAAAAATTTAAAAGTGGAGGTTGGGATGGAGGGGAAGCTTTCAAGGGAGGCCAGCTGACATTTTTTATATTTTATTCCTATTATTTTAGCAATTTAATCATTACTGAGGCATAGATCATGCTCTTCTTGTTCTTTCTGCTGACTTTACCCTTCATCCAGATCTAACAGTCTGAAGCTGCTCTTATTGATTCTGAGGGGGGGAAAGAAAAATTTGAGTTCTCTCTGGGATAAATTTAGCCCTGTCTTTCTACACTGCCTTCCTCTCAAAAGCTCAGTATGTGTTTGAAATGTCTTCTAAAGATGCCTTTTCTTCTCCACCTATGTGTTCATATCGCCTACACACTCAGTGTAGCAGAGATACAGATACACAAACCTATATATGGTATTTCTATGTATCTTTGCACGGAGGAGTACTTGCAAAGGGTAGTATTTCTCTAGGAGAATGGGTGAGTCAATCCATTCTGTAAGTAAAGCAGATGGAAACACCAGCATGTAGCCTTTTCATCCTGAACAAAGGAAACATTTTAGCTATATCTGGCTGTAAATCTGGTACCAGAAACAGCAAATCAGAGGATATGCTCCACTTCAACCATTTATAGTTATTGAAAAGAAGAGGATAAAAACTGTGTAATTAGGACTCCTTAACTGTTTGGCCTATTCCATATGCAGGATGTGTACTCACTTCTTGACTGTTATTTCCATAGTCATTTTGCTGTAGTGAGGTTTTTCTCTGTGCCGATGTTTAGATGCCGTAATTCCCCTGAGTGCTGTTTCTGGAGCCTGTCTTGGAATTAACGTTATGCCTGGCAGCATTGCAGTCAGCTCTCTTGATGAGAGTGGAAAGCACCTTTGGAATTGGCATTGCTTTGGAATTGTAAAGTTGCCTGACAGCAGTATGTTTACCTTTCATTTGATAAGATGGCCTTGAGGCTGACTGCAGTGAAACTTTGCTCAGGGATATCTGTTGATAGTGTCTTCTCAGATTTTCTTCATAAAGGAACCTGAGCTGTGAAAGGACAACCTGTCAGCTTCCTTTGATTAGTGATTTGTTGAGTCAGCTGTTTCTGGAAGGGAACTGTGTTTTGATTCTTGCTTTTGCAGCTGGGACAGGAAAGGACTCTTACCTACATAGGACCTATGATGGCAGCCATTTCCATTTACTAATGTAGCAGTTTAAAAGTCCTATTTATCTAAAGCACTTAGTAAGTGCAGGCAAAGAATCTGTCTCCAGTTGAATTAAAAAGAAAAAAAAGTCTTGGGATCATTGTTAAAATCTTAAATCAGACACTCCAGGGATCTGAATCCAGAGATCTGCTTTCTGGATCTGACTGAAAATGTAGGATACAATACAATGGAGGCCATTCAGAGCTCTGGAATCTGTGAATGCTAGAGCAAAAAAGATAGGAGCTGTTCTTGAAAACTTTGGCACAACCATTTCCTCCCAAAGAGTTGGAATAGGAAAAGACTATATATCTAAGAAAGGAGACAGCTGACAATGTGTGGCTTACAGGCTTGTAACTTCATTTTAGGATTTTTTAAAATGTACAGTCCAGATCCTGATGTAAATCTTTTCATTTATTAGTTATTTTGACTACAGTCTAGACATTTCTTGACAAAAAACAAATGGAAGAGAATGTCAAGACAGTAACTCGGTGGCTAAAAAATCCTGCAAAAAAAAGTTTTAATTTTGAAGAGAAGAGCTATCCTGAGCTGTGTCTGTGAATGATGTATGCATTAAGGAAATTAAGAGAATTAAGGTGTTCTCTCCAGAGACTTATTCTTATTTTCTTATTTCACTTTGTGTCTGTATTTTCCAAGTTACCACATTTGATCTATTTATGCTAATAGGAGGAATAAGTGTCTGATGCTCTTTTTGAAATTTCTTCCAACTTGATTTTTCATTCATCACTAGAAAATTTGATGATGTTCATGTCCTACTTAGAGGATGTACTTTGAAATTTTTCCCTGCCTGAAGTTTCAGGCAGAGGCTTTAGAAAAGAAGTAAAAGCTGTGGTGTGTTGTTTTTAAGGGGCTTTTTTTTTGTGAACCTGCATTTAGGTAATAACAAAGGTCTGTGTTTAAGGCTTGAATATTGAATTTGCTAAGCTATTTGAGTACCCTGTGAGAGAAAACTGCAGGAAACAAACACTCCTTAAACCATAGCCTTAAACAGCAAGATAAAATCTCTTCTTCCAGAACAATCAGTAGCTGCAGCTTAATATTAAAAGATTATTTTGTAAATGGTGCCATTGGAAGTACAGCAAGCCATGCTGTAGCATTTGAAGAAGACAAAATCAGTGTCTATTGGATTGTCTGTTGAACTTCTTAACTGATTATGTATCTCCCACAGCATCATGTTCTTCCAGACTCCTGCACAGAGCTCACTCACGGTGTGACCTGACAGTTGTGAGGCAGCTGGCACACTGTGACCGCTCCTTATCCCTCTAACCTGGGTCACGCCATCGCTGACCTCCCCGTCTGCCTTCTGGAGCCACTGGCCTGCTCCCTGCTTTGGGAGGCTTTTGCTGGGGGAGGCTGGGGGAACTGCTGGGCTGTTCCCTTAGGATTTGGATTTCTAGTAAGGTGTGACTCAAAAGCGCATTCTTCAAGCTCTGGCGACAGTAGTATCTTAAAATTTTTAAGGTCTTTAGGTGTGCGTGTTCTCTTAGGGCTGTCTCAAATGTGGCAAGCAACAGCAGATCTGAAGCCTCTGCCCTGGCTTAGCCAGGGCTGTCAAAAAGACCTCTGCATTGGAGGAGAAGATACCATATTTATCTTTAACTGCGAAAAATCAGTAACAGCTGACAGCATATTTCAGGTCTAATTTTCCTGAGTTTATTTGAAAGGTGATATACCTAATATGGCACAGTTTCAGAATTCCACATGTGCTTGGCTCAAGTTGATGTAGTGCTCACAGTAACCTGTGCCAAAGCATAACTATCAGTGGCTCTGGAACTGAAACTGTAATTTTTAGTGGGTGCTTTATCCTTTGAGTGTAAAAATAGCCTTTGAGGAATGAATCCACTGAGAGCTGAGGAGTCTGAGTCTTCCAGGGTCTTTGATGGCTCCCATGTGCCAAGTGGCAGCAGGGAGCACGGCTGCTCAGTCAGATTTGCCATGTGTGTTCTGGCCATGTACAACCTTCAGGATGCAATGTCCTTGCCATTGTATCTTTGGTGTATGTTTGGACAGAGCTGTGAGCAGAGGGGGGCGAGACAGAAGCTGTTTGTGAGGCAGGGCTTGTCATGACTGAGCAAGAATATAGCAGGCCTTGCCATAGTTAAAGGCTTTGGGTAGGAATCTGTTATGGAAAAAAAAGCACTGTCCCCTACTGCCACCACTATCCCCCTATTGCCAACCCAGTAAGAAGCATGTGTGTTTAAATGGCAAGAGATCTGTGCTGATGAACAGTATCAGTATACCCATGAACAGTATTAATTTTCCCTGAGGGAGTTTCTGATGAAGTAAATTTTGGTAGTGGGGAAATCTTCATGCACTAAAGCCTTCCCTGTTAGACTCTATAATTTTACAGGTCAATATTATCTGCCCCAAAAGTGAAACTTTACAATGGCATGTTAGCCCTCTTATGTTTCCCAGTAGTTAGAAATAGACGTGAAGAGGAGCAGTGGGAGCTGGGCTTTCCTTTTCAGCAGCTGCAGCTCTTTTATTTCATTAGTTTATCCTTGGTTGATAGGTCACAAAAATGAAGAGGGACTATGTGTTGAGGGATGCAGGGAACAGGAGCTGAGGATACCAGTGACTGGTGTTTCTTCCTCCTTCTATTTGAATCCTTTGTTTGGCAGGTGGTGGCTCTTTGCAGAAGCTGCCAGTAGTGGTATTCTTGTTCCCCTTTCCTTCTATGGCTGTCTCCTGTTCCTGCAAACATCCTTTACTCTAAGTAACTTGTTGAATAGGTGACTTTAAGGGAGCAATCCAGAAAAATGCATGTGTTCCTCCATGTCCTGGTACATCTTCAGGTTGGGAACCAGTGCTCCAGTAAGTAGATGACAAGAAATAAATGCAGGATATATCCTTTCAGCTGTACTTACTTTGGGAAACACAGGAATGTGATTACCAGTAAATTTGCAGGATTTAGGATGGTATAAAGATGGTGCTAGGTACTTTAGGCTGAGGAAATGTTTGATCTGTGTAGTGTTTGTCCATTTGTGTGTTTGGCTTTTAAAAAAGCCCAAATACTTTGAACTGCAAATGTGTCTCCAGTACCATGTGTTTAGCGCTGTCATGAAAATAATGTGAAGGGAGCTTTCTCTGTTCTTTATTTCCTGTTTTGGATCTGTGACATTAGCTTCAAAGCACTTATCAAAATACGTGAGGTTTTTTAATTATTCTTTCTTTCTGTGTTGCCTATCAGCCTTCTCCATAAGCTAAGAAGTGCAAAGTATATCTGATTTGGCTGTTTGCATGCATCCATGCACTTAGACACAGTGCTCCCTATCACCCTCAAGCAAAAAACTACTGATGTGTGAGTGAGCAAAAAGAGGTCAGTAATTTGGCACTGCAGGTTTTGCATTACAAGGCACTGTCCTTCATTTGCTCTTGTTTTATCTTTACAGCAGCACTACCAGGCTCTCATACTCATCAGAAAATCCATCAGGCTAAAAACCTACTATGCAGGATCCATTACATATGTGCTGTGTGAGGGGATGTTTTTCCACTGCATACTTCACTGATAACACCTCTAAACATTTTTTCAAATTAGTCTGTCTTTTTCACTGATAGATTTTTTGATCACTTAAGAAGTAAAAACTGAATTGGCCAAATGTTATCTCATAGTCCGTGGAGGCTGAATAACTAGATATTTAGACACTTTTTAGGATTTTTTTTTTTAAATGATGCTTCTGGTTTCCACTTTCCCCTTACTTTTCACCTTCTCTTTCCCACAAGCCTTGATTTTAGAGTAATTGAAAGCAACACCTTTTTGCAAGTTTGCCCTCCTTCCAAAAGCAAATCGTTCCTTTTAGCTACTAGCTCTGTGTTTCCACAGTATTGTATGTAGTAGTAGTAGTATGGATAGTACTTGACTGGCAGATTTTAATATATGTGGTCCACTGAAATTTATTTCTACTTGCATGTAGGTCCTTTTATGTAGTGCATAAAAGGACACTTCTGATTTGAAACCCCTTTACTCTGGCAGAGTAGTGTACAAAGATCTCTGTTTTGACAATCACCAACAGAACTTTGGTGGAAATTTCTCGATATAAAAGCTGTTGGTGACCAGATTCTACTTTGCTGCTAATAATGTCTGTTGTTATAATGCTATGGTATTGCCTTGTCAGGTTAAAGTTTAAATGGCAAGTTCTGATGGAATAACCTAGGGAGTATCCACACAATCAACCTTTATCACTCTCCCAACTGAGTGACTTTATTCTGTCTGAGGGAACACCATCGTTTATCGGCCTGGCTGTTAGGAAAGTTATACATTTACCTGAATCAGGATGGTGTGAAGTTGCCATAGTCCTGCTCATTGGTGATTGTTAAGTGCTAGGTACAGAATTTAAATGAGCTTGCTAATGACAATGTCAAATATTATTTTATAGCAGTGATGGAATGTTGTAACCAGGGGAACTATTTAGTGTGTGGTTGTATTGGAAACCTGCTGGCGTCAGGGTTTCTGATAGATGTTTTATAGCATGACTTATGAACTTTCTATATTTAAAGCAAAGTTGAGTTTATGGTGATGTCAGTTTGTGTGTGTGGATGAATAGTCTTCTGAACATTATACCTTCTGTTTTTATGGAAAACTTCTGTTAATCCCCTTTTTGCAAGTCACTGCATTTTTTTTCCTATAGAATCCTTATTTGTGTGCTTTTGGGTAATATAGCTTGTGGTTTGAAGATGTACTGTGTTTTTACTTCTGCAGTTGTAGAGTTATTATTTCTATTGATATGTTTGTCAGGTTATTACTTTGAAGCATAAACTTTTTACTGTTGCCACTTTCAGATTTACTATTTGGATAAGTGCAATTATATTTTGAATACTTTTGTATAGCATTCTTTGGAGTTCACTGGCAGTACTCATGTCAATGAATATTATAAATGTTTTTAGGATGTGATCTGCAAAAGTAGAATTAGAGAAATGGGAAAATAAACGAAGAAATTCAACTTCTTGCCATAATTTAAGCAACTTTCTGATATTTAAATTGGGAAAAATATCCTCCAGCATTTCAAGAGATATCTAAGTAATATAGCATTTGATGTATGTCAACTACCTTAGTGGTGATCAGCTGTATATTTATTTATATGCAGATTGTGCATTTATGAATTAGGTAGTGTTGTTTCCTTAGTGTGACAAACTGTCTCCTGCTAATATTACTGTACAGTTCTGCTATTTTTTTTCTCCTCAGTATGTAAATCCTATTAGGCCTGATCTGTCTCTTCCCCCGCCTTAGTGTGCACTAGAACAACATTAGCTTATCTGCCAGACGGAGCCTTAAGTGACATTGCCAAGGGTAAATCCCCTGAAGAGCAGTTCAGGCTACAGCAGCCTGATAACTCATAGTCCGTGTGATCCACTGAATTTCATTAACAGCTCTTTTTTCCAGAATTACAGGGTTTGAGGAAAAAGTGTAGTTGAAAAAAAAAAGGGTAGAGCAGAAAGTGCTGTTGTTTGCTGTGACTGTTGGTGAATTTTTTGAAAACTTGTTGACTTCTAGATAAGTCAGTGTAGCTTCTTAAAGGATCACCTATGGTGGTAGACTGAACTTCCGCATACTTTCTTCAGTCTGACAAAACTCCTGGTTCCACCTTAATGATTAACCATCTCAACCAGTCTAAGTAAATATTTGCTATGAGTGATACTGTGATCACTGTGGTGTGGCTGGGTATTACCAAAACCATTTCTTATTTTGCATGCATGCTTTGCTGTCTTGTACCATAAACCCAGTTCTTATCAACTTAATATGACATAGTTGCTTTTTGATGAACAGTGCCCCTAACAGTATTGGAGAGTTGGTTATTTGTGGAGTAATGCTACTGCATACCATGCAATGAGTAGGTGACATGATGGAATCCTAATCATATATCTAAGAACATCTGTTTTGACCTCCTGATTATTTTTTAAATAAACTCAAGATATTGTTCTTCAGAGAAGAAAGTTTTAACATTTTAAGTTTGTTCTGCTGCTGACAAAAGCGAGTACTTGTAACAAGAGGAGCATTTGTATTACCAGTATCACATGAATATTGGATTTTTTTGAGGGGGGGGTAGGGCGTGTGTTGAGTTTTGTTTGTTTGTTGTTTTGTTTTGTTTGAGTTTTTAGCTCTTGATGTGCTCATCCAAAAGTTGACATAAGCAGTTCTTTAGATGAAAACTTAAGCACATCTAAACTTAGAAAGATATTTCTTGCAATGGATGGGAATTGAACTTCAGTGATCCTAGTGCATGGTTTCCAGTTCAGAATATTCTGTGATCCTCCCCCAATGGTACCGCCTATCTGATTAATGTTTTGCTTTATTTCTTTGCAGTTTTATGTGCTGAAAGAGTGGGCCAGATGACTAAAACATACAATGACATAGATGCTGTAACACGTCTTCTTGAAGAGGCAAGTACTACATCTGTTTAAGGACCCGTACAGTGTGACAAAGTAGTACTGAAATTACATGGTACCACTAATAAACATTGTTGGTAGGTTGTCCTTCAGTGTGGAAGAATAAGGACTCTAAGTGTATGTACACTTTATCTAATTGGTCAGCTAAATATTCTTTCTAAATAAAGATCATTTGTTTAGCTCACTCAAATGGATTCATTACTGCTGGTTATTTTTCAGTTGAGGCCATGTAACTTCTTTTTGGCCAAATGTTTGCTCTAATGAAGGAGGAGGAGAAGGAATCATCTTAAAATGACACATATTTTTACAGTGTAAAACTGGGAGTGTCATTATTGATGGATATATTCTCTTCAGAAAATAATTTTAAAAAGCGCTCAGACTTCTTTTCATAATAATTTGTTCAGATAATTTCTTTCCAGACAAGTACATAGGCACAAAATTAGAAAATACTAGTACTCCATTTGCCTTCTTTCCCTTATGTTTGGTTGATTTGGTTGTTTTCTGTGGGGTTTTTATACCATTATTATGAAAATTGGCATTCCTGTAATCCTTAGCACTCAAGAAATGTCAAAAAGCAACTGTCATGGTACTATGCTTATGTTCAATAAAAATCATGATAAATTGTTGTACTAAAATCAGCTGTATTTCTGCAGTAAACTTGAACAATGGTTTGCTGAAGAATGCTTATGAGTAATTCTTTAGGTGAAAACTGTTACAATTGTATCAGTTCATGGCTGACTGCAATTTAGTTCTTTATACTCAATTGCTTGCTTGTTGCAATAGCAATGTCAAAAATGGCATCTTTCTAGCCAGTTGGGTGGTCTGTTATTCTTCTAATTCTGCAAAAAAACAAGCATGGGAATGAACACTCACATCTCCCACCTGTTCTGGATACCCCCCAATGCAGTACAGTCTTATATTTTGTGCTTTGAGCCAAACCCATTCAAACACCTCTGTACAAATTACCTGTTAAAACTGATGTGTTACCCAAAAGACTTCTCCTGGAATAATTCAACAATCTGTTAACCCGTTTGTGCCCTCTTCCCTTTGCCTTGTTTGGCTGAGTTTTACTGCATTTGGTCTGTGGCTCCTTCTAGTAATGATGGCAGCATTCTGCCAAACTGTTTCCTCCCGAGTCCCTGTAGCCAAATGTCTGTAGATCCAGGCATCACACTCAGGGGAGCAATGCTTGAAGGACTTGCTGAGCCAGTGTTTTAAAGTTTCTTGTGTACTTTCCTACCTGGATATTTGGAACGGAAAAATAAGGGCGTGTATAACACGCCAAACTTTATTAAAATGAATACTTTCAGTAAGCCTTTTTGTTTTGTTTTGTTTGGCCATCATTTCCAATGAAATTACTCTGTTCATAGGGATAGGTGCACTTACAGCACCTTTCTTTGTTCTCCATGTGATGGTTATCTTAAGAGATTACAGCCATTTACCAGAATTTAACTCCTTCTGTTGCTTTCACATATAAGAGCAAGAGAAAAAGCAAAAGCCACTCCTTGTCTGTCCTTCATGTTTGCAAGCTTCAGGTGCTTGCATTACAACGTTGAAAGGTGCAGCATTTGAGAAGATAGAAAAGAGAAGATCTTGAAACAGCATGTGTGCAGATATTTCAGAAATCTGTGCCTATAGCCCTGAAACTAAGGAAAGAAAGTGGCACCAGGCCTGCCTGGGTATGTGGTAAAAATTGGAGCAGGTCTCATCATGAATCTGCTTTCTCATCTTTTTCTAATAATAGTGTAAATGTGTCTTACTTCTCAGTATTATTTTTATTACATATAGCTGTAATAAATTGGTTCCCTAGCATTGTGTTAGTAAGAGACCTGTCCCCAAACTGAAATTTAGAACTGAATTGCTAAAAATTGGGTAGGAATACTGGGGAGGTTATTTGAAGAGCCTGGACATGGACTTACATTCCTCAAATTGGAAGTTAAAAAACATTGCTGCTAGATAGTTCCTCCTCTGTGAAGTCACAACTGCAGCAATATATTTTTTCCACTCAGTATTTACGAAGTGAGCCAAATTAGTGAACAATAAGTTGGCTTAAAATATGTCCAAACATATTTTGGATAACTTAGTGGCACCTGTTGTTCTGAAAGATTGTACATAAGATTGCATAAAGATTTTATGGCTTGATAATGCCAGTAGCTTTTAATGCAAATATAAGTCTGACCTTCAGAAACCATTTGGAAAATGCTGTTTGCAGATACAGCATTGATCAGTCACCTCTGTTTTTATTTACTGGTTATATAATAACTTTGTTTTTCCATTATGAAAGCCTCTTCATTCAAATTCATTGACTTCAAATCCATGTGAACACTAGCTGTATGTGTTGTAGGCTTTGTCATTAACATACACATGACATAAGGTAGCATTTAGTCATAAAATCTGGGTGGCAGTCAGTGGCAGTAAGTAAGCTCCAAACAGTATTTTCACTGACAGGGAGAAAATTGTTCCTCAAATGGTGTTAACTAAGGGTATACTGGGGAGTTAACCACCATTATACCACTATTAAAAAATCTAGTAGTTAATTAAGAAAATGATAAATAGAAATGCTTAATGAGCAGCGCAAAATTTTATGCAGTTTATCATCCTCTCCCAAGTAGATTACAGTCGCATGTACCAGCTTCTGCAAGGCTGAGACATCCTTATGTACATGTCAACAGGATAAGCTCCTTGGTTTTCTTTGTACTTGTGGTCAATTGTCAAGACAGGTGATTTCCAGTACTGTGCTCACAGAGGAGGGGGAGGAAGAGACCAAGCATGACATGAGAGTAACCACTTAATGTGGTTTGGGACATCTGCTAAAAGGAAAGAGTTAGGATTTGTTTTTATACAAAAGCACTAATGCAAAGCACTAACACAAAAATAGGAGCTGAATGTTCATTGTGGTGGAACTGGCTTCTACTCCTGCATAGCTTCTTGCCTTTTATTTGTAGGTAAATCGAGTGGAAACTGAAGAATGCTTTGAGAGAGGGTCAGTCATTTCTGAACAATGCTGTTGTATGCAAGATATGCATACAAGATATGTGAGAGTAGAAAAGGAAAATCAGCAAAACCCCCTGAATAAATAAGTCCTCACAGAAGGAAAAACTATTTATTGTTAAGTGCTTGTTTCTTCCATTTCAAGGCAACTTTACCCTCCCTCTGATCCTTTGGTAATTAAAAAAATATAAATTGAAATTGGCTTTCTGTTCTTAATGCTTCACAGAAAGAACGGGACTTAGAATTAGCTGCTCGGATTGGCCAGTCGCTGTTAAAGAAGAATAAATCTCTGACAGAAAGAAATGATTTCCTAGAGGAGCAAGTAGAACACATCAGAGAAGAGGTAAGATTTTTGTGCCTGAATGCTGTATATGCAGTGATGTGGGGAATTTTCTTCTAGCTTCACCTTGTCCACGCATTTGGCTGTGGGCAACCTGTTCCTGTGTCTGACCACCCTGCCTGCAAAAAATGTGTTGCTTATATCTAGTCTAAATCTGCTCTCCTTTGGTTTAAAACCATTGCACTTTATCCTATCACAACAGACCTTGCTAAAAGGTCTGTTCTGAGACAGAGTAGGGATCCATCCTGAATTAGGTGAAGTGTCTAACAACGGTGAAAAGTCTGTGAGGCCAAAGCTGAAGGAAAAACTTGTATGCCGAGACAGCAAGGAGACAGAGAAAGAAAAACAGAAAAGACCATGAGGTCAATTTGCCCCGACCTAGAAATTCCTTTGATAAAGAAGAACTGGTGCTAAGTGTCATGCAGGATGAGGGGGATAAAAGGAGGTCTGAAATTTTCAGGGGTACGCATGCCTTTTGAGGAGAATTTTCTCCATGTGCCGTAAATAAACATACCGAGCTTTACAACTTTTATAAAGTTGTGAGGTTTCTTCTTTTCTCCGCAAAACAGTTCCCATCTCCCTTATAAACCCCCTTGAAAGCACTGAAAGGCTGCAATATGGTCTCCCTAGAGCGTTCCCTTCTCCATGCTGAACAACCCCAACACTCTCAGCCATCCCTTATAGGAGAAGGAATATTTTTGTGACCCTCCTCTAGACCTACTTGAACAGGTCCATGTCTGTCTTATCCTGAGGACTCCGGAACTGGGTGCTCACCAGAGAGCAGCTGAGGAGGAAAATCCCCTCCCTCAACTTGTTGGCCATGCTACTTTTGATGCAGCCCAGGGGATGGTTGGCTTTCTGAGCTGGGAGTGCACACATTGGTGTGATCAATAAAACACACCAGAAAGCTTATATCATTTCAAGTAGCACCTGTGCTTTAAAAGAGGTCTTTAGCTGTAAGTACAAGTGTCACTAAACTCCAACTTAATGAATGCTGTTTCTCCTATTCTGAGGCAGTGGCCTTGCTTTTTGAATCTCACCTGTATGTGGTTTTGAGCAAGACAGAGAGTAAGAGAACGATGAACCACAGTGGAGTAAAAACTTTTAAAATGGTTCATAATTAACACTGCTCAGGGTTGTGAGATGTTGCATTATGAACATCTCACATAAAGGATAAAGTGCAGATGGAGTGATCAGTGATGTCTGATAAATGGTGGTGGAGCACACACAATGAAATAATATCCTTTGATGTGCCCCCCTCCTTTTTGGCATGGATAACTAGTTCTGTTCTCTCCCAAAGGAGTGCTGTTGCTTGCTGCCCAAGTCCCATCATGAGGCAGACCACTTTATTTGTGTGTTGGTCAGTATGACATGTACTAGGTATGTGCAAGGTGACTGAGCAGGACTGTGCATTCATATCATCCATCCAAAGTGGAAAATTTGATTGAGGAGGGTAGAGGACAGGGACAGGCTGCCTCTGTCCATGTCTGTTTTTATTTAGTGGGACTGAGGAGCAGCATTAGGAAACGTGCCACCAAAAATAAGCCTCTTACCAGGTGGCTTGGTATGTTGGGCCATATGTTCTGTCAACACCCCTCTTTCACACTGTTATTTTGATTTCTTCAGAAACTGATGCTTTTGAGGCAGAGCTCATCAGACTTTAAAGTCATGACACTTCTGTGTACTGAAAATCTGCCTTTAATAGGTACAGATTTTCTATTAAAACTGAATTTTGAATATTTGAACAGAACAGTAACTAAGACAACTGTCTTTAAGGGCAAAAGATAAGAGAAACAAAATAATTTGATACTTCTAAAATTCTGTAAAAATTGCCTAAAAATGGTTTGTCTGGGAGATTTGTGTTTTCTGTTATACTGGGACAAATTATTTCTGATGTGTGGTGTAAAATTAAGGTTTTATTGGTATATGTATCACAGCATGAATTATTTAGCTTTATATCTATATTTGTCTCATGGCAAGAATAATTTAGCTTTATATCTCTTTGACCTTTGTCATGACAAAACCTTCTGTCTATTCCATTAAGCAGACAGAGTTTTTCCTTTGTGCTGGTAACATGCCACGTTGATAGATACACGTTGGAGTTATAAAGACCTGTTCAAAGTGCATCAGATTCTTGGGTTTGTCTTTTGAGCTTGTTTTGTTAGGCACTGCTAAGTTTAAGAAGGGGCTGTGATCATGTTCAGTAAAAACTGTTGTAACTGAGATTTTTGATGTACTAGAGGAGAAAAGGTGAGTGGACTGAAGCCCTTTGGTGTGGGCACAGACACTTCAGTCTCAGCTTACTGTTTCACTACTATATTCTAGAAGCATAAACATACTGAGGAAACGTTCTTAATTGTGAAGTATTTTGCTTTACAGAGATGTGTGTGTGCTTTTTCAACAGAGAGTGTAGTTCCCAGGTACAGTGTGTCTATCTGCTGTTCAGTAAGAATGTTGCAGCTCCATGTTCCTTTCTCTGAGATGGTGCTGCCTACACTTTGGTATTGTCTTCTTTGACATTAGAGTTCAATATCAAAGAAAAGTAAACTGTAAATCTGAGCAATGTGAATTGTATTCAGGATGGAGTAGCTCACTAGGTTTTAGCTTCTCCTAATCTTTCTAAATCTCCTAGTTTCTACTTCTTTTTCCTCTATGTATTTTGGCCTATGTTTCTGAAGCTAAAATGGCAGCACTTCCAATGCAGTCAGTCCTCAAATAGCACCACCTCAAACCTGTGTTAACCTCTGGGTAATGCAGCCCTCTAGACCTGTTATTCAAGTTCCAGGTCACCTGTCAGAGTTTGTGTTTTGATGATAGCAGGTTTCAAAGTCCAGGTTTGATTTTGTTCTGTGTAAAGTGAGAGGAAAGGACAAAGTTGAATTATAATCTGGAACAATGACTTAAAAAATGGAACATTGCTTTTGGTCTATTAAGAGTAGAAAATAATGTTGTAAAGACAGAAATGCTCTTTGATTTGGTACTTGTATGTGTGCTTTTTGCATACAGTGTAACAGGGTGTCTTTCTTTTGAGTGATTCTAACTTGTTAAGTACTTAGTTGCTGTCAGGAAAAGCAAATCAACTCTATTCTTGAAACAGTTGTTCATGATTCAGTAAATATTGATTCTTTGAATTAAGTTCCAGGTCTTTAAATTGTTGTTCTCTGGGTGAGGATAATTTTATCTTCTAATTAAATTATTTTAAGATAGGTACAGTTATTTCATGAATTAGTTCTGAAGCTGAGTAAAGCTGTCAGGCCAGCAGAGGCAATTGGAAGCCTGAAGAGATGAGCTATCACCATGCTTGGTTTGTGGATGTCGTGGGCCTTGTCCCATGCACAGCGAGGGCTCAGTCCCTGTTGCTCGGTAACAATAACAATACCAACATGCACGATTGTGCAACGTGGCAGCATTCGCTCTGGAGGGCACATGTGGCAGTGGCTTGTGAAAATGTAGAACAGGCTATTTCTGTTCATAAAACAAATTCAGTGTTTTGCAGTGTGAAAATGTGTCCTGGGTCTGTCTGGGATGCTGATAATACTCTTCACCAGCCTACCTGGTGCTGTGCTTTGGGTTTGGGACTAAATCAGTGTTGATAACAATGTTTTGGCTATTGCCGAGCGATGCTTGCACAGCATCCACCAGGCTCTTTTCTTTTTCCTTCATGCCCATCCCAGCCTCCCCAGCTTTTTTTTTTTTTCCCCTCTTCACTCTGTCCACCATCTGCACAAGATGCTGGGATGCTGACCCAAACTGACCAAAGGGATGTTCTATACCATATGTTGTTATGTTCAACAATAGAAGGGCAGGGAAAGGAGGAAGAATCTGGGACATTCATGGTTACGGTGTTTGTCTTCACAAGTGACAGTTCTGTGTGCCAAGGTCCCACTTTCCAGTAAGTGGCTGAACATGCACCTGCTCATAGAAAACAGTGAATAAATTCTTTATTTTACTTTGCTTGCATGGGAAACTTTGCTTCACTTATTAAACTGTCTCAGCAAGAAGTTTTTCTTGCTCTTGAGCTTCTGAGTCTCTCCTTCATGCTATGGGGATTGTGAGGCAGACTGTGTGCTCAGCAGGTGGGTGCTTAGCTGATCACCAAAGTTAACACACCACAAAATGCTGCATCAAAGGGAAGTGTTGCTGGAAGTTACTGTGAGTGTTTCACAGTTTCACAGCCTGATTGAGATTGGAAGTGAGCTCTGGAGGTCATCTTGTCCAAACCTGCAGGACCCCCTACAGTCCATTGCCGAGGACCATGTCCAGATGGTGTTTGACTATCTCCAAGGATGCAGACCCCACAAGCTCTCTGGGCAACCTGTGCCAGGGCTCAGTCACCCTCACAATTAAAAAGTTGCACCTGATGTTAGCGAGGAACCACCCATGTTTCAGTTTATGCCTCTTGTTTCAGGTCCTGTTCCATTAAAAGATCAACCTTTCTGACTGTTCACCCTTTTGGAGGTTTGGAATGCTCGGAAATGGCAGTAAAAATAGTATCCTCAGTCTTTTTAATTCATACATAAAAAAACAGTAGCAAGAGCTGGAGATGATCTAGTGTCCACCCACAGACAGCATCTGAATTCTTGTTTCTTAAAGAGCTGAGTTATAATGTGCTGAAGGGAAGTAAATCATTATTTTTGGCTCAGCATTTTTGCTCTTCCTGAAATGGAGAAAGTGAGCCTCCAAAAATTAATGCACAAATTTTGTTTAATAGCTTTCTAAAATGTGGTTGGATGGAGATGGTTTTTTTTTTCCCCTTGCTATTTAGAACCCATGTCTCAGGAGGACTTGGTGCCTTAGCACTTCTCATTATGCAGAACAGTCATAGTTAAGTAAATGACCTTGTTTGCCTCAAATTGTGAACAATTCAAGTGCTTTTTTGGATTGCATCTGCTCTTTTGTTCAATGAATATGGAGTTCAAATCCGTGTAATTTATATTCTGTGTTTTTTTCCTAATAATAACTACAAAGAAAAGTATGCTTACAATATGAAAAGCAGTTTATTATAAAACAACATACTGTGCATTTTTTACATGGGAAAGTACAAACTGAGGGCCAAGTCTTGCAGTACAAGTGGAAGAGAATGGATGTGTGTGATCAGTTATGCTGTCTGTAGTTGTGCAAGGCAAATAAAAGTAATCTCCTGCTGCTGGCATCTTAAGTCACAGCTGTGAAGTTGTGTGTGTGCTACTGTCTAATTGGGCTTTTAACCCTTTTCTTGGAGAATAGCAATATAAAGTATCAAAGATGACATTTGTAGAGCTCACAATTCATTAGGATTAGGATTCAAAGGAATACTAATCACCCACTTTTGATGTTTTGTTAATTTTTGTTGCATGCATATACAAAGTATGGGAATCCCACATACTATTTTCCTGGAGCCAAAAAATCCCGGAAACTGACTGCAGCCTTCGCTGTTGGAACAGCCTCAGAACAGCAGCCTCCCACTCTGTGGTGGTGTTCTGCAGCTCAACCCGCACTTGAGTCACAATTGTAACCTTACTACACAAGCATTTCAGTAATTTTATGTAAAGCCTCTTGGAGAGGAGGAAATGTCAGTATCTGAGGCCTGCAAGGTCAGCATCCATGCCAGAAGGTGACAGTCATCACACAAAATGAATAAATGCAATGTTTGGCTTGATTGTGCCACAATTATTTCTTGCTGTATCATTGCAATATATCCATTACTGTGCATGTGAATCTAGACTAATGCAACAGTGAGTCAGGACTGCTCCTCTTAAAGAAGGTAAAAAAGAAACATGTCTAATGGCAGTGAATAATTGTATATTTGGACCAGTGAAAAATCATTTAGTGGCTACTTTAAACTGGTACACTTTCCCTTCTTTGTAAGAAATAAAAGAAATCATTCTGGTCTGTTCCAGTCTTGGACTCTTGATTTAGTCCAAGATGATCCCTGGAGAGTGAATAACAGGCTAATTTGTGGTGAGTTTGCTTAAAAATGTGTCTGGAAAATCAGCTTACTGATCTGTGATCTCTTTCTTTGTGTAGGTTTCTCAGCTGCGCCATGAGCTGTCCATGAAAGATGAACTGCTCCAGTTCTACACCAGTGCTGCTGAAGAGAGCGAACCGGAGTCCGTCTGTTCCACCCCGTAAGTCAATCGATCTGCAGCGCTGAGCTGTCATCTGTTGGATGATTTCATCACTTTGAGAAGTGGTAAAATTGCCCCAGTGTTGGCTGGTACTATAAATGGGACTTAGAACTTGGTGCAAGGTCCAGCTGGAAGGACTTCCACTGAGCCAGCTGGCTATCCAGGTGCCTACAGGAGCCAGGAGGGGAGACTACACAGGGAGGCTGCTGGCACCACACTGCAACTTTCAGAGGAACTGGGTCACTGTTGTGCTGGGACAGCTGTGGCTCTCGCTGACAGCAGCCCAATACACCACACACATTTGCATGTGCTAGGACATGCTATATGAGTGACCTTTGTGCTTGAAGGACCTCTGAAGGCACTAAGGGAAAATTCCAAGCCAAGGGAAAGAAATAAAGCATGGCTTACAGGGTGGGTTCCAGGCACTTAGCTGCTGAACAGCATTGCAGGCTCTAAGGAGCTGTCTGCCCTTGCAGAGTTATTGCTGCATTCTGATGAAGCAGCATTAATCAGGAGCTATTGCTCCCTGTAGTAACATGGTTTCTTTTCTCATAGCCTTGGCTGAACAACTTTTCCATAGGGAATGTGCAAAATAATAAATAACATTTTAAATGTTCTCTTTTGAAATTCACTACGAATTTATTGCTGCCCAAAAGTAATGGCATGAATAAACTCATAATAATAAGTATTTCATGTAGCTCTGTTTGCTTTTGAGACTTGTGTTCAGTCTGTGCTTCTGTAAGATTTGCCATAGTATATGTAAAAATTATTTTAAATTTGTTGCTTTTTCCTACAAGGCTGAAGAGAAATGAATCTTCTTCCTCCGTCCAGAACTACTTTCATTTGGACTCTCTTCAAAAGAAGCTCAAGGACCTTGAAGAGGAAAATGTTGTGCTTAGATCTGAGGTGAAATTGCTCCCTTTGTTTTGATTAATATAGTTGTTCATCTAAGTGCTAGAACACAGGTATTGAGAAGCTTGTATTAAAAGCTGAGAGTCTAACTAAGAGTATGATTCCACATGTAACAGATCCCTCTGTGATTGTTTAATCACCATCCTTTATCCTTTTAAATGAAGGAAAGGCTGAAATGTGGAATCACAGAATACATAGAATCACAGAACTGGTTAGGTTGGGAAAGAGCTCTAAGGTCTTTGGGGCCGACCTTAGACCAATCAATACCTTATCAACTAGACCAGAGCCCTGAGTGCCACGTCCAGTCCTTTCTTGAACACCTCCTGGGACAGTGACTCCAGCCCATTCCAATGTCCTATCACCCTTTCTGTGAAGAAATTCTTCCCAAATGAAGCTACGTGCGAAACAGTGTTTGTGTAGTAAGAATGTGCAGGAATATGGGCAGATTTTGGAGTCCAGGATTGCACTTTGGAAAAGGTTGTAAAGAGCTGACCTGGCATATACATGTGACTTGAGCTGCAGATCTCAGGTTTGTAGAGATTGGTCTCTGATACCAATTCAGTATTTGTCAACATGCAAATTTCTTGCATTACATTTCTTCATTTTGTGTTTCGAGTCAAGGCAGTTAATATTTTAAATTGAATGTGCTTTTCTTCTCTTTATTTCTTATAATATTCTGGTTGTTTCACAGATGACACAGGTTTTTAAAGTTTAATAATTGAATATGAAGTGAATAATTTTATATTTTCAAACCAAGTTTTAAACGTGGGAGCATGTTACCACTTTGCAAACATGTAGCAGAGTATAGCAGGAGAGATACTTTCCATCTAACAGTGACTATATGAAAACAGAATGTTACTTCCATTTTCCACTGCAAATGCAGGGCCCATTGTAAATAGGTAGTGCCACATCTTTGCACAAGACACCAGGTAATGGAGACTGCTGTGCTCTTAACTGAGAAGGTGCACAAGGAAGATGAGCAATAGATGGTCTGAGAATAATGAACATTAGAACTGAGAGAGCCACTGCATCAGGAGCTCTGGAGTAGGAAACCCCATGCAGCACTGCCTTCCCATCCAGGGAGATGAAGTCTGTGCCAGCAAGGCACAGGATGAAGCCAAATCTGAAACCTGTGAGCTGTGCAGTTCTCTGTAGATGCAGTCTGTGTGTGTCTGTGCATGCCCCCAGCTTTGGGAATAGGTTACAGACCCACCGAGGTGGTGCCAGACAGAACCAGCTGGCTGCAGCCATGCTGCTCTTGGCACTCCCAGAGCCACAGTGGAAAATACAAACCAGACAAGGAGGTTGCATTAAGGTTTTTTATGGGTTACAGTGCCAGAATTTTTCAAATAGGATCAAATAGCATGTTTTTTAAATACCTGAATGTTTAATTCAGTTATTTAAACCAAGCATTTCTTTGGTTTTTGATGACCCCTGGCTTTGCTCAGTGAGCAGATCAAGTCCTGCATGCTAGTACTTTGTATGCCCAAGCCTTTCTTTTTCTTTTTACTTTTAGTGCAAAATACACAAGTGACATCTAGTGGGGATATGGTGATAATGATGCAAGTTTCTCCATACAGTCATGTCTCTGCTGAATGTTCACCTGGCCTCTTTTTCCAGAACATGTGGGAGGACAGGCAAAAACTGTAGTTTCTCACTGTCTTCCTGAAGGAGTGATTAGAATAGCTTGTCTTTCTGAAGCAGATGGAAGTGCAACAACAGACTGGCAAAGAACAAATGTGCTAATGTAGCATATTTGATGTGGATTTCTTGAACAGGCCTGTCAGCTGAAGACTGAAACAATTACTTATGAAGAGAAAGAACAACAACTTGTCAATGACTGTGTAAAAGAGCTAAGTATGTGCCTACTTCTTTATACCTTTTTGAGATAGGTCAGTAAAAATCTGAAACAGATCAGTCAGTCATGTTTTTCTGTGGTAGTTATTTTCCTTTTACAAATGGTTATGAGGAGAAAACTTCTGGGCTGAAATTTCACAGCAGAAAATGTTGGCTGAAAGCTAATTTTTTCTCATTTAAAAATAGTTTTGCATTGAAAGTGTTCAGTCTCCTTTGAAGCATGAGCACTTGATGCCTTTCTGGTTGTGCCCTACTGTGTTTTTCAAAAATACCTTACTGTGAATTGGGGGTAGGATTTTGCTGAAGCAAGTGATGTTCCAAAAGAACATCTTTATGCTTACTTGTCTGATTTTGGGTTTGTGATGTTAATTTTGATTACTTATCTTAAAGGGGATGCAAACATCCAGATTGCCAATATCTCTGAAGAGCTAGCAAAGAAAACTGAAGATGCTGCCCGGCAGCAAGAAGAAATCACTCATCTTCTCTCTCAGATAGTCGACCTGCAGAAAAAGGCAAAAGCTGTAAGCAATCCAGTTGAGACACTACTGTTGTTATTTGCTACTAATGTAACTGAAGGACAGATTAAAATCCTCTCTGTACTAGAGCCTAAAGGAAATATACGACCTTCCTTATGTGGATGACCTTGTTTGGTGTTTATTATCTGTCATACTTGACTAGAAAGCATCAATTTATTAAATGATGCATAGATGGTTTCTCAAATGCAGTAGTTAAAATTATTTTAAATATTAGGTACAAAACTCTGCTCTGAGTTATGTCGGTGAGACAAGTGTGTCAGTGCAAGTATTTCAGTGGGCACATAACTTGTTTGGAGGTTCATTTAGCAAGGTGCAATCTAATGCTGTGTGTTCTTGTGTAAACATTTTAAATGTGTAGATAATTATTGCTGTGGAGGAGAGGTGAGAATAGTTACAATGTTGCTAATTATCTGTAGTATATGATACAAATATCACAGGACATCACAGTATTTCTAACATTTTTGGCATATTTTAGTGTGCAGTTGAAAATGAGGAACTTGTCCAGCATCTGGGAGCAGCTAAAGATGCCCAGAGACAGCTCACAGCCGAGGTGAGTACATTACTTAGTAAAACAGTAATTTAGTAGCTGAGCAATGACTGTTCGTTTTGCTATGAGAGGTTCAGTCTGAGTTGGATCAGAAATATTAAATAGTTTTGCCTGTGTATATGGAATGAAGGAACACTTATGTTCCTAATAGAGTTCAAACCCTTTTCTTTCCTATTCTCTGCTCCTTCAAATGACATGTATTTTGAAACACAGAGGCTTATGGGCTGTACAGGAACGCCTTTAGAGGTTGACTTCTCTAGGCTGGTAATTTCTGCTATTTTAACTAGTGAGATAACATGGAAGAGCTCATTGGTGCTCTGTTTGTTCAGTGTATAAACATAAGGCAGTCCAGTATTTCGGGTTGTGTTATGGATGCTACATTCACATAAAAAAAATGGACACGATGGAATGAATAAAGCTTGATCCCTTTAGGATGTGTCTTGCATTTGCACTACTTGGTAATGAAGATGGAAATGGCCAGAGAAGCTTTTCCAGTGGGTGGACCTTTTGTATCTGTGGTCCTCAACAAAGATTGGGCTCATGCCTCACCATTGCTTTCTTAGGAAAGAAAATGTACTGTATCTCTTTTTCTAAACCAAATAGCTTATTTTTATGAAAGTTGTAGGAATGAGAAGTTTCAGACTTCTCCTCCTTTGCCAAACTTAGTTGAGGTGGCTGATGAAGCCAGAAGCTATGAGAGCACACAGACATCTGTAGACAGAGTGATTACATAAGATGTGTTTCCTGAGAAAGCTAAAAATAAGCCATAGTCTTAAGCTGTTGAAAGCTATACGTGTATATGTATTGTTTGCATGAAAGTCCTGGCTTTAAAATTCTTAAGTCCTTTGGACCATTGTGGAATGTCTTGTCCTCAGACCATGATGTTTGTCACTGTGGTCATCATGGCATTGATTAAGCACTAAACCTGATCAGACTAAAGATGCTTTTTTAGCTCTGTATCTTCTCTTTGTCAATGATTTCACATGAAAGGAAAGGAAAGAAATGGAGCCAACAATTCCTTCCACATTGTTACCCTCCCTGCCTGCCTTCCCATCAGTTATTAATGATCCTCCAGTGATACTCAGTTGTTGGAGATTGATTCCTTTAAAGTGGGATATTCTTCCCTACACTATTATTGTTTGCCAGTATTTAAAAAAATTGGAGAATTTTTGTGGTAATCGTGCACCCCATGAGGTCTTGGACTGTTTTCTCTATGTTGTAGTTGCGAGAGCTGGAAGACAAGTATGCAGAGTGCATGGAAATGCTTCATGAGGCTCAAGAAGAGCTGAAAAACCTTAGGAACAAGACAATGCCAAATGCTATATCACGTCGGTACCACTCCCTTGGTCTCTTCCCTATGGTAAGCAGATTTAAGGGAAATCCTGCACACACCAAGCAAAGGAAGTGTGTTTGCATCTGACTTACAGCTTCAGGGATAGGATACTAGTCTGAGATAAGCATGGGTGAAATGTGTATTTGCATAGTCTTAAAGGATACCTGAGTGATCAGTTTTGCAACCTGGTTCTGAAACAGTGGTGCTGTGCAGCTCTGCTGCAGTGTTACATACAGCCTGCAGCTGTGTATGCTTGTGCTGTGAAACCTGGTTAACAGCTTAAGCATTAACAGGTCCTTACACACTTCTATACATCTTTGTTAGGCATCTCCTGTACTGTGGTGGCTGATGTTCATTAGGAGCTTCCTGTTTGTCTTCAATATCCTTGGAGATAACACCTCCTAATAACATAACTGTGATTTCCAGACATGGCATCTTTCTAGTCATTTATGATATACATTTTAGTTCTTCAGTCTAAATCTCTGAACAGGGTTAAAAGCATAACTTTTTATTTTATAGTGACTGAAAATTCAGTGATGCATTAAAAGAATGTTAGTTGTTAATGTGTATTATGGCGACAAGTTATGGTGGTTTCTCTGGTGTTACCAACTTGCTTTACCTGATTTCATGTGGTTATGACATTTAAAACTCAGGAAATATGCAGTAGTCTCAATGAAATGAAAAAAAAGAGTGGATAAGAATGTGTGCAGTGACTTGCTCTGCTTGCCTGAAAGTAGTTAGACCATTGCATCTAGAGTAGTTAGATTACATCTGAAGGCAATGGTATCGGTGGCTTCTTTTGAAAAACATTAATGTAATAATGCAGCAAAATCTGGCCTGCCTTGTCTTACTGCTGAAGAAAAACACTTTTTATTTGTGTTCACAAGAAGTAAATTGCCAACAAAGGCTTAGCTTGCCTTTTTGTGCTCCCTTCTGAAACTGAACACAGGCCAAATTAAAGTGCAGACGTTTAATAATACAAGTTGTGCTTGCAAAAATAATACAAATTGTGCTTGCACAAATACAAAAGTATGAAAAGTATGCTTGTGCTGAGATAGGTGTATAGGTTTTGTGTGAAAATGATTTTCAAATGTTGAATCATGAGACAAAAGATCATTTGGGTTTGTTAATGTTTGATAGTTGGACCCTACACCAGCAGTAAAACTTAGTGACCAGTTATGGAAAATTGATGGCCTGTTACCTCTAACATTATGGAGAAACTGTATAGTGCTTTATGCCAAGAATCACGTCATTTTTGTGGATGGGTGGATAATGCTGTGGGTTTTATGTTTATTCTAAATGAGAACATAAAGAGCAAAACTTTATACATGAAAGGTGAGTGTTACTGAGTATGGAATTCAGTCTGGGTAGTTGGATCATGTTGTTGCCTACAATGCCTTTATAAGGTTCTTAGGCAGATATTATGTATCATCAGATATAACTTACTGCAGGAAAATGAAGCTAAGCCATATTTTGTCAGTGCTTTAAATACCTACATTAGTTTTCTAGTCATTTTTCATATTTAAACCTTCCTTTTTTCTTCTAGAAATACTCTTCATTATTTATTATTTTGTATAAGTAATTTATTATTTTCTGTCATGCCAATTTATTAATGCTATGATATTTGTTTCTCTTTTGTGCTTATTTTTGACAGGATTCTTTGGCAGCAGAGATAGAAGGGTCAATGAGGAAAGAACTGCATTTGGATGAACCTGACTCTCCTGACTTGGCGTACGACTGAAAAGAATTAGTTCCTAATTGATTGGTTATATCTGAATTTAATTATTTGATGAGAAGAGAAGAAACAGGAAATAGTTGAGCCAGATATTCAGAAAGAAATATTTTTAGCTGAATGTGAATAATAGAAAGGAAAACAAATTGCCTAGTTTTTGGGGTGTTTTATTTTCTCCTAAAGCTGCTAAAAGAAAACACCTATATACTGGCTTTGCTTTGTCTTGAGAATGAGAAAAGATTTGTTTTCTTGTGTGTTACCATGCTAGATTTCTTCAAATACCAGTTAGAGGAGGAGTTCAAGTTCTTGGTGAGTTTTATAACATAAGTTACCAGGTTGATCTAATCCAGTTTTTAACAGGAAGAACATCAGGGCAGTAAGGGATTTGGAATGGTTGGGTACTTAGTGTGATGCCCATTATGCCTGTGCTGAAGTTCTGTTGAATTAAACAAGAGAGTAGTTTGAAACAAGTTAAGTGCTTGCGACAGCCCCAAAGCTATAGATAGATACAGCTTGGCAGAAATGGCCTCCCTGATGCCAGTTGCACGTGTACTCCAATAGGTTTATCTCACAGATTTGTACAAAGCATGGATTGTTTAATTTGAAATAAGTTAATCCAGTTTACAGAGTCTGTTACAGAAACAGAGTTTGCAAAACAAGACAGTCAGGCAAGGTACAGTAGACACTTCCAGAAACCTTCTAATTGCATTTACAAAATGCCTGACGCATACACTGACCTTTTCTGAGCCTGAGCCAAGAACTGCAAATGAGGCTTTGACAGAGTGAAATGTTGGTTGGAAAAATGTAAGATCAGAAAGTTGTGAGCATGCTCAAACCCCATAGGATCCTTTCATCCTTTCAGTATAATCTGAACTTAAAGCTAGTTTAACTTCTTTAGAATATCTTATTTACTTTGCCTGTACCAGAGGAGGATACTTTTTTTTTTGGTTGCATGACTTGTCTTGGTTTCATTTATTTGTGCAGTGGTAGTAACTTCAAGCTCCATGGGACTATTTATTGATAAATACTCTTAGATTCAGCCTCATAAAGATATACTGCTATGGACCTGGAGCCTCCACACAAAGGGTACAACTGTTGAGCACCCATGGACAGAAGGAAAGAAATTTAAATGACATTAAATAGCCTAAGGCATGCAGTCACTGTTACAACCTGGCAGTGTTACCTTTCAGATAGAAGAAATGTGCTATCCTTGTGTTCAGCTGTTGTTGAACTGTAAAATAAAGCAGTGGTGGCACTGCTGCAGCATGATGTAGGGTAATTTTATTTTGTCAAGAAATAAAACTGCTGAAGTTTCATCTGATGTCAGTCTTGAACCAGGTGAATGATGTTTGTTATGGTATGAAGACAATGGTGATAAAGAGTGAACTGTAGAAGTAGGTCAAATATTAGGTTTCCAGCCTTGGCAGTATCTCTCTCAAGTCCTGGTCCTTTGTATTTCTGGGATATTTTTCGATGTTTTAAAAGTGCTATTTAAGGGGATTGGAAATTGGTTTCAGAGAGAAAAGATACAGGACTTGCTTGCATGGAGATACTCAGGAGAGTAAATTCAAACTCTCCTTTAAAATGGATTAGTCAGTTTATAGTTAAGAGTTGAATGGAGATCAATTCTGGTTTTTAAAATGTCATTTTTACATAATGACTTTATGGCACTTTTAGCTGATGTACTGAAATGCTCTTTCACTTATTTTTTGTTACTATTTGAAAGGGTCCATGCACATGATTGTCAAATATTCTGTCAAAAATATTCTAAGGTGATAGAAGAATTATGTTGATGGACTGAATGTAATGGCCACACTGTAGCTGGTATGGGACCCTATGCATACTACTTTACAGAACTATACACAAAACCAAACCGTTTGATAGACCTGCAAATAGGAAGGGCTGTTAATAAGCTCTAACCTGTTTCTCTGTTCCTTCTCATGGTAATAAGTTATTGAGTGATTATTAACTGTGTGTGTGTTTTGCAGCCATCAGAAGCGGGTCTTCGAGACGGTGAGAAATGTCAATCAAGTTGTCAAGCAGAGATCCATGACTCCGTCACCAATGAATATCCCAGGCTCTAACCAGTCCTCTGCTATGAACTCAGTCATTTCTAGCTGTGTCAGCACTCCACGTTCCAGTTTCTATGGGGGAGACATCTCTAACATTATGATAGACAACAAGACCAATAGCATCATCTTAGAGACAGAGTCCTCAGACAACGGGTCAGTACCAGAGCACTGGAATTTGCTTTTTCTTTCTTTCTAACATAAAGGTAGTGTTCCTGTTTTCCTCCTTTTGTCTTATGTAGTGCAATTATCACAGTGACATACGTCCTCAAAATCTATTTTGTGCTTATAATTTTTAGGCACAAGTTCATTTTAAAAATAAAGCTTTTAGAAAGTACTGTGTATTGATCAGTCTGCAACTCAGACGCGTCCTGAGATGCAACATCACCAGATGATGTAAAACCACCCTTTGTTTTTATCTGTCAACACTTTAAAATAATTAAATTTTCACCATGTTACATAAATGCCAGGGAGTTCTGATTGCAGATGCAGCTACAGTAACTGTTTTGATCCTAAAAATGAATAAAGTGTGCATCTGTAGATTACCTAATATGAAAACTTACAAATTAAACCAGTCGGAACTTTGCTTTTTTAGCTACTTGCCTCTTCCCCCAGTACAGCTCCACACTATATGCTGTATATACTTTTCATTAAAATGGCTTCATTTTTCAAAGCAATATATGTTTGTCAGTATAATATACTCTTGTGACTCACTGTGGTGTTCTTACAGCATTGGCCCTTTAACACGGGGCCTGCTTACCTGAGTTTACATAACTGTGAGAGACACACAATGAGTAGACAACTCTCACCTCTTTGTAGGAGGAAGCTCTTAAGTAAAGTGCAGGTTTCCAGGCAGAAACTAGGACTCCAAATTTTTACTATGAAAGAGAAACAGAAGACTGGTGTTTGCCTTTGAGCTCTTCAGATGAGGAGCAAGTTGCTCCCAGACACAGTAATGTAAAGATACTGGTGAGTGTCTCAAAACTGTCATATGGAAGTCTTAAACATTTCTAACAATGTGTTTTTTCCCTCCCACCCTTTTTTTTTTCCTGTGTCCCCCTTTATGTTTTAGAAATGAAGACAGGATGAAGAAGCCTGGAACTCCAGGGACTCCAGGCTCCAGTGACCTAGAGACTGCCCTGCGTAGGCTCTCCCTCAGGCGGGAGAATTACCTCTCGGAGCGCAAGTTCTTTGAGGAGGAGCAGGAAAGGAAGTTGCGGGAACTGGCAGAAAAGGGAGAACTCCACAGTGGTTCCGTTACCCCCACAGAGAGCATCATGTCACTGGGAACTCACTCCAGATTTTCAGAATTCACTGGATATTCAGGAATGTCTATCAGCAGTCGCTCCTACCTGCCAGAAAAGCTTCAGATTGTGAAACCACTAGAAGGTGATAACAAAGGGCCTCGGCCTTTATCTGTTGTTATTAGTGACTCTTTGTGGTCCCTAATCCATCACCAGAAAGCAGGAAATCTTTGCAATACATACTCTTTTTACTTTAGAGACAGTACTCCACGCTGTTGGTTTGAGATCTTCTAACTAATATATTCTTCCACAAGCCTTAAAAGTGTTAGGAAACAATCCCAGCCAAAGCAGTAAAATCAATATTACAGGCCACACGTGCACATCATCAGTGCAGCTTTACATCCAACCTAAATGTTACCATTTCATAATTGGAGAAGGAAGGTGGATAAATCTATGAAATCTAAACAGCAAGAGTTCTGTAAATTAGTATCTGGAAAGGCTGTTACCTACTTCATTTAGTCCAGTTGGTCTAATAAGACTGTTACAGTGATTCAAAATTATCTCTGGACTTAATGCGTTATTTAGTGGTCACATGATTTCACTATGGCTTTGTGTTTCATGTGTGAAATAGGTGGGGATTTTTAAAGTCAAATTTCCTTCTTACATTGTCACAGAAAAAGGCAAGATAGAGATAGATGATAGTCAGGGCTAGAGCTGCATTTCAAGGTTCATTTCAATAGACTGTTTAAAAAGAGCTGTTAAAGCAAATGTAGTGTGGTCTGCCTGGCTTTCTTCAGTTGTTTCAGGTTGTAGCTGGAAGTTAGTTGAGTCAATTCCTTCAGATTTTAAACCAAATTAAGTTTCCCTGTAGTACTTCACAAATACACTAGGTAACATCATTTAGGTTGGCTTCTCTCTCTTTTTTCCTTTAACAAAACTCTTGTATTACATTACATTATGTGTGTTTTAATTGCAGAAGTTTCTTTTTTTTCATCTGTTTAGAACAAATTTATTTCATTTATGAGGAGCATATAGCATGGCACGTACTCAGAAGCAAAAATAAGCATTCTTATGTCCTGAAGAAAGTGATGTACTGTATCAACCTATCCAAATGAAACTAAAGCAATAGCACACAAACCCATACTCCTGAGCAGATTTGAATAGTTTGTTTTCATGGCTGCTTTTAAATGGTCATAAAAGTTCTTGTACCAGATGAGGGAAAGGATTATCCCACTTTGTTTAAGTTTCTGGTTGCTACCACTGTAATAGATTTCTGTCACCATCCCATTATATCTACTTTTGTCTTCCAATAAACTCTTAAAGTCTTTATCATCTTTCTATCTGTCTGGGTTTTTTTTTTTCCCCTTGGTTTTGTTCAATGTTTTCACTGGGTCATTTCTCTCTTGAAATTATTGCACCTTTTAAAGTACTTCCCATGTTTGGTTTTAGATCTTATTTGTAGCATGTTTGTGTCTGCCTGTTTCATAAATTTTGTGGTTTTTAACTTTTATTAACTAAAAATCTTCATAATTTTGTTTTTCATTTCAGCTTAGTTTATTTTCTGAGTATTTTTCATGAACCTTAGCTTTTTTTTCAACTTCATGGACGCCTTCAGACTACTGGGGAAAAACAGTCTGCTGTACCTGCAGACTGCTATAAGTAGCTGTGTCTTTGGTTTTATTACTGTTTTGGGTGCTCATGTCAAAAAACAGAAAAAAAAAATTAGTTCAATAATAAATTTGCTATATGTTAATGACTTCTGCTCCTATAATGCAATCTTTTAAATCCCCCAGGGAAAAAAGTGGCAGAAGAACTAAGAAATTAATCTTTTGCACCTTTAAAAATCAACACATGCTATCTTTTAGTCAAACAGGAGGATTGCTTGATGTGATTTGTTTTATAGTCCAGTGAGATTTGTTTTGTTTGTTTTTTTGTTTTTTTTAACTATGCACCTGTGACTCGTTGTGTCATAAGCACAAAATAGCACTATCTGTAGGAAAACTAAAACCTGGGACTGACTGTGTCTTCATCCACTTCACTGCAATTGTAGGAGCAACACACTGTGAATTTCTATGCTTTCTCTGATCCTCAAAGCCTATGTGCAATCATGCAGAGATACCAGGAATATAGGAAAAAAGTTTACTTTATTCATATCCTTATTTTATTCTTATTCCTTCTTCCTTCAGTGGCATGTCCCACTGTTACACAGTAATTCCCTCATGCCAACTGTTTCTGATAATTTACAAAACCATCTGGGACTGAATGTAGGCCAAAAAAGTGTTGTATTTCCCTCTTCTTTTGACTTCTGCAACTTTCTCTTTTTATTGGGGATTTACAATTGTTGGATTCCCTTGTACATTTGGGTTCATTTTCTGTATAGGAAATTA
The DNA here is from genome assembly GCF_028769735.1 of Zonotrichia leucophrys gambelii. Lineage (NCBI taxonomy): Eukaryota > Metazoa > Chordata > Aves > Passeriformes > Passerellidae > Zonotrichia > Zonotrichia leucophrys. Next base: position 45,763,409 of record NC_088171.1, on the reverse strand, counting down.
AAGCTCCTTTGCACAGATTTTATGAGATCAAGACTAGGGTCAGGTATATCTTGTTTATGATGGAGCAAAGGCCATTTTGATTTCTGTAGTTTCAATAAAACTGTTAAAGCTCAATATATTTTGGTAAATATATTTCCTATGGAAAAATATGAGATCTATATTGAAAATGAAGTGCTTGTATTCTGCTGAGTTTATTTTAAGTATAAATTTTGGTGTGCTTTAAGGTGAAAAAGATTACATCTCCAGAAGTTAGCATGTAGAAGTTAATTAACTTTTTTATACTTGCATGCAGTGCAGAAAGAAATTTTTTTTTCCTTTGTTCTTTAATTCTTGGAATAGACTGACAGAAAACCTCTGCTCTTAGGTTAAGGCTTGACAATATCTATCACTTCTTCACATTCTGGGGTATTTCTTTTATATAAAAGGAAAAGAACTTGGCCTTTGTGACAATTCAGAAGTAAACACAAGTTATAAGGATGTCTCTTCTCCCATTTTGGAGTTGTAATAGTTTCTACTTCTTGAGCCTTGAGGGTGCAAATTTTCTCTAATTTATCTAGATTTATTTAAATAGAAGCAAAAAAAAATATAGATAGGATCATTAGCCAAAGTAATCTAGCAGATCCATTTATTCTGAGCTAAAAAATTACAGATCTTAAAAAGTGACATGGGCTTAATTAAAATGCCACCCAGTGTTCCCAGTCATTCTAGAGTTTTTCCCTGTTCACTTCCTATTTACAGCAAGCTTCCTCGTGCAATATGCGAAATGGCAATTTTTCTCATTCCACAGGATTTTTCTCAGATTGAAAATGTATATGAGAGCCACCTCTTCTCTAGTTATTACAGTTGTTTAAGCTTTTAGATACATCATGTAACTAATTGAATATTCCTGGACTTTGAATATGGATGAGACATTTGTGTGCCAGCTTGTTGAATGAGTGGGTATTTCACTTTTCAGAGAGGGAACAGGAATAAGACTGCAAGAACTGCTCTGATTTGCAGGCAGAGGTGAAAAGAAGAAAATTTGGTTTGTGTCATATGACATATGTGATTTTAAGTCAGATTTTTCAACACAGTGATGATGGGCACACAGGAAAATGCAGGCCCCGGTGTTTAATTGCTACTTGAGGAATCAAATAAATTCTCCTTTGATTTCACTGGGTCCATCTCGGTGTATATATGAATTTTTCCTGATCCATTGCTGTTTCTGACTGTCTCCTATTAAACCTTGAATATTGAATGCTCTTCTCTGTAAAATGCACCTCCCTTTTCAAAACATTTCTCTGCCAAGGATGAAGCTACAGGTACAGTAGCATTTAGTTATGTAGTAGTTGAATTCCTGTAGCATAGGGCCCACACAGGCATTTAGCCTTGACGTGTAGTTCAGAGCTGTGTATCTGCTTACACATGCCTGAAGTTGGTGGGGTTTTCTAACATATGGTACAAAGCTAAAATTGCTGTGCAGTCTGTGTGACTACTGTCCTCCTGTTAGCCACTGGCAGAAAATTCTGGCATGTTTTCAGCACTTGTCTTAGTTTGAGCTTAATGTGGGAATAAGTGGTAAATGTTCCTCTTAGAGCTTTCTGTGATGGTGCTCAATCAACTGCTACAATGTAAATTCTTTCTACTCCTGCTTAATCTTGTGAATTGAAGTGGATGAGGATATTTACAGGGAGGGGATGTGCATGTGCACAAGTGTGCTGCTTCTCACCACCAGGCTTTGCATAAGTGCTGATGTGATCAGTTTATTACACACTGGTGTGGAAATGCTGAAGCATAAGTGAAGCAGTTTTGTGCTGTAGCATGTCTCCCTAGACACATTAAACCCAGAAACATTAAAGGTTTGGAGCTCCCAAACCTTTGATCTTCTGGATAAATTAAATGGGACTTTGTGTTTTAGGTCCTGGATTGCTTACTAATTGATTTTGGTTGTCTTTCTGTTCCCTTTCAAGGTTCTGCCACTTTGCACCACTGGCAGCAGCTGGCTCAGCCTCACTTGGGTGGGATCCTGGACCCGAGGCCCGGGGTTGTCACTAAGGGCTTCAGGACCCTAGACCTGGACCTGGATGAAGTGTACTGCCTTAATGACTATGAGGAAGATGAGACAGGTGACATTTCTTACAAGGGCCTAACTACCTCGACGCCAGTTCAGCACACAGAGACCTCAGGTGAGAGGTCACAAGCACAAGTGACTGTTTCAGAGAACAAGAATAACCCCCGCCAATCTCAGGCTTTCACAGAGGAGATGCAGGAGCCCGCGACTGACGATGATGAGGGGTCTGGTGAGGGAAACTCATTAAGTCCAGTAAAACTGACATCTTTACAGGATTTTGATTACTGGGCCATTCTCACGTCTCTTCAGAACAGCATCCATAATATTGCTTTGTGTGTAGCATCTGCACGATAGTGCGTGCAGTGGTTAGAACATAACCATTCTAACATTGGCTCAAAATTCGTTTCTTTGATAATCTTTTGATTTGTTTTTCAGTAACAGCATCTGTGGTCAATATTTTACTCTATTTTGATAAGAGAAGGCTGCTAAAAGGAAGTGGTTCATTCACAAACCTTTGTGTGGCATGTATTCAACATGTGTGTTTATTTAGTGCGCACTCTTAAGTGTGTGTAATGTACAGATTACGTATATTTTGTATTGCTGTAGTGCAGATACTCTTCTGACAGTTCATAAGAGGTGATGCCATGTTTTAGATGTTTGTACTTTGGGAAAAAAACAAAGTCTAAATGATTGGTGCACTAAAGGTTCCTCCATCTTGCCTTTGCTGAAACAAATGGAGTGCCTTGAAAACCGCCAAAGAAATTCTGAAAGTTTAATTCACTTACCTCAGATACAGTAACCTGTTTCTAAAGTCTGTCTGAGATAAAGAATTAAGGGAATGTTTTTATGCAGTCACTAATAACATTTCCCTTACTCTTTCTCCACCACACTATTAAACCCTGTCCTTCCTATTTATACTGTATTAAGACATAAACATTTTTAAGTTACACAGTACTGCATGAGTTATTAGCTACTCTGACACTAGAAGTCTGACACTGACACTAGAAGTCTGTTATTGCACAAGATTACAGATTCTCAAAACTATTGAAGTGGTTTGAGTTTGTGTGATTTCTCTCTTGCTCTTGGGATTTGGGGGTTTTTGTTTTAATAAGCTATATAGTCTTCATTAAGATTTGCCTCTGGTAAAGAATTATATTTGGTCCAGAATCAGAAAATTGGCAGAACTCCTTTTTTCTCCCAGACTTCTTGTGTTTTTATAACTACTTTAAATGAAGACACTTCCTTCCCTCTCCTTTTTCTGGGATAAATCATAATTTAATATTTGGCTGGTCTTTTGAAGATTAGATTGTCTCAGGGCTAAACAATAATATTTCTGTTATTATCATGACATGCAGAGAATCTTCAGCTCTCACTGCAGTGGCAGTTCAGTGCTTTCAGCTATTGAATATAAGCTACTTTCTACAGTCAGTTGTATTAAGGTTAAACTTCGAATCATGGAATCATTAATGCTGGAAAAGACCTCTAAGATCATTGAGTCAGGCATTAACCCAGCACTGCCAAGTCCACCACTAAACCATGTCCCCAAGTGCCATATCTACACATCTTTTAAATACCTCCCGGTGACGCAACCACTTCCCTGGGCAGCCTGTTCCAGTGCTTCAACATCCAAACCCTTCAACTTCCCTTTCCACTGGCAAAAGTTGTCCTTGTTCCATGAGGTCCCAGAAGGAAAGCCTATATTATTTTTTTTATATTAATATGAAAATAAATAATGCCTCTTCAGGCAGTTGTGTACCATTTTGGATATTATCCAGGTTTTTATAATTTTGAAGAGTCTGAGTAAAAACAGCAAGAAAAGCTGGAGATATAAGAAACATGGACTGAAATAATCAATAACTGGCCTTTTTAGGATCTAGGGAATAAAAGATTAACAAAATATATTATTAATTTTAAAATGTGTTGCTGTAGAGATGAAGGGAACAAGCAGTTCTTCATGAACTCAGAGAAGAGTAAATGTGAAAAAAGTGTTGCTTGGGTTACGTTTTTAAAAATTTTTTAAGTGTAAGAGTGTTCAACACAGGAACATGTCAAAAAAGTAAAAGACTCATTGTCATGTGCTAAACATAGATAAGGCTATGGTTTAGTTCCTTGATTTTTTTTTTTTTTAAAGAACAAATTACATTGTTCTGTTACAATGTTCTAACATTTCAGGGTAATAATTTGAATCTTTTGAGTAGAGCAATAAAAGTAGGCTGGCTCCATGTATACAAACTGGTAAGAAAGCCCAGTATTTTCTTCCATTTTCTGTCTCCATTATGATTTGAATATAGGTCACTGTTTATGAACAGGTTATTTACTGGTTACTGCTGACTTTTCCCAGGAAAAGTCTATTTAAACAGGGGTTTTAAGCAAATTCCCCACCTTATAAATTGACAAAGTAGATAAAATCAATGAAATAGCACTAGCAATCTTATTTTACCTTGTATTGTTTGCTGAGTCATTTTAATACATTACAGAAATAAATGGGTCAAAATTAATACTGTGTGTAGAATGAACAAGTCCACTGAAAACTTTAATTTCCCATTCTTTTGCCTTCTTTCAAATTGTCCTGTTGTACAGGATTTAGGAGTATCCACGAGCTCCCATATCATTATTGGTTGTGTTGCTCAAATGGAGTAAAGACACTGTGTCTGTTTTTTGTTGAAGCAATTTGTTAGGTGTTGTACAAGGAGGAGATGATTGTGGATTTTTTCACTTGCTAATGGAGCAGTACTTCTTAGGATCCACAATCTGCCCACTGAAGAATAGCTTTTGGGAGAAGGAGGTGCATGCTTAGTTTATGAGTTTATTTTGTATTTAAATATTTTGCAGCCATTGCTTCTCATTGCTTCTCCTCAGCATTCTTACCTCTAGATTTCTCTGTAGGAAATTCAAGGCAGGTAGGGGTGTGTATGGACATGTAGCACCTCATCATGAGTACAAGGTTACAGCAGCATTGCTTGCCTGATTCCAGTTGGGAATTGCTTCCAGTTGGCAACATACAGAACAAACTCTTGCTAGAGAATATGTAAGTCAAATAAAAAAGGAAAGAAAGAAAAATTTATGCACGGTTTCTAGCAATACTGCCTTTGCTTGTAACCCAGGATAGCTCCATTGCGGAAAAATCTCATTCAAGAGGTCTGTAAAAGTCAGAAGGTGTCTTCTTACACTTGCTGTTGGCAGGCTGTAAAGTGTGCTAGTTCTTCTAGCTTCAGACCAAAAAGTCTTTAGTAATACAGTGCCTACAAGGACCTTCCCAGCAGGTGTAGATCATCTTAGTCTGTTGGGCAGGCTTCTGCTTCAGTTGATTGTGTGCTCTGAGGTTTGTATCTTGCCTTTTTTGCACTGGATATGTTGTCTGTTACCGTACTCACAAGTACTATTCATATTGCCATTCTGTTGTGCAGAGTGCTGCTCAAAATGAGCCCCAGCACTTACTTTAACTTCACGGCTCAGGAGAGCAAACACTGCTGATGCCAAAAATAGCTTGTAGCCAAAACAAGTGTACTCAGAACAATGGTGATAGATGTTCTATTCTTGGGATAGTTAGAGTCAGAAATTATTCTGACTAGAAAAGGAAAAGTTATGTTCCTAGTGTTTTCTTGTCCATATGTTGAAACGTGTAGTACCCATTGATCTATAAAACAGCTTCTTCACCATAAATGCGTATTCTATCCCAATTATGGCACTGAGTATTTCAGGAGAAGTTGGCACACATGTGACATGTGGTCTGCAGTTAGTCTGTTGGAGCCACATACTGTGTGTGAGTAGAGTTAACTTTATGGAGGATTGTAAATTCCAAAGTTGCAGTTCTAGCCTAATACACAGGAGTAGGTTGAGTTTTGTGTATCACTTGTGTAGACTGTCAGCATAAGTGGAATTGTAGAGATGTTACAGGACACTGTGTTATTAAAATCATCTGGGACAAGTAATTTTTCCAAATTTTTTGTAACCTCAATATGTTTTTTTTTTGTTCTGTGAAAGAAACTAGTATATTATAAAACTGTACAGAATCTGTTTTGGAGGGAGGGGTTGTTTGGACTGGCTTTTTGTTTTGTTTGTTGTGGTTTTTTAATTCACTGGCTATCATGTTTCCCTTAAAGAAACAAACAAAACACCAGCCACTCAAAGCACTTAATAATGTTATGAATTTTCTGATTTTGAAGTTGGAAGGGCTACACTTGATGCAGTGTCTGCTTAATTGCCTGCTAGTATTGGGTGCATAAAATGGTCTTTCAGTACTTTTGTGTTTTTAGTTCTGCTGATTGATTGCTTTGAATAGACATGTGCACAGCACCACGGGATCAGCACTCTTGTATTCATGCTTACACCTTAACCAGTACATAGAGGGCTTTCCAAATAAAGGCCCAAAATAACACATAATGAATGTATCATGTTTGAGTTGTTTTTAGCAGCATTACTGAACATGCTTCTAAAAAGTTATCATTGTACAGAAAAGCAATAAATTTTGTAACTCTTCTTAGAACTAAGGTATTGATGCATATTTAAATATATTTTATTTTCAAATGGCATGAATATTTTCACAGTAATTATTTTTTTAAGAAAAGCTGTCAGCAGTTGCTTTCTATGCTGTTAAAATGCTTGAATTTTAATTTCGGGATCCTAGCCTGCATAAACTTATGTTGAAGCTACATTAAACACTTTGAAGTCTTTTTACATCTATGCTCAATGGTCATAAACATGTGAGAAAGTGACGTCAGCCAGAAGTAGACCCTGTCCAAAGAATACCTGCCTTTTTTCAGTTTTTCCACTCTTACTGTTTCCAAGGGCAAAATAAATGAAAATTTTGGAAAATCAGATATTCAGAAAATAATTTTGTTGTTTAGGAAACATAACAAAAACAATGCTCCTGGTGCAGGCGTATGAATTCCTGGAGGTTTTGAGTATTCATGGTTGCACCTGTAGGAGAGCACCATTTTCACATTTTACACATTTTACTGTTGTTTTTATCGCTTATCTCCTTCTTGTAGTAGTGGTTCACCCAAGCATCAGATCCAGCTTAATCTATATTCCCCCTATTCTGAAAATGGCCAGGCATTTTCAGTTCAGGTAGCATTGCATATCAGAGCTCTCACCTTTAGCCACCTGAAGGGGATGAACTCTGCTAAATCTAGACACAGCATGAAGCCACTGTCTTGTCTTGTGGATCCTAGTGGGGTTTCGTGACCAAGTTTCCAGTAATTTTACCTCACCCAAGGATGGAATTAGTGGGACAAACTGGCAAAAGTGAAGTCCATAACCTGTATTCTAGATGATCACACAGTAGGAAAAAAAAAGTCTCCTAATGGTCCTTCGTTATCCTGTTTTAAAGCAGGCAGAACTTTTCTGTTCATCAATGAACTCCTAATGCTTTAAAACACCATCTGTTTCTCTAAGGATGCCTCAGTCTGATTGTCATTCCATCCCTGTTTCCACAGCCTGTGCTAAAGAGATGCCCTCATTCCAGTGCGCTCCCTGCTCAAAAAGTAGGAAACCGGGTTCCCTCCTTCTCTTGAAATATGCCAAGAAAAATGATGGAGTAGAGTGGCTTGCTTCACTGTTGTACTAAAGCATTAACTTTGTGCCAGTCTGGATCAAACCATACTTTAAAAGTTTTCCTAACTTTTTTGAAGTTAATTTCCTAATAAAATTCTATGTGCCAGAATAGATGTTTGTATAAAATGCATATAGATTTTGGTCACCTTGAGCTCTCTGTCTCCTTCACTGTTATTTCAGCAAAACAAAAAATTTGAATTTTGATCCAATGGTACAAAAGTTAATGGCATCTCAGTATAACTACCTCTTACAAATCTTCCTCAAACTTAATTTGTCTTGACGTCTTCATGTGGGTGGGGGAGGCCACTTGTTTGCCTGCTGTAACTTTGTACCTTCCTCTGCACAAGCTGGTTGAAAATCCAGTGAAAATGGCCTTTTGAGAGTTCCCTGGGCAGAAGTCAGGTCCTGAACACACCTATTTTGCTGTTTACACCTAGCAGAATGGCCCACAGCCTCTGAGTCCTGCAGCTGGATCTGAGACAGATCTGAGAGACATGAAATCACTTTTGTGTTTTGTAAGGAAAGTCCTGTTAGTTCTACCAGAAGATGGAGCTCTCTGCCCTCAGTTTGACTGGAACATTCCTTTTTTTTTCTCAGTATTCTAAAAGGTGTTTTTACAACAGTGTTTGTACTTACAGAAGAGTCCCTTTCAGCTATGATGGTTTCCATTTTTCCATAATGCCTGTGAAGTTTTTGAGAAAACTTAACATGAAGAATCATTAATTCCTAAGTGCTAAAACATGATACAGCAGAAATCTTAGGTTTAGATTTAATTTTAATTAACGGGGAAAATGCACTAACAGTTTGCACTGGGTTCTTGATGGATGAAATTACATGGTGTTTCTGTAAATTTTGTTAAGCACTGAATTATGCACAGATTCTTTTTCATACAATATAAAGACTTGTTAAACTACAACTACTTTGGAAAAGAGGGTATAAGGAAAACATTTGGTTTCAGATGGTTACATGCAGCAGATGTTTATATCTAAAAGAATACTTTGATATATGTAAATGTGAAGATAGTCTTTCTTATTAGAAAAATGTATTACTTCCTCATGAACTTATACCATCTCAGGAGATGACCATTCCTATGTAAAATTACTAAGTTAGAAATTAATAATTTTGTTTCTATTTGATAAACTTTGTTCATTTACAGCAACAGGTTCTCTTTTTACTGTGTCCAAAGGATGGAAAATGCTACAGCAATATGATACAACCCATTGTTGACTGATGAAGGATGAAGCTGGTACAGAACTTTCTTAGTGGTATTTGAAGGGTGAAACACATCTTTGGAAATTGATAGATTTTTTTCATCACTTCAGTTTGTCTCCTCTGATTAGAGCTAGTGACTTCTCTACTTTTAGCAGCCTTCTCCTATCTTTGACTCATTAATAGCAATGAGTCTTGCTTTTGCTAATGCAGCTATGTTTCTTCAATGTGCCTGTCTCCAATCTGAGGGGATGCCCAGCTGATATTATAAATGGGGAAAATGCACTGATTGTATTACAGCTATGTGCTTTGGGTTGAGCTTGCAATCTTAAACCAGCATTGCTTTATTCTGTTCTCTATTCATCATCCAGGGATAATTGTTTCTAATTGATTTATGTTCAAGTCCTCTGTTTCTCTAAATAACCAATCTTTTCATGTCCAGTTATTTGAGTTCTTTCTCCAGATTTTCTTATAACTCTCTACAATATGGAGAGAATCATGATTGCTAGGCTGTGCTCCCTTGTAATAGCTTTTGTAGTGCTCACACTAATCTCTAAAGCAACTGGATTCCTGAAGCATCCTAATTACCATCTCTGGAGGTGAAGTAGAGCTTGTTGTTGTTATGCCGTGCTAACCTTTGAGTGTGTTAACATGACACTCCAGTGGGTCCTCAGAAATATCCCTCTCTAATGTACAGCCCTACATTCCAGCGCTGACTAGGAGTTACCTCACACTGTATGCTCAGCCACTTCTGCTTCCACTGTCCACACTGCCCATGCTCTACCCTTCCCACACTGCTTATCTGTGTTCTTAAAGGGCTACCTAACCACACACACTGTTTTGGAGCTGTGATACTTTATATGCGGAAAAGGGAACACAGCCACAATTGAGACTTGCCTTGCTTCTGCTGAGCTGCTCTGGGAGTTCAGAATGGTGTCTGGTCCAGCTGGTCAATCTGTCTGTCTTTTGCAATGTGTTCAATAGTTGTGTACTGTGGTATTAAAATGTGGCTTAATCAGGGAATGGCTCAGAGGGTTGGGTAGGACTGGCGGGGAGGGAGCTGCACATGGTTTTTATTGTGCATGTCTTTTGACCACTGCTAAGTTTGGTTACTAAGTAAGAGAACCTATGCAATCATGATATCTTTGATGTAATATTTAACTCTGGGTGTTTTTCAACCAGCTTTTCAAATGCATGGCTCTTAAATTCTGTAGTTATTTTGCAGTGACCACAGCTGCATTATATAGCAGGTTAACAAAGCCACGGAAGTATTTCTAGTAAGAAGAAAGAAGTTGGCCTAAGTCCTTCATTTTTAAAACTAAGCTGTATTGCTTCTTTCCCAAATCACTGATCTATCACCAGAATGGCAGTTTTACAGCCACATTTGTTAGGAAATTTGCTTACTACACTGTCTACAAATATTGAAAAACTGCTATACTATGCAGCTGAGGACATACATTTTTAAAGAACCTAATCACACACACAAGAGAAATGTCACAGATGTACAGTAGTGGATCCAAAAAACTACCACTTTCCATATTGTGGATATGAAAAGTCAGAGAAACAGCAATTAGTGTGTGTCCCTCCCCTCCCCACCCCAACAATCTGTATTCCTGTAGCATTAGCCAGATGGATCCATTACTGAGAAGTAATGGGGATACCTTTTTGTGGATCAATCTAAAAGCTGAAAGGTGTAAGCATTTAGAAAATCCTGGTGCTCCTGAGCTGGTACTAGAAAATTTTGCTTGTAATTTCCCACTGATACAAGTTGCTAGTTTAGATAAGGACTAGCATTTCAAGCACTGCCTGGCCTAAATTTGGTTTGAGCAAGACTTAATCTGCAGTGTTTGTGATCATGGGCAAGTTTCAGCAGACCTTTTTAGCACTGGCCTTGGAGTCCTAGAGGTGTTTCTTTTGGAGAACAAGTGTCTGTTTAACACTGTATATTTGGCCATTTCACTTTTCTTGCATTGATCCCATCAAGGTGCCTCATCACTTTTTGCATCTGTCTTATCAGCACACAGAAGTTTGGTTTTCCCCTTTTCTGTGTAAAATGCAAAGAATTTGCTTTTTTTTAATTTAGTACCTCATCCTGGGAAGTGCATGTCACAAACCAACTCCACCTTCACCTTCACCACCTGCCGCATTCTGCACCCCTCCGATGAGCTCACACGAGTCACGCCAAGGTAAGGGATTCCCGTGATGGCAAAGCCTTCAGCTCTATCAGAGTTTCCCCTCTAAGCAAAAGCAAATGCAGATCAATAGCATAAGCATAGACATTGACTGCAGTGGTGAATTACAACACACCCACCAATTATTCCTCCTGTTTTGAGTTACTGCAGCCAGAATTTGGGAGGCATGTGTGATGTTTTAAAAAGCCAAAGTTCCTTAAATTTTGTTGTCTCTAGTTAAGATATTGCAGGATCAGACATAACTATATTGGCTTCTGATATCCAAACTGGGCTACTCCTCATCTTAGACTAGTTGTAGTTGTCATATGTGAATGCACAGGATGTAATCTCTTATCAAAAAAGATGAGAGGCTTTTCCAGGGAGGAAGTTTAAAAATTTCCTCTCAGAAAAAAAAAAAAAAAAGGGGATGTGCAGTTTAAGAAATCCAGAACTACGTGAGGAATGGAGAAGGACAAAAGTCTTAATTGGAAAGAGGGAGATATCTACTTTGTTTCTTGGTGTAATTGTTGGAAATGAATTCATAGTTGCCAGACTGAAAGTAACAAGCTGGTGAAGCAATAGCAATTGGCAGTACGGACACAGAAGGCATTCTGTGGCCTTATGGAAGGTGAAGATCTGAGAACCAGAGGTGGGTGGTATAAATTTCATACCTAAAGAGGAAGCTTTCCTCCCATTGCAAATCAGGGTTTACAGAATGTTCTTTTCTGTTTATAAGGACAAGGTCTCATTGCTTTCTGTGCCCCTTCCAGCTCCCCTGTGGGAGTGTACCACTGTGCAGGTCCCCGTGCAGAGGTGTTGTGCCTACGCTTGTTTAGACATGAGATAGGCACTGACTGCCTGTGAAAGGCATGGAAAATAAGGGTGTTGAACATGAAAACCTGTTAGGTGGAAAAGAAATATATGATGTTAAATGTGGCTTTTTTGCTTCACTTTCTGAACTAAGTTAGTGATTAGTGGCCTGGCTGGTCTTTCTTTACTCTTTTCTGTCTTTTCCTTCAGCACAATTACTGAAGGGATCCTCTTATATGGCTGCAGTTCTATTTTAATTTTCTTGTTATTGTTGAGTTGCTGTCAGTTGAGATCATAATAAACTCTTTGGGTACAACATCTAACAAATCAGTCAGAAAAGATAGCCAAATGCAGTGCATTTTCAGCTGCCTTAGTTAAATGGAAGTTCATCATTCGTTCAGGAGAACAAAGAGCAAAACAAACAAAATTATGTTTTCAGCAGATGTTTAAGGAGCTCCTCCTTACCAACTATAAATGATTCTTCACAGGTCATGTGAGGAGGACGAGAAACTGCGTTATGTCTCGTTGTGATGAGAGGAGGTGTAGGGCAGACACTGTGACCCAGCGTGGTCGGGGGTGAGCAGCACTGCCAGCAGCATCTGTGTTGGCAGGGTCATGTACAAGGAATGCTAGTGTGTGTGGCACCAGCTAACCCCAAGAGGTTTGGCATTTTCCTACCTGGTTGCATTTTAACCTGTGCTACCCCAGGTGTTGCTCTAACCTGACTAAATTTCATCCAGCTAAATGAAATGCTCCTTTATTTGTTTCTCTTCTCAGTCTAACTCTGAGACCATCACTGGGCTGAGCTGCTGAGGCCACTTTGAGTCTGTTTCTGCAATGGTGTCCAGGGCACCCTGTGGTGTTGGTCAGTTTGATGGGAAAAATATTTCCCAGTTAAAGCATTTCCAGAATGATCCAATGGAAAAAAAGGCAACATCTGCAACTGCTTTCTTGCAGGGATGGCTTGGATTTTATTTGCACTGTAATGTATAACTGTGCTGAAAAATTAGTAGAAATACTAATCTACATGCCTGTGCAACTGAAATCTGTATCTGGAAAGAGTGAAGCTCTCTAAACTGTTGGAGTGCTATAATTTTCATCTTGTGACTAGAATATCTTGGATGCCTGGTAATTAACACCATATGTCTGGATTTCTGAAATGTATATGGTCATACCTTGTAGAAAGTCAGTTCATGCAGTAACTTCTCTTTCTTTTCTCTCCCTCATGCTTCTCCAGACTTCTGTATTCTGTATTTAGCTGTATGGGAGATGCACCACAGTGGCAGTCACTGCTTTTTAGTTCCCCTGGAATCAGAAATATGAGGGTCCAGCTTTAATCAGTGCTTAAGAGAAGAATTGTGAACTAACTCCTTTCCACTCAGCCTTGCCTTCAGAGTGGGTGTGCTGCTGCAGTGGGCATGCACGGCCTCCTTAGCTGTGCTGGGAGAGATCCTTCTCCCTGCTGCTGCCTCAGCCCAGGCAGAGAGGACAGGACATCAGGATGTGCCTTAGCTCATCTGCCACCTGCACTGACAGCCACAGCACACACGGGGGTGCAAGGAGACCGAGTCCAGAGCCACCTAGCAAGGCTGCATTTCTGATTACATCTGCCGGTTTTCTCAAATAAGTGTTTCACTACAGTATACCAGGAGGAATATATGGGATTCCTCTTGCTGAATTGCAACTGCAATTCAACTTCCTCAGTTTCACTTGCTTATGGTAAAGGGTGGTACAGTTCCAAATCATTGTTAGAGATCATGTTGGTTAGATCCTATTTAGCCTTGGAAAGAAGACATGACTTGACATTTCATAGCATCAGGCTAATATTTTCTTAATTAAAAGTGCCTTAAAGATATGCTGATTTTTAGACGAAGGGACTAGAGTTTCCAGTGTTATGTGAATTCACATCACCTGCTCACTGTAAGCCATGGATCTAGTTGATGTTCTAAGCTCATCAGAAGCTGCAGGTCAAAGCATTCCAGGATGTCTAACCTGATGTGCACAGTAGTATTGGCTACACAGAGCTCATTAATGTAAGGTGAAATGAGACTGAAAATTCCAGTCAAGACACCATCTCAGCCCCTTTTGTTCATATGGGCTAAAAAGGTGTAATTTAGTCATTGGCCAGAATCTTCTCTTGACAATCCAACCAGATTATCTCAAAGTGGCTCTTGGAAATGCTTTTCTTGGTGCAGAGAACCCCACTTAAGTTAAAGTCGCACATTTTGGCTGAGCCAATCCAACAGCATGGCTCTGCTGAAAGGGGAAGATTCCACTCTCTCCCCTGTCCCCTCCCTCTCAGCTGCTTAGTTTTCCCACTGTCCTGAACTGGCTTTACTTTCTGTCTGACTCTTTGCTGAGTGTCTTCTACTTGTTAACCTGGCAAGGTGAGGGAGTAGATTTCCTTCTTTGAAGGAAAATGGTGAGATCACATCAGTGAATCCTTTGTTAGCATCAAGTGTTGCATTGGTCAAGACTCTTTACATGTAATTAGAGGGGACGAACGCATGTTTAGGAGATATTACTGTGGATTTTTTAAAATTTTTTTTAATTTGTGTGTGTGTCTACTTGTGGCAAAGACCATAATTTGCCCGTGGTTAGAAAAGGTTGGATTTTTTTTTTTTTCTGAAGGTGCATGGAGCTCTTGGGATTCTCTCAAACAGCCATGAATTTGGAGTGTCATAGGTATCCCACATGCCTTGTTTCTGGAATAACCAAGTACACCATGCCTTAGCTGAATGAGTGTTCAGTTCTGTGTGCTCAGAAGGGGCACTAAAAAGTAAATGTCTTGTTTACACCATTGGTTCAGTCTCCCGCATTTCCTTGTTTCTTAGAAGCAACTTGTTGTGATCAGGAAGAAAAGGTGAAGGTGTTGATTACAAACCTGTAAATAGTTTATCAGGAGAAATGTGGTGCTGGGTGTTGGCAGTGGCATTAATCCTGTGAGACTGGGCTCTGAAGTGTGCAAAGCAGAGATGTGTTTTGTGAGATCTGATGGTTTTGCACTTGTGATCACATTTGTGGGCGGCTGGGAGCTTCAGTGTCCTGTTCACTCTCCAAATGGATAAAAGGCCCTGCTCAGAGTTAAAAATCTTGCCTATAGTAAATTTTAATTTTCTAGTGGAGAGAATAATTTGAGTGCTCCTTTGCTTTCAGCCTTAACGCAGCACCTACTCCAGCTTGTGGCAGCATTAGCAGTCTGAAAGGCACCCCGGTGGCCACTCCCTGCACTCCCCGGCGTCTGAGTTTGGCCGAATCCTTCACCAACCTCCGGGAATCCACGACAACGATGAGCACGTCCCTGGGGCTGGTGTGGCTGCTGAAGGAAAGGGGCATCTCAGCAGCAGTGTACAATCCACAGAGCTGGGACAGAGCCAGCAGGAGCACCCTGCTGAACACGTACTCCCCAAAAATGGCAATCATTCCTTCCACTCCACCAAACTCACCCATGCAGACACCTTCTTCTTCCCCTCCATCTTTTGAGTTCAAGTGCACCAGCCCACCTTATGACAACTTCTTGGCTTCGAAGCCTGCTAGTTCAATCTTGAAGGAGGTGAGGAATAAGAAGAACATCAGGAACAGCGAGAGCCAAACTGACGTGTCTGTTTCCAACCTCAATCTCGTGGACAAAGTCAGGAGGTTTGGTATTGCCAAAGTGGTGAGTTCAGGGCAAACGTCAGCTGCTCCTTTAACTGAGGACCAGGGACCTCTTCTCTGTGGGGCACAGGGACCAGTGAGGGCCCTTGTTCCTGGAGGCCTGGCACCTGACGGCCTCCCCTTGGGCTGCCCTGCCGTGACCAGTGCCATCGGGGGCATCCAGCTGAACACTGGCATCCGAAGGAACCGGAGCTTCCCCACCATGGTGGGTTCCAGCATGCAGATGAAAGGCCCAACGTCCCTCACTTCGGGGATCCTCATGGGAACCAAGCTCCCCAAGCAAACTAGCTTACGATGAAGGACTTTATTTTTACAGCTAGTCTTTTTAAATGAAAATACTCGGATTCTTTCTCCAATTTCCTTTCCCTTTCCCCACCACCCCTTCATTGCCTCTTGAGTTTGACAAATCAACTTTGTGCCTAATGGGAGAAATGTGTAAACTTTGTATAAAATGTGTAAATATGTACCAGATCTATTGTAACTAATTGGATTATTTTACTGTTCAATCGAGTGCAAAAGGCTCTATGTTATGATTGCTGTATTAAGGTTAACTTGCTAACCTTTTGAAAAGGTTTTTTTTTAAGATGCACTGAAAAAAAGAGAAAGAGCAAAACCAACAAAAAATAACTTGACTAGAAAAACGTGAATTCTGTAGCTAGCCTAACTTGAGTCAAAGGTGCATGGGAAGCTATTGAATGTGTTATGTGAGACCTCTCATTACATCACTTGAAGCATGGGAGCATTTGTGCTTCGTTAAATACTGAAAAAAGCACTCAGTTTAACATATGGTAGTTTTAATTTTGCCTCTGTAGATGAGTTGAGCTGAGTTATTGGAGTGCCTGGCTATTATGCCTGAATGGATGAAACCTTACTTTTTTTTTTCCTGTTCTGCATTTGCCTCCTGCCCAGGATTTATAAACTTGAACTAATACTGTGTTGAGGTCAGCAGGCCTACTGGGTACCTGGGATATTGACATATTCCTACCACAGCTGTTTCCTTTGGCACACCTACACTTTGTGCAACTTCTTTCTTTGTTGTTCTTTTTTCTGTTTTGTTTTGTTCTTCAGTGCTGCACTGGATTGTGGAAGGGAAAATGCTTTACTATGTGTTGCTGCCACTGAATCATGCTTTGTCAGTGCGCCCAAAGAAAACAGTTTTCACCACTCGCGAGGTAAACATGGCAGCGACTTCCTAGAAGTCCCAGTTGCGGAACAGATCGACAGATAAGAATGTTATAAAAGAACATGTAGCAAAACCAGTGTTAGGAAAGGTGAGTCCTTGAACCTCAGCAGAGAACCACAGAAAACATTTAGTAACGGAATGGTACAGGCAGGAAAGAGCAGCTTGCAGCCCTCGTGCTGATCTTCGTGTTTCATGCATGTCAGAGACCGTGGCCTTGTGAGCAGGGTGAGAATATTCTCCACCATAGGAGAATATTTTTTTCAGAGAAACCTTCTTCATCTAAAGTCAGACCCTAGGACAGGTAAAAGTAGGGGAAATGCTTTATTTTCCCAGTGTTTTTAAAATCAGGAAAATTCCTGCCATACACACATATAACCCCTACTTTTCAGAAAGGAAACATAAGACCTCACGCAACCTTTAGTTGCCAGGCAATCCTAATTATATCACAGTTTTTTCTCTGTTTCTCCCAACCTTCTGCTGGGTGTTGTAGAAAGAGTTGCAATACCTTGGAACTGGAACAGACTGGAGGGAGCTTGTTTCTAGAGCGGAGCTCAGACATAAATATTTTTTGGAAGAGGGGATGGAGAGGAGCAAAGCAGGGAGGGTTTAGCATCCACTTTCTTTTCCTTGCACTTCTTGTGGCATCTAAAATCAAGCTCCCCGTTTGTCGCCATTGTCACACTACACGTAATTGCCGTGAATTGCCATTTGTACCAGACTGTTACTAAATTATTAGCACTGATAATTTCTTGTACAAATGAAACTGTCTTTTAGTCTTTGTGACGAGAGATAGGTGGGTGGTTTGTTTCTTTCTGAATGAAGTAGTTATTGCAGTAGTGCTATGGACACTAAGGATATTTTTTGAGAAAGAAAAAAAACACATCGGTCAGTTACAGCATGTGTTTGAAGACTTCTATTTATTCTATGAACTTACAATGTTTTAGTAAAATGCCATCAGCTCTGTTTGCTGTTGTATGTGTGCACTTATTGCAAGTAAATTTAAGTATCTTTTTATTTGAATGTATCTTAAACCAGTAGATAGAATAACAGTTGATTCTGACAAAAAGTCATGGACTTAATGGACCATTTTATATACCCAGAGGAAGAAAGCAATACCATAAGAGAACTTAAAGTGTAGAAGGTAATCATGCAATTGGGAACTATTATTTAGCCTTTAAATAAGCTGTAGGAGCTGTCCACCCACCAGAGAGAGCAACTGTAACACATCAGAATGATGGAATTTAATTTTTTCTTCACTAATATCAATAAAATAACAGAAAAGTTGCATTGTTGTGTGTTATTCAACTTTTTCCTGTTCTTTTAAGGTGATAAATCTTCCACCTTGATCCCTTGCTCTTATCTCTTAGTTAAAGCAAAATAAGAGGCCATCCTTTGTTTTTTAAAAATTCTGAGACATAGAACTGATTGGAAAGTTTTCAGATTTTAAGTTTGCTGAAATCAGTGAAATTTGAGTCAAAAGAAAGAAGAGAAGCAAATGTACCTTTTGATTTTTTAATTTGAATTGTGAAAATGCAGAATTGGATGTTGTATTATTTCTTTATTATTTTTGAGAAGGAGTTTGCGCTCTCCTGCCTACTACAGTGCAAAACCTGCAGTAGCAATACGTGAAAGTACAGAATAAGGAGGAAATAGCCTGTGTTTTTCAAAAGAGACAGAACTGAGCTCTGCTGTTAGCCAATATCTTTGTTACTGAGGGAGGGAACATTATGGTGATCAAACATCAGCTAGTGAGGAGCTCAAAACACCTGCACACATGGTGAAAGCTAAGTAATGGAAAAGGCTCCCTGGAGGAGGGAATAATCAGGCAGTAACTCATAGAGAGATTAGACAGCCTCATTGAGGAGAAGGATGTGTGTGTGTGTATATGAGGTGGAGAGGGAAAGAACAGCATTTATATCACATACTTGCTGCAGAGAGAGAATGGGACAGCACTACTGCCAAAATAAACTCGTGGAGGCCTTGCATTAGTGTGACGCAGTGCCCTACGCCAGCTGTGGGACAGGCTGATGCCAGGGGCACAGCCAGGGACTGTCAGGGAGTACAGACACTCATCCTTCCTCTCTGCACAGCTCTGAGCCTCAGGGAAGCTCGTGGTTGGAAAGTTAATGGTTAACAGGAGGGATCCAGGGAGGAGAAGCACTGTGCATCCAGCCCTGCTGGCCTGGGAACAGGAGAGGTTAAGCAAGTGCCAAACCGGGGAAGGTGAGAGCTGGTTCTGACATGCACAGAAGAGGGAGTGTTGAAACTGTCCTGCACCCTGGCAATATTCAAGTATCTCAGAAACTTTTCTGGATGCATCTTCACTTCTGGTAATCCTCCTATGAAAGCTGGGTTGGAGGGGAGAGGAAGAGGAGGTGCTGAGGATTGTGTCTAAGACTGGGCTGTAGATGAATCCTGAAAGACAGGAAGTTCTTTGGAGAGCCAAGACTGGCTAAAAATGTCTGTTGAGACTTCTCTTTCTTTTACGTGTATCCTAAGCATTGGATGGCCCCAAAACATACTGCTATTGTGCACAGAGGTAAGAGAGTTCCTCCCAACTCCCTGAACACATTTACTGGCAGCTCTCTGCATTGAATTGAAAAGTCCAGCAATGCTGGTGAGATGTGTCCTGCCTTCCTCTGGTACAGACAGCAGCTGCTGCCTGTGGCTTGTATTCACAGTGAAGAATTAGCCTCGTTCAGCTGCGCTACCACATCTCACTGGGTGCTGCTCAGACCTGCTTTAATTCACTTAACAAGCCAATTGAACCACAGAATGCTAGGGAAAATAAAAGGCCTGAAAGTTACCAGTGCTGAGCAATGTCCCTGGCTATAATGTAGGCAGTGGGCTTTCATGTGAGAACTGCATACACTTGAGGAGCCAATAATGTTTGTGTTTAAAAGATGACAGAGATCTTTGTCCTGCTGAAATAGGTTTCAAGCTGTGCTGAATCCAGTTGCTGTTCAATTGACACAGGTACTTAGAAATAATTAGAGCTTTAACAAGCCCACAGCACACAGGTTTTTTCTTTCTTTAAGGGAATTTTAATGAACTTAGGGGATACAAAAATTGAACACATTTGAACACATATTGAACACATTGCTGCTCTGCTGGGATGTTGAAATGCTCATCTTGTTTGACTTGCAAATTCCTCTGCTCAGGCCTTGGAGAGGAGAGTGCCTGGTCTGCTGTCAGGCTTGCTGAAATGTGCACAGCTGGGCTGCAGCTGGGAACATCTGGCTGGGGCATGTTGCCAGCCCACACGCAGCAAGGATGGAGCAGCTGAGGATGCATCAAAGCCAGGGAAAAGAGAGCAGGATCCACACATGTTCCTGTATGAAATACCAGGGGAGATGAGCCTGCTCAGGGTCAGGTGCACTGGTGCAGCTGAGGTTTCACTCACATGCTGCCCCAGCTCCCAGGGAGAGCTGCCCCCTCCCCAGGCAGGGGTGCCCCCTCTCTCTTGCCTGGGTTTCCCTTCATTCCCACAAGGAGCACTTGCTGTATGCACCTTTTTCACAGCTGTTATATGCACAACTCTGCAAAAGGAGAACCACAAGATTCTCCCAAATAATTTATGTGGAGTTTGCAGCAAGCTGCTCCATTCATGGAGATTTGCCCAGCACCTGTTTTGAAATAAAGTTAATAAAGCTGGAACAGAACTAATTGAATCAAGCTCATTGAGAAAGTAAACTGCAATTAAACACAAAAAGGTATTGATTTGCTATTTTGCCAGTTTAAATTTAGCACCTATGCACACGCTTTCATAAAGATAAATTTGGATAAAGCTAAATTAAATGTCAAGAGAGTTGGCAGTGCCAGAAATCTCACATCCCAGACAGCACCGGGAGGTTGTGTCAATGCACTGCTGTGTGTGCTGGAATCTGTGGGGCATTTCTTGGCCCAAAGCCTTTGCTGGATGCAAGGGGCTCCTACCCAGCTGCAGAGCCTCCATTCCTAAGGCTGCTGTTTCCCTTGGGTTAAAACACGGCAGCTGGAGAGAGTGGCTTCACTAATGCCACTAGGCAGGGCTGCAGCTCCCAGGGCTGAGTGACTTTCCCAGGTTTGCTGGCTCCCCTGTTTAGCTCAAATTAGCACCTCCAGGTCACTTGGCAGCTGAATGGTGTCTCAGCAGCCTTTACAGCCCTTTCCCATCTGGGGAATTTCCTCTGCTCCCAGAGGAGCAGGTGATGGATATTTTTATGACAATGAGGATTATGCTGCTGAGCTGCCAATAGCCAGTGGCTAACAGCCAGCTCCCCTTGCCTCAAGGAACAGCACAGTGTCCCAGAGTCACAGTCCCTCTGCACAACTACTGAAATTGCCCCTGTAATTCTTTATTCTTGACCCTCACTCATGTCTTACTGCCTGTAAGAAATGAAACAAATGAGAAAAAAGAAAAGGTTTGGTGGTTTTTCCTAATGATAACATTTTGCAGTAGTAAGGCTTGATTTGTAACATCACCCACTCCCAGCCCCCCTGCGATATATCACAATATTACACCCTTCATCAATTTAAGCCAGGAATGGAAACATTTAAAAATATTGCTTGAATGTTCCTGACATTAATTTAAAAAGACAGCAAAGGAGAAACTGAGTTTTTTCTAAAAAAAACACTTTTAAAGAAACATCCCTTTGGTGGCCAATGCATAAATAAATGCATTTTTAGATTCATTTATATTTTCCTGAATTAAAAAAAATAGATTAATTGGTTTAATCTCTTTTTTGAAAGCTTTGGAAAAAATGGGAACTTTGCACTATTTTGCCGTGAGCAATAACCAAAACCAATGAGAGAATTCAGGTGATTTAGGACTTATGCTTGGAAAGGAATCTAAAAAAGCCAGACTAGGTGGCTTGGAAACTGGGTGACTGGGAGGAGCTTGAGAGGAAGAAACTCAGAAAAGCATTTCCATGTTTTCTGTATGAGATGCACCAAAAAAAAAAAAAAAAGGTGTTACTAGAGAAGAAAACTCCCTGTTTGCTTGTTTGCTGAATTCTTCCTTTCACTGCAGATTCTGCAGTGCTGTTTGCTCTCCCTGCTGCTGGGAGCAGCTCCTCAAAGTGTTTTTGTGCTCAACCCTTGGCACAACCATTTTGGTTTTTTTTCCAATGTTGGTTTTAGAAGAATTTTGGTTTAGTGCAAGTATTTTCTATGTATTGTTTTCTACACTTTGTGTTTGCCTGTCAAGTGCTGTAGAATTTGCTGCTTCTTTCATTTGGCAAGCACCTGCTTTCCCATGTGTGACAAATATATTCCTTTTTGTATTAGTGCATACATTCGGGAGAAACCCTGTGAATTATGTAACGTGGAAATCACCTCCTGTACAATTTAGGGCATTCCTCAGATGTGAGATCCAGCTGCTGCAGGAGACCCAGGAGCTGCAGGGAGGTTGGTTACCTGTGGTGGAGGAGGAGCATGCAAGTAAATCACTTTTTTTTGCAGCCTGCCATGGGCAGAAGGGAATGACTGCAGCAATTCCAGGGTGCTGGCTTTGCACAATCGAGGCTCACTGCCCAGCTCTGAACTTGGGGTCCCTGCCCTGCTCTGAGCCAGGTAAGAGCTGGGCAGAACCTCCCTCCTTCTCTCCACATCGGTGGGCAATGGCCAGCTCAGCCTCTGTGATACTTGGGGCCACCTCTTCCCTGTGAGGATTCTGTAACTGGACTGCTCCAACCCCTCTCCCTCTCACAGGATCACCTTCTGCTCTGTTCAGGAAGCTGTCTTCACCCCCTCCCAAATGAATGCTTAGCTCACCATACAGCAGGGAATGCTCTGTTTATTCTGTGATTTGCAGCCATCAGCAGAATTTTCACATTGAATTCACAACATAAAACAAATAAGCCAGGATGATGAAGCATGTTGGTGTCATCCCTCTTTTTCACTGTTTTAGCACTGTTGTCTGTTCACTGGAAAGATGTGGGCTCAGTGTAAAACTCAGTCCTTTGCAAACAGGGTCACCATGAAAATAGCTGGTCTTTTCTGGCAGTATTGTGCTGCTGTATTTATATTTAGACAAGTTCCCTGGAGTTCAAAGCTTTTGGGATTGACACAAGATTTCTCTGAAAAATATATAATCTGACTATTCAACCCATGGAATATATTTACAGTGCCAAATAAAGGCATTATGCTATCTCTCTTTTATAGTAAGACACCCAGCAACATGCAGTGACAGGACAAGGAGGGATAAGTGAAATCATTTTAATATAGTATCAATGTATGAGAAACCACAAAAGAGAGAAAATGTTTTCTGGAAAATTCTGCATATGTATAT
Source organism: Zonotrichia leucophrys gambelii (assembly GCF_028769735.1). Taxonomy (NCBI): domain Eukaryota; kingdom Metazoa; phylum Chordata; class Aves; order Passeriformes; family Passerellidae; genus Zonotrichia; species Zonotrichia leucophrys. Next base: position 45,740,502 of record NC_088171.1, on the reverse strand, counting down.
ATTGCATTGTATAGTCTTACAGACAAACATGTCAAATACATGATTTTAAATACTTTAAAACACTGATTTGAAGAGGACAACAAATTGATTTATCTTTTTTTTGTACAGCTATGGGAGTGTGATTTTTTTTTTTTCCTCATTGCTATAGTTTGGTGTTCTTCAGGAAGAATACTCGTATTCTTCAGCACTGCGGCGTCCAAAATCCATCCAGCCCATGTAGTCTCTGTCATTTATCCTGTGAGTGGGATCAATGCTCTGTACCCTGTTTCCCATCACTGAGAATCTTCCAGTGGAACCTAAGGAAAAAGCGTTTGGGAGAGCAGAGAGTAAGACGACACATTTTCCAGGTTCACCCGTGTTCTGATCTGGCTTGTGCTCATTAGCAGATGTCTGCAATAGTTGAGATGGACCTGATACAGGTCATGTAACAGCCCTGTCATGTCACTGGGGAAAACATCAATAGAAACCTTATAGGTAATGTCCTGGAAGTGACTTGGATTTTTTCAGTGCAAAATGAACAGATCATTTTCTACCTCCTGCTGCAGGAACGTTCTGCTCCTGTCTGACAAAAAGGAATACAGATAGATTTTTCCTTTTTTCTTCCTATTTTACTAGAGAAAGAGAATCCAAACTATTTATCAATATTCCTATAAAGCCCCACGTTTGCTTTCTCATACTGGGAAAGCTGCTCTACATGCAAAACAACTCTTGAGAGCAGGCTCAAGCCTGAGACACCACAGCCCTGTGTTGCTTAAAAAGACACAAACGTAAGTACAGGAGCTCTTACAGTGCAAATTTGGCAACAAGCAGGGTAGAGTTATGAATCCTAGGTTTTCTGGAAAAGTGGGAATAGTCCTGAAATGGAGACAGTTGTGTCTGGAATTCACAGTTAGAGATACCTATTGCTGGAATCATGCAGGGACTTTTACTATATCAGGGATTTTTTCATTGCTTATCCAAAGCCTTCATAATTCTTTTCACAGCAGGGCTGGATGCTGATTTCTGATCTTGCCTTATCCCTTCTGTATGCCTTGCTTAAGGCATCAAAGAGATACAAACTACTTGCAAGGAGAATTTGTGCTTTAAAAAAAATGGGCTGCAATCCTCTGTTTTCGCAGCATCACATGATGTAACCAAAAAAAAACAGGGACAGGTAAATGACTTCTCTCTGTACTCCCTGAAAACAGACAAAATTGATATATAACAATATCAATTATTAAGCTTTGAGTGAGGAAGGGACAGATTTAATATATTAGTGTTCATTCAGACTGAGGCTTGAGGAATACCTGAATTTATCAAAAAGGAAAAGGAGCCCAAATTAAATCCCACATATCCAAATCTACACAATTGCTTTGCTTTCAGTTTCTCGTGTTCTGACTCTGTTGACTCTGTGCTTTTATATTTCAAGGTCTTCCTCATGGAGGGTTTTATAATGACCATGACCCAGTGAAATAAAAAGCAACTGCACTGCTTTGTTAGTGGTTGCTGGGAGTTGAAGGTACACACACACACAAAAAGCCATTAAGAGATGATGTAGCTCTCTACAGCAAAATGACAAAAAAAAAAATTAATTTTCCCTAGAATAGAATGTCTATCATCAAATGCTCATGAAGTTCACATTCATAATTCAAAAAGTGTAATTAAGGCCATGACAATGGCTCCTTAGCACAATAACCAGGCAAGGCTGAGGCAGTGCAGAACCATCACTCAGATGTTGGTGCTTAAGAGACTTCAGAGCCTGCCACGACCTGAGGGCTGTAAAGGCTCCCCTGGTGCCACTCCTGTCTGGCCAGTCAAGGGCTCCTCAGAGGACATTAAATGTGCCTGTCACTGGCTTGAGAGCTACAACATCTCTTCTACACAGTACCAGATTCAAGCTGAAAGCCTGCAGATGAACATGATTGAAAGTACAAATTTCCTCACAGCACCTTAATTACATCACCTCAACCCACAAGAGATGTCATGTGGGTATTGCAGAATCAGTGTATGACAAACATATTCAAAGTTGTAGCAGGGCAGCTACAGGGCTGCCATCAATCCCTAAGCTCTTGAGAGAACACAGCTCTATCACTGTTTTAACTAGAAATACTTTACACAACCAGCCCTTCCATTAATCATGAGGCCAAATGCCACTACTGGTGACTGCCAACAGTAACAAAAGCCCTGACTTTCCCTGGAATTTTCTAGTGATTATTACAGTTTAGACACGTGACTAATACAGTAGATGTGAGTGTTCTGCAGGGATTTCTGAAGTACTGCCCAGAGTCTTCACATTAAATGAGAATATAATGTTTTGATGGGAACACTGTATGTATGTTATAAATTAAGTAAATACTGTTTTTCCTGTGAATTTTCTCTCCTGTAATGGGCAGCTACATCTACAAACTGGAGTCTAAGTAGCCTAGTCACATCACAAGAATCCTATAATCTGCTTCCTGATTCTTTTTAGAATTAATTATATAACACATATGTGGGAAATTGTCCCTCATATTAACATTTACAGAAAATGATATCTTAAATCCAAAGGGGTTTTTTTTAACTTTATCTGGTTAATCTATCTGGAAGTGACAGCCACATATTTAAGAGAATATAATGGATACATAAACTAGAATGAGGAGCTCAGTTTCCATGTGGGTGGGCAACAATGACTATGCTGAAGAAAGGTAATGAGGCTTCTGCTTTGCAGACTGCTGCAGTAACATTCTTATTCAATAACAGCCTTAAGTGTAGCACTGAACTGTGGAATGTCATACCTGAATTATCTTTCCACTAAATTGCACAAACAGCTAGAAGTTGTTCCTTAATGGATATCGTGCATATTGCTGACATGAGATGAAATCTTTCTGGCACTACTGGAAGTGATTCATTTTTCTGTTGTTTCTAGTTTGGCTGTGTTCTGAGCACACAGAGCAGTGTCTATGGCTGCAAATGTAATGCACAAAACCAGAGGTGGCATCTCTTAATTGCAGACCACCACCACAGATAAGCATAGGACTTTGCCTGGCATAGAGGTCAGCAGGGAAGCTGTCAAGTGGGGAGGGTTAAATGATCTGCATTATGTGGAGAAAGCTCTTAGTTATATAAATTAAACTTGATCCTAAGCACAGTCGGGCGCTGGGTGTGAATTAATTTCTCAGTGTCTGTATGTCCAGGTAATCCTAATCCTAATTACTGGCTTCTCTTGAAACCCTCTTTCCTTCTTAGATGCCTTTTCTGTGTAGAACAGGGCAAAGGCTGGAGTGAAGCTTTCAAGAGTAAACAAAATTTCTCTAGTGGCACTCACTGAGGTTGGCAGCCAAAAGGCCACAGCAATTAGGCTGCCCTTGGTGTTACTCTACTGACACACCAAGCAGTACAGAGATATACAGCTCAAAAGGAAAAATGTTTTCTTGGGGAAATGTCAATAGTCAATGATTTTGAGCCATCATTTTTACTGGTAGCACCAATGGCATGCTTTTCTGCCTATGTAAAATATATTCTGTAAGGTGTCCACAGGGATAGCTTTACTCTTTCGCTTATGTAATACAATTATTTCCTCAAGTGATTAATAAATCTCATTATAAGGATGCCCTGTAATCCCACTGCTGTACTGATTCTTCATGTCCTTGTTACACAGTGCCATGGAGGTTTTAGATAACTGCCAGATTGTGCTCCCAGGCTGCCCAAACGAGACCAAAACCCTACCAGGAATCAATGTGTGTGGAAGCAAATATGCTTTTACTTATCATTGATCTTAATTATTGCACTAATAAAAATGAATTCTGTGTTTTGAAAGCTTTTATGCTACCGTAATTTCCTATGGGAACAAACATATGACAAATCCAATACCCAGAATATTTCCTTGGTACAAGGATTTCTGACTGGGGTGAGGCTGGCCATTTGGTTTATCTGCATTTATCCTCAGAAAAGTTTTCCTGCTCTTCTAACTTTAAAAGAGGGATGGAGGGAGGATTTTAACTAAATTGAAAGACTTCAAGGAAAACATAATTGTTTTATCTGAGATAGAACATACTGAAAAGAGCACCAAAATAATAAGGCAATGAAAATAGTTAAAAATAAAAGCTGGACTATAACCTAAGAGGTCAGTGACATTTTCTCAAGTTATCTTTATACGACTCTCAGTCAGAGAGTCATATAAAGATGAAATAAACCCCTGTTTTTGGCAGGGGTTTGGGAGAGAGCATATGGAATGCTCTCTACTTCAGGGACAAGCAGGCAAAATCTAAATCCTGTCTCCTCTAGGAATTCACGTTAGATGATGACAGGGTTATCCCAGCTCCCAGGAGCCCCCGCAGGAGATGCCGGCGGCCCAGGAGCAGGCTGTAAGCAAAGCAGTACCTTTTCTGGCTTGCTGGAGGTACTTGGCCAGCAGGGCGCCGATGTTGGCTCGCTGCTCCGCGCTGACCTCCAGGCGCTGCAGGGGTTTCAGGGGCCCGGCGGCCGGAGCGCGGGAGCGCCGCTGCTGCTCCGCCAGGCTCTGCTCCAGCTCGGCAGGCGCGGCATTCCCACCGTGCGAGCCCAGGGCGTGCTGTCCCAGCGAGCTCACCGAGAGCACGGCGAGGAACACGCAGATGCACAGCCCGCTGGACATTGCTGGGGAGAAAAGGGACGGGCAATGTTGCATGACCGCATTTACTACATTTTGTGCACTCCCTAACCCCATCTTCCACTGGGAATGCTGGATTCTGAGCAAACTGGGCACGTGTTGAGTTTTTTTTTAATGTAGGTAACTGCAGGATCTGTCTTAAGTTGAAAAACATGAATAGCTAAATATCCTTGCTAAAGAGGAAGGTACAGGTAATTTATTTTGTTTCTTCCAACCTAGTATGTGCGGCATCTCCCTGATCTACTCAATTCTTATTTGCTTTCCTTTCTTTGGAAGCTGTATTGCATAAAAACTTAAGGGACTTGAATCCATCTCTGAAAAAAACACGTGATTCAAACATTTCAGTATATTGCCATTGCATTAAAACCCTGCTGTTATTACAGATACTCAGTTTTGACAAGTTCTATGAAGAGCCTTTTTTCTACCAACCTTCATTGATTTGAACTTTAGTGTTCAAGAGGTTTAATCTCATCATGCACAAAAAGAAAAAAAAACCCAAAATCTTGCCCCAGTGAAAGAAAAACCAAAATCCAATACTCCTGCCCCAAAGCATTTGGTCTAATAGCTGGAGTGATAAAAGCTGTATAGTTAAAAGCTGTAAGAAATAAAGTGCAACTTAATAACCTGTTCATATTAAACAGCAAATTTAGATTTCTACTGCTTCCTTACATGTGTACTAAGCAAAAAAAAAAAAAAAAAAAAAATTGGTTTACTAAACTGTTTTATCACATAAACTGAAATAGTATTTTTCCTGTAAACAGAGAAATTACTCTCAATTCTTAGAAGAAACAAACTACCTAGTACTTCATGCTATAGGGGTAACTTATAAATACACATGGATTATCTCAGCTACGTGAGATGTTTTGAACTGTTTTAGTTCTCTAACAGTACACTTGACACAAACCTTTAAATTTTAAAAGGGGATAAAATTAAGCTTATTCACCCAACACATACACTAGACAAAAATAATTCACAGCATATAAAACATGAGGGTTTAAAAATATTCCCAGGAGATGAGTGAAGAAAGTTGAATAGTCAAAATGTCACTCCAGCGTGGTTACTAGTGATGTACCCGTCTAGGTTTGGGTACTCAGAGACTGACGGTGCATTGCACCTTTGAGCTGTCCCGAGCCCTGTATTTTTTACACGTAAATATATATATATATATACACACATGTAAAAAAATTATATCTATTTATAACACACACATATCTAAGTATTAATGTCCTTGCTGTGGTCTCCAAACCCCACACCTCACCACTGCTGGCCGGTTCCCTTCCCAGCTGCCCAGGGTGGGAATCCCCGCTCGCCTCTCCCCGCACCCCGCGCTGCCCGCGCTCGGGAGCGGCCGGAATTCTTCTTCCCCGCCGGGAAGCGTTTCCTGCGGCAGAGCGGGATGCCCTGCGAGCCGCGGCACAGGTGAGCGCCAGGCATCCCCGTTCCCTCTGCCTCCCCGCCCTCAGCAGCGGCGCCGTCAGAAGAGGCGCTCCCTACCTTTCCGCTGCGCTTTTCCAAGGTCCCGCTCGAGTTGGGAGCAGTAAGTGCCGAGTGTGCCCAAGCAGGGAAGTCGGGGGAGACTCAGCCTCGGCCCCTTAAATAGCGGCGGGCACGAGGCGGTGTTTGCACACTTCTGACGCAGCCGGGGCCCCCGCCCGCTCAGCTCCCTCTCCCCGCCCCGGGCACCGGCGCCGGGGCTCTGTGCGCTCCAGGGGGCACCGCGGCTCCTTCCCCGCCTCCTTCCTCTGTGTGCGGAGGAGTGCGGGCTCCGCGGGGCTGCCCTGCCCACGGGCCGGCCCCCGACGGCCGCTCCAGGCGCCCCCCGCAGGGAAGCGCCCGGCTGGGCACGAAGGAGCTGGAAACCTCGGCTGGCTGCAATTAAAATACTCCTGCTGGGGGTATGCCCACACCTCCCTCCCCGGCCGGCGGCTGCAGGTGGGGCTCATGCCCTCAGCACCGGCAGTACCCGCAGCTCATGCCCTCAGCACCGGCAGGCGGGAGGGCTGCGATGCAGGGGCCAGAGTGTCCTGCGGCTCCCTCACGGTGGCTGGAGGACAAACCCGTCTGGGAGAACCAGTGGCCCCTGCCTCCAGACAAATTACCGGCGGTGGCAGGTGCGGGGTCTGGGGCGTTGGGCTCCATCTCTGAGGCCTCCGGGGTCACAGATACCTCCACCCTCCCCTTCCTGTCCTAAACCTCTGCTCGGAAAGACGGGACACTCTTTTATCTAAAAGGCAAAGTAAAGATAAAGCCGTGGACGTTGCTCGCAGAAAGCAGTGGATGGAGATGCCTTCGGCGTGGGTTCTCCCTCACTGACCACAGCACTACTGGAGTCTCCCCCGGCCGCTGCAGGGGCCGCTGTCCCTCCTTGTGCCCTCAGCCGGGCCGGTGCTGCCCTGAGGCGATGCTCGCCCGGTGTCCGCAGCAGACCCGGACACTCTCCCGCCCTCCCGCCTCCTGCTTTTGGAGGAATGGAGGAAGTGCCCCCAAGCTCGGGCTGCCGGAGCTGCCACTCGGAGGCCGCAGAGGGACGGGCAAGGCCGGTGGGGCAGCCGTGCTGTGCCCCCGAAACTCTCTGCAGCCCAACCCCCGGGAGCAGCCGCTCCTCGCACCCAGCGCTGGGCTCAGGCGTCATTGTGCTGAAACTGTGCCTTAAAGTTTACAGTGTGGAGGCAAGCGAGCGGGCGGGTTGCTTTTCCCTCTCTGGGAAGGGAGCGGGGCAGCGCCGAGACACCGAGGCTCCCCGGGGAGCCGCCTGTGCTGTGCGGACCGTGTGGGGGTGCGGGGCGCCGGCCGGGGGAGACTCTAGTAGTGCCCAAGCGGCAGCCGGGAGGGCTCCAGCCCACCCAGGCAGGGCAGGGAGGTGTGTGTGCTGTTAACCCCTTAACCCAGGGCTCCTGGGGGGAACACTGCGCCGCTCCCCGTGCTCCCCTCACGCCGGTCACGCCTCACCTCGCCCCGCGCAGCCCCGCGCCCTTCCCGCCGCGGCCCGCAGGGGGCGCCGCGGCCCCGCGCACCCCGGGCAGATCCAGCGGCACGAGGGATCCGCGGAGATCCAGGGAAAAGCCACGAGATCCCGCGGCAGGACGGGGCCATGTGGCGTGCGAGAGGGGAAAAGCTGAGCTGCCGTCACCTCCTCAGCGCGGGGAGCCCTGGCTGCCCATGCCCAGCCGCGCCCGAGCTCAGGCGCCGGTGGTGATGGAGCGGGACGGGTGGGAGAGGGATGCCGTGGCTCCCGTGTCCCGCCACCCTGGCGGTGCGAGGCTCGGAGGTGGCGGGGATGGCGATGGAGCAGCTCTCTCACCGCCTCCCAGCTGCTGACAGTGCTGCCGAGCGGGATACGGCACCTGAGCTGCGGGCTGCCTTTCATCACCCGCATCGGCGCTGGCATCGGGCAGAGTCGCTATCCGAAGTGCTTAAAAAAACCAAAATCAAAACCTCCTTTGAAAAGGGAAAAGGTAGTCGAAGCAGATTGCCAGGGAAAGAAAGAGCCCTAAAATTATTTCAGCAGTACCTGTCCAATGGCTCTGTCTGTCTCTGGAAAAAAAACCGGTAATATTCCAGATAATTCAATTTCACTACTTTGGCTCCGTGGGAAAAATTCTCACTGCTATTAGACAATTGAATAGTCGACTCTGAATTGAACTGTAGGTGTCTGGGAAGAGTATCACAGTCTTTCTGGGAAGGTACAATAATAATTCTGGTAGAGTCACATCAAGCCCTTGTGAAACCCACTGTAGGTAATGAGCTCCCAAGGGACCAGCTCAAAGCTTAACAGAAGAGAAAGAGAGAGCGCTTGCTAATACGTGCTCATGAATAATTCACATCAGACAGATATAAATGCAGGCATTTAAGTCTGACATATTAGCCTGGTTGAACAAATACCCACTACATTTACGTTGAGCTGATCTGGAATATCAGTTCACTTATAAATATATCTGGGATTGGACAAATTGAGTGAGAGGCAAAGTGTGTCTGTGCATACGTGTGACAACCAAACTCCCCAGCTGTGCTCATGAACAGACCGAAAGGCAATGCCATATGAAATGGAATAAAGGAAATAGGAATAATGTCAGGTTATTAAAGTCAGCAGTGCTGCACGATCTTTAGCCTGACTAATTGACTTTTGAACACTGGATTTTCCTAATTGAATTCCTTAATACCTGTATGTAGGGTCCTTGATGATTATTTTCTGACTTATTTTTTCTTCAGTGAAAATTTGGAACTTGTAGGAAAGTTTCAGTCCTTGGTAAATATATGTTAATTAATGGCATTTTAGAATTGTTTTGAGCAGAGACAGAAGAGCAGAAAGCCCGTTTGGCATGAGCAAATATGACAGCAGGACTGCGAGTTGAGTTGCCTGCAGAAACTAAGACTATTACTTATTGGTGTGGTACAAAAGGTAGGAATTGGGATTTAATTTGCAGCGACCTCTAGGCTGCAGGTGCAGTGTTTTTGTCAGGTGCTGGGCCTGGGTGTGCATCAGGGATTGGAGAGTGTCAGCCACAGGAGGGCCCTGTGCCACCATCACGGGTGGGGTGGGACAGAGGCTGCCCTCTGCCAAGGCTTCAGCCTTGGAGCACCAGCAGGGAAAGTGCTCTGACTGGCCCAGAGCTTGAGAGATATTGTATACTAGAGAACCCAAGTATATATGCAAAACAAATTTAAACCTAAAGTGAACCCTGCAATGCAGTAAATGCTAATATAGATACATCCCTGAGGAGGAAGTTGAAAGATGCCATAGTTTACATACTGCAGGCTTTTAAAGATTTGTCTTCTGGCAAGAGTCTGTTAAAGGATTTGAGTTTCTCTAACCTTTCCCCCTGACAATTAAGACACCTGTATCCTCAATTGCTTTCTCTATTTATCTGCCAAAGGTTTTCTCCTGTTTAGCTGAGGTGGCAAAAGAGCGTGTATGGTTAAGCATGCATTTTGTGCTGTGCCAGCACAAAGCTGGGAGTTTTGGAGCAGGAAGGCAGCATGAGAACAGAGGGATGGAGAGATTTCCTTATGTCTGTCCTGCAGTGGGGATGGCTGACACCAATAGTTAGGGCACAAGCCATGGTGCTCATGTCCCTGTCTCTGCTGAGAGCTGGAGCAGAGCCTGCCTGGGAGTGTCAGAGTGGCAGCAAGCTTGTGGATGCAGCCTTGGGGATGTCCTGTGGCACCAGGGAGCTCCATGTCCAGGTGCATGACAAGAAATACAATTTTTTGTTTCTAGATATTACATTTATTTCTGATTACCACTATGCAGAGTTTTTTACTTCCATTTGGACCCTGACACTTATAAGTAATATTCTATGCTATGTTCAGTCAAATTAATGTTTGGGGTTTTTTTTCTTGTTGTTTCATTTTGGTTTTGGGTTTTTTTAATGTGAAGATGATGGAGTATCACTCTGGAGGATTACAATAAAATAGGAATGACTGGCAGAGGACAAGGGAATGGGATGGTTTTCTGGAATTAACAGGCAAACTAGTCAACAGATTATTAGGACCAACTGCATGAATTTTAGAGGTAAAATAGAGAATATATTTTAATTCAGCACATTGTTCTGCTATTTTTTTGGGTGTTGATTCAGACATTAAATTTTTGGTATTTTATTTAAAAATTTTAATTCGGTAATTTCTATGTAAATGTTTTCATGGTAGTCTCTTTTCTCCCACTTGAGAGGAACATAAACTCTGCTTAGAGCCAACCCAAAAACTAAGTGAGAAATTTTGGTTTTGGGCAAGTGACCAGCAGTAAGGCATCTGGGCCCTCTGCCTGAAGAGTTCTGACCTCCTTTCACAAAGCAGTGCCTCAAATGAATATATTAGTTCCTGACTAATATACCTAAAGAAGGGTCCCATAGAAGCAGATCAGTAGAGCTGGTGCTGAGGGTGTTTGAACACTCACAGACTGCTCTGCAATGGAAACAAAAGAACATCAAGTGGGAATAATCATAGTAAAAGGAACTGGCTTGGGTTGGAAGGGAGCTTGAAGACCATCTTGTTCCAACCCCCCTGCCATAGGAAGGGACACCTCCCACTAGACCAGGTTGCTCAGAGCCACTCAGCTGGCCTTGAACACCTTCAGGAGTGGGGCAGCCCCAGCTTCTCTGTGCCATTGCCTCACCAGCCTCACAGTAAAGAAGTCTGTGTCAAAAGTGTGCTCCTGGTGTCAATTATGTGTACTAATGCAAAGTCACAGATTTTAATTAGAATTACCCACTATCCTGCAGGTGTGTGAAGAAGGAAAATGAGAGGAAAAATCCTTTTCCAAGGAGAAGGGTTGGATTTTTAAGAAAATCAGATTTTAACCTGTGTCCCATGAAATTCAGACAGTTGGTATGCAAGCTTCCTATAGATCAACTGGAAAAGTTACTTGCATGAAGTCTTCAAATTTTGTTCCCTGTAGCTTCCAGAAGATATGGCAAAGTGGAACAGAAAAAACCACAGTCACTTTCTATGAGACCACCCAATCCCAAATCACTTGCTTTTTAATATGTTTTTTGTGTGTTTGTTTGTTTTCCTCTCTGAAAAACCAAGCTGATTTTCTGTGGGAACTTGCTATATGTATCTTCCAAAGTGAACACAGCATAGGGGCTTTTGTGCAAGCTGAAAACTGGAAATGGAAATCAACGTGCTAGATAAAAATAGCAAAGATATGTGACGTGCCTGTTGCTGGCAAATTCTCTGTGCTTTCAGCAGTACTTTAATGGTTATGTTGGAGCTTCTCTTGCTTGTTGTTACCTCAGATAAATGTCATGCATCTCAGGAGAGTGTTTGGCCTTCTTCAGAGAAGTTTCTAACAGACCTTGAGTCCTCTGCCATTCAGACTTGCAGTACCTGCTTCATCAGATGGGGTTTTTTTGAGCAAGAAGCTGTGATAGTGCTATTATCTATGAAACTAAAATACATATTCACAGGTACTGGAATCTGATGGCATTGTTTATGGTTTAGACAATTATGCTTTATTCCATAATTAATATTTCCTTTTATAATTCCATAATTAATATTTCCTTTTATGATTGTGTAGGAGAAGCCACTCCAGCACACTCCAATATACATATTAGTTAATTTATTATAAAAATAGGCTACTACAGAAAGGAAATACATTGTACCTTTTGTATCTTTCAAAATACTTTGTGCTTTTCCTATGTGCTCTCCACCTCTCAGCCTGGACCAGGACAAAATTGTCTTTTCCATTGTGTGGAATTAACAGAATGCTGTAGGAGACACTGTTTGCTCCCCACTACTCTCCTTGGAAAGGGGAATATTTCACTAATTATGTTTGTCAAACAATTGAAAACCTAAAAAAGGAAGTTCTATAAATAACAAGTACAATGTTTTAGCGTTTTGTCTTCCAAACATTTGCATGCTTTCAAATATGCTAAAACTAGAATCAGGACATAGGAATAGCAAAGTAATTTGACACTGGACAGACCGGACAACCAATAAGGGCTTTTTAGTGTCCTTCAGAGGAGACAGTGTTTCTGTTTGATGCGTAAGTGGATAGGACAGCTAGAGTCTTGTTATTTCACTTCTGCTGTGAAATTATACCTCGTAATGTGGAAGAAAATTGAATTAATCTGGATGCCAAATATGAATTGTTATTCTGACAATTCCTATTTAAATAGAAGTGCCAGAAATGTCCATGGAAGGTGTAAGTGCTACGCAGTTGTTTGGATTGGCTAGAGTGGAATAAAGAAATAACTGTTCTTTGGACACCAACCCTGATTGCCTTGCAGTGAGCTGAAGAAAGGAATTTGATTTAGGAGTGGTGTAAAGAAGATACTTAGAAGTCCTGGAAATTGCCCACTGGAAGAACCCAATACTCCCCACTTTTGACAAGGCTGCTCTAACACTGACTGCCCAGCAATATCTCTTCAGTGTAGTGAGGGGGGTTATGTGTTGTGTGCCATGTCCAACACTTATTTGTGCCCTGGTATTACCATGTTCAGAAACACCTACCTCTGGGGCCACCATATCATAGTCATAACCTCCAGGAGGTCAAATTGTTTCAACCTGTCCATATTGATGATGTCAACCTGTTCATCTTCAAACTCTAAGGAAAAGGAAGCAGTTAATTCTGAGCTCTTTAAAAATCTCCCTCCTCTCCCTTAGTGAGTGAGCCTTCCCTGAAAAAAGCAGACTAAACACTTCTAAACTGAGATATTTTTTTTTCAGAATTATTTGGTATAAATGTATTTTGAAAGCACTGGGGACTAAGAACACATATTGATCTATACCTTGGTGATCTTAGAGGTCTTTTTCGACCCTAATGATCCTATGAATTTACAACAGACAAGAATTATCACCCAGACAGAACAACTGAAGCTAAGGGGAATGATTCTTTGGAAGCAGCCAAACCTTGATATACACTGCTTGCTGTTAGGAGCAGCCTGCTGGAGCTGAGCTGAGCTAAGGGTGTCAGGCACCTGCCCCAATTTGTGTTTAAGAGGAGCAGACTGGGTGTCCCCTAGTGAAGGTATCAGGCCTTTGTCCTGATCTGACTGATGGTGGTGGTTGCCCTTATGGTGACGTATGTTCCGTATTTTTTGGGATCCAGTGACATGATCTAACTGCTCACATGATTGTTGGGGCTCTGTGTGATGACCCAGTTCTTTGGGAGTTCATGCCAGTGGGAGGACAGCAGTGCAGATGCTTTATAACCATCAGCCTCCTAAGAGCTGTACACATTATCTCTTGTTCTGGCAGTACAACGAGTGTCCATGGTTTGGATGTATGCAGGCTCTGTTAAGTGGCTGTTGGCTACTTGGTCAGGATGACCCAGACATGAAATGCTCATCCATGCTGGTGTAGTGCTGGACCTGATGATGCTCTTTTTGGACATGCCACTGACTGGCATTGTTGGGCTGGCATTGTGTGATGCCCTCATAAAAGAGTTCAGGTCATGAACAACGTGGTCTCAGATCCTTGTTTCCAGGAAACTTGTGTCAAATCTCTTTGGGCTTGGTGAGGGGCAAAGATTTCAAGTGGGTTACAGGTCTATCAGAAAACAGTCTGTCGTCTTCAGCCATAAATAATACAAGGATAAACTGCTGATCAAAACATTTTGAAGTGAAATTGGTCACCACATCCTAGGACACTACTGAACAAAAAGCCCACACTTCACTTTAATGAAAGTCTAATGCTTCAGATTATGTGCTTTTAACATAACAGAGAGATAAGCTCAGGTTGGTTTGTTGGTTTTGTCTAAAAAAACCTCTTCACTCTTATGAGTTTGAGTCACTATCCTGAATTGTTTCAAAGACAATAATTTAATCTTTAAAAAATGCTATTAATATAATAACTAGAACTGCAACATTAAAATTGAAATGTAGATCTTCATGTATTTATATTTTGTATTTGTTAGCAAGAATAATTCCTGAATACTTATTTATCTGGTGAATTTTTATTCACCTTTCTATGTTTTCGTTGCTAACCAGAATAAAGAGCCAAGAACTTTTCATAAGACTAAAAGAAATTCAGTTGATCATGTTTTATGATAATCATGCTCTTGCTAGAAGGATAAAGCTTAGATTTTTTTGGTGCAAATTAATTATGTATGATTTACCCTGATTTTCATTATTTTAAAATTGACTTGACTGTGATATTCAACAGTGAACAGTGTTTCTGTCCAAGCCCCCAAGCAGGGCTCAGACATATTGCAGTTCTTCAGTGGTGCTGTGGTTCAGGTGAGTTCAGGTGAATATACTTCTCTTATCTCTGTGAAATATGTCCACAAGAGATTTCCACCAGGAAAGGAAAAAGAGACTGGAAAAGTCTGGAATTGGCTGTTTCTTGATGGAGTTGATGACTAGAGCAGCATGACGGATGTCTTGGGCATCTCCTGCCTTGTCAGGACAGCAGCAAACACAGATCCTTCCAGACTGTGCTCTGGAGTGTGGAGTAGCCAGATTTCATGCTACACGCCTTTTATTGGCATTTCTAACATAATTTGCATAGAAGATTTGACCATATTTTGATTAAGAGCCAAATCCTGCTCCTTTAGAACACTGGCAAATTGCAATTATTCATTAAAGCTGATGTGTAGATATGTGTATGTGTGTGTGTGTGTGTGTGTGTGTGTGTGTGTGTGGTCAGGAAGGAGATAATGGAGTTTTCCTTGGCACCACTCTTTCTTCCCAGTCCATGAGAGTAGTCTTGTTGCTGATTCTTTCCCCATCCTTTTCTTTTTCCATCTTAAGCTGAACACTGGTATATGTGTTTTTTCCAAGCCAAAACTGATTTTCATTTTTGGTTGATTTTCATTTTCATAGATGGTACAAGACATTTCAAATTAAGATGTAGGGTTATAGAGTTGAGAGCTTTGCTTTTGTTGCTATTTCACAGAATTGTTGAGGTTGGAAGGGAGTTCTGCAGATATTTGATCCAGCCCCCTGCCAAGGCAGGGTCACCTCGAGCAGGTGATGCAGGAACAGGTCCAGGAGGGTTTTGAGTGTCTCCAGAGAGGGAGATTCCACTCCCTGCCAGAGCAGCCTGAGGGGGAACTTCTTGTGGTTTAGTTCATGTCCACTGTTTCTTGTCCTGTTGCTGGGCACCACTGAAAAAAGTTTGACACCCTCTTCTTGGCACTTACCTTTTAAAAGTATTTATATACATGAATGAGATCCCTTCTCACTCTGCTTTTCTCCAGACTGAACAGGCCCAGCTCCTGCAGTCTCTCATCATAAGAGAAATGCTTCAGTCCCCGAATTATCCTTGTGGACATTCACTGGACCCTCTCCAGGAGTTCTTTGTTTTTTCTTGTACTGAGGAGCCTAGAACTGGACACTGCTCCAGATGAGGCTTCACTAAGGCTGAGTAGAGACCCTTTGCACTGTGTGGCATTATACATTTTATTCAAAACAAAATGTAAAGAAAGATCCTCAGCTGGACTTCATTGCTAATAGGAGTTTGCCTTGTTGAGCCTGCAGCAATGTGGCTAGAGTAAGATATTTCAAAAATGCCCTACTGAAGTATGGGCCACAAGTCATTTGTTGCAGTGATGTAGACATGTCGAAGCTTTGATGCTGATGGTTAAGTAAAGATGGATCTGAAGCTTCTGAATGTTTATTCTTGAAAATTTTCACCTGATTTGGTTCATAAAATTGTAAAAAAATGCAATTAGATCTAACCTAAATCACTACCTTTGTAGGCATTCTTAAATTTGGAGGTGTTTTAAAGGCTGGCAAGGTTTCACATGCTTTATGAGAAGTTGCACAAAAACCTTGAGTGTGAATAACAGGTAGTCCAAAAGTGAGTAAGATTTTTGCAGTGTGGCTATATTGTCTCTGAAGTGGTTTACAGTGGAATAGTAGATTTAGTGTTGAAAATAGTGTTGGCTCTCCTTTACGTCTTAGCCAGAAAACCAGAATACTAGGAAAAGTGTAGGACATTATTAACCTTGTTGTGCTTATCCTAGAGATAATACTGCAGTTTATCAATGTTTGCAATTGTAAAAGTTTTGCTGGGCTTTTAGCTGTATCTGTTCTTCCCTCTCCCTGGGGACACTTATTGTTAGGATGGACTCAGGGTGTTTTCTTCCAAGTACAATACTGTTCAAGAAAACAAGCATTCAATATTCATGAGACAGACCTATAGACTAAAGAAACTGAAAAACACCCTCATAACAATAACTCCTTGGGAAGATAGATACAGTGTACATAGTACATGCATTATGCATTTTGCCTAATATACTGCTGAATAATGGGGCAGAGAATCCATAGGTGTTTTTGTTATACCCTTTTAGGGACAAACAGGATCGTATGTCCTAGCCAACTACTTGTCTGTGAGAGCTTACACTGCAAGGCAGATCCACTTATATCACTTCTCATAAGGCACTGAGAGATTTAACTCTTGCAGGAGTCCCTGAAAAGATGTGAGCACCTCTAAATATGGGGCTGTGAGCCACAGGGGAGAATCTGAATTGTCAGTGCTCACAGTGGCTCTAGTGCATTTTCACACAGATCTTTGCTGGAGAGCTCTTACTTTCCCCTTTCCTTTTCTAAAATTTAATATCATGTCTGTGGGTTTTTTAAAAATATTTTTTATAGTTCTTTGACGTGCTTCTTAACTTCATTAAAAGCAGACTAATTAGAGGGAAAATGTCACATTGATATCATTACCTACCACAGTGGAATTTACTAAGTGGAGAGAAATGGAAGGAAGGTCTTTATAGATGAGTTTGGTATTTCTTGCTAGCCCAAGGATGATGAAGCTCATTTTTTTCATAGAAAAGTAATTAATTATTTTATTTTGATCTTGCATAGTTTTTTTTTTCTGTCAATCATGAATAATCTGCTTTGTCCCTGGTACAGACTACTGAACATAATGCCAGACTGTGCTCCCTATCCTTAGCTTAATTACTTGTTAGTCAAAGCTTAAGAAGAATGGGTATCAGTGCCACATCCAGGCTGTACACAACTTCTGCACATATAAATTAATACAATTTCTGCCATTTGGGTTTCCATCTCCTACTCTGCCTGAAAATGTGATCTTGGCTTCTTGGCTTTGAGATGAAGTCCATACATAGCAGCTGGGTAAGGACTGTAGATGCCAAGCTACAGAAGACATCTGTCTGCCACTTATGAAAAGGAAAAAATGTAAAAGGCAGCTTGTCTTTTTGAATGGCATTGTTCATATGCTCAAAAGAATGCAATGCTGACTTCACGTGGTTCTCTACTCCTTCTGGTTGCTGCAGACTGCTCTCTTTGCAATCTCCATATGGAAGATAATCAACTCACTGAGAATTTTAGCTTTTTCTCTAGAAACCAGTAACTTTTTATCAAACAATATTCTGAAGCATCATTTTGAGTTAACCAAGTCAGTTGTTACTGGATCAAACACTCAGTACTGGGCTGAGGTCAACAGATGATACCAGGGTAAGTTTAAAGTTCAGCTGAAACAAGATTTGTTGCTCTCCCTTCTACACAGGCATTTTGCTGTGCTTAATTTGGGATTTGACGGGATTAGATAGTAAAATTATTCTTTTTTCTGTAACAGGATATGAATGACTGGACATGATACATAATGAAATATCTTTGTAATTGTATCTACATTAATATTTCATATTCTTAGAGCTGTGAATTTATGCCATGTCCAAGAATGCTCTGAAGGATCTGACAAAACTTAATTGTTTGTGTTTGCTCCATCCTCCTCATACTGATGACACAAGTCCTTGGCCGCTGGAGATCACACCAGTTTTCAAAAGTTCAGAGTGACTACAAGTGCTTGGAAAGCTGAGGAACAGGCTGTGAATCTTCACCCTTTCCTTGCAAATCCTGTAGCAGTGGAAGTGGCAGGAAGTGAGTTAAATTGGTCTTGTTTTTCACTTTGGAAGTCTGCTTTCCTCTTTTATTGTATTCATATAGGGATTGGCTGCAACAGAGGCTACTCTGAGACTGAGAGATGAGGAGCCAGTGCTAGGTATGTTTTCAACCCCAAATGGGTAAGAGCACTTTTTTCAGTAGTTACTTTTCGAGTGACTGGAAATTAATAGATAGATCAAATGTATGGATTTGATCATGAAATGCCAGTATTTCTTGTCTTCAATGAAGGGATAAAGGAGAAACAGGAAAGCCCAAATGGTGTTTGAGAAGGTGGATTTCATTTATCTTTGGGAGTTAATGGGGTGTTTTATAAGGCTCAGATCTGAAAGAAAAACAAGATGAAGTTAGCTCACAACTCTTTGGTGGATTAATATTAAGGGTACAGTGGTAAAATAAGTGTGGAAATAAAGCAGCTGGGCTAAATGGTAAGTTCTTCCTTGAACTTTAACACAAGGAATAAAAATAAAGAAGTTGGAGTGCAGGTCAGAGAGCAGAAACAAGTCTCAAAGCACATTGTGGGTAGGCAGAGATAGAGGTATCAGAGGGGTCAGCGAACACAATGTCATGCATTTAATGAGGGGCATGAAAAGTAACTGGTAACCACTTGAAAAGTACATTAATGATAAGACAAAGAGCAAGAAAAGTTTGTGCACTATTGATTCTGAGGATAAATATGTTAAAAAGTTAAAATATGTTAAAATGTTTCTTTTGTATCAGTTTTCACTTGTAGCTCAATAGCAATCTTTTGCAATTAATACTAATGACAACTGAAGACAATCTAGGCCTTTAAGGGGATACACCAGGCCAGATCATCTTAGATGTGCCCTGATGTATTAAGGCTATGGCAAGATTTGCCTCTGTTGAGCAACTGACTAAAGCTGTTTCAGTAATCTTGCAGGTTCATGAATGACGGAGGACACACCAGATGACTGAAACAAAACTAAATGTAGTGCTTCTCTTACTGGAGGACAAGAAGAGTTGGGGATTTATAACTTAACTAATTCCCAGAACAAGTACTACTTCAGATAAAGTTTTGTAAAAACCTAGACAATAATTAGGGAAATAAAAGCCTCCCCCCTCCTCTTGCCATCCCTCTGACTCCCTGCAAATGCAAGAAAAGTAAGTTGTAATTTAAAATGTGAAGACATGATCTGACTCTGCACAAGTAAACACTTGGTTATAGCAAGCCATGTAATTCTGCTTTCTAGCAGAAAAGCAGAATTACAATTCCATAAGCATCAGGAAAAGTTTCTGTAGCTTCAGATGTGGAAATTACTGGCATCTTATCCAACATAAATACTCAGCTGGCACTTCAAACAAGCTTCCTGAACTGTCTTGTGTAAGATCATGGTAGTAGTTTCTTGGTGGAGGATGTCTTCCTTTCTTTGATTTTTATGTCTATTTCATACTAAGTATTGCCAGCTTGGTTTTAAATGCAGAAAGAGTTCCACAGGAGCATGTGTTCAGGTTTCTTTCTCTCTCTCTCTCTGTGTGTGTGTGTGTGTGTGCAGAGAATACTGAAGCATACATAAAGAGGAAATCTGCATTCAGGTATTATCTGCTATCGAACAGAGGATGTGCCACCAAGCCTATAATCGATGTTTATTGAAGGAAGGAATAAATATTGCATGATGTTCCAGTCATTGATAGAGCTGTCTCATGCTATTTAATAAGCAGAGGAGGCTGATAGTGTTTGCCCAGCCATTTCCCAAGATACCTTTTTTTACTGGGCTTTGTCACAGCATTACTTTATTGCCCCTTGATGTGTTAAGGTCCTACCTTGTCTTGTCTATTCTCTGACTGGAATACATTCACCAGAAGATCAACTACTAAGAATCAATGGACCTGCAGGGAAACTGCTGCAGGAACATTGATTTACAACAGCTGAATATTGGCTCTTATTCCTCACAAATTGCCGACGTCATAAACTATTAGGAAGTCAAGTTAACAAAAAAATATCCGCAACATAGATGGGAAAACCATACTAAGTTTATTTAACAGAAAATGTGAAAAAAAAAAAAAAGGTTTAGCATGAAATGAAGGCAAGACATATCCAAGGAGACAAGGTGATTATTTTAGGAGAGTGAGTATTCTAGGAGAATGAGTATTCTCATTATATAATATAATGATATAATTATATAAATTATAAGAATAGTGAACAATGTCATGATTTGGTCATTTACATGAGATTTGAGAAAGCTCTGGGTTTTGGCTTATGTTTCAAATCAAATACAATGGGTTTGGAACTTTCTATCCATTCTCACCGAATGACCTAGCTGCAGAGGTATTTTGTTACTTTGTCCTTCTCCAGATTCCACCCTGGATATCAAGGATTTTAATTCAAAGCAATGTTTCCATAAGGGTAATTTTTGACTGAACAGCATTTTCCAGTGGAAAGCAAGTAACTTGGAAAGTGGGAAATAATTATCTCTACAGTGTAGTCATTATTTTTTTGTGAGCTGTAATTGTATCCAAATTAGAGCCATGTAAATCTGGTTTGAAGCAGTGTATTTTTGCTCCAAAAGCAAGGGAAAATTTGCACAAATCACCACAACCCCTCATTAGACTTCGGTCTCTTACCCAAATATCAAAATTAATTGCAAATGGATTGATTAGATCTTTGTGGGCTGAACTCTTTTCTCTACTGCTGAAAAATAAAGCAGGATTTGTATCTTTCCTGTGTTGATACAAATACAGATCTTCCCCTAGCCTGGTTTAATAAATATAGCTGAGAAAGGAATTCTTAAGGACATCTTTCCAGTTTGTGTCTCAACTCAGTAATTTTCTTCCCCTCTTTTTTTTTTGCAAGTAAAACTAAAGGTAAGTTGAAAAATTTTATGTTGCATTTCATTAGTAGGTGAGAAGATGCTGAGTACCAGATAAGTGAAGGACAACAAGAGGGGGACATCTGGTGTTCTCTAAGGGCTGCAGCTTGTGGAAACTTTTCACTGGACTGATGTAGTGCAGAAATGGGAATGTATTCCCACTTACCTGCAATGAGAGGTGAGTGGAACTTGCTTTCTCACTCTCTTATTGAAAGAAGCTGCTCAGCTTATCAATCCTGGTCTAAAGTACCAGGCTTTGCCAGTTGGTTTCATTTCTCATTTGCTTTTCAATTAATTCACAATCAAGATGAAAGTCAGGATTAAACAAAATGCAGCCCTGCCCTTTTCACCAGTTTCTCACTGTTTTAAATTTGTTGCCACACATATGAAGTATATTTTTTTCCTGGAGAAGTTAGAATTTGGTTCCTATACTAAAATAATAAAGAGAAGCATCTCTGTTTTGGGGGGCGGTTTAAGACTTTATGAATTGGGGTATTTATCAGAAAAATCTATGTCATAGAGAAGAGTCCTCCCTTTCTTAGTTAATACATTTTTTAGGGTTGACTGTGGACCCAATATGCTTGTAAGAAAGAACAAAAACATACATGCCCATACAGAACTTCCTTTGCAATAAAATGAGATTATGAAGGTGGGAATTTGGGAATCAGATAGATAAGGAGTTCATAGCTAGACCTTTTTGATAGGTGGAATGAATTCTGGATTTGTTTGAATGCCGAAGGTTTAGTTCATTTGTCCAATAAAATAGTGATGGCATTAGGTGGGTAATTTAGAGATCCCTTGCTGAGATTAGAGTGCTTTTTTGTTAAATTCTGGTAAAACACATGCAAGAGAGAAGATAAATGTCCTAGAGACCTCAAAACAAGGCTATGAAGAAAATCTATGTTACTTCAGGGGTTCAGGAATTGAACAGACCTGAATAATATGTGAAGTTCACATGCTGAACGAGATAGGTTCTATGGGATTAAACAAAAAACAATCAGTGAACAGAAGAAGGAAAATTGCTTTTAAAAGATTTAAAATAAATCAGAAAGTGAAAACAAATCTCCCATCAGTAAAAACAAATCTCTTAAGATCACGAAGCTGAAGAAAAAAACCCAGCTTATCAGCATAAACTCTGCCTTTAGCCATAACTGCAAATACCTGAGCCTCTGCCCTTGTGGTGGTGGTGATCATGTTAGTCTAAAGACCTCAGCTGAAAACCAGATTTTGGCAAGAAAGATAAAGTGTTCTTTCAGTCCCTTGAGATGAAACAAACTAGAAACAGAGAGTTCCTGACAAAACTCCCACTGGGGCAATTTCTGTTCTCATCGTTGTTTATTGTATTTTTTCACCTTGTAGAAGTGACTAGGGAAATGAAAAAAGGACAGATTTGGTGCCATTGAAAGGGATGACTGCACACCTTAAAGTGAGGCCTATCCTCACATGCTGTTTGGAATATATTGGTATTTTACCTCATTAATACTCTACTGTGCTGTAGATTGCACACCACAATGGGACAGTGTGTGAGTAATTTTGAAAGCCAAATGTTTTCCTGCAGAAGTGGGAATCTACCTCACATGTATCTGCATATACTGATCTTCCAGTAATTGTAAGCCAAAGCACAAATCTTGTGAAGACTTTAATTCTGTATCATGAAATTCCTTTACAGGATTTACAGGATTATCCCAGTTTACTGGCTGAGAGTGCAAGTATTGCAGTACTAATCCTGCTATAACCATTTCTGGAACACTGGAGTAATTCTGCTCTTGAAATCATTGAGCGTATAATTAATTCCATCGTGTGGTAAGTATGCTTTAGTTACTGTGTACCATACTGCACCCAAGAAAAAGACAAGTGTTTTGAAATGTAGCATGTGTAGAGAATGAAAAATTGTTATTAATCATGTTTTCTTCATGTGCTAAACTGTATGTTTGATATACTTGATTCTATAAGTAGAAAGGCATGCAAGGAAAACAGACGCTGATTTCTGTGTTTACAGCCTGATCCATCACCTAATGGCCTGAAGAAAAGGTTAGTTTCAGTGCTTCTTTGCTGTTGCACTGGTCTGAGTTTTACATTCTGGCCATCTTAAAGGAGAAAGTCTGGATGCCACAGTGGGATGCATACTCTTGATTACCTGCTCCCTTGCCATTTTTCACTAGCTTTGTCTCCATGACTGCTATTGCAATATCAGAACACAAGTCCAGATCTCAGTTCTGCTGCATGCTATATGATATCATCCACCTTTTGTCACTCTAAACTTACTGTTTTCGGAGTCAAAAACTTCATAATGCTTAGCTTCAACTATCTTTTTATTTCCCTTAGGATTTTGCCTTTTAGTATTCTACACATTATAGACATGACCTATTTCAGGGTTGTTGTCTTAACATCAGCTTGACCTAGCTGCTTCTGTTGCCCAAGGAATTCTGAGTGCCATACTGGTAGTAATTTTTTTTCTTTCTCTTTGATATTTTGGAATATCCTAGGAAAAGAAACACTTTTTATTTCCACATTTTATTTCTTATCACACCAGTACAATGTTGCAGCTGAAGTGAAGCTGCACCTTCTGGGTGGCAGCAGCACCATGTTGGTGTGGGGACTACTGGAAAACCAAGTCCCTTGTTAGGAATCTTATTCTTTGGGGTGGCTCCAGGAGACAGTGCCGTTGTATTGCCTTGGGTCCTTGCTACACATCTCTGCTGGCCCAGCTGGCTGCAAAATTACTTCCAAGGACACCAGGGTTTTATGATGATGAAAAGCTGCTCCTGGACTTCCCCTCTCATAAATTCACTGGGCCTCATCCTGGAGAATCTTTACTAATTGAAGATTTTGATTAGTGGTCTGTAGTATTGCAAGGCTTATTTATCTCCCATTGAGATGGATTATTTCTTTTGGGTCTTATGTCTGAGTTAAGGACAAAGATTTGGAAGGTTCCTTCTTTGGGGTTATTGTTGATCCTCTACAAGTGAAATTGTCCCAGGTGACACCTCCCCCACCACCATCCTGTCCTCCCTTTTATTTTTGTATAGGCCCTCAAAGGAGAAAAGAATTCTTTATGAATATTCTCAGTGAGGAATAAACAGGAAGAGACAGTAACCTCTAAATGTTTATAAAGTCTTATATGAGAAAAGCATTAAAGAACAGTGAAAGAGGTGTCTGCCTTTACAGGAAATTACATAGTGACAGAGTTTTCCATTAGTTAACAGCTTCTAGCACTAAATGCCTTAAACCAGCTTTTAAAGTAGCAAACAGTTGAGTGCTTTTTAAAATTTAACTTTAATCACTAGATCTTGGCTCTATTCCCAGCAAAGAAACAAACAAAATAATTTGTTTGTGGGCTCTAAAAAATTCAGATTTTCTTTCTGATGCTTGATTTCTACTTGGGGAAAAATAATAATTCCTCAAGTAATCAGCTTCATTCTGAGATTAAATGGAATTAAGACTGAATCCTCTCTGGGCCTAATGGGATTCTTCTCTGCCCTTACTCTTCTTTGTTTTCTGCAGGGTGTGTGGATATTGAACATGTGGGCTGGAACCCTCACAGTAATGTTTCTAAGCATGAAACAGGATTTGTTCTATGTGTCTTCAAGGCAGCACAAAGGCTGAGGATGGTGAATAGTGTGACAGTCTGGGAGGACTGGGGAGGGCACAAGGCCAGCCTGATGCAATCTTGTTCCTCATGCCTACTGGCTGGACTAAGGAATGAAGGAATTTTCATGCTACATATCCATTTACCAGTACCTGGTGGCCTTTCAGATGGATTCCAGCTGTGGGCTCTCCAGTACAGGATGGATGTACTGGAGATAGTCCACTGAAGGACAATTAAGAGGATTAGGGGACCAGAGCATTTCTCCTAAGAAGAAAGTCTGAGAGACCTGGGATTGTTTAGGCGGAAAAGATGGCTTGAGGGGATTTTAATGATCTATGAGTACCTGAAAGAAGAGCACACAGAGAACAGAAACAGGCTCTTTTCAGTGGTGCCCAGGGGCAGGACTAGTGTCAGTGGGCACAAACTGAAAGACTCTTTTTGCTGCTGGGGTGACGGGGCACAACTTGCCTGGAGATCCTGTGGACTGTTCAGTCTTGAACATAATCAAAAGTCCTCTAGACATGGACCTGGGCAGCTGGCTCTAGGCAGCCTTGCTTGAGCAGGGAGATTGCACCAAATTGCCTCCACAGGTCCTTTCCAACATCAACTATTCTGTAATTCTGGGATTTGCACTAGTTAATAAAATATCCATGTCAGTTCTTTGGCTCTTAGGCAAGTGGTATGCCACAGGTCATGCCCATACCAGCTGAATTCTCTTTCCCCTGCTGAACACAGTGCCTTCATCTGTGCTTTGTCCTGGGGCAATGTGGACCTCCTGAGAGGTCAGAGGGGCTGATACGTGGCCAGAGCCAAAACTTTGCCTAGCAGAGTGCTAATGAGCTGTATCCATGACTAAGGGACTCTATTGAGCCTAAGGCCAGTGTATGTTCTGTTTGCTAATAGAAACATAGCCTATCAGACCCATTCTCCATAGTCCAACCACATTACAGGAAATCCTCATAATGAACAACAGATTTCATGTACAGGTTTCTTCCCTCTGCATTTGTTCCTCATTCAAAGACATTGAAAGCATCCTGCACTCTGCCTTATCTTACAACTCTCCTGACTCCCACTGCACCCTGTGCTTCCTGGAGCTGTCCTGTTCCTGATCCTGTCCAGGGGTTTTTCCTGTGCTTTCACAAATCATCATTTGGTCCAAGAGATTTTACTGGAAATTTGGTGCTGAGGCGCCTGTTTTCCTAAACAGGTACCTGAGACTGTGTAGCTGTGTACCCCGTGACTTAGTACCTGGTTTGTGCTGTGTGGGGAATTGATTGCAAAGGTGTGAAGCAAGTCCATTACATTCCTAATGGATGCTCACTGGGGAGGCTAATGCTGGCACAGCTTCCCAGCTGCTGCTGCCACTGCAGGGAGAGGGAAGTGGAGGAATCCAGGAAGAAAAAGGCAATGAAGAGAAACTGTGAAAAAAAAAAGAGACAAATACAAAAGCAGGATGAGCACAACAAAGAATAAAAAAAAAAAAAAAGAAAATATTATAAAAAAGAAAGTAGTTCTTGTAGTTCTAGTGGTCTAATTTCTTTCTAGAAAGAAACCTGTGCCTAGCAGAAAAGAGAAAGGAAACAGAGCAATGTGATGGAATAAACACAAAAATATAAGGAAAAGGGAAAAAGAAAAATGTGTTCTTTCTTGACATTCTTTCTCCTATTAGCACTGCTCTAAGAACTGTAAAAATAGCCACATCCCTAGATTTGTGTTTTGCAGTAGTTCTACTACAAATTTTATAGCTTTCAACAGTATTCTAGATGAAGCAGAAGGAGCTTGTGGCATTTTTCTTCCTTTGTGTCCCCCAGAGCCCTCTCAACATTTCCTATGTTCTATTGACAGAAGGCAGTAGGGTTACTTGGCACCTTTCATCCACTAGATTAAGTACAAATGCATTTTGGCAGTGATTCTTGGTAAACTGCATATGTTTTGCACATGGCCCCTTCCCTGTAAAGTTTTGGGTAATATTCTGCTAGTTTTCTCACTCGTTTATGTTTCCTTTCCCTGTGCAGCTGGAATGTGTGAGCATGAGCATTGGTATAGTGCTTATCTTTTGTTAGGGTACTGTATGTTTAAAGTTCACCCATACTGATATTTTTACCTTCCTCTTCTTTGTCTTATCTGAATTATCTTTTTTTCTTGTGTTACACAGGAAAAAAGTTAGAAGCTTCTGCACAAGGCAACATGTTTTACCAGGCACCAGCCAGGCACTGATAAAATGTTTATTTTGTTATGTTTATTGAGTGCACCAATTCTGTGCTATTTGCACCCAGGCTGTGTACCCTTGTCCTCATTTTTGAAGTGTGTGTGAGGTTTTGTTTCTTTGAAGAAAGGGGAAAACAAAGAGATTATGTATTTGCTTACCATTCCAAACCTCTCATGCAGCTTGTGTTGTGCACAAGCTCTTCTTTCAGTGTTGATCCAGCCTGTTTCTGGAGCTTGGTTTTCAGTCCTTGTGGTATTTCAGTTTTTGTGGTATCTTCTTCTATCTCCATTTTTCACTGCTTGCTTGGCCAAATAACAATTAACACCTTTGTGCAGATAGTTCAAATCCAGAGGATCTGTAGAATAAGGAAGGCCTTCAGAGAATGTCTTGTACCATTTCAAACACTGCTACCGTGGTAAAAAAATGTTACGAGTTACAAAGTGATGTCTTTTAGTCCTGAGAGATGTAGGCAAGGCATTCTTTCTGTCTCTGATACTTCCTGTACCTTAAACAAAGAGTTCTTCTCTCTATATCTCACTTTTAGCACAAAGATTTTAGGAATCCATGCTTTGATAAGACATTTCACTCTTATCATCTTTATTGTTCATTTGAACTTTGAGTGGTACAGCAACAGAAAAAATAATTAAAGCTTCCCACTTCCCAAGCTATTCTTTATGTAACTTTTAAGAGTACTAAATGGATGTCAGGTAGCTCATCATATCTGAGCTTTTATTGAAGGAAGGGGACTATTTCATTAACTGCCTAGCTCTAAGATTTTTTTGCTAGCATTGTTAGACCACAACCATTGCATAGTTACACTAAATCTTCCATAGACTATGTTGTTCTTCCTGAAAAATCTTCGAGTGCCTAATTGGATTATTTTCTTATGTGCATGCTTCTTTGAAAGGATTGCCAGCTGTCCTGGAAATGCAGTCACCTCCAGTGTGGTGATTAGCAATGCACAGACTTCTGCTGTTTTCCTGTCCTGGTTGTGTTAATTGGAAAATGCAACACCAGCATGGGAATACAGGAAATCTGTCACACCAGCAGGGATGCGAAGGTGCTTACACGGGCATGGCCTGAGAATTTGTGTGGGATGGAATGCATGTGTGGGACAGCTTTTCCTGCCCAAGGAGTGGGAAGGGAAGGAGCTGGCCAGGAGACCTCTGGTCTTGCTTGTGTAGCTGTGGACACTGCGACCCGTTCTGTGGATGTGGCCAAAGACAATGTAGGAGTGACTTGGCAGGTGAGAACACACTCCAGACCTGCTCCAAGAGCTGCTGAGCTGTAGTTAGAGGCCCACAAAAAACCTTTGAGAATTTGGGGTTTATTTGCCTTTGGACCATATTATTTTTATTAGTTTTATTAAATAAATAATAGCCCAGTGGAAAAATTAGATATTTGGCTAGGAAAAACAGTTGTCAAAAGCATACGAGCACTTTAACCTCACTCCCTTTGGGGCACAAATGGACCCCCAACTCCTGTTTTTTTAACTCTGCAACTCAAAACCTGTCAAAGTGTTTGTTCCTGCTGTATTTAAATATAAAGAATGACAATTCATACAGAATATAGTTGCTGCTGCAAATAATTTCCCTTGAATCTTTCCACCATTCTTAGTGGGAATTATACCAAACCTTTTTCAGGCACATAGCAGATTGTGGGACCTATCACTCTTGATATTTTAATTGATATTTTAATTTATTTTGTTTTGATATTTTAATGTATTTTGTTTATTTTGTTTGTTTAATTTATTTTGTTTGCTATTTTAATTTATTTTACCAAACATACCAAGTGTGTATGTTGCTATGAAAAAAGATGTTAATTTTGTCCTTCCCAGAAAATGCAGTTCTGATGAGGCCTGTACATAGTTCTTGATGGTATTACTTTCTGTGTTCTAACACCTTTATGGAAATTACACTTTGAAGATTTGAAGTAAATAAGACAAGAGCCGAAGGCAGTTTGAAATGTGGTGGTGTGACCAGCCATGAATGTATTGTAGATCTCTGGGTAAATTTGATGCTACAGGCTGATTGCAGTAGCTGTATCATTTTGTTTTCAAACGAGAGTCCTCTTCTATACTGTTGGAGTTTCTACTTAATTCTCTTTTGTTTGTTAGCTGGTGTTTTGTTTTTTTTTTAACTGAAACATTTTACATTGCTAGTGTATTGAAAATGACTTGAAGCCAAGTAACAAGCATTTTATGGCTTCTTTTTTTTTTTGTATTTACTTTCACAGCATTAAAACATAAGGACATGACTGAATAATTCATATTTATTTTACTGAGGCATTCTCACAAGCAATCAAAAGCTTTCTTAATGGTTTGCTTAGACAGTGATTGGATTGCCTAGACAGTCTCTGCTTGGAACCTTTGATTTGCAGTGCCCTACCAATGTGCTAATGTGGTTTTCTTTCTAGCTGTCTCTGTCATACAAAATCATTTCCCTTCCTATAAACTCATAAATACTTTTTCTTCTTTGGCTGTGTCAATTCATATGAATAGTTCTTGCTGCTTCAAGTTGATCCACATGGTTGTGTTTGAGAGCATCCTTTTCTCTTTGACTTTGCCACTGATATGCAATCATCTAAAGAAAAACTCTACTTAATTTGCATGTGTTTCTCTGCTGGAGACAAGCAATATCATTATGATATTATGCACCTTATTCTAGCTGTCTCTTCCTACCTGCACTGTCTGACCACACTGGATTTATGAGGGAAGATTTTGGTATCAGAGTGGCTACAGGGTTGAATTGTGTGAGAAGGGACCAGGGGCTGCCCCTGTATGGGACAGAGACAGTTCCAGCCAGCCCTTAAATAGACCCACTGCTGCCCAAAGGTGAGCCCATCACTGGTACCACTGGTGTGATACATGTTCAAAAAAGGGTAAAAAACATTGTGCAGCAGCTGTGAGAGAGGAGTGAGTTAAATGGAAGAGGAACAGTCCAGCAGCATCAAGGTCAAGCAAGGAGAGGGAGGAGGTGTTGCAGCCACTGGAGCAGAAGTTTCTCTGCTCCCTGTAGCAAGACCGTAGTGAAGAAGGTCGTGTCCCTGCAGCCCAGGAAGCAGAGGGATGTGTCCTGAAGAAAGCTGCAGCCCATGCAGACCCCACACTCTCCTGGCAGGAGGTGAAACCCACACAGAGGAGCACACACAGGGCCTGTGACCCATGGAGGGCCCACACTGGAACACTCTGCTCCTGGAGTGCTGTACCCATAGAAAGAACCCATGATGAAGCAGTTCCTGAAGAGCTGCAGGTCATGAGAGAGACCCACACTGGAGCACTTAGTGAAGGACTGTATCCTGTGGGAGGGATCCCATGCTGGAGAAGGGAGCAGTGTGAGGAGGAAAAGGCAACAGAAATGAAGTGTTATCAACTGACTGTAACCCCCATTCTTCATCCCCTGGCATCTCTTGGCACAGGGCAAGTGGTATAAGAGCTAGGATTGAAGTTGAGCCTGGGAGTGGAAGGAAAATGGGTTTTATTTTGTTCTAGTTTAGTTTTTGGAGGGAGGGGGGAGTGTGGGGTGATATTCTTTTCACCATCCCATTCTATTTTTATTGGCAATGAAGTAAATTAATCTCCCCAAGCCAAATCTGTTTTGACTGTAATGGTAATTGTCGAGTGATCTCCCTGTTCTTAACACATAAGATTTTTCATCTTGTTTTCTCCTGGTCAGGCTACAGAGGGGGCGTGAGAGAGTGGTTTGGTGGACACCTGTCATTCAAGAAAGGTTAACCAATCATCTTTACCTGAAATTATCCCTTGTGGCCTTTTGGGCAGACCCTAATTAGGGTTTTACTTTACTGAGTATTTGCAAAGAAATGTAACCGGATGTCAAGAGAATATGAATTCTTCCTCACTCCCCTAGTTTGCACTTTGTATTTGAATACACAGAGAAGATGAACAAAAACTAGTGGGTTCTGGCATCTGATTTGAGCTTGTGTAAAATCTGACAACTCTCTCCTAACTTCCAGCTGTTTTCTTGAGCAAGAAGCAGAGCAATGTGGCTATGAAAGGGATTCTTCCTAAAGCATTTATATCTGTTTCAGCCAGAAGTCTACCTTTGTCTATCTACTGGAACTAATTATCTGGGCTGAAATCTCGACTTATTCTGATGCGTTTCTTAAATCCTCCATCTCAGTGAATGTCTCATGTCTCAATGAATGACATTCTTTTCACACTGACATTCTCATACAGGGCAATGAGCAGTGGTGGTGCAATGTTTGTTGACACATTACCTGCTAATAGTAACATTTACTTTCAGCTGAGACAGGCATGTAATTTCTTAGATAAGATGAAATGAAAACTATCTTTTAAAAGGGGTCTCTGTTCTCAATAAGTTATATTTCTTGCAAAAAAGGCAGTGTGCCAAAATACTGTCTGAAACAAAAATATTCTGGTATTGCTTGGTGGGGGAAGAGTTTCTATTCCAGGCAAACAAATTGCTAATGTTGAGTATCTGAATCACAGCCTTTTTCTGCTGAAAAATAAGCTTTATAGATGTACTTAATTAATGAAACCTGAGAAGTCTGCTTCTTCCCATGCAAGTCTTACAACGGAATTAGAGGATATCCACTGCCTTTCTCCTATTCCCACTAGCTCACCCTAGACCGATGGCTTGTAAAGCCAAACATCTCCATTTGCTGCTCAAATTGCAGAGCAAGGTATTCCATTGAGTGGACAGTCTGAGCAGCAGAGACAAAAAACACCTAAATGCCTCTGTCTCTAATTTGGTGTGAGTTCTTGAGTTCCTAGTAAAGGCTGAGCCAAAAGTTTTCAATAGGAAGAGCTAAAAATCAAGCTCAAATGAGTCTGCAGAACAGGTCTGCACCTGGCTTATTTTCCCCTCAGTGAAAGCCAGTCCCTCAATGACATGTCCATGGTCTTTCCACAGTATCAAGGTAGAATGAAGTGCTTTAGGTGGGATAATTTCTTGCTGTGCCATAATGTAGTCTAGCTGGCTGTTGCCTACTGTTGGATGCTGGAAACAGAGGCTCCTTTTTGGAATGGAAGTACCTTATTTGTGTGTACTAGCAAGTATTTCCATGTCTGAAAGCTACCAGCAGAAAATTACTGCTGCTGCTGATGGAGGGGGATTGAGCATATGGCAGGTGAAGCAGTTTGTTCCAGGGTTCTGCCTAATTTAATTGCACAACTACATGCAAGAATGAGGCATTAAATCTGAGGCTCTAACATCATCAGAGAACTTCCACTTGTGATGTTGGTGTGATAATGGCTTCAGTTGCTTGAAACTGAGCACATTTTGATAAAAAGTGAAAGAAGGAGGGGAAGGTAAAGTGGGCTGTTTTGTGTGAAAGCGCTAATATGCTCCAGAAGTCATGGTGGAGACTTTTAAATCTCCAGTTCACTCCCAAGTGACTTGATTTTAATGGCCTGTCCAAACCAAATTGATATTCCTTTCAAGTCCTTCAGAGTATTCAGATTCCACAAGCATTTGTTATGCAACCTAATTAATATGGCTGTACTTAATCCAAAGAATAAATTGATGAAGTTTTACAAAGGTTGATACTTGATAGCAAAGCCATTGGTTTTTCAAATAAAGCAGGTATAGAAAGCCACAAACAAATTAATTTTCTAAGAGAATCATTGTAAAAGACATGAGCAGTGCTCAGTGACCTTTTATTTTGTGTCAGACCATTGTTTAGAGTAGAAACTGTTTGAGTTTATTCTTCTGAGTGTGGTGCAGCCACTGCCCTCCCATCTAACTTTCTCAGGCAGATGTTCCAGAGGAGCAAAGGAGCTTAATTCCCTTTCCCAATTGGTACTACCCTATGCAGCATGGGAAAGCTCCCCACACAACTTTCTGTCTCAGCCAGCAGGTATGGAGTGACTACATCAGTGGATGAGGAAGAGTTAAGGGTGTCATCTATCTGGATGACATCCTGCTGGATGAGGAGATTGAGAGCAGCCCTGGGGAGAAGGACTTAGGGGTGCTGGTGGTTGAGAGACTGGACATAGCTGGCAGTGTGAACTTGCAGCCAGAAAGCCAAACGTGTCCTGGGCTGCATCCAGAGCAGCATGGCCAGCAGAGTGAGGGAGGGGATTCTGCCCCTCTGCTATGTCTGCTGAGACCTCACCTGGAGTGCTGTGTCCAGCCCTTGGGTACTCAGCACAGGAAAGAGATGGACGAGTTAAAGCAGATCTAAAGGAGACAACAAATATTATCAGAGGGATAGAATACCTCTCCTATGAGGAAAGACTGAGAGCATTGGGGTTGTTCAGCCTGGAAAAGAGATGGTTCTGGGGAGCCATTACTGGAGCCTTTCAGTACTTAAATGGGGACAAACTTCTTTGTTGGGCCTGTTGCCATACAAGGGGTAATGGTTTGAAAGTATCAGAGGGTAGATTTATAGTAGATATAAGAATTCATTCATGATGAGGGCGGTGAAAATGCAACAGGTTGCCCAGAGACAGGGTATATACTCCATTCCTGAGATGATTTAAAATCTAATTGGGTGAAACTGAGCAACCTGATCTAGTTGAAGATGTCCCTGTTCATAGCAGAGAAGCTGGACTAAATGCCATCCCAAGTGATTCTGTGACTAGTCTATATTTTATCTTTGACTGTGTCTGGAGTATTTTCTCTAAAAAGTTATTTGAACATTGTACTGTGTGTTTACTGTGACTTGTCTCAGTGGTCCTACATCAGCTATGGAGCATTATATTTTGTGGGGTGCTGCACTACTTGCCACACAGGTGAGAGACATGGTGGAGTGCACCACACAGCTTCCTTCTGCTGTCTGCCTCTTTAAATCATGAATGCAGAAAGGGAAGGCAATATGGTCTCCACTTGGGCCTCACCCCACATAAGATCAAGGACTATTTAAATCCTGAAGATGGGAAGCATGGCCATGCTCTGCAATTTAGCCATAATCTGAGAGAGCTGTATATTTTCCAGTGAAACACTCTTCAAATTCCATGACACTGGACAAGCAGTAAGTGCCATAGACACTGGCAACCACAACAACCAAGAATTAAGTTGGCCTTGAGTCTCCCAGGACATATTCATGTGTCATTGTTTGACGCTGGCGCAATGTTTGTGTTTTTATGAAAATGTATTTTTTTTTAGTGTCTACTGTGAGATGTGACTAGAAAGAGAGCAAAGCAGGCTTTAGCTTAAGAATGAAGGAAAAAAAAAAACTTTATTAACTTACAATATGTAAAAGAAACACACAGAACTCAGAATGAAAACAACTTTCTAAAAACATTCTTCTTCCGCCCGCTAAATTTTTAACACATCACAGTAAGAAAAAACTTTGGATTTTCAATTCAGTTACTACCATTCATATAACTAACTTTTAGTTTGTTAAGACTTTTCAGATAATTAACTCTATCAAGAAGAGAGGAGTCTTTCTTGTATTATAGGCTTCCTTAGGAAACACAGTTGAAACATTTTGTGTTTTTATGTTACATGTGGCACTGCTTGGAGAACATTTGCTATCGTGAGTACTTCTTTCTATGTCTAGTGCTCTTACAACTGGGTTCTTTCTTAGGGTACTTTTTTTAAGGATGATTTGCTTAGTTCTAAACAAGCTACAGTCTCTTACTTTCGGGACACCAGTCTCTTCACTTTCTGGGGCTGAGGGGTCTTGAGAACAGAGATCTTCTTCACTGAAGATCGAGGGCTTTACTACCCTCCTCGCCCATCGTCTCTGTCTGTTCATGTTATTCTTTTCCATAACATCACTGCACTCTCTTGGCTTTAAGCCGTTGCCTTTCTCTAAATGCAGTCTCTGTGTCACAGGAAAAAAAAAAGGTTCTGTCCATGGCTATACAAGAAAAGTCTAGCCAAAGGCCACTCCATCATCTCCTCTTAGATTCTTCTCAACTTTTTTGGACATCTTTCACTTGCACAGACTTTCACCACACTTGCTTATTTCCTCTTATTTCATCTCTATCTCTTTTCCTATTCAGATCTAGGAGGATTAGTATTTGTAAGGTTTTTATCATCTAAGAAAAGGGTTAAAATCTCAGGCTTTGCTTGCTTAGAACTCTCCCAAGGCTGCCAGGCACTTCCTCACTGGGCATGGGAGGTGTGACCTCTTCAACCCACAGGAAACAAGAGACCTTCCCCCTGGGATTTCTCTGCTTTGAACCCCCTGTGTTCTCAGAGCCATATCCATGTCCTCAGGGGTCACATCAGGTGCCAATATTCAAATCTGAGCACCTATTTGTTTGACTACTAAACTCTTAAAAAACTTACTTCCTTTTCAAAGTAGGACATCATGGTAGACTGGGGTTTCTGCTGGTGAACAGAAATAAGCTCCTGGAGCAGCAGGAGCTTATGCTTTTCCATAAAGGAGAAAAAGATGGGAGCAAGCACAACTGCAGCACAGGTAGGGGCAGGAGCCTTGAGATAAAGCTCAGCAGAGCTTCTACTCAAACTCCTTGCAGCTGAGCTCCAAGGCTGACCGAGGCTTCTCGAACAGCTCTGTTGTCTCAAGATGATGGAGCTCAGTGCAGGCAGCTCAGCTCCCAGGATGAGTAAAGTGGTGTGCTTCAGACACTGGACTTTGCAAGCAGATGCTCACAACTTCTGCCTGGGGTAACAGTGCTGCTTCAAGGGACTAGCACCCAAACTGCTTTGAAATATTTTCTGAGACTGTGTTGCATGATTTAAGTTGTTGGGGAAGAAGCTGAGTATTAACACCAGTGATAATCTGGCATTGAGCCATGCCTGCGACATAGGGGCACTACCAGCCCTTAGTGTCCCTGACCAGCCTCACCTGGGGTCTCCATCCATGCCTCCTGCCTGTAATCCCAGGAGCTCCATTTAAACTGAGGCTTGGCACTCACTCCTACTCTGAGCTACGTAACAGGTGTACCTAGCTCTAGTCTTGTCTCTGGTCCTGCTTCTCAGAGCATTTCAGGGTCAGTGTTTTAGGTGCCTTTGTCCCTAGTCCTTTTTTATTTTTTTTTGATGGATATTGGGCCCATTCTGCAGCATTATCTCTAGCCCTGTTTGGCCTGATCTGCTGTATGGGGTCCCAGTCATACCCTGGACTGGTTCATTACCTTGCTTTGTCTGAGACTATAAATAGATATTATCACCATGCCTGCCTGCTGTGTTCAAACCCTCTGGGAACATGCCCTGATGAGTGAGGGCACTTCCAGTGTTATGGTCACCTTTGGTTTCTGGCTTATTATGCCT
The DNA here is from genome assembly GCF_028769735.1 of Zonotrichia leucophrys gambelii. Classification (NCBI taxonomy): domain Eukaryota; kingdom Metazoa; phylum Chordata; class Aves; order Passeriformes; family Passerellidae; genus Zonotrichia; species Zonotrichia leucophrys. Next base: position 45,704,790 of record NC_088171.1, on the reverse strand, counting down.
TGTGGAGCTGCTCTCACTGCTCTCATACAAATAAAATGAAATTGCAGGGCTGTCAGTTTTATTGTCCTTTTTTTTTTTTTTCCTGTGAGTACACAGTCCAAATAATTCAGGATGTCCTTTTATATAAAAAGAACAAGAAAATCTACAGTGACTCTAAGTGAAGAATAAAGGATAATATTAAAGGAGACTAACAAACAGTTCCAATTGTTATGTACTTACCACTCTGAATATAGTCTGATATTTATATCTGAATGTGATATATGCATTTATATATTTGTCAAAATTCTTTGGCAGTAGGTTTTTGACAGTACTGTGTACTCCAACAGTCCCTTTCAAGCAATTTTTTCTGTTATTCTATTCAGCTGTGAACATTCCCTGCAGGGAGCCTCTCTGAACTATTGTAGCTATGGTCCAGAAGGAAAAAGAGCCCTTCAGGAATAAAATAAGGGATGAGATACTTCATTCTACTTCTGTAAAAGGTAATGATAATTATTATGGAAAGAACTTGTACTATAATGAAGGAGATGAGGTTTTTTAATTTAAAAAAAAAGGCTAAAGCTGTCAGATCCTGGATCCTGCAAGGTAAGGAGGGTAAGAAGGATGAGTCTGTGGTGTAGGCTCACAGGGGAGGCTGACCATACAGCAGATCACACTGTGAACACACAGTACACTCCTTTAATTTTTGGCTGTTGTGTTTGTTTGTGCTTTATTTCTTAATGCTGAAAATTTTTCAATGATTTTTAAAAAATTGTTTCCTACTGTGTAAAGCTTGCTCATTTCTCAGTCATTCAAAGCAGTAAACCAATTTTTGCCTTCAGTTTTGGGCTTTGACTGTAAGCTGTGATGGACAGAATAATGGTGGTAAAGCTTGCTTCTGAAGTAACCTATAGTCTTCAAGTGCAAAAAGAAAAGCAAGAAGATATACCAAAGATTTTTAAATGCTGTTTCCATGACATTAAGCTCAAGTAGAATTAACTGAAAAATAAAAAATGACCATGTGCTGCATGAGAATGTGCTCAGAAGTGCAGTTGCTTTGTACCAAAAATTGCCCTGAGAGGTTTGCAAAGATAATTAGCATTAGCTTAATTGCCTTGCTGAAGTTGAGGGGTAAAGCACAGTTGGGCTCTGTGCGGCTTATCATACATAAGAACCTGCAGTGATACAGGAATGTTGTTGTTTTCCACTGCAAAAGGTTTTTACTGGACTTTGAGACCCTGACAATGACTGTACTCTGATCAGTATAGAACAATATATATATTTATATATATCAATATATATACCAATATATATTATTGATATAATATCAACATATATTAAGCTCTACAATCCAGTCCCTGTGATTTTTTTGCCAGTAAAACTGACACTGTGTGAGGAAATTGTGCAGCTCATCATGTCTCTAGGCTAATGTCTATATTAGCTTCTCTACTGCAAATTTTCAGGGAGAGATTATTGTCCAACAAATTTGCTTTGCAGAAAAAGGTGGGAAATTCTAGTGATGGTGAAGGACCCAGGTGTCTTCTAAACATTTGCTTTAGCAACCTCAAATACACTTTAATGCTCCAGAGAAGCAAGGGCTGGGAGTACTGCAGAAATTCAGAACCTTAGTACGTGACAGGAAATCCTTGGTGAGGCTGAGTATGGAGCCCTCACAGGGCCTTCCTTTGGGCAGGAGAAGGAGATAACAAGGAGATAACTTGTATGGAATGCAAGGGGAAAGGACACTTATGGAAAGGACATAAAGAAGGGCAGAGCAAAGATGGATTTGGGGAATACTGGGGAACTTTGAAGTCAGACGTTCCTAAAGTTCTGGGAATGTGAGCTTTATGTGGGAAAGATTTAGAGAGTTTCTGAGAGACTTAGGGGTATAACTGGTGAAGGGGAGAAGTTGGTATATAGCAAATGGGCTTCCGCAGGAGCATCCCTCCACAAGAGGCAGGAGGGGAAGATAAGGGAATCTTGTTGGGAGAGGTAGAAAAAGGTTTGTTACAGGAGGACTGAGGCATAAACAAGGCTTTTTCTGGGAAAGTTAGTGGGAGCAATTTCTCCCTCTAACTTGAAGGACAAAAAATTATTTTGGTGTGAAGTGCATTAGCACAGGGAACCTTGATTTCAGAAACTGGATTTTGAAACAGGCGTCTCGTCTGGTCATGCATCTCCACTGCTGAGGACACATCTGGAGTTCTGTACCACAGTCCTGGGTTCCGTGGCCCAAGAGACAAAAAGCCACATTGGAACAAGTCTAGTGAAGGACCAGGGGTATGAATCAGGGCTTGGAGCACCTGTCATCCAAGGAGAGGCTGGGAGTTGGAACTGTTTAGCCTAGGGAAAAGAAGGCTCAAGGGTAACTTATCAAGTTTTTTATAAACAACTGATGGGAGAAAGAAATATGGAGGCAGACTCTTTGCAGTGCTTTAAAGGACAAGAGGACATGGGGAAATGGCTGAAAAAGGAAATAGAGGAAATTGCATTTGAATGTAAGAATAGTCTGTTTTGCTTTTAATTTGTAATCAAACACTGAAATAAGTTGCTCATAGATTGTGGAGTCTCTGTCCTTAGAGATCCTCAGAGCCTGAGCAACCAGCTGCAGTCCACCCTGCTTTGTGTAGGGTGTTTGGGGCTTCTAAGCTCAGCTGTGCTCTGACTCTGCAAGTGTGTTGTGCATATCTGTTTTCTACACTTGAGCATTTTAAAGCCTCTTGGGAAGGACCTAGACAAAATACAGTGAGCAAGAAGACAACCTCAAACCTTATCAATATGAATGGGAGCTTTCCCCCTGAATGAATACATTTATTTCCTTCATTAATAAAATCATACTTAAATTATAGATAAACAAATGGTAACATCCAGCCCTGATAGGGAATGGAAAATGGTTTGGGAAATGGATATTACTGTGTTCTTATGAATCCTTTATTCACCTAAGTGAATTTGTGAGTGTTACTCCCAGTAAATTGCTTATGAGCAAATTTGATATAGTTAAGTCAACGTCTGCAGAATCTGGGAATTGGAAGATACATTCCTGTCTCTGATTTACTCATCAACCTCCCTTGGGCTTAGCAAGAATGGCATTTCAGTCATGATTTTTCTGACTAACAGCACACTTTAAGGAACACACTGAACAAATTATTAACATGATACAAAAGTAATTCGGAGTTCAGTTTACCTTCATGGTCAGGTAAGGCATCACATCTGGGCTTGGATAAATAAGGGAATTCACTATATTTGTTGGAGGAGGATGAGAATTTTTCTCTTAAGGAGCTAATCTGCTCTATATTTATGAATATCAAAGAACTGCTGAAAGTACAGGAATTAAGAATGGTGCAACTGGGGATTAGAATGTAGGTGAAGTCTTTCAGTGGGACAATTCAGATGACAGCATCACCCATGAAAATTTTAAATGAGTCCACTGTACTCTGCGCCCTAAATTTTATGTGATTGATTTGAACAGAGCCTGATTGTTTGAAGGTTTTTTGAGTTTCTTCTTCATCTGTTCACCTGCCTACAGGTCCTGCTTTAATATTATGCAATTAGAAGTGCACACAGCATGAATAATATTAGTCCTGATTTACAAAATCCCTGTGTTTGTTATTGCTTAAGAATCCTGATGAGCTGTAGCAAGCCAGCTTTTAGATGGATGGCATTGTACTGAAAAAGAACTAATTGGCAAGATAGAGAAATTCTTTAGCAAATTAGTGACAAGTAGAGTTCTCCAAGGATCTTTAGCTTTGGTTCTTTATTGGAAAACATCAATATTAATTTTCTTCAATAAAGAAATATTTCAGTCGATTTTTTTCTGATACATTCCAGAGTCCTTTAATGGCAAAGATGTTCATTACAGCTGAGTCACTTGAAAAAAAAAGTAAAAGCATGAGAAAACAAATGTGTTTGTATTGATCCATGTGCTTCATATCATACTTGGTTTATATACCTACTTATTGCTCATATGAACCTTTAAAACAGTGCATTGCCTGTCCCATACCCATTGTATAGCATGCTTTCCATAGAATTCTTAAATTCTCAGTTTCCATTTATATCACCCAAAGATAAAAATGGCTGATATGATGTCCAGCCGGTATTTTCAGAGATGAGTCTCTCCTAAAGCTCCAAAGTTGCTTTTTGTTTTCCATTAAAACTCATCTACATTTGGTGAATCAGTAATTCCATGCTTTCCAGATGTGCAGCTCTTCATAAAAGCACTGTTCAGCCCTTGTGTCAGTGGCAGCTTGTGGCTGGATGTGAGAGTTGCTGAATTTTCAGGATTTTGTGATCACCACCACACATGGAGGACAGATCTATCAGAGGGGATGGTGAACACAACTCTGAGCACACCATGCAAAGGCCTGGACTAAGAGGAATTTTCTTTCCAAACATCCATCTTGACAAATATTTCAATTCAATAATGGCCGTCGTCTTTCTTAACTCTCCTGGACTATTTTGCTCAAGAAATTCTAAGGAGGAAAGGCTGATTTTCCTGGCCTTGAGATATAAAGCCTTCACACAAAGTTAAAAGCATGGCAAACTCTCTGTCGGGTGTTCAAAGTGTTTCTGCTCTGCAAGCTTTAGTGACAGTGTTTGGCCTAATTTTAAACTATGAGTTTTGTAAGAGTGGGTCTATCAGCTCTTACAGGATTTCAGTCTTAAAGCATTTCAGTGTTACTTTAACATCTATTTAATTTTGCTACTGTGTTAATGAGAGTTGCAGGAACTGGGCTACAGGAAGACTGAAGCATTTTTAAAAAATAATTAGGCTCCATTACTATATTAGTTTAATCTGTTTGCTGTGGTTGACTTCCTGTCCCAATTACTTGTGTTCTTCTTGAAGATTGATGTGAGCATGAAGCTGACAGCCACATGTATTCCAACCTACAAATCTCACAAAGATCAAGAAATTTTTAAAGTCATGCATTAAAAACTGAAGACTGGAAACAACAGTTATTTAATCAAAACTGGAGTTCCATAAGAATAATCATAGAAAATAATCCACAGACATTTAAAGCAGTTGAACAAGAACTTAAATATATTTTTCAATTGATTTTCAATAGAAATATCTAATTTTAATTTTTTTAATATTGCTATTTTCTCCTTGCCATCTCTCCTTGGTTTTTGTGGGTTTTGCTTTTGTTACTGTTGAGTTTGTTTTCATCAGTGAAAGAGGCAGAAAATACTATTTAAATAATTTTGACAATATTTTTGGGGGTTTTTTCCCCTCTCAATTTTTTTTTTTTTACCTAGGAGGTGGAAAATGGAGATAAATTAAAACCTTTGCAAATTAAACTGTGGGTCAATAGGGGAGCATTAGCCTAAGTGCATGACTAAGCCATTGTATTAGTGTATAAAGAAATGCCTTTGGTATCCTGTCTTGTTTATTTGAGAACTGGGAGGGAATATTTGTTTGTTTTCCTGGCATTTATAATTACAGAAAATATTCTCATAATCTAATGTGGAGGCTTCAGTCATTAGTGTGCTCTAAATGGTGAGAAATCTCATAATTACTCATAAGACATGATCCATGAGTATCCATGTATCTTCAACTCAGCTTCAGGCACTTCAGAAATGCAGCTCTTGGAACCTTTGCAGAGCACTGCTGCTGAAAATTTAAATACCCAGGCTGAGTCCATTTGTTCCAGGGCTGTGCAGAGTGCTCAGCACCTCATACAGCATGGAGCTCTAGGAGTGTGGGGTCATTGTACATAACCCTCTGGAGCACCTGAAATGGTCTGTTTGGTCTGTGAAAGCACAATCCTTAGTAGAGAAAATCCATCCAAGTCACTGCTGGAGTGCTGTCTGCTTGAAGGGTGTTTTCCTGCCTTGAGCCCAAATTCCTCTTCCATTAATGGAGAGAAGCCTTACAGCTTCCTGTGGCTGTCTTCATCCAGTCTTGCACAGGTGGGGAAAGAAGCTGGAACATTTTTCTCTTTTCATTATAGCAAGAGAGAGGCAGTTTATTCCTCTACCAGATTAAGACTTACTGCAGCTATGAGGAGTTAGAAATGGGTCTATGTATCCTTGTACAAATACATAAGGATTGTGACAGTCCTATCCACTGGCATTTTAATCTTTGAAACCATTCTTCTTGCTGTAAAAAAGAACATGAAGGAGTCAAGGTGAGATGGAACCATTAGACTATTTATTCAACCCTCCTCAGTATATTAGTCCATAAATCATCACCAATTGAACTGAGTTGAAGTGCTTACCAATAGTGTATCATCTGAAGCAGCACCTACTTTTAGTCAAAATGACTTAAGAAATATAGAGTCTGAGTCTTTTAGTTAATTCCATGTGTTAATACTCTTCACAGAGAGAGAGTTGGCCTTAAGCTTCATTTTGTATTCATTTCTGTCAGAGCTAACCACTGTATAGTTGACAAAATCATACAAAAGCACAGAATATTCTGTATAGCACAGGGTTTTCCCTGCAAGTAATTTCCCTCAATTTATGAATAGACTTCTGAAATTATTCTATGATTTTATTATTTTTTTACATCCTACAAGAAAAAAGTTAAGGAAAAGAACACAATAGTTCAGTGCTGATCATCACACTGATATTGTACAGAAAGATAAAACACTTACTTGGACCCCAGGGTGACCCTTAATGGTCACAATAGGCCCTTTTTGCCCACAACTGCAATAAGAGCTCTGCTCAGTTACTGGTCTGAGTCTCTCCCCTCAGTGCAGCACTTCATGGAACTCTGTTAAACTTTGCCATCTGCATGGTTTTAGTAGATGTGCTTTTTAGACCTGTACTAAAGACTCAGTCAGATCCTCACCTCTGTTGGCTTGGTGGCTGTCTTCCCAACATTTTTTCTCCATTAGCCAATTCATTCTTCATTTACCACAGGCTTCTTATTGCTAATTTTTTGTTTTTGTTTTTAATGAGGCTGTAATACAATGCTAGCAATTCTTCACAATGGCCATTATATATGTTTCTTGTGATTTATGAATGCTTAACTACTAGAGGTGAGGCTTGACCAAAGTCCCAGACTGAAGTGTCAGTATTACCTTCTTTCTGTGATGAGGAAGTTAACGGGAGTAAACTTAGCACGCTTATTATAAAAAATTCAGAGTTGCCAACTGTTTTAGCTTGCATGTAAACATCAGTTTCCCAGTGGGACCTCTGTCTGCATATGTTCTGTCAGAATTCATCTCATGCTTAAGAGTAGCAACAGATCATGGTGTTCTAAGGACAGCATTTCTACCATGATGTGGATTTCCACAGGCATAAAAATGATAAGGAGCAGATTGATAAAGAAAGAGCAAATTTCTCTCTCTTAAATTGTCTGTAAGATTTGCATGAAAGAAAGTGAATCAATTCTTTTTGAAAACCAAAATGTTGTACTGATCAACATTCTCCCCTGAGAAGGAAGAGACAGTGAAGGTAATATGAGGCCTGAAGTGGTAGGACTTTGATAACAGTGTAATAAAGATGTGGTAGAGGAAGCTCTATAGAATAGAACAGCTTCTCTGTTTTATTGTATCCATGTTTCATTTCTAAATGCTTTACCAATGACAAACACACAAAAATAGATATTATGAACATGAGCACTGCACATTGTGTCAGTTGTAAGTATAGAAGAGGAAAACTATAACAAAGCAATAGACTTTTTATACCTTAATAACTCAAAAATTGATTGATCATTAAATTGTATATTAAGCATTTATCAATACTTTAAAAGTATTTATAATTAGGAATTTATGATGAAGCCTGATTTTCTGTACTGTAATGCAGCACAGTGTGTCTGTTGTAGAAGGCATATAGTTTTAGTGGGTTACTTACTCCTCAGTATATTCAGTGAACCTGACTTTCTGAAATGGCAGTATCATAGTCAATGATCTTGATAGAAAGCACTGATATGAAGTTTTTTTTACATCTGGGGATGTTTAAGTCTAGGGCCAGATACAGATAAGACTTTGATAAGCACAGGGGGAACTAAACTGAGTTCTGAGATGGCAACAGTGCTAGCAGTCAAGTCTGATTCTTTTCCACAGTGAACTTGGGAGAGTGGATAATATTTCTGTATATATGTTCTTGGCGCTATCTAAGACTCTTCAGGCACATTTAAAGTGATCCTTTTTGTAACAGAACAAAAATTACCTAATCCAAAAGCAGACATGACCTCAATATAGAGGGAAAAGGAGACATATAGACAGCAGCATTGGCACTTGGTGACAATAGGGCTCCAGTATAACCTCATTCCAGATTCCAGTAAATTTCTGACAAACCAAGATAATCACTATCATTAAAATAGAAACAACACCAATCATCATTTAAGTCCTAAAAACCTCATTAGAAATTTCAAGCATAAATACTGCTTGCTGGCAAGATTCAAATGCAGAGTCCAATCCTAAAAATGCAGAGGACCTCTCATATTTTGAAGTGCAGGGATCATTGTTCACACAGCATTACCAAAGTAGGGAAAAAAGTTATAGACACCAGCTTTAGAATGTAGCTAATTTAATGGCAGGGCAGATGATCTGCAGTTTCACAATTGCTCTGCAGTAGAGAAGAGATACCCTTTATCATTAGATTGTGGTCGTTTTCTAAAGAGAAAACGGCACCAGTAATGACAACCCAGCATCAACACAATCAATGTGGTGCACTGCAACTGAATGCTGGTTTGCTATATCATCTTTTATTCAGTCTCAGCTGTGAGTATTCTGGCTACTATGAAACTCTCCCTCCTGGTCCTAGGAATGTAGGAGTTGATAGATTGAAACATCCTTCACTGCACAGAAAGGAGCAGCAGGAGTGAGGGGGCACCTTTGCCCTGACAGGTGACCAGGGCCAGCCTTCTTTAACAGGTCTGACTGTGTGCAGATTGGGTTAGCAATGAAATTACCTAAAGGGAAATGCTGTGCATAGTGCTGAGAATTTTCTCAGTCAAAAGAGACAACTTCCCAGTGTGAGATTTTGTAGAATCCCTTTATAAAACTGCATGTGAATGAACACTATTGAATGTACTTAACGCTCCTCATGTTCTGTGTGAATTTGACCAAAATGAGACTAAAATATCTCCCATTAAAAGATTAGAAAACAACTCCAGGAAGCCATTTGCTGCTGGTGTAGTAAATTGCCATTATTACACCACTTTTTGAACTAAGAACAAAGTTCTTTTTCTGGTAGGACAACCCTGCTGTGTGTAGCTCTGAAGAACATTAGTGATATGCTGCAGCAAGTAATGATATTCATCAAGACAGTCTTTGCTAGTCCTTACAATTAACACTTGGGAATAGAAATAATTGCTTTTTATATTATTTGTTTGAAGATGCTGAGTGAGTCATTGAGCCTAGTTAGAGCACTAAAAACAATGCTTTATTCCTTGTCTAGTTCAGATCATCTTATGATCACAAGCACGTTTCTTTAGCATTGCTGCAGCCCTGTGAGAAATCTGATATATTTCATAGAAATGCTTGATAACAGCATTTGGGTGGCAAGAGCATCATGAAAAATAAAGCCTCCTTAAGGAGAACTTCACATATTTATGAAGGTCTTTTTACTGCTACATGAGTTTGTATTACTCCTTATTGAGCCTTTCCTGAGGCCTGGAATGTTCATTTGATGATGGAGACTCAGGAGGTGAGTCCATGTTCTCTGAGTCTCTGTTGGCAGTGAACACTGGGCTCTTCTGTAATTTGCCTGGAAAATGTCAACAAAATAGCCCCCTGTCTCACAGTGATACTGACTCTGTAATGGATAAATCAAGTAGTGGGCTGTATTTAATCACCAAATCAGACAAGTTTTATGAACAGGGGATTGAAGGAAACCTGGTTTCTTGTGGGTGTTATCTGTGCAGTGGCTCATGATGTGACAAACTTATGAGGTTTGCGCTACACTGTGGGTTTTTATCAGAACTACACAATTTGTCCAGGCAGAGAAATGGACACACCCAGATATATATCAATGTAAATAAGCCCTGCTATTAGTTACCTGTAAATTCATTTGTCTCTAAGAGAATCTCTGTTTCATTCAGCTTAAAAAGTTTGTGTTGCCATGAGAGTATGAAGGTCAAGGAATCCAGTCTGTCAGAATTAAAACTTATTGGGTGTTGTCTGTCCATTTGAACCACTGACCCTCACATCCTTTATTGAAACTGGAATTCTTATCTTAGAAGGTACCTATCCCTGTTTTTATTACCTGAGAGGCCTCATGTACCTTCCACTCATTCTGAGAAATAGAGAAGCATTGGTATCTGTGTACTTTTTAATCTGCACTGACAAGAACCATTCTTGTTTTTATACAGAATGTTCTTGCTTTTACAGGATTTTGCTTTCTTGGTTCTAGTTATTAGGTATAAAATATCACAAAATCTCATAAGGAATTATGGATTCCTATTCTCTTCATGCCTAACATTTCTTGATTTAAGTATTTAAATTATTTTGCCAGTCCTGGCTTGTGTCTGGCTTCACAGTCATTGTCAGACTTGCAGTAAGCTTTAGAACTACATGTCCAAAAAATATCAGACAGGCACAATCTCACCTTAATTTCTCTGAGTGACTCATAGTGACCCTGTGGCATATGTGAGCATGAAAAAACACAGATTTTTGGTTGGGATGCCTTAAATCTACATCACAACTTCTTATATCTAGAGGAATTCCTTTTTGCTGTTTCCCTGACCTGAAATACAGTTTCCTCCTCAATGTTTGTATCAACACAACAAACATTTTTTCTCATAACACTTTTGCCAACAGATTGTGGCAGAACATTATTGTGACAGGATAATAACAATGTTGATCTGAATCAGCTTTTTTTTTTTCCCACATAATTCTAGAAATTATTAGAGGAAAAAAAAAAGGACTTATCTTTTATGAACCAGCCTTTGACTTGTCTTAGAAATTGAAAAGTAAAACACAAGGCTCGTTATGTGAAAAAGATTTAGGGTATATTAAAAGCAGCCTCAGTTTAGTGGCACATAGTGACAATCATTTGAAGTATTTGAAAGTAAAAATACTTATAACACATTGTTTATATTGTTCAAAGTTAATAAGATAATGTGTGTCACTTTAGCGGAAAATTAAGCAAGACATCTTAAGACCCTGTAATAAGTGGGGGAAAAAAAGCATATGATCCCTTTTATAGGGTATATGATGAATTATTATGACTAAAAGATGAAAGTGCATCATTCATGTGTATATAAGGACATCGGGAAGCTTGTCTGGAAGATCAGCTTGTGTGATCAGAAAATGTGCTGAGACAGAGGCCCATGCAATGAACTTCCCAGGCTTCATGCATGCCTTTAGGAAACCTCTGGAGAGGAGATGGGAACGAGACATGGCTCAAATCTCATGATTGTTTGCTGGTGGTGTTTAGAGACAAGCATTGTGGACCCATCAAAGACAATAATAATAAGTTTTCCATTGGTTTCTTTGGGACATCAGTTCTTTGTAAAATACGTCTTTGATCTGGGTTCTGAAGTCCAATTTGCCTTGGCTTCACTGTCAGAATGTTCTAAAAAGGTGTTCATTTGAAAGGTTCTGCTGTTTTTGCCTTTTTAATGTTCTTTCTAGAAGATATAAGATGACATTGCCATTACTAATGATGTATTTGATTGTGATTTTTTTCATGTCTACCTTATCATTATAAGTTGGGAGCTGCATAACCTGGGTGCTCTGGAGCTTTAGTAGTTTCTAGCTGACAACTCAAGAAAAAAGGGCTGTGATATTCTGTTGACACAGAAATTTCTTCATTCTGTCACATAAATTGTGTTCTGAATAGGTTAAAATGGCATTACTTTTCTTCAATGTAAGATTGTTTTATAATGAGAAGACTGGGTGTGTTTTGGCTTGAAATAGGTGGTGAAAAGGCACTCCTGATCTTAATCTTCCAGCAGAACACTGGAAGTTCTGGTCATTACCTTGAACAACCTTTCAGCAAGGCATTTTACCTCCATATGAGGGCTAACAGACTCCTTAGATGTTGGTGGAAGTGAATCAGAATGCAATCTCAGGAAAATTATGCCCAGATTACCAGAAGAGCATCACACAGATATGTAAGTTTTCCTGTACTGTCCTGCTCATCTCTGCCTACTATGGGCAGTTCTGTGTAGCCTCGGTCCTCTCAGAAAAGCATGTGTGTATTTTGCAGGTGTAAGTAGATGGATGGCACTTAGATGAGCTGCTCTGTTTCTGGCTATCTTTCCAACCTCAACAATTCTGCAAGTCTGTATGCACCAAAATTGGCCACTCACCTTTCAAGTAAGGCAATGCCTTCCTTCCTGCCAGTTGCTTCTTTCATGTACCAGTTTTATACTTGGAGAAGTCAGCACCTTTTGCTTACATAGTTTTTGGACACTTCCCATATCTTCAGTTTCTCTAGGTTTGCTAAAACTTACTTTGTAGCTGCTGCCCTACTCTATAGAAAGAATAGTAGATGTCTGAATATAAGTTTAATATTGCTTCTTGGTCTTATGGAGTTCTTCAGACTCTCCAGTGAGATCTTGTTTGGAGAATGAGACTGTCTCTACCATCTCCTCTGTCAAAAATGAGTAACAACATGATTTCAAAAGGTCGTGGGAGAAAATGCCGTTGTTTGTTTGGTTTGTTTGTTTGTTTTGGTTTGTTTTGTTTTGGTTTTTGTTTTCAGAAAGACACTGGCCTGTGAAGGGGGTGTTGTCCTGTGGATCCTCCCAGTCTTTCGTTTACCTCTGCTCTGGACTCTTATTCATGGCAGAGTTGTTGTGGATGGCCCATCCCTGGAAGTGTTCAGGAATGGGTTGGATGGAGCTCTAAGTCACCTGGTCTAGTGAAAAGTGTTCCTGCCTGTAGCAGGGAGATTGGAGCTAGATAATCTTTAAGGTTGCTTCCAACCTCCATTCTGTGGTTCTATGAATTCATCCTTCTTCCCTCTTTTATTTTTCTACCAGACACACAACATTCTTGACTGATAAATAAAAGAAAACAGCCTACAATGCTTGTGAGTAGCTCATGAGTGAGAAGGCTTAAATATGGCCAAAATGGTAAAACCACAATATATTCTCTTAATTTATATTTTTATTCCATACATTGTGAATCATAATATCTATTTGAGCAACCTGTTTAATTATTAAGTACTTAACTACATACATTATGACCAGACTTGTTCCAGTGGCTAGCACATTGCCGGAAGAACCAGGCTACACGGAAGGAACTTGACTGACAGTTCTCTGTAATTGTTTCAGTGGTGTTCTAAAGAATCACACACTGTTACCTTTGAAATAGTTCTAATGAAATCAAACAAGCTTGCATTTCACTTGGTGTCTGCCTGGGCTCAAAGGCAGTGCAAGGCACCCTGTCGCTGAATGTGCTGTAGACTGTGCAGGCCCGAATGTGATTTACTCTTGCTGTGCTCCAATAAGCAGTCCTTTAAACTAGTACAAGGACAATGCTGGTGCTCTCAAAAGACCTGTCTCATAACTAGCACTGTAACTGGCTTCTACAACCTAAAGTGCAAAATGCCATAAAAGTGTCTTTTCCCTTTAATTAAAGTTTGAACAGAAGGCTAAGCTGTCTGGCAGGGCTTGTTCTTGCCCCAGTTTAACTAAAGTATTGCATTAGCAGGTACTGTTGGAGAGTTTGGTAACTTAAATGGACGCAGGAATTTTTCTAACTTTCTGAAGAAATGTTCCAAAAATAAGAATGTATTCACTATATGCCTATTTCATTTGAAATGCATCAAAGAGCCGGGAGTTCATATCTGCATCTGTTGGCTTCAAAGGCAAGGTTTTGGTACAGCTGAACCAATTTAAGAACTGTTTTCTCCTTGAAAGAGCACAGAACCTACCAGTCCATCTTTCAACTAGGATTAATTCTCCCTGTCTTTACAGCACATTTGTTATTGTGGAAATATTTGTTCAAGAATGGGGCAGAAGAAGGCAACCTCATTATGTGACCACCATGAGACATTAGATAAATCTTTTCTGCCTTTATCTGTGTTGATCAATATAGCAAAAAATTCTTCCAGATAGAGTTTTCTCATGAAAGACTCTTTATTTTGATTAGCCAGAGAACCGAGTAAATCTGTAACTATGTGTAGGTGTTTGAGAAAAGCACAGTTTGCATGTCTGGCAGACTGTCTCACTGGGGTGCAGTGAGAGCAATTGGCTTTGCTTTTTATTGATCAAGGCGAGATTCTTGCTCAAAATGCCAAGGGCCAATTTTTTCCCAGGAACAGCCTTTATGTTGAAGTCTCATTGCTGGAAGCAATGAGAGAGCAGCTACTGAAAGTATGGTCCCAGTACTACAATGCCCCATTCTGAAGACAGAAACCACAGCTTACCAAGGAAAAGTCACATTTACTTGGCAGATGGTTCTGGTGGCTAAAGATGTAATCCTCATTAAAAAAAAAAAATAAATTTGCAGCTGTCCTTTTACTGAAATTTTTTTGCCTCTTTTGGCCTATCAACGGAAGAGAATTTCCAAGTCTTCCTTGTGTGATTCAGTGTAGACTTAGCCAGTTTATTTTCGATGGTTGTGAGCTCTGATACTTGCATGGCTTAAGTTGCTGCGAATATTTGCTGACCAAATATCTGCCTGCATCCAACTTAGTGAGGCTTAAGAATATGAGTCGTGTCAATCACAACCTCTTCTAAGGCACTCTGTGTCTAAATAACAAAGATAACCCTGAATGTTCCTGGAAATGTATTTATCCTGCAAGAAACTTCAATTTGAACTCTTCGTTCAAATATAGAATTATCTTTCAGAATATTAAACAACTGCTCTTTGAAGGCTGCTCAGGTGAGAGCAAAGTGTCATGTAGGAAACAGACTGAGTCAAGAAAGGCAGTTGACTTATTCCAAATGGTCCCTTGAAGATAGAATTTTGTTAAAAAGAGCTTGTTGAGGATGTTTGGCGATATATGGTGCTTCAAGGACTAAAACTAGGGAAAGAATGATGATATGTCATTGAAAGTATTCTTTCCTGTCTCTAGACAATTTTCTGCACATTATCATTATTGAGATATTGAAAGAAAAATCTCTCTAAATTAAGCTCTTATAGGAAAGTGCTCACTCCAGCTGAATTTCTGTTGTAATCAAGAATTGTCCAAAATAGGAGTCTAGTAGTTGGATAAATTCTTTGTATTGAGCATCTAGTAGAATCCTTTGAAGAAAATAGAAGCAGACTCTCATAGCTTTGGAAAACACTTATGCATATGTCTGTGTTGGGAGCCACCATTTCATAAAAATGTCACACTTCTCAGAGTTTTGATCTAAATTCTGAAGCCCTGCTTGTGACCCTTATTTTGTAGATGCCTCCATAAACTATTTCTGGCTTTTCCCAGAAAATCTCTGCAAAAAAGACACTTTTATGGCATTTTGCACTATGTCAAAGACGCAATCTGTATTGGTTTTATATACTCACTAGTGACCCCTGTGAATGTGTGCATAAAGTCCAACTGAAGCATAATAAACCCCATCTGTATTCTAAATGTGAGTGTACATGACAGAAGGAAACCAACACAAGAACATATTGCTGGCTGTTGATTCTGACACTCTTCCCACACAGTGATTTAGTGAGAAGAGCAACCTTGTAAGACTGTGTCACTGTCAGTCTGCTCTCATCGTGGAAAGACAAGTAACCAATCATAAAGGGTCTAAGACAGAGACATTTATCATCTCCAAAGCAAATAAACGTCATGACAAAAGGACTTTCAAGTAAGCTAAAAAAATCAAACACGCATCTTAGTATACAATGTAGTAGAAACCACAAAAGAGGGAGGAATCATTCTCACTGTGCTAACCCAGCTTGCAAAGATAAACAAGGAGAATCCTGAAACTTTGGCTTGTAGACATCTTTATCCAATTTTATTGATCAACTGTACAAGAAAGGGCCAAGAGTCCCTGTGTTTTAAATGTTGTCTGACCACCAGCCTTATCAGATGTTAACTGAAACTGTTTTGTCTGTTTCAAGCACAAAGTTTTCATAGAATCTAAGAGCATGAAGTCCAGCCACTAACCTAACACTGCCAAGTCCACCCCTAATGCATGGATAAGTGCCACATATAGATGTCTTTTGAATATCTCCAGGGATGATGTCTCAACCACTTCCTTGGGAAGCCTGTTCCAATGCTGGACAACCCTTTTGGTGAACAATTTTTTTCCTTGTATCACATCCAAATCTTCCCTGGCACAACTTGAGCCATTTGTCTTGTCCTGCTGATTGTTACCTGGGAGAGGACAGTGGCTCCCACCTCACTGCACCCTCCTTTCAGGTAATGGATAAGGTCTCCCCTCAGCCGCCTTCTCTCCAGGCTAAACACACTCAGCTCCCTCAAATGCTCATCAGACTTGTGCTCCAGAACTCTCCCCAGCTCTGTTGCCCTTCTCTGGACATTCTCCAGCACCTCAATCTCTTTCTTGTCAGGAGGGGCCCAAAACTGAACACAGCACTCACCAGTGCTGAGTACAGGGGGACAATCACTGTGCTGTTCCTGCTGGCCACGCTGTTGCTGATCCAGGCCAGGATGCCCTTGGCTGCCTTGGCCTCCTGGGCACACCCTGGCTCACGTTCAGTGGCTGTTGAGCAGCACCCCCAGCTCCTCTTCTGCCAGGCAGCTTTCCAGCCACTCTGCCCCCAGCCCGCAGTACTGCATGGGGTTCTTGTGACCCCAGTGCCAGACCCAGCACTTCAACTTGTTGAAGTTCATGTAATTGGCCTCAGCCCATTGAACCTGTTCTGATCCCTCTGTAGAGCCTTCCTCCCCTCCAGCCAATCAACACTCCCATAAAACTTTATGTGTTGCCAGCAAACTGACTCACAGTGCACTTGATCACCTTGTCCAGATCATGGATAAAGCCCAGGGGACAGGCCACCAACAGGATGTTGCTCCATGCACCATCAGTTCTAGGCTTGGTCATTCAGCTGGTGCTTTTTTTACCCAGCAAAAAGTGGAACTGACCAAGCCATAAACAGCCAGTTCCCCCAGGAGGATTCTTAGGAAAAGAAAAGTAGGAAAATTAAAGGCTTTTCTGAAGTCTAGGTAAACAACATCCCCAATCTGTCCCTTGTCCACTAAGCTGGTCATCCCAACATAGATGGAGATCAGATGGAGATGGCCAAACAGAATCTGCACTTCATAAACCCCTCCTGGCTGGGTTTGATCCCGTGCTTGTCCCATACAAGCTGCATGATGGCACTCAGGATGATATGCTCCATGACTTTCCCTGCTACTGAGGTCAGACTGACTGATCTATAGGTCTCCAGATCCTCCTTCCAACACTTCTTATAGATGGGTGTCACATTTGCTAGTTACCAGTCAACTGGGAGCTCCCTGGTCAGCCAGGACTGATGATAATTGTTTGCTGAGCACTTCTACCAGCAACCTTAGGTGGATCCAGCCCCATCTGACTTGCAATCTTTGGAAAATAAAAATAGCTAGAAATAGCAGTTCAATGCCATGGAAACAGAGAAATCGACATATTTTGTTTCATCCTATTATAGAGCGAAATTAATTTTTAAAAAACCTTTTCCCTCTCCGTGTTTTTCTGAGATTCCACATACGCAGCAGTCACAGTGATTTGGGCTGATTATCTGTGTGTGGAAGGCTCCTGCTCCCCTGGGTTCAGTAAGTTTTCAAAACCTTACCTAAGCTATCCCCCTTTGGCAAAGTGGAATGAGAACTGAGGCTGCTTAGTGTGACAGCTATAACTGGTTTATAGCTGCACAAATAATTTGGCTGTGACAGACACTTACTGGACCAGCCTAGTTCCTTATGTAGCAGTAGTAAACCAGTCCCTGGGTGTGTCACTGAGAGGCTCAAACAAGGGGACCCCAGCCAATCCCTTTAAACCAAGGATGCGCCCACATCATTGGCCACAGAGCTGGGCGGAGTTGGGACCTCTGTCCAATCTTGTGTGTGAACCTGGGAATTCAAAGCCCCTGTTAAAGGAGGAGCCCGACAATAAAATCTGGTTGTTGCTGATGGACTTGGTATGATTGTCTATTTGTCAGCATTCCTGGATCTGTCAGCAGTGACAGCTTACCTGTCACTTGGCCAAATTGCTTGAGCCTGCAGTATGGAGTGTGTGGCACAGTGGTCGAAGGTCTAGCATTGTGTGGAGAAGGCTGCTGTTAATCAGAAATCCTGCCATGTACCACAGAAACCATCCTGACAACCCTGTCAGTAGCTTTAGCACACCTCTCCGAAACATTTCTGCAAAAGGTAAATGTGTCAGGAGCATTTTTTTTATTTTGTTTTGACTTGATGGAAAGTTATGCTGTAGCTCAATTTTTTAATCACTTTTATGTCTTAGTAATCCTGAATGCTAAAAACTTGAAACTAAAAGTAGCACTCTGTACTTTCCTCTGCCTTCCATATGCTGAAGTTACAATTGCTTCTAATCTTGTGTTTAAAAACAGCTCCCAAATGCAAATTTGGCTAAGTGCAGACACATCGTTAAAGTGTTTTTGAAGTTTGAGGTCAGTGCTGTTTAGGAAAAACCAGAATTAGACTAATCATCACCTCTGCTAACGACTTAATTTATTCTAGTGCTATAATGCTATAATGTGTTCCTGTCCATCATTTGTCATCGCCATTGCCAGCTTCAAAAGCAAGGTGCAGTGAAACTGCTTGTGTTATTGGATGCAACTTTCCCTCATAAAGAAAAAGCCTATATAAAGCAGACAAACCACTGAAGGCAAAATGTAGGTCTGTGGAGTAACATTCACTGTGTTCTCAATGAAACCAGCATTAGATAACAGGTTTCACTACATGATGGTTCTGACAGCTCTTTTGGTATGGGTCAGTTTATCTTTCTCTGTCTAAGACTCAGTCTGCAATTTATAATAGTGATAATGTCATGAGTTCTTCTGCAACGAATAGCCATATTTTCAATGTTATGACTGTACAAATTGATGAAAACTGCTTTTATTTCCTTTACTGCGCCTGTTTCATACTCCTTTAATAATCAGCATAACCTCACATTTTGAATGGCCTGGATATAGTGTCATAAAAAGTTGTTTAGAGTTGTCAGAGGAAGCAGATGTTAAAAGGGGTCGTTGGTGGTTAATCCATTTCTTACAGTGATTAAACTGGTGGTGACACTGAAACCAAGACTGAAGGGTGTGATACTGAAAAGTGGCATATCCATCACTATCTCTGTTAATGAGCTAAAACCTGAGCTGGTATCACACCTCATTATGGAAATGATCACTGGAAATTTCAGGCTATATTTCCCTAAATCATGAATGGTTGAGGATGAAAGGAACCTCTAGAGGTCATCTCTAGATGAGCATCTCTAGGAGCCACCTCCCTGCTCAAGTAAAGTTGCTGGGAACCAGTTGCTAATGTTCATGTTCAGACTGGCTTATGAATGTTTCTGGGGAGGGAGATTCCACCATTTCTGTGGGCAGCCTGTGTCAGTACTCAGGTACCCCAGCAGTGAAAACAGTACTTCCTGCTGTTCTGGGGAAACTTTCTTTGTTTCAGTTTGTGCCTATCACCTGGGCACCTCTGGTCACCCTGTCCCATTGAGTACTCCACTGGCAGAGCCTGCCTTGTGTATTCCTTGCACATCCCATCATGTATTAGTATGTGATAAGATGGCCTTGAGTCTCCTCCAGGCTGAGCAGTGCCAT
This sequence comes from Zonotrichia leucophrys gambelii, assembly GCF_028769735.1. Taxonomy (NCBI): domain Eukaryota; kingdom Metazoa; phylum Chordata; class Aves; order Passeriformes; family Passerellidae; genus Zonotrichia; species Zonotrichia leucophrys. The sequence goes on along the minus strand of NC_088171.1, from coordinate 45,685,249 downwards.
CTGTCTCAGCCTTTCTTCATAGGAAAGATGCTCCAATGTCCATTAATCTCTCTTAGTAACAGTAGCCCTCTGCTGTCCAATATGTTCATCTCTCTCTTGTCCTGAGGGGTCCAGAACTGGACACAGCACACTAAGTGGGGCCTCACAGTGTTGAGTAGAGAGGATCTGCTGGGAATACTTCATCTAATGTAGCCTGGGATATTTGTAGCAAGGGCATACTGCAGGGCCCCCAAGTCCTTTTCTGCAAAGCTGACTCTGAAAGAAGAAAAAGACTCTACATGAGTTGTATTTTGCTCTTACTTTGATGTGAGGCTGTCAGGTGTAATTTTTGGAGCCTTGTTTTGGTTAGTAAAAAACAAAAATATTTCCTTTTTTACCCTTAGACATTAGATGAGCCCAAAAGAGAAAGGCCAGCATTTTCATTCTGTGGCAGATGACAGAAGACTTATATAGTGGCTTCTCTGACTTCTTTTGGCTTCTCCGTGTTTACCTTGTGTTCATTGGTTATCCTGTGATTCTGTGATTAGAGCATGGTCTCTTGCCATGGACAAAGACCTGGCCTTAGTATTGACCCCTATTTAAGTGGCGACCTTAAAGGCAAAAAGGCCTCTTTGTAGCCATTGGCCTGCATGCCCACAGTCAGGCTGGAATAAATGTTTTTCTCCAGTGATTGGTACGGCACAAGGTTAGTAGCACTTTGTATCATGGTAACATGCTAGAGATCCTGGAATTTTTAGATATTCCATATCATAATTGATTTCATAAATGGTTCAGGTTGTCTTACACATAAAAACCAAAACCTACTCTAAAATTATAAGTGAAAGCTATATGATAGTAATTTTACATTTTGGTTTTTCTATGTCACCGTGCATGGTTCATTAGCATTTGTATTCCCTTTCAGTCAGGATGATAAAAGATCTATAAAGCATTGTAAAACAAAAAGCAAAATTAAGCCAAAATGCCCTTATTCAGAGTAGCTACTGTATATTTTGAAATGCTTCAAGAGGGATAAGGTCTTACCAGGGCAAAAACAAGTATGTGAATTAATGATGAGAAATCCTCAGGTAATTATCTAGCCTAAGGGAATCTTTACAGAGAATGAAACTGAAACGTGGAGCAGAAGCATAGCTGCCACATTGTTTGATATCATCAGCTCTCACCTGATTTTTTGTAGTAATGCTTTCTATTATACAAAAAGTTATCTCTGTCTCCTATTACTCTGGTGACTCTTGGAAAAAAAAAATGGTGCCATAGCTCAGGGAATCGCCTCAGTTCAAAGATCCAATCTCAGACAAAAAGGAAAGAATTAAGATGTGGGGAATGACAAATTTCTATCTTTTAACTTTGTCAAAAAAGATGTAAATAATGCTTATGAAGCACTGAAGAAATATCTGAATTTAGTTTCTTTTTAGAGCAAGTTCTACAGGACTACATAGTGGTTAAGCAGAAGTGGGGAAACTAGTAAAAACTGGTTTTGGTTGAATGATGGAAAATGTGTCTATCATAGACATCTAATGAGCTAGTAACAAGGGAATGCATTACGTGCCGGACTTGGGAGACAGTGCAGAGGAAATGGAGATAAAGCCCACTGGATTTAAGGTTGTAGATAAAGCACTAATTTAAATCTACATGGATTTTTGAGCATGTTCAGGTATAATATAGCTTCTGCAGTAGTTCAGGAGGTCTTGACATGCAGAAAATCGATATATTCTTACTGTGGAATGGGGAGATCAATTACCCACAGAGGAAAAGCTCAACTCTGAGTGAAGATAAGCTGAAGAAGTGCTATTCATAACTTGACATAGTCTGTGTGGTGTTGCATGTGAAAGGGTCTATTGTAATCCAATTTGCTGAGGTTATTTGTGTCAAAGGTAATTGCTTCATTTGTGCCAGTGAAGCATTTAGAGAACCAGCTGCTTGGATTATGTTCTAACGCTAAGATGAGATATATTTAGGGAAGTATGAAGACAGTACTATTTACAGACTCAATGTTTGTATTCAATTAAGGTCAATGCAAGTTGCAATGACCTCAGTTGTTCTCAAGATTGGGTCCTTACCCATTAGAATCAACCAGCATATTGCTTAAATTCTTCCTCAGTGCTGGCACTTTTTCTACATCCTGCTTAAAGGTTGTTCCAGTGCAACATTTCTGTAAAAACTATTAATCCCTAAAGGAATGAATTGGATAAAGGATAAAAGAGACAGGCTGAGTCACATCCTTTCATAGAATGTCCTCTTCTAAAATTTGCAGAGAGCGAAAAAAAAAAAAAAAAAAGGAGGAGAGTGAAATTAAATAGATTTTATTTTAGTATGTCCTAGGGGACATACTAAAAATGTTATAGTCACTTCTGGTGTAAGCACAGTAAATAAATTGTGGCTTGTTGCCAGTGTTTCTTCTCCCTGAGATTAAATCAGAGCAACTGTGAAATTATTCTAATATGAACATGCAGTCAGAAACCATTCCTTTTAATTTTTTAATATATATAATTTCAGTGTACAATAAAATGTAGTTCCAACTAAACACTTCTACTTCCCTATTTTTTGCAAGGCAGCAAATGTGTCAGGCAGAGTTCTAAGTGTCTAAATTATTTTCTGGATCATTTGTAGAGAAGTAGATGCAACATATTTCCTTGTAATTTTACACTGAATCATAATGAAAAGAACTTGGCCTAAAGATGCAGCACTGTGGTTCTGAAGATTCCACTGGGTTGTGACCCAGCAACAGTGAAAATAAATTCAAAGATTTTGTCTTGTGGTGAAGTAGCCATGGCACACACCTATAAAGAAAATGTAGCAATGAAAAGATTTTCACCAATAATTTTATCATGTAAAATGTATTTATTTATCATGTCACTTACCAACTGAAATCCCTTGATTTACATGCCTCTGTGCTGTTCAGGGCAAGGTAATATGTCCTTCAAGTGGTAGAAAGAAAGAAGATGTGAGCCTTAGAGATGGCACTGCTTGTTTCACGGTTGGTGTCTGAGCAAAGCATAGTCCACAAATAACCTGTGAATGTCCAGTTTGGAAGAATGGACACCCACATCCTCTTGTAATCCCTGTAACTTTGTTCCAGTATCCAGAACTGTAGTTGAGGTATGCTATTTAGTGTTTGTTTTTATTTTTAAATAGTATTTGTCTAATGAATTCTAAAGTCATGACAGCAAAAAAGAAAAAGAAAAATCTCATTAAAAATGCACAGCTGAGCAGTAAATCAAATTAGCTTATTCCTGGAGTTACTTGTCCAGCAACTTTTCTGGGATCCTGTTTCCTAGCAAGTATTTACCTCTAAAGTTCTATGTAATTTCCTTTAGTGTTCAAAATATTCAAACCTTAAATGAAGTTTGCAAGATTGAAAGTCAGACTCTGTCAGTATGAAGAAATAAAAGATGGAATGGGCCCAATTCTCATTTAGAGCAATGAAAAAAACCTCAGCGTAGAAATAAAGTTAATTTACATCAGCTTTACATCCCTTTAAGCCATCAGAGTGGAGTAAAGGGATAATGGTGAGCAGTATGAAGCTGACTGATAGAGTAAATGAAGCCATGACAGCAGGAGATTTGGTCTTGTAAAAGGACACTCTTTTAGCTAAAAGAAGTTAAAAGCTTGTCTGTCTCTATAAACACATGCATGGTAAATTGGTTTCTTTTAGAAAATCAGTTTCTTTTAGAAGCCATATGGCATACTATATTGACCTATATTACATATATTGAAATAGGGTTATGCTGTCCCAGTGCATTACTAGAAAGACATTATTGCCTTTGTATTAAACTGCATGATAGTCAGACTAGGACAGCCTTAAAGAAAACTTTCTGAGAGGAGTGTTGGGTGGTGGGAGAGTCTGTGCAAACTTCATGCTCCCTAGCATTACACAGCACTCAGTGAGGAGCCTTGCTAAAGTCCTTATGGAAAGAGGCACTGCCCACAGCAGTAGAAAACTGTTCCACAGTGTCACCATCTGTCTGTACACATCAGAAGAGAAAACATACAGTAAAGAAATTTGTGTACAGTAAAGAAAAAAATCAGCTCAGTTTGTAACCCCAGGAGTCAGAATTTGGGAGTGTTCTGCACAGAATTTCTACCTTACGTATTGTCTTGTGATTCTTGCATGCAGATGAACGTTGTTTGATGGATCACTGATGCTTGTGACAGACAAAATATGATCAGAGAGGTATTGAAATTTACTCTGGGTAATAGCTTTTGGCTGATTTTCATTTGAGATTTCAAGTGGCCTGATGCTTTTCTATGTTGTGGAGCATAAATATCAGAGCAATCAATTTCCTAATCTTTCTCCTGAAAAAACTGTAATGTACTGCACATAGAAATAAAAATAGGGTTTTCATATCTTTTCAATAAGATTACTGTCTTGCTGATAATGTTCATACTCCTTGCTGAGAAATATTCATCTTAGAAACGATGTGCTACCTCAGAGAGATTGTTGTGCTACAGTTAGAGCATGCATTTGTGAGTAGTACTTCAGCTTCCTGTAAATTAATGTCATTTTCTAGGAATGTGAAGTACAAATGCTAATCTGATGTAATGCCAAAAGAGGCAACTGCAATGTTATGATGTGACCTTTAATGGATGTAAAAGGTTCCTAGCACTAACAGTGTTTCTGGACAAATCCAGGTTAAACTATTTGAGGACAGATACTAATCTAAAGTTATATTCATTTCTGTCTATAAGCCAGGCTGTTACCTTCGAAGGTTTGCTCCTCTGCTGCCCTCAGACAACCCCATCCTATTGAAATCAACAGGAGTTTGCAATTAACTTGGACAGAGCCAGAGGAAAGGCAGCACTCTGAATATTTTTACCTATTTTCCTTGGGTTTCAAGCCATGATCAAGAGATATTTCAGTATGTCCTGCTGTAGTACATCTGCTTTTAATTTCTCTTTAACTATAAAATCTAAAACTACTTTAACGCTGTTCGTGGTGTGGATATCTACTGAGCAAAGCAGATGGTTCATCCCCCGTGTAGCCTAATTTTTCTAGAAAGTCTCAGCCTGCAGGGCTTTTCCTGGCCTAATATTATGCTTTTCTAGTAACAGCCCATCACATGTAATAATGTAACATTGAAAATTTCTTAAACCTGTATGAGGTGGATGTACTGGGATTCATTAATCCTCTCTCACTGCAACATGGATTTACCTGAACACAGTACAAACCATACTTGGCTTCAGATACGTCTTTCACATACACACACAAAATTGCTCTTCGGCCAGAGTCATCTTTGTCTCAATCAGTTTGAAAACTGAGACAGAGGAATAGTTCTGTCACAGTTGTGTTGGTGAGGGTCTGTCTCAGCTCTTCTGGTAAAAGTGAGCTTTCAAAGGAAAACTACAGTGAAGAAATTCAGCTTACAGCTTTTGTCTTTATCACGAGAGGATTAAAGACTGTTTGGTAATGATGTAATGATGAGCTTAAGAAGGAAAGAGACAAAGTAGTTCTGGCAGCTGATCAATATATTGACTGAAAAAAAGTAATTGAACTTCACGAAGCAGGCATATCATGGATAACTGGCATCATCACAGATAAATTTGTTTTTGTAATTTAAAAATCATGAGTAACTTAAGATGCCTTTGCTTTGATGTGAAGTGAGAGTACTTTTGACCTATTTATCTGCTGGCCGTGCAGAAGAACTGAAAAATTTTCATCTCAGTCTGAAAAAGACTTTGTTTGAAACACATTCAAAAGCTAATGCTCTGTTCAGTGCAAAGAGGAGAAGAAAGGGCTACACTTCCTTTCCAACCTTTCTCCTGGTAAGGACCGAAACTGTTGAGAAGTTTTGATAATATTACAATTCTTTTACTTGTGAATCTGAATGGGAAAGTAACAAAAATCCTTGCCTAAAGCAGTCCCTATACAGTCCTCTTTAGATGTAGCATGTCTCAAACCACATCCCTAGGATCCAAGTAACTTGTTGGATTTAGGGTGAATATCTTTGCCCTGTGAGGGTGATTAAGATCACCTCTACATGAACATTAAATGTAAAGAAGACAAATAAAGACACTGTTATTTTCATGCCACAATGTCTTTTTGTTACATCTGTGTGCATGAATGGACAGCCTCAATTGAAGCATTTTTCCCTAAATGTTTTAAATAAATACCTCAAGCTGATTTTGTAAGACTAGTGCATGTTTACCAATAAACAGCATGAGCAAATGGAACTATAATTTCTTTTTTCCCTAGGGGAAATTAATATTTAAATTATTAATCAGAGAGAAAGTGATGAGTTAAAGGACAAAGGCACTGTGTGGCAGATCAAATTTAAACACAAGACTAACCATATCTAGGAAGTTACTTCTATGTCACTTTAGATAGCAGGAATAGCACTAGTGCATTTGTGCACTTCAAAGCATTTGAACATTGAAAAAAAGTAGATTGATCCTTGCTAGTGTTGAGAAATTTGAGTTTCCATGTGTTTATCTTATAGGTCGGAGCCTTTTCTTGGTTTCAGATCAAGAGACATAATTTTTGCAACATTTGCCCTGTGTTTATGTTAATGTGACTAATGACTATGAAGAAATCTAACTTTCTTACTGTTGGGTAAATTCACAAGACAAAATTCATGGTGCATACCAGAACCCAGTAAGAATAATTTTTTAGATCACTGCCTTGCCTTGAACCAAATTAGGAATTTCTCCGTGTTTTATCAGAAATACACAACCATTCAGTAGTAGCCTCTACGTTTACATCCACATTTGAAGTTACCTGGTAAAAAAGTTTGTCAGCTCTAGCAAAGGATGAAATTTACATTTCCTTTATACAGGAGAGGACTACTCACACTGAGGAATCTTGTATCCAGGTATAACTACCTGAGGAATCTCTGCCCTTATGGTTTTAAACTTTGTTCTATGTCTGTACCTGGATCTTCTACACTCCTGTATTTCCTAGTGTGGTCTGCCTCCTTCTTCTTGTCCCAGCTCTTTGCTTACATAGGTTAGACTCCGTTTCTTAGAATTCCAACGTCAGATTGATTTTTATAGTCTAGTTGCATAACATTTTCCTCTCAGAGGACTTCTGAGGTTGATTCCTATCCACCTATTTTCAGTTCACTCATCCAGCTCATTGTAGTCTACTTCTCAAATTTTGTTTCTCATCCCATTTTTTGCTTGCTTTGATCCCATAATCTCTTGAAAAGACTCCCAGAGCAGTTCTCTTTGACTTCTTATTTGTTCACAAATGCATCTCATCTGAAGCCTGATGGGGAGGGCCTTTACAATACATAGTCTAGGATTAATATACCCTCTGTTTCTTGTATCTTCTGTCTCCTTGTTTTTTCTGTTCTCTCTTTTTCCACAGGTCTATTTTCAGGCATCCCTCTTCATCAGTTTCTTCCCTGTTTCCCTCCTGCCCGGTTTTCTCAGTTAACTGAAAATTGGAAGTTGTATATTAGAACAAAAAAGTCCTCAGGATGGTGAAGATGGAGTGGAAGACAGGAAGAGAAGTTCAACAAGATGGACCAACACTGGATTCAGTTGTTTGATGTGATAGAGCCTGAAAACTTACCTTTCTTTTGGGTTTTCACAGTGCAAATTCAGTACCAATCAGAAGCTCATGGCTGCAGGCTAATCATTACCATGGCTACATCTTTCCAGAACAGCGCTTCCATTGGCAACTGCTCCTTCTTCTCTTCCTTTGGGGTTGCTTCCTCTGCACTATTTCCTCTGCTCCTTGCAGTTTCGACTTACCGCAGCCTTTCCTTTGTCTTTGCAATCTGTAAGAGTGTCAAATGGTTTGGGATGAAATCTAGAATGGAAAGAATAAGGGAAATTGTAGTGACAGGAGGAACTCTGAGCTTATGGTGCTGTTCGTCCATATAATGCAGGGAATGCCTATCACAAGTGTAAGAGGATCTGTAAGACTTGTCAAACTTTCATCCTTTCCAACACACAAAAGCTTGGAAAATCATAAAAGAAAATGCTACAGAGAATAGTATTGTATACCATGATCATAATGGATTACATCAATGACATTTGTTTCATGTATTGGTTTTGTTTCCCATACTAGAATTGTGATTCCTATCACAATTAAATTGTGATAGGAAAAAAAAAAAAATTGCTTTCACAGAGTAAGTAACATTGTCATTTGCTGCTTTTTCTCTCAATCCTAGCCTCTGGCATAAGAATGAGTGAGTTAATGGAGAATTCAATCCCCAGCATGCATACCAACCTTAGAAGTTTATTAAAAAAAAGTGTTTAAATCAGAAAACAAAAACTACTTATATCAGGAAAACAAATTAAACATAATTCAATAAATACTGTCCCTGTAGTGAACTCCTCATTTTTACCCAACTTTAAAGACTATTACTCCCCACATAATTAAAATTTGCAACCTGTCAACCATGAAAGGACTTCTTTTTAAAAGAGGTTGCAAAAAGATCATTCAAAGATGATTCCTATTCTACAGACACATACAACACTATAAGGAGATTGTATACAGCATGCAGAGGATACCAGTGGTAATGAGGAAAGGTCAGAACTTCCAAAGAGACTACATTAATTTTGGCTTCTGGCTTTACAAAGGAAAAAATCTTTCCATTTACTTATTTGATCACTCATGCACAGACCATTGGAGACTATCAAAGATAAGCGAATACTGGAATCTTTCTGTCCTGTGCAGTGGAGAATAAAACTCTTCATGCTGCTCTCTAACATTTTTCAAAGTATCAAATAAAAGTACACAAGAAAATTTGGGGTAGAAGTCATGATTCTAAAAAAAAAAAAAAAAAATCATATCATCAAGAGATGCTGTTTTCCAGAGAGGTAAGACACAGCTTGCCATCTGGGAACTTTTTTCTCTCCCAGGTGCTTCTTACAGTGTTTTGTGGGCTTTAGGTTGACACAAAGGAAATCTCATCTCACAGAGTTGCTGGGAGCTTGGTTCTCACATTTACTCACTGTTTACAAAGCTGACTAAATTATGAGGAAGTATCAGGAATTTGGTTGATAGCTGGATTCTGTAACCCCCAAAGGTTTCCCTCTAATCTACGCAAGTGGAACTACACAGCACAATGTTGCCTGATCTCAAAGTAGGGCTAAGAAGCGCCATTGCCCAGTTTCATCTGCTTTCTTAGGAGCTGAGAGGAAGTTTTAACTTGCTTCAAGCAAAGGAGATAATTTTTGGGCAGTAGCTCTAATCACTAGGAGATGAAACAGCTGTCCCATTCAGCCTGGATGATTTGGACAAGGAACTTGGGCACCAAAGAATTATCTCTTTAAAATACATACCTTAAAACTCTGCTAGTGCTGAATGTTGCCATCTGTGGAATTGAGATGCAATTTATATTTCCCTCAAGAAACTGTAGTTTTAAATGCAAAAACTGGCTGAAGGGAGTTACATTTTCCTCCCTCTTCTCATGCCTTTCCACCTTCACAAACATTTGTCCTTTTCCAAACATCTCTGTTCATGAGGCACGCATCTTTTCCTTGCCATTACATAGAGGGTACCTGGCTTGAATCATGACTTCTACCCCAAATTTTCTTGTGTACTTTTATTTGATACTTTGAAAAATGTTAGAGAGCAGCATGAAGAGTTTTATTCTCCACTGCACAGGACAGAAAGATTCCAGTATTCGCTTATCTTTGATAGTCTCCAATGGTCTGTGCATGAGTGATCAAATAAGTAAATGGAAAGATTTTTTCCTTTGTAAAGCCAGAAGCCAAAATTAATGTAGTCTCTTTGGAAGTTCTGACCTTTCCTCATTACCACTGGTATCCTCTGCATGCTGTATACAATCTCCTTATAGTGTTGTATGTGTCTGTAGAATAGGAATCATCTTTGAATGATCTTTTTGCAACCTCTTTTAAAAAGAAGTCCTTTCATGGTTGACAGGTTGCAAATTTTAATTATGTGGGGAGTAATAGTCTTTAAAGTTGGGTAAAAATGAGGAGTTCACTACAGGGACAGTATTTATTGAATTATGTTTAATTTGTTTTCCTGATATAAGTAGTTTTTGTTTTCTGATTTAAACACTTTTTTTTAATAAACTTCTAAGGTTGGTATGCATGCTGGGGATTGAATTCTCCATTAACTCACTCATTCTTATGCCAGAGGCTAGGATTGAGAGAAAAAGCAGCAAATGACAATGTTACTTACTCTGTGAAAGCACCTAGAAAAGGTGTTCTCAAATTCAGTGTCACAAAAACAGAATTGTAAATGATATCATGAAACCATGCATTAGGGGAGGAGAGCCCTTCTCTCAGTATTGCAAGGTTTTTAAGCTAATCAAAATTACAGTGGTAGACCAATGCAGAAACTGCTGGGAATGGTGTCTCATGCTTGCCTGGTTTTTGTATTTCTCCCTTGATGCTTAAAGTTAGTCAGTGTTGGAGACCTTATATTAGGCTCAGGCTCTGAACAAATATGAAGTGGCTGTTCTTGTATCTTTTCTTTTGGACAGTTCCTTTGTCGTATGGTCAATCATCTGCGTTACTTAGAAAGCTGCCTTTGGCCTTTGAGTCTCTGAGTTCTGCTGTGCTGACACACACGTCATCCCCAGTGAGGAGAGCAATTCTACCAACTGTCATGTTACTGTTTGGCTCTTAATACATAAGAATTTGAATTTAGAAAGTGAAGAAGAGCTGAAGGCAGCTCTGTAAGGTGTCAGAGAGACAGTGTGCAATGTGAAACAGATAAAAATGTAAATTAGTATTCCAAATATAAATGAGGGGTTTTGTCATAGGAAGTGTTCATGAAGGAGGCTGAGGGCCGATGCCAGAACTTGGGCAGAGTTTGCAAATATGGCAGCAGAAGACTGTAACCCATGTCAGTAGGTTAGAAGACAGTACAGAATATCAGGCACAGGGTAACAATGATGATCAAGAGATATGAACATAGACTGAACTGATTTAAGTAGAAATTTTTCTCTGAATTGCAAAAGATAGAAAAGACGGAAGGATATATTTTGCAGTTTCATTTGATGTCTCTTTAAAAAGACAATTGATGTCTCATAAAATTGTGTTCTGTGACTGTGAAGAAACTTATGCAGGAGAGTTTTTTAAGTAGAGATATAGAAATGATCCAAAAGGTTGCATAGTGAAGAAGTTATCTTTATGGCCAGTAAATGACAGAAATGAGCCATAGAAAAGGTGATGATTCTTTTAAACTCCTGGATCAGACACTAATGTCTGACAAGCTACAGGCGTCACTCTCTCCGCTTTCAAGCCAGCAGAATTGTCTAAGCTCCAATCCTCTGTCAGTCTTCCATCAGGGCAATGTGAAATTTTGGTAGAGTCTAGTCCTGTACTGTCCGGCTAATGCTGTGGATCAGCCTTGCGGCAACATCATTTTGAAAGAGCCCTTAGGTTTGAAGGATGGGAGGCACAAGCTAGAAGAGATCTGAGGCTGGGAGGATGCCTTAATTTGTAATAGTACATTACACTTGAGTTTAAGGGAGACCCTCAGGAGGTACTGTCGCAAGCGTATAATGAATTTCCTTCATGATGTCCCTTGCTGCTTTTTCTCTGATCAGGATGTCAGCTTCCCTATGAGATCACAGCACTGTCACCTGGAGTAATAATGCCTTAAGTTATTTTCTGCTTAAAATTACTTGGTTGTTCATTTATCTGCTCCTTTTCAGAGTTGCCCTGATTGTTTTTATTTGTTTTAAATTCCTGTCTTTAAACAGGAATTATTAATTTTGGTTTCTATGATGCTCAGGTCATTCCTTTAGAAAAATCGTTTGCTCTCCTCTTTAGCTGACTTACTTTGTTAATATGAATCATTCATTTAGTTTTATAATCTACTATCTGGAGCATGCCATTAAACTGAAAGGTTATTCTCTTGGATAGTAATGATCTAATTGGCCTTTTAATGTTGTATTATAGATAGCGTAAGTGATTATTCCATTTGATTAACAGAGCAGGGATCTGCTCTGTTACCAGAGGGACCACTTTTATTTTTCCTAAGGGGTCACAGAGGGGCAAAACAGGCAGAACAAAGTGGCAAGGAAAACTTAAAAGAAATAGATAACATGAAGATGGGACTCTCCTGTCTGAATTAAATTCATTTCTAAGTAAGATTTTTTTTTTGTACACAGTGACAATTAATACCAATGACTTATTGCTTGCCTTGATGTTCAGTAGAGTATGGTAATTTAATTGTAACTTCGATGGTAACAGCAAGAGAGGAGGGAATGGGATGGGAAAACACAGCAATATTTTGCATCTATTGACACAAAAAGGCCAAAAAGGAAGGAGTTGAGCTTCCTTTGGAACCAGAAGTTAGAGGAGTTGCTGAAAAACAGATCAAATTATACCACATGTGAAAAGTAAAAGAAATAGCCAAATGGGAAAGAGATATAAGGGAGTGAAAAGACCCTATTTTTTAAAGTTGCTGTTCATTTTATAAAATGAAACCCCACCACAGATTTTAGGCTGTTCTTTGTTCTTGCTTTGGGTAATACCTTATATCAGCAAGTGTTTTACAGCTCAGTCAAGAGGAGAGAATCCTAGAATGCCCTTATTTTGTGGGATTACAGGCTGTGAGCAGTTTGAGTGCAAGTGGACTCTGAGTCAACAAAGTGGGAAAATACTTTATAAAAGTTACAGGCAAGAGGTAAGATAAAAGGCTGTATTTTTAAAGCTATATTGAACACATTTGATAGGAACCAGTCAAATACTAAAAAGTCTGTATACTTTTTTTCCCCCCTGAATTTCTCCTGTACAGATTTTACACAATCTAGTACAAAATAGTTGTATTATCGTTACTGGGAACTCTAGGGAAGGTTTTGGACATAAAAACTTAAAACTTGCCTTCTGGAGGTGTCTGGGGCTGTGAAATTCCACTACGTGTATCAAATCACAATAGTGAAAGGTAGAACAGTTCTGTTGCTGTTTAGAGAAGCCTGAGCTGATAACTATTAATACACTTAGTTGAAATGTATTGACTTTCAAGCAAGTCAGATGTTGTTCAAGCTGGTGTTTTTTGATGAGGCAGATGTAGAATACACATTTTCACCAACTCTAAATGTTACTACAGCTCTGTAACAACAAATAGATATGGGAGCACATCCACTGATTTTACTAAGAGATAAATCATGCCTTGCAGCAAGACTGCTGAACTTAGCATAGCCTCAGAGTGAAGAGGCAATAACAAACACTGAGCTTTTGGAAGAGGAAGAAAAACTTGTTTGTAACCAGACAAGATTATAATTAAAATAGTAAGAAACGGAGTTGTGGCTTTAGCAAGCATTTTTAGAGAGACAAGATGTTAAGCTCTCTGTCACAGTGCTGTCACTATGGAATGCAAACCAAAATTAAATGTCCTTATATAGAGAGTGTGCCCTGACAAACAGCTAGGCTGGAATTCAATTTTCAGTGAGGTGTTGTCAAAGGAAAAAAAAAAAGAAATACTATTTCATGTAGGAGTTTAGCCAGTATATTTAAGTTACCGGTATCAAGGCTTACAAAAATAATCTTAGGCTGGTGAAAGATGGCCTAAAAATTTGCTAATGTGGTTAACCAAGCTGTGTTAAATGCAATATGACATGCAAAGAAAATTTTTAACTGCAAAAGATATCAAGTGGTATAACTTCCTCCAGATGCAAATTTTAATATGTTCTGAAAACAAATTGGGCTTTGCTGTGCTGGCAATCTCTGTTCCTAGCCAAGGAAGCCACAAATGTCCTAGGTTGCATGGAGATGAGTGAAGAGCAGCATGTCAAGGGAGAAAATTCTGCCCCTCTGCTCCGTTTTTGTGAGACCTCACATGTAACACTACACCCAATTCTGGGGAAACCAGCATAGGAAGAATGCAGACCAGCTGGAATGAGTAGAGAGGAGAGTGATGGCTTTCCTCAGGAAACTGAACCACCACTGCTATGAAAACAGGGAGGACAGAGAATGTGTTACGATCTACTGAGGATGAGATGCCTCTGCTTAAATTAAGGAGCAACTAATATCATATGATGACAAAATACAGCTAATATTTATTAAGAAATGTTAGGTAGAGAGATGGAAAGAAATAGGAAAGCGAACACGGAGAGCAAGAGAGCAGAATGTAATCAGGTAAAACACTAGATGATCCTTAAGGCCCTTGCCAAGCAAAACCATTACATGATATTAGATGATGTGGGAATGTGTATTTTAACTTGATATGACCATTATTATTACTATTATCATAATTATCATAATTTTATTTATTCAATATTCCTATTCAAGAAATTTCTTCATCTTCTTCTTGTGTCTATTTCTTCAACTGCTTCCTAGAGTTTCTATGACTATATTTTTAAACAACTATTACAATTTCTTCTTTTAATTCTTCTAAATCTTCCAAATTCTTCTAATTCTTCAAAATTCTTCTAATTCTTCTTCTTCTTCTAATTCATCATTCTTATTCTTATATGTATTATTATACTTATTCTTATTCTTATTATTTCCTACAGCTACTATTATTTTTTCTTTCTCTTTAATAGAACTATTACCTAATTTTCTTCTAATTATTATTTTATATTTTTCTTTAAATTTTCTTTTGATTTTTGGGGGGTTTTCTGGAATGCTTTTGGGAAATATTTTTGGTTTTCTTTAGATTTGTGTTTGTTCCTACTACTGTTCCTTAAAGCCAATAATAATTTCTATTTGAAGACCGGGTGTGTCAGAGTTGGGCAGTGATCTCGGGCATCTAGGGAGCAGTATCTCCAATCTGTTCCCAATCTTCATGGATGAAATGCCAGAGGATCAGCATGCAGTGTCCTTCCCGGGTTAGAGGAAATGGCCGTAGATTCCAGCAGGGCCGGTTCTGATAAAAGATCAGAAACGCTTTTTCCCTGCTGAGGGGTCAGGCATTGGAAGAAGTTGGCCCCAATTTCCGCCCATGGCTGCTGCTTTGAGGCTGGCCCCGTGGATAAAACTTGGTCTTGGGGAGTTGCGCTTGGGATGCTCCAAATCAGCCGGGGATGTCTGAGGCTGCAGGGCCACATTGAGGGAAAGGCAGCCCGTGTGGCTCCCTCAGGCCGCTGGCCAGGCCGCGGGCCGGCCGCCATCTGCGGGGCCGGTGCTGGCGCCGGCAGCGGGCACTAATCCTGGGGCTGCGGTGCCAGGCAGGGGCAGCGGAAGAGGCTGCGCAGCGCCCGCAGTGCCCGCCTGAAGCGGGAGGGACGTTTCTTGCGGGGGCCCAGCTGCTGGCTGAGGGCCTGGGCTGGCACACGGGGAGACGAGGCACAGGGCGGCGCTTGAGGGCACGGCTCCAATTCCTGGAGCTCCAGCCAAGGCTCCTGAGGAAAGGGCACTGGGAGCCTGTCTCCTGCAAAACCACCCAGGACTGGCTCTCTGGGTTCTTCAAGCAGCTCGAGGACGCTCACCTCATCCCATTTGTCCTCCTCCTGCAGCAGGGGCTTGACCCTCATGCTGTGGGTGGTGTCCCTTTCTCTGTTGTCCTGCTTGAGCTCTTGGTCGCTGTCACCTTCCCAGCTGGACTGCACGGAGGGTGGGTTCCCATTGCCTTTGGGCACCTCCTGGCCAATGGAGTCTTGGTCTTGGGAAAGCTCTTGGAGGATGAATTGTTCCCAGTCTGACATTTCTTGGCAGCTACCGACATCTCTGGGTGACACCTCTCGCTTGCTGTATTCTTCCCAGTAGGAGTGTGCTGGGGAGCTAACGAGTGCTGCCTGGGAAAGCCATGGCTCCAAGCATTCTTGCCAATCAGAATATTCTTCGTAGCTCCTGGCTTCTCCTAGGGACAGCTCCAGTTCGATGCATTCCTCCCAGTTGAAGAGGTCAGGAGTGCTACAGGCTTCTACTTGGGACAGCTCTTGCTCACTGAAGGCTTCCTCATGAGACACGTCCTCATAGCTAGCGGCATCTCCTTGCAGCAGCTGTGTGACTTCCTCATCGTTGCATTGGAAGCGCTTCAGCTCCCCAGCCAATACTCCCTCCTCAGGCACTTGCTGTGCTGGGACTGAGGCCCTGACTGCCTCCTCCAGCTGCTCAGTGAGGGCCAGGGCTGGAGATGGGCTGGGTAATGGGCTGGGGGGACAGCCAGGGCTGTGTGGGTCATAAATGGGGACCAGTTCCCTTTCTCCTAGAGCAGCTGGTTCTGTTCCAGAAACCACACTTAGCTGCAAGCCTTCTTCCCATTTGGACAGGCCCTGGCTGCTGCCACCTTCATCCCCGTGGGCCAGCTTTTCTTTGCTGATGTCTTTTTCCCTGTGGGGCAACTCTGGGAACAGTAGCTCTTCCCACAGATCAAGCTCTTGGCCACTAACAGCTCCCAGTTTGGAAAGCTCTTGATCCTGCTGGTATTTGTCCATGTTGATAAAGGGCCCCTCCTCTTCCTCAGTCTCCACCAGGGCTGGGACTGAGCCGCCTCCTGCCTCCAGCCACGGCCCGCTGAGGGCCTGGACTTCAGCCAGCTGGGCAAGGGACTGCGTGCCTGGGACTTGGGGTTCACCTTATCCTCCTGCGTCCCAGACGTCGTCGAGCGCACAGAGATCCCAGGAGCTGCTTTGTTCTGGCACAGCGGCTCTCCCGGGACTGGGCACCCCAGGGCTCTGCGGCCCTTACATAGGCCTGTGGCGGGGCGTGGCTCTGCCGTGTCACAAGGGCCTCTGGGCACCGCAACGTCCCGCATCACTGAGGGCCCTGACCCAAGGCGCCTGTGTCACAAAGGGCCACAGCCGGCACCCCTTCAGCAGCCAAAGCCACTGGAAGTGTCATGGAGCAGCCCCTGGATTTTGGCCTTCCAGCCCGTTTTTCTCTAGCCTTAATTAAAAGGATCAGACATGCCTCTGCCCAAATCAAGGTGCCAAGGGCATTTGACACCCAAGCCAATAGTGTGGCATTTCATGAAGAGGAAATGAGAGAGAAAGAGAGAGAGAGAAAGAGAAAATGAGTGAGAGAGACAGATGAAGTAGCAAACCTGAGTGCTCTGTGGATCCCAGTGGCATCTCATTGATGCTGTCCATGAGGCCTTCTTGGTGGCCTGGGTTCCCCAACGACCTGGAATTGAGTGCATTGATTGACATTTGTGGGCCTGATGGTGTCCTGGTTTGAAAAGAGTGGGTGTTTCTGGAGTTTCTTAGTGAAACTAATCGTTGCTCTGGTTTGAATACTGGTACCTGCTGTAGCCACTGAGAACATGGATACACCTCTGATCCCACAGGGTGTTAAAAAGCAGCGAAGCTCCAGGAGACATTCTCTTGGTTCAGGTGGGTGAAAAATGTCAGAGCTTCCCTGCCCAGCTGTGAGCTGGCTTGGCTAGGGGAAGCCATGCATCTGGGTGAGGTAGGCAGGGGCCTTGGGCAGATAAGGGGGGTGAAGGCTCCTGTGTGACGGGTGGTGGAGGAACACTGAGAAGCATCGGGCAGCCCCAGAGAGACAGAGAGAGAGCCTGTGCCTGAGCTTGTGCCACCTTGAAATTTGATATCTTGTGCTGGCAGAAGGGCCGGCCGAGGAGGGGGGTGGGGGGTGGGCTGCAGCAAGGAGGTGCCTGGCAGCCTTGGGAGAGTTCTGAACAGGCAGAGCCTGAGATTGTAATGCTTTTCTTGGATGATGGAAACGTTAGAAAATCTGAAACTCGTGGATCTGAATGGGAAGTGAGATAGAGATGGAATAGCAGGAAATGGGCAAGTGTGATGAAAGTCTGTGCGAGTGAAAGATGTCAGAGGAGTTGAGAAGAATCCTTGGTGGGAGGAGATGATGGAGTGGTCTTTGGCTGGACGTTTCTTGTATAGCCATGGACAGAACCATTTTTTCCTGTGACACAGAGACTGCATTTAAGCTGAGGCAATGGCTTGGAGCCAAGAGAGTGCAGTGATGTTATGTTATGGAGTGTGTGAACAGAGATGGATGAGGAGGTTGGTGGTCTGTCTTCAGTGAAGAAGAAGAAGATGATCTCTGTTCTCAAGTCCCCTTGGCCCCAGGGGTTGAATTTGGGCGGGACTGGTGTCCCGAAAGGGAGAGACGGTTGCTTTTTTGGAACTGGGTGAAGCATCCTAAAAAGGGAACCCTAGAAGCAGCCCTGGTCAATGTGCAGTGGTGAGAGCACTGGACATGGAAGGAAGATATCATGATGGCAAATGTTCTCTGGGCGGTGCCACGTGACATGGAAACACAAGAGGTTTCAGCTGTGTTTCCTGGGGAAGCCTATGGTACAAGAGGTACAGCTCTCTTCTTGATCTGAGAGCTGATTATCTGAAGGCTGGTGATGGACTGAGAGTTAGTGATCTGAGGGGCGGTAACTTGATTGAGAATCTAAGGTTTTGTCTCACTGCGGTGTTGGAAATTTGGTGGAGGGAGAAGGAATGTTTTTGGAAGGTTTTCATTCCAAGTTCTGTGCATTTCTTTTATACATTGGTAATTAATAAAGTTTTTTTTTTCCTTTATTGTGAAGCTAGACCCTGCTTTGCTGTAGTTCTGATCACATCTAACAGTAGACACCAGGGAGAATAGATTTTCATGGGGGCACTGACATTGCGCCAGCATCAAAAGATGACAGTTGGGAACAGCCAGGTACCTGCCACGGCAGGCATGGAGTTTGAAACAGTTTCTTGCAGCAGACTTGGGATCTGTTGCATCACTGATTCAAGTACAAAGAAATGTGAGGTGGAAAGATGAAAAGAAATAGGAAAGCAGTCTCAGAGAGACAGCAAGAGAGCAGGAGGTATTCAGTTAAAGAGCTATGTGATCCTAAAAGACCTTGCCAGGCAAAACCATTCCATGATTCTAGATGATATGGGAATGTGTATTTTGACTTGATAGGACTATTAATCTTATTGTCATTATCATTATTTATTTATTCAATACTCCTACTATTGAAAATTCTTCGTCTCCTTCATCTTCTTTTCTTCTACTTCTACTTCTTCTACTTCCTCCAACACTTATCAGGACTATTTTTAAGTACAACTATTACAAATTCTTCTTCTAATTCAAATTCCTAAATTCTTCTACTTTCTATTCTCATTCTTATTCTTATTCTTATTCTTATTCTTATTTTTATTCTTATTCTTATTCGTAATCTTCTTTTTTCAATAGCTACATCTATTTTTCTTCCTCATGACAACTCCTCTTTCTTAAACATCTTGTAATAGAGGAATAGGCCATAGATTCCAGCAGGAAGTAGCTGATTCAGAAAAAAGATCAAGAACAATTTTTCCATGACTGAGTGGTCAGGCATTGGAAGAAGTTGGCCCCAAGTTCTGCCCATGGCTGCTGGTTTGGGGCTGGCCCCATGGAAGAAATTTGGTCTTGGGGAGTTGCGCTTCGGATGCTCGAAATCAGCCGAGGATGTCTGAGGCTGCAGGGCCAAGTTGAGGGACCGGCAGCCCATGTGGCTCCCTCAGGCCGCTGGCCAGGCTGCAGCCCGGCCGCCATCTGCGGGGCCGGTGCTGGCGCCGGCAGCGGGCACTAATCCTGGGGCTGCGGTGCCAGGCAGGGGCAGCGGAAGAGGCTGCGCAGCGCCCGCAGTGCCCGCCTGAAGCGGGAGGGACGTTTCTTGCGGGGGCCCAGCTGCTGGCTGAGGGCCTGGGCTGGCACACGGGGAGACGAGGCACAGGGCGGCGCTTGAGGGCACGGCTCACATTCCTGGGGCTCCAGCCAAGGCTCCTGAGGAAAGGGCACTGGGAGCCTGTCTCCTGCAAAACCACCCAGGACTGGCTCTCTGGGTTCTTCAAGCAGCTCGAGGACGCTCACCTCATCCCATTTGTCCTCCTCCTGCAGCAGGGGCTTGACCCTCATGCTGTGGGTGGTGTCCCTTTCTCTGTTGTCCTGCTTGAGCTCTTGGTCGCTGTCATCTTCCCAGCTGGACTGCACGGAGGGTGGGTTCCCATTGCCTTTGGGCACCTCCTGGCCAATGGAGTCTTGGTCTTGGGAAAGCTCCTTGAGGATGAATTGTTCCCAGTCTGACATTTCCTGGGAGCTAGCGACATCGCTGGGTGACACCTCTCGCTTGCTGTATTCTTCCCAGTAGGAGTGTGCTGGGGAGCTAACGAGTGCTGCCTGGGAAAGCCATGGCTCCAAGCATTCTTGCCAATCAGAATATTCTTCGTAGCTCCTGGCTTCTCCTAGGGACAGCTCCAGTTCGATGCATTCCTCCCAGTTGAAGAGGTCAGGAGTGCTACAGGCTTCTACTTGGGACAGCTCTTGCTCACTGAGGGCTTCCCCCTGAGACACGTCCTCATAGCTAGCGGCATCTCCTTGCAGCAGCTGTGTGACTTCCTCATCATTGCATTGGAAGCGCTTCAGCTCCCCAGCCAATACTCCCTCCTCAGGCACTTGCTGTGCTGGGACTGAGGCCCTGACTGCCTCCTCCAGCTGCTCAGTGAGGTCTAGGGCTGGAGATGGGCCGGCTAATGGGCTGTGGGGGCAGCCAGGGCTGTGTGGGGCAGAGATGGGGACCAGTTCCCTTTCTCCTGGAGCTGCTGGTTCTTTTTCTGAATCCACGCTTTTCTTCAGGCCTTCTTCCCATTGGCACAGGTCCTGGCTGCAGCCACGCTCATCCCCTTGGGCCAGCTTTTCTTTGCTTAAGCCTTTTTCCTCTTGGGGCAACTCTGGGAACAGTAGCTCTTCCCACAGATCAAGCTCTTGGCCACTAACAGCTCCCAGTTTGGAAATCTCTTGATCCAGCTGGTATTGGTCCATGTTGATAAAGCGCCTCTCCTCTTCCTCAGTCTCCACCAGGGCTAGGACTGAGCCACCCCCTGCCTCCAGCCACGGCCCGCTGAGGGACTGGACTTCAGCCAGCTGGGCAAGGGACTGCGTGCCTGGGACTTGGGGTTCACCTTATCCTCCTGCGTCCCAGACGTCGTCGAGCGCACAGAGATCCCAGGAGCTGCTTTGTTCTGGCACAGCGGCTCTCCCGGGACTGGGCACCCCAGGGCTCTGCGGCCCTTACATAGGCCTGTGGCGGGGCGTGGCTCTGCCGTGTCACAAGGGCCTCTGGGCACCGCAACGTCCCGCATCACTGAGGGCCCTGACCCAAGGTGCCTGTGTCACAAAGGGCCACAGCCGGCACCCCTTCAGCAGCCAAAGCCGCTGGAAGGGTCATGGAGCAGCCCCTGGATTTTGGCCTTCAGGCCATTTTTGTCTTGCCTTAATTAAAAGGATCAGACATGCCTCTGCCCAAATTAAGGTGCCAAGGGCATCAGACAATAGTATGGCTTTTCATGAAGAGGAAATGAGAGAGAAAGAGAGAGAGAGAAAAAGAAAATGAGTGAGAGAGACAGATGAAGAAGAAAACCTCAGTGCTCTGTGGATCCCAGTGGCATCTCATTGATGCTATCCATGAGACCTTCTTGGTGGCCAGGCTTTCCTGAAAACCTAGAGTTGAGTGGATGGATAGCCATTTGTGGGCCAGGTGGGAGCAGCCAGGTACCTCCCACGGCAGGGGCCAAGTTTGAGTGAGTTTCTTGCAGCAGACTCGGGATCTGTTGCATCACTTTGCATCACGTGCAAAGAAATGTGAGGTAGAGAGATGGAAGGAAATAGGAAAGGGGTCTCAGAGCGAGAGGAAGAGAGCAGAAGGTAATCAGCTCAAGAGCTAGATGACCCTTAACACCCTTACCAGTGAAACCATTCCATGATTGTAGATGATGTGGGAATGTGTAATTTAACTTGACATGACCATTACTATAATTATCATTATTTATTTATTCAATACTCCTGCTATTGAATATTCTTTGTTTTCTGCATCTTCTTTTTCTTCTTCTCTTCTTCTGCTACTTCCTAGGCTTATTCAACCTATTTTTTACTACAACTATAACAATTTCTTCTTTGAATTCTTCTAATTCTAATTCTAATTCTAATTCTAATTCTAATTCTAATTCTAATTCTAATTCTTCTAATTCTTCTTTAAGTTCCTCATTCTTCTTCCTCTTCTTCTTATTTCCTACAGCTACTGCTATTTCTTCTTCCTCTTTACTGCTACTATTCCTTAATCTTCTTCTAATAATTCTTATCCTTTTTTAAAATTTCCAAAAATTTGGCTGCTGCTTTGGGGCTGGCCCCGTGGATAAAACTTGGTCTTGGGGAGTTGCGCTTGGGATGCTCCAAATCAGGAGAGGATGTCTGAGGCTGCAGGGCCACGTTGAGGGAAAGGCAGCCCGTGTGGCTCCCTCAGGCCGCTGGCCAGGCCGCGGGCCGGCCGCCATCTGCGGGGCCGGTGCTGGCGCCGGCAGCGGGCACTAATCCTGGGGCTGCGGTGCCAGGCAGGGGCAGCGGAAGAGGCTGCGCAGCGCCCGCAGTGCCCGCCTGAAGCGGGAGGGACGTTTCTTGCGGGGGCCCAGCTGCTGGCTGAGGGCCGGGGCTGGCACACGGGGAGACGAGGCACAGGGCGGCGCTTGAGGGCACGGCTCCAATTCCTGGAGCTCCAGCCAAGGCTCCTGAGGAAAGGGCACTGGGAGCCTGTCTCCTGCAAAACCACCCAGGACTGGCTCTCTGGGTTCTTCAAGCAGCTCGAGGACGCTCACCTCATCCCATTTGTCCTCCTCCTGCAGCAGGGGCTTGACCCTCATGCTGTGGGTGGTGTCCCTTTCTCTGTTGTCCTGCTTGAGCTCTTGGTCGCTGTCACCTTCCCAGCTGGACTGCACGGAGGGTGGGTTCCCATTGCCTTTGGGCACCTCCTGGCCAATGGAGTCTTGGTCTTGGGAAAGCTCTTGGAGGATGAATTGTTCCCAGTCTGACATTTCTTTGGAGCTACCGACATCTCTGGGTGACACCTCTCGCTTGCTGTATTCTTCCCAGTAGGAGTGTGCTGGGGAGCTAACGAGTGCTGCCTGGGAAAGCCATGGCTCCAAGCATTCTTGCCAATCAGAATATTCTTCGTAGCTCCTGGCTTCTCCTAGGGACAGCTCCAGTTCGATGCATTCCTCCCAGTTGAAGAGGTCAGGAGTGCTACAGGCTTCTACTTGGGACAGCTCTTGCTCACTGAAGGCTTCCTCATGAGACACGTCCTCATAGCTAGCGGCATCTCCTTGCAGCAGCTGTGTGACTTCCTCATCGTTGCATTGGAAGCGCTTCAGCTCCCCAGCCAATACTCCCTCCTCAGGCACTTGCTGTGCTGGGACTGAGGCCCTGACTGCCTCCTCCAGCTGCTCAGTGAGGGCCAGGGCTGGAGATGGGCTGGGTAATGGGCTGGGGGGGCAGCCAGGGCTGTGTGGGGCAGAGATGGGGACCAGTTCCCTTTCTCCTGGAGCTGCTGGTTCTTTTTCTGAATCCACGCTTTTCTTCAGGCCTTCTTCCCATTGGCACAGGTCCTGGCTGCAGCCACGCTCATCCCCTTGGGCCAGCTTTTCTTTGCTTAAGTCTTTTTCCTCTTGGGGCAACTCTGGGAACAGTAGCTCTTCCCACAGTCCAAGCTCTTGGCCACTAACAGCTCCCAGTTTGGAAAGCTCTTGATCCAGCTGGTATTGGTCCATGTTGATAAAGCGCCTCTCCTCTTCCTCAGTCTCCACCAGGGCTAGGACTGAGCCACCCCCTGCCTCCAGCCACGGCCCGCTGAGGGCCTGGACTTCAGCCAGCTGGGCAAGGGACTGCGTGCCTGGGACTTGGGGTTCACCTTATCCTCCTGCGTCCCAGACGTCGTCGAGCGCACAGAGATCCCAGGAGCTGCTTTGTTCTGGCACAGCGGCTCTCCCGGGACTGGGCACCCCAGGGCTCTGCGGCCCTTACATAGGCCTGTGGCGGGGCGTGGCTCTGCCGTGTCACAAGGGCCTCTGGGCACCGCAACGTCCCGCATCACTGAGGGCCCTGACCCAAGGCGCCTGTGTCACAAAGGGCCACAGCCGGCACCCCTTCAGCAGCCAAAGCCGCTGGAAGGGTCATGGAGCAGCCCCTGGATTTTGGCCTTCAGGCCATTTTTGTCTTGCCTTAATTAAAAGGATCCGACATGCCTCTGCCCAAATTAAGGTGCCAAGGGCATCAGACAATAGTATGGCTTTTCATGAAGAGGAAATGAGAGAGAAAGAGAGAGAGAGAAAAAGAAAATGAGTGAGAGAGACAGATGAAGAAGGAAACCTCAGTGCTCTGTGGATCCCAGTGGCATCTCACTGATGCTATCCATGAGACCTTCTTGGTGGCCAGGCTTTCCTGAAAACCTAGAGTTGAGTGGATGGATAGCCATTTGTGGGCCAGGTGGGAGCAGCCAGGTACCTCCCACGGCAGGGGCCAAGTTTGAGTGAGTTTCTTGCAGCAGACTCGGGATCTGTTGCATCACTTTGCATCACGTGCAAAGAAATGTGAGGTAGAGAGATGGAAGGAAATAGGAAAGGGGTCTCAGAGCGAGAGGAAGAGAGCAGAAGGTAATCAGCTCAAGAGCTAGATGACCCTTAACACCCTTACCAGTGAAACCATTCCATGATTGTAGATGATGTGGGAATGTGTAATTTAACTTGACATGACCATTACTATAATTATCATTATTTATTTATTCAATACTCCTGCTATTGAATATTCTTTGTTTTCTGCATCTTCTTTTTCTTCTTCTCTTCTTCTGCTACTTCCTAGGCTTATTCAACCTATTTTTTACTACAACTATAACAATTTCTTCTTTGAATTCTTCTAATTCTAGTTCTAATTCTAATTCTAATTCTAATTCTAATTCTAATTCTTCTAATTCTTCTTTAAGTTCCTCATTCTTCTTCCTCTTCTTCTTATTTCCTACAGCTACTGCTATTTCTTCTTCCTCTTTACTGCTACTATTCCTTAATCTTCTTCTAATAATTCTTATCCTTTTTTAAAATTTCCAAAAATTTGGCTGCTGCTTTGGGGCTGGCCCCGTGGATAAAACTTGGTCTTGGGGAGTTGCGCTTGGAATGCTCCAAACCAGCCGAGGATGTCTGAGGCTGCAGGGCCACGTTGAGGGAAAGGCAGCCCGTGTGGCTCCCTCAGGCCGCTGGCCAGGCCGCGGGCCGGCCGCCATCTGCGGGGCCGGTGCTGGCGCCGGCAGCGGGCACTAATCCTGGGGCTGCGGTGCCAGGCAGGGGCAGCGGAAGAGGCTGCGCAGCGCCCGCAGTGCCCGCCTGAAGCGGGAGGGACGTTTCTTGCGGGGGCCCAGCTGCTGGCTGAGGGCCGGGGCTGGCACACGGGGAGACGAGGCACAGGGCGGCGCTTGAGGGCACGGCTCCAATTCCTGGAGCTCCAGCCAAGGCTCCTGAGGAAAGGGCACTGGGAGCCTGTCTCCTGCAAAACCACCCAGGACTGGCTCTCTGGGTTCTTCAAGCAGCTCGAGGACGCTCACCTCATCCCATTTGTCCTCCTCCTGCAGCAGGGGCTTGACCCTCATGCTGTGGGTGGTGTCCCTTTCTCTGTTGTCCTGCTTGAGCTCTTGGTCGCTGTCACCTTCCCAGCTGGACTGCACGGAGGGTGGGTTCCCATTGCCTTTGGGCACCTCCTGGCCAATGGAGTCTTGGTCTTGGGAAAGCTCTTGGAGGATGAATTGTTCCCAGTCTGACATTTCTTGGCAGCTACCGACATCTCTGGGTGACACCTCTCGCTTGCTGTATTCTTCCCAGTAGGAGTGTGCTGGGGAGCTAACGAGTGCTGCCTGGGAAAGCCATGGCTCCAAGCATTCTTGCCAATCAGAATATTCTTCGTAGCTCCTGGCTTCTCCTAGGGACAGCTCCAGTTCGATGCATTCCTCCCAGTTGAAGAGGTCAGGAGTGCTACAGGCTTCTACTTGGGACAGCTTTGCTCACTGAAGGCTTCCTCATGAGACACGTCCTCATAGCTAGCGGCATCTCCTTGCAGCAGCTGTGTGACTTCCTCATCGTTGCATTGGAAGCGCTTCAGCTCCCCAGCCAATACTCCCTCCTCAGGCACTTGCTGTGCTGGGACTGAGGCCCTGACTGCCTCCTCCAGCTGCTCAGTGAGGGCCAGGGCTGGAGATGGGCTGGGTAATGGGCTGGGGGGGCAGCCAGGGCTGTGTGGGGCAGAGATGGGGACCAGTTCCCTTTCTCCTGGAGCTGCTGGTTCTTTTTCTGAATCCACGCTTTTCTTCAGGCCTTCTTCCCATTGGCACAGGTCCTGGCTGCAGCCACGCTCATCCCCTTGGGCCAGCTTTTCTTTCCTTAAGTCTTTTTCCTCTTGGGGCAACTCTGGGAACAGTAGCTCTTCCCACAGTCCAAGCTCTTGGCCACTAACAGCTCCCAGTTTGGAAAGCTCTTGATCCAGCTGGTCCATGTTGATAAAGCGCCTCTCCTCTTCCTCAGTCTCCACCAGGGCTAGGACTGAGCCGCCCCCTGCCTCCAGCCACGGCCCGCTGAGGGCCTGGACTTCAGCCAGCTGGGCAAGGGACTGCGTGCCTGGGACTTGGGGTTCACCTTATCCTCCTGCGTCCCAGACGTCGTCGAGCGCACAGAGATCCCAGGAGCTGCTTTGTTCTGGCACAGCGGCTCTCCCGGGACTGGGCACCCCAGGGCTCTGCGGCCCTTACATAGGCCTGTGGCGGGGCGTGGCTCTGCCGTGTCACAAGGGCCTCTGGGCACCGCAACGTCCCGCATCACTGAGGGCCCTGACCCAAGGCGCCTGTGTCACAAAGGGCCACAGCCGGCACCCCTTCAGCAGCCAAAGCCGCTGGAAGGGTCATGGAGCAGCCCCTGGATTTTGGCCTTCAGGCCATTTTTGTCTTGCCTTAATTAAAAGGATCCGACATGCCTCTGCCCAAATTAAGGTGCCAAGGGCATCAGACAATAGTATGGCTTTTCATGAAGAGGAAATGAGAGAGAAAGAGAGAGAGAGAAAAAGAAAATGAGTGAGAGAGACAGATGAAGAAGAAACCTCAGTGCTCTGTGGATCCCAGTGGCATCTCACTGATGCTATCCATGAGACCTTCTTGGTGGCCAGGCTTTCCTGAAAACCTAGAGTTGAGTGGATGGATAGCCATTTGTGGGCCAGGTGGGAGCAGCCAGGTACCTCCCACGGCAGGGGCCAAGTTTGAGTGAGTTTCTTGCAGCAGACTCGGGATCTGTTGCATCACTTTGCATCACGTGCAAAGAAATGTGAGGTAGAGAGATGGAAGGAAATAGGAAAGGGGTCTCAGAGCGAGAGGAAGAGAGCAGAAGGTAATCAGCTCAAGAGCTAGATGACCCTTAACACCCTTACCAGTGAAACCATTCCATGATTGTAGATGATGTGGGAATGTGTAATTTAACTTGACATGACCATTACTATAATTATCATTATTTATTTATTCAATACTCCTGCTATTGAATATTCTTTGTTTTCTGCATCTTCTTTTTCTTCTTCTCTTCTTCTGCTACTTCCTAGGCTTATTCAACCTATTTTTTACTACAACTATAACAATTTCTTCTTTGAATTCTTCTAATTCTAGTTCTAATTCTAATTCTAATTCTAATTCTAATTCTAATTCTAATTCTTCTAATTCTTCTTCAAATTCCTCATTCTTCTTCCTCTTCTTCTTATTTCCTACAGCTACTGCTATTTCTTCTTCCTCTTTACTGCTACTATTCCTTAATCTTCTTCTAATTATTCTTATCCTTTTTAAAAATTTCCAAAAATTTGGCTGCTGCTTTGGGGCTGGCCCCGTGGATAAAACTTGGTCTTGGGGAGTTGCGCTTGGGATGCTCCAAACCAGCCGAGGATGTCTGAGGCTGCAGGGCCACGTTGAGGGAAAGGCAGCCCGTGTGGCTCCCTCAGGCCGCTGGCCAGGCCGCGGGCCGGCCGCCATCTGCGGGGCCGGTGCTGGCGCCGGCAGCGGGCACTAATCCTGGGGCTGCGGTGCCAGGCAGGGGCAGCGGAAGAGGTTGCGCAGCGCCCGCAGTGCCCGCCTGAAGCGGGAGGGACGTTTCTTGCGGGGGCCCAGCTGCTGGCTGAGGGCCTGGGCTGGCACACGGGGAGACGAGGCACAGGGCGGCGCTTGAGGGCACGGCTCACATTCCTGGGGCTCCAGCCAAGGCTCCTGAGGAAAGGGCACTGGGAGCCTGTCTCCTGCCAAACCACCCAGGACTGGCTCTCTGGGTTCTTCAAGCAGCTCGAGGACGCTCACCTCATCCCATTTGTCCTCCTCCTGCAGCAGGGGCTTGACCCTCATGCTGTGGGTGGTGTCCCTTTCTCTGTTGTCCTGCTTGAGCTCTTGGTCGCTGTCACCTTCCCAGCTGGACTGCACGGAGGGTGGGTTCCCATTGCCTTTGGGCACCTCCTGGCCAATGGAGTCTTGGTCTTGGGAAAGCTCTTGGAGGATGAATTGTTCCCAGTCTGACATTTCTTGGCAGCTACTGACATCTCTGGGTGACACCTCTCGCTTGCTGTATTCTTCCCAGTAGGAGTGTGCTGGGGAGCTAACGAGTGCTGCCTGGGAAAGCCATGGCTCCAAGCATTCTTGCCAATCCGAAAATTCTTTGTAGCTCCTGGCTTCTCCTAGGGACAGCTCTTGATCGATGCATTCCTCCCAGTCAAAGAGGTCAGGAGTGCTACAGGCTTCTCCTTGGGACAGCTCTTGCTCACTGAGGGCTTCCCCCTGAGACACGTCCTCATAGCTAGCGGCATCTCCTTGCAGCAGCTCGGTGACTTCCTCATCGTTGCATTGGAAGCGCTTCAGCTCCCCAGCCAATACTCCCTCCTCAGGCACTTGCTGTGCTGGGACTGCGGCCCTGACTGCCTCCTGCAGCTGCTCAGTGAGGGCCAGGGCTGGAGATGGGCTGGGTAATGGGCTGTGGGGGCAGCCAGGGCTGTTTGGGGCAGAGATGGGGACCACTTCCCCTTCTCCTAGAGAGGCTGGTTCTGTTCCAGAAACCACACTTAGCTGCGAGCCTTTTTCCCATTTGGACAGGCCCTGGCTGCTGCCAGGCTCTTCCCCTTGGGCCCGCTTTTCTTTGCTGATGCCTTTTTCCTCTTGGGGCAACTCTGGGAACAGTAGCTCTTCCCACAGATCAAGCTCTTGGCCACTAACAGCTCCCAGTTTGGAAATCTCTTGATCCAGCTGGTATTGGTCCATGTTGATAAAGGGCCCCTCCTCTTCCTCAGTCTCCACCAGGGCTAGGACTGAGCCACCCCCTGCCTCCAGCCACGGCCCGCTGAGGGACTGGACTTCAGCCAGCTGGGCAAGGGACTGCGTGCCTGGGACTTGGGGTTCACCTTATCCTCCTGCGTCCCAGACGTCGTCGAGCGCACAGAGATCCCAGGAGCTGCTTTGTTCTGGCACAGCGGCTCTCCCGGGACTGGGCACCCCAGGGCTCTGCGGCCCTTACATAGGCCTGTGGCGGGGCGTGGCTCTGCCGTGTCACAAGGGCCTCTGGGCACCGCAACGTCCCGCATCACTGAGGGCCCTGACCCAAGGCGCCTGTGTCACAAAGGGCCACAGCCGGCACCCCTTCAGCAGCCAAAGCCGCTGGAAGGGTCATGGAGCAGCCCCTGGATTTTGGCCTTCAGGCCATTTTTGTCTTGCCTTAATTAAAAGGATCCGACATGCCTCTGCCAAATTAAGGTGCCAAGGGCATCAGAACAATAAATATGGCTTTTCATGAAGAGGAAATGAGAGAGAAAGAGAGAGAGAGAAAAAGAAAATGAGTGAGAGAGACAGATGAAGAAGGAAACCTCAGTGCTCTGTGGATCCCAGTGGCATCTCATTGATGCTATCCATGAGACCTTCTTGGTGGCCAGGCTTTCCTGAAAACCTAGAGTTGAGTGGATGGATAGCCATTTGTGGGCCAGGTGGGAGCAGCCAGGTACCTCCCACGGCAGGGGCCAAGTTTGAGTGAGTTTCTTGCAGCAGACTCGGGATCTGTTGCATCACTTTGCATCACGTGCAAAGAAATGTGAGGTAGAGAGATGGAAGGAAATAGGAAAGGGGTCTCAGAGCGAGAGGAAGAGAGCAGAAGGTAATCAGCTCAAGAGCTAGATGACCCTTAACACCCTTACCAGTGAAACCATTCCATGATTGTAGATGATGTGGGAATGTGTAATTTAACTTGACATGACCATTACTATAATTATCATTATTTTTATTATTCAATACTCCTCTATTGAATATTCTTTGTTTTCTGCATCTTCTTTTCTTCTTCTCTTCTTCTGCTACTTCCTAGCTTATTCAACCTATTTTTTACTACAACTATTAGAATTTCTTCTTTAATTCTTCTAATTCTAATTCTAATTCATTCTAATTCTATTATTCTAATTCTAATTCTTCTAATTCTTCTTTAAATTCCTCATTCTTTTTCCTCTTCTTCTTATTCTACAGCTACTCTATTTCTTCTCCTCTTTACTGCTACTATTCCTTAATCTTCTTCTAATTATTCTTATCCTTTTTTAAAATTTCCAAAAATTTGGCTGCTGCTTTGGGCTGGCCCCGTGGATAAAACTTGGTCTTGGGGAGTTGCGCTTGGATGCTCCAAACCAGCCGAGGATGTCTGAGGCTGCAGGGCCACGTTGAGGGAAAGGCAGCCCGTGTGGCTCCCTCAGGCCGCTGGCCAGGCCGCGGGCCGGCCGCCATCTGCGGGGCCGGTGCTGGCGCCGGCAGCGGGCACTAATCCTGGGGCTGCGGTGCCAGGCAGGGGCAGCGGAAGAGGTTGCGCAGCGCCCGCAGTGCCCGCCTGAAGCGGGAGGGACGTTTCTTGCGGGGGCCCAGCTGCTGGCTGAGGGCCTGGGCTGGCACACGGGGAGACGAGGCACAGGGCGGCGCTTGAGGGCACGGCTCACATTCCTGGGGCTCCAGCCAAGGCTCCTGAGGAAAGGGCACTGGGAGCCTGTCTCCTGCCAAACCACCCAGGACTGGCTCTCTGGGTTCTTCAAGCAGCTCGAGGACGCTCACCTCATCCCATTTGTCCTCCTCCTGCAGCAGGGGCTTGACCCTCATGCTGTGGGTGGTGTCCCTTTCTCTGTTGTCCTGCTTGAGCTCTTGGTCGCTGTCACCTTCCCAGCTGGACTGCACGGAGGGTGGGTTCCCATTGCCTTTGGGCACCTCCTGGCCAATGGAGTCTTGGTCTTGGGAAAGCTCTTGGAGGATGAATTGTTCCCAGTCTGACATTTCTTGGCAGCTACTGACATCTCTGGGTGACACCTCTCGCTTGCTGTATTCTTCCCAGTAGGAGTGTGCTGGGGAGCTAACGAGTGCTGCCTGGGAAAGCCATGGCTCCAAGCATTCTTGCCAATCCGAAAATTCTTTGTAGCTCCTGGCTTCTCCTAGGGACAGCTCTTGATCGATGCATTCCTCCCAGTCAAAGAGGTCAGGAGTGCTACAGGCTTCTCCTTGGGACAGCTCTTGCTCACTGAGGGCTTCCCCCTGAGACACGTCCTCATAGCTAGCGGCATCTCCTTGCAGCAGCTCGGTGACTTCCTCATCGTTGCATTGGAAGCGCTTCAGCTCCCCAGCCAATACTCCCTCCTCAGGCACTTGCTGTGCTGGGACTGCGGCCCTGACTGCCTCCTGCAGCTGCTCAGTGAGGGCCAGGGCTGGAGATGGGCTGGGTAATGGGCTGTGGGGGCAGCCAGGGCTGTTTGGGGCAGAGATGGGGACCACTTCCCCTTCTCCTAGAGAGGCTGGTTCTGTTCCAGAAACCACACTTAGCTGCGAGCCTTTTTCCCATTTGGACAGGCCCTGGCTGCTGCCAGGCTCTTCCCCTTGGGCCCGCTTTTCTTTGCTGATGCCTTTTTCCTCTTGGGGCAACTCTGGGAACAGTAGCTCTTCCCACAGATCAAGCTCTTGGCCACTAACAGCTCCCAGTTTGGAAATCTCTTGATCCAGCTGGTATTGGTCCATGTTGATAAAGCGCCTCTCCTCTTCCTCAGTCTCCACCAGGGCTAGGACTGAGCCACCCCCTGCCTCCAGCCACGGCCCGCTGAGGGACTGGACTTCAGCCAGCTGGGCAAGGGACTGCGTGCCTGGGACTTGGGGTTCACCTTATCCTCCTGCGTCCCAGACGTCGTCGAGCGCACAGAGATCCCAGGAGCTGCTTTGTTCTGGCACAGCGGCTCTCCCGGGACTGGGCACCCCAGGGCTCTGCGGCCCTTACATAGGCCTGTGGCGGGGCGTGGCTCTGCCGTGTCACAAGGGCCTCTGGGCACCGCAACGTCCCGCATCACTGAGGGCCCTGACCCAAGGCGCCTGTGTCACAAAGGGCCACAGCCGGCACCCCTTCAGCAGCCAAAGCCGCTGGAAGGGTCATGGAGCAGCCCCTGGATTTTGGCCTTCCAGCCCGTTTTTCTCTAGCCTTAATTAAAAGGATCCGACATGCGTCTGCACAAATTAAGGTGCCAAGGGCATCAGACAATAGTATGGCTTTTCATGAAGAGGAAATGAGAGAGAAAGAGAGAGAGAGAAAAAGAAAATGAGTGAGAGAGACAGATGAAGAAGGAAACCTCAGTGCTCTGTGGATCCCAGTGGCATCTCATTGATGCTATCCATGAGACCTTCTTGGTGGCCAGGCTTTCCTGAAAACCTAGAGTTGAGTGGATGGATAGCCATTTGTGGGCCAGGTGGGAAGATCTAGGTACCTCCTACGGCAAGGGCCAAGTTTGAGTGAGTTTCTTGCAGCAGACTCGGGATCTGTTGCATCACTTTGCATCTCATGGAGCATTCTCCTGCAAGGCCTCAGGAATCAATCTCCGGAGCCATTTGAATGTCTTCGGTGGGTCATGGCCATTCTGCCCATATCGCTCCTGTGTTTGTTCTTTGTATTAGGCCCTGCCAGTGTGGGAAGTTAAATGGGTGATTTTCTTTGTTTAATGGAGAATGTGTGGTCGCCACCTCTTCCTGTAGTTCATGCTACATCCCCAGATTCTCTTTCTTGCTTTTTGGTCAATGGAGTGTGTTCAAAGCTGGACTCTGCAGCTGAGCCTGTGACATATGCCTTCTTTTAGCCTAATATCAGACCTTGCTCTGTTTTACAACACTTTCTGTGTTTGGGTTTCTTTTGCATGCATTGCCTCTTAGTCCTGTATCTTCTTAGGCCTGAACAATAGTGTCAGCTTTAATTTGTCTTAATTTCTCTTAGGTGGCTTAACTCGCAGTTCAAAATTCCTTTTATGTTAAGGAGGAGCAGGCTTGTGTGGTAACACCTCCTTTGTCCAGTTTTGCCATAATGGGCAAACTTTGTTGCAACAATGATTAAGCCGTCAACCCTAACATGTCAGCCTCTTACTGCCTTGATGTGCCCAGATCCCTTATGAGGCTTTGGATACAGTCCCACCAAGGCATGACTGCCCAATCTCCAATCTGAAGAGGCCTGGCTTTGGAGACTGGGCTTTTTGGGGCATGAGGAATTGGCCTTATAGATGCAGGGAGTTGTGGTCACTGGCTGCTGGTCCAGGTGGAGGCTGAGGATGTGTCCTCCTCAGGGCTCTGCCTTGGTGCCAGGGCTCTTGAATGTCTTCCCCAATGACACAGACAGCACATGGATCTCCCTCTCAGCATGTCTGCTGAGGAGAAGAAGATGAGCAGAGCAGGTCTGAGCAGGAGGACCTGGGCTTGTGTCTGGTATGTCAGGCATGTCCTGGCCTCTGGCATGTGCTCCTCGAAGACCAGAGAAGCCTTGTATCCTCTGAGGGCCTGGGCTTGCACAGGGGGAGACGAGGCACAGGGCGGTGCTTGAGAGCACGGCTCACGTTCCTGGTGCTCAAGCCAAGCCTCTCTAGGGAGAGGCACTGGGAGCCTGTCGCCTGCAAAACCACCCACTGCTGGCTCTCTGGGTTCTTCAAGCAGCTCAAGGATGCTCAGTTCATCCCATTTGTCCTCCTCCTGCAGGAGGAGTTTGACCCTCATGCTGTGGGTGGTGTCCCTTTCCCTGTTGTTTTGCTTGAGCTCTTGGTCGCTGTCATTTTTGCAGCTTGGCTGCAAAAATGGGTCATTTCCCATTGCCTTTGGAAGCGTCGGTTCCCATTCCCTTTGCCTCCTGGCCAATGGTGTCTTCCTCTTGGGAAAGCTGTTAGTGGTGAACTCTTCCCAGTCTGACACTTCTTGGTGGCTCTCTGGGGAAGGGAAGTAAGCTCACTTTGTACAAATCTATTATTGGATCAACCCAACCTGTACTCATACATTTCATAATTCAGGGTTTTTTCATTATGATTCACAGCTACTGAAGTGGGAAACTCATTCTAACAAAGCCTTTCTGATCTCTTGCTCCTCTGTAGAGCTAAAAATTAAATAAGTGACTGTACTTTCACTTTACAATTTCCCAAAAAACAGCCAAGAGGCAACATCTCTAGTCACATGGAGTGAGTCTGTGGCTCACCTTAGATAAAATCCCACAGCATCTAATCCTGGTGTTGTTGGCCTATATTGAATCTTATCATTTCACAGCTTAGTTTTTCATGTCTGTGTGGCATCCTAATCTGTTTGAAATATAAATTAAATGGGTTTATAATTTTAATTTTTATTTACTTACTACATCACCTAAAAGCACCATCCTGAGTAAATACATATTATTCTTAGGGGCTGGACAAGTCATTGATAGAAAAGTAGTTTTTCTTTAGATCTTGCAGGTCAGCAGTTTCTCACCCTATATCAGGTAAAATGCTCTTTCATAAAGAACAGAGTCAAAAAGCTCAGTGAAACTTGTCTTGTGTTTTGCATATAAAGCCAAAACTCAGCTTCACAGAACAGCTGTTCCCAAAGCTCTTTAGAGAGCTTTATGAAAATGCAAATTCCTTTAAAATCTACTGTTATTTTCACTCCACAAATACAAAACACGGGCCTCCATGCACACAGCATTTTGCAAGTAGTTCAGTCACATAATTCAAAAGCCACCTAATTTTAAAAAACTAAAAAGTCATAACCAAACTTTCTTGATTTACCATTAAGTTCTGTATAATTGAAGCATATTAACACATGTTGAAAATGCTAATACATGTGAAAATATTGCTTCTGTAATCCAAACTGTTTGCTCTAGGGACTTATTCCACTGGCAGTGCTGATGAGCCCATCCAATGAGTTTCTCCTAAATGTTTGCCAGTTAAGACCTGTTCACCTAGGTCTCTGCACTGCTATATTCTCTATTCTGGTTTTGTAAGGCAGCTTTGGACTGGTTTGCCTAGGTATAAAAATAAAATTGTCTGGTTTTACCATTTTTAAGTCCTATCTTCACCATTTAGCTGAAAAAACTGTATAAAAATGCTACATTTCTCAGTGAAGTGATGCCTCAGAGAGCAAGACAGGTTAGTCATTCAGAAATGTTACGGCTGAAGCTATTGCTGCAGAGCTAAGTAAATTTTTGACAGTGCTTTTGCTTTCATTCATAACCCTTGTTTCTGTAGTATTTTTGGCTCATCTAATTTCTATATTTAGATGTGTTTATGAAAATGGAGATTTAATGTGATAAACCTCAGAAACTCTACTGTCATCTGCCTGGTAAAAACAGGTTTCTACAGAGTATCAAATTTGTTACTGACCTTCAGTCTAATTGCATCTGTCAGGCTTCCAATCCATGGAAACTTGCTTGGAGCAAGATTTTAACTCTGTTATATTTTTTCCTTGTCTGTGCTGAGTTTTGTCTTTCCTTGGAGCTCCCCAAAAAGGCTTTGAAGAAAGGAGATGGGAACCTGATGGGAATGGTGCTGAATGTCATGAAAGCTGATACTGATGAAGAAAACCAGTATCTTAAATCTGTGGTGCTTAAGCTTTTTGAACAAGCAAAAAACTTCAGTGCTCTTAAAGAGACACCTGAAGGCCAAACTATGCAGATTTGGGAAGTGAGCAGTGTATGACCTGCTGGTTAGGCTGGAGAGTTTTGTTCATGTTTATCTGTAGAGAGAGAGTGGGCAACCCCCTCCCACCTTTTCCTAGATTTAAGGATCCCATTTAAAAACTAGGAATAGTGACTTACAAGTTTTAACTTGTGCAGATGAAGAATGTCAGCAATACTCTCTGCACTCAGCCACCAGCTCTTCTTCAGTCTGTAATACATAACTGCAAAGACAGCTGGACACAGCTTAAGGTAATCCCTAGATCCCCAAGTAAATGAATCCAATGGATAATTACCATCATAGTCCAAAATTACCAATTCGCTTTGGCTCGAATGCAACCAGTAGATCTTACATCTTTTTTTTTCTGACACCTATCAATACTCACAAATCTTTTCTATAGGTAAGTAGTTTATACCACTGTTTCATGTTCCAACTGAGATTTTAAAACTTTTCCTGGTTTTCTGTACTTTTAAATTTCCAGTCAATTAATTTACCACCACCTGCACAGCTACTGTTGAACCCTTGGAAATGTTAAAATGAATGTTATTTCTCACTTTTTAATTCAAAAATTCAAGTGCAGAAAACTCACTTAGACTTTACTTTAGCTGAATGCTTTTCAACTGCCTCTAAACCAGTTACATGCAAGAAGATTGAGAAATAACAATATTTTCTGCATCGGGTTTTGTTCCCAGATATTTCAAGTAAGAGCAAGGTTCTTGTGAAGATGATTTACTAAAAATTTTAAAGGCTATCCTTCATGCTATGCTGTCTACTTCTGCTGCTTGCATTTTGCTTCTTCTTTTCTTTACACCCTACTTGTATGGTGCCTCTGTGAAATAGAAATTTGGTTTATTTGCTTCAGACTTTTATGGATTACAGTGAATTCCAGACAAGCTGGGGAAATTTGACCCATGAATGAAATTGTGTAAATCTGATTACTCTTGCTTTTCCCCCTTTTAATTTTAGATTTGTTTCAAAGTCATTCACTGTATGGATGCAAAAGAATCCTGCTCCTTATTTATACTACAGTACAAGTTACTTCAGTTAATGTATCAAGTTGGGGAAACTTTATTTTATTTAGTTTGCAGTATGAAGCACTCCTTAGACCCATGCAGGTGCACCCTGCAGTGATCACTGAACAAAGTAACAATGGGAGATTCAGAGATGAAGAATCTAAGAAGCAACAGGATGGAACTAGGAAAAGATGGTACTCTGACATGGCAGGAAATTGTGTCTGGAAAAAGATTGGCTGTGTGGCTATGGTTCAAATGGCTTTTTTCACTTATCTTAGCTTCACATGTTTTCTGGGGTGAAGGATATAATTTCTCTGCTTGTGTCAGCTATGTCCTGTGATCAATATGTTGGTGTTGGCTGGAAATGGCTGTGTCTGGCACAGGGCAACCCTGGTCTATTTCAAAGAAGCCACCCCTACAGCCCTCCCACTGTCAGCACCTGGTCACCTGCACCCAACGCCTAGGCAAATCAAAGCAAAAAAAAAAAAAATCATCAGGACTTCAAAGCTCAGTGCCTAAACAGAATCAGGAAATCATAAAATGGCTTGGGTTGGAAGGGATCTTAAAGATATCCAGTTCCTAATCCCTAACCTGGGCAGGGACACCTCCCATCAGATCCAGTTGCTCAGAGCCCCATCCAGTGTGGCCTTGAACACTGCCAGGATTGAGGCATCCACCTTCTCCAGATTACCTTCTCTGGGTAATCTGTTCCAGTGCCTCACCACTCTTACAGTGAAGAATTTTTTCCTAATATCTAATCTAAACCTACTCTTTGTCCTGTCACTGCATGATCTTGCGAATAAACCCTCTTCATTTTCCCTGTAGGCTCCTTTTGGCTGCTGGAAGGCTGAAATTAGGTCACGCCTAAGTCTTCTCTTTTCCAGGTTAAACACAAGTTTCTCAGCCTTTCCACATAGGAGAGGTAATCCATCCCTCTGACCACCTTGGTGGCTCCCTCTAGACTCACTCTGACAGGATGATGTTCCTCATGTGCCAGGTACTGAAGAGCTGGGACACAGCACTGCAGGTGGGTCTCAGGCCTTGTTGTGATAGCACGTTCACAAAACCTGTTTTATGTTCTCCCTTTGTAGTTAAAACTCCGGTAGAAAATCAGTGCAACTGTTCTACTGCCCCAAGACCAAATTTGTTTGAAATAAACTGTCTATCAAACTATGGGTACTGTCCTCAAGCTGTGCAGGCTAGAGACGCTTCTTTTTGGCATTTTGTTGATTTCGTGGAAGAGTGTATGGGGAGGAGGGAAAGATCAGTTGTGATGTATCAGGCTACTTTGCCAGAGTGTTTGGCAGAATATTTGTCTTACAAATATTTACAACCTGTTAAGCTTTGAAAGGAAGATGGAAAAAAAATAACCACCCTCTCAGCTCTTGTAGCAGCTTGAACACTCTGTCATGCTTATCATATGTGCCCTTCTCAGGTGTCATTCTTGATGGGAACAGGGTTGGTATCTTTGGTTCACCAATCTGAACTGCTTTGCCAAATGGTCTACCTTTGGGGTACAGTCGTATACAAGAGAACTTTCAGTGGTTACTATCTTGTTCAGTCTCTTCTAAGGGATTCACTGCCTCTGAGTTTTGAAACTTGTTGTTTTTCAAATTTTTTTCCAATTCCAGTTCTGTATACAGTGTTAAAATGCAGAACCTTTCTAATATCTTTCATAGTTATTGCTGAGTTACTTAACTGAGTATTCCAAATCTAGCTATAGTTATAAATATAGTGGCTAAATTACAATTTTCTTCCTTTTGACATTTCCCCCTTGACTACAAGTAGAAAGTAAATGCAGTAGATGCCTTTGCAGTTGGATTTAATTTGGGGAATTTTAAACTGACCCATCTGTCACCTTCCATTTTACTGCTGTTACTGTTTGGTGCTCAGCAATCAATCAGCTGTCAGCAAGAAACCTGCTTCAGTCTCTCTTTTTTCCCCTAGAGCCATGCATAACAACAAGACCTTCTCAGTGTCAAACCTGGGCAGCTTGGGAATTCACCTCAGCTATATTTATCCACAGATTAGCTAGAAGTAATACCATTGTCCAGAAGGAAATCCATTGGATGTCTTTTTAATGATAGGAGAAATCAGTCATTAGAAGTGTTCATTTCTCTTCTGTGGATAACAAATGAGTTTCTAAAAGGGTCATCAGCTTCAGACTCAGCCCTTTAATACCTGAAGTTGGGTGAAATGAACCCACAATTGGGAATTTCTCTCTTCTCACCTTTGAGAAGGTGAATCCAAAATGTCACAAGCTACAATGGCACAGCAGGTTGGGTAGCAAAATCTGAAGAGAGAAACAGTGAAGGCAGGATTGATGAAGGAGAGGCAGACTGGGGAAAAGAAATAAAAAGTCATAATGAGAACATGGGGAGAAAAAAAATGGAAATGGAAGTGAATTTTGAACTATATTTAGGAAAGTAGAAAGGAGCAAAAAAATTATAAGAACAGAATTGAATAGTTCATTTACTTTAGCAGCTTTTGAGATGCAGTAATTACTTCCAAAATACTTTTTCTTCCACGAGGAGGAAAAAATTAAAACTGTAGTGCCTGTAGCTTGAAGAGTGGCTGCTTTACAGGAACCTGTTCCTTAATATAATTCAACCTAATGAGATAGCACCAAATGTAGCTTCAAGTAGAATTTGATTTTATTATTTCCCTAGTTATTGTCTAAGAAAATTGAGTGTGGGGAAAGAATCCCATTCCTCACCATTCTTTTGGCTTGCATCACAAATTGACAATTAAAGTGCGGCAGGTGAGCAAAGCACTTTTCCATGCTTTCCAAAGAATGTCCATTCTACTTATGTTCAGTGACTCAAATTCGGCAAAACAACTTATTCATCTTATTCATGTTGGTGGCACTGCAAAAGATGCAAATCAACATGGAATTTGACTTTTACTAATCTTCAGCTGCTGTGACAGGCTATAGCAAGTGTGCCTATACCAAGCATGGCTTAAAAGCAGCTGGTTTGGTACAGCTTGGAGCTGTATCAGCATGAAGTACTTTGCCTGACCACAGGAGTATTTACTTATCTCATCTGGTGAGCTGAGCAGTCTGTGAGCTCTCTGCTGCTGCTATTGCACTGCTAGTGAAGCTGCAAGTGAAAATTAACTTGTGTGAGAGATCCAGACAGAGAAGGGAGAAGTCTCTGGTGACATCAGCTGAGGGCAAGGCAGGCAAAGGATCTGTTTAAGTGGACAGTGGAGAAACAAACGCTAATTTCATTTTAAAGCCTTCCTTGCAAAGTTCAGTAACACTGTTGTATCCAAAATGTAGTGTAATCTTTAACTAGCTAAAGTACAAACTCATAGTATCAGACCTCTCACAGTCATGAAATAAGTTTTTCCTCCTGTATCTCCCTGTAAATTAGTTTAGTACTAGTGTTCCTCTACTAAATATGGGAAAGAGAGCAGAGAAAGTGCACATGAGGAAGGGGAATACGTAATTAAGTTCAGCTTTCCCCAAAGAGTGACATAAGTCCAGATTCCTGTGGGTTTGTTAGAAATGTGAAAGGCAGAATGGAGCTCCTTAAGAAGAATGCAAGTCAGAAAACATAATTTTTACCACCCAAATTCTAACTAACTGGAGTATCTTCATCTTGAACAGATAAATATAAACCTTAATGACTCAAATCATCACACGGTTTTTCTGTATTAAAAAGAATAGCTTGAGTTTAGAATCTTCTTATTTGAACATAATTTTCCCTTTATAATGAGAAGCCACTCTTCCTTTTTTATGCAAACCACTCCTTCAGTTTAAAAGAGTTTAAAAGAGGCAATAGCTGTTTAGTTACAATTGTCCCACTCATTCCATACAGCTGGTAGGACCCAGTTCCTACAGGTCAAAGGGTATCCCCTGTTCCGGAGGAACTTTTCTGTTTATTAATGTAAATCTTAATTTTCCAGAGCTCCCCTCTTCTCATAACCTCTTGATAAGACAGGGGAAGTAGTAGATAAGGTATATGTGACCCTTCTTTTCTGTCAGGACTATCCCATTTGCTAATAGTCAGATTACACATTGCAACACTAACACTGAAAATTTGAAAGTAATTTTTTTTGTGTGTATCCCAGGAGACACCAAAGGTGAAAACTATAAGGTTCAGCCTCAGTTTACAACAGATACACTCACACCACTATCCCACAACAAAAATATTTTCTTCTACCAAATGCCTGCAGAAGACATCAACAAAATGGGATCCGTATCTGTCAGTTCTTTCTTTTTACCCAAGCCTAAGCAACAGTGAAACCTGCCAAATATTCTGCATTGTACTGTATCTGTACTGCTAGTCTTCAAAAGCTGTGTTTTGGATTTTAGTCCACTACCTTAAGGATCAGCATCCTGTATCTGTTCCATTCACAGGTAAGAATGCATTTTCCAATTTCTAATCAAGTCTCTTCCTCTTAAAAAACTATATCTATATATCTCATTATCCAGAGAGAGATGAGCCTCACAGCTGAAGAGGCAGAAGAGGATTGCTTATACTCTTGAGTTTGTGAAATAAATTATGTTCAGTAAATGATTTCTCATCCATCTGTTACAGAGACTAATACAGTGCAGCAGGAATTTGTTCAAAATTGTACTCTCCTGCTCAAACCATTCTTTTTGCTATAGTGCTGTTGTTATCCTTGCAGAAGAGATAGGGATGAGGGAATCTTGCTTTTCAGAAACTGTGGCTGGAGTAGTTTATAATCCCTTTACATAAAGGGATATTCTATATCCCTTTATGATATAGAATATTACAAGTCATTTTACATCAGCAACTGAGAACAAAGATAAGGCTGACCAAGCTGAAATCATTCAAAGAATGTGCATATACTCTGTTTCTAATGCTTCTGAATTTGAATTGTGAAAGTGTGATTTGCTCAAGAGGTTTTTTCAGGGAATCTGCCAGGTGTTGTCTTTTTCCTTGTTTTTCAGAGCCACCCTCATAAATTTTAGTAAAGTCTGTTTGGGAAAATCAGCAGGTTTTTTTCTCATTTAAGCCATTGTACCATTGTACATTCTGGTGAGCTGCTTTTCTGAACAGATTTTACTGTTTCATGCCATGAAAACAGAAATACTTGATTTTGCATGTGTGTGGTAGTGACTTCATTAGGTTTGCTGTAGATGGATGCTGGGACAAGGAACAGCAGAACAACCTCACCAAGATTTTGAATAGACTTGTCTCTGCACTCATCATCTGGTAATTCCAAGTTTTTGTCCAGAAAATCAGATGACTTGTGAGCTCCTGACACTTGGGTTGTTTCTCTCTCCAGCGCTTTGTAATTTTCAGGCTCCAAGAATAATGTGAAAGGAGCAAATTCTTTGCTGCATTCACACTTAACTGAATGTAGCTGAGAAAGTGATTCTCTGGAAACTGGTTACCTCTTCCCAATTCTGGTCCTGAGCCTGTTATTGTTTCTTCTCTTTTTTAATCTCATGATAGAGAAGGACACATCCATAAATTGAGTGCCAATTTCTATATTGCAACTTTCTGAAAGAATTGCTTGATCCCTGCATCTTACTAAGGCAGTACCTTGTATTTTGAAAAGCCTTTCTTGAATACCCAAAAAATCTTGCTTAATATGTCCAAGAGAGGCAGGTTGTGGAAAGCAACCTGCCTCTCTTGGACATAGAGAGGACAAAAATACTTTGAGGAAAAGCTCAAGAAGAAAATTATTTTAGTCTAAATCTAACTGAAGTAAAAAATTTCTTGATTTCCAAACTAGGGAAGAGAAACCAATGATCAACCAGCCCCCACAGGAATTTCCCAAATTTTTTTGTTTGAGCACCGTGCCTTTGTGTCTGTATTACACAGCTCATCTGCCAGGAGTGAAAGTGATTTTCTAGTGTTATTAACAACTTAGCAGGAAACTGAGAAGCTCAGTGTCAGGTTAAGCCCTGAAGAACTGTCATGTCTCTTCAAAGAAGAAGCAAAAACCAGTCAGTGATTTCACCAATATTCTAGCCACTTCAAGGCTATCAAAGTTCTAGTGAACTTTTTGATTAATTTACCATGAAACACACACTCTCTTCCTATTTATTAGTTACACCCAGTCGGTTATTTTTTCTAGAATGTTCTTTACACTGGAATATTTATGATGGTAGCAGTTCCTGTTTCTTGCATTATCCTCAGGGAATTTAGATGTCCTAAGGAAAATGAGGAGCTCACTATTGTTCATTGGCAGAGATATTTCATGTCTTTGATGGAGAAACTTCTGAAAGCACACATGCACTTAATGTTTTATTCCAGCTTGAGTGAGAAAGCAAGGAAAAAGTAGTTATGAATAGATGTAAAGTTAAGGATTGGCAGGTAAAAAAAGAGCCCCAAACTCTAAGTCTGAAGCAAAGAAGAACATCTGAATAGCATCTGTGGATGAGGGTTTTCTTTGTGTATAGGTGTCAAGTCTGGTACTTTCTAAAGCTGTCTATCTCCCTTAAAACACTTTTTCAAATGATGAGGAGAAACCTTATCACTGGTTACTGCTCACCTTAATACAATCCCAAAGCTTCCAGCTCCTTAATGCTCTGTTTTATTTTTTGTGTAATTAATCTTTGGCAGCATTTCTTGGAAGTGAGCACTGGAATAGCTGTGCAACATATGCAAGTTATTTTTATTTAATTTTCAATTTTTGACATGCGCATTCATATTTAGTTACGTTAATTATAAGTTAATATTCACTTCCTCTGATGACAGGGAATGAGTTTAACTGCTCTAAATTAGCACAACCTCTCAGAGTTCAGTGACATTACCCCTGAATTTTTAGGATTGCCCTCTGCGATGTTAATCGATGCAATCTCATTTCATCCAGGCCCCTGGATTAAACTCATTCATTAGATCTGATGCTGTCCTGTCATGCATGATCTTTCTGTGCTGTTACTAAAATATGATTTCTAGGGCACTTTCTTCAGAACAAACTGGAGAAACTTAATCCTTTGCAAGGAAAATGGAAATAGTGAAGGAAGTTGGGGTATAAGCAATATATGATTTTTTTTTTGTCTGTTTCTTTGTGGGGGTTTTGTTTGTTTGGTTTTTGAATTTTTTAGGCTTTTTTCTTTTACTTTTTTCCCCCTGAAAAAAACTTTGATTTTTTTTTTGAAAGTAAATGGAAAGATTTTGTCCTATTGAGAATGCATTAATTATCTTTCTCCATGAAATATACCTTCCAGAACAGAGCTCTTATTCTTTCAGGATGACATACAATGACTATCAAACATCCTATGTAATGTCCATCTACTCTGGAATCAGTGCTTTGTTCTTTGCTAAATTCAATTAATATCTAATTATTGTTAACAGATGTGGCATTGCTAGCTTTGGCAGTTGTGTAGAAGTTTCTACACATAAACACGGGCACAGTTTTTTTACAGGCAGTGGCTGATTTCTAAGTCAGTACATTACCAGTGCTGAAGAATGTGATGTATTTTGCAGGGGAAGGATGTTATTAGCCAGGTATACAGTGTAAGGTGTTTTTCATCAGCTCAAAGGCTGGGACATACTGATAGCCAGGTGTTTGGAAGATAGATTACTTGTTGGTAGAATTGCCTGGCTAATGTTTAGAGCTTGATGTGCCCCAATGTTCTAATGATCTTGGAGCTGGGGAGACGCTGACAAAAGCCTGGGGAGAAGAGTGTACCACTGCTGGTGGACACAAAGAATGCAGAATTTAGGGGACACAAGGACACTGGCAGAACCCTCTAGATAAGGGAGAAACTACTAAAGCCAACTCAGCAACTGTGCTGAAATCACAAGGCAGGGGCAGATTACAACCACCACCTCACAAACCCCAGACTCAAGAAACCCACCGGCCCATGAGAAACACTGAACTTATTATAAGTAAAAGTTATGTTAAATTAGGGTATGGCTCAATTATGTTGCATTAATTATGTTATATTAATTGTATTATGTTAAGAGTGGGAAGGGGCTTAT
This sequence comes from Zonotrichia leucophrys gambelii, assembly GCF_028769735.1. Lineage (NCBI taxonomy): Eukaryota > Metazoa > Chordata > Aves > Passeriformes > Passerellidae > Zonotrichia > Zonotrichia leucophrys. The sequence continues at coordinate 45,640,758 of NC_088171.1, read as the reverse complement.
TAGAATGTTCTAGCAGAAGGGTCCAGGGTTTGGTGGAAGGGCGGTGTGGCAGGGCAAGGCGAAGTCGAAGAGGGATTGGATGGAAGATCGGACCAATCATTCAAAGCCCTGCAGAAATGATTGGTCCAGAATGAACAGTGTTAAAGACCAATGAGAAGCCTGGAAATGGACCAATCATCATATGGATCCAAAATGGACCAATCCTGGACTCGAAGGGGGCTATAAATAGGGGGAGTTTGGTTGGGGTAAGGGTTTTTCGCTGGGAAGTTTGTTTTTTGGGGTAATCCAGTGCACTTAGGGGTAGCGCACTGTTTTGTTTCTGGCTCATTGTGGGCTTATCCTGGGTACTCTGTTCCTTGCAGCTATTTTAACAAATGAGAGCCTATTTCCCCAGAGAGAGTTTGACCGCATTCATATTCATAACAAACATGTGGCTTAATTAGCATAAGAAGAGAGGGAATCATTTAACCAATAGAAAATAGAATACTACTTATTAAGATAACTGTGTAACTTGTAGCCAAGGAAACATTAGTGCCTTTGTTTGCTAAAATACATAAATAGTGAAAGTTTTGATAATCATGGTGCTGGCTTTGTGAATGTGGCCCACAGCATCCTTTGCTGTGCAGAACTGTAAGTAAATCAAATACCTTGATGCTGCATGGGGATTGGCCTTTTGCACACTGGGTAAAAGAACTTCTTTGGGACAACAATACTTGTGATACTGAGTTTATTTTTTTTCTATAAATTAAATAGCCTACTTGGGCCAGGCCATGAAAACTGCTTATGTGACTTTTCAATGTGTGCTGCTAGTGCAATGGCTGCTGTTTCTTATGTGTGGTCTCTGGGGCCTTCTGGGTATGTTCTAAATTGTAACTCTTATTCCTTTAAATTTGGGACCCACCCACACAGAGTTGAAAAATTTTTTCTGACCCAGTATAGCCTATTTAGAGTCCATCATGGTGTATGTATCATTTATGTTTCTTTTTAAAATATTTTGTTTTACCAAGATGTTACCAGCCTCTGAGTATCATGAGTTTCTGCAGTCATTTTCAGTATCCTGGATATTTTTGTCCAGTACTAAGTGATCCTGTATCACTATTTACTCTAGGACTGCTTAATCTGCTGATCATCACAGATCAAAGCATTGGTGCCATTGACAAACCTCTTCAATTTTTAAAATTGATCATATGTTTCTATCCTTGCCTAAAAATTATGATTGTCATATCATAGACTCTTATCTAGCAATCTAAATCCCTCATCTAAATTCTTAGTCGCCTTTACTTAATTACATGAAAACAGGGTGTTGAAAAGCACTCCGGGGCCTTCTCAAGGCATTATAAACCATACTAACAAAAACATCTTTGATCATAGCGCTCAAGTTATTTCTGATTTAAAGCTGTATTCTGTAAAGGATTCTGCTTTACTTTGCCTATTGCTCTTGTGTCTACTGAACTGATTCTTTATTATAATTTTCACCAGCTTGCCTAATGTGGAAGCCAGATTCCTGACTGGACTGGTTTTCCAGATCATACAGCAAGCTTTTTTTTTGGAGATGGTTGTCCCTCTGTGAATGGCTTCTTCCCTTTTAGTTAATTAAACTTGTTCATGGCTAACAAGCTGTGATTAATCTTATCCATGCATCACTTTATTTTGTCTACTATTGAGCAGTGTACAGGAAAACAACAGCTCATCAGGCTGATAATCATTGGAGGAGAAACTTAAAACTACAATATATTCTGATTTAGTTTTTTGGGTTTCTCATATTTCCTCTTGGAAAAAATCAGAAATTTATGCAGCCACTTTTCTCCAGATGCTGCCCTTTGTTATTAATTTATTTTGCAATCTGTATTTCTTGATTTTGGCAGAAATAACATGTTACTTTCATCTGTCTATTTAGGAATCCTTCTCTAACAAGTCTTTGATACATTTTTCTCTTTCTCTTCCTCCATCCATCCTTATAGACCCCTTCAGTTTTTATCTGTTTCATTGGGTCATGTGTTTTTGTGTCTGTATTCCCAGAAATGGAAAAATGCAGGTAATGCCTGAAGATATGAGTACCACTTCCTTTGATCTGTTCTCTGCTTTGTTTAGACCAAGGAACAGCTTGAAAATGAATGCATTTGAGTGTTATTACCAGCCTCTAGGACTCAAATCTTCCTTTTAAAACAGACCCAAACCAAGAATTCAGGCTACTACTTCAAAGCTGATATGTCATTGGGCCAGAACACAGCAGCAATTTAAATCTAATACAGATATGAGATATGAGGAAGTTGGAGTAGACATTTTCATGTTTAGGGTTTGTGCCTGCCTTGTTCAAAGCAAGGTGCAGCATCTTGCTGCGCTCTTCCAGGTGCCTGGCACATCACAGCCACTGCCTTATACCTGACGAAGGAAACTTTGTACCTGGCACATTCCATCCCACATTCCATCCCTTCCAGCCCTGGAAGTGAAGATGCTCAGCTGAGCGTGTTGAGTGGGGCTGGGCACTGGCTAAAGGCGCTGCTGGTACCCTCTGAAGTGAGGCTGTGTCCAACTGTACCCCCAGACATGGTCTGAGAGCTGGTGGCTGGGCTCTGCTCTCCCTCATGCCACTAGGAGCTGGCAGGGTGCTCTGGAGCCAGTGCAGCTCTGGGGCATCTGTAGGAGAGCCACGCCCTGAGAAAGCATGAGCTGTACGCAGCAGCTGCCAAGGAGAGCAAGTCCTCTCCAGTCTGCTTCAGTCCAACAACAGCAAGTTTAATAAAGAGACAAAAATCAGTTTCTTTTCTCGTCTTCTATGTGTCCTGACTATCCTACATAAAGCATTTAGAGATATATAAACCAGAAAAAATGCCCCACAAACTTTTCTGCAGAGCATATCTTATTGCAAATTGTCACATGGATAAAGAGGCTGACTATAAATCTGAGCACTGATTATGTTGGAGGGTGTCTGTCTGTGTATTGGTGTGCAAGTGTGCATAAAAAATCAGTATGAAATGTTGACAGGAGAAATAACTGTTGTTGCAAAGCATGAAGTTTTTTTATGCTACTTTAAAATAGCATTCACAGGTGTAAAACCCAATTTTTTCCCTATGCATTAGTGCTGTTTTCTGCATGTAGCAGTATACCTTCCATGACCACAGCAATAAACTGCCCTCCTGAAGTGATGTAATCAGAACTGATTGTTTTTCCATGGGATACAATTAGCGTTTGCAAGTCAGTACCACCAATTCATTCCTTCCACAAATGGTAATGGGCATAAAACACACCTGAAAATCTTTCCTCAAGAGAAGATAAAGTTTTATGAAAACAGAATGTTTTCTCCTGGCCTGTGGTGAATGACAATCATGAGGCAAAAGTAGACTTCAGGCTGGGACACTTTAGATACTACATTCCTGGTGAATCGATGCATTTCAAGTAGCATCCTGCTTCCTAAAGCCCACACGTAAAGGCCAGCACCTTTGAAAATCATGTTTCGCTTTTGGAAACATACAGCCTTGCTTTCAAACTTTGGAAAAAAGCCCAAGAACTGAGGAATCTGCTGAGTTACTGCAGAGTGTGTGCAGAAGTATTGTTCAATGACTAATGCACATAGGAAATCACTGATTGCTAGATAGACTTTCCCAGGAGCACCTAAAAGCTGCTAAGACCCCCAAGAATGGCCAGAATCTCCCTACTGTGCTCCAGCAAGTTTCCCCTTGAGCCTCTCCTGCACCCCTGCAAGTGCATTCATGTACAGAAAACAGACCACAATGAAAAATTTCTTTCCTACTATTTATCTTCTCAGGAAACAATTTGAGGTGTACTAATGGGAGAAGACCTTACAAACACTGATTTTGAATGGGGTCTTCAAAGAAAGATGGAAGCCTGTGATAGAGTTCCTGAGAGATGTAAGGCAGGTATCACTATGTGTAGTTTGAGAGACAAAAGCTGGCTTCAGTGTGGGCAAGCACATTATGCTCTGTACCTTCTTTCTCATGTAGAAGGAGGCCTTATTCTGTAGCAGCTAGGACAGACTGTCCTCTGGGTTCAGGGAACAGATGCTATTGTCACCTAACACCCTAAGCTCTGTTGCCCGTGAAATATTGAATGGAATCAACAAAGAGTCCTTAGCTCTTTCTAACGTCTATAAAGAGCTAAAGCAAGTTTATGAGGCATTACTAGAGACAGCAAACTTTATTCAAAGATACAGCTTATCTTCATTTCCCTTTCAAAAAAAAAAAAAAAAAAAAGAAGCTTTTCTATAAAAACCTTTCAGTTCAATCATTAAATTGTTTCTAATGGCATATCTTAATCCTGCAGTAGATATAATTGATCAGAAAGTATAGAGAAAGCAAAGCTGTGCCAGCCTGTTAAAAAAAAAATGCCAGTCACAATATTGAAGGAAGTATTATGTTGAATCCTGAGCTTCCCATATCAATAGGGCAGCCAGAATGCAGTGCCATGGATCAACTTGTAATCCAGAATGAAAATTAAATTTACAACATGGCCTTCTCTTCCCGGCCCATTAATTCCACAATCATCAACTGTTTATGGCAGCCTAATGTCAACATGCATCTTGTGCAAGACAACAAAGCAAATGGTCGAATGTCAATGAAGATTAGGGCAAGGACATGCACTGCTTGGTGTGTACAAACATCTCATCAAGACATTTTTCAAAAAACAAAGCCAAACCCCACATTTTCAAATATAGATGGACACAGAATTATGGCTCTTGACGTCAGTGATCCACTCACGAGATAAAACTTCAGCTTTAAACTGCTCATTAAAAGCAAGCAGTGTCATTCAGGGGTGTTGAAGGGAATTGAGCCAAACTGCCCAAAGCCTTTAAAAGTAAATGCTGGCATGTATTGTCTTTCCTTCTCAGATGCTAAGATCTACAAATTAAATTATTTAGTTTTGGTACTAGTCTTTAGCTTCAATATCTTTAAGTTCAACTGTGTAAAACACAACTGAATTTTCTGTAGATTTTCTGGTCTTCTTTGGGTCCTGACTGTCCTAGATAAAACATTTAGAGATAAATCAGAAAAAAAAACCCCAAAAAACAACAAACTTTTCTGCAGAGCAGATCTTCATGCAAATTGTCACATGGACAAGGAGGCTGACTATAAATCTGGGCACTGACTGTGTTGTAGGGTGTCTGTCTGTGTGTTGGTGTGCAAGTGTAAACAAGATTGCATTATTACACAGAACATACTGTTAAACTGAGGCCAAAATGTCCAAGATCTCCTGTCTGATATGTCATACCTTTGTATTTAATTAGTGAACACATGTAGGAATAAATGAGGATAGAAGTCAGGCTGGAATTATCATTAAAATGAAAAATTTAAAAAGAGAGTAGTTCTTTCAGTTCTTTCAATGATTTCACAGGAAAGTATTAGAAATCTAAACTATGCAGTACACAGTACCAAGCTATCCCCAAATCCATTAGCAGTTCCATTTTAAGGTCTGCAACTTGAGGTTCTCTAAACACTTTGTAGAAGTGGTGTGGGGTTTTTACATTTCCCATGTGTAACATATCTTAGAAAATGTGTTTTCTAAAAAAACCTGAGTTTGCTTTTCTCTTTGTGACTTATCTTTAGTCAACCTTTTTTGCTATGTATGTAATTTTTTTTTTCAACTGGATCTTTTTGGGAAATTGGGTAATCAAAACTACATAATGTATTAAAATATGGGGAAAGTATTTATGCTGGTAATGTAACATGTGGCATGTAACACTGTTTTCTTCTTGTTTCCTTTCGCAGAACTCTTCATACTCTACTTGCTTTTTGAACACCTCAGACAGTTTTTAAGGTTAGTGTTTTCTACCACTTCTTCAAAAGAGCTAATGCTTGCCCAGTAGAATTATAAAGGCAACAAATTTAAAACAACTTAGAGAAATAAGTTTAAGCTAGGAGAATTTGCACCTCTTTGATTGAGTCCTTATTCAGAGTGCAAAAGGAGAAAACCATGCCAGGATAAGAAATTCTTTCAATTAAAAAAAAAAAAAAAAGGGGAGGAGGAAGGAATAACAAGCATGAATGTTACAATAAAATTTTTCCCAGAGGAGAAGTTTCCCCAGAGCAACAGCTCCCTATAACTTCTTATGTGCTGTTGAATAAGATCCCTTCTATTTCTGACATCCAGGTTTCCTGGAATTAAGGGGTATCTTTGTGTCAGCAGATATGTCATTGGAAGTGAAGTGATGTAGAAGAACTAAGTGCGAATGCTGATAATTTTCAATTTTGAAATTTTCCATTTCATTCCCTTTCAGTAGAGGAACACCCATGAAATGTGGAGGTCAAGTACAAAATAACAAGAAGTTTCTGAATGGAGCACCAGGGAATATTTGCAGCAAACCATTCCAGTCTGTGCTATAATCTAATTTATCATGGACAAGTAGTGTAGATAATAAAGAGGTAAAATTCAGTACAGACAGTACAATATAGAGGCTTTGTACAGAAACACTGCAGTCATTATATAGCACTTTTTTTTTTTTAATGTCTGTGTTATGTACAAAAAGATCCTTCTCAAGGCCAAGACTTGCTGTGGTCTGGAGGCTTATTTTGTGTGGAATGAGTGAATAACAATCTGCACCCATAAGGAAGTTGCATTTTCTCCCACAAGGAGTGCTGGTACCATTCTCAGCACAGTCAGTGAGAGGTCTTTGATGGTCTTGATCACATCCTGCAGTGACCATCTTGCTTTCTGCCCATGGAGTGCCCAACAAGTTATTCTCCTGTTGTCTCAGGTGCCTCAGTCGTGTGCTGCTCTGTAGATGAGATGAATGTAGCTGTACACAGCTGTGCTTTCAGGAAGCTTGCAGATAATGGACAATCAAAATCAGTTATATGGATTGTAGTAGAAGCACAAAATAATCCAATATAAATGGATTATAGTAGAAACACATAGGCATTGCTGAAATCTCATTGCAGTTTTTTCAGAATTTGCTTCCCTTTCAAAGCAGGCTCCCAACCCATTCATTTTTGTTATATTTCCTGCTTGTCTGTTCAGCTCAAAGAAACTTTTAAAAGTATAAGAAAGAAATAGTGTTAGCAACATTATAGATCTTTTTGCTAGATAAGTCTAATAAGAATTATATTTGCAATTTTCCCCAAAGCCAGAGAAATCTGTTTGACAGTGGTATTGTCAGCAGTTAGGGAGAGTGATACCTCTATCAAATGCTTGTGGTTTATATTTAATATTTAAACAGACTGTGGATTCCAAAAGAATTGAAATTAACTACATCTGCACCCGGGGTGCATAGACAGGAACTGGGACTGGCACTCCGCCTATACAGAGTGTCTGCACTTTCAGAAGGATTTGTACTTGGTCATGAGTATTGCTTGACAGGCACATGAGTATAAATGAAAAATAAATGAGTCCTTTCTCTGTGGGGCCAACACAGGATTTGCCACCTGAAAGCATTTTTTTTTCTCAAGCTGGTTGTTGTGGTGGAGGTTTGGAAACCTAGAGTTTTTCAGCAGTGTTGCTGCCTCTCAAGAGGCTGCTAACAAATGATCCAAAGCAGAAACTTTTAGAATTCCTGAGCTGTTTCTGTTTTCCTGGACAGATACTGAAGTGGGTCCAATACCACATGTGTTGTTTGTACAGGCAGTGCCATTGATGCAAACCGAGTATGTGCAAGAGGTGAGCTAAGGACCAGAGGAATGTGTCTGTCCTGCTAGATCACAGGCTAGTGGCTGAGGCTCTGGAGTTACACTTTGATTTCTTTATTCAGTTTGTTTGACAGAAGAATAAACAGAAGGACTCTTTCTGGAAGCAGTCCAAGAACATGAGACACGATGCAGAGGGAGTTGTTGTTCTTCCAAAATGTCTCCTGAATGTATGGACAATTCCTTAGTAAGATTATTTAATAATGAGTTGATCACTGTTATTAATCTCCATTAAGGTAATAATTTCCAAAGGGATCAGTTGGTGATAAATCTCCATTGACTGCAAAGCCAGCAGAGTGATCATTCTCTTGAAAATCTAACCTAGGAGATTAAAAATGGTCAAATTAGTAATTTGATGCTGTCTTTTGTGGAAAACCAATTTCAGATTAACCTGATTTCAGTAAGATCAAGCTCTTCCTCCAGAAAAGACCTCCATTATGACAGGACATACAGTCACATTCAGATAAACATACCCACATACACTCAGAGGTGTGTGCTCTACATTCCAAAGCTGCAGTTGCCTATAAACCAGGAGTAGTTCCAGTGAGACAGTGAGGTCCAAGCAGTAGGTCTAGGAAGGAAAGCGTCCTCACATAGAGAAGGCCACCCAGGATGCAGGATAAGAAAAGCTAATGGAGGAGAAACATGGAAAATAGATGTGGGAGAAAAGCATTTTGGAGAGGACACAAAGGCAGTAAAGAACAGCTGCTTAATATGAGGTTGCAAAGCTGCAAGCCAAGGCAGAAATCGCCCTGGATTCTCCTGTTGGCTTTTTTTGTTCTGGTTTGTTTGTTTGTTGGTGTTGGGGTGTTTTTTGAGGAAAAAATATCTTGTAAGTTTTTTATTAAAGAATGTCCCAAAGCTCAGTCTGTAGGTTCTGAAGTGTACCCTAGAGAGGAATGAGTCCTTCCCTGTGTCATCCCAGCTGGTCATGGAGGCACCACAAGCCCTGATTACTGCTGGGTTCTTATCAGGGTCCCCTGTGCATAGTGGTGTGTGGGGACAGGAGGGAAAGGGCCTTCTCCTCCTGGTGCCAAACATGAGCTAGAAACTGTTCACAGACTCACAGCGTGTCTGAGATCACTGAGACCTCTGGAAATCAGCTGGTGCAACACACCTGCTCAGAACAGGGTCAGCCAGAGCAGGTTTCTCAGGGCCATAGCCACTCAGGTTTTGAATATCTCCAAGAATGGAGACTCTACAGCTTCAGTGGGTAACCTGTGACAGGGTTTGATGACTCTCACAGTCAAAATGGTTACTTTTCCCTCATGTTTAAGCTTATTTTCCTGTCTGTTTTGATGAGATGGGGGCCCCACTGGACTGATTAGTTGCTAAGCTGGTCCCTGGCCAGTGTAAAAGGCCAAGGTAATAATACCTGCCTATCAGATGACAAATTCTGTCTGAGATGGTATAGCAGAGGCAAAAGCAATTTTTCCTCATGTGTGCATGCTCTCATGACAGGCTTGACAAATACAAATATTTTAAAACAAATGAGCTGTCCATGCCCATTCAATTGAACACTGTGTGACACTTGTAAATGAAATAATTTTCACATGGTATTTAATGATTTTTACCTTGTGGAAGATCTAATTTTGCTGTGCTGTTCCTGAAATCATGGTGTAGACAAAGCAAATTCATCACTGTGCAGTAACTCTTCTACTCCAAGATGGACACAGATCCCTAATTGGCATATGGATTGAAAGATTTACAGCCATGCTCATTTTCAATGGTTTGTACAAAGACAGAACTGAGTCAGTTCTCTGACCCGATGAATACAATTTTTGTGAATTACTTATTCTATCCTTATTACAAATTTATCAACATTTGATTCCTCATTGATCAGTTTCACTTGACATCTTTCAAAGTAGTACTGCTTTACACAGAAAGAGATGAAAGTAATTTCTGGTAGCAGATGTAAAGAAAGATTTAAAATATCATTAATAACTGATTTTTTTCTAAATCTTTATTCATCATTTCTCCTTTAAGCTTCCAGCTTTACTGCTTGTGATTTCGGCTTGAAGATTTTTCCCATTTTCTTCTCTGCTTGTAAAATTTAACTGCCTAAATTACATTTCCGTATTTTCTGTGGTCTGGGAGCTGAGCTGATGCAAGTGTAATATTTTGACCTTTTCTGACTTTATTTCTTTTCATATTGGATAGAGAAAACACTAGCTTAAGATGACCCAGCTGGTCAAATATGTTTGTTGAACCACTAAGACTGAATTAATTGTCTGAACAGCTACTTTCTCTTAATAGGTGGCAAATTTCACAGTTTCTATCTGAGAAAAGAGCATGTGTGTCTTTCCATGGAATCATAAATCTGGGAATTTCTACAAAATAGAAGTTGATATAAATCTTGTCCAAAGTTCCCAGAGTCTTTGAAGTGGGACTTGAAATGGGGCTGGGGATCAGTTTCCAGTGCTGCCACTTCTTGACACAAGCCTCACAAGGTACCACAAGAGGTCTGACACTCATTATTTTAATGACTGCATTGTCAATAGCACTATTTATTGCACTGTTTCTAGCATTTTTCCATATCGGAGTAGTCCAGCTTTGGGGTTGTGTCCCATTCCCTTTTTAGCCTTCCTGTGGATTTCAGTGGGCATTAAATCAAATCCTTTCCATCAAAATGCATAAAGGCGATGAGGAAAACAGTCTGAGTCTGTAAGGCATTTAATAGATACTCCCCAATTAGTATCAATAAGAGCTGGATGCAGACATATCACAATTTGTAGCAATAGACACATCATTGAAGGAAGAATATTTGTCTCAGTCTCATTTTGTCTTGCTGAGCAATTCAGGGTACACATTAATTTACTCAAACTATTTTTCTAGTTTTTACAGTTCAGAGTTTAGAATTGGCCTTGCCATGAAAAAGTGATGGAGTTGCACTGCCAAATGGAAACAGGAGCAGCTGTGCTACCTCTGGTCTCCTGAGCATACAGAGAAGGCAAACAGCATTCCTTTATTGTCCTGGCCTAAGGCTGCAATACAAGAAACACAAAACTCTTCTATCTTAAGATTTTCTTAAGGTATGCTTAAGAATGCCTTTTTAAAAGTCTCAAGCAGAGCTGGTGCATATTGCTTAAAGGAAGACTGCACGTGCCTGCTTAATGTGTACACATAAGACCTTACTGCAATCTTTAATCCCTAATATCTTTGAACAACTCAGCTGCCTCAAGTAAAATGTGCTAATTACATTTTACATACCTACCTCGAGGTCTTTTGCTGGGTAATTAAGCTGAATAACTCTGAGCTAAAATAAAATCTACTCAGTTCTCTTTGGTAATAATAACCAGGGATTGTGTCCAATTAAAAGATCAGCAACTGTAGCTAGAAACAGATCTTGGGAATGGTCTGGCCCTTTTCTTTCTACAGCCTTTGCTGCTATGCTTAAACTTATTCCAGGTCACTCCTGGAAATGCAGTAGCTCTTAACCTTAAATGTTCCCTTTTAATTGTGCTTGATTCAGTCCAGGGATAGGTCTGTTCAAGTGGTGAGAAATACATAAAGATGCTTATATGTTTCCAGCAAGATAAGGGGTGTAATAAACAGCACTGTGCCAGAGAGAAAAAGGGTGATAGTTTGAGTGGTGATGAAAGTCAGCAGGCTGAGTGCTGTTGGAAAGCTTATGTGCAGAAGTGTCCTGTGTTAAACCTGTCACAAAGCTGGAGCAGATGCTGTTGTGAATGGATATATGGAGCTGAGAGATCTTCTTTGGGCTTGTTGGTTATCCTTCACTCTTCAGGGAGAGGAGAGGGTTCTGCCTCTTGTGCACACAGTCTAAGCTGGCCAAAATTCATCTGCATGAGTCTTGCTATGTGCTATAGGCCCACTGTTGCTATGGTAACACTGCAACTATTTTGCCTAGCCCGGGGCTTGGTGGCCCTGGGGTTTGGTGGTGAAGGAGAGCAACTTCAGGTTGTCTGGCCAGGCCTGTACCCCTTCCCTTGCTTACAGGCAGTCACAGTATGTGCTGCTTTGTCTGTGTCCTACACCAGTGGGAATGGATGTAACCATTAAAATAGATTAACAACTCCCTTTGTGGCAGGAAGTACTCAGAATGCCCATAAAGAAATCTATAGATGCAAACATTTATAGCAAACAGGTAACCTAGGGGAAACTGATATGCTGTGAAGCAGATATATTGATTTATCTCAGGAATAGCATAGCTAAAGGCAGGGATCTGTTCTTCTGTGAACTGAGATGGCTTCTTTTGTCTCAGGTGAAATCAAGAAAGCCAGCAAGGATGGTGTGGGCAGACAAGTCCAAAAGTTGCTGAAGGCCTAAGGGCAGAAAAAGGAGATGAAGCACAAGGTATGTATGTTTCCTGGGAGAGGGTGCCAAACAATTGTGTCTTTCTCACCTGGAAAAACCTTCCAAATAAATATTTCAAAAGTCCCCTTGAAATGCAACTGAATATTTCAGCAAGTGAGGTGATTCTCTTTTATATTTTCTTGGTAAATATTTTACTTTGCTCACATGGATACATCAAGTGAGAAAGGTTACTGTATTTTTTGCACCTGTCTTCCTGCTTGTATAAGCTGCCCCAGCTTTAATGTTTTGTCAACACTGTGAAGGGGTAAATTCTCCTGGGCTTCTCTTCACCTCCCCATTGAAGAGCTAGGAAACTCCACCAGACTGCTAAGCCTTGTTCCTCCAAATATCAGCTTTAGGAACATCTCTGTTCATGGGGCTTTAGCCACTGCCCATGGAATATTGCCCCAGCATGGCCTACTCCTTTCTCCTGACATTATGAGGAGGGAAAGTCCTCCTGAAAAAATTCCACCATGTCTTTTCAGGTGAAATCTGACATTTATCTCCCAGGAAGTTTCAATTAACATCTCTAAATTCTCCTTAATCTAAGATATTTATTCTGGATCTCCAGCGAACAGATCTTGATGCAAACTGAAGAGACAAATAATGCTGGTGATGTCTTCTGGCCATGTTCTCCAGCACCTGCCTGCCCCTTCTCCCTTTGGGAGAGCTTTGATGTAATTACTGGTTGCCATGTGGAGGTTGCTCTGCCATGCACATCCTTAGAGCACTTTGTATCTTTCCTTTCTTAATGTTGGTTGTTTTCCCCCAGTAACAGCCAGCCCTATGAAAAGGTGGAAGTTTTGCCATGCTCATTCTCCAAGTATTAGGCAACTGCTGCTTACAGGAATCCACAGATGCAAATTGGTCCCTTGAGTGCTTTTATTTCATGTAGGGAAGACTAGGTACCAAAAAAGGTAGTCCGCCTGAGCTGCTAAAGATGCCATCTGACCTTAGCACTGGTGAGAGGAGCATGGCTTAAAGCTTACCTTTTTCAGCAAAGTCACTAATTTGAGCAAAATTCCAGGATATGGCAGAATTAAGAAACCATAGAGAGGTTCATAAGGACTTCTGTCTGGGTTAAACTTCAGAATGGGAACATAAAAAGGAATATGAGGACCAAATGAGGAGCAAAACTAAGCATAAGCATCCTTTCCCTCTCCTCTAAACATGTTCTGCCTCTACCTGCACGTAGTATGTTCTACGAAGGTCTCTGTCTCTTCTGCCTCATCAGGATATTTAGGCAGGGAAATACCCAGTTTCTTTCCCTGAGTGACCTAGGTGTGGGAATGCTCAGGGACTGGGGGTTGTCCACACCTGAGCAGGAGCAGATCACGCTGCTGCCCATGACAGGAATCCCCAGTGGAGCTCTTGAAACAAGGCGGGAGAGGAGACCTCAGTTACACTCTAGAAGCAAAGTCAAGTGTTCAGGCAGGATTTGGGGCTGTATTCTGCTAGTGTCAGGACAGCAGACAATTTAAAAGTTTTACTTACCTGTATGTTTTGTGCATGTGTAAACGTCAAGCTGAAGGAAAACAAAGGGAAAATGTGTTAATATTTTAGCATTTAATATTCCTCTGTCTAATACTCCTTCAGCATTTTCAGTGTACACAGAGGGCTGTTAATAAAGAATTTAGATGCAATAATTTATTAGTTTATCCAAGTGCAATGCCCAGTTTTATTTTAATTATGTGAACTGTGTTGCTTTCTCAGGCTGAGAAAACCTGAAAGAGGAATAAAAAATTGTTTTAGAGTTTATGGATTGTTAAAAAATTTGAAAATAACAATAAATGCCACTTTAGACAATTTTTAATAGCTTTTTAAAGTCAGAACTACAGAAAAAAAATAAATTTTGTTGTTTATATTTCCCCCCTCAAGTCCCTAGAGGAAACTAATTTTATATAAAAATATCAAGTTTCCTCTATCATGTTAGATTGTAGTGTTAAATGTCATCCAGCAGAAGAAAAACGCTTCTGGTATTTTCTGCTTATCTGTATGAAAAGTTTCACTGCATTAATTTATTATTTAGACTGCATTTTTGCAGAAAATTCAAACATAATTAAATAAAATTTCAAAATAGTCATGTACAGAACATATGAGAAATGAGCCCAGCTATACTGTAAAAGAAAGACTTTTTACCTTTTTACAACAGGAAGAATCAGTAGAAATTATTCCAATTTCTGCTTGACTGGCTGAGCTTTGCACAATACAGGCTGCCAAGCAAAAGAGACAGCTAGTTCCTCCAAGTTCTGATAGGAGTAATGCTAGCAGCTTTCTTTCTTCTTTCTGTTCTTCAAAGAGGAATTAAAGCAAACAATTGGTGTGTCATCATAGGCTCCTAGGCATTTTCTCCTTTGCTTTCCTTTCCTCACAGCTTCTGACAGTCTCTGGTTGATAAAAGTGCAGTGTTTCAGATATGGTTTTTTTACCAGCTTTCCTAGCAGTATGTTTCAAATCTTCCCTTGTGTTTTTATAAATCATATGCCATATGCCAAATCATATGAATGGAGTTTGTGAGAAAGAAGCCATCTAATGCAGCATACATACATTTTTTTATGGGGGTGTTTGGCTAAGGGATCATTTTAATGCCACCATAAAGTTTCCTTCCTCCATATTTCCACCTTCAAATACTGTGCCTGTAAATTTATGGTGCCAGTGGAGGTTTAGTGATAATGGTTCAGAAGCTGAGTATGGCAAGAAAGAGCTTAGGAACATTCATATCCTCCATTTGGGATATAAAATTATTGCAATCATTAAGTAAAAATGAAAGCTTTAGTATAAAAAGGTGTCAAAACCCAGCAAAGGTAAAATGTTCTGTGTTTCCGAAGTTATAATGAAGTGCTGAATTATTCCACACCCTTGACACCTCAGATTTGTTGCCCAAAACTATACAAAAGAGAGTTAATGGAGCCAGAGCATTACATAGAGTTACTGTTTTAAAAATTGCTTTTAAAATGTGAGTGAATGCAAGTCCCTTATCTATATGAAAATAGATGGAAATATATTCAGTGCATTTATGGCGTATGAAAGGTTGTATTTAATGTTAACTGGTCTTGACCTTTAGACTGAAATTTGCATTTGATTTTCGATGCCTCTGAGAACATTTTACTTCCTGCACTAATTCCCTTTCTAAACTGTGAGGACTGCAGGCTCTGTTGCAATATTGATCATTTTACACTGCTGCTGGTAACTTGTCAAGGCTTTATAGAGTTAACTATTGTCTTGAAGTCAAATTATGAATTTTGGATCCAATGGGATTATATAGGCAATAGACTTGTTCAAAATGAACATATTCCTTGTGCTCTAAATAGTCTGTGAGACTGTGACTGCTCCTTGAGAAGGTTTATTATTATGTCATGGCTGAGCTTGGGTTCACACCAAGACATAGCCTAAAAAATAAAGTTTTACCAGATGACATAGCCTTAGACTACAATAAGATGCTTGAAGTGTCATTTTATAATGCGTTCTAAAAAATCAGTCACTTAGACTTTGTAGTCACACTGCATTTATGTCACACACATTTTATGTCAAACTGCATTTCCTGTGTCTCTGTGCACAATTTCATGTTTCATAAGCAGTCATTCGTTCATTCATTCATTCATGTATTCATTCTTTTTTAAATATTTTGTGTCTCAGTCCTGTCTCTTGTGTATAGTAAACTTATTGCCTCCTTCATCTTAACACCACCACCTCACTCAACCAGTCTGACATACTCAAATTCAGAATGATCATTCTCCACCTTCATTTAGCATTAAATCCAGTAAAGTCCACTTCAGATTTGAAGAAAGGCTTTTACTTCCTAAAGCTTGTCTGCTTTTTTCCCCTCACTCATGTCAGTACCAATATCTTTTCACAGAAGGTATCGTCTCCCTGATTAATTCTTGGCATTAAAAAGTGACACTCAAAGATCAGGACCTCAGAGTGAGACAAGGCACTGCATTTGCTCCTACACATAATTAACATGCTGTGTAACTTGATATGTCTATAGCTCTTGATCCTGTGCTCACTTTAGAATTACCAAATTGATGGCTGGTGTCATTAGCACAGTGAGATCTGTGGGCTGCTGCATTAGACAATAGACAGCATCACCCACATTACACTTGGGTTCACTTGCACCTCATGAAAGTAACAGGGATGCTCTCAGAGGCTTGTGTGGAGGTGTTACTTCAGATCAGATCTCAGTTCATGAGGCATCAGAAATTAAAATAATGTTATAAGAAAATAACTCGAAATGAGGTACTGTGCTGATAAGCTCAACAGAGTAGTGCCCAGACAACTGCATTATGAATAATGCAGGTCAAGCAACAAGGGGAAATGACCTGTATTTAATAAATTTAATTTGTGATTACACAATACTGATAGCCCTAATTGAATAACTTATTCAATACATATTCCTACTACTCATCAGATGTATTCTCTCAGGAACAGTAGCAGTGTTGAGCTTATATACTAAATCCAGAAAAGCTATTTACAATATGTATTTCTGGTCATATTTGCTGAGTAGTGTAACTATAATACAACATAATAATAATATAACTATTCCAAGCAGGAAAAAGCAATCTTGCTGGAAAAATTACACCACCTTCATTTAGCAGCACAGTAACATGCAGACTTGTCATTAATATCATCAACAGGAACTTGGCTGAGAAGACAGATTTAAATCACAATGTTTAATGTTCCACCCACCCCCTTGGCACTGGGCAATTCCAAGGCTGCTCCACAGAAGCATGATGTAATGCAGTGAAAGCCACAAAACAAGATCTAGAATTTTTTTCTTATTTTGGAAATTGTTTCCTTCTCTGTTTTTTACTTAAAATAACTACATGGGACCTGCCCAAGAGAGATGTTATGGTGATCAGCATGGCAGTAGCCAGTAGTTTGTGTAAGGGGGTAGGATTTACAAAGCTGTGCTGGAAATTCTCTGCCTGCTGAGGATGCAGATGTCAGGATGTTTTTTATATGAATATAGTGCATAAATATGGCCACACAGACACATCAGAAAATAAGAAGGAGGAGGTGTGGCATATGGTGGGACCCCTGCTTTTTACACTACCCCTACCGAAGGTCAGAGCATTCTCCCAGGGACTGAAGGAAGGTGGTTTCCATTCTGCTTTGGCCACAGAGGTTTTGGCTGCACACACTCCTACCTAGCTGGTCATAGGTATTGAGCTGGAACTGGGCAAACAGGGCCAAAATGGAAGGGGTGGCAGTGTCAGGCTGCAGATGAGAGGAGATCTGGGGAGTTTTCTTTCTGCAGACTGTCAATCTAATAATAAGTGAAGCCACAATGTACTCCCTAAAAATCTTATGCATTACACCAGTCTGGAAGGAGCTTGTACCTTCCTCATCTCAAGTTTTTGATTTTCTTTTGGAAAAGACCTACAATCCAATCTCCTGCCAAATCCCCAAACAGTGCTGCTTTTCCTCTGAGCCTTTCAGCACTTCACTTTTTATTGTTCCAGTGCAGCATCTTTCTCTTCCCAGATGGGGGATTTTCAGGCACTGTTTTCCCTCCTCCCTTGTGTTTTGCACCCTTCTCCTGGCTAGCAGAGATATATTCTTGGCCTCACATTCTCTGGCAATTGACCTGTGAGTTCCTCCTTTTCTGTTATGAACTGTCTCATGTCTGTTCTGCCTTCTGCTCTCTATCACAAATGTTGCCTTCTGTTCTCAGTCACAGTTGAGTTTTTTGTTTAGTTTTGTTGGGGGTTTTGGTTTGTTTTTCTTTTTTTATTTTTATTTTTTAGTTCCTTATCCCTATTTCTGCTATTTCTGCTTAGTGTTGTTTCTGTGTTGCTTTTGTGCTACAGAAAAATGAAACGAAAATAAAAATACTAAAAAAAGAAATCCAAACCAATAAAAAGCCTTCAAGTAAGCTCCCATGAAAATTTGTACTTGCACTGCTTTCCTTTCACTGAGTTTTGACATATAGACACCACTGGCTTGATACAGGACCTGCAACACCAAACATAAATTATCAGAGAGAAAGTGTTGCTGCATCAATAAGTACTGTTCCCTTTTCTACTGATCAGTATATGGCAAAAAACCCCCACCTCCTAAAGCAGAACATTCTACTGGTGTTGGTTACTAGCCTGGGAAAGTAATAATTTTCATTATTTATCTTCTGCTGTTTGAAAAGCAGCAGTGTTACTGTTGGGTGAGACTGTTCTGTGGTTTATGGAGGTTTGACTGTGTTAGAACCAGCCCTGCTTGTAGCTCAAAGCTGTGGGGCAAAAATTGCTTCATATGTGTGAAAAATCCAAACAATCCCCTCTCCCCAGACTGGTACATTTTTTCCTGTTAAAGCTCAGAAAAGCTCTGCAAGTCATGGCACTACCTCACAAAATAGGGTGGCATTCCTAATGAAAAACCTGACTGCTTAACTGGAATAAACAGATGTTTGCAAGCCAGTACAAATATTCTAAATTTCGTGGTGACAAGTTAGCCCTGCCTGGATGCCAGGTGTCCACCAAGTTGCTCTATCACTCCTCTCCTCAGCTAGACGGGGGAAGGAAAATATAATGAAAGGCAAACCAGACACAACTTGGGGAAATAGGTTTTATTTATTACCAATTAATTCAGAGTAGGATAATGAGAAATAAACCCAAACCTTAAAGTGCCTTCCCCCTCCTCCTCCTCCTCCTTCTCCTCCTCTTCCCAGGCTGAAAAGTTTTTGTAAGAAAAAGAGCTAAAGAATGTCAGTATGTGTTAAAATATGATATAGGATACTGTTAAACAGTTCTACCTCATTCACTTTGCATGCAGTTTTCCCTTATTTAGAGTCACTGCAGAAGAGACAACTGGATAGTGACTCATTTGCAGGGGAAAACGTGGTTAGTTTATTTGATATCATATTCAGAAAAAAGACGAGTGAGTCAATCAAATAAATTATTTTCATTCGCTCCTTTGCTCTCTTCCCAACCCTCCTCTCCCTCTGGAATCTGATTGCTACAAATACTTAAAATCATATGGATGTTTTTCTAATGGCAGCACAGTATGGACTTTGCCATTTGCTGATCCATGCATTGGATCCATAGCAGAACATCACTTGCAGAGGGGAAAGCAGCAGCAAGTAATAAAAGGCCTGTTAACCTGTCTTCACTCTTCCTGCTGATTAGGTTTTTTTCCCCTCTTCCTCTGTTTCATTCCTTCTAAATTTATTTTTGCATCAATGTAGTGTGTTGATAAAGAAGCCCATCACAGCCAAAATGAATCCAAAGATGAATCAAACTTCATTATCAAAAATGGGTTTTTCTACAGTCCCTCAGTTTTTCATCCTAAAGAGGTTAGGGCTGCCTGTCTCTTTTTCTCTATCACATCTCCAAAAGCACACAACATCTTGAAACTGATTTTTTACCTTTCCTTTGTGCTACTTCTTTCTCCCTTTATCACACTTCAGGTAACTTTCTTGCTCCCTACACTCTTGGTGGGCTTTTTCCTCAAAGCACATTCTGGAGCCTTTATTAGACAGAAGCTTTGCGAGATGACTGCATGCCATAAAAAGCAGCGAGAGGTACTGGGCCTGCATTCAGTACCTCAGATGGACCAAGAGGTGACCAAGGGAGACCTACAGAAGGAGATGGTCATTATCTGCCACACTGACCCTTAAAGAAAATGCAGAAAACATATTTTTTCTAGATCCTGAAGTCCATTGTCTGAGATAAGAGGGGAGCTATCCAGGGTGATAGATGGAGAAGAATGGTGAATGTCCTCCAGAAGACCCGGGGTTCCATAATGACCTCACAGTCTGGAGAGAGCAGACTGTGTCTGTACTTGTTTTGCCAATCAGGATGGCTGTTAATAAAGAAACCCATCCTCCTTTCACTGGCACTGGCATTGAGATGAATTCCTGCTTCCTCACATGCTCTGCTATTTTCACAATTTTGGAAGAAATATGTTGTAAAAATGCATTCACCAGTGTACAGGGAAATTCACATGAAAAAGACACTTCTGCATTGCTGGGATATAGAAATAGTGTCAGGGATTTCAGATTTTTACCTTGCACTGGAATCTGAATGCTGCTATACTTTCGAGTATCTGCATTAATCAGGACTATAAAACCCAAAGAAAATGATGAATCTCTATGAGAAAATTCCATTTCTGCTGCAACTTGTTAGCACCTGCGGTACAGCAGTGTTGCTGCATTTCATTTCAAGAGGTGAATTTATACAGGCACTTTGTTGTGTACTGGTGGGCTTGTTTTCTAAGCTCTGTAAAGCAAAGCAAGTGCTGCATATCAACAAATTTACCTCCCTTCACCTCACCACCCCTCTGAACTCATATCCCCACTTTTGGGGAAAGCATGAAGAGCCTCCTTCTTTCCAGCCATAGCAAAGTTGGTGGCAATATCTGGGTCTTGCTCACAGGCAGATGGCAGCTCATGCCTGGCTGGAAGGGAGCCAGGGAGTGGAGGCTGCTGGTGGCATGACCAGAACCATGTTTGTGCTGGCAGCAGTCATGGTGTCATTTGCTGGTGCCTAGAGTTCCTGGCTGATTCCCAACACAAGTGTGGCAGCACTTGGATGCCCTGTGTGAGCGTAGCCCGTTTGAACAGGGCTTCCCTGCTCTCACCTGCCTTTCCCTGCTGTAGATTTGCTTTGAAGAATGCATGTGATTGCTGTGATCAAAACAGTACACTTCAAAAGGCTTTCTTGAAAGCACATGGCCTGTAAGAGCCACGTTATTGTCCTGGAGACATATTAAAAATGGAGTTATATATCAAAGGGCAATTGTTTAGGTCAGTCGAGGTAGGCACAGCCATTCTCTTCTTTCTTTACCCTGGGCTGTTTGGTTCTTCCCCAAAATGTTGCTGAAGTCTCTGTGAGCCACATAGGTTTATAAATCTCCTTTCATCATGACTTGTAAACACACAGCAATAGTGGGGAATTTTGATCTTGTGGTTCGAATTTTGTATCTTGTATTTCCACGATTTCACCAGTGGGCTCAGACAGCTGCAATGGCCATAGGCTGCCCCTGAATGTCTGAGTGTCCCACTGTTGGTGTATTTCTGTTTCTTCTTGCAGAATATGGAAGATTTCCTTCTTCCTGGTCCTGGTGGGGACTGAGACCTACAGTATATGAAGTATGGTGCTAAGGATTTCCTCTTATTAACCAGACCACAAACCATCTGTCAGGCCTTTTCAATCACTGATTTAAAGGACAGATGGATCACCATGAAAATAGTTCCAGCTAATTGAACTTGTCAAATACAGCTGTCTAAACCCTATCAGACCTCGCTGGAAAATATGCTCTAAACAATTCCTGAAAAAATAGTCTTTGGAATAGCTAGGATGTATAAAAACAACTTAAAGCTATCTCATGTAAAATCACAGGATATAAGATTGTTCCTTAAATTCTCAGATAGAACTATTTTGTTTGCCTTGGAGCCTTAAAATCTGTTAAAAAGGATCTTTTCTGAATCTTAGTTGATGATGCCTTGCTCATGTCCTGGCATCCAGGAACTAATGGTTCTCTTCTATCCAAATGAGATATTTCCTGCAGTTCAAGCACACCGTGAAGGAAATGACAATTAGGTATTGAATCCCACAGCAGCAATAGCTGCCTGTAGAAGTTAGTCATGCTGTTGCTGTGAAAATTGTTTACTTATTAATTTTTAAAATATGAGTCTTTCCACAATTGTGTAAATATTTATCAAGACTTCATTTCCTGTAAATTGCTTGATGTAGGACAACAGTGATCTATACATGTGTAGGTATGCATATATCATTTTCTGTGAGGGAGTTCATGGCTACTGAATCAAAAGTGTTATGGGAATCAATTACTCCTGAGAGTATATGTACTTCAAATGCTGCAGTCTTAAGCAGATCCCTTCCTACTTTTTCATCTTTAACCACTAATTGCAGAGGGCAGTTCTGAGTTTGAATAACCTGCAGGGCAAGAATTATTTATAACAGATTACACACGCAGCACTTGGGTACATTTTTCAATGCTGTGGATGAGAACATTAAACCCTAGAGGAGACGGCTGCGTCTGTAATCACAGCTTGATATGCACTTGCTGTAACAGGTGACACCACGTATCCCAAATATCAAATGTGTAATATTCTTTTTGTACTTGGCTGAGAGTAATGAAATATTTGAAAATGCTGGGAGGCACATCCGTGCAGAAATGCGTTTTCCCTGGAACTGCAGGTCTTCAGAGCTTTCCTGCTCACGTCTCGTGTGAGTGAGCTCCTTCTGTTAGGAAGGCGAGTCCCGGCGTCTGTGCGTAAGCACAGGCGTGTGTCTGTGTGCATGTGCTGGAGGAAAACGTCAGCTCAGACTTCTTCTGACTTTTTGCATTGGCTGAGATAAACTCCTGTGATCTCCCGCTGTTTCCTGTTAGTAGACTGTCAGAAGAAAGATATTTATTCAACGCCAAACATAATTTCATTTTTAAGTCTTAAGGATGCGTTTCCATTTAAATTTAAGGAGGGGTTTTATCATCTAGCAGTGCTAGAATTTTAACTAGTGTAAATTAGCTTAGAGCTGTGCAATAGATTCTCATCTCTTTTGTGTGTGGATGCAATGAGGGAAAGCTTACATTACACCGTATAAAAAGAGAAAGGGCAAGAGAGGGGAAGAGAGAAGAGAGAAAGAGGAAGCTTTTTCCTAGGAGGCAAAAATTCATTTCTCCAGTGTTCAAGATTTTGGGGAATAATGAAATATTTGCACAATACTGACTACCTGATTGAAAAAAAATATAGTTGAGGGAGCTCATCCTCATTAGGTAACTGGCTGAGAAAAACAGAGGCACAGCATATGGAGCTGAAGGGAAGTTTCCCTTCAGGTTAGTCAGAGTGGAAACAAAGCTCATTCTCCATCAGTTGTGAAACTTGCTCGAATCCCTCTCAATACTGAATAACTCGTCACTCAGAAACCAGAAACAGCCAAGTTTTGTTACAGGATGCAGCAGCAGGCACCACCAGTCAGCTTCTCTGGAGTTCAGTATTCCCATCACTTACCTGAAGTCAAATTTTCGGGTGTATCTAAACAAATGTAGGTGTTTTAGAAGAGTTATACAAAACTCAGTTTAATGTTGCTTCCTCTTAAAACTAGGCACTTTTGATGAATTCTGTTTTTAAATTTTATGTAGAGATGAGAAAAGTTTTTTATGATATTTTGTTTGGAAGGGCCAATCTATAGTAACCAAAACCTACTATAAGGAGACATCAACTGAAATAAATTTCCTATTAAAGCTTTAAAACCCAATGAGATTCAACACCCTTGTATGTTTCACTACATCATTGCAAAAAGGTAAAAAAACAATGTTTTCCAAAGCAAAAAGTTTTCATCTTGAAAAGTAGGATATTTCCAGAAGTGTCTGGGACTTGAAATTAGCAAAATTGAAAATTTTATCTGTCTCCCTATACTGTAATTTTCTTTGGGTTTTAAGTTCATCTGAAACTTTTAAGTGTTTAAGTTTCATCTGATTTTTGCAAGAACATTTTTGTTCACTTCTGTTCACCTAGAAGCTTGTGGTTTTGTTCACCTAGAAGCCCATTTCTACAAAGGGCTTACTTCTTTCCCAGTTGCTGTAATGATTACAGGCAATGAACTCATCTGCTCAAGTGAAGCTCAGGACTTCCTTCATCATCTGGAAATTGATGACTTGAGAAAGGTCTCCTTATACGTTTCATGCATCTATCTTCCCTTCCAGTGGATTACAGAAAAGTGAGAAGGCTCCATTATAGCTACAACCAACGTGTATCCTAAGCATTAAAGAAAAGGAGAAAGATTTAGAGTTGTTGGCCTGGTTTCACTCTTAGCTTGCCCCTTTAGCTCTGCCAATGGTCAGGTCCTCTGAGTAGCAGGTGGCACTGGTAATACGTGCTCTACATAGGCTTTCCTGTAAACTGGACCCAGCAGAGCAGTAGCTACATTTCTGAGCATTTAGCCTTGATTTGTCCCACATCTGTTCCCAGTTAATAATTACATAAATAATTGCAAGGGGATGGTATTTAGCCTTGAGTTCATTTTAGAAAAGAGAGCCTCGCTGTGATGATGTGGCCAGTATTTGTACCCTTGGTTTGAAGCAATTGTATTGTTACCATGTCCTGATGAGCCTTTCCTGTTGCCACTGTTGCCTTGAAAGCTGGAAATTGCTGCAGGTGGTGAGCAGCAGGGTTTGATTAGTCCAGATTCCATTTTCGCATTTTTTGAAAAAGAATGCAGGAAAAGGGAGGCTCTGCAGCTGAGTGTCAAACCCAGCCAGAAATACTGTAGTTATTGAGGGTGATGATATGGGTCACACAGTAGTATTTTGGGCCAGGAATATAAAGTGAGACCATGCCAGAAAATTGGCAGAGAGCATTGCTTTCACTTGTGGTTATGTAAGAGCTCAGTGAGAAGGCCAGACTGCAAGACAAGTACCTTTTCTTCCATTTTTACATTAAAAATGTGATTTTCACCAATGCTAGGCTGAGCTACAGGCTGATAACATGAGACATAGGAATGGCATGAATTTGGTACACAGATCTGTATCAGAGATCATGCAGTCTTCATGCAATCAGGAAAACACTCCACTGCTGTCCGTGAAGTACAGCCTTGTAGCAATAATAATAATAATACCCAGAAATTGTCATGATTTTCATAAATAACAGTGGCAGCTACATCACTTTCCTGATTTCCATTTGCTACAGATTCACTGGTGTTTAGGTTTTTTGTTTGTATTTTTTTGCATCAGTTCATCATGTTCTTCTAAGATCCTTCTCTATTGCCAGTACTGTAGCATCATACTTCTTTCCCATGCTCATGAAAAATTAGGAGACTTTTTGATGCCATGTGGCATCATGCTAAGCATACAAAGTGAGGGGAGAAGAAGGAAAGGGTCATGTTTGGAATGATGACTTCTGTCTTCCCAAGTAACTCTTACTTTTGATGGAGCCCTGCTTCCTTGGAGGTGGCTGAACACCATTGCCTGCCACGGGAAGTGGTGAATGAACTTCTTGTTCTGCTTTGCTTGTGTGTGCAGCGATTACTTTACCTGTTAAACTGACTTTCATTCCACCCAAAAGTTTTCTCACTTTTGCTCTTCTGATTCCCACCCCCATCCCAACAGCGGTGTGGTATTTAGCTGCCAGCTGGGGTTAAACCACAACAGCTCTTCTTGCTGCCGAGTGTGGGGCTCAAAGGGTTCAATATAATCACAGATTGGATTGGCATGTGCTAAATTGAATTCATAGCTGTTATTACTGTGTAGCCTTTAATCTGCAGGCTCTGTGCTTGCCATGGCACTTGCTTGCCTTACTGCTACATCTGCGTTGACTGGGGCATGGAATGGCATTGGCTGACTGCAGTAATTTCCTGTAGGGACTGTGTTCAGTTAAAGATGCCCTAAGTCAGGCATCATCTTGTGTGTAATCACAGCACAGAGCTGCACCCAGCTTGTGTCTCTTTAACAGCAGGATTTTTAAGCAGCTTATTTTCATGCCGTTGGTAGCTCCTTCTACTGTTAATTGGTTTTAGAGGCACATAGTTTGCTTGGATCTGTACTGCAAGAAGGGGAATGAAGAAGCTTTTAATAGGCACTCCTATGCTTACTGTGTAGTATATTTTATGCACTTGCAATCCCTTCCTCTTATTCTTCAGCCTGGGTCCAGCGTTAAAGCAGCTGCTTATGTAGGACAGGAATGCTGCAGAGCGATCACTGGCAAGCAGAACATTCAAGCTCACATTGTTGTGCAGGTTCTCAGAAGGATCCTGTCACACTCCTGCAGAGTAACATAACATCAGTGTTTCTAGGTGTTTGCATGTAGACCTCTCATCGACCCTAATGTTCCTCTAACAGGATTCCCTTGCTGCCTTTTTTTCTCCTCAGATTCGGCACATCAAACTCAGTGTCAGCTCTGTGGGGACAGCAAGCACACACCTGCAACCATGAGTGCTCTCAACCTCCCTGTGGCTGGGCCAGCAGGACATTGTGCCTATCCATCCCGACTGATGCCTGCTCTGCATCTCCATCACTGCATCTCCGTCCCTTCCTTGGTCATTTGCTAAGTCTGAGCTGCTCCCTTTCCATCCAAAGAGCTCACTTTTACCTGACAGGGTTTGGTGGCTTGCAGTGACTCCTGGGAGTTAGGGTGAAATCATATGAATTTTTACTGGCAGGAAGGAAAAGATGAGTAGGCTAAGGAGGGTGGGGAGTAATCTCTTAGAGTTGTAACTGAGAGAGGAAGATAAATCAGACTTTGGACTGTAGATGTCAGGGAGCAAACCAGGGCTCTTAATTCCTACACATGGGCATGCATCAAATAGGAGTCCTACCCATCTTCACATGTGGCTTTCCCACTGAATCTGGAAGGAGGGAAGGAATCAGTGAAAGGTGAATGCTCTTGGCAAACTACTTCATTAAAAGTGAATACCTCCACTCCCCTGTCTTACAGAAACTGGTGTAAGCCTGGAAGGGTACTTTGAAAGCTCCCATTCAGTGGAATTTTCCACTTGGCTAATATACATATGCATGCTGTGTGCTGCTGGGATGCTGGCAGGGTGGATGCAGGGACTACAGAATGAGTGGCTTCTTGGTGCTTCAAGTACAGGAAAAA
The DNA here is from genome assembly GCF_028769735.1 of Zonotrichia leucophrys gambelii. Classification (NCBI taxonomy): domain Eukaryota; kingdom Metazoa; phylum Chordata; class Aves; order Passeriformes; family Passerellidae; genus Zonotrichia; species Zonotrichia leucophrys. The sequence goes on along the minus strand of NC_088171.1, from coordinate 45,614,262 downwards.
TATAAGAGGATAATAATAAGAAATGGCTTATAAAAGCCAGCTCTTGAAAGTACTATAAAATAGCAGTTATTTGGGAAGTGAATGACAGGGTTTCACAAAAGACTACTTATCAGAGACCCCACACATCAAGCTGAAATGGTGATTTTTGTATTTCTATTTATTTCAAGGTTTGCATTCATTAGGATTGATATAAGGTTAATAAAAAGCTCCAACATTTCTGACAGTGCCAGAAAAGAGTGTCTCTGCAGATCTGTAACTTAGGGGAAGAGAAGGCACCTGTAGATATCTGAATATATTGAAACACAATGTGTGCTGTGGAAGGGGCTGATCCCAGGTTCCCCACTAACCTACCTGAACTGTGTCACTTGAAATGCTGAGCTCCTGGAGGAAAAAAAAAGGCCAGTGTGCCTTCCTCTTACTGTTTTGGTTGTTTTATGAATCAGAATTGGCTGTGGGTTGCTGCCACCATGGAGGTGTAAAGAGTTGTGAAACCCAGGTGGTCGAGCACCTCCTTGATGCAGATGCACACCAGGTGGGGTAGGACAGTACAACCCCTGTCCTCGATTTTTGCCTGAATAAAATTGCTTCCTGATTACAGGCTGGCTCTGATAATCACCACTGCCTTTTTTTCTTAGGCATTGTGTGGCAAATCTGGAACATAAATTTCAGTGAAGAAATAGGCAAATCTTGGAATACTGCAGAAGCTATATTGTTTCTTCAGGCCCAGGGCCTTCAGAATAAGAAGATAAATTGGAATGAATGAAGAAATTATTTTTATTAACTCATGGTGCATGTACATCTTGTACTTTTTTCCCCAGGTCCATGCAAGGTTCTCCTCGTATTTGTTGTATCATTGGAGCCCCACATACAGGCCCTCACTTGTGAAATAATGCATCTGCTTTCTTGAATCTAAAATTTGGCACAGGAAGGTAATTTAAAACTTGAGTTTCTTAAGAGAAGTATCTAAAGCTACGTGGCACACAGGAAAGAAAGATTACAAAAGGGAGCTCAACCCTCCTATCCCCTACTGAGATCAAGGTCATCTCTGAAGAAATTTTCACCTTCCTTCCGAAGGTCAGATTAACTAGGAAGAGTGAACTTTTAGTTTCTTAAAGGAAGTTTCCAAGCAGGGCACTTCAAATAGTGTATTTTTCTGTTCTAGTCTTGGTCTCTGAGCACCAGCACCCCTTCCACTTTGCTCTAGATAAAAAAACATGTTGTGCTTCTTCCTGTTACAGTTATCAGCATTATAATGCTTACTTTGAGCTTGTTCCTTGCTAAAAGCTGAAGAGATGACACATTGTAAACAACAACATCTCTGCTGTGGAGACCAGTTTTGCATATTGAGTTTTGTATTTACAAAGACTTTAACAAAAATGAGATCAATTTACAGATCATGAAATATCAAAAGGAAAAGAAAAGAAATTTTATTTTTTTTATTTGTATTCTACTTTCCCATTATTATTTTTTTGCAGGGAAAAAAAAGGGGGAAGTGAAAATGGAAGAGTAAGAGCATGTCCTTTTCCTGATCTCAGGGGGCATGAATACCTTTGATATGAAAACTGAGATGTTCATACAAATCTCAGATGCCAAAGTAGGGCTTTAAGTAAAATGTGTAACTACTATCTACTCATATTTTTGTGAAATTTCTATGCAATCTACATAGGAATCTCAAAAAAACCCCAAATAGATATAAATTTTGTTATACATCCATCCCTCTATCTATCTAGCTATCTGTCTGTCTATCATCTGTCTCACAAGACAGACTGTGAAAATGTTACTAATTGGCAATGCTCGTTATTTATGCAGTGCTTAGAAATGTTAAAAAAACCAAACCCAAAACTCTACAGATATTGTTCTGGTTTACCACAATCAGTCTTTTGCTAATGCAGGACTCTCTACATTTAATTATTTTGAAGATGCTCTTGAACCATTTCTTTCAGCAGTTCTTTAATTAATCTCTTTGTATAATGAATGACAATAGAGCTTTCATCCCCGCTACAAAGGGCCTGTAATTCTAATGCCACTTTCAATGTTTATAGCCTGCATAGATAATATGTGTTAGACCAGAATAATACATAATATTACAGAAAAGCAAGTAATACTGCAGGTATTTTAGGAGCACAGATGAACCAAAGGAAGATTAAGGGGATTTGACAACATGACAAAAATGCCACCGCACAAGGACATCCATCTCTAGAGTCTTAGTTCTGTATTACTGTGAGGGCAACAATCAATGGATTAAAATACCCCTTTGATGAGTGTAATTTGGCAACAATTTGCAAACATGATAATGTGCCTTGTTAATTCAAGGGCATTCAGCATAGCTATCTTGACATTTTCATTGCAGGAGCTGTCAAGAATAATCTGGAAGAGTAAAAGAGTCTTATTGGAAAGTGTCTCCTTTCCTTCAGTAATCTAATAATCTATGGTGGTAAGGTCAAGTAATTTTTAATGATATAGCCTTAATCCTCTATCAATTACTACTTTTAATTACAGCTGAGCTGCTGAAATGTATAGAGATCTTCCTGGAGTTAAAATGAACAGCTATAACTCTGCTCTGAAGAGTCCACTATTGCCAAAGGGACTCTTGCTCTATCACCACCTCCCTGGAAATCAAAACCAAAAGGTGCTGAGCCCATTACACATCGTGCCAAAGATCTGGTTGTGTCACATCTCATATCCATGACAAACCAAGCCAAGATTACTGAAGATTTTTTGTGGCTTTTTCTAATCTACACCTACTTGACTTCAACTTTTTCTATGTTTCTAACTAGCTTGCTACACTGATAGCTGTGGATATATTTTCTAGATAATTGTGAGTATCTCTATGGGCCATGACTTTTTAAAATACCAATCAGTCTGACACTAGGTACCTTCCCTAGGGAGAAGGGAACACCTTGCCTGGGAACTGTGAAGGCCTGCTCAGAGCAGGGTGACCCCAGTACTGAGCAGCACAGTCCAGGCTGTAACATGCATACTGATCACTTGAAGTCTTTTGGGTGGAATAATAAAAGTACACACATTATTAAAGCCAATGTACAAATTTCTTAGCCCACCAGCCACTCTAAAAATTTGCAGTTCTGTGTTGATTTCATATAACAAATTTTGCTGAGTTACCTGAAGAACTCACGACTCTGCTTTCTGGTGGCTTCAGAGGATTTGTTTGGTAATGGCACAGTGATAGCTTTACCGATTCTGCAGGGTAGTACTGCAAGACTCCAGCTCCTTATAAAAAACCAAGTAAATCAAAACTCAGTGTACTTCACATCAAGTGAAGACTGTATTTTACTCTTCTCTCTGTGTGTAGGACTCTCCAGAAGTCTAAAACAAAGATGCATATAATGACCTTGCAAATATGATCAGCGTAATTCAGAGAACGTAATTCTTCAAGCCCTGACTTTGTTTGTCACTTACCATCACTGTAGTTTCTTTTCATCCTTAATTTTTGCTCCTCTCCAGTATTTCCTATAAAGAGTTTTATTTAGAGGAAAAAATAAAAAGAGGGGTTTATGCATCCATTATTTAATGATGGACTTCTATCCTGGGGGAAAATAGGCAAGAAGGATTCTGATGGCAGAGTGAAGTGAATTAAAGATAAAAAAAATTCCTAAATTTGGCTGAGAGTTTATGACTTAATTTGCATAACTCTGGTTTTAATGTCAGTGACTTCTTTCCTGATTCATTGTTGGGATTTTTTTTGTTTTCAAATTTAATTGCTTGTGTATTAATTTTCACAATTCTGGAGCCAGCATCCCTGTGAGATCTAATTTAAGGACTGTATTTCCTCTTTGGAAAATAAGAGACAATTTCACAAAGAGAAGGAAAAATCAAGAACAATGCCATTTTTTATATAACATACTTTTATTTCTTTTCAGAACAGCATTTCTTTTCTAGGACTTCTTAGGAGGGGTTATTGTCTTTATATACTTGCCTACATGCAGTTTTTGGATTCTCACCATCACAAAAGTCCCGAAGAGGCACCACAGACTGCTCAGACTTGCCTAAGTGGACCTGATACACAAAGGGTACCCTTGGATTAGGCAGAGGGAATTCTAGCCTGCTCCACTCCTCACTGGTTGATGTTTCCAGGAAAGAGCAAAGTAGTCTGCACATCACTCTGCTGTAAGAGCAACTAAATTGTACCTCATCAGAGGTGTCTTAACACAGTGCATCCAAAATATGTCTCAGCAAAGCCTTCCCTGTCTTCCTCCTTATTTCTCACCATTTTTACAGATAAGGCTATGCCAAGCATCCCTGCTGAGCGGAATCTCTGCCTTTATTTTCCCTACCTTCCTTCCCTCTTCTGGAAAAAAAAAAAAGGCAAAAAAACCAAAGCTTCCAAAACAGAGTATTTTAAAAGCCATATTACTATAAAATGAAGCACAGAGTAGGACAAAGATTTGTAGGAAATGCAAATTGAAGATATAATGAATGTTTAATGAAATTATGAGAACCTTATGGATGCTCAAGTGCTGGAGCTTTGTGGTTGCCTAGAAAACACACAGAGGTGTCTGAAAAGGCAGTCAGAGTTTTGTGTGATGAAGATCCTCCCCAAGGAGTAGCAAACATTGTGTAGATCTGATCTATGGAATATGGAGTCTTCTGATTTCCAGTTAAACTGGAAAGAGCAGAGTGCCCCCACATAAAGAGAGCTCTAAATCTGACTGTGTTACTGGTGAAACAGGAGTAACTCCCACATGTCTTTTCCTAAGGCTGCTTTGTTCTTGGTTCCTAATTTCTTTACTGGTGTAAAACAGCCTGGCTCCATCACAGGTAACAAAGTGAGGCCCATTTTTACTGCAGCTGGAAGTTTCCTTTACCCCAAAACCAGTATTTTTTTTGAGGGCACACTTGTCTCCTTCCATGGCACTGATGGGTAGCCATGAAGTGCTGCTCACCCTGAGCAGGAGGTGTTCACACCATGGGAAAGTCTGCAAGTACAGGCCAGAAGACTGAAAGCCTGAAATATTTTGTACCTGAGCCGGAGGAGCAAAAAAATCATGATTCACAGTTCTAACTTTGAGTAGTGATTCCTATTCTGCTCTGCAGAGAAGAAGCCTCAAAGAAATCACTTCTCTGTGCTGTTTGAAATTAAATTAAAGAATTAATGTATGCTTCTGAAAAGTGAAGGCAATACATCTCTGGAAAGAGAATGAAAGCAAATACGCTTTCAGTCATGGCCTATGTCAGACTTACAGGAGCTCCTGTTCTACCCTCTAAAAACCTGACTGTGTGATGCTGGATTAAGGGTCCCCCTAAATCAAGACAGGAAACCATTCTGTCAAAATACTCAGGAAACTCACTGCAGAGTCATATTCTTACAAGGTCCTTTCTGGCAAGTGAGAAAGCCACTAACAAAGACTTTCCTGACCTCCACGGTCACATTAGGCTTTGGATGCTCCTGCTTCCATTTCTACCTCTGTCTGTCCTGCTGATCAGACTAAAAGCCCTGAGGGTTTTGGCTGTGCTCTGTCACAGCTCTCCTTGCTGTATTGTAAACCCCAGCAAGATGTGGGAGACTGCAGACCATATGTGTGCGTGGGGATAGGTTGAGAGATGATTTATTTTAAGGCCAATGCATTATTTCCTGACAGTAACTAACTAACAGGAGAGTGACACTCAAAAGATATTCTGGAAAGACTGACTTTTGCAGAGTTGGGAACACTGACTCACTCCTGCCGTCCTCCTAATTTCCAGTGCATGATGCAGAGGTGAAGGAGAAGGATGGGAGTGATGTCTTCCCTTTGCTGTGATAGAAATAAGGACTGGTTTCTGACTTGGCTCCCTTCCTGAAAGTTGCCAGCATGAGATGGGAGACTGCAAATAACAAGTCACAAATAGGTGGCTTCTGGTGCATAGAACAGATAGACAAATTTTTCAGTTGTCTCACTTTCAGACAGCTGCCTAAAATACACCAAGACCATACATTCCCCAAGAAAGAGAAAGAAAGACAAGATTAACTGGCTTTCATATGATCTTCTCACACTAAATCTAGAGTAGGTAGAATTACAAATGTCACCAGAGATAAGTTTAGTTAAGATGTACATACAGAGATACACCTTCTCCAAAGAAGAGGTCTGTTTAAATTTCCTGTAAATGCCGCACTCCACGTCTGCTGCTAAGTTAGTGCATTTGCTGATGGAAATGCTTCCATTTTTTCCTCATGTCTCTCAGTGGAAGCGCTGTCCTATCATTGGGTTGCATCACATCAGAGTAATGCAGCTGAAATGAATGCAGTAACATTGGATTGCAGCTGTGTTTACAGCAGTGAAAATCTGAGGAATTGCACTATTTGGGTAATAGAAGAAGGAAAGTCAATTTAAAAGAGCTATTTGGAATGGCTGGTGCTTTAGTTTTGCTTAGATAAATTATTATTTTTGTATCTGCATAAAAAAAAGCCAATTTTACTCTCTCTATAACTACAGGAATACAATTTGATGGCAGTATTTGGAAGTACTAAAGATAACATTGGATGCAAAGAGGCAGAATTCTAACACAAATGAATAAGGTGCCAAGTCTGTAACAGTAGTGAATTCCTCACAAATACCTTCACTGATGCCTTATAAATGAAAACTGATCTCCTGGAAAAATTTCATTGAAAAAGTTGTTTAAAGTACAATCAAATTATTCACAAAGGTTATTATGTAGTGCAAAGTTTTCATAAGATGTATTCTGTAAAAAGTTATGATCTCCTCATTGAAAAACAAAATCTAACTGGGACATACTTTTGTGTATTTGTCTGAAAACTAAGATATTGCATTTGGAAGCATCATCCCAAATAGCTGTACATCTAAGGGTGAAAATTCCAATTAGGCATCTGAGCTGGGTCACATCACCAGGCTAATTCTTATATTTAGAGTTCTCCAAGACATAAGCTGGGAATTCAGGGAAACTTAGCAAACCTGCCCAGAAAAGAAGCAAGTCAGTGTGGTCGGGATGTTTTTATTTTCCTTAGAAATTAAATGAGTCATAAGCATGCAGACAGTTAAGTAAATGGAGAATAAAAGCAACACAAGAAATGATACACAAAGAGAAGTGATTGACAAGTGATTCCAATACTTCACACTACAGACTCAAGAAAAGGCAACCTCAGCCCTTACCACAGAGTCACCAGCCTAGGCAGGATTCTCCTAAGTTTCAAAAGGCAAACTTCAAAGAGAATTTGGATACATCTCCAGATGGGAACCTCAGCATAAACAAGAACTTGTTCTCTGATGATGGGAGCAAAGGCAACACAGAGGGGGGTTGTTATAGCAGTGTTACATCTAGGTACTAAAATATTGCTCAGTGTAGAAAAATATATGTTAATCCATTTCCAGGGGAAAAATGCCAGCTATATCCCAGTGGAAGGCAAAAACACTAACAGCAAGTGGTATTAGAAATAAATCAGATGTAAACTGTCTGGCAGCAGACTTCAGGAGAAGAAAATAATACACATTATGAGTTTAGTTTTTCTGCTGCTGCAAGGCCCTAGTAGGACAACCTCTAGGATTTTAGGACATTTTATTAGTTTCAGCTGTCAAAACTAAGGTTAGAATGGCTAACAGATTTCAAAAGACTGATGATGATGACGACGACGATGATGATGGTGATGAGTAAAAAGCTAGAAGAAATGAAGGTTGACTTCTTATTTGAGAAATTGTAAAAAGCTAATTAAAAAAAGCCCCCAGAATTGGTGGCAGACCTATGCAGAAAACTATTATATTCTCAGGAATTCCCCTTCATTAGCAAAGGCCTGCAAAAAAGGCAAATGTCTCCATCTTCATGATGTTGTTAGTAAATCATCTCAGCCCTGCAGCTGCAGGCATCCTGGGTGCAAGGGTCACTCTGGCTTTAGCAGCCAGGCTGTTTCACTGGGCGCTAGATCAGACCTTTGCTGCCTCTGTTGCCTCCTGAAAAAATACTTTTTTTAATGGTAACACAACACCTTTGCCTTCATATTATACTTCTTGAGCTCAACCATGCTCTGTTTCTAATTTGTCCAAAGAGTGTTTAAAGAGTTTTCAAAATGCAAACAGAATCTAATAAAATCTAATAACAACTATTCAGTAGTGTGACCCAAAAATTTTGAACAAGAGAGAGACACCCCGTGTTCAGTGGAGAAATGCTGTGAAAAATACAATCTGCATTGTGCATTTAAAATCAGATATTGATAATGTACTGTATGGCATGGTCCTAGGTGGGAAAAGAAAGAAAAGCCTTCCTTCTCACAATGTCAAGCTCCCTACTCACAAAAATAAGAAACCATGCCCAAAAAAAAGTGGAGAAAGAAAACATTCAGTCTGTTTTCCTATTGAAAATACACAATCTTTGCAAAAAGTCTGAGCAAATGGCCAGAATGAAATGAATAATCACTTTTGATCAGAGGACTTTGCTGTATTATCTATGTATTTATTTATGTACCTGAGCACACTCACAACCAGCAATCAGGTGAGAGTCAATGTCTTTGTTCTTGATGTGGCATAGTTTTTCCAGGTCATGCAGGTTAATATTTGATCTTCTATCAATAAATCTCTCTATACTAAAGGTTATTCTTGGAAAACACAACCTGGCACAGCCATAAACTTACTGTGATCATTTGTAGGAGGAAAAGCTCACTGATTGGAGGATTTCATGGCAATCATGCGAATATACTGATGCCAATCCCTATTACAGTTATTGTCACAGGTGATGTTACAGATCAGTATTTGAAATATTTGACTTAGGAATTTAATATGATCTCCTATGGACTCTGTTTCACCACCATAGTAGCTGAATGGCATTGATTTCTTCTGTATCCCCGTGCTTATCTCAAGCTCTTTCATTTTGCTTGCCTTATTGATTTTCATGTTCACTTCATACATTATCTTACTTTATCTTACTGGAAGCTGGTAATGAATCAATGTGGCCACCTAAATTCATGTTCTGTTGTAATCCCTGGGAAAGAGCCACTTACAACCATGTACATCAAAATGCACCTAGTGGATACTGTGCACATCCAAACAAGGGATGACATATTTGTCTCAACACAACTCACAGACAGAAGGCCTCTGCAGTCTTTCTGTTGTGTGCATGTGTTTTTAAATGCTTGCCATGATAATATGGATTTAAAAGGAAAACACTGGAGCAAGCCAAAGAGACCTCAGTGCAAGCCCTTCATCCTAAGTAGTTCAGTTATTTGTGGCTCCTTTCACAACCTCCTGCCTGTAAGCTGTGAGCCTTTCTCAGAACCCCTTCTTTTCCTACCTTCAGCCCAGGATCTAACTCTTATTCTCTGCTTGCATTGCCCCCAATGTGCTGCTGTTATCAGAAGGGTCCCATTAGCAGGAAAGGAACACCCAAAGTACTGATAAAAGTAATACTAACTTTGAAAAACAATACCAGGACAGCTATGATAACAAATTGTCATTATTTTTGCTTCCTGCTGTTCTTACATCTTTTGGTAACATTAAAATTTAATTGTTGCTTCATTCCCATAGATGCACTCATTTATCCTGCTGGCCTGCTGCAGTACATAAGGATATTGATGCAGCTTTCTGCTGTACAGAGACAGGTCTGGATGAGAAAAGAAGATTTGTAGTTGAAACTGCTGCTTGAAACTATTAACACAGAAAACTAATTTCTACTTAAAGATGCTTTAAATGCATACTTGAGGGAAAAAAATATAACATCACAAACACCTTAAATTGACCATCAGCTCAGTGACAAAAAAGAGTATGTTAAATGTAAGGATTTCTCCTAAGAGATTTCATGTGAGCTAAAAGTTGGCTTAGCTGAATAAAATTAGAAGACACATTTTAGAGCTCTCCAACATAAGAACCAACCAATGTATAGTGTTGAGTGATTACTGGCAGTAATTGCCTGCCTCATTAATATGTAGACTCACCCACATCTCACCACAACTCTCACTGAAATAAGGTTCAGGCAGACAATTTTCACAGAGGCCTCCAGGGCCCCACAGCACAGGGCAGTGGAGCCTGCAGGTTCCTGTGTTGTGTCACCCACCTGTGCTTCCCATGGGACATTGCACCAACTGTGTCACATATGGTTCACATCTGGTTCTTCTGGCTGCCCACTACAGGACACCTCAGATGGAATAAAATTAGTTTCCATGACTGCATTGTCAGAGCAGCCTCCTGTGAAAAGCCAGGCTCAGAGTCTGGAAGGACTTCAAGGTTTGATTTGCAGAGACTGAGGTCTCTCATTTCCATCTAATTCACCAAGGGGCAGACAGCTTAAGGTTTTTCTGAGCCCTGAACAGAGCACGAGTGCACTGCTCACAAACTGCCAGGGATTACTTTGCTAGAAAACAGCAGCACCTCACTGTTCCACTGCCCCTCTGCTTGTGCTGTTTGCCAGCAAATGCTCTCCTAAACATGGACAGACAGATGGAAACTCATGCTGAAGAATTACAGAAAGCAAACTGCCAGAGATGAATGAATGCCAAAAAAAAATCAGTATGCCACCCCTTTGTACACGAAGAGCAGTGTGACCCATCTGCCAGGGGTTGCTTGTGGGAGTGAAAAGAGTTCAGCCATATGACATGCCTTTCAACATTCCATCCCCAACAAGAATCCTTAAATTAGCCTGCCCTGAGATCCTCATCAGGCACCTCAGAGAGCAGATTACATTGGCTGGGCTGAGCAAAACCTTGTCCAACTCTACCTTTCAGATGCACTCTGCCGGTTCTTGGGCAAAGACTTTACATTCACATTTATTCAAGAATTCATTCATTCAAGCAGAAGGAGTAAACCACTTATTTAAAAGCAAACCAGGTGAGCAGAAGAATCAAAACCTCCTATACTTGGTTACCTTTACAAGCTGTTTTGACTTTAAAATAGACCAAACAAACCAAACCCTAAGAGCTACCATGACGCTTACCAGCATTGCAATTAAACTGTGAGTTGACAACATTTGTTTTTGTTAGCTCTGACATGGCTAAGTGAAGAAAAGATTTATCTGGCCAGAAGACCTTCTCCATTTACAAGGAAAAACATGCAATAAATATACCCTCTTCTTGGTTGATTATTTCTATTTTCAAACTCTTAGTTAAGCATCAATCAGTGGGCCATACAATAACGATTCTCTGGACCAGCTACCATCATGATTCACAACTGTGAGAGCAATTCAATAAGCATCTCTTTTATCCAGTGCCACAGGGACATTTCAAAACCCCTACAGTTCCAGAGGTGCTGCACCAGGAGCCCTGCCATGTAAAGTCTGAGGACATTCACAAGCTACACCTCACATCTGCAGCAATTTACCATCAGTGGTTAGTAACCCCTTGAAAATACTTTCATAGTTCTTCCAGATAGTTTTACTCGAGGCCAAATGAAAATGAATTTGTTTGAGCAAATAGTCTGTGACGATGTCTTAGGTAATTGTTTTTTAGGCTGTGGTTATAATTTTCAGTTCTGCAGGCTGCTTCCCAGTGACCTGCAAGCAGTGGCAGGTCTTAATCCTATTCCTGCTTGAACGAGCTCCTGAAATGTGCAGTTTTTAGTGCCATCTAATGTCTGCCCAGACTGCATAACTTCCTGCTGGTACAGTGTATCAGACTAATTCCATTTGAGCATGGATTCTCCTGAACCTGCTGACCCACAGAAGGACTCCTGGTTCATTACCAGTTGCCTGTCCCATTGCAGGAACTTCCCAGCTAAATCCTTCCCAACTCAGCTCATCTCAGCATCATCCTGCAGCCTGAGGGTCCCACAAACACCAGTGTCCCCTGTGACTGCTGGCAAAGGGTGCAGAGGCAAAAGGCCAAACAACCAGCTGTGTTTTCTCAGACACTGGGGCTGGCAGTCAGCTCTAATACTTTGTGTATCCAGCAGCTGGCACTTGCCATGGCACCTGGGAGCTTCCAGGAGAGGGGCTGGGAGAGGCTCAGCTCTAGGCTGAGTGGCTGTTTTGGGGTCCAGCTGGTAGTGGCAAACAAACTCTGCTGCCCTGTCCCAGGCCCTGGGGGAGGTCTCAGACCAGTGGTCCCACAGAAGGTTGAGGGGTATTGCCATGGCTGTGTGGCACCTGTTCCTTGATGGCTTATGGGTTACACAATCCATGGGGAAACATTTAAGGAGTGATCCTGGCCTCCTCCCACCAGCCAGATTTGGAGTGACAGGAGAAAAGTCCACCTGGTACAGCCATCAAAGACAGTGGGCCATAAATCCCTGGTCTTTGGCAAAAGGGAGAAAGGGACTCAGGTATCCCCATCCTGGCAAATGGCAGGGAAGGCTGATGTTTGTATCTTATATGTGCTGAATTCAAACTGTCTGGAGGGCGCTGCACAGGCACAGGAGTGTCCTTTCACTTGAGATTCCAAGTTCTTACTTCAGCATTCCTTTCTGCCATAATGGATTTTTACAGCACTTAACTGCATTCTAATTGACCAGAACTGCTCATTGTATTATAAGTAAATTGCAGTTTAATTTTACATAGCTATAACTGATAGAACAAAAAGCCACAGAAATTAAACTACATCAAAAGGAAACTGCACTAAACACTGGTGTGAATATTAGACTGAACAAATGTGGCAACAGGCCACTACCACAGCCAATACTATTTATAGAAAATAATACTTAGGGCCTAAGAGAATCCAAAATAGTTTTTTAATGTGTGTTTTTGCCACATCCACCACTCTAAAATAGAATTTGGATTTCATTTAAATGGACAAAAGCTGAGGCTTTCAGATGACACTGATTGCAGGTATGATGACTGAATATTTACTGTTGGTTTACTGGTGGAGCTGAGGCACATACTTCTAGTGGCCATTTTTCTACCATAATATTTCTTCCCTCTTGCCAGACCAACTATTTTATTTAGTGTGTTGTAGAAAAGTTAGCTTATTGTGCAGATAAAAGACCAAGGGTGTTCATTGTGAAGGCCTAGAACTAGGTCATTCAGTTCCCCTTCCAGATTTAATATCTTCTCTCTCTTTTGCACTAATGAATCTGCAATGGAGGTGGCTTTTTACATTTTTTGGGCATTGAAATGAAAGCTGCCAACACTTCAGCCCAAGTGAAAATATGAGAAAAAGCTCTATTTAAAACTGGAAAGAAAACATCTGGAGGTCCCCATTTTCATGCCGGGTTCTTTGTAGAGATTTTGCTTTTCTAAAGCAATTGTTCACTCACACTTTTCCAAGAGCTACATTTCAGGAGGGGAGCTGAAAATTATATCAACCTCTCTCAATACATAACAGGGACCACATACTGCACCAGCAGCATTAATATCAGGGAATACTCCTCCTTTTGTGTCCATCCCTTCTGCAATCTCCCCCATTAGTCAGTAAATCAAAAATCATCTGAGGGTGTAAACTTTTACACTCACCAATGCCTAATATTATTCTCTTTGTGGCACAGCAGTGGTGACAGGGCATTATGGCTTTTACCTGGAAACAACCCATAATGGTAACTTCATCAGCTGCAGCCACTGCTGAGTTTATCCCATGGTTAAATGCCTCTGGTCTCCTCTAGGATTTTGCTTTTAAGGGCAGGGTAACCTCACAAGCACTTGTTTTCCCTGAGATTAAACATACCGTTTTCAACAATGAAGCTAAAATCCCAGGTATGCAGTAACTTTCATGGCTAGGCATTCTCAGGAGACCTAAAAAGTAGAGAAATGCTTTAATATTCAGAAAACCCACTGAGAAGGAACCTGGTTTTGTTATTAGCCCAACAGACCCAGGCAATATTTCTCTGAAAGCCTGGCTTGGCTGTGGTAGGAGTGACTTCAGCCCAGGGGCTGAAGACTGAAAGCTGCAGATCCATGCCACAGCGTATTTTCTTTTCTCACTAACCAGCCCATGAGGTTAATATGCAGAGAGATACTTCTCCTCCTACATGCAGATAATTTCTCAGTTCATTAAACATTATTGCATAACTACCAGTAGCTCTTCCATTACTCACCTCTGGTTTACAACTAAATAAGAGTAGAAATAGACATTAAACATTTTATTCCAAGGAAATTTCATGCTCTGCAAGATTATTTCAGTTATTTGGCTTTTTTGGTGGGGGTGGACAGAGAGACTGGGTTTTTCTAGAATGAAGTATTTTGTTAATGCTGAAGAGAGATGCATTTGTTGACTCAGCAAGCATTCATTTTTTCCCCAGAGTTTGTATAATGGACAGCACTGACCAACCCCTTCCCTCCCACCTCTTCCATCACCTTACTTGATGCTCTCCCTCCAGCAATATGAAAATGTTAACCCTGCACATTTTTCCCCAACTCCTTAGGAGAGGTTTCCTGTAGACACGTGGGGCCATCCCTTTTCCTGAATCCATAAGTCTGCATTTCAAATCTTGGCACAGCACCAAGGAACTATCAGGAAGTCACTTTTGCTCTCTGTCTTTCCTGCTGAAAAGGGGGGAGGGACAAGATCAAGGTTTGAAAAAGACAGCAAGGAGTCAGAGGAGATTAAAAAGGTGACCAGATGAACACTATTTCAGCAGGAAAAATCCCCAATAACACTGCTGGTTTTGGTAAGAAGAGAGGACATTGACTACATGCTAGGGAGGGATACTTGCTGCTGGTAAAGAAAGCAGCAAAATGCTGGAAATTTGATAAAATGCAAAGGTGCCTTTAAAATCACTCTAGGCCCTGCTTATCTGGGTTATTAAATGTATCCAGTTTTACTTATAAAGTATTTTTTCTCAAAAATATGGACAATTTGGGATTTTTGTATCTAACCTCTAGCATAACTCCATTCCATGCCTTCCAGAACAGTTACCAGTCCCATGAAACCTCAATTTGTCATCTAAACGACAGCCAGACCTAATTTCTTTTCTTACAAAAGAGCTGATCAAGGAATCAATTTCCAGCTGGGTCTCAATCATCAACATTTATTTAAAGCAATGCCACAAGTCCTCTGAACAACCCCTCTATTATGCAATACAAATCAGTCCAGTTCTTCAGTTGGGAGCAAACAGCTTCAGTGCTACCTTTTTCCCAGTTGTCAAAATTGTTGTATGACTGCCAATTTGGGGGCAGAAATAAATTGATTTAGATCTGTGTTCCCAGCTGTGAATCCAAATCTGAAACCTTTACTCTCTCTTTTGCATTCAAAAGAAATTACTGTAAAATGAATTATGAATGGTGTCTTCCAGAATTCAATGGATAGATTCCAAAAGACCAGTTGAGCCTGGTGTCCATGTTCTCCAGTATTACAGCTTCTCCTAAAGACAGATTTCTTTTCAGGATACCTGTTCACCAGGTCTACTGGTCTCAAAGTCAGCCATGGGCTGGGTTCCATCGTGCAGCTCCGGACCTCAGGAGAGCTGCAGAGCTCAGGTTACAGCTCTCTGGTCTCTGAGGAGGGAATCTCTGTAACAAAGTTGAAACGAGCCAGACCTTACACAGCAGGTAAGAGAATCACATTTTCAGTGCATGACAAAGCTCACCACCATTGAAATACCTTTCTGGCTTTAGCAAGGTGAGAGGAAGCCTACACAAAAATGTTATATTGATAAAGCAACTGGCACTGAGCCCAAACAACATTTAAAAGGGCACTACTTCAATTAAACTGATCCAGTTCAATCTGTTTAAATGTAATTCCAAATGGTTTTCTGATATCTAGACTGATGGGATTGGTCTCTTAAGTTTTATGAGGAGTTGCTTGCAGCAGTTGCAATGCTCAAGTTATATTTAGTTTTAATCTAGACCAGGAATGAAATCATTAAGGATTATACTCTAATCCATCTGACCTGCAAATTATTTGGCTTGGGATTCTGTATCTTGTAATGAATATGTTCCAGAATTGAATAACACATCTGCATGTCCTTTCTTCCTAGGGAACCTCTCTGCTTCCCAAACAAACAAGCCAGTTCCACTCTTTCAATTTCCTGAAAGGGAAGGCAGTGAGAGGATTAGGGAAACTTTGGGTCAAATAGAGAAATATATTTAGGTGCCTATAGTGCTACAGGAATTAATGGGGGTTCAGGCACCTAAGAGACTCACTGGAGCCTGTTCTTAAGTAATATTGGTGGTTTCCAAAGGTGGTGCAGCAGCAGCTGGGCTGCATCCATGCCTGGGTGTGCACAACCACCAGTGAAGTCAATGGGAGGGGACTGACTTCAGAATCAGGATTTTGTCTGTGCTTACTTTGTCATCTCTCAATTCACATTTGGAGGCAGCTGGGAATCATATAAGGCCTATACCATCAAACCTGGTGATTCTGAAGTTCTGTTCCTACACCCACAGACGATGCTGACTGTTCAAGTCATTTGGAGAGAACAGGCACTATCTTGTAATGTCGCACAGTGTCTATTACCATGGGCTCCTGGTCTGAGAGCAACTCGTAGTATTGTAACTAGTTGCAATTGTTTACTCTTAGTAGAAGCAACTCATAATTTAATTTCAGTGACATGATCATTAGTAGATCTTCCTCAGTCACAAAATCATAGCCTCTTTCCTGGCATTGCTGATAGACCACCTTTTTTCTCTCTGAAGTAGTTCAGCCAGATCTTTCCTCACATGTAAATCTTTGTGGGGAACAGGTAAGCCTAAAGCTTTCTCTTCATGTTTCTTTTCATACAGAAAATTAGAAAACCCCTTTAGGCTTCATCTGAGCTCTGCACAGTGAGAGGAGCCTCAGCTGCAGATAGCTTTGTAGCATTTGGTTACATTTACATGTCTGAGTTAGCTTGCCATGCCTATCCAGTAAAGTATGTGGACTGGACCCCCATGGATCACATAAGGCCCTCTGACTCTTAAATCTCTACCATGTGTGACGTACTTCAATTAATGTGTATGAAGGTTAAATACTGCTGTGAAGCCACTCACCTGAAATGACCACTGCTCCTCAAGACCATCCTGAATGCAGCTGGGACAAGTTTCTGTCTCAGTGGTGTGAGCTCAGCGCCAGTTTTCTGCTTTTGGCTGCTTTGCTCCCCTTTTTCTCCATTCAAGTCATGGGCCTTAGCACTGTGTTCTAGAGAGATCACTGCTCCTGCCCCAGGAACAATGAGGTGCTGCCTGCTGGCTGCAGCTGCTGTCATTATTTCACAGAACTAAGTGTCCATGGGATCACAGCATGCAGTAGGCTACAGTTGCAAGATCTGAGAGTTACAATGCAGAATGACCTGGCCTACTCTACAAGCTTCAAAAGAAAGAGGCAGTAAGGCATCTCAAAAAGTCCCCTTACTTCAGGGCTAATATTTCCATCAGCAGCTAGAACTTTCCACATAGCTGTCCTTAACAGAACCAGTACACCACAATACCACAATATGGGAAAAAAATCATTCAGTACCTTCTTATGTTGCAGGAAATGCTATGTATGTATATTTATTTATTTATGTGGAAGATTCCCCACAGAGTATCGGCAAGTCCCTCCACATGTGAGCTGAAGATGTTAGGCTACATTTTGGATTAGAGCTTGTTCTGTGCTACAGCTGCAAGGATGGCAGCAGGGAGGCTGCTGGACCTGAGCTATTTATGAGTGCTACTTGTGGTTTGAGGTCTTACAAAGGTGAGATCAGGCAGGGCCTTGGGCAGGAATGAGCCCTTACAGCTGCACGCTAGGACATTGCTCTTGTGGAATGTACCCTCAGTTCTGTGGGGGTGGAACCAACCGAGTTACTCCAGCAGGCGCTGGTGAAAGGCCACTTTGTTTCCTTCCATCCCTCAGCCTGGCTTACACTCCTATACACCTCTGCAAAGACACATCCCTTCTCTAATCAGAAGGAGAGACATTATTTTAGGAAAACAGGTTCCAATTACCAAGATGTTTCTCTGGAGCTGTGTCTTGGCACTGACTGCAATCACACGCCCGTGAACCAGGTTCTCACTCCATGCAAGTCAACTCCAATTATACATAACTTGCTCCAGAGTTTCAGAAACTCCAGCCTTGTGGGCACAGCATACTTTCTAATCACATAATGTTGCAAGTCATTGTACTGTAGCTGATTCTTCGCTCTTAATAATAAGAAGAATAATAAAAAAGGTTAAAGTACAAAAGGAAGGTTCAGTTTTACAAAGCTCCCTTTATCTACCTGAATCCTGCTAAGGTCAAGAGAAAGTCTGCTTCTGACTCACAACAACATTTGAATCAAGTGCTGAATACTCTTCACATTGTACAATTTCAGCTCAGGAAGGAATTGACTTCCTTAAAGATCATGTGGTAACAACTTTTATCTCTTCTTAGCAAAAGTCCTAGGAGTATTCACCAAATCAGAGCATTTTTCTCTTCTATGAGAGTTTTAATGAAAGTCAGTTATAGTTTTGATCCTATAGATGTTAAAAAACTGGTTTCAGCCTCCTTTCAAGAAAAAATTTCCACTGAAATTCAAATGGCTGAGAGCATTTGCAGAGCCCATATCCAATGGCCTGCTTCAAACTCTTGCAGCTGTAAGGGAAGGGAGCAGATTCCCAGACATTGTCCATACTCAGATCCACTCAAACACCCTCATGGGACCAGCCAGCCTGGAGTGGCACTGGAGAGGCCCATCATGTACAAATTTCTGATTCTTAAAAGTTCTTCCTTTGAATTCTTCCATGTTTTTGAATGGCTTTGAATGGCTGGATCATCACAACTCTTTCCTGTACACGGCTGGGTCTGGCATGCAGTCACTCTCATTGCCTCCATGCACACGAGCACTGAGCTCTTCTCCACCTCATTCCACCAGACCCAAGACTGTCCCTTCTCTCAGCCTGCAGAGAACTAAGTGGAGAAGGAGTGACTGTTTAAGTCCCAAAAGCAGATAATTTACTGATGATTCACCTCCCAGCACTGGCTTGCTGTCTGAGGAAGGGCAGCACTAGTTGGTGGAAACTGTGGAGATGCACTTAGTCAGGTCTGCCTCTTTCTGGGACACTTTGCCATGAGCTGACTTTCACCTGTTATGAAGCCATAGCTGTTGTTTCCTGCCTCTCCCAGTAGATTCCTTTCTTCTCTCTGAAGTGGTGCACAGGACCCTTCCTCACACCTCTTGCACAGGGGTCTGTGGTGCTCCTGCACTGAGCTAGGAGTCATCCATGATGTGCAGCTGCTGTGGAAGGGATAGATCAAAAAACAGATTTCCAGATCCTCTACCTCTTGAGCAAAGGTAATTTGGGGAACAGTTGCACACGGGTCATGCCTGCAACCACCTGGGAATTCTACCAAATCTTTACTTCCACATTCCCCTATCTAAGCTCTACAGTAATTTCTCCTGGCTTCAGTGTCATTATTTTCTGCATATGCTGTGTTCCAGTGACATCTAGGGATAGAGACTGAAAACTGCAAGCTGGATGCTTACATAGGCGTCGTTTAAAACACATTTCAAACTGATAAGCCAAAAGGCTTAAGGAACAATTGTAATTAAGATCAGGTGAAAAGAATCTTGCATGTTTTGCAGGATTGAATTGATGCCCCTAGGCCTATTCCTCAACTCATGTGCATTAGCATTCATTTCAAAAGTGCCTACAGAGACATGGCATTGACATAACATTTTGCTCTGGTATGAAGAATGCAAGCAAGATAAATGCACATCAGTACTAATGAAAAAACACATAAAAGGGCAAATGTCATCAGGAGGAAAAAACCACTTTGAGGTCAAAAGATCAAACAAGTTTCTTTAGTAGCTGGATCCATTTTTTACTCATTTCTACCACTACTAAATTACTCATTACATTTATGTATCAGTCCCCTGCTCACAGAGGGTCACTGTGCTTGGTGAGTCAGTCCTACACAGGACTAAGATATGGGCCCTGCTCTGGAGATCTTACCTGCAGGACAAGGCAGGAGCAAAGCATGGAAGCAGTGGAGCAGAGGGAATGGTGGCTCAATCTACGCTGCTTTGCAGCCTGGCTTTGTGTTAGACTTCAGTTCGCAGTGTTCAACAGCTTATCCCTGCAGGATCAAAGCAGAAGCAGCAGCAAATCTTCCCACTGTGCTTTCATTTCTTTAGAGAGCACAGGCAGGCTTCCTCCAGAACATAACCAGGGACTGGCAAGCAGGATTAGACAGAAGCCCACCATGTGCCTGCGTAATGCATGAAAGATGCAGAAATGTGTAAGCTTACTCTTTCAAAACAGACTTTGTGTGACCGTACAATTTACACCTGCTCTGGGTTTCCTCAGTAAATCTAGACTTCCTAAGTATTCACAGCCCAACCACAGAAAGAATTCTGTGCTAATTCATGCCTGGACCTTTGTAGGACCTAAAAAAGATACATCTCTTTGATTGCAGAAGGAAATGTAGAACATATTATCTGAAGAAGGCATCAAGAGAAGTGTTTATACATGTATCAGAGGCCTGCATGTCCAAAACTAAATTTATATATTTAAATATGCTCACATGGACAAAAATGTGTGGAGATAATGGGGAGAGGCAAGCTGCTGATTTTCTAAGAACTTTTGGTCTGAGCAAATGAAGCTGTGCCACCTGTGGTCCAAATTCAAGTGAACAGAAAAAAATCAGCTCAAAAGTAGAGGTCAAGTAAAATTTTGAAAAATAAAAGTCAGTGGATGCTTTGCCTGCATCAGCACTGCAGGACACAATCCTGACAATATGGTCTATCAAATGCTATTAAATCCAGGGAAATTTCTCTTGGTTAGTATATGTGAAGTATCTGGAAAAAAAATCCATCACTTTGCTCCCAGCAGCCACTTCGTCAGATCCCTAAACCACGAGAGAAAGCACCAACCCTTTTGTTTCTGGTTTTGCCACTGCTGTAGTTTCTATCAGACAGCAGTGCTGCTCAGCAGCCAGAGGTGGTGGCCTGTCCTGGGGCAGTCACAGGCAACTGCCAATCTCCTGGTGCCCATCAGAGCAGCACCAGTTGCAGCAGGCTCTCCAAAAGATTCAACGTGGAGACCTGGGAGAAAGCACTGCTTCAGGGCTGATTTAGGGAGCTGAAATAAATGCAGCAGGAACTCTTCTGGGCGGGAAATGTCTCTAGGTGAATATGAGACAGGGATCAATTTTAAAAGCCTCATTACAAAAATATAACAACTAACTCACGCACTTGGAAGATCCCAACATTGTCTCTTTATGCTCAGTTGTTTAAACTAAGCTTTCCTTTAAAGCACTCCTGAGGCCTTCCTCCTGAAAACATACCACGTGAATATTAGTAGCCTAAAATCAAATTGCAATAGTTAAGAAGATACTAGAAACTAATAGGAAACTAAAGATCACCTCCTGTGATTTAGGTGAATGTTGGCCTTGATGATTTGTAGTTTTATTCCTGTAATCTCCACAGCCAACAAATGGCAATTTTCCCTCCTCAGAGGGTACTGCCCTGAAGTCAGAATGCTTCTTTTATCAGACAGACAAAAAGTCATTAGATGACTGGAGGGACACAGACAGTAGTGTCCATTTCTGTGTGGCCAGGCCACATCCCATGACCAGAGTGCTCTGGTACTTTGAACTTACCACCAGAGACCCAGCTGTGAATCAGTCTGAACGACCAGGAAAAGTAGCCAAGGCTTGGAAATAGCACAGGTCCTTTTGCACAGTGTAAACACAAGGCAGCAGATGCTGCCACGTTCAGGCTTGGCTTCAGGTGGCAGCAGCCTGAAGGGCTCTGTGTTGCTCTGCTTGGAAGCAGATGCAAACACCTCCTTCCCACAACGTCTCCAGAACAAATTTTTATCTTCCATAGAGTTACCAATGGATGATCTAGTTTCAGGGTGATTTAAATCAGTACTGGAACTGACTTCTACCACCAGGACCAATGAAACCATTTGACAAGAGATGCCTCTCCCCTCAGTGTCCCTATAAACAGCTTATCACAAATGGCAGAGATGGGTGAAGATTCCAGGTACAGCTACTTTCAAACAGAACAAAGTTCACAGTAATTTTAATGAAGTAAGACCACTGCTGGACAATCGGAAAGTTTCTCCATATCACTGCAACAATCTTACTGAAAGGAAAGGCACTTAAGCACAGAAAATACTCTCTGCTCAATATTGCATGTAAGTAATATGGAATACTCACTCACATAATTTAACTAATGTGTGGATTAATTTATGTGTTACTATTTACTAAAAGAACCTGGAGAGTGCTTTTGTTCTGTACCTTGAAATTCATCTCCAGCTGTGCACTCAGTGGCAGGTGCAGGTCACAGACACTGTCATGTGGTGACATGTACCAGTCTGCAGGGCCGTCTTTCCCGGCTGTTACCGAGTACAGGTGTGCTCACACCGGTGTCTGTTCAGGCTGTTCCCTGGGTGAAACCATCCCATCACAGAAATGTCTCTCTAGCTAAAGGCTGCTTCCTCTATGACAGGAGCTGCCCTTCAATAGATCTTCCCAGCAGGATCCTTGGGAATAGACCATTTTAACCCTTCTTATCCCAGAATTACTGTCCAATTACACATCAATGCATTTCTGTAATTTGCTGGGTCTACCTAAAGAGGCAACATTTCATTTGTGGGAGAACCATTTAAACAGCCCTGGTACCACCCCTTCCCTGGGGTCAGCTGTGCTGTGACACCCAAGGCGTGTCTGAGTGTACAGCAGGAGCAGAGCTGTGCCCCTGTCTGACGGTGAGAGGGAGCACAAGCACCACTGAGAGCTAAATCCTCTCAGTGAGGAGCAGGACCATTCCACTTGAACCACATCTGCTGAGTTCAGCTACTTGGAGAGCTGAGCCTGGATCATGTGTTGTGTGGGTTTTCTGATTGGGGGGGGTGATCTTTTTTTCTTTTTTTTGCATAATCACAGCAAAGATGGGCTGTAAGTAAAAATAAAGAGAATAATAAAAATAACCCCATTTATTGTATACACAAATCCTTTTAATCAGGCCCCAAATTTATTTCAGAACTGTGCTGTCAAATTTCACAGATGCAAGATATTCTAAAAGAGCTGAAACCAAATTTGAGCACATTTCTGGCTCTGTTCTAAAATACTATGCATTTTGCTTATTCAAGAAATTAGACCAACCAGGGATCCTCTTCTAACCAAAGTTTTAGACCTCAAGCCAATCATTTTGTTTTAGAGCCATAATATTACACAACTCACAGTATTTTTAAGTTGGTTATTACAGATTATGTTAGAAATTTAAGGGAGGAAATGTAACATTTCTGTATGAAATCAAAGCTGATTTTACAAGAGGATCACACACATCTCTATTAAATTATGTTTATCTTCACCAAAAAAATATAATCCTCCTTAAAAACAGCATAAAATTCCATTTGTTTTAGAAAAGCATACATCAAATAACACTGGAACACTTTATTTTAAAAGACTTTGTTGTCTCAGCTCTGTAGCAATACTGCAATACAGGTTAAGACTTTTTCATTAAGAGATCAATAACAGGCACATAGCAAACATAAAAAAAGGCAAGCCAAGTACAAATCCTCTTTTGAGATTATTTTTGTATTTTTAATCTAAATGGGAAACAGTAGGCATGAAACATCTATACAGCAAACATAAAACAACTATGCCATTTTTCTCTTAATGATCTCAAGAGCTTTTTATCTGGCAACTGGAAAACAACCTTCATGTTGCCATGCTCAGGGGACAGATTCCTGACTGAGTATGGATGCAGAAAGTCATAGTGCTTAAATACACACAACGCTCTAAGCCCACTTCCATCTCCCCAGTGGCAGCAGCACATTCCTTAGTGGAATGCTCAGTGACACCAAGTAACACTGAACAGATACAAGGGACAGGAACTCTTACTGATTCTCACAGTCAGCTGTAGAAAACACCTCCCCCTCCTTTAACAGGCTAAATATTGATCTTGTATTCATTTTCACATAGTGTGAGGAACTACTGACCACTTAAAGACGTAACACATGGATCCTGTACACTAGAGCCTTGCAGAAGGATGAAGGAATTAATTGCTGACTGGAACTCAAAGTACATCTGTCCTATACTGCAAAATTAGGGTGGTACAGCCTGTAAGAGTGCAGCACATCAGATAAAATTTAAAAAACCTACAAACAAGGTATGGCATTACAGCAGGGATATCTGATTACTGCCTGGCTGTAAATAACATATGCATCTTCAGGGCAACTACAAACCAAGTATAAGCAGGATGGCAGTGTAGGAAAAAATGAGCTTTGCCTAATTGTTATTTCAAATATTTGAAACTTAAGCTTCAATGATTTGCATTTTAGAGTTTTATAATGGCTTTAGATGTATTTAGAGCCTTAAAAGTCAGACTTCCAAGGACATTTAATTAGGATTTTTAAAGATACAGAGAGAAACAACAATGCTACAGAGCTCTTGCAGTCCAGGAATCTAAGTTAATGAAAACACACTTCAGATACAAACATATTTCCTAAGACAGCTTTTTATAATAGCTCCCTCCTCCTCCTCCAAAGAAGCTCTCCAAAACAAAATATTACTCATTTAGGCTGTGCAGAAATGGAGTTCAGGAATAAAGGTTCAAGCAAAGCCACTGAAGCAATGAATAGCATGCACACACTGCCCAGGCCTTCCTCTTTTGAGAGATTACTCCACTCAAGAATTATCTGCCCACAGTTGTGCTCCTCATGCTCATCTCTGAGACACAGTCAGATTTAGAAGTCCATAGGTGACAGTCAAGGGCCTGATAGCTCACACAGGGAGAGGAAGTAGGCATCTTACAAACTTAAATTACTAAATCTCATATTCTACAAACAAGAACTGCCAGTGGCATTTGGGCTCATAGCTGCATTACGTAGATGCATACTCAGAACAGACAAATTAGTGAATTTATTTATGCAACACCTTACTCCAAGGTATCAGCTCAGAGTCAGCTAGAACAGCCTAATAAAACTATGCACAAGGCTGTGAATTCAAAACAAGTTTCTACATCCAGTAACACCTTGAGATGAAGCCTAAGTATCGCTAAGAAGGCAATCTTGGTTGGTAGGTCTGAAGAATGCACACTTCACAACATTCCAACAAAAAGCCTTCATTTTTTGCAGTCTGAGCTTGGCCAGCCTCAAGTCCTACTAGTGGACTTCAAAAGAGTTTTCTATCATAAGCTCATTTTTACTGCCTCGGCAATTATGGGCCACATCCTTCAACATTTTTTAACCTATTTTCAAATAGATGAAAAGATTGAAACGTGCCTTCATTCTGAAAACAGATTTCTGTGGCAGCATTTTAACAAGTCCTTTTCCAAAGCCTTCATTTTCAGCATTTTTAAAACATAGATTTGACAAAGAAGTTTCAGAGTAAGATGACAAAACATTATATTGTCGAAGCTTTTCAACTAGAACATACAAAGAGGTTTGGGCTTGTACCAAGGCTAATTACAGTCTTAGAAACGTTGTTTCAGTTTAAAACACCCATGGACAAAAATTTCTGCTTTTCTTCTAGAAAGATCAACTGGTTTGTTGCCACAACAAATCTCACCTCTTTAAAACTTCAAATGTGTTACGTCTTATTCCATCTCCTTATAATTTTGCCCTTCAAAGGTCAAAACATGAGCATCTCCACCCAACCCACCTATCAACTGCAAGGTTCCTTCCATAGAAAGGATTTTTAAATGAGGAGGAAGAAAATCAAAGATTTTTCTTATTTGTTTCAAGCAGAATGACTGGAGAAATGACTCAAGCTTAGGTAGTAAAAGTTAATGGAATGCCATCTGAAATGAAGACTGACTCAGTAACACGAGACCTGCGAGTCATTTGTTAATCTTCAGTTCTGAGCCCACTAGAACTACTTGTATAATACCAGTGAAACAGAAGATGCTGCTTGTTTTTCCTCTTGAGCAGGAGAACAAGCTTTAAATGAGAACATCAGTTTTTCTGGCATGTAATAAAATGAAAAACACTAATTGCTGTGTACCCCCAAAAGATTGATTACTTCAGCAGTTAAGAATCAATACTAGGTAAACTTGCACTAGAATGACTTTATTCTGCTCATCTACAAGACTTGCATAAGATTTATTTTTGGATTTCCATTTGGTATGTGGGTATTTTATGCTTTGCATGAGGCATTTCCTCCTCCTGAATGTATTGCACCTTAACAGTATACCATCTTCTGGAGCATCCTTTCTCTGGAACAGTTAAGATCTGTAACATCAGGCAGTATTTGTGGAGATTGAGAGATTAGATTTTTACAAGTGCAATTGTCTAGACCAGACGGAGAAAGAAATCATCACATAATGCTCCCCTAATTGTTGCTAGTGCCTTAAGGATTCATGTCTGAACTCAAAAATCTAAAAAAAGAAAAAAAAAATTCAAATGAGTTAAAATTGAAACATTTCTATTTAGAAAGGCAAATATGAATAGGAAATAAAGTACAGGTACATGTGATATTAAATAATACAGTTTTCCCTAATTCTTTACTACTTAGGTAGTAAACAATTATTTTATCAAATGAATATTTTTTTTCTGGCTAAGTTACTAGTAAGTCTTAGCAGCAGAGATATGTCTCTTTCTTTCTTTCCAAAAAATACATGATATGACATCAAGTTTTTTAAGTATTTCCCACTATTGTTATGGTTTTGGAGCTCAGTGTGTTCTGAATTGTTTCAGAAAAAATTTCCACGTCTACCTCAAAAGGAAGACAACATCTGCTTGTTTCACCAAATGAATTAATGTCATTCTTCACAAGACATATCCTACAAGCAGAATAGCAAATGACTACAGCTAACTAAAACTAGCTTACAAGCATGGTGAAACAAACCTATTTAACCTCCAGTAAAGCTGAAAGAATTGCCTTCTAGAAAAGTAAACCAAATCAGCTTTCTGTAGTAATACTCAAACACGAATACAGAACTCCCTGTGTCAACCACCAATCCTAGGAAAACTTTCCAAAGCAGGGAGAAGGTTAGTGCTGACCCTGTCCCCTTCCCTGCTCCTGCAGCTAACACTACCAGCTCAGTCAAGCACTCTGCTTGCCATCTTTCAATGCACGCTCATGGCAGAAGCCAACACAATGTCTTTTCCCCCTACTCAGCGACAGAGGAGATCCAATATCCCATCAGCTTCCTTCAAATGTTTTGGGACTTCTGCCCAAATGTTTGCCTTGAGGAGCTCAGCTTGCCTTACCCCTACTTTGCTTCAGACTAATACCTCATAGTCACTGCAATACATTTTAGAGAGGATCCAGTTATTTAGACAGCAAACAATTGATGTCTTATTGTGCTGCTACTAAGGTACACCTACACTACAGGCTATAAAGCTCTAGTCTTACAGCTACAGGGTAAGATCACATCAAGCTCATCTACTGATTAATCAGCTAGTACTTAATCATGTAGATTTTCCAATTTCTCCAAACAGCAGTGAGCTACACTTGCCACAAAGCAGTTCAGCCATTCTTCAGCAAGGCTGCAGTGCTAGTTCAAAACTTAGGCTAAAGCATTTCAAATATCCCAGAAATTATATGAATAAACTTTTATTTTTAAGCAACAACACACACTATTTGAATAAAACTCACACATTTAACTCAGGTGGAGAGTACTAAACTGAACAATCATCACTAATACATTTCCATTGGAAATGTGTTAAAGTTCACAAGGGTCTTCATTACCATCTTACTGAAGTTTTCTTATGTGTTTCTAGTCTACACACCACCTGTTTCATGAAGTCATGCAAATCAAATTGTAAATGTTCAGGTAATGGGGAAGTCCATTCACTGCAAAGATTCATTTTTCACAGAAGAGCCAAGATAGGTAAGACCAATACTGCAGGGTTCTTCATAAGAGTACAGGTATATTAGAAACCATGAACTTTCAGTTGTTCTTCCTTGACAATGCCAATCTAAAAGAGAGAAACAATGTATTTTAGTAAAGATTACATACTGAGGCAATTACAGCAACATCAAGTTATCACAATCTTACACTTTGATTAAAGAAACTGCTATACAGTGTATACACTCAATGAAATATTTTTGTAATTTACAGAATGTTTCTGGGCCAAGCAGAACAACTGACTAAACAAAATCTTATAGACAACTAATTTGTTCTGTAGTCCTGGGACTTATCCTTTGACAGTGTAACAACTCTGCATTATCATTTGCATCAGAGTAGTTGCCTCTTTCCTCTACAGTCTTTTCAGTCTCACGATTATGGTTTGCATGGAACACTTGATTTTACAAGCACAGAGCTCAAGTTGTGCTGCCAGAGAACAAGTGGTGTGCTGTAACAGTGCAAAGGCACTCTACAGTGCTTTGATTCCTACCAGAGCTTACTCTCATACTGCAAGTGTCATTTTACTTTCTGGCTGAAAACACAAAAGAACTACAGTGGCCATCTTTGGCTGGGTAATTAGCATCAGTACCACCTGTCACCCTCCTGCTTCCAGAGAGGTTTAGATATTTATCTGCAGGCCCTCACCTCCAAGAGGAATTGGCAAATGTTCTTCCTCTGGTCACCTTGCAGCTGGATAACTTCACCGTATTCAGGATGCTCAATCACAGTACCATTACAAGCAAATTTCTAAGAGAAAAACATCCATATTATAAGACATCTGATGTACATTGTGATTGTGCTTAGTCAGTCTTTTCAGAAGAACTTTGTCTCAGAAGCTGCTTACTATTTTGATGCCAAGCCAGGCAAAGGTTAAATCAATTTTACTGGCTCTGAGAGCAAATGGAATATATCTGCTGACACATACATACGCAAACTAAACTGCTGATGGTAAATTCAGGCAATGACAGGATTAGCTACTGTGCAGAAGGAAATGGCCAACAGTCATTGCAAGAGTGAAAAACAAAGTCATAAGATACAGTCTTTCAACTCCACACTATTTTAAAATAAGTATTTTTATCCTGGCAAAACTAAAGGCCTCTATTTTGAGCAACGACCCAGCTGTAACAGAGGCAGGAATAAAAATCAGCTCTACTTTAAACTGATTTTATTCTTCATATCAACAAAGTCATAGA
Organism: Zonotrichia leucophrys gambelii; assembly: GCF_028769735.1. NCBI lineage: Eukaryota > Metazoa > Chordata > Aves > Passeriformes > Passerellidae > Zonotrichia > Zonotrichia leucophrys. Next base: position 45,585,533 of record NC_088171.1, on the reverse strand, counting down.
TCTGTGAAATTTAAAAGAAACATTCAAAATATTTTTTTTTTTACTTCTTGTTAAGAGAGAAAAGTTTAACCTTTTAGCAAAATCAGTGTCACTAGACACTGATAGATGTTTTAAAAAAGGGAAAGGACTTGAATATGACAGTGGCGTGCACTGGAAAGAATTAAATGAAATAAATATTTTGTTACTTAGTATTAAAAGCTATCTTATGCCCTTAAACATAAGCATTATCAAATCAAATCAGCAACTTTACCTTTTTGAAAGCTTTCACAAGTTTCTTCTTGTCATAATCATCTGCAATGCCCTGAACAGTTGTCAGTGTCTTTCTTCCGTTCCGTTGCTGGATCCTTATATGAATGTAATCCTCAGTCCCCGCTGGGAGTAAGTCGTCACCCTTTGTTGCATCAGCAAAGGGGTCTGCGGGAAGAAAGAGACTCATGTAATTCCCACAAAGGAAAACACCCAAGGTCAAAACTAAGGAGGAAGATTCTCACTTCACAGAATATTATTATTGTACTCAGGGTATCTTCTTGATGTTTAATCCCTGTTTAAAAACACACTGTTACAACTGAAGTGCTTTTTCTACAGCCGTATAAAATGTCATTACAGTACGCACTCAGGACAGCCCTCTCAGCTACCACACAGTTTCTTCCATGCCTTCCCAGGTATGAATGATTTGCTGCTACAGTATCAGTTGGCTTCACTGGTTCTTGCCAACTGTAAATCCTAACCTGAAAACATGGTTCTGAGAGAACATCAAATGCACATTTAGACAGCCACATACATTTAAAGTGAAATAAAGCAACTGTATCTCTTATCAGACCAACTGATAAGAACAGAAATAGAAAAGCTCTAGAACAGACACTTCCTTACAGGTCCAGAACAGAAGACTGTGGTAACTACCACACTTCCAGCATGTTAAGGCATGGATGTAACTCTTGGCTACCAACAGAAATAAAAGAGAGATACACTCTAACAGATGTCAGAGGTTTCCTGTAAACCAGAATTCCTCCAGTCAGCAGCTTTAGTCAAGAAATGTAACAAAATGAATTTAGGCTTAGACTAAAGAAAGGTCAGTTCTCAAATTCTTTCAAGCTTAACATTTATCAAACACAGGCAAAACAGAAAAGCATTTAGAAAGAAGGGGGCTTCTGGGTTAACACTTTTTATACTCTGTACTTCACAAAAAAATACTTAACACTCAATCAAGAAATTTTACAGCTCTACAAATGTCCTAATCAGTAGCTCCAAAAAACCTTAAAGCATGAAGTACTTTATTACTTTTCAAGAATAATCACAAGGAATTTTTTGTACTGATCAGAACAATATTTAAGAGCCCATATAGGTTCAACAGCCATGCAAGCTACAATTTCCCAAACTTCCATTCAAAACTCAGCTCTAAAAACACTGGTCAAGTTTTGCCATCCACTAGAAAGAAATGCCCCAAATGGATAAAACTGCAACAGAAAGCACAAAAAGTAGTTCAGCTGCAGATCCCTGTAGAAACAAGAATGTCATGAGCATTGAAGACACTGAAAATGTAATGAGGACTCAAGCACCACAGGAAACAAGTACAGCATTGGGAACCTTGACTAGATCAACTTCTACTATGGAATTTGTTAAACCATGCTGAATTTTACTATTGCCCACAAGCTTTTCCTGTGAGCTTGTGGCTCAAACACTAATAGAAAATCTTAGTGAAAGAAAAAGTGAAAGAAAAAGAGGACTTGGACGTGAGGATCACTTGGCAGAGTTCAGGACTCTAGCTTGCAGATAAGCCAAGATATCTTGGCAGAGTTTAGGGCTCTAGGCTGGAAATAAGCCAGCACTGTAGGTGTCAACACTGGATCCCTTTAAACAAATCCTCTGGGCGGCACCTTCCTTAAGCACAGGGTGAGCTCCCAAATCATGACTGAACGTAACCTTCTCACATGGCTTATACGTGTAGAAGATCAGAGTCCAAACTGTGATCAAAAGCATGAGACTATTGCATGAAGTGCTAACTTGCTCACTTCTGCTGCTTATAGATAAGGCAGGAGGAGAACGCTGGCTCGGCACGGTTAAACTTCCCCGCTGATAGGAGAGAAACGATCTGCCATCTGCGTAGCTCACTCTATAGAAACAATAACCTTTGCAGGATTTGTATAGCGCTTTGGGACATTGCTGAGGAGAAGATGCGGCAGCAAACGAACTGTAACTGATGGAATTATTTCCTCAGCAGAGGATACGAGCCCCTGATAAGGGGTGTCAGAGCTGAGAAATGGCAGCACGTCCTTCGGGAGCAGCGAGGGGCTGAGCCTCCCGCCCGGGGTCCCCCTCGCCGCACACACCGAGCACGTCCCGAGGGAGGGAGGACAAGGACGAGCGGCCGGCGCTGCCTCACGGAGCTCCGCGGCGACACCGCTCAATGTCACCGCGGCGGGGCGGGGGGCCCGCGGCCCTCGGGAGGCGGAGGCAGGACGGCGGGGCCCGGGGCAGGACGAGGGGGCCGGGGGCGATGAGTGGGTTTGCCGACGGAGCGGCTGCGGGGGTGGCGGGGTACCGGCGGCTCTTACCAAAGGATTGGAGGTTCTGGATCGAGGACATGCGACTCTGCGGCGAGAGGCTGGAGCTGCGGGGAAGCGAGTCCGCTCGGGTCACGTCTCCGGCTCCGCAGTGCCACGCGGGGGCGGGGAGCAGCAGGGAGCGAGGGAGGGGTAACAAAAGCGGAGGGACGCGGGGAGCGAGCCCGAAACGGAGGGCGAGAGCGAAAGGAAGGAGTAAGAAAAAAAGGAAGCGCAAAGGGAAATAAAACGTGGAGGGAGGGACGGACCCCCGCCCCTCGGCCGCACCGCCCCTCAGCACCGCCAACGGGCGCCGCCCGCCGCTTTCCGCACAAAATGGCGTCCCGCACGTGACGGCCCCGCTGCCGCCCGGTGCGCGGAATCACGGAGTCGGTTCGTTCGGAAAAGACCCCTGAGGTCACCGAGGGCACCCCGTGACCGAGCATCAGCATGGCAGCCAGACCTTGTCATTGACTGCCACATGCAGACGGTGATTCCACCACCTCCCCGGGTAGCCCATTCCAATGTATAATCACTATTTCTATGAAGAAATTCCTTCTGATGTCCAGCCTGAACCTCCCCTGCTACAGGCTGAGGCTACATCCTCTTGTCCTGTAGCTGGTTCCCTGGAAGAAGAGACTGAGCCCTGCCTGGCTACACCTCCTTTCAGGCAGCTGCAGAGGGCAATAAGGTCACCCGAGCCTTCTCTTCCCAGGCTCAACACCCCCAGCTCCCTCAGCTGCTCCTCATATGATTTGTGTGCAAAACCTTTCACCAGCTTCATTGCCCTTCTCTAGACCTGCTCCAGCATCCCAATGTCCTTTCGCATAACGATGTTCTTCTCCTCAGTGGATCCCCAGCAGCAGTGCTGGCATGCTGCTGGCCCTCAGGGACCCCTATGTCCCAGCAAGGGTGACCCCCATGGAGGCCCTTCCACACTCACATCCCTTTGGCTTGGGTACTTTTCCAGCTGATCTGACATTGAGAGAGTGCTTCCCTCTTCCTCATTAAAATATGTTGGAAACCCCACTCCCTCAGGCCCCCCTCACTGGACAAAATCCTGCTTTAAATGCTGAATGTGGTGAGGGGGGCAGTCAGCACCCCACAAACCGCCTGTGTCTCCACTTTGGGTATGACTTGGAGACACAAGAAGTTCCAGCTTAGCATTACATTGAAGGAGGCAGAGCACTGGAACAGGCTGCCTAGGGTGGTAATGGAGTCTCCACCTCTGGAGACATTCCAAACCCACATGGACATGCTCTTATGTCACCTGCTTGAAGTCAGAATGCTTGGCAGGGGGGTTGGACCAGGTGATCTCAAGAATCCAGTCCAACCTATCCTGTGATTCTGAGAACTTTGCACCCTTTCAGGTGGGTGCAGCTGCTGTTCCCCAGTCCCTAGGGGCCACCATGGATGGCTGGCATGTGGCCTCACAGGATTCCTGTGTGACAGTCACTCACTGTCCATCCCTGTTTTGGGAGGATATCAGCAGTGTAGGGGCTGCAATGGGAAAAGTCTGCCTTTAAAATGGTGTGCAGATGTTACAAAGCTTGCAGATCCTTGTGAGGTGATTAATGGCTTTGCAGATGTACAATAAGCTAATTCCATTGGCAGAAGTGGCAGAACCTGTATTTCTCTGGTTTTTTTTTTCCCAGTTTTGGCTTTTATGCTAAACTTCAGTCTTCTTATATCAATGGGATATTTCTTTTCTGTGATCCAAGGTCTGGATCAGCAGTGTAGTAGTTTTATGAATGCTAGCGTGCAATGAGTTTCTAGTCCTGGCACTTTGAAAGGAAGCTTTTCTTTCTCCCATGGGGAAAGCAAGCCCACTGCCACATGGCACAAAACCTCTGCTTACCTTTTGCTCCCATCATTGATTAAACCTTTCACTGCCCTATGGGCTGTAGAGGGGACTTGCTTAACTCATTGCCCAGCAGCTGCAAAAGGCACTGTTGGGACAGTAATGGGAGGATTAGGCAAGAGCTTGAGGCCACAGTTTGAACAATGTCTGTGGATTAAGGATGCAGAGCTAAACACTGAGAAACCTTCTGGGAGGGTTGAGGAGGCTCAGGACACCGATCCTCAGAAACATGCCCCCAGGATATCAATAAAACCTTTCTCAGAAAACTTATATTACTACTAATGTGAAAGAATTTTGGCTCTGATGTATTTTTGTTAATCCTGTGTCCCTCTGCAAGATTTTGTTGAATCTTTTGCTCTCCCATCATCATCCCATGAAACTTTTTCCTGGTGGCAAAGCAGGTCCATCATCCTTTTTTTTCTCCCAGACACTTTTTTGTTACCTTGGCTGTGCCAGTACTGGTGTCAGTGGGGCACTGGGATGAACCAGATCAGCAAACTGATTTGAGTTAAAAAATAAAACTCAAATGTTAAAGCCTCAGATCTGCTCCACTTGCATAATCCTGTAACAGTTGTGCTGAGAGAACTGAGGAGAACAAGGCTGGCCATGGATGAGAAGAACAGCAGATCTCCAGACACAAACCCCCAAGTCTGAGCCTGCAGGTTTATATACCAGTCATTGTGTCAGTTCTTCTGCTTACTCTGAATCTTCATGCATTTAAAATAGTTTTACACTTCTAATTCTCACTGCACAGTTAATCCAGTCCTATGGGCTCACTGAGCGTCTGTGGAATTCATCCTACAGTTTACAGACAAATGAGATTGGGTGTCTGGGAAGCAACAAAGCTCCTTTTATAAGCCAAGAAGAGATGTGACTTTGTTATCCTTAAATTGAAACAACAATGAATAGTTCTGGCAACTGTAGATGGAATGGAAACAACCCCCAACTGCACAGCTTGGCCTGCACTGTGCAGCAATTAAAATAAAGGTGGTGGCCAACACCATCATTGTTCTCTTGGCAGTCTTCCACAATGTCCATGTGAATTGGCGGGGTCTCTGTGGGGCTGTGTCAGTGCAAAGAACTCTCCCTTTGCTGTCCTCCTCAGAGGGAGCTGCTGGTCTCGATGTCACATCCATCACCGAGGTCTGACACAAATCCTGTCTGTGCCAGCACATTGCACCAAACTTTGGTATCTGAGCACAGAGGCAGGTGGCATCCTGCTGGAGACGTGCTGCTCCTGCTTTTGCCCCGCAGCAGGAGAGTTGTCCTGAGGTCCTTTGACCTGGCTGAGTCCTTCCCATTGCTCTTGAGCAGTCTTGTGGCAATAGTCTGTGAATGTCCTGGTTGTGAGGGGCTTCCAGTCACGCCAGACTGAAGAAAGGGGGCAAAGCAGACATGGACCTGCAGCAAGCAAAAGAGGTAGAAGCAATTAAAATAGGTTTAAAACCTAAGTAAAGATAAGAGGTATTGCTTAACTGTTAAATTTCACATTTTGAAAACTGTTAAATTTCAGATCGTCCTAGAGCTGAGGCTGGAGTTAATCTCATTCACTAATATTAGACATCAGGGTTTAAGCAGTATTTTAGGAATGAGACTCTTGTCTTTCCATGACTAATGTATAACCTGCCAACTACAGTGCCAGAAAAGAACTTAATCTCTAATTAACTTGATCACAGCTTCAAGCTATTTAAATGTAATAGTTGCAAGACCTAGTTATGAATAGCAATTAGAGATCTCCTTGCTTGCCTTTTACTGTATTTCAGTTCATCTGTCAAGCTGTATGTGAATCATTACAGGTTATTTATGACTGGATAAGCCTCAGGGATTAAAACCAGGGGCTTACTGACATACAGAGGATAAATATGACATACTAAAACCATAAAGTATGCTTTAGTAAAAAATGTCACTCTAGTGCAGAACCTTACCTTCACTGGGTATTCTCAGAAACACTTGAGGTGCTCTTGAGCAGCAATGGGTAACCCAGACCAGTGGAAGAAACTTTGTTTTTCCAGAGGATTGCTGTATTGGAAAAATAGGCTGGAAATGGCATGAGAAAGCCTTGCATCAGGCAAAAAAACTCAGCCATGCAGTAGGGCTAAACCTGTGCTTTAGTTCAGGACTCTGTATGGCATCTGTCTTTGGTTGTGTGCATGTAAAAGGCCACCCTTGTCTGCACCTGCCCCTCTGTAATAACCAGAATGAACAACATTGTTTTTTACTTTCTATGACACGGTTTCAATATATAGTACTATTTTTTTTTTTAAGGTGCAGCACTCCAATATTTTGAGTTTTATACCTTAGGAGCTTTTACAAAGCCAAAATTGCATTTAATTAGGGCTCGCTCTGGTAGGCAGATCTCCTGTACATGGCCCTGCAGCCTGCCTTACCAGAAATGTCAGACTTGCATGCTGACCTGTCCTCTGCAATGGCCTGGAAACCCAATTACTGCTTGAAGCACATGGTGTTCAAAGAGCAGTTTGAGTTGCCTGACAAAGTGACTGCGCACAAAACGTGCAAATGGCATGAAATGGCATGTAGCAGCACCAGTTTCCATCCTGCATGCCAGCAGTGCAACTGCTCTATGCACAAATGCTGCTCCATGTCGGCATATGCTGGCCTAACGTTGGCATTCTGAAAATAATGTCAAAGTGCTGGATCCCTGAGAGATATGCAAAAATATTTCCAACCTTGATTCTTCTTCTTGAACTTTATTCTTCCCTGCTCTCACTACACAACTCTACAATATCCCGCTCCATTTGGAATCTGCACATCCCAAACCTCTGTGCAGAAGGCTGGCCAGTAGCTTTCTATTAGGAAAGAAGAATAGCAAAAGTGCCAGAAGAAATCCTCCCTCTTCCATCAACAGAATCGTTTTCAAAGTGGCTGTAACCATGCCAAGCTTGACTTGTATTTTTCCATCCAAGCTCCAACTCTGGTGCAAAGCCTCTACAGTGAGCTAAGGAAGGGCTTGTGGTTGAAGTCCTGAGTTGTAGCCTGTGCTTGAGCTACCCAGCTGCTAACAAGTTGTCCCATTAAGCATGTGCTACCAGGCTAACTGGAAATCGTGCTGATGATAAACACCTGGATATCCAGCCTGGCTCAAGAGAGCTGGAGTTAGGTGTAGTTTGGCTGAGCTTGTGTACATGATCAGCTTTCAAGATACACATGTTTTCATTTGAAACGTGCGGGGTTCATTCCCTGCTCAATAATGATTGCAAAGAAGATGATAAGTTTGGCATTAACCACTAGATGGTCCCCTTTCTCAAATTAGAAAAAAAGTAGCTCCAAAATAAAGCCAGTCCTGACTTTTCTCTGAACCTGAATGTTAGTAGAGAACAGTTTCTTTGTAAAGGTAAATGTTATTAGATATTGTTCACGTAGTTGACTGAACTGACATGGTTTTCTGAATAGGTTTGAATACAACTTTTCATAAGCCCTCCAAACTCATTTAGTGCAACTGGACCTCCACCCCACTACAGAAGGCTGGGCAGATTCATAGGTCAGGCAGTAGTTCAAGGCATTTGCAAACTTTTCCCAGACTGGTATGTGAAACAATAAGAATGATGAGCTGGAGGAGAAAAAAGTTGCTGTTTCTCCATCCAACTGCATCAAATGTCTTCACTTTTGTGGTTTTTCACCTTCTGTTTGTAGAAGGCTCTGATCAGCAAAAGAATTACAGAAAAAAGGAGATTTGGATTAGTTCTTTGAGAAAACTAAATGGGAGGATTTGTCATCAAAACTGTAGTTTAGTGTTGGCCTCTGGTCTGGTATTGTCTTGTCAAAGAATATTTCTCTGTGTCAGGCTAGCTGGACCCTCTTGGGTCACTCCAGCCTCCAGCCAATACCTTCCCATCATCTCCGTTCATCTCCCTCAGCATTCCCTGCCCAGAAGCCTGACCTCTCCTTACCTTGTACCTCCTCACAGCCCTTCACATCTGTGTATCTACTACTGCCTTTTGATTTAGTCGCATCCCAGTGCATCCCTGGTCAGCCTTCCCACTGAGACACTCCAGCTATCAGGTGGCTCAGCCTTGTTCCTGCTTGTAACTTATGCAGGAATGTTATATGCAGGAGTCTTTAATTGTGTGTGAGGCAGGACTTGAGTTCTTCTCCAGGATCTTCTATAAAGAAGACAGCATGTGTCCAGCCTCTCCCTCAGAATCAGGAAAATAATGGAAGTTTTAACACACAAACATCTGCACCTTCACTACAGACCAAGCTGTCCTCTAGGTCTTTCAAAACCCTGGTTCCCCTGACAGCTCTTTCCCAGTTCCTCCCAAGTTGGGTGGCTTTCACATTGCTGTGCTGCATGAGCTGTCTTGCTTTTTTCAGCCAAAGCATCCGCCCTGCTATAGATGGGGTAACAAAATTAAATAAAATCACAGCTGCCTGAAAAGACCCTGAGAAGCCAGGATGATTTCTGTGAAAGCTTGTGGGTACTGTACCTAGCACCGTGGTGGTTCACTTGTGGTCTGGTGGATAGAAATGATGATGTCCAGTGAATGAGAATGAAGTAAAGTTTACTTCGGTAAAAGAAATGCCTGATGAGGCTCATTTAAACAGGCTGTCACATAATTTATTAGTCTTAATTGCTGAGAACATTTTACAGTACCCTTTCATGAAGTCAGAATGATTAAAAGTGAAAATGAAAATACTTGAATGAAAGAGGAAATTAAAGCTCTTGAAAGTGGCAAGTAGTGTGTCCAGAACAGATGCACAGCCATGATCCTTCTTGTAGCAGAGAAAGAGCTGTGAAATCCTTGGCACAGAATTTTGTGGATGTTGAGAATTTACATGGGTTCAGGAAGCAACAGTGAAAGAGAAGAAAGCCCATCAAGGGCTGTGTACCACACATAAACATTTGGTTTGGGAAGTTTCTGGACCACAGGCCTTGAGGGTCTGTGAGAAGAGTATAGTGAGGAATGTAAAAATAAGCTACTCTGTTTCTAGACTTTTCCATAAATGTCCTTTGTTGTCCACTGACAAAACCAAGATACTGCACTGGATCAGCTTCAGGCCAGAATGAAGGTAGATGATCATATTAAAGCATTTTAAATGCTGGCTCTCCTAATAATGATTTTTTTTTTGTATTTTTGCATGGTGTATTATTTTGCAAGCAATCTTTACCAATAGGCAAACATTCTTAATATGAAGACATTGCATAATTTTGTTTTATATGGTAACTTCCATGCATGTGACAATCAGTGAAAATGATCTGTGCTGTGAAAAGGCTCATATTGCAGTGTCAGCAAGACTAGAAAAAGTAAATGGGATGCAAAAAACCTTTTGCTTCTATTTTATGACAGGATCACTAGCAAAACAACAAAGGAAGAAAGGCCCATATCCTGTATACCCTGGAGAAAAGAAACCTTTACTCCAGCAATTGCCCACTAGGGACCATGGAAAGATACTCACATTTTCTGATCAAAATGAATGTGAAAAGCAGTAAGGGAAAAGATCTACAATGAGAAGCCATGAAGAGCTTTATTTACTAAGAAGATACCCTCTGCACACATGCACACAAAATTAGCACGGCAGAAGCACAGCCACTGCCTGGTTCTTGGACGCTGATTGATTTTTAGGTAGGGAGTGTTTGCAAGGTTCAAAGGGAACACGCTAAAAGGAGATTTCTGAGAAAAGCATGTATATCTATTATCGATTCTAATAGCTGTAGGAAGTCCTTTTGTGCTACCATGGACTTGAAGTGCTCTTCATATTTTGAAGTTATGATCCTGAGTAGTCTGAGTAAACTCTTGAAAACTTGGATGAGGAAGACACTTCTTTTAGCTGCTGTTGGGGGCAAATTGGAGAATGGAAGAGTATTTCTCAGGTTTCTTTACAGTTTTCGTTCATACATGTACTCATAAACCAAACTATTATACAGAAATGAAAAATACCTGCAATTAGTGACTGTACTCTCCCAGTGGTATTGGTGCTTGGATGGTGAGTAAGGGCAGGGCCAGGCAACATTTCACCATGCTTCCTCATAGAAGTACCTTACACATTACCCATAGCAAATAAAATAATTTCATTTCTTTTGAGATGTGCCTACAATGAAATAGCATTATTTGTGCTTTGATGTTTTCCCAACTTGAAGTGTCTTTATAGAAAAACGCAATGTATTTGCTACTGAAATTCATCCTAGTGGGATTGCAGGATTTCCTATGCAATCTCAGTTTACAGGTGGGGTCAGGCCTCAGAGCCCCCTTTCAAAGCACAGCCTTAAAAGTGTTCCTTTGGGTACCTCACCAGGAGCAGAACATGAACATGGGTCTGTGAAGAGAGGGCCTGTGGCTCCCAGTCAGCCCAGTTACGCTTCACATCTCAGCCTCTCTGCAGGATGGTGCCCAAGGAGTGCAGCACTTGCCAGTTCAGCTGCTCTCCCCTGCAAAACTCCAGAGTAAACAAGGGCTTAGCTTCCGGAGCAGCAAGATCCCTAACAGCAAGGCCGCGGTGACACATTAGTCAAGAGACAGGGTTAAAAATAACCACTCAGAAGAGACACCTATTGTGGAAATACAATATTGTTTGAGATGCTGGCCTCATGCACATGAAATTTTCTCTGCCACAAAACTAATAAGGGCCTGCTTAAGCACTGAATCACTATTTATTTAATCAGCTAATTGTGTGCTGTGTTGCAGTGTGACTTAAACCACATGCATGGGTGGGTTGATCCCAGCTGTGGGTTGGGGCTGAATGAAACAAGAGCTGCCATCAAGATCCTAAGGAAAAGGCAAAGCTGGGACAACAGCAAGAGGAACAAGGGCTGGGAAAGGAGTGTGTGGACTGCCTGCCCCGGCTTGCTGGCTCTGATAGCTCCCCACTGTCCATCTGTTCTTTCTCCTCACAACTCATCCTCAGCCTCGAGTGTTTCCCCCCGCAGACATGCTCTTCGGACAGAGCATCTCGGCTGGGCAGCACCAGAGAGCTTGGCTCTCCTTTGCAGATGTAGCTGCTCCCCTCTGTCTATGCCCCCCCCGCTCTCCCATAGGGACATGGCAGCAGCCCCCTTCCCTCTGCTGTCTTCCTGGTGGGCCTGGGGGCTCAGTCATCTATCCTGCCATGCCACCCCCCTCCAAAGTCCCCTGGCGCTGCCTTCAACCCCTGCCCCCTGCCCTGATCAGTGGCTTTTTAACAGAGCCTCCGTTCTCCCTACCCCTCCTTTTGTAAATTTAAATCCTGCCCGCCGGTACTGCTGACGTCCTGCTGGCCCACCTCTTGACTCCCCCTCCCTGCTTCAAGTCCACTTCCCTCCCGTATAAAAGGCACATGCCCCCATCAGCTGCCCTGCTTCTGCTTGGAGCAGCGACTACCTGACAGCAGCTTCTGTGCACACCGGTGAGTGCCTTCCCCTGTCTGCTTCAGCGCTTGTCCAGGCTCTTTCTTGCTGAATTTCCATTTTTTCCTTTCGAGCTTTAGCTTAGCCGGGTTCACATTCACAGCTGTGCCCTGTGCTCAGTAACTTTTGCCCAGTTTTTGTTAGCGCAGCGGCCCGTTCCGAGGCGGGGTGGCTGACCCCGCGGGCAGAGCGCGGCCGGGACCCGCAGCACAGCCCCGCACCCCCGGCCCTGAACCAGCCCGCTCCGGGCCTGCGCTCACACGGGCTCCCATCCCTGGGGCTGCCTCCAACAGGAAAGCCTCCCGCATATCCATCCGAGGGGCAGTACACAGCCGCTGATCTCAACAAAGATGCTGCTTTAGGGTGTAAAGAGTTAATAGCATCTTGTCTTCCGAGGACAGCCGTGATAGTGGTGTACCTGATGGATCTGCAGCAGAGCTTGAGTTTGGTATGATAAGAGCCCAGTGTGCCCAGAGGGAGAGCCAGCTGATCTCCAGCTCCTTGTGAAGCAGACCCATGGCAAGCTGTGGTACTGCTGCTTCACTGTAGCTACATTTATGGCTTTAATTTTCCCCTCTGATGTCGATGAAAGTTGCCAGACTTATGTCACAGGTGTTGCTCAGCCAAAGTTTAAAGACTCTGCTTGGGTACCAAGCAGAAATGGCAAGTTGATCAAATGACTGTGGCACTGAATTTTGCTGAGCTTCAGGAGCAAAATTATTCCTGAAACTTTTAATTGTGTCAAGTTTGGTTGCAGCTAGTCAGTTTTAAAATTTTCATGATTATTTAATAATTGAAAATGGAGGCACTCAGCTTGACTGTGTGAGGTCTTGTTCTTTTTCAATTTTGCTTTTGGAAGAAAGCTGCAGGTCTGGACCTGAGAAGATCACAGACCATCTCAGCCATACAACTCTTGAAAAGTCTGTGCATAGGTAACCAGGCTTTTTGCTTAGTGACAAGATGGAACTGAGTGTTAGGAATGCTCAGGATCAAGTTTGTAGCAGTACCTCAGCCTCTGTTTCTTCCCATATAAACAGTGGTGGGACAATTAAGTGTAGAAAAAATTAGGGAGGATTAGAGGTGCTGAGTGCCCTGATTATTTAGGGTGGCATGTTACTTACTGAGGAACAGTGAGAATGATGTGCTTCACAGAAACACTAGCCAGGAGAAGGGTATGAACAAAAAGTTCAATATATATCAGTGCTGTTCAAAGTGGCTGCAGTGGCACAGGACCAGCTGGTGGGGACTGAAGCACAGCAGTGCTTAGGAAAAAGTGTGTGCTAAAAGCTTTTCGCTGTATTTTTGTCTTTCATCAACAATGAGCTCAAGGCAAGCTCTTCTTTCTGTAACTCAGTTCCCAAAAAAACCCAAGACACAAAACCAGGGAGCAAGTAACTGGGAAAACCTGTCAGCAACCCTGTAAACACACCACAGAGACGCCCCAAAACACCTTCTTTTTGTCTCACTGAACCTAAGGCTTTGCTGAAAATGAAGCAACAGGAGAGGTACCCCAGCTGAAACTGAAGGCAGAATTCACCCCATGTGGGTGATATTCTACATGCTAAAACAATTTAGTCCTGATTGTCATGAGATTGTTTTAAGTCAGAAAAAGTTAATTTGCAGTTCTGAAATCATGAGTTAAAATCACTTATCTCTAAGCTGCCTGGTAAGCCACTGTCAGTTTCACCCTTGGTAAACCTTCACTGAATACTAGGGGTGAAGGAGATTTGATTGCATTTTAGTGAAAGACACAACCAACTTCTTGAAGTGTTTTTGCTGTGTTGCCTGTTTGGTGTATTTGGGAGCATCTTGCATCAAAGATTTTCATTCCTGCTCTGCCTTTACTGAAAGCAGGCTAAGATTTTGGCAGCAACTGGGGAAAAATTCCACCTATACACAAAGAGAAGTCACTGTGTAGGCACAGCTGAGAGGTTTTCCTACAGCCTCTCTACCTGTATGTCTACATCACTTACTTGATGCTTAAGCAAATAGGCTCCTGCTCTATAGGCAGAGGCTCCAGGATGTCAAATGTAGAGGCAGACCTTGCATGTCACAAGATAGACTGTCCTGGTGTGACAGCTGGGAGAGCTGCCATGAGGAAGCTTGTACAAAATGCAAGACACAGTGGTAACCAGAGCCTGGCTCCCTCCCCTTCCTGGATGCAACTTTCCCAGCTCAGCACCTTCTGTTCTGCTCAGCCCATCCTATGGAAGCTAGGATGGATTTCTCATTCTGTTGCATCTGCGTGCATTTATAGGACTGGGACATCTACCAGTGGAAACTGTAACTGTAAATTGTAATTTTGCATGCTGGCAAAAAAGGGGGTAATGGCACAAGAGGAGCATTGCCATTCATACTGAAATGCATTTAGTTGTAAAAAGAGTGTGTAAAACACAAATGTTAGACACATTTTACAAGCAAGGAGAAGATGCTGGTGGTAGTGGCTAAAACATACTTTGGTGGTCAATGCGTGTGGTCATACAGAGAGCCATACAGAATCAGCAGTGAACTCAGGGGCAGGACTCAAGTGTCCTGTGAAAGCTTTCACTTCTGGAGAGAAAAACTCTCCAGTTCTTACCTCAGTAGATGGCCCATTTCATAACCTTTGCCTTCAAACAGAAATGCCCAGGACATCTCCAGCATGAGTGTTCCACAAAACTTAGAGCCATGAAATGGCTTTGATGGATGGGAACATACTGTTAAAGTTGACACATTCCTTCACCTTGAGAGCTTTAACTCATATGTGTTCCCCATGTTCACTCTTCTTACAGCCTTCCCAGAACTGCTCCATCATGTGGCATCCAATCTCCTGGACACCACGTGCCCAGTGGTCACCAAACCACTTAAAGCTAGTCACTGTCTATGTCCTGATGCTCTTGGTGTCGCTCAGCTTTGCCTCGGGACAGAGCAGGCCATTTAAACACCAGATAGACAACAGAAGTAAGTATGAGTCTCACCTGACATGGTGACCCCACAGTCTGTGCTGCACTGAGGGATCAGGGCTGGGCTGTCAGGCAAAGTTCAAGAGCAAATCACGCAGGTGTCACCTTGGTGTGAGGCCCTGTGCTTCCATTTGCACTTGTCAGTGCATATACAGAACCTCATGTCCTTCTCACAGCCCTTAATTAGCCAAGGCAAATAGCCTTATTTTTGATAAATATCAGAGAAGACACTAATGTGCAAAGGACAGACAAGAAACTGTAAAGTGTTATACATCAAATATTTAAGCACCAAATTTTCAGCTGTGTTCTGTAGACGTACACAACTAACTCTATGTACTAAAAAAGAAGCAATGGCCCAGAAGCTTAAGTTCACTTTACAGACATCTTCAGTTTTGTCTGGGACTCTGAATTTTCTGAAAGTCCAAATATAAGTGGTTGAAGTATCTCCATTCAGAGATGCTGTGAAGAACTGAGAGTATCCAGGTCAGGGATGACACCATGTATCCCAAGTTTAAACTAGCACACTATCCAAAAGATCTTTGAGAAAATTACCAAGAAATCTCATCTTCCCCAAGGAGTATAGGCTGATAATGGAAGGTGGAGTGGGAGAGAGGGGTTGTGGAGAGTAAATTTTGTGGGCTCAGTGCCACACCTCTCCCCATTAAAGAAAATAGAGGTGTTGGGAACCTCAGGTTTTAGGTACACAGGTGAAAGTTTCTTGGGTTTTGTTGAGTAGGAAGGCTGCTAAACATTGTGCTGAAAGACTTAAAAGATGTATTTACAGAGAAATTTAAAGGCAAGGTGAATTTTTTCCTCTATTCAAACATCAAAATGCACAGGGGAAATTCCTCCTCCCTTGAGTCGAGGGACAAGAAGGTCTCAGTCAAGAACCTACCATGTGATGGGGATGATATATAATGCACTTAAATTGTAATTTATTCCTATTCCTGACAGTTGTCTGTCTCTGCAATGATTTGGGATTTCCTTAGGGTGGCACCATCTCCAACATGTTTTAGAATTTCCTTGCTGCTCTATCTTTTAAAATCTAGCCTTTAATGCTTTTTAAATATTCTTTTTAATATAGTCTTTTAATAGAACTATAAACCTTTGCAGATCTGCCCCAAAAGTGCAGTAACCACAAAAATCAGAACTTTAAAAGAAAAAAAAATAGTCATCCATGGAAACAACTTCCTAAGTGAACAAGAATTAACTTTTCATGTTTACCTCTCATGTAGGAACCCCCTCTGCAATCCAGTGAATTTGTTAACCTGTAGAAATAGTGTACCTGGTATCCACTGCAGAAAATTTGGATGGGCCCTTTGGCTCATGTTAGAAATGCAGGTTGCAGCCCAGATGGATGAAATTAATTTTGCAATGGAATCCTCTTCCTTTGGGCTCTACATATGGAAAGTAACTCTCAAAGGCACCAGTAAGCCGTGTGTCTGGCTATGGCCTTTCCTTTCTTTTTTGTCTCCTGGGCTCCAAGTAAGTTGTCTAACATCCTCAAGATGGTCAGAAAACACTGCCTCTGAGTACAGTGGTACATCCTCATGGAATGCTTTGAATTCCAGGTCCTGAGATCGACCCCTTTTGGTATGTGGGCCGTGGTGTTCGCCCCATCGGTCGCTTTGGGAAGAGGCAGCTGAGAAGCAGCCGTGGCAGCCTGAGGCCTGTGAGCAGACACCTGGATTTCATCTTGAATGCTTTGTGGGAGCAAAAATCCTTGGACACAGAGGACAGTGACTGGTGATCTCTGTTCCCCAAGGTGGCAACCCAACCTCTGTTCTTTGAAGTGTGTCCTCCCCTGCACTGCAGACCTACAGTTCTGCTTTTGCCTAGCAATCACACCGTGCTCTTCTTTCTGCTCCTTGTGCAAGTACCTTCAAAAAGAAATATGTTCAGGGTACAGGTAAAAGACAATGCATGGACACCAGCACTGAGTGCCACCACTGCTTATAAAAATGTTTCTTCATTGTGCATCCCCAGCAATCTCCCAATCCTGTTCACTGCTAGGTTTATCCAAAACCCACACGGCTTTTGGTCTGGGATTTAAACTCTGCAGTGTTAAATGTATCATGAAACCTTCCTGTCACATTTCAAAGTCAATGGCTGTTGATATATAAAAATAAAAAGCAATGGTTGGAAGAAAGAAAAAAGGCTCTTACCAATTTTTAATGTACCTGCATTAATGGCATGAAATGCTGGTTCTCTGTGTGTAGCTTTTATAGAGATTGTTAACATCCACTCTTAAGAATGCCTCGCTGAAGTGCCCACTGGCCCTCCACAATTCTTCCTGTACTGCTGGAGAGATATATTAATGAACAAAGAGGAGCTCCTATTGAAGATAAGTATTTTCTCTCTGCTGAAGAAAAAAAAATTGGCTAATTGAACTCCTGGGAGTAGTTTTGTGCCTTCTGCATATAATCAGAAACCATAATCCAAAAGGAGCAAGGGCCTGAATGAACTGATTCCCTTTAAAACAATGTAATTATTTCCAAGTACATTGTCTGAGTCAGTTAAAGTCACTCTTTGAGGATCACAAGCCATGTACTATCTACTCCATTAGTCCACATCAATAAGGCTGGAGATGCAGCTCAATACCTCTATTTACTCATGTTAATATACCTTTGTTATATTACTTTTATAAGAAGTGTTACTTACAATGTGTTTCATCTTGATTAATAACTATTGGCAGGAATAATACAGTTTTATCTATGGCTCATATCCAAAAAAGACAGTTTACAATTTAGGTAATAACTGATGGTTAAATCCAGGCCATGAATCATTCTGCAAAGGATGAAGTTGAATGGACTTCCACTTCTAGTTGTGCTTTGTGAGAATTACTGCTAGAACTGAATAATGGCTGAATTAACCATTGCAGACATTTTAACCCTTCTTTCTCTTTTTGAAAATGGCCTGTCAGGAAAGGACGGGTTTTTATTATAATAAGGGAGTTACTTTCATTAATAATACAACAAAGCTGCTGACCCAAACTATTACTTAAAACACACCAATTTTACTGAATGCTTTCACAGTGGAGAAGATATGCTGATAAATATTTTGATCCATATTCATTGCAAGGAACTTTGGAAGTGCGAGACCAAGATTATTGGCAGGGTTCTTGCTCAGTTTTTGTAGCAATCCCAGAGAGAGAACAAGAAATTCTGCCTGAGAAACTGCTTGAGATGGTATTTCAGCCAACAGACTCGATGGTTTGGAGAAGACTCACCAGCACATGTTTCTAGCAGGATTCCTCCCACCCCAGCCCTAGAGGAGGAGGAGGAGGAGGTGTGAACTGAGCGTGTGCCCTTGCTCTCGGCAAAACCCGGCACCCCTGTGGAGATGCCTGTGTCTTGGCTGTGACGGTGTCATGTATGTGGCTGTGGGTTCTGCATGCTTCCAGGCCAAAGTGCACATAAATCCAAACAACAGAGAAGAAATTTTTGTTTTTCTTTATGAATCAAGTCGTTGAAAAGGCATTCTTTTCATAAATCGCTTTTACTCTTTTATAATTTCTCTTGACAATAATTCTTGGTGAGTATGCAGATAACAACAACAAGGCAAGCTTAATATTCACTCAGACTTAATCAAATAGGTCATATAGTCTTCATTTTACCCATTAAAATATTTTCGTTTATAAAAATTAATCTAAATATAAATATTAACACTAAAGATTGAAATCACCTGATGACAAAATAATTCTTTGTGTGCTATAACATATGCTTTTATGATTTTTTTAAAACAGTAAATTATATCTTTGCACGTATTTGGCACGATAAACATTTGTAAAAATTCAAATGCTTAGAGCAGGATTTTTTTTTAAGTTTTTTTTTTTTTTTTGCAATGCCTACACAGTACACATTTGTCTGTCAAAGAAGACTGAATATTTTAACATTGTAACACGATAATAGTTGCTTTTCATGCCTCTTAAGGAAAACAACCTACTCCAAACTTTGTTGGCTTGTTTAAATCACACTAACAGAACAAAAGCCAGAGAGTTATTCTATTAAAATTAGTCATTTCTGTATTGATATTACATACACAATATTAGTTATTATTTATTAGACGAATATGCAGACCAACCACCATTAATGACATTTCATAACACGCATACCTGCATAAACCAGAACCTGGGAATGTATTGTATACATACACAAGAACAGTGAATGGAGGAGGAGACTGAAAAACAAAAAAATTACTAGGCATCCTACTCTGTTTAATTTCCTTTTCTGGATTGCATATATAAATAAAATCTATTTGTTTTATATATATATTTATATATTAAACAGAGTGGGCCAAATTCTTCCCTCACATCTGTGCAAACCAATTTCAGAGAACTAGTATTGTGTGAGAGTAAAAGAAGGCCTAATTTCACCCAGAATGAAGACATTGGGTCAGATCTTGGGCAGATGAAAATTCCTTGAAGGAATGGAGTCACACTTATGTATTTTAAGTGGGAAGATGGTTGTATTTATTCCAAGGGTTCCTCACATGCAGCTGGACATCAGAGTACTGACAAGCTAGATGTCAAATGTGGATGGCAGATTTGCAACTGGCATCGTCTTTCCAATCAACCCATCCAGCCATTACTTGTTTTCCCCACTCACCGCCCTAAATCCAGCCTAGTCAGGAAATTTGCCCAGTTTTGCAGGAATTTGCCCAGCCACAGACATTTCATGGCCTGGTGTCCCAGGGAACTGCCTTCCTGCTGCATGGCAGGTAACACGTGGCGCTCTGCTTGTGGGAATGAAGGAACTCTCCTCCTTCCTGGCACCCACAGCTCCTGGGAGAGCTCAGCAGTCCTTAATGCTGAGGGGAACTTGCCAGCCCATGCTTTCCTTCTTAGCACATTTCACATCAACCCCATCTGCACCTGGGTACCTGCTCTGCAACTGGTGTGGAAGGTAAGGGATTCACTGGCTTATCACCTCCTCTGACTACCTTCTTTGTATTCTTCAGAGCAAAAAAATGCACAGATTTGCAATGTTCTCCCACAAAAGGGTGAGAGAGACACCCTGTAAACAGCATCCTCCCTCCTGGGCATCTGCCAAATGGCCTTCTAGTTTGACTCGCCTGTTAAGGGTCTCAAGAAATGAAAGAAAGAATATTACTATTCACAATCCAATTCAGAGTGGTCCAGTAACAGTGGGGTCCATTGGCACCAGCAAAGGCCCCAGCTACTCTCTGGTGGCTCCAGATTAGTATAGGAGCTGATGTCTGGGCTACATTTGCCTCCTTCTCAGAAACACCAGTAAACATCAGAAAGGAATCTCTTGCAAGCTGCAGCCACCCCTCAACCACCAGTCAGTCAGCAGAGATCCCCAACACTTTCACCTCTTTTTTCCAATCTTAAAGGTTTGGACACAATTTATTCTGAACTGCAGCATGGTTGGCCACCACCAAGTGGACAATGCTGCCAAGAACAAGACATATGAAGGTGTTGGTTTTCTTTAACAGTGTTCTGTTGTTTCCAGACACTGGGATTCCAATTCAGCAGACATCTGCTCCACATGTGTAGACACCAGTTCCTGGTTCAGCATGACACCCCTGCTGCCTAGAGCAATATCCCTAGCTCTGGAGCCGGAACATTATATCTGCAAGATGTACTCTCAGAGAACAGAGAATTCTTCCTCCTCCTACCAATCCTCCCAAGACTTCCACTGACTCCCTGGGAGCAGAGTGAGGTACACAAATTCTCCTCTCCCTCCACGCAGCTGAAAAGCAGCACACACTGCACAGAGTTGTTCTTATTGCTCAACAAGACAGATGCCCACATGAATAGTAAGAGGCCAGCAAACATGGATCACAGGTCTGCTTTGGCAGATTAATTGGCCTATAATTATGACTGATTGAGTGTACAAAAACATACTGCAGTTTAAAGACTACATACTTTAGTACAATCGATAGGGAGAAAAGTGCATCTTAAAATGTGGAGCCTTGCTTTTGAAACATAGCATCCTGTCTAGAGTCCTCTGAGAACTTTAAGGCAGAGTTTCCTGTAGCGGACCACAATGCTGAAGACTTGGACAGCTTTCTCAGTGAGGTATCCAAATGAAGCCCTATAACTGAGGCTCTGTGGGTTCTTGAGGGTCCGTTTTCAGCTGGACATACACAATGGCTGTTAAGAAAAGGCACTCTAGTGTACAGCCTTAGGCAGTGTGTTATTGGCAGTAGGGAAGAGTACATTTAGTACATCACAGCAGATCCTATAGCAGGTTCCTAGAACGGAGAGGGACAGGAAAGAAGAAAACCATGAGTGAAGAACTAAACAAACCTGCTGAAGAACACAGCTGGGTCCTTTCCCTTCTCACCTCCTCACATATTTCCCACATGTCCTGTGGCAGACTGCTTTGGGACAGTCAGCTTTTTCCCTTATCTCTCTATGGCTGCTGGAGAAGAAATGACTGACAGCTGTCCTGTGTGTCCTGAGTGAAGCCTCTTTGTTCAAACCCTGCAGAGCCAATGTGTGACCTGTCTACCCCTTAAATTCAACTTAAATAACCTCTGAACATTTCTCAGCAATTAGTGAAATTCAAGGTGAATCTCACCTGCCAAGTTACAATGCACAGCTGGTTCTGTGAGGCTCTGGTTCAGAAGTCGGAAATGCAGGGCATAACTAATTTATTTATTCTTTAAAAAATATGGGTAGCACGTTCCTGGAGACCTGGCAGCCAGGCAACATTTTCACAAGCTGACATTGAGGAGCTGCTATTCTATAGTATATAGTCAGATGTCTTCCGGGACACTAGTCATATTTGTTCAAGAGTTGCCTCAGCAGTCTCTACTATTTTTTTCCTCAAACTATCAAGAGAAGATTTCTGAAGGTACTGAAATACAGCTGCCTACACAGATACTGCTATCTCTCTATTTGAATGATCTTTAACAGAGTTTTAAAAATATTTGTTTACCATTAAGTCCTTGGCAGTGCTTTTCCTTTCTTTAGTTCTTTGTGTTAGAGATCCTTGAAGCATGAAGTTTCTGTTAAACGTTCTAACAGTGGTAACTGGAGAGCCATCTATTTTTTCACCTGGGAAAAACACAAAAGGGGAGATTTTTCACATAAGAGATTGAAGCAGATATAAAAATACTTCTGAAGAGTCACAGTTTCTAGAGAGATAAAACTTCCCCTAAGATGTATGAGAAAAGTTGGATTTAATTTAAATTAAAACCAGCAGGCTGTGGTACTCCAGATAAATTAAAGCTTGAGGCCATGTCAACCAGTGGAATTACAAAAGAATAGTGCAGTGAACAAAACCCTAGAATTTTCAGAGATAATGCACTGCAGAGTTAAAAACCCCCCAAAAAACGGCCAAAATCCACAAAAAATCATGAAAGAAAAAAGTCACTTGATTTTATAAAGACATTTCGCAGCCATCCTCTGACATACCAGGAATATTGCTGAGCCATTAATACAGACTGAAATCAGCAAATACAGACTTTAAGGAAGTGGTGTGTTGTGGAGGGTGGCAGCCATGCTGTGGGGTGCCCAGCCATGCTGCAGCAGCAGCCCCCCTCTTGCAGGGCAAGTATTCAGCATTCCTCATTTGCTTTTTCCAGCCTTCTGCCTCTGCTCTTGTTTACTTGTCACTGTCACAACTTTCATTGAAGAGAAAGTGGTGATGTTTTTAAATGTGACAAAGGGGTATTTTATAAAATGCAAGTACATGGAAAATGAGGAGGATGGGCCAGTCTATTAGGCTTTCTCTGCTCATTTCGTGACTTGAACTTTTCCCTACTTTGCTGACCTGTACATTCTATTGAATTTTACAAAGAGAGCCCCTCTCATTTACAGAACACTTGAGGCGCACCTTTTATTGGTGGAGCTGGAAGTTTTCTCCTCTGCTGTCTTGATGTGTCTATTGTATGCATCTGTAAACAACATACACGCATTACTCAATTCCATTATAGAGAAAGAGGCAAGATTTCCCCAATGTATTTTTTGAATACTACATAATGTTCTGGCACCTGGTTTGTTTGCTTTTGATCCCGTTTCCTTGTCAGGCGAACACAGGGAGCCACGTTCAAGCCTGCAACAGTGAGAGCTGATATTCTGCTCTCAATATCTGAAATCTTCAAAGAAAATAAAAGAGAGAGACAGACAGATGGGGAGGGGGGAAAAGAAGTTTTAAAATTACTGTGGATGCCACTACTGAAATAATAACCCTCCCCCAGTAAAATCCTCTTTAATAAGAAAATATAAACAGATGGCTAACTTCTTCAGCAATTCTGACACTTTCCTGCATTCTTTAGTCCTGACATTAAAAGGGACATAATTTGTTAGTAAAGATGGAGTAAAAGAACAATCCAACCTACCTTGTGACTCCAAGGAAGAGGCATTTTACTCCTCTTGAGGAAAAAAGAAAGGAGGAGAGAAAACCTGCATCTGCTATCTCCCGATTACCTTTAGCTGCATAATCCCAAATTCATTCAAGATGTGTTTTTAAAGAGCTACATTCAAACAATGACTTTGTGGGACACATTTCCTAACTCAAAATTAATTTCATACACGTGCAAAGTACATCCTCTGTCACAAAATCTAAACATTTGCTCTTAAATATTTATAGTTCAAATGTATATGCATATTAAACACAAGCATGCATAAAGGCAGGCATACACTATATAAAAATACTGAATGGTAAACAAATTGCCAGGGAAAAGTAGTCTGATATTGAGAGTAGTGGAGACAAGTATTGACAAAAGAGAAAGAAGAGTCAGAGAAGTCAGACATATAACCCAACAGCTGATTCACAATGACTCCAGAAGCCACAGTTGGCTTCACTCTGCAGATCTTCCATTGGCCTCTTTGCATAGTTTAGGCCTCTCTCCTCCTCTCTCTCACCCCTATTAACAGATTTACCCTAAAATAGTGACCAAAGCCAAAAAAACACCACTGCCAGTTTGCCAAGCACTTCTGACATCAGAGACATGTCAGGCTCTCAGATCTTTGCTCAGTCCTGAGTTGAGCATGCTTCCACTAAGTAAAATCACCAGGTGCTTCCCATTAAACCCTGACAGAGTCAGGTCAGGGCATCTTGCTGGCTACAGACTGGGCAGTGAGATGCAAGCAGTGTCAGCCCTTTGAGGACTGGCAGCATTATCTTGTTCAGCTTTTAGCACCAGATTGCAATGTGTTCTGAGCCCCAGACTTTCTGGAGCCTGCTAGAGTGGTGCTAGATCACCATGCACAAGAGTTCTTGCCTTTGGCTGGGATGTGTGCTGCTTAACACCTAAATCCCATGGCAGGCATGCAAGCCCTAGGCTCTGTCCTTGGCTCAGCCTGTGGCTGCTGTTGGCCTTTGCTGGTAGAAAGCTGCCAACAGTGGCATCTTTTGGAAAGTGCTGATTAGACAAACTGCCTCAGACTCTATTTACTGTCTGACCGGGGCCACGCACATGGCATATCGCACCATGGGAGCTGCCTGGCAGCAAGGAGCAGTCCAGCATTAGTACTGCAGTAAGAGGCTCTGCAGTGCCATGTCCAAAAGCAAGCTGAGGGAAGAAATAAAGAGATACAGTACATCTGGCTGGGCTGAGTTACACAGCTCAGTTAACACTCCGCTCAGCTTGTGATGCATCCTTTGATCACCAGACTATGGCAGTACAGAAGAATATTCAAAGTGCATACACTGAGGTGGTGTTAGGCAAGGCAGTGTGAAACCTGCAGATGGAGAGGAGCTGCTGTCCTCACCTGAAGCTCTGCATGATGAACCTGGGCAGCTGCTGTGGCCACCTGATCCTCCAGATCGGCCAGCTCAGATTCCTCAGTAACGCTGTTGATCTTGCGTGCAGCGTCCTCCAGGTTGTTCAGCTGCCCCTCCAGCCCATACACCGTGCTGGCTGTCAGGTACACCTGCAGGGCCAAGGTGGGGACAGGTGTCAGTGATTCCTGGTTTGTGGGCATGCAGGTTTGACCAGACTGCATTTTCCATCATGCCTGCAAACTTCCCTGCTTGCTAGCCCACCACAGGGAGATTTACCTGGCAGAGGAAAGTCATGGGGAAATAATCTGAAAAACACACATCCACAAAGAGAAGGGAAGAATGAGGTGGCTGCATTCCAGATTTCATAGGAGATACAATGGTATTCCAAACCAGATTTGTTCCAGATTGATTAGTGAAGAAAAAAGTTGAAAAGTTTGCTTTTTTACTATTGACATTCAATCACATAATACCCTAAGTCTACAAAGGGAAGGCAACAGATCACACCTCATATACAGCTGTGTTTCTTTAACCCACTTGATGCCTTCTCGCAGTAAAAACTGCAGGAATAACTGTTCAGCAGCAAATAGTTATTAACTTCCTATGGAGTAAATGTGCTTATATGTATGACGATTTTCCATCCCATCCTGCTCTCACACAAACAGGCAGCAGGCAAAACCTTCCCACCTCCTTGGCCTTTGAGTGAATCTGTGGAGGATCAACAGGCTTATTTGGGCCACATAAGAGAGAATTATTGACTTTGTAATTCACAGTTCTTCCCTAAAAATGAAAAACTTACAATTTAGGCCCACCTCTGGTATCTATAACTACAGCTAAAGGTTTCATTTCCCATTCAGCCCTTCAGAGCAGTAATTAGTCATACACTGTGTTTTATAGTTTCTTTTATTCCACAAACCCCCTAAGGTACATGGAGGTCACTGGTGTATAGAAGAGGGTAATTTTCAAGCATTAACTTTTGACATCTGAGCTTAAAATTGTGTAGAACCACATGAAAATACTGCTCTTTCTGCCCATTTACTCCTTAGCCAAGAGACTTGTTTCCATGAGGCTCTGAGCACAGTGGAAATGAAATACATCTTCTGATTTCCCCCATTGCAATAGTAGTAAAGACCAGGTTGTTACAAACCTAGCATGAATTAAGCATGGCTGTGGCTGACTTCGGGGTACAAAGGGCAAGCAAACAGGATCTGAAGCAGATCTTTGAGCTAATACCTTCATTTCATACATCTTCTACTCCAGTCATTGCGTCTTCCCACAATTCCTGGATCATTCAGTCCTTTGACATAAGAGATATTCAAATAATTTATCATAATGCTGTGACTTTATGGATCAAAATGGTAGAGAATGACCAGACTGAAATTTTTTACTTTTTATTCCTTTTCTATTTCATTATTGTTTCTTAATTGCTTGAAATAGTTTTCTTTTTTCTTTGTGTCAGTTGTAGATAGGCTTTTTTCATGCATGTGACTTTGCTAAGAAACAAAATCACTACATCTGTACAAACCACATATTGTAAGAACACTTACTAACTGCAGGCATGAAATCTTTGAAAAGAAGAGAAGAAGAAAAGAAATAAGTGATTTGATGTAAAATTTTTGCTGAAGTACCTGGGGACACAGGCGGTCCATAAAGTTAACATGATGATTTAAATAGAAATGCTCCTGTTTTTGTGGGGTTTAATTATTCTTACTGTTCATTTAAATTATACATCTTTTAAGTATTACATAGCACAGCCAGTTCAGATTAAAGACAATTTTTTTAGATTTCCCTGTCACATCTAAAAGCTTAAAGAAAGAAGAAATGAAACATTTTGAACAGCAGCATCTTTAGGAAGTTAAAGAAAAGATGCATTTTAAGTGCTGTGGCAAAAATCTCCGCACAGTAAGATGTTATTTTCAAGAAGGGGAAGAAAATCTAAAGAAAATGGGACTGATAGAAAAAATGTGGGAAAGAAAGGTCATCAGTGTTTCTGTAACTCAATCAGCCCCTACATTTTTGAAATGCTAATGAACATTTTCCAGCTGGAGCTAAAGAAAATATTTTTCTAAAGAATGTTCCCTTCACCTGGACAATTGTTACACTCCAAACAGCAACGGTGGCCTTGCAGGTCTACCCTAAATGATGCCCTTATTCATACCTTCATATTTAGATTGTGGAAACTTGTTTTACTGTCATTTAAGTATGCGCAACTTCCACAAAACCCCAACCTTTTGCTGGTACAGATTCTACATTCTCCACATTGTTGCATGCACAGTCTTCAAAAGGCTAGGGAGAGCAAAAATGAACAAAGTGTTTATAAACACCCAGATCCCCTTGCAGAAGTTGCTGCAAAGAGGATGTGGTTCATGTAGATATGGCCCCAGCTGCAATGGGAAAAGTTATGGCTTCCTGGATTTCTAAAGGCTCTTTACCATGGAGTGTAATGGTGAAACCTTCAAACTGTCAAGTTTTTGTCATCTACTTCATGTCCTGTGTGGGACAGAGAAAGATGTTCTGTGGGGACACAGCAAGGCTGTCCTGGATACCTTGTGAATTCTGCAGAGAAATGGGAGAAGCTAAAGCAGAGATGCTGCAGCAAGGGCAAAGCCAAAGCAAGAAATGCTCTGCCTCTGTGTCCAGTGTCTGCTCAGTCAGAAATGCTTGGCCCAAATGAATGATTTGAGGCCACAGCACCACAGATGCCAAAGCTCCACATTGCTGGGAGGGATAATCAAAGTGCAATTGGGAAAAAAACCCATGCACCTTAGATAGTTTACAAAACAGTTCTCGACAGGGGAAAAAAAAAAAAAAAAGTGGGAGCAGATTAGCAGATTTCCCCAAACTGCTCTTTGTCCTGCAGAATTTCTTAGTTCTTCTGAAGATGTGGTCCAGCATGCACCTGGATTTTTATTCTATATTCACTCCCCTACCAGACGAATTCTGTGGTGTTTGGATGTTTAGGATACTTTACTATTTCATGAGAGAGAGTCCAATTGCAGGACTGGCTTTTAGTGCCATAGAGTATCTTCCACCCAGTCCTTAGTCTGGGGCTGCTGTGGAAATGTGTTTCAGTGAAGGAAAGTGATTTTATCCTCTAAGAGGAGATTCTGTCTGAAAATTTTCTTGGGGCTAAAGAAAACCAGGATTTATTTTCTTGAACTGATCAAGATGATACAGTGGGACAGTGCAGATTCCTATGAGATTTTAAGAGTTCCTAATGAAGGGAAAGAGCACTTAAATGTGGGAAGAAGAGAAAGTTAAAAGTCTACCAACTCCATTAATTGGATTCACAAATTTTTGTGAATGAATAGTGACTTCCTTCCATGATTCAGCACTGTACTTTCCCCTGCAGATGACAGGTATTCATGAAAAAGGATGGATGATTTGGATGTCACCAAACAAATGTTTGTTTAATTAAGATTCTCCAGCCTGCTCTTTCTAGCAGTACAGGAGGCAGCTCCAGCTTCCAGGGTGTTCAGCACGGTGTGCTGGAGATGTAGGGGGGGAGGAAGAGCTTTTCCACTTCTCTGTGTGACTGGAGAAATAATGCTTTTTCCACCTGTCCTTGGAGTGATGAGGTGGTGCTGAGACTGGGAGATGTGTGGTTGCAGCCAGGTGTGGCATAGCCACACTGCCATAGAGGTGTGGAGGGCATAAATGAGCTTTTGAGATAGAGCTTCTAAACCCCAAAGCATCCAATTCCTCCTCCCCTCTATATTTAGAGTACATATTAAAAACCCCCCACTGACACAGTTTTAAGCACTGTTGAAACACCATTTTTTTTCTATTGGTGTATTTGTTTAAAAACCCCAAATTAATTTTGAACATCCACTGATGCTGCCCCGTGTGCTTTCCCTTTCCAGTTGGTGCACACAAACAGGTGCACTCACACACACATGTGACTCTTTCACATACTGATTCATCTCCTTACATTTTCTTCCAGCGTGGTGAGCTGCTCATCGAGTCTGACAGGATCTGTGCCCAGTGGGAGGGCTCCTCTCCCTCTGTCCTGAATGTCGTCTGGGAAGTCGCAGGGATCAGTGGATTCTGCTATCAGCTCTTCAGTGGCATTGATGACTTTCAGGACTTCTGTAGATATGTTGCAGAGAGAGACAGCAGAGTACTTCTGTTTTGTTACAAGAACAGACAGAGAAAACAACAGCATTAAATTAGCACAGAGGGGTAAGATATAAATCTCCTTCTACTAGCCACAGCTTCATATCCATGGCTCTCTGCTGCAAACAGACACAAGAACCACTGGAATTGTTTTGCCTTTTCCTCTTTCCCTTTCTCACATACCCACAGTGCTACAGCATGCAAAGTAACATACACATGCAATTCTTCTACAACAGAATTCTACTGGAGGGATGATCCAAATCTTATCCCAAAGGAGCACACAAGATCCAGCTTTAAACTCTACACGAGCTACATAAAGCTGGTTTTGCAAAAGTGTTTTAAACATGTTTAAAACACAATTTTCCTTTTTGGATACTGGCAAAGAGATATGCGATCATCTATGTCTGTATCCACAAGAGCCATTTCATTGTGGATGCAAACATGGAAAAGCAATCTTCAGCAGCCCTGTAAGGATAGCATTTTACTAAAATGATTACTATGAACTAAATGATCATCCCAAATAAACAAAGATTGACTATAGTTGTGCAAACACTTGTATCCTTTTACTTTTTTTTTTAAATTTCAATTTACCTATTTTTTAATATGGAATAAATTATATCAAATACCAAGGAAAAGCATGCAGTTTTATAGATTTTTTAAAAAGAGCTGAAAACCTTTTTATCAATGTTCCTTACTTGTAATTTGTAATTAACTGTCCTGATTCTTATGATTCTCACATAGCTTTAAGCTTCAGGACCTTCCTCTGATGAAGGAAAAAAATTTCACCAGATGTACCTTCAAGCACCAGGCTCAACATCCAAACTATACAGCTTGGAGACTGAGCCAAAGCTTGTTGAAGCCAATAAAATTACTGTCACTGAATATATGTGCAATACCTTTACAGCTGCTTTTCCTAAAAGAAAGTGTGGAAAAATTTAAACCAAAATTTAATTAATTCCTCAAACCTGCAAATATTTATGCATGTGAATTAGGGGCTCACCTGTCTTTAAATTTTCTCACAAACAAAGTATCTGCAGACCAGTACTGAGGAAATGGACAGTCTTTGGATTCTATACAGTAAATTCTATGGTACTAGAGAGTATAACTCATTAAAAATGTCTATAGGCAGGATACAGGAGAAATAATGTTCTTTTAATTCCCACAATTTCTGATGGGGTAAATTGGAAACCTACTTTCATTATTTCTTTCTTTTAATCAGCAGTCCATTCTTATCCTAGGTAAGACTTCTACTGAAAAGCTACGTTTTTAGCAGTACATGCTCAATTGTTGTGTATCAATACATTAAGGCATCTTTAGCACTATTACTCATCTGAATTACAAGAAATAATTAGAGTGAGAGATTAAAGAGAAGAAGAACAAAGCAAGTACAGTATGCTACAGCGCTCCATCTTTAGCTTGTTAGGACAGCCAACAGAGCCCCAAACAAGCAGGCCTGGGACTCTTACTGAGAACAAATACTTGAACCCCATGAAAAGCCTACTGGTTTTACTCCATTTATTTTCACAAGTGCCCATTAGGTTAAAATCAGATCAATAATTTTATAGGAAAGAAGAGAAAAATCAATGCTACTTTCTTGTATTATTTACTTCTACAAGTACCTAGTTCTTATATTCTGTGAGTAGTGAACAAAAAAGGGAGAAGGCCAGACACTGTATATTCTTCATCATATTCAATGATGTATGTTTTCCATTTCAAGAACTGTAGCCTCACTTTAGTGTTCATTATTTCTTAAATTTTTTATTATCCTTTGTAGTTAATGATCAATTTCAAAAAAAAGATTGAATTAAATTAGAAAAAGTTATTTTTATACCACAATATGATAATCCCTATTGCCATTTTTCACAGACCAATTCCTATAAAATATTTTTTCTGTTTTCCAGGTAAAGTTGTCTGTGATAGATACCTTTGTGAAATCAAGACTTTGAGTGAAAAATACCCTAGCTTCTTAATAGGTAATGGATAGGGGAAAAGTAGTTTAACAGGAAAGAATAGAATAGAATAGAATAGAATAGAATAGAATAGAATAGAATAGAATAGAATAGAATAGAATAGAATAACTTTTCTTTTGGAAGGTGATGAATGCTCACTTAGTCCAGCTACCTGACTAGTTCAGGGCTGACCAAAAGTTCAAGCATGTCCTTAAAGGACATTGTCCAAATGTTTCTTAGACACTGACAGGGTTGGGCACTAACCACCTCTCTAGGAAGCCAATGTTTGAGCAACCTCACAGTGAAAAAATGCTTCCAAATGTCCACTCTAATCCTCCATAGGTGCAGAAATGTGATTTGTAAAAAGCTGGATACTCAGTTAATGATTTTCTGTATGTTTTACCCTCCTTTTGAGCAACTATCCAAAGCTGTTAAAACAGATCATGTTCCAAAATGGTCAGTTTGCAAATATAGTAAGGTACACTAGATACAATTATTTAACATGTATAATGGGAAAAACCCAAAATAAATTAAAAAAAAAAATAAAAGAATTGCAGGGTTTTAGTACTTCACAAATCTCTCCCTTCCCTGACCACCCATGTCAAACTGAGCATTTACAAGACCATATAAAAATCACCTGAAATTCACAGACACAGAAACATCAAGATCATCCTGGTAGGTGGATTTCAAATTGCTCCAAACACCTCTTGGTTATCTGATTTATCTTGCCCTTGCAGGACAGGTCATTGCTTACACCTCTAAGTGACTCACAGGTACAGCTGTCATGCCATGACACAGAATGTTGTCTTGTCAAGCAAGTCAGAGAACTAATATGGATCTGGTAGATGTAGAAAGCAATCTCTGGTACAAATATCCAGCACAGGAAAGCTAAGTGCAACCATTCTTCTTGAAACTCTGGGATGCATTTGGATTTCAGCTGTGCTACCCTACTTCTGAATTAACCCCACCACTCCCAAATCAAATCCATGCAGCAGACCAAGTATGAATGTTTCTAAGAGTTATAAGAATCTTTATTTTTTTTATTAAATGTGAGACTAAGCATCTAACGGAATGAGGAAAACATGCATTTATCTTTTTTATGATAATTAACACCCATGGTCGCCAAATGTTAAGAACACAGTCAAAAGAATATTCTTGATTTCTCTGAGTTCTTTGTGGTTGAGTCTTAAAACCAATGAAATGCTAAAAATGTGTGTGTATGCAAGCATACATACATGTTTGCACTGAATATAACAAATATCTTGAAAAACTGGTATTTGGAAATATCAGATCAAATACTTTCCACTTTACAGATGGAAAATATTCCTGTTCTGTTTCAGTGGTCTAAAGATAAAGTGGTCTTGCTGACTGTTAGCCACCTTTCCTTTCCTTTCCTTTCCTTTCCTTTCCTTTCCTTTCCTTTCCTTTCCTTTCCTTTCCTTTCCTTTTCCTTTCCTTTCCCTTCTTCTCTTTCCTTCTCTTCCTTTTCCTTTCCTTTCCTTCTCTCCCTTTCCTTTCCTTTCTCTTTCCTTTCCTTTCCTTTCCTTTCCCTTTCCTTCCTTTCCCTTTCCTTTCCTTTCCCTTTCCTTTCCTTTTCCTTTCCTTTCCTTTCCTTTCCTTTCCTTTCCTTTCCTTTCCTTTCCTTTCCTTTCCTTTCCTTTCCTTTCCTTTCTCTGTTGATGCTGACAGTATTTCCTGTGTTGTTTAACTCAAGCATCCTACACTGGGAAGTGCTTATAGACCAGTATTTGCATTCTTGCACATGTAAGAGAAGGAAAACAGGATGATAAAACTGAAGCAATATTAAGTACCCAAACTGCTAACAGCAGGTGAGCTTTAAGTGTTTGTATGCATCTCAGCAGCCTGTGACATTTTCACATCTTTTCCTTTGCATGAACATTATGACTTTTATTTTTGATGCTCTTAAAATAGTTCAGTTCTCTATCTCTAGCACTATTTTTTTTCTGCCCATTGTACTCAGCCATTATTGTTTTCTTTTCTCCTGCCACTACGATGCCATCATTAGGCTTTTTTAAAGATCATGGAAGGAGGTGACCTGCAATTCAACAGAGAACAGTGACATCAACAGCTAGATCAAGAAGTAGAGCAAGAACACCTTTCCATCACTAGCAGTCCTGGCAGTATTGACCACATCCTTGATGACTTGTGGTGCAATCATTTTTAGCTCCAGTGTCAAGGCGTTATATCGTGCACTGAGTCACAGTCAATATCCCTCTTTTTATAGGGATTTATAGGGAGTTAAGGGGAGCTGGGGAGAAGATAAGTTTTGCTTTGCCACTGATTAACTCATCCTTTCAGAGTAACCTGATTGAATTCAAGCTGGGTGAAAACAAAATCAAACCTCAAACCTGTCTCCTTCATCTCCCCACCCTATGGGAGTTCATTGTAGAGTTCTGAGAAGGCCCTGAGAAGCCCAATGAAAGTCCTTCACAGGCTAGTGAAATCTGGGACACAAGTCACAGTGTGGGAAGAAAAGAGCTGTCAATGCCCAACTATCTGTGGCAGCTGTCAACCCTGACCTTCAAAAGATCTTTGGCCCAACAGTGAGCCCTCACCACTCATTACCATGAAAATTGTGGGGAAAAAAAAGGCTAAATTTTGCCTGGCTGTTTGATGGCAGACAAATATACCATGGTAATCTGTAATATCAAAGAATTACTCTTCTCTTCAAGTTTAAGACTACCTGCCCTGACCTTTATCATCAATATCTTCATTTATGGGCACTCCTTTAGAAAAAGAAAGCCAAATTATCTTACAGGCTGAGAGCTATTATTCTACTGATAGTCTCCAAAGTGTAACACAGAGAAATAAAGTCTCTCTTTTTGACTGTGCTAGGTAATGCTGAATATTACATTTTACTAATTCAATCCACTGTCCTAGTATAGTTACAGTTGTTATGCTTATTAATATTTAATGCCTTATTTCTAGAGACAAGTTGCCTCTAATAATGAGAATGGAAGTGATTTTCCAAGAGGTCAAATATTATAGGATAAGTTGGAAATGAAAATATTTCCATCTTAAAATCCACACAGGATTGTGATATACAATGGACACATACTGATGACATTTCACAACTGTAAAAACACCTTTTCTTTAATGTTACCATTGATATTTTACTAAATAAAATTAAGATAATTAAAAGATGATTAAAACTCACAGGAAAAAATTAAGAGCAAGGAAAAAAATGAGAGGAGAAATGTCTTGCTAAATTAAGCATCAACTTCTAACACAAAAAAAGTGATTCTTATTTTACAACTGAGAGAATGACATACTAAAAATAGCAGGTATTTTAAAATATAAGATAAGCATATATTTGCTCAGGGAATATAATGAAAATATTTTTTAATTCGTGATCCTCATAAGCTGAGATTTAAATAGCACAGAATATAAAAGCCTCTTTCTGCCTAAAAGAATCATAAGCAACAGTCACTAGCAGCAAATTGAGAAAATATCTACTTACTGTACAAATTGTACAATGAATTAAGGGTTTTAATTATTTTTTAAATTGAGAATTTAGAAAGATTTTTGAAGACCACTATGGTCAGTAAAACTTCCTTCCAAATTTCTTAATATAGGTGAGTACATGAGAATAGAAAGTTCATACACCTTATCTTTGTCTTCTGTTCTTCTTTACTGACAAAACCAAATTTTCATCACAAGGCCAAACAAGGGAGCCAGTCTGCTCCACATGTTAACTGTGATTATAAAATAATTTTCTGCACTGATTATTGATTGTGGCCAAAAGATATGATTTTTCAGGTCTGATATATCCAAAAAAACATTTTGAGTTTAAGAATGTTGATTGATAAATGTGGAAACCCTCAATATCACCTTAATGCATCTCTTACTACATAAGAGATGTAAGAAGACACAAACAAAACAAAGCTTTCTCACCTGCTGCAATACAGTGGATAAAAACTGCAGCTTTAAATGAAGATCAAAAGCCTTTTGTTTTTCCTAGATAGTGGGAAAGCAGTTAAATAAAAAGGCAGAAAAATTATATTAACAGCTACAGAGGTTAACAACTATACAGGTTCAGACTTACAGGGAAGTTTAGGATAAACCGCAAGGATAAAGAAACTACCAAGATTAAAATAGCATAAAATTTCAATTTTACATTTATTACTAAAATATTTAAAATAAAGCAATGCCTAATTTAATCTTACTTATGAGATTTAGACTAACAGACTTCATTGAGACAGAAATTGCAAATCACACACAATTGTTTATAGAATTAATCAGAGGGAAAATACTATTTCTACCATCACAAAAAGTGTCACTAGGAATGGAAAAACACTTTTGCAGCAGTGTTACGAAAAAGATGAAAAGCCAGCTATCTTCACTTTTGGAGTGTACATGGTAGCAATTTGGACAGTAGTTACCAAAGAGTCTGTACCTCACTTATGCCACAGTCAGATGCCCATGTGAGAAACACCTGATGTCTTGTGCCAAATCACTTCCTACTCTTTGGTGCTGGACTCACTGTCCCAAAACAAACAAGTAAAACCCTTCATAGTACAAGTCTCCAGTGACCAGCCAGTAGGCTTTCAGCAATCTCCCTAATTTCCTTAGGCCTGTTTAAACTGAACTGACTGGTTTTGCTGTGAAGTAATGACTAAACCACAGCTGCCCTGCTGGCTGTGCTGTGACAGAGGTATCTTCCAGCTGAGGAGCAGCATTTCCCTGAAACTCTTCCACCTACATCTGAAAGACCTCAGTTTTCACTTCCCAGTCTTGAGGCAGTTTACAAAAGAAGACAAAAGAGTAGTAAAAAATAGTCTCTTTTCCCACTATTTTGTTCCAGCAGCTTACACTAATGTTCACTGCTTTTCTGCAACTGTATCTGTAGAATAGCTTGGACATTTTCTCCCTAAGTAAATAAATCTTTGGCAAGGACAGAACTGAAGGAGATTCCCCTTGCATGCACACTACAAGAGCTGGCTTGGGTGAGCGTGCAGGCAGGTGCCAGAACTGAGACTATAAGAAAAAAGCTGTTTACAAAGATACTGCATTCCCCAAGTGAAGGCAGCTGAAGTGTCACCTCTTCTGCCCTTCACTAGTAGATCCAACAGGGCTTTGATTCAGTTGCTTAAACACAGGTAGACAAAGTACAATTTGAAACAGCTTGGAGTGTGTGAGGATTTTGAAACAACACTGTCTGATATGACATGGACCTGGGAGATTCACATTGCTTCTGGACTAGCAGCTTAAGGCCCTGTGGGACACTCTAAGATATCTCAGATGGTCTATCTACATCCATATTTACACAACTGCACTGAGCCCAGGAAGTGTCAGAATTGGAGGTACACAAACAACCCTTCTTGCTTTGGAAACTTTAAAAAATAAATGTTCATGGTCTTGATGCTTGAAACAGAAGACTCACATTTTGACAAAATAAACTTAGGATCAGCTTGATATTTCATACTAAGACTGATTAATAATAGCAAATACATTGGAGAAACACCTTGAATGGGAATTTTGTCCAGCAAACCACTTAAACCTCAGTTTAAAGCTGAACATATACTTGACTGGTTTGATAAATTGAGAACTTAAAACTTTGGATCCATTAGCCCAATGTGAAGATTATTGTCTCATACTGCTTTTCACCTTCCGTAACCCAATTTTTTTTATCTGCTGTCATTGAAAATCCTGTGCATAGATTATCTGCAGTTCATAAACCTTAAAGACCACTTTTTACAATGCTGTCCACATTCAGTTTTCAATCCTGGACTTTGGTAGACTGCCCAGATAATTAACATAATTTTAAAAGCAATGATCTATGAAAACACAAGAATTAATCTGAGCATCTTGCACACAAAACTGTGAAACAACAGACACACAAATAACTTCCAAGCTGTTAACCCAGGAAGATATCATTGTACTGCAGTGTTCAGCATTACTACCATAATAGCAGCAATTTAGTAAGCTACTGTACTTACGCTGTTGTGTTTTCTGGACAACGTGATCCACTGGTTCTCCTTTAGAAACTTTTATTCAGAGAGTAAACTTTTACTTCTAAAGCTTTTAGGCATATGAAGCTGGATGGCAGTTTCCTATAAACCCCTTCCTGAACCAAGACCCCAGCCAAAATACTCAGAAATTCAGGCAGTTGCAAGATAATGATCACAAAAACTACGACACCATTTCTGTGAGGACAGTGCCTGCACCAGCACAAATGCCTCAAGAAGCCCTGCCACCAGGAGACACAGGCTCTTGGTACTCCAGCACTGCTGTGTGAGCCTCCCAGACATCCCTGCCGTGATGCTTCAACAGGTCTGCGCTGTACAGGAGGGATTCACTGGCATGTGCATGCCCAATGACATTCTCCAGCTCCATCGAGGCTGCGAGCAGAGTCTCTCCAGTGACTGTGTCCAGTGAGCCCCACGCTTGCCTGACCTCCCTTACTGAGTCCTGGGCACCCCCTCCAAGGCCAGCCCTGGGCACAGCCACCAGCACACGCACCAGGGAGCTGGCTCTCTCTTCTTCAGGAACATGCACCCACATGCACAGCAACTGGATATTCTTCTTGCTAAAAAGACAGAGGCCAGGCAGATTTTCTAGCCAGTCTCAATCTCATTATGCCAGTAGTTGAGCAGTGCTAATTTACCTGGTGAAAAAAGCAAGATGTATTCTTGAAACAAAGGAAATAGGCCTCTGGCAAAAACCAACATGAAAATATTATTCATAGTTCATGCTTTCCCCAAAATAAATATTTTTAAAACCTAAGAAGAATAAAATTTTACCAGAGGATGGAAGCATAAATATTTAATGAAAAGATGATTTATGCTGTTATTCATACTGTCAAGAGACTTGGGAGGTTTCACTTAGGAAGCAGGATCCCGCTGTGCTACTTAACAAACTCGCTTAGAGGCTGTCATTCAGAGAAGAGCTATTGTGTCATGTAGTAATGGCAACAGACAACAACAGGATTTAAACAAAGTTACTAAGCCTTGGTTGTAAGATTCTCTGAGCAGAAGTAAATGCATAAAGCGATTTAAAGAAATTCCTTAAGCACACACCACATTGCATCAAGCTAATGCAAAGAGGAGGGAAATTCCACATTACTATGGAAGTTTAACTCGCTTGCTCATTGGTATATCATAAGGAAGTTGCAGTGCTAAGTAGAAGGTGACAAAAAACACAAGTAAGGTTTTAACAACTATTTCAATTTTCATGCTATGTTTGAAAAAATGGCAGGGGCTAATCTGTTTTTTAACATAATCTCCATAGTTTCTGATAAAGTGGTCACAGGGATAGACTGCATTCAAATTGCAACCTGCCAAAATAGCCTTCTAGAATGTAATTCTGGGATATACCATGAAATAGAGACCCAGTCAATTTATCTTCATGAAAGCATTAAAAGAGAAGGAGAATGGATAGAGGAGACTGTGAACTAAACACATTCCATTTATCGTGCTTGACACTCTCAGGATCAGTGCCATTAAGATACTTCAAAAAGAATTTACATTTTGCTTTTTTTCTTTAGGCATTCATTTAGGGTTTGGTGGAATAAAGCAAAAACTAACCAATCAATCAAATAAAAAAAGAGCAAGACAGAAAGAATTGTGCAAATTGTTGTGCTACTAAAAGATGTTTCACTAAGACAACAGTTGTACAATTTTAATTTTGGTTTCTTCACACCTGAAGTTTAGAGGGGCTGAAGGCCAACTCTACCCTAAACACGTCTTTTGGTGAAAACCATGGCCTTTCACTGCACAAATAAGACAAGTGGACTTTTCAGGGCTCTGAATACCCCAGAAAGACCATTAATTACTTCTGTAGCTTAAGAAGCACAAAATATTTTCCATAAAAACAAGCCTGCTGCAGGATTATGTTTGTTTAAAATGAGAGCTGTGAATCTCCACAAGACCATTTTAGGCAATCACAAACTGAGGGATAATGAAAATGAAGGTGCTGAAAATCTAAGAAGATTTAAGTCTGTCCCAAAATTAACTTGTGTTAATTAATACCGACCTAAATCCTCAAGTATCCCAAATGAACTAAATAATTAACTCAAAGGTCATCATATTCAAATTTGCATCTTAAAGGTAGACATACAATTCAAAACCTCAATCTGAAGCGAGAACTGAGAGTCCATAAATGCCAATCAACTTCAGCTAACTCTCCATGAAGGATACCACTTCTACCACTGCTTCAGATAATAATATACTAAATATCCCCTTAAAAGCATCAGCTCAATGTGTGATTACGTGAGATTCCCAGTTTCTATTTAAATTCTAATTAAAACAGAAGTCCTGGTTTTTAAAGGTGCAGATAGATGAAGGTCAGCTAAGCACCAGGTACCTAATTTCCAGTGATTCAAAAACAATACATGTTTTTAAGTCTTATCCTACGGTCAGGTGTACAAGAACTAAAAATTCCCAGCAATTTAAAGCTGCTGAAGTGCTCCAGAATAAGCTCATGAGAACAGAAGATTAAAGACCAAGAGAGACAAGCAGCATGGCTAAAATAAAAGCAAGATGGCTAAAGTATAGTATTTATGCTCAGGAACAAAAAGCAGAATCTAGGCACTCCAGCTCTCATTTTAATGGTGCAGTGTTGGGGAAGATGAAACACAAAACCCTTATAAATATGATTGCCTGGCAAAATATTTTGAGTATATGGAAACTATAAGCAAGACTGAAATAAAAGCAAGCTTAGAGATACCAAGCCTTAGTTACTGAACAACTGGAAAACAATAGTATGGCCACTGAAGGTAATCCCCTTTTGATGGAACAATACTCTCTGCTTGCAGACAGGTCCAAGGGTCAGAGCAGACCCTACTAGCTTGGCAGAAGTGGTCCACAGAGTAGTTTTTAGGGTTTAAAATGTAACACAGCATAGTAATGTAATGATTTTTATAGGCTGTATGTAAATGCTATAGGATTTGTATCTTGTACTAGATTGGTTAGTGAGAATTATAATATTCAGTGCAGAAGAAAATGTATTGTATTGTAATGGGAACTTCGTCTTCTTTTACTCTTCTTCTGTCCTCTTTTCATTTTGCTCTTATTCTTTGCTCGCTCTCTCTTGCTCACTCTCTCTTTTGGGCTCCTCTTTGGGGCCTGCTCCAAGCTGTGGCTGGCTCCCAGCAGGGCCCCTGCACCCAGGCCCTTTGCAATAAACCCCAAGTTCCAAGACCTGGCTTTGGAAATCTCTCGTCTCTGTCCGTCCGTCCCGACTGTCCTACCACCCATCGCATCCTACAATGCTGAACTAATGCTTCTGTATATTTAATTTGAAACCTGATGCCCAGCTCAGGAGGCTGTCTCTGACCAATAGTGGTTAGTGATGGAATGAAAGATCTGTAAATCCCTACAAACGTGCATTTTCCAACAATCAGAATTTTTAAAGAGAAAGCATATTGGGACTTCTGGATTTGAAAGCATCTAAAATCATTGATTGCCTGAATATAGGTTCTCTTATGCTTGTCTTTCACATGACATCTACTCATCCTAAAGTTATT
This sequence comes from Zonotrichia leucophrys gambelii, assembly GCF_028769735.1. NCBI lineage: Eukaryota > Metazoa > Chordata > Aves > Passeriformes > Passerellidae > Zonotrichia > Zonotrichia leucophrys. Next base: position 45,545,601 of record NC_088171.1, on the reverse strand, counting down.
GCATCTTTTATGAGTTTGGGTATGTCTCTATTTTACACTGCCACAGCCCCAGCTGGTTTTATACACTGTCATCTTCAGTATTTCCTGGTAAGATGTTGGCCAGCCAACTTTCCAGAGAGAAGGCACATGTCAGATGATTTAAAAGTACCTTTAAGGACAACTGAAAGACTTGTCAAGAATAAGAATGAAAGCAGGGTGCTTGTTTCTCTACACCTGGAGAAGGTTTCCCTGCCAATTCCACTGAATTCCAGACCATGAAGAATACTGGAGTATTCTGGTTTCTTTATTACAGACGAAAAGAGTATATACTGTGACCATTAATGAAGATAACTTTTTTTTCCAAATCAAATAAAGGATTAGGAAATCCAAGCATTCCTTTTTTTGCTGAACACGGTAAGCACTTCTTTTTTAAAACTTAAAAAAATGTTATTGAGGAAAAAGATATTAATCTTTGCTGGATTTTAGATAACTGACATACAAATTTGAAAGAAATAGCAAAATTAGGAGAGGAAAAAACCTGCTAATATTACTCTGCAGATGCATGCAGATGAGTAAGTACACCAAAAACATACATTCAGCATTTTCTGTTCTCAGTCCTCTATACAGGAGCATTTCAGAAAGTCCTCTTTACAGCCTTTAATTCTGGATTTCATTTGCATAATGTTATAACCCCAGCTAGCCCATATATGCTGCTGAATAATGTGATATTGCTGTTTTGTCTTGGCAAAACAAACAGAAATAAATTAAATGCTGCTAACAAGCCTGGACAATAAATCCTTTATGTGATTTCTTTGGAAAGGTTGTGTGTACATCATGGAGGTATTTGCACATGTGATAACAAAGGTATTTACACTCCTGTGTAGTCCATGGCTAAATAACTCAGAATCAAAGAGTCACATGCTCCTTATATTTGGAATGTAAGGGGATCACCTAGTCCAACTCTTCTGCTCAAACCACATGCCCAGGGCTGTTGTCCAGTCAGATTTTGATTATATCCAACAACACAGACTTTACAATCTTTCTGGGAAACTTATTCCAGTATTTAAACAGGAACACAGTGAAAAAGCTTTTCATTTGGATGGGATTTTTTGTATTTCAGTTTGTGCCCACTGCTTCCATTCCTATTGGAGGAAAGAGTTGCATTTCCACTTTATTTCCCATAACAAACACTCCCCATTCTCCCCTATTAGATATTTAAATACATTGAAGAGATTCTCCCAGACCTTCTCTTCTTTTCTTGGATAGACAATTCCAAACTCTCTCAGCCTCTCCTCCTATGAGGAGATGCCCCATTTTTTTAATCATCTCTGTGGCCCTTCACAGGACTCATTTCAGTGTGTCCATGTGTACCTTCTACTGGGGAGCCCCAAACAGGACACAGCACTCCAAAAATGGTCTCACCAATTTCACTGAACACAGATGCATAAGCTAATCACTTCCCACGTTTAGGACTTGCATTTCCCTTTGCATTTGACTGCTAGAAGTCTTGTTAAAGCCAAAATAAACAATACTCATAGCTCTGAATGTCTCAGATTGCCCTGATCTTTCAAAGATGAACCTCACAATTATATGGGCCAGTTCCCTCAGGTCTTGAAAGTGCATCCCCATCAGACACCATGCACATGTCCAGATCCCAGTTTTTGAAATGTTTGCTAACCTGATCCTCCTCTACCAAGGATAAGCCTTCACTGCTCCAGGCTTTCCCATAGGTCTCAGGGGCCTGGGATTCTTGAGGGAAAATCTTACGCATAAACTGAGGTAAAAACAATGTTGTGTAATAGCCTTTTCCACGTTCTGTGTCACCAGATCACTGCAGTAGTGGCCCAGCTTTCCCTCATCTGCCTTTTGCTGCTCATGGACCTGTAGAACACTTTTTTCCCCCTTTGTGTCTCTGGACACATTCAGCTCCAGATGGGCACTCGCTTTTGTGACGCAGTTCCTGTATTCTTGGACAGCACCTCTATCATCTGCCTGGATTACTCCATCCTGTTTTCACCTCCCAGTGTATCACCTCTTTAAACACCTTTCATAATATAGCAAATATAACAAAATATACAAAATATATAGAAAAATATAACAAATATAACAAAACATCTTTCAAATTATGACAAATAGATTTCCTTTAGAGAGTTGTCCACATTCCTTGTCAAAGCTGAGCTGCTGTGCACATAATACACCAAAAGGCAAGTCAAGATATGGAGCAAACTAGAATAAACCTAAGTGGAACTAAGGAATTAGAGTGCTTGACTGGCAAGGGGCACCACTGGGCTCCTCTAGCACTAAATTCAAGCAAACCACACAATCTGAAGAGAAATTCAGAGGTAGAAAGAGAAGAGAGGAGGTGGTAAATCCTGTGAGTGACACTGAAATCTGGTATCTAAACTGCAAGGGTGAAATGGCACAAATGAAGGATCTCAGGCACTATTAGAATTGACACCATATTTCAGTTTCATTAGAAAATGTTACTACTCTCAGAAGCTGACAGGGCAACAGGGTTGGAAAGCTTTAAAGAAACACTGAATATTTTTATAGAAATGCAAAAGAAGAATCTATGCCATCAGCATGAACTAGATAATACTACAAAGAGAGGAGCAACTAAAAGGATGGAAAAAAAACACTGGTTAGCAAGGACACAAAAAAAGAAAAACTGGATATGCTTTTAAAATCCAAAAATGTAAGTCCATTTTCAGTCAGTATAAATTGACATAATTCCATTAATATCACCCAGTTAACAGTTTTGTTGCACAGGCTAAGTTCCCTGCTTGGAACTGATGCTGTAGACTTTCTGTTCCTCACAGAGAGGAAAACATTAACTTTTATCTGTTAAGAGGTTCAGGCTTAGACCAGTATAAAGAACTTCAGTTTTTTTTAAGCAACTGTGTTCAGTTTTCTAGCCAGAATTTTCCTTTTTGCATTCTAACTCTTACAGTATTATTCCTACTCCTTTCTAACTACCACTTACCTTCTTTAACTCTTCCTGGATACTTCTGCCATTTTCCTCTGAGGACAAACTCTCCTTCTGGTTTTCCAGATCTATTCCAGGTTCTGACTCTTGTTCTTCACCAGATGATGTTTCCTTGTCACTCATTTTAGCAGCAAGCTGAAATAACCTGGATTTAAGCTCATCCTCCATAAGTTCAGGCTTGACATCATGGTGCTGATCCTCATTGCTTACATCTGTTTCTGATAAATCATCAAAATCCTACAAAGACATTAGAAAAACCATATAAAATCCTGTGTAGGTATAGAGAGAAAAAGTTCTAGCTATATTTTAGTTCTAGCTATATTTTTCTAGCTTTCTAGAAAATATAGATATGATCACTCTGCAGGGAAGCCAGAAAGAAAGCACACAAAGTGTTCTGATAAAAAAGGAATGCCAGTAAACCAACACTTGCTGGATTATATTCATCATTCCTTCTTACTTTCATGTTATCTAAAAAGGAACTGAAAATCACTATGTATGTATGTATGTATGTATGTATGTATGTATGTATGTATGTATGTATCTATCTATCTATCTATCTATCTATCTATCTATCACTATCTATCACTATGTGTGCAACTAATAATACATGCCAGTATTTCCAGCACTGCCATCCCTTGCAGGCACAGTGCAGATAAAAGTGTGGTGTGGGAATGAAATAACCTGTAACCTGGCAGTTGTGTTCAGCTTTCAGTTGAAAGCTGTGCTTTCATTCCCTGACTGCTTGGTCTTGAGCATTATCCATGTTATTCTTAAAAACTGCTGGAAACAAGTTTTGAAAAATTCCTATTTTGTTACATGATGTGACTTAAATTGTCAGCTTTCCCAGTGATTATTTGCATAAGTAGATCCTCTACAGAGATGATTTTTTTTTTCCAAATGCCAACCTCTGTGGAGCAAGTTCAATCTTCAGAAGCACTTTCTGTTCTGAGTCTTGGATCCTTAAAGCTGGGAAATACTTAAAGGGTCAATTAAATACAGTGGGTGCTACAGACTCGGCCACAAGTCCCCTTGGAAGCTGAAGAGAAGAAAAGCAAAATCTTTGCCCAGCATTTAATAAAGTGGAAAGGGGGACAGTTTTGTCAACCCTTGCTAACAAATTCTGAGAATATCTTATAGTTGTTCTACAAACTAATCCCCAGGTATGTATCAATTAATTTTATGGATCTGTGCTGTCTGATTAGGACCCAATTTGCCCTAATTTGTACTACAGTCCCTGGAGATAGACAGGCACCTCCCAGAGCAACCTGTTCCACTTATAGCATTTGCTGCCTTCTGGAAGTGTTCTCTCCCTGCTGACTGCTGAGAGAAAGTTTTGAATCATTAGCTTGTTTGGTGCTTCAGCCAAGTCCATGAAATAAGATGGTATTAGGTAGGTTTAAAAGTGACAGATATTTTGAAATGGAACATAGTTGTGCAAAACCACCCAGAAGGTGGCTATGAAGAATTCGGCCTGGGACCAGAGTGGCAGGCACATCTCAGCAGGCCTAGGAGGATGATTTGGAGCAATTCTCAGAGAGGAAATTATTCCTATCTGCCTTAGGTTCTCATACTGTGACAAGACCAGACACTGCTGGAGAGACTAAAATCTGTGTTCTGTCTTCCATTCATTTGGAAATACATAAACAGGAGCAGCTGTAGCAGCACTGTTCAGGGATGAACCAATTACCTCCAGTTCTCACAGGAAATGTTAACTCTGCCCACTCCTTCACAAACCATACCCCCAAATTGCTTTTAAGGGATTGACACATCATGTTCATAATGTCAGTTCTCATCTTTCATACAGTAAACTATACTGGAGTGTTCAGCACTTTCACAGTGTTCTGGACAATTTTTGTCAGCAGTTATTTGCAATTCAATCAATTACACAACTAAATGATTCCTTTATAGTTCACTTTCAGTATGCAGAAGGCCCTTTTAGAAAATCAGGATTTGAAGGAACAACAGAAATTTGAGAGCTACAATGGAAGGGGAACCATGGGTTTATGCTGAAACTCTTTTCCCAAACAATCAGCTTCTGCAAAATAAAAAGCTTTTCCTCCTAAAAAGCTGTTCAATGATCAAAAACAAGATTTAAAACCAGTGTGCTTTAAATTCAGTTTCATAATATGACCTTCTCTTATATACATGTAAAAGACTGGTGCATTTCACCTCTTAAATTAATCTCTACCATAACGATGTTTCCTCAAATTGCAAGGGAAGTTTTCTTCAGATGTTTCTTGCACATCACTCCACAACTCATTACAAATATCATTATTACACTCCAACCAACACCCTGCCAAATGACCAGTACTCACAAGTCACTAAGCTACTATTACAAATACCCCTGAAATCTGCTGCTGAATCAATCAGTCCATCAATTTGTACCCAGGAAAGAAACAATCATAATTTATGTGATATACAGGATAGAAAACCCAGCCAAACTGTATGCTTGTATTTTATGAGACTACAGTTTAGTGAAGATACAGCTCATTAAACCTGAGGTATTTATAGCTTGGCATCTAGTCTAAGCTAATTAATGGAACTCCTCTTTACTTGGGTGACCTCCACTTATTTAATTGGTACCTCCAAAAATTGGTACAGCTCTGATCTACCAAAACCTGGTTTAGGATTACAGCTCTGCACTAGAGGTGTGGGCTTACTCCAGCAGTGTTGAGGAAGACTGAACACGATTTAACTTGAGATCAAGTCTTCAAGGAAAAGAAGAAAATCCCATTCTATGCAGACATTTGAGCAGATCAATCTTGTACAGACAAGAATTTGTTATCCTGGTTCAAACGAGCTTATGGATGGGTATATAAAATCTAGTGGAGCAGTGAGGGAGGCCGGCAGTCCAGAGTGGTGGATTTTCCCACACCTCCTTCTCACTTCTGTACTGACAGACTTCACTGTGCAGCTGAACATGCACCAGTCCTCTGGGGGCTTCTTAAATAGATCTGCTTAGCTTTAACTGCTTAGCAGCTTTATTGGAGTAGCAGTGCACAGATACACCCGTGGGAAGCACCACTAGTTAATCTAAAGAATCTGTATTGACAACAGCAATATGACAACTCCTCTCAATCCCCCAAAAATACCAGGCTTCATAGAATCACACATGGCAGCAACTTAAAGATCTTTTTGCTAGGTCTGCCAGCACAGATGAAAGTAATGAGATGCCTTGGCAACTCCAGAGTCTCATTCTGCATTAGCTAAATCTGTGTTTTGAATACATATTGTTTCTTGAGAGTATTGACTGTATTACACTGGGCTCAGGTATGTCTATAACCCCTTTTTTAGCTTCCCAGCCTCCTTTAAATGAGTGGGTGGATTATCTATATTGGCTAGAGCTGTTAATTCCTGTGCACATGCAGAGATAATGGTACCTTACACTGCTGCACTTTGTGGTTTCTGTTAATAGAAGGCTGCTTGACTTGTGTGTTGGGCTTTTCAGATAGTGGCAGAAAATTATTTGTGAGGAGATTATACCTCTTTCATGGACTGACAAGTTAAAAAATGCATTAGCAGCCATGAAAACAATAAAATAAATAAACTGAAAGGTACTACTATTATTAGTGAATAGATCCATTCAATTCTGTTTTACTTTACTGTTTGTGTTTTCACTCTTTCTGGTAAGTTTAATGACATTTTTGTGCCATATAAGTGTGTAAATTCCCATTTGCATCAATCAGCAATACATTATGCTAATAACTGCAAACAAGAATAAAGGGCTACCATTTTATCTGAAAACTGAGTTTCTGTGACGGCCTGGCAGACTGAAACAGCCATGAACCCAGTTTCACTAAAAGAAAATCAAGTGTTTCTATGCAAGCATAAGTCTTTTAGGAGACAATGAAAACAACAAATACACCTTTACTCACAAAAAGTGTCCAAATCCTTGCACACAAATCGCTGATAAGTCAATGTAACCAGAGTAGATGGAAAAGAAATACAAAAGAAAGATGCTCCAGAACAAAATCTATGTTCAACTATAAATTCCTGTGAGAAAGTTCCATTCATATAGGAAACCAAAAATTGGAAACGAAAATTTTTAGGAGAATACACAAACTGTGAGGTTTGCAGGCAGTTTCTCATCAAGAGCCAGAGTGATTTCAGGGAGCTGTTCTCAAAGAATACATCCCAAGCGCCATCCCGTGGGAGCAGGCAGCCTGACAGTGCTCACCCCTCACCTGGCTGCAGGGCTGTAATTAACAGGTGGGGGCTCCTAATCAAAGAAGCAAACTCATAATGAGGGCACTTCTTTCACTTGAAGCAATTAAGCCACTCCAGTTTGCATCAGAAACATAAGAACTTCAGCTACATTAAGCAACAGTCATATCCTTCTCTCAAAAAGATAATGGGAGTCAATAATCATTATTACTAATAGTATCAACTATTATTACAATTATTAATAATAAAAGCAGATAATTATTGGTGGATTAAGTGCCCATTTTTTGTAAGAAGTTACCATTTGAAAAATAATCATTTAAAGCAAGGTTGCATTTTCCAGTTCAGTTACCTCAGAAATATGTCTTTTGTGGTATATAAGCAATCAGATATTACTTATAGCAGGACTGGTTTTATCAGGACAGTTTTCATATCTTGCTTCATGACTGTGCTTATGGTGTCTCTACAGACAGCTCAGTAAAGGAGCTTGTTCTTTTACTTATCATTAAGCAAAAAATTCCACAGATACAGCACATCTTGGTATCTGTTCTCAGGTTTCCCCTTCTAAGGCACTGAAGACTTTAAACAAAAAATTCTCTCTCAGTCACAAAGTCGGCATTCCATTATTGTGTCTAAAATATATTTTTTTTAAAATGCCACAGTATTATCCTACTCTAGGAATTGGATCCTGATTAAAAAATACCCAATTTTAAATTGAAATTCAGTTATGAGTTATGAACTGACTACAGTTTTTCCAGAAACTGTAAGCAGGTTCCATAACTGCTTACAACTCTCTAGACTCAGAATAAAAAAGAAAAAGGGCTTGTTTTCATCTCACTGAGAAACCTGGAGAGTAAAAAACAAGAAAGCAGCTTTCACTATATGAAAATTAAAAATGAAACCCCAACTTTTAGACCGATAAACTGAAATCCTGTTCTACAATGATGACGAAAACATAATGGTTAACAAATTATCATGTTACTAGTACAATGCAGTAAAATAAGATTATATTCCAATGCAGTGAAGTACTGAAAAAGTGTTCCTTTACTGCAACTGACATATAATCTGTTATTCACTGTCTAATATCTTGGTTCAACAAGAGTTTGTATGGTCTCTGCAATCTCTGCATAATCTCATAATGTGAAAAGCTATGCCTAGTTTAAGACCCTGCAGTCAATCTTTCTTAAGTCTATGCTGACTGCAGTTCTTCACACACCGACACTATTAATTTTGTAGAACTGTTTATATGTAGGGCTCTCCCTGCTGCAGCCTCAAATCAATCATTTTACTAAGATCAATACAAAATTCTGGGGAATATATGAAACTCTGACATCCCTTTAATCTCATTTACCTGAGCACTGTAAATGATGTCTGGCTAATTCATTTTCATACATTAAATCAGGTTCCCCACACACATTGCAATTTTACTTGCTTCCTAGAATTGTTCAACCAAATAAACACATGCAAACCCACCCATACATAAACTTCCTAAATTCTTTGTAGAAAGGATTATCCAGCACTGGAACAGGCTGCCCAGGGAAATGGTTGATACACCATTCCTGGAGGTATTTAAAAGACATGTAGTCATAGCACTTAGGGACAACGTTTTGTGGTCGGCCCTACAGTGCAGGGTTAACAGCTGGACTTGATGATCTTAAAAGTGTTTCCAATCTAAATGAGTCTATGATTCTATAAAGTCTCCAGGACTTTCTCTGTGAGCTCTGATCTTCCATGCTCTGTATATTGTCTATTGTGACTAGGAAGCCACAATATGAATACAGACACACAGAGGTCATGAAAGAAAGAAAACAAAGTCATAAAGCTAAATGCAGAAGTCTGTGTACAAGATAACATCTTTGTGCAGTCCCTGTAAAGCCTTGTAATTCTGCCTGATGTTCCAGGAAGTCAATAATGGCCACTGATGTGTCATCAGATCACATTATATTACATCATACTTCCCTTTGAGAACTGTTGATTTTAAATATATGAGGACATAAGTGTGAATGAATCAGTACAGAACACCCTGAACACCCACACTCTGTCCTAAAAGCAGATGGAATGGGTCCAGAATTAATGACATCCAGCATTAAAACCCTGCTGAAATCTAGAATCCTAATATTGACTTACAATCAGCTGTACTGATGTTTTTCTATAGGAAATACAGGCTAGGAGCACAAGGAAAGAAAAACTGTTCCAGGCATCCTAAATTTGGTCAGATAGCTTTAAGACTGAATCAGGCTGCTTGTAATCAAAGACACAGGGAGAAGCTAGCCCTCAGTTCCTTGCTTCAGGCTTATTATTACCCTGCTGCAGCAATGATGCAGCTTCAGGATTTAAGAGGGGTAGGATGTGGGAAATGGAACTGGACAAGGGGTCAATGTTCTCCTGAGCTTGTATGCTTGCACTGCTAACAAAATTCTGGGGAACAAATGGATCCCTTAATATCAGTCCCAGGTCTGGACAAACTCCAAATAGAGGAGACTTGGCTTTTTGGTTATCCACCTGTAATTTAAATCAAATGTTTGCTGTCTTGAAGCTGTATGAACAATTTTTTGGAGTTTGAGATAGTACAGTCTGGGGGTTTTGCTTGTTTCTTCAGGTTTTGTTTGTTTTCTTAATGAAGAGACAAATTATTTAAATGGAAGCAGTTTGCAAACTCTCGCCCTATCACATCAGAACTCATCTTAAGATGACCAACTAAAAACAGACATCACTTGGACTGGATTTCACAAAAAGCCCTTTTTGAATTTCTGCTGCTCATTAGCTTTATTCCTTACCAGATTATTTGTAGACACTGCAGAGCAGATTTCCAGGCATATGAGTTATTTCTTATACCAAGAAAACAGAAGTTAAAAAAAAACCCAGCACAACAAAATAAGTGATTAATTAACATTTCTCAGCTGTTGACAAATCCTGAGGGTTTTTTTCTTAAGAGCACTGTATTTTACATCATTAACAAAGTCTTTGATTGGATGAAAGTGGCCTATTTGAGAAAAAGGTAAAGCCTGTCTAACACCCTGCTTTTTCTTCTTCTTACTTAGGAGACATAAGGAAGATAAAGCTTGCAAGAACACTCCACCTCCCACTCATGATTCACATGATATTGCCAGCATGGTTTAATTAGTTTTGCCCAGCTCTTTTTGAAAATGCATTTGGTAAGCTCAAACACAATTACCTGACTTAAATTCATCTTGTTGGCTTTTGCCTGATTCTTTTCTTCACATAAGTCTTCAGAGATGGCTTTGTTCTTCTTCCACCTTCTTGATCTCTTTTCTAAATCATAATGGACTCCTTCAGTCTCACTGCTGTCTGAATACTCCAAGCTAGTTGCCTGTGGATTGAAATTTACATCTAGTTCTCCATGGAAGTGCTTCTTTTCCATTCTGGGCCTATCACTTTGAGTTCTGCTTTGCAACCAGAGAAGTTTGCTAGGTCCTTTAGCTTCCTGGGAAGAGTTTACTGAAGATGTTTCCGAATCGGAGAGCAGTGTCTCAGTGTTGGTGTATAACCCAGAGGAGGGGGAGGTCACTGCCTGGTACTGATCGTTGCCATAAGCCCACTCGGTGCCATACTGGGAATTGGAGTAATACAAGTCGTCTGGCAATTGCCGGGGTCTCCGCCGCAGCTTGTTCAAGGCCACGTGCCAGTCATAGTCATCCTCGCTGTCCGAGCCCATCTCGTCATAGGCAGACACAATGCTGGACTCGCTCTCCAAAGCTTTGAACACCTGACTCTTTGGTTTGGCCAGCATTCGAGGACGAGGCAGGGTGACGTTCTGCAAAGCCACCCAGTTTCCATCCGTGCTTTGGAAAACAGAAGGCGGACCTATGGAAAGGAAACGAGAACAGCTGTGATTACACTGTGAGTGGCTGCTTTTACATGCCACAGATTGAAAGTTTCAACAAAACCAAAAAGTTTCAACAAAACTTTCAACAAGATTGAAAGTTTCAACAAAACCAAAATGCAAGTGCTGCTGCCACGTGAACTCTCCCATGTTGAAAGCCAAGCTGCCCTACTACTTAGAAGCCACCACTTTAAGTCATGGTGGTGACTAAAATGGGAGAGTACTTGGACCAAAGTTTTTTTCTAAAAGAATGGTTAGGAAAGACTGATGGAACATAAGCACACAGGCATGCATAAATCCTGAGTTTTGCAAATGTCTTGCGTTCTGGTGTGCAATTCTGGTCCCCCACATTGAAAATGAAAGATGGAAAAAGAATCAGAGAAGAGCAACACAGGTTGTACCAGGTTCTGAAATGGTGTCCATTCAAGGAATGATTAAGTAAGCCAGAGCTCTGCCATCTGGAGGACAGAAGACTGAGAGAATACATTCTCTTTTAGCATGGGGGAATCTATTCCAACCTAAATACTAGAGGGCATGAAATAAACTTAGAGAAATCAAGGTTTTAAACAAACAAAATAAAGTAGTGTGATGCAATGGATACCAGACCTATGGAACTTCTTGCCTAAGGTTGTTGTGGATGCTTGAAATTATCTGTGATAAAACAGAGAGGGCTATGAACATGGAGGAGAAATCCACTAAAATTTACTGAATACAGAAAAGCACTTCTAGCTGAGATAGTAATTAAATTGACAGTTCTAGAGGTTCAGAGCCTACTCAGAGGCAGTATGAAAAATACTTACTTTGTCCTAATCTCTCCTAGACTCTTGCTTATGGCTGCTATTGTTGTACCCCAGACTAAATACCAAATGTGCTGATTCTGACACAAGCACTACTGCTCTTGTATCCTTCCACACTTTCAGAATATGTTTTACAACTCCAACATAAAAACCAAAAGAAGTCACAAATATGGCCAGAAAGTGCTCTTTAACTCTCTTAACTCTGAGAATTGTATTTCTTCTAAATTTAGATTTAATTTCCAATCAAAATTGAAAATCCCCCTCCTGGGAAGTATGGATGTGCGATGACTCTGCCTTCTGCAGCACTTGAAAAATATATAATGCCATGGATTTACACAGTAATCCAGCCTACTTAATGAACTTTTCAGACTTAAGGATTCCTCCCATGGGTTCAAATTTGTTATTTTTAGAAACCTACAAAAAATACTTCATATAAACCATTAGTTTTCTCATAATGTAAGCAGAACATCACTATTTTCAAATGGACACAATATCTGGGTCTGTTGTAGAATATAATTAGGCATTTTGCATTAGATGGTTACAAATACTAGGATGAAATGAAGATTACTTTTTCCCTGAAGCTGTTCATAAAGAACATTAGTATGCAGTAAGCTGTGTGTAGTTTAAAAAAAAAACAGTCAGAGGTACACTACCATCACCAAAACACTCCCACAAAAACACAAACCAAAAATTAAATTGTAATTAAACTTAGGAGCTATGAGAGTTTTATGACAACTTTTGCAGTTCTTACTCATTTGAATCCTTTTGGCTTGTTTTCACTTCCTAAGTTTTAAGTCAATTTAGAGAACTTGAGAAAATATAATTCTTAGTCCTGCTTAAAAGGAAATCAAAATAATACTAGTTCTCTTGTAGCACTGATCAAGCAAGGATATAACTGAAGTCAGGTGTGTAAGGAGAATTAATAATTTTTTATATTAACCCCTGATTTTGGAGAAAAAAAAATCCAAACAAGCTATCAAGCACAAGAAACTCCTGCTTGTTTACTTTTCTTAACTATACTAACTAATCTAAGTATAGGGTTCTCCTGAGAGAAAGAACTTCCTCTGAGAGAAAGAATTTTCCTTAAAACATTGTTCCTTTAAACAAAGCCAACAGCTCTGCAGGATATAAATCTCCAACAGGAATTGAAATCAGCTGCACCATATTGCACAAAGGTAATGGAGAGCCACAAACTTTTTTTCTCCCCCAAACCATATTCCCTTATTCTATTTAACAACACCACATGAGAATCAGTCTACCAACCTCAATTAACTGAAGAAAGGACAGGATACTAGTTGATTACATCTTAGAGGACAAACAGGGTAGAAAGCAACTGAGACCTCTATGTTCAGAAATCTGACTCAGTTTTATCCCACTTTTATTCTACAATGTCAAGTGCTCCCTTCCTGATTTTCCAAAATGAAATCACTTGAAAGAATGTTTTTTTTTTTTTCCCACACAATTCTTTGGGCATAAGGTATAATTCATTCATGTGAAAAGGAAAAAAAGATTGAAGAAGTTTCATTGTAAGACTATTGATAAAGGCTCTTGAGTCACCATTTAAACCAATATGAACTGTAACCAAAATTAATTGTGAACTACTTTTTGGCTACATGGCTAAAAGGCCCATTGATGTTACCACACCAAACTCTGTTGAGATTTCTCTTGTTTTCTGTATCATAATACAGAGCTGCTTAATACTGCATAGGTGAGACCATTTTTTACAGATATTAGCAGTGTCAGCTATTTACTATTAGCTCAATAGGCACCACACTTTCATCACAAATGTGTTTTTAGATGAAACAAGCAGAACAAATCCTCTGCGTAGAGTGCCCAAAAAAACCTGGGTCAATTTGTGATTCTGCTGTGGTTAAGCAATTGCTAAATACTAAATTGCTCAACAGTTGAATGCAATGGGATTCAAGTGGGTGATTAAACTTTAGGAGCAAATTAACTGCTTTACTGAAAATAGGCCTTCCACTAAAATGCCCAGGAGAAAAACACTTCTGACAGTGGGCTGGGTAAGAAATTCACAGAGTAATGCATACTTGGTTAAGTTAGATTCTAGTGCTACTTTAATATTATTCTTACATGGGGGAGGAGAAGTACTGAAATTGTCTAAATTTCAGTCTCCCCAGTTACCAAGTGGCATTACAGATAAACAAATTGAACACATGGCAGCCCCAGTCCCTGGTCGCCACCAAACCCAAACACACACTGTAACTGTTTGTGCTTGCCAGTGCCTAGTGGGGCAGCTGTGGCAGCTACAGCACCAGTGAACTCACCCCACAAAGGAAGTTTTCTGCTTGTGCAGCTTCATGAACCAGTGTGCTACAGGGGTCAGATGGCTCTACAGCTGCTACAAGAGAAGAAGCAAGAACGGGCAGATTCTGCCATGGGATGACAACACTTGGAACCAGGGAATGCTGCTGCAATGAGTTCAGCTCTTCCGCTTGTGCAACTGTAGGGGTAAAAACTAGCCAATATTAGGGTGAGGGAGTTGCCTGGTGCTACACTCTTGAGGCCTTGCAAATGCTTCAGCCAGAACAAGAGAGGCAATGGAAATGGGAGCACCCCAAGAGCAGGAGCCACAACTGCAGAAGCACAGAGAGGGTTAGGTTGGAAGGGACCACGGTGGGTCAGCTGGTCCAACCAACCTGCACATGGCACAGGATTGCATCCAGGTTCTTGAATATCTTCAGTGAAGGGGACTCCACAGCATCTCTGGGCAACCTGTTCCAGGGCTTGGTCACCTGCATAGTGAAGAAGTTCTTTCTCATATCCAGGTGGAACTTTCTGTGCATCAGTTTCTGCCTGTTGTTTCTTATCCTATAGTTTGGCACCACTGAGCAGAGCCTGGATCTATCCTCTGACACCCTCCCTTCAGATACTCATACAGATTGATATCTTCTACAGTTACAACCTGTCTTTATGTCATCTAGAAGTAAGCAGGGAATTGCATTCTATCCCAGGGTGCTGATTCAGGCAGGAATGGAGCTGACTTGGAAAGCTGCTCACTATCCATCATCCATATTACATCCATACCTAATGCATGATAACAGCGGTCAGATCCAGGGGAGCTGCTGGTCTGTGGAGTTCCTACACATACAGCTTCCTGAGACAAGTTTGGAAGCACAAGTGAGTAGGGCTGCACAGAACACTGCATTTGTGAATTCATCAGAGTTGAAAATAAAGTTGTAAGGAGGAATTCTAAATGTGAATTATTTTAATGACTGGCTCACCACAAAAGCTCATGAACAGTAACTCTGTGTCATGGAAGAGATACAATGGGCTGCAAACTCCTTCAACTGGAGGACAGGTTACCAATGACAAAGAAAGGCCCTTGAGCTCTTGTGTCTTAGAAGCCCTGAAATATATCCAAACCAGTTGTCTAAACTTTGTAGCAGTCTAAAATCAACTTCACAAAGACCCAAATTTTGAATACATTTTTTAAAAGAAAGTTAACATAAGCAATGACATAACCCAATGAAATTGTGACACGGCAACATCAAATAGACATTTTACATGTGACCTCTGAAAGCACAAAGGTCAGCAGAAATGCCCTAGAGAAGGTCCTTGCTTTAAGTTGTATTTATTCCACACATGAGTGAGAACCAAAAAAAGAATCTTATTCGTACTAGAAATATTTACTTGTTTCATTTAGCCTGTCTACACTCTTCCAGCTGGGCAAAGCAGAGTGCTTGTGTTCCTTCTGCTTCCTGGACTGTCCCTTTTGCTGCCTCCCAAGGGCCTCGGCCACAGACGATGCAGGGTCTTGTCCTTTACTGGCCATATCTTCACTAGCCAGGGAGAATGCAGACTGAGACCTCTGTGGGATTAAAAATCAGAGAGTAAAATTTAAAAACAGAGGATGTTAATTGTTCAACTCTTTACCATAATTAGTATTCAGTTACCCATGGAAGTGTGGGATCTGCTAACATCACAAATGGGATTTAATGTATTCAAAAGAATTCAGCATTAAATTGCTTATTTATGTGCATTTCTGATGCTATGCAAAGAGGCAGGAAATCATTTATATTACCATGGACCAGATGGAGAGAAATAATTAAGGTGAAGTTGTTGGGAATGTGCTTGGTGAGGACTGATATCGAACTGCTTTGACTCAAGTTAGCCAGAAAGGGATCCCATTGTGGTGAGACATGATGATCTATTGTTGGCTCAACAGGCCATCTGGTGTAACAATTTGCAGAAGTTAAAAATTGAAAAAAAAGCAAACAAACAGCCTGTTCCCCAGAAAGAGATATGTAACTCAACTGATTTTAATGCAGAATTCTGTTTGCTAGGACATACATACATAACACCCAATATGCTGAGCAGTTTTATTCTGTTTTACTAATGAAGTCAACTTAGCCTACAATTACACATCTGTTTAGTTCTAGGAGGGTCACATTTTGAGGCATAACAAGATAAAATACTTTTGTAATTGTTAATCATCCTGCCTGCTACTGAGGGGGAAGGGACCTGCCTTTGGTTCCACATAAACAGATCAGACATTTTAGTTTTGACCTAGATACAGAGAAGTCAGACAGTTACAGAAGACACACTTAGATTTGTCCCGTTTTGAAAAGCTTTTACTCCTGTCAGTGTCCTGCTGATTTCAGCAGAACTCACACTTGCATATCAAATCACAGATGTAGCTGGAGAAACAAGGCTCTCAGAGCTTGAGTCAAGTTGCCTTCCCAGCAGAGTCAGTAGAAAACCATATATGCCAGGTCTTCAAGCGGCTCAGCTGCTTTGCACAGGCCAAGTTGGCACTCTCAAATCCTTGTACATTTTTAGTGATGTTCAAATTACAAATAATTAACTTAATCTGTTACTCTCAAAAGGGCAAGTCTTTACCTGTATCAGAGGTCTGCTTTGCACTGGTGCAGGTGAGGTAAAGGAGAACTTGCCTTTCAGCTATTTTCAAGTCCCTTAAATTCCCAGAACAGCATAAGCATTGCTGGGAGTCCTGCTGGCTCGAAAGCCACACTTATACCACTTTCTGGCTGCACCTCCTCTCATCTGAAATGCTCCTCTGTGGGACCCATGTACCATGCCAGACGATTTAATTAACTGCAAATCTTCCTGTATCCTTGGCTCAGCAGTAAAAGGAAACTCCATTAAGCACAGGGGTTCAGTTTGGCTTCTGAATTAATGACAAAAAGCCAAAATTATTGCACTAGATATTTTTTATATTTTCTATAGCTACCACTTTGGTAATCTTGTCCATACAAAGACGTAAGTCCTAATATGAAGTATTAGACAAATTTAGTGATATAAACTATTCACAACAAGTTTCAGTAATTTCACTATAGGGAATCTTTCAGGTGCATCACTTTTCCAAGTCAGTCATATTCAAGTGTGTATTTAGTCTGTTCCAAACCTTGAACTAGATCTTTCACTGATCAAGATCATCTGAATCCTTCTCAACCATGAAAAAGTAATAAAATAAAATACAATAATTCAATGCAATGAATTGAATTATTGTATAACAGGTACATAAATTGTTTCACTATAGGGAATTTGCTCATGAACTTTGATTTCATCCTGGCAGTATATGTGGACAATATAAACAATTCTGCCACAAATTTGCCACCTGAACTCTGCTGAGTGTTAACTGTGCTGTTGTTCACTTCATTCATTGTAAAGCTAGAACTACCAAACTTGCCATGCTTTCAATAAATTAGTTCTGGTGTCTGCTGCATCTTTTGAAATCTTTGTGTTAAAGTTGTTATATACTGGAAGCAACAAGTTGTGGTGGCTGTCCATGAATATTCTCTCAGGGCACATTCTTCTTCCATGTGCATATTGCAAACAAGAGCGATAAGAGATGCTGAAGACCCAGAAGAAGAAATAGCCTACAGTTCAATCAGTAGTATCTTTTTTCCCTTATTACTCAAAGAACTGGATCTTTAAGAAGAATAATACCAGGAAGAACTTTAGTCTGTAAAACGATAACTGAGACACCAATAATGAGAGCTATCTTTATGTTTGACAGCTTTCCTGTTTTGTTTAAATGGCAGCTTCTTGTGTGCCTTCTCACCGTTCCATAAACATCGCAGCAAAGTGATGCCATCACATTGATGGCAGCATCTGCTCTCTGCTCTCAACTCACCTAAGACCTGCCAGCAGCTTAACCCTGACAAGGCAGAACTTGGCAGAGGCTGCAAAACCTCCTGAAGTAGCTGGGCACTCCTGCTTCCAGGCTGATGCTTTGGCAGCAAAGCTGTGGCCAGCAGTGCCTGAGCAATTTAAAGCCAGCTCAGGTGCATCCACACTATAGGGCAGATAAGCCCTCAGAGGGACAAGGAGAGACACAACAGCTTGAAGGATTTAAAAAGGAGAAGATGAACAGCCTGAAGGATGAAAGGAACTGAAAAACAAGGAAGCAGAGAAAAGAAAGTGGACACAGTCCCATGTGGTGTAGTAGCCTAGGATCTGAAATAAACTCAATCAAACAAGCTTATCTAGCGAAAGCTGATTTTTTAAAGTTGTGTGCTAAAACTTTTGGGTCGATCAGAGGAAGGTTGCTCTCCACAGTTTGCAAGGTCTCTGTGGAGCAGGAAATTGGTATTAGGCAGGAACTACTGCTAAGAAATTTTCCCAGGAAATCCAGTTGAAATACAGCTAGGAGTAAGGCTTGTGGTGCCTCCAAAGCTGAGCTTGAGGCCATCCTCATTATTTTTCTACACTTTGTGTGAATTTTTGACAAAATCTGTCTTGGACTGCTCTGCAAGATGTACTACCTCTTCTCATTGAGGATGGTTCAATGTCACAGAAGGTTCAAGGAGAGAAAAGTAATGGCAAGATAAAATAGCTTGGCTGCAGCCCTACATTTAGACCCTGAAAAAGGGAGACGTTGTTGAACTTGCACTCTTCACTACTACATTTGCAAGTCTCTGTAGTTCTTGTATCTGGCAAGACTGAAATGATTGAGGAGTACCAATGTTCTGATAAGCTCCAATTCCAAAGAAGAATACATAAAAGTGGAGGATTAGGTTATTTCTTGTTCTGAAATTTAGTTTCAGGTAGGGCTGGAGTGAGATAATAAAATTGTTTTACTCAGACAAGCAGGGATGGAAAGAAAGCATAAACATTAATCTCTGAGCAGTGCAAATCACTGGTAGCACTGATAATGACACAAAAAAGGCATGTCAATAGCCAAGCTTGGTGTAGGAACAGGACAGAAGCACATCCTGGCATGAGAACAATCCAGTCTAAATTGACTGTATTTTTCAGAGCACAAAAGCAAATGTTTGTGTACAAGTTAATCTCCAATCAATTAGCAGCCCAAGTCATGACTCTGTCTGAAATGCAAACGACCTCAAGACCTCTTTTTGTTGTTTTTGCAAATCAAGAGCAAACTAGAAAGATAGTTATTTGGTGAGAGGCAACACAGCAAAAGCTGTCCTCCTGGCTGGCACACTTGCATCAACCTAAACTCAGCCAGCACCACTAACTTCCCAGCCCGGCAGCTGCAGCATGGGCTACATCCTCCTTCCCTGTGGGTGACTTCACTGCTGCACTGACCTGTGCAGACAGCAGAAGCACACATTACTGTGCTGCATCACTGCCTCTTCACAGAGGAAACAGGTCATCTGTAGAGACACAGGAGATGTCTTTCCCTTGGGGACATTTGTAGAGGAAGCAAAACACTGAAAATAAGGGAACAGGCTTGAGAAGCCTGCCTGGGGGCTGATGGTCCATGTGGTTTCCCTGTGAATGGATGCACAGAGGTACTGGAGGTAAGGCTGGCTACCCTGATAGGCTCTTAGATCAGTTTGGTTTGGAACAAGGGATTTTTACTGACCAAATGAAGGAATCATGTCCCTCAAGCTTTATCAACTGCCTACATGCTTGGATTGCATCAAGATCTCAGGGCAGAAGAACTGAAAGTGTCCAAAAGAAATACAGGAGTCTAGATACAATTTTCAAATTAAGGCAGGAATGTAGAAACTTTGATTTTGATTTATAAAGACGTGAGATGTCAAGAAAGGAGCTAAAGATACTTGGTGTATTTCCTAGCCAGAAGTTCTGCTTCCTCAGCAAACAAAAACCCCAAGCCATCCACCACGTGCTATTTTAGGTGTGTTTATGTGTTATAAATGACAAGGCTGCCCCGTACGTTTGCAGTTGGACGCCGCTGGTTTCTGCAGCAAACTGATGCATCAGCAGATGGCACTGCAGCCCCGCAGATCATTTGCTGTGCTCTGCACACACCCCCCAGAGGCAGGTGCTGCACGCTGGAGTGCTGGGCAGCGCAGCATAGCTCACAAAATACAGCTGGGGTATTGACACGCACTTCTAGACACTTGAGTTAGATGAGTTCCCCGCCAAATCCTGCCTAGCGGCACCTCCTGTGATATGTTTGTTTCAATTACAGACACATTATCATCCTTTATTTTTTTTTTTTAATTCCTCTTCATGGATTTCTGTTGCATAGTTTCTAATGTTTGGATGGAGAGAACTCTCATTTTTCACTGAACTAGAACTAAAAGGAATCATCTTATTCATTGATGGTATTCAATAAAAAAAATTAAAAAGACAAAGTAGTTTGTGAAGATTAAAGAAGGAAGGAGTGAATAAAAATAATCCCATCTTCCATTACTTAATAAATACAAATATTCCATTTTCTATCAGTAACAATTTATGAGCTCACTCTTCTGAACACAGAATAAATAAAAGCAAAACAAGTAACCAAAACCAAGAACAACTTTATAAACCATTATAAAGAATATTGAGTCTAATGTTGATAATCTATAGATTCTTCACCTTGAAAAACTGCCTTATATGTATGCATATTGTTTAGAGAGACAACATGAAGATTTTGCAATAAAAGATGAAGAAGTTTGGGTTTTCACCAAAAGATGAAAAAGAATTCCTCTTTCTCCTACAGAAAAGCCAAAATGGTAATTCAAAATAGGTCACAAAAGCATCTGATGGGACTTTAGAACTGGCTCATGCATGTTTTTCCCCCACTTCCCTCTTATTTCACCTTGTTTCCACTCTTACATTCCATTCTTCATTCTGATAGAACTAGTGAAACAGTAATTTATTCTGCAATTATTTGGAATAGGTCAAGGACTCTCCCAAGTTCAGCAGGGACTGGGAACCCCGGGTGCCACAGGGCAGCTGCAGGGTCACCACAGTAGGAGCCCTTGCAAGCACAGGGACCTCAACACTCATGCTGAGGGCAGGTTCCTCTGGATTTGGGCAAAACTCTGAATCCTGTGCTGGGCAAGCTCTGACCTGAGTGGCAGCTGCTAAGTTGGGCTTTGACGACTACCTTGTTTATTCAGGGAATCAACCTAGAATTGATACATAAACTCAGATGACTTAAATGCAACCTTATTGATCCCCTCTGCTCCCTTGCAAATTCTGCAGCTATGCCTGCCAGGGGTGCAGCAAATCCCGTTTTCGGCTGTGCTCTGTGAATGCAATCAATGCACAGACAGAACCAGTAGGTCTGGTAGCAAGTACAGTAGCAATCCCTAAGCATTAACAGCTTATGCATCCTTTGGTAAGAAAACTCCCACACCAGGAAGGAGACAGTATGAGCTTGCAAATGATGCCACTCTGCCACAGCCTATTTATCCTGGAAGTGATTTTTGCTCTGCTCAAATGTATGCAGTCCAGACATCTAGCAGTGGGAGTGAAATACCAAGGGTTTTGAGCATCTGTTCCTTAGTTAATCTTGTATGTGGAAAAGGATCTGTTAACAACCTTCTAAAAAAGGGCAAGAACAGGCAGATTTTCACACTCAATTGAAAGAAAATTCCCTCCTAACCACCT
Source organism: Zonotrichia leucophrys gambelii (assembly GCF_028769735.1). NCBI lineage: Eukaryota > Metazoa > Chordata > Aves > Passeriformes > Passerellidae > Zonotrichia > Zonotrichia leucophrys. The sequence continues at coordinate 45,524,039 of NC_088171.1, read as the reverse complement.
CTTATGGATATCCCATCCGTGGGGCAAGCCCTTGAACAGCAGGTTGGGAGAAAACAAAGATCACAGGTCCCTCTCCTGCAAAAGGCTTAGAACATATGTCCTTCAAGGGTATGTCCAAGCTGGCTTTTTGTTCACTACTGACAGACATATTCTGGTTGCAAATGATTGTTTCCATTCTTCTACTGGGCTCTTAGACATCTGATTCCCTTAAAAGCATTGCTCCTTTAAAAATACTTCAAAAATAATGATTAGCTTATCAGGAATGGGTCTGTCAGATAAGCACAGCTGTGTGGTAATATGTAGAGCCACATTTGCATGCACATTTATTTTGGGTCAGTTCAGATTAGCTGACCTTGATTAACCAGATGGAGAGGAGGGTTGTAAGGGAGAGAGACAAGAGGTTATTCCTCAACAAATGCTGGTAGGCATGCCAGTAGCTCTACACCATCACCTATAGCATAAAAAAAAAAAAAAAGGAAAAAAAAGCTTGCCCACATGTGAAAGTGCTACTGCTTTGTTTGTAAGAAATTTGTAAGCTAGTAATAATGGATATTTCATATTGATCTCAGAATATGAGTATAAACATCCCTTTATTGTACTTCTGAGGTTAACAATTTCGGGAAGTGCTAGGAGCATAAAATACCATCGTTTGATCGATGTAATGAATTTATGTGAGCAAGTCTATAGAAGTTTGTGGAACAGAGGTTACATATACCAATGCAACTGTAATCCATGCAATGCCTTTACAAGGTACTCTTATTCATTTAGCCATTACTGCTCCTCACATGTTCCCCCAGAGCCCATTCTTTTTCCCTTCTCCCACACTTTGAATGTTGCATGACATGTCCTGAAAAAACCTAAACAAATGAAACTAAGAACAAACAGGGAAAAGACTTCCCAGTTTGAAGACACTGAGAGCTCAGTTAGGATCCAGTGGTGACAGTATTGCCATTTTACTTGCGGAAGAGAAACAGGAACAGCAAAAGCCAGATCCCTGCTTCTGGTGCAGGACAGGAGGATTTTGCTTTGCTACTAGCACATCTCTCTGGAAGAGTGCTTGTATATAAGAGGGTAGAGGGAGGAGGTGAGTTAGCACCCATGTTTCAGGTCTAACTGCAGCCTTACACATAAACACACCTCTTTTTCAAGTGAATACTCTTCACTAAACACATTTTTCTTTTTTTATCCATCTCTAGGTGTCTCAGTTCCCTGCACAGCCTTTCATGTCCTGTTCTGACCCTCATCTACAAAGCTGTGCTCAGCACAGAACTCGCCCATCAGAGAGAATCACTGTATGCCCTACTCAACACCAGAGGAAGCCTGAAGTGTTCTGTGTTTATTTACTTCTTCCTCTGGCAATATACACCTTGATTTAATCTAAAAACAAAGTAAGGTTTGTCAGGCTGCCCAGCTCTGAGCATCACAGGTTTTAAGTTAGACCTGAAAATTCTGCGAAACCCAGGAATGTATTATGATAGCATCTTTAAAACAAAATGAAGCTGAAGGAACAACATATGAGCTTAATTATTTGGAAAATTACATTATACAATTACCACCCTTCTCTGTCCTTCCTCCTATTTCCTTGCATGCCTTAAAACCTATCTTGGTTGGCTGACAGTAAGTGCAATGCAGCTGAATGTAGGCCTGCATGGGATCGATCATGTAGCTAGCGTCCAAAACTGTCTTGGAAGTTTGTCATTGGATGGATAGTACTGTGAAACCAAAAATCAGTAATGTTATGCTAGAGACACATCTCAAGAAGGATTATAAACTCAAACTACACAGACAACTTTAAAAGACAACAATGCTGTAGTGTTTAGCCTTGCACTGATTATTTAGCCACCTGAGCCTTGAAATCTGGCACTAGTTGCTGAGTCAGAATCAGAGACTAGTTGCATCCTATCCTTCTGCAGCATTGGAAGGAGGGAAATCAACCAGATTTGGACAGAGCCTTCTTAGTCTGAAATCCAGATTGTTTTTCCACTGAGATAACAATGTCACAGTGTCACCTGTGGAGTCAGCAGATGCCAGTATTATCTGTAACCTAGAAAGTATTTAGAGAAAGATGGATCTTCAAATAATAAATATTAATGAAAACGATACATTATTCTTAGAACACCAAATGCTTTTCCATTTCAAAATGCGCTATTCTTTCCCATTCTGTGCAAAGATGGCGCTGCATTTGGCTTCTTTCAAAGGAAACAATACAGCAAATAACCCACTGGGATCCAGCTGATGAACTTCTGGATAAATGCACACCTGCCTCACTGGAAGTAGGTCCCAGGAATACATGCCATGCAACCTTCTGATGCCAGCTCCTGTATAAAAGTTAAAAGCTCCATCTTCCCTCTGACATGACACATTTATTTATTAGACATAAATATGATGTTTCTGATGCAGTCATTGACAGGTAGGAACTGATGCCAGCTGGTATCTACAGTGCTATGCCTCACACATCTGAAATCCCTCTCCCACTATGCTGCATGACTGCTAAACAGAATTCCTCCACAAAAAGGTTTCCTTCAAGCACTTTTGTTTGTGAGAAACCTTAAAAGGTACAGAGCACCTGCAAAACCTCTAGAGATTTCCAAAGCAGTGCTAAACCACAAGTTTGTGGAAACTTCCTTTTCTTTAAAACAAATCAAACGGAGGGAAAAAAAAAGGAAGAAAAAATAAACAACTTGCAATACACTGTGGACCTTAAAATTAGCTTAACCAGTATACTTCTGCTTCCCCTGAGATGCATCATAATGTGTATTTAATGAAATCCTCCTTTTCCCTATATCCCTAGCTGTTTTATATACTATAAATTATGGATGAGCTTCTGTTTATATATGCAATCTTTATGCTGTAAAATAAAGACCACTAATACAGCACTTAAAACACACCAGGGTGCCTTCACTCCATCAATGTTTAAATGGGATACAATTTGCTAACTGGTCGTTTGCTCTCTGGCTGGCAGTGATGTATGGCAGGCGAACTGGACTGAGAGAACAGAGAAGCATCCACCCATTGCTCTGCACTCCTCCTATCCCAACACTGCACAGCCTTTGCTTATTGGTAATGAGAAACAGATGGTGCCATCCATCTCTTTTTATGAGATGAGGAAATAAAATATTCAGCCTTGTTTCACTATTTTTAGCCTGGGTGAAGTTTCTCAAAGAAATCTAAGGTGGAAAAAAAAGGAGAAGAGAATGTCTATAGCTACTAGCACACCACAGTACTGCAGTTAAACAATCAATACTATAGTTTGGAAGGGGAAAGTGAAGAATTTTTACTTATTTAATCACTTTTCCAAAGCAAGTGGTTTTGGATGAGCAGGGAGATAATGCAGGGCTTCCTGAGACCACTGGAAGTTTCTGGCTGATATGGATGAGCTGTACACAAATAGTTGTGATAAAAAGAAAAATTTCCTGGCAGGTGAAACCACAAAGTGATATCTGTGATTATTAGAGCACCCCCTGACTCTGTAAGAAGTGACTTTGGTAATAAAAAGCAATGCAACAATAAACATGGTTTTCTAAAGGCCAGTGTTACAGCATACAATTGTCATGTATTTTATCGTATTATTTTCATTGCACTAGCAAAACCACATATATTATCTTCTGCACAGAAGACAAAAAAAATTCCTCTAAGATAAATTTTCAGTATTAAATTATGAAATTCTGACTGCCTTAAGATTTGCTATCCTTACCTCCCTTTCCCCGGCATGTCTTTCTGTTAATCATGTTTCTTCTTTCCTTTGATTTAATCTATCCTGCCTTTGCTAATTTGTTAGCCTGTATACCAAAGAAATACTCAAACAGGGGAAGTTCTAGTTAAATAACCTTTACTGGGAAACACGTTCATGTACCTAACTGTCACAGTAATAGTCTCCTTGGATAGCTTTGATAGAAAAAAATGAAAACTTGTTTTTCTTTTTCCTTCTCTTTGGATTGTTGTGGCTACTGTGTCTGTCCACAAAAACCTTGGTTACACTAGGAACACCTGTGCTAATTAATCTGTTGCAGGAGACCCCTTGTTAGCTGTGGTGTGTACTAATATTAAAAAGTTTTTTACAGGCAGATCTCTGCCTAATCTAAGTCATCACATACAGATCAATATTAGGATGTATATAAGAAATAAAGAGTTTGGGGTTTTTTGTCACTTAATGTCATCAGTTAGGAACTAAGAAAACTTCACTTATTGTAGTGGAATCCAAGACTTGCTGTTACAGACTTGGACTCAAGAGTTCCTGGGAGGCAGTAAGAAGCTTTGCCTAGAATGGGCATAGGGCCTCTCTGCCAGCTTCTGTAGAAGCTAGGTTTTGTTATGGAAAAAAAAAATTGCAATTCTTTTGGCAGAAAAGATAACTTTGTCACACAATATACAGAAGAGAAAGTGGTGTGGTTTAGTCTTGCAAATCTACTGACAGAGGCATGCTTCCCATTTGTCGCTGAATGAAAACAAAGTGGAATGGAAAGCAAGCTCAGAAAAGGAATCTGAGTTGTTTCAGCACTGTTGGTGAGAATCGAGCAGGCTCTAAGTGCTCTACATTCACTCTGCACAAATTGCCTTTGAGTACATTTTCCAGTGACTTTAATTGTGCTACCTAACAGCCTAACACAAGTGCAACTATCTTAGCTATAGGAATGACAGGATGATACCTCCTTTATAAGGGTGTCTGGTCATACTAATAAAAATCTCCTCTATTCAGAGCAAAGCAAAAATAAACATATACACACTTCAAAGGAGAAAAGAAGAAGATAACACAACCCTTGCAAAGCAAAAGCAGAAACTAAATTTATGGGAGAGATGAAAAAAGTTACAGCAGATGGCCAAATTCATTCGTGTTCCTTAAAACACTCTGGGAAGACAGTTGGAACAAATGGTGAATAATGTGGCAAAAGACCCTGTACAAAGAGGTGGAGTGTCCTTATAAAATACTATACATGTCTGGATCTCTAGTACTGACTAATGGCTAGAGAGGTTTTGAAGTTGTTTGCACCTTAGCGTGACATTTCTGCTTTTCTAGTATTTTTCACAAAGTCTACTATTACTCAAAGTAATGAGCCTCCCTCTGGCAAAAAAATCAGGAATAAATTGTTACTTCAGAAGGGAATTTCAAAATGTGTTGAGTTCAAAGTTAACTTTCCAAATGCAGAACAGCTTCTGTTATAATGACTGAGGGTTTGAACAGCATATTTCTGAGTCTTGTCCTTAAGAAAGAAAACTCATTTGAGTCAGACACAAAATTAACTTTCTCTCTCCTGGCCTTTATATTCCACAAACACCTTGTCTAGGAGGGACAGAGCAAAACCTTTGAATCGTGCTCACCCTAACTTATGATCACTTATTAACAGTGGGACATTACAGGCAGTATCCCTTCATTTTGCAAACAGTTAGAAGACTAGGATGCAAGTCTGTATCTCAGCAACTCTGGCCCAGAGTCAATATTCTGGCATAGATCTGTTCTCACTGGGAGTGTAAGTGAGCAAACTTAGCTGGGAACTAGGACATAGCCCACATTGAGTTCTGGTGGTTCTGCTTAGCGGGGGAGAGGTGGTTACTGCAACAGCAGCAGGACACTTGGGAGCAGCAGCTTAAACCACAGTGTCAAAACGCACTGGAACTAACTCATCTGTCACTGTCTTCCCTCTCTGATTGTCAAAGTGCTTGTCCAAGCCTACAGCTTATTTTCACTGCTTTTTACTTGCTGCTCCTTTAAAACTGTTACCAATGCAGCTTGTCAAATCTTCTTCAGCTTTATAGCAGGAAATAAAGACATTGTGCTGAGAAATAAGTGGAAAGAGGGAACACTCTTTAGTGTAAGACATAAATGGCGTTCTGCAGCTGAGTGTTCTTTTTTGTTGCTGGTGGTGGCTGTTTTCTGTAAGATGGATAAGGAGAAAAAGAAATGTTACAGAAACCTAACTTTATACAAAAGAAAACAAAACAGTCAGCAAAGACTTACATAAAAGTTAAGTGAGCAGAAAAACTGTTTTGTGGAATAAACACTGAAGCATTGAGTCCTGTTAGCATTCAAATCAAGCAGTGAGACTGCTCATATCACAAACTTAGTCCTCCCCAGCACAGTCACCAAAACAACACAATGTCTGTCATGTACCTCCATGGCCCATGGGGTGTCAGGAGAGCATGCAACTGAGTGACAGCTTGTCCAGACACAGAATTTATGCTTGTTCTCTGCAAGTCTCTACGTACCATTCCAGGCAGCAAGTATACTTATCCATGACTGCAATCTTCTGGCTTGCTTTGTGCCCCAGAAGGCAGGGATAGCTGTGCAGTGGCACTCACCCACAAGGTGTAGGAGCCCCTGCGGCTCCCTGGGAACGTCAGCATGCTCTGGTCCGAGACGGCGCCGGACGCCAGGCCGCTGCTCCGCGACGGCGGCCATTCCAAGTCGGCCTCGGCCTGCTCGGGTTTGCTCTTCTGCTTCTTTATAATCTGCAGGGTAGGGGAGAAACGGGGTGGGAGGGGACAGAAAAATGCTGCTGGGGAAATACTGTCTGAGCCGTAAAGGGAAGATCTAAGTGAACCCCGTCTTAAGGAAAGGTCCCCAGGAAAAGCATTTGACTTTTTCTCTGCTCTAGCTCCAGCTCATGCAATTACTTCTCATCTGAAGTCCTACCGCTTGCAAGCACATAAGCAGAGATGCAATATATAACAGTGCCTGTAGGAATACCAGAGGTGAATTACATAAACATAGAAACCTGTTGCTACAGTAACACTTTAGCAGCATCTAAGTGTCAAGTATTTTCTCAGACAAGACTTTTTGCCAAGAAACATAAAATACTAGATATGAGGGGAATTTCAAAGGCTCCCATGACACGCAGACACATTCTAGTGAGAACAAAGAGGTCTAAGGTCTCTAGACACTATTTTTATTTTTGAAAATCTACACCATCTTAAGACAGAGAGAACTCATGTCTCCCTACGCTGACAGATTATATCCTGCTACACTTCGTTTCCACAACTGAAATACATCTACAGAACATTATTCTATGGCATAAAAGATCTTGTTAGGCAGCCCTTGACAAAAACTAGCAATTCAAGCTTGGCTGAGAGAGGCTCTGGACTATGAAACACTCGATAAACAGACTTACTTGATAGTCTAACATCACCCTTAAAAAGAAGACAGATTATTTTCCAGCGAGCTGCTGCTCTTCTGGCTTTTCTTGACAGCATTATAAACAACATGTTCCTCTTCTGGTGTGTGATCCATACTCTGTTAAATGCCACAGTCTATACAGAGATGTGTCACCTAGCTTACTTCACATGGAAGGAGACTAACTTAGCAGAGTGGTTACTTCCCTGATCAGAGGACCTTAACGCTCATCTTGCCTTACTCCGAACTGTCCAGACAAACTCAAGGGGTATTTTTTTCCCACTAGCCCTCCACTTTCATTCTGCCAACCATGAGCTTTGCAGGGAGAAGAATGAGCTTTACTTTAAAAGCCACAAAATTCAGACATGCCAAGGTTTATGTGACTTTTGAGCTTCTCTCGCACAGCATCATTAAGAGAATTCTGTGTTAATGATTAATGCTGTTTTCTTTGAACATGTTGCAAGGTTCAGTAGACGGTATGGTCAGGTCACTGGCAAACTATATCTTTTAGGAAGTGATGTATATGGTCAAGAGCCGTACCTCTTGACATTAGAAAACTTTGTGCCTGCGGGGAAGTGAAATACAGATGTAAAATTCCATCAAGCAAGGAACTTTTCTGCAAGGAAGGGCATCACTCAGGGAGTGGTACCTCTCAGCTTTGAATATGTAGGACATCAGGTTAGGTACTGGATTGATCTTACTTATAAACTGATGTCTGTCAGACATAGCTGATGAAGTCGACACTGTCATAGTTCATTTACTTTACTTTCTACTTTGGTGTCATTCTTTTTGTTGTTAGCAGTGTTTTGGGTCTAAAACATTGTGTTTTGGCCATTAAACATAAGGGGAAAAAGCATGCCATACCTTCTGCACAATGGTTGTGGCCAGCTCTTCTATGAGGTCCTCCTTGTGCTCCTGCAAGTAACAAGCTTCATTCTGCTTGTCCTGCATGAAAATGGATATCTGTATTTACTAAAATCCCATAAAAACAGCCTTCCCACAGAAAATGTATAGACTGGGAAATGGGTAATATGCCCTATTGGCACTGTGGGAAGAAATGACAGGCACGTCAAAAAGTGCATGTCACCTTCTGGAATGCAATGTGCGTCTTGGATACCAGTTCATAAAATCCATGCCCAGCTCCTTAGGTGTATCATGAGACAGGCACTACTTCAAAAGTGGTTTTCCTTTATACCACTACCCAAATTAAAAGAAACATGATTGTCCTATTTAAATTAATACTTTTTTTTTTTAAAGTGTTACCAGGCTGTCACTGTAGGTCTCTGCCTTAGAAATAGCTTCTTCCACTGCTTCCTCTGCAACACGTAAGGCCACAGCAAGGGTATCCATCATGCTGTGTCCTAGATGAAGAATAAGATAAAATACCATGTTCTTTATATACGTACATTTTGCATAATGAGCTCCAAAATTCAGACTAATATTCTGGACACATATTCAAATCTTAAATTGTTCATGAAAAAGTTATTTCTTCAATCCATAAATATGCACAGTGAAATAAAAAAGACAGAGAAATTTGTTGCAATCTCTAAGTTTCTGTCTAAATGTAAATCTTAGATACAATAAAACATGATATATTTTATGTTGCTTATTTTAGACTGCAGCAAAATAGTTTGGAGGAAATAACTGAAAGAAAATTTGTGAAGTTCCTTTAAGTAGGAACAACAAAATTTAGGAAAGAGAATGAAAAAAATATATGAGCACAGGAAAGGAAATGGGAGGGAAGTAACAAAACCTGATCATTAAGAAAATCACACTAGAATAGGCATGTAGTAAGTGTAATGCTGAAGCAAGATGTCCCAGCATGGTACACAAGAGTCTTGCTCAATGATTCTGACAAAACATTGTTGGACCTGTGGGAAAGACTTCCCAGCACTCTAAGCTACTTGCCCAGTAATTCAAAGTGTAAGGACTACTTTTCAATCAAATGAGATTTTAGCAGCATACCTTCTGTCTGTTGGTAGAAGGTAGAGTCACTGCCACAAATGCTTCCTTCATTCTCAAGGCTGCCTTCATACAGACTTCCTTCTGCTAAAGAGGACAGAATCATGTGTTACTATAAGAAGCACCCATTAGCAATCAAGGCATTATTAAATTAGAATATTCACTCAAGATATGGTGGCACTGCACACAATGGGGGATAACTGGAAAATTCCTCCTAGCTGTTGGATAAATCATGACTGCAGCAGTTTTTGTACAAAACATGACTGCTTTCATCTCAAAGACTTCTCATTCATTTTGAATAGAAAAAACTATTACTACAGTAAAAAAGAAAAAAAGAAGCTACCAGGCATAAAACTGACATGGCAGAAGTTAAGTACAGAGAATTTGACTTCACTATGACATTTGGTGTAGAAATAGATTCTACATTTTAAAGGGCAATGCTGTATAAATAAAGCAAAACCCAGACACCTATACTAGTATTTATCTTCAAAGGGAACAAAAGGTTTACCTAACAGTCACAGGGATAGCAGAAGAAAGTTAGCAATGACATTTAGACTCAAAGGCCTTCCTTAGAAAGGTCTCACCGAGAGTGCACATGCCACTGCAACTCATCACTGCATCATTCACACTTCCATTCAAGCACCCATTCACTGAGACTATGGCTAAAAAAAGGCAATACATCTTATAAAAGTTGGGGAGCATCCCTGGCCACAGTTTTTACTTTCATTGTCCCACTTGTCCCCTAACTGAAACAAGATTTGCTTGTCTTCACACAAATTTGTTCTCAGTTGTTAAGGAATCTTCTCAAGAAAGGCAAATTTTTTACCCAAAAAGGAAAAACATTATTTAATCACAATTTAATAACTAGGTTGCTTGTTCCTAGAAGCTTTTATGTCAATTTTCATAATAAACACCTAAAATTTCCACTCAGGACTAGAGAGTCTACTTACCATCCTATACTTACCATAAAAAGACAAAGGAAGGACTACGGAAAAGTAACAGTCTCTTTACAAATTTTTGAAAGAATTACAAGAATAAATTATCTGGTTCAATAAATCCAGTGAAATGCCAAATAATCAGCTAGTTGTGTTCTAAGTAACTTGCTGAATTTACCAGTATGACACCAAGCTTCACTTCTTCAAACCCGTTTTCTGATTCCAATCACTCTTCTTATGGGGTGGGGCATTAGAAGAGCATAGTTAGGAGTGAATCGTGTCATCACTTAAAATATACTTTATCAGTATATTTTACCTATTTACAAACATCAATACAAAAATAAAACGTGGCCAGTTTCAGATCCTTAACCATGCAAAACTCTAAGTAAGGAAATGTCAGTTTTGGTCAACTTGGATACTGAATGTATCTCATGTTAATCAAATTTTGCTTCAAACACTGCAGGAATATGCCTATGGTCAAATGTTGAAAGCAAAATTATTTTATCATTCTTTGACTACTCAGAACTGTGAAAAATGTGGGGATACAAGCTAGAATATAAACTGCAATTTACTTTGTAGACAGTTCTTCTGTATCAGTGACATAATTAAGATTAAACATTGTTTGAATTCTTAAACAGCTCTCTAGACACTTCATCCTTTTCTCTCTCCATTGAGGTATTTCGTTCACAAACAAGAAAACTGTGTTTAAAAAACTCTCTTGAAATAATCTCAGAATTTCCATTGTCTCAGCTTTTGTGTTAGAGCAGATAAGAATAAATCTTATAAGAAAACAACAAAGCTGTTCTTACCTATTGTATCAGGACAAAGTCCACTCTCCAGTCTATGCTTCTTGTACAAGTTCTTCAGGACCTTGGCACTTCCAAAACACTTAAAGCGGCTTTTAACATTATTATAATACCAATCCAGAGACTGGGTCCTTAAGAGCCTAAAACAGAAAAATAAACTATGTATTTGGAAGGATTCTACAACAAATAAATGTGGGAAAAAATATTTTAGGCCTCAGATCACAAACCTATTAATTTCTGGATACTTTCTTTATTGTTTGTACTTTGCAAGTGTCTGGTATACTACAGCAAGGAAAAAACCCATTTACTTTTGGTTACGCTATAAGTAAATATCTTTTTCACATTACTCAAGGGTTTATTTGGTTTTGGTACTATCAGAGAAGGTTGTCTCCCCTACTACATTATAATGCTCACACTACAGCCTCTTCTAAAATACAAACAGGCCTTGAAACAGCACAGGGCTTAAAAACAGCCTTCATTTACAGAGATTTATAGATAACATAAGAACACAAGCCCATCAATGTGCCACAAAACCCCTCCATTTACATAAAAATACATCACTGCTTTTATCTGGGGAAAACAATAGAGCAGACAAAGCCTAATAGAGGACCTCAGAGCAGAATGAGCCGAAGTTTGCTTTCTCACTTTCCACAGGAAGCATCACTGACAAAAGTAATTCATCTTAACAGACTTGTCCCCAAAGCTCAGACTCTTTATAAAGCCAGGAGATACTGGCAAGCCCTGTATTGTTTCCAGTGTGGCATGTGGCAACTTGCTCCACCTGTACCTTCAGCAGTGCATGGAGAGAACCTGTGCCACATTCCCAGGCAAAAACAGCTTCAGGGTGACTGCAGGGAAATCCACTGCAGACCTGTACATTTCCTGCTGAGGATGTCACTGGGGGGAATCCTAGGGTTCCACCTATAAATTAAAGCTGATTTATTCTTAACAGCAGATTTAGGAGAACAAAAGTCTAAAGTCAGTGCCCAGTGTCAATATATGAACCCCTAAAGAAATTGTGTCACCACCAGGAGGGCCAGACTCTCAGCATTTGCAGACTTCAACATAAATAGATGATTTAACCTCATTTTTTAAACCCAGGGCTATGTTGAAAAACAAAATAAAATTACAGTCTCACTGTCACCTTTACATTTTCCTTCAGGGATTCAGAACTTTTCTTTGTAAAGTGCAAGGCAAGAGACAATGAACAATTTTTGTTTTGTCACCTACTAAGAGACTAGAAATGTAGTTCTTAATCAGCACCACCAAACCTCAGGAGATTCTCGGTAACCAACAAACAAACATGATGAGCCTGGGGGTTCAACTACACGTTTCCAGTCTGAATTCAGACTTTTCAGATAAAAATGAACATCCACTTCATGAAAAGCAGAACATCATGATATAGTCCACTTGTCTGTCATCATCAGAAAGTGTGTAGTAGCAAACACCAGCAGTGGGAAATTAAAAATAAAAATCACTGAAGCCTATCGTATTCAAACTGTGAACCCTTAAAGTTTCATTAGCTGCTCTACAGAAGACAACTGAAGAAAAAGCTCATAATGGAACAGAAGCCTATTTTTTCTGCATTCTGTCTCAGCAATTAGATGCAGGAGAGATGTTTACAGATAATATAAGAATATCAGCCCTTTAATATCTATTTGCACAGTAATATCCCAAGCCTAACTATGGTTCCCAGGAGGTTGATTAGTTCCAATATTCACCACTGTACAAATATTACTAACATGTAACATGGGAAAAAATCCTTTGTTGGTGTTTTTTTTTTTGGAAAACATCCTTACACGTGGTGCAGAAACTACTCTGATGAAACAAAGTATCCAGAGCACAAACAATGGGAAGGATGCCTTGGTCTGTCTGTGAGGCACAGGGTTTCTGAATCCCCATAATGTTGCCACTAAGAGATCTGCTATGATGCCTGTCCAAGACCTGACCCACTGACCAAAGCTTCACTGTGGTGCAGTGATGAACCTGAATGGAGGAAAATTTCTCTCCCAAACCTGCAATTCTTTGGCGTTCTGAGAATCTGCCTCCTTTGTGGGTAGGAAACAATTGCTCTCATGTAAACTACATCAGGATACTGTCTTCTTCTTTCTGAATTTCTGTCACTTTTGTCCTCTGAGTTTCTACAGAACATGTCAGGGTAAGATTTCAGTCAATAGCACAGAGTCACAATCATTATGAAGGATAAAACAGCATGACTGGGTTGGAACTGGCTTAGCAGGAGCTACTGACCAGAAAGGATGCTCTTCTGCCCAGTAAATGCAGTGTTCTCCATGCTGTCCACAAAAAAGTACTGCAGCACCATCACCACAAGGGGACTCACAGCACTGGGAGTCCTCAAATGCATTGTTTTAGGGCTTTGAAGATCCTCACTAACTCCCTCAGCATGTTTATCAAGTAACCTCAGCTGTACCAGCTCAAAATGCTAAACTTGTCATCTTGGAAGCCAAGTAGACCCAGTTCTTAATATTCAGACAGAGTGACAAGATTTAAAAAAAAAAAGAGAGAGTCACCTATCTTTGAATACTCTGTGAGTTAGGATAGCCAGTTATGAATGCTGACCTGGCAGCTTGGGAAAACAAAAGATGTGATTCATTGCAAGCTTGCTTCCTCATCTTTTTCCCTGTGTCACCATGTTTTTCTGGGTTTGATCAATACTTCTTGTATAAAAGCAGAAAGCTAATAGCACTGGTTTCTTGATGAGGTGAGAATGCTTTGCAACTAAAAGAGGTTTTTTATTTCTAATGATAACATTTTCTGTATGCGAACTTTGGAAGAGTCAAAAGGATAGAGATTATATATCTCAAAGCAACCATGAAAGGAGATGCTTGCCTCTTTGTACTAGTTAATCTGGTGTAAACACAAGGATTTTTTTTTTTTTTTTTTTAGGTTTCCTCATTGCTGCAGGATTAATACTTTGTGAGTAATCTAATCATTTCATGCTTCTCTCCTATGAGCTGGAGAGCTACCAACACTCCAAATCTATGCCTAGGTCCTGAACATGTTTTATAACAGATTACAATGCCTCCTGTAAAGCTTTTCAGCCTCTTAACTTTCACATAAGTCACAATGTCCCTACTGATTCCTCCTACGGAGAAAGGATTTGGAGAAGAGAGAACTTCTCTTATAGATACTAAAATAAAGGACTCACTCAAAAGAGAAATAAGAGCATTTTCACCTCATTTCAAAATCCTTTAATGCTGACCTATATTTTAAAGCTGTTTCCTGCAAAAGCGGTCCATGAGTCGAGAATAATGAAAGTCTGCGACAGTGCTAGCATTAAATTGTTGGAATGAAACACTTCCCTTATTAGCCTCAACAGAAAGTATGCAAGTTCTCTCTGTGAAATAAAAAATTCACACTTAAAGGATATTATTTGTCTAAATTTAAAGAAGCAGGACTGGTTGAAGCCATTTTTTGCTCTTTACGTGCAACAAAGACTGTTCTGTCTTTATTGAAAAATAGCTTTAAACACTAAGGACATTATTTATGTTATATAATATTGCCACGGATTTGAGTTGCATTTTGAAGTGCTTTTGGCAGAGGAAAATACTGTGATTTTAAAATTCTGTCTTATTAGAAAGTGTGAAAGCCAGGAAAATGCTTTTGATTTAACATTAAAACTTGAACAAGTACTATAAAGCCCGTCCTTTTTTAGTGCCATAATGTCTTTGTCTTAATCAAGCAGCACCATGAGAAGGGATAAGCCCATTAAAATCTTTACAATTTTTTTTCAATACACTTTTCATCTGAAGCACCCAAATAGTAAAGCTCTAGCCTTTCCTTCATGAAAAAAAGTATACCAGCTGTGTTGGGAAGTGGGGACATGAACCACCTCCCTCATTATCAGTGATGACCAGAAGACAATCACATGAAAGACATCACTCACACAGTACTTGAAACATAGGAGACTCTTTAGTATCTGATTTACCACTTTAATTCTTTTTTCTTCTAAAAAGTTGAGAGGTTTTACTTGGTCAAAAGGCAATATGAAGCTTCTGCAAGTACTTTTCTCTAAAAGGTAGAACCAATTTAATGTATATGACCTTAATCTCAATTCATAATACAAAGAAGTATTTTACAACAACATTTTTCCATGTTTTCATTTTCCCATGAACTCTGTGAGAAGTTTCCCCCCACAAGATGAACTAGTCACTTACTGAGCTGCAGTCTAGTTTCTTTAAGTCAGGAAGTGCTTCCTGAAATCTTACAAACACTTCATTTGTCAGAATGAACACAATCACTTGGATTTTCCTTGCTACTGACTTTCACTGGAAAATGAAGCCTCCTTTTTTAGGTTTTCGTACCTGCCTTAAGAGATCTTCCATAGTTTTGTGCTGACACTCAGACCAGTAAACTATTCTAGTCCCTCAAATGCCACCTTGTGCTTCTCCTACTGCGCCCATAACCTACTACAACATCCAGCCTTAGGTCACTCGAGATCTGCATTCAGCAAGTGATTCGTTTCACTCAGGAATGGAGCTGCTTTACAATTCTTGGACTTTCTACTTTTGCAGATGTGACAATTTTTTAAAATTAAGAAAATTTAAAAAGCCGATCAAACCCCCTCTTTGAAATACAGGACTATGCACGGGTCAGAACTGCTCATCTGTGGGAAGGCTCCAAAGCACAACACAACCGCATCAAACTTAAGAAATATTAGAAATGCAAATCGTCAGCAGAAGAGCAACATCAATGTTTAGTTTTCACTCTTTGAAAGCATTCCCTGGGCTCACTGAACTGCCTGGAGGATCAGCAGGAGCCAAGTGATGGAGGGGGTAGGAGCCAGGATAAGACTGACTACTGAGCTCTGTCAGAGCTGGGACACTGGTGGACATGACTCCCCAGAGCAGCCCTGCTCAGCCAGATGCTGGGCTGGAGAAAGAGCCGTGCTGCAGTTAAACATTCCTGCCTTTAACCCCGATTTTTCCCCACAGATGGGTGACTGCTGCTGTGGGACTGACATCCTTTGAAGCCTTGGTTCCTCCTGGGGAGCTGCACGTCCGTCTCCCCCTGGCTGCAGCAGTGCCACGTTATGCATCAGTGCTTGGGAAACTCCAGCTACTACAGACTAAGCTGTGACAGGCACGCTGCCTGCCACAGCCCCTGCCACGGGCTCTCTCCCTGTACTGACTCACACGCAATATGAAGCTCAAGGCCTTTGTTTCCATTTCCCAGCACAAAGTGGCCTCAACCTGGTGCCCCAAGAAACAATTAAGATTTAACCTGTCACTTCTTATTTACTAGTTTTGGAGTAAAATTGCTTCAAACTCAACATCCTGAACTATGGTTTCTCTGCCAATAGCAATATTTGCTTTTTCCTTTGGGCTGATACTTTAGAGCTTGTAATGTACTGCTTGTTATAAATTGTTGAATTAAAGGCTTTCAGTTTCTTTCAGTTTCAATGAAATCAAACCTACTTCCAGGTTCACCTTCATTCCCCTCAGAATGAATCATTATAACACATGAATATCGTACCAATGTTCAGTTTTTTAAAAATCAGACTTAAAGCCCCACATATATTGAGAAAGTTCAGCACCCCGAAGCCCTAAACAGGATCTTTGGCCAAGCTCATGTTATTTCAAGAGGGCACTTCCCTGATTGTTTTACATCTATCCCCTGCTTATGAAAGGCAGTTATTCACACAGGAAAAACAGTTCCTAATCATTTATCCCAGCAGACCATTGTTAACTCTTTGTGACACTTCCTTCCCAAGCCTTAAGATGAAATCATATTTATTTTCTTCTTGATGGCATTCTTCAGGTCACCCATCTCTCAAGAAGTGCTGTTCCAGAAAATGCCTTCTCCAATTATCCACAGCAAAGGACTGCACACAGATTACACTGTGACAGGTCAGAGTACAGCACACTGAGCCATGCAGGTGTGTCACAGGAAAGGCAACAGCAGGGCACAATGAATTCACTCTGTGCAGTCAGCAAAATCCAAGTAACAGCAGAGGGGAGACTCTCTTGAGTCAAAGCACCTACTCCAGAATGAAAACTGTCTACCCCACTGAAAACATCATCTGTCTTTCTCACAAGGGGAACAAAACAACTGTCCATGTCCCTGGCAGTGAAATCAAGACTTTCCTGTGCAGCAGACATGAACCTGGCCCAGTAACTATACTGCAGGCTACAGTAGGTTAATTATTCAGAGAGCTCAACCACCAGGACAGTACCAGATTTTTAGGTATTTCCTAAAAATCCACATTCTCCTAACCATTGAGAAGTTTGCTGCTTCAGTTTGAGTTTTTAAATTTTAACGTGGAACAACACATAGGAAATAACAAATTAAGGTTAGCAGAGAGGAAGTAACAATTTGTTTGTTTATGAAAGATAGCAATATATGCAACCCTCAAATTGGTCATTGTCTCCTTTACCTTTGAAATCAGCAGTCAAGAAGTTGGATGAGGGAAACAGAGTAGGTTTTACCCAGAAAACCTACATATACTTCATGAATGGAAGAAAGACAAAAACTTGTGACAAGTTCACCTAATGCTGGTTATTGAGGGAAGTATTAAAACCTCTACCACCCTGGCCCTTTAAACCAAGTCTCAGTGCCTTTCCAAAGAGACATGACAAGGACTGCTCACAGCAGCATGTGCCAAAGTGCAGGAATCACTTGCTGTGTTATGAAGCAGGCCACAGTAAGTGACTGCTGGTTCATAAAAATAAGATACTGAGTCATACTAGCTGAAATAAAAGGCTCACCTAGCCTTGTACTCCGTGTCTGGCCACTGGAAATGACATGAAAGAGATGGCAGGAAAGCTCCTGTAAGCAGAGACTCTGCCTTCAGCACACTCAGCACTGGTCAGTTCAGGATTCTGTGCTTGACACTACAGCAACCAAGGCCTCAAAAGACACATATGGATGGACTTATATTCCATAAATTTGGCTATACTTCACCTGAATCTCATCATACTTCTGGCCCATTCAAAGCTCTCTGACAATCAGAGTCTGCAGTTACTTGCCATACAGGGATGCTTTGCCTTTCTTCACTTTAACATCTACCTCCTAATTATCTGGATGCCCCATACATGCCCTGTCATGAGATGCTGCAGCAAAGCTGTGTAACACCATCAGGCAAAACTGGGGAGAAAGCTTTAGTGAAAATACAGGCATTGTAGAACAGCTGAGGAAAACCAGCAAGTAATGTGCTAGTTTCAAATTGAGTTAAAGTTTGTGTAGAATCACATTTCCCTCTACTGAGTAACATTTCAAAGCTCACTAAAAAAGCAGAAATATCTAAATATGTGGCATGCAAAATCCACTAACCCCTTCTCCATTCACAGATGTTTCTCTGTACCATAGGTTTTTCACTTATATGCCCAGTGGTAGACTGATCTAATCCACTCTGTGTTAAAATAAACCATGAGATTGCTGATCCTTAAACACATCATTAAATTATTGGACAGCAACCACTATGAAAAGATCAGAAGTCAAGCATGTGCCCTCTCACAGCCTTTTTGAAAACTAGAATGGAGAAGATACAGCACCTCTCATGATAAGAAAATCACAGATTTAGCCCATGTTTTATTAAATAAAAGAAAAAAAGAAAGATTGATATTTGTAATCTTTGTGCTAGTCTTTCCTCCAGTAGGAAAACAGACACAACAGTAGAACATGTCAGCGTTTAACTAAGCTATTTTGCCCTGTATTTTCCCTGTGAGGCTGTAGGTCAGGATTCCCTGGCTCACAAATAAATGTGTATTTGACATATTAACATGACCTGCTGCTCACAGAAAGCATGTTTTGTTTTAGGGTAACCCAAGTGAAATACAGATTTTGCAGCAGTTATTAAAGTCAATTTTTAAAAAGAAGAGGGTTTTCAAACCCAGTGGTTCACTGCAATTTAGCTGACTATAAACTCCAGGGGTGACAACATGATTGTGGAGAGCTAACAACAGTTACAGCAGTGACCTAAGAAGGGGAAGGACCTCTCTTCAGGCATCTACCAGCAGTAAAGGATGTAAGAGGCCACATCCAATACAGCTCCTGACATTATCTCAGCATGAGCTAATAAAAGTTTGCCATAACAACGTGCTTATAAGAATGTTTGCCATGTCTTACAGCCATTAGTGAATGTTCTTTCCCCATTTTTGCCCTGTAAAGTGAGCCTCAGTTAACTGATATTTATTTATTCAGAGCTGACTTGTGAACTGTAAAGTTCAAAAGGCTGCATTGCAGGGGAGCTTGCAGTAAAGTTACTGCTGCTTTCACGCCACTCTGGCAGGGCTCTAGGCCATAAAAGCAACGGGATCACATTGGTGCTCACCTTGCCCCCAAACATTATGAGCTATACCTCTATCACTCCCTGCAGATACACAGGCAGCCTGTTCATAATGACTGCTGATGCTGCAGAGCTCCTCAGCCATCCACCAATGTTTTCCTATCCTAATGCTGAAAGGTTTTCTTAACATTTAAGCTGAACCTTCCTTGTTTCTATTTAAACAAGACGGTTTAAGATGTTTGCTCTTTTCCTTTCTACTTTTTTTTTTTTAAGAAAAAAAGGCTAATGAATCCTGTTTCATCCCAGATCGTGTTTTCTAGTCATCCAGTCATTCCCACTGTTTCTCCCCCTGTGATGAATAAGAAAATACCCAAGTGGTCTGTATGGTTCTTTAAACACAGACCCAGAACAGATAATCGGAGGCCACACCAGCTCTCTTTCATGAACACCAAATATGACTGTGGGGATGTGACTCTGCACAGCGCAGTCCCAGTGGATGACATCCCACACTGAGAGCACCAGATATGCCACCCTGATCCTGAATCTGGGCTACACAACGCCCTGAGTCACTCATCCCTCAAAGTCCTACTGAGACTACAGCCACAGAAATTGCCAACTCTTTAGAAAGAGCTGGTCAAACTAAGTGAAGGCTACTTTCAATTCACTTTTTCTTTAAACCTGTATTTACATGGATGATGCTTTCTTAAATGAGGTTTAAAGTGTCTCTCACTGGCACTCAGTTGTTAGCACCTTGTTACTGATCAGCAAATGACTCTGCCACATAAGGGAACCATGAAGCCTGTCCCTCACAAGGAGCCTTATGGCCATATCCATAACACTACCAACTCCACCTGCAAAAAAAGCCCAGTTCTTCTCATCTGACTCTGGCTTTCACTTCTGGGTTGGTGTGCAATAATCCCCAGATGTTACTGCCAGCCACTGTAGATCATTCAGTGGCCAAAACCAGTCTGCAGTCCCCATCACCACAGGGGTAAATGCAAAGAGAGAACTTGCCCCCTTCTTTTCTCAGCCTTTCTAGGTGTTTCATTCAATGCCTGGAAGTTTCTTCCTTACCACACTGCCAAGTATTTCCCTCTTAAGTCTTTCATTAAAATGCAGATCTTTGCACAGCTCATTAATACTACCTGTCAACCCCCATGAAAATTAAGTAAGTAACCACTGGATATTTGAAACTGAGTGGAAACAAGTCCAAACCACTCTGTAAAAGCTGGAACACTCAGATACTGCACAAATGAAACATTCCACATGTTCGCTTCAAAGTGCTTTTTTCAGGAGTCATTCCCGACATTTGTATATGATCCATAGAATTTATGCATGATGCAAAAATCATAAAAATAAAAAATATTACCTCTGAAACAATTCTTCCCCCTTAAGTAATTTCACTCAGAAATTTAATTTAATGTAAAATTTTTGTTTTGTTTCTTTTTTCCCTCATCTTTATTTGCAATAAAATACATTTTTAATATCGCAGAATTTTTCAAAGGAAAGGAATTTTATATCCTGGCCATCTGGTACCAGATATTTTCCTAGGCAAATCATAAGAATTAATCAATACTGCATCATTAGTGAATTTATGACACTCCCAGGCACACAACATGTTAAAGCAAAAGGCAAATAAACATGAATCAAAACAAGTTATTACAGCTACATTGAACACACATTTATTGGCCATCCCTGTCATATTTGTTTCTACTTGCTACAATGCATCAGTCTAATTTTTATTTCAGATTTCTGAAAGGAGACACACAGAAAGAACAAAAATCCACACTGACAGTACCTCAAAATGAATGCATCCTGCTGCTTTTCTTAAGAAACAACAACAGCAACAGATACTCATAAATTCTCAATTGGAGAGACATTCGTTTCCTGGTGTGCTATTACTGCAAATTTATCCTTTGCACCTACCTACTGAAGTGAACAAAAATTCATACGGAAACCTTATGTAAATAAACTTCTGAATGCAGAGAGCAACATCAACACACCCTCAGGAACATCTGCTCATTGAACTTTACATTCATGCTACTGAAACAAAAGTTATTTATAGTCAAAATACAACTGAATATAAATGGCTAAGAATAAATGCACCATTCACCCATCCACATGAGAAATGTTTTCCATAACCACAGCAGATACCAAATGAAACTACAGAGCATAAAGTCACTTTGATTAGTTACTCAGATTACCTAAGTGAAGGCTTTTCTTGCTGTAAACTTCATTTTTAATCCACATATTCTTGAAAAACAGGTGAAGAACATTAAAAGTAAGGTCGATGAAGCATAAAAATTTTCACAAACAAGATACAAAATCTGCCCCATCAGAAAAAAACAGCAGAGGATAAACCATGCAAATTAATTCTGTAATCCTGATTAGAAAAATACGCAGGGCTTTTAATATAGAGCTCAAGAACACCAAAAAGATAACAATCCTCTGCTTGAAGGTCTGTTTCTGTTCTCATATTTGGAGAAAGCTGTGAACAAACAGCTGTGAAATGCCAGCAAAGATGAGAAGATTCATCACCACGCAAAATCAAAGAGAAAGCTGGGCTCATTGCAAGATTATTTAGGGAAGAAAGAAAGAAAGAAAGAAGGAAAAAAAAAGTGAAAAATAATTTAAAAAATATTTTGCTGGGGAGTGAAGAGATGCAATTTCAGTTCCTATCTTTTGTACTGGTTACCTCACCCCACAAGCCCAACTTCTGCTGGAGCAGGCTGCACTGCTGTTTTCCAGGAGCTGTGCACACAGTGACTCCACCAGCCCTTTGTGAGACGACACTCTTGTCGCTTTGCAGCTCCACAAGCCACAGAAAAGCTTCAGGAACACACTGGAGGCACTGCTGTGCTATCCAGCAGGAGCATGACACTTCCAAATCCTCCCATGCAGGTCCCTCGCTGGGAGGTGTAAGGAAAGTATTTCCTTGCTACCCACCCTCCTGTTGTGGTAGGAGGAAGAATTAGATGGAGTGATGTTGCACCCAGGACAGCAACTATCCAGAGAAGATTCAGGTGTTTATCCAGCAGTTCTAGCAAGGAGGTTCCCTTGAATTACAGTGAAAAATGGACAGAAGTAGAATAGCTGGCCAGCCCCAGGAGGTGGGCTCAGTCACTCACTGCACCTCAGCAGCTCTTCCCAAATGGAGCGAGGGCAAACCATCAGAGAGTATCTGCTGCTGAGCAGGGGTACTCTACTGCTGTGAGCATCCCAAGCATCCTGAATGTGCCTCCTAAGTTACTTACCACTCCATTTCTGCTTTTCTATCTGTTGTGCTACTTCTGCATGGAGCTCACTGATTAAACCTTTAAAAGACCCAGGGCATGACTGTTGGGATTTTTTTTTCTTTTATAATAATTTCTTTTCAAACCAACTCCACAGTCACTGCATTTAAAATGGTGAGGTTTTCTGGGCTGCACAGAAAATATTTTTAGTTAGAAGCTTTATTGTGCAAGCTGTCTAGCAGTCTGACAAAAGCTAAATTCCAGCTTACAGCTGAAAACCGTAGGAAAAATTCCAAAGCCTATATAAATTATACAAATGAGACTTTAATCCCAGCTGGCCTTACTAACAGGGGCTCTACATCTGGGCACACATATAAATGTACTTTTCATATGGGTTTTCGGTTACTTGAATAATGAAAAAAATGGAAAAAAAAAAAACAAACCAAACCCAAATCTCTGTTTTTATAAATGCTTGTATCAGAGTAATAAAAAACCAAGCACAAATTAGCCAGACTGTCAGAGAAATACAGCTGTTTCTCAAAACTGCTCCTGCTTCTGGGTAAAATTGATCAGCTGTCCAGAGGATTCACTTCCCTAACAGCAGAAATCTTCAAAGCCATACAATCCTCCTGCCTTCTCCAAGGCCAGCTTATTCTCATCTGCACAAGGCAGGGGGTATCCTCACGGGGCCACCCAGCTGTGAGAAGATGCATGTGATATCAGCAAGTTTGATCAACTAAGAAAAAATGGTAGGAACTAGAAGAATCAGCGCATGAACAGGAGGGATGGAAACAAGAGGAGCTGCAAAGCTGCCCTGGTCACGCACATGTTGATGCCAGTGTGCAGCGTCCCTTTGAGGCCCTTGGTGCCAGCCTTCAGCTGCTGGCAGCGAACTGAGCGGAAACATCAGAGCCCTCCTCAGCTACATCCACAAGGCTCAGCAGAGAAGAGCCCCTGCTTCACTCACAGAAGAAATCCACACCAAGAATTTCTGAGTTCCCATCAAACTGCAATTAATATCTCACAGATTAAGGATTTATGTTATTTGGCCCAGATGTCTCTTCCTGCTTTAACTGCATGAAGTATCACTACCACAGCTTTTCATGTTTGATTGAGGGAAACCAATAGAAGAATAAGAAAATCAAGTTCTAACATTTTTCCAATATATTACTTAAGCCCATAGTGAAGAAAAGGATTTAATGCAGAATTGCTGCATAGAGACACTTGTGTAGTTTCACCTGGCAGTGGCAGAGGAGGCCACACTGCAATAACAGGAGGTATCTTGGGCATCCCTCTTGTGTGTGGTGACCACAGGGAGAGATGGGGCCAACAGAAGCCATTTCTCATTTCTGAGGCATCATTTACTCTCACCTCTCTTCAAGGGAGACAGAATTTAGGCCAATTCTCAAGCAGAACTCCTCTCACAGAGAAGAGGAAATTGACAGCACTTTTTTGGGGAAGCGATCCTAGTCACTAGGATCACCCACTGAGCAGGCTGGTTGTAGTCTGAACTACCAGCTGCTAATACGTCTCATGACAGAGGCTGCCAAATGGCTGCTGAGCCCCAGTGGGTTGGAGACAGAGGGGGGAGCATGTCTGTCTACCCTCTACAGCTAAAGTAGATGCCTTAAAAACATGAAAATTTTCCTTCTTTGCATGTATGTGGCACTTTTGTGAGTCGCCATGGGTAACTCATGCTGCTCCCCCCTTTTTCTTGTCATCCTTTTTTCTCCATTCTTCTTCCTTTCCTTGGGGCAATGTGAAGGTAGGATAAATTATTTGCTTGCATAACTGAAGACAAACTTGCAGAGTACTAGGGCAGGCAGGCAGAAGGCAATGCATTAAGAATGTTCCCAATGTATGTGCTGGTTCATTAACAAACCAACCTTCTTTTAGGAGGTCAGACTACAAGAACTCACCAGGCCAGCAGAACCAAGGATATGAAATGTCCAGTATACATACTGCTTAAATTTTATGCCACAGAGGGTGCAATTCTGCATTTACCCTGTTACAAAGACAGTGCGGATGCTAAATTAATTTCCATTACACAAATACTCATGAGAAAATAGTTAAATGACTATTATTTAAGGATGTTCTTATGGATTGGGTGCACATATTTTCAACCAAAACAATTCTAAAATTATTTTGGACACAGAAAACCATTAAAAGAATCATATAATTGAGACACAGAACAGATTAGTCTTTAAGATGACAGATTAATCTATAAGGAGTACTATGGATACATTAAATCTGGTACCTGTAAAGAAAAGTGAAAACATAAAACCAATTATTTATTCTGGATATGAAACAAACTAATAAATACGGACTACTCAAGGGTGTTTCCCCTCCACTTTCCTTTAGTTATGATGAACTTTCATTAAAAAAATATTCTTTCTAATTTCCTTCATAAGCTCATTTTTGAAAAAGACTAGAGACCTCAGGAGTAGAAACACCAGGGAAGGAGGGAAAACACAAAAATCTGCAAAAAAATGCACATGACTTTGAGTTTCAAGATGGCAAAAAAGGTAATTCTTCTCCACCAGTCCCCAAAACTAAGAGGCTGTATTAATATAAAGTATCAGGAGTATCTATCTACTTTCGGCAAATTAAGTAAAATAATAAAAGGATCTACACGGACATTTGACTCCTAGAATGAATCATACCCTGAATAATGACAGGTTAGTAGTGCTGCTTTAAAATATTTGGGTATTATACATCTAATCCATCTCAATACTATTAAATAACACAATCTGAGATAATAACAACAAACACTCTGCAAGCTGCAACAATGGGATTACTCATTAAGTATACTGAAAACAAAAACACAGGTAGTGAAAAGAGATTTTCCAGAAAATGTCTAGAAACAGAGTTAAAACAAAGAACTTTAATAAATAGTAACCAAAGTATTTTTTTCAGGTCAGAGCCAGCTACTAATCCTGTGATACAACCTATGATCCAACTCCTAATTTTTTTAGAGGTTAACTCTGTAAGGGAAAAAGTGCAACAATTCCATGGTAGGTAAAGCAGCTAGTTAAAATATTTTACATAGACATTTTATATGGTTTTTTTACTACTCTTTGCAATCAATAACTATATACAATATACCACAGTAAGTTTGAAATAACTTACTACCTCATTGACAATAACACCATAATTTTAAAGCAATTAAGATCTCCAAAAGGCAGCCGACCAAAATCACAAGTAGTAAATAAAATAAAGGGCCAAATATGCTTTAAATTCACTGAAGCACCAAAAGACTTGCTTCCAGTTACTTTGGAAATCAATGAGAAAGGAATTAATATATCTTGACTCTAAGGTATTTTCCACTCAAGTTGACCACTCTCCAATTCTGAGCCAATAAACATTTGTCTTAAAACTCCATTTTCATATCAGCAATTTGTTCAGATTAGATATTTTACAGGAGATGCTTGTGTTGAAGAGAAAAGGAAACCAACACTCAAAATCTTCTCGCATGAAGAACTGTGAGTGAGATCAAAGGGTTGAATAAGAGAGTGTGACAATGCATGCAATCCCCTTCCAAATCCACTAGACAAGCAGCATATCTGAACTTGGAAACAGCCCTCAGCCAAGGATTTTGCAGATTGTTTAGTTAAGATATACAGCAAGAATTATTAATGGCTGAATACATGATGGCAGATGCAAATCTTGAAAAATGATCATCTGCATTAAGCCTACTTAGCACTGCTTCTGTTGCAACAGCTTCATTGCTGTGCTCCAAAATGTATCAGAGCAGTAAGACATTCCAATTTTACAGCCAGGGAGCCACAAACACATACTGTGTGTCCCAGCAAACTCCTGCCATACAAATCCCTTCATGCAAGGCTGTGTGCCCTGTGGCCCAAACACTGCCTTATGCTCAGAGGATTTGGGATGACACAGAAAAAGCTCCATGCCCACACTTACAGGCTTCTGTGTGGTTTCTCATGCTGCCTCATTCAGAAAAGATCATCATTCCCCAAGACAATAATTATCAATGGGGAAACATATTCTAGAAATGTTTTTGGTTACTGTGATCAAAAAAGCTTCATTTCCCAAGACACCAGAGTAGCAGGAGTCAGGTAAGCCTAGCTGAATGCTTTTAGTTATATTCCCTTTTTATAAACAAGACCATCACTCCGAGTTTGGGCTTATTGAAAATTACTGAATCCTAGGCTAACTGAAAGCTAGATAAAGTAGATTTCCGAAGAAAAGGGAACTGTTCTCCCTCCTGATACCACCCTCGGCTCCAATGTCACCTCTCAATCCACCTGTAGCATTTGCTTTGAGGAAAAGCTTTCATAATGAGTCTTTGATCCCGTTGGAAAATAACACTTGCAGAAATTTCTGTGTATCATTGATATCCAAATGTGTCTGCCACTGTGCCAGTAAAAATATACTTGGTAAATTAACATCAGGACTCTGCTTTAACCTTTGTATCACCGTGTGAATTCAGAACAAATCAGTCACTATAAGTCTTTGGCCATTACATGGGGATATGAGGATAGCAAATCACCACAAAAAAACTAAGTGAAGGTACTGACACTGTCATTTCAGACCATTCAGTACAGAAAAGAATTGGAATTTCCAGTCCCACTCTAAACAGTCTTTTCCAGACTCACCCACATGTGAGCTGCGAGGCACGGGAGGGAGCACACGGACACTCAGCACAGCACACGTGCCTTGCTGTGCAGCACCACAGCACTGCAGCAGCTCCACACACGCCACTCTGCAGCTACAGAAGGCACATGCAAGGCTTGCCAAGCCAAACTGCTGCAGCCATTATCACACCACTTAGCTGCGTTATGTTCCCTTCACTCAGGGCCTGCACTTAGTGGCTATTTAGCACAACTACGAAACTTAACTGGTAGAGGACCCAAGCTTTTCACGGGGGATTTAATTTCTGTTAAACAAACCTCTGACAACAAAGGAGCAATATGTGGCTGCCTTTGAAATTGAGTCACTTCAGTAGGAGGACAGGGAGAATGAAGAGAATATGGAAAGATTTTTCCAACATTAAGTCTTCAAACACATCATCACCCAATTTGTACGAATGCCAGCCACTGTTTTTGGCAGACTACATGGTGTCTTGTTGTATTCTACAGCCAATTTGTTGACTCTAATTAGCAATTTGGGAATAGAGTAACAAGAAAAGAGAAATAAAAAATTAGAGTACACAGTGCCAGTTACTATAGTGAGACACACACTCTTTCATTAGTATTTTTTTAATGCAGCTGTACATAGGTTGCTTCCAGCTGTTTCTTTAAAACCAGACATAAGCAGCTCCACAGAACAGAACAGCATTGTTTACACTGGAAAAGACCCCTAAGATCGCTGAGTCAAACTCCTAACCTGACACTGTCAAGTTCATCACTAAACCATATCCTTAAATGCCCCATCTTAAATACCATCAGGGATGGTGATTCAGCCACCTGGCAACCCTGGGCAACCTTCTTTCAGGGAGTCCTAGAGAGCAATGAAGTTTCCACTCAGCCTCCTTTTTCCCAGGGTAAGCAACCCTAGGTCCCTCAGGCTCTCTTCAGAAGACTTGTGCTCCAGACCCTTCCCCAGCTCTATTGCCCTTCTTTGGACACACTAACACCTCAAAGACTTGAGACTGTGAGGATTAAGTAAGGAAAAGACAAGAGGCACGTCTGTCTGGTTTTTCTTTTCTCTGTTGTACCCAACCTTCTTTCAGAGATATTTAGAAACAAAGTTCCAGCAGGTGGAATCTTTTCTGGAGTTTCCTATATACTGTTCATAATCCTTCCCTCCACAAACAGGTATTTTGTGGCCTTATGCCAAACTTCTCCTATTTGAGAGAAAGTAATTTTTGTCACAGCCAGAAAACGAATAGTTCATCACCTCTCTTCATCCACATAGATGGATGCAGGGACTCATGCTGACTGCAAATGGGCTGTTTTGGCTGAAGGGGAGAAGCAGTCGACCTCCCCTAATATCCTCAGCTGGCCATTGCTTCAATGAATGAACTTTCAGCTGGCAGCTATGACTCTCCTGAGGCTTTCCCAAAGCCCTGCCTGAGCTCGGGCAGCATTTGATTAAGCAGGAGCAGCAACCAGCTCCATGATCTCTCATGGCTCCACGGAAGCTCCTGTTTCTCTCAGAGTCTCAGGTGCAAGACCTGGGTACCCCTTCTCTTTGTGAGCTGTGGCTAGAGAGCCACTGAAGAAAAGCAGGCTCCGCTCCCCTTTATGGATCACAGGTAGCAGATGCCTCATACAGGAGCACACAAAAGCAAGTCTAAGCCTTAGCCTTCCTTCAGGTGTTTTTTGAAGAGCATTTTGCAACCTCTGTTCCCTTTACAGATGAAGAAGGTTCAGGATGGCAATCACAGAAGTATGAATCAATCCACCTAAAAAAGATGGATGAAGCACTTTGGTATGAACGTCCACCCCAAAAGGGTTTCTGAGCAACTTAACCACAGTCATACTGACATTTAGACCTTCCTCAATGTCCTGCAACATTTCCTCTTCACTGTCTTTACTGTCTAATGCCAAAATACTCTGACAGATGCAAAAATATAAAAGGAACAACCCTCCCTGCTTCCACCACTGCCTTTTCTCTACTCTTAAAACTCATGGTTTTTGTTTTTGGTAAAGACAGCTGCTATCACAGCTTTTGTTGCTGTCTGAGTGCAGAGAACTTGAAATAGCACAGGTGGCTGTAAGACACCCATTGGTGCTGAAGCCATTTTTCATAATTTCCATCTCAACAAAAGCAAACATATCTTAAACAGCTGCCTTTTACAGAAAAGCAGAGTGAGCCAAAAACTTGCAATGGCTTCGGTAAGAACTGCCATTAGAAAGTCACAGATAGAGGCTAGAGTGCTTACATGGCATTGATGAGCCCATTAAAAACCACAGAGAATGCACAAGTAATAAGAAATTCAACCGTACTTTTTATAGGAATATTTCAAATTTGTATTTTGAAAATATTGTCTCTTCCAAGTGAAAGATTATGTCTGATTTTGAAACGAACTCAGGACAGCTAGTGTCAGTTATTCAGTTAGCCCTGAATACTGTCTGTTAACTCTTTCAGGAAGAGAGTTTCCAAGGAGCATATTTCACAGAATCATAGAATTGTTGAGTTGTAAAAGACCTCTAAGACCACTAAGTCCAACCATTACATTAAAACATGAAAATTAGCATTTTCAAATTTTAGAATTTGATACAGAATTAGATACAGAAGAATTAGAATTCTTCTGTAGAATTAGATACAGAACACTCACAAAACTTGAGCAATTAAAGAGGCTATATAATTACTAGGAGCAGAGCTTTTCTCTCTTCTCCTACACTTTCCTTTCATCCTCTCCTCATAACTGTGTTAGTGTAGCAGCCTCACTGGCAAGCAAGAGCACTTCAGCCAGGGGAAGGCTAGCACATCCACCATCCACTGATAGCTGCACCCCTTGGGTGAGCTCACAGAGTTTTGGCATGTCTGACAGGTTGTCCAGCGGGTGACTGGCAGTGGCTGGTGTACAGCAAGTAGGCAGTGATCAGATGGTCTGTCTGAACAGGTAGTCTGCCTGTTTTGGCTGTCAAACTTCACTCCAGCCCAACCTGTGCAACAGCCCTCGCTGAGGCTGCCAGCCAGCCAGGATACCAACACAGCAGGAGCTGTGGCCTTGAGCTGGGTAGAAGAGAGGGGCCATGAAGCAGTACTGGAGTATCAATGCAAGGAAGTGTAATAGATGCAACCCCAACAAGCATGTGCTTATTGTGCACCCTATCCGAAAAGATTTAGGGCAAACCATAAAAGCCCTAAGTTTTCACTATTTGTCAGTGTCACCACAAGCTGTTGCAGTGTATTAGAGCTATTGAAAAAGATGGGAATATAATAAGCATCCATTCCCTGAAGGAGTAAACAAAGTGAGTGCCACAAACAATCATCTGAGTCTTGAGAAAATTTTGCATGCCTCTATGTGCCTGTTCTAAAAGCTCTGGTACTACAACATTTTTTTGAAAGATGACAAAGAAAATGGATTCCTTGTGCAAACAAGATATAGAAGTTTTACTCAAGGGGCGAAGAAACCCACTTTGTAAGATCTGCATTACCTTCTGCATATCTTGGGATTTCCTTGAACTCCTTCCCGACTCATGTTGATGCTTCTGCCTGGACCTATTTTCAGCCCTAACAGCAAGACTAACAAGGTCTAAGTGATGGGCACATGTTTTGGTAAAAGTCTAATACGGATTCTGAAGGCGAAGTGTCAGAATAGTGAGAAAGGGGAATTGGGTTCACCTGTGCTTGATTTCTTCCTTCATTCCCTCCCTCTCTTTGGTCTAATTCTTTGCTAGTCCAGCTCAGGAAGAGGTGCTCAAAAATCCCCAAAATCCTCCCTCAAAACAAAATGCCTGTTTGAAGTCTTACTTCTGTGCATTACACCCATTATGCCAAATTCACATCAACACTTTAGCCAACTAACACCCCAAGCCTAGCAAACCCTACTATAATTAAATGCCGCCTCCTGCCTTGGCTTCAACAGATGATTCTTCTGTGTCTGCCAATTCTTCTGGCTCTTGCTTCTCATCTACTGATACTTTCCTTACCTATCAAAAATCAAAGAAAATTTAAAAATGCAGATTATCCGATTAAAAAACTTTTCTTCACTTTAGGATAACTTAAATATTTTCACCTAAGACCTAAGGTGTAGGGCAATCATCAGCAGCTTGCTGGTGACACTTGGTGTGCTGGTGTGAGAGTTAACTGGCGGCGGCCAAGGAAACTGGCCACCCACTGCCCATATCAGACTGCCTAACTCACCTGCTGGAACAGAATGCCCCCCACTGCCAGTATGTTTGGTAGTGATCTTCAGAAATGCAGGACAAAAAAGTCTACCACAGGCAGCAAAGAACAAAAGAGATTTTATGTAAGTGTAGTCCAAGCTGAAAGGAGAAAATGCCACCAAAAATTTCTTCCTCACTCTTCTGAGAGAAAGGTGGATCAAATGCACTTGGTGCAGCACTGAATCTGCCAACTATCATGTTCAAAATATTATACAGGTTTATGTATTTCAGAAGGTTACAAAGAATGAGTGTCTTTGACAAGCTCATTACACATGCATTCACTATGAATTCTTGCAGGAAGAGAGCTATCATGGGAAACAACGTGCACATCTATTTGGTTAAACAAGAGGTCAGAGAGGAGTATCACAGAGACAGATAGGTTAATGATTGCCTCAGTTCATTAAATGTCATTTCCATGCTTTCTGTCAAAGTTCAGCCAGACTGTTCAGAATAGTATTGGGACCATAATTATTTCATGATATTTGATAGGAAGTGATTTGTAGCAGCAGCTTCTGAAATTAATTTCTAAATTGTCAGCTGACTCACTTGTATAGTTTGTGAGGCACTTGTGCTTTCAATAGTCATGAATAGATAAACCAAAGGTGCAGCTGGACTTTAAAGATAAAAACTGGGATTCTTCCTTATACATGTGGACCCAAGGAAAGTTAATGAGTCATAAATATACATGTGTAAAACAAGAAATGTTCTGTGTGACAGACAGCTCTCTGCCCCAAACACCAAAAGACAGAAAACAGATAATATTAAAGTAGTTTATTCCTAACACACACCTAAGGATTAAGAAACATGACCACAAGATTGCACGCTAAAATTTTGCAAGAGGAGTATAATAGACAATATTAAGCACTTTTTTTCTGTTCCACTTATTGCATTTTTATTGCAATCAGAATTTAAGACTGTGCTAGTTTATCCAACTTATATAAAGGTAAAAAGGAAATATTGAATTTGGAGTAAAGATTACTGCTTTACTCAAGAAAAATTTCAAAGCATTTGTTCTGAAAATCCTTCTTACAACAAGTAAATCTCTTTTATGTAGAAGAGGAGACATTTGGAAATAAACCTACAAGATTTCTGTAGAATAGAAATCATATCTTTACAGTCCTACAGATTAAAAGATATTTCTAATACCAAAGTTGTACATGTTTTGTTATTCCCAAAGCTTGGCTGTTTGGAATAGATGGGTCAGCTTTATTTTTTTACATAGCTGGTTTCTAGAACACCAGGATTATGTCCAAAATGAACAGATATATTACTTCATTAAAAAGTACCATAAAATCTCAGAACAAAAAACCACTCCAATTAAAAAAAAGAAAACCTACATATAGGCTGATCCTCTTTATTCTACATCAACATCTTTGTTAGCATCAACACTAATTTACATTTATCTTGGTGTCTTAATAATCAGAACTTCATTCCTGAGACTGCATATATTCCTCTGCCTCAGAAGACATTGCCATAGGTGCAAAATTCACTAAAAACTTTTACTGGAGCCTTTGATAAGTAAAAATGCACAAAAAGCTCTTGCAGAAGAATGGAAAAGTGACCACCAAATAACAAATTCCAAAAGCTGCCAGTCATGCAAGTTCCAGAGAGGGACGTTCTCAAGAAAACATGTTGAAATCTATGTTAAATAGCAGCAACTATTTAGAAAGGCGCACAGACCTGCAGTGGAGACACAAGGCTATTAGCACTCTCTACAGCAGTATCAGTAACCCAGAAATAAGAGTGGTGGCTATCCTTAGCCTGCAGTACAACAAGATCTAATGAATTCTTTATCACATGTCACACTCATTTACTAATCTTCACTAACAGTAACATTGTTTTTCATCTTCGGAATAAGATAGACAAAGTGCACACTGGTGTTTGATGCTGAATTTTCTGTTTCAAACCGAGTTGCTTTTGTACCAAAGTTATGTTGCTTGTCTTCTCTTGGTCTCAGGTCTACCACTTCTCCTCCATTATAATTTCAGACTTGCTCCCTTTCTTTTTACTGCCATTAGATCTGAGTTCCCCTGAGAACTGCAGTTACCAACTCAGCCCAACACGGACAGAGCTGCTGCCTGTGTACCAGGGCTCTTCACTGCGAGAAGCCAACTAGCCCAGGGCCTGCAGAAGCAGTGACATCTCTGACTTCAGCAAAACTCACCTACTATGCACCATTGATGTACAGCCCCTGGAAGCCCAGGATCATGGATTCTCAGGCATTCTCAGTGCTTCTGATGGATCAGCTGTCCCAAAGCTGGGCAAAACACAAGCAGGTTCACCAGGAAAAAAAACAAAGAACTTCAGCAGATACTTTCTGTCCCTTAACACTCTCCAGACTTGAAGTACTGTGCAGTGACAACAGGCTCTTCCTTTTTACTTTGCTCCTGCTGTCCACTGAGAGAGCATAACTTAAGCATGAGTGTGTTATTTTAGATATAAAATCTGGGGGCTCACCTTGGCCAGCAAGCTTTCAGCTGTAGTAATTTAACAACAATACGTTGGTATTGTTGTTTGTGGCCTTTCTACAGAAACAAAAAATATGAACGCACGTGCAAAGAGATAAATTTTGCACTACAGGACATCAGGCAGAAGCTGAATTCTCCAGGAACAAGAGTTCCCATAGAGTAATGGGAATGGAGAGATACCAGGTTACAAATGTTGCTGCATTGAGCCCTATGGAGTATGGCATAGTTTCTAGGTAAAGCATCAGACAAATCAACTGCATGCTTTTCTTCCAGCCTCCAAAACATACAGAATCCTTCAGCAGCATCAACACAAGCAGTCCCAAACAACCTGGTCATTTAGCACTTACATTTAAATCCTACAGAAATACTTAAGGAACAGAGATGCTAAAAGGAAAGAAAATATTTGAGTTTAGTGTCCTTAAACAATGATGTGCAAAAAGGGAAATCCCATCTCAGTTTGTTGACCGGTGTGTTAACAGGCACAAGTACATTCTCCCTCATGCTGCTGATTTACAAGTGTGTGGTGATGAAGCTGAAAGGGGCACAGATCCATTGCTCACATACACACATCTGCACCAAACAGAGCAACAAATCACCAACTGCAGCAGCACCGAAGGTCATTATGACACAGGGAGAAAGAAATTCACACTTGTTCCATCTATTACTCCTTCCTCCACCTATTACCCCGGTATCTGGCACTTGCTAAAAAACATGTGCCAGCAGATGCTAACAAAGGGATTAATCAGAGAAGCTTGTACCAGCACCAGGCCCTCTGGCTCATACACATTGTGTTGCCTCTACAGAAGACTGGTCAAGTCATTCACCAGCTCTGTATTACTGCTGGTGGAACAGGTGAAGGGATGGGAGACAAGCAAATCCACTACAAATGTGTTAGGCACAGTTTTTTATCAAATGACCCAGAGTAACAAGAGAATAAGAGGGATTATGAAAGTACAGACACTGCCACATGAGGGCGTTCTTGTGGTCCCCAATGATGAAAGAAGTAAATGAACTGAGGACTACTGACAGTGTACAATTCCTATTTTGCTGCCCGCAATACAATTTAGTGGAAGACTCCAGAGACAGGCTGAGCCAGAGATAAAAAGTGACATGAGGCAGCTGGTAAAGAAAGAGAAACAGACTCACTTCATTTTTTTTTGCACTTTTTCACCCCCAGATAAATGCAAACAGACTGATTGCTAAAGGCTTATCAAATGGGGCTTATTCTTCCAGTGGTACTACTTATTCCCCTGGAGAAGCAGAGAAGTTTTCTGCATGACTAAGGCTGTCTGGAAGCCCAGCTCCTCAGAGCCACACATGAATCACTTGACACCAAGGAGCATCTTCCTCCACTGGCCAGACATGGGCTGGCATGAATGTCAACTGAAACCCTGTCAGAAACCCCAAGGTAACTACACAAGCCTGAATTGCTGTTATTTCTCCTAATACTCCAGAAATTAAACAGGATGAAATCCTAGGCTCCTACACCAGGATTTAGGGGCTAATATGCCAGAACATCATTCAGTTGTTGCATTTCTCATATCTGACAAAACCAAGTTCCTTCAACTTCATAATAATTTATAGCCAAGCGATAAATATTTTGAGTAACAAGAGACAGTGAACAAATGATAAATAATTCTGATTAAAAGATGATCCAGTGAGCAAAGGGGCAATGATACCATCTTCCAGCATGGAAAAAATCAAGCCCTGTGAAGCAGCAGCAACATCTGTCACCAGCATCCATAAAACCTGTGGCTCCTACTTTGCCTCTGGATAAAAACCTCTTCAGGAATGGATGGTGCTGCTTTCCCTGACTTCAATTTGCTATCAGAAGTCAGGAAGTAATGGAGGATTTTAAGCGCACACATTCTCCTAGCTTATTTTTGCTTATTTTGCACAATCTTCTTGGAACAACCCCAGGAAGAACCAGGCCTTGAATGCAAGAATTGCACTGAACTGTATGTTACACTGGTAAAATACTGGTAAATTTAGTATTTTCTAATGCAAGACAACACTAAATGAATGCCTTAATGTTTTCCCAAAAAGGTAACTTCGATAAAGTTCATGAGCACTTTCAGCCACTAGGGATCTTTTGGTCATTGCTGAAAGCCTACTTCATAAACTCTATTTTGTCTAGCCAACCTCCTGTAACTTAGACATTCTTAATCTCTTCATTGCACTCCAAGTAATAGAAAGGAAACCTAATATCCGATAGACTATTTACCAAAATGTTGTTCTCATCTGGCATCATGGTTTTTGACAGAGACTGATTTTCTCACACAAAATGTATGTGATTAATTTATTTAACAAATCAAAAGAGAGGACATATCAATTTTCTAAGCAACTGTTCCCCAAAAGAAGTGTTACTTCTCCTTTCATCAAGAAATGATGACAGCCAAGGTAGAGCCAAAGCTATAGCAGCAGCTTGAGTGATACAGAAAAAGCAACAAGTATGCCAAGCTTGTTAGAAGCATTACAGTAAGAAAGTTAAAAATAGCCCCTTCTCTGCCCTAATGACAGAATCATGTTTGCTTACAAATTGCAAATCAGTGTCCATCCCTGATGTGATATTAAAACCAGCAATACTCCTCCCTCCCAAAAAAACACCCACAGGCTTGCAGACTGCCTCAGCAGATGGAGTTTCTAGACCCAGCCCTTTCTTTTAACTGGGGCTTATTAAAACAACAACATCTCTTTCTTCTTACCTGCTCTTATTAATTACATAAAAGGTTATGAAATACTGTGCTACAGAGGCCACACAAATATCTGAAACAGAATCTGTGTTTGTTCCCACTTCTCTTTAAATCTTCTTACTGGGATTTCCTTTTGTATGTAATATGATTAGTAGCTAGAAAATCTCAGCCTTGGCTTTCTCCCTGCACCCACTTGTTTGCTACAGAATTTGCCTGAGCTCTCTCTTACGGCTCCCATAATGCTTCCAGTCTGGTCAAGTTAGTAAGCTACTGAAGCTCTGTGGATCAAGTAGGATCATTATGGAAACAGGACAGGAAAACTCCAATTCCCAGGCATGTTTTAAAGTCAATGAATGTGTTATAGGCTTCCCACACTGGATGTGTTCAGGAGTTACAAATGTGCCTCCTGAAGTCAGAAACACCACAGAGCAGGTCAGGATTTCTCCTGAATTACCTGCACTCTGTGTAGCAGTGCTGCCAAACACCTCAAGGTATTCAAGAGCACTTCAAAATTTCACTAAACTTGAGTGTGTTTGAAGCAAGGCTCCTGATGCAAAAGGGCAGGACTAGCTTTAAGCTGTGTTTGCTTCACTTCACATTTCCTTCATTCCTCAATTGCCTTTGTGTCTCTTTAGAAAGATTTACTCTTGAGCACATGTAAAGGGTATTAACCTACGCTTCCAGAAAGCAAATGTGCTCATAAATTCTTACACATGGAAAAAAAAATAACTTTTGTCAGTTATCAACTCTTCCCTCTCTGATTTATGCTGTAGAGTTTACTGGCCTCTGCAAGCATCCAGCAAAATTGGAAACTTGCTAAAGGAATTTTTAAAATCACTTCCTCTAATAAAGTGTTTAAAAAAAAAAAAACCACCAAAGCCCCAACTGTCTGCTCCTGAGCTATAACCAGGGAAGAGCACTGAAATCACACCATGCTGACACAGTACTACAGAAAATCACAGAATACCAACAAATGTAATAGACTATTCCCTTATCAGAACTCTGTTATTGGTTCTTAAACTTAAGAAAAGACTGCAAATCCATAAACCACATCCCAGAGCCCTTCAGATCTCACTCACTCTTCTCTCTCCATATGATGAGCTCATATTCAGAATTGAAATGTCTACAGACATTTATAATGTGAAAATCTACAGAAAAGTAATGCTGATAAGGGGAATGTAGAAACAACCTTCAAATAACTTTTCTTCGATGAAGTTCTACTTTTTATTTGACATTATTAAGTAATTTCATTCCCAGAATTCTGAATTGTCATCTTATATTTCAATTCAACTAGTATAGGTTTTGTAGGTAATACTTTATAAAATGAAAAAAAAATCAACTCTTGAAATAATAATTTGCCATTACTGTCCAGTGCTTTGGGTTTTCTGCATTTGTTCCAGATTTTTCATTCTGAACTTTTCCACTCCTACCGTTTCTTCTAATGCCCTACTTTTACCATGTTATTCCCATGCTGTCAGAAAAGTGAGGAAGGAAAGATTTAAAATAAAATTGTTCTTGAGGGGCAATGCCTTTCTAAATCTCCTTATGTTCTGACAGTTCTCTTTGTTGTCCAGTTTTCTGCAGTTAGATTTTAACTTTAAGTACACAACTAAGATTTCTTCTCCATAAAATGCATATTCAGTTGTATTCATAAATGTGTTTTAGAGGTAGATGAAGTAGCAACATCATTTCCTAGTATAGCCTCTCACCATGCTTTTTAACTTTGCAGTTGAAGAAATGCATTTAGTGTTCAGAATTTTATTTATTCATTTATTTTTAACTTTGAGCAGAAGGTAAATAAACTATATGTTATGATCAAATAGTGTCAAAAAAAAATTCCCTGTGTTCCTTTCAGGGAAACGAAGGCCTTTCCAGTAGTCACTGACTGCTCACACTGGCAGCATTTGGTTGTCAGAGACAATCCAGCCTGGCTTCACGGCAGGCTAGCGGACGCTAACTGCTGTAGCCATCCCTTTGAAATCCAAACCCTACTTGTAAGTTCCATTTAAGACTTATTATTTTAACCTTATTTTAGGACCAAGTAGAATCACATACTTTCTTCTACTTTTTGCATGAAAAGTTTGGTAATTTTGCATAACCCTGTGCAGAAGCTAAAAATCCAACTTTAGGAGGACTCAAACACAACTGTTTCATAGAGTCAGCTGGTTTTCTCGCTGATTTTGCTTCCATTATGAGATCAGACTACTTTGCAAATAACCCAAGGGCCTGCACAAACACAATTAGGATCATTTTAAGCAAGCGACGTTATTACAAACTAGATGGAACCCTAAAGAGGGACAACAGCAGCTCATGGATTAGGAGCTCCCAACCATTTAGGAGGCAACTGGAGAGTTTTTGTCACCCCAGGGTAACTCAGTGACAGCAGCACTGAGAAACACAAGTCTCTTGCCTTGTCATACAATCTGAGCAGCTCCTTTCAAGTGTGTTGGCCAGTGCAGACCATATTCCTCAGGGTGACTGATCACAAATGAACAAATGGGGCACTATGATGGGAGCTGAGCTTTATGGTTGTCAAAGGAAAGATGACACACTGGAAGAAACAATTTTAACTTCCTTGTACAGACCACCAAGCTGTGAATTAAATGTGTCTAAATTACACCCCTCTTCCCCCTCAAAAAAAAAAAAATGAAACAAGCAAACAAACAACAAAAACCCAACGAAATGTAACTTAATGAATAAAACACACATGACATGCACATGAGTAGCCCCTTCAGACATCCACTTAATATAGATCAGAAATATATTTAAAATCAAAGAAATCTTATCTGGGTGTCTTAAGCAATCTAAATTGCAACACACCTATAGAAAGAGACAGGGAGAAGTGGACCAGCTCTTACCTTGAAGTGAGGGATAATGAGACTTACTAAAAAGGAGAGTTATACATGACAGAAGATGTGGGTTAAAAAAAGCTACAGACAAATCCACCAAGATTATCTGTGAAACAGATCTTAAAAAAAACACGTGTCAGACTGAAGATTTTTTTTGCTGAAAAACACAATTAGCATATGGAAGAATTTTTTTTGCCACAAAGCACGAGCTGCAGCTAGAAGTTTGTAAAAGGAGCTGCACAGATAATGCTTGCATGACAGACCTGGACTTCAACCAGCCCATGGTCTAGAACCTGTGGTGTTTCACAATCAGCTCTTAACGCCAGCAAGGAAGGCGCAAGGTGCCAAGTCAAAAGGCAAAAACCACTTGTCCAGACATGGCCTGATGCCTTTTACATCTCAAGCATAGAAAGGGAATAAGAGATTTTTAGATTAGTCTATAAAACACAAAAATGCTGATCCACTGCAG
This sequence comes from Zonotrichia leucophrys gambelii, assembly GCF_028769735.1. Lineage (NCBI taxonomy): Eukaryota > Metazoa > Chordata > Aves > Passeriformes > Passerellidae > Zonotrichia > Zonotrichia leucophrys. The sequence continues at coordinate 45,484,467 of NC_088171.1, read as the reverse complement.
AGGCCAGTTGGTTCCCAACAGCCTGCACCAGCCCCAGGGCAGGCTATGATCTGAGAACCACAGCCAAGGGTCTAGTTTCTGCATTTAGTCGGCATAAAAAAGAAAATTTTTTTTTTTTTTTTTTTAGTTTTCTGCAGAGTTGGCACATTGACCAAATCTGGGCACTGTAATAATATCAGCTATCTATGTCTCAAGGGGAAACTTTGCATTCAGTCAAGTTGTAGACAATTAACAAATTACAGATTTTAAGGCTGTTTTACCTTTTCTGAAAGACTAACAATTTATCAGGAGCATATTTAATATTTTGTAGGTCAAAGAGGAGGTTGGAGAATTCAGTAATTGCAATTAGATATATGCAGCTGCACTCATTAAAAGGATAAATCTAATAAAACTGATTTAGGGGTTTTGTGGCTTTTTGTTCTCCTTACAACAATTCTTGCAACTTTAAAGGCAACATTTCTGAGTTAATAACCTGGGGGTTGGGAAAAGGGGGTAAAAAACACAGGTTGCATTTAAAGTAGGATGAAGCAGTAATATTTGACACTTTGGATATTACCCATAGGAACCTCAGCAGGAATATGCTAGGGTCAATATAATGAATTTGATGAAGCTTGTGTCATGAAAGCAGATTGAATTACATGTTCCAGCAACTGGTATAACAAGTCAGAATTACATCTAATTCTGAACAATGATTTCTTCCAGAGAAGCCCAGCCTGCATTACAGTGGTGGGGAATACTATTACTCACTTTTATAAAAGGGAAATCCAGGACACAGGGGGCTAAAGGCGATGTAAGCAAGATTTTACAGTCACAAAATTAACAGACTCTGTTTAGCAACCAATTATCAGCTCAGTAAAATTCCTTCTTAATACTTTTTATGTCTTATTTTAACTGTGATAATAATCTAGCTCGGTTCTTTAATTAAAAAAAAAACTTAAACTGAATATGCACAAATTTTTAGATTTGGAAAGACAGATATTTTTTCCTTGGAACAGAACTGCTACTGCTTTACATACATTTCATAGTAAAAGAACATTGGAAAAATTCAAGACTGATGATAATTAATACAGCAGTTTGCCCAGATATTCTTTAACTCTGCCTTAGTAAATCAATGCATTGTCCTTTTTTTGCTGTAAAGGATACTTATTTTTCTCAACACTTGAACACTGACAACATGCTATTATCTGGTACTTGTTTCCTGCTCAGGAGCCTTTTATAGCAACAGAGACTTCTGAGCTATGCTTGTGATAAAAATCATTAATTCTTACAGGACACACTATTTCAGAGCCCAAAAGAAATTAGCAGCTCATTGTTATTTCCTGCTCACCTCAAAAATGCCTGGAAAAAATGAACAAACAAAATCACTATCCTTCAATTTACCCAAAGAAAACTCTTCAAAAGGATTGGAGTGACTAGAAACACAGCGTCTAAAAATATTCAGCCTAGTTATTCTGTCAAAGTGAGGGAAATGTCAGCTGGGTCACTGAGACTACAAAATTATTATCCATTATCATGTGATTATTTTATGTATTTTTACCTTTTCCTCTACCTGTTTCATCCAGGTGTGGCAGCTGGAATACAGCCCTCAGCAGGAACTTTATGGTGCAAACCTGCATTTCTGAATGTGCTGGTGGCTTTGCCCTGCACTGCAAGGCTCTAAAATAAGGCCATTAATGTCTGATACAGTGGAGCATCTCAGGCTGTCATCAGCCTCATCCTAAGAGCAACTAACTAAATGACTGAAATGTTTTTGACTGTTTGTTTATGATTAGCTCCTCTAAGGGTGACACAGTGTAGCAATACATCAAGGCATATGGAAATAGGTTTGTGACTAATCAGTAAGTTACAATACACCTCAGCTCTGTGCACGAAAGACCTTTGTGTTCTGCTGCATTCATAAACTTAACTGGAGCAATGTAACAAAATTAATTGTATTCTTGGCATCATTCTTCAGCGAGTGCTGGGAAAGCGCTTGTTCTCTATTTATTTAAATTTATTATCCAGCTCTTATAAAAGAAATCAACTAACAGGTTTTTGTGTTGTCAACTACTGGTAAATGGCTATAATATTTGACATAAAATTTCATATCTAGCCACCTGGATGAGTTTTCTCCTATATTTACATCAGCAGAATACCTGTTTTTCCATATCTTTTTCTCGTTCATATTTTACATATGTGTGTGCATATATGTTAAGTCATAGAAGTAAGCATGACTTGGATTTTCTTCTAAGACCATACATAAAATAGTCTGCTGTTTGTATGACTTGACAGTAAGCATCTTCCACCACACATACACAAACATTCTTATAGCTTTTAACTTCTTTGCATATAGTGAAGTACATTTTAACAGTTGGAGACACACTGGAGAAGCTCACCAGAAGCAGAAAAGAAAATGTACCTTAAGTTTGTCATTGTATAAACATTATATAAACAGTTAACAAATGTATATGATGAGACTTGGCCCTCTATGATTGCAGCTGTTGAGACTTTTGGTTGTTTGGTCCTTTCCTGAATGGGAGAGAATAAGAAAACCCCAAAATATTACAAGTATTTCTTTCCAGATTATGTTCAAACATCACTTTTAGATCAATATATTTTAAAATAGCACCTCTATCATTTGCTATTTTACCAGTATTCAAAGATTCTATATATTGGTAATTTCCTTTGAAATGCAAGTTTAGGATGGGGTAACTTTGTGTCGATTTTATGATTCTCAAGCAGATCTTCTTTAGATTCAAATGATTTAATTCATGCATGAGCCACAAACCCACCTTTAGCTTTCTAATTCCCCAAGAATTATGATGATCACTGGATAACAGAAGTGGCTATTGGGGGACAAATAACAACGCACTTGTGAGAGCAACCAGTTACACAATCACAATTTTTACTTTCTTCCTATTGAAGCCAGGGCAGGAGCAGGGCCAGAAGTCCAATTCCACTGCACAGAGAAATGTCAGCAGTTGAAGACCCTGTAGTCTTTCTCTCTCTCCTCACTGTCCTTCTTCAGAAGTTATAGCCAGAAGCCTGCCATGACCTTTAAGGCTTCCCAAGAGTGAAGGCTCAGCAAAGAAAGCTTTATAGGGAAAAGAGAGGCCAGGTCCAACCACCCGTCAAAAGATGGTGGAGAATGGCACAGCAGGAGATACCTGACTGACCATGGGGCTGTTACACTTTCCACCCGACTGAACGCCAAGGACAGGCTGCATGAAGTCTCTCAGTGAGAGTGGAAGAGAGGAGCAGGTGGAAAGAAGTGCTTAGCATATGTCAGAGCTCAGCTCCAAAGACACCTGCCAGCACCCTGCACCACTGCAGACATTTCCCAGGCATTTCCAGGGTAAATCCATGCTCGTAATACATCAGCAACTAAATCTGGCCCCTTTGTTTTCCTTACTACGCTGGTTCATCTTTGCTTCCTCTCCACAGCACTGTGCAAGCCCTTTTGTTCTGTACTGCATCTAACATTCCCCTGACAACTCAGATATTAAGGAACTATGTCAATGGATGCAACTAAAATCACCTCAAATCTGGTGCATGTGTTACCCTGCACCTGCACCACCTGCACAACTGCTTGTAAAGGTTCAACAAAGACAATATTTTTAGTGGAACTTGCTGCCACATCCTTGTGTTTAGTTTCTCGCTTGACAGAGACTGAATATCCAACCACATACAGTGTGGAGCCATGGAAGTAGAGCAATACCCTGGTGGGTGTGCTAAGTATTTTAAAACTTGGGGAAGAGGGTGAGTCAGGAGTTCCTGACTGGCAGGTTGTTCCAAACTCCCATACCCTGCCTGTGCCTCTCACCCAGCTGCCAAAAATTCATATGGACAAACAAGTGGACCTCATATCCTTTCCAAGTTGCCTGCTGCTAACCTGGGCCTATAAAGGTACAACTGGTTTCTTGGTCTCTCCCTCAGCCTTCCACTCCTACTGCACACTCTAGCAGCTCATGCATATTTTCCATTACAAGGGCCTTCCCTTTTAATTGCAGAAGCATTGGCAGAGATGGCAGAAATTTCTCATTAGCCTCCTGGCAAAGGTCAGAGCCAGAAAAGAGTTGTTTTTCCAGAGTGGATATCAATAGAGGAAACTCCAGGGAAGTTTTTATTATTATAAAAACTGGGATCCTGTCATGGTTTGACACTGGCGCAATGCCAGTGCCCCCATGACCTGTTTCCCTGCCGGAACCCAAGAGAAAGATTTCCTGGGAGTTCTCTGCTTTTAATCCTTGTGTTCTCAGAGGCGTTTCCATGTCCCCAGTGGCCACACCAAGTGTCAATATTCAAATCTGAGCACCCATTGGTTTGACCACATGAAAAAAAAAAAAACTCACTTCCTCTCAAACCACGACAGATCCCCAGGCTAGAGTTTCTTCAATATCTCTGCAGCTACTTTTCCTACTGACAGCCAGAGCTATGGTGGCTGCTGCTTCCAGAATTGTGAATAACTATCAGTTACTCAAAGCCCTATTTTTTAAGATCAGTACAAAGATCATCTCTGTAGCACAGGCAGCAGAGATGGGAACAACTCAGCAGCAACAAGCCCAAGGTACAGTCTCTCGTGGCATGCCCTCTATTTAAATTGATTATAATTGCAAGAGAGACATTACATCCTTTAAAGCTGTGTGGATAGAACAGGAGTATGTTTCTCAATTAACCAAAATAATCAGTTACTTAAACATGCCTAACTTCTTTTTTCTTGCTGTCCATCCTACGATAAAAATAAACATCCAAGATTTTGAAGCTGCTGCAGCTGGCAAGGCAGAACACAGAAGAGAGAATTATCCTCCCATTACCTATGCTTAAGTATATGCAGTGGAATAACATTTCAGTTTCTGCTCACTTCAGAAGCGGTGGTTCCCCCTACATGAGTGGGATAACACACCACTTCTCCAGCGTCACAACACAGATGCTGTGATGCATCTGGCAAGACTTCACATTGATGCTTGTAAAACCTGTGTTATGACTGCAGCAGGAGAAAACAGTGTTTAATGTTAATTCTGCTTCCTAGAATACACTTAAAATGCATTAAGAGAGAACATACGCAGGAACACTACAGAATGTTTGTCAAAACACTGCCAATACAAAAAAATAGATGCAATGCTGAAGGAAACATGTTCTACATCAGTTATAGAGAACACTGTAGATCATCAAAACATCATCAAATCAATAAGTAGTTTACTCTGCATTGGTGAGCTCTCAGCACATCTGCATGTCCAAGGAAACTCCTGCCATGGCTGTGTCCACTTCAGCACTGCATTGCTTGGGATTTTAGCAGTGCCAACAAACACTGGCTAAACATTTATACTTACTCACAAATTTAAGAAATAAAATTATTTTATTCATGGAAGCCTCTCTGTTGCCAGATTTTATTTTTAAAGTCTGCATTTGGGGAATAAGCTATTTCAAACCATTATTTAAGGTCATTATAAATGTAAAGATAAATCAAAGCATCTTCAAGAAAATCAACGCTCCCCCTACATAGTCCAGAAAAATATTGTGCAGAGATACATTTGGCACAAGTTCAGCAAATCAAAACTTAAAATTTTTGTCATGTTCACTGCATCTCAGCATTCAGTATTTCAAGGTACTCCCCATCCTATGACTAAATCACACACTAATGTTACGAACTGAAAGAACTGCATTGCAAGGACAGTGATGCACAGCACAAGGAATGAAGTCATCTCACTGTACTATCATGCATGACAAAGATATGGGTATTATCATTAGAAATGGTAAAAAATAAAGCAATAAGCAGATTTACCTGAAGTAGTAACTGTGTTCTATTCCTGCTTTGCTTCATATTCCTTTCTGGATAAACATCCCTAAAGTACATTCCCCACTTTGCACTAATATTTTATTCACAGCATATGTACTCCTCATTATTAAGTGAAGAACTGTACGGTTTTCAGAAGGCAGGCAGAGGGTGGGGGGAGCAGAAATGCCCCCATTCCCAGCTCTCCCAGCTGAACTCTGATGCTGCAGGTGGACAGAAGGATGCTGCTGGAGGGAAGTCGCAGTGTGTGCAGCTCCTCTCAGCAGCGCTCCTCTCCCCAGCACACGCAGCGGAACAGCCTGCAGTGGAATAACGAGAGAATTTCTCAAGTGCCAGTGTAAGCGAAGGAGGGGGTGTCAGGGAAAGCAAGGGAAGAAAAGGCTCGGGAAGCTGCTTCTCTCTTCAGCTAAGGAGTGCTGCATGTCTCTCTTTCACAGGGGTCCCACACAAGGATAGGCACACCAAAGATTTTAAGGCTCTGAGATACTGTGTAAGATCTAACACAGGGAGTTGGCTAAAATAACCAGTGTTAGGGAATGCAAAATATTACATTTCCCATAGCAATATCAACACCTCCCTGTTACAGCTCTTGTAATGTGATGTACATTTTGAGACAAACAGCAATATGGTGTGAGATAACATCTTTGGCCTGAAATCTAATTGCAAAATCAGTCTTGCTACTACCCCTCCTCAAGATTCATTTGACACTTAATTTTGGTAGAATTTACAGATACCATTTTCTCCAATGTATTCTTCAGTATTTTCTCCCCTCTGATGATGAACAAACAACTTAGACATTAACCCTTGCAGGTGCTTAGACAGTCCTGTTTACAGCTTATTACTGAACAGTAATTTAAGTGTCCACAGAGATGAAAAATTATTCTGCATGTACAAAAAGCCAGCAAATCTACACAGCACACGTGCCAGACAATCAGACTTTTATCAGATATGTGCAAGGCACATCCAGCCATCATGTAAGTGGAGTGTAAAAGACCTGCTGAGCCTCAGGCTGAGCATGAGGGTTATTCATCTGGCATTCCCTGCTGCAGCTCCAGGGGCTGAGCTGATGTACAGTGTATGGCTCTGGCACTTTCCTCCAGCCCTGGGGCTGGATCCTAGGCAACCCCCACATGTGATCTCACAGGCAGCCCCAGCACCTGACTACAAATGCGCCTTCTGCATTAAACAACGGGAGTTGAAATGTTTGCTATCATACATATTACTGCTAACAGCAGACTTCTTAAGGGAATTCTAACTATTAAATTACTTCAGTCTTTTGTCCATGTTGACTTTAATGAGCAGCCCTAAGGGATATGACCCCAATTTTCCCTCATCCATAGCTTTAAAACAACAATATTACTTACAACTAGTTGTTTTAAAAAAGCAATGGTAATGGTTATTGTATTAATAGTATTCACAATGATATAGTAATGACTATATTTTGTAATCCAGTAATAATAACTCAGAGAAGTTTCAGGGAGAATTTTCATCCCCATGTGGCTTATATATGCTAATTCCTATGCAAATTAAAAGCACACTGACACATCCTATTATAATACTTGTCCATTTTGAACATGTATTTGGTGAAATCATCACAGTCATATTATGCTTTGGAAGATGAACACATCCCAGCCTGTATTGTTGCCACGACAAGAGATGAGATATGGATCTATCAAGTGAGTGTATCCTCCTCTTAGGGAGGTGGGTGTTCAGTACCACTAAAATGGCATGGACAGTGGGTGGCAGCAGGTTATAATTTCTTCCCTACATTATGTAATTAGTTCTGTCAATCCTGACCTTTTAAAAACTCAGAGTATAAGAAATAGAACAAACTGATGTATTTTTACTTGTTGCTTCAATATTCTAGTATTTTAGAATCATATTTTCTGCTCTAAAGAGCTGAGCATCACCACTATTTTTAAGAAAGAAGCCTGAGTTTCCTTTACTGTAGACACTGAAGCTTTAAGGGGAATCACAACAAGATCCATAATAAAATCATGACTGCCAGGAACATCACATAGCATGTGAAGAAGAAACTCCCTAATGACATCATATTGTTGATGCCTTGTGAAGGCTGACCTAGAACAGAGGCTGGACAGAGTTAAAGAATAAAGTAGGTATTTATCAAAAGGCCTCAATGGGTACACCATGGGCAGTACAAGAGCCCAGCCAGGGCTACACCCAAGATGAACCCAAAATGGCCACAAAAATGGATGACTGATCACGAGGTCTCTCACTTTTATAATTTCTGGTCCATTAGCAAATTGGAGTTAATTGTCCAATTACAGCTTCAGATTATGAAGTTCCATCCTTGTTTTTCTCTCTTCAGTCCACCGCTGTTTATGCTCTTAGGCTTGAAATTTGGATCAGTTGTCCTTGGTCCCAAGCTAGAAAAGGAATTGTTTTGCCTACTCACTCTGTGAAGAGAGCTTACCATCCCTTAAGATGAAGCTCAGAACTACACACCAAAAAAGCACACAATCTGAAAGAGATAAAAGCTAAAAGGCATCACTGTTGCTAAACACAAACTACTGAGAACTCACAAGGAAGGAACAGCAAGTAATGCAAGACCATGAGTGTCACTGCAATGTACAACAGAGCCCAACTGGGAGACTTCTGGATGGGAAAGAAGAAGGGGCTTGTGAGGGAACTGACACACAAATATCAGCCCAATAGGCCGTGCCTGCTCTGGTGACAGCTGTGAGAAAAGGCAAACACAATTGTTGAAAAATCTTTCAAAAGAAGAGCATTGCCTCAAGGCTGAATGGCTCTAACAAGTCAGGATTAGGGAAATCATGACCTCAAGGCATTTGGATGCTGCTTAACTTTGCAGCAGCCAGTTAAGAGTGGGTATCCTGGTCTGCTTCTACATGCAAACACAGTAGAGCATGGCTCCAATCAGCCCTGAGTGAGGACAGTACTGTCTCTTCTCTCTCTTAGCTCCTGTAGATCTGGATCTAACCATGTGTCTTTGGCTACTCCAGACTCCAAACAGCAATACAGACAGATCACACAGGCAATCAACTATTCCAAAACTTGCTATGTGGCTCAAGGCCTGATCATGAGCACACCTTGCAGATACACACGGCCAGCTGGTTGCTAGACCATGTGCTGACTGAGCACATCTCACACTTAGGCCACCTACACTAGCACAGGACACGCCACACTTCCCTGTGAGTGACACCAGCATCAGCAGGAACAACACTTGCATGAGTCCTGATCTAAGCCCTGGAGATGTGATAGCTCTGACACATCAAAAATAGAAGATTCTTGTCTTTATAGCTCCCTGTTGTACACTATTAACACAAGGGCCAGGAACATCCATCCCTTTGTGAAAACTAGGCTCCTCGGGACAGTATATGAGAGATAAGTGGTAATAGTGATGTGAATCCCTATTGTTAGAGTTGGAGACCCCAAGGCCTCCAACAAAACACAGAAAACTGTACAAACAAGAGGCATTCCTTGCCTAGGGGAGCTAATCATCTAAATGAAAAAGACAGGCAGGGAGTTGGAGGGAAAGCAGAAGCACGGAGAGGTGAAAGCAATTTGCCCAAGGCTATGCAGCCAGTCAGCCAGCAAACCAAAAATAGAGGCTGACCCCTTGATTGTCAGGCCATTGTTCTCTCCACTAGACTGAATCTCCCATGGCGAATGTGACATTGAATTGGTATTTCTGTTTTGCTGCTGTCATTTTTAAAAATAAAGCATGATGACAATGTCACTGTACTGAGCCGCTGTAATCGAGGCCACACAAGCACTTTTAGAAACAATACCGTGGAGAACTTTTGCTAAGAGAGCAAGGCCCCTGGACACAGGGACTGGAAAGCATACCCTGACTACCAGCAACTCCTCTGCCAGGAGAGACAAGGGTTACTGCAGTTCTGAAGGCTTTACAAACATCAGTGCCTTTACCAGAGCAAACCTGGACAAGAAATGCAGCTCAAGAAAGCAGCTGAGGTCAGATACCATTAGCAACTGAGGAAGGATCTGGCCCTGAAGAAGACTCTGTGGGTGTCTGCAGTAGCTCTCAAATTGGCAGGGGAAATTCTGTGCAGAACATGGCACTGCACATGAACTACTGCTGACGACTTATCAAGATCCTGGCTGCTCAGGACACCACTCCAACCTGCAGGGCGCTTGTCCTTTTAAAGCACAATTTTTCATTCCCCACAAATGCCACTGTAAATGCAGTGAAGTCTTCCAAAAGACCTGCATCTACATTTCTAAAGGGCTGCACCAGTGTCACTTCAGACATTGCAAACACAAGACTTCCACCAATGTGGACCTGAAGCAGTTTTTTAGATAAACTAACAAGCACATGCCATAGTACTTGGAGGACTCAGCAGGAGGAACAGCCACACAGGCTGTCCTCATGGAACAGGAATTGAATTACCTGCATTCCAACAACTTTTCTCAAATGCATCTGTATTTTACTACATTGATTCCAGAACAAAATCAGACTGAATTCTTTCAGTTCATAAATACATCTCCTTGGTACTACACACTCAGCCTTCATCCCCCAAACTGGAAGCCAGCAAATGTTTTTCAGATCTTGAAGAAGTACAAGAAGGAGGATTCAGGGAACTACAGGCTGGTCAGCCTCACCTCAGTACCTGGAAAGGTGATGGAGAAAATTCTCCCGGAAGGCATATCCTAACTCATGAAAGATAATAAGGGAGTAGTCAGCATGGAGTTACAAAGAGGAAATCATACCTGACCAACCTTATTGCCTTCCTCAATGAGATGATTGGTTTGACAGAAGAGCAGAAATCACCAGTAGAGTCTGAGAGTTGACTGGTTGGAAAGAAGGTTTGCCTAGAAGGACCTTGGGGATCCTGCTGGAAAAGAAGCTGACTATGAGCCTGGAACACACTATCATAGCAAAAAACAAGAAGGTAAAACAGCATACTGGGCTGATTAGGATAATCATCCACATCAGAGGAAGGTGATCCTTCCTCTCTAGTCAGCACTGATGTGGATGCATCTGGAGTGCTGTGTCCAGTTCAAGGTTACCCAGTACAAGAAAAACAAGGACTTACTGGGAAGTCCAGGGCAAGACCACAAAGATGATTAAGAACTGGACCATCTATGGGAGATGAAGAGTATGGAAGACCAGAGACTCTTTATAAGGGAGAAAAGAAGACTACTGGAGGGATCTTATCAATGTGTATAAACACTTGATAAGAGGAAATTAAAAAGAGGGAACCAGGCTCTTCTCAGTAATGTCCAGTGATAGGGCAGGAGACAATACAGGCGCATGAAAAGACAAAATATTGTATCTAATCACAGGGAAACACTTCTTTTCCATTTGAGGGTGGCAGAACAGGGTAACGGGCTGCCAAAAGAGAGATTATGGATTCTCCATGAAGATATTAAAGGCTTGGCTGGATACGTTCAGGGAAAACCTGCTCTAGCTTGAACAGTGGGGCTAGACAAGATGATCCCAAGAGGTTGCTCCCAACCTCAATGACTCTGTGATTTGCTGGTGCCCCAGTACATAAACAGCACAGTTTGCTTGCAATGACCCAACTACAGCTGGTGCAAGTGTATGCAAGTATCTCCCCATGGCTTCCTGGTGTGCTTTCTCTCCTTCTGCCAACAACAGATTGCATCAAATTGAAGAATTTAATTCCAGTCTTAAGACTTAAATGTGACAAGTAATTAATTCCTTAATAAGCTGGTGTAATTCACCTTTGTATCTTGTGTCCTTGTGACAGCTGCTGTGCATAGTCCACTCCGTTCCCCCTTCTGGCATGTGCACTGCACTCATTTACCTCATGCCTGCTACAAGTGAAAATGAAGAAAATAAATTGAAGGGACTGATTTCATTATAGAAAGGAGAGGAAACTACCTTACAGAAGTAATCATGTCTGGAACAAAAGTCAGAGAAATTTGCGAAATGCGAGTGAAACACTGCAATTTATGAAGATATTGTGATCAACTATTAATACAGGAAGGTAGAGACTCACATTCAGACACTGACATGTCTGAATTCCATAAGTGAAGGAAGAAAAGTATCTTAAATACTTAATTTACCAATGTTAAAACATTCTAACTTTCTTAAAATGTAAGCTGACAGATTTCAGCATATTATTAAATGTATATTATTTTTAGTGCTTGCTCCTCCTTTGGGGGAAAAAAGAAAAAGAAAACTATATATCGGAAGAGTAAAAATTCCACTATTCCTAGGCAGAGTTGATCGAGAAATCAGTAATTCTAGATTTATAATGCATCTTACAAGCTAAAATATTGACTTCTGTACTATGATGACAATGTTGGTATGGTAACTGGTATTAAAATTCAGTAATCGGACATGAAAACCTCTGGCTATGGCAATTCTGGCTTCCTCTTTTAATCTGCACAGCATGGCAACACTTCAAAACACAACACTGTCAAACTAGAGTGAAAAAACCAAACAAAACTAAGCTTGGGAAATTTATGTTGTGTAATGTCCTGGAGAAAAGATACCCAAAACATTAAAATTCCTAGTAAGATGGCAAAGGTAAAAAAAAGAGGTTTTCCAAAACAGATGAATTCCATAACACAGAGCAATAGTAAAGTAAGAAAACTGAAGTTGTGGTTTCCCTTCTCTATGTTCTAAATCCACCATATTCTTAAGTGTGGATGGACACATGGATTTTACTTCAGTATAGCTAAAATTTGCAGTTTGAGGTAAATACTGTTGTGTAACCAAAGAAAGCAAGTAAGAGCCATACCACAAAAAACAAATCCAAACTAAATTTCGTGGGTTTCACACTACAAAGCAGACTACTGTGGCTAGTTTGTTAGAAGAATTAGTACAGGAAAGGGCATATTTGGTTATGGCAAAATAAAGTTTCTCAGGACTTCTGGATGTGCAGCATTCTGTTGGAACACGAGTTTCTAGCAAAAGAAAAGTTCAGTTACCCTAGGCACAAACGCAATCTGCCAGCAAGAGAGGAGAAATATGGATTAAGATTTCACAGTAAAACTTTAATACGGTCAACTGTTTCCAATGTCACCTTTAAATTCCAAATAGGCAAATCTCTCCCACTACTAAATTTTCCTTTTTGTGATTAACACTTAATTGATCATCAGGAGCAGTAAAAGGATCTTGAGTTCAGCCTGGCTTGCAAACATAAGAGAAGCCACATTCACATGATCAAATAATCCATGATGGAACAACTCCCAGCTCAGCATTAATTAAGGTTATAAATTGATTTTCAGGCTTTAAAGGAAATTTCCACAGCAGGCTGTGAGAAGGAGAGCAAGCTACTTTCCAGAAAGAAAACAGTACTAGAATTTGCCATTCAATATCATACAGGATTTCTGCACAAAGTCTATCCATATTAAGGCCCCACCATGCCTGACAACAGAGAAAAAAAGTATAAGGAGATAATTTCTGGCCAGAAAAGCCTGAAATCTGGCCATATGCAGAACAATCTATGAACAAGATGCAAAACAATCTGATCTACCAAACCTCAATGGATGTTCTTAACCACAGCACATGGGTGGCTCCACTACAGCAATGTACTCCAAGATTTTAATTAGGCTGCAGCCGAATGAGTGGACCGGGTTTTACTGCCTCACAGAGCACATCTTACAACCCCAAATAAATCCCTGATCCCCACTATGAGAATAGAAATTAGGAAAAAAATGTGCTTGAAATGGAAATTAGACTCTTGCTTTCTGCTGTATGCCAGCACCTGCTGGTGTCTTAATGCTCTTCCAGCAAGTGAAAACACATTGCAAAACCAAGCAGAATTAGAACAGAAAGCAATATGGCTCCAAGGCAGTGTGACACCCTTATATGGTGGCTCCCTCGCTGAAACCATCTACTTCAGTGTAGAGAAAGATAAATATACCCTGTAATGCAATTAGCTTCTAAGCACAAAACGGGTACAAGAATCAGATAATTGCTGTTACCAATGAAAACACACAGTAAGAAAGGAAAATACTCATCAGTGGTAGGAAGTGTTACAGGTTGTCAGGAGCTGGGTATGTAAAGCCTGAAGTATATTGTAAACTGGCTTATTATTAACTCTTACTCTCTTAAGATTACCTGACATCTCCACGTGTTCTTCATTTCTTTGATAAACTTCAACTCTCTGAATTGTGTTGTGCTAGGAATTTGTCTAACATCAAATATTTAGAAAAAAATATCAGTGTTGTTCTGCAGTTTCTAATGATGAGGCTAGAAACACACTTTTCACATATTTGGAAATACTAATCTTCTGATTTTTCCTTGAGATGCTTTGCTCTTGCATGTGTTGGAGGACGACTTCTGAAAGATACCAGAAAGTTTGTGCATTTTCGCTCCATGAAAACAAAAAAAGAAACCTTGGCAAAATGATGTGATTTTGAGAAACCACAGTGAAGTTTACAGAGACTTTGCAGCTTGGTGTGACTTTGCCAACACACTCTATGTAAAAATAAATGCTCACTGAAGCACACACCCTTGCAAAGGCAGGAGCAGAGCCTGAGTCATCTGCTGTTGACAGATCTCTAACAAACAACTTAACAAAGCACCACGTTTTACTCTCAGGCTGCCTCTCAAAGGGTAACAACCACCTGCTGCTCCTCTGGCCTCCAGTGCCAAAGGCCTGCAAGGTTTGCAGAAACAGGCAGACATTGCTAAGGACGCACACAGGTCTCAGTCTAACAGCAAACGAGGAAGACTTCTTTTGGTTTGGGCTTTTCTTTGCAAGAGGACTACAGAAGCTGTGAAGATTCCTGTAAAGAAATCCAGGCTGTGCCTCCAGGGCAATTTTTGGCTTATTGACCACATTACTCTCAGCTTCTGAAACAAATGAAACAAATAACAGCTTTAACCTCTAGATAGTCCTTTTTTCTCTTCTGCACTGGGACTACAGTAAGTCAGATGTCCTGTGGGCAAACCAGTGAGAAATCACAGACTGAAAGGAATTATAATGCGTGTGAATTATTCTTTCACAGTCCTCTTTCTTAATTGTTGTAAGATCTCTCATGTGCTCACCATTGCACCTTAAAATGCTCTTTAAACACCTTTTTGTCTCTAAGATACTCAGAGCATTAGATTGTGTTTAACCGATCACAGCGATTTTCTTTTTGGCAGCCCTCAAGATTCTACAGAATGTTAAAAATGTTTAAGAGCAAAAAAAGACAACTAGATCACTACTGATTCAAAGAGTAAATATACTGTATTAGCTGATAAAATATAAAGTTGGTAAAAGTAATCAGAATAACTAAGATTGACTTAAACTGTATCTTTTCTCAATAATAACCAGCTCTTGTATTTCCAGGTACAGCTAGAGAATGGGAAAACAGAAAAGTGAAATGTTACCAAGGAAATATAATCAAAGACCAATGACAAATAGAAGGTCTCTGGCAAAATGGCTCAAGTTTTAAATAGAAGATACCTGGTGTAAGCACAGACTCATGAAGAAAGGAATTTCTCAGCAGAGCACATTACATTTTTCTTCGCATTCATTCACTTGTGTGTTCATTTGCTCTGCATTTTCCCAGTACCTGACCTACTATTTACAAGATGAAATTCCTAGTATTTTTACTGGGAAATGAACTGCCAAAATTGTCTCAAAAAATCTAGGCATTTTTTTACCCCTTCTATAATTTCAACATTTGGGTTTAAATTTTAAGCCTATTTCAATCTAGCATTGCAGTCAAGAGTCTGTAGAAATAAACTAAAGTTAAAAAAACAGTAGAAATCTGCAAATTTGTCATCCCAAACCCACCAAACTAAAATGTCAACTTACATCTCAAATAGATCCAGCTACATTAAGGTATGTAGCTGCAAAGCAGTACTACACAAAGAGCTAAAAGCAGTACCAATCACAGCCTGCAGTCCTATAAGGCTCCCAGTCCCAGGTTTAAGATTTTTAAAGAATATTTTTCATTCCCACTCATACTATTCTGTGGCACACGGAAAGTTGTGGTTCGTTTGGGAGTGCAAGATGAATATGTGGATATTGAACAGAGCAGGGATAGCTCAAAGTTGCTGCTGCCCCTGAGAGCACTGAGATCTACTCCCTTCAAGAGATCGGTGAGTAATGTGCATTTTAAAAGACTGTTCTGCTGAACAGAAGCGTATAGGGGAAGTAATTTTGAGACAGCAAAGGGATTTTAAGAGTTTCTGTCAGGGAAACATTATGTCTTAATTCCCTGCTGAAAAAGAAACTTTCAATATAGAGAATGGCAGAAAAACCATGTGGCAAGAGGAAATTCGCCTTACGTAACAAAAGGCTTCAGTGATTCAGTGAAATAGGAAGTCTGAACAGCTTGCTCTGTTCTGTCATTATGCTATATTATGGAGAGGAATTATTTTTAAATTAGATTAAATTAAAATTAATCAAGATACTTATAAAATTTTCAGAATATTAACATCAACCCCCTGGATGTATTTCTTAATCTTAGCAGCAATATGAAGGATACCTCCTGTGAAGTATCACTCTAGTGGAGTTCTGTTTCAAATATTTAATTAATTTTAACTTCAATTATGGAAACACAAACATTATTGACATAATAACATCAAGTAAATTTCACAGATGATGTTAGTGAATATTTATTCATAGTTCATATTTATTTATATAAGCTAAATCAGGACCATATGATCCCACTAGATATATGCACACTGACTGTGAAAGGCAAGGTTGATTTCAGGGTGATTTTTCCTCCCTCTGACAGCACCACTGTGGATTTTTAAATATCCTAAATTAACATTTCTCACGTCCTTCTTGTAATGAGGACAAAGAGGTTGTAAATACACAGAAAAGCTATTTAGACATGGTACTTTTACATACAACTAAATCCTTGGCATCAAAGGAAACAAAGAACCTCAAATGACATCTTGCAGAGGCTTTGTGTAAACCACAAAAGGCCCTAATTTGTGATCTTTCACTGTAAACTTATGAAAACAGCAGTAACTGGAGGAAAATAACCAAAAAAATTTATTCTTTTGGAAAAGTAGAAAGCTAGGTAACTCACCTCACAGAAGGAGCTTATTATCTCTTGGAAAAAAAATTCTATTGCAAATCCAGACTAAGTTAGCAACTTGATTTAAAAAAAAAAGTGAGATGGTACAGCTCCCTGTCATAAAAAAAAAGCAAAGCTCATTTAAATCTTGATGTCAGCTTGAATTAATTTATTTCAGACCTGGAGCAATATCCCCTGATGCTGCAGGTTTTTTAATTATTAGGCATAAAAGCAGCAGTCTAATAAATCCCAACAGTAATGATAATGGTAGAAGCATTTTACTTTCTGCAGGCTCTCCAAGGCTGTAAATGCTGCATTTATTCTGAGGGCAGTGTTCAGATTGAGATGAATCTATAGAAGCATCTGGAGACAATTATTCAGCTAGAATTAAAAGCAGAACAGACCTGTGAGATCTGTGCCTGAAAGGAGCGAGCCTTTGTGCTCTGGAAACAGCACTGTGCCAGTGCAGGACCTCTGAAGATTTGTTATGTGGGTTTTGGTACCAAGAAACATTTTACCTCCTCTTGGAAGATGGTGCACTAGTGAGAGCAAGTCATTTTAAATGAGGAAAAAAGATGGTTTTCTGTTTGTCTTACATATATGTCAAATAGGGAAAAGAGCCAAACAACCAATATGTTGCTGTTCTGACAGAATTAGAAGAAGTCACATCACAGAGAAGCAATAAAGATACTTAGCACCTGGTTCCCTACCCCAGATCTCTTTAGACTTGCCAGAATCTTTGCTACCAAAGGCAAAAGACATTTTTAGCACAAGAAAGCCATCACAAAAGCATGGTAAGGCAGTTATGCTTTCTGGCCTGCTTCAACAGAAACTGCCCACTTACTAAGGAAAATCTGGCTTACACACAGTCCCAGTTAAAAGCATTCTGTGGTTAAGCTAATTCTTTCCCACCACATAGTGTCTGAGTTCTTTGTCTTTTTTCTTGCAAAACATAAATAACAGAATTTGGGAGGTTCTATCAATAATGCTTAAATAACATCCTCCTCAATACACAAAGCAAATTCTGCAGAATGATCCAGATCTTACTAATGGTGGACAAGAATCGTGTTTGTTACATGCTGGCTTTCTCTTATACATGTTATAGCAATCAAAGTCAGTTGAAATACACAGGATGAAACATGTAGGATGTAAATTAGCTCACTCTATATCTACAAGCCCTGCTAAAAGGAAATTAATTCCCTTACAGAATCTGAATTCTCACTTTTATTAAGCTCTCATTCCTGGCCTGGCTCCCAGGTGCATCTTTGTAATCTTCATCCGCTGGTCTTCCCAGAAAGGACAGGAGTTTCCATTTGTATAAGTATACCCATATCTGATTTCATGAAAAAGATTTGCTATGATTTAAGAAATCCCATCACAATGGACCAGTCTACTTGTGAAAAATCTCAATATAGGACAATTTTTAGAGTTTATTGTATCAGCTGTCCAATTTCAACCAAATCACGAGCCTGAAACAGTCTGTTAATCAGAATGTATGATAATGTCTATGTGATAACCAGAAGAAGCATAGTATTTAGATTTTTGCTTCACTATTAAAAAAATTATTAAACCCATGAAATCTAGCAGCTAAAGACAGCTACTACGGAGGAGGTGTTTCCCTTCGCTAGATGCAAGGCTTTATTTTTATGTTTTGGTTTTTTTCTGATCAAGATTTCCCATCTGCTGTGTTCTCCACTAAGGAATTTTCCAGTGAGCTCTCCTCAGATTTCACTTGACAACCATTTGGACAGGAAAGGCTGCTTTTCCCACAGGTCTCTGTCAGGTTCAACTGCACTGCCTTGACCATTGAAAAACACACCGCTGCAGCGTGAACCAACTTTTAAAAGTCTACAGTGTGGGATTTTTTTAATCTGAAGACAGAAACCCCAGCTCAGTTTCCCTACCATTCCAGTGTTTTTCCATGTTACAGCAACCAGGGCAGCAAAATCTGAACCATCTTGATGCTTTTTTGAACATGGGCCTACCTTGTGTGTAAAACAAAGTAACATGCTCTGCTGTCCTGGAAAGCCTTTCTGCAGACTCTGGATAAAGTCAGGCACAGAACAACACACAGACACACAATAAGGACAATAGATAAAAGCAGACTGGAGATACTCTCCTTCTGATAGATGAGATGAGGCTCTGGACCGATCCCTACAGAGGATGCAGAAGAAGAAAATTTTTAAAATGTCTGACCTAGTTAAGTGGATGGTGTATATGTTGTTCCTCATTCAAGACACAGTAAGTTTACCAGAGCCTGGAGCCTTCCAAAACCCTAATTTCCCATATAGAGCCTGTCACATCCACGGTTTTTATTTAAACTCCAGGCTCCAGGTTTGTATGACAGCAAGTTAAAAAAAAATTATAAATATATATGTATATATATAGTTCACATGAGCTTTATCAAGGTAGGATTGCATTTTCTCATAATGGAGCAAAATAGGGAAAGCCAGAGTGACCTACTCAACACCAGATGGTGAGCACCTTTTGAGCAGGAAGCAGAATCCAGGCCCGCCTTCTACTTCCTTACCTGAATTCTGTCACCTACAGAGTAATAAAAATACTTCCTCCCTTCCTGTACTATAAAAAGTACTGTAAAAAACTCTAAAAGTCCTCATATATATCTGTGATATAAGATATGTAGAGAGATGGAAGAAACACTCTTTTCCTCCATAGCAGAATCTGTGTATTCATTTTCTACCTCTAAATATACATCAAAGTTACGCTAAAGTTCTTTGCCCTTCATAAACCATTCAAAGACATTTGAAATGCACAGAATGCATCAGCAACCATCCAGGAAAATGGAATTGCCAAATAATTCTGAAAGCCACAATGATGCGTTCATAACCTAAATGAAAATTGTGCAAATATCAGACAGCTCATGAGATTCAACACAATTCAGAAGTCATTGCCCGGTTTCAACAATGAGAAGACATACATTCACTTTTTATTTTACAAAGTAATTCTGACAACATTTTTCAGCTTAAGCAATGCTACAGTGGCAACTTTGCAATGTACCGTTTAATAACTGGCATGGTATATGTGAAGTGAGTGAAGAAGAATCTTTGTGTGATAGGAGCTAACAAAGCCCATGAAAAGGGTAAACCACACTGTTTTGTAAAATAAGAGAGCTCAGAAGCAGTGCTGATCTGTATTTACATTCTGGTAGCACCCATCAGCTGTTCTGTGCCTGAAACTTGAGCAGAACTTAGAGGAGGTACTTTCCCAAGAAACTCTACACTTAAATTACCATTATCATCTATTATATTTCACTAAAAAGGACCTAGGACACACAAAGTGTAACACAGCTGCCTTTAGACAGAGATCATCAGAAGGAAAGCTGACCTTCAGAATTTCGAGGCAGTAATTTTCTCACATGATGCTCTAATATCAGTAACTGGTGCATCTGAGCAATGGCAGCTGTGGGAAGGACACTGCCAAAATTGTAGCAAACCTTCCAGAGATGACATATATGCTCATTTAGCACAACGCTCTGTATCCTTTTGAAAGTCAGCAGATTTAGATAAAGCCTGCAAGGCTGAAGTCCTGGCTGTCTGAGATCAAAGAGGGTTTCTGTCCCAAAACTCCTTCCTCAATGCTTTTCACATCCAGATTACTCTAGATGCTGTTATTGTAGCTAGTCCATGCTGATCACCTGAGAAGCTTACTTGGCATCCATTAATCCTATCAAAAGTGAGCTGTCACAAAAAAAAAAGAGGTATCGCAAAAGTGATATCACTACAGAAAACTCAGTGTGCATTGTTTTGAATTTGCCTCTGCATTTTTCTCAGGCTCTCACTTGCTGCCTTTGCAAGCCCTGCAGAACCTGCTGTGAATCACTTGCCCTGTTTCACCATGGACCTCTCTTATCACCAGAGAGGAGCTTGCTGGAGCCCCAGTCACTACAGAACCCTGACCTCAGGAAGAATAAACAGTGTAATTTTTCCAGCTCGCTGTCCCATTGTTTTTTCCCTTAAGTCTATTAATGCAACATATTGTAAAGTTATAGCCAGCTACCTATAAAGCTGGAAGTCTGTGTTTGTAAATTATATTAAGCACTGGAATGTGGTAGCTTACGGAGTGTGTGTGAGGCAAGTATCCATCAAACCATTTGCAAATTACGTACTGGAAGTGCTGTTCAGGTTCCTGAACATTACTTTCTAGTGTTACTAATCCTTTATGCAGATATGTGCTGTTTAATTGCCAGCTGGGAATTACAATGACACGTTACATGACTAATTTTTCAAACTACAATTGTACTATTTTCCCCACCCTCCTCCTTATACTTTTCCTGTCAATCTTCTTCCACTCTACTCTGTTGCTGTTTCTCTTGCCAGAACCACCTTCTTTGGTTGCAACTGCAACACTTTAAAAGTAGAAAATACTCTATTAAAATGTACTGCACGGAATGGACTCAGTAAAGTATGCTTTCACACATCTCAAAATGAACCCTCTCTACCCAAACCCTATGTAAAATTGCTTTGAAAGCTGGTGTCTGTCACGAATATTCAACCTCTAATTATAACTTCCACAATGAGAAGAATAACCACTGTTGCCACACTATGTGACTAACAAAGACACGAGTTAAGTATGTTTTCTGTGTGAGTATACTCAGAGGAGTTTCAGGGAGCAATGTTGGTACAGACATGTTCCAAAACATTAGCTTTAAATTCCCCTACATCTAACTGCCCTGGGATCCTAGACACAAAACACAAGAAAGTATTTTGTGATAGGCCACAATGTCAAAGACTGAAAGGCACCAGTTGTAATGTGGGCTTTTTTAGAACATGTAAGAGAATTACTTCTTCCCCTGAAAATGAATGGCTCAGAATTTCTGAAGCACAGGAGGCAGGGTCATTCCAGATGTAGCTCACAGAGAAGCTGCATTCACACTTCTCAGTACAGCACTCTACAATCTTTTCCCCTCAGGACAGTCTCCAAAAGCATGTCTGATCAAAGGTATGTTCTGTCACCACAAACAGGCCTGGCTACTGGTGAGTTTGCAGACTGGGACAAGTCATCATAATGTTTTTCTGGCTGCTAACAGATATTAATTCACTTTGTATCTTGCCAGAGTTTGGAAGTGCTTTTGACAGTTGCAGCTACCTGAGATACAGAGAGCTCAAGAAACCCCCCAGGTTATGAAGTCCTGCAAATACATCAGAGACAGGATTACAACTGTGTTTCCTGATGCAATTTCTACCATTCTTTATATGTGTTTCCTCTATTTCACAAGCATTTATTCAAGTTTCCATACTCCATGCACTATTCTACAAGCCCCTACATTGGTAGCCAGGAAAAAACATTAACACAAAGCAAATCTGTCATCAGCAAATTGAGAACAATGTGAACCATGACGTCTCCATTACACTATTATTCTCACATACAACCTCAGAGTGTGTAGGATCATGGGAAATAGTATTTCCTAATAGGATGAACAAATTTTCATTCAATATTAATTATCTCTTGAGGCCTTAATAAGAAGAGAAGGAAGGTTCTTTCATTCTGAGGCCTGGAGAAGCACCCCACAAATCTTCACATCAATGGACAGAAAAAAGAGATGAAACAAAAATGAACCAGTATGGGCACTGACTCCCACACACCGCACAGAGACATCACTTGCCAAATTACAACAGCAAACTTTAGAGCTATAAAATTTCAAATCAAAAAGATCAGGACAGGCAGTATTATAGATCCAGCAGTTGCACCCATCTCATGACCTTACAAAGATTCCTTCCCAAAGCAAAAGTGTTCATTAAGGAAAGCTCTGGCCACTCCATCACAGAACAGCCCTTGAAAAAAGGGACTAACAAAACTCCTTCAAAAGAGCGTCAGCAACTCCCTGTTGGCTTCTAACATCTAGAGACAAAAATCAAGCTGTAAAGTCGCACCATGCTGATTCCCAGAAAGGTACATAAGTTTCAAATATTTTGGTGAGGGATGTGGGGGTATGAGGAGAATGGAAGACATATGTGTTATGATTATTTTTATGTTGGCTCTCATTATTTTCCAGTTACTGTGAAGAATGTTCATTTTTACTATAGCACCTTTCTGATGAAAACAACTTATCAAAGTAAATCCCAAGTGCACTAAAAATCCAATACTAATCTGAAAACAAGAGCTTTCTTTTGCTATGATCAAACATCACTTCCAAAGAGTCCACAACTTCTGCAAACAAAAGGGTTCTGGTTTTAGGCAATTTTTGTTTAGGAACGATGTCAAAATTCAATCTTCATTTTTCGAAGCTGTTCCTGCAAAAATAAATTTAAAAAAAGGATAAAACAACTTGAAACGAATGGGGGTGGAAACTCAAAGGCGGCTTTAGGACAGAGATGGCTTTTCCACTATGTTAACATGATCCTGCTTGTGAAAACAAGATAAATGAAAGAGACGACTGTTAGCTCCTGGGCTAAAATGGACAAGATGTTTACATGGACAGTTCTAGCAAAAGATGCAGGTGGGGAGTAAAAGAGGAAAATGCATGAAACATAGTTCCAGAATACCTAACAGGTAACCATTTCCATTTATTTCATGATCCCCAAATCTAGGGTCATACTTTGAAAGTTGAGAGTGGAAGATGTAAGAAGAGTAATTAACTCTCCAACCAGATTCATGCACGGCCTATCTGAAAGAAGACTTCACAAAAACCTCAATGCAGAAAAGATATGCTACTACAAAAATAGTGCAAGAAACCCAAACACTTAATTCAGCACACAAGTCTGTAAAACCTCGTCTTTGTAAGACACAATTGCTTTTTCCACCTTCCTTTACTCAAGTTGAAGAAGCAGGATGGAACATGTGAATGTAGGATCTCATAGATTCTTATTGGAGACACTTAAGCAGTGCTTCAGTATCTGTTTCATGTGAAAGGTGGGCCTGAACAATAAGAGCACAGAGTAACTTATTTATTGATTATGTCAATCTTTTTTAAAATGACAAACTAAATTCTCACTTCTTTGGCAACACAAGAACATTTTAGGATAGCAATACTGCAAACTGCACTAGCTAGAGGAAAGACACATTTATTACTGCCATTCATTGCCAGGAGCTGCAAGTCCAGAGGTTTTCCAATTTTTTCACCAAGAAAAAAACCCCTTTGCTAACCACGGCCAACTGTTAAATCTTGGTAGTTGCACAAACACAACAGAAGAAAGCTCGGAGACTCACCAAATGCTGAAACAAACATACATCAAACCAGGTAGCAATCTTTCACTAGTGATAACAAAAAAGTGTTCAGTGCTATGTCTGTGTGAAATGGCACTGTGCTCTGCTTAGAGCTACCTCTAGAGTGTAAACCACACCATGGCTTCCTGCTTTATTACATATATTTTATGATGAACAGCACAGGAAGTTCCAGTTGCAGAACTGTAACAAGGGAAGTACTTCCATGAGCTGTGCTTGATACTTTTTATTTTCCATCTCAGCTACTATAAGGCATGATATTCCCACATGACATTAAGTGCCCATACTTAAAGAATCTTGTGCAATTTTAATTAGCTTTTAATTTGTCACCCTCACTGAGACTCCTTCAGCTTTTGCAAAACTGAAAGGCTAAGTAAGTCCAACCTATAATTTGTAGGCTGCTTACTATGTGGAAAACCTGTGTTACATCCTTTTATATCCAGCTCCTCACAGGTTAGCAGTCCCAATATTTTTGCACAGTATTTATGTAATATTTATTACTACTAGGGAAAATGTTTAATAGCCTTTCTTACCATGACTGGCTGAAGATAGGTGAAGCCAAACACAGGCAAGCATTTATATATTAACACTGAACATATAGCCATGATATTCTGCCCTCATTCATTCCTCAGAAGAATCCAAGCATTACCTTTCTGTGGAACTGAAAACCAAAAAGGTTTAGGCATGCTGACTGCAGCAAAACTCCTCTAATAACAGTACATTAATAATACTTAGCACTTTACAACCAGAGCATTTAGCTTTCTAACCACTAACCTCCAAGAGCACAGGGTCATCAAATCCATTCTGCACAGGGGGAAACCTGACACATGGAAGTTTCCCCAAGGTCACTTGACAGCTAGAACTGGGATACAGAGTTTCTAAAACACTGATTAGTCCTCCATGCACTCAGACACATGTTCACTTCCAAGGCTACTTAAAGCTAGAAAAGATTGCCTAATCAGCCCTTGTATTTAGCTGTTTTAATAGACCTCTCTTTCCTACTTTCCTCTTCAATTCCATCTTTAGATACTTTTCTTAAAGCTAAGTGCAGCATTGCAGTCTGCTGTGTGTTATGCAAGTTCAGCTTTATTCTGTCTAGCAGAAACTAAATTCTTCACAGTGCATACTTCAAAATAATTAAGACAGATCAGTATAGCAAAAAACCCAGCAGAGATCAACCTGTCAAAGCAACCAGTTTGCACATTTCTCTCTCTCCTCCTCCAGTTAGGGAACAACTGACTAAACCAAAGACTGTTCTTGGCCCCTGTGCAAAATCAAAGCTCTTGTCCTTGCTCTTTATAGGTACAATGAGAAAAAGGAGGTGGTGTCTATGATCCACTGTGATGCTAAAGCATGACAAGGACAAGGAGGTCAAGCAACAGGATACAAAACAGAGACAATGGCAAGACAAAGAGGAAGAAAAAAATTTGAATAGAGCAACATGCATTTTTGGAAGGAATTGCATCTATTTCTACAAGTATATACAGCTGAGAAGAACAATTTTCACCGCAATTTACTTAAAATTACTAAATCCCTTAAGTATAATATGAATAGGATCATTCAGAGAACTTTCAAAAAGGCAAAACAAGACCTCCATATGGGTCAAATGAAGACAACATGCCCATGGTAGAACTAAGACTTTCTCTTGTGTGCTATGCCACAGAGCAAGTGAATGTTCCTGTACAATTCTATGATCTCAGAAGCAAAAACACATTTCCTGGCATTGACGTGACAATGTCACAGCTTCCAAGTTCTGTAGAAGTTCTCACTAATGTCAGACAGGGACCTCAAAGAGCAGAAATAGCAACTGTCACAAAACTATATACAAAACTCCAAGCTGTGGCTGAGGCAGACTACCTAAAATACATTTTGGCTTCCTTTTACCAGATGGTTGAGCCTGCTTCAAAGCAAAACAAAATTGCTAAGCAGCATTATATCTTCATCAATTTTCCACAACTAAGTCCTGAAACTGACTGTTTTTGTTACAGCCAAAAGCACTGGCAAACAAATACAAATTTCAGTTATTAACTAGAAGTATTACTTTTCCTCGAGTACCGTATCAAGGTTTTCTCAAATTTTGTGCTTTTTTTCTTTTTTTCCCGGAAGAGACTGTAAATAGTTTTACACTACAACTTGCATCAGCTAAGCAGAAAATATGTACCTTTTGTCAGGCTAACTTCAACTTTATCATGTTTCCACAAATACATTCTTTGTCCTGCTGACATTAAAACACATTACATTGTTTTATAGAGCTCTCCAAAAAACTCCTATGAAATATAAAGGTTTTATTTAGGACTGTTCCTGAGGCTGGCAAAGCTCCTTTTTATTTGAAGAGTGTTCTGCCTGCCAAGTGAGTCTAGAATTTTATTTTCTGTTGCAATTTTCATTTTATCAGAAGCGTTGCTCCATTTTCATTTTAGTGTTAATCCCAATTCATGCCAGTTGCAGAAAAATGTAGGGAGTACTGCAGGTAGACTAGACCTTATTGCATTTTTCTCAAATCTCACTCTAATGTGCATCAAAAACCTTAGTGCATATCTAAGTAGCCTAACTAATTATTAAATTCCAGAAAGACAATTACATTTTCTACTGATGCAAATTGTTACAGTCTGGTTATATTCAACAAGGCACCCCAAAAAACTCAAAATAAAATGTAAGGAACATTTAACAATAACTCTGCATTGAAGAGCTGATGAAGGTAATTGCTATACCCTTGCTTTCTTCTTTTTAAAAGTAGCAGTTATATTGGGTGTACAAAAACCAATGTTTTTTTTTAAAAAAAGAGTAATTCTCTTAAACATTCAAATAAATCTGTGCTGCGAGCAACTAGTGTGATAACTTTTGAGACTCAGTTTGAGCCACCTAAAACACTACTTTGACTGCAGAAAGTCTAGTATGTGCAGCATGACTGTGCTTTTCACTAGTTAATGACATAAAGGAGAAAAGGACCAGAGTCTGGGTCTCTGTCTCTTAGTAACTGTTACTAGCAAAGGACCACCACCAACAAAGCAGCTCTTACAAAGCAGAACAATGACTTCCTGCAGACCCTCTCACCATGGCGTGGATCATGAAAGCAAAGCAGGAGTCCACTAAGTGATGAACTCTCACCATCTGAGCAAGACGTTGGAGAACAAGTGAGAAAATCACAGGGCAGATGGATGTGAATGCATGAAAGGATTAGGTGCCCATGCTCCCACTCACAACAGAGACAGAAATCTTTTGACATACAGATGGTGAGACCAGAAGAAGTGAACCAAGAATGCAGGGGAATTCATGCATGATAGTCATGAAAGGCTGAGGTGGACAGCCAGATGTTTGTACACCTTATTTTGGATGGGACTGTATATACTCATACTAATCAGTCCAGGAGTAAAACATGATTAGTTTAAAAAACCTGCAAAAATATGTATTTTAATGGATTATGCTTTTAAAATAATATTTTTATTACTACAAGAGTTGAAATAGAAAGCAGAATACCACAAGCAGGGTGTTCTAAGATATGGCTCCTTGGAAAACAGAAGAGTGGTCTCAGACATATATAAAGCATGCCTTATTTCTACTAAATGAGCAAAGAACCTTTGTGTCTGGCATCAAAAGCATTAATCCACTGGGCAAAGAAACTGTGCCTGGAATCAGCTTAGCCAAGAGGACTTAAAAAGTACAGACCTCAGCAAGCTGCCTAAATGCATTGTCTGACAGATGTCTAACAAGGAGACATTGTACAAGGCTTCACAAGAATTGGAACTGACCTAGACAGAAATCAAAAACTCAAAATTAGTGTTATGCAATTTGATCAAAGAGTACTTACAGACTAAAAAGATACACATGAGAGGTGAAGCCCCTGAGATCATTAATAATAGTATTCAGAGAAAAATCTAAATCAAAAAGCATTTGCAGAATGTATGCTAAATCTGGGAAATTGGGAAATTTAAGTAAGGTTCTCCTATTCTTCACAAGATTAATTCAGAAATTGCTGTAAAGACATTTTTGAGCCTGAGATTCCATACCAAGCCCACTTTCTAACTTTTTTAAAAGATGTATAGCAACAGAAGATGTGCTTTAAAGGAATTCAAACACCAAAGTTTTCACTGGCTTATTGATGAGTTTTCTGCTTTGGAAGAAGCAAAGACTAACTTTTTTGACTGATTTTCTACAAATGTTCCAAATGGTGACCTGAATTTTTGCTCTCTGCTCAATGCTAATGTAGATGGCTGCCTTGGGAGACGAAGATCAACAGAACAGGTATCTCCACTGGGGTCAAGCCTTGAAAGACTAATTTACCACGTCAGCTTGAGTGTAGAACACAGTCTTCAGATATTTCTATCCCACTAGAGCTCATTTTCTATTGTGCAGTAAGATAAGTGGGCAAATAACAGCTAAAGCAAGAACCACCTCCACTACCTGTGCTGCCTTATCAAACCTAAAAATAAAAGACACAAGTAGAGGAGCTAGGGAGAGGCAGGAGAACAGAGTCCACCTGAGGGATAAGTCACTGAGAAGATGAGAGGAACTCAAAAATACTGTTGTGCTTTACCCTGGAAGAAATACTGACCGAGAGTTAAACTCCAAAAAGTTGTATCAACCTCCCCCCCCACCATAAGCACAAAAAAGCCCCCACCAAATCAAAATACACCAGCAACCTCTGAGGAATACTAGCCCCCCTCTACCTACAGGGATTTGTAAGTAGCACAGTCCAATAAACCAGAACATAAAATGATTAGCAACAGTGTTAGTTAATTTATTCACTGAAAAATAACTCAAGCTGTGTCTCAAGTCTCATAAATAAAGAAAACGTTTATAACTGAGTTACAGGCAAAGCCGTGACTTCAAGGGTCAGAAATAGCATTTTTATGATATAGCTACAGATTTTTCTTCTGAAATTAAATTCTTCTGAGACATTTTCTGTGGAGTCAGCAAAAGATATTTTAAGTGCAGTTCATCAGCATCCACAAACCTGGCTGCTGTGCTGCTGCCCATATGGGTGAACGCAGGATAAACGGAATAAAGAGGCACAATATGAAAGGCAGAAACAAGCACTGGCTCTCTGTGTTGCTGGAAAAGGTCTTCCTGTCATTCATCTGTCTCATCACCAGGGAAAAGAGGGTTTCTGTAGGTTTTCCAGGGTAAAAAGCAGAGAAGGATCAGGTGCCCCAAAGAACACAGTGACCTCTGCCTTCAAAGACTGACATTTGGAAATTGGCATTGTCTGGGATCTCTGTGATTTTAAGGACCTGTGTCAAGGGCACAAACTTAATTGACAGATCTTGTAGGAAAGCTCATGGCATCCTGGCCTGTATCAGGAATGGTGTGGCCAGCAGGAGCAGGGAGGTCATCCTTCTCCTGTACTCAGCACTGGTGAGGTCACACCTTGAGAGCTGTGTCCAGTTCTGGGCCCCTCACTTTGGGAAGGATGTTGAGATGCTTGAGTGTGTCCAGAAAAGACAACAAGGCTGTGAGGGGCTGGGAACACAAACCCTGTGAGGAACAACTGAGGGAGCTGGGGGTGTTTAGCCTGGAGAAAAGGAGACTCAGAGGTGACCTCTGCAAGGCCCTGAAAGGTGGCTATAGTCAGGTGGGGGTTGGTCTCTTTCTCCAGGCAGTAGCTGACAGAACGAGAGAAAACAGCCTTAAGCTGTGCCAAGGGAAATATAGGTTGGATATTAGGAAAAGGTTTTTACAGAAAGAGTGATAAAATACTGGAATGGACTGCCCAGGGAGGTGGTGGAGTCATCATCCCTGGATGTGTTTACAAAAAGACTGAATGTAGCACTCTGTGCCATGGTTTAATTGAGGTGTTAGGGCGTGGGTTGGACTCAATGATCTTGAAGGTCTCTTCCAACCTAATGATTCCACAATTTCAAGTTGAGTGTTAATGGGAAAAAAGAGGGAATAGTATGGCTTTGGTGAGCACAGGAGTATCATAATGCATTGCAAAGGGACTTGTCTCTTGTCCTCATCCCGTGTTCTCCACTAAACAGAAAGATAAACAGCCATTCTTGTCACATATGCTCAGCTGCTTTAGTCACCAGTGGTAAAAATTAAACCATAAGGAATCTAGTTACTTCATTCACTCTTCTTGTCTGAGTTAAAGGATTTTGGTCAGGACGATGTCACCACAGCTACAGCTGCTCTTGGAACTTGGAGACAAGGACTATAACAGTCACATTCAAGGAATGACCTCTCTGCTGCTGTTAAGTGTTTGGCTTTGTTTTTCTGGTGCTATCTTTAAATGTTGGGGCTCTGCTACCCTCAGAGGGGTGAGACAGTAAATCCCTGATACCCTCTGCAAATAGAAGCCTGGCAGCATATTCTTTAGCAGATGTTATGAATTATAACAGGTTGCACCACTATTTTCTTTGGGTACCTGCCAAAGTAAGCTCAAGGCATCCCCACCAATAAGAAAAGCATTTAGAAAGCATTTAGAAAAGCACTCTAAAACACAGTCACAGCTGGATGATCTATTCACAAATATTCTTCCTTCCATTTCTGACCCATCAAGGGAATTAGCTGCCAAACTATTAACTGTCCTAACACCATCTGTGCTCAGGTTCCATTAGTAACCCAGGTGTTTCAGGACATCCCAGTCCTGCACAAGCTATGCCCAGTTACTGCTTGCTGATAAATCAGTCCAGCTAAACAAGCCTGGAAAATGCAACAGGTAACCAAACACTCTCAGAACAAATTAGCCCCTAGAAAAACCAGGCACATCAGGAATAAATCAACCTCTACATAAACAGGTACTTCATGTCCTATCCCACCAGCGTTAACTACTGACAAATACAAGGAAAAGGTCAGGTCAGGCCCCAGGTGCCTTGCACAAGTTGCTGAACAATAGGCTTTTACCTTGCTTGCTGACAGACACTGCAAATCCAAGCCTTCTCCTTCTTCTGGTAAGTGCTGCAGCTCTTGCAGATGTTGTACTTGCAGTCTTG
Organism: Zonotrichia leucophrys gambelii; assembly: GCF_028769735.1. Classification (NCBI taxonomy): domain Eukaryota; kingdom Metazoa; phylum Chordata; class Aves; order Passeriformes; family Passerellidae; genus Zonotrichia; species Zonotrichia leucophrys. Next base: position 45,453,633 of record NC_088171.1, on the reverse strand, counting down.
GCACTGTCGCTTGCTGTTGATCAGAAAGGTGAAAGGGGAACAGCAGCGAATGCAGCAGTGCTCATTGAACTTCTGCTGCTTGGAAAGGATGCTGCACTTGTTGCCCTCTTCATCCAACTTCTGCTTCATTTCACTGCAATGAAAAGGAAAAGAACAAAAACATAAAATTTCAATGGAAACTCTTCACCCTCTTTCCGCATATTCATGTTTTACTCTTCAAATAACTTCTGCAGATGTGAAATGAATATGAGAAATGCATATTCTAAATTCAGAATTGGAAAACAAAAATTCCTATGTTCCCTTAAGCCCAAAGCCCATGGCCAGCCCACTTAAACTCTCTCTCTGAGTCACAAACCAAAGCAAAATTTACTCAGTTCTAGAGAGAAAACCCTAAGGAAAGCCAGGTTGCTGCTTCAGGCACTCCAGCTGTGCCAAGCTATAGAGACCATGTGAAAACTCAGGGCTACTCTCAGAACCCTTTACAAATCAAAAATCACTTTATGGAAGTAAAAAAGATTGGCACAGTAATTAAAAAATCCTTCTGACCGATAGTTTTGAAAACAAAAAGTTTGCTTTGTTCTGATCCATAGGGTCATATTATTCATAATAGCTCTAATTTGTCAAGCAACATTAATGATATCCTTCATTTCAAAGAGATTTGGGTGCTCTGCTAGTTAGGACCAATATTAAGACAACTGCTAACTGTGAAAGTGTTTGTAGGCACTCTGCACAAAGGTTCCTGTATTCCAACAGAAGAGCTCATTTACTTGAAAAACTGACATAAATTGTGCATGCATGGTAAATTGCTATCTCCCATTTTACAGTGCTTTTCATATTTACAAATTAGGCAATATATTCCATGACAGGAATAACAAAAAAGCATGCAGAAGGAAGAACTGTGAAGCTAGACAGCTCTGCAAACTCATCATACATCTTCTGGCTCTATGAGAAGAAAAAATAAGAAGCAATGAAAAGCAAGTAAAATAAAAGCTTTTAACACAGTGTGCACATACTTACATTCATTCTCTCTATTTATCAGAATTAGTGGTGAGTACCTTACAATTTCCAATTGCTGATAAAAAACACTTATATGACTAGAGTAACACAAAAGTCTAAATAAAATTTAGAGGTACCACAGAGCAGTCTAAGCTGCAGGAGTATTTATTCATGACATGCTGACTTACTCTTAAATTAATGTTTAAATATCTTGCTACACGAATAAAAGAATACCCTTATTGCATACTTATTCAGGAAGTCAACCAAGATCATCTGTGAACATCATTGTGAGCCAAGCCTGGAATTTTAAAAATAATCACATTACTGGGCTATTTGCCACTTCTGTCTCAGATTCATAACTCAAAATAAAACCAGCCGGTTTTATGAAAATCTGACAGGTCAACTCTAAACCTCAAATCTAAAAGACAAATAAAGCAGTGATCTAAACCATATAATTCTTGAACTTGAACATACAACCCATTTAAGTGTATTCCCAATATATGCCTTTTAATAAATTTAAAATTTAGAAACAATGTGTGATGTTGCTGCTCAAACCCTGTGCAAGGGTTTGACTAAATAAGACTAGGTGCTCAAACACATACTTTTTGCAATTTCAAGTAAATAATCCTTATGATTTTTTTTTTCTGTCCAGATGGCAAAACTTGCTTGTTCTGCCACATTTTTACAGAATGTGCAAGATGCAGAAGGTAAGAGATTATCATTTGAGAGAGGAAATGTCTGAATTATTCACGTCAAACTGGCTTCCTTGGGTAAACTGACGGAACTATCCCAGAAATTCAATGGGATGGCTAGACTAGTTTGTCCTAACCTCCATTACTCCCTCCATGGTACTACATGGACAATCTTTCTAGTGGAACAAGGGAGGAAGTGAACTGTCTCCACGCTGCTCCTCCATCCACAGCAGGCATGCTGCTCTGCAGCAATGGGATGAGACACAGCACTGTTTCTGCACAGAAGGTCAGGTAGGAACCCGGGCTCCCAGGACAAAAGCTGGTGAAGGTGAATTCTGTATGATTCAAGGAGGATTTCTGGCATGGAAAGGTGTTTGGCAGTCCAAGATGCTGCAATCTCTGCTTCAGGATGGAAACCCCAGGCATCAGATACTGGCCCTCCCATAGAACAAGAGCAGCTAAGGAGTCAGGGTCAGAGGGAGTAATGAAAGAAGAGATTTTTGTCCTTATGGAGTTCTGTTATCTCCTGGACTTAGCAATGCTGATGCTTGGTGGTATCAGCCCACATACTCAACATTGTCATGCTCAGTGGCATTTTGAACCCTCATTAGGGCTCTGATGCATGATAGCAAGCTAAATCACAGAGGCAAAGCCACCAATTAAAGTGCTACAATAATGCTTACAATATAAACCCAGGCAGTTTTGTTCACAGCAGAGCTAATAAAGCCTGATACCTAGAAAAAGCTGAGCTCACACTGAAATCTTTTCATCAGAATAGGCATTAATTACATCTCTCTCCTCTATCTGGCTGCCAGTATTCATTACAGTGGTAGAACTCAATATCATTAAGGCATCTGCCTCAGTGCTAAATAGGACTAAAATTGGCCAATGGATTAAAAAAGTAAATAGGATAGGGTTGGACAGCCTGTCAGAGGGAGAGCATGACAGAAAAAACCTCATTTCCAGAGGAAAGCAGGCAGAACAGAAAAGAAAGCAATGCACGTCTCTCTGACAGCTGTAACAAATTAAAGTTCTCACGCACCGCCCTGCCAAAGGCTATTCTATAAGGAGTCAAATGGCAAAAGGGACTGTCAACTGGACTTGTCACTTGAAGCCAAAAGGCTCCTCTTCACACTATTTCCTTGGAAGCAAAACATGGGTTTCATATGAAAGCAAAGTGCTGTATAACTCTGGTGGGCAATTAAGCCTTCCTAGTTAGACGAAAATTAGCTGAAGTGAAAAGTAGGCACTGATATACTCTCAGCAATATGGAGAAAACGTTACTTGGACTTAACTCCATCTGGATGATCACCCTGAGTGGGATGATTAATGCAGGCATCAATGTTAGCACACTGAGAAAGTCTGTTGCACTGAAATACAGGAACCTCAAGGCACCCACATTTGAAAAGCTCAGGCTTTACTTTCAGGACGTTCAAATCACCTGGTGCAAGAAGATTGTAAGAATGGTCTGAGGAAAGGGCAGCAGCCAACAACCACTGATTGTGTCACAAAGTGAAACTTGCTTCCAAAAATGCAACAGCCACTGGTGCAGCAGCTATTTCTAAGAAGGTTGAACCACCCAGTCATTGCAAACATTGCCCCTTCCTCCCCATGCAACACTGTTTCCCCCAACAAAGCACAGCTGAGGGGAATGAGACAGAAATAGAGGGAGAATGCCTCTCCCTCTCTGAATCTGCATTCGCGTATGCTTACTTCCCCAAGGAGGGAATGTAATGTATTCAGAGATGTATACACAGAATATGTGTGCAAATAAAACAAGCAACAAAATACAACTGCACAAAAAACGTGCCTGTTGGGGTAGGCACAGAACAGTGGGAATGACAAATGACAGAACTGATCTGGAAGTTACAACTGATGGAGCTCAGCTATTATGGTTATGTGTAACTTAGTAATAAGCACCTGTGGAGAAGAGAATTCCTGCTGTGTGAATGAATCTCAGATTGGGTTTCATTTTCCTTCTCAAGCGATTGCATTTCACCAATTGCTTCCAAGTACAAAAGAAGCAAAAAATAGTCAATAGATATCCAACATGTCTATCACCAAAACCAATTCTGTCAAAGAACATTTTATGAGTTTCAAGTTCCAAATAAGTTCAAAAATATGCAAGTGAATACTAAATTTTTCTAGAAGCTTGTATCAATGAATTTACACAGTTTGTGTTTTAAAAAAAAGTGATTAATTTCAGTCAATGTTTTGGGTGATAGACTCCTGGCCTGTAATTCCCACAAACAGTCAGATTAGGAACACTTTCCATCACACTGTTTTGGATGCAGGTTCTTCAGTTATATTCTGAGGGTGAATAGATGTCTTCCCCTCACCACCCATTATGTTTTTGTGACTTTTTAAAACATACATTAAATAGCTTCCATTGGTATGGTTAATTTCTTCCTAGCGTCTGGCAGGTTTAAACACAATTTTTAGATGTTTGCCTGAACAACGCCTTCTCCTCTAATAAATTTCTAAACCTCTGGGTGCAGCAATGCAAAGGAGTCCATAAAACAGGCAATTGTATTACAACAAAAAGCTAAAAATTCCCCTGTTTTTCATATAACAAAGAGAACAGTTCCTGGTGAAAATCTGATAGCTGGTTTGAGCTCCAAGACAGAGTCTGTATAACCAAATCTGTCTGTCAGGCTCCCCAAAATGGAGCTCTCTGCTCTTCTCTAAGGGTTTCTCTGAGCCCAGTTATTGGCCTGCACCATCTTACTCTTGTCTCACACCAGTCTCCATTTCAGGAGTTTAAACCTGGCAGTTCAAAGGCAAAGTCCAGATGGACTGGTTCCCATTTGCTCTGTTGCCTTCTTAACTGATAAGTACAATTTTTCCTGCTGTTTAAACACTTGTTATCTTCCCCAATAGAGCAGAGGCTAAATCTATTCTAGTTGCCTGTGCAGGCAAAGAGGAAAATGGAAGGACAACATTCCTAGATTCACCTCTCTCCCTCCTGATGAACAGAGAAGCAGTGCTTTTACAAGGTACAAAGACAGGCAGAAACTTTCTCCTTTGGTACTACAGATGAGGGTTTCTGTTTCTTCTGTTTCCTGTCCTCTTAATACAAATTACACCTATTTCATAGAATAAGCCACAGTTTATTCATTGGCCTCAGAGCCTTTTTTACTTCAAAGACTAATGAACACATAGCACACACTGCAAAGTGCTTTTCTTATGAGAATAGTGTTCTGCTCAGCTGGGTAGCTGGTTGTCTCTTTTCCCTGCACTTGTTTGCACTGCCTCACTTCACAGAATAGATTCAGAGCAGTGCATGAAGATCACTAACTCCTCTTAAAACTGGTTTCAATCTTAGTTTGAAAACTGCTAAAATGCTGTTTCCCTCCACAGAAGAGAACACCTTCAGATGCTTTTCTGTTCAGGCATCCTTAATACTCATCTATGCATAATGAGCTATGGAGGCCTTTTGCTTGGCAAAAAATCTGGATTTCTGCATATTCTGGGGAGCAGATATCCCCATTTCCAGCCTTCCAGAGAGACCACTTTTACCACTGCACCTCATGTTTTTCCACTCGCAAAGTCAATCCAAATTTGGTGTATTGGGCTAGAAGTTTTCTTGGGCTACAAATATCACCTGAAAATACAGGTTTTACCAATACCCTCTAATCTACAATGCTGGAGGACAAAGGGATTTTTATATTAAGTGGCTTAAGTGTTCCCATTTCCACTCTCCTTAAACCTGCCAGATATGCACCCCTGCCAGAGCTGGGGTAAAGATCTTTTAATCTGTGGAGAACATGACAGACTCTTACTCCTTGATTACCAGTACAATGACTGAAATTTCTCTCCCATTCACACATTTTTAAGTTGACAATCAAGGTCCTAGATTTGATAACTACAAGTAGTTCCCACCTCAGCCCTAACTTCCTCTCTTCTTTACCCAATCTCCCAAACCCTCAAAAATGCACCAACCAGGTTAGTAAAATGCTGCTACATTTAGGAAAAACACTCAGTGGAAGTTTTATAAGCCTGACTCGTAGGCAGGGATCTGAGAGAAAAAGCCAAAATTGCCAAGGAGATCTGCTCAGTGTTTAATCCCTTCCATGTTTCTTGTGTCTCAAACTGTGGAATGGTGCAAGCAGGAGTGAAGCTCTATGCTGAAAGGGTCATACACCTTTTCCCTCTGCCGTACACAGTAAGAACCAATTTCTCCCAGTAGGGAGAATTTGCCTCCATCGTTATTTACTCTCTCAGGGTTCAGTGCTAATTTCGTTTTGCTGCCTCTTCTTCTAAAGTAGTTTATTCTTCTCCATCAAGACAGGCATCTAACACAACTTCCAGACAGTACTGAAACACCACCCTTTTGTTTTTTATGTCTTTGCTAAATTTCCCCTTGTGAAACTCTAATTTCTGTCTGAAAAAGTGGAGCACAGGATAGTACTATAGCAAATGGCAAGTTAATTCATTATCTTATAATCAAGGCCTTTTTTCCTAAGTTCTTATCAATACTATCACAATTGTGCCTTGTGCTATATTTAACACTTAGCACATGAAATAGTGCTGTACACTTTGCTGGTACTATCAAAAAGCCATGCTTAGCACACGTGCAAGAACACCACTTGCATGTGGGGAGCCTTGGAGGAACACGCATCACTTTAATCTCTTCAGAGGGATATCAGTCCAGCAGCGGTAGCTGACATTTTTCGGGAGGATTAGACAGCAGGGACTGTACCATAAATGGGGGGAAAGGGGGAGGTGTAATGGAAGTAACAACATCCTAAAGCAAAAAAGAAAAACACAAAATCTTCGGGGGGAGATAGGGGGAGCTGAGTGCTAAGAAACTCATAAATAGTTATGAGTAAGTCACTCGTACAAAAATCAGGAAGATTAATATTTCACAGTCCAATTACTCTCACTGTGGTTGCGTTCTTTTATTTAAAATCTTACCAGCATCTCTTGAGGGTTTTTTCCCTCTTCAGTTTTTAATTTCTATACAATTAATTTTCTATAATATTAATATGTATTCCTATCAAATCTCATTTTCTATATTTTTCTTTCCTTCTCTCATCAACGTAGGAGCAAACAGTGATGACGTTGCATATATGTCTGATCTGGGGACAATCTCTTTCTAAAAATAAAGAAATCCATCACAGTGGAAACACTGTTGATTTTTTTTTTTTTAAGATTTGCAAACATTTCTTACACTGGGAAAAAAACTCCCTTGACAGCTTAATATTTCTTACTAGGTGCCATAAAATAAATGTTGTAAAGACTAACCTGCGGAGTTTTGTGCTAATCACAGCTGAACCAATTAAACTGCTGACAGAATCAGAAAAATGCCAACATACTCAACACTTACCCTTGTCAAAAAACACAGCTCAGGCACTGCATTTGCTAGAGAGAAAGAGTCACCACCAAGATAAATTGTGGCGCACTTGCCCCAGACCAGTACCTAGTTTGTCATACCAGGTTCTATCCTACTCCAGTAATAATTTCATGCTGAGGCAAAGCTGTTTCACAAAATGAGTGAGTGCTGCTGTATTACTTTGACACTGTGCTAATGGCTATTAGTTTCCTTTTCTTTTGCCAGCACAAGCACTGTCAGTCAGTGTCTATCATCATGGAACTGAATGACATGTCACAGTAGATTAAATAAATACTATACTGGTATTCTTTTAAATTCCTTCTCACTTCATAAACCCATAAATTGTCAAGGGACATTGCATTTAACCCCATTTTATTTTGTCATGTTTGATATCACAGGAGCACAGACTGTGCACCACATCTAACTGTTAGGCTTTGAAACCTTCTGTGGGCAAGGGGAGCAGCAAGGGTGAAGCAGGTTTTGAATTACAGAGGAGATATTCTGGGGAGCTCTGGGGACATTGGAATCTCCACATGAAAGCTGAAATGATCTTTTTCAAGACAGCACAATGAGTATGGACTCCTTTGCCCTCCCATTCTTTTACTGCTACATGGGACATGAAAATAAAGCTGGGTTTTGACATACTTTCCCCCCCTCACTCTTCTTTCTCATCTGCTCTCCTACCTCAGTTACAGCTCGGTCTGCAGTAAGGTACAGGAGTCTGAGCTGAAATAATGGGTCAGTATCAGGGACAAGCAATTTTGCTGCAGGTTAAATCCTACAGGACCTTCTGGTTAAATCCTGGGTTTGACTCAGAATGATCAAAAGGTGTATATCCATACTGGACATCAACTGCAAGTGATAAGCTGGAAAGTTTTCTCCTTTTTCCCCTATTATGTCCATATTTAACCACTAACCACTACAATCTGAGTGATTTTTTTAAATAATTTTGCCAGTATGTTCCACAGCCCTACAATGTGACTACAAAATGGTAAGCTTAAATTATTATTTACAGTAGCATTTTGGGGCACTTTCCTCTTAGATTACAAACACGTAATACTTTATGTTGTACTACCCTATCAAACTTCCTAACAACCTGGCAAAATATCATTAGCTTTACCACCTTTCTTATTTCACTTTCCTGTGTTTTCCTTTTCCACATTTGATAGTGATTTTTAGTTACACAAATATTGCTACATTTCCCTTTATCTCATTTCCTCTCAACAAGTGCAATTTTGCTCTCCCTGAAGTGTATCTCTCAGTGCCTGCTACCTCTCCCTGGAGACCTTTTTTCCTATCAGGTCCTGACTTTCAGTACAGGTTCATTCCTAGAGAATGATAAATACAGACAAGCATTCTTTAAAGTAAAGCATTTTATCAATTCAAAAATCCCAAAAATATTTAGTGAAAATATTTTTTTAAATGTACATACTATTCCATCATAGTTACATGCAATACATTCTTTGCATCACTGGTGGCATCTGTAAGTCTACCTTTCTTGGGAATCCAATTTTAAGCCCATATTAACTTGAAAAACTTCCTTTAATAACAGAAACAGTCCTCCTACATTAAACAATTCTCTCAGTGCTCCTTTCACAGTGCTACCTGGCTTGACCTCATAAAGCACAATTCATAGCCTGGCCAGTGTACAGCAGGAGAGTAACTGAGACATTGGCTCTGAAAATCCCTGAAGTATTCACTATGAGTCATTCTTCCCTCTTTCTTGCTGGACTTCTAGCAATGCAGGCGTAGAAAGATTTGTTCTAGAATTGCTGTTGTTACTTGACCCCTCCCCACAGATCACACAGTAGAATAAACAAGAGCAGGCAGCAGAGCAAACAGCAGAGCTCGCTGAGGAACTGGGTCTCACAGCCTGGCGAGTCAGTGCCAGACGACTGTGAGTGTGTTGTTAGAAAGAACAGCCAAAGATGTTCATCCTGGTTTGTGTACACACAGGATGAGTGATGCTGCCTACTCAAGGGCCTTCTGGTGGGATGGGAACATTGGAAAGCCCTGTCCTCCACAGTCCTCCATGGGGAATGCAGTACACAAATCAGCAGACATCTTCCCACGCCAACGTCCACTGAGTATTTCACCACTTTCTGCAACAACCCCTGAAGCCCAGTGTGGCACACGAAGAGAGCAGAAGACATTAACAAATGCTCTAGGCCACCCATGGGCTTGTTTCAGGTGAGACTCCTGTGAAGTCCTAGGATCACACCACAATGTTCCCATTAACTCAGTCTCAGAGTGAATTCCTTGCAACTGTAGCACTCAACACCGTACTTTCAATAAGTCTGCATAACACAGCTCCTAAAGCCCACTTCCCCAGTCCAACTCCTCTTCATACTGCCCATGCTCCTAACACAGAGTTTAGTACAGTTCTTTGATATTCCACACAGACTGCAATTCAAGTAGCTTTAAGATTGCAAGCCCTCCAATTCCAAACAGTCAGTATGTGTCAAAACCAGCAGCTTGATATTTTTACAGATTTAAGCATATAAACAATTATCTTCCCAACTACAGAAATTATTTGCATATTCCATATAGGTTTTGTTTGTTTTAAAGACAAAGACTTAGAAGCTTAAAACTACCACTCACCTGTACTGTACACAAGAAAAATATTTTGGCAGACAAAAGAATCTATTTTCACAGAATATATTTTTTGGTGTGTTTCATATCAGCAATATTGATACCTTCTGAATGCAGTATCATATTGTGTCTTACAAATCAGACAAATGTCTACAAAGGTCCAAGAAATACAGACAGCACCTCCACCTCCTCATTCAAACACAAGTATTTTGGGTAGTCCTTTAAAAAAATATTGGCATTTACTATTCCTATAGTAACACCTGTATTTAACAAAGACATAATTTTCAGTTAGCATTTTTATAGCACTTTTGCTATATTATAGTTGATGTTCTTAACTTAATCTGGAAGCTTTTCATTATGGGAATGTTTCTGCAAATTTAAAAATTTACTGGTATTTTAACACATACGCTAATAGACTGAAAGTAAATCCATAAGCAACCACAAGAAACAAACAAAGCCCCCAATAATTCAGAAATTATTTAGAAAATAATCATCTTTATTCTGTAGCTGTGACTAGAAGTGCCACTATTTTTATTCTGCATATGTGTGTGAGCATGCATACACTTATAGCTAAACTGCATTATTCAATACACCTCGACAGCGAAGATCAGGATTCTCACCCACCTGGTACTCTCCATACCCCATCCCCATGGAAACATAGTAGTATGGATTGTCCTTGACAAGACAATTTAGCTGGAGAAGAGGAAAGCCAGGTTACCAGATAAACAGCATATTAAGGAACTAGAGATAAATAAAACTCCTCTTGTGCAGATGCTCCTACAGCTCTATGAATGCCAGTAAATCTTCCTTAGCCCTTGATAGTATTCCTCAGCCAGACACAGAAAGCTAAGGGCAGTGATCTGTCCCAGAGGGAAATGAACGAAGGGGAACTTCATAAAGCTGTCGTCTTCATTCCTCCTCTCTGCCTGTTTGTGCTGTCTGATCTTCCCACTCAGCTCCTATCAATCTGAAGTACACCAAACATACTTCAGTGGGATGTTTTTGGTAAATGGCAAAGCAACTGAAAAATGGAAATTCACCTAATTCACAATTAGAATTCAGAAAGGTAATTAGGTGGTACACATCTGGAAAAGACAGAATGGTTCCTCACCATTTTTAAAATAATGTGTTTTCAATTTTAAAAATGTCATTTTGTTCTTACTTTTTCTGTAATAAAAGAGTTTCAAATACTACTACTCAGTTCTTCTGTGGATAGTACCATTCAGATATCTGATGCGTCTCTTCTCTCCCTTGAGCATTTCCTCTCTTTAAATGGAATACATCTTCCCCGTGCAGAGTTTATGGCACAGTCAGACCCCAGACTTGCTTGGCATACTTGGTGCAGACCCTCTGGCTATGTCTGAATTTGTCAGATCTGCTTGCACCAAGACCAGACCAATAGCCTCAACTAGACAATGCTGAAGGACTACACCTACACAGCATGAAGATCCAGCTTGGCTTCAGGGAGGACAGTATTCCCTGGAACAAACATTCCTGCACTGCACATAGTCTGAACCTGTCGGGCTGTGCGATTCATTGGTTCAGAAATATTGGTTTATTTACTTCCAGAAGGAATCTAGTTTGCGCACACCAAAACCAGCCTGTAAACCATGCTGTAATAACTGAGGAGGAGGAGTAGGCTAGCTTCTGATTAGGAATTCTTTCTCTTTTTAAAGAAATCACTGGGCCAGAAGACTTGTGCATGGGCTTTTGAAAATTTCCCTTGAAATAACATTGGAAGTTCAATGTATCATACACCCACTCCATTTCAAGATATATTCTGGATTGTCATACTTAAAATTTAGATTTATAAAGCATTCCCAGTAGGACTCTAATTTGCACCAGTTAGTTTGAAATACCTTTGAAGTTAACTGATTTAATTCTCCATAGCACTGCCTTGGCTCACAGTGGTGTCACTTTTGGAATTTCATCAGTGCTGTGGTCCAAGAAGACAGACAGGGTAATGGAACAAGGAGACAAAAGCTACACCTTTGTAGCCATGGCCTGAAATACAGTACCAGAGGATGGCCAGACTGTCAGTTTTTATTCAGCAGCAGAAAATGGGTACAGAGTAATCTAGGGATTCTCTCAGGAAAATACTAACACATTCTCTCAGACTTTTCTGCTACATAGCAGATGTCTGTGCTTCAATTAATTCCTCCTTCCCTTACCTGCTTTCAAACGAAACCAAAGCTCTACAAAGCTGCTTTCCTTAAAGGTACAGGTAGCTGGTATTTACTTTCTGGACAGAGCAGCTAGAGTGACAGCCTGTGAGCAGACAACTGTCAGCAGATAGTCCCTCCTAAAGCCCTGTTCTGCATTGATGCACCATCACCTGAATTACAGATGAAATCTGCTTCTGATGTGTGACTGTAAGTGACTTTAAATTATATACATCAAAAGGAGAATTACTGCTTTTAAACTAACAATTTGTTCTCAAAATTCAACATTTATTCTTAAGGAAAAAAAAGAGTAACTATGAAACAACAATCTTTCAAAATCACTAGAATATAAAAGCCTTGGCATGTCCATAAATTCAGGACTTCAAAACTTGAATGATTAAGCCATCACAAGGGATTACCTCTGTAAGTGAAATATTGGTTGATTAATAACAAATATCAAAATTCATTTAATTAAATTGCAAGTTTCTGTTTTTTACAAAGTGGAAAAAGATCCTCCAGTGGGAACCATTACAATATAATTAAAAAGTATACAATTAACAATTTAAAATTCTAGTGTTGACAAAACAAATATTTATTTTTAAGAAATTAAGTCCTCAGTTTAGTTTTATACATTTAGTTGCAAATACTAAAGTGAAAAGTCTAAAGAGTGACCAACTGGATGCTTAAAGGGTAAGAGAAATGCAAGTGGAGATCTCCTTCAAAACAGTTCTAAAATTCATATTTAACCAAGATTTTACTGCTTAGAAAAGGTATAACTATGTTTTCTAGAAATATTTCCTAACCATGAAGGTGCTCTCTCATTCCTTTCCCTTCCACAGAAAGCAAAGCAATCACCATTCATTTTCTGTTTGTTTGCTCACTTCCATCTCATGCCACACTCTTTACAGCTTTTACACTTTTATGTATTTTCTGTCTGGAGTACAAACATCAAAAGGTGCAAGCTAAATTCAGAAAATATGTCAAAGAAGATCAAAGGTGGATCACAAGAAAAGGCAAGTAGGTCTCCCCATAAGCAGGGGTGGAAGAAGTAAGTAAGCAAGAATTAGTTGTTGGCAGTTTAGCAGCCACTTATATTCAGTCAAGAGTAGAAAAAATAGAAGCAAGTACAGAGAGAGGAAGATGATGGTTTTCTTCACATATAAGGCTATATGATTTTTCACACAGTTCTCTACTTTGCCCCTAAACATTTCAAGGTGGTTTCAAACCACCATTGTAGGCCAGGCATGCAAATAGCAGTTACTGTGGCCGCCTGTGTAAACCAGAAATACAAAAGGCAGTATTTTAGAACTTACAGATCTACAGACACAAAAATTTTCTAAACATTTTGATTGACAGGTACTTATTTTTACTGAGAAAAACAGTTGCACAAATTCATTCCTAAAGCAAAAGGCTAATTATACGTAACATTTTTGAGAGCTATGGAACACAAATTGGAATGCAGCAATACTTATAATCAAGGAGTCTCCCTTTGAGGGGGAATAAAAAGAAGAAAAGCTTTAGAGGAATTTAGTACTCTGGTTATATCTGCGCAACTACAAAAGCAGATAAAACAAAGCTCTGAGTACAATCAGCAGTTTATAAATCAAAGCAAAGCTTTACTTCAAAAACCAGAAGCAGACTTGAGAAGAGCAGCTGATTTATATAAAACATTATTTGAAATCAGCAAGGAATTAAAGCAAAGCATCTCTCTTTCTGCTATATAGGCAAAGTATGCACAGGCTCTAACACACATAATCAATTATGGAGAAAGCTGTAGCATCTAAAATATTTTCTCCTTGCAAGAAATACTGAGGTTACAAAGATTCCCTTGACTGCAGCTCAGTTCAGTTCTGAACAGTGCCACCAAAATCTGTGCCCAAGAAATACTTAAACCACTCTACAAATACATTAAAGCTCCCCAGCACACTTAAAAAACTTAATCTCTAACTTGGCAAAAATACCACTTAAGGTCTCACATGGGACAGATCAACATCAGCTACACTCAATAGCTAGAAAATGAAAAGACTAAGCTCAAATAACACTCAATAAATAAATAATTATAGTAATGCTATAAAAGCTAGCATCAGTTTCAGAGATTTTTGGCTGTACAGTGCCCAGCTAAACCCCAGAGCACAACCAAGCAATGCAAAGCTGGTTGTCATTATTAGATTTGGTCATTTGTACTCTGTGTTCAGGACATATTTTTCAAAATTTCATTCTGAATGTTTTCAGCCTGTCTGCACAGATATATGTGAATATTAGATCATACCATTCATGTACTGCAGAAAACTCAAGTAGGATGTTAAAGATCAGATATTTGGTTCCTCAGTTATGAAATGTAAAATGACAGGTGTTTTACTGAAGTTTGTTTTTCAGGGAAGGCTTAGCCTTTCTTGAAAATCAAGCCCCTTAATTTCTTCCTCTCTTCTTCTCTCTTTGCATATCTCAAAATTTAAAGATACAACAGCACTGATCAAATAGAGTTTTTCTGCTCTATTGCTAATTAGTACAATATCAGCTCTTGTCCAACTCCATTCAAATGGGTTATATTCAACACACTGTACAAAAATACTTGCACATTTTTTTCTATCCTAAAGTTATACTACAAATATCCAGGTAAAATAAAATGCTGTGCTGAAGTAAACTATACAAATTGCCTCTACTCTGTGTAGCTGAGAAGTTTCTCCAATAATCTCTGAAACGTTCAATGACTTCACCTTCTTCAAAACCCTTAACAGTAAAATATTTGCTTACAAGAAGAATATAAAGGCAAGTTTGTAAAAGATCAAAGAAACAGAGATGCAGTAAGAAAACAGTAAGCTACATTAATTGGAGAGACATTTTAAAATATGTATTATATGCCTGTTACGTTTGTGTTTATGCAATTAAAACAACCAAAATCCCACCCAACCTCCTGGAGAAGCATTTATTTCATCTAAGGAGGTCTAATGTTCTATTCAAGAAAGCACAAGTGAGTCATTTTGACTTCCTGGTTAACACTACTAAAAAAAGCCCCAAACAACCTAATAAAAATAAAACCATGACACCTAAATTTAATTAGCACCCTGTGTCGCACATCTGAGATTCACAGGGGCTTTGCCCTTCAATAAAGTAAGAGCATAATAAAAGTAATTTAGTACAACCTACAACACTTTGGTATGAATGTATGTAACCTGAGTGACACAAAATTCACTTACTTCAGTATCTCAGTATTACACACTACATCAAATACAACAAGCATAACAGGATCTGCTGCTTGGAAGGAAAAAAATTGTAAGAGCAATGGCATTGACTTTAATTAGTAGGCTTGGTATTTCTAAGACATCTCTGGCATCCCATTGCCAGTTATCCTGATTTGTACCATTTTATCAAACCATTCAAAGTGGTTCCTTAAGGGCTATTATATAATTCAGTAACTCAAGCTATTTAAGTTCCCTTCAAGTCAGTGAAAATATTCCTCTTCCACACACAGGGATATCTTTCTCCAGCTTGGAGATGATATTAAAATACACTGTTTGGGATTCAATGTTTTACTTAGAATTGTCTTCCTGGAGCACTGAAAATTTATTCATAACACTTATTTTGTAGTTCCTTTACTTTTTCCCTTCAACAGCCTGCATGTTTGCAAGTCATCAGCTAACAGCACACATGCTGTAACACTGCACAGAGGAACAACTTCACCTTTCACCCCTGCCCCTCCTGCTTTTCTGTGTTCTGCTAATGCAGCAATCCATCCCATAATACTTACAAGCAGTAACTACATACACACCTGTTGTCATGAGAGGCTTTGTGCTGGCACATCCACAGAAGAAGTCATGGCAACTGATGCGTTTCTGAGAGCATCAATGTCACTCTGGAGACATGCGGCCAGCAACATTTACTTCATCTAACCCTGGGCCTAACTGTGCAGTAACAATTCCCATTGCATTTCACAGTGCCAAATGTTGCCAAAAGACAAGGAACTAGGAAGGTGTCATTACAATACTGCCCTCTGGAAATTTCACCATTCCTAAGCAAAATGCTTATTTACTCAAATACTGCTAAACACATATTACTTCTGTTACTATTTTCCCCAATACGAATTTTAAACCAGATTATGCCTCATTTTGCTTAAGCAGAAGCAAAAACCTATCTTGTGGAGTTTTTTAGGGGAAAAATAGTTTCATATTCTCCAATATTGTTAATTTACTCTTCTTTTTAGATTTCCAGTCATCTTTTCCAGCAGAATTCTCAGCCTGAGTTAATTAAAAAGCATGTGCCTCTATTAAAGGTTTCCTTTCACCTTCTGAGTATTACAGCACTGAGTGCATTCCTTTATATTGACCCTAGAGCACCTGGTATTGTTAATTGTCTGCCAGAGACCAAAGAATTCATTGGCAGATTGCAAAGATATCAGTTACCCTAGCACAGAAATTTATTGTGTAGATATATATATAAAAAATCAATAGGCTCCTGCATAAACCATGTTTTTTCCATGCCAGCCCAAATCCATTTGTCTAAAGCAGGTGATGTATAGAACACTTGCTGTATGCTGTGCTCTTGCTGCTGTTATTCAGCAGCATTGTCATTTTCTCCCATCTCCTCTGAGAATTTGGATTGTTCACATACATGAAGCTTGGGAGACTTTATAACTTAAAACTGAATATTTAAAACATATTTTCAATTAATTGTTTAAACAACAGCTAGTAATTTATCTCAACAGCTTTTTCATTCAGCCTTCACTTAAAAACTCCGTCTCAGATTTAAAGTTCACACTTTTTTTCTTTTGAAATGAGCATAATCAAAACCTGCAATCAGCATTACAACAGTTTGTCAAGGCTGCGTTCTGGGCTGTCTGTAACAGACTTTGAAGCTTACACATACCTCCCTCTCTTTGATCAGGGTACCTCCCCTGTCTAATCTTTATATTGTTCCTTCTTCTTCCCCTCCCCTCCATATTTCAGTTTAGTGACTAACAGTTGTGCAGTGAGTAGCTTTAGGCTTGAGAAGTAAATTCCATGATTGACTACGGTCCATGTAAAACTTGGGATGGGAAGGAGTTTTTGGAACAAAGTTGGGGTTTTTTTATCTTCCCTCCCAGCTCCTATCTGTAGAAATAGTCTTATTCTCCAAAGAGTGAAAGTTGCTACTGTATTGAGGACTTGCAACATGAATTTTTATTGCTTATCTGCTGGTTCAAAAATCCTAGGAAATCTCAACCTCAGTATTATTAGAAAAATTAATTCCCTGGCCTAACCACGCAAAAATAATTGGATTTATGTACTGTAAAGTTGATGATGTTACATGTGTTATCAAAAGGAACTACAAGAACACTTAATTCTATACCGTGTCGATCTCCTGTACTCTAATTGTATCCCTTCTTGTCCCTTCTGTAAGGCAAACTCTCATGTTTCTTTTAACAAGAAAGTTGCTAACGAAAGCTCTCATTACTATCTATTAGCTTCTATCCTGACCAGAAGCAAACCATTTTAGGCAAGAAGGCACCTTCAGATTGCCAGTGGAACTACAAGAGCATCAGCACTGCATTCATCATAATTTTTACATCCTCTAGTGCCTGCCTCAGGTACAGTTTTTGATGAGGCATCTTCCTATCTATCTCCCATGAGTTTTGGAACGCATTACAACACACCTGGCTAGGTTCCTCTATCCAGGTGGCATTGCCCAGCATTTGTCAAAAGGGAAAAAAAGAAATAAAAAACAGAGGGGGGGGAAATTAAAACAAAATCAATTAAAAACAAAAAAAAAAAAAAAAAAAACAAAAAACCCACCCAAAAAACCCCCAAAAATTAAAAACAAAAAAATCCTAATCCAGTCAGAGCTTGAAATAAACTATTACCTCCATCCTTGTAGACATCTTTGACTTAACCTGACTGAAATCCTTCTGTTGCTTCTGCAGACTTCGTTATTCATTTCTAAATCATTGTTTAAAAACTTAATGAACAAAAGCCCTTTAACATGAAGCCCCACATGTCTCTAACCAAAGCTGAAAATTCGCAGTTTGTTCCTACTCCTTAATTTAGTTGCAGTTTCTAGTCTGTAACAATTCTTTATTTCTAACTTCCTGATAACATCATGACCTTTTCTTTATTTCTGTTTTAATAGAAATTTTTTTTTCAAACATTTTCTGGAAATCAAAACAATTAATACTATGGTGTTAGGCAGAACAAATAGCAAAAACATTCAAGATGCAAAATTTAACTCTGACACACAGAGTTTGATATAAACTATAAATGTTATGGTTACTGTTTTTTTATATGTTCAAACAAACACTAATGTATTAATTGAAATTGGACCCAATTCCTTAATAATACAATCCTCTTGCTTCATTTGCTAAATGGAGATGACAACATTTACTTTGTTAAGGCACCATCACACCTGCAAGTGAAAAGTCCTATAGGAGATATACATAATGGATGCATCTTAATTTATTCTTTTTTGCTAGAGATAATGGCATTACAAATTGAAAACATACTTTTATTTAAATGTAAGGTAAGATGATTCCAAATCTATAATAATTTTTCATCCTATTAATTAAAGTCTAACATAACAAACAGCTAAAAAGATTTTTCATTATGTTAACAAACCAATTGTATTTAAATATAGTTCAGAATAACCAAAACATACATGGAACACTGCAGCCTGTATAAAATTAGCTGAACTCCAAACCACATCAAAATATTTTACTAGAAATGGTGGCGAGGTTATCTTCTGAACCTCATCACATATTCTTGTGTTCAAATTATTCAGGCATGCCTAAGAAAATTTTATCTTCCTCCAACATAAGAGAGATATTTTTCCCAAGCACATTTAAGCTTCTATTGAAGAAAATATTACAATTGAAACCATTTTTAGAACTTACTTTAAGCTACAGTAACTTCATTTTCTTGCTCTGTGTAGGCCTAAATAAATAATTTTCTACACATCTATTTGTGACTCAGTCACAAATCTTTTCAACCTTCAGTAAGCAAAAATGGCTATCAACATTTGAATAGAGAAGCAGAATAAAAATGCTTTAACAGTCTTCCCAAATGGCTTAAATTATCTTCCAAAATGGAACAACAACATGAATCACAAACTGGGCCCAAATTTTTCAAGCAATGCACATTAAGATGATCATTAACGCTTTTCCTATGATGGATTCTGTTCTCCCTACCAAAAAATTTATATCACAAGAGAAGGTCTTAAGGTTTTTTATATAATTTTTTAAAGGAAACACCAGTGTGTTTCCATTAAAAAAATTATTTAAAAAATGGAATAAATCAACAGTCTCACATGCTGCTTTCCCACGCAGTGACTAAGGATCAGAAGCAATTTTTCTCAGCAAATTTGCTTATTTCATTATTTATTCTTACACAGTTTTAAAAGGAAATCCACTAATAATCTAAGAAAAGTGATTATTTAGTCCTATTTTTCAGCCTGGCCCAATTTTTAAAAATCAGTATTCAATCCATGAAATACATTCCCTCTTACCGCTCAACAGCTTCCTTTCCTCAAGAGCTTCCACTGAGTGACATCACTGAAAACCTTTTAAATCCAAGTGCAGTACAGCAACTTGACCACCATAACTCACGTTTGTCAGACCCTTCAAGGTCCTTTGCTTGATTTGCAAGGAATGACTTTACCTCCCAAATCAGGTGGATTCCTCCCCAGTATTCCTGGTTTGAGTATGACTGTTTTCTTTACCAATTTCATTATTCTTTGAGTATAGAAGTCAGCCTTCCTGGTGTGCAGTTTGCCCATTCCTGCATCCCCTTTTAGAAAGTAGCATCACATATAAAATCCATTAATTTTCCTGGTATCAAGAACAATTTAGGATGTTATTTTCATATCACAGTTCAATAATTTCATTTTTGAGTTACTGTAGAACCTGTGAGCAACTGCCATCTGGTTCTGGAGACATATTTCTCTTTACTGATTTAGTCTAAAACCTTCTCTTGACACTTTCAATTAAGGCAGCCCTCACACAGAGAGAGACTGATGTGAAAATTCTTCTAAACTCTTGCAGTAAAAAAAACAAAAAAAACCAAAACCAACAAACCAAAAAAAGCCAAACAAACAAACAAAAAAACCCCCACAAAAATACAAAGGAAGTCAATGCAAACAATTTCTTTTGCCATCATTAACTGACTTATCTTCCTGCAGTGCTCCTTTTCCATCCTCCTCTTCAGATACCAGACTCATTCAGAAATGCTTCAGAAAATCTCCTCTTGGTAGACCTGCATAAAATTCTGAGGTTTTTTGGCCTATTTGTTTGTTGGTTTTTTTTTAATTACTTCCCCATCTTTAAAAAGTACTTTAGCTGTACTAATTCACTGGCAAGTTCAGTCACCCATGTTACAGAAAACCAAAGGAAGTAATCAAAACTGAATTGCTAGTAATTCTACAAAGAAACTTCCTTTTCCTTTCAAGTCCTATTAATAGATTGCTACTTCTCTTTCTCTAAACATTTTGATGACCAGAAAAATAGTTACCACTAAGAGCATCCATATTGCCATCCGAATCAATACAAATGGGGTAATTTACACCTCCAAAGAACCATTTCAGCTCTTCTGCAAAATCAGCAAACATGACTTAATTGGTTTGGTTCTAACCACGTTTTCCAAAGCTTTCTCTATAAAGCAGCTCAATTTGTTTTCCTCATAAATCATAAACTGCCAAAATTGTGGCCAAATGTTTTGCTCAAATTTTCAAAATCAAAGGGGATATGCCTGCAGGAAATCCTTTTTTTATGAAAATAATCACATTCCACAAAAATGCCAAATGTATTTCAGAAATGAGTAATCTACTATCACTGGCTTACAGAAAGACACCATCACCTACGCAAGAGCTTTCAAATGACTGGAATAAGATACAATCCTGTATTCATGGAACATCCTGAAGTCTTCCAGAGCCAATGATAAGATGAATAATAGCAATAACGAATGATGCACTGCTATTTTTTCATTACTGAGTAATTCGCTTTAGAAGTCATTAGGTAATTTGGGTTTAAAATGAGATGCTGAGCTGCTCTTGCTGCTGTTTTTTTTTTTTTTCAAAGTTTCAGATTCCTGACTTCTGCCGGTAGTTATGTAATACTGTAAAGGCAGATCCCTCTGGTTTCCAAGAATAGTTTTACTGAGTATACAGTTAACTAAGCAAGAGTACCCAGGGGTTCTGCAAATAACATACTGCTGTTAATTTCTTATTATTTCTCCAGTAAACATGATTATTTCACCAATAAACCTTACTAACTGGTGTCCAGTGCAACACCAAGAAAATAAAGACTGCAACTAATACTTTGCTGGTGCTCTTGATTGTGCACTATAATGTTCTGCTACATTACCTGCTGCAGAAAATTAAATTATATGCTTACTTTAATCTTCTCACCTGCCAACACTGGAAAGAAAGCTATTATATGAAAGAAGTTTATTTATATCAAAGGTTATTATTCAGGACAGATTGGCAAAAGAAACTGCAATTACCATTTTATTGGCTTAATTAACAAAAGAAAACAGAAGAGTATCCATTACTACCAGGTATTTCATGGCTTAGTTCAGTAACTTTGCTGTTTAACCTTGCAAACAGGCAACATAAATTTATCTATGTAAATTCAGTTATCATGTCAGTTTCCCTTAAGCCAAACATTTTGATCTTGCTACCCAAAGGGATTGAGAAAGCTCTTGTAGAACACCTCCAAGAGCCCAGCACGGAGCACAGCAGCTCAACAAAGAGAGAAGGAATCGGGGATCTTTGTAAGTGACCGAAGTTCTCAGAGAAAACTCCTGGACCACCTTCAGTATCCGGATTATCTCTTTGGATCTACCTGATCCTCACTCATAGAACTGAAAACCAAGGGTAATATCCAAACAGGCCCATCCTTTCTGAGCCTAAGCTCTTCTATCTCATGTAAATCAAACTGAGCTCCTGTACACAAATGAAACTATTCAAAGGTCAATTGGCTGATACTTGTGCTGGATTTCAATTTGTTCAGTACAGGAAAAATCAACTTACATCACTTTTGCAAAATGGAGCTATGGAGAAGAATGTTGGTCCTCCACAGGACTACGTTTAAAAAACCCAATCTTTTATAATGGTAAAACAAAACAAAACAAAACAAAAAGTAAATTACCAACTCTACTACTGTGAGATAACCAATATAAAATGAATCATATTAAAAATATGAGCATTTTAATCACAAACATCTGTGTAATCTTACAAGAAGACAAAACTGGAATAGCCAAGTGCAGCACAGCAGGACAGAACTGCTCCATTTGATCAGTATGGAAAACTGCATTAATAGCAGCAGAAAGACTCGACAGATAAAACAGCATTTAAGAAGCTGCATTATTTTTAAAACACCAGTTTACTCTTCTTTCTAAATTGATAGATCTTTAAAGAACTAGCATCTCAGATCCCTAAGGTGATCAACCTAGTGCTAAGATACATCACTCCGTCAGTAAAAATGAAAACTGTTTCTCAATGACATGTCTGATATTCTAATTTTTTGAAGGAGCATGTTTCAAGTGTGTAACAAACAGCTCCACCTACTGTCTCTGAAGCAGAGAAAGCATTTCCCAAATCTGCATTTCCAGGGTGTGGCAAGTGCAAGAGATTTCTTATCATGCCCTTCCACCCTGCCCCTTTGCAATGAAGCAGTATGTCTGAAAAACATGAATACCAAAGTAAGAAGAAGAGAACCAGCCACATGTAAAATCCCACTCTGAAGTTCTTCAGAGGTCCTTTAGGCAAGTGAAGCTCCCCATCCCAGTCAGAAAAAGGGTAAGAAACTCACTGAGACAGAGACCCTCCCACTCAGCTCCTGACACAGTGCCCTAGAAGAGAAGGGAAAGATGCTCCCCAGCAGGTCTTGCTCTCTTGCATAAACAGCTGACTCTCACCACCACTGTCTCCAAGTGAAAACCTCTCTGAAAAATACCAAAGCACTGCATAGGCCAAAATCAAAGTCCAACACTAGTTGTGGATTTTTTTCCTGATTTTTGAACATGCAACATTCCTGTGTCTGAGAAGGAGTGTATCGAGCAACAGGAGATGACAGCCAGCTCAAGCTTGGACTTTTTGTATTGACATGAGGAGCAATGCTGTACCAATCCCTACCAAATCAAGGGGCAAAATCTACATGATCAGTTCCCACAGTCTTAGATGATCAGTTCCTCCAGTCCCACAGCAGCTCAACTGTTTTGATACATTGGTCAGACTTTTACTCAGATTTTGTTGAGTAAGACTCTCCTTTCTAAACAAATTATCAACGGAGAAGAAAGACTTCCTTCCTTCCTTCCTTCCTTCCGTCCGTCCGTCCCTTTTAAGAATCACAAAAACATTCAAATACTACAGCAATATAATACTCAGAAAAGCACAATTTGTGATCTTTGAGCTTCAAACTACAGTTTATAACTCACATAACTCTTCAAAGATGAAAGTAATTTTATTTAACTTAACATTTTAAAAGTTGCCTGTTTTAAATAACCAGTAACTTAACATACACAAAATTAACACTGATACAACTTATATGCTCTATTGGACAGTCAGTCTCCTTATGCTCCAAATTAAACCAGTATAGTCCACCCACAACCACTACCCCAATCATCAGGCTTTAAGCACATTTGAAAAAACTTGTGAAAACAGCAGAGCACAAGTTGTGTGTCCAGCTCTTTCGGAAACATAATGAGATTGCCCAGTTGCCATGTCCTGGCAGCATTCACAGTCCTCAGATGCGATAATATCACTAGATTTGTAACCATAACTGTATGGATGTTTAAAATTATTGTGACTTAATATGGATAAAATATGGGAAAGGGAGAGGAAAAGGGAAAGGGAAAAGGAATTTGTGAAGTTCTTGTGGGTTTTTTTGCTTGATCTTTGATTTTTTTTAATAACATAAAATTAGGATGGTTCAAATGAATCACACTGAAGTCAACTTTTGCTCATGTGAACCAACTGGCATGAAGAGTCACGTCAACTGATTGCATTACATTTAGTAAAGGGAAAAGGTGTGTTGGGAATTTGAAAATAATCCTGCTTCATCTGCTTGTACGGGGTCACAATGGAGTAACAACGTTAGAGGAGAGAGCTGCACAGAGCAGAAGTCAGAGTAGCAACATATGGCTTCTCTTTCACACACTCTTGTCACCTTCCCTCAGAGCCCCAGGCTGGATTACGAGGCACACTCCTTCACCCTGATGTTAACTGCTCCTAAAAATGTCACCTGCCAAATGTGAAGCCATCAAATGCAAGGCTCACAGCCCAGAATGCAAACCAGCTATGAACAAACCAAGATCCTAATCCCAGAAATCTTTTTCTGTCTCACCCTGGAGTCTGCTGTAGCTCCAAAATTTAGGATCTGTCAGTGTATCAAGTAGATGGCACTACAAGCTTTGGCTGAGCATACACAGGGGTGTATGCTAAAAAGGAGTATATTTCAGTAGCAGCACAGTTTAGAAGGATGCATACACTAACAAAACCTAACTCAGGAAAAAGCAGCAAAACCTTCTTGCCTTTTGCATGGGATGCTGGCCAGATGAGTAAGTGAAGTTACACGCAGCACTGCTGCCAAAACTTCCAAAAACAGAAACTGCAAGTTTAAGATTGTCATTTTTTGCAAATACAGACTTAGTCAATAAATATGAAAACTTTTCCTATGAGGAAGAATTTATATTAAACACCTTGTTTAACGTAATTGTCCTTAATTATTAGGATAGTAAGTGGAAATGTATCCATTTCAAGGAAGTTACAATTTTTCCTGTTTCCCAGCAGCGCAAACAGGGTTGGCTGAAGCCAGGTTTCATGTCAGGCATTCACAAGGACTGTTCTGCCTTGAGTCATACCTTGCTACAAGAGCACTTCCCTTACCTGCTATTATCTAACCCCTCTCAGGGACACTGAGACACTTGAGAACTGTGTTGACAGGTGGAAGTTTAACACCTTGCTTCACATTCATCAACACTACACTGAGGAGTTCAAGCTGACTTTAGGAGGGTGGCCAGTACCATCCACACATGCAGGGCAACACAGACCCCTCCAAAAGCGGTGCCCATAAATACACTGCTGCACTGACACAAAATTCCATGCAATTTCTGCTGCTTTGCAAACAGAGATACCTCAGTTAGCTATAACACGGGGCAGCTCAGAGATACCTGAGCTGATGTGACTGCAGTGAAGCTGCAGTTTTCCTGATTCCATCTTGTTTTAACTCCCACATCCAATAAGACAGAAAAGCTATAGTTATTCATTCATTTAAGCCACTTAACATTTGTGTTACAGACCACTGCAAAATAAAAGCTCAGCAAATTCAGCAGCAAAAAATCCCAACAGTTTAACAACTCAGCTCTAAGGAAACAGAACAGGTTTTGGGCATTTGCTTTTGGGACAAAGACTTTCACAGAGCACATCTTCAAGTCACTGCATGCATGATCAAGTTTCCTTAATGTCTGCCACAAACCATGAACTATCACCTTTGCTGCACCAGAGTGAACAAATGGATTGTCCTCCTTTCAAAAAGTACAATTAGAAAACACTCAAGATCCAGGGCATGACATCTCAGTGTCCAACAAGAAAGTGCACACAACCTGTCTCTTATAGCCCTTTAAACCCTGTGAATAATGCAATCTCAGTCAAAGCCTTAGCATCACTGTAATAAAAATATCTGTTGCAATTAAAACTAATGTTAGCAATCTCACTTTTGCATGCATCTCAGTTTGAGGGACAATCCTCATTTTATTCTTTCTTATGGATACACTAGGTAAATTCTGTATTTCTTTAGATTAATTAAATGTGAAATATTGTAAAATCTTGGCAAAGGATTTCTAAAACTCAGTGAAACACACAGCCAGACTCACAAAACATACTTTAAAAACTAATGTTCTAATGTTATTTCATCACTCTTTTTGTAATGTCCTCTTTTTCTCAGTCCAATAAAGAACCTCAGTAAAGGTGCCTTAACACTGAATTTAGGTTGGTTTTATGAGAGAATTTATTAATCAGAAATAACAAGCTGTGACATTCTGAAGGAAGAAGGTTTTGCTGCTTTTTCCTATGAGTTAGGTTTTGTTAGTGCATGCATCCTTCTAAACTGTGCTGCTACTGAAATATACTCCTTTGTAGCATACACTTTCATTATAGACTTTTATTCTCACATATTGTAACATGATCAGCTGCTTAATTCCAATATCCTCAAAAATGTAAAAATATAAAACATGGTGGGAAAAGAAAATATACTCAGCACCAAGAAAAATGTGCATAAAATCACTTACTTTGTTATTGGCACTTTATTATCAAAAGAAAGAATGAAAGCTCTGCTGTACTGAAAAAAGTAGCTGTTCAGATGCCAAGTCTTAATAGCTCCATATGTCTCATCAACTAAAAATCCTGAGTTCATTAAATTCCAGCAGGGAAAAAGAAGTTCATAGCAGAGTCCAAAGTCATGCCTTTCTCTTCCTAAGAAAAAGACCACCCTGGCTGCCTCTAGCCATGCCATTTTAAGAAGGGTCAGAGCACAGGCTAACCCAAGAACTAGATAAGGTCCATTAGACCATGAGGGTGAGCTTTTCTAGGTTTCCTCAACAGAAGTATCACTCTTGATTAACAACAAAAAAGAAAAGCTTTCCCCCAATTCCTTACACATGGAACGGGGATACATTAGAACATATTAAAGAAATTAAATTCTAACAAGTGGGCATGATGGGGAATTGGGCCATTGGAGAATTTTGCTGCTGGTTTTTTTTAAATATAAAGCAGTAACTTCAGAACAATTCTCAATTTCAAAGAAGTCAGTACTGTGATATAGCAGAGACACGCAGGAGAGTGCAGTGCTGTAATTTCATGTGGACAGCCAGTTGTCAACAACTGTAATTTGCTCTTGCCTGGGCTAGAAGGACTAATTGCCTGGGAAAGGACAGTGCACAGCTTATTAAGAGACTCCATGCCTGGTGACCACTGATATTATGAAGTTATACCGTGATAATGACCACAGTTCACATCTTAGCAGTGATTTCAGAACACAGTGAAATACCACTTGTATTTCACAGATTAAAGAAAAGATCATGGCATGGTTCTGTTTCTCACAGTAGTTAGATGAGGAAACATTTCCCCTCTTTTGGCGCTGGATATCTTTAAAACTTCATTCGACTAATTTTCCATATCAAGACATTTTTACTACTGGGAGCTTTGGCTGTAATTACTTGCAACCTTGGTTGCTGCAGATGTATTAAGACTGAAAAGAATGTGAAACAAAAGAGACTAAATTAAATGTTTCATTAAGTATTTGTAGATCTTTGTATTTCATCAAAGCAGACGCTAAGCTTTTGTGGCTGATGGACAAAAGGATATTAGTTATAAAAAGCATGTAGGTCAAAATTTGACACTTTTCTCTGCAAGTAATATGACCATACATTATCTGGGCACCTGTATTTCTACTCCTCCTCCCCCTTTTCTTTTTAATTACAAGATAGTTTTAACTCAAAATTCAAAATATGGAATTTCAAACAACTTTTGAATACAAATTTTCTCTGTTATCTTCAGTGTCTTACCTCCTGTCATTTGTTCTACTAAAGGGCAGCTGACTAGAAGTGCCTTGAGCAAAGATCAAGGCAGCTGAGACGTCTGTCTTGGTGCTTCACCTGACAAACTCAGACAGAAATTTATGCTTTTTGAGATGGTGTGTGTCAGGCAACCAATCACCCTACATTATACAAGGTGAGTTATGGCAAATTGGGCAAGGAAGCGTTTTCATGAGAACATTTAGTTCATGCCTCCCCACAAGGCTGATTCACTTACATCTATACAGCTCCTAGTGAGTGTTTCCTTATTCCAAAATACTGCTAGAAATGGAGATCTTGCAGTTTTTGCAGGTAAGCACTACAAGGTCTCGCTACCCTCAGCATTTAATGGTGTTTCTCCATGTGAACCCTCACTTCAACTTAAACAGATTAATTCATAACCTAACACCAGCTGTTTATCCCCTCTCTTATTCCAGTATTCCAGTTTTTTACTTATTCAGTCTGTGCAGTACACATCAGCCTGACTGTGCTAGGCTGCAGGACCTCTGAGGTATTTCAGACTCATTCTTCGGTGCACACTGCATTTATTTCACCTGTCTAATTGAGGTTTCTCCGTGTTGCAGAGCAGCTGTTCAGTAAGCATTCAGGCTAGAAGCTGTGGGAGATGCACACCTACTGAAAAAGTTCCTGCCACCTTCACCATACATCAGGAATGATCAAATGAGGAAATGGGAAGAACACACATGCTCATGTTTTTTAATTCAATACACGCTGATCTTCCTTCTTCTCATGTGACTGTCAGGGATCATTCATTCATCCTCTCCTCAGGAGTTCATGCCACTGCCTTCCACACCTTACTAAGCATCTGCCAAAGCAAGCTTTGTATCTAAGAGACTGTGTAAGGTAGTAGCTTGCATGATATGCCACGGCAGATACAGTGAATTAAGCTGAAATACTGGGGGAAGTACCTGCTTTCTGTAAGCTTAACAATCAGGTCCATAACACATAAACTTTAAAACCCCATCTTCTCTTTCTTCCTCCACCCCACATTCTAAAGGCCACAATGGAAAGGGAAAATGCACAATAGATTTCATCTACTTACTTATTGTCTGTCCAAGGGGCTAATAATACATGACAAACACCTAATGAGGTTGGAATTAGGACGATTTAACCTGTCTGACTCAAGTGTACACGTTATGCACATCCATCAGCTCAATATGACTCATCTTTACAAAGGAAGACAGGCACAGACATGACACGGTATATTAAAAATTAACATAATACTTTTTACAAAATGAACAAAAAAAGGTTTTTTGAAATCCAACAAATCTTTATGCAACTAAAATTCATTACTTCTGCTACTTCTTCCATACCAACCATGAAATTAGCCTTTATCCTATTTTTATGTACTCTAAAGATATTGCCTTACATTTTGTACTATGCACCTCACTGACTCACTCATTTGATGATCTTTTGAGTACACAGTGAAAATATTTCCTGAGTAAATCACACAAATAGGATTATTCTGAAGCAATTTTGCCTAAGCTGAAACCACAAGATGCAGAATGGAACGAGAAGAGGTCAAAAAGTACTATATGTAACACGCAAAAGCTTTCCTGAAAATAGAAAGCAGTTTAGGGTTAACAAGGTGAGTAAGATCACCCATCAAACACTGAAACCTGCAGTAGAAATGAATGCTAGGTGAAAATGGATAACACTGAAACACTACAATCGAAGTCTGATGTGGTATCAGTCTTAGAGAGATGGAGTCCTCACAGCTACTTTCAATCTTAAACAGTCAGGAATAATAACTCAAGATGTCTCCAAAGCCTAGAGTTCATACTTATCCAAATTGATCAGATTTTTCAGGAACAACTGTAGTATTCTGACTTATCAAAAGCAGCAATAAAGATGCATCCACCCTATGTTACTTCATTCATTCAACATCTCAATTAAGCAACTGAAAATTCTTATTTAAGATTACTGCAATACAGAATAGCATAGCATCTGAGATAGAGGAAATCTACAATAGGAAGTTGCAATCATTTTACACTTTATTTTAGAAGGTGTTTCCTCAGGTAGCTGACCGAGTTCAGGTTACTCTTATTTTTCTTGCACTGAAATTGCCCAAGAAGGATTCCTAGTTTTACCCCGCTCTGACACTGCAAAAATAAGAGCACAAATGTAATGAAATTTCTAGTATCACACAAAAATGGAATTAGGTTTTAACCTTTGGATGGATGAAGACTGCCTGTCTGTGATTATTTGAAATTCATGTTCCCCACATTCTCTCATCTCCAGAGTTTGAATAAAATTTGCTTTAATAGTCTAAACGCTGCCTGAGTCTTGTCATACAGCAAACTGCTACACAATGTCAATCAAACCCATGTATCTTTAATTTTTGATAGAGGTAAAACATTCAACAATAAAGAGGCAAAGATGAAAAGTTTTTCCTTTGCTTCTTACAAATGTACACCTATAATTACTCATGACAGCTTTGTTTAAATGAATTTCAATAAAAGAAGGTCAAGCCATAAAGGCCTAATTAACTTTACAAATGCTCAGCAGGATAAACTAAAATATCTCAGGAGAGTTAGAGAACCTGAAAGGACTAATTAAGAATGAGAATATGATGTGGTAACTCACAATTATGGAATTTTTTTTCATGCGTTTTCATTCTGATCTAAACTTGTTGGAACACGCCTCAAACATTTCATTGAGTTGCAGCTACAAAGTAAGCCAAAAATGTTGAAAGATTACAGAGAAATAATTATTTCCCCACTTCATTTATCTTCACTTCTGTAACTAAATATTTCAATTGTTTATATATATACATACATATATACATACATACATACATGTATATGTATATGTATATATAGGGCAGAATAGGGCAACTAGCAAGTTTTACCAGTGTTCAGTTTTCTAGTTTTCCAATATAGGGGAGTTTACTTGTATGGTTTCCAAAAATAAATATCTATATGAAATTTAGACCATTTTAAGCGAACACCAGGAGGGGGCTACACTAGAAAGCCACAGAATGATTCAAAATATATTCTGAAAAATAATCTGTCTTATTTCAAGATAGTCCTCTTCTGCTTTCATCCAAAAACAAAGGAAACAAAGAATCTGTAGCATGCATTGGCATGATATATTCAAAGCACATACAAGTACCTATAAAATTCCAGCTATCCTATATAAACACAAAAGCTTGGGGGGGAAATAAATCTTATCAGAAACCTAAAGTGATAGAAACTTCAATGCAAGTTACAAAAACACTCAAATTTGTGTTTTACTCCAGAATTCTATGGTACATGATGCTCAGCATTTCAGGCCAGCTATATCAAGAGCATCTTTTGATACTGCCTGCTAAGAGAATGGAGTGAGATAAACCCACAAAATCCACTCAGCAGTCACCTGTTTCACAATGAGAGTGAATAGGATTACACAATATATATAGTTCTACTTTGTATGGAGGGGACATGTGATACCCTGTGGACACAGACTGTTCTGCCAACAGAGGCAAACAGAACAGTAATTATAATTAACTGCATTTTTTTCCACTGGATGGATTTCGACACATATCAGCTCCCAACAAAAGGAAAATTGATTTTAATACAACAGAATAAATACCATGCTATAGAACAGGGTAAAATGTTACTATTTAAATAACAAAAGAGATTGGAGCTTATTGTGGGGATTTTGGTTGTTTGGTTGCGGTTTTTATAATTTGCTTTCAAAGAACCTTATATTGTTTTCACATGCCAAAAGTATACATTTCAGCTCAAGGTGGTAAGTCTAAGGCTCCACACTGTCACTAAAAATACAGTATCTATTAAGTAATCACAGTAATACTGCCAGTAAGGAAAAACACCCCCACACATAAATCAGCATGCCCTCATTTGATAAGCTTTCAGACATTCTCATCATCTTTAAAACAGTGTAAGCTCCAGCCAGTCACTCACCAGTGCAGAGATTACTCATAACATCCAGATACACAAATATACAAAATTACTTCTGAAATTGCACATTGCTTCAGCAACTCTTAAACTTGCAGTCATTTGCTGAATGACCTTGCAACCCTTTACATGATGAATCTCCTCTTGCCCTTATGAGACAAACATACAGCTCCATGAACCCTGAGTATGTGGATGTTGCTGTTGCCATACAGGAATAAACAATCTCTCAAATTTCATTATTTAAAGCACTTCTGGTGAGCTTCAGGCTTCTTTCATTTCAAATTGCTTGGAGAGAAAAAACAAAGACTCATTTTATTTTCAACAGCCACTTTGTGCATAGTCTCCTCACCACCACAAAGACAGAATAATAAATTTTCAAGAAATGCTCCTTTACTTTTAACATATAGAAATAAGCCTTAGGGGCTCCATTAATCTACCAGACAGTTTCACAGTGTTCTTTCATTAAACATCTCACAAGCATACACTGGCATAATTTCTTTGGAGGAGGAAAAAAAAGAGAAGGTGCTTCTATTAAAGGTATCCACTTTTAATAAGAACAGGCTCAAACCCTTGTGGTCTGGCTATTTAGGGCTGAAAACCAGAGTTTTTTCACTTCCATGCAACTAAGTAAAAATATTGGTAACATTTGGGCAAGAAATATAAATCCCCTATAGAAATAAACTTCAGCTATTCCTTTTTTAAAAGACCTTTAAAAATATTCCATTTATATAATCACACATTCAATGAGTTCAAAAATCTTAAGCTACATTTACAAAGACATGGAAGTATGGAAATTTATCTGACTTGATAACAAAATTTAAGGCTTTTGTGACGATCCCTTTAAATTTACATACTGGAATGTCTCTCAGAGAGGTAGAGGGCATGTAATCATCTTTTATGGAGGCAGGCATTTTTCTCCATTATCAAATAAGACAGCAACCAGTTTAGAGACCCAGAGTGGGCAAGAACCAGAAAAGGGGCCCAGCTGGGGCAGGGCAATACCTACAAGGGTGGGAAGGCTGAGTTGCCTCAGTGCAGGATATTAAGCTCTGCTCCCACAGAGTGTCTAGATCAGCTTTTCTGATACCTGTTCCTTCCACATGGGCACAAGAGACCCTCTCTTGCACTGGAGCTGTTCCTTTTTTCA
This sequence comes from Zonotrichia leucophrys gambelii, assembly GCF_028769735.1. NCBI lineage: Eukaryota > Metazoa > Chordata > Aves > Passeriformes > Passerellidae > Zonotrichia > Zonotrichia leucophrys. Next base: position 45,421,259 of record NC_088171.1, on the reverse strand, counting down.
CGGTTGAAGAGATTTATCTTCACAAAGTCCTTCCTGAATACATCTGGGCTTAACTACGTCACCTTATTAGCCTCAGTCTCCAGCTCTGAAATGGGACTATTTAGGAAATAATAAAGGTTTCTCGGGTTCTCCAAGGCCACAGTGATACAGACTGTAACTTTCCTGAGTAAGGCAGACACCCCACTCAGTCACATCTCATGGAGATGAAAAACTACACCAGAGGCAAGACAGAACCTAAAACAACATTAAAGCAAACACACACCTAGATGGAATTTATTGTAAAATTCAAAACCGATTTAAATAATTTTTATCAAATGCAAGAGAGCAAAATTCTCAAAATATGTTTAGTAAACATAGTAACATTTTAATTTTCCTGATCTCTGGTTGTGTTTAGTGAGGGTTTATACACTTTTTGCTCCATCACATTCTATCAATATGCAAAGGCTGATTCTGCATTGACTTGCTCAGCAGTAGAGCTTTGTGAAGCCAAAATATTGTTATATTGTTGCTGTGTTTTGCTTCCTCACTGAACACTTGAGGGTCTTCAGCCTTTTGAATGGGTTATGCACAAACATGTAAACCAGAAGGAATGGTCAACACTTGAACATGAAATACAACTCACTGACACCTATATATAAAGCAGCTCTGATTTTTCATGGAAATCTCCCATCCCTTGCATCATGAATAATAGAACTTGGTAGCTTGAATTATTAAACTCTTCTGCTAACCAATGAAGTGGAAAAAGATCATGGAGTTAGCATACTGATTACTACATGAGATACTTGGTACTTTATGCCCCAAAAACTATGAAACCTTACCACTGCCATTAGTCCACTTAAAAACTAGTGAAAGTGTGTTCAACTTCATGCAAATGTCATCTTAATAAGGCAAATATGGTCATCTGAATTTGGGATGTTGCATACTGTAAAATATCTACTTTGCAGAGAAAATGAGACCTCCCATTATAATAAGTTATAATACAGTATATAAGTTATCAATAATAAGTTATCATACAGTTTAGATTATTATTAGATCTCCTGTTTTTTTGTTGTTTTTGGCCAGCATGGATTGAAAACTTAGATCTGAGTCATGATACTTTTAATAACTGTGGAAAGAGAGCTAATTTTTAGGATGGCACACTTCCATACAGTCACCATAAGCATCTAAATGTCCATGTAAATATGGACTTTGGCAGATGACTGGGTCCAAATTTCTGCATGTGATTTATTTTAAAATGTTTTCCTAAACTAATGAAAAATCTTCTCAGCTTGGGAGATACCCCTTTGCATATTTCCAAAATATCAATCGATAGTGCCAGCTGTCCCACAAAAGGGAAAAACAGAGTCAGGATAATGTACATGTCCTAGATTCATTCCAAGAACGAATTCAGTAAAAAAAGCCTGTTCTTGGACTGTAGTTTTATTTCCACTTTTGCCATTAATAAACCTTCTGCTTCTTTCAGTAAGAAACATCCAAAATACCTAACAATTCAGAAGTTATTAACATTACAAACTCGGGAAAAAAGCTGTGGAAATGTAATTATGTACATTCAACAGTGTTGGCCTATCAGGTACATAACACGTATTTTTTAATATTGCTTAACTGCAATTCCACTCTCTTGGGTAATAAAAAAATCTGAAAAATTTACCTGGGAGAACAGAATTAGAATTTTTAACAACGGAAAATACTGCACATTCTTTACAACATTTATTTAGTTAACCAGCATGTTATCCCACTGCCTCCCTTCTCTACAGTTAGCCATCGCAATCTTTCGTCATTTGGGGATCTACCAAAGGATCAAAGTTACAAAATTGGAGTTTAAAGTATTAAAAACATTAGTAAGTATTGATTTTCTTATTCACAAACTGTGTCACATTACAATTTGTCCAGGAGGGTCTGTTTGAAACTGTTTTGCACAGCTCACAACATGTGTTCTCTCTGTCACTGTAGGCCTTTTACAGTGAGGAATAACCTGTACTAGGCACTCTACATGTGGAGAGTAAGAAACCTTAACTGTGCTGCTAACTGGCCTTGCCTGCCCTGCCTGCTAAGGCAAAGCACTGAGAAACAAAGAGAATTAACTTGCCAAGACCCACACAACCACTTGGTCACAGGGCTCACAATGTTCTCCCAGCTCTCCCAAGACCAGAGCTGCCTTGTTTCTGGGTCACATTGTCCCTTCTCACAGAGATTATCTTGCCCAAGGAAGGCGCATTATGAAGGAAATAGGTGCACAGAACACAAGTCCTGCAAGCACTTTTAAGCCTGGCAGTGTTAGGCAAACAGTTGGGATGCTCTGCAGGCATTAATTTTCTTCTCTAATGAAAAAAGTTCATTTCAACTTCTGCCTATGTCCTTATCTCTAAATTTAATGAGGAAATAGCCTCTTTTCTGCTCTTTTCCAGGTCTCTTTGATCTTATGATTACATACATTACTGGTTGCTTGCCATTATATAGAGTCTGAATAATGTATATCAATGCTAGAAAATTCTGAGTACACTATGTACCCAGGAATAAAGAAAAGCTACTTTTTCTGTAACAGGCATCTTAGGTGCGTTTCAAAAATCTTGAGAAGGAGAGGAAGAACATATAAAGCTGTCCCACAGTAATTCCATGCTTGCTCCATATCTGCATTGCCCTAAATCACACAGGAGTGCAGAGGGCAGAAACAAGAAAACAGGAAATAAGGCAATAAAAACTGCACATGGACCTTACCAAAGGCATATCTGGCTTACTCCCTCTTCCTCCTCCATAGCTCACAGGAAGGTTGCTGAGGGAGGATGGAGGGCCTCACCATCCACAGGCCTGAACCATCCTCCCACCCAGGGAGCTCACCACTGTGCTTCAGTCTAAAACATTTTCAACCTTAAGAGACAAAACCACCTTTACAAAAACCAAAGCTCCCCACACCTTTGTCTTTTAGGAAATTTTGTCCATTTTGGCCTTACCATATTCATTTGCTCGCTCACCTTTTCTCTGTACCACAGACCTCTGAAGAGATGTGGGATGCACCACATTCACTCCCACTGAATACACCTATATACCAGGACAGGTGGCAAAACAGTAAGAAATATTCACTCCCCTTTATTCAAAGCAGTAGATCCACCCTACCTTAACTTCAGACTTGCATTGTTTTGTCCCTCCTCTATATCAAGCTGATGGCACACAACCCCCCATTGCAATGTGGCCTCAAAGCCTGTCAGGGAAAGCTGCTGTGCAATGGAGGGATAGCTAACCACTTTACTACCACTGTAACTGCTGATCTCAGTTAAGTTAAATCCCTGGTAACACTTTCCTTTCTAGTAACTTCAGAATTTTGATTCTTCTCCTCCCAATCAGTATTACTGTGAATACTTTGGACAGTTACATGTGAGATGACCCAGACAATGCTGACATTCCAGACTTACAGAAGTCTGAAAATAAGAACGACTACTCATCTTAGAGAAAGGGGGAAAAAAAAAAGAAAGAAAAAAAATGAAAAAAAAGTGATCTGCAGCTAAACACATCTAAAATGAAACAATTCTGAAATACTTTCTGCTTTAGTAATTCTCATTTCACTATGTTCCTTTTTATGTCTTGCAGTTAACAAATAAATTCAGAATATAGAACAAATAGAAACATTAAATATTAATTTTCAAGATACCAATTACTCCACTATCATGAGAGCTAGGTTGAAAAATTCATACGATAATATAAAGGGAAAAAATGTTATGTGTCAAAAATCCAAAGGAAAGTTAGCTTTTATGGTGGGGTTTTATGGTTTCTTTCCTTGGTATAAAAGCATTGAGCAATATATTACAAGTTTTTACATTCTAAGCTTGGTTCTATCTGCTTTTACATCCCTAATGTGCCAGGTCTCTAAAGGATGCTTATTTATGACACTTTCATTAGGAGGGTACAAATATAGATACACTAGAAATTTAAGATTCAGAATACGCACAATTTCACAAACAAGCAGTGCTATTCAGGATCCTGAAATGAAAGCAGTACATAAAAATAGATCTGAAACAGAGACAGGCAAAACAGGCTACTTCTGCAAATGATGTACTGTGACTTCTCCGTGCACACATACACACATTTAAAGAGGTAGAAAAAAACCACACTTTCTGGTCTGTTTCAACTAGTTACTGAAAGAATTTATTATTTATACTTCTGAAGTCCAAAGAACAGCACCATCGTTATAATAACACATCCCTCAGCCACATATTTTGCAATATGTGGAAAACAGTACCTTGGAAATGATTGTTTCAGGATGATTAGGCAGAGGATAGGCAAGCTGAGAGCTTGAACTAAGGCCTGGACACCAGAGGTAGTGACCTGCACTATGGAGAGCTCCTCTGCAACATCTGACAAGTCACTTCTTGTCTTCTGACCTGCACCCCAATTTTACCTGGCTACCCTAAAGTCTCAGGGATGCATAAAAGGCTGCAGAGAACAGGGTATGCAGATACTATTGCAACTGAAGATTAAGTACATACTAAAGTGAAATAGATACATAGACAACTCTGGTGTTTATCAAAGACTACAAAGCTTTAAAAGTAAAGAGGAAGAAGTAATGCAGAGAGGGAAGCAGCTGCTAGCCTTAGAAAGGGGCTAAGTCCCTGCACAAACAGCATGCAGCCAGCTCTTGACATTCAAGAACAGCATCATGTAGTTTCCAGACTGGGGAATTACATTGATTCCAACAGCTTTCTTTAAACCCACAGTGGTATCCAGCCAAACACTATCACCTTCAGCAAGAGGAGGAAATAGTCTCCTGAGTCTAGCAAAAAGGCTGCTGAAAATACACAAAACTGCTCTTATTTCCTGAGGCTATCAATGTTAAAATGTCACTTTTAAGGAATCATTTACACACAAATGTGGTTGCATAATTTAATTATATACAGATTCTGATATCATTAACTATTAATTAAATCATGCAGACAACTGAATTTTGCTTGCAGGCAAGTTATCTTTCCCCAAATTATAATTAACTAAAATATTATCAAATAAAAGCTGCAGAAACAAAATTATCTGTGTTCACTGCTGCTGTGTTTTCCTATAGTCATAAAGGTGATACTTCATAATCCCAGCATACTAATTAGCATTATAGTGTTACAGAAAAAATCACCTGTTGCAAAGGCAACTTCATTGGGTCAGAGTAAAGCCAATACAAATTACTGATCACATTCACAGCAGAAGTCAAATGTAGTTTCAGAAGAAAGCCGTCTCTGCAGGACCTCCCAAAAAATTTGAAATAGTTTGCATCAAAAGTACATTTCACAAAATATGCAAGGACACAGCCCACGAACACTCATTCTTTACATGATGGAGGTCAACACAACTCAATGAGAAAAGGAAGGAATATGAACATAATGAGGAATGATGAAGTCAAGGAAGGTTTTACACAGTAGTAGTGAAAGAAATCTACTATTACACAAATTTGACTATCCCACCCAGAAAAAAAACATTTTGAAGATTGAGACTCCTTCTCTAAAAATCCCTAAAGAGTTTATGAAAAGGAAAAAAGAAAAGGACAAAGAATTCTGTGGGAAGAATGAACCCTTTTGTGAGCAAATCTGATGTTTAATAAGGTAAAGAGAAATACAGGTATATTGGATATCCCTTAGGATGTATCAAAACCCGTACAAGTTAAAGAAAATCATCAGCTAGAATTTGATGAGACAATTTAAGCACCAAAGTCTATAGTACAGACAAACCCACCTCTTCTTTTAACTTTTCATTAACCAGGAGACCTTGGCACCTGACTGCCATTCAGTATTTTTGTCCTTACTTTGGTGTTAGGGTACTACATAGTCCATTTGATCCAGAGTCAGATTTCAGTCAAACATGGTGATGTGATCACTGAACATCACTGCCTGGAATGGCAGGGAGCTCCATGTCTGTGTTGAGCACAGCCTTCAACTACTTAACTTCAACTACTCAAAATAAACAGCCAGGCTTGGCTTCAGAGGCAATTAGACATTTACCTCAAGGAAATCAATGGAAGGAACTCAAGTATCTCCAAAGGGTGTGGGATAAACTCTTTTCCCCAAGGTCAGACATCAAAGTTTTCTGTATAAACTCCACTTCAGCTCTGGTCACAGGATTTTCTATTTTTATGTGAGACCACTGGTGCAAACCAGGCTCCTCAAGGCTAATGTAGGGACTGAGGAGTTCTCATGAGCATGACAAACATGGAAGCAAATTTGCTTCAGAATTCAGAGGGTGAATGGGGTGATGTAGATTAGTCACAGCAACCCAGCTTCTAACAGAACAAAGAAATCATGGCAAGAGTTTAATTTTTTTACTATGTCCTATTTAAGTGCAATCAACCTGTACCAAAATCTAACCTAATCAGCTTCCCTTACACAATTTCCATTAATCGCATCTGAGAAAAAAAGCTGTTTTTACAAGACTATTACAGCAAGAACTAACTCTGAGTTTTTCAGTGACCTTCAAAAAAGCTTCTCTTTTACTTCTTAATGAAAACTTCACAAAACTTTACAAACATTTTGTGGCAGTGGTCACAGGGGTTTTCAGGTGAAGGGAGAGACGATAATGCTAACTCTATGTTTCAGAAGGCTTGATTTATTATTTTATGATATATATATTACATTATAACTATACTAAAAAGAATAGAAGGAAAGGTTTCTTCAGAAAGCTAGCTAAGCTAAGAATAGAAACAAAAAGAATGATAAAAAAGGTAGGTCTCTTGGACTCTGTCCGAGATAGCTTGGTCCTTCATTGACTACTAATTATAAACATGCAAGACAACCAAATTACAAGTAAACCTGTTGCATTCTACAGCAGCAGATAATCATTGTTTACATTTTGTTGCTGAAACTGCAGCTTCTCAGAAGGAAAAATCCCAAGAAAGGATTTTTCGAAAAAGATGTCTGCGACAACATTTAGATGACATTTATGAAAAAACATTAAAAATAAAGTTGAACTAATCTATGCTGCACAGTCTTGACAATAAGAAATACAGATGCTGAACGGATTGGCCATTCAAAGGGAAGCTGCCAACACACCCCTCAAAATTGAAAGAGATTAAGTGGTACTGCCAGCTGTTCACTGTTAATTAATGAGGCTGAAGAAAGAATATATTTGTTTGCAGATGACAAAGGCATTCAGAAGAAACTCAACATAATTGAGATTGTTGGTAAACTGGCTGAAGAGAAACCTCTGTGAAATTCAGTAAGGGACAAATCCAAGGCTGGAGACTTACACAGAGAGAATCAACAGTGCAAACACAAGATGAAGACAACAGTGGAGCAGTCCAAGAATACCAAAAGCTGAATGCAAGGCAACGATGTTTTCAATACTACAGCATAACCACAAAGCACTGACAGACAAACAACCTGAAAAACACCTGAAATAACCCTGCTTTACACAGGTAAGGTCTCAGATCAGCTGCTTAAACTGGAGTAAGGTACTCTTTTTCAGCAATACAGGCACCAAGCAAATACAGTCAGCAGCAGCAACTGGAATGATCTGAGATCTAGAAATAAAAAATATAAAAAGAACGTCTACCTAATAAAAATTGTTAAGTCTAGAAAAAAAAGGCTGGTTTCCAAAGGTACCTTCTATGCCTCTCCACCTTTCTTAAAATGAAATGCTCACAATATGTATTCGGCATGTTTTTAAAAGGCTGAAATTCACAGGCAGGGAAAGGAATAAAATAGTAAATAAACAGATTGGGTAGAGGGTGCAGAACATAACAAAGAGACCTGGTCAGGGAAACTCAGGACGATCCTGAGTCAAGGAGACTGTCATTGCCAATAACACACTTCTATTTGCCATAGTAAGAGATATCCCTACTTTAATCCAGACAAATTAAGCATAATTTATGACTAGAGCATGTTACAGGTGTGAGAAAATAAACACAAAACATTTCATTACATACTGAAATGTCAAATAAAAGATGAATTCAAACTGACAAACTAGTCCTTAATTTTCATTGGAATAGCTATATTTGGAAATTTGTGTTTTGATTAATTTTGTCTTTGTAGCCTGTAAAAGACCCTAATTAATGCAATGAAAAATTCACTTTTAACTGGAAGGAGTCAGCTGAGACATGGCAGCAGACTGAGAACAGGCACATTTTGGAAACTATAAATAGACTCAGCTTTGACAAAACAAATAAAAAAAATTCTGCAGACCACACTTGTAAATCTCAGCTATTTTACCCTTCTCTCTTGCACTGTTCCCAAATTAGCATCACAGAGAAATCTCCCTTGAAAATACCACAAACTAAAGCATATTCATTTGGAAATTACCGCTTTTGTGTGCAATAAGGAGTGTCTTCATAGAATAAACTATTTCCATTTAACTTCTTTATTTTATCATGCCTTTTCTTGAAAAAATTAACAACTTACAAACAATTTCCAGACATTGCTTCCAGCATTTCGGAACACTGTTGTCAACAAGCAAAATCAACCTCCAAGCTCTTAATTTCTGCCTAATTTTATGTTCTTAACTCTTCTCCAATTTCAACATAATTGTTATGATTTAATCAGCAAAAAAACCCATGCACATCCCTGTGTTCAGTGCCTTGTTTATTATCAATTTGGTAAGAGTGGTTTATTTTTTCATGATGGAATAGTCAAAATGTTGGACAGGAACATTTTTTCTCTCTCTCTGCATGGATAAAGTACAAACTAAATAAGGGCCACAATCTGATAAAGCCTCTGGAATCAGCAACAGTATTAAAAATACTGATTTCTATATAATTTCAAGGAGTTAAAAATACACTATCCTCTCTAACATCTGTGAATTCACATTTGCAATACAAGAGTATACTGGCAACTACTGTCCATATAAGAGAAAAAAGAAAAAAGGAAGAAACAGCACAGGGAGGACTGTCCTCAGAACCAACTGATACCTTGAGTTTTAGCTTCTATATTTTTTTGATTCTGTGCTGCTTTAGTGTGTAGTTCTGAGCTTCATACTAAGGGATGGTAACCCCTCTTCCCACCGTAGGTAGGCAAAACAATTCCTTTTCTAGCTTAGGACCAAGGACAACTGATCTAAGTTTCAGGCCCAAGATCATAAACAATGGCAGACTGAAGAGAGAAAACAAGAAGGATGGAACTTCATAATCTAAAGCTATAATTGGACAATTACCTCCAATTTGCTAATGGACCAGAACTTTAAAAAGTGAGAGACCTCGTGATTGGTCGTCCATTTTGTGACCATTTTGTGTCCATCTTGGTTGTAGCCCTGGCTGGGCTCTTGTACTGCCCAAGGTGTACCCATTGAGGCCTTTTAATAAATACCTACTTGAAATACAAGTGAGAGGCAGAAGAAGTATAACATTAAAAAGCTTTGTGTGTTTTTGGAAGATTGCAATTGTAGCTCTAGAAGCCAGTTTTAACCCCGAATTTTTCTAGTGCAACTTAAACATGTCAATGGATATTTTTATCAGATTAAAAAGTGTGTAAGAGGCATTTACAAGAATACCTTTTGGCCACAGAATTACAGTTATAAAAAAAGGTTGACAAAAGCAAAAAACTCTTCATTAATACTTAAATAGGGAAAAAAACTCATCTCTCATCCACATAACCGCTCTTTTAAAAAATTTATAAATAATAATGAACAAGACATTTTATTTATGAATAATAACAGTCAGGACAGCTTTAAAGTTGACATTACTGGAGAAACTTAGTTGAAGTAAAACACATGAAAAATTAATTCTCCCTAAACACATCTCACTTAATACATCCATTTATGCGTTACATTAAAGAAGCATGCACGCATCTCTGAGCTTGTGTTCATATAATGTCTCAGCTTCAGAAAGAGTCAAGGCAAAAAAAACCACTCAGAGGCAGTCCATCTGAGTTTGACTGCTGTTCTGACCACATATTTTCAAAAATAAACATACGTTTTAGGAGTCAGAGAATAATTAAGTGTCCAGATGCCTGTTTAATTCATACCCTCTGGGAAGCTTGATCACTCCCATGCCATGTGTTACATGGGCACGTTTCCACAGAGCTCGAGGCTAGGACCAACAGCCCCTCTAAGACAGACTGCTCAGCAGAGGGCAACTACTCTGTCATTGCCACTTACATTTAAATTTGAACTTGTGATCTTCAGGCAAAAAGCTTTATATCCTTGTCATCAATGTATTATAATTATTTAGTTCTTTAAACATAGGAACACTAATGTAAATGGCAAAGTCTGCTGAAAACAATTGTGGAGGAAGGGGTCTGTGAAGTCATTGCCACAAAATGTGATGCACAGAGTGTACCTTTCTGTTGATGTGCTCCTCTGCTGATCATATTCCTGTGATATCCATTGCTCTCAGCAATACAGATGATGTATACATCCTGTCTTGTTCATTTGAAGTGACGAAAGAGCAAAAATTCCTCATATTTTACTAATTATCACAAAGTAAAACCCTATCCAATTACAGTGAGGGGTTTTTTTAACCGCTGTATGGCTTTATTACTGGCAATTTAATTATTTGTCAGTAGTCTCATTCCTAAAGAGTGCCAAATGTATGTGATATTCTAAACTTTTATATTCTGCAATTCGTTTTAATGAGGCAGTGTTCCTAATTATAAAATGTTTTGCATAATTAAGCCCCCAGAATGAGTGAATGTATGCTTGTACACATACCTGTGTGTTCCTGCCCTTTATATTACCACAGTACATGTTAGAGTTCTACAATAGGATGCTACTTTATTTTGTTCTTTTCTATTATATTCATCTATTGTATAACACCATTTAGCTACCTACCACTTCTGCTTTGCTTTCACTACAGTGGATTCCAAATTCAAAACACATCCCTGGGCAACCTGTGTCAGTGCTTAGTTACCCTCACAGGAAAAGAATTTTTCCTGATTTTCAGGGGGAACTTCCTGTGTTTTGGTCGGTGCCCAGTGCTTCTGAACTTGTCACTGGGAAGCACCAAACAGAGCCTGGCTCCAGCCCCTTTGGTACCCTGCCTTGAGGTATTTATAAGAAATTGGTACATTAGTCACTCTCTTCTCCAGGCTTAACAGTCCCAGCTCTCTCAGCCTTTCTCCATAAGAGAGATGCTGTGGCTCCTTAATAATCTCAGCGGCCTTTCACTGGACACCCTCCAGTACGCCCATATCTCACCCGTTCTGGGGAGCCCAGATTGGACCCAGCACTCCAAGTGCAGCCTCACCAGCACTGAGGAGGAGAATGACCACCTTCAAACTGGTGGCAGTGCTTTGGCTAAAGCAGCCCAGAGCATCGTTAGGGTTTTTTTTTGCTGCAAGAGCACGTTGCTGGCTCATGTTCAAGTTGGTGTTCACCAGGTCCTCTTCTGACAAAGTGCTTTCCAGCTGGGCAGTCCCCAACATACATCCCCAACATTGGGGCTGCTCCTCTCTACGTGCAAGACTTTGTACTTCTCCTTGGTGAACCATATCCCTACTCCAAGAAAGTATGAATGAAGGACATGGAGTCTATTATTGTGTTTTGAATTCCTACATAGCCACGCACTGAAATTTAATGAAAGTTACTTTCAACACAAAAATTTAACAGCAACCTTTCAGCTAAATGGGACTGAAGAATAAACATTGATTTAATACCATGGATAATTAACTTCCTTTTCTCTCCTTAATGGAACAGTCAAAAATGATCCATTACTTTGTAAAACAAGATCATACACTTCTCTATATAGAGAAAAATTACACTGTTTCTAAGTTGTCTAAGAAGCAACTATGGAAACAGAATGTCATTGCTTCTAGTTCAAATTACAATGATATACTAGACCAGTAAATTATGCCTATACATATCAAATTTGTACTGAATGGATGAAACACAGAAATAAGTCTATTTCTAATCAATTTTAATATGCAGAAAACATTTTCATCTTCGTAAAACTGGAGAACACTCAGAGACCAACAAATTTTTGCCAACATAATCAATGTCAAGACACAGAGTAGGAAGGACAAACTTATGAAACAGAAAGAAACTTGAAGGAATCTCTGTGCTGAAGAAGCACTTCTTAACAGACACAGCATAATCCCAAGACTGGCTGTGTCCAAGAGCATCTGAATACTCTTATCTAGGACAAAAAAAATTGGATCTGCCTGCATTTAGTAGATTGCTGCAAGATGTTTCTCTCAGAGCAGTACTTTTTACATGAGTTGAGACTGTTAGCAGGTTTCAAGATTTTTAAAGTAAGCAGTAAAGTCAAGACTGCACAGAGTTCATTAGGTGACCAGAAGGGTCAGACTCCAACAGAGAGGACAGCAGTTTTGTTTAGCCTAAAGTGAAAGCTAAGCTATTCCCCTGATGACTTGGTAATCACTGACAGGCCTGGCAGCAGGAACACCCCAGTGCCCCAAGAGCACCAGGAGAGCTCCCTCCAGTACCGCTCCTTGCCTGGGAGCCATAGGAAAACACACAGGGAGCTGGTGCTGCAGCGGTAGAGAGGACACAGAGCAGGCTCTCACTGTTCACAGAGAGGTTTCTCTGCACTCTGTGTGATTTTAAAGGAGATGGTTTTGATGCTATTTTTAACTGCATATAATAGTGCAGAAAGAACTGAAGTAAATGAAAGCAAAATGATGGAATCTTTCAGGAAGGAGACATTGTTGAATGAACATTGACTCATTGTAAAGTCTCATTTGACCCTAAATGAAGTAGAAACTGCAAACTTGATACAAAAAGAGTTCATTGCAGTACACACTGTAATGTGTAATAAAAAAAGAAAGCACCCACAAGAAATAAGCTGGAACAAAATATATTGAGTCAACAGCAGTCCAAATTCACTGGCTCAACTAAGGAAGTAATAAGAAACAAAACAGAAGATTTCATTTTCACAAGGACTATGGAAAGTATCAGGGCATTGACAAAAACAAGAAACTTACATTCATAAAGTAAAAAGACCTTAATGATTTAGCTACTGTAAACCTAGGAGAAATGTTTCCTGTTAACTTAAAACAAACAGAGCCCAGTCAAAAATCTGCCAAGCAAATTCTAACACCCATTCTTCCATTTCTAAATTTCTACAATTACTGTAGAAACCGTTTCCTTTTTTACTTTTTTTAGTAAACATTATTTTGCATGCTACAGTACTAAAACAATTTACAAGAAAGTACTCTCATTTAAAAGGACTTTTTATTGTTTGCTCTACCATTCATGTCAGTATTTTGTTATCACAGTACTCCTAGGTATTTTGCAACCTGCAGGGCACACACCTAAAACACATTCCCACTTTGTGCTTATCCCCTCTTTGCAATTATTTTTCATTCCCATAATTTCAGCTTGTCTAACTTATGCCACCTCCTCAGAGCCAAAGATGATTTGCTATCAGCTATGAGAGCACCACCTCACTCTCCATCACCAGATGAAGATTGTGTATTAATTGCTGAGCCAACTCAACTGGGCCATCAAGGCACTGGAACCAAACAAAGCAGAGGTAAAACACCTGACTTGCATGAGCTGTTTGATTGGAAATATACATAAATTTTTAAGAGCTGCAAGAGAAGCCACGAGTATTTGTTTGGAGAATGCTGATTAATGAAGGTGAGTTAATTACCTACACTTCAGTAAACTTGGGGACAATCTTGACCCCATGAGAGAGCATTTATGGGTGACACAAGAAAAGGAAGTCATAGGATCTTTCTCTTCTCTCTCTGAAGGGTAAAGAAGACCAGCTACCAGCACCAGCTAAATCCTGAAAGACATTTCTCATTCCTCACTCACCCCCACCCCTTCTATGCCCTCTGCTTAAAGAAGCATAATCTTGGTAACCAGGATGGTTTTCTCTGCACAACACTGCTGCAAGTCGGCAACCCAAGGCAATACTGAAGCCAGTGCTGGTAAGCAGCCCTGGGATGACACAAACTCAACAAGTTTTGCCAGGCAGAGTTAAGGAGGGAACATGCTTCCCACTTGCCCTCAGCACTGAGCCCTGGCTGCAGAAATGAATGCTCTCTCTGGCCTTTGCCCTTCCCTTCCATGCCTTGTCCTGAGGGCTGCTCTAATAGAACAAGGACTGCCCTCCAACAGCATCAGCTGCCCCCCTCCACCTGGGTAAGGACGCTAATTTCCTCCCCTTTCCTCTAGAAGTACTAGTTAGTGTGTCTGTAACATTTTAATCCCAAATTTTAAATTATATGACACATAAACAAGTAGGTGCCATTATGACAACAACAAAAAAATAGTTCTGTATTTAACTGCATTATTTTGTTGTGTTTCTTTCCTCTAAAAAAAAGTTACATAGACTTCTTTCCCTCCCCAACCATTGGCTGGTTACTTCACTTTCAAATAGATGGAGGCCTCAGTACTCAAACATTTATCTAACAACCAAATCTTGCATCATTAAACCATAGTGTTAAATACCTTTTCATTTTTTGTCTTGTTATATTAGTTTAAATTCTTGAGAGAGGGAGACAGGAAAGAATGCTGCTCTTTAGTCTCAGACCTAAACTAACATCCAGTACTTTTTTGACATACATAAAATTTTTGAAGCTTTATGGAATTACAGTTAAAAATGATCAGAAGTCATCAACCAGTTCTAGCTAACCTATCTTAATCCTGAGATAAAGAATTATTAAGAGTAAATATGTTACCTCAGTACTGACAGTGTCTTTTCAAACTAAAATTTGAGTCAAGCATTAGTGCACTTTGTTTCTTCTCCTTTGGGAAAAAAAAGGCAAAGTTGCTTCATTATTTATATTTAATGAATCATTTAAAGACAGCAGTTTTGTCTATTTATAATTGAAATGTTTAAATATAGTGCACTGATTGCTTCTTGTCTTTTGGAGTACCACATGGCAACATCTGCGAGTTTATTTCGGAAAAAAAAAATCAATAGAACCTATAAATTCAGAATCCAAGTGGCTCTTAATTGCAGATGCTGACTGGTACTTAACAGGACTTCCAGTTTCAATTTGGGACCACTGGGGTCTGATCCTTCCAGTGGTTTGCAGGAAGAAGATAGAACAGGAAAGCAAAGGGGGAGTCCCCCAAGATGAGGAAGGAAAGGATAACCAGGGAGAGATTGTAAAATTGTTTGTGCAACCAGCTGATGCCAACTGCTTCTTTCTCCTCTTATTCCCTCTGTTTTGACAATATTTCTTCTCCAGCCTTTTTGGGGAGGGGTATTTCCTGTCAGCTGTACTGTCACAATAGAGATGTCTGCCATTTAGAGTTTGTGAGAACTGCAACACATATGGTTCCCTACGTCCAGAAAGTTTTTTGAATCAAATGCTGCCTCTGGAGCTCCTAGTTAAGAATTACTACTGCCACCAAAGAGAACAGCCAAGGAGAAGCAATACAGAACCAAGTTTTCTGCTCCAAGACTGTCTCCAGCTGCCAACAGAACAGCAGGCTATGCTTTGCTCTCTCCACAAAGGTACCCAGTTTCTCCACCTGTACCATTGCTAGCTGCAACCTCTCCCTTTCCATACCCTCATATGAACAACTTCTGCACTATTTAAAAGGCACAGAGCATTTCTTACTCTCACACTTCACACATTACAAACTCACTGCCTTCCTCATGAGTTTTTCACAGTAAAATGTGAATCCAATCCAGTTCCCGGTGTTAGAGATGTAACACAGGTACACACACATAACCCAGACACCCTGAATGCACCAACTACTCAAAGAAATAAACATACCAACAGTGGGAGCTGAGGAGAAAATCCCACTTTGTCAAGCAACTTTAATCCTGTCCCTACTCTAAAAATTTATTCAAAGCTGTAGCAACCACAGGGAATTTTTGAACAGTCTCACCGTACACTCAGCTCTCAAAATAAGAACCAGAGTGAAATAAAAGTAAATAACAAATAAAACTAAACAAGACACTACAAGTTCTTTGCCTCAATTGAAAGTTTCAGTTGAAATAAGTCTGCCTATGGTAGCTGAGCCATTACTTAATAGTGACTGCTAGAATCCATATTGGCCTTAGTCAAAGCATTCTTCTGTCTATAGGATCATGTCCACAAAGCACCTCAGGCTGTCTGGCCCCTGAGATCATGAAACAGGAGCTCATTTCGAGGTTGGGAATGTAAAAGTATAAATTCTCCTTACACTTAAGAGGATATAAGTGCTTCTATTAGATTAAGGCATGTTTGTAACTAAATAGTGAGGTGAGCTTGTAAATGGTGCACTAGGAAAATGAGGATGCTGGGTACACTGTCTGCTGGGTAGCTGTCCACATCCAGCACAACAGTGCCCATCTCACAGGGGTGTTTGTCCCACTTGAGGAAGGATTAAGGGGCAAGGAGAGAATGACTTAAATTCTCAAATTTATTCTCTCAAACTAAAAGTTTGATTCTTTGACTTAATGCTCTATGTATATTTCAAAACATAACAATACTATTGTCAACTCCATATAACTTTATAAGTATTCTGTGAATTAAAAATTAAAGCTGCACAATTTTCCAACCTGACAAGTATGGGTAACTAAGATGATCTGCAAGTGAGTGAAAGGGTCAAGCAATTTCCTAGTTGAGATTTTCTTTATTTCTCAGTGAGGTAAGCAACAATTGGAGGAAGGAAAGGCTTAAGCATGACATTTCAGAAGCCAGAAGCTGTTCTTGTAAAACAGAAAAACAGTACAATCCAAAACCAGGAAAACCACATATAATTAAAGGTCAAAAAGTCAAAAACATTAAGTGGGGAAGGAATCAAAACACTGAGAGTCAACAAAACCAACACAATAGCAGAAACAACTAGAACAAACATGTGTATATAAGCAGAAAAAGTAGAAAATAATCAGGTGAATTGAAATCTGACAGGACATCAAAACACTAGGATGAGCAAGATGTACAGTTCACCTTTAGATCTTGGTGAGCAAGAGTATTGAAATGGTCCATTTTTCCCCTCAGGAAATAAGTACGTCAGATTTTAACTTTCAGAAGGAAAAATAAAATAAATTTGCAATTTATTTTTTTCTTAACAGTACTCATGCTTAATGAAAAAAATTTGACAAGCCAGAGGGCTATCTGTTCAAATCAGTGATTAATTAAACAAGACTATTTTAATTATTATTAAAATAACACTGCTATATTTATATTTTTAAAAGATTAATCAGTGGAGAATGCTATCATTTCCAGACTTGGAAATCTGAAAGACTACAGGCCATATATTTAAGCTTTAGGGGAACTACAGAATGAAAATCAAAGTTGGTTCAGTCTTAGGGACAAGAAGAAAAGGATTAACTGCAAGATGTTCACGTACAGTAGAGAGAGTGCAGATCCTTCTGCCATTTGATGCAGTAACAGTTTTTATATCTGGTATAATGACTAGATGATTCACAGACATCCTGCTTACTAGTTGGTCTCCTTTAATTCCCTTTCTAAAGGGACTCCATCTAACATGTCAACCAGATTGTCTTTCAGAATAGACTGGCTTTTCTCAAGAAAAATATGCAAACAACACAAAAGACATCTGAGCTTTTGTCGGACTACAGCAAGCTATAAATATGGATCTAATAATTTGTTACACACGGTACAAAGTTGTACAGCTTTTCAAAACTGGGCATGTTAAGAACATGCAGCCTTTATCAATAACTAAGCCACATATTTGGAAATGGGGATAATCAGTTTAAATGTTTGTCAAACTTAAAAGGTAAAGCCTAAAAATACGATTACAGTAAAACGCATTACTGGCACAACAGCTGCCAGAGAGATTAAAAATTAGTGAAACAATTGAGCCTTTGACACAAACTCATCAGTCTGTAATGCTCACACTGTCATGGAGAGACGAGGATTCATTAGAAGAACCAGGTACAGATGCAAGAAAATCTGTGTTCTAAAGAAATGCTTTTCCTTCGTTTAATCTATGCAGTTTAAAGATAATGTACATGTTTATTTAATCCATGGTAACTTCCACAAGTTGGTTATTTGAGAAGCTAATGCAGCAGGGGAGGTGAAGAAGGAGGACACGTATTTCCAACACACAAGAATTTTTTCAGACTAGTCTGATTTTAGTGACTGTTACTTTTGGTGTAATGAAGGATATAACCTCTTCCGACAGATCTTATCTTCTTTTTTTTTTCTGCAGACAATCTTGGCCATACCACCAGTAGAAACAGGTTCAGGTCTTTGAATGAAGAGTCATTGGCATTCATTTGCTCTTTTTAAATAACTTGTTTCCTCCTTATTACCCATGCAGTATAATTCACACCACCAATGCAAAATGATGAAAACAAAGTCTATATTCACACTCCTCACTACACTCCGGGTTTTGAAAGCCTATTTAAACTGTCCCTAAACAGCCAGGGTTTTTTCCACTAAGTTTTAGTCCTCAGACAGAAAATATTCCATACCTTTGATCAAGCATGACAATCTTTGCTATTTATTTACTACTGCTGTCATATTTTAAAGATAACTATAACATTAGGGAAGTGCCTAATATTGAAGTGTGGATGTGGTAGAAATTAAAGCATTTGAACTAATGAAGTTTTCTGATTTGTTCTCTATTCCTTTACTAGTCTATCATCAACATCCTTTTAGATTCCTTCTAGATAGTCCAGTACTACTGAGTACTGAACCAATTCCTAAAACCTAAGTCCTTCTTTAATGGCAACAGCTGATTTATTAATTGAATGGTTATGGTTTCTAAGTTTTTTCCATTCTTCACCATGTAAAGTGCTTGGTACTTACCAAAGTTATCCCATCTGCACTTAAATACTGAAAACACAAAGTCCCCACTTAAATAATGAAAACGCAAAGTTTTCATGGTTGCTTTTGATTCACAAGAATCTATAATGAAAAATTGTCAACATATTGCAACTTCCTGTCTAATATTTCAATGGGGCAAACACTCTTGAGTTTTTCAGATATGAACTCCAATGAAAAAATATTTAAGTGTGCTGCAATCACATTATCCACCTGTACTAGCTCCTTTTCATCTTAATAATTATTAGCTTTGCTGACTCCTGGCAAACTTGCTTCTTACTTATTATGTATCAATAGCTGTTACACACAAGTTTAGGGGGTTGGTTTTTGTTATTTTGTCTTTAAAAGGGCAGTGTTTACATATTTTCCATTTTCTTCAGTGGATATTGCCTTCACTTTTTAAAGGAAGCATTTTTATTTTCAACAAATCTTTCATTCAGCTTTCTGATGCTTTTTTCTTTCTTTTAAGACTTTACCCTTAATTAGACACATTTTCTTGAGCCTCTACCTTTCAACATAATTCATCCTGACTCCAAGCACCTTTCTTTTTACCTGTTCCTTTTATTTTTTTTAATTAAAATCCTTTCTGTAACTCAAAACACTAGAGAAAAGTAAAAAAAGGGTACAGCAGTGTCACTACCTCCGCTGTAGAAATTGCTCTGAAAGAATAAAAGGCTTCCATATTCACAGCCATCAGGTAAAAGACACATAAGATCTAGTCCAAAAAATAAAAAGCTTTAAAATCTCAGGGACACTGTTCAACTAGTGACATAACTATGAAGACCAAACTTGCTGACCACTGAATGCAAGTTAAACAAAATTGTGTACTTATAACAGTTCCAGGATTACATATGGACTTGACTTTGCAATGCAAAGTATTTCTATCCTTAATTAATAAAGATTACTAGAAATTTCAAGCCTTTCATCCTTTCTTTCCTCCCCACCTCCAAAAAAACAACAGAAAAAAGTTTTTTATGTTGTGCTCCTCTACAGCTAAGTCTGTTAAGTCCATCCCCTCTAAATAATAGAATAAACTTCTTCAAGGTCAAGTGCAAGGTCCTGCACATGGCTGGGACAATCCAAAGCACAAATACAGGCCAGGCAAAACATGAAATGAGAGCAGCCCTGCTGAGAAGGACTTTGGGGTGGTGCTAGATGAGAGGTGGACATGACCTGGCCAAGTGCACTCAGAGCCCAGAAAGCCAATCAAATCCTGGGCTGCATCAAACACAGCATGGCAGCAGGGTGAGGGAGGGGATTCTGTTTGCTCTGCTCTGGTGAGATCCCATCTGGGAGCTGCATCCAGCTCTGGGGTCCCAGCACAGGATCCACATGGACCTGCTGGAGCAAGTCCAGAGGAGAGCCACAAAGATGATTAGAGAGCTGGAGCACCTCTGCTACAGAGACAGGCTGACAGAGCTGGAGCTGTTCAGCCTGGAAGAGAAAAGGCTTCCGGGAGACCTTAGAGCATTTTCCAGTACCTAAAGGGGCTAAAAGAGAGATGGAGAGGGACTTTTAATACAGGCATAGAGTGACAGGGCAAGGGGGGAATGGCTTTAAACTGAGAGAGACATTAGGGTGGTGAGGCACTGGAAGAGGTTGACCAGAGAAGCTGTGGAGACCCTATCCCAGGAGGTGCTCAAGGCCAGATTGGATGGGGCTTTCCCCATCTGATGGAAGATGTCCCTACCCAAGGCAGGGGCTTGGATCTAGACAATCTTTAAGGTCCTTTCCAATCCAAACCATTTTATGACTCTTAAATTACTACAGAATTGGAGTCATTGAGTGGTAAAAAAACTCCACACACATCAAACATGCATAGGCTTGGTGTTGTTTGGCTAAATAGGTAAAATATATTAGATAATCTTTTTCACTCTAGTTTACTTATTTACTAAAGGTTTGTAACTACATACATACAGTGATTATTTAATTTTTCATTTTCGATGCAAATACAAAATATGAAAGCTTCTGGGCTTGTTCACCCTTCTTAATGCTACTTCTCCAGTGATCTCTAGGGCTCAGTCTTTCCACATAAACTCTGATCAGATGCTTGTTTGGCATAAATAGTTCTTTTAGATCATAAAAGACCAAACTCCTAAAAGACAGTTTCTTTGGCACACAGTAGAGCATAAATTCTTTTCTGCCAAGAAAAGATAAATCACAGAGGTTCAAATAAGTAGTAACAGCAATACAGAAACACAGCTGAAATAACCAAAGCAAGAAATAACCTAACCAAAAGAAACAAATCAACCCAATCCAAACCCAAGAAATGTGTTTTCGTTTTCTTTCAATAAGAAAGAAATGCTTTTGCAGTAGGTCTTTCAGGCACCATGAATTAGTATTCCAAGATGACTTGTTGCAAGTCAACTGCACGTAAGTGACCATTTGTATTTTGAGAATATTGATTATATGCAGTTGAGGAAAGCTTTTTGAGCTAAAAAGCTGGAGCTCAATAAATGAAAAAATGACAGCAAAAACTGACTTGCCAATGTTAAAGTAACATATGCCTAAGGTACCTTCACAACAGCTTTTAAAATTCTGTTCCCTATAAATAAACATCTAATAATTAACAACAATTAATTAGGTCTAAACCAAATTTATATTAATGTTGTGAATCCTAAATATTTTTCACAATTGGTTGCTGTGAAAAGGATTGTGTGTCACATGGAGAGGATTAGGACGTCACATTGGAAGTGATCAGGAGCAGAAGGATTTATAAGAATGATGATCCAGCTTTTATGGAAGGGACACAAGTATATCTTTCCCTACACTTTCCAGAATTCCTGCAGTAGCAGGAATATTTTATAGCAAAATTTTTATTATTGATCCTTTTAAAATAAACATTTAAAAAAGTAGAGAACAAAACACAAATAGAAGGTAATAAGGGCATAGCACTACTGAAATGCTCCAAGTAGCACAGAAAGCCAAACTTACTGAGTCCTGCTTCTGCAAACAGTTCACAGGAGGCTGTGCTCTGCCTACAAGTCACACTTTGATTTAATCCTCATGTAACAGTATACCAGAGCAAAATGAACCAGTATGAGACCACTTGCACACCTATCCTTAGAAACAAAAGTGAAAAGCAGCAAGCATTCACCTGGATAAAAAATATGCTTACAGCTCTCTACAACAGAACTAGCCCCAAGCAACTGTGCAGACAGGAAGGTTCTAGTTTAGAAGCACCAAGTAAGGTTGGTGAAAGGAGCTTTTGGGTTGAAAGGTGCTTTACTCTGACTTGTGTTCTCAAAGCTATTAGCAAGTTTTCCACTTGAGGCATTTTATTAAATGGACTGACCTTTGTCTTCAAAATAGATTTTTTGTTTGAAATTGGGTCCTCAGCAAAAAGAAAAAGGGGCAAATTGAGGTCTGGCCATTCTTCCTCAGCCATTTTCATACATAATGTGATAACTTTCCACATAAGTAGCATCACTCCTCAAGGACCACCTCCCAATACTATGGCTCCTGAAAAATCAGCCTGCCTGCAGACCCACATAAGAGCTGCATCTTGTCAGTGGGACTAGCTTTCCAGAGATGTAAAATATGAGACATCCTGCTGACATCTAATGGAACTAGCTGCTATTCTCCTCTCTTGATGGAAAAAAAAAGTCCTACAGGAGACTGAGTCATTGCTATGGGTAAATCACATCATCTATCAGCTAGCATTTTAAAAATGTGGACATCAAACCTTGAAACAAATGGGGTATTTATGATATCCATAAGAAACAGTTCTGGGCTTCCAGTACAAATGAGAGATGGACATCCCAAGGAGTACAGCAAAGGCCCACTAAGACTATTTAGGGACTATAGCACCTCTCCTATAAAAAGAACTGGTTCTGTTCAGCCAGGAGAAGAGAAAGCTCAGTGGGGCATCTCATCAGTTTTTCATAAATACTTGAAAGGAGGGCACAAAGAAGACAGAGCCAGGCTTTTTTCAGAGGCTCCCAGTGACAAGATCAAAGATGAAGGGTACAAACTGAAACCCAGCAAGTTACCCTGAACATCAGGAAACAGCGATCACCTCCATGAGAGAGAGAGCACTAGCACAGTTTGTCCAGGGACGTTGTGCAGCTTTCCTTGAAGAAATTTAGAAGTCACTGAAGATGGCCCTGGGAAACTGGCTCTTGGTGGTCCTTCCTCAGTAGGGGTATTGGACAAGAGGACCTCCAGAAATCCCTTTCAACCATGCTATGATTTTGTGAACAGCAGCTAAGAATGAAAGAAGCATGACAATTTATCATTTTCAGAATAAACTGCACTCTAAATTTCTCATGGTGTTTAAACCTCAGCAATCTTTCTAAATGCTGAGCTGTAAGTCTCATCAATGAAGCAATCTTTAGAAGGTGGCTCAATATGTATGGATTGGCAAAATTCTAAGTATTACTGTTGGATCAATACTTTAATTAAGGTGGATGAAATAATGTTTGAGAATTACTTTTTGCAGCAATAAGGCAAAAAATTTCCACTTTCTTACTATGCTTTGATATTAAATATAAATCACAGTGTTGAATAAACCTCTGGCAAGGTTAATTAATAAAGCAATATCAATCAAGCATGAACTTATCATGGGACAAATGCTACCCATGTCAGAAATAGAGAACAAGAAGAGACATCCATCAAAGATTAAACAGGCAAAGACCACGTTGTTTCCAAAATGAGACCCTGAGCTGGACAAGCACAGTACAAAGACAAAGATTTAACAGACTACTATAATGCATCTCCTAATACAATAACTCTAATCCATCAATTTTCATGTTAAAGTGCATTTGAATGGAAATACCCATCTAGAGCATGCCAGTTTAAATATCACTGGCTTCTCCTCACTGTAAATTTAAAGTCATCCATTAATAATCATTGATGGAATAAAAATCTGGAAACAAATACATGAAAATATGTTCCCTCATGCCCCAAGGCATTCAATCAAAACTTTTGGAACAGCCCCACCAGCAGTTCTAGGCCTCACATGAATTTAATTGTTAATTTGGTTTGACTACCCAAAACATCTTGCTTAGGTTCAAACTCATAGGCTCTATTATAGAATTCTAAGCAGACATATGCTATTCTACAAATGCCCTCTGATTACAATGCCCAGGATTCTGGGGGGGGGAACCCCCAAAACATTTCTAAAACCACAGACTAGATGCAACCCTTACAATTTTGCACCCTTCCTGAACAAGGTAACATTACAGAAGGCATCTCCTAACTGAGGTTATGAGGTGGGGTCATATACCTCATCTGCTGCGCAAGCATTTGTGCTTTCAGCTCTCAGACAGAGAATCAGAGCTAGGAACACTTAGTACTTCTCTGATACAGTCTCTTAATGAGACAGGACTAGGAAGCATCCCTGACTTCATTTACTGAGCCTAATGCATGGAAAAAACAATGATGAGAAAATTCTTCCAGACAATGAAATTTATTTTTACTTCCAATTAAAAACAAATGAGCACTCTACTGAAAAAAGTAGCACCACAGGATGTCATGCTTGCATGGTTTAACAAGTGTCAGGAAATACATGAATTCAGACAGAAGGTGTCATTAATTAATTCTACATTAGGAGTCAGCTTTTAATTACACTATCTCATGCTAGAGCTTCAAGATACTCCTGAAATCTACCCCTGATACAGAGTCTTGATGATCTTCAGGGTATTTTTCACTCTTCAATAAGGTACCTCCAGTACGAAGCTCCCCTTATCTCCCATGCTGTAGTCAGAAGCCACCAGTATCAGAAGGCTGATAAAACCACTATAGGCCATCTATCTATATCTATATATCTATATAGATATATTTACAAGATATCAGCTTTGCTTACAAGAGAAATTTTCCCAACAGTCATTAGTTTAAAAGGTAGCTTGAGCCTGAACTAAATGTGTCCCAAAAGCAGCTGAGAAAGAAATTTGGACATCTCAAGCTTGCTAGCTACTTCATGCTGCTTGCATTTAACTTTGTGGATGTTTGCCAACACACAGAAGGAGGAAGGACAAAAGGCATTTTTAATTATAGAAGGAGTCTAGTTAAAAACATAAAATTAAAAAGAAATCCAGACCATTTAATTTAACACAAAGAAAAAAGCTACCATATCTGAGCTATTGTTCATGACCAGTGCCCCAGGAACACAAAGAACCTGAACCAAATAAATGAGTATTTTTTCTATGTTATCTGAAGAGAATTATCTTTATTAAAACCAATCTAGCCTTTATGAATAATACACGCCAGCTTCAAACAGATCAAAGAATAGTTACTCACTACAAAATTACCTGTAGCTGGGGTGGGGAAAGGACACAGTTTTACTTAACATATCAGTTTCCTGACACTTTCAGTCAGAAAGATAGCCATTAATTGCCATGTATTAAAAAAAGATAGCATTCTTCTACAGCCACCCTTGCTGAGAAGGAGCACCTGCCACTATGGTGTGCCTCAGCTGCCAAAGGCACCTGTCGTGTGCTGGGAGTAGTGCAGGCATTATGGCCACAGCTAGTCCAGCACACAAGGGAAGAGTGATTTTACAGGACATTGTATTCAAATGAACTCCACCTAGGCAAATTCCTACCACTACCTCAAGAGATCAGGGATGCTGTAAGTTGAGAAAAACAATAGGAAATTTAGCCCACTCAGTGCTCAGCTCACAGCTTCACCCAAAGCCACTGCACTGGGAACATAGCACAAAATTGGGATGTTGCTGCATCTTCGTAAGGGGCTTCAGAAGCCTACAACAAATTGTTGAGGAAGCACAGATAAAAAATACATTCATTATCCCTGTGGCCTTCATGTAATGAAACTGAAATTTAAAAAAAAAGGTCAGGTAGTACTTCTACTGCATGGGTAGAAGGTTAAATGTCCATCAAATGAACTGCTGCAACTATGCCTGCTGTGAATTACTGCAGCACACACTTCAGTTTACTAGAAAGATAACAAATTATTTTGACAGATTTTGCCACACTTTAAAGTGTTTCCCAAACATTAAAAATTAAAGGTTTGAAATTTAGTGGAAGACAATGAAGAAAATCAAAACCTCAAGTCCTCCATCTATTTTTCAACAATAGCTGCTATTCCAACACCGTATTCTAAAATCACATTTTATAGATGTATTCATGCCAAGGTCAGCAGCTTGGCAGAGAACATGTCCCAACCAGACTTTAAAAGAAGAACACATATACTTATAGACAACCTGTCACTTGGAATATATCTTTTCTCAAAGGAGGATGTGGATGTTTGAGCTTCACAGGCATTAGTTAAGCATGACATGCCTGGCCCACAGAATACTGCACTTCAGTGCTCTTAGCTGAGGGTGGAGGTTGTCAAACATCAAAGACAAGGCACCTCTGAAACACAAATATTTTTTCAATACTTTAGAGCAAAAGATGTTGAAACTCACTTGGGAATGAAGCTGTCAGTATGCCAGCAACTAACTGTAATTCTTGGTAACATGATGAAAAAACATAATAACAACATATTAAGCAGAAGCACATGAAGCTCGAATATATTTTCTTTACAGGCACATTCCACTTCATTTTTGAAATGAACATCACAATTAATAGATAAAAAAGGACAGATTCAATGCAATGACCAACTCCACCTGTGAAAAGTCTGACAAAAGTGTCATTCTGATCAGGAATATCTATGCATTAAATGCTCCCCAAAAGACACAGCCTCTTGTAATTTTAGACTTTTTCGATGACAAAATGTAAAGAATGTGATTCGAAGTATCTTTTAGCATTTTTAAGACTTAGAAAACAAGACAGTATGTTGATGAATGAAGTATGTTGATGTTGCTTAAAGTGAAAAAACTAGTATTAAATACACAAATTCTTGAATGAGATGAGTAAGAACTCATCATGATAGCAAAACAGAATGAAACTAAAGTGGGTAGCAAAACAGGCATAATAAAATTATATTCAGGTTGAAGCTGGTCTTATGACTCCCCACTCTCTCCCAAAACCCCACAAAAAAACCTTCACACCTTTTATGATTATTACCCCAACTTTTTTGTCCCAACTCTTCTAGCTGTTAGCACTGATGTTAATGTGTTGAAGTTACACACACACTAAAATCTGTATGCAACACTAATCTGACTTGCTTTACTTCCTCTACTGCAGCCTGACACAGGAAAACTTATTTGTCCTGCTTTGTCCATTCCCTCAAAGGAACTTTTCTGACATGACAAACTCTCTTTCTGCTAAGTATCCCCTGTTCCAACATTTCTTTATTTCATTAACTGAATATCCTTAATTTGGGGGGGGGAAGTGATGCAAGCAAAAAATACTAATTTATATATTACCTAATTAAAATTAAAATAGAGCTTATAGTTTATTGACAGAATTCTTTAATACATAAAGGAAAAAACCGAAGTTTAAATCACTGGTCCCATTGCTACAACGTGTAAAGAGTACAAGCCAAGACAGCAACAATGGTCCTCTTATGCTCTACTGAGAAGGTCACATACAGGATTAAAGCTGACAAATCTCCATGGGTGCATGGTTCCATAGAGCTTGTGTCTTCAAGATTAAACCTTTGTTTTTTGTTAATACTACAAAGAACAAGAACAAAACCTTGTTAAATCAGATACATCAGCTTATTTCAAGAAATGCCAAAGTCCAAACTCAAATTCAAGAAGATAAAGAAAACCCCAACACACTCTCAGGATGACTGAGGCAGGAGCCCAGGTCACTGAACCCAGCTAATCCCTTGCTAAGTAAAGGTCTCTGCCCAGCTGCAGTCTTTGTACCCACAGATCACCACTGGTTTCCTCAGGTCGAGAATGTGCTCAGCTAAGCTTGCAAGTCTACCAGATGAGGATCAGGTTTATTTCCCAGGATGCTTAAACTGGTTACCAGCCTCTCATCTATCTACATTGATCCTGTCTGGTTTCAAATTCCTGTATGAAGGATCAGTAGCCAGACTGGAGACTTCCAAGAAGCAGCGCAGTTCAGAATCAGACAGGGCTGCTAGTTTCAGAGCAGGATCAAAGATCCACAAAGCAAACCAACTCCTTTGCCCCACATTCCCCTGAGGCAGAGCCAAGTTGAGACCAATTCTGAATTAGTGTAATTAACATAGCAGCTAATAGCAGAGTTAATTTCAGATGAAATGCACCACTATTTACATTGTACTAGAGCTGCCCTTTGGCTACATCAAGAGAAGCACTCCTCGCTCCTTGGACAAGTTCAACCCTCTTCTGTTTTTTGACTCATGCTCAAATGCTCAGGAAAGAAAAGAAAAGGGAGAGAGGCTAGCAGTACACACAGATTAACCAGAAACAGGTAAGAATTAGACATACAGCATGAATGTGACATTTTTGAAGAGCTTTGCAGTGAGATTAGCTGAGAGAGATGAGGTCAAAACAATGCTGCTGCAACAGCAATCAGAAACATTTCATGGAGACAAGAGCAATTGCACTAACATGCTAGAGGTGAGAAGGCTGCATTTGTTGCGTGAAATACTTTATTCCAGTAACTACAAAACTTTCCCAGAATACTTTTACTATAAAAGGCTCTACCAGAAGTCCGGTTTAAAATCAGTTGCAGGGGATGAGGGAAAAACAAAGAGCACACTCAACTCAGATTAAGCTTATTTCCCCAAAACAAAGAAACTTTTCTGAACTCTCTCTGACCCATGCCTCTGTCATCTATGGTCCCTCAAGTACTATCAAATTGATTACAGAGGATTTTATAGAACTTAAATAACCCTTAATGATCCTGCATTTATCCTGCCAGGGATGTGTGACTCACATTTCAAAAAAGGCCACTCTAACACACTTGGCAGCTAAATATACTGGAACCAATTATCACTGCACAACTTCAGTTCTGGTGAGTTCACCAAACTGAAAGACTTCTCTGATACACTGTAAAGGTCCATTCTTCCAGCTGAATGAGCAACTTATAGCTGACATCAACCTAATTATGTGAAAGCAAGCAATAAGAGTCTGTGTATACGGCTTACAATATTAAACATTTCTTTAAAACATAGCCATGTTTTAATGTTTACATTCAAAAGAGCCAAGTTCAATTTTCTTAGGTCAGGAATACATTATTTAACACTGCAACACATTTGAAGTTCTTATTGAACAAGATGAGGCACATAAAAATGAGAAACTGACATTGTATTTCTTTTAGTCTCCCCAAGTGTTTCTGAAAGATGACAGAAAAACTCCTAAAAAGCAAAGTTCTTTTTGCCTAGGAACATAAAATGTTTTAGGGGCTTTTTTTCTACACAGAGTAGGAAATACTATCCTTTGGACATAAAAAGAAAAGTTACTAACTCTTGCCTTCTTTAACCAGAGGTCTTTGAAAAACCATTTACTGTAGGGTGGGTTGTATTTTTAATACCAGAGTTGACAATAACTCAGGTGATTTATCTTCTCCCTTACACACAGTTCAGTGAAACACCATTTACACAACAGCAGCGGGTTCTCTGTTGCAAGGTTCTTTCATGTAGGCACTTTCACAGATTTTTTTTCTAGGACTGCATCCATGCTGGAACACAGTCAGGAGCACAACAAATCTGTTTAACTCCAGAAACAATTTCGTCCTGTTTGTACCGCTGGGGAGCTAATAAGCCCTGCAGGGATTTATCAGGGAATACGTCCCTTTCAGCCCTGAGACCATAGTTGCGCTTAGTGGGGCCCAGTCTTGCTGCACTGATCTCACTTTACTGCCCAGAACAGGTATTCACTCCTCCAGCAAAAGGCATGAACAAAACATGCTGATGGGCTTAACAACTACAAGGTACACCTCCCAGTCAATGCAACCATCTGTAGGGGATTGTAGGCAGATGCACTGATCTGTAGGGGAAAAGGAAAGTTTTTGAAAGACAAAAGAGAATGTGGCAGTAAATGCAACAAAGACCTTTCTTATGCAAGTGTTCTCAACCTCCTACCAGTAAGCAGAGACAGGTGAGAGACAAGCAGGCTCTCCCACCTCTTCATTATCAGGAATCATTTACCTTAATAGTCCACAATCTTCCATTCTCCTCATTTCAGAGTTAATGAAATAATACCAGACCAGCTGGAAAGAAGTACAGGAAGATGCAAGTGAGTGAACAGAGCTTTGATTTGTCCGTGGAAGAGTGTCTTGACCCAGAATTTTAGTCCCTCTCCTCTTTCTGTCAAGATGGAAAACTGGCCTACGGCAAGGCTTCAAGAACATTCAAGTGAACGCCTGTCCTTCTTCAAAGCAGTGACAGTATTTTAGCCACTATCGACTGAGTTTGGAAACATTTCTTTTATATAAGCAGATAAACTTCAAACAGTCATTTGCTGGTTTGCTGGTGAAGATAAAGGCTTCAGCCATCTAAAATTCCCTTCTGATGAGAAATAAAGTTTTTACAGTATTATCCCCATGATAGCTAACTACTCCTATAGATACATCTAACAAGAATAACAGCTACACAGAATGTTGAAAAACTGCCTCAATGCCAGATATCAATACAATGCCTACACTCCACTGCTGTGTTCAGTAACCAAATAATAAACAAATCTGTCATTCATTAGCAAAAAGGTACAGTAGACTGAAGGCATGAACACTGCATTTGCCCAAAGCAGGAAACGGGGGAAAATGCAGTTGTATCACCTGGAAGAGTCTTACCAAATCCTTGTGATGAGTTCAGAAATTTAAAAAAAAAAATCCATTTGATGTATTTATACTACAATTTGCAATGTTATATGAATTTTGTTTCTCGCACAAGACAAACATTAGTAGGCAAAGACCTTAAAAGCCTACTTCACTGTTAACCATTTAAATAACCAAATCACTTTTATCTACAAAAGGTAATGACAGATTCTGCCAATGCTAGTGGAAACCCCCTGAGGTATGGTAAACATTAATATAATTCACAATATGCATGTTTGCAATCAACAAAAATTGTCTTTTGTGTGACAATTCTGTTCTTTGTAATTAACATTGAGTGACAATTGTAAATGGATAGATGAAAGACACAATCCCAGTTCTCTAACTATTGAAGATTTAGGTTTGTAATGAAAGCTAAAGCCTTTCATATGATAGGCTCATTTTAGCTAACAGACACAGAAATGGTACTTCATTTGCATCTAACCCATGGAAACTAAAAATATTAATTAGGGCAACTGTAAATAACAGGTCTTAAACAAAAGGCACAATATGTCTAAAATTTTAACTCTTGAAGTGCTACTATCTCAGGAGTGGCTTCATGAGATAATGGTTCCAGAATTATTAACTTGAGTTGAAACACAGCTCTTATTTTTTTTTATACTTCAGACTCTCTCCCAGTGAGTATTCATACTTGTTTGATGAAAATCAGTATATAACTTCTTATTCCTCAGAAGCCCTGAAGACATAACATTGCTAAATTGAAAACACAGATGGCTTTATTACTTCTTGTGCAATATTCTACAAAAAAATCTAATTACTCACAGTCATGCAACCCTACTGGTGATGAAAAGGTTGCACAAGTGAATACTTCCATCTCACCAATGCTTCAGGGATTTTAAAAGGACATCAAGGAATCAAATTTAAAGAACTCGGATCAACTTTTGCAGCAGCTGTCAAGTTTGCAGTTAGTATCAAGGGGGTAGAGAATGCATTTGATAAAAGAATACCAAGAAACAGTGAATATGGAACTTTGAATAACAATTTTTTCATTCAAGTTTTTTGAAGTAGGGGTACATTGAAGGGTTTCATTAAGTCACACATGACCGCACCTTGCTAAATCAGTCAGCCAAACTCTGTGAAGCCTTCCTCTCTTCCCCAAGGTAGGACAGATTTGTGAGTCCATTCTGGCATCACACAGAAGAGCTTCCAGACCACACCCCAAATCCTCCGTGTACACACACACAGGCACTCAGTGAGATCAGTGCATTTCTTTCCCCTACTGCACACTTCATGAGCCAAGGATGAGGCAGGATACAAAGGACAGCATGACAAAAACTCTAGCACCATTTGAGACTTTCCGGACATAAGAAGAAAGCTCCTACACCCCCAGTGCTTTAAAGCATCAGCCAGGATCACCCCAATGCCAATGGCATCTGGCTTCTGGTACACAGGAAACAGGATTTTCTGCTTTTAATGACAGCTGCTCTT
The DNA here is from genome assembly GCF_028769735.1 of Zonotrichia leucophrys gambelii. NCBI lineage: Eukaryota > Metazoa > Chordata > Aves > Passeriformes > Passerellidae > Zonotrichia > Zonotrichia leucophrys. The sequence goes on along the minus strand of NC_088171.1, from coordinate 45,389,617 downwards.
TGCACAGCTCCTTCTGTATGAGGCTCCCCTTCCAGTCAGTTTCCTGGGTAATTTCACCAGATTTCTCAAAAGGCAGAGGGAAAATGGACACCCTGACAAATGATTCCTGCCAGGAAGCAACATCCACTTTCAAACAACCCATCATCAGGACTATGCACATGATTTGTTTAAATGTACTATTTTCATTGCCTTTTCTGACATTGATAACAGAAAGAGTAATTATATAACTAAAAGGTTCTGTAATAAATACCACTGTATTTATTATGTGGTTTATTATGGCCATAGAAATATATTTTCTGTCTCAATCTTTAAAACTATGGCAATATGTGCAATCTTCTCAACATTTGCTTATCTATTAAAGCAACATAAATGCTTCTCTAGGAAGTGCATCATGTGTGATCAACATGAGGTAGTAAATAGTAGCTCACGAGCCATGTAGGTAAAAATGAACACAGAGCACAACTTAAAGCTTTGCAAAACAGCAGAATACTTGGAAACAAATGAAGAGTTCAAAAAGAGAGACAACCCATATAACATGTATCAACAGATCTAATCAGCACTGACAGACTTTTTCTCACCACAGATATCTATGGAGAATGTTTGTTTTATCAAAGTGTGCAGCATATAAAAAGATACGGTGTTTGTTATTTCTGCCTGCTTCATTTTCCGACTGCCTCATGAAGCCTAACATCCATTACCATCTACAATAAGCTATTTTGGTCTCAAGTTTTGCTACATTAGGCAACTACAAATGCAGAGACTTCAATATATATGTATCTTGGAGTTGTAGTACCTCATGGTTTGGTTTTTATTATTCAGAAAAAAATGACTAGGTCTTGACTTTACATCCTCCATGCTAACTGCTGTTGTCTACAACTAAAGTATTTGTTTGAGTGAAGAAAGAAATCCATAGTGCTGAAGAGGAGTTTAATCTATGCAAAGCCAATTGAGCTGAACTCATAAGCCACAACAGAAGCAGCCAAATCAAGAGAAAATAAGCAGAGAAAGGGAACATCAGATTTTACTAGATAACAGTGACTTCAAAGATATTCTTTCTTCTTCTGTCTCCTTCCTAATATCCCTTATCTTAGATAACCCAAATCACCATTAGAAAGTGTAAAATAATGAAGCAAACTAATCAAAGGAAAATGCCACCATATTAAGCAAGTTAAATGTGGAGACATCAAACACAACTAAAATGCTCTGCAAATTTCTGAGATTGCCATTCCGAAGCAAACATCAGTATTTGAAGATTTTTCCTCTGAATGAAAAAAGCATCACAGCAGTTTTAAAAACTGTTACCTGTTCATATACACTACAATTATGCACTGCTGATTTACTCATCACATTAATTGTAATTAATGCTAATGTCAATAATTGATGCTAAAGCAGCAATGATTTCAATGCCAAGATAACATGTATTTAAGATCATAATTTCTGCTCAAAGTGATGATATCACCTTCTCCTCTTGCAACATTATCCTCTGCTGCAATTCATTAAAATGTGTATGTATATATGTATGTATGATGTTGTATGGCCAGGACTATTTGCTTAAAAGAACATTTTAATGAGGAGTCCTCTACAGGACTTTCCTGTTGTCAGGAATCTCCTGTTCAATAGCATACAAAACCACTTAACTACTGAACCCAGAAGTCTCACTTGCTATTCCTAGCAGGAGTCATTACTGATATGCATGTGAAACATACCTTACTTAATTCAGCTACTGTAAACATGAGACTCGGGAAAATTTTGAAAAATAGTCTGTGTTATCACAAAAATGCCAAAGCTATCAACTTAGCCAGAGAAATGTAGGTCAAAGCAGAGTACTCCTGAAAAGTGGACAAAGTAATTTCCGTGATAGTGGAGTTACTGCCTTCTTTTTATAAAACTGAGTCCTAAGTTGATTAATGGAATGCTGCATATTTTCATATTTTTACATTACCTGAGGGCAGAAATGGCTTGCATGAGAGTGCGTGGAACTGCTTCATCAACTGATTAAAGAAATGAAGTTTGAGAGAACTGTCGACCAGAAAAACACTTCTTGGAGATCATAGACTCTACTAAGGCCTAGAATAATATTTTGTTTGACTAGAAAGAAAAATTATCTTCACTTTAGTTACTAATACTTGTGTTCTGTCCTCATTTTTATTCAGAATACAAAAATATAAGAATACCAGCCTGAAAAGAAACTAAAATTTGGCAAATCTAAGGAATTTAAAGACTATTCCTCCTGAGACCACTATAAAACACTAAAAACTCTTTCAAGCAGGTACTTAGAGAGAGCTGATGTACTCTATGTCAGGAAAACCCTCATTTACAGTTTGCTGACAGAAGTGCCATCCAAAAGACTCTGTGCTTAAGACAATTGCAAACACGTGAAAGTTAATTCAATCTCTATCCAGCCTTTCTGAAACTGGGCTACTTCCTAAGTTCTAAGCTAGTTTTTCAAATCACAAGTTTGCATCTCTGGAGAGCTGCAAGTCCAGCCTGTGTTAACAGCAAACACGAACATACATGTCTGATTCGTTATAAACCTCTGATTTCAGAGGCTGTGTTCCTCTGATTTCTCACCTGCTCTGGCAATCTGAAGGCACACTTTGCTAGTGTGGTTGTATTAGCATTTCATTATATAATATACTAGTAGAAAACTAGTAAACAGTCAATATTATTAGTATTTTATAATAATGATAGAACAGTAAAGCTCCTGGGGGAAAGAAATGAAAAGTTCGCGTGGCAGAAAAGAAAACAATGCTCAGGCTACTGTATACTTTGCTTGCTGAGACACAGAAAATTCACCAGTCCTGGACTGATTTATAAACTGTTTAAGAGCTCCTTCTTGAACCTGAAGAAACCGAATTTTACACAGATTCACCACTTACCATAGAACAAATCTGTCAGTTCACAGATCACACTAGCTAACTAGGTTTCATGCTAGCACTGAAGAATTGTTCTCAAGAACCACAGTGCATAAAATATGAAAGTAAAATAAATACAAATTCACAGTAATTTTAATTGATGTACAACAAAATTACTTTTTATCTAGATAACCAACTAATTATACATGAAACACAAATTCACATTCCCCTTTTATGCACTAAACTTGGCTACCTGTAATAGTCTAACAGTGAAATAACAACAGGCAAAATCTATCACACGTATAGAAACTCCAAACAATATTTAATGGCATGGAGCAGGTTTCTTTACTAGTGACATTATTTAGATTACAGTCTCCTATCTAACAAGAGATATTCCATACCTGCCATACAAGTATGTGACTATTTTCACATTAGTCCACAATCCAATAAAATGAAGTTTTCAAAAGACAGTCACAGGTGACATCTTGCTATCAACTGAAGGAACATCAATTGAAAAGACAGGTTCATTCTTCTGTGAGACCAACATAGTGGAAGGATTACCACAGGATTATCTCCAGGATAACTGACAGCCTACATGCAGCTCCAAAAAAGCCTTTAAAATTCATCATATGTTCAACATTCTTCTGGAAGAACACAAGTTTATTTTTATTCTTAAACAGGAAAGCAAAGGAGAAAAAGAACCCAAAAAATCAAAACAGAAGCAAATAATTCAACATTTCCTGCAGGTTCAAGAACTATAGAAACCACAGAACCACAATGCAGCACTAATGAGCTTTCCCCCTTTAATGATAAATCTTCTACCAAAATACAATGGTACCCTTCCTCCTAGTGCTATGCTGAGAAAAACCATAAGGACCATCATGCACTGATGAAAACTGAAGAGGGATAAAGGAGAGAGATGCCACCAGCACATAATCACCCACCCTCACTGACAAATGCTACACAGTAGTCAAGAGAGATTAATTAAAGATTCTTTTGTTAAAGCTCAATCAGAGTGTTCCTGTACAGCAGAAAAAAATTATGAAATCCCTGCCACCTCCATCAGACATCTTTTTTAATTACTTCCTGATTTAGACTTTGATTGAGATGCAAACACTGACTTCTGTGCTTCATTCCATTCCCAATGTGCTTCACAAAACCAAGATAAATTTAGAATATCCTTTCAAGCTGAATGTGCTGCAGAAACACCATATCATCTGCAGTCTATATCTTCCAATATTTACTAGCCAAATTGTACCAAGAACCACATGTAATTTGCCATAAACTAGCACTAGGGTTGCGTCTTCCTAATGCACTGAAGAACAGCATTAATGAAGACTTACTATGATGCTCTAAGATACTAATTCTGTTGTAAACCAGCTTTATAGAGATATTTTTATTTTCATTTATGGAGTTAGGATAGCAGAATGGATAAAATAAGTACCACAGAGGAAAAAGCTTTAAAAAGTATGTTTGAGTTCAACTGCTTTCAAGAGAACCTGATGTCATAACTAGAAGGTGAATCAAATTATTATATCAATAAAGGAAAAGATGCATAAGCAAATATAGACAGCAGTTATAATTCATTCCAATAAAAAACAACTCTGGTGGGCAGTTCAAAGACTTGCTCTTGCCTCAGGCACAGAGCCAAATATATACCAACTGTAAATAAAGGCAACAGTACATTAACAACTTATCCCAAGTTAAATTACAGCAGAAAGTATGACTGCAGTAACTGCCCATATGTTAGTTCCTTCCCTTAGGCAAACATGAATTTCCTTACTGTACCCCTCAAGGGTAAATTACAATTATCTTGTATTTATCATAGGGTAGGTTTATGTACTTAGGCAACACCCACTGCAGCAAAACTTTGTGGTATATTGAGTAATACCATCAGCTGAGATACACCTGACAATTTTTGTATGTCTAAAATATTATAAATGCAAAATTTGACTTATTAATTTCTACTACTACTACTCTTTTTCTATTATTTTCACAGAAGCAACAAAAGCAAATTCATTTTATGTCAAATATGAACCAACAAGTGGCAGAATGTGTTACAGTTAAAAAGTATCTCCAAAGATATTTCTGAAGCTACACTTTGGAAGTGTTGACAAAGTGTTTTGACATCTGTGGTATTCTCCCACACATGCATATCCCTCTTTCCTTTAGCTGAAAATGTTCAACAATTTCATTTAGAAAATTTCACGCTGAAATTTTGGCATTTTGGAAACAGAGATCACCGATCTCTAACATACACCTTAACTCAGTCACCTCTATTCCTCACAGAAGCTGACTGGTAGTCTTTAGAACTCACAATAAACACAGAACATTATTATAAACACTAAAAATTGAACTCCCCTTAACCAACACATAGTGACATTTCTGGAAAGCAAGCAGATTCTAGTTTGCAATAGTTCACTTTGGAATGAAGTATAACAGTGAAGAGCCTGGCACAAGTGATTTATAAAGTAGCTCTTTTTCCACGGACCTCCTAAGACACAGATTCTTAGACTCAGGACGAATTTCTAAAAACCACATCCCCTTTAGTACAGCTTATTCCTCTGGCACGGCTTTGAGAAGGAAGCCACAAAAGACAAGAGCACTTGAGAACCTGAAGGATGAGGTGTTAGGTGAATACAAAATCATCAAAGCAATTTATTAGCGTTCACCTCTGCTGATACAATAGGCTGAGGCAGATCTCGTGACATACTCCCTTGAGCTTCAGCACAGTGAGCAAAACTCCCGATTTTCCTCAGTACAGCCTTACCTCCCCGAAGTGCTCCTTCCACACCCAGAAATTTTATCTAAATCCAGAAGATTTATTTGTCATGTGGATTCCAAGATGCTTTCAGCTCTTCATAGGCTTCGGAAAGGAAGTATTAGGAAGTATTCAAAATGCACCTTTTTATGACAAAAAGCATGGACAGTAGGATACAGCTCCATAGTCAGTTGCAAGGGCAACTGTACTTCACAGCAGCCCTTTTTCACTCTGTCACCTTCCTGTGCTGTTTCTTACAGCTGTTCTTTGTTTTACTCCAAATTCAGGGCACAGAAACTGGCCACAAAAAAATGATGAGAGAAATGTCATTGTCTATGAAGAACACTGAGCATGGAAATGCTTGAAATAAGCAAAGCAAATATTATCCCTTGATTCACCAACAATACTGGAAATAAAAACATCAGTAAATTAAGCCAATATTAATTTCCTTAGATGTCCTGTCTCTGAAATATTATAATACTTCTATATATTGTAGGCAGAAGCAAAATTCTTTTACTTTCAGAAACATCAGTGTTTCTCAAAAGTATACTTGTACAATTCCATAATGCATATTTCTAAAAAAAAAGGATTACAAGTCAAATTTCACATCTAAATGAAAAGTCATAGCTCAGACTGATAATAAGCTAACCTCATAATGATGAGCAGTATTTCTTATTTTCTTGAGAACCAAAGGTGAGTATAAGAAAGACAGGAAGGCTTGCAGCTTCAGTCAGTTCCATCCAGATTAGTGCAGACAAGGGCAGGCCTATGGCATGCTGGAATAGAAACTTACAGTAAAACCTATCCCTTCTGCCATAAACCCCAAAACCAAAACCCAACCCACATTTCAAATACAGCATATTAAATACAACACCTCAAAACTGCAACACTTGGCACTACTTACAAGTTATTGAACATTTTATGGAAATGCACCCAGAGTATCCCTGTTCTCTAAAATCTAATATGAAGAATAAATCCTGAATAAAATACATTATGCAGCCATTCTTCTCATGTTTATTTACATGTTCTGCCACAACTTCAAAGTACTACCAATTGTACTGCTATAATAACATGCAAAGAGATAAACCAACACTTAAGATAGACTAAACTGCAAAGACAGGAGTTCATACGCGAGAGAACACCCCTTGCCTGCACTGCAGGGCCAGTCAGGTGAAAGAAGATTACTACTACAAGTCACGTTTGACAGCTCAGACTTTTCATACACGAGACATCGGAGATTAAATATTGATTTTACATTATAGCTGTTCATTATCACTAGGAACACTCACTGCTTTTAGCTAAATTGTAGCCAATAATTTGATTAGTCATAACCCACAATGAAGACCAAATTACACAAAAAAATTGTGCAATAAGTTTTATAACATCTCTGCGACATCATGCTGCTTTCTTTAAATACTTAGCCACAGTTTATGCAAGCTTGGCACACTGAACGTGGGATGTACTTCAGCTACATCTCTCATGGCCTGTCCAATATTAAACATGTCAGCTGGAAACATTCCTTTCTGTACAAGTTTCTTGAATATTCCCTAAAATTAAGCTTTTTTTTTGCACTTTTTCATAAGCATGAAGAAACATGAGAGATGATGCTTGGTTCACCAGAATTTCCTCTCAGCTGAAGCTGCATTTGTAAATACATTTTGAAAAAGCCAAAACTCACATCTGGCATTGCCTATATTCAAACACTTGGCAGAAAGAATTTGTTGAGAAGTTCCATCTGCGCTTCTCCTACAGCATCTACATGCCATTCAGATAGCAAGAAACTTCATGGTGGGTTCCCATGATATTCAAAAGCAAGATGCACAGAACTAGTTTTAGAGGCAACTAAGCATAAGCTGCTCTTTGGAAGCAGCCTGGCATTTTTTCCTCCATTAGGCAGGAAAAAAACTGGGCCCAAATCTATAACTTGAAACGGATTCTTTGTTCAGTTCTTTGCTTCAAAGGCCAGATTCTTCCCAGTGCCCTGGTTTCTCTCCTGTAAAGCATAAACTAGATCCTACTGTTTTGTCAGCTGCAATCACTTTCTCCAATTACAGGTGAGGCTGGGATCAACATCAGAGTCAGCAGAACCTACACACTCACCACCTTTGAACCCTGAGGTGTCAAAGCAGGGAGTTCTGGGCAAACCACAGAAAGGACTCAAAATGCTGCTCCACTGCACAAGGTAAGACCTTGCATCATTGCTGAGACACCTCTTTCCTTGTCTAACCCTAATCACTGCATTATCCCACAGCAAGCAGCACGCTTGGATCAATATTCCTGAAATTAGCAGCAACTAACAGTTTCTAAATGAATTCTGAAGTGCACCCTTACTGACTGCAGCAAAAGCAACCATTAGGTATGACTTGCATGCAGAATTCATCCAAGTAGCCATTTTTTGATAAGCAACTTATCCTGACCTGAGAACACTGCTAAGGCATAGCTGTTAAAATATTAAACACAGCTGTTGAGAGAGGGCAACACAGTAGCAGGGTTAGTACACAGATGCAGTTACTGACAACTCTTAATCCTGACAGGCTGTGTGAGCTAGAAAACAGGTTTGCATCTTGGAACATTATGTAACAAAATTGGTGATAAGCTATTAAAAAAAAAAAAATCTCTTGCTCTTAATCTTGTTAATAAACCCTTACTTCCAGGAAAGAGCTGTAGTGCCCTACATATGTTTTAATCATCTTGTTTTATAAGTCAAAGCCCTAGCAAAATAATGTATTTATTCAGCAGCTATGATTCTGATGAATCATTTCTTGCACCCAAAAATAATTCCAGGCATATGAGTGCTAAACTCCTGACAGCTCAGCAGAACCTTACACTGGAGAAGCGTGCAGCTGTTTTAACATGAGAATCACAAAGAACAACTTTCTCAGAGGAGCTAACTGCTCTAAGACCTTTTCTCACAGGGAGAGAGCGTATCTGTCAGGACAACCCAGGAAGCAGAAACAGTGACTACCAGCTCAAATAAAAAAAATAAAAAAAAGTCAGCATAATGGGATTCCCCCACACTGTTCATCAGAGTGAAGGGCAGGAAGGCTGACCTTATGAAATCACTGCAAGGAATTTAAGGTACTGATCAACAAGTTCATCTGCTGGAACTCTGAAGGTTGACACAATGAGACCTATCTCCTGTTCCTTCCTCACTAGGAAAACAGCTATAAAATGGCATTGCTTGGAGAAAAGAAGAGGGAAAACAGACAGGAGGGGTTTTTTGCTTGGTTTTTGTTTGGTTTAAGGTATTTAGTACAAGCCTGCCACAGGAAGGAGGAACAAGGACTGATATGTAGAATCAACAGAAGCTACCCAAATGTCTGTCCTGGCATTTTGCCAGTTTGATATGACTCACACCGGCAATATTTTGATTAACAAGCTTTGGAAGGAGTTCAATATTTTATCCACTCCAAGACCCATGACACAGACTGTAAAAACACTGAAGTCTACTGTAGTTTGACAAGAAAGTGCCAAACTGGCTTCTGGGTTTTGTCATGTATGTTTCTGCAGAAGCCTCTTCACAGGCCTACTCATGTTACAATAGGATATACTTCTAAAGGAGCAAAAAGAATAAAGTAGGTAAAAGTAACTGAAACCATTTCATAATCTTCTACACAAATCTCTGTCCTAATCCCTTACTCATTCTTTGGCTAAAAAGGTAATTAGAACAATCAGAGTAGAGAGGACCCTCCTGTGAGCATGGACATCTCTTTTTTTCTGCAAATAAAACATTTCTGCAAAACTGATCACAAATCACTGCAGTTTTCTTTATTACAACTGAAAATGTGACTTTATAAATAAAGGTAGTAAAGTTGATATTCAGCAACCCAGCTATGAAAGACACATCAAGCAAGACACGGTGATGTTTCTGCCTGTGGGCAACAGTCAGTTCTCAACACTTCCCTTGTGCTGTTCCAGCAAACCCACATAAGTATATTAAGTTGTTAAAGTGTTATGATCACATACCCATGTGGCACCAGAAGGTCAGTTGTTCTTCTTTGTAAATACATTTTCTCAGGTGATTAACAGCAGTAGTTCAAAAGAAAGAGAGCCCCGCTGCCCGCAAAGAAGCACTTTCATCCCTGCCCAGTGCAAGTTTTACCACTAAAATACCAGCCTGCCAATGGCTGATCCAGCAGTCACTGTGGTGATGGAAACTCTTCTTAGCCAATAACTATAGAGAGACAGCTTAAGTCACTCCAACCATGGCCTCCTAAGGTAAAGTAGCTGCTGACAGGTAAAGCATCTGTTCCTTTTGCAGTCTGCTCTGTTTACAGCTGATGACCACTAAGCTCTTTCCATGCCTGAACCCTTCTGACCTTCTAATTTGCCTCCCTCTGCACCCACTCTGAATGTTAGAATCAGAACAGCCACTTTTCAACCTGTCCACATGGCTAAAACACAACAGATCAGGAACATCTACCACAATAATGCGATCCACCAATTATTTTCTGTGAAATTATAATTTCAGTTATTTAAAACACCTTGACTTCTCAGCATTCCTGACCTAAAACAAATAGATACACGTGTTATAAATACATTAGGAACTGTAAAAACAAAACCAAAGGGCGACTTCATTTTGTCCACAGTGGATGAGAATAAACAGTGGCATATTTAGGCAGTCTTGAAAACTGAATAAGCAAGCAACAAATAGAAGACAGCAAACACTTTTACACGTCTGGTAATGTATAAAGGGCTATCTCACACACAAGCATTTGGATTTGGAAGCTCTTATTAGCTCTCCTCTGTCATTTCTTTCAAAAAAATAAATATTTAAGAAAAAGAGGACACAGTCCTTCCTGAACTGCAGACGACAAAGACATTATGCACAGCAAAATATTAAAATATTAGATGTTTAATGCTCAACACAGTCCAGTCTGTTCCACTGCTGACATTCTGCAGCTGCATGCAGTCTGAAATTCAAGATTAATAAATCTGTAGATGAGGAAACAAGTCATTAGCATGTCCAGTCAACTTCCTCAAAAAGCCATATATGATTCTTAGTGTCTCAGGAGCCCAGAGACAGCCTGCAAGAGCTTCAGTGGCAGAAGGGATGTACACAAGGTTGTCCTGAGCATACACACCAAGAAATTCAAACTAATCACCTTCCTAGTTACACCAGATCTGCCTCGTTTGTCTACGTCAACTGATTGACAGTAAACTCAGCCCATCCATTTGCAAGTCTGTGTTATAATTTTAGCCACAATGGCTCTGGGTGACTACACTAACACAGGGGTAAATAAAAACATAACACTACTGCCAAAGACAATAACAAACACATAATCAAACCAGAAAGATAATGGGTGAACAAGTGTCAAAGAACAATAAGTGTTATTAATCTCATATCAGGTTGAAAGCCATAGCAAAAAAAGAAACTAAAACGATACAAAGCAGTACAGCATAACAAAACAACCACTCTACTCACTAAACATGTACACAGGTTTATCTTATTGTTATCTTACCAGCTGTAGCCAACTAATTTTTTTTTCACAAAATGTATAAGACCAAACTGTCTGATAAGAGCAGGAGATATAGCTGTGAGAAAGACTTAAATTAGAGAATCACTGCAAAAAATCCTTACTGCAGAGAAATTCAAAACAGCTTTGCAGCAGAAAATGCAGATCACCAGTATGGCTTTTCTCCATGCATTGTGTCATTTTGTTTACAGAATATGAAAAAAATTAGTTAGCACGTAAACCCAGCAATATTATAAAAAACACTGGAATGTTAGCTCTAAAACATTTGTTATTTTACCACCTTAAAACATTTATCAGAAGTAAAGATACGCTTCACTTCTTGTAGTAGGCTAGTTAACTGTTCTGCTGCCATTAGAAAAGCAAAATTGAGGTTATCAACCACTCACAGATTTTTAGCTTTCATTACTCTCCTGATACAGTAGAAATCTAGCATATAGTCCTTTAAGTATTTCTTGATCTTTAGAAATAATTGTTACCAATGGCAATAATACAGAGAGAGATATGTGAAATAGCTACTTAAATCTTGGTGGGGAAAAGCACCCAAAGATAACAATGATATGAAAATTATACAGAAATCCTATTTTAAGGAAGTATCACACGCAAAAACTTCAACAGTTCTATTTGAAGTCTAATGCTGCTACCACAAATTAATTACAGGAATAAAAAAAAAAAAGAAAGTCAAAACTATACCATTAGATATAGCTTGGTTAAAAGAAGTCTAAAAGTCTAACAGATAATATATATATATGCCAGCTTTTTTATCTCAGAAAAGATTACAGAGCCTTAAAGAGTTTCACTCCTAAAGTGAAACTACATGGTAAACTTTGCCAGTTGATAACATTCTAAATACAAACACAATAGAGCCAAGAACATCAAAGGAAATCTAATCTCTTTTCTTACACGTTGAAAAATCTAATCTATAGCAAGATCATGTAATTTTCTTATATATTTTCAATCAGATAGTAAGACAAAAAGGTATGCTGCAAACGAAGCAACCAAAATCCACCAGAGTAGCCTGATTTAAAATAAGGAAAATAAAAAAGGTCATAGTTTTAAGTCAGAAGTAAGCTTTGATTTTACTTGCAATTTTAGTGTCATCAAAACTACTAAATTCATATTTTAAATAACAGCTGAATTTCAGAACTTCTGCTTTGTCACTACAGCTCCTTATACAGCAGCACTTGAACATACTTTAATACTTGCAAAAGGCATAACTTTGTAAGAAGACAAAAATCATATATACTTGAAATATACCTACCTTCCCAATGTTTTAGCTGTCTTCTCACACCAGCTTTCTACTTGTGAAATGAAGTGTCATGAAAATTAGGTGTCACGAAAAACTTCAGCAGCAAAATGAAAAAACACAAACACCAGCAGAATTTTTCTCTATCTAGGCTTTCCAGTCAATTTTCTGTGCATGCCTTTCATCCTTGCCCCTCCTCCTCCCACTATAAATCTATCCTACAGAAGAGGCAAGATGCCCCAGCCCTTCCCAGATGTGGTATGCTGGCTCCAGTAAGATACAACCAGTCATGGTACAAAAAGCCAGAAAGAGCTCACACACTCACCCTCCTTAATCTGTTTCTAGAATCTCTTGGCTGTGTTGTGAAAAATTACCAGAGTAATCAGAACAATCTATGGTACAACAAACAGTCAAAAAAAAAAAAAAAACCAACAAAAAATCTGTGTTCCATCCTCATGCAGTTGTTTCTCCCTGCAGCAAGCTTGCACTACCAACCCAAGCAAGAACTTGCACAGCATGCTAAAACTGAAGTAGGCCTATGCTGCAAGACACATTTCTTGCTCCTAATGTTCCAGGTGAGGGAGTTTCAATTGCACATGGTATATATGCCTAGTTTTCTGTTGAGTTCAGTCATCTTCCTGCTCTGTTGACTTCAGCTTGATAATAAATGAAACAGATGATGCCTGAGATAAAAGTAGCACAGTAAGAGAATGTGCATTTGCCAACCATAGATAGAGACTTCAGAGCATTCTGGATAATAAATAACTATGTGTTCAAAGAAAGTAGTAAAAAATCAGGCATAATAATTCAAGGAAATATTGTTGAAACTAGAAAGAAAAATAGTGCATCTACCAATTCAGGTCTCTATCCATAGTCCCCTTGTCACATACCAAATTTCCTCAGCTACCTTGCCAACAAGTTCCATCTGTTTTCTTCTGGATTATTTCTGCTTGCCATCATTTTGTACACAGACTACTGAAAGCAAAGTTAAGTTATCTCAACACAATGGACAACACATCCCATTGACTGCTCCAGGGGAAAGAGATGGGTTGAATTTCATAACTTTCAGATGTCTGCATGTAAACAAAGTTTCTGAATAAAAAGATGGAACTGACTACAGTAGGGAAAAAATTCTCTTAACATAAACTTCTGCTTTTGTTACATCAAAAACCACTTAGCCTCTACCCAGCAGATACACACAGGTGATTTAGAGACCATTTCTGTGGTTTAATCTCGGATAGACTCAATGCAAAAATTAATTACTACTCAGTAATTGAATTCATGTGGAGAAGTTTGAATATTTCTTGCCTCTGCAACAGGAATGATTATTAATGCACAGAACACCACAAAAATGCTGTGTTCTCAGGTTTCCTCCAAAGCCAGTTTCTCATAATCAAAATACACCATTATTTTTAATCCTGTTTTTATCCTTACCTCAGCCTTTCCTCTTCTTTCTTACGGAGGCTGAAATCTCGCTGAACCACCTGGAGCACATGCTCTGCTTCTTCATCAGTCAAGCCAGAAAGGTCCAGTTTTCTCCCCATTCTGCACCAGGTCCTGGATATGAATAACTATAAGGAATATCTGAAATCAGAAAAAGAAAATAAAATAGAAAAATAAATTGAAAGCACTCATAGTTTTCACAAGTGTGCGGAGATCACAGGCACAAAAGAAAGCTGCTGCCATAAACATCAGAAAAGAAAACATTTGAATCTTTTTGCTGGAAAACACCTTTTACACTGAGTCCAACCACTAACCCAGCACTGCCCAGTCCACCATTAAACCATGTCCCTAAGTGCCACACCTGCACATCTTTTAAATACCTTCAGAAATGGCAACTCAACCACTTCCCTGGGCAATCTGTTCAATGTTTGACAAACCTTTCAGTGATGGAATCACATCTAAAATCCCATCTAAACTTCCCTTGTACAACTTGAAGGATTTATTTCAGAATTATTTGTCAGGTTCCACACACTGAAAGCAATCACCCCCCATTCAGATATAAATGAAAAAGATAAATTATTTGGGATAATAAAAGATGCTGAGGACAGACCTCAGTGTAGTTCTCAAAAAGGAACATGCTTAACTAAGTCAGGTCAAATCAGGTTTATACATTTCTTAAGATTTTATAAAACTGCTTGCAGTGCAATCCCTGCCACTGTCTATGAACAGAGAACATATTCTGCTGTAACACTCAAAAATGTTTTATACTGCCAACTAAGAAATCAGGAATTATTTTAAAGCACCATTTATAAAAGTAAGCACATAAATTTTAAATTAATTTCCCAGAGTGACTGAAAAGATTTAGATGTCACTATCTATATTTAGATGTCACCACTACAAGGTTGGAGGAGAAAAAGAAGTAGTTAATATTATGTGTGAATTGAAGGTACTATAAAGTTTGAACTAGAGCTTGGTCCATTAAGTTTCACTAATGAAATTTGTTCTAATTTATTTTGTCATGACTTTTACTCATTTAATTGAATTCTCATGAATTCAGCTCTCAGTATTAACTTGTGTCACTTGATTTATGCAATTATTTGGGCAATCACAGAGGTGTCCATCTCCACGTTGTGTTACAGCTTTAGAAGCATAAGACAGTCTTTCCATCTTTGTTATGAGCCCTCAGCAACGTACATAATAACGATAAATGCATTACAGTTCCTACCACAGAATACAAGAGGAAACTATTACTGACCCTTCATCCTTGGTGAGTGGCAAGTGGATGAGGCTATGTAAAGAATCTAAGCTGGTTCTGGCTCAAAAATACCATACCTCTAAGGAAAACTGCTAAGGCGTACAATTAAGTGCTCCAAGTACTACTGCGAGTAGAAGCATGGGGGGGAAAGTCAGTTTTATTTTCTCAACATTTATTTTGCTACTCAGATAATGATGTGGGATGTGGTTGATTGGGTTTTGTTGGTTTGTTTTTTTTTTTTTTTTTTTGTTGGTTTGGTGGAGGTTTTTTAGTACAATATTTACCTTTCTACAATTATCTGATTACCATTCTTCAAACAAGAAAAACACACACACACACAAAAGGAGGGAACTGCGTATTTTTGGTTAGGCTGTTTTGGTTAAGCTATTCATGAAGTTTATTCTAAACTCCTTGCTCAGGAAAACAACACTTCACTAAAACCAAGCTGATGGTACACAAGCTTAGGTGAAATCAAGATGACGATGCCTCCAACAAGATATATGTTCCCTATACAGATGAAAAAAAAGGTCACAGTGTTCTAGCTTGACTCTGAATCTACTAAGGAAGACGACAATGAGTATTTAATAAAGGCTTTAAAAATTTGTTTCTAAAAAAAATTGATTTGCATAGAAGAAAAGTGCCAAAGAAACAAATGGCTCTATGTAGTCTTCATTAATCTCACTTGCAAGACCAAGAATATATGTTTAAATTAAAGATTGGCTAAAACATAGTGAGAAACTACTGGCAAGATGGTTTTGTTTCAATGCCACATGCGCATAAATCTTCTCAAAATTTTCAATGAAATATTAAGATTTTTCCTCTGTCCTTAACGCCTACAGTACTTGCACCAAAACCTCACTGAGCACTGGCAAGGAAAAGAAAAGGGTTTGCTGAGGTAACATTGTGTTGAAGCTCAAAGACAGAGCATGAAATGTCCTGGGACACATCCTCCCCTTCAGGCTTAGGGATATCTGCTCAGCTCTTCCCAAAGAAAGCAATTGAGTGCAAAGGTATCTCTGCCTTTCTGAAAGCATGGAAAGGCTTCACTAAAGGAGAGACACATCCATGGGAAGTAAGTAGGACTTTTCCAAGTAACTTTTTTCATGCATATACACTTAAAATGAAAATATAAGATGCACAGTAAAAGGAAATAAAACCTTTTTAAGCAATTCCTGGAGCCAGCAGAGACACCTGCATGCTAGGGCTACAGTCTTCTGAGACATGAGATGATGAAGGTAACTGGAATTTCATCTTTGATCTCCTAGTATCTTAAGCATCAAGACAACAACTGGAATTAACATTTTCATAATAAGTTCTCCCTTCAGGTCTTCATCAAAACCCTTTTGGAAATTGTTTAAAAACCAGTAATGTTTTTCCCCAGATGCAAACTGATGCACCAGTAAAGAAAATTGTCCCTTTGATTCAACTGCCAGTGCTGATTGTGACCATGTATTAGAAAGGGGAAGTTTACCCCTAGGTTTGGGAATAAGTGGGCAGCCCCATCACCTCTAATTTTTTGGGCCTGCAAAGACTTCATTACAAGTATATATGCTTTAAAATCAAAAGCAACTTTAACTTTAGACTTTCTTGTGGCTTAGTTCTCTATGGTATTCTCAGTTTGCATTCCAATACTACATTAACCTCTAAGGAATGCTGTGTGTTTTCCTAGGAAATAATTTTTCATCACATTACTAAATCACCTCTGATCTGGGAGTATCACAGCAGTTTATAAATATTTATGAACAATTCTCAAAAGTCCTTTCTGTGGTAGATCCAGACTATGCATTTTAGAAATTCACAATGGCAAATCCTCTAGAGAAAATGTAACAAGTTACACTTAAAGCTACCTTAAAACACACAAAATAGCTTCCAAGCCTAAAATAACTTCTGGCCTGAATTAAAATAACTTACATGAGGCTGTTCAGATGATTGCCTTCATGAGTACTTCTTTGGTAAATCTCAAACTGAATACAAAATCTAAGATCTCACAGACTTTACAAGGAATAATATCACTCCCTAGAAAACTTTTATTCAACAAATTAAAACACTGTAACAGAAAAGCCTAGGCTTACAAGACACGATTGGGTACTATTTGAGTAATACTCTAATCTTCACATTACTTACAGTCTATTTTAAAATCTAATTAAAACTTCCACATTGAAAACCTTTCTTGAGTTTAACCTTAACTACAAAGCCAAACCCCAGCAAAAAGAAAAACAAGTAAATGAAAGGTTTTTCAAGAACTGCAAGCAATGCATGGTTTTAACACAAACAAGGGCATTAACACAAGAAACAAGGGCAAGTAGTACATTTCCTACTCACCCATATGACAGCTAAGCTGTTTAGACTTGGAGTCTCAGCAGATGATTAGCATTACTGGGAGGGTGGGTGAAAAAAAAAGTTTTTTGGGCTAAGTGACAACTAATATTTAACACAGATTCTTGGCTTGACAAAGAACTACATCATAAAGTTAATTATGCAAGTGGTCACACTGAACATTGTACAACACAGACCTCTTGGTTTTATGCTGTAGCAAAGCAATCAGCACTAGTGAGGCTGCATCCAGACTCCTGTGTCCAGTTTGGGCCTTCCCAGGACAAGAAAGATACTCATGGCCACAATGATGGTTAAGAGACTGGAGCACCTTTCATAGGCAGTGATGCTGGGAGTATTAGGACAGCTCAGCCTGGAGAAGAGAAGGCTTGGGGGGTATATACAGTGGGTATCTGGAAAAGAGCTCTCCAAACAAGAATATCCTACAATTCTTTCAATTTCTGAGCACATATTTAATCAAGATTTTACTGGTTGTCACAAGACAGTATAAGTTTTGCTCTAAAATGTTGTTGATATGCATTGATGAAACGTAACACCTGAGGAACCAAGACCACAAACTCCTTCAACCCAGTCATCTGCAATTGAAATATTTCATATACAACACCTTTCCCCCCCATAGTCTCAGCTTTAGAGTCACCAAACTCTTCATCAGAACTGTTCTACTCTGTTTTGCTACTCTACCACTTCGAAAATTTCCAGGTAGAAGATCAAGAAGAAACCTACTAGTAATTATATCTTTGCTTCTGTCATCAACAAGCTCATCTTGCCTTCCTTTAGCAGTCTGTCAGGACCCAAATAATACTGCTCAATCTTTCTTGTCATTCTTTCCAGAATTCTTTTAGTACTATAAGAAATTCCTTGTATAATCTTGCTGGTGAACATTTTCCCCTTTTAAATCATACAAGAATAGTCACCTTTCTAAGACAGAGAGGAAGACGAGTACTTTGTCCTCAACAGAGTTCCTTCACCACCCTCGTATTTTAAGAAGTTTTGTTTACTGAATTGTCCAAAAGAAGTTGCTACTTTGATCATGTGAAGCCATTATGATAATTTTAAAAGCAAACATCACAAAACTGTGACATAATGTCATACTCTTCATTTGAAAAATAAAAGGTAATAGTGCTTTGAGTTACGTCAACACACTTGAATAAAACAGACTTCAGCCACAAGCCAACAATTTAAAAACATCACTGTCCAAAGTAAGTTCTACTACAGCTAGCACATCATTAAGTCCAAAATGAGGCATAATTAACTCTGGCCACAGATTTGTTAATCTTTTTTAAACTCCAAGAATGTCTAGAAGCTTGAGTAAAAAACACTGAGTATTCTTCTCTTTACACTCAAAATGAACAAAAGTCTCAAAATAAGAAAAGGGAAAATATACTCATCAGAAATAAAAGGTCATCTCTTTGATTGAAAAATTTAATACAACCCACCTGACTTCAACATGAGATTGACTCCTATCTGGTATATCACATTTTAAATGAGATGTAAGATAAAGATATCAAAGACAATGTTATTCTTTGTACCCACACTGATTTTAGCTGAGTTTTACTGCACATATTTTCTGGTCTACAACCAAAGCAAAAAAAATTATCTTGCTTTCAGCCTTGGACTAATTTTATGAGAGATTTGCAAGCAGCAAAACAAATGGCTGGCAAGTTCCTGGGCAAAGTTACATTTGTTTCACTGGAGAGTGTGAGGGGTAAAGCAGCAGGTTTTAAAACATGAAGTTCATTCAGTTCCTTCAGGGAGAAATGTTTCTTATTAATGCAAGTTATTACAATACTTGAATGTACATTTATCTAAAATATTGCTGGAACATACCATAATGGGCAAAACTTTAAACCTTACAGGTCAAAGGTTAGTACTGCATAGTTTTAAATTTTAAGCTATTTAGGAAATAGGAGTTTCACACTCTTCTTCTTGCTTCTATATTTTATGTTATTTTAAGTACTGAATATGAAATAGCAGAATGTCCTGGTGACAGCTGGGAGAGAGCTCATTTTCTTCTTAGTAGCTAGTGGGGTTAAACCATGACACAGAATTAATAATATTAGTGAAGTCACATTCCATTCAAGAAAGAATGGCATCTCTCATATAAGGATAGCACTCTCCTAATGGCAGAGCACAGCACATAAAAGTGTTTCTAAAACATAGAACCTGTTTTATTTAAATAGGAAAAAAAATTTAGAAAAGACTAAAGGTTGCACTGTAGAACCTAATTTGTCATCTACCTCTGAGGGTTCAAAAAAAGTCATATTAAAAAAGAGAATCTGTATAGCAACTAATGACCATTTTATACTTGTACATCAGGCCTACAACTAATACACAAGTACAAATCTCATTGGGGATTCAAAATGTGATACAAAAGCTAAACTGATGGACCAGAATAATTTTCTCACTGGTAAAACTGAGTCAAGTCTTATCAAAAATCCCTGCAGCTGCTAAAGATCATAGCTTATCTGGCATATACTGATTTCACATATTTCACATGCAAGTGAATTTCTACTTAGCGTATATTCTCATTCTACTTCAGTCTCCTCTTCCATTGTTTATGTGAATTTAGGCAAATCATGTTCAGTTCTATTTTCTCTATTTAATAGCAACTGTCTTATGGAAGAATGCGTAAAGATGATGGGTCTGACAATATTCTGACTGTGTGAGACTGACTATCACTCTTCCAGAAATGAAGAAGACAGCTTGGAGAAAAAGACAAAATTGGAGCAGTAATATGCTGACACACAATTGTATCTTGGATGATTTGCCTCTTCTCCATGTGCCTTCAATCCAAAGCATGAAATCCAGCTCATTACTGTAATGGACTGTCAACCAACTCCAGAGTGAATCATCACAGGCCAGCAAGAAAGCCAGCGTGTACACTTAGGGAATGCAACTGATCCCAAACAGTCCAACACAAGCAGAAATTTGCACATTTGTAAGCACAAGACTGCAGGGCTTCCCTTTGAATGCCTAACCTGCAAATTGGGGCTCAGAGCTTAATTCTATATGCCTGGACTCCCTGCACAGAGAGAGCAGCAGCCACTGAACTGAGTTATGCCTCTTCCACCTTTGCATCAAAACACAAACCAGAACACACCTGGCAAATCAGGCTTCACACTGTACTTGCTAAGCTTGAGCCAGCATGAAGAGAATACAAAACAAAAAGCTCATTTGTACTCCTACCTCTCCCCTTAGCGTCAGCTCAAGAGTGAGGACTGCAAAAATGCATTCACCCACCTGAGCTTTATTACACATGCCACAACTTTTCCTGAGACACCTGTAGTCCCAGCATTTCACAATCAATAGCACTGAAATGAGTTACATGGATTGAAGGGAGATGAAAGAAACAGTGAATACTTCTTGGTTCCTTCAAAGAATTGCAGGGTTTCTCTCTCATTCTAAGAGGCAGACAGAGAAGTGAGCACTTACTTTACCAGTATAAATACATGCAAATACCAATCTAGTACTGGCACCCAGAAAAACTCAGGTCAGATGCCAGATTAAGTCTGGGAAGGCTCAATTGTTTATCTCCCTCCTTGCGGAGGAAGAGTGGGAGGAGCCCTCATCAATGCCTGTAAGTATCTGAAGGTGTGGGGGGAGGATGCCAAGAGGAGGTTTCCAGGCTTGTCTGGGTGGTGCCAAACAACAGCACAATAGGCAAAGGGCAGAGATTGATGGTCAGAAGTTCCACCTGAACATGAGGAAGAGGTTCTTCAAGCAGGTGATCACACACTAGAACAGGCTGCCCAGACAGGTTGTGCCATCTCCCTCACCAGGAATACTCAAAAACAACCTGGATGCAATCCTGTGCCACGTGCTCTAGGATGGCCCAGCTTGAGCAGGGACGCTGGACCAGATGACCAGATAGGCCCTTCCAACTTGACCCATTCTGGATATTACTGTGCAGATCCCTATTTCAGATGCCAACATCCTGTTTTCCTGTATGGCCTGAAGCAACTGAATGATACAGAAGGTCCCCTGCCACACAAGCTGTGGAGCAGCACATGACAAGTATGCGTATCAAAGTTAAATGCCTTCCCCTATACCACAGCAGTCACTATTAGAACAACTAGAGATAACATGCAATAAACTAACCAAGAAAATAGGTCCACTAAGATAAGTTTTTCAACTCCACAATGCCAGAGCATCACTATTGAGTTAAGTGGTGATAAAGCTTCTCATCTGAGTTATTAACATCTTTAATGTGTAAAAAAAAAAGAGAGAAAAGGTGAAGCTTTTGTCTAAACTGAAACAGCTCTGGAAGCACTACACATTTTGCATCTGAGTTTAATTCTGCATTTCAATAATACAGGCAAAATAGTTATGATAATTTAAGAAACTCATCATAACTTGAAAGCCGTATTGTGATTAATTCTTACAAGCTACAAAAGTAAACAATTAAGTGTGCATTGCTTGACTGCTACTAAAACATCCATAATATAAAATCCAACCAATACACAAACATACCATAGGCATACTTAAACTATCCTATACAGTAAAACTGGTATTTTTCCCTACAACATCTGTTGCACTAATTGATATCCCTCATCCCTCTTATGAAATACCACCCATGTACATATAATTAAAATTTATCCAAGAACTAAACTTTCACTGAGAGAATCTTCCTGCAGGACTAGAAGAAAGACAAAAGTTCTATTTTTAGAGGTAAGAAAATGCTTCCAACAGCAGTTGCCACAATGAGGCAGTATTCTCTAGTGCTGCCAGATGTGAAAACAAATTTAATACAGTAAATCACTGTTAATTCAAACCACTGACAGGAAATCCCACTGCAAATTACTGAATTTTACAGATTAGCAAGTAAATTAACAAAATAAAAAGCTAAAATAAATTCCTAAGACTGTGCCTTCCACATTCACTGTGACATTTGCAAAATGCTTCTAACCCTGATTTACCCTCGAAGAAGCAAGAATCACAAGATACACAACAATGAAGTGAAATGTATAAAGTCACATCTCCCATTTCACTTAGACTTTGTGACGAGCTGCAGTTGGCTGACACACACCGTATGCCGAGTGCACTGTAAAAAGGGTTTCAGTAGCAGGTTGTCTTTGGTTTGTTTAGGTAACCATTTGTCAAGTGACATAAGACATGAATTAGAGCCGGAGCTTTAGAAAGCCTGTGAACACCAAAGGACCTGGGTTAATCTGCCAGGTGGGGGAGTTAATGGATCCGTTTGTTGACACTGGGACCTACTCCACACTGTACCCAGAGGACACTGCTTTGGACCAGTGCTCAGCTGATTTTTTTTTATATTGACACTGCACAATGGAGATAACCTGAGCCTAGACCAATAAACACACACCTGAAGTTCTGATCATAAATTTATACAAATAAAGCATGTTTATATTCAAGCAGAATACACAGTCAGTTATTCTCTGGAGTTCAAAGGCCAACTTCAGTGTCAGGTTTTGACTGCTGCTTCACTGATATTTGGAACCAAACTGGAGTAGAATCACAGCTCCTTTAGTTTTAACTACAGAACCAATTCACCCTCCTACCGGCCCAGGAAATCATCCAGCCAGCACACAGCCCTTTTTGAGTCCCACAGAACTTATTATTTGAACAGCACAACCAAGTCAAGCCACCACCTTTAGGAACTAACTAGGGCTCCTCACTTAATCATGTGTGGAACCCAAGTCCACAGTATTTCCAATGATTTGCCTGTTTTGACCTGTGATACTACCTTGGAGCAGGAATTTGAAACCTTATCATTAAACATTAGAAAAGAAGTGGGAGACAGAATAATCAGGCTTGTCCTCCTCTAGAGGCAAACTGCTTTCTGCTCATTCGGGACTCAATTCATGGTTTCTCTGCTTGCAGTGATCAACACATGGATGATTTTTGTCACTTTTAGATCAAGACCAACTGAGATAGTGAGAAACAACATCACTTTTTTGAATCCTCCTCAAAGCTCCTTCAATTGTTTTTGAAACCTGATGGTGCTCCAGTTCACACACTGTGATTTAACTTGAATCCAAGTCACGGTCTGTCAAACAAATATCAAAGCACTTATGACAGAAAGATGCAAGCGCTGAGATAACTTCAGAAAGCTACACCAAGCACTCCTGGGGAGGATCCCTGAGAGGCAAAAGGATTCAGTTCTCATAAGGGGAAAAAAAAAGTAATAAATTTCTTGCAAGTTTAACAATGGATAGAAAAATAGGTGCATCCCTGAAATTTGAGGTATTTCTGGTCAGTGCTAGTTGCATCCCTGTCAACTGCACTTTAATCATTCACTGCACATCCACGCTGTAGCAATTAATCTTGATGACACAAACCAGTGGGGTTTTTTTTATTATCCTGGGACACAAAATCCTGTTCCTACAGCTCAAAAGGGGCCAGAAGAAAACCCCATTACAAACATCTTCTGTCCCACAAGTAATGCCTAATAAGCAAAGAATAAGCTCTTGTATTCGTTTCAGAAGAGATAAAATTCATCACAAGAGCAGAACAGAAAGTTTATTCCACCAGTTATAAACATATATTGCTTTCAAGAAGGAAAACAACTGATTATGTGCTGTCTTTCTCCAAGAGCAGAAAGCTGGTTTACAACAGCAGAACCACCTATTATTCTGCATGGCAACAGGTGGAGGGTGCTGGGGAAGGGATTGCTTGGTTATTAATAAAACCCAAAGACCTCAGGATATTGCCTGGCTTCAAGACTCATTAAAGACAGTGGGAACGCCATGAACTTGCACAGCCTTTGAGTGAGCCTACACTTCAGATTGCTACCACAAGAAGATACTACACTTTCTACAGAAAATTATCTCTGCACCCTTTAAACAGACTTAATCCAGAAACTACGGCTGCCCCATTTATTCTTCTCCATCAATAAGCAGCCCATTCTGCAAAAAAGAGTCTAGAAAGAGCTTCTTGAAACTGCTATATAGCAGAACTTGAGCATGGGTGCTCAGCAAGAGGACAGGATAGAGTTGCCTGTCTGCAAACTCAATGCCAGCAAAACTCCAGAAAACTCCAGAACTGATTACCATGAGCCAACGGGGACAATGCCATTCAAAGTGTCTCACCAAGACTGATCTCCACAGTAGTCAGCTCCACCCCAATGATATTTTATTTGGAGGTATACTTTGCCTTGAAGAATGTGTATTTCACTTCCTGTGGTAATGCTTTATATCTTAAAACAACCAGTACATAGAAATAATTCCAATAATCTGAATACCAAACATCAATATTAGTTTTTCTTTTTCTGATCATCAATGGATCAAAAGATAAATGAAGCATAAAATGATAAAAAGTAACAAGAGATTTTGTTTCTTTTACTCAGTTCAGGAGGTACTTGGTCAGTAAAAAATTGCTGCATGAGGTGTTTTACTAGTAGAACACACTTTAAAAAGTATTATATATACACATAAACACATTGCTGTGGTATTGAAATTTAATACATATTGGCTTGGAAATTTATTGTGTTTCTATTCCCTGAATAGTATGCATAAGATCTAAAAATCTGTCATTATTGCAATATGCTGATATTAGCTTTTGACCAATCAAGCCATTGCAGTCTTTATACCCTCTTCATCTATGATAAAGCTGCTAACGTTTATGATTAAACTGCTTTTCACTACATGTGCATCATTTATTTATTTTCAGGACACAGGATGCCAAACATAATGTTGATTCACAGAAAATGAAGTTTTAAAAAATACAGCATGGCATTTGTCTACAAGATTGTTAAAAAAAAGAAAAAAGCATGTTTTAACTGAAAGTTAAACAGCAAGCACATCATAATCACTAGCCTACCACATGAGTGGCAGAACTTACTGGTGTATCAGATATATATGGGAGGTTTTCCTCTTCAGTTTCTGTAAATCCACAACATTTCAGGCACAGGCATCTTTGACTAATCTCACAGAGAGATGTGCAAAATTAGACCACTGCTTAAAATCATATCAAATTACACTGTATTTAGCCCTTCTGTAAAATTGCCTGGTTTTATCATAACGGTGAAGTTTCTTTGGTAAATTGAGGAATAGTATGGTGTGCTTCACTTCACACCAAAATATAGCATTCACCTGCCTCATCCTTAAGCCCTAAAAGCTTCTTCTGAAAGTAAGCTGCTATAAATCTCTGAGTATAAGAAACTTGGAGCTGTTTTATTCTCTGGCTGTCAGTGGTTCACAGGTAAGTCAGAAGCCTTTATTATCTCTAAGAATCTATCTAAAAAAAAAAAATAACCTACCTGAATCCAAAAGGAAGGTGAATAAAGCATTCCACAGGAAGGCAGCAGTAATCAGCTCAAACAATTCAATGGGTTTTCTCAATGAGAAAAGCTGTCCCTGTGGTTTTCATTGAATTATATTCAGCTAGATTCTTTCAACTTGTCCAGCTTTCCAAGGGCAAGTTAAGGTGGTTTACACTGCCAAACCACGGTTTCCAGCCTTATAACAATAGGGCATGTTAATGCTGGCAGCAATACAAAGGAGTCGCATTTTCATACCAATGTACTGTTTATGAACAATAGTGCACTTGGTACATACAGCCTTGCTCCATCATCACCCATGCATGCTTTGGGGATTTTTTTTTTCTTTACTTAAATGCAAGCCATTCAAGTGTTCTGTTTACTGCAACTATGAAGTGAGAAGGGTGAACTCCTACTGTGCTCATACACTTGGGTACACTCTATGTAGTGCACTCAGATGTATTCATCAGGTTAGCATGGAAGCAAGAAACCAACTCAGGAAAATAAATGAAAGTTCTAACTCAGTTTTCTACATCCAGACAGCAGTGGTTCAGACGAAGACAAAAAGGCACTACCCTGCCTGAAAAGACAATATTGTGTCATTTGAACATGCAGCAGGTCCAAGAAGCAAATCCTGTCACAGGGTGTAGTGCCCTAAGTACATCTCACCCCTGTGAGGGCTACCAGGGTGGAATTGACTTGTGTGCATTCTCACCACTGGCAATTAACTAACATATCACACTCCCCTGTTTCTAACTGCAATCTACTAAGTCACCTGACAAACTCCCCAGGAAGGCTACACAAGAGCCAAGTACCTTTTTAAATGCTCAGGCATAAGGCATCAGTAAATATGCTCTGATACAATCTGATACCTGAGCAACGACAGGTATGGCAGTAGCCTGAGGGGCTACGTACAAGATACAGCATCTTCTGCTTTTTGCACAGCTCTGTTCATTTCCTAAAGGTAGAATTAAGCAGCAAACACTACTGTTTGACATTTAACAGCAGGGGCTTAGTCAGTGGTCCCAAAGCAGTTAACGGAGAACAGCTATCACCATAAATAAGCAGCTATAAACACCTGTCCAGTTTGATGACAGTCCATCAAAATCAGGAAGATGTCTGGTAATATGAGAACTAGACTAACTATCCTTCCATTCTCTCTCTCTAGCCTTCCAGAAAAGGCTTACAAAAGGAATGAGTGAAAGCCTTTATTGCTAAAATCTTAGCTGTGCCTATTATAAAAAACTCCTGGCTCCATAGGGAGGCAGCTACCCACCTTTTCAGAAACGCAGGAAATAGTAAAATGGTAGGTATGAGGCAAAAAAAAGCATAATTTGTCAAAATAGATTGCTAGTTACAGTTAATGTCCCCGCAAACACGCTTGAGGAGTGACACACACGCGCTATAAGGCATTCTGCAATCTAATTCGGTTATGCTTGCCTGAAACATAACACAAATCCCAGCACAACACAGGCTCCGACTTAATTAGATTCCCTAAGAAAAGTCAGTCTGAGCCATATGGTATTTTCCTCAGCAGTTACGATAAACTGACCTTGATACTAGGAAAACGCACGCTGCTTCTGTCTGAGGCATAAATTACAAGCGCAGCGTGGCGGGATGCTCCCACGAAACGGGGACAGCGGCAGCGCCACGCTGAAACCCTCTCCGGGCTCCCGGGGAAGTTGATCAGAGTAAAACACTCCAATGATAAGGATGATGATGATGCACTGCAGTGACAGCGCTCGAAGAGCCACGCGGCCAGCAGAACACCACGAAGCTGCTCAGACATCTGTCCGGTAATTAAAGCACAGCCTAATGCCGCGCTGCCGCGGAGGAGCGGCCCGCCTCGCCCCTGGACGCCGCGGAGAGCGGCGGCCCCTCGGCCACCGGCCCGCCCGGACCCCCGGCCCTGCCCGGCCCCTCCCCAGCGGCGCGGGGCCCCCCACGGCCCGAGCCCGGCCGGCCCCGACGGGCGCTGCGGCCCCGCACCTCGGCCCTGCCGCAGGCCGCCCCACGGCGCGCCCGGCCCCGCGCTGCCGCGGCAGGGGGGCTCCCAGCCCAGCCCAGCCCCGGCCCCGGCCGTACTCACCCCCGGCCAAGTGCGAGGGCTGCACCGCAATGGCAGGCGGGCGGGAAGCGCCTCGCTCTGGGGCACGGGCAGAGGCACCGCCGGCGGCTGTGCCCCGTCCCTCATGCACAGCGGGGTCTGCGGCCGCCCCGCGCCGGCCCCCGGCCACCAGCTACGCGGAGCCGCCGGGCACAGGTGCCCCGATCCCGCTCCGCACCGGCCGGTGCAAGGCGAAAGCCGCTGTCTCCTCCCCTCCTGATGCTGCTGCTTCTGCCGCCGCCGCTGCTGCTGTCGCTGTCGCCTTCAGCCCTCCCCGCCCCGCCGGACGCGCCGAGTGCTGCTGCGGTGCCAGCGGCGGCAGCTCCCGCCGCGCACCGGCACCTGCCCGGCCGCTGCCGCCAATCGCCGGCAAGGGGCCGGGCAGGGGCGGAGGCGGCGCGGCCGGCAGGGGCGGGATTTGCGCGAACCTCCGCGCCCCGGTGCGCATCCATCCCCAAAGCTGCGCCCCCGACCGGCAAGGACCGCGCTCCCGCCGCCCCGGCGAGTGCCCCGGGGCCGCCTGTCACTGTCACACCCGCCGGCCGGGGAGGACACCTGCGGCCCGGCCGCCACCTGAGCCCCAGCTGGCCGGGAGAGGCACAGGTGCTGCCCGGCGGTGCCTGTCCGGGCCCTGCCGGGTGCGGGCCGCCCGTGGCGGGTGTCTAGCAAAGGAAAGGAGAGGCCGTTTTGTTGGCAAGGGACGAGAATTCCATCCGTATGGATGCGGCGCACCGGGCAGTCGTAAGGAAGGTGCGGCCTGGTCAGTCGCTCATCTCATCTGTGAGTCACTGCTGTAAAGTGGAAGCGCTTTTTTATGTCCTGAATCACTGCAGATTTTATTGTATCAGGCTAATTACTTTTCTCCTGGGATTATTTTTCATTCCCCTTTTTTTTGTTGTTGTTTGGTTTTTCCATGCTTGCTTAACTTCATTTTAAAGTAGCTGCAGCTGTTCACTGCAAGGTATGGACTTATTTGATCTCAGCCAAAGTGCTCTGTCAAGACAGATGAATTCAATAAACTTTGGCAGGTGTTCAAAGAAAACATTTTCTGGGAGAGCATTTTTGTTTACATGAATTTCACGGTATAACAAATTAACTGGTTTAGCAAACGTTTACTTCTATGCTAACCTACACTTGCCTCTGTTAGTAAAATGGGTGCCACTCCGTGAGGCAGACATCACATTCATTTTAAATGTGTATGCAAAGAACAAACAAACAAAAACAACTTTAGAAAGTACTCTGCATCAGACATCACTTTGTATTTCCCAAACACATCTATTGGTAAATACATGTCTCAGTGTTTCCCAAACAGAAGAAATTTCTTCTTTAAATAAAACAAGAAAATGAAGCAGTCATTTTCAGCAGTAACATTTTTTCAAGAGCAACACGACATGGCAACAAATCAGGGATTGATTTAAACAATAGGTCACACATTGCCTGTGTTAGAAGAGTAAGCGATAACACACTTGAGCACTTTTAATAATTGGAAAAAGATCTGGATAGAAGCCCCTCTCCAATATTCTAGCTGAAACATTGGAAGAATAATGTTTTAAAGTCAGCCACCAATACCAGTAATTCTAGAATGCTTATGATTATAGAACAATGAAGTTAAACAGATAAAACTGTCTGAGATCCTGCTCCTCACACTCAAGCTACTAAGCTAATACTGAGTTCAAGAGTAATGTCTCGCCCATGCCTCAACATTCTGCAGTTAGGTACATAGAGTGTATTTTCCTTTCAAGGTAATATTTCACATTTTCACCACTGGAGATAAAGCATTGGACTTGAGACCCTTCATTCCACACCAGTACAGTAACCAATACATTTTTACATGTTTACATGTAAATCAGTATATTTTTCATCTTTACATTTACATGTTTTTACTGCAACAGTACTCCACAGGGAAGGCATTAATCAGTGACACAGATAAGCCAGCTGCTAACAACTGACAGAGTGCCGCTGAAAGAGGGAACCACGCAAAACTGAAGAAATACTGTAATTACCTTGTGGCCACTGTGCTGGAATTCTCAATTTGACTGTATGTCTCCCCACCGTACTTGTTAAATGCTCTATTTGTCCTCATCTACAGGTTTTGGTGTCTCACTTGGAGAGAAAACAGCTTCTCTTTACATCTGTAGCAGGTGGCAGGTGTTCCACAGAAAAAAAAAAAAAACACCCAAACTTGCATAAAATCTCTTTTTTCACCCCTACAAGCCAAATTATAAGGGATGGATGGGTAAACTGAGATATGCCAGGCTTTCCCTGAAATCACATGAGATACAGCCATTGACTAATAAAAATAAGTATCTAAATAAGCCTGCAGAATAAACAGAAGTCAAAGGAAGAGAAACTATCCAGAGGCAAGTCCCTAGTGGTGGCATGGCAATTTTTACCCCATGAGCAGCACATGCCCAAGCACCTTCCCACCCAGTGCCTGGCAGTTACAGAGGGGAGCAGAGCACTGAGAGGTGCAAAGGATACAGGCAAGAGTGAGTGGTCATCAGAAAAAGAAGACTGCCCTGCACACTTATTTCACATCCTATAGCTCTGAAATTCCCCATTCTCCATATTTTGACAACAGTTAAGATAAACTACAGACCATGCAATGTTTCAGTGATAATTACCTCAGTGTGGAGACAAGCAAAAAAGAAGTCGGGCCCAGGGAACACATGTGTAGTAACAGCAACCATGGTGCTGTTTAGGCAGCAGCATGAGAAAAGTCTTGCAAAAATGGGAGGTAGATCCAGTAATAATGGGGTGCAGGACAAGAAAATAATGTGTTTTCTTGGTGGTAAGTTTCTCTTGTCACAATACAGCCTTTTTCCATAAAGAAAAAAGTCATCCAAATGCAGACTGAAATAAGCAGGCTGGTATTGCTTGTAATGCTCAGCACTAAATCCAGTGATGCCATAACAGTGGCTACAAGGCTGCAGTGGCCGAGAGGTGACTCCTCAGGCTGTCCCCAAGCTGTGCTGTGTAACCAGCTGGCTGCACTGGTGTAAGGAGGTCAGGGCAGCCTGTGGGACCCTGCCTTAGCCGGACAGCAGTAGTTCTGGGTAGGAGGCCCCACTCTACAAAGAACTCTCTGCCCTCAGCATCCATGGAATGGGGCTGCTAGTCATAGGAAGGTTTTTGGAGCACAGTTCATATGATCAGGAGATTTGGCCATCTTTTGTACAGCATGTGATTGTTGCAAAACCTTCAAATAAATAGTTTTTTTGGAAAATAAGATTTTTGCTGGTTTGGTATTCCCTCAGAGGATACCCAGGGCGGTGCAGAAATATGATGTTAGCCAATGCAGTCATGCTGGATTATTCAGTGACAATCACAGGTCACTCCAGGAGGACTTTTTGAAGTTTGCTTTCTGTGTGTCCCAACTTCCTCAATAAAAATAGGGAGTTTAATAGAGAAATTGGGGATGCAAATATGGACAGTACCTGCTGATTTGCTACCAGCTGCTATGTTAGCCACAAGGACCAATTATGAATTTATTCCAGCCTACTGGTATCTCAGGGCAGCAAATGAAGACAGTAATAAATAATTAAGTTTCTCTTAAACTTTGTGCAAATACTCTGATGTCTTAAGAGATCAGTTGAAATTAAGTAACAATAATTTGATGGTAATAACTTGTAAGTCATTGTAACATTCTATCTTAGGGTCCTAAAGAACTTCATAAACGTAAATAATTTTACAAAATGTCCATGCAAAACATAAAGTATTATGATAAATAAGTTAAAATACTTAAGTTATTCATAGGCCATAAGAAAATGAGTACGTAGAGAAAGAACTGAAAAGAATGGACAGATTTTTAACACTACTTAGTATATAGGGCATAACATTTGATATTACATTTTGCCATGACTTTCCTTTGGAAATTTCAACAGCCATGCTCCCTGCCCCACAAGCCTCACAGTGTATGGAGGAGCTCTGATAAATGCTAAGTGTGGAAAGAGTAAAAGGAAAACTGAGAGAAGACAGGATAAGGGTTATATACCTACAATAGTTAGGGAGAGAGCTTGAGGAAGTTTTGGTATTTACCAAGCAGCAACAGAATTCAGGCAAGCTAATGCTTAGAAAACACACAAACTTACCAAACACTCACAACTGGGATGAAAACAGTTGTAGACTAACTGTAACTAATGCAGAAAGAACAATTTATGATCAGTGGGAGGAGAGAAAGGAGGGTGGTTTTTTTTGTTATTTTTGTTGTGGTTTTGCGGTCAATGAAAAGGCAATAACAGGAATATGAGTTCATAAGAGAGATGGTAGAGAAAAAACGTACGATAATTAGTAGGAAAAATTCTTTCCATGATTATTGGAAAGAATGGGAATAATCAGAATGCTAATAAGTTGTAGAAGAGAACGTGATGCTGCTGTATTGCTGTTGCTGTAGATTTCCTCATTCTTTCTGGGTG
Source organism: Zonotrichia leucophrys gambelii (assembly GCF_028769735.1). Classification (NCBI taxonomy): domain Eukaryota; kingdom Metazoa; phylum Chordata; class Aves; order Passeriformes; family Passerellidae; genus Zonotrichia; species Zonotrichia leucophrys. The sequence continues at coordinate 45,357,506 of NC_088171.1, read as the reverse complement.
CATAAATGCAAGCTTGAAGGTGTTTGGAGAAGAAGCTGCATGCAAAGAAATGAAGACTCTTTTGGTGCTCTTCCCTTATGACTGCCACTAAATGGGTATGGGCAACGACATTAAGTTCCTACATTTCTGCAAGTAAAAAGAAAATTCTTAAAAAGGTGTGGTGACTTCTTCAATTTCCCTGAAGAATAGGCTTCATTTCTTGGCAGTGGCTGAAATCTATGAAACAATGTGAGGATGTCCTTCATCCTCAGGGGGTGGTTATTGTTTCTTTGTTTATTTTTTCTCCATTTAGCCCCACCTTTCATGCTAAGAAGAATAACTCCTTCTTAATCATCAATCCGAGGATGAGCAAGCAGCAGGAGGGATGTGGTCCACTGATGCTTTTCTTTAGAGCTGCAATTGTGTCCTGGGCAAAGTGGCACTGAGGATGTGGTAGCATCTCCAGTATGGCTCAGCTCTGCTCTCTTCTCCACAAATTGAAAAAAAAAAAAAGAGAAAAAGCTCTGTGGTGCCCAGGGGAAGAATAAGAAAAACCATGCAAGTCTCCAACTAAACAGGAAAATGCTCATATTAAGGAGGATTTGACTTCACAGATTCAAGCACTGAACAAACAGGAGCGAATGTTGGTTTAGCTCTTGATCTCTTGTGTAGTGATATGTTCTTTCAGCTTCATTTGATTTCTTTGTACCAGAATCAACAGACAGCTGTGAAATTTTGGGTTTAAAACAAACCCATCTAAAACTATTATGCCTGCAGCTCTCTTTTGGGTTCATTGCTTCAATTCTCTAGCACAATCAGGAATGTTTTATTTTACTTAACACCTCTGATACCTAGAGCCAGACTACAAGAATACACTCTAGAAGGTTTTTTTTCATAAAACGACTATAAAAATCTTTTCTTATTCAAATAAATTGAAGTTTTTCATTATTTGAAGTTATTAAAATCTAAGTTGTCATCAACCCAACTGCCTTTGGCTAAAGCTGATAAATGAAGGTGATAGTGTTAAATGCTTTTCTGTCCCTTATTATAATTCTACACAGAAAAAGTATCCTCAGATGCATATAGTATACATTATATAATTCTGTGCTTATATTTTACAAGGAAAACCCCAGCAATAATGAAAGAAATGTTTATGAACAGAGCCCTAAAAATTCTAGTCAGTACAAAACCAGTGAATTCCTTTAAGAAAGATTAGTCAAAATTAAAATACTTTCTATTAACTTCTTATATTTTAGTACATCCTGAATGAAGTAGTTTTCAGAAATTCTTTTTCTTTTTGAAAGCAATCCTAATCCTGACAGTAATTTCCGCATGGAAATGAGGTCAACAATCAGCTGAATTTTCCAACCAATTGTTTGGGCATATAGGATTTAACCATTTCTGAGTCAAAGAGAAAATTCGTCTTTTCAAAGAGAAAAAGTTTGCTCACTTTCTTCCCCTTCCCATTAGACCATTGGATGGAAATAGGTAAAAATTTGTCCACATTTACAAAACTTGATGCAGACATCTATAAGATGTCTGCATAGTCCCTTCTGTGATATTCATTTGTTCAGAATCAGTAGTGCGTGGCTGGGGAAAAAAAAATGGATGTTTCAAACAGCAAAAATGCCTGATGAGAGTGAGGCAAGCTCTTTGCTAACGACACAGGCTAGTTCATTAATGTTTCTGAGCCTTGCTAGTTAGATACACTGACTGGTAAGGTTTCCCCATGAGCAGAAGTAACAGATATTTTGAGACTCTTTTCTCCATGATACATTTAGCTGAGATGGACATTAAAATAAAAATCATCAGACAAAATCTATTTCCACAATGACTCTTTAGAAAGGTAGTTTCTCTCTTCCCAAACCCAAATCTTAGTGGCAAATGTATGGCAACAACAGTCAAAGCAACTAAAAGAAAGTTGCCTACCAGCACCTCATTCCAGAAAAAGACTGAGTCAAAGTATTGTGAAAGTAGATGTGTTTGATGCTGGGACATCTAATCATGTTACTGTTTGACATATTCTTGCACAACCTCTCACATGCCTTAATTATGTTCAGTACCCTTTGAGCTTGTTCTGTGCATAGAAAATTCATTGTGCTTGTTTCAAAGAGCTTACCCCATGAATGCTTTAATTCCTCTCCCTGGATTTTCTATAATCAGTTTGTTACTTGGTGTTTTCTCACACACGAAGTAAAATTCTTCTCATTTAATTTACCCCCGAAAGAACATGGGGTACACTGGAGCAGGATTATATCTGTCACAAGCTGCAAGAATGACTGTGTGGTTTTATTCAAACCAAATCCTCCAGGGATTGTCCCAAATACACACAAGTTTCTTTTTTCTGTGTCTGCCCTGGGACCTCAGATCAGCCGTTTTACTTTTCCATCTTGTTTTAAAGGTATTGTGTCTGACAGGACCATGTCACATCACCTTGCATTGTCCTTGCAGAAGGCTGCAGGCACTGCACTCATGCACTCTCCTTCTGCAAGGCCAGCATCAGCCCTGCAAGACTTATTCCTTAACCCCTTCCACTCTGCCCAAATTAGCAACAGCTAGACTTCAGGAATTTCTCATTTTTATAATTCCTATGAGAAACACTTTTCCAGTGTGCAAACTGGCATACACCAGCCCTCCAGCAGACCCAGGCCCAGATTACATATGTCCTGTTCCCCTGCTCAGCTCTGAAACTCTCAGCTCTCAGACACACCAACAGGGTGTGTCTCTCCAGACAAATATTTATATACTGAGCTTCATTTCCTTATCCAAGTTCCTGGTGAATGTATAAAAATACAATCACTAGAATTTTAAACCCTAGAATACCCACATCTATTAATTAAGTGGTTAAGGGGGAGAGACCAGTCTCTAATTGCAGAGCTTGAGCTGTTCATTTTCCTATGGGAGCCAATTATTGTTGTTCTTCTTGGTGGCATCTCCACTTTAGGCCATGGGGTAATGAAGACAGATGAGTAAATAGTGCATATAAGATATCTGTGAATCATTAACAAAGTCATTAAAACAATTATAGATAATTTTTACTGGAATAGGGTCTAGCACAGAGAATTGTAAGTCTTATTGTGATACCATCTGTGATACAAGGAACAGAAAGCTCTGCAGCCAAATCTTAATCCAACAACTTTTAGATAAATAAAACCCTTTGGCATTCACTTTGAAAGCCCTCACTTGTTTTCTCGTTGTCATTCTTATGAGGAATTATTCTTATGCTCTAGTTCTTTGCTGACAAGCATCTCTTGTATCAGGAAAGATACCTGAGGCCTTCACAGTGGACTGGGGAAGGTTAATAGGATGGTTGCCCAGGTGGGCAAGCATTAGTCCTCAACTGTAAATATTAAGTTGCAGACCAATATTTTTCTTTAAATACATGTAGGAAGAGCATGGCCATCAACAGCCTTCCTAGGCAGGTTTCTTCATGGAGTTTTCCATGTGTTGGTTGGTACCAGTGTGCTGCACATGTGCAGCATGTGTGCTGCTCAGGTTCTCTGGAACAATTTGGCATTGTTTGAATCCTCCCTGTATGCAAACCCATTTAGAACAGGCCTCCATCAATGAGCAATAAAGCTGTTACAGCCATCACTGCTTGATTGCTTGATTTCTGGAAGCGCAGATGGCCCATACCTCTTACTGGAGAATTCAGCCCATTTTACTTCAAGTGTTCCTGGTTCTGTAGGCTTCATTTCCTTGTGCCTGAACAGCAAACCTGGAGTGGTCCTGAGGTGGCCTCTGAAATGCAGCCTCACTCCCACTACCACACCTGCCACAGAAAGGGGAGAAATTTGCTCTCCTTTAATGAAACTACATTTTGTGAAGGTTAATGTTTCTTTTTCTCTGAACTGGTCTGGAATGTAGTCCTTGAAAAAACAAACCTGCTACAATTATGCGCTGCTGTGGTAGAAGAGACAATAAGGTTTCCACAGCAACTACTAGTAGTGACCCAGCATACACCGTGAGCATTATGTGACTTCACTACTTTGAAACTACTCAATGGTCTGTATTTAATGGCACTAACAGGAATAGTTTCAGCTACACTTTTAATACCCTGTTGATGCACTTGATGCAAATAGCTCTACCACAAGCTATAACTCTTTGGAAAAAAAAAAAAATAAACCAACCAAACCCTCAAACAGAATAGCAAATAAATTGTCAAGGCAGTGTTGCTGTAAGACTTTAGCTTTTATATCTGAGGTTCATTTGTTTCATGTGCAGTAATATTGCCCTTTCTTGCAACTTAATCTTATCTCTACAACATGCATAAACACTTTAAAACATCTCCATATGAAATACCAAAGAATTTAAAATTACTCTATTCTCAAAGGCATTATCAAGGTTCTCCACTTGGTGGAAGGGGATATTTTGGCAGTGGAGAAGTGAAGGGGAATGCAAAGGGATGAGCAGAGAAAATTCAGGATCTCTGTAGGCCCCAGACAAAATTTTGTCTGTGAGGTGAGGTTCTCTGAACAGCAGATGGGAGGATAAGGATGAATTATTCATAAGAAGACAGAAATGCATACAGTTTTACAGCTACATGAATAATAAAATTCCTTCAGTCTGTTGACCAAGTGCAGTTCAGGAGCAGGACATGTGCACCAGCTTTGGTGGTCAGTTCTAGGACCTCAACATTCATTCCCTACCTATTGAGAAAATTATAGGGAGCCAGATGCACACACTCATGGAAGCTGATATATCAAATCTCAGGAACTCAGGGAAAGGGAAAACAGATATTACAAATGAAATACATCGGTGCTCAGTTGTTAATGGGGAAATCCATTCTCTAACTTTCACTGGAGCATTAATTAACTTTAGACCACAGATTCTGCCATTCAGATGAAGAAAGGTCCAAGGATTTCAGGAAATCTGCTAAAGCTTTTAAAGTCTTTTCCCAATAGGTTGTAGCTAATATGGCATCTTAACCAAGAGAATCTTCATGTATGGATACACATACACTCATTCAGTGTCTCTTTAAAGTCGCTAGATGAAGAGATAAAAATCACATAATCTACAATTTTCCCATTTTTGCTTACATTGTGCCTGATATGTTATGAGAGATGGTACTTAATAATAACTGATGAGAGAGACTACAGTCAATGACTCCTGTAGGCAGAAAATAAACTCACATCTTTCCAAATTCCCTTGTGTTGTGACAAATTGACTGTGTTGTGACATAATTTGTGTCATATTTTGCAGGACTACCACTCACATATGGCACTACTTGAATTTATTATTTCAAGTAAAAGTTATGTAAAAGGTTGGTTTTAGTAATACAAGAAAAAAGCAACAGTGAAACAGCCAAGGTTCTGGTTGAGACCAGTTCGTCCATCAAAATCTGAACTTGGGAAAGACAAAATTGTACAGATCTATGGGAAGAAAAAGATCTCTAAAAACATTTCTAAGAGCTCTCAGCAGCAACAAATTCTCATTTTACAGGAGTCCCACATCCCTTTTGGAGAGTTCATACCATTCTTTTGGACCAAAGTTCAATTCCTCCTTGGCATTCCACTCCAGAATCACAGGATCTCCTTTTGACTAAGAGGCTCCATCCCAAAGCAGTGAACAGCATTCTGGCCTGAAATAGAAATTCCAGCAACATCAGGACACTGCAATGTAGCTCTGAAGCCCGATGTAGCCCTGGTATTACCATGGTGCATAGCATCTCATTCTTTTCTTCCCAGTCTGTAATGACCTGAGGTAGGATATAAAAGGTCTCTGAAGCTCTGGGTTGGAAATCAAGGGTGACTGTTCCTCTGAAGCTCCCCTGTTATGGCCCTGGCAGGGGATAGATCTTCCCAAAGGTATTGCTTATCTATGAAGCCAATCCTGAGAGAGTCATCTGCATTCTGCTGTAAAATCATGCTGCTTGCTTCAAATTTTTTGTTATGTTTGATATTATTTGCATTTTAAACTAAACACAATCAGATTCAGACACTTTGCAGCACATATTATAGACACCAAGGGAAGGAAATAACACACAACATTGGAAATGACAGTCACATCTGTTTCTACAAGGAAATGAGAATAGACTGTGCAAGGAGAGTGATATCTGAATTTGTGTCAGAGCAACTACATTTGAAACAGTGGCACCAAGAAGGAGTCTCAGAAAACCTCATTACTCTATAGTTCTGATTCCTTTGGTGGTTTTTCTCCTAAATGACTGTTCCTTCTCTTGTAGGGTCTGATTGTGCAAGTTATTGTATCCCTCTCTGCCTGTGCTGTACCAAATCTATCATGGATGACAGTGATAACTTCAATCACTTCTCAAAATCCGTACGTGACTATATTTACTAGCTTGCTTATTATTATGTTTTATTATTTCAAAGATTCTTTAATGGTCTTCTGGGATATTACACCTTATACACCTTCAGAAGATTATCTTTTTTGAGTTGCAGCAAGTGTTTCGTATGTGCAAATAGTTTCTTTTTACCTTGTGAAATATTCCAGTGCATTTTTGAGCTACTGACTACTAAACTTTGCTTCTCAAATTGAATTGTCATTTTTTTTTTCTCAGTCAGGAAACTATAACATATACTTACGATTTGTTAGCTTTTCATTGAATGGAATAATAAAGAGCACCAGCAATGTACCCAGCAGCAACCCAGACAACTGTTCTTGCACTACAACTATAGAGATAAATTAGACTTTTTTCCCCCTCCATAAATCTTCATGAAAAAACTAATTAATGTCTTTGGCCTGATTTCTCCCTCTACTGGTCTGAAACAGAATCTTTCCAATGGGAAACGTCAAGACCTTTTGTAATAAAATCTGACCTCTGTGCTTGCACTACAGCAAAGAAAGCATGATGCCCCTGAAGTTCATCCTCTGCAGTTCCCATGAATCACATGCCCCTGTAATCCACATATAAGGACAACATCTTCAATGGTCTGGCCACATTTATGCTATTTCTTCTTAAAATACCTCCTCTCTGCAGGGACTTGAGCTTGAATAGTCATGTGATAGCATGAGAATAAATCACAATCCTTGATTTATACATCGCCTTGAACCTCATTCAAGGGATAAGAGTGAATTGCTGTTTGAAGTTTGCTCTTTGTTAAGCAAAATGGAACCCATGAATGAGAAAAGATGAGACAATTGCCATTTTAAACATTGTAATAGTAAGAATAGCCCAAATTCTCTGAGGCTGGTTATTCCTTACTCAGGAGAATCCAGTCTGCATGGAAGCTATGCTCAAATGACATTGCCATTCTGCTCCTCCTCAGTCATGCTTTTCTCTCCTTGGGCAGTCACATAGTGAGCCAGCTCAAGGAATACGTCTGGCCAAAAAATGCCTTCAAAAAGCTATTTTTTTAATCCAGCAACCTGCACTTCAGTCAGCTTAATGAGAGAATGAATGATAGCCTGATCACATTTCTGGAACATTCAGGTTCCCCAATTTCCTTAAGATAGCCTTAATTTCATCTACCTCATTTGCTGTGTTCTCCATCCTAAGGACCCCATCCCACTGTCTCTGGTTTATTTTTGAGCCTGAGAGGTGTCCTTTAACCTACAGTGCCAGCACACAGGTGAACGTGTCAACACTGAAGTCCACTTGCCTACTCTCTGGACTAGGCCACCATTTATTCCCATGGAATGCAGGGAGTATATCGCCATGGATTATGCTCAACATACCCTGGACATCCATCTTCCTTACAACTAAAACTGCAGAGGAAATATTGATTTTCAGCATGACTCATCGACAAGTTCTTACCTCACTGTTTGCCACTGACGAAGGCTCGTGTTGCTGGGTTCCTCCAGCCACAGGAAGAAAACCTGATCTCCTTCAAGGCTGAGCTCTCCCGAGGCTGGCATAGGCAGCTGCTGCATCCCAGCACATAGCCATGTCACAGCACCAGGCTGCTCAGGTTTGTATTCTTGGAGCAGGAATGCACTGCATTTGCACAATCAGTTGGACCAGAGGGAGAAGAGACACGGGGGAAGTTTCCAAGTTGAGGTTCATCTTACAGCTGTTTGCGTGGCGAGCCCATATTAATTTCTTCACTGAAGGTTGTTTTGCTTTTATACCTACAAACTCAGCAAACCCGGTTACTCAGGGCCTATAAAATTAATGGCTTTTTTTTCCCTCCCATCATAGCCTGGCAGTTTGCAGCTTTGAGTGGATAAATAGGGGGAAGATTACTAAAATTAAATGTAAAAAACTCAGCTTGTAAGCACCATTAGTCTTGATGGCAATAAGAAATGTTTGCTGAGGAGTTCATATACTTGACAGGGTGAGAAAGTATATAACCTTGCTGTCAGAAGAGAAAAGAGTGTTAAGATGGAAGAGAGAAGCCTTGCTCAGTGTCAAGGATGGCTAAGCAAGTGTTTAAAGCTAATCACAATTTGGAAAGGTAGTCAGGAGATGTGAGGCAGGAAAAATAAAGGAGTTAATGCTAAACCCATGTGGCCAAGAGAAGGAAAGAAATACTCTGGAAGCAACCCATAAGCAATAGAATTAGGGAGCTACAGAGCACATCTTAATGGCAATAGTACCAAAAATTAGAATGTATGTAATTTCTTTTCTCTACAAAGATAAGAGCAAGCAAAGGTATGAATGATGCCTGCTCTCCAGGTTAGATTCTTTTCTTGCACCATTGATACTTAGACAGGTCAGCCCATGCTGGGATATATAGTCCTGCTTACCCAAAGCCCTGCAGCCACCCAGCCTTACCTGTCCTCCCCAGCCAGCTTAGGCCGTTCCCACTCAGGGGAAGCTACTCAGAGCCATCACAACCTGCTAACTCCAGTATTTGGGGCTTAGCCCTCTGCAGCCAGGCAGGGGTGTGCAGCCCCCCTCATGTAGGAGAAGCAAAGGAGGCAAGCACAGGCTGGGGCTGTACTAAGAAGCTGGGGGATTTTATAGCCCAGGCGTTGCACGCCTAAATTGAAGGTTCTGTTGTTGCAATAACGATAATTAATTAATCCTGGGAGTGCAGGCACCACACCCTGCGGGCCTCAGCCCGGCAGAACCACACCTCCCAGCTGTATGGTGAAGTGTAACTGGGCTGAATGGGTAGAGTTAAACTCAGAGCTCCCCTGAAAAGCATTACAAACCCCTGTGTTCTTCCTCACTCCTTAGTTTGATTAAGGCAGTGACATGTCCTTACTAAGTATCCAGCAGGCATTCGGCTTCCCTTCCCTTGAATGCATTTGATCTCACATTGTCCATCTCTGCACGCTAGGGTGAAATGATTGGGCAAGAAAGCAGGAGGAGCAGGGACTGCTTCCTCCCAGATTCCCCCAAATGAAGCAGTTTCTCAGAAGAGGAAATGGTCTGCAAGGAGCAGATGTGGCTTTGTCATGAGACAGGGCAAGAGAGACGAGGATTGCAGTGGGTGCCAAATTTTCTTTACCCACTCACAAACAGGCAGGACAAGACTTTAATTTCTCAGCACCAGCTGTGGTAAAGCTGGTGGCTGTGCCCATGTATTCCCCACAATGCTTAAATGGAGCAACTGGGCACCATCTGCACAGTGATTATGACCAAAACCACCCCCTGCCCTGGGTGCATGCAAACACAGCAGATCTGATCAGGAGCCAGCTGTGAGAAGAGAAGGGAAATGCCAGTGGAGCTGGCTGTGCCCAGGGAAGGGAGGCTCTGAGACCAGCCAGAAGCACGCTCAGGATGTCTATGGGAGTGAGGAAACACATGCTGCTAAACCAGGGCAGCAGGAATTATGTGCATGGCTCTAAGAGGTCCAGAGAAACATCCCGGGTACACAATAAACTGTGTCCAGAGCTTCCTCCTTGGCTGCCAATTGCTCATTTTTCCCCATACAATTATAGACATTTAACCCCACCATGACTTTTGATAGCTATGAGGGACCCATTTCCTCTCATCCAATTAACTTGTGGCCATCATTCAGTAGCCCACCCTGAAAAAAAAAAACCTTGTTTGCACTGCACATCTCAGCTTGGCCACTCATTCAGGTGCCATTCCTATTCTGCTGTGGGGTTCAATGGCATCTGCACAGGCATCAAACAGTGGCTCAACTCTCATGTTCCTCACTGTGCACTCAGGCTGCAGAGCACTTGCTGTCCCAAAGCCACCTTTTGGGGGCCAGACCCTTCATATCTCACTGGGCTAGACCCTACCTCATCTTTTCAGCAGTTTCAGTATGCTTCTGCTTCTCCTCTCTTGACTTTCTCCAGGACATCTTGATTTTGGAAATTTCTCTAATAAAATGCTGAACAGAATTTCAAAGTAAAAACAAACTAACAAACAAACAAAAACCCTTCAAACAAAACAAAAACAATAAACAACAAAAAAAACCAGCCCAAAACCAAACAAAAAAACCATGACAAACTGGGGGAGGAGGAAATAAAACCAATCCCATTTCCAAGCATGGCTTAAAGCTGCTTGCCATCACTGCCTGATAGTGCTCTTGTCATGTCGGCTGTCTGCTTACTTTTTGAGTTCCCTCTACAAGTTACTCTAGTCAGAGGAAAATAAAAGTGACAAGCAGAGCTGACGTGTATGTGCTCTGAAAAGGACAGGGGCAAAGTCCTCTGTGAGGTTTTAAAAATAGATGTGCTGCAAAGTGTACAAAAAGATGGACTAAGAGTTTCTTTCCCCCACATGCAGCTTCTGTAGACACTGAATGCTGGTAGGGTCACCACATGATTTACTCTAAGTGTTTAAGTAAGGTAGCAAGACACAATACTAAGTGACTGTCAAAATACAAGTATTTAATGGTTTGGAATCATTATCTAATCAACTAATCCACCACTGCAAAAAAAATCATATACCTTTTGCCTTTATCACTTGCACAGTTTCCTGACATATTTGCAGTTGAATAATTAACACATCAGTTACTGCATATAATTTTGATGTACGTATGGCAGATTAAGAACTGGAAACACAGCAAGGATTTGTTAGTGTTTGGCTGGGCTTTTCCTCTGTCAAGTCATCCCTCTAAGCTTCCTGTAAATACAAACAAGTCTTGTGGTTTTTGTCTTCCTCTGTAAAACAGTAGGAATTGTGCACAATATCACAAAGACTTTAACCAGTCAAGCACACAATTAACAACACATTTATATGTTTTGTCTGCAATTTTCCTCAGCAGCAGCTTTAGGGGAGACTATTGCACAGTCTTGGCTTGCCTAGAAAGATCAGATTTGCCAAGACAGTTGCAATTAATTGAAAGTTCTTCCTATTGCCTCTAAAGGTAGCTGAAAAGAAATTATATACCAGCTCTGCCTACCAAGAAGAAGGCATTGGCAATTCTAAGGAGATGATATCCACTTTATTTAAATAAGTTTTTATCATGGTTAGTAGAAGGCTGTAAGAAGCAAATTAAATTTCTTATCAGCATTAAGACAGAGACAACTGTTGTGATAGGAATTCAATAGCATTATATTTAAATACTTATTTTGCAGGGAAAATCTATCAGTGAAAAATGAAAAATCCTCCAGTTATCAAATACTCAACTAATGCATACTAAAAATGTGAAATACACCCAGGAATTTCACTTTAAAAGTACACACTGGACTCAGTAATTCATCACAGTCACTGGTGAAGTACACTGTAAAGGGAATTTTTATTTTCAACAGCCTATTTCCTAGGCTACAGAATAAGAGCTGGTTTACTGAGGTGCTCCAGCCAGCACATGCACTGGGGATACCAGCAGCAATATTCCTCCTGGGATCTTGGTAGTCCTGCAGCAATTTACTGATGTTCCCTTACTTACACACCACAGCCAGCCCCACATCTGAGGGGTTTTTTAACAGATTTAGATTTTTATGTTAATTTTGTGAAGGATCATACATAGCAGACCTGATTCCTACCCATGGGTAAGTCCAGGCTATCAGTGGAGTTGATCTGTCTTAAGTATGAAGGGATGGTTTCTAAATTCCTAGAAAGGAATCTCATCTTGGGGTGCTGGAGAGCAGCAGATGACATCCAGAAGAGGAAATTAATTATACCCATTATTTGAGCAGGAAAATTGCTATTTCTATAAATCTTTGCAGGGCATGCACAAATATACTCAACATGTGTTTGTACTAGCTGTAGCAGAAAGCCTCCTCCACCCCCAACTACAAGAAATTAAATGAACCAAAAAGCTCCAAATTCTGTTGTAATAGGGCAGGGATTCCTTGAAACTCTGGAAACTTCAGCTGGGAACAAAGCTCAGAGTCATTTACTATCCATAAAAAAAAGTGGCATTACACATTACAAGACAGTACTTTAATGAATGTGGAAGAGAAAAAAAAATCCTATTATCTGGCAGAAGCCAGTGTTACTTATCTATTTTCATGAGCACTAAGAACAGAAACCCTTTCTAGCAACACCTCCTGGCTTAAATGCCTTGAACATAATGTTTTTTCCTAGCTACATTTGGCTCTTTGCATTATTCCTTGATAAACTTCTTGTTACTCACAGGCATTTTAATACCCAAATATTACTGATCATACTTACCCTTAAATTTTGACAACAAATTCCCATTTTAATCTATCATACAGTTTATTTTTGCTGCAGGAATACACTTCCCTTTTATCTCTCTCCCATGTAACACCTTTATAAATTTTCTGTTCTTTCCTTCACTCCTTCAGAGGAGCTTAACCACCCACAGGTTATATTTTTCTTCCAAGAGCACCAGTCTGCTGCTAGCTCAGTTGTGACAGATTCAATCTAAGCAGAGACCTTTCTCTTAGCAGGAGATTTTTCGCCCCACAGTACAGGGTAGAGCATCTCTCTGATCATGCTGCTGACTGCACTGTTCCCCTCTGTTTCTCTGAAGGGAGGATGTCCCTTGTGAGTAGGCACTGGCTGGGTCTGTTTGCATGGGCTTTCCCCCCCAATAACATCAGCTTCTAGCTCCTCCACCAGAAATCCCTTTGGTGCCAAAACAAGATCTGCTTCTCACCTACTCTCTGTCCCTGTAAGGAACCAAGTATTTTCCAGCACTTAAATTTTTTTGCCAAAAGATCCTGAGGAGTGATCCGCACACAGCCTCTCTGAGAACTCCACCTCTGCATTTACCCTGGAGCAATGTTTGTAATGATGCACTGGCAAATTTCCTCATACAGATGTTATGCATGAGATGAGACTAAGCATGTTCTTGGTAATGCAACCTGTCAGTCTTAAATCATCCAGATTAAATAGATATGTCTGCAGCCTCTGAAACATGCATGCAAAAAAAGCTCTGGGGGAAACAAAAAGAACAGTCTTGTGCCAATACTTGAGGGGGCAGGGAGCCTCTTTATCACCCAGGATTGCTCTGAGCACACAGGAAGCCAGAGGAAGCTCATTTCAAAACCAAGGTGTTGCTGCTGCTGCCCTAAGTGACAATCCTGTATGGCCTAGGCTGCCCATGGAGCAGAGTCAGGGCTGGAGGGAATGCAGGCAGAGCTCACTGTCTGCCCACTGGGAGATGCTGCACCAAACCATGCACATTCCCTCCACGCTCCCTGCCCCTGTTTAAGGATCAGGGGTACCTGGACAAAGGAAGATGTTTGGCCCCATACCCAGAGGTTTTGATTTAGGCTGAGATTTGCTGGATCACACAGCATCCTCAAATGTGCCACACTGTTCTGTGTGTGCATGAAACACGTCCTTGTCATTGTCTCAGATTTACACTAGCTCTACCTGCAGCAGCCACCCTGTCCCCTCTGGAAGAGGAAGTGAGCTACCATGATCAGAACTGGCCTTTAGGGGACCAAAGCTTGTATTTTGTATAATTTCAAACTCTAAATCTGTGAAAAACCTGAAATTATATTCCTGTTGGGCAAAATTCTCCAAGTTACATTTTCTACCTGGAAGCTTTAATGAAGGAATAATGAAATTACTGGTTGCAGACAATCCCCTGAAATCTCGCATTGATATAAACTTACATGTAGTGGATGAGGATATTAAAACACACACAGGGAGAAAAAGGAAAGCCCTACAGTCTGGGAAAGAGCAGCACAGAAAAGAGTGACCCACTCATGTAAATTCTCATTTCTAGTTTATTCTAGCAATTCCTAGAATTTAAAAAGATGCGAAAAATCTTTATTAAAAGATGAGATAGGAAGCCAAAACCTTTTCTGAAACTGACTTTAGTAAGATGGGCAAATTAGAAGTTTTGAAATATTCAGTCTTTAAAGATGGATGTTTCCACTTATTTTTGTATCATGAACTTAATTATGCCTCCCCCCAGATTTGATACATTTTTCAGTAACGACTACTTATAAAATTCTGAAAAAAATCCTTGGACAAAGTCTTTAAAGTAAAAACTGCCCCCAGATAATTGCTGTAATAGTCATTAGAAACAGGCAATTATTTTTTAGAAAATTAAATTTCAACTCATGGATTCATATAAAATACCACCATTTGTTCAAACCTGAATTTCCACGCTGCATAACAAAATGTGTTGCTGGGACAGGCTGATAAATATGTGTCAGCTTAGACAAAATTTTTATGTGGCCAAAAGTAAACACTATGCATATACTTATCTATATTATATTTAGAACTTGTATTTTACCTATGTAGGACTTTTTAGATTTTCCTGACCCTACTGACATCTGACCGCCTTTAGTAATATAACACTTTAAAAAAATAATATTCTCAGTTCCTTTTAGTAGCAGTGCAGTCAGTGGGTGACTGACTCTATGAATTTTGGACTGTTTTTCACCTAGCATAAGAGGTGGAAAGTTGTGAGGCTTCCTTGGTCCTGGAAGGGCTTTTTCCTCTCCAGATACTTCTCTAATGATCCATGAACAGAAATCAGCTGGGACTCACAGCAATACTGCTGAAGAGCAGATCTTTTTCTTATGACTTGGCAAGACTGGTTTAAACACCAGATGGATCCAAAATAATAATTGGAAGAAAAGCAGTATCTTCTTCCACTGGTCCCCCACAATCTTTTTCCTGTCTCACACACACCTACACTCCTACAGTCACATGCTGAACACTGCTCTTGGTAGGATCCTGGAGCACCAAGTGCTTTCCATTAAACATGTCCAGAGATTTGCTCTGTGGTGATGCTTCCTTCACCAGCTGTGTTTAGGAGAGACTGGTTTTGTTTAGCTGCATTACCTGGAGCCACTGTTCTCTCCAGTGAGCTTTCCAGGTGTCACTGGAACAACACATGGAATGGACTGCAAACCAGTGGTGTAAACCTTTATGGAACTGGGAAAGTGGGTGTGTTCTACCATGCCCAGACTCACTGTCCCTACATCCATTTTCTGGTTCTTCTGGCAAAGTCACATTCACTTGAGCCTGGAGGGGCAAAGCTACTCTAATTGTGTCTGTCTTAAATAGCAAATCCTCTCCCAACATGTCCATTTTTATAAATGTCACATCTTCTGTATGGATGACCTTTTCCTTTCCTGAGTTTTCTATCTGACTTGGCATGGGGAGAAATGAAGTCCAGAGTTTGGTGGATGGCAGCACGGTAGCTCTGGGATGGCATACGCTGTGGAAATGCAGTGCAGCCACTCTTTTCAGGCTCCTGGTAACAGGGCTGGGTTGCAAGTATGTCTGGCAGAACAATATGAATGGATGGCACAATCAAAGGCTGAGAGGAGCCCGTGCAAACTGGCACATTACATTTTTAGGTATCCTTTAGAAAAGGTCACAGATCAGCTTATTGCAGGACCAGCCTGCTGACTAACAAAATTTATCAAACTAGTGATTAAACACACACAAACAAAACAAGCCAGGTGATTTTTTTCCTTAAGGGAAAATCTTTCCAAGCTCAAGTGTCACTTGAGTGTTTCCCACAAGCATTTGTGGATGTGACAGAGCTGAAGAAAGCATGTGTGTAACCACAGAGAGAGCTCACTGCAGCTACATCTCCTGAGATCCCTCCAGCATGTCTATTACCAACACAGAGCATCCTTGCATGGCACCTGTGAGAGGGAGCATATCCAGTGTCAGAAAGGACCTACAGCAAACGGACCTACAGTGCAGACAACCAAAAGTCCCAACTGGACAGACCCTACAGGGCAGTAGATCAGCATGTGGGTACATGGCTGCGGTTCGCTTCATGGACTAACAACATTGCTACCTGGCTGGTCTTTCAGTCCATTTTGAGACCATTTTCCCTACAGTTAGAGAGCAGGAGTAGAGCAGCCATTTTTATTGCTTGAGCCCAGAGATAATAAACACAGAGATTAGCCAATTCAATACTTTTAGGGCTTTGTGGTTTTTAAATTTAACACAAATGACTCTTAAGTTCTGATTTTAACACAAATGACTCTTAATTTCCAATTCATCCCCAACACAGCAACAGTCAGCTCCCAGCATTGCATGAAATATCTTTTCTCAAGCTGTGCTAACAGTTAAAAAATCATCACTGCTTAGGATGGACAATACCTTTCTGATTTTTGCCTCAAGGATCAAGATAAACAGATTTTCTAATGATTTCCCACAGAAATGTCAAATACTAAAGCTAATCCTTAGTCAGCTTGTCTGCTTCTGTGGCTTTTGTGCAGCAAATTAAGATACAGAAACTGTGTTTTTAATTGTGCCTGTGTAATAGAAGTTGTCATACTGGGATCTCCAGCCTTTCTTTCTGTGCTTTTAGGAATCTGCCACCACGCACGGAAAGGTGGTTCTCATTTCTCCATCTTCTCATTGTCATTTACAGATATATCACCTAATTTTGTTTTCTAAACCATTAAGTGCCAAAAGAATAACAGCTTGCTAAGCTTTTATGGTGGCCCACAGTACAAGTGGCAGATGAAAGAGTAACAAATATATCCAAAGGCTTTTTTGTCTGAAAAGTGAGTTTTGTAAGCTTACCAAATTCTGACGTGTATTTTCCCTAAGGCGTTGATGGGAGTTAAATGTTCATTTCCAGCACCCTTGGATGCATGCACAAAGCCTTGGGCAGCACATAAGCAGTTCTGCAAACCACGTATTTTACTTCCTCTGCTTTGATAGCAAGTGCCTGAAAGCAAACAGCTGCTTTCTGGGAAGACAGTGTGTTTTGCTGGACACAGAGCAACACTTTTTTCCTAGTTCCATTTCAGGGAAACACTCTCAGTTGCATTCAAACTTTAGAGTTGAGTTTGACCCAAGTGGAATTTCCTATTTGTTTTGTTTTGCCTTTTAACATGGTAATCCCCCACCACCCAAGGTGCCCTTTGTATTTGGGTACCTTGTTGTTTCCTGTCTCTTTTCCTTTCTTTGAAGCTGCTCAGCTCTGCAACCAGCCAGAACAAGGCTGCTATTAGAGGCCAAAGGAGAGAGAGGTATTCACCTTTTTCTTATATTAAAAGGCTGTAACACCAAAAAAAAAAACCAACCAAACAAACCAAACCAAAAAAACACAACTCCCCTCCCCAAAAAAACTCCACCACCAAAACCCCAAAAATGGGTTTTTCTAAAATATCCACTGCTCTAAACAGTCACTTTGAACCAAAGGATTTAATTTCCCTGTTTGACAGGAAGAGTGAGGGACAGGACTGATTATTTTCTTTGCATTTACTGCATCTAAGACAGATGAGGGCTGCTTTGGGCAGTCTTTGGAGCCAGAGCAGTTGGGTCTGAGCCAGCATGGAGCAGCCAGAGACAGCCCAGATGCCCCCACAGTCCTGGGACTCCTGCCCAGCAGGTTGGTGGAGCTGCCTCCACTGGGGCATTGCAGGAGGCTCAGCTCTCACACAGCCTGCCAAAAACCAGAGGGTATCCAAGAAACCTCCAAGACCAGCCCTCTTACCCGTGACATTACAGGAACAACAAATCCTTGTTGCTGGAACATTTGCTAACACTCTCCTCTAGACTACACTAGGCATAAACAAGCACAGGAAGAACCTCTGGGTTTTGCATAAGGCTGAGGCCAGTCAGACATAAAAATGGCAACATAGGTTTCTCTAAAGAGGTTTAAGATTGCACCATATTTAGGCTTCCAAAAAATCCAATTTGTATTGTTACAGTTTGAAAATAGCCACACACAAATCATAGAGTTGTAGATTGGCTTGGGTTGGAAGGGGCCTCAATGATCATCCAGTTCCAACCCCTCTGCCATGGGCAGGGACACCTTCCACTGGACCAGATTGCCTAAAACCCCATCCAACCTGACCTAGCACACATCCAGGGATAGTGTATCCACAGCTTCTCTGGGCAGCCTGTTCCTGTGCCTCACCACCCTCACAGTAACTAATTCATAGCTTTCCAAAAGAAGTTGTGAAAGGCAAACCACAATTTACATCAGGAAGCTGCTGAGGGTGTGCCACCATTCCCCATACACCCCAACCACCAACCTGTCAGTCCTCTGACCACAGCCTGCACCGACTTGCCTTGAAGTCTGGCAGACTCTTTCAGCCTAATGTTTAGCACAGGCAAGTATGGCAGTCAGGATGTAACACCTGTGCCTTTAAAATATGTGTTTGGGGTTGTTTTGTTTTGTTTCTTAAATTTAAATGTGTTAAATTTAAACCATTCTGTCCAAAACTGTGGAGACAGCTCCCTTGCAAAAAACTAGGGAAGGTTTCAGATGAATTTGCTGTTCCATTCCCCTTAGCGATGGTGGGAGGAAATATCTTGGTTTGTCTGTTACACTAAAACTTCTAGTGTTCCTTGCTTTAGGGTAATGAAATGTTGAGACAGGAAGTGTCCTCCATTGTGAATGATTTGTGCTGTCATTCTCCAATGAAAATGGATAGATAACTGATTTTGGCATGATAACTAATTTTGGTTACTTATTCCTTCTGGATATCATAACTTACACACATTTGTATTAAAAAGGGGATGTATCATAGAAAATGGAAGCCTCGCAGACACATCCAGAGGCAAAGCAGTAAAAAACATGTCCTTGCAGACAGCACATTAGCAGGCCTGATGGGTGTCTTTTGTGATGCCCCCAGATTGTGCAATCTCACTTTATAATAAATTACTATTTCATGCAATTTATGAACAAATCTGAGCAGAAGAGGATATCCAGCTATTACATTTAAGGCTCTGTACATACATTACTTTCCTGACACTACAGAGCTGTTTCATTTTTTAATGCAAATGCTGTATGCTGCTGATCAGCAATACGTTCTCTTACCCTGTGTTTCTAAGAAAAAGAGGTATGGAATGGTCCTATCTGTGAGTGCCCACATGATTACTTTTAGTCCAAAGGACAGTTTCACCTATGTCTCAGGGAGGAGTACCTGCCTCAAAGCCTGTGAAAACACATGGAAGGCTGGAAAGCAGAGGGGCAGCAGAAGGATGGAGAAGAGCTGTCCTACAGGCAGCCAGCTCAGGTCACTGCTCCATCCACACTTGCATAATTCTGCTGAGACTTGCAGGGAAAAATACAGGAGTCAAAAATCCAAATCTGTTGGAAAGCAGGCTTCCTTGGATCTGTTACCAACTGAACAGCTTAAATTGCTGTGGGGTAATCATCATGCTGCTGTAAAAGGAATTAATCAAAAGGGCATGCAAAGCTTTCTGAAGACTGATTCTCACAGCTGTAGAAATCGAAGTGAATCACTCCCATTTTCCATAAGGTATGTATTTTGACATGTATCGTCTCATTCTTGGGCTTCAGCAAAAGCTAGCTACTCTTTAGTGTGCAGCCACACACTGTATATTTATTTTTAAAATTTTTCTCTGGAGGTAGATATCATCTCAGAAAAATATACATAGATCTTAGAAGACTGTAAACTGTCCATCACAAATACAGCCTTTGCAAAACTTGCTAGATGAAGGAGGAATAAAAAAGCCATAGTAAGCTAATTTCCAAGTATTTGGTTTCCCCCCCACTCAGATACCGCTAGTAAAAAAAAAATCCTTAAATCCTTTCTCATATATGTGAAAGTCTGAAAATATTTACAAGTGAGAGGTAGTTTAAGAAGCAGTAAAAATAGTTCTCATTTACTTGAGAATTAATAAAAAAACAAAGCAGAAAAGATGAAATTAAGAGAACTAGAATGAAAAAACCTTAATAAGCACTCACCAAAGACAGAACTGCTCAGTGTTATCCTGGCAGGCACCCTGCTGGTGCTGTTCCAAACCCATTTGTCTCTAGGGCTGGATGTGTACAGAAAATGTTAAGTCAGGACCCACGTTTCCCCTGCTGAAAAGGGAGACATAAGACTGGAGGATCACTGCCTCTGGCCCTCTGCAATTACTGGCAATCCTGTGTGACCAATATAAATGATGTTTGGCACAGCCGGTCCCATAGAGCTCCCAGGCACCAAAATCCCTCCTGCACATCTCTGAAGCACATCCTGCAGTATGGTAACTAGTTTAAGTAAGAAAAACAGCTTAAAGGGGGAGTCACAGCTACATCTGCCACTCAGCTGTGTCAAAGCATGGAGGGGAGCTGCCCTGTGGCACCTCTGAAACCCCAGCAGTCTGTGTCCTGTAAGTCACCTTTCCCTCCAAGTCTGGTGACAAAGGACTTTCCCTGTTTGCAAATTCATATTGCAGGTCTGGGTTAGGTGCAAACTGACATCCCAGTACAGAGAAAATGCAAATATGTTTTCATTTTTCATTTGCAAATGTCCTTGCAGCTCCTAAACCAAAAAAATCTTGATAAAATTTACTTCTGGCAATGTACTCAGGATGTTCCCTCCCTCGCTATACTGGTTATTTTGCACAGCAGAAGTTCTCTACACCAGAGAAACATTCAAATTATCGAGGAACTAATTCCAAAAGATTGTTTCAGCATTAACATAAGGGCTATGTTGCAGATTATGCCATATCAGGTGCAGATTATTAATCTGTGCTATCCCAAATTGCAGCATTACAGTTGAAAGAGCTGATTAATGTTTAAATTCTTATTTGGATTAAATCGATGCAAATAGCATCTCTTGCTCAAGTACTGGACTGTTATTTTTTGTGGTATTTCTTGACACTACCAAGGGAAGTTTCTTTTGGTAGACATGGACCACAAGAAAAAATGTGAAAATATTGAATTGATAAAGTTTCTCAAACAGTCCCTGTGTGTGTTTTTCTGAGTCTTTCCCCCCTTCCTGCCCACTATTGCCCCTTCTGTTTCTACTGTGAATCTGCCTCTTTTCAAACTTAAGATACCACATCTCCATCTCTATTGAAAACATGTATTCCTGTTTTTTTCCCTTCCATACCTGAAGTGGAAACAGGTTTAGGGAAATGTGAGGAAGAGTCAGGAGAAATGACAGTAAATTGGCATGTGTTTCATCCAGTATATTTGCCATATCAGACTGGCAAAGTAGATGAAATGCAATTACATTGCAACTTTGCTCACTGGCTCAGGCAGTGCAGCAGGCATTGCCTGCTCAGGCCACAGCATCATTGAATCCTGGGAGGTAGGAAGGGACCACTGGAGGACATCCAGTCCAGCCTCCGGCCCAAATCATGGTCAACCATTGGATCACACACACCAGGTGCCTCAGGGCTTTAATTGGTCAGGTCCTGAGAATCTCCAAGGATGGAGGTGGCAGAACCTCTGTGGATAACCTGAGCCATAGCCTTTCCTGTGAGACCTGTGGGGTAGCAGAGTTCTGCCCTGTCATGACAAGTCCACTGCTATGACATGGCCATACTCTGAAATCCTTGCCTACAAGCAAGGACTTATGGACTCATGAGAGGCTTTGATGGCTTTCCCTCTGCTGCTCTGTTGGCTCTTGCACACAGAACACCAACCCAGGGTTTATCCCAGCCCCTGCTGTGACTCAGTTTACACCGTGTATTTTTGCAATGCTGTGGGACATCCTGAGGCACAGCAGGATGGCAGCTGCCACTTCTCTTGACAGAAGTAGAGCACTCCCAGCTGGCCCCTTCCCAGATTCATTATCAAAGCCTTCCCACACATGTAACTAGTGAGCAAACGTTCACCTCTGCACCCATTATGTGGCAGTGGAAAACTGACGTCACTCTGAGACACGACATGAAATAGATGGAGCAGAGCCTCAGTCTCAATTGTCTACGTCTACTGAGGTGGTAGCCTAAGTTAGAGAAACTGCAAAATGCCTTTTCAGTACTAAACCAGCTGAGTCAGAGTGGGAAAGTCAGCCTCTCACAGCTCAGAGTGGATATGCTTACTGCCCTGCATTCCCCTCTGGGGCCAAAACAGGCGTTTCTTGCTAATGAAATTACTGAGATCTAACAGAATTAAAAATATATACATACACAGATAATTGAACAGGGTAAAAAAGCAGTTTTAAAAATTGTGTTCACTCAAGAAAGAATTGTGATTTTTTGAGACAGCTAATTCTACAGCCCCTGTTCTGGTTTAGCTTTTCTCCTCTCGCTCCCTCCTTCATTAAATCACATCCTTCCTGACCTCCTTCATTAAATCATATCGGTACCTTGAATTAGAGAATCAAAATCTTAAACATTTCCAGTCTCTCATGCACTTTGACATTCTTGGACTTCACATAAAGAGCATTTGTTGAGCAATGTTTTTTGGTCCCATTCAGATTTCAGTACCCTGCAGCCAGTGTGTGTTATCTCAGGAGGCACATGTCAGGATGGCACAGCCAGCACAAACCTTCCTAGTCTCCCTGCAGGGACATTTCCTCGTTAGGAGAGCACACAAGCATGAGAAACAGGCCAACCACCCCTGATGACTTTCCTTGTTGTGAAACACAGGGATGCTTCTATCAGAAGAGCTCTGGAGGAACTCTGAGTGACACAGATTTACTGCCACTTTCTGCAGCTCAGAGGAACATCAGGGTTTTCTTGACTGGTCTGTGAAGGTACGCAAGCATGGCATCAATACTCACAAAAAAATGACAAGTTTAACTGCCAATCCCAACCCTTCATAATTCCAGAGCTGATTTAATCATCTGAGCCAATGGTTTCAGGGCCAAATTAAATGACAAAGGTGGGAGAGGGGCCCAGCACTCATTCCCTAAATAGCACAAATTGTTCTGACCTGTCACATCAGATCAGGATGAAGGCTTTAGGCTAGCAAGATAGCCATGAAGACCAAATAGGGATGAGGGCAGAGGAGAACTAATGTGAATTTAATCCCAGACACTCTACTGTAACAAGAAAATATTTTTCTGAATGATATTTGAGGTGTTTCCAGGGCTGAAGTGAAGGAGTAGCCATCAGATCCACATGACCCTGCCCAGAGTGCTACACTGTGCCCCCGGCACCCACAGCAGGAGCCCGGTAATGACCACAGTACTGGCTGCTGTCCCATCTCTGTTCCATCGTGGCTGGCAGGAAAGTCCCTGGAGAGGGAGGATTGCAGTGTGGACCCAGGGCACTGGTGACACAGTAGGGCTAGAGGGACACCATCATGGCAGGTCCATGGTTAACATATGCCACCTCAGCAGATGTCACCTCAGCAGTGATATGGAGGAAATGAGGAAACTGAAAGGGAACATGAAAGCTAGAGAAATTTGAGAAGAAAGTGATGCAGGACATGCTATTTCCCTATTTCCCTTATTGGTGCAACATCCAGAACACTGATTTAAGCTGTGTCTGTGCTGAGCTCAGGGTTAGGGCTGTTTCCTCTTGTCTCTGCAGGGCTGCCTTGCCCAGAAGCCACATGGGCTGGACATCCTAGATCTCCCTGTGCTGCCTGATAGTTCTTTCTCAAACCACTTTTCTTCTCTAACCCCAGACAGATCATCTTAATGTTAATAAAAAGACTAATGTTTGGCAAACTCCTTCTGTGCCCACAAACAATAACCTCATCAGCTCACTGAACAGGAGCTTAGCAATTACCCTCCAAACAAGATGAATTAAAAGCAAAGGCAATAATCTCAGATTCTCAGTGTGTCATATTTATGTAAATATCTGAGTAAAATAATCATCAGCACTGCTCTGAGAGGTGAGGAGGTGGAGGATAGCTGGGGGCAGAGTGCTGGCAAGGTATCTAGAAACCTCACAACAAGAAGCAGCAAATATCAAAGTGCCATGAGGAGGATGGATTTGGGTTCTCCAATTGCTTCATGTTTCATTGAACATGATATTTGTGCTTTGAAGTTTTTGAGTACTGGGAGCAAAGTGCCACCTGGGGTAAAGGTTAAAAGAACCAGTGGCTGAAAAATGCCATTGCTGAGACACAGAGCTTTTGAGACAGGTGCTGGGACTGCTCTAAGCCCAGGTTAGATGAGGAAAGGGACAGGAAATCAAGGGTTTCTACAGCACTGACTACTCACAAAGTCTCTGGAACTCTCTTGTTCACTTATCCTCACTATTATTGCATGAAGCTTCTGAGAAACCATTTTTTGAGGTTTATTTAGTATTTCCCCACTTTGATGCAGTTACCTTACAAGGGCTTCAACACACAGCAAATTTATGGGGGAACTGAATGGCTGTGATTCAAAGGCATCTTTACACAGGAGGTGTTATCACAGCTTCCCTCCCACCTTTGCAAAAAGTTTGAGCAGAAACCTGGGTTTTGGTCATTATTGGAAAGAAATAGAACATTTTTTCTGTGCAAGCAAAGTTAATCAATACCAGTTATGGTTACATGAGCAGAATACAGCTCTGAAACTCAGACCTCACCACAGGGAGGTTGCATAAGAAGTCAGTTTAGCCAGATCTTGCTGCTTGTGAGTGCTGCTAAAGCTGCTGTTTCTGAGCTCTGCTACAGAATTTACTACAATGACCTGTGTGAAAACATGCAGTAATGCAATTTGGTTTTGGAAACTCTGTGGCCAACTGGTACATTTTCAAAATTAAGTTACCATCATTTAGCATCTAGTTATTTATGTCCCTGAGGAAAAGTTTTTATTAGAATAAAGGTATTCAGATTTTAAAGGCAAAAGAACAAATGAGCCAACTAATAGTTCATAAAATGATCTTCCCAGCTTGCCTTAAATGATACTGCAAAATTATTATAATGGAAAAAGCATTAGAGGACCTTGATCAAACATGACCCTTCAGGGCTAAGGAACCTCATTTTCCTGCATACAGATACAGTTCACTCAGTCTCTCAAGATTTCATAACACATGAAGACATCAGTATTTTCAGCAGAATTAAGCAGTGCAGTCCAATAGCTACTCTACTGCTACACCATGGAAAAATACAGTAGAATCATTTCATAGGGATAGCTCATTCATTCCTAATCAAGGATCAGCCAGTCTTACAGTACACCTGCTGTGAATTAATGGTGCTCTGCACCAGACCCCAGGCTGGTCCAGGGACACTGCCCCGCACCTGGACCAGGCTTAGAAACAAGTGGCACCTTTGCAAGTGGTTTCTCTCTTTGCAGGAATGTGAATTAATGAAGACAAAATCATTTCGCTTGTTAACCATATTTTAGTGAACAGCCACAACAAAAGGGTTTAACAAAACAAGAGTAACCAAACTCAGTCATGGGCAGTCTGAAGAAGTAGGTTTGCTCACTTCTGAGGTGCCAATATTGAGCAAGTTGCTCTCCAGCCACAGTCAGCTGGTGCCACCCGTGGGCTTTGGAGGAACGCCAGCACAGTCTCTGCGAGTGCTGGGAGCTGAGACACACAGTACCGTGCAGGAGATGTAACAAAGCAGAGACAGTGAAGGAACAGATGCTCCAGAAGGCTCTACCTGCTGTGCCAAAGATTGGTCTTTCAAAGCACACACACGGGGTGTGCAAAAGAGGCAATGACAGTCACCCGTGGATGTGCCACTGTCTGTGAGGGTGTGCAACAGAGCAAGCCAACACTGAGGACTTGCTGGTGGTGTTTGACCAAGCCCAGTGAACAGAACCTTGTGCAGCAGCTTGTTTGTGGACAGAGGAAGCAGGAGCAGGTTTGGTCTGCTGCATGTGGTGCAGGTTGAATGCAGGCAATCCAAAACACACACAAGACTTGGATAAATAAATTTGCCATTTATGATTTACAACCCTCCCCATAGCACAAAGTCTGGATGGACAGTTTTATGAAGTCTGATCAGTCTGTGAATTTACTTCCATTTAAATAGCCTGAGCTGCTCAAAAATAATAAAAAAGATGATGCTGCAAAGCCAGTGCTCAGTACTTCTAGAAACATTATCTAGTGCTGGGCGCTGGCACAATAAGAGTTTTATCCACTTGTGTCTTATGTGCTGAGTTTATTATATCTTCACAGTTCATGGAGTAGTTAAATTACTTTCTCAGGATCACATAACTCATCTTTGTCAGCACTGAGATGAGAAGCCAGGTGCTCTCTTTGCCACCGCAGACTTCAGCCCCTAATAGCTAGATTTTGTGTTTCCCTCTTTACTTGCTTCTGCTGGATGAATAGTACAAGCAATTCATCCTGCATTATATGCAGGAAAGAAAGCAGAAATTTGAATAGTTGCCATCTGCTGGAGATGCTTTGATTTATTGCTTTCCAGCCTCAGCTGGATCAAACAAGCTCTAGAGAGAAACGTTTCCTTAGGATGTTGTACTGTGTGTGTCTCTGCTCAGTGCTAAACTAAGTCACAAGGATATGGGCAGAGAACATTCCCTTTCATCACCAGAATAATTTATACCTTTAATTCAGTGGTAATAATCGGCCACCCAAAATGTATTGTTGCTTCCACTGGCATCAGTTCTTCTCTCAACTAGCACCAAATTCTAAATTGAATAAAACAGTTACACTTTGTAATTTCCTGTCTGACTTACTGTGTTTTCTCAGAGAAGAGCTCTTTATCCTTCAGAAGCATACCCCTATCTTTCTTCAAAGTGTCACACAGACAACAATAATGTTGTGGCATTTCACCCCATCTGTCTACATTTTTAGAAATAAGTTTTGCACTTTATGTATTTTCATTTCCTCTCCAAGTCCAAAGCCATAAAACTCTTCAGTTAATTGCTGCTACTGTTTCCTTCAGATTATAAAATTACTTTCTTTTTCTATCTAGCTGCCCTTTCATTTGTATTTTCCATGTTGATTATACAAAAAGTACTATGCCACTGCTAATTTTACTTCAAAGAGGGACTTTCACATTCGGGCAAATTAAAAAAAAAAATCCTAGCATCAATATCTATGCATAAAGTAATTTATTTTTCCATTAATTTTCTATATTCTCTAATCTTCTTCAGTATTACTGGAGATCTTTGGGTTTTGAATTGAGTCTGTTTCTTTGTAACCATATCTCTCTTTGGCCCAGGTCCTGAGTACTGGCAATAGCTGATAGAGGTAATTGATGGACCAAAAGGAGAGTTTCTGAGAGTCCTACTCAGAGGGTTAGAGGTTTAGTGTATGTCCTACCAAACAGGGAAAACAATGCCAGTAGTTAGATCAGGAAATAATCAGAAATTATGCAGTTTGTGTGTGGCTGAGGTTGTAAGACCCACAGGCTTTGGGAGAGAATAAGACTATCCTTTTTCTCTCTGCCTGGGTCATTCCCTAAGACCCGGGCAACCCAAAATAACCATTCCAAATCAAAGTGCCACATTTAGTAGTAATCCTACACTGGCAAATGGGTATAGTAAAGAGAGAAAAAACTTAACCTCAACCTGAATATTCCTTACATGCTAACCTGGCTGCTTTCTGTCCTTTAGAGGAGACTTGGGGTGAGTTGAGGTTCCCAGGCACTGTGTAGAAGGGTGGCTGTCAGCCCCTGTCTCCACCTCCTTGCCAGAGTCCCTCTGTGACACCCCTATCTTCAGACAGAGGGTGAGGAACCCAGCTGGCTCCTATCTTACCCTACAGGATACCAAAAGGAGCTTGGCAGGGCTCTTCTTCCCTCTGTGCAGCCAGCCAGCCATGCCTTGCAGGGGAACCCATTTTTCCTTACATTCAACACCTTTACAGCAACGAGAAAAACATGCAGAGCTTTGATCCAGCATTGCTTCCCGTCTGCACTGCTGACATGCTGAGGAGCCCCACACCAGATGGTTGTTTCACCAGGAACTGTGCCAATGCAAAGCCCAAAGAGAGTTCCTGTCCTCAAATACGTCAAGAAACAGCACTGAGATGAAAGGATGTTGGTGAAGGCAATAATGAAGAATCCTGGCACTCCAGCAAATTAACTGTGGGCAGTTTCAGGTATGTCAGGCATTTGTAGGCAGGAGAGGAGGGAGCTCTGCTTGTGTAGGCATTTGAAAGATGGTGCTATTC
Organism: Zonotrichia leucophrys gambelii; assembly: GCF_028769735.1. NCBI lineage: Eukaryota > Metazoa > Chordata > Aves > Passeriformes > Passerellidae > Zonotrichia > Zonotrichia leucophrys. Next base: position 45,329,647 of record NC_088171.1, on the reverse strand, counting down.
ATGGCTTTTAGGTGGCACAAAGACAAAACAGTGCAGGCAACATCAAAAGTGTTCCATCCTTGTCAGCTTTTATCCAGGACAGCTGGGAAAGATCAGGCCTTCATCCTCAAGACATGGAACTAATGGAGACCTTTAAAATCAGCAGTGTGTTTCCAACTGAAACTCAGTGAGCACAAGGAGAGGATTCTAACAGCACAACATCCAAGCCAGAATCAGAACTTGTTATACTTGGGTCCAACCACAGCTTCTCTCCTTTCCTCTTGTCTTCAGTACCTCCCTTCCTTTCCTTGTCTTTCCTTGTCTCATAAAAATCACAACATCATTTATCCCAATTGTTTGCACTCCTAGGAGACCTGATTTCTTGCAATAAATGCTTTAATAAAGTTTGAAATAGTATTTCTTACCACCAAAATCATAACCTACAAGAATGAAAAAAATTCAAGGGAGCCTCAGGACAAAAATATTCAACTGAATCTTTCAAAAAGTACCGTAAACATTCCATTCTTTCCTCAAAAATAATTGTCAGGCAGCAATGCCACTGTATTGTGTTCAATAAAGCATAGCAGTGACAAACCTACCTGCAGCAGAAAATAAACTGAGAATTAAAGCCAAACTTGAAGATGTTCTTCCTTAGTCTTTGACTTCAATTTCCATTTTCTCTGGCAGATTTAAACTTACTGTGAATGACTACAGTAACTTGCAGGCATTCAGTTGCTTCATCAGTCTTAAACTCCCAGGAGGAAAAATGGCAGAACTACAGCAAGGATGAAGACAGCATGTGAGTGACCAGCAGTGAGCTGTCTCCATCCCACATGGACTTGTTAATTTAAAATTCTGAAAGAAATTCTGATCAGAGTATTAATCGTTGGTGTTTTAAATATTATAATTAAGTCATTGCTTTTCATCTCCTGTGAAGTGGGAAAGTGTTGTCACTTCAAATCTCTCTTGCTTTGTGCCAGAAAATTCTAGCAGATGTGAATCTGTGATGTTAATGTTTGCATTTGTATTCACTCAGCAAACAGCTAAAATGTTCACCTCCTATGAATATTCAGTCTATAAAAATTTAGACAACATTTTTCACTTGCACGACAATAATTGAAATAATTTATTCACCAGAAGAGCTGAAACGCACATATTGAGCAAATTATCTATCTATCTATCTATCTATCTATCTATCATCTCCTTGGACAACTTGTTTAACTGCAAAAAAAGATTGCAAAAAAAATCTTAAAATCCATTTAATCTAGTGGAAATTTCTATCAGGACTGGTAATGGGTAAATATGACAGAAGACAGCAGATAGGAGATACAAAAGCTTTTGGAGACTCCACTTTCCACTGGAAAGGAACACAGTTATGTTAGAAAGGAGCACAGTTAGTGCTTTAAATCTTACAAAAATGTGGAAATATTTAGCTGGAGATTAAAGCAATGGAGAAGTGATGGCAAATCGCAGATAACTTTGCTGGATAACTTTGCAGTGGTGCACAACAGGGAACAGGAAGTTCTTCTAGCATGGGGTTATGGCAAGTTGTTGGTACCATACTGAGCTTTGCTTTTAGAGAAGGAGCAGTTGTGTTTCCAAAACCTCTGTGGGCACCAAAGAGGAGTACCTTTCATTGCAGGAGGGAGTTTCATGCTAGCTTTTCATTATTGCTGCTGCAAGCATGCAATCATCAGCTTAATATTTCTCTGAGTATTGCTGTCTGTGCTATCAGGCTTTGCAGTCCTAACCTGCACCCACAGCTCAACTGTGCAGCTGAACTGTCAGTATGACTTTAGTTCATGTTAGTGACCTAGGACTCTCAGCAAATTGAGTGGATTAAACATCCTAAGATATCATCATTCACTCTAATTTGACAAAGTAGATTTTTACCCAGCATAGCAGGCTGTCCATAACTTTCTGGAGGTCACCTGGAATACTGGGAGCTGGTGTCCCCAGGGTGAAGTAAAAGCCAGAAGTACATGCTGATGAAGGAGCTGACAAAGCAGAAGTCAAATGCAATTAATATGCATCAGAAAAAGATTTTCTAGGAGAGATAGGAAAATATTAATGCCACTGCAGAAGCTGTTGCCTCATCTATGGTGCAGTGCACATCCCTGGGCACTTTGAACTGTCTAAGAGAATTCAAACCAAGTTGGAACAAAAACTATGAACATAACAAGTGGAGATATTTTTCATTAGGGGTCTGGAAATCTGGGCCAAACTGGCCTAGAAAAACATCCTTGCTGCTTTTCATGTGGAGTTTTCCCAGCAAGAACAGTCTGGCACAATGCCCTGCCGCACCACGGGACATGATGCTGTGGTCCCAGGGAGTCCCTTCCAGCTCCTTCTTCAAAGCATTGTGGCTCTGGAGTGTCCATCTGAGGCAGTAACTCAGTGACAGAAAGAATTAATTCTTAAGATTAAGAAGATGAATGTCAACACTGAACCATGTTGGAAGCAATGCTTTATTCTAAGAAGCTCAGTCTTCTGCATGCAGAAGCCAGAGATTTCAAGAATGATACAAAGATGCTGAGGGGGAAAGGACCTCCCACATTCCCTCTGACTGCCTGCATAGAGAGAAGCCCTGCAGAATTATGCATTATTCAGATACAAAATGCAGTTTCGCTAATAAACTTTTTAACATCAAAGGGCAATGGTACCAGTAGACTGAAAGCAAGTTGCACTGATTACAGAGTAATTTTCTTGTGAGGCAACTGACTGGAAAATAAATAAATAAATGCAAAGCTGTCTTTCAAAGTGGATGAGTTTGTTCTCTTTTTGAAAATCCTGCGGTGAGTTCCAGCAGGACAAACAACAAGAAAAAGCATTCTTTTTAGTTGCCAGCAACATAATCCCTCCACCTGCCAAATGGCTGTAGCAGAGCACTGGGGGATATTCCTGAATTACCAGAGGCATCAACAGACACCAATTGGTGCACTGATTGGTACTGATTCTGTCACGTGAGAGTGTGATCTGGCAATGTGCTGCTGGGACAGACCCCTCTGGTCCCATGTGTCAGACTCTCCATGAGCAGACAATTGCAAAGTGCTACCTGAAGCAGCTGGGACAGCAGGCATAACTCTGGCATATAAGATTTTTAGGACTAGAGTAGCTAGGATTGGTTCACATGGGTGATTTATGTCACAGATTACAATGAGCTGACGGCACCTGTCCTCCTGAGCTAAACCAAGTGCTCTCTTCTCACATCTTAGGATCTACACTCTGACAAATGGGGAAGTTCCCATTAGTTATGTCTTTTATATAAAGATGAAAAATGGGTGACAAGAGAAAGAAAACTGCCACAGGTGCTACAGAGAAAAACGTACACGGGGAACTAGGGACAAAGCAACTCTTTAGGGTTCCTTCCAGTGATTAATTCCTCTTCACAACTCTGACCTCTAATTTCAGCAGTTAGTTCTTCAGCTGCTCTCATATCTGGTCTTTTAATGTCTCTAAGCTTATTCGGATTCTGCCATGTTTAATCTGAATACTATCATATGCTATATGTAGTCACACTTATTAGTCTCTCTGGAAAAAGATGTCTTCAAAATCAGCAGTAAATGCCAGATTCTTTCTCCAGTGACCAGCACTGACGTCATTCCATGATGCTGCAACTGTCTTTCCCTGTTAGCTAGATTCCTACAATTCACAATGAATAGATTTCTTTAAGACAGGTGAATGGGTCACCATGGGCCAATTTTATGAATATTCCTCGAACCAAAGTAAGCAAATGAAAATTTAAAAAGGAGATTTGATATGCTGCCATTACCCTACTGCTGTTGTAAGCAGAAAGGCCTGTGTTCCTTACTGTCAATATACTATCATCTTGGATCCATCATGGAGAGCAGACACTACAACTAGGCCTGAGATACACTTTGTTAAGTTACTTTACACGTCATTTGACATTTTATTTGAAATATCAAATGAGACAGGAGCTGCTCAAATGAGCTTCCCACATGAATTGATAAAAGTAAACAGATGGGACCCAGAGAACCTGACACATGTGTGGCCTATTTGTTGCCCTAAGATTGTTTCCTGCTGCAGTACTTTGCTTTTGAATAACCCACCTTTATTCTGGAAGAACATGGTATTTGTAGTCTGCCCTGATAGTTTATAGCAGGTACCTCCCCCCTGCCCTCTAGGGAAACATGGCAAATAGGTGGCAACTGTGGAGCAAAGTCTGAGAATGGCAGGAATCCCAAAGGGAGTAAGTTTTGGATTAGAAAGGGGAAGAATTTCACTGATATGAGAGGGTCAGAGGTGCACAGTAACTAAGATATCTCTTTGCCATGAGATGCTGCTCTACTGACTTTTCAGACTGTGTTAAACATCAGGGGTTTCATCCGTGTCTTTCTGGATTATCATAATATCGCATTGGGCAAACTCATTAAATAGAGAGCTTTTTGTGTCTATTTGTTCAATGATGAAAATGTTTATTCTGCAAGCCCTCTTTTTGGTGCTATTTCTTTATCCTTTCTATCATCCATTATACCCAGGTTAAGAGATTGACAGGATAAGATTGTGGGATTTCTTGCAGAGTTTATAATATTTGAACATCAAATGTTTCAGCAACTAAGCTTGAAGAGATGTTCTTGCTATCTGATAGGCAATTATAGGTGAGTGCTTATCCATTGAGCCTTTTTCAGCCATTTAATACCACATTTATTTTGCTTGGTGTTTATCACTACATCAGTGAGATTCTCACTTGTGGTTTTGTCCCTTTAATTGCATGGAATGAAAATAATTCCATTCAATGCTCACAAAAGCTTCTCCACTGATGACAAGAGAAAATGATGAAGTAGTCTCTTCTGTAAGCTGTGCTTGCTAATGCTAATTCAGCAGTCCTCTGTGAGGATGCTCTTCATGGTGTAAGGAAGGGGAGAGCAGGTATTCCAAACAATGGCCTGTCTGCTTCATCCACCTGTTGTAATCATACTGTTATTATATTTCTAAACTCCATACCTTTTGGGTGGCTTTCTACCATGCAGCTCTTCTCTGCAGTGTAGTTCCTTGTGGCTTTGTCAGGGCTCTCAACCCACCCCCTTTTATCCTAGTAACCTTCATGAGCCACAGCTGCTGCCCAACTAAGGACTTCGCAGCTGTAGCTCACTTAGAATAACTAGAACTGGGGCAAGGCCACTTATACAATACATATGCTTTACAAGGGCTCATACTACATTTCCCCCTTTTTTCTATTACTAACAGATATATTAATATACAACATAAATATTCAAGTACAATATATACATTTCCTTACAATACATGTTTTATCCTGAGATTCAAAGGCCTTGTACAACACACAGAGCTTCTTGCTCAAGGGCCATATTTCTCACAGCTCCTGGCTGCCACAGCTCCTTGATTCAATAGGCATGTTCTTCTGCAGTTCTTGGCTGCCTTTCCCACAGTCCTGGCTCAAAGGCCAACTACAGCTCTTGGCTGTCTTATCTCTATCACATCATGTATCACATCGGGGTCACCACTTGTTGTAATCATACTGTTGTTATTATATTTCTAAAGTCCATACCTTCTGGGTGTTTTTCTACCATGCAGCTCTTCTCTGCAGTGTAATTCCTTATGGCTTCATCAGGGCTCTCAACCCACCCCCTTTTATCCTAGTAACCTTCACGAGCCACAGCTGCTGCCCAACTAAGGATTTCGCAGCTGTAGCTCATTTAGTATAGCTAGAACTGGGGCAAGGCCACTTATACAATACACATGCTTTACAAGGGCTCATACTACATCCACCAACAAATTGAGATTAATTGTTGGCCTTGTTCACTAGCACAGATTTCTTTGCCACTGAACTGCTCACATGCCAACACATCAGAGGAGCAGAGCCAAAGAGCCCTGAAGGCAGACCAGCACAGTTCTGTTAACATCGCTGGCACATTGCCAGTCACAGCAAAACAGACCCAGCTGAAAACTCATCTAGGGGCTGTTCCCACTCTGTCAACACAAACTGGTGAGGAGAATTTCCATTTTAATGTTAATGTTTAATGTTTGACAGATAAGTCACCAGCAGCCCACCATCAGAAAAATGTAGGGATCTCCCTCTTGTCTTCTTAAAAACATTCCACCCTGCATTGACCACTGCAGACTCATTACCAAGATGTCATTCTTCCATAACACCTCACTGAAACATCAAGATGAGCAATTCTGGAACTTTCAAACTAGTTTTCTGCCTGTTCATTTCAGTTCAGTTTTGCCTAATGACTTCTAACAAGTGGCAAAAAAATAACAACAACAAAAATAATAATACAAAATCCGACTTAAATATAATTTTGTCCTTCATTTCTAATTTCATTCCTTGGTGAGGGAGACAGGGTGCATAGCCTCAGTTTTGCTCTCTGGGTGACCTGAAGGAGCAGAAGGACTTGCTCAATTTGTTCTCAGACTAGTTTTCCCCAAAGTGAAACAGTTTGAAATATACAGCTCCTGGCTTGAGGAAGGCTGCAGTGAGTGGCCATTACAGTTCCTGTAGGAGGAGAAGAGTTTTCCAGTTTTTCAGTTTCTTAGAAGCATGGTTGTGTCAGAGGGAGTGCACTGGTGTCAGTGTAAGAAAAACCCACAGAAAAGAACACAAAGAGGTGGTTTTTCTATACACTGTCTTTTCAATACATTTTTTGCCTATATATCAGCAGACCATGGGTTAAATCTTTAATATAGACTTGGTATGGCAATATTAAGACTTGAGTTTTTGGCAATCACTTGAGATGCAAAACTCTTGGCAAACCTTGATGTTTCTAAAAAACCTGTTCTACGGTATTTTGCTCTGCAGAGAATCTAGTGTCTCCTTGCACCACTCCTCACATTTGCTAGTTTTAGATATTCTTTGAACAAAGCACAAGCTGAAAATACACATTCAATAAGGGAATTATTAATTTTTATGCCCAGTTTCAGGACATAGATAAGTCATTAATGGCACAGAGAATAAATAAAGTTACAGTAGCAATAGTACAACCAACATGGAAGTGTTTCAATGACTGATTCATATAGTATAGATGTCTTAAAATATGTGCAACCTTATTTGGAGAAACTAATTTGTTAAGATTTCAGCAATGCAGAAACATGCTTTTGTGCAGACTATCTTAAGAAAATACTGATGCATTGTAGAATTCAGGGAACTGCTTTTAATGCAGTCAGAAGCTGATGAGATAGGGTTTCACTGGAGCGCAAAAAAAGCTGCCAGATGAAGTTCATGACGCAGGCCAAAACAACATTAAACTCTGGTTTTAGGTCTAGTGCTAGCAGGCATTTCTGGATTTAGAGCAAAATTCCAGTTGCAGCTGGGGAGTAAAGGTGAGGTGAAGATTGCTAACATTACTTCTATCCCTGTCATCTCCATCCTATGAATGTGTAGGTGCTTGCTGGAGAGAGCTCTTAACCCAGGCAGTATCGTGTTATGGACATTTGCCCCTTCTACTCCAAACCTCACACCAGCTATTGTTTTAATCTGCCATTTTCACACTAAAGTTAGAAAGACAGCTGCTAACATACTGAATCCAATTATAAACAACTCCTCTCCCATCCTCCTGGCACTGATTCCAGCATGAAACCCAACATTACTTCTGGACTTGACCAAGCCAAACTTAAGGGAGAAAGACTTTACAGGCACCAGTAGCAACTCTAGTTCCTCTCTGCCCCTGATCCAATGCCTAATCTCAAACTTTCCTGTTACTAGCCCTTAAAACCAATTTACAAGCCTAGATTTGATGCTAGCACTGTTTTTAAAGGTCCTATCTTCAGTGGAGCTTAGTTTGGGGTCAGGAGGCACTCCTGGGCTAAATCTCAGGATTGGAATCACCAAAGCTGTGTCAGTGGTGAGCTGGTCTGAAGGAAAGTGAGGATTAAGCCTGTGGCTGGATAAAGGCTTGAGCCATAAGGTTTAAGGGCTTTCGTGCAGTGCTGCTGCACAGACACTTTGGGAGGCAGTATCAGCATTTTCCTGCATCTCCTTGGCACGCTGCCCCTGCTGTGCCCAGCAAAACCTGACCAGTGCTCACCCTGAACATGCTTCACCTGCCCTCTGCCTTTCCCTAATGCCCCACTCCTGAGCTACAGCAAGTGCACAGGGGTGCTTCCCCCCCGAGTCTCTAAGCCAGCTAAAAGGGACATCAGCTAAATACTCATTTCAGGGAACAATGAGGAAGCCTCTGACTCATGGGTGGGCTGACAAACCTTGAGAAGGTTTTCTCTCAAGAACTGAAATTCCTACTTTAGTTTCTTGCCAGCAATAATTGCCCATGAGTCACTGATCCAGCTCTGTGTTGTGGTCACTCGAGTGTATTTGTCCTGTTTGAGCCACTGCAGTTTTCTTGTGATAAGTATCAAATGGCTTTTATATCATCCAGCAATTCACTGCCTATCACTGAAAACAGCTCTGGAAGCCAGCATCAGTTAGTGCCTGCAATCATGCCCGGTTTTTTTCCTCTCCTGTTTTTTTTTTTTTTTTTTAATTTAAAATCTGAGCTATTTTTGAGCTGAACTGAGTGCTGAATGCTGTAATGTCTTCCTTCCTGTGAATACACCACTTATCTGATTACTAAATATTGCCATAAATTGTGCCCCCTACAATAATTTTACGTAACCTGCAGTGTGGAAGAGGGACTGTGATTGCAATTGGAAGATTACAACCAAAGAAGTTCACTTACAAGATGTTTTATATAGGGGTGGAACATTGTCATCTTTACCGTAGTTTCATTACTCACTTTTCAGAGATGAAATGCACATACCAGGGCCAAGTCTCTGCAGATGGCTATGTCTTGTACCTCATGCTATGGCTGAAATTAAGCAGGGCAGAAAGTGAAATAAACTCAATCTGATCAAACCTCATCCGAAATTTGGTCTAAGGTTGGGAAAAATTTAGGGTAGCTCATCTGAATCTCTCTTGCACTTCCTAGCTCTGATCTCAGATGATAATGAAATACCTTTCCCTCTTGCTGCCTCCTAAGGGTGGGATTAATATTACACAGGGTGGGATCAAACAATGTGCTTTGTAAACATATGTTGCAATACAAAATCTTTGATGCAAAAATATCTCTAATATCTGGGTCAGGCACCTACCTTTCCTTTGAGGAAACCCATCTGGCAAGTAGTTCTTTCTCCTACTCTCTGCTCCTCCTACACTCCTGCAACCTCCATCAGGGCTGCTCTGATTTAGAGCAGTGTAATTTTAGTGTTACTGTGGTTTTGGAATTGTGAAGAAAAGGAACTACAAGCTGACTGTGGGGTCCCTTGTAATCTGGGGAGACAAAACTGTAAATTCAACTGGTTTGCCTCTGTTGGCTTACAGTTGTATCTGCTTTCTTTAACACACAATACCTGTTTATGATAGATTGCAAATACCTACAATACGGGATTTATATGATAGCACAAGCTCCTGACACACAGCTGTCAGCTCAAAGTTATCCACTTTAAACATGATTCAGAAGTCATGATTAAGAAAAAATAATCATTTCAAGCCTTCAAATAGAGAAAAGGTCAGCTTCAGTGGATAAATGATTCCTAGAAACATTTCATCCATTATCACTGTGGGAATGCTGTCTTAGACTTTTTAGAGGTACTTGTAAACTTTGCCATGGTGTGATGTGAAAATACTTTATGTGTCTCTCTAATTACTGAACATCTGAGACAGCAGAAAAGGCCAACCAAGAAAACACAATCCCAGGTGCTTGGAAAGTCAAACACTGAAGAGCAATAAAGAAATCAATTATTATGAGATAATTTGGCTACATCCCGATAAATGGAAATTGCTTTGCTTTATTCTAGGAAGACATAAGTCCATCCTTCGCAAGGACTTATATCAGTCTATGGAGAAAACAGAGTACAGAGTGTGAATTCAGCACTTGGTTTAAAGGAACTGGAAAATATCATCATAAACCCGATTCTCACATTTGTGTATTTCAAGGGGAATCTGGACATTTCCACACCTTCCACAAAGTTCTGTGCCCATAACAAGATTTAAGAGCTGTGCTGCCTTGTTGCAGGATGAGAAGCAGCCAAGAGAATTATGTCAAACAAATTCGTGCCCATATAAATTACAAAGTAAAGCCCAGAGCAGTATCTATTTCATAATAGTGTGATGATCCTGTCTGCCAGAAACCAACGTCATCAGTAATGCTTATCTCTCAAAGCAGTTATATGTATCAATTTATATTTCAGGCGCTATCTTGCAATTAAATTTCTGGGCTTAAAAAGCCTGTTTCCCACTCCCTCCCCCTTTTCAATTCTAGGTCCTCCAAGATTAACAAAACATCCTCTGTGGCAGCAAATTAATCACATTACAAAACTAAACTGTTCATTAGAGATGCAGCACACCAAAACTGCTATTAAAAACTCAATACTGCTATTTTTTGTCTTTAATTTTGTGGTGCTGTTTGCAGCATATCCTCCTCTAAGTATACACACTGCCAAAACGAATACAGGGATAAGCCCTGAACCCTGATGGGTATTGATGTGCCATGAGCTTGCAGTGAGCTACAACATCAGAGCCCTTGTCTAGGAGCTTTTTGATGTCTACAATGTGCAAATTCCCACACACATCAACTCCCATGGGATTTGCCAAGACAGCCCCAAAGCATTGCCTTAGCCCACATTCACTGATGCTTTGCTGCAGAGGATGAGCAGAGATGCAGCTCCACTCCCATCTTTAGCAATGACCTTGCCAGTGCCCTCTCCCTTTTCTGGCCTTTCCTTTCCCCCCTGAAAAATCTTTAGTCTTTTTTCCTTCCTGATCCTTCACCTCTTTGGAAAGAACTCACTGATCTAGTGAGCAGGATCTCCTTCTCAGGATCTCCTCTGTTCCCTGCTCCAGGGTTTTGTAAGCTGGCTGACTACAGTGCATGATCATCTGTCTTTTCTACCATTTCAGCCTGGGGGAATGTCCTCTGGGTATTCATAACCTCAGCTCCTCATGAGATTTCCTTTTTTATTTAAAGCTTCTGCCTTTGTTTTGTTGCTTGTTTTGCTGTTGGGAATACATGGAATTTTAAGCTCCTTCTTCAAAGGTAATGCTGTAGAGCAAGGGACAGCCTTGCATTTTGGATAAAAGCAAGTTGTTTCATCAAAAGCTGAGCTCCTTTGCCCTGGTGTGCAGGCTGAGGTATATACCATGGAACCCTGCTCTTAGACATCTCATTTCATATTTTGCAAAGAAAGAAAACAAGAAAGCAAAACTTGAAGAAAGCAACCCTTAAAGAAAACGTGGATGTGAGGTCTCTCAAGGACTGGCTAGATCCACTGGGAGTCTACAGGAAAATGCACCAGCCCCATCAACAAATCTCCTCATGCCCTGCAGTTTCCCTGAGTCAGCTATTGCATTAAGCACTGGAAGAAGCCCTCAGGCTTGGGCACCTCTGAATTGCAGGTAAATTATACATGATGTTAAACATGCAAAATGAGTCCTGCCCTCCAAGGCTTCTGCTGAAGAAAGAACCCCTTTATAGAGCTTAAGCAAGAAGGTCTTAACCTGAGGAGAGCAGAGCTTTGAACCCTCTAAAAAACACCTGGGTGTAGGCTGCGGTCCTGACTTGATGAGGACAACGAAACCATGGATTTGCTGCAGGACTCTCCCCCACATCCTGCTCCCACCCTGAGGCACAGAAGGCAGATCAAAGGCACAACAGGAGATACAGCCCTGGAGAGTCATCTCTCTCCTTAGAAGCTGTGGGAAGTCACCAGAACTCAGGCAAACTCACCTCTCCTCTGGCAAAACATCTGCCATGCCATTTAAAAACACCCTCTTGCCTTCTACCACTCCTTACCTAAATGTGCGAAGGGGAAGACAATGAAATTTCCTTTTCTATAACACACAGATCCCTATCACTTACTTACAAAATAATTGTGTTAATCTTGCAGCTTTCTTGCCAAAGCAGTACAGAATAGCAAATTAGTTTAAGCTTTTAGATGTGAAACACAGTGTCCAGCACTCAAGTGCTCTGATTAAATATGCATCAGCAGTACTCACGCATTGCTATCAACCTCAACTGCTAAACAAAACTCTTCCTTACATTGCTGTCATCTCTATTTTGCTTGTTGTAATCATATATGACATTTGAAGTTGTGTAATATCATAGCTCTGTGAACTATAGTTACCTACTTGGCTTGCTTGCAGTATTCTCTATTAAAATCTACCCCAAATCACAGGGACATTTCTTGTTATGTCTGTACAAATAGCAGCATATCTGATGTGCTTTGCTCTCTTGGAGACATCAGCTTTTTCAGCTTTAGCAAACAGGTCCTGAACAAGGACTCCGGGAGCCATCAAAGAGTTTTCCCCACATCAGCAGCAGGACTGAAACAAGCTTTCTCTGAAAACCAGAAACACAGGTCTGCAGCCCTGTTGTCCTCCAGATTTTGCCTCTGCTTCCCTCTGCCCACCAATGCCCTGACAGACTGCTGGGTACCCAGCATGAGACTTTGTCAAGCAATTTGCTTCTCCCCAGGTGTGCTGCAGGATCTGCTGAGTTGCTGGAATGGTGTTTAACTCCCCACTGGGAGATCCAGGGTCCTGCTCCACTGCCTGTGCAAGCAGCTGGAGCTGGAAAGCAGAGCAGAAGAGGGAGGATGCTGGAAAGGGAGAAGGGAGAAGTGCAGGTGACAAAACACTAAGGTGAAAGCTAAACTGATTCTGCATGAGAGCTTGCAAATGCCTTTCTGATGGGAGAAACTTTACAAAGGGAAAAGAGCGCTCCTTATCCTGGAGCTGGGGTGTGAGGAGGTGCCAAGGAGCCTCCTGCAATCCTGTGGCTCCGTCCCTGGATGGAGAACCCAGAGAATGCATCATGAGTGGGATGGCTGGAGGCGCCTCTACTTGCCTATCCAGCTGCAGCTTTCCTATCCTCTGTATTTCATTCTTTTATTAGCAAACCGCGGTTTCCTCTGGTGATATTCATGATACTGTGGCTATTACTTTTTTGAAGTGTTTATCAAAGAGATCATCAAAGCAACAGTTTTTTCTTACTTTCGCTGCTTACTTGTGTGTTTCTGCAGTAAAGAAAACAGAAGTTAATTAGTTGACTATTACCTTCATTCCTGGTGCACATGCATATACCTTACAAATTAATGTATATTCTTTATTCAGATACTGGTGTCACACAGAAACAAGATCTTGACCTAAAATATCCTGCTGTTGGTGCTGGCAGAGAAATGATGTAAAGAAGGTAGTAGCCACTTTTGTTATTCAAAATTTTGTTGTATATTACTCTATAGTTCTACAAAATGTATAGGTGGTTATTGAACCAACCCTGTCATGATGTGGGTGCCTAGAAGTTTAGGACTTTCCTTATTTGTTTTGACTGCTTCAAACTTTGCAGATTCATTTTCATCCTCCCTTGGGGAGCCACATTTTACACCTGTCTAAAGGTGTGATGTAGCAGAGGAATAATTTTTTAGCAAAGCAATAACTTCTTTCTTGGCCATGCTCTTCCTTCCTTCTCCCCACCACACGGCCCTGTCTCCCCTTCCTTGCTGACACAAGGAACTTCAGAGTTCGTGCCCACACAAAGAACTTCTTGCTCTTGCTCTAGATCTGGTGAAACAGGCTCAGGCACCTCAGCTTGAAATCTGAACCTATTTGGTGATCATGGCAGTGTTGGCAAATATTTTGGCTTCTCTAGAGCTCAGTTGTTAAACCCTTGCAGGTCAGAAGAGGGAACATTAGTTGTACCTTGCCCTCTGACCTCCCACACACCCAACATTCCTACTTCCTTGTGATTTTGAGGAGCCCAGCCACACTGGTGGAGCAAGGAGCACACCTCTCCCTCTCCTCTGTAGCCCTGACAAGGTGGCATAGGGTCAAGGCATAGCCTTATCTCTTAATTCTTCCTTAAATAAAATTCAGTTAAAAGCCTTAAACCCCAAATGTGGCCAAGAGGAAATCTCTCTATTTTTGTCCTTATAAAATTCAAAGATTTGTTTTTTCATTGCTGGTCAAGCATTTTCTTGTCTGGCTTCTGGCTTTGGGCACCTGATTCATGGCCATTTTAAAGGGTCTAATTTTCAGAATGTTCTTAGTACCAACTTTCTTCTGAAAACCCTACTCTAACAAGTGTCTCTCAGGAGAGAAGGTATACAAACAGCCAACCTGACCCCTGCACTAAGATTCCCTGTCTTGCTGCCTGTGCTGTCTCCAGCCAAGATGCTCAAAGACACAAACAACTTCTTTGAGCCAAGAAAAGCCCTCAGTGATAGAATGTGATACTGCAGAAAACACTGGATTCAGAGCCCTGGAGATTAGAAGCCATTACTTAGTGACAGCAGGTTTTGCAGCAGAAGCATTAAGAAAGTGCCTCACAAAATAGGTATATCATAAACACATTTCCTTCCATCATTGTAAAATCAATCTCTGAGGGGATGAGGAGATCTTCAGATACAGCTTCACTGATCAGCTTTGCTCCAGTGCTTTGCTCCTGATCCCTTAGCAGATATGTAGCTTTCAGACATGAAATATTCCTGGTCAGCATGCATTTTTCCATTTGCAGTATGATTAATTTCTTGGTAGAATCATACTTGCTTGTTTGGGAACTTTCTTCCATGCATCTCCCAGTCAGAATACCAATCAAGTGGAAATTGCTCGAGATGACATCACCAAAGCACAAAATAAGCTGAGCTGGAAAAGACCCATAAGGATGATCCAGTCCAACTCCTAGCCCTGCACAGAACACCCCAAGAATCACACCTTGTGGCTGAGAGCATTGTCCAAAATCTTCCTGAGCTCTGTCAGGTTTGGTGCTGTGACCACTTCCCTGGGGAGCCTGTTCAGTGCCCAAACACCGTCTGGGTGAAACAGCTTTTTCTAACACCCAACCTAAAACTCCCTTGACACAACTTCAGGCCATTCCTTTGTGTCCTGTCACTGGCCACCACAGATAAGAAACAAGTGTCTGCCCCTTCTCTTCCCCTCACAAGGAACTCCAATGAGGTCTGTCCTCAGTCTTTTCCAGCTAAACTACCAAGTGACATCAGCTGCTCCTCACATGGCTTCGCCTCACAGCCCTTCACCATCTCATAGCCCTCCTTTGGACTCTCCAATACCCTAATGTCTTTCTTATATTGTGGCTCCCAAAACTGCCCCCAGCGCTTGAGGTGAGGCAGCCCCAGTGCAGAGCAGAGCAGAGCAAAGCAGAGCAGAGCAGAGCAGGGCAGGACAGTCCCCTCCCTTGTCTGGCTGGAGATGCTGTCCCTGATGCCCCCCAGGACACACTTGGCCCTCCTGGCTGCCAGGGCACTGCCGAATCATGTTCAACTTGCCATCAACCAGGTCAGCAAATTCCCATTTGTGGTTGCACACTCTTTGCTGGCTTCTAGTCTGTGTTGGAACCAAGTCTTTGACTATGGTGAACAGGACATTGTATCGTCGTTATCTGGAGTTTGCTCTTTCTTTGCCCCAGTGGAATTGCATCTGAGCTTTCAATATCTTTTAAAGTTCAGCTGAGCTAAAAGTGGTCAAAATCAACATTAAGGCTTTAGGGAAATTACTGAAAGCCTTCCTGTGGCTGTAAGTAATATTAAAAGCTGTTATCCTTGTTTAAACTCAGATGATGAACATTACTCAGCCCTTTCCCTGAGGCCAGTTCAGAGTTTTGCATCTTGTCAGTGCTGAGTGACATACTGCTTATCTGGTCTTCTTTGTTTGCGAACAGGCTGTTTGGGTTGACGTTGAAAAGAATAGATCTGCATGAATAACTGTGCAGAAAAACAAGAGCCTGTGCTCTCTTCAAGCTCAGTGACAGCCAGAAATACCAGCCAAACTAGTGCCAAAATACAGACTGTGAGGCTGTATCAGTATAGCACCAAGCTCAAGTGGTCTGTTCATGAGGGTTTGGCTTCCACAGCCTGTGATTAAGCAACTGGATATTGCATATTTTGAACCTGGCAAGTCCTTTGGCATTCTCTCCTGCACCCTCTTCATAACCCAACTGATGTGGTGTCAACTGGATAACTGGAACATAAAGTGGGTGGAAATGTGGCTGGCCAAAGGGTTTTGACCAGCAGAACAGAATCCAGCTACCAGCCCACTGGTACTTGAGCCAATGTTTAGCACTTTTGCTAACACCAGAAAAAGGGAATGGAGTGAGAGCTCAGCAAGTTCACATGCCAACCTGAGGGAGCAATGGGCATGCTGCAGGATCAAGCTGTTGTTCAGAGAGCTGGGCTGGGCAGGCAGGAGAGAGGGTGTTTGGGAGCATCATTAATTGAGCAAAGGCAAATCCTGTGGCTGGGGTGTGATAAACCCTGCAGCACCACAGCCTAGGGGGCCTGGCAAGAAAGGATCAGTCTGGATCTGGCCTCTCATCCCACATGGCTCAAACTTCACAGCTGGAGCTGCAGCCAGGTCCCATCACAGTCATCAGGGCACCAGCACTGCAAGCTGATGTCTGCAGCACAGCTCATGAAGACATAAAGCACCATGCAAGAAGCTGGGCAAAACTGATGAGGCAAGTGCTGCTCCAGATAAGCCAAATGGCGCAAATAGGCACCTGGCTTCCTGCACTCCTTCATGAGAGAAACAAAGATACATGGGAGAGGAGGAATGGAGGTGCCATGACGCTTCAGTCCATGCCCCTTGCTCAGCCTGTGGCAGCTTCCCTGGATCAAGAGGTAATCCCTTCCTTCCTGGGGTAAGTCCACTGCCCTGGGCCCAGCCAAGGAGTCCCTCCTGGGGGATCAGCCTGCTCCAGGAGCAGGAAGGGTTTTCTGCACCTACAATTTCTGTGAAGGTTCATGTCTTCTATTATTTGTCACCCAACCTGAGGGCTCTGTGTCCCGCGCCCTGTCACTGCACAGGGGAAGGCGCAAAGCTTCTGCTGAAATTCTGAGATAACCAAAGCTCAGCCTCACAGGGTGTGAGCTCAACAGGTAACCCACCAGCAGAGACTACTATTGGAGGATATGCAAGGGGAAGAACAGACATGGATGTGCTAGCTCATGGCACATTCTGTTCTCTCAGGGTGAAAAACAGTGCTGACAGCACTCTCAAGTCCACCACTAATCTAACATCCCATTTCTCATCCAAAAGATTTTGAGGTCACTGAAAATGTTCAGTCTTTACATTTCATGATTATATGATTTTCTTTCCTCTCCTCTTTTAAGCCAGGGAAAAAACACTGATAACCTCAGTATAGCCCTGGCTTTGTGGCTCCTCTCAAACGAGGCAAGTCCAGCAATGGTGAATATCTCTGTGTTGTTTACTGCTAGAAATTGAAAATGCTTTTGTGATATTTCAGAGAACTCCTATTTTACAACCTCTTCCTCTAGCTGTATAGCAATTTGTTTGGCTTATTACCTAGGAAAACACTTGCCATATAAAATATACTACTTCAAAGCAGGGTTAAAATGTACCCAAATTACATTGCTCTGTTATTACAAACACTAACATGTATTGAGAGAAAATTACATTACTCTGTTATTACTAACACTGAGGTATATTGAGAGCTTTACTTACATAAGCAGTTGGATAAGGCTTAACTACACTTGCTTTTGTGCAGAATTCAAATTCTGGTATGGAAAAATACTCTACTTTGCATTCAGAAGGACTGAGCATTTGGCTGTAGATGAAATGTAGTTTTGTTTTGTAAGCAGCAGTTAGTAATTATCAGACTTGCCTATGGCTGTTTCATGGGAGGTGGGAATATGAATATATTCATATTTACTGGTGCTTTATAAGGAATTATAGGTCACGTTAACACATCTAAATTATGTTTCTTTTTGAATTAATTGCTATAAATGCAGACAATCTTATAAAAAACCTGTAGTTAAATTGTCCAACATAGAAACATATGAAAACCTTCTCTTCTAAAAGAACGTTTTACAACAGACCTATTTTAGTTTTCTCTTGTCACGCATCTGCTTTGCCTTCCATCCTCCTCCTCCACTTGTGCCTTCCCTCCCTCTGCTCCACTTTACCTTTCAGAGCAGCAGCAGCAGCAGCATCTGCAGCACTACCCACATCTGAGCCTCTCCATCACCGGCTCTAGGGGAGCTGCTGGCAGCTCACCTTTCAATCCCGAGCATGCGGCAGCTGCGTCCGTGCTGCCGTTTTCCAGCAGGAAGCTTATGGAAAGGTTCAGGAGAGATAAAAAGCAAATGAAATGCCATGGTAAAAATAACTCCCGCGGGCACAAACCATCCTTGGCATACCAGGAGCACTGAGAACAGCTGTGCCCAGGGATCTTTACCTTCAGAAGTGAGGAGGTGCCTGTTATTATAACTTATAATTATAAAAAAATTATAAATCTCTGCCTGTTATTTATAATTGATGCCTGTGCTTCTTAAGGACTCTTGTGACAAGCAAAGCCTCCCTGTCCCAAGCAG
Source organism: Zonotrichia leucophrys gambelii (assembly GCF_028769735.1). Lineage (NCBI taxonomy): Eukaryota > Metazoa > Chordata > Aves > Passeriformes > Passerellidae > Zonotrichia > Zonotrichia leucophrys. Next base: position 45,311,353 of record NC_088171.1, on the reverse strand, counting down.
AAAGCCCATCCCTGCCCCACGGAGCTGGCTGTGGTGTGGTTTGAGAGGGGACATGTGCCCAGGGCAGGCAGGGGATGGATGTGGGGAAGGGGAGGCAGTGCCACCTCACAGAGTGACCACCAGCATCCTATCCCCAGCCTGGGGTTATCCACATCTGTGCAAGGGTCAGAGCGACGGCTGATGGAGGAGTTTTTGAAAATCTATCTTTATGGTCATTGTTAGAGTTTTTCTTTTTTCTTCTCTGCTAGAATGAACAGCATAGGAAAAAACAGAAAATTATTTGATTTGATTTTGATAGTGGATTATGCTCAGGCAAGAGGAAGTAGGATGATACACTTCCCACCCCAAGTGTAGAGGGATGGGAAAGGTCATATTTACCCCAAATCTGGGCCTACAGATGGGGAGAGCATCCCCCCATCTGCAGCCAGCACCTGTGGTGTAGACACAGGACAGGTCCCTGCTTTGGGAGGAGAGATTTCTGCCCACACAAATGGTGGGACACTTCCCATCTTGGGAAGAAAGTGCCTGCCTGTTCCCAAAAGAGATGCATTTCTTTTGCTCTGGCCAAGTAAATCAGGAATACAAGATTCACACATAATTGCTGCAGTTCTTGATGCCCAGTGAAAGCTTTAGGGACTTCATTTGAGCATTATCATGCATCTTGTTATTACACTAAATCTCAACAACTCCAAAGAAGTCAATATTTATTACAGTTAATATTTATTACATCTGCATCTTTGCTAAGGAAATGCAGATGATATTTTCTCTGCAGATCTAGCTACTAGCTAAAGATTCACTGAGATCTCTATATGAGAAAATACAGAAGTAATACCCAGGGAGGTTTTTATTTTAATAATTTCTTTTCTGCCTGTATTTCATTCTTTCTGCTGATTTTCAACTGTTCCCCTCGGGTCAGGACCTCAGTTAAAGCAAAGAGGTAGTGTGCCCTATAATTCCTTTTGCCAGCTCCAAAGTGAAGAAAGCTTCGGAAAGTCAAAATGAAAAACAAGAAAGAGAAAACTGAAGGAGGGGGGGAAGAACCCCCAAACCTACTTATATTTTTTTTTTATTATTTCTCTTCCAGATTGCAAGGCAAGATGTTTTCTATTACCATCTGTATAGCAGATTATCTTTTGTCAAGTGGGCAGTTTGCCTTATCTCTCTCTTTGGGTGACCACAATCACTCCTCCCTCGGGAGGGGACATCTGCTGATAACAGACTTTTGAATGTCACTGCATGACTGATAAGAACTATATCATCCCATTGTGAGATGCTCTGCCCAGAGGGAGGAGCCAAGAATTCCTACCCAGATATAATCCAGAGGTTTTGAGACATCAGCATGGCTTTCTCCACTGGATTCCCCAGAGGAACAGCAGCTGGCTCTCCTTCCACTGGATCCTCAGAGGATGAACACATCCTTCTCTACAGATCCCCCTCGCTCCAACAGAACCATACCTGACACTTCAGGGGGACTGCAGCCACATTTCCAATTGACTGCTACCAGCACCCTGACCAACAGGGTGCCAGGTTGGGTTCTGACTCTGTCAGTGTTGTTCTAGTGTACTGCATTATTTATTTTATCCTTGTATTTTTTTCTTCCCTATTAAAGAACTATTATTTCCTGGTCCCATATTTTTGCCTGAGATCCCTAATTTAAATTTTATAGCAGTTCAAAGGGGTGGGGAAGGTTTACATTCTCCATTTCAGGGGATGCTCCTGCCTTCCTTAGCAGACTCCTGTCTTTCCAAACCAAGACATCCATATTTAATTGCAGAAAGGGAAAGAAAAGGGGCATACAGGAGCTCCCCTTTTGATGAAAAATTATAGATAAAAAAGAAGTTGCTAATTTATAAACATTTCCAAAGGGAAATTGTTGAGCGCCGCCTCAGAAACATGCCTGCACTCTTGTGCCTTGGTGGTGTGCTGCCTCTAGTTGCAAGTGACTGGGTCTGGTGGAGTTCTCTGCTCTGTGAAGTGGCAGTGCCACAAAACTGCTTCAGTTCTTCCAAAGAATAAACTCAGAAACCCTGAAAGAGCAAGCCTATGGGATATGGGCCAGGTGTATGGTATTTCCACAAGCACAGAAGCAGGAATTTTTGTACTAAAGGGGGGCACTAAATCTACAGCTTTTCCTGGCAGTTAGGCAGGGGCTGGGGGGCTGAGCTGGTGAAATACAAGGTGCTTGGTGCTTTCATGCTGACTGTGCCACCCAGGCTCTGCATTCTCATGTTCCTCCCACTCCAAAGTCCTCCACAATGCCCTTACTCACCTGGGCCCCTCTGCAGCATCATGAGAGCAGCAGTGCAGCTTTTGGGAGGAGAAATAGGTGGGTAATAAGCAGGCCCGTTGTTAAAAGAAGAGCAACATGACAGCAGAACAGCCTTGCCTTATTTAAGGAAATCCCAAATGATGATCATCTCCCAGCTACCCTGAGCTTAAGCTTGAGGGGAACGTATCTGGCTGGAGGTTGTCTTAGGAAATCTGTTCTCATATTTACATTCAGGGGTTCATGATGGCAAAAAGCAAGGAAACCACATCTTGTCTTCCAGCACAGAAGGGCTGGAAAGTGTCTTTAAAGCCAGAAGTAAATATGGAGTAGAGAACTGCTGCTACAGATGAGAACAATTTTAGGCGTCTGCAGACAATCAATAAATTCCCTGATATTAAATAAAGGAGAAAAAGGGAGGAAATAGCTCTAGGCAGATCCAATACAGGGAAAATTGGGTGTTTCTCACTACAGAGCAGACCACAGCTGGCTAAATAACCACACATGACTCTGTCTGGAGTGCTGGCAGCAACTCTGAACATATGGCTTTTGCCATTGGGCAGGCAATTGCTTTTATGAACATGAATCCCTCCTGGCCAAGAGGACGACTTTTGGCAATCAAAATGCATAACAAGTAGACCCAAAAATGAAGCAAAAGTTATAAATGGAAAGTAGTCATGTAGTAAAAACATTTCTGGAACAATGTGGGAGATCAGCCCTCACAAGCACCAAAGCCACCACTGAGCTGTACGAAATCACTGCAATATCAGTAAATTACACAGGACAATTATTCCCTTGCAGGGCATCACAGACCCAGCACAAGTGGGAAGGGGCCCCTATGGGTCTCCATTCCAACCCTGCTCCAGTGTTTGACTGCTCTTTTACCCCAGGGAAAAGGTGGTTCCTTAAAGCTAATCAAAGTCTTCCTTTTTCCAGCTTGTGCCTGATGAAGAATATTAGGTCTAAAAGTTCCAGATTCTCTAAGATGCCAGCTGTTCACTCAATGAGTAGGCTGTACCATGCCCATTTTTAATTTCTGGTGTGATCATTTGAGAGCACAGAATGGGAAATAAAATGATTTAGATACACAGAGTAAGAAGGAGTAGGAAATAAAAGGAAATCAAATATAGGGTAACAAAGACAATATAGGCTAACAAAAGACAAACAATCAATCTCCTGAGGACAATTGCTGTTCTTTAAAGCCTCAGTGCAGGACAGGATAAAAAAGACTGGATTTGGAACATAAGACAAAGATCTGGAGGTTACAAAAGAAACTAAATTAATAAAATGGTAAGCTGTGATTCAGAGTATGACTATCCTAAGGAACCTGCAATAATGTCACTGAGAAAAGTTATTCAGGAATGCTAGCTACCCTGAAGAGTCTGGTCTTCCTCACAGCCCCCTTAAGACAGACAATGAGCCATTCAGAGATATTTTACACATTGAAATAAATCACCTCTCTGCATTATTCCATAACTGTCTTCACATCACTGGGGAAACATAATGTGGTAGAGAAAAACAAGCTTAAAACTTTTAAATGTATCAGCTCAAAAAATGGACTGCTGTCATAAATATTAAAGGAAAACCTGCAGTTGAGTGAACATCAGTCATCACTTCTCATGACAATCACTTTTCCTTAACTGGAGTAGATATTTCATAGTAATAAAGATAAGTTCTTGTTCTTAAAAATTGTGTTCTTAAAAATCTATTGCCAAAGTCAGAACAAGCATGCTGCTCTTCCATCCACAAGTTCAACTGTGCAATAAAAAAAACGATTAATAAAAGATAAATGCATTTACAGTGAACCCTCACAGGGTCCCAGCTGCTGCTGTTGTTGTCATCACTGCAAGAAGTTAATTTGAATCTCTTCTGGTGCTATAGCCCAAAAACTACATCTTGTTTATCAACATGCACAAGAGTAGCTCAACTGCTTCAGATGAGGGTAGGATTAGAAAAAAGGCACATTTAAGTGATAAACAAAGGTTTCCAGACAAAATCATTACCAGATTTTGACAAGAGCGCTGTGACTAACATGTGAGCATTTGTTAAATGATAAAGATTTACTAACTGTAGGAAGAAGAAGGTCTTCAGATTTTATTTAATTTCTTTCAGAAGAATATACTGCTACATATTGGTAGAGATAAAAGTGTGCCACCAGCTCATGATCAACATCTGTCTGACACGGCCCTCTGGGTTTGCTGGGTAGAGGAAGAGCACAGACTGGAATCTGTGACTGCCGAGGCAGGGAGCATCCCATTTGTGTACCAACACTGCTTTCTTCACTTGCTTATCCCTAAAACCAACTCTGAATATTAAACAGGGTCTGTCTCATAGGGTATCTGTGAGACCAGAGCCCAGGCTCTGATTGCTGTCCCCATGACTCAATGGCATAATATGCAGCCAGCTCCCTACCAGAATCTGGTGGTTTATTTCCTACAAACAAGTATCAAACAATCAGAAACTGAAACCTGAGAGAAGGACCCACACATTCATCCTTGGAGGAAAACTTCTGAAAAACAGCAGTCTTTACCCTAGCAAAAGAGCATCTGACTGGTGATGTGGAATAACTACTATAAATATGTATTGAGTATTACAGCGACCTGAGGAGGTCACTGGGTGAGAGAAGGACGAGAATCTTGTTTCTTGATCAGAAGGCTTGATTTATTGATATAAAATATATAATACATTATAACTATACTAAAAAGAATAAGGAGAGAGGTTGCAGAGGCTTGCTGAGCTAAGAATAGAATAGAAAGAATGAATAACAAAGTTCTGTGTCCAGGGAATCTATCCCTGAGCTGCTCCTGTGATTGGCCCTTAATGGTACACATAGAAGATGAGCCAATCACAGGATCACCTGGTACATTTCACAGCAGCCGATAGCAATTTGTTTACATTCTGTTTCTGGGGCTCTGCTTCCCAGAAGATGGACAAATCCCACAGGAAGGATTTCTATGAAGAAATGTCTGCGACATATTGAGACGTCAGGAAGAAGATGGGAAATCAATGGCATCAAATATTCAGAGAATATTTGAGGAAAGAAAGTAATAGTGAGCTCACAATAATGAAATAGGAGAAAAAGCCCCAAATCCAAACTGAAAATAGGAGATGGTTAAGAAATCAGTCAATCAACAGTGAACTAAGAAAAAAACCATATAATACCTGCTTTTATCCCATATACCCCTCATCCCAAATGCTTCTTCCTATGTTGATCCTCATTAAAATTATTTATATGTAAGCAATAACTCTGAAAGGTGGAATATAGTGATTATCCTGTAATGAGACAATGCTCCCAAGCTCATTTCTTAGCTAGATGGGCACATTAGGATGTAACTTGTTCCTTTATAGTAATGCTGTCCAAAAGGTTTTAGTTCAGCTTCATTGGAAAGTCCCTGTGAATTAGAATCTGGCTGCAAGTAATCCTTAGAAATTCAGGACTGCCTGCAGGTAATTATTTCTGATTCTTATTCAAGGATGGTTTCCACATGCATTTTCATACAGTTTGGGGATACTTGGTTAAAGACCGCACAAAAAATAGAATTCTGCCATTTTGGTAATCTGTGCGTGAGAAAATAACAATCTGCCCTTCTGCAGCATCCAAAGGGACTGAATCCATTACTGTACATTTTATACATGTAGGGAAACTGCAGCACTGGAAACATTTTGCTATTTCTTAGGGACCCTCTCTGTAGGTATCTCCAACTCTGCAAGTATCTGACTGGAAAATCCACGAGGTGTTTCACACCTTGCAGCTACCAAATGATCCAGTTTCTAATCTACCATCAAAGATCCATTCCTTCATGCCACCCCTAGTTTGGTTTTTTCCCCTTTAAGCTGTATGCCCCTTATACTACCACAGCCATTTCAGATATCTTTGCTGCTCATCAGTTTTTCAATATGTCACCTTCAGCATAGGCAGATGATGAATGCTCATGAATTTTACTGAATTTTACTCATCATTCAGCCAAGTCTGTCTGTATCTCCCAGAAATAAAATGCATGCACGATGGCCTCTTGTCATCTGCTGCAGCACAAACTACTTTCAAGAGACAATCCCCCCTTTCTAATAGGAAAAAAATCACAACTTTATCATTAGCAAGGAAAATGTTAACAACTACTGACCTATGACCAAAAATGTGCTGTTTCTCAGAGAAAGGGAATTAAATACTGATGTGACCAAATATCTGAGGCAAACTAAAAGGATGTATACATTGAGGCAAGTGAGGGGGTCCTTTGAAAGAGCACCAGTTTAGCACCAGGGGAAAAGACAACAAAACAAAAATTCTGTACATTATGATGAATACCTAGTCACACTAATTCCATTTAATATACAGAATCACAGAGCAGAATCATAGAATAGTTTGGGTTAGAAGGGACCTTAAAGAGCATCTAGTTCCAACCTCTGTGCCATGGCCTTGAACACCACCCATTAAACCAGGTTGCTCAAAGCCCCATCCAGCCTGGCCTTGAACACTGCCAGGAATGGGGAATCCACAACTTCTCTGGGCAACCTATTCAAGTGCTTCATCACCCTCAGAGTGAAGCACTTTCTTCTGCACATCTAATCTAAATTTCCCCTCTTTCAGTTTGAAGCCATTACCCTGTGTCCTACCACTAGAGCTCCTGACAAAGAGTTGCTCTCCAGCTTCCTTGTAGGCCTACCCTTCAGCAGGGATTATCCTGTACTTATTAACATATAAATGCACAGGTTTTAAAAAGTAGTAGAAAGACATTTGAGGAGAAAAATTATATTTGAAGCCAAGACTGCCCTGCTTTTACAATGTTTGGATGACAGCTCATGGCACTGTGCAAGTCTTTGCTCTCTGGACAGCTTCAGACTCTGCCTCTGGGTTTTGATGTTCCCACCCTTTCCAAGAGCAAAGCCATCTCAAGGCAGGTATCTGAGCAGCATTCAGTGCAACATTTGAAGAGAACACTGTGTTTTTTTCATGTAGAAAATATCTCATCTTTGCTCCTTGATTTCAGCCCCTTGAAGTCAATTTTCCAAGCCTGTGGCAAAGCCTAAATCCAGGTACCTGCAGGTAAAGCCCCAGCTACTGAAACCTAGCAGCGAGTCCCTCTCCTCCAAAAACTCACCTTCCTCTCCAACCCAATCAGACTAAAACAAATGGAAAAAGGAGACAGCTATGATCCCAGGCTCCACAAATGATTCAGGATCCTGAGAGTTTTGCCAAGAGCACTCAGCTCACTGTGCTGGCACAGCCAGGGATGCTCTTGGTCATAGCTGTTCCTTTGGTCACAGCCAGCTATTGTTGCTTTAAAAAACCATCACTCCTGGTCTTACTGCTGTGCCATGTAGCACTGCATTACCATCCAAAAGGGACAAATAGAAATTAAAAAAATAGCATTCTGATGAACAACTCATTAGAAGTGTAGCCCCACATTGGTCTCTCCCACCAGAAGGCTTCACTGACCAGATAACTTGTTACCCCCACACCAAGTGCTGAAGGGCCCTGCCAGGTGCTGCTGTGTGGGCACTGAGCCTGCAGCCCCTGTACAAAGCCTTACATGACCTCCTCCAACTCCCCTGTCCATACAGAGGATTTGAGAGGCACCAGGCGGGCATGGACACCACACATGGCAAGAGGGGGCATGGGCTGCCACAGGCTGCTCCCCTGGGTGCAGGTCCTGTAGCAGGTCTTGTCCTGGCAGGTCTAAAAACAGTGGCCAAGTACATCCCATGGGATGTACTCGCCTCAGGGAATCTGTCCCACGTCCTCACCTTCAGCTTGCATGGAGCCAACATCCGAGTATGTGAGTCAGAAACTGCCTTGCTTTACTGCTGCCCCATCTCTCCAAAGCTCCCCTCTCACTGCTTTTTCCCCTTAACATCTTGGCAGGTCTCCTGCATGCTAATCAGACAGCGCTGGGTGCTTACCTAGCCAGGCATTGTCTCAGGATTCATTCAGATTTTAGATATCCCATGCAGCATCTCTGGCTGATTGATGGATGGCTGACTTGCCAGATACACAAAGTCTGGGGGCTGGGGAAAATAAGCATACAACACAGCTCTGGTGTGAGAAACCACTGCCTCTGAAAGGCAGTCCTGCTTGATTTCATCCCTTTGTTACATCTAGATCTAAAGAAAAAGCAGGCAGACATTTTAGATTCTAATCTCTAGCATTAAAAAATGTAATAAAAAATAATAGTAGCACAATAAGTGTTTTCAGGCAGAAGAAAGTGAATAGCAACATTTCCTAAACTGTGTTAGGTAAGAGTTAAGTGAGCAGATTTTATGATCTTCAAATGCCACTGCAGTGGGCTGAGTATAAGTGATAAAATGGCTTCATGCATCTTATGGTAAAATTGAAGCTAGAAACATGTATAAATAAAATTATTCCCAGTTTCCTAATAAAAGACAAACCTGTTTTATATAAATAAGTTAAATGGTGACAATCTAAATGGATTTCAAAAAGTTCCCTGTCTTCCTTTGAACTATTAAATAAATGCAGCTTTGTCCCTTTGGAGCTCTAATGAAAATCCCATCAAAATCCAATTTACAGAATGCTGAGACATAGTGCAAGTTAGGAGCGTTAAATTAATTGGTTTGCCTTAAAGAGTTATCAAGACTGGATTTGTCAGTCACATTTGAATGTGGAAATCTGTTGTGTTTTAGCAGGAAGAGGCTCCCTTTCTCACAGCACTTCAGGGTAGCAGTAGTGATTTCTTTGGTACTCTCCCCATGTGCCCCTGGATGAGCTGAAGACAGGCTCACACATCTCTGCAGGAAGGCTGTGGGACACCCACCCTGCACTGAACCTCGCCCTGCCTGCCCATGGGCTCTGGCACTCGTTGGGACAGCTGGGATGGACATTTCTTCCAGCCTTCCTCAGCTCCTGTCCTGGAGAAGGAAGCTCCCAAGCAGGATTTACAGTGTGTGTAAAACCAGCAATGGTGTGTGGCATCCCAAGCCAGGGTACAGGTGCAGCCAAGCCCACAAGTCAAGCCCGCCTGACTCCCCTCCTCTCCCCTGCTAACACAATTCTGGGCTGTGGAATTCTTCCCCCTCCTGCTTTCCACCTGGAATCCAAGATATCAGTTTCTCTAGTCACACCTGAATTGCAAGATTAAATCAACCTCAAGATTTTGCCAAAAACAAAAAGTGAAATAAAATTCTGTAAGTAATGTGTTGGCCTAAGGAAAAAAAAATAAAATCAAGAATTAAAAATTATCCATTGTTTGCATCAAATTCAGTAGTAGGTTTGAAATAAGAATTGTTAGGTGAACTACAGCCAAAAAATGGAGGGGAAAGGGTCACTACCAGCTTGCTGTACATTTAAGATTAAGGCCTAAAGTGGATGAGAAGAGCTGGCTCAGTTTTCTGTCACCCTTGAAGGGGTAAAATAGGACAGCCAGAGCTCCCGGTATTCTGGGAATGTGCTCTAAACACTGTGCTGTACAACACTCCCAAGGGAGCTGGCCTTCTCTCCTGGTAGTCCTACTTGAAGTTTTACAGAAGAGGAATGGGGCAAGAGAAGTTGACTGTCAGTGAAGGACACCCAGGATTCAAATCAGTCCTTGAACTTGGTCTCCATTTCCACCATACTGGTTTGCCTGATGATTACAAACTAGAAATGAAAACTGAAATGTTGTCTGAGCCTCAAAGTAAGGGCTTCATTCAAATTAAAAAAAACCCCATATGTTACAAATATTATTACTTATTTAGTTCTAATACATCTGGAGTCAAGACAGACCTGCCTAAAATGGATTTGAGCTGAGAGCAAAAGGGTGCATTCAATGGAACACACCTGAAGATGAACACAATTCTGTAGTCATTACCCTTCAACAGATATGGGTTCAAACCTTTTCTGCTTCATCAGCTTCCCCTGAGATTTCATATAATTCATTAATGGTTTGCACAGACTCTCCTTCTGTTGAACCCTCCATTTCCCACACCTCTGCTACTCTTGTCACTCTAGACTGCAATTTGTGTTCTTAAAGCTGGAGAGACCTCTCATGGCATCACAGGGATGTTTTCAAGATAAACAGCGCCAAGAACGACCACTCCTGGGCTTTATAGGAAAGCCTGGAGAAGAAAAAACGAAGTATTAAATGCAGCTTTGATGAACATAACCCCTTGCCCCCAGGAACAGCACTGGGTTTTCCAGAGGATGCTGGGAGCACAGTAGAAAGTCCCAGCTTGCTGGGAGATGCAGGGCTCATTTATGGGCTTCCCTCAGTTTTCCTCCAATGCTTGCCTCTCCCCTTTATGCCAGTCTTTGGACCACATGATGGGAGCTGCAGAGAAGTTCCTTTTCCTCTGTCCCTGACCATGGTTTAATATTGTCTGTGCAGTTCTTCCTCAGACAGCAGTGTTATTCCTTCTCTTGTTTGTGACAAGGTTAAAACAGAAATTAATAGTGGCTTGAGGAGGTGCATAAATGCTTGGAAGGTCGTGTGGCTTTGCTGGCACTGGGAGTGGACACCAAAATCTGCACGTGCACAAGCGGAGATGCCAGCAGCTCCAAACAGCAAAGCTGAAGTGACCATTTGTTTCTGGTGTGGCAGCTTTTTTCTGTCAAGGAAGACTCATGCTGAACCGATGCTTCACAGAGGAAATTCATTGACTGTAAGCATTTCACAATATTCCTTGGACACCCTATTTTTGGCAACTTTTAAATACCTCCTCCCATAGCTTCTGGATAAGAATCTGAATACATTTTTCAATCCATTGGGAGGGAGAAGGGGCCTAATTATTTTTCAGTTTTATTAAGCAATAGAATTACAACGAGCAGCATGAAACCCAAACTTATTAGCTGTGGTGGAAATAGGATTTAATACAGAAGTAAAAATAGCCCAGCTCTACTTACACTAGTGCAAAAAGCATTAAGAGATGCAAATTCCTAAAACAGGCAGAGTCCTTTTTAGTTTTGCTTTATTTAGACCTGTCTTCTAAACATCTGTGCACTGATGTGAGATGAATATCTAAAACAGTAATAACTGCAGATAGGTATTACATAAAATGATTCACACCTATCATTACCTAGTGCTTTTTGCCCCAAAAGGATTGCGCAGAATTTACAACCTGTGGCTGAGATATAGTACATTAAAATGAAGTGCTGCATCCATCACTGATAGGAACAGGTAAGAAACATGATAGGAGTTTAATGTCAGAAAAAAATATCAGAATTAAAGACAAGAAGATATTAAATACTGTTTTTAATATTTGAATGCCATCAAAAGGAAGCTTTCCTATATTCTGTTCTCAAATGGCAAATAAACAACCGAGACAAAGAGTGATGAAAGTGGTCAAGAGCTCAATTAAAATTTTAACCTGAGAATTTAAGCTTTTAAAAATCAAGTAGCATCATGCTGAGAGCTGTAGCACATTGTATCTGTGATGCTTAAAATCTAATAAATTTTGAGCATTTTCCATTCTCCTTATGGTGGGTGCTACTCAAGTGTGGGGACATGGGAGTAGGTCAAAAGTTCCCTTCAATTCCCAAAATTCTTACAAAGGCAACAAATGTTTTCCAAGCTGGAAATATTTAGAAGCTGAATTTGAGGGGCTATCACATAGTACACTTAGGTCCTAAACTGAACACATGCATTCCAGCAAAAGTAGGGCCAAGGATCCACATGAAAACTGGTGAGCTTTTAATTTATTTTCTTGACATGAAAGCATTCTTCTGGATCTCTTGTTACCTGCATGACACAGCTTTTTATATCATGGAGATCACCAACAGTGTACACATTGTGAATACATTGAATGTGTACTGAGCCTTCAGCATGGAATAGAGCCCCTGGTTTCTATCCACTCTAATTTATTTACATTAAATTGCCTCTAAATCAACTTTCACATGGCTTGAGCTTTATTAGCAGAGGTTGTTCCAGACAAGCTGAGTTCAGCTGCTCTTTTCAAAGTAGGTGGGTTTGGCTAACCCCAACCTCAGCCTCTCCAAATCAAGCTTGAAGTAACAAACATACACACAGACTTGTCCCAATCCCACACTGGAATCATGTAATGTTTCACCTACAGGAAACTCTTCTTACAGAATGCTAACCAGAGACAGCCCTGATGTTAACTCCAGCACACTTTTAACTGAAAAAGAGATGTTTGAGGGACAACACCTAAAAAGGTAATTTCAGAATGCTTTCACTATGCTTTTAGGCACAGACCATTTTTCCAGGATGTCTCCTGGGTCTGATCTAACATAGGTTCCTGCATCTAGTTTGAGCTCAGCAATGGTAAATGACAGCATGGCCATAGATAATCTGATAGAGAGGCAGTGGTTGTGAATTCTGCAGCTGCTGACACTGGCCTGAGAGAAGAGGACACTATCTACATCCCAGTCTCTTCAGTCTTCCCTTCTCCTTCCCTAGCATAAATGCTGGCATAACAATTATCTTTGATTCTTCTGCCAAGCTCATACACATGGGCCCATCCTATAAAATCACTGCCTGCCAGCCAAGCAGCTATAATGCACCTGTGAATGTTTCCAGACATTTTGTCAAGTGTAACACATGATATTACATGGACTTTCATTTTTCCATGAGGGTAAGATAGGCCCTGGGGCTGGTGCCTGCAGCACAGCTCTAACTCCTCCTGTGAGGCTGTGGGGCCACTTGGGACCTTCAGGACATGTCTGTGAGCTGGGGGTGGGCAGAATCCAGTTGAATCAAAACTCTTTCTGGTTTAGTTCAGCCAGCAACACAAGGCATGCAGCAGGTCTGGTGCCCAAGACCTGGTTTACGTGTAAAACAATTAATTTGATGTAAGTTGAAATTGAAATGATTTTAAATTGATGATCTGATCCTGTACACACACACCTTCATAAATCTCTTTGAATGTAGAGCATGATTTTGACTGGCAGTTTAGTGCAGTCCATCCTGAGGACCTGTAGAAGTAATCACACATTTTAAACTAACTACACAGATAGCAGTCATAGGGATCCCAAAACTCTTTGAAATATGGGAACAGATAGCTAAGAAATAGAGGTTTCAGACGTGACTGACATGCCAGTCAATGGCCTTCGTGACCAGAAGAGGAAAAATATCAGTTCTCATTGAAGTTTGCTTCCTTTATCATTACAGACACTTGCAGATTTGGGATCATGAATGTATCTACAATACAGAAGATCTGCCTCCAGCAATTATCTTACATTGTGCTGCAATGCCACATGCAATTAGGACTGCTCCTCCAACACATCAGACAGGTATACTTCTTGCCCAGAATTATTTTTCATCTGACAGCAGTGGGAAGGAAAGTGGAAAAGACAAGTAGAGAAAGCAGCTAAAGCAAATGGAGGCATTCACAGTGCCTTGGAAAGTGGAGAACCTGAAGGAAAAGCATGTAAGGTGCAGGAGGAGAAAGATCCCCAATCCAAACCTCAAAAAACTCAGACTGGCTTCTCCCAAATGCTACTGAGGGCGAGTATAGGCTGTGTCACTCCAGCATAGGTATGTGTTCAGAGATGCCACTATGGGATGCCCAGCATTTCCCCCAGTGGGAGAGAGGCACAGGAAGCCTGGTTGTGGTGGGAACAACTTCCTGCACACAGCCTTGAAGTTACATTCAGCTCAGCCTCCCCTGCACTTCAGGCTCCCTGGGTTTCTGCTACCTCTGCACTCTTCTTCCTGCAAACCACTTCCCTGCTCTCCTTGCTGGACTGTTCGTGCTTTTGGGAATCCACATCAGCAATATTTGGTGCTTGTGTGGCATTTTTCAGAGGCAAGTCTTGGAAAATAATCCTGTGCCCTGTCAGTCTCAGCAGTGCTTCTGTGGAAGCTGCCAAGCCAAATGGGGCCGTGGAGGGGTAGGGGAAAAAAAAAAATCTATCCCCAGAGAACAGAGGAATGGGATTGAGTATGCTAAGGAGAAAAAATTGATGTCACCATATAGTTATCAGTATTTTGCAGACTTCTGTTGGTATCAGCAAACTTTTGATCAGGTTTAAAAACCTTCTTTTCCCAAATGGAAAAAACACAGATCAAAAGTAAAACCTCTCTGAATTTGGATTGCATGGGCCATTCTGCAGCCAGATCCCTTGACTGCTCGATGTGCAGTTCCCTTCTCTGCTTTGATACAGCCAGGAGGCTGTGAATCTTTCCCATCTCACTCACATAACTGGGAATGGGACCCTGAGTGTGCAGAGATGTTTGACTTAAAAGACCAATTCAAGTGACCTTTGACCTGGCCAGGATTTGCCATTTTGAGAGAAGAAATAAGAGAAATGTTCAGCTGCCTAGGAGATGCCTTTCTTCCTCCCTTTACACGTCTTAAATACCAGCTTAAATGCAAGATGTGTGCAATGTGAAAATAAACACCTCATCTGTGATTTTAATTGTTAAAATAATCATCTCTTCCCTCTGCATGAAGATGTGTGAATTCATACATTTAAATGTCATGTATTTGACAAATAGGCCTAAAGAGCAAGCCATCTGGAATCGAAAAAATATTGTGACAAATCTGACACTGTTTTCATATTTTTATGAATTGCTTCCCACAACACAAGCAAACAGATTAAAGGTCACTGAAAAGGGAAAATGTGTATTTGTGAGTGGTTTCCTTCCTTACGCTTTATGTTTGCCTGTGAATGTGAGATATTTTACCTTTGCTTTTAGGGAAGGAGGGCAAAGAGGAGGCTGTGGGAGGACAGAGGGGCCTTAGAAACCAAAACCAAATTGTTCAGCCTTCCCTGGAGACATTGACTAATCAGGGAGTCAGCATAAGCCATGAGTATGTAGAACACCTGGTTTTTAATCAGGCTATTATATTTTTTTTTGCTAGTATCTATTAAACTTCAATTTTTAATTTTTTTTTTAAGTGTCAGCAATTTCCCTTCCCCATGGAGACCTCAGTGCCATCCTGAAAAGAATCAACACTGATGCTAGCATAAAGGACTATTTTAAAGTTAGAGGCTGGAATTTGTATCAATACAGCAGGAGATGCCTTTCCTCCATATCTCAAGGAGATAAAAGCAAAGGTACAAACATTTCTAGGCATTTTAAGTACCTTTTCCTGTGCAAGCCACCTCCTTTACAGAAGAGCTTTACTGAGGGTTGAGGTTGATCACTGCTGTCTGGAAATGAGGGTGTGTCCCTGATGAAGCCTACAACTCCCAAGGTTTCCTCAGACACTCCTAACCACAGCAATGTTTGTCAAAGAGATAATCCAAAATCTCTTGTCCATCACTGTATCTTTCCAGATGTTAATGACTGCGCTGACCAGACTTTAATGGTTGAATACAGGCCTTGAGATCAAGCACCATCAGCTGCATTTTAAAGCCTATCTCATGTCAAACCAGTCTGTGCAATAGGCCTTATTACAACAGGTAATAGACTCATTTTATCAATAGGAACCTTCACAGAAACTCTGTTATCAGTTTAGTAGTTTTGCATATATTTTCACCAATTGCATGCAGTGAAAAGGATTTCCAGATCCAAGACTCCTAGAGTAAAACCCATAAACTCCAAGCTCAAGTCCTGGCTTTATAAAGTTTTTGACTGAGTTCTCATGGATGATGATACAAGCGAGTTTTCATGCATGGTCTGTACACACAATTATTTGTATTGATGTAGGTTACATCACCGTGTTTATGAACTCATTTTTACTCAGAAACGCTGGCACTGAAGTGCTCAAAAATAGCAGCTGCTAGTTTACAAATTTCTCTTGCAAAGCCTCACCAGAAATAAAATTGTCCTAGAGTGTACTTTGCTGTAACAGAACAAAAAAATTTAAGAGACCTTTGCAAATAGATAAATTAAGTAGAGTATAATTGCTTGAGGCAGTTCCTATCTTTGCTTGTCAGAAGACAGATAAGAAATTGGGCACCAGTGTGTTTTAATTAATGTTTCCTGGTGCCCATTTGCAAGATTGTCGATCTATTTGGGCTTTTCAAGTACTTAGATTTTCCATTTAAAAAAAATCAACTTCCAAATGCTGAGGGAAATAACTAAGTAGTACTTAATTGCCAAGCACAGAAGCAAGTACTCCCATCTGAGTTAACTCTGCAGAAATGGCACTTAGGGACCGAGGTGTGTGCACTCTGCCAGCAAGGACACAGAACTCCTGGGGACAAAGTCATTCAGGAATATGAATAGTTGCACTCTCTCCTGTGTTTAGGAAAAACCTAGATTTCCATGACCTGCTCCATGCTGCATTATGTAAGATAAACTAAAATAAACCAAACTAAAACCATATTACTTCAATCTTGTGGCCTCTCTCCCTTTTAAATAAGAGCAAGTGAATTGGTTATCTGGCCCAAGAGACTTGGGAAAATGTTGCTTACTACTGACCAAAGGAAAGCCTTTAGGTTAATGCTCTATTTAAACTCCTTAAAAGCAAACAACAAAAGCATCTTTGGAAGCCACAGGCCATGTTGGGAGCAAAGCAATCTGTCAGGATTGAATCTTACTTACATCCTGTCCAACAGAGTGTTTGGTTGTGTTCTGCCTCCCTCTGATGATCCAGAATCCTGTCACTTTTATACTCAGGGTATATTTTATAGCATGTTATTCCAATGAGACACTTTAAAGAATGAATTTGAGAACTGGTGCCTTGAGCTAATAATTTTTCCATTTAAAGCAGCAAGTGAGGAGACTGGCATGGTGAGGGGGTACTGTGAAAAAGTGGAGAGTGATGTGATTGCATGCACTGATGGGGCCAATCCCCTTGTGCCTTAAAGAGAGATTTTAAGTATGCCCAAAACACAGAACACAGCCATGTTAAACACTTGCATTAGAGCAGGGGTCCAGGCAGCCTGCCCATTACCAGAGGGAACAAAAGGAATAAAGAGTGATTGTCTGCTTCAAAACTGGGGTGCAGCCTCCAGATACCCCAGTACTGCTCCTCTGTGAGCATCTTGCTTGAACACAGCCACTGTTCTTGCTGCAGCTGCAGGCACTTATTTTTGGAAGCCTTCCCTATCATCTCATTTCTTCAATAAGGCAAGGAACACAGATACACCTCAAAGAATGGTGAATACCTCAAGAATTTCTCTGCTGTGCAAACGACTCATTGAGTTTTTAGCCCTCAATACTGAACTAAAATTTAATAAGAAAATCTCAGGTTAGGAAAAAAAGTTCATTTCACTGCAGAGAAGGACTTATGGTTGCAAAAAAGATGAATGCAATGGTCTGTGTAGTTTGAACTATCTATGGAGATGTCATTCATCAATAGATAATGCAATTTATTCCTCAGACATTTGCCAGTGTCTCAAAAACGTTGATAACAAGATCTGTACTGGCAGGATCTAATTGAGTTTAAAGTTTGCCTGCTTAGTAGAAGTCTTTAGAACAAGAAGAGTTTGGCTCATATTTCTAATTTGAGAAACCTTTGTTAAACACTACTGATAAAACAGTGAAATAGTCATGATAGACCTAGAAGGGTGGAATGGTCACAAAGAGAATTTGTTTCTCATTTCTAGCATTTCTCTATCCCCAAAGAGTTGTATCAATAAATATAGATATTTATTGAGGATTTTATCTTCTGTATGCATCCCAGGAAAAAACTTCTTGGCCTTTTACTTGTACATGTGCTCTCTCTAGAGCAACCAACAGAAGTGACCATGTGGGAGCCACTCTGCCCATCCATATGAGGGACAGCAAAGAGAAATACAAAGGAAAAAACTAAATGAGAGCTCTCATTTTGGAGGGAAATATAATTTACTGTGCAATAAAGGAGTGAGAAAGACAAGGTTTTGATATTGCTTGCTAGATTTTATCAAATCCACAAGAAAGCCAAGCCAACAGTCAAGCACTCCACATTTACATCTCAGCATCAAAACCTAAGGTCTCAACAGCACAGCTGAATTTTACAAGAAGTCAATTCAAAGTACCTCAAATCACAAATTTTTCAGACTAACAACAGCATTTTTTTCTGACTCCTACAGAAATTAGGATAGGAATGCTGAACTGGTGAAGCCACACACAAATTGAGAAATCCCAAAATGCTGGCCAATGTTACATCCCCCTGGATACACTTAGATTTCCAAGTACTTGGATCTGGCATGCCATGCTGAGCTTTACTTTGTTACGCAAGTCCATGACTGGAAGTTGATCTGGTATGATTTTAATGTGCAAAGTACTAGGGAAACTAAAATAACGAGCAGAGGAAAAACTCTTATTGCTATGATAGCTTTGTAGGCTAACTACTGGCACTTTCTTTTCTATGAAATATAAATTTCTGTAAAATAAACACACACACGATTTGTGAGACTGGGCCTTGAGAGCCTTTTCATTCCCTTTCCACTGTTTTACAAGAGCAAACACTAACAGAAGTGTTTGATAGAGTGCAGGATTGTTTTGGGAGGCAGCCGAGTCAGTGACCTAATGAAATGTAATTCCATTTGTGGTGGCTACAGAACATGCAGTCTTGGCCCAGTATAAGGATTTTCAAACTCAGAAAAATTCAACAGAGCTTTCAAAAAGTATTTGTGAAAAATGCTCAGTGGTGGAGGGGAAAAAGATGGAACAGCTACTGCCTCATTGTGCTGGAGAGTTCCTGAAACAGTCATGCAGCAAAACAGCTCTGCTTCAGGCCAAATAGAAATGCTTCCAAGTATACACAAAGCATGTAGCACAACTTGGCTGGTGCTGCAGCACAGATGATCACAAGAATAAGAGAATTGAAAGTGAAGGCCATGTTTGAAAAAGTATTTTGGAGCTATTTGAATTGGGAGGCCCTGGATTGTGATACAAGAAGAGCCCTTGTCTGACATGTCATCTTGACCCATTCAGAGACAGAGACTCCAGAAAAACATTTCCACACAGTGTGTTGTTCATGTGAAGCTCTCCATCTGTAGTTATTGCACTGTATGGTGTCACTTGATAAGCAGAGAAAAGACATTTGAAATATCTCAAGAGCAAACTGGATTTTACTGAGGAAAGAAATAAAGGATGTAGAGTCTTGCTGTTTAAATGAGATTTCTTCTGGCAACATTTATTAAAGTACAATCCTGTACTTTGGAAATGTCTTCATTTTATTGTAAAGAATATTTTGATCCATTGCATCGGAGACAGTGAATTGCAAGATTATTATACTTCAGGGAGTGAAACCCAGACCCAATGAATCCTGTTTCATCATTTATCACTCAGAGGAGTGCAGTTCTTGTGGCATTTTACAACCAGTCCTTTCATTAATTATTTGCATTGCAGTGATGAGAGATCAAGAGAGAATAAACTGGGGCACACTGACCCAGCCACTGTATATTTCAAATTTTAAAGAAGAAATAATTCTTGCCCCAAATATCTCAAAGCTCTGCAAACCTATGCAGAGGGACTCCTGGGAAATTGTGTTAAAAAGAAGAAAATATGGCTCCTGCAGCAGAATTGTCATGCAACCCAGGTCAATTGGTCCATGCAAAACAAGCAAGGAAGCAGTTCAGTATCTAGCAGGGCTTTTAACCCATGCCCCGGGGAAACTTTTCCAGCTCAACTGCCCTCTCAGTGCTGCAACTCTGCATTGCACCTGAGAATGCAGAAACCTGTGGTAAATCTGATTCTGTAGGAGAGAATTCTGATTGTCCACCCACACTGTGTTTTTGGCCAAGAGTGGTGTCATCCATTTAGTCCGTCACTTGCATCCAGCAGTGCCGTGAATTTCTTTAATCTATTCTAAACGATAAAACCACTCTTAAAAGGAGCCAATTCAGCTGAGATAATGATTCCTACATGACACAGTTTAGTATTTAATAGACATAACACCATCTGTCCTAGCTTTAAACAATAAAATCTGAGACAACGGAACCAGAAGCTGCAATCATTAAAAAAAAAGAAAACAGCCAAAGGCAGAGGAAGGAGGTGAGTGAATACATGCAGTACATGCACAGAAAATGATTGCAGGGGAAATTTTCTCAAGGTACTTTGCAAGAAAGAGCTTATTGCTGCCTTCTGTATTCTGTACAGCATGCATCTTGTGTTTTTTCTTCTGTTTTAGGAGCAAACTACTGGGGGAGAGAGGGGAATAGAGCACTACCCTGAAACAGTGAATGCCCATCAGTGCTGATTTCTTCACAGCAAACAGGGATTTACAGCCAGGCTTTTTTCTTACACTGGAGAGATTATTAGATTAAATGCAGTGAGGAAGATAACACTTTTCTCTCTGGGCTGCACACTGGTCTGAGTTGGACCTAGGGTTTATTTCCTGCTAAGTCCAAGGTCTGCATTTTCCACAAGGCATGCCTTTGCCAGCACTGCAGCACCGAGGGGGAGCAATGTTTCTGGAACCAAGAACAATATATCAAACAGGTACAAGACTGTGTTCCCTCTCTGAATCTTTTCTAGACACCTCTGCCAGTGAGCTAAAGCAACAATTGGACTGTTTTCACCAACCCTCACCCAGAGTGTCTCTTGTCAAATAGTTATAGCCTGAAGAAGATATTTAGTTGTGTTCAAAAAGGTAAAATTACATTTCACTCTATTTTTTCTAAAGAAAGTTTTAAGGCTGAATAAAAATCAACCAAATAGATGATCAATCTTTATGAATGTGCATAAGAACATGGTTGCAGAAAAGTCTGTAAGGACATGCAACAGAAGAACTAAGATTTTGGATCTGATTTTAAACCTATGTCATCTTTTTACCTTACTCCAGTGACATGTGTCAAAATCAAGAAGATAGCTACTGTCAGGAGAGTTAAACCCATGCTATAAAATCACAGATGGAATTAGGCTCAATGTCTTGATGTCTCACACATTCAGTGCACTCCTATTTAAAAACAAACAAAAAAATCCTACTATGGACAGAAAGCTTTGCCAAGCATTTCAGAGGAATGCCATGAGAGTAACACTAGAAAAGGGATAGCAAAATCCACTTGTGATTTAAGAGGAGCTGTGAACAATATTTGTTAAAATATCTGGGAAAGGAAACCAATGAGCCATCTGAGCAGCTGCCCCTTGTATGCACTACACCAAGAAATACACTGCAAATAAATAGCTACTATACAGCCCTCAATACAGTACTGAGCCTTTGAAATAGAGCCTTATTCTCCAGTTAAAGCAGTCTAAAAACACTGAAAGCCCTACAGCCAAGCCTCCTTGTACTACTTCAAGAACAGCTAAGTGTCAACCTTGATTTTATTAATAAATCAATCTTAAGCACTAGTGAAATTTCAGTTGAAGATTCTCTCAACTTGGCTCTCAAACATTCGCCTTAAGGTTTTTTCTCTTTTCTAAATCCCTCTGCACTTTCTCCTGGCAGTCCTCCCTGCCTCCTTGCTTCAAACCTGTTTTAGTGAAGAGTGTCTTGGGTCACTCCACCTGCCTAGAGGAGGTGATCATAAATCATATCCTAGAAGTACATCACACAGAAATGTGAAGACCAGAAGAGATGAGTGAATGAATACTTGCCCTGTGCTGTCACTATAAGGTATCTAGGGCAAAGGCAGGTGCCCAAATCAGATTCTGACAAGATGGTCCAGTCATATATTTTACTTGCATGTCAATAATTTTCTCCAAGGAGGTTGTCTTTTTTTTTTTTTTTTCACTATGTCTCTTGTCTTGAAGCATTTTCTAAATTTTCTCTGTTCGCTGTTCTTTGGAAACCTGAAGGGGAAGCCTCCAGCTGGAGTCAACTTCAGTAAGACATGCTGTGGGACTTTGGAACTGACAGGATCATGTGGAAACAGCTGAGCAACAAAATCAATTAGACTATGAGGAATATAATGTAAAAAACTATGCAAGATGAGCTAATGTACCAAAACCTACACTTAAGGATGACAAATTTTGGAAGAATTAGTATAAAGTTAGACCAGTGGCTTCTAAGACAACAAAAGCTGAACTGGACAGATTTATTTCACTGCTTTAACATAGTTTTCATAGACAGGATAACCTTTCCCTGTGAAGAGCTTGTTCAAGATAGGTGCCAAGCTGAAACTTGGATAGCACAGTACTGGTTTTGTTTGGACATCTGCTGCTACTGCTCCTATTTACATGTTTTGGTGAACATTTGACTTGCTTGCAATAAACATGATTGTTACTGAAGGTCTGGAGCATATGCGTCATGTCTGTGGAACTAAGTGGTGAAGAACTTGGAGCTTGTTGGGTGTACTTTCAAGCAAACAATGAAATCAGCTTTTTCAATTCTGGATATTGCCAAAACCATTATTTTAGTGAAATAATATGTAGTCTTTACAGGCCTGAGGCACAAAAGAATAATCAGTGTATATAAACTATTTTAATTTGCTTGTTCTCTTTATGTGGTTGTAACAGGACAGATGGAAGACTTGCACTGATGAGCCAAGATAAAGCCATTGATATGTTCCTGAAGGGACTTGTTATTCTGTTATGCGGAAAAGAAAATACGCCACTGAAGCATGTTTTCTTGCCATGTGTTGTGAAATCATTAATAAGTTCTAGTCGTTAATACTGACTAGATCAAGACAATGTAGTATTTAAATAATCTTAAAATGCCACACTAGGTAAATCTTATTCTGGCATTTAAATAATAACATAATTTTTAAAAAAACTCTCTCCTCTGAGCTGCACCTTGACTTGGGACAGTATTGGCAGACATGTGAGGACCATGAGTGGTAGAGGAAAGATGTCCCACCCTGTGAACAGGAATGTAAAGTCTGCAGAACCCTAGGCACTGAAGAGCTGCCAGCCCATGCCACAGAGAATGAGCAGAGTACATCCAGCATCACAGTTCAACAACAGGTACCAGCAGGAACCAGTATCAGCTCCTCTGTGCCACAGCTGACACTTATCAGGAATAATCACTGCTGACAGAAAGGAGCGCTGCCTCCCTCGGGACTGTCCCCCCTACCCAAGCTGCCAAGCCTGACACACACAATGAGCAGACAAATCTGCTGCCTAGCTACTCTTGTGTTAGGCTTAAATTGTGAGCAAACATGTGAGGAGTTATCCCATCTGCCTGTGGATATCCACAAAAATTGCCAAGGTTAATAATAAACTTTATAATTTCAAGGAGAAGCTGCCTTTGTGGCTCTCCCTCTGCCCCAGTCAGCGAAGGAGGAGAAGCTCCTTTCCAAAATGGGGTCAGTTCCTTCTCTTAACCTTCCTTTACAATTTCAAGAAATTTTCAAAGAATGCCCCTCCCATGAGGAGAAAACCACCTTTCACAATCTTTAAAAGAAGAAAAGGAAAACAACCTGTATACTTGATGAAAAGCCTAAACTACTCTTCATAAGGGCTCAAGAAACAATAAATGCAATATATGTAATGCCCACTGAGTGAAGACAAATGATATCAAATTATATGCTGAATAAGAAATTAAATGCAATGAACTCAGAAGCTTCGCTTGACTCTCCATGGAGAGCTGGTGTTGTGCACAGGAGAGAACCTGCATGTGCATCAATGAAACAAATATGAAACCTTCACCCAGTAGTGGGGCTGTTCTTTATTATCTGTGCTCCTGTGCTGGTTTTGCCTGGGGTAGGCTTAATTATCTTCACAGTGGCTGGAATGAGGCTGTGTTTTGGATTTGTGCTGAACACAGGGTTGATAATGTAGAGATCTGTTTCTTATTGCTGAGCAGGGCTTGCACACAGCCAAAGCCTCTCCTGCCTTCCGTACTGCCACACTGGCTGGGAAGCTGGGGCTGTGTGGGAGGCTGGGAGGAGACACAGCCAGGACAGGAGACCCAAAGTGACCAAAGGGACATTCCAGACCATGTGACATCATTCTCAGTGTATGACAAAGTGGGGGGAAAGGAGGAAGAGGGGATGTTTGGAGCGATGGTGCTTGTCTTCCCAAGTCAGTGTTGTGTGTGATGGGGCCCTGCTCTCCTAGAGATGGCTGAACACCTGCCTGCCCATGGGAAACAGGGAATGAGTCCCTTGGTTTGCTTTGCATGGACAGCTTTTGCTCTCTCTATTAAACTGCCTTGATCTCAGCCCATGACTTTTCTGGGTTTTGCTCTTCTGATTCTTCCCCCAGTCCTGCTGGCAGGGCAGTGAGCAAGTAGCTGTGTGGGGCTTGGCTGATGGCTGGGGTTTAGCCCTGACACCTACTAAAATAAAGCTACTCTATCACATATAAAGCAAGGACATCTGTTTGGTTATTTGTGATCAGGCTCATTCAGTTGTTCATGTTTCTAGGAAATCTCTGACTCAGTCTGTTGGCTCTGTGTTGTCCTTATTGTATTTTGCTATTTTGCTGTGACCTCAGTTTGGCTCTCTAATGTCAAGGTAAGACCCATGTGGTCTGTACGTTCAGCACGAAGACTGATAAATACTTTTCTCAAAAAAGTGTAACTGTATTTGAACTCTACTGCTGCATGAAAAGGGCTAGAGGCTGTCTGTAATACACTGAGTTGCCCTCTAAAGAATCCTCTTTTACTGCCATGGCTCTATCAAAGCCGCGAAAAGGAAACAAAGACAGATCTATCAGAGCTGTAGGTAGATCAACTCAGAGGATACAAGCTCTGTCCATAATGTCCTGCAACTGCCTTACAGTACCTGTCACATGCTGAGGTAAACTGAGTCACCTGCTCATGACTCACTCAGTCATTGGAGATTGGAGAGGTGGGTTAACTAATTCCTGATATGCAGAGATTATTTTTGACTAGTACATAAAATACCTAATGCTTTGGTGTCATACTAAAAATGTATGCATCATCAACTAGAAAAGTTTGTCATTAAGAATGCAGTTACTTTTTCTAAGGTGTTCCTCAGTTAAGGTTAAATAGCTAAAAATTCCCCACAGATACAGAAGCCTTCAAGAAGCAGTGCTAGATTCTGCCAAATAAAGTGGTGTCAGTAGCTGGAATTTCAGAGCATAAATATGACAAGTGGGAATAAAACTGAGAACTCAGGACTCAGAGATTCAATAAAGCATTGTATCTGCAGGCAGAAATAAGAAGTGGAGAACTCTGTTCATAACAGTGAGAGGACCTGGAAAGCAGGAGGGAAGATAATTTAAAACTAATAACTTCATGATGAATAGCGTGATCAGAAAATGCAAAGCAGATAAAGACTGGCTCTCCAACTCTGGCTTGGAGATATGTCAAAAAATAATGTTTGAACAACTTCCAAAATGCTTCTGTGGTCTCAAAAGGCAAGATATCAGGAGAAACAAACAAAGCAAAATTAAATCTGTAAACTTGGAAAAATACTCCAGGAACTGGGAGGAAATATTTGGCAATCTTTGAGGAAAAGAAAGAAATGCAAAGCAAGCACAACCGAAAGCAAAGCACAGCTGAAAGCTGGTAAGAGGTTTCCTTCATCACAGAATCACAGAATTATTAAGGCTGGAAAAGACATTCAAGATCACTGAGTCCAACCTTAGATCACCATCCTGTCAACTGGACCACAGCTTTAAGTGCCATACCCAGCTGTTTCTTGACCACCTTCAGGTACAGTAGTGGTGTTCCACCACCTCCTTGGACAATCTGTTCCAATGCCTGACCAGTCTTCCAGTGAAGAATTTCCTCATAATAATCCAACCAGAACCTCCCCCAGCACAGCTTGAATCCAAGTCCTCTTGTCCTGTCTCTGGTTGCCTGGGAGAAGAGGCTGACCTCCATCTGGCTACAATCTCCTTTCAGGGAGTTGTAGAGAGTGATAAGGTCACCCCTGAGCCTCCTTTTCTCCAGGCTAAGCAACCCCAGCCCCTCAGTTGCTCCTTAAATGATTTATTCTCCAGAGCCTTCACCAGCTCCGTTGCCCTCTCTGGACACATTCCAGTGCCTTGATGTCTTTTTTTTGCTGTGAGGGGCCCAGAACTGGACACAGCACTTGAGGTGTGGCCTCACCAGTCCAGGGGGACAATCCCCACCCTGCTCCTGCTGGCCACACTATTGCTGGCACAGGCTAGGATGCCATTTGCCTTCTTGGCCATCTGGGCACACCCTGGCTCGTGTTCAGCAGCTGTCATCCAGCTGGTCCTTCTCCACCTTTCAGCTTTCCAGGCACTCTCTCCCCAGCCCATAGCATTGCCTTGGGTTGTTGTGAGCCAAGGGCAGGACCTGGCACTTGCCCTTCACGAGCCTCAGACAATTTGCCTCAGCCCATTGATCCAGATAATGGAAGGTAATATATGTCTGCACTTGTGTTCAGGAGAGACTGAAACACTTCCTCCCTTGGTAAATGACTTTGTAAGACAGACAACACAAACATCCAATGTTTTGCTGCCTCTTAGTGACTCTACTGGAAGGAGAGAAAAAGCAATAAAATTTGACACCAGACAATAGCTTGCCATGAACCCTTCAGAGGACAAAAAAGCCTGGAAAGACATGGGAAAGCATCTTTTTGTACAAGCAATCTCTGCTAAGAGAGCACAGACAAGGAGTTGCCATGCAGGGGCACAGACATAGGAGAGAGTGTGGGGGAAGAGTGGTTTGAAACAGTTTTTACTTCTCCAATAGTGACATATAAAATGGGGGCACTGCAGCAAGCTGAGAGCAGATACTGCTGGAAACAGCTCTGCCAGAAGAGAGGAGTGGATGGTCTCAAGTCAAACACAGCCATATTCTCCCATTCCTGGGGAAGGTGGAACATCAGAACAGTGGAAAACATGAAGCTGCCTGTTGCCACCCTACACGAGTGCTCACACAGTTTCACCCCAGAGGAGTCTGTGCCCACTCTCTCAGTGCTGGATTCCCATCACTGCTGCCTCACAGCACTGCAGACAGGAGCTGCTCTCCAGGAGGCAGAATAACAGCTGCTTAAATTGACAGCACTTTGCTGAACTTGTGGCACAGCAGGCAGGAGTGCAAGGGGAGATGGCATTTCAGTCAGGATTTACAGCTTGGCAGGGAGCACACACACACACCTTGATGGGGAAGTGGCAGGGGTGGGAAGGACACACGTGCAGGCACCAGGCTCTCCTTTCCCAGGGCTCTGCAGCAAAACCATTGTGGGTGCTACAGTGGGCCACAAATATCAAACACAGAGCTGAAATGCTCTGAAGCTAGGATTTAAGGTTATTTGATCATCTTTTCCAGTAGAAACTTTTGCTTTTGTGTGAGTATAAAAATACTCCTAAGAGAAATTGCAACCCAGAGGCACCAATTTTCATCTGAATTGCTCAGTGTTGAAGTGAGCTCAGATTTTGTGTTCATTATAAAATTCTTCAATTTATTTTTTTCCTACATAAGTTCTGTGCAGCTAATTTTATCCTATGAAGAAAGGGAAATAGGACACAGAATAGAATACCAGGAGTAATTAATGGTGTTGCATGCCTCCAATTTTCAGGTACCAAAGTCTGAAATACCCTAAAAGGTAAAAGGAATGATTTTAAGAAACAGTTTTTACTGTGTCCTTTCTAGAAATCAGATTTCCTCACAAATTTTGAAAGTAAGAATAAAAAAAATTATTCAAAATTATTTAAATTCTTGTTTCTAATGTCATCTCTGTGAAGAATAGCCTCAGTTAGCAAGTCTCCGAAACTGCAGCTTCAGTCAAAGCAAACTGCAGAGAAAAAGTTAAATTTTTGTTCACACTTCTGGATATTGAGTTGCACTGATGTCACAACAACTCTGTCCTGCAGACAAAAGGACTCGATCCAGGGCTGTAACCCTGGTTACATCATGCAGGCTCCCACAGACATGTGGATGACTTTTCTGTGACTGAACTGAGGACAAACTCTATTTACAGAAATGGAACTGAGGGTACCTGAGCCAAACCCACAGATTTTAGGGACCAACAGGTGCCAAAATGATAAAGTTTTTGTCTGAAGGCTGCCTGCAGCTCTGAGCAGCCACTATCACTACTGTGAAAACAAAGATTGGACCTGCAGTAGTGGAATAGCAGACCTGAAGCAATTACAAGAGGTTGCTGATCTAGAGTAGCTCTAAAAAGCATTCAAGCAGGGATGTAATTCAAGCTGCCTTTGTGCAGAATTTTATTTCAAGGGAACGCAATGCTTTTGCTTTACAGCATCATGCAGTCATGATGCTATAAAGCCAAGGGGTTTTGGCTTTGTTTTCAGGAGCCTCCACAGAGGGGAAAAAATGAGGGAAAAAAGGCTTTTAAGCCTTCAGTTTCACATTTTCCAGCCTCCTTTATGCGCTGAATTTCACTTTGACACAGCATCACTGATGGCAAGGGACTGGCTCTCACTCGTGCTGCATGCCTAGCTCTATGCACACTGTGATGTCGGTGATGACAGTAAATACTCTGGGCTATTCCTCCCTTCCTCCAGCAGCCCAAAGCTCTGAGATCAAGAGGGAATCTGTTTCCTGAGAGGCAGTGAGAAATGCCTCAATAAGGATGCTTTCCCTGAAGCAGATCCATCTCTGACAGCATCATAAGGCGTTTCAAACACATGGGGTACCAAAGTTGCTGTCAAGAGTAACCCAAAAGTGGCTCTGCCTGAACCAAAATGAAAATGAGAAAAGGTGCAGGATCCAGTCTCTAGACATGGCCAACACATCCCATCCAAATCCCAAGTGGTCTGGGTTCGACAACCCTGGATGGCCAGAGTCAAACTAGCAGCTTATCAGTCAATTCAGGAGCTCAGGGGCAGTTTAATTTGGCTTTAGCAGTTCACACATGGGCACATTCCCATGATCAGAGGACCAGGCCTTGACAAGTGTTAATGTCACTGAAGGGAGCACAGAGGATTTTTTGTGAGCTCTCAGTAATCCCCCACCCCCCAAAAAATCCTGTGAGTCTTTCTATCCCTGATCATGGAAACACTTTGAAAATGCAGCCAACATATCAAAATTTTCAAATCAGGTGTGAAAATAACAGCCTCTTTTCTCTAAAGGCCTGGGAATCTAGGCTAGGCATATGCAAGATAACAGATTAAATTGCAATACAGGATTAAATAAATACATGAAGTTAAATGTTCCAAGACAAAACTACAGTGAATGAAAATAGAATCATATCAGCAAATTGCCTTAATCTGACAAATTCAACAAGTCATCTAGGCTTCAGTTAATGCTATTGCCTCTCCAAAATGAGCATGATGATATTTCACAGCTCCAGAAGCCTCAAGTTAATTTAACCACTGTTGTTCCTGAGCTCCAGGAGCCTTGCCAAAAAACTATGACCTTTTGTTTGCTCATCACTATTGATGCAATTGATGTCATCACAGAATTGGTCTCATTTCCTGTCCTCGACATGAGATGTTTGGTTCCGTACTGTACCCTCTGACACCTGGCCTGGAAAATCACCAGCTACATCCAGTGCTTCACGGTAATTTTGGCTGACATAATTGCCAGGTAGTTGGAGTGACACCTCCTGCCTAGGAACTGGAGTGCGTGTGAAGATCAAGCCCTGCTGTTGGGCTGGGCACGACAGTGAAGGCTCAGCTTTGTGCACGATTCCCCTCGGAGGAGGTGGGTGTCTGAATGTGAGAGCTGACAGACAGCAGAAGATGCAGGCACTGAGCCAGCAGATGATGCTCTTTTAAAGTTGGGTTTGGCACCTAATGAAGGGATTCTGAAAGAGCCACTTGAAGGAAGTAGTCTGCAATGGAGAAATCCTGAGCTGTTTACCTTTAAAGAATCAAAGAGAGAGATGGGAGTCTTACAGAGGTACATGTGGAAAAATAAGGAGATCTTCTGGAAATGTAACTCTGCTGGACTGAAAAGCTTGCAGCCGTTGGAATGCTAGAGGCTCAATATTTCCATATATCCAAGGGAAAAAGTGCCCTTTGAAGTCTCCACATGAAGCCAGGGAAGAAGAATGGGAGAACGCATTCCCAGAGGGAAGGAGGACAGATCATGTGGCCTGCTAAAACCAAGAATGGGATAGGATGGTTTGGATTTAAAGGCTGAAAACACTAAGGGATATCTAGAATCCATCCAAAATCTAAGTTGAGTTGGTTTTGCCTTTTTCCAGACAATCATGCTAAAGAGGCAAAGGCAGCACAGTGACCTCCAACACTGGGATTTGTGCAGCCGAACGTGGAAGAAGAGCAAACACTGTTTGGTTTTTTTTAGAAAGAGATGAACAGAACTTTGAGAGCATCCTTGAGATATAACAGTCGGGTCTCACCAGCAAGTGTTCAGAAGAAAGCAGAGAAGAAAAGAGTCATAAAAGATAAAAAAGGGGATAACATTTAACATATATTTAGCAATTCCAGTTATGTTGGACTAGATTCTTGTCTTTCTTTGATAGAAAAAACTTATTATCTAGATGAAGGAAAATGTGGTAAATTGCATTCATTGGAACTTTGTTAAACCACTGTGGAGTATTATGACATGAACTGAGAATTAATACAGGAAATTTCAAGTGATTAAAGTGACTGCAACCAGCTGGGCTGAAGAAAGGTTTCATCAGGCCAGAGAAGATTATAAGCAGAATTCATTACTGATCAATCTTTTCAAATTTTTTTTCTATTCATATTCATTAGTGTTTTCGTTGCTTACATTGTGCAATCAGCACACTTCTTACCAAGATTTCAAAGTGAGAACTCACAGTTAGTAAAGATGACAATTTGAAGATTGTCTAAGAAAAACTAGAGAACCCTGGAGGGAGGAAACAGTGGAAATTTAATTATAAAAAGTAGTAGATTGTGCACTTAAATGCCATAGTGAATCAGATACTTCTCTGCTGGATGCCAAGGAGAGTGGGGAAGAGGGAGCTGGTTTACAAATGCCATCTAAGGTTTGGTTTGTTTCATTCTAGCCATGAGACAGGACAGAGTGGACACACAGCTGCCCTCTGAAAAGAGGGGTTGAAATAACAGAGCTTATTGGAACAGCACATGAGAATAAACTGGCCAGGAATAACTGTAACTTGGGGTCTAGAGCACTCTGATGTTAAAGCAGCATCCAAAATTAATAAAATCAGCCAAATTATTTGAACTACCATATTTTCAAGATAACAGCCTTTATATGCTCTATAAATATTCTATAAATCAGCAACTGTGGGGGCTGCAATCATGCACAGCTCACTGGAGAAGAACACTGTAGTCATCTGCAACCCTCTGATTTCCCCTCTGAGTTGGAGTTTTCCTCTGGAACTATTGTATCTTTGCACATGTAATGCAAACTGCCTGAAAAACGCTGCTCCTCTAAAGGGGATCTGGATTCATTGGTAGTGGGAATTATTCAATGTGGTAGTTTGCAGCAGTAAAGGCTCAGGCCTGTGGCTGTAGGGACCTGTTTTACATGCTAACTCAGCCTGGGAGTGGCTGTCCCCACATCTCTCGGTCAGGAAATGAAAGACATGGGAATGGCTGTACAGGGTGGGATCAGAGGTGACCCAGCTCCTCCCAGAGGGTTTTTGCTGTAACAAGTGCCCAAAGCAGAGTGCAGAAATAGGGAAAGTCCATGGAAGTGCTTCACTGCACACTCTCCTGGGAAGCAGGGACTGAGGCAGACTATAAAGGTGATAAGACATGAAAGATTATCACTTTATAGAAGGTGATAATATCCTGCCCTCACTGGAGTCACTGCCTTGTCTACCAACTAAGCTGAAAAAATGCCATTGAGCACAGCCTGTGTGTTAGAAAAGAGCAAATACATTTGTGACTTATAGTCACAGGATGCTGCACTGTGACTTCCCACATAATTTATTTCTACTGTCCCCAAGGCTTTTTTCACAGATACTGTTAGTAGAAATTAGGGAAACTCCTACCCTAAAACTGTGCTACTACACTTGAATTTCTCTATATTATTTCTGTAAGAAACATATGAATAAGTGAAAAACTGCTTACGTCCTTGATAGTAATACTATTAGCTTTGCCTGACCCCTGATTTTGTTAAAAATGCAAAGGTATTTTAGATTTCATACAGTCCTAAAATATGTAATTGTACTGGGTTTGAGTAGCAAGGCTTTGGTAGTGGGAGGCTTTTGAGTGACTTCTGTGAGAAGCCACTGGAAGTTTCTCCTTGTCCAATAGAGCCAGTGCCAGATGTCTGGAAGATGGCCATGCCTCTGCCCTTATCTCAACTCACAAGGCTTTTGTTCTGTTTTCTCTTCCCTGTCCAGTTGAGGAGGGGAGAACAGAGCAGAAGTGATGTGCACCTGGCATCCAGCCAGAGCCAACCCACCACAGAAACAAATTCACATAGCTCTGCATTAAGATCCCATGCAGATCTGAAGTAATGAGCCCTCAGCACCCTGAGCATATTTCTTTCTCCATCTGTAAGACTGCAGTGGAGCAAACTACTGCAGACCATTCTGAAAACACATAATTCCATTTCCATAACGATAAATGCTGCACTATGCAAATCTGAAGCATATATCCAATGCTATTATTCTACCAAGTGTGTTGGTGCTGTTCTGTAATAAAAGGGATTATTTGAACTGCTGGCTTCCCAGGCCAACACACCCCCAATTTCCTTGACTGTCCTGCCTGGTTCTCTTGTTTTCTTTGCTCCATTCCCTGAAGAAATTTAGATGGCAATTTCTCTAATTCACAGCAATGTACTGGCAAGCTCAGTAGCAGCTCCTGTCAGTAGCAGGGATAGAAATCATATTGATTTAGACACAGATTTTAGATTTATAATACAGCTTTCCAGTGTGCAGGCAGCAGGATTGCAGCGTGTAAGAGAAAAATCAAAGCTGATAGCCCCCAGGAATGATGGCTGCTCCAGCAACTGGCTCTTTGCCAGCCATCAAAACAAAGGAGAGGGGAGATCTTCAGTAAAATTAAGAATAAGGGAAACTGCAAAAATGTATTGGAGCAAGGCAGGCCCATATTCATCATGTACACAGTAAACAGGCTCAATATCAGCAATTTCTATGAATTTCAAGTAGGTGCAAAGGTTCATCAGTGAATGACTGGAGAAACAGAGTTCATCCATCAAAGCCTCAATTACTCCCAGTTATCTGGGAGGGGGTATGGTTTAAATATAGACCACAGCTGGCTTCACGTCAGCTTTATGCCTTCTGTGTCAGAGGGTTTGTTTTTCTGGCAAACTTGACAGCTCTGTAACAGCAAAAAAGATGGTCTCCAAAAGGTTTGGATGGGGGGACATTTCAGTGAGGCTCTTCTGTGGCCTGGACCAAGGTCAGCACATCAGGAAGACCTGGGGAGGCTCAGAGGAAGCTGCGGATAAATAAATCTCAAAAGGAATATCCCTAGATCTGCTCTCAAAATCAGGGGAGAGAGGAATTTTCAAATCTCTCTATCTCGTCCCTTGTTTTGGCCCACAGGGAGACATCTATCTCTGTCCGTGGTGTTGAGGTATCCCTGTACTCTGGAGGGGAGTAAGTACAAGAAAACAGCTTGGTACACAATGACACCACAGCTTGGTACACAGACACTTGTGAGATGGGATCAGACTGAGTCTTCCATAATCTCTTCAGTGTCAGATTTATCCTTTCCTGTTCCTCAGAAAGAGAGCCCCAAGATCTCCAGGACATACTCAGTCCAGGTAGACATAGGGAACTGGAAGAAGATGGAGATCTGCACTTTAGGAGCTCCATCTTCTCCCAGACTGGTGGTGGTGTCTTCTCTAAAATAACAGCAATTATTGTGACTCATGATTTTCAGGGCTGGTGCGTCCTAATTACAGATGCCTGTTCATTTTGTACGCTCATTACACTGAATTACATCTTAGATGGAAACTTACCATTTTATTCTCAAAAAACAAAACAAAAAAAATTTAGAAAACCAATTAGTCTCCCACATGTTTGAAACTCCTCAACAGTGTCTTTCTGGAAATTTAAGAAGTTGTTGAAAAACAGTCTAAATCACTAAGAGCTAGATACCCTGCTAGACAAAGGTAAATAATGAATGTGAATACTTGACTATGAAACCAGATGTTGGGGGGGCACCAGAATTCTGCCCCTACCAGAAAGAAAATGGAGGCAGAATACAACATTTCCCTTCAGTGAGACTGGAAGGATGAATCAATGGGAATATTCATATTCCTTATGAAATAATCCCACTAATAAACATAGTAAACTAAAATAACCCAAAAATATGATCCCCCACAAAAGGACTTCTGCTTCTAGTCACTCATCTGGAAAAACCAGATTTTTAGAATTGTTTTGCCAGCCCGAAATAAGACATACAATTTAAAGCCATTGCTGAATTTATATGGCTTCTAAAGATTCTCCTGACACAGGTTTGCACCAGCTCAGGTGTTGCTGGCTCATGCCATGCCATGCTATGCTTATCCCACAGAGTTCCATCAGCCCTCAGCAGGCTGTGCAGCAGATGAGGACCCAGCTGTCTGAGTCACATGAATTACTTAAAACTATGACTAAAAAAACCATCTTGAAGTTGAACTCTAATTTGCAGGCTTTGCCAGTTTGTCAACCTAGTGAATTTCTCCAACTCTGTAAAATAAATGAAGAGCAGTATATGTGATGCTATACCAAATTTTTCCGTTACCTGCACAGTCCAAGATCATTTTTATGGACTTAATGTTTTGAAGGTAACAAACAAACAATTTGTCAAATTTACAAAGCTGACTGAGCTTAACAAATTTCACAAGTTGGAAACTAACTCCTGATAGATTCACTGCCAGCATACTACAATTTTAGACACCACATAAACAGTCAGACCAATCTGCAATAAATTTGTAGAGTAAAACTGGGACTAAGACACTGAGAAACAGCTCATATCAGGTGTGTATGCATGCCCAGGCAAAGCCTTGGGAAAACAACCAGTTGGAAAATGTGTGATGATCCCATATGCTGCCATTTCCAGTGGTCTCCTTATCATAACACCTACATCTACATTTGTGCAATGATCAGATCCTGTCTGCTGGCCCTAGTGGGACTCCAGGCCTTGACAGCTTCCTTCCTTAAATTCCTTGTGGATAAAATAATATACAAACAATAACATCTAGTCTCTCTTTGAAATAAAAAATATATATGTTGAGAGTGTAAATGCCCCCAGTGTGTGATATTCCAATCTGACAAGTTAAAATAACCTACCAGTATAAACAAGTTGATTATGATAAGAAGGGAATAAAATCACTTTTTTTTTCCTGAGTATTTTGGTGTTTGTTCTCAGGTTGTTGATATATTTTGTAAACTGCAGAGATTAAATAGGTCCCTGGGGTTCCCAGGTGTGAAAGATCAGCACTACTGAAAGTAGCTGAGGGAGGGAATGTTCACGAACTGTATCCTGTCATCATTAAATCATTTTGCTGAATACATCAAAATGCTAAACACAAATATTTACATATAAATCAATTCCTCTATCTATTCACATTGCTAGCACAAACACACAAAACATATGCAGAAATGCAACAGGTCCCTCCAAGGCTTTTTCCCCCAAAAAATAATCAGAAAGGAAATTCACTATGAGAAAAATCTAAGTGATAACCCGGGATGTTACTGAGCTGTCACAGCAGCAGCTTGAGTTTGTAAACAAGCAACCCCAGCAGTTCAGACAGCATGAATCACCTGTGCTCATCTCAGGGGGGCATTAGCAGCGTTCCCAACAAAGAGCCTCCAACGCAGAAACACCGGGAATTATTTCACTGCTGACCAAAGTGGGAGTGAAAGAGAAACCTGTGTGACGCACTTGGAGCAATGCCGTATTTTGGCACCACACTGATGGAGGATGCCAGCTCCCAGGGGGTCTCTGGAACATTAAGGAGCCATGTCCACAGCTCCGGGGAGTTGTGCCAGGGAAGAGCCGGGCTCACCTATTCCCAAACAGAATTTCCTTTCTGAGAACAATAGGTAATTACTGTGACCACCTGGCGCAAACTCAGCAACCCCTACAATCCTCATGTTGTAGGCTGTCTGCACAGTCTTTACTGCTGCCAGTACTGTAGACCAGTACTGTAACCTTGCTGGTATTTTGGTTATCATTCCCAGCAGCACAGGCTTTGCTCCCCTCAAATAAAGGCAAGGGTTAGAGAATCAGGCCTTCAGCATGGCAGGATAAAGCCTCCATCTGTTTAAATTAAGGTATGGCATTGATTTATCTCCACACAGAGACCAAGATGGGCCAAGGAAGCAGCACAGAGCACTCACAGAGATTTTGTTTTCTTGCAGAACCCATCATGTCCCCTCTCATAAAACCTACATGAAAAAAGGGGACCAAACTCCAAACACACACTGGAGATTTTCAGCAATTATTGATTTTGTTATTCAAGTAGAAAGAGCAGTTCCCATGGCAACGAGCCCATCACTCCCTACCTATGGCATCACTTGCGCTCACAACACAAAATCTTTATTTAAAGAAATATGTATGTTCCCAGAGCTGCCCCTTGGAGACTGATTTCCTTTCATTTCCCCCTGGCATAAGCAATGAACCACTCTGAGTCTGGCTGCTTGAAACCACACTGCTAGCTTTTCCCAGATTCCACAGTTTCCACAGGAAGGGTAATGGTGGCAGCCTGGGGGTGGCCACCTGCCTGCCCCAAGGGGTGACCCCCCAGCAGTGCTGGGGCTGATGCTGCTCCAAAGCACTTCCAGGTGAGCTTCCAAGGGAACACCCCCTTGTGCTGCTCTTTGGGTGCTCAGTGAAACCGTGCTCCTTTTGCATCAGCATTACACAAGGACAGGGGTGACCCCCCCAATTTTTATTGGTTGTGTCACAGTGAATCTGGCATTGGTGGGAGGAAAATTTACCTTCACAGTATTTCTTAAACAAAATAGAACAAGTAATTAAGTTAATTAATTAATTAAAAGTGATATCACGTCACCACAGAAAATTATGGTGGTTCTGATTAGGAAAAGTCAAGCACTTTTGATGCTTTCATCATTTAAAATAATGGACCAGCAGGACAGGCTGGCTCCTTGGGAGGTGCAAATCAGCACAGCTACCTGCAGTTTTAATGGCAGCCAGGTTGCACAGGCTGATGAGCAGGCTCCTCATCACAGAAAGAGAAACACTGCTCAGAAAGAGGGGAGACAGCAGGCCTTCTTGGAGTGGTTGGCAGGGCAGCACTTGGGGAAATCAGGTCACACCACAACCCCTGGCTCACAGCAGGGCTTTATGTTCCTCATGTGGCCCTCTCCATGATGGGAAAGGGGAGGAGAAGGTCCCACATGCACCTGTGAGCAGCACATGGCTGGGCAGCAGCCCCTTGCAGCCACCAGGGAAAGCATTTGGGCTCAAACTAGAAACATGAGAAGCAGCAGCGGCACTGGCTCACCTGGAAAGTTAAAAGCAAAGTCTAGTCCAGATGCAAGATCTGCTCTCTAAAAATTAGCCAGTGAAAGAGAGGAAGTGGGGATTGGTGCGACAGAGCTGGGAAAACCTGCAACTGGGATGAAAAGGCAGCTCACTTTGCTTCTGATTACACATGGGAGGAAAATACACGTACAGACCCAGAAATTAGACCTTGCTCACAAGTGACTTTCAGGTGAAGTTCAGTCTCCTGGCAAAATTTTATTAAACATAAGCTGTTCCCAAACTCCTTTCTCACACAGCTCCAGGCCCCTTAACCATAACCTTGTGCACCCTGGCTGGGGCTACCAGTGCCTATGTGAGCAGGATTCTGGCCCTGGATGCGTTTCCAGGTTGTGGTACCTAAGGGATTAGCAGCAAGATGCCTTGGCAGCTTTGCAGATCAAAAACAACCCAACATGGTGTGCACAAGCCCAGCCACTCATCTGAGATACAGACAGTGGGGTGGCACTGCCAGAGGTGCCAGGAACCTGGGCAGGAGAACCTCAAACCAGGCACAGAGGAAGAAGATGAAAATGCCTGTTTTGGAAGATTATAGAGGAAATTGTGGAGAGAATTACAGTGAG
Source organism: Zonotrichia leucophrys gambelii (assembly GCF_028769735.1). Lineage (NCBI taxonomy): Eukaryota > Metazoa > Chordata > Aves > Passeriformes > Passerellidae > Zonotrichia > Zonotrichia leucophrys. The sequence continues at coordinate 45,273,596 of NC_088171.1, read as the reverse complement.
GGAGATCAGACAAGCCTTGGCTTGGAAGAAGCAAAGGTGTTAGAGCTGAAGAAACAGTGGCTAGACTGAGGAGAAGAATAAATATTAAAAGCAACAGCTGAAGGAAACAGATCAATTGGAATAGCTGGAAGTGAAAAGATACAAGATCATCAGACATATTACAGTGCAGAGCCTCTAGAGATGCAACAAAGATTGATAAGACATTAATGGATTTAAAAAAAATGTTTTAAAAAGAGTATCCAAGAGATGCTGGATATGAGAAAAGATGATGTGAGGAATCTTTTTTGTTTTCCTATGCTTGTGTCCAGATTTGTAAAATTCCACTCAATACAAGGAACCTCTGTTTCACAGATGCAACTGGTTTGAGAGCATTAGCAAGCATGAAGTAAACCAAGGGGTGATAGAGGGTAGAACTTGTACTTTATCAGCCCAATAATTCAGCAAAGACAAAACTGTATTTCCACTGCTAATTTGCATTTTAGTCAGTTAATATAACTGAACATATAGTCCTAAGAGATGATAGAATAATTAAAAATAAGACAGGAAAGAAAGTCACTGATGTCTTGTATCACACACTGCTTATCTAATGCCACTGATTACAGCAAAACTGCTTGTTTACCCTCAAGGCACAGAAGCTTGAGGTTCTTGCTATTTTGCTTCCTTTCCTCTTTCCAATTTTCCCCTGATTTTCATGGTGTTGAAGGCACTGTATCACATCTAAGGATCAGCCTATAGAGAGGCATTAAAGAGGGATGAGAGAATTATTCCTTTTGATACAGCAGGATGCTTTGATAGGAATTATCAAATCTTTTTCAGTGTTCATTTTTGCACCTGCACAGAATGGCTAATGAGGAATCTGAAAGAAATTCTCTGGGAGTAACAGTGGGCATCAAGGTATTACATGCAGAGCCCCATTGCAGCACAGCCAGCTGTTGCCTACTGTAATGGGAAGGGAGCTGTGCAAGACAGATATCCATCTACAAGAGAATTGCTGTCAATTTAGTGCAGCCAATGTAGGAATAACAGAAGGCTTCTCCCTGCAAATATGATTGCTGCACTATTCAAGCAGAAAAAGCTGTGGCATGAGGGGTTTTTTTTACTTCATTGCTGAACAAGCCTGGGATACAATAGGAAAAATGACCTTGACATCTCTTACAAAGACACATAAACAACAATAAGCCTCTTCTTGATGTCCATTGCATTAGTCATGCCTTTATAGTGCAGAATTGAGAAAGACTCCTTTACGTATAAAAAGGAGTAAATACATCTGTTTCATGATCACATCCATTAGGATAGAAAGAAAGGGATTAAAAAGTAGTTCCTGATATTTAATCTTAGGAGAATGGATGGCTCTTTTTCTGTCAACATAGAATTATTCCATGAATTAGTCATGATGGTTCAATTATGTTCAAATATGTAAAGCACAGCCTTCTAAGCAGACTAATTTGTGAGCTTGCTTCATGGTCCTCTGCTTCAATTTACCACTTAGTCCTAGATTAAAGGACAATTTGCCTTGGGGAGGTGGCATGGAGGATGTGACAGCAGTGTTTGTCTTTCCTCCTGTGAGAGCAGCGTGCTTCTTCTGTGTGTCATGGGGTCAGAAAACTTGACTGCTTTTTCCATAGGACAAGCTCAAAAAGAGCAGGATTGTCTCCTGTATTGTCAGAGAATGAGAGAGAAAGAAAGATCAGAGAGGATGTGAACATGGCAGGGGTTAAAATTTGCAAGTTTTGATCTTCTCCAAAGCTGCTCTGAGTTTAATCCATTGTTGAACAGCAGCCCCAAGCATCAGTGTCCTGTGGGGATGTTGCAGTTCACATGGTGGGCAGTTTGGGCACCTAGAGGCACCCACTTAATCCAGTTCATCATTAGCAAAAGCACCACAGGGTTTATGTTCAAAGGTAAACCCAAGGCTAGGTGCACAGGAGCTTGCAAGGACCAGGGCAGTGTGCAGCCATGAAATGCCCTCTTGTTGTACCTTCCCCAGGCTGTTTCACTGCCCCAAAGCCCAGCCCAGGCTGCACTGCCACAGAACCTTCCCTGCCCTGCACTTCCTGCAGGAGAGGGCTCCCAGGCTCCTTGCCATCACAAAGCACCCAACACGAAGGGGACAGCAAAGCTGTGAAGAAGGTGGGAAATAATGCACTTATGAAGACAGCAAAGACATGTCTGGGACAGGAGAAAAGGAACACTCCAAGCTGAAATAAGCTGTGAACATTTCTATGCATACCAATGAAGGAGGCTGTAAAACAGGATGCTTCTGGATATATATAACAGGATACTGCTTCTGCAGACATTTGAAAGTTTTTTTATTAATTGACAAAAGCTCAGAAAATAATAATTTTTTGATCTAGCAATTTGTATCTGAAATTTTTCAATGAATGCAGTTCAATCCAGAAACTGCATCCAGAACTTTATCAGTACCAGTTTGGTAAGAATCCTCTAGGACTTACAAAGAAAATCACACATGCATTTACAGATGAACCCGAACTATCAGGTAAAATTGAAAAGAATATATTCATGACTACAAGATTCATCCTAAGTAAAGACTAAAAAGAATGAGAAAGTTTTTTCTACAATTATTGATGGAATAAGGTGGCTTGAAACGTGCTGGATCTTAGCTGTTCAAAGTCTTTAGCTTTCCAGGAAAGAGATACTTGAACCCAGCCAAAAATTTAGGCATTCACTAATAAGTAAAATGAAATTACTTGACCCATGTGACAGGGAAAGCCAGATTCAAGATTGAGAATTATTTGCCCAGCATTTAACTGGACTGATACCTGTCTTGCTGGTGGTCAGGATTAGGACACCTTCCAGAAGAAATTCTTCAGGGATGGGAGGTCCTCAGGCTCTAGCTGCAGTGGGAAACCCTCTGAATAGGTCTACAATAGGATTTTTGATCTTTTTAGCACCTCCCCATTCACATATATTGATTTACAGCATCGGAGTTGTGAAAACCTGTTCTCCCTTAATGATCTGGAACTACCCAAAGCCAGGATTTCTACCATTCCCACAGAGACTATTTCTAAAAGTCATCCTATGCTAGGTTTATGCAGGTTTGTATAGAAATATTAATATTTTTTTCAGTCCATACATAAGTCTTTTTGGTGTAAGAAATCAGATACTAACTGATTAATAGATGTTGACTGTTTCAAAGACAAGCAATGTGAAAATGAAACCAGGTGTCTTTACTAGTGAATACCCCAAGATATGAACTTGTAACCACTGATCAGAAAATAAGACATCTTCTGGTATTTTCCCTTAGGCAGAGGTCAGACTACAAGGAGCAACACAGAAATTCCAAGACTGAAGAGCAGTTTCTGACAGGAACTGCAGAAGCAAGAGGATGATGGGGATGGACCCACCTCTCTGGGCTCTTTGGTTCTTGTGCTGGGTGTGGATACTTGATATTGCACTTCAGAACTAAGAAACAGATTGCCACAAAGGTGGTGCAGGAATACAGCCCAAGACAAATTAACAGATGCTCTCTCCTTTTTCTGAGTCCCTTGGGGCAGGCAACTTTGGATTTAACTGCTGAAAACGCAGTTAACCATAATCTGTTGCCAGATGTTTAAGAATTGAGTGGGATTCTCAGGAAAGGGTTCCCATGGAGGAGGATCAGCACACAGCTTTGTGAGTGATGTGCCAGTCAGCAGGGTAGCAGCCTCCTCCTGGGATACACAAATTGAAGGTGGTGGGGCAGAAAGGTGGAGGCTTCTGCTAACTTCAGTCAAGAATGATGATTAAAAAAATAAAAAAACCCACACTAAGTAAAAGCATTGCTTCCTTTACATTGCAAAACACAGGGAGACGGCACAGAGGGCCAGTAACAGGGACAAAAATAAAAATTCTCTGTGACTGGAAGTCAGGAGACCAGCCAAAAACGTGGTTTGTGTTTGCAGAGCTTCTTTAAATCCACGAGTCTTGCCATATTTTAAATCCGTGGGGATTTTCCCTTCCCAGGGAGCTAATTAAACTACACAGCTTGTTTTGTTAGCTAACAAGAAGCTTATATCCTTCATGGGACTATGAAAAACTCCAAGAAAGCCAAGCCATCACGAGCAAGCACCTCACACAGACACTGATGTTGGCAGTGCTGTGTAATGCCAAGCACACTAGCACTTCTCAAATGCTTTTCCAGGCTTTCAGAGGGTTTTTTTACCCCTAATTCCCAGTTTCTATCCATTTCCACCTGATGCTGATTTTTTTAATTTTCCACCCAGCTGACCAGTGGAGGGCACAGCCAATATTGTTCCACACATGAGGGATGCTGCCACTCCCGGAGTATTTATGCAATAACCAAGAGAATAATTATGGATCTCATCTGCTTAAATGCAGGTAGCACCAGAGGAGGTGGGTCTGTCACCACCTAAGTTTGGGAGGATAAAAAACTCAGAGGGATTTCTGTGCTGCCTCTTTCCCTCTGGGAAAACGACCCAGTGCTGTGCCAGCAGCACCATGTGCTCAGCCCCTTGAGCTGGACAAGCCCCCTGCAGACCATCACTCTCCAACATCAGGAGATAACACTTAATTCAGACTATTGTTCTCCATGGAAATTTTGTTCCTCTGCATGGCCAATGCTGCATTTCAAAATCTGCACTGGTTGCTGTGCATGACCTTGGATGTTTCATCACAAGCAACCGAAATCTTAGCCCTGAGCTCAGCATCCAGACAAAGACTGAAAGAAGTTAGGTTAGTTGACTTAGGTTAGTTTTGTTTTCTAGAAATCTTGCCTCTCACTTTAACCATTCTCTCTAATTAGAGATCAGAGGGCCTGGCCATTAACAGTGATAGTAATTTTTCGAACACTGGGGGAGGGAAAGAAAGAAAACCAGGATGCAGCAGGAGTCTTTCCAATAATTTCCTCTTTTCTTTCTCTAACCCTCAAGTTCCACATAGAGAAAGAGACATGCCTACATTAAACACACTGAACTACAATCAGAGGTTTGCTTTTTCTCTGCTGAGAATAAGGAAGTGCCTCACAGGCCATGCTAGACAGCATGTATTTTGAAATGCTGGATACTGTAATTATTTCTATTCCATTTTAAGAATAACACATCAATAGTCAAGCAGCAAACACTCCCTCCACAGCAAACTGACGGAAGAGCCAGCGAGCTTTTTAAAATTCAACACATCAGCCAGAAAAAGTGCAGCCAGAGAGAAAAGCCTGTGTGCATTTCTGCTAGCTGTCTTGAAAGAAGACAGAAGTCAGGCACAGGCCACATCAGAGGTGACAGCAGTGACCCAGAGTGAATTCTGCCCAGCCAGCTTGCAGAATTCCTCACTGCCATGGCCCAGCCGGCCTGCACCTGTCCTGTACCACAGGGCAGAAAAGGCAGCAAACAAACACATCATCAGCTTCCCTTTCTTCTGGGGAATGAAGGGACTTCCCTGCTTCATGTGGTGCTGGAAGATAATTTATGGATATTTGAAAGTTTACAAATATCGCAGTAGTATTACAGTGCTTAACAAGAGAACTAACACCTCCACTTTTCCAGACTGTATCCAAAGCAGATTCTTTTTTTGTTATCCCATATTTAAATTCCATCTGGGAAGCTTGACCATAGCTTTCCCTAATGCTAACAAAATGGCCTTGCTGAACTATGGACTTGAACGTTTGACAGTGATTTACTAATGACATCTCCTAAAAACACTGACTGCATTCAAACCAACACTAACTCTGCTTTGGCCAGCATTTCTAAATGAGACTTGTCTGGGGAAATGCACAGCTAACAAAAGGAGGCAGCGTGGGTGTCTTTGGATACAGATCTGGCCAGGTTTCCAACACTGAATAGGAATAGTAATGCTCTTCAGTACAAAAAGATGATTTATACTTTCTGAACCTCAAGGCATCATTGAGGTCCTCATCCTTATATATGAATCACAACCTTATTTCCACATGAATGAAATAGAGTTATATATACACACACAGACACACATATATATGTATATATTCACAGAGCAAGGAATCTGCAAGAACTCAGAAGAATAACCTTTCTGTTTTGCATTTCTGTGATTCTTGAGAAGAATTTGCAAAGCATTTCATGTCACAGCAAGTTGGCTGAACATATACAGAACTCGTGATAAGAAGCTCAGGAAGAAATAAATTCAGATAAAAGGACAATGTGTCCCATCACTATGAAACCCAAAATTTAAACTGCCCAGAATGTTTCTGGCCACCCCACAGGACATCCTTCCATCCCTACTAGTGTAGGGATCACTCCTGACAGAGTTCACGCTTCACACTGCAGATTTCTGAGCGCTTTGTGCTCACTGTTCACTACAGCACTCCTTGTGATGGTTTACTCTCCTGTGACTGCTTTCACTCTAGCATAACATTTTAATTGAGAGCAAATTAACAAAACAATACTCCATAATATCCTTCTTTCCTCCAAGTAGTGCTGAGAAGCCAGTAGGTGCCCCAGCATCATTCTTGCCTGTAGTCCAGTACAGTGATATAATGCATGGGCTTTTGTAGCATGGGGATTGTAAATTGTAATTGGTTATTGATGTATTTGCTTGTGATCAAAAAGTGCCATTGACTGCCAAGGGGTGGTTCTTCATCTTCTTTGACCTAGCATATACTGGCCTTTTTCTACTTCAGTCTCATATACATTACAATTCTGGCTTGTGTTAGTCAGTATAAGAATACACACATATGACATTTGCCTTCTATTAAAATGTGATGGCTTACAGATTCCTAAAGTCAAGTATCCTATTTCCTCAAAGCAATCTTCTCTTCATCCTGCCCTGCATCTTTCAAAAAACTGATACTTAGAAACAGATTCTTTTCAAAATTTCCTTTTGAAATCATCCACAAGAGCTTGTTCTGATTTCACACAGGATCTCTATTGTGCTTTCAACCTCTGCTACCAATTTGCACGGTTGCAATTTTTGTTTGTGGAATCACTCTGCTAAAACAATGCACAAACAATGCTTGCGTGACTCAAAACTGACAGAAGTATAAAAAAAAAAGGATCCAGCCAGTCAAGCTTGTAAGAAACTCCAGGGAGTGAAGAAGAGCAGCCTGAATTCCATCCTGACAGCTGCTGCTGGTGATAAACACAGCAAGGAAGTTTGCTATGTGAAGAAAAGGTTGGATTTTATCTGTAGGGACCCAGGAGGGCTCTTCTGACAGACAGACTGAGATGCTTTCTAAGGTGTGAATCTACTCAAGCAACTTTGGAGGGGCCTGAAGAATTGAAAACAAATATCTTCCTTTTATCTGGCAAATATCACAGTTTATCTTCCTTTTATCTTGTCTGAAAACTTACTCGTCTGTTAATGATATCCTAATTTTCCTTTAAAAATGCCTGAGCTGTTTGACTTTTATGGATTGATCACTACACAAATCTACTGCTGCAATCATTCTCTCTCCTCTGCATTTATAGCCTTGCATCCATTAGATTTGCATATATATATATTCAAATAGGCACTTGAATCTCTGAGTTTCTTGACAGAGCAATCTAATTTTTATAATTTATATATTTTATTATAATAGCAACATTTCATTGCCAGTAAATTACCAAGTTGTTTTCAGTGAGTGCAGTAACACAACTCAGCACTGTTTCTCTGAGAAAGCAGCAAGAATCCTTCCTCTACCTCCCAATGTAACAAAACCCACTTGAGACAGCACCAGTTTGCAGCATCTGGGGGAGGAAGGGTCAAAAGTGAAACCCCACTGAAGTGGTACACTGCCATCAATGATGAGTATTTCTCAGATCCATACATCATTGTCAATATCATCTTATTTACAGCAGAATAAATTGGCTCAAATAAGCACATAGAATTAGTTTTTGTTTCATCTAGGGCTGTCTTGGTTGAAAAGGCAGTAGCTTGTCCTCTTGGGGCTACTGGGGCACTGTTTGAGCTGTGGAAATCATCAAATACCCAAGGACCACAAGGGATCTATTGGCTGTTACTCATCTGCCCCTGCACTCAAGCCACCCAGGATACAGTCAGGAGAGACAACATGCCTGAGGCATTGGCATTTTTAGTTCACTCTGCCATAACATCTCCTTTTGGTCAGCACTGTTCTCACAGAAGATGCTGCCCCTCCAAAAGGTGCTGGGAATCAGCGGAGCTCCTGGCCTTGAGATGGTGCTTCCACATTCACTTCTCCAGATACCTCTCTGGCCATGGTCAGATACTGACAATAAAGGTGCTTCCAAATTAAATGTTTGCTCTACCTAGTTTGCATTCTCACCCCGGCTATGCAGCAGGGCAATGACTTAATAATGGTTTTAGGAACTGCAATTCAATAAAATGGGAATTTGGTCCTACTCAGAAATCTCTAGCAGGAGAAACACGTGTTCATGAAACCAAAGGTGAGGTGCAAAAAACATGCAAGTAAATGTGGGTAAAGGACAAGTCTGGGAATTAGAAGAGCAAAGCTGAAGAATTCATTAACCTTCTGGAGCTCCTAGTTTAACACCCTGCAGGCTCACTTTCCCTGTGGCAAAACAAGAACAAAGCTGGATTTCTCCTGGGGCAAATTTTGCTGATATTTCTCTATAGAAATGCAACATATATGAGCAGCAGTACTTTGGTAACTTAAATTGTCAGAGACTGAAAATTCTTTTAGCATAACTTAGCAGGATAAAAATTTGAGTCTTAGGCAAACCCCAGAAGGATTCTGAGTTTTTCGGGTCAAAATTAAGGCCTGTCACATCTTTTTCATATTCATAAAAGCACAAGGATTAGGGAAAACTCTTGAAATTCCTATAAAGCAAAAGAAAACAAACAGTCTGGTGCTCTGGGGAAACAGGAATAGCTTTCAGGCTGGAAGCAGCAGGTGTGTGACAGCATTTCTGTGTCACACAGCCCTAGCATCCTTTCTGCAAAGAAAAGAAGGGATTAAGAACTCTGGTCCAAAGTAAAGGTTTAGATTATACAGTTTAGATTAGCAGCCCTTCCTTCATGCCCTACAGAACAGTTCCCATTAGCTCACAAGTGCATGATATTTTAAAGTAAGATAGTTCAGGCTGAAAGGTCACCTCAGGGTGTCTCAAGTTCAACCCCTTGCTCAAAACAGGGTCCAAGGGAAGTTCAGACTGGGTTTCTTAGGACTTTGTCCATTTGGTCTTGATAGGCACAGTTTGAGCTCTCTCTTCAATGGCTAGAGCAAGTTAATACTGATTCTGACAAGAGTCCTGCAGTCACAGCAAGCAGCTACAAACCAGAAGGCAGGTTGCTGAGGCAAAAGCATGACTGTGTAGTGACACTGGAAATGAGCACTTGCTAACAAATTGCCTCAGGAGCCAGGCCAATGCAGTTAAAGCAAAACCAAAAACCAAAATCCATTCTGCACTCCACACACAAGATTAATAGTTTAATCAACAGGGTTTTGTCTTGTTTAAATAACCTATCTTTCAAACCCTCTCGTTTGGGTCTTCATGGCAGTGTAGTTCACCTCATCTTAATCTCACTCAAGGGTGATTTAACAAATTCAGTAATAAAAGTCTCTGATCAGAGAAGCACCCAAAAAACTCAACCAGTGACTATGTGCTTTATAAAATTTAAAGCATCAGGCTAAATTTCCCCTTGTTTTACTACCACATGAGCCAAGTTTATCAGCAGTGGCTCAGCAATAACACTCAGGTTGATCTGCCCAGTGAACAACAAAACATTTCTTAGGAGTTTGCCTAAGAAACTGTTTTTTCAGCCTAAAGCCAGCCTGTTTCAGCTTCCAGAAGATCATGAATTGCCCCAAATGGTAACACAGACAAGATGGTGGAAAAGGTGGTTCGCACACACCTGCATTCAATATTTATTTTAAAGCTTTGCAAAAAATCCAGTTTCATTGTGAGACTGGAAACCTCATCCATACCAGCTCAGTTTTAGTTTTAACATTTGATTTACCCAACTCAAAGCCTGAATCCTCCAGAAGGTGAAGGAAATGTATATATTTGTAAGCTCAAAAGAAAATGAACATGAAGCCATGGCCACACAGCAGGAGAGGCATGCAGATATGTTTTACATTACACATTATATTCATTACTATCTACACTCTATTAATGATAGCCTGAAGTTTCAGCACATAAACACACACAAAAACACATGATCACAAATATATAGGCACACACACCTATTATTAATAATAGTAACAAATCACCCTCTTCTTACTTCTCTAAACAAAGGGAGCTTCATCACAAACCATCAAAAGGGAATAAATGCACCAGCAGATACTCAGTGAGTTTAAATAAACCCCAGGTAAAAACAATAGCTCCTCATAAGCCAATTATATCTGCCACATACTCCAGGCTAGGAAAGGACAGACTTTTATAACTATATTTTTCTTAGTTATTATTTAATAATACACAATCATTTTTAATAATAAGCATGGAAATAATGAACATTTAAAAAACATGTAACTTGTTGGTGATTTTCTTCCTTTGCTACTTATTGGAAATTTAATTTCATGAGACCAAACAACAAATGTTTCCACTGAATTTAAGGAATATTTCTCCATGAATGAGAATCAAGATGTTTCTGAAGACATTGTGGCCTGTTGCCTTAAAATTTGATACCTAAGTGTATCAGTAATACACTTAAAAGTGAAACATCATAAAAGCAAATTGGCATAGTTTAGAGAGACAGCCCAGAATTTTTCTTCAACAAGGGCTTTAGGTACTTCTGAAATGGATCTTTCCAGCATCACTAGACTTACAGCTAAAATCGAAAGGGTTTAATTTCTGGCCTTGTGTGCCATCAGACCAACCAAGCTCCTGAAACCATGCCTAGCACAAAGTATTTCCATGGCAGGGCTGCTGTCAGGTAAGTTAACTTCTCACACATTCGCACAGCCTTAACCCCATATCGAAATAATTTTCTCTTTTTGTGCTGAATTACTGACCTCAGGTCCGGGGCTCAGCCCTCCTTTGCAGACTGGCTGACTTGCTGAGCTCAGCTGTTATGGATTCCTCATCAAACAACCCTGCTGGGAAATAACAAGTTTGTTTTCTTCCAGCCCCTCCCCCACTAGTTTGGGGCTCTTGCTAAAGATATTTGTGATAAATGAAGATTTTGAAAACTCTTCAGGTTAATATTCCTAAGAGATTTTTCTCATCTGCTTTTGTTGACAAAGTGGGAATTCCAACCCCATATCTGCTTTGTTAAGAACATGAACTTATTAAAAATAGAAAAAAAGAAAGAAAACAGATCCTTCAATGGCAAGGTATTTCACAGAATCTCAGGATCACAGAATAATGACATTGGAAGAGACCTCTAAGAGCATCGAGTCCAACCTATGCCATAACACCTCAACTGGACGATAGCACCGATCCAAGTGCCAGGTCCAGTCTTTTTTTAAACACATCCAGAGATGGTGATTCTACCACCTCCCTGGGAAGAACATTCCAGTACTTTATTATTCTTTTGGTGAAAAAATTAATTTCATTTAATAGTAGTACTTCAAAGAAAAAAAATTAAAAAGAGAAAAATGTAGAATAGATAGAATATTAAAAGTCTTCTATTAATGACTTACGCAATATGAAATTAATATTGTAAATGGCCTGGCATGACAGCCATTTGGGATAAGTGGAAGTTTAAGTCCTCAAATCCCTCTCATTTTCTTTACTTCTTTTCTGCCTACTCCAATGCTGCCCAAGAGAGCAGAAGGTGGTAATTTCAGATGTTAATACAGATGCGGCTGATATAAGAAGTCTTTGGGCTAGTTAGCGTGCTAGGAAAAAAAAATAAATACCTGTTTCTCACAGGGCGAGCCCCATTCGTTTATCCAGCGTGCTGCCTCTGCCGGAGGAGGCGGTAAAGCAGCAGAGAAGGAGAATTTGCTGTGCCAGGGGCTGCCACGAGAGGGAGGTGCCATTGCACCCGGTGGGCTCGCTCACCTGTGCTGCAGCATCACCCAGCCAGAGCCCGGGGCTCGCTCACCTGTGCTGCAGCGAGCATCCCCCAGCCAGAGCCCGGGGCCCGCTCACCTGTGCTGCAGCATCACCCAGCCAGAGCCCGGGGCTCGCTCACCTGTGCTGCAGCATCCCCCAGCCAGAGCCCGGGCTCGCTCACCTGTGCTGCAGCATCCCCCAGCCAGAGCCCAGGGCTCGCTCACCTGTGCTGCAGAGAGCATCCCCCAGCCAGAGCCCGGGGCCGCCGCTCCTGCTCCTCCCGCTGCTCTCCAGCCCATTCCGCACAAGGTGGACTCCTTCCCCCCCCGAAATGCGCTCCCTTCCCTTGGGACCTCATCTCACCTCTCCCTGCCTTGTGCAGGAACCATCCGTGGGCTGAAACTCATTTTGGTTTTGGCACGTCACTGTCGGAACCCAGGAAATTCCTCTGGCTGCCCTGGAGGGCTGATCCCTTGCCCAGGGGGCTCAGAGACCTTGGCACAGAGCCCAAGACCCCTGTGCCTTTGATTTAGCCTTTGGAAAAAACAATTACCAACCTTATATGAAGAATTAAAAGCCACAAAAGTTTAAGTAGAATGATTGTGAATTTATCAGAGGGTGAAAAATAGATTTTTGGGGGTTTTTAGAATGGGGGTTTAGGGGGCAAGATGGAAGAATCTGGGTGTGTCCTGTCTTTCTCCTTCTTCTTCTTGGCCTCCATCTTCTGCTGTGATGGTGGTACTTTTAGATTGGTTTAGAGTAGAAGCTCTCTGTCTAACATAGGTGACAGGTGTTGGACAGTAATTGCAAATATTGTACACGTGGTTTTTAGTATAAAAAGATAACACTGCCACGGGGGCAGGCAGAGTGCCTGGACTGTCTTGCTGAGCGGATTTGGCTGGACAGGAGAAAGAATTTTATAGATAAGATACAATAAACAACCTTGAGACCGAGAAATGAAGAGCTCTGACTCCTTCTTTGAGCACCAGGCTGGGAAAAGAGACTTTCTAACGCATCTCGGGGTCAGAGCTCTGACCAGCTGGAGTCCCGAGATGTCACTGCTGAGCTAGCTGGGAATACACTGGGAGCGTGGCACAGGCAATCCGGCTTTTGCAGGGGCAGAGAGGGATTCAGTCCTTGTGGGCACATCTGCTCATCACAACTGTTCACCACACTGACACCGAGGAAAAGGAGGAAGCAGGTATATAGCATGATATGAATGTACCAAAAGAACCCCTTTGGATGCCAAATCATTGCAGTCCTCTTGCTCAAACAAATTCGTCCTCTTTGTCTCACCTACCTCTCATGTCATGTGACTTCTGTCCTCCACCATGATGCTGCCATTTATTATTTTTAAAAACTTATCTGGAAAACCTAATAAAAAAGTAATCCAACAAGTTTCATTAATATGTCTTTATCTTTCTAACAGTGGCACAAAAGCCTGTGGGTTTGGACTTTTTTATCCAGTATAAATCAACCAGGTACAGGGCCTTGATATAATTTAAACAGAAATACTAATTCTGACTTCCAGTCACCCTGTGACCTCTTCTTCTCTGACACAAGCAGTAACATTCACAGGGACTATACAACTCTGAAACAGCATTATGTGGACACCCCTCAAAATCCTGTGCATCTCTGAGCCTATGATCCAGCAGAAGCCCTAGGGCTATTTGGCACAAACCCACAGCTGGTGTGACTTGGCAAATCCTCATGGAAACCACTAAAGCTTTAAGAGTTTGTAGCAGCAGAGGGTCATTGATGCAAATGAAAGCAGAGCTTCTCTGGGAGCTTTTAGAAAGAGATTTAAGCATGCAAGATCCTCCTGTCATGACTGGATTGTCAGGCAGCTTTCTCTCTAATTTCTAAAAAAAAGGAAAAGAAATTAGTTGCTTTTCAGGCAAAGAGATTCTAGAAAAAATGTGGGTTTTTTCCCCCCACCACAGAAATCCTCTCAGACCCAGAAGAAAAGGAGGGGAAATCCAGCAGCAGCTCCTCTGTGTCTGGAGGGGCTGGACAGGAGTCAACACAAAAGGCTCAACTCCTGTGAAGGGTGTTCTGATCTTCTCACACTGTGACCTTCGTTTATGCCCTTTCAGGGAGCTCCTACAAAGCTGGGGAGACCTTGCTGAAATTTTCCCCCAGAAGAGCAAGAAGAAAAGGTGGAAAAGGAGCCCAGCAAAAATGTTCCTCCAAAAAAAACCCACATACTTCAGAATCTGTGCCAAAAAAAAAAAAAAAGCTCTCCTCTGGTTTTGCACACATGTTCTCTAAACCACAAGTCTTCTCATATAAATCCTATATGACATAATCATTCTCCATTTAAATCCTGCATGAGAGTGTTCACTCGTTTAATGCTTTAGATTAATCCAGAAGACTGTTGTTTTAATACTTTTCTCTTCTTGTCCTTGGAAACTTCACAAGAACTTCATTTTTGGATTTCATTTACTCTGCATAAATGGAGTAATGCGTTGGCAAATATCTTGTGTTGCCTCCATTCCCTAAAAGGATTGTGGGGCATGGGTAGGGGGTGTCTATATCTGGTTAGAAATCAGAACAGTTTTTCCAATGCCACTTAGTTATTTGTGGAGGGCCAGGTTCAAAGGATTGCGATGCATTCCATTTTTTGGAAGAACAAGAGCCTGTTCTCCTCAAAGCCTGTCCCCAAAAATGTCAGCAGTGAGGAGGGATGATACAGCAGCAACACACATTGTCTGTCCAGCACCACTGCTAAACACCTTCATGTTGTGTTTGGAGAACTCTGACAAGCTCACCTGGATCCAGGATGACTCCAAGCACGTGGTGAACCTGAGACATGGAGTAGGTGAAGATGGCAGTGAGCTGGCAGATATTGGCTTGTGTTCTGCATTAATCTGGGCTTTTAATAACTCCAGTGTTTCCCACAAGGCTGCTGCAAATGGAGGAGCTCTAATCTTATACAGTTGGGTGATATGAGCACATTTGCGGAAAAAAAAATCTTTACTGGTTCCTACATGACAAGAATCAGTGGAAGACTGTGGAAGACTGAGGGGCTCTTTCCTATGACTGATCTGACATTCCAAGATATCTCTCTGAGCTGGGCCACCTCCAGGACCTGCCAGCGCACATCCTCCCCCTGTTTTGGTTTAGTTCTTCCTAAACTGAAGAACCTGGCACCTGAATCCCACCGTTCTGTGGCAGTTCTTCAGCTAGGAGAGGGTAATGGCTAACAGACCTTGCTGTGTTCCTTCACAGCACACTTCTGGCTGTGCCTTGAGGTTATGAAGAAACAACAGGAAAGTAATAAAAAAGCAATAGTTATGTCTCTGAGGACCTTGTGCCCCCAACCCTGGGTTGGGATTACACAGATAAAGCTCATTTTCATGGGCCAGGATAACGAGGCACTGACTTGAGCATCCCCAACACCACATGATTAATGTTGCACAACTTCTTCCCTTGGGACTTTGTCATCTTTACAAGTAACTAATGCCCACCCTAAACAGAGAGCATAGAGCATGTATTTGGCATCATTTTACTGCCTTCAGCCACGGTCCAGACCTACCATTCTCCATGGGAGCCAGAGGGTTAGTTTCAAAGTCTGCAAAGAGCTGAGAAATTTCCTTCCCAGATTATTTTAAGATATTGAGACTCTGTTTCCACATGTTTGCAGTCAATGCTGCAGGTGGGTCCTTCCTTTCTGAGCATTTCCATGCTGCTCTGTCAGAGTGCACTCCAGATCCTGGTACCAAAACACAGAATAAAACTGCAGCATTGCAGAGATTACATGAGGGCAAGGATGAGCTCTGCATAGATAGATGCTCAGGTTAGCATGTAGCCCCTGGTGGATTTTCATGGCTTTGTTTTTGCAAAGTTGAACTCAGACATGGTCAAAAGTCAGGTTGGAGCTGAATCCAGTTTAGGAAGCATGCCTGAGAGACCCTGGAAAACATGGGTTGGTTTGGGTTTTTTAAAAAATTTGGTTTTCTTTAACACTTCAACAGAAGCAAGTAAGTGTTTGGAATTGGTCTCTCACTTTTAAATGTCTCTCTCAGATACATTGTTAAAGCTGGCTGCAGCAATTTGCAAGTTTTAGGTCCTCATCAAAATACGCACACACAGGTCAGGTGTTATTATTACTGTTATTATTATTATTATTGCTTGAAAACCCTTTCAATTAAAGATTACTTATAGATGAGATGAATATTGAATAAATGTAATCCATGGATTAATTAGCTAAAGCCCTATGTTAATCAGAAAGCAAGAAAGGGAGAAACACTAGCTCATTAAGCATTTACAAGTATGTTGTATGTGCTTCCAGGATTCAGTTACCCTCTCTCCATAACACAACTGTTTTTTATTTAACACTTGGATGTGTGTGAGACACCCAATGTCCTCCTATGCTAAAACTCAAAACTGCCAAATTATATAGTGTTAGTCATCACCAGTGTGAGAAGAAAAAGACTAAATAACACAGTAAATAATATTTGTGCCACAACTCCATAAATTGCATACACATGATATTTACATAAGTAATGGCTGAATTTGTGGCTGTGCATTACTTATTCACACCTTGTGTGGAATAACTCAAGAGGTAAAAGACTCATCCATTAATCTCCTCCCCCCAATCTATAATCCTAAGAAATCCTAAGCCCTGCAAGACACTTGATCCTCTTAGGAAAATCAGGCTCCTGTGCTGAGGATGGTGCTGTGCTTGGTGCTGAAGCACTGCTGATGAGCTCCCCATTCATTGTA
Organism: Zonotrichia leucophrys gambelii; assembly: GCF_028769735.1. NCBI lineage: Eukaryota > Metazoa > Chordata > Aves > Passeriformes > Passerellidae > Zonotrichia > Zonotrichia leucophrys. The sequence goes on along the minus strand of NC_088171.1, from coordinate 45,257,025 downwards.
TGGCTATGCAAGTCCTCTGGGCCCTGCATGGGTCTGTCACCTGTCTGATGGACACACACAGACATGGAAAGTCCTCGTGTGCCCCCTCCCTCACAGCCCATGAAGTGTTTTGCCGCCCTCTCAGGCCTGCTGTGCTGGGGTCTCATTGTAAAATTTTTGTGCATATTTTTCCTTTAATGGAGCACCTTCTACCATCAAAGATGAGTGTCAAACGGATGAAGTGCACTTTTCTTACTTCACACACAGCATTTTGTAGAATATCCCACCATAAGGATTTTCTCCATGAATAATTCCATGCTGCAATATCTTTTTTCCTTTAAAATTTCTTTTTGTTTTTTCACCAATGCTATTCAGTGTCCACAAACTGCAAGCAGACTATCACACAGGCAAACCCAGCCCAGAGGCACAACAAGCCTAAATCTGGGTGGAAATTACAGATTTCTCTGCACTTACCAAAAAACAAGGCAAACAAGGCTGGCAAGACAACCTTTAGCATTTTGCACTTTTTCTTGGTCTCATCTTACATGATACCACTTTGTTGCACTGAGCCCCACTCCTCTCCTCCCCAGGCTGTGCTGCCCAGCCTTCCTCTGCATTACAGCCTCTAGCACTGCCTGGCTACTCCAAAAGTGATGGTTGTTCTGCAAGTCTGCCACATGTTCCCCCAAGGACACGTACCACAAGGAATCAAGATTCCAAGGTTTCTCATCATGCTTGTGTGGCTGCACATCAGCCTCAGGGGGACCATCACTTCCAGAGGAGTGAGACAGCATCAGATGGAGGAGGTTATTTATTTCTCTTGAGGCTCTAAGGCAAAGGGAGCAGCCTGTCATATGCAAAGGGTCTGTTGCACCACAGGCTGAGTTGGAAAGGTAATGTAGGGATTTCTCCTTAGGGGTAAGTTCTTGGGCAGACACTTTAATAACACTCTTCATTAGGAAATAATTGCCAGGCACTATGCAACTCCCTCCTCTCCATGAGAGGGAGTCCAACAGAGTCAGAAGTGTGAAAGATAAAGGTCCCTACCTATGCAAGAGTGAAATTCTGCCACCCTGCCTGTAACAGCACAATTTTATCATGGCCAGTCCTATGACCTTTGGCAGTGCAGGTACAGGGCAGCAAAGCAACAGCCAAGCAGAGCTTATTGCAAATATGCTCCTCCATACTGACCTGTTACTTCATGACAATAATGTGAAACAGCCCCCGTTCCTGCTCTGTCCCATATGCTGGCACCCCTCAGCTGTCACCCCCTCTGTGAGGGCACTCTTGTCCCTCCATGTGGCCAGAGCTGCCCAGGGCCTCTGTGGCTGCTGTGCAAACACCACACCTTGCTCCCACTGCTGTGAGCAGACAGTAAAATCAAAGAGCAGATGTTTCATCTCAGGGCAGCAGACAGGAGTATTACCTGGCCACACATTTTGGTAGTAAAATGAACTTACAGACTCCATCACTTTTCAAAATCACATACTTTATGTGATTGGTACCTATGGCATGCTGAGTGGCACAAGCAGCTTTGGAGCTTGCAGCTGTCCCAGCTCCAGTGCAGATCATGGGTGAATCACTGACTCTGTGGTGGAGTGGAAACTAGGATGCTCAACTCTGCCTATGAGACGCCCACATGAACAGGCCTTGAGCATGCAAAAAGCATCTGAGCATGCCTTGGTGGGAAAGAAGGGGTAAGGTCCATTAAAGGACAAGGGGTAATAGTTTTAAACTAAAAGAGGGTCAATTTAGGTTAGTTACAAAGAAATTTTTGACAATGAAGGTGGTAAAACAGCGGCACAGGTTGCCAAGAGAGGTCGTGGATATCTTATCCCTGGAAACATTCAAGGTCAGTTTGGATGGGGCTATGAGCAATCTAGCGCATGCTCATAGCCCCATCCAAAGAAGGGACATGAAGATGTCCTGGCTCGCTGCAGAGGAGTTGGAATAGATGGCCTTTAAAGGTCAGTTCTTGCCCAAACCATTCTGTGATTCCATGAGGCAGAAGCAGTGCTATCAGTGAGTACACTACCTGGGGGTGGAGGGTGGGGGTGTGATGAGCATCCACAGCCTTTTTGCCTCCTGCCACACGATTCTTCACAAACTTGGTCTTTATTTAACTAGAAGGCCCCTACATCCTCTGTTTGGGATAGAGATGCTTGGCACTGAGGCAACTGAAGTATCCTGCAGAAGATCTGTTCCAGCAGCCTCCAGCAGTTGGGAATTTCTTCCTTTTTTCCTGGAGCAGTATTAATTCAATGACCTAGCAATCACATTGGAAACAAACCACATAAACATATAGAGTTACAGGTGAAACTCATTCACTGGGAAGACCTTCAAAAGGCACTGTCACTGTCTTCAGACCCAGTCAAGCCTACTGGTGTGGGGAACACACAGTGAAAATGCCCTGTGCAATGAACTTGTAGGGTTAGAGCTGTTAATAATGTATGGGCCTATACCATGCATTATGTATTAAGCTCAGGAGAGCTGAGCTAAAGTCAAACATAGATCAGACAATCCATGGGATTGGATTTAAAGTACTTGAAAGGTGCCCCTGGACCCAAATGCAATGAGAAAAAGCAGCAATTGAGAGGTTCAGACGGGCATCCCCTCAGTCACTACCCCTGATCCACAGCAGGAGTCTTCAGCACATGCCAGTGGTGGCAACAGCCCCAAGCTGCTCTCTGCAACAGTTCTCTCTTTTGGGAGGGAAAGGAAGGAATTAACGCTCTCACTGATAATCCTTGGAAAAAGCCATTGTGCCAGGTCCCCGAGAGACGCCTGTGCAAGCCAGGGGTCTGCAGTATGTTTCATAGATGGTGTGAGGGTAAACTCTCCTTTTTGGAGACCAAGAGAACCCCCACACTGTGAATGCACCCTTGGGCGCTCTCTGTGGAAGCTACAGCTCAGGCAGACAGGGCAGGTTTTACTCCAGACATCACTCAGACAAAACTATTCTCGGCCCACTGAAAAACTGCAAGCTGCAGAATGCAATACAATACTTTGTGGTTCTAAAGGACCTTCCAAATGAGGGTCTCACATTAATTAATTAAGCCTCAGAGCACCTAGAAGGAAAATCTATCCTATTTTACCAGCAAGTGGAATGAGTATGCAAAGGTCACACAGAATAGAGGAGCAAAGGAAAGAGAGATCCTGGTATCCTGACTCCTGACTCTTTGCTGCATCTATTAGCTCATGAGTCCCCTCCAAGGGACACACATGGAGGACAAAAGGTGACCCACAGCTGTGTCCCAAGGGGCACTGGCTGAGAGATTTAATAAGATGCAGGAGAATGACTAACGGGGTTACACAGATTGTCGCAGGTCAGTAAAGAATATGGCATTAAGAAAATTGATCCTTTGAAAGCCTCCAGCCACATGCTTATGTCAGAACCAGACGTGACTTGTGTCTGTGTTTCATACGACACCACCAAGTGCCCACCAAAGGGCTTTCCTTCATGTATAAATAATGAAATGCAATGCAATGCCAACAGGTGCTTTTTTCACAGGGAGAAGGGAGAAGAAGGGAAAGTGTTTGGGTAGGCTGAGGCAGAGCCCCAGTTCTCCCTGCCTCTCCCACCCCTCCCTGTCCTCATGGCTCATGAGCAAGAGGTCACTGACGGCTGGACGTGCCCATCTGCCTGCAATGCCAAGGAGACAAGCACATGGGCACTGGAAGAGGGAGTGAGCTGTGTATGACTGGGGTGTGTGTGCAGCGCAGCAGCCACCGTGTCTGGGCTATAGACGGGAGCCTGCCATGGGGAAGAAAAAGAAAAGCTCTCTGCAGGTCATCCTGGAAGATGGTTGGTATCACTGTGAGATCATTTCAGTTTGCATGCTGCCAAATACTTGACTAAACCTCTCGGGGCTTCCTGAGCACACCATTTTGTATCTCTCGAAGACCATACAATTTCACGTTGCTCGGGCAGGGGACTTTCATCAGTCTGCCAGACTAAAGTAAATATTAAGAGCATCTCTGTAGGGAAGGAATATAATGTATAATCAATGAGAGATATTCTGCCAAGCTCAGCTGGAACTTAAGGGTCAGCTGTGTCAAGCATCACACGTGTAAATTCCAGTAACAAATGCAATTACTCCTCGTTCTTTGTTTTGCAGCCGGAATAGAGTTTGATGGAGAAGTGGAAACTGACACAGAGAGTGAAGGTAATGTAGAGATTAACAAATGTGGTCCTGTTTGAAATACAAGAGGTGATACCTTTTCTGTTTCTCTCTGACTTATGACTTGCTCTACAACACAAACTCTTTCATGAGCTTCTTGCAAGCAAGCAGATTTTTCCCTTGAGGTTTGACTTATAACAGTGATATTTAAAGCGCCATTCTTAAGCAGTCTGTCCTGTTTTATCCATGTTCCCAGAGCTGGAGGCTGTCAGAGCCCACATCCCCTGGGAGTCAGCCCCTAGTAAATCAGGCACTGCAGTAAAGCACCACCCTGTGCAGGGCTGGGGCTGCTTTGCGCTACACTGAGGTCCTGCTTGCCCCCGTAATGCTTGCTCAGACCATAACACACTGGGATCTTCATCAGTCATGGCTGCAAGACGATAATGATGAAAATGGATTGAAGGGAGACTTATGGCTGTGAGAGAAACCAGGAAAAGCCATGACAGGACTAAAAACACCTTTAACTCTGCAGGTATAGTATATCTCAAGTGAGAGAGCTAAGAGGTAAGACCATAACAGCACTGGAAAGGTGATACAAATGTAGCTGTTACTGCAAAAACAGTTCACAACTGTGTCTGTATTACTCACAGAATATGAGAAAGTAGTTTACTTTCTCATACTACAGCAAATTACCAGAAGTTATTTTATTAAAAAAATCATAGCTGTCTTTTCCATGTAGGCAAAAGAGGCAGTAAGATAAAGGTTACAAATTAATGCTTCATAATTAGCCTAATACTTGAGAGATTGCAAATAAAAAATCCCCTATATCATCAGCTGTCCAAAATGAACATTTTCCCAAAAAGAGCAGGTGGTCCTTTGATCTATATGATTGATCAAAATTCAGTTTAGATGGACCATTACATAGTAACTGAAACCTGCATGATGCCTCCTGAGAAATTAATTGGAAGCTCCTTCTCATTCCCAGTGTCAAATGTGACAACCACTGCCTACTAATTTTTTACCACTAAAACCCAGAAACTATTTGCTTGTCATTAATTTCTAGATTTTCACCAAACCAAAAATGCAAATACTCATTTTTTATTTTTTTTTTGCTTCTATTTTTCTCACCTTTTAGGCTCCTCATTTTACACTCTGGATCCCATTCCATCACAATTTCCTTCTTCTATTAAAATATCTCCAACTCTTTACTTTCATCAGACAGAAATTTTGGAAAATAAGCCAGAATACTCTGGAAAACTTACTATTAATTTTAATGGGCTTGGTAGTGAAAGAGATGGAGACACTTGGGGACTTTTGAAAAATTTTTCCCCCTTTCCATAAAATTCTGCAATTAAATCATGCTCTACTTCAATACTTTAAGCTGGAAGCATTTCTGACTTCTGGAAAGAGGAGGTTTTTAGCTTGCAATGCCAGTAAGAAGGAAATGTGCCTCGGAGACTGTCTGGTTTTTTCTTCTCTGAATAGAGACCATCCAATATAAAAGAAAACTGAGAGAGAGAAAGAAAACCAGATACTGCCTGTGCTGTGCCTTTTCTCTCTATAAATAGAAGAACTCCATTCCCAGCCTTGAAAAGTAAACATCTTTCAAGGACATTGCATCAACAAGCAAACTACACATTGTGTGACAGACTGCAATTTCTGTTTCCTTTGTTCTGGTGTGTTTACAGGTCAGGGAGATATCTGTCTGTGCTGCCTGATGGATGGGCTTTTGCATTTGTAACTAATTTCCAATCTTCTTATGGTCACATATAAGTCACTGATGTGCTAAATTGTGGTGTCCTAAATGGGAGTTGCACAAGCAGAATTCCACCTGGTTCTTGGACAGGGCATAACACAAAGCCCATCGAGATCAACAGGCACCTGCTCTTTGAATTTGCCAGGGTTTGCATCAGGTGTCCTGTCTGCCCATGCTCTTCTGATGAATCTTTATTCTGCCAGCATGGATTTCCCAATGTAACTGTTTTTTATCACTTGCAGAAGATGAAGCAAAGGACAAGAAAACTAACAAACAACGCCTTAGGGAAACTGGCAGAGCAAGCACACTTCAAAGCAAAAAGCAAGAGAAAGACAAAGAAGAAAAAGAAGAAAAAGAAGAAGATGAGAGCAAAGAGGAAGACAATGGCAGCCAACAAAACAGAGTTTCTAGGAGAAAAAATTACCAAAGGAAAAACAGAAATGGAAAAAAGGCAAGAGAAGAAGGAAGCCAGAAGAAAGACAGAGGCAAAACGGCTCCTAACAAAGATCAAAAGGAATCAGAAAACAAAGAAAAGAAAACAACCAAGAGAGGGAAGGAGGGGGAGAATAAACAGAAGAAGGGCAGGAAGAACAGGTAATTAAACAATCCCTGACTACTGTGCCTTGTTCAGACTGGCAGCGATATTGACATGCCAGCGGCATGTGGATCAGAATGGCAAAACCAATAGACTGCAAAAAACTTCCGGCTCTCCTTAAAGAGACACAGTGGAAAACAGTGTAAAATTCCACAAAAACAAACTGTTTCCAAGTCATTATAATTTCTCAACCAGGATCAGGTCTATGCATGTAGTGGAGTCTTAGTACCTACAGCCGGGGGTAGAAAAGCACCCGTAAAGAAAGTATCTTGAGAAATTTGGGCATGGAGACCTTTTTTTGGTTGGTCTATGGAAACGTTCCAGATAAAATGTATCCCTTGTGTTTTCAATTCTCTTCCTCTTCCAAATCTTGCTTGTCCCAACCTTTGTCTTCTATCCATATCTCTCCCATTTTGTTATGAAGGCATGAAAACCATTTTTCTGGAGCCAGCTGTAGCCCTGGAAGCTGTAGGCAATGTTCTTTAGCTGATATGTGGCCCAAAGCACAATATTGAGTAAATTGTAGTGGGGCAAAACTGGCTCCTCACTATCCTGGCTGGAAACAGCCTTGCTCCGAGTGTGATGGGCACTGGCATCACACTGAGCCAGGGGATGTTGAGGCACTGTGCCCACACTGGAGTGGAATCCCCAGGACCAGCAGCAGCAGTCCGCCTACCCCAATCAAGGTCTTCCCTCTAACCCCTGTGAGGTTTTCTGTGTCCTTTATTTTGTGTGTCTTCCAGTACTTCTTCAGCTTCCTCCAACTCCTCTGATGAGGAGTCACTGTCAGAGGAAGAGCTCGCCATGCTGAAGGAGCAGGTGGAGCAAAAGAAAAAACTGATTTCCACCATGAGGAACAAGCCCTGGAGGATGGTGAAGAAGCTCTCGGTGCTCAGGTACCCATCAAAATGGGAACCCCCCTTCCTGGGCTCTCTGCTGACTGTTATGAGGTGCACTGTGTCTTTCCTTGAAATTACATATTTGCTGCTGCTGTAACACCGTAGTATCAGAAATAGTGACTGGCATAACCTGGCCAGCCTGTCTGGCTAAAAATGACCGGAGTTAAAATATGCAATCTGATTTTCCCCCTCTGTAACCAAAGAACAGACAAAGTGCAAATCTGTTCAACTGATACCCACGGCCAGGACATTCTAGCCTCGTATGTAAAACCAAATGACTCACTACAGTCAGGCTGCTTGTTAAAGCAAACTCGGTACCCTGGCTTGCTTATTCATGTCTTTTGTCAGACAGAAATCAGAGCAGCCCAGTGCCCTGTTAGTGCACAGTCCTGAGATGGGGCTGCTTGGAAAAAATGCTGTATTATTTTCAGAGGTTTATGGAGCAAAGAGAAATCTGCCACACTGACCCTGATGAAGGTGGGAACAACTCAGGCAGCAGCAGAGACCCCTCAGTGCTGGGCAATGGGGGACAGTGGGGCAGAGCTGACCAGAGAAATCAAAACCCATGGGTTGGTAGGGAACGGCTCACAACAAACCATTCCCCTGTCAGGGCAATGATTCAGCTCCCAGCTCTACTGCTTAAGGAACTTCTGAAACCCCTTTCTGCCAGGAGAGATTTCAAAATAGCATTGCAAAGCACACATACATTTTCTTTTTAACTAAAAACCAAGCTATGTTAAACCATGACACAGCCCCAGAGGGAGTGGTGATGCCCCAGCTCTGTATTTGCTGAGAGGTTGCTCAGAGCTGCAGGGACTGTGCTATCAAAGCTGACAGTCACCATGTGTCTTTGTGTCTCTCCTTTATGCCCTGAAGGCCAAGACCTGTTCCATCTTCCAATAAAATCAGGAATCATGAACACTGCCAATTACTTCTGAAAATCTAGACAAAGATCTATAACAGGGAAGCTGTGTTAAAGTAGCTTTTCCACCTCACAGCTGTGCTATGTGTCTGAGCTCATAACAAATAAATTCTTATGGCCCTAAAATTACAAATTTCTGTAAGAAAAAAAAAAAGGAGCAAAGCAGAGTTATTTCTGATGCATTTTTTCCCCTGTGGTGTAGGATACTGACTAAAATTCTGCTTATGATCATGTTTACAATGTCCTTCCATCCTTTCATCTTATTTCTGAGCTACAGAAATCATCACTACCTACTAATGAACCTCAACAAAACTGTTGCACATGTTGTGCAGGGGTCTCCAGAAAGGCTCTCAGCACACTGTACACCCATTAGATATTTTTGGTTGCATGGACTCAACCCTGAGAGAAGAAATTATGAGCCACATTGCACAGATGAGGGGTGTAAAACACAAAGAGAGCAAAACAATATCTTCAAGACTTAGAAATCTCACTTTAGGTTTGCAAATGGAATCACAGGTGATTTTCCCAAGGTTACAGGCTGACCTAGCCAACTATTTATACCAAGTGGAAGTCCATCTTCCCACAGGCTTAGGATGGCATAAAACCTCCCAGCTCCTGAGATTTAATCTCTTTTCATTGGCAATGCCAATATACAATATAATTTTATTCACAAGCTCAGCATAACAGCATCTACCTAGACTATTTTCCTCTGTATTTCCCTTAGATATCCTAGTGTAAAACTAGTTTCATTTTGCAGCTTGATTTTACTCCTGACTAGCATACTCTCATTCCTCTGGCACTGAGATTATCCCCTTGGGCTGTTTGCACATCTCTCATATTTATCCTGGGAGGTGTTCATAAAAGGAAGCTCTGCATCCTCTTGGAGTTTATTTCACTAGGCAATGTTATTTTCTCCTTGACCAATGCATCAGGAGAGAAAAATTATAACAGACACACAGGCTGAGAGAGCTCTGCAGCGAGAGAAACGGGCAGGCTTTTAGTTTGCACCCAGGGAGAAGTGTGGAGCAAGATTTGGGGCACTAACAATACTTAAAGCTAATATAAAACATTTCTATATGGATGTGAGTGCTTTGGGGACCTGACAGCTAATCCTGTGTGGGTGTCTGAGCTCTACATGGCACAGCAACTGATCAGCAGAGAGCAGGTGGGGAAAGACACCAAGTCCCCACCTCACTATGAGCACGGTTGCTTTTCCCACTGGTGCAGGCAGTGGTGAAAAGCTAAAGACCCCTCTGCTGCTTTAACAACCTGCTTGTTTTTATTCCAATTAGGGAGGCACAAGATTTTGTAGAGAAGTTTGAAGGAGCACTGGGAAAAGGAAAGGGCAAAAAGTTGTATGCATATAAGATGATGATGGCGAAGGTAAGTGCTACAGTGATGCCAGAGAAAGGCTTGGGTGCTCAGTTGTGTATTCAGCACATTTCTGGGTTTATTGACCTCTATTTGGTGAAAGAGGCACAAGGAAGTCAGAATAAAACTTCCTGCCCACATTCAAAAAAATACTAGCTGGCTTCAAATCTACAACTAATGCAGAAAGAACAGGGGGAAATTCACACCTACCTGAACCTGATTGTGACCTTTCCTGAAGCAAAGGAGGGTTTACAGGAGCAGGGAAAACCATGGCTTTCTGGCTGCAATCTCCAAAACCTGGATATGTAAGAAAAGACATCCCTAAAGGGAAAAGAGGCCCTGCCAAACTCTTGCCCTGCCCCTCATCCTGTAAAATTTCATCTTCTCCAGTGATGAGGAGATAACAGGGAGAACGATGGCTGTGCTTTGAAGTTGGTAGCCAAGTTGCATGTTGTCATGGAGATTACATTGAGAAGTGCAAAACAGAGCCAGACCTGAGATTATGAAATCAATGGGAGTTTAGCTGCTGGCCTTGGGAGGAAAGATTCAAGCTCAGTGTTTTATCAAACTAAATGTTGTTTTAAGTAGAGTTTGTTCTGAACCAATTCTTTCAGTCCAGAGGCAGGTCTGAATTTCCCACTCTTATACAATCTGATCAAGCCATAGTACAACTGCAGCTTTCCAAAAGCCTGAAAAGGTTAAAACTCTTAAAACTCAAATCATAAATGTGAACACTTGGGAGTGGGAGGGGCGGATTTTTGGTTGAAGGGAGTTTCTGAAATAGTCCAAAAGATAAGACCCAGACCAGAGCTCCTGCTTTGGACTTTACACCCACACCTAATCATGCTATCAAACTCTGATATTAGAGAGCCCTGCTTAAGAGCAGACCCCCTCTTCACACCTCTCTGCTCACTGCAATGTTGTCTTGTTTCAGAAATGGGTGAAATTTAAGAGAGACTTTGAAAATTTTAAAACTCAGTGCATACCCTGGGAGATGAAGATAAAGGAAGTGGAGAGTAAGTTGAAGTTGCTGTGTGGTGGCAGTGGGACATTTTCTAAGATTGCCTTGTCTTCCCTACAAGCAATGTTCCAGCTTCCTGATCCACAGTCTCCACTCGCCCTGGGCATCAGTGCCAGACAGGGGCACACACCCCTGGCAGCTCCAGGTGCTGCTCTCTCCAGCAGCTGTGGGGACTCCTGGGAGGCTCATGGGGAATCTCTCATGGGGAGACCTGAGGGTAAAGGGCTGCTGAGGACTCTTCAACCCTCCTAAACTCCTAACCATGAAATGTCTTCTCCTTTAAGGTCACTTTGGGTCCTCTGTTGCTTCCTACTTCATATTTCTGCGCTGGATGTATGGAGTAAATCTTGTCCTTTTTGGGTTAATATTTGGACTGGTTATCATTCCAGAGGTAAGTGCTTAATTCTCCTTTCAGGAAAATCTTGCCCTTTGCTTGACACAAACATGGCATTGACAGGACAAATGCCTTATAACAGGCATCACTTCAGATAAATGAAATGCCTGAGGACAATTATTTACAAAGAGTTACTGACACAGGAGCAGAAGTCGGATTGATATCAGGAGACATCAAATGCTATCAGAGATGCTGCTCATCCAGCAGCTGAAACAGGGGCTCAACAATCAATCTAATTCAAGGCTAGTTTTACATTTTGAATAAAGTGAAGAACATGACATTCCAATCCTAGGTACAAGATCTGGTCTGCACGAGCCACAGGAAATGGATTGTGCTCTGAAAATAATTAAGTGCCCTCAGTTTTGGGCATGGCCATGGGGCAGCAGCCATGGCACAGCCCCTCGGGGAAGAGACAACTTCCCAGCACTCTGCCAACTAACACTTGCTTGGGAAATAACCCTTTTTTGTACTTCCAATTCATATGATTCACAAGCAATTGTTTTATTTTTAGTTTTTCTATTTCTCACTCTTCTTGGAGAATGAAAAAGATCTCATAGCCAACTTTATATGATCGTTTATTGAAGAATTTTTTAATGTAGCCATTACAGCTCTGGCTAAATTACTCAGTGCAGTATTTAAAGGCTGTGCAATCCACAGACAGTGGCATCTGTTCTGTTCAATGCAGAATTTTATGGAGCAAATATGCACTGCAGAATGTCTCCTGAGGACCATGCTTTTGTTCCTCTTAATGTGCTTGCTCACACTATGGAAAGGGAAAGCTCAGTTTCCCCTCAGGATGAGGAGACATAACCATTAGCACTGAACAATACAAATGTGTTTGGTTAGGAACTCTGCATATGGCAGGAGCTCTCCTCTCTGAAGTGTGCACACTGTTACTCACTGCCTACTGAGCTGTTACGATACGGGAGAGTAGCTGGGCAATAAACATTTAATCATAAATTATTTTGAGTGTAATTAGATAGCCCTAAAAAATAAGTGATAGATGATATGCCTTTCTAGGCTATGAATGCTAATGAGATATTTTGGTATTGGCACCAGTCAGCTTGTAAACATAATAATTTTCCATAGCCCTTAGCATTCTCTGTCTGGACTTCTACTGCTGCTCCAGCTGCAAGACCTGCTTTGCATGGAGCCATCAGGACAGGCTGGGCCATGAAAACTATTTTTTGCATCTTTTTGTCATACTTTTTTTTCCCCCAAACCTAATTGCCCTTTACCTCACCTTGAGAACATCTTTCAATTCAGGACTGAAAAATACAAATTATATTGCAAGCTTGACCCAGTGCTCTTGACTTCTCTCAGAGGAGTAGCTCTGCATAAATAGATGGAGCTAATCCCTTTACTGCATTAGACCCATGAAGTTCAAGCAAAGAACTCCTTGCCAAACTAAGGACATTTCAACTGCAGATGTTCCTTGAGGGTACAGTTTCTCCAAAAAATATTTCCTGTGCAATGGATATGTCCAGGGAAAGGGAAGTCCTCTGGTTATTTGTGTGAAATTAATACTAAGTATAAAAAATAAATGTAATACTGTACATTATTAAATATACTTAGTACTAAATAGTAATAGATATAATTGATACTAAATAATTATAAATTAAATTAATGCTAAGCAGTTCTTTAAAAACTGCTGCTCTAGCATTAAGAAATAAAATACATATCAAAATCAACAGGAAAGGAAAACCAACCAAAAGCAAAACAAGACAGACTCATCAAAAAAAAAAAAAAACCGTTAAAAACTCTTTGGTGTTTTATAGTATACATGCATGATTGTTATGAATGTTCTCCAGGTCCTGATGGGAATGCCTTATGGGAGTTTGCCAAGGAAAACTGTACCCCGGGCTGAACAAGCAACAGCTATGGATTTTTCAGTACTTTGGGATTTTGAGGTAAGCATATAAGTGTTAATCATAAAAGATCATTTGAATACCTCCTAAACCCCTCTGAAGTTAGTGATGCTACAAGGACGATTTTGTTCCAAGCCTAAACCAGTGGAGCACCTATTTCTTCCAGAAGAAGTCTGGAAAGCCTTTAGTTGCAACATAATCTTGGTGGATGCTGAGATTTCTGCCCAAAGCAGCATGTCCACGAGCAGACACCTGCATATGGATTTGAACCACTTCCATGTACAAATGTGCTGCCTGGCATGCATCATGTGTGTGCAGCCGCAAAAGCCACTTTGCTTCCAACTGGAAAGGCAGCAAGCACACAGGTGAGAGGCTGGAGCTGCTCCAAACCCAGCAGCCAGACAGAGACTTCAGCTGCAGACCCCCTTCACAAGCAGGGATCACCTTGCTAGACCGCTGAAAGTGCTTGGAAAGGGGGTTCCTCCCCATGGGCCTGCCCTCCCTGTTTCCCTGAAATATTTACATGAGCCTGAAGTGCAAACAAAGGTTTAGGACTTGTACCCAAAGGAAATATCCAAGTTTCCAGCCATCTCTGGGTGATTGCCTGCAATACCAATCCACCTCCCACCTCAGTTACTTTGAAGATTTAAGCCAAAGGGATTAAGTGTTTTTAGGTGACAGCCCAAGAACAGGTATGTGCAGGGGGTGAAGACTTTCGGATGTAACTGGTGCCTTGGGATCTGACTTTCAAAGTAGTTACTTCTGGAAATGTTTTTTTAAATTTTATCAGCACTGGTCCACATGCTACAAGCATGGGACCACAAGCTAAAGTCCTTCCGTAATAAACCCCTTTGCAATTTCTTTAGCTAAAAAAAAAACCAAACCAGCGAAACAAAAAGCAACCAAACAAAAAGAAAAGCTACTTTCTTGTAAACCAGATTATTTAAACTAATCTATTAATAAGGCTTCAAATACTGGTGTCCAGGAACCTGCCAGGGCCAGGTCTTCATTTACTGCCCCCCCCCCATAATCTGCTGAGGATCCTTTCAACTCTTCCTCTCCCTGCACTTTCCCTCACTGTCAGAATCCAGAATTCAGAGGTGAATTAGGGAGATTTTTAATACAAGTGTAAGGAATGAAAAACTAATTAGAGCAGTGCACAGCAAAAATATAAGAGGTAGTATTTAAATTCATTAAGCCAGAAGAATAAAAAGCAAAATAAAACCCCAAAACAAACAAACCAAAAATTCTGAAGGAGTGCTGATTAAATGCAGCTGCTGATTTTCTCTGGGAGACCATAAGTAATAGACCCATCAGTAAGGAAACTTGTCTCTGGATGAGGCTGCATGCTTCCAGGAAATGCTTACTTCCATGACCTGCCGGTCTCCTGCCTCTGGCTTGGTACACACATCTACATTCCCCTGCTGTCACTGAGGAGTTGGTGCTCTGAACCCCTCTGCTGTACAGGTCCCCATCCAGCACCCATTCCCTTCCTGTCTGACATCAGGGAATGATATTAAAGCTCAAGAAACACCTCCAACCATGGGGCAGCCCAGTACACCAACACCCTCTGCAGCCAGGAGAAGTCAAATGAAGCCCTGTGCAGAGGTTTTCCCCTTTGAAAATGAATAGAAGCTTATTCCAGCATGCTCCACAGGAGAGGTGCAGGGGGGAAATATAAATCAGAGTAGGCATAAATGAGGAGTCAATGCTGTTACCCTGAAAAATACCTTTCAGGAGACAGGAGCTGGGGAAATGTATGCTTTGGCAGGAAGGAGGTCACATCACAGATTTCTAGAGGAGTAGAAAGGAATAAATCTCACTTGGGCACCAGACACCATGTCTCACAAATGGAGTTTAAAGAGCATACTGGATGATGTGAGCAGAGAAACTCATTTTTCAGTCCCTGGCATCTGATGAATCGGGAAGACAAAGGTTTGGAATTACAGCTTGAGAAGCAAACTTCACTAGCGCCTTCCAGGGACATTATATCTCCCCAGGCTTTCTTCCACCACTCCTCCCCAGCAGATACTGTGTGCAGCAAGCCCCAGGCAGCCGTGCTGGGCTGTGCCAGCCACAGGCTTGCTGCCCTGGTAGAAGCACACACAGAGTGGTCCTGGACCTGTGGCAGAGCCCTTTGTGCAGGGCAAAAATGCAGCATCTGTGGCACCTGGGGGTACCAAAGCTTTTTATTAGTCTAGGGATAAAAAGTCAAGAGTTTTTGGGGGAGCTTAGTTTGATTGATCAAGGGAAGGTGGTCAAACACTGGATGAGAGGCCCAGAAAGGTCGTGGAAGTTCTGTCCTTGGAGATTTTCAAAGCTCAGTTGGACATAGCCCTGAGCCACAATACTTCCTTTTCCAATTAGCTCTGCTTTGAGCAGGGGGCTTGGTTAGACAGCCCCAGAAGCCCCTTTCCATGTAAACCCTTCAATATCTCCAGACAAGATCCATTACTCAGGCTCTGATACAAGCTTCAAGTCGTGTCTTTCCAAAGGCTTGATCAGAGGGGAGCTTGCTCAACTATCATGGCCAGACTGATTAAGTACACTGAACTTAGGAGCTGAAAGACAAGGAGCAAAAACCAGAGAAGGACAATGTGCAGTGATACACATCAACTTGGATGAGATATGACAGAAAACCAGGGAGAGATTGCTAATGCGGATTAGGTGATCTGCATTCTCGTTGAATGCCCAACAGATTGCACAGCAAAAAAAAGATTACTTGAGACAACATGGTTGATATTGTGTCTGAGCTCTGCTTTCCTCAGGAAAGTAATGCTTTGATTTCACTCTTTAGTTATATTTGCTCTGCAGGTGGCAACCAGTAAAAGGAACTAAATCTGCAAGGCACTGAGCATCAGCTGCCTCCTACCTGAAAGGAAAAGTTTCATATCATGGCAGGAAGGCCCTTTGCTACTGCTTTTATACTAGATCTGAGTGTTTGATTATTGGCTTAGAGAAGCAGGTGGGCTGCAGCCACAAAGAACAATAAGGATGTTTTTCTAGGAGGGATGAAACAGTGATGAATCAAAACCACATTTTAGTTTTAAGCCACTATCCTCTGACATGGTCTCCCTCATCTTACCTCTCTTAGGAAGATAAACTCTTAGGAATATGGCTTTCAAAGGTGCCAGAGCAGCAAACAGACAAGAATGAGACTGTAAAAACTTTTCCAGGGTGATTTTCCTTGTTTTAAATCTTCAGTTTTCTCTAGAAACCCCTTTCCTGCAGAGAAGAAGCTGCACAGCTTACACAGGATTTCTTTTGCTTTCCCTCCAGGGCTACATCAAATACTCAGCGCTCTTTTATGGCTACTACAACAACCAGAGGACAATTGGCTGGTTGAAATACAGGCTGCCAATGGCATATTTCATGGTTGGGATCAGCGTATTTGGCTACAGCCTGATGGTTGTAATAAGATCGTAAGCGCAGCCGACAACTGACCCCTCTGCAAAATCCACCCAGATGTGTCTCACAGCTGGCTCCCCTCCCTGGGCACCCAGACTTGGTCCAGCCTTGGCTGGATGGCTGGGGGAATGTGGGTAAAGGAGGGTGTGTGCCTGCTGCTTTCCTGCACTCAGCATCCCCATCCACCACCCTGGCTCTGGTGGGCAGAGGGCACCGGGCACTCCCCTGCCTCATCTGTGTGCCCATGTGCACTATTCTGAGCCCTTCCTACTCCAGCCATCCTCTTCCTTCTCCTCCCCTCCAGATCTCTTTAACCCTTCCTCCAACATTACTACAGAGCCACCAAACAGGTAGATTTTGTAAATGAAGGAGGATTTTACTTGCAGTAAATTTCAAATGTTCCTTTTGCGTGCTTTCATTGCAAATTAAACATTCCTGAAAGACAACATGTGTCCCACAGACAGTGCAAGGGTTGCAGAAAAGAGCCAAGTGCTACCAGACTGTGTTTGTTGAGTCCCTAAATTAATCAGTGGAGTTTAAAAGTGGCCACAATTTCTGTCTCTTTTGCACTGTCCCCAGCCTCAGTGAGGCTCCCACAACCAAAGCACTTGTCAGTGCTGTAATGGTCTCTGCAAAGTTAAAAATAAAAAAATAAGCCCCTCTATCTCTGCCTGAAGGACATGCCATGAAAAGTTCTTCCTTTCTTTGGAAGAAAGGATAAGCCCAGAGATTTGTATAGCTTCCTGAAACAGGCCATATTGCCGTGCAGCAGAAGGAGCTACTTGAGCCTTTGGCTGGAGTGGGACATGGGGATTTGCTGTACATTTGCCATGAAATTGCAGCATCTGTTGTCTTGCCTTCCTTGAGGGACTAATGCTAGAAACTCTAGGGGCACTTACAGAAGGATTTCAGGGATCAAATAATAGAGAGGAAACAGCAGAAGCCATATCTGCTCCTATGCTGATTAACAAGAATAATCCTTTCTCCTTCCCTGCATGACTTCCTGCAAGCTCTTTGGCTCCAGCATTGTGCAGCAAGTGAAGTCTCACTAAACCTTTGTGCTGCAGTGTATTGGATAGGACATGGAGGTTTTGACTAAATTTAACTAACTAAAGGTAGCCATAACCATATACTGCAGCCTAGGACCCAGAAGCACTGTGAAAAAACTTTCTTCAGGCACCAGCTGGACAAAGCAATCCTTAACCTCTTTTATCACCTGTGCTAGTTTTTTTCTGTATCACTATTTTTAATAGAAGGCCCTGCCAGTTCAGTCCTCCTTAGACCTAAAGTCCAGTGGCACATTTTAGTCATTCCCAAGCCCCAGGAATGGTTGCCCCACTCCATCTTACCCAAGCTGTGCAAAGCTGAATTGTGTATGATGGCTCTGTGGAGCACTGTCTGACCTTGTCACTGCTCACACCCTCACGCAGGATGGCTCGCAATGCCAACGAGAGCACGGCAGATGGGGATGATAACAACTTCATTTTCAGCTGGAAAATGTTCACCAGCTGGGACTACCTCATTGGCAACCCAGAGACAGCAGACAACAAGTTTGCATCCATCACCACCAGCTTCAAGGTACACCTAACTGTCCTCTGCCTGCTCCTGGAGACACTGCCAGCACCTACCAATGGCAGAGATTTAAGGGGAAATCTGGATACCCACTCAGCATCTCTCCAAAGGAACAGGGCATGGTGCTGATCCATGGCAGCTCCAGCTTCTGTGACCCGCATTCCCTAACTCCCTTTTTTTGGCCTTTAAAAGAATTTGTAGTAATTATGAGTGTAGTTCCCCTGGGATATCTCAGGCTCTTTGCCATTTGATGCCTCTATGGAGGTTAGTTTGAATTTAACCAAAACTGCCAAGTTGGATCTAGCCAGAATAGAAGAAGATTGAATTTCATAGGGTGAAAAACCTTGTGATGTCACCTCATGCATGGTGGTACAAGATATCCATCCCAATTTCTTAGGCACCCCTCCTGTTTTTTTCAGGAGTCCATTGTAGATGAGCAAGAAAGCAACAAGGATGAGAATATCCACCTGAGGAGGTTCCTGCGGGTTTTGGCCAATGTCCTCATCATATGCTGCTTGTGTGGGAGTGGCTACCTCATTTATTTTGTGGTGAAACGCTCCCAGACATTTTCCAAAATGCAAAACGTTGGATGGTATGAAAGAAATGAGGTAAGGAAACTTTGCTTCCAGTTTTCTTTTAGGATAATTTCCTTTGGACGTCAGCAAATTAATTGTCACAGGTTGAGGACAGCATCCAAGGCAGGGGGATTCCCTAGCAGGGCCCAGGAGTGCCCTTCAGTACCTTTGCACGGGTTGTAGCTGCAATGCACATCGATCTCCCTGAAAGTTCCTAGGGCAAATTAACAACTACTGCAGAGAAGGGAAAATACTCTTATAATAAATCACTAGAAAAGTCAATGCTTTTCAGCACTTCCAATACCAATCACCATCTTAAGAATCAAGTTGCATCATGACACTCCCAAACTCTGTTGTACTAGAAAGCTCCCTGGGTGTTAGAAATGTTTGTAATCAGACTTAACTCTAAAATCAAATCTTTGTCATTCACCTTGAATAATGGGAATAAAACTTTAGAACCTGCAAAAAAATGTCAACTGTCAAAGTTTCCCTTGTCTGATTTTGGAATGAGAAGTTCAAATCTTTAAGCTCTTCACATACAGCAAAAAACATTTCAACCTATGCAAAGGTTTAATTTCAATGTCTACTACATTAACATGTATTTATATATCAAAGCCAAATTAAATCCAAAGCCATGCATTTTTAAAATTCATTCAGAAAACTTTAGAAAGACAGCACTTGCTTACCAAATGCTTTATCACAATAGATTTTTACCAAAGAAAAAAAAATCTTATTAAAAAAACTTTAATGTCTGAGCTTTTCCTGGTGATAACGTGAGATCTGAACAAATATAGTGCTGGGTACTGTTACTTCTCCTGGAAAGAAAAGTACAAAGAGGAGTCAGAGACTACCTGCACCTGTACAGATGCAGGCCATGGGCCCAAAGGGCTATAAAAAAATTTAAAGCCTTTAAGTCATGCCTGAGCTAACCTTAACTGGCCAATGACCTCGTTGACTACAGTACAACTTAGTGTCTGGCATCATAAAGAGGCACAAAGATACCACTGGGACACATTTTCTTGAGCTGCAAAACTGAGATCTTGACGTGCTTCTGCTCAAGTCTGTAAATGCCTTCTGCAAAAGCAAAGGTGCTGAACGTGGAAAATAAACATTAGCATTGACTAATTATCTTTATGCACACAAGCCAAGTCTTGCGCTTCCTCTGAAACTAAAATAAGAACCTTGGAGCTGATGCAAGCAATACTGCAAGGTACTTGAGGAACCTAAATATTCATGAGTCTGGACTGACAGGGAGCAAATTCTTTGGAGCTCATCCCTTTGAGATAAGAGCAAAAATGCTCCTGCAAGAGCAAGTCTTGCAGCCTGGCCCTGAAGTCTGACGCTGTGCTGCCTGCACGCTGAGTGAAGCCAGAAGCTGAGGTTGTTTTGACTCCCTCCCCTTTATAAATCCTTCAGAAATATCCAACCAGTTGCCAGCAGCTCCTGCTCTGCCCAAAGTAAGATAGTCACTGTTGTTACTATGAGCAGTTATCTCATTTTCCTCACGTGGCAGGTTGAAATTGTGATGTCCTTGCTGGGCATGTTTTGCCCTCCACTGTTTGAGACCATCGCTGCCCTAGAAAATTACCATCCCCGCATCGGGCTGAAGTGGCAGCTGGGGCGGATCTTCGCGCTCTTCCTGGGAAACCTCTACACGTTTTTGTTGGCCTTGATGGATGATGTCAACGAAAAAGTAAGAGCTGAGCCAAAAAGCCACGGTCAAATAGCATTTCCCAGAGCTGAGGGTGAACATACTCTGTCCTCACAGCCAGCAGGGACAATCACCCCTTCTGCAGCAGGTGCTTGCTCTGTCCCCAGTCCTCTTGAGCAGTGCCCCAGGGAGACTCACCAAGCAGAGTCCCTGGCTTCTCTTTACAGACCTGAAAAGAGCATAGTTGTTGTCTTCCTAAAATCACAGCATGTTAGGGCAATTCTATTTTTTTTTCTCCATCTGACATTGTTTGCAATTTCTATTACTGCACACCCTGAGGATACAATTTATAATCCTCTTCCCCTGCCTCCCCTCTTTAACATTATCCTGGTAGTATGTTGTGGACAGATAACTGCAGGAAAGGATAAATGTCTAACTTATCCACAGAAAAAATTACTCTGTTTTAAACGGGGAAGAATTAGAAGAACCAGGGCGGTTTGCTCTGCCCTGAAAAATTATGAATAATGTGGAGGAGGAGGACTGGGTGAAGGCTACATCTGCATACAGGAGTCTTGAAGGAAGTCTGACTCCTCCATGTGCAGGGAGCATGCTGCTTGTTCCCCAAAAACTCATGGAGACTTGACCCACTCTCAGCTGTTCCCCTGCTCCAGGCAAAAGAGGAGTTTCTGTGCTACTGCCAGCACTGGGACTCCACTGTGAACAGGTATTTGTACACGGGGTGGTAACTGCTAAGGAGCAGGATTCTTCAAGCACCTCCATGTTTTCTATTTTCTGATGGTTTTGTCTGGGGGGGCTGTGGGTGTGTCTGTTCATTGCAGCTGGCAGAAGAGGATGTGGTAAAAAACATCACCCACTGGACACTGCTTGGTCACCACAACTCGTCTGCAGGGAATGACAGCGCTGTCACCCCCGCTCCCCTTGACCCTGCAGACGTGCCCAGGGGACCCTGCTGGGAGACAACTGTTGGCATCGTAAGAAATCCATTTTGCAGCAAGCCTCTGTGTTGGTTTGGGATGGTCCATTCACATTTTTTCCATTGATGCCTTTAACATTTCCAGGCTTGAAGTGTTCCTCACAAAGAGCAGGTCTTTCCCCCACTCTCAGGCAGCATCACCAAGGCAATACCAGCCCTTTGCCATGGTTCTCAAGCCATGGTGGTGAAATCCTCAGCTGGAAGCAGCCAGGGCATGCACAGCTCTGAGGCACAAAAGGCCAGGCAGTCTGCAGCCACACCTGCACCATGTTCTTGTTCAGATCTTGCTCACATCTCCTTTCTCTACACTTACACACAGCTCTTGTTTACAACTGAACAATTTCCTTAGGAGTCCACATGAAAGTCAGGAGGCTGAGCCATACCAGAGCAATGCACAGTCAAACCAACTGAGGGCATAAGTATATTTTACAGCAGCACTCCTGCAGCATTAGCATTCTGCTCCCACTTTCTGTGCTGCCACAGCATGCAGTGCAGTCAATAATGCCAGCAGCAGCTATCAGATCTAAAAGCTGTAACAGAGCTCGTAGCTCCCAAGCACAGAGATAAAGCTTAGGCCCTGCACAGTTTGAAAACAGGCATGGAGTTTGCTCATGGCATGCTTTCCTGAAGATTGCTGTCATATAGAGACAAATAGCTTAATAAAAAATACAGTCCTGAATGTGTTACTGAAATTATAGGAGTTAAATGGGTTTTTTCCTTCTTTTAAATTGCAGGAGTTCGTGAGGCTCACTGTGTCTGATATCCTGGTGACCTACATAACCATTCTGGTGGGAGATTTCATCCGAGCTTGCTTTGTCAGATTTGTGAATTACTGTTGGTGCTGGGACCTAGAGGCTGGATTTGTAAGTATCTTATAGCCCAGTCAGTATCTTATAGCCAAGAAGATAAAAGTAATTTAGGGCCATTTGGTAAACACTACAAATGACTTTGTTTTGAATGCTTCCAGTGGCCCTCTGATCTTGCTGCATAATTGGTATCCATAGTCTGCATCACTTTTCTGGGTCAATCAGCTTCATCCCAGTAAGAACTCTACAAAAATGCAGTTCTCCTCCCCATCTGAGAACTTTAAGACATGAAGCTGACTTAAGAAAGAAATAATATGGTGTTCATTCAGTTGCTAAACCCCGAAACCTTGGGCTCTTCTATATCCCCTTTCAAAGCCCCAGACCTTCCTGTTCATTGGCCACCGTGTAGGCAGGAACCTGCTTTTCTCACAGCAGTGTCTCCTGATTGCTCCTGGAAACTTCTGCTCCAGAAGCTCTAGAAGCTCCAGGTTGCTCCTGGTGTTTCTTCTGCTGCAGTGGAACAAAGAACATTTCCTTCCCCTCTCATGTGCGTGTAACACACAACAGCGCTGGACTCTGGTATTCATAAAGGCTGCATTACCAAACAGTCAGTACTGGAGCTGCACAAAATACCAAATCAAATAATGGGGGGGATGGAGGGAAGTCCATTGCTTCACAGGAGAGGAAACAAAAGCAGATGGATTCAGAGATGAAAATACCTTGCAAGATTACAAGCAGATCAGCGCACCCACTGCCTAGCTGTCATAGTGGGAGGGTTCCCAGGAGTGGTTTGGAGAAGAGCAAGAAGGAGGGCTTTGGTCCAGGAAGAGCAGGCAGGGCACAACAGGCATTCTGCTGCTTGTGCAGCTCTGCGTTTCTTCTGAGGGAGGCAGAGGACATTTCCCAGGGTGGCCTAGGAGGGTCCCCCTAGCAGCCAAGCAGCACGAAATTACTTCCATTGCTTGTGCAAAGATGGTTTGCTGATGGCCAACTAACCCAACCCAGCCAGGGACACCAGCACAATTTTCTGTGTGTTTTTCTAATGCAGATAATGAATAAGCTTCTTGTTTAACCCAGCCTTCTCACCTAGGAATACTCAAGGCAAAGGACAGCAGACACTGAAAGTAGGGTTATTTTCATGCGAAAAAGAAGCCAATATTAACTTCTAGCTGAAGATTTAAAGTAGAAATGGACCAGAATCAAAAGAACAAAAAAAACCCCAGTGTTTACAGCCATCCCTTCCCAAAGGTGTAAGCAGTCAGCAAAGCAAGACTCTGACTAGACTCCCCTTAAGTTTTCATCATAAAGCACAAACATCTTCAACTTTATGAATTGCTGACAGTATTAATAAATGCAAATGGCATAAAAAACAGACATACTACATAGGATTCCAAAGATATAAGAGCATCACTTACCATTTCTTAGAATTCTGTTTCCTGCATTGCAGTTTAAAAAAAATAGCTTTTTTTCAAGAAAACATAACGTGAAAATCTTTACACAAAATTTCATCTGCCAAAAATCACCTAAGTTTTGTGCACACAAAAGTAGATATATATATAGAAGAAGTAGCTTCATCATAGGCAAATCTAACAAAATAATAATTTATAAAGCAACAAATACTGCCAGTAGAAAAGACCAGCCTGTTCTGGACCTGCCACCATTAGCACCCACATCAGATAGCTAAAATAACTAAAATACTGCTTTATATGGAGCAATATATCTGCTAGCACAGAGTAAAATGCCACCTAATACCCATCAGGTCATATATTCCCTTGTATTTCTCTCCCTTTTCCCTGTGTTTCTGCTCTTCAGCAGCTTGGACCCAGGGACACGGACATAATCCAGCATAGCATTTGCCTTCCAGCTCATAATTATCACTGCTTCAAGATTCAATATTTTACCAGGGTGGAACTGTAAGTCCATGACCAGGCACCAGCTGGAGTTTAAATGTGGTCCCGTGCCATGCTCACAGCTGGTGTCATATTAGCAGGGAGAGAGAAACACAGAGCACTCTAAGCACCACCATCGATCTTGGCAGCTTTCTGGAAGCCAAGACAGAAGCAGCAGTAGCTCCAGTTCTGCTTTCCCCACCCTGCTGCTGCTCATTCAGGCAGTGTGCACGCAGCAGGAGCCCTCCCAGGAAGCCCTGCTTGCCAGCTTTGAATAAGCATCATGCACCCAGCAGAAACCCAGCAGGTACCTCCAGCAACAGCACACTCTCCTTTCTTTCCCCACACAGCCATCCTATGCAGAGTTTGACATTAGCGGCAACGTTTTGGGTCTGGTGTTCAACCAGGGAATGATTTGGTAAGATATTTCCTTTTATTTTATTTTTCATGTTATTGAGGAAACCTGTTAGTGGAGTTAGAGAGCTTCCAAGCCAACTAGATAAACCTCTGGGTTCTGTTTTTTCTGATTTGCTTTCTGTGCTTAACTACAAAAGTGTGTTTCTACTCTGGTTACATTCACCTAACATTTTCCAAGCCATCTCCAAGAAATTTTTGTCACAAACTGAAAAACTTTGCAACCCCTGAGCAGTCTGAGGCCTTGCTGCCCTCAGTGAGGGGCCCATACCATAACCACGGGTGCAGGTGACTTCTGCTGTGGGAACACATGGGTAGCACCTATCAGCCCGCTCAGCCTTTGTTTGTGAACAAACTTGTCACCACACAAACACCTCCTTTTCTGTTCTTGAAAAGGGTAAAACCTTCCAGTCTGTCAAAAAACAGCTCCTGTCCTTCTCTTTTCCTTTTCAGGATGGGATCCTTTTACGCCCCAGGGCTCGTGGGTATAAACGTGCTGCGCTTATTAACCTCCATGTATTTTCAGTGCTGGGCTGTCATGAGCAGCAATGTCCCTCATGCAAGAGTCTTCAAAGCATCCAAGTCTAACAATTTTTACATGGGATTGCTGCTGCTGATCCTCTTCCTCAGCCTCCTGCCTGTGGCTTACACCATCATGTCCCTGCCTCCCTCCTTTGACTGTGGACCTTTCAGGTACTGCCAAAACACCAAAAAGGATGTTTTTGTTCTGTGGTACACGGGAAGAAAATTTTCATTTTTGCTTTCATGTTTTGAAAGCAAAATTCTCATATTTTCATGAAATTAGAAGGACGGAACTCCAGCAGAGATGGAGTCTCAGTCCCAGAAAAAAATCCCCAAAAAACCCAACTGGAGTGTCCTAGAGGCTCTTTGGAACATTGAGGAAACAAAATGAGTCCAAAGGATGTATTTTATATGTTGACTTTAGTTGGCAAATAGCAGGAAATGGATAGGGGTGAGCCTGTAAAACTACTGCCTCTTTTTTCCCTTCTTCTTTGGTGTTTGGGGTTTTTTTAAATGTTGTGGGAAATTTTTTTTGTCTTTCAATTAGGACAGAACCAGCACTGCACAAAGCATTCAGTGGACTGGATTAACGTGCCAATAAAGTCTAATTTGATTGAATAACGCCATTTCCTGGGCTTGCTGAATCTGACTCAGCAAGGAGCCAGCTTGGAACAAATTGTTCTTGTAGATGTTTTGGGTTATCTGCTTGCTGACGGAGAATGACATCAGAAAGCTCAAAGGCTCAGGGGAAAGGCAAGAGACCAAAATACCCTCAGTTCCCTAACAAGGACAGGTGTCAACGAGTAATGTCAGAAGATCTGACAAGTAACTTGTTGCACGCACGCTATCATTGGGAGATGACTAATCTGCAATGTGAAAGAGCTATTTCAATTCCCAATCAACCCTTCAAAAGCCACTCAGCCTGATTCAGACCCTTGGCAGCTCGACTGAAAGCTCAGCTCTCCTGAGCTCCTGGCAGTTGATGAGGTTGGGATACTGTTTATCCAAGTTTTCTTTATTGGCTCTCAACATTGAGATAGAGAGTCCAACACCTTCCTGATGGGAATTCTGCAAGCTCCCAGGAAGCACTAAGCCTAAATGGGAGGAATAGCCCTGATGGTGTTGAATTCCCAGACCCAGAGATGCTGGGGAGAGAAGAAGGTCAATTATATAATCCAGCCCTTTTCAGATTTGTTCTTCTTTCATACAGAATACTCTCATCTGCTTTATCAATCCCGTTTGAAATTACTCTTTCACTGAGTCTCCTATTAAGCAATAATCACAGCTTTCTATTTTTGTCATTACTTAGCAGCTCTTCAAGTTGGCTCATTATTTCAGAAAGCTGGAATTTGCATATGGAAAGTCATCCCTACCATGAAAAGGCAAAACTTAACAAGATATTCATCAGAAATATGTAGTTACTGCAGTCTGTAGGGTTTTATCTATTTCAGAGGGGTAAATAGTCAGGACTCATAAAGGAGTCAAGCATGGAAATAAATGTATTGACTCCAGGAGCAAGTTGGCCTAGCAAAGATTAATTGTATAGTCAATGAGGAGAGAGAGTGAGGGAATGAATGAACCAATAGATAATTTCAAATAAAGGCATTTTAAACTCCTTTGTGGCCTTCAGCAAGCTGATGTTCATTGAAAGAGAGGTGAAGCATCTTGCTTAGCACCATGAGACTGGGGCATTTTGTCCCTCCAGAGGATACCTACACTCCTTAACTGGCTGTTTGTCTTCCCAGTGGAAAGAAAAGGATGTATGATGTCATTCAAGAGACCATCGAGCTCGATTTTCCACTTTTTGTTGCCAAGATCTTCAGCTATTTGGCAAATCCAGGACTGATCATACCTGCAATTCTGCTCATGGTGTAAGTTTTCATTGCAATATTACATGCCTGGCTTGGGGGAGAAGGTTGGAAAAAAAATTCTGGTATATTAGTCAGGTCTAAATTCAGGTTCTGCTGAGATAACAGCGTGGATTAGAGCAGACACATACTCCCTACCCCCTTTGCCTTTGCCTAACCCAATTTCCCAAAATTTAATTACCTGACCCAATTAAACACAACTTGGTGGATGAAATGCATTGCTGACAGAGGCCTTGTAGATATCTAAGCTGTCACAGCTTCCATATGAAAAATTTTCTGTAGCCAGCAGGAAATAAATGGTCAGTCTCAGCCTGGCGCCTTTTGGAGAAGCAATTTCTGTCACAGCTGGTGGTATTTAGAGCACAGCCAAGACAGGGCATTCAAAAATTACATGTTCCAAAAATATGCAGAGTTGTGAGCTTTGTTTGGGTTTGGGGGGTTTTACTTCTTCATTTTCCAAGTAATACATCTGGTATTTGTTTTAGTGCCGTTTGATCATTTCAGCTTTGAAATCAAACTTAAATCCCCAGCACCTTCAGCAGTATTAGGATTAGCTCTCCTTTTATTTGAAAATATATTTTTGGCACTGTTCTTGAAGCTTTACAAAGCTATCAAAATGAGTAGGAGGGCTGTGGCCAAATTCTGTAGGCAGTTCTGAGCACTTCAGACTTATCTATGGGAGATGGGGACAGAGCTGGGGAGCCTGATACATACAGAGATTCCTGTTCTGACTCTTTCTGGGCTATCCACACATTGGAGATGAGCCTCTGGGCTGATCCTTGGGCACTGTGATGCTTCATCCTGCATAGCTACACTGAAGGTAATGCCATTAAATTGTATCCAATACTAGTTCCATACAAAGTTTCTTATACAAACAACCTGAGAAAAATCCTAAATAAACTGAAAGTGACATGTCATCCCTCTACCTACCTCAAACTACTTGCTCTTTTTAACTCCTAAAGGATGGTCAGGTACTGTAAATTCTGCAGGCAGATCCTACACCTGTACAGACCAGATCAGATCTGTGCAGGAGACAAGAAGTCTCACAGCACACCCCAGCGTAGCCAAGCATAGATTGAATTAGAAACTCTGGTCCTGTGGGCTTCACAGCAGCACTGGCAGGTGCTACTGCAAACACAAAATGGAGACTGCAGAACACCCCAAATGGCCACCTTAACAAAAGGGCTGCAGGCCATGTTTCTGAGGCTTTGATGCAACCCTGAAAAAAGCTGATGGGAGAGAGCAAAAATAATGTTTTTTTCTTTCCAGTCACAATCTCCTGCCCTTTCCTCCACTGACAGCTGGGAAAAGTAACAGCACAAATTCAGTTTATTTGTTGAAGAGACACCTTTTATCACAACTCCCCAGTGCTGGCTATTCCCTCACCACAGCTTTACCATCAGTCCAACTCTCCTCAAGACACATTTTTGTCTCTGCCCCGACTCCCCTCTGAGAACTGAGAGGTGCCTTATGCCCATTTTACCCAAAACATCCTCACTTTCCAGCCAGATACACTGCCTGTATGGCCTGTATGTATTACACACTTTTATTTCCAGCTGTTCAGCTCCCAGGAGAGTCACAGCCCTAAAGAAGTGGCTTCCCCCATGGTGCCTGGACCAGTCAGACCCATGTCCCCTTGGCAGCAGCTCTCACATGCCCTGAGAGCACTGGGTGCCTTGCAGAGGCATTGATTGTTATCTACGTGCTCTCCTTGCCTGTGATAATCCCAGACAAAATCACAGTGAACAAACAAGGTTGTGTCTTAAGGCTTTGGCCCTTTTCTCTCCTCCTTTTCAGTCAAGTGCCCAATTTCGTGCCTTGTCTCTGAAAATCTTCAACTTCTCCTATGGTGCTGACAGGCAGACAGGGTTAAGCTGGAACTAGTCCTTGTGATGAACCCCATCCAGTTTGCCAGGAGATTTAAACCAGGGAAATGCAAAAGCGTCATTTAGTCCTGATGAGCATGGAGCCAGAAGCTCTCAAAGCAGCAGGCAAGGCAACCTGCAATCCAGCCATACTAAAAATAGCCTCTACAAAGAGCAACAGGTGGATCATAAATGGACAGTCTGTTGATTTTGATTGCAGTCCCTCAAAAAAATGTGTTTTCCACTTACTACGGACTGAATTAAGTAATTTTCTCTAGTCATGATAACCACTTCTCTTTTATCCAGGTGCAATCCAAAATGCATCTTCTGCTTATTTCGGTTCTTAGCTCCTGGTTCCAAACAATGATGGGGTCCAGTGAGTGACATGGATGTCAAGCTTACTGTCTTGCTTTTAACTGCTCAAGGACAAGGGAAATAGGAAATACAGAGAAAGAAGAATGAAAGATATGGTGCCCATGGGCACATCACCTAATCCCACTCAGGCAGAGAGTAGGATTTCAAGCTGTGGCCTGCAGAGCTTCCTGGCAGAAGACAGAAGCATTTTACAGTATCAAGAAGGGGGAAAAATTAAAATTCCTCTGCAGGCTAGAAAAGGACAGTGACCCACACTCTCCCCAGAACTGAGAAAGCAATACATCAAAAAAGAGGGGTGCCAGGGTGTCATGGTTTAAACCCACTTGGAAATTAGGCACTACCTAGCTACTTGCTCAGCCTCTTCTCTCTCTCTCCAATCCTGGTGGAATGAGGAGGAGAATCAAAGAAAAACCTTGCAGATTGAGATAAGAGTAATTCAATAATCAAAACCAAAGTAAAATATAATAATAATGGTAAATGATAATAATAAGGGAAAAATAAGTGTCACACAATACAGTTGCTCACCACCACTGGCTGATGCCAGACCCCCCCTTGCCAAAACCAGACCAGCCCCTGTTAAAGGTAACTCCCCCCTATTTATACACCAGGCATGACATTCTATGATGTGGAATATCCCTTTGGTCAGTTCAGGTCACCTGTCCCACCTATGCCCTGTCCCAGTTTCTTTTGTGTCACTGGCAGAGCTTGAGACAAAAACAAAGGTCCTTGCTCAACTTAGGATAAACAAGAATTAGCAAAACGAAAATATCAGTGTGTTATCAACATGATTCTTATTCACAGCTCTGATTACAAAGTAGTATTCTCTAGACAATGAGCTTGATAACATAAAAGAAATAAAACCATCACACCTTTACAGAAGAACAAAAAGAAAAACAATTTCCAAGAGGATTTGCAGGACAGAGAGCCTAGATTACCAAGACTGAGTTTTGGGTTAATGTTAGACAAAAGGAAGCTAATGTGTTTCCTCTAAACAGACCCCCTAAATAGCCTCAAGAAAGGCAATCCTAAGCACCACTTCCTGATCTTCCACCTGGAAACCCTCATGGTGCCTTGCTGGGCTTAGGACCAGGCACTCAATTGATGAAATCCTTGAGTCTGGTTTGAGTTTGATGAACCTGGGCTGGAGCAACACACATAGGTTTTGAACTTTCTGGAAACCATTTTTCTTTCCCTACCTTTGTTTTCCTTCTATAAGAGAATTTTCTACTTTATTAAAAAAAAAAAAAAAACAAAAAAAAAAAAACAACAAAAAAAAAACCCAAAACAACTATAGCAGTGAACTGAATGGCTGGTACTTTTCCTGGAAATGGCTTGGAGTCCCTGAGCAGATGATGGTGATAACTCCACAAAAGCAGGAGGGGACTATTTTTTACCACCAAGATATTACTGGCTGGTGAGTGTCAGAGGTGGCAAGACAGGCCCAGACATCTGGGCATGTTCTAAAGCACAGCCTCCCTGTGTGCCAGAGGCTGGCAGACAGCATGCCCTCTCCCATCCCCACTGGCCTCTCAGTTCCCTCCAGCTTGGCTCAGTTTTCCCCTGGCTTTGGTGTGCCCTTTTTGAAGAAGAGAGGATCAAAACAAAAGCCCATGGCTCTGCTCCAACCCGGCTTCAACCTTGCTCCCTTCCAGGGATAGAGGATGCAGCTGGTCCTGGAAAAGGGGGAAGGACGACTGTTCCTTGAGCACTGCTTTTCAGGAGAGGTGTCAAGGCCCTATTCTACCACTATTTCCCTGGTTTTCCAGTTTTTCCTGAGGTCCCTGTGTTATGTGGTGGCAGTTCCATCTCAAGGCTGGTGCCTGGTTTCCCCAAGGTTGGTGCAAAGGAAGCAGAGAGAGCCCATAGCCAGCCAAGGTGGAGACACGAGGGCAGGCTGGTCATTTTTCTTCTGTTTGAGTAGAACTGAGCTTTGGATGGGCTCAGCCTGTTTTGGCTAACCCTGCCACAGGCAGCCCAAATTTTTCCTAAACCTTGAGCTTCTAAAAGAAGGTGGGAAAATTAGGAATCAGAGGGTTACATGTTCCTTCCTTGTGAAACTCTTTCCCCTGATCCTATTACTACAGCACCATGTTTTCTTTTCTAGCCTCACCATCTATTACCTGAATGCTGTGTCTAAAGCATATCAGCGTGCCAACGCAGAGCTGAAGAAGAAAATGCAAATGGTAGGTACTGATCTGGCAAAACCACCTTTGAAATACCAGGCACTTAAATCTTGATGCAGAGCGTATGCTTTAAATCACTCTTCACTTTGGTGACACAAGAAGATTATGTATTTTATGCTTGCTCAGTCGCCTCTGATGGTATTTAATGTCTAGCTGTGCAGAGTGGTCATATCCCATAATAGTCTGCTACTTCATACATCAGAACTACAATTGGCTTTGCCATAAACTGTGGTTTTCATCTACAAAAGTAAGCTACCTCAAGGTTCAGACAATGCTTTGGTGTCTGAGATTTCCCAGGAAAAATGACAAGCCCGTGGAAACCAAACCCATTTCACGGGCACAGGACAGAATCCAAGCCAAGGAAGCAGTGCCACATAAAGCAAAACATCACATAAAGCAGAGATTGGTGCAACATTAAAAATGAAGATGTGAGCACTGATAAATGGGACTCCACAAATTACATTCAAATGCTCAAACTCAGAATCAATCACTCAGCTTAAAGGAAGTGTCCTGGTGCAAATGGCACCCTTGAGTACTGCAGGAGATGAACCTGTGTTACAGCACTCTCAGATTTTGGGGCATTCTATTTCACACTGCACAACCTGGCTGGAATCAGGGCTAAAGGGATCACAAAGCAGGACTCAGCCCTATCCAAAAGTACAGATTCCCTCTACTATCCAGAAGAGAATCTTTTGCAGCCCTAAATGTATGCAAGTAACGCCAGAGCCAGCCCTGCAGCCCATCCCTGTGCTGCCATACCCTCTTCCTCTGGCATTTATCCCTGACACCCTCTCTCATGAGATGCTCACATTTAAAACTAACCAGTACACCAGTGAGGGCAGATTGGTAGCTGTAGGAGCACACAGACAGCCTGATGGACCTAAACCATGTTATATACAAGTGCTTTGCTCTAACAGGAGCAGAGCCACTGTTTTCCAGTCCTGCCTGGGATGTACTTTCTTTCCTGGAAACCCCTGATCACCACACCAGGATTCAGCACCTTAATAAAGAGATTCATTCATACCAACAAACACTTAGCCAGGCAAACACAACACAAGGCCACCATTTCCCAGATTACACCTGCAGTTTTTAACTAAACCAAATGTTTTTTATTGATGCAGCAACGAGAAGAGGAGAAAAACAAGAGAAACAACAAAGCCAGTACAAACCCTATGCTGCAAGATCTGGAGGATTTACTTACACCAAGTACGAAGTCTGAAAGTCCCCCCAAACAAGCAGAAGGTAAAAATTAAAACAATCTCCCCATAACACTTCCAAAAGGGCTCATTTATCCACCAAAGTGACTGGTAGGATTGAAAAACGGGAGGGATACACCTTAGCAAGGGATTGGATGAGTATCACTAGCACAGATTTTGTCCTATCTCAGAAGTCCACCTGCCAATGGACACTCAGGAAGGGCACATTTTTAGACTGGATTATATCTCACACAGGCTTGTCACAGTGGGAATTGTAATCTAAAATTATGATTCACATCCCAACTATTAACCATGCTGTTCATGAAACCAGCAATTTATTCTGGGAATAGTGTTTAAACTCAGTGTTGTTTCAGGGCTAGTGAGTTGAGTCAGACTTTTTCTTCCTGAGTTGAGCTTTTCATTGGAAAATTCATCATGAATGAGGCAGAAACTTTTCACAGGATTGGGTTAAGTCTTAGAGTAAATAAATGTGTGCTCTAAGATCTGCTGAAGTCTTAGAGTAAATAAATGTGTGCTCTAAGATCTGCTGTGGAGGTGCATGGGCAGAAAGAACCAGGAGGAGGCATTAGCACCAGGATTGGGCCATTTTCAAAGAAAATGGATCCTCCAGGCTCAATCTCAACCAGCCACTTCCTGACTGTCAGAGCCTCTGGCTCTCACTCGTGAAAATCACCTGAAAGATTTTGATTTTATCCTGGTACTTGTGAGAAAAGCAGACTAGTGCCACCATAGCTCCCATGAATTTGAAGGGATGAGACAAAACTGGAAGGCTCAGAGCAACCCAGGTCAGATCCCCTCCAAAGCAGACTCAAGGCATTCATTTAAATGGATATAGTGCTGGCAGTGTTTTGAGTGCACTGAAAATAAAAACTAAAATCCGGAATTACCTACCACCACCCCATGCCTAGGTGTGTGCCAGCATGGCTGGTAGGATTATTGTGTCTCATCAATGCTTCTGTAAGAAGCTGAAAAGAGGGGTTGGGCAGCAGAGACATGAACTGGCTGTTGAGTTGGGGGAAGAACATTCTTGTTCCTGGTTCCTTCACTCAGATGCTCAAACACAAATCCCCAGACACTCTGGTTATTGCACAGAGAAGAAACAGCAGCCACTGGGGAGAGGACAAAAGGCAGTGCTTGCTACAAAGAAAATAACATTCATAATCTTTGCTCTAGACAAGAAAACAGAGTCTCCAAATGGATCCAGCCCTGCCAGGAAGCTGGGCAGAGGAGAAGGCCTGGCTGGCAGCCCCATGGCCGGCGGGCGGGGAGCAGCATTCACCGCACCATCGCCAGTGTTTGTGACACAGCCACGGACACTGGGCGCTCGGGCACCCTACCCTGGCCAGCCCAGGCCGTGGGGACATCCCCTGGGACCAGTCCCTGGCAGAGGCAGAGGGCAGCCATGCTTCCCACGGGCTGCTGCTGCTCGGTAACCTCAGCAGAGTTTCTCCTGCGCTGCATGAACTGCTGTAGCTTTGGTAGGAAATGATTCCTGCATGCTGGACATCCCCTCGTGGTGCTCTCTATCTGCCCAACACTCTCTAATACAGATTTGTTTAGACACTTAGTAGTGATTCTGAGTTGTTAACCCCAAAGGCTGTGCTGATTTTGATCCCAAGGGAAATGGGAGGTGATCAGAACAAAAATCAGCCGTGACATTGCTGGAATGCTTCACACAGCACGCACCCTGTGGCCACCAACTTGCTCTGTGGAGCAAGTGCTTGCCACTACTTTCAAAGGCTTCTTTAATCAATAAAAGTGGTGTGACTTTACCTGTCATTTAAACAGAGGTTTGTGGTGGGTTTTTTCTTTGTTCCTCTGCCTGAAGAATTTAGTGTTCTTATAAAAAATTGAGTGTCCCTGCTCAGCCACAAGGCAGCTGCTACTAGCAGTAGAGGATTCCTACCAGAGGGAATGTTTTTCAGCTGCATTTTGTCCCTTGTCATAGCTTTCCTATAGTCTACCTCCTCCAAACTTCCATCTTTCAATCTCACCTCCCCTTTCTCTAGGTTCCCACTCCACTCCTCTTTTCACAGTCTGTTGACAGCAGCTTGCACCATTATTTCAATCCCTGTATATGATTCCTAGTCTAGCAACATCACCAAGCACAACTGAGAGACTAACAGTGCCTTGGCCTAGTTTCTGATTATAACCATTTAGAAATTCCTGTTGCCATTTAAGAACAGTAGAGAATTACTTCCAGGAGATGCAAGCAAGAGATAAATAAAAGGAGACTTCAGAATTTCTTCAAAAATTAAATCATTGCATTTTGCTTTCAAATACAGCAAAGTCAATGGGTTGTTTCTAGAAGCAGCTGTTCCTGGTGCACAGCTCAAAGTCAGTTTGGCTGTTCCCAGGACACTGCTGTGGTCAGGGTTGGTCATTCTCCCATGGAGCCTCCATGTGAGAAGCTGCTCATTGGATTTATTTCCTGGGCTTGGAGGGACATTTCTCTGATCTGGGTCCCACAGAAAATGTCTTGCCTTGCCTCTTTACTGTTAGAGTTGCTGATGCAACACTGCTGTGGTGAGCTCTCTGCAGAGATAGCCATTCACTGAACTTGAGAAAAGTCAGACAAGAGAAGGCCTTTTCCAGGGGACATCCTTCCTCGGAGGTGTCCATACTGGTCAGCAAGTGCTGGGGGAAGGTGTTACCAGCCTGCCAACCCAGAAGGATATCACAGAAACAACACAGCGCCCTGATTTTGGCACAGCCTGTCCACCCTGCAGACTCTGGTATCTTAGGGACTGGTTGCATATCAAGGAAGAGCACTCTCCTCCTCTTCACTCCTCAGCTCACACGGAAACACAATTTGGAAAGGGGAGAACGTGGCTTCAGATCTCACTCACTTCTGCTAGCCAACTGAAAGAGGCTGGAAGCTTGTGTGTGCATACGTGCCTGCACACATATAAAGGCAACAAGAAGCATTATCAAGAAGCCATAAAGAACTCCAGACAGGTTTTGAAAACCAGAGAAGGAGAGGCAGACTTATACCAGATTAGTAACTATTACAAGATCTGGATACTCTCTGAATCAGGCCCCTGCATCAGACCAGCAATAATATGGAGCATTCTAAAGCACTGTGGCATCTCTGGAGCACACAACTGCCCATTAGCTAATTACTCCTTCTAGGCTTGTTTATCTCTAATTATAATACATTAGGTTCACCCATTGATCAGTGTCTGTTGCAGGCTCAGAGACTCCAGGATACAAGGGTGATAACATCAGCCAGACAACTCCTGCAGGCCAGTGGCAACTCTCTGCCCCAATCCAGTCCATTATGGGATCCTCTGTCAGAGCACAGGAGTCATGAAAGGTGTAAAAATGCCAACCCTCAGTCTTCATATTGACTGAAATGATTATTTATCTCTTGGAGCTTTGAGTACATTTTCCAGTTATTCACATGCAACTGAAGGTTAAACTCCACAAATCACTGGAATATTCAGTAGTGTTTGGTTTCATTCCTATTTTTCTATTGCTAGAAACAGCAAAAAGCCCTTGCCTGAGCATTGATTTCCAACCCCCTAACATTTGTTGAAAGACTGTATCTCATCCCAATCTTCCTCCAGGGCTCAGTCTAACTTCAAGAGGAAAGAGGAAAACAAAAAAAAAAGGAGAAAAGCTCAGTGGTGAGTACTGGGAACCTCCTAGTAACATCTCTCACAGCTCTCAGCTTGCATTCACAGATCACTGAAGAGCCCTCTGCACTGCAAATTTTTCACATCTTGTACTGCCACTAGCTCAAATAGTGTAGCCAAGAGGTTTTGGTAAAAAAAACACAAGGAAATAACAAAGCTTAATCATTTTATTATTTTTCTCATCAGAGATTTGTTTTTAAACAGGCAGCTCTCATGGGCATCAGTTTTTAGTTTGCATGGCAAGGCAGAGCATCTGCTCAGTGTTACTAATAAACAGGAACCTCAGCAAAATAAAAAAATTTAAAGGGCAATTTTGCAAAACACATGGCTAAACATGAGCTGTGAAGGGGATAACAATGTGGACCCCTCTCTTTTAGGGTCGAAAACATAATTCAGACATTTCTATTATAAAGAGCCCAGCTGTATACAAGATAAGGTGCTTTCTGTACTCTCAATGAGCAGAGAACAGCAGACACCTTTAAGCAAGTTTGCTCATAAAGCCAGAAAAGAATGCAAAGAATACACTGATTTTGTATTTGGTACCAAGGCACCTTAGGTTCTCCAAAGCAGAAAAATCAGCTTTTTGCTGCAGAAGAACAGTAAGTGTTCTTTTCAAAAGGGAACCTTGAAATACCTCAATTTGTATTTTCAGGTGGCCTTTATAAAGCTTTCCAAGAAGAGAAAGGGAAACAAGCACTGGGTGCCACCATTACTGACAGCACTCCTTTTCCTGATAACCTCACATATCCTAAACAAGCAGCCAAGATCATCTTGAGCTTTTATCCTCTTCTCCTATAGCTAACCCTGCACTATGACAAACCCATTTATCACACATTCTGAACCTCCACAGAAATAGAATTGTCACCTTGCTTGAAAATGTGAGCTACAGAGGTCTTGCATGTCACCCACCTCTGCTCTTCTTCGGAATCTTTCTCTGCTCATGGACAGGGGAGAGGGTTTTCCCATACCAGCTAACAAACCAGAGCTCTGGAAATGGATTTTTAGTTTCTTTCAGGGTGCTGAGGAGATTTTTCTGCTGCACATCCAGACTAAAGAAACCTCTCACCTACAAACTGGCTCTAGCCAGCACAAGAGCCATTGTAGGGACAAAGAATACAGGCTGCACTGGCACCAACACCAATTTCTCAGATCTACCCTAAAAAACATCCTCTGACAAATCCAGGTAAGAAAGACAGCCAAAAGCCACTTTCCAGAGAAAATTCCTGATGATGGAGACTGGGATTTTATCAGTTTATCCTGTCCCACAAGCCCCACGAGCTCCTGTCTGGCTGGGCCTGAGCTCTGCCAGTGCCAGTCTGGGAATGTTCACCTTCAGGGAGCTGAGCAAAGGAGTCTGGTTAGGTCAGACACGAGATAAATTCTAAAAGGATTCTGATTTAAAGGTCTAAACCCAAAAAAACCACTTAAGTATCTGTTTCCTCACAGGAATTAAGAGCTTAAATACTGTGTTGTGCTCATTTGTAGAGACCTAGCTCCTTTCTTTACATCTTTGGCTTATAAAAGGCACCAGAACCTTAAAAAAACCCCTCAGGAAATACAAGCAAGAGACAGATATAAAAGAAACTTCAGAATTTCTCCAAAATTCAGGTGGTTGAGTTTTGCTTTCAAATACAGAAAAGCCAAGAGGCTATTTCTAGAAATAGCTGCCCCACTCAAAGGAGGACATTCACACACTGGCACTGGCAGAAGTCCAGTGAGGCAGGAGGGCTCCTGCCAGTGTCAGGAGCACCAGAGCAGCTTCTCTGTTGGTGAAGATGCCCTAAGAATTAATGGAATGTCCTGTGGATCCTTGCCTTGACCCCAGCAGGCCATGGGTGCAGCAGGTCTCCCACCCAGCATGTTCAGACCTCTCCCTGCACTCTCTGCAACCACGAATCAGTGCTTTTGCTGACACTGAAGTAGGTCAGACAGGGACCTTTGAGCCTCGCCCCACCACCTCTCTAAATCACATCCCTTCAAAGTAAAAATGTCCTGGATAAAGAAAAAAAAAAAAAAAAACCTGAGTGCTTGCCAAAAGACTTGAAATTAGTGATTCCCCCCATTTTTGATTCATCTTGCACGCAATGTTATCAGCTCTCCAGCCTGACAGCCATGGGGATTTTTCTGCTCTCTGTCATGGTTTTGCCTGAGCCCTGAGGCAGCAGCTTGTCCTTTGGCAGGTGGCAGCCTGGCTTCATGTGCAGCCAAGGCTTTATCACTCCCAAATGCTCAGATTCAGTGTTCCCCTGGGGAAAAAAGTGACTCTGAAACCCCAGGATTTTAGGTCCTGGCCCATTTCTCACAGAACATAGTCATCAGTGCTGAATCAGAGCCCAGCCTTGTGTTTTAAATGGACTGTACCAACACAATGCTGGGCTGCGCTGAGCTAATGCAGGGAGGCTTGGCTCTGCCACAATCACAGGGCACAACTCCCTGGGGTCCCCTTCCATTCCAACACCCATAAACATCCAAACCCAGTTGTGAGAATTGTCTCTAAACCTTCAATTGGTACCACATGGTGCTACTCAGAGAATACCCAGGCTCTCCACGACCTCAGCAAACAAAGGCCACCAACCTTCCTCATATCAGGAGACAGTCTGTGTGTGCATGTATCCACACAGGCCCCGAGATCAAGAGGAGTGGATTTTTTAAATGTTTGAGAATTTATATTATTTTCTGCACCTCTCCTCCATGATTGACAGCAGAACCAGAAAGCACTGAAGCACAGAGATTTCTCTCTGCAGCTGCTGCTCCAAGCACGCAGGTGGAGGGAGGAGAGCTGACAGGCACCCAGGGATGGTGGATAGACAGATGCCATTTCCCAGCAAAGCTTTATGTGCATCAGCATCAAACCTCCATGGAAAGACCCAATGGACAAAAGTCACTTGAAGGTGGCAGAGAAGCCAAGGAGAGGAGAGGGACAATAAATAAGAGTCTTCCTCACCTCCTGGGGACCAGACCAGGCAGGAGAGCAACAGAGGGGGACACAAGAATCCCCAGTGCTGATCTCAGCTGTGCTCCCTGGAGGCTCATGCCCGAGGAACAAGAGTGGGATTTAACCTTTAACCATCCTTTAACCCTGCTCACAGAGCTGGGAAATCAGGAGGGTAGGAAATTCAACAGCCCTGCACCTGCCTTAGGGCCAGCGTGGGGGTAAGGGCACACTGCACCCACCACTGCTTCACAAGGCAGTGAAAAAGCTGTGCAAGGAAACAGCTGCAGGATATAAAAGCAGCAGAGCTTCTCCATTAGGAACCCAGCAATGCTTGCAGAAGCTGCCAGTGTCATCCCTCTCCTGGCAATGTGGGAGGGAGAAAAAAAATAACTCCAGCTCAGTTGAAAATAAAATGAAAACAACCATAGCAGCACAGCACTGTTACCTGGACTGCTTGAGGATAGACAAAACACCACAGTGATCAAGGGCACAGATCAGGTTAGTAGGAGGTGGAACATTATTTTAACAGCATTACTAACTCATTTTTCCAGGGAAGAGCAGCAGCAGAAACATCCCAAGCAGCTGAGTTCTCCCCCTTCCTCCATTCTCTCTCCCTCAAAGCAAAGCTGTTTGGGGGAGCCAAGGCTTACCTCCTACAAAAGCCTGCAGATCCAAACCTTCTTCTAATTAAGAAACATTTCACACATATGGGACTTCTGGGTTTTTTTGGATAGCAGCAGCAGTAAATAATTCAGTGCCTTGGCAGATATGTAGGATCTTCCAAATATGAAGGCTATTATCAGATTTATTTTAATAAGGTGCCTGGAGGGCTCAAGGCCAGGAAAACAGAAAAAAAAAAAAACCCACAATAATAAAACCCATGTCCTTTTCATTAGCCAGAGCACTTTACTACAGCAGCTTGGACAGAGCAGCACAAACACTGCCTGAACACCAGCAGAGCTTCGCTGCCACCACAACAGCACCACTGCAGCTTGCAGGTCCCCAGCTCCACCTGCAGCTGCTGCAGTGGCCAGGGCTGCAGGGCTTTTGCACGGGGCCCTGGCAAACTCAGCTTCTGCTCCCCAAGAAGCCCTGCAGTTTTTGGAGGAAAAGGCTGCAGAAGCATTTTGATACTGCATTTGCAAATATAACAAATGAGCCACTGGCAAGGTTTTCTTCTCAAGCAGCTGCAGCTCTGCCTGTGGAACTCTCCACAGCTTCTGCTCAACTTTCCCCACCTCTGCCATCACACCCACATAGGATGGGGTTGTGCCACAGCCACAGAGACCAACAGTGGGGAAACATCTGCCTTAGCACCACCCTGAGCATTGACCCATGGACAAAAGCAGTTCCTTTGTGCAGAAGTGGTGGAAATCCCTTGTAATCCATCTCCAGGGAAGGCCCAGCATCATGAACATGCCCTTTCAGCACTTTATGTCCTCCTCAGCACCTATGCCAGAAACAGGGAGGGTAAGTAGCTTCTAAAGACCTTTAGCTGGCTCTGAGGAGCTGAACTAGTCCTGCTGGAACAGCACGAGTCACCACTTGGGTATGCCACACTACCACAGTGCCACTGAAGCCAAGTACTGTACTTGAACTGGTTATCCACCAAACAGCCAAAACCATCCCGTTGTTGGGGATGGGTCAGACACACATTGCTCACAGTACTCCTCCAACCCAATGTCCAGAAGGAAAAACAAATCTCCACCTAAAATAAAGGGTTTCCTCTTTCCTGCTACCACCAGACCTTGATTTCAGAGGAAAGACTATAGAAGGCAAGGCAGAGCCTCTGAAAGTAACATCTGTTTAAACTATTTGTGAAACTGCTGTTCCACCTGGCCCTCCAGGTGAGCAGGGAGCCCCCGGGCAGTTTTGGGGGCTCCACAACACCCAGATGCATCCTAGACAGCATCCCTTAAATCTCATCTAACCAGGAAGATGTGCCAAGCACACGTTTGCCACAGGGGTCCCTGTGGTACCAGCAACTACTGCCTGAGCAGCTACGCCAGCTGCTGAGCTCACCCAGCCAGGAGAGCAAGGAGGCAGCTGCTCCGTGCCTGGTGCCCACCCTGCTCCCCTCTGGCTCACACTGCACCGTGGCAGGAACTCATTGCTCGCCTCTGTATTTTGTGTTGCAATTATCTTAACAGCAGAAAAACAGTACCTACCGAATTGACACTAGAAGGGAAGGTCAATCCACTATTCTTGTAATGACAGAAGATTTAAGATAACATTTAAAGAAAGCTTGACACTTACCTTAAGAGAGCAAGCTCCATCCTTGAGATCCCAGCGGAGACAACACAGGCCACAAAAGAATGGCTTCACAGAGCACTCATCCCACCTGGGGACCATGCAGAGTTGATAACTTGGCTCATTTTAAATCACTAGTTGCAGATTTGACATTTTAATGAAGTTCCTTTTTCTATATTCAAGGTATGGTTTGAGAAATCCCAGTTCTCATTTTGAAACAATAAACACAAACACGTAGCTTTCACAGAACAAAAATAAAATCTAAAATGAGCACAGGCAGCATAGGAATCAAGCAGAAATCCAAGACAGGCTTAGGGAAAAGAATTATTACTTAAAATTTGTCTCAAAATTTTTCAAAGGACTTGAGCCCTTGAAGTCAGAAAAACAAGTTGCTAGACTTCTCAGCCCTACTGAAAAAGCTGATGAAGAACCGCTACCTGCTTACAGCGCACAAAGTGGGTTTGCCTCACAAGCCAAGAAGAAAAGCCAACAAACAGCACATTCACTCCTTCCCCACACCAGCCTTTGTGAGAAAATGGTAGGAGACACTTCAGCCCGTGGCACCTGGAGCTCGTAAAACCTTACCCAGCTGGGAGCAGGAATGAGGCTTAAAGGAGCCTTCTGAAGACGTGCTGCAGAGAGGGAAGTTGTGGTGTCTTTTTTTTTTTTAATCTTTCCTCTCAAATTAGAGCCTTTAACAGCAAAATAACAAGTGAGAGAAAACGGTTCACACCTGATTCCCTCTCTGCATGTGCTGCTTAATTTTTTCGTATATAAACAAGGCCAACAGGTGCAGTGAATTGTATACCTGGGAGCTTTGGGAGTACTAGGGAGAAGACGAGCCATTCTAGAAAATGCTGGAAGCAATAAGCCAAACAGGAAAGATGAGTTAGAAACATGGCTTTCCAACACGGAGTTTCTTCAACTTGGGACACTCACAGCCAGTGGCATCCCACACTTGCTCCCGTAGAGAAATTACAGTCAAGATCAAGGTTTGCAGCTCAGCATGGAGGCAAAAAGTTTAACACTCAGACACTTGGGGAAAAATAGTAGGGTTTCGGTCGTTTGAGGTTTTTTTCTGTATCCTATTGTCCCGGTGAGATGGCACCATTCTGGTACAGGGAGTCAAAAAGCCAGGTGAGGGACAGCTTTGTTCCCTTCCCGGGTGTCCGCTCTGCCCAGCCCTCCTGCCACGCGGGGAAAGCAGGAAGCACACACAGCCCCATCTACTGGGCACTGGGAAGGATTCCCGCACTCGTATTTTGCACTTGTGCAAGGCACCGCCACCATCCTCCTGTCACCTGCCCGCGGGGAGCGATGCTGGGGTGCTGGCCTGCTCGCGGAATGCCACCATGCCGGTGTCTGATGGAAAATACTGGCAGCATCGTCCTGACCTGGTTCAGACCCAAAAGGCAAACACTGAGACCATCTCCCTCACTCTGAGCAGCCCCTGGGCTCTTAAGAAGGTGGCAAACACTTTAGAACCAGTTCCTTGAGCAATGCTAATTAATTCAGCACTCCAGGTGAGAACCCGAGCTTCCCAGCAGCTTTCCCGTCTGTGTGGCTGCATCCCAACATTCCCAGCTGCAGCGCAGGAAGGAGCAGTGCCAGCACGCCCTCGTATGGCAAAAGCTTGCCGCAGTCTTTGGCTCAACTGTGCCCCGTGGCAGAGCAGCTCTTGAGTTTTGAACTGTGCCACACCTGCCATGCTGAGCTCCCTGCTCTGCAAAACCCTCAACCTGACTAACCCACATACCTGGTGGGAGGGTGCACAGTCCCATTGAACAGCCAAATGTTGTTTCAGTCCTCAGCATCCAGCTCTGACCCACGCAATAGACACTGTTCCCCTGCTTCTGAGCTGCTAAAACCCAAGCTCCATACCGGGGGTAGTGGGCACAGGCTGTCCCCGTGCACTGTGGTGCTCCATACCTTGTGATTTCTCATGGGCAGCTTTTTGCAGCACTGACTCCTTGTCTCTCACAGCACAGCCAACGAACTTCAACTCTCTCCTCAGCTAACTCACTCTTTTATAGCACTCTTCTTACTGGACACAGCTGTAGCCTGTTAAGGGCAGGCCTGTTCCTAATCTTTGGTGATTAGTGCAGCTGCAGCTCCTCAGGTGGGAGACTGCCTTCTGCACTTTCTTTTCTTACATTCTATCCCTCCACACTGTGGTACCCCTTGTCCTGCCCCAATGTCACCAGCAAGCCAGTACCAAAACAAAGAGTGAGCTTGTGACTCAACCCCAGAAACCCTTCTGCATGTGGTGCAATGGCATTTAGCATGAAGAGAGAGATTTTCTACCAAGGCAGGTTTCTCTGGCCTTCAAAGCATGGTTAGGGAGCCATAATTTCTGAGTATGCATCTTGCATCCCTTTATAATTTATTTTATTCATGCTTCAAAAGAACTAATAAAAGCAATCTTGTAGCCAGTAAAACAAACATTGACAGAAATATTTAGGACTCCATCACATGAGAAGACATACCAGGCAAACTAAAGTCTTTATTAACACTTGATGAACTGAGGGTTTAAGCAGCAGCCCAGAAAGGACATGTTCTTTCAGCTATAGAGATATCAAAAATGTATCTTCATTATGTAGTTCTTTTCAACAGTGACTACTGAGTGTATAAATGAACAATGTAAAAATGAAAATTACATGCTTCCAAAGTTGGACAGCACAAAAATGGCAGTGAGTATTCTTATAATCATAAGTATTAAAAAACTAAATAAAAACAGGTTCAGAAACCAGTGCCATATAAAGCAAGAAATTGAGAAAATCAGTGTTGTGACATAAGATGGTACCCATCATGCCCAAGGTGTTTATCACAATCTGCCTCTGTGCAGAGCTGATGATCAGTGATGTTCTTCATTCCCAGTGCTACACACAACTGTAACACTGTTCTACCTTTACCCGTCATACAGACTCAATGCAGATCAGGTTTTCACCAACTCTGAGGCCTTGTGGTTTCCACAAGCTTTAGGCTGCAAGGGCTGGGAGCTGGTAGTGCCAAGCACTAGCTAGAGAGAAAAAACTGCCTGAAATGCTGGCTGATGTCTCTTTGGAAGCTGCAGGGTGCAGTGGGAACAAGCTCTAGCAACACCTTGGTCCTACAGCAATAATGATG
Source organism: Zonotrichia leucophrys gambelii (assembly GCF_028769735.1). Lineage (NCBI taxonomy): Eukaryota > Metazoa > Chordata > Aves > Passeriformes > Passerellidae > Zonotrichia > Zonotrichia leucophrys. Next base: position 45,212,811 of record NC_088171.1, on the reverse strand, counting down.
CAAATCTGGAATGCCTTTTTTTTTCTCCCTCTGCCAGGGAGAAAATATATTCAAGATGCCAGGCTTCATCTGTCCTAAGAAGGTACAAGATACACAACTTTGGAGAGTGCTGCATTTATTTTGCAGATTTACCATGTGCTTTACTCCATGTAGAGTCTATCTGCATCAAGATGCTAGTAATCCAAGAAAAAAAAAATTGTTCCAAGATCCACTCCAACTGCATCCAGCATGCTCCCAGTGCTGGCTGGGGAAGAAGCCTCCTAAGAGGAGCAGTGAGGTGAATTCATCACACACATCTCAGTTTCCTTTATATACTTATACAGTTCACAGATTTGAATAAACAGGCTGACAATATGAGTATATTATACTCCTAAAAGTCAGCATCAAACATCCTATAGCCATTTTCAGTTTCACAAAGTAAAACAGACTACAGATGCAAAGAGTGGAACATCTCTTCAGCTGTGCATAAAACCCTTTGCTTCCTGCAACAGAAAAACCTTGGTGTAATCTGACAATACATGGATACTAAAAATATGGTGATTATTTAGGCAAAGAAGTGACTGGAGAGGAAAAGGAACATCTGTGAATGGTGGCATACCATTAGAGAGGGAACTGGAAAGCCTGCATGTATGAGACATTCATAGATCACACAGTACCATACTGGCAAGGACTGCAACAGCTCATTTGTCCCGAGGGGTTCTACGATGCTCAGAAACCACAGGCAGCTCCTGCTGAGACCAACTCTGGAAGAAGGCTATCCCTAAGAAGTTCACCCAGCCCCATTCAACCCAGTTCTGTAAACCCAAATCAAATACAAAGAGAAGGTCACAGAGAAAGGAAACACTACCATGACCTTCAATGGAAATTGCCACTATATAGAGACCTCTGCCTAAGCCCTTTTGGGTCAAATCAGATCAGTCCAGAGCAACACTTACAATTTTTTCAGTGTTCTTATTCAACATCAACACTGCACCTACCAAAAAAAAAAAAAAAGCAATAATGAACGAGCCAGTGTCTCTGTAGATTACATCTCCCAGGTATTCACAAAGGAAGCTCTGGCAGACACAGGATCTTTTGCTACATCTCTGCTGCTGTCTCCACGCCTGTGGCACCCTGTTCTTCTGGCATGCTGAGGATCACAGAGTTCCTGCAATGAGTGCTCTGCTGTCACAGCCAAGGCTGCCTCCTTTCCCAAAAGGCTGCTATTCACCCCCGCTGCAGTGCTGCAGCCACTCTACCCACTGCCCCACGAGGTGATTCTGAACCCACATGCAGAGATCTGTCTCCTGACCGGGCTGTGCAGACCCACCTGCCACTGCCAGCCCTTGGTTCCAAGAATGAGAATCATGAAAGTCAAAGTGATACTTTAGGAAATACTTAAATGAAAACAACCACATTGCAGTAACATGCCAGGAATATTTCAGCAGCAATTACTCAGAACCAATTGATTTAAAACAGCACCATCACCCACACAGGAGCTGTCTGATGACTTCTACATACTCATTAACAGGAACACATTCACAGGAAAGAAGTTACACAACTGATAAAAGGGGCAACGGTGAAACAGCAACGGTAACAGCAGAGATTTAATGTATCAAGGGGTAAGACTGTGCTCCAAGTTTGGAAATTTTTGAAGGGGCAGAGTGAAAAACAGATCCAGGCCAACAGATCTTTTGGGACAATCTCAGATCTGGGGAGTCAAGTGACAGACCTCAGGTGGCAGGAAGGAGCCTCCCCCTGCTGGATTCTGCAGAGTAGCAAAGGATGTGCCACAAGCACACTTCTGAGGAATGCAGTGAACAGAGCTTCTCTTTCTCTTTCAGGAACAAATGGTGAAGTGCTCACCTGTTCATTATTAACAAACCTTTTAGTCACCTTGCATGTAATAGGTAAAGACAAGAGGAAGAAAGATCAGTCTCCTTTGGACAGATACTGTGCAGTAATATGCATAACTTGCTTTAGGTTTTTTACTGCTAATATGCACTATTACAATAAAATTAAATGAGCACATGCACCAAGAGAAAACATTCTTTACAGGTTAATTGGCAGTGCTGAAGGTACAAAAAGGAGCATCTGCAACCACACCAATATGGGAAAATTGATCCAATCTGAACAATCTTCACCTCCAACATGCAAAACCGCATTTTCTTGGTCTACCTCCCATTATTGCTAATAATCACAGCAATATAATCTTTAAGAACTAAAGCAGATGAATTAATATGTTTTTTTCCTGAACATTACTGCAGTATTTTTGAGGAAGGAACTGGCAATACTGATGCTAAAGCTGGGATTCCATCAGAGGAGCAGCTCCCAACTCAAGGACTCTGTTCACCACACTGTTCAGTCAGGCCACCACCCACACCTGGTCCCCAGAACCACCCTCATCCTGCAAACTTGTGAAACCCCAGGCAGAGCAACAAAATCATTTGGGTGGACCCAGACAGCTGCTATAAAAAAAGCAAAACCGAAAGCAAACTGCTCTGCCTGAGCACACACTGCTGCCTCCTCAATGGGGCAGAGCCAGGGAAGGCAGGAATGTGAGACCAGCTTCACACTGAGAAAGACAGGAGGGACAATCCAGTGAGCTGCTGCAGGCAGGGACAAAGTCCACAGCCCCCAGCTCCATTTAAAAGGGTGTAACAGGCATGCCCTCTCTTGCCTGAGGACCGTGTCCCATGCTACCCACGTGTCACCAGCCAGCAACTTTACAAATGCAGCACCAGCACAGCGCGTACTAAACCAGCCTTTATTTCTCTCACAGTACAGCAGGGCTGAAGTTAAGACCATTCCGTGGCAGTGCCAACCCACTCAGTAGCCTGGGCAGTGGGAGCTGCTGACCAGTCCTCGGTGGCAGGCTGAGCACTCCAGTCCTCTGCAATCACAAACACAACAACACTTAGTGCTCCCCAGCTCCTTCCACCCACGACACCCCCCACTCCTCCCCACAGACACTCCCTGAACTGACCTGTGGGGAACTGCTGGATGGGCACGGATGGGACCTGCACTCCCTCAGACCAATCTGCAACCTCGGGCTGAGGAGGAGCAGTGAATTCAGGTGCTGGGGCTGTCCATTCAGTCTGGAATTCCTCCTTTGTGACTGCTTTCTCAGCAGCTGCCTGCTCCTCCTTTTCAATCTGCAATGGAAGAGCCCAGCCTGAGTCTCCCAGGAACACATCCCGGAACACAACACTTACTTTCAAGTACCAGGCAACAGGTACCAACTGGGAATACAATTAACCAACCACCACAGCAGAGTGTGAAGTGCCATCATTACACTAGCAAAACCTGTCCATGACAGCAGACACACAGGACCATGGGATATGTGCACAAGCAGAACATCCCAGAGAGACACACTCCCTGTCATGAGGATTCCTACCTCCTCGGGATCCCTGTAGAAGTACAAGTCAGGCATGACTTCCCACGGGTGCTCACGGGAGATGGTGCCACGCATGCGCAGCACCTCCCGAGCCAGCATCCACCACATCAGGCCCACCGAGTGCGCTCCCTGGAACACAAGAAAGTAGACAAGAGCTGGCTGTAAAGCTAAACCTTTCCAGAAAGAGCAGCAGACCTATCTGTACCCCAAGCTTGTGCTTGGTGAAAGACATTACTTGCCAATGCCAGACTTAAGTACTTGAACATGAAAAAAAAAAGGTAACTTTTCAAGTTTCCAGTGACATTTTCAGGTCTCTGCAGAAATCATGATGCCATTACATCACAGCCTCAAGTAAGTCTCCTGTTATGGAGTTTCACGTTGCTCATCACCCTCATGTTGAGTCTCATCCAAAAGAGAGGGATGATGTTCACCACATACTCAAGAATGAAGAAACTGAAAACTTGACAAAATAAACAAAGCTTACACACATCCTCACATGTGGCTTACATTAGTTTTGTTGACTGACACTTCGATAGAGATCTAAGATAGATTCTCATCTTCCCAGACTTTACCTTTCAGGTGATTTCTGCCAAGGTAATGTCTCAGAGAAGTTTCTCCAGGAGTTCATATTATCTTTCATTCATATTCATGATCTGTGGCAAGAATGACTATCAAACTCCACTCATTGGGTCACAAAGACCCTCATGGCGTCAGCGAAAAATCCTGCCAGGTTACTATAGCACACGTCCTACACTTGAGAGTTCCTTGGCCAGAAACCAGCCTCAGCTCCAAGCTCCAACTGTGTGCAGTTTATTTTCTCCTCCCCACCCACCTGCAATAGACATTCATTAGCTCATTTCCCCAAGGTACACGTGAGACACGAGCCAACCCTCCCTTGCAGAAAGCATCCATCTTGGAAGCGCACGGCACGCTCCGGAGGAAGCTGACAGGAGCACCGCAGGGAGGCGTTACCTTGTTATTGCAGGGAATGGCGATATCCACGTAGCGCAGCGGGGAGTCCGTGTTGCACAGGGCGATGGTGGGGATGTTCACGTAGGATGCCTCGGTCAGGGGCTGGTGATCCGCCCGCGGGTCCGTCACCACCAGGAGCCGCGGCTCACGGAAAGCTGCTTGGATCTGGTTTGTGAAGGTGCCAGGGGTGAAGCGCCCAGCAATGGGAGTAGCCCCAGTGGCAGCAGCGAACTTCAGGACTGCACGCTGCAAAAGGGACACAGCACAGGTGAAACAGGAAAACTGTATTTCAACAAAACCAGAAAAGTGCATTTCAGCCACATCATCCAGGCAGTGCCAGTGAATTTGCATGAAATTTAACTGAACTATTTGTTTCCATTCCTGTGAAATCAGGGCTCACCACCTCAGAAAGAGACAAAATAAAAATCTTATTGAAAAGAGCTACACCATGAGTTTAAAAACAGTAAGTCAGAAAATTAAAAAAAGCCTTCTCTTCCCCCCAAGTTATTGGCAAGCTCTACTCCAAATTCTCATAATCAAATCAGGGAAGGGTGAATTAAACAAAAAGCTTACAAAAAAAGCAAAGCAGGTTTTCTTTTATTATTTCTACATCTTTTTGTTATCCAGGAACTTCAAGTACACAAAAACTCAGTAATAAATACACACAAATTGTAACTTTGTGCCTTGAAATTGCAGTTGGCAGTTCTCATTTAATTTCAACAGCTTCCAACCTGTCAGGCATGTGGCAGGGCCTACTATCAAACTCCAATCCTAGAGGGAGCCCCTCTCCTGGGGTTAGCGAAAACCCTGCCATCCTTTGCTGTCGCACACTTCCGACACTTGAGAGCTCACTGGCCAGAAACTGACCTCAGCATCAAGCTTTAATAGTGTGCACATCAAGCCCACCTTTTTTCCTTCAGAAATCTACCCCTGAATCTCCCTATACGTCTGTGGCCCCACCTGCAGTTACCTGAACAACCTAACCTCACAAACTCCAGTGACTAATTAAAGGTTATCACCTTCTACAACAGAACATTTTTGCTAATTTAAGAGTCAAAATTACAAATATACTGGCTACTATACCTTGCTCAATGATAGAAAATTTCTTCTTTGACAACTTTCATCTCAGGGGCTTACTGTCCCCAGAAAATCACTACCAATTAAACACAGTAGCTCTGGGAGGAAGGGGTCACCAGGGGACTGACCACTAATATGACAGAAATCCAACAGGAAGAAGGATATGGAAGAAAAACAAGTTATCAAATGCCTGGAAATGGGGAGTGGGTTTCAACTAATCTGTTTAAAGCTGCCAAGTGCAACACAAAAACCATGTTTACAGAAAGCACTCCTACAGTTAAAACTAGTGTTACTGCCTATTATCACCAAGCTGTCACTGGCAGGCAGTGATGCACGCAAGGCAAGGGAGTCCTGCTCCCAAGACTGCAGGCCTCCTTATGTCCATACCTGTCCAGTGTTCCTGGAAGAAATGACGCTCACATCAGCTGGGTTCTCAATGGCAACAATGGCACGAGCTGCCAGGAGCAGCTTTTCCCAGGTCCTCTTCAGATTGATGATGTAAATACCTGCCAGCAACAAAAGGCTTTAGAGGAACCAGCAAATAAAAGATTCTAAAACAGGATAGCACTCCTCTGCCATTAAACCTGCCACATGGCTGTGGTTACTCCAAAATTCATAGAATCAGCATTGTATTCAGGTTCCTCAAACACAACTGGGCAACCTATTCCACCTGTCTGACCATCCAAGCAGTGAATTTTTTTTTATATTATCTAATCTGAATCTCCCTTATCTTAAGCCCATTTCCTCGAGTCCTCTCACTGCTGGCAGGCAGAAAAGGGTGACTTTCTTTCAAGCAGCTGTGGAGAGCAGTGAGATCCCCCCTGAGCTGCTTCTTCTTAAGACTAAACAAATACAGCTCCTTCAGTCATTCTTCATGACATTTTCTGAATCTTTCAAAAGCTTTGCTGCCCTTCTCTGTACATGCTCAATCACGTTAATGTCCTTTATGAAATAATGACACTCTAGTCTCATTCTAGCTAATGGAAAACTATCCTAAAGAAAATTCTCCCCTTATGGTTCTAATGTCACACACTTCCAGCATTTATTATCAAAAACCTAGTTCTCATATGAATTTTAATCTTGTAAACAGGGCAGCTTATATTTAAGACCAATACAAACAAGGAGAAATCGTTACTGAGATACTAAAACCATTTTATTAATATAGTAAAGAACTAGCAAAATTACTGAAACCAGGTGTGATTGATTTACCAGATTAAAGATCAAGATAGTCAAGAACTAGTACAATTGTTCCAAAATCAGTATTTTATTCTACTTTGAGTTAAAACTGGTATGCATAGGCCATGGGGAAACCATGCTAAAGAGATCAAGCGCTAGCGCTTTTCTGCTCGTCCCAGATGTGCCCACAAGATCCCAGCTGCCCAACCCGGGCCACCCATCCCGCCTATTTACCATCGCTCTTCCTTTTGTAGATGTACTGCTCCATCTGGAAGTCCAGGTTGGTACCTCCCAGGTGGGTCCCGGCAGCGAGGAATTTGAGGACATCCTCCTCCTTCATCTGCAGGACATCGAGGCCTCCGGACATTGTGGGGTTTCCCTTGGGAAGCAACGACAGGGAACCTGCGGGCACAGGGACGCGGCTCAGCCCGGCGGGGACGCGCCACGAGGTCCGGCCGCCCCGGCCGCCATCTTGGGCCGCCTCCCGCGCTACAAGCGGCAGGCCTCGGCCTTCCCCGCAGCCCAGCCCGGCCCGGCCTGGCCTGGCCCGGCTCAGCCCGGCCGCCGGCGGTGCGGCGGATGCACAGTGGCCCCCGGTGCTATCGCAGGGCGGGGAACGCGTCCCCGCCGCCCCCGCGCCCCCCGCCCGGCGGCCCCGACTCACGCTGACAACGCCGTATGGAGGCCCGGGCGGCGCGGAGCCGAAAGAGAGCCCGCCCCCAGCTGACGGCCATATATAGGCTCGGCAGCCAATGGGGCGCCTCGGGGGCGAGGCTCCGCGGCGGCCACGCCTCCCCGGCATCCCCGGGCCGCGGCCGCCTCTCCGGCCCCTTCCCGAGACCGGCTCTGAACGAAGCTCGTGGGATTTGTGGGATTGCGGATCCAGAGAAGGGGAAAAAAGCTGGTGAAGGGTCTGAAGTGTGAGTCCTGTGAGGAGCGGCTGGGGGAGCTGGGGGTGTTTAGCCCAGAGAAAAGGAGGCTCAGGGGTGACCCCTTACCGCTCTCTATGGCTGCCTGGAAGGAGGGTGTAGCCAGGTGGGACCGGCATCTTGTCCCTGTCAGCCAGCGACGGGGCGGGAGGACTCTGGTTTCACCAGAGGAGGTTTAGGTTGGACATTAGGAGGAATTTCTTCACCGATGGAGTGATTAGACTTTGGAATGGGCCGCCCGGGGAGGTGGTGGAGTCACCGTCCCGTCCCGTCCCGGGAGGTGTGTAAGGGAAGACTGGACGAGGCACTCAGTGCCAGGGTCTGGTTGACAAGCTGGTGTTTGCTCATGGCTTGGACTCCAGGATCTCAGAGGCCTTCTCCAACTGAACTGATTCTGTGGTTCTGTCAGTCTGGAGCTGCTTCACAGCATCCTGATGCTTTTGCTCCAAGCAACATCCAGGCTGTTTTTGAGGTCCTGAAGGGAACAGAAAGCAGAGATTTATTTTAAACATTTTACAATTCCATTTTCCTGCTGAAAGTGAAATATATGCTCTTAGGGCTGGTGATTATTTCATGGATTATATCTAGGCTCTAAATTACCTGCTGTGGGGGGAAGCTTCTAAGGAGCTGCAGCATCTTCCCTGCACCCAATGTCCCCTCCCTGCAGGGGCACTGCTCTGGCACCACGCAGGAGAGCTTGAGCAGCCAAGGCTGTTCCTGTCCTTTGCAGAAATGACAGTAAAAAGACGTGAAATTGACACCGAACTTACACATCCTTGTTCTGCCGTAGACATTCTTGTGGTACTTGCCCCTTTTTTTTGTGTGTGTGTTGTTTGGTTTAGGATTTTCTTGTTGTTTGCTTTTAAAAAACCACAGAAAGTGATGAGATTTAAGAATCTTCATGGTCTTTCTCATTTTCCTTGTCCTATTCTCAGATACAGGCCTGAGAAAGGAATCTCTAGAAAAAAAAAAGTAGTGATACTTACTTTGCTATGCTTGCTATCATCAACATCTGGATACATTTCTGGACAGATTTCTGGACTGTGCAAATACTATTGCCAGTGCCTTCTGCAAGGGATAATTCATCTTCACATCTTTCCAACAACAGTGCTCCTTTAGTTTTCTCCCTTCTATTTTAACCTCATATAACCACATCAGTATGACTGGGCGTGGACTCTCCTTTTCCATGTCTGAGCCCTGAGTTACTCTAGGGAAGAGTTGCTCAAGTAGCAGGTTACAACATCATCTCATGTATGTTCTTTTTCTGCTGGAAAATGGCTCTCTATCCTTCTTTTCTTTGTGCTTATTAGGTGGTGTTAATTAGAGAGATTACAAAATCAGCTGTAGAATATGCTGTAAGAGAGTAATTCAAACATTTGCCACATGGTGGTGACAAAGTAGGTAAAATGAAACTCAGCAACAGGTTAGTGTGCCCTCAGCCAGAGTGTGATCTGTTACTGCCTGAGAGATTACAGACATCTGTGGCACGTGGGTAAGTGCACTGTGGATGGTGAGAGCTGACCTGATGGGGCTGAGTACAAGCTGTGTCTCTCCTGAGGAGACAGGAGCAGGGTGAATATTAGCTTGGGAAGGAAGAGAAGAGGTGGTGGTGATGTCACCATGCTGTGGGTAATGGATTTTGCCTGGAGAGTTCTTCTGCACAGTTGAAACCCATCTGTATTAAAAATGTATTGAACATAATGATTGTAAATTTAGTATTGAATATTGCAGAAAGTATGATGTTATCAAAAGAGTGCCACTGGTCAGTGTTATAGACTCCTTTGGCATCACTAATACTTCATTTATTTTTTATTGTTACGCGTATGGGTCCTTTCTGGTACATGAGGCCCACAGCCCATGAGATGGTTTGGAAAAGTGGTGATGAAGCTGGACAATAAAGTATTTCTAATTATTTTCTTAAATAACTTGAAAGCTTGCCTTTATTTTTTTATCTGCATGCTGAGACAGTTTAAAATAATGTTACTAATGGACATGTCCCTCAAGTGAAAGTGTATCTATCTTATCACATGTTTTAGCCAAGGTTTCCTTTGTCCAAAGTTCACACTGAACTCTGTTACACAATTACATGCAGAGCTGCTGGCAGCTCCTGGGAATAGCCTTGCTCTGCAGCAAGCAAAGCCAGGAAAGGTGGATTTGAGGCACCGGCCCTCCTGAAGAGGGGACTTGGGGCCCACAGGTGCAGAGAGAAGTGTCACTGAGCTACCACCAGCCTTTGGGGGCTACACTGAGGACCTCAAGTAGGTGCCTGGGGTGGTCACAAAGCCCCAGAAGGAGCATCTCCCAGCCAGCCAGCCCAGCTGCAGCAGAGCAGCAGCCCTGGCCAGAAGCCTCTGAGCAGGGGGCTGTACCAGGGCCCCAGTGCTGGGAGAGAGGGCTCCTCACAGGGATGCAGAGGAGGTGTTCTGTGCTGCCAGGACAGGCCCTGCAATGAAGGGGTTGGGTTGTGTGTCTGGGGAGGACATGCAGTATCTATCCCACCAAACATGTCAATGGGGGTGTCACCCAAGAGATTGTGTAGCACCCTGGAGAAGGCAAAGAAGAGCTGTGAAGATCAACCCACTTTCAGTGTGCCTCCCTTTAAATTGCATTTTGGCTTGTGTTTTAAAGGTTTGTTATTACTTCTCACACGTTTTGGGAAAACATGTTTTGGCACATTTATTTCTAGTTCTACAAAGTTAGAATTGCCTAATGCCTGTTACAAAAACTTGCAGAGGTCACATTTTAACCTCTCATTGGGATTTTGTCATTTTTACTAAAACTCCTTAATGCATTATGATAAAGACTACTAAAGCATTTTACAGTGCTAAAATTACAAATTAAGCAACTGCAATGTGGAAAATCATCTTGCTATTTTGAAATAAGCACCAAAGCCAGAAGGGATAAGCATATTCAAGAAACCCACATGGAGTTCACAAAAGTACACACATATATATATGCCTGTGTGGGATGAGGAATCTTTTCTGTGCAATTCTGGCATCAGTGGTTATGTGTGACACCAAACTCATTGAAATTAAAAAAGCAAGCAAAAGGTTTGCCCATTTTTAATGAGGGAGACCTGTAACTCAATGTTTTGTTAAAACCTTTAAACTTTCTATCTTCCCCACCTTCTATCACCCAGAAGGGTTAGGGATCTTGTCTGCTATCTCTTCTCACAGCTGGGGCAGCTGTCAGCAGCGTGGATGCCAACACCCACTACACAGGAGGTGGTTCTTCAAGGCAGCAGGAGAGCTCTGGGGAGCCCTGTGTGCAGGAGCAGGCACTATCCCAGGCCTAACTTGCTACCAGGAACCTGCACAAGCAATTTAGGCTCAGCTGGCACAAGGCCACACCTCAGCACTGTCTGGTAGGTCTGCCACACACAGATAACCCTCCATGTGAGAACGTATTATCTAAGCAAGTAACGAGGCTTGGGATCTTCACATCTGGAGGTGCACATCTCACTATCAACAATGTTTTGCTTAGCACAACCTGCCTGCCATTGAATCCCAGGACCATACTGTGACAGCAAGAGGAGATTCCAGCAATCCAGCATTCCCTTGCATTATGCCTTGCAGGAGACAATTGTGTCCCAGGCACAATTTCTGGTCCCCTGCTGAGATCAGACTGCCTGAGTAGCAGAAACGTGCTCAGCAGGAGACTAAAAACAGTTTCTCCCTGGAGAGCTTAAAACCCCACTGTCCTGAAGGCAGGTATTTCACCAGCTAGTACAGGGATTCAACAGCCATCTGTCTTTACACACAGCAGGCAGGCAGAGGAAGCTGTGTAAAACACAACATTCCCCAGTGTTGTGTGGTTTCTCCATTTACGCAAAGTTGATTTAGGTTGTACTAGCACAACCTGTGCATATTATACACCACAGAAAAAGAGAATATTCCTTGCCTTTTATGGGCTCTGAACACATGCAACAGTCCTGTCCTCTTGGGAAACTCCTTTTGCCTTCTTAAGTCTCTACTCCCTCCAATCCCTTGTGCATTTAATCAGTTTGGGGCATGTCTGTTTGGGTTCTTTAAAAGAAACACTGAAGAGATTACATCCTTAATTTTAGCAACCAGTTTTTAATAAAAACATATATTACATCTTTTCACATAAATATTTTATATAGATACATACTATATAGACTCACAATACTCAAAGCTATGCAATGTTTCAAAGCTCCAGTTCTGAGGAGACTGAGAGAAAAAACCCAAACAAATCATCACACAGGAGAAGTGGAAACATAAAGTTTCTAAAGCATGAATAATCAGACTATTTCTCTTGTGTCCTTACAACTCACTTAAACACTGCCTACCTCAACATGCCAGCCAGCTGTGTCCTTAGCCACAGCTGCAGGGGCAAGCAGAGACAATGCATGCAGAACAGTGCACTGCCAGCACCAGAGGTCATTCCAAGAGGGATCCCACTGCCATCCTGAAGTGCACAGAGGGAGCACACCCTTGTCTCTGGAATCCAAGCCAAGATGGCTTTAGAAATGATTATCTGACAAGACTGTTAGTGCTGAACTGCTGGCACAATGGAGGTAGGTGATTAACTACCTCTGTCCAGATCTTTTATTTTATTTTCTTTACCTTTAGGCTGTACAGTGACAATTTGCTGTTAAGTATAAGCATTAAACCTCAAGGGGAATACATCTAAACTTCAAGTCCATGCACTTGATTGTCTTGACTTGCTATAGCTATCAAGAAGAAACTTCAATAAATCACTTCAGAAACAGAATGTTTTTGAAGAGGCAAAAGGGTGAAGGACAGTAAGGATCAGAGCTGAGAAATAGTCTTCTGCCTGACCATGTGATAAAGCTTTCAGAACAGAGTGAAGCAGAACTTCAGGCTTTCCCTTCTCCCATATATGAAAGCTGTCAAAAGAAATAACAAAGGGAAACAAACAAGCTTGCATCACAGAATTCATTCTCCCCAACTCACAAGTAGACAAGCTTTTGGATTTGCAGCACTCATGGTAGATAAAACACAGTGCAGTTTAGATTCTCTGTTTCTTAAACCCAGAGGAGCCCAGGTTAATCCACAAGCCAAAAACCATACAGTTTTTCACTCTTCTCCAATAACAAAGCACCAGAGCAGAATGGAAAAACCTTCCCAAAGTAAAAGCTAACACTGCTTTAGGCCCGATTAAAACAAACAAACAAACAAACAAACAACCTCACAGTAGACCTTAAAACATTAGCACATGGAAATAAACTCTCTACTTCTTTTGTTACTTGACCAGGGAGAAGTACAGAGACATAAAAGCCACCAAAGTGTTCCTGAAATTGAGGTTTCTGTTGAGGACTTTATTTAATTCCAGATTACCTCGCATTCTTTGCTTGCCTGCCTCATTTTTAAGAGCTTAAGTTTCTGTCTGCACAGGTTGCTCATTGCTTTGGCACTGCTAAACCAGGAATGAAATATGTGTGAAGAACCTTGCAGGTGACCCCACACACTGCACTTGGCTGCCACAGCCCAGGATGTTCAACAGATCCAACTCACACACCAGATTTATAAAGCACCAAATAAATAAATTCAGGCTCCAGCACAATTCTGGCTTGATCCCATACACAGGGGAATAAAGGACAAATGAGGTAACTCATCTGATTGCCACCTTATTCTGCCAGGTCAGCAATCCCAGACTGTGTGACAGTAGTGCTCAGGATAGCAAACAAGCAGGATGTGCAGTTACCAGGGTTTCATGCACTCTCACAAGTTCTGGTCACTAAGGGCAGAAGGAGCAGCAAAAGAAAGGAACAGGTGTTCACACTTAGGATTTAGCCAATAACGTGCCACATGCCTGATTTGATGCAGTGCTCTGTTGCTAACACATAGATGTGCACACAGAACCCTCCACCACCATTCTTGGAGACTTCTGCACTGCAGAGCACCAGCCTCCCCTCACAGATGGGCTGAGTCTGAAAACAGGCAGCACTTTCCAAGCCTCCATTCTGTCCTCTTACACTTCCCTCAACTTTTACATCAGTCATCAAGCATTCTTGGAGTTGAAATCTGGTAAGGAACACATCCCACATCCCCTCTGTTCTTGCACTCGGGAAGTTGCCTGGGCAGGCAGTGACTGTCCAAAATACAATTTAAAATTTATGAACAACAGGTAGGTAGCACTGGTTGTTCATACAGCTACAGTTTTGTATCCTCAGGTTTAGAGACAGGTGCTCTGGTTCCAAAGTGAATTGCAGTATCCTTAGATATTTAAGAAAATAAAAGCCAAAGCTAAGTCTTCTGCAAGGCACTACAGAACAGGATGCACACTTCCACACCAGCTTCATGGCTATGCTAACAGAGCTGCAAGGGACCCAACCCATCACAGAGGCACAAGTGGAGGGGGGGATCAGGCTGCACCTGGCACACACTGTGAGGTCTGAGTAACACAGCAGGAAAGAATAAGAAGGCACAGAGGATGAAAAGTGTATTTAAACTCAGGCATACTCGAACGTGGACTACCTGATAAGAGAAAAGGATCAGCCAGGAAAATGGGAAGGGTCTGTGTGGAGCCCTAAGGGAATTAAAGGTCACTACCAAGCACCCACAGGATTCAAACCTTGGAGAAAGCTTACAGAAATAGCAACCTTTTCTTTCCAAACCAAAGCATACTCCACATGCAATCAGCAATGTTTTAAGGGAAATCTGAAGTGCTAGTATCTATATCTGTTTCCACTATACATTTATGCATTATGAGCCAAGGCCCTAAAAGCTACATCTAAAGACCAGTTCACACTGAGGGTGTTGATCGGGGATTAACAAATAAAGAATAAGAAGCAAACAAGTCTGTATGACAACTGCATTAAAAATCCAACAAAACCAACTTGAGTGTTTCTGCTGCAGTTAGACCAGCAACTTTTCTTGTTTTTCAGAGAACAAGTAGAACTTTGGTAGCAATCAATTCTAAAGTGCCTTATGCTTCTTAATTACTGTGCAAACTCTGCTGTAGAGGCAGAAGGACATTTCAAGAATGTTAAGGTGCTCAATAACATAACACAGAACACAGCAAGGTGGGTCCAGTTAGTCTGTGATCAACCACAGTACAAAAGTGATGGCAGAGACCATGTTTGTAGCTTTTCCTCTGCACTTCATTTCTCTTCCACCCATGCCCACAATGCAAGCATCACGACACACATCCAGTTTCCCACCAGGGCCTAGTGCTCCCCTGTGAGAATAAAGCACATGAGGAAGGAGAATCTATATCAGGTGGTGGTCACTGTGGCCTTTCTGGCCATGCCCACAAGGAACAGGCTGGCAGGTTCTGCCATCACTGTTTTCTCCTCAAACACTTTTGCTCTAATATTGTCTCATTGCATAAAGGTGGTGAGCACAGAGTTATTTTTAAAAGGGGCTTCTCAGCATAGTTACCAGGCTGTGAAAACCCTGCCATTTCCCATGGCAGTCTGCAAGCTCAGTCCTTCTGGAATGCATTGATCAAACAACACAAAGATCCAATCCTTCCTTTCCTCTACTTGCCCAAAGGCCAAATGCCCTGTCTCAGAAGGGCTTCCTTCCTGGCTGAGGAAGGCTTATTCCTCTGTGGAACTGGGAACTCCTCAGTGCCAGTTGATCACAACAAGCGGGAGAAGGAGTGAAGCTGGTCCTTTCTCGTGCAGCTCAGTCAGGATTTCAAGCCCATTTTTTCCATCATCTGTTCATACACCGTCCATGCCATTGCTGCCATCAGAGTGCGCCTGAGAACTCGGGGCACACCGCCTCGGAAAAAGCCAACTAGCCCAAAGTCCTGCAACAGGAGATAAACAGCAGTTCATCCCAATCTGCCTAGAGGGCTTTAATTTCTCATCATTTATTACATGGAACAGCACAGGATGTATTTCAGCTCAGACCCAGATCTGTCTCTAAAAGACCCAGGCTTAAACAGCTTTTAGTGTTTAGGAAGAACCTGTAGCATTGCACTACTGCAGGGCTACCCAGCAAAGCAGGAAGACCAGTGAGTGGGAAAAAGAAAGGCCAGGATGGAGACAACAGCTGGAGAAAGCCACAGTCAAGTCCAACAAAGAGAAGGCAAGAGTGTAATCATTTTGAGACACTACAGTAAAATAACTAGTCTTTGTTTTAGACCTTTGTATTTACAGAAATCTCCCAGCTATTCTGAGATTTCTAAGTATTGAAGCAAGAAACATTATGATTTGAGGGAAAAAAAGGTACACAAAAATGCATACACAAATAAACACATTACTGCTTAGGAATAGAGTTCAATATGGAAACGGCGTGAATCTGCCAAGATCTGCCCTTCTAACAGCAGGAAGGGAAAGGTGGGCTTTGACTACTTCTCCACCCCATTCCTGCAATAAAGACCTGGGCATTTATTTCTCTTCTGATGCCTAAAGAGCAAAGAATTATTTTGTAGCTGGTTTGTATCTGAAACCAGAATTTCACACTGCACACTATAGTCTTGGTCTACCACAGCATGACCCCCTTCACCATCTTGAAAATGCCGACACTGAATTGTCCAACTGCAAGAGCAGATGAAGCACTGACATTTGTTCACCTCCTTTCAAAGGCAATGACTTCTCCAGCAAAGCTGTGCTTTGAGCAAGGGGATCAGAACTGAGGACGTGGTTGTGCATGTCAGAAGGGATTCACCTCACCTTGTAGATAAAGGCAATGGCCTGGCTTGTCCTGTGGTACTTTTGGGGTGACAGCTGCATGTGTGTTTTGATGACATCAGCAGGCTGCGTTGCCAAAGAGGCCAAAATCCCCGCCAAGATCCCACAGCCAAAATTCAGCAAGGGCATGAACACTGAATCCAGCTGGTCTGTAACAAAGCAAAGGGAAGGCACTCAGACACCACTCAGGCCAGGAACACTCATGCTGTGTGACAAAGTGAAAGCCATTGAATGGTTAGATCAACAGCAGAACCTAAGAGAAGTTAAAATCCATGCAGCTAGAGAAACCTTTCAAGGGGAAAAGTGGCTACTAGTCAAAAGTTAGAACTATTAAGAAGCCCCACTTGCTGGGGAACTGAATTTGACAGAAAATCAGAAAAGAAAAAATTGTACAGAAGTTGCCCCAGAGAGTTCCAATATCAGAGAAGCCTCAGTTTAGTGGAAACTGAGCAGTAAGCAAGACAAGCAGAAGCAGCAAGCAGTGCTTAAGGCACCCTGTCTTTCAACTGTTCACTAACCCAGTTATGCATCAGCCTTCATGGAGACAATCAATCAATTTAGAGCCAGTCTCCATTTCTGCACTGACCTCAGCTATAGGTCTACAGTTCTCCACAGGCACATGTGAGTGAGTGAGTGACCCAAAGCCCTAAAGGAGACTAATTTAACTTCTGAAGTGGAGGGCAACAAGCAGAGCATGCAGGCTGTCAGCTGCAGGGCAGGATCTGAGAAGAGGAACGTTTTCCACTCCAGCATCCAGCATTCAGCCTCACCCTGAGGTGTGAGGTTTTTGGTCTGTGTGTAGAACATCAGGTAGATGCCAGAGAAGGGTGCGTCCCGCAGCAGCGTTGCTGTGAGCCCACTGAACATGCCACGAGGCCCCTCGGTCTGATAGATACTCTTCAGGGCTCCATACACACTCCCATAGCCAAATCTTCCACTCTGCAAGAGCAGACAAAGGTCAGTCATTCATGTGCCAGGCACAGGTTGAGGAGCCCTACACACACCCTGAGGATATAATATCCAAATTGTGAGTTTAACGTGATGCCCAAGATGGCAACACAGAGGACAACCCGAGGCAAAAACTGGGTCTCACCTAACTCAGCCTTTAAAAGAATCCTTCAGAGAGGTAACATATGGAAGATGCTACACAAACATTGCATACAACTGCAACTTATAAATCTTAGGGTGAATTCTATTTCATCTTCTTGCCCAAATTTCATTTCCTGCACAATGTGTGAACTGAGGTGAAATCAGGGCTACATTCCTGGCTGTACCCAAGTGCAGCAACCTTCTCCAGGCAGAAGGAATTATTTTGCATCACAAGGAAGGTGTGTGACTCCATTAACAGGGGACTAACTGTAAAGTCATACCTCATATCGGGTCTTCACCACAGTCACTGGCAACATGCAAATCCCAGAAACTGCACGAGCAGCGGCACCCAGGAAGACAGACTCCAGGGCTGTGGGTGAACGGTCCACAAGAAACTTTTGCTTCATCACGTACAAAGTGCTGAAGTAAATCCCAACCCCAGGAATACATCTTGCAAAGGACTTCAGGAGAAACGGAAGCAGATGAAGAAAGGAAAAGCTTACATAAGACAAAATGTACTACAGAACATTTCTGAGACTGTTCAACTTGACAGGAAGCTTTGTAGAAGACAAACATATCACTAAAGCTAACATGCTGAGGAAAGAAAATAAGGTAGAAATCATTTATGCCACCAACAGACAAATTATTCAAATTATGTCAGGATTTATTGCATTCCTCAATGTCAGTTTTCTAGGAACAAGATATTCCAAACCAAAATGAAGTTCTTGCAGTTGCCACACCACATTTGCAAAAGTATTCAAATGTTCAGCTGCTCAGGACTGTCACAACCAAATCAAAGAAATTCACAACATTAATTCCTTAAAATAGAATGTAATCTTAATTATGTCATTTCCCTCATAATTGTACAAGAGTTGGCTATTAAATTCAGGCAGACATAATTAACAATAAACAGTGAGCTTATCTATTTACTTATTTTTACAGGTCAGAGTTAAACCAGCCACTTACTGGAGAGACACCCTTCCAGAGCCCCAGAATACTCTCAGTACGAACAACCCTAAAAAGCAGCGTCACCATCCCAGCACGACCAGACCTGAAATAAAGACAGGAACTGAAGAAATGACCTGCTTCTGATCCTTGCCAGATCAGCCACTCCTTTCACTCATCTGTGCATTAACTCATCACCTCCAAGGTGCTCTTCCTCATCTCAGTCTGCTTTTCTTGGTCAATCTTTCCAGGGCTTCTCCATCACCTTCTGTGTTACAAGTTGTGTATCTCACAACTTGTAACACCCATTAGCATTTTTAGTTGCTCACTCTCTTTGTTAGCAGCAGCAGATTGTAGGTTGACAATAGCAAGCGGCATGCATGAAAAATTACCTGACAACCACACAGGATTTTTTTCAGGCAGAGGATACCCCATAAAACTGCATGGTAGCTACTCCAGCAAACACCAGTCTCTCAGATGAGAACAAATGTTCAGGTTACAACTTATTCCAGTGGCATTCATAACCACTCACAGATATTTTTGTTCTTCTGGAGCAAAATAACAATCCTTCTCCATAATATAAAAATACACCTCCTCTTTTACAAAGCCTCATTTCCCAGATTACAACTCTGAAATCCAAGCCCCAGCCAGCAAATAAGGCAGAAGCCTATGGCAGAGCACCTCCAGGCAGACACATCCCCCTCCTCTCACCCATTCACAGAAGGCTGCAGAGCTTGCAGACGTGTTTTCAGCAGGTCAAGGGGTTGGAAGAGGAGCGTGGAACAAGTGCCACTGATGGAGCCGCACACAAAGGCCTTTAGGACTGGATGCATCTGGAAGAGGAAGAATAGAACTTTAAATGGCCATTTAATTAAAAATGGCACAAGAGGAAACATTTCAGCTAATACATGGCATGCTATAGGAAAGAAGATGTGCTGATCCCAGATGCTAAGGTCAGCTGCTTAAGGCACAGGAAGCTTTTCCAGACCTTTTCTGAGACTGATCAAGTTTTATTTGTGGTTTTTGAGTTCTCTGCTTTTTCTGAGAGATTGTTCCAGAATCTCCCTGATATTCGGTGGTTGGTAAGAGTCTTCTGAACACCATATCTACTACCAGCCATTAGGCTACCCTTTGCCACGGCAAGTGAAATAGGTGTCCCCTTCCCACCACCCACCTGTACCTTGGCCGCACTCCCATCCACCTCGGCTGGCAGCACCTCCAACCCTTCCCTCCCACGCCCACACCGCGGTCCCCCCGCTGCCAGGGGCACTGGCGGGGAACCCTGCCCAGACCCAGACCCAGACCCGAACCCTGCTCAGACCCAGACCCGAACCGTGCCCAGTCACAAAC
Organism: Zonotrichia leucophrys gambelii; assembly: GCF_028769735.1. Lineage (NCBI taxonomy): Eukaryota > Metazoa > Chordata > Aves > Passeriformes > Passerellidae > Zonotrichia > Zonotrichia leucophrys. Next base: position 45,193,268 of record NC_088171.1, on the reverse strand, counting down.
CCGAACCCGGCCCAAACGCACTCAAAAGCCCCGCACGGCCTGCTCAGCTGAGGCTGCCTTTGCTGCCCACAGCGGCACTTCTCGGGAAATAATACCGCAGGAGGCACAGAGCCCACTGCAGGGTGAAGATTTTTAGGTGTTTAGAGAGGGTTTATATACCACAAACATATAACGGTGTTTGCTAATGAAGAACGAGTTTCTGCGCGAATCACGACAGACTAGAAAGCACGGACAGATCAGGAGCAGTGTGGGGCACGCTCCGAGCCAGCAGTGGTGGCCCCGAGGTCCGCCCTGACCCACCGTCACGGACCCGTCCCCTCGTACCCCCGAGGCCGCGGAACACGGCGCAGCAGCGCAGGGGGTGCAGCGAGCCCCCTCGCCTCCCACGGGGGCGCTGCCCCAGCCTCTCCACGGCAGAGCGAGCGAGGAGGGCCCGGCGCAGCGACCCGACCCGGCCGGGCCCGGCCCGGCGCAGCCGTACCTCCGCCTCCCGGCCCGGCATCCCAGCGCCGCCCGCAGCCCCAGAGCGCGGCGGGCAGCGGCGAGGTCCGGCCCCGTGCCAGCCCCGAGCCGGCCCCGCCCGGAGCACCGCCCACCCAGCGCATGCGCTTCCCGTAACCCTTCGGTCGCCGCTCCCTCGCTCTGCCGCGGCCTGGAGCCGGGTCCCGTCTCGCCGCTTCTGCCCCGCATCGCGTGTTTGTCACGGCTTTTGGACGTTCTACATAGAATCGTAAACGGAAAAGGGGTGAAATGGATCTCTGAAGTTCATCTAGGTCCAGCCCCTGGGCTACGAGAGGGGACGCCTCCCGCTAGACCACACTGCTCAAGGCTACATCCAGTGTTGCTTTGAACACTGCTTGGTGTGGGGGCATCGACAGCTTCTCTGGACAGCCTGTTCCAGTGTCTCGCCACCCTCACAAAAAAAAAAAAAAAAAAAAAAAAAAATTCTTCCTAATAACTAAATAACTAACCTAAATTTCCTCTCTTTCAATTTATACCTGCTACTCCCTGTCCTATCATTGCAGCTCCCGATGAAGAGTCCCTCTTTGGCTTCCCTGTAAGGCCCCCTCCAGATACTGGAAGCCTTCTATGAGATCCCCACAGAACCTTTTCTTCTCTAAGCTGAACAGTCCCAATGCTCTAAGCCTGTCTTCATAGAACAGGTGCTCCAGCTTTGTGGCCTCACCTCCAACAGTTTCATGGCCTGAAGTTGGCGTTGCCAGAATTTACTCAGTTCCAGCAGCTGTACTCTATATTCCAGGGCTTTGTGCTGTATCCAGCAACTGAGCCCCAGCGCACTCTGTCAGACATGGGCAATGGGAAGGGTCAGTTCATAACTGACAGCTTTCATGTCTTCCCTCAGTTCACACCTCCCACATCCCCACAAAACCAGCTTCCTATGGGTACCCACAGTGTTGTTCAGAAACCTGAGATGCACACTGATGCATCCTTACCCCTGTTGCTAGTGTTTCCATTTGCTCATCCACATCCTGGGCCCAGAGCAGAGGTAGGCTGGCTTTCCAGAGCATTGAGGAAGTGAGCACCAAAATGAAGAGTTTCAGTATTAGACCTGTGCCAGCCCTGAGACTGTGGCTTTGCAGTACATGCAGAGCCAGACACTGCTTATCAGCAACAAAACTGGAGGAGCTGGGAGGAGCAAGTTAAGGCTTTGGAAGCTGCTTTTCTCAGAATTGCCTGTTTGCTGGGCCTTGGCCAAGTAAGGAATGACATGTCCAGAACGTCATGCTCCAGGTGTTCCGAGAAAGAAAACCCTGTGTGCAGCAGTAACCATTATGCATAAACTACTTCCTCTCCTGTGCTCACTTTGCCTTGTGGCAGTCCCTGAAGAAAGAGAGAACATACTTCTCTGAGAAAATGTAACACACAGGCTCACAAAAGCACTTCCTTATGGACTCCCTCTTCCCTTTGACAAGCTCCTTTCTTGTTAAGCAGTTCCCTCCTTGGGTGAGTGAATGCCTTTCATTTCATTAACTAACTTTGTCTGCTGACTTATGGAAAAATTCAGCTTGTCCCCTTCCCTCCTAGTGCTTCTTTCCCCACCTTACATCTTGCTCCACTGTGCACTAACACAGATACAACATGCATCCTCACAGGCTGCATAGGAATCTCTGCTCCACTGCCTGGAGCGCCTCCTTCCTCTCCATCTTCACCTGCTGTGGGCTCTGCAGGGCATTTCTTTCACATATTCTCACTCTGTCACAGCTGCTGCTGCTGCACAGTGTTTCTGAATCACAGAGGCACTACCAATATCACCAATGGGCACAGCTTTGAACAGCGACAGGGCCGTCTTGGAATCAGCTGGGACTGGCTACTGTTGAGAGTTTTTTGCAGGACAATGGGCATATGCAACGTATGCACAATCCAGCCTTCATAGAAACTGAGTAAGGTCACAATGCCCTTGAAGGACACGAAAGAAGAAGAACACACTCAGAAGCAGATGGTTCAGGATGCAAAGGCAGGCAAGAAAACCGCAGCGAGACACATGAAGAAGAAAAACTAACTAAAATTAACTGAAGTATTAAAATGCTTGCGTAGAAGGATTTAACCAATCATTTATTAGCTTGAGGCATGAACAATAGAGAACAGTATAAATACAGCTTGCTTTTTGCAATAAATCAGCTTCACTTGATCATTTTGATCATGGTGTGATGTCCAATTACTGATCCTCCACAGGGTACTACCACCACGGGGCAGATTCTGGCATCTTCACACATCAGGCAGCCCTGCATCCCTCTTGCTACCAAAACTTTTCTTTTTAAGCCCAATCTGTTATACAATTGATTGTATAAGGAAGCTGTCTGGGATATATGTGTCATTTTGAAAAAGCCCCTTTGGCTATTTCTTTTGGCGTGTTTCTGGCTGTTCTGGATGGGATTGGGTAAGTAGATTATTTAGAGGGGTAAGCTTAACTGTATTAAGGCTGACAAACTCAAGTGATGCATTTGAAATGTTTCTATATGGAACTGGGGATGGTGTGGCTAGATTCACTTCCTCCATATCTTTGGGTAGAACAACAATTGACATTTTTGTAGTTTTCTGAAGCCAGATGGGCTGCAACAATATTGACCAAGTGGCTTGCATCCCAAGAAAGAGCTCATCCAGCATGAAACCCTGGCAGCAACAGCAGTCTCCGGGTTATTACCTTGCTGTGGAAGCCTTTTCTTCCTTAAAATAAGCCTCATGATGAACGAAGAGGTGAAACAGAGCTGCTGATCTCACACATCTCTGCAGGGATGTGCCTCAATTCTGCAGGGATGCCCAGCAGAGGGAGCCGCGTCCCTGCATGTCGCTGTCCTTGTGCTCTGATAGCCTGTCATCTCTATTTAGGAGATGAAAGATGAGAGGCACAGAACTGCCAAATCCCCGTTTGGTGGACACATCTTTTTCCACATTGAACAATTCCTGGTTGTTTTCTTTTCCACTTTAATACCAAGAGAGTTGTGAGTGCCGTTTTAATCCTGCATTAGGGCAGTGGAGATCAAGCTTCAACACTGCCAGCAACTGCCTGTAACACTGCCTGTAACAGAAGATTGTGTTTCTGGTTTTAATTCCTAGTTTCAGATTTTGTAAGAGTTAATACCCAGCAGAGCTTGGCTGTCATGGCTTGACTCACATGTAAAACTTTGACCTAATGTCACACTGCCCACCACGGCTGAGGAAAGCCATCCACTGCTACACATGCAATAGTTGCAGATTTTCTTGGTTCACAGAAATTTATCCCTCTGCCTTTGGAGCGATGGTGAGTGAAGGTGGACATCCAAAGAGTTTGAGAAAGGGTTTGAATTTCCATTTGGAATGGTTTGTTGAGAAACAAACCATTCCAAATGGAAATTCTAGCATCGCATCTACGGACTGATGCCCAGTGAGGTACTCTTTGTTCAAAAACAAACAAAATGATGATATGACTTGTTGCAGACAGGTAGAAATATTATAAAAGAAAGGTCTTTTTAAATGTGGTTTAGGCCCTGCTACTCTAGTTAAGCTAGCAGTAGCTTCTAAGTTCCCATAAGGAAAAGTCGTGAGAATGAAGACAGCACAACAACCTATTCTAGTAAGAAAAATAAATTTGCACCTGTATAAACAATAGATCTGTCCCAGGAGAATCAGTGAAGAAAATATGTCAACAATCCAAGAATAGAGAGATTTGATGGAAAGGTAAAATGCCAGTTATTAACTAATTAATTGAGCAAGAAAACTAATAGCCAATTGGAGTTGAGCACAAGGTCTGTGAAAAGTGTATAAAAATGAATTATATTAATAAAGAATTGGCTTTTTCTGCTTGAGGAAACTGAGTCCCATCTGTTTATTAATGCAACATGACTTGCCTGAATTTCAGTAATGCACCAAGCTCTAGTGAGGAGCAGCAGTATTTAAGGAGATAACACACACTTCAAATGCTCCCTGTTGCTCAGTAGGGCTGCTCCTTCCCCTGTATCTTGTGTTGTGGGGAAGATTAGGGACAGCTGTGGGATGGAGGCTGTGTTGGGTCTGGATGTGGTTGCAGTGGGTATGTGGTAGGGTTGGTGAGAATTCAGGGCTGTGCAGGGCTTTATTTCAGTGTTAGTCTGTGAGAGCATCCTGCAGCATGCGCGTTCTGGGAAGAAAGGTTCAAATGTACTTGGCAGTGTTAGGATTACAGTTGGACTCAGTGATCTTAAGTGCCTTTTCCAACCTAAATAGCTGTGATTCTATGATCATTTCCCTTAGGTATTCCTGTCTGTGCTCGGGTGGGTGCGGGGGGAAGGTGCCTTCCAAGGACAAATGAAATGTTAAAGCAAACATGGGGCCCTTTGCCATTGCAGGCTATTGGCAGCATTGGGCCATCCCCGTCAGCCATCTTCACCAAAAACCCTAGGAGCAGGGCAGAGACAGCACTACTTACTCTCTCCTAGACACCAGAACTTCAGAGCAGGGACAGCAGGTGCAGGATATGCAGGTGGGAGACAGGAGCACTTCAAAGATGTGGAGGAAATTGCAGATCTCTTCCACTGAAGAATGTAAATGCTCAAAATGAAAACTGTGATCATACAGAAGATAAAGCTGACATTTCCGTTCTGTGGGTGTTAAGTACAGAGGCTGAACTCACTGGCTTGAGGTTTCATACATCTTTAATGTAGCAGTGGTCACACAGGGAAAGCGACTTTAGGACTGTGCACTGCCACAGTAAGGACCTTACCTGCAACTTGGAATTGCAGCATAAGCTAAGGTAAATATTGCCAGCCTATATACACAAAGGTATGCCTGCTGCTTAAAAATACGTGATATAAAGACAGGTTTTTGCACTGTTTCAGACACAGAGTTGGATTATGGAGCAGAATTTGACAGACCTGCTGGGCAGCATTGGCTCTGAGGACATATTGGTGAGTCACTCCCTGCCGGGCTCTCTCCTGCAAGCTAGGGCCATTAGCACATTTTAGAGGTTCAGTTTTTCCTATGGGACACAGTACTGGTGGAGATAGTGGGCATTCAGAAGAAATCAGTGTGATTGTTGTTCTCTGGAAAGAAACAAAACACAGGGTGAAAATATCTTTAGCTGATGACACTGTGCTTGTGGAAGAAAAGTGTCCTTGAGGGTAGAGGTAGTGCTAGGAGTGTCCTATGGAGGACATCCTGTCAGGGACGCTGCTATCCATCTTCTTTAATTGTTTGCTGTCACAAGTACTGCCCTGGGGGGTGGGCGAGCTGCGAGGGGCTGGTGAACAGGAAGGGGATATGCCACTGCTGCTGATGCATCCCATTTCTGGCACTCAGCTAACTGGAAACAAAGCTTTTGGGAGATGAGTGTTAATATGTCAGTTTCTCCCTGGGCCATGCTCCCTTTCCCCTTTCAGAAGGAAACATAAAATAGGACCCCAAAACCCATATCAGGGGCTCTCAGCCTCCTGGCCATGCCCATGTTGTTGCTGGTTTGAGGATGGTCCCTGTCTCTGGCCTCAGTACCCTACCTGGACTCAGGCATGGGCCATGGCCCCACATGGTGGCAGCAGGAGGATGCTGGTAATCTCTACTACCACCACAGCTGTGTTTTCCTTGATCTCCTCTGCCCCTGTGATGCCCCAGGATTCATCCTGGGTCCTACAGGGGGATGGCCAGTCACTCGTGTTCATTGCTCATTATACCACATCTGTGGCACATCTGTTTTGTCCTCATGTAGCTTGGTGTGAGCTGACTCGTGCCTGGTATATCTGCTAATGTGGGATTTGGCTCATATGAATTTCGTTGTCCTTGAACAGATGAGTTACATCTCACCAACACCTAACTCCTCTGCAGCCTATGAATATGCCTTGTACTACTCAGAACTACACATCATCTGCAATCCTGAAGGTATTCCAGCATTTGCATCTACCTTATTTCCAGTGCTGTACTCCATACTGTTTGTGGCAGGCCTCGTGGGAAATGCTTTGGTTGTTTGGATTCTGACAGTCTCCATGAAAATCAAGACCATGACTGACGTGTATCTGCTGAATCTGACTGTCTCTGACCTCCTCTTGATATTCTCCCTGCCCTTCTTGGTTCAGTACTCCATTGTGAGCCAGTGGACTTTTGGAAATGCACTGTGTAAAATTATCAGCTCAGTTTACTTCATTGGTTTCTACAGCAATGTCTTCTTCATAACCATCATGAGCGTTGACAGGTACTTGGCCATAGTCCACTCCCTCCAGGTCCAAGGGATTCGGACAACTGCCATTGGGTTTATCACCAGTCTGGTCGTTTGGGCAGTTGCCATTTTAGCATCAATGCCAGACTTACTTTTTTTCCAGGAAGTGAATGACAATAACCAGATTAAGTGCCTCCCTCACTATCCTGATGGCCACAATGGCTGGAAGACTTTCAGTAATTTTTTAGTCAACATCCTGGGGTGGCTAATCCCTGTTGTTGTCCTCATTTTCTCCTATCACAGCATCTTGAAAAACCTTCAGAAGTGCCATACCAAGAACAAGTACAAAGCAATTAAACTGGTTTTTATTGTTGTCATTGTGTTCTTTCTCTCCTGGACCCCTGTCAATATCGTACTGTTTTTGGACTCTCTGAGGAACATGTCCATCATCGATGACTGCCAGACAAGCCAAAGGCTAGACCTAGCCGTGGAGCTGACTGAGGCACTCTCCTTTGTCCACTGCTGCCTCAACCCAGTCATCTATGCTTTTGTGGGTGAGAAGTTCAAGAAGCATCTCTGTGACATTTTCAAAAAATCTGCATGTTTTCTGTCGAACTGCAAAGGCTACGGGGCTTTCAGTGGGCGCAGCCTGGACAAGCACTCCTCTCTGCACACAAAGTCCTCACAGTTGTCTTATGTTGGCACTGTCTTGTAGAACAAATCCAAAACTATCATCCTGGACAGGTGACCTAAAATTGAGAAATCCTCAACTGTGCATCCACAGCCATCGACTGTTTGAGCAACCTTTTAGGACACGAAAAGTAGAAGCAGCTGCTTGGTTTTGCTTTTATTGTGGTTGCTTTTGGTGTTCTCACTTTTTAGAGGTTTTTTTTTTCTTTAATCATCCTCCCTTTCCCTTGGCACCTCCTGCCTTGCTTGATTCATGAAATTACCAGCAGACTCCCACACTGCCAGAGCAACGTGGAGAGGTACCTCAGAAATATACCATTCCCCCTTCAGACTGAGTACTGAAAAGAGCTGTTTATGCTTCCAAACCCTGGACACTTGGCCATTCCTTCTCTTGTCTCAGCAGAGTGTGATGGCTTTGTGAGCAGGGATGGGACTCACTGCAGAGGTAGAAACTTGCTCTTTGGAGGAAAATGGGGCCCAAGCTTAAGGTGTCATGCCAGATCTGAACAGTGCTTCCAGCCCCAGAAGAACTTACTGAGCGAGTAATTGGATAAGCAACCAAGAAATAAATGCTGTCCATGTTTTGGTAAAATCAATATCAATTAATATCTAGGTATGATCCTGATCATCCTGACTCCCTCTTCTACCAGGGCCTGCAGCTTCTTGGCTGGAAGGGTTTGAAGCTGTAGCTCAGAAATGACACTGTGAATGTCAAGCAACAGCCCCTATGAGAATGAATGAGTGCTGTAGGAATGGATAGAGAAATTGTTACCAGGAAAAAGGCTGAAGAGTGGAAAAAATAGTGGGTGTGAACTGTCACATGTCACTGTCAGGGGACTTTCTGAACAGTTTTGAACTTTTTGGACTGGTAACTTGTGTGCCAGTGTGGTCACTGCTCTTGAGCAAGCATCTGGGGTTGACATTCCAGTTACTGTTCCAACTTGGAATGACTGATTTTATATATGTGAATGGCTACCCATTCGTATAGATATATCTATATGTATCTGTATGTATAGAGCTATGTACATATGCATGCATATCTGTACTTGCCCATGTGTGTATATATACACAAATACACACCCATACACCCATATATATACTTTTATATGCACAAATACTGTTAGATAAATGCAATGGTTTTCTAAAGCTTTTTGTTCTCTTCTGTTTGTCCCTACAAGATAGCACCATATTTTAAGTTTCATAATAAAGACACTGTGTGCAGTATAATTGCACTATCTTTACATCTGAGGAACCTGTTTCATCGTTATTTGTGTCACCATCTGTATTTCATTCTGTCCAGACAGATCTACACAACTGATAGTCCTTCCAGCTGCCTATTCTCAGCCCCCTCTTCAGTTCAGCTGCTGCCTGGCACAGCAGTACAGTCTCTACCTTTCAGATGCCTTACTGCCAGCCAGGCTTTTTTGGATATGCAAACCCTCAGGTTCTCTAAAAAGGGTTTCACAAAAACTCAGGGCAAAGCCAAAGGGTGGTGGGCAGGAGGGTGGCACCAACTCTCTCCCCTGCAGGTTCACAGTGTGAGCCCTCTGGAGCACAAGAGCACAGAAGCACAAGAGATGGGAATGATTTCTGCAGCCTCAGCAGCCTCACCCTGCGCCCCTTGTGCGAGCGCTTTGGGACAGGGGCTGGAACCCATTTGCCCAAGCTGGCAAGATGATGATGGCCTTTCTCTGGTTGCTGAGCATGTCTGCTGGGGGACATCTTCCTCTGCTCAGAGGTTTCATTGATTGCTGTTATGTAGCTGTTGGAGGGAGGCTGTGATCCAGGGCTTCCCCACAAGGACTGTAACCCAGTGGCATGAGGGTAGCCTAAACATGCAGAGCCTTCTTTGCAGTCTTTCACTTTTTGAGCTCTCACTGGAGGAAATCTTGCCCTGTTGTTGCCACAACACCTTCTAGCAAGGAAGCAAGAGATGCTTTCTGCAGCTTAAAGGGTTTTCCTGCCAGAGGCAACTGGGTTCTGTTTTATCTGTTTTATCAGCAGCAGCGGGAGCTCTGAGTTGGACCTGACCTCAACTTCTCCTCACTGCCCAACTGCTTTAAGCTGGTACTGCTGCCTTCCTGTGCAAAGGGAGAAGGTGATACCCACATCTGGGGAGTTCTTTGCTGGTAGGAGCTGCCCTGTGTTGCTCTGGGTGGCCAGAAGCACTCCTGTGGGTCACAGAGCTCCTCTGCTTTCTGAAGGGATGAGCCTGGAGCAGTCTGCTGCCCTTCCAGTGCCTGTGAGAGCATTGAGAGCAGACGACATCTTCCTGTATCTGTGCAAGCCGACAGCTTGAGGAAAATTCCAAATTTTAGGGTTTTTTCAAGAGCAGGGATCTCAGGAAGCTGAAGGTAAAGCATCCAGCACAGCCCCAGTGCCTGCTCACTTACTTGCATAAAAGGTACCCAGCATAGCAGTTCCACCACAGCTGTTCCACCACAGCTGTTGTATGGCTCCTGCTCATATCTGCTGCTTACCTTCACGTCCTGATCTTGCTTTTTCTTTCTGCTGAGATAATGCAGGTTAAAGAGGATTTGGAATGATGTTGGCACATGAAACAGTCAGATGTAATCATGTTTTGGCTTCTGCACATCATCTTAAAGCAGAGACCAGAGTAACTGTTACCCACATTCAAGCTTAAACCTAAAGTGCATACTTGTTTTCTTTTGATTTACTAGTGTTACTTGCACCAGAGGGTTCCTTCTACAGAGGGTCTCTTAGAAAGATGGAGACTTTGTCTGATGCCACTCATGATGCTCTCTGAATGTCTGGCCTTGACAGGCTGGAGCACTGCAGTGGCACCAGGGGTGCTCATCACTTCCCACACTGCAAACATGTGCAGCAGTTGTATGGGCATGTTTAAGGACCATGCTGTTCAACTACAGCAGCAAAAAGTGGGATGTAGGAGGGAGGACATGCCAGCTTATGATGTTGCTAGATCCCTCAGAAAATAGTGTCAAGTGGGACCTAGCAGGTTATTCCATTGTCTCAGCTCTGAGCTGCAGGACTGCCACTTTAGCACAGATAATCATAGTCTGTTGTCCCAAAACAGTAAAATATCCTGGAGTAAGAAACTAGTCCATATCTGGCTTTTTCTGGCATTATGTTGAAGCCTCCTTCCCAAGACAACATGAGACAAACTTATTAAATCCTTGGCAGAATCTCTGGCCTTCAGGCCACTTGTTCAGGCCATTGCATGCAGTTTGGGGATGAGGATGGGACTGACTTGGTGCTGTCTGGAGGAGCCCTGCCAGCCAGCAGCACAACTCTGCCTCTTTCTGTTGTGGTAACATCCAACTACAGCTGGAGGTCAGAACCAGGCAAAACTTTAAGGAGGAGAAAAAGAAAGGTTAATGAAGGGTATTTGCATCCCACTATTCTCTTAGCTGAAGGATGCTCCTGTGCAGGGATGGGCCTCTGCATTAGCATACATGAAACTGCCCAAGCCTGACTCCCAAAGTTAATTGTATCATATCCAGGAGAATCCTGTTTTATTTTCAGCCTCTTGAAAACACATTTTATACATACAACCATATGTGTACCAATTATGAAGCAGCATGGAAATTGCTGACTGTGCCAGAAGAGGGTCCAGAAAGGTGCCTCATGTCAGAAGAAGAAAAAACCCCATGTCTTTAGCTATTCTGTCCAGGTATAAAAATAGTTTGGGGAGTTGAAAGGTAATTATAACTTCAGTCTGAATATATCAGGTTTAACTGTAATGTGTGGGCTGATATTTATATTTGGTTAACGTACCTTAAATGTTAATGTCCCTTAAAAGGCAGCAAGTAATAGTGGGCAAAGCAAAGCTGCTCCTGTAGTGCGTCAGTTTTGACGCATGACTTGTGAGCAGTGTGCTTCTGCTCTAGGTAAATCTGTGTTTCTGCTGACTTGGCTGAAATGCCAAAATGTACGGAAACAGGTCACAGAAATCCCCACCTCAGAGTAGCACTGATTTGGGTTCCTCCAGCCTCTGCTGACGTGTGTGTCTGCTGGGGCCTCATTCTGAGCCCACATAGCTCTCCGGGCCTCCGGGTGTCCCTGCGGCTCTGCTGTGCTTTCCAGCAGCCAGTGCAATGCTGGCGTCAGCAGCTGGGTCAGACTTACCACGCTGGATGATCTCTGTGCAAGAGAAAAGTACCACCGGGCAAACAGCAGTGCCAGCTGTGTCACCCCAGCAAACAGCTCTTCCTCGCCATGCTCCGATATCCAGGCAGATTTCCCACTAGCATTAATGGATGTGCATGCAGGTCTGCATTGCCAAGACATTCATCCCTTTCTTCACCTGGCACCCTTGGAGGATGTGCAGTCTCTGTGATCCTCCACATGCCTGAGTTCAGAGAAGGTGTGAATGTGCGTGCAGAATGTGAGGATGGACAGAAGGAATGAAGGAAGGACAGAGCCCTGGCCTAACACAGACTGCCAGGACATTGCAAAAGTATTGATTGCCCTTGGTGTTTGAGTCAGCACCAACCTTGACTGCAGCCCGCAGCAAGGTAAAGAGATCAGTGTAGCAAGAAATGTTTGCAAACCAGCTGCCTTTCCTATACAACAAGGAGCAGAGGAAACAGGCCTCGTTCCCTAATGCTCAGGTATTCAACTGGGCTGAGGGCAAGAGCAATGCTGGGTGGTTTCCTTGGCTCTTTGTCCATGCTCACTGCAAGGCAGGCAGCATTTCCAATCTCCTCTCTCCCTATGTCTGCATCTGTCTCTGTACCCCTGCACATCTTGCACCACCATCTCTGCGCATCTCGGTGTCCCCAGCACCACCCTTCCCTGAAGTGTGCTCAGCTGCAGAGACAGGGGCGGTGCTGGTGCAAATGTACCCAACAGCTTCAGCCCTCATAAGCAGCACAAGGGAGGCAGAGGGGAGGGGGGGGAGGGAAGGAGGGAGGAAAGGCATTTCTTTATTCAGCATTTTGAACAGCAGCTTGCTGTTGGAGTGTGGCTCTGCAGCCATTCCTCCTGCCTGGATGAGCCTGGGAGGGAAGGAATGTGGTTGCCCAGCCAAAGGCTTCTTCCCATCTTTCTTGGGCCATCTTTGTTGGAGCTGACCTCACGAGCAGGGCAGCCTCACAATGCGCTGTGAGTGATCAGTTAACTCAGGTACACCCTGAAACAGGTGGGTCTGAGTAACTCACAGGCACATCACCTATCCCAGAGGAGGAGGACACCTGCAGGAGACCTGGCTGAGCCTCTGCCACCTCTCCAGGGCAGGACAGCACCATATCTGTGTGACAGCTGGAGCTCAGGATCACAATGGGGTCACCAAGGCATGAGTGAGCCTAAGCACTAAACTGTTTCAATTCCCCTATCCCTTCTGTGACATTTCTAATGTGGGAACAAATGTTTCTCTTAACTTTTGATATCTGTTTGAGCCACGCTCCTTCTGCTTGTAGCAACTGTGCAAACATTCAGCTTTCTGTCCCTCTTCTCTTCAGCAGCCCTCAGGATGAAACATTTTCATCCCTATACATGACTTCTCTCTTCCTCACTGGAAATTTCTGCATCCCCACCTTTTTAATGTAGAATAAATGCAGCTCCCAGTGGTAGCTGGAAAGACACCAGAGCTCAGTTGTCTTCTTGCATGTCTGCAGAACAATGCCATGAAGGGATGAGGCTCTATCTGCTGGATTTTGTCTCAAAAGTGAGGCACAGAAATGATTTCTGTGATTTTTGGATGTGTCTGTGTGTGAGCAGCTGGTGCTCACATCTGCACCAAAAGCTGCTGGCTGGGCTCTGCTGCAGGACAGCGTGGGAGGAACAGGACCCCGATGTGGCAGGGGCGCAGTTCCAGAAGTGCCTCTACCCCCCTGACAGAAAAGATGAGAGTTTTGGAGAAATTATAAGAGAAAATATGTCCAGCAGGGGTCAGTGCAGTCACGGCTATGGTGTGCGTCATGCTGCTGTGCCAAGCTGAGCAGTTCTGCATCCCAGAGATCCTGTGGCGCTCAGGGGCTCCATCCTGGGACGATGGTGCAGGTACCCCCAGGCCACTACTGTTCTCCATTGGCCCGCAGAGGGGACTCCAGTGAAACTCTTGAGAACCAAGAGAGCCTCTTTTCACCACCAAAAGCGCCCCCATCAGGGTTTCCTGCATGGCAGCAAAAGCAGAGTGTGCCGGGGAGCAGCATTTTGATCCTTCAGACTAGACATTTCTTTACCGAGTGCTTTAGTCCACAAAGCTTGAACTTGCCAGTGATACTGTGCAAAACCCTGCCTCCCCAGGCTGACCTGGCAGCCTGGCCACAGAGCAGGAGGAGATGCCAGTGGTGTTGAAGTACCTCTGGTCTCCCAGATATTGAGAGAAATGAGTTTTCAAATTTGGAAGGCCACTCAGAGGGAGGTGGAATAAAAAGAACAGGGTGTTTGCCCCTCTTTATCCACAGGGTCCCTGCACATACCTCCTTTACTCTTGATTTCTTCCTGAAAAATCATTGTGTGCCTCCCAGCTGGGAAGGCAGCACACTGCACTTAGCCCTTCCCAGGAAAAGTCTCTCTGATTACAAGGGATGCAATGTCTTTTTTTTTAGCTTGGAGAAACAAAATATGTTTTCATCTATTGCATATGGACCTGAATGAAGATCTTTTCAGCAGCTTCCTCAGAATTTTTTATTCCTGAGCTGTCCTCAATATGATTGAACAGAGGCTAAAGATGGAGAGCAGATATATGGTTGATGTGGCAGTTGCCTTTCAGGTGGTATTGGTTTCACATCTCTCTATGCTGCACTACGAGTGCACACCATAATAATGAGTAGCACTCTTATCTGGGTTTATCACTCATAGCAGAATACAGCAGAATGCCTTCTGTGTCTCCCAGGGATGCCTGCTGAGGATCTCTGTGAGTCAGCTTGACTTGGTTTTTCTTTAATTGCAGTCTCCAGATAAAACCTGTGTGGGTAAAATTTGGCAAACTTCATTTCCTTTTGAGGGGAATAGCCTGCTCTGTGCTTGGTCCCAGTTAAATTCTGGGCACACAGGAGGAAGAGGTTGATGACCACCTTCAGGAGAACCCTATTTCTAGGAGGTTCTTTCTACCTGGAAGTAAGCAATGCCTGGGGTCAGCCTCTCCTGCTGTTACATATGGGAAGTCCTGACGCCCCTTCTTTTTGGGTTTTGCCTGCAAAGATCTACACCAGAGGTACTGTGCTGAGTATTGGTGACCCAGGAGTGGGTGCCTGTCTCCATGACAGTTCCTGAAAAATCCCTTTGCCAGGACTCCTGGGAAGATGAAAAGCCTCAGCTTCTCCATGTTTTGCTGCTCCGGAATGTGATTTGGAGAGTGGTTTACCCAACATGTGAATTGTTCTTTTTATTTAATGACCAATCCCAGTCCAGCTGTGTTGGACTCTCTGGTCAGTCATGGGTCTTTATAATTCATTCTTGTCTAGCCTTCTGATGTATCCTTTCTCTTTATTTAGTATAGTTTTAGAATATAATAATATAATATAATATAATATAATATAATATAATATAATATAATATAATATAATATAATAATAAATCAGCCTTCTGAGAACATGAAGTCAATTCCTCATCTCTCACCTCATCCTGGGGACCCAACACCACAACAGGTGCCCACCAAGGTGAGGGTGGCTGTGTCTCTCTGGGTTCTGGCCATGTTTTACAGCTCAGCAGCAAACCAGCATGGCATGTGCAGTGGGGAAGCTCCTGCTGGTCTCTCTGTGCCTTCTTTACAAGGCTGAGGGAGGTGGGGGCTGGAGGGACACAGCCCTTCATCATCCCCATGAGGACATGGGAGACAAATTTAGATTTGGGTGTCCTCTAAACAACAGCACATCTACAGACACAGCAGTGCTGCTCTGATAGTATTAGACTATCACTGGCATTGAGGAAACCTTCATTCAACTTTCTGAATCTCATGATTCTCACACAATGAGAACATTTTCTTAGTACCATCTACCAGAAATGATCTTTCCGAAAGTTAAACTTGGGTAGTCATAGATCCTACTTTCAGGATGTGGGGAGAAACCAGCCTTTTGATGTTTTCCTGAAAACAGTGCAGAGTGCTTTACATCTGTTTTTAAAGTGGTCTGCTGGTACTTGTCAGAGAAAAAGGTGAGTTTTGAAAATTCACTGCTCTGGCCCTTTATAATTCCCTACCCTTTAAACTTTCTTTCCAGCAGTGTATCTTTGCTGTCCCTGGCTAACACCTGTCCAGGAGTTAGTTCCCTGATTATTTCCACAGGTGCTTGTCCTGGCTCACTTGGCTGACATCACTTGCATATTTTGGCTGATGTTGGAGGCCCATGGTTTGACCTTAATTACATTGCTATGTAGCTGTTGGGGATGTAACATTTGCTAGATAAAGCATAATACAGTAAAAAACCACAAAATGTGGCAGAAATACCAGAACTGAACTTACATGAAGATGTTTGCCTGGTAACTTGCTAATCAATCCACAAGCAACAGCTCAGGCAACCTGGAAGATACTCTCCACCCACAAAATCCCACCAAGGTCAGCCTGCCTGAAGACAGCACAGCTCTGCCTTTTGGGAGAAGGCATTTTAATCTCCCTTGACTTTTGAGGCAGGGGCAGTACCTGGGGGTGTTTCCAGGACTGCATTCCATGTGTCCTGGGGGCCTTGGTACTGGTGCAGCAGCCAGCTGCATGCAATGTCTGTTTCCCATAACACACCCACTGCACATCCTCCTGCCCTGCTCCACCCCAGAGGAGCTGCTTTTGTGTCCAGGGGTGCCTGGCAGCGTGCTTCACAGCACCCAAATTGTGCTGCACTCATGGTGCAACCCTGAGCAGGATGCTCAGGTCAGGGGCCAAGAAGGGTCCTTGATTTTTGAACATCCCAGTATTTTAAACCTTCTGACTCCACTGGGCTGCAAAGAGAGAATAAGCTTAAAGCCTTGTTTACAGGCAAAGGAGGGGCACAATGTATCAGAAGTAGAGCCAAGAATTTATTGTGAGTTCAATGGCATTCTCAAGGCTCCAATTGTTACCAGTTTAAATCTGCTGGTTGCAGAAGAACAAGAACATTATTGCAGCTTCAATTTTTTGCACACACATAGTTTCTATCCATTTTCCTGGCATTATGCTCACCCTTATCCCTGCTCCTTTGAGTCCTAAGGCTGGTGGTTGTGGTGAAGTGAGGTGTCAGAGAGAGCTGTGAGCACCTCCAGTCCTTCCCTGGGATGAGTGCAATGTTCACCCTGATTTTCCTTATTTTTTTTCCTGGATCTCTTTTGGATCGTTTTTCTATGTTTTTAACATGCTTCTGTACCTTCTTCTCTCTTCACTGGTCTATACACAACCTACCATTTTACCATCTCCAGATCTGCATTTTTTTTACCTGACCATCAGTGAGGTGTGTAGTGCCAGTGCCAGCCTGTGCCCCATCTTCTACCATCCCATACCTGTGCTCCTCTGTGCTGCGTCCTGCATCCCCACAGCTCAAGGACCCTGCTATTGTACCAAACTTGTATTTCTACACACTGTTCTGTGTCTGAGTGAAAAATGTCTCATTCTGCATAGAATGGGGGAAACTAAGGGAGTGACAGCTATCACATGCCGCCGTGGCACCTCAGGCCACTTCTGTCTCTGTGCAAATCCTGTCCCCTGTAAGCACTTCTGTCCCTCTGAGTGGCTGCATCCTACTTGGTGATTTCACAAGAAGCCAGCAGGACCCCAGCACAGCACATCAGTGCTTTCTCAGCTCAGCCCCAAAGCTCTGCCCAGGAAGCCAACACGTTCATGTAGGCACGAGCATTAGAGAAGAGGAAACATACATTTAAATCCAAACAGGCTCATCTGGAAGAAAACATTGATTTTCAATGCAGCTATGAATTAAGGTAAGAGACAATTATATTTCCCCTATAATTTGACAGAGCAAAATGAGACAAAAGGGTGTCTCATGAACTTAAGGAAATTCTTCACTGCTTAGTGCTTGGAACCGAAATGATATTTAATTTGGGTAAAGATGATGTGGGTACTGTTTACAAACTGTGGAAGTAAAAAGGGAAGCACTTCTGTTAACGAAGTGAGCCAGGGCAGATAAATTTTACTCAGTCACTAATTATTTGTGGCATCTTGTGGTACGAGGAATATTCACCCTGGGTAGAAATCCTCAAGGTTAGTAAATGCTGATATATGACTAGTGTGCAACATTAACCTAGAAGGACAGAGCGAGAAGATACCAGCCTTCTACTTCATTAGTAGCTTTTTCTTTGATGTCTGCAGAGATTGCACAACTCACCAGCATTACTTGCTTCTAGTTTTAGTCAGTGAACCAACGTCCTGATAAAACATCACTGATACTGAAGGACAGCCCAAAGGAGAAAATCTGGTAGAGTCAATAGAAAGCACCTGATACAGACAGACCAGCAAGAGAGCAATGGAAATTAAAGACATTTCAAAGCCCTTACCTTTCTGTATGGCATACTTGATTTTCCTGTGACTCAGCTTTCCACAGGAAAGATGTTACATGAAGATGTCTGCCGGTTTGGGTGAGACATTTGAGTAATGCCACAGTGGTGGCAACCCACTGAGTACTTGTGAGATATAAACACAGATCCACAGCAGTGGTTTCCAAAATCTGGTCTGCTGGGGCGAGCCCTGTGTGCAGCCAGAGGCAGGGAACTGGATGACAGGATAAAAGAAGGCAACTGCAATGAATCAAAAGGGCTTCAGCAGTACAGAAAAAGTCCAAAAGGGAGAAAAAAAGGCTAAAATTTGACAAAAGACAGCACATAATAAATTGAGACTAAGTCCCATAGAAAACTTGATATTCACAGGAAGGAGCTGGCAACTCCAGAACATAAATCTCAGCCATACATAATCAAGAAGGTTTAATGTGCTCTGCTCTCAGAAATGATGGAGAAGATGATTTAAAAGATCTCCAACTGCTGAAGAGCTTTCTCCGATTTCTCAGGGATGCTGAGGCAATTTGAAATTTGGCACAAAAAGGGGTGGGGGCAGGAAGCAAATAGATGCCACAATAAAGGCAGCGAGAGGACAGAACCAACAGTAACCATAAACAATTACAAACAGTGCTCATAGCTACAAATAATCACCTGTTTTTGCTGTCCCTTCAACAGAAAATACAAAAGAAATTTGAATGCTTCTTCAGAAGAGAAAGCCTGGGAAAAAGAAATACTGAGGAAGAGCAGGTAAGAGAAAACACTGGGAAAAAGGTCAGCTGTACATTTGAAAAAATAGATACAGAGTGCCTGAGCAACTGTGCAAGCAGAAAAGGCAATTAGGGGAACTTACAGGTTAGATGAAATTACTGTGAAATAAGTTTTCCAAGAAAATCCTGATCCTGGCAGTCACCATCCAGTCACCATTGTCAGATGACAGCCCCAACCATGCAGTTTCCTGGGGGCAGCTCTTGGGAGGGCAGCTGCTCCCTCAGCTCTGCCACTGCTTCCCCAGCAGCTGAGTTAAAGTGCTTCCCAGCCTCTGTGAGGACCAAAATAAGCACTGCTCTACAACAATATCACTATTTACTGAATTTCCTATGCCCTGGCTGATCCCTGGCAGCAGGGCACTGCTGGGAAACCATCTCAGGCTGCAGAAGCTCTGCAGAGGTCCCTTGCCTCTGGTCATAGGATCAAGACCACCCTGAGAGACATGGATGCAAATTTCAGAACCATTTCAGTGATTTTTGAACCTCAATTTTAACATGCAGGGGAGACACGGGAGTCTGAGTCGCACTGTCACATCATCTTTCCTAAATGCATCGAGTCATTTCTGAAACAGCTTCACGTGCTCAAGAGACTTGCTCATGCCCTGAAACATGAAACTATTCTCTGCTCCATTGAGTGTGCAGGCACCAAGGCTCCTGCATATCCACCCTGGCAGCCTCAGAGGGGCTTTGTCCGCCCAGAGCTGAGATGAAACCACTGAAAGCTTCGGCTCCCTCTATAAATACACCAGCAACCACAGGGGAGAGCTGCCAGGGGTTTATCATGACTTAACTTGGACCTGGCAAACCACGCGCTGCTGCGGTGAAGCTGTCCCTTCCAACTGGCTCACTGCCAGTCTGCCTGGTGGGGCAAAATAATCAGCGAGTGGGGGGATGTTTCTGGGGGCAGGATGTGCCCAGGACACCTGGGTTCAGTGCCCTGTGCCTGCTTTGCTGTAGTGGCAGCACAAACAACCTGAGTGAGGCCACCAGCCTGGCCAGTGCACTGAGGGAGCAAGGGCAAGATCTTGTTCAAAATAATGCCTCTGTTGTTGCTCTGAAAGACAGGTGATGTAGCCCTTGACATTGGCAGAGACATCCAGCAGAAAGTCCATGGTTTTGGGTGTTCTTTATAAATCTTGAATACACCTAATTTTGATGTGATAGGCTAATATAAATCTTGTGCTCTGATTACTTGCTGTTACCTCCAGGTATGCATGGAGCATCATTGAGAAAGCACTTTCCAAAACTGTAATGCCCTAGGCAAAGGTGAGAGAGACCCTAGGGATTTTGGACTCTGCATTATCTCCTCCTGCCATCCATGATCAAAGTCTGATCTTTCCAAGTACATTTTTCCACCAAAAACCATTGGTTTAAGTTTGTAGGTTTACATGCTTCTCATTTTCAGCTAGTGGTGTCTGCTTCTAATTTAGTTTGTGGTATTGGTGTAAAAACTGTAGAACTGGATCAGGGAACTGGCATTTTTAAAATATCTTTGACCTAAATACTTTTGTAAGGGGATCCAAGACTTTTACAATATTCAGTCATGTTCTTATCAGCAGTGATTTTATTGCCTTCTATTTCTGAGTCATTTACTTTTGACACTTTAAGTGGCCTAATTCTTTGAAAGCCTCAGCATCATGTTTCTGCACCTTCAACTTCACCTTAAATTGGAAAATTCAATAACAAAGCATCCCAGAGAGCTACTTGTTTTTAAAAAACTCATCCTCAAATTACTGGGGGAAGCCTCCATAAATTAAATTAATTACCAAATTGAAAAGCAATTATTAGGTTTGCAGAATTCTGATGGGCTACAGAAATAGTCCAGTTGATCTGATAGTAAATGATAGAAGAAAGAAGAAAAGCCAAAGAAAGACATTTCCTCATCCTAAAGTCATTAAGGAAGAGCTGGAGGGACAGCAAGCATGTCTCTCCACACTCACTCAGGAGCTGGGGAGGAATGACAAAATAACTGGTTAGGTGGGCAAATACACAGGTTTCAACAGGGTGGTTATTTGATAATAACCTCTCCAAAGTGTGCTGCTTTCTTTCCACAGCTATCACGATAGCCTCACTGCTAACCCCACACCAGCAGCTGCTCCCTGGTTTTCACAGGACCCTCTTCCTTCCAGGGCTCACACCCCAGGATTTGAGCTAGCTGGTGCTGGGCAGAGCTCAAAGGGTTTAGCTTTTACAGTCATTTATCAGCAGGAGAGAGTAATGGTTGTTCAGAGAATTGTGCCCCAACCTGATCTGCCTCCCTGCCTGTCAAGGGCTGTAGGATTTAATCCAGCACCCTCCTACTGAGCTTCTCCACTATGTCTGGCCTAAATCCATTTCTCAAAGTGAAGACCCTCAGACATGCAAAAAATGTCCTTTTCCTACCTGAAGTCTGTTCCAGTCATTAGCCTTTCACTATTAAAAATGTTCATCTTATTCCTGTCTTGCATGTTTCTGGTTTGAGTTTCCCTGCATCACTGTAAAGGATACAGTGACGCAGGGAATCCCACTCAAATAATTAGCAAGATTATTAACACAAGCAAAAGTGAAATCAGATGTTACCAAATTGTTCCTGCAGACCCTGTATCAAGCTCTGCTCTGCATCCCTCTTTTGTTCCTTCCCTCATGGAAGCTCTTTTAACACCTGAGGGTTGCATCAGCTTTTCTTGCAGTCTAGTTTCCTCTCAGATATGCCCCCCCTGTTGAGACATGGCCTGTGTTGTTTAACTCCCAAGCATGTCACTTTGGTTACATATGGCTCCATTAGGGCCAATGTGAATCATCCAGGAAGCCCCAGATTATTCAGATTGTCTGAATCACTCTCTAGTCCTGTAACCCTTCTACCACGTGCCCCTGCCAGCTCTCATTGCCAGTGTGCTTTCAGAACAATGATGAAAACACCAAAGAGTTTTTGGCTTTCAACTTGTCATTTCCACAGACGTTTTTCAAGCAATATTCCCAGTTCAGCAAGGCTTCCTCCATGGATGTCTGTCTTTTGAGATCTGATATCTAACTGCTCCAAATCCCATTGCAATGCTTTGTTGGTCTTTCTTTGGGCTGGAGACGTGTTACCAAATAAGCATGCAGTGCAAGTCAGAGCTCCCATTCACCCACACAGCTCCCTTTTTCAGCCTTGCAATCCCATCAAATGCCCAAACTAAAAATCCTCTTCTACAAAGTCACACAGGTTGGCCTTAGCTGCTCTCTGCCCCTTAACAGTTTAAATTCATTTTGCCTGAGTTAAGGGTTAGGTTAGATCAGCCCTCTCACCTTGCTTCCCACTTTCAAAGGTCTGCATGTAGAGGTGGAATAGGGAAACATCTCCCCACTTCAGGACTGAATGAAAGACTGAAATTTAAGATTTAAAGTAACTGCATTTGTTGGGATGGGCTTGCTTTCGACCTTGGCTATTTAACATGATCCCAACCAGCTCCACAGGCCATTGCCTATGAATGGAACCACCCTGACCTGAAAAATAAACTAAGTTCATTACAGGAACTAACTAGGACTAGCAACCAGGCTCCATCTCTGGTTAATGTATTAACCCTAACACCTACGTTTGGGGTGGTGTATTATTTAAACCATGGGTAGAGGTGTCTGTGGCAGTCTAATTTCTGTGGTAGCTGCTTGCCAGGGTGTTCAAGTTTTACCCAGAGTGTTATCTCCTCCTAGTTCTCACCCAGTTCTGGTTATTTACTTTAATCTCTTTTCTTTTGTGCGTTAGGAGTGCCACCATATCTTCAACATTTCATTTGGAGGTGCCTGAGGTCATCCTTGTGTTCTTGCTGAGAATCACCAGCTGGTAAGAAGCAGGTGGGTGTAGTTACAAATGCGAAAAAGCAAGAGCATTTATATTTGGGTGGGGCCATGGCAGCTCAGATCTAAGGGTGTAAAAGGGATATATGCGCACCTGTAGGGTTTCACAAGGTTTCTCACAAAGCCTACAGCTTTCCAGGGCCAGCTGATTCATCAGGTTATTCAGGGTGCATTGAAAACATGTTTTTCCTAGCATGAGAAAAACATGTAAGGATCACTCAGAAATGCTGACTAAGGTGTGAAAATCTTTGTGGGGCTGAAATACTTTTATTAGCATATTGTGCAAATCTGAAGCGTGACCCTCTAGCAGAGGTCTGGATTTGGTCATTGTTTTCACTTCTTTTAATTTGGTGGTAGGAGCAGCATGACAGGGAGGCAAACTGCTTGTTGTAAAGTGTTGGCAGTAAAGCCTGTAATATGGTACTTGGTTAAAGTGCCAGGGGTGACACCTGGAAAGAATCTGATATATCTGATATAGCTAGACATACAAACAGTATTTGCTCTTATGTCACCCAGCCTGGTGCCAGTGTGGCTTGAAGATTGAAATGCAACTTCTGTTCCATAGAGGAGTTTGCAGAGCTCTCGCAATTTCACTTCCCTCTGTATTTCATGGGGTGCACATGGTGGTTGGGTTGAGAAACAGGGGTCCTGGTCTTGCAGACTTTGGTCTTTGAGGTAGCTACAAACATGATTAGGAGCAGAAGTGTTTGTGAAGAGTGGGGTGTAAAATTGATGGGGAAATCCGGAGAGAGAAAAGTGGTTGAGCAGTTCCATGAGAAGCAGAAGTGAATCTACTATTTCCTGTAGTCAGCAAGGGAAAATATCTCATGGAGAAACCTCAAAGCCTTGCAGTCCTCCTGTGTCCTCTACACTCTTCAGTTCACTTTGAACGTGAACATTTATTGTAAGCATAAAAGAGAATATTGTGTTGAAGCTGATGGTAAGAAAGCTGCAGCGTGTGCTGCAGTGGACTTTGGGAGGCTGACAGAGAATATGTGACAGGAAGGGATGGAGGATGGTCAGATCTAAGTTTCTCTCTTTAAGGTGCAATATCATTTCAACACATTATCCCTGTCTGGCATGGGTTGGGTTTTGGGAGCCCTTTGAAATTTGCAGGCCATCCACTGAGTATCATCAGTTGAAACTGAGCAAAGTGGTATCAGAGGAGCTAAATATTCAAACAGTGCTGGTGGCATTGCCTGTGCAGCACGAGTGGTGCTGGAAGGATATGAGTGACTGCTGATAAATGAAATCCAGGAGACACAGAGTGAATTAGCCACAGACTGCCAGAAGATTCAAACATCAACGTCATTTTAGTAAGTGCAGTCCTTGCTTGCCTCTGGACATGCAGTACACAGTCTTACCTTTCCATTGCTGTAGGTACCACAGACCCCACAAGCACCCAAACAAGGGTAAAGGAAATAATTTGCTACTGTAGAAATAAATGATCCTCATCTGTAAGCTAGAGGAGATTACTTGACTGAAAATGCATTTCAGGAAATATCCCAGCACAAGCAATGTTTCTGTTTACTTCACTAAGGCCAGGAGTTTCTCCTGTACATTTGTGTAAATGTTCTCCAGTGAAGAAGGTTGCCATTCCCACACCCAACTCTCTCTCCAGGCAATGTCCAGTTTAGAAGTCTGTGCAGAATTCTGCCAGACCTGAGGGCTAGCCCCTGGTGGGAGCTGCATTTCCTTATTTGTGTGATATCCTGTGTCCAACAGAGCACAATGAATTCTACAGACACATATGGAAATTCTTCAGACAAGCTTCCTTTCTCAATTAAGGGAGCAAGCATGTTAAAAACCAGCATATCTCAAGGTTCTTAGAGAGGAGAGTAAAGCAATGTGCATTTCCTCTCTCCAGAGCAGGGATTTCCCACTGTGAAGACAGTCAGGGCAAGCACCACCC
This sequence comes from Zonotrichia leucophrys gambelii, assembly GCF_028769735.1. NCBI lineage: Eukaryota > Metazoa > Chordata > Aves > Passeriformes > Passerellidae > Zonotrichia > Zonotrichia leucophrys. Next base: position 45,169,072 of record NC_088171.1, on the reverse strand, counting down.
AACAGCCCTCTCTGGATGACAGCATAATTAGCAAAGGTGTTAAGGAGATACAAGCAGGCTTTGATCAGTTTTTTCCTCTTTGTCTGATGAGACTTCTGGTTGTCATATCAGGAATGACATGTCTGAAACAGGAGCTGACTTGGCAGAGAAGAAGCTGGAGCAGTTTGCAGAAACAGCATGATCTCTGTCTGGCATTCCCACAGAGTCACAGGGATAGGACAGGACTTCTGGAGGTCTCTCGTCCAAACCCATGCACAGAGCAGGGCCAGCTGAGTTTCAAGTACTTCCAGGTATTAGATCCCACAACCTCTCTGGAGCCCCATCCTGGTGTTTGCCATCATGGCAAAAATTTATTTTCAATACATTAAGTAATGATTTCCCATGGCTATTGCTATTTATTCCCCTGAGGAAAGTTGTCTGCTTCACCTTTACACCTTCTCCCTAAATCCCTCTTGAGACACCTCTTGTTCAGACTGACCAAACCCTTCTCGTGGGCCATGTGCTCCTGCCCCAGTCAGTCCCTTGTGCAGCCCTCAGCCACTGCTGCTTGAGTGCAGAACCAGCTGTGGAGCACACGAGCCCACAGAGAAAGGCGTGGGCTCTGGGTGCACAGATGGGTGCAGGAACAGCTCAGTGGCAAAGAAGTTGGGAGGGCTGACAGTGACACATATTCAGCACAGGAGATTTGGTACCCTGCTGCTTTTTCTGCATACATTTAATCTCAGAAAGAAAGAAATCAGGATGGGACAGCAGAAAATGATGAGTTATTGAGATTATATGTGATGTCTCCTGCTCATATCTGTATCACTCAACAGAGCAGATAAAGAGATGGTAACTCTTTATTTATGTCACCAGTAGAAAATAAGTATCTTGTTTGCAACTGCTGTCAGCTTCTGCCCCAGCACCTAAGCTTTTCCAGCTTGTATCCCTTTACCTGTGCTGGTTACCAGAGGCTGGAGAATTGAAGCCACTGTAATCCCTGTATCCCTTTACCCGTGCTGGTGCCAGATACCTCCTCTCCAGAGGCTGGAGAATTGAAGCCACTGTTATTTCCGGGCTGACAGGCAGGGGCTGGACAGACTCTGAACGCAGACTTGGCTCCCAGTTCAAGTGGATAGATACTGCAAGAGCCGCTCTGCCCATGGGCGTGCCTGCCTGCTGCAAACAGCTCTCTCCATTCTGTGCCCATGCCCCAGAGCTACCAGTGCTGAGACAGCCTTTTCTAGCCCACTTTTCCTGTATGTGAACCACAAAGATGTTAGAGTCTGTAGGCAGACATTCAGGTTTGAACATTCAGGTTAAAAATGTTTTAAAATTGAGAGCCTGCATTAGACAAAAAATACACTCTTTAAGATATTGCTACAAAATAAGAGGCCAGAACTTCACAGCCAACACCACAAACGATGCTCTGGCAATGAGGCATTAGGGGAAAATGTCAGTATGGTCACAGTAGCTACTCATGGGGAAGATTGTTGTAGTTACCACCATGTCATAGAAAACTGTCTCACACCTGAGGACATCTTTATTTCAAGTTCAATTTTGAATAGCTTTTTTGAAACAGAAGTTATAAAAACTATTGCTGTTGCTGAAATGTGGATTCCAATCACTTAGCTGTAAGTGTCAGGAGTCAGAGTAGCTATACACCATCAGCACCCACTACTGAGCAGTGTGTCCATGCTCACCTTATATCCAGGAAAAGAAGTTTCATCAGTGTGGTCAGCAGTCTGGAAAGCAGTCTGTCTTGTCTTGAAGCAGATTTGGCCTGACCTGCATTGGATGCATATGCACTGCTCTTAGTTGGCTGTATCTCCCACTAAGAGGAGAGGTAAACATAGGCAGCCTGTGGTTACTGAGATGAGTCCCTTCTGTACAGGCAGCGGGGGGTTCCTGTGAGAAGATGTGGCCAAGGGGTAGTTGTTAGTTGCAGTTTGGTTATCACTGACCTTTTCTTTCAGTCTCAGCTTTAACAGGCCGGTTTGGCCATGTAATCACCTCCCTGGGCTTCTGGACAGTGTATCACACTCACTTTCTTTCATCTTCTACAGTGAGACCAAGTAATGGATACTTCCCAGCTCTTTACCCAACCAGGGAGCAGACCAAATACAGCAACATCTGCACTCCTAGAGGATTTTTGATTCCTTGCAAACAGAAATCTTTGCAGGGACTTGAACACCACATTCTAAAGGAGAGCAGATGAAATGACAGGTGCTCTGTTTTTGGGTGTGCAGACCGCTGAGCCTAGAGGTTACACACACCTGCACCCCACAGTCTCTTTGGATTCAGCCAAGGTAAATTCCTGGCTGCAGCCTCACAGCCAGAGCAGGAGCAGTCATGAGATGCTTTGTTACTCGAGGAAAAGGGTCAATATATTTTCTCTTCTTTTGATCATGGGATGATTTTTAGAAAAGCCTCATCAAAGACAGGCTTGCTGCCAGCAATGTCCCAATGCAGACTTGCTCCTCCCTTATCAGCAAGCATCAGCTCAGGCCTGGCCAAACTGGGTGCCTTGCACCCTTCCAGCCCAGGGTTGGTGAGAGCGGAAGATGGGGCTGTTGGGGTGTTTATAGGCACTGAATCTGCTCAACATTCTACTTGTGAACTATCGTTTCCTGCCAAGCACTGCCCACAGACCTTGATCGTGGTGCTGCCATGCATCTTATGCACAGCTCAACCAGATCTCAGCTCAGCTCCTGCTGCACTTCAATAAGTAGGGGCTTATGTGACAGCCCTTGAAAATCTCATTTATTTTTTCTTATTCTAAAGACTTAATTTTCAGTGAAGTACATGCAACAGCAGAGTCTGGGCTTTTGTCATAACATAACTACCACCAGCTCCACAGTAATACAACCCTCACTAAAATAAATAGTGACAAAATCCCAAAGTATGCTTGGTGCAGTCTTTCAGTATTAACCACGGCACATACCAGATTGCTCTAATGTTATTTTCTTTACTCTTTCCATTTTGCCTCTAGCCAGCAAATTCAGCATGACAGAAGCCTACTCACAAGCCACAACTGAATACGTTTACGATGAAGATGCTTTCTTCTGCAATAAAACCGACATCCAAGAGTTTGGGAAAATATTTCTGCCACTATTTTACATCATCGTGTTCACTCTTGGCCTCACGGGGAATCTAATGGTGGTTTTTGCCATTATGAAAGGCAATAAAAAAAGCATCACTGACATCTATCTCCTGAACCTGGCCATCTCTGACCTTCTCTTTGTGATCTCCCTCCCATTCTGGGCGTCCAACACGGTCCGTGGATGGACCCTTGGGACCGTTGCATGTACAGCTGTTTCCTCACTGTATTACATTGGTTTCTTTGGGGGAATGTTCTTTATCACTGCTATCAGCATCGACAGGTACTTGGCCATTGTCCGGGCAACTTACTCTCTGAGATCCAGGACAGTAAGGCATGGCCTTCTGGTAAGCTGCGGAGTGTGGGCAATAGCGGTGCTAGTGTCGGTGCCACAATTTGTGTTCTCCCAGCTCATAGAAAATTACTGCATTGCTGTCGTCCCAGAGAAGCTGGAGAACATCTGGCCAGTGTTCTGCAATATGGAGCTGAACACCATTGGCTTTCTCATCCCAGTCTGTATCATATTCTATTGCTACTGTGGGATCATCAAAACTCTTCTGTCCTGCAAAAATCAGAAAAAAGCCAGAGCCATAAAACTGATATTGGTTGTGGTGGTGGTTTTTTTTCTGTTTTGGTCCCCCTACAATGTACTGATTTTTCTAGATACTTTAAATCACTATGACTTATTCACAGATTGCAACCAAATTAAGTCATTGCACTATGCAATGCACCTGGCTGAAACCATTGCATTCAGTCACTGTTGTCTCAATCCTTTTATCTATGCATTTGCTGGGGAAAAATTCAGGAAATACCTTTATCATGTCTGCTTGAAGTACTGTCCATTCCTGTGTTTCTGTGGGCCCTGCAGTCACTACCAGGTCTCTCATTCACTTAGTTATGCAGAAAGTGTGGTGAACAGCAACATAACCCAGAACACCAGTGACCAGGACGGCTCTGTCTTCGTCTAAAAGGGTCTCAGAAGGAGAAATGTATCAATACGTGTCTTCTGCAGGGATAGCAGCCACTGAGAGGTTCCATTTGAGGCTCCATATGAAGAGCCTTAAAGGCTGCCCTGAATTACTGACGTGCCTCTAGTTAACCATTAAATGTACTAAAACAGCAAAGATTTTAAAATCAAAAGCAATACAATATGTCAGTATTGGACATGGAATCAAGAGCAAGGAAGAGGGAAAGTAGAAACAAAAGGAGCGCTCTGTGCCTAGAAAAGGAAGAGAGTAGGGAACCTTTCGAACAGTTTCCTCACTGGAACTTGTGCATGTGTCAGTGTATCTGCATGTGATACTGATGTACGTAGACCTAAACCCATTTTTTATAAGGGAAGAGAAATCTCTTTAATGAATGGTGACTAAGTTTTAGGAGAGGGGAATATTTTTGATAGTAAAGGGGTGTATTTTTGATGCTATGTATCCATAAGGAAGTGATTTTGTGGTTATTGATTGCAACAAATGTTTTAACTGTGCTTTCATTTGTAATAAAATCACACTGTTTTAAAAAAAAGGAGGCGTTATTTCTGAACATGTGTTTAGTGTCACCTGTTCACTCTGTGTTTATAGCATGCAATAATCAGAGCAAGGATCTCTAATCCATCCTTTAGGACTAGAGATGTGCCAGTGGATGTATGTCCTGATTTCCATTTTGGCTTGGCCTCAGGCAAATGCCAGCGCTCAGTGGAGCCCTTCACAGAGCACATCCCCAGGGGCTCTGACCAGTGGACATCAGCAGCCTCTGGAACAATGGGAGCTAGAAGTGTGGGTTTGGATGTCCCTGTGCTTGGCCCAAATACAGCACAATCAAGCTGAGCACAGAAAGTCCCTGCCTCTCACCCATGCCCTGCTCGCCACATGTTGTAAACACCAGCCATGACTACACAGACAATGGCTCTGGGGACAAAATAATCACTTGCCCATTCTCCTTACCATAACCTTCCTCAGGATTTGGGGCCTCTCCCACCACAGCTGATTCCGTCAGGGAAAACTGCAGTTGTACCCAGACTTAATGCATCCCAGAGGACACATTTCCCATGTGCACTGCACAGCCTCCAAATATCCTTGTTACTCCTGCAGTAACAATGCACTGGGGATGCAAAATGTCCATCAGAGAATGGAGTCCTTTACCTGGGCATCCCTGTCATCATCTGCTCCAAAAGTAAAGGAGAATTTGTTGGCACTGTGGACTAGAGTTAGGGGAGTGGAAAAAGGAACTGTTGCCAATAATGAAGCTGACATCACCTTACAAGGAAAAATCAAGGATCAGTCTTACAAAACAAGTCCATGACAGGAACCCTATTTCTGTACACAGATGGAACTGGTAATATGTCAAATCTGAAGAAACACTCTCACTTTTGAACTAAAACCAAAAAGTTGATTCAGACTGTCAGGGGGAGGAGTAGGGCCTTTCTTTGTGGACCTTGGTACCACCTTGTTTCCTAGAAAATGTGCAGGAGAGTGTGTCCATTGAGCAATTTTTTCCCATAATTACACAAGTATTCCATTTTTTGCTACTGAACATTCATCACAATCTGCAGTAAAAAACCCAACTGACCCCAATGTTTTACTAAAGCTATTTGTATTTGATGGAAATATATTCTCTATGCTCAACTTTGTAATTTTCAGTTATAAGTAGTCTTCCAGACTCCAGACTTGTTGTCTAAGATTAAGTGTAGCATGGGTGTCACCTGAAATTAAATTATTTTTCAAAATTCAGTCTGCCTAATCAAGTGATATAAGGCAACTTTGTTTGTCACTCCCTCCAAGAAGGTGGTATTTTAAGAAATGGTATTTTTACAATGTTTTTTAAGGAAATGCCAAGATGTGCAGAAAGAAAGAGGAAGGCTCTGAGACTAAACAAGAAGTTATCAGCCTGAAGTCAGCCTGAAGACGGTGGATTGCCAAACTGAGCAACGCAATCACGCTTGGTTTATTTAACTTCCCTTTGATTTTTCAGACAATGGTGAGTTACTGAGAGGGAAAAGGAAAAGGCACCTTTAAATATGATCCATGTGCTGTCTGCAGAATGGAAGGTGAAAACCCAGAGCTTGATGCCAGCTCTCCAGGAAAGGAGAGGTTTTTGCTGCTTTGGCCCAGTGGTTCCCCAGCAATGCTATCAGCAGCACAATGTGTCCCTCTCCTTCCAGATGCATTCCCTCTGGCAGGGCAGACTTGCTACTGTGAGTCAGAACTGCCTTGACAGCCCTGGGTCCCCTGCAAGCTGCCAAAAACCTTCACTTCCAAGCTCACTTCGCTTCTGAAATCCTGCACTCCTGTCTTCTCTGTCACACTGTGCAATGGAATGCTTCCAAGGATTGCCAGCATAACATTGTCAAGTTTTATGCCATGCATTTACAAGTCATTATGGTTGCCCTTTAATTTTCTTGGTTTTGTTGCTCAATAGGTGAGCATTTGTATGAGATCAAAAACTTTAGGTGGTTTGTAGGCATTTGGCTCCACCACAGACTGCTAGTTTTTGCATGTTCCTCCTCATAGGAGCAGCAGTAAATCTTTGAAAACCCAAGTGAAAACCAAAACCACCATTTTCATTTTGTTTGTATTAACAGGAAGAGTATTCTTGTAATTGTTCTTTAAAAACTTCAGCACCCATGGTACATACCTGTGCTCTGAGAGCAGCAAGTAGCAAACTTTACCAGGTCTGGGTTCCGCTGCAAGCTGAGACAGGCATTGCTGCCCTTGCTGTGCTGCACCATTCAAGCCTGGCAGAAAGTCCATTGATGTCTCTTTAAGAACTGGACTTTCAGTTAATTGTAGCCTTTTCTTAAAGACCCAACTTCTCTTTCAAAACCTCTGCAGCAGGGAACTGGTGTTTTCTAACTGCCTGGTTGGTTTCTGACCTGCAAAGCTTTTCTATGTACAGCAGTAATAATACATTTATCCTTAGACTGGATCAACACATCCCTGAGGAGCAACAACATCCAGTTCCTCCCCATTATCCATGAGAAAGTAAATAATTCTCTCAGTATGGGATAAAACCTTTTCATCTGCTATAAATTAAGGGCAGACTCTTGCTTACTTAGCAAGTCACAATTTACACATGGAAATGCATGCACACTTGTATCTATCCACGGAATAGAATTTAGATGTGCAAAAAGAAGGTGAGGAAATCTCTGGGTTTGGGGGGTGGGTGTTGGGCTTTGGGGTTTTGAGGTTGATGAGCTATCTTTGCATCCTAATTTTTCATTATTATCAACTTTTTTCCTTTTTGAGAATCACGCTGACACTTACTATAAATCTTTTCCCAGCTGGGTTAAGTTTGAGGAACTAGTAAAACCTGAATCCAAATGTCCTTGGCAGGTTCATGACTATATTTCATGTTCTACTTAAAAACAGAATAAACAAGACCCATGTTTAGCTGAACTGCTTGCAGTGAGCTACATGGACATCAGTATTTTTCTAGGTGCCACTGTGAATGCACCTCATTCAAATATTACAACACAGTTCCAAAACAATAGGATTTATATTTCTTCTTCCTTTTTTTTTTTTTTAAATTTTGATTCTTGGGGATTTTTTTAACAAAAAAACTTATGCAAAAAGCTTAGAAGTGCAGCTGGTCAAAGCATCAGTTTGGCCTAGGAAATTGCTCAGCAGTGAAAGCTGACATTTCCAACACTGGCACCAGAAGGACCAGTCACAATCCACATATTTCCTTTGGGTTCAGAATTTGGTGGAAGTGGATTTGAAGTCCTGACCCAGGGTAGTCTGAAATTTTAATGATGTTCTTCAAAGAGAAACTATTAATGAATTAATGGGTTATGGGTTAAGTTCTGTCATTTCTGTTTTGTCTCTATAACCTTTGTGAGGTCCCTCACTGTGATCTTGTGAGTGATATAAGGCCCTAGTCTTAGCAGGACAATGAGGGAACAAGTCTGATCTATGCAAGTCCCAAGTCCTGCTATCACTAAAAAAAAAAGATAATTTTTCAAACAAAATCTGAAGTTACTATCTCTACCCACTGTTGCTTTTTCAGGTCCCATCTGGTAATGTCTTTCCTCTGTAGTTATAGCCCAAGCATGATGCATATTTGCCAAAGGCCATTAACACACCACTTCTAAAATAGCCACTGAATGAAATATTTTCTGTATTAAGAATATACCTAGTCCTGCTCAAAGTTTTACTGTTTGCACTTCAGTTTCTTAAATCTGTAGGACACCTGAAACTCTAATGAAATTCTGTGTCATCCAGAGTTATTATTTTGAAATTGAAGTTCAGTAATGAAAGCAAAAATTGAGAACTATTTCTAACTATTAAAAATGTTTTTCTGACACTTAACCACATACATTTAGTTTCTGTTGAAGTTAGCAATAATTCTGCTGTCACTTGTAAGCAGAACTTCCTAATTTATTTCGTAGCCACTGTTAGAGCTTGGTTTTCACCATATACACACCCAAACCTCTAGATCTGTGTTTTGCAGGGTCAGTGTTAACACATTGTTTTCAAAATGGAAAAAAAAAAACCACCAATTTTTCCTGTCTGATTTTGCTTGTTACAATAATATGTATCACAAAAATGTTTATATATTGCATTTTTCATTCCTCTCCCGAAAGAAATACTGTGAAACAACTCCCATTGGACATGACGAAAACGGTTTGCTTTTGAAGAACATTTTGCATTTACCACATTTCTAACCATGATATTTCAATCAGCAGGAAGGAGCACATGAACTTCGCATCACTGAAGGCAGAGGCTGGTGAATGGAATAGAGAATGCCATCAAGAACTCTGGCACTGCTGTTTCACTATACAGGGAATATAATCCATTTTCAAACTGCTGCTGTCATTTGAACAGTCTGTTTCCCACCCCACTCAGATTTTAAGTCTCTGATAAATTGCATGCATTTGTCACTGCCCCATATCCAGCTGCAGCACTGCCGTCCCACAACACGTAGGTCCAATATGCCAGGATAAGGCAGCAACTGAGAAGCTGCATTTCTCCCATGAGGAGTTCACGTTTAGCTGATCAACTTGCTACATTAAAATTAAAGCCAGCGCCACCGAGAGGCATAGAAATGCCAGCAGAGATTGCAGTGGCCCAGACTTGCAGGGCACATCGGAGGACACGGACAAAACTGAAGAAGCAGAGCGGCGGTGGCTCCTGTGACAAGACAGTTCCCCCTGGTGTCAGACACGGGCTGCTGTCCCCATGAGGAATCTCCTGCGCCACGGAGCAGGACGGTTCCGTGCAGGTAATAGCTGCTTGAAACCCTGAGCTGCTGCTGCCTCAATGATTTTTCCAGTCTCCAACCAAGTAGGAGCAAACCAGAAGGAAATGGTAAATCTGAAACGCACCTGGAGCAGGTTGTTGAACCACCTTGTCCGCAGCCCTTTGCCCCCCACTTCACCCCAGGCAATTGCTGAGCAACATAGATCAAGTTCATAGATCCCAGTTTGGCCACAGCTGGAGCACAAGGCAAATGGGAGCTTTTCCCACAGAAAAAAGGCAATCAGCAGTGCTAATGGCATGTAAGCATCCAGGCTTGGGAAGCTGGCTAAGTGTGCCCAGGAATTGCTTCTTCAGCACTTCCTAGGGATGAATGAAATGAAGGATGAAGGAAATGAAATTTCCTTTGGGGAAGGGTAACGAAGTCTTGTTGAAATCAATTGATTTCAATGGGAATCAATTAGGCAAACTTTGGTGCATGTCCCTGCACTTCATGGCATGCTGTGCCTTTTGATGGTTTTGAATTTGGGGAAGATTTTTTCTTTTTTTTTTCTTTATGTATCCATTCCATGTCCTTAATATTTTCCCCTCCAAGTTGTGTCTTCCTCCTTGATCTTTTCCCCTGCTTTTGCAACATATGTGAGGTTAGTTTGGGCCTTTTTTGGTCTTTTGCACTGCAGCTCATTTCCTTCCAGACCTCTTGCTTGTAGTCACAAAATCCCTGGATTTTCTATTTTTTTTGTTTTTTCAATTGCATTTTATTTGATCATATCTCATTTCCAGAGTCTTTCTTTTCTCTTTCACAAGATCCCGTTTCCCTTCCTCAAAGGAAATTTCATTTCCTTTGGGGAAGGGTAACGAAGTCTTGCGATTTCAATGGTGATCAATTGGGCAAGCTTTGGTGCACTTGATGGCATGCCATGGCTTTTGATGGCTTTCGTATCACCTACGATTTTTTTTTTTCAGTATCCATGCCGTGTCCCTCATATCTTCCCCTCCGAGTTTTGTCTTCCTCCTTGATTTTTCCCCTGCTTTTGCAAACTCTGTGAGGTTAGTTTTGGCCTCTTTTGGTTCTTTGCATTGCACCTGATGTAATCCCTGTCTATTTTCTTGTAGTCACTAAATTTCCCAAATTTCTTTTTTTTTCCTTCAATTTTATTTCACTTGGTGGTATCTCCATTCCAGAGGGTTCCTAAATCTTTCTTTTCTGTTTTGGCCTTCAGTGGGGATCAATTTGGGCAAGCTTTGGTGCATGTCCCTGCACTTGATGGTATGCCATGCTTTTTCATAGCTTTCCCTTCACCAAAGATTTTGCTTTTTTTTTTCTTTTCTTTTTCAGTACCCATGCAATGTCCCTCATATCTTCCCCTCCAAGTTGTGTCTTCCTCCTTGATTTTTTCCCCTGCTTTTGCAACATTTCTGAGGTTTGTTTTGGCCTGGTTTGGTCATTTGCACTGCAGCTCATTTCCTCAGAGACCATATCTTGAAGGCAGTACATCTCCCGATTTTCTGCTTTTTGGTGGGTTTTTTCAATTGCATTTCATTTGATCCTATCTCCTTGCCAGAGTGTTTGTAAGCCTTTCTTTTCTGTGTCACAAGATACCGTTTCCTTTCCTGAAAAAATCAACCTAGGTCTCCTGGTACAGATGAAGGACATTCACTTCACATCTTCTTTGCCCTGGAAGGATTGTGTCTGAGGAGGCTCAAAGCCGGGTTTGCCTGTTTTGGAAATGACAGTGTTAGAGTTTACTAAAATTTACCAGGTCATAACCCCTAAGTGGCTTCAGTGCACCTCTGTAGTGAGTCTCTGCTTTATTGTAGTCCCCCTCCCCCTTGGACTCCTGTGTTAGAAAATAGGTATCCTCATACTGTGATATGCTTTTTCTATTTCCTTTTTTGATTGTTTGGTTTTTTTCTTGTGTTTTTTGTTTTGCATTGTGTTTTGGTCTGTTTTTTGCTTTTGGTTTTTGGGGTTTGTTTGTGGTTTGCTTTGTTTTGATTTTGTTTTTTTTTTTCCCCAAGAGAGCCCTCATTTGAATCATTAAGGCTCGCCCTCACTTTGTCTCTTGTTCAGTTCCTTTTTCTTGGTCCCATTGCTGAGCCTTGCTCTCCAGATCCTCCTGGTAGTTCAGGTTTCAGGAAGCTACGGTGAAGGAATGGACAAAATTCAAGTTACAATAAAAGCAACACAGAATGCCCAGGCCAGGGTTTACAGTTCAAGTGAGATTCAGAAGGTGCAGCTGTAGACAGTGGCATATGTCTTTTTGCACAAGGCTAACAGCACCTGGAGCCAAATATTTCCAGAGTCACCACAGCCTTTCACTATCCCTGTAATCACCCTAGCTCACACAGCCCTGACTGAGTTCATTCCATCATTCCTTGTGCCCATCTTTAGTGTCAGTGCTATCTTTGCATTTGCACCAGAAGGTGGCATTATTAAACTCTGCTAGACCTGAAAGTCATTCATGGCTAAAGCAGGGCACCCCAGTCAAGCAAGTGGAGTCACTGATGAGCAAGTACAGAGTGTAAAAAATATGTTTATGAAAAGTAAGAAAAAATTAGTCATTACATTGTGCTGATGGAAGAAACATCAATTTCTCCAAGGTTTTGTTTATTTGCTTGCAAGCAAATGAAAGTCTGTGGATATAAAATTAACTACAGGCAGTTTCACCAACAATTCACAAAACACATCAGAATATCCTGTGAGTCACAAAGATGACAGAGATGCTCCAATGAAAACTTTTTGTTGTGCCTGTTACATTTTTATTTTGGTGTCCTGAGTGGTTTCCCCTGCTACTACAAGTGAGCTGAATATTGTATAAGTTGGCTATACAGATTGTCTTGAACATGCCTTGCAATGAAACAGCTTTTCCATGGGATAACACAGTGCCTGGGCCTTGGCAAACATGGAAAGATTAGTAATCATTAAGATAAGTATTAGTTCTTACTTTCTCTTGATCCTCTGCAAATACCTTAATTCTTTTAACTAGCCTCCTTTATATTACATCTGCCATGGAAGGAACAAGGCAGGAGAGAATTTAAGATGCAGATGTTCAGGATAAGGCCAGTCATTTAATAAGCTTTTAAAGGCTACCAGCAACGGAAGTGTTTGTGACTTGGGGGCACCAACACAAAGCACACAGAACACAAAGCCTTTACACCACACTGCCATCCTTCCTCTGTATCTAAACTCACCACAAAAGTGGCCTGAGAACACTTCTGCTTTCACCACTGCCTTTTTAATTTTTTTTTTTTTTCCGAAAGACCAGCCTTTAAGAGGACCTCATAGTGATGGCTGAGACATTTAGAAAAAAAAATTTCAATCTCGGGTATCAGCTACTCCTCAGAGTGGAAACAGCGCAGACTTCTTACCTACCTGTAGAAACTGCTTGGTGACATTTAAGAGATCACTGAACATGACAAAAAAGCTCCCTGCTGTGCCATTTCACATTTAAGAAGAATAAACTCATCACCCCTAAAAGTGTCCCTTGATGTTTTTGCATCAGTGATTTTTATTTTAAGCAAAATTCAGCATACAAAATGACTATTTCTGTCATGTTTGAGGTAAGAAGTTTCAGTTCTTTTTTTTTAAATCAGGAGTTCTGTCTGTAGCAGCTTTGCAAGCACAGCATGTAGAAAGAAAGCAATGGAGGCTGAGGAAAAGGATGACTGACACCATTCACAGAATCACCAGTGGAAAGAAACAGTAGAATGCACAGGACTGGTCCACTGAAAGAAAAAAAAATGAAGGGAATTGCAGCTTAGCACTGAACAAGGAAAAGATGTTTTTGGCTTAAATAATTTCCTTGTCAGCACAAACAGCTATCTTAGCCAAAGGGAATGCATGCATTCAAGAAGATTGAAATAAATTGTGAGTGAATCACCTGAGAAACAACAATAGTGGATGTCTCTAAAACTAGGAAATTATTCACTTCCTTTTTTAAGGAACCTTCTCTGTCAGATTGCTCTTTTTTGCTACAGGAAATTTGGAATACATTAAGAAATTACAAGGAAAGGAACTGTACAATGAACTGGTAGTGCAAACACTTTGCTAACAAGGAAGAATGCGAGCTACAGATGTGCAAAAAGTGATTCAAATTCACCTGAATTGCAAAAGAAGAACCCCACAAGGCCAGACAACACACAAAGGAGCTGGCTCCTTGATGGAGAGAATGGTTTGATGAGAAAGGTAAATGTTTGCCCATCTGTGACTTTGGCAGCCTGGATCCTGCACCAATCCACATAATCAGTCATAATACTAATTCTTGCAATAGTTGTCCCTTTTATTTACTGTCATCTGCTTCTCTTATGGGCCAGCCTCTTCCAAATGAGGACTTGTCTGAATAATCTGTCCCTGGCCAGCACTGAGATCAGACAGAATGGATGGTGCACTGGCATATCAGTGGTAAGTATCTACTTAGTGGGTTAGCCAAATGTCTGTCTCCATTTTTTCCTTGAACAAAACTCCTATGCCTCCTGTAAAATGGCAAATTAATGATAAGACTTCCCATAAAAGATGGGAGGGGCTGAAATAATCTTTTGGTGGAAAGCAAAGTTTTTTTATGGTATGGGTTGTTCCACGTTTTGCTTTTTTTATTAAGTTCCTTCCTGTTGCAGCTAATGTGCCCCCACACAGACACCATCCCATATAAAAGGTTAATCTCCTTCCAGTCAGGCCAATCAGGTTTGGTCCACCCTGTGATTTATCTGGCTGCTGTCACATATCCTGATGCCATTTAGTAAAGAGGTGAAATGACCTCTTCTTCTCTTCCCCTGCAAAACCTTGAGTTTTACAGCAGCATCACTGAGAATGCTTTCCCCTTCCCCTGTAATCTTGCCATCTCCTGCCAGTCTCCTTTTCTTAGTCTCTGCCAGGTTCTCCAAGAAGCATCTGAAAAAGACAGGCTGCCATGTGTTACAAGGGAACCTCAGAGCTCCCCCACTGGAGACTGCAGTTATGCTCAGCCCCTTCCACTCTTTTCTCTCCAATCAATTGCAGGACCAGCACTCACAACATCTTTCCTCTATTTTCTGCATTGTCTCATTTGCTCAGAGATTTCTTTTGGTTGTTTTTTCCTGTTTTCTCTCCAGTTTTCCATGCAGGCTCTCCCAGGGACTCTGTTCATTGGTAAGCCATCAGAAGGTAATCCAGAATTCATTCACATCCTCTTGATTTTCACGAACTGGCAGATAAATGTTTTAATCTTCGTTTTGTGGAGTTCACACATCATAGGTTTTCAGCATCTGTAACTGCAACTGTTTTTCTCTTTTTTGTGCCTGAGCATTCCTCTTTCTGCAGAAACATTCTTGCTCAATTTCCTTAAAAAGACAGCTCTTCCCATCTGGCAATTTAGCATGAAGTGAGTTGATATTATGGCAGGTGCATTTGCGACTCAAAAGCCTTCCAAAGAAGGACTGGGCAAAAGGCACTGTGCCAGGTAGGTGCTTTCTTCAAACTAGTGCCATATGGATCATTCTAAACTGGAATTCACATGGCTGCAGACTTTTTCCCTGCTGACAGAATACCTGAAAGATCAGAAGCATGTCTGAAGTGCAGCCTGTGTGCTAAGGATAGGTCTCGAAAGACTGGTGATGGATGATGGTCAACACCTCTCACAAAATGTTGTTGCTGATGGGAAATCATTCCTTAACCAAGCAGGGTTCCTACAGAGTCAAAGAGATTTAATATCTGGATTCAGTTCTATTCACCTCTTCATCTGGAAATCAAGAAAAATCATCACTGATGAAATTCAAAGAAGATATCTAGTTTGATAGAGCTGAAAATAATGAATGGGACAACATAAACATGCAGATGCTTGGTGGCTTATTGAGGAGAAAAAATTTACAGCCAGAACTAAGAAACATCAATGCCTAAGAGAGCATTGTAAAGAGCAAGAGATGTTTTCTTTCCTGAAAAGCATGCACTCATAGAAAGATTTTCTGTCATAGTTATTGTGGCTGAAGAGCTGAGTTTGTGGCTCTAGTGCCACTACATGTCAAAGAACAGATTAAGGTGGCCCTTAGAGAGACAAAAGAACAGCAAGAGGAACAGTTCTGGTTTCCGTGAGCAGACCTGATGAAATGGGTACAACAGTGTTGTCAGCTTATCTGATGTCCACATCCTTTAAGGACTTCTACTAAACTGAAGAGAAAATGTAAGTGATCTGCAGAGCAATAACCAGTACAGGAGGAATATCTCCCAGAGACCAATTTTAAAATCTACAGATCCAGCTTGTGAAAGATGACTGACAAGGTCCTTCCCACACAGTTTGATTCTGGCAAAACCTGAGACCAGTAAATCCTGCATCTCATGCTTCAGGCTTTTCGCATTACATTCACATCAAGCTCTTCAGCCAAACATCAGTTATTGGGCAGTGTAACAGTGTCAGAGGCATATGAGATAGCAGCAAATGGTGTAAATGAACAAAAGCTGCACCTGTGTCTGGAATAACACCAGAGACCAAACAAGAAAACATAATCTCTTGTGGACAGAGATGTCTGATTCTTACTACTCTCACTACCATCTTCTGTAGATTTCTTGTGTCTGCTTCTCATTGCGTATTTTCAGTTTCCCCTGTTGAGAAATGGCTTGTACTTTTTCTTGGCTGGCATTTTCTGGGAAACAGAGGAGACCAGCACCTGCCAGCTGCCAGCACAGCTGTTCTGTTGGCAGGACTCACAACCATCCCTCTTGGCTACCATATGTCCTCTGTGCTCTCTTCTCCCTTCTCACGATCCTTCAAAAGACAAATAAGGCCCATCTCACTCTCAAGAGAGATTCATAGAAGCTGCTGAGCTTCCTACTGTGACAGAAAGCCTCGGTAAACCTCAGCACTGTGCACACTCTGCCTTAGACCACACACACGTGAGCACATCCTACTTATTATTCAGTATTCTGACCACTGTTACATTTTGTCCTGGGCAATAGTAGAAGGTAGATTTGCTGTACATAAAATCTGCAACAGAAGACATCAAGAAAAAAGGTGGTGTGAATTAACCTGTCTTCATTTCTATTTTTAGTATGGTAAGTAGGAGTTAGTGATAAGCAATAGTGATTAGAAGGAACCTTCCCTACACTATCTATACAGCTTTTCTCTTCTACAATTACATAATGCAACTTGCAAAATTAGTTATCTGTCAGAGGACTAGAAACACACTTCCCACACACCCACCAAGTGCCTGCCTCCTCTCTGCTCTCTACAGAGGATTCTTTGATTTTTTTTTTCTGAGATTAAGAAAAGAACAAGGTTTCAGTTGAATGAGAGTTGAGTGACATCTGTGCTTAGTGACATCAGTTTTAATGATTGTTGGATGAAATGAAAATGCTTTAATTCAGTAATCAGTCTCCCAGTGGAAACTGTGGGCTTTTTTAAACATTATGTGTTTAATTCTGTTTCTGACTTAAAGAGACTGTCTCTGATGAGCACAGGAGAGAAGTACTTGTGATACAAGTCTAAGGAAGTTGAAGCTTCCGCTAAGAGACACAGCTACCTAGTGATATCTGCTTTTTACATCTGGAGAACACTGCTGTGTGGGTAGCACCTCACTGGCAGAGCTACCTGAAGAAAAGCAAGAGACTCTGCACCCTGAGAGCAAAGAAGATTCTTCAGCTCATCTGAGAGGAAAGGAGGAGAAAAGGTAAAATTCATGAAATGCAATTGCTCAAACATTTTCATATCATGTACACTCATGATATGTGTGAATGTAATACTTTTTCATTTACCTTTTATAGCTGCTCAGGTAATTTTTTAAAGCAGTTTTAAGAATTCTTGCATCATCAGACGTGGTTGTAGTCTGTGAGCATATATTTTTAAGTATTCAAATGTATTATGCTGAACCTAGACTAAATTCAGGTATGTCTGGGTGCAGTTGCTGTAAAGCTGTCTTTTCTACACCACTGGTGTCAAACAGTTCTGTCCTTGTGACTTGTAAATCCTCTCTGTGTAGAATGGAATGGAACTGTAGGCTGGAAAGGTGTCATGCTTGGGAACACACACAGTAGGTCTCAGATTAATGATTATCAATGTTTGCTGGTACATAGCAGCAACACACAGGACTAAGAGAAGTAAATCTAAGAAACTCACTTCTCTTCTGCTTTACATTCATAAAATGAAGACAAAGGGGAAGAAAATAACATAGGCTTAGAGTTCTGATACGACAGGCTAAAAAAATGCCACTTGTGATGTGAATAACACACACAAGTAAGAACAGAACGCAGACTTAAATTTCTGGTATGTTAAGCTAAAAAAATGATGCTGTGATATGAATAACACACAAACTCGTAAGTCAGCAAGATATTTTCCCTGTGTCCAACTTACATCACTTACAACTCTGTATCTGCCTATTAGAAAAGAACATAAATATCAAGATGACAAATTCCTGTTAATCATTTAGCCACTGAAAATAAGCCCTTATTGAAAGCTCATGACAACTTTCAGTAAAGGTAATTTCATAAGAAAAGTCTGATGAATGTTTATCACTGTCTTCCCATGGTGGGTGACATATACCTGATGGGAAAAGTGGGTTAGTGAAATTCTGAGCTGCTATGAACAGTGAGTTTTCTTTTTACTTTGCTCTACATTGAACTTAACTCTCTCTGATTTGACACTGATGTGGCCCACATCTTTCACTCCTATTTGCTTTCCTGTCATCCATTTGAACATCCCTTTGTGCTCGACATGCAAGTTGCACAGCACTGCAAGGACGAAGCTCATGCATGCTAAGGACAATACCTTGCTCAAATGTGCACATGCATCCATCCCATAATGCTTACATAATGTCTGAGAACCTGCAGTGAGTCGTGTCCTGAGCTGTCACTTCTGATTCAGGTTTGTGGAGTAACCATGTGGTCTTGACGCACTGAAAGCCACTGACATTTTTATATTCTGACATTTTTATATTCTGACATTTTTATATTCTTCCCTTCTCAGAACTGGGGGAAAAAACATGAGTTCTTCAAGTACAGAGTCCCTTGAAGTCGAACCCTCAACCTTTTATGACTATTATGATAGTTATTACGATGCTCCAAAACTGTGCAGTAAAGAAGGCGTCAGGAGGTTTGCAGCCTCCTTCCTCCCCGTTCTGTATTCCCTGGTATTCCTGGTCGGGCTCGCTGGAAACATTCTGGTCATCGTGGTCCTCTTCAAATACAAGAGGCTGAGGAGCATGACTGATGTGTACCTGCTAAACCTCGCCATCTCAGATTTGCTCTTCGTTTTATCCTTGCCATTCTGGTCTTATTTCACAGTAGACCAATGGGTTTTTGGGACTCCCTGGTGTAAAATCATTTCGTGGATCTACCTGGTTGGGTTTTACAGCGGGATATTTTTTATTATGCTTATGAGCATAGACAGATACCTGGCAATTGTTCGTGCAGTGCTTTCCTTGAAAGCAAGGACCACCTTCCATGGCTTTATTACTAGCCTTGTTGTGTGGCTAGTAGCTCTTTCAGCTTCAGTCCCCGAGCTTGTATTTAGAGAGTCTTTTAATGAACATAATTTTACTACCTGCAAGCCGAGATTTACAGGCAATTTCACAACATGGAAGCTTTTTTCCACTTTGGAAGTCAACATTTTAGGGCTCCTAATCCCTTTTATAATTATGACATTTTGCTACTCCATGATCATTAAAACATTAGTTCACTGTAGAAATGACAAAAAGAATAAGGCTGTGAAGATGATTTTTGTTGTCATGATTGTGTTTTTCGTTTTTTGGACCCCCTACAACATTGTTATTTTCTTACAACTGCTGGAATTTATGGGAGTCATTAAAGACTGTCAAGTGAGCAGGAATCTGGACTATGCTTTCCAGGTAACGGAAATCCTCGGCCTTTTTCACTGCTGTCTCAACCCAGTCATCTACTTCTTCATGGGGGAGAAATTCAAGAAGTACCTGAAGATGCTCTTTAAGAACTGGCAGCTACCAGGGTATTTCTGCAAGTGGTGTGGAGTTCACATCACTTACCACACTGAATCTACCAGTTCATTTCACACACAGTCTACAGGAGACCAAGACGCTCTGTAAAACATTTCAGACCAGCCACTGAACTCAGCAGCAAGCAAACTGACAACAAACAGCAGGAACTTTGAAAAGCAGGAATTTTGAAAAGCTAAGCAAATGTAGACACATTTAACAATAAGCTAGTGCTGGATAATTACTTACTTCAGCTTTATTTGTGCCTCTAGATTTTCTCAGTATTATGACAGAAGGTGTCCCAAATGTGGAACATGGAGGATGGACATGCAAGGTTTCTCTGCTGTGATTACAAATCACTGCTCAGTTCTGTGCAAAGCAGTGCACTGTGTGCCTTCTTTGTCACCAGCATCAGTAGATTGGCCTGCATGGAGGGGCAGAGGTGAGACGGCACCTTGTCATCAGCACATGCACTTGGAATACATATTAATGTACTCAAGAAGAATGATTGTAACCACACTTTTTTATTCTGCAGTTGATCTGTGTAGGACTTGTTCACCTGTGACTCTTAGGCAGCTATTAGCAGTACCTGCTACTTTTAAGTGTTTCATTTCAGGGGGGATGATATATCTCCTGTCGTTAAGAAAAAGCACAAAATATATTCTCTACGTGCACAAAGACTCAAAGCAAAGCCATTACTTTTCATTGTAGGTGCATTTTCTTTCAGGTTGACATATATGCCTATATGTAGGTGTATATATAGGAATTTTGAATTACTTTATCACTGTAATTCAGAATAGCATGTCTGTATTTTAATGAAAATGGAAAATATTTTGAATATTTTTGAATAAAAGTGTTTAAAAAAACTTATTTTCCAGCATGCATCAATACATTTGAAGCATCTTGGTTAAAAGTACATATTTTAAAATCAATGCCGTTTCTTCCAAAAGTACTTAACCCCAAAACTTGATTTTCATTCACTGGAGATGTATCTGGCAAAACAAAAGAAAGTAAAAACAGAGATTGTGTACAAAGAGCATGTCATAACTTAGAAACCACACATAGAATCCTTGCATTTGATAACAGCACAATGCAAGCAGTGTGATACCCCAGTAGCCGCTCACAGGATATTAATTCATCAGCAATCTGTAACAGGAAGGAAACTCACACAGCAGTGTTTAGATTTTGGCACAAAAATGATTTTAAAATAGGCAAAAAATTAGTAATGTGGTGGCAGAAAAATTAAGAGTTGAAAAATATGTATTAGAATATATTTCTGGTGTGTCTTTTTGCTGGAAAACAACAATTCATATTTCTTACTATAAAAGATGAATTTTATAGTAAGAGATGAATTATTTTCTTACACTGTCAGTAATAAAGGGCCTGCTCAACATTTAGCCAAGGCTGCAAAGAGCAAACAAGGCATTAAAATGTATCAGGAAAGGGCTGAAGAAGAAATGTAAAAATATTGTAATGCCATTGTGCTCATGACTAAATGAGAGACGTAAGTGAAAGCTCGTCTCCATGCCACCTCTCTCATGATACAAGACTGACAATAAAATGCAGTGCACTTAAATCTCACACACACATGTATCCATCATAACTTTGGGAATGCACTACCATTTGCAGTTTGCTGAGAATGACAAGCAAGGATCTGCATTAATGCAGATAACAATAGCTGTAGAAGACATTACTTATAGTAAGAGAGAGCCTTTATATTCAAGAAAAAAGCTATAAATTCTTAATACTCAAAACCTTAGAATCCAAAATGTAATCACTTAGCAAAACTGATAGAAAGAGTGGGTTATGCCACCCATCACCTTTTTTGAAAAGGAAGACAAATTTAAAGTGCGAGATGCTTCAAATTGTCACAGATGACACTGAAGCCATCATAACATCCCAAGTTAGCATGGCACATCATCCTCACAGCAGGTGATGCTGACAGCAGAGGCACTGGGAACTGCTGAGCTATGCACTTGTCTGGGGCACAGACTGCCCTGGAAGCCAGACAGCTTCCACTGCAGTTTCTTTTCCCTTTGTCCTGCTCTGTGATCCCTCTGGTCAGCAACAATGGCCCTTGCTTTCCAGACTAAGGGAAAGGCTGCCTGTGCTGGGCTGGCAAAAATGAGGGTCAGCAAGGAACAAGCAAGCTGAAGGCTCTTGACAGCTGTGATGTGAGAGACATCCAGGGCAAAGAGTGGTACCAGAGAATGGCTGGCAGGTTGGTCCAGGTCTGGGCAAACTCAGTGGCGAGGGATGATGCTGTGGAATTAATGGGGTGCACCCAGCAGCCATGCAGCAATGCCACAAACAGACCAAATGCAGGGCCCTTCTCCCACACAAAACTGCTCAGCTTTGTACCCCATGGCCTGTGCACGTTTCCCTTGCTGCAGAGGGGGCCTGGTGCAGCCAGAACTCCTCCCTGCTGAATGTTGTCTGGCTCTTCTGTGCCAAATAACCTCTTCCAGCTCTCCCAGTAATATTCACAGCTGCTCAATGTGTGTGCTGGACGAGCAACTGAGCTGAGCTGAAAGTTGAGCTCTGAGCAGCTTTGCTGCATTGGGTGCAAAGAGGAGCTCATGTTAAATTGATGGGTTCAGGAAACCAGGTCCTGAGGCTGGAGCTCATTGAACATGGGTGGCTTCCTCTGTCACCTGAACAAACCCCCCTCCCACATGCACCAAGCTGCAGTGGACAATGCCACTCCTCTTTTGAGAGAGGGTTTTGAAATCTGCTGTTGAGAAAGGACAAGATAATAGTATTAATACAGACAAAAATAAAGTAGGGATTTTCAAAATGTCATTTGACAAAGGTGTTATTTTAGTTGAACAAGAGTTTCCAGCTATGAAGAATATTTGTACAAACCCACTGAACCATGAAAGACGATGGATAGACATTTGAGTGAAACAAAGCTGACTCATTCTTAAAGCCACATTTTTACATCAAGGTTCCTCAGAAGGCATCCTCTCTTCAGTTATGCTAAGCAGCCACAGAAAGGTAGACAAAGGGGGAAATCAGCTTATTAGATTGATGAAAAGATAACAAGTTGATTGGTTTTCATAGCGTGCTTAGGCCACCACAGTCACTCCCTAAACAAAAAGCTGAATTACACTTTTACTCTGGAGGACAGCTTTACCCTTTCTAATCGTGCAGAAGCAGCATTGTGGCCAGCAGCCTGCTCCCTGTCAATCTGCTCCTCTCAGTCTGACAGCCAGTGAGGAATTGCAGTTCTCCTTCCTAGACTGCAACTTCTTGTCACTGTCCCAGCAGTGACTGCCTGTCACTGTCCCAGCACTGTCCCAGGAGTGCCTGCCACTGTCCCAGCTCTGCACACCTGCTCTGAAGGGGAGCACAATTCCACAGGCACCACCGTCCTCCTCTGTAACCAGGATGCTTCTAAACTGCCAGCAGGGATGTACATCACACATTTTCCTGCAAGAGCTCTTAATTCTTTGCAGTTTTATCCAACATCTCTCTCTTAACACAACCAGAGACCAGTTTCATCACATCCTGTCTCTTATGCCAACATCTCCATCTGACTTGATTTACAGTTAGAAATCAAGGGCCATTTAATAATATAAATCAAAATAATCATTAAAATAGTGCTTAAGGCAATGCCTACTGAAAGTTCAACTTTGCTACTCCAGTCATGAAAGGAGGAGACTGGAAATGATACAATAGTGGTGAGATTTGTAGCATTTGTATAACTGATAAGACCATTCAAAGGAGAAGGAGTGGTGGTTGTATCTGCAATCACCTTACTGTGACACAGCAAGTGCCAATGGCAATCATAGACAAATCAGTCCTAAAGCAGTGAGCCCTACCACTGAGGAGACACCAAGTTAGAAGCTCCCAAGATGATTTTCTTTTTCACAGTCATCCAGCAGCAACACCCATCACAAAACTAACAAAATCCCATTTTAGGGGACAGTCACTTTTCACAGAAATGAAGCTCAAAAACAAAGAAGTTCTTATCTGTTCCAGATAAAAATCAACAACAAAATCAAGTCCAATCAAGTATTCCATGTTAATGCAGACCAAATACATGATTGATAAATGGATCACACTCCTCTAATTTTTGTACTTTTTAAATTTATTTTTTTATTTTTCAAGTCAAGTTTGAAGGGTTGAAGTTTCTCTGGGTTTTAATTTCTTGTTTCAAAACAAGTTACAGAACACATTCAGTATAAGTATCTCTGTAACTGCATAATGCAAGCTCTTTGTGAATTCAAGTGTTGCAAAATAAAACTACTAAGGCACTAAGAATTTTTTAAATTCCAAGATTTTTGCTTGTTTGCATTTAACAACAATGGCAAGTAATCAAGAATCTGATCTGCAAGAATCAGGTATTTTTCCATAGATACAAAACGCTCATAAAAAGTATTCTTGGTGATGTTAGCAACATGTGAGACAGAGAATGAATGAAGATTGACATTACTAAATAAACTCTTCTTCTCAAAAGAGATTGTGGCATACAATCAGCATTTTCCAAGAAGGTCCAAGCTGCCAAGTTCAGGAAGAGACTTTTGTATCTGGGAGAGTGACTGGAACAATGGGTGGACATCCCTGCATGAAAAGCATATTTGTTTCTTTTGCACAGGAACTTTGCACCCCTTGAAGAACCTCCATGGGAGTATTGTGGTTTGGGCAGGGCAATGGAAGAGAGGGGCCCTCCCTAGCACTTAACCTGTCACCATTACTCACAAACAGAGAGAGCAGTACTGGCTCATAGTCACACAAAAGCATCTTAATCAAAGAGAGGAAAGACCACAACACATCTCTGTACTTGCTTATAACTGGTAAACTGAAATTGGAGCCCAAGCAAGACCATGACTGCAGGCTGAGTG
Source organism: Zonotrichia leucophrys gambelii (assembly GCF_028769735.1). Classification (NCBI taxonomy): domain Eukaryota; kingdom Metazoa; phylum Chordata; class Aves; order Passeriformes; family Passerellidae; genus Zonotrichia; species Zonotrichia leucophrys. The sequence continues at coordinate 45,145,046 of NC_088171.1, read as the reverse complement.
AGTGACTTGCCTTTTCTGCTATCAAAGTATGTGGGAAAGGCTGCAAAAAAGTGCATAGAAGGAATATAAGCATGGATTTTGCTGTTGCTTATGCCCTTTTTGCTCATTCACAAACACTAGGAACAGAAAGGAAATATGTCCCATTGATTGCAGGGAGCAATGGCATGTTCTGCAGGCCCTGCAGACAAACAGCACTGAGAAGCTGCAGAGGACAGCTCTGCCCTTGCTATCAAGATTCTTGTTTATGCTTTCTAGAACAGTGAAACCCATAGTATGAGGTGTCACTTAAAACTCCCCAATCCTACAGAGAAGGGGCTGAAGGGTTTACAAAAAGAAAGATACTGGCTGTTTTCTCCTCAGTTCTGCTTTACCAGCCCATCCTTGCATAATGCAGGTCACTACTCGCTTCCTTTCCTCAGCAATATTAGGGAACATCCAAAACCTCCCACGGGAACGTTGGCCCTGACTGCTGCTGCTCTGGCTTTTTGCATGAACCTCACATGCCATCACCTCATCTCCACAGTCACATGGAATCCATTCCCATGTCAATCCATTCACTTCCTCACTGGCTTAAGCTCACGTTCTCTGCATGCAGAGGTCACACAGTGGGATGCCTGTCTTGTCACAACACCACAGAGTGTTTTCCTTTTGACAAGGCAGCTTCATGAAGATGTCCCTGCTCATTGCAGGCAAGTTAGACTTGATGACCTTTAAAGATCCCTTCCAACCCAACTATGATTCGAAGAAAATATGGAAAGGGCAAATTTTTGATGGCAAGTGTGTTGACTAATGATAAACACCTTTTAATCTAAAATTCCCTCCACATTTTTATAATCTTCACATTAAAACTATTTTAGAGTAAGTCAAGCCTATTTGTCAACATTACTGCAACAAAGTATTTTATAAATTCTGCTCTGAATTCTCATTAAAGTTTTATTCTGATGGGGGAAATAATTTCAGAAGTCCTCATGTAACCAAAAATTGTAGAAAAAAAATCAAGGATTTGTCTTATTTAACACACTTAAACAGCTTAAATAGAATAAGTGCACCACACTGCTCAATAAGTATCTTATTACACATATCCATATGAATGTACCAGAACTTAGGAAAAAAGTCAGCATTAGAAGCATAATTTCAGTGAAGTGATGGGTGCTGAAGACTACTGAATAAAAACGGGGATTTTTTCTGTGTTTTTTAAAATCTACTGCCTATAGTGTAAAAGACTACAGTATTTTATAGACTCCATCAACATGAGACTGAATAAAATTTAAACAACCAATCATCATATTAGCATTTATGAAAGGTCAGTTCTTAAGTGATAACTATTTACAATTTGCGTCAGAGACTGAGAAAGCAAGGTTAGTACTAGATACACAAGGTTCTGCTGAATTTTAATTTGCATGTTGGTTTTTTTTTAATTCCAGGAACGGGTTTGCACAGAGGCAGAGCAACTATTAAATGTGTCAGAAAAAAGGGGGAAGAAAAACAGCCTACCTTTTCTCTAAGGTAATTTACAATGAAGACCTCAGTCATAATATGATACAACTGAATGAGACCTGAATTTTTAGGAGAGCACATGCCAAATTCTTTAATTGTCATATCAGCTTAATTCAGTGGGTACACAGAGGTTTCTAGGTCCCTAGAGAAATGTAAAAAAAACCCCTCTATAATTGTCAACTAATTGTACAGAGATAGCTTTGGAAGGGCTGATACCGCCCAACATTGGAACAAACGAGGCAGCTAGTATCAATGCTAATTTTAGATTTAAAAAATTCTGCCATGTTTTCTAGACCTGAGGCCACAAGATTGTTTTGTTACTGTTTTGAAAAAGTTGCTGCTTTTGCAAAAGCAAAATGAAACACAGTAAAAAACAGAAATTAAAAAAAAAAAATCAGTGAGATCCTTCACAACAAAAGCTCCAGCTGCCTGGTCAGGGAATGGCACGAGAGCAGCAGCTGAGGACCTGGTAGGTGAGACCTCATACAGACTCGGCAGCCAGATGTGACATCTGAATGAGAGTCTGTTTCTCCTTTGTGACTGCAAATGCAGAGAGGCCCACACAGGCAGACTGTGGTGGATGGGGGCAGAATGCAATTGGCACCAGCTGTATTTGTGCAGATAATGGTCATGTTCAGAAAAACCCCATGTTTTATTAACACTGCCCTACTACATGCCCTCCACTGTCTGCACTGGCTTCCTTATCATGGTGGTGCAGATGCCAACCAGGCAGAAGTAACCCAGCCATATCAGTACCTCTCAATCTGAGTTAATATACCCAAACCAGACTGTAGGACCCTAGTCCTATACTTTTCCCTGAAAATAAAGGAACAAAATCTGTTGATGATTGACCTTTAGTTTTGCAAGGGATATTGGTCAATCTGAGTCTTGCATTTGCCACACAGAAATCAAAAGTCTGTCCTCCTTTGTAAAACAAGGCAGGCTGCAGATGAAAAGTACTTCAGTTAGATAATATTACAGAAACAAAAACCTGTGTATTACTTGCTAGATTCCTTGCTTTGCCTCAAGACATCAAGAACCATGCACTCTCATTTACTCACAGCCCAGAAAGTTTAATCTCCTTCCACAGAAGATGAAAACAACTTCATAATGGATTATTCTAAACACAAGTCCTTGGTTTTGAGCAATTTCTTCCAAACATTTCTCAGCCAGTAGGGGGTTGTCCTGAATCATGAAGTTTGAAGATTAAACCCCTACTCTTTTTAACTTGTTTGCCCAATTTAACTGAGGTTTTGACAATTGTAATCAGCAGGGGGTTTCACCAATTTGCATGAACACACTAAAACAGGTAACAGGAAAAAACAGAACTTCACAAGAAAGGATAGGAACATTCTTTCAAAACCAAACCAGCATCACAGGTCTACAGCCTGACAACAAATGAGCAACCTCCCAAACCAGAATACACTATGGAGCACCAATCAAGGCTGTTGGAAAGAACTTAAATTTTTAAATTATTTCAATTGCTGAACTCCAGTTTGCCTTGCAGAGCATGAACTTCAGAGTTTTGGGGTGTTATTTTTGCAAACTGAGTCATGGCAAGTGAGCAGCTGAATCAGCAGTCAAAGTCTGAGTCTGTTGTACTGAAAAGAACTTAAAAACATTGAAATTCTAGCTCAGCTTTGTACAAAAAAAAAGACTTCACCTTAAATTTCCCAGTCCTGAAACTCAAAAGAAGATGATCTGATATGCTCTACTTCAAAACATGATACTGGGCTAGATGGAACTTAGGCAAACTCAGTGCCATTATTCTTATATGAAAAAACAAAGTTCTACTAAATGAGATAAAGAATGCAACAAAAAACATGAGCTGATCTTTGTGTATTTTTAATGCCCTCAGCCTCTGAGACAAAAGGGTTCTTGTGAGCTGTGCCAAATCCTTAACAAACTCAGAGAGAGAAGAAACCTTGGGAATCTCTGAAGGTTCTTTCACTCACCTTGCTAAAGTACAACAGCACAGTTATGTGTCCAGAGAAGGTGCTTGCTCAGCAGCAATCACAGTGAAAGCAAACCAGAGACCATCCAAATTACTGTTTTGTGAACTGAAAATAGATTATGTCCATCAATGACTGACAGAACCAGCACAGTTTCCACATTGCTCAGATAAAATGAAAGACAAGATGGTGATGAGCAGGTGGGGATAAAGTACCAGCAGACCTGGTACTGATGGACATTCCCCATTCTTGCAGTTAGGCAGACTTTATTAAGATTTGGATTAATTTTCCCCACTTTGCACATCCAACCAGGGGAGCTGAACCTTTACTACAGTTCACCTCCCTTCTTTCATGTAAAAATTCTCCACTTGTAGCTAAGAAATCTGAAAACTACAGAGCTCAGCATCATTCGCCTTTAGTGAGATGCAAGGCCACAGTCTGTAGGTGGAGGTACCAGAAGGGGAAACTATTTTCCTTCCCATCTCCAATGCCAAGCTGCTTAATTTAAAAAGAAAAAAAATCCCCAATAAACAAAAAACCAAGGAAAGCAAAACCAACACAAAATCAAAGCCAAAAAAGAACCCACCCTTTACCCAACATATTATTATGCCTTCCCCAGTCCTCACTAGGCTTCACATCCAGATCACACTTTGTAACACTGAATAATCTTTTTAGCTTGTAGCTTCATAATGTTTAAACATCCCCAGTTACAGCACTTTGTACTGTACCTGCAGGAACAGGAGAAACAACTTTCATGCAAGTCAAGTATGCTACTATTGTGATCTCTTTTCAGTATCTTTGCATGGACTGAGTTTTTCAGAATTTAAAAGAAAAAAACAAAACCACAACAAAAAGCCTCCTGGCTCATTTCAGCATAGGTAGTGTCTGCTCTTGCATCTAAATTACTGGCATCTGTCCAAGTTCTCCTTATTTCCTAGGATGGGTGAAAAAGCTTAATTTTGGGGTGATAACGGTATGTGGTCCCTCTTAGCACAATAAAAGACATTAAGAAGAGTATAAAATTTGGCTAATCTAGACAGGATCTATCTTTCTTTTTTTTTTTTTTTTCCAGCACCTCTGAAGCCTTTGAATCAAAGCAAACAGACCTGAGGGGTTAGACTAGAAAAAGTTAAAAATAGGCAGTTTGCTGCTAGCTGATTTTGCTAAACTTTCCTCTACTTCAGCACAAGCTAGATGGACTCAGTGCTTTAAACAAAGTCACATCTGAAAGTGTCTCTGGCCACACTCAAAAGCCTCAAATTGTCTTGACTTCAGCTTTTGAAGCAGATACTGCTCAGGATCAAAGGACCAGCAAAGCAACATAGATGGGGATGCAAGACAACAGACAGTATTTTGCAGGAAATCATGCTAACACTTTGTGAGTTCAGTGTAAGAGTCTTGGGTTCTTCAGCATATTGAATCTACCTATTTATTGTTAGTACAGACCACATCCTAAAATTGAGGAGGAAAAAGCAAAACAGCTTAAAAGAAATTATGTGAAGTGTATGCAGGATCCAGACCCATCTCTCAGAGTTTAAAGTCTTCCAAGAAGCTTTGATGGTACAGCAGAGTGTTTCAACATCCAGAAATGGAATTTATCATGGAAGACACAAGAAAAAAATGCAAATTTTTCTTCTGCACATTTCTGCTTGCCGTGAAAAGAGCAATGAACACTTTTAGCAAAGAGAAGAAAGATCTAAAGTTCAGCAACAGGCAAGGCATGAGGAAGGTTAGGAGCAAGCTATCAGTTTATTTTTCTTCCTTCTCCTCAACAATTCATCCTGTGCTTTGGACAGCCCCTTCACCCATAGCACAGGAACAAAACCAGATCCCACAGCCACAAGACACAACAGGAGTTCACCCTCTCCCAGGGCAAGTGCTTTGGACAGTGTTATTGGACAAGCCCATAGCCAGGGCAGACTTTTGTCAAAATTTAGACTAGAGCCCCATAAAGAGTGCTCACTCTGTACATCTGACCAAGAGGAACTTAAGAAAAGGAACCTCTGAATGAAAGGAGACAGGCATAAGCAAGCTAGATGCACAGCCATCTTCATCCAGCTTGCAAACTGCCAATACATAGGTGGAAGGATTGGAGATCAACTCCATTTTAGACAAATAAAGACATATTGAAGGAAAATTTTTCAGTTCCTCTACATGTAAGACTTCCCTACTATGAGAGGAAGAACCAGCAAGAGTTCAGGAAGAATGAAACAGGAACTAGGTAAGAATTTCTTAGCTACAGCATCAGAAGGATGAGTTGCTAGGCATCTGCCCACTCTGGCCCAGATCTGTGCTCTGGCCCACATTTACAAACACTGAAAATGCTCAGTTAATATTAATATAGAAGCATGAGCCCTACAGAAGCACTAAGTTTAATAAAAATAGTGCATATACTGACAGGGAAAAAGAAAACAGGAAAAGCCTTTCAGAACATAGATATTGCCTAGATATTCTTACTGAATTTGCACTGATATTCAACAAATCTACTGTACTTAAAAAAGGTACCTCCAGTTGGAGTTTCAAACTCAATTCTCAATTTTATAAGGGTGCCAGTTTTTTCCCCTCTCTTGTCTACCAAAAGATTTTAAGAGGCTGAGTTACAATCATGCAGCTGTAAGCACAACAACAGAGTGCAAGACAGTGAGGTAACCATGATGCTGGCACAGGGTCTGCTATCAAACTGCTGGGGAGCCTCAGGAACAAGTCTGTGCTTCCCAGTCCAATTCTATGGAGTTAAATGTGGGACCTTCCTAAGACTCTGGCTTTGGAGCTGTGTATGTACTTGCCTCCTGAGGGACAAGTGCATGTGCTAAAGCCCAAAACAGGAGTTCTTAAATATATCCCAAATTCCTTGGCCACACCATATATCCTAGTGAAAAGGGATTGCATTACTGAAATAAGCTCTGGTTTTGTGAAATGTCTTGAGGTAACACAGACCTTCAACATTTCCCCCAAAACAGGGGAAGGTCACTACTCCCCTATTTGATAACATAACAAGCAACAGGAAATATCTTCTGAAAAGGGATTTTTAAAAATACACACACTTTATTCAGCAAAAGCATAAGAAAGATCCTTGTGATGTACTTTTCAAACATTTTTCCAGTCAGCCCATGGCACCAAGTTCTAGGATAATCTATTTCTGCCTAGTTTTGCCTTCTCATTGAAGGAGAACCACTAATGCAGACCCCATTCTTCTGCAGTTTCCAGTTTCTTCTGTCACATAAGCCCCCAGCCAGGACTTTGAGGTTAAATACTATGCTTTAAAGTCCCAGCCTGCAAGACAACTGTCTTGTAACTCAGCAACTTCTATTAAAAAGAGATGCTGTAGCACCTAGACCAAGTCATTCAGGAGCTGTCTGCCCTTTCACATCCTTCTTAAATCTCTGTGTTAACCTGCACCTCTTAAAATTTCTCTAAATAAGTTAAAAGAGATAAGAAAGTGAAAGGGCACAAAACAGCCTCAGAGCACAAATACACACTTTGTGTTGGCTGTGGACAGTGAAAGTTATAACTGGCTTACACACAGCAATGATGGCTTCAGTTATTACTAGCAAGTTTCCTAATAGTAAACACTGGAATAATTTGCCCAGGAAAGACTGGAGTTTTCATCACAAGAAATCTTGAAGGCTAGGTTAAAGAAACACACTGAGAATATTTAAGATACAAATGATGTTGCCTTAGGGTAGAGACACATAAGGCTAGAACATCTCTTACGAACCTTTCATCATGTATTATCTGTTAAAATGTTGTCACCTTCTCAGCCTGTACAATAACAGCAACACCTCCTTCAGAGCACACTGCAAACCACAGGATTATCCTTCTTCTGCAATTGTCATTTCTGAACACCTGACACACATCTGTCAGGTGGATAGGTTTTCCTGTCCAGGCAGAAGGATTATTTCTAGTCACTCCTGCAAGTATTCAAACTGTGCAAACAAAAAATTAGTATTTCATCCAAAAAACTGCAAAAGAAAACAACAGGCACTGTGAAGCTCCCAAAGGGGAGGAGATTGGAGAGCTGTCTGCACCAAAGAATTACAAAAGGCACAGAGTCTAAAGGACGACAAGGTCAAGTCTCAATCCTGTCATTCAGGGACTAGAAAATGCTGACTAACACTTAGTAAGATAGTTAAATTATGGAAGTCTCATACATAAGTTAAGAAATAGAATTCAACTATATAGCACACAGTCAGTTCTTGTTCCTCTATTTGCTCATTCATCCCAAATAACCACATTTAAAGGCTTTCATTCGTGCATAAAAAGGATTATAGACTAAGTTTACAAACCCCACTACAGAGCTGAAAAAAAAATTCTGTGGTAAGCTGAGCCACTACAGATACTCTATGGGTATCTCTATGGGTATCAAAGGGCATCCCCCTACAGAATTGCAAGCATCTGCCTACCCTCCAGAGGGAATCAGCGATAAACTTCTGTTTTTTATGAACTAATTTCGACCAAATACCATACTTGCACTCTCTGCCAAAATGAGAGAATATTGTGCTCATTACTCAGCGCCTGTGCAAGCAACACACTTGCAAATTCCAAGGAGATGCACCAGGAAAGATTTGAGGACCCACAGTTTTAGCATTAGGAATATTCCTTCTTGCCAGGCCTTCAGGAGGCAGCTGGCTCCACCAGAGGGACCATCCTGTTGAACTCCAGCACTTGGAATAGCTCATACAACTACACCACAGGTTCCAGCCAGGGGTCTGACAATGCTTTCACACCTTGCCTTTCAAAAACAAATTGAAAGTAGGCCCACCAGTGCCTTGTCCACTGGGTGAAAGTCAGCCAGGTAACTCCCTATGGCCCCTCTTCTCTTACTCATTTTCCCTCAGTCAGAAGGTTTAATTTTGATTACATTTCCACTTCAGACACGGCTGAACTACACTTGAGGACAGGTTAAAATAACTGACCTGCCTGAGGCTGCAAAGGAGGAAATGCCACACAGTCCTGTTTTGTATCACACTCAGTCCCAGCAGGACTCCATGCCCAGGCTAGGAAACCTAAGGTAAGTCCCAGGCATGTGCTGTGGGCACAGTGCCCCAGTGTGGGCACAGGCAGGGCAGAGCACTCAGCTGCAGCACTTGCTGACACTTTGGTAAAGCAGCAGCAACTGGCAACAGGTTCCTCCTGCTAGAGCTATATTCTGAAGGTCCTTTGTCACAGGGACCTCCCTTCTGAATACTCAAATAACATCTCCAGCAGTGTTTCCAAGTAGGTAGAAGAGGATTAGGAATCAGGGCCACAATTTTCAGCTCTTTTCTGCGGACAGGAGACCACTTCACTGAAAGCAGTAAATAGGCAAGTATGCTAAAGAAGCTATCTAGAGCCCTACTTGAAAAACTCTAAACCCATTCTTTCCACATTGTTACTATTATTCTTAGAACTAATCAGATGCATGTTTATAATTCTTGATGCAAAGCCCTTCTGCTGGTAATATTACATAATTTTCATGGTGAAAAGTGAAGTCTCACAGATCACACTATGTTTTCAGAAGTACAACATAAAGAAGTTAGAGTGAGAACCAGGAGTTCCACTGCCCTCACAGCAGAAACTGCCATACAAATAAAAATACTGTCAGCTGTAACAGCACTGAGCTTAAATAATACATGAATAGTACTGTCATTCTGCACGCTCCAAGCCACAAAACCCATCAGTTAAAAACTGATTCTGTTTCATCCTTTACTTTCAAGGCCTAGTTCTGAGGTAATTAATACTTGATAATTAATTGCATGCAGAGCATATTCCAGATGCACCATAGGGATGGTGCCAAGAAAGAAAAAAATCTGTGGTCAGAGCAGACCATTCCAAGAATCAATCGTGTCTGGGTACAGAACACACAGCCCTCAGACCCTGGAACTGACATTTGAGGTCCAAATTTAAGAGCAGAACTGCTCTGTCCTGGATGAGCCACATTTGTCTCCTTTGGAAGCCCATCAAACATGCCAAACATGCAGCACACATGAAGTGGGTGGTGCTCTTTTACACCCTCTTCTCCAGTGATAGTATTGGTCTTCATCAGAGGAAATAGCCAGGATCTTGCACTGGCCATCTCAGAAAAGGGTGGCATCTCCAGTTTATGGTCAGCCCATTATAGCTGCTTCATTTTTCTTTGTACAGATCTTCATAACAGAGAAAATGACAAGACATTAACAAGAATAACTCCTCATCCACCGAGACTTTGCAATCTCATTTCTCTCTTAATAAATGCTCATAATTCTCTCATCCTTTTTTCTTTCTCAAACACACAGAGGAAGAATTTATTCTTTAAATAATCATTTTAATAATGTCAGATAAAAATCAAAGGAAGAAATCACAGATCATGAAAATACTTGATTTAATCCTTTCTGTTGTTTAAATATCACCATGGAATTTGCATGACTGACACCAAAATCACAAGAATCAAAAAGAAGATTCTGTCTTCAGAAAGTCAAATGTACTGATGGAGTTTTTGTGCATCTTTGCAAATATCAGTCACTTACAAAGACCATCAGTTTACTGGAACAAAACAACTGATGTGAATTAATGACCAAAAGAGAAATAAAATTCTTTAACTTAAAGCATTCCACTTCCAAGGTGCTGGCCTATGAAAAGCAGGTACACCATGACCAATAGGGAAAAAAAAAGAAATAAAACAAACAAACAAACCAGAAAAAACCCAACTCAAACCAAAAAAATAAAGAAAAAAATCCATAATTTTAAAACCACATTCTGCAGGCAGGTGAGTCAGACGTTGTGGTTCCATCAAAGCAGCCTAAATTTCACTTGTCTTTGTACTTATCAATTTACTTTAAGTCTTCAGAGATAGCAACAGGGAAGCCGTAAATTGGCTTTCCAACAGGGGACAGATGAGACTCCATGCTACTGCTGTTTGGACCAGCTGGCATCTGAATGCTCTCTTCCACAGTTTTTCTCACTGGTCCTATAAGAAATCAACTGAAATTTTCTGAAAGTCACTTGCATTAAAAAATGAGGTCCACTCAATGCTGGCAGTAAGCCAAATAAAATTAAAACGATGTTGACAGTCTAATAAAGTGATTAGGGAAGCTAAAGGGTCTTGTCTATTGGCAGCTCTGACTTACCAGTCCACTTAAGTGAAACCAGCAAGGTAGTGGGGGCTGCACACCTTTTGTGGCTCCTCTCTCCAGTTGCAAAACATAGTGAAAAATAAAAGCATAGGAAGGTTACTGCATATAAGCAGAGTACAAGGACTACATTTTCACTAATGAAAACATTACCTTCCAGTTGAGTTCAATTTCACAGTCCAAGGCAAATTTCAAAGCTCCAGCTTTTATTTTTAAAAAGAAATTCAATATTTAACTGAGAGATTTTAAAAAATGTGTATCTTTGAAGGATTTAAGAAGTTGCCTCACCTAAACAACCTCCCTTTTTCGAAGACCCTGTGTTACACAGTATGGTTTTAGGGAAAGAGAAGCAAAGGGAGGAGGGTGGAAGAAATACTTGAATCATTATAGATACTTCGTCCACAGCTCTCTAACAAAGAGTGGGGGTTTCTCAGTTTCATGCAGTAGGGTTGCATTGATATTAGGTTCATCTACAAACTCTATGTCGCATGCCTGGGGGCTGCAAGGAGAGCGCTCCAGCTCCAGCACGGTTATGTTGTTTGGCGCCGAGGCAACGAGCACATTCCTTGGAACATAAAGGGTCAGCTGAGGACCACGGGCTGGCCAGTAGCGACCAAGATTAAAGCCATTGATCCAAATTTGCCCCTGTTAAGAGAGAAAGAAAAAATAACAACATTTTAATAATCTGTCAGAGGTGAAATGACAAAATAGGCTTAAGCATAACATTCTTAATATAGTAACTGAACTCCTTTCATCTTTCAGTTTGATTGAACACAAGGATAGAAAATCTATGCTAATGACAGTCAAAAGAACCCAAATTCCCTGAGCAGTCAAAGCCATTGCTAATATTTAAAAAGAAAGTGGTAAAATACTGTAGTAACTCCAAATATGACAATAATTAGAAAAACAACTGCAAGCTCCTTGCACTGATTTTTACCCAAGTTTAAGACCAAAACAAATCCAAAAACTGTATTTGCTTGAAGCTAATTGTTAAAAGGAGAATGAAGTCACAGAAGAAAAAAGCAGATCATAAGGCTCTTACAGTTTTCTGTACAAGTATAAGATTACAACACCTTGGTAGTCCCTGCTCTGTGATTTCGAAATCACAAGATACAGCTTGTCTAGACACATGAAATTCAGATCTCTCTTTTACTTGTAATAGCTTGGTCGACAAAGTACTTGTGCAATCACACTGCAATAAAGTACTGATGTAGTTACACACAACCCTTAAAAGCCTTGGGATCACCTAGTATTATTTTAAGTACAATGAATCTGTGGCATACAAATTTTTAAAATTGCTTTTTATACCTGAGTGGTCAGAACTCCTAACTCAAAATACTGTACTAACATCATAAATACCTTAAATTCAAAAGATTAAAATAAATGGGCAAGGAAAAAAGTAAAAAGTGAAAACACTAATTTATCTACAGACACACTGAAGTGACATAAATGCAGATTTTTCCAGAAGTCCATGAATTGGCAGGCTGCAGAATGTTTAGTAAAACTGTAAACTGACTACTACTGAGTCAAGCTGAGTCTTGGTTCTCAAGTAAGACAGAGGGAGGATATACTGCTGATTTGCATAAATATTTTGGTTTTACTCCTCCAAAGTGTCCTTTCACTGTATATCAAACAAGAGTTTAGTGTCAAGAAAAGGGATGGAAACAGATAACTGCATCTGTGTTTCTCCTTCTTGCTTTGGCCTTTGGTAATCAAAACATAAAGGAAAACCAGACTCATGGCATGGATGTACACTGATAAACATAATAAAATTGTCTGAATCAGTGGAAAGTAGGACTTTTACTGCATTCAGTGATTTCCAAAGTTGTCTGGGATAGCTAAAATTAGAATATTTTAACACAATTTACAGAAGCACAAATGTAATATAACAAGTATTGCTGGTTCAAGCTGCTTTAGTGGTATTTTTCTAGTGTTTCCTTTTTCAGGTATTTCTGAAATTAAATTTTACGAACTCACAAGAGAAACTTTTTAAGGAGTTAGTAACATGCAAATGCAGCTGAATTATTTCACCTCTGTATCCACTTCCGTGGTATAAGATCCTATCTTGTTCTGTTCTGCCAAGGTGTCAATAAACCTTGACCTCAAATGCTTTTTTTTAAAATCAAGTTTGTCTTTATTCAAACACATTACTTTTTGTAGTAGGTTTAGAAGAAAACATGGCATGAATGCAAACTCCCCCCACAAAAAATGGATGAGTGAGTGTACCCACTAGACTGTGGCCCTCCTCTCACAGAGAATGACAGCAATCTGTGGGAAGTAGGTGTTTAGTGTGGGAATCAACTGCAGTAGAGTTCTGATGCAGGAGATATGATCAGATAGGTCTCTGTTTCTGATCTGAATCAGTCACTGTAACTCCTTTTTCCAGTAAAGCTAAGAACTTACATTTCTCAACTCCAAACTGTCTTTATTACCACTGCAATTTCTAAAGACTCCACATTCAGGAATTTGTAAGCCCCAAACAAGCAAATTACGACATCATATCTACTAATAAATATGCCCTAGACAAAATAAAGAGGGAGGAACTTCATCTTCACTAGCAAGATTTTCTTTAGCAGGGACAGCAATTATAGCCCATGATTACACAGAAAACAAGAACAGTTTTGACTCAAATCCTCTTTTCTTTTGAAGAAAAAAGGTCCAGTAAATCTAAACATTCACTCAATGGCGTGTATGCTTAAGGACATCGTGATTCCTCATGTGGAGGGTGGAGTAAGTTTTATTACTGCTGAACAGTTTAAAAAGCACTGAAGGCAAGCTAACTACAACACAGGTTAACAGGTTAACAGGTTAACTGTTCATACTGCACCTTTCCTTCCAGGCTGTCCCTCATGCTATATTCCTTGCCTTTGCAAAGGCAGAACCATCATTAGGACTTTAAGTTTTCTTGGTAAGTGCTGCTTCTGTGGTTTTTCAACTACTCAGACAGGTGAATTTTAACCCCTGTTAAGAATCCCACTCCACAGTTAAGTAATTTACACAGTGCCATGCAAAGAACTAAGGCACACATACAGTGACTGGAATTTATACCCATCTACCTTAAAGGCATTTGCTCATTTTTAAAATTATCTGAAAGTCTCAGTTTCCGGGTATCTCACTTCAATCTCTCATCCAATCCATATAAAGCTTGAAGGATAAATTCAACAGTCAAACTAAAGCTCATCTGGAATCTCTCCCCAGGACTGCTTTACAGGGTATACAAACTACATAAAACACAGGTTTCCATAGATCAGAATAAAAGATTTCCACCAGTACCTAAGAATTCTTGGACTACCTTGCCATTTTAAAACTGGCATGTGTGGCCACCTCACTTCCTGAAGAAGATTTATGACTGATAGGGTCACAGAATTTACTAAAAAGGCCTAAGATTCCAGTTGCCATGAGAAAAAAGCTATTTTTTCAATTTTATTCAGTGATTGTGTGACATGCACTATACAGGGACAGGGACTAAGACAGACTTTCTCATCTAAGCTCAGTGTCAGCAACACCAAGAGCATGCAATAAATCACAGCCTTCTGCATATTGACAAGTGCTTTAACCACTACAATACTGGCAGTGGAGACAGACCAAAAGCAGTTCTTTCTCCTACTTTATTTTAATAGTAGCAAATTAATTGTTTCAGAAAAGTACAATTTTGCTACTTAACACTGCCACAGGCATTTCCCTAAAGCCTGGAGTTAAACACTTAGGCTTCCAAAGAGTAGCACTTCAGTGCACACACTCTGCTCCCTGTGCCTCCCACCAGGAGCAGCTGAGCTGCTCCTCACCCATCCTGCATGCTGGTGGTTGCAGACATGGCACTATGAAAACACACTCCTTCCTGCTCCAGCTACACTCCAACCCTGTGAGAAATTCCCATTGGCAAAGATCTGCCCACAAGCTTCTCACAGCAGTGCTTCCTCATCCATTCAGTCCAGGTACAGGCAACCCTCTCCATGCACTAGATCCACATCTGTGGCACACCATCAGCCACAGAGTCCAACACTCTTCATGCTTTGCAACAGGATCCATAGTTCCTAACATAGCACCTCAAGTATGATCCAAAAAAACTCCCTGCACAACCAAATGCAACACTTCTAAACAGCCTGACAGTTAATCTTTCTCACTGTTGAAAAACTTGGGTGGATTGGTTCAGTTGTTTTGGTTTGGGGTTTTTTTTTGTGATGCTCCACTTTCTACATCAATACCATGTATGTTCTGAATATGTTTCCCTTTTCTTAATGTTTCATCCCCAGATTTATTTAATTCATTTCTTAGTAATTTAAATAAATTTGAGACACCCACCTCTATGACCAACTTCTACCCGTCTAGGAGAGGGGGACTTTGATTGTCCATAGAAGTTTCAGTAGCTTTCTAAGTGGATTTGATGTTTTTACAGCAAAAAATGTGTACCTTTGTCCAACCAGGAAAATTGACATAGGTGTCTTGTGGCAAGTCCGGAATCCCTCCAGGAATTGAAAGAGTGCCAGTGTAAAATGTAGGTACTTCATAACTCAGTGCTTTGACAGCAGATGTGTTCTGGTTAGGAAGGGGATAAATAAAGTCATTGTTCACTGCTCCATCTATGTCTAGAGGATAGATTTCCCATCCAACAAGTATATCTTCAGCAAGAGTTAAATTTGAAACTAGACCCTAGGAGGAAGAAAAAAGAAACAACACAAAAATATAATTAGCTGATGTTATTGAAGTTATTTGGGTGTAACTATAAATCAGTCACAAATAAAAAGTGAATCAAAGTAACAACTGGCTCCCAATCTGTGTACAAAAAACACAAGCATCTGGTCTTCACCAAGTTATAAGCTTTGCTTAAAAATAAAGGGTTTCATTTATTCTCTGAGAAAGATCTGTTCCTCTTCAGAGTTTCAGGCTTTCATTGATACACAAGAGTTTTTTTCAAATTCTTTTGTTGTAACTGGAAAAATTTCTGTTTTTCTTTTACATGGACATGATTCCAAAACCTGAGGCTTAATGAAAAGGAGAAGCAACTTTAAATGTCATTAAGCCTGAGATACCATCGCTTGGTAATACTGAGTCACTAACCCAAGACATTAAACTTGTGCAATAGCAGAGAAAGTGGTATTTTCTTCCCACAAATCTTCTCCAGACAAGATAGTACAATAAAATCAATGCACATGCTCAATTCAGTGAAATGCTTTCAGCTTACAGCCAGCTTCAAGCCCATAGAATCCCATCTCATTCCTATGGGACCATGTACACAGTGGTTCACAGCACACTGGGGTGCTTGCACACCAAATGCCAAAGCAAGGTAAGGACATCATTTAAGAATGAAAAGAACATGACCTTACCCCTGCAAACATCCTAACTTTGTTACAGTAATGGTTCCTAAAGCAGTGTTTCAGTGCAATGCAAGGGGCTGGTTTGAACTGCTCGAATCAACCCTGCACAGAAGCTGGTTTTCACAGCTGGTGCAACACTAGTTATGTTGCAAACATCACATGTCAAACAGGAACAAGCTAACCACAGTTTCCATGGCTTTGGAGAGCTGATACTATGTCGTGTGTCTGCTGTGACATCTCCTAAGCATTGCACTGTCTCCAAAAAGCTCACCACCTGTATGAGCACTAAGCGGTTTTCTCTTCCTTTACCTAATGTCCACTACAGAACAGGAGCTTATTTTGCTTATGTCAAAAAAAATATCTGCAAGTGTCAAAAGTTAAGTGACAAAACTTTTCTATACAACCTAGACTCTATTCTCTCTAGCAATCAATTGACGTAATGCAGCATAACTTCAGCCTGAACTTTCTAACCTGTCTCCCTAAGCTCATCCGTAGGCACTATCAACAGAGTGATTTTTCAAATTACATTAAGTACGTACTAAACATTCTTACTTAGGTCTGCATAAAAATACACATTCAATGATCCTTATCTGGAGAAGATTTATAGGAAGTAAATACCACTTTCTCTGCTATTGTACAAGTTAACGTCTTGGGCTAGTGACTCAGTGTACCAAGATGTGGATTTTCCAAGTAAAACTGAGATATAGGTGCCAGCGTGCATGTGAAAAGACATATAAAATAACAGAAACCACACTCTTCCTTCCTTTGTGTCTTTTAACAAGACTTAGATCAACAGGATGTTTTAAAACCAAAATCCTTTCAAGATTCCTTCCCAAAAGCTAGATGCCTAGTTCCATCTCAAGCTCAAAAGAGTGATGAAACTCCAGCCAAACAAAACCCTGAAAACCTATCCTCTTTGTTAAAAAATGGAAGGCTTCACAAGACAGGAATCTCTTCCCCTAATTGATTTTCAAAACCACATGGATTTTTAAAACCCAAGGTATAATTACACCCAGTTTTCAAAATCAACATGAAGGAGAGCATGAGGGATGGAGTCTACAGAAAGAAGCAATGCACATAGTCCAAAGCTACCCAAGGAAGGTTGCCTTTTCTACTCAAAAAGATCCTGCTTTTAGAGGATTATTTTCCCTATGGACATGTCTCTTAATCCTGCTTTCACTCTTATATGGTTAAAAGGTATAAGTTTGAATTTCAGCTCAACCACAGCAACTGAACATCTCCTCAATCTAACCTCTAAACCTCTACTCTCTTTCCTTAATTTAAAACTAAGCATACAGGTTTCCTTATCATCTGGCCTGTTAATAAATTATTAATTAATTAGTTAATAAAAGCAGTGTCTCTGCTGCCTCAACATGAAGGCAAAATACTGGGGTACCAGCTTCCTTCCTCCGCCACTCAGATAAAGGCAAAGTACCTTGAAGAGACAGTATGAACACAATTAGCACTACTGCTACCTACTGCATCCTAATAATATCAAAAATAAAAAAAAAAGGAATGCTGTGAACTGTACACAGCACAAACATAATACAAGACTCACCTCTAAAGCACTCCTGTCTTTTATTGACTGTTAATGCAGCACTGGGGATCCCATTAAGTCTAAAACCAGAAAAGTTTACTTTTTGCCCCTGCCCTTCCTAGGGCTACCTTAGTGGTACCTCCATGGTATGGGGTTTACATGGTTTGTTAGCAAGGGGAGCTGCAGTGGGGACTCTTCTGAGAAGATGCCGAAAGCTGCCCCTTGTTAGACAAAGACAGTTCCAGCTGACTCTGGAACAGACCCATTGCTGAGCCCATCAGTGATTCTGAGAGCATCTCTTTGATGACATATTTAAGAATAAACTGAGTTCCCCAAGTTGAGTTTGTTTTGACCATGACAGTAATTTCTGAATGATCCCCTTGTCCTTATCTTGAACCACAAACTCTTTATTGTATTTTCTCCCCCTCTCCTGTTGGTGGAGGACGAGTGACAGAATGAGCACAGCCAAGGCCAGCCCATCACAGCCTCTCATGCATGGAGGTGACAGTCCTGAAGTGTAGCACACACCCAGAAGCTCTGTGATAATAGTAACACCAGGTCAGTTTGGGTGAACTGGCACTTTTGCATGCTGAAGTGCTCATGGACAGCCTTTCCCAGCCACACACAGAGTACTGCAAGGGTACACTGCTGGCAAATGAAATGGGGCAAGAAGAAAGATACAACAGGGTATTTATGTACACATACATACATCCTCCCAGCCTCCAAAAGCAACCCCAGGATTCACAAGCCTCAAAGTGCAATCAAGTTCTGGACCAATTTCCAACTCATTTTTGGAGTTTATAGAAACAATTTTAATACTACTATTTATAAACTCATCTGAACCGGAAAATCTTGTGGGTAGCACTTTGGCTGACCATGTAAGCGAACAAACAAAAAAAGTTCAAAAGACGTCTAGCAGCTTTTAATTTCACATTGATTCTGGTGTCTGGAAAACTCAGATGGAAACTACTGACTAGATATATTTTAGGTAAAGTTACAGCTTTAATCCTGACCTTTTTGCTCTTCCTAGTTCACTACTTTCTTTTTAACCTGTGGAAAAGACGAAAAGCCATCACAATCCAATAACTCAATAGATTTTACTTACCTTAAAGTCATTATTGTATCTACCAAAGTTGACTCGGCCCATATTCTCTACCAAAATGTCCAGATTTGCTCCAGCTTGCCCAGTTATATTTATCTTAAGTGATTTCCCCCTTTCAAGGATACCCTGAGGTACCTATATGAATTGCAACAAGAAGAAGAAAACAATAAACACTAAAACCCAAGAATGCCCTGTTACTTATTCTTTCAACTTGCATGAAAAGATTAAAAGTGCAAAGGAAAAAAAAAGAGTAAAGAAAATCCCTTTCCTCTCCATCTCCTGCATGTGAGCACATGCACACACAAAGGGCTTCTACATCAACATTCACATTTCACTACATCAACTGGATGTGATAGTGGGTTTTGAGGCATCTGACTCACAAATGCAAGTTCCCAAATTTAGTCCAGTGACTGAAAAGATTTTGGCAATATCAGTGATTTAATCATTGGCTTCATTTTCCAATTATGTGTACAACAATATTTAGTTTTATTTATTCCTATTCCCACAACACAAGGAAAGATGAGCTTGATCTGGACATAAAGGTGATAAGAGTCCATATGCATCAAATATTAATTGACTGTAAAATACATGAATTTATATTCTCATTAAGCAAGGCCAAAACCCTGCTTATGGAAAGAAAGACTAAGTTTACATTCTGTACAATAAACATTTTTTTTTGAAACTGCGGTTAGAAGCCACTTTTATAAGGTAAGACATTGGCTCAGACTTTCTCCTTCTTCCATCCTCAAAGGAAGAAATAAGAAAAAACTAATAAAAAAATCTTTGCAAATATTGCAGAAAACCACCAAGTATATATATCAGTAACATATTCCATAAACCTGCAAGTAAATTCATTCTCTAGGTCTTTTATTCACCTCAGTCATGAATATGTATCAACATTCAAATATGTCAAAAATGGCAAGATAATAGATAGTCAAATTTTCTGCAATACTAATTGGAACATCGGGTATGCACCAAGTCTGTACTTCCTTATTTTCCTCATGTGATTAAATACGATCAGGGTTGCTTTGGTGATCTGAAGGAAGGAGAAAAAAAAATCCAGTCTGCATCCTCGACTTTCATGAAGGCCACTGATGGCATAAATTAATACCAGCAAATAGTGATTTTACCCCATTGACAGAGACATAGGCACGATCATGGACTCCATTTAAAGTTGAAGACAGTGGTGTTGGTTCCACACAGTTCTTTGGAAGTGTAGTTCTATACAATACATATCCAAAATACTAGGAAAAGAAAAGAAAAAAACCCAACAGATTAATGAACCAAGTAATTGTGTTGTTTCAATTCAGGTCATGAATTAAAAATATCGCACGTTTCTGCCTACATGCCTGCACTGAAATGCTAACTTTCATTCACTTCAGACAGTGACTATCACAGATACCATTTCAGGTTAGAGTTTATTTTGACCTTTAGGTAATGGGTGACCTTTAGGTAAACTGGTGAAAATCCCTTTATAACTGAGTTTACATAAAAAACTTGTAAGTTCACTTCTCACCCAGTGCCCAGAGACTGATACATCCATCAAGTCAACATTATCTAGTTATCCATTAAATACTACATGGTTTACACCAGGAACATTTTGGAATAATTTTCACTAAGTTCCCCATCAGGAATGGAAAGAATATAAAAGCCATAGCCATTCCTGAGACATTAGCAGGCTGGAGAGCTGGGTGGAGAGGTAAGTAACAAACTTCAAAAAAAGGCAAGTGCAGGGCCCTGCACTTGGGGAATAATAACCCCATGTACCAGCACAGACTGGGGGCTGATCTGCTGGAAGCAGCTCTGAGAAGAAGGACATGGGGGTCCTGGTGGACAACAAGCTGTTCCTGAGGCAGCAGTGCCCTGGGGACCAAGGAGGCTGATGGTATCATTAGGAAAAACATGGACAGCAGGTCAAGGGAGATGATCCCACCCCTCTTCTCAGCCCTTCTGAGGCCACATCTGGAATGTTGTGTTCAGTTCTGGGCTCCTCAGAAAAAGAGGACACAGAACTATTGAAACAGATCCAGCAGAGGGCTATGAAGATAATTTAAAAAAAGCCATTTAAGACATGAAAATTAATATTTCAGAGAGGAGAGAAATCAAGGTGAAAGCCTAGACAGCACAGACACCTACATCCACAAGAAGAAGAAAGCCCCAGGTGTAAAACACTGTAGAATATGAAAAGGCCTCCAATGCAAAAATCCACAACATCTTTATAATACTATTAGTGTGTCCTAGATAAAGTGTAAGACACGACATAAGAAGAGTAATACCACAGAGGGTTGCTCAAATAAACTCCATAAAATTACTGCAAAGTGACTACTAAAGGAATCCTCACCTGCTTTAGCTCAACAAAAGTCAATGGATATGTGCTTCTCACTGGTCCAGAACGTGACAGTCCATCAAGAACCTCCAACACAGTGCCTGCCTGCAGCACAGAAAAGGCAGATACATGAAAGTCAGTAAGTTTCAGTTGAAATATAACAGCTAGCACATCCACCAATCAAGTCAGCTAGCTCCATGTGTCCAGAAGGTTAACAAATGTTTACACCATGCTTGCAGACATTTAAAATACAATATAGCAAACACAACTGATGAACTCTGAAACATGCCACATGTAGAGCAATGTTTTAATAAAAACAGATGCTCTAATTTTGCTATGCATTCATAAAAACAAAAGTGACCCTTTATTATTTAACTAGAACTACCCCAGGAGTTTCTCACAAAAGTTGTATAAACAAACACAACTGCTCAGGATGATTAATACAAAGCAATATATTATCTAAATTTTGCTCAGTTATACTTAGAATCAACTAGAGAAAATGACAGTGATTCCCACTGAGTTACTCCAGAATCATTCTGAACTAAGTAGGGATACAGTTTAATTCCATCAAGAGCCATCCAAGATGAATTTACTCTATTTAGTCTTAAATGATTTCATAAACTCTAAGGCTGTAATTAAGTTGTCATATGTAAGTAGCTGTACTGGTTTTAACAAGACTGGAGGCAAGGTTTAGGCTAGTCACACACATAAACACCTTGCTGAATAGGGACTTAGATTTGTACAATTAGATTGCCTTTAATTGCCAATATGGAATATTCTACGCATCTATGATTCTCTCTCAAACACCATCATCAGTTTTAAGTTAGTTAAAATGCACACAATATGCCTAATGTCTTACAAGCTCAGAAAATCAATTGCATATGATTTTTCATGAAAGATGTCAGTCTGTTTCCCCAGAACTATTGCCACTGTTCAGTGATAACAACATATTAGACATTCAGACACCTCTCATATACCAGATTTACATTCAAATGCTTAATAAAAAAGGTGTTTAAAAACATGTAAAACTATACTGTAAGAGTACTGACAGCAGTACAAACTTCTGAAGGTACTTAAATAACAGAAATATTCAATAACAGAAAACTGAACTTTTACAGAATTTACATGAAAGTTATACTGAAATATTAAAATGTACATACAGTATTTGGCAGTGATGCAACAGAAGCCAGCATGAATTGCCTATGTACACAAAATTAAGTCTGCAGTTTTGGCTGGGATACAGTTAATTTTCTTCAGAGAAGTTAGCATGGGGCTGTGTTTTGTATTCTTGCCAAGACTGCTGATAACACAGGGATATTTTGGTCATTGCTGAGCAGGGCTGACACAGATTCAAGAACTCTTCTGCTCCTCTCACCAGACAGCAGGCTGGGGATGCTCAAGAAGCTGGGAGGGAACACAGCCAGGACAGCTGACCCCCAGTGAGCAAAGGGATATTCTGTACCATTGGTGTCATGCTCAGCAATAAAAGCTGGAGGAAAAAGGATGAAGGAGAGACGTTTGGCGTAACAGTGTTTATCTTGTCAAGTAACCAACACACACAAATTGTTCAAAAGTTGTGTGATGCGGCACTCTGGAAAACGTGGTTTAGTGAAGAACACAGTAGTGGCTGGGTTAATGCTTGGACTCAGTAATCTCAGAAGTTTTTTCCAACATTAATGATTCTGTGATGGAGCCCTGCTTCCCTGGGAAGGCTGAGTGCCTCCCTCTGCAAAGGTAGTCGCAAATGAGCTCCTTATTTTGCTTTACTTATGTGTGCAGTTTTTGCTTACCTACAGAACTGTCTTTATCTCAACCCACAAGTTTTCACACCTCTACCTTTCTGATTCTCTCCCCTCCCTACTGGGGGAGAATGAGTGGCTGCAGGGTGCTCAGCTGCCTACCAGGATTAAACCACAACAACCATGTAGACACAGATCTAAACAGACTTCTGAAATGAGATTGTCTTAACTCTAGCTAGGAGCAAGCAAGACATAAGTAAATAAAAGGTAACACCAACACTGTCTAGTGGTTGGGTCATCCTTACTAGCCCACAGCTAAGCATGTTCACTTGTGCAAGAAGATTGCTGGTCAAACATGGCTTGCAAAATTTTGATGAAAGTTGCTCGCTCTCATGTTTTCAGTTTAAAAGTCATACCTAAAATCGCAATCATTTTTGATACAGTAAGATCTCCCAAACATTCCAGACTGCATACATGGTCCACTCCTTATCTTGTGCTCCTCCAAGGGAGCCAGTAATATTACAGCAATATGCAAGATTTGCCATGCCACAGGAGAGATTTAGCTAAATCAGGTCTTCTACAAGAGCTGTGAAGCAAGATGTGCACAAACACTGACAAAGGTAATTTACAGAATTGAACAATTCTACGGGCTTTAATAGTCTTAGCCCTAGGTGGACAGCGAAACCAGACATGACTACAAGCAGCATTAAGACATGGTCATCACTTGAGCACTTGAATGAGCAACTAAGTGGCAATGAAAGCTGCTTTGTGCCTTGCTGACCTGAGTATTAGCAGCTTGTACTGCTAATACAGCAGCCTGTTGGACTTTTTATTTTTAAGTCCCTGCTATCAAAGGGGCTTCTCTTCTGAATATGGGTCAACCAGGTATGATTCTCTTAGGGATTGGTAGAAGGTTGTTTCTTTGAAACTCCAGGAGTTTATTTTTGTTCAGCTTTTCAGTCTTTGGTGATACATACAAAAAAAAGCCTTCAAGACAAGATTTGGTCTTGCTGCACATTCCTGTTGACTGCTACTTAGTGGACAATCAGTACCACAAGAGAAATTTACCAGTAAACTTAAAAATTATAAATATTGTCAGGAATTTTTAAAAACAACCTGTAAAACAACAGATGACTGCTAAAAATAAAAGCAATACTTATTTAATCCTCCAAGGCAAAGTCTTCAAAACCCAAGTGTAAAGTCAAGCACGACAGAAAAAAGGAATGAAATAGCTCCAACAGGAATATCAACTACAGGCAGCATCCTGTTTGCTTAACCCCTTTCTAGCCCCAACACACACCAGCACTGCCTGCTACTTGCTATTGCTTGAGCTCTCCACATTTTAAGAACTGAACACTTCTCCAGAATTTAAAAGTCTGCAGGCTGCTGTGCTAGGGCAAGAACTTCCTTGTGACCAAGCACTTCTCAGGGCCCCCCAAGTGCTAACCAGAAACTATCACCTGCTCACAAGCCTGCACAGCCACGTGGATACATCACAGGAACCAAGATTAATTTACTCTCCTCTGGAACAATGCTTCCCAAGTTCTGGGGCATAAAGTCCTTAAAATCTATCATCTTGTTCACACTTCTACTGTGGTTCTGCCTTTGCTTGCCCTCATTCCTCATCTTCAACACTTCTCTTCTGCATCTGTGCATCAAGATTTTTTCCATATCACCTGCTTTCCTGCCTTTGCTCTTACATAGCAATGTCAGCATACAGCATCTTTTAAGAAACCGCATTTTTCCCACCCAGTAGGATTCTTTAAATAAATTAATAGCTCAGAATGCATAACTGTCTCATCAGGGGAGTTGATACTTAAGGACTTTACTACCACAAAATATCTTGAGGAAAACAAAGATGGAGAACATCTTGCTCTGGTTACATGTACCTCTGTAAAGTACATTCATATGACCCCTAAAAATACTCCAGAGTCTCCTTTCTCTCACCCTTTCTGCAAAAGTGTCAGGGGAGTTGGTTCACTGGAGTAGACACAATGCTCTCTGTGGCAGACTGACTGCTGGACCTCAGCTGCAGAGTGAAAATCCACACAGTACCTGTGTGAGCACTGACTGTGACTGCAAATGACATAGCTAGGAAGTTTATTGTTACCAAAGCTAAGCGCTATTATTTAGAATATTCCCTCTCTGATACTCACCAAAATACATTAAGGCTTCTTCCTACAACAAGGTGTATTGCAGCTGGTTCCAGCTGGAGCTAGAAAGGAGTTGGGAAAGCAGCTTTGAGCTGGCACAGTCCAAATCCTCTGTGATTGGAGACTTTACTTGTGTTGCAGGGTCACCCAGCAGAGCAAAAGCTAAGCAGTGGGTCACAGAGCAAAAGGCCACCTTCTTCACAGAAAACAGTTCCAGAGGCTCTCAGTGCAGATGGCACTATATGTACAAGCATGACAGGAACCTTACATCTGGCAGTTTAGACATGCCATCTGCATTCCTAAAACTGATGTCTGGAGAGTGAAATGCTTCCTCTCAAAAAATCACAAGGTGTAGAAGGGGCAGATCAGGTCAAAGATGCAATATTTGACTAAGTTTGGTCATCTGACTCTTGCAAGAGTCCAGCAGCATTTCTTGAAGGCATGAAAGAGAAAGTTTTTCATTCTACTGAAACTGGACAGCCTTATCTGAGAGCCACGGCCCATGACAAGATGGGAGAGTCAAGATCTGATAACTGGGCTGCCAAGTGCTTGCAGCCAAAGACAGCAGCTATGGTGGTGGGTGTAGCGATAAGAGCCTATAATTAGTCACTGCTGCCAGTTCAGTGAAACCTCATATGGGAAGAAGACACCCAAAGGTTGTTGAAAGTGATACAGATCTCTTTCAGCTTCACAGATGAACCACTTTTATGCAAAAAGTTCTTCTGCCCACCACTTGAGCGGAATGACTTGAAAATGCCTGCAAAAGCCTTATCGCTACTAAATTTTGCAATGTTTCAGTTGCAGAGATGAGATACCTGACTAACTGGAAAAATAACTGCCACATTGAAATTACAGAGTGTGAAATCAGAGCATTAGGAGTTACAGTATTCAGCATATCAACTGCAGTAATCCTCCCTCTCAAAACTTGTCTGTGCCCAGCAGAAAGAATATAGTCAAGTTCATATCTGCAGTGTCCTCTGTTGCCCATTAAACCATCCACTTCACTCACAGCAGGAACCTAGTTCTCAAATGTATCTCACAAAAAATTGTCCTCGGTCCTAAAATGATGGTGCTGCAGTCAAACCCCAGATACTTGTGAGCTGACCAGCTATACCACTACTGTCACACAGGCTGGGTTCTGAGTGCTTAGTTCTGTGTGCTTTTCCCTCAGCAGGAAACCAATTTAATTTCTCTCATCAGCTACAGATCTTGTCAGAAACTTTATCAATAAAACTTTCAAATTTATCAAAAATATTCCACGCTCAAAATTTAAAGGTCTTGAAGTATTTTAAATACATATATCCTACTTTTCCTTCCACTTTAGAGGCATCACGAGCTACAAAAACACTTTGCTGTAAGTCTCATGATAATATTCCCCCAGCTACATGAGTAATCCCCCAGCTACTGATATATGAGTAATCTTAAACAACTATGAATCTGTTGTGTTAATAATATATTAATTTCAGTTCAGCAAAGCTTCAGGCACATACTGCATATTGTACACACTATCTTTTTACAGTCAGGTAAGATGCATTTGATCATTTTCTAACATGGGCATGATTCCTAATTCCCAAACTCTCCCTCCTTCCTGAAAGTTTGCTTTCAAGGTTTTCCTCTTTATTTTGTAGGATATCTAGAGTCTGTTGTGACACCCTCATAAATATTTTTAATAAAAAGCAAACAGGGAGCATCATGAAAAGATACACAGTGTATTACAGATGTTAATTTACCTTCTGCAGGCGAACCTTCCCATATGCAAATTTGGGTGTTGTTGGAGGGATAAGACCTTCTGGTAACTCTTTATACTAGAAAGAGAACGAGAAAAAACACAAACAAACACACACAAGTTAAATACAAACACACTTTAACTGAATTCTCACTTTACACTTCACAACTTACAGAATTATAACTTTGGCTAAAAGTAAATAACCCCCCTAGAGGCTACAGATGTATCTAGTCTTCAGATGGAGGGTTTTTTCTTTTTTCAAAAGAAAAAATTTGACTTGATCATATATGGTGAAAAATTTTTCATAACCATTTGACATTATGTAAAGTAAAAAGCATAATTAACAAAGTGAACTACCAAAATTCCCAATGCCCTTGGAGCCCTCCTGTGGCTACAGCCTGAGTTACTCTCTTCCACAGCTTTTCTGCAGTTCTCTCCCAGTTCATGGGAGCTTGAGTGAACCTTTACAAATCTGTACGAGTATTTCCATCTCACCCTTTGTGAGCAACACTTCCTTATAGGAATTACTACCTCCAGTACCTTTCCTTTCAGTGTTACGATATTCCACCACCACTGGCTACTCCATTACTGCCTGGACTGGGGTCTCTGAGAAACAAGCCTGGAGACCACAGCTCCATGAACCTCTGAGGTCCCATCTTTAGCTTCCCTCTGTTCCTGTTCTAGACAACTGTCCAGTCAGTCACAGGTAAACATGACAAAGAAACTCTCTAACCACCCATCTACTTCTGGTTGCTTCTTGTCCCATACTTTTAAGAATGATGACCATAAATCAGCAGAGAGAAGGGATGAAGGGCCTCCACTCACCCACTACTTTCCTGGACACCTTTGAGATGTGGCAGACCAGACAGTGGCTTTCTGCCCAGTACTTTGGCCTTCTCCTTTCTGTGCCTACAACCTTCTTTTCTCCTTGCCATCCTCACCTTCTCCCCTCCTGCCACTATTTAATAGCCACTCTTCCCATCTGTTCTTTCATTAACGAGACATGGCCTGTCTGCATATCAGAGAAAAAACTTCTGCAGATGAGATACTCATATGAACAAGCAATCCAAGACTACATTCTAATAAACATGTACAAAAGACCAACCTTGTGAAGAGTGTCTCCATCTGCAAATTGGCAACTTTGGAGTGCTTACCTTGTCAGGGTTTTGTTCAAATAAATTTGATTAGGGGCTGAAAGAGTTTTTGATTTAGCTGGAGGCTTTATGTTTTGTTTTTAACAGACCACAGCACTGAATTCCCAATGGTACCCTGTCAAGTGTCAGTCATGGATGGATGAAAGTCTGATTTACATTTCCAGTAAGAAGTTAATTTCTTCTCCTTTGTATTGGAACACAATCAAGATTCCCAAATTTAAAGAAAACAGAAGTTGTATTCACCCAAGGGAGAAATCAAAAAGAAATCAAAAGCAGGAAATTTCAACTCCAATAGTAAAAATTAAAAGAATGCTAACATCAATTGAAAGAAACTGTAGACTGAAATTCTTCATTACATTTTTTAACTAATGGAAACTGTAAAGGAAGACTTTAATGTTATCCTTGTAGCACAGCTAACACATTGAACACAGTAATTTGTTACAAGTAACTTTATTTTCTTTCATCAGCTTCACCTCAAAGAGCAACTGAGTGGAAAATTTGTTAGAATTAGGTTTAGAATCCACAGTAGTGACAGGAAAACATCACTGAAAATCTATGGACATGCAAATTAAGAAACCAACCACAGCAAAAAATGACTCAATACACCTGAGGTTATAGTGAACATTTCACATCTTATCAAGGCTCTCTCACTGCACTAGATTACTACTTACATCTCAGAGAGGGGTCTTGCACCTTGAAGAAAACAACTCAAAATTAGGAAGTTTGTGGATTTCTCTGGTGAGAAAAGCTGTATCAACACAGGATACTCCCCTTGGAAAGGCCATCAAAATTATCCCATCAATTTATCCCATCAGGCTTAGGGATAATGGTGAAATAGAAGAAAAAAAAAATCCACAGCAGGCCTTCCACAGTTAAAGAGATTAAGGCGTTCTCAACCCTAGAGAAAGTGTAGTACACTTTTGGGAGACCTACTCTTGGAATAAAAATGTCTTCTAGTGCATAGGAATGTTGCTGGTATGCAACAGGATAGTGATTATAAGCCTGAGCCTTGGGATTCACACAGAACCTGTTTTTAAGCCTCACCTGAACAGCCTCCAATGCAAGGCTATTCAAAACACAGACAGAGGTTCCATGTTCTACTTCAATCTCCACTTTGTGGAGACACTGTGAATTTTTACAGCAAGGCAAAGCTGGTCCCACCCACTAGCTGCAGGTTGTGAAAACACAAAACCAAGATGAGCTCTTTTGAGTAAGCCTGGTCTTTCTCAGAGGCCCAAAACCTCAACATGAAGTTTGGGACAGCCAAAGCACTAAACTGCAGCACAGACTGGGCTGACATCAGCTCGTCAGCCTAAGCTGACTGAATGGCTGACTGATGCTGCAAGGAAAAAGCTCTGTACACTCCTCCTCCATCTCTACTCCCAGCCAAACCCTTCCCACCTCCCTCTGCTCCCTCCCCCTGTGGCAGCACTGGCTCTCATCCTACTGAGTGAGCTCATTCACCTTACTGACCTTGAGAGAAAACAAATGTAAGAAAAAAGAAGAGCTGAACCATGTCAGAGTCAGACCTACACCAGCATCCTCTCCTCTAAAAGGAAGGAGGAAGCCACTGGGACAGAATGAATAGCTAGAGAGGGGCAAGATCTTTTGTTTTTTGTAACAAGAAGCAGTTAAGTTGGCCTAATTATCAGGTTCCATTTCACTTCCCCCAGCTGCAGAAAATAGTACATTGAGGAGTAACTTCCACCAACACAAGAACAAGACAGTTTGGAGGATGTCTCAAAGAACCATTCTAAAAATGTCCTGGGGACACTCACCATACCAATGACTTTTCTGATGGTGAAATACTTTTCTGTCAGATCTCCCGCCTCGCTCAGGGGAGCATCATAGTCATAACTAGTGGGCTGAGGCATATAAGGCATATTAGCACCTAGGGGAGGAGGAAAAAAGAAAAAGCAGTAAAAACAGTGGAAGAGAGGGATTTTTTCCCAAAGGTATCAACTGCCAGAATTCTTTCTGATTTCAGACAGATTCTGCTACATTTTTAGATTCAGTGTAGGCCTTGAAGTTTGGGATTTGGCATAAAAAATTGAAGGAGGACAATGTCCTTGTGAGCTTACACCACTCTGTGAAATATTCCGAAGAGAAACACATTTATTTGTGTTCCAACTGTTTCACAGCACCGAGTGAAGCAGAAGTAGCCTTGGAAAAGACAAATACCATGTGGGTTTGGTACAACATGTTGGCAATAAACAAAGAACAGCTAGTGCAGTCATGTCTTTTGCCATGGGCAAGTAGGCACAGCTCGTTCTTTCACAAAATACATTACTACCTAATTCAAAAGGAGCTCCCCTCCACCATTAGTATAATTTAAGTAATTTCTTACCATTCCAATAGGCAAAGTTAGTCCCCCCTATAAACATGTACCTAAAAAGAAAAAAAATCAGGTTTTGCTGAACTGGGAAAAGAAATCCCCCCAAAATTAAGCTCTACTGAACACACACTTACAGGTTAACGTTAGCACCACGTGCCAGGATTTCATTAAGTGTTTTAGCTACAGTTTCTGCGGGCACAACAGAATGACGGTGCCCCCAGTGATCCAACCATCCAGTATAAAATTCAGAATTAACCTGAAAGGAGGAAGGGCAAAAGAGGAAGGGGAAACATGAAGAGGGAACAAGAACCGAATGCAATGTGAACTAAGGCTCCTAACTGTAAGAGGGAAGGGAAAAAAGGCACCTTGACTAATATGAGCCATTTTTAAACTACTGTAAATACAGCAAAGTACATACTAGATCAGTCCTTTTCAGCAGACTACAGGTCAAAGGAATTAAAGGATTGTTCCAATAATTTTATAGGGACATTTTGAAAAAAATTGCTTAAGCATCAAAGAGTATAGATCTCTTGGGAACCTGGCAACAAGGATGTGTTTCAGATGCTTGGCATTCAAATAAATGATGGAATCAACATATTCTCTGCAGAACAGCATATACAAACTGGATGTAATGAAAAATATTTCAAATTGCTTTCTAAACAACTCCTTAGCACAGAGATAATTTTGTACCCTCAAATGGGCCTTCTCCCTTTCTCAAAATGGCTTCCAGTGTTCTCACATCCCACTATAGCTTGTATAAAACCTCTAGGGTAGCTGAAAACAGGAAACAACTTCTAATCTGCCCTTTTAATTCTGCTTTTAACTTCTACCTACACACATATCTCACTAACTTGTCTAACCATCCTTAGTGTTTCCGCCGCTTTGTAAACATTTGTCTTAGCAAGGAAAACTACTGAAGTGAAATCATTACTTTTTGAGACTAAAATAGCATTTGGAGAGCAGCAGTTAATGTGGATTTTACAAACACACAGAGAAGTTCCTCTATTCACTTCTCTGACTTGGAAATTGTAGCTTCGTGAACAGGTCCCTAAAATTGTTCAAGCAGTGCTGTCAATCCCTCTCTGATTAACAACTTCAAGATTAGACATGATACAAAAAGTTTAAGTGAAAACACATACCAAAGGGCCCATGGGTTCACTGCTCCTTTGAGCTAAGAATGCTGCTGTGACATTGCCACCTATAAACAGAAAGAAATAAAATTGAGTTGCTATATCCATGATTTTCTGGGTCCATCATTTTATTGAAATTGGTGTCTTATCTCCCTTCCAGTCTAGCAAAAAATAATGACAAGAAAGCTGCTCCAGCACACACAGGAATGAATACTTTTAATTCTGATGTTTAACTTGCAAAACTTATTTTAAATATATACATGCACATATGCATGCCTGTGTAAGTGTCTTTGCTTTTGAGACACATCCTTTGAAAACCCAGCTTTTCTCAGAAATGACATCCTGGCACAAAGAAGTCTGAGATGTGTCAGAATTGCTATTGATCATTGGAAAGTCTAAGTCTGGGGTGACGTTACCAAGGCTATGGGGAAGAGTAGAAACCAGGCAACCTCTAAAGAGGTGTTTCACTCTTGATCACTCCTAGCGGCTCAAGCCACAGTGCCTGGAAACAACTTCTCTGGTGGAATGGTGGCTCACCATTGCATAAAGGATATTGGTGTAATTTTGCCTGACTGGTGGGAGGAATGATGAGGAGGACTCCATGATATCAGAAGGCTAATTAATTACTTTATTATACTATTATTCTATACTTAGAATAATAGTATAATAAAGTAATTATTATATATTATACTATATTACACTACATCTAAACTGAAACTGAACAAGCACTCAACTCAACAAAATCTCATGACTGTCTGCTGACCGGCAGCCTGGACATGTGCTTGGCCCTGATAGGCCAAGGAAACAAAACACCATCACTTTGGGTAAACAATCTCCATATTGCATTCTACCTGAGCACAACACAGGAGCAGCAAATGAGATTAAGAATTGTTTTGATCATTCTCTTCTCTGCTTCTCTCACTGCTTGTCTCAGGTTCAGAGAATGTGAATCCCACAAAAGGATATGCATGAAGACATCCACAATTTCATTCAACTTGCAAGAAAACAGATCCCTGCTAAGCACGTGTGTTTGGTTGTAGAGAGAATAAAGTACAGAAGAGGCCAATAAAAAAATAAAAATAAAAAAATTTTAAAATATGCACAATAAAAAACCCAAAAATATTTGTCTTGGGAGTTTGTTTCTTGTGCCTTAAGCCTATTTTGTCAAGTCCATGCAGTATATAAACATTTAAATCCTTAACTCGTCTATCAAAAGGGTACTCTCTGATCACACTAATAATGCTTAGCCATTTTTCAGACCTATAACACAACAAATTGTAGCAGTGTGCACATTTCTAATGATGATCTTCAACAGCATTTTTTTCCTAATAACCTCTTGCGTAAAAAGAAATGTATTTGGATGGCTGGATTCCAGGACAGACAGAGGACATTAAAAATCCTCAACACCAAAAAGGAATATTAAAATAATCAAGGAATCAATGTCAACTATTATTGCTAATTTTTAGGAGATAAGTGCTATGAGCAGCAAAACTGGCTATTCATGATTCCAAGATGCAAGGAAGTGATTATGACATTCTAACTGAGCGGTCATGGGTGATTCTTGAATGTTTAAGAGTATGTTAAATACACATAAATGCCTGTTAACCCATTTAAACAAAGCAGGCAAGTTTGGCAAGCAGTCAAGTAAGGTTGTCCTACAACAAACACACAGAGCTCAGAATTTTTGAACCAAACAGCAGTCTCCAACCTGGAGCAAAGTCCACCGTTGCATAGAGACCCTGGAGAGCCCCACATTTCAAGTGAAACTGGCTGGCACCATCAGTTGTGAAGAGCACCACCTCATCCCCAAGATGCAGGCGAAAGAGCTTCAGGAGGAAGCGCAGGTAGTCGTAGTCACAAGCGAAGTAGCTTCCGTACTCATTCTCTACCTGCAGAGCAAAAAGCAAGTCAGTAAAGCCATAGCCAATTCAGTCTGCATCTGATAACAAAACAGAAAGCACAAATTCAACCCTCTTCTTCCTTTGATAGCAATATTGAAAATGTCATTTTAACTCCAGATGTGAGGAGTATGAGAAGACAAGACTCATTCCTCTCAACAGTACTTTACAGAGGACCCACCACTGTGCAGAGCTAAGCCATTTTCCTGCAAAATTCTGTCCCCCCCCAAAGTATCTGTTTAGCTACAGTGATCATAATAGAGTCTCTATTAAAATCTGAGATCTATAACCCACCTCCCAAGTAGACCAATAAAATCATAGAACAGGTTGTGAAATGATCAAAACTACAACAAAACTGGACATTCAGAACAGAGACATCTACAAAGGGCTCACATGAACCACAAAGCCCTGAAATGGGCTCAAAAGGATTGAAGGGAGAACAACTGTGCTACTACTGCGAGTCACACATCTTGCCCCTTTTCCAAGGTGATGCACTTTTCAGCTCCACATCCAATAGGTTCCAATCCTGAAGGTTATTTCTGAAAATCCTGTTATAAGCATCTTACTTCTGCCAAAGAATCATTTTGCCCAGTGCTTCTGTTCAACAGACAAAACACACCGTTCAACAAAATTGTCTTGGGCATATTACAAGAAGGGTCTCTTATCCCAACCTGTGCCAGTCAAGGAGTTTAAAGAAATTGAAATAAAGCTTTATTAAGATCAAATACTATAAATATGGGACAATCACTCCCACACATCTATCTAGAAGGAGTTTAGGACAGAAGTAAGCCTAATTTAGCACCTAACTTGTATGTTCACTCACCATGAACATACAAGTTAGGTGCTAAATTAGGCTTACTCCATACTGCTTTTGCTTCTATCTAAGGGTATTCTTATTCCCCTTTTTCTTGTCAGATTATTTCAGGCAACTGTATGCATTTTGGCTTTATGTGAGAATTGCCACAAACCTCAAATCTAAAAAGCTACAAAAGTTCCCTCTATTGCCTTATACAGCTGTGGGAAACAACTTTGACAGAGCAGATGAGGGCTCTCTGAGTCCTAGAAACAGTGGATTCAGTTCTTTAGGATAAGGTATTTCATCAGAATCTTGCAGCTACCTGAAAGTTAAGAAACACCTGTGATACCACCACCCAAGACCCATGGTGTGCCTGCAAGAGCAGTACAAGCACTCATGCTGCTTGGGTTCATCTGGTTTTCAGGAAGTTACCTGCACCATGATGATTGGACCTCCATTTTGATAGAGATAAGGCCTCATCTTTGGCAAAAGGACACCCATCCATCTCTCTACCGCTTCTAGGTAATCTGTGATACACAAAGAATACATGTTTCACAATTTTTCTGCCTTTTTCTAATTTTGTTTTAAATTACATATGGGTCATCTTTATGTAATATTCTAATTATGTAATTTATGAACAGCATTTAATGAACAGTTTGCGCTTATACAAATGTGCTCTTCTACTTAGTCATAAATGCTTCCAATACAGTTTACTAAAAAATAAAACATTTAAATACTGATGAACTTGGAAAATTATCAAAAGAACTTCATTACGTCTCACAGGTTGTCGTAATGCATTTCAACAGGAAGACAAATTCAACTGTTGATCTATGTACTATTTTTAAATCGATAATTTAACCACAGTAGAACTGAAGTTGGATATGATATCTATATATTCATCCCCTACATTCTCTCCAACAAACATTAATCTCCTGTCTCATCTTATTCTCCCATGTCTGGTTCTTAAACAGGAGCAGGCGAGAATGCTGTAACTTGTTCTGGATTGCATGCTGACCAGCCAAGAAGGATCCCCATTATGAGTGGCTGTGGCAAATCCAAAAACCTCAAAGCTGAAGCATTCTTTTCCTCAATGGTGACGATGATTCCCCTCTTGGCACCAACTTGACAATACCTTGGAAAACTTTCTCCCCTACTTTAATTGTTCTACTTTTTGAATGCATGCTTCTAATTAAAAGTATTGAAGATTTTACTCACAAGAAAACTTGAGCTGAAATATGAATTATCTAGTAATGGCCTCAAACAGAAAGTTGCCTTGCTGTTACAGTGTATTTTTAATGGCCTTTTCTGAAGCCTCTACCTGAATCAGAAGACCTGAGAACAATAGATTTCTTTTCCAACAGCCATGCAGGAAGACCTCCCTGGGAAAAGAAAGTGAAACAGTGACATATTTAGGAATCCTAAGAATAATTTAGCCTTTTATTAAGACATATACGGAGACAGGAAAATTGATTTTCTACAAGAAAGTAGTAATTCCTAATGAAAAAAAACCAAAAACAGAGTAAGTTTGCATTGTAAGAAGTCACTTAGGATGCATGGATTTTAACACACTACACCAAGACTCTTGTCTAAGGATACATCAATGAGTAAGTCTGTTTACTTTAAGAAATACTTGCACTAGATTTACCCTAGAAGTGAGCTGTTACAAAAGGTTGTATACCATGTCCCATTCTGCACAGATGTAAGGTCCAGCTCTCAGGATAACAAGCAATCCAGTGTCATTGGCAAGCTGCAGGAAATACTCTAGATCTTTACCACCAAAAAAGTCATATGTGCCCATCCGGGGTTCGTGGTAGTTCCATGGGACATACCTATTAAGAGAGAAAATCACCTTCCATTAGGAAACTGAGACTAAACCTGAATTCTGGAAAACAGCTACTTGCAGTACATGCCCCAGAGACCAGTAATGCTGCTGATCCTTTGGATCAGTAGAAGACAGGAGTAACTCTCTGGCCTTTTTTCTGCCAGGTATTTCATACACCAGAAGGCTTTAAAATTGACACTGAAATTAGGGTTATGTCTGCAGGAGTCCCTATCAGAGCAAGAACAGGTTCTGGTAGTGCCGTTGTGAAACCATATCTGTTCCAAAATTAAACAAACAGTTTTGAAGCTGGCAAGGCAGCTGGCAGCTGTACAGTGGTGGGAGGTTGATGAGGAGATGAATGTGGTAAACCACTCATGAAGGAGGAGGCCAAGAACAAGCACAAAACAGCACGTGACCCTTCATGAATGGATCACCCAGCTTGCACAGGGAACACCAACCAGGCTCTCAGGTCTATGCTGCTGCCACTGCAAAGAATCTGAAAAACACTTAAGCCTCAAGTCATATTGCATCTAGGTCCCAAAAGTTTTCATTGACCAGGAACAATGCAAGTCCTGGAAAACCACCACTGGAAGAACAATTAGGTTAAGAAATGTTAAGGTGCCCAAGAACTTGGACAAAGCAAAGCTTAATTTCATCTAAGTAACGAAGATGTCAAACAAGCACATCACCATTTGAAAGAACACCTCTCTCCTACCTCTAGGGCCCAGGAGACCACAGCCTCAGCACAGAACATCTCACAGAAATAAAAAAAACTCACTTGGTTTCAAGACAACAAAGAAATAGTAATCTACCAAATACCATGAGCAGTGTTGTAGCTGATAATCCCTGTTTGACAACCATGTTGTGTTTGCCATGGTATTAAGTGGCAGTCTAGCACAGACAGACTAAAATTAGGGATGAGTACAACCCGAGCAAGGATTCAAGGGAATGTGAAAACTCATTCCTCTAAAATTTCTAAAATTCCCAAAACTGTGTCTAGTCAAGCAAAGATCCTCTAAGGCAACACTTTCCTTACTGCCTGGGTTTGATAGCATGTTCCACATTTAATTTTGCGAAAACCACACAAGAGGGAAAGAAAGTCCCTAAAACAATGCTTTCAATAAGGAAGAAAAACAGGAACTCTTTCATGAGTACACTACTAAAATGGTCATATACAGACAGACATGTACATGAACATCAAATACAAAAATTATAATATTTCAACCTTCATGAATATTATAGCATCTCAAATGCCAAAATTTTAAGCCTCTGTTTGAGAAGATAAAGCTTCAAATTTGAGTGCCAGGATGGAGTCAAAGCAATGCACTCAGGCATCAAAATGCAGATTTTTCTTCTATGTGGTATATTTTATTTCTGTGTCAAGCTGCTCTAATTGTTTCTGAAGCACAATTAACTGACTTGTAAAAAAAACTACATGTTCACTTAATGAATACATGAACCATGTGAAAATAGACTAATTGAATTATGAACTTGTTCAGAAAGAAGTCTTAAGGTTTAAATGCACAGCACAATTAACTCACTTGTAAAAAAACCTATATGTTCACTTAATGAATATATGAACCATGTGAAAATACACTCATTGAATTATCAACTTATTCAGAAAGAAATCTTAAGGTTTAAATGCACTTAATACTGTCTGAGGTGAGGACGAAAGGGTTTCTCCAGTTCCCTCATGCTCAAGATGGAAGAAAATAGAAAAATCCTTCCAGAAACAGTTTTCATTTATATCATATGCTTGATCACAAGATTGAAAAAAAAAGCAGATTCTACCAGAGAAAAAGGGAAGAAGCACAAGAAAAAAACAATCTGAAACCATTGTTTTATATAATGAATCATAATAAAAATTTATTTTAAACACTGGTCTAAAAATGGTTACTACGACACTTTAATCCAGCAATACATTTTCTACAGCTAGTGATGGTCTCAAATGAAATAATTGAAATTGCTGTCTTTAATGAATATATTTGTTACACACCATTGTCAAAATTTACAGTCAGTTGTTAATCCTGTACCACTTCAGCTACAGAATAATAAACTTATAATGGAAAATCTCATCCTTTTTCAAACTTAAAATATGGTATTTATTCTGTATTTGAGTTTACTTTCCATTTACACACAATTTCTAAGCTTCATGCTATAACCTTCCTTTCTTTAGAAGTTACAGCTTTCCTCTCCTATTCCAGATATTATCAACAGGCAAAAAATCACACTTCAACTTCTTTAATGTACAGATAATTCTCTCTGTAATACCAGGGTGGGATTATTTTAATAGTGTAAAATTGAATAAATTGTACTACTTTCATCAATGAGCATGCTAGTTAAATTACTCATATATGAGTCTTTAAAAACAGTAATTTGTGTTTAAATTTTAAATATTCCATATTCTAAACAGCAGCTCCTTCATAGAAGGACTTTGTACAGGTTTACATCCTTCTGTTCATTAGTCAACAAACAGAGTAAAACAAAGAAAATGCTCAACATTCTTTAACTTTCTATGAGCCTGTAAAGGTAACTGTGGATTCTTCCAGGGAGCATGTCCGCTGATCAGTAAATTCTGTATACATCTTCTGCCCCATCTAGTGGCAATTGTTTATCTGCTCTGCACAAAACAAACCCCAGACCTCCCGTGCTTTCCAGATGCCTTCTTCAGCCAGCACTCATTTCCAGCAGGCAGACAAGGGTCAGAAACTGAAAACAAGGACCTGTGTGACCAGACACCTCTGTTGAGGTGGGGAGTGAGCTCCTCAGCATCCTCCTCCACCACCTTCTGGGACATCACACCAACCACAACATTAAATTTCAACCTGCTCTTTAGAAGGGGTAAGCCTTGATCTCTTAGGCTTTAATATAAGATCAAGCTTACTGTCATCTGTTTTCTCATGTTCTGTTATTGCTTAAGGTGTTACCAGGTGCAGACAATAATATTCATGGGCTGACTTCACCTATTCCAGAGACCAGGAGGAACTGCTGCCTCAGTCATGAGCTGAATGATGCATCAAGGCACAGACAGCCTTTTGGAAAAAAGGCTGCAGAGAACAGGAAGGAGAACATGTCTGGTTTGGCTTTATCCACAAGGTATTTACAAGCACAATCCCATAATATAAGGATCCTGTTTCCCTTGAAGTGGTAAACCTCACTGGGAACGCCTTGATAAGAACAAGGAAGGTTCCCATATTTCAAATTATAGCAGGACCATTCCCTGTCTTATGGAAAAAAATCCCAAGCAACAAAATCACAGTCTTCAGATGAGGCCTCAAGATTGAGAATCCAACCACCATATTCTGCCAGAGAGTTTGGCAGTGCTGCTGCCCATTCATTCCAGAATGACTTCACAAAATTTCTATCTCTGTCCCTTACTAGCAGTATTACTGATCCAGGAGAGAGTATGCAGAAGAAGAGAAAACAAAAACCTAATCACACAGACCAATTTCCCTTTTTTTACCAAAATCATACAAAATCACAGAAGATTTCTTATATGAATACTCATAGCTTTATCTCAAATAATCAGTAGCAGAACGACTTGATTATAGACAAACCTCAAAGAAAAACAAAAGGGTTTTTTTGTAGGTGAGGTGCTTTTTTAGCCTCAGGAGAGAGAGTGATTAGTATCAAACAGAAAGACACATGGATTTGACTCTTGTAGAAAATGCAAGGCACAGGAGCACCTTCTGCTTCTAAAGTACACTTTCAGATTTATCTTTCTGCTTCTAAAGTACACTTTCAGATTTATCTTTCACCACAGCAGAAAAAATCCAGATGTGAGCAATAATTGGAGAGAAAGTCAAAGAACCTCAATCTGCTCTTAGAAAAACAAGAGGAGACTAATAAAGCTGTTATGAAGTGATCCAGCACCAACACCTAAAGCCACAGCTGCCATAACCACTTGCCAGTTGCACAGCACCTTTTGTGCCAAAACAGGACACAGCTCAGCTCTCCCAAGACCAACACAGATCAGCTGGCACCAGCAAAACAACAAATCTTCACTCCTTCCTGCACAGCAGAAAGATACTAATGCAAAACAGTAAAGCAGAGTAAGAAGTCTCAACAAGGGAAAAAAGCAGAAAAGAAAGAAGGAAAAACCCACCTTGTTAGTGGGAGATCACAAATGAAGAGGGAGAAAGCAACAAGAAAAAACCCAAACTGGCCTTGCAGCAATTTTGCCATTGAACAACAGTGACAAAGGGAATGGAAAAAAAAATATATCTATCTCAATTCCAGTGATGCATCAGAGACATGAAAAGGCAATTTAAAAAAAATTAAAAAGAAAAAAATGGACTATTTGAAAAAGCTGGAAATGAACAAAGGGCATTGAAAACACATGGGTGTTGGGAGGAGGAGGAAAATTAAAGAGAGACATAAGGGAAGTATGAGACACTGTGGATCACAGGAGTCACTGATCATAGGGTCAGCCACAGGCTGACCTTCAAGCCAGACACCAAAAGGCATAATTTCCATGTCCACTTTAAATTACTTTTATTTCAGTAAAAAGTAATTACTTGGGCAAATCCAGCAACCTGGTCCTGAGCAAGTGTGTTACTTAATCCCATTGCTCTTATTAATGTGAGCAAAGACAGAACTTGATTCCTTAATAGAAAAAAACTAAAAACAACCACAAAACCACTCAACAGAGTGCCTGCATCATCCCAACACAGGCAAGAGTCTTAAGATATGCAAAAAAATAGAGAACCCTAAATTTGGAAAAATTCAACTTTTTTTTCTCTCCCTGCTGTCTGTTCTTCAGCTACTAACTCTGACTAGTCTCATCCCCAAGGGAACAAAGGAACCATGTAACTTGCAGGTCTAACAACAATACAGATTTCAAGGGTGAGAAACCATTCCTACAGAGCCTACAAGCTCTGCACTGTCAGAAGCTGAACTTTTTACAGCAAAAAAGCGGGTGGTTTCAAAGAGAAGCTCTAAGCCTTGCAATGATTTAAGAAAAGAAAACAAACCTGTTTGGGAATTACAATAATTGCCTGAAAAGACTGTGCCTTATACAGTACCACTTCCCTTGTCAATGAAGCCATGGCAAAAATAAGAGAAAGCTGATTTTTTTTAAAATTTGTGCCTCATCTGTTGAATTAAGTATACGACCAGGTAGAAAAGACAAGGACTAGGTGTTTTGCACACACACACACACATGAAAGCTGTTTAAGCTTTTTCTTTTTAAATAAGTACACCTAGCTCCCCATCCATTTATCTAAATTTAAATGCTTCTGGTAAAACAGCTTTTAAATGTTACTGCAGTATTCACCAATATTTTCAAGGCTTCTGAGTGATACCAACCCAGGCTGTACTAACAGATTATTGTTTCCTCACACCTAGTCTGCCTTTTGACCAGAGAGTACAGTGTCCCTGGCAGAGGGAGAGCATGTATAATTGTTCCATAGTTGCCAAAGTTCATAGTCCAACAATTTATTTCAGGTCACGTTTGCACCCTGGGTTGTGAAGCCAGAGGAGTTGCCTATCATCAGGGGAACAGATTGCTGGTTACAACCTGCCCAGCTGCCCCCATTTATGTGGTCAAAAGTCATCCTGTAGCACCCTTCACTTCTCCAGAGCTCCCTCACCTATTACTGGAAAAATAATAAACAAGTAACAATGGCAGGCTCTTAATGAGTTCTCATACAGCTCCCAGGACCACAAATCCATCAGAAATCAACAGCTACTCACGTTTGAATGGCATCAAGCCCTGCCATCTTCATCTTCAGCAGGCGGTCCTTCCAGTAATACGAGGGCACCCGCGAGTAGTGAATGCTACCGGAGATGTAACGGAAAGGTTTCCCATCCTTGACAAAGCTGTTGGATTCATAATCAATCCCAAAACTCCTCCCAGGTACATTCTGTACACAAAACCAAGCCAAAACAAAAAAAGACACAGTGTCATTTTTTCTGCCTTGAAAGACACAGAGAACAGGCTATACAACATCTGTGGGTTGTCTACAATACAATGGTCCTAAAATAAGAGATGGTGAATGACTTTCCTCTAGCTATCTATTGCCCACCTGAGTCTTAGCACAACAAATCAGCAGAAGGGAGCCAGTGCAATGTGTCACAGGATAAAAGAACAAGGAAACTAGTAGATATAGTTGTTAGAAAACACACTCCCTCCTGAAAAATGGAGGACAAAATTGGTAAGCCAATATGCCTATCCCCAGACTGTCATTAAACAGAGCAACTGAGATAGCACTTTACAATCATTTCAAGACTACAAATTCCAAGGAGGAAGACAACAGCACGTTCCATCTGCAACAAGAGCATAATTTTACAGAAAACCTAAAAAATGTAGGGGAAAATGTCCCAAATACACATACCAATTCAAAGCATTCTGCCAACAGGGAACAAGTGAAATTGTGTGGTGGATGTGTAGCAACAAGTATGAGAGGATACAGCAAGGAGCTGGCAGGGAAACACAAAAAGCAAGTGCTGCACAACACCGGCTTTTTATGCTCTGTTTCCACAAACTTGGACCCACTCTTAAGAATACTTAACTTTATTAAGATAAATAAATCTTGATTCAACAAAGGTATGGGCATGTCAGGCCTTTCCAAAATCAGGACCACACAGAATTCAGAAATACAAACCAACTGCTCTGGAATAAATGTAACTCAAGGGTTGGGATTCTCCATAGGAAATTATGATGCTATAGTCACTCCAGGCTATAGTTAGACCTCAAGCAAACTATTGCTGAAAAGATGTACAGGTAGGTATAGCTACTTACTTCCTGTTCAATTTAAATGTATGTGACTTTTTCCTGATCTTTCATTTATAACCTGCATCCTGACAGCTGGGCATGCTGCACTAGGATGGAATTGTCCCTTGTGTACCCATGAAGGAAACTATTACACCCTTACAGACACCAAATAGATGTTTCATATTCTTCAAATGTTTTCACTCTAGGGCACCGTGACAAGTCACAGCACTAATGCAGAGCTGAGTGCTTCAAAATGCACATGACTAAGTGGAACTCTGAAACCCAACACAACAACACAGAAAAGAAACCCAAAAAAAGCACCACTGTGGATAGAAGTACCTTACACATTAAAAGACCATTATCCCTGGAAATAAGGAAAGGCGAAATAAATTGCTGTGGTGTCCCTCTCTAAGAGGATTTTAGCTTCCTCATTCAGACTAATCACATCAAGAAGTCTATGGAAAAGACAGTTCCATTCACGGCAGAGAACTGTTGAGATGATGAATGCTGAAAAAGTTTTACATGCCCTCAGGGACAGACACTTCTGGCAGAGAGCCATGGCT
This sequence comes from Zonotrichia leucophrys gambelii, assembly GCF_028769735.1. NCBI lineage: Eukaryota > Metazoa > Chordata > Aves > Passeriformes > Passerellidae > Zonotrichia > Zonotrichia leucophrys. The sequence goes on along the minus strand of NC_088171.1, from coordinate 45,102,198 downwards.
ATCTTAAAACAATTAAAGGGAGGTATTAATTATGAAAGTGGTAATCACTGAACCAGTTACCATTTAGAAGTCAGGTTTTTGAAGCTGTGACCATAGGTGTAAATCACCTTCCCAACAGATACACTTCCTGACACAGTGATACTACGTGGGTGAGGAGAGCGAGGAAGCTACCAGAGTACTTCAAATTCACCTCATTCATCATCCATTGTAAACAGACTTCCTTCATGATCAATTCCTCAGCATTAGCTCATTGTCAGTGGATGATCCAGAGCTTGCAACAAAAACAAGAGAGCTGTCCTCATGAATTTATGTCGGGCTCTGCCAATGCTGTATACTCACCCTTGTGAGTATGCAGGGAATTCACTCCCACTTTGTGTCCCTTGAAGATGGGGTAGTGGCTCTGCTTTTTTGGTAAGCAACACAAACAGCACTTCCTTCATACCAACTCATATCAGTGCCCAGCTGGAAATTCAGACCCTTACAGGCAATGGTATCATGTTGCACCCTACACCCTCAGAGCATACCCATATGGAAATGAGAAGAACTTAAGAATTTGTCCTTGCTTAAATCAAGTATGAGTTTATTTCTGCAACCTTAATGCAATTTCAACATTTTATAATGTGCATGTCTCTTGACACAAATTTTTTTTCCATTTTCAACACACCGAATGGTTTATCAGTGGCAAAAATCTCTCATTCTCCAAATTTACAAAATTGGGGTTGTTTTTTTCCCCCCTTATTTAGAAAGCAAACAAATGCAGGTAAAATCCTCCATCTCTGAAGATTTTTAGCCTCTCTTAGATCAGTCACAGAACACCTCTTCCTCCACCTCAAAGCTTAAGTATCAAAATTGAGAACCACAAATCACTCATTTTCTTCAGCTCCTTCCGAAATATTCTCTTAGTAACCTTTCTGTGCCCTGTCAGTGTCCTTTTCTCTCCATCACATCCTCACTCCTGCTGTCTGCACCTTTTTCTCCTAGCAGGCTTTAGGCAAATGTAATAGTGGCCTTTCCCACTTTCCACCATGACTGATTGAGCAGTAAGGGTGTAGGAGTTTACAAAACTAGAAATTGTTGGTAGGTTTTTGTTGGTAAATAGAATGAGTGTGTTAAAACTATTCAGCACAAACTGCTACAATGCATACTGGTACAAAATAACAGGTCATTAGAAGCCTCACAGTTGATTATAAGAATAAAGTTTTATTAAAGCCCAACATTTAAAGCATTTGTTATACCACAATTTACATATTTTCCAATCCATTCTATAGTAATTATATAATAAATATAATTTTCACAAAGTGACGATACTATTATATTCTGCTATTAATTCTGACATTAACTCCTCCTCAGCCCCCAATGAACTGGCCTTTTATAGGATGAAATATATATTCATTTAGTTAAGTTCTCTAGATTAAATACATTACACACACACACATAAAATTTACAAAAAAAATTTAAAAATTAAAAAATAAGCAGCACAGCAATTTTTCTTCATCTGAAATACTGAACACAGGTCTGCATTGTGTACATTCAAATCCAACTGGAAAAAGTATAGAAAAAACCTTGAAGGACAGTTAGAGATTGCTGAGTAGAGAGATTATAGAAATGGTTCATTCCTTTTATCAAACAAAGTTGATATAGGACACTTTCCATCCATAACTAAAAAGCAAAATAAGAAAAGGCTTTGAAGTCTTTTGGCACAGAATGAAAGCATTGAAAGTAAGAAATAATCACCAGCAAACAACCTTTCAGAGGGAGAGACATAAAAAAAAGGGGCAAGAACTAAATTACATCAGGAGAACTCAATGAATGTATGAAATGACAATGACCACTCCTAAAATGATGCATATCTGCTTCTGAAAGGATACATAATTATCTCCTAAGAGAGGCACACACAAAGTAATGAAGAAATTCTGAGATAGAAGGACCCCTTCAGCTATGTTTCTGCATACACTTGATCAGAATGAAGAGAGAAATAAAAAGGGCAGGGAGAAAAAAGTAAATAATACTAGCATCTCACTGAGAAACTGACATGATCTAAAATCAGTCCCACAAATGCCTCCTCTAGAGGAAACTGGCTTAACAATTAGCCTTCTTAGCATGGTAAGAACACTCAGTGCAACAAGTGTAAAAATCCTCCTGGACTACTGGCCAGGTGAGAATACTCTGCACCACTAAACCCAGAACACAGCTCTTAACTGAAGGCGAGTTGACAAGTAACCAGAGAGCAATCAAAATTCCTTCCTCATTCCCTCCTGTGCCACCAACTGCAAAAAGTAGTGTTGAATACACATGGAAACTTTAGGATGCTTAAGCAGATATTATCACACAATCATAAAAAAAAGTTTACAAAATTATAGGTGGTGAGAAACAGAAATTATGTAATCTGGCAAGCAGAGAGCATGGCTGGTAAGATATTCAGTCTTTCAAAGTGGACTGACTTCTCCAGCAATTCTACTAACCTTTGTGATACCTTTAGAGTATTTCTCATTATTCCTGAGTAAAAATGTAAGATGTTCGTACAGAGGAGCAGGTTACAAAACTAGCATAGGAATTAGAAGCTCTGCCTGGGAGATGTTCAGAGTGGATGAAGTCAAACCTCAAAATTTACCTTACAAAAACCCTCAATTTTACAAAGACTATGGTATTTTTTGAACACACCCGTACCTATGTCCTTCAATATGAGAACAGAAGCTGAAGAATGGAACCAATGTTTATGGTTGTCTGGTTCAGGATCATACAGGAAGGCAGGAAAATACTGAATACCACAGCTCAGGTCTCCCATCCTCAGTCTCCTGGATAAGAACCACTCTCTTTTGCCCCATGCTGTGGGTCTGCCTGAGGGGAACACGGGCACTGCTGGCAGAAAGGCAGAGCAAGGAAAGCCCTGAGGCTACAGCTGCAGACAGGAGAGGCAGGATTCCCAGGCTCTAGTGGTTTGTGGTATTTCATGCAGCAGAAATGAGGTGGGAGAGGAGGAGAGAGAAGATGCACAGAAGTAAAGTGTTTCATCGGCCTGGACAAAAGTCACACATTATTTTACATTGTGGCTTTCTTACATGAATGCAAAGATATAGAAACAAGAATTTGTATCAATTATTCTCTAATACCTCAAAAATCCCACAATTATGTTAATTTATGATAAGCCCTCCTATAAAAGATGGGAAGAAATCCTCTATCCATTATCCCATAGCAGTGTCTCTCCTATGTGCCCATCAGACAACCAGGACACTGACATGCAAATGCTCTTAATGAAAGTCACCTGTTGCAGAGTTTAGTCTCATTAAAAGAGGACATAATTTACTTAAATATTAAAGCCTTTAACAAATTTCAAGCATTAACTTATTTGCATTGTATTGAAATAGCATCTACTTACTCTTGCAAGAGAAAAATGATGGAGGAGAAACTGGGCAGAAATTAAAAAAATAAAGAATTAAGAGAAAAGACACTGAGTATTTCAGCTTTGGAATTAGTGCTTTATATAAGGAGGTACGGTATGCTCAGACAGCAAAAGAAATTAATTTTGGAATTCTCCTAATTTGCTTTTGTTAGAGCTATTTTCAGTAAACAATTACTGGATGCCCAACTATTCTGGGGAAAATGCCTGAGAAAGACAGCTACTTTAACCTTTCGGTGTCAGTCTCACCAAATTTTTTGCATGCTGCAGACAGCTAGCAGGATAAAAATATCCAGTCTCAAAAAAAAAAAAAAAGCAACCCTAAACTATTAAACTCTTCCTTTCCTATAACAATTCCAGCATAAGAGTTTACATACTCAGTGCACATTCTTGCAGGCCTTTCTGCAAAGGACACATCAGTGACTTCACTGCACAAGCTCAGAACTTCACCTGCCTGAGATTTGGTAAGGCAGCTGCCTGATGGACACCAAACAGTGGAACATGAAGTGGCTGCAGGACACAGGTATTACTAAACATGCACAGGACACACATTATCTCTGTGACATCAGTGTTATCTTTAAGTGCAGAACCTCAAAAATAATGAAGTCAAAGACATAATTACTTCAATAATTTAACATGTCCTGAATTTGTTTAATAGGCCCAAGACATGATTAGTGTTTTCTGCTCAAACTTAACAGAACCTGCTGAAGTTCAGCCCAACACATCTCAGGCTTCCCCGAAAAAGGATTTGCTTTCATAGTAGAAGAGCCAATATACTGGCCAAAAAAAAAAGAAAAAAAGAAGAAAAAAAATTAGAAGTCTGTCAAATGGAAAACTCCTCAAGGAGAACGTAGAATAATCTCTGTTATTTCAGCTCTGCTGCCCAGCCTCATGGGTATTCCATAGTACATTGTCCCTGGGCTGACGTAGACGAAGGTATTCTGCCCAACTTGGTACAAGCCAACAAAGAATGGATTCAGCAGATAAGCTCCAGCATTTAGAGGGAAAATCTGCCCTCCATGAGTATGGCCAGAGAGAATTAAATTTATGTCTGGTCTCTCCTGAAGGGCCCACTTTGCAGCAATTGGCTGATGAGCTAGGAGCACTATTGCATGCTCACTGCTACACCCTCTGAGAGCTTTTTTCAAATCCATGCCATGTCCCGAATAACGCAACACATCTGCTTCAATATCATCCACGCCAGCCAGGCAGAACCAGTCAGAAGTGCTCTTTGGTGAAACAATCTTCACATTCTCGTTGTGCAATGGCTGAATGTTAAATGATTTTAAGAGCTCGAACCAGTTGCTAACATCTGAGGTGTAGTACTCATGGTTTCCCGTGACAAAGTAAGTCCCCAAAGGAGAATCAAGTTCTCCAAGAGGCTCAACAGCAGGTCGGATGATCTTTGCCTCAGCATCAGACAGGTCCCCAACAATCACGGTGATGTCTGGCTTTAAAGCCTTAACCATTCTCACTATCATGGCAAGCTTGGTCTTCCCAACCGTGGGCCCCAGGTGGATGTCTGAAAGCAACACCACCTTCAGGTTATTCATTGCTGAGGGCAGCTTGTGAACTGGAATCTCCACGGAATTCACAGTAGGGGGCTGGGAAGCATTTAACAGCCCAACAACAGTCAGCACAACAGTCAGCAAGACTGCCAGAACTGGTTTCAGTGCTGTTCTGTTCTTGTTGCCAGTGCTTGCTTTAGCACCTCTCCCAGCCAAGAACTTGTAAGCCTGCTCTACAGAGCCTAAAGTGAAGAGGAAAAAGATGAGAATAATATAGGCTCCCAAGCAAGTGTAGGCAGCTAAAGAAAAGAAATAGGGCTCTTCTGCAACAAGAAACAGCAATGTAAAGAAGCTTGAATGAGCCAAAGCTAGAAACATGAACACAGCTATTTTCCACAGCATGAAACAGAAGGAGCTGGCAGCTGAAGACCTGGTGAATGTGGTGACTGTGCTTCTCCAAACATGAAGAGATCCCATCAACATGAGTGTGTTAGCAAATAGTGCCATTTGCAGCCTTAGAAGCCAGCGCCGCGTCCTGAAATCGAGTTTTTCCGCCAGGTAACTCCGTGATAGCATCATGGAGAAGAAAACCACTCCTGCAGCCACTGCAGCCTTGGCTTCAATGGGCAGTTGCTTGAAGGAGATCATCTTTGCTTCCTGACTGTTCTCCTCTGTTCTGCAGAAGTCTCCAGAAGTCAATAATGTGGTTATGAAGGGATGCCTTGGGTCAACAAAGCCTGCAACCAGGAACCAGTATGAGCCGCTTTAAAATATTACACACATTCCCTTTTTCCCAGACTGCAATAAAGGACTGTTACTCTACACACTACACAAGATGCTGGGTCATGCAGAATCACTGTTGTAATGACAAAAAGGAGATGTCCTGAAGTGGAGTAAACCAGACAACAGAAAAGACTGGATGCTGGAAGTCTCCTTCCAAGCTCCCTGCCTGCTCCCTTTAATCATTTCTCCCCCATACCCCCTTTCCTTTTAAACACTTTTTTCTCATCAAGACTTCCTAATAGTAGATGGCAATACATCACAACGAGGATGCAATGAGTCCTGGGAAAAACTATTATAGCATTTGTAAATCCCATACATGTTCTGGGACTGCTTCTGATATTAACTTAATACATGATTTCTGTTCTTCTTCCCAAGCAGTTGGCTCCATCTGAAAAGCAGGCATCACTCTACATCATCCTTACCAAATGCAAGAGGTTCTACGAACACATGCTACAGCAGCAGAGAAATCCCCATGGAACAGATGCAACTGTGGTCCCAGAAACTGCAGATGATCAGCAGATATCCCTGCCTGCTGTTGTGAATCAGATTTCTCCAAAGCCCTGGAAATCAGTAGGATCAGTGAAACTCACACTGTGTTTTACTACTCACTTCCAGCTCCCTTCCACTACATGTAGAGTTTTCCAAGACTCAACACCTGTTCTAGTATATCCTGGTCTAACAAGATGCAACCAAGTTGAAAAGAGTTTAAAATACCACACCCTGCTCCTTTAGATGGGAGCACAGAATCTAATGCATGACTGCTCACAGACAGGAAACAAACAAGCAAGGATCAGTTATGTTTGAATGGTAGCAGAATTCCCTGTTCTGCTCTGTATTTTGCTTAGTCACGTGTTTCTATTAATGCTCAAGTTGCACATTTCTATTTAGAAGAAACCTATTGTTTTATTTTAGTCATAGATGAAAGAAGTTTGGGTAGTCTTTCATAACATACAACAGAGACCATGTCTGACATAATAGCCCAATAAAGCACAATTATTTTCAAAACACTTCCTGCCACACTTAGAGAAAGCAAGCAATCATTACAGCCAAAAATATCTCAGAACTAGGGCACAAAAGCAGCATTGTAGGGCTCAGCAGTGAACCTAAGCCCAGAAGTCTGCAAACCCCAGTTTGCCTGGTTGCTTATCTGCTGCATACATCCTCTCAAGCTAATTTAAAAGAACATGAGCACATCTGTGACGACAGGACCCTGATCTACTGTGAGGACTAGACCAAGTTTTTTAACCTAACCCCTTCCCTCACTGCTTGTGTCAGGGAACTGCGGGCTGATAAGGGAAATTGTGCCTGCCAGCCTCAGCTCCTCACACCCTCTCCGTTGCTACTAAACTACTCTTAAGAAATAGTGCTATTTTGCACGCATGTGTCTACAGAAAACACCCAGAGCTAGGAAGATAAGAGCACAATAAACGCTCTACTGACTCAAGTCCATAGGTCCTCTAGGCACCATGCAATACGCTGTCTGGACAACAGCAGTAAGAAACACTGTTTAAATAAATGACAGGACCCTGGCCACAGTCTGTGGTCTGCTCCCTCATACTCCTTCAGCTGACACAGCTGCTGCACTAGGGATGTTAGAGGGCAAACCTCTTGCACAGTCATTTCTTGTTGAAAATGGATGTTGGAAAGTCTTGGATGTTGCTTATGAGCCTGAGGTATTTAAATGTGGCAAATCCATTTTTTAAAATTTGTTGAGTACTATCTGGTTTTACAACCTCCCATGGCAGCAAATTCTCAAAACGATGTATTTTTACAGTATTTTATCTGTCTGAAACAAACCTATTAAATCCCCCAAAAGTGCTAATACTACCAAGTTTGAAGAGTATTTGTTCTTGCCTGCTACCTTCAAAATTTTGGAAGGCCCAGCAACAACCTCACCCCTAAGAAAGCACAACCGTGACCCAATCTTCCCTTCCAGAAGGTCTCACATGATGTTGTTCTATTTTTCAAACATCTTTAATCACCCGTGCCTCATGCAACTACAACATGTACCACGGTAAGAGTATCACTCTGCCTTCAACTCGAGGCACAAACCACGAGACCTGTGGAGCATGAGGATTCGTCCTTATGCTGCGGGATCGTGTCCCCCGGGACAAGGCGGCTACAACAGAATCCATGCAGAACAGGAAAAACCTCTTTCCCTCCTCTCACACAGCACAGGAGGAGCACGTTTTCCCACGGCATGTACCAGCAGTGTCGGTACCGGTTCCCCCACGGCCCCGGGTTGCTCGGCGAGGCCTCGGCGATTCCCGGGCGCGCAGGGAGCCCCGGCGCCGGCAGCACCGCTCCGGCCGGGCGGCCCCGCCAGCCCTTCCACCCCTGCGGCGGGCCGGGAGCGACCGGCCTGCTCGGGAGAACCGCACGGACCCCTCCCTGCCCCGGCTCCGGGATCTCCCCTCGGCGCAGCCACAAGCCCGACACCCGCGCCCTGTGCGCCGCCCGTGAGCCCTGAATCGCTCGTGGTTTAAAAAAGCAACGGGGCGAAGCGCCTTCCTCCAGCGGCGGCAGGAGGCCCCTGCCAGCCCTCCCTCGGCCACGGCGGCCCCCGCGCCCCTCAGAGCCGGCCCCCGCTGCCCCCGGGTGTCCCTGGCGGAGGGGGAGGCGAGGCGGGCACTCACCGCCGCCCGGAGGAGCGCGGCCAGGGCGGCCAGCGGGAGCAGGAGCCGCAGCATGGCGGGCGGCAGCCAGGAAACGGCGGCGTCAGCTGACGGCTCCGCCGGGAAACGGCCGGCGCAGGACGGGCATCCCTCCTCCTCCGCCTCCCTCCCCACCCGCACCGCGGCAGCGGCGCTCCACCCTCCGAGCCCGGCCTTCTCCCGCCCTCCCCTCCCGGGACGCCCCCCCGCCAGCCCCGCCTGAGGCCCCGCGGCTGGGTGCGCTGCTTCCCGTGTTCCAGCGCTGCTGTGCAGTGTCAGGAGCTCACGGGAGACTTCGGGATACAACCTCCGATGCTGAGTACATCCAAGGATTTCTCCCACGCAGAAGTTTCCAAGAGGGAAAGGTCTTGCTGACCTTTGTCTCCCCTGAACAGCCCATCATCATGACTGGAAGCACTGGGCCTAGGTGCTCTGCTTCCCATGTTAAAGCACTGTCATCCTCTTTCGGGAGAAATCATGAGACAACCGCCAATGCTGAGTACATCTCCAAAGATTGCTCCCACACAATAGGTGCCGGGACAGAAAGCTGGTTCTGGCCTTTACCTCCAGTGGTCAGACCATCATCTGCAGCAGCACACGCACTCTGGCTGGTCCAAGGCTTGCCCCAGCTCCCCAAAGGAATGACAGTACAGCCTCTGCCACCTTGGCTGGGTAGAAAGGCAGAAAGAGGCATTTTCCCAGGGGACCTCACTAACTAGTTCCCAGAACGACCTGGATTTTGCTCACTTAATATCCAGAGTTGAAGTTCTGCTGGCAGTTTTCCTCCTGTCAGCAGAGATTTTAAACTTGATTGCTTCGTGGTTGCTATGGCCAAGAAAGCCACAAATCATCACTCAAGAAAGTCACAAATCATCACTTTGCCCACAAGTCCCTCTCTGTTAATAAGCAACAAATGAAGGAGGGCACCTTTCCCAGTCAGTTCTCATAGTGCCTGTACCAAGAGGTATAGGTGCTTCAGGAATCTTATGGACCTGTTATCAGCTATGTTGATTTACAGGTACTTCTTAGTTGCTTAAAGACTAATTTGTTGGCGTTGTCATCCTGGCTGGGTGGCCTATAGTAGGCTTCCACAATCACACCCACTTTATTTGTTTGTCCTTTAATCCTTACCTGGAGGCTCTCTTATGCCGGTGACTGTGCATCTCTGGGGCTGAGCCAAGGTTTTTAAGCTCCTCTTGGTTATTCCTCATGCTGTGTGTAGAAGCACTTCAAATGCAGTTCTTTGTACTCAGTGCCTCGTGTAGACAGCTAAGGATCTCACTGGCACACAGCCTCTCAATATTTGGTGTGCCATTTTTTGCTCATTCCTGGTGAGTGTCATTGTGTCCCTTTGCCCTGCACACTTCTGCAGGGAGTTAACTCAAGAATTAAAAGTCATAGTATGAGCCAGCCTGCAGTGTGAGAAACAAAGCCATTGGTTCTCCTAAAATAGTAGCTGGACCTGAGATCTGTAAAGTTTTTCTATCCCTTGGGAACAGATGCAGCCAAAAGAATGTTTACTCTAAAATGGGTACTCCAAACTAGGCAGGCAGGCAGGCACAGGCAGCTCCCAATTTAATTAAGAATATACAACACAGGAATATGAAGACCTAACAGAAAAGAGAATGTTTAACATCAGCCTTTGGGGTCTGATTTGTCTGTCCCTGCTTACCAAGTGCTCTGTAAAAGGAGCTGCTGGTGACATGGCTCTTTACAGGAATTGCTAAAACATTCCATGCCAGCAAACAGGAATTGGGTTCACAGAAATATGTATGTGTGTGTATATATATATATATATATATATATATATATATATATATATAGTGGTAGAAACTGGATAACTGTGTATCTTCAGTACCTAGACTTTAAACTTGTCCTATTTTTGTAGAGGAAAAGAGTTGCTACACTTAGGGTAGTGTAAATAATACTATTTTTCCTTCATGCTCTGTGTTTGCAACCCATCCTTACAGCCAAAACTTTTATTTCAGCTATTTTTAGTTTACCTATGCAGGCCTGGGCTGATACATTTTGTGATGGATGTTCTAATTGCCAGGGCCACTCAGAGAGTTTTCAAGCTGGTTTTGAACTTTAACTCCCCACCTTTCTGAAGAGAAGGAAAATTTAATGACTGTGGACCCATGCTGGAACAAGAGGACCCTTTTGTTTCCTGTTTATGGAAATCCCCAGGGAGTTCTGTGTGTAATCTACATAAACAAGTAACCTGTCTGAAATTGCAATCAGAGGCACTGATCTCACTGTCTGCAAATATCCTCCCCACAGAGGACAGTGAATTGCAGCCACAACCTCTCCCCTAAACGGACCGTCTGAGGAGTTATTGAATCTCTTAAGCAGCCTGCTTGGAATGAAGCAGATTAATGTCCTCTTTCTACTCAAGGAAAGAAAAATTGGCATGTTAAAAGATAGATTTACCTCAAACATGGTGCAGCTTTCACTGTGAAAAAAGGAAACTTCTTGGTCAGGCTCAGAAGAGGATATAGCCCTAAGTTTTGTTTTATTTCTGCAAAATCTTTCCAGTTTTGTTTTATTTCTGCAAAATCTTTCCAGTTAAGTAAAAGCTAATGTCAAGCTAAGTACTTCTCTGCCTATAGTACCTGCAATAAATGAAGAGCTTTAAAAATCATCCCCAAATTATGCTTAAGCACCCCAAAGTTAAAAAGACGACAGAAGAAGCACTGGTGGCTTTAGTTTTCTCACTTTAAACAAAACAAAAACCAGTGTTTCACTTGCAAGTTCTCTTGATGAACATGAAAGCAATATATTTGTAAGGAAAACAGGGATGCTTACTTTTGCATCAATATGAGCTGAAGGGAAACTACAAGTTATCTCACAATGCATGCTGATATTGCAAGAGCTGACTGCCTTGTCTCTGGTTTTGCTTGAAAGGATTTAACTATGGATGGCATTGAGTGAGCATACAAATCAGGAACCAGTTTGGCAGAAATTTGGTAAGAGGACTAACATTCACACTGTTTTGCTTCTATGTGCATTCTTGGGGGCAAAAAAAGCTATTGTTGTCAGCAACACTCACTTAACAAATGTCATGTGGCAGAAAAGTGATGAACAGGATGAGCAGCTGCCTGTGTTCTGGTCTGGAGGTTTATCTACCCTGGGGGTTTTAGTACAGTGGGACTGGCTCTGTAAAGGGGTGGGCTAAATCATACTTATTACTTTGCTGCCAGGGAGAATTAAACTAAGTCTAATTAAAGTCACGTAAATCCTGAACGTGAGGGTTCAGATTCACAAAGGAGAGACCAAAGGATGTGAAGATCCTTTGCATCAGTGGCTTTGCTCATGGGCATGCCTTTACCCTACTGTAGTTAGTGTAGCTCTCCCAATGCTGAATCAGCCTGCATTATACCAAGAGCCAAACTAGCTTGAATTAAGGATAATTACTGTGGATCCACCATCAGGCAGCCATTTGCTAGCTCAGAGTAACTTGTCCCTAATCCTAGAGTCTATGCCTGTGCTTTCTCATGTGCTTTCCTTAGCAGGTGCCCTGGGCTTTGGCTGAGATCTACTCCCCCTCTTCTGTTTTTCTGCAGGATGGCCCAGGAGGTAGAGGAGGCCAAGTCCTGTACAGTGGTATCATCAAACAGACCTATGCCTGTTTCATGAGGAGTTTTAAGATGACAACCAATTATTAGAGATACACAGACACCTTAGGGGACATTTTTGTAATGGAGCATTGAGCATCCTGGTCTCCATCCCCTTGGAAGGAGATGCTTTGCTGCTGACATGAGTACGGTGCCAAGTAACAGCAGAGCCCAACCCAAAACCTAGCCAGAATCACTGTTTTCTCCATAATTGGAACTGAACCTGAACTGTGATTTGGAAATTTCCTTGAAGTCTGAGTCAAACAAGCATTGGTCACAGCTGAACACCATCATTAAAGCAAAACCCCGTGGTGCTCAGACTTCCTGCAGAGAGGGGAACTTAACTCAGCATCATTTGCATGCCAGCTTACCAGAAAGAAGACATAAGATGTGCAAGTTCATATTTTTATTAACCACTTCTCACTGCCTTTTCAAAGTCTTCCCTGCCACACTCTTCTGGATGATTGTCACATAAAGATGTGCCACCAGTAGGGACTTTATGGGACTTTCTGCCATCTTGCCCTGGGTCTCCCAACGTTCTGCAGCAGGAATAGCCTGGCCTTTCCTCTTGAAGGTGGCTTTTGGTTTGCTCCCTTTTGCTGATGTTTGCAAAGCACGTGGTGTTGCAGGGCATGAGACAGACCCCGCAGTCTTGCCTCCTGCCTGCTGGCAGCCCTGGCAGGCAGTAGTGGGAAGCTGGGACCTTGGGTCAATCTGGAGAGGGCAGGACTAGACCCGGCTGCTCATTCCTGTCCCAGCCTCCCAAAAAGACACTGGAAGCTGCCCAGAGGAATCCAGTTCTTGTTCAAGGGTACTTTTTCCTCCCCAGTGAAAATGTTCTGCAGCAGGACACAGCCTAGGAGCAATATCTGATTTGCCCTGTGCTAGATGATGCATATGAGCAGAAAATTGATGGTATGAGACATTGTCCTTTTGGTATCAAAAGAGCTTACCAGGAAAAAAAACCTCAAAATAAAAATAAAAGAAAGAGAAGATTACCACATGTGTTTTAGCCACCTAAAACATGAAAACCACAGAGTAAGCAGCCTGGGACAGGTCTAATCAGGCTGAGGCCCCAGGAGCACACACTCAGCTCAGCCTATAAAGAGGTTAATTGTAGGTGTAAAGAGCAAGCATTACATGCAGAGTGTGACTCCTGGGTGCCACATCCAGGCTGGCCCCCCTGCAGCAACTGTCCCCTCACTCCTCCGCTATTCATGTCTCTCTTTCCCATGAGCAGCCTCCATGGAAAAGGAACTAAATTACAAATCACCTATTTTTTTTTTTCCCCACAGAACTGGCCCAGTTACAATGATCTTTTTGTTTGCAATTTAAGGTAGGTCTGACAGCTAGAAGAAAATAACATAAAAAAGCTCCCTGGGGATACACAGCTCTGCATCCTTCACCAGATGCTTCAGTGACATGTTAGAAGGAAGTTCTGGGGAGAAATCAGGAGCTTACTGACTGCTGCCAGCCACAGCCACAGGTGCTTTTTGTCAGCCCACAATGAGCAGTCAGAGGGAAGTCAGAGCATGAACATGGGTCATTTCTCCATGGAGGAGGTTTGGCTCCATCCACTTCTGCTATGGCTTCTGCAAGGCGACCTCTCAGTTACATGAGCTGTTTTTGAACGGGTCTGGAGGAAAAATCTGTGCTAGTTGAAGGTCCCCAGTAGCCCTGACTCACCTTGTGTTGTCACAAGGCATTATTCTGGACAAGCTGGTGCAGAACATGTGGAATACTTGGGTGCATTTGTGTTGCATCTAGCCCACCAGGCTCAGCTACCTTTTGTGATGATGGACCAACTAGAAAAGCAATCTACAGCAGAAAAAGCCCAATATTTTTTTGTTTACTGGGGCTCAATGATCAGCTTTGCAGGCTAACAACAATGAGCACTGTGTCTAAACTCACAGATAAGAAAGAGAAGTTGCAGGTAGAGATTAATCACTTGCTGCAGAGGATGCAAATATTTAAGACTGCAAAGTACTACTAAAGCCAGGTACTTTTCCTTCTTAGTTGCTAGATAATTTTAGAGGAAAATTTCAATTTTTCTCATGAATCTATTGCAAGATACAGTACTTTTAGATTACTTTTTACATGTGCACACTGGGGAGCCTACAGCTTGATAAAAATGAGATAGCAGTAACTGTAGTGCATCCAAGGACTTAATCAGCACAGTGCCATAGAGAAGCTAAAGACCTAATCTAGGCTAAATGTAAATTTGTAAAATGGAAATAAGTAAATAATTCAAATCAGCAGCATCAATTTCTGTGTGGTTTGTTCATCTTCCGGCCAGAGCTGTTTCAAGGAGTTGAGGTTTTTATTAAAGGTAGAAGAAGAAGAAGTACAAGGAAGAGGGTCACAGTCCTGCTTCAGAGTTGTTTCAAATCAGTTGTTTTCCCCCATCTTTCCTCTCCAGGCTACGGAGCTTCAGGACTGAGGAGCAATCTGGCTGAAGATGGAAGCTGCAAATGTTGTGAGTACACAACTATGTCACTGTTCATCTCCTTTTCCTTCCCCTCCTCTCTCTCCATCAGTTTTCTGCCTCTTTCAAGCCACTGGTACTATCCCAATGTAGCAGTAACACAAAGACTTCTTCTCCACCTCTTTCCAAGCTGGGCATTTTGCCTTTTGTTATGTATTTGAAGCCAAGCAAACCATGGTTTGAGTTATCTGACAGACATAATGCTTTCACCACCCGCCTTTTGCATAACTGAAGTTGGCTGGATGTCGTGAACTGCTCTTTTGTGAGTTTTTCACTCAATGGGTCATTTTTATAAATCTCTGCTGTGCTGCACACTCCGAGCCATCTGAAATTATCTGTTTCACTGGCATCCTTTGCAATTTTTCATTTAAATGGAATAAATTAAGCATTTTAATTGCGTCTGGTGGAGAGGGGCAAATGTACATTTTACTGAGCCTCTCAACACAAATTTACTAGATCTCCTATTGCAGGTCACACATCCTGGCAGGAGTAGCTTGGATTACTGCATAAATGACAGCATGGTGCTGTCCCTGTGTGAGAACCCAGTGAACAGCACAGACTTCAGGTGTGACAAGAGGCAGGTCAGGCAGTTTGCTCAAGCCTTCCTGCCAGTGTTTTTCTGGCTCATCTTCGCTGTGGGCACAGCGGGGAACACCTTGGTCGTGCTTGTCTATTGCAAATACCACTTCAGGAGGAGCATGATGGATCTGTACCTGTTGCACCTGGCCATCGCCGACCTCCTGCTCCTTTTCACCTTCCCCTTCTGGGCCAAGGCTGCTTCCGATGGATGGATCTTTAAGGACTTCATGTGCAAAGTTGTCAACAGCATGTATAAGATCAATTTCTATGGCTGCAGCTTGCTTCTAACCTGCATCAGCTTTGACAGGTACATCACTGTAGTGCAAGCAATGAAAGCCAAAACTTGTAGGCGCAGGTGGCTTCTGCGCAGCAGGCTCATGTGCCTGGCTGTCTGGCTGACATCTGTGAGCCTGTGCATCCCAGAACTCATTTACAGCCAGAGCACACAGGTGGGTGACCTCACAGTTTGCAAAATTATGTACCCACCAAACGTCAGTGTAATCTTCAGAGTTACGGTCCTGGCCTTGAAAGTCATCATAGGATTCTTCCTCCCGCTCCTTGTCATGGTGATTTGTTATGCCCTTATCATCAACACCCTCCTACAGGCCAAAAGATTTCAAAAGCAGAAGTCGCTGAAGATCATCACCATGATCCTCACCGCTTTCCTCCTCTCTCAGTTCCCATACAATATTGTTTTGCTGGTCAAAGCCATCAACACCTACACGGGGGTGGTGCACAGTTGTCAGGTTGCCAACCAGCTGGACATCGGGCTGCAGGTCACCCAGATCATCGCCTTCCTCCACAGCTGCCTCAACCCCTTCCTCTATGTCTTTGCTGGCGAGCGGTTCAGGACGGCGCTGGGCAGGATGATGCAAAGCTGGGGCTGCTGCTGGAGCAGGGCCCAGGAGCACTCCTCTGCCTGTGACAGCCAGGAGCACAGCTCAAACTGGTCCTTTGCCATGCTGGGGGGGCGGCGGGTCAGGAACTCCCTGATCCTCAACACTCACTGGACCTCCTCTGTTGTGTCCCCTCCTTGCAAAGTCATCCTGTAAGTTAGTCCTCACCTTCTCCTCTCCAGAGAAGCACCAAGCTCTTTGGAAACCCTCTGTATACCCCAAAGATTATCCCAGAGGGGCAGAAAGGGTTGGGGACCTGCCCTTGATGTGTGGGAACTAACTGAGAGTTGCTGGCTGAGAGAACAGGAAACCTTTGGCAGATGGGAGCAAAATGGAACCGTATAAAAATGTTCATATGCTATAAACAGAACTGTCACAAAAAATATCTTTGTGACAGCTGGCCCATCTGCAGCTCAGACCACAACCTGAAATAACAAGTCTCACAGCAGGTGATAAACCCAGCTATGGCTGCAACACAGGCAGATGAAGCTTTCTGTCCATAGGAAGCAGCAGGAGGGGGCCCAGCCTTCATTTGCTGTCACACCAGGTTCCCCTATGAATGTGGCCTGACTTGGGAGCCCTGCCAGATTCCTACACCAGATCCTGTCCCGTGTAAAGGAGAATGGCCTTTTGCTCTGACACTGGTTTGTAGCAGTGAGCAAATGTTGCTCTCTGTTCCTGGGCAAATGCAACTCCATTTGGCTGCATAGATGTTTTTCCTTGCACAGAAAAGCCAGTTGTTCATGTACATGAAATGGGCATTGCAGAATGTGGTCTGTCTTTCTCCTGCATTTTAGCTGTGTGATGTCAGGTATGATGGCTCCTGTTTTGATACTGGAAATAAATCACCCCTCACAATAAAAAATAAGGGCTTCAGAGACATTGACTTGTCTGTCCTGGGGATATTTGGTGTATGGTGTAAAGGTGTCATAAACCAGAGCACAAAAACCAAACCCATGGTTCAGCTGACCACCAGTAATGCACCAATATCTTTGGAAAGTATATTTAACCTAGGAGCAGCAAGACAAAGAGTAATTAAGTGTCAAACCTAATGAAATTTGGAATGAGACATCAGGTTGTGGAGGCTGCCATTCCCAGAAGTGGTGTACTGTAATGCACCTCAAAACCTGAGCCCACAGGGCATCATTTATCTGTTCCCTCTTGCTCATCCCCTCACTGGGACGTGACCTCAGCTGTCCTGCCTGACCACAGCCTGCACCTCCCACTCTTCAATTGCAGGATGTAGTGCTCAGGAGGCTTTGTTTTAAATATATAAGCTAGGTTTATGATTAGATGTGTTCAAGAGCTGCTATGTTTTAAATAATAAGAAAGTGGTAAAGGGGTATAATTTTCACTGTATGTATAAGAAAGGTGTGGGGGGTTTTTGTAATTTGTGCTCAGTAAACAGAAGCCAAAATTAAATAAAGGCACTGCCACATACACCAAGGGGATGAACTGGTTGTTTCTTGCCCACACATCCTTCCCAGTTTGGATCCATACACATAACCTGTTTGCAATCACAGCATTTACCCCTCTCAGAAGAGGCCAAAGGAAAACTTTGCTAAGAGGGTCTATTTCAAATATCTAACCCTTGTGGTGTGGAAGCTGCAGCTGAGAGCCCTGCAGGCACCGGGAAGCAGGGCAGGTTTCTGCAGTAGGGGAGGAGGGAGCACATTGGGGGCAGAGGCTTCCCCACAGCAGCACAGTCCCACTGCCCCTTCCTGAGACTGGGGGTGACAGGGCTCTTCTCAGAGGGTTCTCCTGGCCCCCAAAGAGCCCTTGAGTTATGCAAACAACTTAGTGTGCAAACCTTAGCTGCTGCAAGCTCCTCTTCCCTGCACTACATCTCACCAACCCCAGGAACCTGAACTTTGTGGCCATCTCACAGAAATAAAGCTTCTTGAGTCCCCAAAACACAGTGGGAAACTCATGCTCAATCAGCAGGTGAAACTGCTGAGGGTGGTGAAACAGCAATTTGCAGCAGTTTGGGGTGACAGGGTTGTCCCTGGGTCATGCACATCCTGCTCTGAGTCAGGCTGCTCCCATCACTGTGCCAGGGGAAGTTGGTGATCAACCTCCCTGGAGGTGGTTTTCCCTCCTGGGGTTGGTTCCACCAAGGCTGCCTGCAGTCCAGCAGCTGCTGGTGGCTCCCCAAGCTGCTCTCACCACACAAACTTGGGGAGAAGCTGCCTCCCTGCACCCCTCTGGCTGCAGCCTCATCAGCAACCCTTCTTGTTGGTCAGCACACAGCAGGGACTCAGTCATGGAGGTGTTTTCTGCCATTACTCCCTCTTGCATCTGCTGGCGGCCTCCATCTGCCAGCAGCACAGCTCCTTGTAGTCAAACCCTTCTTGGGCTCCTCTGTCCCTCTGTCCTGATATTTTACTTGGATTTATCCCACCACAATCCCCCTTGTGTCTGGCTAGTGTGTCCCCAACCTTCACCTGATGCTGTCTTCCAGGATGGGAGGTTTCCTCACAAGCAAAGGGTATTATCTTCTCCCTTGCTCTATGAGCAGTCCCAGGGGACTCTGCTCATGTTTTACGTACAGCTCTAGCAGGATGGGCACCCAGCAGTTGCTTGAAGTCCTGGGAGAGGCCTGAGATCTTCATAGCTTGGGTCCCCTCCCTTCTCTTTGAAGCCAGTTTTTCCTGGATGTTCCCAGTTTTGGGCTGTAGTTTCCTATGCTGTTGCTGTTCCTCAAAGAGGCAGCTGGGCTCGTCCCTGTCACCGTGGTGCAGGCAGTCACGCAGCACAGCACCAGCCTGCTTGTGGTACAGGGGGTGGGAGAGCCATGGGAAACTTCCACTCTCTGCAGGCAAACCTGCCTACCTGGTGCCTGCTCTACCCAAAACAGAGACATCTTTATGGAAGCACCTCTTCCAGAGAGCAGGGAAATGACGGAAGGGTGTGAAAGTACAGGCATTATTACTATATTTGGACTTAAAAGCATCCCTGTGACACTTCAAGGACTAATGACAGCCTTGCAGCAGCTTCACATTGTCCCCCCAGAAAAATGTTATCCTGTGTGTGCCAAGGTCTGTTCTTGGGGCACAGACTGAGAAATATAAGGCAGAAGCAGGGTTGGGAGAGCCTTTCCCTTAGCACCAAGGGAGGGGATATTACCCAGGATGGATAAAAATGAATTACTGGAGATAAAGACTTCCAACGGCTGCAGCAATTCCCTGCAGAGCTGAGGTACAGCAAGGTATGGTCACTTACACTGGCTATATGTAAAACTCACTCATACTCCAGATTAGGCTTTGCTGGAGCCTCTCCTAGAGGGAAGCTTCTGAACGTGGAGCCAGGTCTCCAGATGCCTCTGGAGATGCTCTGAACCTTCTATTGCTAATTGTAGCTTTGAAGTGAGGGGATGGAACAACATAAATTTCATAAAACCCCCAAGAAGATTATATAATTATCAGATTTATCTTCCACACAATGCTATCTCTACAAGCCAAAAAAGGGACAAACATTCGCAATGATAAAGAATTTTATTCTTAAATTCCTGAGGTTAAAAAAGGAAAAAAAAGCATCAAGAAAAACATTCCAACACAACCATTAACATTTCTGTAACTGTACAGACACTGGTATACATGATTTTTCCCATATCTGGAGCAGGAAGTTTGATGTGAACAGGGCTTGCAATTCTTTGGCAGTTAAGGCCAAAAGATGCTTCTGAACAAGTTACAACCTCAGTGATTGAGTATAATTAAATCTATAGTGCAATTTCAGTTTTAGGAAAGAAGTCAGGCTTTTGTAGCTTTGCTATTTTTTTAATGTGGTACACTCTTGTGCAATACCTCTTTCATTTTTCACAAAGAAACATTGAGTAATGTTGAGTAAAGGAACACTGTCATTTTCTTGAAGAAACTGCATTCTTTCCTGTGCATAAATGTCTTTGTAATAAAAAATCTTACCCTTCATATCTCCTTACCCTTTCCAGCACCCAGAAAAACATCTAATTACTTATGCTAACCACAATGTATAATCTCATTGTCCAATGAATGTGACATCTCCTTCAATTCATTTCATGATCAATTAAAAATATTTTTCTCTTTATTGCATTCCTGCAGATAATAAAAAGCCCAATTCAACAAATCACCTGAGCACCTATAAATAAATAATTTTCCAGCATTGCTGGCTTAGCTCACATGAACAAGAATTTTATGAATGGAAGAATGAGGTGCCTGAATGAAATAATCTCTTGCACAAGCCTGCCCTTGTGCAAAGTCCTTTACTGGGTTTCCATGATTCCAGAAATGAAATGTCTGGGACATTTAAACAAAAGGTCTCTACTAATGTCAGGTTCATTACTGTCTCTGCACAGCCTCTTCCAACAGTAATCATGGATTACTGCTCCTGGGAAGCTTCTTTGTACAGCTGCACTCCTGTCCACTTGCATCTTACCAGCCTGATATTTCATCATTTGAAACTTTTTCTGCTTAGGTACTGTCTTTGGTCAGAAGCAAACATTTTCTTTTCATCCTTAAACTACAGGTTCTGACTGCCACTCTTAGTCCTCTTTCAGAGAGAGAAAAAAAACAGCCATAAAATTACTCTCAAAGGGCAGGAAAACCTGAAGAAAAGGGACCACAAAGACTCAAATGCTAAATGAGAACAATGCAGTGGATTTACTCCCCTTCTCCCAAACCCAGGCTTCAGCCAGTCTCAGGACTGTCTACATAAGAGACCTCCAGAAAAACATCTGGCTTACTACATGGAGACAATTTTTTTGAGAGCTACATGAACAGAGGGTTAAAAATATTTGCCACAGGATAAAAAAATGTCAGGAACTGGATGTGGAGAGAAATCAAGAGGCAAGGCTGTCAAATTATTTTTAGTAGAGAGACTTCAAATACTTTTTAACAGAGATGTCATATTTTGGCTGATACTTGACAGTGTCCCTTTACCTTACATTTGGCATGTTAGAAAGATATCCCTGGTATTAGGGATTCTAAGTAAAATTAGTATTCTAAGTAAACAACAGCAAAATGTTTTTAAAAACCACACCTAAAAGCTTAAAAGAAAACTGCAGCAGACTTCAGCAACAGCTCAGTGAAATTGCATAGCATATGGTACACAGTACTCAATTTTTAAGCAATAAATAATCTCTTCTCGCCTAATTAAATATAAACATAGCTTCAAGATTGACATAACCTGTAATTCGTGAACTGATCCACGCCATTTATTGCTGTTTATTACCCACGTCAGCCTCTTGTCCATGTCATTTTCATGCACACAACCAGGTCAGGGCTTAACCACACTGCAGCCTTCAGGGGCTTGCACCTTCCACTGACCACTCTGCCTGGCAGAGGGTTGGGAGCACACCACCACCATGGGGAAAAAGGCAGCTGAAGGCAAGGGAATGCTATTGATAAGCCAGAGACCTTAATCCCAGGTGCTCCATGAAAAGTAGTCATTCTTTCACAATCTTTTTCAGGATCACTGTATTATAGATTGTTAACAACTGGAATAAATGATGAGCAACCTTTAGCTTTAACTGCAATTATTTTCTTTTCTATGATCAGAAATTTCCCTCTGCCTCAGCTGCTCCTGTGTAAATGTCCAACACTTGGTTGGTGATCTCCACCTTTTAAACAACCAGTCCTTTTGGGTGGGAGATCCCTTATGGGTATTGGATTGGACCAGCAATGCATAAACACCAGCTGGCCTCTCCTGACCACCTTCCCTACCTGAGCTCCTCCCTCCAATTCCCTCTCCTTGCTTTTACAAGTATGCCCCTTTCCTCTCCCCAAACCATTTGCTGCAGTTTATGTTTGCCATTTTTTCTTCTTCCCCTTCATGCTTTATTTCCTGTCTCCCACCAGAACCCCTGTATGTCAGCTATAGCTGGCATCAAGTCTCTATAGGGCTCCTCACAGGTTTTGCTGGTCTTCTACCAACTGCTGCACTAAAACCTTTCAGGTCTGAGGTTTCTTGGGAGAACAGTAATATGAGAAATCAGACACACTTTAATTATGAGGAGGGCTGGTTGGGAGAAAGAGCTTTTCTTCTTTCTCCTGCCAAATGTTTTGCCATTCTATTGGAAGACAGGGTTTTTTTACAGAAAAATCCACTTTTGGGTATTTTGACAAAAAGCTGAAATTCTATATGAAAAGCAGATGGTTTGCATACAAATTTTGTATAAGTGAGAACCCAGTCTTCCCTTAAAAGGCAGTGTTAACAGCCCACAAATCTGAGATGGAAAGCTAGCAGTTGGTTAGGGCAATTGCAAGGCTTAGGAAAGGGATAGAATGCACTAACACCACTGGGTGGAGAGCTCACCAGGCCTGGATATGCAGTCCATTTTGGATGGATGTTCTGAGGCCTGTTCAAACATTATTGCTGCCTTCCATGTGGTCTAGAGACAGAGACGTTGCTGATCTCCTCAGAAACTGTGCTTTCCTGTGAATGCTGATGACTAAGGTGCTAAGGCAGGAAAAAGGAATGCTCCTCTTCCCAGTATCACCCAGTGAGCAGAACTTTATTCCACAGGGGATGTTCTGTGTTCTGCCACTGGTGCTCACCATAGGAACTGGTGGGTCAATGTACTGAGCACGGTGAGCCAAAGTGAAAGGAGTTGCTGCTTCGTGCTTATTCCTGTGTAACTGGTGTTCAGTGCCAAAGCACTGGAAAGAGCCAGTTAAGACTTACCAAATCTTAGCCCAAAATATATAAAACTCCTATGGTTTGCTGCTTATAAAACTTGGAAAAGATAAAAATTCTAGATGGATTACAATAATTGTGAAGACTGAAGTATTGCATAATTGCTGCTCTGACTGTAAGAGCAGTACAGCAGAACAGAGATGGTTATGTTTACATCTCAGTGAAGAAGTCAAAAAATAGGCATTTTTCTTTACATTTCCTTTTGAAGGATATTTTTGGAAGACAAATAGCTCAATTTTCAGCAGAGGATTTCAGTTTGCATTTGGATACCCCCACACTTATTTTTCTCCCCACTGAAAAAAATTGGTTATTATTGACCTGTTAAACCAAACAACATGGCTTTTCAGCAATCTGTACACAGTACAGAACCATTAGTGTTCCTGAAAAGGCTTCTGTTTTTAGTGTACACATCTTCTCTTAAGTGCATTAGAACTATTGCATAGTTTCAAAGTCTTCAAACACAGTGGTAATCAGAATGCTTACACATGTACATAAATAATAGCATATCTTAAAAATTTCATTAAAAATACACAGTATAGTAAAGGCTATGGAAAATCACTTCCATCATAGATGACAGGTCGCTCAACAGCCAAGTGATAAAACACCCTTTTTGAGATAAACCTGTTAAGAAAAGAAACAGAGCAAAAATATCCCATTAGCTGAAGCCAACAAAGAGGGGAAGCCTTAAAAGTGTATTCAGTCTTTTAATTCACTGCTGTCAAAAATATGCCTGTGCAAGGGCCATCAGGCTTGTTGTTAAAAAGATGACAATCCTGACTGAACTGTCTTGGAATGAGTCACCAATGACCTGCTTACTTCTGTTAACCCTCCCAGAGGTTCAGAAAGAAGAGCGGAATTCTGCTGTGGGGGTAGGAAAAAAACCCAAACAAGAGCAAGAACCAAAACTCAGTCTTGAAGACCTCTTGGCAAGCGAGGAAAATTTTCTTATACTTACTTCTGGATGGCAGAATAATGGTACATCTGATCAGTTCCACAGACTGTAAAACCAAGCTTATTTCACCTTTTATGCCTTTCTAGGACCTACCTAGAGAATGTGTTGTCAAATATCAGGGTGTAGATTCCAGCGTTTCTGACTTTCACCTGTCCTCTGATAGTTTCCTTATGAGAGTTGCAGCGAGTCATAGGGATAAGAACCTGGAATTCAATACAAATCAAAATGAAGTTTGCTCTTTGCCCTGTAAATTGGCATTTTATTTCATAAAGCCTTGATTGCAGCCACCTTGAAACTCCCAAAGTGCATCTATGCCTGTAAAACTAATTACTCTGATTAGCATTAAGTACTCCCCCAAACTAAAATCTCACAGTGAGACATCTGTTTTCCTTGGATTATATCTTTACAGCACTAACCTATGGCTACTAATCTCTGCTTTACAGATAGAACAAATTCCTGAACTTTTAAATGTTAATCTAAGAATCTTTAATAACTTAATCAAGTGGTATAGTAAATCCATATATCCAAGAGCAAGATTTACCTAAATATATATTTTAATATATGTTTTTATACTCCCTGTGTTATAAAATAAGCTTTCTCAGCAAATCTTAATTTTTTATATAAGCTTACAGCAAAAAATATTTGCATCTGTGGTTCTATGTGAGTCTGGCTGTAAAACCCTAGCACAGCTGTCAAGAAGAGCAGCTGACATAGATCAAGGATGACCCTGTACAACACAAAGTTTTACCAAAGAAATATATCAAGACAAAAGCAGCATTCACACTTCATTCAGCTTTCAGATTAAAAAAAAAAAGAGATATTTTACATGGAGTTAATAGCTGTGCAGTGAATTAACACAAGATATATAAAGGTCTTATTCCCCCAGTAAATCACAGCCATAGAGTTTACCCTACCATGGTGAATTAAACAGCTGCCTTGTCTTCAGCAAAACTTGCAAATAGTTGAGTAAAATAGATTCACTTAATCTGTAATCCTCATGAAATATGGACAGCACATATAAAACTGGGTACCTTGGGCACTGGCAAAGAGATTTTGCACACCATCCAGGCACTTAAGTATATGCTTCATTGTAAGAAATGCAGGTAAACCAAGAAATGAAACTGTTTCCCTGTGGCTTTTTCTCAAGTGTCTGGCAAAACCAGCCTTAAAGAGTTTACAAACTAAGTGAAATTAAGAAAAAAAAAAAAGGATCTTGCAGATTTGGATGTTTTATTTTGCTTAATAATATTGAGTGAATTTCAGATGCAACCAACAGAAGCTACAGGGCTTTTCAACTCAACTTTTGCAGGCAACATTAAAGATGTATCTTGGCCTCTAGCAGAACTGCAGCTTAACTGGAGAAACAAATCCTTAATGCATTAGCAAGTGGCATTCTGGTGAAGATCTCCTAGCAATACTTGTCAATTCCTGTAGGCTGGATGAGTGTGGAGCAGTACAACCTCTGAGGCAGTAAGGAGACAAAGGCCTTACTTTGCACTGATCCAGCGGCGTGTCGTCGGCCTCTTGGTAGACAACACTGAAGGATATGCTTTTGGGGTCTGATGAGAAGATCCAGCTGATTGTTAGTCCCATCTCTGTAACAGTGATGGGAATTATGCTGTAGGTGCTGGATTTGATGAACAGTTCTCTGTTGCTTTCTCCAAAATTCATGATCTCTTCTACTGTAAGGGGTAATTTCATCCTGTGAGGGAGAAACATATGATTACTTGAAGAGATTCAATCCACTTACTCAGACAAAACCACTAATCATTGATTTTTATTTTCTATTTCAGGTAGATTCCACAGTGTATTTGGGACACATCCAGAAAATGCATGAACATTCAGCCTCAGATGAAGGTAAAAACTACAAAAAAGCTGATTGATATTAAGAACCTTCACTGCTCTGGCACAAGTGGATTTTTTTCACTTATTTATCTCGTTTCAACTGAAGAAAATCAGTGCTGGAATAAAGCTTTTTAGAGTTACTACAGATAAAAAAGAAGTGCTGCCCTCTACTGTTCTTTTTAAACAAAAAAGTAAGTGACCTGGTTTATTCACCTTCCTAGTTGAATATAAAAATTTGCACAGGAAACAGGAGGGATCAGTATTACAGAGGGGACAGGTGGATGAAATGTGACAGCTCCGTTCTGAAACACTTAACACATTTTGGGTCTGTTTTTTTCAGAGCAGGACACCTGCAGAGAATTGTGCAAACACAGAGCTTGAGTTGAGGCTTAGATTAACATTTTATGCAATGGCATGTATCAACCAGAGCGGGCAAAACAGATTCTGGAAAGCCACCAATAAATAACAGATACATGCTCCAAAAGGCCATGAACTCCCTCCCTTTGGCAAAGGTCCAACTAGAGCTGCATTCTCTCATTTGCCCTTGCATCTTCTTTCAGAGACTGTTAGAACTGCACAGCCCTTTCTCTAAACTCCCTTCATGTCGACAGCAATTCCTGTAATAAAAATAGGAAATGTTTTCTCATGTGATGTGGACCTACAACTTTCCTTCTTATTTCACTGGGACTGTTGCATGGGGACTGAAGAGAGAGGACCTGGCTCATTGATGCTGCTCTGTGTGGTTGAGTTACACCCTCTCATCCTCCTCAGACCAAACTCTACCATGGAACACAAGTGAGCAGATCTTCCAGCAGCCTGCAAAGCTTGTGCTCACATAGCTGGTATCTGAGCTCAGCCTTTAGGCTTTCACCTAGAGCACTGAAATTGTTCTGCTTACATAATTTCTCCTGACTTCAACAAGCATATCTCAGCATCTTGAGCAACTTGCCAGTCTTCAGATTCATCGAAAGTTGAAGAAGTGCTGTTTCTAGAACAAGGAAAAGAAGGGAAACCATGATTCTCTGAGTAGTATGTAATCAAATACAATCTGCATGCTGATGCCTTCCCAAAATAGAAAGGTTTTGATAGTCCTGATACCAAATTCTAGGATTCTTAGTTGGCCCATTCCAGTAACAAAACTGGGCAAAACCGCAGCCCCCTTCTGCTCATCACTGCACAAACATAAAACTCTTTTCATCATTGTTTCATGAGCTAAGAGGAATATATATATATATATATATATATATATATATATATATCCAGAAAATCTTTTCTGCAATCATAACATAAATTTCTTATTGAGATGATGACAGGTTTTGAAGATTCTCTGGCAGGTTGAGGGGCAGACACAAGCAAAACAGTCTGCACTTGTCCCTCAAACAAAGCTTGCAAAAGAGTAAGTCTCCCTGGATTTAATCTGGGAGGTGTTTTACAGACATATTATCCACTTCCTTATTCTGACAATGTACACAAAACATATTCTATTGCTGTAGAATTGCTACCATGTGTCTTCTTTTCCTACAAAACATACTGCATGATTCAAACACAAATACACCAAAGATACTTTACAAGATAACAAAGCAGGATGTTTCCTCCACACCATGATGTGTCCCAGTGAGCAGTGAAGCAGAGGGGAGAACCTTCTATCCACTCCTTACCTCAAAAAAGGTGTATGCTCGGGACTAGCACTGGACTAGCCCCAGGTATGAATTACAGGGCTGGACACAGAGAGAAGGATGAGTCTGAGAGTCAGGAAACAAACACTGACAGTTTCCAAGTAAGTCAGAGCTTCTCTGACTCATTCTTGTTTTGTTTCTCTGCATTCCAGCAGTTTGAGAAAATTAAACTCTTGTTCCCAGAAAAAATTCCAAGGATTCTTATTTATAGGGAACCAGATGGTTGGTTCCTTCCAAATCCAGGGGAATCTAATAAAATGTTAATACCATATGTGCTTCTGAACCATCAAGTGCAGTAACGCCCCTAGAGAGCGTAACTGCCGTACTTGCTGTTGACCAATTCTCAAAACTAATGCACAGTTTAGCATTTTCTTTTAAATACAGTGGGATATTGCTCTACAAGCAGCATTGCTGAGAAGAGCCTGAGAAAATATCTCCTTCAGGTGGTCATGAGCATCATCTGAATATACTGTGTCAACAACATGCAATCACATACCATTTTAGTGCAGTGACATTATGGTTTGGAATCAGGACAAATTCACTGTTATGACTGCAAATTAAACTGCACCCACTGTCTACACATTTCCTGAACCGTTATCTTGATATTCCTGTTCTTTTATTTTTGCAGTCTCTTGAATAACTCTTGACTTCTTCAGTCACACCACTACTGTTAATACCCTTAAGTGACAGCTGGGATGTGCATGGGAGACTCAAAGCTGTAATTAAGTGCCAAAACCTGAGCTGTACCCAGACACAAGGAATGTAGGCGTGAAGTACTTACTAGGTGTTGGACCATAAAGGCTAGTACAAAATCTATGCAAATACTTACTGATACAAATAACTTCTTGTTAACTATCTTTATACAACCAGACAAGAAAACTGATTCTGAAAAAACCCTCAAACCAACAAACTAGAAAACTGAACTATAGCTTGTAAACCGACACATACATTTTGCTTGCACAGTGGGAAGAGCAACCAGCTTCATGCTGTGATCCATGTAAGTCTCCCATCCCACCAGTTAGCTACACAGCTTTTATTTCACAGCCTTGAATTCATGCAGAGGGAGAGAACTACACAAATACAGTCAACTACACAATTCAGAAGTGTCAAACTCTATGATTTACAACACAATGCCATTAGAGCTCTTGATTTAGTCCATTAATTTCATCTTTTATTTGGAAACCTAAAATGTAAATTAAATCACAGGACCAATATATGTTCATGTTCTTCTCTAATACATGATTTTCCTTATTCCTGCTGCAAACCAGTACATGGTCAGGTGGTTACATGGCCACCTTGCCACTTGGCTCTACCAACCCAATACATTCACCACACATCTAAGGCTAAGGGGGTGCTAAGTCTCCTGATTTGTGTATTAAACCAAAGTGCTATAATCACAAAGAAAATCCTCCTTCTTTTTATGACATCTCACTGAGTCTAACAGTCTAAACTAAGGTCTGGTAGGCTATAATATAAAAACAGTATCATGATTCAACTGGAGCATTTTTCCCCTGACAAGAGAATTTATTGTTGCATGACCCATTCATCTTTTGTGTTAGCACTAAGGATGTTCCTACAGTTTGCCAGGTCCCCAGATTATGAATATGCAGCCTCTGGTGTATCTATTTAAACAGTCTGTATTCTTTCACTTCTTCTTTTTAAAAGTAAAATGAAGTGGGACTAAAAGCAGAAAGAAGTGAAACATGGAGAAGACACTACAGCAAGAAGAGAACAGCTCTGATTCAGCAAAGCCTCTAGACACAGATTGTTGGAAGCTGGTAGAGCATTTTGAAGAATTATTGCTTCATGCTGGTCTTGTTCTTATGCAATTCCTCAGGCACCTGCTCTTGGTCACTGTCCCTAAGCCTTGTCCACTGTGCCTGTTCTTATACATGGATAACATTTCTTACAAATTATACTAAAAATACTGTGGCCAACATCATAAATGGCTTGGGGAGTTAAAAGTTAGAAGCCACTTTTAGAATTAAAACTTGAAAAAAGATGGTTCAAATCTAGACTCAGCAATTTTCTGTTTTCACAAACACCTGAGCTCTGACAGCAGTAGCTACATGTCAGAGGTGTTGGCTTCATGTGGCTGAGCAGTGAAATCCCAGAAGCCATCTGCCTGTCAGCAGTGCAGTGATTTCTGGAGAGAACTTCTGTCATCCAGGGGAGAGTCTTACCGAATTGTGTGAAAGGCAGAAACCTGAAACGGAGACTGGAGGCTGTACAGAGCCCCTAACAGCTGCTTAGCCCAGCAAACACATCTGAAAATGCAAAGAAACAATCAAAGGCATTATGCTGAAGTGCACCAATGATTCCCTGGGCCTGCTGTTATCTAGCAGGTCAAACCCACCCCAGGCACTCTAACTTAGTTATTAGCCTTCCTCTCCAACCCAACAGAGAGCAGTAAAAATAGAAAGACGACAGCAAGGGATCAGAAGAAAGGATACCACAGAGAGCCCTTGACATGGGCAAGAAAAGAGGAATGATTTGGGATGGAGCAAGGGGGATGCAGAGCTCACTGAGTTTTTAACAGGGTGCAAGACAGTGTCTTTCATGAAGGTGTATGGGTGGGAAAGGGATGGAAGTGTTAAGGGCAAACCCTGGCACATGTTGAGATGGGAAAGCATCACACAGACAATTGTAAAACTACACAGAAAAAGATGGATGGACATGAAGATCCATCACTGTCTGCAATGGGTGAGATGCTTACTGCTATAAATGAAATCCCAGCTATTTCTCGAAAAAGTATCTATGACTTAGCTATGCCACATTCTGTATGAAACAAAGAAAAACAACCAACAAACAATACAAAAGGACTCCCCAGCCTTAAAACTGGACACACTCTATCTTCAAGACAAGAAACTATACAGAGAAAGCAAGCTAGGAAAACAATCATGACAAAGGAATCTTTCTGTGCTCTGAGTGACAACACACAAAATATTTTTTATTTCTTAATTGGTTTGGTTTTGTTTTGTTTTGCTTTTTATTGTGATAGGAAAGATGTTTGGCAAAGGCCATGAGATGAAGATAGCTTTCAAACACTGCATTTGCAAAATGTTCAGAACAAGCAATTAGGGATTACCAGGGTGCTTTCAAGTCCCCTTCCCAGCAGGAGGCAGCAAACAGACGACTGGAAATCAACACTAAAAATACTGACAAGCTGCTGCCGGTATAGCACAAATCCTGCAGCCTGTAGATCACCAAGGCTACAGCTACCTCTGTGGGTAACACTAGTTAAGATATCTTTGAAGTTTCTTTTCACACAGTTCTTTAGAGGCTGTTAAGGGAAACTGAGGCAGAATTATAAGAGAGATATAGCAAAAGCAGTTTCTGGCCGGAGTTTACACCAGTATCCACCAGGAGCCCCATGTCCTTTCAGCAGAGCTCCTGCCCAACCCTCCCTGTCCAGCCTGTAGCTCCACAGAGGCTGCTCCAGCCCAGAGCCTGCAGGTTCCCTGCAGCCAGGGTGGTTTCTGCACCCAAGGTCCTTCACAGCTCTACAATCAAATGTTCTTCAGACTGACCCATCCAGGAGTAACAGCTACTCTCTCAGCCCACTCCCTATAGGGGATAAATTCATACAACCCAGATGTTATTACACAGTTTAGCCACTGCTGTGTCATCCTCATACCTTATTCTGCATCTCAAAATGACTGATAAAACAGGTGGTTATCACAACATATTGCTCCCCTGTTTGACAGGAACAGCTTGTGAATATTTAGCACCTTGCTCCCAGTTTGTTTCTTAGAGGCAGAGAAATTTCTATCAGATGCAATGAAGCACAAGGGAGAACTCAGTTTTTAAAAAGCATTACACAGCCTTACATTTCTTGTGTCAGTAGTGTTCTTTCAATAAATGATGCTGCAGAAGTAAGACAAATTTGGTACTGTTTTTCTTTAAATGCATTTGCAGGTACCAAACTTAAGTAGCCAGAGATACAAGCTCACTGCTCTACAAATCAGAGTCCCAGAAGCACTCCAGCTATGGTAGCACAGGCTGCTGCAAAGATCTGCCTGCATGGGCTTGTTTCTCTTAATAGAGCTTCCCTCTCTTGCAGAACCAAGGGACACTCAAACTGCTGTACTTTAGAACTCACTGGGTGAGACCTTTCAGGCAATCTTGAATCAGAAGTGAGTTCTGCTAATCTTATGCTGAGTAATATCTTGTAGTAGGATTAATCTCACAGAAACATGGTTTTTGTAGCTCAAAAGAGAGGGCATTTAGCTTTTGGGCTAAATCTTTAAAAAGCCAATAAACCTATCTTACAAAACACTTAATTTACCAGGTAAACAGCTTGCAAAGATCAGTAGTCTTAGGGCTGTTACTTTTGTGTGCTGGCAACAGCCCTGACTGCAGTTAAATTGAGTTAAGGAGAGGCTTAAGGGGTTAAGCCTCTCCCTGGAGAGCTGACAGTGCAAAACCCCATCAACCCTTGAGAGGGAGTGTGATGGAAGGGGCTGACAGAGGATTGGTCACCCCTTCCTCTGAGAGTAATACAAATGTAGTGCATTAACAAAAATCCTCCATGTTTCAGTAAGTCACTTGAAATGGGGAAAGGAAGAAATGCTGCCATGTGATGTGACTGATGTGTGAAGAACAAGATGAGGCTTAACTGAAACACAGGTTCTGAAGTACTCGTTGAGACTCAAACCCTGCCTTTTGGGAGAGGTCCAACCCAAGTCAAACAACTCTGATGCTCAGAGTCTGCAACCTGAGCCTAAATGGTAAATTTAGCAAAACAAATTTTATTTCTCTCATGGGTTTCCCCAGAAACCTCAATCCAAGCACTAAATCATGGATGTATTAGAAAGCTTAATCCTTGTACTGTTTTCAGAAGCCTCTTTGTAATTGTCCTTTGAGTATGCTTTTGAATTCCCATCAGTATAAATCTGGTAACAGATGATATGTTCAAATCCACCAGCTGTTGTGCTTGGGTCTTGACTGTCAAGACAATCCTCTTCAGCAAATAAATAGATTTGCTTTTGTCTGTCATGGATGCTTTACTACAACTCTTATCTGTTAGCACTTAGGATTTTGTCTGTCTCCTGGATGCATTAGGATTTAATTATTTGCTGAGTAAAAAATCCCAATATATCTCCTTCCAGGCTGCCTTCAAAAAGAAGGCAACATGGTAACTACAGATACTGCTAACTTTTATTATAACTTCTCCATCACTGACCCCTATAAAAACAGAAATAAGAATTTTCATATTAGTAAGAGTCTTCCTGCCAAATATGTATTTTGTTGTTTTCATCCTTGGCCTACCAGGAAATGCACCGGTCTTTGTCATACTAAGTTTCTACATGAAACTGAAGACACTGACAGAAACTGACAGTACTTTTGCTGAACCTGGCTATAGCTGACCGCATTTTGCTTTGGATGCAGCCACTCTGGGCATACTCTGCTGCTCAAGAGTGAATTTCAGGCACTGTGGCATGCCATGGGGCTTGTATACACTTCAATGTTAACTCTAATGTCTATCACCTTTGACCAGCTTATTGCTGTTACTTTTGCCACCAAAGCACATGTATCAAACCAAACAAATGATATGGGGCAAATTAATCTCTGTCTTGATCTCACAAGCATTTGCTGCACCACACTTTGTTTTTTGGGAAGTGTTAATTTTGATAAGGCAATATGTCAGGAAGAATACCCAAACTATCACACAGAACTGGTTCTTGAAGTGATCCAAGTGACTCTTGCTTGTTTTATTCCCATGCTAGCCATGATCATCTGCTACTCACTAATTATTAAAACCTTACTGTGTGCTAGAAGTCTTCAAAAGAACAAATGTAAAAAAAATATTTTTTGTACTTGTCCTCTTTATTTTTACCCAGATACCCTATACTTTTTTCAGATTGATAAAAATCACAGACCGCAGCTTTAAATTGAACAGCAGCTTTGAATATGCAATTACCATAACAAAAGCTCTTGCTTATTTTTATGCCTGTCTTAACCCTCTATTTCTTCAAGGGAATGAAAATCAGGAAGTACTAACACAAAGTTATTAAAAAATCAAGATGTGCCAAATGGAAAGTTACAGCTCAACAGTGGCAAACCACCGAAGAGGAAGATTCTAAATCTTTTACTGCTTCATTTAGTGCAGATGCCACAAACATGTACCCACTATAAAACTGCCTAGAAAATCTGGCAACTCTTTTTCAGCTTCTTTTATTCTGTTTGCTTTGTTTGCAAATACTGATGTAGGGAGTCTGAGTGAAAGAGGAAATACCATTAGTAAAAACACTGTGATCAGCTTAGAACCAACCTATTTTCATCATGATACTTCATTGCTTCCTGCTTTTTTAGTCCAAGCTGGTAACTGAGTTAACAGTGCAGAAGATCTTCAAAAAGTATAAAAACCAATGAGATAAAATTCCACTTTTCATAAAGGTAATTTAAATTTCCTGACTCCCAAACCTCTGGCCTGCTGGTTTTCTATGAATGGTGTTTATTTTATTGAAAGCTTTTATGAGTTGTTTCAAATATATTACATATTTTATGTAATATCTTCAGCCCATTCATTTAATGAGAATTCCTGAATTTTAAAAATATATGTTTCAATCTTCATGCTGGGTTTCATGTGTGGTTGGGTTTTTTTGGATGTTTTGGGTTTTTTTTTCCATCTAGGACAAGGTCTGTACACAAAATCCTTTAACATTCATCTAAAATTTCTGTAACAAAG
This sequence comes from Zonotrichia leucophrys gambelii, assembly GCF_028769735.1. Lineage (NCBI taxonomy): Eukaryota > Metazoa > Chordata > Aves > Passeriformes > Passerellidae > Zonotrichia > Zonotrichia leucophrys. Next base: position 45,068,449 of record NC_088171.1, on the reverse strand, counting down.
CAACATTTTCATCTGCCTTTCACCTGCTATCAGGTTCACAGTCTGAATGTCCCATACACATCTTTGTATCTTAATCTGATAACAGAGCTCATGTTGCCAGATTACCAGGGCCTTTGTAAACAGCAGGAATATCATCACACACACATGGGCTCCAACACTGAGCAGTGTTTCTGTAGATGCAAACTCTCACACTCTGATTCCCCACACATTCTTTGCATCATGACATCTTTCCAGTCTGTTTTTCCTGGCACCTTAGTTCCCTTGTCATGAACCTGCAGATTTCTTGGTTGTTTTCCAACCTTGTTCCACCAGTTCTCCCTTTCCACCTCTGATATTTTCACTTCCAAGTTGGAGGGAAAAAGATGTGCAGGGGGAAGAAAAGTGTGCAAAAGCTCTTGCACAAAGTAGTAGAGTAGGTGTGGAGACTGGAACAGGGAAAAGAAAGAAGGGATGTTGCAGAGGAGCAAAGGGAGGACTTTATACAGCTGTGGGCTGCTTGCAATTAAGGCAGGGTTGGGTCTGGCCCAAAGGGTCAAAGTCCTCCTTTGAAATACCAATTTTAACTGCTTCAAACCATTCTTGCAAAAACCACACTGCCTGGATGTTCCTTTACTCCCCATTAATACCTAGGCCTTCCTATCAGAGCACTGTAGCTCAGAGGTACCTGACCCTTTTTGGCAGCAATGTGCCCATCTCACCCCTTTTCCCTTTAGGAAACAGCTCCTTAGGCAATCCTTTCCTTACTACACAATCTCTTGTTTCTCCCAAGTGAAATATCCTTAAAAACAAAGCTATGAAGCAATGTGGTGTGACTGCATGTGTAAAGGTGCCATCTCAGCACACAGCTGCAATGCAGGCTTTGCCAGCATAGGGTGGCAAGAGGTGCTGCTGTCCCCTCTCCCTCCTGGCTGGTTCTGCGTGGGGCAGGGCACTCTTCAGAGCACATTCACTTCCCCCTTTCGGCCACACCGCACCCTGCCCGGCCACGTGAGCTGAAATTAGGCCAGCCAAGAGTGTTATGAGTCATCAAGAAAAAAACAATCCAAACCAAAGCAACCACTGTGCACACAGGCTGATATGTTCTTTCTACCACTACCAAGGTGTGAATAAACTCTTTGTTCCTGTACCAGGCTAGTGGCAACTTTGGGGTTTTTTTCAGTCTTCTGCTGTCTGTGATCTTGATTTTGCTGCTGCAACATTTACTACATGCATGTTATGCCTACAAAACATAAAAATGGAAACACAGTGCACTGGTTTATCCTGGGGCCCTTTGTTTTAGAACACAATTTGCATATGTGAATGCTTTAGAAATAAGAGTTCAAAAATACAACACTTCAAAAGAAAACCCATGAGCCTTGAAGTAGCAAGATGTATCACAATTGCACAATTAATCTCAGCTCCTCACATTCAAGATTTTGATCAGGTTGGTCCAAACACAAATAACAAACCTGAAAGGCTGAAGTAACTGCTGCTTAATCCTAACCTTTAGGAAATAGCTACTTCAAGGTCAGTCAGAGTTATGTTGGTACAGTCATCTCTCTTATTCTGCCACACACCTCTGCAGCTGATGACTAAGGTGAGTTTTAATTGATTCTCAACTGACCTATACCAATAAAGGCACACTGTCAAGATTTGCTGTTATGAAATAATTTTGTTGTAATTGTGTCATGTCACTTCAAGGAAAGAACAACAGTGGCAGGGCTAAGACACCAAGTGAAAAATAGAGTAAATGTACAGTAGGCACCAAAAGGGAGACAAACAGGAACAGGAATGTCCTTTAAGATAAGTCACTGCTTTGCGGACCAGCTTGCATTTTCAGTCCAGCAAGGACTCACACCTAGTATTCTAGGTATGGTCAGTGTGAGAATCTCTGCTGTCAGCCAGAGAGAGATCCTAAGAAACTTTGTCAACAGAGCATGTCAATTGCAGATCTTCTACTTGGACAGAAAGCCTCCCTTCTCTTCCCTCTCCTGGCTGCTCATCTCCTTCATTTTTAAAGCTCCACCAACTGGTTCAAATCTCTGGCAAAACCAAAATAGCTTGGATTATTTTCAGCAGATCTCAATAAAGAAGTTTAGCCTGAAAACTGACTTATTTGTATGCCTTCCTCAGACCTGCATCTAGCAACAACAATCTTGGATCCTTTGTGTGTTCCCCAGACACTATATCTAAGCAAATTCTACTCCAAATATTCAATTTAATGCAAAGAGAACATTATTGGAATGCCAGTGGAGACTATGTGAAGTTTCCACCTAGAAATCAGGTCACATTTAGCTGGATTCTTTAGAAAGAGAAAAAAATAAAGATGATAAGTCTACATGAAGTTCAAGGTGGTCAGCCCAGTACAGCCAACAATTCTGCAGCAATCAAACCAGTAGCTCAGAAAGTCACTAAACTGCAGGCCCTTGAACTGTGGGAGAAAACACAGTGGAAAATTTTCAGTGCATATCTCAAGGGCTGCTGTCAAAGACAGGACAGAGGGTCAGCAGACAATACAGTGGCTCTGGCACATTTACTCACAAACAACCCAAGTATCTCATGCTGCACTTCCTGCTCCTTCCTGTGCTAAGTGACACTCAAGCTCTGGGTACACCTGTACTCCTCACCACAGAAACAAGTGAGAAGACCTGTGTGCTGTCACAGTCAGCACTGTGCCCTGCTGTTTTTCTTTAACATGCACCACCAGCACCACACCATCATCTGACTCATGTATCAGTTTCTAGATCTCTCCCATAACACAAACCCACAATCAACAAGTCATCTGCAATGCAAGAAGGCCATTCTCCTCTCCACTGCTCAGCCTAGTGAGCCTGAGCCTTCCAAACATTACAGGTGTCATGGGAAAGGGCAGGTGTCATTTGTGTTCTCTGCAAAGAATGCCTCAGGTTCAAAGTACAGCCACAGCAGGACTCACCCACCTGCTCATGAAACTGCTAACAAAAAGCAACAGAGGATAAAGCACTATTTCCTGGCTCTCCTGCTTATAATCTGACAACAAGGGAAGCTGGACAACCTCTAAAAGTTTACATAGTGCAAGTAAGTTGTTCCATGGGTGCTCTTCAAGAATAGTAGCCTCTTGTTAGTGACAATCCTTCCTTCCTGCCTGAATACTTTGTCAGACAAGATGAATTCAGACCAATCTCAAATTAAAACAAATGGTGACCCACACTTATTTCTCTTTTCCTGGTTGTTTTCTCCAGAGCTAACTCACCTGTAACATACCTCCTGCAGATAGCATGAATTAAAAGAAGCAGTACACTTCACTTTTTTCTTCACAAAACAAACAAAAATTCCCCACCAAAAGCTGTCCTTTTGCAAAACACTAAATTCACAAGAGCACTGTGAAGCTCAGTTCATTCCAGCACATGATAAGCAGGAATACACTGTCAGTGTTAACTGTCTACAAAGTAGGAAGAACACATTTAAAGTAGTTACCAAGAAACAAATATGTAGAATTTTGAAAAGTCTTTTTACCAAATAAACAAGTCTGAACTGTTTGTCTTCAACCCAAACTGCAAGTCATTGTGGTTTATACCGGAAATGTGTCTGATGGGTGTAAAAGAGTCTAGGTCTGCTTTCTCAGCAGCAGACTATTTACTCTGTGACTATTTTCACTTCAGCATTTATATTTATCCTGTCTATTTTTCTGCTTAGAAGCAAAGCAAGTACACAATTTAGGTGAAATTTCTCTTTTTGTTTTTTTTCTTCTCAAAAGACATTATATTTTAAAGAACAGAATTTTTGTAAAACATTTGAAAATATCTGAACCATAGTAAAACAATATTTTGCCTAAACTGTACAAATTAGACATAATAAATAAATAAAGATACAAATTAAACTATAATACTACATTGTCATTTGCAAACCAAGTATTTGGACATTCAGATGGCCTTAAATCCTTTTCATTGGTATTTAGGTTGAATTATATATTAAAAAATTACTGAAATCTGCACTCACTCCCATTTTCTTCAAAAAGAAAAGAACAAACTTGTGCCAGATGTAGCTACACAATTGTTCTTTTCTGTAAGCCGTCAACTCTAAGGTAGTAAGGAAGTCTACAGACACAGAGAGCCTGAATGCAGACTCTAATGGTGACAGCTGGCCTGATGACAGCACAGAGCTGGGACTACTCCCCTGTGTTGTGGTGAAGCAGGTGGAGAGAGAGCATGGAGTGGTTTAGATTTACTAGACTGAATGCTGGCTGTGCAAATAGACCAAAATGATCTTGTGTTGCTCTACTGAACACATGGCTTGGGAGCAGAGATCTTCACTTTACACTAAGTGGGTTGACTACTCTCACTGAATGGGTGAAAAAGAAGAACATTCTAAACAAATCCCAAAGAGTCCCCTCTTTGAGAAGCAGTGTTTACTCACAGATCTGTCACACTTTGATCCAGAGAGTCTCTTTCTATCTGACTTTCATTGTGGAGAGAGTCTGATTCCTGTACTTGGCACAGCTCCTCATCAGTGATTATATCAAAAGCTGCATCATCTGGTGGTTTAGAGGCTTCACTTGCAACTGTGTCGAAAAAAACATGAGAAGAAACATGAACACTCTTAGCTGGTTGTCTGGAAAACAAACGAGCAAAACCCTTAAGGGGCAAGCCTGGGCCATTCCTCTTCATTTACAGAAGCATTAGATAACTATTAGAATTAATGGAAAATCTTGGTCTGACTGACACTCATTTCATACATTAATGTTTCTCTCAATATCAATTAAATTCAAAGACAGGGTCAGTCCCACCCTGAAAACTCTCCATGACCTCCTGCAGGTCATTGGAGCAGGAGGTGACCATGTGGTTTCCTGTAGACTGTCAAAGAACAGCACTTATTTCTCCACAGCATGCAAACAATAAACTAACCAAATGCTCTCTCAGATGGTGACACAGGCGATTCCAATGAAGCTGGTGATCCTTCCTGGTTGGCACTGGATCCAGAGTCATCTGTACTGTCCACAATGACTCTAGGCTTATTAAAGCAAGCTCTGCAGCAACGCTCCTTTTTTCCACCAAGCTTTGTTACCATGTAGTTGTTGCAGCAGTAGTAGCAGAAAATGCGGCCACACATTCTAGAAATTATTCAAAACCAGGTGTTAGAAAAATACCACACACAGCCAGAACATATCTCCATGACAGAGGTTGGGGCTCTCTCATAATGGTCTTTTCTGCAAAAGCATGAAAGCTACACCCATTGGCAGAACTCATAACAGACCATACTCCTTCCTGAAGTGAAGCAAGTCTTCTTGACAAGCACAGGATAGAAATTCACATTCACACTTTGCTACCTTAATAAACAGGTAAAACAGAAAAAACTAAAAATACAAAAAGTAAATATAAAAATATAAAACAATCAAATGTTCACAAATATACAATGCAAACAAATTATATTTATATTAAGTATGTAAGAAGAAAATTAACTTAATACTACACAGGTCAAATCTCACAGACAGGTAGAACAAAACTTGATTTGATTATAAGGACTTTAAAAACACATCTGTATGTCTCTGCTTCATAATGACCCTCTTCCCTTCAGAAAGGAAAAAAATCCATTATTGGACACATATGTATACATTCATTCTTCCTGCCCTCTCCAGTTTGACGTTTCGCAGTATTAAACTTGTCAACTACTTTTTAATGTTGAGATTTTTATGAATTAAAGCACCCAACAGGGATGACTGCTACTCAGGAAATTTTAATGGTTTTGTTTTTCTTAATCATTTAAATCATTACTGGGTGAAGACACAAGCAGCTTTCAGAGACCTTTGCAGAAATGAGTAATTTGGAAGCTGTTACTCAAAATGACTTCACCATTCACTAATTCCTATGGAATGTTGTTTACATTCACATGAAATAGACACAGTTCTAGTGCTTCCTTCTTTCCTTACATGACTAATCAGGTCATGAGGCTAAGGAACAGTAAAGAACCAAACCAAACATATCACTAGGACCCTGAAATGTATCTATTTAAATACTTTTTAATAAATCTAGATTGGATAACTAACACTAACTGTAGGGGAAATAATTTAATATCCACTTATAAAAAAAAAAAAAGACTACTTTGCAATAGTGGATTAGCTCTGAACAAACCTAGTGTAAGTAAACAAATTTGTAATTGTACAGCATGTTGAAACATGCTCTGGAATACTTCCATCACAGTAGCAAAGCCATCCTAGTGAATATTGTGTAGAGAAGAACAGAGCAGGGCACAGTCCTTCAAAGAAACACATTATACAGTGTTTGATTATCTTTGTTTCCAGAAATGAGAAACTAACAGACTCCCCAAGTCAGAGCTGCATCCAGATCTTTGTCTTAATACATGTCAAGGGATCTTTCCAATAATGTCTTATCCCCTCACAAACACATGTGTTCTTTCAGCCTCTACAATGTCATGTATCAACAATTTTGATCACTGAACTGTGAATATCAAGAAATATTTCCTCCACACAGACAACCGTACTGAGTTTTACTTTGGAACAGCACAACACAGTTCAACAACTGACCTGCAGTGGTGTCGGCGCACCATCCACGAGAACTCTCTCTGGCAGTCCAGACAGTGATTGACTTCTGTGTCCCCCTGCCACTTCTGCTCTGCACTAAGCTTCTGCTGGAACTCCAGAGCATCAGACTTTTGCCACAAAGCATCCTTATCTCTGCAGTGACACAGTTAAAAGAAAGAAAAACACATAGAAGTTGTCACAGGGTTGGTTTATTGCTAACCAACCTCAACTGGAATGCTGGTGAAAGCTTCACAGTAAAAATTCCTTTGCTCCTAAAATTCTGAGAAGCTTTCAGACATAAAGATAGATCAAAAAACCTACTGAAGCTTCTGCAAAGATAGGAAGAAGAGCACTTTCCATGCAGAGAACTACATATTATTTCAAAACAGATAGGAAATTAAGGAGATATTACTGAGTGTTACATTTTTTGACTATATAATGGAAATGCAAAATTTCAACTGCTAATGATTTTGGCCTTCACTTGTATATTCAATTTGGGAATATAAGCCTGGATGACCTAAGCAGAATCCCTGAACATCCTAAGCAAGGATTTTCATTTCTGCTTGCTGTTCATTTTGATGCCAACCTGATAAGCTCTATCAAACGTTCTTCAAGGAACTGCTTTGTTCTTGTCAGGTCATCCAGCTCAGCAAATAACTTCTGGTCACTACTATCTTTATCTGCTGCCACCTTGCTGAGCTTCTCAGTGTAATCCAGGATCTTCTCTTTTGCTTCATCAGCTTCTTTTTGGATCCTGATCAAATACAAAGGCAATTATTAATCATTTTTAGCTCATGTAAATTCAAGTCTTCCCTGTGGAAGGAAGGGCTCTTCCACCCTGATAAATTGGTAGTTTCAGTGAAATTTTTCTCAGTGTGCATATTTTTTAGAGCTAGGCAGAATCCCCCCAGTTTTCTGCATCACTGAAAATGCACATAGATCCATTATCTAGTGAACACAGCCAGCAACCAGCAATTTCTTGGATGCCCTGCTTATAGTAAAGCTTCTGATGGCATCAACTAGAGATAATACATATGATATCAGCACAAATGTATAAAAATACATAGGCTTTGGTTAACCTGTTAGACTCTGTGTGAGCCCACACACCCATGAAGATCTATTTCTGACTGCCAGATTATCCACACCACATAGGCCCACATTACAGACTTTGAAAACACATCCTGAGTTAGATTATTAAAGCCGATAAGAAACCTGACAAAGACAGGATGTGGTCCCATTCAGATAATTCTTACTGATTCCCTGAAACTTCGCAAAGAGGAGAGACAAAAGAAACTGTCCAAAAGTACAAATTTTGCATTTCTTTCAAAGAACTCCAGCATTAATTTTGTGCTTAACCTGTAAGATAAAAAGAGGTTATAAAAATGTCTCTCATTAATTTATATCAGCTAAATTAACAATACAGTAAAAACTAAGCCGTGCATCACGTGTGCTGTATAATTTGCATGTTTCTTATGTGTAGTGTCAATCTGATATTCCCTGCCAGTGCCCATGAGCTCTTTGTTCTATATAAACCCTGTGACATATGGTACTTCATAAACCATGGTGATTTTCAACATGTTTTGATTATTGTCCTCTTGCTTGGCCTACAAATGAATAGCTTCTGTAAAGAATCCAAACTCTCACCTTTCCAAGAGTTCTCTAAGAGAAGTCACTTCCTCTTCCTTCTGCAGCCGAGCAGATTCTGATTCTGACAGTTGCTCTCTAGCTTCATCCAACTTTCTACACAAACTCGTGTTTGCAGCCTAGTAAAATGAATTACAGTATTTCCTTACATACAAAAACAACATTTTACATAGGACAATTACCAAGATAGCTAACAATGTTTTAAAAGAATCAGTTACAGCCAAATGACCAATTAAGATATTATTGTATAAGCAGGCAGTAATTAGTTGTGTACTAGTGACTGATTACTTCTGTCACACTGAATAAGGGATATACACTAAAGTGACACAGTGTTAAGCCTGTAATTCTTGTTAGTCTATGTCAGTTGAAGTTTTGTCTCCTTATTAAGAAAAATCTCTCAAAAATACACCCTGAAAGCTTTTTCACCACCTAAAAGCTTCAAAAGAAAAAAATTAAATAGGAGGAAAATGTTGTTTATTAAAGGCCATATTGAATATGAAGGACAATCGAAAACAACCCAACTTCTTTCACAGCTAGACTCCCCAGAGAAGTCTGCCCAATTTGGAGTCCTCAGGGCACATAGCTAATTGCATCTAAAGGTATGTATTTCTCCTAGCAGGCAAGGCCACATCCAGTAATCTTAAATTTCTTCTTTCTGGATTCCTTACAACTCAGTATGACCCTTCTAACCCAACCACTTGATAAACTTATTGCAAAAATTCTGTTTTTTTTCTGGCTGGGTCATTTTGGGTCATTTCTCAGCTACATTAATTTTCTAATTCAGCGCCTTTTGCAGCCTGCAAATAGATGGATCTACACATGTGGCTGTATGGGAATGCAGGGCCGAAGAAAAACACATCTCAAACCCACACCCCCACTTAGGAAGAGAACACACAGCCAGGTCTTACATAAAACCTGACCAGCTTTCAAGGCAGGACAAATCCTAAGTGATATCATGCTTTTCATAATCTCTGCTTCAGTGGCTGTCAGCTGCCCAGTATTTTGTTTGCAGCACCTGTATTTATACAGGGCCGTTCTCAGACTCACAGCCAGTCATCAGAAATGCTGCTCACCTTCCCAGCTGTAACACTAATGCCTGCTGACACAAACACCTCTGGTTTTAATTCAGATCAAGCACCTACTTGTAGCTCTGTAATCTCTTCCTCCGCTGCATGCTGTTGTCGCTTTTGCTCCTCAAGTTGCTCTCTTACTTTCCCACACTCCTCACTGACAGCCTGGCAGAGAGATTGAGGCAGTAGTTAATAATCCTCCAGCGGCCACCCCTTCACCTACAAAATTCCCAGCTGTGAATTATGAGTGCTTTACTGCCATGCATGGGATAAATGCAGCGCCACTGGCTCATGAAAGACAGCTAAAAGACACTCTCAGAATCAAGCAAACTCACTTTGTTGTGGCACATTGACTGTGTTTTACTGTTACTTTGCATTGGCTGTTGCAAATCTCAACAAAAAGAAGGTCAAACCCATGCAGTGGCATAAGCCTCTGATCAACCACCAGTCTTAGACAATTTAGAATGGCAAAGCAAACACAATGAAATCTTCAGCCTTTAGGTGTGTGGTTTCATATACACAGGGCTGACTCATGCTGTTTTGGAAGCAACACTTGATCTTCCCAGCTGCTACCTTGAGCAGCTGAAAGCAAAAATACATGAGGGAATTAAACACAAAAGCAACTGGTCTCAGTGTCTAAGTTTCCTTTCATCAAAATCAGTTCTTAGAAGAAGTAGCGTTATAGGTGTGAGGAACAGATCTTGAAATGTTCCTACCAAAAAAGGAAACAACCACAGCTGTGACCAGAGGGACAGAAGATGCCACCTTCACCACCACTGTAAGAAATCATCACCCTTTTGCTTTAGATAGGCTTAGGTCATGAGCACAGAGATATTTTCAGATTCCCAGGCTAAGGCAGGTTGCAGTTAGTCTCAGAGCCTGACCCACACAAACCTCAGGATTTCATGCAGTAATTGCTGTAGCAGATGGCAAAGCAGCTCCCTCAGCTATAATAATTACATTAATTTACCTTGAATTTTGTCTGATAATTTAGAATCTCTGTGCTCATTTGAAATTTTATTGCAGACAGCTCTTCTTGGCTGGTCTCTTGGAAACTCTGTGCCTGTTTCTTTATTGTCTCCAGCTGCAACTGCAGACTTGGGACAGCTGCGGCACACATTTGAGCCTCCTCTAATTTCTCTTGCAGGCTCTTGTTCTCCTCTCTGAGATTAGAGACGTCAAGCTTCAGCTTCTCCTGTTGCTCTGCTGCCTGTTCTTCCAGTTCTTTGAACCTTTCCGTGGCCTGGGCCAACTGCTCTTCTGCATCCACTTTTTCAGAGGTCAAGGCACAAATCTGAATGCCAAGTTCAGCCATATCAGTGTTGGTCCTGTGGAGGAGATCTTTATTTTCTTCATTTTCCACTCTAGCATTTTCCAAATACCGCTTAACCTTAGACAGCTCTTCCTTTAGGTTCATCAAATTACTTTCCAGCTCAGCTTTTTGATGGGCTGTTCTCTCCTGCTCTTTTTTCAGCTTTTCTTCCCTTTCTTTACATTCCACCAGTTCTTGCACATGATTTCTGTTGAGAGACTCACTCTGCTCCTTCAGCTGCTGGACAAGCGTCTTCTGCTCGCTCAAGACAGTCTCAGTGACTGCCAGCTCACCTCTCATCCTCTCTTTCTCATCAGTGGCCTGCTGAAGCTTGACTCGCAGATCCAGGACTTCTGCCTGCAGCCTGGACACTTCACCTCTGTTGACCTCCAGCTGCTCTTCACTCATGGTCAGTCTGAAGGCCAACTCTTTTGCTTCCTTCTCCAGGGACGCTGCCTGCTGTAGTTGCTGTTTTTCCACTGATTCCTTTTCTGATGTGAGAGATTCTATAAGTTTTGTCTGATGAAGGCATGTCTTTTCAACACTGAGCTTTTCTGTCTCAAGAGTCTCTGCTTTCTTCTTGTGTCTTTCAGCTTCTGCTCTTAGCTGCTGACATTGGCTCTCCATGCCCTGCAGTTCTACTTCCTTCTGTGTGAGCTGCAACTGGAGACACTCTTCTCTTTCCTTCAAGGTGTCCAAGCTTTTTTCCATTTGTAAACTATGCTGTTTGGCACTCTTCAGCTGTGCTTCAAGTGAAGCATAAGACTCCTTGGAGGTCTCTTCTCTTTGCTTTAGTTCTTCATATTCTGAGTGCAGAGCCTCCAGCCTCTCCTCTAGAATTTGGCTTTGCCTCCTGGCATTCTGCAAGTCTTCATCCAGCTGTTTGTTCTCACTCCGGAGCTTCTTCTCTTTTTCATCAACAGACACCAGAGCATCATCTATCTCACTCTGAAGTTGTTTCTCAGAGGCTCTCAACTTGGCTACATCGGCTTCTAGGGAAGCTTTAGAAGCTTCCAGATTTTTCAGCTTCTCTTCCATCTTCTTCTTAGACTGCTGCAAATTTTCATTCTCTGCTTTCAGTTTCCTGCTCTCCTCATCCAGTTCACTCACTGCAGAGTTTTGCTGCTCCATCTGCTCCTCCAGCTCCTTGACTTTCTGCCTGAGATGCTCCTTCTCAGACATGAGTTTCTGGTTTTGCTCCTGAAGGCTACACACAGTCTGACTCACCTTTGTTAAGCGACCCTCCTGTAGTTCAAGTTGCTCTGCTTGTGACTGGACTTCCTGCTTCAGTGCTCCTTCTCTCCTACCATACTCCTCCTCAAGTTTTTCTTTTTCCTTCCTGGCTTCCTCAAGATTTTTTTCCAGTGAACCCACCTGAGCCAGCGACCCCATTACCTGGGTCTGAAGCTCAGCCATCTCCTTTCCTTTCAGAGTCAGGGTCTCCTGAAGTGCATCCTTTTCCTTTGCCATGGTCTCCAGGCTCCCAGTCAGCTTTTCACTCTCTTCTTTGGAGTTAGCAGTGAGGCTACTGTATCTGGATTCGAGTTCCTTCTGTGCCTGTTCTTTCAGCAGCAGCTCCTCCCTTGCTGCTTTCAGCTGAGATGCATGTTCAGCATTAAGTCTTTGCATATCTGCCTTTTCCTTTTCCATCTCCTGAAGCTTCTCTAACAGTGCGCGTATTTGTAGGGCAGAGTCATAGTGGGCTGTGGCTTGCTGTCCCTTTTCGTCCAAGGCAGCATCAACTTTTGCAAGGAGGTTGAGGTTCTTCTGTTCTGTGGAACTCAGCTTGGCTTTGAGCTCATCAATGCAAAGATCCTTCACAGCAATCAAAGCCCTAGAGGTCTCCAGCTCCTGATTTGAAACCTGCAATTTTGAGGCACAATCTTCCTTGCTGGTCAACAGCTGCTCCACCTTTGTTGAGTGTTCCTTCAGCTGCTCCGCTGCACTCAGTTCCAGTGACTGTAGGCACTTCTGCAGGTCATGCACAGTGCTCTGAGTGGAGTGTGAGACCTCACACTGCTTCTGTAACTCTGTGATCATCTTTGTCAGCCGGGAGTTCTCCTCACTGTAGTTATTGCTCTTCTCCTTTTCTACCTGTACTTGTTCCTTTTGAAGGCTGACAGCTGCCTGGAGCTCCTGGTTTTCCATTTCTAGCTGGTGAATACGATCTTGAAGTTCCCTCTGCCTCAGCTCAGCCTGGTCAAGTTCTAAACGCATCTCTTCGTAGCCCTCAAGGTGTTCAACATTTAGTGAGTTATTCACATCAGGGCTGGAAGGAAACTCTTGTGCCTAAATGAACAGAAGGGGAAAATGAGAAAGTTTAAGCAGCATTAAACATTCATTCAAATGGTGTGTTCAAATGAAAGCAAGTTCAGGTTCTTAATGTACAGTGACATTATGTGTTGCCTTTATAGCACTACAAGATATCAACTTGTAGGAAATGGGGCTTGTTTTCTCAAAAGATAAATGAAAATATGCCTGTCTGCAGGTAGTCTTATGAACATATTTCTTTCTTTTACAAGATTTGCATGTTAAGTTGAAGCAGCTGACAATTCCCTTTACTTTTAATTAAAATGCTTCCCTTTACTTTTAATTAAAATGCTTTTTGCTGTTTAGATTATAAGACTCATAACCATCATAAAAATTTTCTGAAACTATGTCAACAAAGGACCTACCATGACATATAAACATTTATTTGCAATTTGCTTACCTGCAAATAATTGCTCACTAAACTGCTCATGCTGGAACTGCGACTTGGGGGCTTCCATAAATATGCTGAAGATCCAAGTGAGGACAGAGTCCTCCTGTTTAGAGAAATAATATCTAACGTAAGTCTAAGCACACATATATGTATCTTTCTACTTGTATATGTAAGATAGATCTAATGGTAACTACAACATAAAAAAGGATATAACTGCACCTGCAGTCTCGGCCAGCAACAACTGAAGTTGATGAAAAATAAGATAGAGATATCCGAGGCATCTATAAAAGGTGATGGGGCTGGCAGCTGTCACTTCCCTCATCCACAAGAACCAATGCAGCCTTGCTCTAAGGAATTGCATCGCTGTGTGGGGGCGGCTCAACCAGAGGATGGCAGCAAAGGGCCCTCGGAAACCCCCATCGATACAAATGGCTCTGGACCAGACCTGGGAGTTTTGTTATCCCCCACTTGTAGGTGGGATCACCGTGGCTGCAAGTGAAGCACACGGCTTAGCTGTGCAGTCACTACATGTCTCAGCTCTTGAAACAGAGGAAGCTAAGAAGATTTCTTCTTGTGCGTGTATAGATGAGAATAGCTTGGGATTTGGGCCAAAACTGCAGCTACTGAAGTGCCATATTACAGAGCACCATCTCTGATCCCTGGTTCTCACTATACTGAAGGACAAACAGGACAATTTGGTCATGGAAAAAGCATATACCTGCTCAAACACAAGTGCTCCTACCCACAAAAGCAGGAGCTTTTACAGATTCTTTAGCAAGCAGGTGTTTTATGGCCTTGTAAATACAAAATCACAATGTGGCTCCATCTTACCTGGCAAATGCTGGCCAAGCAGCATCTAAATCATAGCCTCTTGATGCCAAGTCAAATTGAACATCAGTGAGCTCATAGAGTTGACCCACAATGTCAGAACTCATTTTGGAATTCAGAAATGGACTTCTTGCATAGTACCAGTCACTTGAAAACAAACAAAAGAGAAGTAATACTCATTCATAGGCAAAAGGGAAGCAGTAGTTTCTCTTACATAAAACTCCCTACATCATTATTCACTCCACAACAGAAAAACTATAATACAGTATTTTAAACACAAATGAAAACAATTAGACCCACCAAACAATATTCTATCCCTTCAATGTCAATGAAATGAAACAAATTTAATTAATTCCACATCTTTAAAGGAATCCCTGCACAAAATGTTTTTTCCTCAAGCGCTTGGGCAAATCACTGAAAATAAAAAATATTTGCAATACACTGGATAATCACACAGTAACTAAAGCATACATTTAATACATCAAAAATGAGGAACAGAAAGCAGCATCCAGAGATAAATACATCGTGAAAATAGCTGGCTTTTTCTTAAAGCCCTAGCAGCACCCCTCCAACCAAACACAAACTATTTTTGGAATTTCCTGGCCAAGGGCAAGTTGGGTCCTTTGTGTGACCATCCACAGATAGATGTAAATGCTTCGTGGGCTTTGTGCAACACATCAAAATTATTCCTCTCTCATGATGAATAGTCCATCAAACCCAGGATCTTCAATACTTACAAATACATGACCTTTGAAACTGACGTACAGAAGCATCAGCACAACCCACTCCACATATATTAAGCTGTAATAACTTTCAATCTTTACAAGCCCAAGATAGGCATGAACCAGTGACCCAGGCCAAAAGGTCTATGATCCTTCATATCCTATTACCAGCTCTCTAAGCCAAACAACTGGAAGTGTTTCAATTTCTTTCAGTAAGGTGATGTTGCTTGATCACACTGAGCAAACACCCATTAGTTAAAAAGTGCTTTGCTATTCACCTGGTCACTTTGGTGTTCATAAAACATTGCTGCAAGGTGTCTGCTAGCCTTTGGTGAACCAGGGAATAACGAATAAATGCTCTTCCTTTTCCAAGAGAGGTTCGTAGCTTGAAGGGAGAAACCACAAGAAAAAAAAATTAAATATCATTTGTGATCATGTAGAGACATGGCCAGAACAGCCTACAAAGCAGCACAAAAATACTCACAATAAGCCACTTAAAGCAAAAAGTTGTAAAGGAAAAAGTTGTACTGGAAGCCAAGTAAGAACTGCCATTGAGAAACAAACACCTTTTCCTAAGTCTGTCATTGGGTGGAATCTTTTCAGAATAATGGATTTGTTTCTACAGCTGGCTGTTGTTCACTTTATAATAATATAAAAGGCACCACAGGATCAATGAATCATCTAATATATTGAGTACCTGACCACAGACTATGCTAAGAACACTTCAAAATAAAAGGCAAATCTCAATGTGCCCAGCCAAGATGGAAGTGACAGCTTAAGTTACTGAAGATGTGTATGGCCACAGCTGGAAGAGCTTTAGGAAAGATTAAGTCATAGAACAAAGATGTACACATATACAAATACACATCCCCATGGACACAGTAACCCCATACAAATGCAAAAAGCCTTTCTTATTTAGCTGCTAAGTTGATTAAAATCTAATTATTTTTTCAGATCAAGAACAGCTGCAGGACCAAAATTAATGGATCTTTTATGAAAACAGCTGTTAAATCAACATAAGGGGATAACAAAGCTCAGTACTGAACTTTTTATAGCTATTGACTTGAAAAATCAATACTTTGTTTTTACATCTGAAGCATTTTCTGTCCAGCAAAATAGTGAAACACTGAATAGTGGTGTTTCTTCTTTCCATCAAAGTCAGTAATCAATTTAGAAATGGAAAAGGATGAAAGAATTTCTCACCTAACAAAGCAAACACATTTATGATTTAAAATAGAAGCCAAGACAAATAATAGAGAGGCTGAGGCACAAGTTAGTAGGCTACTGTAGACTTTGCTTGAAAGGTTAGTGTGAAAGAAGGCTCAGAGGCCACACAAGCTTTCTTTCCCAGTGATCAGTATTCCACTGTGCTGAAGTGAGAGCAATACCCTCAGCTTCCCTGTTTCTGCTGTTATTGGGCTTCTGCTCTGAAGTAACACAAGCTCTTCATTTAGTTCAGTAACCCACTACATACAAAAATGTTCCTTATAAATGGAACCCCAATGAAATGTAAGCAAAGACAGCAACACTTTTTACTGATTTTTGTTTTGAATTCTACAGAATATAAAGTGCAAAATGCCACGGTCCCTAAGCACTAAGTATCCCAGAAACAGCAAATTTAATTTAATTTACCACCTGGTTTTCACCCTCATTCACCCAGAAGATATCTGAACATTTCTTCAGGGAGATGCTATCCCTACTCTGTGCACAGGAGCTTACAAGTGTTTTTTTCCTAACTAGGCATATTTAGTGAATATCTTAAGAACTGTCCAAAAAAACCCCAAACCCTGGAAGCCACAGAATTAATCCTATCCTTACTCCCATTGGTTTATCAATTTAAATTCTGATACTCTCTATAAGCAATATGGAGACATCAGAAAAAAAGTTACATTACGAGAACCAGAGGAAAATATTCACATTTATGCAGCTAAAAGTAGCCAAAGACTATTTGACTAGGTAACAAAACCATGCCACTTCCTGCTGGAGCCCTGTTAGAAATCAGGGAGGCAGAGTGTCTGGAATTGACACTATTTCCATGTTGCCAGCAAACATTGTAGCTAAAGTGTAGTGTATGGCTGTAAACATTTGGAAAGATGTGTATTCAGTGTAATCACCTTTGGAAAGGGAAAGGGGAATGACCAGAATTCACTGCTCACCTACTGCTCTCAAGAATAAGGCCCTCTACTTAATTAACAGGTAACATTTTCCAGGATATTCTTATTTGCTTCCTTGCTCCACCTCTCTAGCATATTGTGCACCCTAATATTAGAAGCACTGAAAGCAGAGCAGAAGAAGCTGTTGAATGTCTGACTGTTCTTTAACTCAACTGCTATTACTCTTTCCTTTTTGTTAATTTCCAGGTTTGAAAGTCAACTAGTACTGTTCAGTAAGCAAATAAAGGACATTTGGAAATCTTTATGTCCTTCTATCCAACCAGGTTCACAAAATTTGCTGCTGATTTCTACCTGTAATGAAGGGGAATAACAAACATATATTTATGCCATGTGTCGCCTAATTTCTGGGCCCAAGTCTGCCAGTTCACTTATCCAAAACAGATCACTGATTCTTTTTTTAAGAGTTTGTATTTCTAAACCACAAGTCAATAAAGATTAAAGAAGCCTTCTACAAGCTAATTTCTATGGCTGCACATGAATTGAAGTAGAAAATTGCTTCCAAACTATAATTTCGAACATTGTGCTAACAATTTAAGAGCCAGAGGTATTGAAGAAGGAAAAAGCAGAGCAGCCTTTACATGTGGCAGTATGCAGGTGATACCACAGGCAACAAACTGTTGAAGACTACAGCACAGCCACCTTTGCAGAGAAATCTGCAATCACCACAACACTGCCTCTTCTATCCACTAGGAAAATCTTCTTCAAACAATTCTAAAGACTCAGACAGGATCAACACAGAAAGCTTCTCACAGCTTTTATTTCATCAACGCATTAAGCTGAAGACATAATGTGGTTTTTAACAAGATAAAGCTTTTATTACTAATCTAAATCTAACAGGAACAAGGCTTTTTGTGCTGTTCCTGACAGCTTACTCAAGGGAATGACAATCATTCCTAGTCATTGCATCATGCTATTTCACACAGAGGAACAGAGTTCAGACAGAAGATGAAATTGCTGCTCTCAGTCAGTCCTCCTCAACTCTATGGACCAGTTTAAAAAGTTTTAACAAAAGTCAAACATGGTGAACCTTTCATCTTACACTTACAGCCAGATCCTGCTGTAAGCTTTGCTGAAGATGGCATGCTCTACCCTTGACTTAGTTTTTAATTTCTTTTTAGAGAAAATGACATTAAGTTTATGAAAACACAGGGCACAACCAGAGACAAACCGGTCCATTCACTTGTGTAAGTGGTCTTTGAAACAGGAATCAGGCTTTGGAATCCTACATAATATAGTGCCCTAGTAAAAAAAGTAACCTTGCATTTTTATACTTCATGTAAAAATTAAAAAAAAAAACCCAACAGTTTTTTTGCTATATGTTAAAAGCTTTTTTTTTGTTTTTGGTTTGTTGCTACTTGTCTCTGAAAAAACATGGCAAAACATAAACCCCGTATTCTGACGCTTAACTGATATACTTACTTCTGTAATAGACTTGACAAAGCGGATTCCATCATTAGCTCCTTTGATTTTTGCCAGACAATCACAGAAATAATCCCAGTAGTCTTTTCTGTTCCCCAGCAATGTGCTTTTTTCTTTCTGGTCAAACTTAAACCAGGAAAACAAAATACAATGAGAAAAATTTAAATAGAAATACACTTATATATAGCTACTTGGAATCCCATTCCTCTCCCAGCAGCATGTGCTTTCATAATTCCTCTTAGCTTTAGCCAATGCATTCACAAAGGAAAGAGACACTGCCCTGTAGCACTGCAATCCAGCAGTTACAAAAGCTACTTAACTGACAGTAAGAGATAATGATGTTCTGGGTCTCTTTAAAATACAGACATCCATTCAAAGCTCCTGACACAAAGACTGGCAGCGGATTCAGCAGCTGTTCAAGAGCAAGGCACTAACAACCAGCTGCTCAGAGACCTACAATTAAGCATGGCAGTAGCACATGTGTATGTACCAGAAAAACCTGCTCTAGATAAATCATGTTCAGAGCAGCAATACAGCAAGGGTATGGACTGAACCCTGGACCATTCAAATCCCAAAGGATTTTCCAGTTTCTGCTCTGCAACCCCATTAAAACTTCCTTACCTAGATTAAAGTTAGATTAGCATTTGTTGCAAATTAGCATTTGTTGCAATCAGTGGCATAATTACAGTATATGTGGACACCACACTATGCAAACTGAATTTCAGTTTGCCCAGCAGCATCCTCTTTTACTTAAACCTTAAGGGTAGACAAGAAGCAGCACTCCAGATTAAAAATCAGCCTTTTGCCTTAAGTCTTCCACATATAATAAAAAAAAAACCTTTCCGAAATGAAATTGTTGAAAATTCTACTAATTACTTATATCCAGTATTTATTCTTCATTAAAATGTCAAGATATCATTGCCACAGATTTTCAGGATAATTTAGCAAGATATATCTTTAAAATCAAGCTCAGATCTTTCATATCAATAAAGAAATGCCTTACATTTCTCAAGTAAAACTTCCAGCACTGCCTTTTGATTACATTAATTTTCACTTGAAATAAGTATAATAGGCAGCACATATTTCAGTCCTCTTATTACACACACCAAAATACAATAAAAAGAGAGACTCAACTGGATATTTATGGTTATTTGAGTTAAAATCCACAGGGTGAAGAGTCAGCAAGAGAAAATAAGGCCAAGTTTTGCTGGTGGATTACAAACAACACAAATCACTTTTTACCTGTAAGAGGTACTCAAGCTTGTAGGAGAATTTTTGCAAGTTGACACTGTCGTCTGTGATCGGTTCGCCTCCTTCTTTAAATTCTTTACTTAATTCAGTCACTGCATCTTTAAAACAAACAGCAAAATAGTTAACTAATGCAGAGAACATATGGCACTGAATCCATAAACAACTAAATAAATGTCTTCTTCCCAGACACTCTGCATGTGGACTCATTTTCTTTTAGCTGAAATGTCTTAATGACAATATGAAGAAATGACTGATAAGCTTGCAATTTGAGACTACTCATAAGAAAACAGGAGTTCAAAGTGTTTCAATCAGTTGTATAGATTATTTCTTCTTTAAACATACCTAGCACTTCTGACACTTAGCAAAACCTGCTAACAGACAATTGCTAAATTGCTACCTCAGCAGAGGGAAGAGAAATAACTTTTTGCTGTCTCATGTGCACATTAAGGTATTGCCACAGGACAAACAGAATTCTGATTAGAAAGGACAAAGCATGTAATCTGCTAAAGGGGATCAGTAACACGAGAACAGTCATTCAGTCAGCACATTTATCTTCTCCATGCTTTATTCAGGAAGGTTCAGCTTGTGCTGGTTAGAAACACAAATGAAAAAATAATTTACAAAAAAAATAAGCATACAGCAACTCCACTTTTCTGAAATGTACACCTGTAGTGGGTAAAGAAATCTCAAGTCAAAATACACTTTATTGTCCCCCTGGACACTCTAGTCCCAAAAGCATGTACTTCTCAACATCAGAAATTACTGATTTTGAGCTTGCTTTCCCCTTGGTCTTATATTTATTTCAGGTGAATGAGTGAGCTTTAGGTCCCAGTCCCACTCAATAACTCTTTGCAAATTAAAATTTCTTCTTGTTAGTAGTTACATAGATCTCCTTTTTTATGTTACAGGAAGGTGTAGATTTTCAGCTTTGGTGCATATACCTTTTATTTAATAAAAATTAAAAGGAAAAATATCAGAATCTTGGGAGAGGCAGCTGATTAGGACAGAAAGAAAGCAGAAAAACTGTTATGAATCCGATAACAATTCTGCCTTCAGCAGAGCTGTTTAAATAAAGTTGGCTACTTCTAGTGGAGGACAGGTTCCACTGCAGCAAGAACAGCAGGTGTAATTCTCCAGCACCCTTCCTCTGGGTCTTCTTTCCCAGCTAGGTTTGGCCTCCTGGTACCAATGTAATCGATATAGGGTGACTCTGTTTGGGGAACAATGTGCTCTGACTCCATGATTTTAGAAAGTGGAACAATGTTTTATTAAGTTATATTATATAACACTAATACTATACTAAATTACATACTAAAGAAATACTATATTACGAAGATACTAAAAAAAAACTTGTGACTGTCTGGAGACAGTCAAGACATAGCTTTGACCCAATTGGCCAAAGAATCAAAAAAACTTTCACTGGTGTCTAATTAGCAAATCACTTTAGGTAAACAATCTCTGTAACACATTTTGCATTTGCAAAACAAGAGTAGTAAGATGAGAATTGTTTTCTCTTCTTCTCTAAGTTTCTCACTGCCTTCCCCAGGAAAAATCCTGGGAGAGAAAATTATGTGTCTCTCTGTTCAGAGAATGTGAATACTACATCCTGGTTTTTTCCCTTCCCATATTAGCATCAACTCCACACCAGCTTCCCAATAAGGAAGGCTGAGTTTTAGGCCCTTTCTCTTTACTTCACATGAAGTCTTGTAGCAGCACAGCTTTATGCATGCTGATGAAGTACTAATTCACAATGCACACCTCACACACCCCTTTCTTTAAAGTGCAAAACTTATTTTTTCTCTTACATGTTTAAATTTACAGAATTTAAGAACTCAGGATCCTGCAGAAGGTACAGGATTTCTCTCACAAAAAAAAGAAAAAAATCAGTCACACTGCACACTTTGAATTATGTTGCTACAATGCTACAGGAAAAAGTTACACAATAGAAAACACAACTCCTCCTCTCTGTTATCCAAACCCAGGCTGGATGCAGCCCAGCCTCCAGAAGGTATCTGTCAGCATGGCTCTCCGTGTACCTTGCAAGTCTCTGATAATCCGCTGCAGCTGGCTTTCGCCACTCGTGGCTGCCATCTTGGGAACAAAAGGAACTCCCCTCCTGGGCCGGTAACCTTTTCATCCATCTAGATAAAAACTGCAGAGTTCATATCCTTGAAGACCATTGGGTTGTTGATGATTATTTTTCTCAGTGACACCTGCAATTGTAAAAGTCAAAAATAAAATGGAAGTCTTTATCAGCTCAAACGAGTAGAAAAGAAATGCTTTGACATTTTAGATCCTGTTGAGTAATGAATTCCAAAGCCCACCCTTTGTCAGGAATCTCCTTAATGTTTTCTTCTAGTTTTCACTTTCCATTTCAGTTATTTCTTCAGTTATATCTTTCAAAACAACCAAGCAAACCTCAGAGAGCAATTTTCTCAGGCTGGAGTTACAACACATTTGGTAGTACAGCTCAGCTCTGGCTGGCATTTCACTCAATCTATCTTGTGACCCTGAGGAAGGTTCCAATGACACGTGATTTTCCCTCCCCAAACTCTCTGCCAGATCTTCCCTACAGGCTGTAGAGTAAAAAGGTAAGACAAATTTTCCATTTCAGAAGGACTTTCAAGACGCAGAGTAGGCACAAGCCAAGGAGTCAAAAATGATACATGCTTGACTCTCTGACACTGGAGCATATTTTTAATGTGCAAGAACTATTTAAATATTTAATACTGGAGTGTGATTTTAGCACAAGGAGCACCTCACAACCCTTTCTCAGAACCCACTGTTCCCTACACATGTAAGATGACACCACTTTATTTTAAGCTCTGTTACAGCATCCCTGGCTGGATCAACACACCTTGCACCACCTTCTTTGCTTAGGATGAGTTATACTTGGCACACACAGAAAATCTTTCTTAAGGTAAAATTAATTAAAAGCCTCAAACACTTTAATAAAACAACCATGCCTGGGGATGTAATCTTTCCAAAGCTAATCTGGGAACAATCATTCAAAGAAAAAAGCCACATAGAAACTACATAGGGAACCTATACTAAACATCCTATTGAAAGATTGTTCAGAATTCTGTCTGCAGAGGTACAGCCAAAGTTTCAAGCAAAGACAACACCCAAAGCACTGAATCTTTAGAAAAATTGCTGTTACATATCAGTGCTTTTGTTATGATTCAAGCTGAACTACAATGAAATTAAGTTGTAATTAAAATCTTGCAAACTTTTGAATCTAATGTGATTAGGTCACATTATTATATCTCCTTTCTCTTTCCATTCTTTCACTCCCAAAAGAGCTACACTGGCATGGCTGAAGTAAGTGTCTGAATTAATCAAACAGACCATCCTTCCTACCCTATGTATTAAGGTATTGCTAGGAAGTGATCCCAATGTGATCCTGTATTCTTTTCTGTTTGAAACAAAGCAAACATTAACAAAGCCATAGAGACAGAAGAACATCAAGTATAAAGAGAAGGCTGAAACTAGGCTTACTCCTGAGTTTCTCTGCATACCTGTGCTTTGTTACATGCTAGTTTCCATTTCCATGTTTTGATTTTAGTTGTTATGTTATGACACAAGTGTCACGTGGACCATGTGCTGTCTGGGGAAAGGCTTTTGCCTGCAAAATCCCCACCACAACCAGTTGCTTCAGGGACAGAAGACCAGAATCGCATAGACTACCTGACCTGTGGTGCCAAACACAGTTTTTTTACCTTAAATCAATAATGTGACATATCCAAGATTCCTATCTCGATGCTACCCAGAGACCATACAAAGTACCACACTTCTTGGGACAATTTGGGTACTACCGAACAAAAGCAAGAGTAACAAACTCAGTGAGTCAATGTTTCCTTTTCTAAGCACTCACCCTAATATCAGCCGACCTGGTCAGTTTGGCAACTGTTACAGAAAGGAGCTGAAGGGAGAAGACTCTGCCGCGTGGGCAACGAAAGACTAAAAGCGCGTCCAAACCTTTCCTCACACCAAGAGGGAAAAGAGCAAGGACCAACAAGGGGTCGTGCCTGTGCTTCCCAAAGGACAGAATAAGCTCCTATTCAAGGCTCCAGAGACACAAAGGCTTTGGAAGAGGCATGCCAGGAAAACAGCGAGCAGATCAACTGCAGGCATCTACAGAGAGAGTAAGAAGTTGGAAATTGAGCCTTTATTTAGCAATAACCAGCAGGGAGTGGGACCCTGGGCATCCTATGGCAGCCAGGCACAGCATGGGACCTTGTCAAGTGCTAATTCCCAGCAGGGTGCACAGGCAGACATTCACTGGAACAGGACTAAGGCTGTTCAGTTTCCCCAACCCCATTAGCACTGCTTAAATCAGTGTGTATGCCCAGAAGCCCCAAATAAATGACTACTGGGTGCACAACAGCTCAGTGGCATAAGGCAAGAGAAGGCTCTGTGCTCCCAGTGGATTGATCTTGTTGAGCCAAAGCAGCCAAAGATACACATCTTTATTCCTGTTTGGATCTCGAGGTAGAATGTGAGAACCCTGAAAAGAAACCACAACTCAGCTGGAGGCATGAAGCTGCACAGCCCACTCTTCTGCCTACTCCCTGTCGCCTCTCAATACCTGGAGCAAGGTCTCACAACTTCTCCCTTCCTTGCATCAGCTCCCACAGATGACACATGCATTTATCCCCTTTTCCCAGAGCTGAAGAGGATCTTTTGACCTGGACTATGGCATAGGGCAAATGTGCTGAAACTTCTACTTGCCTTCTCCCCTACAAAATGGGGAGAAAGGCTCTTCTCCCCTCCATGGCCCTTCCAGAGGTATTCTTAGAAAGCACAGCTCATCCCACAGAAAGGTGCATAGCTCTCAATTCCTATGGCAAAGAAAGTTGAAAATGTATCTTAACTGGTTTCTCCAGGTTTCAAAATAGGAAGAGCTTCTGTAAACACCTGATCTAGTCCTTCCTGATGGCAGAACATTTTGCCCAGAATTCTTTAGTTCCTCCGGAATTCTCTGTTCCTCCAGCATTTTCTATCCTACTATGCACACCTATAAATATTTGCTATGTGAAAACAGCATGATACATTCCTCAGGCATGAGTGACCTGCTGTGGGTCGGGAGCTTTTTAGATGATGCATTGTCACCTTTTATATAACAGCACTGGACTAAGGCTGATGGCATTAACTTGCCCAGAACTGCAATGACACCAGCACAGCTACGCCAAGGACCTGGCACAGAGGAGGCAAGACAGGGCATGCCACCAGTCCCTCCTCGCACTCCTGGGCCGTGCCTGCTGATCTCTGAAGGTGGTTCCTGCCCTCCCTGCTGGCATAAGTGCTAGTGTGGGGGTGGCAATCTTCTTTA
This sequence comes from Zonotrichia leucophrys gambelii, assembly GCF_028769735.1. NCBI lineage: Eukaryota > Metazoa > Chordata > Aves > Passeriformes > Passerellidae > Zonotrichia > Zonotrichia leucophrys. The sequence goes on along the minus strand of NC_088171.1, from coordinate 45,043,500 downwards.
CAGAGGAGGATATCCTGGAGATTAAAGAAAGAAGCAGAAAGGAAATAGCCCACATACAAGAAAAGGAAAGATTTACCTGGAGGGGAGTGATATATAAAACAGGCAACAAAGTACAATGACTATAATTAAACTGGTTAATGAAGTAGCTACAATGACCTATATTTAATCTGATTCTATAAAATTTATCTATCTTCATTTTTTACATCATATCTGCATCTCCAACATCTAGCTTTTTATTTTTTTATCAATTGGGCAGTTTTAGGCAACTTTGACAGAAGGCAGCCATCTTCAAAATACTACTTCTCCATGTGCAATGAAAACAGGAAGCAGGGAGGATGTCCATGAGCAAAGTGTTTCTGCATTGTTAAAAATGCTACAGTGAGATCTCTGTTATAGCCTGATACCAGAGAATCCATTCCCCACCCAAATGTGTTTTCAGTGTGCAGTAAGAGCAGAACTCACACTGCAGACTTGGTGTAATTCAGGTAAACAGTAAATCAGATTTGCACAAAATATTCATTGGAAACCAAGATCCTCTACTTTCTACTGCTTACGGAAATATCTCTTTTTAATATGATTACTCTGATCTAGTTGTTCCAAACAAGGGCACTTCATCACATGGCCCCAGATGGCATCACAAGACCTTTAATTATTTGGTGCCCACAATCCTACACTGTTTCTAACATTCTATATGAAACAAAACAGACAAGGGAATACACTGAGAAAAATCCTATGTTTGTAAGTCATAACTTTAACTGCATTATTTCTTTGTGTAGGGTGAACATGATAAGTTCTATAAAAGCAGATACTGACTGATAACTGCAAGGCACACAATGGAAAAAACCTCCAAACAGCCTACCCGGTTATCCAGCTGGCTACAAGACACATTGACAAAAGACACTGAATGCAAACCTCATGGCAAAGATGAAAGAAGAACTGGGGGAAAAAAAGTCCCTAACTCTCAGAACTGCAACAGCATTGATTCAGCTAAATAATTTCATTCCAGTAATCCAGAAAAAAAATACTTTGTACTTTGTTGTTGCAGCAAACAGAGAGCCTCAGTGAAATTCATGGTAGCTGTGCTGCAGCTTTTCTCATTTTGTACCATGCAGGCACATAGAGCCACATATCCCCAAAGCTGGAGAGCTATTTGCTGAAAGTAAGGATCTGAGGTATAAAAGAGACAGCATGATTCTTCTGTCACGCACAAACGTGCTTTTTATAGGGGAACTCAACCCTTTGTGCTTTAACATTGCATACAAAGATATGTAACTGATAGAAGCACATACTGGACTATATTAAATAGGAGGATTAAAAGCAAAAGGCAGGCACAGCCTGAAAGACAGCTCCCTAGCTTTCCATTCTGAGAAGTGAAATTTTCTTTTCAAATTAATCATTCCCCTTCATTTTCTACTCCAACAAAACTTCACATTTCAGTGACAAAAACATGGTTTGGGAATATAAACAATTAGCAATAAAAGACATCTCGCAGAAAACACATGTCCAGAAAAACAAATTCTCAGAGTATCATAACATAGCAGAAGAGAGTAACTAGATGAAAAGCATAAAAACATTCACATTTCACAAATGCTTGGCAGAAAAGGAGCATTTTTGTAGTTAAGGAGTCCTTACAGTAAAGCTTTTTTGTGAGAAGGCTCTTGTGCTCTAGGAATATTTACATTTCACAGCATAAGAACACTAACTAATGACATTCATAAAATACAGGTTGTACCCCTAACCTGACAGAAGAGACTGACACAAAAGAATCAGTAAAGTTTTAAAGGTTTTTTTGTGCAATCTTCTCTATTCTATGGACAACTGACCTACATTCCATCCCTATTCCTTGTATTTGCAACCTCTTCTCAGAAAAAGATGAAAACTAGGTAACAGACAAGAGTATACAGTGGCACAATAAGAACTCCATGAGACTGAGTTAATATTTAACCTTGAGTGGACAAAGCTGGCACCCTAACATTTTTTTTTTAATGCTTCACCTATCAAACTGGATCTTCACTCTAATACCTGGATTGAAACCTTTTAAAACCTTACACTGTACTCTGCCAAAGAGGACAGATGCATCAGACTAGGGACACAGATTCCTGACTTGGAGAAAATTTTGTTTTGTCTCTGATATTCCTTCACATCAATAACTGCTGAACAACATGAACTCAAATGACCACTTTCTGCAAACAACACCAAAGGGATGACCTAGTACGTATCTCACAAAGACAACCTTGTCTCAGCCCTATCTCATGATGACAGAACTTCCCTGTTTGAGGAAGCAGTCAGTTTACAAAGTGAAGAGGTCTCTTCTGATAACAGGAATTTTACAAGTATTGCTTTTAACAAACTTGCCTGCCCTTTTCCCTTAGGACACACCACACTGTGTCCCATGTCAGGAAAGCTACACCTTGTTTACTAACATCTATCACTTAACCCAACCATAACTCTCCCAGAGACTTGCTTCTCCACACTGCTCCCATCCTACTTCACTCCACCTGGGAGAAGGTACCTCTGCTGTCTCAATGCCTGTATGGTGAGCTGAAAAGACAGAATTAATTCAAAAGTGAAAAGGCTTTTTTTCCCCTTCATGCTCTCATTCTCCCAAACAATTCTCCCTGTGTCCCTCCCAGCCACAAAATCTGCTCTTTCTCTCTACAACTCACACAACCATTTAAATGCCTTACACATTCTTCAGGCCAGGCACATGACAATCAGGAGGAGCTACTCTGAGGAGCACCACGTAGACACCTACAGAAACAGAAACACCAGAGGACTTCCAGCTGCAGAGGAGCATTTGGTGATTCATGGCACTCAACTCGCTCATTGTACAAGCTTGAAGATGCCAAAATCTCTTTCAGGTCTCCAAAATTGGTCTCTGAGCCTTGTTAACTTCCTCAGCAAGCTTGGCCTGACTAAAGTACCTCAGCCACGCCTGAGACTTCGGGATAGTTAAAACCAACAACAATTAAATCCTGGATTTTAATGGGACCCTTCCTCAGCAGCACTTTTTACCTCTGTATCTACTGCTGCACACTGTCCCTCCAAGCTGAGGTTTCAGAAGTCCTTGAAAAGGCTTCCTCCAGCTAATGGTTTTGGCAAGTCTGGCAGATGGATGTTGAGCCTGGCCCACTTGCAGCACCTCATGTGTCCTCCCTCCAGCCAGCAGCTTCCCAGAATAACTCCTGGCCTATATGCAGTTCCCAGTGAAATACCAACTTGCAACACTGAAAATTACAGGTTTTGACCACACATGTAGACCAAATAGAGGGTGAGGCAAGCAAAAACCAGGCTGAGACAACCCAAACTGACAGGCCACTGAGTGAGTCATGCTGCCCAGAGTCAACAGAAAGAATTCTTCTTTTCCTTCCTCTGTAGCAGGAAGAATGGAGTATTTCCTCTCTCCCTCTTTTCTTGTGTTTTCCAGTGAGGGTCACCATTTTTGGGGGAAAGAGGAAATTTCAGAGTTAAAAATTCCAAAGATTTAGAAGCATTTGGAGGAGATGCCTGTATGACACTGTCATGCTGGGTGGCTGGGAGGAGACAGGCTCACAGATGACGCTGATTTGGCATGAGCCCAGTTATTTGGGATATCCTGATCCAACCAGTTCACCTTTGAAACCTAAACTGCCTTGTAGCAGTAGCAGGACCTTTCCTGTCCTCATCCTTCTTCCCAGCAGGACTCATTCAGATGTTAACTGTTTGTAAATACCTGCTAAGGTCACTATACCACCAATCAACACAGAATACCAACATGGGCAAAAGTATTAAACCAAAGGAAGGGCATACAAGTCAAGGTCCCGTGCTTGCACTGAGATCCAGGCACTTTGCATAAAAAAGTTCTGCTCTTTCTATCAGTGTTACAAACTGTAAAACCTTCTTCAGAATACATTTGGGCAAAGGTTTTTAAATTATTATTATTAGAGAATTTTTGGACAAACAGCCACTTCTCCATGAACAAAATGGAATGACTACATCAAAATATGAACTAAATTAGATACAAGCTGCTAAAGGGTCCTTGCATTGGCAAAACCAAACTAATAAACACACAGTAATACAAACAAATAAATATATTAAAATGATAATATGTAACAATAAAAACACTTAGGGTTCTTATAGTTCCCTTAAGTTTAATAATCTCAAAAACATGTAAAGAATAGTAGAAGAGTTTGACATTTATCTGATAAATAAACAATTGTTAATTTTTAAATGTGATCAACTAAGAAAAACAAATAACAATCTGGATTAAAAAATTTCAGTATTACTTTCCCTTGAGTCTACTCCAAAATTTCTGCAATTTCACAGACTACATCTTGACTAGTTTTGTCTCCCTAGTTGTTTCTTTAGGTCTCCATCATGCACCAAACAAGAGGAACCCAGCCTCCAGGATGTTAGGACAATTCCTATTCCTTTTATGTAACCCTCTAGCAGTGGAGAGAGGGACTGCAAACATAATACACTCTTTCACTGTTATCAAATGGTATACATAAGAGACTCCTTTATACATGAAAATCAGGCTCCATAACTAACAGGTTCTTGTGAAGTAGTAGTGAAACCAGGTTTATAACAAATGCTGTCAGATATATATACTACAGATATTATATATGTATACTACAACAAGCAGAGCAAAATTGACTATCAGTTGTTTTGCACCACAGTATCTTAAGATACAACTTTTTAACTGCAGCACAGTCTCCTAAATGTGAATGTTGGGAAACACTATTTGGAATGCTAGAACATTTTTTAAATTCAAGCACTCCCACGAGGATCATTGGAAGACTCCAAGAAACTGCCATGCACACCATAAAATCTGGAAAACATAAAACACTACTGCATGGCAGTAAGAGAGAACATGTTGCCATGCTACTGACCAGAAAGAGAACATGTTTTACCCTGTAAGTTTCACCCTGGCTTGCCTTCATGAGCATGCAAAGTCAGAGCTGGATAAAATCATCCACTTTCACTCTTCAGCATTAAAGAAATAAAGGCCTGGTACTTCTCCCTCTGTTCAACCTCAAATTTAAAACTTCAAGCTTGGTTTCAAGTGACAGGCAAAACCAGGAGAGTGAAGTCTACAGCTGACCAAGTCTGTGTGCCAAACCAACCTTGCAAAAATCAGCGGCAGGCTGGATGCAGTGACCCGGACAGAAAAGGGGGCCCAGTGCTGGGGCAGCTGCAGCACCAGGGGATTCACCAGCTTCCAGAACACGGCACAGCCCCTCCACAGCCCGACTCACCACCGCAGCACCTCTGCCCGAGCGGAATCCCGTGTCCAAAGGCAGCAGACAACCATTTCACTAAAACCTTGGGTTTTTTCCTTCTCCTTGCTCACTCTGGATTACCAGGATCAACATAAGCCGGAGGAGGAGGGCCGGCTGCAAACCCGGCATCTGCTCTGGAGACAGCCCCAGCCTCCCCGTGTGCCAGCAAAACCCTCTCCCTATCCATCCGCCGCAGATTTGCCGACACAAGGGCAAAGTGGGATTAGGGCCGCGGCAAATATTTGCCTGTCAGCACTTTACAGCGGGGTGAGGGCACGGACGCGGGCGGGTGTTTGGTTTCCAGCAGGGTGACTCCGCTCTCCCTGCAGCTGCAGGAGGGCAGCAAACAGAGGGCAGCGCTGATGTCGGCCTAAAGTCAGCGCTCACAGCGGGACACGATGACACTTCAGGGGACTGGGTCTAGGTGGTGGCCCTGAAGGACGGGGACCCTCTGTTCCCGGGGGCTCCCAGGCGATGCCAGCCGACATCCAGCCCACCCAGGGCTGATGTACCCCTGCCATGCCCGCGCTCACTCCGCCGCTGAGCCGACGCGGACACCCCCTAAAGCGCCCGGCAACTCTCGCCCCGCCAGGGCTCCTCCCCTCGAAGCCGAGCTCGGCGAAGCAACAAGTGGAAGACGCCGAAGTCACTTCCCCCTCTCCCCGTCAGCTCCCTCCGCCCGCCGCCGCCTCCCCGCCCCCGGCCCCGCCGCGCTCCCTCGGGGGTGCGCGGGAAGGGTCGCTCGGTACCTGCGCGGCCGCCGCCGCCATGTCGCGCACAGGCGGCCCGGGGCGAGGCTCCGGCGCACCCCGCCCGACTACAACTCCCGTGAGGCCGCGGAGGGGCCGCCCCACAGCCGGGGCGGTGTCGGGCTGCGGCGCCGGGAGGTGGCGGAGACCGAGCGCCGCGGGGAGAGCTGAGGGGTTTGGAGCGGCTTTGGGGGAGAAATCGTCGCTTTCGGCTACAGCTGCAGTTTTGGGATGGTTTCCTTTCGGGGAGGCTGCTGTTTCTGGTGGCCTCACGCAAGGGTCGCTCTTTACAGAATCACAGAGTCCTTAGGGTTGGGTTGGACTCTGGAGACTCCTGGTCCAACCCCCTGCCAAGGCAGAGTCACCTCCAGCAGGTGACACAGGAACGCGGCCAGGTGGGTTTGGAATGTCTCCAGAGAGGGAGACTCCATGGCCTGCCTGGGCAGCCTGTTCAGTGCTCTGCCACCCTCAATGTAAAATTCTTCCTCACGCTGAGGTGAAACGTCCCTGTGTTTTGACTTATTGGCCATTGCTCCTTGGCCTGTTGCTGGGCACCACTGAGAAAAAAAAAAAAAACAACACCTTAATAAGTTTTTGTTGTTTGTTTTAATACATTTTAATATAGTACTGACTTGCTTTTACGACTATTCTGTATCTGTATGGGGTACATACAGATACAGAATAGTATCTGGGGTTTTTTTAATGTTTTTTTTTTTCTTCATTTGCACATCAGGTCAAGCTCTTTGCACGGACAACTTGAGGTAAATGTGAAAGTCAGGCATGATAAATCTGGTATGAAGCAGATTTTGCCTCTCTGCTCTTGCCAGTTGATGAAAGGAAAATCCTCATCCCTGAACTGAAGGGATGAGAGGGCATAGTCTCAAGCTGTGCCAGGGGAGGTTTAGGTTGGACATTAGGCGGAATTTCTTCACAGAAGGAGTGACTACACATTGGAGTGGGCTGCCCAAGGAAGTGGAGGAGTCACCATCCCTGGAGGTATTAAAGGAAAGACTGAACATGGCACTCAGTGCCATGGTCTGGTTGACAGGGTGGTGTTTGTTTGTCATGGGTTGGACTCGATCTCAGAGGTCTTACCCAACCTAATTGATTCTGTGACTCTGTGAAAGACGTAGGGAGAGATTACTATGTCCACATAAAATCAGAGACTGGCAGAAAGTGGGTGTGAAACTGGAACAAGAGGTTGCTTCCTGAGACAGGGTGTGGGGACTGCAGGGGCACAGGGTTCCTGACACTCCCAGCTCCAGCCTCCTACAAGCATGCTGTTTCCTCTTTTCAGATTTTATCCCTCCCACAATGCATGGGATTCTCTGAAAGGACATTTATTTTCCAGTGCCTGAAATAGGCTACTCTTGTTTTGCACTTGAAGTGCAAACTTGGAAAACTTCCTTTGCTTTTTTCCCCACATTGCTTTGGTAAATAAAAGATTTTAAATTAAACTCGTGAGCAAGCAGTTTGTCATCAGTTCTTGCCGCAATGCTTGTGACTTTCTTAGTGTCATAAACATCATCTTAAGCTGAAGATCAAAGCATCGAATTTTCAAGGTCTTGAGGAAATATGTGTAGTGTGTGGTCACTGACATGTCATCATCATCCGTCACACATAAGAATGACTAAGTGACCTTAGGTTTTGGTGATTAATCTTCATCTAACGCATGTTTTTTGAATAGCTCAAAAGCATTTTAATGCCCTCAGAAATGCAAGTTGTATGCCTTTGGGATGCATGGGATACAGTGGGATGTCTTACACCATTTGGAAGCAACCTTCAGGCTTACTTTTCTTGGCACACTTTGCTGAATCATGCAGCAGTGCCAGGAGCATCTGCTGAAAATGAGTGTTTGTTTCCCATTGATCTCTAGGCAACTGGGTGTCTTCCAAAAGTAATCTCAGAGTCATCAGACACAAATAATGGTAAATCAAATCCCATATAATTTCACTGCAATGGATTTTATTTTACAAATTTTCAAAAAGTCTGTGTGGAATTCTACTTTTCATTTGAAAATAATCAATTAGAATGGACTGTTCCTCTTTTTAATTATGCAGTAACAAGCTACTTTCAGAAATATTTAATTATTGAAGTATTGCCTGTTTATGTATTCATCAAGTTCTTCAGACAAAAACATGCTGTTTCCAAATAGATCCATGGCTGACCAACACTTTCTTAGAATTTTCCATATTTCTTAGCAATAGAAGATGTTAGAGATCTTTCCTTTTTGGAAGCTACACTAGGAAAAACCCACATTGTCTGCTCAACGTATGTTGCTTTCCTGTATGTTTACTCTGATAAAATTTATTGATTAACTTCTTCATAAACCATGATGGGCTAGATGGGAATTATTTTCAGTTTTACTAGCCAGGAAAGGCAATGTCAGTCATGCCCCCAAAAGGAAAGCCTTTGCTGGGAAAAGTTTTTTCACTGGGTGATAGAGAGAGCCAACTCGGTCAACTAAAACAACTAAAAATTGCTGCTTAGTGGTCTCCTGTGCACCACAGATGAGTGTTTTATGATGGAGTATGTGTCCATAGAATGTGTTCCTTCCATCTGTCTGACACTATTGTTATATGTGCTACATGTTTTCTTTAAGTTTCTTGGAAGAGTTAATTGATGTTATATAATGACGGAAGGGCTTTGCTTCCACTAGCACTTGAGGTATTTTATGAGAGTAGTTAACTCCCAGTTCCCCTGGTCACCCTCAATGGATTAACATACCATTGTAGCTAGACTGAACAACAGGCTGCTGTTCATCATCAGAAACCTTCTGTGACTGCGGGGAGAAAGCTTTGGAAGCACTTTTTTGCATTTGTTTGCATTCTGTTTTGAATAGGTGGACAAATAATTGTCAGTAGGTATAAAGCTGGGACCAGGCAACATAAAAAGAACCAGCAAAGCTCTGGAAAACATCTAGAAGCAAATATGGCATTTAGACATTTTAGGCTGAGGACCTTGGAAGAATATTCTGCTAAATATCAGGTCAGCTTCTGAGACTGACTTCCACCAGGGCACATCAGATTTAGGAGCTAATCAGAAGTGCTTGCATTTCACTCCTGTGGACAAAGTAGGTACCAAGAATTTTATCTAGTTTGGTGCTGGTTCAACTGCACCAGCAACTATGTGGGAGTGCCAAGACATAGACTTGACAGTGCAGTTTAAATGAAACAGAGTCTTTTATATACATCTATATGGGTGGCACAGAGATAAAGAGCTTTTTTTCCTTTTCTTTCCCCCTTTTTTTTCCTGTTTTTTCCTTTTTTTTTCCTTTTTTTTTTTCCCTTTTTTTTTTCTTCTCTTTGTTGGAAAAAAGCAGCATTGTTTAGAGGAATGAAACAAACTCAAATGTGTTTTGGTTTTGTTACCTGAGCAGTTCCTGAGTATGGAGAGAGTACTCCACTCCTCACGCTTTTCTTTGTCCTTCTCAGTATTTTGTTTCTGTGGATGAGCAAGGGCATTTTCAGCTGCAGAGTAACCATAAGGAGAAGATAAAGTAGAATTTTACTTATGGTTGCAATAAACTCAATATTTCAAAACATTGAGAATATGAAAGTTTCCTGACTCTCAGTGAAAACACTTGTGGCAGTAAAGAAGTACAGGCTGGGCTTTGGCAAAATTGCAACATTTGTGCATCTGATTCTTGCTCTGATTATGACCAGAAGCAAAATTTTCATTGATTTTAGTGGAAACAGGTTGTTTCCTTAAGGATGGGGTTAGAGGTCAGCTGTGCCAGAAAAGATCTTGGATTTCGAGTGGACAGAAATGGAACACAGCACAGGCATGTGGCCTTGCAGCAGTGAGGACTAACTGTTTATGGGCCTGTGCTGCCATCAGGCTGAGGGAAACCTTTATTCCACTCTGCCTGACATTCTCGTGGCCACTGACAATGTCTCAGGACTGCAGGTCTCGTGATTTGCAGTAGAGTATCTAGTTTTGGGGCCAAAAATGTAAGAAAGGGACATTGACCAACTGAAGCCAGTCCTCTGTAGGATTACCAAGATGGACAGGGAGTTGGAGCACATGATGTATGAGGACACTAAATTGGCTGGGATATATTTAGCCCCAGGAAAAAACGAGGTTTAGGGGAGATCTGATGGCTCTTTTCCATTCTCTAATGTGAAGACACAGAGAAGGCAAGGAAAAAGCAACATCATCAGGTTGCAGCAAAAGAAATTTTGATTGTATTGAAGCAAAAACATCCACCATAAGAGTCATTAAGCATTGCAACAAGGACTCAGAGGACTTGGATTCCCTGTTCTTGCAGATTATCAGTTTGACCAGATAAAGCCCTGAGTGACCTTGTCTGATCAGGCAGATAAAACTTCTGTGAGCAGCACAGAGCAGTGGATCACCTCCAGAAGTCTCTTCCATGCGAAGTTAACTTATGATAATTTACAATTACGTCTTCAATTGAAAATGCCTTAATAGGTGGTTATCAGAGCCTGAGAATAATAGTCACAGGGTAGAATTCCATTGGATTTCTGAATGTTTATTAGTATTAATTCATTATATCAGGAGGCAGAATATCTACATGCCTAGTTACTTTGTTATGTCAGCAATACAGTTGGGTAATATCAAGAATTCTTTTTACATACTCAGATACACTGTAATATATATAAAAAAATTACAAAATATGCTGAAGTTACAAGCAGATTTAAATAATTTGCTAAAAACTGGGCAGAGCAGGATCAGTTCAGATTTTGTGCTTTTATTGTAATTCTCAGCTTTGCTTTAGACAGATATAAAAGATATGAACAGTAAATATTTCACATTCATGTGGCTCCAGGACAATGAGTTGAATGACAGATTGTTGAAATTATGTGGGTGCATGAGACCTTCTTGCTACTCATGGTCACAGTATTTTCCTCCTGTGGAGATTTGCTGGTACCAATGATAAGGTTCTGGCTTACCAGAATAGAAGAAATTGGACTAATTTGTCCTTCAATAATTTATCTCTTCAATAATTGATGGTATTCAGTCCCCAGCCCAAAGTCTCTTGAAGCCACATTCATTTCAAATGAAATTCAAATTAATTTTTTGTTAGGAAGCAATAGCCAAATGCTGGTCTCCAGCACAGCCAGAAAAAATGACAACTTTTATCTTTCCATGGTTTGTCTGAACATAAGTGAATTGGAACCCTGTAGAATTAATGAGTCCCCTTTTTAATTTTTTACATTGTACACAGTTACTGTAGTAAGTGAGATACCAGGAGTGATCTGTTCAGAAAGGTGCATCTGATGATAAGGGACATGATACAAACACTTTGTTCTGGCAACTAAACCAAAGCACAAACTAGAAACTATGGACAAGCCCTAGGAAGACTGTATTTGTCTATGTCATATATATTCACCTCATTCTTATGCTTCTCCTTAGGTATTCTTGCTTCTGGGTATACTCAGAAATAGGATATTGTATTATGGGCCTATCTGAGTTTCTCCTCTTTGTAAACTACACAGCAGCTGTGAAGAATCTGTTGTCTGCTCCAGATAATCTTTAGAGGTCAAATGAAATAGTGTAGAAACAGCATAGACATTTTACGACAGATGCCTGAAAAGCCAAATTTTGGCTTAGAGCCATTGCTAAACCATTGCTTGGTGCCACTGCAAAACTACTTTGGCTTTCTATATAAATGCTGGGAAATTAAATATTCTTCTTTGCAGGGACTTTGTAATTCAGCTACACTGGAATATGTACTATATGTTACACTGCCTGGGGTTAAAAATATCTATTGAGCTAGTATGAAGAAGGGTATCAGCTTATCTTAAAGAAAACTGCAAAAATCAATTTTACAAATAAAGCAAACCATTTTTATCCTGCTATTTAAAAAGCCATTTTTTCTTGCACTACAACCTATTTATAAGTTTAAGTGTTCTCAGCACTATGGGAAAGGGAGGAAAGGAGGGAGAGAGCAATTAGAGGCAAATATGCTCCTGCTCTGCTGAGAAGATGAGCTGTCGATTTGCTGCAATCATCTGAAACCATATTCAAAAACTGGAAGAATCCTGTGGCAAAGAGCAGTAACAGAAGGAAAACTGATATCCTAGTAAAGTATCTGCTCAGCATCTGTGTTCCTTCTAGGGCTCTCCTAAAGTTATCAATTTCAGACCCAAAAGACTACTTTTACACAAAGCTAGTTTTATATATATGTATCTATCAAAAGATAAAATAACATTTGCCCTGAGAACTTCAGAAACTCTAAGGTCTTGCAGCTATTGTCAGAACAGTTAATCCAGAGACATCTCTCCCCACAAAATAAAAAGACCAATGAGTAAAATGATAAACATTGAAAGGCATTAAAATTTACAAAATATACCAATGTGTCTAATGCTATGTACAATCCAAGTATTTTAAGTCAGGTAAGAAAGAGATATTCAACAGCTTTTATGTTAAAACCCATGTTTTAATGCCCAAAGGAAAAAGCAATTGTTTTCTTTTCAAAAGAGAGTATAAGTGAGAGAAAACCCATCTCACTGTTCAAAAAAATTGTGAACTTCAGACTTTCAGGCCAGTAAAGTAATTTCTCGACATTCTCATCTCTTCATCCCACTGCAAATACATTTTGTTATTGTCCATACACAGCATGTTTGCAAAGAATAAATTTGTGTGTCTTTTCAGGGAAGTGCCTCTAAGAATTAGAGGCTATCCATAGCATGCAAAATCTGAAAGTTCATTCAAGATTGGTCCTAATAGTGAGGTCTTGCTTCAATAGAGGGATGTCCCTTCATGCTGGAATTTGCCTTCATGGCAGATCCTGGTGCTGGAGGCTTGACCATTGCTGCAGTGTAAACACAGACTGCATAACTGTGCCAAATGCCTCTTGAACTTGACTCCAACAAATACATAGAGCACAGGGTTGAGGCAGCAGTGGGAGAAAGCAATTTGACGGCTGATGTGAAAGGCAAGGTTGGAGTCTTTCACATACTGACAGGTAGGTGGTGGAAAAGTAGTCAGGAAGCTGAGGATGTTGTAGGGTGCCCAGCACAGGAAAAAAGCCACCACAATAATGAGGATGAGTCTCACAGTTCTGTGCTTTCTGCGAGATCTTGCTCTAAGCAGGATTATGAGTATCTTGAAGTAGCAGAATACAATGACTCCAAAGGAAAACAGGAAGAGTACATTTCTCATGTAAATGTCCACCTTTTTCCAATTCCCGTTGGCATAATCACAGTACCTGTGCTGTTCCAAGTCTTCTTGCACTGTGGTGTGTATCACCTCAGGAACCACAATTAAGATGCTAACAGTCCAAACAGCCAAGGACACGAGAACCCCACAGCACCACGTCTGGGATCTCAGAGTTGAAAGTGGATTCACCACAAACAAGTATCTCAGGATAGTCATGAGAGTCAAAAAGAAAACACCGCTGTAGTAGCCAATGGAGAAAATAGCATTTGATGCTTTGCAAAGGAACTCACCAAAAATCCATCCAAAGGACTGGTCCACTACCCAAAAAGGCAGCATGCAGGAGAAGACTAAATCAGAGATACAGAGATTCATGATGAAGATGTTTGTTAAAGATGTAAGGTTTTCATATTTCAGTAGGATCCATAACACCAAAGCGTTTCCTAGCAGACTGAGGAAAAATACCAGAATGTAGAGGACAGCAGTGAGATAGATGTTAAATATGAAATAGTCACCCATTTCACAGACGTTGGTTTCATAAAGGTATTCATATGAGGAATTATCATCTAAATAAAATCCTTCATCCATTTTTCTATGCAAATCTTGTGCTGTTCTCCAGCAGCTACTTCAAAGGACTGTAGCAATCAAATCTTTTGTGAAAATCAACTCAATAACTAAAATCCTGCTGTGGAGGTTTCTGTTTTAAAACAGAAAAAGCAGCAGTGAAACTATTCATTTGGGGAGACAAAGGACTCATTTCTTCTTATGACTAGAACATGAACAGGTAGATACCAAAGACTTACTGCAAAGCGCTCAAATACGTAAGTCAGAAATTCGGTTTCTGAACCAAAATGTTTGGTGTCAACTTTCAATTACCAAGTTTCTACTGTATGAATGTGCATTGTTTTTTGATAGAAATGTCTCAGGTGCCAACAATTTCAAGTATGCTATTGTTTTTTTCAGTTTTCTGGAGTGGTATCCAACTCCTAAGCACTTCACTGTATAGATGCTTCTTGGTCACTGCAGCTCTGCACTGAGTAAACCTAAAAAGCTGAGCAGAACCAGTAGCAACAACTATAATCACTAAGAGCAGGAAAAGTCAGGTTTCTTACAGATTTTTATCTTGAGGTTTGTTGATATCTAAATATCTTGAAGCTGTGGCAGAAGTGTCATCATGCTGGGTGCTCTGGGCACCTCTGTGGCCTGGTGATTCTCAGGGATGCAACAGAAGCAGAAATCACATCACAGTCCTTTTCTGGGAGTGGTGCTTCTTTGTCTATATGCGAGCAGGAATTTAATCCCAGGTCAATGGTGAATTGAAACTGGCCAACAGAATCAAAAGTTAGTGGGACTAGGAAGATGGCATACAATCAGGCTACAGTAGCCTAATTTCTTTATTAAATTAAGCTTAGAAGTAGGCATAGAAAAATCAGTCATGCCTCTGACCAGTGGTTTAAAGTCTAAATGCACTTAATCCTAGAAAAAGGCTTATCTGCATCACCATGTTTGGATCCTGTTTTGACTGAAGCCAGTGAGAGACCTGCCACTAGGTTCCTTCAAAGTACAAAGAAACCCTACAGCTCGGGCCAAATTTTACTGGTGATATTTTCCCTTTTTAATTAGTGAAGGAAGAATCTGCCTTCTACAGCCAGACAAAGACATGCTGTCCTCTTTTGGAGGACAGGAGAGCTATTTCTACACCAGGAAAGCATGTCTGGAGCACTCCTTACTGCCAGAATTTAATGCCATCTGTGGGGGTAGGTGGTTCAGGTCAGCTGGAACATGACACAGGCAGCACAGAACAGGAACCGACCATCCAATGCGTTGTGATCAGCGAATTTTGGAGGCAAGGGATGTGTAGGATTCAGTACTGTGACAGCAAGTGGCCCTGGAACATTTACCACCAGAGTTTCAGTTCTAACTGGAAAGATATTTGTGGCCCTCAGTTTGTACAATGCTGCCGTTTTCAGGCATGCAGTGTCAGTCCTTGCAAAGGCAGTCATCCTCTCTGGTTTTACATGATAGTACAGACAACATTTAAGTAATGAATAGTTTAGATTGAGGTCCTGACCATCACTGTGTCCTATTTCAGCTCAGGCTGGGGTATGCCTCTCCTTAGCTGCTGTCCTAAGGGAGCAGAGAAGCCTCTTTGTTAATAACCAAGCATTTCCAGAGATGAGAGGACAGTATAACCTGTGTCTTCACCACTTACTCTCTCCTTTCGTGCTGACTACTCAGTGACAGAAAACCCCAGAGCAGGTCTGCCCACAGGCCAGGAGCTTCACAGCCAGCAGGACTGCTCCTGGGCTGCTCCTGGGCTGCTCCTCATCTCTGCCACAATTGCTGCTGGCCCCTGACACAGGAACCTTCTCACAAAGACCTCAGCCCTGATGACTGCCTGGGAAGTATTCTGACCAGCCCATGTCCTGTCCCTCATCACATCACACCATTCTGCTCTTCACACCCTTGCTGCTGGGTAGGCAGTGGTTAGAGAGCAGGTATCTGCTGGGGAGCTTTGCTCACCCTCCTGCCTGCTGTCAGGAGCTAAGCAATACTTGCAAGGCAGAAAGAACCATTTTACACAGGTGTTTCGAGATTATGTCAGAAAGCAGTTAACTGCCAAAATAAAGAAGTATACCAACAGATCTATTTTCTCCACAGTTGACAGGAGATGGTAAATAGTTTCAGCAGTCCAAAAAGTCTCTATTTTTCTCCATCCTCCCCAAGGACACATGGTGAGTGTGCAGACACTTGATTCATGCTGGCAGACAGCTGTGATTGGAAACCCTGTTAGTAACTCTTGCTATTTCCAGATGCCACGGAATCTTACCCACCTGACCCAAAAGGTTCTGTCTTGCACTTTGGAAGCAGCCAGAGGAATGCTTGGTTACATGGGGACAGGTATCCTCTCTCTGATTTTGTGTCCAACATTTCCAGAGAATGTAGGAAAATACTTCTGTGAGGTAGCTTGTTCCTGGTGGATTTTTAATGCTGCAAAGTTAGCCCTTGGTTAATGCCACATTTCACAAAACAAGTTCATCCATCATCTTACCTGGTGCAGGCTCCGTGAAACTACAGACGGAGGCTCCAGCCTACAAAGTATCAGACCTTGTGGATGGTTGATCAGGATTATATGCTCTGATATTATGTTTATATCAGCTGAGGAGACCTCCATCAGGTCACTGATGGTGAGGAGAACCTTGCAGGAACCTAACGCACTTGAATATTTTTCTTTTTACCTCAAAACCCCTTAAATTAAAACCTGTGGTTTTGTTCTACTGTATTTTATCTTCTCCATTTCAACTCTACAAGTAAGAAAAGCTGTGTATGGATTTTCAATTAAATATATGCAAAGGAGATAAAAAATATGTGATTGGATCAACAGATAAAAAATATATCAGTGTCACACAAGAAATACAGATCATGCAACTGTTTTCAATATATATATAACGGTACAAGTGAGAGCAGAAGTTGGTTGAAAGAAGGAAATTACCTTAATTTCAGTTGTCAGGACAAATAGTAATAGGGAAACACATCATACAGTTTAAAGTCATTCCTGCCCTTCTGAAGAGCACTCAGCAAGGCATTCAACATTCATTTCACTTTTATACAGAAAAACTGCTTCTCCAGAAGCCTTCATTTTCTAACAGGGCTGTACTTTGTCTTGTATCATAATATTAAAAAAAGATTCTAATACAGAAATGGGGAAACAATGCTATGAGTGATCTCCAGTTCATTTTTCTTTTTCCCTGAAAATTCAGTTCTACTTCTGTCAGCTGAAGGTACAGATTATTCATCAGTTTATTCCTTTTCATACTGAACATTTGAAAGGGTGGCTGGGAGGAGTTGTCTGCTCACTTTGCAGTCAGTGGAGGGAGAGGGAGGCAGTGGCAGAAGCCACATCAGCCCCCACTCTGCGCTCTACCAGTCTCCTCGCCAGGCAGAGGCAGCTGAGACAGCCCCTTTAAGAAGATTCCTGGCATTTACACAGACAAGCTCAGGTTAATCTCATCTTAATTGGAAAAGGCAAAGGGAGTACAGTAGAGAAGCTCCCTACTATAAGGCATGCACTGATGGCATTTTTTATTCACTTTATTTTAAAAGCCTCTGGACTTCACAACTTGTTCTCCATGTTGTTTTCCTTTTTATTTTTTCCTCAGGAAAAAAAAAATTAGATGTTTTTGCAGACTGGTTTACACAGGCAACAAGCTTTGACACATAAAATAAATTTCTGTTCCCCTAAACTAAATTTATCTGGTAGCTGCTTCCTTAGCGAATCTCTTGTTCCAGATGTGACCTTTTCTGGCAAGAAAAGGCTTTAGTTTTTCAAGCATGTTTATGGAGCAGCCATTTAATTTAAGGAAATTAAAGCACAATAAATAATATTTCTCCTTCCCTAACCATGACTGGCATCTGTCTTGGAGCACACCCTCAGAGTCACATGTAGGAGATGGACAGGAAGTCATAACTGGCAGGTAGACTTGGTCCAAAGCACAAGTGTACTCTGGACACAGTGTGGTCTGTGCTGGTGGATGAGATTTTTGCCTGCTTTAGAGGAAATTTGCATGCGGTAACAAACTCTTCCAGGACATGGATAAAGCAAAAGATCAAGGTAAAGTGAAAAGTCAGTAGGAATTCCCTTGTCCAATTCAGTTTTGCAAAGCCTTGAGAAGCCCAGCTCGTCAAGGAATCTCTTATCCTATTGTTAAAGCAAAACATTCTCTTGGGTTGGGATCATTTTCTGAGACCAATGCTTCCACTTGTGCCCATGGGTTTCACAACCAGATACAACACTCACAGTCAGCCCAGAATTTTGGTGGCCTCCTGGTCCCCCTGAGCTCTGTCTCTCACCATCAGACCTGTGATAACCACAATCTCTGGAAGCAGAAACATCCCAAATGAAGAGTCTGGAACCCATCCTGAAACACACATTTGAGTTCAAATTTCCCTACTAACTTGGCAGCCCCTGGCTTGGACAGGTGCAGCATTTGCTGGGTTAAGAATTGGCTGGATGGCTTGGCCCAGAGGGTCATGGTGAATGGTGCCACATCCAGTCACTAATGGTGTCCTCCAGGGAGATGTGTTGCACCCAGTCCTATTTAATATCTTTATTAATGATCTGGGTGAGGGAGATTCAGACTACCATTAGCAAGTTTGCAGTTTTATTGTGCTAAGGCTGATTGGAAAGGATGTGGTGCTGGCAGCTGGGCAGCAGCTGGGCAGCAGCTGTTCCACAGAGCACAGGCACGAGCAACCTTGGCCAAAGAGGTTTGTGTGGAAGTGGAGGTGATTGGTATCCTGCTTGTGGTTTCCTGCAAAAGGCTTTGTGCCAGCAGGATTGCAGCTCTGGGTATTCTCTATTCTCCTCTAGGGCAAGGGCAAAGAGAAATCCAGCCCCTTATTTTTGTAGGATGGTGCAAACGAGAGCATTGCTCCCTGCTTGCAGTCAGGTAGGGCTTGGCCGTGGTTTTCCTGGTAGTTCATGCAGAGGTGGGATGAGTAAGCAATTCTGCAGGATGATAAGAAGTAATCATTTTGGTAATAATTGGCTGTGAGGAAACAGAAAACAGGAGCTTTCTGGGTTTTTTTGAGTGGAGAAATTGTCAATATTTTTCCTACAGTGTAGATGAGTGCGAGTTTAAATGCATTTCTTGCAAGCAAAGAGCTTGCATTGATCTCTGTGTCTGATATGTAATTCTGATTTTTCTTCATAGCAGCACTCCTGCCAGGCCCAGGACACCAGCCCATTTCTCTTTGCCAGGCAGCAGTGACATGGCATGCCACTTTCCCATCTGCTCCATAGAGAACATAAATGCTCCATTATTTGCCCATGAAAAAGACCATCACTTTGTTTCTTAGTAGCTGTTTTTCTTGGCAGTCGAAACCAAACAAAACCACTTCTTATTTTTCTTGCTAAAGCAGAGCATATCTGCAGGTTTCTGCTGCCAACAAAATATTGACCCCTCCCCATCTCTCTGTGCAGATGCACACATACCCTCCTGACAATATACTGGAAGGTGGGGCTGTCCTTGAGAGATCTCACCAGCCACTGCACTATATTTAAACAAAAATTTTAGAGCTGATAAGGCATCTCTGTTAAGTAAAATGTGTGTAAAGAAGCTGACTCTATTCCCTCACAGATTCTTATAGACAAAAAACAAAGACAATTATTAAGGCAAAGGAGCACATCACAGTTTGGGGAGAAATAACCTCATGTCTTTCTCTAAAGCGTAGCAAAATTCAAGCCTTCACATAAAGTTCATGAACTCATTTTTTATAGCTCAGAGACCACATAAACAATAGGGTTGTATTTTTCTACAAAATTCCATTCTACTGGTGTAGTTAATCTATATGACCCTATTTTTTTTCTCCCAAGAGGATTATAAGCCATATGTCAAAAGAATTTGTGTACAACATTTTGGGTGGGATTTCCAGTGTTCCTGCTGGGCCCATTGCTGTAGGAATGATACTGAAACAGGTGGAAACTGTGCTGACAGTTATTGATGTGACCAGTATGCCCGGCTCCTGAGGCTCCTGAGAGATAATGGGGGCAGCCTCAGCATCTGCGTGTGCAGGCAGAGGGAGATGTATTTTCTGGGGAGATGGATGAGCAGTGCCACTGCAAGGAGCCCAGCTTTGTCACAGAGTCTGTCCTTGTCCCTGGCAGTGCAGGCACAATCTGGTTTTGTTGGCTGTTAAATGGGCTCACTCGTATCAGACCATGCCCACTCATGAAGCCATTCTGATGCTGAAGTCCCAGAGACTTCAAGGCTTTAGCAAAAGAGAGAATCCTACCCACTGAGCCATGCTTGCACACAGTGAAAGGCTGGGCGTAGTCTAAGTAAGCAACAAACAAAGAATCATGGAATGTTAAGGGGTTGGAGGGACCTTAAAGATCACCTAATCCCAACCCTCCTGCCTCAAGCAGGGACACCTCCCACTAGATCAGGTTGCTCAATGCCCTACCTAACCTGTATTTGAACATTGTCAGCATGGGGGCATCCACAACCTCCCTGGGCAACTTGTACCAGTGCCTCATCCCTCTCAGAGTAAAAAAATTATTCCCAATATCTAACCTAAATTCCCCCTCTTTCAATTTGTCCCCATTACTCCCTGTCCTATCACTGCAGTTCCTGATGAAGAGTCCCTCTCTGACTCCCCTGTAGGCCCCCTGCAGCTGCTGGAAGGTTGCTATGAGGTCTCCACACAACCTTCTCTTCTCCAGGCTGAACAGCCCCAACTTTCTCAGCCTGCCTTCCTAGGGCAGGTGCTCCAGTCTCCTCAATTTTGTGGCCTCATCTGGACTGTTCCAACACTTCCACATCCTTCTTTTGTCAGGTTCACCAGAGCTGTACTCAACACTCCAGGTGGGGCCTCACAAGAGCAGAGTAGAAGGAACAGAATCACCTTTCTTGACTTGCTGGCCATGGTCCTTTTGATGCAGCCCAGGATTCATTTGGCTTTCTGGGCTGTGAGTACAAACTAGGCTCATGTTGAGTTTTTCATCAACTGTCACAGAACTGTATATGTCACTGCTGTGATATACATCTTCTCAGCACTTTCTAATCAGTTTCTTTTTCTTTCCCTTCATCACATCTGTTATGCAGAACATCAGAGAGTTTCAGTTTGCCTTATTCACGCCCCTTGTACTCACTGGCATCAGCTACTCCCTACCCTGATCCTGGATGGCTCCTTGGCACCCAGACCCAGCTGGGTAGCAGCCTGTGTGCCTCCACTGCTCCCAATGGGCTGCCCTGGCCAGGTTGGGAGCCCTTGCACACTGCCCCCAGCGTGGAACTCACCTGAGGGAGCCTTTTCATGTGGATGCAAAAGCAACACTGAAGAACAAAGGGCTGCAGGCAGGTCAATGTATGAAGCATCTCTGTATCCCCCTCTCCTCTGGCTATATGATGGTCCCTCCTCTGATGGTGTGAATTGCTACCTGCTCTCTTAGATGAACATGCTGCAGCTCTCATGAAGACTAAACCCTGATTTACGAGCAGCCTCCTGCTCCCAGAGGGGTAATGGGCCTCAACATGAGGCAAGTCACAGTATGGCATTTGCCTATCACCAGGACAAATTTGTTGGCTGCTCTGTCAATCCTGCTTTTTCTCAGAGTGGCAGCTGCTCTGTGTTCTGACAGGTTTGGATGGAGCAGTCTTTGGCACAGGTCTCTTGACACTGCAGACCTGAAGGGCTGCCACTGCCACGGAACTGCAGGACACCTTGCAGCAGTTCTGCTGCCCCCTCTGCTGCCACCCATCTGAGTTACTTGGCTCCCAAAACTGCCACTCTGCATTGCAGCCTGTGAAGAGGGTGATGCTAGAAAACCAGATGAAACAATAAAGGAAGACAAAAGAAACCACTCTGCTCACCACTGACCACTCATTTCCTGTGAGTTTTGGAGAAGATTATATACAGGTTGCATATATATAATATATATATGTGTTCTCCTTGCCCCTGGTGGCCATCTACTTCTGGAGAGAACCAAAGGCTGGGGCTGTTCTTTGGGTTAAATTTGGAGTCAGAGAAAAGAGGTGCAGGATGCAGGGTGGTCAGAACCATAAAAGCTTTAAAAGAAAATGCAAGGGAGAAGCAAAAATTGCAAGGGAGAATGGCCTGAGACTTTATTTGGTTGATAACCTGTTGGCATCTCAAATGGTGGTCTGGAAATAGCTCACTGAGGGGGTGGCTCGGGGCTCAGTCAGACTTTGGGAAAACAGAACTGACTGGGGAAAACAAAGCTTTTCATAATTAAAATTACATTTTCTACAGGAGACAGAGTTGGAGGAATTTCCTTGTGCAAGGACATCTCCAGAGCACAGCCAATTTCCCAACACTCTTTGTCTGATGAGTCAAAGCAAAACAAATCACATTTGATAAGACAACCCCAAAACACAGTACAATCAGAGCACTGTTTACGTTAACAGTGAGGTAATTAATAGCTTGCACCAGAAACACTTGACCACAACCGAGAACATTCCTGTCCTGTTTCAGTCCCTACTTCCCCAAACCCCAGCACTTCCTCCTGATGTGCCATGTCTGCTCACGGGCTGGAGGAACAGCCCAGGCATGGTGCATCTCTTCAAATGTTTTCCCCCAGCTCCCCCAGAACAACTGCAGCAGCAAGGACTTGTCGAGCTGATGCTGCAGCGACTGCAGTTCAGACAGCCCTGGACTGCATTTGGTCTGTGGCACCAGGTGAAATCCATCTCCTGGCAGAGTCAGTGAATGCTTTCCTCTCAATAGGCTTTTCAGAGAAATGCTTTCATTTGGCTACCCCCGTGAGCACAGCTGTTCTTTTCAAAGGTTTGGGCTGAATATCTCTGGCTGAAACATTCAGTCTGAGCTCAGAAATCCTTAAGATCTTGCTAGACCTGGCTTGGACTCACACTCCCACATCTTTTTCTCTAGCATTTTGCTCATTTGTTTATATTGAAGATTTACTGTTGTTACAAGAGGCATCTCAAAGTGCTTTACCACTTTGCTGAAAGCATCTGCACACTCCCATCTGTCACGGTGTGCTGCTTGTACACACATATTTCAGCACCAGAGTATGAGCAAGCAGGTGGCCAAAAGCAGCAAGTCCACCCAGAAAAGGGGCTCTTTAGCAGAAAGTCAGCTGTAGCCCACATTCCCCAGCAGGGGATAACATCAGGGGCTCTGTGTGTCAAGCACTGGTGAACCGAGACAAAATCTTAATATTCCAGTTCCTGAGCCATTTCATAACATCTCCGGCCATCTGTCCTTTGGCAAGATCCTGTGGTAAGTGCAGTGAGGGCAAACAATTCTTTATGCAACAAGGGCTGGCATGCTCTTCCCAAAACTGTTCCCCAGCTCCTAGACTGCCCTACACTTACCCCAAGAAAGCTCCAGTTACTTAGGCCACCTGTCCTCTTTAATCCACCTGGCAGAGGCATGTTCTTCTTCTTTAGTGATATTATGCTCAACCATTGTTGTGCCTTTCAAGGAAAATCAAGTTTGTGAGCTGACAATTGTGCGGAGCTCCTTCACACAAATTAAAGGGGAAAACCAAAAGGCAAGAAGCTGAAGGCAGTAATGTAATTGGGAACTGTTAGCAAGAGTCTCCAGGCCTGCATAAAGGTGAAATAATCTAGAAAAATGGTCTCCTTGGACACTTTCCCTTTTCAAATTATTCCTTACTTAAAACAGACTTAAAATATATTTGTGGACGATAAGGAAATTCAGGCTAGTTAATCATAGATGACATGATGAATCCACACAGGACATAGAATTCACAAGCACATTTCCTTCTTCAAAACTCGGATGTGATCCCACCTATCCCCTCCCGATCCAAAGAAGCAGCCCCATGGTGTCTCAGCATGAGGGAGCACGAGGCTTTCAAGTTCCCCTGCAAAGGCTTTAAGACTCAGAGACAAAACTCTTGATTTTTGCTACATATTTTAGCCACCACCCCAAGTGACCAAAGCTACTTCTGTACATGTCAGTACCTCTTCTCTGGCAGCTGAGCTGACTGAGGTGCAAAGAGCAAACCTTCAACCCTGATCTTCCAGCAGGCACTTGCAGGGCTGTGCAGTGCAGTGGAATCAAGCATGCATTTGTGAAACCACCTGCTGTGGCTGCTGAGGCTGCCTCTTCACTGGGGAAGAGGCAGCCAAGCACAAAGGATGTGGGTAATGCAAAGCACTTGGTCCTGGGGGTCTGGAGCAGCCTGTCTGTCTTGGAAGGTGTAGCCAAAGCGCTGTGTAGTCATGGCTGTGTGAAATGCAGCAAGCAGAGTTTGTGAGCTGCTCCTGAGCTCTGTGTCAGTTCTTGTGTAGCCCTGCCCTAACCAGGGTCAGGACCTGGCTGGGACAAACTCCCTGTTCAGCTCTGAATGCCAGAGATCACTGGAAGTGTAAAGCCCAGCTCTAAATGTGCATTCCCATCTCAACCAAAATTGAAACCTGCATTATTTCAGAGTAATGCCTGTTTTTTGTTCCTTTTTGTCACAAACTACCTCTTCTTTTCTTGAAACTAAATGCAATTCTCCCTTACTTTGGAATTTCCCACAGCACCAAAAAGGCCAACTTCCGCTGAGCCATTAGTGGTGTATAAAATTGGCAGTAGCACTCTCTGGTTGAGGTGAGCAAAGTGAGGTTTGCAGAAGGAGGTTTTTAATGAACAGAAATGACGCAGAAAGAAAAACCAGGATGCTTGGAGATCTTGTCTGCCAGAAGAGGAGCCTCAGTGAGTCCTTCCCTTTCTTCTATGACTGAGATATTTGATATCTCAGCTTCATGCACTCATTGTCGCTTTTCCCACCAATATCTCTTGCTCCAAGCAAAAGATGCAACCTGTTGCTGCAGGTAAAGTCTGGTTGACTCGGCTATTAGGAAGAAATTCTTCATTATGTGGGTGTTGAGGCACTGAAACAGGTTGTCCAGAGAAGCTGTAGATGCCTCATCCCTGGCAGTGTTCAAGGCCAGGCTGGATGAGGCTGCGAGCAGCTGGGTCTAGTGGGAGGTGTCCCTGTCCATGGCAGGGGGACTGGAACTAGACAGTCTTTTCACTTCAAACCCTTCTATGATTCTATGACTCCAGGTACAACACAGCTCCCTAGAGCACATGCACGTTGTGGGAGGCACCCTAAGATCCAAAATGATTACTGAGATGTTGGCTTCAGTAGCTATACTGCTCAGCAGGAGCCCACCCCACTCATGCCCTTCAGTAGCAGCTCTGTGCTTCTCTATCCAGGTTAAGGGTGTGTGTCTGTGTAAGTTTGACTGCATATTTATAGATATGATTATTGGGTTTTTAGATCTGTAACTGAAGCTGTAGAGATCTGTCTGGGATTTCCATGAGGACCACCGGATTTGGCTCGAGCTCCACACGCACTGTTCCTGCAGTGCCTGCAGAGGGAAGCAGGCTGCAGAACAATGCACTGGCCATGGTTAGCTATAGGTGGCACGCTTGAACAGGGTAACCCTGCCTTCCTCCGCAGCCTGAGAGATGCATGCTGAGGGACCTGACAGTCAGAGCTCTCCTCCAGAGGATGGATTAGATGAACATCTATCTGCTCTTCAGCAGGCAGATACAGCCACACCTACATCAGCTGCTGATAAACAGAGCTGCTGGGAGCACATATTCGGTGAGGTCTTGCGTGTGGTTGCAGGTGACCCCAGGTCCCTTGTGCTATTTGCAGGGTGCTGGAGTGCTGGTGGTGTGCTGTCCATCAATGCTGTTATGACAAGATCTTTTGTCTCCTTCTCCACTCCCCTACTCCCCTCAGTCACTCTCGGTGAGCCTCTGCAGGACTTCATCTCCCATCCAGCCTGGAACTCCATCACAGCAGCCTGGAAGCTGGCTGCCTTACTGCTGCCTCACCTTCTCCCTCCCTGCTGCCTTCAAACCATCTGGCTGGGATATTTCTGGGACCTGTGGCTTTCCCCAGATGACCAAGTCTCTTCTGGAAAACCCATGAGTGACTCTAAGTACTGCATGCATATGCATGGGTAATTTATAGTTCAGTTTGTGCAGCCAGACTAAAGCCTCGTCAGCAATAGTGTATTTTCAGATATACTGGGAATGAAAATATTTGAGGTTTGTTCTTAGTGAAAAAGTAAGAAAAACACCCACATGTTTGGGACCAAATACTTCATGAGGGACAGCAGAAGGGCATTCTAATTACCCAGAGGTTTTCTTGTTTCTAAAAGTGCGAGCAACATTTTCAAGAAAAACCACAAGAGCGGAACATGAAGAAGGGCAAGCCTTGCATTTAGAAGATGAAGTCTTGGATGTCAACTTTTCACAAAATTTTTATTTTCCTGCTGAAGCTGTTCACTAAATGCTCCCCACTTCCCAAAGCTGCTGGAAATGAGTCAGGCGTGCACAGGGCTGGCAGGGCACAGCTGTGGCTGGGCAGGGACAGATGCTGCTGACTCAGGCTGGGCCCTGCCCCATCTGCTCTGCCTGCCCAGGCTGGACTAGCACATCTCCAGGGCAGGGACCCCTTCTTAGAGCAAGTGAAGACCACCCTGGCCCCATGGGAGGTGCAAGGTGCCCTTGCTCCAGCATCCACACCATGCATCCTTGAGCCTCACTGGTCCCCAGCTTGCCCCTGGGCAAGAAGAATGACAAATTGTTTCTAGAAGCTTCACTGTGTTTCCAAAGTGGAGTCTCAGATGAGAGGCACCATATACCCAAGTGTGATGGGCAAAAATACTGTGGTTTTGCTTGAATTTTAAATAAGAATATGGAATTTTTCATCACAGCTCCTCCACCAACAGCCACTTTCACATGTCATCTGATAAAAATCCCACAATTTGATAACATGGTAGATAGGTTTCAATGTTCCCTTTCTCAAAGATACCCTCATACTTTGTCCTATCTTGGCTTCAACCTGGGTGTATCCATGCTGCTGATTAACCCTAAAGTTCTTAAAATACTCTTAAATTTTTCTTATATTAAAAAACTAAATTATTCTTAAGACATTATTTAAAATTATTGAAGATATTCTTAAATGATTCTTTAAAATGGCCTTAAACAGTTCCAGAAGGCAGGTGATAGAAGCATGCAGAAAAGAGCAGAAAGAGACAAAAGGATTTTATCAGAACTGCAGTCATTAAGGCTGTTTCTACCATGTAAGGACAGTCCCTTGTCTTCAGTGGTACTTCCAAGATAACAAGTAAATGACAGTGCTACAGTCAAATGGAGCTCAGCAGGAGGAGAGTTTAAACATATTGATTAAATACTTGATGTGAACTTCTAGTTACCTCTAGTGACAGGTCTGAATTTGTAATGCAGACAAACCACAATTTGAAATTAAGGTATTTTTGTTTCAAACCTTCATCTAGGATTTTATAAATCTGTCCCTGGAGGTGTCAGAGCAACAGGGTATAACTGTGTTCTTTTATGCTGAAAGAGCAATGTCTAGCCTTTTTTAATGTTGGAAGAGGAAAAGTGACAAAATTTGCACCCTGGCTTGTATATCCTTATAAGATGTAAAGGAAATTCAGAAATTTAAATATGGGCAAAAAAGATGGGGAAACACTGCCTGTGTCATGGCAAATGACAGATTTGACTGTTCTGGTTTTCCTGAAGTGCTCTACAGCTTAGTGTGGAGATCTTCTGATACCTGGAAAAGGAAATATGACTAATTGCGGAAGTGGTTTACCTGAGTGTAGATTTACCTTAATATCTCTCCACCTCAAACGAACACTTTGAAGAAAACATGTTTGTTAAACTTCTGAGTTTTATTTTCACTTCAGAGCTGAGGAAAGCATTGACCCCAGGGAGTCAGGGACTTCACCTACTAAAACCAGAATTCTCAATCACAGTAGAGCTGAGGCAGAGAGTGAGCAAGCTTGGAAAACTCCTTAAAATGGCAGCAGGTTTACATCTCCTGCTACAAGGAGCCAGCCAAAAATAAAGCCAAAACCAAAGTTTCCTGAAGAAAACATCACCAAAACAGCTTCTGCAACACTCCAAAGACCGGTCTTGGCCAACCCTAGGGCAGGGTTTGCATCCCCTGGTGAGATGAAATATATGCTCACACCTCTGATGCAGCTGTGCAAAAGTCAGGTGGCACACCTTTAACAGGTTCAAAGGAAAGTGAGTTCAAAACCTTTGTCAGCAATGACTGAGCACCCCATTTTGTTGCTTTAGCAGAAGTGAGGGAGGCATTTGAGATGCTGGGAAAAGAAGCTAGGAAGCTTTGTTTGACCATGCACAAAATTGATGTTCATGAGCTGATCTAGCTAAAGCACTACAAAACCATGCAAATAAAATTTCAGTTTAAGTCCAGTTCTGTCTATTTACGTATTTCTGCAGCAGCTTTGTGCCTTTCTAGCATCAAAGCAAGTGAAATTAACATAAGCCACATTTACCTCAGCTTGAGTAGAATCTTTTGTATGCAGGTTTCTCTAAAACTTGCTTTTAAACTGCCTTGAAGACAAAACACCATACTCATCTTTCCTAGAAACTTAGTCAAAGCACCACCACGTGTTCCTGGAGCAGGGACTGGTATCTTTCTGTTTACTTCCTGCACTTTTACGGAAGTCAGTATGAAACACCTCTGGAGCACCTCAGCCAGCGCTTTGCGCAGTATCCCTGCTGTTGTCAGAGGCATTGCACTTGTGGGACTAAATTTGGCCCTGTGGGTCACTGTCCTGCTGAGCTGCATTGGGAAAAATGAAAAATGA
This sequence comes from Zonotrichia leucophrys gambelii, assembly GCF_028769735.1. Taxonomy (NCBI): domain Eukaryota; kingdom Metazoa; phylum Chordata; class Aves; order Passeriformes; family Passerellidae; genus Zonotrichia; species Zonotrichia leucophrys. The sequence goes on along the minus strand of NC_088171.1, from coordinate 45,015,201 downwards.
AAAGGAAGGAGAAATATGCAAGGGTGAACTGGCATTCTGCTGTGGAATTGGAGCCATCATAATGATTAAAAATATTTATTCTTAATTTTACTCTTGAAAAATTAAAATCAGGCAGGGAAAAATCTAGGCAGGGACAATCTGGACCTTCATGCATCTTCCTCTTCCCAGTGCTCCTCTTGCAATTTTAGCTCTGGCCCTCTTTTTCCCGCAAGTTGTATTGCAACCTCTGCTCCTTGTTGCACTGTGTGCCACAACACAAACAGCCCCATGATGACAATCAGGGTCTAATGCATGATGGTGAACAGTCAGGGTATTTAAATAGTGTGGGTTTTGGAGTCAGGACCTCAGTCCAGTATCTGGTTCCCAATCCAGCTGCATTACCTCAGAAAACTAGTTTTGTTAGCTCTCTGGAAAACTCTCCAAAACAAGAATAATGCTAGAGCACAAGTTTTGCTGTAGCTGACCCAGGTTGTCCCATCTGTTCCTTCTTTAGTTAATTTGGACCACCGGGATCAGTGTCGGAGCCCCCATATCCTGTTGTTTTTTGGGGCTGTGAGCTGAAACTGTCCCCAGATGGAAAAACTCCTGTAAAGATTTCCCTATTCTTCTCTTCCTGAGACACCTCAGCTTTTTTTTTTTTTCTTTTTTTGAGAAAACAGCATGTCTTAAGGGTGTCAAAAAATAACCCTGCAGAATGAGCAGTTGAGAGTGAGGTACAAGGGAGGAAGACAAAGAACTTGGGCTAAGGTGGATGGGGGAGTTTGGCTGCACCCTTGGTTACCATGACCTGGCTCAGGTTCCCTGCCCTCTGATGAGCAGGTCTGATCCTCACAGTACTTTGCCCACACAGATTTGGAGAGCTACAGGGCAGTGGGAGAAATTATGTGCGTTTTGGTGGTTTTGCCCTGTTTTCTGGAGGCCATGTGAGGAGGAACTGACAAGAGCTGGCAGCAGAGCAGAAGGCTGGTCTGCAGAGGCAGACAGCTGCGCAGCTGCTTGTGCACATGCCAAAAGTGGCAGACGTGGACTTGCCAAAAGTGGCAGCTGGGGCACGCAGCCAAACTGGCTTTGCACAAAGGGGAACCAGCTGCAGGCTGGGGGCCCAGATCCTGCTCTCTGCTTACAGCAGGTAAAGTTAAGGGTTAGCTAGTTGCAGAATTAGAGCTCCACACCCAGCTGGCGATGGAGGTAGCAGAGCTTGATTCCTTGGGTCAATGTGGTGCAGCAGAAGAGGAAGAGACACTGGAGCATCTGAGAGCACAAAAAAAGAAGTTTGGCAAGATGTTCATCCTCATTGCCTGCATTCCATTTCCTTCTCAGTGCTGCACCAACCATTTTGCCCTGTCCCTGGCTGCCTGTGGCCTCCCTGGATCTCCCCTCAGCATGCCACAGGCTTGTGCTCCATTGCTGAACGCGTGCTACCAAGGGCAGGCAAGCAGCTGCATGCAGGAGTGAGGAGCTGGCACAGGAATGGCTGCAATCAATGGACTGTCACCCTGTATTGTGGAGATGTCTCTTGCTGGAGGGCTGTGGGCAGCAGAGGCAGAACCAGGCTGCATTGTGCCACGGGCTGGTGAGCCTCAGAACAGGTGCCATACAGCTGTCTGTATTTCTCCTATGGCTCTTCCCTGAGTGCCTTTATAGCCCTTGCCATCCTGTGCTGGAGGCTGCCCCTGATGTCCTGCGGTGGGGTCCAGCAGACATGAAAGGACTGCTCAGAGTAGATGTGACACAGGGAAAGAGGCTGTGCAAGCGTAAAACCCCCTAACAAGTAGCTGTCTGAACTGAGGAACTCACACCGTGCTTCCTATTCTGGCATTGCTCCAACATGGAGCATTTTGCCTGTTTTAATCACGTACCATGAAATCTGTAGGCACTCTAGGACCACATTCACAATTAGAGACAGAGAAGCTGGGTAACAGCTGCAGCTGCCAGGGAGACAACAGCTCACATATATTGGAACATACAGAAACACTCTTTCCAGAAAACTGGACTATGTCTGACTGTTTGCTTAGGGGGGGAACCTCAATGCCCAAAGGCAGCCAGTGCTGTCTCCATGCCAGCTTCCATCTCCATCTGGGCATCCCTACAGCCTCAGGAGCCAGCAACTGCTGAGCACACCACAGCACTGAGAGCTGCTCCTGCACGGGCTCCTGCACAGGTCCTGCTACAGCACACGCTGTCAGCTGAGGAGGAGGAGGAGGAGGAAGGCACTGAAGCAAAGCCAAGCTGAGAGGTAGGTAATGATCAAAGGCATGGCAATTTGCTTTACCTACCAAGCACTGAGGAAAACTTTCCCAAACCCTGACACTTTGCTACAAGGCGGCTGACCCGTGGTAGTATTTGATCTTTAGGACAGCCTGTTGTTTTCTTTCTGACCCTCCTCTGTTGTTTCTTTGGACTCTGGGAAGACTAATTGCTGCTCCTGCAGCTATCCTTGTACTGTCTTGGAAGAGGCTATGTTGAAAGTTTGTCACTTCTTCCCTGGCTGATCCCTCTAGTTTTGCACCCATGGCTATGGATAGGCTGGTGCATCTGTCAGCTCTGCAGCACCTTCTCACCTTTGGTAATCCAGTTCCTATTGTGCCAGGATGTGAAACACAAGCATGCTGGGGATGCTTTCAGCTCAGGTTTTCAGCTGTGTGTTCTTTGGTAATGGCCAAAGGGCTGATCTTTTCTCTCCTGTGTAGCTCTCTGAAAACACTTCAAGTGAAGTGTAAGACCTATGTATCCCTCACTGCCAGCAGAGTTGGCTGCTTTTTATGGCAGGCAGGATTTTCTTTCTGCATGCAGCAATTCCCTGCCCTCTGTTGTCACACCACAGGTAAGCCTCCTCCTTGCGGTGCAATGTGCACCCAGCGGCCACGAAGAAGCCACAGTGGGATGTCAGGGCAGCATCAGGAAGCAGCTGCCTGCCCAGCTGCTTCAGCCCCAGAGTCTGTGGGCTCACTGCACCGCACAGTGAGTCAGTCACGTTGCTGATGCTGCTGAAAACTTTTTGTTTCCTGGAAGATTGGATACTCTTGCTTTTTGAATAAGATTGATTTTCAGCCAGACCAGGCTGAGCTCCCTGCTGTGCCCCTTGGAATGCTCCAGGAGAGTACAGACACGCTGAAGCTGGAGCAGTGCTAACAGGAGCTATTGCTGTTTTGCTAGACCAACCTCTCTGAATCCCAAATCCCTTCAAAGTTCCTCCATTATTTTCGTATTGGTTGTGTGATTTTTTTTTTTTCCCAAAGAGTTTCTTGGAGGATCACCAAATACCCTTGGGATCATCAGGATAGAAGGTGCTAAATGCTGTTTCTGGTAGGGTTGTGCTGTACCTGAAGGCCATTTGTGTGATCTTGTTAGCCACCAGCACCTTAAGACAGACCACAGCTTAGGATTCTAGACATAAGTTTAACCAAAAACCAACTTTGCATTAAAAGCAAGACTGGATGTCAGACTTGCAGATATTGCCAGGGCTGAATTTTTAACAATCCCAGTGATTTAATGATGCTATTTTGTCACAGGTTTCTAGAGATTCTGGAGACCAATGTGTAATTTTCCTGAGCAGTCACTTCCTTATTTTGTGCAAAGAGGTGTGTTTCATACCAACCTAAATGGCAAGAGCATAAATGAAATCATGATGGGAGCACACTCATACTCTTGAATAGCATGCCTTACCGGGATGTACATTATGAGTTAACCTCCCTTGGTTTATGTGGTCAGTTGCTGTTTGATGTCTTATCACAACACCAATTCACATTTCAAAGGGCAAAGAAAACCCCAAAATGTTGTGACTTTTTTTTTTAATAATGTGATCTCACTTTGTTGCCTTGGACTGAGGATGTATTTTATTATGTTACAGAGAAGAACTTCTGTTTTAAATTTGCTTTAAATTTTCCAAGCTGAAATGAGCCATAGCGGGAACAAACAAGAGTTGGTTTGCTACATCTTCAGACCCATTTTGCTGATAAAAGTCCTGAATAGTTAAAAAAACAAGTTTACTTTATCCAGTTTATGGCAACTCTCACTGACAAAGTGAGGTACAAAGGTTTCCCAATGCTGACTACTCCCACCTGCATGTTGGGCTTTTCTTTAAAGAAAGCTGAAGAGTTTTCTTTAAAGAGTTTTCCAAGTTTGGAATCACTCACTTTGCACATATTTGATAGAAAAAAGGTAAAGCAAGCAGACAGCATTTTGGATTAAGGAAACTTAAACATCCAAACCACTAATTTGTTTTTTCTTTTTGTTTTGAGCATCATTTGAGATTAAATCAAGAGCCTTCTTTTTCTTCTAACAGTGCCCAGCACTGTTACTCAACTCGTGACTTTAGGATTTCTCAGATGTCCTTTGCTCTGTCCAAGAAATATGGATGCATTACCATTTTTCTTGTCTATGAATTGGGTCTGGTCTTGAGTTAGGTCCTGCTCAGAAAGACCCTCAAAAGGTTAATGAAACTTTTGACCTTTTACTCTCCCGCCCACCAACTTACAACGTAGGACGTCTTGAATTATTGGTCCTTGGAATTATTTGAGCTTATCAGAAGAGTCAGCAAAAAAAACCAAGCTGTGTTTTGTGAAAGGAAAAATGAGATTTTCACTATGCAGTGGAAAAGTTCTTCTGCTTTATCCCACTCATTTGAAACCCACACCAGAAAAAAATAAAGCTGCAGTTTGATATCAAAAAGGAAACCTTACCTACACATCTGCATACCGGAAAGTGACTCGTCCTTCTCTCATTTAACCCAGCTTCTTGCTGGATTTGTTATTTTTTGAACATTTTTAGGCTGTATCTATTATCTTCATTGGGCTGTGCGTGACCATCCCCAGCCCACAGGAGAGGAGGATGGTGTAGGTGGTAAGAATCTGTTTTACCCTATCTAGATTTCAGGATCTTCCTCACTGCCGTGGTGAGCAGCAGGTAAGAAGGTGACTGCAAAAAGCAAACTCCTTTCTGTCAGTACATGGTCAGCCAAAGTCACATTTGCAGCCCCAGGCTGCTGCTGGCAAGACTTGACATGGCTCAAGGCTTGTCAAGGGCTCAATGTGGGGTTCCATTATTTGCTTGTTCTCTTGTGCAGGATCAGGAGAGAGTTTAAACATAGTGAGCACTGATCCCTACAGGTTTTGTACCTGCACTGCTGCCTTCAGCTTAAGACAAGACAGGGGTATCTGATGCACAGTAGAACAGTCTGCCCTGCTTGCTCGTGGCGTGTGCGGACACTAAGAGCAAAGGCCTTCCCTCTCCCCACCAACTCTGGCTCGTGAATCCAGCACGGCAGGATTTGTGCTTGTTTTGCTTGCAATGGTGTGGTTGACGGGCGTGCCTGGTGTGGACAGCAGGGTGGGTCTTTGGTGTGGAAAAGGAGTTCCCAAGAGCGTGGTGCCACACCTCGCTAGAGACCTTTGCCCCTGGATGTCCTGGCCAGAAAGGTCTGAGATTCTCTCCCTGATTTGGTGAAAAGCCCCCACAGGTTGAACACAGCTCAAAAGTGAGTAAGTGTCTGCATTCTGCATTGTCAAACTCTTTTAGCCTTATGTTTATCATTGTGAGCTGGACCCTTACACTTCCAGCTTTTGCCAAAGACATTCTGATGTTGCCAGGCCCTTTGACTCATCACCTCTTGTAGAGAGGGCTGAGCGAACCTTGAGGTTTTCAGCACTTGGTATCTTGCACATTTCCTGTGAGAGTTGGCAGAAAAAATGTGTTTCCTGAGATGAAGTAAGTGAAGAAGAATAGCTATGAAAATCAGACCAAAAGAACCTAAGAAAGTAAGAAAAATAGTAAAGCTCTTCATCAGCTTCCTGTTTACCAGCAACTCAAATAAAGATTTATCAGTGGTGTTGCCAAGCTCTCCTCACACCTCTGCTCAAACAGCAGCAGCTTAGGTGTGTGCTACCCCAGAAAGCCTCTTTTCGTGCCCCTGGCCAGGGCAGAGGCCTGACAATGCCACACAGATTTGAGATTGTAGCCACCGTGGTCAAGATGGGAAATGCCAGATGACCACATTTCAGTGCATGATGCTTTTGTGCTGAGAGAAGCCTACCAGTGGCAGGGTGCACGTTTGAATCCAGGGCTCCTGAGTTATCAACCCAGTTTTAAACTACACAGACTTCCCCATTTTAGGAGCATGATTTCATGTGTTTTATCTTTTTCCTTTAAAAATCTGATAATCATCAGGAGTTTCTCCCAGAGGAGGTTCCTGCAGCATAAATGGAGACAGACACAGGCCATGGTACCCATATGGGGAGTTTCCCACCCTGAAGCCTCTTGGCCCCTCACAGCCACTGGGCTGGCATGGTCTGAGGCCACTTGAGAGGCAGAAGTGGCACAGCCACTTGGGCTTTTTGGTGGTTTCTGACAGGCACTGCCTGCCTCAGTGCTGGGACCAGAGCTGTGCCCTGGCTGGGCTGCGCAGGGTGGGGCAGCTGCAACTGGTGCTACTGGTGCAGGGCCACCCAGCTGTGGTGCTGGTGCCTGGTTGGCCACCTTTGCTCTGAGCCAGTGCTGTCACCGTCATATTTTCTGAAAAATCTCCTTGCCCAGAGAAGCTGAGAAGTCTTGGAGAAAAAGGAAAACAATATTATTTCATCTGCTTCTCCCGTGTTTTGATGCTTCAGGATGTGGTTGGAGATTGTTTATCTAACATGTGAATTATTTTTACTTATTGGCCAATGATGGCCAAGTTGCGTCAGACTGGAGGAGAGAGTCACAAGTTTTTCAGTTTTATCTTCTAGCCTTCTGTAATTATCCTTTCTGTATCCTTTAGTATAGTTTAGTATTCTTTTATATAACATAGTATCATAAAATAATACATTAGCCTTCTAAGAACATGGAGTCAGATTCATTCCTTCCTTCCAACAACAGGGGTCTCGGAAAATATGAGACAGTGCAGCCAGTGGCAAGGTGTGGTGGTGAGCTCTGGGCAGCCAGTCAGCACAGGGACCCTTGAGAATCCATCAGCTTATGCCAGAGAAGGAATTATGTGCCAGTCAGTGCAATTACATTTGCTGGGAAGCACTAGAAGGAATAAGCAGGCTGCAGGAAAATAAAAAGAGTAGGGGCTGATATAGATTTGCCAAGACTCAGCTATGTCAAATCAGCCTCAGTTACAGGCTCATGCCACCTGGCAAAGCAGTGGTGTCCCATGCCTCAGAGCTAGCAAGCTTTCTGAGCACCTCAAACAGCCTTTGTGTGGGTGCACAAGTGCTCAGACAAACTCCTGAGTGCTTGCCACTGGACAGGAGAGCTGCCCAGAAGGATCCTGCATCCAGGACTGCACCCTGCCCTTGCACAAACCAGCATTTCCTGCACTTTGCTGCTCTGGATGAACCTCTGGTGCACAATTTTGCTACTTTTACACATGCCATCATATTGGGAAGGGATACAAATGTACTGGGGGACAGGATGACTGCTTAAATTGCCCTTGATAGATGGAAAGCCTGGCAGCAATGGGCTGCAGTGCATTAAAGACAAGTCACCACTTCTCCCCATGGGAGGGTCAGCTGAGGCCACAGACACAGCATGGGGAAGGCAGCACTTCTGGGGAAGGCAGCACTTCTGGGGAAAGCATCTGGGTGCTGAAATCCAGCACAAAAGAACTGTGAATCATCAGTGCTACCTGACTGCAGAAGAAAACAGCTGACAGACGACTCTTCCAGTCTGCTTTGGCAGTTTGGGGCACTGCAATGCAAAAAAAAGACTAAGAAAAATTGGACAGTCATTAAAGAACAGAAACTACAATTAGCAGTTTAGAAAGCTTGACTTCAGAGGAAAAAACCATTAAGTGTGAGCTGTTAAGACTGAAGAAAAATGTTGTCTTGTAATATTTTATAATAGCTAGAAGCAATTGTTCCTCCATGGCTAAGGTAAATAACTGGCTCAAATTATACCAGAACTGTTCTGGATGAAGACAAATTTACCATGAGTAGATCTGGAGAAGCACTAGGATGGTTCATCAGGAGAGGCTGGGGGAAAGCAGGAGCTCTAGGAACAGGTGGAACAAGAGCATAGCAAGAATAACAGAGGGACAGTGGGACACTGCCCCTGCCTTGAAGACAGGGGACAGACTCCACGATCACCCAGTGTCCCGTGCAGCCCTGTCTTCTGTGCTTTCTCTGTTTTAATTGATTCTTGCTTGCAGCCTTCTCTGCTCTCCACCCTCAGCCAAAGCCCTGTCAGATGCAAATCTTGGAAGTACCTGTGAACTGCTGAACCAAAACTTGGGACAGCAAAGGTTTAAAAACCTAAGTGCTCCATGGTAAGAAAAAAACTATCAAGTAAAGGAGAGATGGAGAAGATTTTTGTTCTCAAAGACTCCATATGCAAGAGATGTATTTGTTTACTCCTTTGTGTCCCACAATTACCCTGTCATAACGCTTGGGTGAGAAAATTCCCCTCGCTGCTGACACTGCTGTGAATGAGTTACTGTGCTGGGAGTTTTGCAATGCACTGATTTCTGCGAGGGTGAAACCAAACGATTGTGCAAGGCTGCAGCTGTCACAGCCATAATCCTTGTGGCTATGGGGCTGGCAGCCAAAAGCAGAGCTTGGAGCAGAGTGGGCTGGTCCAGACCTCACCAAGCACCTCCAGCTGCTTGTCCTACACAAACTCAGCCACAGTTTTTGGAGGATTCTCTCTCCCTTTTTTATTGCACTGAGCATCTGCTGCAGGGGGGAGAGCCAGAACAATGCCCAGTAGGTTTTTCTGGTGCACATTTGTACAAGTCTGCATACACAAGCACTTTGTTACAGCAATACAAATCCACATTTTAGTGGAGGGTGTCAATTTTTTTTGCTGATCAAGCTGAGAAGAAAAATGAAAATTTCTGCCTGCTCTCAGCAGAACAGAATCATCCTAGTTCAACTGGAAAGTTTTTGAAGCTTTGAAGTTTTTGAGAAAGAAGGGTTAAAAGAAGAGGTTATTTATAAAGCAAAATGCTATATTTGAAAATGACACTTTTGAAAATGAAAAATGGCAATGTTCTGTCTGGGTCTTCTCAGAATAAAGTATTTTAATTGTTCTTCCTTTTTCTTTTGATTTGGAGAGGGAAAATCGTTCCCCCAAAGTTGGCACTTTCAGAGATATTTTAGTCAACAAAAATAGACTTTTTTATGTCAAAAAAAACATCACTCAGAATTTTACCTGGTCACAAAGTCTGACCCCCCACACCCCCCTCTTTGTGCATGGGCATACAATTATGTTATTCTCCTCAAGAAAAGGAAGCGAACCATTCTGCCATATGACAGATTTTTACCTCTACACTGGCAGTGGTCTGATGAAATGAATTTTCATTAAGATAATGCGGTCATGCTAAGATGGTGTGTTGATAGCTGATGCTGATAGACCCAAACATTGTGAAAATAACTAAAGCAGGCAAGGATTCCTCAAAACATAACTCCTGTGTTGCATTTCTTCTTGTACCTCATAGGTGAGTGCCAGCCCTGGACACCCAGGGCTCAGTGTGCCCCTTGCCCACCCCTGCTGCCCTATGGAAGAGGTGTGAAGGGGATTCTCTGAGGGTGCTGCAACTGGGGAAGGGCAATTGCTGGTCCATACAGGCAGCAGAGAGGTTTATTGGGACAGAGACATGGCCAGGAAGAGGAACCTGGGGTGGGACAGTCATCAAAACGCTACTTGCCAAGCTGCTCCCATGCTGCAGAGAGCATGCTCAGCCTGACTCCCCACTGCTACCTTCTCCTGCAAAACTGAGCTGTCCTCATAATTTTTCTCACTAACAGTGATGACTGCTGGTATTTTGCAAGGCATTTCAGCTGAACAACCCAGCATCTCTGAACATCCCATAAACCCCTGTTGCAGTTAATCCTGTTTGTTTTCCTCTGCTGAACTAAGTAATCTCTTCCCTCTTTCAGTATGAGACAGCAAGACTTCTGAGAAGTAAGATGAGTGTGGATATGAAAGGGATAAAATAAAATAAGTTTCTTAATCAAAAGGATAAGAAAAGTTCCTTTTGACTAAGAAACTTATTTTGTTTTGCTGTTGAGCAAAGGCAGAGGAAAGTGATCTTCTTGGATAACAGCACCTGACTTGGCTGCTTACCACAGCTCTGAGACAGGTGGAAGCTGAGCATCACATTGAGGTGAACACGTCCTTCTCTTTCTACACGGGTGCTGTGACAGCAAGCAGATCCAGGAAATACTTAGCCTTTTCTTGGGAAATACCCTACCAGGCAGGCTCTCCCACTCTGCTTTCTTTGCCATAGTTTCCCTAATAGCTGCTAGCAGAAAGGTGCCTCCCATCCACCTTGGCGAACAACAAGAACAATACCAGGGCTTGCAGCCTGCACTCCTGAGGCCAAATCAAGCTCTTGCTGGTGGTGTCTTCTGTGGCAACTACAGTTTCTTCTCTGTGTTCGAACTCCATTCATCTAGACCATCTGCAGAAAGAAGGAGAAGTTCCTACAAGAGCAGCATAGCAGTTTTGCAGCAGCTCAGCTGACCATCACCCCCAGGCTGAGGAGCTGCAGGGATGGCAGGATAAGGAAACCCTCTGGGACTGATGCCAGAGGCTGAGCTGGTGTGCATGGGATGTCTCCACTGCAGTGAACATTTCTGGCTGTAGGAGCTGGAGATGTGGCCATGCTGTTTGTCTCACAGCAAGGTTCCTTTTGGTTGCAGCATTTGCCACAGTCTTTCCATGTAACACAGGGCTGCAGTGAAGTGTCGCTTCCCTGACCCTGGGGCTTCTAGTAGTTTGGAGGAATGGAAGTCTGCATTACTCCAATGTGCTGATCACTTTTGGGCTGACAGTGTCTTCAGCTATATGAAGGATTGCATGGGAGTTTTTCCCACACTGAAGCAGCTCTTGTGACAGAAGATAAACCAGCAGAGACTGCAGCTTCTAGTGCAAATAAAGGAATGGCTGTGGTGGCAGCTGGAAGGGAAGTGTGGGCAGTGTGGTGCACAGACTCTGGAGACTCCCCAGCCCTGCCATCTGTCTGGGGCTGTGGTGGCTGCTGCAGGCTGACCCTGTCAGCCACTGCCAAAACACGAGCAGACAAAACAGAAAGCTCCTCACACAGCGATATTGTTGCTATGTTTTTAAACTTGAATGGGGACTGCCTGCATCAGCCTTTTCACAAAGCGGTGATGCCATTTTGCTCCTCCTTTGCTCTGGTACCCACAGTACTGAGGGGTGCATGGACCCAAAATGGCCCTAGACTGGAGCACCAGAGATACCCACAGCCAGTTGTCTCTGTTTTGCTGTGAGGTATTTCTTTCCCACAGGAAATCCCACAGGAGTATAGAGAGTATTCACTAGGCCTGGTATTAGGGACCAGCTAAAATTGAGCTGGAGGGACACCTCAGGGCTACAGTCAGGGCTCCTGGAGAAGGAAGCTCTGGGGTGGATTTTGGCTAGGTTCTTAACAAACAGATTTGAGAACTTGCTCCTAAGCTCCCATCCAGCACCTTGGGAACATCCTGAGGCCCTGGGAGGGATTGCCTGGTGCCTGCTATCCTATCCCTGGCTATGAGACCCCTGGGTCATGCATCCCCTTCAGACATTTAACCAAGGACCATTTTACACCAGCTGACTGTTTCTCCTCCCACAGCAAGCCTGTTCCACAGCCCCAGTGCCCCAGCAGCAAACTCACTTGAGCCTAAGGAGTAAATATTGCTACCATATGGCTGTAGTCTTTTATCGTGAGAAAATCCTCTTTTCCCCTGGCCATGTCTTCACTGGCTTGTCTGTATGAAACAAACATATCCCTTCCATGATCTTGCTTTACCACACTGAGCCCTTGCACTGCCTGTCCTGCCACCTTGCAGCCTCTCTGCACCTCTTTCCGCCAGGGTTTAGCACTTTTGAGTGTAGATGACCTTTATCTTCTCTGTTCCTAGCTTACCACTCTTGCTGGTTTACCACACTTTCTTTGTTATCCTCCTCACGTGAACTACAAGGGGCTGTGTGCTGGCTTGGCAGAAAATTCAGGTCTGACTGTGTAGCCCCTGTGTAACTCAGGGCCTTGGTGTTTGCTGCTCACAGACTGAAAATGTGCTGGGAAGGATACAAGTCAGTGCAGCCTGGCTCACAGCTGATGTGAAGGAAATTGGAAATGTGTACCTCTCCTCCTCCCTCCACCGGCTATCTCCCTCTGAGCTGTCAAGGGAAGTTCAGCACACCTGCATCTTGCAGCACCCCACGTCTGTGAACATATTGCTGGTTATTTATCTCTACTGCCCTTCAGCCCAGCAGGGCTCTGTCTGCCCATGTCCCTCTTGGATTGCCTGTAGGAGAGCCAGTTGGACTCAGCGTGGAAAGAAGACTAAAATCTGTTTGTGGGTTTTTCCTGTCCCTCAGCATAGGCATCTCCATCTCCTATTAGTTTCCATCATTGTAATTATCTCCATTTCAGCCAACATCATAATTATATTCTCCTCAGTTCTCAAGCCCACTCTTCTGGGTTTTACCTCCCATACACCCTTGCACCTGCCAGTCAGAACCAGCACCTTTCCTAAACTCATCTCTACTCCATTCCTTTCACTGCTTTTGACTAATGACATCCTCTTCCTCCTTTCATGAATTCCCTTTCTCTGCTGAGAAAACCTCAGGTTCTGGCTGAGTGTTAGGAACACCAACCACCAACAACTGGTGGTTTTGTCAGGAACGGAAGCAGTTGCAGGAACATAAACCTTCCTGAAAGCCAGGTAGGCCAGGATCTCACAGTTGTATATTGTGGAGAAATGGCTACATGAAAGAGGTCACGTAGACATTCGCTTGTCAGCTGACCAGGAGCTGGGAAAGTACCGAACACAGCTGGTTTGAGCTTTTGCACCTGCAAGATAGCATGCCCTTGGGCCTAGCTGGGTGTGATAACAAGTGGACAGAGGGACGTGGGAAATAGAGAATGTAGGCCCAAAGGAATGAGGAAGAGATGATGGTACAGTTTAACCAATAGATCGCTTGGCTTACAGAATATTCATAAGCTTATTACTTGCTGTATAAGTGTCTGATGCTCTCTTCAATAAACAGAACTTGCTTATAACTCATATTGAGTGTCTGAGTCTCCCCTCACCGACAAATGGCTCATCCCCGACAAAGGCCTCATTCTGCAACAGTATATCACTGCCCAAAAGATAGCAGAGCTACTCTTGGAAATGTTGCATCAGACTCCAAAATTCTACTATTTTCTCCAAAACACTGGCACTACCACAATTTTTCCCTCACTCTTCTTATCAATCTCCAAGTTGTTATCCATGTGCCTTGGTGTGCCCAAAGTACAGCAGCCAGTGCAGCCATCCTCCAGCCATATCAGTCACCAGGCCTGCTTTAGCTTTTGTTCTCTTGAGTTCAAGCTCTTTTCCTCACCTTTTAGGTAATCTTCTTGCTTGCTCCAGTTTTCTCCAACTTACGGAGCATTCCCCTACTGCCTCTCCCAGCTTTATGCCTCTCTTTGCCTGACTGTGCAGAATTGTACCTGGTAAAAGTACACAGCTGGGAAATTTCCAAATTAAAAATATGGATTTTGAATGAACTGAAATCTTTTTGCAAGATCATAACTTGTGCAGCAGAAAATAACTCAAGAAAAAATTCAAGATTTTTTCAATTTTAGAATATGTACTAATGTTCAAAAATGACGAAATGTTTTATTCCTTTATTGGTTTCATGTCAAACTATTGTTTTATTTTTTGTATGTATTAATGACTTATCAACCAAACTATTGCAAAAAATCGGAGGCATCCTTAATTTATTAATGTTTTGTTCCTAAGAAATAATGAAAGCTGACTTTATTGATTTCTAAACAAATATAAATAAACCTAAATTGAATAAAGCTACATTATGTCATACTGTGTGTCTATAGCACCAGGACATACTATTGACATATTATTAATAATATAACTAATATCTATACAATACAATAAAATAAATCTCAGTTGTAACAATTTTCAAAAAGTAGTTCTGAAAAAAATATAAACAGAATAAGAGGAGCTGGTCTCTCTTGTGTAATAAGACCAGCTGGGTACTTGGAGGCAGGATGGTGCCCTGGTCACTGTTAATATGTTGAATACTTCATGGGACAGGTGTTTTCTGACTGTGCTACCAACTAGTGCCAGGTCCTTCATTAAGTTACTCTTTTTATCCTCCAGACTGTTTTTATTCCTTTTAATCCTCCAGCCTGTTTTCTCACTTTTCTTTTTCTTTCTGCCTGCAGTATTTACTTTTTTTTTCTCTTTGAGACTCTTTCACTACTCACTTGTGCAACAACAATCAGTGACCTGTAAAGGTACTTTGGACTGGGACTGCAACCAAAGAACCTGCAAATAACTTCATTAAAAAATGGTGTTTTGGATCTGCCACATACTTGTTTTGGACCTCTTGAGTGAACCTCTGGTATTCCTTGTCCTCTTAAAAGTCAGGAAAATTGTGCCTGTTGAGATTAATGGATAAAAATTGTATCATCTGTCTGACGTATAAAGCACCACAATGTACAATTTTAGTGTTCAACTAAACATAAGTAATTCAAAGCAATTGAATAAAATACAAAATATCAAGCCTGTCTTTGTTTCAATATTTTGTCCTTTTCCATCCTCAAGTAACTAAAATAAACTTGGAAAAAACCCAAGCAAAGAAACAGAAATACCCCCACTAAATAAGAACTGATTAGAAAACTATGGCTAAGGGATATCAGTAGCTTTGAGTTCTTGTTTTGCTTAAAATACTGATGAGGTTTTAATGGGGAGGGATTTAAACAGACTGCAGGATACAAGTTGCTACTAGCTGAAGGAAATGAAAAACTAAAACAATCCAAATTAAAACTATTATAGTTATATATCAGCTTCTGAAAAAAGCTGCAAATTTATTAGGGTGTTTCCTGTGATGGAGACATGTGAACTTTTAAATTTTTCACTTAACTCTAGGTGAGGCTGTGAAGAAGTGAGGTTTAGCAAACACGTTCAAACGAGTGCTACCCATTACCGTGTTAAAGAAGAGAGGTATTTGATATTTTTTTTTTGCAGAAGGTGCCTGATACCCCCCTCACTCTTTTCCTGTTTACCAAAGATACAAAGTCTTCTATTTGCCCCCAAGCCTATCCTGTGTCTGGCAGCTGCCCATTCGACAGCAACATATCACAGAATCTCAGCTCTCTGCGCAAGCAAAGTGAAAGCCAAGTAAACCAAGTAAACCTTCTGGAAAGCCCTGAGCCCAGGCAGCAGGGTACAAGGAGAAGGGGGCCAGGGCCATCTGAGAGAGGAGAGTCCTCCTGCTATCAGAGGTAAAGTCCATCCATATTCATAGTGCTGCTCCTGGGCTGACTGTGGCAACCAGGGGACCTGCAGCAGCCGCCTCTCCCTTGGTACCTTCCATGAAATTGCTTTTTCACTTGGACTGTTCTGCTGAGTGATGTGGAGAGGGGGGGGGAATGGAAAATGTCATGGCCTGGTTGGGAGCTGTGGTGTAATGGTGTAAGGATGGTCTGAAGTAGAGCATCTCCAGTCTCTGTTGAGCCCAGGAAAAACACTTGAATTTTGCTGGGAGTAGATGCTTTTTAGCTACAAATCTTGATTTATGTATCTCTACATATCCATCTACATGTTTACAGATCTATTATCTATAACACAATATTAATTATTTTTTGACTATTTTTTAGTTTTGGTAGTTGGATCTATGCACTGCTTTTAAGAGGTGCTTGGCAGACAATTAAGAAGCGGGAGCCAGTGCTGCATCGCTCAGTCACGGTGTATCAGTTTCACACATCAAAAGCTTTAGCAGGAAATATTTTCTACCTTTATCTGTTGCAGCAAGAAGAGTCACATTATCTAGTCGCTCACCAACTAAATATTTGAAGATTTATGCTTTATGTAAAGTTAAAATTAATAATGCAGATGTCTTAGCTATAGCTAAGAGTTCAATATAGTAGAGGATTACACTGTCAATGTGTAATTGCAGTTGCAGCACTGCTTTTCTCTCATTATTTGTTATTTCTGAACACGGAATTCTGTGGGGTTGAATGCTGTACTTGTAACAGTTTTCCCTTCATTGTGCTTAACAATTGAAACAGTTGTGGTGCCCCAAGGACAGCTGAGGCAGGTCAGTGAGGCATGAGCAGCATCCATACCTGGAGCAGAGGAGGGACACTGGCACTCCTCTGGGCTGTACATACAGATTGCTCTGTTCCCTCCACAGGTGGCACAGCCAGGCAAGAAGGGGTGAATTGTGATTTCTTCCTGTCAGTACAATGAGTTTTCACTGTTCTCTCTTTTTTTGTATCTCCAGGCAGCAATCTTTAATTCAGGAGAGCACATAATCTACTTCTATAGAGTTAATCACCTCCATTTATGTTATTGCTTCATCTTAACAGCAATGATTATTACAAATTATTCTTTCTTCCGAGAAATTCTGGGTCTTTGAAGCTCTTTCAAGATGTGATCTGCCTGTAAGCAGGTGCAACAGGGGTGCAGCACAGCCTAAGCTTTCAAATGTCTTAGCAGTGAAAAGCCAAACTCTTTTGAAATAACCATCACTTCTTAAAATGTGAACACTCAAGTCTGGAAACCCAATCTGCTTTTATAGGGGTCATGAACTGACATCTGAAACAATTAAAAGGTTGGCTGAAGCACTGACTCACTCTTGGAGAGCACGTCAGATTATTTTACTATTTTGAGGCCACCTTCATTACAATTCTTCAGAAATGAAAGAGAGGAGCCACTCCTGCTAATGTTTTGGTTTTCTCTATGCTAGAAAACTGAAGTTGGACAGAACAGGCAGGAGCACTAAGCTGCTGTGCTGTGGCAAAAGGCACAGCCAAGGTGCTCACCAGCTGCCCTGGAGGTTGGTGGCATCTCAGAGCTTGGCACTGCAAGTGTTGCTGTGCAGTCTTGTCAGCTCCTTGTTGCTGCAGAGCTTTTTGCATGCAATCCTGGACCCACCCATGGAAAAGTAGCTTGCATGTCTCTGCACTCTGTGCCAGTACCTAGCCCTGATAAGCTCTGCTAAAAAAGGTTATGATGCTTGGTGACAGCTTCATCAGGCAAAACACTTTTATCAGAGTCTTTATGCTGCAGGCAAAAAGCTTCCCCACCCCAGGGAGCACAAGAAAATTGAGATCCTTAGGTCAGATGCAGGATTTGTATTTTTTTTTATCACTATGGCTATTCAGAGACCTGAATTTTCCCCTGTCATTGTAATGGTGAGGGGCTGGTCCGCTGGCACTAAAGCAATTTCAGGAAAAACAGAGAGCATCCCAGAGCACACACTTACACATGTGTAGGAGCAATCAGCAGGCTGCAGGGCAGCCCTTTGGGTGGCAGAGCTGTTCTCATCCAGCCATTGATACCAAAACTGCA
Source organism: Zonotrichia leucophrys gambelii (assembly GCF_028769735.1). Taxonomy (NCBI): domain Eukaryota; kingdom Metazoa; phylum Chordata; class Aves; order Passeriformes; family Passerellidae; genus Zonotrichia; species Zonotrichia leucophrys. The sequence continues at coordinate 44,997,910 of NC_088171.1, read as the reverse complement.
TTTTGTAGTCCCCCTCTGCCTGGAGGCTGACCCACGGGCTCAACACAGCCCACACAGAGACAGAAGGCACTGTGGGAGTGCTGTGCCAGGACAGCCAGACATTTCTAATCCTTTCTCTTTCCTGCACAGGCATCTAAGATGAATCCCACCAGCCAATTCACTGGCACAACAGAATATGACTACGGATACGATGAAAACACTGCTCCGTGTAACGAAGGAAACAACTTTCGCAGGTTTAATTCCCTCTTTCTGCCAATTCTTTACTGCCTTGTGTTTGTCTTCTGTCTCCTGGGAAACTCCTTGGTCCTCTGGGTTCTCCTGACGAGGAAAAGGCTGACAACAATGACTGACATCTGCCTGCTGAACCTCGCAGCCTCTGATCTCCTCTTTGTTTTGCCCCTCCCTTTCCAAGCCTACTATGCTTCAGACCAGTGGGTTTTTGGCAATGTCATGTGTAAGATAATGGCTGGCATTTACTACACAGGTTTTTATAGCAGTATTTTCTTTATAACCCTCATGAGCGTAGACAGGTACATAGCAATTGTCCATGCTCTCCATGCCACGAGGATAAGGACAGCCACTTGTGGCACAGTTATCAGCTTGATCCTGTGGCTGGTGGCTGGCTTGGCTTCTGTACCCAACGTCGTGTTCAACCAGGAGCTGGAGGTCGAGCAGGCGTTGCAGTGTGTCCCCACGTACCCCCCAGGTGACAATACCTGGAAAGTTGCTTCTCAGTTTGCAGCCAATATCCTGGGCCTCTTGATTCCCTTCAGCATCCTTGTTTGCTGCTACACTCAGATACTAAGAGACCTGCAAAAGCGCAAAAACCGTGACAAGGTCAAGGCGATCAAGATGATCTTCATCATTGTCATCGTCTTCTTCCTTTTCTGGACTCCTTTCAACATCGCGCTGTTCCTGGACTCTCTGCAGAGCCTGCACGTCATCAATGACTGCAAGGCGAGCTCCCAGATAGCGCTGGCCCTGCAGCTGACAGAAACTATCTCCTTCATCCACTGCTGCCTGAACCCCATCATCTACGCCTTTGCTGGCGTCACCCTCAAGGGCCATCTCAAAGCATTCCTTCAGTCCTGTGGCCTCGTCCTCTCCAGCCCTGCCGGAGGTGCCGGGGCTGCACACTCGTTCTCGGCACCCACCCAGCTCTCCCTGACAGCGCAGGGGTCCTGTGAGCACACCTGAGCCACCTTCTGCTGGGGCGAGGGGCTGGCCAAAGGTCTGCTGTGGTCCTGGGGGTTGTGCCACGTGTGCAGCATCCCCTGGGAGGTGCAGTATGCTGTGCCTCCTGTTGGGATACGCTGTGACCTGCCACACAAGAACTTGTGACATCGATTTCCCAAGAGAACCAGTGTTTGTGAAATGGTGACCATACATTGCCACAGAACAATTTTTAATTAAGTTTTGGAGCTCCTTTAATACACTTCAGCAAGTAGGCTGCTTCCTCTAGTATCTACTTTCTCCTCTGACAAAAGCGTCGCGTCTGCCTCACCCCCAAGTATGCTGTGCCTTGTGGACGCTGAATCTCTACATCCCTGGGACAAGTGTGTGACACCCCTCTGAAAAGTGGGAAGAGGACAGGCATGGGATTGCCTCATACGGCAAAGAGGGAATCACCTCAGACACTGTCACGGTTTTCCCTTTCCCTCAGATCCCAGAGGAAAAACCCCCTCAGCTCAGAGCCCTGCTTGTTGTGGGATGGGCCCAGGGGCAGAGCCCTGGAATCCTCGGAACTGCTGTCACCCAGAGCACCCTCTGGTAGTGATGCCTCCAAAACTAACAAAGCAATGGCTCCAGGTGTCCCCTATACTGGTCACTCGTGGAGGCTCCTACACTTGAAAACGTTGTCCTCAGAGCAGGCGGGGGCTCTGCATCACCTCTGGAGCTGTGGGAGCTCCAAATCTGTGTCTTCTGTGCTCGCTGCTAAATGTAACCATCATAAATGACCTGTAGCAAAGCAGGCTCCTTCTCTTTTCCCAAATATCTTAATTTTCTGCCATTTGAAAAATGCTTTCTTCGAATAAACATTAGCTACACCTTTTTGTCTTGGTTCTTGATAGTCTGCCTGATGACTCGCAAGCCTTGATTAGGATAAGAAAACTGAGTTTGTGTATTTTTGAGTGGGTATCACATAAATGCATCTGAAGGAATTGAGAGGCACCCTGAAGCTCTTCAGCAAAACAAGTCTTATCTCCACTTTTCTGCTAAGGAAGTTTTGTTCTCCAAATCCCAATAAAAATTCACAGGGAAAAAATATAATTTATATTTAAGTAGTATTGCTTCAAACACATTTTTAAAAGTTAATCAAGAGAACATCCGAAATCAGGGAAAACCCAGCCTGGATATTGTAAAAGATTTTCTTTTTTAAGGTAATAAAAATTTTAAATATTTTCCTAATTTTACCTTTCCTTCTGAAAATATAATTTCATATTTTTATCCTTCCTAAAAATTAAAAAAGGAAAAAAAATAACCTTGGTGCCAAAATATTCTTGCTATTAACTATATAGTATAGAAAATTCTTCTTTATTTTATTATAGATAGCATGAGTAACATTTCTAGGCTTTATTCCCCAATGAACAAGAAACGCCCTGCAACTCAATTATTATATTCTTTTACTTCTCAAAAAACTGCTGTTTAGAAACAAAGCTTTCTGTGCATTTCTGTGGGGCTTTTTGGACTGCATAGGGTCTTTAATGATTGAAAAGAAACGTGGGTCAGCATCTCAGGTCAGGTTATCTTCTCTCTGTGGCCAGATTTTGGAGTTTGGATGAAATTATTTCTGTATAAAATATTCAGTGACACTTACCATCATTTTTCCTGTAGGAAGGGACAGGCAACAGAGCTTACATTGCTTTAACTGATATTTTGAGAGGAAGGGGTAATGGAAATGTTGTTTGACCAGCCCTGACCCACTGGCACTTTCCCAATGAGCAGTAAGAGTCTCTCTAGGTTACTAGACAAGGGTCAGACTCTGGTTTCTTTCCTTTTTTTTTTTTTTTTTTTTTTTTGTGCAGCTTCTACTAAAATAATGCTCTGTGTGTGTAAGTGCAGTAGCAGAATTTAGCCCAAATTATATGTGAAGCCTTAACCAAAGGGTAAAACATGTGCTTTGCTGGGCTCACTGAAGAGTTCTCCCCCCCACTGCTGTATTTAAAATACTGGTGTTTAAGAATTCAGGAGTGTAGATCCAAGCCTCACATCCTCTGCCCAAGAACAGCCAATCTCTCACAGAGCCAGACTGCAGATTCTGAGGACACTTTTCCCTTCAGCAGGCTCCTCCTCTGTATAATGTGGCTGTGAAAAGGAATAATACGTGGAGGTATTTTGCCCCTTTTGTTGTAAAAAACAGAGACACAAACACACCCAGCATTGCCTCAAAGCACCTGTACACAGCAGAGCATCCAGAAGCATTGTGCTTCTTCTGTAAACATGAAATTTTATTTGCAATGGTTTGGATCACAAGACTTTATGCTGCTCTTCTTATATGTGATGGAAAGAATCTATGGAGACACTCAAAATGTCCAAAAATTTTTGCACTTTTACGCACCAGAAGAGTTCTGGAAAAGAACACTACGTTCTCAGAATAATAATAATAATAATGAGCTGGTAGTGCTATTTCTTCAATTATACATTTTTTTTAAGGCAGAAACTTGTCAACAACAATCTACTTTTTTCTGCAGGTGTAATAATCTTGAAATAAAGCAGGTAGCAGTTTCACTGTTTCCTCTGTTTGAAGGTTTTGACACACAGCAAAATTGGTAAAAGAAATTTTGCAATCAACTCATAACCAGATCAGTTAATTTTCATGTGCTCAGACGTTGTCAGCTGCAAATAGCACTGCAAAAGCACCAAGTCACAGTTGGGGTTAATGTCACCTAGATTTCCTGGGGCTTGATGTGATACTGTGAATATATATGCCAAAATATATAGCACAGTCTTGTTCCACTAAATTAGTAGAAATGTGATCACTGTTCAGAAGAGGAAATTATTGTCATTTGTAGAACAGATCTTCTAATGAGATGTTGCACATCCAAAGCAATTATTGTCCCTCCAGAGACCAAGCTCTATTGAAACTGTTGATAGCAGATTGCCAGTTAAACTACTGAATATCACTTTTCACATTTAGTAACACTTCCCCACTTGGTTCTGAACTGTGTTCTCTGTGTGTTCTGAAGGGCTTGAGCTTTCATCTATTGATTTTCAGCTATTGATTTTCATCTAACATGTTTCACTGACTTTTCTGTCTCATGTTTCTCTCCGTCCTTTTGTAGCCTGATGCCTGTGGCACTGTAACCTTATCCAGGTCTGACCTTACTCTACTCTTGTCAAAATGTGCACATTTTTAAAAACACCTCCCAGACCGTTACAGTAAGGGAAGCATACTAATACTGTGCAAATACTGAGCACTGACAGTTAGAAAAGCAAAATAATACATATATATAATGTGTATTGTGGTGCTATTTGTGACTCCTTCTGGCTTTTCTCCAGCCTATGATTGCCAAGTTCAGAGCTTTCACAGTGTCCCTCAGTTCTCTTCACTTACCATGGGATAGCCCAAACTTAAGAAGGTGTGAGACTGAATTTCAGATGTCCTCCATTTTGCCCACCCCCCACATTAGGGTTATGAGAAATCTGCCACATGTTTGAGAACCACCACTGAATTCAGTGTGGCAGGATACAGCATTCATTAGGAAATTCCATAATATTTCTGGGGCTTGACATCAGAGTTAAAAAGATCCAGGTAAGAAGTATGTATTACCTCCTTCTCTTATTTAGTTTCCAGTTATAAAGGATAGTTGGAATAGCTAAAATCAATAACATTGCTCATTCGTGGCCACACACTGTAACTATTTGTAGTCCTTACACCAGTACCTTGGCTACAGAAACACACCTCACACCACCTTCTGCCTCATACCTTGTGTGGGTTTTGCTCTTCTTAATTAGAAATATGTTATAACCAAAATACATTATCCAGTGCAAACTCCAAATGCTTTATTAAATTAACCCAGAAGTGAGATACAAAACTTTCTGTGGTTTGCAATTTCTGCTGAAATGACCTCATAATGCCACTGAGTTCCGAAGCGTGCCTAACTATAACTTTCTTTAAGAACCCCAAAATCTCAGAGGTCTGCTCACCTCTCTGGTTGCCCTTAGATGACTCCTGTGCCCAGCTGCTTGCTCTCGCTCTCTCTCTGTCAGCAGTTCCTTTCCTTCTCTTGGCCTGAAGAGGAGAATCAGGTGTCCTCCCTCATCCATCCCAGTGCACTGCAGTGTCAGCTGGCCAGTCCAGTCTCTCCCCCTAGTGACTCAACCTGTTCTCTTCCCTCACACTGATTCTCAAGCTAGCTGACAAACTGTTTTCACTTGTCACAGTGTCCTGACACAGATTCTCCAGGCTGTATTTTATGTCCAGAACCTTTGGCACTGATTTTTTTAAGCTTCTTTGTCAGGCAGAGAAAATGTTAGGTTATACCTCAGGAGAGACTCCCTGATTTCAGATTAAAACCACAAAGGCTGGGGTGGCTTAGACTTCTCTGAAAGTATTTTCAGTGAAATGTGTGGAGGGAGGGAAGTTGGAAGTGTCAGTGGTGAGCACCTGTAAGCATTTAATGTTTCATGCATTTTAACATATGAACAACTAGGAGATAAGAAATGGTCCCTGGACAGTGTGAAAAACAGTAATAGACAGTGAACTTCTCCAATATCCAGTAGTATTGAAAATAGTGTCACTTGATGAAGTCTTGTAAAATGGAGCACCAGTGTACAAGGTTAACTCCCCAAACAAACAAGCCAGTGATAGGTTTTGAGATTTCAGGTGAAACCAAGTGCACTTTAGGCAATAAAAATACTTTTTTTTTTCCTTAGGATTCATGTAGGTGTTTATGTAGGTGTTTATCTCAGCATACTTCAGTACAACTGAGGCAGAATTATCAGTTTTCCTTTAAATTATCTTACATAGGTTTTCGTTGAAGTTATTTTCATCACTTACTTGTGGTTTGCTTTCATCTTAAAGCTTACACAATCTTTCCAAGAAGAATGACAAAATAGTTTGCACATGCTAAATATAAAGCAACTCCTGCAATGTGATCTGAGAGCTTTACAAATACAGATGGACTTGGCTTCCTATCACTCTTGCTGGGACTGTTTTGCACAGTGGCACAAACAGCCTATCTAGAAGCATTCAACTGACTGCAGGTGTGAAATATCTCCCTTATGACAAAGCTGTAAGCTAGCTCTTCCATTCCCATTATGAGACAGCAATTAGTACTGTCTTGAAATTAAAAAAAAAATATATAAAGAGGATACAATCTACCACAGTACAGAAAATATCACAGTTATCCTCTTTTGGATCAAGGATGGAGAAGAATTTGAAGTCTGTAGTACCACATCCTCTATGTATGGTTAGTTTGCTGTGGACTGTGAAAAAAGATTTGATGGCTTATCTGAAGCCCTGTGTATTCTTCTGTTTTCTCTATAGAAGTTACAAAGGAAGTGGTCTCTCCACCCATAAATAAAACATGCCAGAAGATGACTGACACCAGATTCACTATGTGTGTAAGTTGGTGTAGTGTGGCTCCCAAGCTGGCTTCAAGCTGCTGGACTGTCCCTGGGGAGTTTTCTCAGAACACAGCAGGGTCTCCCAGGTAGGTGCACAGGAGTGTGAAGCCAGCCTCTGAGAAGACTGCAGGCTATTTGGAGCCATTTGTGTCTTTCAGGTTCCATTTCACTGATCAGTCCTGCAGATACCTGAGAAACAAAATCAGGGAAGGCTTCCATTTCAGAGATGCCAGGTCCTGTGCCACAAATAATGCTGGAATCTGCAGGCTTATCACAGGACAGGCACAAGTTTCATCAAGGGAGTGAGACACTTAGAGCTGATTTTATCCTACTCACCCCAGAATAACTAATTCTAGCATACAAATTAAGCACCTTCCCTTTCCACTCACACTAAGATCTTCATAGATAGCCTCCGCTGTTGTGATCCTCATGTTCCAAGAATCAATGTGAACACCAAGAACCAGCAGCTACAACAGATGAGAACCCTGCTCCAGCACAGTACTTTGCTTTGGAGAAAAGCAGTTTACAAACCAGGTTCCACAAATTAGTGGGTGCTGGCAAAATGGACATAATTGTACTGCTTCACCTCATAAATGTGTTAAGAAGGCAAATACAGTAATAACTGTGAAGGACTCAGAGGTTAGCCTGATAGAATCAGAGACATGATCATGAGAGAAAAGCAAAATTCTGCAGTTCAAGAAAGGCCTGGATAATGTGCATTAAATAGGGCCTGCTCCTGCACTGTGGTGAAGAGCAGTAAAGATAACCCCAAATAACCAGTCCCTCAGCTGGGAGGGTGCATTCTGCAAACTGAGCCAAGAATTGCAGTGGGGGACTGAGCACCTCAGTGTTTGTGAGGAGAGGTTCACAGATCGCATTGATACGTCCTTGTGTCATTCTTCTGTGAGTAATGCAGAATATCTTAAGAATATATAGGACTCCAAGTTTACTTACATCTCTGTTGCCAGGTCTTACTCTCCAAGGCTCCGTGAAGTGCCCCAAAGCTGTAAGGAAGTATTGTGACACCTGAGCAGCTAATGGCAACTTGCATAAGCCACCAATAGAAACTGTTTTCCTTTTATGTTCCTACCCTCCCTCCCCCACCAAAACACAGTTTTAGAACACCTGCATGGGTATGAAGATGTAGAGAAAGAGGAGGACAGGCTTTGTCACAGACATATTTTATGAAAAATCCTTCTGCTAGGATCTTTTCTCCTGAGAAGCTGAGAGGCCTCAGAAACGAAATGTAAACAATAATTATCTGCTGCTGTGGAATGCAACAGGTGCATCTTTGATTGTTTTTAATTAATGGCTAACCACATGGCTAATCATGTGGTTGTTTTTAATTAATGACTAACCATAGTCCAGCTATCTCGGACTCTCTGGTCAGTCACAAGATTTTATTATCATTCCATTCCTTTCCTTTCCTTGCTAGCCTTCTGATTAAATCCTTTCTTCTATTCTTTTAGTATCGTTTTAATATATAATTTTCTTTTAATATAATATATATCATAATAAATCAGCCTTCTGAAACATGGAGTCAAGATTGTCATCTCTTCCCTTGTCCTGGGACCCCTGCAAACACCACCACAAGGCTTTGCAGCTTTACTTCTGTGCCATGATAGGCAGCACATGCAGTTTTCATGGGCATGAGCAGAGTACAGTCTTCATAGTGCCATCACAAATGTATTCCAGCCTCTGGGTGCATCACCACCTGGGCTGGTCTTTAGATCTACCTTTGATCTATTCTTCTTCAGCAATGGGAGTAGACAGCATTACCAGGCTTACCGGCTAAAACATCACCTTGGCCCCAAGGAATGGCAAAACAAAAATGTTTTTTGATTTTTGATGAGAAACTTGATGGTTTCTCATCACCAAAAGCCCTGAAGTATTCATTCAAGTTACTTGAAAGTTTTGCCAGAGCACAGGCTGGCTGTCTGTTCTGAACTTGTTGCCTAAGGCTGTTTATATCATTAAAGAGAGCTCCCAACATTAGGTGATTCATTCCAGCCTAAGGTGGAGTAGCTTAAATCAGCTTGCCACCCTCTGCAAATACCTACCTCTGTCCCTTGACTAGAGAAGGAGCCCTTGGATTAGCTAGCCAACTACCAACTAAGGGTGGGAGAGAGATGATTCCTGCAGCCTACACCTTCCAGTTTGGAGGAATTGGGAAAGAATTCCCTACTAACAGACCTTGCAAAGGTCTGCTCTGTGCTCGTCCTTGTGCTCAACCAAAGTTGCCACATGGCCATCCCTGTAAACTTGAAGACAGTCAGCAAAAGGTCTGATGTGAGCTGCTGTGGGTGAGGGTGCTCGAGAGGAATCTGCAGCACAGGTCGCAATCAAGATATTTATTGGATTCCTCTTTTAGCACAAAAGATCTGCTTCATTCATTTAATCATAAAAAATGGCTGAGGCACTTTGGAAAATAACTCCCTCAGAATGCGCCTTCCCTCGTGCTGTCCTGCTTGGCCTGAAATTCTTGAACAGGCTTTGACACAAGGACTGAAGTCAGCATTTCTCCTTCCTTGGAAAGCCTAGAAAATGAGATGAACTGCAAGGCCATCTCTTGTCCTTGCTACAGTCTACCTGGCATATAGCTGAAGACCAGTCATTTCTATTTAGGGAATCTGGGTTGTAATATTACCAATAGTTTTGCCATTAGTGACCTGTCTCCAGCATCCCTTTTCCTCCACAGGAAAAAATACTTCGTCAAGAAAAAAGGAAAATTATTTCAGTGCCTTCAAGTGTATCCCCACAGCCTGACTTCATTGTCCACAAAACATTGTATTATTGTCACAAAAAGCTAGTCTACTCTTACATTCAGTAACTGATGGAGTAATATAAGCACATTTGATTCCCTTGCTTTAGTTCTCTCAGTGGTACTGTTGTGACAGCTTGTAGAAAGCTCAAGATGAAGTAAGACAGTTTTGTTGCAGATGTTCTTCATTCTTTTTTGATTCTTCCCTTTGGTCCAGCAGCACTTCCCTATTTCTAGAATTTCAATGGATTAGCATGCCGAAGTTTCTGTACTCTTTTCTTACTGTTCATTCTAATTTTTAATGAAGATGGAGAACCTAATTTTAAATGGAAATCTTCTCCTGGCAATGTCGCTGACTTTGGGAGACTTTTCTCCCACTGCTTTCTCTGCTTGTATCTCTTAGGAAGTTATATGAATTAGTTAATGTTTATAAAGCCCATTAAACCCATACAGGAGAGATACTATGAGTAAATTCATAGAAATTAAGTCTGAGAAATCCTCTAGTCCTTTTGCAATCACTTCTCACAGGCCATGCTTTCTAGACCAATAAACACAATTTCTTTCCTCTGGATTTCTTCGGAGTCTCAACATGGCTGAAAAAGACATTTTCAGGGGGTTCTGTCTTTTGTAACAGGCTCTATCCTCTAGATAATGATAGTAATTTGGCTACAGGTCAATATGTAGTCACAGGTGCTTAAAATTAAGTGCCTGATATGAAATGTTGCCTTTCCTTTGAATATGTCTTCTTTTTTTCTCCTGTATTTTAATCTTGCTCAAACTTTTTGAAGCTTCAGATTATTTGCATTAGCATTTTGGAAAGACACCATTCCTGATTTTCAAAGATTAGAGCAACAGGGGCTCAGGCAGCCTGAAAACACTTGTCCACTTGTCTTCAGTCTAAGCACCCACAATGGGAGCACAAAGAATTAAAATTCTTTCCAAACAATATGTGCAAAACCATGCTTTTGTCCTCAAGTTAAAATACACTGGTCAGTCAGGAGTGATTCATTCACCACCACAAGCATCCACCAAACCCATTATGCCAAACTCAAAACTGCTGTTTACCCCCCAGGTTATGAAAATAGAACAGAGGTCTTCCAAGGAAGACTTCTCCTGTGATCTTTCCTCAAACTAATTGGGGTTTGATGACTCCAGAAAGACTCTGAGCAAGGCAGAAGGAAGCCCCAGTTTCACAGGACAGGGAGAGAAGAAGTCAAGGACTAGTCAAGGACCTCTGCTATTCCCAAAAGATTACACCCATGCAAAGACCCTGGACAGTGCATTGCAAAGGAGTTTCTCCCTTAAAAGCCAAGCCCCTTCTTGGTGACACCCTTCATTTTCACCAGGCAGTGAAAATGAAGTTCTTTAGGCAGGATTTTGTATCCTGAAAGCCAATTAATTTCTTTACCAGGCATAGCAGTTCATAAAAGATGAAACATGCAAACGAGACTGCTGAGCTAGCAGCCTGTACAGTGAGTAGGAAGACATGTCCTGAGCTGTAAAAAAGAATTTCAAATTCAGGCAGCAACACAGAGGGAGATGGTATAGAATGGAAATATGTCTTGGGTCTCCCTGTTATCCACTGTGTCACTGTAGAGAAGGCACTTTCTGCTCAGGCTTGAAAGTTTTCAATGGTTTTCTGTCTGCACTTACAGCAAAATCTACACAGTCGCTTCCCTTATGTGATTCCAGCCATCACATCCCTCTTCCTGAGTGCTTAGGCACTCTTTCTGAAACAGCTTTATGAGTCTCTTTTATACTCCCTGTAACAGAGGTGATCAGGTTATATATCGCTGGGTTTATTGAAATAAATTTTTTAAGAAATGAAAAAATCCAGCTATAACTGTAGCACAAACCAGTCTTAATGATTTTCATATATACTTTAGGTAAGCACTCTACAGTCTTAGAGAGAATGGTCAAGAGCTGCTGCCAAAAGAGTGCAAATTTGAAATAATTAGCCTTGCTATAAAATTGAAAAAGACTCCATAAGGAGCAGAGAAGTGGTCATATTATTCATAAATCCTGTTTTATAATGATCTAGGGGACCCAGTGAGATGCATCCCAGAGTCCTGAGGGAATTGGTTGACAGTAGTTGCCAAGGCCCTCTCCATGATATTTGAAAAGCCATGGCAGTCAGGTGGAGTCCCAGGTGAAAAAGGGAGTTGCATCTTTTTTTTCCAGTCTCTTGGAAAAAGGGAGGTACATTGCACCTATCTTTAAAAATAGTAGGAAGGATGGCCCTGGGAACTACTGACCTGTCAGCCTCACCTCTGTGCCTGGGAAGAACATGGAACAGATCCTCCTGGGAGCTGTGCTAGAGCATGTGGAGGGCAGGGAGCTGATTCAGGACAGCCAGCACTGCTTCACCAGGGACAAGTCCTGCCTGACCCACCCAGTGGCCTCGTGTGATGGAGTGACTGCAAGAGTGGCCAAGGGAAGAGCTATGGATGTTTTTTATCTGGTCTTCTGAACAGCCCCCACAACATCCTTCTCTCTAAGTTGGAGAGAGGCGGATTCAATGGGTGAATTGTTATATAGATTAGCAAGTGGTTGGACCGTCCTGTCTGGAGGGAAGCTGTCAATGTCTCAGAGTCCCAATGGACATCAGTGACAAGTGGTGTCCCCCCGAGGTCTGTACTGGGACCAAGTGCTATTTAATATCTTTATTATCAAAGGGACTGAGTGGACCCTCAGCAAATTTGACACCAAGCTAAGTGGGGCTGCTAACACACCTGAAAGATGGTATGCCATCTGGGGGGCTGGACAAGTTTGATGTGAGGTCTAACATGTCCAAGTGCAAGGTCCTGCACCTGGGTTAGGGCAATCCCCAGTATCAGCACAGGCTTGGGGTTGAACTAATAGGGAACAGCCCTGGGGAGAATCCCTGGGGAGCTCATGGATAAGAAGCTGGACATGACCCAGTCCGGCTTCCCAGAAAGCCAAATGCATCCTGGGCTGCATCCAGAGCAGCGTGGCCAGCAGGGCAAGGGAAGGGATTCTGCCCCTCTGCTCTGCTCTGCTGAGACCCCACCTGGAGTGCTGTGTCCAAGTCTGGGGTCTCCAGCATGGGAAGGGTATCAAACTGTTGGAGCAAGTCCAGAGGAGACCACCAAGACAACCAGAAGGATGGAGGACTTTTCCTGTGAGAAAAGTCTGAGGAAATTTGGTTTGTTCAGCCTGAAAAAGAGAAGACTTCAGGGTGATTTAATTGTAGACTTCCAGTGTCTGAAGGGAGCCTCCAAGAAAGGAGAGGAACCTTTTACAAGGGCATGGGGTGACAGCATGAAGTGCAATGGATTCAAACTGGAAGAGAGTAAATTGAGATTAGAAGTTTCCAGAGCAGGTAGAAATACTTATTGACATGAGAATGGGATTTTATTGAACCAGCCAGTCTTAACCCTGTAGAGATGGAGTAGAATAAGCTGGAGCAGAATAAGCTGGCACCCATAAAGTCTTCATCCACCAGATTTGACCTCATCCTGGAAACCAAGCTTTTTCAGGGTAGAAGAAACTTGCCCCCCTTTTGCAATATGTCACAGGAAGTGCTGTTTCCTATTTTCACATAAATGTTCGTTCACAAAGAAGAAGCACCCACAGTTAGACCAGCTTGATGAAACAGTGAGTAGCTGATTTTTTTCCCTTATCTTTCCATCTAAGTGTATGTATGTTTAAGATTAATTATCTGGGTGGGGAGTCACTGTGCCTAATGACAATGGCAGTAGAGCTGACATTGAAGCAGAGATAATATATTTGGGAAAAATTGGGTCTTGTAACTAGCTAAAGCTAAATGTAAAAGCAGACAATTCAACTGGACAATTGGTGTAGAAAATGATAACCTGTTTTTGTACCAGAAACGTATTGGATCTTGGTTTTGAAGCAGTTCCAGGAGACTGATAGCTTGAAGTTGCATTCTGCTAAGGATAAAAATTGGTCAGAGTTGAAATCCTTCATGTTTAACTTAAATGCTCCATATCTAAATCACATCTTGCTCTGTCAGATGCAGTTGGCAGGAGTTCTCCATCCCTATCCTATCCTATCACATGGTTTCTCTGTATTATTCAAAGATTTAATCTGTTAAAAGTGTTATTTCATTGTAATTTTTTAAAGGGATATTATGACTGGGTCCTCTTTTTAATGTGATGTCTATGAGTCACCACAGTAGAAAGTTTTTACTCCATACCTCAGTTGATACCTTGATATCTCAACAAGATATCAGTTTTATACCCAGATGGCAATTTTTGTTAATGAGGTTTTACATTAATAAAAATCGTTAGTACTACCCTGGGATTTTTCTACTCACACACAAGAAAAGGTGAGCTCCTCTGCTTGTATATTAGCAAAAAAACTACAACAGCCTACAAATTCTTTTTAATTTTTTTTTACATTCCTGGGAGAATTGCACTGTCATTTGCCTGGAACAGCTGGCAGCAACAGAGCAGGGGGCTTGAATTGCTTGACCCTTGGAGCAATAACAGGACATCACGTGATCCTATGGCATATGCTGGCAACCTCCACTCCAAGCTATTAGCTTTCCATTTTGTACTTGAGTTCATCCTCAGAATGGTTGTGACTACAACTGCTGCCTGAACTTCTCCAAATTCAATGTTTTATCAGATACTGAAAAACCCCCAAACCACATCAGAGCAAAAAAACCCCTAACAGACATACTAGCACAGAAGTTAACTTACCCAAGAGAAGAGCCTATATACTCATTTACTCATGATTTGGAGGAAGATACTTAATCTATGTCTCAAATTTCTCTTTCTCAGAACGCTAATTTTCAGTGCTTATGATATTCTTTTACTGCACATTTGTTTAGGTAAGAACACATCCTCCTTCTTTTGTCTTGAGGCCTGAGACTGACTCTGTTTAACTGCAGAAAAGCTCAGAATTTTTGCCAGACTGTGTTTCTGGTTTAGCTGGGGAACATAAACAATCAGATCCTGAGGGCTCACAGAGAGTTAAGCCTGCACTTTTCAGCCCAAAATATATTTTACTTTCAAAGTTTTGCAGTGCAGAAAAAACCCATCAGCTAGGAGGCAAGTAATTCTGAATGTTTCTAATGCCCAGCTGTTAGAAAAGAGGAAGAGGTTTCCCAGGCAAAGTTTAATTTTGGAAGGGGCTCTTTACCCAGTCAAATCCTAGAAAGAAATCCTGTGGTCACTACCATATGAAAAGTTGTTTTTTGAGGGAAACTATCAGTTTAGAGTCTTACGCAGAGTATTTAGTTTACATTTCCATCTTTTCATTCATCTTTCCTGGTAACTCAGGAAAAGTTCTTACTTTTATGCTTGCTCCCCAAGCAAGTGCAGGTGTTTGTGCATAGATTTCTCTGCACTTTTGCTCCTCCTAGAAAGTCAAAGGCAAAGTTAAAGAGGTAGAGCAGGAAACACTGGGTACCCTCTTGCAGAGCCTGCTGCCAGAATATGTGGTATTATTTTTTGTTATTTAAGTTTCAGTATTACTCAGTGTTATGTTGCACTTCTCTCTCTTCAAAAATGCCCTAGATGCTGCTGACACATACTTTTAAGCTGACTACAAGTCATTAAGCAATTTCTTTTTCTGTGTGCCAAATGTTGGCATTTGTGAAAGAAGGAGAGTGAGGGTGAGGGCAGTAGCACTGTGTTACCTGCTCATACATTTCTAAAGAGAAATCTTTTCTTAAATTGAAAAAAGATGAAGGGAATTTTAGGAAGGTCATTTGGTTTTGAGATAAGGAGCTCTATTCACGCACAGATGCTCTTGTAAGTAAGTTGTAGTTACTACGAGTTCTGGTTTCTGAGGGGAAGCTTTGTCCAAATCCCCTCTAGACCACAGCAGACTCATTGGGCTGTGACAAATGTCATCCCTGAATAAGTAACTGCAGCAACTCAGGAGCTGCTTTGCTTCAATGACATGACAATATCCTGTCTGATAATCCTGCCAGCACCTAGACATCTTCTAGCTAAAGTGACACTGTAGATAGCAGCTAATGCTCAAGAGCTTATGAGGCTCCTCCCAAAGCAGCCAAAATACAGAAATCTGGAAAGACTTCAGGGCTGCACCTTCATTACAAGAATCTCTGATATTGCCGTAAGTGCAGCTTTGTTAAAACTTAGAGAAATGAAATTACATTTATTTGGGCTCACAAATTTACAAGTATTCAGCGAACCAAATTTTATCTCATCTAAGATGTAATTCAATGTTCTTTGCATGAATTTTTTTTTTCAGGGTCCTGGTATTTGGCCCAATGCTTGGCTAAACCTCTCTGTATCCAGCTTCTTTGGCAACTCAGAACACAACCAGTCCTCCAAGGGGAAACAGCTGTAGCCTCTTATTGGACTGTTCATGAGTTTAGATACTCTTACATGGTTAAACACATGATAAATTAGTAAGTTCTCCTCTTATATGTCTACCTTAACCTTGGCATGTTGCCTACTTTTGCAAAAATCATTCAGAATTTCTGTTAGCAAACAAAATTACTCTCTTCATGCAGAAACAGTGGGATTGTGGTCAGAACAGGGGGCACTGATGGCCACATGCAGTATAGAAAATTCAAATAATTAGGACTTTCTGAATATTCATGTGTAGTTTTGGACAGAAATAAAAGGAAATGAAATAAGTAAATACAAGTTCTCAAATCAGAATTGCTCCAATTATGTTTGAACAGCAGAAGAGCAGAGATAAACCTGGAGATCTCTTTGCTGTAGCACACTTATTTCAGAAGACATCTAGATAATCTAAGAGCCAAAACCAGATATCATGTCAAGGGCTACAACTTCTGCAGAAGATGCTTCTTTCTGCACAAAAATGAAAATGGGAAATATGATTAGAGATAAATGAAAAAAATTAAAATCAAGTGCAACCAGTAATAGAGTTTTTTATCCAAGTCAGTTTTCTAGAGTTCTTTGTGATTAACGCTGCTTGTGTGCAAAAGAGAAACATTTTTTAAAAAGCATCTCAGAAAATATTTGCAATATTTTTTGCTTGTTTTGAAAAGGAGGACCATACAAATACTGTGAGATTTCCTACCAGGTCAGAGCCAGTGAATAAAACAACCTCAGCACAGTCTGTCTTTCTAGGGTCAGTGTCAGTTGTACAGGGCAAGAGCTAATATGTGATGGTGGGAAGGTGAGCTTGGTCTGCCTGAGATGGACTTACATTTCTTCCCAGCAGCCCTTATGGTGATGTCTTTTAGGTTTGTGAGCACAGTTGAGACAGGTGACCCAAAGTGACCAAAAGGATATTCTGTGCCATAAAACATCACACTCAGGAATAAAACTAGGAGCAGAGGGAATTTTTTTCCAGAGTAGGTATTGCTCAAGGACTGCATCTGCCTGCTTGTTGAACATGGCAAGCACTCCTCTCTGTATTTATTACCTCTTGCAGGTTTTTTTCAGTTTAATTTTATTTTCAGCTTTTTCTCAACCTGCAAGTTTCATTTCTTCAGCACTTCTGATCCTGCTGTGTGGAAGTGAGTGGGTTGACCAGATGGGGCCTTAGTTGCTGGCTGGGCTCAACCCTTCACAGGACACAAGGCTTGGACAGCAAAGGAGACAAATCTGTAGGGAGTCAAACTTCAGTTTTGTTGCTCCCACAATTATTTCCTCCTGGTGTTACTACTCAAAATAAATTCCAAACTTTGAAGAAAATAAAAGTTACTTTCTTTTTATACAGATACAAAGATTCTACAAGGCTAAGTGCACCAAGGCAGGTTTAGATCAAATATTAGGAAAAAATTCTTCACTGAAAGGGATATCAAGCTCTGGAACAGGTTGCCTGGAGAAGTGGTTGAGTCACCATCCCTGGAGATATTTAAAAGCTGTGTAGATGTGACACTTAGGGACATGATTCACTGGTGGACTTAACAGTGTTAAGTCAATGGCTGGACTCAATGATCTTAGAGGTACCTGTCTGTCATGAAGTGTCTGATAAAAGCAGTCATAATGGCACAGGAAGACAGAGCAGCCCTTTAAACAGACAGCAAGTAGCTCTCTCTGAGTGGCTACCAAAGGCGTTGATTGCATTTCCTCATTAAGTGAGCAGAGAGCACTTTTAGTCCTTCTGACACTTCACAAAATCCTCTGCCCAGCTTCTCATGGGACACACAGGAATTCTTCTGTATTCTTCTGGGGTCTGTGAGAAGACAGTAGTCCTGAGCTTTTCAGAGATCAAGTTAAACAAATCTATGCTTCTGCATCTGGCTCACAGTCCTACCAGAGTCTTGGGAAAAGGGGAGGCTTTGGGTATAGGGGAAGTCCAGTCCCTCCAACCATCCCAAAACCAAAACAGAAGGGACAGAGGGTTTGCACAACCCTTGCACTTCCTCATTGTTGCCTTACTGGAAACACTGACTGACAAAGGGTGAAGAACAGCATCACATGAAGAACTGTAGTGCACACTCTTAGCCACAGCCATATCGCTGCCTTTTGCCTTTGTGCCCCCTCCAAGACACTCTACCAATCTGAACTTTGCAACTCCTGAATAAGGCTGTAAACAACTACTGAAACAAGGAATCAAAACTCCTTACATCCCCAAACAGCAGTGGAGAGGCCTTTCAGCAAACAGGAAGATGCCACAACAGAAACAGGTATTAGAGGCCACTCCAATGGAAACTCTTTTGCATAGTTTGCGAAGGTCTTTGTCTGTTCTCTCCACAGGACCATGAACCAATTTCATTCCAGAAGTAGCTGAAACCAGCACGCTTCCACTGCCTACACCTGCCCTAGGCTCTGTGAAAGACCCAGTGTTTGCCATTTTAACCCAGATCAACACTGCCAACTTTCCACTCTTCAACACCCACAATAGCACAGGTAGATATGTTTAATACTGTCCTACTTCCCACAGGCATTAAGGCTCCCAAAATGTCACTTGAAGCAACCCAAGGAAGTGCTTGAAGTCAGCTGTTTTTCACCCATTTCACAGTGCCTTTGCAGGCACGATTTACACCTGACCAATGGCTGGTCCTCCATGGGTAAGGGCTACAGGATGGACCAGCATGATGAGCAGGTAGCCAGATCCCAATGAGAAGCAAGACTATGCTCTGCAGGCCAGGCACAGTGCTCTCCTTGCCTTCCTGGCTTTCTACACTCCTCTGGAAAGCCGCTGATGAGAACAAGAGCCCCAAACTACCCACAACTCATAAATTCATCCATCCTCTCCCTCTGGATCAGGCAACTGACAGGCTCTACTGAGGAGGAAAAATGCACATGACAGTGTACACATGGGAAACGACACACTTCCAACATGCAACAGTGTGACTCCCCAGATGTATAGATGGGTTTCCTGGGAGCTGTGCAATTTCATTCTCTTTCACACCTTGACATTATAATGCTTGTGTGCTCATCAACAAAACTCATTTCAGATGAGAAGATCACCATGTTTCATTCTCTTCACTGCTAAACTTGGAGATTCTTCTAGTTTAATGGTCTTTTATTCCTTTCCAGACCAATACACCATGGGAAATGAAACCACAGACTACATGGACTGGTCAGTGACAACAGAAATAGACTATGGCGATTCGGCACCATGCATGGGAACTGAGGAAAAGCACTTTGCAGCAAAATTTTTGCCACCTCTTTATTCTTTAGTGGTGATATTTGGCCTGACAGGCAACCTGCTTGTTGTCCTTATCCTGGTCAAATACAAGAGGCTGAAGAGTATGACTGACATCTACCTGCTCAACTTGGCAATTTCTGATCTGCTGTTCGTGTTTTCTCTCCCCTTCTGGGCTTATTACGCAGTTCACGACTGGATTTTTGGGGAGGCGCTCTGTCGAATTCTGTCAGGTGTCTACCTCCTTGGCTTCTACAGTGGCATCTTCTTCATAATCCTGCTGACCCTGGACAGGTACCTGGCCATAGTGCACGCGGTGTTTGCTTTGAAGGCCAGGACAGTTACCTACGGCATCCTCACCAGCGTCGTCACCTGGGCTGTTGCTGTTTTGGCTTCTGTGCCTGGGGTACTATTTCAGAAAACTCAGAAGGAAAGTATAGGCTATACATGCAGTGCTCATTATCCAAGTGATTCCATGATAAATTGGAAGTACTCTTTTATTCTAAAGATGAACATCCTGGGACTTATTGTTCCAATGCTCATTATGATTTTCAGTTACTCACAAATTCTAAAAACATTGTTGAGATCCAAAAATGAGAAAAAACAGAAGGCAGTCAGACTTATTTTTGTAATCATGATTTTTTACTTCATCTTCTGGACACCATTCCATATTTCTTCTTTTTTGCATGCATTTCAAAATCCACTATTCACCCCAACTTGTGAACTTCAAAGTCAGCTGGAGAAAGCAATTCAAGTTACAGAAACAATCTCAATGATCCACTGTTGCATTAATCCTGTGATCTATGTATTTGTTGGAGAAAAATTTAGGGCATATCTTTATATCTTTTTCCGAAAGCAAGTTGCACCTCACCTCTGCAAAAAATGTCCAAGTCTGTATCGTGAAAAGTTGGAAAGAGCCAGTTCCACATTCACACAATCCACTGCGGAGCACGACATCTCTACTGGACTGTAAAAGTACATCAGAACATTAATTAATAAATTTTGCATCACTTGCTTTGCCTTAAGGAGTGGCACATCCTTAAGGCATCCTGGGTCACATCAAGATTTAAATAGGGCCCAGACAAATATGATGGTGCTTTTTTACAAAAATCTATCCACTGAGGTTTATTGAGAGGGGAATACAATATTGACAAGTCTAAGGGGTAATAAGATCACAAGATCCTCCTGGGACCATTTAACTCAAGAATTTTTTTGTTCTGCCAATAGTGCAGTCATTTTTAAACATAATCCTTTAACAGCTATTACTAAGTTATAGCATTTTGGTTTTCGCTTTTTAATTTTATGTCTGCCATATCACCATTCAGTTGCTTTTTTCCAAATAGTGGTTTTAATCAGCAACATTGTGATTTTTGTGGGTGCAATTCTTCAAGCAAGTTTACTGACTGTACAACAAGACAATGATGCACTCCTAAAAAGTGTGAGCTTGCTTCTGACAATTCATATCCCTCCAAGAAAAAAATAAAACAAAACTAAACTAAACCAATAAGGGCCCTTCAGTAAAGATCTGCAAGACCTGAATGAAAATTACCTTGGTGTGTGAAATGCAAGTTTCTGTATGATCAAAACATCAGGACCCTCTGAAGGATGTGAGCACAGTACTGAGAGCAAGCCTCCCTAGTTCTGGACAGGTAAATCATGTGCAGAAGAAGAGTTGACACAGCAACACATTACACTGGTGCTCAGGTTAGGCTCCTGCATGGGAAAAACATGCTCTTCACATGCACAGCAACTCTCCCTTTTGGGATACGCTTCTAGGAAGACAGTGGCCTTGGAACTGCAAAATCAGCCACTTCCAGACAAGGCATATCTTCCTACCTTCCCGGGAGAAGAGTGCCTCTTGCCAGCTGGTGCCTCAGTGAGACCTGCATGCTGATTGAAGACTCGAGACCCTTGGCCTTCTGGTGTACAACGGCCATATATTTATTCCACCATTGAGAGCTTCCCTGTAAAAGAAAGGAATTCTATGGACATGGAGTTAGCAAAGAAGAGGAAGAAGGAGCATAGTAGAGAATTTCCTACTTCAAACTGTAAAGAAGTGCAGGTGAGCACTCCTTACGCAAGTGAGCTGGCCTTCTGGTTTTTTTCCCTTTACTTTGGAAGGGCACAGCTCATGTGTGCAAGGACTTGCTCATGAAAATCTGGAAGGGCAGGTTCAACTAACCTCCAGCAAGGACACCAGAGGGAATTCCATGCTACTTAAGGTCAGGCATGTGATGTAGATGCCTGAATTAACAGCAAATCTCTTCAAGGTCCCTCAGTGGTCAGTAGAGAATAAGAAGTGCCTGAGCCAGAAGCAGTCATGGGATTTAGTCTCAGGGGAAGATTAACTGTCCAACTGTGGAAGGAACCTGAAAATGTCAGCCTCTTAATTTGGCTATCAGATGCCTTAATCTAGGTGGTGCAAATATTCTTCTTGCTATTGCCTTAAAATGCCTGGGCACTGCTTCTGTTTGTTAGCTTTTATCCCATCAGCTATTGTATCCTTGTGAGGTTAATAGCCACTATTAACCTCACAAGGTTATCAAAGACCAAACTATCCTCACAGTAAACTTTCTGGTGTAAAAATAGTAGTTTTTCTTTCTTTCCTGCTTTCTTTACTGAAACAATGTGAAAGCACCTTTTTCATTTTAAAGCATAAATTAGTTCAGTGCAATACAAATCTGACTGTAACAGTGATATTTCTATTGCTGTGTTTAACTGTAAATCCTTCTCTTGTTGGAATTAAATTTCTTCCTGTTTTCATGTTAATGCAGTGAAATTATTAAAATCAGTGTCTGGAAATCGGTGTATACTCATGTTTTCTTCTGTAAGCAAAAGGGCATTGGCTCTGCTCTCAGAGTGGAGATGAGAAAAAGACAAATGGGCACTTGCAATACCACACTGCAAACCAAGGAAACACAGAAGTCCAGAAGATTTTGCAGCTGGCCCAGCTTTTATCCATCATCAAACTTCAGAAGAGGGACATACAATAGCTTTGGAAAAAGTCTGGAGCCACAAATTTTAAATTAGTGACATTTGGAGAAAGAGGTTTGTGTGCGTTATAAACAGAGTGGCAATAAAAGATGTCACTAAATTAACATTGGGATAAAACCAGGATTCTCCATAGATTCTCTGCATCAAATTATAGATCTCCTTGCACCATATAGACTGATCCCAGATAAGCAGTGTGCCTGTTGTCCCAAGTTTTATGTGTAAGGAAATTAAGCCGTCAAAGTTCAGTATCGAAATGTGCTTCTGCTTCACCCTGCCATTCTCCCTGCTTCATTATGCCCATTCCTTTTTTTTAGCCTATTATCCACACCTCCTTCTCTCCACTGCACACTCTTCTTATCTATCCACCACAGGATAAGCAAAATTCTATAACCACTTCCCACTGCTCTTTTTTTTTTTTTTTTTAAATCTGATTCCAATCTTCTATTTTGTGCTGTAGGAGCACAAATAAACTAAACTTAAACATTATGCTGTTGTTATGTGCCCAAGCAAGATAATCCTTGATTCTTCATTGCAGATTTGCACTGTGACATGGCCCTGCATGATAAGAAACACTTACAGTTATGAAGCTCCAAAATAAACATCTGTCCTTCCACTGAAAATTACATGAGGGATAAATAAAAGAATATAAGAATAAATTTACATGGTATCTTGTTGCAGTTAATTAGAAACAAGGAAAGTGCCAGGAGAATAACATGACACTGACCAGGTTAAACAGCACAACAGGCAGATACTCCTCATTTTGAAATTTAATTTTGCTGCTGTTTTCAACTGCTGATGCCTACTGCCCTTCACTAGGAAGTGTTTAGTGTGGTCACTGGCGCCTCAGAAGCAACACTCCTTAATAAAGTAATAAAAAAATTAAGCTAACAGAGGGAAAATTCTGATGAATTTAGAATATTTATAGCAACCAGGCCAGAACAAAAGGGTGCAATATGCTTTGTACCCATATTTTGGTGACACTTCCCTACTAGGAGCTGTACTTTATTGAAAAAATTGAATAGGAGGATTTAAAAAAAAGATGTTGTAGTTTGTGTCACTGCCAAGATGTTTTGTGCGTCTGGTGACAGCAAGAGCAATGCTAGTTTGAATGTTTGAAGTCTGGAATGACTGATGCTGGGAAGGTGGGACCCCAGCACTCAGAGAGAAGAGGGCAGCATTTTTAGAAACACAGTTTTGCCAATATGCAAAACTGCACAAACCTCCAAGTGATGCTCAGCTCTCCAGAACTGTCTACAGGGTTGTGCCAGTAGGATGCTACCCATACAACACAACCTATCCTGATACCAGACTTTTTGGATGGAATGCAAACCAAATAGATGGAAGTAAAAGAGCCATCTGGACACAGCTTGCAGGGACACTAATATAAGGTATGGGAAATTACAGACTATATCTAACCTTTGACTCTTGAAAGTACTTTCTGGTTTCTAAGGGCTGGCATTGTCCTGAGCATGGATTCTTTCACCTGATGTGCAAGCAGCCAATTCACACATGCAGTTGAGATATTTTTTTCTTTTATATCTGGGCAGAGATGGTTGCTAGGTCATGAATCTGCAAAGTTAGCACACCTTCAAAATGCCAGGTGATCATTTTTATACACTTTGAACAATAAAAGATTGACATTTCCCATATATGTACCAACCTAAAGCTGAAGTCCTTGGCTTTGCAGTCTCTGATCTTCATTTAAGGGAGTGCACACTTCCTTCACTCTGCCTGCCCTTTGAAAAAGGGGGTTTTGTGAGTAAGAGGCAATCATAGTCATAGGCAGGTATTTAACTCTGTTAATGACTTAGCAAACTTCTTTGGCCTTATCAAAAGTTTCATTTTCTTTGTAGCTTAAATTATAGTGTCCTCCTGTTCTTACTTCTCAGGTTTTAGATTTTGGTTCCTGCATGTTTGGTTTCTCCTTCACTTTTCCTAAGTTCTTTTATTTATCCTGTACTATACTTCAGTGAATTTTTCACTCTCTCAAGCTACTTTATTGCCTTACTGGCATATACTTTGTCATCAAACAGACTCTGTTCACCCTTTGTGTCACCTAGTTTTCACTGGGAAGAAATTTGGTGTGTGATTTTCCCAGCCTGCTTGATAAAAGGTCCAGGATTTACAAGTACACAGGAGGAGCATACCCAATGCACGGACAAGATAGCCCCAAAACACCAAACTCTAGACCTAGAATATATGTACTATTAATGTACCTGAAAAAAAACCCAAAGTGTGTGAATTAAAGGCCTGTGTAAAAATTAGATTCTGAGAGATTAAATTTTGTGAAATGCAAAATTGTGGAAATGCAAAATTGTGGCCCAAAAGTAAAAACTATTTTATGCTTTACCTACAAATTGGTAGAGCATACATAACAAACATGGATAAAAATAATAGAAGGAAGCAACGTTCTCTTCCTTGCTGCATAAGGAAACATTGTTCAGTAAGAGCAGCTTGGAGAAAGCCAAAACAAAAATCATATAATGACAATAAGAGATAGGATGTATAATGACATATGTGACAGATTTACAATGAAAAAAGAAAGAGCATAAAAATAATAGGTGAAAGAGCCCCCAGCCCCTATTGATGTTATAGACAATAAAGAGCAATGTGAAGAAACGTTCATCAGCTTTAGAAATGCTTGTGTCTTCCAGAGTTTTGTTTTGTTACCTATTTTCTTTTACACCTATGTGTGAAGTGTTTTGTGTTTTTTTCACTAGTCTCTATGATAGAAATCTTAGGGTGTGGTACATCGTGCTTTCCCCCTGTTCTCCTCAAAAGAATACATTTCACAGATGTTAAGATTGGGTGTGATTGTGATGGTGGCTCAAATGATGAGTCACCAGAACCTGAAAGCCCAAAAGAGAAGGCTGATAAGAAAAAATAGCCTAAGCAATAAAGTAGTTTGAACTGGATGTTTTTATTCAGCCTCTTCAAGACAAAGACATTTGCCACTGATGAAAGAAAATACATGCTAATACTAACTTAGTTTGGACACAGATGTTGTAAATAGAACAAGTAACAAGGTTCATGTAGTTCATGTTCTGTTGTCTTCATTTGACCTCTTCTCCAGACGAAAAGGATTAATCTTTGCTGTAGCGATAGACTTTTAATGAGACTGCTGTGCTCTATCACACTGTGTATACCCAAGAAAGGCATTTGTCATTCTGTCCCAGGATTCCTTCTTCCCCCCAGCCTTTCTTCTTCAGGTGCTGCAAGTTTGCAATAACTTGAATGGAAAATGTAAGTTGAATTTTCAAGTTTCTGTACCCATAATTACACTTGATGACACTTGTGTATCACAGTGGTATGTGAGGTTTTGGCAGTCCTAGTAGCCAGTCTGGTACCAGTGTGAGTCTCACATGAATTACAGCATCTCCTCTGGGAGTGCCATATCACTCAGATACTGACACTTCAGTGTGGTGGGCTGAGTGCTGTAAAGATGAATCATGCAATCAAACATTGGATAGGAGAGACTGACAGATGCAGCTTGGCTTGACAGTCAGTGTACATGGCTGCACACTTGCTGAGTGCCTCAACTTGAGCACCACAGATGGGGAATGCACCTCAATTCCATTCCAGGAATATCTTTATGGAGGGAAGGAGCATCACACCATTAAACACAACTCCTACTCATCTCTGAATGAAAACTATGATAGGTAAAATTCAAAGCTATATCAATCCACTGAATCATTACTTTTGTAATTAAATGGCTTCAGTTTCTTGGTAAAATGATAAGGTTCAGCGTAGGTAAAAAGTCTTAAAATCCACTGGCATTCATGACAAGCAGCAGCGCCCTTATTCAAAGAAATGCTTTCAAGGGATTGAGAAAAGCTGAGAAAAATCTGGCTTGCCACAGTGGATGTGTTTTTTGCATTGTCCATACCTGTGTTCACACACACAAGATGGAGGCAGCAGAGAAGAGGTGAGAGAGCATTAAGATGATCAGTCCCAGATTAGTGTGTTGAAGTTTCAGACTGGATGGGAGACCAATTCCTGCAGGAAAGATCTTGTCCTAACAGAACTGATAAAGGCACATCACCCAATGCCCCACAAACTGCACAAGGGCATTGGGCTTGCTCCCAGCCTCGTGCAAAGCCTGACCAAATCTGGCCTCCCAGCAGCTCTGCTTATCTGCAGCTGGGGTAGAGCTAATTGTAGATATCCTGCAGGTGCTGGCAGTAAAGCCACACAACCCAGGACTTGGGCTGCCAAGTGCCACAGCAGTTCACACTCTGGAGATTTTCTCATCCAGCTGTAAGAGGCAGCTGGTGAACAGACCCTTTTTCAGCTGTTAACAACCGTGAGTGGCAGAGGCCCCCTGTTGGTGTGCAGTACTCTTCATCAGTAAATAACATGCCACACTGTGCTTGCTGACCAGACTGAGCTATGGGAGCTAAAAGCTATAATCAACAAAACACATTAATAAAGCCAATGAATCCATGGGAACAAGGGAATTTTTTCTGAAGACCAGCCTACCACAGGTCTTATTTTAAAGCAGTAGTGGTAGTTGATCTTGTTATTGTTAGTCAAAATGCTGTAGACAAGTTTTGCAGGAGCATATTTTAGAATTAAAAAGCTTGATAAAAAACAGGCAAGTCCAGCAACAGGTTTAAGACTGTTTCCTCTGTTCCTGTGATGTGAAATTATGAAAGGGTTTAGAGTCTCCAGTGGTTAAGTAACATATAGGAATCAATGCAATCTTCATGAAGAGATACTTAAAATATGTATTAATTTTAGCATGTAGATTGTTTAGAAATTATATATTGAAAAAGTGATTTGACACAATACCTTGATTCAGAATTATAAGCATTCAGTATGAAAGCAGAATTTTTTATCCAGGAAAGTTAGGCAGTAATTGGAACTTTTTTTAGGTGTAGTGGAAACAGTATTAGAAGCAGCTATTTCCACTGACTGTGTAGGCAGTCTAATATAGTCAGTCCATCAACCATGGTGGGGTGAATATACCTTTAGAATACCCTTCAGGGGGCTTTAATTTTGATCCTAAAACTCCAGCCTTTAAAGAGCTCATTGGAACAGCTGATTAGGGAAGGAAGAGAAAAATTCATTTGTACTGTGGAATAAAGATTAGTCCTTGTGCAAAGAAGGGTTGACAAGGGAAAAGAGAGCGAGCTTTTCACTCTTTACTGTCTCCCCACAGATCTGAGGGATAACTCAAAAGTTGTGATTCCCTTGACTTCCATTAAGGAATGGCAGCATCCAAATAAAGATATCATTGTGCTTTTAAAATCTTTTAAGGATACCAAGAGTCAATGCAGAAAGGCATCCCTCTATAGCCTTCACTGATGGGATGAGATCCTCCAGAACCCTACCAAGAGATGTCAGTGTGAGGCAGGGGGTGGTACTTCACCAGGTGTCTTCTCAGGGGTTCTCTCTAAAGGGTTCTC
Source organism: Zonotrichia leucophrys gambelii (assembly GCF_028769735.1). Lineage (NCBI taxonomy): Eukaryota > Metazoa > Chordata > Aves > Passeriformes > Passerellidae > Zonotrichia > Zonotrichia leucophrys. The sequence continues at coordinate 44,970,643 of NC_088171.1, read as the reverse complement.
TGACGTTTGGTCAGGCACCATTCCCTTTCTTGCTTTCTGTATTTTTCCTACATCCTTTGTTATTTTTTTGATGTCCAGGAAGGATCTAGAAATCTGCTCACAGTGCAGTTTCAGTTTAAAAGTCAGAGGAATCAGCTTCGAGGAAGGAAATTGATAAGAGATCAGATTTTATCAGCTTTTCTAAAGTTTAATTCCAAAACATAAGTAACAGTGATGGTTTAAAAGATCAGACTTTAGTTCTTAGTTCTTAGATCAAACTTTAGCTTTTAGTTCACTACACAGACTAAGTTACAGACTTATGAGAGGGGTAAAAATAAAAAACATAGTCCAGAAGACAAGGTGAAAGAAAAATAGGATTGATCAACTATTCTGAAACATAAGGACTGCGACTCAGAGCAAGACAACAGAAAGTGCAGGTAATTCTGAATAGATGCATAAACTTTATTCAAAGGCTCCACATTTTCTTAAAGGACAGAAAAAACATAAAAGAAATGTAATGACTTAAAAATGTAAAGGGCTGAATTGCATGTAAATTGCTCTTGATTCAAACAGGTTAGCTAAAAGATAAAATAATTCTATAAAGCCTTTTTCTAAAACTATAGTGCTGGGTTGTGAAACTTCAACTCCTAGGAGGATCCTCTAGAATTTCAACATATCTGCACGCCTCAAGGGTTAGAAAAGTAACATCTGATGACCCATTTTTAGAAAAAAGAGAACCAGAGAACTGCTCCTTCATTTTTTTTACATGAGAATAGATTTTTTTGCTTGAAGTTTTCAAACTGATACATCCTTCTTCACACAGGAAGACGCGTTTTTGACCTTCTTTTTTGTGACGGACAAGTCATTTTAGCATTACTCATGTTGTAATAATACAAGACATCACCTGCACCATAAGATACATGGTAAGTCATCTTTGCCTCTTTTTTTTTTTTTTTTTTTACATTTAGTAGCTACATGGTAGTACGATGTCTGAAGTGAAACATACTAGTGGAATCCTGCCAGTGTACTCATCTTTACAAATCACGCTGGCAAAATGCATAATATATGTTAAATTGAATACACTATTTTTAAAGGACAAAATCACTAGAAGACTTGAGCAGAGCATCCAGGTAGGGAAAGAAATAAATCTCTAGTGATTGATCTGAGTAAGAAACATAATGGAGTATGCCTCCCTGATTTTGTCTCTGAAAATGATGTGCAATGATAGAAATATTGATTTTAAAACTGTTACTTCAAAACAAAACAGTTTGAATGTTGATTTATTTAAGAGTACTTATGCTTCTCATAGGATGACTACAGAAAAACTAGTGTTGTGTTTTAGACACTGATTGATTGGATCCTGTTTACATGCAGGACTTTACACTTAGCACTTTACCTCCATTTGCCACAGCTTTAAAATTATTACCATTTTATGGGACTATGCAAATGAACTGAAAGTCACTTTAATAAAATCTTTCCCTTTTAAAACACAGAAAACTGTGACCTGAAACTCAGCATGAAACAGGGACACGAGTTTACTCATCTTTTCTATGGTGAGCCTTTCTTTTAAAATATGCATGACTGCTATTCTGCTCAAGCACAGAAACAGAATTTGTGTAGCAGATTGCAGGTTTCTGGAAATATTGCATTTATCTAAACTGTACTCAAAATTATATTGAAGGTTGGTTTTTTTTAATATCTTTTCTTCAGAGATCTTTGTTGACTACCTTTCAGGGTTTTTTTAATGATCAGGAAACATAAGCCCAGATCCCACCAGTTAGGTGAACAACCTACTCTAGTTAGTGCACTGATTAACCCAATGAAATGTTCCAACCAGTAGCCAACAGTGTCTCCTAAAACATCAAGATTATAGGCTAAAGCACAAACCTGCTTATAGTTATTTTTTCTGGATTCCAAATTAGTATTTTTAGTCTCCATTGTCAGCATGTGCTTGATACTATATTCAATTCAGAGTAGTAAATTTTTGCAGAGAGACTTGTGAAGCAAAGGGCTGCAGAAATGGGGCTTTTTTATCAGAAGCAACTGCTCAAAGGGGAAGCCATAGCTTAAGCATGCAAAAAGGGTTGTAAGGAAGAAGACAAGATGCAGGGAAGATGTGGTAGTCATTCCAGGAAGGCAGAGGAAAAAGAGAGAAGGCATTGAGATAGCAGTTAATGGGAAGAAAGGTCTGTCACAAAAAGAATTATCACAGTAATATCAAGGCAGCATTTTGCTATGAATCCTATCAATCACCTACTCATAAAATCCCACTCTGGGTTTATGACTTAGTTGTTTTTCATACCCATATTTATGCATGACCATCCCACTGGTGCAAAATGAACAAGACAGGTCTGGCACTCATCCCATAATCCCAGTATACAGCATGGCTGACATTGTAAATGAGGATACTCAGCTCTGTGCAGGGATGTACTGTCAGGGCATGCCACATGGATCTAGCAAGTCCAGCTGAAGGAAATCTTGAATATTTACTTGGGTAATGCCCAAGTCTCATAATGTTTTGAAGTAAAGAATTTAATGTTTTAGACCAAACACACTTTTAAAAAAAAGTGTAGCTGAAAGTACTTAAGAAATATAAACCCTTAGTTACTTTGAAATCAAGATATTTACTGACAACAGACAGAGCCACAGCCACTTCCTTTACCAACAAAACCATAACTGCTGCATTGTAATAGCTACATAGTATGACTATGGAAAAAAACTGTTTCACAGAGATTGCCCGAGTTTCCTAAAAGACCGTCTTTGAAGAGGTTGACAGCACTTAATTGTCATCAAGAAATTGTATCTGAGCAAAGCTGAGACCCAAACAATTACAATTTGCTAATATTCTCTTACTCCTCATTCTCCAAAAGAAAATTTTACAACATACTCAACATACCAAAGTAATGTCTGAACATAGATATTGTTGTTCTTATTATTCTTAGGAGCAGAGCTGGTAGCCAGACTCAAAAACTAGGGGAAAGAGCGTAACAACCTTTTGCAAAAGCAGCATTTCTTTTTGCACAAGGTGCAGATTTTGCTCCAACAAAACTTCCTCTTTTGGAGCAGAGGCATATCTGCATTGTGCAGCATAAGAATCTCCATCAGGAGCTGGCAGCAGAACCTCATTTTTAAGGTCAGAGACCTAGCAAACAGCCCCTTCCCCAAGACCTCAGCTTAGGGTTAGCTAAGTCAACCTCTCGGACACTGATTAAGGACACTGGCATTTTAAGCAATTTGTTTTTACAGCAGTAAATAGTTTATTCTCCTGAGTGGTTTTATCTACAGGCACAAAGAGATGCTTTGGGGATTTAACAAGCTCTAAGTCAGAATGGACCAGTATGAGCTTGTACCAAAAAGCAGAGCAGGGGCCTGTCTCTCAGTCACTCCAGACATGGGCTAGGTTTCTTCAGTGACATTTAAACTTGCAGAACTCAAGTGCAGACTGAATGAAATAGTGGTGGTTTCGAGACTGTGGTCTCTGCAGAAGATGCCTGCAATCACACAGGGCAGAGCACACCACTGAAAAAAGTGCATTCAGAAAAGGACAGAACACAGGTGCATGACATGAGTGTTCAGGGATCACACAGCAAGCTGGACCAGATGCACTGCCTGAACTCTTCTGCATCGGACACTGTTGTCTTTGGCTAAGAACAGGCATGACATTTCCAGGAACAGGCTGATTTCAAAACTAACATCATGCCATGAGCAGCCACCTGTGTCATGAAGTGTCTGATCAAAGCAGTCATGATGCACAGGAAGACAGAGCAGCCCTTTAAACAGACAGCAAGTAGCTCTCTCTGAGGGGCTACCAAAGGCATTGATTGCATTTCCTCACCAAGTGACCAGAGAGCACTTTTGGTCCTTCTGACACTTCACAAAATCCTCTGCCCAGCTTCTCATGGGGCACACAGGAATTCTTCTGTGTTCTTCTGGAGTCTGTGAGAAGACAGTAGTCCTGAGCTTTTCAGAGATCAAGTTAAACAAATCTATGCTTCTGCATCTGGCTCACAGTCCTACCAGAGTCTTGGGAAAAGGGGAGGCTTTGGTGACTGGAGGGGCTGACATCACAATCACAGCCTTTCTCTGCTCCCAGTGTGTAGCAGAATTTGCCTGACAGCTTTCACAGCTCTGCTGCATGCTCACTTCCCAGGCCCTGACTCCTAGCAAGGGAAGGCCAGTCCCTCACAGAGTGCCTAAATCAAGAACAGCCATGGCTCAGATTCAATCCGACATTCCTCTGTTTCTGGCTTAGCTAGGAAGCTGACAGTCTCTGCTGAGAAGGAAAAAGGCACGTGACAATGCACACATGGGAAATGACATACTGCACACTTCCAGCATGAAGCAGTGTGACTGCACAGCTGTATGGATGAGTTTCCTGGAAGCTCTGCAATTTCATTCTCTTGACATCGTAATGCTTGCGTGCTCATAAGCAGAAATCATTTCAAACGAGAACCTCAGGATGTTTCATTCTCATTGGAGATTCCTCTAATTCCTCTAGTTTAATGTCTTTTTTTTTTCTCCTTTTCAGACCAATACACCATGGGAAACGAAACCACAGACTACACCGACTGGCCTCTCACAACAGAATTTGACTACAGTGATTCCACGCCTTGCCCTGCAACTGATGAAAAGCACTTTGCAGCAAAATTTTTGCCACCTCTTTATTCTTTAGTGGTGATATTTGGCCTGACAGGCAACCTGCTTGTTGTCCTTATCCTGGTCAAATACAAGAGGCTGAAGAGTATGACTGACATCTACCTGCTCAACTTGGCAATTTCTGATCTGCTGTTCGTGTTTTCTCTCCCCTTCTGGGCTTATTACGCAGTTCACGACTGGATTTTTGGGGAGGCGCTCTGTCGAATTCTGTCAGGTGTCTACCTCCTTGGCTTCTACAGTGGCATCTTCTTCATAATCCTGCTGACCCTGGACAGGTACCTGGCCATAGTGCACGCGGTGTTTGCTTTGAAGGCCAGGACAGTTACCTACGGCATCCTCACTAGTGTCATCACTTGGGCTGTTGCCATTCTTATTTCTGTCCCTGGGGTAGTATTTCACAAAACTCAGAAGGAAAGTTCAGGCTATACTTGCAGTGCTCATTATCCATCAGAGCAGAGAAATACATGGAAGCAATTCCTCACCTTAAAAATGAACATTCTGGGACTTTTTATTCCCATGTTAATCATGATCTGCAGCTACACACGAATTATAAAGACATTACTGCAATGTAGGAATGAGAAGAAACATAAAGCAGTCAGGCTTATTTTCATTATCATGATTATCTACTTTTTTTTCTGGGCACCATACAACATCTGCATTCTCTTGCGTGATTTTCAGAGTGTATTTTCCATCTCTACTTGTGAAGGAAATGGTCAACTGCACAAGGCAATCCAAGTGACAGAAACAATCTCAATGATCCATTGTTGTATCAACCCTGTAATCTATGCCTTTGCTGGAGAAAAATTTAGAAAATATCTTCGCAGCTTTTTCCGAAAGCAGATTGCAGTCCACTTGTCTAAATACTGTCCTGTTTTCTATGCTGACACAGTTGAACGAGCAAGCTCCACCTACACACAATCTACTGGAGAACAAGAAGTCTCTGCTGCATTATGATCTGTGTCTAGTGAAAAAATGGAATTGACTCTCTTGAGATCAACTCTATGTAGAAAGCCTGCTGAATCTCTCCTGGATATTGTCTCTAAGGCAGCTGAAAAAAAAAATAATCACAGAATACACATTTACCAAAGTTTGCATTTGCTCACAGACTTGAGTATTTGTAAATATATGAAAAAGATGCAGCAAATTACCTGACTGGGGGCCTGAGCTAGCAGCCTAACAGATTTTCTGAAGGGAACTAGAGGTTATCAAGTTACACTGGTTCTTTGGAAACATCTCTTGACTTTGTGCATCACACAAGATACCTCACTCATTTAAACTCAGTTCCAGTCATATTTTTTACTAGTCTGGTTGTCTATCTCTGTAAATAATGCTAAATTACTAAGGTCCATCATACAGCATAGAACAGAAAATTTTATACACTTAGAATGGACTCTGATATTTCATGGTATATTTGCCTTTGTGTATGGTTGAGTCCTAACCACTTAGATCTTTCTCATAATGGTTCTAACTGCTAGGGGTTAATGCCTAAGTGACTTTCAGGTTTGATACTTCTGAAGGGTCTCTTTTACTCATCTGTTCTTTTATATGCTACTCATGCTAAAAAGATAATATAATTGAGCTATCATTAAAAAACTAATGTCCTATAGCTGATCAGAAAATCAATGTTGTGACAGTATTTTAAAAATATATTTCACATGGAGCTTTAACCAGGTTGGATGAAGAGTGGAGAGTGAATCAAGAGTGTTATAATTTTTAGTGCAGTGATTTTGCTCGCCTTTTTTGTAGCCTCCATAAGAGGAATACTTAAAAAAAAAAGAGAATGCAGGCATAATGGCTATCACCACAACAGTGGTGAAACACATGTGAAAATGATTTCTGAATTGGATTGACACAGATGTTTTTAGAGATAAGTTATAAACATTTAAGTTTACAAAACATCTGAATAAGTAAAAATATTCCCTGTTCTACAGAGTCAAGGGCAAAGGGCATAGACCATTTCTCTTTTGTTTTAGAAGCTGGTATCATTTGGGGGGCTGTGATAATGGCGGGTTTTTTTGCCATTTAGGAGTTCTACAGAGAGTAAAAGTTTCCATAATTAGTAAGACTGGTGGTTAAATATGACTGATTCTCCATAAAGTTCAGAACCTGTAAAGCATGGGAACACAGAAAACATGAAATAAATATTTGGCTACTCAGGTGCTTAAGAACATACCATAATCACAATATTAATTAATTTGGGACAATTTCTCCTTCTAACAGTTCTTATATTTCCCTTAAGACATATGGTATTGGACAACTTTGGAGACAGGAAAAAAAAAGTGAATATTTTGTTTGCAGTTCCTATCCAGGAGGGCAATTTTTGTTTCCCAACTTCTCTAGCCAGTCTTTAAAATAATATTTTCAAAGACGCAAATGTTTCAAGAAGACTCAAAGAAATTTTACAATGAAAAGTGTTTGTGAAAGCAGGAAGTAAAACAGGGAAACCTTATCAAACCACTTGTTTTGTGTTATTTATTTTGTCATATTAAGCACCACTTTGGAACTACATCCACATGGGAGGTGTAACAGAAGTAACACCTTCTTATCTCATTTACAAGACATTCAGCTGCATACTCTTCTTTAAGGCCCTGTGCATCAATTACTTTCTGGACTTAGTACATGCTTTTAAAATGGGTAAATATATCAGCATAATGAGAAATACACGCCTTCTAGTCAGGCTTGTTAGTTTTGTTTTTTTTTTACTTACAGAACACATTTATGAAAAAAAATTTATATTTTATTCTGTCTTGACAAGAACTTTCTCTTGGTCTTAAAAACACCTTTAGGAAACTACTTTCTCTGGAGGGCTTTGATGCCAGACACAGTAATGCCTCTTTGTCAGCCCTTCGGGAGCAAAGCACAACAACCAAACATGCGTGGGGACACTGACAAGCTTTCTGAGAGGCACAGCAAAATTGCCTTTATCCTTCTACAGCATGGACCTCTAACCATGGATCTTTCTAAGCAACAAGCAGCTTCGGAGGAAAGAGGTGGAACTGAGGTTGGTGGCCCAGCAGTTCGGCAGCTTATCAAGAGTTCCCATCATTTCACTGGAAAGGGATCACACTTCAACACATGAAAACAAGGCATATTTCAGCGACTGCAATGAACTGTGATCCACATTCAAGGAGACAATTGAAAACACAGTATTTGGTTGCACTGCTGGTGCACTCAGTTAAGGACTCTGCCAATAACTGTTATAATACTTTGTATTATACCATCCATTAAAGTTGGTTAACTTTTTTGTTAGACTTCTTGATCCTTTCTCACCTCCATCCCTAATTTTTTAGAACAGCCAGGAAGAATGAAAAAGGAAAATAAATTCCTCTTCATAACACTGAAAGAACAGGTGGGACAAAATTGGGGTTTTACAAATGGGCTAAGAACCAGCATAATCAAATAACCAGCAAGATAACTCCAGTGCTCTTAACTGCTTATCACTAATAATCTAATAATAAATATGCTATTTGTGTTGTGATTACATGCGATTTTGTTCACATTTACCAATAGGAAAAGCAGTATCTCAGACAATTCATACCAATCCTAGATGATTTCTATTAGTGTTTTTAAAAATAAATAAACGTATAAAAAAATTCCAGCGTATTTAGTGACCTAAGTAATTAGGTCATCTAGCTAAAATCTAACAATTACAGCGGACTTGTGCACACGCTTCCCTTCAGTTCTTAAGATTACAGTGCCACCATGTGGTCACACTGTAAAGTTTGATGCCAACAAACATGCACTACTTCAGGCAGGCTTTTTGTGCTTTTCTCATTCAAAACATTTTTTAGGATGAATTTCTTCACACAAAGGGTGATTAGGTATTGGAATGGACTTTCCAATGGGAGGTGTCACTGTCCTTGGAGGTGTTTAAGGAGAGACTGGATGTGGCTCTCAGTGCGGTGCCATGGTCTGGTTGACAGGGTGGTGTTGGGTCATGGGATGGACTTGGTGATCTCAGAGGTCTTTTCCAACCTAATTGATGCTGTGATCTCTTTTCCTAAGAAAATCTCTCAATCTAATGACTCCCTCCACTACAGGCATTATCAGTATTATGCAAACAGCAGCAAGCCACTGTGGTCACTAGGAATGGAAGGGAGGTGCATTTGGTACATAGGCAGGGTTACCCTGTCATGATGCAGGCAGATGCCAAGAGTGTGGTTCAGGCTTCCAGACCCTGCTCTGGAAGGAGAGCATTTGATGTTCTTGCCCACAGCTTGGAAGCTACAATCTACAGGAATGGAAGTGAGGTGCAAGGTCCAACACCTGGGTCACAGCAATGGCAGACACAGCTCTGGGTTGGGTGCAGCGGCGATTGAGAGCAGCCCAGTGGAGAAGGACTTGGGGTGATGGTTAATGAAAAACTCAACTCACTGTGCTCTTCTCTGGCCGCAATTACCACCGCACAACAATATTTTGGATTTCTTTCTTCTAAAATATATTAGCACAGAGGCATTATTGCCATTTCTAATTGGCCCAATCCACCTTTGGATCTGCCAGGGGTTGGATCTGCTGGACATAGAGGGAGCTTCTGGAGGCTGCTCAGAGAAGCCACCCCAGCTACCAAAAACCAGGCCTTGCAAACCCAATACAAAGTAACTGAAGGGGGCCTGCAGGGAAGCCAGAGAGGGACTCACAGTCAGGAACTGCAGTGATAGGACAAAGAGTAATATATATAGGCCATAAATTGAATAATGCAGGGCACAAATTGAAAGAGGGGAAATTTAGGTTAGATATTAGGAAGAATTTTTTTCCTGTCACAGTGGTGAGGAGCAGCGTGCCCAAGGAGGTTGTGGCTGCCCCATCCCTGGCAGCGCCCAATGCCAGGATAGGGTATAGGGTATTCAGCGGGATGTGTCCCTGCCCATGGCAGAGGAGGCTGAGGCTCCCGGTCCCTCCCAACGCGTCCCTAAGTTCCGCTCCCTCCCCTCCCCGCCCTCAGCGAGGCGCTCGTCCCGCCCGCTCCCCCACGGGCGCTCCCAGCGCCCCCTGCGGGCGGAGCGCGGGCGCGCAGCAACGCGGAGCCCCGGCTCCCGCCCCGCCCACATCCGCCGAGGCCCCGCCCCCCCGCCGCACCCCAGCCCCGCCTCCCCGTGCCGACCACGCCCCGCGCCTGCGCAGTGCCAGCACCGCAGCTTTCCCGCGCGGGTGAGGGGCCGGGTTTGGTGGGGGCTCCGGTGGGGCCGGGTTTGGGTCTGTCGGGGTCGGGAGCGCCGGGCACCGGTTCCCAGCAGGGACCCCTCCGTGCAGGTATTGGACCCCCTGGAGAACGGGCCTCCCGGTGGGGACGGGGCTTTCCGGTGGGGAAGGGGTCTCGGGTGGGGGCCGGCCAGTCCCCGCCCCTCCGTACCCGTTTGAAGTGGGTGCCGGGCGGCGTGTGCTGGGCCCGTGGCCCGGCGGGGACAGGGACGAGAGGGCTTCCGGGCTGCGGCGGGAATGTCAGGGTGTTCACTGGGTTTTGCTTCTTAGTTGAAGGATGAGAAGTAGTAAGGAGCCGTTTTTTGTGAAGTTCATAAAGTCTCACGGGAGCTCGGAGTATTTTTCTAAAGCTCTTGAGGTAAGTGGGTTTGGTCACCGGGGTGAACTTGGTGAATTGGCATGTGATTTCTGTGCCGTAGTTAGCTGCATGTGCCATACTATAAGATAAGTTATATGTGTACACCTGGAAATAAAGCTTTTTCCATGGCAGGGGTGCTTAGTGTGTAATAAAGCTTGTTGAACAAGAACAGTTTTGTTGGAGAGCCTCATGAAATAGCTTCAATTTCAAAACCTGGTGGCATGTAGGGAAGGGACATGTATCCTGGAAGGCCTGCATGGTGGTCACTCATCTAAGCACAAACTTTGGAAGGACACTCTGCATTGTTTTACACCTTGGGAGGTTAGTTGGGAGCCAAAGGCACTGTATGGCAGGATCGGGTCCTGAAGGCCTCTGTGCTAAATATTTGTCAGAATATTCTGAAGACTCAAGGGAATGAGGGAGACAGCCATGGGATGTTTTAGCCCTTTCTTCTGCCAGTACCTGTTTGCATGGTAGCTTTGTTGTGAGCTGTTTCAAGGACGTGCACTTGTGTAGTTTGCACAGGATTGCTTCTTTATTAATTGTTTACTAATTAAATAAATGTTGTTGTTCTCTTCATTTACCTGCAGTCTATAAAAGAATTCCAGTCAGAAGAACATCTCCAGATCCTTGAAGAGAAAACAGTACTCAATATAAAAGAAAATGATAAATCACTTTACATTTGTGATCCTTTCAGTGGTGTGGGTTTCAGTCATCTCAAGAAGGTATGTCACCCACCAACTTGCTTTGAGCTCTGTTCTTTCCTCTTTAGAAGCACTCATGTCCATACTTACATCCTACATGTTCTCTCCTGCACTGAGTGCAGCAGGGTGAGCTTCATCCTGTATTTAGGATACAGGATGAAGCAAAGCATAATAATTATTTTCAAACTTTTGGAAAAGTAAATGGTATGGTTGGTCCTGATTCTGCTGGAGTCTCTGAGCTGGGTCTTATACTGTTTATCTCCTGATAAACATGATTTGGTTTGATCTGCAAGAAATTGTCTTGTGGACAAAGGCTAGCTGGAATTCTTTGGCCATAGCCATAGCATCAGCTGCTTTTACTGAGGCCAGAAAATCTACAAGGATTGTACAGAAAATCCAGAACTGAAAGTAAAAACAAACCTCTCAGCTACCTGGGAGTGCTAGAGGAGAAGGCGGAGGACAGACCGAGAGCCCTGCCCTCTTCAGAATTCAGGAACAAGGAAAGTCTTCCTGATGCCAATGTACCCTCTGCTTATTTTCTTGGTGCTTTTCCTGTTATTTTCTTGCAGCTTGGCTGTAGGATTGTTGGACCACAGGTCGTTCTGTACTGCATGCAGTCGCAGCGGTGTGTCCCGAGAGCCGAGCATCCTGTGTACAACATGACCATGGCCGATGTCACAGTGTCCTGTACCAGCCTGGAGAAGGACGTGAGGGTAAGGCCTTCCCAAGGATGGGTTGTTCAGCTGGTTATCATTGGTATTTGCTTTGCATGATTCATTAGTAAGGCAGCAGTCAGAGCATGTACTTCTCATTGTGTCTAGATCCATCAAGTCTTCCTGTAGCTTGTAGACAATGTGTAGTTTATATGATTATATACATTTACTGTATTCAGATACCTTTTTCTAATACAACCTAAAATGGCAACCATCTGCAAAATTTTGCTCATACAGCATAATGGTCATGTTTTTACTTAGGATATCTATTATGTTCAGTTTATCATAAGTGCAAATAAAATGGAAATTACAGTTATATTTTATGGCTTTATATCCAGTTAGTATTTTTTTTAACTGCTTCTAGGGAAAATAATGGACAATTGAAATCCATGTTCTTGGTGTAAGGTGAACATGACTGTCACATAGGTTCTTTTTTTCCCCTGATGATTTTCTCTATTTTTTTTCCTCCATCCAGGAAGAAGTTCATAAATATGTGCAAATGATGGGTGGATGTGTATACAGAGATCTCAATGTGTCAGTAACTCATCTTATAGCTGGAGAAGTTGGCAGCAAGAAATACTTGGTAGCTGCTTCTCTGAAGAAACCTATTTTGCTTCCCTCTTGGGTTAAGACTTTGTGGGATAAGTCTCAACAAGGGTATGAAAAAAACAAACAAATTTTGTTTTGGGTAATGGTAGTTCTTATGTACAGACTAATTTCTTTTCCTAGCTGATTTTACTTGCAAAATAACTTCTTTCTCTCTTTCATTCCTGTAGCATGATGAGGTACACTGATGTTAACATGGAAGACTACGCCTGTCCTGTGTTCCTTGGCTGCACGATTTGTGTCACTGGCTTAAGCAGCTCCGACAGGAAAGAAGTGCAGCGCCTCACTGCTGAGCACGGTGGGCAGTACACGGGGCAGCTCAAGATGAATGAATGCACTCACCTCATAGTGCAAGAGCCAAAAGGTAAAACTGACAGAATAAATGCTGTTTTCACTTCTGGAGTTGAAGTAGTGTGAAGGTGTGTAAGCACTGGAGCTGGAACTGCCTCTGCTTCAGTGTTGCTCTTACTGCTTCTCTGTAGGAAATCACTGTTATGGAAAGAGTTACACAGAGCACCTTTGCTTTGCTTTAAACACATGGGAAAGAGAACAAAAGAGGAAGAAAAGCCAGAGATATAGATGGCATTTAAAGAAAGGAAAAGGGAAAATCCTAGAGGGGATAAAGAAAAGAAAAACTTTTTTTGGGAGAGCAAGATAGGACGTAATTTGTACCGTGATTGAAGTTGGATTGTGGCCTGATGTTTTTTAGCTGATTATTCTTTGTGCCTTCCAAACTCCCTACTAAGGTAAAATGAAAGCTCCTTTTCCTTTCTGTTGGGAACATGAAAGGATTGTAGTTTAACTGTGAGAAGAAAGGAAAGGTTTTCTTTTTTGCCTTGATTTCCCTCTCTTTGCTTATAGTGAAATATGCTGGGACTTTTTCCCCTTTTGTGTGCTTGAAAGCTTTAAAGTCTTTTTCCCCTTTTTGTTTCTTTAATGCCTTGTCATACCATGGGTTAGCCATCCATGAGATTTTTCTACTCTGACTTTAATTACAGCATAAGCAGCTTATCAACAGTCTAGTATAACATAATTTGTCCATTAAAATCAGTTATTTGAATTTCTAAATTTTCTTAATGTCCAGCCATCTTTTAGCAATCGATATTTGATGCTTTAGTCTTTTAATAATTGTGACTTTTTTAAAATTTTATTTTCATTTGGAAGGTCAGAAGTATGAATGTGCCAAAAAGTGGAATGTGCACTGTGTGTCAGTGCAGTGGTTTTCTGACAGCATCAAGAAAGGCTTCTGTCAGGATGAGACAATGTATAAAATAGAGGCTGGATCACAACTGAGTAATGCACCCAGTACATCAACACCTACAAATGACACCAGCAAGCCTCCCAGTAAGTAAGATAATTTAAAATGTGTTTCAATGATGTAGGAAACATTTGTGTTTAGGAAAAAGAACTATTCTGAGATGGGAATGGTGCTTGCTTTTATAAATACTGGTTTGATAGTTTGGGTTCTAGATTCAGTTTAAGCTTAAAACATAGCAGATTGCTTTTATGCACATATTTCAAGTCTACACTGTTGGAATATTCCAACATGTGTAGACTTGAAATATGTAGATGATGGATAAAAAAAAAATATGAATTAGGTGTATGATTGTCTGCTTGAGAACCAGTGGTGTATAGCAGTACGTCCTAAAAAAGCACAATTGTTCATAGATTTAAGTTTAAAACAAGTGTTTATCAGTTTAATCTTACAGCAGTCTTGGGGTAGGGGGAAGCAAATAGGTTCTTATTAATCTTTTTCTGTTTAATTTTTCTTTATACACTTGCTTTTATTTATTCCCTGTTAATAACAGAAGGATAGTTAAAAGTATGTTAAGCACACATGGTAGCCTAAAAGATACAGCCAGCTTTAATGTGCATCTTTGTGATGCTAACTCCTCTTAAATAAAGAGTCCTGTTTAATTTAAAAAGTATTTCTATTAGGTGTCACAAAACTAGAATAACAGCTTTACAAACAAGTCTCATTGGCTGCTGTGTCATGGGTGTCGTCCTTTAGGAAATAATCAGAAGATGTATCCGCATTCTTTCTAATAAGATGATGTTCAATCTGTGTGTAAAGAAAAGGTTTAGCAAAGGTGTTACTTACCTAGTATTTTTCATTCTTCAAACTTTACATTTCCTTATAGCACCACAAATTTGTAAGTGGCAAGTCTGTATTTTCTTTAGTGAAGCAGTGGAGAGAGCTGAGCCAAATCTAATGCCTTCTTTTTTAATTTTATTTTTATTTTAAGATCACGCCTTTTCCGATGTCAGCCACATTTCCAATATCAATTTGAGTGGTGTTAATGAAACTGCATGTAGTTCAGCTATGAGCAGCAGACTGGATCCTGTTTCTGATGAGCTGGAAAACCTGGACATAAGTTCTTTTCAAGCCGCTGAAGATTTGCTAGATGGGTGTCGAGTATGTTTAATGGTGTATACTTTGAAATGTTCAGTTTTAACAATGCAAAAGCAACTATGTTGAAGCACTGGCACTTTCTGCTTGAGTAAATAATTTCCATGGTCAGCAACAAATACCAAATTTATTTTGTGTCCATGTGCTTGTGTGTGTGTGTCTATAATTATATTAAAAATGTAGTGAAAGTTTATATTCATAGGTATCTGCATTAAACATTAGAGGGAATGGATTCTAGAATTAGTGTGTGGGTTTGTTTGGTTTTGGGTTTTTTTTGTTTATGCAATTTCAGGGTTTCGTTCCATTAGTAAACATTGACTCATTGCTAGACTAATTTGCAAAGCTAAATTAATCTTTATAAGTGCCTAACTGTTTTTGCTGCTTTTCAGAAGCTGCAGCACTACTTTCTGTGTTCTGCAGCAGTTAAAACAAATTATTCCAAAACATTCTACTTTATTTTTTCTTATTTTGTTGGGGTTTTTTTTACTTTTTTAAGGCTTTACTTGTTGCTCTGTTCTCTTTGTAGATCTATCTCTGTGGCTTCAGTGGCAGGAAGTTGGACAAGATGAGAAGGCTTATTAATTGTGGTGGTGGCGTTCGATTTAATCAACTTAATGAAGATGTTACTCATGTCATTGTGGGGGAAAATACTGATGAGCTGAAACACTTTTTGGACAAGACAGCTCACAGGTTGTGATAGCTATATTGCTTAAGGTCTGGTTACACCTCTTTTCCAGCTCTGGTGTCCCCAGCACAGAAAAGGCATCAAACTGTTGGGAGGGACACCAAGATGGTCAGAGGAATGGAGCACCTCTCCTGTGAAGATAGGCTGAGAGGATTTGTTTGAGAAGGATTTGGGGTGATCTAATTGTGGTGGTCTTCCAGTACCTAAAGGGAAGTGAAGAGGAACTTTTGGCAAGGACATGTAGAGACAGGACAGAGGGGAATAGCCTTAAACTGAAGGAGGGGAGGTTTAGTTCAGATATTAGAAAGAAATTTTTTACTATGAGGGTGGTGCCCCATCCCTTTAAGTGTCCAAGCCAGGTTGGAGCAACCTAGTCTAGTCAAAGATGTCCCCTGCTCATGGCAGGGGTGTTGGAACTAGATGATCTTTAAGTTTTCTTCCAAACCGTTTTATGATCTTTGAAATCATGTATTGATTTGAAACTACTAAGTAGTTCTTGATTTAAATTAGAAGACTTACAGCTAGTGGTAGTAAATATGTCCACATAGGCTTTTCAGTACCTTTGTAGTGTACAGTACCTACTGTATCTTTGGGTAGCCATGGGTAGAAAAGCAAGTGTTCTTGTTGGTGAGAAAAGGTGTTAATGTGCATTTATTAGTGCATTGAGGAGGAAGAACTTGGCAGTGCAACAGTGGCAGATATAATTTTTTTATGTTATAGAAAATAATTGTGAAATGCTCTGTTCTCAGACTGAAAGAAATAAAGTCTTTTAAGGGTTGTAAATTGCCCAAAGCTTGCTTAGTATTAGAGTTACAGACTTTGTGTGTGTACATACTGGTCTGAAACCTTCTGTGACTTGTTTCTATAACATTTTTTTTTATAGGCCTCATATAGTGACAGCAAAGTGGTTGCTGGAGTCATTTGGTAAAGGTTGTCTATGTCCAGTGGAGCACTATATCCCTCTAAACTACCAGCTGTTAGAGAATCCAATTTTAGAACAACCTGGAATGAAGTCAATTTTTCCCAAAAAAGCCAGTCTCTTGAAGAAAGATGCTGTGAACATTATAAAGCACCAGAAAACTGCTGAAGATGACTTCCTCTCTCAATATGCAGATAACTATTCTGCACTAGGTATGTTCTAGACTCAGCATGCTGTAGAAAATTTAACTGCTCATAAGTAGCATTTGAGCTTGCAGAATTTCCTTATTAAAAATTCATTCACATCTAGTATGTTAACTTCTACTTTGTGTTTCAAAATTCAAATTTAAATAGGCCTATGTAGAACAGTTTTTAAGTAAAACCTTGCTGTAAACAGCACAGTCCTGTAATTTCTTCATGAAACTGTTTTGGGTTGTCTTTGATGTTCTTGTCAAACAATTATTATGCTTGATTCTTTTTTATTTTTCTTTAACTTTCCAGATGAAGTTGAAAAACTAACATCCAGAACCTTCAGTGATGTTACTAGCTCGACTGCCCAAGGAGAGAATCAGCCTTCTGTCTGTAATGGGTCTTTGGCAGAGTCTTCTGCACTGGCTGAAGGAGGCTTATTTTTCAGGAAGAGATTTTTTCTTCTGGGTTTTAGTGAAGAGGACGAATCCTGCCTTGCAGATATTATTAAGGAGAATGCTGGGGAAGTTCTGCCACTGCAAAGCAGAACCATTGCAGACTATGCTGTGGTACCTTTGTTAGGGTGCACTGTGAAGGCAACTGTTGGTGATGTCGTCACAAATACATGGCTGGTAAGGGAGTGACACTTTTTCAACTCCCAAATAAACAGTTATCTCCATTAGGAATTTGTCTTGTCAGAATGCAGCTATTAATGGCTTAAATATAAAGATACTGAGATATCAGCCTCATTTCATTTGAAATGTGCTAAACAAAAGCCTTCATTAAAGCCTCTGTATCTGTAGGGTGTCTTATCCGTTTCACTTCATTTTCCACAGGACTGTTAAACAGGACTGCGTTGTCATGACCCAGGCTTATATGAGGTCTGACAGCATTCTGTCTAAATGAACTGTAGAAGGAGCTAGTTGACTAAAAGTAATTGGATATTTTTGTTTGTTTCATGCTTTTTGTAAGTTTTTTTTTTTAAT
This sequence comes from Zonotrichia leucophrys gambelii, assembly GCF_028769735.1. Classification (NCBI taxonomy): domain Eukaryota; kingdom Metazoa; phylum Chordata; class Aves; order Passeriformes; family Passerellidae; genus Zonotrichia; species Zonotrichia leucophrys. The sequence goes on along the minus strand of NC_088171.1, from coordinate 44,953,240 downwards.
TTGTAGCAGAAGAGCAAGTCTTTATAGCTTAAAAATGCAAGAATACTAACCATCTTTGGCAAGAGCAGGCCCATGATTTAGACTACCTCCTGTTAGCAGCTTTCACTATTAGGTAACTTCCTGTGAAGTAAATCTATACAGACCCTCAGATCATGTACTGAACTGGAAATTCCAGGTTTATGGGAACCTGCAGAGTTGGAATTTTAATGACTGAAAAGTTCTGAATAATGCTTCAGTATGTCAACCTTGACAAAATAGACATGGTCTGAGAAAGAGTTTGTCTGATCCAGTGGGAAATAATTTGTGTGATGATGGAAGCATGATTGCTCATTGTTGAGTCCATAAATGCTGTTGCAGAGTTGCTGAAATCTTGTTGGCTTTGTTACTATTTGACTCAATTGACATTTTTATGTTTTTCACCTTCTTGAAGATAACGTGCGTGGAACAACAGGCCCTTTTGGATCTCAGATCCAATCCACTTTTCACACCAGTCCTGGTAATGGAAGGAGCTACCCCTCTGGAAGATTGTGTTCTTTCTTTCAGCCAGTTCACAGGTGCAGAGAGAGACTCCCTTGCTTATCTGGCAGAGCTGCTGGGAGCCAGGTACTTCTGTCACAGTTTCTCCTTGATCTTTCAGGAGCCAATGTGCTGCCATTATGCATTTCATTTCTTCTGTACAGATACTGGAGTTAAAGCTCTTTTGAATTCCATCCATTTACAAAACCTCATGCTGAAGCAATGAGACATCATTATATAGGTCTTTAATTTTGCTCTCTTTTAAGGAAATATGGTCAGTACTCACACAGTCTCATTTCTACCAGAGTATGCTTAGTCTCTTATTTCTCAGTAACTGAGTCTCAGCGCTTTCACTCCGCTCATGAACGGATCAATGCAAGTCAGGTTTTCAGATGTGGCCTTCCAAGTTGCTCTTTGGTTGTCTAGGAAAGGACCACTTCAGTACTGTCTGACTTTGCCTCATAAGTATGGTGAACCCCATTCGCTATCCCAGCTCCCAAGAAATGGTGTTCTATTTGCTTAGAGTTCACAAAAATCTTTGAAAAACTTAAAGAAAAGCATGTTTAGTCATGACATGGCAAAATAGCGTAGCTTAGAGTAAGTATCATTTGATCTGGTTTGTAGCCTGTTCAAACTGAGTTCTTTGCTGATGAGTTCTCAATCCTGGCATCTTTTTGCAAGATTGTATCACAGATGATAAGAGAAAAACTGTAATATAAAGAAAATTGTTGTTCATTTGGAAGTGATGCTTGTTGACTCTGGGAGGGAAGCAAGCCTGTTCCATTCATCTTGCTGAAGAATGTTAGGCCCAGCACAGGATTTGAAAATGAGATATTGCTGGGGGCTTGCTGGAGTAATTGCTTTCAATGCTGGTAGAAGTGAAACATTACTGTGTAATGTTTTTTGTTGTTGTTTTGGCAGTTATTTGGGGAGTATTTGTGGATTTTTTTTCCTTTCTGCAGGTTAGGCTGTAAAGTGTGAAGTGGGTTGCCTTAAGTATCTACTTCTATTGGTTCTTCTTCTATTGTGAGAATACAACTTATAATAGTATAAACGTGCCCTAGATTAATGCTGTTCATGACTAAATGAATGTTTTATCTACCTGATTGCAGAGTCCAAGAATTCTTTGTGCGGAAGGCCAGTGCAAAAAAAGGGATGTTTGCCAGCACCCATCTTGTGGTGAGAGAACCGAACGGCTCCAAGTATGAAGCTGCGAAGAAGTGGAATTTGCCAGCAGTCACTGTAGCTTGGCTTTTGCAGTCTGCAAGGACAGGAAAGAGGGCAGATGAAAGCAAGTTCTTGGTTGAAAATGCAGAGGCTGAAGGTTGGTTCTTAGCAAATTAGGAGATATGATTGTGTCATTGCACTGTTTGTTCACAATAAAGAAAGCAGGTGTGATGAAATTTTCTTTCCTAACACCTTCAAAGTATTAGAGGTAAAGGATATTTTCCAAATATAAGGATAGAATTGTAGATTGGTTTGAGTTTGAAGGCACATTAAATCATGTAGTTCCAACCCCTTGCCATGGGCAGGGACACTTTCCATTAGATCAGGTTGCACATGCAACCATGCTGTTGAGTAGTGATTACAGAAATGATATTGTGTGTTTGCTGCAAATCTCATGGAGCCAGTGGGCTCTGGTGCTTATCAGTCAGTTGGGATTCAAGCTTAGTGTTTCAACTTTGTTCTTTTCAGCATGTATGCTGCTTTGTAGCTTGCATGAGAATTGATTAGAGATCCATCTTAGGACTTCAGACTTGTTAGTGTGCAATGATTTGATGCCCCTCTCTTCAGTTCTTCATGGTTGCTGGTTAAATAAGAGTGTGTGGGGTCTGTGTTCAAATGGAAAACCAGTTTACTTGCTTATGTTTTCTTTGTTTCTTTTAAAGATACAGAGAGTTTCATTACTCAGCTTAGCAAGACACCAGCGACTGTAAAATCTCCTAATTTTGAACAGCCTATTCATATTCTTGAAGCTGGAAAAAAAGGACCTGTGACCCCCCTTGATATCAACAGGTTTCAGAGTAAAGCTTTCCAAGCTGTAATCTCTCATCATACTGGGAAGACAACTCCTGTTGCACAAGGGGGAGCACTTCAGAAAGAACCATCTTTAAATCTTGACACACCATCAAAGTTTCTTTCCGAAGACAAGATCTTCAAGCCTTCTTTTGATGTGAAGGTGATTTTTGCAAACTTTTTAGTCTGTGTGGCTAGTACTTTTCAACATGTGCATAAACTTTAAACAGCACAGAAACTGTGCTTTTACCCCTTTTTGTGCTGTTCCCATATAGACTTTCCCTTTTGAACACAGCCAGGAAAACTGGCTCGTTTATTTGTATAGTTTAGTTAATGGCTTGTGGACTAAATTTATTGAATAGTAAGTGTTGTAATGTTCTCAGCAAAGCTCCTTTGTGCTTATTATGCTTGTGTGTCCTACACCTTAGACAGTATCCAGTCTGTGTTCTTTGCATCTAGAGACTGTTAAATGTGACAAGGCACCTTGGAATTGCTCCACGTATTTGTAAACAAGCGTTTGCATTTTCTGATAAAATGCTACATTGATGGTATGTTTTAATGTAATAGCTTTAGAGCAAGGTGCAAGTACATTAAAGTAGTTGGTTGGGGTTAGGAGTACCTGGGTTTGGTCACTGGCTTTTCCATTGAGGGCGGTTCTCAGTGATGGCAGTGAACAGAGAGATTAATAAACTGTTGTCCCCTTGTTTTGCTTCTGCAGGCTCTAAGATGGGGTTTGCCTTGTACAGCTTTTGTGCAGTGGTTCTACAGTTGCTCTTGGTAACTGTAGTTTGCTGTCCTGCTTTAGGAGTTTGAAGTTCTACTGTATTTGTAAAACTTGCACTTGAGTTAGAGTTTTGTAAGATGTTCATTAAAGGCAATCAGTTTCTTCTTTTTTTTTGATAGGATGCTCTGGAAGCTCTGGCAACTCCTAGAGGTTTTGAACAAAGAAACAGGAAACTGAGCACACCTCTCTCCGAAGTCATTGGCAGAAACTTGAAACTGGCACTGGCAAGCAGCACAACTCATGCAGCAGCTCTTACTGCCAGCCCTCAGTTGGCTGCTGCACAGCCAGAAGTGGTAGGAAATTTGGGGGTTTAGTTGCTGGAGCATAGGTTTAAATAAGAAAAAACTTTATCCTTTATGATTTAAGTTACAGAGGAATTTGTGAATTGTTGTATGTGATAAATTCATATGATTATGTGTTCTTCAATGACAGTTAAAGCAATGTAAGATAGAGGAATTTCCTTATGGAAGGCAAAGAACTTTAAAACGTTTTTCTACTATCTGCATTACTGTCTCGAATATTAAGCAGTGGCTAAGTGATATGACATAAATATGTGCCAGTTTAGACTGTAGTATTGGAATGAGATATCACACTTAAGAAATTCTCAGGTTCCAGCTAAACAGGATTAGATATTTTGTCTTGGACTAAAATTTGGAGTTCTTTATTGATGCATGTGTCTTCTTTTTCTGCCTTCCTCTGTCCTTAATAGGAGAAGAAAAGTGAGAGAAAACAAAAAGATGTAGGAGGAAAGGGAGGATTTATGTATTGCTTGCCATGTTAGTGCACTGTTTACTGTTGGAGGGGTAGGAAGCTTATGACCTCTGGAAAGGGAAGGCTGCTACTTCTTTTGTAGCTCCTTAGTCTTCTAAGGAGCTTCTCACTCACTTCTCTCACTCACTTCTCTACAGTGAAATACTTCAGTAGCATCAGGTTTCAGAATTCCTTAATTTCGGTGTTCGGGCTGTGATGAAAGGAGTAGGGTATGTTCTAGGGGGACTGGCTTAAACTTTTTCTTGGCATTCCTAGTGTATGGTATGTTAATAATGCTGGGTTTTGAGCATGGGTAGGGGAGCATCAAAAATAGAGGAAGTGTGTTTCTCTTACTTTTGTTGTCACTGTATATTTTACTACATGCTTCGCTAAATATTGAAGTATTTTTGTTATTGATACAGAAGCCTTCTAATCACTACTCTCCTGTTTTTATCCCTCCTGCTTGACCAGGAAGAAGAGCCCAAGCCTCTAGCTGGTGCTGTTATATATGTTAGTAAAAAACTTTGTAAGAGGCAAAGGGAGCTGAATGCAGTAGCAGCTTCTCTTGGAGCAGACTACAGGTATCAGCCAATACAGTGGCTTCTGAGCTTTTGCACTAATGTGAATTGTAATAACTTTGAGTCTTTACATCCTATTATGTCTTTTGCTACAACTAAAGATTAGATTTCACCATCCTAAACAACATTACAAGTCATCCACTTCTGGTGTGAAATAAAGCCATTTTTCCCTGCCACATCCCCAGTCCTTATGTTCTTTGTAAATCCATCTCAGGAAGACTGTTTGTCCAGAAGTCTTCTTGAATTGCAGATTTTTTTTTCTCCTTTGGTTTGAAGAAATTTTGCTTTTGGATGGTTTAACATTTGCTTTATATTTTACATTTTGAATCTAATGTGAATTTGTGTATGTGTCTCCTGGCTCAAAACAAGTTATTTTCTTGATTGCAAGCATGGCTAAGTCAGTGTTCTTAAAAAAGCTTAGGAAAAAGAGGTTATCATGAAGAGAAAGTACAAACTAACATTTTTGATTTAAGACAGAATTCTGCTTCCACTATACGTGTTTTGCTACTGACTTTTATATAAATGTTATTATTCATGGTGTGAAGGAGGTTAGCCTTATGTTTGGTAGTGCCTTAGAAATACTGAAAATAGTTGGATTAGATGGAAAATACTTGTTTTTATCAGTTTAAAAATTAACAGTCATCCCATTTTTTTATTTTGAGCTTCAAGGATCGATATTTCACTTGCAGTTCAATATGGCAACAAAAGAAAAAGCTCTTGTCCTGGCTCTCACATTCTTTTCAGAAACTGTTTTAAAATTCTACTTAAATAAAAACAAAACGTAGCAAACCCCCTACTTTCCATATGTTTATCCTATTTAGTTTTCTTCAGGAATGCTTTGAAAACATGTTGAAGTTGTGCTATCATGAAACTGAATGCTGTCTTTTCTGTCAAAGCAAGTGGGCTCATTGTTTATTAAGGCATAACAAAATAGGCAAAATGACTTTAACTTGAACAAGGGAACAATTTTTGAGCTGGATTTATGATACTTTTTGATAGAAATTCCATCTTCAAGTTGTATCTTGTTCTCTTTTCCAGATGGTGCTTTGATGAAACAGTAACACACTTCATCTATAAGGGCGGACAGAATGATAACAATAAGGAGTACAAATCTGTTAAAGAACGGGGTATACATATTGTTTCAGAACATTGGCTTTTAGAGGTATGAAGCTTGTTTTGTTCCCCATTTAAAAGTAAAATGAAATGGAGGCTTAAAACCTCCAAATTATAGCAATGGGTTTTTTGTAGGCACTTATTCTAAACATATATAAGGACTGATGTTTTGCATCCTGCTTTGAATTAATAAATTGAGTGATCTCTTTTCACTGATGTACATTTACATTGTTCTCCATAAGGAGAAAATAAATTCTCTTCCACTGAACACTTCTGCTACATTTTTCCCAGAATGGCAGCCACATTTTTCTCCTTGTGTGAAGTATTTCTTTTGACAATGTTTTTATTGTACTTTTCTTATGTTTAGGTGTGAAGTTTTTTATCTCAGTCTGTTCCTCATCTTTCTCTGATTAACTGGTGTTATTACAGAGTGCCCAAGAATGTAAATGGCTTCCTGAATCTCTTTTTCCTCACACTTACAATCCCAAAATGAGCCTGGACATCAGTGCAGCGCAAGACATCAGGCTCTCCTCCTCCTTTCTTTCAACTGGAAAACCAGCTGAGGAAAATGAGGTATGATGTGTGATAGCAATGTGTTTTCCATTATTTGAATTCAGTTAATAATTATATTAACATAGTAATAAAAACAATAATACTAATTCAGCAGTGTTCTGAATCAGGTTTAGCTAGTTGTTAGTAGTAGCTATTGCAGATGTTCTCTAAGGTTTTTCTGCATTTGTAATATTCATCCTCTAGGATGATGGAGAAAAACTCAGGCATTTCAGCATTTGCTTTCCAGATTTGAAAAGATAGATATCTTTTCTTTTAGGTAATAAGATCCAAGGTGTGATCTCACTTTAGTAGACATTAAGATTGCAGAATTGGAGTTGTCATCCATGCTACTGTTCACTGTCATTGAAGTAGCAGAAAGGTTAGATTTACTGTAAGGAAAGATTAATGATCTTCAGAATTTAATACAAGTGTCATACATAGTTAAAAAGCAGGAAAAAAAAAAAAAAGGATGTTTGAGAAATCTGCTTGTCTTCATTGGTTTTAGATTATTCCAGAGGATGAAGATGATGTAACTACTGACCAAATAAAGGGAACGGTCACTGTAGAAGAACAAACTGTAGCAAGTGAATCCAAAGGAGGTAAATGTAAATTGTTTTCAGAATTTTTATGGACTATCAGAGTATCAATACAAGCCTTTGCAGTTCCAGGTGCTGAATGCTATGATTTGGAAACTTCAATTAGCATATTAGTATACTGGTGAAGTACAGCTGGCTTTTATTGGTGCTGGATGCCAGCAAAGGGTTTTCCTCTCTCTTTTAAAGGTCTTGGCAGCCCAACAGAAAATCATGACCAGTCATTGGAAGATACTTAATTGCCATTTCTTTGTGTTTAAAACACTGAAGTTCATCCTTAATGTAACAGATTTTTGGTTTGGAGTATATATTATGTAATTAAATGTGTTAATGCGGATCTAAGTTAGATTGTTGAGGAGATTCAGAAGTGAGCCAAATGGAAATTTCTCCTTGTGTCTAAGAATAGGTGACTTAGGGCATATGTGGTTTTCCTTGATAGTCTTGCCCAAGTACTTTTCCTCTTTTTAATGTATAGTCTTCGTCCTGGTGGAAGGAGGGAGATTGATTGGAATTTCAGTTTTCACTGAGACAGTGAGCAGTTGTTCACTTTTCACTTGTTTCAGTATAAGAGTTGTGATAGTATGACTTTTGTTTCTTCTCTTAAGTTTTAACCCAAGCACTAGAAATGAGGGAGAACTTCCAGAAGCAGCTGCAGGAGCTCATGTCTGCCACATCACTAGTGAAACCACAAGGGCATAGAGGATCCCTTTCAAGGAGCAGCTTTGATGGCTCTCCAGCCACTCCCGACAGCGCACGGTCTGTGCGAAATGGCCGCAGTAGGGTCTTGGAAGCTCTAAGGTATGGATTTGTATTTAAATGTATCTTGCTTTGTCCTTGCATGTATTTAGACATTCATTGGTATTTGAATAGGTCTCCAGGATTTTCAAATGTATATTGTCTGTTTCTACTGATGTGCTTGATTTGCTTCTGCAGTTCAGAATGTTTAACTGAATGTGCTAGGTAAAGTCAGAATATTGCCTTAATCCATAGTGGGTATCTTTTGTTTTTTTATAAAAACCTGAATAGTATGACTGGTTTTAATGTTCAGGTTTTGAACTGGCTTATTTTCTTACTCTTCAGATTCCTTAGTGTTCTTATAGCTTTTGAAGAAAGGGTGTATGAATGCTTACATAGGTCTTAAAGAAGTAGTAGGCATTACTGCAGAGCACCTCTGTGAATGTTTCTTCTCTTTTATTTTTCTTTTCTCTCCAAATGGAGAATAGGATTTGAACTCCATTAATACTGATGTGCAATAAGACAGTAATGGAACCCTTGCAAAATAATTCATTTAGCTTGGTGCCTATTTGTAAATAAATAGGCTTAATAAAGAGTAAGGTATGCTGATTTTATAATAGCTTATTAATATGCAGATAATAAAAAATATCTGCTGGTATTTTGGGTGCCTGTTTTCAGCCATGCTGACACTTAGGTTCATAAAGCCAGGGTGCTAGAATAGCTTCTATAGTGAAATTTTCCCCTTTCCCAGCCATAATTTCTAATAATGAGGTGACTTGGGTTCTGCAGTTGATGTGATCATTAACACATTGCCTCCTAGAGTGGAAGTCGTCTGTAAAATGAGTCTGTAAGGTGTCTTGGTTTTTCCCTTAGGCAGTCCCGCCAGGCACTGGCAGATGTAAATACAGAGCCATCCCAGAGCGAGCAGATCATTTGGGATGATCCTACTGCGAGGGAAGAGAGAGCAAGACTTGTCAGCAACCTTCAGTGGCCTAACAGTCCCTCTCAGTACCTTGAGCAAGGTCAGAGTAACACCAATAAGAACGTGGATGAGTCTGCCTTCAAAGGATCCGTACCTGATGCAGAGATGGCTGGTATAGGTAAAATTACAAATGCAATATTCTTGTTCTGTGCAACAGCATCCATTTGGCCTTGGGACTTTTAAAATACAATAGTATTTGAGTTCTACTTACAAAAAATGTGAGCATTGTTGGCATTTCTCAAAGGCCAAAAATGCAATTTCACGTCTTTGACTTCCAATATGTGTTGCTGTTTTTTAAAAAGAAGCTTTCCCATTCATTTGTGGTCAAACACCATATAGACTAAAAAGACTTAGTCTAATATTAGTTTTAATATTTACTAAAAATAGACTGCTGTGGCTCTAAAAAAATGCCAACAACTTGAAGGACTTAATAAAATTTTTCAAGTTGTTTTGGTTTCTTTTCTTTTTTGAACCACAGCTGGCTTCCAGGTAACTCCACAGGTAAGTATAGTGGAATTCTAATGGGAATACCATGAGAATCTTTTCCATTGTAGTGGAATGGAAAGTATTTATAGGTGAAAAATTGGGGTACAAGATTAACTCACAGACCCAAAACACCAAGATGTGTCAAGTTGCTGATGGACATGCTTGGTAAAGGATTTGGTAAAGATATTTTATTTATGTTCCCTGTTCTTGAAGTCTAAAGTCTTTTGCCAGGATTAAGGAAGCAACGTACCTTTTCTGCCAAAACCAGATATTTTTTCATCTGTTTTGCTTTCTTTCTGTTCTGTGATAGCAGAATCCTTTATTTCTCTCTCCCTGCTGCCACAAACTCCTTTCCTCAGTCTACTTGCGGAGTTTCTATAGCAGCAGTCTTCCTGAAAACTGACCTTGTCCTAGAGGAGGTTGAAGAAAATTAGATAATTCCATTCAACTGATTTTTGGTTCAACTAAATCAGTGCAGTTTAGCCAAAGAAATCAGAACATTTGAGGTTTTCAGGTGTTTTTTTAAAAGCAAGGCATTCAGACACATGATTGCAATATTGCTGTTGGTGGTTTGTGGTATAAGGAAGAGCATCGTTATCAAAGGCAGGTGAAATATAACTGTACATGTTGTAGCAGCAGTTGTGGGGATTTTTAATTTTTATTTTATCTTTATACATACTTATAATCTTCCAAAGGCAAGTCATGCAACACCACTTTAATTTGACAGATGTTCCTGAGGCTGGGCATGGAGATGTGACTGAAAGGCTGAAGAATCCCATATGTAGAGATCCCGAAACACCCATTAAGGATAACTTGATCCCTACTCCACAGGCACCCAGCATTGCTTTCCCCCTGGCTAACCCTCCTGTGGCACCAGAGCCCAAAGAAAAGGTTTGTCTAATGGAAATATATTTATGATGATTTGTGTTCTGAGAGATGCAGTTATACCTAAAGAAATTTTGAATTTAATGATAAATATAAAATGTGCAGATCTGGATTTAAAATCTTGAGGTGGATTACTTTTGTACAGTTCTATTATCCTTTTTCTATTATTTTCATTACTCCCCCTTCCTTTGAGATTTTTAACAAATAATATTTGCTAAAAAAAACTGAAGCTTGTTTGTTTAGACAAATGAAGCTTTTTGTCCCATTAGTTAGTGCTGGGATGCTAAGGCAGGCTTTGGAGTGAAGAATTACTATGTGTACTGCTTGGAACTCCTCCAGCCATGTTAGGATGACAGAAAAAAAATTAGGCCTTTGTTTCTTTGGTTGTATCTGGAATTTTATGTTTAGGTACAAATGGGAAATTATTTTTCTGCCAAAACCTGGTTTAAAATTCTCTTTAATTTTGAACTTGGAAGGGGAAAGGAAAATGAGCTTATAGTCTCACCTGCAGTGTGTCACTTGATGCTCAAAGTTTCAGCAGCTGGGTATCTTCAGAGCTATAGCATATCATCTTAGTGGAAGGGCCCTCAAAAAACATGGTATTCTGACCTGACAGAAAGTGAATGAATGAGGCAGTGTGATAGATCAGTGCTGATTTCTTCAAGTGTTCAACCTGGCATTCCATGGATGTGAATGAAGGGCTACTTGTTATGACAGACTAGTTCAGCTGTGCCCTGAAGAAAGGGGGAACCAAGAGGATGTTCAGGCAGGAGCCTAAGGATAATATGATAAGATCCAAGCTTTTTGTCAAGTGACTGACAGGTTTGGTTCTGCTTTTCCCAGCTAAAAGAAACTTAATGTATAAATATTTGGCAGAGAAATAGTCAGCTGTCAACCTAATCATTCTGTCATATTTTCAAAATCTGTTACCGTATTTCTAGGTTGTTACTGAAGATAAGAAGGTTGATGAAGAAACAGAAAAATTCCGTAAATTTCAACTGTCTTCTCTTAATCCTCAAGAAAGAATTGATTACTGCCATCTGATTGAGAAATTAGGTACCAGATATTTGTGAAATTCAAAGAATAGCATGTGTCTGTATATGTCTGCTCAGCTGTGGCTTGTTGGAGAGAAGAAACGGCTTCTGTTAGTGACTCATCAGATTTGAGGTCTCAAATTTATGGCTTTCTGTGCTTGTGAGCAATTCTTTGAATATAGTGTTATTATTATGTGAGTGATCAGCTTTTCCATAAAACAGCAATGGTTTTGTCTTCTGATAGTTTTCTTTTAGCGGTTTTTACAACAGCCTCATTCTTTACTGTTGGGAGTGCCCAGGATGAGCTCTCTTCTGGTCTCTTGTTCCTGTCTGTGTTGCTGTGGCATTTTACAGAGCCGCTCTTTCCTGGCTGCTTCTCCCTCTCTAGCAGCTTCTGCCCATGTCATTACAATGACAATACTCTCCATGTAAATTTGAGCTGAATTTTTGTCTGAATTCAAATCATTCTCACTTAGAGTTGATCCTTTCTGTGTGTGGCATGATACTTAGATAATTTGAATGCAATCCATTCCTCACTTCAAGGTGGAATAGTGCTTGAGAAGCAGTACTTTGATGCGAGCTGCACACACATTGTTGTGGGACATCCTCTTCGCAATGAGAAATTCTTGGCCTCGATGGCGGCTGGCAAGTGGGTGCTTCACCGTTCCTACCTGGAGGCGTGCAGGGGAGCTGGCTGCTTTGTTCAGGCATGTCACCCTAGCACTAGGACATGAGTGTGTTTTACCTTTTTGCATTTATTCTTGTTTTGCACTGCTAGGGAAAGACCACTTCACAAAACCGATTGCTAGTTTAGGGTGCCCAAGCCATGGGAGTTTTAGAGAATCCAAAATCTGAGAGGTTTTTGGCCACCTTTGTCTAAAAACTAGCCCTGCACCAAACTGTTAATGTAAGATAAATTAAATACCTGTGCTTTTTATAATTGCTTCTTAAAATTGAGTCTTTGAATGCCTTTTGGTAAATTCTCACTGTTATCAGCTAAATTTACATGGCTCTTGTTAAACCAGGAAAAAAATCTTGATTCTTTCAATAAATGAACATGTATTATTTTTAAATAATTTGATTTTATAACCATGTATCTAAATATTTTTGAACTCTACCTCTTCTGATGCCTTCCTAACTGTTAATTTTGCAGTTCTCCTGGGTTGGACAGTTCTTTTACATTGACCAGGCTAACTTTAAAGTAATGCCTGTAAACTGCTTCATATCCTTATGTATTAAAACTGACTTTAATTGTTTTGGAAGATACTGCAGAAATATAATCAGTGGTATCCAGTGTAGTGAGATGCTTTGTCCTGCTGTTGAATTCTATTGTAGATGTAACTGCAAGAGGAATCAGATTATGTGCAGGACTTGATGTCACAGAAAACATGAGTTAATTTAGATAAACATGTGCAATTCAGAGCAATTGCACATGTTTATCTAAATTATCTCGAATATCAATATCTTGAATTCTACCTAGAACTGTTTTGGCTAGATAAAATCCATATATGTATATATAGCTACAGTGAGATGAGATTTGTTTCAGGGTTTTTTATTTTCTCTTTGGTGTGGGTTTTTAAAATCTATTTTTCTGCTGATAAAGTTGGCAAGATTGCTTTGTAATCCAAGCTTATGATTATTTTCAGGAAGAAGACTATGAGTGGGGAAGTAACTCCATACTTAATGTTTTGTCTGGAATCAATGTAAACCAGAAGAAACTAGCAGTGGCAGCCATGAGGTGGAGGAAAAAAATTCATAAAGGGAAGCAAGAAACAGGTGTTGTTGAGGTATATAGATAATCCTGTAATGTGAGCTGTACAGTGTGAATGGACAGGACAGGGATTGTCATCAAGAAACTAAAAACTTCACTGTCAGGGGAAGGCTCTGTCTTGTTATTAAGAACAAAACGTCTTGGCTTGATATATTCTAGTTAAGTAATTTTGTTTTTTAAAAAAGTTTCTGTAATGGTAGATTAAAAGTCTTAGTCTCCACTGTTGATGTTTCGCAAGGCTGGAATGTGGCTACTTATGCATGTAAGTGTCCCTCAGGCAGGAAGATGATATTTATTCTTCAGAGCTCTGACTGGAGAGCTAACCTAACTCAGCTCTGCTGGGAAACCAAAACTGGTTACTGCTTTCATAGTCTTTCAGTGAGATTTTTGGAAATGAGACTTGAACTCCCCAAAGCCTTTCAACTCCTCTCAAATCAGGCACTGCGGTTGAGGTTTCATTGAAAGATTATGTTTCAATTATGTCGGGAAAAATCTGGTGTGTGTGTTACAGTAACCTTTTTAAACGGAATGCTTGTAACAAATCTTCCGTGCCCTTTGCCTATGTGGAAACCACGCTGAGTGTTCCTAGGAGGCAGCCAGTTGGCCCTCTGTGCTGTTACTGTAACTAAGTGCATGCTGGGGGAACTGGGGAAGATGTTTCCAAGTTACTGGGGGTTTTTTAAGATACATTTTTCACAGTGTCTGGTGTTTTGGGAAGCACACTCTCTGCAAGGGTCTTCCCTTAGAGGGGGGGGCTGGTAGCTGTATGTTCTGTGGATTTTTTTTCTGGCATACTTAAAGGTAAAACTGGATAATTGCAGGTCTTCATCTGAAGACCCATTAAATCTTTGTACTTGTTCAGTACCAGCATACTTTTGACTGAATTGTCATTTATCTAGGGTGCTTTCAGTGGTTGGAAAGTGATCCTGAATGTTGATCAAACCAAGGAGGCAGGATTCAGGCGCCTTCTTCAGTCGGGAGGAGCAAAAGTATGTAGTTGATTGAAAGAAACAATGAACTGCATATGTTGTTTATTTTTTTCTTTCTGTTTAACTCTGTGCTGGGCATTTTTCATGAGAGTAAAAGGTCTTAATGAACAAAATTGCTTACACAGGGTAGCTGAGAGATGGTCAAAGGGTGGGAGGAAAAAGCTTTGTCATCTTCACTTTGCAAGTGGTCAGGCAGAGCAGCTTGTCTGAGGTTACACAAGTCAGTACTGCTGGTGGGAATTGAGGATAGAATTTCTGTCCCCTGCTCTGATGGGAAGGATCACCCTTTTGGACAGGTATGTGATGGTGCAGAATGCAGCTGTAAATGGTATTTGATTTCCCACTGGTTTCTCTTAATTTGATGAGAGAAATTAAACATTATGAATTGCATTTGTCTTGGGGAAGAAACTCAACTTTTGTGGGTCGTGTTTTGTCTGTAGGTGTTCTCTGGCCATTCTGCTTCTCTCTTTAAAGAAGCAACTCACCTCTTTGCTGACTTCAGCAAACTGAAGCCAGAGGACTCCAGGGTGGACGTGGCAGAGGCAGCAGCCCAGGGAGTGAACTGCCTCAAACCCGAGTACATCGCTGACTACCTCATCCAGGTGGGCACAGCCAGGGCTCCCTGCCTGCCACACCCAGCCCCCTGCAGGGAATGGCTGCTCTGCCAGTCACGGGCCTCTTTTGCCAGGAACTGTTGCCACAAAGTGCCCGTGCCGAGGGCTTTGATCTGTGGCCTCAAATTTATGCTCTAACACGACTTGTTCTGGTGCTGGCAATGGGATCTCTTGCAGGGTAGGGAGCTGCTTGCAAAACATATTTAAAATGTAGGTGTATAATGTTTGTTTTGTTGTTTCAGTTTTAGACAACTAATGAGCTGTTTCTGTTATCTCAAAAGCTGCTCTTCTTGAGCTGACCCATTCTTTTTTTCTTTCTTTACTGAAGGATCCACCTCCCCCTATGGAGTCTTACTGCTTGCCAGAAGCTGTGTCTTACCCTCAGAATAACTCAGATCTTGGAATTGGATCATCCCAGAAAAGAAAAGCACTGGGAGAAATGAGCAGAGTCAAGCGATCCAGAATACACTAAGCATATTCTCTGATCTTAATTTGTACATTTTAAAATTCATATTTATATTTTTTCATTCTTGCCCAAAAAATTAAAAGCTTTGAGTTTCACTTTTAATTTGTCCTGAGATTAAAATAAATTTGCAGTAATGCTTATAGGAAAGATTGCTTTGGTTACCAGTAGCATCTAAAACTATGGCAAGAATTCATCCAAAACATATTTTACCTTGTCTCAACTATCCCATCACTGCACTAGTGATTTTGTCTGTAGGCACAGTTGTATAATAATAGTTCAGAAATCATTTGTAAAATGCTTATCACATCTTTTATCTGTGTGTTGTGGGGAAAATACCAATTGATGAAAATTCCATCGCATTTCCCATATAGTAATAGACTTAGATTTTTGCATTATTTTTTCATCTTTTGGTATTTTCTATTGGAAGGGAAGAGGCAAATCAGACAAAAAGAATTGGCTTGTAAATTTTTTGTACTAATAGAGAGTGTAGTAAATTATTGCTATAGATTACAGGTGCTGTTGCTGCCATCCTGAGTGCTAATGAATCTGCTCAACAACTGCAGAAACAATTCTGTTACCCAAGAGGTGAAGTTTGTCTTGACCATGTTCCCTGTTTGAATCTGTGACAGGAACCAGAGCCAGACAAAGACTTCAGTTTCTGGCAGCTGGAAATGTTCTTAGTCAGACAGCCAGAATATTTGACAAAGTCTTTGACCTTTTCAGTAACAGTGGGTCTGGGTATTTAACAGAACTTTATGTATGTGAGTGCACTGTGTTAGTCTAGGCAAAGGTGTTCTCATGGAACCTGAAGAGTTGTATTTAAGCAGCTGGAATTACTACAGGCTGCTTGAACAGAAAAGCACAGCATCCAGTTGCACAGGTCCAGTGGAGTTGTCTGGAAGAATACATGTAACACTGAAGTCTATTTAATTTACCTCTTTTTTGTTTTGAAGGCAGGGGTGTATGTTATGTTTATTTTCTAGCTGCTGAATACTGTTTTCTAGAAAGGGTTTACATCAGTATTTGTTACAGATCCAAGACTGAGCCACAATCATTTAAGAGCCCTGTGCAACCTGGAGAGGCACTCTGGACTTTCCCTTTTGCTGCTTGGGAAAAGGACAAGGCACCTGAGCCATGGGGTCTCCAGGTGAGAGAGAACAGGAAAGCAGCTTGTCTTTATGTGCAAGGCTGTGCTTTGTGCTTCTGATTTCCTGCTTTAGTGCAGCAGATCTTTTGTCAGTGAGCTCTGCAACCTGCTGTCAGCATAACCTGAAGGAATTGTCAGAAAGGAGTGAGAATGAATGTGAGGGATTTGCTTCTTTAAAGAAGTGAAATCTGTGCCCCTGTCACTGCGGTCTTGGCTGTGACAAGACTGTTGAGCTGCAGTGACTACAGCCTTACGCCACCTGCTTTTGGTTGGTTTTTTTTAATAACAGCTTGATGCTTTTTGGTATTTGTGGACATCAAACATCTTCAACTTGTTCCAAGTCCATGTACTGAAAATAATGCCACTGTTAGTGCCTTACATCACATTTTGAATTAACTTTAACTTTGAATTAACTGTGTATTTCACTGTTCTACCTCTGAAGTGCTGCTTTGCATTGCAGGCATTTGAAATAGGTGCAAGTATTACCAGGCAAGACCTAAGGTTCCTGTGACTTTTTCTTCCCAGAAGCTGCTGTGGAAGGGTAGTGTTGGTATTTTCACTTTATAGATAAGAACCCATTCCCTGACCACAGTGAAACAAGTAACTTGGGATCTGAGTGCTACATGTTCTCCAGTGTTCTCTGCCCTTGTGGACACTGGTTTAAAGCCAGGGCTGAGGCAGGACAGTGAGGGAGGGCTGGGGGAACAGAAGCAGAAAGCAGCTGTTCCAGCCAGAGCCAACTCCTCTTCTGTGCTGGGCCTCAAACATCCAGCTGTCTGTATGCCACACACAGGGGAACACAACACAAGCAAGACAAACTTGGGAGATGGAAATTCAGTTGGTGCTGTTAAGATAAATTTATTTTCTTCAGCTTTCTTCACAGGAAACATCATGAAAGTGCTTTACAGAGTTTGAATACCATTACTCTACCATGGGACAAAAGGACAACAGGTGTGTGCACTGCACAGTTAAAAGTTGTCAGATGCGGAAGCCATGATAGGTAAACCAGGGTAAAAAAAAAAATCTACTGACAAAAATATATATAGTTCAGGTATTGAACTTAAGTTATGACTATTAACACAATTATATAAATATACAGGCACCATTAGGTTCCTGTGTTAACTGTGGGGGCCACACAGGGATTCTCAGAAACAGTTTCTGCTGTGCTCCATAGGCTCCCAGCCAAACCATTTCCCCAGACAGTATAATTCTTTTTCTTTTGCACTACACTGAGCCCACAATTAATTTATTCACATTAAAGTCTGGTACTGATGCATTCTGGTACATTGTTGAAAACAAATTCAGGTTGCTTTTTTTCCTTTTGATTTACAGAGAGCTCATCTTACAATTCTTCCCTCAATAATCTCTTAATTAAAAAAAAATGAAATGCTTTAGGCTAGATCCTGCTGTGAGGTAAGACAGTTTTGTTTAAGCTAGAGCATTACCAGTCATGCAACCCTACTCCTTTCCATAGCTGAGGTGTGTTGTACTGTGAACAGTGCTACTGCCTCCCTTTTGTTGTACTCTGTGGGAATTCAGCTCCTGCATAGCCTTTGAAGCTCTCTAGGTTTCAGTTCTTCAAGGAGACTGCATTTACTTGCTAGGCAGTTTTGCAATGTTTGTGATATTACAGCCCTGACAAAAACAATGCAGCATGATCAAGACTCAGGAGTTCTTGCCTGCTGCTTTCTAAATAAGTGGTGAATAATTCAGGCACCTGACTAAGGAATCCTTGGCATGGTAATAATGTAGATGAATAGAAGAAGGAGAGAATACTCTAGGGCAAAGAGAGGTCAAACCAAGAGATTTTTGCTGTGTTTTGAGTTCCAGGAAATACAATGAGCAGAGCCCATTACCTAGAAAACACTGTCATACCAGTTTCCAAAGCCACTTTGCCTTTTTCCCAATTCCCAGAGTAGAGACACAGTGCACGGTCAAAGAACTTGTCAGTGCTGAAGGTTACTGGGCCATTAGTAAGTAACAGTACAGAGCTACAGTGGCAAGACAGGGCTTTGGTGAGTACAGCAGAGGTGAGGCTTCCAGAGGCACAGGGGAGCCTATGAAGTGTTACCTTCTAACAACTCTCAGACTCATTGGCTCTGTTTTCCTACCCACATCCTCAAAAAGTGAAAATCTACCAACTCCCCTTGGCCAACTTAACCAACTCCCAGCGGCCACGACTGTTTTTTGACAGAATACTGCTGTAATAGAACACTTAACAGATACAGATCTTTGGATGCAAAATCCAAGGTACATTGTTCTCAACCCAGTATCAGCATTAGTACTGAAAGGCAGCTGCTCTCTAGGATGTGGTACTCTGATAATTGAGGTAATGCAGCTCTCAAGGGCCAGGCTGTACATCCTACCAGGCTTGAGTCTGCCCTTATGACACATCCTTTGTATCTGTAAACATAACATGACTGGGAAATTCAGTCAGTGCTTAAAGACAACATCATTTACAACTCCATGCTCTTTAAAGCACAAGATGATGAGAATGAAGAGAACAAACAAACCACAAAGACTAAGCCTGCCCTCCAGTGTTGCTTCATCTCAAATACTGTAACGCAGTTTCAATATCCAGTTAAATACTACTCCAGGTATATTAGATTGAGCATGGCTGAGCTCATGTGGTTGCTGGTCAGAGACCAAGTAATAGTAATGCATCTGCTTCATCTCTGGCACAAAGAGGAGAATTACCCAAAAATTTTAAAAAAGTTTCACTGGCACTTGATTCTGGCTGTCACACCTAGATGTCAAATGATCCCAAATCTTTGATCTCAAATCAAATGTTAATGAAACTGACCTTGTGTGACAGAAATAACTCTACTGAAACCAGTGAAGTTAAGCTCTGGGAGACCATACGCATATTTTTGCCTTTTTCTCAATATGTTCTATTGTAGCAACCAGTTGTTATGGTTTGAATCCCTTTGCTGTGGTTGTATATACTCTGAAAGATATGCAAAATAAGTGGTTTGTTTTAATTGAAAAAGGAGGCTTATGACAATACTTTAACAGTTTTCTGTAGGCAATTACTTGAAATAAAGCAGACATGTAATGTGATGACCTCATTGCTATAACTGAGCTAGAATGGAAATTCACTACAGAAGAGAGGAGACATGAAAAGGAATAGAAAACATCAGATTGAGCAAAAATTAGTAAGAGCTTGCCATGCTACTCACTGACCAGAAGAGTGGATTATATACATGAAACTGAAGACTTCAGTACATCAAATGGCAAAAGCCAATCCCCATGGAAGTTACTGGGTTGATGGTGATGGCTAGGATATTCTACATGACTGTAAATTTGGCAAATCAGGGGCAGGTGAGTTGTCAATAGGAAAAACCAAGGCAATAAATACTGGAAAGGTTTTAAACCACTCATACATGCTCTGGTAGAAGTTGTGATATGAGTCTGAGTTAGTTGTGATCTTTCAAGGGGACGATCTAGGCATCACCATGGGCAGCTTGATGAAGACATCTGCTCACTGTGTAGTTGCAGTCAAGAAAGCGAGTAAGATGTTAGGCTGTATTAAAGACAGAACAATACAGAAAAATATTACAGCATCTATTTCTCTTAGAGGTGATAATCTCAATGAATATTTGCTGTTTCTTCAGCACCTTAAAAAAAGTGACATATTAGAAAAATAAGGCAGGAAAGTGGTAAGAGAATGGTAGAAGCAGCTCCTTGGAGCTGGAAGGACAGTAAAACTAAGGTAGCTTATTTGTTAATAGGGGGATAGATGACAAACATCTTAAAAGCAATTCTTCCCATATAAGATGCATACATGAAAGTCATTTTAAGTCACATACCAATAAATATATGGACCTTAATACTACTTGTTACCATCATCATCATAAATATTCCAAGAAGTCCCATGTTATTCAGTGCTTATTCATCTAGCTAAACATTTTCTCTGAAGCAACTGCCACAGTTAGTTGAAGTTTAACAGTAATAATTTCTGACAGAGAACTGTCACAGCTGATGCACATTAACAGCTGTCTTATAGAGGTGCTGCAATGATAAAAATGTCAATAAGACAAGCTAACTGCTTGGGCCTCATCTCTGTGCAGGACCCACCGGAGCTCTCGTTTGTCTGCATGCAGGCCACCAGAGTGTTGTCTTCTGATTCTATTTGAGGCCCCATTGTAAAAGGGGAGCAATGAACCTTGAAAGCACCAGCAAAAGCAGACAAAGGCATATTTGTAAGTTACTACTGCATGTTACTTCAAATGCAGCTAGCTCATAAATCAGGAGATAATAAGTAGGATAATTGCCTCTGCTGTATCTGTATTCCTTGCTGTTACCTATTCTGCTTAACCCACTCACACCTAAGTTTTTGATAATTTCTTCCCTTTGTTTATTTCACAAAACCCCCTCCATGGCCAACTACTTCACTTTTGTTCATTCCCTTCCTCTACAAATTGCCTTAATACCAGATTTTACAGGTTTTGAAGATTATTCTCTCTCCCTATTTCCCTTGTATCTGCATGCCACTTCAACTTAAGTAAAGGAAAGAATAAAGAGCTAGAAAAAGTGTTTACACATGGAGAGGAGAAGAAAAACACATTCCTATGACAAAGTACCCCTTAGTATCAGGAGTGAACATTTCTGGTTCACATGATTTGAACAAACTTTAAAACTGCCACATTATAAGAAATGGCTATCAACTGTGAGCAGGATTTTATTTCAGTCATGGGGTTTACAAAATAAAAGCAATATTGATTTTAATATGTTCCACATAAAAACAAAGAGCCTCCTATTAATATGCCATTTGGGTTGCACAGATAATTGGATAGAGGAAATAACAGTTGAGTGCTCAGCCTGAACTTTTTCCTTACTCATACATACTAAAATAAGTCAAATTACATAATACTTAAATAGGACGTATATTACATTCCATGAGATAAGCCTTTGCCAAAGTAGTATTAAAATACTATAATAAAAGCTAATTTTAATAAAGATTTTTAGTCCTCTGTAGAACCTTCCATCAGCCCCAGCCCTTTACAAAGAACAGCTTTGGCCTCACAACATCCCTGTGAGGTAGGTTGTTGGTTATTTTGGTACAGCTGGGGAAACTGAGGCAGAGTGAAATAAAATTACTTGAACACAGCAGCTCAGTAGAAAACCTAGGCCAAATCCCACTCTCTTGGTCCCATGCTTCCCATGCTCTTGCTAAGAAATGGGCTTGGCTTCTTTTCAGTGCACACAGTTGTTTTAGATGACATTTCCAATCCAATACTCCGGACACACTGCTTTACCTGGTGACTCACTGATACTGTGATATGTTTTTAGTATTTGTACTCTGGCTAAGCAGAACTTCACTGAAGTGAACACTGAACTTCAATAACCTTGCTGCTTCAACACATACTCTGAAGCAACTGAAGATAAACCCATGATGTATGTACCATTTAGTAGTTACTTCATTCAAAAAAAAGAGTCTTCATAGCTATTTAAAACAATGCCTCAGCCTTTAATCATGCAGAAGAGAAAAATAATTTTCTTAAATACACAACTTATTTCCTAAGAGGATTGTTGAGCCATCTTGAAATTTATCCTCAGGTTTCTCTTTAGGCGACAGATCAGATTCATACCAATGCAAAATCCTACCTTCTCTGTGAACACATTCCCCCAATTCATTGAAAGGAAGAAATAAAATGTGCTGCCTTCCCCAAGTACTGAACTTTAAACAGTTTTGCTGATTTAAAGTCAGAGGAATCTGTCACATGTGCAAGCAGTGCTTACCCACACAGCATTTGTCCTATCCAACATCTGACACTCCACTCCCTGCCTCAGGCTATGCACTTAAAGGTATCATTTAGAAAACAGCCCTCCTAATCCCTCTCTTCTTACAGCACCTATGTTTTATTTGCATAATTCCACTCTCCTTTATTTATTTATTTATTAATCTTCCTTCCTACTCTATTTCACTTCAAACAGAACATGGCACAACAACAGGTGATGCTGGAGAAGCCAAACTTCAGATACACAATTGCAATGACTTAGACCCCTCAGTTCTGTTTTTTGCTGTCACTTCTTCCTTCAACTGCTAGAGCTTGCAGGCTCTCATATTAACCTCAATACAGACAAGCTGTCTTTATAACTTTTTCCGGAGTTTATCTGCAAATGTATGTATGTCAGATTTCATCCCCTCTGTACATACCTAATTCATATACCTGAAGTTTCAGTACACTTTCTGTTTTCTTATACTGTCTTATAAAAGCCCCTATTCAACATTGCAAACAAGTTGTAACATCAAAAGCTGAAAACAGGGAGAAAGAATTTGGAAACTAAGTTTCAGTCCATCAAAAAAACCTAGATTGTGGCTGTTCATAAAGACTATACAGTACTCAAGGTGGTTTTGGTATAATTTAGCTTCTTGGGCCAATGAGGTGTAAGTTTCTGACTATGTCAATATTGGAGAGAATAATATTATTACTTTGTAAGTAAGCAACCTTATTTATGCACATGAAGCCCTATTAATCTCTGCTCCATTTTAGTTAGGGTATTTGAAAGAAAACCACAAGCAGGTTTAAAACTGCTTAAACGGGCAGAAATCAGAAAGGCAAAAAGCTACAACTATTGCAAAAGCTCAGATAAGCAAACTCCAAAGATGTGCAGCCCAATCAAATTTATATTGTGTTTACTTGACCTGAACAACACTGGGGTCTCAGCCATGGTGTGGTCAAAGTTTCCAAGAGCTGACAGATGCAGTCAAACACCAAAAGCCATATTCCCTGTGGTGTCAGGCCTCTAACACAACCATTAAAAATTCATCTAAGTTACTGTAGACATTACTGGTAGAGCTAGCCACAAATACAAAACTGAAGTAACAGGAGACAGTCACTTTTACTTGTCAATTCCTCTTCATTTGTGAATAAGATTGAACATGACACAGCTAAACTGGGAGAGAAGGGCAGGGGCAAAACTAATCCTCTCCTATATTTATCATCAGCTCAAGTAAATACAGATTCCAGATACCTACAGCTGGCATTTGGGAAGTCTAACTTGATTATAATTACCTGGTTTTTAGCATTTTAATATCTTCAAATACAGACTATCACTGAGAAACACAAATCCAAACTGTTCTTTTCCCAGTAAGCACTGGACATGTTCATGTTCTACCAGCAAACTGGTAACTTTATGGCTATGTTTTATTGTAAGCCAGAGAAAGTAAACCAGAACCTTTAAGCTGGGAATTAACAAGCAGCCCACCATAAAAGCATGTCACATGCCAGGAGTCCCTGAAGCAGCACACAAGTCCATCAGATGGACTGGCATCAAGAGTCTCATTTCTACAACTGACAACGCTTCATTTATGGAATAAGCCTTCAACAAGCATTTTGAAGGAATGAAAAGGACATTCTTAGCATGCCTTAAATGAAAGCAACAACAAACCAGGATGAAGTTGAACTTCAGAGTCTCCAAAGCATACCAGGCTTCTGCAGAGGACTGACTCAAAATTTCAGGCATACAGAGCAATTACAAGGCAGATACTGACAACTGGCATTTTGATAGCTGCTGGCAGCTATACTTTACACTTCTTTTAAAACAGTTTAACATTCTGTACTATGGAAATCTGCATTTCCGATTTGTTTTCCTTATGCCTCCAGAAAGAAACTGGAATGATATGCTTAAGAGAAGCCCCCAAAGGAACACCTTTAGTTATCACTACCTGATGGGCTCCAGTGATAGCAGCCATGCAGAGCTTATGTTTTTATTCCCCATTCTTTAATTCAGCAGAGGTACTTTGAAGTAAAAAGCAAATCAAAACTTCATTCATACTCAACTCACAATCTCAAACCAGTCTTCTATGGTGGGAGCAAGAAGACACTTTGCAAGTAGCAAACTAAACTTTTTAAGTATAAATAAAAACTTATTGATATGCACTGCTACAAGCTCTGAAACAGAGCCCACCTGACCATAAGGACAACTGCCTGCTCCAAGGCCTATCCCTGAAGAGATCCAAATGCTGTTTCCTCTGCTATTGTACAGTCATGAGCTCAAACTAAAACGTAAAGACTCACTAGACTCCAGAATCCATGTATATTTCCATTTTATTTGATTTGAAACTTTTACAGGGTTTTCTTGAACTGCCAGGATTCATGCCCCAAAACCTCAGATAAAGGTGGTACAATGGACAGTCTCATCCACCCTTCACACAGGAGACTAAAACTCTATTCATGTGCATTAGTGATCGCAATCTCTTTAGAGCATCAGGAAAAGCAAAAGACTTCACATCTCTGCCCCATCAAGTGACATGTCCATTTACCATGAATTCCACAGAAATTGTGACAACACTTTTGCTGGCAACAATGGATTTTCAAGGAAGATACAGGGCTCCAAGGTATTGGTATCAGTCTTTCAGTGGGGTTTTGCTTCCAAATGAAGTCTCCAACTTTAGGAAGTCTCTTGAGCCCTCTCTTTAATAGCAGCTTCTAGCAGAATTTTTATGGACAGTTAACTCTGCAAGGGCAAGGCCAGTTTTAGTCTGTGCTCAAAAGAACCAGGTGAAATCCCAGCCCCACTGAAGTCAACAGCAAAATCTGCACTGACCTCAGAGAAGTAAATTTAAAGCAAGTCAGCAGTTAGTCAAAGGGAACCCAACTGGGTGATTCCTGAACTATCCTTATCTTCTGCACATACACAGTACTCTGACACACATAAGCAAGCTTTGTTTTGTTCCCTTGTTTTTCTTGCCATTGGCAACTCTTATGGATGTTGGGTCTGTTTTTTGGCATTTACTCTGAGAAACCTCAACACTGGAGCACACCACTATTGTACTTCATTTTGCTTCTGGTGTAAAAATTCAGAGAAGAGAAAAACAGTTACAGCAGAACACTTCTGGTACTTGACAGGTTTGGTTCACTGAAACAGTTACAGGCAATGTCCTATATTCCTTGTGTACCAGTGCCATTTTGCCTACTTCCACTAAATTAAGTAACTTTGAGAAGTCACTGCCTTCCATCATTACTAAACTTTCTGACTGTGAATGAACACCATTTATGAGTTATACCTGGAGGACTGCTGCCTCAGACAGCTGCATGCTTCACAGAAGTAGCCAAACAAATCAGGCTTACCAGCTTTAGTTATCTCTCTGTATGTTAAGTTATTCTGTTTATCAAATAAGCATCACTCTTCAATAAACAAATAATTGTTTCTGACAGAAGACAGTTTTTATCTAGTATCGCTACTGCCACATGTCTCATTATTAAAGGACGAATTCTGAAGACTGTAGTTGGAGTCTGGATACCTCTGTGTCAAATCAAAACTCCAAGTCTTAGTGCTTTAGGGTGAGAAAGACAAACTTCATGACAAAAACCAAAATAAAACCCTATTTCATTACAACATTTTACCATTATTTAAATATACTGCAAATCAATATCAGAAACAAGGCAGGCATTTCTTTTGTGGATAATAGAAAAAAAATACTTAGACAACTTAGAAAATGGCTAATGCAAACAAACCCATCATTCCTCAAATCTGATACTGAATGAGTTTTAATTTGTTTTGCAGTTACTTCCGTACAGCACTCTAGAAAGGTAAACAAACTACAGCTCTGTTGTACTTGGACAGTATGAGTGGTATGGGACGCTCCAGAAGTCTCTAGTAGGCTATGGCTACACGTGACAGGATTCCTCAGAAGGGGAACGAACAGGTTTGTCATTAAGGTCACTTAAATCTTTGTTATAGCAAATTGGAACCAAATGGCTGACTTCTGCAGGATTTCTGACAGGAATCCAGTAGAGCTGGTTTCAAGTTTCAGATGGCCACTAAAACAGCTGTAACCTTCTCTTCCAGAAGTTGTGATCCACATGGTGTCCACAATGAGTGCATCAAGTCTGAGGTAGTCAACCTTTACGAAGGCTCAGTATCTGAACATAAAAAGATTTTGAAATGACCACTGGCTGTAGGTATCTTTCTGAGCAATTAAAGCACACTGATGACTCTTGTTCAATCATTTACATTAATTTGCCCCATATCCAATGGAGAAGTTGCAACATATTATGCTTCCATAGTGCAGGAGAACCAATCACTTATGTCAAAGCAGTCTGCCTTGCTGCAGTAGATCCAGCAGAAATAAGGTGGCACGTTCATCATAGCTGTTAGCTGTAGTTTAGTTACCTTAGTAGAAGGGTTACCAAAAAAGCATTCCTTAATTGTAATGTGTGTGCAGCTCTACTGATCCCCAAGCACAGCATACTGGTTGTCTAGCTGAAGTTTAAGTGCCTGGTTTTTTGAGACCTCATCCCTACCTCTAGTTTTGTATTTTACTACTTCAAAGCTCTTCTCCATTTCTTTATCCCTATGGGAAAATAAATGTAATCAGTAAATATCTTGTCACTAACTTGTGAATTGTGAATTTCCAGTCCATTTCCACCCCATCCCAACAAAAACATTACAAATACAGAACAAAGACTAAGATCTAGAGTTTAACAGAACACCTAAACATACCCACGCAAATCTTTTAAAATCTTTTCTCCAAAATAAGCTCATCACCCAGTACACCTTACATTAACATTCCCAATTTAAATTTAAGTAAATTCATTTAAATTTATTTTTTTTTAAATTAAGATTATTTAATAAAGTATCTGACAGTAAATTTAACCTATTTATGAAAAATAGGTTCTAGAAAGCAGAGTTTTCTAGAATGCTCATTGAGAATTTCATCTTGGCTCAATGTGCACCATTCAAATCACAAAGCAGCAATAACAGCACGTCTCCTTTGCTACACTAAAAAATTCCCAGAGGAAACAAAGCTTCTCCTAAGCTGTATTAAACAGTAACATAGCAAGCAAGAGGGGGAAAACAACCCCAAGAACAAAAAACCACCCCAAATCCCCCAAGTGAATTAGGTATTGACCTAGCCATCTCTTCTACTAGGAATAAGGTTATAGAAAGATCATGACTGAAAGATAGGGTGAGACCAAGTCTTCAGCACCACATAATACAAAATACTTCAGCAAAACTGGGGGAGCTTGTCTCTGTAAATCACAGCTCAGACAGCAAGGGTATTGATTTGTAGTTATACTGCACTCCTCCAGTTAAACCAGTTCCACATCTCTAACAAGAAAGCTGCAAGCTCAGGACTTCTACATCTCTCTGCTGAAGGAAGTAACACAGAGCCTCACCACGGCTGTCTAGTGTCTGAGGGAAGCAGATGCTGTCAGCACCAGAAATATTCAGCAAAATTCTTCAGCTGTCAAAGAACACAACTGGCAGTCTTGTTTGGCTATCTCACTGTGCTACATCCTATGAAAGCTATTTCACAGGAACAGAGTTGGACAACACATTTATCCCCCCTTAGTTATCCCTCTCCTATATGGAAAGATTCAGGTTTAAGCACTAGGACAACGTAAGAACTTAGAGAAGGCAGTTAGAGATCTCTTGGGCAGTCAGTGGAATGCACTAATGCACTTACTTTCGACTGTCTACGAGCTTGGCGGTGGACTGCAGTGAGGGGAACTGCGTGTCACTGTAGATCTCTGGGGGTCCCTGCTGTGCTCTCCGTGGCCGCCCGCCTTCCCTGGCCCCCGGCGGCCGGTACACGCCCCCGGTCTGCACCGGTTCTGGAGCTTCTGTAACTGGGAACAACAACAGGACTCACACGGAGGAACAAGTCTGTGTTCATAGCTGAAAAGAACCCAAAACAACCAACACACAAACAAAACTCCAAAAAGAAGAAATGAAAAGAATCTTACAAGTATGTTTTTCCACCTTTTAAGTTCTGGAAGCGAGTTTTAGATAAGGTAGGAAATCAGGTGTCACCTAACTTAACCTACACTCAGTCAAATTGAAATGTGGCTCCAAAGTATTGTCTGTCAAAGTTTAGGAAATCTGAACTACTAGCAAGGACTTCATGTTTCTTGTTTGCAATTTGTTAGCAAGAATTTAAACACATTTAAAACAAATCTAAACACATAATTATATAGATACCAAATCTTACTTAAAACATCTCTCCAGATGCAGAGGGGACCGCCCAAACAGTTTGCACTTAAGGTAAAAATCTAAGATGAAATAACACTAATTAGATTTGCCTCCTTTACAAACAAGAAAGAACATAGGCTATTTTTCAATTAATTTCTCAGTGGAAAAGAATATTCCGAACTCAGAAGATGACTGAGTAGTTTATCTCCACTGACATTAATATACTGTAGTTTATAAAAAACTGAATCCTATCCTAGTTAAAAGACTCAATTTTGCAATGTCATGTTCTCAATATTTTAAGAACTCATTTGAAAAGTGTGTCAATGGCCAGATACTGGCTGAAAAATCCACTGAAGTGCTAAAGCAGCATTTTTAGATCAACAGAAATGCTTCCAACAGGTATTTCACAGACTGCAAAACAGAGGGATGTCCTGCAAAGGCAGACTGCTTCCCCCCATTTTGAACTTGGAAATAAACCCCTCCACATGGGTTTATATTAACTGATAGATACTTTAAAATCAATTCTGTTCCTCACATCCCTTGACACAGATTTCCTTGATGGCAGGCATGCCAAAACAGCCATTAGTTCACTAAAGGGTGCATGACAGGAGCTGCTCCTTGAGCTCTACCCACTGAGCAGCTTAATTCAACCTGATGCACTTCTGATGAGAAAAAAAAAAAAACAACAAGTCTGAGTTTAATTTACCAATTGGTTCAACGACAGGGGCTGGTGCAGGAGCTGACTTGTTCCAAGGACCAGATGATCTGTCTACACTACCACCACTACCAGTCTCTTCCCAGCTGTCACCAGGTTCTTCTCTTTTTTCACTTTCATCATCTTCTTTTTCACTGTAAGAGAAAAACGATCAGTAGCACCCTACAAACAGAGGTTTAAGATTTGCCAGAGATTACACAATCCCCCTAAGACAAGATTTCATGGCTGCCATGCTGAAGATACTAAATTAAACTAGACTACATTAGTCCTGTACTCACTGTACTAGCAATTCCATCTGAACAATTTCTGGCATGATGCTACATAACTTGGCAACTGAAAAGGAAAAAAGCTCCTAAAAGAAGAATATTAAATAATTCAACTTGAACAAAGTGATCAAAGAAATTGGCATCTTATTTTGAGCAGAAAGGCTTTTTTCTTACTAACACACACATGCATTTGGAAGGGATGACAAGATAAAGCAGGAAAGGTTTACAAGTCCAGCTTCCATAAAATGCTTCAGTCAAGAGAAAGAAATAGTGGAGTATGCTGAAAGAAAGCAAGTCCTGAGCCCACTTTTCCTATAACCACAACCACCTAAGAAACACCCTTTATATGTATGGGTAATATACAATCCACAAATAAACTCAGATCTCTTTTCTTAAAACAAGCAACAAAAAAAAAAAAAAAAAAAAAAAAAAAAAAAAAGCACAAGACAAAAATGTAATTTTTTGAAAGACAGACCCAATGCAAAAGCTCAGCTGTATTTTATTTAGACTACTTTATTTTGCACAGATGTAGCCAGATACAAAATAATTCACAGGCCAAAGCTACTACAGAAAGCTGTGGTAAAGGACAGATGTGGAGGGTGAGGCTGTTGGAAAGAATCAAGACACTGATCTCAACAGCAGCAATGCAGCAGCAATGTGTGAACTCAGAAGTTTACAATACACTAAATCCTACTAATCATGATCTGTGTAAGCTTTCTGTGTAAGTAATGGTCAGAGAACAGAAAAATATGCCTGTAAATGGCCTTTCACTGTTCATCCAAACATAGTAACAACCATTGTAAGGTGGTTGTTTAAAACACCTTATTTTAAATGAGAGTCAGAAGCACTGTCTACTGACTTAAATACAACAGAGAAGCACAGGGAACACCCCACCACCACCAGACACTCTGTATATCTTTTTTTCATCAAAGAGACCTCCAGAAATGGATAATTTATAACCTCTAGTGGGTTTTTCTTCCATTTACTTCTCCACTCTTCCCTTGAATCCACTAATTGAATGGTTACAAAATCCTGTGGCAAAAACTTCCACATGCCTGAAAATCTGCCACAGTATAAAAAAATATCTGGAATGCTGGCCTTTGTCTGGAAAACCAAAGTAGAGGCTTTCCAAACAGGACCAGCAGTCAGTGAAGCTGCAGGTCACTGGCTGTCTAATCAGACATGTGATTATCCGCTGTGACACTTCAGTGCTACAGACAGCTTGTGGGACAAATTCATGGAAAGGGCCCAAAGGACTAGTTAACTGAAAGGAATGGGGGAAATGCTATGATCCAAAAGAGTAAGTGATTCCAGAAATGTCAGACCTGCTCAAACAGTGAAGAAAGCATCTATTGCACTGGTTACAGGCACGCTGATTTTAAGATGACATTATTTTGAACATGAATACCTGGACAATGAGGATTATCTGACATTCTCAGTCTACAACTGAGGTCATAAAAACCCTTTTTCTGACTTGATGGAAAGTTGGTTTTTTTAACCAGGACAGACATAAGTAGACTTACTTTCCACCAGACAACAGGAAAAGTCCAATGAAAAAAAACAAACAAGGCACCATGGATTAGATTCATCAATCCTGTGGGATTTTCTCAGAGGACACTACTTTTACCAACTGTATTTTCGGTTTTTTGGAAATTCAAGTGCAATGTTTCAGGAATTTGCTCCCCAACTGAGTAGATTAAGTCAGATACCCTTACAGTGGTCAAATGATTCCGTGGGAATTACTATCCTGCACTACTCCTAGGAATTCCTACTTGACTATCTTTATAGAGCAGAATGTTAATGTTTAAAAAAATAAAAATCCTGAGTCCCAAACAAAACAGATAGCCCTGTTGAGTATGAACAGAGTATGAATAGACATTCAGAAAATAAAGAGAACATTGGCAGAGACTAGTCAAAGTTAAATTACCCAGTAGCAAACCTGTGTACTATCAGAAACATATCACATCTTTTTTAACTGGACTCCATGAAAGCAGCTCTGTAGAAAAAACCCATCCTTTTTAGACATTGGTAAGGATTATACTGAAGAAAATATAAAAAGAAAAAGTAGTACCTTATTTGCATGGACTGAACTCTAAGACCGCTATAATCAATTTCTTCCTTTTGTTCAAACTCCTTCCAATCATCCTCTTCCTGTAAGAAGAGAAAAATAGAAGTTGTCATTTTCTCCGAAACCAAAGTAGAAAAGAAGAACATAACTAAGATAATACAAAAAAACCAACCCTGGGGGTGAAGGTACAGCTCCAGGAGAAACCAAACTGTGTGCCCCACTGCCAAGAGGGGAAAGGACTGCATGTCCTCATCCCCTAAATCATTGTGTCACAGCTTTCAGGGATGCACCTGAGAGCTGACTTCACTCACTAGAACAGCTAAGAAATGCCCTAGCAAGAAGTCATTCAAGCAAAGAAAACCACATCACCTCAGCAAAGACACATCAGGAAATCAAGCAACAACGTAGTATGGAACACAACCCTGCAGTCATGACCAGGGCAACACAAGAGCAAGACCTTTCCCTTTCGCTAACAGTAGGCTTTTACAACAGCTTGAACGCTCACAAAGCTTTAAATTCACTTTTCCATCACCTATTTCATGAGCCAAACAGAAAATAACATTTGGAATAGCTTAACAATGGATTTATGACAAAGATCAATAATGGTACATTTGACTTTTTCACATTCACAACCACATTTACAGCCTTGTTTCCTAAGCAGTGTTTTCGTAACAGCAGAAAGGTCACCTTCAAAACCACAGCAATCTTAGTACACAAAATGTGTGTATCTTTCAAGAGAACCACTTGAGGGTTCTAAAATGGGAGTTTGTTTGGGGAAAGAGGGATTCACCTATGTGGAGGCAATTTTGTCCTACTGTGTCACCAGGAGATTCTGGGATTATTAAGGTAGACCAAAAGTGGACCAGAACAGACAAGCAGTCCTCCCATGTTCCCAGTCCCAGCTTTAAGACACCCAAAGCCTAATTAGTAGTTTACCTAATTCTACACTCTATCTGAAATGCAGTTATATTCCTCCAAATAGGAGGACCTTGTAGGCAAGGTCTGCCAAAGGTACAGCCCCCTTTCCACTGAACAGCTGAGAATAAATCTGCTTTTAGAGCCCTGTGATGGGATCTCCTCGACAGTCAATCCCCAACAGAAAAAACTTTGACCTGCTTTAGAGGAGCAGCAGAAGTAGGAAGTGACCTCATGTTGACTGCACTGTCTGCTGCAGATTCAGTCTTCTGGAAGAGCAGCACTCTACAGTTCTAAAATCTTTTAGATTTCTTAAATCCCCATCTCCATGGAAACATTAGTTTCCAAGCTAACATACCTTTCACATTTAATGACTTTTGTTTCTAATCCAAGTACCCGCCTCAGTCAAAGCCAGATATTTTGCAAGCAAGTGAGCAGAAGAGCAGCTGAAAGATTAGCACTGACCTTGATCTACTTAGAAAGCTACTGCACGTGTCACGCTCCCCAGGTGAAACAATAGGAAACAGGAGAGTATTTCTTAAAATTCATTTTGAAATATACAACATTAGAGCTCTTGTATCAAACTAGCACAACAAGGTAATATCCTTAAATCACTGATCCTCTATGTAAGCACGAAGGAAGTAAAGTATCTAACTTCCAAAAACCCTTTCACAAGCCATCTTTTTACACTCAGAGTATAATGATGTAAGGATAAAGATTAAATTCCTAGCAGTAAGACAGGGAACATAGCCTTAGATTATTACGTGCTGAAGCCTCCACAGGAAAACAATACCAAGAGACCAAAAAACCAAACCAGAAATAGAGATAAAAGGCACAGGTAATTTTTTAGGTCCTGTCTGGTCTACAGAGACAAATATATAACAAAGGTCCTGCACGTGTCAAGCTCCACAATTTAAACACCATCAGGCAGCAGTACAGTATTTCTTAAAATTCGCTTAAAAATACACAGCATTAGAGCTCCCATAATTACTTTTGGTTTAAATCTCATTACTTCAGAGCTGATATTGGTGACAGGAAGAACAAGGGCGGAGGAAGAAACAGACAGCTACTACCTTAACTACGGACATTTAAGCTTCTCCTGCATTCTCATCGTTTCACTGTATTATGCTACCAAAAAAAACCCAAAAAAACAACAACAGCAAAAAAAAAAACAAAAACAAAAACTACTGGCAGCAAAACTCTGCCTGGCAATGAGGCACAGAGCTCGGCGGGCTCTGGAGGAATCTTATCGCCAAGGTTCACATGCCACGCTGCACAGCCCCAGGTGGCACTTGACGCCAACCTCCGGTTCCGGCCCCAACACCCAGCAAGCCGGGAGGGAGCGCCGGGCTGCGCCGCAGCTGCAGAGCGGGGAGGGCCCCAGCCTTCTCGCCTCCCCCAGGGCAACGACCGCCGAGGAAGGCTCCCCCACCCCGCCAGCAGCACCGAAGCGGCGGCAGCGCCCGCCCGGCGGCCCCGGGGCGGGGCCGGGAGCGCCGCCAGCCCCGCACGGCCCCGGGCGCCGCATGGCAGGGCGGCGGCGGCGCCCCCTGCCGGCAGGAACCCGCAGCCTCCCCGCCCGCACCTTGCTCGCCGCCTTGGCCGAGGAACCGCCGGCGGCGCTGGAGGCGGCGGCGGCCCCGGAGCCGCCGCCCTCGGTCGGTCGCGGGGTCCCCGCGGCCGCGCCCGCCGCGTTGGAGCCGGCGTTGGAAGCGCTAGAGGCGGCAGCGGCGGCGGCGCTTCGGTTGCTCTTCTCCTTCCGCTTCTTCTTGTCCCGCTTGGCGAAGAAGTCGTCCAGGCTCCGCTCCTCGGTCTCCGCCATGGCGGCGGCCGGGTGGGGAAAGGAGGGCGGCGGCGGTCCGGGCTAAGAGGTGAGCGGCGCGGCCCTCCCGCTGCTCGGCGAGCGCGGCCGCCCGGCTGCGGCTGCTGCGGCGGCGGCTCCTGCCCGGGCCCGCCCGGCGGCCCGCGCACCCCACGCCTGACGCGGCCCGCAGGGAGCGGAGGGGCTGAAGGGAGACGGGGCGGGGCCGCGCCCCCGACCGCGCACGCGCTGCCACGCCGCGGCCAATGGGCTCCGCCGGCCGCTCGGGGGTGGCTCCAGAATGGGGTGAACGGCGCTGACGTTGAGGCGCGTGAGGATGCGCGCGGCGGGCGCGGGGAGGGCGGCGGCGAAGCCGCAGCGGATTGGCCGAGCCTGGGCGGGACGGCGCGTGCGCGCTCGGGGCCCGGGCTCGCGCCGGCCTCTCCCGCCCCGCCCTTCCGCGTCCGGGACCCGCGAGGGTGGGAGGGACAGGGCGGGTGCCGCCGGGCGTGGCGGCCGCGGGGCGCAGCGGCAGGAGTGTGGGCAGCAGGGCGAGAGAGGTGACCGCGCCCCTCTGCTCAGCCCTAGTGAGGCCGCATGTGGAGTCCCGTGTCCAGTTCTGGGTTCATCAGGACAAGAAGGATGAACTGCTGGAGAGCGTGCAGTGGAGGGCCGCA
The DNA here is from genome assembly GCF_028769735.1 of Zonotrichia leucophrys gambelii. Taxonomy (NCBI): domain Eukaryota; kingdom Metazoa; phylum Chordata; class Aves; order Passeriformes; family Passerellidae; genus Zonotrichia; species Zonotrichia leucophrys. Next base: position 44,918,862 of record NC_088171.1, on the reverse strand, counting down.
AAGATGATGAGGGGACTGGAGCATCTCTTCATTAGGGCAGGAGAGACTGCAGGAGCCGGGCCTGTTCAATCTAAAGACGCAGTCGGGGGCTCTCATAAATTTAATTAAATGTCTCCAAGGCAGGTGCCAAGAGAGTTCAGGGCTCTTTCTCGTGGTGCCCAGCAACAGCACAAGGAGCAATGGCTGTAAGCCAAATAATGAGAAATTTTACCTTAGCATGAAGAACTTATGTATGTTGAGGATGGCAGAGCACTGGAAGAGGCTGCCTGGAGAGGATGTGGAATCTCCCTTTCTGGAGACATTCAGGCCCATCCTGGATGCGTTCCTATGTCACCTCCTCTAGGTCACCCTGCCTTTGTAGCAGGATGGACTGGATGATCTCCAGAGGTCTCTTCCAACCCTAACAATTCTGTGATTGACACCAGCATAGCTCCTCTGGAAGCCCTTGGCTGCTTCCTGCTTTGGGTGCAGGCCCTTTCTGTGAGGACCCGGCCAGGAGGCTGCAAGAGCAGCTGGAGCAGCCCCAGTCCTCAGCTGGTCCCTCAGGCTCAGGGCCAGCACAGCTCTCCCCAGCCCTTGAGGAAAGGTGACTTTCATTCCCAGCGTGGACTGTGCTGCCTCCCACACCCCAGCAAGGGCTGTGAACTTACACTGTCATTGCCCAGGATGCAAGGAAGTCATTTAGCTTTCATCTTGGGTCTGTGTGGTTAAGTGAGTAAGTCTTGAAACACCACTCTGTCTAGGGTGTCTGGATGTGCTGGCCTGAGCTTCCTAGCTGCTTTTCTGACTGGCATTGAAGCCTAGGGAATACATGCTGGAAAACAAGCTCCACAGCTGGTGTCTGCAGAGTGTTCCCTCTCACTATGAGTTCTGTAGTGACCTTTAACTCTGGGAAAAAACATGGGTGTTTGAGAAGTTCACTGTGGCTTCAAATCACGTCAAAAGCTTTGAGGCAGGACTTTTGGAAAAACATCTTCAGCCTGTCATGACTCATAAATAATTACATGAAACACTGTTTCCAATTACTTACTTCTTTCATCAGCCATCCAAAGGAGATAGAAGTTCCTACTGGTAAAGTGTGAGCCCAAATGAAAATTACCCATCAAACATGTATTGGTTTGTGTTACAATTATATAGAAGTAGGCATGTTTGTATTCTGGAGTTATTTAGTATAATTCTGTGCATGTCATATTTTCACTTGAAATGATTATGTATGTATTAGCATATAAATTAAAAGTTTTTCCACCCTTTGGAGGTTGTCAGTCTCAACTTATGTCCATGACAATGCTGTTACTTAGTGCTTTCCATCCGTATTTCTCAGGTTGCTTGAAAAAACAGGCAAGGTGCCGTTGATGTTGCAGAAAGAGGTTAAATACACGATGTCTTCATGAAGTGTTTTGTAGCTGTAACTGAGTCACTGTAGTTAATTTCACCTGTGGGAAATGTGTTACAATCCTCTTTTTATGTGTCACCCTATGTCCTCCTCGTACTTTTACCACCTGTGTACTTAGAGGCTTTGAGCCTGCACAGAGCAGGCCCTAGGGAGCTAAAAGTTGCAAGCATAGCAATAAATGCGGTAGCACCAAGAATGTCACGTGATCAGTGACACTTTCCATTTGTGATAGGAATCATTGCTGAAGCAGGGAGCACATTTGGTAGCAAAATCTCACTTTTCTGTGCCTCCTGGGCACTCCCTTCCTACTGTCCCCTTGGGATGATGGAAGGTCATGGGGAAGGTGTGACAGGGAACGGCTGGGTGTGGAAGAGTGTTTGACATTCCTGTTGTCAAAGGCCACATTCCCTTGTGTTTGTGCTCCTTTATTTCCCGGGAAGCCAACATACCTCCAGCACTGCCCCGTGCTGGGACTTGCAGGCTCAGCATTGGTAATACCATTCAACTGGGCAGACAGTTTGTGTCCCTCAGCTTTTGTGGTAGATAATGTACTAAGCACAGTGCTGTGCCTGATTCTAAGCTGATCATTTCTTGAATTTCAGCAAGTGGTAAAATATTTTCACTGTATTATTATGGATAGCCCCATTATCAGGCTGGAGGATGCAAACCCAGTGCCTTTTTGCAGCTTTTAGCATCTCTGTCACTTGTCTCTTGCAAACACAGTACTGCAAGGCTGGAATGCCCAGCTCTGGATTAGAAACTTAAAACCTGTCAGGAGCAGCGCACCAAGAAACATTTCAGCTGTTAAATCTGCAACAGACTCAGCAGAAATCATGGAAAATAGCAACAACATTTTATGCCTCGGAAGGCTTAGATCCCGATTTAAAGACGTGTTTTGCTGCTTTAAAGGAAGCATTAGTTATGCAGTTATGCTTGGATTTACCTCCCACCTCTAGTTTTATTTTTATGTTAAGTTGCAAAAATGTGCTGATGCATGGCATTTGTATTTCTGTGCAAATGCATTGCTTCAGCTTTTGCCACTGAGATGCTTATTATGTAAAAGATGCAGGAAAAAAGTTATTTTTTGTGTTTTTCTTTGCCTTTCGCAAATTCTATGTCCCTCAATACTTGCACAGAGGACACTTGGCTGAAGAATGGCTCGCAGGCACGGACTGGCAGAAGTGATGTTTGTAATGCAAGGAATATATCCAGAATGCCACGTTGCTGTGCCGGGACCATGAGCTCAGCACGCGGCTCCCTGCTGCGCTGAGCATCACTGACCTGTGTGACCTGCCCTTGGCAAGACACAGCGCTCTGAGTGCCTCTGCTCAGCTGCAGATTTACCCCCAGGACTCCGAGGACTTTGTCTCTCTCTCCTCCCCCTGCAGTGCTGCTTGTCTGCCTCCTCTCCATTCTGGAGCTGTGGCAAGTCCTGCCATGGCACTGCTCCCTGTGCATCTTGGTGCATTTTATAAAGCCTGAGCTGTGAAGCACTACTGCATGTAGGGAAAGTGGTGCAGTGGCCACTTGGAGAAACCAAAGGAAGGAAATTTGGAGTGAGTTGTGGGTGATGCAAGAATTAGGAGCAGACTTCCATTTCCAGTCTCCCAATGTTTCATCTTCCTTTGTACCCAGTTATCTCCATTCTGTGACATGAAGGTGACAGCACTGCAAACTGCATTGACATTGGCAGAGCACAAGCAGAAGAACAATCAGTAACTCCTGGGCAGATGCCTGCTTAAGGAAATTGGAGAAGGTGCCCTTAGGTGCAGAGCAGCTTGCAGAGGGGTTCTGGTGGAGTCTTTGTCGCATCACGGGCCCATTCCTCTTTAGGAGCTTAGCCTTCCTCTAAGCTCTGAGTTTGCTGTAATTTCAGACCCCTACAACCAGAAGGGAGAGGTTTTATCATGCTCATTTCTCCACCATGGTGGTTTGTTAAACTGTTAAATTTTAGACAAAGCCAGAGTGAAAGTGACCTTAAAAACAATCTTTTAACCACAGAACCAGTATAATAGTTCTTATACTAAAATAGAAACAGTAGAATGTTAGGCTAGAATACCCGTTTCTAGCTGGTGTGCTATGTTGCTGCTCAGTGTGAAATCTTAAATGAGGCAGGGGCTCACATAGAGCTGGCACCCTCTCCTTCCCCCAGGGATGCAGCAGTGTGGGTTCAGGCTGTGGTGCAGAAGAAGCTGTGCCTGGCTGGGAGGAGTATAAAGTACACATCTGGTTTGACAGCACAGCTCATCTGACCTAGTGACTAGCTGTCACCAAGGGGGTGGCTGTGCTTCACAGTCTGGACTGGTTCCCCTCCCATCCCTGTGCTGCCATTGCTACATGTCTGTCCCTGCAGTGGCCAGATTCAGGAAACCAAGTGTCAGGAAAGGTTTCCAGCATTTTGCAGGGCTAATTTTCTGCTGATTTTGAATCTTGAGCTGTCTCCTGAGACATCAGACAGATATTGGTGCTAAAACAAGATGACACAACGGGAATACATAGCACATGAGGGGGAGCAGAGGTGTCTTTTTGTGCAGCAGCTGGCTGTTAGATTGTATTATCTGTGCTCTCTGACTGCATCCTGAGTGTTCATAACAGCAAATGCCACAAATTCCTTCACAGGAATATAGGTGTGAGAGATACTGCAGTGGGAGATAATAAAATCTGGTTTTCTGGTGCTGATTTTCTATGGAAAACCAGCTGGAAACATGTTTATGTGTATTTAATAAAGCAACTGCTGGACTAGAGGATAAATATAAAGCTAAATCAGTTTATGAACCTTAGTGCTTACAAATAGTTGTGAAAGCCTTTAGTCTCTCATACTCTCAATATCCCGTCTTGCATAGTGAAGACTGTCAGTGCTTAGACAGCATTCAAGCAGCCTGGAGGGGCTGCATAGCCAGCCAGGGACTCACAGGAGTCCGTGTAAAAGTGCAGAGGGATTTCTTCACAAGAGCTTTAGTGCTTAATATGAAAACACTTTGATTTAGAGGGGCCAGATGTGCTACATTTGACTTCTGATGGGCTACTCCCAAAAATAATCTTTTCTGTGGTTTTTGGTCTTTGTTAGGAATAGAGAGAAAAGCTGCTGGAAATTCATTATTTATGCTTAGATGCTTCCTCCTTTTCCAGACATTTCTCCATGCTGAAATACCTTGATAATTTTGAAAGAAACTGTTTCCATTCCAATGAATAAACATCTTAGTATTAATCTAATTTGATTTTTATGGAGTATAATGGATCATGACATATAAAAACTTTTCAAAAATCTTTCTTTCACATCTGAGTATAACTGTAGACTCAGAATTTCATGAGATTTATCTCCATGAGTGACACTTATAAAGAATAGTTTCACAGGGGGATAATCAGTTGCTCTTCATACCTGAAGCATCACTAGAAGATAGCAAATGGATCTGAATCCAGATTGTGTATTGTTATGTTTTTTAAATTCTCTCTTCACTTTCAAATCAGAGGGAGATTGCTCTCTTCTGTGTCAGGAATGAGTGGGAGGTCATGTTCTGTTAATGCCAAAAAGTGATTGTTCCAAGACACCAACCAGTTAGCCCCAACCCAAGGGCATGTGCCATCTAATTTCCTGTATCACTGTTTGTGTGTATTTTCTCTCATCATCACTGTTGCTGATGGAGTCAGCTTGCTAAGTTCTGTCTGCACTGATGTATTAGAAGGTATTATTGCTGCTCTGAGGAGCCTTTCTCATTATATGAGAAAAAAAGAGGCCAACCAGAATCTGCCATCATCTGCCTTTATTTTTTTGGTTGTTGTTGGGTAATCTTTTAATCCAGTAATTTTTTATCAAAATCTTGCAGGTGGTGTTTGCCAGATGGACTTTTTGCAGAGATTAAATGAAGGATAATTTGTCAAGCAGCTGCATCAGTAAGGATTTTTCCTGTGTGGGGGAATGTACAGGGAAAGGCATGACAACACTTGTGTCCCTATTCCTGTAATTCACTGATGGATCACGTTTAGTGGATTTAGAGAGTATTTGATTTTATCAGTCATTAAAATGTAACTAGCTTTCTTAGCTAATGTTTCAATTAAAAATCAAAATATCTAAAGTCTACCTCTCTTATGTCCTGTATGCCACTGTATTCTCTAATATATGCAATTTCTCAGTAGTCTTTGAGTCCATTGAATGAACTGTGTTGTCACCCGATGTTCCAATCCAACAAACACATGTATGGTTAACTTCATCACTGTGCAGAAACTTGTGAAGGAAAGCCAGACACTTGCCTAAAATTTTGTGTGATAGGAGCTAAGGTTCATTATGTTTCTCTGAAAATGCAAGCTCCATCTTGGCAGTTTATGTGACCATACTGCACATGCAATACAATGAGGTTGTCCATGTTTAAAATATAAAAGAAAGTCAAAAGTGAAAGATGGAGAAATCTTTTTCCTCATGATACCATCAAAATACAGGAAATTACCTAAGGTCAAGCATCAGGATGATGCTGTGTGGATTCCTGTTCAAAGGAAGTGTGGCTGACCTGCCTTGGAGAGATGTTGATTTTAAGAAAGATCAACCATATAAAAACAAATATAAAAATATATCAATATCTCAAAAAGTATCAAATTTTCACAAACTGATTCCCTGGCTTGGACTTTCAGTATACAGTAAAAGGATGTAACCTGGATGCAGGCAGAACTGCTGTTGCTCTCCTGCACCTTCAGCTTTTCCAGAAATTTAGTCTAGACTTAAAAATGTGTTTATAAGGTACTGTTGGGATGCTTAGATTAATGATTCTGCTGGTTTACATGCAAAATTAATCATGTTGAGTTAACAGCACACTTAAACTCCTTTGGCATTATTTGAATTAGATTTCACAACACTGAGCTGATGGTCTTGTGACACAACAGAACAATCATCATTTCCATGTGGGTGCTGTGTGCACAGTGGAGGGGTAGCTCAGTCTTGATGTATTTATATATATATATCTTGATATACTTATACTGTGAAAAGAAAGGGTTTACTTGGTTGGAAATGGAGAGCTAATATTCTTAATCTAACCCTCTCCAGCTATTATGAAAAATACTGGAAGGAAATAAAAATCAAACAAAAGCATGATATTCTTTATTTTTATTATAATTTTAACAACATGAGTAAATTGAAATCTGTAAGCAAAGCGTGAAGAGGGTCTAATAAAGTTGTTCAAGCTACAACCTACTTTGATTGTTTAATCAAACTGAATAAAGCAGGCTGCTTTGATGAGTTTTTAGCTTCCACGAACATAATTGGCAGTGACATCTTTTGCTTTAATGGCAATGGTCTTCTGTGAGCTGGGAGTCATAATCAGCTGAAAGTAAAAAAAGAAAAAGATAAAAATAAAAATTAGTCACTACTACAAACAGGAAAATTGCTGAACCAAGTCCTACTCTCAGTTCAGCTGGTGAAATCTCACCAGCTTCAGCAAGATTTGATTATTTTAAAATTCTCCCTGCCCTGAGTAGAAGAGCAAGTCAAAATCTGTGGATGAAATTCTCAGAGGTTCCTGACTAAGGGTGGTTAAGGATCTTAGAAATGCTCAACCAAGCAACCCTACCCAATCACTGTAAAGGTTATTCCCAGAAGAAAAATCTTAAGACTTGGAACCACATTTCTTCACAAAAGGTACAGTCAGTGGCCCAGATTCTGTCCTTGGACTTCAGGACAAACTTATAAGCTTAGGCAGAGAATTTTTCACAGGTGTAATATTTGGACTGTATTGAGGGAGGAGGAAGGATGGCATAATGTATTCAAATTAGGAAACAACTACACATCTGCTTTGCAGCCCCTAATGTAGCCCCTGGTATGTAGCCCCTGGTAGCAGCTTTTTAATGTCGCATCTCAAACCTTCAGAGAAGTGAAACTCATGGCATGTTCCCAAACCATGTCCTTCTGTGGTAGTGCTGGAAACCACCCATCTCCAATACACTAGGAATCTCTGTTTGATGGGATTTGGTGTGTTCTCCCTCTTTGGCAGCTTCTGCAAACCTCACCACCTACCAGCTAGCCTTATGAAACTTGAGAAGCAACCCAGTTCTCCTGCTTCCAGCAACCTCACAACCCCTTCCCAGGGAGCATGTTCTCCATCCTTTTAAGGACAAGTAAGTACCTGCTTTGCTCTCCATCCAGGAGGCAGTGGTATGCAGCAATGTCTTTCTCCAGCTGTTGTTTGCTAGTCAGCAGATTTTCACGATCCCTCTGCTGCTGTTCGGTTTCTACTTTGATTTCTCCCATCTCTGCCTCCAGCTTGGAAATGACAGAGCCAAGGTTCTGCAGTTCGATGTCGTGCCAGTGCTTGGCGTCATATAAAGAGTTCTCCAGACCCCTCTTCTGCAAGGGCAGGACAGCAGACAATGAATCAATCAATTTCCATATGCTTCATAGTGATTTTTATTCAGGTTTGGCCAATATCTCTATTGACTATATATATATTTTGAAAATTCCTTTCTTTAGCTACCTTGGTATTAGGTATTATCATTACAAAAGTTGAATATCTGTACTTTTATAAGGTGCAGATATTCCTGACATTATCTAATACTACACTACCAAGCAATCTCGGTGAGATTTGAGTATGAATACACTGAAGATGGAAATTTGGAGCCTGGTTGTCAAATGTGGTACACTTAGAGCACTATTTAAATCAAGAGGAGCCCAGAAATATCTGGCATCTCTAGAAACAGTATTTGGTGTGTTGGAACCCAGGACATTCCTCTGTCTGCCCTGGGGGACTCGAGACTCTGGCAGGGGGCTCAGAGACCTTGGCACGGAGTCAAACACACCTGTGCCTTCAATTTTAACCCATGGAAACAATTACCAACTTTGTGTGAAGAGTTACAAGCCACAAGGATTTGAGTAGAATGATAGTGAATTTATCACAGGGTGAAAATGTAGAATTTTGGGGTTTTTAGAATGAGGGTTCAGGAGGCAAGATGGAGGAATCTAGGTGTGTCCTGTCTTTCTCCTTCTTCTTGCCCTCCATCTTCTGCTGTGACGGTGGCACTTTTGGATTGGTTTAGACATGGGCTGTCTAACATAGGTGATAGGTATTGGAAAATTATTGTAAATAAAGTACACGTAGTTTTTAGTATAAAAAGATAACACCACCCCAAGGCAGTCAGTGTGCCTCAACCCAACCTGCTGGACAGACCTCAGTGGGTAAGAAAAAGATTGTATGAGATAAGAGAAAATAAACAACCTTGAAAACCAGAGCCAAGGAATCCCAACTTTTTCTTCAAGAGTGGGGCTGGGAAAAAAGACTTTTTAATACCTCGGGAGCCTTTCTAACAACTCATTACCCGAGATTGGTGGAAAATGGGATTCATTCTTAACTCTGCATCCCAAGACAGGAATGTTCCCCTCAGAGGTTGCATTGAGTTCACAAAGAACACACCCCCTGAAAACCCAGCATTCCTTACCAAGGTTCTCAAAGATTCGGTTTCTGCTTGCAAGCTCTGTATTTTGCAGGCAGTTTCGTGGAACTCAGTTCTGAGCCCCTCCACCAGCTCCTCCTCCTGGGTCCGCACTGCAGCCGCCGTCTCAGCCTGTTGCTGGTGAGAGAAGGCGACTGTCATCACAACCTACACAAGTTATGCTTTAGCTTCCTTGCAGACCAAACTGACAGTAATATTTTCACAGTTTGTGGCAATTCTGACTCTAAGTTTGATTCCTGTGCATTAAATCCCTCGGTTGAATAATTCTGGATACTTCTTAGTGTCAAAATTATCATATTTTCTAGGCATTTACTGTAAAATGGCTTATGCATACAAGCATATTTATGTTATCCGTGTCAACAACAGCTGTTCAGAATTCATACTTGTATGTTTAAAATTATCTCAAAAGAGAAAACATGGCTGTAAGTGTTCATTTTATAGCCATTCTATAATATTTCTTAAAAAGTTTTGTGTCTTCAGAACTACTCACACCTTAATTTTGCACATAAGATTCTATGAGTCAGACAGCAAGTCACATCACAGGGGTTAAAAAAAAAATTCTTGTTAATTAAGTCCTAAGTTAATTATGCTATTTCCTGCTCTTATGGCTTGGGGGGTTTTATATGTGTTTAGTTCAGGTTCCTTGAAAATAGGTGAAGAAAAACGTACCTTAGTAAAAATAGAATTTCTATACTTTTTAATAAGGGCTGAGATCAAGGTTTTTCAGCCCGGAGCTCTGGGCTCTCTAGAAAATACAGTTCTTCAGTCAAAACCTACATTTCTTGTGGTTGATGCTAAAATTAAACTATGCAAAATACTTCCATCCCACTCTGAAACTTCATCTCGACCCTGCCCTGGTTTTCTTTTATTTTAAAAGTAAGATTGAATTTTAAAAAAATCTAGGACCATGCACAAAAATAGGGATTATTTTGAATTACCATGTGAAGCCCACACCTTGCACATTGTGAATGAAATAGCCTCAGTGGGAAAAGGTCATTTAAATACCAATTAAATCTCAAACAGAAATTTAGATTTAAGAACCTATATTGCAGAGGGCTGAATTTTAATCCAAGCACCAAACCTGTCCTTTCCAGCAAATTGCACAGATCCTGTGTTTTCTGGAAATGCTTTTTGGGGGCTTGTGCTTCACAGTGACATAATTCTACCTGACTACTCCTGGTGAACCAGTGATCAAGGACCTGTCACTCTTCAGTAAATTATGTCTGCTAAATTGTGTTGAGAGAGCAGTCTGCCCCTTCTTGGGCTACAAGGACTGCAAATGTCTCATTTTAAAGAATTACACAGGGAAGGGAAGGTGCCTTTGCATCTGTATTTATAGCCTACACCCATTACCTGAATCCTGGCTTTGACATTTACCCTGCTGGTGGCCCAAATGCTACCTGTAAATCCAGCTTGCCCTCACCACAGGCAGCATTGAAACCCTTCCAGGAGCTCCCCTAAGCTGTGAAGTGACCATAGTGGTGTGAACAGGAGAACAGGCAGATGGAGTAGATGGAGATGGCTGCATGGGGTCCTGAGCACTCAGGAGGACACAGCAAGTGAGCACACATCGAATGTGCTCTAAAGTTTTTGGGACACACAAGGTTTCCCCAGCCTCCTTACAGGGTTACCAGCCCCAGGTGTCCATGTGCTGCTGGGCATGACACTTGGCCTCAGCTTTGGGGCTCCTTCTGTGCAGAAGTGCAGAAGTAGTCTGTGTGTCCTCTTCACTAGGCTATTCATGCTTTCTGGGGACTTTTCCTATTCCTGAGATGCTCAGGGAAAGGGAAAGGCTATACATGTGGTGAGCACAAGCAGCTGGACTAATGGAGGGAGAGGATGAAATCATATTCCTAACTCTTTATCATGTTGGTGCTTGAGTTTCCTAGGAATCTCAAACCTCTGTACAGTCCTGAGCCAAGCATTGTGCATGAGCGCAGGATCCCTCATTAGTCTGTTTTTCATGGAATCCAGATAATGAAAGAATGGTTAGGAATGGAACACCAACACCCAGAGTTGACCAGTGTGGTATCTAAAGAAACAAAGTTACTTTGAAAAGCTTTTGAGTGTTCTGGGAAAGTTTTAGCAAAGTAGCAAAAAAGAGAGAAACAACTGGAGTGATTCACAAGATTTTTCAGAACCTTTTATGAAGACAACAGAGAAAGCTGTGTATTTGTGTGCTCAGGACAGAACATCTCCATGGGTCAACAGCTGTTCAAGAGACAGAACATGAAGACGAAAATGAAGGTCTACTTCCATTAAGACAGAAGCTTAACAGCTTGATGCCTCAAGGTGTACTGCGTTGAGAATGAAGCAGGAATTAGAAGGATTTATGGATCACAGAAAACCATACAGATTAGCAATGAGCAGGAATGGATGTTTGGAATCAAACTACATGAATGAACAGCACATCAGTAAGTAAAGTACCTTTCCAGGGAAAAAAATATTAAATAGCATGCATATCTTGCAAGGGTTTGAATCACTTGTGTCAATTCAGAAAAGGATTTTGACCACTACAGACAAAAAAGTACATGGGTGAAACCAATGGACTTAAGTTTTGGGGTTACTCATCTAAAAAAGGCCCGTATGAAACCCCACTAGGTATGAATTTAAATCGGTGTGTTTTGGTGCTCAAATATCCTTGAAAATTTGAGCCAACAGTGCAAGTCTAGGCACAAGACAAAGCAAATGAGGCAAGGTAATTAGTCAGAAAATAACAAAAATACAAAAATACTGCCTTCCTGTCTAACTCAGTGCTAAGACATCATATGAAATACCTTGGTCTGAGCTGGTCACATGGTCACAGGTACACCAGAGAGTAGGTGCAGAAAAAGGAAATTAATATATTAGGGGCCAAGGAAAACTTCACAGAGAGACACTGAAAAAACTGGTAATGAAGAGCCAAGGAGTGCAGGGAACTGCTCTTCCTCCTGTGCTGTCACAAAAGAGCAAGAGCAAGTTTTTCACTGTGTGGATAACCAAATGATACAACTTAACCACAAAAGATAATTTTAAACCACAAGCTTAGTTGGTAAAAGCTAAACTCTTGTCATCTGTGCCCACAGTAGTAATCTGAGTTGATCTGTGTCTGTACGAGATAAAGGACACAAAACTGGATCATCTGGGTTTAATTTGTGGGAAAAAAAAGCCCCTAGAATGTCTTACCAGAATCTGTGCACATCCAGAACTGATCTTTCCAGAAATCTGTGATATTCTGTTTCTTTGTTCCATTAAAAAACCAAACCAAAACAGGAACAACTGAAACTAGCAAGAGCTTAGGCTCAGATAGCTGAGTAGGGGTGGGTTGGGTATCAAAGACATGATAGAGCAGTGTACTAGGAGCTGTCAATTTTCTCACCAAATGATATCTCTGAAGCTAAAAGACCAGATATTGAAGGTATGAAGGAAATAGGAAGAAGTTGTAAGGGTGTTTTTGCACAGGAGGACAAGGAGGAGGAAGAAGCAGGACAGGGAAGTGGGAGCACTGAAGAATTTGGTGCCATCAGAGTGATGCTCATTTTGCAGTGGGTCAGGAACAGATTTTTCTGGGAAAAGCTCAAGAGGCCACTGAGGATGCCCTGGCTTTTCAGAGCTCATGTGCTTTGTATGGAGGCACTCTCCAGGCTTGTGCAGTCTATAACTGTGTCACTCATTTCCTTTGGACTTTATGAGCTGAAGATCAGGCCCCACAGACTAACTTTATGAAAATTTTGCTTAATAAGTCTGGCATTCTCACAAACTTGATGGGACCTCTGGGATAAATCCCTCTGCTTGACTTCTTGTACATTTCCTAGCAATTTTGGTATCACTGTTGTCATGGGATTTTTCTTCTTTATTTTGAAAATTAACTCAGAGCTTGCACATACATATGTTTGCAAACATATTTCTTGGTTTTGTTGTTTTTTCTCACTGTTTGCCTTAAATACCCCCTACACCTCTCATGGCAGCTCTTTACCTTGGAACAGGGGGGCATATGTTTATATGGTTTTGCTAAGTATTTCAACAGCACTGCTGCAGTTATGATTTCACAGAATTACAGAATATGCTGAGTTGGAAGGAACCCACAAGGATCATCGAGTCCAACTCCTGGCTCTACACAGGACCATCCCCAAGAGTCACACCTTGTGCTCGAGAGCATTGTCCAAGCCCTTCTTGAGCTCTGTCAGGTTGGTGCTGTGACCACTTCCCTGGGGAACATGCTCAGTGCCCAGACACGCTCTGGGTGAGGAACCTTTTTCTAACATCCAATCTGAACCTCCCTGACACAACTTCAGGCCATTCCCTCGGGCCCTGTCACTGCTCAACAGAGAGAAGAGATCAGTGCCTGCCCCTCCTTTTCCCCTCACGAGGAAGTTGCAGGCTGCAATGAGGTCTCCCCTCGGCCTCCTCCTCTCCAGACTGAACAAACCAAGTGACCTCAGCCCCTCCTCACAGGGTTTCCCTCAAGGCCCTTCACCATCTTCGTTGCTCCCCTGATTTACCCTGTCATGCTCTGCTGTAAGAGCCAGCTCAGAATGAGATGGGTTCTAAAACACAGGATCATCCACTGAACTTAATGCTTCATCTGTACAAAAATACTTACTTTGGAAAATGAGAGATCCTTCATGACAGAGAAAAAGCTGTGTTAAAAGGCTGAGTCTGTCTCAGACTCAGGCTCAGGAGAGGAGAACCTCTATTTAAAGGAAATGGCTATTATCATCACTTTTAATTTCTAAGTTACTATCTAGTTTTCCCACTGCTGCCAGAGGAAAAAATATCAGGGAGAAACCAAGGAGTCTGTAGTGTAGAAGGCAATGTGTTTTGCCCTTCTTATTTATAGACCCCTGTAAATTATTAAGTGGAGGAACAGCCCTAGTAAGAAGGGTAATAACAGTGGCTTATCCTATACAGAAAGTATCAACTGATTAAGTTTGTTTTCCTTAGCCAACACTTCAGAGCCCATGAAAGGCTCCCACAGATACTGTGGTATGAGCAGGGCCATTTCCACCAGTGCTTAACTCTGTGCATCCCAAGAAGGCCTTTATATTTATAAGTGCACTCTCCTTTGGATTGGACCAAAATATTTTAGATTTTTAACGTCTTTTCTGTTTCAAAAATCCCAAAAAAGCACCCAACCCTCAAAGATATTTCAGAATATTAGAGAGATTTTGTGTTTGCTTGATATCCTGTGATGTTGGAGTGGGTTACAGAGTGCTGACCTTGGTACGGAGCAGGGCACCTGTCTCAGCACGATTCTTTTCAATGTCTCTCTCCCAGTGGATTCTGATTTTTTCCAGAATGTCATCCAGGCCACTTCCCAGGGGAACATCAAGTTCTTCCAGCTGAGATCCAGCAAGCTGCTTGTATAACACCTTCACATCCTTGAACAAAAATAACAAACATAAAGAAAGTGAACTGGACAGTTGAATGGTATCTTCGGAGAAGCTCAAGGAAGAGCTCTTTTGGTGCCACAAACAGAGACAGTAATTACATTTGGCCCCAAAAGCTATCTCTGCATTAATGATTTGGTGCACTAAAGGGTTTCTTTTTCAGATGTGGATTTGCCTTGCTTCTGCATGGGGTGCCTTCCTGCAGATCTGGTGTACTGGAAGAGTTTTCCCCTTGGTGGAAGGAGACTGGAGCCCTGCACCAAGGCAGTGCCTGGAGCGGCCTCTCAATGGTGGCAAGTTTCTCCAGCAGCCAGTGCTTGAGACATGCTCACTGCACAGCTGGGACCTGAAATCACTACAAATTTTGCCAGTAAAGGTGCAGTGTGGACTTTGGGCCAAGGAACCAACAGCTTACAGGATATCAGAAACTCTTCCCTTGCTGCTGCATCATGCAGGAGCCTTCCAGCATCTACTGGAAGATACAAGATGTGCAAAGCAGCAGGAGCCCTACAGCCTCACAGCTTGTGTGAGACAAGTGTGTGTTTTATGCATGTGCATGTTAGATGAAGAGCGTTATCCTCTGTGGCAGGATTCTGTTCCTTCTTTAAATTTAGGTGCTCCAAAAACATGTAACCAGTAGAGAATTAGCAGGTTTAGAATTGAACACTTAAAGGTAGCACATCAGTTGTACATTGTGTTCAGGAATGCAAGAATTAATGAGATATTAATGAGATTTTCACATGTATCTTAACTGTCTGGCACTGCAATCCTTTTATATCACACTGATTATTTGTGTTATTGGCAAAAAAAAAAAAAAAAAAAAAAAGGTAGTGTAAAAGCATCTGGGAATATATTTGTAAGCAATGGCCCCTGACAGTGACAATACTGGAAAAAATGGATGGGAATTATGAGAATTTTAAACCTGCAAGAATGCAAACCTCAAAATGTGCCCACTCCAAGTTCACAAACCCTTCGAAAGGACTTGGCGTGAATTTGCTGGTGGAAGCACCAGTGGAAAGAAAGGTTTGAATTAGTTCAGGAAAATCTTTGGGACCTAATTTTGCCAGAGCTCAGCAATAGTTGCTTCTAGCCTTTATTCTGTGACTTCTCTTCAGCAGCTTCCCCTGGTCCTGCTGCCATGGGAAAACCAGGCCTGTGCTGAAGTGGTTCTGCAAATGCTCAGGTACTCCCAAAAGATAAAGAAAAAAATCATCTTTCCACTCTGCAAGGGCTCCTTGTTGGCTACATGAGTATCAAGATGGATCAAGATGGCGTTCTCATTATGCATAGCTACAGACAACAGCATCAGCTTTTCTGGTTTCACAACAGTCATTGCATTACTTGGCAGTTTAAAGAGGATCTTGTTTATTTCTATAATTTTTCTCTTTACCCTCTTATCTAATACAACTTCAATTTTCTCCTGCCATGCACTGCTGATGAGGCCATTGGTATTTTCTGCAAAATGCCAGCCCTGGAACTAGACTGATGCAAGCAGGGAGCTGGTGATGCAACCTCATCTTGGCAAGCCAGTGTTGCTGAAATCTTGTGGTTGGAGGAACAACTGGTAAGAAATGTAAGGTAGGATAATACCTTGCTTTCATGAGCCATCACAGTTCAAGCTCTATCTTACTTTTGAGGCACCAGCACAGCTGCTTGCTTTCCCTTATAAGGGATCAGTAACAGCTCCATATTCAAGTCCCCATGAATAAAGATGCTGACTCGTGTTCAATCCTGAAATCCCTGCTGAAGGAAGTAAACCACCTTCATTCAAATAGTGTTGGTGACTGCAGTAAGTGGGAAAGTATTGCAAAACTGGGTAGTGTGGGCTTCCCTTCTATCTGCCTGCCTGTGGTGGTGCATCCTCCCCACCCACTGGGGCCTCTCTGTGGGTTCAGGAATTCTTTACAGACCTCACCCTTAATCAGTCAATGGCTCCTGGGCAATTAAGTTTCTCTTGTGTTTATCAGAAACACTGTCTGTTCCTAGGAGCTTCTGGTGCCCAGCAAAGGAAGGGGAGGAGATAGCCAGCTATCCTAGTACAAACTTGGAATATTAGTTGCCCGAATCATAGTTTGAGTGGAACAATGTTTTGTTACCAGACTTCTGAGGAAAACTCAGTAATTACCATCTTGGATTACAGCCAGGATGGAGATTGACAGATGACTGAAGCCAATCACCTTGGGACTCTATAAACAGCAGTCCTGAGTGAGGCCCTTTGAGATCTCCAGGACTGCAGTGGGCAGTGAGCAGCAATCTCCCTCTAACTTGGGCACCTCTCGGAGCTAACAAGCTCTCAAGTTTATAATACTCAATACTTGTTGCCAAATGCTGATTGATGGCAGGATCTGGGATATTCTGACTATTCCTCAAGGCTCAGGCCTCACCTGTTGAGGTGCAGAAGCACCTGACTTGATGCTTCTGAGATGCAGAAGTATCTGACTTGAGTATTGCACTGAACTTGAGGGAAATTTTTAATAGGTACTTTTGTACCAACTTCTTCATATCCGTTTGTGTGAGTGTGTGAATTGGTTTAAATACCCTATAGCAAATATAGTATGAATACTGCCATCCCAGATCTACAGTTAAGTTAGTGCTGTGCTTACAGGAAACCCTGTATAGGGTTTATTTCCAAAATTATTGGATAATTTTGTAAATGTTAAATTAGTCAGTGATCAGGTGCTGACAAATCCTTTAGCTATAAACCATTGACCAAGTCTGAGGTCAAGTTTGGGCTCAGCTGCACCTAATCTCCATCAGAAGTTTAGAAAGCAAGGGGGTCTGCTCTGAACCTCATGACTCAATGGGAAGGCCTTCCCTAACCCTTTTGAACCTTTATCCTTTAGCACCTTTACCCTCTGTCTCCCTGATTTCCATGTAAAGTGTTCTAGATTGATTCGAATCCAATTTTACTTTGTGAGCTTCATTATATAGTAAGTAATAAAAGGAACCTTGCCATCAAAGTTAAATTGCACTTTCACATCTCATATTAAACCTGCTTTTGCCAACACCTTTGGTGATGATTCTTTAGAGCCACTCCTTCATGCTACTGTCCCTGTGACTTGCTTCAGTGTTGTGCTTCTCAAGAGAGACTCAGTTTTGGGAACCGAGCCCCTTGCTAAGTCAGGCAAGGTGTTTTCATAAAAACCTGGTTAATGCTCAGCATCAGTGCAGCAAGACCAGAGCTGGTGGCCTGCACATGCACTTTCTCCTTCCATCAGATCTCACTGCTGAGATGTCCACATGCATGACAGTGTGGCCCCTTGACCATCATGGGGTGACTGACAAGAAATGAAGGGACAGCTTCTCTTCCATGTCACATTTATCAAACGAGAAATGGTTAACACCTACATGTGAGTCATTTGACAATGCCTCAGGGGTTAGTCCTCTGATTTAAAAGAGAAGGAAGAAATAGGAGTAGGTTTCAGGAAAATCCCCCCCTACCCAGACACGGCAGGTGGAGTTTTTAATGTTTGCTTTGCACTAGATGTGTGATACCAACCAGATGAAACAGGCACACATTGCCTTTGCAGTATCCCGAGTCTGCACTTACTTCTTCATGATTCTTTGACAGCATAGCTAGTTCTTCCTTCATGCTTTCTATCTGACTCTCCAGATCCATTTTAGTCAAATTAGCATCATCAATCACTTTATATAGGGAATTAATTTCATCTTCCACTGCCTTTCTGAATGGCTGCTCATTTTCATACCTGCAGAGAAAAAAAAAAGCCAAACTTCAACACAGCACAACTCAGCAAGTAAAACCTGTCTTTTTTTTCTGAATTATAGTATTTCTGCTAATTAGCAAATGTGTCCCAGACAGAGGCACAGAAACACAGGCAGTATACTTTGCTCTCACCTTATCTCTTGGTACTTGAAGTTAACTGCCTGAAGTGCCCTGTCATTAATTCAGAGTGTAAAAAAACAGGCCAAGTTATCAGTATGTGCTGTGGTGGTTATCAGCCTGATAGGATTCCAGAAAAAGCATGGAGAGGGTCATGGTTTCTTGCTAGATCTGATATTTATCTACAGTATCACCATGGGTGGCTTTTTCTCAGTTGTCTTGGCTGTAAAATGAGAACCAACTCACTTGTCTACATAAAAACCTTTTAGTACAATGATTAAAGAAAAACCATCAAGCATTACTTTTACTAACAGACATGCTGATGGAAGTCTGGCCTATGTTCCAGGGTCCTGGCCCATCCCTAAGCCCAAATCCCAGTAGTATCAAAATAAAGAGGAAATTTCTGTGGTTGGTTTGTCAGCTAGAATTGCTGTTGGAACAAAGAGCTCATTTCCAAACCATGGCTGTAATGGTAGGGAAATTTTGGCAAGCATTTTCCATTCCAGAGCGCTGCTTGCTGCATTGCTCTTGTTTGTAACTTTTTGGTTTAGGCTTTTTATTGAAAATGTGGATTGCATTGTGAATCTCCTTGGGTGGGAGACATTTGTGCCAAACCTGTCCAACCTGTCCAACCTGGAGGGGCTGGTAGGTTAGCTGGGAACCAGCTTCATGAACACTTTGCTCCTTGATAACCACCTTCCCTGCTGGGAGTTTAAAGCCTGGGAGAGTGGCATCTGATCTCAGGTTTCACTATGCAGTAGCTTGATTCAACATTGTTTTTGTTATGTAGACTGCTTGTCAACTGCTGCTGTCACTTCTAAAAAGTATTTTTTTAAAACTACATAAAATACGAATGTAACTTGCTGGATGTAAGGCCAAATGAGTATCTCAGAGTTGTACCTTTCTGAAATAAAAGGCAAACTTAAAAATGATTAACACATTCTAGTTTTATGATTAAATAAAATAATGCCAGAGAGAGAGAAAAAGAAGTTTAAGGGATGATAAAAACCATAGAAGATAAAAATCAATTAGTTTGAAGTATGTTTTTTGTGTAAGAGCTTGCAGAAAGCTATTTGTAAATGAATGAGACCATTATGAGTAAAAAAAGCTAGAAGGATCACATCTCCTGAGTAAAATCTAAAGAGGTTCATGCACTCATATACATGACTATCAGGCTTTTCCAACCGAAAGAAAATAAAAAAGTAGTTTGCCAGTGTTTAAAATCTTCTTTTATTTCTTATTTTTCTCAGTAAAGTACAATCAGCATGGGCCATTTCTGTTTTCTTGTCTAGCATTTCCACCCATGTCTCTAGTGGTGCAGTTTTCACTTTGTGGCTGTAGCAAAATGATTGTTACTTCCGAAACCACTTGGTTTTGGCACTGAAGTGCTAAAAATTACAACTAAAAAGCACATGGAATTTTGCCTTTATAAAATGCCAACCCAATTTTGAATGAATACTGGCCTCTCAGTGAAAAACCAATGTCTGTGTTAAGACTAGCTTAGGTCATTTTGCTTGTTCTTGTGCACATTTTTGTTACTACAAATCAAATCCTCAAAATCTTCCAAAATAATGTTAGCACCATCATTATTTTTCTCCCAAATCAGGATGTTGAATATAAATATGCAACTTAAAAAATCTACTCACTATCTTTACACCCTTACAAATAAAGTGTTCACAAAGGCAAATTTTAAAGAAAATGGCCATCTGGGTGCCACCACAGGACTACCTGTCTTTAAAATCTTCAGCACAGGCTTGAATATTCTCGGTGTGCAGCATGAGACGAGCATTTTCAAGGACTGCTTCACCCACCTAGAAGAAAGACACAACAGAGCTCAAGCAGTGAACAACTTCAGCACATGTATCTTAAGCAGATGTACAGCTCTGATTCTGAAAATAATCCTTCATCCTAGGGCTGTTCAAGTGACTCATTCCAAATAACTTAAACAATTATTTTTGTACATATAAGTTCACAAATTCTCGGCAAATAGGCTGTAATTTGTCATCACACTGCTCATTCCTCCTAAGCCTTCATTTTCTTGTAGCAACACATTTATTCTGATCACCAGCTCTTTGCAAGGGGCAAAAATCATTGCTGTGCTCAAGGTACTTTCATCTTTTAAGTCCCACTTATACTTTCTAGATACAATTTAAGCAGCACTTATGCAGTTCCTATTCTACTTCCCATATTAGCAGTCCTCTTCAGGGTCGTCCTCCTCAGGGAGCCACGGAATGCTTGCTGCTCATGCCGCCTGCGAGCCCTCCTCAGCTCCCAGAGCGTCGTTTTCCTTCTCCTAGGGGATCCTCTAGGCTCTTGCGATAGATATGAGACCTGAGAAGCCTTCAGAGATTATTACACTGATTGGAAAGATCGTGCAAAGCAGACTGTGGCATCATTGCAATGGCTCTGGGCTGTATCTATAAACATCCAAGAGGTACTTGAAGGGTAAACCTGAAAGGCTTGTGACTTAGCAGCTTGGTGTGATTCAGGAAGGTCATATAAAATGATACAAAGGAAAAAAAAGATCACTGCCTACCCTGGAGTCACACGTGACCTGAGCTATGACCATGCAGAATTCAGTACCAGGCTTAGAGTGATCACCTCTGCAAATGTCTGGGAGCTCAAGTGTCTGGGAGCTCCAGTCGCCCCATGATCCATGCTGTCACTCTGGAAAAGCTGCACTGAACATTTCTTTGGTCTTTCTCAGGAGACACCCATGAAGATTTGCAGTTAAAACTAAATCACCTCATGAATAAGATCAGATTTTTAGGCTGGCCAGGAGAGTTCTTCAAGCAGAAAAATCTTTCCTTAGATAATTAAGTCTGTAACTAAGATTGCAAATCACCCAAAGCATTCTGCTCCTCCAAGGTGAAACACACCATGCAATGTGGAAACCTCAAGGATGCATCCAGACAAGTGGATCTCAAGTGGTATTGTTGCCCTATGTTCCCACCTGCCCTGAGGCTGCTTGGTGATGGGGTGGAGGTGGGCATGCAAGGCTGAAGCATTTCTAGGTGGTAATTAACATTTACTCTCATGGGGAGTGGCTTACTGCTCCACATGTCTTACAAATGCTTGGACCAACAAATATGTAATACCTGAAAGCATCTGATAAGGAGAAATGTGGAGAAACAGCCTGTTCTTCACTACCCATTATGTCCATAATGGATCAGGAAGTTAAAAGCACTTTACATCTTTTCAATCTGATGAGGAACAAGAGTTTAAAAAGTGGTTTTCTTCATTCTTCCCTATTTTTAGGGAAAAACAGGGAAGGTGGTTGGGGGTTGGAGCTTGTTTCACACCATTGCATGGGGAACCTATTTGTGGGATTTCTTGGCCTATTCCAAACAATATGATAGAGGGATAGGCCATCTCAGAGACGTCCAGTTCTAACTCATTTCATGAAAATAGCATCTGGACAGAGGAGAGAGGCTCTGTAAATACTGCTGCTCAGAGGGGGGGAAGCCCCAATTTGGGCATGGGGAAGTTGTGGAGTGCAGCAAAAGCACAGGACTCAGAGATGTCATGAAAGCCCCAGGTGCAGGCAAAGAGATGGTCCCTCACCACACACCAGCCAGCCCTGTTGTGCAGCACACAAGTACAGAAGAGTTCTCTGTGCTCGTTTGCACTCAGAACTGCCTGCTCTTCATTGTTCAACCCCTTATTTCCTTCTCCCCGATCCTTTGCAGCCCCACTTTACCAGCACTGTCCTAACTCCCCAAGTCCTGGGCTGTCCATCTGTGGCATTTCGGAGCAGCTGAACAGAGCTGGGGCTCTGGGGACATGCTGCTCTTCTGTGCTCAGGTTCCCTTGCGCCAGGACACCTGAGTTTCCCCTGAAGGATGGAAAATTGGCATTTAGTCAGCACAGAAGTAGAGGGACCTCTTTGACACAAGCTCTGAAATCTTGGTTCCCTCTGATTTGCATGAACTGTGAAAGCCCTTTCCTAGCTCCAGAAGAAATCTAAGTCTTCCATCAGGGGCTTTTTTGTATGATTTAATTCTCCTATTAATCAACAGCTGTATGCAAACACACAGCATTAGTGAGACAGATTTGTAGCCACTTTGCTGACATGTATACTAAAACACATTATGCAGCAGTTTAGGAAACACCCTTCTTTGTGTCCATTGGGAAAGAGAGGCCTTGCAAGGCTGCAAGCACTTAGACATTGCCTCCTCTGCTTGTAGAACAGAAGGCAGTGCTGTTCTGCCTCACAGAGCTTCTGGGAGGCTTAAATCACTGATGCACATTCAAAGAGCCAAAATGGGAAGAGTTAAAAAAAAATGCAAATATTATTACTAACAATAGCTCCTTTCAGTCACACATTGTCTTTCAACACTCAGTTCTGTGATACACATACACCTTTTGATCACGATTTTTTTCCAGCTCTTGAATTAACAGTGAATATTCATGGTTTTAAACATCTTAACTACAAAGCAGCAAGGATTTTCTTTGATTTCATTGTGATTTTATGGACATGAAAATGCAATATTAATTTTTTGGAAGAAAACTCGCATAAAAATCTGTGTTGACATGCTGGCCCATTTCCTGTGTTAAAACTGGCATCAAGGATAAAACAGCTGCTTCAAGGGAGTGGGCAGATGCCAGACTGAAGTCATACAGACCCAGGGAGAATTTACTCCTTATCCCTGGTGACTAGCAACTTCTGATTTTTAACAGAGATTTGGTCAACTTTGGCATGGCAAGATTTTACTCTACCCTTCAAATTTTTAGCTGTGCTTTATCTGTAGCTTTGTATACTTTTGCTGTTCTTACAGAAGTCTAAATCCTTTCTGACTGCTACTAAATTCATGGCCTCAGGTGTGGCCTGTGATAATGAATCTCATGGTTTAATTATTCATGTAATGGAAACTTCTCTGGCTTTTAAGTTCACTTCAGTAAAGCAAACGCCTCCATGGGGAAAGATCGGAAGATGTTGATCTAGTTTTTCCTTTCACACACACAAGGAAGTAGTTGAGCCCACTGCCTCCAACACCTTTTAATTCACAACTAAAATCAGGCTAAAAGCCTGCAGCCCACTGCCAAGCAATAAACTCTTAATGGTCTTGGTCATGCTTTCCATGTTGGACCCTTTCACAGAGTCTGAAGGAGGAAACCTCGAAGGCAGCAAGGGCAGCATTTGTTGCATGGCCTCAGGAAAGGTAATGCCTGGAGAGAGGCTCAGATTGATGGCTCCTCTCCTGATTCCTGCTGCATCCAGGGAAATTCAACTTCGTGTATACATCAAATACTTCATAAGTACACAGGACTGCATCAAAGAATGCCTGGTTCTCAAAGCAGGAGATACCTCTTCAAGAAATTATCTGTAAAACTGTAATATTATCCAAGCACAAGGAGAAAACCTCATGGCCCCTCACAGCTGCCTGTGAAGGCAGCCCAAATTTATGCTGTTGGAGGTGGCTGAGAGAACATGACTAAAACCAATTCACTGCCATCCTCTGTAGGGCAGTTGATCAAGCTTTGTGCCATTTTGTGGGAGTTTGTTGTACCCTCAGATGAGTAGCAGAGTGCTATTTCACCCATTTACAGACACTGATCATGCACTGTGTTGTGCCAGAGTGTGTCACAAGTAACACTCAGAGGCTCTTCTGACCCCGCAGCAAATAAATTAGTGGGTGTGAGTCCAAATGTGACAATTCCTCAGGCTGTTAGACCTGCATATTCTCCAGGCTTAATATTCACACTGATTAAATGCCAATAGAAAGGCAAAATGCAAATAAAAGTGCTCCATGAGAAAACTCTGGAGGTCTTTCAAACATAGGATGTCATGATCAGTCATAGGAGTGATAAAATTGGTGCAGAATGTCGATTTTTCTTTTGCTTGTGTGTTTACTCCTGTGATCTGAACTGCACTATGTGTCATCTCATAGACAAAATAAATCTCTGTGTCTCCCATGCAGCTGTAATCGAGCAGTCATGGAGGCTGAGCTACTCTCTTCTCTCTGTAAACTCATTCGGATTGTTTCAAGCATCCACTCCTGCCAGGTGCTGCCCTGTTCCCTGGGAAGGAATTGCCATTGCAAACACTTTCCTATTCTGCAGAAGAGACACATTTGATTAGAGAGAGAATTTTCCACAAGAAGACCAAGATGAAGCCCAGAGAAGAAGAGTATGCACAGGGTAAAATTTATATTTCTGTCATGAAATCATAATTGTGTCATATGAACTCCTCTTGGCAAGGATTTCTCATTTCCCTCTTTTCCTGCAAAAATCCTCTCTCTCTGTCCCAATTAGTGTGTGTCCACCTGCTCTGCCAGAAGCCAGCTGCCCAGGTGGGTAATTCACCCTGTGAGCTGGAGAGTGGCTTTCCATCATTCAGCTCCCACCAGCGATCCCCTGCTGCAGCCATAGCTCTGACAATGGCAAGGAAACACGAGTGGTTTTCCCTGAGGGACCCTGTGCTCACACACACCCTCTGAGTCACTCCCTGGCTCGTTTTTCCCTCAGCTCTCTGTTTGGGAGATGTGCTGGCACCAAGCTGCTTTTGCTGGCAATGCAACTACGTGAAATCTGGGATGCTGGAGCACATCCCAGGAAGGGCAGGAGGGAAATGGGACTTCAGGCCTGCTGGGGTCTCTCCTGTGCCACGGCAGAGATAGGCCTGTGATTTTGAGACCAGGAGAGTCCTTTGTGGCTGTGTCCTTGTCTTCTCATTAGCAGGGCAAGAGGAAAGGGCTCCTGCTTAGACCCCCTCCCAATTGTGTATTTTCCTTTGCTGTTTTTTGTTCAAAAACTGTTCCTGTCATGAGTGCTTGGGCTAATCCAGGTGCCTGTCTGAGTGTTTTTTTCCCCAAAATTTTCATTCTGCTTTATGCAAATGACCAAGGAGTTTTACAGCTGCCAGGCGTTTCTCCCCACTGAACCCACGGGCCTGGCTGGGAATTGAAATGAGTGCTCAGATTTTACAAGAAGCTGAAAATGTATGCCACTTTTAAAGAAATCAAGGTGGATGCGGACATCTGCAGAAAATCTGACTATATTTACAAAAATTACATTTAGGAATATATCTGCCAGGTGTCTCTCATTTCTGCTACACCTTGCTCTGAATGCCTTTTCCTTTTCTGCTTGGGATGTGCTGTGGCAGGAGGGTTCTGACTTCATGTGTTTCTGCAGCAACTGATTTTGACATTATTTTAATAAATGTGGTGGTTTTGATGTTGATGGTGGCATAATTTTACCAATTAGCTCCAGGACGAATGAGCTAATTGGTGTTTGGACTGGATAGGGTCCTACTTTCATTTTTGGTTAAATGCTTAAATAAAAAAGCAAAGAAACCTATTAATCAGAATTGAACATAACAGCTTGGATCACATCCGTGAAAGACAAAACCCACTAAGTGGTGCCTCTTTTATTGATTTAATTGAAGCAATTCAGAAGATTTTATGTGCTCTCTGATGTGTTTTGATAGTTAAATAGATACGGATGATGCTAATCTTTTTCTCTTCTTTTCTATGATACAAATGCTGTTACTACATGGCTTTATTTTTCTGGTTTTCATACAGGAAGAGCCTGATATTCAGGCTAGATTTCATTATGAGATGCTCTTATTCATTCATAAAAAAGAGGTAGAGGCAAGGATGACTACAAAGGAAGGTTGAAAGGAAAGCAATTTGGATGAAAAATTATCACATTTGCGGGTTCATCTGCACTGCAATGTTAGTGGTTTATATAATGAAAAATCAAGCAGTCCTTCCTAAATGGTCCTTTCCTATGGTCCCACATTTTTGGGTTTAACCATAAATCCTGGTAGGATTTACAGGTGAAGTCTAACACTACGAAATGCGACACTGGTCTGGAGAACACGGGATGGCGGCTGCAAAGGATTAACTCTCTGTCCCCTACCAAGTCTCCATTGTTCCCAGTGAGATAATGGGTTCAAGGAGATGGCTTTTTGTACCCCAGATTCAGAGCAACCCTTTACTTCAGCAGCTGCTCCCTGCAGGAAGCAATGATGTCATTTAGTAATACTAAAAGGTAGCAACTTTAAAAGCTGGTGCTTGGCTGGGTGTTTCTGCTGACTCGATCTTTGTACAACAGCTTCTGCCAACATTCAGGGTTCAAGCAACGTTTGCAGTGTTCTGGGGGAACACCTGCCCTAAAAATGCAAAGTAAAACTGGCCAGCCCAAGTTAAAACACACGATTGTCCCAGGTGACTTAAAGTCGGCTTTCAGCTTTCTGAAAACCCAGTGATGGCATTTTCTGTGCCTGCACAAGCGCTGCTGGGAAGAGGCGTGCAAGATGCCAAACTCCAGGTCTGTCTGCTCCCACTAGTTGGGAGCTGGGAAGCCAGGCTTGTGTGGTGCACCAAGACCTCAGCAGACAGAGATCTGTGTCTGCTGCAAGCAGGACATCAGCCTGCAGACAAAAGGAACTCCTTCTCGTCCATGAGGTCAATACAGACACCATTTCGCACCCCCACAATAAACATCTGTGCCGTATGGAGAAGGTGGGAGTAAGGCATGGTGAGGTGATGGCAAAGGAAAGAAAGGGAGTCACTCATTTGCAGCCATGTAATAATTATTTTTAAATTAATAGAGCTTTTGAAAATGTTATTAAGCCAACAAGGGAATAAAGTAAAAATCTGAATTGCTGATTAAAAAAAAAAACCAAACCCACAACGTGCTTGTAATATAATGTTGAGAGATAACCTAATTCAGTTCTAGCAGGTTTCTTTTAATAATTTTGATACTCAGTGTAATAACCACAGACTTAAAATAAGGGGGAAAAAAAAGGGAAAAAAATCCCACCCGTTCTAATCAACCCAGACTTGGGCGCCTTGGGGTGCATTTCAATCGCTCCCATGCGCACGATGCCTGAGGCAATTCTCCGGCTTTATAGGCATAATAATGCTAATTATCATGAAGATAGATTTTGAACCCTCTGTCTAGGGCTCCTCGCCCTGGAATCAGTCGGCATTCATGAGCAGCCTGGCCCCTGCCCGCCCGGGGTGCCGATGACCCGCGCAGCTCCGTCCGTCCCTCCGTCCCTCCGTCCGTCCGTCCCTCCGGCCCGCGGGCTGCCGGCGGCGCTCCGGGCTCACCTGGTGGTAAATCGCCTCCCAGTTCTCCCGCAGCGCTCCCCAGCTGCTCACGCTGGCCGCCTTCTTGTCCAGGTAGACCCTGATGTGCTCCTCCAGCTCCTGGTTGACCTGCTCGAGCGCTCGCACCTTCTCGATGTACTCCACCAGGCAGCCGTTCAGGCTTTCGTAGGAGAGACCCCTGCCCTTATCCAGCCCCGGGGCCAGGGGCACGGCGGCGGCGGAGCTGCGGAGGCCCTGCAGGAAGACGCTGCTGATGCCCAGGGCTCTACGGGACACTCGGGTGCCCAGGCTGCTCACGCCGCCGGTGGGGACGGTGCCCACGTACACGCCGGGGGGTCTCGACAGGCTCCCTCCGCCCCCGACGCTGACCCGGCGGCCCGGCGGCCCCGAGCTCTCCGCCGTGGACGTGGAGGGCTGCTGCCCCAGGAAGGACGAGCGGCGCCTCGGCAAGGGCATGGTGCCGCTCCAGCCTGCCGAGCACCGCCGCTCAGCCCGGCCGCCTGGCCCCGCACTGGCGGCAGCGATGTGCCGAGCCCAGCAGGTTGGGCTCGCCTGGGATTTCGGCTTTGTGCGACGGCTTTCTGGAAGGGGCGCTTTGTGCCGCCTGGGAGCGCCCGTCGCATTGTCCGGCGGCTGCTGGGTCAGCAGTCCCATTTCAGGGGAAATCTCCCTGCTGCTGCTGCTGCAAATGTGGCAGATGAAAAGCACAATGGTGTTTACGGGCACAGCGGGACGGGGATTCAGTACAATGTACGTGTTAAAATACCAGCAGTGTTTTCTGCGCTGACACCCGGATGATTTCCTACCCTTACAGCCACAAGGTATCCAGTTATATACTACAAATGCATCTGCTTCTCACACCAGTGCTTGCTCCAGACATAGCCTACAAGACATTTCCTAACTTAGCAAAACCCAGACCTCCGTGGAGTCACCTGAGCCACGGCTGAGCAGAGCCGAGCCAGCCTTTTGCCACTGCAGAGCATCGAAAGCTCCCTTGTGTCTGCTGCAGCTTCTGGGTTTCTCTGCAATTTGGCTTCACCACCCACCCAAAGGATATTGACACAATCCCAGCAGATTTTACAGGGACAAGCACCCTCACGTCCACCCCTTCTCAGTCAGTTTAACTTCACATAATCAATTGCACTTCGTCTGCTCAGCAAGGGCCTGTTTCACTTCTTGGCCTGTGTAACGTGGTGACACAGTGAGGCAACTGTGAATTAGAAGAAAAGGGCAAAACAATCCTAGAGACTTATTGCAGGGAAAGGGGGAGATTTCCCCTGCTCTTCTTTTTATGTCACTATTCTTTAGCTACTAGTGATCAGGTGGGTAGTGTATAGGTAATAATAAGTATTAAGTAGGATGTGTTCTTGGTACAGTGCAATTCTTCACAACACAATGTTAGGTCTGGCTTTTTCTACCTACACACAGGGAAACTTCACAGCCAGGATGCTGTTCCAGAGTAGGATCACTGTGTGCACATCTCTGTAGGCACGACTGTAATGTGCTGATGTTGGGCATTGCCCTAATGCTGTGTAGGTTTGTGCAGGGGCAGTGGTGAGTCTTTGGCGAGACAGGATAAATCAGAAATCCCTGTCTTCCACTGGTGCCTAATCCTGGCTCGACAGGTTGATGGCTGGAGTTTGTTTCACTTGTTTTTTAAGTTGGAGAATTGCAAGGCTGCCTAAAGTCAGGTCACCATTTCCAGGTTGTGTGAAGACAGGGAACAGTGCAGCGTCTCTCAGCTTTGCAAATACTTTTTTCTAGTTTTGGTACTCTGCCTTTAGATTACCAAACAAACTGTGCTGGTTGAATGGGAAGCATCCTCCAGTATTTCTTACACAGTATTTTCAATGTAGCTGCTCTGTGTCTAATTAGAAAACCTCCCTTTCAAAAGTAACACCATGTACAGAAAACAAATATAATAATATGGGGTCTTTTTTCAAACATCTGAATTTAGCTTTCTGTAACCTTGTTCCCTCTGTCCACCTCCCTCTTTAAATAAAAACACAGGTCCTTGCAGGATTGCTTTTGCTCTTGGCAATACCCCTAGGGAATTTTTACTCTTCTATCAAACAGTGGTTTCTAGGAGGCTGTTTAGCAATTGATCATGAGGATCACAGGTATCACATTGCATAGCATTTATCCCATGGTGAAAAGATCTATTCCCAAAGTGCCCATCCATGTCCATAGACAGCCTTGTCATCCTGCCTGCCCCATCACCTCATGAGAAAGCCCCGCATTGCTCTCCAATGCAGAGAGAAATACCCAGGAGAATTCCTGTAACATTACAATCTTCCTGTTTCTGGAAGCCTGTACTCCACATTCAGGTTTGTGCCTCGGCACAGCAGAAGTGCATGTGTGGGATGGGGAGAAAGGAGGAGCAATGAGGCCTCTGTGGTCCCTGAGCCAAGTCTGGGTCTGACTCCAGCCATCCTTTAGTGAAGCTGTCATGTTGCTCTGACTAACAGCAGCCCCTGGGACACTGTCAGCAAGTGGGCACAGCTGGACCAGATGTGCCACTGCTGTAAGTCTCTTTTCTAGCACCAGCTGTGGCTCATCTTGAACAAGGCATATGGTTAATGGTGCTACACTAACCCTGTCCTGCTGAAACTTCCCTTTCATGCAGCCAAGCATGAAACCTGAGCAGCCAGTGGCAGGGAGCAGCCAGGGGCTGAACTCTCCATCACAGCCTGCTCCTGATCAAGTGAGGAGTGAAAGCAGAACATTGTCCAGCAGGACTGGCGGCCAGAGGTGGGGAGAAGGAGGACAAGACTTAAAAAGGACAGAAGCCATTTCACTTGCTGAATGATATAAAAAAGCAATTTGAGAAGCAAAACTGAGAATTGGTCTCACAATAAGAGTTCTGGGTTACTCAAAGAGAGAGCATCAATGTGGGCCAAGTCATTCCATGTTCCGTATTAATCTCGCCTTGCAGCAACCTATTTTTAATCCATTATTTAAGCTATGTTCACCCTTACTATTCCCCTAACACTGTTAGAGTCTGCAATCTAGCACTTAACAGGGTAGGAAAGAATTGCCATTTTGCTCCAAAATGCTTTGTTTTCCTTCCTAAGGGGGAAAAGAAAGTCTCAGAGAGGAGAAGAGAGTATGAGGAAACTTGATCCAGTGGCACCAGCAGTCTAAACACACAAGATAAATAAAACAGTGGGAAAGTGGAAATGTGGTCAAAGTGACAGCATTCATTTGGTGGTAGTCCCTGGTCACTAGATTGCAAGATTTTTGATAAACTGAAAGGAATTTTCTGTTCATCTGAAGGGAGAACTTTACACGCCTTCTTTTGAGGCTGTTTGTTCTTCAGGAAATAATTCTAGGTTTATTGGGCTGAAGTGTAGCAGCTGTAAGTCCAATGTATTGTGTGGTTAAAACACTTATGCAGGAAAAAAGAGCCATTTTTGTCCTTGGTCATATAAAAGAGTTTTGAAGCTCAGACTGGAAGTTGGACAGCAAAGGGCTCACCCCAGCTGGTGCTCAGGCAGTACTGGAGTCACAGAAAGGATACAGTCCACTTGACAGATGCTTTGCTTAGAAATACCTTTATTTTATAAAGCCACAGTTTGTTGTGTAAAGTTTTACCACACTTATAAAAAAGGGGCTGACAATTCTGAGGGACAAAAGAAAAGCTGAAAACATTTTTTGTAGTTCAGGGTTACACAAAGGTTATATTTATAATATATATATATTTATTTATAATTTGGAGACGGTAGAGATGAAACTGCAGGCCGGGGGCAGCTGAGGGGTCATATTTCAGAGACTTGCTCGTGTCCCACGAACAGCGTTTCCTGGCAGAAGGGGTTCACCAGGACCATCCCGCTGTCCCGGTAGTCGCCGTTGGCCGGGGAGCGCGGCTCCGACAGGTGGTCCTGGGGAAAAACAAAGAGGCAGATTGAGCACTTCAGCCTCCACAGGCACTCAGGGCATTCCTCCCAGTCCCCCAAAGGTGCCTGAATTTGGTAGACTGTGACTCTGCAGAGCCAGGTTTAGTGAGCTGGCTTTTCCCTTTGTCAGGCAGGAGTGAAAGGTTCCTCTGAGGATCTGCTGATTCTTTCTGGGGACCCAGAAGTCAGCTGCACCAAACTTCCAATCCCTTTGGAACTTTCACATTTCTTTAATTTCTTTATTTTTTTTCCCACTTTATTGACTCATTCCAAGTGTTTCCTGTCTCTCAGCTGGGCTTGACTCCTCAAAGGTGCATATCAACTTATTTTTTAAGGTTAGAAAGCCACACATAGGGGTCCAAGCCACCCAAGCATGCCCCAGTTCAGTCATATTCTGATCAGGTTTAAATGACTCAGCTTTTGAAGACCACCCTGTATGTGAACAGGCCTGACATTTGATTCTGGGCAAGCCAGACCAGGTCCTGCCTTAGCTTGAGCAACATGATTGCCAGCAGGGTGAGGTTAATGACGTGACTGTGACTGTCTAATCACATCTCAGAGGCTCCTTTCTAAACTTTTTTTTTTAAATTTAGTTACATGAGTTAGTCAGCTAGCTGATCTGAAAATCATTTTAACATAAACTCAGACTCTCCACTGTTTCTAGGTTTTAATTATCTTTGACATGAACTGAATTATTCTGTCTCTGAGGCCAGGGAATAGATTTCTGTCAGTAGGATCACCTGCTCATGTGTGAATAATCCCACCAAACCAGTCAGACCCCTTAAGTAAAGACTGAGTGCACACCACACCACCATATCCCCCCCATACTGATGTTCTGATTACTTCTGTAGTGGGAACACTCATTCCCTGAACTGGTATTTGAGAAGTTACAGGCAGCTCCTGAGACATAAACGTACACAATTTCTTTGTTTTACTAACTCCCACCAGCCTCCTTTCTTTTATGCTGAGACTGACTGTCAGTAATGAGCCACGAGAGCCAAAGGGCTCTCCTTAAGCCACCATGGCATGGCTTGACATTGGCTGTAGGCTCACAAGGAAGAGAAACCCAGGAACAAATTCACCAAGAAGTGGTTAACACCCATCACCACGCAGCAATTTGGAACACATCTGCAGTGGCTGGGAATAGGATGGCAATCCAGTTTTGCTGAGATGTTTATCCCATCTAATACATGTGTAGGAGGGTGTCCTTCCCTGAAAGCTGTTCCCCTGAACGTGTGTAGGGATTTCAAGGCTTTATTAATATGACTTCCTCTCCCCTCTTCCCTGCATGGCTTCAGTTCCAGTTTTCAGACACCAGCTCTGCAAGTGAGGTACCTCTGAAGTCTCCAGTGACTGGATCTCTCTTGGTAACTCTACAGCATGCCTGTTGAAGTAGTCCATGGTAATAGCATTATTCCAATAGCTCAGGTTGTTCTCTGGGTTAGATGTCTTCTTCTTCCTTCTCATGCAGCAGACTGTCAGCAGAACTGCTGTTAATAGAAACATGCCAAAAACCTGGTTATTTCCTTGCAATAAGGACTCATCAGTACCATGGATTTGTACTTTATGTTGCCTAAGGAGAGGGCTGGTGACCTGCATTCATATGCTTCAGTCTCAGTCAGTCCCAGCTCTCTGCTAGCAAACCCTACACAATTATGTCAGAATCTGGGCCAAGCAGATGAGGCTTTGGGCTTGGCAGAATATGCAGTTTTTGCTTTCTTATTGATGTGAGTGTATAGTCTTCAAGATGTGGCTGCCTGATTAATGAAAAGCTTTGTTGTTGTAACTGATGGCAATTCAATACCCAAGAAGGAATTTATAGACCCTCTAGGAGAGAGGGCATTCCTCAGGGACTAAGATGCTTCTGTGGGGATCTTTTCTGCATCTGGTGTGTTCAGAGGCTGCAGAGATGAGCACATTGGCAAGTGGGCAGTGAGAGATACCTGTCCTATTTCAAACAGCAAATTCATAAATGCCACAGCTTCAACACCAAAAGTTTCTGTCCTGAAGTGCCACTGATCCCTGCCTCTGTTGCCTGCCATTTGTAACTTGGATTTTGGTTTGTGACCATGTTCCAACACATCAGCAACCAGCCAGAGGAACAGATGGGCTCCTGAGTAGGATGAGAGAGGGGTAAGGTGGTGTGGAGATCCCCTGTGGCACCGGTCTCACACACCTTACCCTTCCAGGATAGTGTTCATGCCAGAGCTGGGGTTTTCCTGCCTGTCTCCATCAGCTGTGGAATCTACTGATAAGGGTAACCTGTTCCCCTACACTTGCCTGGGCATTGGGTGATGTCTGAGAGTGTTATTTTTTCCTTGCCTTCAGAACTCACTTAAGCTTTTACAATCTGAAATATCCAAACTTAAAGCCGAGCAGCTAGGCAAGACAAATTGACCAGCAAGTGAAACTCCTGATGTTCAGGAGGAGTCTGTCTGGTCCCAGGGCCACAGGAATCCCCAGGCTCCAGAAATGCCCAGGTAATTCTCTTCCAGCAGGCAGCTGAACACAAAGCTGGCTGAGTGTTATTTTCTGGAATTGCTTTCAGTTTATCCATCTCTGTTGCCATTCAGATGGGTAATCTTGGCTACTTTAGGAGAGACAGGCAAACCCAGAGCAGGAGACTTACTGCTCCCACCAGCCCTGGCTCAGGCAGGAGCTGGGGTCTGTGCAAGGGCTTGCTCAGAGCTGTGATGTGTGAGCTCTGTCTGCTCCCCTTACACCTGTGGAATTCATGAACATGTACATGTACTTGCTTTGATTTGTACCTGTGAAATAGGAAATGCCCTGCTGTAAATTCCCTCTATCATTTCTAAATCCCTCATGGTAGAAGAGGAGAGAGAAAATATTCATGAAGCAGAAAAATATATTATTTCCTCAGCTACAGGTATAATTATGTATTAGAATGATAACTCAGAGGAAAGAACAGACTGCAGAGAGATCATTGCTGCTATGTATGTTTTAACAAACATTGCAGCTACCCATGTGCCATGGATCTCAGTCCTTATCCCATCTACCACAGAAAAATGGCAACACAAAAGTGCAAGGCTAGAGCTCTATTAAAAAAAAAAAAAAAAGAGAATAAACTACTAAGAATAATAATAAAAAAAATTTAAAAATCAATGTCTTTCAGTTCAGGCAGTTCTGTCACTAACAACTTCATTTGCTGACAGCCCAATAGTCTAAATCTTGCTGCTGCACCTCATGGTGGGGGTGCAGAACCCCCTCAGAACTGCTCTCCCTGCCTGGGGAAATGCCTGTCCTCCTGAAGGGCTGCACCTTTTATCCCTACTTTGGCTGCTGCCCTCTCCGTGTCCCAGCCCAGCCTGCAGGCTTGGGCAGATTAGAAAGTGATGCAGGACCTGCATTTAGCCCTCACCACTGCTGGTGAGAGCAAACAGTCCTTGGAGCTTTTCAGTATCCAGCAACAAGAGATCCATCCCTAAGGCACAGAGCATTTCTGAAGGTGCCTGAGGATGTGAGAGCCCCAGTAAAGTCAACTCTGTGCAAAGTTTTTTTTGAAAGCCTGAGGTTTTACAGCTTATAAAATATTGTGGTTGCTGACAGAGAAGTATCAGATTTGGGGTTTAGGGGCTGGAAAGCCAGTGACACTGAGTTGAGAAAGATCCCAGCTTCTTCCAGCAGGAAATGGCCTTGCCATGTGTAGATACATACAGCAAAAATTCTCCCTCTCTTAATTACACTCTTGGCCTCCAACTGTGGTGCACACACAAGAAAATGGATGGAAGAGCATGGAAAATGGGTTCCTGAGCTTCCACAAATATGTATTTCAGCAGAAGGATGTCTACCTAAGCTGCCCCAATTCAAAGCAGAAGAGACCTCATTTGAGAGGGTGAGTGAGGACAGCAGGGCTGGAATGGAGCTGGTCCCTCTTCATCTTATATTAACTGCCCTTTTCACAGAATCATAAGCTGGAAAAGACCTTAAGGAAAGTTGAGTCCAACCATTAACTTAACACTGCCAGATCCACCACTAAGTGACAGCACTAAGTGCCACATCTACCACATAACATGCCATATTTGGGGCATATTTTAGTGAAATTAATGTAGCCAACACAGGACCTCCGACTTCCAGAACACTAGGGTACAGCTTTTATATTCCTAGATATCCTTTTGTTCCCATAATTAGAATTACATGTATTACAGAAAAACTCTTCCAGACAGACAACTCTGATGTCCAGGGAGGCCATATCAGGTGGATGAAATACACAGAGGGCAGAGATGGTTTGGAAGGCACAAATGGCAGAAATGACAACAACAGAGCTGAGGAGAGAATTAGTAGCTGCACCACCCTGTTCATCTATCCTGGTATATTGTGTGGCTAACTCTTCCCTGGTTTTCAAGCAATCCTCTGGTTGCTTTCTGTGCGTCAGAAAATCTCAGCTAACTTCCCTTTGCCTGCTCAGTGTTCAAGTCGACAGTGAGTGCCACGAGGAGGACATGTCAGTGTTGTCCCTGTGTCAGCCTGAAGTCCCTTGTACAGAGACTGTGACAATGCTAGGAATTATCAGGGGTCTCTGGAAGTTCAGAGATTCTGGAAGCATTTCTAACCCATGTCTTTTCACATGTTAAGGGGCTGAGCTGCTGAGGAGTTCCAGCTCTGACACTGGACATTCTTTGGCATAGGGCAAGTTACATCTGCATTATCTGCCCCTCCACCTGTGACATAAAACATCCCACGAATGGGAGAAACAAGATTCTCACAGATTTACAAGTTTCTAGGCTAGTGGGAAGATGTCCATCACCTACTGTCACCCATCTAGCACCTGCACACCAGGAGGCTTTCACCTGTTACCTTTAACATAACCTGTATTTAAGATATAGCACATCTCACAGGAAAATACTCAGCTTTATTTAAGGATACAGAGTGACCAGATGTCCATCCTATTCCCACAAATTTTGTTTCAATGTTTAATTTCCATTGTAGGGACATGCTTACACTACTCTTGTATAAGTACTTTCACCTTCAACCATCACTTCCTCCACGTTGTTTTGCCTTTTTTATTAAAAACTTCCACTGTGCTGTCAGAAATCTCTCCTATATATGTAAGCTTCAGCCTCTTTTTGTGCTACATCATGGCACAAGTGGAACTTGTTGCATTTCTCCACTCCTGAGTAATTCCATGTCTCTTTTCTAATCTCTAGTTTTTTTTTTCAAATATAACCCACTATGATTATTTACCACATCCAATCCAGCTTCATTAATGCAGTGTAACGAGATCATACCAATTCCCTACAGTTTTCTGACAGTCTTTCCCTTCAACTCACTAAAATATTTTACCAGTCTTACACAGCTGCATGCTCCCTTCCCCCACTTTCCAGCCCCCACACAAAACACAGTGTTAACAGACCTGAAATTGTAAGCACTTAAAAGTCATGCAATATTCAGGGCGAAGGATCTTCATTTACTTCTTCCTATGCCTGCAGATCACAACATAAACTAAGTTTAAAGAACACTTCTCTCAATGACTAAAAATGCTTTTTATTTATTTTTTTCTATTTCCCTGGTTTCCTATATGTAGCAGCACATACTTGGCTGTGATAAAGGTATCAGGATGGATTTGGTTATTGACTACATCTGGAGACAGGAGTCACTCCAGCTCAGCCTGAGTTCACACCTGGGGATCAAGCTCAGGGCTTGGGATCTCTCTCACTTCAGACTGGAAAGCAGGCATAGGTTTTGTGATGGAGAAGGTGAGTGAGGTAATTTTGGAAAGCATTCCAGTGCATGAAATGTGAGCTAAGCGAGGTTGGGCCCAAGGCAATTCTTCACATATTCTCTGAGTTCTGCTGATGCCTGTGCTGAGAGGCTCAGCCTTCCTCTCATATTCTCCTGTGTCAGCAGAACTGACTGGATAAATTGACTCCTGTGCATCTGATTTGCAAGTTCCTGTTCTCCCACATTTTATTGTGTCATCCTGTAGTTCCAGTGACGCAAGAACCAGGAGCCCAAGGACTGTAACAGTGAGTTTTAAAATGAGCTCATATTGTTCTTGTTCTGCATTGCAGAGAGAGGCACCTACACATGTACAACAGAACGTGCACAAAAATGTTCAAGGCTGCCTGAAGGACACTGCAAACCCAGCTCAAACTGACATGAAGAAAATAATGACATCACTGTTGTATATGATTTTGCTTTTCTGGGAAAGGGAATGATACAGAATCCTTCGTTTTTGCAGCCCTCCCATGGCATTAGCAACATTACTGTCATTATTTATACCATGAAACTGAGCTGCCAAAAGGTGAAATGATTTCCCTAGGTTCATGCAGCAGACATGGCTTGTGCATTCCTACTCAAAGCATCATCCTTCTAGCTAGCAGTTTCAGGGATTTCAGTGGGACTCAGAAATCTGTGCATCTGTACAGAAGTATTAATTGTAAGGGTGGGAGGCTAAATCCCAGCTCTTTTTTAAGCAGGGGAGTTCTTGAGGCACAGATCTCCAGGCATGTGTTCCAGCCCCTCAGCTGTGCCACAGCACAGCTGGTGGGACCTGCCAGTCCCCAGTGGGGCTCAGATGTCAGGGCACAGTGCTGCTGAACAAACATCCTGCTGCTTCCTGCCCTTTGGTGCAAATCCCCACAGCAGGGATGGGCCAGCAAGGAAACCCCAGCAGGGTCTGTCCTCTGTGAGGGGAAGTGCTGCATCCCAAGCACTTCCTCCAGTGGGGCTGAGGAGCCAAAGGCTCCTGTGGTTGCTCTCTAGCAAGTCACTACCCCTGCTACAGAAGCTCAAATGCCCAGAGGTTTTCATGTATCAGGTGCCTGTCACTAGATGTGTGACAGCAAGCAGTGTGTTGGGGTCAGAGAGGGACAGAGACATCTTTGCAGTATCGTGATATGTTTTCCCTTCCAAGGACTTTTGGGTAGCACAAGCTGTGCCCAGAAGCCCTCCAAAGAAAGCTTTTCCAGCCTCCTTGTAACTCCTCACACAGAGGAGAGATTATATGGAAAGACACAAGGGCTCCTGGCAGAGGAGAGATGCTCTGGTCACTGCACAGCTCTTCAAAGGCTCTGGGAAACAGGAGGTCAGCGAGCTGGCTCGGCTCCGGGCACCCCTCATTAGCAGGACAAGGGAGCTGAGTTAATTGGATTCCTGCAGCTCTGCACCCTCATGCACAGGCTCGGGGTTGCCTCTCCTCACCTCTTTCCCTGTTTTTCCAGGGTGTGTGGCTAACTTCCCTGCCTTGAGGCTGTCTCTCTGCCTGGTGCTGAAGGTGCCAGCCTGAACGCAGAGCCACCAGCCCACAGCTGTAAGGGGTCCTCAGTGACTTCCCCTGCGGCTTGATCCCTCCTAAGGCAGCTCAGCTATTTCACAGCACAGGATTGTGCCTCTACAGCCTTTCAGCATCCCAAGGCGGGAGCACGACATTATTTTTTTCTCAATCCTACAACAACCCAGAGAGCCTCTCTTGGAAAACTTCTTCGCTGTTTGAAGATGAAATGAACCCCAAATATCTGCTCCTCATCCTTCTCCCGGCATCAGCCCGCCGTATGCCAGAGGAGAGGAGCGTGTGCCAGCGCGGGCCGGCTGTCCCCGCCTGTGCCCGGGAGGTGGCGACAGTCCCCTTCGCGCCGCGCTCACAACACAGCGTCCCTCCGGCGTGCGGCGCGCTTTAGACAGCCAGACGTCGGGATGGAATCGATTTCCTAGATCTAAAGCCAGATCACCCCCAAAAATACCATTTAAATGCCTGCCTGCCGTTCGTTTCAGCTCTGAAATACATCCCAGGATCCCCGGATTTTAAAAGGGGAGTCCCAATGAAGGCCATCCTCAGGAATCTGGTCTTCAGAGCAGGACTTAAATACCTGAATTATTTAAACACTCAGTTGTGTTAGAGCTGGTACAGATAATTTTCAAAACAGCATTTAACTTTTTTTTTTTTTTAATGTAGCTTATGAATAAGGCAGTCACATGAACACATGGCACGAATGAAAAGAAGAAAAGTGCTAACACCTCTATTTAATGAACAGTGGGTGAGCACTCCTGCTATCAGACTTCTCATTATTACTGTTGTTATTGTTACTGTTATTCAGCTCATATATGGCACTCTGCACATACAGACCAGTTTACCCACTGGCTATACATGCTTGTGTTTTATGGTTTTACACTTCTTATTTTGTATTTAGATGTTTTCTATCCAGCTCAGCTTTCTTTCTGGATATTGGCCCAAAACATAATTCTTGGAAGAATTTATTTGATCCTTTAGTTCTATTGATGGACAGACAAGGCATAGTTCATCAAATCATCAAATATTGATGCTTCCAACCACATGATTGCTAAGTACCAGTTTCTCCTCCCCATCTTGCCCAGAAATGTACGTGCAAATTCTGCTTTGCTTTCTCTTTGATTGCCCATCTTTTAGCCTTTAAGCTTTGTTCTCACTTGTGGTTTTAACCACGTTGGCAATAGCAGAATTGATGGTCCCAGAGGTGTGACTCTAACAAATATGCTGACCCAATCCAATAATTTGCAGCTGCTGAAAGGATTAGTATGGTCCCCTCATTAGTATGGCTGCACTCCTGCACCCTCATCCTTTCTGGGTCTCATGTTCATCTGACTCTGTGGGGAGCTGATTCAGCTCACTGGGTGAACAGAAGTACCAATGAGCAAAGTGAATATTTTTTGGCCACTTTAACAATCTGAAAGTGTGTTGGGGAGGTGAAAAGTCAGGCCCAGGCAGAAGAAGAGGGGCAGGATCAGGTGCCTGCACATCAGAAAGAGCAGGAGAGAGCAGCACTGTCCTGTTTGGCTGGAGTAAGCTGTGTGTGAGACTGGCTCAGGTAGGTCATCTAGCCTTGTCCTCAGTACAGCTCACAGCTGTAAATTACAGCATTAATACTCAGTGTTGTTGGCTACTACCCCTTCACGTTTCCTCAGGCAGCAAAGGCTGGGAAAAGTTTGGTTTTGTTTCACTCCAGACAGTTCAGAATAATCACACCCCATGACAGCGAGAATATATTGTCCCACCAAGCTGATACAACCCAGCTAGGCCTGGCAAGCACTCATAAGCTTGCTCATAATTTCCCATGTGTTTTTTGTAATTGAATCAAACAACAAGACCCTGAGCCAGCTCTGGAAA
This sequence comes from Zonotrichia leucophrys gambelii, assembly GCF_028769735.1. Lineage (NCBI taxonomy): Eukaryota > Metazoa > Chordata > Aves > Passeriformes > Passerellidae > Zonotrichia > Zonotrichia leucophrys. The sequence goes on along the minus strand of NC_088171.1, from coordinate 44,878,773 downwards.
CCCAACCTGCCCTGGTCCTGCAGGTGGCTGACTCCAGGTGTCTGAAGGCCAAGGTTTCTTTCTCTTCCCTTGGCAACTGTAAATTGGAATTAAAATTGAGGAAACTTTGGTTATCAGATTTTAAAATCAGATAGCTCATGCACTACCTGCAATAAAATATTTTATTGCACTGGAAAACAGGTGTTTCCTGAATAATTAATCATTACAGATGTTATTAATCCTTTGGGTTAGCAGTGGGCTTTCTAACTCCAATTTCAGGGCAGCAAATACTAGTTCCTAGATAAAAGAATTGCTGTCTAAAAGAATCACTGTCTTTGATCAAGTTTTTGATCACTGTCTTAAACACTTTGGAGTAAAGCTGCCTTATATTCTAGAGTTGTTCAGGCTAGTGTTACACCCTCAAGTGGAGAGTTACCCCATAAGATTTTTAATAGCAATAGAGTGAGGATGCTTTGAATGTAACATTTTAGTCCTGCATTTTGAAGTTGAACACTTTGGTGAGTGAATGTGATGCCTGTACATCTCATCCATGCCAAGCTGACCTGCTTCTGTTATGTATCCAGCTAGTCCTTGAATTGTGGGCCGAAATCTGAATATTAAGGAAAGAGAAAGCAAAATAAAGTGCCAATTAACTTACAACATGAGGATATAGGGACGCTGATAGCCAGAATGATCCAGGCAATGTCCATCTTGCTGAGACAGATGGTTGCTCTGTGCTGGGGTTTGTCCCCCTCGGTGACATGGGAGATGTTTCCTTGCACACCTGGTTTCCAGGTCCCGGCAGGAACCAGTCTGTTCAGGAAGTTCCCGGTGGCGGTGGAGCCAGCTGTGGAGGTGGGGCTGGACAACCTGGTGGCAGGCACTGAGGAGAGAGCACTGCCTGGTGACGCGGAATTGGTCACCGTGCCGTGCTGCGTCGGAGTCAGTCCCTCGGCGTCTCCCGCTGCCGAGGATGAGATGCTGATGTCAAAACTGGTCTGAACCGAGTGACCAGCTGCTGCTGTAGCAGATCCAGAGCCAGCAAACACAGGGACATTTGTACTGAAATTCAAGGTTACCCAAGAGTTGTTTTTGCTCAGCATATCCCACATGCCATAGCGGGTGGGTTTAAAAGGCACCGACACTGCTTCAGGATCAGTTGATGGTCCAGCAGTTGTGGTGGCAAAATCTGCCTCCTGCACTGCTACCTCGGTCCCATCCCCTTGCTCTGCTTCCCTAAGGCTTCCCGAGGAGTTGCGGTGGGGAGAAGGGTCTGAGTGTGTAGTTCTTGCCAGCCCCATTCCATTTGGATCGCTGGATGCTGCGGTCTGGGACTGAAACGGGTGATCTGTGAAAGGGCTCCTCAGGGTAGGGAAGGGAGAGTGCAGGGTTGTCTTTAGGTAAGGCTCTGTCGACTCTGAGAAGTTGCCTTTGAAAACCTGGAATATTTTCCCCTTGGGGCGAGACTGTCCTGAGTACAAAGCACTCTGGTTGTACAAATGGTAAGTTTCCTTCTCACCGATGCGAGGGCCACTCTCTCGCTCCTGCCCGGTGGAAGGGCCTTTCTCCACCAGGCTGATGGGGTGGGACATGGCTTGAGCAGACGTGGGAAGGGGCTCTGCCGTGGGGTGGTCTTTGTGGTGAGGTGTTGTTCCCATGGCTGTGACAGTTGTAGTGTTCATCGGGAAGCCCTGAGAGGAGGAGACAGTGGGAGACAGTACCTGAACAGAAAACACCAGCTCTTCTGTCAGTGCCAAGATCAGTAGAACACCTGAGGAAAAAACACAAAAAGAAGGTGAGATACTGGGGAGGAAGGGGTTGATGGGGACAGCATGGCTTGTGTGTCTGGCAGGAAGGAATACCTTCCATGTTCTGCAGAAGGACAGAAGAGTTAGCATCCAGCTTTGTCTGGTTCTCTGTGAAAGTAGGAAGAGAAAGAAATCTGCAGGAGCTGTTGGTGACCCCATGGTCATGAGAGCGATGAGAAAGATTACAGGGAATTTCTGTTGCAAGAAAAGAGAGGACCTTGCAGTATTGACGCATGTGAAGCTTTAAAATGCCATAGGCAAATGATTTCCCTGTAGAAGCTAAAAAGCATCCTACATTTCAGGGGCAGAAACAACAGACGTCCTCATTTTCATCGTGGCCAGGAGGTGTCCAGATGAATGTCCATATCATTATAGGAAACCTCAGTCTGCTCACTCCTTTGGCCGCAAAATCCTAAATTTGGCTGCCTCCAGTTTTGGCTGCCATTAAGCAATCTGTTTTTTGAAAGAGCAGCTGCTTAGGCCTTGCTGAAAATTAGGTCAAGAAGGGATGTCTGATGAGAGGGCTACCTGGGTTATTATACATGCTGTGCTTTACTTAGTGACTTTGGAAAATCTAGTCACTCCAAATGTCAAAAACTAACAAGAAAACACAGCTATCCCAGCCATTTCAAAAAACATTGTGATTATTGTGATCTAACACAACTGCCCTTCGCACCCATAACCAAAGTTTGGTTGTAACATGTTCTCTGCTCACATGCGCTGTGGGGTCGAATTGTGTGCATTTTGCCTCCCACCTCCCTCAGTGCTGCATATAATTTCATGAGGTGCCAGATCCACACTGCTGGGAACATCAATTCTTTCATTTATTCCTAGTTCAGATAATGGAGGTGGGCAGCTGCAGTAGCATAAGCCTCCCTGGGATGCAGGGCTAATACGCCCTGAGTTAGTGTGACCTGCAGGGACCACATCAATCACATGTCACCATTTCCATATGTTGAAGCTGTCGAGTGTAATGTGGATCTCTGCCCACCAGGAAGCACATGGAATAAATCCATTTTGCACAGTCCACTGAGCATCATCAGATGGCACCATTAGCACTGTGCTAGGGTGGATTTCAACCAGCAGCGTCGAGGTGAAAAATGTTGTCATGGTCTTAACAAATCAGGGAGATGAGTTCGCCAAAACTGCAGGACTCCAAACTGGGTGATGATCAACTTCCAGCCAGGACTATGGAATGCCTTCCTGCCCCACCCTTCCTAGTTGGCCAGCTTTCTCCATGAGCCTGGTTATGCCATTTAGTTCTACAGTCTTTGGGAGTGTCTCTTATGGGCCAAAGGAAGACAGGGACTTGGGAAAATGAAAGAAGATCTCTGATTAGGAGTCTGCTGGCCTTGATTCTGTTTCATGTTGGGCAAATGCAAAGGTGATGAAATGAGTTTATTCTGAATCCTAAATATCATTCACACCCATGCATGATCATTGCAATACATGTAGCAAAAACTCACCAAAGGAGCAGTATCTGTTCCTCTTACCCAGCTAAATGTTCTACTGCGATCACTACCCATCATTTCTGAACCAGAGAAGCACAGAGCTCTGCAATCAAAAAAAATCAGCTCATCTTGCCCCCAGCAGACTCCTGTTACTTGGAAGAGCATCCAGAAGATGAAAACACTAACTAAATAACATGGTGAGAGCCAATTACAAGTAGTACACTTTCCACTGCCTGATGCTAAAATTAGCTTTCTTTTTTTTTAACTTCTGGAATAAATATCTCTGCCAAATAAACCATCATCTGGGATACTGCTTCCCAGTTCCTAGCCAGCCACAGACAATATGCTCTTAGCAGAGCACCTATTCAAATTAAAACCCATTAATTCTCTACACTGAGATGCAACCAGGAGAGCAGATCGGGCTGTACCCATGGAGCATCACTCTTGGAAATAAAAGGCAGGAGTTATCCTCACATATTTGGCAGTGCTTATTCTGAGGTCAAGGTCAAAGCAGATATTCTAGTGTCCATATGGCTAATATTTCATGCCAAGACAAGTTGCTGCCACAGAACAAATTCAAAGAGGAAAGGATGACGATTTACTTTGGATTTGGTGTGTGGAGATAATGGTACAGGAAACTTTGAGCCTGCTGTTCTGAGCACACAAGATAAAGTACATTGGCAGATATTATGAGATACTAGATTATGATGATTGTAATGACGACTAAAATTTTTGGATGTTTTTGTGTGTTCTTTCTTCTCTCACACCTCACACACACAAAACCCCCATCACCATTGGATCAATGTTTTTGTCCAGGATATTCCTGAAAGAATAAAGAACTTGTCAGCTCTTCTACATATCATGCCCTGAGGTTAGAAACCCTGATTTTTGCTGAAAACCCACCTAATACCCATCTCCACATCTTGAAATACTGATAAATCTGAGGCTTGCCCCTATAAACATTTATAGTCTCTCTGGGGCAGCAGAGAGTCTCTCTGTTGTGGTAGCAGGTCACCACACATCAGGCATGGGAAACCAGATGCATTTAGCTCGTACCTTTAGGTGGCTTGTAAAGTATGAATAAATATTTATAGGAAATAATACATCAGTAATTTATCTGACAATAAACAATAACTCCCATGACATTTGGCCATCCCAGGTTGTGGCAGTCAGGTTTTACTCATCTGCCACTCTTGCTTTAAAAGCCTCTGCAGAGCCACTGTGGCCCTAAAAGCTATAACTTTTTAGGACATTTTTTTCTGCTGGTTGGATGGCCCACAGTAATTCCTTCAGTAACCACCAGAGCTAATGTGTACCCCTAACTACTGGAAAAATATTCAGCTTAGCAGATAATTGTAAAAATAGCCAGTGCTGTATATTTAGAGAGGAACAGCTGATGATAAGGACTTCACAGTGGGTTTTGTTGGCCCTGCTAAGTAGAATTAATTTGCTGGAAAGCAAAAGTAAAGCTGGAAATGGTATTTTTAGATGCTCTGCATCATCACCCAAGCATGCTCTGTCTGGATTTGCAGTGACTTGATTGCCTAGAGCTCCCACTTACTTTTCTATCATTAAGGACAGGCAAAGTCTTACAAAGTGGGGTTCTTACTGAATTCCCTGATACTGGACTGCCCTTATTGGCAACTTTGACTTAAGCCTGAGAAAATGATATTCTAAATTTCTGTACTCAGGCACAGGAGGCATTTGTCCCAGAAATGGACTTTTCCAGCACCTGTGACATTCCTTCCTTTTCGTCCCTCTGTCTGTGCTTCACAAATACACCCATACTAAGTGGAGCACCATGGTGGGTACAATGCCAGCTGTCCCCTGGTGCCTCAGCTTACCTTCAATTCTCCCACCAGTGAAAGGAAGCCTTCTGGCTGCTATCAAGTTCTCCTTGCCAAACTTTGATATTCCAGGTGAGATAGCAAATGTTCAAAGTGCAGTTCTTCAGTCTTTGCATTCATTTTGGCTGCCTAAAGCTCTTGGAGCTGATTTTACTTAGAGTATGAGCCCTTTGGAGTAAGGACTGTAAGTCCTTATGATCTGCTGGCACAACAGTAATACAGACTGATGCAAGCACATTATAGCAAATAATAATATTTTCAAAGGTCAGCTCACACCATTAACTTTTTTCATAAGGGGCTGTTTCTAAGGTACAGGAGCACAAAGTCAGAACAGACCAAACTGGTTTGTGTTTTAAATGCTATGTGTCAAATTCATGCTTTTGGAACCTTATTTTATGGCTACATTAAATCCATTCAACCCTAATAAGAAGGCTGATTGACCTGACATCTCTGTGGTGTGAACTGTGGTCTTGCCTCGTGCACAGTGCACCAGGAAGGGCATATTAGGTACAAAATGAATTAACTCAAGGATGAAATGCAGCAGAGTGACAGCAGAAGGTACACAGAGGGTGTGGATGTGCATTTAGCCATAAAAACTTCCTGACAACACGGTGCAATGGTTCAAATCTCCACAGGATCCTCTGCAGTGCTTCTCCCCACTGTACACTCACATGAGGAGCCTGGAAATGGTGTGTATAGTTGTGTATATGAAGGAAATGAAGGAATTCCTTTACAGCAATGTTTTAAAAGACTATGGTTTACGTCTTAAATGAGTCTCAGAAAAGTCTGGGGTTAGGAGTATTTCACTTCCTAGACTATGAAATCCTCAGGGTTCTACCACTTGGAAACTTCCTTGTGACGCTTTTATTTGCACACAAGTGACAGAACTGTGACCCTCCTTAACAGAAAAAATAAGCAATTCAGGCCTCAGCAGCTTGTGTTTGTTTTATCTCCGGGCTTTGGGGCGCTCCATGAGGAGCCAGTGGCCTGGCCCAGGACAGCATTAGAAGGTTTTTTCACTCAGGAGTTAACGCTGCCTGGTGCTGCACGGGACCCTTCATGGGCACTTTGAGAACAGCCTTTCTGCATGACATGGCAGAGCAGGCATGTGGCTGTCGAGTCAGCTCATGCGTTCAGCCTCCCTGGGGCACCCCCTTTAAACAGCACAAACTTATGTAACTCCTGTTCTAAAGCCTGTGGAAAGGCTCCCAATGACTTTAGCGAGCTTTGGATCGAGTCCTAATTGCCAGAGATACAGTGGAAACTTTTGAGCTGCACATTTACATTTTCTACAGCAAATGAAAATGCACAACGAGTTCAGTCTGGTGTTTGACCCCTTCTGGCCTCTGCTGCTACCTCGGACCTTGCAGCAAGACAAACAGCGCCTGCCTAAGCAGTACTTGGCAAACATTTTTGCTCTAGGAAGTCAGGAAGAGCTTTTTGTGCAGAGACCTACTGTTGGACTCATTATTTCAGACTGCCGTGGGCAAGGAAAGCAACGGGAGCTGTCCTACAAAGGAGCCATTATCTACAGACCAGGGCTTGGGTGCACAGGGCCACAGTGAGGGAGGCTGAAGCTTCTCTGTGCTCCTGTCCTGACTTAGTAACAGCGAGAGAAGATTGTGCAAACCCTCTTCAAACAGCAACAACAACAACAAAAGCTTTTTTGCAACAAAAGCTTTCTTCTCGACATTAATAACTTCTCACGTGTCCCTCAACAAACCTAAAATGTTACAGGGAGCAAAATGAATCTTTAATAGGTGGAAACTGTGTACAAAGTGTGTATTATTACTTCTGTTACGGTCATTTCTTTGTGGTCTGTCTAAGCAATACGATTTGCACTCACAATAAAGCAGCCTTTGTACAAACAAAGAGTTAAGCAAATTTAATCTCTGTGATTGGTTGCAGAACTGAGGGGAAAAAAAAGTAGGTTACTCTGCATAAAAATTTCTCTTCTCTGAAAGTCTATCTGTCATGCCAGAAATCCCAGATATTAACTTACAAGTTATTATCTGTTTTCCCTGGTATTAGATGAGTGATCAACCTGAAATTCAGCATGCAAGCATTTGGTAAAACGCAGGGAATGAGACACACAGAGTAACAGCTCTATTTACAGTAACATTAAACAGCATCAGCAGAAGCTCTGGAAATCACATGTACAAACACAAATTAAGCAGCTCTTGCTGACACTCCCTGTGCAACAACAGTAACAGCAGTTACGGTTTTCATGTGGCAAGAAGTTACGGTCCTTTAAAGATACAAAAACATTGCAGACCACTATTACTGCTTTAAAATGCACTTACACCACAGACTCTGAGAGAGTGAGCCTGTGAATCAAAATTAATTTCTGGCCCTCCAGAGAGTTAAACAATAGGTGCTGCAAAAAGAAGAGTGTCGTGTAGTCACAGAGCAAGCAGTTCCCAATTCATTCTAACACTGCACTAGAGACTCACAGAGACTACAGGAATAGGTGCTTTAGAAATTATTTAGATCCCCTACTCAGCTAAATACATACAGATATTGGAGCTGTTCAAGCTTGTGAAAAGGCTTACTGACAATCAGGGCAACAGTAATCACTGAGAAGGGGGGAAATAAAAAGAAAGAGCCTGACTCTAGCTGCTTGTTCAAGGTAAGCACTTACCTGAAAATATCATTTGGACTTGTCAGCAGACATCCTCACCTGCTCACATCACAAGGATTTGGAAGCTTCATCTCTCAGTGGAAAAAGGAAAAATACATCTCTCTAATGAGGCAGTTGCACGCAGGAGTTGCTGTTATTGTTGGAAGTGGTTTGAAGGAATGAGGACAGGGACAGCCCCAGCAGGCGTGTCTTGCAGGCTGTGCAGCGAGAGGGCTCACTCCTTTATGGAGCACCTCTGCAACTGCAAGGCAAGATCACTCACTGAGCCATCCCCTCTCTGCCAGCACATCCAAGGGCTGCTTGGTATTCCAGCTTGGTTTCCCATCAACTCCAGATACAGTTTGTCTGACACGAGCCTATTCAGATGCCAGAGGATTGCTGGCAGTTCTTGTTTTCTGGGAACAAAACAGCAACAAGCAGCCCAGCTGCATGCCCTTGTGAGGCTGTTCAGTCCCTATTCCAAGGCAGAGTGCCCTCCCTCCAGAGCAGTGCTTAGCTTTTTGTGTGTGGATAGATTTTACAGATCTGTCTCCTGCTTCTGCACCTCCACCAGACTTTCCACTTATTCAATTATCTCTAATGATATTAATATTCCTGTCAGAGGAAAATACAGGGAATGAAATAGTGATCACTCTCTCTCCTTCTCCTTCCCTGGCATCAAAATGCTCACTCTGTATTTTATTTCTTCACTCCTCAATGGTGAATGGGCAATTCTCATAACCATAAAGAATTTCACAGATCCTGTGACTACTGAACTCATAATCCTGCCTCCCTTCTTCCATTTCTTCTATTTTATTTTTTTTAGTTTCTCTCTGTCTCTTTGGCACAGCTGGCTGTCTGGAAAAACATGCTGCCCAGAGAGCACAAAAAGTGTCCTGGGCAGCAAAATACCAATCCCTCAAAAGGCACAGGAAAATATTAAGAGAGCAACAAGTTGGGGGCTTCTTGAGAGCTTTTGACTCAGAGTTCCTGCAGCACCCAAGGGTGCTGCAATAGCCCAAGCAGTTTGTTACATGGGCTCCTCACAAAACAAATCCCTAATACTTTTCTAAAGAGAAAAGCCAGTTCTTTCTTCTCTCTTACCATACCAGGTGAGAACATCCTAATTTTTTTCCAGGCCTTGGAAATAAGTATGTTGCCACCAGACTTCTTTCTTGATGCTGTGGCCAAATCTGTAAGAAGTGATGTTGTGACAGTAGATTTGAGATGTGGCAGCACTCGCAGCTATGGGGACTCTGACAGTGATGCCAGTGCTGATTTCTGGGGACAAAAGTCCCTATCAGGAGAGTAGGCAGGTTCATATATCACAAGCATATTTCACCCACAGTTACACAAATTCTGTCTTCACAGGTCTGATAATTTCATGAATTATGTGGAAAAACAGAGTACAAATAATAATCTTAGGTTTTGCATTTCTGTGTTTTTGTGATGATGCTCCTTTTCTCCCTGCCATTTGCAGTTCACTTTTCGCCCTTACTGTTTCCAGTCTGAAGGTTTTTCTAAATAAAGATATTTAGTGCATTATAAAAAAGAAAAGGTCCTTAAAAATATCAGCTTGTTTAGCAGTTTCTAGAACTCGTGGCTGATTAAGAGCTTGCTGCTGAAACAATGATTTAGCACAAAGCTGCAGCTGGCGTAACAAGAGAACCATGCCACGTATTTTAACCTTTACTGGGGGATTTGCCACATCTGTAAGTAGTAATTCACCACAGATTTCTTCCCTGACTGCTGTCATGGATGGAAATGTACAATCCAAAACTGCAAAGACTGTTGTTTGGAATTTCAGATGAAAACTCTTCATAAGGACAGAGGCTCTGTGCATTCCCTGCACATGGAACAAGCCAAAAATATTTTTAAAAGCACATGAACATTCCTTGGTCTGACAGCTCCCCCCTTACACAAAGCTTGTCCAGCCCCAGCTTTGCAAATGCACATCCCTTCCTCCCCAGCCTTGACTTGGCAGCAGTTTTTGTTGGCAGGATGCTGTTGCCAAGGGAGACAGAAAGGATGTGCAGCTGGCTTTTCTTTCACCTGCACTTAGTGCTGCTGATCCTATTTATGTTACTGCAGAACCTTTGGCTTCTAAGAGACCTACCATCAATGTCACCGGACCTTTTGAAGAGTTTTGACAATGACACAAATAGCTGTGGCCTCTGATGAACAGCTTAAAATAAGACCTTGCCAAAGAGAGGAGGTAGTTGGTGTCACTGATGCTAACTCAAGCCAGGGTGTCTATTTCCCAAGCACTGATAAGAAAGGGAATAGGAGGATTCGAAGCCATCCTAAAAAGATTTCTGAAAGTTCCCCAAACAGTGAGTAACTTCACATATGTAAAAGTTATAAGCTTGGTCGAAGGTGGCTCTGGCAGGCAATTCACTCCATCCAGAGGCTGGCTAGTACCTCAGAGAGGCACCTCTCCTGCATTAGAAAAAGAGGTCACATTGAGGATGATGAGTTTTAACTTGATCCTTCATCCTTCAGGTGATGAAAACTAGGTGAGAGAAATCCCACCTCATATCCCTCTACCTATTTTGACTGCATCATTATAAAGCAAACCATAAATGGATAAACAGAAGTGATGTTTGAAAAGGTGAAATGAAGCCCCTGTAGATACTTTCCATGAGATGAAATCCCACTGCTTTGGACATTCAGAACCAGCTTTTACAGAACACCAAGTGAACAACAAGCTCTAGAGAGCAACACAACATTGGCATAAAGAGTGGACTAGAACAGGGCCTGACAGCTTTTACATGGTGATGCATTAGGAAGCATTTTTCTTTCACATATTAGAGCGTAAGCGGGCGAACACTAATTCAGCTGAAACTGGAGCTGCTGCCTCCCAAAGAAACAGCACACTACAGATCAGCTGCTCCTGGCCCCTGCAAGGCAAGATGTCTGGTGCCTGCTGAACTGGAAAGTGGTGGGTAGCATGAGGAAGTAGGAGCCACTTCTTCATGCATAAACCTTTTTCCAAAACCACACAGCTCTTGTGCCTGCTGCACACCCTTCAAAATCCTTCCACTTGCTGCTGGAGGCAACCAAGTCCAAGGCATTTGATTCCAGCACCAGATGATATATCTTTTCCAAACCTAATTTCTTCAGGACTAAACCTCCAGCTCTAAGTAATTTACACTGACTTATCTATCAATCAAGGATGCTTTTTCTGGACTCAAGTTACTCTTTCATTACAGCACAGTAATTTCAACTTGTCTTTTCTAAGGAAACATTTAAAGGAAAAGACCCTGTCTATCTATCTTCTATCCACCCTATGTTTATCTTTCCTACTCTCTCCTGATTTCAAATATTGTAACACACTGTATGACAACTGGTGAGGCAGAGCAGAGCACCCCACTTGTGGATACTCTGCTTTGACAGCGCAGACCTTCTTCTCCTCTGCCTGCAAAAGCTGTGCTTAAATTCTCCAGGTGCAGGTACAGAAACCCTGATATTGCAGCCAGGAGGAAGGCTGTAGTAATGCACAGGCTGACTACCTCCTATAAACCCTGAAGGTATTTCTGTCATTTCATCTGCTCACTGAAAGTAATTTGGATGATTTATTACTTATGCCCCCCTTCAAACACATTATTACTTCCAAGTGCCTGGTTATCCTTGTGCTTGATCTCCAATGAGAGCTGGTAATGAGGAGCTTGCACTGATTTGTTATATGAGCAGGTAAGACACAATTAGAAAGTAATTACTATATTTACCTGCAGGAAAGCTTTATTCTGATTTTTTGACCATTTTCAGTTGAAGGAAAAGGGACACTGCCTCGGAGTGAGTAAATGGGCAGGGGACGGGAGGATTGGGCAAATTATTTATAGTCCCAGGTTATCGTCTGGGCAAGTGAAAAGCAAACCAGGTCAGGATCAAGGGAGTCAGCATTTCTGGTATGGGGGACTGGGGACTGGTTTGGGGATACAAAAGGTCAGATGTAAATGGAAATTACTCCCAAGATGGACTTGGCATATAATAGGGAGTGAACATTTCCATGTCCAGATTTTCTCCTGTGAGAACAGCACAAGGATGTAAGGTTGCACATAAATCAGCCAGAAGGGCTGTAATGTGCTGTTTTTATTATCTGATTTTATTATCTGCTGGATTATGCAGGCTAGCAAGGCCTCTGGAGTGGATGTAAGGTTGCTAGGGAAAGAAGTGAGCTCTTACTTTTCATTTCTACATGTCCTTCCTACAGACTAGAGACAGCTTTCCTTTGGCTTCTGGGACAAAAATTTGTATTACCTCTTTGCAGTCTTGAATTGAACCTGGCTTCAGCTACAGCTGATTTCAGAATAATCTAGATGTTCATCATGGTCCATTCACACTGAGCCACAGGGATGGTCTGCGAGCCACTCTCCAAGGAGCTCTGCTTGTGGCTGGAGGGGTCAGCAAAACCCCTGCACAGCAAAACACCAGAGGTGCATGCCTGGAACTCCAGAATGTCAGAGGAGCATGTTGCATTAGGACATACAAAGATAAAAGGGGAAGATCAAATTCCCTTCTTGAGAACATCAGCTGCTGGCTGCAGAGATGAAGAATGGGGGTTTTGCTCCATTAGGTGAATTGCAAGATTGCACAGGTATTGAGATATGGATTTTTTGCCATGCTTTGGAGCTGGGTATTGGTCTGGAAGGAATGATGGTTCAAGCTGGTGTAGTAAATCGTATGTACTTATAAGTAAGGTCACAGCAGGAGCTGGATATAATTTCTGCTAATGAGAGCAGGACTCCACTGCTTGTATTTCACTCAGTATTATTGCTTCTGAATTTGATTCAAGAGGTGGAGATACTCAATATCATACACAAGGAACAGAAGGGTGAGATGACACAATGACACAAAGTATTTGATTAGTCAGGGGATGAGTAATGTAAATGGAAATACATGTGAAGTTAGGAAGAGGATCGCACTTTATAAAAATCTGCTCTATCAATTCTGCAGTTCATTCACTTTACAATTTGTATTTGCAATTCAGCATGAATGCAGTTACACAACAAAGTAAAATGTTTCACTTCTCTGTGTGGACGGCCTCTTTTTACATCCTCATTTGCATTAAAAAGAAATAAAAGATCCACTACCAACTACATGTGTGCTGCTTTGGAAGGCAATTTTGAACATGTGTTGGTCTTGTCCTTCCACAGGAATATATTGAATATCTGAAGCATCATTTACCTTCAATGATTTAAGAATTCATAGTGGATTAAGTCACCCTGCCTTACACATGATGGGCTGGCACCTGACACCATCAACTCAGAATAACTGTTTGGAACTACAGCAATAATAATGTGCAGGCCCCCTACTACAGCCTTATTCACACAGTACTTTACAGGTAAGATATTTTATTTGTCTCTCCTTTCTGGTTAAACTTGCTTCTCTTTATATTCAGGAAAGAATTTACTTTACCCAATTCTGATATGTCATCACCTCCACACTTAATTTTATTTTGGAAGGAAATTGGACTGACAACCCTAACAACTTCTGATTATTCACAGAGCAGCCCTTGTGAAGAGATTAAGTGTACCAGCTTTTCCATGTTGCCCTGTCAGCACACAGCCCTTCAGGGATCTTCTCTTGATGTGAAAGTTAGCTCAGCCCCAATGCTCATTCATCCTTGACTTCTGTTTAGCTAATACGAGTTATGTTGTTGGTGATATGACGTGGACATCTTATCTCTCTCCTTCCCCCTCCAGAAACTTCCCTGGGAGCCTCATTTCATTTCAGTCAGGCTATAACATAATTCCAAGCACAGTGCTTATTTTTCAGCTACTGCTGACGTGAGCTGGCATCAGAAGGCAAAATAGAGGGTGGCTGTTTTCCTGTGTGTCCCCTGCCCCACCTCCCCTCCAAGAGCAGGGCTGAGCAGCAACCCTGGCTGGTACCGAGAGCACCAAGTGCTCAGACACCTCTGCCTTTACACTACATGGGTGCCCCACACCGGGATAGCACTGCAGGAGCCAAGTGCTGAGGTGCCTGTCCCAGTGCTTTGCAGGGAGATGTGCCTCTGCCCCGTGACCCAGCTCTCTGCTCTTGAAGGCTATCGATTTATTCTTCTGGTGGGAATGCAAAAATGCCAGCCAAGGAACAGGGACATTCGATTTCTGGTACTGTCAGTGCCTACCCCAGTGTTAGCACCTGGCTTCACTTCACTGCCCTTAATATGTGTGACTGCTTGGGCCTCAGAGAGGGCTTGAGATTTGCTGGTGCATTGGCAACAAACTTCCAACACAGCTGTGAGTTGTTTCCTTAGAAACAGTGCAAGTGCAAACATACCCAGAGGTGTGTTTGGAAAGACAAATTCATCTCTGAAATAGATAATAACATGTTTTTACTGCCTACACTGCTCTTTTCCAGGCTTTCCTTGGTCTGGACTTAATTTATTAATATGCAAAACATAATCTTGAAACTAGGGCGCAGTGGAGCTGTTGACAAACAAAGAACTTTCTCTTCAAGCACTTTGAATGAACTACAATTAAACATCACTCTGAGTCCTCACCAGACAGATGCTGGAAGAGCTGTGTGGCAGTCAGATGTTACATTCCCATAAAATGCAACTATAATACTGACAAAAGTGTCTTGTCACAATTTTGCCTTATTACATTTTTCCCCTCTCTCTCTCTTTTGAAGCATTCTCAGCTGTCATTGTACCCGAACAGCAAAATCACTCTCACAGTAAAGTGCAGTATCAGGATGCAATTCTGTTTGGAGACAGAGCACTAAGTGTGGCACATCAGCTTCAAAGCTGCAGGGGAGCATTAGTCCTTGCATTAGCATTAACTACTGTGGCTAAGAGAATGCACTGGCAATAGCCTCAGCCAAGGTCAGGGCACCAAGAGGAAGGAATATCAAGAAGCATTATGTAAAGGACAAAATTTTAAGTGCAGAGTTTCAGCTCTGTGCAGTATGGGTTCAAAGGACTGGATGGAAATATAAATAAAAGAAGGCTTGCTTGAGGTACCAATTCCAGGACCATAGAGAGCAGTGTCAGGAACAGTCCCCTGGGACTGATGGTGGCTTCTGCTGCAGCAGTGTAAATCCAGGACAGCTCTCATACAATTAGGAAGATTATTCAACATACAAATGACTCTCAGAGGAGAACAGAGGAAACAGTAAATGGACCTGAAGAAGTAAAATAAAGCTGGGAGTTGAAGACCAGTGACCAAATTAGGAGTAAGAAATAATATGAAAATTAAGGGCAATTAAGAATTGCAAGATGTAGTCAAAGGAGTGGAAAGGCTCATCTTTTGTTCTCTTCAAAACTGGGTGCTGGGTGGACCACCTGAAGCCATCGTGATAGCTTAGCACAACCTTGGTTGGGTGCTTGGGAGCTTAATTTCCCCTTTTATCTTGTTTGCTGGAAATCAGTGCTTCAGTCAAATGAGAGATTTTAATAAGACATATAAAACAGCTGCTCAGCCCAAGGTTACTCACAAGCAGTAACTTGTATATAGTGGCTGAAAACAAGTGATCTGGCATCAGCCAGGGTCAGTGGCTGAAATCCCTAAGATAATCAGAAACCTGCCTAAGGTTTTATCTTCACGCAATCAGAATCTGACTTCTTGTGAAAGGCACTGGAGCGAGAGCTGCTTCCATCTGATGTTGGTGGCATCACCCACGTGGCAGAAGTGTCACACATGGTCACACTTTACTGAACTGGGACTGGGGTGGGAGCAGGCAGATAAAGCAGGGGGAGCAGCAAATTTGACATGCACCTCTGCTCTTACAGGCCTAAAGAAAAGGTTTGGGGGGGAATGTACAGAATACAGCTCTTTATTACTCTCCCATTCCTCTGTGCTTCTTTAGTGTATATTTATTCAGAAGTGTCCCTGCTGGGAGCTGCTCCTGCATGCTCACTCACTGTCAATTGCATTGCCAGAAACACAGCAGCACCTACAGCAACATTGCTACTGCATTGCAACTATTTCCTGAAGATGACCTTGGGTCCAAGATATTTATCAGACGTGTAATAAAACAGAAAGAGGAAAAAATGACACAGCAACAGTTTGCAATGATTTGTTTGTGAAGAAGGTGGTGTGATTTGAACTTGCAAATTACAGGCAACCGCTTTGTACTTGCTATGGTAATAGAAAGCATCTCTTACTCAGAGCTCCATGTCAACTCCTGCCTCTGCCTAAATTAATGCTTCCAATTAGTCCTGTTTTATTGTGCATCCATCACAGAACATTCACTGTTTGGGCTTTGAACAGTACAAATCCATATACTGGTAATTATGAAAAAATACATTTTGTAAGACACAAATGTTCCATATTTATCAGCAGCACCTTGGGTGCTTTACAGGCTTTTTTTCTGACATATTTTTAATTTCCACAGTCAGATTCATCTTTGAGTTTAGTTACTAATTGAAGCTCAAAGGCTGTGTAACTCTTTGCACTGGATTCAGGCTTGGCTAACTCCATTTTTTCAGCACGTCCCTTGAAAAATCATCAAGCTACCATGCACGTGTCCAAGGCAATAACTGATCTTCCAAGCTACGTGGCACATACCATGCAGGAGGAAAAAAATATCCAGACTTATTCCCTGAAATTACATCATATTACCTAACGTATCCAGTGCTGTTTCCAAACTTTCCCTCTTTTCCTATGTCTATGAAATCTTTGGCACATGTTAAAAATGTATGTGGAATAGTTTAGAAAGGACTGAAAGCAGGGTAAAAGGGAAGAATGTACCTAAGGCACAGACCAAAATTATGGTTCCCTAATAAGCCTGTGGTTTCAGGAGACATATAACTGTCACAATAATTATTTAACAGGGCCAAAACACTTCAGGTTTGGAGTCAGTCCAGAGGTGATGTTTCCAGAAGAGAGGAGCAGAGGGAGCCCTGCAAGGCCCAACCCTGAACTGAAACAGAGGCAGTGCTGTCTCTGCTCACTCACTGGGGTCTTGGGAGCAGCTGGACACAAACACCCCTTCACCTCAGGTGCAGCTGCTCTTGGCAGAGCATGATTAAAAGGGGAATATGACAACAATTCTTACAAGCTAGTTTAAAAATTATTCCTGAAAACACAAGAGAGAATTTTTTATATGGTGTTACTGGAAAGCAAAATATTTGGCTCCAACCTTTTGTCTGAGCCGGAGATTTTAGCTGATTCTTTACTGGCCAGTCACCTATACAGCACCTCTGGAGGCACAGGAAGAGCACAGCCTCCCTCAACAAAACCCTTCTGATATAAGAGAACTCTCTGCATACCACTGAATTATCTGAACAGCTCTATCTTGCTGCCTGAGGTGGACCTTGTTGTGAGTGTAGCACAGGGATGGGGAGGATGGGGAGAGGATGCAGCTGGAGAGCTCTGCTGCATCGTTTCTGGAATGGCAGCAAAAGAGATGTGCCCAAGGGCAGGCTGAGTCACTTTGCAGAGAGCTGCTGTGCTTCACTGCTGCTTGAAAGGGAAACATTTTAAATCTTGCTCCCTTCGTGGCTCCCAAACAACTGTCTGCTAAGAAAGGGAGGGCATCACAAGCTCTGGTGCCAGTTGCACATTGCATCAGGGCTTTCCTGCTTGTCCCTTGCAGCCCACATGGGACAAAGTCATGGGGAAAGCTTAGCAGGGATGAAACCAGCACATTGCAGCAGAAATTATTCTTTAAAATCCTTTAAGTTTTAATGAAGATTCAGATCTTCCTCTAAAGCAGGCTAAAACTTCTCCTGTGTGATTCTATGAAGGCTATCTAACTCTAGAGGGTGTTAATTATTCACAAGTGATGGAGGTAAAGAGCTGGTGGAACAGAGCTCTCCAGCCACATGGATGGATGGATGGATGGATGGATGGATGGATGGATGGATGGATGGATGGATGGATGGATGGATGGATGGAAGTAGTTCATTTGGCTTTCCCAGCAGCAGGACCCATGGGATGAGCAGGTCCCACCTAACCCTTCATTTTCAGTTCCTGGCCCAGGCAACACACATATCAACTCTCTTGCAGGCTCTGTAGTGCAGCACAGACCTGACCCTGAGCTCGTGTGAGACATCTGGCCCTACTGAAACCCAAAGAGCTCTGCCAAGCTGGAGCCATCCAGGGGCTGGCTCTGTGTCTGCACAGCTGCAGGGCCAAGAGCACTCTGTCATTACCACCCTGAGAGCCAGCAGTGCAGACTGACCCCTCCAGAGCTCCACTCTTGTCTTGGTGGCACAGTCCATTAACAGGATTGCATCAGCGCATGCTTCTCCCTACACCTCCCTCCTGAGCCAGTGCTGCCACTAGCCTCAAACAAATGAGCTGATTGCAAGGGGGAAGAAAGGAAAGGGAGGACACAAGCAGATGGCAGAAAGGGAATAATATTTTTAGATGGTAGGACAAAAAAACCGATTGTAATTTCTGTTTAAAAAAGAATTACTCACCCATTCATTCACTCATTCATTCATTCATTTGTTCACAGGCATGAATATGATCAAACTCACCCTGCAGAGACTAGGAGCTGCTGGTGGCAGCCATACAAATCCATTCCTAGCAGGCACCTTGTGGGATGTTTTTATTTACATGTCTTTTTGTGATGTGTGTACAATTATGCTGAAGATTCTCTCTGCCCCTCCTGTGCACCCACAGGCACAGGTATGTTATAGCAGCAGTTGTGAGGGAAGAAGTCTGGGCATACCAGTGTTTGTTACAATTAACACACACATTTATATTTCATTTTTATATTTTGATCATGTTTTTATCAAAAATCAAATCAGGAAAAAATGAAATCTCTTGTAGTTTAGGTCTTGCCTCCTTTCCCAGTATACACATCAAAGTCTTTCATTTGCTGGAAGTTAGAAAAATCTACTGACAAAGGCTGCCCAAGGAAGGCAGTACTATGAATCAGATGGAGCATTCTGAGGTAGGTCTGAAATGTCCTCACAGAATCATCTCCAATAGGAGAGGAGATAAATATCCAGGCATTTGAGTCTCTTTGTCAGTCTCTGTTAGAGTCTCTGAGCAAAATTATTCATTTGGAGGCGTTATCTCTACATATGGCAAAATCTTCAACCACGTATACATGGCATGAATATAAAATCAATTTAAAAGGTTGCCTCCTAGTGCAAAATAAAGATACACCATTTGCTTAACCCCAAATATATGGCATGACAGATGATGCTCAGCTGAGGTGTGAGAATGGAGTACTCTGCCTCCAAACCACAAGAGGTAGAATCCTTTTGAACTGGGTGGAACAGAGCCCTAGCTGACAAACTGACCTCAGCTGGACTTGCAGGGACACCTCTGTCACACTAAGCAGAGATTTTTGTCATAACATGTCAGAGGATGGCTGGGTCACTTGTGGAGGTGTCTTTCAATGGTTTAGGAGTAGGAAGACTTGATTTAATAACAGCTGCTCATTTGCAGTTTGCCTGATACAGCAGGTGACGATTCAATAAAGGCAGGAGCTGGAAAAATTCACTTTCTGTAAATACGTGCTGGGTTTAAGGGGTTTTAGTATGTCTGTTCCCTTTAATGATTTGCAGTCTATAGTGTTTTTTCTTAGGTCAAGAAGCTTATTTGAAGATGAAGGGGGCAGATCTGGTGGAATATAATGTGGAATTTCACACAAGTGCTCAGCTTGACAGAAGCAACAAAATTAACCCAATGAAAAACCCAAGTCAAAGGCTGATTCAAATTTACTCAGTGGATTTATGTGATCAATTCCTCAATATTTTGATGAAATGTTATCCATACCCGTGTTCTGGGTTTGTAAAAATGGAAAGTTTGTCTCTCTCTACTTGACCAATGTGTCTAGTCAAAGCCCCAAAAGGACACTTAAATTCCAGCATTAATTCTTTACTGCTCCCTGGAATGGATAAGACTTTAGGGAAACCTCTGCAGATAGCAGCCTTAGAGAATTGCTCTAAGGAAGGAAAGGAAGAAGGAAGAACAAAGGAGATACCCCAAGACAGGGAGGAAGACGGAGGAAGGAAAAAGGGAACAGAATAAAGTAAGAATGGAAGATGGCATATTTTCTTACCAAGCAATACTGGATGTAAGAACTATGTTCAGGATAAATAATGTTATCTGAAAAAGCTAATTGCTTGTATCTGGCAAAATCCTCTTTCTGATCATTGCACAGACCTCCCATTGACATAGCTGAGATATTTACTTCTTGCTGAATGAACATTATTTATACTTTGGCCCAGAGTTTGGCATCAGAGCTGGAACTGAGTGTTTCATGCAGAATAAATCTGACATTTCTCCCTTCAACCACTGCTTAACATTCTAGGAAAAATTAAATTCTTCATCAATATGTACAAACTGTGCCAGGATGAGCTCTGCCCCTGGACTGGTATTCAGGAGGGCTGTGCTGCAGTACTTCAAAGCAAAATTTGGCCTTCAATTCTAATTGCTCCCAACTCCAGAAATACTGAATTGATTTTCTTCAGACATGAACTGTTTTCTCCTTCATCACCGAGGTCTATAAAACAAGCTGGGTTCAAATTTCCTAGCGTCAGGTCTTCTTGAGTTATGAGGTCAGAGAAGCTGCAACCGGAACAAATAGGAATAGCTGGTTTCTCTTCACGCTCACATATCATAAAAACAGCCAGCCTGATTTTGCTGAGAGTTCTCAAAATATTCACCGTTAGACTGAGCCAAGCCTGAGAGGGACATTGCTACCCCTCAAGGAACTTTCTTGAGAAAATTAGGAACAAGTGAAAACTGGGGAAGAGCCTGGAAAAAGAAACCAATAGGATGCAGTAACAGTGGTTTTGCAGAAGTAATTTACAATTCCCACACCTCCATCATAAATTAGCTTTGGAAGAGCCCACATGCTCCTGAGTGGGACTGTGGCTTTCTTCTTTCCTAGAAGAGACATTTTTGCTCTTAGCATCAGATAATCATAGGCTGTTTAGGGAAATTTTAATCTGTTCCTTATGTCTTACAGAGAGGAACCCTGCCACGATGACTATCGGGAACGCATGTAAGACTTCCCCCAGATCCTTGCTCGCTGCCTGCTTTGGCAAACCCATCTTTCAAGCTGAACCTTGAAGCCCAGACCACAGCCAGAACCACGCTCACAAAGCCTGTCCAGGGGTTTTAGCATAAGCTGATGTATTTATGCCTTTCACACAGAGACACAGATGAGGATGGGGAGCCTGCTCCATGTGAGGCATCCCAGGGACATTGTAATCATCCAGTCATTCTCCAAAAAACACTTGTTTGCCTTCTGCAGTTTTGATAGGATCAAATGAGATTTTTTGAAGTCTGAGCCACTGGAATAAACCCACAGCTCCAAATGCTCATATTGGAGGGTTCAAGGAGGAATTTGAATTGGGTGCTTACAAACCAACTTGTTTTCTTGCATGTGAGATACACAGACAAATACAAAAAAAAAAAAAAGGCAGCTGGTTTACCTCTAGTCCCTTTTTAGCTAAAAATTATTTGCACTTGAAAGCCTTCTGACTAGCCTAACTGCACATCCTTAGCCAAAGGCAGTGGTTATGAAACACCATGTAGCTGCCCTGTTTCACATGTCATTCCCTGGGACAGGGAATCTCTAGTACAGCATGGAGACGCTGAGGACATCACGCGGGGCCACCATGTGAAAACATCTTATTACTCAGGTGTCATGCTGTCAAAAGCTGCAACCACTCACTGCTCTAGTGAGCCATGAATGACTTGTTTTGCTCCTTCTCAAGCTCTCCTGGCAAATACAGAAATACTGACGCACAAATGCCCATATCTTGATCACCAGAAGAAAGGGTCACTGAGATGCTGAAATACGTTTTTAATGGTGATGAAGGGCAAGTGCTGTGGGCAAAATACATCTATTTCTTGAGGACCCAGCTACTTGCTCTGGGTGCGACTTGCTCATGAAGCATTTTTGCTTCATGCTTCTAAGACAAAAAGCCTGCACAGTCCACCTGTGCCACCAGGCCTCCCATCAGGTTCATCTCACCCTGGTGCTCTGACAACGATCAGGGCAAAACAAGACACAAAGATCTGCCCATCCATGAAGCACCTGCAATGCACTGAAATCACTGGGCTACAGAAACAGAGCTGAGGGCAAATCTGGACCCGTTATCTTCTGGTTGTTTTAGAAAACAAGCGTAATAGTGCAGCTGTTCCTCTTTAGAAGTAAATAGGTTACAGTGTTTGCATGTTTATGGGGATTTGCTCCCCAAGGTGCATCACACAACTCCCATTTAGCTAAAGTGGGTGACATGGGAATGCTGAAAGGTGGAGAGACAAATTAATAGGAGATTTGCCACTCAGCCTTTCAGTGAGAATACAGCATTCTTATTTAAAAATAATAAGATAGTGGTAGTTATAAACCAACTGCAACTCAGCAGTGAGGAAAACAGTAAAAATTTTATTAGAAAAACATTTCAGTCACTGAAAATAATGGTACACTGTAATTGTAGCAATGATTTTGTTGTACTGCATGTGAAGCAAGTTACATTGGTGGTCAGGTGAGCCGGTGTTTTTCCTTGCCTTTCCAAAGGGCAGGTGATTTAGCACAGGCTCAGCTGCCTGGGATGTGCATGTGGAATAGCTGTGTTCTGGCCAGAACGAATCATGGAGGGTCCTCTTTCTGTCCATACTGCAAAAATAAGAGTACAGGGCTGATGTCTGCACCATGGGGAGCACTGATGCCTCATCCAGGGTTAATGAATTTTATGGATCCACTTCCTGAACATGTAGTTAATGAGTCCAGAAACTATGAGCACCAAGCCTCAAGCACGCCCTGTTGCATCGATAGACAGGCGGCTGTGAAGAGCCAGGCTTGGACATGTGGATGTTTCTGCTTGACTTCAAAAGGAACCTCAAGGCTGCATGCAAAGAACATCAGGGAACACACGGAAGGTCACCCAAGTCTTGACATCAGTCATGCTGCTCAGCTCATGTCAAAAGCCTTTCCAGGAGGTGCCAAAGCTTTTTATGAAGCTACAGAAGGGGTGTCCACAGCTCCTGGGGGGCAAGGACAGAGCCTGCTGTGTCCCCATGGTGTCCTGTCCTCTTTCCATTCAAAGTGGGGCAGGACACAGCTGATACAGCCTGATTATGCCCCACTCTGACCCTGCCATCAACAGAGCAGGGGCTTAAATACAGGGTCTTATTATGGGGTGTTGCAACCAGGTGGCTTTGTAAGAATATAAAAACAGATCTATTTTTCTATCTATCTATCTATCTATCTATCTATCTGTCTGTCTGTCTGTCTGTCTGTCTGTCTATCTATATCTAGCTACCTAGCTAGACTTTTTTATGTCTTTCTAGATACAAAAATAAGAAGTATAATATAAATGCACCACTATAAGGTATTATGTTGTTACAGTAGTTCAAAACATTTGATGCTGAACTTCACTGTTGCTTTGCATAGCCAGACATCTTTCAGCTGATCCAAAGCATTTTGCGGATTGAACTATTTTGTGGAGAGAGAGGTTTGCAGGCAGCATCTTTCAGGAGCTTCTTTTCACACACAGGCACAATGGCAGCCAAAGAGGAGGCGACAGTGGCATGGCAAACCAACATCCCTGAGGCCTCTGCTCCATTTCTGTCCTCTAAAGGGTTGGAGCCCCTGCTGACATTCTTGCTACTGCGTGATAGCTGAGATGGAAATTAAATAGCTGGAACATCTTCCTGCATGTGCAGAGGGAGGCAAACAGGAAGGGAGGGGGAAGCTGTTGATATATCGCAATTGTGTAGAGCAGTAAATATTAGCATTAATTTTGCTCATCACAACTGCCCATTCATTACGGTTTTCCACGTACCAAATCCATAAGTCTGTATGTGCTGAGCCAGTGGCTTGCAACAGCAAGCAGCAGATAATGTATGATGTATTACCTCCCTTATAATGGATTGGTTATTTCAGCCTTGATGTGATGAAATAAATGACAGCAATTTTGCTAATACATGTGTTTTCAGCTCTCCCCCTCCTTTCAAATAGGGTAAAAAGGTGTCCTTTAACATTTAGAGCCATGGAAGAACACAATTTGTATGATGGTAAGTGACTATAATGTAGTATGCCATAAACTCTAAGTACCATCTGGTTTGAAAGGAAGCTGATATGAGGTATAAAGAAGGTATTTTGCACATAACAGAGGTAATAAATTTGGCGTTTGCCGGAGGATTTAGACTCAACTGGAAATAAATCCATTGCAAATATTTTGAAGTATTGTATAGATACATTAAGAAAAGATTCTGCCACTAAGCTGAAAGTTCTTCTGGTTCATCTGGTGATATTAGAGCTTTGCTGGTCAAATACTGATCATATCAATGTGTGTTCTGTTTCAGACTGATGGTGGGAAATGTATGGCATGAGCAATACCTTGCATGAACAATATTTCTACATTCTCCATTAAAATACCAAATTCAATAGCAAAGGATCTCTGGTTCATGTCATCCTTGCCATAAAGAAAAATTGGATGGGTGCATCATGGTCCTCTTCCTTCCCTATGCTCTGCCTGCCCATGTTCTGCTTGTTTATGAGGCCAAGCTGTGCCCAAGAAATTGGAAAAATCAGCCAGAAGCAAGTTTCCATGAGCCTAAGCCCCCTATCAGCACATAGGAACTGAAAGCCCTTGTCCCAAGGAGCTCAAAGCAACTCCACCAAATTCAGCCTGCACAAACCCAGAAGGACCAGGTGCAGCTGGAGACTCCAGAGTTCGGTTCAGGGCTGGGAATGCTGGCAAATTCTTAGGATGAGATAAGCCCACATTAAGAAAGATTCACGTTTTTTCAAGGCAAGATGCAAAGATTCAAGGACTGATCTGGGGGCCACTGCCATCAGAGGGAGAATTTCCACCAATCTAAAATGGCTTTAGCCAAAATCTTTAGCTTGGTTCTCATTTTGTACAAGCTCCTGTGCCCTAGTCTGTCCCCAGAGAATGGCAGAGGCCCTGCACCACTCTAATCCTTGGCATGAGCATAAAATCATGCTGGGAACCCAAATAACTCCCACAATGTGAGGACAGCTCTGCCCTTTGGCGGGGCTGGATGTTAAACCAGCTGTTAAACACTGCCTGCAGCCAGCTGCACAATCTCCAGCTGTTGCAACTCTCATCCCTCAGAGAAGAGGCACCTCCTCTTCTGAGACACGTCAGCTCCCCCTTCTTTTTGCTGGATTGGACACAGAAGTCCCTGCCACCCCCAGGCTTCTTGGGGGAGTAGGGACTTCTGTCCTCACTGGGTTATTATTTTTCCACCACTCCTGTTGCTTACTGGGGGCTCCCAGTTCTCAAAGATTTATCAGACCAAACAGAATGTATCCAGCAGTGGTGGGAGTTGTTCCTGATGTTTATAATCCCAAAAATTACCATTTTACATCACAGACACCTCTTTTCCCTGATGAACGCTGACTGGCCTCCTTCCCTTCTGCCACTTTGCTTAAGTCATATTTGCCCTTAGAGAAAAATGTGGCAGAGTCACGAACAGGAATGGAAAGCTCTGTCATATGGAGAGACTATGGTGCAACGTGATAATCATGTTAACCAGCTCACTGCCCTTTGGATGCTTGGCCCACATCCAGCACAGTGACATCAACACAGTGCTCTGGGCAGGCGCTGCAAGGCTCAGATTGTACCAAAATATCAGGCCGTGAATGCCCTGGAAACTGTGGGGTTCTCAGGGGCTGATCAGCAAAGTGCTGCACATCTGGCTCTGTCCATGCACCCTCAGCAACATCTGCAGCACTGTGTGGGGGCACTGCTCACCCTTTCTCTTGGAAACCCACTGAAATCATCATGTAAACCCATAGGGGCAAGCCTAACCTTCACAATTTTCTACAGCAAAAATGAGGTGCAATAAGACAAAACATTAAATGGATGTCTGGCCTTGCCTTCCAACTAGAGATCTTTTTATTGAGGATTTCTACATGGCCTTCCACTGAAAAGCAAGTATTTCAGGGAGCCTTGTATGCTTCAGCTTGATTAACCAAAGATTTGTAGCCATATAGACCACTGGAGCCCTATTAGCACGGGTTTCCAGCAGGGGCTGATGAAATGCTGATGAAATTCTGGCACCTGTCTGCAAGCGATGGCCCACCTGTAGTGGGCAAAGGCACAGACTGAACCCTCTCCTCCAGCACGGGGCTGCCAGGTATACCACTTTCCTGGTGCAGTCACACATGAGCTGGTCAAGGACTCAATCCCAGGCATTGTGTAGCAAATCCAGAGTCAGGACTTTGCTTTCAGCAGCTTCCTCAGACTTGGTAGCAGAACAGCTACAAATGATCTTGCCCTTTTAGCAAATGAAAGTTCATTTTGTTGCCAGATGAAGAACTATTTGCTGGTAGGGAAAAGACAATGTTTTTTTTTGCAAAACCATTAGACTGAAACCACACACTGAGGAGGATCATGTTTAAACATTAACCAAGGAGAAGGATGGGAGAATATATTTTGTTGATGAGTGGTCCCCAAAGTAATGAACTAGACCAGTTGTGTCACCTCAGCTCTGTATTTGGGAAGTAATATTGTGTTCATCAGGCAGCAAACTACAACTTCAGGGTTGGTGGCCACCAAAGCCCACCAGAAAGACCCCTGGGATGAGAGAACACATGCACTAATGAGGAAGGAAATACACTGATGACTTCGAGGAAATGATTATCATATGTATGTTTCTTCTGGGAAATCAATGAATATGTATGTAAACTATAGTAGATAAACAAAAGCCTTTTTTGTGCTCAGCATGGGCAACATTTTGGTGGAAATATCCCCTTGCACATCTGGCACCAAATAAAAATGCCTGCTTCTTAATGCCATGTTGATGTTAAGAAATTTTATTTTATGGATTTTTGGTAATAGTTTCCTATCCAGTCTATCTTCTGTCTTCTGCCTAATCCATCACTGAAGTTACCAAGATGAATTTCCATAGCAACAGACTGTGAGGTCAGAGAGAAAGTACTAGGCTGGATCAAGGATCTGAAGTGGAACTGCGAAAGGGAAAGAACAAAATTACTTAGAAAAATTATCTGTCATAATAAAGGAGCAAGAAAAATAAAAGACGGATCAGATAATCTACTCCTAGTGTGAAGACTCCATCTGGTTTCTGACAAAGCTGCCACCAGTGAATACACCCTCTTATACACACAGAAACCAAATTTGTCTCTGCTTCCTTTGAAGTCAACAGCAACTCCAGCAGGCGCAAAATATGGACATCCAAGGAACTGCAGGGGAATTCCCAGTCATCATTTCTTGGTATCTGCATTGTAACAGGCCTCCATTGAAAGAACATCTCCACCTCCACATATGGTGGGACAGACATGGAGACTTTAAACGCTTGTTTTCTAACTGAGAACACGCCAATGCATTTCTCCTTTAATCCTCTTCTCAGAGGTGTAGTGACCACAGCCTAAAGCCATGTTTAATCAGCTGTCAGTTTTTTGCTCCCTGGCATAGCTCTAATGCAGGCTCCCACTTCCTGACCAGGAGCTCCCAAGGCACCACCTGCCAGTGCCCCCAGCATCCACATCAGACACCCCATAGGGGCAGTGGGGTCAGCAAGGTGAGCCTGAAGGTGGATGGCACAACCTCAGTGAGGGTGAGGGATGGGGGAGCGAGGTGGGAATGTAGATGTCCCTGAGGGATGCTGGCATTGCTCTGAGGTTGGGTAAATTGTCACAGAGAGGGTTGTGCTGTTTTAAGAAGACTGGCAGTTTCCTCCTGTTTTTAATAGGGTCTCCTGCTGTGCCTGAGCTGCTGTCAGTGATGTGGGCCCCGTCACATCACAGCAGCCACACGAGGCTGGTGCTGACACTGTCTCCAACCCAGCAGCTTCCCTTTCGTTTAAGCAACACCATACCCTGTTTGTCCACATTTGTTACCTCCTTCCCCTTCCAGGTGATGGTCTAGGACCTGCAGTTCTTCAGAGAAATCCAATTAGGGACGTTGTGCAAGCCCCTCTTCAGATGAAAGCTGCTGATTCACTAAGCTCCAGGCCTGCTGCCTTTTCCCAAGGAGCACAGCACACGTTTCCCCCCGGCAGTGCTCCCTCCCTTCCTTCCCGTGCCATCGGCACGTGTGCACATCAGAGGAGACAAGAGGCTTTAGGGTCTCCTGTTCTCCACCCACTGGGGATTTTTCTCCCTTGTTCAGAAAGATAAAGGAGGCAGGCAGTATCAGACCCTGAAAACATTCTGGGGATGTTTGGAGGGGAGGGAGGCAGATATGGAGAGAAACCTCTAGTGCCTATCTGGGATTTATAATGTGACTTAAATTACTGGGTTTTTTCCGCTATTTGATCTGAGAGCATATTTGAGTAAATCTGAATATCAAAGAAATTCAGAAAGACAATGGGGCAAGGAGTAGGGCAGAGACTGACAGGCAAATAAAGAAACCAGGAAGGCAGTACAGAGATGATATTGCAGATAGACCAGATTAAAAGATGAAAAAAAGAGGAAAGAGGTAACATCCCTGGCCACCCGGAAAAAACACTCAACATTTTATCATTTTATGGATTGTTTATAGGCTACAGGTACTCTTTTTTTTTTTTTTTTTTTTTTTAGTTTTCTGACAGTGGGTGACAGAAGGGCCATGAAACAGGTTTCAGTTTTACACCAAAGCACAAAGCACTGCTTAGGACAGTTCCCTGATGCACATTAGAATAAATCCTGAGCTTGACCTGGATCCTGGGGATGTGCATTTAGTGCACTTGGCCAGAGAAAAGCATAAACAAAACCTACCAGATGGAATGGCCCTCTGCCACCCTGAAAACTGAAGGGGAATGTACATGTGCATGGTGGGACAGAGCAGAGCTACTGAGACTCTCCAGCCTTCTTCATGCGGCTAAAGGAGGTGGGACACGTTCAACTCCTTTAAAAAAACCAAAAAAACCAGGAGAAGGATGTCCACAGCCTCTCTGCAAAAGAACCACACAGAAGACTTAACCATGCCTGAAACACCAAACCACCACTGCTTTCATTATTTTGACCATTTACCAGGAAAATACTTGCTGTCCATAATGCCAGGAAAAGCCTAGGAGGTATTAAGAGAGCCACAAAACCAACTCTCACACATGAATAAGGCCCACAGCCCATGTTTAACACCAAGGGATTAATCAGCAATAAATGGCAGCACTGCCAATAAAGGGATGGCTGCTTGGAAGCCTTCTTACCATTGGCTTAAAGGGAGTAGGGGACATTTGCAGCTGTAAAATTTTATCCATGCATTTTACATGTCTGTGTGTGCACATATCTGTACACGCAAACCTATAATTGGTATTTCCACACTCAAAAATTCTTATACTGCCCCTACAAAGTAATTATTATTCAAACAATTACAATGTTTTGCTGTCTTGAATTTTAGGGTGGCCTGTATTACTGGAGAATAAAATAATCAGTCTTTGTTTAAGTCAGAGCCAAGATTCCTCTCACTTCTCCCCACATGCCATTTTGAGGATTAACTTTAGTGTGATTTCCTTCCCTCCCTTATTGATATTGAAATATTCTTACTTCTGATTTTTCTTTCATTGCTCCTATTGTTTTCACACGTTTTCTTCACATGTTCACAGGTACTTTCTGTTTTCATAATTTGCACATTTTCACCCATCTATAAATTGGCTGTCATAAAAGCCAGTCTGAATTGCATTTTGATTAAAAAAGACATAACAATGTCATTTTTTTCCATCCAGTATTCAGACTGGTTTTGCAATGAGCCAGTTAACAAAATCTTGACTTGCTTTTCTGCAGTTTACAGGTTGGACTATATTGCATTTGGGGGGCCATTTTCTGCCTCTCAGTTTTGTTAAGAATCTACTCCAAACTTGGCAGCTACTGAAAAGCTGTGTGCTCTTCTCACAACTTGTCATCTTCCATCCTTATTCAGGCATTCAACTTGGCTACTTCTTAAGGCTTAAAATTAACATGTTATTATTGTCTCTGAAGACCCTTCAGGCTTTGATTCCTACCTATTGGAGAAATTTTGATTTCTGTTTATGTACTTGCTCATAATTTGGGTTCTGTTTCCAATCTGTCATTTGCTAAACCATCTGTGCCATCTGGAATATGCCTGGCCCGAATTTGGTGGAATTCTCTTCCTTATGAAATTCATGAGATGCAGCCTGCAGATGCTTTCACTGCTTCTCTGACAAATTTACTTAATTTGGCAGCTTTGAGGTTTGCATTTTTGTCAGTTTCTAGGCCTGCATCTTGTTCTTATTATTGTGCCGTAGATGGTGGAGGTATATCCAACATGGATACATATGGCATGTGAGAATCATTCCAGTTCCAACAGCTTTGACACACAAGTGAACACAAAGATTTGGATACCCAAGATCCTCATGAGCCATTTTTTCCTCTAATACACCATAAAGTCACAGGCACTTGAGAGTGCAGGGGTAAGGTACGAGATTCATAGCTGCACAGAAGGTCACCAACAGGTTTATATTTCAGTGGTACTGCAGACAACAGCATCTAGGAAGAACACGATCAGCCAATACACTGTTTCAAATATTCCACTAAGAGGAAAGCACATCTTTGCACCCAGTAGGTAAACCCTTCTGCTTGGGAGAATTTTTAGCTTCTAAGAGACAAAAATATCCTAAGGATCTGATTTTGGGTGCTATCCAAGAATGAGGTGGGTGCAGTAGGCTCACAAGACTGAGGAAACTGGCCAGACTTTTAAAGGATTATCCAAATGATTCGTGGCTAATCAAAATATGCTGGCTCAACCATGGGTAAAATGAAGGCAAACACGGCCTGTGTGCTTCCAAATTTGACATTATGATGGTTACTCATTTCTCAATGTCCAGTATGAAATAACTTGGAAGAAAAAACCCTACTTTTTTACTTGCTAACTCCTTTTCTGAACCAAATTCAGCTCCTAGGAACTAAAGATGAAAAAATTTGGACCAAAGACCACAGGTCTAAAAAAATGGGCAAAATTATAAATGTATTTGATTTTATGTCAGAGAAAAATGAACTTTTCTCTGAGTTTTCTTCCACATCCATTCAAACTGTGAGTTCCTAGACACAGATCCCCAAATGTGAACACGTAAAATTAAGTATGTTAATATGTATTCTAGTACCTAACAAAAGTGAGCTCATTTCCAGGGGGTAGGTAGCCTCTCCCTAGCAGAAGCAATTTGTAGAAAATGAGAAAACCCAGGTAATGAAGAACTCCTGAAGCCAGATGGTACCCAAGTCCATCCTGCTGTGCTTACCTGTTTTTCTCTGTCACTCCCCCATGGCTGCTGGGGCTCAATTAGCTTCATATTACAGCATTAAACTGAAGTTTTGATGGTTGGCATTTATCCTGCTAGACTGTCATCAGAAAATATTCAAAGTGAGCAGGTGGTCAGGGAGGACCCCCACAAAACCAGGTGGTGCTCTACACTGAGAATGAGAGGACACCATTCCCAACAACCTCCAGTGAATCATTTCCTTACAGCTATCAGCACTGCTACACACACTGTGGAAACAGCAGATCTTTGGAAAAAACCCAATACAGTTGGGTAACAGCAAATAGAGAAAAGGAAAATAAACAGCCTTTGCTGGCTATGCTCTCTTCCTCAGTGCAGGGAGCCATGAAGCTGTATTTTGCATTATTGAACAGCAACCCAACAGCCACGGCTTGAAGCTCCCACTAAGCTCAGATGATCAACAAGGCTGTGGAGGTGCTGTTGTGTTTCCATGTCCTAACTTCAGATACGCTGTTATTGTGATTACTGTTTAGTAATGATAAACCACACAGAGTAAGGCTAAAAGATGCTATCTGAATTTATAATTGTCAATGTCATTAGCGTAAAATACTCCTTTGGAAGACCCAAAGCTCGGTGGTCTGGATTGATGCTAATGGGCAGCATCTCAGCAGGAAAACGATGCTTGCTTCATCAAGATGCTGGAAGGAGTTTGTCTGCTAGCCAAAATCTCTCTCCTACTGTTTATAAAGCAGCATCTCACTGAACTACCATGCTTTTCACAGCTCATTACTGAGTGGTCTTTTAAAGGGATTGGCTGCTGCTCAATTTCATGGCTTCAGAGTTGCAGAAAAACATTTTTCAGGGTGTCTAACCTTCCCTCCAATCTCATGGCTACTCAATGTGCTAGGTAATATTTCACTAAGTCTCTCACTCAGGAACACACAGTTCGTTGCTGCTGTGACAATTTCAAGTGAACAGAAAATCCATCTATCCTGTGTACTGCAAGTAATTAGACCTGTGGCTGCATATCACCCCTGCAAAGTTGTTTGAGTCATGATTTTAAACATGAAATGGTTTTTGGTGGATTCAGCACTTGGCCTCTGAATAATGCAGTCTATAAACGAAAAGTGCCTTTAAAAGAAGACTTTTTTATTCTTTATTGTCCTCAATCAGTGTTGCTATAATTTCAAAATAAATCTGGTAACTCTGCTGTTCATTGCATACTGAGATTGTGGTGGCAGGAATCACATTGTTTGCTGTAACTTTTTAATTCTCCTAACAAGTTTTATGATTCCCTTCAAACAATGGATTTCCCTTGTGTACTAGTATTTTCACTTTTGAGTGTAGGCAATGCATTTGTATTACCATAAAAAAGCCTTCTGAAACTCTTTTATTGTGAGGTTGTTTTATTTATCTAGTCATTAGCCTGTGATGAAAGTGACACCTCTAACGGCTCAGTCAAAAACCTTCCACTGGCAACATACACAGATCTGCTGTGATGCATTAAACTTTTATTAGATTACAGCTATTGCAAAAGCTGGAATTCAATTGTTTAATAGGTTTTCTTAATTCTAATCTTCTGCACTCTAAAAAATAGCTAGAGGTAGATGCTAAAAATGGTCTGAGGCACTACTGCAGTTGAGTGGTTTCCTAGGCATGAACTAGTAATTACTTACAGGCTTTTTAGAAATTAAAAATCCTTTTATTTCATTTCCAGTCAATGCCATCAACATTTTAATAAAACATTTACACATTACTGAGAGCAACAAACTATTTCTCAAATGAATTACAAAACTCAGTTAATAAAGATATAAATGTCTCCCAGAAGCTCGTGCTGGCCACCAGCAATTTCTGCCACACCTCTGGCAGGAAGGAATTTATTTGAATTCACAAGGTAATTTTGAATAAAAAGAAAATTCTGGGATACCTCTCAGCTGCAGATAAAGACTATTCTGACTTCTGTAAGAGCTGGTAAGAACCATTAATAACCTGCCTGACTTGCATTGACATTGAAACATCTAATGCAATTAGTTCCATCCTTACAAGATGGAAATTTTGTTTGAGAGAGCACGTTTGACTTGGCAGTGCATGCTGTTTCTGGGTGGACTCCATCCTGGGCCCCGAGTTCTCAGCACCAGGTGGGACTTCAGAGTGGATGAATCAAAAATCTTTGCTGCAGCCTGCTGGGAGTGTAAATTCAGGAGTGTCTTTTTGTGGCCTCGGTAACTGCTGCAACAATAAAATACTTTTGCTCATTCACGGTTTGCAAATTTTAGTTAACAGTCTCATGTACTGCAGCAGGAACACAAAAGCACACTTGTGGTTGTGGAAAACATAGTTAAAAACCCCAAGGAAAACAGATTACAATTTCATAGAACAGAATATGTTAAGGACCGAAAAAGAATGCTGATTCCTGAGGAATTTTCCAATTTTCTTTTTAAGCTTTTTCTAATGCCCTTACAAATGCATAAATTGTTCTAATGCTCTTTAGGTCATAAAAAGCAAATTGGTAGGGTAAGAACTGTTTTTCCTTGTCAAGTTGGGCACCCTACCTAGTTACAGAAATGAAGACAGTCTGCTTCCGTCTCACCATGCTATCATGATCAAAGGAGCAGGATGCAAAAATTTCCCCCACTGAACATGCTGCTATTCAAAGCCCTTTGTAGGCACCTCAGAGCAAAACACGAGTGTCTGGTTTGAGATGAAAAGAGAGAGCTCATGTATTTATTTATTCAGGATGGCATTTTGCAGCCCCAAAAGAAATGTAAGTATGCATGTATGCATGCATGTACATCTGTAAATGGGGGTCAATAAGGAGGGGAAAGCTGTCAGTGGGGCTCTCTCTCTCCCCTGGGCAAAACCCCAGACTTGAAAAGGACTCACTGGCTCCTGGTGAGGCTCTGCCACCCCTTCCTCTGTTACCAGGCAACATTATCAGCGATGCTGCACATGTGCACTGGACATTAATTACCACTTTCTGCTCACTGTTTGTATTTTCATTTATGCATTTTCCTTTAGAATCATGAGGCATTCTTGAGTGAATAAGATTTTCATTTAAAGGATGTCTGCACCCATAATCCAACTGGTCCAGCGGGTAAAACAGGCCCCTGTTCAGGGAAAGAGGAAAATGCCTGTGCTCCTGCTCAGCTCCCGACACCCTGATGCAGCCTCAGCCCCAGTGTGGTTGGGAACAGCTGTGCCACCATTGCCTGCAACCCAGGGCTTCCCAGCACTGGCTCTCCTGGATGCCACCCACTGTGGCAGCTGTTTATTATGTTAAGAAATTACACTTTCAATCCCCCAAATAAGAGTTGCATTGAGATCAGTGGCAATTTTACCTCAGCTGAGTATTTCAGCACGTGAGTGCCTCACCACCCAGACAGATAAGGGGCGACTTTGGCTTTGTAAAAACAGATGTCAAGCATCAGACACGTGAAAAGGCAGGCAATAGGTAAAGAGTTATTGAGTATATGCTTCAGAGAGTGCTTGGTGATCTATTCTCCCATGCAAGAGAGAGGCACTTGAGGAACAGGAGTGACACCTCTACAGGAATGCCTTGCACCTCAATTCTGACCCATGAAAAGGCTGGTATTCAAACCAGAGATGTGGGCAGGAGACGTCAGGGCTTGGCTGAAGTGCATGGTGCCCCCTTCCATGCAAGGCAGAGCCAAGGCACTGGCCAGTCCCTTGCATCCTGCCCAGAGACCTCATTTCTCAGCTCTTGCTCTGAGGCCTCTTCTAATGGGAGTGACACTGAGTGAGCAGCACCGAGCTCGGCACGTGGGGAATGGTGGCACTGAGCTAACTCTGCCTCTGGCAGGCACTGGCAGGGGGCTGAAGGCAGGAACTCATGGCATTGCCACCACCTGGCCTCCTCCACTACCCTGCACAAGCCTACACGCTGAACAGAAACTCTGCACATAAAGAGACTGCAGTGTGTGAAGAAAAAATGTGGGGAATGAAAGGAAATGAACTTGACAGGCACATCCACCAATGCCTTATCTGGATATCGATGCTGCAATTTCCAAGCATCAATGTCAGAAACATCAGAGCACTCTGATTTTGAACAGGCTGCTACTACCTGTCCTCTAAGAAATTACTCCCTGGCCTTCATATTGCTTCAGATTGAAGTACCCCAAATAATTATTCCCATTTAAAAGGCAGGTAATATTTTACTGTAAGAGACTTTCACCACAGTAAACAGCATCCCTTTCTTGCTTTAGAAACATTCCTCCATCATTCCTCCATGCCAGTGCAGTCTCTGCGTCCGTGGGCAGCCTGTGCTCTCTCTCCAGCCTACAATAGATGTAAAAATGTTCCAGAAGACAAAGGACATGATTTCAGAAAGGGAGAATCACCTACCTGTCATTACCTTGCCTCTGGTTTTACTACATTGACACAATACTTTCAGTCTCTTACAAGAACCTCCAAGAACAAATTTAAGGTATATGGCTCTTTTAATCCTCATAAATCTGGAATTACCCTAATTACCAAGAAGAGACATAATTAAAAAGGAATGACTGTGCAACTACCTTCTCAATGTCACTGTCACCACATTGACAACTTAATTAAAAGTGCTGTGAGTTCAGTTTGTATCAATAAGAAAGATACTGAATTTTAAAAATTCTTAGCCTGCTCTTATCAAAACGAACCTTGGTGCTGCAACTAAGAGATTACATCAATTAAAAGATTTTATCTTTCTTGAAGATACATGAATATCTTAAAAGAAACCCCTCATTTTCATAGGGTATCTTCATGCCAGCATACAAATGGACTGGCTAGAAATAACCACCTTTACTGGAAAACACATGACCCTGAGTACATGAAGGTCATGTTCATTATCCTACAGTCCACATTTTTTGTCCTGTGTTTTGCTGCCTGACACAGAAAATCAAGATGTAAGTGAGGTAATTAGAAGGCAACCAAAGAAAAGTCTAATCATAAATTTATTGTACCATTTTTTGTCAGCTGAAGTCTACTTTGTCTCTGCTCTCATACACTCAAGTGTAAATCTGTAAATCTGGAGCAGCTGCCTTGGGACCTATGGAGTTAGAGGAACCAAGTCCTTACCCATTGAAAGCTGATGCTGTTCTCCACCCCAGATCAAAAACTGAAGAAATCATTTCAGTGAGTTCTGCCACATTTTGTGAATTTCTTCAAACATGGAAGAAGCCTAAGTGGAAATCCCTGCTTCACTTTTTAATAAAAATATGTTTCTAACCCACGTGAGCCCTTAATGCTTCAATATTGAAAAGCAACTACATGAACCCCAAAACCACTTTCTAATCTCATATTATTTAAGCCAATTTCAGGATTTCTTGGAGCCTGACTAATGACTTTCAAGCACTTGGGACTGCAATAACTCCAGCTGGGGATGTGATATCCACTTATTTTATTTACTAAATTACTTTTTAACAACCACTCACCTTTTCACGTGTCTGATCCTTGATATCTGGTTTTACAAAAGCAGAGCCAAAGCCCATTGCAGTGGGAAAGCTGTGGCATTCACTTCAGCCTGACCCTCTGCAGCTATTTTTTCAATCTGGACACAGAGCACTGACAATATGCTCCTTCCTTTACAAAGCACAGCTCAAGATGACTGTAAGGCACACTTGGTCCAGGGTAGGAAGATACTGACAGAGTGAAGGAAAGGCCAAGCAGTGATGAGAAAAGCCAGCTCTGAAGTCAAAAACCTTGAAGCAGACTGGTGCCTTTGACTGTCTGTTCTTTTCTGACACGCTGGTCTCTCTGGAAAGATGAAATCTGTATATGACCTCTGCCTACTTTCCTGGCATGCTCCTGATCTGCAGTCCTTAGCAGACAGAGGGAAGCAGGGGAGTGAAGCAGCTTTTGACTAGTTTGCATGCAATTAGTGGGAGGAGACAGGCAGTGCTTTCAGTGTCAGCAGGTTGTATCTGCTGGAGTAAGCCGCAGCTCTCAGGAGCTATTGTCATGGCACCTGGGAAACAGAAATGCACTGTGAGACCTGGATGTTGTGCAAAAAGCCACTGCTAGGTGGGAGAGCAGGGGATCCAGGAAGGAAAGCCAGCCAGGAGGTTAAGCTGCCTTGCCAGCTTAACAGCCTAGAAGGATGTGGCTTACAGCAGCACACTTTGCCACTGCTGTCAAAAGCAGCAGCCTGTGTTCCAGCATCCATTGCTGTGTATGCAGGGCACGGCTGTGTGTCCTGGCCACAGCCCTGAGCTGATGGATGCTGCTGCCTCAGAGCTATTGGACTGCCAGAGCTGACTCTCAGTAATGGCAAAAAAAGATA
This sequence comes from Zonotrichia leucophrys gambelii, assembly GCF_028769735.1. Classification (NCBI taxonomy): domain Eukaryota; kingdom Metazoa; phylum Chordata; class Aves; order Passeriformes; family Passerellidae; genus Zonotrichia; species Zonotrichia leucophrys. The sequence continues at coordinate 44,841,719 of NC_088171.1, read as the reverse complement.
AGGTGGTCCTGGCAGCCCTTTCCTACAGGATGGCAGCATCCAAAAAGGCCAGCTGCAGGCTAGACCCATGTCTGTAGCCTGCCAAAAACTTTTGTCAGTGGTAAGGAATTACAGTGGAAGATTGCTGAAGAGAAAGCTTGAGGGAAAAGGGAAGGTTTTCCACAAAAATAATAATTTGTGAGATTGATTCTCTATTGCGCTTTGTTTCCATATGGAATTCTCATAAAAATGTGCTGCTGCATTTCAGACTTTTTTCTTTTTTCTTTTTTTTGGAAACAGCATGTGTTGTCTCCCAACTGTGTTGTTTATGTTCTCCTCAGCTTGCACACCAGCTGCACGGCAACACGCTGCAGGTTGCCAGTAAACACAACTGGAAGCCAATGAGACAAGATCATCTTTGAAGATTCAGGCACAGTGCTCTCCTTGGGATGACATGCCATGCCAGATTAAAAGCTCCCCATATATCCAGGCACTGGCAACAACATGGACACTTCATGTACCACAAATGCTGGATTAGTATGGTCACATCCTAATCTTGAGGTGGCTCAGCTTGTGGAGCCAAATACAGTACCATAATTTGACGTATATGCTCTCTCAAAGTGCCATTTCTTGTGAGAGTTTCCAAAATCATTTAGGTTTTTGTTAAAGTGCTGTCTGGTTTGTTCAGCACGTGCCATTTATAAGGTCACCCAGTCATTTAATGCATGTACCTGGATCCCCACCTCAGATTTTTTCTTTCCCAGATCTTCTCTTCCCAAAGTAATCAAGCAAAGCCCTGTGATAGCTTATGGCACTAGATGCAAGCTGGATTTGATCTTAGCTAGATGTCTCACTGGGCTGGGTATCAACACTGGCCTGTTCCAGACTTGCAACTGAGCTTATTATATTCATCCATTTCAGGAAATTGGTTAATTAAATAAAAATACAGCTCATCTCAGAACATAACTCAGCACCACAAATAATTATGGAGTAATCACAAACTGGCTTTGCATGTAGAAAATAAAATAAGTTTGTAAAGGTAACTACTATTCCTCAACTCTCATAAATCTTACTACTGCCACAAGCAGAAGGATCAAATATGGGGAAGAAATGTTCATCTGACAAAGCACTCCAGCCACTGAGGAATATACCTGGCTGTGGAAAGCCTGGGCAAAGCCATGATGGCATTGGGATTGGCTTGGCTTCCTGATTTTAACATGAAGCTATGCTGTGATGATTGCAGTCAGCAGCAAAAAGCCAACAACCCCTCACCAGGACGTGCCTGCTTTGCAGGGCAGGCTGCTGAAATCTCTGGTCTGCCAAAATGCAGTCAATTGCCCAGAACACAGCCCTGGCATCCTCATCATCACGACCTTGATCTTTGCTGGATTTAATCCTGAGCTTTCTGATCACAGGAACTCCTGGTTAGAAGCTGGCAAATAATTCCTGAAAGAAACTGGTAAATAATGCCTAAAAGAAATAGGGGATTGACTTTGAATTGTCACTGCATGAAATGTGGGGGGTTTTGTGTATTTTGTTTGTTTGTTTGTTTGAATTTTAAAAGTAAAAAAGCAACTAGATTTTGGGGATCTTCAAACATCACAACAAAAACCAATTTAGTTTTGATTTTCTTGAAGACAAACATCCCCCATATTTCTCTAGTTTTTCAAAAACTGGGATGTTTTCAGTGTTTTCAGTTTTACAGAGATTAGTACATGTTTTTGAATTAAATCAATATTTTCTATTAAAAATATGTTCAAAACCCCCATTGTTAGGAAAGAAAGCTATTTGAAATATAGGCCTTTGCACCTAAACACTAGATTCTCTCCAGGCTGTCCACCATTCCATGCTTGGCTCGAGGAGAATGAGAAACACTGCTGTGGTTTTCATATCAGGAATCAAGATAGAACATAGAGTAACACAGGGATGTGTGCTTTCAAAGAGCACAAGATCAGTAGTGGAGCCTCATGCAGACAGATTTGTGACTCCCAGAAGAGGTCATGAATCATCCACCTGTTTTTCCTCTTAAAGGAGGGAATTCCAAAGACAGCACAACTGCAGGTATTCGGATTAATCTGGGTCGCAGCACAACTGCATCTCTAAGCTGCAGAGTTCTACTTTTGCTTAGTTTCCTCCAAATTTCACTGAGATTGCTTGGCCTTAAGAGGCAAAGTTCTTCACTTTATTTTACCCTAAGTAATCCCACATCAGTCAGTGGGATGGCATATGAGGTGAAACCCTGACCAGGGTCACCACTGCAAGTTAAACCCAGTAATGTCAGTGAACAGTTAAATTTTAATATTTCCTCTAGCCTGGTGCAAGTTCCTCAGACATTACTCCTTTTCCCTCCGTGATGCCCCCACCTCCACTTTTGCCCCTTTCCAGTAGCCCCTTCTTACAGACTGGTGGATCCAGGGATAATACATGGCACACAGTGGATCTATTTCAGCTAAACCAAGACTCTGAGAAATAAAAGATTTTTCCATGTAAAACATTTTTCCTCTTGCCTGCACTAATTCCTCAGGGTTGTGGAGGAGCAGTGTTCAGTGTCGTTGGTTAATTTTTACTAATGTGTTCTCTCGCTCTTCTTTCATTGGTTACATATGGGTATGAAGCTGATTAGCCAAGGGAAAAGTAAAGTTACACATGATTTGTCTTCTCTTACATTTCCATTGATCAATCCATTCAACATTATCCATTTCCCATTAATTTTCTATTTGCAGCACACCTTATTTTTAGAACTATAGTTAGCAAATTGATTTGCTGCTCTTAATCAGCAGTTTCCATTTCCAGCCTGGGAAGTGGGATTAGCACAGCACACTTGCCATTCCATCTCTGTCAGTGATATCTCACACTAAATAATTGTTACAATTGGTACATTTTGCTGATTGAGTTTGCCTTCTGGAAGAGGAACAAGCCATATGAAAACTCAGCCTACTCACTGGACTCTAGGCCAAATCTCTCGCATTTATTACACAGATTATAGGTTGTTCCAGCAACATTGACAGGGTGCATAAAAGTCTAAGGAAGAAAAAATATTTCCATTCAAAGTCACAGTGCAGCAGTGATAACAACATTACCTCTTACATTCACACTGCCTTCACCCCTCAGACTTTAAATGCAATGAAATTAGATAAGAGACACTGATTATCTGATGTTATTGTTCTGAAAGAGTGTCAGAAAGGTAGGATGGGATTTTTTTAAAGCATCACAGAACTGTTTGACTGAATTAGGAGATAATCTGTTAATTCATCGGATTGTTCAGGCATAATGCACACAAATGATAGAGTAAGAAACATCACTGTTTTTCTATTAGCAGTTTCACATAATGCTGCCTTCCCTCCTGAGACTTGATTAAAATGTAATTTAAATTGCTCCTGTCTTAGAGCTTCATTGTCTATTATCTTGAACTGAGACAGAAGCTCCCTATTGAGAGGATGTTTAACATCAGAGCATTAATGATCTCCTCATTTTTATTTCATTGCAGAAAAAAATTTTCCACCTTTCTCAGCTGATCTTGTTTATTATGGAAAGATGAAGAACAGGTGACATAAGTGACAACATCCAAAAGAGATGAGCCAGTCAGTAACTGATCAGATCAGCTTTCTTTTTCTTTATTCAGCAAAAACCACTACCAGCTCCTGTTACCATCTATTTCAGCAGACCAAAAACGCAACACAACAGAATATGATCTATTGCTGTTCTTGCAATTATTTTGCCCAGATTAAATAAATATCAGTTGACATACACTAACTTCAAACAGGAATGTGCTTTATTACAATACATCATGCGAAAATAAAAAAAAAATAAAAGGAGTCAGAATTTTCTGGCTCACGATGTACTCCTTCGTCAGTGGAATCTATTTCTAAAAAATGCACTGTGTTAAAATAGTGGAAAGAGAGAACTATTTGCCATATACCTTGGTTTATGTTTAAAAACTTTTTTTTCCATCGTCTACCGAAAATAAGAATGATTTGGCAACTAAAACCATTACTCAAGGAGACTGAATGAATGCAGGCTTTTTCTCATTATCTCAGTGCAAACTCCCCATCCAAGAGACATAAATTGTTATGTGGAGTTCTCTTACCACACATGAATTCAATATCAAAGTTGACCATAACACTGCAGAGCTCCCTAACAGAAATCAGTGAGGTTTGTTATACGTTAATTTCTCTTCATTCCTTCATTCTGGAACAAAGACAGAAATCTTTGCTGGGTGATAGCATAGCTCATTATCACAGAAATTGGGACTATAAATTAGCTAGAAGGAGAAATTCCATACCCATTTTCTACAATGCAGCACTGAACTGTTGCAATCTCCAAGTCTAATGTTTCTGATTTTGCTCAGTACTAGAGTGATCCACAGAACAGCCATGCAAAACCTCATCTCACTTCAGACCCCTTTACGCCATTAGCACTTTTCCACTTGCATGACAACCAGGCAGCATGAATAATTTTAAATGTTTCTGTTAGAAGTGCTGTGAAATCTCCCCATCTCAGAATAGCATGAATCTTAAACTGCAAATCTGACTTAGGGACTTGTACTTCCTAACTTCCTTGGAGGCTGGCACACGAGCCTTGAATAAAACCATGCCTGTATTAGTTAATTAAGTAAGAATTGGGAAGACCCCCGATCCTGGGTTGCAGTTGTCCATGTCATCCAAAAGCAAAAGAGTCCTCAGCCACAGTTCTGGCACTGCTCCAGTGGGGCTACCAAGCTGCTGCCAAGTGCAATGGGGACCCAGCCACCCTCCTGTGCAGGCTGGGGGAGTTTCCCAGCCTAGGGATGTCAATAAACCCCAGCAGCCAAGTGATTCCCCCCAGCTGGCACCAGCCCACAGGACTGTTATTGCGAATTAGTAATTTACTAGTGTAGATACCAGCATAAAGAGTTTGAAGTGCCTGTGAGAGATGTGGAGTAAGATTAACACCAGCTGGAACTACTTCCAGAGGTGCAATGTTAACCACATGCTGAGCAGGAGCAAGGCTGGGGAACACAGGACCTGCCCAAGAAACCAATTTCACAACTATTTACACAACTTGAGAGTATGCAAAATACTACACTTGTTTATTTGTAGCACAAAAAGATAACTGAGAACTGGATACTCTGCATTGCAAGGGACTTAAATACAGTATCAGTGAAGAGTATGGCAGGGTAGCAGTTTTGCTGTATACTCCAAATGCATTTCCTGATTAAGAAGGGATGCTATATTCCCAACAGCATAACCACATGCATACAAAACATTTCTTTTTTCTTTTTTTTTGACAAGTCACAACTGAGCTGTAAGCCATTATGCATGAAAGAAAACTTACAGAAGCAAAGACGGGAGAGGTAATCACACAGCCACAAGCACTGAAACAAATCTGTATAAGGGTAGAGTTTTGTTTATGGTTGACAGAGCTAGTAGAAATCTGCTAAGTAGATTAAGTAGAAATATGCAGTCAGATGAAGATAAATTATCTCATTTGGCACAGTATTAAATCTCAATTGTGGTTTAAAACATACAATGATGAAAAAATCAGAATTGCTGCAAGGGAAGCTGAAAAAACTCAGAATTTCATCACAATGAAAGGAAAAATTTTTCCCTGCTCCTTCAACACCCATTATGTTGCATTTCTATTTTGATCTCTGGATTTGAAACCATTTGCTTTGAACCTCTGTATTCTACACTCAAGAGAGGATTTTATTCAATTATTTCAAGCATTTACTGAGTCAGTTGTACTGCATTTCATGTCATGGGCAAAGGGATTTGAAGTACTGTATCAAGAGGGATATTGAAAATGTTGTGATTTGGTTCTTCTGACCTAACCTTCTGAAGTAATGACACCTGACAACAGGGAACTCAAAATCTCAGTACATGAAAACTCAGAAAGAAGCAACTTAAAATACAGGTACCATGAGCTAAATGGAGGTTTTTCCCAATTGGTAGCAATTATGATTTCAACATGGGCAGGATGACTTTTGAATTAGGCATCCAGTGTGTCAGTAAGAGCTGCACGTTCATTCATTCATTATCTTGTCAACCAGCTTTGAAAGAAAAAATAGTAATCTTCATTTCACCTTATGCACATATATGTAATAACTCTCACAGCAGCAATGCTCTTGCTATGGAATGATAATGTGTTTGGTGCAGACATGAATTTAGGGACTGACTTGTTTGGAGCCACCTGGCTCACCCAGAAATGCTGCTCAGAGCGGAGAGCACACTCAACCCAATGTGGCTCAGAGCAGCAGAGGACTCCAGAAACAAGCACCAACATCCACGTTGGCAAGTAGTGTGGAGCAGCTGGTGGGAAGCTCTGGAGTGGAGCTGGAGCTGCTGAAGACCCAACACTCACACTGTGGATGTGTTTCAGGGGGCTCCTTCTGATGATCTCCAGCACACATCAGCAGCTGGGGCACGGCAGTGTGCTCCCAGGTGAGGGCTTCAGCCTGGTCTCACCCTCAGGGATCAAACTGCTGCCTGCTGCTAAAGCTCCCTGATGTGAGCCAAAGTGCCGCAATCAGGACAGGCAGGAGACTCACTTCAAAAGTATCATTCTAATCTGAGCAAAAATGCTGACCTAGCCTACACTGGCAGACTAAATGAGATTCAGCTGCTGAAATCCATAGTTCTCTTGGGCAAAATAAGGACACAAATTAAAGACTGTACTTTGAGGCCACATTAATGCAGTCACTTATGCTCTAGGCGCCCAAGAAATTGACAACACTACTTGCCTAGAGTTAGAAGACTTTATAGGTAGAAAGGAAAATAGACAAAGGAAAAGATACTGAATAACATGTAAGAATTTTCACAGAAACTACCAGCTTTGTGTATTGTCTGGGAAGGTGACAGCAGGAAAACTATAATTTCCTCTTCCCATATAAAAATGTCAGCAGGATTGGTGCCTCTTCATGTACAAGATGTGGGATGAAAAGCTACCTGAAAGCAGACAGCATTCATCCTTAATGTTTATACACTGCTCTATGCACAAGTTTCAGACTCTTTGCATAGTTCCAGGCATGCAGCACTCACTGAGTTCAAATGAGTGGCACATGACTGAACCTCCACAAGCTGCTTAAAAACAACTGCCCAGGATTTCAAGCAAAAACTCATTGTTTAAGTGTTGATTATTATTTTTTCTCCACTGAGGTGAATTAAGCTCTTTAAGGAGCACAAGGGCAAAGAAGAAAGAGGACTTGTTCATCAGGTTAGTTTTTCCATGTATGATTTTCACTTGTGGCTGAGATAAATTGAGGAGTCATCATGCACATGTGCTGGCACCCATCTAACCAGAGAGCTTAAGGTATCTCTCCAGCTAACAATGCTGGTTACCTGGGAGAGAAAGTAGAGCTGAGAAATCACCAAGGCATTGGTAACAAGGCTCACAGACACTGCAATGAAAACCCCTAGATGTCTCAGTGTCAGGCTGCCAGACACTAAAAACCACTTTGAAAGTAAGAACTTATGTTTTAACAGAAATATACAGAAATGGAACTGCAAACTATCCTCTGCTATCTGCAGACAAAATGAAAGAACAAAATAGTTCTTTACAGCAGCACAAATGGAGGCAGATCCGAATTTACAGCATTCCCCTAGCCATAGCCGTCATTCAACTTTAGTCCATCTGAGGTTCTGATAATAGAATTACACTTCATGTCTGTAAATCAGAGCCAGAAAAACATAATTTAAGCAAAACCGCAGGTTAGAAATCAGTATCTAACTAACCCTTTTTCCTCCCATAGGGCTGATTTGCATGAGACTGATTTAAAATGCAGAATAATACATGATCTGTGAACAGTTTAAAGGTTTATAAAAGATCATAATTCTCTCTGTATCCAGACAGCTAATTTAGAATTTTGCTATGGATTAACTCCCAAGCAGCCCAAACCCATCTCTCCATTAACCCATCTTGATTATCCCAATCCTGACCGCCATACAGGGGGTGAGCTCCATCTCAGACATACTCATTTGGATTTGGAGGCTAAAGTTCCATGATTACTGTTCTCTTTTGTGACCAAGAGTCATGTTAAATGGTTTTGCTAATCCAATGGATGTGTTAGATGGGGAGACAAACCTTCAGTTGTATCAGCTTAAGAACTAACCACGGTGATCAACGTTAATTTATGTGGTGCACACTCTTACAGAGGCAAAGTCACAGTCCCAGACAGACCTGGAAGGGCCAGATCTCCTCCCTCTTCCTTAGATGCAAATTCTTGTGATGTGGGGTAGTTAAGCAATGAAACAGTCCTCTAAATACCCAATGGAGGAGAGACAAAACAATAAAATTCTATTGAAGCAGCAGTGATGGCTGCTTACAGGGGCATTCAATTAATCAGTTCCTGTGCACCTGAGGTAGCATTAAATAATGTCTCAGCAGGATACCCAGTAATTTGTTGAGTAATAATTACAGCTCCCAAACAGGACACAGCAGGAACACTGTTTATTCATCAGTGTGCTCCTGTTTACACATGGCCATAGGATAAACTGTCCTGGGCTGAGGAGGAAATACTCAGGGACAAAAGCTTCAAAGCTGGCTCCAGTGCTCTGATACCAACCCCAAGATTGGGTTGAACTACTTTCAGTAGAGCTACTTTCACCCATATAAAAACCTCACCATCTATTAGTAAGTTTCAAAATATTTTGATATGGGCCTGACCAGGACATAGTGTTAAATGAATCATTATTTGGAGGCAATATTGCAATTTTATCTGAGGATACAGCATGGTCTACATGAAGAACATAAAACTGGCAGCTGTGGACAACTGGTGAAGCAGAGACCAACATTCAGAAGCACTCCAAGTTTCCGGCAATCCAAACTGATAATGGTCAGCACAAGTAATAAATAAAAACTTGTCAGTTTTGCTATGAAGAACTGCTTGGGTGATTTTTTGTTGTTTGTTTGGTTTTTGTTTTGTTTTTTGTTTTTTTTTTTTTTCTTCTAATTTTGAAAGAGGCCAATGTGACAGTGGGTGATGAATGGCCTACCTGTCCCCACGGCAAACCTTCTAGATTGCTATTGAGATTAACAGTGTCAGGGGACTGTGCATCACTGCCTGTGAGCTTTTCACTGTAAAGGTCAGGAGAGGACTTCCTTCTGCAGTGATGACAAACAGGTATCCTCCAGAAAATGAGGATATGAGCAGGGTCTTGAAGAATCAAGCAGAGATTGGGACTCCAGACAATTGGCCTCTGTTTAGTTTGATGTTTGAGCACATCAGTGTTGCTCAACAGTCCTTCAAGGGATTTGGCTCCTCTGAGATGGTTTTATTTTTGTAAGTCTGCCTTGGGTTTGCATGGCAAGGTTTTGGTAGCAGGAGGTCTACAGGAGGGGCTTCTGTGAGGAGCTGCTGGGGGTTTCCCCTATGTCTGGCAGAGCCAATGCCAGCTGGCTCCAAGACAGACCGACTGCTGGCCAAGGCTGAACACATCAGTGACAGAGGCAATGCTTCCGGGAGAACACATTCAAGGTGGGAACAAAAGGCACAACAGAAACTGCAGTCAAAGAAGAAAGGAGTCAAGAGTGTGTGAGTGAAACAGCTCTGCAGACACAAAGGTCAGTAGAGAAGGAAGGGCTGGAGGTGCTTCAGGTGGCAGAATGGAGATTTCCCTGTAGCCTGTGATGAAGACAATGGTGAGGCAGCTGTCCCCTGCAGCCTGTGGAGGTTCCACTGTACAGCAGAGATCCACCTTCAGTCCATGGAGGGACCCACACAGGAGCAGGTAAATGCTGAAGGATGCTGTGATGCCAAGCGATGCCTGCAGTGTAGCAGGTTTGCTGGCAAGATTTGTGACCCTGTGCAGGACTAATGCTGGAGCAGTCTGTTCCTGTTCCTACTCTGATTTGATTGCCAGTAAATTAAACTCATTTCCCCAAGTCAGGTCTGTTTTGCCTGTGACAGTAACTGGTGAGTGATCTCTCTCTCTGCCCTTGTCTCCACCCACAAGTCTTATACTATATTTTTTCTCCCCTATCCAGCTGAGGAGTGGAGTGACAAAGCAGCTTTGGTGGGCACCTGGTTTCCAGCCAAGGTCAGCCCACCATAAAGTCAAACTCAGATTTTCAAATACTCACATACACTCAAATTCCTCTCCATACACCTCACCATAAACATATTTATAGACATGTTATAGTCTTGACTGCAACAGTTCAGTGCTGGCATGGCTCAAGATGTGTTGCAAAGTATCTAGATATTACAACATTTGTGAGACAGATGAACATGATTTTAAAATATATGACTGTTGGACAAAGTAGGAAAAATAATAATCATTATTGTTTGTTTTTTAAGAGACAATCTGCTTTTATTTATACTGCACTGTATTTTTTTCAGTGCTTCATTTTGTGCCTTTTGTTTTTAAACATCTCAGTAAGGTGGGCTATTTGCTCAAATCCAGTATTTCAGGCTATTTGCAAATTTAAGCAGAGATAAAGCCCACTACAGAGACTCTGGAGTCAGTTTTTGAGTTGTCTCAGTTGTACATTTTAGCTGACAGCTAAAAAGGAGCTGGAGGGTGCTAGAGCAGACATACATCAGCACACATTAGCTCAGGTGTTCCAGAACCACTTTTCTCTCTGGCTTCCAAAATGTAGATCAGACTGGCTTGGGAGGACCTTGATAGCTGGTCCTTCATGTGTGTGATGAGCAGTGAATCACGGCTCAGTTCTCTTGGCTTAGGGTTCTGGCCCCCAGGAGAAGCTGGGCACCTTGGTGGCTGCTGGAAGCACTCAGCTCCAAACCAGCACAAGCCAAGAGCACCGAGCCACAGCACACCATGGTGTCTGCCATGAGATCCTGATTCTGAGGGGTCTGGAGTTTGTGAAAGGAGCTGTCTCAGACTCTGGTAACTCGGGAATTCAAAGAAGGATGGAACCTGGAAATAGCTGCAACTCCCAGAGGTGAGATCTTGTGAAAGTGAGAAAGGCAAACACTATTTGGTGAGAGCAGTGAGCCAGAAAACCTCCCTGGTAAAACCTAGTGAGCAAAATGCACACCTGCATGTGTCTGCTGGGAAGCATCTGCGTGGGGAGGCTGCAAGTAGGGTCAGTGTGCAAACTGGGAGTGCTTCAAAACATCCCAAAACACAGCAAGGGATCAACCACCTAAAAGGCTTGTCCACAATGAGGTGTCCTGTGACACTGAGGTCACATTCTTGAGTTTTTCCCACAATTTTTAAGACTAGAAAGTTTCTTGGAAAACTAAGCTGAGCCCCAGAAGGATAATTTTTTTGTCATTGACAGGAAATGCAGCTGGTGTTGGATTTGCTCATTGAAATACATGCTACGGTCATAAAGAAACTGCCTGCTCAGACATGGATATTTGGACAAAATCTCACTACCGTGTCCATTGTCAGGTATCACTTGTTCCTTTTGCACTTCCAACAAAAAAATAAAAAAAGAAAGAAATCACCTGAGAGTAGAGAGTAAAATGAAATTAGTTTGCAGCTAGTTTAGAGAGGATAATCATTCCACAAGATGTATCTGTTTAATGGTTTGGGAACAAAGAATTGGCTTGGCATGGGATGCAGGGCATCTAGCCATACCTGACTCCTGTTCAGGCAGCATTTTGATATAAATCTTTGCGTTAGTTGCCAAGGAGATGGGAATATATGTTTAAATTTTATTGGTGTAGAACAGACTTAGCTGAGGATTAAATTAAAAAATGCCAAAATGCACATTAGGCACCCCAAAAATAATCTGTTTTTTCAATTCCACCAGTAGCTGGCGCTGTTTTCTTTTTCCAGAGCTCTGAAGGATTATGGCCTATAATAAAACAACAATAGCAGAACTTTTTCAGCTGATATTGGTGACTTTGCAGCAGGCATCAGCAGTAGCATTTACTTTCCCTAGAGATGAAAGTGGCTTAATAAACTGTGCTTGTGTCAGTGCTGCATGATGCATTGAACTGCCATCCAGAGAAAAACAGGCAGCTTGGGAACTGGTGACTCCAAAAGCAGAATTATGGTTATGCTGAAGAAGCAGGACTACATTCTTCAAACAGAGATCATACATCCCCAGTTATTTATAAGTTTAAGTTCAATTAGCTGATGATTGTTAAAATGGCACTTCTTGGAGTTATGGTTTGTTTATATAATTATCAAGTAACATTACAACATGCCTTGTTCCCCTTTTTAATTCTGTAGCTAATATTCTGCTAAATACGATGAAGCAAAAGTATAGATGTATGGTTCAGGAACAGATACAATCAGACAAAAAGTATTATGTTAAGCTCCAAAATTATCAATACATTTTCTGGCAGAAGCAAAATGTGAATGATGTTAAAAATAATTAAAATTGTTCAGGATTATCCTTATGGATAAATTGAAAAGATGAAGATTTAAGGCTTAGAGATGACATGCACAAAAGGGATGCTGAGACAGTTCTGCACACTAATAATGATAAAAGGTAAATCTGATGTATCTATTTACTCTGTCTGGAAATCCAAGAGTATCTAGACTTGTAGAATAGTGAGATTTCTGAAAACAGAAACTGTAGAAAAAGAACTAGTTTGGTATGTGGTTCGGAATAGGAGAGAAGAACATAAATTGGTCAGTGTTATTCTTGTAGAAAAAAAGGAATTTAATCATCCAGAGCCAATCTATCTCTACCTAAGGAAAAACCAAAAAGAACAGCACACTGCTAATCTGGCTAGCTTAAAATGGAACAATAAGCTCTTTTGTTTCAGGACAAAAGTCAGTCATAAGCAAAGTTAAGCTAGCAGCTGTTCTCTAGGGAGCCTCCTGAACTCTGGTCCAACATATTTGCCATTCTTAGTGAGATAGTATCAGATTAGATATACCCATATCTAGGTGTTGGATGTGCCAAATTGAATGAGCTGGTATGTTCCTACAACATAAGATCTGTTCCCTCATAAAAAAAAAAAAAAAGAAAAAAAGAAAAAAAGGAAAAGAAAATAATTAAGCACAATCAGCTCCTAATCATGCAGTTTTCAAAGTGTCCATTAAAAATAATGAATAGAAGCAGTCAGGGAAAAAATGGAACCAGGACGGATGTGCTAAGCCTGAGGGTTTGAGGGCAGTATATCAAACATGACTTGACTCTTTTCATTCAATACAACATGATTGTTAATGAGGAACAATCAATAAATGTTCTTCAAATAAAACACCAGAGAGCTGCACATGAGATAAGCAAACAACAGGAATTTGCCAAGAGGGGATGCACCTTCCTTTGTTATTACAATAACCATGGCTAATGCCTTGATTGAGACCCAGGGGATGCCTGTAAACATTGTTTCCCCATTCCTTGCATATATTAGTTGTAAATCCTGTTCTAGGCATTCCTATCTAAAGGACATCCAAATTATTTTAACACCAAATGCTTCAGTGAAAACAAGGATCAGTGTGGATTTTCAGTGTAAGTAAAAAATCAAAATTCCCATCGATTACCTGTCTATCCCATAATTGCAGAGAGATTATAGAAATTTCAAACTGAAAGATGTCTCCATTTTGTTAAACAGCTTCATTTCAAATCCATATGGAAAATATGAGGTTATGTTGCTCACATTTTTCTTCAATTTTTTTTTGTGGACTTGGTGTATCGAGCAATTTTTATTTTATTAGAACAACTTAAGCTTGAAAACTTACATCCTGACTCAGAAGTAAGCTCTCATTCTTTAAAATATGTAAGAACTATATATATACTTCTAGACAGACAGATATAATCCTTTTCTGTGCTTCTGTATTCAGGGATGTTTAAGTGAAAGTCTGCAGATAAATCTCTGGCTAAAAATTAAATGACTTTACCAGCTGTCCACAGCAGGGACAGTCTGTAACTCATCTATTATCTCATCTGGTCTCACCAGCTAAGTATAGCTTAGTCTAGTGAATTCTAAGATGACAGACCTCTATAAAACTATAGGTTTGGATACTGCTGCCAGTTTATTTGTTATTCATAGGGTGGCACACTTCCCTCTCTGTCACTACAACGTGACTCCTAGATGCTACTAAGGAGGCTATTTTTTTCAGATGAAATATAAAGCAGGAGAATAAATATGACTTGCAAGAGACAGGGATTTTCTTTTGGTTTCCATCAGCAGTAATAATAAACAATATATCTCTGTTTGAAGTTCAGGATTTTTTCTTCTCATATCTACTTGTGTTTTAAGTCCCTCCAGATGGGGTAACTGTCATGATAGACAACTAAAATTTTGGAGTTTTTGAATTGTTTCAAAACCACAGAAAACTCTGTTGGTAGGGCACACCAACTATTGGGTAAATAACATTTTTTTTGAGAGGTTCCGGATGGGAAGATCATGGCAAAAAACCTACTTGTTCTTCCTTGTAATGCAGGCTGACAATAGAAAATTTTCAACATGAACATACTGCCAGGAAGTACACAGAAGATCAGTCTATAAATTTTTCCAGTGCCTCAGACTGTACAGAATGTCGGGAAAAGCACTCAACATTCATAAACGGATGGAACTCAGTTGGGTTGTCTCTCCTCCTTGATGCTATGTAAGCAGTGCCCAAAAATATCAAACTGGGGCACACACACTACCACAGCCCTTACCCATGTGATTCCTGGGCTTTTGGGACTCAGCATGCAGAGCTGGCCTGTGCTCAGTTGGGCTGCAAGTGCCCCAGCACTGGGGTCTCAGCACAGCAGACTGTGCTGCTTTTATCTTAATGCTGATTAGCACCATGCCATCATTTTTTATGCCCAAAGCTGCACCTGCATCGTTTCAATGATGTACTTGCCTGCATTATTTCACAGGCAGGGTGAGCCAAGCAGGTCCTGTCAATGCAATGGTGTTTGGTCCCAGTGAGCTCTTGCTGTGTTGGGCACCATGCTCTTCCTGCCACTGGTGGAAGGCACCGAGAGCTGAGCAGCAGTGGTGAGCTGTGCAGAATGCCCCTTGTACAGCCTGTGACTAGCTCACAAGAGGAGCATTAGGCAGACACGAGTGCCTGCATGCACACAAGTATACAAGGAGCCTTATGGTTTGTCCTGCTGTGTGGTAAGAACACAAATCATTTAATCCACAGTGACAGCAGATGTGGACGAGAATTTCAAGACAGCACTTGAAATCCAGGAGTAGCAGGAACCCATCCAAAAAGCTCTCCAGCATATCTTCTGGAGTGCTGGTGATTTGACTCCAGAGCTGCCATCCCACCCACCATCACATTCTGCTGCTTTGGAAACCTCAGCCTTGTCCTTCACATGAAAGGGAAGCTGGTCCTGGTCATTGGAAATACCTTCCCCATGCCCACCACAACAGAAAAAATCTTAACATTATAAAATAGGATGATTTGCAGGCTACATGAAAAGCAAAGTAATGGGATTCCTTGGGGTAAATAAGCCAGAATTTATCCTACACACCCAGGCTCAGTAGACATGCCAGTCTGCAGAGCACACAATTTAGAAGTGCCAGGATTCAAAGATCTCTTTTTGTTAGAAAAGAAGTAAACCCCACATGTTTAGGGGCTTTCAGGAAAAAGAAATCTACCAACTCGGTATTGACAGTCATTTAACCTACAGGCAAAGCTTTCAAGACCTTGTAATTACAACTACCTGAATTATACTGCAGATATTGATCCTCCATGGTGTGGAACAAGGGTTATGCTTTGACCCCACTATTCCTTTCCACAGAACAGCTGGGGTTTAACAACAACAGAGAATCAATGTCTGGGTAAAACATTAAGGAGCATTTTTCCCTTCCAGCGATAGTTCAATTCAGCAGCTATGAAGAAGTTAATTCTTTGCCTGATAGTGTTTGTGTTTTCAGAGACTTTCTGCCCCACTATTTCAGAAAATATCAGTGTCAAAAATGGCCAGAGCACTTTATTCAAAATCACCAATTCCCTCCCACCAGCCTTAGGTGGGCCTCATTGTTATGAGCCTCTTTAGGATATTTCAACTGAAAAATCATATTCCTGTTCCAGTTGCCATGGAACAGACAGCCTCTCCTGTGGAATGAAGAGCTGGCACTACATTGTGGAAAAGAAATGTCCCATAAATGTATTCTTTATTACTCATAAGGAAAGCTTGATTCTGACACGTTTACAGAAATCAACTGGCTGACTTTTATGGAAATGCTCTGCTTGACAGAGGAGGGGAGAGCTGCTACAAAATAAACAAACGGTAAATAATAATTAAATATAAAAGAAAAGTTCTAAGAATATTGAGGTATCAAATTTAGGCTCACATCCTGCAATCTGCTTTGGGTATACTTCAATTTGGCTCCACACAGAACAGCTTGGATGACTGTTGTCTTAAATTGGACCTAATTGCTTTGTTATCTGTGCAGGGGAATCTGGCCATGTGCAGTCCCCCGCACCCTTGCCAAATTCCAAGATTATTTTCTTGAAACGTCTAGGAAGATGGGAGGTGAGGGTATTTGGATGGGAATACAGACCACCTATTTCTCACTGTAGAGCCAACACCTGGTGCCAGGGACTCTGCTCTTGTTTGGCTGTAAAGGGGCACTATGGTCATTTTGGCAGGTACACACAGCACATTAGACAGCACATTAGGGGGATTTCACAGCCTGATCATTAAGAGTGCAAGGAGATAAAATTCCTCTGAATATAGGGTTATGAGAGAATAGAAAGAGCCATAGAAAAGTCTCATTTTTAAAGTTCAAACCTTAGATTCATGCCCTTCTGAGATTTGATTTAAAATTGCTAGTGCTTCAAGTGCAGAAAATGCAAAAACACATAAACAAACACCCCTCCTGATATCAACCAATGCAATGCTTAAGTAGCAGTTCCAGATCTGGAAGTGGTATCTTATGACTTATTATAAAGTTCTGTTCACTCTGAATACTAATGCTGACAAATTAAATATCTTCATTCTACCATGTTCGTGGTCTCATCAGCACGAAGAAGTGCAATGTTCTTTTTCCCTGGCACTAGCTAGCAGTAATTATGATTATATATTAAGCAATATAGTGATTTGTTATTGTGAAAGGTTCCTCAAGCATACTTTCCAAGCCACCTCCAGCTTTGCGTTAAGAAAGAATAAAATGGGAGATTCACTCCTAATCAGGTTTTTGATGAGTGTTGGGAGAGACTGCCTGACAGAGCCAAAGCTCCAAAACATGTAGTCTATTTACTGGAACCTTTAACTTTCCCTGGATAATTTCTGCAATGCACAGGAGTATTTGTCCATTGCATTTTACATCCAAACAAGAACAATGTACCAGGAGTGGGATTTGTGGATTAATGAGAAATAAATGAAGCTCAACCAAAAGCAAAGGTGGACAGATGAGAAAAGGAGACAAGGGAAAATTTTGTGGCCTTTACCACATAATTCTAGCTCTGTGTCATACAAATTAGGTTTCATGTCCTGTGTATTCATGAGGTACTGGAAGAGATAAAAATAGACCTTAATTGTTATTCCTTGGTAATTTCTGTACAAAAGGTGTGACTTAAGAAGAGGACTGTATGAGGGCTGGAAAGTATGATGTGGGAACATCTGGAGATAATTGGGAGACTGTAAAAATAAACTGTATAAATAAACTATTTTTTTCTGTTTCCAGTGTCTGTGATTTTGTGCTAAACAAGCAGTTTTATAAAATCAGCTTTTAATAGCAGAGTATCAAGTGAATGAGTGTGACTGGGCTTGGCACGTGGCACCAAAGGCTATGTAAGCACAAGGTTAGGAGCAGCATCCCTTCCTTCACAGGTATAGTACATGATCATCCCCAGACAAACATTTTACACTCACATATTCACTGTGCTAAGCATGTCCCCAGAAGCCATAGCCAGAGCAGGACACTCCTCCTGAGCTGATAAGCCAGCTCCTGTTTCTCTCAATCTCTCTCCGTATACATGCAAAGTCTTAATCATGCCACTAACTCTACTCTACTTCACACATAGGAGAAAAACCAAAAAGTCTGTGGTTTATAAGGTGATTCCAAAGGGTCACTGTGAAAGCTTGTTTAACTGCAATTTGCAAACCAATATGAACGAGAGAAACAGGGCAGGGCTGAGTCTGTTTTGCAGGGGATGGTCTGACTGGACTTGAAATCAGCTCTTGTTTTCTTCAAATGTTCTCTTTCTGAGAAGCCTCCAAGGCACACTCAGGCTTACAGAGAATAAGTGGTTCCTTTCTTGCTAAAGCTCACCAGCACTTAAAGACCTTTTCATCTGCGACTGCTGCTGAAGGCAGTTGGCTTCAATTTAAAAAGAAAACCCACAGGATGACATTAAAACACCACATTACTTATGGCCATGAGCTCTGCTGTGTTTGCACGTCCCAGTCTCTGCACAGCACATGGGCTAGGCAGGGATGGTGAAACCGGGCAAAAGATGGAGCAAGTCTTTCAAGGTCCAAAGGGAGATTTAAACATGGAAGGTGGCAGTGGAGCCAGTTATTCAGAGCAAGATCTCAGCCCTGCTTTGCCATGTTTGAGAAAAGACATGGCTCCTAGTTGGCATTACTCAGCAGGGTAGTGCCACTGGCCATGGTCAGCAAGCTGAGTAAATGTGAGAGACCAAGAGAAGCTGCACAATGAGTATAAAAATAAATGACAAATAAAGAAACTGTCAAAAAAAAAAGTACATGAGACAGTAAGAAAATCCAACATAGCCAAAACCACCCAACAAAAATAAAGAGGATTTGAGTCTGTGATTCTTAATAGAATGTGCAACCTCACATCTTCCAGGGAAAGTGAGTAAGGAATAGGTGCACAGAAACATTTCAGTGTGTGCTTAGTCTACCCATGGAGTACTATGGTATGGTATGAGACACAATGTGATTATACCACATTCTTGGCCAGCTTCTAACAAAGATGCCAAGCGAGGAGAAGGGGTAAAGGTTTTAGTATACACTAAAAAGGGAAAGAAACACACCAATTTCATTATCCTGTGGCAGGAAATTATGTCCTACCATGGGCTCAACAGGCACTACCATTTCACTGTAGTTTATCTACTTTGGGGATAACGACTCCCTTTGTAGATATAACTTATGTGTTGCTTTTCTCCCTCACACAACCACAGTGATTATAGGGAAATAGGGGACTTCTGCATCTCCTGAAGATAAGCTCCCTTTGTGAGCAGAGTGTTTATCACACAGCAACTATCAGCAGGATTTACAGTTCTGAGTGAAATAAAAATCAAGGTATTTACTCTTTGCAGCTTATTTTTAATTTCTACAATACTAAAGATGAGAAAGAAGAAAAATTAACACGGGATCAATTTTGCCCCTAATTCAGTAAGCTAGACTGGTTGACAAACTGAGTGAAGAATGTGCAGTAAACCACCAAGTGGGCCTTGAGGTTAGAGTTTAGAACCATTGAATCTCCCTCCAATCTTGAAGAAGCCAGTTCCTACATTGTATAATTTTTCCAACGCTAAAATAATGCTTTTGCTCATCTTCTCTCAGTTTAGATTTAAAATGCATTAGGATCCAGGATGGTATTGCACATATGTGCACAGGGCTTGAAAAATGAGTCCTTCTCCTGCTAGAACACAAAAAGGCTATTATTATCATCAGAAATAATAAGCTGCAGAAAGTTTTCCTTAACTTTCATGCCTTTGTCCCTGGCATTTGAGGAGCACAACCCTGACAATGGCTGTATTTGAGAGAAGCTCTACTGGTAGCAGTAACTTCACCCTCCTCACCTTAAATAGCCCCATTTATCTCCACATACCGATTTCCAGTGGTTCCTGAAAAGTGTGAGAGAGAGACTGATGGATCTGTTCATAGGTGAGAGGAAGAAGCTTCCCAAAATGAGGGTGTCCTTTTATGATTCCATTACTGTGGGCAGGACTGCTGCTGTGGTGACAGCAGAGCTCCTCAGTAGTCATATCATGGGCTCTGTCATATCAGAGATTAGCCTGGTCTCTGTACCCTGGCTGTGTAGTCACTTTGCTGTATCTAACCTTTAGCTGCTTGCTGGCAGGGGCCTAAAAAGGAAGAATTGGGACCCTTCCTACAAACCACTCAGCTCTTTCTGCTACAGAGGAAAGCCAAGAGCTACGTAAAAGCCTGGATTCATTTTCTTTCCATTTTCCCATTATACGAAATGTTCTCAGTAGAGATTAATGTCTGTTCATGATCAGGCATTACTTCATCCAAGAAAGAAGGAGAACTATTCAGCCATCACTCAGAGAAATAAAAGCAATCTCAGGTCAAATCATCACTCTCCTGCTTTGATCAAGTCACCCTCTGAACTAAGACCACTCAAGGAAAAGCAAATGTTTTCAAGGAAAACTTCAGAATCCGGGCCATGTTCACCAAAAATCTACCACAACCAGGAATTACACAGAGAAGGCAGCACTCCAACTGTGTTCTACCACTAACTTGCTGAGGGTCTTCACATAATTTACATAGTAAGTAATCTCAATTAGTAACCTGTATAGTACCCCTGTAAGGATTTGGCTTCTCACCAGCAAAACAGGCAGAGAAACTAATTATGTACATGTTTATAGCACCTACGTCTACCAACAACATGTGTTTATAGCACACAGAGCACAGAAATAGTGACTGGTGAATAATTTGTGGATCTCACTAATGATCCATCAGTTTATTCATGCAAGACACCACAAGACCCTCAGAAGAAGAAATAATGTACAGCATTATCCTTGCATACCTGTTCATAACTGTGCCTGAAGTACCAGAGAAGCACATTGCACCATGGAAAAGTGACTCACAAGACTCCAGTGTTATTTGCTACTGTACACAGCTATGCTGAGGGTCAAAGGTACCTAAAATCATATGTCTGGACAGTGCCCTGCCTGCCATCTGCTCCTCCTGCACCTACAGTGAGGTTAACCAGAGGCATCTGTCACTCCACACAACTTTCCTCCTTGTGCTGTACATAGCTGCAAAATCAGTACACTTCAGGGGATCATTTTCTTACAGAGCATCCTACCCCAGCCAGATGTCCACTGTTGGTCCTTCACATGACAATCAACCAGCCTAGATAGCTGCATACTATCTAGGGCTGTCATAAATAGGAAAAACGTACAGCAGCAAAGAAGGGATATGAAAACATTAAAATAGTTCAATAGATTGGTTTTCTCATTGGAACAGATGCTGAGTGAAGCAGATCACATTTAACATCAGTATAAATCCAAAGATGATCTACTGAATTAAATTTTTCTCCTCGAAATTAAATTAGAGCCACCAAGATGAAAATCTGAAGCTGTGTTCTGATAATGCTCAAGTGCTGAACTAGCAAAGGAAAGAAGTTATCAAGAACCAGAAAATAAATTAAGAGATCCTTGATGGATTTCATTTACAGCATTTGTGTGAATAGCTGCATGTAAAAAAGGGCTTGCACAGACCTTATATATATATTTCTCTGAGACTACACTAATGTGGAAAACAGTAGGAACATCCTTAAAAAGACACTTTAATGAATATCTACTTTTAGGTAGATAGCTTTAGGTTTTGCAAATAAATGTGCTACTAAATCTATGGGTTTGAAATACAGTATCAGTATTTTATTAATTGCAGTAAAGCTGTGCCTAAAAGATGAGCATTATCTGACCAACTCCTGAAGAATAAACAGTGTGCTCAGTAACATGAACTCTAGCAGAAGGACACAAGAAAGCCAGACAAAACTCTCATACTTGCCTTGTGATTTATTTCCATGGAACAATAATAACTTAAACCAAGCTAATCACACTCTCATTTCTGTCCACTAAAAATCTGATTCAGTGAATTAAAGAAATTCCAGTGGTCTGACACTGCTGGAAATATAGAGTATGATCTTTAGACTTGGTAGAAGCATTAATAATAAACTACTTTTGTTTGTTCCTTATGAAAATGAAGTAATTTGAAGCTCATATACTAAAAGATGAAAATTCAGAAAGAAACCTGAAGGTAGTACTCAGAGCAGCAGAAATCCCAGGGTTTCCCTTTGGTGGCATATTTATTTTTGTTGTGGAGTAGATGCAGCATGTTACAGGCTCTTGCATTCTTGCTCACTTTTGTGAGGTACCTCTTAAACAATACTAAAAACTAATCCTCCAATGCATCCACACTCGCATTATGCATTCAAACTGCTGCCTTGCTGACTGACGTGTACTTGATGAGCCTCCTCTTTACCATAGCAGGTTAGTGAATTTAATTTTAATTTTAACCATGACCTTTAGAGAAGTTCAGTACTATTTTTTTTTTCCTTCTTCAGATATTCTGGAGTTTCTCTTCAGCTGGACCTTCCATTCTCTTGTTCAGGCTAAGTATTTCACGCAGTGACTGACAGCATAGACAAGGTCACAGAGAAATGGGCAGATATTCTTTTTTTTTTTGAGGGAAGCAGCTTGGGCAGCCACAACTCTACCTAAACCTTGCAGCAGTCTCCTCGCAGTCTGATTAATTCCTGTTCAAATGCTAGAAAATAAAATTAAAAGAATGAAAACTGCAGGCACTCCATCACTGCCTGCAATGTTTTAGAGTACTGCAATCCCAACATCCCAAACAGCCCAAGGGTGCTTTTAGCATACTGACTTAGAACTAAGCAAAGCTCCTTTAAAAAAGAGACCCATTAATCCCCTCCATCACAAAAACTGACTTTAGAGAGGAGCCATCACAAATATAATTCCATTCAAAGCTGAATAAATAGCTAGAAGGCTGCTGACATGAATGCTATAGAAGAATAGGAGTCAGACATACATTTCCAAGGTCTCTCCTTTACATCATCTCCCAACTGTGCATCTAAGCACTCTTTTGGGGTGAAGACTAGCCATCCATAGCACAGGTTAGCTTCTGCCTCTTCCGTAAAGGCTGTAGGAGATATTGTTTGGTAACTTTAGTGTCTCCTCACAAAATGCTTGAGAAGTTCTGCAACATTTTTGTGAACTGCATTAAAGTGATGCCTTCTCGGGACCACAGAGCAGCAGAGTATGCACTTCACTCACACATATCTGTCACCTCTAGGTTTGTAGAGCATTTAAAGATGTTCCCAGCCCTTCCTAGGGGTTGTAAAGGCATTGGGCTCAAAACAGGAGTACTGAAATTCCACTGCTCTCATCAAACATTATTGCAACTGCAAAGTCACTGGTGACTCTCCAAGCTGTGTCCCTTGCTGTTGCAGCCCCTGGAGATAGTAGCTTGAATGTATTATGGGCAAAGCTATGCATCTCCCCTTTTCCTATTCAACAATCCTACCACATTCCTATGACAACCAGCAGTGCCAAGGTCCTCTGCAAATTAAATGGTGTAGGAGAAGGGGAAGAAAGAGCAAGATTGATGCAGTTCATATCCAGATTTGCCCTAGAGGCATAACCTTAAAAATCTACAGAGCCTGATGAGTGAACCACAGGGTAGGAGATGTGCTTAATGCATGTATACAGGCTGAAATTCTCTTATGTTGAACAATGGACAAATAGATTAGAAAATGGAATAAAAACAAATAAATATTTTAAAACACTGAAATATGTGGCAAATTCAGTAGACTATGACTCTCTCCCTCAGACACATACAGTTCCGAGTCCATTATTCTCACAGTTTATTATAAATGACAAAGTCCCAGAGCTGTCAGAAAAATACATCTTCAATAGTGACCAAAAGCACTATGAATATCATTGAACCTTTAATACAGCTACTGATTTTACATATGAAAATAGCAAGAGGTGCTTATGACTGGTGATTTATGTCTTCATTAAAACACTGTCCCTCAAATCAGACCCTGAAATTCATTGAAATTAACAGGATCTTGAGATTGGAATGCGTATTATAAATGAATGCATTTTTGATCTTACATAATGATAAACATTACACTATTGGCATCCTATCTGATCTGCACCAAAAAAATACTGCCTCTGCACAAATATATATTGGCTTAGAAAAGCAGGCATAAAGATGTACATTTCTGAAGCTCATTTACCAGAGGCTACCAGAGTGTCCTGCCATAACTCAGTGCAAAGCCAGCAGTTTTGAATTCTGCAAAACTGAGATGCTCTCAGTTCAGTGTCTTGTGTATTTCAGGGCTGTCAAATGAAACCATTTCAGCTAATAACTTTATAAAGGCAAAATTTTCTCACTGCCAAATTCATGACTGTTTCCTACTCTTGCACAGATGCACTGTACAAAAGAGGTTTTGCTGTGGAAGATCAGCCACAGATGACTGGCCTCCTGGAACAGCTTCATCTTCTCTCTCACTACCGCTTTGAGGTGCAGAGCCACGCTGATCTGAGAGCAATCTTCTCCTTCCCAAAACTCTTGCTGGGGGAGCTACCCTTGCCCACACCACTCTTCTCCAGGGTAGTTTCCAAACGGGACAGCTCTGCCAGACTCCCTTCTCTGCACTTCACAAGGTCCATTCAGAAATGATGCAGTAAAAAATCTAGGTAGGGGTTGTTCTTTGGTGGCTGTAAAGGAGTTACTTCTTTGGCAACTCATCCCTGGCTGTAGATGCTGAGCAACAAAAAAACATGGAACTGCAAGCCTGGGCAGGAGGCAATGCCAGTAATATCAGCTAGTAGATCTTGTGAGTGTAAGGGAACTGCTGAGGAACTGCTCGACACTGTAAAGCAGAGAGAAGAACTCGCCCTCTCTGACACCATGACAGAGGAAACATGGACCAAAGAGCCTTTTCTCACATGATTTTCTTATTGGTGATTGTAAAAAAAAAGAAAAAAAAGTTCTTGGTCTCCGCCTCTAACAAGTCTTTTTGGTTTTGTTTCCCTCATAGCACAAGAACTTATGGATGAAGAGGAAAACAGAGTACTTAACATAAAACAGTGCTTCATCTGTTTCCTTTTTTTAGCTTTTCTCCACCTGTCTTCGCTACCAAGCACACCTACTGACGGAGGCTTCCAACACAAGAAAACAGCCCTACAGGCAAAACCAGAATATTCAGTTTTGCCCCTTTGTTCCTTTCAGAAGTCTCTTTTATGGAAATTTCCATTTCTGGTTGTTAGGCACTCTTGGCAGCAGAAAGGCTGACTGAGTATTTTTTATCAAACACAATTTTTTAAAGTATTTTTTATGTTTTCCCAAAATTTATTTGTTTCAACAGCAGAAGATTTACTGTGAATTTTACAGTTATGTTCAAAATCCATGAATATGAAGGACATTGAAACTACTCAAAAGCATATTGCTTTCTAAAGTAACATTAATAATACATTTGTAGGTATTGAGAACCACTCTACACTAGTTGAGACACAGTATGGATGCAATGTGCTCACAAGCACTGTGGATAAATCACCTCAATAAATTCTCCACGCTATACTGTAATCTCCAGAAGCTCTCTGACTGGTAGGAATCAGCCTTGCTGATCCAACTGCAGTTCTTCACACAATCTTGTTATTCATCTGCCAGTGACACCTAACATTGAAACAACCAATGTCTTTATACATCTGCCACCACAAAACAACTTTACTTCACAAAATAACATCCTAGCTGTTTAAAAAAAAAAACACTAAGAAAACCTGCATTCTTCTGCACATCTCTCCCCTGAGTTCTCCCTCAGCATATCAGATCACACTTTAAAAATATACTTACCAGTGCTTTTGTTCTCAAAAAAACAGTAGTCAAAGCTTTTCAATAATTTCTACTTAATAGTTAAACATAAGAAATAGTTCTGAAATTATCAGTGAAATGGGCACATTACATTAGCCCTTATTCTAAACAGCAATAAACATCACATTCTACTCACAGCTGAATTTTAAAGAAATACACTTTTATAAGCTCATTCATTACTTTAAAAATCTTCTACTATGATGATCTAAGTACCATGGTGCCCCAAGTCCTTGGTCTGTGTTTCCTGTTCCCTTGTGGATGCTGCTGCCCAGTGCAAACACACATGGATGCATCCTTTGCACCAGATCATGGGCTCAGTAACAACACCCTGCTGTCAAAATATCACTCAACAGGAACAGAAGCTTTTGACACAGCCTGTGACAACAGGCCTCCAATCCAAAAAGTGGGACACACAGAAGCAATCTGGAGATACTCCAGGACCATATGCAATCTCCGTTCCTCCATGGATATAAAGCTTGAATCCCTTCAATCCATAGGATAAAAGATGCTTTACACTTGTCTATGCCATGCTAAAAAGGATCATCTCTGCTAGACCTAAAAATTTCATCTTGAAACACTGAAGACTGAGATTTTCCAGTCTCCCATAACTGACAAGATGGGGAGTAAGAGGGACTCTATCACATTTTGTTGCATTTTATGAAATGCAGAACACAACCTGGGAATAGAATTTTGAGAGTAACACGTCTCTAGCCCATAAATTTCACATTTGTAGTTAAAGATGGTAAAGCCATAATCAAACACCATCTGATTTCCAAACAAGGATTTGGATTCATTAATTAATTTGGATTCATCTCCCATCCTCTGACATTCTGACAGCAGACACCTGAGGGTGCAGAGAATGTTCCCCTTGAGGGATACATCCCTTTGAGGATTAAATGTAGGATTATTCAACCAGAAAATTTAATTTTAGAAGACAAGTACTAGGAAACTGATTTCTTTTTTTCATTTGCTCTTCACACTTCTTGTAATAATCTGAATATTACTAAAAATAAAAGCAGAAGGATGGCATAACCAATGCCTGTTAATACAAAAATAATTGGCTTAAATGAGGCACACACTCATATGCACAAAAAGTAAATGGCCCAAGAATTCTTTTGAGAGTTACAATATTTTTAGCCATATGGTATTTCTTATTAATTGTTATAATTACTAAATAAGAGCCAAAAGTATGCTCAGCAGTGTATAACACATCCAAATACTGTCAACCCCTAGGCTCAAATGCTTACAGTTCAATAGATAAGACATGCAGGAACAGGAGATACTGAGAAATTCAGTGACAAAAACAACAGCCCAAGGTCTCCTGGATATTAGGAGGTGCTTTTGGCCCTAGTCTTCCAGCTATATCAGCTACATCCCTCCTCTGAGAACGACAAAAATGGGCTCTAAGCTTTTTCTCCTCCACAGAGTCAGCAGAGAAAAAAGAAGCGAGAGAAAAGACGCAAGAAAAAGGGAACATATTTTGAAGCTTAACAATTCACACTGGCTCTGCAACATATTTTGGGCCCTTAGCAATTTATGCTAATTGCCTGTAACCCTCAAGCTGTTCTTTCTGTGATGGGGCTGCTCTGGAGCACAGCCAGCCCATGGTCCACAGAAGCACGGGCTGCTGTGCTGAGCTGTGCTGTGCAGCTCTAGTTTGCCACAGAGGCTCTGAACCAGGGGAATGAAACTGAAAATTTTGATGCAGCAGTAAAAACCACTGTGGAAAAGGCATGTTGCTCTGACAGAACTGAAGTGCTAGAAGCAGGGAACAGCAGAAGTCATTAAATGGTGTCACCACCTTCTGCAAGAAAGAGGGATTGTTTTCATGTTGGAAAATACTGGTGAAGACAGGTGCCCTGGAACTGAGAGAAGCTTATAGCTAGGAGCATTACAACAATTCAGACCAAGAGTTTTCTTTACAACAGCTTTTCCTTTCTGAAACAAATTTTCCTTGGAAGAAGCACTAGTCAAGCCTATGTACACTGCACCCCACTCACCCCAGGTTTTCTGCAGCTCTGTAAACTACAAGGAAAGAAGACCTTCCTTTTTCCTTTAGGAGCCCTTCTTTGACAATGCACACTAAGCATTCTCTGCCTTATCCTGTCCCCAGTTCATTCCCTTCCACCTCAGAGGCTAGAGGATTTATATCTGATTCCCTGTCAGTCACATACATGCTCAGTGGTGACTTTGAAACAAATGGCCCCAGTCATGAATGTCCCAAGGGCAAGAACAGATGCACTGCAGTGAGCATTGCTGAGGCCCAGGGTTCTATAACTCCTATCTTGTAGATGATCACTCCCATAAGGGATTGCCCTGCATGGAAAAAAAAAAAAAAAAAAAAAAAAAAAGAGCTGCTACTGTCCATTCCTAATAAGCTATAAACACTACTCCATTCCTGCACATCCTCCTTGTCTGCTCCTGGGAATCAGCCTTGGAGGATCCTCTTTCCCTAAGCACCTATTGCCCTTTCTCCAGCACAAGCTTCATCCTTAATAACTTTCAGGGCACCTCTGTGCAGTACAGACTGTAATGTGATTAACTTTATGCTTCACAACCTCAGCATTAAGAAGTAGGTCCCGGGGCAGGGATTTAACGTGAGGCTTTCAGGCATGTACAGAACCTTGATCAGAAAAACAGCTCTTCCTTCCTGAAATGGCACAACAAAACAGCTTTGAACTAGGTGAAATGGCCAGGTTCTCTAAGGAAAAAATAGCGTCAAACCCCAGCACTGTTGAGGTGAACAACAAAAAATGAGAGATAATTGATCCATTTTACCTCCAAGACAAGGCTGAAAGCTCACAGGATTTTAAGCCACTTTTTTTCTCTCCCTGTGCTGTAAGGCAAAACTTAATCTGTCTATACAAATACAAGTGTTTTGCCCTGCAAGCATGCTGTTATTAATTTATCAGGTTCTCTCCTTGTTTGTTATCTTTACTTTCCTCTCTTTGACATCTTCACTGTGGTGTTTGTATGTTAATTGTTAATGCCCCCAGCAATGAAAAGCTGCAATAGCCTAATGAATTTGTAGCCTCTATATGAGCCAGTGAAATCCAGTGCTTTAGAAGATAGTGCAAAATCATCATCCTTCCCATGCAACACTAACTTAAGGAAGCAGTGCCTTTTCCAAATGCATAAAGAATGAGAAACTTCAGATTAGAAAGCTGAGCTTCCCTCACAAGCTGTCTGCATGGGAATTCCAGCAGCAACAAAGCTATGGGTTTTAAAAAATGGATTTATACTGTGGCCAGAAATCATGCTGCTTTTCACAGTTTTACATCAAAGTACTGTCCTTAACGCTCACTGGTTCACTCTGAAAGTCACAATAAAATGTGATGTGAAGTCACCTAAGAGTGCACAAAAATTTCCAACTCTTTCAGGGTCTCCTGCAATGACTCGTAAGAACTGATGGCATTGGTCATCAACTTATTTAAGACCAATATTCTTCGGGGATGAGAGAGAATTGCTGGTTCCTTTTCTAGCAATAAGGAAGGTCTGTGGGTTAACTTCATGAGACCGAGTTTGTTGTGTAGTCTGAACATTCTGCTCTAGGCAATATTTTAGGTTTCCATGCAGAGCAAGTTTTACTCTGCCACAGCACACACACTTCTACTGACGATGGCAGTGGCTAGAAGGATATTTACATGTTGCTGCAGTAGAGAGTTAGTGAAAACAGTCCAATGAATACAGAATAGGCACACAATAAATCCAATCCGCACAAGTGCTTCAAATAGGTATGTGGAATACACCTAAAGACTGCAATTAAACCTGCAATAAGAAATGGGTATATTTACTTTATTATGAATATATTGACTTTATTATGAGGAATATGCAGCCATCTCTCTACCCATCCACATTGTTTTACTTTCTTCAACATGCCCTTTTTTTTGTTTTTCCCCCTTCCTTATAACTGGGTCTTAGCAAGCACTGAATATTACTCATATAATATTGAGGCAAAATATTTATGTTCTGCATAGTATTACACAGTTTTGAAACAAGGTCTACTCCCTTAAATTCGAGAGAAAGGGATCAGATTTTCCAAAATATCTTGGCACTCTGTATTAGAGAGATGTGCCTCACGCACTTCTTCAAGCCACCTGCAGAAGTTTCCTGCTCCAGACACTAGGAAGAAAGCAGGTTAATCTGCTTAGGTACTTAGGAAAACTCACTGAGTGCCAAAATCAGTTATTATGCATGTGCTGATATGGAAAACCTGGCCCCAGAAATCCTGTCCTTGGCCCTGCATGTTACTAGAAGCCTGGTCTTGAGAAATAGGAATAGCTCAGAAATGGGAAAGCTGGCCAGGCTACACTGCACTATTCCTCCAAAACCTGAAGTGGTGGCTCCTCCTGGGCACTCGCGATGCACATTATGAGATACACACCAGCCACAGTGGAGGCCCAGCACCTCAACCCCAAGGAAATATGGCCTCACTGTTGTGGTTCCCTTGCCTTCTCCAGCTGAAAGGCTGTGACCTGTTATAAAATTTTTCTTCTCATTTCCAGAACCTTTTGTGAACCCAGCAGGGGTGGGGTATTTTTCCTGCTAAGATCACTTTTCAAACATCTTGTGTAGGACATATAACAAACATCTTCCTCTCATCCAAAAATAATATGGGGAATAACAACATGTGAAAGAAGACTGTGGCTTTTCCCAGGCCTTGGGAGTACATCCTGCCCTTGAGGTTTCAGACATTAGAGGATAGGCACAGTTTAAACCAATAATGTACTACAAAACAATACATTCATACCAATTATGTACAGGGCCTTGATTTGTCAAGGAAGTTTTGTAGATGCCTGTCTTCAAATAAAGACCAGATGGATGCACTGCATCTAGAAGCAAAGGCTTTGTTCCAAAAGCTAACCTGGATAATTATTCACAACAAGTTTTTTCACAGGCAGAGTTTTGAAGTCTTCCATTGAGTCGAATGTGCTTAAGTTTTGGTACATGGTCAAGTTCTTCGGAGAATTTTTGTAGATCCACAGAGGACATCCATATATTTTCTATTTAGACAAGGGACAGGGATAATACCCATCACATGCTGCTGAATTAGATTACACTTTAGTGTATGTGTATTTCTTCTAAACTGTTTCTACTGCCTGCAACAAGCCTGGTTTTACAGGTAAATTATTTACACAGCCTGCTATGAGCTACAATGGACACACAACTGAGCAATGAAAGCTGCCATAACATCCACAGTTAGGTCTTTCCTGCTCAAAAATAGCGGAACATAGCATGCCACTGGGTGGCTGGAGGGAGAAAAGTTCAAAGGAGTTGCAACACACTTTTAACATATAAAAGTTTCAGCACCTAAACACAGGGGTCTAAATATTGCTTTGGTACTGATACCAGTGGTACAAATCCTTATGCAGGGCAGCTTTCACATGGGGAATATCACATAGCAGTGTAACAGAGTACCTAACAGCAATTTTTCTGTCTTTCCCACAGGAACAGTGTCACAGGCATTGGATAATTCACGGCCAGGAGACACCAGTGTGCATGTTGACATATAAATTTTCTTATTTCAAATTATTGGAACATAGTTCAATGGCAATTCAAGCCCAAGGCTAGTTGCTGCTGTAGGAGCAGTCTGGCTGGGGTAACAACTAAATTTACATATTTAACCATCTCTGCTGAATTAAGCCTTGATTGCAATATTGTCAAAAACCATAACAATGTTTCTTAGGCACAGCCAGGAAGAAAAGAAGGCTTCGGGGAAAGAAATAAATGTCTGACAGGATATCTTTGTTTTATATTGCAACATGTTGAAGCAATGAAGCTGGGAACATGAAGGCTGGGAATAAAATCCCAATCCTACTAATGTCAATGGGAGTTTTGCCATTGAACTCAATAGGACTGATATTTCATGGTTGCTAGGCCTGCACAACAGCAACATTTCTTTCTCCACTTGACACTGGGTCTCAAAACACACACATGAATTTGCACAGGCTGTTAAGTCTTTGTTCCTGAAGTTTCATTTCTGTTAGAGATGGATGAATAGACTTTTGAAAGGGAAAATAGAGGAAAGTCACATTTGTACTCCTGCCTATTCACTCTCGCTCTAAAACATCTCTCTCAGGGCTTTAGGCAAACAGCACTGAATCTAAAACAGATTAGACAGACATGGTGTCATACAATGGGGATCACTTCAGGTCTAAAACACAAATAATTCAAAACATAAGATGGAAGTAATACTGTGGGTTTAGATCAGATTATTGTTTTAACAAGGTGGTAAGGAATTTCAAAACCAAATCTTTGCAGCATTTTCAAATTTGGCTAAGCATACATATTTATATGTATTTACTTAATATCTCTTGGTTTTCTGGCATGCTAATCATGGACATTGTTACCAGAATGTCACACAACTGGTGTGTGAATGCTTGATGAATATAAACACTGTGAAGAATCCATGCTCATTAAGTTTGAAACATCTACAGGGCTCTAGTGCAAATAGCACTAGTAGAGACATAAAATTGAAGGTGTCTAATAACAAGAACATACTCAGACTATCAAATGATATATGCAAAGGCATGAATAGCTTGTTTGCAAATAAAAAGAGCAAATATAATAATGCAACTGCCTGTTGGCTTTTTATCCCAAATTCAGTGTCAAGAACCTAAACCATGACTTGATATTCTACAGCCCCAGGCCTCTTCCACATTTTTCTGTGTCTTTGAGCAAATCTTCAAGAAAAGTGGAGAACTTTACACAGTATGTTAGTTGTTTGTGTTGCTATGTCCTGAATTTTTATCTGCTCTTGGCAAAACAAGGCAGAAGATCCCCACCCCACAGATGTACCTCAAACTTGTTAAAGAGTTCACAATATCTGTGAAATCCTACGAAACAGTAATGCCTTTAAGGGTACAGCTCATGGAACCAGTAAATTTAAAATAAATACTGCAAGCTATTCATGGGAACAATCTCAGTTTTGGGATGGCGAGAGCCACCTGATTCACAGTTTTGCTTATTCAGGCAACAAGCAGGAACCCTCCCTCTTGTGTGTGTGTGTTTAAGCTGAAATCTCACTAAAGGGCACATCAAGGACACTGGAGCCTACATCTGATAAGAAAATGTAAATTCTATTTAGTTTCTTTATAAGGTGCATTGGTTTGCTTTTAAAGTCCCCTTTTATAAGGTCTGTTTTTCAGGACAGGATCACAAAATGGAAGGTTGCAGCTTTTTTCAAGAAGGCAGTTTTTGCTGAGAAGCTGAAGCAACAACCTTTAATTGAATTCTGGGAAAAGAAAGTGTTGAGGGACTGCTTGCTGTGAGCTGCCCGATGGGCAGGCTGTTACCAAGCCACGTGACTCTCAAACACAAATGCCTCAGCCCAGTGAGTATCCCAAAAAGCTTTGTACATCATACACTGCATAGCCAGAGGCTGTTTACCTTTCTAATTTTTAAGCAAACCAGATGGAATCTGTTTTGCTGGATAACCACTCCCCGCTGCTGTCTCTGCTCAAGCTAATACCTGCCAATCTAACAGAGCACAACAAAAATGCTGTTTTCTTTCCTCTCTGTGGGTCCTTGTGAATGACAGGAAGACACTCTCTGCTGATGTGTATCGAGTGATCCCCAGTACTTTTAAGCCCTTGTCAGCTGTGCATCTCTAGCGAATGGATTAATTATACATGGCTAGTGCAAGCTGAGAGCTCTCGGTGGAAGCGAGCAGGCTCATTTGCACTAAGGATACAGTACCTACTGGTCACAGCAACAGAGGGTCTGATGGGAGCTTTAGAAATCATCTAGATGACCTTTGTCTCCCCTGAGAGATGGGGTTTTTTTCCATTTGGTGTTTCAGTGGCAGACTTAAATCCTCCTGACTGCCTGTTCTAGAGTTTCAGTACCTTAACCTGATAAAGCATTTTTGCCTGATGCCTAATGTCAAGCTACCTGCTCCATAAATCTATTTCTTCACATCTCATCTACTGCTCTGGGCAGAGAACAGTTATTCCCCTGCATCTGGCAGCAGTCTTTCCTGTACTGTTACCATGCCTCTTCACTTGCACTAAATGAGCCATGTGTAATTGTATAAATGAGCCATCAGTGCATACCATCTTATTAATAACACGTAATTATTCACAGACAGCACTCGGCAATAGAAAGAAAAGCTGGTGGGTGTGGGTTCCTACCAGAGGCAAGAGGCATTAGGAGGCTGCTCAACACCTTTCAGAAGGCACTTAGGACTGGATCTTCTCTAATACAGGAATTTTACAAACTCACATTGCTTATCAAATATTTATGAGAAGAGGGATAAGCAAGATGGATTTGCTTCAGACTGGAATGGAGTGCAGGCCTGTGCTAACCCTTTCCACAGGGTGAACTTCACTGCAAAGACTTGATGAGAGGCAGCCAGGCTGCCAGTTAACACTGGGGAAGGCAAGCTGCATCCACAGCAAGGGGATACAAGACTTGTGACAGCCTGTGTGCAAGGCACAGCCACCCACAGCCATTTTTGCTCATTTTACTACGGAGAGTGGTACTTGCAAATAGGAAACTCTTTCTATTGATATTACTGGGCATCGTGCCAGGCTTCTGAGATGAAAGAGCGATACTTGGGAACACACTAAGTGATAATGACATGAAGAAGCACTCAGATGGCCGTTTATTTCAGATGCTGTGGTGTGACAGGTCCTCACACAGACCCTAGTGCTGTAAGTAAACAAGAAATAAAAGTCCTTGCATTTTTTCAGGAAAATAAATGCCTGAGGAAGCAAGTCGCATATAGAGGTTGTGCACCAAAAGCTCCACCAGTTACCTGTCTCCACATTTTTCTCTAGCTTATATGCAACTTAGAAGCCCTGAGTAAACAGTGCATGAACGGCAAATTATGATGTGCATGTTTTACTACTAAAAATGCAGACATATTGTGGCTCATGCTGTAGGGCTTAAATCATCACATTAGGTCTTTTTAAAAAATAGAGATTGCTCAGCCTCATGGGAAAGACATTTGCATCTTCATCATTACAGAGGCAACAAACTTCATCCATAAAGATGTGCCTAGAACAAATGGCAGCAAATTGTGGACACATGTTTTGCTTTAATTGGTCCTCATCAACTCAATCTAGCTAGTGACTTCAAAGAGCTCTTACTAAGAAACCACTTCCAAATTTTTTGTTTCAATCTTTTTCGGAGGTTTTTTTTTTTAATGTCTTAAGAAATTTCAGATTAAATAGAATCTTTGAAGATACAGCATGAAAGCACTACTTCTTCATAGCCTTACATCACATGTTTAATTACTTATTCATAAATTATGAATGACTAGAGGTAAAGTAGCATCGCCCGGAGCCCCTGTCCTGGGCCAAGTGCAGTGCTACAATTTTCACAGACTCTACCCCTTGACAGCTGGGATCAGATTCAAGCCAGCTACAACTCTATTCAAAAGAGCAGCTGTTGCTAGTGCCATTTTCACATGCTATTCTTGATCAGCATGAATGGATGGAATGTGCTCTTTTTGGAAAGCAAAAGAGTATGGATGGCAATAGAATGCTTACATAACTCATGTGAAATTCACCAAAAAGCCCAGACATGTTACAATCAAAATCTTATTTTTATATGGGTCTGATTTTAAAAATGCAGCTAACAAATTCCACTGTTTGAAAATCAAACCAATATCTACAAAACCCTTTTCTTCCAGCCCCAAAGCCAAGAAGCCCTCTAGAGTACAGAGTCCTACTGTCTCAGACACTGCACAAACACAGCTGAACACAGCACAAATGAACAGAGGTGGAAAAGAATTCACACATGAGTGTAGCCACTACTGGCCCAGTAGCACAGCTGAGACTCAAGCAAAATGTGGCAAGATTCATAACAACACACCAGTTTGGAGGTGAAACTGCTTCTTCCAACATTTCTTTGCCACAGGCTCATCCACAAGCACACACAGAGTCTCATCTCTCCAGCTGATCACTGTTTCTACAAAACCCACCAACACTTTGTTCCAGCTATCCTAGGTTTTCTGTGTTTATGCATGCCCTATGCTCCTATTTGCAAAAATGCATACATAGATCCCCTCTGTCTATAACCTGAACCTCAATCACTCACTCATGCCACAGCAGACAATGAAAACATTGCCACGTTATCGAGGCAGCACCACAGACCCACTTGTTGCAGCTGTAGAAGAGGAAGGCAGGCAGGTGGAAGACATTGGTGAATCAGCCCAAAACAGAATATCCTCTTTGGATAATTTCTCTGAAAGTTTGCTTTTTCTTCAGCTGTACAGTAGCACTAATTTTCCTCCTTTGTCCAAATGAAACAAATAAGACCATGCTGCAGGCCCTTCTTATACCATAAAGAACAGTCACAGGAAACACATTAATTTCCTCTTCCTTGGACAGAATGCACTCTCTTGGAGGTTGTTTATAGCACTGTGATGTAACTGGGGAAAAAGTGAGCTTAGGTAACACACCTCAGTGCATCTAAAAGCAAGCTGAGATAATAGAAATTAAGTAACTTTCTATTGGCTTTTTATAAACCAACCAGTGAAAACATTCATTCCAGATGCCCAAAATACTTCTGATATAGCTATAGCTGCTGCTGCATTTGTTAATGGAAACTACATTTATTACAAGTTTTTGCTGAACTCAGAGAAATAAAGCAGTTTTTTCTCCTGTCATCAGAAGTAGTAAGATCAGAATCTGTATTTTCAAATTACATCAGAGAGTTGACAATATTGCTGCATAGTCATACTACATATGTATGTGTGTGCATATACATATATACAGTTTTCTCAGTTTTCCCTTTTTATATTCAGTGTTCCTCTACTTCCCACATATCTTGTCAACATATGACCCTGAAAAATACAGTTTAAAGCAGCAGGGATAACAAAGGGGAGTGTTGCCAAGCAGGGAAGTATGGTATTAAAAAAAATAAAAATAGTTACAGAAAGACTCAATACTGTGATAGCTTGGATTAACAGTATACCTTCCTTCTTTTCCCTACATGTTGACAGAAATGTATTTATACAGTTCTGCTTCATATTTTCTTTCCAATGAACCTAATGTTGGTCCAGAAACCAAGTTAGTTTTAGAGTTAAATCACATTTCAACATGGCAAAATGCAGTGATGTATTCTGGGTCCTTAGCTGTGGTAAAAATACCAGAGCCCCCACTACTCTCAGTAGGTTCCTGGTTAAAATTCTCCTTGAGGAGCTCTTCCTACATTGCACTCCAGCCAGGCAGCAAATCTGAGGGGGCCAAAATCATGCTGCTGGGCAGGTCATGTAGGCACATCTGGCCCAGATTTATTCTCAAGTAAAATAACCTTGGGTGCACCTCTGGAGCCTCCCCTCTAATGTCATGAGGACACAACTCTGTTTCCCCTGTGCCACAGGAGAAGCTGTGCATAGGAGTAAGAGCATCAACCAATACAACAAAGCAAAACGAAATCTCTCACTCTATACACTGATGATCATGAGTAAAGCAAAGATACAATAGCAAGCAGATTTCTGTAACAGCCCACAAAATATTTCCTAGATTTAATTTTCACACATCCAATAAAATGACAGCCCTTCCATTGCTCATTCCAAGCACACTAAGTATGATTTTCTGGTTTTTCTCTTGCTTTTGCCAGAATAAGGGAAATTCATACAAAATTGTCTATGAAAATATGTACATTGAAGTGAAACATTCTGCCAAATTGAAGTGACAACATTAAAAAACCTGTTTGTTTTTTTTTCATTTTTACTGGAAATTAGCAATTTCCCTTGTAAAACATGAGAGCAAGTGGTTATATTTACATTTTGTCTAGTCCTACTTGATTTAATCTCTACAATTTTGAAGAAAAATTGTTGCTTGATGCTTGCACTGAAAATTGTCAGTTTATAAAATTGCCCCAACAATGTCAGTGCTGTTTTACAAATAAAACCTCCCCTTACTTCCATGAATGGGGGTCCACCCCTGTCCACAGTCTAAATTCCACCTGATGCTTTTGCTGGACTTTCACATTGGATGGACTCTTTTGAAAGCCATAACTTAGAAAAAGAAAGAAACTTGTCATCTCAGGAAGTGACACAGAATTTAGGTCTGTGTAAGCCTAGACTTTTCCTCACTCACAGATCTTTCATTGAGTGGCAACCACCAGAAATGCCAAGTGGGATGGATCCCTCTTCCAAAAAATGTTGCGTTATTTCTTCCAGCCACAATCCTCTGTATCTTCATTTCATTTTTCTGAGGGTGATAGTTGCCTCACTTGCAAGACACAGCAAATCAATTCTATTCTTGTACAAAACTCTGCAGAATCAGCTGATCCTTCAACTCATTTTTTAATAAATCTCTAAATATCTCATACAACAGGATAATTTTACTTTCATATGGTTCCTCCAGGTACCTGAAGCAAGACACATGGTTAAATACTTCCCTGAATTGTGCCCTGCATAAATATTACTGTCTTACATAAGGATTTGAATAGTTTCTTTCTTACAGAATAAAAATTCATATTTACTTACTAAACAGTTGGCAATAGAGGACCTGTAAGCTTCTCTTCATGGTATCATGTGGTCCTGCTGGTCTGCCAGTTTATTCATGATTCTGCCAAAAAAAGTCAAGAGAAGGAGAAAATTATGTTTGAAAAATATAGACTGCCTTGTTATACCTGTTCATTTCAAAGTCAGATGAAGCTTCATAGGAAAATTGTATTGATAAGCTTTGGGAAATTGTCTGACTGCCCTTTGTTTGCTTTGGCCATGCTCTCTCTCCAACAGCTTGGCAGGGAAGTATAGAGTCATGGCCAAACAGGGAAAAATTTCTCAAGAGTATGTGAAATGAACACACTAAAAATTACTTTCATGTCATGCTTATGTCTTGATAAAATTAATTTCATCAGAGTCTTTTTAGTCTGGAGGAAGGGTCCTCGGTGGAGAAGCAAACACAAGATGCAGACACCCCCAGGCAGCTGTGCTGGGCACATGGGGCTGTAGTTTTCTCCCTGAGCCTCCCCTTTTCACTTCCCTCAAGAAGTACTACACAGGGAAAGCCCACCCCCTCCTTTCCCAATGAAAATTTCAGTGGTGCCAAAGCAGACGAGACCCCAAACTCTGCTGAAATCTCTGCACAGAGGGCAGCTTTGTCCTGGCATTTTTAGCTCTATTTTAGTCAGCTGTTGTAGGTCATATTCCTTCCTGATATACCTGGGCTGGAGAACCTTCTCTATGTCTCTAGACATTTTCTGTTTATTCTAAATTGAACTGTCTTGGTGCAGAAGGGGATCTCATAATTCTTGTGCCTGCTGTCTGAATATGTGATGTGGCAAAAACATGTGACCACCTTACCTCCCTGCCTTTGCCCACTTGGGGAGCATCTAATAATATTTTATGAGTCCTCAGATGGTATTTTCAAATACTTGACATGGATATTTTTCCACCCTTGGTTTAAAAGATACTATGAAAAAATAAATCCCAATCATGCTGAT
Source organism: Zonotrichia leucophrys gambelii (assembly GCF_028769735.1). NCBI lineage: Eukaryota > Metazoa > Chordata > Aves > Passeriformes > Passerellidae > Zonotrichia > Zonotrichia leucophrys. The sequence continues at coordinate 44,802,917 of NC_088171.1, read as the reverse complement.
ATTAATTATTCACATTGTGTGGAAAATAAATGCATAAATCAGAAGTGAAAAGCAAATGTGGTCCCAAAGCACTGCTGTGAGTAATGTCTCACCAAGTACCCAAAGACAACACAATATTCAAGCTCTTTTTTCCAGAAAAAATAATTTGCTAAACATTCAGAACTAACTGTGAAAAGGAGGACCCTGAGATCACCTACTTAAAAGCCCCCTGGTCAATATTAAAAAGCATGTAGTATCCTCTAGCTTCCAGTTCAACACATCTTCATCTTCTGAACTCCTAGGGATATTTCTGAGTCATTTTAACATGCATATAAATCTTTCAGGGCTTATTTAAAATGCAGTCTTGAAGACATAAGATAAACAAATCAAACCAATGAATAACACCTTTGAACTGTATAAATGCTGCAGAGCTTGTGAAAACAGAGCTATATTTGACTTTTATGTGGAAAATGAACAAGAATCATGACTTTTCTTGCCCATAACAAAAGATGCTTGAGTTTTGTTAAGTTATTCCACACAGAAATTTATGAAGACAAATGCCATGTGTTTGGATTCCTCCACATTTTCCATTTAACACTGGACCTTAAAAACATCTCTGTAACTTGCAGAAATGTCAGTATCTGCAAGGCATTTTCTCTTAAATGGAAGCAATCACCTGTGAATTAGCCTATCATTTTTAATCAGAATTAGTGTCAGATTCATGCTATAGTTTTATCATGGAAACTTGCTGAGGGACTTATTTACCCCTTTTTCCCTATGGCTTACCAAATGATGAAACAGATGTAGGAAAAAACCTCTGTCTTCACGTATAAACAAACATAATATAATCTGTTACAGCACTCTTCCAAGAGGCATATACAATAGGCCTGTGTTTAGCAGCCACTAAGATATTAATAAAAATATATGCAGGAAAAGACAAGAACCAGATAAGCCACTGACAATGTAGAAACCATACACACAAGTACTCCTACAAAGTACAAATGAATTAAGTTTGTATCAAAACAGGATTTACAAGCACTGACCCATGTGAAGTCATAAAAAACAATGGAAAAAAAGGAGAATCTGAAATTGCAGCTCTAAATCCCCATTATTAACTTTGTATAATTTTAACTACACTTGGCAATACTGATGTGATGCAGTTCTTGGCTGTGAACCATATTTATTTTTGTCTTTCTCTCCCATCTCCGTATTAATACTATCAATAATAAAGAAAGACATTTGCTCATAAATTCTGGTATTGTGGCTGAAATAAATGGCATGCTTTTGTGTATATATTTATTTAGACCAGGAATTTACCCTGTGCTAAAAAATACGAACTAGTGTGCATATGGGCAAAAAACAAAGGTTATCAATAGAAAACTTTATTATGTTGTTCTGTTGGTCTCAGTTAGAAGATTTATCCTTTTGACCACATGGCCATAAAATAATACATAAAATAATACATGGCCATAAAATAATACATGGAGAACTCAGTGAAGATACATAAACTAAATGTTGCCATGAATGTCTCAATTTCTTCAAAGTCCTGACTTGGGCTTAAAAGAAAAAAACATTTCAGTTGGAAAGGACCCACAATGATCATCTAGTACAACTAATGTAAACATGTTTAAAGCATTTTTTAAACATTTTTTCCCCCACAGTTTTTAATACCTTATTTCTTGTGTACAGGAAATATGTGCAAAACAAGGATTTGTTTTATTGCAAGGCAAGAGACATCTAGTAAGATTTATTTGTATAGCTTTGGAATCCCAGGAACACCAGTGATGGTTTTCCAGAGGCAGAGACTGCTTGCAATGACCATCAAAGCTGCACAAAGTTGAGGTGGATGAACCAGCCCATCAAGTCCCTGAATCAAGACCTGACTTGAGAACAGAGGAACCACTGCTGCACCCACCCAGGTGAAAGCTCCAGCAAGCCCATTACCCTGACTTAAACACGAGCTGCCAGCAGGACAGCAGGAAATTATTTGCGAAACAACCTCAGTGCAAGGTAATCTTTACACCCTGGCATCGATTGCTCTATCTCCAGCAAGCAAGCTGAGTGGAATAAATTACCTGAGGTGCCATATTTTTTTAACTTGAGAATAATTATTCCTCACTTATTTCCTCCACATCATACAATTTTAGTCTTTCATTAGATCATTTAGAATCTCTTTTTCAAGCTGAGGAATTCTTGGGCTTTTTTTTCATAAAGAAGATATACTTAATGTCTGATAATTGTCATGCCTTAAGCTATACTTATCCATTCCAGTTCAGATCTGCGGAGAAGGGAAAAAATTGTATGCAGCCACCAAAATTTGGGTGTGTACTGGAGTTTCATACTGCACAGTGATATCTCCTGTTTCTTCTCTAGTCTCTTCCCATTTGTGCCTATGATTCTCTTTGTCTTCATCACAGCTCCTGAGCTCTACTCCACTGTTTTACAGATCTGCCTGCTAAGTAACAACAACTCCTCTGAAGCCTTTCCTCAGGTATTTAGAGCTTGGACTAATTTTTGCCTGTGGATGTGAATTTGCAATTATCACCATGGAATTTCATCTGCCATTTTTGCCACACAAAATGGCACCATTTACTATCTTGACTTTTCTGAGAGAGGGCAATGAAGGGCTGAATTACTGTTGCTATTATTATGATACTGCAAATATGTACCTATCATATATAAGGACTTTTGAAGCTACCACAGTTTCTACAATAATTCCTTCCAATCATGGAAATTCTTCTGTACCTCTAAGAATACAAAGCAAAATCTCATGGTCAGACATTTCAATAGCTGCAGAGGAAATCTCCTTTCTGAGTATTAAGCCATGTCCAGCCATCACGATACCCTTCTCAGGGCCCTGTAGGTACATTTATTTATCACAATCAAGGAAGGTTACAGATTTGCTGGTAGATGAGAGTGCTCTAGTTCACCAACCCATGTTCTCTTAGGTATTTGAGAATGTAATTTTAGGCACTAATAGATTAGCAAAGCTGTGCACTGCAGATGGAAAATGCAGACACACAGCCAGTTCCTGACTTTGGACAGTTTAATTTAAAACCAGAGTACCACCACCTGTTTTAAAAACACAAACTGTCACTTAATAGAAAAAAATTATGAAGAATGAGCAGAAATAGAAGTGATCTTGGAAAAAAATTTAGCTGGAAAATGTGTGCTAAACTTCAGTAATCCAGAATCTAATGTGAGTCTCTGAGTTTTGTATCCATTTTATACTCTTCACTCATTTCTTCAACACCTCCCTGAGGTTTTTTGGGAGTTGACTTCTCCAACATACTGAGTTTTAATGTTTGAGAAGCCATTGTGAGTACTTGAGGAATTATCTGATACAGCTATACCTGATCCCTGAGATTTTTTTTTAAGGATTGTAAAGTTAATTTCCTAGATTTTGGTCTCCAAGTGAAAGGGTATATTCCCAAATCCTCTGAACCCCCTCTGAAAACCAGGAAATAAAGGTTTAATTATGACCTTCATTGCATTCATATTGGTGTACCTACTGACATACTTTGAAAGAAAGCAATAAAGTTAGTGCAAGTTTGTAATCAAATCAACGTCAACTTTGAAATATTCATCTTCCATAGTTAAATTTGACAAAATTTGTATCCAGAAAAGGTGTCATATACCTAACCACCTAACCTATTTGTGTTTAAAAATACTGGTTAAGCACTTGGTGTTTGAAATGGACTTACATATTTTGCATTTTTTAGTACGCAATATTTCACATACAGTTTATCTTACCAAAATGATGAATAGATGTGTGGAATCCCTGTGGACAGCTAGCAATATTGTCTTTCACAGTAAGTGATCCCCTCAACATCTCAGTTAAATTAAAGAGGACAATGAAGACATAATGATGGATTGAAGACAAAAGAGTCCAAAAGAGCAGACAGCTCCCAGCCATACATTATGTCTGATGGGGAAAAAATGCCAACCAGGCTTCAAATTAAAGAAGAAATAGAGGAGAAAGAACAGAAGATGCACGTTGAGGCAAAGCTAACAGTCAGTGGAGAACTCTTTTTTATTGTCTGTCAAATGGAAACCAGGAGACTAAAATACAGAAGCAGAAAAATGGTGATAAAAGAGGAGACAAGCAAAAGACATGCCACTCCCATCCATGAAGCACATAAACCTCATTATGTTACTTCTGACTGCCTTCTCTCTGCTACAGATCATTCTGGAAAGGAGAAAATGGTACATCACAGACAGTTTTCAACAATAGTATTTCTCCAGAAAATGAAAGAGAAAAAGTAGACAGACTCAGAAGTACTTCCATCTCCAATCTTTTTTGACTCCCCTCTCAAGAAAACCCAGCCTTGATCCTTTCAGTATAATATTGCCCCAGGATGTTCAACGAATTTCTCATAACACATCAACAGCAGAGGCTGCTCAATTACAACTCAAGAATGCTGAGATTATCCCCAGGAGTTACTCCCCCAGTGTAAAGTCCACCACCATGGTCTTCCTCCACTGCATCCCACTGGTTAATCACAGTGGGTGTTCTGGTGTGCCTCATAAAAGGAACAGGTGTCCCCTTCTTGACTACACACAGCTCAAGCACAACTCTGTGTTTTCTTTGTGTCTGTTTCTTAATTTTATGGCCTGCTCCCACAATCCAGATGTTATTTTGCAAAATTTATATCCAAAAAAGCTTCAGGGCATGCTAATAAAAAGATGATTAACTTGCAGCAATAAGATTCCTCCAAGCAGGAATTCTCTGTTCTTGTTCAACATGTGCCACATTGTTTGCTGTGATTTATTTCCACTGCTTGGAACGTGCAAACTACTGTTATCATCTATCTTCACACCATTCTGAGTGGAGAATTTTTATATTTATGTCCATTTTATACTTAGACCTTTCAGCACTTTTTGAAGTAGATTCCTCTTTGCAGATTTAAGAATGAGCAATTCACATCTACTTCCACTGTTACCCAGAGAAGTGTACACTCTTTGCTTTCCTAAGGTCTCCAAAGAGTAGGTCGACCCTCAGGATACCACAGCTGATCAAAACCAGTCTTGGTGGTGGAGTGTAGGCCTGTCATGTGTGCATAAGGAATAGTTAGGAGGCATCTGAACTAGAGCTACTACCATACTTTTCTTGCATTCTATGGGACACGAACTCGGCAGCAGAGAACCTCAGAGCATCCAGAACAAAACCAAAAACAAATTACCTTCCCAAAGCCTCTCCCTTCTGAATTCAGGTGCACAGCATCTACAATCCCCACTGCACCTGAGGCTGGCTGTGGTTTTCCTTGTACTGGTGTTTGGATCCATACTCCCCATTAGCACAACGACAAACACCACTCAAGGAAAACACACAGAGAAAGCAGTGTCGATATACAAGGGAAACCGTTACAGCAATTGTTCCCTCTTCCTCAGCTTCCTTACTTCATCATTAACTACTGAAGTCCCCATCCCTCATCTCTCTAACATAACAGTTCCAATTCCTGTGTTCAGCCCTCCTCCCAGCTGTGACAGTGTTTCTATGAACAACTCTAGGCAAGATGATCACTTAAAGACTGTCATTCCTGTGGCAAGCGGAGGTCACGGCCAGCTAGCTCACCCTTCACCATCTTCCTTTATTCCCATGTCAGGCCTGGGGCATGCTGATGAAAGGGAGAGGGAAGAAAGGAACTCTGGGGATTCACTATCATAAAAATAGACGGGCGTGAAGAACCTCACGTCCAAGTGACCATGGGCAGGGGAAGGACTTAGTCAGCAAAGGCTGGGTAGAACAGCTGTTGCCTTTGGCTATTTAATGCCTTGGCATCTATGGTCATCTCATGAACAATCACTGATTGCAAAAGGCAATCATTCAAAGGGTAGGGAAAACTGAGAGGAAAAATACCAGGGTGGAAATGAAATGTCATTTCACAAGAGACATGACCATTCTGGAAAAGCTGTGATGGCCAGGATCACTCTTGGCTGATTACAACTGAGAAATCCCAGAGATGGAGAACAGAAAAAAAATCTAAAGCCCTTGGCTGCTAAATGTTCTTCACACTACATCAGTGGTGCAAGGGACTATTTCTTTGTTCCTAATCACCTACCATTAGCAAATACTTCTTATGGCAGCTCCAGTGGGAGAAAAGTCTGCACAGCTGTTCTGGTTGCTTCTTGTTCTCAATGGTGCAAAGACATGACTGTGTGTGTCTGTCTGTCCAGTTTTAGTATACGAAAAGAAGAAGCCTTTCCTTTACATCATTCATGCCTGTGGAGCCCTGAGAAGCTAACATCTTCATAAAGATCAAACTGACTTAGGAGCTGTAGGGATAATTAGAATTTGGTCATTAATACCCATTAGGGATGGGCAGGGGAAGACTTCTGTGCTTATTTTAAAACTTGTATATGGCTGAATATAAAATATCCAATGATGAAATACTGAAATATTTTTGTGAAGTCCCTGTGGACACCTAGCAATATTCTCTTTCACAGTAAGCAATCCCCTCAATACATGAGAATATATGGGCATTTGAAACTTGGATAATGAAATTTTATTTTGTTGAAATAAATATGAAATTGAAATACACCTTGAAACATGCTGTTTTGGGTAACTGAAGGAAAAAAGTCCAACTTCTCCGAGTTTTCGTGAGAATAATCCTTCACAATGCAACATGAAAAAAGAAAGTGGAACAACTGAGTCAAGAAAGTTGTACAGAAAAAGTCCATAGTGAAAAGCATTTTTCACTGTCTTCTTGAAAAGCCTTTTTTTTTTTAAATGAAATATGACAGATTTAAGACTAAGTTGTGTAATTTTTCAAAATTTTCTTTGTGGGTCTCATGACAGCCAAACTAAAGAAAATCTTTTAATATTAATTTCAAGCTCATGATGAAAATTTCACAGGCTGCACTACACCAAGGAAGCATTCAGCAGTATAAGTTGCCTGCTCTTTCATAGAAGAACTTTATAACCACTGGAAGCTCTCCTGCGAAAAGACTTTTCTGGCACATAGGACTATATTAGTAAAGATGTCTCTATACTAATACTTCTGGAAAAATAAAGAAAATACAGCGTCTTTATCCTTGTCACCCACAGCAGAGAATGGATGTAGAAACAAGCTCTACTTCCACAGCACTCTTGTGATGCTGAGTTTTCCCTGGTGGATCTCCTATGGCATCTCATGGGCCTCAGGGTGTCCACACTGTGGATGCGACATTTGATTTACACACTGAAACTCCCTCTGCAATGAGCAGCTGGATTGGCTCCTCTGAAGCCTGTGCCCTGTTTAAAATGCCTCTCTTGGGAGGAAAAGGCCCATTCCTTTTGTGGGGCTGTTTTTCTCCACTGAATTTCAAAGGGCTGATGGTCAAGCAATTGATTTCAGCCCCTAACACCGAAAATGAGGATGCCAACATCTGTAAAAGGAATCTCACCCAGAGCTTTCTCCAGATACAGGGATTTCAAGGCTTATGGGGTTAACTTCACTGCAGCTGTGTTAAACTATTCTCTTGTTCCCATTGTGTAGGGTATGCAATAAAAAAAGACTTAATGTAAAGGACAGGCAAGCAAATAGCTTTGCCTGCATTGTAATAAACACAGGAGAGTTGAAAAAGGGTTTACCTTTGTGAAGCAGCTGAAATCAGGCTTTTCACATTATTCACCTTGATTAAATGCAAGTATTTCCAGTAGATTAAAAAAAGCATGCAAAAGAGAAGGTATAATTTTCCCTCTTTTATAATATGGTACTGTATTCCTAAGGTCGATTTACTGGGTCAAATTTTCAAGAATGGAAATCATCATCTGTACACAAAGAGGAGTATGCACGCTCCATGCCTCTGAAATTCAGGCCAAAATATCAGTTTAATAAAGATGCTCCAAAATGGAAGCAAGTCCTGTGCTGTCAAACATATCTGTATTAGAATCCTGAAAACACTGATACACAGGCCCCAGGAGGCTTCAAAGGAAATCTATAGCAGAGATGGAAACATCTCAATATAACATTTTAACTGCAAGATCATCTTCCCTTTAGTGAACGTTACAATTACCCAGCTAAACAAATAATCCTTAAGACACCACCACAAAGGAGGCCCAGTATTGTGCATCAGCACTGTCTGATTTACTGTGAACTAAAGACACAAGCTAGGAGATGAAAGTGCCTCTAATTGTTTTGACAAAAATCTCACAATACTGGGTTTTGGCTTTGAAAACTTCATCTGTAAAAAAGGTTCCTTGTACTAACTTTCCTCAAGAGACTGTAAAGATTAACGAGATTGAGGGATATGAAAGGAGAAAAAGATCAAGATAGGCTAATTAAGTTTTGGAGCATCTCAAGGGGAACTTCAACTGACCTGCTGGAAGATAAGCACAGCAGACCTGAATCCAAGACCCGTTCACTCTGCCCTGCCTCTCAGCTCCCCAGGCTGGTTTACATCTACAAAGCACGGAGAAAGAATCACCAGTGAAGGATGGCAGTGTAGAGCTCTTCTGGCTCCATCAGTTGCTGAGGCCAGTCCACAGACCCAGCCTTTCTGAGAACTGAAGATGGGTGAAACACAAGAACTTTGAGTCAGGTCAGAGTACCCTGCCTATATATTTTGGTTGTGGCCCATCCTATTGTACCAAACAAGATACCACAGTTAAGGAAAACATAACCATTTCAGTTATCAAAAAAACTAAATAAATGCAATGCATTCATTATTGTAATTTTGAATTGCATATATATATTTGTTTGTGGATATATGTATAGATGATAGCCATGTTTTCTGTTTGTCTTTCCTTCTCTGTTTATACTAGCATGCATCTCAGTGACAAAAGGTAACAAAAAAAAGAAAAAAGAAGAAAAGAAAAAAAATTAATAAAACTGTACAACATATCTCCTTTTTCTTTTCAGTGAAAAGAAAATCATAATAAGTTTCCTATCAAAATACATGTTCAAGATTATTTCCATGTCAGTTTTGGATTGAATGTTTTGAACCAGCCCTAATCATAATGTGTGAGTACAGCATAAGGATCTAATTTCACAATGACAGGTTATAATAGACATACACAAGTATCTAAGATTGAAAGAAACATTTTATTATAATTGAAAAAAGCATGGTAGGAAAGCATTACCAGCTTTTCAGTTCTTAACCATTCAGTCTCAATGGTGCATTAATGTATTTAATACTAACCTATATCGCTAGCTTTTTTAACAGACCATAAATCCCAAGAAAATCCAACATGGTTTATATAAATATTTTTAGTAAAAATATCAGTATGGTAAACAGATGTGAAAGTTTGGGCATTTCTAAGACCTTCTTGTGTGCTCTGCCAGATCCTCTTACCCCCATGACAGGATGTTAGTTCAGGGGCAATCCCAACTAAGTGTTTGCTGCTTTCCTTTGCTCAGCTATTTTAGAGCACACATTCATCTTGAAATGAAGTCTATCACTTCAAAGACAAAGTCTGTCTGAACCAGCTTCTTCTATGAAATTATAACAACTTCAGCTCTAAGAATAGGAACATTTCTGGCAGATCTGGATGGATGGATGCATAAATGCATAATCATTTGACACAGAAAGTAAGACAATGTCTTGACCTATGTCTCTGGTTAAACCTCTTTTTAACAGAGCCATTTACTACCTCCTTTATAATCAGACATTCAATATGGTAAGGAGAGAAGGGAGATAAAGTGAGCTCTGAAATATGACTGCACTGCTTTGGCGGGCTGATCAACACACACTGGAAAGTAGAACAGTACACCTGCTTAGGCTTGACATTTCATCTCAGAGTTTATCATAACCGTGTCTAGTTCAAGGGACACCATTTTTTTATCCTCAGCTTTCCCAGAGTTTGATGTCAGAGGAAGAAATGGCCACAGAAAAAATAGGAGACTACCAACCAGTGATCCACACATTAATAGCAATCCCTTTTTTATAGAAGACTATTTTGCACACCATTTTGAGACAGTGGGTGGAAATAAAAATTTTAAAAAATCACATGGCATCACATAGAAATATAGCCACATAAAAATTTAGCTCTGAAGGAAGGTGGCAGGAAATAGGCTCTTGGTAATTTCCAAATTATTCATTCTTCTGCCTACAAGGTTACTGTAGTGCAAACACTGAATTTCATTTGAAAATGCATGTAGTGCTGTCTGATTCAATAGGAAGAATTTCCAAGAAAATTAAATGTCAGAGCAGCATGGCTTATTGGTTTTACTCAATGTAAATTCACTTTTTATGCAACTCTGAATAATAATAATGTCCTAGTCTGTGTCAACGTGATGTCTACAACTTAGGGCTTTGGAGAGGGGGACTGAAGGCAAAAGAAGGAGAGATAGGGTAAGATGATTGGGCAAGATGCTAACCTGGCACTGACAGAGATTTAGGTCTACATGACAGGTCTGAAGCTTTAGAGAGGATTTAACATGCAGATCACTGTGTGTCTTATTTTCTTCCTTTTCAGTTTGTGCAGGCAGCAAGACTGCTACTGGCTAAACAGCTCATCTTCCCTCCTTCAAAAGGTTCACTGGCATGCACAGAGGTGCAAGTAAGCCAGAAGGAAAAGCATATGGAAAAAAAGGGAAATCTCAAAACACCAGCATCTAAAACCACATTATCCTGTCAACTAAGATTATGCTCAGATGCACAGCTTATTCTAATAGGTTAGTGAAAACTCTGTTTACTGCCTGGCACTGTGAAGTTCTTCCTTAGGTGAAGTTCTCCCTCAGGTGAGGCCCACTGACCCTGAGAGGAGATTTCAGTATAGATTCAGCACCTGGCTCAAGATTCATAAAGCAGTGCAAGCAAATGCCACAATTTGAAGAAGGTTGTTCTTTTTTTTCCTGACAGGTGTAAGGAAGAGCCTAGACAGGGAAAGAATAGGACTACTTAGGTGAAGGACTGATAGGTGGATTTAATAAATAAACATGTGCCTAAATAGCTGACTAGAGCTAAAATGTGAGGACCATTTCAGGTGTGCCAGATACTTTCTGCTACACTGCAACTGAGATGGGCTAAGCCATGTTCTGAGCTGCTGACTGCAAATCCAGAGTAATTCCAGTGACTCTGTCCCACCACAATGGGATTCAATAAGGAAATGAACTGATGAAGGAAAATGGGGAAGAGTGGTCTTGAACAGCACAGGAGAGGATGTGGGGAAGATCAGATTGTTACAGCAGGATTTTTGCAGGTACAGACTTCAGTCAGACACCCTTCTCATTGTGAAAGCTAATAGAGACTATCTTCTATTTGTGCATCTGAAAAACTTTCTCTCTCCCTTTCTATCCTTCTCTTTTCCTACTAAAGAAAAATTTTTCAGTGAAACAGAGACGATCTCTTCCAGGTCCTGCTTGATTGCACCATGGCTTTGCTTCTACAGGCTGTAAAAAGTTGGGGAGAACATGCTGTGTCTTTTGGGTGCAATGCACTTCTGAGCCATGAGTTCAACCTTGCAAGGACAAAAACAGGAGATGTCCAGCCATAGGTGTATTGTGTGACATAGTTTCCACCTTATCCCCAAATCAGCTCACACAATTTGAGGCCACCCAGGGGCACAATGAAGGCTCATTTTCAAATAAAATTGCAGCTTCTCTCTGCTTCAGGAGCCCCTGCCCCTGTGTGCTAAGATTGTCACAACAGTTACAGAAGACATGAATCAATATGAAGGAATGAGAGCTCTTTTGGTGCATCTATCCTGGCAGTGCAAGAAATCTGCACTGGTTATGGTTTGAACACACTGTGACAAAGCAAATAATACACTCACATATCTTGATTTTTAATCTGATATCCAGCCTCACTCGGTGAAAGAGCAAGGGCTGACTGCACGCATTCAGCAAGTCAAGGTCACAAGAAGAAGGAACTTGCTGTTTGCTGCATCTCTGCCTCAGCACGGATGGCACTGGACAGTCCAACAAGACTGAGGTAAGGGCTTGGAAAACCACCATGGTTGTGCCTAGGGCAGTGGAAAGCTGGCCTGGGGAACTGGATTCTGTCTCTGCCTCAGTGCCTAATGCCAAGGGAGTCACAAAATCCAAACTTCATGCAGGCAGTCATTAATTGCATCTTCTTTGTTTGCTTAGAGCAGAGCACGGAACACCTGCGCTCTGAACTGTGGAAGCGTGGAGCAATTCCAACGGTGATGGACTCAGCAGAAGCCAACTCCAAAACAAAGAGAGGACGATCCACTGCTGTTTCTTGAAAGTCAGGCCATGAACATCTCAAGTTGGGCATCTAAATTAAATGTCCTTTGTTGACATTATGATTCTGTGCATAATTTTCCTCGGCGCATAATGTCATTTCACCTTATCGGCACATTGTACAGATAAATTCATTAATGTTTTTAAAGTGCTTGGATGCTGCAATAATGAGAGCCACAGAAGTGCTCCCCAGGAAATTAATAACTCTGGCTTCAAAGCTGGCTTTGAATGATGTACAGTTACAGGAAGAAGAGGTGACATAATGAACTACTATGATAAAATAAAATATTGATCCATCTGAGCAGTGTTGACTGAAATCTCTCCATATTTAAGAGAGCTTTGCTTTGTACCCTTAAAAGGGCTTTTAGGTGTAACTTACACAGTTTAAAAACACAAAGAGAAAATCATAAATTTAAAAAAAATTTAAAAAAACAATCCTCCAGAGAACTGGAGCCTTTTCTGTTCTGAGCCCAGACTTTAACCCTTGAGCTGACAACCTGACCTTGCCTTATTGCTAGTCTGGTCCCTACTGCCAGAATCCAGCCCACCTCTTTCTCCTGTGTATTGGTTTCATCCTTTCTTAACATCCCATCCTCTCCTCCTCAGCACCCTTCTGTGCCTTTTCTCTTTTTCTCACCATGTTATCTCCACATATTAATAATCTCTTTGTCCCTTTCCTAGCTTCCCCTCCATGGGGACCATATCCCAGCCCTGTCCTTTCTTAATAATTTCAATACCCAAGGCAATAATTTAGGCCATAGCCACAACCTTTGTATCTCCCTCATCTGAAGCATGCTCCCTACTGACCAAATCCTAGCACAGCTGAACTGCAAAATCTGAAGAAACATACATGGATAAGGATTTTTCAGACCAGAAGGCAGTCCAATGTGGCAGTTTTCCACTAATATGAGAAAAGCTCTAACCTCGACTTCCACTAGAGAAATCTTAGTCTTTGTCCTGCATGGTCCTCTCTCCCCAATAGATTTCACCTTCCTGATCCGTGATATGGAAATTCCACATAATAATACAAGGTACTGTAATGTGGTCAAATATGATTGCCCATCCCCCTGTTTTGTTAATTTCTTTTTCTCTAAGAGACTAAATTATTCTCACTGAAATTTAAAAAATTACAGACTAAAATAGGCATCAGGCAACCTTTACCAGACTCAAGGTTAATAGAGTGCTTGTCTATATTTTTCTGCATTCAGGAAGACTCTGACCCACCAAATCAGCAAGCACTCAAGGCTTTGTAAGGAGACAATTAAACCATCAAGGTGAAGTCCTGTAGATAAATGTGTCTAATTCTTCATATGCTTCACTCCAAATTCTGTGATCAAACTTTCTGGCTTCTGCTGGACCATATACAGAGAGGTGTATTATGATTTGAAGGATTTACCTGAAGCATTCTTTAATTTCCTTCATATTGAAAGAGATGAATGCAAATCCTTAACTGAAATATATTTAAAGAAATCAAGTAAAATAACATATGGAATACTTTTGCAACAAATGCATTAATTGTATGCAAACTGAATTAAGTCTTTTATTAGCATGTAATTGGGAGAAATATTAATACATTATTTTAATTTGAAAAAATCATAAGTTAGAAGCTTTGAAACAGAAAGCTGCATAATAGCAGCTTTAACATTAAGATGTCATTGTAAAAAAGAATGTATATAATGAACTCAGAAAAATAGAAATATAACTGCCTGATCCTTTCCTTGTTTCCTGTACATCTGCATTGGAGTTTGTCTATTGTTATTCAACTAGCTAATCATCATCTTTTGTGTGGTGTGCCTGTGTTTTTACTCCAAGAGGCTAATCTGTGAAGACATCTGTTATTTGGTAGATAATAGGCCATTTCAAGTCTCAAAGCCCTGCAAGGCATTTCTGAAGAAGGAGAAGTAGATACATCTGTTCCCACCAGGTAGGGGTACAACTGAGCATGCTGGAACACAGCAGAACAAAACTTTCACTTGCTATTCACCAGAAGGCTAAGTGCACATGGAACAATGCAAACAAAGAGCAGTTCTGGAGTAGTTTGTTAGGGCTGGGAGTGAGATTGACTTTATATAAACCATTTAATGTTTTCTTGGGAAAACAGTGCATCTCACACCAAAGAACAGTGGTATTTGTCATAGTGATCCTGGATCTATAAATCAGGCATAGTCACAAAGGCAGTGGTCCACTGAATCTGATATTATTTTTTTTGGGAAAAGTCAATATTAGACATTTTGAGGGCAATGTAGATGCTTGATTATTCACTTGGAAAGAAAATCTTGTGCCATTCTTCTCTAATAACTTATCTATATGAACCAGTTCTCTCTGGATTCCAGTGAAAATATACTACGTCTACATTATCCATGAATCAATTGCAGCTTTGAATAATCCTTCTTATCACAGATTCAGGAAAAAAAAAAACAGGACATATTTTTATGTTAGAATGCCTAAGTAACTTAGCACACAGCACCTGAACTGTGCAAGCTTCCATTTCTTAAATCTTCATCACTCTGTCAAGTCTTTCCCATTGTGCTATGAATGCAGATGAGACCCAGATATTCAGATTTATCTTACCTAGGGCTTGTGATGCTTTTACTGACATCTGCTCTGAAAGCAGGCTGGCCATGCAAACAGCACTACAGATGAGAGTAGGAGGACAATTCATGTATGTGAATTTAATGTATTTGCAAGTTCCTTGTATTTACACTTTGGAACTACAGTCTGGTATTTTCAGGGATCCCCAATGAAGGGAGGAATGATGCATTTGATTCCATGTTCTTAGGAGGCTAATGTATTATTTTATGATCTAGACTATATTACAGAATACTATACTAAACTATACTAAAGAATACAGAAAGGATACAGACAGAAGGCTAAAAGATACTAATAACAACTCATGACTTTCTTCAGAGTCTGACACAGCTTGGCCCCTGATTGGCCAATATTTCAAAATAATTCACAGCAGAAATCAATGAACAATCACCTGTTGGTAAACACTGTCCAAACCACATTCCAAAGCAGCAAAACACAGGAGAAGCAAAACAGATAATTATTGTTTTCATTTTTCTCTGAGGCTTCTCAACTTCCCAGAAGAAGAATCCTGGGCAAAGAGATTTTTCAGAAAATATGATGGTGACACTGCACTAGCCACAAACTGCAAATTCAAGGAGTAATGTGATTTCTTACTTCACCTACTTGCGCATTTTGGAGAATCATTGCTTACACAAGACTTAAAGTTTTGGCTTGTTTTTTGACTGCCTCAGCTCACAGACCTAGAATACTGCAGTGATAGCAGAGTTGATGCAGTGTTGCCCCAACCTCTGATTTGTCAACTGCAGAAATATTAAGCTGAGGAGTGACATATGATGTTGACCCTTTCTGATGCTGTGTACAACTGAAAGTGTTGTTCAGTGAGATGAGTTAGATATTTTTCACACCTCAATTTTTCTTTCTTTTATTGAGGTTTCAGATATTTGACCACTCTTCTTGGATGGAAAAATGGCCTTTCAACTCTTTTCTCAGAAAAATAAGGCTCCTTCCAGTGTGATGGTTAAGCTAGTCATCCACAGCCTAGATAAGTACTTAAACCATCATTCTGCTGAGTCCTCTAACATAAGGCTTCCTTCCCTGCCCTCCTAGATCTGTTTTTCCATTTTGTATAAATAAGACACAAACCCTAAGTCTCCTTTATGTAAAGAGAATGCCCTGAAATCTCCACTAAATGGAAAGATGAGTTTCTTTGTCTCTCTCTCTGGCCATGAGCACCAAACTATTTCTTCGAGACAAAACAGCCATAGCAGGACTAAGATGCACAGATTGACTGCAGCCTGTTAACTTACACTTTAGGTGAAAGAATAAAATGACACACATAGATTTAAAGCTCAGATAGTTATTTCCTCTCTCTATTTCTTGACTGAGACATCTATGTATCAACATTAACAGCCTGAGATTTGTGTATGCTCATTTTATCAGAGATATTAAGCACAGGGATGCAAAACCGCTGAGCTAATTCTTGTGTTGAGAATATTTTGGCTACAGCAAGAATCAAGAAAGACCACAGATGCTGCAAATGATTAGCAGGTGCCCTGAAAGCCTCCCTGTGTGATGGAATGATTCCAGTCAATGTCACAGTGTGCTTTCACCTTTAATATATGCCATAAAAGCATCCTGAATGCACATTCAGTCTGTTTCTCCACATGAAGGGCAGGGTTTCAAACATCCTAAAGGTCTGGGAATGGCAGAAGCTGTTGCTCCTAGACACCATCTACATACATAGAAGTACCTCCCCAAGGAGCCAAGAGCTGCAAGACATATTCACCCCACACATCAGTGTTACAGCTACACAGCCTTTTGCAGATAAGCACAGACATATTTTACTGACATTGTGAGCTGGCTGAAGGCAGGAGCCACACAGTGTGGCACTATGCTCTAGGGAATAAATCCAGCCTCCTGAGAGAGCTTACTGGATCAAGCACAGCTAAGGTACCTACAGGGCTTCCCATTCACTGGGGAAGTCAAGATCAAAGTGAGCTCACACTGGTCTGCAAAACTCCATCAAAGGACAATGAATAGGCAGGAAATTCTACTCCTGGTAAGAGATTTCTCTGTAAAACATGAAGTAATAGCTCTATGTGCAAAATAGATCCTGGAAGAACTGAATTATACATTTATGGCATGAAATGTTCTGCTGATGAAGAAGGAAACATTGGAAATGTACTTATAACAAAAAAGGTCATTATTAATGATATAAAACACAATATATCACACATAAGTTTCCCAGCAATGGTGCAAATATGGTTTATACAGTTGTGACCTCATCAGTGGCTATTCCTCTCTACCAATGCAGGATCCCTGCCCATTAATTCTTGCTTTGCAAGACTCCAGATATTTTCTCCAGGTGTCTGGAAGAACTATTATTCTGTTTAATGGCAGATTTGAGGCAAGGCCCATCTTTGGGAACCTTCTGTAAGCCATTTACATAAGCCTCTTTCTAATAAAGTTGGGACAAGGTTCTGTATTAAAATAGGATGGGACACTAACCACAGGTTAGTGCAAAATCAGATCTGGGAACTTGAGCAGGGTCAGAAATCAAACAAACCCCAAGTTTCTCTTCCAAGTGGGTATTGCAGTGGAACACATGGATGAGATTCCTCCCCATGACATCTCTAGAACAACTGAATGTAAAATAATGCCACTCAGTCCTTGACACAGCACTGCCAAAGAGATGCTAGCACTGAAGTACATTCAGGGATAAAGCTGATCAAAGAGCTGGTAAAATTATCTACAAAGAACAGTTTTAACAGACAGTGGATAAACAGTTTATGGACAGTCTATGTACATGAAGTACAGAGATGGTGGAAACAAGGAAGAATCAAGACAAATTAAAAAAGGAAAGTATAGAGAAAATACCATACAGGATTTCACAGCACCCAGATACACTCTGTTATGGAACAGTTTTGTAAGACAAGTGGGGTGAGTAGAGCCAGCACATTATAAAACAGATAGGCAAAACATTTGGAAACATATTGCCAGTCAGAATTACTCCACAGGAATTTGGTGCCTGAACAGCCCATGTGTCTCTGCAGCTTCCATTCTTCTATCTGATCACAATCAGTTCAGCTCTGCACTTGCTTTTCCGTCCACAAGAAATATTAAAATGAAATCTGGAGACACAGCTTGAAATTGCAAACAATGATCAATTAGCATCTCTCACCATACAATTTATTACCTTTCTTTTTCATGGCCTTTGCCATGCCCTTAAGTGCCACACTGATTTACTGCACTGCTCTGCTTAATTATCTCTAGTGCTTCATTTCAGAAGCAATACTATTCTTAGCTGTTTCTTTACTGGTAGTATTGCATTTTGAGAGCCAATTCCATCACCAGTTTCAAAGCTATAGCAGCAAGACCAGACCTGCAGTTTAGAAACAAGGGATACCTTTCAAGTATTTAGCAAAGAAGAAGCTGCTGCAAAATACAGAAAACAAATTCCAAAGCTACACCAACAGGCCTGAGAAAAGTAAAGCTAGAAAGAGCCACGTCCTCTCTGGAAAAAATGTTGTCTTGTCTCACCCTCAGTCTTGAGGGTGAGACAAGACAACATTCAGACACCTGGGAAATTAATATTTTTCTGAGAGTTCTTGACTCGATTACAGCATCCTGCAAAGAGGCTTTCACTATCCCATCTAGGAGCACAGGAACACACAGACTGGCACATATGAGGACATGGGGACAGCCAGCTGGGAACACATGCTAAGTGGAAATCAGAAGACAGTCAATAAATAGGAGAGATTTTAGACTACAGTAGTGTAAAAAAAACCAAGAACCCTTAATTTTTAAAATGAAGCTCAGTGTGTCTGACAGAGGGTAGTTGATTCAGCAGTTCAGACAGAAGGGGACTGGATTCCAGGTCTGCTCCTGGAATTTCTCTGCTCTTGGAAAGGCTGTTTTGTTAGGGCCAAGCCAAATGACAATGACTCTGTCATTTCACTATTCATGCTCCTACTAAAGAGTACTTCACAGTATGTGAAACATGTGAAAACTACATGATTTAAAAGTGGAATAGAAAGACACAAATACCTAACTTCTACTAATAAAAGCAGGGTGCATGTTCAATGAGAGAGAGATTCCTGCAATCCAAACCCACCACCGACAATAGAATGTGGACTCAACAATAGAATGTAGACTCTTGTAGTATTTACTCTTAAAAATCCAACTCAGAACAGAACTGAAAGTTGCAGAAATATCACAAATAATGGTTGAATAGCCTCCCTAGCACACATTCATGCTTAAAAGTCAAGATTTGCCAAAAGGTAACAAAATATTCCTGCAAGACATAACAGGAAAGACCTGTTGTAACAGCAATATGTGATACCACTGAATAAAACTTGCTTTTTTACTACTGGACCTTGCATAAGGAACAGTAACCAAGGTAAGAGGATTTGTGTTTATGGAGAAGAAAAAACATATTAGGTAGCTAACAACAAAACAGCTTTTTAGGAAAATGTGATTTTGTCTACTGTCAGAAGTCATGGCAAATACAATGCCATTTCTTAAATTATTCCTCATTTCCACATTCTTTCTTTTTCGTGCCAGTTGCTGCCCCTATCTCTAACAGGAAAGTGTCAGTGTCAAAAATGAGAGACATAGTATAACTGAAAATAAAAGTTAATTACTGTGGAAATTCAACTCCAGAGCTTTAATTAAAGCCTGACAAATGTATCATGGACCCCAGGCACCAGCATGGAGTACACCCATTACACAGATTACTCCTCTTTCTATGGCCTCCCATGCTAACACAAAGGAAATATCAATCATGCCAGAAAATGGCTTTTCCAAATCAAAGATGCTGGGAATTATTCTATTACCTTTCTCGTACATAATTTTCAGAGCTGCTGAGAGGGATTTTTATGCAAGAAAGCAGCATGTTAGCGTAAATTTTTGCTTAATTGCTAGGTTAATGTTAAATTGCAGCTTTTCTTTTAGGAAAAAATGGCAGCTGATGAACCCCCTCCTATAAACCTAATTTCCTCTGTAACTTCTCAATGTCTAAGGAGGTATGTGAGAGACAAACAGCTTCAAAATGACATGTGATGAAAAGAAGCAGAGGACACTGAGATGCTTGCAGCAATCCTCTCATGGGGAAAACTGCAGCGGACTCCATCTAGAATACTTCAGCAAGCCCATGAATGTTTTTGCTGCCCTCCAACCAGCCTGCTCAGAAGAAATATTCCCACTGGAGTCCCCATTAAGAGTTGTTTGGGATGAGTCACCTAACACAATGTGGACAGTATCATGCTCTTTTTTGGGGTCTAACCTTCCAGCCAGTGGCTGTGAAGGCACTGCTGAAAGAAGGAAAGGATTTCTTTTAGATATACTTTGAAAGAAGGAAAGGTTTTCTTTTAGCTCCACTGCAATTATTTTATCATCTGCTGAGCACTCAGAAGCAATGAACAATGCTGACAAGATAATAGAGTAAGAGAGATGAACATTCTTGCTTTTATTTGCTTAATATTTAAGGCTTGGGTTTTTAGGTGATCAAGAAGTGAAAGCAAAGTGTGCTCAAATCTCAAGAGTTGTTTTCTTACTCCTTCTTCTGCTAAGATATTTAAATAAAGAGGTGTACTTTCTCTTTCAGAGCCCAGGTTCTCCCCCCTTTGATCCTAAAGCAATAATCCCACATTTATAAGATTATTTTTCGTTGCCATGGAAATTGGCAATGTCAGAAATTCAGCATTATCATCCCTGTATAGGCAGGCAAGATGCAGTCCTTTTGAAAGACATATTTTCCAGACACCTCTCCCAACCCCCACCCTCCTACACACAAGAGAGGTCACAACACAAGAAGCAGAAGACAAACATGCCGTGCACAACAACGTTCCCCATACAGGTCAGACTTGCAGTACTTTTAGGACTGTAAGGAAAGATCCATCCCATCCCAGTGCCACAGCAGACTTCACTTGTGGTGCCATGAGCCCCTCATAAAAACTAGAGACAGCAGTTTGCGGTAGTTTGGGATTACAAAATCTTACCCTACAATGTAGTAGTCTAAAATCAGCCACTCCTTTCCCCAGAAAACCCAATTTGAGACTATTAAGAGCACTTTGAGATACAGCCTCTTTGTTCTTTGCACAGGCACCAAACAGCACCACAATCTGTGAAGTGGGGCTCCAGTGTTTCACAATCTTCCCACTCATCCTGCAGTGAGACACTACTTACCAACACTGACTGGCAGGCATCTCAGGCTTTAGTAAATCCACAAAGCCACTCAGGAACAAAGGCACCCCCAGAGCATCCTGCTCTTACGTCTTGCATGTGCTGGTGGCTGATAAGCTATAGCACCCACAGAAAATCTGAAGTTGTTCCTCAGTAAAGTAATGGTCTAAACACCTTATTTTGCCTGCAAATTTACTCTTGGGTCTTAAGAGTTGTTGTTATGCAGAGAAAGGACAAAAAAACAAGATTCAGGAAATTGCATTTTCATGCAATCTTTGAATCTGAAAAACGTACAGCCAGATCCCAGGCATATCCAATGAGTCTGACTTACAGTCTTATAGGAATCAGTAAAAGAATTTGCACACAGCTCCCCAAGATTGCCCCACAGCATTCAGATCAATTCCCTGTTCTGATAAGTTCCCTTCTTCACAGCGATCCAAGTGCTTGTGCCAGGACGGGTGATAGAACTCAATTCCTTCTCCCAGTACTTTTGCATTAAATCCTTAATGCATTCCCCTCTCAGGCTCATCATGGTGTGAATAAAGTAACAATCACACAACAACATTGTCTACATATTTTTGATTATAACTCTCTTTTAATAACAAGATATCCCAAGAGGACAGCAACAGGAACCAAGGGATTTCAAAATCCCTGCAATACAACATCCAAGTAACAAAGCAGGTTTCTTTACTCTCCTTTGCTATTCTCTCAGGCCTGACCTAGAGAGACCAAGAGGTGTAAAACTCCTTATCTCTTCAGTCCTTAGATGCATTTATGAGACAGGCCAAGGTTTCAAGCCAACTGTGATGATGACTTATGATGTGGACATCTGTTTGCTGAGACTGGCACATTTGTTCCTTTACAAATGAAAGGGATGAGAGGAAGACAGTTTGTAATCATCTTTATGGATTTATTTAACAGTAAAACTCAAAAAAATCAAACTTACACAATCTACATTCAGCTTTTTAATTTTGGTGGTACAAAAAATGTTTTAGTTACAGAGAATTTCTCTCTTGAAGCAGGAAACAGTTTCTCGACCAAGCTTCCTATTATTTCATTCTTTAGCAAAACAGAATTAATTTTGTAGCACATATCTGAAGGGTAAACAGGGAGCTATGCTGAGTAACAATTCATATTTATGATTCTATTTATGTATTAATATCATACTTATCCCAGTTTTCTGACCATTAGCCATGAGCACTCATGAAAAAGGACCTGTCCCCCTTATATTACAGGAGTAAATTGTACCTGGCTCATGTAGTTGCTTTAAGCCAGATATCAGTGTAGAGGTGATGCTTACAATTGATGGGATACATACACAGATTTACTTTTCTCCCTCACAATTTTCTTATTTACTTGCATGTTTATTTCTTGCTGCTCTTTCAAGAAAGATGCAATCTCCAGTTCAATTTACTGAACAGCAGTTAAGAAACCTGCAGTTAAGAGTTCATGTAGAATGACCACAGACCACCTACAGCAGCTACAGAAAATGGGCTTTATCACCAAAGTGCACCCATTTGTCCAACTAAACAGATATTACCATTCACCAGCAACAGAAGACAAACTCATGTTCTCCTCTACAACCCCCACTGGGATCAATTCTACTGAGTTATTAAGAGTGCCACAGAATTTCTCTGCCCATATGGACAGACACAGAAGTGAAGAACTCTACACTGCTGCCACACTGCTTAGCCTCCTCCTCTGTGGACTAGGTGCAGATCTGCTCATCACACATCAGAAAAAACAATATCTTTCTCCCTTTTTTAAGGAAAAGCTTTGTTTAGTAAAGCAAACGCCCCGTGTACCTGAGGTTGTCAAACCAGAGGTATTCCCAAGGGCTGAAATCACAAGATGTAAAGAATTTATTTGAAGAGGCCAAATTGCTTTCCTGAAATAAAAAGACCCCTAATACTCAGAGAAGACACATTTGTCTGTGTTTACAAACAAGGCTCCAGCCAAGCTGTGATACCTGAACACGAATACACTGTAATTCTGACAAGAGATAGAAAGATTAATGTTCTTTAAGTCCAGAGGGAAATCCCTCCAGACATTGTTTCTAAAAGCTTAGAAATCAGCTTGTTTTTTTCCCTGTGGTTGCTGCTATTCCTTAGCAACAAAGCCAGTCTGCTGAACATGGCTCTGCTCTAACACATTCCAGAAATAACTCCCAGGGCTGGCATTGTTTGGACTAACAGGGGAAAATTAATCGGGTCATTTGCTGTGTGCTAGGGCTCTCCACCTGCTGACCACCTGCACGTCCCCAGGACAATCCAAGGAATACCCACATGCCCCCACAGTGAGTGTGTGTGTGCCTAAACATATAGACATGTATCTGATGAGTATTTCTAAGAGGAGATTTTCACAGCTCTTATGTGGGGGATGGAGAGAAAGATGGAGGAGGACAAAACAAAGGCTTTCTTTTGTCTCTAACAGAAGACAATAAGAGTTCTACCGAAGCCCCAAGTGCCTTCCCCACCCACCCAAGAGTGCCACAGTGGCCAGGAGGAAGCTATGTCCTTGTCCTCCAGACAGCAAAAGAACAACCCTTTGTCCCAAACTGCAAACTTCACTCCCCACAAATGGACACAATGCAGAGAGCAGCTTCTGTTTCCACATCCCTTCATCTTCGCAAAAAGTGGACACAGCAGCTTCCAAACCTCTGTGCTAATGCAAAAGCTCCCTTGTGGCGGTAGGGAGTGTTTAGAGACTTTGTTTCTCACTTTTCAGGGCTTGCCAGTGAGATGGGTTTGCAGACCAGCACATCCAGCACATACTACAGAATCCAATATTTTCCTTCTGAATGACACATCACTTAAATAAAGGGTTCCTTGCAATTTATCATAAAGGGCAGGATTTTTTTTTTTATGTTAAGAAAATTGCAAACACTTTAAATATTTTTCTGTTCTACGCTGGGGTAAGGAATTTACACTTAAAATTGTACTGGACAAAAAAGAAGGGAAAAAAAAAAAAAACCAAAGAAACCCACAAAACCAAAAGCCCTAAACAAAACCTCAGCTAGTATCTAGAAAAGTACAAGCTCAAATTGTTGCTTTGTCTGATTCAACCAGGGACTTGAATCCATAGCTCCAGCTTCTCACATGAGTGTCTACAGCAAGAGGGAATTACATACCCTGGAGAGGGACATTGTTTAACATTGGACCTGACAAACAGAGATTAGGTGAAATGGCTATGTATTTTAGTAAAACAACACTTTCCCTTCAATGCAAAAGTATTTTCTGACAAAATAGATTGCATTTTGAACATTGAGGCTTGCTGTAATTCATATCTAAGGGGTCCAAGCTCGGTGCCAACGGGAGTAAAGACTGCACAACACTTCATATGCACAGACAAAATGACATCAGTGGCAAATGCTCTGCCATGAAGTAAATGCATGCTAACCATAATGCTACACTAACTAAGTGGAGCATGGACAAAAATGAACAAAACATGAACAAAAATTCAAGAGAACATAGCCAGGCCCTGTTAAGTAGTGCTTCATCAGTTCTAGATAGTGGCACAACCTGAGGATTTTCTCTGCTTTCAATGCCGTCTGTGCTGCTGCTACCATGCTACCATTACACTGAATTCAACGTCAAAAAAGAAGGAAAGAGGGAAGAAAATTTAACAGATTTTAACTTATTTTGATTTGTTTTTTAAAGGCATGGGATGAATTGTTTTCTCTCACCCTCAGCCCAACAAAAATGGCTGGAAAGCAGAGAGAAGCATAAATCACACCTATGAAAACTTCAATACACCTGCCACTACCAGCCAGAAGATTTTCTTTCTGCTCTGACTCACAAGGTGCCTCAAGGTGCAATCCAGCCTACTGCACATAAACACCTTCATTTTGAATTTTACACATTTCCCTCTTCATAACAGAGCTCAATACTTCAGTACCAATGAACTGAGCACATAAGTAAACTTGGGTTTGTAAAAATGATGGAGCCTTTCCAAGGTGCTTCACACCACGCCTCAGGTGTGCTCAGTGGGCTGTGACGCACACCAAGAGCCAAGTTGCTGCGTGCTGTTGTATATTTTACATACCCTGCAGTTCTTCATCCCTGACACAACAGTCTCTGGGGTGATGGTGCCTGCAGGGGAGAGGAACACAGCTAAAACACAGAGCAGCATGGTGGGGGCCCACACTCAGGCGCACCCAAAATTGTGGCAGCCATGAACCATTTAACAAAAAAATCATCTTTAAGACAGCTGTTAGAAGTCTCCTCTTTTGACACCCTTAATTACCAAGACTTGCTCTATTCACACACAAATTATATGTAAAAATCTGACTTTCAACTTTTAATCAGCAGTAGAAGATAGAGTTATATTTGTTACAGCATATTGTACTTTCTGTCAATATTTATTTACTCCCACTGTTTTAAAACAGCCAGTTGACATCTAGCAATGTTAAATGCATTTTTGCATTTAACATTTAACAAACCAAACCAACAAAGGAGAAAAGATTCAGGCATCTCTTTGGAAGAAAAGACACAGTAAAATAGAATATCAGATGTTTGTTCAAAATAAACATATGTCTACTGAGGTCAGTGACGCCAAAGTGACTCCTAAACATCCTGGAAATCCTCCCCAGTATTTATACCCATTAAAAAGGGGTCAGGAAAGGGATGGAAAGGAGAGAAGAAGGAAGATACAGAAGTGTTTTTTATTTAAAGAGCTGAAAAAAATTCCACCAAGAACTTAACCTTTTGGTGACATTTTCTTAATTGAAGCTTTGCCAGTTAGTACCAAAAGGGTAAAAACAGCAATGGTGAAAGAACCATTTATATACTTGTATCACATGGAGGGTTATTAACATAAGTAGCATTAACATCTCCTAAAGCCTACTTTTGTGTTCTGATGATTTACTCCTTGGCTTGTGTATTTAACTAAGCCAGGGCTCAGCACTGCCCTCCCAGTGACTCAAAGTCACAGCTCTGTAAACTGGACAGCTTGCTGCCCTAATCTGTGCTATTTTTCACACTTGTGCTAATTACCGAAATAAACACAATTATATGTCAGGGAACTATAAAGAATGCAGTGTATCAACTTATTCCTTACTAATACAGGATTTGTAGGGGTTTTTTATTTGCTTCAACTGATTTAGAGATTCCTGAGATGAAATTCAGGTTCTTCAACAACTTATACAAGGAGAAATGTAATTCCTTCAAATGAATATGATGGGTTTTCAATGAAAATCAGTATTTTGCTTAACTGATCCTCTTCAGTAACACTAAACTACAATACACACTAGCATAGAATCTTAGAAGGTTTGATACTATCAAATTACCGAGTACATTAAATGCTAAAAAGCTAGCAATAGATCAAAATGACCCTAAATGTTTTATTTTCTTTTTCATGTAACTGAACTCGGGTTGTGCTCCAAATAATTTCTCCAAAGCTCCAATATATATCCAGAGGAGCTTGAGGTCAAATTTTGCCACTTACAAGATCTCTGGTATAATTGTCATTGACTTCAGGAGGGTCAGATTTTGGATTTACAGGATTTTTGGGTATAAAAAACTATTTCTGTTTCCAATGAAATCAATAGGGAACGTACTTATGGTAGACTTGGGCTTTAAATTTGAATCAGATCATTAAATGCACATCACAACAAGAAAGAAAGGATTATCCCTCCTTTTTCCATTCTATGAGTAATAGCAACTGAGGTCATGAAAATCTGACCTGTCTGAAATATGTCTTTTGGGGGTGATTTCAATAAAGAATGGATTATTACAACCCACCACTTTCTTTCATAATCTAAGGAGACAATCAGAAATCAACAAGCATCTCAGCTTTCTTCTTGAAGGATGGCTACTAAAATTCCCAGCATATTTATTAGAAATGGAAAGCTAGTGCTGTCAATTTGAGAAAATGGATCAAGGGCTTAACAGGTTACACTTAACCTGGAATTCAAGAGCCATGAAAATGTCTAAACTGAACACAAAGGAGATTTTAAAACTAATGGAAATGTAATCAGTTCTTTTTTTTATCCTCTAGGATTCTGTTATATTGCTCCAGACTGCTCCTGCTATCTCCTGTCTCAGAAGCTCAATCTTCTCATGCAAAGGCTTTGATCTACATGTTCTTTGCTAAGTAGTTTCAAGTATTAAAGAATTAATAACCATGCAGTGTATTTGCTCTTGCCTAATTCTGCATGCCGCATGGTTCTTCAGAAAATCAAACATTATCTGTCAGACAAATGGCACCACGGTTATTTGGAACATTTGATTTGGCAGTTTTCTAGCAATTCAGTTGTATTTTCAATTATGGTAATGTAATACTGAAAACATTGGCATTGTTTGGCTACCACAGACAGTTTTCTTGTACAGCATGAAAGAAACAGGCCCACCCAGTTCTCCTGGCAAGAGTGAACTGGGCTGGTTACTACCCAAGCCCACACAGTGGGAATAAGCTGCAACTTCACTCTTTTGTTCAGCCGCTGCGGGGCATCCTTTGAACTTCCCCAGCCTCCATACAAAGTGTGTTCTGTTGATCATTTAACAACTATATAACTACAATAAACTGTCCTATTTCATCCAGACAGTAATAATAATAAATATTGCTACACAGGAAGTATTTGTATGCTGTGCTTTATTCAGCAAATTTTAATTCACAGTTTGTAAAATGAAGTAGTCACAATTGTTCTTCTATTCCTCAACACATCCAGTAGTGGCATTTCATAACAGCACAGAGGAAGTTAAATGATTAAGTGCAGTTCATACAGATCATCCATCTTCAAAGGACCAGGGTTATGGTAGGATATAGGAGGCATTCCTCCCTGGGCAGCTGGGAATTTTCTGATGTCTGAAGTCATCTCACCCTGCCCTGTTGTGACTACTCAGGGGCTGATGAGAAAATCACCATCACCACCTCCATCAGGAGAGGTTTTGAATATGGAGTCTCCTACTTGGGAGTAGAGATGCATGAAGGCTTGAGCTGAACTCCATGGAATGAGTTACTCTACATAGCTCAGTAGTTCCAGGCTACTGGAAGCAAGTAGTGTAGCCCAACTGGAGTAGTTTTTTATTACAATATTGCCAAAGATCCAGCAACCACATCCTATATGTTTCAGAATGGCTTACTTGGGATTAGCTTTGCTTTAGTGCCCCATGGATTGAATAAGAGAAATTTGCAAACAGAGCTGCAGCTTCTGGTTTAGTTTTGTCCTAAACCAGTCCAGTTCACAAGCACTAGGACTGCTGTGAATGAAAGCATAAGAAGTGCAGACAACAGGAGGGACTCTCTAAACAAAACTTGATGCAGATCCTCTACTGTCTACCTTTCTTTTTCAATGGGGCTGATCACTGAAAACACAGATGTGCAGTCACAACGGAAGCAGACCCAAGAAAGATGTTTTTAGCTGGGTTAGAATTGATGGGTTTTCAACTTCTGCCTCAACAGAGGTAAGGTTGCTGAGTTTGTGCAATGACTGAGGCTTCCAGGTATACCATGAAAATGGAAATTTTCCCCAAATTTACTCTTTATGTCCCCCCCTAACCATAAATAAACTGAGGTAATTGTACTAGCTATTGAGCAGAGAGCTGTAGAGCCTGCCAAGCAGGCGACCCAGCATGCAGTGATTGCTGCCGCTGGCTACGGAATAGCTGCAGCTGTTTCTCTCCTTTATTTTTCAGTCATAGCTGAGGGACATATACAGTGCTCACAATGTTCTCTACTATGGGGGAAAAGAAAATAAATTCCTGTCATGTTCAAAGGATGAAAAGCAGAATGCATAAGAACAAATAAGGGAAAGAGCTACTTTAATGTAGTCTTTGAATTTCTTACGCTAAAGCAGTATGCCCTATCCTGCAGCTCTTGATATCCTTGCTAAAGCCACTAACACAAGAACAAGAAGTCTGGGCCTCAGGATATCTATGCAATTAAATACAAACTTTCAAAAACACTGTTGCAGAGGACACCAGGAGGAATGGTTAATAGCACAGCAGAGCCACATGGATGATGCAAAAAACCCTGCTATTTAACTGCCTGATCACAACTCACTGTGGCATGAATCCACTGCTAAATGCCTGGATTTTCTCTGCCAGCCACTCTATCTAATAGTTATCCTTGACCTTTACGTATCAAAATGCTTGCTAGTTTACTGACTCCTCTCCATGTTAACTTCAAAGCTCTCAAAGGTAAAACTCCTTTCCAAAGAAGCTAGCAGGGATATTTTTACTTCTGAAAATATTCTCTCCTCTTATTAAGTGACAATTAAGTTGCAGAAAAATCCCACTGATGTAACAGCAGTGTTGCCTGAACTGACATTCTGAAGAGTATCAACTCACTAGGCCACTGCCCGCATTTGCTATATTTAAAGAGAGAAAGTGCACTTATCCCATGTAAAATTACAGCTTCTCCATAAGACTTTCTGTCATCCAAAGGATTTCTGAGTAGCATCAAAAACTGCATGCTCATAGGACACCATTTTTCACAGTAATCCCATTAAAGCTGAATTTGGCACTCCTCTTTAGGTCTTTCCTGATGGTCACCATAATTCAGTCATTCAACTACAGCTGACATGCCTGCAACACTTAGTTCTTGCCTTGTCTCAGACAAACACACTGTAATGTCTAAAAAAACTGCACTGTTGCTTTCTTCTTAGAGACCACTGTCAAGAAGAGGACGCATCAAGCCAACCAGAGTCAGACTCATTGTGAGGAAAGCAGACTCATTGTATGTTAAAAAAGGTCCAACTTGATAGCTGTTTTCAACTGCCCCTTTAATGCATCCTGCTCCCAGTGCCAGAGAACAAAAACATCCACAGCACCAGAGCTTTATTAAAGTAGTGTGCTGCTCCAGGACTTAAGGAATCAGAGTAACAAAATCACTCACATCCTGCAACTTTTGTGAAGCTGAGAGAGACTGACTGTTCTTCACAGCCAGGTCCTGCCTGCAATACTCGAGCATTCTGTCAGGGAATGCTCCTCTCTGGCAAACCATCTAACACTGGCACAATACAGCTTTCCATGCCATATCTTCAACCTGGGCACGTGAACTAGCACTATAAATTTTTTCACTCTGCTCCAGCTACTATTCCATCATAATTTACTGAAGAGGTCTCAAATTTAATTGTGGTATTTCTGGGGTTCCCCAGACAGAGGAGGAATGAAGGAATCTGAGTCCATGTTCTTAGAAGGCTAATTTATAATTTTATGATACTATATTATATAAAGAGTACTATAACAAAACTATACTAAAGAATAGAGAAAGGATACAGACAGAAGACTGGAAGATATTAAGGAAAACTCGTGACTCCTTCCAGAGTCCCTACACAGCTTGACGGTGATTGGTCATTAACTAAAAACAATTCACATGAAACCAATGAAACAAGCACCCGTTGGTAAACACTGTCCAAACCACATTCCAAAGCAGCAAAACACAGGAGAAGCAAAACAGATAATTATTGTTTTCCTTTTTCTCTGAGGCTTCTCAGCTTCCCAGGAGAAGAATCCTGTGCAAAGAGATTTTTCAGAAAATATGACAGTGACATTTAATCACCCAAGTCTTGTGCATAAAGGCATAATTTTCAGGTTCTTTTCCTGCAATAAGCTGAGCCCTTCCAACTCCCATTACAGACAAATGTAGTTGAAGGAGCTCCCTAAAAAACAAAATATTCAAATGATAGATCATTATTTCGTATAAATGTTCTGTGTAAAAGAGAAATCAGCTCCTTCTTACAGGTTGGTTTAATGAAATACTGTGAAAAGACAGCCCTTCTTGGTACTTGAGATCTCTCCATTTGGCTTTTTACTGATTTTACAAGGAGAAAAAATAACAAAAATCTTTTGTCTGCCGCTTTTACATGAGTATGCAGGCCATCTCCTAACTTGACAGTCTGATGGCAAGTAAAATCAGCAAGAATGTTAACCATTCACCACTGTTGACAGCAACCAGCCTTGTTAATATGAAGGGAAAAGTCAAAAAGGAGACAAGGCATTTAAATATGATGTTTAAAGGTTCTATCCACACAGAGTAGCACCTTTTAAAAATTATGTTGCTGATATGAAAACACAGAAGAAAAGAACTGGCTGTCAGTTTTCTTCAGTGCCACATGGCTAGGAGACCAGAAGCATGAGAATATTTCCAACTCATGGAAAATATTAATCCTCTCATACATACATTCATATAATTTCAATAAAATAAATATGTAAATAGGCAATACATTAAGTCTTTAGCAGGTACATACAGGTCATCTATTTGAGACCCTCTAGATTTTTCTAGGATTGACTGTGGCCTCAGTCACAAGCTGTAATGCTGGCTCAGGATGCTCCATCTTGTAATTAAAGGCTTAATCTCCTCTTAGTCATCTGGGCAGTTGTAATGAAATATGCCAGTTACTCCCTACTCTTGTTTTGGAAAAATGCCCAGCAGATTACAACAGCAACAAAATTAAATTACCCATTCTGTACGTCCACTTCACAGCACACTCATATTGCCCTTTACCAGTCTTGCATTGAAGCAAGATAAATTAAACCAAAACAGCTTTCCCCATTTTTCAGATTTAGTTACCCTTTAGCAAAAAAAGAAAAGTCTTGCTCAGGACTCGGAATGTCACTTTGCTTTTCTGACATGTTGCTTCACACTTTAGTTGGGACACAGCTTTCTGCAGACTAGGAAGAACACATTTTAGCTGTTACACATTGGTGACAAAGCAATATTAACCACAGACTCTTATGTCATTTAAAAAAAATTAAATAACAAGGGTAGAAAATATTCTCGGAAGCCAGATATCTTTCCCCAAACATACTCTTATACCATCTGGCTTTGACCACACTGCCAGATTCTTTCCTGTCTTTTTCTCCCTCCTGTTTTTCCTTTCCTGCTCCATGTACTGCAGGCACTAGTGACAAGTCCGAGTAATACTGGGATAAAAACAAGGATGAAACAAAATTAAAAAACAGTTCAAAAATTACAAAGTGAGTGAGGAATAGGTAAGCAGCAGCTGTTTGCTGGCTTCTGAAAATATTCAACAACCCAGCTGAACTGAGGGAAGTCAGATCTTACACACACAAACACTTTTACTGGTCTAGGCTAACAAGTTTTCAGTTTTCAGTTTTCACATCCTGCTCCAATGGATCTGGCAAGGTAAAGGGTCCCATCAATACCAAATGCTACAACTGCCTCAACAATGCTCCAGTATCTCTCTGGAGCATTGCAGGGAAGATTCACCTCTTCTTACACTGACCAGAATACAAGTTTTTTGGTACCACTGACAATCCCTGAACAGATATGGGACACAAGTCTCAGTATTCTCAGGCTGAAATTTAGGTGCATATTGAAAATCCATTCTGGATTAACAGAACACATTTGTAACTGCCTTTCTGCCAGTAGCACCAAGAACAGAATTAGTGAACTACAGGTAGCTGGTTTTATTAAGAGAAGTTGAAATACAATCATAATTGCAATAAAAATCTAAATACAAGTGGTATTGATCAAGTCTATTTTTGGAACAAGGGTGTTTGCATTGTTTGTGAACCTGAGAAAGGAGGAGCAGCAGAGCATCTTTCAGTAAGCCCTCCTGGACTGAGTGTAACATCACTATTTTAAGTGACCATTAACTTAATAACCATTTTATTTCTGACACTCTGCATTAAGGACTAAATTATGCTTTTAATTAGCTTAAGAAAAATATGAAATGACACTGTATCATTTGTTCTGGATTTACAAAAGATCAGAAACCATACTGTTCTCTAAACTATTCTGACAGCATATGCATTTATGCAGTAACAGGCTCCTGCAAAGCTCTTTCTCCAAATCCTTCAATTCTTCAGAAGGACAATGTGAGGAGACACTTGGCATGTGTACTCTAATCTAGAATAGCTGCTGTCTCACAGCCCATCCTTTACAAAGTGCCAGTGTGGAAGGAAGTAGATAAAAAGCAGATGGACCCGTATTTCTGCTGTGAGCCGTTCACACGCACAAGTGGGACAGGCTTTTCAGCAACACTCAGCTCACACAAGCCCTGCTGTTAACAAGGAACCAGGCTGCAGAGCTGTAGCAATCAGACATGGACAACACTACACTAAAAACTCCAGTATCACGTTAAAAAGTTGCTCCAGAGCCTCATCTGTTAACAAATATTCATATATTTATTTACATTCCAAGTCTGGTCTTTCTCCTTTTCACAAAGATATTTCAAGCAACTATAGCCAGCACAGTGTTTGCAGAGCAGTTTTAACCAGCAGAACAAAACCCTAGTGTTTACACTCAGATCTTTGCAGATGCTTTTATGTGACAGAGATGCCCAAACTCCATGACTCATTTCTTATAAAAGCAGACAAACATGAATACCCTTGGGAGGATGGGGGAGATGACAGTCATTAAGCAGACATACATCATGATACAGAGACAAAGGGTATGCTTTAATGAGAATGGGAATTACCCTTCCTTTTGTGGGTTTTTATTCCACTCCTGCTCAGCCTCCACCAAAATGACTTCGATGATGTTATTAAAAATCAAGTTCTTGTTATTAAAAAAACAAGTTCTTACAGAAAATGGGCTCAGTATGTCTCAAGGCAGCTATTCTGACTCCTGTAGTAAGGGCCAAATTACCTTGGTACAAATGGCTGCTTCTGCAACCAATAAAAGTGACTGTGGGACTGATGCAACAAACAGCAGTTCTGGAGAAGCTTACAAAAAATTCATGTTTAATTTAGGAATTTGGACAGTGAGTTTGACATTTGATTAAATCTGAATTTCCAAATTAAACAATCTAAAGAGCATTAAATTAACAACAGCATTACATCTTGCCAGTGACACAACAACTCCCAGTGCCTCCCTGGGTGTTGTTAGGCACCAGCAGTTGATCAGAAGTCTTGACAAAGCTCAGAGACAACTCTCTCCAGACTGATTAAATGCAGGTGTTCTTAACATCTGGTTTCCAGAGTCTGCACAAGCCTACCATGCATCACAGCTGAGACTCACTGCACTTCTCTTCTGCAGCTCTTTTTAAATAAGCCCACTGATCACTCCAGATGCAAAGGTGTTCAGCTTCAGTTTTTGACTCCTTACAACCCGCCCCAGCTGAATTTGGCATTTAGCTCATACGCAAGTGTTTGAAAATGTATGCAAGTGCTCACAAAGACGGGGTCTAGCAGCAGATGTCCAGTGTTCCAAATGATAGGATGCTCAGGCTGGAGCAGGGAAAGCCAGCAGACAGGTGTTCCCACTCCTCCTGCTGCCAAGTCTGCCCCATTAAGGAAACCAGGCTGAAGGCCATCAGTGCAACAGTCAAAACTTAATCACCAAATGTGTCTCTGTTCTAAATACCTCTCACCAGCTGGTTACTACTTATCCCCTGATGGTGTCTGGGCACATTCCCTCCAAAAAAGCAATCAAGCCCTTCTGATGTGGTGTGAAAAGCCAAGTCTGTTCCTTCCTCAAAAAGTTCACAGAGCACCAAACAGAAAAAACTCAAAACTCCCCATGCTGGGCTGGGGAAACCCCACAATCAGGGCTGATCTTTTGCTTTTGTCATTAGGAATTTTTTCCAGTGAAGCAGAGGCAACATTACCCTTCTCATCTGCTCCTGACATGACATCACACTAAATTCTTCACTACTGGGTGCAGTTCCATGGATCCAGTGGAAAATGTAGTCCAAATCAGGATTTTTTGTGGTCCTGCTACTGCTTCTGCATAGGTGTTTTCTGACTCATAACCAAAGGATGGGTTAAGAATAAATAAACCATGTTTTATCAGCTTCTTCAAAACCAAAAAGGTTTGTGTTTGGGTTTTTTTGGTTTTTTTATGGTTAGGATTGAACATTTTAAAGGTCTTTCTCATGTAAAGGATTCTATGATTCTGTTTTTTAAGAGAACTTATGGATTTAACAGTGCTTTTGTACCTCCCCTGTTGGAGTCCTTGCCTCTAAGGAAAAATACCTAGGCTTGGGTTCAATTTAAAAATAATTATTTGAGTCTGCTGCATATTTCAGGGAGGGACTTTGCTGAAAACATTCAGTCCTGAGTTAGGGAACAGTCACTGCCAGCACAGGAATGCAGAAAAGTGATCCAGGAGTGTAAACAGCAAACCTTGGTCACAACTTTTGTTACCGGGAACTTAACACATACTTCACCTTTTTTGTTCCTTCTTATCCAAGCATCCAGATTAACCCTGAGTGCTAAAAGGAGATATTCCAACTGTGAAGTAGTGCTCTGAGTTAAGTAGAAGCAATTTTTACATTTTAGCACTGTCACTAAAATATCTGTAAATTATTTAGAGGGGAAAAAAGAAAAGCTAATTTATTTGTATGATCTCTGTTTACTTTTTGTGCCTTCCCCACTTGGTACAGTGCTTTTTTCTCATCTATCAGAAGAATGTTACTTAGCATCCAGGCTATGGGAGATATGCTTGAATTTTGTTTAAAAATCACAAAGCAGGAGGATTGTCTTTTTATCAGAGTAGTGTACTGGGACTCAAGAAATCTCAGCTCACTCCCCACTCTAACAGAAATTCTCTTTTTGACGTTTGGCAAAATGCTTTATTTCTCCACACTTCTGAAAACAGTGTTACTGTTCCGTTATCCTGTGTCAATAGTGAAACCCCGTCTGAAAAAGAGAGATACCATTTCCTTTTGTTACCCATCTTCTTGCCTGATTATACTGCTGTGTCTGCAGGATTGGGACTTTTCCCCACTAAACTGGGGGTTTACATACAGTCTGTGACACAATGGAGCTCTGGGACAGCTCAAAACCTCTATCCACTACTGGACTACTAATACTAATTCAACCTCTAGCACTAAGAAGACAAAACTACTGGGGAAAAGTAATCTTGGAGTGAAAGCTCCAAAATCAAGTCCTGGAGTCCTCGCCCTGATAAAAACACTTGCTGCTACCAAGATGTCAGGCTTCAGCCTAAATAAGGGAGACATTATTTTATCAACCAAGCTGGTAATGCCTTCTCAGTAATAAATGTAGAGGTGGAACCCAGTCTGGAAATAAATCTGTGACAAAAAAGGGGTGAAAAGCCCTGCCTGACTGACAAATTCAGGTTTTCCATTATTCACACCAGAGGATTCCATATGAAGGGAACTGCAAAGGAGGGAGCCTAATTTATCCTACATTAAGATTCAAAGTGTTCAGAGATAGACTATCACTGATTTCACTCCACTCCACAAGATATCATTGCCTATGATTTAATTGGCCAATTACTTATCCCTGATGAGAAACTGGTGAGAATGCTGTGCCTCATACGTGAAGCAGTAGTTGTAGTAAAATGTGGATGAAATGTGCAAGTCTGAATCTGCATTTTATCAATCATTTGCAAAGCTGACAGGTTTAATGGGTTTGGAATTGTGAATATATTGGCATTTTGTTATTTGTCACAAACTAATAGAAAGCCCTATTAAAGTTAAGCAGATTTCCTGTCCAGCATAAACAAATGATGAACCATATTCATATTTGCCTCAGGAGGAATAAAACACATACATGAATTCATTAGTTGTTTTTTCTGGCTAATACTTCACACAAAGTGTGGGGAAATTTATTTTTGTAAATGCTCATCTACTTCCCAGTTTTTTTACCCAATGTGTTAAGGGGAATCAAATCTCCCTTAGATTTTGAAGTCAAGAATTAGACAAGATGCTGCCATTTGGAGCACACAACAAGCTCCTGGCCATCACCATTCTCTGGGTGCCCAGCAGTTAAGGAAGAATTTATTGATGACTGAATGAAAAGCCCCAAGAAAGACTGAGAAAAAAATTGAGATCTTTCAAGGAAGAAGATAATGTTTCTGTTCTGAGGTCATTTTCTGTCAAGATGCAGTTCAGATAGAGGTTGTTGCACAGGTACTTTTAGGGTGCGGAAAGGCCTCGTACAGGATCACTGTGCAGGACTAGGCTGGGTGAAGCACAATTTTGCCTCTCCATAAGTGAGAAAAGTGGGTGATAAGAACACCTACAGAGGAGCACTGGAGCACACAATCCCACACATGAACAGTTATGCACTTTAACATACCCTCCTGAGCAATATGTTCACCCAGCATGTGCTGATTCTCTTTATGGTAAAATGTATTATTTGCTTAATCCACTCCAAAACCTTTTGTTCTCATTCCTGTGTCTATCCAATTTATCCCCTTAAGGGATGAGAACATTTCTGTCTCTTATGCTGCACTTTACAATGGCCAAGCAATTCTGGCTCCATTAGGAGTTCACTGCTCACACAGCCTTGGGAGAAGGGCCCCAAGTGACAACTGCATGCAGAACAAGATGAGGCCTCTGCTCCTTGGGCTGTAGGAATCGAGCAGGGGACAATGGATTTCCAATGTCCAGGCAATGCCAAACTAGCATAAGATGCATGCTGTCCTTTGGTCCTTGTTTTTTCCATTGCCTTCTGATGGTGATGGGTTATCTCATTCATGGTGCCTGAATAGGAAAGCATTATCCTTCCTAAATCCAAAGGGAAGGATCTGCATGTACAAGCAGCTTTGCTTTATCACTGAAAGGAATATACCACACTTTGGAATTGAGTGCTCCCAGTAATTCACATCAGTTTCTGGGAGAGCAAAGAAGAAGAACTGGGCCTGTGATTTACCTTATTTTTCAGCTGGCATAGCTGCAAACATTTCCACTCTAGGCAACAAAAAATAATAATCCTTAATATTCTGAGGATTCACAATTTAAACTCAGACATCGTTGATGCTTAGCTCCATCCTGCAGTGCATGATATTTAGGATTTTGCTTGAAACAGGTGATACCATTGGAAATGATTATACAGAGGAGATATTCCAAGGAAAACTGCTAAGAAAGGAGAGCCTTACAGATGTCTTCTAGACAGATGTGCAGAATGTATCAAGTGAAATGAAGCTTTTAGCCATGAACCTTTGGCTTGCTCAGTGCCTGGAGAAGGAATGTCTGAAAACACAAGAGGTGCTAGGTTGGTAGTGATCCTGGTGTGTTTAGAAACAGTCAGCCTCCTCACCATCCTCCTGGACAGACCCTTGGTTGACTGTGCAAGAGTCGTCCCTGGAGATTAACAAACAAGGCCTGCCAACTCAGCTGAAGTGCTAGAGCCCCACTGCACTGGCATCCAGAAAAGACCACTGAGCCACATGACTTCACACAACCCTGGGCTGTGGCAAGTTCACTTCTTTAAATGAGGGAATCTTATTTAAAAGTCCACTGCATTCAGCAGAAGCTCTTAATAAATCTTGATTAGAAAAAAAATAAAATAAAAAAATAATTCAAATGTTGTGCTTATGGGATTTCCACATTATCAAACTATTAAGGTGAAGTGGTGTCTGGGGAGAAGGAAGAATTTCAGAATTGCATCCTGACAGTGCTTTTAAAAATTTCTGCCACTACTGTGCAGGGTATGAATCTTATTACACTTGAGAGTATTCCTGCATATAAATGAAAGCAGAGAGAAATCATTGAGAGGAATCAATGAGCTGAATGGAAGGGGTTTTTTCTTATAATCATGTTCCAATTTTGTGTTTTCTGAAAGTTATTCTTATCTCTTTCTTTCTATTATCCTCAAGTGCCTGAAATTCCCTTTGATGGAAGACAGCTGCATCCTACTACAACTGACAAGTCCTGGAAAAATGCATCTGACAACCATGCTCTGGAAAGATGCATCTGTAATGGCTTCTTTCAGTGCAAAAAGAATCAGTGCAGCAGCTTAAGAGCTCTTGCTCAGCTGCTGCTCTCTGACACTCTGATCTCTGCTTGCAAGGTGATCTAGCCTGAAGGCATGCCAGGGAGGCCTCCAGTCTTGTCAGATCTCATAAACAAAGCAGGACTACAACTGGTCAGCATTTAGGTGGAAAGCTAAATTTTGCAGGAGATAATGTAGAGGCTTCAATAGATGGCAGTCTTACCTCAGAGTCACGACTGAGGAGAGGAAAAAATGTGATATCAAGGGCTGGGGGTGCCATCTGTCAGAGGTGCAAAAATCAGGTACCAGGCTGAAAAAACTCCAAGGTATGTTTAGTAGATCATGACCAGCCATACTCTTGTGGTCTCCCATCTCCTGCTCCAGAGATTGCTTGGCTTATAAAAAATTATCTGTGTATATGAGACCAGAATTTCTCTGTACAAGGCACTGAAGACAGTGTCAGATAGGCAGTAGAGATCACAAGAGCAACACTGAAATATGGATTTTTTAGGTTTCAGCGTTGAATCTTTCTCGAATTAAACAAATAAGAGATGGCTAAGTTGTGACTGTATTCAGAAGGGAGAGAAGCAGAAGAATTTCACTTACAACCCAGTTCAATTTATCATTTTCTTGGGTCTGTGAAAAAGCAGTCCTGAGCAGGGAGAAGGTAAAAATTTTCTGCTATTTTATGCATGCCTTGCCTAGCTAGCAGAGATCAACCACCATCAGACATGAGTTGTCTGGACCAACAGCAATATTCTATGCCCAATTTTTAATGCAAAAAGCAATGCAACAAGAATTAATATATCTCTAGTTGTCCTATCTTCACTGGCCATACAAAAAGGCATCATTATACCAAAGGTTCAAGGCATCTATCCATGCCCACATGGGGGAAAATAGTACATAACCCTTTTCAATCATCTGGTCCTAACCATGAACTGACTTTGAGCTGCTGTCCTAAACCTACGTAAATAATTGGATACTTTCCTCATATCAAACTCCAAGCAATCTTAATACTTCTGGATCAGTAGGTCTTCTGATGTGCTTACCAAGGTCTGCAATGTCTGTCTCCCACTATTTTTTTTTTTTGGTCAGAACGCTGTAGGGACTTAATTCCTGCAGTTCCAGCTCAGAGAGACTGGAAAAACTACAAGCTAAGAAGACCTTATGCCACCATTCAACCATAAAACAAGTACCCCTTCTTTTCTGGACCTATCATACAATGTCAACTTCATCTCAAACCATTTTTTTCCCTGACACAGGAAAAATAAAGTGTTGATGTACATGAGTTGACAATTTCATAAATACAATTGTGAACAAGATGCATCTCGAGCAGCTGTGGTGACTTAGCAAAACCATGCATGGGTTTGTATCTTTACTTAGGTATGCAGATATATTAATATGCTTACATGTATGCACAGTATTTTTCTTTTTCAAAATTTGTACACTTAGTTGTTGGGTTCATTTCCATACTTTTCTGAACACAGTGTTCTTTATGTACAAACTCTTTTGCCTTGTTTGCAGAAAAAACAAAGTAACTTTTAAGCAGTAAAAGAGAAAACAAGGCATTGAACAATGATCAATGGAGACAATCTAAAAGATGTAAACAAACATACTTAAAAGGAGCCCTACCAGGTGCAGATAACTATTTCAACCCTTTGAAGAATTTCATCCCATTCCATCACAGGTAAAATTTACTTTACCAAGAAATCAACTATTCTTTGGTACATGCTGCAGAGGGATCTGCACCCAATGAAGAAAAGGCCTCAAGAAGTGGTTTAGTGAAGTTAACTCTTGCCCTTTTGCTAGCAATTTATGACATTCTCTGTATTGCTGACAGAGCACTCAGAAAACAAGTTAACAAAAATATTAGCAAATGGCGCTGGTTAAATGATTGACATATGACTGGCATGAGGAAACACTAAGGAAATACAGAAAACAGCATTCTTGTTCACTTGTGTGGCTAACTGCAAATTTTATGTGCATATTATTATGTCAGGACCCAGCAGGACTAGGGAAGGGGAAGGCTAGGATTCTTAAGTACATAATAGACCTGAAGCGCTACCATCAAAAATAACCCCTTTAACAAAAAAACCTATGATGTACATTTCAAGGGGTTCCAGCGATTTTTATTGATTCATTTCTTACAGAGGCAGAAGATATTTAACCTATTAGCAGGAAGAGAGATGGAAAGAAACACTAACTTCTCAGTCATTACTTTTCAATGCAATAAGTGGATGCAACAGAGCTGGCATGGATTGCAAGGGAAGGCCCTTGACAATGGTATCTGTATAGCTTTAAGACCTGGCATACCTGTGACTGTACATACAATCAAGTTTGATACCCATTCACAAAGAGAACAAAAACTTCTCTACCTATGTTTTCTCCTGAAACAGAAACAACTTCTGTTCTGTGACATTTTTCACTTCTCAATTTTAAATGAACTGCTGTTCCCTCTCTCCTGCTTTTGGTTGGCAATCAGGAGTCATCAATATTCTCCTCCTGTTTTCACTGTAAGTCAACCTTGGTGACCTAGCTGCCTCATAACAAAATCTTGACTGAACAAAGAAACCATTTCTCATCCATTTCACATAATGCAGCACAAATGAAAGCCCTGGAAATGTCTTATTCCTCCATATTGCTTGTCACATCTACCTTTTCAGCAGCATTTCATTTGTCCTCTATCCATTTCCACACAGTAATTTTATTATCCTCCAGACCCAGAAGGGCAGGAACTGGCTGTTATTAAAATGTGAGAACACATTCTGAACTATTTAATGCCCATGGCAACCTGCAAACTCAACTGCAGCAAGTCCACGTCTGGATAAGCAGACCTAAGCAGCAGGGCTCAGTAGGGAAGTGGCACCCAAAGCAAGACCTGCCCTCAGGCACTCATCTCTAAGTCAGTTGAATTCCTGACAACTAGATATGAAATCTTGCTGGACTGTTGGAACAAGTATTGCAAATTTTCATTCAGGAGTTGTAACTTAAACCGATTGCTTATTCTTGGACATGGAAATTCAAGAACATGGGAAAATTTGCTTGCAAAATGCACACAAAATTTCCAGTGGGAAGTAGTTTGAAAGAATCTTGAAGAGTTTCTACACACTGCAAAACCAAGGGTCAAAGAATCTCTATCACTGTTATTCCCACAGTCAGTCGTATTTCTAGCAGAAATAAAAAATTGCTTCTGAAAGTAAGTGAGTACATTTCCTTGCCCCAATTCAGACTTCATGGGGTTCTTTCCAACTTTAAAAAACATCTCCAAACCAACTACTGTGGTATCTAGTTGTGTCCAGCTTGACCTACTCAATTCTTTCCCTTTTTTATTGAAATCTATAACTACATTATTTATCAAATTGTTCCCATGGTCCCAAGAAGAAAAAATGGCATCATATTAACTATGAGAGATGCTCATCTCAGTGCAACATCATACACAATCACCTCTGCAGTTTACATATTTTGAGAAAGCCTATCTTACAAGCCAGTGAAAAGGGTTTACAAGCAGATTAAAGGATAAAACTGCCAAGTGCACTAAAATACATGGTCGATATGCTGCTAACCACAAATCCATAACTGTTTTGCTGATAAAGCATTGCCTACACTGCTGTTTGTTCAGATTGCTCCTTCAGATTCCTCATGACATCATCAGCAAAATGAGGAGTAGCAATTCTGCTATTTCTAAAGAGATGTGTTGGCATGCAGTCATGTCTGTATAACTGATTTTCAAATTTCTCTGTTGAGCTTTGAAGTGATTAAAGGAAACCAGCATGGAATTTCCCCTTTGTGCTTTCTTCAACAAACCTACTTATGGAAAGTGTTTTGATTTACAGTGTAGGTCTTACAGTTTGAGAGATTAATTCCTCCTTCTTCCACCTAGAACCGTGTGCTCAAGAAACACCAGCTGATTACTAGCTGAACCTCTTGCCCAAGGGCAAAATGACCATGCTGGAGGGCTGCTTTGCTCAAAGAGGTTGCAAAACCTCCTTTGGAGGTTTGCAAGGCAAAGCCAAGCCACACTTCAGCTGATCCACTGCTGGCAGTAGCCCCCTTTGAGCTGGAGGCTGGAGCAGGTGATCTCCAGAGGTGCCTGCTAATCACCAATTTATATGGTTCTGTGACTTTGTACTTGGTCAGTGGTTAAGAAGGCACTGCTCCTGGAACGGCTACTTCTAGAGCATTCCTCTCTCAGTGGAGAGCCTTCGGGGATATTCAGAAATGGAAATGCTCTTCATTCAGACTCAAACATAAGTATAAAATAATCAAATTTTAAAAATCACCCCAGAACGTCAATATGCATTTGCTAAAAAATGACAAGAGGTACCTCAAATGCATTGAAGCCAAGCTAAAACAAGAGATTGTTCACCATACTAGTATCTTCTAAAAATTCTAGGCCATTAAGCTGTGGTCTATCTTATGGTTTAGAACTAAACATTCACTTAATCTACAAATATCTACACATGTAATCATCTCAATCTCCAGACAAAAGTAAATATCTAAACATGAATTTAGGCATGAAAATCCCTTCAACTGCACAAAGTCTGCTCAAAAAAGCACCCATATTTTAGTAACTAGTCCCAGCCATCAGAATTTGGTCTATGTTAACCACTCCACCTATCACATAAGCAAAACTTACTAGAAATTACAAAAAAAAACCCCTTCACTTGTAAATAGAATTGAGTATGCAAGTATTATTGTTCAAGGTATGCTCATTACTTGAAGCATAAATCACATTAACAGCAGAGAGACACTTTCATTTCTCTCTGGAGAACAGTCTACTTTAAAAGTCATTGCTTGAAGACAACAGCTGTGCCAAGGCAGCATTTGATATCTAAAGAATTGATTTGAAAGTCTTGTTAGTTGATGGCTGACCATAAAAGCATTCTCTCTGTTGGCTAAAATACTTCCAAACAGGAGGTATTTGGTCTCACCAGATGGGACAAGTGTGCTTTAACACTTAAACATTCTTCATCTGAAGAAATCAAAACAACAGCAATTTCTTTTCCAGTATATACACAATGTCAATTGTTAAAGCTACCTATATTGAGAGCTTTTACCTGCAGTTAGATTAGCTCCCTCTAATAATCCTACATATGTAATTGTGGAGTCTAGTGATTTTCAATCTTTCTGCATTGAAAAGGTGTTTTTCAATGGAGGTGAGCCTGTGTTTCAACCAATTTTAAACCTCCTGAAGTAAACTTTGCTTTGCTCTGTGCTGTAGAACATTTAGGAAGTAGTTCAGTGTTACCCAGGCATCTGTAGTCTGAGCTCCAGGACCACAGTGCTGCCTCCATGAGCCTGCTCATACTGGCACGGGCACGCTCCTGAGCAGGGAAACTTCAAACAGTACTTGAACTCTGTTTTCCCAGTGGAAACAATTTCACAAGCCTTCCTTAGCATACCTCACAGCTATTGAAGATAGTA
This sequence comes from Zonotrichia leucophrys gambelii, assembly GCF_028769735.1. Taxonomy (NCBI): domain Eukaryota; kingdom Metazoa; phylum Chordata; class Aves; order Passeriformes; family Passerellidae; genus Zonotrichia; species Zonotrichia leucophrys. The sequence continues at coordinate 44,759,077 of NC_088171.1, read as the reverse complement.
CTCTCATATCTCTTAATTTTGGGGTTTTTTTAAAAATAAAAGAAAAGCAATTTAAGATTAAATTTATCTGCCTTACTGTATATCTCATGTCTCAGCTTTTTAATATGTACAAGAACCAAAAAGAACATAAGGTTCATTACAAATTTCACATAAAATATTTCATACTTGAAAAAAATATTCTCTACTATGTGCAGAAGTACTTAAAAGATTTTGCCCCAGCTACTTCTACTTAGGCTTGGTTTTAATTCAAAATGTGAACCTCTCATTACATCTTAGTCAGGTGTCTCACCCAGTCCAGGATCTGAAATCAAACCCAGTCAAACACAAATCATTAGTTGTTTCCAAACTGAGGACTCTTCTTTCAATAGTCTCTCCCCTAGAACTGGGAGCACTGAATTAAGTTGAAGGTAAGAAGAACTGCACTCCTTTCACTGCCCCTGGCCAGTAGTACTAAAACAGACACCTTCTTTGCATTTCAAACTTGTGTTCACAGCATGAATGCTGCAGAGCAGACAGGGCACTTTGCTAAGTCAGCTCAAAAAAGGAAGTTTGCTTCAGAAGACATTTGAAGTTCATGCCAAGAAACACTTAAATTTTTACATTTTGTTTTTTTAAAGTACAGCCTAGAAAAAGATAAAAAGGACAAAATTTAATAGGTCTGCAGAAAAGTTACATCCTTTCTTCAGTGAAATTCATGCAAAATCAATTCAAGATTACATGTATTAATGAAAAGGAAAATATAGTAGCAGTCCATTAGGCTATCAAATGAAAGATCAGGTTTTCACAACAATGTCCAATAGCTACCTGCAAAAGTGCTCATGCATTGCTTTACAAGAACAAAAATGTCTTGTACATAGACAAGAAAACATTTGGCTGTGCATCCTGAGAGCTGCTATCTTCTTGTAGGCACCATAATCCAATATACTTGTTCAAATGTGAGTTTGTCTTCTGTAGCCATGAGCATAATTTTACTAGAAAACCTTTATTGTTTGCCAGCCAAATACTAGTGTTGCTCCCAGGGACTACAAGAGAAGTATGTTCTATCCCACCTTTTGACAGAGGGTGGTAATGACAAATGCCTATTTGAAGTTTGCCTTATTTTAGAAGTTGCACTGGATACAATTAGATATAATTAATTCTAATCATATATCATGTTGCTATATAGTTCTGTTAGAACCCCTGCCTTTCATGGCTTGCCATTTTCACAAATTATTACACTAACTTACATATTTGTGAAGTGTGTCTCTAAAAATTATGACACTTGACTTTAAGAAAAAATTGTCCCTGACTCTGTAAAGTTTGATTTTCATCCCATTATTTATTTATGCAGATTTTCTAATCTCATCTAGTCTTTACCATTTATTATTACTCATTCCATGTCTCAGGAAGGCAGAGAGAGCAGACATGAGAGCTCAGTTTAATTTGGTGCCAGCCCAGCCCTTCAAACTCACAACATCAAAAATGAGGCAGTGAGCTGGAAGGAAACCCTTTAAAAACTTCATTATACAGGACAGAAACAGGATCTTAGTCATCGAAAACACCTTAACATTGCACAGAAATTATAGGGCTGGTTTTGGTGGCAGACTTAGATGCTACTGTGTTATTACCTAATCTTAATGTGTTTTGAGCATTAAAATGTGTAGAACTATGCCAAAAAAAGAAAAAAATACCTTCAGAATTTCATTTTTGTTGTTCACCAATTATTAAAAATATACAGAAGAAGCAGAAAAACCACAGAATACAAAGCAAAGTTCTGAAGTACAATATCTACTTCTAAAGATTTTCTCAACAGAACGTGCTTTTCAACTACAGTCAATGTTTAACACAATTTATTCTAATATATTGATTTTTCAGGCCACAGGTGTTGTCCTTTGGACTTCATTCACAGCTGTCTCTTCTTTTTCTTGTAATCAATGCAATGAAAGCTAGTGCAGTATTTATTTTTGCCAACAGTTCACAAAAGTCTGGTTGCCTTTTCCTTTTTTTTTTTTTTTTATTTTGGCAAAAACATTTTATTTCCAGCCTGGCTTCAAGGCTGAATCAAAACTTTTGCCTGTATCTCTCATAACTACTTACTGTATATAAAATAAAAAGCAATCAAGTGTGAATGACGAAAGTAAGGATAATCAAAATTCTGCATTTTTCAAGCATATCATGAGCCTGTTCCAAATAATAGGGATTTACTGCCCTTGCAGAATATTTTTTGATGCCAGCATGCCACAGCTTAAAAATGGGATATGCCTCTCTTAAAAAAAAATATGGCTAAAGTCAATGCACAAGAGTTACATTTTATTTCTTTTCCTCCACTCAGCAATAGGACAACTCTCTAAAACGGGTGTTCACTGCCTCTACAGGTGTCTCTTCCCTTCTTCTTCCTTCTTCGAGCCCCCCAAACATGGCATTAAATTCAACTGTTGGAGCAGGCCCTGCACAACTAGGACATAATTGTACATGTGCATGTGAAACAAAGCTGTTATAAATGTCACTGCAGGACTCCTGGACTCGACTATATTATTGTAATGAGTTCAGTATCAATCAAACATGCTCCTCTTGTCAGAAATAAAGCCTAGGTTCTGACTTTTAAAAATAGCTATTAACGTCAATCATGATTCGCAGTCAATCGCACCAGGAGAGCCGTGGTTGGATCCTGAAAATTATAAATATGACATGACAGATGGTAATTGGAAGCTTTTGTTACTCCTGCAGCAGCAACACCAGCTACTCTGCTGCCAGGATATACAAAGAGAAACACAAGCAAGGCTTTAGGTCAGCATTTCACACCGAGATGAGACACACAGAGCAATGAAGAGCTTCTTGCTGTACAGGAACACGTGAACCTCTAATCCTCAAATCTCCACAAAATTGAGACCTGCATTTCAGATACTGGGTTAGTAAAGCTGTCATGTAGAATTTATGTAAAAAACCCAAAAATCCTATATGATAAGAGATACATATAATAAATCCCCAAAACAGCCTAATATCCCCTGCTAAAAGGGTGTCTACATGGGAAACCAGCACCAGCTGCATCCATGTAAAAATCACTGCGCTCAAATAAGTCAAGGAAACAACTCATTACATCTAGCCTTGTACTTTGTATACCAAGTGTTTATCTTCACTGAAGTGCCTCTGTGAAGGACCAAGACTCAAAAGCTTTCCATCTTTAGACATAAAGCAACAACGCAATTGAAAAAGGGTTTTGCAAAGATGGCCAAACAAAGATGGCCCTGAACAATGTGCTCTGTAAGGCATAAACATGACTGGCAAGCAAGTTAAAGAAAAGAAACACATGCCTAAAAATCACTCTAGCTGCATTATAAAAACATTGAACAGATTTTTGGAACAGGACAATAGTCTAAATTTATGTTTCATCACAGGCTACTGTACATCTACAAAAGAAAGGGTGGGCAGGGACAGTGACTCCTTTCTAGGGGACACATAAAAAACACAGGATCTTGTTACTGAACTGGTGGCAACTAGAGAAACTACCCAAAGTGAGCAGGATACAGAAAGCCTTTCTCTGTTGCAAATCAACATACTGCCCCTGAGAGCAGCCTGGTTGCCAGGCAGTCCTGCAAGGAAAATGTCAGACATCACTGCACTTACCCCTTACAACAACAATGCACCTTGTGAGATACAACTGCATTTCTTCTGGTTCCCCTTTCTCAGATGCTGCCATCTTAGGTGAATGACAAGGTCATTCTCCATCAGGCTGCTGCCTCCGTTCTGCCTCCTCTCACATGACATCATTGCCATCATGAATGTCCCACTAAAATTGGTGCTTGGCTTCTACCCCAGCTGATTCTCTACCCACAGCCTTGCAAATCCAGAAAAGCTCCAAAGAGAAAAAGTAACCATTTGTCAAAGTTTTTCACTCAGCTGCTTGCCTCAGCGGTGTTCCCTTTTTACACTTCCTGGTGAGATAATAGTTTTCACTGTCTGTACTTCTGGGTTATACACTTTTCATTGTGCCTATTGTACAGTGGCTTGTAAAGCTCATAGATATCTAAAAAACCAATCTACAAAGCAGTTTTTGCAGAACTCTGCACATGAAAAATCAGCCTGTTCAGGTCTTGAGGCTTAGCCCTCTCTTAAATTAACAAAGATCTACAATTCATACAGAACTAACACAACGCAGCTTAGAATTCCTCAATGGCGCATCAGATTTTTTTCCTCTCCTTCAGGCCCATGCAGTTGAGCTATATGTCTACCACTCACCCCTGAGTGAGGCATTTCTAGGGCTGCCAATGCCTTTGCTTTTCGCAGTCTCTGAAACTGTGCTAGTTCTCAGTGAGACTTTCTGCCTTGATCTTACAGATCTTGTGCAGAGCACAGCACAAGGTTATAATTCAAGGCAGAGACTGCTCAGTTTTCAAAGTCTTCCAATTAGTGTCCATCATGTGCTCTTATCCTCAAAGGATGCACTCCAACACTGCAGCTGCTTAAGTGTAAATAAACAATTCTTTGTCATTCAGGTGTCCAAATTAATGCTTTCTAGTCATAGGTACAGCAAGCATATAAGCAAAGCTTCCTGGAATAAGAGATGGAACACAGAGATCATTAAAGCAAGAAAAGGTCAGTAAACAACTTGCTTTACCTCAGACAAAACAGGTGAGAACACATAATTCTATTTTCTACATCTGCTTTTTTATCTTCAGTTTTCCATATGAATCCACACCAAGCTTGCCCAGAACTCAGCAAGGGAGAGCACAATCCTATTTCTGAGCAGCACAGCCCATGCAGGAGGACAAGCAAAGGGACAGGGCCTGCAGCCAATGTGACTGAGCAATTTAGCAATTTTTTTGCAGTAAAGCACATCAGAAGCATCGACATTATCAGTCTTTCTTTGAATTCCAAGCCTATTCCAACACATAACTCTGATTAACACTACTCTGTTTGTTTTCCTCTTCACGTAATTTTTTTTTTTTTTTTACTGCTTGAGGAATTTTACAGACAAGGAAAAGAAGAAAGTTTCAACCCTTTGGAATTTCTGGGATGCTAAACACCCCTGGTCAGAGGACTACCTCATAACAAAGATCCATTTGACAACTGTACAAGACCTGCCCTGTAGATTAAACCTTCCAAAGTGCAGTGTGTCCAACACAACGAGACAGAAGCAGAACTCCAGCACACATGCAAGCAATGAATGCCTTGCTGTGCAGTGAGGGCTCAGTAACATTTAGAATGAATGTTTCTTACTGGCTGGTGTGAAACTGATGCACTGAAGATTCATCCCTCTCTGTTTATGCTCTGCTTGTAAAGGTTGAGGAAGAGACTTTGGAGAACATTAACTACTCTGAAAAGGGAAAAATCAGTCATTGGTTTATTCCTAGAAAACATGCTCGTTCATCTAGCTAGAAAGATTATCCAACCTGCTGTATTTGGCATCCCACCTAAAACTAAATTGTGACTGTAAATTCAAGAGGTTACTAGACTAAGTAAGTAAGTAATAAGTAAATAATTTTCCTATTCAAATTAGGTTTGTTTCCACGAAACATACAAATAACTTCCCATCCCAACACTTCAGCTGACATCCCTAAAAAAATTCAATCCACTAGCTAAGACACAATTTGAACAACAGGGGCATTTTTAACATGAAGTAACACATAGTTCAGTATTCAGAGCAAGATTTCTTCAGGCAGCAGCCCAATCCAAACAATTTTCTTTGGTTTTCATTTTGACCAGCTTTCAGATCTCTCCATTCCTGACAGGCTGCAAATAAAATACGACATTTTTCCCAGAGGGACGCTATTCACACAGTATTTCCAGCTTTGCAAGAATAAAGATGTAAAAGGTGCCAAAATAATCAAAAAACCCCTATTCCCACTGACTGTTGGAGAGAGCTGATTTGGCTTCTCTGAAATACAGCAAACTTTCTTTAACACTGCCTTTGGCTGACCATAGTGGAGATGGATATTTAACCATAAGTTTAGTGTAATTCCTCTAAAGGAACAAGGCAAATGCTCATATTTTTCAAGTTATTTGTATTCAGTTCACTATCAAAGCTGAGATCATTCCCAAACCCCACATCTTTAGCAAGATGGATTCGTTTTTCTTGCTACATAAGATTTGGGTATGACATTTCCTTCCCATAAAGTTCTGTGCCACATACATTTTTGTGAGGGGAACCGTAAGAAATGTTATAATTTCATATTGCAGTTTTAACCTATGAGTAATGTGTTTTGTTAAAACAGCTAAACAGGACAAACACTTGAATCCATCTGCTGTGGAAAGTTGCTGTGGATGTGGAATAGGAAGGAAAAGGGGTGATGTCAGTTTGATAACACAGTTGCAAGAAAACATTTTCTATGGGTAGCAAGGGTCATCAATAAAAATCATGGCCATCATACAGCACTCTTACAATATAAATGTGACATCCATGCTGAGATAGGGCTGTTGGGTGTTTAACTGCACCATGAAATATGACATTCCCTAATGTTTTATGTCAGTCAACAATGGCAGGGCCATGTTCATTGTGTGTCTATTTGTTTGGTTGCAATAAAAACATTTGAGATCCACTTCATTATTTAAATTGTACCATTTTCTTGTTTAGAGCTGCAATAAGTTTTAAGATGTGCAGCTGGGCTGTGACTGTCATAGTGGGATTTTCCAATTCTCCTTGGAAAAATCTGCTGTGATGACACGGCTGAATTACAGTCAGCTCTTCATACAGATTTATCTTGCTGGATGCACAATAAGTGAGTAAATATATACATAAACAAATAAGCATTCCAGAAACATGGGGGGGAAAAGGAAAAAGTTGTCTATTAGAAAGTGAATGTATAGCTTGGCAATAGGAGCTGGATAGAAGGACAGGCCAGTGGACAGTTGGTACCTAAAAAATTGAACAGAAATCAGAATCTCAGTCTTCTTGACTCAGAGCCATGCTGATCCACTGGCACAGTTGCCATCAGATATTTATCAGCACACTTCAGAATTGTCTAACCTTGGTGAAAATGGTACTTTACTGTTATTAAGAAGTAAGACAATAATGCAAAGTGTCTTTTTCCAGTGGTAAAGGTTGACACCAATTTTACCAGACTCTACTGAAATCAATTCAGATATGTTATCAGTGACAAAGAGACCAGAGTTTTCTCTTCCTTCATAGAAATTCCTTTGGTATCAAAGCAAAAATTCAAACAAGGGCCAGTTCCTTTTGGATAACAGTTCTCAGGACTTTTGCCAGACTTCTACAAACAAAATAAAAATTAAAAAAATTTCAGCCTAAGAATAACAAAGTAAATCTATTAACATCAAAGAAAGAAAAAAAAAAAGTGAAGCTTCCTATGCTCGGAAGACAGTGAAATAACCCTTATTGTAAAGGAAATAAAAAAGTGCCATTATGGAAAAAAAAAAAAAGGTTTGTTATAAAGATCTGAAAGAATAACCCAATATACAGTCAGTAACTAAAGAAATCTGGGACTATTAGCTCAAAAAGCAGTCTTTCTACCAAATTGCTTAAAAAAGCAATCATTTCACTGGTAGCCTGTTTCCTAAACAGTAATTTTCTTTTCACTCTACCTTAATAATCTCAGAAAAGCTCCCCACCCACACATCTCAGTGTCTTTCCTCACTACTGTGGCTCACTCACATCTATGAACCAGACACACTGGGCAGCTGGCTTGAGCCAGACTGAGCCTAGAACAGGAAAGCTAGGGAAATTCATTCTTTCTCTTAAAACCAGCCATGAAAGCTGTCCTGTTATTTTCATGGAGTTTTTTCTCCCCTTGGTGAATTTTTGGAGGGGAAAAGTAAACTGGGAATAAGATGAATTGTTTGCTGTGCTTAAGCATGACAGAGTAATGGGCACAGACTGAAGACCACTAGCTTCAGTACAGTGGCATGGCTCATGTAAATTAATCCTTTGAAGAGCCCTGAACACACAGCATATGCCTAACACACCCCAAGCAACCATCACACGGCCACTGAGCACACAGCTCCAGCTGCTGCTCCTGTGACACTGAAGTTGTCAAGGGCATGCCAAACAGGCACTTGGGGATTAGCCAGCACTTTTGGAGACAGCATTAAATGCTCACCAGAGTGCATGGATTTCATGAGCCTAATAAGTATAGAGGAATCTGAGAAACAGATGCAAATGGTTCAGGTTATGCGAGTCCCAGAGCAGCACAAGATACTGACACGTCAATCTTCTTAGCAGAAGTACTTCCTGGTGTTGGGGAAGCACACTCTAGAAAAAAACAACTTGTAATTATCATCCCTGAACTCTCTCCATTTGCTTTCCATCCCTAGACCATGGGAATCAGGGCCAGAACGAACCCTTGGGACAAAAGAGTGAGTGGTCTCCTTCCTGTGCTACAAATAATGGTCTCCTTCCTGTGCTACTATATCCGGCAACATCTTCCACACCAGGCTGTGTCACCTTCCTTTGATACCCACACAATAAGGCTGGTATCTTTTGTGACACAGACTAAACTGGTTCTCATGAAGCCTTGTAGCAAAGGTAACATAAAGCTTTCTTTGTTCACCTTTACCTAACAGCTCAAGTGGAGCTTGTGGCTCCTTCTGCTGCTGATTTAAGAGCCTGTACAAATTATGTGCTGCCAATTTTCTGCTTGTCCACCAGAAAAATGCCCTCAGTTCCCTTCTCCTCAGAGCATTAACACATGCTTCAGCAGCACACAAGCATTCCCAATGAATGCTGGAAGCCACCAAGCTTATGTAATGCCTGACAAGACACTTCTCCCTTTATATTGTAATCTAAAATAAAGAGCCTAGATAACAGGACAAAAGTATTTGAAATTATGACTGCTTTGAGATGTTATTAACTGTTTTTCAAACTCCTCTGTGAAAGAAGTAGCAAAGATCACAGGAAAGCAATGTCTATGATCCTAGACTTGAGAAGCATATAATCTTTTTCACTAACAAGAGCTTACTACCTTTCAGACAGTGTCAGCTCAAAGACAGGGAGTTAAGCATTTGTGAAGGGGACCTGCCTGACCACTGTGCATCTTACAGCATTATTTGTGCAACTTCAACTCAGTAGAATTATCTTAGCATGAGACTGGCATAACACAGTGTCTAATCAGTCTTATTATCCTAAATTCTCAATTGTTTCCTGGTAAGCTGCATTTATGTCTTAGCTGATTATCCACTTAAACTATCAAGTACCAATTATAAAATGCAGTAACATTAACGTCACAGATGCTTGAATTCAGGGACAAGCAACCCCAGATCATTTTTGGGATAATAAGTTGCATTACAGAGGTGGCAGACCTCAGTATGAAGTGCCTGCCTCTGTGATTTTAGATAAATAAATAAATTATTCTGGTGTACAGATAACTTATTCCTAAATAAGACTTTAATTAGTTAGAAATAAACCATGGTACAAGTTTGCTTACAGCATTGCTGCAAATGGGCATTAAGATGACATCCACATAATGGCATTGGCAAGTGTTATTCCTTGTGCAATCAACAGAAAAGTGCCTCTTTCTAGCCTTGTTTCATAGCTGGTCCTCATGGAATACAGTCCCAATAATCTTGTTCTCTTTGTGCAGAGAGTTCTGAAAAAACTGAAGCAGTTCTGTGGAAGAAGACTTGCAATCTGTCCCTGTTCATTTTTCCAACCAATCTCCTCAGGCTCAAACAAACTTCAGACATTCAAAAGCAAAACTTGTTCAAAATATTCACTCCGTTCCTTAAGGTGGAGTAAAGTCAACCCAAAACACTTTGGGCTGTAAAGAATGTCAAAATCAATGTGACTCATTGTGCATCCTCACTGCCTATCTCTGACCTGCCATTATCAGTATAATGTCAACTTTCCACCCCTTTCTATATCCTTCAGAGAAAGCCAACCTATGGCCCCCTGCTGCTGGAAATCAATCACCAGTGCTGTTACATCACTCAAAGGGTCACTGTCCTGGATTTGACAATTCCTAGACACACTTTGAGAGTTAACAATCTACAGATACTACACCAAGCAAGCAGTTTACAGGTGGCTATCATCTGTAAACTAAAAAATGTTTGATTATATAGAGCTGCCCTGCATGTAGGTAGGTGTGCTCAGGGCCTGAGTGACCCTGGGCATGCTGGCCACATTTATTAAGGGTGATGTAGCCATACTGGTTAGGCAAAATAAACAGCTGCAGCCCTGCAGCTTTTTCTCTTACTGCATGACTTAATTGTAGAATTACAGAATGTTAAGGGATTGGAAGGGACCTTAAAGATATCTAGTCCCAAAACAGGCAGGGACACCTCCCAGGTAGGTCACAGCCTTATCTAACCTGGCCTTGAACAATGCCAAGGCTGGGGCATCCACAACTTCCCTAGGCAACCTTTTCCAGAGTCTCACCACCCTTACAGTAAATAATTTCTTCCTAATATTGAACCTACATTTCCCCTCTTTCAGTGGGTACCCATGTACTAATGGCACAGGACACTTTCAAGAAGAAACATGAACCAAAGTACTTGAGAGGTCTGTTTGTCTTTTGATCTAAAAAGCCAGGATCTTTTAGCTCAGTGTGAAGAGGCCAAAGCTTTTTCCCCAGTAGTCAAGCAGGTCACCATGGGCCACATCCCACAAAAGGCTCTGTCTGGGAAGAACGGTATTTGTTCACTTTCAAGCTCTGACCACCTTTGCCTTAGGTCCCCAGCTGTCTCCCTTCCCTTGCACATTGCTTTGACATTACTTATCTTTCTTTGACAAATGCTGTTCCCTTGTACCTTCATGGCTCCTTACATTTCCTTTCATGCCACCTGTTACCTCTGGCCTGTGTCCCTGCTGACACACACCAATAGGCTTCTCTCACAGTGGTGTAGCAAAAATGCTTTCAGGGAGCTCTCCCTTCTTGCTTTCTACTCCATCTGAATGCCACTGCCACAAGGACAGCAGAAACTGAAGAAAGATGAATCTAAAGGAAAAATACATGGAAGATACAAAGCAAGGGGAATGAATCCTACAGTGCTGTAGAAGAACAGGTTGGTGTTACTTTTGGCAGATCACTACTGCTTTAAATAGTTTTTAAGACTGAGTCTTAAAATGTGTTAACCAATTAAATGGTTTAAAAACGGAGTGATTTGCAAATGGAATTGATGAGCCATAGGAGAAACAAGTGTTCAGAGAAGAGCTCCTACAGTCATGTATAAATTGGCATCCTGAAGCTGACCAGGGAGCTATCTACCCAGCACCCTGTTTTCAAGAAAAGCATGTTTGAAAAAGCCTTTTTATTTCTCCTCAGGATACAATTCTCGGCTATTGAAATTCTTTCATTTTAAATGCCAGTGACTTAACACTCTAGGGCTCTAGAGGACAGAAAGAATGAATTTTTGTTCTAATGACAAGTTAAGTTACAAAAGAATTAAAAAACCTCAACAGGAGATCCTTTATCTCCACACTTCTGCCTCTATCCATGCACTAAGTTGCATATCACTCCACATTTGTTGCTAGAAAAAAGCAACATCCAGTACATGTCTGAAAAGATTCAAGGAATCACTTAATGGCTTCCAGAGGATTTTTTTCAGTCCTTTCCTCTGGTGGCAGTAATGCTGTGCTCTGTAACTGCAGTAGGCTAAGATGCATAACTGTGTTTATTTCTACATCTGTACCTATCTAGCTAAAAACCTTCTCATTCAAATTTCCCAAAGCATTTTACAAAACAATCTGCAGAACCCTTTATTTAATCAGGTAACATAACCTTCTTATGGATGGGCGTACCAAAGAGCCAAGGTACTCTGTGTCACAGAGTAAATCAGTTAAACTGAGAACATCAGTCTATCAGCTGTGAAGTCAGGAGCCCTGACCCCACCTCCTCCACTGGCTCAATTTGCCAAGCCACATGCACATCCTTCAGCCCAATTAATGTTGCCTTATCCTCTCCTTCCATTCCTCTTATTTCAAGAGCCAAGTGCTTTTGTCAGCACATTTCTTTAACAATGAGAACAAATGGGAATGAGTATCCAACATCTCTTTTCAAAACCAAGCATAAACCATGCTTTTTGCATGCTTGCCTTTTTTGGTTTGTTTGCATTTAATCCTACAGAGATAATTAGCTGGACAGAATTGAGATGGCCAGGCAAGCAGCTTCACTTCCTCAGTGTCAGGAGGAACAAAATTCAGTTGATGGATCTGCTAATCAAGCAAGATAAATGCTGGACTGTACATCCTTCAGTCATCACTTATGGTAGCTGGTTTGAGAGACAACACAAGCCACAGAGGTTAAAGTTTTGTAACTTCTTCAATGTTTTCCTCTATTAAACAAAAGAAGAGAGTGCAAAAGCTTTCTGCTTGAAGAAAGGGCTCACTTGAAGCACTTTCACACTGAAAATTATTGACTGAGTGTAATTTTGCAAAAAGTAAAGGAAACATTTTTTAAGTAATCTTTTAAGTACAACTAAAGGTTTAGTTGAGGAGTAACTGGTGGACTGTGGTAAAGAAGAGAGGAGAAAAAAAGTTTTGCCAGAATTAAGGTGACTTTATATGAGTAGGAGGGACTGCCAATTCTTTCACATAGAATTACAAAATGGGAAAAGACTCATACTACAAATCAGCCTCTCTCTCTAGATTACAAGAAGTTTAGTAATTCTGCTTAAGAAGTACAATCACTTCCATGATGAGGGACTGAATTCACAACTTTTCCTCGCTAACCAGGAAACCTACTTGCCACTGAATTTTCCCAGGAGGTTGGAATACAAAGCTCAATGTTCAGTGCAGAGTCCATAAACCAATCACTTAATAAACCACCTGAAGAGACCTTCAAGAAGCAACATTTCTACCTTTTCAGACCCTTAGAAGTCAAGGGGTCACATGCTTTCTCTTTCAGTTGCACCATCCAGTCACTAAGGTTTATAAACTGCTCCATTATTACACAAAACACATAGATTCATCTCAGCAAATGTCATTTTAGATTGATGAACTTCTGACTGCAACAAAGAATGAGCCTCTTAACAAAACTCATTTAAGAACCTCAACCTTACCTAGACAGGAGGAGGAAATTAGGGGCAATCTGTCCTTGAAGTTACCAAAAAGTGTACTGGGCAATTTGGCACCAGGAACAATCCTGCTTTGGCACAGCAACAAATCAAGTTATCTATTATCTTTTTTAATCATCTGCTGTTGAATTATGTGAATTGAAAGATAGTATAAATACATTGTAATTGTTAATTTTAGAAAATACATTAAACTACTGGTATTTCATTTCACAGATCAGAATAGATAAATTATTTTGAAACCTGAGTCTATGCTCCTGTTCATACCAAACAGTGACCTGCTATAATAACTGGGAGAGATTATCTGAGAGGACAATGGCTTAAGTACATAGCCTTTAAAGTACATGGTCCAGAATCAAGAATAAGGACAGAAAGTTGCCTAGTTTTTAAGGTAATTTGTTATCTTATTAGACTTCCATGGCACTCTGCAGTTAGCTATTAATGCATTTTGAATTATATCTTCACTGAATAAAGAAGAATAAAAATATTAATAGTTGAATTTTTCCTTTTTATGAAGGAAAAGGAGTAAAGAGAAAAGGTGTGGTGATGACTAACTAATACTCATCATTCATCCCTGATATTCCTGGAGTGTTCATTAATTTTTCTGATCTGAAGTAAACTATTATGTGTCAGCCTTTTAAATAAACAGAAATTATATTGGAACCAAGTGATGGTGTTCTTCAGAAGACTATAAAAACATGGCAACATAACATTGTTTTACTGCAAAAGGACAGAAGAAAATCTGAGTTTGAGCAAAATATAATTTTCAAATGTGCTAAGCAATCCTGTAGTGCATTAAGTAACAAAAATAAACTCTGAGAGGAGTCCAACTGAAAGCACTGCATAAAAACATTGCAGTTAAAACTATGATCATTAATAGCATAGGATCAAAATCCCTCACATTCACTCACAAGTCAGTGGGAGAAAGAGTAACTGATTTATGTTTATTCAAATAGTTCCAAAACAGAAAAACAAATAATAAGCTTCTTTCTCTCAATGAATGACACCTTCTGGAGAAGCACATTTTACAATAGCTTTATCCACATTTTGGGGTGTAACTGTTTGGGAGACAAGAAAGCAATGTCATGTTCAACAAAAGCCATGCCTACTTCAGCGATCCCTAGGGTCATTACAGCACCCCACAGTTCCTAATTAACCCTATTTTCTTGCTGTTAAACCTTCATCATTCTCCTATGATTAGTCCTGTCCAAATCATAGAATACAAATGCACAAAACCACCATAACTAATTTCAACCATTAAGTTAATAGAAAGTTTACTTTTAATTTCAGCAAGAGATCTCCTCAGAGATCTCCTTTTCCAAACATATGCATGATGTAGTCTGTAATCTGCAGCCAAGATACAGGCATAAATTCTAGAGATTGCCTCATACTAAGCAGGGACTTGATTATATTCATAGTAGAAAATGCTGCATGAATGAGAAAATGCCCTATGGATTCCCTTGAGGTGGCATCTCCAATATCAAGTTAAAAAAGCAAGCCAAACCAAAATTAAAAAAAAACACCCCTCCAAATCAAACAAAACCAAAACCAAAATACAACTTACAAATAAATTAAAAAAATACAGTTGTAACAGCTGCTGCCCTTCCCATGCAGCATTATGGTATCAGCTACTTTTACTGTTCCTGACCAGGATTTGTGGCCAGTGTATTATTCTGGAGTGGCCAATATGTTATTTTGGACGATGGTGATGTTAAAGCAAAGCACTGGGCAGCCTGGTCCTTAGTAAACAGAATTGGGCAAGCACTCTCAAAACAAAAAACTAAGCTTTTATTAGCTCCTTTTCTCATCACATTGTGTATGCCAGGAGGGAGATCTGAACAGAACCCACCCCTGCAGCCAGTTACTGTATTTAGAATGGGTCTGCAGTTCCAGAATGCAAAGAGGTGGATTACTTCTGACCTTTACCTAGTTACATGTATTCCCAGCTGTCAGCTACAGCTTGTAAGCTCCAGTGATAAGAAATCAGCTTTAACAGTCCTTTGGTGATCATGTTTTGCAAGTTTTGTTGCATTTAGAATGCAAAAATTATTATATGGTATAAAAGAACCTGATTATACCTCACATGATAATCCAAACAATAGCAGAGTGAAGTTGTGCAGGCTCTCTAAAGAAATCTTAGCTTTTAACATCTACACAAAAACCTGAGGGTTGTGACACAGGGATGAGGAGAAAAAAATGGTGTTGTGTTTTGGTCGATTTTCAACAAACAAAACTAACAGAACTCAATTGCCCTGCAACATTAGTAAGGGCATTCCTTCCAAAAAGGTGCTTGAATGTTTCAATTTTCATGCAGTATTGACTACACAGCAAGGAGTTCAGTACAATTCCTAGCAAATCTAACTTAAAAAGAAAGACAATGCAAACTCCTGTGGAAGAGATGTATTATTGCAACTAACTTAAAATTTTATTTAGAGTCAAGCTTCTTCTTTGAAAGAAAGGTAGAAAGAAGGTGGGATAAAGCAAACACACAGAAGGTCCAATGATGAAATCACTCTCCCAGGAGCTGAGACTCAGCTTCTATTTTTGTCATTCCTGTCATCACAGTATTAAGACCTTGGGAGGAGGATATATGATATGTGATGGGGCCAGCTTCCATGATTTCACCCAACACCATACCTACACTCATAAACAGCTAAAATAATTACAATATAACTACTCACCAGGCACTGCCTAACACAGGTCAGATGCTGCCTCAGAAGGGTATTGTAAAGTTAAATAATTGCACACAAAACACTGGGAAAGCCTGAGGCTAGGTTATTGCATCACTGCAAGGTTGTGTGCCACAGCCACTGAACAATATTACTGGAAGTTTGAAGAAAAATAATGAATGATCCCATTGTTGCAATGGGTCTGTCATAATCCACTAATGTATTCTATATCAGACAGGGTAATGAAGGCAATTCAGTAAGACAAAGGGTTAAACTGGAGATAAGAAGCACTGAAAAAAAATGTGTGGAAAAATTTTCACAGCTACCCTTCCTGCAATGTTTCAGTGAGTTCTCCTCTCGTCAAAGAAGAACTTACAATTAGTCTGTGAATATCCCCTGAGGATAGCTATCCATGTCAGATTTCAGGATATTAGATTAAACACAGAGCTTATGTTACTTGCGCAGAGTGTGAAAATTATCTTCCCGCCCCCTCAACGCCTTCCCCAACTGTCTCTCCCAAATTCCCGCCTCGGCACCAAACTTCCACGGCTGTGCTATCACACTGAGTGCTAGACTGGTTTTCTACTATTGCTGATATCTAAAATCACCTTTCCTTTTAAGAAGAAGTCACTGCTGCAGCCATCTATCCAAACCTAATTCTTAGGGAGTTCTGCTGGTACTCTGTACCCTATGGTGCTTCAAAACTAAACACACATTTGGGAAAGTAGCCAATTATTTCTTTTTTGCTTCACTGAAACAGATGCACACCTTAGATTAGCTGGTGCCTCCAATATCTGAGGTAGTTGGAAATTTTCTGCAGTTTTGCAGGGAAAGATCTGCAGAATGGCTTCTTCTATGCCTGAACTGATCTACTGATCAGCCTAGACAGTTTTCATACTTGAAAGCAAACACTCTAGGGAAATTTTTACGGAATATTTCCCTTACATCACTTTTTTGTGCCTTTCTACCTGTGCAGGAGAAAATCACAGCACTTCTGTCCCAGCAGCTGCTAATGTGAAGAGAGAAAGGACTGCTATTTCATTAGGACTGCTTTGCTCTGATCTGCTATGTGTCCAGCATATGAATTTCGGTCTTTTATTTCTGAGCTTACTTTAAAATACATTATACCATTTACATCAGAGAGAAACCAGGCATTAAGTTTTCTCAACCTATTTCTGGCTGGGTTGTTGAAAATTACCACCTCCACTTCTTGACAAAATTTTTCTAACAAGTTCCAGGTTTCCTTTATTCTTCCAAGCCCGGAAGTCAGGTGTTCTGCAACCTGAATCATGAGACCGGCAACATTAAATTAGAAAAGATTCTGTATGGAACAAGACTGGAAACTCAGCAGATACCCAGCTGAAAGTCACTGGGAAGTTTTAAACAAGTGTGTGAAGAGCACAAAGCACAGATTTCATGTACATATACACATAAAATTGGTGCTGCAAAAGACAGAAATTATTTTAGCCATGCCTAGCAAGTTTAGCCCAGGACTATAGCAATGCTAGCATTAGATTAAGAGACACCATGTAAATCTCCTTGATATGCATTTTGTGTATTACCTAAGTAAGACACAAGAAAAGCTACCTACTAGCATGAAAATGTGTTTGATATTTTTGTGATTGAGAAGCGGAATATTTCTACTTTTCCACAGAGCAAAAGTTCAAGGGATGAGACAGTCCCAGGAGGGAAACACAAAGAAGATTCCACTTAGTGTAAAGCTGGATAAAAACAGATTGATCACCCGTAAGCAGACAACTAAAATAAACCTGGAAAGGTGCAGGAAGATCAAAGAAGAATTTCAACAGCCTAAGGGGAAGGAAGAAAGATGTCACATCCTCCAAAAGGGTAAAGTCATAAATGATGCCTTGCCTTAATGAAAGATGAAGAAAGATGCAGACTACTATTGAGAAACAGAAAACTGAAAAATACAGTACTATTAAATTGCCAAAGAAAGTACAAAATTAAAGTGTGGTGGTTCCTGCCAATTGGTACCTGACAGCTTCCATTCTGAAAGCTATTAAGTTGTGTGACAGAATGAGGAAATAAAATAAACATTGTCTGCCTAAGACATCATGTTAAGAGAGACTGAACTCAAGGGCATGAAGATGACATTTCAAAAGAGAAAGAAACAATTGCAAATTAGTATCTTTATAGTGATAGGTAAAACATCTTTCAATTTAAAGAAAAGCTCTGAGAATAAGACTTTACATGAACCATTTTTGGAGCTGACTTTACCATAAGGTAAGGCATGAGCAGCTAATAACACCAAATCAGAAAGAACAGAACAAGGTGACTCTCTGATGTCATCCTTAGCTTTGAAAGTCTCTTCTGGACAATGGTGTGGAAAATTAAAAAAAATTCAGCATAAAAGACAGAGCAGCTGAACTACCTGAAGTTCATAGACAATATATCCTATCTGCAAAATGTGACTAAGCTGAGCAAGGAAAGTCAGCGCTGGATGCAGCTAAATTAGAAAGAAGTACAATTCTTCAGAATATTCCAAAAAAAGGATTTGGACAAAGAACATAACTTTAAAAAAAGGACCAACCTTCTCTTAGAATAGCTATAAAAGAGAACATGAGTTATGACATTGATGCATACAAAAGACAACCACAATAGAGGATTTAGGGAATTAAATACTTATTTGGTAGTTCACTGGGATGCCTAGACAATGCTGCCTGCTGACATGTTGTTCAAATGAGACCAAAGTTGTATAATACCAGCAGTCTGCATTTTTAACAATCTGGAGCTTCAGCAACTGCACATATATTTCCACCTCCTCATTTAATTCCCAAAGTCAAGATATTACTCCATTCAACCAAAGGAAATATTTAAGGTAGATAATTAGGAAATTAGCTAAAGCCATGCAAAAAAAGACCCCAATCAGATCCTGCAGCTAAGACCATGTTCGGATCATCTTTCATCTCACTTTCAAGCAAAAAACCACCACTGTAGCTTTTTCTGACATAGTGCATCATATCTATCAGTTTCCCATGTCTGTACACATTTAGAAAGAAGCCAACAGTTTAACTTTGAATCCCACACTGAAATGCATGAAAACAGGCTTTTACAGAACATATAGAGGTCAAAATCTTTCCCAACTTTTTAAGCACTTTGATTTGACAACTCGGCAGTCAGCAAGCTTTTCACAGCTATAAACATCCCCAACTACTTGCAAAAGAGGATGCTGGCTTTCAGATGTGAAATTTCACTTCAAGTGCTTCTCCCTTCCTGCTTGCAGGCATTCCCTTGACTTCTTAGCACTGCTGTTGGCACGCTAAGTGCCAAAAGACAGGTTTTTTAAAAGAATGTTACTTTGCTTTTGCAAAGGCTTGTTTTTAAGCAGTTCAACATCTAACTAAATCTAAGCAATCATGACATGCATGTAAGGAAGAATGCAAAACAAAAACAAGAGGAAAACAGAAACAAAAAAAGAAAAGGTTAAATCACAAATAGACTATTAAAAATTCCCTTCTAGTAATCTAACATGCAATTAATAGCCCAGATACAAAAACAAATACACAAGTCACCCTGTATAGATTTTCTATACTGACTTAATTTCCTGTATGAGGATCTTCATTTATAGAGACCTCTTTAGCACAAAGTGATGCTATCTCAGCTGCAATTTCACCTTTGCAGACAGATTAGAGTTTAGAAGTTCAGTGTGTCCTGCTTCTTGAAAACTGAGTCTCTTGAATTTCTGTAGCTCTCTGTTCTCCATTTACTATTTTCAGTTCTCTTCCTGAAGAGCAAAGAGTTGAAGTGTGACATTTTTACTCACTTTAAATCTGACCTAGAAATGCACAGCTGAAATTTAACAGGCTGATCCTTAATCTGAGGACAGGTATGGCATGGCCCACTCCTTCTGCAGAAAAATCAGCCCATGCATGTAAAAGTATAGGCAGGTCTGGTGCTTAGTTTTAGAAGTGGAATTTGGTTCTCTGCTTTGCATGATCATCCTAGGCTAATCTCAGTGGCCATCTGTATGGAGGGTTGGGATAAGGGCATTTCCCCACCCCACAGAGCTGATACAAGATTGTCCTCAAAACTATGGCTCATTATGGATTGTGAGGAACCTGAGGCTGTATAAGTAAATACCTAAACGTCTCCCTTTGTTTCTATGTTTGGTGAGAAATCAGAGGGAGCACTACGACATCCTGCATAGCCAGGCTCCTGCTCCTTTCTTTCTGCCAGTACTGATGGACCCTCTTAGATTAGTCTCATAGCAAGCTCATCTTTTTATCAGATTTCACAGTCTGATTTTACACAGTATACCAGTTTATTTTCCATACCAGATACTGAGCAAGAGACCATAATCCCAAACTTCCTCCAGTTAATAGTGAATTCTCCACCACACTTGACAACATTTAACTGCACCCAAAAGACTTTTCATCCCTACTGTCTCCTACCACCCCAAAAGATACACCGTCACTTATTAGTGATAGAAATAGTAATAAAACTTGTCAGGGCCAGATCACAAAGTGGAGTGAATTATGTACATTCAGTGTCACCAACATGAACAAAATGCTATCAAAACAACTTTATTTTCCACCTAATCATCAAGAAATAAATGTTGCATCTCACACGCAGCTTGAATACATGAATAAGTAGCAACAAGTGTTTCGATATTCTTTACTAAAGAATACTGAATATTTTTCTTTTAGAAACAAATTAAAAACAAAGTTGAAACAATTCCCCATCAAAACCAAAAAAATGGTTTTTTCGTGTTCAGACTGTAACCTGTGCCTTTTTTTCCTTTTTCCTTTTTTCCTTTTGATGGGTTTTGAATATAATATTCTGTGACCAGTGACCAGTGTTATTAGTATTAGAGGCAAGAACAAACACACCTGATCATTAGGTGGCTCTGTTGCTACTTCTGCATCTTAATGTCTGCTTTGGGAGGGCTGACTTGTGAAGCTAACTCCTTCAGGATTTGGCTCATAAAGGATCAGTGACTTCTAGCATGCTCTAGAGTAGCAACAAGGGAAAAACCTGGTGTTGCTAGCTGCTATCTCATCTTTTTACTTCAGGCAGCACTGGGAAACACTGCAAGGCAGAATTTATCACTGGGGACAGGGGATCAAGAGAGCTGAAATTAGAAAAGACAGTTTGGCTGCTTTCAGTTCAAGTGGAAGTATTATGAAAAAGTGTTCCGAATTATGTCACACGGGGCAAATGTCACTGCAGTTAGTAAGAACTTACTGTGCCAGCAAATGTCAGGACAAATTACACAGCAGGACAGGCAAGATGTATGTCACATTCACTTCCAAAAAGAAAAGGCTTCCCCCCACTGCCAAGAACCTGCTCCCATTTCCAAGCTGATTTAAATCAAATTGCTCTTATTCAAATCAAAACAGCATAGATGGAGTACTACAGTGACACGATGTGCAGTTCTTCAGATCCTTCCCCACTTGCATGGATGAAAGGCTTTGATTCTCTACCACCTTAAAACACCATCACCTCAAGGCTACTGAGTTGTGTATGTAAATGGCTGCCTGCAGGTTCCTGAAGGCACTGCTTACTATGCTGATGAAAAATGTCTCACTGTCCCTATGCTCCTGGGTCATACTCATCCAGTCTTTCTTGCCTCTTTGATCATATATTCTTTGCAGAAAGATGCATTTTCTC
Organism: Zonotrichia leucophrys gambelii; assembly: GCF_028769735.1. Classification (NCBI taxonomy): domain Eukaryota; kingdom Metazoa; phylum Chordata; class Aves; order Passeriformes; family Passerellidae; genus Zonotrichia; species Zonotrichia leucophrys. The sequence goes on along the minus strand of NC_088171.1, from coordinate 44,737,838 downwards.
TTTATGTGGGACCCAACATAGCAGAACAACTGAGGTCTCATCAAGGCTAGAAAAGTGAATAATAGGTACATAAAATTCGGTGCACCAGAAAGGAGGAAGACAGGACTAAGTCATCAGCAAAAATTTTTTTTTTAAATTTAAGTATAAGAAAGTCTTCTGCTGGACTGCAAACTCCTAGCAAAGTGAACTCATTTTGATTCAGCTAACCTTAGTTTAAAAATAAATGTTTTAATTAAAAGTTACCAGTGCTTCAATATGGAGAAAAATATTGAGGAAAAAAAATGTCCTTATGTTCTACAGAGGAAATAAACAAAAAAACAGAAAACCCACAACAAAACTAGAGCTACAAAATATTTGGATAAGTTGAAGAAAATGTTTCTTCCATTTATAACTTTTCTAATATAGGATTTTCAGAGGTTTTCAGGCCTTTATTTTCATGACATGAATATTTACTGAAATTCACCTAGTTTCTTGTAATATTGGAGTATTTGTGTTGGGTATAAACCAGAAGGTCATTTATTCATTCACTTCCTAAGCTTTGTCTGGTTTCTCAGTCATTTCTCAGCCAAAACTGGATAAACATGGCCAAAGGGTTATCAAGAATAATCCCCACAAACAAATCACTATTTAAAAGCTCAGGAATTCAAAGTCTGGCTTTGATTTAAGCCACTATTACATCCAATTATTTTTTCTATCCAAGAGCTGCAGGCTACCATCAAGAATCACTATACAACATATACTATATAAACTATACTATATATACTCTACCAATACCAAGAGTCACTGTAGTAGAACACCTCGGGTGCTTTAAAGCAGGGCATGCACAGCACTGAAAGATCAATGAAGTTTTAGGTGAAGACCAAGATGGTTCACAGAGGTAGCTGAGTTGCAAGCTCACATTTCCACACAGCAGCACTGCAGGGATGACAGCCTTTGGCAAATGAAAAGTAACAAAGCAACTCTGGGGCTCTAACAACATTTCTGCTGTGAAGCAGCACCAATAAATCCAGTTAACTAAGACACTGCAGAATACTCTGATCTGGTACATTTTTCTTAGCCACTAGTACAAGTTCTCAGATACTCAGATACTCAATTTGTGTGCAACTCTGTCATTGACTGGTGTTCTGAATGGCTGGGCTTGAGCTATGTCTGTGTAAGCACAATTTGCCTCCATGCATTCAGCCTCTATCCCCAGAAGGGCTGCTGCAAGAATGCAAATCCTATTTGGAAGGATTACTTGCCACGCAACAGCCAGAGGCCCTGTCCAAGGCTGGGCTTCCTGCTGTGCCAAGAAGCACAAACTCAGGAAGCTCTGATCCAGAGAAGGACATGATTACAGCAGGCAAGGTGGCACAGGAAATGGCATTGTCCCTTCTCACAGGCAGAACCAAAGCTGCCACTCCCCATGCCCCTGCACACACCTGGTGTAAAGGTGTTCAAACAGGAAAGCACAGACCAGCAGGCATTTGTACTTGTGGGAGCTGGCAACAACTGGTGGCAAAACAAATTCCACAGGGGCACTTGAGTGTGGACACCAGAGGTTACACAACCACCTGGTAGACGAAATAAAACTCTCTAGAGAAATGCCTGTTATCTAGAACAGATCCTACAGTTTTTATGATCCATGTACATTCCTTCCTAACAGGAGTTGTGGAAAATTACTGGAATGTCCCAAGTGCTCAAGTGTTTGAATGTGTTTTTCCTTTTAAGTTGTATCTGCCTATTGCTTATCTTTGCATTTTCTGAATACTTTACACATGTCATTCCTGTTATTTCAGCATGCAAGGGAGCCCCCCCACTATATATCTACAGGATGCAGTGCCACAGTCTGTTACATTCCCCACCTAAGGATCTCTTCAATTTAGTTCTTCCACAAAAGAAGGAGACTGGTTATCTCACACTTGTGGAAATGGCAGACTGATAACACTGGTGGTCATATTTCCATACAGAATAGAAGCAATGGCAGAGCACTGCACAGGATTGTTCCCTTATCATTTAACACTGGCTGGGGAAAATGGAGGAATTAAGAGTTGCACTGACTTGAGCTGAAAGTCCTCTCTTCAGCTGCTCTGGGTTAAAGCAGAGACCAGCTAAGCCAAATTGCAGATGCCTCTTTTTCCAACTGCTCAGCTGCTTGATTTGAGCTCTTGAGTAACACAGAGCTGGTATGGTTTTGCATTTGCTTTGTAGCAAACTTGTCTTGATCCAAATTGTTAAAATATGAAGTCCCACATAGCCACTCCTCAGACACGCAGAACTACATAATCTCGAAAATGAGAAATTTTACTTTAAAACAAGTTCAGTTAATGTGTTTCTCAAGTGTTTCTACCAGCTTCAAGTAGCTTTTTGAAATTCTGTTTTGTACCTTCCCTGAAAGTAACTCAGTAAAGGAAACATTCAGAGTAAGTGAGATTATATCTGGGCATCAGGCAAAAGATGCTCAGCAAATCTATCAAGCTCTCCACCACCTTCAGTTTAGACCAGTAAGTAAATATTTTTACTGGTAGAGAAAAAAAAAAAAGGAAAATCAAGCAGGTTTTGTAAACAAACCATATACCAATCCTGAAAGTGAAAAATTAAAATTGCACAAAGAAAACAGCAAAACTTGCATCTCCAGTCAGAGACATGTTATGGCATTTAGTTTAGAGACCTTTTCTCCTGATTAGCTGCTAAACTACGTACAGGTTTCAAGTCTACTTCAATCTACAGCAATTAATAAGCACATAAAAAAATGCCTTAGGTGAGCAGGAAGGTCTTCTATTAGCACATGCTAAAAATAGACAACCTGTAGAGCTATCTGAGCAGGTACTTCAAATAATAAAACTTTGAATTTTAGAGGCCCCAAGGATCCAAATTTATCATTGGCTTTTGAAGCTTCAGGCTTTTCTGGGTCTGCATATCATCCACTTATGTCATTAATAACTGGCCACAGTTATTAGCAATCAGCCACTAGGCTGAACAAGCTTTGGAGAACACATCCACTACCATCTTGGGCAGTGCCACAAAAGGGAGCTGGACTGCAATGAAGAGACACAAACCAGCAGAGAAATCCATTTGTGCCTTACCTTGTAAGGGGAAGAGCAGATGCCTTCAAACATATCTATATCCACACAGTCCATTGGTTCAGACCTTCCTGGTGATCAAAACTCCTCCAGCTTCTTGCTTTCTTATTTTTTAATCTGCCAGCTGGTGCAACCTGTAAATTTACAGAAGTGGGTGTATTATTCCAAGATGTTTATTCATCTCATTTTATAAGACATTCAATTTAAATACATATGGCTCTGTGCCATGTGGGTTCCTATTGCTCTCCAGAGCTTTCAGTGTAATGGATTACAGACCACATTGTTTCTGTAGGTTATTGATTTTTGGGTGTATAAGTAGAAGACTCTTTAGGATTTCTTTGCAGACTTTCCAGACTGTCACATTCCATATGTGTATATCCTACAGATTTCCCAACATGCTCCTAATGTTAAGAAATTCAAACACTTAACAAAAAAACATGGCACAACTTGCATCTCCGAATCATCAATTTCTTTGTTAATTTATCTGTTAAAGGTTGATTCTTGATTCTTGTGGAAAGAGACTAAATTCAATTGAAATACTAGTTTCAGAATAAGAATGCTACTAATCTGAGAAACTGGAGGTTGACAGACTGGCCAAGATTTATATTCAGCAATCAAGGTAATAAAAAAGAAAAAACCTTCCCAAAAAGTGACCCTGGCCATTTTTCAATGGTTTTTAGGAACAAAATGAATTAGTGGGACAGCAGGAAAATTCAGTAAAAAAAATATTTTTTTAACTACTCAGGGAGTCACAGTGAGATTCCTCAAATGTATCCACAGCTGCAGTGCCTTCCAGGTATCTAAATTTGGTCATCGGAATCAAAAGGATTTCTGAAAACCAAGCAACAGGTTTTCTGCTTATACACTTTTCCTCTGTGAAAGCTATGAGGAAGTCACTTATGTATGCTTGACTCCTCACTGCACTGTGTTCAGCATATAGAGCATTACCTTTGTACCTGACACCCTTCCCCAGCATCTTGATCCCCATATGCAGGATCCACAAGCAGGACACATTTTCATGGTAGATCTTACAAAAAACATATTGCGGTTTTCATGGAAGTTCAATTAAACAGCAGAGTGTAATTATCTGTTTACTGGCAGACAGGCAGCCCATGTTAGTTCAAGAGCTGCTTTGCTGGGCTGTATTCAACTGCTCAAACAACTGTTTCATTATGAGATTTCACCAGACACCCCTGGCTCCAGCATCATGGCACAGAAAATGGGATGCATATTTGCTGCTTTCCACATTTTGGCTCCTGCTGCTTAAAAGCCGTCCCTGCTCTCTACAGAAATTGTTTATGAGTATTTCAAAGGTTAGTATAGCTTCACGTATATGGGGTTTACAGTATGCATATCCTCTGTAGGCTGCTCTCTCCCTCCCTTTTTATGATGGAAAATTGAAAATTAATTCACTTCAGTCAGAATGTCTAAAAATCCTAAGTGGTGAAACTTTATACTATATGAACCACTTGTAGCCTTACATTCTGATGTAAATTCTCACCATAAAGGGTGGCACACAAAGCCACCCCATCCCTGCATGCCGCACACTGATGGCACATGTTATATCTGGTTTGATTGCTATTCAAACCTGAAACTCTTGATGGAGCCAGAAAAAGCCTTGATCCTGGGACATGTTTTAAGGGATCTGTGCCTCTGCCTTGATGCAGACAGATCTCAGATCTGAAAGGTCACACACAATTACCCAAGAATCCTTGATTTTCAATCTCAGAGAAATAACAACATTACACAACATTTTACTCCCAACAAGTTTCAGGACTTGGTTTCTATGAAGTAAAAGGTTTGTCCTTCAGAAGTACTGAACAAAATGACAGTCATGACCTAATGTAGGGAAAAAATACAACACACACTCTTGCAAATTAAGCACCACAATGCAAACTGCTAGGAAAAAAACCTGAAAATGCCACACTACGCAGGTTATCTGAACATTTGAAGGCTATATTTGTATTCAACCCCTGGTTTGGACCTCTCTAATTAGAAGAAATCCACCTTCATGACAGTGGAGCATGCAGAGACTGGCATGAGGAAGCAGCTTGCATTGCAATTCCACTATATATTACAATTTCTGCAGCATGCTTGTGCTGGGATTTTGGCATAATACTGTGTTACTCTTTCAGAATACAAATTCAACATAATGTCAAATACAATGTAAGTAAATACTTGTACTTTATACTTATACCTTATACTTTACTTCAAATAAGTAAATCTGGTCTTAGCACATGAAACCCCTCCTGCCATCTCAGGCCTGTTGGATGGACCAGGGCCTGTAGGTCAGGAGAGGCAGTCAGCATATTTATTGTGATCAATCTCTGTTGCCCTATAACACCAAGGAGTCCTAAAACAAGCAGGGTTCTGACAGAGGTGAGTGGCTGCTGTCCCTTGAATGGTGGGTGCTTCGAAGAGGATCTTCACTGAAACATGGACTAGGACAATTCGACTTGGCAGAGAGGCAGCAGGTTAAGGAAAGGGACATCTGAGACACAGGCCTTGGCATGTGCCTGGATGAAAGTAAAGAGAATTTTGATGGCATGGTTCTAACACCTTACCATGGATCACACTTCTGGTGACTTTGAAAAGGAAAACCATATTTTTTGTTTCTTGGGCGACTTTCAATCTTCTGGAAGAAAAAACCAAAGTACAAAGGGTGGACAGATACTGCTCCATTGACTTTGAGTGACCTATTTACAGTGGATGTGGGCATGGGCTAATGATAAGGACAAGCAGCAACTACTCCTGAGCTGGGAAAGACTCCCAGTGGTTGGAGTCTTTGTGATTTCCAAACACCAAGGAATTCTATGCTCCAGTGTACAAGTGTTATGAAACACCAGAATCAACCTCATCACACAACCTCCATTTTACAACCACCATAAAGGACTCTTAAATGTAGTCCTGCAACATCTACTCTAGAGGACTACCACTAGATTAAAATATGAATGCCAGTGATCCTCTAAGTGACCACAGAAGGCTTCTCTCACCCACGTCTTCCATAACTAACATATCATACTGGTGGCTTGTCATAAAACTATTGTTGTTCCTTTAGGAATCATGATGTTTTACTGAAAGGCCATTCCTGGAAAAGCCTGCCTTAATAAGCTTGATAAGGCAAAGTGAGCTGCCCAGCCAAACCTTTTATTAAATCACACCAAAACTGCCTGAATTTATGCCATTGCAAAGACTGTTGGAAATTCCTGGCTGCCCTGGAAGCGTATGTACCAACCTCAGAGGAAAAACTCACACATCCTTGTTGATTCATACTAATGTCATTGTTTACAACGACAGGATGCATTAAATCCTGCTTCAATTACCAGGCATAAAAGCACTTGTGGGTTGACATGTGGTCTTCCCTCAATAGCACTATAATGGGGCTGAGGTAAACCAGCCTGCTGCAAACAGCATAATGTCTCCAGATGCCTGCATTCCTCTGCACGCCCCCACCCACCTCCCACCATGTCTCCTACTCTTTTCCCTTTGTCATTTTCTCTCCTTCCCACCTTTCTGTTTAGCCCTCCCTCTCCTTTTGTGCGAGCAGAGGTTGGAGGGCAACTGGCTAGCAAAATGGATTTACAGAGCAAGACCTGGGACTCTCAGTGGACAAGCTGAACATAGACAAGGAGAATGCCCACGTGACAAAGAAGGGACAGCAAAGAAGAGGAAGCCAAGCTCTTCTCAGGGGCTCACTGAAAGAACAAGATGCAACAGACACAACTGAAAACACAAGCAACTGCATTTAGACAGAAGAAAACTCTCAGTGTGAGATTGGTCCAACACACATGCAGGTGACCCAGTGAGGCACTGGAGTCTCCAACCCTAGAGACTGGAGTCATTCAAAACTCAGCTGCACACTGTCCTGTGCACTCTGCTCTAGATGTTTTGAGCAAAGGGTTGGCTACACAACCTCCAGAGGGACCCGGAACCTGAGCAGTTCTACGACCCTGTAAACAGAGCCCTGTTCTCAGATTTACTTAACTCTTTTTTTAAAACAGGTTCACCATAGTATGTTCCTGACCTGGCCAAATTACAAAGTTGATCCTGAGCAGTGGCACAAAGATCTCAGATGAGTTCTCCACATTTCACAAATGGAACTGACTGATGCAAAAATGACTTTGAAAATGTACCCAGATGTTAGAGATGCTTCTTACTCTAAGAATCACGCTGTTTCTTTTATTCTTCTCTTAGGAGAAAAGCTCCAGTGGTCACTGCTGCCTGCAGCAAGATCAGTAGTCCTACTTTCAGCATTTAATGCATTAGCCACTTGTAAAATTACATTTATGTCTCCCCTTTATATCATGCTCCCAAATGGTGACTGCCAAGGCAATTTTTAGCAAATCTTTCCCTCAGCCTCCCATCACACTGAATAAAACCTGCTTTTCTGATGCAGAAGAATGAAGAGAAAGCATAGAGAATTCATTGCCATAATAAAGAACAAGTTGGACCCTTACTCAGATCCAGAGAGCTTTTCAAAGGAAAACTGGCAAGCATGCCAGCTCATACACATCTCTCAGGGAATGCTATCAGCAAACCAAAGGTCACAATGAGTGTTTTACCTGTGGATTACATATATCATCAGTGGCAAGGATTACTCAGTACCAAGAAGAGATGTATCATGTTCTTGCTCAAAGAGATGTCTAAGTGCTCTGCATAATTCATTTCCTCCATCAGCCAGGAGCAAGAGATAGGTCATTTTTTCCTTCACCCATCACTCCTTATTTCAACAGTTACCACACTCCTGTTACTAATGATCTATTGGTAACAGTTCTAACCTCACCATTCTGAGTCCTAGTATCTTAAACTCAAAGTCTGAAAAGCTTTATTTATAACAGACTACCAAGCAGATCCAAAGTTATAACCTGGGCTCACTCCTGTTTCTTTTGAAGAATAACTCAGTCTTCAGTCAGACAAGAGAATTGACAAATAAGTTTTCTCTTTGTGGATGTTAAGTTAAAAACTTAACAGAGATTTTCATTCTTCCTGTTTTGTATATTTACTGTGGCCAGGGCTTGCCTCCAGATGAGTTACTTGTAGTTACCCCACAGTAACTGTGCCTAATGGTTCCTTGAAATAATTCAGGGAATAACAAGATTTTTAGTTCACTTTAATTTCTACTGATTTTAAGCTTTCAATATCTTCAGTATCACAGTCATAAAATTGCTCCCTATCACTCAAAGAACATCTGTCATAGACACCATATTGTCTTTAGTTGTGCTCCACAACACAGCTGAGCTTTGGATGCAAAAACTTAGTACTTATTCATAAAAAATCATAGATTGCTTAATAATTAATTTAGTTTTTTAGTAAGCACAGCCAGGCATACCTGTTCATATTTTGCTCAAGCAAGGATGTCATGGAACCAGTCAGGGAAAGTTTTCTACACATATCCACTAACTCTGACAAGAATAAATAATTTGCAAACACATACAATAGAATTTATTCAACCAATTGCTCCTATTTACCTGGCAATGGAATAATCCAATTTATAGCATGGCCAAAACTTCTGGTCTACCTATGATACAATGAGCTAGACTGGAGCATGAGTTGGTTTTCATTGATCCAACCAAGGTCTGTGGCATGGCCACCGAGAGGTTCAGCTTAGCTGAACTCTCGCTTTGGGGGAGCTGCAGGCTGTGAAGAAATGTAATCTGTGCTGATTCAGCTTATCTGCTAAGCCAAAACTCAGCCCTGGCAAGACCTCCAGTGGAAGGCAGCACCAGAGGAGATGCTACGGCACAAGCACTTAGGAATATTGCCTGCTGTTGCCAGGAGAGGAAAGATTGCCCAGTGTTTTCGAACTTTTAGAGGCAGTGACAACACATAAAATTTCTTTAATGTATGCACAATATTGCAGATATGTCAGCAGTATATTGAAACATCCATTTTTTTAACAGAAATAAAAGATTTTGACAATAATAACCTTGTGTTTTGTTTTATTCTGCTGTTGTAACTGCAGATCTTGGGTGCAATCACATAATTGCATCTCTACCATTGTAACACCTGTAATTGGCTTCCCTCTTTCTTTAATCTCTCCAGTGGAAAGACAAAAGTGCAAACTATTCTACACCTGGCATTAGTCTAGAGAACATCAGTTTACAAGGGTAGAGCAAATTCCATCAGTTCTAATAGGATTAAAGGTATTTCTGCAGTTTTCAAATCCTCAGAAGTAACACATTTTTTTAAAAGGAGTAACTGGTGTTCACACAGTTGATTAGCATGGTCCACCACAATCAGAATAGCTGGTAAGAAATTTAGCAGAATAATTTCACTGCATCTGCATGAAATATTACTTTATGATTCTGACTTACAGTAAGTCTGGCATAAACAAGAGGGGAATAGGTCACTCTGGGACAACAGCAGAGCAGACAACAGCCAATTACTTGCATGTACAGTTTTAGGTCTAGTTAAGGTTTTAAGTCTCTAGAATATCTTCAAACACAGTGTCACTGTTACTATACTATTATCTATCCCTACAAATTATCTGGTGAAAATCATTCTGCAAACATCAGAGCTCACTCTGATGAACTTAACATAGATTTGAACAGTTGCATCTGTCTTCCAGGAATAGTGCTGCAAAGCATTCATAGAAAATGTTTACTTAAATTTTCTTTTTCTTTTGAATTGCTTTCCCTAATCTACTGATCAGCACACTTTTCCCTCTCCCCTCATCCCCCCTCCAAAATAAAGGCCAGGTGTAAAATGCCACCCTCATTCATCAAAAGCATGTTCTCATTGCTGATTTACCTTCCCAGACAGTCAAAGGGTCATTTTTAAACATTAAATTGTCAATAGGATAAAGATGAACCGATCCTACTTGCGTTAATTAGCGCCTTTTTCCACAGCAGCCTCTCCATATAAAGGACTCCCTCCCTCCACAGACCTTGAATGCCTGACTGCTTTCTGCAGTTAAGAGAGGTGAATTTTCTCTGATACAGTAGATATTTTGTAGTACTGCTGCACAAGCATGGCCATTTATTCATAGCACAGTTCAATTTCCTTCCCCATTTTCCCCATATAAGTCTGTTCAATCCTTAATTACTTATCCATAGTTGTTTTATCTCTGTTACAACCATCTCTGCAATCTGTGCTTTAAAACATTTTACTGAAACAGTCGTCTGGCCCCTCCTACTATATGAGATAAATATACGAAGGCTATGTCTAGTAAACTGCCTATCAGTACTACAACAGGCTTTTTCTGTGGTTACACTTCTAGACATCTTTAAGAAAGGATGCAGTGCTCTACTTTAAATATAACATGCAAGCCACAGGCTCCCAGTTCATTTTGATATGGAGCAGTCTCGTGCCTTTGGCTGAATATTACCAATACACGTCTCTGCAAACTGGTCGCGACAAGCACCTGGTCGTTCCTGCCTGGAAAACAAAAAAACCAAAAAAATCCTGCCTTCTACCCGAGATATGATGCTTTTCACGGAATGATAGATACTAATGTCACCTTCCCTCGCAGCTCCCACCCATTCGAAAAGAGTGGCAATAATCCACATGCTATTTTCACGACGTACCTACCCCTGAAACTGCTTATTCACATATAACCGAGCCCAGTTCGCCGCAGAAGGGCAGCTACAACGCAACGCTCCTTAAACTATCAGCGCTGGCCAGCAGGCTGCCGCCACTTCGGATCACCTCTCGTGAAACAAGAGCAGGAAGACAAACCGAGGAGCGAACGCGTCTCACAAGAGGAGCCCCATCCCTCGCTCCGGAGCTGGTGCCGCCGAGCCGAAGCGAAGCGAGGCGAACCGCGCAGCCCCCGCCCCGGCGAGCAGGAGCCGGGCGCCGCTTCCCGCTGCCGCTCACCTCCCCTTGCGCTGCGGAGCGGGCGGCGGCGCTGCTGCTGCTGCTGCTGTCGCTGCTGCTGCCGGGCACCCTCCGCCGCCCGCTGCTGCCGCTGCCGCTGCTGCTGGCCCGGCGGCGGGCGGGGCTCCGCCGGCCCGGCCTCCCCGGGAAGGGTCCCTGGCTGCGGCAGGGCGGGGGAGGCGGCGGCCCCGCCGCGGGGCGCGGAGCGGCGGCGGGCGAGGCGCGGGCGGCGAATGCCAATGAGGAGCCGCGGCTGCGGCAGCGGCTGCCAGCGATGAGGGGCAGGGTCTTACCGGGGCAGGGTCTTACCGGGGCTGGGTCTTACCGGCATCTGGGAGGGGGCTTTAGCCGTGATTGCGCCAAGAGAGAAGCCCGGGGTTTAGGGGGGGCCGGGCTGGAGAGGTTACATGTACGGCAGGAGCTGTTGGCAGGAATACGGTGTGACAGGGAAATTACAGGTGGCTGCCACAGCGGTTCTCTCCACACGGCCCCTTCCGCCGCGAGCAGTGGGTTGTTTGACCTTCTGGCAGTGTTTTACCACTCGTTTACATCGGGGCTCGTGTGCTGTCAGGGCAACTCTTACAGGTTTGAGCCTGCCTGGAAGAGATCTCCAGAGGAAATTTGCTACTGATGAGTTAGGATTTATCCCGTAGGCAAGGGAACGTTTGTAGGGACGTTGGTGCGGCTGAGAACCTGAGCCTCAGAAGTGCAGATCTAGAAACAGTGGCAGCTCCCAGGTCTGCTCCGGTTCAATGTCTTACCCAAAGTACTGCTGCTTCCTCAAAATTTTAAGCCGTCGTTCCTCTCCCCTCATTAGCCACAGTCATTATTGGTTGGTATTTTTCTATATTAACCAATAGAGGGGAAAACCCTACCTTTTTTGGTCAGCCTTAGATTTGCTATTGCTATATAGCTATTATCAGCCAATGCAAACCTGCTACATCTGCCTTCTGATGGTGTAGACTATCTTACTGTACTGATAGTGTACACTATCTTACTTAAAATAGTGTAGGCTATCTTACTTTTTATTTCTTATTACTTCCATGGAAATGTTGAGTGCATCAGGAATCTAGGACTTGAGAGTGTGAAGTGGTACACAGAGATTCCGGTGTACAGAACCATCACAGAATGGTTTGGGTTGGAAAGGCCCTTTAAAGGTCCTTTAGTCCAACCTCCCTGCAGGGACAACATCAAATAGATCAGGTTGTTCCAAGTTCTGTCCAACCTGACCTTGAATGTTACCAGGAATGGGGTGTCCAGCACCTGTCTGGGGAACCTGTGTCAGGGTTTTACCACCCTCTGAACCTTTTGATTAAAACCACTATACCTTGTCCTATCCCAACTGGCCCAATTAAAAACTTACCTTTCTTATAAGCCCCCTTTTAGACACTAAAAGTCTAAAACAAGATCTCCCCATCTGCCTGATTCCTCAACACTTCATTCAACAAGCTTTACAATCTTTGTTGACTTCCTTCCAATTAAAGAAAGAGTTGCTGGTGGTGAAATATCACCAACACTGAAACTGTGGATTATTCAGTGAGATTTTACTTTATCAGTGTAAAATCAACCACTGCTGTGTTTTTATGGCTTTCCTTTCTTATTTCTTCTTCTGCCCAATATTTCCTTCATTTGCTGCATGAATGGCTGAGTCCATGTCATACACCAACCACTAGCAACATCTGCAGTTAGTTGTTTTCAATCACAGCACAAATATTAAATAAATAGGCAAAATATGCTAATGAAGCTGTAATAACAGAGTAACCAATTACTGACTAGGAAGTGTAAGATTTTTCACCTTCCTGTATGATGAGCGAATAGGTATGAGGAGAGTTCCCCAGGCTGGCAGCCTCAATTATGTCTGCCAGTCTGTGGATACTCTGGTTCATAGTCAAAGAGAAGAGCATCAGTCTGCCTAATCTCCTTGCTGCCTTATACAGGCTAAAGTAACAGCCTGAAGTTAAATAGACCCCTTTGCTGCACACAGAGGGGGTTTGTTTGGGAGAATGTCCATCAACTCTGCTAAACTTTAAAAATTATTTTTTCTGTAAAAGCTTTTTCTTCCATAGTTGTTTAATATCGTTCAGGAGGAAATTTCAGCTGCTATGAAAACATTATCCCAAGGTTCACGCAAACCACATATAGAAACCATATTCCAGAAAAATCACTTGTCTGCCTATGTTTTACATACTGAGGTTAACCATTTTAAGGTAGTTCATTTAACTAGCCAGCAATAGATATTTGCAGGTTAACATATGTTTTCTGAAGACTAAAGTTCTGAAGTTCAGTCACTTCAGAGATCTATGCTTTGAAGAGAAGTTGTGACTTGTCTCTGGTCAAAAGCCAGCAAGCTTGGCTCCTTTGAGGCACTGTAATTAATAAGTAATTATAAAGGACAAATGAAAAAGATTGGAAGTTCTTTCTCACTGGAACAAAATTATTTTTGATGTTATAACTATAGCTACAAGAAATTTTCAAAATCCTCATGGGACTGGTAAAAACACATGACATTATTCATCTTCTACCTAATGAAAATTTTAAAAAAAAGTGTCAAATCAAAATGAAAGTAAATCTTTAGTGCATAGAGAATCCAAATTGAACTGGTTTAGATATAAAGTAAAATTTATCTTTGCAAAATGAATGGAAGTTTTAAAATGGGATGAACAAGGAAGAATCTATACAAGAATTCTTCATCCTTGAAGGATTCCTTAGGACTCAAGTGAACTGAAGCCTGATAGATGCCCATCAGCTTCCAAGGGTCAGGATGAGGTGCACAAGAAACACTGAGCTGTCAGCTCTCAGAGCTACAGCCAGAGGAGCCCCAGATGAGTCCTCTGACCGTATCCATTTCTTCTCTCTCAGGTCAATCTCATGGTGGGTAACCAACACCCAGCAGGAGCTGAGAGATTTGCAGGTTTTAAAAATGAATCCGTCTGTAACTGAAAGGAAAAAGTATACACAACCTATTACACAGTATTTTTCCACCCCCTTCTTATTCTAGAAGGACTGTAATTATTCCCAGTTGTAGAAGCTGTACAGTAGTAATCCTTCTCCTCCTACATGCTTCATTTACAACTTGAGAGCTAACAGTATAATAAATTTTTAATAAATTATACTAAAATATTGTGGCAGTGCTCTAAAAATAAAACCTGGAGATGAGTTGTTAAGAATATGTTCCTTAAATGCATAAAACGATCCCTGAAATATGCAGGACTTTTTACAAAAATGTCTTGGCTTATAAACATCTGTGATCATAAATACTTCTCAGACAAGCACTGGCAGCGAATCTGTAGTATTTGAGTCACTTTTTTAAAAGGAGAAAGCTTTTTCCTTTTTACTATTAATCTCTTTTCCTTTCATCTCAAATTTAATTCATCTCTAGGTCTTTACAAAGTCATGAAATTATGCATGTGCTAAGAACGATGAGTTAGAATGAAAGAAGGAAGGCCCTCACAAAGATTCAATAAAAGTAATGATAAAAATACTGGGAAGAGTAAGGAAAATATTGGTGTTTCATTCATTCAGGACCACAACATTGACCTGAGCCATTTTAGCAGGTTTTAAAAATAATGTTTCTAATATGCATCCACTGGATTAATTTTGATTGTGAATTCAGATAACAGCAGGCAGTGAAGTGTTCTTTTACTACTGTAATTTTGTATTTATGCTTACGCTTAACATTGGGTCCTTGAGTGCATGGTAAAATATTTAATTACATAGTCTGGTTTCCAGGCATCCTAAATGTCTACCTGCCTATAGAAGCTATAAATACCTAGCAGCTCTAGGACTGAGCACTGTTTTATTAAATGTTTATATATAGTCCTGGAAATCCAAGGTTAAGCCTACAGACTTCAAAAACCTTAAATTTCATATCTGAGGTTTTCTATCCTCTTTTGTTTCTCAGAAGCATCTCAGCTCCCTAGAATTTGTAAAGAGAGAGGAAAGGACTGAAGAAGGAAAAGTTGATCAGCTATGATTGCCAAAGTCACTTACACATAAGGCACGCTCATATATTGAATGGTTTTAGGAAAGTGCTCGGAGATTTTGGTTTGATGCATATTGATTAAGACGGGCTCTCAAAAAGGCAGCTGTTACTAGGGGAAAGTTGTTCTTGTGCTGGTTGCATGAACATAACAGAAGTCTCCAAGCAGTTAATTAAGCAAGATGGAAAAGAAGCAATATATTAAAAATACAAAATCTTCAACAAAACAAAAAACTACTAATGCTTCAAAAGTTCTCCTGGAGGGAAGGAAAAGCCTTAGGGTTTATAGGAGAATTCAAAAGACTTTGAGAGTACTTTTCATTTAGTAGGGTTGTAGCTATTCAGGGATTTTGCAAAAGAGCATGGAGTATACCACTGAAAAGAGTAAACTAAAATATAACAATTTCAAAGCTTGCCACAATTATTTTAGATCTGTATCTAATGTTACATATCAGGCTTTGGAATGGGGATGCTTCTCTTGTAAATGTGCTGAATAGACTATTCAAAACCAGAGGTGTTGAGGATGTGTGTATGCCTCAACCATACCTTAATGAAACGTTTTTGAGGAAGAGCACTGGTAGCTGAAAGTAAACTTAGGGTTATTTGTTTTTTTTTTTTTTGGTTCAGCACAAAGAGAATACTTCACAAAGAGAAAAGAAATTTTAAAAACATCAACAAAGAAAACTAGTTTAAAGTTGCTCTCCCCCATAAAGAATTCTTAGTACTGCTTGAGCAATCACTGCTGGTGGAAGCTGTGTTTCTGAAAGGTCACCACATCAAACCAGAACAGGGGAGGCTTAAGTTCCATTTTGCCATGTGTCTGTCAGAGTCAGCATTAGCAACAGGGGCACAGCAGGGAAGAAGCTGAGGCAATCTGGACAGCAGGTGACCAATAAGACCTCCCCCCGCAGCATACCTAAGTGTCTTCAACAAGCCACATATCTTCACATGTCCCATAGACTCCAGGGATTTGTTGTTGCTGACTTTCCTTTCATTTCAGGTGTTTCCCTAGTTTATGTCTGTATGATCAACAGTAACCTTCCACCACAAACTTTAGGCTGGGGTTTGATACGTGCTTCCAGCAAGGACCGCAGGTGATGCTCATCCCATGGAAACTTAGTGTGGAAATTAAATTATTCTTCTTATGCCCAGCTCTCAGAAAAAGAAAAAAAATATATAATTTTAATGGTGCGAATAAAAGGCAAAGTCAAACTAAAAGCAATTGCAGGAAAAGATGAAAGAATATGAAAATTTAAAAAAATTGTAAGATTATTTTCCTATCTGTTGCGAAATGCTCTTAACTAAGTACTTAATCCTGCTGTTGGGTTTTAATAAACTGGTATTAAGGACATTGCTATTGTGTCAGCATTGTGATAAAAAATTCAGGTGGCCTTTCCACACATCATCACCAAAACACCAAAAAGATTGGGCTTGCTATTTTCTTAATGAACAACAGAAAAGATACAAATTTTCCATGTATTTAGAACCTCCCTCCTGTTCAGAAACTAAATTCATTGCTTCATTATAATTAGGACCTTTACAGATTTCTTTATGATTGCTAATTACTTTTTAATCTCCCTGGCAATAAATAGATTTTCTAACTTAATTGATTTCACTCACAAGGACTAACAGATTACCCAAGATTGTGCTCACCATCTGTCATGCAAACACAGGTAAAGTAACATTTTCCTTGCTTTTTCTTCCTAAATTGCATCTTTTTTCCTATGGAGTTGTTGTGTCCAGATTTTTAGTACCACCAGGAGTTTTTGTTTGGATGCATTTATTTGTAAAATAACTTTCAAGAAGCAGAAATTATATATACAGTGAGAACTTTAAATAAGTTGCAAAGGGTTATATTAAATTAAAAGTTCCCCTGAAAAGACAATGTAATTTTTACACCTAAATGTAAAAATCTCTAAAACTACAATCATGTTCCAATTAGCAAGGTGTTGGATTAATTCATTATTACAGTTCTCCAAATTGAGAAGACTAAAATAAGATGAGCTATTTGTCTTCTTCTGACATTATTCTGTGCATTCGAGGAGAGGGGGACTAGATAATGAATAGAAAATTCATGTTTCCAACCTCAAGGGTTGGGACACTTTATACTGAAAATTAATTGTCACATAACTTACAAGTCTAGGAAGTGAGACTTCAGAAACAGATGTCTGATTAAAATTGTTTGCACTGTCCCTGATCCAATTAGAAAGCTATCCCTCTGCCATGATGGCACTGTTATTTCTGGGTTTTATGAAAATATAACCATGTAGAGCCTACCAGATCTCTTCTTTACAGCTGGATGAAAGTATTTGAACAACTGCATTACCAAAAAGTTTTATAAGTCTTTTTCAGGGGGTATTAAACCAGCCATGTAAACATTAGCATTTTGTAGAGATTTTTAAGTTCATTTGGTCACAAAACATACTGCTGGAATTTGATTCAGTGGTGCATTATTTGTCTGATGGTGTGACTCCTGGAAATGCGTCAGTCAGTGCAGCTTTCCAGATGGGTTCCACAACAGCTTCCATGTTCTGACAACAGTATTTTTTATCACTCTTTCGAGAAAAAGAAAAAAAAAGATATTTTGTCTAAATATGGCTTCCAATGAAAGTGTGAAAATATTTCAGCCAAATAGAAGATATGACCAAGGTATCTGCCTTTTGTTTATTATTAAAATAAATGTGAAACATTGACAAAACAAATAAAATATGACTGTTTTCTGTGAAAGAAAAAAGAATAAAAATATGTTTTACATGGAAAACTGGAAGGTGAAGTCTGTTCTAGTATATTGATTTCTTTTGATGGTTTTTATTCAGTGTGATATTTTTGTTTACTTGACAGGCAGGAAAAATAAAATCATTTCTAGAGAATGCGCTCCTTTCTTTTAGTACATTCCAGGGCAAAAACCCTCTTTGTTTTCCACTCACCTTGCCATCCTCCTTTTGCCTCTCATTTCTACCATTTGTTGCTTTCATCCCTGTTGCAAATGTTCTCAGCCATTCTCACAGGGCCAACCTTCTAAACAATCTCTGCCCATCAGTTTCCTGTAGGTTCAGGTGTTTGTCTCTTCCAAAATTCTGGAAAGACCAGTCTGTAGCTTTGCAATACAAATCTCCAAATTCTACATTTGCTACATCATTCTGATGATATTCTTTGGATATTTATCTCATAATGTGTATGAATTCGCTATATTAATCAACTTTGACATTAATTGTCAGACACAGCACTACAACTGGAGAGATGAGTCTCAAAAACCATTCCCTGGTTTCCTGTTGGGGAGAGTGCTGGGCTCAGGTGATGCAGTATCAGGACATTCCTCAGGGACTCATAATAACCCTCCCACTGTCAACCAGATGCAGCCACAGACTGACAGGTCTGCAGATGTCTATCTGTAAGCAGGTCTTTAGTCTGTTGGCAAGCTCAATCACTTCTGAACATCCATCAAAGAAAGCACACCATCCACTTTGTCTAGATTTTAAAGCAATTACAAGTTACTCAGTGTAGGTTGCACAATTGCTGATATTTGCATGGATCATGTAGGGATTTTCCTGTCAAGGATGGGTCAGCAAACATTTTGGCTTCTTGCTTATGTTCAGTAAAAATGAGGGTCCCAAATGTGGGTGAATTTCTTCATAATGTGTCACACTTCAAGGTGTTTGGCTGAACATTGGTCAACACTCTGAAATCAACAATATCCAATGCATTGTTATGCCAACAGGCCAATCCTTGAAAGAAAATAGGTGTAATTCAGCTGTGAAATTTGTAGTAATTCACCCAGCCCTGGGATAGCAGTGTAAGGAATCAGGCTGGTAGCTGCTGAGCTAGGACTGTAGTAACAGGAATTCTTTCACCTCAAACAAACAACCCAAGGGGACTTGAGAATCCCTCACTACAGTTGTCAGGCCATACCTTGAATTCAAAGAATAGACAGCAAACTATGTCTGAGTGTGAATGTGCATATGTGTGCAGTAGTAAATAAATGTTGTGATTTGCAGCTCAATTCCAACACAGCATCCATGTCCTCTTTCATCAGTATTCCCAAAAAAACTTTTATCAGCATTAGCATCAAGCTTTTCAGCTCAAAAGCAAAGGAGTTTTCTTAAGCCATTGAAGAATTTACATTTCTTCCATCTGTCCTGTAACTTCCTCCCTGTAGAAGGAAAATGGAGGTTTCCAATCTCTGTGCCTGGTACTGTTTGCTTAATCCAACCTTGTTATAACCCTCTAGCAACTCACGGTCCAACGCACATCAACCAAGATGATCCTAAT
Source organism: Zonotrichia leucophrys gambelii (assembly GCF_028769735.1). Lineage (NCBI taxonomy): Eukaryota > Metazoa > Chordata > Aves > Passeriformes > Passerellidae > Zonotrichia > Zonotrichia leucophrys. The sequence goes on along the minus strand of NC_088171.1, from coordinate 44,718,710 downwards.
GATTTTACAGGCCCGTGGCCATATTCTGAGACTTTGAAGTTAATAATTTTGCTTGAATAAAGAGTTCCAAAATGTTCAAGCTTTTGGTAAAGAACTGCAGACACAGGAACAAAAAATACAGTGTTCCCTGCATATCCCTTTTTCTCTGAAAGACAAAGTGGAAATATTTGCCTCATTCTTTTCTCTTCCTATGCAAGTATCTGCAGTTTCACGGCATTTACATCATTAAAAATTCTCCTCTAAGGCAAAAGTTGTAGAGCCAACTCAACGGGGCTCATTTTCAAGTCAATGAGTTTCTATTTGAACAGTCAAGGCATACAATTTAAGATAGTGGAATAAGAAAGCAATAATCTAGTAATAATGAAGTGGGAAGAAGTGTGAGCACTTATTAAGCCTTGCTCCCTCAGGACTCAAAATTACGTCCAAGTTTTCAAATGTGCTGATCTTCAACTTAAGTCAAGTGCATGTAATGGAGCAGAGAAAATTGTAACAGATTTACAATATTAACAGTTTACTGAATTTTGCACTTCTGTGAGTAGTACCTCAGTGTGTAATTTATTTTTCTTAAGCTGCCCTTCAAAGATAAAATTAATTAGAGAAAATGTAAAGGCAACTCTGTATTCAGTCAAAAAGAATGACTATGTTTTAGTGCTGCTCTTTTTTCAATTTGTTTTGTCTTAGTGGAGGACCATGAGCAGTTTTTTCCCACAACTGTTATTGTAGGAATGATGAAAGGAAAAAATGAGAAATGAACTGAAAACAAAGGGAATTTGTAAAACTAATATAATTTGCCTGTGGAATTTTAGCACGCATGCAACATATGTTTGAATTCAAACAAACATTTAAATTTCTCTTTCTCTGTCTGAATTTTTTTTGGGAGACACTGACCACATTTGACCGCTTTGATGTAACCATTTTTATCCTAGACAACTTACAACTTTAATTATCTAGTACCTGTGTCAGACAGCTAAATCTTCAGAGTTATCCTCCTTCAATAAGAAATCTCTAAACTCATTCTTCCTCTACCCCTTCAGCATCATCACAGACTCAAGTCAAACTTCAGCCAATCCATAATCAACTTCTCCCAGCCAGTGGTTTTATTTATTTGGTGCCTTTTGATTTATAATGCCATTCAGTGTGGCATCAGCCTCATCTCAGCCCTATTCAACCTTCACCAATGTCTTGCCAGGCACTTGCTTATTTATCTCCTCCAGGAAATGCTTTACCTAATGGAGAGCTGAAATGCTCCATTTCTCAAAGTAAGCAGTGAAGGAACCTGTTTTTCTTTGTCAGCTGCATGCACATAGTAATTTACACATATATATATTTACATTGCTCACTATGGGTTTTTCCAAACACAAAAGTTTCTCTGTCTGTCAGGAAAAGTTTGTGTTCTTACATTATCTATATTAATATCAGCTTTGACTCCATCAATATTAAAGCAAACTAGAACTGATTCTCCACTTTCATCTTGATTTTTATTTCCTTTCTGTCCTAACCATGGCAAGAAAGATCATATGGGGAACACAATACACCCAGGCAAAAGAAAATATAGGCTAAAGAGACAAACTTGGTTAAAAGTCTGCCTGAACAACACTAGAAATTAGTAAAGAAAATTGAAAAATTAAATACATAGTCATGGTTTACATAATGCTGACCTACCAGTATTTTTATACCTCAATTGCTGCTGCTGGCTCTCTCATCCCTTTGCACATTTGCAGTGGCATCACAAGACCTCTGGCAGTGGTACTGTCCAGCTGACGTCAATATAAACCCTGCTGTTGACTCCAAGGATAAAGAACTTTGTTTAAGATGCAAGTCAGGATTTTGCTCTTGAAATAATGTTTTTTTTTGCTAGCTTCAAAAGTGGTTTTACCTTCTCTTTACCTGTTGCTTTCTTCCTATCTTGTTCAGTTGAATGACTAAAAATAATTACCAGGTTATAAATAACTAATGCCCCTGAATACAAGGGGAAATGAAAAGAAAATGGAGACATCTTTTGCATTAGTTTAAAACCTGTTCAGGATAATCTTCTCCAGAGTGTATTTGTAATTGGTCAACTTTGCGACTGAAGGTTAGGAAAGACATAAGAATTAAAAGCAAGGGAAATAACCTACATCTCACTTTGAAATGAAATCTGTTTGCCTGACACAAACAGTCTTGGTTAATAACTTTATAGCAGACATACAAATAGTAAGGGGATATTTTTGTCCATAATGTGAAAAAATTAAAGAGAACTAAGCAATGAAGGTCTAAGGAAATACTAAAAATAGCAGGAAATTGCGCCAGTTGGTCATGGGACCAACAAAAGTGCTAAATGTTGTACAGAAAAAGTAAGAAATAATTCCTTTAGAAGATGCAAATTCCCAAATGTTTTGTAAGGTATCAGACTTTTTTTTGTCTGGAAGGACATTATGCCCTTGCAAAAACCACTGTGTGTTTGTGTAGTGGTTTTGGTACTGGCTTTGAAGCAGACAGTTTCCTGTTGCAGAATTAATTTTCTTTGCATTTTGTTTAAAACCAAATTTTACTTTCAAGAGTGTTTTCTAAAACAGCAAATGTTTGTGAAATATTAAAGACATGAATCTTTGTGTATAATCAATTTTAATGAAAAAGAAGTTGTTTAAGAAAATACAGCTAGAGTATGGTCTAACAATGCTTATTCATTTTCATCAAACACCCTTGATTGCAAAAGAAAATAGATAAGGCACAAGTCATACTAAGTTTCCTGGTCTTATCACCACTCTTTTTAGCAACAGGGACGATTCAAGGGGATGACCTGGGTGGGATTTCCTGTTCAGCAAGCTACAGTTTCTGCCAGAAGAAGGATTCTGCCTTTTCATACTGAAAGAGCTGCCCAAGTTCACTAAAATATAAATGAGTACACTTTTAATTTTCTGCGCACTACTCTTGTTTGGATGGAAAATGTGAGGGAAGACACAATTGAAAAACAACCTAATGTTGTTAAAAATGTGAAAACAAGTTTAGAAATTTGATATGAATGAAGGTAAATTTTGAAGGCTGTGTGTGGTACAGTAGGACAACACAGGGAAGTCTAGAAGCTCAGAGTTTCTTTGTGACTTGCTGCCTAATTGAATGTACAGTAAATGCCACTGGAAGTAGCAGCAACATGCTGATAAGGTGAGGCATTCTTTATGCATTTCTTTAACAGAGAAGCACATGTAAGTTACCATTCACTTCACTGGCCAGAAGCAGTTCAATTCCATCTCTCTCATTTTAACTTTGTCAGGCTCTATATCCTGGTTGTTAAAACACAATTCTGCCCCTCCATTCTGCCTTGTTTACATTGTTTTAAAAACTGCTCCTCAGAAATCATTTGCCATGATTTAAATGTTTCTGTGATTTGCTTCTGAGAATGCTGCCTATTTGTCATAACTTTAAAGGGTCTGGAGGAATGTTAGTAATAATATAGAGAAATGGGAATGAGGTATTCTACAAAAAGAATGGATTTTTTAAAAGGGAAATAATTTTCAGGAATTTTTGTTAAGAAGGAAGATAGTTATATCAGTCATTGCTTGTGATAGTAATTCTGAATTAATTACTACATACATAGTGCTATTATCAATTTGCTAGCTATCCAGCATGAAAACAATAGTAGTGGATTTCAATGCAGAGAATTATGTAATCCTAATTTTAATTTACATAAGCCTTTATAAAATTTGAGATCAACTATAATGACCTCCAACTGCACAAAATATTACAGAGAGAAAGAGGTTGCTATAGCTCAATTCCTAATTTTTATCCACTTAGCTAAAAATAAAAGATGACGATTCTGACACATTTATTCCCATTGCAAGTACCCATCTGCAGGTGCTGCTCTGCTGAAGAATAGAAAGGCATGGTCCTGACTGAAGGTTCATTGATGCTGCAATGAACATCTGATTCCAGGAAAAATTCCACTAAGTCTGCAAGAGCATGGTTATAAATAGGTTGTGCTCAGCATAAGTCAAGCATGCAGATTTTACCCATCAGGCATAACAAGAAGTATCAGTTCACTTTATGTTCTCCATCTTTGTTTGGATAACTCACTTCTTCATCCAATACAAGCAGCAAGCAATTAATATTTTCCCCATGCTCTTATTCCTGTCAGTCCCAGTAACAGGGGGCTATGCCTTGCTGTTTCTTGGGATCATTACTGAAACACATTTATTCATTGCTGTCTCAGAGTTGATGCACAGGTGTGTTCTTAAATCCTCATTTAGTTTTCAGTGAACCATTTGGATGTTTCAGTGTTCGATCTCTCACATCCATTCCTCCATGTCACTCAAATTTACTCTGTGCTGACAGGATTGCAGTTGCAGATTAATTATTGTATATGACTTTGCTTTGCTGTCAAGTCATGAGTTGAGGAAGCTACGATGCATAAAAAGCTATTCTTACAATTCTGATAAAGTAAGGTTTGTAGGATGGGCCCATCCTCTTACTAGTTCAAATGATTCAGTCAGGAAAAATGGACATGTTTCCAGACACAAGCATCTGAAGCCTAATTGTATGTCCCAACTGTATCAGCTGGTTTAATGCCATTGTTCAGGAGCTTTGTCTCTCTGTCATGCACACACACACAAACATCACACACACTAATTTTTTTGTGTGGCTAATTATTTGTGCCTTGCACATTAATTTCAAAGGAGGTTTTATTGATAAGGCCTGATTTCCAGGTTTTGTCAAGGAAAAGGAGGGTAGCAAAATAGGTAAGATAAAGAATTAAGAGAGAAGACTGAACTCCCCTGAAAGTGAACAATAGATTTTGTTGCTTATGAAGATTATTATACAGTAGGAAATTTGCACACAACTGGTTGCAAATTTCTTTGTGAGATGACTGTGATTGAGGTTCAACTCTATAGACCTCTAGGCTTCATAAATTTGTATCATGCCAGATTTTGAGCTGCTCTGTGCTGATTTACATTGTCTCGGGTTATTCTGTTGTTGAGATGTTTACTGCATGAATTTATTGGTATGGCGCAACAGCTGGGGAGAAATAAATGGGAAGTGTTGGAAATGTTAAGAAACTAGTCTGGGAAAAGGAAACACCTGTGAGAGGAGGACAAAATCCAAGGTTCTTTCTGACAAAGAAAAGTGTTACATTGGAGAACCCAGCCAAGAAACTATATATAGCTATGCAAAGGCAAAATTCAATGCAGCATATCACATCTGAATGAAATCACTCAAGTATTTGGGAACACAGAATGAAAATAAGTGCTACAGATGCCCTCTGCAGACATTTCCCCACAGTTTTTTGCCCCTGACTAGGATCTCGATCCCCATGCATACCAATATCCCTAGACTGTCGTTCATCTGCCACTTTATCATCAATGGATAAGATTTAAAACATTTTTTTACTAACTTTTAAGCAAAAATACACCCTATTTCTGAATGTGGCTAGAAAAAAATCAAGAAATTTGTCTATAATGTCCTTACTCTGACAGTCATCACAGAAGTTGTCATCACTAAAGACCTATTGCTTTTGATAATGATTTTTCTTGGTGAAATCAAGAAATACTTATTCAGGTAAGTGACAAGACGGTGAAATGGGTTTTTTTTATGTGTCAGGGGCACATAAATTTCTATGTGTCTGAGGCAGAGTGTGTGCTATATCAATATTATGTCTACCATTCAGATTAAAGCAGAGGTTCTACCAAAGGAAGAAGAAAATAATTGGTATACAGCAGACTATGATTGACCATTAAGTTGAACTGAATTTAATGAATCACCTATGAACTGGTGATTCCAAAGAAGGTCTCAGGCTGATGGTGTTATAGAACAGAGGGAGATTCTCATGCTGCTAATGGTAAAAACAAAGCAAAGCAAAACAAAAAAGCAATAGAAAAACACCAAACAACTTGGCTATTATGATGATAGGATCAGGCCAAATTATCAACTGGGAAAAGTACTTCAAAGAAAAGTTACTCTGGGCCCTGGGGAAATCAGTCTGTCTCAACTGTTGCTGTTCCAAAAGGAAACAGCACATCTGAGAAACTCAATGCTTTTTGTAACCAAGGCTAACATTAGCAGGACTTATACTGTACCACAATAATGCTGTGGACAGAGCCAAGATTAAAAGGACATGTAAAGCATAATTTATTCAATGGGACAATAGAAAATGCTATTTACTGCTCACATTTCTGCTCCCATTGTTCATTTGAGTAACACGTGGTGCTTTGTTTGAAGTACGGAGGGAGAAGAAAGGCTTGGACAGATTTCATAAAAATGTAAACTTCCTGCCTATGTTTCCATACATAGTGCTGCTTTCAGATCACTCCTAAAGGTTCTGCGCACAGGCTGAAAGGTGTTTCTTCTGTTATTTCCAAAGCATACTCAGATTCTGCCTTCCTCCTTTTGCCCAAGATTCTGCTACATCATTAGAACCCTATGAGGAAGGGGTGAGAGAGTTGAGGGTTGGGATTGATCAGCCTGGAAAAGAGAAGGCTCCAGGGTGACCATATTGCATCAGTCAGTACCTGAAGGATCTTACAGGAGAGCTGGTGAGAGACTTTTTACACAGACATGTAGTGGTAGGACAAAGTATGATGGCTTTAAACTGAAAGAGAGCAGGATTAGATTAGACATTAAGAAATTCTTTGCTGTCTTGGTGGTGAGGCACTGGCATAGTTTGCACAGAGAAGATGTGAAACATCCCTCGGAGTGTTCAAGGCCAGGACACTAAGCAACCTGGTCTAGTGAAAGTGTCCCTGCCCATGGTGGGGAGAGTTGGAACTAGATGATCTTTAAAGTCTCTTTCCAACCCAACCTTGCATCTCAACCTAATTTATGACTCCATGATATTCCATTACTAAATTTAATTGTTAACTCTATGCATTGGCAACATTTGCAAAGTTCTCCATATTATCATTCCCACACAGCTGCCTCCTTTCCACGTGTTTCTAATACACAAAGAAGATTAAGAATGAAACCTAATATATATGACACAAAGTTTCACTATTCTGATGTGTTTATTAGAGTTATCATACACTGTTGCATCTATTCTGACCATGAGGAGCACAAATGCTGTTTTTTCTGTCCATTAGCATGTGCTTCTCAGAGCATTCATACTGAGCTGTCTGATCCTCCTCTACTTTGGTTGGCCCATGTAGTGCTTACTGCAGAGAAGAAATGACAAAATTGTTCCTAAATGCTATGTCCTCTGCCACTCAGCAACCAGCTCTAGGGAGGGATGAAGATTCATTCTCTAGCTCACTCTCCAGTGGAAAACCTAAGGCTATGACTTTTGTTTCCACAAGTTCAGGAGAATCAGGCCAGCACCAGCCGAAGCTAGAGGAGCATCAACAGTTACTGTACCAAATCAGCACCTGCACAGTTCCTCATCACCATGGCAATGGGTGTGACTGTCATCCAGATGATGAAACAAAACTAGTCCTTTTGGCCTTTGCAAATCACTGGAATTCTCAATTGTTTCATGAAATTGCTTTCATGTGGATGAAAGTCCGTAGTGATGCCGAGTCCCAGGCAGGTGCAAAAACCAGGTCTTTTCAAGCACTTAGGCCTTTATCACTTATATAGTTTTGAATCATAACAAATGTAATCCAACCAACCACCATACACCATGGTATGAACACATAATGATTATTTAACTTGTTTTCTACCTCTAATCCAGATGAGTCACTTTCCCATAGTCCTCTTCTACTTAGCTGAAGTAGCAGGCCTGAGCCATGATTTTACAAGGGTAACAAGGCCCTTACTTTATAAAGGGCCTTTGTATGTTTTATTTTATATGCAACACTTTTGGTATCATGAAGATCAATGATTTGTGCTAAATTTGTGCAGCCGTATTGTCATGAAGCTGGTGGCTTTGTGCATTGATAAACCTGAAATGCTGGATGCTTCATGGCCTAAAAAGTTCAGGAATCCCTTTCTCAGAATCAGACCAATCTGGATAATTCTATTCTGGAGATTTAAATGCCAAAAAAATTTAAAATGTTTATTTGGGGTATATCCCCACTCCGTCTTCTAAGCCTCCATCTTCTTGGTATTCCCTATAAAATAGAAGGCCTCATATTTATGTAAGACATTGCACACACATGTTACCATGTGTGCCTACATTTTTGATGTGCTTTGAGGTGAAAAGCAGCATTTTAATGTGAGATAACTATCTTTTCTGCAATAAGAAATCAAAGGGAAAAGGGATCAAAAGGTAGTGGTTTCATATAAAACCACAATGAAAGGTCTCTGCCTTCATGTTTTGTCTACCAAGTTATTTATAACCTGTAATTATCCTTGCCCTTTCCATGACATAAATAGGTTGCACATGGTAGATTAGTAGAGTGATTATTGTGTATTTGTCCAGCCTCCAGGTCCTAATTAATTCTTAGTACAAGTGAAATTATTAAACTCCGTTGGATTTATCCTCAAATGGAGCAAAACCAGACTATTTTCTCAGCACCTGGCCTATTGCTTTATTTTACAGTTCTGTTATCATGTGTCTCTTCACTGCTTTATCCAACATACAGCCTTTCCACTGGCTTTGCATGAGAAAAACAGAGATGCGTCATCCCTTGGAGTAGCTTTGCCAGGACCAGCTAGGAGGAACAAGCACAGCCTTTAGGTACTACACATCACTCTTTTTTTTTTTTTTTCAGAAAAGGTTGCCTAGGTAAGGATGAAAAATGAGAAGTGACTTGAGGTTCTGATCCAGGTTTTAGCAACCACCAGAGTTTAAGGAGTAAACTGAGAGAGAGATACCATCAATGGCACAATGCACTGAAGTGAGACTACATGATTTACCATGCTTTAAATTCAATATCTCAGTAGCAAAAAGTTTATTCCTTCATTAAATATCAAGGTCAGTTTGCATAGCAGATTTATTGAAAATGATGATGGGAAGAACAGTATGAAAAAATGGAATGCAGCTGGCAGGAACTGCCTAGTTTCTGGGAATCTAACAACAGCATACACAATGCCTACCTTTTTGAATTGAAAGCTGAAAGAGATAAAGGGAGCTTAACTTAAATCAAAATATCAGATCTGAACTCTGATTCTAAATTTGACATCCATATCCACACTTTCCTTTTATTTACAGAGTTTGCTATTCCAGAATTCATGATTTCAGCACTGTCATATGTCTTTGACTCATAAGGAATGCGAAACTAGATTCAGATTTTTTGACTCAGCCCAAACCCCAGTTCATGGCTGGTAAAAACTTCATTCATTTTACCTATTTTAATTATCTATACAGACTAAGTCCCACATGCATTATAAGTTGAATAATAAACAATCAAATGGAATCTCAGAATTTTATTACACAGAAATACTAAAAAAAATGTTTCATCTGCAGACTAGCAGTGAAAAAAAGAGATTGATTGTTTCATGTACTGCCTATAGGTTGCCAGTTTTCTCTTAGTCTAAATGTTGAGTAAAATCTGATTACATTAAATTTCAAAAATATATTACAGGACAGAAATAATAGCTGTAAACCAGAACAGACATCCTTCTGATGAAATGATGCTAAATAACACATCTCTCATCTCATGGTCCTGCAGACACCAGTGAAAAATGCAGCGACCTCCACTACTGTACCCACTAAAAATTATGAGACCTGAACAGTCAGCAGTTAATTTTGAGCAATGCCAAGTGCTGGTTTTAGAAGACTATTATGCATCATGTTTTTAAATTTCTTGTTGTATCATTGTGCAGACATGACCGGCATTCTAGAGAAGATACAAATTTATTCTGGATTTCCCTTAAGGATTAGCTTCAGTTATGGAGAAAGGAGCAGAGTCTGTGCTGAGCTATTGTAACCCAATAATAAAATGGATTGAAAATGTGACTAACTGCCTTGAGTTTATATTCTGTTTGAAGGAGAATGATAGAAAAAAATAAAAAGTCTTAGTGTATTACCCTCACAGAAGAAAGAATATGTGTTTGGCAATGAGACGAGAACCAGAAGGAGCAGAGCACCAGCAGAAGAACCAGAGGAGTGAAAGGATTAGTTACCCTGGGGTGCTAAAGTCATGAGTATCATCCCATATTGAACCACTTGAACATCTATGCCCTCTTGCATATTGCATATGCCACATAATTTACAGAAAATATTTCTATACATTAATTGCATTGTTTAGAAACCTTTTTTGGGAGTAAAGCATTTCTGCCCAAATGGAGCAGTAACTGAGGACAAGGCTCAGGTCTTATTCTCCAACAAACTGCAGTATTTTTCACATTCTTAAAAGTACTGTATAATTAAAACCTAATGCCCTTTCAAAGGAACTGTAATTTAGGACCTTTGATGAATGCTTTTGTACAACTGGTTGGAAAATGAGAATGCATGAAAAATTCTGAGATTTCAGTCACTGGCTACTCTTTTTTTTTAAAGATTTGCCAATATTTTCTCAGGAACAATGAGAGACATGCTGGACAGAAGTTATTTAAATCAAGGCAACCAACAACTCTTTACACACGAGAGGCACAGGTCCACTGTCCTGCCTTTCTTGAACCTCCAGTACTCTAGACAGTAGAGAGAGCTAACCATCCTTTACAAGGGTTAATTTCTCTGCTGCCAAGAGAGGTGGAGTTCTTACACAAAGCACAGGAACTGAATCCAAAAGTCTGAGAGATTTCCATCCTGGAAAAGCCAATAATTTTAGTGTAAGGCATTCATCAGATACAATGGCACTTGCTTGAGCCCTTGCTCGACATTCAACATACTGATTTGACCAGATCTATTTTTAACCCAAATTAATGTCTTGGTTAGTGGCTATTAGCTGCTCTGGGGATCTTTCTTTTCCTCATATGGCCCTTTTGCAGCAGTCTTTATCCTGAATCCAAAAAGCTTCTAATATTTTTCCATCAAATTTGGTGCATTTGTACTTTTCTGTTTCTTTCTCAAAAAGTCAGAATTTGAGGTCATACTTGTGCCATCTCTTCCTTAACAAGCAGTTTGAAATAGTAGCAGAAATGTGGAGGAGATGCATTAGGGAGGAATAAATAGTACATTTGGCACCCTAAGGCCAGCAGCAAATGTATTTCTCACCTAGTGCTCAGATTTGCTGGGCAGATTGGACAGGTAATCTTTGCAAACTTTCAGAGGTACTGGTGTACCATTAGTGAACACCACCCTCATTTTAAGAGGCTGCTTACATCTCTCTAATAGGTTCCAGAGGGTTCCTGTTTGTCAGAAACATAAATTTTTAAAAATGTGAATGACAGTGTAACAGAAGTTAGAAAGGGAGGAGATCTATGAGGTTCCACAACACATTCTCCTACTGGGAATTCATCTCTTTCTTCTGATTTATCTGAAATGCTCAGGTGTGTGCTAATTTTAGCCTTTTTAAAGAATATTTGAAGAAATTTATTTGCTTTTACAGCAGTGAGATATATTGGAGTGTTTTTCCTTAGAGAGAGAGGAGTCTAAAACATCACCAATCTGTTCCTGTGTTTGGAAATCACTTACCTACCACCTGGGAGCATCACAAACTGACATATGGTACTGTCATTGTCCGCCTCCTGGAAGCTAGCAGAGAGTCTCTACATGAGAGGAAAGTTTAGCCTAGTTAGCACCAAAGAACACTAGAAACAAGAGAACCGTATTTTTTCCTAAGTAAAAATTGCACTCTTAAATAATTCTTAAAACATTGAAGCAATAATTAGAGACCAGGAGAGACTGAGCTTGCCACACTATTTTTAAATGCAGGGACATAAATAAGAAACAAAAAAGAAGATCAATTTCACTTGAAAAAAAGAGAAGAATAATAATTTAACAAAAGAAAATAATTCAGCAGCAGAACTGATGGCCACAGTAGAACAAATGTACTAGGAGATTCAAAAATTGCCAGGCAAATTCATGCAAGAACAACCCTTAAATGGGAATCAAATAGCATTATAGATTGCAATTATAGATGCAAACTCCAGTCTAAGAGATGCCTCTAATGTTTTAAACAGACAAAAGTTGGGAGGATGTACTGATAGTAGTGTCACTGTGTGTTTGTCATTTTTCAATATTCTCTCTAAAGCATCTGCTCTTGGACAGTGCCAAAAATGCCAGTCACCTTCTTGTCTGACCTGCTGTAGCTCTTCTGTGTAAGAAATGTTATTTACAAAGCCACCAGTCATCATGTAAGCTGCGAGTCTGAAAGAAATAGCAAGCCAGCTACCTTTATTATCAATTTAGTCATGCACTTCTATTTATGTGCCCAAATACAGCTGTATGTGTCAGATTTTAGGCTTTTGCTTTCAAAACCTTTAGCTACACAACTTTATAAGCATGAAACTCAAGCTAGTTGAGTAAAAAATGGATGCATGGCACCTTATTTGTGATAGCTGTTACAAAATTTTTTGTGCTCAAATTTATTTCAAGACCTTTTAACATCCTGCAGCCTGTCTTTTATGTTTATTTGCCAACATCTGTTCTGGTGGCACTAAAAGGACATTTCCAATGTACAGCAAAATATATTTCCTAAGCAGTAGATGTAAGCAAGCGTTCAGCTAATATCCTCTGTGTCAACATCTGCAAATCTATGATGGCCCGACAAAACCTGTTTTTTGTTATTAAATTGATGGAACTAATTAAGTAAAGTAACTTGCATCCATCTAGAGAAGGAATGACACTGACAACATAGGTCTGATGCAGAAGTGCATACCAAAGTGGTGACCTTGCAGCCAGTCTAAAATTATACAGATGAACTAAGAATTTACCAACATTTCAAATGCAAATCTTTTATTGATCCTGAAACACTGCATAGAAGATGAATGTGGCCATTATATTTCTGGAGCCTCGGTGATTTTATTGGTGAAGAGCCCCAAGCCATGGGGCAAAAAAATCCCACTAGAATGAAGTCAAACAAATGTTCCTGCTGAGCAAGAAACTGAGCCTTACCTTTCCTTCTGTATGGCACTCCTAGTTGTCTTTAGAGGGCAGAACACTGCAAAGGCTGCAGAAAAAGCTTAGTCCTAAGAAATCTGCATTATTTACTTTTAATCTGTCCTTTGACCCTCATGTCTTTGAAGGATTAATGAAATCACTATTTGTTTATATGAGAAATTTTTACGCAGTTTCCCTAAAAATATCCCTCTTAGCAGGTATTTTTTCATTGCTGCTTCAGAGCAGCAGTCAGATGACACCAGCAAAGACAGCTCCCCCCTTGATATGCAATCCTCCACCACACTTCAGTGCTAGATAGCAGCAGAATAGATCTCAGTCATGTAAATCCCTATTTTGACTCTTTCCTGCAACAACTTCAACTGGGATGGCAGTTCCATGTGCTCCAGCCTCATGTGGAGATAGCAGCTGACTTCTGAAAACACACAGCAGCACAACCTGGCCCTGTGCTATGTCTAAGCTGAGGCACATGTGCAGCCAAGCTGCTCAAGCCCATACCAATGGTCTTTGCAGCCCAGGTGTGCCCTGCTCTCTTTGGTGCTCCTCACAGAGATGTCTCCATTTTGAACAGGGATAGTAAACCATCACTGCTGCTGGTGTATTCTGACTGGAAGCCTCTCCTTGAGAAAAAGCATGGGAAAGCAGGATTAGGGAGGCAAGTCCTTAATTGTTTTTGTTCCAAATAGCTCCAGTAATGTCAGTGGATCAAAGTCCATTTCCAATACCAGAAGATAAGCCCTACTGCGTGTGTGAGGAAGCTGTAAGCTTCTTTTCTCAAAAGGACATGGTGCTGCACATAAGGAATTTGTAGTTCCTGAACAAAGACCCAATTTTCTCCTGCTTGATCACACTGTCTTTCAGTACAGACACAGCCTTAGCCTGCTCTTTCATGACCACACAGCCCAGAGTTGGACTGGGATTTAAATGGAATAGATAACATTACCAGACACTGTGGAGAAAGAGATAGGAGTCAATCAGCTAATGAATTCTTCCATAATGCAAGGAGTGCATAGGGAAAAGCACTCAATGGAGTAGAAGAATATCTGCCTGATAGTAATATAGTCTAACAGGAAACATCTTGTAAAGAAGAGCTAAATGTCTCCAGGCTACACTCTTGAGTGTTGCTTCCTTGAGGAAAGTTAGAAGGGAAAACACTGAGTTAAAAAGCTTTTTATTCTGGATCCATTTACTCTGGATCAAAAGTAAATATGGCAGGGCAGAAAAAGGCAAGGGGGTGGGAGGGATGGCAGTAGGAAGGGGGTGGTGGAGGGAGAAGAAAAACAAACAAAATTGAAGGCATAGCTAGCTGGGAGTTTACTATATCACTGACATTAGGAAAATTGCACTTTCTGTTTGAATTTACATCAGCATCCCCAGAAAGCACTTTGAGATATGCAAGAAATGCTGTGATATGCAAGAACCTCTTTTGCTCTACACTTGTGTATCCAGCCCTTTTGCCTGTTTTTTTAAGCTTGATTTTCTGTGTAGACAATGAATCATAGCATGCAAGTGAGAAGCCTCCAGGGTAGAAGCTAAATGGAAATGCTAGCTTATTTTTCTAGGGTCAATGGCCTCCAACACATTCCAAAAGTTGTCTTTCTGGATTGTAAATACAGACTGTTTCATACCAATTGGCTGCAGAGTGACAGCAACAAAGAAAGCAGCCTGGAGCAGAGTTAAAAGAAGTTGTCTTTATTTCTTTGCAAAAGGATTTATTTTCCTACCATCACTCAAGAAACAAGACCTTAAAAGTGACACTGGGTGAAGGAGGGAAAAACAACCACCATGAAGGAATGGGGAAAGAATGTCTCTTCCTGTTAAATAAGAACTCCTTAAACGTGCCAATGGCAAACAACAACTTTATTGTACTAGTTTGTTTTCTCCTTTATATCAAAGCACCAGATTTGCAATGACAGACTAACAAGCAGCAAAATTTCATTGTAGCCTGATGTTCAGGTGTGGTCAATGGAAAAGCAGGTGCTGCCATTGCCCACAGTGAACAACAAATCCATCAACTATATTTTACTTTACTAGATTAATAGTAGAGGGAATATTGATGTCAGCAGTCTTGCACCAAGGAAATGTAATTTCAATTAAACTTTTCCTTTATATTGGTGTAATTTAAAGGGGTTCATACTTTCCTTATTCCATCTGGATAGTATACCCAAGCTTTACTTTGGTCTCTTGAAAACAACAGAGAGTAAATGCATTAAGATGTAGCACCAAAAGAGGGTAGTAATCAAATGGGATGCAGCAAATGAAACCACTTTTATGTCTTTAGAATCTGATGTATTAAATTAGAAGAGCAGTAAGATTTATTTCTCTGTGTCATATCACCCAAAACCTGCATATCTCTTTCCAAATTTGCAATATAATGCTAAAAAAGATTATTCACTTTCCACCCCTCCTCATAAATAATGGGCATGGTCTAATTTCCGGTTCAGATTGCTGATGTTAAGATTAACAGCAGTTTACTTGCTTTGATATGTGGATGGGAGAAAGTTAAAGGACTGTTCACAAATAGAGATTATAGTCTGTCCCCTCCTCTTGCTGCTGTTGCTACAGCTTTGGATGCAGCCCTGAGAATGCCATTTTTTTGTCAAAATGTCTTTAATTGGACAGAAGATCAAGTTTTACCTCAACTGCTAAGGAGAGGCAGTGGAGCAGAAATATTAACATATCTGCACATCTGCTCCAGAAATCCACTGTACACAAGTTGCTCTGTGCAACTAATACTTTTTTCTGATTCCAAAAAATGCAAATAGTTGAAGTCTTTTCCAGAAAATGAACTGGTAGTCAGGTCAGAGCAAGCTCACTTAACCTCATCTGGCAAGCAATCAATTGCCAGAGGAATTATTATTTATTTTACGAAAGAGTTGCTCAAACTCTTCCACCCTTCATGATACCAGAAAAGCACAGCTTAGGAAGTACAATACTAGACTGTGATACAAGTATAAGTTTCCATTTAATTTTGCTAGTTTATACAAGGAGGAAAAAGAGAGAAAGAGTCAAAGTGGCTGGAGGCTTTTCAAGTGTCTAATTACAAAAACAGAAAAATCAGTCTTGATACAAGGAATATGTTCAATTTCATTAAATTTACATCATTTTAAACAGAAAACTAGACAAAAAATGAAGAGCAGAATGGCATTTCCTTTGTTGACAAGACTGAAGGAAATATCATCATATTTGACAACAACCTGATTGACAGTCAATATCAAATACTTTAAAAATTGACAAACAAGTGTTCTCTTTTCACCCTTTTTTTTTTTTTAAGGTCCTGACAGGACCTTGTTATTGGCCATTCTTTAGCACTGCTGGGTGTTATAACCATGAAACAACAATACTGCAAAGTGAAAGAATCATTAAAATTATGAGACATTATTGAGTGGGCAGAAGCTTATGTTCTTACTGAAGAAGTTGCTCACATGACAAAAAAAATTCAAAGGAAGCATCCTAAATACCACACAATTAAACAAGCATGCTCCAGGTAAATAGCATCTGTCTGCAATAATTGAAAGATAAAAGGAGGAAAAGGATATACATCCAATACCCTCTGTAATTTGCATTTATTTACTGGGGCTGTTGCTTAAACCATTCCTTGTGGACTTTGCAGAGGTAGGAAAAGGCTGAGGTGTTTGGCAATACCTTTCTTCATGTGTACCTGACTGTACCCTGTCCTTCACCAGCATTTTTTGACGTCTGAGTTAAGTTTATAACTACAAATATTTTGATTTGCTGATATTTTTTCCGTAGCCATATATTTTTATGACAAACCTGCCCAGTGGTGTTTGAATTTGCATCCTGTATCCCTTTCTCCAATCTAAAATCCTATTATGACATTGTTATGGCTTTTTATAGCCATAGAGAGGCCAGAAAGTTGTGCTTCAAAAGCAATTGAGTCAGGAAACCTTGGTGTCATTGCAGTTAATAGTAAATCACAGCTGGAATGGGAGCTGTCCTCATTTCAAGTTAAGCAGGTTCCCTAGTTCTCTCACATAACAATGTTTTTTCCATGATAGCTCCCAGCCATGTAGTCTGGCCATAATTGCTGTGCCTAAGATGTCCAATAAGCAGGGGAGGGAGTACATAATGAAGGTGGATTGCTGTTTCTTGGTCCAAATTACTGGCTTTTTATGTCCTCTGGGGATGCTACATTTAGAATAACAGAGTGGATGGACCCAGAATATCTCTTCTTAAGCAACCTTTTTCCTGTTTGAAAACTGGTATTATCTTGCCTCTGATTACTCTTCTCTGGGCTATTTTTCACATCCTCCTTGTGTAGACTTCAAGGGGAATTTTCTGCTGTGTGTATATTTTTGGCAGGGAGGGAAGTCGTTGCTTCCATTACTCATGTGGTATTATTGCAAATGTACATTTTAATATGGAAATTCTCTGTACCATGATTCTCTGTGCTGCTCAGTGAAAAGGACACTGTTAGTTTGCTTGTTTTACAGAGGAAAGAAAAAGTTGAATCCTACAGAAAATGCATTTATTGAGGCTAGGAAATAATATTTTGAAATCCTAGAGGGGATCTTGGTCACGTAACCCGCCTGAATTGCAATACAGTATTTTTTTCAAAATGCAACATTACTAGGTTTAAATCTTTTATATTTAAGTTCTGTAATTATAATGAGATGAATATTTTATCTGCTACCATATGATCACCCTAGGCTGTTTAATTTTAGACCATGAACCATATTTTAACTAATACATTAAAATGTAAGATATCATACAAAATTACTTGGGTTTTTAAATACATTGATATATGGGGTGTGAACCTTACAAGACACTTTCACTGTACCTCCATTTACTGTGAAATCCCTGTTCTCTTCAAGCTTATCACATTGTAAAACTGTATCAGAATTACATTACCACAGAGAAACCTGCAGAGCTAAAAAGGTTTAATTGCTCAGAAAGTATCTGCCTGTGTGCAAATCCTTCCTATTCCTACTGTGTCTCCCAAAGCTGCTAGAATCCATGCCTCACTTTGGCAACCTCCATTACCCAAGGCAGGAAAGAAAACATAATTGAGCTGGTGCTCTTGCACCCAGATTTTAGATGCTCCACAACACCTCCCATTGCTTCGTTTTCTTCCACTTACTGGCTTTTTCACTTCCCTCACTGTTATTTCTCTTTCTTCATTACAGAGGGTGCCAAAGGATTTGAGCCTCTTTGCTTATGCAGGCTACAACTCAGAATGTTTCCATCCCTAGGCACAGCACAGAGGGTCAAGCTCGATAAGCAAGCTTGGCTTTACCAGATTTTAGGATGATAGGGAAGGAGACAATGTGTGTACTGTGTTTCTGATTGGAATAATTGTTCCACACCTCTGCAGGAAATTGCAATTGACAGAGAAGACAACATTTTCTTAAGACCTTAACTGGAGTACCTATGCAGGGCACTATATTTAGGCTGCTCTGGATTAGTGCTCAGGGTCATCTCTGCGTAGAGCCAGAGCCTGCAGAGACGAAATCTCACTCTCCAAAATTACAGTTACATGTATAATCTTCTTGTTAGATGAGTCCAGTCTTCACCTCTGCACCTGCAGGTGAGACAGATGGGAAAGGACACTGCAACAACTGTAGAGACTTAGAGATGCCCTTCTGTGTCTGAGTATTGCAGACCTTTTCCAACTCAGTTCAGCACATCCACATCTATGACCATTACAGGGAAAGAAAAAAATCTGCATTCTTGTATGTATGTTCCCATTGTTGAGGAACCTGAAATGCAGACAGCCAGAGGACAGAGTTCTCTCACCAACACCTGCAATTGTGTGCTCCTCTTTATTAAACTGTTTCATTGGATTATGGCATATAACCAACAGGAAATTCCTGCCTGGATGGTAGTACAAAGAAAATGTTATAAAATGCTAATCAGCACAATTTAATTAACTTCTCTCCTCAGAGTCCTGAGAAAATACTTTTTTGGACTCTTTTTGGAACATCTCTCTACAGCACAAATGATTCAAAAAGCTTAGACATGTTAGCAAGCAAAGTAATTCCCCTCTAAGAGCTCTGCTGCAGGCTTCTGGTCAGATGATCTCTCTTGGAGAAATAGTCTATGTGAAATCTCCTAATGGATTCTCAGAGCTGCAAGTGCTATGTAACACCTTTGTTGCTGCCAGCCCACAGTCCCTAGGAGGGGATTCATCTGTTCTTTTATATTTGGGGCCACTTACTGGACAAGTGCAGCCCTCAGTCATGCCTGGGCATTCCCTACAGAGCACAGCACAGTAGGAAAACTTGTGCAGGTAGGTTACGCACAACTTTGGGTCATCTCCAAGGCTAATTAATGTCCCATAACAAATAAAAGTGAGTACTAGCTGTTCCAAGAATATTATTTAGTCAGCTCTGAAAGTCTCCCAGAATACAACAAGTATATTACAATTTTAGGATAATATTATTTTCAGAAATACATCTTTCTGATGTTTACAGGGGTTATTTACCCTGTTTTTTAAAATAATTTCACTTAAAGGGTTCCTTATATATTTGGTGACAGTGAGGAGCAGATGTCCTCAGTGGTAGAATGCATCCACATGCGTGAATAGTCTTCTCTCCACAGTGGTGTCCAACACTCCTATGTACCTCAGAGCTGAAGCACACAAGAATGTGGTTTTTCTTTTATTTGTGTGAATCAGAAGCAGCTAATACTAACCAGAGAGAAAGACATCATGTTCAGCCTTTGAAGTGGTCCTCCTTGCAATTAATTAACTTCTTCCCTTTTGTGTTGTGGTTTGATTGTTGGTTTTGTTTTGTTTTGTAAATCACAATCTCTTGTATCAAAATAGGAAAATAGTGACTTACAGTATCCCCCTCCTTTGAAGTTCTTTTTAGAATACAACTCTGGTGGGAAATAAAAGCATAATTCAAAGGCTGACTGTGTTCTGCTGTTATATACTTTTAAAATATCTTTTAAAATGCAATGACAATTTATTTAAAATTAGGGTCTAAAAATTACTAATATCTTGCCTTGTCAATGTACTTTGAGGAAAAATCACCTTACAGAAAACCCGAGAAAAAAGAAAGGAAAACCAGACAATTATTTGGTTGAATTTACAGACTTATTTCAGCATACACAATGACTCAGCTGTTAGTTAGACTCCATATTTTCATCTCTTGTTAGTTTGAATTACTTCTCCTCCATTATTAGCACATTTTCCTAGAATGTCTCCTTTGTCTTTCCAGAAAGCATTTCATTGTATGTTCCCTAGTGTTACATCTGTACATCTGTTAGAAAATACAGGGTATTGGATACAGCTATTCCCAAAAGATAAAAGTTTAACTTTTCTTATAAGTACACTGATTTAAAAAGAGAGGATAGGAATCAATTATTCTTTGTGACAACAAATATTATCTTTTACAAATTCAACTCTATTGTAAACAGATATCAAGTGTTACACAACTGATGTCCTGTGGTTGTGCTGCAGTTTCTACAGAGAATTTAGAGAATTACACTTCCAAAACAGCCACTAAACTTATTCAATATCCATCCTTAGAAATATAAAAAAATCCATCACTCTAAAATATTTAATAAATACTAATTAAAATATTTAATAAATACTAATATAAGGAGAGTCTCAGAATAGGAAAGCAATACATAAATAAGAGCCTTTACATGTCTGTGGAAATGGAATAATAAATGGGGAAGAGTATTATTGCATATTCCTTTAGTCTACCCTTACCCCAGAGTTATTTCATAAGTTTAGCAGCAGTAGTATGTACATTGTCACTAGAATTTTCTTTTCCAGAAAAAAAAATGGGTTGGTATCAAACTTCTAATCTGGAAGTCTTTTGTAATCTCCTAAATGTACAGTTATGGATAAATACCACATAATTGCAACTTTATATCATTTTCAGGAAATCCACAGAGATCATCACTCAAAGTTATGTCCCAAAACTCACTTAATGATTTCCTCTCAGGTTCTGGGAAAAAAATTAAGTTATTTTAGCACCATGTTTTATATTGAAATTAATGAATCTCTTTGCAACAAATAGCACACTTTACTGGGTTTGTGTTTGCTCAGATATTATTAACCATTGTCACCAATATACACTTGGAAAAAAAGCCAATAATCTGAAATAGAATTTTACAGTACATAATTGGAAATGCAGGTAACAATACAACTATTTTACAGAAAATGTCCCTTTCCCCTCCTTAAGAAATGGATAATATAAAATTTAGAGTCCAGTTGCACCAGTTAAATTATTGACTTTATAATCCCTGTTCACAATGGAAAATTACATTCCTTTGAAAAAAGAATAATTATCATTTCTGAGCATTTCCCCTAGCTCCTAAGACTTATATCAAACCCTAGCAAAGGAAGGAATTGCCATAGCAACTGCCAATCTGCTTTCTTTTTATTGCTGTTTTTGTTTTCTCACTCAGAAACCCACATAATAAACCTGTTTCATCAAATGACCAGCCCTGGGAGACTGAAGTCAATGCTTTCAGAGAAGACAATGCTTTTCTAGCAGAGCAAGATGTTGAAAGATGAGAAAACAGCAAATGCAAATGGCAATTACAATCCAACTGCATTTGGAAGCTTTCAACAGGGTGAACCTTTGTCCAGAAAGATTGAAGATTTGGTCATTGAAGTATCCAACAACACACTTGTGCTGCAGAAACATTTCTGTGCACTGCTTTATAAGCTGTACTCTGCATCAGGGCACTTCCATTGGACTATTGGCCTCTGGTATATCCTGACATTGGAACTAAATAAAACCAGAGATTATCTTAACTTCCAACTCAAACCATTCTCTGATTCTAGGATTAAATAACAGGTTCTTGGCATGGAAGAAAGACTTTTCACTTAGGCAAGTTATGACCACAGAACACAGTAAGTTCTCATCCTCAAACACAATATAATGGCAAAACCATGTGTAATTTCTGAAAGAAATTAATGATGTAGAGGAGAACAACAAATTGTTAAAAGCAAGCTTTTAGGATTCCTGACATACTCTTTTCTATACTAAATAATACCTCTGAGAAGGCTAATAAATGATTGAGCTGTATGAGATATAAATCTTACTCTGCCTTGCCACTAAGAGTACTTTTGATTGAAATATATTCTTAAATTGTACATGTGTTGATCAAAGAAACTGTAAATTCTGAAGATTCTGGCATTTTCCTAGTGAAAAATCATATTCTTGCTTTTTGCATCCAAGAAAAGGATTTGCTGGTCATTTATTCAAGGGCTGTCACTCAACACTCAGAAATGAGTGAAACAATTAAACACTAAGAATATTAATGCTTCACCTGTCTAAAATTCTGGGTAATTTTTCCATGTAGGATACTTTTCAAACTTATTTGGTTTATTTGTGAAGGGAGTTATAAGTTTGCATGGGAGTTATAAGTTTGTTCTTGAAAACAGGAAAAATGTGGGACTGCAGGGAAATATTTCAAAAGCATCAGCTGCATATAGCATGCTATGATTTAATTGGCCATATCAATCATTCCTGCGAGGCAGCACTGTGTCAGTTTAACTGACAACATATAAAAAATTTCTGTGACCTATTTCTGAGATTTTGGGCTCATGAGAGTAGAATAAGGAGTTGAAAGTGAAGCACTCAATAGCATATTCATTCTTTACCTGCAACCAAACTCATCCAGCACTGCCTTCACAACAGATTGGGTTTGAATCCTTCTCAAGCACAGCCACCCAACCAAGCTTTTGCTATTTCTGTTCTTAAAAACCATCAGGACGTGATAAAACATCCAATTAAATACAACAAAATTGCTTTGATGACTCTAAAATCCAGTTAAAAAATAGAATAGACTTACAAACAAGTCCTAGTTTTACAAGTAAAGCAGCAGGAAAAAGCGTCAGAACATGCCTAACCCACCAAACATCGGTGGCTGATTCAGTAATATCAGGAGGAGAGATGGCTCCTACAGATACTGAAAAGTTTTACAAAGTAAAAATGGTGTGATACTTGTGCTTTTAATTGCTAATTTTAATTTCTGTGTAGATGCTGGAATTTCCAGTGATGAGCTTATGTAGTTGGACAGTGCTATCTAATAGTTGTTTTTTTTAAAATGTTGAACACATACCTTAAGATGAAAAATTAAACAAGATCTTTTTGACTCCATAAAATCCTTATAGCTTTATACTTCATTCATTTTGGTTCTAAAACACATCAAACTTTAGTTCCTTGTCTTTCAAAAACTGCTGCAAACAATCTTTCCCATCGCCTTTCCTTTCTGTGAGAAAAAGGAAAACCAGTCTCTCAATTCCCCTTTTTTTCAGAAAACAGGTACAAAGAATATCTAGGAACCAAAAGAGTGACCTGACTGCATGCCTAGTAGCACTGGCAATTATCAGGTGGATCATTTTGCATTCAGGATGCTTCAATCTTTTGTTTGACTTGGGGTTCTATTTGCTGACTGTTGCCTCGTGAGTCTGGTCTCCTACACAAGCTGTAAAAATCTCCTTATCAGGAAACATGGAAAAGCTGCATCAAAAGCTGGTACATCTGCCTATGGATGTCTAATTTCCCCTTTTTAATCCATATTGTGTATATTTTTAAGGTATCTGTATGTTGATCAAAAATAGCTTTGCAGTTTCTACTGTAACTACTTGGAACACCATTTTTATAAAATAGATCATCTTCTATGACTTTTTGCCAATGAGAAGAAATTCTAGTCCTTAGGGGAACATCCAGAACTTTAATAACATTTGCATTTAAAAATAAATATCCTAATTCCGTAGTTTCTTAAAGTCACTAGGGAAATAGATGCAGAATTTTTTTCACCATGATCAAATAGTCTTTGCTGAATCACCTTATTGGGAAATCATGTCTACTTAGAATTTATTTTATTTTAAATTAAGTAGTATTTAGGGTAACTTTGCAAATCACACTTGTAGTTGTATTTCAATGAAGAATGTAAATATTTTAGATCAGAGATCAATAATTTGCATTATACTTCATTTTTAATTTACATGTAAAAGTACTTGCTAGCTATCAATGAGGTATTTATTACTCTAGGTAGTACATACACTACTCAATACACCAAGTAACAGTGTTGGGGTTTTTTAATTCAATGTGCCCTTTGTTTAAGTGGATGGCACACTTCATGTATCTCAGCAAATGCAGAAACACGACCAAAGTCCATTTCTGCTACATACAATCGAAAAAAAAGACCCCAAACTATCTGGAATAAGCAAAGGGATGAAGACTACAGTGTATACTATATACAGTTCAAGGGTAGTCTGATATTTGGGAATGGGGAAAGATACACAGTAACCTTTAAAATCCCCGTTTCTACAGAAGGGAGATGCAATATCCCCTGACACACTGCGCTGTCTCCAGCAAATGTACCTGTCTCTGAAGACCTTGGTGATGGTTTACAATTCCCAAGATGCCAACTGTCTTGCACCTTGTTCTCACTGAACAAGCATTGCTATTCTGGACTGGCAGTGCTCAATTAAGTTTGTCCCATGTGTTTTCCACAGAGTCTTTAATGAATGTGGGCTGCCTGGAAGAAAAGCCTTTGGGAGCACAAAGCAAACGAAGGAACAAACTTTTAATCAAAGAATCTAAGTAGGCTCAGAGCTTGGTTGTGTGGAAGACAGAGAGAGCTGAGGGTTCTCAGCATCCCACAGGAATTAGCAAACACAGTGGAAGGTGAAAGGATTGCAGACAGAAAGTCAAGATCACCCATTCTCAAAAATCAGGATTTATAATGCATACCATGTCGAGAATGATTCACTAATAATGGCTAATTTGCTAGAAGGAATTATGTATGCTCCGAAAATTAAACCCTAATTAGAACCATATTAAATTTTGAGATGTATAGAGCTGTAGTCTGAACTATAGGTTTTAAATGCTAGCTAATGACTTTCTGATATCATTCCCTTAAAATTATATCAGAAGTCACTTTTCGCTCTTCATGTAAAGGCTTTGAAAGAAATTATACTTTGCAATTCCAGACAGAAAGAATATTAATGTAAGGGCAACTCTGAAATTTTCAAAAATCACTGTCAATTTTTTTGTGAATCATCATTTAGAGTCGCAGTCAAGCACATTTTGAATCTCTACTGCTTAACCAATGTTTTGCAGTCATTTTCTTAGGCTTAAAATATTAATGTGAGAACATTTCCTACATCCAAAACCCATTTTATGATAGTTTTTACCAAGGAGAAAAGAAAGATCATTTCTTTCTTATCTGAATATATAATTCAGACAGGCAGGATTGCACACAATGGTGAAAACCTCATAACCCAGCTAGAATAAAATGTAATATCCCCAGGTGATCTTCAGATCTGCAAAACAGTACCAAAAGGTGAGATTTCTGCATCTTTACAGAAGACTTATTTCACAATAACACTCTGCTGGATAAGATCTATTCAGGGAAGAACACGTTCCTGGATATGGCTCCCAGAAAGGGATATAGCTCCACAGCATCATTAATCAAAATATGTAAGTACTCTCAAAATCAAAGGCACGTGTTCAATTCTTCCTACTCCAAAGCCAGTCCCCTCTGCAGTACAGAATGAGCCAAGTATTGGGGCAATAATTCCTGGGAAAGCCTATGGCATGATTCTAGTTTATATCAAGGTCTCTGCACCATCTAATCAACCTATCAAAGCAAGCTTTGTGCAAAGCAGAAGGACATATCTGCACTGCGATGACAGTGATGACAGCTTAGGTATGTAATTAAATTATGGTTTAATCAGTTTGTTAACTTTAAGCTGCATAGGAAATTGCAAAATGCAGAGCTGCAGTGACATAGAGCTCGGTTTGTGCCACAAAAATCACTCAGGATATGAAATAAGGACCTAAAGGTTCATTCTGTTTTGAGCCTGGGAGCAATAGCTAAACGATCTAATTTACAGCCAATGCCATTGTATTCACATGACCATCACTGCTGGAACAAAGCCCACACAAAAGCTGCAGGATAAATGTCCACCTGACCTGGCAAGCAGAGCAGTATGGACACTGCAAGTTCTGTGTGCATTTAGCAAAGGCTAATGCTAGTAAGAAATCAGTGTCTGAGCAAGCACTCCCTTCTAGGGGGCCAACTGGTTCTACAGCCAAGATTTTAACTTCAACTTAGGTATTTAAGCTATCCCAAGATTCATGCTGGCATGGGGAGGGGAGGGAAAATAGTTTTATGCTTGGCTGCCTAATTTAAGACATAATCTGAGGGTAAAATAGATCTTGTACAGGTTTTTCTTATAAACTAGTTTATGTTTTTTTAAACAACTCAGTCTCTTCCAGTTCTAATGAAAATGTGAAGACCCTGAACTCCCATTCTGCTCATGTGATAATACCACGCATAGTCTTTGCATTCAGTTTTTATCAATTTGTTGGTTTGGGGCCATTATTGAGTTTTCTGAACATCTAGATATGGGAACAGGAATCAGAGTTTATTTGTATTCTATTTTAAAACATTTAAAAAATGAACGGCATAAAGATTAAATGAACTCATAACAAAACACCGATATCTTGCTGAGAATTGCAGTGTTACACAGCAGCAATTTCTGCATCTTGGATAATTTTAATAAACATATCAAAGGGAGAAAATGAAATAGCTAATATTTTTGATGGTGGATAATTGTTCTTGTTCATATTTATATTTCATTTAATTAATACGTAGCTCAGAAACTTGCAGATACAACATTTTTAAAATATATCATGACAGGTTAAAAAATTAGGGATCTCTTTCATGTATACTCACAAGATGTGCTTGGCTGCCAGAGTTATTGTTTTATTTTTATAATACTTATTTGAAATCCAGCATCATACATTGACAGAAAATGGCATTTTGGATGTAAGAGCAAAGTCACTTTCATTGGGATACTGTGAACATGGGCATGTGAAATAAATTTCACTTGCTGTAACAGCTCTAGATCCGAAGTTATAAAATGCTGAGCACCATTTTTTCTTAAGGGCTGTTCCCAAAATGTTTGGGTTTTTTTTCAAAAACTGTGTATATAAACTGTTTTTCACCCAAGGTCTTTTCTGTTAGCAAGTCACCCCCAGCTTTAAGAAAGCTGTTGGCGTGGGATGTGTTGGACCAGATGCCCTCCCAGAGCCTTCTAACAGTAAATATTTTAGGATTTTATTTTAAGGCCAGCCAAGTTCTGACAGAAAACACCATACCACTAGATAGAGTGGCACATAAAAATACTCCAGGATATCAACAATTAATGCCTGGAAGGTAAGTTTCTAAGCACTCAGAAAGGCAACTGAGAGGTAATAAGGTCTGCACTAGAAATGGGCTCTGCTGCAGAATTCAGATACAGAATTCCTAAGCGTCAGAAACTGAAAGTCTATGTTTGGAACTCATTTGGACACACTTGGATTTCAGAATTATATAATTAAAAGGAAGAAAACCTGCATGTCTATTCATAAATAATAAATTCAAAGCCTTTGGTCTACACCTATTTTCCACTGGGGTTTTGGGCCCAATTTCACTTAGCTGTCAGTTCTCTGTAGTGTCTATTCTGCAACTAAAACTTAAAGCATCAATTATCATCACAGTGTTCTGAGAACTGCATCACCCATGATTACAAGGTACCATCCGAAGAGGAAGGAAAAAGTTCTTCATAGATTTTGTATTCTGTGGATTAGTAATGACAGATCTGTCTCTCTGGCTCCTACTTGAAAATATAAATTCAGAAAAACAAACAAAATACCTAGCTTTAAACTAATTATGATCAATAGGTCAAAGCCTATTAATTGATGAGTCTGGGAAGACTCAGAGATGACAGTGGAAGATTACACCTGACTGTGACTAACCCTACTAAAGAGCACTAACTAATGATGGGATGTACGTATTTTAAAAGCCAGGAGGCCAGAATGTAAATATTTTGTACATACTCAGCTCCTTCTGTGATAATATTCTGTGAATGTTCTAGGTCAGAGACTGCTTCTGTCTTGAATCTCTTATTCTGCCCTTGCTCTTCCCAATGAGGCACACAAAGACTTTTGGAAATTCACTATGAATTTCTAACTGGAACTGAATTCATAGCTCAGAGTGCAGACTAGCTCTCCAGGAAGACATGAGTATATTCACCTGTTTTGAGTTTAGAGGATGAGGGCACTGAGCATATCTGCAAATTCTACTCTTCCATGAGAAGACACTAACTTTATTTCTGGTCTTTCTGTCCACCTACAGCATAAGGCATTATAATTTACCTCATTGAGGGCTTTGCTGAAAGACTGCATATTTAAATGTGGTATGTGCTATGGAGACAAATAACTCAACATGCTACTTTCCTGTTAGTCATTTGCAGTACTTTTTCTTTTCTAGCAATAAAAAAGGAAATTCTAATAAAATTTATTAGTTAGACTGTGAATTTTTATCCCTTGAGAACAAAATGAGCCAGCTTCAGGTTATCTTTATTTTACTGTGACTTTATTCTCTGACCTCATTCTTGAATAAGAAATTAGTTATAAGTAGAATATATAAAGAATGCTATTCCATAATTAAACTGCCACAGAGAAATTGCTGATGTCCAGGAAACAACTTCCGAAAGAGTCATTTCTCTAAATGAAACCTGCATTTTATAAACAGATTGCTCCCATTTCAGAAGGTCTTAGGAAGCTAGAGACTTTAAAAGTACAGTATGGATGTTCCCAGTTGATGAAATTGTGCCAGAACACACTATGCTAGAAATTAACTATTCCATCCTTTTAAGTACTGCTCCCTGAGCTATGAATTTGGTTCTGGTTAGAAAACTCTTAGTGACTTTCCCAAACTCTTTGTGTGCCCCACTGGAATGAATGACACCAGAATTAGTGGTTCAAGATGAAAGGAGTCTCTGACCTAGAACATTCAGGGAAAGTTACTACAGAAGCAGCTAAGGAACTACAAAGGAGTTGCAATCAGAGCCCCTGGCTTTTACACTCACTGCTGTCAATGGGGGCAACACTAGTCAGAAGGGTGCTTGCTGACTTAATGTGGAATAAAATTATCTATTTAGAACCATTTGGTCTCTTCCTTGAAGAAGAAGCTGCAGAGTTTTAATTCTTAATCATGAAGAGCATAATTTATGTTGTTTTGAGCTTTCTGTCATCTTTCCAGCTCATCTTGGCCTCTGATACGTTTCAGAATTAAGAGGTGTTGGAGGAAAAAGTTGTTTTTATGACCTGGCTTTTATTTCCATGTATTCATGACCATGTTTTCAACAGTTTTATTACTAACTCCTGAACAACTGTTCTGAACTATCAGGCACTGAGTAGCTGGTCTCTGTCCTATGTCCAAAAGCCATGATAGTAGGGAGCACTGTGAAACTTGTTACACATTCTACAATTCACCTTGATTTTTATTTCTGCATCTACAAAATCCTAGAAGTTTACTGGGTTTAATGACCTCCTCGTTAGAATTTGTCTATATATGATCTCTACATGGGCCCACAAATTTAACAATTTCAAAATCTGTTTTAAAACCCTGCTCCCTTACTCTTTTCTTTTAGTTATCTTTTCATCTTCTATTTTCTCTTTATTTTCCTGGGTTTTTTCTCTTCTTCATTGTCATGAATACCTAGTGACTCCATTCAGTTCAGTGAATTTAAACTTTTCTACATCCAAATCAAAATCATACCCTCACAAATCTTACTTTGATACAACTTTAAATTAATGACCATCCTGCTGTGTGTCCAGGTTTGTCTGTCCTGCAGTGAACATACCTTTAGTTCATGGGCTCTCCCAGACCATGGAATAGTTTATCCATCAAAAAGATAAAATAAGTAATTCAAATTCAAATACTGGTTGAAGCCATTATATATCATAAGAAATTGTTGAGTCTGGAAAGGAGTGACTGATCCAATAAGGTATTTCCACCCTGACTCATGTCAGAGAATACTCCAAGTAAATTATTCTCCTTTTTTGAAGTATAATTTATATTATTTGAGAAAGAATAAAAAAACATGGTGAAATTCAAATTCACAATGCTATAAAATATAGTTCTAGGAGATACTGAAGTAAGAAATATTATTTCTATGGCACAAAGAGATGCACAGTGAAAGAATAGACCTCTTTATTATCTTTCACACTGTCTTGCACTTTTTTGTCTTATGAAGAAACAGATTGTCAATTTGTGTAATTACTGATCAATTCCAGGAACTTACCAGTTACTGTAGAAGGGGGACTCTGGCTGCTAATGGTAGGTTCCTGACTGGATTAATTTGCAGCAGTTTCTATTGACATTTTTATTGGCCTCATGCTAGAGATGTGTTCTCAGCAATGGCAATTAGCACAGCTCTTCTTTTAGGTAAACACAACTATAGAATTTCTGATATTCTAGTGCAGATATCCCTGCACACTGTTGCTTTATGCTGGACAGCTGCAGCCTTCTGTCCTGGACAAATGGTGAATCTTTTTATCACACAATACAGTTTTCAGATGACTCTGAAATTTATTACTTATGTGAGACTGTAATAAGGATAAAAGCATCCAGAGCAGGATGGATGTATACTGAAAGAAAAGAAGCTCCTGTCCGTAAAGCTTTGAAAAATACCACAGAAGAGAATTGAAATTGTAATATGTGGATTAATAATGATCCATCATATGCTCCCCTATATAAACACATGCACAAAGACATATACACACGCATGAAAAGCTTTTCAAAATAATTTCACAGAGATCTTTCTGACCACATTCTAAAAATAAAAGCAAATAAATATAGATTAGCAGCTCCAGGAGATAAAGCCAAATGTAACAGAATAAAGAAGTGTTGGTGCTCTCTTATTGTGTCCTTGAAAATCTGAAGCCTTTATACACTAACTGTTTAAAAATAGCATTGAAATAAAATGAAATATTTTTTTAAAGTTCCAGAGGAGGGCTACAAACATGGTGAAGGGCCCTGAGGGGAAGCCACATGAGGAGATGCTGAGGTCACTTGGTCAGTTCAGCTTGGAGAAGAGGACACTGAAGCAAGACCTCACTGTAGTTACAGCTTCCCCCTGCGGGGAGGTCAAGGGGCAGGCACTGATCTCTTCTCTCTTGTGACCAGTGACAGGGCCTGAGGGAATGGCCTGAAGCTGTCAGGGGAGGTTTAGGTTGGATATCAGGAAAAGGCTACTCACCTAGAGAGTGGTTGGACACTGGAACAGGCTCCCCAGGGAAGTGGTCACAGCACCAAACCTGGCAGAATTCAAGCAGCATTTGGACAATGCTGTCAGGCACAAGGTGTGCTGTTGGGAGGTCCTGCACAGGGCCAGAGTTGGACAATATTTTAAAGTAATAGATTAAAATAGAAAAAATAAAACCAATAAAGGAATGCAGCGCTGCTTGGACAAGGCAGCTGTAGTAACACAGCTAAGGATGATGTATTTACCATGTATTAAGGTAACATCAGTATCTCTTTTAGTATGTTGAGCAGTTCCAGGGAATTTGTTGTCTTTCACTACCTCTGCAAAGACAGAAAATCCCTTCTATCTGACAGGTTTCACAAGCATACTGAGATTCGAGCTAAAGCGCATTATAATGGTCAAAACAGCAGTCCTATCCTGCAATGGCTCTGGACACAAAAGATTTCCAGTTCTTTTCTTCTCTAAGTTCTTAGGTTACAGTACAAGAAAAAAAAATCCACAAAAAAAACCAAGAAACTTCCAGATAAAAAGAAAAAGAAAAGCACAGCTATCTTTCTGGATTTTGGTATGTTAGCAATAGAAAGAAAAATCCATCACTTTCCCCTGGAGAAAGACGTGGGCTTTTCACCCAATGGGTCACATTTGACCTTTTTACAGGGCACTCAAATACAAAATAAACCACACTTTTATCTCTTTTTTCCCCTTGGCTGTATTTACAATGTTCAGTTGCTGTATCTTCCAGCAAAATTACTGTTAAACAGATGACAGTTCTAAATGTCTTTCCATAAAAAGCCAGCAAAGCCCATCATCACATCTCCATAGGTTTTAAATTATGTGGAGTTTATCGTCAAACTGCATTTTCCAGTTCAGTGAATCCTTTTGATGACTATTGCTCCAACATCCTTGTTTGCCATTACCGAATGGAAAGTCACCATATGACTCATAATAACTTGGATTTAATTGCAAAGATATGACTTTGGTCCAAATGGATAGTACGGGAGGGTGGGGCAGGCAAGTTATTCCATATCTCTAAAGCAATGATAAGATTTCTTTGAAATATTTTCAAATCATTTTCACCTCAGTTTTGAAAGTCCTTATTAGATTTCCTCCAATCTAAAATATTCCTGGGGGTTCTCCCTTGTGATGTTATTGCCTAATAAATGGTGTGGAAACTTGGAATCTTTCATAAAAGCTCCAACAACATGAAAATAGTTTCCATAATGAATAGATTTTAATCTCTAACTCCCTCTGTAGAAATGCTTTAATCATGAAAGACAGAATGGCATTCTCATGGGGCTGTTATTTAAAATACTGAAGAAAAATATTTCCATCTTTTATGCAATTGTGAAACATGGCTTGGTGCTTTGTTTACAACAAGCAAGCAGATGTTTATTTCATTGAAAGAATTGATTGGCATCTTGCATGGATTTTTGAGAGGAAGTGTATTTGTGCCCTGTGAAATCCTCGTATTTATGATCATCTGAAAAATAATATTGTTCTGAGTCTATATCCTGACATTATTTTTAAGGGAATATTGAGTATTTGGAGTAAGAAAGAACCTTTCCATATAATATTCCTCACATGTACTGGAAGAAAATGAATAGCTTATATAAACAGCAATACAGTATTCTCCTATGGGTTTATGTTATTGCTGTCTCCAGAGTGAGGACAGGGAGGATTGGGCATGAGTGTGGATTTCTCATTTTCCAAGTCCACGTTTTGAAATACTGAAAATAGAAAGAATGTATAAAGGAGACCAAATTTGCACATACTGCTAAACATCTAAATAACATGAATCTTGACTCTATCTACAACAACAAAATTTCATTCCAGCTGTGCATCCTGCATTTATTAGCAATTAACACCATTTTGATTTAATTTCTAGCTTCTTCTATTCCTTCTTACATATGCAACATGTACCACACAAGCATTTGAACTCAATCTTCTCGTGAAAGTGATAAATATGGATGTGATGGGAGGTTCATGACTCCATAGACAAAAAATCCTCTGAGATTTGATTTATGTATAATTAGGTAATGAAAATATTACTAAAATCAAGCATAAAATTTCATTACTAATCTAATGTTAGATGCACAAGAAGGGAAAGGGTAACAATAGCCTTATTGACACATGGAGGTCCCTGGGACCGCAAAATCCCAGAAAGTTCAGTAATACCAACCAATTTACTAGGTGATAATTTTATTAAACTATAGATGGCTTTGCAGGGAAAGAGGTAAATCTATTGGAATATTAACTTAAAACCAGTATTTTAATATAACTTTTAATTTGGGTGAATTTTATTTTTCATGTCAGAATAATTTATCCTGAATATAGCGACATATTTTATTTTGAGGAATTGTTTAAAAAGTTTTCAAGATTCTCCTGAATCAATCAACAAACAGATTGAAACATGGGATAGGGAAGAACAAAAAAAGGGGAGCAGATTCAATTTACAATGAAAACCAAACACTTGCCTGGGGAAAAAAAACCCTCAATACCTTGGAAATTTGTTTTATTCAAAACTTCAAAATAAAATATTTTTATATTATTAATTAAAAGCTTAGTGAGAGGAAAATCTCTGCCAAGTAAGTGAAAATAAGTTAAATTTTAAAAGGTCAGGTTTCCTAACTTTAGTTTTCCAGTTTTAGTTAGAAAACCCTCAAATGCCAAGAGCAATAAAGGATTTGTTACAGCACGAAAGATGTTTCAAATGTAGGGGTACACATATACTGCAAATGACTCAAGCTTGAAATAGCATCCACTAAGCCAGAAATCATGCAATACTATCATATTTTAGGAATGTTTTGTATCTGTTTCTCTCTATTTATAGGGTCTATTTAAAGGGGTTTTCTAAAATTTATGAACATTTTCTCATTTATTTTCTCCTTGAAAGTACATTTTGTTATTCAAATACATCATTATATTTTAGTGCTTCCCTTATGGAAGGGATTTTTACAATGCCATTTAGAAAAACGTCAATTTTCCATGGTGTCTTATCCTTTTGAATTACCAGCTAAAGTTCATCTAAAAATAAAGGGTTAGATTAGGCATAATTTAAAAGCCCATAGGGAAAAAAAGGTCAATTTTTAATAAGAGAAACACAGTTTTAATAATAATAATAATAATATATGTGGAGGTTTTATTTCTGTTAGCTTGCACAAGGCTTTCCCGTTGGGGTATCATATTGATCTCCCAACTCCTGCCAAAGTGCTGCATGCTGCTGTACTACCAAAGAAGGCAGCAGGATAAAATGCTCAGGAACCTTTGAGCGAGCCATTCTCAAGAACTCCACTAGGACCTATTATACCAAAGCAATTGGATGTTATGATGATCATATTAAATTGAAGGTAGAAAAAGTTCACAGCAGTGCACCTTGAAAAGAACAATTTAAACTACTCATATGCACTGATAACTTCTGAATTAGTCATAAAATCCCGGTGGAAAAAAAAAAAAAGAAGAAAAAGGAGTCATCAAGGAGAACTGAATAAATCTATTTGTTCAGTGTTCAGTCAATACCTAAAAATCATGCTATAACATTAGGTTTCTTTAGGAAGGAAATACAAATTTAAAGATGTAATGTTAATATCAAAATCACTGGTGTATCCTCACTTCCAATATTACATGCAGGTGTAGAATTTCATCTCCAAAAACCCCAATACAACAGAAAGAATTAAAAAAAAAATACTATGCCTCATAGACAGGTAAAAACTGTCACAGGACCTTTCTCAACAATAAGAACTTCAAAAGAAAATAAAAGTACAGATAGAAAAAAATAAGACTCCAAAGCATTTCCCACAGTTTATAGGAATATTCAAATGGAATGTCTGATTCTGGGTTAATTGACATGGTTAATTTTTGCAGTAGCCAGGAGTGGGCCATGACTAGCACACTGAGACTATTCTATACTACCTCATGTCATTGCTGGGGGTGGGTGAAAGGAACTGTCTTCGAGATAGAAAGGGTTCCTTCCAGTCAAGAAAGTCATGGATAGATGGGGGGATTGGGTTAGCAGGGTGCTGCTCCCAGCTGGAGAGAGCAGTGGAGTGGCTCTGGATGCAGCTGGGTCAGGATGGGCTCAATGAGCATTTTGCATATGAACCACTTTCTCTTCTGTACACTTTTGTTATTAATATTGTGGCTCTTACTGTTCATTTTCTTATCTGATCACCATTTCCAGTAAATTCAACCCGTGATATTTGCCCTTTGTGCCTCCAATTTTCAACTGCATCCCACTGCAGTGGGAAGAGGGCAGGAAACACAGGACTGAGAGAAAGCAGCAATGTGGTTTTGAAAAGTCTCCTTGGGGGCACTGAATTTGGGAGTATCATTCCTAACACACAACAAAAAGACAGAGAAGCTTTCATTGTGTATAAAGAACCTGTGTAGGAAGGAGGAAAAAACCATAGAAGACACCATGCCAGAAAAACAGCAAAATAGACATGAAGGAACACCATCAGACCTTCTCAGCTACCCCTTAGATTTTGGACAACAGAAAATACTGAATGCTTTCCTCAGCCCCTAAAATGAAGGTCTGTATTTCATCCTTGCCCAAGACTTGTACTGTATAGCCATCCCAGGGGCAATAACATGATGCCAGTGGTGGTTTAGGCCAGAGATGTTCAACCCTCCCACCAAAGCCAACAAAGAGAGAAGATTCCATTGCTCCTAGTTCTGCAAAATCCAGGCCTTTGGGTAAGGCCACGGTTTGGGCATTCAAAAGCCATGACATTCAGATAAAATTTGACCGCAGGCAGTGTATTATGTTATCAGTTCTTCAAAAAAGGTCCAGTTAGTATACTGCACAATGTCCACATAAATAGCATGCACTTCCCAATATTTTAAATACTTATACACACAATGTTAACTAGCACTACAAGATATTGCAAAAGCAGAGTCCCGCAAATCTTTCGCAAACAGTCATGGTGAGACAATAAGTAATCAGGAACTGCAACTTCTGCGCTACCTTGGATCAGCACATCCTGTCCCACAAGCCACTTCTCACACAACTGGTATCTTTTTTCTAGGCAAAGAAACACATTACAGGAAATAAAACACAGCATGTTTTAGTAGGCACCATAGCATGCTTCTGAGCCAGTAAGAAAGTTCTATCCAAGTGTGAAACTTCCTTAGCCACTTTTTGAGGTACTGTTAAGAAACCACAGTGACAGGTACACCATAAAAGCCTCAGAAGATTAGGTTAACCAAAAATAGGTCCTTTTCTATAATGAATTATTTTCACAATCACCTAAAGAAAGCAATAAAAATAATTTCTGCACAATCCCTTCCAAAGAAAACAACTGAATTATAACAGATCACATCCAGTACAGTCTTTAAATAAAACTAAGCTTTGAAAATAAAAGTTGATACAGCTAGTTATTCTCATCTTGACTTCTTTACTATGGTTCTTTGTTTCTATTACTGGTCATTTCTGGAGTAACATCTTGGAAATAACAGTGTTCCATGTTATTTTGGGCTGTATGGGAGAACATGAATGTCTTGACTGTAATTCCCTTCTGGAATTTATTTGTGTTGACTGCTGACCAAGCTGTCTGAATCCTAACAATAGAAAGGCAGGAATTACTTAGTCACTGTCTCCTTTCTTCTGTGTCTGTTTCAACTCCAGACATCTCTGCATACACTGAAGATGAAAGGATGTGATTATTTTCCTGTCTGGATACAGGCTCACAGTTGGTACAATATTTCTTTCCTATGTAGACAGATGGGTAGTTGATCTGTTTTATAAGGAAAAATAAGCAGCAAATGCCAGACTCATGCAAATTTTATCAATATTGGATTTTTAAAACTCCAAACACAACAATCACAATAAGAAACCTTTGCTGGGAAAATTAAGCACAACCTCTCCTCTGTTGCAATTATGGTCTTGCATCAATAGATTTCTGAGAATTGCAGCTTGGGGCTCCAGCCACTTCTATGCTTCAATTACTACTACTACTCTACTACTACTACTACTACTACTACTACTACTACTACAACTACTACTACTTTATAATTCTTTTTCCAGGATTCTTCATTCTCTCCTTTCCTTTGTTTGCAGGTTTCATGTTCAAAAGGATCAAATTCACTGAAGTAAATATGAACAAATGAGGGAACATCAGAACCAAAGTTCATACAGGCAAAAGAGACCATAAACAAAGAAAATATTAACTGTCATGGCACTGTCCTGATTCTATTGCCAGGGCAGAAACAGCATCTAGGGGAAGCTGCATCAGAAAGACATAGATGCCACATAGATAATGTCTGTTGATTTCTTTCTACTTTGCAAACTTTTACTTTTGGGAACCTTTTGTCAAGTTACTTTATCTCAAGTTTTCCTGAAATCGTAACTTGAAGAGGTAAAGAAAGTAAAATAGTACTTTGTGGAGAAGTGAAAACAACATCACTGAAGTTTCAATTTTGGTTTATATAGCCCATTTATTTTGATAAATCATCTTCTTGGTATTTAATATTACAGCTTTCAATATTTCCCAAAAATGTATCTTAATTCTTATTTACTTTACTGGCAACTTGGCTAGCAAATCGTTTGTGCTTGCCTCTAAGCTAGTATAAAGCTGACAGAGAATGCTCTCCTCAACTTCTATTATGTCAAAACTTACAGAGTACATTTGATCTGTGTGAAGCCAAACAGAACTTTCAGTGGCTCTACTACTTGACTGGCCAGGGAAAGAAACATCAGGATTAGCTCAGAAAGCAGACAGTCATCTGTGTGGACAGAAAAGCTGACTTGAAAGGCTAAGCTGGATCATATTTTCAAAACTCCTCTCCCTTTGTTTCTGTGGGAAGCTGATACTATTGCAACCATGTTTTTACTATCAATCAATGATTGCCTCAATCTTCTAGCATCGTTATTTTTCAAGGTAATAAAATTCTGAGTGTTGGCTAGCGAAGGAGAGAAAAACCCCCTTCACTCAACTTTAACTAGTTTAACTGCAATAAGCTTTCCTCAAGCTGGTAAATTAACATCTTAGCCATACAAATCTTTTTAGACAGATTCAGTTGCAGTTACAATAATGAGGAGGCAAAAAGCTGGAAGAGATGCAAATAAAAGTGATCATGCACATGAACTCAATGGTATTATCATATTTCTGAACTGCACATCAAAACCTTAGGAGTATAATGGTACTTTCAGGCAAATTCAATGGCACTTTATTAATTTCAATGGAATTGCACCCACTTACAAGAATAGCAAATCTAATCCATCCATTTCTACTGTCAGCATTTTTTAGTTTGTAGGAGGAAACTATAACTTCCGACTGCTGAAAAAAAAGGCTGGAAAATTAGGACTGGGTTGATTTCCCCACCCCTTGCTTGCTGAATAAATGCAGATAAGCCTAGAGACATGGGAAGTTCCCTGCCATTACAAGTTTTAACTACAAAATATCTGGGCTTCCTAAACGTACTTAGTGAGAGAATTACTAATTGCAGATTTATTATCTGTGCTCTGCAGTAAGAACTATTAGATCATCCAAATGTTCATTTTGATTCCACAGTCTAAGCAGCTAATCCTGGAAGCAAGCCAACAAGTAGTTACATATATCTCCAATACACTCTTGCATATAATTTTAAAGTGTCTTTTTAAGCTTTACTGTTCTTATTATTCTTCTAATGCTTATGCTTTACTATTCTTGATGACCATTTTAGCTGAGCTACGAATAGAAGACTGTCTTGGAATACCTACTTGGTCACCACAATTTGGCAGCTTTCAAATTAGTTCCTTGGGGAGGAATAATTGACAATGGAAGGACAAGTAGCTTTAGTGTTATCCTTATTTGTATCCAAAGGAGTGTAAACTCCTGATTCCCTGAAGCCCAGGGAGTAATTCCATGCCTACCTGCAGTCAGTAGTCAGCCCAAGACTGTGTCTCCCTTAAATTTTTGAAGGTCATTGTGACTACAGCTTCTTTGGTTTTAATTTGTCTGCATTTCCTTTTCCTTCTCTCCTTTCTCCAGTCAATCTCAGTTCCTGCATGTTTTATCATTTCCCAAGAAAAGGCATTAGTCAAAATGGTTTCTGCTCACTCTTATCTGGGCCTGTGTTCTGCTTTTCCTATTTTTGCTATGGCTGAACAAAAGTGAATTAACTGTTCCTTTGTTTACACTGAATTGAAAGGAAACTGCTTCGTTTTGTAACACCTTCAACCCAAACTGTAATAAGAGTTATTTTTTGCACACACATATATTTCCTATAAAGCTTTCTTTTTAAAAATCCTTTTTAACATATTTTGCACTGATTGATGACTGATGGAATTAAGCAGTCACCAGAATTTGTATAAGCATATGCTCTTATTTATAATAATTCCATTAAAGCCTTGCTTCTAGCATAGAGATGCTGTATAATACTTTAGCTATGTAGGACACATGGCTTCTACTAATGATATTTTTCTGCATTAAGAAGCAAAATTATGAAAAGTCAATGAATGTACAGAGCAACATGCAAGTATGAATTTACACTGGATGATCCATTCTGCACAATATGGATTTCACCAGAGACCAATCCTACGTGGCAAAAGAGCCAGGCAGAATGAAAACTATCAACACCAATATGACTCTAAAAAGTGATTTGTAGAAATGAACAAGAAAATTATCATCCTTATGAGCTAGCATGCATCCCTCTTTCTCCCCAAAACAACCGTGGGCAAATGCTACTTCAAATATAATTCTAATAGGACTATCCAATAAAGGCAGGATGGAAAAACTATTTGCTTGGTTGCTAATTTAATTCAGGTAAGTTGCACATCATTGTTAGATGGGGTTCAAACCAAAAGCACTTTGAAGTTCTTCAAAGCTTGCCTATTTAAACGTCTAAATACATCCACCACTAAACACATAGCATGACTGTACTTAAAAAGAATGCAAGAGGTTGATAATGCATTCATTGTTAATGCAAATTAACACCACCACATAACAGCATGTAGCATTTCCATACACTGTGATGTTTCTCAACAGAATATCTTCTGCTAAAATTATTACAATCTTCAAAGTGTCATCTTCTTACCCAATAGTCATGAGAGACAAACCTACTGTTATTTCAGGTACATAGATTGTACTTTTCACATTTCAAAAACATTCACAGAAAAAGACTGTGTTCTGAATTTAGTCATATAATTATTATTTTTAAAACAGAGACATCAATGTAATGTTATAGAAAATTACCAGGCCCCTTACAGAAATTTAAAAAAACTGATAATACTTAGTGTGTCATATATTTGGCTGGTTCCTAAGTGTTCAAAAAGACGTATATCAATAGCTATATCCTTGATTTTGGAAAGAATATATAACCAGCTGGCCAAGTTACACTGAATTGAAAATGCATACAAACATTGAATGTTTCACAATTAATATACAGCTAATGTTTTCAGCATTCAAGGAGATATAGTTTTCTTACTGAATACCAGTTCTGTGATGGTTAATATGAACAAATAACTTTAAGTATACTTCTACCACTTGATCATGTCTCAGAATGACAATATAGCTAGCTACAATGGCTACTATAATTTTCAGTATTTTGGAAACCATCTCAGCATTTGAAGCCAAGCAGGAACTGCAGAAATCAGGTAAAGAACTTCAGCAATCTGTTACAGCAACTCTAAATATATTGCAACCATAAATCTCTGTTCATAAATTTTATTTTTGGAAAACAGACACTGGGAGGATACAACAATAAAAAGCAAAACACCTTCAGATTAGTCCAACATCAGAAAATGAAAATGACAGCCTCACACATCAGACAGAAACTGAAAATACCCTCTAGCCAATTGCACAGGAACTAAAAACAACTTGTCTGGCTCAAAGAAATCTGATTTCCCCAAAGGAAATTGCAATGCAGAAGCAAGGAAAGCTGGAAAAGACAAAACGTCAAACAAGCTTCATTGTCAAATTTTTCAAGAAATCTCAACTACATCTTCACCTGGCAGGGTCTTTAGTTTAACCAGTCAAAAGTGATCTCATCTAATAAAGGCTAAATAAAAAGATACATGGGTTTTCCCCTGATAATGTTCTTCAGCAAAGCCTGCTTAAAAATATTTGTGAACCACTGAAAAAGAATTACAGCCAAATTCAACTAGAAATAAAATTATACCTTCAGGCTTATGAAAATATAGATGGCAAGATGATACACATGATAGTTTACACTCTTTCTGAAACAAAGAGTGGGGAAACTCAAAATTATCTTGATTTTCCAGCCAAGGAACTACTTGGAGAAACAAAGCACAGAAATGAAACTGAACACCATGATGGCAGTATATTCATGTGTGATTTCCTACAGAATCTTTGAGAGTTAATGAGTGACTGGCATTCTCCAGTCACTGTTCATCCCCCCATTGACATTACTTCATTATGATTTGGGTATGTGATTGCACCTACATATCAAATGTTTAGAAAGCAACATCTGTGGACCCTGAAAGACACACACGTTTTTGTGTGATGTGAGTTGTGTCTATCATAAACAATCCCTGACTGGGGCAATTAGAAAGAGATTAGAAATAGATCTCCTGCACCTTGGAATAGAAAGTTCTGAGTAGGATCATAGAATCATTTAGACTGGAAAAGACCTTTCAGATCATCAAATAAATAAATCTTCCTTCTCCCCAACTCTCTCTAATATCCATAGGCTGAATTTTCAGCACAAAACATACAAAGGAAAGTCTTTTAGCTTGAGAAACAAAGGAGGAATTTTTTTTAGCTTTGGTAGCTGGAATCTAAGAAAGAGCAGGCTTTCTTGTTGCCTTGCATTTAAAATAGTCAGTTATATCAGTACAGAGACTTGAAGACTGTGTAAACAGAATAGTACCTTTTGTAAAGACATTACTAAACAGGACAATGGCACACAATGAAAAAACTAGGCAAAAGAAGGCTAGCCCAAAATAATCTTGAACTAAATTAATTGAACTAAAATAGATTGTTTATTCTTTAAACAATCATGTTCATATGCTAAGAAAATGGATCAGAGAAAATGGACTTTAGATGATTTAAATGCAGCACTTAAGAAGAAAGTGAAATGTGTGTCCAAGAAATAAAGCTGTTTTGACATTTGCAAAATTTGTTTCTATTAACAATCATACTATGATTGAAGTGTGAAAGCTGAAGACTAAGTATTTGTGTCCATAAAGATTTAAAGTATTTCTTCATGTTTCAAGTATTATGATTGAAAAGCAATAACAAAGGTTTCTCAGCTAAAGATACACTTAAAACAGACGTTTCCAGCTGCATGTATCTCTGCAGAAGAATCTTCAGATTCTCCACTGTAACTCAGTGTAGATTATGGAAAAAAACTTAAACCTAATATTCTATCAGGCCTCAGAAGATTTTTCCAAAAAATGTCTTTCAAACAGTCTGAACAAATTTTATCTTTTGACAGTTTGTTATGCTATTTAAATTGTTCATAACAAGCCTCTTCCCTCAAAGCATACACAGGCTCTGACCTTCTCTCTATTTCTGTTATACTGGCACTATTTCAACAGGATCATGGTAACTGTGAGGAGTTACCTTCTTGGTTACTACCTCCTGGACAACGAATGGACTAATTTCTCCCAGCCCCTATTTTTCTCCTTCTTTTCTAAAGATTTTGAGGAAGTTTTCAGAAAATGGAGTTAAAATTGTAACAGGTTTTGTCAAAGTTCATATTGTACTCCTTAATCCATCATATAGAGTGCCCACAGCACTCAGTGGACAGCTGCAGAGGGATTTTAAAAAAACCCTAGAATGATAACAAAGAGTCAGATATATTCTGTACTCACTCTACATACAGAATATGCCTTTTCTATTCTATTTGAGCTGCACTGCTGTTAAACTGGGTTAAATATGGTTTTTGAAAAGAATTTCCACCTTGAGCATGTACATTGTATGCATCTGACCCTTCAAGGTCTTTCTGAAGTCAGACTATATCATAATTTGCTAATTGCACTAGGAGCTGATGTCATTTACCATGGCATCTTTAATATATTACAAGACATATTACTTCAATTCCAATATGAAATAGATCTACTGCTAATGCAATGAAATCATTACAGCAATTAACAAAAATATAGTTGTATAAAATCCTGAAAACATGAGCGGGATAGTGGCTAAGATAAAACAGAGACAGCATTTCTATCCAAGCAGAGACAGGCACAAATGACACATAGCAAACAAATGGCACCAGGCTTAAGGAACTTGGCACTGTCCCAGAGTGCTACAGAGCTTAATATCTCACAAACCTAGTCTTACATAACTCATTTAAAATTGCCTTCTAGGGGAAAAAAAAAAACCTTCAGGCATTTAGCAATCCATATATTTTATATGCTGCACTGTCCTCTGCATGTTCTGAATTCCTAAACTATTCCAATCATGTGGAAGCAGCAAGACCAGGAAGAGAGAGAAATGCATTCATTGACATAACTAAGCCATCCTTGGTCAGAGATTTGCTAATAAGAGAGGGAATGGCATTTTGCTATACGTGGCACATACAACTGCAAGGAGATTAACATGATTGAAGGGAAAGGTCCTGATCTACCACAACACTTTTTTAGAGGTTTTTCTTCTCTAAGCATCTTGCTCTCTCTGTCTAGAGTCATTAGTAAGCCACTGCTCTGGGTGATTGTGCTCATATCATCGTTATGTAAAGTAACTGCATAAATTCTTTTAGGCACCACCTCTGTCCTTGCCTGCTTTGAGTCAGTTTGTTCCAGATTTGTAAAGTGGTTGACTGGTTGACTTTTTCACTCATACCATCCACTCCCATTAAAATGCAGTCGGCTGTAGATTTGACCTAAGCAATGCCTTCTTCCTGTGTATTCAGCAGACACCGAACACTCTTCTCAAAGAGATGTTGAAGCTTTTGATGATGCAGGTGCACAAACCAATAAATCAAATAAAGATGCTTTAATATTTAACTCAGTTTGAGATGCAAGGGAGGCGATAATGGGAAAAAAATGAAGTCTCTGATAAATCTAAAATAATTAGTGAATTAATTTTTTTCAGGCTCAGAAACCATCTCCATAAATTATCAATCAATAAAAAACCTCAAATCTCCTTAAAAAAAATCTCAAGATGTACCCTTTTTGATGCTTCCAGTACACTTTAAAAATATTCAGACAAAGGGGAAAAGCATAGTCAGGACCTTGCAGATGCCATGGTTCCTGCAGAGTTTAAGACCAGCTTCCTGCAAAGTAAACAGGTCTTGTATATAAGTAACTGATTAAAGCCAGTAGCTCCTTAATAAATGAGATGCCTTTTTTACTCTAAACAATAAAATAAGCAGCTGAAAACTAGAGGCAGTGTATGCACTGAACCTTGTCTGCCTTACTCTCAGGGTGTACCTAAAATGCTGC
Organism: Zonotrichia leucophrys gambelii; assembly: GCF_028769735.1. Taxonomy (NCBI): domain Eukaryota; kingdom Metazoa; phylum Chordata; class Aves; order Passeriformes; family Passerellidae; genus Zonotrichia; species Zonotrichia leucophrys. The sequence continues at coordinate 44,674,499 of NC_088171.1, read as the reverse complement.
CACCGTGCCTGCACATTTGGGAATTAGCTCAGACACCAACAGTGGCAGAATCTGCAGAGATACATATTTGGACTTTTAGACAAAAACAGAACCTGTACTATCAATACCAAAATGAGTAAGTACAAAGCTAGCTTACTCTCTGTGTTCTGTAGCTGTGTGCATCAGATAGCATTGTTTGGGATGAAAATGGAACAGGTAGGAGGAAATGGAAGATGAAGAGACACCAGAGACGAGGCAGAAATAAACTAAGGGGTATAAAGACAATAAGGGAAGCAGGTAAGAGAAAGCAAAGAAAATAAAGAGGGAACAACTGAACAAATTTTGTCAGATTTCATTTGCAAATGACTTGTGTGCAATGATGGAATGACCACAGTGTAATAGAGAAATTATTTACAAAGGCACTGCTACCCTGACCCTGTAGCCCTCAAAGGACAGAATCTACCAAAGGGAATTCCCAGTGGTGAAGAGCTGGCTCTACCACAGCTTCATGAAATAGTGAGTGGCTAAGGAAGAGACACCAGTGTATGCAGTATGGCAACTGAATCATTAGCATGGATATTTGCCACAAATAAATACCCCTCGCCACTGTTTTTTAATTTTCTTTATAGGATGATAAAAGCCTTCAAAGAAAACAAAAATACAGGGGTGAGGGATATTTTAAAAGCTTTTTTTTACTATCAAAGGACCAGCAGAACATCCTTTCTGTCACACTGCCAGCAAAATAAAGCAGAGGCAGATAAAATAAAGACAGAGCAGATCTAAAGAATGTTTTGGAAGTTGTAGTTTTGATTTCTGCACATTAAAACCACCCACATGTACTGTAACCATATTAATAGTTTTACTATTTTTAGCAGCAAGGATAGAACAGGACATTCTCACATGCAGAATTCGATTTTATTTGAGATAAGGGAATTAGCTCTGAAAAAGTAACAGTTATAAAGGAGCCATTTTCTAAGGGGATTATTATCAACCCATAGTATTATTGATAAATACAGAAACTTTATGGAACTACCTTGCCACAAATTAGGGTACCTCATTCCTGAAGACAACCACTGTTTAAATCAATGTTTTACGTGGCTGAAGAGGTGTAAAAAGCACCAGAACTCTTTGAGCTCTACTGTCATGGTACACAAAATTCAATTTGGACAGTACACGAGGCTCCTATGCTTTATTGTATGTGACAATCTTTAAATAATAAGATGGAGAAAATGAGGGATATACATATGATCTTATGTTTACTGCTGAATAAAAATATCCTTTGATAGATAATACTAAAGTTCTTGTTTATAAAACCAGTGAAATATCTATTTCAGTGTTTGTGTGAAAAAATGCCAAATCTCTTCCTAATTGAAGTGCATATACAAGGCTGAAATGCTCAAATAAACTCCAAATTGTTGTACAATGTCAAATTATTCAAGATTAATGAAACACTTCCATTTTAATTTTTTCTGTAAGGAACAATTTTCAATGGTGAAAGAAGACAAAAAAAAAAAAAAGAAAAAGCCCAGTTTGGTCAGATAAAAATCATATTGAAAAATACCACTTTCTGAATTCATAAATTAACCACTGAAAATAAATACGAGGTAGAAGGAAAAAATACCATTGTCCATGGATAACAACTTCTATGATTTAAGAATTAAATTATTCAAATAGCTAAGAGAAAAAGAACACCCAACTTCAGATGGGTGTGAATATTTTGCAACACATCATAACATAAGGTTTTACCACAAACTTGTAACTGCAAGAATCTATGAATGGGAAGAGCAGTATATAGAAATATAAACAAGGAACTTTAATTACTGAACTCAAAACCATTCATTGGATGAGACAGAGAAATCCTAAGGCTTTTATAAAGCCATGCAAGCAGAGTATACCTTTGTACAATGTGGATCTCTCCTCCACTTTGTACATCTGTGAAACACAGACATAAACAACACTTGAAGAGGAAACAACTAAGACACTAGTCATAAAACAGGATTTTTCCCCTTCTTTTGCTATTTTTCCCATTCTACTGCCCCAGTAGAGATTTATTCAGGCAGTGCTTTCACTGGAAATATAAATATCTACCCTGACCCTGTCCAAAAGGTCCCACTGAGTTCTGAAAGTGGAGATGTATGTAAGAGATCTTTCTTTCATGTAGCCATGACTTGGACAACTATGAGTTGACACTGCCAGTCACTGGTGCTAAATGGAAAAGACTAAGAAATTAATATTATTTATTCAAAAGATATGAAATGGTTTAAAGAAGCATTTCTGCTTTCATTCTTAGATTGCATCAGAAGTATTTTCTAAGACTACAACATTTTCCCTTACATACTGTCATATAATATTTATAAGGTACCTCCACCTCCACCCCTGGGGTGCTTCATGAGCAATTAAAATGCAATCATCATAATAAAGAAATAAATAACCTTAATTAAAACATTGCACAGGAACCTTCCTCAGATGCAGAGCCAGTGGGGAGCTGTCTGTCTTCATGAGATTTTACATATCTGTCAGTCAGACTGGAACCCAGATGCAACATCCGGTTTCAGGGACAACATTTGGATTTATTATACCCTCTGAGAGTCATGGATTCATTTCCCCAGCAAACAGAGGATACTCAATGTAGATTACTTATTTTTTAGATAAGAATTTTTACTTGCTTAATTTTATTAATGTTTTTAAAGACTTCTGGATTTGTGGATCACCCACAATCTCCTCTATTCACCTGGCACCATTCTTATCCTCTCTATTTTGAAACAGCACCATCTCTTCACCCTTCTAAATTTTGTTTTTCCACCCAAGCATGTTAGATAATAACTTTTGGTAGTTCCTTCTATCATTCTTTCTTCAGTGCTGTGTTTACCATCATTCCAGGCAAGGAAGAAATATGCAAAATATTCTCCCCCTACCCATCACCCACCAGTAGGCTTAGATTTTTCTTCATTAAGTTGTTTTAATCCTCAGTTTTTCAGTGTAGTATTCCCAAAAGGGAGCAGAATATTACAGCAAAAAAATACTGCTCTGAAGTTTGGTTACTTTCAAAAGCACTCCACTGTCCTTTTCTATGTATTAAAACTCCAACACCAAAGGAAATAAAGAAAGAAACAATTGATTTACTAAAGTACTTGGGCACAGAACAATAGTTCTTCCTGGGTCAAAACTACTATTTGATAATACGGTTTGGTCTCCAACTCCCAAAGCAATTTTTTTGTGCTTGACTTGGCATTTTGCTTACAATCTTGATGCAAAATTAGCCACTCCTTTGAAATACTTTGATACTACTAAGGAAATTTTTACCAGTTTCTGATCCAAACTGTCAACTTTGTGACTTATGGTTTTAATACTCAAGCCTAACTGCCACAGAATGTGTGTCTAACTCTGTCCTTCTGGCCTAACATCAGAACATGTAAATCCTCTGACAATTTTTTAGAGTAGTTGGCAACAACCATGAACCTAGAATGGCTCTGCCTGAGATACTGACCATGGTGCCAGGGTCCAGGCCCTCTAAGGATGGTGATGTGCCCTGTTACAGCTGTAGATGTGATGATGTCTATCTTCACTAGAAATGGAGTTGTTCCTTCCAGGTCCTTTTCCCTTGCAGCTAAAAGTTCCATGCAAACAGGCAGCAAAGTTTTCAAACCATGGGGGAAAGGGCATGACTAAAAGGAAGATATCCCTCAGTGCACACAGAGGAACAGGAATTAGTACAAATGGCTCTTGCCTGAAGTGAGTACATTATTTCCACAGATATGTGGGAAGAGGTGTATCTCACCCCCTTTGCAATCTCGCAAGCCTTCTTTTTCTTTGAATGAAGAGAATTCAGCTCAGACCTAAAATCATACTGCTGGGTTCAGCTTATTCCATGTTTACAATTAAAGACTGCTGAGCTATATATTGTATATAGCTATATACTATACACATTGTGCCTTTCATATGTTTTCAGTATTATGTTTTCTAATTGTATTTCTACCTATTGGTATTCACTAAGGACCACATTGTCTCATGGCTCTCAAGCTTAATATTGAAGCATTTGGATTCTGACTGATGCATTGTAATTTCAGGAAATCTCTTAAGTTCTACAGAGGTTTCAGAAGAGTGAAATACCACAGAATAAGATAATTTTCTTTTTTTCCAGGAGGAATTCAGGATATCTCCTTGCCTAAGGCATTTACTAATTATTTTCTATTAATTACTAGGATTTTATGCACCAGGCTTCCTCCTGTTATAGCTGTGTTTAGAGCATATTCTCTTTTTCTGAGTAGTCCTTTTATATTTTAGTATCTCCTCTGAACTAAAGGGGAATGAATGAAAAATAGCTAAGAAGTAACAACATCCATAAGGGCAACGTGAACACAGGGAGAGCTTTTACTGTATCACTTTGAAACAAAGCAGCTTTGTATGCCATGATCTGCCTAATTTGGTGTAAAACAACAGCTCCTTTTGCAGATGTTCCCCCAAGATTACCATTGTGCTTCAGTAAATACAGCTAAAACTGCATTTCCTTTTCTGAATAGAGCTGTATTTGTTAACTCCTGCTATTTCCCTTCAGTCAGTTTTATAAACGAAAGTAATGGGCTGGATTAATAGAAGGTGCTATAGGCTCAAGCGGATGACGCGTACTGCTGCATTTTACTTTGTATGTTCATGAGTGCATGCAGCACCCATTGCCTCAGTGGGAGCTACTGCTTCCCCTCTGAAACAGCAATGCAAACCCCACTAACTTCATGTCACCATCACTATTCTCTGTGAGCCCTCCTGTCACCTCAACCTGAAGCAGCTGCAAGGGCTGCAAGAAGTAGCAAATCCTCCATTCTTTACCTTTGTTGCAAACAGATAAAAACATTCTCTTTCCTAAAAAAACACAAAGAAAAAAGTTTTATTATTGCCTTTTGTCTTTTCTTTCTGAAAGAGTACATGAATAGTGAAATCAAAACAGTAAGAGTGAGGGACTGTGCTTGTTTTATACCATTCCATAGCACACTCACTCTTGATTGCTCTTATAAAAGAAATGAACAAGATATGGGTGCAAAAGGAAAAAATAGAACTTCTGTATTGCATAGAATCTACATAGCAGAGATGGTTGTTTTTATGCTCTAGATATTCAGTATGTCAGCAAAGCCAAGACCTTAAAGCCCACCGCTTTTTCTTCAAAAACCAAAATTTTTCCAATAATAATTTCACGTGAGTACAAGAGACCCACACATTTATGAGAAACTTTTTGTTTTCTATTCTAACTGTCTATTGTCAACTGAATAAACATTCATGGAGAAGAATTTGTTATGGATTACTGAAAACTGTAATACAGATCACACTAAAAACAAGGTTAGATTGAAGATGCATGATGCATTTAAAAATCCTACTCATTTTTTAAACAGCTAGACATTGATAGCAGTTTAGACCAGCCTGTTCTTGCAACCATTTTTGTGAGAGAATGCAGAAAAGTGAAGTTAGTTTTGAAATTAAAAATTCAGTAACAGCTATGTATGCATGTAGAGCACAATGGATTTCGTAATAAAGAGTAGGCAGAAAGTCTTTTTACATCTTGAGATTCAGGAGCAAATATAAGGTTTTAAATTAGATCTTCTTGTTAATAGATTATATTTTAGGCACATATAAAGGCATATACAGATGCATTTTTATATGCCCCATAGATATCATGTTGGTATATACAATATGTAATGTATGTGAAAATGGTCAGAACTTTTGATATAATAATAACATTTGCATGAACAGAGGTGATTCAATGGGAGTATCCACCCTTGCCTTTATTTATGTGAAAATAGATGGAATTACGGGAAGGAGATGCAAGACTCTATTGACTAGTAAATTCTATTTTAAAATGAGCCTGAATATGGGTGTTTTGTTCCTCTATGGCCCTGTTTAGATGAGGAAGTGAACAGGTGAATTTGAAATTCAATAGCTAATACACACTAATTTCCTCTGTTAACACTATTTCCTGTATTAACACTAAGTACACAGAATAAGTAGAATAAGTATGCAGAACAATGTTTCACACAAAGTAAAGAGATGCCCATACTAGGAGTGGAATTACAATTTAAAATTACAGTTACTGGTACAAGTGAGTGGGATACAAAGAAAATTACCTTCTATATATTTTAATGGCATTCAAGCAAGTTCCAGCAGAATAATTTCAAGATTTCCAACTTACAGGGATTTATTTCAAAGAAGACTGAAGAAAAGTTTATCTCAAGCAGAGGGAAGCTAAAGGCTCTAATCTTATAAGTGAGATCTAAATAATTTTAGGGACTGAGCTCTTAACTATCTAAATATTTTGTGTTGGTTTATATTACAAAAAATTTAATGAAGTCTTTATTGCTAATCTAATTTAAAAGTAATTACATGGTTACTAGATTTATCTCATACTTTTAAGTCTCTGAGTTCTTCTTAACAGCCATTAATTAATAAAAATATTGCAAAAACATTTCTGAATGTGAATCTAATAATTTTTTCCGTTAAAAGCAAGTGAAGTAATAATTTCTACATTCCCCATTATTTGCATTGTGGAAGCCCCCAGGTGTACCAATTGATTTGAAGATATGAAAACAAATGGTCCTTTATACCCTCTAATTTTATTCATGGCAGTTCCTTCTTGCATTTAAAAGCTAAAATTATTTAGCTTTTCTTCAGGCAAAGAAGCATCTTACTATTAATATTAAATTACTCTAGGTTAAAAATAATTGCTACTTAGATCCGTGCATAGTTAAGGCTTTAAACTCACTTTTCAAAAATTATATGAGTCAAAATATTCCTGAAAATAAGGTTATTAGCTGTTGTTGTCCTGCCCAACATCTACCTACAAATGAGAAGGGGAAAAGGATTATTATTTCACCCAAGGTCTGTTGTAAGTAATTTATTTCCATAAACTGGAAGAATTGCAAAGACTCATCGAAAGATCACCAGAAAAATTACAGGTTTAATTTATTCTGTAATTCAATTACTGTAGACATAAAGTAAATAAGGAGCGAAATAGGAATTAAAAATTAAAGTTTTAGTTCATGTTAATGTCTTAAATTTTGCAATGCAATATCCAGACTACTATATTTCTAAGGTCACTATGAAGTATGCATGGTTATTTTTCTCATCTTACCTGCAGATGGTCAGAATTTGTTTTATTGAATTTGTCTCTATTGTCTTCAAAGTTGCACTGACTTCCAGAATATATTCTTGCTTAGAAGAATAGCTTGTTTATTCAGACTACAACCAGGCAATTTTGGTTTTAGTGCTCAGTAATGAAATCTGTTTTAGGGCACTCTTTGAAGGAAAGTAGAAAACAAATTTTCCTATTCTCTTTTCTTTCAAAGATATTTGATTTTTAAATCTCAAAGTATTAAAATTAGAAAGTCACAAGCTTCTGGAAAATAACTTCTGTGTCTACTTCCTTTCAAGAAATAAAATGTTGATGAACATAGTTGCAGAAACAAAGCCATAATGGGTTTGCATTCACAGTATTTAAAGGGGTAAATAGCAGTCAGCCTAGAAATAAAATATAAACCAAAGTGACATAGAGGATTCATTTTTCCATGCTTGTAAGAAGTCTCATAAATGAGAAGAGATATTGACCTCTCCAACCCACAAGAGAAAACGAAAAAAGTCAAGGGGGTTTTCCATTGTAAGCAATAGACTACTTTAATTTAACTGTTGTCATTAAGATCTAACTTTTCTTCTTTACATTGTTGCTGCAGTTTGATAACCAGGGGAGCAGCTGACATTGATGGCAGTATCCATAAATTTACAATCCAATGATGATTTGCCACACTCCCTGAAAAACAAGGTCTTGCATCCACTGCATTGGTAAAACTGCAGACTGCCTGAACACAATTACCGTGTAAGTGAAAACTGCCATTCCATGAGACAATTAAATCAAGTCTAGAGCTGGACCAGGAACCAGAACACAAGATTCTGCCTGTAAACAGTGTCATTTTTTAAATTGCCATTGAAAGGCCTGGAATTAAACTGAGGGATAAACCTGACCTAACAAAGAAAATTTTCTATAAATAATAAAGCATACAGCAGTTATGGAACACTGTCAGACACAGGATCAGTTTCAGTAGCATTGCAACTTCCCAAGTCAATGCAGTTACAGTCTCTCACTTGCATCCAATTAAAGTAATCTATAAGAAGAGTGAAGCATCTTACATCAAATGATTCATTCTGTAGTAAAACAGAAATGACCATTCAAATTATTTCCTGACAGTTTACAGAAAAAGGGAAAACTTTCCTGTGTTTTACCATTATAACTCTGCAACTAGGAACAAAGCAATTCATTCCCTTGCTCACAGGAAACATAAAGAGGTCACATATATTAATATGTGTGTAAAAAATGGACAGCTGTGTGAGGAACTACATCCTTCCAAGCTACTGCCTTGTAGATACAATCTTTCAAGAAAACATACTGTCTTAGGCCACAAAGACTAAATATTGCCCCAAACTGGAAAGAAGAGATGGAAAGAGGGAGAACAGAAGTGAAGCTGAAATATAAAACACTACTAAAATCCAAGTAGTGATGCAAACCTGGTATTTCCTTTATTCCATTAGTTGCTGTGTAAGAATATACTGGAATGACAATAAATAAATAAATAGTTTGCCAAGGTGAATAAGCTCCTTTTACGACACAGGTACATCACATTAAATTTCTAGCCCATTTGCTTTTTCCCTAAAACATTTGAACTACATCTCCATATCTACAAATAAATGGGGGAAAAAAGAATATATATAACAAATATCTAAAAGTAGATTTTTTGCACACAAATAAAGTAATGGAATGCCAATTACAGAACAAGTATAGTACATTTATCTATCTGTAAGAATTTACTGTCAGTTACAGTTAAATGAGCAATCTGGGTGTCAGATCAAAAGAGAGATGATATGTAAGATGCAACAAAAAGCACATTTGATAGGTGTTGTAGACATTGGAAGACATGGACAGTTTATTTATAGGAAATACTATAGTATTATATTAGGATCTGATTCTAGCAATCCACTGAATTCTTCAGGAAATAATTTGCTGCTGCTGCTGCAGAATTCTGTTCATCACTGAACTTGAGGAAAAATAACAGCAGAGAACCTGAAGGACTGACTGTAAGGGAGCAATGCTCTCACAAGACATGCATTTGGCACAGGTAGACAACAAGCCACAACTCTTTCTTCACACCTAAATTAGAAGACTCATAGATCTGTGACTAATGGGTATTGGTACCTGAAAGGAAGATGTGTGAACATCTAGAACAGTTCAGAAAATATTTCTAGAAAGTCAAATAAGAAGCTAGAAGTAGAAAGACTCCTTCTGCAGTTAAAGGAGAATAAATTGTCTTTCTTAAACTATTAAAAGAAGAAAGTGCTTTTCCATTTTGAAGCCTAATTAGGGGTGAGTATATATATGTGTATATAAATATATGTGTACATATGTGTGTGTATATATATATATATATATATATACACACACATAAGTTGCCCTGTACAGGAATACAGGATAGTCACACTCAGTGGAAGACCATCAGGAAAAGCATTAAGAATGTGAAGGTCAAGGGAAGTAATGAGGATAGAGTTTTTCTTGACAGTCATTGGACAGTTGCCTTGAGCCTTAATTAGTATCATAAGTATATACCAAAGTTCCTGAATATACTCAATAACATTAGCTACAAGGGCATTATTTATTTATAATACTGTTATTATAGTTGTGAAGTAAACCAAAATGAAGGTTTATCTGAAATTTTGTCTGAAGAGCACTTTTTATTTGCAAAGGTGAGTGAGAAAGCAGGCATCTATAATGGCCTAAAAACACTCACTAAATACTTTGTCCAGAGTTTTTTGGTCATGATAAGAACAAAGTCTGAAGTAGATTAATCTAGATTGTCTAATCTTTTCTTTTTTTTTTTTTTTTTGCTCCTACTGGACTTCAACGAGAGAGATCTCAGCAGCTTGTTCACTGCACCCACAGGATTTTGTTTCCTGACGAACTCCACATAATTTTGACAACTAGGAGTCAGATTATTTAATCAGCAATGAACCCATATGCAATAAAAAGGGTTAAATTTCTTAAAGCTGTTTAGGTTTCTCATGCTCTATAAGTACAGGAAGTGCTCTCTTAAATGGAAAATGTCCAGGAGTGATTAAAAATAGCCTTATAATAAACTCAGTGTAATTGTCTTTGGATAGCATGAAATTGAATACACTAAGGTCATTAACCTTCAGTATTCAAATTCTGTTTTTCTATAATTATGTTTTCTGATCACAGGAACTTTGTATATCAGAGCCAACAAAGCCCACGTTACACTATGAAAAGTTAAGGCCACATGGTCAGCTGACCTTCACATTTAGCATTCATAGAAAATAATACTTTGCAAAGTAAGAATTTTTTGGTTCAGACTACTTCCCCTGCTTCTAGAAGTAATTTTAAACTTAAGAATTATGCTGTTTTCCTTCCTTTGGCATGTTTTTTGCCCTTAACTATGTAATAAAAATGCTAGTGCAATTCTTACTGCATAGTGCATATTAACTGTTTTAGTGCTTATATTATGTTTGGAAATAAATATATATAAACTCAATTTATCCATCCTATAGGTTGCAATCTCGCAGGATTATAGCCCTTCATTTAAAATTCTGGGTGTTGTTTATAGAGCAATAAGTTCTTGAAAGTGCTGTATTCTGTGTGATCATCCTTTCAGAACATGAGATACTAGTTCTCACCATGACTTTCCATTAACTTACAGTTAAATTCTTTTGTAATCTTTCTTTACATTACAGAGTCAGCACTTGATGTGGATACAGGTAATTTCAGAAGAAAACTCACTCCATGGAAACAGTTTGTTTTCTACACATTACTGTGAGAAAAGTGTTGCTTTTGTTCAATTTTCAAAATTTGATTGTAATCCAGTTTTACTAATAGTAATCCAATATTATGGGCCAAAGAAAGATTATCTGAGCAAATGGCTGAAGATGAAATGAGAAGGACAAAAGGAAGAATTGTTTGCTAATCACTGATCAACTTAGATGTCTGTATACTAAAGAAAAAAACACAAGGTGGTAGAAATCTGGTGGCAGATAACCAGGCATGGGAAATAAGAGAAGCAAATGTATAACTTGCCTCACATTTAATCCAGTATGTTTCAGGAAGATACGACAGAGCAGAGAGGCAGTGACCTTAGCTTGCACATGAAGAATTTGCTCTGAAGCCTGAAATGTGGATGAACTCTTTGAAAGCATAAGAACAGGAAAAAGGAAAAAAAAAAGTGGGGGATCCGTTTCAGAAAGGTAACTCATGAAGCCAAATCATCAAAGTCTGATAAACCAAAATTTCTGCAGGCCTTTTGCAAAATAATTCAAAACAAACTTGAGTGGTGGGAATGAAGGATGTTAGCTTGTTCAGATATCTCTTGGGGAAGGAATATGTTTTGTCTAGTCAACTATTGAAATGCATTGGTCAAAAAGAGCTGTGCACAAATATTCCTCAATATTTGGTTCTAATAATAGAAAGCAACTACTGGAGAGCACTGAAGTAGATACATCTTAGTCTCCAATGACTTCATAGGAGCATATAGACAAAAAAAATTGTTCCCATGAAGGCAGTCAACTACTAAAAGATGCTCAAAGAGGCTGCAACATCTCCATTCTTTGAGATATTAAAGACTGGACAAAGCTGTTAGCAACCTGATCTTGGTTGACATTGTTTTGAACTGCGGTTTGAACCAGGGAGGTCATCCAAAAGTTCCATAAATTTTTATCCTTTCCTTGATTCTATGATCCTACAGGAAATGGCAGTGTTCTTGGCCCGCAGAAGGGAAAGAAGAAATGTGAATATACACTGAAACTGAACCTCAGTCAGTAAGAACCAATCCAATATATACCTAGCTCAAAATCCTACCTCCATCAGTGACCGAACAATTAAATGAAGTGACTATGTTATTTTTGCATGAGCAGTATGAAAGATAGTTAATATGGCAAAAAAAGGCTGAAGGAGACACACAACCTGCAGCATAATCAATTCCGATTAGGCATTAGAAACAATATTTTAGTGATAACAGTACTGAATCAATAAAAGATAGGTAAGTAGCAGAAGTAGATAAGTTGCAGAAGCCACAACTTTGGAGCTTGTTTAAGAATATATTGGACAGCCATGTACTCACCCAGTAAGATTCATTAATATGAGTTAAACTGAATGACTCAACTGTCTCCTGTTTCACCGATTCTTCAATATGAGTAAAAGTAAGACATTCTCACATTTTCTTTTAATCTCTCCCTTCTGTTTCCTTTGCCAATCACCAAATCTCTCTCATCAGTATTTATTACAGCAGCTGATCACTACTTTGGAGTTAGACTTCTCTCTAAAATCCTCACATGCACATTGTATCTGAATCTCAATGAAGTTAGAAACTTCCACTCCACCTCTAAGATTCTGTACATGCTATTAAACCATAGGATCTGCATCTCCTTACCTTTCAGTACTGCAAGCTCCTTTCTGTTGGTCCTGACCAGTGCAAACTGGCTCTGCTCATACATATCCGGAAAGATGCTGAAAAAGTGATTTTCCTAGTTCATATTTTAACTGCTGTTTGTTTGCATCCTTTCACTAGCTCTGTTATTACAAGAAATCAAAAAAGGCTGGTATGCATTTTCAGTGTGTGTACATGTATGTCTATCAAACAAATTTGCTAACATGGTTATCTGGCAATGCCAAATTCATTTTAGCCTTACTAAATGAACAGGCAAGAAAACAAACAGCCACATCATTTATGCTTTCCTTCCTCTTGTCTATGATATTTGGGCATATGTTAACCTTAACACCTGCATAGCTGCCCTGTTATTCTCCTTACACCTCTCTTTGCTGTACTGGTGTGCTAACACAATGGGCTATCAGATTGAGCAAAACCAACCCACTGTTCTCCCTTTTTGGTCTTCATTTACACACATTTTATAATATGTAGATTTGTATTTAAGATTTAATTTATAGGCTAAAGCACAACCTTTCTGTGTGCACAGTTCTCAAAAAAATGAGACCCATAGCATAACAACACCCTTGCTATTAGAACCTAGTTTCTCAAACATACTTTTCTATCTGAGGATGCGGATCTGAAAAATCTATAGTTGCTTTTCCAAGCATTTAATATCATACAATAAACATAAGGCAAGTCATTTCTTAAATGCTCCTTTCTAAATGGGGAAGCTATAGACTCTTCATCTCCCCTCTGCAAATAATTACCATCTACAAGCTATGGTGTTGAACAAAGGTAATTCAATGTTTCTTTAAGCTTAGGTATTGTAGCTCACTGATGAGTTATTTATGCTATTTGAAGATCTTTTTCATAAGGACATAAAAAGCAAGCACAGATAAGCAAGACACCTGGCTGAACTACCTGAGCACAGTAAAGCCAAAAGAAACCATTTTGGTAGGCATATGGCAAAGTGCTCAATGCCTTCCTTCAAAGAAGAGAGGGGCAACTCAGGTCTTACCAGTTACAGCTGGTAGATTTCATCTGCCTGCAGGTGCAATTGCCCACTTATCATGATGAAGAGACAGTATGATAAGAATGATTTCTTCCCTCTCTGCAAGGACAAAAAGCCATATTGTGTGAATGGTGAACCTGAAATCAAGAACAGCATTGTTTTCATTTCATTATTTACTGAAACAAGATTAAAAACTCTGTTTAACACTGACCTTATTTTGTTAAAAGGGCAATTTTATGGTATCAACCTTTTCTTTAGCTTCCCTTATTTTATCATATTAAGCCTTGTTTTATATAGTTAGATACTTGTGGTCTTCTAAAATAAATAGAACAGACAATAAACTGATAAAAAATCACTCAGGTGTATACCAATGACTTAAAAAAGATTCTTCATAGATACAGAAATCTGAGCTATCATATCCCAGTCGAGGGTCAAGGCCTCACTGCTGGAATTCCATAGGGATGCTGAACAAACTTTGCATAAGCATCACTTGACTGGAAAGGCAGTGTGAAAAGTGTTTATTTTCTCTCTATCCTGTGCTCTACACGTATTGAGGCTCCCTCCTGAAGTCAAATTATTTTTAAGAAAACTGAAGGCACTACAATGAAATGGTTGCTACTCCATCTAATTTATACCACTATCAAAAATAACTCAGAATTTTTAAATATTTTAAAGTTTATATTTCTTCTTTATTTAATTAAAAAGGTACTTTATTAAAATACTTCATGTCAAGGAGATATACTTCAAATCAAGGAGACATATATAACAGGGTGGCCTTTTTCATATTTGGAAAATACTATTTTAAGTATTAAATTACACTGTTTATTTAAGTATTAAATTATACTATATTAACTAAAATACTGTGTAGTGAAATGTCATAGCTTCAGTACATGCAGCACAATAATTTAAAAATGTGCAAAAAGATTTAGCATGATGGAATGCTTCAGAATTTTTATTTCAGTCAACATTATCTGGCATTCAGATTTTTCTCCATACAGTGCCACAACTTTCACAGCAAAGTACTCAAACTGAAGATGCCTCATTGTATGAGTCTCCAAAGTCTTTCAACATCTTCTGATAAACAACACTACAAATTTGATGTTTTGTAAACCACTCAAATTCACTTTTCCATTTGAAGATAGCATCAGCAAAGATCATTGTATCTTAGAACACACAGAGGGCTGCAGAGCAGTTCATAGGGCACAGCTTTCTTTGATTTTGCCTTTAAACAAAACTGCTTTTAATTTTGCATTATCCACTGATGTATGCCATTTAAGGAGGCAACAGCTGTCTAAAACATTAGGTTGGTTTCTTCTTGGCTGACATTAAAAAACAGTAAAATTAGACCTTTTTCCTTCAAAGGCTTACTGCATATGTTTCATTTTAGACACAATGAACAGTCTATGCTTCAACTGTTTCTGCCTGCTGGGGAGTTATGAGCCCATATAAGCCCAAAATATTACAGTGCCCTTGTACCTTCTGTTAAATGCTTACTATTGAACATGTTCACTGAGTGACTTTGCTCTGGAAAGCTTTATGTAGCTGGACTCTTTCTTTTCACACAGTTTAAAAATACAGAAATAAAGTACCATGACAATCAGCCCCAGAGATTGGTTTTGTTCCATATAGATGATGAAGGGAAACAGTTTTCAAAAGGCATAAAATCAGCAGGGGAAAAATGCAACAGTCAAAACTCTGATATGGCTAAACATAAATATAAATTAAAATCTAAGGAAATGTTTCAATATCCCTTTAAGTTAAATTAGAAAGGTTTAAAAATCACACTGAACTTGACTGTAGTCAAACACAATTAATCCTCAATTTGTAAAGAGGAAATCTCAAACATACGTGGGATTTTGGGCTTGGGTTTGCTTTTTTTAAATTGCTAGCTCTTCACTCTGCAGGACTACCAAATTTTAAGAGTCAATGCAAATCAGTAAACTGCATTTTTATCTACTTCATCAGTAAAGAAAAGCTGTCACTGTTCATGCAATTTTAGGACCTTATGCCATTCTTCTTAGCCAATATAGTAACCCAGGGCACTCATTGCAAGTCTGATATACTTTGTAGCAGTTTAACTAATTTCAGTCTGTTAATTCTTTTATGATCAGTGATAATTCATAGATCCTCTCCAAGGAGGATTTGGTTTTAGCCTCAGAAATGTCTGGAGAAATTCATATCTAACTGCTGTACAAATAATCAAAAGCCTTTTGATACTATCTAGAAACCATACAAACACCAGATTACAATTTACAAGAAACTTGGAGAAAAAACAAGTCAATACGGATCCAAAATAATAATTTCAAATAATGTATCTCTATTAAATTAATACATCTCTTTCACTATAGGATGGGAAACAGAGAAATTGAACATTGTAAATTATCAATACTACAAAAGAAGACAGCAAATTGTTGTTCTCATTCACTGGACAATTAAATTCATTGCCATTCCTTGATGTAAAGCAAAGCAAATGAGTATGTGAAAGTTTTTTTCCCTTGGTAAATTAAGGTATGCAGTCATGTGTTCCGTTTACAGGACTCTGTGGTCAGCATACATAAAAGTAAATGAGCTGCTCAGTAAGAAGGGAGCTTGCACCTATAATTCAAAACTTTTTCATTCAGAAATCAGATAAGCTTTTTGTAAAATGAAGATCTCTCATCACTCCCTTTTTTTTTTTTTCCTGCTGCATTACTGTTACCCTTCTTGGCATCAGCTATCAAATACTTTGGCCAAACACCCAACCTAAACTGAGACTTGGATGGATTTAAGTCAGTGGAATGATGATATTTTATATCAGCTAGAAATCCCTTTATAAAAATCAATCTGGCACTACGATGTAGCAGTGTTTGCCATCAGAAGAAGCAAAGTAAATCATATCAAATATACAGCTGTTGTGTTATCTAATGACAAGATCTATTTATAGCTAATTGGCATAGTAACTAAGCTGATAAATTTAATTTGGCATTGTAGAAGTAGCTGCATTATTCAAAATGCATTTCATAGCCTGCTGAGCCCTAGCAATTTCTTCATTTTCTCGTCTTTTGATTGGTATCAGGCAAAAGAAAGATGGGATCAATTCAGCTCCATTTGATGGAACCAGTGCACCTGAGAAGTTGAAGGCTTGGGCAACTAAGTGCAAAGCTTGGTTCTGATGAAAATGTGCAATGTAGCAAATTCTTTTTCAATCAACTCTGCCCCTTGCTCTTGCTTCTGTGGTCTGTCAGATACATTCTTCTGACTTGATGAAACTGAATGCTGATCTATATTCTTCTTTATCTAATTTATTTTATACTTTTCTTCTTTCATGCCATTTTTTCCTCTGCCTTCATTTGGTGGTTTCTAACTTCCATGCCCATGCTGCCTTCCCAATCCCTCCCCTTTTCAAGATCCTGTATTCACAAAAAGAAAAGAATTTACAATCATGTCACCTGACACTGAGATTTAAAAAAAGGAAAATGTTCATCCAGTCCTTGAATCCAGTTTAACATTGTAGTTGAAGGAAATTAATTGACTAAAAGAAATCTAATGCTGACTGAAAAATTCAGAGTGATGCAGAATTGCCACCCTAGAAAATAGAGTTCTGATGTATTTACATTTGTTTTTGCAAGAATTTTATCATTAGTCACTCCAAAAGAGATTTATAACCCTATGTGTTCAAAATTATGAAAAAAAGAAAGACATGAAAAGACTGAGCTTCTGCAAACCCAAAAAAATCACCCCACTGATGTACAAAAATTGCAAAATCTCTTTTTGGAAAACTTAAAATAACTGGTCCAAAGTCTCCTTTGTAGAAACTCACTCTTCTTCCAGAGTGTTCAAAAAGATATTAAAATTCCTGAATAGGTTTTTGGTTTCAAACACAACCTTGTACAGTCAAGTTAAAGAAGCTGCATTAAGACAGGATTACACTTTCTTTAGAATATTTATTGCATGAACTGTGCAATTGAATTAATCCTACTTTTTCTTTTTGAAGGTTTTCTTAGGAGATAGTTTTTCACTTCTGTTTTTAAGGAAAAGCAGTTCTTTGTTGACATCTTTTATTATATTCAGTGATGTCGCTAGCGATTCTTTATGTTTTTGTGAAAAGTTCTAGAGTTTTTCCCAAGCAGCTTTAAGTTTTCATCTGTTTTGTTCAGAAACACACATTTGCTTGTAAAGTGGGTATGTATTTGAGTGGAACACTTGGGAGTCACTTCATTAAGAGTCAGGTTCTTTTGGATAGGGGACTTCATGAATAGGTAGTTTAAAAATGGAATGCAGTACATATTTTTCCATAAAGTTCAGGGTGTTTGAGTCAAAATAGGAATAAGCAATATGGACATTGAGCTATCACAATTCAAGTATTTTAACACAGTCTTTCTTTAAATAAGAACACAAATAAAGTAGGTGGTTTTCTACAAAATTATGAAATGTAATGAAAATGGTGCCATGCGTGATACTATACTACAATTTTCATCCAGCCCACAGAATATGTAAGAGAGTTATCTACATCCAGGCTGAGCTTTTCCTCTGCAGAAGTAGAAACACAAACTGTAGAAAGTCCTTTCCTGTCAAAGCCTCACCTCAAGATGACATGTCATTTACAGAACTGTTTGGGTTCTGTTCTGTCTTCACTGATTTTGGGCTAGCTTGTGTCTGCAGGAATTACTTCTACAGGAAGAAGAAGGAAGATGTAAAGAGTGAAGGCTGTGGATTGGCAGCCCTGTTAACTGCAGCAGCTTTGCAGAGAAGACATGGATGAGTGACTCTTACCTATGTCTGTACACAGATGCTTCAGTAATATTTGCACTACTTACAAATGGAGAAAAACAAGAGTTGTTGAAACTACATCTGAAGTGGATGTATTTTATCTCAGAACCAAAATCTCAGAAGAACAACTCAAATCCAAATATTATGTAATCTTACAATTCTTTATAGTTTTGTTATGCAGTATATTTTGTCACAAAGAAGTGTCAGCAAATATCTCAACTGCATTTAAGATTTTGTTACCTTCCTAAAATATTTAGGAATACCTTCCATTTACTCCATATTTTAGTTCTCTTTAATATGTATTACTTAAAATACTTACCTAAAGGATTATAACAAAGTTAAGCAAGAGGGATTGAAGAAAAAGATTAGCTCCCCCCAAAAATAATTTCTTTCATCAATGCAAACATGGTATTTACAACGGACATTAGTGATGGTTTAAAATGCAAGGTTCCACAGTCTGAGGAAATTATAATGCAGACTTATAAGATAAAAAAGATAAGAATAGAATAATCTAGGTGTTATGGGTCTAGGAAAGAATCATGTAATAAGAAAAATAATTCTTCAGGGCACTCAATTTCTTTCACCTTTCATTTCTCCTTTACATTTTTAGTAAAATTCTCACTTTGTTCTGGCAACATCACTGCTCACTCTTCATTCTCACAATCCAGCCCAAGTGATTTAAAGGAAAAGTGCAACAATAGTATTTCTCATTTTCTACATTTCCTAACAAACACTAAGATTCTTTAAAATAAACAATTATGCCTGTACATTAGACACTGGTATTTAGGCCCCATTTTTACACTGGTACAAACAGAGTTTAAGACCAATGTAGCATTGTTCTAAGAAAACTGATGAAAAAGTAAGTTAGATTTCTAAGTCACCTAGAGATCTTTTTAATATTTTACCTGGTATTTAATTAAATATCATAACCCAGATAGAAAGCAAGGCTCTGCCTCATTATGCTATGGTCTGGAGTGTGTCCCTGAATGAATCAGCTCCAAGCTAATAGGAAAACATGTTTCTGAGAGCAGCAAGCACACAGCTGTTTAACCATATGGAAGTGTAGCTGCTTGTAGCTCTGTTAATTTCCACTTCTCACCTCCCCACTTACATCCAAACGTGCTGCCCTGGGGCAGGCTCCTGCTTCCACCTTTGCTCCCCTGCAGCCTCCTACTCTTCCCATCCTTTTCTCCTACTGTAATACCTCAGCTGTTCCAAGAGCTCTTGCAGGTCACCCACATGACCTTGAACACTGCCAAGCACCCAACCAAATACTCCAAATTCTCCACAACTTGTTTTATATGAACTTTAGATGTCTCAGGTAACCAAAAATACATGTATCACTTACTGGAAAAACCAGTCTAACAGTTTCATGTCCTTTCCATGTAGCTGGAACCCTGCAAAGAGACAATATCAGTTTGCAGGGGATAAAGGCTGTCACTTTGAACAAGTTTATAATTAATATTATATGATCCTCTTAGTTTTTAAGTTTTCCACAGCAAAACTTTACAAGAAGATGCACAGGAACCAATGTACAGAAATCTATGCTTTGAAAAACTAGATCATAAATTATGTATGTGACAACTAATGAGGAGCAAACATATAAAAGGAGATAAACAGCTGAATTAATATCAGAAGCATGAACATGCACAGAACAATTGTCCTTTCCTGATAAACTAACTGATAGGTTTCAAGTTGACAAATAATTTATTTACCACACAGGAAGACTAATTGATTATTTTCTTAGTTGAATTTATCACAGATTTAAGTTAATTCCTCATTAATTAGCAGAGAACTGGGGAGGGAACTTTTTTGCACTGACCCAATTCCTTACTACACTTGTTTTTCACCAATTTGTTTTTAAAAACTGACAAAAGAAGACTCAAATTCTTCTCCTCCAATGACAACTATGCTGTAAGAGAGCAAGAAACTCATACATTCAACAAAATTTCCCTACAGTGTGACTAACTGAATAGGTATCTTCTTGAACCTCTTGTAAATTCATGACTGCACTGAAATACAAAATCAGAACCCACAATCAAACACAGTCTCTACCCAACCATCACAGAAGAAAACACATGCTCAGCTCCGTTGCTCATTCCCTGTGGGCTTCAGGCACTGCAACCCATCTGTGCTCTCAACATTTGTCTGTGAGCTGCATCCTTAGGCTGGTATTCTGCTTTCACACTCTTCTGAAAGTGCCTGGTGCCTAAGGAGACACTTCATATGGAACATCTATTTGCCTATGCTCAGAAAAACAAACCATAATCACTTAAACTCCATTCTATGTTTCATGCTAACCAAAGGCACACATTGGCCTTTGAAAAGATGTATCCAAACACTGCAGTATCCTCTCCAGGGTAGGTCCTGGTCGATGACAAGTTGAATGTGAGTCAGCAGTGCCCTGGCAGCCAGGAGGACCAAGTGTGTCCTGAGGAGCATCAGGGACAGCATCTCCAGCCAGGCAAGGGAGGGGACTGTCCTGCCCTGCTCTGCACTGTGGTGGCCTCACCTCAAGTGCTGGGGGCAGGTTTGGGAGCCACAATGTAAAGACATTATTAGAGAGTGTCCAGAGGAAGGCAAAAAGGAATATAAAGGGTCTGGAAGGGAAGCCTGGTGAGGAGTGACTGAGGTCACTTGGTTTGTTCAGCCTGAAGTGGAGACCGAGGGGAGACCTCACTGCAGTTACAACTTCTTCATGAGGGGAGGAGGAAGAACAGGCACTGATCTCTTCTCTCTGTTGATCAGTGACAGGACTCAAGGGAATGGCCTAAAGCTGATTCAGGGGAGGTTTAGCTTAAACATTAGAAAAGGTTCTTTACCCAGAGGGTGGTTGGGTACTGGAACAGGCTCCCCAGGGTAGTGGCCAAAACACCAAGCTTGACAGAGTTCAAGAAGCATTTGGACAATCCTCTCAGGCACAAGGTATGACTCTTGGGGACGGTCCTGTGAAGAGCCAGGACATGGACTCAATGATCCTTGTGGTTTCCTTCCAACTCAGCATATTCTGCAATTCGGTGACATTACTCTGTGTTAATACCATGCACTAAACTGCAACAAGAAGAGAACAGAGACATGGCCTTATTTTCATAGCACATTCTGCAGGGAATGGACTCTGGAATGCAGTTCCAAAAAGGCATTGCAACATTGCCAGCAGAAGGACTTTGGAGATGTTGGTTCAGAAACCTAGCACATGAATTTATATTTACTAGATATGAATGTCCCACCCTGGTATGCCTGATTCCCTGAGGAAACACTGCCACAACACCTCAAGGCAAAGGTACTTCACTTGTGCCCAGTTAATTTCCAAGCTATTCAAGTGTTGTGGGGAAAAAATAAAAGCTCGTTACTGCCTGACTTCCTGACACAAGATGGCCCTTAACCCACAAGCAGGAAGAAGGTTGCCCTTGCTCTCAATTTCCTTTCCATGCAGCTTAATTTTCAAAGAAATCTCTGAATGTTTCAAGCAGCCTTGGGCATTTCTTTAGCAGGTACATGAGAATGAAGTGACAGGCTTTAGGGAGGATGGGGAAGTAATGCAGTATTTTGAATGTTTTCTTTACTGTTAGCTATCAGTACTGTTTATTCTAATGTATCCTCTAATCTAAAGGCATGTCGATGGAGAGGCTTCACCAGAGACTGCAACAAATTGTTTACTCAATAAAGGTCATTCAATTGGTGCTGTTCATCATTTAGTTCCATTGTGAACATAAGCTCAGCTCTGACATTTAACAGTTTAAAGCTAGGTAAGGTTACTGTTTTGAAGACTAGTCTCATTGCCAGACAGAATTTTAAAATTATTTTGAAGATGTAGTGGGAAATACTATTTCTGATTCAAAGGCAGTATGTTTTTGACAGGTCTGAGCTACGTATTTCATGGCTTTATTTACTTTGCTTGAGAATAAAGAGACATTTTACTGTTTATAAATACACTGAAAAGATGTTTTATAGCCTGGTTTTCCCTTTCAATTCATTAAGGGCCTCAAAGGTCTTTAAAAGGACCTTAAGAGATCTTTAAAAAACATAGAAAAAGTCAGCTTTGTTTGATCTTAGAAACTGCCCTGGGGAGTTAGGTCTCTCTTCTCATTTCTGCTTGCTTTCTTTGTGCAGAGCAGAAACTTTCAAAAAGAAGTTTAGCCCTCATGACTGCAAAGACTGTTTTCTAATGCACTTGAGATACCAGCAAGCATTAAAGATTGTACCTCACACCAAGCACTTCACCTTGTGGTTTCTCCATGATTTGAAACACCTGTGCTCTGCTTCCTACCACAGGATATTGATGAGAGAGACTGCAGTCTCCCGGTTGCCAGAACATACTTTCATCTATGTTGACCCCAAGTGTAAAAGATACCTCTCATATTTTTCCCCTTCCTTTATCATATGTGATATCTCTTCAAACAGCAGTTGTCAGGGGTCTTTTTGGTACTTTTTCTTTTTTCTTTCTTTTTTTTTTCTTTTAAGAGACAGAAGACTAAATTAGGATCTGAGAGGATGAAGTCAGACTTGTGGTGCAGAGCAATACCTAAAAGAGTGAAGAGAAGTGTCTGGCCATTGCAGCACTCATACTTGAGTGTCAGGAGTGAAGAGGTCCTGCTAGTGTCTGTCTGGTTGTCTGACTATTCCTCCGGCAGGTACTGAAAATGGCGAAAGGTGACATGGGAATGAAGACTGGAAGGGAGAAAAAATAAATTTGTAGGGGACAACTGGGCAAATAACTTTTCAGAAATGAAGTAAGAATTATGCAGTATTTCCTTTCTTTTGAAGTCTTCAAGGCATAAGGTGTAACTTAGTTTAATATATATGTCACCCTGAAATCCTTCTTCATTTGAGTCACATGTTTAAAATTCCATATGTTTAAAAGAGTATTTGCAGCTCCAGTGTTCTCCAGCCACTCCTATTATGCAATGGTTATTTAAGCTTTCTGTATGCCAGCCAGGTATAGCCTCGGGATTTTCAGAATCTGCTGCATTTATAAAAAGAGAAATGTAATTTGGTTTCAATACATGTCTCATATAGAGAATTGAAACACAATAGAAAATGAAGTATGAAAATGAACTGCTACCTCAGTAGCACAAGAAAATTTTTAGGAAATAACATAAACTGACTCAAAAATATGCCACATAATGGTTTAGAGATAAAATTCTACATCATGTGGTTGCCAGCTTCAGCTCATAAATGCAGAACTAATGTATCACACAAGTAACTACATTTTCTAGCTAATAACATGAACTCCATGGAAAATGTCTAACATTCTTCATTCATTTCAGCAATTTCCACACTATCCAATTCATTTCTTGAAATTGTATCCTGTTTAGCAGTATACATAATAAAATATAGCAGTACCCCTGTAATAAGCACTCCAAGCTACATAATTGAAACTGGGGGGATCAATGAAAAACTGAAGGAACTTAGTATTTAATTTTCAGCTAGATGAAAAGGACCTGCCTCTGGAAGTTCAGAGCATACAATCCTTTGATGGGCCTCATTCAGATCTGAAATCAAAGTTTCAAATGCCCTAAGAACTTCTGGGAAGCTTTCCAGTATTTATTTTCTTAAAGATGGGATTCAACATCCCACATGCCATGCCTCTGCTGGCACTTCTACCCTAGCCTAACAATGCAGGGATTTCTCAAGAAACTTCTCACAGGATTTCAACATAATTTCTATTGCATTTGATCAGTTTGAAAAAAAAAAAAGTCTCTGTGGCTGTCCTTATGACTCCTAAAACCAAAATTGCTTGTGTTGAAGATAAGGATGACACCAACTGCAAGAAAAAATGTCAGGAAGGAATTAGCCCCTTGGATGTCAAAGTAAATACTGACATGATTACAGATTAGGCATGATTAGGGACACTGCTAAATTCGTACCTTAGAAAGAGAGTTAAATATGACATCTTCTAGCACTGTAATACCAAATTTTAAGCCTCTTGCCTTGACAGTGCACTCTGTGGCTTCAGAAGTCTGACTTCTCTTGAGACTACAATGGCAGAGTCACACTTGACCGCAGACAGAATACACAATGACAAAGACAATATCTACCTAAAGGAATGAAGAAGAATGACTATGGTTTGTATCTGATCACTCTTGAGATCTCTGGTTCTTCCCAGAATCAGGCATTTAAAATGAAGTAAGAGTTCATTTCATCCTTATCTGGGTATAGCTGAGTACATCTGGAGACAGAATACATTTTGTTTTAGCTTGCTGGAAGAGGAGGAATCTAGAGAATCATTTCTCCTATAGTTCATTATAGTTCCACAAAACATGCACTCTCTGCTGTATGACATACTAGTTCTCCCCAGACAGCTGCAGTCAGTCTGAGCCCAGTCCTGCTTATAGCCCCTTTGTCAAGGCAACCTTCTGGGAAACAAAAGATGCAGGATCTAATTGCTCCAGGTTAAAAAAGCTAAAAACTCACTCAGGTACCAAACTTTCCTATTGGCAGTGCCATTTCCATGTGTTTTCAAGGAAAAATTTTGCTCAGATTTAGGATGCCTAATTTGCAAATCCCAAACAGGATAATTTATTGGGACACTCAGCTCTGCCAAGAAGGCAGATGTTCTGGGGATGAACTATGCAGTATGGAAGTATTCATGAAATTTCACTTGGGTCCTATTGAATTTCACATTCCCACTAACACAAGAAGATTTTTTAAACAGCACCCGTAAGTGATCATGAAAATTATTAGGTGCAAGTTTCAGCACATTTCTCTACATTCATTCCTTGCTGTGCACCATTGTTCTTTTCTGGCTCTAGGCTGAAGCAATAAAGAGCATGGCAACAGCAATTGCTTGTCATTAGTGTGTCTCTGTTTGCTGTTTGTTTGGATATTTCCTTCGCTTTCACACCACCTTTCTGGCAAACAAGATTAGTTGTTCCTCTGCCTTGTGATCATATACATTAATCCAACTGGCCTGGAACATGACCATGAGAGTGCAAAATCTGATATGTCCTTCTCAGTTCAGTGATGATTCAGTGATGATAAAATAGATAAAGTTCAAGAGCTCTTCTTTCTAGGATTATAACTCATTGTATAATTTTCAGTTAAAACTCAATTCAGATTTATGACAAATGAAGGTCACTTCAAAGAGGCTTTTGAACCCTTAATGGAGAAATATCACCAAGTGACTTGCCATAAAGATTTAAAAAGTTTTTCTTGTCTGACATTCTAAAGCTATGAAGGTGAAAAGTTTGATTTTGGTTATGAATTGCACTGTTCTGAATGCATTTCCTATAGTTTATGTTGAAATCTTTAATGAGTCCTTGCATTAGAAGTAACAGACAAAAATAATAAGCATAGAGGCAGAAGATTCCTTTTCAGTATCTTCAGTCTATTATTTCCATTCTAAATAACAGTCTGTAAGAACCTTTCTACATAAGGGTATCTAATTTATTCATCAAAAAACAGAACACCTACGAGTTATTTAAGATTTCAAAACAAAGCTCTATTCTGGCCGAAATCAATACAAAACTATATATGAATTAAATGGAAACAGCATACAGCTCTCAAAGTTAATTAGTACTGTTCTTTTCAAATAACATTATCTATAACTGATAGACAAAGCACTGCATAAAAACTTCAACTTTTATCTGCCTCCTCCATATTTTGTCTTGAAATATCTTCCAAAACGGACTCAACCTTTAAGAAGATGGATTATACCTAGAAGCATGTAACATCTGAACTAAGACTTTCTTAACTCTTGTGTAAGCAATTTCTCTCCTTTTCTCTCACCTCCTCACACATCCCCATCATCCCCATTTTCCTGAGGTCTTGCTGTCCTCTAGTGGCAAAGGGCTAAGACTTGTAAAAGTTGTGGGAGCATTTGAAAGCAGATGTCCTCTCCTTCACTGTGATTTTCATCATCTCTGTTCCAGGTAACTTTCAGGCCTCTCAGCAAATTGTTTCTTGAAAGAAGCTGATGATTTCGGCTTGCCAGACTGTAACAAGGTTACTGAGTGACATATAGCAAGTTCAGTAGCTATTTGAACTTAGAACTATGCCTCAGAGTTGAATTTGTTAAGCAGTCTACAATTAACCACAGGTATGTTTATTTCTTTTAGCTTGAAAAGAAAAAGCAGATATATTAAAGACTGTATTAGCGACTGTATTAGATGTACTAGAGACTTCCATAAACATGCCTATTAAAATAAATTATCTTATGACTTTAGCTTGGAATTTTCAGCACGTTTCTTCAGACTTCAATTGCATAGTCCGAAAAAAGTTTATGACAAAGTCTTCCTTATGAATGTTAATTTCTAACTTGCTGAGCTAATGATGAACTCTTCTCAATTTCTTAGTTATCCTGTCTCCTAAACTCACAACACCTCAAATGACTCAAGTCCCAGATATACAATTTCATGTTGGGTCACAGAAAGACTGCAAGGTGTAAGCCAGTCATAACGATGGATGTAGCCTTAGCTATGCTGTGACACATGAAAAGGGAAGAAGACATCTACCTCTCCACCATCCAGCAGCCATCACCTCAGCTGCACATGGCTCCAGAACCCTACATCCCAGCCAGAGTGGCTGGTGAATCATGGAACTGCAGATGCTTAGCATGAAGGTCTCTGAGGAGGACAGAGGCAGATGTCCAGATGTCTTTCACGCAGATGAACAAAATGGAGATGTCACAACAAGGCAAAAAACAACAAAGTAACTCTAAGATTTGGCAGTTTCAGGATTTTATGGAATAGCAAGTGTACCAGATTCAAAACACATCTTCTCAATTGAAAATCATCAGGCCTCATTATATAAAGCAAAAAGGCTGAGTAAGTAGATCAGCCCTTTGGCTTATTCAGACTTGCTCTCTGTGCTCAATGTACAGTACTGGGGAAAGACAAGTTAATAAAGAACAGCACAACAGCAAATCTCCTTTTAGAGCTTATACCATAGAACCACAGATTCATGAAAGGATTTAGGTTGGAAGGAACCTTAAAAATTATCTCATTGCAACCCCCCTGCCATGGGAAGGGACATCATCCATTAGATCTGGTTGCCCAAAGCCCCATCCATCTTGGCCTTGAATATTGCCAGGGATGGGTCATCCACAACCTCTCTGGGCAACCTGTTCCAGTGCCTCACTACCCTCACAGTAAAGTGAGATACTTTGTAGCATCTAATCTAAATATACCCTCTTTTAGTTTAAAGTTATTACCTCTTGTGCTATTACTCCATGCCCTTGTAAAAAGCCTGTATAATCCAGGGCAAAAGCAATTTTTAAGGAATTATATTCTACATCTTTTAACTCTATATCCTCACTAGAATTCCTTTATATTCCATCAGACACAAAGATTTTAATAAAATATTTTCAACTCCCTTCAGTGTAGGCAAAAGCAATTTAATATTGATTTCTGAAGGATTTTTGACACATTTTGCTTATGACTGTAGTATACAGCCCTAAAAGTCACTCCAGCCTCTGAGTTAACAGAATGTTGAGCAGAAGTTTGGTCCCTTGTCTTTCATTTAAAGCACCTTCTGTTTTCAGGTCATTATCACCATTCATTCTAAACAAAGCAACTCTCCTTTTTACTGGTTAATCAATCTGTGACAACTTATCACCTTCAGCCTTTCTAAGCTTTCCCTTATCTTGCTATATCTTGACCTTGTACACTAAATTTTACTGGAATGCATAGGTATAAAATACATTATTTTATAAAATTAACATCTGCTAACTTGGAGCTGAACTTAATAATACATATATGAAATCAAACCTTCTTGCGAAGGTCTAATTCCTGCAGTTGTACTTTTCTCTATGGGACAGATCCTTAGATCCATAGAACTCGTTTGTCAACAGTCACCAACAACTCCTAAAAGGAAATAAAGTCAGGAGTAAGAAACATCAACAATACATCATGTAGTAATAACAGCTGGCCAAGGTTAACCCAGCATATTTCACTCCTGGAATGCTTTATTAAACTGTCTAAATTATGTAAATAATGGAAATGGTAAATAGGAAACTGATCAACTACCCCAAATATCTTCACTGATCAGTGAAGAACTTTATGACACAATACACCCAGCATCAATATCCTCAAAGGACTAAGGGTTGCGCTGGACACTTAAAAAAGTAGCATAACATGAAGAGAAATTTTTAAAGAACTTGATAAGGTTTTCTGCAGAAAATGATTTTGTAAGGCAATTAATTTCTGAAAGCTAAGACACTGTTTCCAATATTTGTGCAATGAACAGTTGGATTGCTTTCTGAATAGTCCTAATCAGTGATTTAAAGCAAACTTTGTTAGTTTACAAATTAGATATTGAAGTAAGCTTGTCTAATCTCTAAACATTAGGAAAACCAATCCATGAAGCAATAGGGAAGCAGTGTAATTTTTCTGTTTAGAAAGGGTTGTGTTAATATGATCTTTATTATCCATGAAAATTCCATAATGCACCCAGGGGCAGCATTAGAGAAACAGCATTTACAGTTCTTCCCATCTATTTTTTAATATCAAGTGGATTATTAGAAGGAGTCCAAGAGCTCTTACAATAGCCCACTTTTTATTCTAGGCTTAAAGCTTGCAGATTTTCATATTCAAAAAACTCAGAATATGAAAATAATTCAGCTCAAGCACCAGCATGAATGCATCTTCAATTGTTCCCAGAGCTCAGACAGCAGGGAAGTGGAGAAACTGCCTTATACCAACACACAAATGAAACCAAGAGCCTTGCTTTGTTACAGAGCTGCAGATTTACGTCTTGAATCACCTGATACTGTGCCAGCTATGTTATTGTCAATATTAGAGGCAACACAGCAGCACCCTTCCTCTTCTCTCAATTGTAACATATTCTGTGTGTCTTTTTCAGTGAAGCAGGGTTTAAGGGGAATACATCACCAACGTGACTTATCAAGAAATAATATTCAGTCAATGAGTTCTTTTTTCCTCATGAAAATAATGGGGCACAATTAGGAGGGGAAAAAAGCACATATTCTCCAAAGCCAAAGTTTTTACTCAGGGAAATAAAGCAACATCTTTTGTTCTATTTATACTACTGTACACAAAAGTAACTTCCCTCTCCAGTGATTTTGAAACTCAGGAATGTCTCATTGGAATGACATTTCTAAGATTATTTTTTTCCTCACTGTTAAGAGGAAATGGCTTCCTTGCTCATGTCTAACAAACCTGGCACACACATGA
Source organism: Zonotrichia leucophrys gambelii (assembly GCF_028769735.1). Lineage (NCBI taxonomy): Eukaryota > Metazoa > Chordata > Aves > Passeriformes > Passerellidae > Zonotrichia > Zonotrichia leucophrys. Next base: position 44,645,172 of record NC_088171.1, on the reverse strand, counting down.
GGCAAAATCTGTTTTGAAATAGTGACATTTTTGTCATTCATGCCAAAGGTAGGGCAGATTCTGAGATGTAGGAACAAATGGATGTTCTCCTCAGCTGTAGGGATCTGTTACACTGAATTCCCTATGACAGGTGAAGGAACCAAACAGGGCTTTTTTGAGAGACAGAGAAGGAAATGCCATTGGGATTATTTACAGGGCTGATAATCCATGGCTTCCTTGTTCTTGGCAGGTAAAATCTTCAAACAGGGAATTCACCAATTTCATGTGAGGTGCACAAGGTGCAAGTGCTGACCTCGGGCACGACGTGACACCATTGCCCAGCACTCACCTCTTGCTGGTGACACTACTGGCTCTTCTCAGTTCTTGGAGAGTGCCAGCTGGTCTGAGAGGTCACAACTTCTGGCCAGTGAGGGGTAATTCCCCCTCCAAGGTCTGCTCAACACCAAAGCTGGTGGCACAACCTGTCTGTCCCTGTTTGGCCAAGGAGAACAGTGCGATATAAGCGTGTACACCAGCCAGGGATGCCGCACAACCTGAGGGCACCGGGGCAGGTGACAGATTAGAAATAGACACTTGAGGAGAAATAGACGCGGTGAAGAGAAAAATGGGCACTTTTTTTTATAAAACATCCCCGACGAGGCTGAGATGGTGTCAGCGGGAATGGGAAAGTTTGCCGTGACCCCACATTAGCTGGTTTTTAGCAGCAAAACCCTAAAACGCCGTCGCTTTTAGCTGAGAGCAGCAGATTCCCGCCGCCGGCCCCTGCGGCTCTCCCTCTCCGCTTTTCCCAGCCTCCCGGGCGGCTCCAGCAGCGTTCCCGAGCCGGGAGCCGCCGCGGGACGGGACGGGGCGGGAGCGGCCGGGAGAGGGAGGGAGGGAGAGAGGCGGCCCGCGGGGCAGCTTCCTCCCGCTCTCCCTTCCTCGTCCGGCGGCCGCAAGGAGCGGACCATGGCCCGCAGCCGCCGCCGGGAGGGCTCCGCGCCGGGCACAGCCCCGCCGCCAGGCCCCCCCGGGGGCAGCGGGCCCTGGGCTCGGGGTTAGAGCCTCTCCCTCGGCCGGGCGCGGGGCCATGGGCACGGCGTCGTCCCTGGTGAGCCCGGCGGGCGCCGTCGGGGAGGTGATCGAGGACACGTACGGCGGCGGCGGCGGCGAGGCCTGCGAGATCCCGGTGGAGGTGAAGCCCAAGGCGCGGCTGCTGCGCGGCTCCCTGCGGCGCGTCGGCGGCTCCCGGCCCGGCGGCCTCATCGGGGCCAGCTTCAAGTCGACGGCCTCGGTGCAGGAGCTGGAGTGCGTGGCCGAGTACGAGCGCCTGAGGAAGGAGTACGAGATCTTCCGCGTCAGCAAGAACAACGAGGTGGCCTCCATGGTGAAGAAGGAGGCCAAGCTGGACAGGGAGAACAAGCGGCTGCGCGCCGAGCTGCAGGTAGCGCCCGGGGTACTGAGGGCACCGAGCGGCGATGCTGGGGCTGCCAGGGACTCGTCCCGCTTCATGCGGAAAGATGTGGCAGGGAAGTGACGGGTGCGAGGGAAGGCAAGGTGCTGGGTGTGAAAAACCCTAACCACTTGTTTATAAAATTTTAAAAGTTTAATAGTAATAAAATGGTTATAAAAATAGTAATACACTTACAGTAATAATAATTTGGACATTTTGAGTTTGAGATAATATAGACAAAGAGTTACGGACGTCCAGGTACCTTTTTCTGGCAACACGAGCCCGAAAAAGGACACCCGTTAACAGAGGATTAACCCTTAAAAGCAACAGCCTGTTGAACATTCATACACTTCATGCATGATGCATAAATTCCATTCAAACACAGGATTCTGTCTGGTCATCCTCATCTTCTTCCTCTGAATCTTAACAGCGCCTTCGAGGTGGGAAGAAATTCGTTTCTTCTGATAAGAGGGCAATAAATTCTTTTTCGCTGAAAGATTTAGGTATCTTGTGGCTGCTATTTCGCTGCAAGTCCTTTCTTTAAAAAAAGTATCCTACATAGCATCGTTTCTATTTTAGCGTTTTTTATAACCTAAAACTATATTTAACACACTACTTAAGAGAATTAATACAGCATTACTTTCTAACACAACACATATAATATTCATTTTAATATTTGCGAAAAGCCAATCATAAAATAGGCATTTTTCACATTGGGGAAGTGGTGTCCCAGTGCTCTCCTGCTGAGCCGTTGGGATGCCGTCAAAGTGCGCCTCTGGGGATGGGGACCATGCCGTGCGCTGCTGTGGCGACCAGAGACAGGGCATGGCCTGCAGCTGTTCCAAGGGAGGCTTGGGCAGGTTATTGAAAAACATTCCTCACCCAGAGGGTGTTGGGCGCTGGAATAGACTCCCCAGGGAAGTGGTCACAGCACAAGCCTGACAGAGTTCAAGAAGTGTTTGGACAATGCTCCTGAGCACAGGGTGTGACTCTTGGGGTGTCCTGTGTAGGGCTAGGAGTTGGACTCGATGGTCCTCCTGGTTCCCTTGCAACTCAGAATATTCTCTGATTCTGGCTGCCCTACAGTAAGGGAAGATACAGGGTGCTGAGATAATACTGTAGTCAGACCTGAAAAGTAATCTAAAACATCTTACAGGCAATAAAACTCTGAAAAAAATTAAAAACTAAATGTTTTCAGGCACTTCAGAAAACATACCAGAAAATACTTAGAGAGAAAGAAAGTGCATTAGAAGCTAAATACCAAGCCATGGAGAGAGCTGCTACTTTTGAACATGATCGAGACAAGGTCAAAAGGCAATTCAAGGTATGGTTTGACTTTTCTATTCCTAGGAAAATGACCAAAAAAGATATCACTTGTTCACATTCCCCAAATGAACCTTTCTCCAATAGTTTTCATGAGAATCTCTCCTTCTTAAAGATACCTTAGAGTGTCATAGCTGTAGCTGCCTATTTCCATTAAAATAATCCTACCAAAACTCTCTGTAAGAGTAAGAGGAAAAAAAATATGAAATAACTTTATAAATATTAAAAGGAGAATACATCATAAACTAAATTCCTGCATTGAATTTGAACACAAGGCTATATTCATATTTGAGAGTGACAAGAAAACATGAGCTGCAAATTGACACATGCTGAAGTGTGTTCCATTAGTAAATAATGGAGCTCCACAGAGTTCCATTATAAATGTTATACCTTGAATTGTAAGGTGTAACATGTCTAGCTTATATTTTTTTTAAAACTGTGGATTGGTGCATCTCTTTTGGCTGCAAAAATATGATAGTTAGAGACCGTTTGCACTCCCTGCAGAATGACTTGAAGGGCCAGGCAGATGTTTCTGCTTTTCCTTTGCTGCAGATGATACTTTTGCCACCCAAAACAGGCTCTAGTTTTTCACTATTTTCAAGATTCTTCATGTCCTTAATTTTAGTTGTCTGTAGCTACATGTAGTTCATGTTTATCAGATATATAAAAAGAGGATTGGTTCTGACCTAATTTAAGAAAATGAGACTTGAAGACTACTGCATTTCTTTGAATTTAAAACTAGATTCATGTTTTCTTTCCCACATGATGGTAATAAGTTGCAAACAGGACAGCTGGAGATGCTTGATCAATTTCTGTGGTAGGAAATTGACATTTCTGCAACAATAAAATGTAAATATAAGTTTATATGTAATTGTAAATAAAAACACAGGAGCATAAAAGGGAACCTTTGAAAGAATTGTTACATGTAACAATTTTAAAAGACAATAAAGTTTAAAAAGTAAAAAGACTTGTTTTCATTTTTAATGAACATGCTAATGCAGGCTTCTTTCAGAATGGTATGCTAAGGTTTATAATTGCAAAATTTAAAAAATAGATAATTTTAAACTATGGCTTCCTGCTTATTTCTGATTCATGATGGCTTCAGATGGACATTTTCATGCTTTTGCCTGGTAAATGAGTACTTAGAAACTTACTTTTCCAATTGAAAGTAGGTGACTCAGGAACAGATACTGAATTTTAAAACTTTTTTTTTCCTTTACTGCTGGTAGATTTTTAGAGAAACTAAAGAAAATGAGATTCAGGACTTACTGAGGGCCAAACGAGAGCTAGAAGCAAAACTCCAGAGACTGCAGGCCCAGGGAATCCAAGTGTTTGATCCTGAAGAGTCTGATTCTGATGATAATTGTACAGATGTTACAGGTGAGCATTTCATCCCCAACACTTTATGTTGGAACATGACTGAAGTCTCCAAATAGTAAAGCAGAAGACAGATATTTGTGTTGTTTTGAAAAAAGAAATTTTATTAATCCAGATGAAAAGCAACTTAAAGTACTTTGAAGGGTAAAAGCAACAAACCTTGCAAACTTGGTTTAGATTGTGGGAACCTCACATTTCTAGTGTTAGAAATCAATAAATGAAGACAGAGAACTGTCTAGACACAGTTACTTGAACACTTTTTAAAAGTTGCTCCATTAAAAGTTGTTCTTTAAGTTGTTTAAAAGTTGTTCTGAGTTTTCTAGTTTTTTCTGAGTTCTCTTATTCTGTATCTGAGAGATGATATCTCTCCAGCATATCCAAAAATCACACCAGAAACTCGAGGGAGTCTTAGACACTTTGTATGATTACATATGCCAGTGGCAGCTGCTGTGTGTTCCAGAACAGCAGTTAGATCTTTAACAAAGAAGAAGTAGGTACAAAGCTTTGTATATGCTGTATGAGGAATTTACTAACATGGAAAGGATTCAGATGGGTATGTGAGCAATCTATGTAATAGCATGTATTAGGAAATACCCTCAGCCTTTGGTGTCATGGATTCTTGTTAACTTTGGACAAGCAACCATTTAGAACTACAGCACACAAAGGTGTGAGGAAACCTGCTGACAGAAGAAAATTTATGGTCAATGGTATGTGGCTGGAGTATTTAGGAATGACAATTTACCTTGTGTAGTGACAGTGAAGAGGGTTTTTTTGTTTGTTTTCCAATTCTTAGCTGCTGGGGCGCCATCTGAATACTGGAATGGAGGGGTGTTGGGAAGTGAGCCATCCATGGGTAGTATGATGCAACTTCAGCAGTCTTTCAGAGGCCCTGAATTTGCTCATAGTTCCATAGATGTCGAGGGACCATTTGCAAATATAAACAGAGGTAAGTAATGACAATTCATTTGGGATTGTAGGTGTCTGTGGAATTTTTTCAACTGTGCTTAAATAATTGGGTTCCTTCTTAGATCCTTTTCTGTCCACTCTTGGGTAATTTAACTAAAGGATTATTTGGAGTTCTTTGTAAAAATAAAAGGAAATGTGGCTAAGTTATGTTTAATATATATGATGACTATGGTAAGTGTAGCAGTGATTTTAGCAAACAGCAGTTACCAGTGCTTTGTTGTATGTTCCTTATGTTGACAGTGGAAGATAGTGGCTCCTTCCTTCAATATCTGCTGGTGTTCTTTTTTTCCATTTGTATTCAGATTCTCTACTTCCTGAGTATGAACATCACATTTGTATTAGAATAAATTATACCACTGTTTTGTTCATTGGTTTTGCATGGATTTTGAGTCTGCCTAGGGGGCCACTTAAGGAAATCTGATTGTAAGACCAGGATATACAGTTGTTATGTAAATCAATGCTTGATATTTTCTTGTCAATAATTGCTGCTTTTGAACTTTGTTTCCCAAGTGGCCTCTTGTAAATTGGCTTCTGATACTCTGGTTTCCTTCACTGTTGTCCTGGCTCTGGAACCTCTCCTGGATATAGTTGGCTTTTGGCAGTTTTTCCCTTTTTAGTTCAGGCTCTGTCTGATTCTGAAGTCTCTGCCTGCAAAGTGGGAAGGGTGGGCCTTCCCGTGATGGCTCCAGCTTCATATACTAAGCCTTTGATCAACCTGTGTGGTCCTGAGAAGAGAACCTATTCCTATCTTGAAAGAATGACCAGCCACAAAATGAAGAGTCTAAGAAAGTTGAAAAACTCATTGCTTCTGTAGGGAATAAACATACAATGCTGCAGAAAGCAATGGATTCTTTTCTCTGGAAGAGGAAGTTCCCACAGTGTTTTGCTGTCATTTATTCACATGGTCTAATTGAAATACACATACATCTGAAGGACAAAAAAGTGTTTGGTTATGAGTGAACTTATTACTCCTGCATATTGGTACTTATTTTACAACTATCAGCTTGATTTTGTGGAAGCATTTCATCAATCTATTTTAAAGGAGATAACGTTGTGATGATAATATAAATATATTTAACACTTTTATTTTGACACATTGTCAAGTTGTGTGACATTATCAAATGGTATGAGTTCTCAACATTTGTAAAATTTAAATAATTGAGTAAAAAAACTGCTACTATTTTAAATAAAAAGTAGTATTCATGATGTTAAGAGGTAATGACTTAACTGTTATGCAGTGTGATGACATGAGATGATGTCTAAGACTTCATTTTGGGTTTTTTTTTTCATTGGCAGATGATTGGGATGCTGCTGTTGCCAGTTTATTGCAGGTTACTCCTCTGTTTTCCCACTCTCTGTGGAGTAACACAGTAAGATGTTATATTATCAGTACTGATGAGACTCAGCCAGAAGTGACCATCTTCATTAGAGTGAGTACCCTCAAACCTGTGCTCACTTATGTGATGTCTTGTTTCCACTGTGATGCTTGTTCAGAAATTTGTCGAATACTTCTTGAAAGCTTTAGTAGGTGTAGTCTGATTCCAATGAAACCAGTGAAAGTATTGTCAAGGGCTTCAGGGAAACAAAGTGCTTAGATTAAAGAAACTGAGATTTGTTTGGTAGGTCCTTAGTGCTATGCATGGTTAGTAATAAAGCATTGTTGCTCACATTTGCTTTCAGAACTACTCTTCAAAACTTCAGAGAGTCTGTGAAACAATGGGGTACTTCTTTCAAGTCATTAATTTTTCAACAGAGAATGAAAGGCCTCTTCAGGATGTTAGAAAATGGGAAATAGAAAAAAGTTCATTAGTAATTTTGCTCCTGCATTTAACTTTGCCAAGGTGAGTATTTTCCAGGCTGGTGAAACAAATGGCAGCTTGTAATTTATGCAGAGTGCATAGCTTATTAAAATGTATGGGATGCTTTGCTCAGTATGTTTCCTGAGCTAGTAACTTCAAAGTGATACTCCTTCAAACTTCAGGTTTGCTAGTGCAGACACTTAAAAGAATGTATCAGCTTTGTACCATTTTCTTCTTCTTGTAGCTACAAATTCTCTTAAAATACAGCTTGAACAATGTCTTAATAACATACAGAAATGTTTTGCTTTCCAAGAGGAGCTCTCTGTTGTGCATGTGACTATGTCTTAGGAATTCAAGATGGCTGATGTGAATGTACTCAGTGTTTTTCATTTGCTTATCTAGCCTTACACCTGTCCATAGTATTTGGGGTTTATTCTATCACATATTAGTCCCTGGTTTTGGCTGTCTTTCAGACTAATTTCATGGCTCTCCTGTGTGTTACTGTGTGCTGTCTTTTGACAGCTTTGATTTAGTGAAGTCATGATGTTTCATGACAAATAGTGATGGAATGTGGTCTGTTTGTTCAGTGAGTAATTTCTTAACCTTCTAGAAGAAGAAGCATGATTCACTAAAGAAAATACACCAAAGGAGGGATACTTTTGAATTGTGTTAGGATTGTTACTGTTATGTGTTATATGCTGTTGCCAAATAACCCAGTTTTATGTATGTGGAGCAAAAATGTGTAAGAACAAAATATTCAGGGGAAAAAAAACCCCAAAAGTATTAATTTAGAGAACTTCTCTTAGAAAAACTCTGATGAAAATTGTAGTGCTTGTGTAAAAATGGTAATATTTGACAATCTTGTCTGCTATTATCAGAATCCCCAAGTAATATAGTTCCTTTGTGGAACAGCAATAGATATCTGTGGATATCATTCACATATATAAATGCAAAGTGCTTTTGAATTTGGAGGTGTCAAATTCTCATTTTAAATACTATAAAATTTTTCAGACTGACATCTGAAAAATACTAAAGGACTCTTCCTAAAAAGATCAAAGATAGAACAGAACCTTCAGATAACTGCTAGCAAAGCATATATATGATGCTTATTAATCATATGTGAAACCATACTTTTTCCATGCAAGGCAATTACCTTTCACTCGGCATATTGCTATGACAGGAAAAACAGCTTTAAATTTACCAAACAATAATCAAAAAAATTAATACATGGTTTTGCTGGTTTTGGTACAAGTAGCATAAATCTCTCTCTCAGCTTTTTCTTGCTTCAGACTTTTTCTCGCTTCAGACTTTTTCTCGCTTCAGACTTTTTCTCATATTCTCTGTTGAAGTATTTGATTGCTTTTTTGCTATAAATAGATATGACTTTTGAATTAGATTTTGCAGTGAAACCCATCTTCGGAGCTTGTGTTGATTGAACTGTTTACTACAGCAGTGTAATATAGCACAAGAATGCTGATTTCCAATCTAGTTGTTTGTTGGAGGACTGTGAAGAAGCCTTCTTGAGAAATCCAGAAGAAAAGCCCCGGTTAATTTACCACAGAAGGGAGGAAGGCAAAGTCAGTTCAGTCTCAGTGCAACAGTTAATTGAGCAAATTTCTTGCATGAACAAAGCAAAGGTATGACATTTAAAAATTGCTGTAAACAACACTGCATGCTGATAGTCCCAGATTTTAGAAGAAATTGCATTGCACTCATTGCTCTGGCTGCTCATTCTGTCAGCAGATTGATGAAGCTGAAATTCATGAATGTTATGAAATTTTCATTAGCAGGGGAGAAAAAAAAGCCACCACATTTTCACTGAAAAAAAGGGCTATGCTATAAGGTTAGAATTTCTTACCTGTATTTAGGCATTCAAATGGCAAAGTTGTTTATCTGAGGTCCCTCTGTAGCCACTGAAGGGAATGAAGTATACCTTTAGAGAGATTCCTGCTGCCTAAAAATCGATCAGTTATGATCTATTTCTCTCTACAGAGACAATGGTTGAGAACAGATGAAACTAGATGCCCAACTTTTAAAGTCCTTAGGCAAAATGAATCTTACCTAAGGAAGGCAACAGAATGAAATTTAAATGTGTTCCAGAATGTTTTTGTTGGAAGTCCTAAATATTGTTCTCAGTTGGATTCAGAGTTGTGTCATGCTTTTCCCTTTACTTTTTCAGATGATTGACCATGTTGGAGGTATGGAGGAAGGAGCATATGAAATCTATAATTGTGTGGAGAAAATAATTAAACAGGTAAAGTACATCATGCATTTTAGCTTTTTATGTCTATGTTGATTTATGATCTTGAATGATGTCAATGTGATTACTATGTGGTACTTAGGTGTGATTCAAAGTATCTCTCTGTTTTATTGTTAATATCTGGCAAGCAAGAAAATGTGCAAGTGGAAAATAAAACCCCAAACTGAGCAGTGCTTTTATGGACAGATGCACTGGACCATGGGAATGGGTTCTATTTATGGACCTTAATTAGCTTTTAATTTCTCTTTATCCATATCATAGATGCATCCTCTCCTTATTCTTGGGGTGAGTTGTCTCCACTATGGGATATTTTAAATCAATGTCTTGAGACCTGTGCATTCAGAGTTAACTTAGTTTCAATTAATTGCTTATTTATTTATGTTCTTTGCTGCCCTGCAAGGAAATGAACATATTGGTGTTAGTAGAGCCACACTCATACTGAGACTATCAGCATATGTGCTTGCACTACAGTTGCAGTTTTTTCCATGTAATTTCTTTTTATTTAGGATATATTGGGGTGTGAAATGACAGACTTAGAAGGCAAGGACCTGGGTAATAAGGAAGACTCTGCTGCTCCTGAAGAAGAAGTTTTTGGTGATGTATTGTGGGATGCACACGATGAACAAGAACAGATGGAAGCTTTTCAGCAGGCCTCTAATTCAACATGTGAGCTGGGATTTGAGAAAGTGAGTACATTATAAAGGTATATGGATGAAGAGAAAGTATTAACTCACTTTCATCCCTTGTTGGGCAAGATGCATTTCTACAGAAAAAGCTGTGTCTGAGAGCATCCTTAAGGCTATCACTCCTTACGCTGGAAGAAGCCATATGTCTGATATAGATGGCATATTTCTTTTCTGGGAGAGATGCCAATTGGTGTGTTGTTGAATGACATTGATGAAGAAGTAGTTGTTGTGCCTGCACTGGAGAAAAGCACTATAACAGTGTGCCAGAAGCAGAGCGTCCTCCTAGACTTCGGTCATCAATAGAAAACACTCTTGAGTATCTATTTTTAATCCTTCTATTTTTTTTATTTCTCTTTTATTTTCCCTGAGGAAATCCAATCTCTTTCTTGACACCTGCAGTTAGGTCTTTAGGAGATGGTTAATGAAAAGATTTCATCACATCATGCAGTAAAAGAAGAACAAAGGAAACTTTATAGTGGAAAGCTGCTGAATACCTCAGTACTTACTCATTACTGGAAATAATTTTTTAAAACGTTTCAAGTTGTGAGCATCAGGAATAGTTATATGTTGAGAAGATATAAAGAATGTAGGAAGATAAACATTAAAGTTATCACAGAATGTGGTGCAGTAGTTTATTTTGGCAATGTAAACACAAGCATGCATTTTCTGTTACTGCATTTAAATTCTTAGTACCCCCATTTTACCAACACAATATATTCTTTTACTTCACCACTCCTATATTGGTAATGGTTTGGAGAATTGTACTATTTTTATTACATTCTAGAGCAATAGAATAACACAACATTAAAGAAAAAATACCAATGCATATCTAAATGCACCTCTTACTTTGAAGACAAAATATTTCTCCCAAGCAAGGGAAGGGTGTTTTGCTTTGATTTATTTTGTCATCTGCTGCAATATTTTTGGACATTCATATGCTGTAAGAAAGCCTTTCTTTGTATGCTCAAAATAATCATTCATGGCAGATGCCAACTTTTTCCTGGCAAACATATCCAGTGCAGTGGAGTAATTTGGGGAGAGGGCAGGGCATGGAAGCCTGAACAAAGAACACTGTTGCTTTACTATAATAACACTAATTCAGTTTATTACCACTGAAGATTTCATTTTAAAAAAGTTTTGAAGAAAGTGTTAATTAATTCTACACTTTTTAAAAAAGAGATAATAAATTCTGTGGTTTGTTTCCTTGCAATATCTGTTTACACTTGTATTGTATTGCATTTCAGCAGTTTCTTCTTTACCTTAACAAATTGGTACATGCATTTTGAATCAAAATGGTTTACAATACCAGGCACTATATTTCTTCCTTAAACACTGGACTATTTATAATGATTGCTTCTTTTTTATAGTATTTTGAACGGCTGAATGACCTAGTAGCAGCACCAGCACCAATTCCACCATTGCTTGTATCAGGAGGACCAGGCTCTGGGAAATCTCTCCTTCTGTCTAAATGGTAGTTTAAATTTATTTTTTTTTAATATGAATGAAGTTTAAGAAAAGAGTTTCCATTACATTTCAAACATTGTGTCAGTAATAAGAGATAAAATGGGGGCATTTAGAAAGTGCTAACGTTATTGAAGCATCCTGGAAAGATTTGTGGTATTTGAGTAGCTAATTTCATCTGGGCTGCCTTTGACAGCTCCCTGATGGCAGCTGCAGCACCTTATGATAAGGCATCACTTACCTACCTGTCTTTGCACAGCATCACAAAGTGGATTTGATATCTCAGTTGTGTTGTCCTTCTCTCCTACACAAGAAGGGTCTGAAATAAAGAAAGAATCCTCGTCATTTATCATAGACCATAGAATTTTATTGTCACTTGTGTGCTGTGACAAAATTTGCTGATAAATTGATGGTGTCATTGCTTTTTGAAAGTTTAGTGGCACATGACTGTTCAGTGACAGGAAGGGCACTTGCTAATTGCTATCAGTAATGATGAGAGTAAAAATGGAATCTGACATTGGAAGTTCAATTGTAGCTCAGGAAATGTCTATCCTGTTTTGTAAGACAAACATGGAACACATGTAGCTAAGCTACTCTTTGGCAAAACTGATGCATTTTTTTGAGATCTATTTGCAAAATTGCAGTCTATTGAGTCTTCTTTTTTTCTTCTCTTCTTTCATTAGGATTCAATTACAGCAGAAGCATTCTCCAAACACTCTAATTCTTTACCACTTTGTTGGGAGGCCCATGTCTACCAGTTCAGAGTCTGCATTGATAATTAAGCGCCTTACTCTGAAGGTAATGCTGTATTACATGCCCTGCATTGCATCTTTCTCTGTGTGTGTGTGTGTGTGTGTGTGTGTGTGTACAAAGATAAAATTTTCTACAAAATTTTCAGCACCAGTGAAACGTAATACAAATGTAGTAGAAAAATATTCAGGTTCAGATTGGTCAGGGCTCTGGGCAACCTGTTGTGAGTGAAGATGCAATGCCCCTGCATTTGACTAGGTGGCCTTTTAAAGCTGCTTCCAATCCAAACTCTTCTGTGAGTCTATGAAATGTAAGGCATTATAGGATGAGGGGAATCTGATCCTATACACTTAATGTAGTTCAACTAAATAGCATCTCTGGGATATTCATAATAGATCAGCATTACTAGTTATGTTTCCAGTGACCTATAAAACCATATAATTATACTCCTTCCAAAATTCCCTGCCATCTGGCCAATGAGAGAGGCAGGTGGTACATCTTGTGTCTATGTGCTTAGAAACCCAAGGCTGTGCTTGCCACTTGGTACCATCTTTTTCCTAGACTAGGCTCTCTCCTGTATTAATTCAATTTTAATTGTGTGCTAAATACATGGGGAATAAGGATCATTTTTGTGCTAGGGTCTGAACTTGCTTTTTCCATCACAAGAGTATCACTAAGGGCCTTACAGTAGTAAAACCTATAGAAAAATTAATTCAGTTCTGCTATCCATGTAGTTTTCTCATCTATCTTAGATGTTTGCCTGTTTAATCTGTGCAACTTAAAGTCCTTTAAGTCTTCATATTTCTTGTCTGTTGTGTAAAGGTTATCTCTCTAGAATTTACACACTGGGTTCAAGAAATATTCTTTGTTCTGCATAGGCTAGCTTTCTGCCTATACTAGAAGGAAAGAACTCTGTGTGAACTTGACTAGAAAAATTGCCCCCACATCCCATGGAGGTTTTTGGGGTAGAGGGTGAGGTAGGGGGGTAGACCAGCTTTTTCTTTTTTCCCTTTTGTGTCTAAAGGACTTCTTTCAACTATCCTAGCTGATTTTTAAGATAGAATTTCTTGTCACGTTTATAATTCTCAGCTTATGCAACATTCTTGGTTAGTATCACCTCTGACTTTCGATCCAGCTAAACTTCTGGAAGAGTTTCCCCGTTGGCTGGAAAAGCTTTCTGCACGCCATCAAGGCAGCATTATTATCATTATTGACTCTATTGACCAAATACAGGTATGTTTTCAAAATCTTTGCCGCTTGTCAGTCTAACAGGAATCTTGACTATTGTAATAGGTTCAGTCATAGCTGTGTAAGAAAAATATTAGTGTTTGCTTTGCTCTGAAGAAAACATATAGAAAATAGTTTTGTAAAGAGTGCAGTTGAGTTATTTTTGTAGATAAACTTTTTTAGGGTTGTTTTAGTATTTTTCTTCTAAATTTCGTCTTTACACCTTGATTTTTGAGCAGTCTGGTTACATTACTTACCCAAAGATCCAAGGCTGTGAGCTGACTTTCTGGGCATGTAAATAGCCTGGTTTTTATGAGGTGAACATTTCAAGAATAGTATTTTATCTGCTTTATTTAGTGTACAGTTGTGCTGATGCATATAAGTGGGGCATTTAGTACTGTCTAGAGGACCAGATCATGAAAGATTTTAAAGAACTGAAGAATTTAAGACTCCTTTCATTGGGTTGCTCAGTTAATGAAACATAGCAACTTCTGGCATTGTTTTGAACAACCTCTGTGTTAAGAAATGAAATTTTGTTTTTAAGCAAGCTGAGAAGCACATGAAGTGGTTGATAGATCCGCTGCCAGTGAACGTGAGAGTGATTGTATCAGTGAATGTAGAAACATGTCCACAGGCGTGGAGGTATGTTATATTTCTGTGATGTGACAAAGTATCCTGGCTTAGAGTTATTATTTTAAATTGCAGTTACTCATTGAAGAGCAGACAGATTTGTCAAGATGTGGAGATTTAATAGGATAAGATTTTGCAACCTGTGAGGAAAATGAAAGCTTCTCTATTTTAGCTGCAATGACAGATTTTAGATGTTGGAAAACCAGATTTTTGTTTTACTGTGATGGATCTACCCTTATGACTGTATGAAAGATGATATTAAATGCAGTCAGATGCACATCAAGAACTGCAGTACCATGATGTAGATTCAGGATAAGGCTAAAAGTGGAAATTTTACTTCAGATAAATAGAATTTCTTAGTAGCAGGGAACAGCTTCAATTACTGCTTTGATATAAATCTTTTAAAAGCCCTGGAACTCTGATGTCTTTTTTTTTTACTCTTTTGTGCTATTTAATAAGGTTGAAATATGACTTTTTTCTCTCTTACTAAAGGTTATGGCCCACTCTTCATCTTGATCCACTGAATTCCAAAGATGTTAAATCTCTCATTAGTGCAGAATGTAACTCTGCAAATGTTAAATTGACTAAAGAGCAGGTATGCCTGTTGTTTTTCTAAAATACTTTAGTATAACTTTTAATGAAAGCATGGAAAGATTAAATTAGCTTAGCTGCCAGAGTAAAGAATTATATTTAGCTAACTAAATATGATTGCTCAAGATAGCATGAAGTTTGAGTATTTTTACCCCATGGCTCTCAGCCCTGAAACACAGAAGGAACAACATAAATTTTGAACAGAAAAACTGTGCAGTTGCACATACTGCTGTAATTGTGATGCTTTATTTTAGAATACCAGAAGGCTTAACTATGTTTTAATTAATTATTTTTGCATAATACTGTAACAGTCAGCAACAGATTGGGAAAAACAGTATTTTACCTTTGTCCTTGAGACTGATTCTTTAAGGTAACCTTCATGTTGAGATACAATGTTAGACCCTAACTCTGCATCTTAAATTCAAATGAGAATTTTCACTTATATGCTCCTATAGCTGGAAATGTGTTGCAATATTTTGTGTACTGCTTACCATGTTATAGTCTTCAGATGTTGCACATAAAAGAATATCTAGAACTTTTGTTTTCTTCTTAAACAGTGAATGTTTTATTTGTGTGGTTAGTTGCATCTCAGTTCACAGATGATTATTTAAAATGTTGTAGGAGAAGAAGCTTGAGAGACATTGTCGTTCTGCCACAACTTGCAATGCTTTGTATGTCACTCTCTTGGGCAAAACCATTGCTTGGTAAGTTGAGGTGTTTTGGAAATTACTATGGTCATCCCTAGATTACAGGACTTCAAGTAGGTCAGCCTTTTGAAATACTTTCATTTAACACAGAATGAATCTTGTTAGGAAAAAAATGATGGAGAAGTTTTGCTCTCCACTGAACTCTGAATGCAACAGGAACAGAAATTGGAGTTTACCGTTACCAGTTTGATACTAAGTGAATCCAAGCAGTTATATCTATTTGTTTCCAGCTCTTCTATTTTTATTTTATTTTAATTTATTTAATTTCTTCTTTATGGGTGTGTCAGTTGCTTCAGTGGTATTTAAAGGTATTTGGGGAATGTTGGTATTGTGTTGTTAAACAGTTAAATTCAGGTGTGTTGTATTTTCTGATGTACCACAGAGTTTCCCCCACAGATTTTTAAGGCTACAAGGAAGTTCAACAACTGTTTAGTTTAACTTCCTGCATATGGTCCTTAGCCTTGTAATTCCTGCTGTGGAGAAAATTAATCTTCCCTGTTGTGCAAGAGAATACCCAATAAGTGCATTGGCTTCTTATTAACCTAGACTTCATCTTGTTGAGAAAGATGCATTTTTAGTTAAGAGACTCCCAGAAGATGATACACTAATTGGTAATTTACTCCAGGTGACTGATTTCATTATTTTTGTTCATGTTTTATGTTCTAGAAGACTTAATTGCTCCTGAAAATGTGCTTTGTAAATGCATTAAGTGAAATAGCAGCATGTGGTTTTATCTGTATCCATCCTGATGTTCGTCCTTTTACTCCTGCTGGAGAAAAGAACACTGCAGCCTAGGTTTTTTAATAAAACTGTTGCAGCTATTTAGAAAAATCAGACAATGTAACAGAAATTGGAAATTGGCTTGGAAGAACTCACCTCTTCTTTGTTGAAATTTCACCAGGTGCTGTGCACCTTTTAAATCCAGTAGAAATCCAGAGAATATTTGAGATAGAACTCTTCTGTAGTTTCAAATCAATCTTACTCAGCCAAATATAATATGGTAAACCTAACCCTTTTTGTCCTTCTGTTCAGTGTTGGAAATACAGGAAACATTGATGAGATTCTTCAGCAGTGTTGCCAGTGTCAAGACACAGTGTCACTGTACAGGCTTGTTCTGAGATCAATTCAGGAATCATTGCAGAGTGATAAAGAGAAAGATCTTTTGAGAGAGGTAAGCAGAGAATGCATCACTGTTTCTACAGGTAATGAATACTCTTCCCTGTAAAAAGTTTTCCTTGAAGTAAATACAAATTTATATTAGTTCATATGTATGATTCAGAGACTATTGTGTATTATTAGTATACAAGGGACAATTTAATTAGTGTAATTACATCTATTGGATAATTATAGAATGTATGACTGCTTTGTGTTAAATAACAACTGAGCTGTTGTCTCACAGAATAAAGCAGAGCTTTTTCCTTATGATGTGATACAGAATTAGCACTTCCTTGCTGATCACTACCATCATCTAGTGATTAATTACATTGAGCATAGTAAATGCAATCAAAACATGATGTCTTATGAATACAGGCATTGCTTATTACATTTCTGACTCCTCTTCCTACCTTTGCAGAATTTCCCTCTTATGCAAAACATTTTCTAATTAGTACACAATACTCTTTACTTGCTACTTCTTTGGTTCTGGCTGCATGAAGACCCTCAGCATATTTGACTTAGATGAAAGTTCCTCATGATAATGGAGTTACTCTCTCCCAGTGTTTTAGAGGAAAGTCTGAGGGGCCATTTGTTGATCTCAGAGTGTCCCATTTGGTGCTTTATCTATTAGAATATTAAACCATTAACACTGAGGTCTCTTCTTTGAGAAGATGGAAAGGGCTTGTATAGGCAGGGTTTTTCCTTTGGCTATAAAATAATCACAGTGATAAACAGCATTTTTCTTGAGATTTCAGTGTAATTAGGCTCTCCGGGAAATATTGCTAACTGTGTGAAATCTTGTTTTCTGCTTTGTGCAGATCCTGTGTGTCATTGGTGTCAGCCACAATGGGATGAGTGAGTCAGAGCTGATGGAGCTTTATCCTGAGCTGACTTCTGCAGTGCTGGCCTCACTTCTCCATAGCCTGCACAAAATGTGTCTGCTGACATATGGCTGTGGTTTGCTGAAATTCCAGCACCTCCAGGTAAAGTTTGTAATTCTAAACATGTGCAAGGGAAACTCCAGCTCCTGGCTCCAACCCCTGTTTTTTTTAGACAAGTTCTGTTGTTAGCTACCTAGGCCTTGAAATGCATGTTTGCTCATTCATTCTCCTTAGATTTAGAAACACCTTGAAAACTACCAGAACTGTGATAAACCAGTATTGCTGAAAATCTGGCCTTTCAAACATTCATAAATTTCTAATCTATTAATTGTTAACTCCATGTATCCTAGAAAACATTGGCTTCCCAAAAAAACAAGAAGAGTTGAAAGGAATATTGCTTGAATAACCAGAGCTGTGGTCTAATGTAAGACAATTTGTTTGTAGTGCCTTTGTCATTAGAAGATTTTCAGTTCTACAACATGAGATGTGTTTCATCACCCTGTGTATCATCAGCACTTAAACAAATTAAATGCATTCTCTTTTTTTAAATTATCCTCTCTTTCAGGCTTGGGAGATGGTAAAACTAGAGTATATGGAAGCAGGTGAAAATGTTATTTCTGCCTATAGACAAAAACTAGTGGAATATTTCACCATGCAGTTGAGGTAGGTCAGAATTCTTCAAGAAGTGCTAAATTGCAGATTTCATGCCTCATAGATATTTTGGTTTCTTCATATACTTTCTTTGAGTTTAGTAAATTATTATCGCAAAATAACTATGCAAAATTGTCAGCTTAAAAGTTTACTTATTGATATGTTTCTTTTTAGTCTTGGAAAAGAATGAGGTCTGTGAAGGGGAATGGGTATATGATAAAGTGATTGTGTGGAAATGTAGGCCCTGAATTTATACCATATCAGTTATTTTGTGGTCTTCATCCCCCCATGGATTTTTAACTCCCAGTAAATGCTAGGAAATTTGGGTTTGATTGGGACTTGAAGCAGAAAACCACTTGTGTTCAGCAAGCAATTAGCACATAGATAAGAGGAGATCTGGTAGGACAGCTGAACATCTACAAGTTCATATCCAGCTTGAAAACTGATTTGCATTTACATCCCAATTAGTGTCCCAGCTGTGGGCTGCTGTTTATTGCTCCTCCAAGCATCTGCTGTTGGGTAGGAGGAAACCAAGAGGGCCACAGTGTGCCAGACAAAGGAGGCACAAAGGGACAATGGGCTGCTGCAGGGCTGCAGTCCTCCTGGCAGGCGTAGATTAGCCCATATGGGATGGAGAGGCAGCTTCCTGTGGAGTGCCTGGGGATTCCAGTGCCTTCTGAGGTGAAATTAAAATGAACATATAACAAAATGGAGGACATAGGCCTTACAGTAATCTGTCCAGACATTCAGGTGTGGAAATTGTATGCTTGCCTGGTTTTCACAGCAAATTGACAAGATGCTAGGCCTGTCAGAGTTTTAATTTACATTTGTTTTTCTCTCAATAGTCAAGACCGAGTGACTTGGAGAAGTGCAGATGAACTTCCCTGGCTCTTCCAACAGCAGGGTGATAAGCAGAAGCTACACAAGTGTCTTTTGAATCTCTTTGTGTCCCAGAACCTTTACAAAAGGTACAAAGGTAGAAATTGCTTTGGCCATTATAAACATTTCATAGTAATTTTTTGTCAATATAAATGAGAAAACGACAGATTCAAATACTTAAACAGTAGAGGCTGAAGTGCTAAATGATGTTTCCATATAAATAATGTATTTTTTTCTATTCTGCTACACCCTGGGGGATGGTAAAGGAATAAATATCGCTGTTGAATAGTGTTAATCTCCATGGACTGTCTCTGTAGATGCTGTAGCATAACAACATTTGTGCATGTAGGCCTTTTATTCCTAAGCTAGCATCAGTCTGAATAGAGAGGTATCAGAGATAAGATTCTTTTCCTTGTTAAAACAGGGGACATTTTGCAGAATTGCTGAGTTACTGGCAGCTGGTTGGGAAAGATAAGAGCTCTATGGCAGCTGAGTATTTTGACTCTCTGAAAGAATATGAAAAAAGCAGTGAGGGAGAGGAAAGTATGATCTGCCTGGCTGATCTTTATGAGACCCTGGGACGGTTTCTTAAGGACCTAGGTCTTCTCAGTCAGGTAAGTACATTTAGAGATTGTTGTAACAGCAAAAAGGCAAATGAAGCAGAGCTCAGTGTGTGCTTTCTGTGGCAGTGGTTAAGTTATTGGAGCATAGAGGATGCTGCCTGCTGCCCTCACGCTCTGGACTTGGCTGTTCCAGGCTGTAGCTCCTCTGCAGCGCTCTCTGGAGATTCGAGAGACGGCGCTGGATCCAGACCACCCCAGGGTGGCACAGTCACTCCACCAGCTGGCAGGGGTGTATGTTCAGTGGAAGAAGTTTGGAAATGCTGAACAGCTGTATAAGCAGGCACTGGAAATCTCTGAGAACGCCTATGGAGCTGAACACCCTCGGGTGGCCCGTGAACTTGACGCACTTGCAACATTGTACCAAAAGCAGAACAAGTAAGCTTAATTACACTTCTGGTTTTGTTTTATGTGGAGGTAGTATAAAAAAAAATTACCAGCAAAAGTTTTTTTCCTGAAGCTAGAATTTTTCTTGGATTTTTTTTCCAGTTTCATATGTTTAAATGCAACCATGAGCATCCCCTCTCTATTCTTGTAGCAGTTCACATAGGAGGGGCCAACTTTTGTGCTTAGTTTAACAAAAAACTTGCAGAGATGAAGGAGAAGTATTGTCTGTCCCTAATAATTTTGTAAATTTTATATTTGAAAATAAGCGTGATTATTCTCAAGAATCTTAAATTTTCAAATCTGTACACTTAAGTACCTTAGAATCTTTGCAGGATGCTTATTGATACCAGATTTGACATTCTTCTCACACTTGAAATAACTACTTTCAGATATGAACAAGCTGAGCAACTGAGGAAAAAGTCCTTCAAAATACGCCAGAAAGCAGCAAGGCAGAAAGGCAGTCTGGTAAGGCAGTACTTGATATTTAAGAAGAGGTACAGGCATGTTGCTAAACAGATGATAAATTCTGTCTGCAGAGCTGGTAATGCTCCAGGGCTTTTGATAATTGTGGGCGTAGCTAGTGAAATATCTTAGCAGCAGCTTTGGTAACTTTCAAGAGTCCTTTCAACTCTGCTAGAAGTGGAGATGTATCAGTACAACTGGAATGGATTGGAAGTGGAAAAGAAAGAAGTGGATATATACATTTCAGAGGTGCAGAATTACAGCCAATACAATTGTGTGTCAAAATCACAATGGCAAAAGGTGATATTCAGAATAGTTGAGGCATTTATCCTACTAGTGAATGCAGTGCTTACTGCAATGGAAAATCCTGGTAAATATATTAGGTGACATACAGAGTTTTCCCCTGTTTTCTTCTCCTGTGTTGTTTTTCAGCTGCAGGGTTTCTCTTGTCATTTTTGAGCTAAGAGTTTATCATGTAATGCCTGTATGTAAGAGTCCAGCTAATAACTCCAGAGCTCAAGTTGTAGCTCTAATGAAAGTAGTCAAAACCCATAATCATGTTGCTGTTTCCACAGTGATTAAATAAGAATGAATTTGGCTCATGAATATTTGGTCTATTTCTGTAATGAGTTCTTCTGCAAAAATATTTTAATCAAAACTGCAAAGACCAAAAATAAGCAGAGTGTGTAAAAACGATGCACTTTTTACTTTGATTTATTTTGTTTGTAAGCATCAGCTTGTTTGCCCATTTTACACAGATTGATGTGAAGCCTTGAGTAATAATATTTTATATGCATTTGTATGTGTTTAGGATTGAAGGCTAAATTGATTTTAAGTTTCGAGGTTCTAAACCTAAGAATTCAATCTGAATTCATTATTTGAACTGTGGAGTTTAAGCAAATTAGCATGTCTGATACAGGGAGAGAGGTGTGACTGCACAGTAACTTGTATTGCTTGAAAATTTTCACCAAAATTTCACATTTTTGGTGCAATTTGCTGATAGATTGTAAGTAAGCATTTGCCATGTAGCTCAAAAATAGAACTTAAGGAGGATTATGGTGCTACTTTGGCATCAAACTAAGTCTTTTGGTTTTCTGTCTTTAGTGTTAAACTTTAAGGGTACTGGTGACTGGCTTACATCTCCTTTTTGCTGTAGTGTGGCTTTGCTCTCCTGCGTCAAAGAGCCCTGCAGCTGGAAGAGCTCACGTTAGGCAAGGATACATCAGACAATGCTCGAACCCTGAATGAGCTTGGAGTCCTCTACTACCTGCAGAATAATCTTGAGTGAGTTGTACTGATTGTGACACATCCACAGAGTGATCTCATGTCTGCATGAGGCAGAGCAGGGAGATCTAGCTCTAAACGCAGACACATGATCAACTACTTGTCCCTTATTCATTCTGCTGGGTTTTGCTCACTGTGAAATTCACTCCTATTTTCTGTTTGGTGCTGTTGGCATGTAGCTGTTTACCAAGTCAGTGCACTTCCTGCATTCAGAATTGATGTTCCACAGTTAATTAGTCTTTGTTGCAAATTCCAGTTCTCTCTCAAACTTCTGCCTTCTCTGCTCAGCTTCACTATTTTATGACTCTCCTTTACAGTGTTCATCTTTGAACAGCAAGATTGTTGCTTTTCTATGACAGTATTACAAGAAGTCATGACCTAAATATTCATTGTGCCTGTAATCCTTCAGCTTTTACCCTGACATCCTGCTAAAAACCAGAAAGGGCCAGAAAAGCACAAAGGTGTTCTAAAGGCAGACAGAGATAAGCAGGGGTGTTGAAGAAGGGGAATAAAAGGTGCAAGATGGTTCTGATTGTATGTTTAACCACTCTTCACATCAACTTCTTTAGCTGACAGAGGAATCCAAGCTATGTGTTGTGAAGGAACTGTAAAGTGACCTAAATCCCACTATACTGAACTGAGTCTTTTCAGAGAATAAAAATGCCCAGCAAAAAAGCAAAAAGCATAGAGTGAGTTCTGGAAGTATTTTTACTTCCAGTTCTTCCATACCTGATGTTTAATGCACCTGTAGCTTTTGGATAATTACAGAAGTATGTAGTTATTTAGGATCTGCATACAGAATCATGATCTCTACAGAGAAGGAATTGGTTTTTAACAGTTCTTAGACATGTGGGATTTTCATCAGCTTACCCTCATGAAATGACTGATTATAGAGGAGCAATATTTTATCTAATCTCATACAAGATTGTTTGATATTCCATGTTATTCATATGTAGTTCCTGTTAAATGCAACCTACTTCAAGAGTAGCTGTATCTCCACTATTTCATAGGTGAGAAAAGGTATAAACTTTGTTCTAGTGGAGGTTTAAGGAACTTTTTAAAATGGATATTCCTGCTCTGAACCAGCAAGTCCAAGACTTCATGTTGTTAAAATGAAATCAGCGGCAGAAGGATATATCACTTAATGAATAATTATTTGTCACAGATGATCTTCCAGCCCTTGCACCTTTTGACACTTCTCTAAGAGCTCCAGAACTGAACCTACAGTTCTGTGTATAAATGGTCTTTTTTTTCGCTAACATAAAATGGATTTTTCTGATTTACTAAGCTGACCTCTTGAGAATAGCATGGCAGGGTTTGTGTGGATGTCATGATGAGGAGCTGCCTAGTAATAATGGATGCTATCAGTCTTATGGGGGATCACCTGTAGTTTTGATAGAGGAGCTGCTGTAAAGCTGAAATGAAATAGTGGCACCCTACTGTAGTGAGATAAAATGTGCTCTTTGCTTCAGTGGTGACATTACAGAGTCTTTTCTACTTTGTCAGTTCTGAACAAATTCTATTATGAGTTTCCAAGGCTGAGTTTGTTGTTTCAAACAGGCACTTCAGCCTGTACAGATGTTACCAGCTTTAAAATATTGATGAGCAAATCTGTTGTGTAGGACAGCAGAGCTTTTCCTGAAGCGCTCCTTGGAAATGCGGGAGCGAGTGCTGGGATCTGACCACCCAGACTGTGCACAGTCTCTGAACAACCTGGCAGCCCTGTACAACGAGAAGAAGCACTATGACAAGGCTGAGGAGCTCTATGAGAAAGCTTTGGACATCAGGAGGAGAGCCTTAGCTCCAGACCATCCCTCCTTGGCTTACACTGTGAAACACCTGGCAGTGCTGTACAAAAAGATGGTGAGCACACACCTGGTATCTCTTCTGACCACCAAAATTAACTGTAATGTCTTTGTCTTAATGGAAAAATCATGTTTGAGGGTGTAGGAATAGTTGTTTTTACACAGTGACCTTAAACTTTACAGTCACTTTAAAGGCAACTTTTAGAATTATGAGGGAGATAGCATCTCACAAATAAACTGTCTGGCTGAGCCACTTTCAACTTCTGTTGACTCAGTGAAAGATGAGCATTACTCCTGTGAAAAACGCACTCAGTGGAGGAAAATTAACAAAAGTATAAACTTCTGCATTTTCTAATTTCAAAATGTGTCATGAATATTTGTGTTTGTATGTGGTTGTTGCAACCATTAGTTTAATAGTGATATATTGTTTCCAACAGTTGAATCACGATGAATTTCTGTGGGTTATAAGAATTTTATTTATTTTATGTTTTCACATTTTACTGTTCTTCCAAGAGAAAAAAGACCCTGATAATCTCTTGGATCAAATTTGCTCATGTTTTTGCTAAATAATTCTTACCCGCTATTGTCTGCATTAAATGGTTTTGGGTCACGTTATTTTCTGCTCACTTCAGCTTCTGATTTTCATTCTGCTGGAAGTTGCAAAACCACTCAATATTTGCATCAAAAACCTCTTTGCTAGTTTGAAGGAGCACAAATTAAAAGTCAGTGGAGACAATTATTTTGATAAAAGTACAACTGAAAATTCTTTTTACAGCCTTCTCAATGAGACACTTGTGGGCAAAAAATAAATTAAGAAAGGAAGAAATAGACCTAGCTGAGAAACACATTAACTGAGAGTTGAATATGCCCAGTATTTTGGAAAATTAGGTTCTAATAAATAGTCATGATAAATAATTTATGCAGAATATGCATATTATTTAGCAAAGTTATCCCCTTATTCTAGAAACAATTCGATCTTCTCCAAGGCTTTTGTTTAAAATAGGTTTTGCTGTTACCATCTTGATATCAGAGAAATTAATCATTTTTTTCATGTTATTTCTAGGGAAAGCTTGACAAGGCTGTTCCTCTGTATGAGCTAGCAGTAGAAATTCGACAGAAGTCATTTGGCCCAAAACACCCGAGTGTAGCAACTGCTCTGGTGAACCTGGCTGTCCTTTACTGTCAGATGGTAAGGTTTCCATGCCCAACATTTATTTTTTGTGTCTTAGGCTTTTTTATGACTTGTACCTAAATGAAACTAAAGAAACTTGATCGTATTGAAAAGGGAAATTCCTTATAATATTTGCCAATTCTCGGGTTCCTTTTTAAACGTTGAAAGCATATTTGGCAAGAAAAATGCATGCAGGGTAAAAATAATTGCTGTGAATGGTAGGCATGATACTGTACCTAAGATGCATTGATACTATGTTGGCAAGAAAAAGCCTATGTATTACACATCTATATCAAAGAAATACACACCTGTAACAAAGAAACTTTCTGCTACCCAAAGAAAAAGCAGATTGAAGCTTTGCCTCTCTATGAACGCGCACTAAAGATTTATGAAGACAGCTTTGGCCAAATGCATCCTCGCGTGGGAGAAACACTGAAGAACTTGGCTGTGCTAAGGTAAGATAATATGCTTCAGCCCTATAAATGCAAATAACTGCATGAGACAAAACATCTGGGCTTGTGTACTTTCTAGGAAAGTATAGTTTAAGTACACTATGTTGATAGTATGGTGTATATTTAAATTTAAATGAATTGAGAGACTTGTTTTATTTGCTTGTTTCAACTTTGTTTTGCTCTTTTCCAAAGCTATGAAAGGGGAGACTTTGAGAAGGCAGCTGAACTTTACAAGAGAGCTATGGAAATAAAAGAAGCAGAGACTTTGTTGATAGGTGGAAAAGCAACTTCTCGGCACTCATCAAGTGGAGACACATTCAGCTTAAAAAGTGCATTATCACCAAATGCTTTGCTGGAACACGGACAAAGGTGATACAAACCTGCTCCAAGAAGAGGCAGTGCCTATGGATATTTTCAAGTAGACAGAAAATTACTAAGATAAATCCATTTTTCCAAGGATTTGGTACTGTTTTGGGACTGACACCCGTCTTCATGAATTCTGCCTTAACTTTGCAGACTGTATGGTACAAAGTGAGCTGCTTTCATTGTTCATAGGTACACACATTAGTTACTAGCTCAAGTTGTAGCTAATACCAAAACCATGGACTTGATGCCTCCTAGCCCAGGTGCTAGGACCATAACAAATTAAGCTGAACCACTTGTGTAAACTCTAAGAGGCATTTCTTACTTCTGTGTTGTAACAGCATGGCTTAGAGAATTTGTGTATTTTTGTATCATCAATACCTCCTGCCTTTTTACAAGCCTTTAAAGTTGTTTCTGAAGAAATAGTAATTTTGAAAAAACTTTGAAAATACTGTTTAACCTCAAGTTTTACCTGCAGGGTTATTTCAGCTTAAGTAAACTTTCATTCAAGGAAGTTGTGCAAAATGAAGTGGTTTCCTTGGGAAACTAGGATATCTAAATATATCATCATCATCTACAGTTAAAGCTGTTGAGGAATCAGAATGAATATGATTATGGCCAGATTTCCTGTTCTTAAACCTTTAGTAATACATCTACTGTTTAGTCTTACTGAATCTCTTAAAATACAAGAATGTTTTTACTAGCTGGGAAAACCTAGTGATGCAAAGTAGATTGCCATCAGATAAAGAAATATTAATCAAATCTACTTGCCTGTTGTATTTCTTAATACCTGAGTCATTGGAAGAATCAGTCTGCGTTCTATTCTCATTCAGTTCATAAATGTATGCATCAATTTAAATACATACTAAAAAAAGACTTTTTTATAAAATAAGAAATGTAAGTGGAAAATTATTTGAAACCCTACTATAATACTTCAGAGGCAACTAATGTTAATTTGATCCAGTTTCAAAAATGCAAATGGCCTTCACTTCAAAGGAATACTTGCCTTCCAAGTGTTTTTTCTCTTTTATAGTAGAATTGAATATTACTCATTTCAGCCCTTGTTACGATTAGGAGAAATTTAGTATTTTGGTAATGCAATAACTTGGCAAAAGAAAAGGTATATAAAACTGACAGCACAAATATAAAACCCAAATTTGATTTTTAAGATCAAGGTTTAGTTGAAAACAAAAATCAAAAATAGTTAATGAAGGTGTTACAATAGAGGACTAAGAGTAGACACTTTGAAATAGCTCTCTGGATATTTTCCTCTTATTCAGAAAATGGGTTTGTAAACAAAGCAAGGGTTTACCACTCTATTTCAACTACCTTAGAAAGTTTTAAAAACTGGAAAGTTCCTTGCAGGATTGTCACCAACTGAGAAGAGGGAAAAAAGGATAGACAGACAAATACACAAGCAAAAACTCCCAAACAAAAATGCCCAACCCCCCTCCCCTCCAAAACCTCAACCTACTTAGCTTGTGTGTGTTTATGTTGCCTGATGTTCTTAGACTCAGTAATTCTCTCCTCTAAAGAGTTACCAGCTGCCTGGTCTAGCTTGTCATGTCTATTCTGATTTTAACAGGTACAGTGGTACATCTTCCTCTCCTGAACAGTTTCCCTTATTGTAGCTAGTTTAAATAAGAAGTTACTTTCTAGAGCCTCGGTGTTACTGTTGCTGAACTGTTACTCTTCTTCCATTGAGTAACTTCTCTCCAACTTCCTCATAGGTTGCAGGGTTGGTTTTGGTATAAGAAAAAGAATTAAAATAAAAAATTAGTCCCTCAAAAGCAGCAGATCCCAACCATCCATTGTCCTTTAGCAAAGAGGGTGAGGAATCCATGTGCCTATCCTGTGAACCCAAAGAAAGCTTACAAGACCACTTCCATGGAGCTGTACCTCATGGACAGCAAGGAAAAGTCATTTCTATACATGGGATATGCCAGATAATACTTCTGTGTAGAACTCCACCTCAAAGCAGAGGGTCACCAGTTTCAATGGGGATGTAATTATACTGTCAGAATATCAACATCTTAATAATGCTCATGAGAGACTGCAAAAACTGAACACTTTTATAAGATTGCTGAATAAACAAAGCTGGACTTAATCATGGCAATGCACTTTGATTTGTAAGTTCATAACCAAGGAAGCAATAAATATTCTCTTGTGTTTTACAGTTAGAGTACATTATACTCGTAAACATCTTTTTAGTTAAAAAGAAAATCCTTAGTGCTGCTTTTTTGGATGCTGTTTATTTTTAAATAATTTTAACCATTGACACATACAATTCTTTTAATACAATTATTCATTTTCTGATTATTTCAAATTTTTCTTGTATATACAAGCTGAAAGTGTAAAAGTAACACAGGAACCATTTTGTGTACTCTCTAACAGGGCATACAAAAGTGCATTAATTCCCACATAAAAGTTTACTTGAAGTTGCCTCTCATAAAGCTGTCAATCCTGTGATAGCAGCCATGTCAGCCAAATAATTAAGAGTCAGGATGAAATGAGCTGTTGTAGAAATGAATCATCCATTTCCCTCAGGATCTCCAGATCACACAGCTGTGTGCCTGACTTCTATTGTTCCCAACAGAAAGGTGAAAGTCACAGAGAAATGTAAGTAACACATAAATTGACAATGGATCAAGCTAACATAGACTTAGTGACATAGATTCAAGTATCTACCTTTTTAATGGTCTCATTATACGATTTCCTATCTTTCTTTGCAGCTCATTTCTAAAAGCTGGTTCCTCCAAAACAGAACTCGATCCAAAAAAGCCACTTCCATTTTACAGTATAATGCCCCACACTCAAAACCCACCCAAAATCTCACTCCCTAGTTTCAGAAATTGTTTTTCTGTGTAAAATATAATTTGATGTCAGCTGTGAAGGAAACTGATTTTGAATTTTGTAACCATTACTTAGAAATGAAACATTTTTAAAACTAATTAGTAGTATAACTAACAGGTATTCATTCAGCTGCCCTAAGAAACAGAAACACCAGCATGGTATTGCTGTCTCTTCCCATTTTAGTGGGATAGTACAACGACCAATACTAGCTGATTCTGTGTTGGCTGCATCACGTTGTGGAAAAGTTTTTTGAAGAGCTCACTTTGGAAATATTTGTAGTATACTGCCAAGGCTGAAATAATGACCAAGTTCTGGATCAGATGCCCACAGTAGTTAAAATATTTGAAACTGATCCTTCCAGTTCTGCAGGTACTGGTGCTCCAGGATGCAAATATTTACAGGTCAGTTTAACACATGGCCATGTAAAAGGTTGTATGACTGTACTTAAATTTATGTCATTTATAAGACAAATACAACAGGTGAGCTACTCCAATAAAAATAATTGCAAATCTAAAAATTTAGAGCATCTAATTTTAGAAGATTTTCTATGTAAACTCAGACTTATATTTCTTAATATAGCCCACCTGATGGGGAGTGATCAGAATTATAGCTAAATTTTCAGTAACCAACAAAAATATAATATTTAGACTTCTGCAAAGGTAGACAAAATCTCCAGTTCTTTCCAATGTTGCTCATAATTTTGCCATGAAAAGCATCTGCCAGACAAAATAGTGGCATGCTGCTAATGTAATAATACCAGAAGACTTCACCTTCTTACAGTATACTCAAAACATCACATACAAAACATAGGCAGCTGTTTAAGGACAAGCAGCAGTAAGACATTGATAAAGAAAATTCCCTCCCAGAGATATTTAAGGCAGATGAAAAGGCTTATATGTTCTCATTACTCAGAAAAAATACCCACAGCATGATCCACGCCAAGACTTTAGACCAGTGAGTGACAACCAAGTAAAAGTGCCTGGAAAATCAGGACCAGCACCATGAGAGAGGCATTATCATCTGCCCTTCACCCACTCAGCCCCCTCCAGCAGATTTCATCCTTCCCTTGACCTGTTCTACGTGCCATTCTCATCACATGATAAGGTATATAATGTGCTGTGCCTGCTTTTTTACGTTATCCAGGTCCTTTTATTTGCCACTGAATATCTGGATACTAGCAATGCTGAGAAACTAAAATTTCTAGTAGCACAGCTCTATCTGTAAATAAAGACATGATGAGAAAACAGAATATAAACAATGTAAGTCTGTGTCCTTCCTGCCCCTGTAACAGTTCTGTTTCATCAGAAAAGTAAAGGTAAGCTTCAATGGAAGTAAAAAAAGGAAAAAAGTAAGAAGTCTGGTCTTCTCAAAATCCAATGTCCATCCAAACTCATGAAAGTTGTACTTAAATATTTGTTTTTCTACATGTTTCTCATTTTGGCCATGAGTTCTTCTAGGCTTTCTTCAGAGTCTGCTACTGTCTCCCCAGTTACTGAATTCTCTTCCTGTTAGGAACAGGAAGAAAAAGTTGTCAACAAAAAAAGTAAACTAAAAAAGCCCTCAGGTTTATTGCTGTTACACCACACCATTTTCCTAAAAGCAGGCACTCAATAGTGAGATTAGGCCTAAGTGATTATAAGATTCAACTGTAAATGATTTTGACTAGGAGTTAGAATGTTCTTACTGCAGTACATTCAGATTCTATGCTCATTGCTCTTTGATTACATACAGCTTTTACAAGATATGTATGGGAAAAATTAATTAGTCACCAAAATATCAACTGAGAAATTGTCATTTGCTGTCCTTTCCCCAGCCCCCAAATGCATTAATTCCTGTAATCTCAGCAGTACATTCACACCAGCACCTACACTTAAAGAAGTATCTGTCCCAGGAACACAAAACTGAACCATAAAAAGGAATAATGAAATGAACTGAGGTCACATTTCACCAGAATTGTTCAAGATGGAATTCTGTTCTAGGTTTAAAAGGTAACCAAACTGGCTGGTATTATAAATTTAATCTACAATATGTATTTCAAAAATTCATACACAGTAAGTTCATTACCTTGTCTGGGATAGTATATGCTACACTAATTCCTTCAGGAAGTTCAGGTACTGGGCCAGATGCAGCCTTCAGCTCATCTTCTGAAATTTCTGATACTAATTCAATACCTTCGCATTAAAAGGAAACAAAAACTCCATTAGGAGTTAGAAGAAAAAGTTCTTTAATCACCAAGTTATCACAGTAAGAGAAAAGATGAAGCTACTTTCCAGAAACAGAATTAAATTAAACTAGAAACACCTTTGATTTCAACAACTTCATTCCATTACCAATAGAAAATCTTTTCCTTTTACAATATATGAAATAATTCTATATAGGCAACTTATGAACCAGAATGGCATCTCTTCCTTGTCCTTACCATTTAAACTTTATCATAAGGACACTTCTCCCAGGTGTAAGATAAGATTATTTTCTATAACATGTAATAAACAGAACATGTACCTCCAGTCATAAAATAGTTATATAAAACACATTTAACATTCCTTAAGATAATTCCTTCTAATTTAAACCCCTCAAGAGGAATGTAAAAATGCATGGGATGCCTCAGCACAGTGGTTATGGAAATGACAACTGCTCTTTAGTATATTTAAAAGGAATATGCAGTTAATACATTTTCTCATTTCTCTCAACTTCAAACCATCTTCTGAGAAAGGTTTTTATTCAAGCAGCAGTTACATTTTGAGCCTAAGACCTGCAAATTGCACTAAAAGCATATCATCAAGTTGTGGTAAAATTACTTGCAAAACTTGGGAAAAGCCAAAAGTAATTACACAGTGTAAGTTATAAAAATAGGAACTAAAAAAGAATCTATGTACCCAAAATTGTGTTCACTCAAAATGAATCTCAGTGTTGGGAAAATCAATTAGTCTCCAGGCGATGACTTACCCCAGTCATTGTCTTCATGTACTATTTCTTCTTCCTTTTCAATTACTTCTTCTTTTGGTCTTGCAGCTTCTTTTCTCTGGAGGGAAAACACAGAAAAACAATCTCCTCAATAACCAAAATTTAGTCCAATTTCCAGTCCAATTTCCAAAAACTGCAAAGAAGTTCAAGCCTAATAGTCACATTTCTTCCAACATGTAAGATAAAAAAGTTCTTAATGGTGACTGCTTAGGAGCAAAAAAGCAGAATATCAGCAAGTTCAAAAAAACCACATCAAACCCATTAAAACTCAGAAACATATGACTACTAGAAAGGTTTGCATTCTCTTAAGCAGTATATTCTTCTACATAATTGCTCAACTCTTCTTCCTACCCTTTAAGGTAAGTACTGTATATTTAGAAACACGTGCAACCATCTGAAGATGAGTGTTGCAAACTGGAGTAGCAATGAACTCTTTTACAACAGATTTGCAACTTGCTTTGTTCTCTACGAAAAGGGAAATTAGAAAATTGACCCACAAACCCAAACTCTTTTTACCTTATAATTTTCTTGCTGTTTTCTGCAATTGTGGTCACTGCACTGGGGGTTTGGCTTCATAGACATAGTTGGGAAGAAATCTTGCATTGCATTGTAACCAAGATAATAACTCACAGTACCAAAGTTTAACAGGTACCTAGAAACACAGAGAAAGAAGGAGCTTGTAATGCAGGTGCAAACCTAAAACTTCAGTTGCTTAGGGAATCATTTTTCCTCAAAGAACTTTTAGAATACGCTTTCAGACTCATGGAGTTGTAATGTGAGTTACTGTAATTGCCTTAAATCCAATTATGCTGTAATCTGCTGGCAACAGAATAACTGGATCAATACAGAATCCCATCTTCTCATGGTGTGTGAGGATAACTCAGCTACAGGCAAGAGAAGTAGTTTATTCTTTGTCCATGTACAAAATTCCAAAGACAAGTCAGTACAACAGCATTTTTTTATGTATAATGTAATGATGTCAAATCAGAGCATGATTAAATATTTAAATATTTTGCTGTACACATCAAATAGCAACAACTCAGTCACTCACTTGAGAACATTTTGCACAAGCATTCCTGCCACAACACCCATGGTTGTAGGAAGACTGGCTGCACAAACTCCTTCTCGTTTCAATGTCTTCTCATCAATATTTGCAGCTACTACCAGTGGAGGAGCACACTGAGGGGCAATAGAGAAAATAAGCTGTAAAAAAGCATTCAAGAAATCCCACAGATCACACAGAATTTAAAGGTACTGCATCAGCTGTGCCAGGATCACACTCACAAGGCCAGCTAATCTTCACATTCCCAGTCCCACTCTAAAGGGCAAGAGAGCAATTCATCAGAGCACCACGTACCGCAAAACAAGCGGATTCACCAGGGATGATCAACTGGATGTGTCCTGACACTGCATTTTCACTCACTCCAGACTCCATCCAGATTTGTCCAAGTTCATTGCAGGCCTTATAAACACAGAAACACAAACATCAGCACTGCAGAAGTTTAATGAAAAGAATAGGAACTCAAACAATTGGGAGTGATGAAACACATTCATCTCCCTGATTTCAGGCAAAAAGGCTATGGTCAGAAAAAAGTACATCAAGAGACAGAAATTATTTATCAAAAGACAAATCAAGCAGCAAAATGAAGTTGCCTTCATGAAGCCCCTTTGTGCTTTCCTGAGGACCTGAGATGTTCTAACAATACAGACATCAGTGACCCAATTACAGCACACTACAGAATATAATTCCACAAATTATTTTAGAGGCTTGGGTAGAGTGTATCTATGTGTCCTCCCTGCCTGCAATTTATGGATCAAGTCAGCTGAAGGGTAACAGAAAACATACATTTGGCATATACCTTACATTGGCTGCTACTATAAAGAAAAAGAGTTTGATTAAATAAACAGCATTTTTAGTATACAAAAAGTCACATGAGGTATATAATTAGCTGTAGAAAATCTTTTTAAGTTTCTAAGATTCAACATACCAGCCTTTGAAAATACCGTTATATAAACAGAGTAATTAGAAAAGACAGAGTTTATGAGTTTATGATACTTCTTTTACTAACCATTAGGTGATAGTAACTTCCAAGTCTTTAGTGATATTTATACACATAAAATGGGTTTATAAGAACTGGGTAAAAGCTCAGATTTCTCAAGCCAAGGGGGACATTTCTTAGGAGATTATTTTAAGTTCATATCTTTTCTATAGTGCCACAACTCCTAACATATTTATAGAAGAAAACAGCCTTCCACAAGCTCGTGCCTTTGGTGGCCTTACCGTGTTAATTGCCATGCGAGCTTCAAAGTTGTCCACACAGCTCAAAACCAGATCCACAGGCTTCCCTTCCTCCAGTGCACCGTTACTGCAACGGAGCATCAGAAATTTACACGAAATTGCCAGCAGAACAAAATACCAACACAGCAACCGACATGTTGCTATAGAGTACAGAAGCCCAAGAAAAGTGAATTTTTAACAAAGCTTGTGCAAATGCAGTACAGGACACAACCAGTATCTTAGATCTGCAGTAGAAACAACACCATGCTGAGGCTGGGATTTAAATATATGGGCATTTTAGACTGTTTTATATAGTATGTATTGAAGTGAAGGGAGACGACCCACCTTTCTTGGTCAGCATCGACTCCGTTCATTGACTCAATCAGTCACCTTTTATAACAGCGTTAATCAAGTTCATGCATATTGCAAAATCCGGGCTCACAATAGGTCAGAGATAACACACCAACCCCTCCTTTTGTTTTCAATACCAAGATTTGTGTTCTCAAAACTTACTTTTACTCTCCCAAAATGAGAAAACTGCCTGAGAACCCTGGTATGCAAGGCCTTCATGTTTGTCACTTTTGCTTTCTCATACCTTATCCAAGGACAAGATATCCACTTGTTATTAAAAACAACCTGAGAACTCCTGCTGTTTACAGAAACAGGCTGTGAGAATTTGCTCCTCACAGCTGCCTTTTAAGCCATTTCTGAAAAAATCTCCAACAAGTATGCACTCACAGTATTGGAGAATTCTATCTTTGTACAACAGAACTGCAAACGGTGTAAGTTATCTCAGATCTCTATGAGATCCACTAGTAATTACTTTCTTCTTCATTTCCTAAATCATACCTGAAAACTACTACAGAGCATTCAAGATATGAGCTGATCTGTTTTCCATAACACATCTAGACAAGAATGTCTTCATATACATACATTTCCCAGAGGTTTTCAATTGGAAGTTAATAAATTGAAAAAGAGCCCCAACAAGAAAAACGTGAGGCTGTGTAGAACCACACATCAGCAGAACTTAGCAATATGCTAAAATTGGGAGATTTTACCTTATTCTATCCATGAAGTGCTCAAAGTTGTCCAGTGTTGTGATGTTGTAGTTATGTACTTCAAACTGAACATCAGGATTAATATCCCTTAAGGAGGAAATAATAGGAGTCAGTGGTAAAGAATACAGTGGTAATTTACATTCTTCTCCCTAATTTCCCAAGCATTGCTACAGTCTTAAGTTTCCACTCTGAACTCTAGAATTCACCCATATTTGTCAAAAATTCACATTAGATAAGAAAAAAACCCACAAGATGTGGGAGTGGCACAGTTTATACCAAACTTCTGAGCAAAATTGGCTTTTACTAAAAAGTAGACTCACATTAAGGTTTTGGCCAGTACAAAAATGTCTTTGAAGTATCAATCATACCCACAAATACTTTATGCTCAAATTCCCAAATTAAATCATGATTCTTTGCAAATGATTAAGAGCGAAACACTGATTTTCTAGAGCACCATCCTGGCTCAATACATTTTGATACCCATTTCTCCAAGTTTTACCTCAAAGTATGTTCTGCTGCTTGCACTTTACTTAATCCAGCTTGATGAGGTTGGAAGAAGAGTCTGTTCATGTTTGCCAGTTCCACTTTGTCATAATCAAACAGAAGCAGCTACAACAAAGATTGTTTTAACACATGTGAATCTCCAGAGACTCTGCAAACAGAGCACTGTGGCAATTCTGAACAACAGAACTCATTGTAAAACCAAAGCCATAGAAAATTCCCCCAACCAAACTCCCTCCATCAGAGGCCCATTCAGTTCACATAGAAGAGGTACAAACACCATAAGGATGTGAAAAACTGAACCAATCTGTTAAGTCATTAAAACTAAGAATATTCAACAGAGTAACCTATATGAACAGTAACACCTCTATTATCACATATATTACTTGCTGCCATGTGACAAACTAATGTTTGTGATAAAGATTTCTGTTTGTCATCTACTACATTTCAGTTGCATGATATAAACTTGGTTCTTAAAAGACTTTATGTGAAATACCCCCTCCTTTCCTTTATTTTGTTTTCCTTTGGCAATAATCATTTTGCACTATGAAGATTAGAGAGATAGGTTCATATAAGAATATGGAGATGACAAACATCCAAACAAGAATCATCCACATGATGATCAAGCCCTAAATAAATAAATTTTACCAGCATAATAAAATACAGACTCATCATGTGTGATGTTTATACAAGTGCTGTTCTTGAGTGCTTTTTTCACAACATTTTTTATTTGGGTAAAATCAAATCAAATTCTTTACAAAGAGGACTGGTCAATCTACTATAAAGATAAAGAAGAACAAAAAAACTCTCATTACCTTACCAATGCCACACCTTGTCAGCATTTCAGCAGTCACACTGCCAACACCCCCCACACCTACTACTGCAACTGTGAAGGTACGGATTTTCTGTAGGAAGGAATAATGGACACATCAGTACATTATCAGAAGTGGTCCTCCCAGGGAAAAAATGCAAACAGTGTTTCATTACAGAGAGAATCCTACCTCATAGTCTTTGACAATCCCCATTCTTTTTAATGCCATCAAGCGACTACAAAGAAAAAAATGCAATGTTAACACAGAAAATATTCTTCATGTTTCTAACAACAATTTTGCTTTTCAGGTACTTGAAATCACTTTTGCTCTAGATATAACCTCACCAAGCAATAAATGCAAGCCTGCTGTTCCACTGCAGTTGTGACTGCCAGCTAGTTACAGTCTGAGTGACAGAGTAGATGCTTTCCTATTTGCCCCAGAGTCCTAACCCTGCACAAACTCATGCACCTATTCCTCTGGTAATATTATTAAATCAGGAGGACACAGATATTTTTGTAACTGAATCCCTGATTTACAGAATGAAAGGTGACACTTTTTTTTTTTTTGGTAATGAACCATATGGCAGCAACCTAGTGAAGATTTGCACTGTATTCTGATATTCTGATCAATTTTATTGGATTAACATAACATTAAAAAAAATAAATGGAAACTCTCAGGTTTTGAGGACAACTGAAAGGATTTTAAAGAAACATTTTATCCCTTTATGGCATTTTTCATGAAAGTACAAGTATCAACGTGTATTAAGGAAAAATAAAACCAAACCTGAACCAACAAAACAAAAAACAAAAAATCATCAGATTTCTAGAAGGGAAGGGGTCTCTAAGAATTCTATAAGCCAACTTCTAAAATAGACAATTTGGAGGAATGAGAATAAGACCTCAAATAATACCAACACCTGTCCCATTTACTAGCAACCTAGCTGAAAACCACAAGGTTTTCGGATTTTCTCCCTCTCCCCCTGTACTGTAAAGCAAGATAATACAAAGTAACCCTGACATCTAGCTCAGCCAGGTGGGAAACCCGAGAGCATCCCTCCCGGAGCACCTGCCTCCTGCGCTGCCCGACACCCTCCCGAGCACACCCATCCTCATCCCTGAGATCCCCACCCGTCCGAGCCTCTCTCGCTCCCCCAGACCCACCGTCCAACCCACGGCCTCCCCCTTGCCCATCCTCCGCGCCCCGACAGAGCCCCGCCGCCCTCAGCGCACCTGTAGGGGTTCGAGTCGGTCACCTCGGCGCTCATGGTGTCGATGCGGGCCCGCGCCGCCGCCCGCCCGCGCTTCTCCCGGGCCAGCTCCTCCTCCAGCTCCCGCACACGCCGCTCCAGCCGCTCCAGCCGCCCGGGATCCGCCATGGCAGCGACACGTCTGTGCCCGGCCCCGGGAGCTTCCGGGAAGCGCCGGGGCGGAGCGGGGCCGGCCCTTCCCTTCCCGGGGCCGCCTCCTCACGGCTGAGGGGCGGTGGCTGCCGAGGCGGGACCTGCCTCCCGGGAAAAGTCGTGTTCCGGGAAAAGCCGCCGGGGCCGACAGCCAGGGGGCTGCGAAGCGCTTTCCTTTGGCGGACCGAGGCGCCTCTGGGTGTCCCGGCCGGGCGGCCTCCGGCGCGGCCTCCGAGGATGGCGGCGGAGCCGGGCACTAGCGAGGTGCGGCCGCAGCACCGCTTCGACCAGGGCAGCCTGGAGCGGTACCTGAGCAGCCGCTTGCCCGGCTTCCCTCGGCAGCCCGCGGGCGCGCTGGCTGTCAGGCAGTACAGGTAACGCAGGTGACACCGGTGACACAGGTGACAGGGCACTAACCCTGGTGGCGGGGCCGCCGCCGCTCCCCTGCCCCGGAGCGCCCGGGAGGGGCGGGCAGAGGAGCCGCTCCTGCCGCCCGCCAGGGAAAGTGGTTAGAGGTAGAGCCCTTTGCCGTCGCGATGGCGGGCAGCAGCCATCGATGGATTTTTAAGATGCATTCTGACTTAGTCCAATTAAAGGCATGTCCTAGCTCGCCCTTTGAGCTGCTGGAGAAGGCAAAGTTCGCGGTGGCGGCCGAAGTGCCCTTTGTCACACTCGGCCTGTGGGCGGGCTGTGTGTTGGATGGGCTTCCCGCTGTCCTCAGAGTACACCCACGATTGTTTTATTGCCTACACATAAATCGCAATTTATGTGCTCCATCTTTAATTGCACAGCGAATAGCAATGTTCACAAACACACACATGGCTTAAGAAGTCAATGGTGAAAGCATTAGGCTGTCACCAGGTAAGCAAATGCACGAGAGCAGCGTTAGGATGAGCTGAGATTCCTGTTACTGCCTGGGGAGCATCATGCAGTGTGCCAGGGAGGTGCTACACCAAAAAGTCTCTGTTCCATAGAGCGCTGAGTTCGTTTGCATTCAGCAAATCAGTGGTGTGGCTGCACGACTTCATGTCAGGAGCTAACTATTTGAAGTAAAGTTTTTCTAAAAATAAGGATTAATTCCTTTGTAGGCGTGACCTTGACTAACTTATCTGCAGCTGTCACTAACAAACAGTGAACAATTTTTCATTGTCTTCTGATGTAAATATAAAACATTAATTCATTCAGTCTGCCCTAATCTTCTTCAGCTGAGAAGACTTTAGGAGGAGCCTTAGGAGAGTAGCTAATAGTAAGTCATAGTAAAGTCTGCTAAAATTTTGTTAGTATTTATGCTTTTACTTCTTGGTCATGTAATCACAGTTCAAGGCTTCAGCTGGCCTAAATTTGTTTTGTTCCAGGCAAAGTGTTGTCAGTCAAACTTTTTAAACTATTACAAACTGTGTCCTAACTGCTTTGGGGAGAATGGAAACATAATGGGAGAAATGATGGCAAAAGTTCATTTGATTTTTATTTTCCAATAGTTGTCTAATTGTTTATTGGTCTAGGTCAGAATGCATCTTAAAAATGAACACGATTAAGGAGAGAAAAGCATGCAGATTAACACTTGAGGAAAAAAAGGATCAATGAGCCTTGAGGAAAATAAAGATCAATGAGTTTGATTAGAATGTGATAGACAAGGTGTTATGAAGGGTTTAACTGGGTTGTCCTTCTCTGTTACACGTGATTGAAATGTCTAATTTTCTCTGTGACTTCAACATGCATTCTTTAAAATTTTACAGTTCTTATAGGCTGTCCCTTAAGTATAATCTTAGGATGTGATAATCAGGCTGGCAAACAATGGGGCTTGGTACTAGAATAATCAGTAATATAATCATAAAGTAGAATCTTAGAGTGGTTTGGGTGGGAAGAGACCTTAAAGATCCTCTAGTTCCAATCCCCTTGCCATAGGCAGGGACACCTTCCTCTAGACCACATTGTTCACAGCCCCATCTAGCCTAGGCATCCACAACTTCTCTGGGCAGCCTGTTCCAGTCCAGATTTGGGGAAAACCACAACACAAAACAGCTCTGGAGAAGATGCTTTCCTCCATCCTGCCATTTTGTTCAGATCAAGTCACAATGCATTTTGCAAGTATCATTTCTGTTTAGAAGCTTACAAATTTGTAAGTACTTGAATTTTTGAGTAATTATAATCTTTCTCTCTGCAGCTCAGGCCAGTCAAACCCAACCTTTTACCTTCAGAAAGGTGGGCAGGCTTTTGTGCTCAGGAAGAAGCCCCATGGTCCCCTTTTACCTGGAGCACACAAGGTAAGTAACATTCTTCACTGAGCTCCAAACACTTTGTTTTGCTGGTGACCAGGGTCTATACATGGTGGTCCAGCACACTGATGAATGTGTACAGAAATGCAGTGAGTTGCTGGACTACATATAATTAAACATTCAAGAGGATTCACTGTGCTCATTTATGTTTGAGAGGTTTTAATTGACCCTAAATTTCTGTCTTCCTCAGGTGGATAGAGAATACCGTGTGCAGAAAGCCTTATTTTCAGCTGGGTTTCCAGTGCCTGAGCCCCTTTTGTATTGCAGTGATGTTTCTGTCATTGGAACAGAGTTTTATGTAATGCAGCATGTGCAGGTTGGTCCTCCTGTGTAAGAGATTCTTCCCTTCTCCCTACTACAAGCTGCTTTTAAGTTGTGTAAAACCTTTCTGTTAGAGCCTTGCTCAGCACAGTTTTGTGATATGAGAGTAAATCATCTTTTGATGCTTTGAAGAAATGTTAGCTGTCAGTGATTCTCACAGATTTCAGCTTCTCCAGGGCTTATTTCACACTTTGTTGAATTTTTTAGCTCAGTGTTTAACCTCTTGTTCTTGTTTGAGCTCTTGGAAGGATATCTTGAAATGAGACAATATTGCTTCTGTGAAAAGCATACACAAGTCAGAGGGAAAAAAAATCAGTCTGTAAAATGAATCTTTGGACATCCTGGAGGCTTTTTAGTATTGAAGATAGGAGCTGACATACAATCACCTGTTCTTGAAAACAAAGCATGATTCTAGTTCCAGCACTAGATTCAGAAAGAACACAGTATATCTCCATCTGTGGTCCACCACTCTGGCGGTTCTATAGCTGAATTAATGCACTTTTTGTTAGATTTTGGTGATTTTGGGCATAGGTCTGCTGTACTGTGTCTTTTTCCTTTTTTTTTGCCCCTCTGAGAGGAGTTGAATTCAGGCCTTTTCCTTTTCATTGCATCCTGTTCTATCGGGGTCACTGGGAAATTAGAAATGTAAGTTTGTGGGCCAGTTTCTGAAGATTAGGTTAACCTTCCTACAAAAACTGTAAGTCAAGGTTAATAGAATGTAAGGGTTGTGAGAAATTTGAAACAGATTTCTTAAAATCCTCCAAAGATGGAGGATTTTACTGGTTTTGATTAGAACAAAGTGATACCTTAAAAAGAAACCTTGTTACATTTCTAAGTATGTAAATGTATGTTCTGTCCATTCTATGGTGGTCAGCACTGCTCTGTTTTTAACAATTGTGAAAATGGAACAACAAACCCGTCTTCTAAATGAATTCAACTACTCTTGAGGAGAAAAACAAGTGAATTTCTTTGGATTGTTTGAGTCTTTGTACTCATAACCCACCCATTACCCTGCCTGCCCCTCCTTTCCCCTGAGGTCTTCGTTGGTATTTTTTCTGCAACTTAGCTTTTAGAGACAGTACAGTAACATTGTTTTTCCTGGTACTTTCAAGCTTGAGGATACCTGGATTGAGTGCTCTAATTCAGAATTTCATCTACAGATACACTATATACTAAAGACCTGTGTTTACCATGAATCCCTTCATTGGCCCTGGGTGAGGAATAAAATAAATGAGGAAAGAATTTTTGATTGCATAGGGAGTGTTGGTTCACTACATTTGGTTTTGGCTGTGGAATGTGTAGCTTTACTTCTTTTCATCTGATGTGCATGTCCCACTAAATACCTGATTTATGTTATTTCTAGGGTCGCATTTTCCGAGACATCTCCCTGCCTGAGGTGGGCCCTGCAGAGCGCTCTGCTCTGTATCTTGCAATGATAGAAACTCTGGCCCTCTTGCACTCCTTTGATTTGCAGTCATTGGGCCTCCAAGGATATGGTAGAGGACCAGGGTACTGCAAAAGACAGGTACAACTCAACATTCTCTTGTTTTGTCTGGTCTTTGAATGTTTATTTGATTTGCAAGCTAAATTGTTAATTATTAATTATTGTATTTTAGGTATTAAAACTTCACTTAGTTCAATGAATTGTGCACAATCTGAAGCTACTACTACATTCAGATTGATTCTGTAATGCTGTATTTAGGGAAAGAAAACAGATTTGCTTTTGGAATAACACTAGAATTGGGCTATATAAATAGGATTGATGTAGATGTAGTCTTCATTTCATCTGTTGATATCTCAGTTCACATTTGCAAATGCAGAGGTTTTACTGAATTTTCAAGAAACATGGTGATAGCCAAAGCCCAGAAGCATGTGCTTCAAAATTTTGTAGTCTTGAAAAACTTGTGAATCAACTGAAAAATCTGTTGGAGTGTTTGTATTTTTAAGGTATCAACTTGGAAAAAACAGTATGATGCAGCTGCTCATACAGATATTCCTGCCATGAACAAGCTGGCTGAGTGGTTAGCAAACAACGTGCCACCTGAGGATAATGAAGAAACGCTGATTCATGGGGACTTCAGAATAGATAACATCATCTTCCACCCAACAGAGGTATTTGAAATGTGTTTGTACATTTAATAGGTTTTGGCCCTTCATTTGTTTGTACTCCTATCATGTAATAGGACACTTATATGTGGATTATTTTAGAGCATGGAACACCTTTGAAAGAAACAGTAGAAAATTGAGCTCTTCTCTATACTCTGCGTAAGGTGTTTAGGTACCTAATACAGCCCTTTCATGGCAGGAGCTATATAGAATCAGTGGAATCACAGAATCATTGAATGGTTTGGAGTGGAAGAGACCTTAAAGATCATCTATTTCCAGCCCCTTGGCCATGGGCAGGGACACATTTTACTAGACTAGGTTGCTTAGGACCCCATCCAACCTGTCCTTGAGAGATACTCTATTTATTCATTCATTTTAGTCCCTGCTTCAAAGTTCAGGAACAAAGCATTTTCTATGCATAGATCCTATTGGATTCAGTGCAGCTGAAGACTCACTTCATTGAGCTACATAAGCATCTGATCCAAAGCCCACTGATGTCTGTTTTGTGGCTTCAGTTAACAACAAGGGCTTTTGGAGCAGGAGCTGAATGTAGGATGCATGACACTAGTGAAGCAAAGGAAAATCTGCCAAAGCTGTTTAGTTATGGAGCACATGTAGATCACAGAGACCCTGAAAGTTCCCCATTCAAAAAAAGAGATTTGTTTTGTTTTGTTTTATTGTTTCTAGTTTATGGAAATAAATATGTGCTACCTATATCAACACAGTTTCATTAATTTTTTTGTGCTACCTGCTGAGTTGTGACCAGAGGACATGCCTGGAACTTGTGACCATGACTGCAATTCATGCTTCATGACAAAGAAACCGATCCCAGAGATTCCTAGGGATTTTGTGCATAGATTAGTTGACAGACATGATTTATAGGCTTAAATGTGCTGATTGATTCCCTGAGCAGGGAATTTGACTTGGGGACTCTCCCAGCTCTTCCTGAAGGAACTGAAGGAATTGACCAAGTTGTACATAGGTCATTTTAAGTCATCTGTAGAAATTGTTCCTGAATATGCAGGACTGGCCATGTAGGAAAGACTTTTCCACATATTTCAAGTAGCCATGGATCATGAGTAGGCTGGAGGGATCATTCAAGTTGACAGGACACCTGGATTATAGGAATTTAGCAGAATGACTGTGGGGAGTCTCAGACCACCCAGCTGATGACACCATTGCAAGGATTGCAGCAGAGACTCACTCTGAGCAGTAATTGACTTCCTGTTTAAGAAATTCAGTTCCCCACAGAAGTGTTAATCTATGGACAATGTTGTGATAAATTGGGTTTTCTTGTACATGGTCTTGTGTGAATTTCTGTGCTAAAGGAGTGTGGAACAGGACTGGGGAAGAAATACAACTACTCTCAGTACTGCTGTTCTTTAGGAAATTGTAATTCAATCATCTTTTATACTAGAAGAGTTTGGAAGTTTCTGACAGAAAGAACACTACTCAAAAATGTAGATTTAAATGAGATTTTCTTTGGAAAAATGCCTGGCTTTCTGTCCCTATGTGAATGTTAAATTTCTGCAGATCTTTAGATAGTGCCAAAAGGAACTCTTTGCTGTTGACTGCTAGGGTATGTTTTTAATTTTAAACATACAGTAACCAAATAAAACACTTGGATATTGAGTGGGTTGTGCATTTGTGGATGGAGATAACATGTTTTCTAGCACTCACTTGAGGTTTTTATTTTTATTTAAGGCTCGTGTTTTGGCAGTGCTGGACTGGGAACTTTCAACTACTGGTCATCCTTTAGCAGATTTAGCATATGCCACTCAATTCTACTTTTGGCCTACATCTATTAAGAACTTAGGTCAAGGCTCTGTCTTGGGTTTCAAAGACACCATAGGTATGAAACTAATCTTTTTCTTGAAATAAATCCTAGGCTTGGTTTCTATTTGAAATGTTGTAGGAATTAAATGGTAAATTCACAAGCATATAGTTTGGCATTTGTAAAGAACTTTTCCATAATTTTTTTTTTTGTTGTAGCAATCATGCTGATAGTGAGGCTTTAGATACTTTTGTTCTATCAAGCTTCTATCAAGCTTTGTCTTAGCTACAGCATGCTACT
Organism: Zonotrichia leucophrys gambelii; assembly: GCF_028769735.1. Taxonomy (NCBI): domain Eukaryota; kingdom Metazoa; phylum Chordata; class Aves; order Passeriformes; family Passerellidae; genus Zonotrichia; species Zonotrichia leucophrys. The sequence continues at coordinate 44,601,211 of NC_088171.1, read as the reverse complement.
TCTGTAAAACGTTTTTTTGAACCTTTCTAAGAGATAATGGAAGAAAAAATAAATATAAATGTAAATATATAATTTATTTTTTTCAAAAAATGCCTTTTTTCCCCCCAGGTCTAATTTTTTGCCTGACTGGAGTGGAGACACAGGGCAGCAGGAATTGTTATGGTTATCTGAAATTCTGGCAATTCCTACTTCCTTTGGTCTCTCCATATAACAGTTATGTCATGAGAAATGATAAATCATATATTTACTATGTAAAAGAAATACCTCATAAAATTTAAAAACTGCACAAATGTTTGAAGAATGAAGTGGGGGAAAAATCATAGAAAATTTTGAGTATTCTAAAAAAACCTGTTTTCTTTTTTTTGTTGTTTTTGTAGAAACTCCTTCCTTTGAAGAACTGGTTTCCATTTACTGCCGCTGCCGGCGTATTTCCACTGCTTTACCCAACTTGAACTTTTTCCTTGCTTTGTCCTATTTTAAAATGGCAGGGATAGCCCAGGTAATACCCTCACATTTGCTGAAATGCCACATGCCTTGTGTGTTTGTGGGTAGTTCATTTAGCCATGGGTAATGATTGTATGTCTGTGCTGTTGTCAGTTGGCTTGAGGGATAGGCTGGGCTTGTTTGCCATATCATGTGCAGACATTTGTCTTTTCTTTTTTGTTTTTTACTTTTCCACTACTACTTTTTGTGATTTGCCTTTTGTTTAGTTTACCTGGAATATGGTTTTAACTCTTGTGCAGCAAGCATCTCCATTATATCAGATATGTACCAAAACCAATTATTAGCATATCCCAGTAAGCTATGCTAATCCCAGTAAGATATCTTTTCCTTTTAAGACCATGTGCATTTAAGTGTTACTTTTATATTTGAAGAAATCACCAGTGTGTTAAAGAAACAACTTTAAGTGCATAATTATAACATATATGGTTTTCTTTTGGTTTTAGGGTGTATATGCCAGGTATCTTATTGGAAATGCTTCTGCAGAGAACAGTCATGAATTTGCAAAGCTTGTGGAGCCTTTGGCACAAAGAGGATTAGAGCTCTCAAAAAGGTAAGAGTGGTCTAGATTACTGGTCAAAGGCAAGGTAAGAGTGGTCTAGATTACTGGTCAAAGGCAAGGCAAAGCTTTTCCAACATCTTCATTTATTTAAATGCCTAAGGCAGCTTATGTTATTATGAGGGAAAATCTGGTCTTGTTACTGCATTGAATGTTCTTCCCTAGGTCATCCTTCAGCAGCACCCAGCACAGCACTTCTGGAGAGCTCTTCCATCAAAGCAGGAAAGGCCATGAAATTTTGCTGAAGGTTAAGCAGTTCATGAAGCAGCACATTTATCCTGCTGAGAAGGTAAAAGCTTTTCCTCAGCTTGTTTATAAGGGAACATTTTCTGACTAGATGTTATAAAAATGTAAAAATATGTATAGAAGTCATGTCTTCCTAGTTAGTTTTTTCTTTTTTTTCCCAAAACAGCCTGATTTTCATGCAATAATGATTGTGGCATTGCAAAATATTATCAGAAATCATTATAGACAGCGTTATTTCTTTTCAGGATTAAAATACAACATTAAAATGTTGTGTGCATTGTTAATTAAAGAGTTCTTTTTTAAACTTTTGAAGTGTAAAACCTTCTTTTTTAGAAAGAGTTACTTTTTAGAGGAAGTTACCAGAAGACTTGTTAGACTAACAACAACCTAGAATCCTTAGATACTGAATCGAAAGGCACCTATTTAAAAATAGAAACTGCTGATTTTAACCATATGAAGATGCATTTTTCTGTTTCTTGCTTTTTAGGCTGTGACAGAAAATGGGATTGCATAATGTGTCAGAATAGCCTCATTCCTGAATATATCTAATACCAATGAAAGTTTGAAATCAGATAATGAAATATACACAAAGTCTATAGTTAGTAGAAGGGAAAATTAGATGAAGTAGTTTACTTCATATCCTAGGAAGGTTAGGAATTTCCACATAGAAAGTTGGTTCAGCTTTTAGCCTTGTGGAAGTACAGATGACTTTTGATGCAGAATTTGTTGGTTTTGCTTTCTGAATTACGTTTTTTTCCAAGTCAAGGAGAAATACAGAAAACGTCTTAATCTAAATGTTTAATGAATACATCTACTTATCACAAGGAGGGGTCGAGGGCAGTAGCTCTTGATGTGCAAAGTTTCTTAAAAAGTATCTCTGTGACTAAGTTGGGATTGTAGTTTTGGATTGTCCAAGAAAGCCTTGCAATAATTAAAATATTTGCCTTAAAACACAATTGAACCACAAAAAAACATGCAAGTTTTTCAGATGAGTTGTGTTGTGCTTGGATGTTATTTCTGGTAACGGGGGTTGTGAATCAGGACTTGTGAATTCTACTTGGCCATTTGTCTTTATTGTGTCATTTTCAGAACTGGGCACTACTTTTATTCATTTTATAACTAGGTTTGGGCCAGGTTTTTGAAGTTCTGTGCCTCACTAAAACATGTTTGTGAAAATACTAAGATTACTGAATTTAGAGGTTCACTTAAAACTAATGACTGCTGCTTGGAATGACTGCTTACATTATCTGTTAAGGAATTATTTTGACAGGAAGAGAAAATGTTTTTTTTTTCCTCACAGTGAAGAAAAGATTAGCTGGTTTATGTGTCTGAATCTTAACTGTCAGTACATCAGGCTTTTGTTTGTTGTTTTACTTTTGGGTTTGTGCCTCTTGTGTGTACTGTTGTCAATAGGTACTTTTATCTCCAGAAAATACTGACCTCCTAGGATACTATCTCCATCACATGCTTTAAACAATCCCAAATAGTATTTAATGTACTGATTGAGGGTCATCTGATATTTAAAGTCTTGCAGAATGCATAGATTGCTGTTGAACTTTCAATTATATATTTAATTTTATAATGCAGCCAACTATATAATGTAAACCTGTGTTGAATATTTTTTACTTGGTTCCTTGGGTCATAGATCTGGAAGAGATGTATTATTATTTGTGTGTTACATGTGTTCTTAATTTAAACAGCATCTTTTATTTTGTTTCTCTAAGGAAATAATAAAATATTATACTGAAGATAGAAATGCTGAGGACAAATGGAAGAAACCACCACTGCTGGAGAAACTGAAGGTATGGGATAACAAATATTTTTAGCACTATAGCAGTAAAAGAGCCCAGACACAGAGGATAAGAGTGATTGGTATACCCTGTCAGAGAAGTTACTTTACATGCAAAGAAACAATGTGAGGAATAGGGAAAAGAAAGGAAGAGGGAAGTATGGAAAAAGTGAGAAAACAAATGAGAGAGAAGAAAAACAAAATGAAGTCTGAGAGGGGTATATCTGACCTTTAAATCAAAGACTGAACCTACAATTTCAGAATAGCTATTGCAAAAACCATCAGATATATTGGACAGTAGGGTAGGCAGGAGTGAAGAAAATGTGTTGCAAACCAGAATTATTTTTTTTTAATGACTTATTGCTGATGTTTTTTCTGTTGATTCTTGTGACAGGAATTGGCCAAAGCAGAAGGTCTGTGGAACCTTTTCCTCCCAGATGTCAGTGGTCTCAGCCAGCTTGACTATGCCCTGATAGCTGAGGAGACAGGGAGATCCCTTATTGCTCCTGAGGTTTTCAACTGTCATGCACCAGGTTAGCAACCCTGGTTTAATCCCAAGACTATGGCACTGGAGCATTAAAAAGTTGGGTGTCTGACTTACAGGCTGTGTCTTGAGCAGTAATCATGACTGCTGATTTCTTACAGACACAGGAAACATGGAGGTCCTCCACATGTATGGCACTGAAGAGCAAAAGAAACAGTGGCTGGAGCCTCTCCTAGAAGGGAAGATTAGTTCTTGCTTCTGCATGACAGGTGAGTTTTTTTCCAGAAGAAAGTTAGAGCCAATTGGTTGAAACTTCACGTGGTGTATGCAGGGAGGAGTAGAAAACTGCAAGTTGTGTGTTACAGCGAACGTTTCTGTAGTAATTCACAATCAATGAATGTGTTTGAATATAAAATCATCTATGAGGTGTGAATGCAGACTGGAGCAGCCTTGCTGCCTTTCCTGGTAGTTGCGAATTTTCCTGGTTATAATAATTAGTATTTTCTTTCTATGTATTTTTAGCTTACTTTTTGTACCAGTAAAATAAAATTTGTAGTACCAAACAGGTTTGCAGTAGAGCTTACCCTTCCTTGTAGTGTGCTGTGGAGTTCTCTAGACGCACACAATTGGGTCCAAGTATGATTATTGTGATTAAAGTTGTGTGGTTTTGCAGTCTCATAGCTTATTTTTAAGACACAACCCAGAAATAACTTGCTTTATGTCCATAGCTCAGCATTGTATTAGTTTTGCTCCTGAAAGCTTGTGGCATTCAGCATCTCTGGAAGGTAGCTTTTGGAACTTTTTCCATCTAAAATAGGAGGATCAAAATCTTGATTCTCCTGTTTTAGATGGAACTGAGAGAACTCAGCCTTACAAACTTTTACTTTGCAAATTCTGTTTCACTGTGTTTCCCAAGAGGAGATAGATACTTTTGTTTTAAAGTAGATGGCCTATAAAAAGATGTAACAGTGAAAGGAGAGAGAAAAAAATCTTTCCCGTTCCAAAAAATCATTGATGACATTTTGCTGACAACTTCATGTAGTGTATTTCATAAACAGCTGCAAAATTATTTTCAGTCTCTATGTTCGCTTGGGAAGAACCCAGGAGGAGAAAACAGGCTGAGGAGAAATATGACTGTTACCTATAAGTACAATAGAAGGATAAAGGCTTTAAAAAGGGAAGGAAAGGAAGAAGGCTGATTGCAAAGGGTGGTCCAAGGACAAGAACAAGTACATTTAAACTGGCTGTGGATAACAGATTGTTGGAAAACAGAAATTCTTTTGACCACCAGCAGCGAGGTCTTCAAAGAGTTTTTCTACTGGGAGCAAAACTTTTAATAGTGTATCCAGAGCCCTATATTTGTAAAGGTTGTATTACCTTTATATTTAATATGGTGGTTTGTTTTCTTCCTGTGACACAGAACCTGATGTGGCTTCAAGTGATGCCACCAATATGCAATGCAGCATTGAGCGAGATGGGAACAGCTACGTGATCAATGGCAAGAAGTGGTGGAGCAGTGGTAAGTGTGGAAACCTAAATAAGAATGGCTAAGGTAGAATGTTTTCCAAGAACTATTAAAACAAAAGTTAGTGTGCTCCATTTCTGAGATGAAAATTTGTCTTCTCCTGAGTAAAGGCAATAGAATGTAAAGCAGCAGAAGGAGCTGAATTGAGCTTTTGTTCTATGAACTGAATTCCAAGATTCAAATCCAGTTTGGGGATTTGGGCCCTTTTTGGAACCTCTGAATTTTGTTCACAGAGTGAATGCTGCTATTTTCTTTAAACATTACCTCTCTATATCAGTTAAATTACATATTTATGGCTTTGTTTTCATGAAGCTGTCGTTGGCAGCTTGTGCGAGAGGCTTGAGAGTACCATATAGCTACAGTAAAACATGGCTGCTTTTAAAGTAGCCTGTGGTGCAGTTGGACTGACTATTAAAGGAGATTTCCTTATGTTATAATTCCCAGTAAAATCAATGCATTGTACTGTAAGTGGCAACTGTCCCTGATATTGTAGTACTGTTACTTTTTTTGCCAAAACATGTCACAGCAACTTGAAAGTCATCATTCCCTGGGAATTTGGAATCCAAGTAAATAAACCAAGTTGTTGAACTGGAATGTTTCATTTATGTACACGATTATGACAGCTAGCTGCTGCTACATGCTTGTGCAATACTTGGAGTCACCAGAAGATAGATCTCTCTCTCTGTTCTACTCCTGTAAAACTGGCAGCAAAAAGAGGCATGGAATCTTGTCTCCTGACCTAAGAGTGTTGCTTAACTGCTGGCTTTTTAGCCTTTGCTCTGGGTCACTGTCTCCCAGCTATGCAATGCAGTCTCTGAGGAAGTAATTGAGAAAGTTTTAGGGGGTCACACACAAAATAATATTCATAAAACAAGAAAGCTTTAGGGGGTCACACACACAAAATAATATTATGTGAATTATAAAAAGGAGAGTAAATATAAGACAGCATTATTTGATTTGTCTTATTTTTAATAAATACAAAGAGTGCAGTCAAATTTGCATAAAGACAGATACATAAAAGGCACTGCAATCCCAAGAAGTTTGAGAAACATGTTAATTTGGCTCTGTATTATTCTCTCTTTCTGCCTGGCTGGGAAGGTATTTTTTTGTTGTTGTTGGTTTTGGTTTTGGTTGGGGTTTTTTGACTTTTGGGACATTAAAACCTTGGATGTGTGGGAATCTCAGAAGCCTGGAAGTCTGGTCAGAATGTCCCTCTGTATTTGTGAAGGCAAGTCATAAATCAGACATGCAAGGAGTCAGTTGCTTCATGGAAGAAGTGAGGTTTCTTATTATGCTCTGCATGTGTATAGCAAATCCAGTATGGCTTAAATAGGTCAGATTTATGGTGTATGTGCAGAAAACCTGTCAGGCACTTCTGACTTATCTGTTCACGCCCTAGTATTTCTCAAAACATTCTGAGCAGACATTCTGTAAGCTTTTGTAATCCAAACAGTGAGAAGAGGCTCGTGTCTTGTTTATGCTACTGTTGTTTCTTTCTGTCATTTTAGAGCTTTTTGTTCCAGTTCATAATTGTGTAACTAGGAACAGTATCTAAAAATGAGAGATTCTTGCTGGCTTTTCTAATCTGTAGATGAGACATTTTGTCAGTGCCCACAGGATGTTTGAAGACAAGGACAGAATGCTGTAACGCCACTTCTTCATTTTGAAAGCTAAGCTAGCTTGCCAGTATGTTTGAAATGCTTCCAATGACTCATGGAAAACTGCTGTTTTCCTGGAGCCCCTGCCAACACTGTGGCAGAGGAAGGCCTTGGTACTTCTCTTTGTAAAAATTGTAAATCCATGAGCTCCATATGGAATGGGAAGCTCTCTCTTTTGTCAAGCAAGGCCTCTCCCATTTGCTGGTTGGTAAATGTCTATGATGAGAGATGTCAGTATCTACTAAAACAAAAAAATAAAGATAAGAAAAAACAAAAGCCAGTGTACTTTTTCTATTCTTAGATTTTATTATATCTTCATATATTTTAGCAGATGCAGTTATTGCAGTTCTTGATTAATTTTAGCAATTCTAAATAAAAAATCCAGGCCTTGTATCTGATGATTACCTGAAATTTTTATTACATTTATAAAAATCTAGAGTATGCCAGCCACCTTTCAAGCACTAGTTGAAGCTTAGGGTGAGTAGAAAAGAAGAGATGAAAGAACATTTTTCTGTAGTTATAGAAAAGGAGTTGCTGGAGTGTTTTTGTGGAGGATGTTGTTGCTGGTATATATTTGTAGAAACATAGAGAATGGCTTTTCCCCCCTCTTTCTCCCTCTCAATTCTCAGCCATAAGCTTATGCTTCATTTCATTCTGCGAGGTTATTTATGGAATGATAGTTGAGAAATGGAGCTGAACTGTTAGGCAAATGTTCTAAAGTTTTATAAAATAGTTGGAGGAACACAAGATTATTAACTTCTGGTACAAAGATTCCTGTTGTTTGATTGGTGATGTTTTTTTTCTGTTTTAATCACATACTTAGATGTGTACAGGTTGTTCATTACATAGTTGCTTAATTGCCCAGTGCTGTGACACTTGGAAATTTAAATCTTGGGGGTGTTTTTAGGTGTTTGGGTTTTGTTGTGGTGCTTTTTTTTTTTTGAGTTCTTTGATGTTGTTGTTTAGTAAATATCTTGGGTTGTTTCTAGGGGTTTCAGTATTCAGTTCTTGCTTGATTCCAATAAACATGTTCCACTTTAAAGTGCTTTGTGATGTCTTGGCAGGTTCAGAAATTCATCTGAAAGCTGACTTGCAGAGAAACAGCTCTAGAAGCAATACCCCCTGGAATTAGTAAACCATTCCCTTGGTTATGTAAGATGATGGAAGCAATGGAGGGCCTATATAGTGAAACTGATTGTTTCTTCAGTAGGGTCTTCATAATTCATAGAAATTTCTTCAGGTCTTCCATTCTGCCTCTGCCTTCTCCAGTACCCGTAATTTTTTGCAATTTTCATGATGTGCATTTTGAAGGAGGCACCCAGGAAGGCGTAGAGGAGGGGGTTGAGGCAGGCATGGAACAGAGCGATGCTCTTGGTGACCTGGAGTGCCACATCCATGGTTTTACTGGCCTGGCAGTCTGTCACCAACATGTAGATGATGTCTATGGCTCGCCACAGCTTCACAATGTTGTAGGGTAGCTGGGTGACAATGAAAGTAGCCACTACTGCCAGCAGCACCTTGAAAGGCCTGGACTTCTTAACATTTGCAGACCTAAAGATTGCCCGAGCAGTAGCAGAATAGCAGATCAGCATTACTAGGAAAGGAAGAAGGAATTCCAGGATAATTTCCAGGATTTGAATGGTTGATTTCAAGAGTGTTTCCATGTTCATTGGAAATATGGGAAGGCATTCGTTGCTCTCGTTGTGTTTCTTGACTTGATTAAATATCAGCTCTGGGATACTGAGGAAAGTGGCAGCCAGCCAGACACAGAGGCAGGTAACACTGCAGTGTTTGCCCACTCTTCTGTGGCCCTGGGATTCAGAAGTGGCCCTGTACCTATCCACGCTGATACAGGCCAGGAACAGCATGCTGGAGCTGAAATTCATGGTGTACAGAGAAGAAGAGAGCTTGCACATGGGGTTTCCAAGTTCCCATCCCTGCACTGCATTTGCAGCCCAGAAGGGGAGGGTGAAGAGCAGGAGCAGATCAGCGATGGCGAGGTGCATGATGTACACGTCCGTCTTGGTCTTGGGTTTCTTGCAGTAGGCATAAATTGCAACCACTAGTGAGTTTCCAGCCACCCCAATTGTGAAAGCCAATGCGTAGAACACTGGGAGGAATAATTTTCTGAAATTTCTCACATCACCTTTTTCACAGAGAAGCTCATAGGTATTGTAATCTATAAGAGGGTTGAGGTCATCCTCCTCATCCTCAATCCAGTAATCTGTTGAGTTATTCATGTCTCAGACCGTGGCAAAGCTACAAGACACAAAAAAGTGGGGAGAAGGGAGAACCAAAGGAATAATATTGGGTTTAAGTTCTAAAATTTCTGTTGAAGCCTAAAACCCTTCCTCAGGGCTGCTTATACATCTCAAATTTAAGGAACTTGGATATTCAGAATACATTTGTGCATAATCAAAGTGAAGCTAGACAGTAACAGAGGCAGAGCAGACCATCTCAAGTTCTCACATGAAATAGGGTAACTGAGGTTATCAGTGTATGATTCAATTGAAATGCTTTCCTTACCCTTAGCATTTGAGGGTGTATAATGCCTGTATAATCAACCTGCTTTGACTGTGTTATGTTTGACAAAATTCCATTGCACATAACTCTTTCTGTACCTTTATGGGGTTGGAATTACACCAACCCCTCTCCAGCCTCTGCAAAGCAAAGCAATACCAGCTGAAGGCTGTAAGTGCTGCTGCAATCGGGTGTATAAGGAATATGAGCTGATTAGAGCTGAGGCAAGCAGCTATCTGCTGTCATAAATTCTGACAAATTTTGGATATGAGTCTAGTACAGGGAGAGTGTTTTTGTTTGTTTCTCAGGTATGCTGTATGTGCCCATTACAAAAAGTACAGCAAGGAGTCTGTTGCTGAACAGCAGCAGAACAAGCTTAATTTAGTCTCTATCCCACACAGCAAGCCATGCCCTCATGGAATTTCTTACAGGAGCAGATTGCTGTGGGTACACTGCATCTTACAGCTGGAGCTTCTCAGGATGTTATGACAGAAAGGAATTTTATTTACAAATATACAAACTACCCACAAGTACCCAAACAGCTCAGAAGCTGTTGGTTTTTGAAGTATGATCTCATGATGGATTTACTCTGTAAATACTGAGGCTGGCTTCTTACTGCCAGCTTAGGGTTGAAGTTTAAGCATTTGTATCTTCAGATTAAGTCTTAAGCAAGTTTGTGTCGTGCATTATTTTCTTCTTTTCCTGTAACTGTGTTCATTGACTAGTATGCTGAAATTCTGTCTGTTGTAAAATACAGTCCTGCAGTACCCTGTTTCCTTGGAATAAATGGGACTAAGGTTTCTTAGCAGCAGTAGCAAAAATCAGCTGAGAATGAAAAACATGTTCTCCTTTTGGCATCATAGCAGTGTTTAGAATTTGAGGTCAATGTTGCTGAAAGCAGATTGTTATCTGATATTCTGTCCCAGAGCTACAATTTGGCTCTTTCAAGCCTAAAAGAAAAATGCAAATATCATTTCTGTTTCTTAGACAGTTGTTTAAATGAATGTTTAAATGAAATTTAAATGAATATTTAAACTCCTGAAGTTTTTTTAATGTATCTGTCTACTAGAAAAAAATAAGTTACTGATTGATCTCATAAAAAGGGATGCAAACCAATTAAATAGAGAGAAATGGAGGAATGAATTCTTTTTTGTTTGATTTTTTTCAGTGATTCTCTTAGCCAGAGTTTTAAAGTGTATTAGTTTAATATTAACTATTGGTTTGGCTCCATCTTTAATGACTTTGAAATGTTAACAGAATAGTATAAAACACTTCCCATCAAACTTTAAAAAAGGATTACTCCTTTTTAAGTCTTGCAATTTCTTCTTTATTGTTATCTTTATTGTCATCTTTAATGAGATGTGCAGAATGGAAAAGTACAGTCACTCTACTTAATACTTTGGCAAAGGGATGTCTGTTCCATGCCTAACAAGCTGTGTTAGCAGGATTTTCCAGCAGCAGTAATCTTTTGCAGCTTTTTTGTGCTTTAAGGAAAGATTTAGTTATCAGCAGCAAAATAACCTTTATTAATTTTTTTAGTAAAAGAGAAATTGCAGCAAGAACAGTTTAATCCACTTAGCTGAGATTTGAGGAAAATTAGAAGTTAAATGAAAATATTTTTCTTGTGGTCTTAAAACACTTAATACAGAACCCATCAAGGAATACTTAATCAAATTGTATCACTGGCAAATTTACTTGGAAGCAAACCAGTAAACATTTCAGGGCAAACTTTAAAAGTCTGTGTATGACAAAGCGGTTTGGCTGCGACTCTGTGCTCCGCTGCCTAATAAGATTTGCCTGCCCTGAGTTCATGACAGAAACAAAGTTGTCTAGAATGCTACATTGACATTTCTCCCTTAAAAGCACAGCTATGTTTTGGCTCCCCTGCCTGCTCACGTTTGTCTTTCCTGGTGGTGCTGTCTCCCATTGCAAGCAGCCAAGCAGTCCCGTGGGAGTCGGGCACTGAAGAGTGGTGGGAAGGCTTAGTTTAGTCTCCATGCCACACAGGGAGCCATGCCCACGGGGAATTGCTTACAGGAGCAGATTGCTGTGGGCACACTGCTTGTTCCAGCTGGAGCTTCTCAGAGTGATATGACAGAAAGGAATTTTATCATCTGCAAACTGCCCACAAGCACCCGAACACCTCAGAAGCTGCTGGTTTTTCAAGTAGCTTTCTGTTATACTAATAAATATATTAAATCTGCAACAGCATGCTTTCTTGCAGAATTGTTTCAGCCTTCCAGTCAGATAAAAATTCAGTGTTTCTGTGTATTTAAACTTCATGTAGGATTGTATGAATGATGGTGAATTAGGTTAATATCGCTAGTTTTAACAGACAGATTTTTTTTCCTCTGATAAATTAAGCAGTATTCTGTCCTGCTACTGAGCAAATGTAATTTTGATACTGGAAAGGAGATGTGCCTTAGTGAAATGATATATCTCTGTAAAGCAAACTTAACTAAGAGTTAATGTATGCAAAGAAAATATCCAATATACAGAGCAGTAAGAATTAAAACAAAACTAACCTTTTGTCAGCAGATGAGTAGCAGGTACTGCAGCTGAGATGTGCCTCAGTGAAGTGATCTGAATTGCTCTGACACATTGCATTTTGTCTTCAAACACCACACCCTCATGTGGAAGTCCGTTGCACTTTCATTTTGACTTGACAGTTAAAAAAAACTTTTAAAAATTGTGCTTTCCTAGAGACTCTTCTTGTGTTGAACACGTACACTTCCTACATTCCTTCCTGTTCCAACAAACTGTGACTGCTCTTTGGAAGGTCAGGACGCTCTCACTGCTTCTCTTTGTTTGTGGTTTTATTCCTGGAAGTCCAAATGTTTAATGCATCATCGAGAGGTTTTTATCAAACAACACATTAAAAAGGTGAAAAGGATGAAAAGGAGGTGCATCTGGGGCTGAGTTACTGGCCCAGACACCACAGGAAGTCACTCCATTCTTTCCTCAGGGCAGTACTGCTCTTTTGATGGCTGATTGTGTAGGGTTTAAAGCGATCCTTACATCCCCTCCTTACATGACTTTTAGAGGGGATTCAATAGAAAGATGAGTTGGTTTTTGTGAGGTGGGGAAAGGGGTTCTTTCAGTGTGTGAAACCAGAAAGATGCTAAGGAAAATATGTGAATTGTCAACCAGAGTACAAGCAGATATTCCTGCATCCTGGGGGAGAGTTCTCAGGGGCTTGAATGTTGCCAATCAATCTCATAATCAAATTAATGACCTGTTTGAATTATCCTGGATCAGATAACAATCTAATGAGCTTCAGTAAATGCAATATTGAAGTCCAGCAATACAGAGAGATGTTAAGGAGACCAGAGGTCAGATTTTGGGGATTTTTTGCATGCTGGTGCACCTGCCATGACTGAATAAACCTTCTGTCTGTGCTTCAATTATTTTAAAATTTGTGAAAGGAAAAATTCTTAAAAATGGGCAGCTAAGAATGTAATGGGCAGATGTTTTCCACATGCTATATATTGTTTCAGAATGACAAAGTAAAATGGGCTGGGAGAGGAATTGCAGCCTGGAGGAAGAGTGCCACAATATTTGTGCATATTTCTGCAATGTTTTCATCTTGAGTTATCACAGTACTTCAGTGGTGCTCTTCACAGTGGCAGAAAAGAGACTTGGGCTCCTTCCCAGCCATCTCCTCACAGGTCATGTCATGGCTTTGAGGCCTGAGCTCTGTCTCTTTAAAAAACAAATGAGATTTTCCGTTCTCAATAGGCTTTGTCTCAATAGGGTCTCCAACAAGACTGAATAATCAGGCTAGAGCTGAGAGTGCTCCCAGGGAATTGTGTGTTGCCTGCAGAAGTGCCCAAGAGATTCTGTGGGCAGGCTGTAGGAAGGCAGTGAATCCTGCCTTGCTTATTGCAGTTGCTCGGCTCTTTGTAACCTTTCAGGGGTGCAGGGAGGACACATCCCTCCAGTCAGAGTAAAGAAATAATATTGTCATGTGTGTATTTCAGTAGAGTCAAAAATTACAAAAATTAGTAAGTAAGAGTGAAGACAAAATAGATTTTAAGTAAAAACACTGGTGGCTGTGTGAAAGTGGCATGAAGGCAAGGAAAAAAATATTCCTAAGCTGAGCAGCTCTCTCACTGGCACCACCAGAGCTTGTGAGCTCCAGCAGCCACATTCAGTGGCAGGACTGCAAAGCCCTTGAGCTGCACAGCCCCAGCATTGCCTGTTTGCTTGCAGCTACAGCTGTAGGCTTTGCCCTTCATGAACCAGCTGCCTGCACTGTTATCTGGAGAAGATGAGATAAAACTGTGGAATACAGCGTGCTGGTGGAGAGAAATTACTGCAGGCTCTTGGTGGGATGTGCCTGTGTGTGTCCCTTTTCTCCATCAGGAGACTCCCACATTCCAACCATCAGTACCATGCTGCCATCCACATCCTTGTAGGACCAACATCTGGAGGGTGTTTGTCCCACAAGACCAGTTTCTTCTTGTAGGAGAGTCCAGAACCCTGGAAGAACAGGAAGCTGACAGGTCTGTAAGTCACCACAGACCCCTGACCTTTAGCAGAGAGAAGTAACCTGCTGGGCTGAGGGGTGCAGCAGCCAATGTGGCAAAAACCATAGGTATTCAGCATTCAGGCAGTAGCTCATCTGGCCTTCGCCATCTTAGACAGGAGATTGAACACTGAAAAACAAATAGATTGTAAGAATTGAAGTGCTACTGGCTTCTAAGAACAGACTTCATGGCAGATTCCTCAAGTACAGGTAGTACTCAAAGGTTGCCACATTTAGTAGTCTCTCCACCAGAAAGAACCTCTATAAGTTGATTGTGTGAAGATCAGTAAACTTAAGCATGTTATATCCCTGATAGCAAAGATTAGGCTTCTAATGGGATTGTGATCAACACTCTAAGCACATTTTAAAATACTATCTTTGCCTCACTATGTGAATGAGTGCCATGAAGAGTTAAAAAGTATGTTAGTTAAACCAAAGATGTTTGCCAGTTTAGCAGCATTGTGGTCTAAAAGTTTTGGTTTGTGCAGTCATATACATTGAAAACTTTATTGAAAGCTCATCAATATGGAAATATGGTTAAAATTGACCACTTGAAACATCTAGTGTTTCTTCAATTGTGAGCTTTCTTGCAAAGCTACTTCTAACTCCTACCAAAATAACAGGCTTCTCTCACTCTTGCCCTCCATCCTCCAGCAACATCTCTGAATTCTGTAAATGAGGTGAAAATGTCATTTACAAAAGAGATGTTTATTCCATCCAGGCTGTTTGCATTCCCTCCAAAGCACTGGAGTTTTTCAGAGTCTTGCATTAGAACTTTTTTTCTGGGTCTTTTATGGGTCGAAGTGACATAAAATTTATTTTAGTTTTTCAGGACTTCAGACTCTAAGGAGTGGAAGGGCCAGGAATCTGCCATCCTTTGCTGTGCTTAGATAGGAGATTGGAGAGTATTCATTTGCCTTCCAGAAATTGTACAAATGATTTAGAACATCTAACCAGATGTCCAGCTCTTAGTGAACTCCTCACTGAGTTCAACATGAAAGCTTCTTCTGAGGTTTTGTGAGTTTTTTGGGTGTTTTTTTCATGGTTAAATGATTAAATGACATGGTTAAATTTGCCCTTTGTTTTGAAGCAGGGATGTGACTTGAGGATTATTTATAAAACAGTTTTTCAGGCGTTTCCAGAAGGTCAAAACATATTTTGTTGTAAACCTCACTTGAACACAGATCTGTTTTAGAAAATAGCACTTGTGCAATTCTTTACCTTCTGTGGAAAAGGAGAAGAGTCAAATACCCCTTGTGCAGGGGTGACATTTCCCTGTGCAGGGTAGTACCCTGCAAAGTACATGTTGGGTCATTTGGGGCTGATCAGCTGCTTTTGGTTGCAGTTGCCCAAATGAGCCAAATGTTTGGGATCCGGTCTGGTAATTTTTTTTTGCCAAGTTGATTTATGCCTCTGGCAAAGCTTTTCACTGGAATTTTTAGCTTGTTGGCATTGTACAGCTTGTGGGCCACTCTTTAAGCCCTCTCTGGAAATAATGTCTGAATACCATATTGCAGAAGAGGAAAGTAAACATCTGGCAGTCTGGCCCTCCAAACAGGCAGTGTTTATCACCATTAAATAAATCTCTCTCCCACTTCCTGGCCATCAAAGTGGCTGCTTGTAGGAGGAAGTGGCTCAGCTGAAAGCCAGGTGGTTGTATTGTCCAGACCAGAGTCTCCCAAGCCTTGTAAGAACAGCTGCCAGAGAAGTCATGAGAAGTATTTGCTTCTAACCTCAGAACAAAGCCAAGCTGCCACAGATCAAGCCTTGAATTGCATCTCTACAAAGCTTGTCATCTGCACTAAGAAATTACTGATTGCTACACCCATTGGGTATTTTCCCTAGCTGTAGTGTATGTGGGAGGCTTTGAAAGGAATGAGAGCATGCTTTGGTACTAAGAAACCTTTAAAGAAAAAGACAGGGAGGATTAAGGATCATAGAAATGTTATTTTAATCAATAGTAGAATCTTCTTCAGGACTAGTACATTAAAGTGCTGTCTTTATGCTACAGAGGCTTAATAAACATGTGCATAAAAAGAAACATCTCAAATAATGTTATTGATGACTTAAAATCCTAGCAGGCTATTTTCAGGTGACAATTTTCACTCAGATCTGTCTTCAAAGTGCAATCTAAAATCATTTGCGTAAAGGGGGAGAATCCTGCATTCCAGAAAAGTTATGCTCAAGCAGTAGCAAAGTTATCATGGTAACCCTTTGATAGCCTTATCTGCATTATTTGGTTATAATGTGGTTGGTGTTTCATTCCCACATAGACCCTCCAGTCTTTATGGGTTGAAGAAGTTTTTTAGAAGTTTTACTTTTGAAACGGCAGCATGTCACCTTGATAGATGGGCTGTTGTATCACACTTATTTGCTCAGCAGTAATGGAGACTGAATCACATCCCAGTAATCAGATTCCATTTCAAGTACCTTCTTGTTCCCTTTTCATAGGAATAGGTGATTAGGAATCATAGGAATAGGACCTGGAGGGTTTGGATATTTGGCTTTTCATGTTCCCCTTCCCACAAGTCAGCTCCTTTTACATGTTAACTACTAATGTGTATTTTGTTCTGATGTGCTATTCAGAATATAAACACAGGGGTAGATTGCATTTCCTGCCTCACAAAAGGAAGGCAGTAGGGCTTCTTGTTATGAAACTTAATTTGATTCTACATTGAAATTTTATACTAAAACCAATTTTTGTGTTTGCCACTTTTTTTAAGGTGCTGGGAACCCAAATTGCAAAGTTGCAATTGTAATGGGCAAAACCAAAAACTCATCAGCATCCAGGTAAGAATTCCTAGGAGACTCAGAATCCCCTAAAACTTGTTCCCTGGAGGTGTTGCTGCTTGCAAAAATGTTAAGTGAAATGCCATTAGTTGCCTTGACCAGTTGGCTTGCTCCTGAATTAGAAAGATGTTTTAAACCTCAGCACCTATCTCTTGTAGCCTGAGTTCCTGTTTTGCTGTCAGATGCTGTTGACTGAGTCCTCCCAACCTTTCCACTGTTACCATCTTTCATTGGCATGCTTCCCACCTCTCTCCATTGCACCAGCAATGCACCAGTGTTTGTGCAGCTGTGTGATGAACTGGATCAGGAAATTCTGGGGGCTTCACCAGCTTTATCTTGGTCACATACGTTTTAGTCTGCATCTGTTGTTTAGTCTGCATCAACAACTAACAACTCTGGCTTACAATTTATTTTCTAAGTGTAGTGTATAAAACAATTAACACCAGGAAGAATTAAATAATAATGCTTATATAATAAAATCAAAACTTTTCAGAGCTTTCCTGATCAGAATGGGCACAAGCGGCACATCAGAGACCTGAAGTTACTGATTAAGTTTTCCACAAAGTTATCTGTAGATACAGAAAGTTAAATCTGAAACATGCAGTGTTGGTAAGGTGATGCTGTGAAAGCAGAGAGCATTGCACATCTTAAATCAGATATACTCATTTTATTCCTGTATGTGTAAATACAATCCTTACCTCTTCTTCTTTGACACAAACACATTCAACTCGTTACCAAACTAGAATTGCAAGCTTTTGCAAAAATTTATACAAGTAATGAATGAAATGCTCCATGTCTGGTGTATTAATATCACACAGCTTGTAATGCAAAAGAATTGTGACATTTATATCTAAGATGGATTTTAGCCCAAATTCCATGGATAATCTGAAGTTTTTAGGTTTGGCTAGGTTCCACCAAGAAGCAATCAGTAACTTGCACACAGCACCCAGGAAGGTTTGCCTGGAAGTTATACAGACAGTGGCATCTGTTGAGCTCTTAGAAGCTGAAGAGAATTTAATGGAGGGGATCATGTGACACTCCACTTGCTAGAACTGGAGACTGAATTTAAAGACCTGGGACACCACCTCCAGTTCTGTGTGACTAAAACCTAGATATTCTGAAGGAATGTAAACATGGGGATGGATTTCTCGTTCCTAAGCTAGTAGGCAAGCCAAGATGATGATTCTGATAAAGTGATTTTGAGAACAAAACAGAAAGGTAGAAGGGGAGAAACTGATTGGGTGATACAGAACTGTGTGCATAGAAGTGACAGCAGCAGCAGCAGGAGTTTCTCAGTCATGGTGCCTTGGATGTCACTAATACGTTTTCACTTGTTGACTGGTGGGTCAAGAAGGGTTGAAGCCACACTGTGTGGGCAAAACGGTGCAGGTGGTACAGATAAATCTCAGCACTGGCTTTATGCAAGTCCTAATTTAAGGATGGAAAATAAAAAAAGCAGAAGGGGCAGATAGAAGGGAGGCTCAGAGGTAACTATGCTTTTTGTCTTGATCAGGTACAAGCAGCACAGTATGGTTATTGTTCCCATGGACACCCCAGGGCTGAAGCTGATAAGACCTCTCTCAGTGTTTGGCTACATGGGTAGGTGATCATATTTATCAGCTATATGTGTTTTAATTTATTAGCAGGCTCAGAAGCTGCAGTTATACTAATAAATATTGTGTATTAAATAAATCAGTGAAATGGATATATAGAAGAAGGGTTAGGAACTGGAGGCCTCCTTCATTTTATCCTCCTTCATTTTACTCTGCTGTTGTGTTTTCTGTCTTTGTAGATGAGATCCATGGAGGACATTTTGAGATACACTTCAATGATGTGCGAGTACCTGTCTCCAATATAATACTGGGTGAGTTTTAGCACTGATTTATTTTTAATACATACAACAATGAACCAAGTTTTATGAGACAGTTTTTTGTGTCATGAATCACCATAAGTTATTTTAAAAAGCTCTGGTCAGTTGAGGGAGCCCACTCTTCCTTTAGCAGCCTTCCTGCTGTTTGAACCTTATTTAGAGCAGAAGGAAGCAGGGCAGCTCTGGCTGTCATGCAAGTATCATTGCCTTGAGGTAGAGCAAAGCAAAGCCTTTAAGTGCTGTTTTTCCCCCAAAACCAGCTCTTGCAGACTTTACAGACTTTTAGAAAGAATGTTGTGCTGCACTCCATGGCCGGTACTTGGCAGAACTGAAAAAGAAATAACAAGCAGGCCACCAGTGTGTTCCCCTGCAGGGAGAACTCTGCTCTCTCACTTAGTGGAGATGCTGATTTCTTCTATTTCCCCTCTGCTTCTATTATTTTGCTATGGGGTCACTTCTGCTTGGAGCCTTGGACCCTTCCAGGAGGCAGTTTGCAGAGCCTGTTTTTCTTTCCAACCAGGTGAGGGCAGGGGGTTTGAGATCGCCCAAGGCCGCCTGGGGCCGGGCCGGATCCATCACTGCATGCGGTCACTGGGGGCGGCCGAGGCCGCTCTGGAGATCCTGTGCCAGCGTGCGGCTCAGCGCCAGACCTTCGGCAAGAAACTCTATCAGCACGTAAGCACCTTCCCTCTCTGGCCCTGGCACACACGCCACACACTGACCTTAGTTCTGCCCAGCACAGCCTTGTGGCTCTGATAATGGACATGGCAGCAACTGTGCCCTAACCTTGAATTCTTATTCATAAACCTTTGGGTGGCAAAGGGAAAAAAAAACAAACCCCATTGCAAGGATCACATTTTTCACTATGATCTACAGGATCTTTTTCTTTTTTTTTTCCTCTTTGCAATATGCAATGAATTAGATACCTTTTGCTGGATTTGAATGTGGATTTTTTCACTGTGTGTTCTCTGCTTTTCTTGATCAATTTGGACAGGTATTTTTTCAGGCAAGCAATTTATGCTTCTGTTACAATCTGAGTTCACCATTTTTGTGTATCCATTCTGTCACCTGGCTGTCTCCATTCAGAACCACTGGAGACACTTAGGGGTCTAAATTTCACTAAAAATGTTACTTCTTTGATCAAATATTTGTAGCTGCTTATGAAAGTACAGACCACATCAAGGGAAGATTGGAGATCCTTGCACTTATCTTGCTCAGGATTGAAATACTTTTTCATGAGCAAGAGCTTGCTAAAATAATGTTAGTCTGCTTTCTATAAGAACCATCAGAGTTTGGTAGTTGGCCTGTCATATTTCAAGCGTTCCTTAATCTTTCCCAACAGCTAGGATAGCTTTATTGTAAAAAAACAAGTAAAAGTAATGGAAAGAAGAAATTGAATTAGCATCTGGCCCAGATTGTAGCAAATTGTTTGTGCAGATCCAGAGGGAGCAACTTTACATATCTGTATTTCCAGTCATATCATTTCCCAACTTCCCTTCACCACCATAACCTAGGATGAGTAAGAGGTGCATGAGGCACGCTCTGGCTCTCAGAAGCTGGCTGAAGTAACAGTGATGTTTGATGAAGCCACAGGCCTCACCTGGAGGCAGCTGCTGAGCCCATGCAGGTCCTTAGCCATCCAGTGAGGATGGCTAAGACAAGGTGAGGCTGGTGGCTTCCCTGAGTACCAGCGTGCCTGCCCCCCCCAGGCCATCATTTATGACCCCAGGAGCTGTTGACTGAGGAGAACTGAACACCCCATCTAGGTTCAGATCACCTTTGCTGGGACCGGCCAAGCTGAGCTTCCAGACTGCACTGAAGCACGTGCTGCACATTTGCTTTTGTGTCCTACAAAATCCACAGCCCTAGAAGTGGAGGCTGGGTCAGGCTCCAAACAGTTTTTGCACTGACAAACATCAAAAATATTTGTTTCTCCTGTGGTATGTTGGCTGCAGGGGGGAATTAGCTAAGAAGAGCAGGGAAGGGCTGCCAAGATCATAACTTCATTTTGGATCCAGACAGTTACTAATTTATCATCAGTCAGAGGCAGCAGGCACCACCCTGCAGCTGTTGGCCTCTGTGTCATGCACCACACAGCACCAGTTTAAGCAAAACAAGGAATTCCTCTCCCCTGTCACCCCCTTATTTCTATACACTTGGGCTTATCATATGGAGAGAAGGCTGTGAGGGGTGGTAAGAGGAAGGAAAAAGCAGGCATGGAAGAGCTTCTGGAAAATGGCCAGCACACAGTGGGGTCTGATCACGTGCCAGAATCCACTGGTTTTCCCTTTTCTTGTTTCCTGGCAGAGCAATTCTTTTCCTGTTAGTCAAGTGTTTTCTTTATTATGCCTCATCTTAGATATGCTTTAATTTGCTCACAAGTGGCTGTAGGTTGGCTGAATGTGCACATGCTGAGGAAGAGGGGCTCAGAGGCATTAACTGATGTCCTGGTGTTGCCTTTGGGATCTGCAGGAAGTTGTTGCCCACTGGATTGCGGAATGCCGCCTTAGCATAGAACAGGCTCGCCTGCTCACGCTGCAAACAGCCCGCAAGATCGACATGCTGGGCAACAGAAGAGCAAGGAGAGAGGTAAATTTTATTTTTGGATGCAATGCCTGTGCATTCAGCTGGTTAAAAGACAAGGTAAAACATATTGTTAAACACTCTTATTCTAAGTGTAGAGTATAAATCCATGTTGAAAATAGCCTTAAGATATGCTTTTAATTGCCAGAAGATTGGGGAGTTAGTCAGAAGTGGAGATGAATCTGTTCAAGCATTGCTTGCTTGTCTCAACACAGTAAGATAGTTTGGAGTGACTGGAAACAGCTTTGCCATCCCCTGGGAACAGCAGAGCTCTCATCCTACCCCAAGGGGAAGGAATGCACTGAGAGATACAAATATTCAATAGAAGTGTTAGGTAAATATTTTCACTGGCTTATAAAACTGTTACTGCTAATGTGAGTTCTTCTAACCACAGGTAGCCATGACCAAAGTGGTTGTTCCACGAGCTGTACTGAAAGTGATTGACTGTGCAGTTCAAGTGTGTGGTGGAGCTGGAGTTTCTCAGGATTTTCCTTTGGCGTTCATGTGAGTAAAAGGAGATTGCCTGTAGATTCTAAGCATTTCTTTTATAATAATTTATAACACCAGTACATGCTGTTTCACCTCAGCATGAAGTAACAGTGTATGTCCCTTTAAGCTACAAAATTTAAACCAATTGTTTTTATAGTGCAATTAGCCTTACAAAAAATAAAAGCTGGCACTGGGCCTAAAATAGTTCTTATCAGCAGTAAAGAGGATGTGCTTCTAAAACTTACTGTTATCTCTTATGGCCTTGGGGAGAAGCGAAACTTCTGAATTCCCAGCCCACCCACCTCAATCGTGCCAGGAAGATTTTGCTGCAGCATCTCCCACGTGACAGCACTTTTCAAGCAAGGAGTGTCAAAAGGGCAGCAAAAGCAGTGCTGAGAGCTCCGTGTGGCTGCTGTGGCAGGGCAGGAGGCCAGGCCTAACGCAGCTCTCCCCCCACAGGTTCGCGTCCATACGCACCTTGCGCCTGGCAGACGGGCCCGATGAAGTTCATCTCTCAACCATTGCAAGGTGGGAGCTCCTGGATCAGTCCAAGAAACTCACTGCAAAAATCTAATGTCACATAAAGCCTTCTCTAATGGAGGGAAGATTAAGCAAAAGTTTCAGTGTAATAATGGTATCTAAGATAAAACTGAATGAACACAAAAACTTGATTCTAACTGGGAGCAATTCTCTCACTGTTTTCAATTATTGCACTTAATAATTATGGGCTTGCTTTTAAGAATTTGCAGAACACCAGGCAATAACTAATCTGGGTGTCTTTAGAATACTAAATAAAATCTATTTTCAAACAGGCCTGAAGTGCTTTCTTTGTTCTGAATCAGAGCATTTTATCCTTTTATTGTAGACAAAAGCAGTTTAGAGTCAGAAGTACCACACAATTTAATTTATTGCAAGCTAGGCTAAACTTTTATATTTGTTAAATTGACAAACACTGGAGGTAGTACGTTGCTTTTTCTTTTCCAAAGCTCAGTTACAGTCCAACCCTCTGCTCCCCAGTTCCTGCTCACAGCTGCCTTCCTTGTCACCGAGACTACACTCAGTCCTGCCCCCAGCCCCATTCAAGTGAGGCTCAGGGCAGCACAGAAAGCTGGAGCCTGGAATGATTCCTGGAGTTAGGATAATCACTTCTCAGCTTACACAGGGCTGGTAACTTAAGGGCAGTGAAGTTAAGGACACAAGGGTTTACTGTTTGCATGAACAAACAAACTCCCCCCTCCTGTTGGAGCCTGCAGAGAACACCCTGGGCTTGGCTCAGTCCTCAGGATGAGGCTGTGCCAGTTCCGTCCTTGAGCCCAGAGCCGAGCGCTCGCCTCAGGGTGTCCGGCTACAGCTGCAGTGGTCACTCAGGGTACAGTGGCAGAGTACCTAGAACTAGAAGCATTCCATGAAGTTCCTTCCCTCATGATACTTAAAACCAAGATCATAACCTCTTTGGAGAAAGCAGTAATTCTCATTTACATTTCCATCCACCTTAATTTCCTCTTGCTTCCTGCCAAGAATGTTTTCCAGGAAACCGAGAGTGTCAGCAGGTCAGTGGCTGAAATGCACTGCAACTACAAAACCACCTGCACTACTACATATGGTTCAGGAGTTTTGCTCTAGGCTGTCAAAACCTGCACAAAGTGTTTTTTTAACCAAGAATGCCCAGGATCACATTTAGCCACGTTCCAGTTAGGGTCTTGGACTGCCCTCATTTCTCTCACTTTCAATGAACAACTAGACAAGAATACCACCTTTGTCTCATTAACAAGGCTCTTAATTCCCTTTATTTTAAAATTCTATGTACATATGAATGATCTGTATAATGTACACTCAATATAGAAAGTTTTTATATACTGGATAATGTATAGAACATTTCACAATTACACTAATTTCTTACATAACATGTCAACTTTTTAAGGTTTTTTTGCTGAAGCTTCATCAATTTGGTCAAGCCAGTTATACATACAAATGTCTAATGCTGTTTGATCCGAGGAAGAAGATAATGTTAATGATTAAGGACATGAGTGAACTGGTGCAGGAACAAACCCTTTCAGGTCATGTTCAATGGAAGTGATCACATCAGACTGAGAAATGAAGGGATGCCCTTTTAGTGGGGTCGGTGAGGTCAAAGTTATTTTAGCCCAATTCCTCTAGACTGTAGCTCAACTCCAGTCATGCTAATTCAGAAAATATAAAAACTAGGAAAGTTTGATTCACAGTCTTGTAAACAAATATAAAGGAACAAAATGTGCTTATGTACAACAAGAAAAAATTCTTGTGTACCCATTTCAGCTGATCCACAGAGTGCTTTCTTGTGTTACAGTGTGGAAGTTAGAATCACTGACTTTTCCTAGAAAAAAAAGTCATAGAAAAAAGGAATAACACTGTCATAAACACCTGGCAAGGCAGTAAGTTCACTTCAATGTATTGGAGGAAAGTGCTGTTCCTCATCACTGGCCAGTCTGCCTTTGTCTCTTCCACAAGGATTTCCAGTCCTTAGCTGACATCTCCCACTTCGTTGTCTACCGGGGGTGGTACGTTGGGCATTACAGATGACGTCGTCCCTGCAGTGAGGTAACCAGCAACTCCAGGGCCTTTCAGGGGGAAAACAAATACTGGAGATTAGTTCTCCTTCTACTGGGTGACTGAACAGCTTTATTCCCTCTGGTAACACTCAGATACATCATCTGAGCCAACCAGACACCTTACACAGGAACATTTAAGAGTTTTTGTTTAGATTTTCTAAAATTTAGGAACACTGGAAACTAAGACTTCTTAGTCTACCAAGTGGAATAGCTTGTGGGGACCATTTTTGGGCTTGCTCAGTTTTTTTTTACTCTGATGTGCCAAGTAAGTGAAAAAGGACCCCAACCACCTGCATTACCCATCTCACCTTCCATCGTGGAAGCAACAGTAGAGCAGGGATGGCATTCCTTTGTTAAAGAAAGGCCCTGCCATGGAATTAAAGTCAGTTCACGCATGTGTTCAACTACTGGGCTCCTTGTGTATCTTTTCAGTGTTTTAAAGGTTTTTCCCAGCCTGCATAGTTCCAGGAAGCCCAATGGGCTGCCCCATGAAGAAACAGAACTGCCTAAAGCTTGTCTAGCCAGCATTTTGTGCCTTCAGTTGGAATAAAATGACAGCATTCTTGGGATAACAGAAATTCTACACTGGAGATGCAGGACTCACACCATTACTAAGTTTCTATGTTGATTATAATAGGAGCAATCAGTTTTGCCCTGCAGGCAAAGCCCCTCTCCCTGGAATTAAACCCTGGAATTAAAAATTTAGTCATACTGAAACTTTCAACAAATGCAATAAAAATTTAGGTTGCAGCATGAAGTGTTTTAACAGTAATTTTTATCATATTAGTGACTAGAGAACTGATCACCCACAGAATGTTCCTGCACCAATACAGCGATCAACTTGGTCTCAGACCTGCAGCCTACACTGCCAATATTCAACATACTAAGTTCTGCTGGGTCCTGTACTCTTCCCCTTTAAGCCATTTTCACTGAGTTCTCCCAAATTTACTATTCTTTCCTGCCCCACTCTCCTTTCTCCCACTTCAGCCAGAACATCAGAGCCTGGTTGGTCTCCCTGCAAACAGTCCCACACTAGTACTGCAAGGCAGAGAGCAAAGCAAGCAGTGCCTCTGGCAATAAAAAGCTCTCTGGCTGCAGGAAGGGACCACTCCTTGCCAGCCCATCAGTGGAACCTGCCAAGTGTCACACCCACTGCTACCCATCCTAGTGCAAAAATTCCCCATAGTTATCTCGTGCCTCAAGCTTTTCCATTTTGGAGGAATCCTAACACAGTTCCAAAGCTGAATTCCTGTGTAGCACCAGCAAGTGTCAGTGCAGGTGTCAGTGCTGGGCATTGTACAGCTCTAGGACATGCATCTGTAACTCGGAATGCAGCGAGCGCAGCGTGCGGTCTGCGAGGTGGTATCTACCTGCTTTAGAGAGCTACACAGAAGTTAGCAAGCTGCCTGACACAGCAGATCTAAAGCCCACTTCTCAGGTGAAGGGGACTGCTGCCAGTTAGAAGGGAAGGAGAAGAGACACCTGAGGGAAGAGAAATAAGCAAGGGAAGTTTCAAGGGAAGTGCAAATAGCAAAGCAATTTGAAGCAAGACATAAGGCAGAATACAAGATAAGAGAAGTTAAAAATAAAGCTTGGTTTCCATCTACACTTTGCATTTGTACAGCACCTTCATTCTACATTGGCAAGCACTTAAACATTAGGCGGTTTAAAAGCAGCATGGGCCTTAAGGCCATTGGAAAACTGTATTGCCCCCAGTCTCAAGCCTGACCACATCTGATAAAGTTTCAGTTCTTGGCCAATAATCAATCAGCATTTTCTTCCTACTCCTAAATTTATAGCATTTATGAAATTTAAATTTATAGTATTTATGAAAATACCAAGGAAATTCAATACAAACTGAATCAGTTCCAGTGTTGTCAAACTGGTATTAAACAATACAAAACCAGAAAACCCCTGTTCAGTGCTAAAGCGCTGAGTCCTGTGTGAAAAAAATACATCAAGTGTTCCAATACCTACTCTCAAAACACAAGCAACTACATCTAGAAGGTGTAGTTCCTGACTTGAAAGGCTCAAAATACATGCTAGTATCTTGCAGTAAAACTTGGCCATCTGATTTACACCTCATTAGTTCAGTTATGCTCAAAAGCTTTACCAAAATTCCTAAATTGGGTTAGATGAGAAAGTTCCTTGTGGCACATAGCTGTGTCCACACTGGCTTGTCACAAAGGACTTTAAAACCTCACCTGTGAGGCAAAGCTTTTAAGACCAAGCATTTGTTCAGCTGATGGCTACTGAGGAGTCAGAAGCTTGCAGACAGTTTGCTGCAATGCCATTATTTGCTACATCTGAAAATATTTTATATGACAGTGATGTTTTGGACTGTGACACTGTGTCTGTCAAGTGCTCAAGTGAAGGAAGAACAGGAGCAGATTTGCAGTGACATACTCGTCTGCACCATGCAAGGAAGTTCCCTCAGTTGCCAACCTTACTGTGCACACAGTGCACAGCACACACAGCTAAAATGCTCTTCACTACCAGTGGGGCTGGGGTGCATCTGAGGTGCCATTTCAATCTTGGTGGCACCAGCAGGGGAGCCACCCAAGGTGCACCACTGCAGCAGTGAAGCAAATGCTGCAAGCTCCACGTACAGGCACGAGGCCACCCTGGCAGGCCACTGATTCTGGCTGGAACACAGCCTCATACTCCAACCTATTAGTATTCCAACTTTTCCAACAGTACAGCTACCTGCCTAACCCTAAAGTTGTGTTAATTCACACAGCCAACTGATATAGACAGGTTCTAGAACTTCCTAAGAAAGCATGGAAAGCTATTGTCATTCATCAGTTTCAATTACATCTTTGCTCTATCACTACAGAGTACTTGCAAGTCTTGCCAGTGCCCAGATCCTGTTGCTAAGTATGTACAGTAAAGACTATGCAGAGAAATTAATTCTCAACCAGCAAGAAGTTTACCTTTTAGTAAGTGTTTTAAAAACTTACTGTATTTTTACAGCACTGACTGTTCAGACCACGTGATGGCACTAGATCCTGGGGAAAAACAGTAACTCCAGAGTCCAGTGTGACAATTAAGTAACAGTTCAGTATAATTCAGAACATAAACAGGAAAGAGTTGCTAACCTGTGAGGTATCCTGATGTTTGTGTATCAGAAATAAACAAGTCGTGTTTCTGATCCTTGAAGGCACTCCAAACAGAAGAACGGGACAGAATTTCATTTACCTGCAGTATTTGAAGAGATAACAGAGTGAGCAAGTGCCATTTGTCATGTTCTAGGCAAACAAACCCATTTTCTATTGCCAAACCATTCTGAAGGGATTACACCAAAGAATGTGGCAGTAGTTTAGGCTGCAATATGGAATTTGTGCACATTTCCAAGGAGACTTGCTTTTCCATGTGAATTGTGCAGCTGAACACAATGATTGAAAGAAGTTATTCAGTAGCTTCACTTTATCCTTTGTTCCCCAGAAAGGTGACAAGGAAAAGCAACCCTAGAAGCTGCCCTTGCCACTCACTGACAGCTGAGGGAGAATAGGACTTTTCCTGTACTAGAGCAAGATAGGGACTACTTGGAAGAAAGACTATTCCAACTTTCCTCCCCTTGAGAAAGCTTTCAACAAAAGGGTAAGAGGAAGGCATTAAGAACTAGCACAGTTACTGGGACAAATTTACTTAGATATACATCCATAATGCTGCTGCACTTATGTATTTATTTAAAAAACAGAAGAGAAATTTACATTTATAACAAGTTCTGAAGAGTTGTCAGTTAAAGATAACCAGCTCATAGAACATTTCTGCACTTGGAATTTGTCTTTTTTATTAGTGGCCTTCACATGCATTGAACCGACGACTTCTCCACAAGCAAGAGGTGAAGAAATTCCAAACCATAATCATTTTGCAGTGGCAGTGCGCTAAGACTTTAGGTGGAATGATGTACATGACAGCCAGAAGATTAAACAAGGGATGTTCAGAGTTTGG
This sequence comes from Zonotrichia leucophrys gambelii, assembly GCF_028769735.1. NCBI lineage: Eukaryota > Metazoa > Chordata > Aves > Passeriformes > Passerellidae > Zonotrichia > Zonotrichia leucophrys. The sequence continues at coordinate 44,573,127 of NC_088171.1, read as the reverse complement.
TACACACCTACCAAGTGTCAAAGCCCAGATAAGGACTTGTGAGTACTCACCTGTTCCCCATACTGCAGGCTACGAGACATGGATTTCAGAGTCTTAACAATCTGAGCTTTTGTTGCAGATGGGCTCTCCAGGGTCTCAAGACCAACACCTTCAAGCAGCTTCAGAAGATAAGGGACCAAATCTGCTTTCAAAGCCTGCAAACATACCCAAATGAGTTGTCTTAACATGGACAGGAAGCTCCATACAGAATTTTTATATCACTACCATTAGTGTGAACCAGAAGTGCCAACAGTTATTACTACAAATGCCAAGATGAGTCCATTTTTCCTGAGCTGTATGAATACAAACAAGAAAAAGCAAAGATACTGTCCAGCAATTCTTCTCTATCTAGGTGAAAAGTCAGCTGAATTAGTTGGCATCCCACTACACTTTCTCAGAGGACACAACACTACCCTGTGCATTAAGCTTCAATGCTCAGGTAACATCCTTGAACAGGTCTTCTTTTTAGATAAAAAACTCTTCCAACCAGAAAAGCACATCAGTTAAGTGTTCAGGAGGCTCCCAGATGCCATTTAAGTTGAACAGTTTAAATATACCACATTTCCACAGTCTGAGATTGTACTACTTACTTGGGCTACTAAGTCAGTTTGTTCCTTCTGAAACATTCGATTCAGTGTTTCACAGGCTATCCCAACCACATCTGATCTCTTCTTCATTCCATTCATGAGAGGGCCAATGGTCTCCAGCGATGCCATCGCTCTAACACAAAGCTGTAGAGAGAGAAACATCCTGAGGATTCTATTTTGTGCCAAGATTAATAGTTATTGCAGATATGGTCAGCCAACACCACACATTTCTCAGTGTCTGATCTAGCAATTCTCCATTAGTTAGCTATAGGTCCCTTGCTACACCGTATTTACAGTCAGAATAGTCCTTTTAGGAACACTACTAAACAATACAAGTACCTCCAGCTATGCTTTTCTCCCCTCAAGCACTTAAATGATTCAGTACCTCATTGTCTGACAATATGTGCATGACACGAATGGCACTTTTAGGAATGGCATTGTTCTTGTGATTCATAGCCTGGATTATCTTGTGAAGATGACCAAGAGGAGGAACTTGATCAGCTAGCTGAGGCTGGGCACTGAACAGGCACACAGTTGCTGTGGTAATGGTTTCTAAAGTTTCCCCCTGCAGAAAATTGAAAATCAACAGAAAATGGAAGTCAGTAAAGCCTTATGTATCATCATAATAACAACATTTCTCAATTGCTTTGCATTATAAATTTTTTCCCTAATGCTTATATATCATTTTGCTCTCAAGCTGTTAAAACAACAAGTGAAGAACATGATTATCAGCTCCAATAGTGGCAAACATTCACTAGTTCCATAAAGACAGATCACACAGGAATTCCGAAGCACTATTTCTAGCATATTGAGAATCCAGTGTATCTGGCTAAGTTGCTTGGTGGAAGCACCAATAGCATGGATGTTTGGCTGACCACCTGAACTCCTAAAGGATTCTGCAGTCTGTGCAGAAGCACTCGTCATACCTTGTGTATTCTATGTGCCTCTACAAACTGCTGTCACATCTTTGTAATAAAGGTGCCTGTTTTATTCAACATGCTAGTTAGCTTCCATCCTGCAAGTATAACACAGAATCTGTCTGAGCACTGTTTAAAAATTAATTTTTAAACTGTAACACATTTGCTGTACTCATTACACTAAGGTGGCAGCCTTAGTCACATAATTTATACCAGAGTGGGAACTTAGTGTTGCAGAAGGACAACAAAAGTCTCAAGAACAGAAAATTTTTAGGTGGTGTAGAACAAGTGCCATTTTTTTAGGTTGGTCAGTCATGGAATAATTAAAAGACACTTCATTTGTTAAGCCTTATCACTAGCACAAAAGAAGTCTCTAAGACTTAACTGAAGCTAATTCTATGGCTTCAGGAACTTTAAAAACCTTGACTCATGTTCAAAAGTTGCCTAAACATATCAGCACACTTTTAGAGAGAGTCAGAAAGCAGACAGAAAACACCATTTATGATGGGAATAAAGTGTGAGAATCTAAATTAATCAGAAACTAAAAGAATAAAAACTTAAGAACGCTAAACACCTTCAAAGCATAGAATCAGAAAAAAGTCATCTTACATGGGGGTTATTTTTCTCCAGTAGTTCAGTAAACTTTTCCAACAGTGCAATGAGAAATTCTCTTGGTTTCCGTAAAACCCAGGCCGGCTGGGCAATAAAAATCCTGAGGAAGACTCCCCCCACTGAAAGTTCACCTTCTGCCTCACCGTACACCACAGCAAAGTCTTCAGGCAACTGTTGAATTGTAAAGTAAAAGTTATTGACAAGGGTATTTGAGAGACCTACAACTGTTTCTCTAAGTGGGCAGGGTCACTAACTGTATTCTCTGAAACAGAGCTGTGCAAGGCCAATCAACCCTTCATCTTGACATGAGGTAAGAAGTGACAGCAGAAAGAACAGTGCAGTGCAGGCAGGACCACTACAGTGAACTTTTCTTTCAAAGAACACAATTAACTGAACCTACAACTGCAACAGTGGCAAACCCTAGTCCAAAAGAAGCACCAGCAATGAGGCTGATGATACAACAGCTCTTTCCTTCCTTGCACACTTCAGGGAAAGATTTCTCACCATCACTCCAGGGAAGTTTCCAGTTTTCATCTGGATCAAAATAGACATTATGATGTGTTCAGACACTGGTTTAATGTTGAACTAGAGGACTGTTGGAAAGAAGTAATGTCTAGCTTTTCACAGATACTGGAAATCACTACATGCTGAAACACCTCATTGATGGGACTGATGCGAGGGAATGGCTTAAGGACTCAAATATTTTTTGAGACCCAGTGACTTACTAAAGTTACTTCACATTTACCAAGAGCAGGATTACTATGGCTATGTAGTGACAGGACTTTTTCCAGCAAGCCAGTAATGTCTCAACATTCTCCTTTGTTGCTGACTTTTGATGAGTTTTAGAATCACCTAAACTATCAAAATGTTCAGAGTACGCTGACAGTGGTTTTATCTATAAGTGTCTCATTTCAAGCTGTAAGCTAGTAACAATAGCATCAATTCAACATGAAACCAGTTCTGTTTTCAGTTATGAACAGTTATGTTTACAGCACAGCAGTAAACTCCTGTTAGTACTTTAAGGAAAAAGCCTGTTAGAGTCCAACACAAGCATCTATTATCATGTGGCTTACAGCCTCCCTGGACACACCCAAAGCAGAAACAATATACTTTTACCTTCCAGTTAGTGTCAGGGTTGTCCCTCTGAAGTTTAAAGTGCCTTTAAAAAGAAAGTAAGTTTTAATGAGCAGTAAAAGAAGCAGTTGTCTTCTCTACTTGACACCTTAGTCTCCCTCCATCATTGTGCAGCAGCTCCAGATTCTAAGCTCCGTTCTACCCCCATTGTATCCCTCCAAATCCTACAGCAGTGAGCAAATACCTGGACTGTGCACAAACTGCACCTGCATCACTGACTTACTGGTACAGTACAGAAACAGTGAACAAGTTTATTTCACTGAAGTCTGGCTTGCAAGAATTCTACTTTTTACAGGCAGAGCTCTGTCTCACAGTTCTTCTACAGCAACTCTGGTTCACTGCCAGAGAGTGTCTCAGTAAAAGATAACTGAGTCAGAAAGTTTCCACGTACTCAAGCATCATTTCTCGAACTGTTGTTGATACTTTCTCTCTGGAGCTGTCATTCCAAATTAACTCTGGATTTTCATGGGTTCCCTCAAAGATATGAACAGCAGCTTCAGGGTTGTCTCTCATGGCATCCATGAAGACTCCAGGTAAAAATTTCATTAGTGTGATTCTAACCTAGAAGGGATGAACATAAATGACACTTAGTCTATCATATGACTAACTAACTGACAGGACAAGCTGATAGAAATAGAAAACTCCACAATGTCCAACTGTCTTTAATGCAAGAATTGTCAAGTGCTAGACTACTATACCACAAAATAAAATAGTGCCATCATTTCAAATAGCAATAGCCAGTGACACTGAAATCTAGGTCTCTACTGTAAAATCATTACAAATGGAAACCAAACTGCTTATACAAGTTACTGTACAGTTTCTAGAAGTCTGCTCACAGATTAGAAGTTAAATTTTGAAAAAGCCTGATTGCTCCTTACATGAGTCTTTCAGACACAGAAGAGGATTTTTTTGCCCACCTTTAGAGAGATGAAGGCAATATCAAGAAAGAGTTCCCACATGAGCTGTTAAGATTCTCACCTTTGGACCCACCAGCTTATCTGCAGTCATTTTAGCAAAAAGCTCTGCGGTTTGGGCTCGGACCTGCGGATGAGTTGAGTTGCAAAACATATCTAATAAGTAGATCAAAGCACCTGTAACAAAGAGATAGGGAGCATCCAATTTAGTATATTTTTCTGGTCACAAGTAGTAGAAAATGTCCAGTTCCAGACTGATTATTTTAAAGGGAAGAGTGGCCACTCCAAGCACTTAAAGCCCATTGTTGAAGAAACATTTGCTTTCAGGGTAGTACTGTACCTTTTGCCATGGCCTCTTTAATTATTTTTGTGCTAGATGTCAGAGCATACAAAGTTTCAAGGACAAGCTGCCGACCTGTCAAAATAAAGAGCATTGAGAACTTTGTGTCACAGGGAATGCATAAGGGAAGATAAATGTAACTGATCTCAACAGAAAACTGTATCAAAACTGCAATAAAGCTTCAGAAAATTACAAGCTTAGGGATTTCTGCTCACACTACATTAGTTAAGGAATGTCAAATCAATCCCACATTCCAGCATAACTTCTTAATTAGATGCTAATTAGCTAAATTCTCAGAAATAATTTGTCAGTGGAACACTACACAATTCAGAAGTAATGAGAATACCTGCATTTCCTATGTTTCAGGTCACACATTTAAGACAAAAAACTGGTCATACACAGCATTTTTGTAAACCATCCTTGTTAGCTTTGGATATGATAGTCATTAATGTTTAAATCAGCTGACAGAAGTGACTTAGCATATCATAGGGCCTGTGATGACAGAGATGGTCTAAATTTTCCATTTGTTTAAAAAATTATCTATTTCTATTCCTGCTTCCTGTCACCTTCTTTAAAAAAATCATGATTTCTGTTTGGTAGCTCTGATTTTCTTATCTAGCAGGGGAATAACTTATAGTTGAAGAATGTTATTAGGACTGGGCATAGAAACACCATGCTTCATTGAGGATGTATTGCAGTACTGTCTTTACTGCTCTCATTAGTAGCTGAGCAACTGGAATGGAGCACAGCAACAGCTGGGAAGCCTGAGGAAAGCTTTGTTCCAATATATAGGTGTTCTTACTGTAGCTTCTATTCATAACCCAGCTCTCTATCTTATAAAGCTAACAAGACCATTGTAGCCTAAAACTCAGAGCTAATTTCAGCCAGCTGCATTCTTATAAATTCCTGAGTTGGAAACCCTTTTCCTTGCAAGATGGAGAATGCTATGGTACCTACTTGAAGGTAAGGAATGCAGGAGTGCCAGTAAGTTGGCAAGAACCATTGCCTCAGCAATGTTGTTAACACATTCTTGATTACTTGTTACTATGTTCACTACCTGCAAAAGATCAGAAACAGCACTTGATTATACTTCAGCTATTCAGACACTTCAGAAAACCCAGTGTATGAAGTCAGCCAATTCACTGGCCACCAGAACTGATATTTACAACATTTATTCCTGCCACCATATTGTTTTGTCACTTCAGGCAGGAAGGATGCAAAGACACATGCATGACACATGTTCCTCCAAGGAGGAACTGACACCTTGGAACCCCAATCTTAGCATTTTTAGATGCTACTCTAACAGCTACACAATCAGGTTTGTTTATGGTGACTACATAAAGCATCCAGACAGGGAGGTTGGGAGTTTGTGGGGGTTCGTTTGTTTTTTGGTTGGTTTGGTTTTTACCTCCAGAGCCAACTGCTGCACCAGGCCAGCTCCATGAACACGCAGAAGGGAGAATATCAACTTAAAGTGCCCTATGCATTCACACTCAGAACCTGCAAGAGACCACATAAATTACTCCCCATGCCAGCCAAAGCATTCACTGAAGGCCAATTCCCATGCCCATATTTCACTGTACTGAGGTGTTACAGACTACACAGCTGCATGTAGTCAGCCACAGAAGCTTCAACAGCTCATACAGGACAGCACCTGCTACAGAGTTAGAAGATTATGGGCTCCTCTCTATTAATCTAGCTTCCAGAGAATTTCAGGTCAACAATTTTTCAAAAACAAGAGGGTAACTCCCCACTCCAAGGAAAATAAGTGATGTAATTCTTGGACTACCTAGTTACTTATAAAACAACTAAAATTCTGTAATTTTATTTATCACTGACCATCAAAACCTATTGTCTTCAAAGACACTTGCCCTTTCAGAATGTCCCAGCTCAGAGCAGGCTTGCTGTCTCCAGCAGGAGCAGCTGCCTTCAGGTTTATAATTGCAAGCACGGAGAACATCCCTACCAGCTATTATTAGATGCCACAACAGTAACATGGTTTGCTTTCAGAAGTAGCATATAATACAGTAGGAAAACATCTTAATCATTTATCTCAGGCTTTTCCAGTCTGTACATTGATGTCTGCTCATTAAACTTTGCTGCCCACTCTCAAGAGCATCTTCTCCTCTTGCTTTACTACAACCCTAACACAGGTGCCATTTAGGTTAACTAGCACAAAGTACTCAGTTCAAGGAAGATTCTATGATGCAAGGAAGTTTAAAAAGCAGTTGAAGATTCTTTGAAGGATTACAGAAAGTTTCTTTCAAGAAGTTTAAGTCTTCCTAGCAACAGCAGAATTGAATTACATTTAAAACCTAATGATTCAGATATAAAAACAGATAAGGCTTGAATTTAACCCAAAATTTTGCTACATTTACTGACAGTGTTTTCCAAGTAAGGGAAATATCCAGCAAGCTTATATGGCTTACTAACAATGTTAAAGTCTGTCAGCAAGCAAAAAAAGCTTCTTTCTCACTGGAAGACACAGACTACAGAGGTTCAGAGTTTTTAAGGCTGTCCACAGAAGAGTATACTGGGGAAGTTCAGTTTTAAGCCTACCTGGGTTGTGCTTTATGACGTTTCTCAGAGCCTCCAGGGCCATTTCAACTCTCCGTAAGCGATCTCCATGTTGATTGGACTCCACTTTCCCAGTCTGAGTTATCGCCATGAGCGTATGAAGGTACTGTGCTTGTGAGCCTACGTAATCCAAGAGGCTTGCAGCAAAGGCTTTAGGGAGCTTTGAAGGAGAGATGACAGCATTTTTAGCTGTGTGGTGCAACAGTAGCCACAGCAGAAGAAACTGTATCCAAGTAACTTCTACATTTCATATATTTCTTTCTTCCAGACAGGCAGATCTTCTCTATGATCACTCTAACACCTGGATCACATTAAACCCTATTTCTATCTACACATACACTTAAAAAGCTGCACTACTCCAACAGGTGTGTTTGCCCATACATAGAGACTGACTGTAAAGCCAACAGGCACCTCCTGGAATTACTGAATCAACCCAAGTGTCTGCATCACAAGCTTGTAGAGAGAAGTCATTAAGACAGCTGAAGAGTACATCTTTATGACAGACTTGGTCTTTTAATTTATTCTGCTCCAGTAAAGAGCTTTCTCATAACATGCTGATCTTGAAGGAAATTTCCGTAACATTTTGTATTTCCCTCCATTCTGTTTGCACTCACAGATAAACAGGAAGAAGTGGCATTCCAAACACTAGATTTAACAGAAAATTTTTTAGCTACATCTCACCTCTAGTTGGAAGGTAGGGACCTCATTGTAGACTCTAACAAAAACCTCTCCCACAATAAGTTCCTTTGCATGGTCACTGAAGACAAAGTCAGATCCATAGCTCTTGTCACAATCACCCTTTAAGCAGAGATAAGCAGCACAAGCTCAGACAGAAAATCTTGTAGGAAGTATAAAGCTATAATCCTATCATGAAATAGGCAATACTTGAACAGAAAACTTAATGCTTCAGCAAGTCAGAAGCCCAGACTGAAACATAACACAAAATGAACAAGCAAAACCTTAGGGTTTTTTGTTTTCTTTTAAAAACTACGGAATGAAGAAAGCAACTTTGGGGTAGACAACAATGGATACTTGTATTAATCATACACTTGCATCCCTAGAGTATATAGGAAAACACAAAACAGTTTTTAAAAAAAATAGTACTGAGATTTAAAGTAAAGAATATCTTACTCTTTTAATCATGCTTTCTTGCTGAGATTCCAAAAACTCAATTAATTCAGCTCGTGTCCCGTTGTTCCAGATCAAGTAGGGGTTCTCTGTGTTACTGTTAAGCATCTTCAGAGTCTAAGAAAAGGAATTTACACAATGTAACACATTTACAACAGTTTTGGATCGTTATGCACAGTAATCAGCATGTTTCATAGTAATCTCATTAACAGCTAGACTAATTACACAAGCAAGTTTAAAGTAGGAAACTTCCCATATTGGAAAAACATACAGGAAAAACAGCATGTGCAAGTTATGTGGTAAAGTACAATATAAATTTTAATTTTCTGTTTGTTCTGCTCTGAAACACACTTACTTCAGATTCTCCATCCATTTTTGACAGAGAGCAGCAACTACCTGCAGTATCTCTTTACAGATTACTTCCTTGGCACTACTTTTTAAAAGTTAAATTTAACCTTTGCTCTCCATCATCATTATGTCCTTAAGCCTTGAACAATTAACTCCACTTTTTTGTTCCTGTATTTGTTTTGCAAACATTAGTCTATAAAGCACTGTTCCTGTCCATAGTGCTTGAGGCTGAAACAGTTTCTTTTCCTTGCAGTTACCTCAACTAAAAATCACACTGCTGTTCTCAGTATCAATTTGGTCTAAGAGAGCTCAGTGTTTTACAAGTGACCAGCTACTCCTTTTATAAATCACTAGAGAAAGTTTTGGCCAACAGATGCTTACCTCAGTAGGACTGACCACAGCAAGTTTTCTTGCAATGTAGGGTGTCAACATTCCAGCCAAGCTTTTCCTGATTGCTGGGTTTTCAGGAGTAGCTTGTTCATCAGAAAGATACCCTCCAAGGCGACTCAGGGCCAGGAGACTGAGCTTAGCAAGGCTATTTGCTACCTCCTGAAAAATACAGACAGTTTGAGAAAGAGCTTTGTTCTGATAGCAAAAATTTACTTTTATACTGTTTGATGTAGATTAAAAGTGTCTTGCATGAAGTCCATTAGAAATCACGGGCTTTGGCAGCCTTAACAGTTCAATGCTTTAAAAAACAAAAACAACAACAACAAAAAACCCTCAAGGAGTACTCATCACTAGACAAAAATTCCCTTCCAAAACTCTCTGTTGATGTTACTCCTCATGCTATTCAATGATTCTAACAAATATTTGAACACACTTGGTCTCAGTAAGAGATGGCAAACAACAGCCACTGATGATTGACAGCACCTCAGCAACATTACCTGGTGGTTTGAATCTTCACTTTTCTGAATCCCGCTCTCCTCCAGTGTATAATCATAGTTGAAGAGGTAACCCAGTAAGTACCACAGAACTCCAGCTTGGAACAAATGTGTTTGTAGCCAGTAATCCAAGGCAAAGGAGCTAACACACTCTACTCCTAAAGCAGCTACTCGTGGTATGGTCTGGAGGGAGAAAAAAGAAGTTTGCCTTAAAGCCTGTAACCAAAGAATGCCAACTGGTTTCTGTATATAAGATTTAAAAGCCCAAACTTGCTAATTCTGCAGTACTATCTAAGCAACCCAGAGACAAGACTGAAGTAGACATAATTTCTGCAGCTGTAGTATTGGTAATCAACAACATGGCTAATTAGTCAGCATCTTTCAAAGGGAAGAGTACTTGAATAGTTATTTCATATGATTAGAAAGAAGCATTGATGAACTGCTGGGAAAGCAATTTAAAACTGTAGCAGAGATTGCCAGGAGAGTTTTTTATGGCAATACATGTGTCCTGTAGGGACTAAAGAACACACAAGCATATACAGTCAATTACTAGAATCTGGTTTTAGTCTCACGTTTTCACACACCCCACATGAAAATTTAAAGACAAGCCTTCCTTTCTTAATTCAGACAAAATTAATTATTTTTATAACATGAGGCAAGTTCAAAAGAGCTAAATGGCAAGAAAACTTCTTAAATATTGCTCCCAGAGTTTATGCTGACTTTAGAGTCTATCTGCTTATGCAAGGCTTAGTTGTAGTACATTTATTTGCTAATTAGGTACAGTAAGCCAAACTTCCTAATGTGTCAGTTAAAAGGCAAAAGTAGCTGAATCTTTAGAGGGGCTGCAGTTTAAATCTACAGTTTAAATGGATTCAAATGCAAGTGCTGAAACAAGGCAATTCAGTTCTGTATCTCATGATTTGCTGGGATCTTACAGAGGGGTTTGACCAGGCACTGCAACTATGAGGAAAGGCTGAGAGAATTGGGTTTGTTCACCCTGGAAAATAGAAGGCTTCAAGGTGACCTAATTGGGCCCTCAAGTACCTGAAGGGAGCCTGCACAAAAGAAGGAGAGGGACTTTCTACAGCTGTATGGAGTGATATGACAAGGGGAAAAGGCTTCAAACAGAGTAGGTTTAGACCAGACGTTAGGAAGTATTCTTTACTGTGAGGGTGGTGAGGCACTGGAACAGATTGCCCAGAGAAATGTGGATGCCCCATCCCTGGCAGTGTTCAAGGCCAGGTTGGATGCAGCTCTAGGCAATTTGGTCTAGTGAAAGGTGTCCCTGACCATGGCAGGGGAATTGGAATTAAAAGAACTTAATGTCTCTTCCAACACAAACCGTTCTATGATTCTATGACTGTCTTATCTGCCCAAAAACCACAATATTCCCCTAAACATTTAACAGTTATCCAGTTAAACATCCATTTGGACAAAGGAAAGGAGCACTCACCTTGCCATAATACAGTAGCCTACAGAGGTCCTTAATTATGTTAGGCATTTCTGTAATCTTCTCTCTGCAGTCCTCAAACTGAGCTGCAACACTGTAACACTTACTAATGTATCCACATACCTACAAAACACAATGTTTTATTGGTTCCAAGAGGAGGAAAAATGCATATTTGCAATTGTATTTTTTATATGTACAATACTAGATCAATGTTTTTATTATCTATACACACACATTTGTGTTTATTATCATATTATACATATATATACAGAATGCAATCTTCTGAGAAGACCATACACTCAGTTAAAGCTGCTGTTTTAAACTCACCTGTACAGACATATCATCTGGCTTGCTAGATCGAGTCAAGACTGCTACACAACGATTAAATGCTTCTTGCAATACCTGTGAGGATTGGATGATGCACAAATTCAGTCACAACAAAAAGGGGTAAAAGCCAGCAAAGCCAAAACATTAGCTGGTAAAGTCATTTGTAATGGCTGAAAGGAAGCATTTGACAAAAATCTGCTGCCTGCATAAGTGGTTTGTAGTGCAAAATTCCTTGTAAGTACTAGTAATAACCTTTGATGCTTTAAGAGCTGACAGTCTTCTCACATGTGAGCTAACACCTCAGTCAGTGCACACATGACACTAAGCTGTGTGGGAGTGTGGATCTCCTGGAAGGCAGGGAGGCTCTACAGAGGGATCTGGATAGGCTGGACCAAGGGACCAAGGCCAGCTGTGTGAGGTTCAACAAGGTGAAGTGCTGGGTCTGGCACTGGGGTCACAAGAACCCCATGCAGTACTGCAGGCTGGGGGCAGAGTGGCTGGAAAGCTGCCTGGCAGAAGAGGAGCTGGGGGTGCTGCTCAACAGCCACTGAACACGAGCCAGGGTGTGCCCAGGAGGCCAAGACAGCCAAGGGCATCCTGGCCTGGATCAGCAACAGCGTGGCCAGCAGGAACAGCACAGTGATTGTCCCCCTGTACTCAGCACTGGTGAGTGCTGTGTTCAGTTTTGGGCCCCTCCTGACAAGAAAGAGATTGAGGTGCTGGAGAATGTCCAGAGAAGGGCAACAGAGCTGGGGAAGGTTCTGGAGTACAAATCTGATAAGGAGGAACTGAGGCAGTAGGGGTTGTTTATCCTTGAGAAAAGAAGGCTAAGGAGAGGCCTTATCACTCTGTAAAAGCACCTGAAAGGAGGCTGCAGCAAGGTGGGGATTGGTCTCTTTTTCCAAGAAACAAAAGACAGGACAAGGAGAAATGGCCTCATGTTGTGCCAGGGAAGGTTTAGATTGGATATTAGAAGAAATTTCTTCACTGAAAAGGTGGTCAAGCACTGGAACAGGCTGCCAAAGGAAGTGGCTGAGTTGCCATCCCTGAAGGTAATTAAAAAGGCATGAGGATATGATTTAGTGGGACTTGTCAGTGTGGGGATTAACAATTGGACTCAATCTTCAGCATCTTTTCCAACCCACATGGTTCTAATATTGTAATATATGCAATGAAAAGGTATTCTGCTCAAGTGACTTGTTCACATTTATCTATTCTTTCACATAAAAAAATGCAGCAGTTCTGTAAAGGAGTAGAGAAACCTTGTATGTAGCTTGCATACACACAGTTCAATAGACAAGCCTAGGTCTAGAAAAGGGTATACTCTGCAAGATGTTTCTCCTACTGTATCCAGAATATCTGAGATGTTAAGAATAACAGGTGTCTCAGGACCAAAAGTGATTCTCAATTACATCTGATTTCTGAGCATCGAGGATCTAAGATTTCTAGCTATGGAAAAGTTAGACTAAAAGCATGCATTTCAACACTTTTCTTTACATATACCTCAATTCCACTTTCTCTTCTCAGTTCTTCTGCATTTAATGCTGAACAACTGACAGTATGAAAAGCAAGCTCTGTAGCAGCAGGCAACAGTGGAGATTCTTTGGAAAACAGAAGGTCATCTGATGTTTCAATGGTAATGGTCTTAATCAGCATAGGATAGCCTGCATACTTGTAAGGTTTCAAATCTGAAAGAGGAAAAAAAGTCCAAGTTTATGTATATGCACAGTCTAAGCAATCTAAGCCACCACAAAATTATTGGTGGAAGATATATCAAATATACAAGGACTAGGAAACGAAGCCAAACACCCAGGGAATCTGGAACAAGACTGAGCACTCCACATCACATAGAACTGTTCATGCTAGAAGCTAACAGAGGTTCACAGGAAAAACTCATTTAAGATCAAAAAGGCTTATCTCCAGCTCAGTAAGCCCCCAAGGTCAAAGCCTTCCCCTTCTCCAGAGAAACTCAAGTATAGCTTGGTCTCTGTCTTGGGCCAGGACTGACCAAAAATCACCCTATAAGGACCTTGTCCATTTTGACACAACAATTTTAAGTATCAAATTGCATTTTTCATTCCTGTAGAATTCCGCGGTGCTAAAGCATAATTTCATTTTTCATATGGAGCCAACTGCAAGCCAACACATTTAAGCCTATACCAATGCTGTCCCTAGCTCCATATAACTGACAGGACTAGGACTGCACTTAAGGTTCTTAGTTTACCATTATAATGTAACAGTTAAAAAGCAAAACACAGTTGGCTCTGCAAGACTTGGACACGGCAGCAGCTACCAGCCTGGGACTGTAGCTGGAGCCAAGTGTTAGGATGCTCTAGCTATCCCTCTTTCCCAACTGAGCAATGAGATAAGTTGTGTCACAGCACACTCACCCAAGGACTCCAACACTGGTCAGGATTTGAAAGAATGGCTCATTGTTAATAGCCAGATGATGTAATATCATGTATAACCAGCATCTGGGTGACTGAGTACTAGTGAGGATTTTTCTGCATAGACAGAACTCTCCGTACAAAGGAAGATTCAAATTGATTAGTACTGGAGCAGAGCACTACAAAGACCTATTCATGCTGTTATGAATTAAGTTTTACTGCAGATTAGTTTATTTCTTAGAAGAAAAAGTCCTAATTTGAAGCCCTATACCATAACTATGTAGTGCTGTGGCAAGTCAGAAACCAGATCAACAGAGCACAGACTAAAGAAGAGAGGAGATTAAAGCTGACTGAAATGACCACTAAATAAATGAACATAAAACACTGAGGCAGCATGCTTACCTTCCTTATGCCTGTTGAAGAGGATGCTTTGAGTTTTCAAGATCAAAATTATGTTTTCTGGATCTGGCCCATCTATCACCCTGGCAGACTTCGTGCACAGAAACTCATATGCTTTATTAACTTTTTCAAACATATCCTGCCAATAAGGAGAAACAGCTGTAAGTGTTGTTAAGAACACTCTAAATTACTGGAGCATAGTTTAAGTGCAGATAAAATAGAGCATTTCAGGTTACTAGCAACAGCACTAACTTTGCTACCTCACTGCACCCAAGGAAGTACTGCAAACACTGGTTGATAGAACAGCTTTCTTTTGTCTCCTGAACTCTGCCCTAGGCAAGAGACTTTAAGTCAATCATACTATGACAAAAGCAGTAAGTACAGCTGGATTGTGAGAATGGGCAGAGGATGCAGTCAGTCTCTGAAAGAGAACAAATAGCTTGTTTAGGTCCTGTGTAACTCTCTAAACAAGACCATTTCTGAGATATGAGTCTGATCTGACTACACCAGTTTACTGTAGAAATCCTAAATCCTTGAATGGTATTAGTTAAATTATTAATCTGTAGCATTAATCTGTATTTTATCATTCACCTAGAGCACAGCTTTTAAAAGGAAGAAAGACAATTTAGGTGTGTGTTTCAAATTTCTTAATATATGTAAGAGCAGAATATGTTCCCATTTTATTAACACCCCAAATTTGTGCTGTACATACCCTGCCTTCTGGATTCTTGTCTGGGTGGTATTTTTGAGCCAGCCTGAAATAAGCTTTCCTGATCTTACTTTCATCATTCCTGCAATAAGACAAGTTTCATCAATTACACTTAATAACAAAAAAACCTAAAACAACCACAACAAAACAACGCTGGGGTTCTGAAAACAGTACTAACACTAAGTGCAACTGAGTGAAAACTACAAAGCTCTCCTATTTCCTTTTTAAAACTCTGCTTCATCATCTTACACTGAATGGGGGGGGTAACTGTGTGATCACAATAGGAAGAAATTTTAAAGACTGAAAGTATTTTAATATTTTCAAGGTGCTCAAAGTCCCTCAATATTTTAAATGAAGTATCCAAATGAGCTACAAGTGTTGAAAGTTAGTATTTCACCGTTTGCTGTAAGCGCACTGTTCTTGAAGTATAAACAAACTGCTGTTGGTTCATTTCTAGAGACCTGAAGTCAGAAACCAGTGGGAAGACAGGACACAAAAAATTCTTAGGGTATAATCACCAAGAAAGAAAGACAAAATGGGGGAGGGAGAAGGATGATTACAGAAAAAAGCTGCTTTGAACATATTCAAGTTCTGCTATATTCTTTGCTCACTATGGTTAAAGCTTGTCCTTTAAAAGAGCAAAGCTCAGAACATTCTTCTCCCCATTTTCAGCTTATCTGAACACTTTAACAATTGTTTTCTCAAACATTGGAATTGTAGTTCCAAGCTTTGTTTCTTTTTAGCAAAGCAATCCTCCACTGCGAAAGAAGCAGGTGCTACACATGACTGAGCAGGTACCACTAACTCATTCCATGTACCAAGTTTGTTCAGTGCATGGAGTTTATATCAAAATATTTACATAACTTTAAATCATGAAGACAACTTACTGGCCTTGTCCTCTGGGTAGGTTAAGAACTTCATAGGCATCATCTATTGACATGGTAGGTGGCTTCTTCTCCACCTCCTTCTTCCAAGCTTCTAGGGTATCTTTCAACAGTTTAACCTCAAAAATTACATTTATTAGTGTTTCATTTATGCTGACACCAGTATACATAATTTTTAATAAAATGCTGTTTTACTAATGAGTCCTTTTTTTAATTAAAGATAAAAGCACCTTGAGACTAAAATGACTATGTAAGAGTAAAATTAGAAGATGGAGAATCACTTAAATAAGACACAGCTCAAATCACGATACTATAGAAACTGAAAAGCTGCATGAATAAATAAAGCTGCTTAGACAGATCTAGTCCATAGACTTGTACCAAAAAGATCTCTTCCGTTAATGTACTGACATGTTAGCTTGGTTTCTCTTGCAGCATGGACAAATAAGAACCCCAAAGTCATGATTTCAATTCCCTCTCCCTGTCCCCAAAATAAGATTCACTGAAACACTCCCTGAAGTTGCTTGGATGCTTGAGTTTGCTATTCAAGTAGTCACCACAAGAAGGATACACTTATTGAGATTGCTATGTGGAAAGAACACTATGCTGCTTCAAGATAAAGCAGGGTTTAATGTATTTACTTGTGGACCAAAATTCACAATAAAGGAGTTACTTGCAACAAACCTAGCACTTGATTTTGTTAACTTTTAGGACTGAAAGTCCTAGCACTTTTTCATTACCTTTTAGGACTGAAAGATCAAGGACTAAATGAATCCTAAAATACTTTTTACTTACTGGATCTTTAATTGGCCAGTCTGGAAATCTAAGTGTATCACAAAGATGCTTGAGGTAATAAATGTTACAGAACAGCTCATTTTCCAGTTGGGGATAGTTGATAACAGGGATGGGACAGTATTGGTAGAGGGCTCTTGTATTGCTTTGAAGACGAGGAGTGAAGTCAGCAAGATGAGCAGCAATCTTCTCGATCATTAGACGCCTAAAAGTGACAAAGTTTAGTTTAACTCTTGCCCAACAGTCCTTAATCCTCACTCACTGCACAAGCATGTTCAATGATTTCCTCTGAAAAGGTTTTCCTTAGAAGTTTCCCACATTTTAGTAGGGATTATTAGAGAGCTATTTAAACACCATGAAAATTAGTGTATTAAATCAATTAAAAGTGATATTTTCCTTTTCTCAACACCTCTTTACTTTCTGGAAGACCCTAATATGTACTAGAATATTAAAGGTATATCACACAGATAGGTGCTGATAATAAAAAAGTACATATAAATGAGTAAGTATAAAGCACTTCACATACACAGTCAAGTCTCCAATCACAGAAGTAACTTACTCAAGACATTCAGGGAAATATTCCCCTTCCCACTGCCAATTCTGCTCTCCCCTGCCCTGGTTATTTTTGGTTGAAGCAGAGCAGGACACTGCCCTTGCAGACGGCAAACAAGATGAAGCCATTGAATCCAGGTATTTTCAGCTTTCTTTAAGAACATCAAATACCTCTTCAAGATAACCTGTAGTTCAGATTTATTTGTCCCTCTGACAGAAAACATTTACCTCATTTCATTGCTCCAAATTGCTTCCGGAGTGTCAAATTCTCCAAGGAATATCTCCGAAAATTTTTCTGGTTCATAGTTTTCTAAATAACACACCATTGCTTCAGGGAGAATATGTCCAAGTATACTTCTTTGAACTATATCTTGACTTTTTGTCTACAGAAGAGATCACATGGTCATCTCAATGATAATTGAATTCTGTCTTGCTTAATAATTTGAGACCTAAAAACTCTCCCCCTTTTCCCTTATAGTAGACAAATTCTAGTTAAAACATCTACAGGTAGTCTGCAAAACTATTTGGAAACAGAGTTAGTTACTGTTGCAATTTACTCACTTCTTCAGACTTGAAGGCTTGTTTTGTATGTGTGTATTTCAAAAACCTAGAAGAGAAACAGCAGTTACCTTCTTTTTGTTTGATACTTAGGTACTCTTGAATAGTAGCAGACCAACACAGTCCAGCTGGCAGGTATTACACATTTACTTTGAGATAAAAGAGTAACTGCAACAGTTGTATGAATTTATGTACTAAGTTCATTAAAACCTTGGGAACTCCACCAAGCTAAGCACTCCTGTGTTATAAATCTTGCCTCATGTTCATCATTTCAGTTTGAAAGTCTTACTCCTGAAAGCTGGTTTTCTACACACACAAAAAAAGATGCTATAGAGACACAGACAACCTCTGCTCCATTAGATCATCACTGCAGGGATGACACAGGATTATTTTAGACTAAGTGCTGACAGTTCTATTACACCAGAGTGATCATGGAAGCATGCAATCATTGCCCAATGCCTTTCACTGTCCAAGAGACTAAACTGGAATTGTAGGACAGCTTTTTATGAACTACTGCATTTAGAAGAAAAGTACTGACAAGAATGGCAGTAGCTACCTAAATATGCAGTGCATTATCCAGCAGTGCAGACTGTTTTAACTGTTTTAGGCTTCAATATTGAAAGAGGCTATTATATTTTTTAAAATCCTTCAATAGCTGTCTACTATCAAAAACTACATCAGCATATATGCAGCCTGTGTTGCTACTTTTTAGTGCTTGTAAATGGCTTATTCTACAGTAAGGCATGCCTAGTTGTACTGTTAGAACTGTGTCATCAGACACTTTCTCATCCCCTCTCTGGAAGGATAAGAAATTCACTTTTTAGTGACTGACTAGATCATGTGGAGGCAATTCTTCTAGAAGAATTTCATGTTGGTTACAGCAAGCCACATTCCCCAGAGCATGCAGAGATGTAGGGCAGCAGTCCTGAGCATGACTGGGCAAGAGGTGCTTTTGGCTGTTCTTTTTCCTCACCTTGCAATAGGAAGTACATTGGAACCTGTGTACATCATGATGAAGAAGAATACTCCACTCAGATAAAAACGAGGTAACTGAGGGTTGTCTTGCATGACATGAGAGAGCAATACAGCAACTTTTTCCACCAGGATAGGATCAAAAGTCAGTAATAGCTGAAACCAAACACAAGCACTTATATTAGCTGCAAGTAATCTAACCAAAACTGAAGTTTTAACAAATTATTGGGACAATCCAGAAATTTCCAGGTATTACAGTTAAAGAATACTTCAGCTTAAAAACAACAAGTGTCAATCAAAAAACATTTAAAGGGACCTCTGGAGATCATCTTGTCAAACCCCTCTGCTAAAAGTGTGATCTTCTAGACCTGGTTGATAAAGATCATGTCCAGGTGGCTTTTCAGTTTCTCCAATGATGGAAATATTTCCTTAAGAGATATTGGCTGAAAAGCATGAAATTTGCAACAACACCCTATGAAATTAACAACTGCTTGATCAGGAACCTGCACAATACTACAATTGTTCTTTGATGCATTTATCCCACCTAAAGTATTCACACGAGGAAGACAGAGTAAGTGAAACTTGCACTCCTTCAGGTACATTTTTGAAGAGTTACTTACCTGAGTAATATGAGGAAGGCAAGTACTATCTGACAACAGCCTTTTCACTCTAGGCAGAGGTCTTATAATAGCATTATCTTGATCCCTAAAAAAATCAAGTAGTACAGCAGTAAGCACGTGTGCTTTTTCAAGAACAAACAATTTTATTAAGCATAAATATTAGACTATTGAAGCTGTATTCTTTGTCTTTTTTGTTGACTTCAAAGTTTGTTGTTAGACTTGGTAAGTGTGGTTTAGTGTCCTGCATTAAAGCAGTTCTGTTTAAGTTAAACAAGAGCCTGTCTATAGCATTAGAAACGCACATAGCATGTGCACTCATTCTTGCAGTTCCTTTCACAATATTAGTATTGTCTCATTTACAAACTCTCTATTTGCCCACAGAATTAATTACTACCATGTAAAAGGCTCTTTAATAGAGCTCCTTAATGTACTACTTTCTAAGAAAAGCTTTAAGACGGGATTTATTAATTCATGGATCTGCCAGAAAAAGTTAACCCCTTCTGCTGAAAATCACCGTTTACCTGCTGGGAAAATATCCACACATGGTGATGAGCATGTTGAGGACAAGTGTGGCAAGGTCAGTCTCATTCAACACAGGCTGCCCACTGGCAAGCAGGCACCACTTCAGCTGAGGGATGACCTGTAAAGGTCTCCAGCCATCCATACCCTGAGCCCAGCAACGAGTTTTTGAAGTCACCTTCCCATCGTTCCATAGTTCCTGCATCTATTGCAAGATTAAAGATGAATTTAGTTTATTCAGCATTCAGAGCCACCTTTGCTCCTAAACACTCACACTCATGACAAGCTTTTAACTGCTATATGGCAGACTACTATAGTTGCATGAAATTTCAATGTGTTTATAACACTGTCATAGAATCACGAAGAAAAAAGTGTTGATTATGTTGAAACTACCTGAGGCATGGAGGGGTAGGCAGTCTTACCAAAAAGGCTGCAGTTCTTGGCACTACATCAAGTCTCTTATCTCACTTTAATCCTTATTTAAAGAGTTACTTGGAGAACATTCTTTAGCATTGTTTATGGTCCCTCTCACTGTTTGAAACACACCCAGTCACCAGGACAGAAATAATTTGTCAAGTTGTAAGTCTGAAGCTGACAGGTACCTCTTGAAAGCTGTAAGGACCACTCCTTTCTTTGTCAGCATTGCCAAAGTACCATTCTTTCTCGCTCTCCCTCTTCGCATCAGGTGCTGCCTCAATCACGTTGCTCTAAAAGTTGATGTTTACAAGAACAGCTTTAGCTTCACAGTGCAAATATCACATTTCTACAGGAAATGTGAAAAGTACATTGATTTTGTTAAGAATTGTCCCTTTCACAGAGCAACATATGAGTAGTAAGAAACAAAGGCCCTGTACCTGCAAAGGGACTGTGGCTCTGCTCGTGTGAAGATGTGCCAGAGTAAGAAGATCTACAAGGATTCTGATACCATTTGAATCCATAAGGTCCTTCACATTTCTCTGTTAACAGATGAACTGAGTTACCAAAAGCATTTTCTAGATAAGCATTGCTGCAATTAAGTATTGCAGAGTTTTATTCAAAAAAGAAGTGACCACAAAAAAAGTCAAATCATTCTCTAAAGCAACTGGATTTGGTGCAATCACCACAATAACTACACATTTCCTTCAGCCTTCTCACCAGTAAATAACAGCAATCACATTCCAGAAAGCTGTAGCAAACATTGTTCTAAAACTTCCTCAATACTTGAATTTTGGTACAAGTTAACTCTGAAAGACTACTTCAGACTATTTTATACAGTCAAGACTGATGAACTGCTGTTAAGTGTACATGTCCACCTTACCTTATTGAGGATCAGCTTGTTGAGGAACAGGATCAATCTGTCCCGCTCAAGCCTGTCAGTGCACTGTTTTGGTAGAAAAGAACAACTTAGTATATCACAGCACATACTGGAAGTTCCCTTCAAAAGTCAACATAGTTGCAGCTGCAAATCCCCATATTGTTTTTTCACGCCCAGAAAAACTGATGACTATTAAATGTTAAGTTTCATGCACAGCTAATAAAGGTAGTTTTCTGCCACTGAGGAGCAAAGGCCTTGCTGCCCTCCAACACTGATGCTGTCCTGGATCAAATCCACTATTCTGCCAAGTCTACAGTCCTATCAGGACTATGTTTGGATTCCCAGTGAACCAGTTAAAACAAGCACAAGAAAAAAATAGAATGTTTTTAGCCAGCAGACAGAAAGGGTCTTTGATATTCATCCCTGGTGATATTACCAAGGCTCAAGGCAAAATAACAACAAACTACCCTGGTTCAGTTTCACTTACAACAGCCAAAACTCATGCTGATGCAAGGAAAGAACTCCTCCTTCAGACTGCATGGAACTTTATTTTTGCAAGCTGAATCAGTTGTCAGACATAAATTAACAGACACTTACTAGGCAAAGCAGCCACTACTACAAATCTAATCCACGACATGTGCTCATCTAAAGCTACCATTTCATTAGGTCTGGGGCTATGACTCAAAGTCAGTACTTTGAAATAATGTGATATGGAACAAAATTCTCCTCTCATAAAGCTTCTGCATTTTTCAAAAGCAAGCTGAAGTTACATCTGCATTTTGTTGGCCTTAAAGAGACTAGTTTGAAACATCTCTAGGATCAGCACATTCTTTAGTTAAACTTTAATGAAACCGAAACAAAGGGAGATTCTAAGAACAGCTGTTGACAGCATGGAAAAAAGTATTCACAAGCTGTAAACCCAAGTTTCACAGTAACTGAAGGATCTGAATGTATGTTGGACTAGCAGTATGCTAACAACTATATCCAGTAATTTAACATCATTCTTACCCTTTCTAACATTCCAACAATGTACTTAGTATCAGAAAATGGTCCTATTTCTTCATGACACCTTCCATAAACAATGGCCAATGCTTGCAGACACAAGCATTTCATATTTACTTTTGGGGTAAGCAAGAAGCGATGGTAGAGCTCATTGAAGAATTCATATCTAAAAAAGAAATGAGATTTTAGAAAAGAAAACAAACATAGACCTCAGGAATGAGATAAGGTTTTAATAATGACTCACGATCTTTTGATTGCTCCACTCTCTTCAGTTTCATCTTCTTCCAGCAGCAATCTTAGATAATAATCCCCTATTTTTATTTCCTCAGAAAGGCACTCATATTTTACCTGTAATAACACAGAACACCTTACTTAACAACATATATTGTTTCTCCTTCTGTAAGTTTTTGCTCACATAACAATACTGAGCTTGATTGCATCTTAAAATTCAACAAGGTTAGCAACCTCTCCTAAGCTGTAGGAAAACTGAAATCTGCAGGTTTTCTGTTAAAGAAACACATCCACAGAATAGAACTCACTGGCTATTGCTGCCCCCCTGAATAAAGGAAGCTTCTCATCATACTGAAATCTCCATTTCCAGCCTTTAAGTAACTTGTTTCTAATACCAGCTGGTTTTAGTAACTAAACTTGGATAATACATGATGCATTCAGTAACTCAAGTTTAATAAGTACTTATTTCACTGCAAGGTATTTCACTTAATGCTACTGCAAGTATGAAATACAAGCATGACCTAATTACTAGTTATACTTGCTATTCTGCTGAATAATAAAAGCCTAGAGGCATCAGTTCAGAAAACAAGAAGCTGAAGCAAAATTGCCCAATAAAAGCCATCATTAACTTCAGAGCAACTACATTAAATTTAATAAATGCCTCAATGTTCAGTAATAACAAGAATTTGGAAGCACTTCAATTAGAGGTACTTCTAACATATAAGAAAAACCACTGTAGAGTGGCTTTTGTTATCTATAGTTTGCATATTACTGTCATGAGGTCACAAAGTTATCTACAGATTTGATCACAGCATTACATACAATGATATCCCGCTAACTGGTATGCTTTCAGAGGAGTATCAAGCCACCATCCTCCTTGGCAAAGTGACAGGTTTCACAGTTGATAGAGAAGCCTTTGCCACCACTATCTATTCAAATACTTACAGCATAGTCCAATAACATCTTCTCTACTATTTAAAAGCAAATCTGTGAGACAGCAGCTGCTCCACTCAGTCCCAAAGTATCCTGGCTTGTAGCTGCAAGAATGCTACTGCTACATTCCAGCAGCATAAAGCCACACAGAAGCATAGGGTACATGGGGGAAGTCTGCATTACTAAGCTTCAAATCTCTACTTCTGATTCTGTCCCAGTTTGCAGCTCTAAAAAGTTGGGATAGCAGACACAGACACACAGAAGTCCTGACCTATACCTGAAGGAAGCTTTGAAACACAACTGACAGTGCAAGAAATATTAATCTAAACCCAGTCTTAGCTATTTCCTGTATCAATATAAGAAGCAACCTGTAGTTGTGTGATAGGGATAAATTGCATACATAAAACTGCTCTCTCATGAAACATTAGCCTGGTGTCTTGCAGTTCTTCCTGATTTGCATAGGAGCCAGCTGAAAAATTCCTCAAACCAAGTTTGTTCTCATTTCACTAACAGTTCTCAGCTCAAATGTCACTAGAAAGCTATACTCTAACAAGGATGGCAATGGGAATATCTAAGGAATATCTTGCAGCTGAATTTAAGGGGGGCCTTGCTTTGCTTTAGTGTTACACATTAATTAAAACCACAGTTTTGTGTGGAACCACAACAATACTAGAGATAAGAGAACAGTACAGGAAGTGTTTATTAGCACATGTCTTGAGAAAGCCAGTCAGGACCATACTGCTATAATTTACAATGCAACATGTTTTAGCCCCATAACTTATTCATGATTTGGCAAGCCAGTATTTAACAGATACAGGATTATTGAAACATGAACAAAATAAAGACAAACTTGTTATCAGGAAGAAGTGACTTCTGAAACTACCCAAAACAATTCTGATAGAATACACTCAAAAACAAGTTTGACTTTATCTGGACAACAGTGCAAGGACTAACTCTTGTCTTAATTCAAGAATACACCATGGGTTCTGATAAAAGTTTAATCTCTACAGCACCATTTGTTGGGTTAAAGAAGCTTCTGTTTTGCCAGTGACACTGGACAGTAGTACCTGTTCACTGATTCAAGCCTTAGCAGTTGATCCCATAACCCCTAAAAAAACCTAGCTTGCAGTCAGAGATCATCAACACAAGATTCACTTGTAGAATAAGAGACAGAAGTGACATTTCAAGTGATACTTTACAGATGCAGTTTGTCTTGTCATAGGTCATTTACCTCAAACTCCTGGTGGTTCCATGAGATAACATTAGCACTACCAAGTTCTCTGTCAATATTAAATGCTCTCATCTCAGACTCGAGAGTATCTCTCAGTTCTTCCCGTGTTTTGAAGTTCCAAATCAAGTTTGATCTAGCATGATCCTGAACAAATCTAAGAAAGAAGTTACACAGTTTAAACCCCTCAAAGCATTATCTGAAAAGCAGACAAGATTCAGCTGGCAAGCTAGGGGAGACTGTTAGCATTAATGGACCTTAATTAGAAGGCAGAGAGCAGTGGTCTCCAGGTTGCTACAGTAATTACAGTTGTTCACTTGTATACTGTTTTGATAGCCACGGAGGCCAGCCTAGACTAAAGCATGCCTGTGTCATCCCTCAGGGCTCAGTTTGCCATCTGCATGTAGTTGATGACAAGGAAACATGCAAGTGATTCACTGTAAGCCAGTAAGGGCTACAGGTAAACAATACAGAGCAGCAGACATGCTGTGTTTTAAACCAACAACAACAGTAAAAAATAGTTTATGCAGTAAAATAGAAGTTGATGTCTTAAATGTCACAAAACAGTCAGTGGACATTCTTTAGTAGCAGTTACCAACACAGCCTTTAGATCCAAAGACTGAGAATGGACTTTAGTACCAAATGTTTAGGAACACACTAATCTACCTTTCATGAAATTGTATTTGACATTTAGAAACATCAAGTAGTTAGGTTTATGAAATTCCCCTGCTTGCTTACATTGTTTGTTAGCCAAGCCAAGCTTTATTAGTCTAACACAATGGCTCTAGCCAAAGAGACATATTTTTTTCAGATAGAAGCCCCTCCCCTTGTAAACTCTGACAGCTGTAAGAACTCACAGGTAAGCAAACTGCCTTTAGGACCTGTGGCACTATTTGAAATCCAGTATGCATGTGCTTTCTCTTGCCCTGCTTTAAGCTCATGTTTTTCCAGTTCAAGTTACAACATCTTGAGTAGCTTACGGGTACCATCAAACTGCAGTACTTTCCAGTGCTACTTCACTTGGCCTTCAGTACCATGCAGATTTGCACTTGCAGTTTGTTATTTACTCTTCCTTTTGGTTAAAGGGGAAAAAAATATGTAGTTTGATAATATTTCAGAAGCTTTCTAAATTCCTCCTTTGCCTAAACACAAGTGAAATCTTTAAGTATAGCTTAGGGTGTTTTTAGTAAGTAGCTGTTACAAAACACTTGCACTGTTTCAAGGCAGGCAGAAATTCAAAGTCACAGAAACTCAGAAGATATTAACAAAAATATCCAGCCAGCTAAGAACCTGTATTAACTTTAGTATTTTCACCTGTAATAAAAGAGATCCCAGTTTGCTTCTATTTTTATCCTTTGGCGCCGTTTCCTTAATATCACTGGTTTTTGAATCATGTTCTGCAAAATAACCAAATTTCATAAGTCAGTAGAGGCAGATGTCTCCCATTTTTCCCTTTTAAAATAAAAGGCTATATTTTTTACACTCCTTCAAAAACCATACCATAAGTTAAGCCTCATTAATAATGTCTCCTTTTCTAGTGAGTAGCAGCAAGAGACTTTCACAAGTGTTATTTGCACCAAGTTAAATCATGCCAGAGAAACTTTCAGCTGTTTGACACATCATTTGTTTAGAAGCAAGTTATCCCTGAGAAAAGCTTAATTCCCACCACCATAGGTAATCAGCTCCAAAGCTGATGGAGGTGAAAACTCACATGAAAAATGTTTTGCCCTTGAAAGGGAAGAAGTAGAGGAAGTCACAAAAACAAAACCAAGCCTGACTTGGTCACTGAAAGATTCCCTATTTTGATGAAGCATGAAATCACTGTTATCATCTACATGAGGTATCACATGCAAGCAGAAATCTGAGCAACAGAGTCCACGCAAGTGACAAGAGATATAGAGACTCACCATATTGTTTCTGTCCTGATTATGAAGAAAAATTGGAAGAAAAAGAAAAATACATTTAACACCCCAGAGTCACTGAAGTAATTTAAAGTGGTAACACCAAACTTGCTACTACATCTTCCAAGCTACACTTGCACACATTTGCTGTGAAATGATACAGCTCAGAACTCCACACAGAAATGATTCTTTAAACTCAATATCTAGACAAGTTGTTTAAAGTGCAATTTGACCTTCCATTGTTTTTCACATTTCTTCATTTCTCCTGTTTTGAACCTAATTCACCATTATTTCTCAAATATTATTGTCAAACTTCTGCACCACATTCTACATTAAACTTGAGCTAGATTTTCATAAGTTAAAGCTTATTGCTATATCAGAACAAGTACAAAGACAGGCATTTTCAATACTCTGCATCATGCTTTTCATCCTTCCTTGGATGCACAACAGATTGTTTCACTTCCAGAATGCATAAAAACAAGCTTAGTCAATATAGTAAAGAAAGTTAAGGGAAACACCTCATAATTTAAAGAGTTTGTCTTTTCGAACATGGCAATAAAACTAAAAGAAAAAGGAGACCAACAGACTCAAGCAATGCTTAAGCTCTCCTCTTACAATATCAGACCAAAACAGTTTTTTATGACTTCGGTCTTAACCATGACCTTAGGTACAGTCTTGTGTTGCCCTTCAAGCACTGAGATACCTATATTCAAGTGAATCCCAAGGTGGTGTCCATGGCAGGGGAAATAGAACTTGATGGCGTTTAAGGTCCCTTCCAACCCAGGTTATTCTAGGATTCTTCAAGAAGGTTCCATAGCTAAATTATCACTGGTGTAAAGTATATAATTTTGAATGCAAAGAATATTCCATTTCTTTTAAGTATACCTCAAAAACTGGTTTTGCCACATTTCAAGGAATTTTCTCCTCTATAATCATCTTACAAGAAATGCATATAAGCGGTACTGCAGTTTGATACAGTTGGCAAAATGCCTAATACATATGCTGAAGGAATTCATTTGCCTGATTTACATTCTCCCTGGATCCTATTTCTAACCCAAAAATAGTAAGCACTAGAGAGTTTGCTAAAAGGAAGGAGAACTCTCAAATCAAAACAATTCTTTACTATTTCAGTGTGTGTTCTGACATTCAACAGTGACTTAGTCAAGTTACTCTAACAAAGACTTTCAAATACTTTTACCTCTTTTTGAGCTATGCCCATTCGATCTCTCCAGTGCATCAAGACTAGATCCACCTTCTCTTTGGCAAATTTTTCAACTTCTTTTGCAGCTTTTCCAGCCAGTCTCTGCCACTCTGGCACTTTATTGAACTTGCCATACTGATCCTGCAGAATAAAACCAATTACTTAGTTGTGGGTTATCTTTGCTGCAGGTCAATGCAGCAGACAAGTGTCTGTATTACAAAAGTCACTAAGACAATACATCTCTATAATGGAACAGGAAAGATAACTACAATTACTTACAGTTGCAATTTTTAAGTTATCTCTAACATGCATTCTGTCAGCATCTTTTTCAGGAACAGGATCAGCACTGTCAAGGTATGCCAGCAAACCTGGTGGCTAAAAACATTTAAAACCAGTGTAAACACACACACTTGGCTAATTAACAGAAACCAACACTTTAGGCAATAACACAATTTCTTTAAATCAGGGATTCCAATTTATATTCTACTCTAAAGGAGGTATATAAAGCTCCAGCATTTTTTTTTTTGTTGTGAGCAGTAAAATGCCACCATCCTCAACAGAATTGCTTAACAGAGACATATTATTGGCTTCAGTGCAGCAGAACTCTTGGCTATACCCCATTTCTTAAAGCAGCACTTAATGCACCTAAAGAACGCAGGAAGAAAAGACTTGATCCCAGAGCAACACAGAGAGATGAATAATACTAGAATCCATCCATATCCTCTGATATGGACTAAATACTACATGTGACATTAGAGATGAGAGTCTTTTTTGACTAAGCTTTCCATAAGATAGTGTTCAAGATCAGGACAGTTTGCTCTGCCAAAACTGAAGGAACTGCTATTTTGAAATTAAAAGCTAGTAATTTAAGAGATAGGATAATTTCTTACAACACTACTTATTGAACTAACTTCACTGAAGTAACTTAAGCAAGAAGCATTCAGGAGGCTGTAAAGGTGAAAGAACATATGAACGACCAGCATATGAACTAACAACATATAGATTTAACCAAGTTACAAGCAAACAAAGTTGGACAAGCAAGGCATGAAAGCATGGACAGAACTCCTGATACTTTAATTTCTTATTGGCACAAGCATTAGAGACGTGCTTACAATGTGTCCCCCCTTTAATCAAGAAAAAGAAGACACCTTATTTTTAAGTTTTGTGTCAAAGTATCTTAAGAAGTGTCAGCAAAGTAACAAAATTTTTAGAGTATAAGATGCTTTGAACCTCATCAATATCCTTTCATTAGCAGCTGCTAGACTGCTGATTTCCCAGACAAGACCTTCCCCTTGAAGGAAAAAGGGAACATGTTTACTATATAGACTGTCCCAACTTGGACACTGCAAGCTTTCATATTTTATTTTTTTGCTACTCCATATTTTGTTTTTACTTACCAAAATACGTTTCAACAAATTCATAGCAGTTTTGTTCTCAGCTGTCCAGAGGCCAACCAAATGTCTACTTAACTGCCTGAAAAAGCCATTGAAATTAACAAACTGCAAGTTAGTACTTTAAACAGATTTTTAAACCACTAAACTGTCACCCTTACCATGCTGATGAAATGAAGATGAGAAAGAGCTTCGCACTCTTGAGTGAGCACAAAGCATTACATTGTTCAAGGATATGCTTAGCATGCTTTAAAGTGTTGCCTCTAAGAAGTTCCAGTGAAGTTAGTGGAACAGCAGCAGCACATGCTTTTTGATCTAGACCTCAAAGAACACTTGAGCAATAGAGCAGAAACATCTAAAAACCAAGTGTAAGTTTATACAGCCAACCTTAACTTATAGCTAAAGTTAAGAGGCTAGAAGTCATCAAGAACTACTACATGCTCCTACTTGAAGTTCTTAAAACCAGTTATTGACTAGAAAATCCTTTCTGGGAGCCTGCCTTCTATGCCAACTGATTCCTTCTGCCAACATTTGTCACTAGGATTCTACTGCACTGAACTGAAGCATTGCTACAAGCACATTGTAAGTAGTAGCACCAAACAGAACTAGCATGACAGATGGTTTCATACCCGCTCTCTCCTGGATGACACACAGTGGCAACAAGCTCCACTTGTCCCTACATTCCTTAGCAACTCTAAGCACTTCAGCAATTCACAGCTAAAGCTTCCATAATCTTGTATTTGGGTGGAATTAATTGAATCATCACTCATCCTCCACAGTAAACCCTCAGAGATCACAAGTTCTACTGACTGTTGTTTCAGAGAATAACATCTGTGAGGAAACTTCTCTCTCAGATAGGATGAGTGATCCTAACTGCATGCAAGATGCCTGAGATGTGCACACCCATTTTTATACAGTTGTACAGTACAAGTTGAAACTTTTTACAAGTTCCAAACATTCTACTTGCCTTTTCTTTCCATGAATTAAAAGAAATAAAAATCAAAACTTGAGCCATTAACAAGTAACCAACCCAAACCCACATTAACAAAAAACTAATCAAGGGTTTATTAAGTTGCTGCAATCACAGCTGAAGCTTGTCCTACTAAAACCTACGAGCTGCTAAAGAAAATATTCTCCTGAAGAACTGCAACTTTTCTTCCTTGACCTCCCAATGTTTGCTAGGCCATGACTTAGAAATTTTTTTTTAAACATGATATATCAAGTGAGATGGACATACCTATTTGTAAGCATCCTCTGATCTGTGCTTATTGTAAACATAGCAGTGTGCAAGTGACGAGGTAAGGCACCTTCACTGAGGGCAAGATCTTGCATTTTGGTAGCAATCTCTTTGTCTCCTTCCTTTGGAAATAGGGCAAGATTATTACTAAGGAAAGAATCTTAGTTAAGCTGCTTTTATCTCAGTCTAAAGTTCCAAGGCCTTCTTGACCATCAATTATACCAACTAATATTCAAAAACCAGAAGCTAGAGTATGATAGGTTTTAAGTGAAAGTTCTGAACATCAACTGCTCAATGCTGTAGTAAAGCCAGGGACCAGATAACTGGTAGTTGCATCCATGAGGACAGTAACTGAAGAGGGCAGGATGCCTGTCTCCCATCATACATCAGGAGGTTTGCAGTAGCAGTACCATTTTCACACTGCAATTATAAATTAGGATAAAACAGAGAATGGCAGCCACACATAATTGCTTGTTGCTTGACTTTTGCTGACAGTAACCACTTAAGATTAATGGCTGCTGTTCAGTTTAGACAGCCACATGGGTAAGACTGCCACTCACTCAAGACACATTAGTTGCAATGAATAAGAAAAAGGTTTTGCAACACCTTTACTCATCTAAATTACAGGACTTTTAATAAACAGCATAGTAACTTTCAGCTAACGTTATCAAGTACATAGATGGAAATGTGAAGATTTGGAATATCTCTATTTCAAGTGTTCATTCACTTCCATTCCAAGAAAGTACTAGATGGATTTCAGATGCATAAGCCATTGTGATACAATGAGGCACTAACTTAAGCCCTGAATTTCAACCCAGGAAATGTCAAGAGTCAGTTAGCAAGGTCACCCTGCAACAATCATGAGGAACTCTTGAAAAGTATGGACTTGGCCCATACATTATGTGGTATGGAAACTTAAAGCCAAAGCAAGAACAGAGGCTGACATCACTAGTCTGCTCTGGGACACTACTGCTTACTAACCCGAGTCCCATTCCATCTGGCAATGCATCCCAGGAAATATGACCTTTCCTCCTTGAAGGACCCTAAAACATGCACAAGTCTGGTGGCTCTGAGGTGTGTGGCTGAGCTAAGTACAACATTTACAGCCAAATCTTGACTGCAGTATGAAGACATGCAAGGCACTACCTAATGTCCCAACTCACATGCTTTTCAAACCCCCAAGTGTAAGACAAAGCAAGTTGCTACATTAAACCACTCACAATTAAGCAGGTGCTCTGTTCCTCGCTTCCAACCTCCCCTCCCCACTCCTCATTTTGAGAAACTAATATAACAAACTTCTCTTGGTAAGCAATTGCACTTCCAAAATAGACAATACATATTTTGCATGCTATCCCAGCTAACATTGATAAAATCTCACCTCTATTATTGCCTTCATCACCAAACCTGCTCCTTTCACAATTGCCATGGAAGGGTGCTAGAACAGAATGTTAACAAAAAAATTATCCAAGTGTAAAAACTGAAGATTAGATCATCTGTGATTCAGTTTCCTTATCTATACATGGCTGTTCTACCTCCAATTCAGTTTGGTGAGAGCTAGCCTTAAGAAGAGTTCCTACCCTGTATCTTTGAACAAGCATCTCTCATGCAACTCCCAGACAGAATTCCTGGCACTGAGCAGCAGTATATACCAGAAAAGCTGAAATAATGCTGAGGAAAGCGGCTGACACTAATCAAAACAGAAGAAAATACCATTTTTACAGTAAGAAGGCATTAATATTATAGCTAAAAATCCTTACAGGTTTATTACTGAAGAGGATGTTACTCTTGTTTTCTGACTCTTAACTCTCATTTACTGAGAAAGAAACAAAAAGGCAGAAAACTTGCCAATCAGGGGAAGATCTGTGCATCTGTTGAATCTATCCTGAAGTCCAAGTGGTATTTTACTGTGTTTCTGGAAACAGGTCCTAGGCAGTCTATTCTACAATGATTTGGCATATCATTCACCATAGAATAATCACCTCAATCTGATACCCGAAGGCGAAATAATAGGCCACTAAAATGTTCACCAAGATAGAAAAGATTTAGGCACATGAACCAGCTAACCAGCTGAAGCCAAATCCATCTTTCAGTAAAACAAGAAAAATTTCATGTTCACTGATTATCTGAAGCCTCTAACACTAGTGAAAAGTAAGTCTTACCTGAAAGAGCTTAAATAGTGTTCTTCCATTAGATGCCACCATTTCCAGCAACATGTCAAACTGCTGCCCCTCAGTAGTCTCACTATATGGAGCACATAGGGCAAATGTCAGGAAGTCCAGAAGTGAACTAATTACTAGGGCACCTGTCCCATGATCCTGAAATTAGGAAGACAGGTATGTAACTCAGATACAGTGGTCCAAGAGTATTCATGATGCTGAAGGTGCTCTTCCCTGTCATAGCATTAAAATAGTCTGTAAACAAAAACTATGGGTTTAGAATATTCCATTACTCTGAGTATGGCACTACCCTGGTAAATAATTGGTTTCTAAAGCATGTTAGAGACTCAAAATACTTTTATCTAGTTTAATCCCACAAATTCGAGTTTACACTATTCTTTCACTTAAAAGAAACATCCAGTTTTCACGTTAAACATGCAAACATTTGTTGCAGGACATTCAAAATCTGTGGTATTGACAGCTATGTTCCAACCTGCCAAGATCCAATCTTAATTAGAACAAACTTCAGTGCCAGACAGAGCTGTATTTTCAAATGTAGGTGCAAATACATTCAAAGATACATCTCAGCATGATAAAAGCATTTTCATTAAAATTAGGAAAGGCACTTAAAGAAGCTTAAATCTGTTTCCAAAATTTGACTTACCACATGGGAATTGAATTTCTCTAGTAGATTTTCTAGAAACTTCTTTGAAGAAAGAAGGGAAGCTTTGTTCAACTGCTCCTGCCTCAAGTCATAGTCATCATGCATGGGCTATAAAAAAAGAAGTATTCACTACAAAGGAATATTTCAACCCTCAATTCTTAACAGCTGTAATCCAAAAGCCACTCTCTATATACAGAAAAAGTTCAGTTCAATTTCAGCAAGAAATCACTGTATAACAAGTTATTCCATGTCTGAACACACTTCAAGTTGAATGGCAGTCCCTATTTCTACATCTTTCAAAGCCTGAAGTTCACATATTTCAAAGTGAAAGAAACTGAAATTTAATACTTACACACATAAGAGCACACAGCATGTCAATAGAGGCATGGGTTACTCCATCATTGTTCCTTTTGAGGGCTTTCACAACCTTCACTCCTAATCGTTCTCGAAATCTTTTGAAAGGGAAGCAAAACCACTAAGATCAGAGAAGAAACTAAAATCTTAAAATTAAGATGAAATCTAATCAGTGGCCAAGAAGGGTCCGCTCCTATTGCATTTAGCAAGCCAGTACCTTGATATTTTCATAAATTTGAGATTCCTGGTAGGAAAATACTGACTTTACTGTTAACATGCCAAGCACATTCATCAAAATAAAGATGTATGCACATTCATCAAAATAAAGATGTATCTGTGTAGTTACAGGATACTATTTATAGAGAAACTGAAATTTATGAAGGTCTCAGACAAAGTGCTTTTGTTACTCTTCCTGCAATTCTCTATATTATAGTTCCTCTATATTTCCTAGTCAGAAATATTTCAAAGAATCTTTCATTTTCAGAACAACAGACAGTTTTTCTGCTTCCTTATGTTATTTAAGACAAACTCCAAGCACTCTGTACATACTACAGAAGTACAACCTCCTAACACCATTTTATCTTGTGTTGAACTGAAGATAGCAATGACATCAGCATACTTTGAGACTGAAGAACTGCTTACTTCAAGGACAGATGAAGGTACATGTTAAAAATTTTTCCACTGGGAAAATCATTAAACCGTATTTGCCTCAAGACAGAGTATTTAGCACAGGAAGAATCAGCTTTCCTTGCAAATGATTATCTGGGATTCTCAATTTGCACAAAAGCCTGGTGGCAGCCTCATACATGAAAACCATCATGTACAGAGTCTTAAAGTTCTTTCCAGAAGGGATTCCATTTCTCACTTTTAGACATAAGTTACTAACAAAAGTTCAAGATCTATTTTCATCTTCTACTTCCAAGCTTGAAGGGACTTTGCACTTACTTTGGAAGCTGAGTAAAGGCAAGGAAGCCTGCTTTTGAAGCCACTAGTCGTCTTACTGCTTGGAATTGGCTTTCAAGCTCTGCATTAGATGCTGCAACATCTCCCTCTTGGGAGAGCAATGCTGTTATGGCATTATTAATGAGCTTTTCCTTGTTTTCTGAGAAGAGACCCTGGTTAAAAAATAACAATCATTAATATCTTTCTGCATTAGCAACATCTTAAAAGGATGGGTAAAGGCTCTATTCTTACATCTTGCGTAACTGCATGTAGGACTCCACTGTAGGAAATGTTAGCATTGAACCTGAACACAGCATCTGCAAAGTTACCATCTGGAAAAAGACATATCAAAAGTTAAGTGTACAGTACCTGACTCAATGGATGCTTTAAAGAGCACTATAGACCCACATAAGAAGCATTAGCTTACTTGGAGGAGCAGCCAAAAACTTCAGATGAAGGCTCTCTACTTCCTCATCCACAGGCATACTGAGTAATCCCCAACGCTGGCCTTTGTGTGTGGAGGTCATTTTCACACAGACATCTCTATTACCAGAGGCTCTCACTCCATCCAACAAGCTAGCCAGAAGAGAATCTCTGGGTTGGGACAATGACACACAAATACAATTGATATCAGAGAAGTGGTGCCAAAGAAACAAATTATAAGAGAAATGGGGGTAAAAAAAAAATCACATCATGAAAGGCAGCAATACCTGGAATCTCTTACTAATGCTACTGCAAACAGCTACACCTCTGGAAGAAACCACTAACTTTCAGTGTTCCTTTATGCACTATAGGGAGAGAGCTGACTTACACGCAGTATAGCCAGCTGCAGCCTTTCACTAATGGGATCAGTTTTAGATTATCTGTTAATGAGTGACACATGTTGTTAGCCAATTCATCCCTGTGCTTTCTGCAAAACCTCACTTAGCAGGATTAGACTGTATTACAACTGCAAGTGCACTCAGGGACTGTTCTGTTGGTTGTTTTAAATAGAATCAACTAAGACTGTCTCAAGCAAAGAGCTCAAAGGGTTCACAGCCTTCACATTTCCATATCACTTAGACTGTGCTTTCTTCCCTTATTTCAGATATACTACTTAACCAAGTACAGCATACACAGAACTATATTGCTTAGGAGAAACACTGTATCTAACAGTCCAACACCCTTTCATGTTCATCAGAAAACTTCTGGAGAGATTTGTTTAAAGTTGGGATGAAGGTAAATGGGAGAGATTTAGTTCCTGTAACAAACCTTGATTTATAAGTGGCAAACTGCTAGAACAGCAAGGCTTTGAGTTAACCTCTCCCAAGGGTCAGAATTTATAGAAGCTGAGGAACTAGAAGTGCTACAGTAGTAACTTCCATTTGAATCTGTAATGCACAGAAGCTCCAGTTACCTTTCTGTTGAAGAGTATTTTCGAATTTGTCCTTTGATGAATTCAATGGTGAAAAGCTGGGGGTTTTCACAGTCACACACTATTGCAAATACCTGAAAATAAGGGACAAGGATCACATTCACGAAGTAGTGTTATTTAGCTACTCTACAAATTAAAGCTTGCATATACTATCAATTTCTCCCTTTTAGAGCCTTTATTTGGAGAAGTGGGAGTGAGAAATAATGCTCTTACCTCGCCTAAAGGTTTCAAAGTTGCAATGTTGTAGGTAGCTGGATCCCTCTCAACTAAGCAAGCTTCTGTAAGAGCTAGTATTCTTTTCACAGGCTCCTTGTAAAACAAGAGAGAGGCATGCTAGGAAAGAGAATACTTAGTACTTAATAGGAACCAAGTATGTTCAGTCTGACAGCCTTACCAAGTGCCTAGGTGTTATTTTTTGAACAACAAACTCTGCTAAAGATGTTATAGATTCATCATTGCTGTACTTCCCAAAGCGAAGGTTCAAGTATTGCTCAAATTCTAGGGATTCTTTCCTTATCCGCAGAGAGATGCCTATGAAGTTGCCAGCATGGTCTATTGCACTCTTGATAATTTCATCCCTCTGCTCAGAGGCAAACAGGTGCTGCAAATTTTGTCAGGAAAAACAATTAACAGGTGAAAATTATGGCACAGTTGAAGAAAATGACAGTTCTAGAAATAATCCTCTACTATATACCTAATGGTAGGGAATGTTCACAGTAGCTGGACTGGCCTTTGCTAAGTGCACGGTATAGACAGGCATTTATTACACAGGAGATCCACTATTAACTTTACATTTGCCTTTAAAAAGAAAATCTATAGCACCTATTCCTAAAGGATACCCTGCTACACATTAGTGTGCCATTAAAATTATGGTCTGCATGACCTGCCTGTCCACCCCTGGCAACAGACCCTGACAGCCTGGCAGGAGTGAGGACGCAGAGAAAGCAACTGGAGCTACCGCTGGTGATCTGCAAGGTAAGGGCAGCTCTAGAGGATCAATTATACATTGCTAATTTTATGCCAAAGAAAAGCATGCTGCAATACAAAAGACATGGAAACCCTCCTCTAGTTCTATTTTAGAGACTGAGGTAGCCATACCTAGGAATTAATTTATGGTTAATAATGTAAACATCCCTTTCAGCTGTTTGAAGTACAGTACATAGAAACCCTGTCATGATTTTAGAACCAACATTACACTGAAACATTTCCCAAGCAAAACGCTGCTAAGTAATCAGATCACAGGTCTAAAGAGGCAATGGCATCACTGATCAATCTATTTCTGAATTGAATCCCTACATCACTTAGGTAGATTAGTAACACACTATTGTAAATTTGAGAAATGACAGGAAATTCCACATCCACATTACATTCATATTGACTACCTAAAAAAGTAGATATCCCACCCTTTCTAGTTCTTAAACATGCAATACACACACATACAAAACTCCCCACACCAAAAACCATATCAACACCCTCTCAAATGTTTTAACTAATTTCCTTTCCTTTTAGGATCTGTCCCTAAGCCATGAGGCCCCACAACTGGCTCCCAAAGATGCACATACTTGTATGCTCCAACTGTGTTGAAATTTCATTATTAAATATGCAGCTATACATATCCTAAGAACCATACCAAGATAATTTGATTTCATACTCACCAATCTACTAAACCCTCCATAGAGGATACAGAAGCCTCCCTGATAGCCAGTAATATCAACAAAGCCTTCAATATTTCTGTAGTCATAGGAGCACAGGACCTTATTTGTTGCAGGATCAATTTGGTCAATACCTCCAGGAGTCACTTCCAGAATCACAGGTTTCCTTGTATCACTCCAGTGATGCTTATAGCAATTATACCTCTGCAGGGAGAGCTACTTTTAGACATCTATGCACACTATTTTACTACACAGCAGTAGTTCTCTACTTAGCTAGTAAGTTAAAAATATCACATAATTTTCCTTAATGCTGTTGTCTATATTAAGAACACTATGAAGAAAATAGCTGTAGCTGACAATTGACAAGGAGGTCACAGCTTAAACAATGCATGTTGAAGCAAGAATGTAATCCCAAAAGAGCCACTCTCAAAGGAAGTAAGTTCTCTCGTTGCAGAAGGTGGTCTTCTCACAGACTTCTGAACACTGTGGTTAGATGAGGAAATAGCATTTACACCAAATGCTGTTATTCAGCTAATTAAATCAAATTAAGCTAAGTTTGGCACTGTAGTGAAATTTTTTCATCTCCTGCAGTCACATTCCATTACAAATACAAACTTACTTTAGCCAGCAAAAGTTAGAGGTCTGTTCTAAACAACAATAAGAGAAAGGGGATCCCCATATTCCAGCAGTGTTACTATGCTCATGACTGAAGATTTATTCTATGAAACACTTTAAATTACTTAAAGTAACTTTAAGCACTTGAAGTATTGCTGTCTTCTATGACTAAAAGACAAACATGAAGTCCAGCTCTGTAGACTGCATTGCTTATTGCTGTATTACCACAATTCGGTGAATGCCAATCTTGTCTGTAATCTGATCTATAGAAATCCTTTTAGAAAACATCAAATTTTCAGGATGTTATGCAGAAAATATTTAATTAGTAAGTAAAGCAAACATTGACTAACATGAATCAATGTTTTTCTCCTCTCCAGATAAGAACTCCACATAGCTCAGCCCTGTATTTCAACAGTAACATTCATAGTCCATGTACAAGTGTAAGGCTCAGGCCAATAAAAATGAGCTCAAATATTCCACTGGTAAAGAGGTTCCCACTGCTTTTGAACAAACTCCATTTTCTCTTCTCAAAGACTTCAGATCCAAATTCACAAAAGCTATTTTAGGTAGCACATATAGCACAAGCATAAAATACATGAACAAAGCAGAAACCTGAGTCTTTAGATCATTTCCTTAAGTGGCACATGATGCAGGTAAGCCAGACACTCACCCGTCCTGTGATTTTTCCTTCTGAGAAGTCTGTCCTGAATCTCTGTTTTTAAAAAAGTTAACAGTGAATGAATGCAAATATGACAACCTATCAATCCAGAAAGTCTACATTTAAGCTGACTCTGTTTTATGAGACTTGTATTAAGCCTCCTCAGAAAGCTCACTACTCCATTGCAATTAATATATTCAATATTTGTACCTTTACTCACTCTTTAGAAATCATGCAGTACTTGCTCCAAGTGACACTGGATCAAGATCATTAACATAACAGCTCAAAAAACTTGCCTTCCTACTTTTTATGCAGGGAAAGAAAGCATAATACACTACCACAAATGGTAACTGAGTACTTACTGCTTGCTTGAAGGAAATAAAAAATAAAAATCTTACCAGTGCCTCTGTAAGGAGTTCTGTTCTGTGCTCTGTGGAAAACTTAAGTGTCTCAGATTTTTTTCCACTCCCTTTGCGAAAAGTGAGATTAAATTCTGTTCCTTGTCCTTTTCCAACAGGAGAAATACCACAGATATCTCCATAAGGCCACTAGACAATTGAAAGTAATTAGGTAATACTGTTAGTAATTTTAAAGCTACATCTCCCCCTTTCAAAACCCCTTAGAACCTGTAATAACCCTGTAACAACGTGACAGCTAGCATGCTACGTGACAGCATAAGCTTGAGCTTCCTCTTTGATACTGTGCAAAGTAACTAAGTGTCCTGACTCCCTTCAGGGACACAGCTCAGCAGTGATCAAACTTACCCTGGTTCCTTCAGAACAGCACAGCCAAAGGCAAACTGCTACTTGCTGGCCAATGAAGAGAAATTGCCTAAAAGTACAAAACCCTACTGGGTATTTGTAGAGTTAGCAAAGGCCACGCAGACCTTCTGTTATGTGTACTTTTGTACACAGCTGCCACACCTTCTGGCTCTCCTGAGATCTTGTCAGACTAGATGGTTTCTTAAGCCTGAATGCCACTATTCACTCTGGATAATGGACACAAGTCAAAATTCAGCTTCAAAAATGACAGTTACCTGATTTGTAACTTCCAGTGTGTTGGGGTTGTATGTGGTGACGGCATGGGTTCCAACTGAAAAGACTCGTTTATACCTAGAATACAAAATAATGTTAAGTTTCTCCAGAAGTCACAGGAAAACCCATGCTGAACTGCAAAAATGATGTTAAGATCACAGGTTTTGTTAGGAAACGGATATGGAATTTTCTTTGTTGTAACTTGCAGTTTACCCTTATAACATGCTAAGCTCTTCAGTTCTATATATCCATAAAGGAGATGTACAAGTTAAATACTACTAAACAGATTTATTTATGCATACCTTTTCCTAAGTTACTGGCAAAGGCAGGATCAAAGACTCATGGACTTGCACTGAGAGGTACCACTAGACCAGAATAAATTTTAAGAAGGCTAAACAGGTAGGGAAAAAAAACCCCAGCCATTCCTGCAATAGTCTAAAGCATCCATCTGAAGCTGTCTCAGCCAACAGTTTTAATACAAAATCAAACTTATACAACTGTTCACAATACTGTACCAAGTCAAAGTACTACTGTGGCCAAGCCAAATTTTCTCCATCTTGAGGGAAACCAAAGCTACCAAACTCTAGACACACTTATATCACTAAAGCTGCAGTCATTGTACATTGATATCACAGATATGTTAACTGTCACAGGGCTTAAAGAATAGCAAGGTAGTTGTTTGTGTTTCAAGTGTATCAGACACAAGCAGCAGTGAGCTAAAGCTACAGGATTTTGATGCACCAAGTGCAAAATCAAAGCCTTACCATGGCTTCATTTCCTAGATAATCTCCAAAATGTACCCTGAACAAACAAAGACTCTTTACATATTTCTGAATCTGCAAGTTTTGAAACATAACTAAGCAGAGTTTGAAAGAGTAGATTATTAATAATAGCTTATTACTTGCACAAGCCATGTTCTAGGGTGCTTCCATCTGGAAGCCATCCGGCCCAAAAAGTAAAGCCAAAGCTGAAGCAGAGCCAGTACTAGTAAGTATTCTCTCACTAAAGCAATAGCATCTGAACATGGATGCCTTTCTTGAACTTGAACCAAATAAAAACACTTTGGCTAGTTGTCCACATTAAAACTGATTCAGTGTAGGAATTTAAGTTTCAGTTCTGGGTAAACTGTGGGTTTGCTTGGAAAAGATATTAGCAACCAGATGCTTAATTAATCTGAATTTGTGCCATGTTAGATTGCATCAAGAACCAGCAGATCATTTCTTCCATCCTTCTCAGCATTCTTGTGCTGCAGTCCTTTCTCCTCTCTCACTTGACAGGTCTGCAGCACAAGCCATCATTTCTGCATAAAGTCAAACTCTGCATGGGCATCAAATATATTCAGAGCAGCTCTCACATATCCCTTACAACAGGAAGGTCAAGAGCATCTATCAGTG
The DNA here is from genome assembly GCF_028769735.1 of Zonotrichia leucophrys gambelii. NCBI lineage: Eukaryota > Metazoa > Chordata > Aves > Passeriformes > Passerellidae > Zonotrichia > Zonotrichia leucophrys. The sequence continues at coordinate 44,532,180 of NC_088171.1, read as the reverse complement.
CAGTCAGGCAATCTCACAAACTTTATACCCTTCCAATTTCCATTATTATTAAAACAGTGCAAGTTGAAGCTTTACTTGCCCAGAGTTTACTTTAGGAATCAAAACAAGTGCTTATTTTCTTCAAAGCTTAGGAACATCTGTATTGAACTGATTGGCCCCCTTAAGGATGTTTAACATATTTGCAAAACCTATCTGTGTTTTTCTACATAGTTGAAATTTCCTTATTTAAGATGCAAGTCAAGGAAGTAATGAAGTAATGAAGCAGAATGTTTGAAGCTACTCTAGCTGCTAATAATTCCACTATATTCAGCCTCTCAAGGAACGCTCCAGTCCTTAGTGCATAAGAAGAAACACACTGTTCCCTCTCCTCTTGTTGCACAATTTATATAGGTTTTTCTGTCTTTTATATGACTTATAAAGAAAACTCATTTAAGTTCTTTAGAACAGCATATCACAAGTAATAAAGCTCTTTATTACTTGCTCAAGGTTTTGTTTACTTACTGAGCCTACTATGAGCTGCACAGTGCTTTGTGGCAGAGTAAGGATTTGCAACCATTACACATAACTGAAGATCAGCTTCCAAACATCATAGCCCCTTCCTTTTCTCCCCTTATGCTCAAGCCTACATTTCAAGATCCGAGAAGAATTTATTCCAGCATTCTTAATATGTGCTGGGATAAGGAACACAAGACAGAACAGCAGTTTTGCTGAGTTGCCATTTCCCTTGTTTCCTCTCCCTAGGTAAATCCAGAAGAACCAAGTCTTGTTTCATGAACAGAGGAGATTCAGAAGTCAGCTCTTACATGTGGCCTACTCTTGTTCATAACTTCACCTATAAATATTTAAGAAAGGTATTCATACCTCCAGGACTTGAAGAGTTTACTATTAATTATCTCTCAAACTACTCTGCAGTACTGTCTAATCCCAGGCTGTTTGGAGAAGAGTTGAAGCAAATCTCCTCTTCCCCAAGAAAAGGCTATGGCCTGTTCACTAGTTATTTCAAAGCACTGGAGAGATCTTTTTAATCACAATGAACCTGGCAGATCAATTTCATACCACCACACCAAAAAAAAAAACAAAAACCTTCATTAATTTTACAGATCTACAGAGCACTGGAGCATCACCATGTGCACTACTGGAAAATACTTTATGGACACACACAGCCCATATTCAAAATGACTAATTCTATGAGCAGTCAAAATGATTCAGGCTCATTTAGCACCACACATTCAGTTACTGCTTTTTTTTAATGTTATACATAGATTATACTGAGAATGTGTAACTACAAACTGAGTGGACTAGAGAATTCAAACAGAAAATTACTAAAACCCAAATAAACTTCTGTTGCAACAAACAAGGGGCAACTACTTACTAAATACTTCTTTCCCCCTCAGTACAAAAGAATTAACACACCACTGAATTTTTAAACTAAATCTGTTCTAGACTTTAGACTTAGCCTGAAGTTCTTTAAGAATTCTATAAATGTACCAGAACATTACCATCAAGGTTCAAGATCATAACTTCAAGAGCTTGCCTCAGGCTCTTTAATGAGAGGAATTCTCCTTTCCTTCTCAGTACTCCCAGTCTTTGATAGAATGAATGGGTCAGACAAAAAAAATCAACCAGTTTCAATTTACTGGTCAAACAACAGATTTGGACAATACCTCTTCATAAAACCATTAGAATCAAGCAGTGCTCCTGTTCCCAAGGTGCAGATAACCCACTCTCTTTGTTATGTTGATGTTTGGATAGTAAGGAAAAACTCATTCTACAGAGATACTACGCATGTGAAAAGGGACAGTGGGTGAACATACCAAATCAAGTTCTGTAACTGCTGACTTCAGACACAGCATAACAGATACCAGTTATGATAACTTAGTGCATCATTTTATTAGACATTCCCAAGCTTTTGCAGACAGAATCATCACCAAAAATTCATTTTTAGATCCAAGACCCCCATTAAAATCAGGTTAATTTCTATTAGCAGAATTCTTCAAATTATCTCAGTTAGCAGTTTAACAGATAATCTGTTACACAATTTAAATGTATATGTGGACTAGTAACCCTCATGAATTAAAGTACATAAAACACTACTCCTCCATAAAACTGTTCTGAGAAGAAACATTTCCATCTTAAATTTAGTGGTTTATATAGTTAGTTCAGAGGCTCAGAACCTGACGAGGTTGGACGGTCCATTTCAGAGCTACACTGCAGTGTGGGAACATAAGCAGAGGAAAGCTAAACCACAGTGTTACAAATCCAAACTGATTCTAGTGAAGATACATTTAGTTCAGACACTGAGCAGCAGGAGCCTTTAGTTCAATTTTCATTCATCAGTGGGATGAAGTTAAAAATACGCACTTAAATCCAGTAACAGAGAGGAAAAATGTCACACAAAACTTTAAAAACAAAAAGCCAAAATTAACAAACTTCAAATCACTTACTTTCCCCTCCATGAATGTTTTGTTGTGTAGAAACAAGCAAGATCTCTGTTTTCTCTGATTATATTCATTCTGTGCCAAGACCTGAAAACAAAGGAGACATCCTGTTAGCACTCAGGATTCTTATTTAAAACCAAAGTTCACCAATCATTGATATGCCTTTACAAAAAGACTTTGTTTTTAAACTTGTTTATCAAACAATATGTGGACCAAATTGTACAAGAATTAGTAGTTTTTCCACTGCATTTGTTACACTAGCTATTCCTTACCAGTACCAGGTTCCAGTAAGTTGTGCCACATTCACCATATTACAATCGCTCTACTTTCACTGCACTTTTGCACATTCAAATTCAAGTATATTTTATGTCATCTCTAAACTGCTTTACTCTCAAAAATTGTATTATATAAAATTATTTGAGTAACCTCTACCTGTAACTCTAGCTAAATCAAAGTTCTACTGCAATTCTGAAATAAACAGTAAGGAGATATCCAGATACATAGAACCGTTTGTTTCCCAGTCTGAATCAGAACTTGAGGTTGAGAAACTTACTAGCCAAGCATTATGACTGAAGAGCTGACTAAGTACCATTCCTATGCTGTAAAAGTTTAAGCAATCTCACCACTAACATCATGATATGCTTATTTCACACAGAGGGAATATCTATTCCCTAAACACACACAGAGAGGAATTGAGTTAAACTTCCCCATAATTGCTTAAGTAGATCATTGCTTTAGGAGTTGCTAAGTTCTAAGGAATGCTTCTAAACACTATTATTTTTAATGCCTGAAACAAATGCATGTTGAGTAGTTAGGAAATTAATCTCCCATTTATTTCACTATGCTGTTGTTGCATATTCAAGGAACTTCAGCAGACATTCCCTGATTAAGTACAAAAGTGAAGCTGTCACTCTCCATTTACTGCTACAGCATTAGCTATATTTTCAAATGTGTTAAATCAGGCTTCCCTGTAACTGATTGAAGACTGGTACTACCCTCAGGTTCACACCAATAACACAGTGGCATCCCCAAAATACCACACACTAACGCTGGTCTGCAAGAACACAGCTTGCCTGAAGCAACTCTCAAGCAACCCAATCCCAGTCAGTTCCCCACTCAAAGTTAAGTAACATCCCATTATCTTTTACATTCATCTAACTCTGCTTGACTGGGCAAAGGAAGATTTCTTATTTTGAGATGGACAACCTGCAACATTAGCTCATTGCTAATTTCTACCCTCTATGACTTCAGGTTATTTTCTTTCTGAGCAAAGGCTATAGCAGTCATGGAGTCATGAGCATGAAGAATGGATAACCTGCTCAAAATGAACTCTAGAATTCCTTCCCTCAGGTGAAGAGCCAGCACAATCATCACTACCTACTGAAGGAAACTTGAAGTACTGCCTCTGGGAAGAGAGAAGAGCAGTATTTACATCTTTCAATGACTCAGTGTTCGAGTCCAATTTTTAGAGTTAATATTCCAATGACTCGTGGCAAGTTAAATTCTCTAAAGTCAGTTTTTGGAAACAAAGGACAGGATATTCAACAGCATTGGACAGGGAGTTGTCCAGAGGGTTGCACTCAAGCAGTTGCAGTCAATGGCTCAATGTAAAAGTGAAGATAGTGACAAGTGGCATTCCTCAGGGGTCAAGACTGAGACTGGCACTGCGTTAATACCTTTGCCAGGGATATGGACAGTGGACTCTGCAAGTTTGCTGATGACACCAAGCAGCGTGGTGCAATCGACAGGCATGAGAGAAGGGATGACATGAAAGGGACTCTGACAGGTGGGAGAGATGGATCTGTGCCAACCTCACAAAGTTCAATAGGGCCACACTCAAGACCCTGCAGCTGGGCTGGGCCATCCCAAGCACAAATACAAGCTCGGTGGAGAATGGCTTGAAAGCAGTTCTTGAATTTGACAGCCCAGCAATGTGTGCTCACAGCCCAGAACCACATTCTGAGATGCATCCAATGAAAACTGCAGGCTAAGGGAGACAATTCCACTCTTGTGAGACCCCACCGGCAGTACTGTGTCCAGCTCTGGGGCTCCCAACATAAGAAGGACCTGGTGCACACCTTCTGCAGTGAATCTAGAGGAGAGCCACAAAGATGGCCAGGGAGGGAGCTGGAGCATAGCCTCTTCTATGGAAACAGGCTAAGACCTGGGGTTGTGCAGTCTGGAGAAAAAGCAGCTCCAAGGAGAACTTAGAGCAGCCTTTCAACACGTAATGGGACGTACAAGAAAGCCAGGGAGGGGCTTTGGGCACGTAGTGACAGGACAGAGCAACAGCTTTAAACCTTTAAACTGAAAGATAGGAGGCTTAGGTTAGATGTTAGAATTAAATTCTTTATTGTGAGGACCAGAATAGGCCCAGAGAAGTTCTGGATACTCCATTACACCAGCCCTGGAAGTGCTCCAGGCCAGGCTGGATGGGGCTTTGAGCTATTTGGTCAAGTGAAAAGCGTTCCTTGCCCATGGCAGCGAGGTTGGAACTCAGAATCATCTTTAAGGTCCTTTCCAACCCAAAGCATTCTATGATTACTCCTGAAGTTCCCATTTTGCTAGGGTTAAGAACTGTTATTATTATTATTACCATGGATAAGAATCAAAACAGTACACTCTATCCAAACTACACAGACCTTACTGTACAGTAGCACACTTTAGATCTGGTAATTTTGTTTCAAAGTTATCTTTCAGAACAACACACCACATCCTCAATCTTCACGCCCCTCTTTCAAAGCCATTTTCTTGACATTGACTAAAGTATTAGTAAAAATAAAATAAGAGGCTTATAATAAGACTAGCTTTACTAAGTACAGGATTAAAAGATCTATTTATCTGTAATTCCAGTTTCACCAATACCAGACTCCTTTGACCAGCTCTATTAGGTCTCCCAGACCTGAACTCCACTTGCTCTAGAGTATTTAAAGCAAGATGTTCTCAAGGTTGCAAATATCTACTCTTAATAATACAGAACTAAGAAGCATTCATTTATGAGCTACCAGCAGCTTCCAGAAATTTTAACACCAGCATCTAACTAGAATCAGGATACTGATGCATGAAGTATTGTACCTGAAGTGCAATAACAAATTCACCAGGCTGCTTTTTTTTTTAGATGAAAATCACTAAAATCATTTAGCTTTCATGCTTTATTCACTGTGCTTCTGGACAGTGATTGCAACCATCCCTCCCACTGAGAAGACTACCACAGGGGCAATATATGCTCAAGTCCAGCAACAATTAATTCTTGTACACATTTTCCAGCAGTTTAACAGACAGAAATGGCTAACAATAGCCTAGTGTTCTGAGCTGCTGTGGTAAAGCCCAGCAATTATTTACTGGTTGTCTTTGATTTCACAGTAAGAACAAGATTAAAAAAAATAGTTCATATCAAAGGCAACACTACTTTAGAAGAAACCAAGAAATTCCTCTTCCTTCACTCATTCCAGCAGAACCAGTGTGGCACCTCTCTTGTACTGTGCACAGTGTCACACACTGTAATTTTAGCACTAAGACAGAATAACCATTGACTTTGCAGAACACATCAGGCTTTAGCATTGATCAAGTTTAGCCATATTGTCAGTGTAAGCTATAGTGGCCTGTTTAGTTATATATTAGTTTCCTAAAATAAGACAACATTCTTGTTACCTTTACCTTTTCTTCCTGCATTCAACAGACCTTTAAAAAGTTGCTTGACTTAACACAAAAATGGAGCAAAATTTGTTATCTCACTCATAAGAGCCCCCAGGACAATAAGGCACTAACTTGAGCAATCATCTTTATGCTCTGGGGTACCTAGGAGTAGAGAAGTCACAACTTCAAAGGTTATTTTGAATACTTTGCAGCACAGCCATTGCATATCCCATACTGATGGCTTTTAAAGGTTTGATACTAGAGAAACACCCAGTTGTTCTATTTCCATTGGGGCAGAGGCAAAAACTGCTTTGAAAGCAGCAGTTTGTAAACATGATTTTCTTGGTTGAGAGCGGGCATGCTGAATACAGACTGTAGGCAAACAATCCAAGGATTCTGCAGGCAAAGTATTGTCTACAACTTGCAGCTTCTTTTGGGAGCCTACCGAAAGCACTCTCCAAAATATCCCCTGGATATTTTAATCAGCTTTTTCACAGGACTGAAGTTCAACAATACTTTCCTATTTGGTTCCTGTAGTACTGTAAATAGCAGAGAAACAGCTTTAGGGGAAGAGCTGAAACCACATTTTTGAGTGCCTCATGTACCAGAAATAGCAACCCTTTAAACTAAAGGGCCTGAACTGCTTTCAGAAGTCCCCCTGCCTCAGAGTTTAAGCTACACAGAAGCATATAATAGTTTGAGTTGAAAGGGACCTTTTACGCAATCTATATTCAACTTGCATGCACTTTCCACTTTTCCAGGATTTCACATTCTTTAGACAAAACTACCATCTGGGAAAACAATCTATTTCAGGAAACTGAGACAAGTCAGTCTCAAACCAGCACTTGTGGAGTCAGAAGAAAAGCTGTGACCTTGCAGACATCAAAGCAATAGGCACAGCTGTAGTTACACATAAGTTTCCTTCAATTCATTAAATAAAGTCAGAAGTTTGGACATGGGTTCAAAGTTCAGTGCAGAATTCAGACTGAGTTTTTTTCCTGATTATATTATCTCTCTATTATTACAAAACCTCAATATCTTTTTTAAACTAAGGTTTAACAAAGTAGGATTCAGAGCCCCACACAGGATTATTATTCTTTTCTACTGCAGGGAGGAGTAAAAAAAATGCTGATAAGAAACTGAAGTTTCTTGGGCAAAAGAGGAAGAGAAACACAGATAACAAACTGTGATTTTGTTTTTAAAATTTATTCCAGCACACTAGTAAGAACACTAGTAAGAGTTCCTGGAAAGTCTTTACTACACAGAGACAGAGAATCATAGCAAGCTCAAGTGGGACTTTTCAGAGAGAGAGAGAAGACATACTATGAGCAGAAAAACAGGAGCCAACTGGAAAGCAATGAGAGAAAAGCACCCAAAAATCCCTAAGATTCTGTTATTTTGTGGTTCTACACACCTGCCTGCTAGCTTAAAGGTCTGGAGCCTGATTTCCAGTCATCTACACCTCTGTAGCTTTACAGCCATTATTTAAATAAGGGAGTTTTCCTGCACTGAGATGTTTTAGCTGTCTACATTTCAGCCTCCTCTTTCATTGCTGTGGTCACTAAGTGGCAGAATTTTGCCTTCAGACAGATTCTTTCTAACAAGCATTAATTTTTCCTCTTCCTTGAACAGTATTCTTCTCCTAAAGTACTACAGCCTAATTAGCTGTGGAAACAGATTTCATTCTGCAGTGTAGGAACTCCCAGTTCTTTTTCTAAGAGGGGCAAGAGAGAAGATCCACCAGATCCTTAGAAGAAGCTCCATGCAACCTGCCTCAGTGATAGCAGCAAGCCCACCTTCAGTGCCCCAGGACAGAAAGAGGCTGAGAACTCCAGCTCTACTCCTACCATAAATGACAGTGACAATATCAGAGTCCATCCTCCAGGTGACACATTCCCTCACTGAGGATCAGTGTTAAGGATAAGAAAAAGTGTGGAAGATTCTGGTTTTCTTTTAAATTTATATTAGCATTCTGCTTTACCAGTGAACCAATCTGATTCACCAGCTAGACAGGTGAGTATCAGAACAAAAGCATATACTCACTAAGGGAAGGAAGAAAAAAAAAATAGTATTCCTTTCAGTCATAGTTTAGCAATCCTGTCATATTTCTTCAGAATAATGTTCTGTTTTATTAGTGAGGCAAGAGAGTTGGTAATTTTTTGACACAAGAATAGTTTTTTGGAAGCAAATCAGGAAGCTAAGGAGTTGAAGGTTAACACTTCAAGACATGGTTGAATGCCAGCAGAAGAATTATTAAGTCAGTAAGTTTCACTTACTGAGCTTCAAACAAGTCAAAAGCAAAGTCACCTCCACAGTACAAAAAACAGATCTGGCTTTAAAGACCAAGCCTCAGCATATCACTTAAAATCTGGAAATACAAAGTGATTCAGTCCCTCAGGACAAGTATGTGTTTGGAAACTATGAAAAATGCCACATGACACCCAGAGAAGCAAGCAATACATACAAAATACATCTTTCAAAAAATGTGCTCCAACAAGGCTAAAATACAAGGTTAAAGTTCCTGGAAAGTCTATACCACACAGGGACAGAAATGCAACTTTGTCTCCAAACACTCAGATATTTGCTGCAAGTGGACAAATTGTCAGTAGTAACAGAAAGGCACCAGTAGCTTCTAGTTAAGTGTTCTGGCACTTGGCAGCCTACAATAGGCAAGAATTAGACCAAGCTGCACATTCATGAATTGAAGCAGGCTGGAGCCAAGCATAATTTTCACATCTGTAATACTGGCCCTGTTATTTTGATTTTATTCATCAGACTGTTCGTAAACCACCTTCCTAACTCAATCCTAAAATGAAACTCAAAGTCACTAGCAGTCCCTTCATCAGCCTCCTCCTTTTCAACAGATCTCACTACAGGCAAGTAGCCTATGCAGACAAATCTAATAATCAACAAAAAAAGTCTTCAGCTTCAGAGAACTTAAATTCTAAAACCAGGAATATTTTCTGAAATGCAATATTATCTAACCAGTGCTAAGTAACACAAAACAAAGCAGTTATCTACTGAATTTCATCTACTCCAACTATCATACGTCTTATTCGTGAAAGAGCACAGGAGAAAAAGAGAAAACAAATTTCAGATCACATTAACTTCAAAAGCAGCGACACTGCAGAGATTGAGGGCATTCACAGGAAGTCTCTGAATAAACTTCTAGGCCTGTGTTTTCCCCCAAGCAGAATGCTCAAACACTCCCTCAGCTTGAGAGCACCAAGCTGAAAAGAGAAAAAAGACCTCTCCCTCCCAAACTGAAGTGCTAAGATAACATTTTTATGGCCCAGAACTCAGCCTTCAGTGGAAGCACAGTGATGAGGGCACAGGCTTCACTCCACAGGAAAATGTATCCCAAAGACTGCTGGCAGCTCATTGCAGACAGAAAACCATCCAATATGACTGCTTGTTTTGACTTTCAGAAAACAAAAAGCAAGCTAAAAGCATGCATGGAAGGAAATCAAATGTTCGTGGAAAAATAAAAGCATTAAGGGTAGATTTTCTGAAAAGTGCATCTAGTTCTGCTCATGCTCTTCAGGCATACTGCTAGCACTCAAAAAAGAAATCAAATCTCATCTCTGTGAGAGCATATCTCTGCCACATCTCTCCCACCCTTCATAAATTATTTCCCAAAGCATCTCCTGACGGGTATATTTTGATCTGAAAGCAGGAGGAGGAAAATACCGTGTCTTTTCTTAATGGACACGTCAATGCTCTTCTAAGAAAAAAGACAAATTCTGCCCGGAGGCTACAGAAGCCGCATCAGGTGCGGGGCACGCCGAGCGAAGCGCCGGGCGGGCAGAGGCTGGAGAGCAACCCAGCCCTGTCCTCTGCCCGGATACAGGAAGCGAAGGCAGGGCTGGGGCGGCTGCTGACAGGTACCGCGCTGGGGCCGGGGGACGCCGGCTCACAGCCCCAGGCCCCCACGGCTGGGGCGGGAGCGGGGCTGTGCCGGCGGCAGCATCAGCCCCCGGGCGGCAGAGCCAGCGCTGCCCCAGCCCCAACCCCGCGCCCCGCACGGCGCCGCGGGCCGGGCGCGCCCCCTGCCCGCCCGCCCGGCCCCGAGCAGCGCCCGGGACCGTGGAAGGAGGCGGGGGCTGCTGCCGCCGCCCCCTCGCCTCCCCCGCCGCTGGGATTTACCTGGCCGGGGAGCCCGCGCTGCCCGGACCTGCCCCCACCAGCAACGCGCTTTCCCGGCGATAAGGGCGAAGGGGCACGGAGCGGAGCTCTCACCCCTCACCCTCCGGCCGGCCGGGCGGGCGGCAGCCGCTACACCGCTCCCGCTGCCTCAGAGCCTGGCGCTGGAGGCCGCCATCTTAGCTCGGGCAGCGAGACCGCCCCCTCGGCGCAGTCGCCGTGCGGCCCGGGGCCGTCATGGGACGCGGTCACCTGATGTACTCCGCGCTGCCTCCCCCTTCCCGCCGCACTCCCTCCCTCCTTCCTTCCTTCCTACCCTCGCCCCTTGCCCTGCCCTGCCCTGCCTGATTCTGACGGGAACCGGCATGGCTCCGTGCGCAGGCGCCGCGCCGCCGGGGTGCAAAGTGCCCGTGGCGCTCCCCTTGCGCGTCGCCTCAGGGGTGCCAGTGACCGGTGCGCTCCTGCCCGAGCGTCCCCGGGCCGTGGAAGGCGCGTGGAACAGTTAAAAAGCCGGAGCACGCTGTTTAATTGTGCACAGTGCTTACGTGACTGTAAAATGCCACATTAAGGCTGCGGAGACTGAATCACTGATTTATGTGGTTGGCTAACCACCCTCCAGATTTCTTACGGGACTCGTAAGCTCCCCGTCAACTTCCCCATATTCTGCACCAGATCAAGGGTTCCCAAAAATGTAAACTACGGACGGCAGCATTGTAACACGAGCTCCTTAAAATCCCTACTGATTGGCATAAATATTTTGAATATTTTAAAATATTATTTGGATTAGAGTACTATGGCCTTCCCTTAAAACAGTGTCATAAAAGTCTGCAGATGAAGAGAGAAAAGAGGAAAAAACTGCAAGTGGAACTAACTATTTTGGTGAAAAATACCGAAACAACAGGTGGTAATTTTTTTTTAATATCCTTTAATATCCTTTTCACCGTCATATCTACTCTTAAGAAACAGCCTGTAGCTGAGTTAGGGCAGGTTCAGGAGGGATATCAGGATAAATATTTTCACCCAGAGGGTGGCTGGGCACTGAACAGGCTCCCCAGGGAAGTGGGCACAGCACCGGCCTGGCAGAGCTCAAGAAGCTTTCGGACAATGTTCCTGAGCACAGGGTGTGACCCTCAGCGTGTCCTGTGCTGGGCTTGGAGTTGGAGCTGATGATCCTTGTGGTTCCTTTCCAACTCAGAATATTCTGTGATAAACTGTCTTATATTTTGCTTAAGATATTTAAATACTAGTCAGACATTCTTCTGTTAAATCTAGTCCTCCGAATCTGGGGCACCGTGATAAAATAGCACGAATGGGAAAATAACATTACTTCAGGGAAGCTGATAAATTGCTTTTGGTTACAGAACTTCAAGGGAGGAAAAAAAAAAGATTTAATGTTTTATTAACGTACTAGGAATTGTAGGAATCTAATTTCAGAGGGAGGTCATATGATTCGGAAGAGTTTCTCTGAGTGCATAGAAGAGTTTTTGGAGTGGCTTCTGGTTTTGTTGATTAGTTGGCTCAGAGGGTTTTTTTGATTCAGGGGGTGTTGATTTTTTTCTCAGTACTTATTTTGCATTGTTAATATATAGGTAAGTAAAATATGTCAAGTAAAGCAAGAGCTTGTTACCTGTTTATTACTCAGGAACAAAGAATGACACTTGAATAATGAAACTGATGTAACAAAGTAGTAATCCATGTTTTCATGGATGGATTTTAATCAGAGAGCACAGATTATATTTCAGTATATTTATTTAGCTCAAACTAGTATTTTAGTAACTGTTTTCCTCTATTTTTGGACATGCTTTTGCCTAAGTAGTTTTATTAACTTTTGATCTAGTGCAAACAACTGATAAGAGAAAAGGAGGACACAGATTAAGGTAAAGAAAATTTGAGAGATAGTGAAATAATAATTTTGAAATTATTCAGAGAAAAAGTGAACAAGGAAGGTGTGTTTAACAGCTCTGACAGAAAGTTATGGAAATGATATTGTACAACATGGTACAACATCTCTCAGAAATTAAAGTAGACCAGAATTTCATTACTAACTAACTAACTAACTGTAAAGTATGTGTGAAGTTACCTTGTGTGCAGAAAAAAGTATTCTGGTTTGCTTGCTCTTTTTTTCTTGTGAGATGACACTACTGGATATTTTTAGAGATAGGATCTCATTTTTCTGTTTAACCAAGGGTTTGTGAAAATGCTGGAATACAAAAATTCTATTTTTAACACCTCAAATTTAAAAGTTTGTTATCTTAGTTTAAAAAGAAAGTGAACAAAATCCTCACTCCATTAATGTCATGACAGTTTTGTTATTACTTGGGTCTGACACAGGTAGTGCTTTATTTTTCCCAGTCACTTTCAAAGTCAGAAATCGTATCAGAGCCATTCTCATTATCAAAATAGCATTAGTAAAACAGAAGTTTGATGCCTTCTTGAAAGATAAAATATTAAATTGCTTCAATCCAGTTTGGAGAAGCAAACCGAAGTTCAGTTCTTCCAGATTTTTCACGTGAAGTACTGCAAATGTCAATTTGACCTTGTCCATTTAAATACTTCCATTTGCAAAAGAGTTCAGGCCATCTCCAGTCTAGAGGGCAAAGTCTCTCCTTACCATCCAATTATTGAAATCTGGAAGGAATGAAGAATTCTAGTCCACCACTAAATAATTAATAGTCCACTGGCTATTTCTGTGATCAGCACCTATTCTGAAAGACAGTGGTTTAGGATGGCTGAATTCTTCAAGGAGGCTACAGTACAGGTACTGTAGAGCCAATGCTAAGATTCTCTGCATAAATATTATGATTGTAAATACAACCTATAATAGTAGAGATCCTATTACCTTTAAGAAAGATATATTGTGGTTTATAGCAATAGAAAGAACAGGTTTCTACCTAGCCTGCATGCAGCAAACAATGAACAAATTAACTTCCCTTCCTAGTACTGTCTCTAACGGTAGGGCAGAATTTTGAGTCATCTGTTTGGGCAAAGGAGAGATTTTTCCACTCTTCCTTGTCTTAGAAGAAAATAAATTCCTGTTAGAACTGGGAATAGTTACTTTACTCTCCTACTTAACTTGCAGTGTTGGAGGGTGCAGGACCATCCACTCTGTTTTTCTGCCATGAAGTAATGTGGATCTATTTAGTCATCTTAAAGACTGGATCTAAAAGGTACAACACAGCTTAGTATGAATTTAGGATAACGAACAAAAAAATATACTTAATAATTGTAATTTTAAATGACCAAATAACAAGAACAGTAATCCCTTGATGATTAATTATAGTACTTGACTGAGAAGGGATAACAGAAAGATTTTGAAAGGGGGGAAGTAAATGTCAAAGTCCCACATAAATCTAATTAAGAAACATGCCTTTGGAAACCTCTGTCCTGGATCTTGTCTCTTTTACTACAAAATTATTGTAAATGGCAAAATGCAGGTTACACTGAGGGCCTTCTGGAAATCAAACTCACATTCCTGCATCAGTCTTTGTTCTATTCCTTATTATCCCAAAGATGCATTAAGACTATGCTGACAATCTGCCAGCTGTTCAAAGCTCACATCAAATTTTTATGTATCTTGACATATTTTGTCTAAAAATAAGTGCAGATAATAACGATAATTTATCTTCTGTGTGACATTTATTAACAGGTAACTTTTGGATGCTCCCCAATAATAATTCTATATTTCCTGATAGACTTGTTAAATGATGACTTCTTTGTTATCTTAGCTAATTGTGATAAATTTTGGTAAATAATTACTAAGTATCTTCAATACAGTGATGCATGCCAATCTGTATTCATATTCATAGCATTCCTCCAATAACTCTTCTTCTGTTTGGATAATCCTTTCATTTTGGCATCTGCCTATGTACAGTAAACCCTCACATATTAACTTTTGAGCTCTTGATCCATCTATACCTTTGTATAACCTGGTCTTTTTGGTGTATCTTTTGAAGATAATCTACAAATTGTCATTATCTTTTAACTCTTTTACCTTCCAATAGGTAAGTTCCAATATTAGTTGCAATCCAGTCTTAGTAGTTTATGTGGGTACATCTGGTGTAAGAAAAGTGAATATATCAGATTTGCTTAAAACCTCAGATGTCATTCATAGTAGAAAAAATCTTATAATGGAACTAAATAGCAATGCACAATGATGTAACAGTTCCTAATGAAATTACACTGTTTAAAAAAAGTATGGTTGTATTTTTTCAAAGGAAAATGTAAAGGACAGATGTATTGTTTATTGCATGTAAAACAAAATAGCAACCAATTTATAGAGTAAGTCTTGAACTACCTTCTCTTTTGACTGCATTTAGTCAGGTTGTTGAAAAACAATCTGTACACATATGTTCAGTGGAAACCTTAATAAAATTACAATGAAAATTCCCATATACGTATTTCATCTTGGGAATGCTTCACCTTAGCATTGCAAGGCTTCTTAAGGTAAACTGTTCTTTGAAATATCTGACTCCTAGAGACCATTTTGTGATAAAAGGTACTGGGAATGTCCCAGGTGATACTTCTTCACACTGTTGACACACAGCCCCTGCAGGGAAGTGCCCTGAAACACAAAGAGGTATTGGAGAAGAAGCAGACTATGAGAAAAGTGAGGACCTGTGCAAAGAAGAAATTGGAGTTCTGGAAGAGCAGAACTGGCCAGTGTAGTAGGAGTGGATTTTGCACATGGGACTCTCATAGGATGGATAAGTATCTTGAACAACTAAGAAGGAGAGTAATCAGTCAGCTTCTGCAGGCTAGACCTGGGAACTGGGAAGATAGGAAGAGCTGTGAGGCTATGATGTTTGAAAATTTTACTGTGAACAGGAGAAGTGCTTATGTAGGGAGAAGAGGATTTTTTTCTCATGGAAACTGATACAGCCAATTCACAGAAGAGGGAAAGCAAAAGGAGATGTACTTAGATGTGGCCTAGCAAAAACACTGTTAATGATAGAAATAGCTGAGAATAAAGCCTGGGAATGTCTAGGAAGGAGACAGGGATTGATCTGAGGAAAAGAATAGGATGATAAGAAGATTCAAATGTAGAAGCAAGGAGTGGGAGGAAGGGCTTAGCAGAGCAACAGGCTGCAAAAGACAGGACAAAAGAGGCAATACAACATTCTGCTAAACTAGAAACCACAGGTTTTGCAGGATAATTCAGTCTGCTAAACTAGAAACCACAGTTTTTGCAAGATAACTCAGGCTGAAAAACCTAATGCCCATTTGTATCTGAAATCCTCTCTAGTGGATCTCAACTTAGTTCTGTTGTTAGTTATTCTTAATACCAACCAGAGATCTGTGTTGCAGATCTAGATGTGGATTATGATAAAATCCCACATCATAACTATGTGGATTTTTGAAATAAACATAGAGAAATATGCATTTACATACATAAATAACTATGCAGTATTGACATTGTAAACCCAGAAGTCTTTTAGAGTTACAAAATTCCAGAAGATTAGGATTGCCTTTGCAAATAATTGCATGCTTGTGTATAATTTTTATCCATGGGAACTTTGCCTTATTCACTCCACAAGATGAAAGGACTCATTGAACCCACATGGATGCTGTGCTGTGTTCTATTCACATTGCTCAGTTTGCTGGCCCAAGATTTATTTAGTGTACACTATACCAGCTCTATTATTCAAGCTTCAGAATATTCAAGCTTACTAATTTCCATATTGGCATTTCTGTGACATTGTTCAGTACACTGAGTGCTCCAGAAACATGAATTAATTTATTTTCTCAGCATCCTTCTGGTTCTAGTATTTGACTAGTTGAAAGTACATTAATGTTTCTTTTTCTGTGTATTCCTGTGTATAATTTTCAAGTATCCTAATACAACCTTTAAGGATCACATGTTTTTTAGCAAAAGCACACTTCTCCTATTAAAAAAAATAAAAACTGCTATTTGATCTCTCCCTGTCTCTTTTTATAGACATGAGAACAAAACCAGATGACAGTGTACCTTGCAGGCTTATTCAATGTATTGATCTGTGTGACAGTGTGACATGTCAACTTTTACATGTCTTATGTATTTTAGTACATGCTCCTGTCTTATAAAAGACATTACATTATCAATTTCATTGTCAGTTTATTTATTGAAAGTTGATTTTTATGGAAAGTTAAATTTAAATGCTAATGCAGGAATGGGAATGCTATTAATTTAAGGAACTGGATATTGACAGAGTGGCTGAAGTTTATATTCAGCAATTAGGGTAACAAAAAAATAAATTAAAATAAAATGAATGGCTAAGAAAAGTTATTTTGAACACTGAACCGTTCCAGGAACACGGTGAATTAGTGGGACAGTAGGAAAATTCAGTCATTGGAATTTTACCAATTTTTTGGTAAACCAATTCTACTAATTTTTTGGCGGAACTATTCAGAATCACAGGAAGGTTCCTACAGTGCAGGTGTCTAAATTTGGTCATCCAAACCAAAAGGGCCTTTGAAAACCAAGCAACAGGTTCCTGTTGCTTACACAATACAGTTTTCATCAGCAAGAGTTATGAAGGAGTCACTTATACTTGATTCATCACTGCAGCCTGTAGAGCAATAGGGGATTTGATTCTTTAGTCTGGGGTCAAATCCCAGAAGCAGAAATAAGTGAGATTATAATGCCCAATGGAAATAATTGTGGACAAAACAACAAACAAGAAGTATTAATCTTGTCCACCGTGTCTCAGATGATCCTTAAAGTCTTACTATTTTTCAGAGGGCAAGAATGTTCTTGAGCATATCCAATTTCATCAAAATTTGTTCATGAAGTGCAGAGAAGAACAGAGGAAATTATGATCTCATAACTTGCAGACCAAGCTATTGAAATTATAGCCTTATGAAAAAGAATGCGAATCAGAAAGAATATTTAATTTTTCCATTGGTTTTTTTTTTTTTAAAGCTTCTCATAGCCCAGTAGTATGCTCTTTACCATTTAGAATGACTGCTAGCTGAGAAATGCACACTAGCCATTTATGAATGATACAGCTGCAAGGTGTTATCACAAAAACAAAAGAACATTTTATTGCCTAATAACATTCTTCAGCTCTAATTCATCTGTGAACAGATCACTACTAATAGCAGCAGCAGCAATGACAAGGTTTCTGGCTGAAAGATCTATGTTGCATAATATGTGAAAGCTGTGTTGCTTTTATAACAATTTAATCTCAAGCATTATTATGTATACCTGCTAGAGACCCCCACCCCAATGATAGCTTAATGCCCTAAATGCATCATCCACAACTGGAACATATTTTCATGGTGGATTTTACAAAAATGTATTTTGGTTTCACAAACATTCTAAAGTAAAACAGAATGCAGTTATCTGATTGCTGGAAGACAAAAAATTCCATGTTAGTTCAAGCGCTGTTTTATTGAGCTGTGTTCAATTTCTCAATGCATTCAGAAATTTCATTATGAGTTTACACCAGGCACCCCTAGCTCCAGTACCATAGCACAGAAAATGGGATGCCCAACACCTGCTGCTTCCCACATTTTGGATGCTATCCAAATCACTATCCAATCACTATCTAATCCTGCTCTCCAAAGAAACCCTTTACAACAATTTCAAAAGTTAGTCTATCTTGGTGTGTGCTGGTTTGTAGTATTCACATCTTACTAGTCTACTTAAGCTGCTCTCTCTCCATCCCCTGTCCCTTTTTTGCTATGAAAAACTGGAAATTAACTATAGTGACTTTCCTTTCAGCTCACTTCAGTCAGAATGCCTGTAAGTCATCAGTGATGGTATTTCAGGCTATATTCCTATGTGTAGCTTTACATTTTGGTGTGACTTCCCTCAGCAAAGTGTGGCACACAAAGTCACCCTGTCCCTGCATGGCAGAGCTGGCATGTCACACACTGATGGCACATGATGCATCCGATTTAACTGACATTTGAACCTGAAACTCCTGATGGAGCCAGAAAAAGCCTTGATTCTGGAAGCTGTGCCTCCTCCTCCTCCTCAATGCAGACAGATCTCAGATCTGAGAGGTCACATGCAGTTACCCTGGAGTCCTTGACTCTCAATCTCCAAATAACATTGTGAAGCAAAATAAAGTGAAGAGCTTGTGAAGAAAAATAAAGTGATTGAACCCACAGAGGTGGGTGGTATTCCCTATAGGCTTATTCTCACCTTTATTGTTCACAGGCAAGAGGTCTCATCATTTTTGTGAGAAATGTTTTAAGCTCTCTGTGCAACATCAGTGATCGCTAGTGCTGGTCTGAAGGAGGGTGGGGAATATTCCTAGGCAACACACCCTCTCCTTGGAAGAAGGCTCAGAAGAGATGGGCACAGGTGCTTATAAAGCTCGTGTTATGAGCTATTTAGAGTCATAATCAGATTACATCCACACTAAGAGCAGAAGGAGGGTGTAGCATATTCTGCAGTAATGCTAAACTGCATTGCAAGCCATGGACATAGAGAAGCTGATACTTTGCCTTTCCCCCGTTGTTGAATGACAGCTGCAATGTAAGATTGCCGGACACAGTGAGTCATAAAAAGAGCTTCAGTCAGCATGATTTTCGGCTCTTTCCCATTTCCTGTAATAAGCAGAAGCAGTACTTTGGAAATTTCTGTTTTCTTTTGAGTTGGTAGATATTTTTTCTGAGATTGTTACAGTTTCACCTTCGTTTCCCTCATGCTGTTGCTGGTTTCGTTTTTCTCATTCTGACAAATCACTGAGTCCCTTACCAATTTCTCAGTCTTGCAGGGATGCTGGTATTTTAGATTCTGGTGATGAAAAAGAATTTCACCATTAATATCCAGATCACTGGGTCATTTGGCTGAATTAATGGAAACAGAAGTAGATGAATGTGAGAGAGCACAAGCAGCAAGTCAGAAAGTTAACAGCAGTAAGTTAACACCCCTTCTAGCATCCATTTCAGGCAGTATGTTATCCATATTATCTTCCCACTCTTTTTGCTTTGCTTTGACACAGATCGTGACCATCAAGTGGTATATAAGGCATATGCTGTTGTTTTTAAGCACAAGCATATGGACAGTTATGTAATCTTATTTAGTGCTAGTTTGTTTTTTTGACCAAATTCCTCTAAACTTCTGCTGTCCTATTTTTAGTGTATGGTGGAGAGGCATGTAACAAAAGAAGCTCAAATATATTATTATTTATACGTCTTAATTTGTGGAAAATACATATTATTATTGTACTTCACTAGTAACCAGTTTTGGATTATATGAATTAATCTGATTTTTGATAAATTACTTAAAAGGGAAGTGAAATTAGCTAGTGTGCTTATTGAATTAGTTGGTCAGCAAGTGCTATCTACTTGAGAGGAGGGTAGACTAAGTTTAAAAATGCTTGAATTCCCCTTCAATGGGGGTGATGTTATACCAGCCATGAAAAGGACCATGTTCACCATTATAAAATCACAGAATTCTTTTTTTTCTGCTTCTGGTCCTAATTGCATTTTGAGAGGAGGAATATCTTCCACTATAGGAAAGTCAAGAATAAAATTCATGAATGTATAAGCCAATTTCATAATTGCTCAAGCTTTTTACTGATGGTTTTCACCCACAATCTGCAAAACAAGTGGTTTCTAAGCAAAAAAAGACACTGAGCCTTTTTTTTTTTTTTTACTACTGATTATGTTCAGACTGAATATTTTTATGAAGAGGTAATTATTTTCATAGCACCAGGTGTGCTGATTAATTATTTCAGTGTGAATCTTATCATTTGAAGTGATCTGACCCTTACAACAAAATTTTCTTTGCACAAATAAGATTGCAGTCAAGTAAAGTATAGAATACTCTATACAGAAATGTACTAAAACTGAATTGTTTGTTTATTGTATTTGAATAACTAACATTATTGTTTATTTTTTGTATTTGAATAACTAACAATTTTGGTAGTCATTAAGAGAAAATGAAACATTTAATTAATTTATTTGCTGTTATTTTCTTATGTAAAAGTGACTAGCAGTTATGTCTTTGAATAAAATTTGGTTTTCTCTCTGACCAGTGCTTAGAGAGCTGGCACACCCAGTTTTTTAGGAAAACTAATGTAGCTTTTGACAGAAGCGCAAAGTGATGATTTGGCACGTGGCAGACAAAGGACAAACTGTTCAGTTGTGGCCCTAAATTTATTTCAGTGCAACCAGTAAACAGGGACACAGCATGGACTTTGCTGATTAAAAGCAGAATTAAAAAGCCTGAAGCTGCATTTGACAGTGTTCCAATTTGTAACCAGCTCAACACATGGCATTGTGTTTCCTTTTACTTTGTGGCTTCCGGCATCCCCATGCAGAATATTACTGTTTCATTGTGGCCTTGTGTATTTTCTCCCCTCTAGGAGAATTTATTCCTTCCTCTTGATTTCCTGGAGAGACTTAATACCTTCCTGCCCAAAATCTGAGATGTTTGCAGTTTACCAATCTGTTCCTTGTTTCACTGCTCCTGCCTTTGCCATCCAGCAGGATCTAGCTCTTCCAGCCTTTCTTAGGCTAGTGCTCTCAGTGTCAAGGATCAGAGTCAGGTCTTGTGTGCATGTGTGATGTACTCATCCCACAGGTGAGGATTTCCAGGAGGTGGCTTCAAGACAAGTGTTGTGCATATCTTCACATTTCCTTTGCTATTTTAATCTCTCCTGAGTGTCCCTTCTTCATGTCTTGTCTAAATGGGCCTGAAGCAGAATTGCTCTGTACTGCAGGAGGCAAAACAAAGTTAATAAATAATTTCTGATCATTAGCTTCATCTACCTCAAGAAGTACGTCACTTTTTAAAATGTGAATACTACTATTAAAAGCAATATAAATCTGTTACAACAATAAATTTGCTTATAGTGTATCACTATTTTTTGTACTTACATTAGTACAAGGTCTTGAAAGAGAATTTGGAAGTGGGAATTTCCTTGCCATTAATTATTTTTCAAATTACTACAGCCTTAGCCATTAATGGCTTGGAGTTTTAAAATTTTTATGTTGCAGATTTTCCCACAATTAAAAATATACAAAGTATCAAACTTGCAAGGCCTTGAACATCTGTTTCTAGAACAAATGTGTCTATCGTTGGTTTCGATAGAAAGCTTGTATCTGCGTGTGGCAACAGTATTGGACCTCAGATAACAAAGTGTTGAAAAATCCCCAGCTGACATTCCCAGTGATAGACCAAGGAGCCAAACACAATGGGTTGGATTCATCTCTGTAATCAACAAGAGGTAAGAAAATGCTGGTGGTCAGCATGGAAATTTAATATAGCACAGCTAAGCCTGTAATCAGCAGCAAACTGATCAAAGATATTTTTCTTCTGTTCTTCCATTTAAGGTGTCTGTTATATTTGCTGGTTATGGGAATTAGCACAGATCAAGATGAACACAGGCTAACAGAGGTCAGAAAAACAATCACCTTCTGAAGTTTTGCCATTGAATATGACTGACTAGAAGTTCTTGTCTGTGAAAAAGAAGACCATGGGTTAATCCCTGAGCCAAGTGTAGTGGTGAAGTTTGGTATTTTCTGAGGCAGCAAGATCTGTTAATTTTACACTAATTTACCTATCAACTTTCTGCATGTTATCTAGAAGAAAATTGTTAATCTCTGTCCTACTCCTTTAAAGAAAAAGTTAGTTCTGGAAGGGCAGAACTGACCTTTACCATCCAAGATGTTTTTAGCTTCAGATTCAGAAGAATCAGAGTGGGCTAGATCCCTTTTAAAACAAACTTTCTTATGATCTCTTACCATTATGAAAACAGGATTTCTTGCAATAAGTGGGAAGCTGCAAACACCAAGATCTTGTCTAAGCAGTAGGTGGCAGACTGCTCCCAGTAATCCTTAGGAAGTTGTGACAGCCCTTCTTAATGCCCGCAGGGCTGTAGCTAAAGGTGACGAGAAGAGAGATGCAAAGGTGGGGAGACTCCTAGGGTTCAAGCAGTCTGCCTAATTTCACAGAGCATGCCAGGGATACTCGAGGCAGCCCTTGCCAGGCGAGGATGTTGCTCCTAGAGTTGCCCTGTGTTATCAGTTCCTAGAGTAACCGTGGCTGTTACCCTGCCCTGCAGCAGCTGGGTCACCTTGATCTTGTTTTGGAGGATTGGCCACTGCTGAGGGACAGCCAGTGCTGTCATGGCTTTGACACCTCTGCACAACACTATGTCTGTAGTTTTGTCACCATTTGGAAATTTCTTTGAACTCCAGAGACCCCAATGAGTTTTTTAACTAAAATAGAGTTTAACACATGGAATTATGTCGGAGGATGTCTGTGGGTACCCCAGAGCCTCTACTGATCTCTACATACACAAAGCAGTTTCTGAACAGTACCCAAAAAGCTGGGATCCAGTCTTTTGACAAAACTTTTTTTTGTGCTTACCCTTACCTAAATGATATTTATATGGAACAAATATTTTCTTTTTATGGCAGATTTTATTTTGAATTTAAATTCACCTTGAGGGGTTTTCCCAGTGCCCTGCTGCTAATAATTAATGTACTTAAGGATGCACTTTATGCCTTGGCTTTTGTCTCATACACTTCGTTTCAAGAGAAGCCTGGAGTGCTTACACAAACTGCCTTCCCCTCACACTTGTTTCTTGTGCCATAATTTTGCTGACTGTCAGACTATCTAGTGTATACCAAGACATTTCATTACCCACCTAGAACTAGGCTCTTGTATCATAGTAGAGGACTGTCCAGAGTCTGCTGGAAACCACACAATCCAATGGTTGATAAACACTTGGGGGAGCTGCCCATCCACTATGCAAAAATGTTGGATAATATGAAAAAAAGTTGGAAAATTAAAAGAAAATAAATTTGCATACTAGGAAAGGCCTTATGAAAGTAAAAAATAACCAAACATTATGGAATTTATATTTTTATTAAGATTATGCTAATTGTAGCTGCTTCTATATTTAAGCTAACTCTTGAGACTGATCCTTTAGGCTCTGCTGATGATTAGTGGGACATCCCGTGGATATGCAAAATCAGAGTTCTTTGGGTTTGCTTTCCTGCTCAGGCTATGTTACATTTCTACTGCATGCTTTGGCTAGACTAAGATTACGCCATTCATCTTTCTCTTGCTTTTATCTTCCTTAAAACATGATAGAATTTCTTAAGAACTCATACCTGATTAAACATATATATTTTCTGAGTTCCTTTCCATGTGTCATGTTAGCTTGCTAGCAGTTTTATATTAGTTGCTTAGTGTATAAATGAAAGATTGATTTGAGAATGGGGTGTTGTCCAGCTATGCTCAATTCCTCTCCTTCCTCCCTTCTATGCACTCTTTCAGACTCAGGGGAAATCAGGAGTGATCTTGTCACACAGCCTTGTAACATTTACAAGGGCTCAGTGAACATGTAAGCACATGGTAGAAAGAAAAACATCTCTGAGAAAAACAGAAAGAGTAACTTCAGAACTTCTTGACAGAAGAGCCCATTTTCAAATTTTTTATATTTTATTATTAGAAATCTTCCAAACCCTTACCTATGACCATTCCTATAGTATTTCCAGTTTTCTTAGAATTTACATGAAACATTATTTACATGTAACATTCTTCTGCTCTGCAATGCAGATCATTTAAAGTTTGTCATTGTTATTTCAGGATACACAGCTCTTTCTTGAGTAGTCAAGACCTATCATCATCAAGAGCCTCCTATTAGACTTTGTGTTTTCTCTGATGACAAATATAGACTACATTTTAAAAATACATCCTAAACCAGAGGATTATACATGATTATAAATAACACACTTAAGAAGAGTCAGAGGATGTCTGCACTCTCCAAAGTGGCAGCTACTTTATTGAAATAAAGAAGAAAGTTTGTTTAGAATACTCGGTCTGCTTTGATAATGCAAACTATGGTTATGAAAATCTCCTAACATTTTGTTCAGAGATATTAAATGATTGTACTCTTGCCTGCAATTCTGCAGAATTTGGGATTCTTCTTAGGGCCTAAGTCAGGCAGTCATTAATGAAGTGAAGCAGCACTTCATAGTGAAGAGTGGTGTTTACAGAGAGTTGGTATTCAAACCATAGTGAAACCTCAACCGGACAACCAGACCAAGCAGCCCAGCTAGTGTTTTTTTTTATAGTATTGATATTACTGAATGTATGGTCAGAAAGGGAGAGAGATAAATCAGCAGAGGCTATGCTTGGTGCATACAGCGAGGTTCAGTGTGGCAGTTAGAGTGAGGAGCCAAGGGGATTAATGACTCATTTGGTTCACATACATGGCCAAATATTTTGGTCATTAAAATATGTAGAAGTACAGTATGTATAGTACTCACTGTATTGTTGTCCTTCACCTCTATCCTATCAGTAACTCAGAGGTGAAAGAAAATAGCTTTACAAGAAAAGACAACTCAGTAACTGTGCTGAAGATAGGCTAACCACAGCATTGCATGATTTAGTATAGCCTGTCTTTTTCAGGTCCTTCTTTCCAAACATTTAACTGGATGAAGTGAAAATTAGGCCTTCATTTAGCAAAAGGAGACTTCTATGTGTTTATTTGAAGAGTACTCCAGATTACTGTGCTTTTTCATCCACATCTTCTTTTACCAAGAAAAGAGGATTCTGGTTGTTGTGGATAATAGATTGAGAAGGCTATCTTCCACCACCATATTACAGAGGATACAGAAGATTCTCATGTAGAGCTACTTGTATCAGTATCAAATGATCTCATGTGAATACAAGTTTAACATGCTGTGTCTGAATTGTTCATTTGACTGCCCTGGAGGAATCAACCTGCACTGTAAAAGTATTTTTTCATATAGATTCTAATAAAACAAGTGAAGAAACTGTTGTACAAGTACAACAGTAATTCATTAATCACATCTATTTTCATCTTAAATGTGTGTGTTTCAAAAATTCTGAACAAGGTGTAGGCTTCAGATCTGCTTCAGCTCTTGCTGCTTCCTGAAGAGCAGCCAGGAGAAACTGCGAGAATGCCTTAGAATGGAAAGAATGAAGGAGCTCCACTTCCAAGAAGTACTGGCACTGTGCTCAGACAGCTCAGTAGTTGTGGGTACTACGGAATTTTGCTAGTCTGCCTGTAATTATTGATTCAAATGCTGTCAATACTTGTTTGTTAGAGAATGGAGAGCTTACCTATTTGGACCTTAAATTTATTTAATTTATTCTCATCTTCCTAAAGAAAAGGCTTTATGATCAGACTGCCTTTTACAACTTTTCTTTCCATAGTTTTACCTTGTAGGGTAGATGAGCTAGGAGAATTGTTGTGTCCTCTGATGTCAAGGGCTCACTGTAGGAAGTGAGCAAGAGATTTAGCTGGTGTAAACAGAGCACAAAGAAATTACCTTTTTTTGGACATGCACATGACTGCAGCTAAATATATACAGAGGCAAAGCCAGGACAATTTCTTTTGCCTCCATGTACTTTGAACTGATAAATGCCATTATTCTGCTCTCTACAGATTTTTTTAAAAGACCACTGGAACCTCAGTCTGCAGGATGGAAAAAATTGATAATGCACTGAGTCTCAGGAGAAAAGTTAGTGTCATTCTGCAAGAGATGTTAACAGAAACTAGCAAAACAGGACTTAGTCTTTTAAACTGTGTTTCCAACTGTACCTGATGTCCTACACATGATCTTGCAGGTCTTTCTAGTGCTGTATTCCCTTTGAAGGTGAAGTTGCCTAGTCACAGAAGAGACCATGTAATGTAATAGTTCAAGTGATATGCTATTATCTCAAGAGCAACTCATGTTTATCTATTTGAGTATTAATACTTGGCAATTTCTGATGAAGAAGCATTAGTGTCTAAATCAATAAAGTTAGCTGTTTATAGGTAAATGTCCATCTTTCATCCCCAACTTTATAAGAAATGCAATAAGGAATACAGTAGTTTTAACTCTTCCATGCCAAGAATACAATTCTATGCAATATTGCTGATACCACCTCAGCATGGATTTGTATGGGCCAAGGTTATGTGCCTGAGAATAAGCATGTTTATACTCTCATCATCAATCTTAAATTCCAGCAAAGTAAATCATTAATATTCTTTGTAGAGTAGAAGTTTTAGCCTTTTTTTTTGGTGGAGAATAATTTAGAAACATAATTCTTGTCCTTTAGGGTTTAATCCAGACTTAATAACTTTTGGACTAAACAGATTTTTTTTTAATTAGTCAAATAAACTACATTTGTCATTCTGCTTTCTTGCCACAGCTAATAAAATTCATTACAGTGAGAGGAAATAATGTCATTTGGATCTAATGTCTCTACATTACTGGTACAAATGAACATGAGTGATGCTGGCTGAGCCAATATTATTCTGGAAGTCAGATGCCTATTCTGTGCTGACCCACTGTGTTCAATATTCAGGCCTGTTGAAAAAGAAGCTCCCAAATAAAATCAATTCAGTGAGAGGAGGTTGTTGCTGACTGAGGTGAAAAGTGCTGTGTGTGCACTACTCTCTACCATAGGCACCCAGAAAACCTTGCTGCAGAGCATCTAGTTGCTACTATAATTATTGTAGAGGCAGGTGATGTCACTGCCAGAGGGCAAATTGAAGAGCTTCATACCATCAGCTTTATTTGTATCAAAGCAGAAGTGCTTTAAAATCTGTTCTTACAGAAGCAACAAATCTGAACATTTACTTTTGTTTGGAAATTCTAGAAGTACTGAAAGTTCCATTGTTTTTCAATAAGATGAAATGGCAAATGTTGAATTGTTTCTTTCAAGTACTTTATTGCAGTGCCACAAGTTGCTTGGAGAAAAGATATTTTCTAATCACAAACAGTCTGCAGATTATACTAAGCAAATTGTAAATATGGCTGAAAAAATTAAAAAAAAAGCAATGAACTTATCTACATGTACATGAACTTGTCTACTATTACTCCACTGGAGAAATTTTACTTGATTTAGACTCAGCGAGACAAAACATCTTTCCTATTAGTGAGATTCAGGGCCTACTTTACTAAGTTATTACATCTTTAATGTACCCTCATTGATTCTGAAGTTACACCATCTGAACCTATCATGACATTCTCTGTAACTTGTGTTGACTGGATCCTTTCTAAAAGTGCATATGCATTTTCAAGTATGACTATCTCTTAACAGAAAGGTGTCCCTACAATAAAACTCATTCCTGACAGCTCCTGCTGCAATAAGAATTGCCTTATCTTTTGAAATTCATTGTTACACCTTAGACTTGGGCAGCATAAACCATACAAGATGTCTCAGACACTTCACATTTTAATTTCTGTCTGAATCAACTTCTTTTTGTAAGAAGCAATCTTGGAAAAATATGTCCCATTCTGCTTCTTGAGGAGTGCAATCGACTGATTTTGTAATATTTCAAAACTGGTTCTTCCTGCACTTTATCAGTCGATACATCTTCATTTGTCAAGCACCTGACTTCCTCTAATAAGAAACATAATTTATCCTTAAGTGGGTACCAGCAGCATTGGGGATGTGGTAATACAGAGCTCAGTATCAGGTAACCACTAACTGTGTATATATTTATATATATATATATATATATATATATATATGTATGCACATACAAGAGCAAGGATGAGTTTTGGAGTTTGTTCTGAACTTTTCCCCACCTTGAGTACACTTCTAATAGTAACCACGCCAACTCAGGCTTGTTTCCTAGAGCTGCTTTAATACATTTGGCTGAAATATAGATATTTCTTCAAGTTTTTACATGAGGATAAAAATGACTAGTTACAAGCTGAAGCTTATACATCTAAACCATCTGACTTAGGGACAGCCTTTCATCTTTTTGACAGTTTTGCATTAACCTGTTATACAAGAAAAATCCTGAACATGTCAGACTCAAATCCACCCATTGATGATGATATTTCCTAAAATAGATAAAATGGAAATGTCATGGATACTACTAAAAGCTTTTTACTGAGTGAGAAATAATTTTCTAAAGGCAGACACTTCAGTCGCTGAAGTTATTACAAGAAATGCAATGTTTGGGAAGTGCTATACTCCCACAAGCATGTTACTCTGACTTATGCTATTTAATATATGATATTTAATATCACTATATATAATTATATCACATTTCAGCTGTAATATTGAGAGCTGATCTCTAGATCACTGTCTCAGTGATAGCTTACTGAGGCTCCTGGGCTCCACATTGCAACCCACAGAATGTGAGTGAAAGTCAGTCCAGAAGCAGTGGATTCACATTGCTGTGATGCTGTGTCTGAGTTAAGCAGCTCCATCCCTCAGCTTTCTCTCTTTCTGAATCTCAGCAGGACACATCAACTTCAGCACTTTAGACCTGTTGGTCTGACCCTGCCCTTGGCACCTGTTTGTGTGGTTGTCTTGGTTTTTAAAGAGACTGCTCCAAGGTATTATAATTCACAGTATCCTCTGCAGGACTACAGGATGAAAAGGTCTGGATTCAGTCTTGAAACATACAACAATAAGGAGGATTTTATACAGCAATATTGGTGCTTATTATGCATACAGTTTGTGACACTCAAGAGCAGTTACAGAAACACATTCCCTGACATTAGAAGCTTACAATCTAAACAAAATAAATTGCACAGAAGAGATCCACATACAAAAAGCAGAATCATTGTTTTCTTACTTTTAGTGTATTTCTTGCTAACATATAGTATTGTAAACAGAGCAAGGAGTTATTATGATTTAAAATAAAAGATAACAAAGAGAGTGATAGCTTGAGGAATTATTCTAAGAGTGGCTCAAAAAATGCAGAGCAAAGGATCATTCATGACTGGGAACTCAGAAAAATAGGAAAACAGTGTAGCAGCTGAAAATAGATTTTAATATATTTACTTATCCATATTAGTGAAGTTACAGACACTGGCCAAGGTGCTGTTGCACTAAGCTTCTTGCTTGATGCCTGGATATGTGACAGAGATGATCCAGTTCTATTAATTTCAGTAAGAGCTATAGAGGTGTAACTCCTTTAAAGAGCAGGCTGAAGACTTATTAGCTGAAGACCAAGGTCAAAACTCATGCATAAATTTGCATTAATAAATGCAGGAACAGTATGTTCAAATGCTGGTATGAGTCTTTTTCATACAGTAATGCAACTTTTGCTCACTACAACTATTTTCCTGTGCATCAGCAAAATAGCCATTTATAGGAAGTAAGGTAAATATTACAGAATGCAGTTTTGAAGAAAGGCTTGTTGAGCAGCACAGAGCTAAATGGTAATAGGCAATATAAAAAAAACCATATGCAATAGCATTCCTTCACCCCATTGGTTGATATGAGATTGATTAATAGTAGTAGTAGAATAAAGATATAAATTGGAGTAATTCCATCCATCCAGTAATTCCTGAAATAACATATTTCTACAGTATTTCTTACTGCAGATGTGTAGAATTTTAGGCCACAGATACCTCAGTTGTTCAAGTTGATTGAATATGCTTTGGAGATTATCTTGACCAAAGCAAACTGGTGGGTATCAGCAACTTCAAGTATTCCTTGATGTCTAGCTGCTCTCACTTTCACTTTTTTACCTCCACTTTAAATGTCTTGGTAGCTGTTTCTGCTCCTGCAGCGTCCATAATGATAAAGGAGGTAGAGCAGTACAAGGTTAAAAAGGGACAAGAAGCCAACAGCAACATTAAATCCGATAAAAATATCTGTGAAGAACAAAAAATAAATGAAAAGGGAGTTAATGAAAGGCATATATGTATACCATTTTATATGCAAAGCTAACAGTCTAATTATATATATGTACAGTGGAAATATTTCTGGGAAGATCATATTTATTGACATGCAACATGAGAACATATACTTCAATCCTAGAAATTTGCAGATTGCTTCCTGTGCATAGGTGAA
The DNA here is from genome assembly GCF_028769735.1 of Zonotrichia leucophrys gambelii. Lineage (NCBI taxonomy): Eukaryota > Metazoa > Chordata > Aves > Passeriformes > Passerellidae > Zonotrichia > Zonotrichia leucophrys. The sequence goes on along the minus strand of NC_088171.1, from coordinate 44,502,234 downwards.
TCTTGCTCCCATGTTTCCATAGGGCAGGAGGGCCTATATTTAGTTAATGAAAAAAGAAAAATAGTTTCATCAGGGATCAGCAGAATGGTGAATATCAGCAGGACAGGGGAAATAACAGGACTATTGAGAAGTAACGTGTATTGCCTTGTTCTTCTCCTCCCTCCCAGAAATAATATTCAGGCAGGAAGAGGTTATCAGTTCTCAGCTGTTAGTAGATCATGGATCAGCTGCACTCAGTACAACTGCAGAAATACAGGTGCACAAATCTTGCCATGCATTTGCAAGCTGTTCTTGCTTTGCATTTGCAGAAAGTCTGATGTATCCAACATGAAAGGGATGCTTGTATAGCGCCGAGATCCGTACTTCTCTTAGATGTTTTCAACAACTGGAGATCTAGTTTTGACCACGCCTTTAGGCAGCTCATTTTGTGAATATGCTAATTTAATTTCTATTGACATTCCTTGTCCATAGTAAATCTGGCCCACACTTAAAGGGAAATCTATTGATTGTGTGAAAAGCACAAAGTTCAGAGCCACTGATAAAATATCTGCCACCATGTCTTATGTGGAAAATACAGAACTGTTACACTACCTTTCATTTTGTCTTTCTTCCCACATTCTTTTGACCAGTTTTCTGTAATCACAGGAGAAACTAGTTCAGCAAACTTCTCAAGTGGACAAGAAGAGGTGCACCCTGGCAAAGTGAGGAGATAAGGATCCTTTGAAGTGTCGTTCCGATAATGCATTTCGATGCTATATTGCCTGATTAACGACATTGAAAAGTTTTTTTTAAAACAGGTTCTTAAATAGAAGGTTTTTTACTTTGAGACAGCATGTTGGAAATAGGCTCTGACATCCTACTCTAGAACCTGTCCTCCAATAGTGGAGGCTTTGTGAAAGACATCTGCAAAGCCCACTTTGGCAAAGCTGTTAATTTAACAGCACAGATCAACAGACAGCTGAAAAGGTCTTTCTGCAGGCTCCTTGAATGGCACCAGCACTGGGCTCCTCTAAGCCAACTGGCTTACTGTGGGAGTTATGTCTTGGAAATGTTCTTGCTATCATATGGAGAATCAAGAAAATTTATTTTACCACTTTCTTCCCTCTCATAAGACTTGTTTTATATCTTCTTCCTGTCTTTCAAAGTATACATCCAGAAAATGTAATTTTCCCTAGTTTTAATATGACTTTGTGCCTATGGGCTGTTAGTGAAGCACCTATTTAAATCAAAATTGTATCTTCTCACAAATTTTGAGAGAAAAATGGTTTTGGGGAAGAGGGTAGCAAATTCTAAACACTCTTTCTTGCATCAATAAGAAGATACTTGCCCATTGCTTTCTTGGTAGAGTTCAAAAAACTGGCAAGCAGCATATGGTGGCAGTTTTCCATTGAAAATATTGAGAGCAATCTGGAGAGCCCCAACTGTGGTGTCATGCTATTGGAAAAAAAAATATCCATCCTTTACAGTCAATTAAGTCAACTAGCATTCATCCAGAGTTATGAGACAATAATAGAGAGGGAGTGGAAATGAAGATAAAAGAAAACCTGTGTAAATTTGACCATAAAAATGTGTTCAGTATATTCACCATTGGGAAAAACATGTTAACTGATTACTACAGACAGCAGGAGGCATTTCCAAAGAGTTACTGCAGTATGTGTCTTATACCATCTGGCAGGATTTTGGAGACAGATACTGAGGGAAAAGCAAGATGTGGTTTGAGTAATAAATCTACTTTTTCAGTCCATTTTCTCTTTTCCTTCCTTCAGTAGAGTCTTTTGTTCCAAGGTCAGATTAAGGCAGTGTACAGTAGTATAATCTAGGGCATTTCAAGTGAAGGTACAAGTACTTTTTTTTTTTTTCAGGTGGTATACCAGACAAATAGTTGTGTTCAAAGATTATTCTCTTTCTTCCACTTCAGATTTTTTTCTATTGTTCCTTCTGTTTGGACTCATACAACAAAATCTCAGTTTGTCTTCTATTTTTATGGGATCTGTTACCCACCCACATATAGCTCCTTCATCTACCCATTACCCCTGGCTTTTGCAGGGATCATAGGAAGAGGAGCTGAAGGCAGGAAGTCCAAACACTTTGGTACATAAATTCTGCAAGCATCTTTGGGCATATATATATATATATATATATATATATGCCAGACCTATTTATACTATAGTCTAGCAGCTATGCTTTAATTAATATTCAGGTTCTAGAATTTTATAGGCTGATCAGTTTCAAAAATAACAGTATACATGAACTCAGGTTATTAAAGCAGAAGTGAAAAATCTGGATATACTGCTCTTTCCTCTTCAGAAAGAACGTGGTAGTACTGGAGTCATGTAGGAAGGACAGTGAGAAAGATATGAGGTGTCTAGTAGTTTCTATAGGAGAAAAGATTCTCTTCCTTGGAAAAGGAAATATGGAAGAGGAGTGACAGAAAACACTAAATTCATTAGAGACCCAGAAAATATGAATAAAAGCAGGAGTACTTTTTAACACAAAAGTCATTGTCACAGGATGTTGCAGATTCCAAAGGTAGAAATGAATTTAAAAAGTAATTAGGCAAGTTGATGGAAGACAGTCTGTCAAGAGAGACTAAAGACAGGGGCAAATTCTGTCCCAGGAAGTCCCTAAGACACAGATTGCTGGAAGGTTTTATCACTCTCTGCTATCTTTATTCTTACATTCATCCCTGCCTTTGGCTCTTGTTAGAGACAGAATTATGGATGAGCTAAGCAGATGTTGGCCTGATGAAAGTGGTCCTCTTCACCCTCTAAAATAAATAAAATAATAGTAGTAGTAATAAAAAAGAACCCACAGAAGAGAGATTTGGAGGCACAGCTGAAGTTCTGCTATTGCCATTATCTTTGGAACACTTCAGGAAAGATGCAACTAATAGAATCTGCACCATTGGGTTGTAGGAATAATGAAGGATAAAATATATATATATAGTTTTTTTTCAAAATATAGTTTAACTAAAACTGAGGTGAGATCCATGCCTATGCTGTGTTCTTGTACTGATTAGTGTTTAGCTTTTTAGCTGAATTAAACTGTGGTGTATTATTCCTTCATTTAACTTAAATACTGATAAAATCAAAGCAAGATTTATGAAAGATGAAAATACTCACTGCAGAGTAGACTTCCATTTTTGTTGGTTTTGAAGAATTGGCAGCTTGTTTAATACTGTTTAAAATAATATTCACAAGGACACCTTAAAAAGATGGAAAAGAAGGAAGTGGAAAATGAAGGTATAATGCTTGAATGGAAACAAAAAAGACAAAATAATGTGAGTATCAAATATAAGACATCTACTAGGGCTCATATTCATTTTTCAGTTTAATGCAATTTTGTAACTACAGAGAAGATATTACAGCGGGGAAAAATATGATTCATCATCCAGGTCAAGTGAAAAAGCAGGATTCACAGGAAATAATTTAGAACCATCCTGAGAACTGGTGATAATGACACTTCCAGTTCTGTTATGCTGAGATCTCTCCATTCTTTATTTTTGTTTTTTGTAGTGTTGGAATAATGACAACTGGGCTGGTCTCTTCCTCTATACATGCCAAAGAAATATTTTAACTATTAACTTCCAACATGTTACACGTTATTGCTTCTTTGCTTTTTCCAAAGCTCTTTTGTGCTTCTTCTCCAGCCCAAAGGTATTCTAAAACCAATGGGTAAGGGCAGCAGAAATTCCCTGAAGAACAGTTTATATAATTTTAAGGAAAGAGGATGTAGCTGGTATGCCAGTGAACATTAAATAGTCCTGACCATGTGATATGGGCATCTGCCAGCTAATAGGCTTTACTGCAAATTGGAGCCAGTAATTGCTATATATTTGATCCCATGATGTGCATGCCTAGATGATGGATCTGCTAATAATTCTTTACCTAGATCTAGGCTGCACAGTAGATGCATTAGAAAGCCTAACCTCCATTGTTCCATCCTGCAAATATTCTAATTCAATTGTTTGGATTTCCTGCTCATGGATACCTGGGGATCATATGATAAATTCCAGGGTTGTGTCCTGAAGTAGTGTCAGAAAATGCAGCACAGTCTATGTGTCCCCATTTTGGAGCTAAGCAGTAGCTCCCAGTTCTTGAAGTTCTTGCAGTATAGACATAACTGGAATCTCTTAGCTTCTACTCTGATCAGGCTGTTTTGGAGCAGCTTTCTATCACTCAGAGAGCTACAAATATGTTGCCTGTGTTTTGACACAATATATAACCAGTACATCAAAGGGAGAATACCAACAGTAAACAATTAGAAGAAATGTTGGAGAAACAACTAAATCTAACCTACTACACGGTAAGTAATGACCATAACCATGAGGGCCTGATTTATTCCCTTAGTTTTCTATACTATTTCTAAAAAGTCCTAATACCTTTAAAAATCTGGAAAACCTGAAGATATTAATTTTTACGCATTGTTGTGGTATTTTATCCATGCAAGTGCCAATGTTCAGCACATGTTTGAATACTTAATATGACATCCAGTGTCCATAGTTTCAAATCAAGGGTTTGTTTGAATAATTTTTCATTAGTGAAGTGACAAGATGTTACATTACCTCCTCCTTTCTTAAAGCTATGCATTTTTTTGATTTACCTCCTTGTAGTCGTGATTTCTCTTCTGTTTTATAAACGCCAAATAATGAGAGTAAAGCCAATTCTGCCAGTTTTTCCATCTTGTTGATTACATCTTTAGTGGCCCATACAGGGAGAGTGTAATTATGAATATCCTAGTGATAAAGGAAAACAAAAGCAAGTTTATAATTCACTGGTTTCCATCATTCTATCATCTACACTCACACTACTTAGTTTAGACTTTCTGAGGCTGTCCTGCAATTCTCTGCACAGTATGGTTTTACTCCAGAACATGCCTTGAAACAAATTTTGTGGGAATGGGGATTGGCCTGAAGTGAGTGAATGGGCAGAGCAGAAGCATCTAAATGAAGGAGATTCCATAATGTGTTCTTGCTATAGAGATACTTTTTTGGTGGGAAATATTGCAGACATATGTCTTCTTCTCTTTCTTTCTCTGGGTCTTCATGTTATAAATATCTAATTTTTTCTGCCTTTCCATATAGTTGTCCACATACCAGTTCTATCACTAGGCAACTAGAGACAAGTGTCACTCTTCAGTCATGTAACAGTGACAGTGTCTTATCATGTTTAATTACCTCAGTTTGGAGAGGATATGTTCAAAATCCTTCATGCTCTGCTGGTAGTGACTGGGGCCAAATGGAATTATTCCATGCTTGGGGTCAATTTGGGCATTTTTTAACTGATAGCAATCACTGTCTCAAAAAATTTTAACTGATAGATCTTTCATGATCTCTTGTGTTCAAAATCTTAAGTATTTTGATGTTTACTTGTTAATATTTTAAGCAAATAATTTCATTTCTCTGTTAAAAATCACAAATCTATTATAGCCATCATGCTGAATAATTCTATAGCAGCATATTGGGAAGGGGAACAAGGAAATGGGAATGGTCACAGTTCTTCAAAAATGAAATGGAATTTACAGTCTCCCAAACTGTAGACCATGTTTTTCAGATATCTTTTTTTTTACCAAAGCACTGAAATATAACTTAGATTCAAAAAAAAAAGAAAAAGAAAGAAAAAGTAGGAGAAAATACAACTCATCCCTGTGAAAACACATTGCCATGGTTTAATTGAAACCCAAAGTTGGAGTTATATTCCTCCCCAGCATCTATTGATTTATTATTACCTCACAATGAAGAGTGTCATATGTATTCCAGAGCTGGAAATTGTCCAGTATTTTAAGGTGATTTAATTCAAGCCCTGTGTTAACTGCCATTGTTTGCAAAAAATCCTGTGGGGAAAAAGTGATGAGTATACCACAAATGCTCAATACACATGGAACATACATGCAGATAGATTCACCAACACCCAACCCTTTCAGAGAATTTTCACAGAATTAAAGAATAAGCTGAGTTTGAAAGGACCTGTAAGGATCATTTAGTCCAACTCCTGGCCCTGTACATGACGTTTCTAAGAATTGCTCCATGTGCCTGAGGTCATTGTTCAAATGCTGCTTGAACTCTGTCAGGCTGGTGCTGTGATCACTTTCCTGAGGAGCCTGTTCAGTGCCTGACCACCCTCTGGGTGAAGAACCTTTCTCTAATATCTGACCTTGGAGATGCAATAGTCTGGTCAGAGATGGAGAAATCTAGATAAGCTTTCCCATGAATTGGTCTGGGAAACTTTAGGGAGCTGGAGAGAAAGAATTCTAAACAATCTGCACCTGGTGTTTCATAATAAGCTGTTTTGCCCATAAGGTTGTTTACAAATAGATGTCTTGTTAATTAGCCATTCATGTGAAATATATTGATTAAATGACCAACCAGGTCCACCTGTATCAGACCAGTGTATAAAAGATGTGGTTTCAGTGAAATCAGGGCTTTTGCCACTTTGCCTTCTGATCTGACTCTGTGTCATCTCTGACCCAATAGTGACTTTATCTAAACAGGAGTTTAATTTTTTCAATTTGCTTTTGCATTTTAACAAAAGAAAAAGTGCAATTCCATAACTTTTACAACTTAGTTACCTTCCTTTTTCTCACATCTTGGGTTTTTTTAGATTTTTGTTTGTTTGTTTTTCCTCTTACCATGTATGGTTGTATTCTACTTTGAAATTCTTTAGATGTTTGTGTTTCATGCTGGAGTTCATCAAAACGGGGACAGTTGGGCAGAGGGAAGTTCAGCCTCTGAAACATGAAAAGAAAAACTTAGAATAGTTCTAAAATTATCAACACCCCTCTGTTTTTTCTGTTCCTGAGATTAATGGTGTAATATTTTTGGACAGATTCATGCTTGTGCTAGACCAACTCAATAATTGTTTGTTTGGGTACATTAATAATTAATTAAGTTAACAAAATGAGTAGACTGGGGTAACTTGACTTTTCAATGGCTACTTGTTTCTGTATAGCTTGATTTCCCTCAATTTAACTGATTTTGGCAAAAAGAAATGGCACATGTCTGTCAAGGGATTGCTTTGAGAAATGGGTTGGGGTCCATGATCAGAAATTTTAAAAAGCTACAATTTCCCTCTCATTTTCTGTATTCTCCAAACTGTAACTTAACTCCACCTGGTACTGGAACCTGAACTGCTTCTCCATCTACACATCCAGGTCTCATCTCTTTGGAGATAACCAGTGGATTATGGTAAGCATTTTGAATAACACTTAATAGACAGAACTTGAGACAAGAGTGACAGATTTTTCTCCTGAAATATCAAAAAGCTATGGGGCTAAGGGCTCTGTTCTTCTTTAGGGAAATGGTTCACTTTTATTTACTCCAAGTATGTGCTTTACAAGATCACATGATAACACATATTTGATCTGAACAGCATGTAAATACATGTGTACTTCAAACCCTGAGCTCTGGCAAAAAAGATTTATATCAATTGCACAAAGACAAATGATACCCGATACAGCATAAAATGTCAGTGAAAAGCCATGGTGAACAAAACAAGCTTGTGCTGGTTCAGCATTTTATGTCACATCACCACAGCATTTTTGACCCAGCACTAGTATTATCCTGTAACATTTACAGACTGCACTTCCAGCATGTCTCCAGTGGGACATTGGCAGCAGCCACCAACTGACCCCTAGCCCACTTTCCCTTGGATAGGTTACCAAGGATGCAATTTTTCTGTAACAGCAGCACACTAAGGATGAAAGCTCAGAGTTGCAATGTGAGACTGGGGAATGTTGTTTAATTACACAATATAAATGTTTTTCTTGCTGTATGTCTTAATTATCCCTCTCTAGGTGTTATTAATTAAGCCACTCCCTTTGGCTTCATTAAGCAGTACTCAGTACTGTTGCCTGTCAAGTCTTGATAGATCTCAGCAGCTTAAAAATAAACTGTGATTATGGTTTTTTTATAGAACTGTACCTGGCTCCAGTTTCCCACTTTGTGTTGCTTGGGGCTTGAACATACCTTCAAACACCTGCTTGGTTTAACAAGGGAACAATGGTTTTTTTTCCAGGTGGTTTGCATGATAAAAAGCAGTGCATTTTGCACTGCTGCAGAGGTGTGTTTGATGGAAGCATCAGTACTCACTCCAGAAGCAGCCACAGAAATGATGAGGCACTAGAGACTCCTACAAATGAGCTTCCCTTCCTCAAACAGGTTGTTTCATTGCACTGTGATTCCCCTAAGGGCTTTGAGGTATTATATAGCCAAAACTCTAACCACCCTGATGTTTTTCTTGTCTTCTGGTGAAAGGACTTCCTCTGGTGTCCTGTATTTAAATAACAATGACAGTGTTCTTTTCTGTTTAGGAACAGGGTTAAGTTTCTGGTTGAATCACACTTGCCTAATCCAGTTTGTGGGAACCCTTTCTCCCTGTACCTGTTTTCAAACATGGGCTCTAAGAATGGAGCAACATCAAAGGGAGAGAGGTGTGGCAGCCCCCTAATGAGTGAGTCCACGTCTGATGTTGGTGATGGGCAGTTATGTAATGGGTGGTTTGTACAAATTTCCTTAAAGTCAACTTCTCAAAGTCCTCAAAGCCAGAAGTAAATGAGGCTTTCTGTTTTTACACTCACAAGGTTTTTATCCTTGTTGGCCACACTGTTCCTTACACAGTCCTTGTCACAAGAGCAAGTGAAATTAAAATCTAAACCTGAGTCAGCCAGAGTGAGCTACATGAAGTAAAACTTCTACAGGACATATTATTCAGGTAGGTATACCCTTATGATCTGCAAGAGAAGTGCTAGGGTTTCATTAAATGTTTCTATAGCACTGAGCATAAAAGAGCCCTTGTCTGTAATTAGAATGCCTAAGTGCTACCAGAATAGGAAGGTAATAATTTTGAGGTCATTACAGTGGCTGGTGGAAATTCAATTCCTTGAATAAACTATGGAAAAAAACTTGCCAAAGAGACAAGATCTGCCTAGTTGAGTGGTGTTTAGAAAAGCACTTATTTCATGTAAAGATTTAGGGCAACTTCTCTAGAATATTGTCCAAAAGTGTTCTGGTCAGAAGAAATAACCTCAGAGAAAATGGTAGTGTGTGTGGTAATTCAGGTGTTCTGCAACTATGGAAGGAGGATTTTCATGAAGCTGTTACAGTTGACCTACGACATGCTTGTCAGCCAGTAGCTGCATTTGATATTTTCTATTATATTGAACTCAAAAAGCTTAAAAATGGTTTTTTGCTATTTTCCTTTTTTCTGTTCTTTTGCTTCTGTGAAAGATTAGGACTTTATAGAATGCTTCTAGCCAGTACTCACCTGCTCTGCTGTTTTATGAAAAATGTGGACTGGAATGGGTTGCCAGAGAAGATCAGGGTTCCAAATTTGGCTGCTAGTTGGTGGAAAGAGGCCAGAAAGATATGACTGGGCACTCATAATAGTGCGATCATAATCTGTACTTTGGATGTAAAACTGAAAATAGAATGGCAAAGAATTAAAGATAAAATGGAAACGATAAGATATTAGGGAAATTTTACCCAAGTTGTTGATAGTGACTTCTTGTTTTTAGTGTTATATTTTTGCATAAAGTCAAAACAGTGAAACTTTAACTCAGCTTTCCAGGGCCCTACTTCAGTTTCACAAATGGAATTTTCAAGGCATCTTTTAATTTGGAATCTAACCTCCAGACTGAACTGAAAGAACAGGAAAACTTGATTTCAAAGAAGCATGTTTTCTATCTTATTTTTCTCAATCTTAACATTGATATATATGATTTAATGGTGGACAGGTTAACAATTGGACTTAAAATTCATAAAGATCTTTTCCCACCTAAATGATTCTATGGTCTATCAGTGATCAGGAATGTTAAAGCACTCAAAACCATAAACTTCTCTTGGAAGCACAGCAAAGGTCTTTCATACCTTCCCATAATGCATGCCTCCTAAAGAGACCAAAATGTTAGAGGTATCTTCTCCACAATGGATCTGTACTGTATGATAAGCACATCCAAAGAGCTGTTACAGGAGCAAGTGTGTAAGCATGGCCCATCACATGAATAGAGAAGTATTTATCTATGCAGTGACCATTCTTGTCTTAGTCTGTTGAAAAATTCCCAACTCATTCATCATGGAGCTGTTCAGTTTGGGAAAATTAGGTTGTGAAAGACCCAAACAGTATGTAAGAGCTCAAAAATAGACATTATTCTGTGTTTACCTTGACATAAGTCTGTATTTCAAAAATGTTCTTCTATTACCTGAATTTCTCCATTAATGAAATGAGTGTGATAATGTGCTTTAAGTCCATAGTTCTGCTATGCCAGAGAAGTGTGCTGCAGACAGATCTGCTCTATACCTCTTGCCTGTTGTATGTGCTGTTCAAGAAGCTGGAATATCGTTTCCTCATGTACTGTCCAAGTTCAAATAGCTGCTGCATTCCAGTCTGTAAGGCAAGCATATGGGTAACTACTAGATTAAGGTGACTAGAGACTTTTAGTGTTAAAGCGTCTTTTTTTCTTTGCCTTCAGCTATCACCTTTTAAATAATCATTAACTTTGTATAATGTTTGTATAATGTACAGTTATTGTGGTTTAACCCCAGCTGGCAACTGAACACCACTCAACTGCCCTCTCATTCAGCCCTGGTGAGACTGGGGAGAGGATCAGAAGAGTAAAAGTGGGAAAACTCCAAGGTTTGAAGACAGTTTGATATGAAAAGCAAAAGCCACACATGCCAGCAAAGCAGAACAAGGAATTTATTCACCACTTCCCATTGACTGGAAGGTGTTAGGCCTCCAGGAAAGCAGAGCCCCATCCCAGTTACTTGGGAAAACAAATGACATCAAGCTGAATGTCTGCCCCTTCCTCTTTCTCCACCCAGTTTTATATGCTGAGCATGGCATCATATGGTACAGTGTATCTCTTTGGTCAGTGGACACCTGCTGCCCCAGCTGTGTCCCCTCCCTACTTCTTGTGCCCCCCCCAGACAAACTCAGGGTGGTACAAGAAGCAGAAAAGCCCTTGAATCTGTGTAAGCCCTGCTCAGCAGTAACAAAAACATCCCTGTGTTTTCAGCACTGTTTTCAGCACAAAACGGAGCCCTGTCCCAGCTCTCTCTCAAAACCAGAAGAACTGTGTATGTTGCAGGTGATCTAGAATTTTTAATATAAATGTTCACTTTTATCTATGAAAAGTTTTATGTTCTGAAGTGCTAAGATTGCAGTATCTGCTACAGAAAGGCAATGCCCCTTACTCTGTACAAATACTATTTCCACAGTGCTGTAGATCTGTAGACACCGATCAACATTGTCCTTTACAATGTATGTCATTTAGTGACAGCTGAGAGAGGATGATTGAAGCCTAGTATTTATCATTGTCATTGCTCTGTTATTTATCCAGCCTTATACATTTGTGGCTTATATTTCTGCCTTAAGTAGCATTCTTCTGTCTTTGCTTTGGTGTGCCTGTGGTTGTCTTTGGTTGCACACTGTCTTTTCTGTAATTTATTTCTAAAGCCTGTGCTGAACTTTTTAACTTCTATCTGTCAGAGAAGTACATTCCTACTACTGTTTTTAAAAAGATAGAAAAGTAGCAAAAAGCTCTCAAAAAATCAATGCCAAAGCAGGGACGTCTTAGTATGTAAGCTAGTAATGAGACAGTAATGCATTCAGTGTGTGAATTTTTCAGATCTTTCAAGCCCCCTTCAAACATTAAACACTGAACTGTCTCTGTTTCATACTTCTGCACCATGACAAAATGTTATTAGGAAATGCATTAGCTTCCTTTTGCTCCAGAGCTTCATATGTCAAGTAGTCAAAGAGCTAAGGCTTGATGTTAAAATGCCAGAGCAGCAAGTTCAGTGCATCCTAGTGAAACTCTGAACTGCAAGTGGCCTTGTTGGAAGACACACTGTTCCCAGAGGCGACCTTCTCCTGAAAGTTTTCTCTTGTTTTGTGAATTGGTGGTTGTCAGTCCAATGATGAGATGTGGACTTGTCACTTGACTTGGTGGGCAGATGTGTCTTTGCTCTATCACAGCGCTCAGTACTTAATGGTCATTAGAATTTCATCAATGTTAACAGTACAGTGTTTAAACTTGCCATTTATTTAAATGCAGACACACTATCAAGAAGTTATTGCTTTTAGGAAGGTAATTATAAAGCTATGATGAACAAGATTTCAATTTAACAATAGCTAAGAGAATAATATTGCAAAAATGTTTATGAATTACTGGTATTGGTATTTGCTAATAGCAACTATCAGAATCTGGGATTTTTGCTAATGCTTTGGAGACACACACAAAAAATATCTTTCCACTTCCTCTTTTAGTAGCATTTTAAAGTTCTTCTAAGAAAGTTAACATACCTTGGTGAGCTGTCCAAATCCCTGGGGCCATTCACTTTCTTTGTGTAGATCAGTTGGAAAGTTCACAATTGGTGTTCGGTCACCGTGTCGGAAAAGCTGACAATGTAAGCAATAAAAACCCCTTGAGTTCATTACTGTTAACACTCCTTTCTTATCTAACCAGAAGTGAAGCATATATTATATTTCCAGTGTCATTTTTCAAATGAAAATGTCGGAGAGTCTGCAGAAACCTGGTCAAGTAGGATGTGAATATGTTCTTTAAAATCAAGATTATGTATAATTATATTAGAATTAAGTGGGCATAAGCCTGATGATTCTTCCTTCTAGAACATTAATCACCCAAGATGTTAATGTTGGGATTGTGTTCACAGCTAGGCATCTAGACAGGAAATATGACTGAATTTTGGAAACTCAGTTCCTGTGAATATTAAGCCAGTTACTGCTGTGCTTAGATTAGTATTTAATTACTTTGTCATAGACACTTGAAAATTTTTTTGTAACCTTTTTTCATAGCAGTATCTTTAAAAGAAATTCTATGTACACATGGATCTTGTGCTCAGTTTCTCAATCATCCTAATATATAAAGATAAAAGAGTATAAACATTTACATTGTTGGCTTAATTAATACTTTTATTAGTACTTTTACATGCATATATAAAAATATTTTTTAAAGTCTTTAGGATTTTATTTCTATCATATTCAGTGAGAGCAAAGACTTCGGTTGCTTTACTATCCTGAACAGTCCAGCATGCTGAGTATTAGTGTGATGCATTCAATCATATGATTTTTAATCAGAAAAATTAAATAAACCTTTTTTTATTTTTATGCCAGCATACAATGGAAGTTACAGCCCTAGATTAAATGGTTCTGAAAAACTAAATTAAATTAAATTCCAGACAAACCTTCCAGGATGCTGACCCAAATTGTTGGAAAAATTACCTTTGCTTATCAATGTTCCCATCACCAACTTCTTTCCTGACTTAGCACAATAAAATGACAAAGTAGCAGCATGGTATATTTGTTAATAAAATGACATTTATGCCCTAATACCTCAGTGGTACTTAACTTGTTTATAATTAAGCCACATCATTCTTGCCCAGTCATCAGAGAAGGTTGATCACACTAGTTAGTTTGCCACTCCCACTGGGAGGTGTTCCACGTTTATATTTTTCAAAGTAAACACCAGTGGTGTGACTTAATGTTTTAATTACAGCACACACCCTTTCCATCAGCCTTCTCTAGTAATGCACATGAACCTGTGCTAGAGCAGGTACTGCAGAGATGGAAAATACTGTCTATTAAAGGCAAATACAATTGGATTTCTCCCTCTATTCGTTTTTACAATAGACAACAAAGTTTGCTGGAGTATAAGTTACCATTAGAACATGTAGAAGACTGCTTATTATGTTTTTTGTTTTGCCAGCTTAATTTCACTATGTGGCCAACCCAAAATTAATATTTTGCAGCGAATTGAGGAGGGTCTTCACCCTCATTATCAAGTTTGTTGTTTAGGTTTTTTTTTCCTTTTCTGTGCAATTTTTAATCCTCTTTAAATCTCATTTCTTGTAATTTGGAATCTCAGCTGGTTCTTTTTAGCAATTTCTCTGTACACCTGTAGTGAGCAGGAGAATAAGTTACATTGTCTGGCGGCTGATTCAGCTGAGTGCAAGAAAAATGGGTGATAAGGACTTTTGTACAACTGCTCATTTCCTTATGCTTACGTACATAAGTGTCAGGTAGGATTTATTAGTTTTTCTGGACAAGCTGGTACCTGTGTCAAGAGTGAAGGGTAAATTCCCAATCACAAAATAGCTGCATCGTTTCTTGTTAAATTATCCAGCTTCACAGCAAAGCATTTTTATAGGTAATTGACAATTGTTCAAACTGACTGGCATGTTCAAATGACTATTTTTATGCATATTTTAGGCAATAATTAACAATAGATCAACACTTGGAGATAGATATGCCCTTTTTAGTGGAGAAAAATTACTGACAATGTGTTAGATTTTAAATACTGGTTTGTGATGTTTTATGTTCAATGTTCTGCCTAACCCTGAGTGTGTCACAACAGTCAACCCATAAAGCTTTCAATAAATCAGAACAGCATTTTTTCTGATAGAAGTTAGTGTGCAGAAAGATCAAGATCAAAAGATATATATGAGCAGGAGATGTAAAGAAAAGTATTTTATTTCTTTGTAACCTTAAGAATTTGAAGCAGTGGAGGTGTGCTCTTCTAAAAAGAAGCTTAGTTTCTTTAAGTCCACACAAAAGAGGAAATAAAATTTAAGATCCTTCATATTTCTGCACCTTCATTGCACAGTGTCACATAAATATGGTATCAACACTAAGCTGGAAGCAGCAAGAGGGGAACAAACACTTAAAAAAGCAGAACCCTGTTTTTAGGAATTGAAGGATAAACTTAGAGCCAGCTGGTTTTTGTATGTGCTCAAACCTTCTTGCTACTTCTGAAAATGCTTGCTTCAGCTGCAAATGAAGCAATGACCACATGGGCTACCACTTAATCTGAAAGACTAATTCATTCACTCACAGCTGCGTCTTAGGAGACCTTCTTCTAAAATTTGAAGCTGTGTTTTTCATTAGAACACCTGATAGGAAAAGAAAGTGTATCCCTACAGATCATACCTTACTCATCAATATGAGTTTCTCAACACTCATAGTTTCAACTGTTTTAAAAATTAGTTGATTCATCAAATTAATTTAAAAATATGTGTGTTGCAGCATTTATTACTCCTGACCAACAGATTACCTTCCTGACCTTTCAGGAGGCACAAAACATGGTAGAATGAGAGAAGAGGAGCAAGGAAGCATCATTAAAAGTGAAAAGACTCCAGAAATCAAGAAGGGGGCAATGGTAAGGGAAATGTACACAAGAGGAGAAAACAGAATTTTGGTACTCCTTTTGAAGTGCTTCACTTCAGTTCTTGAAAGCAATAGGTGAATAATTACCAAATTCATTATCCTCTCCTTCCACTCTGATAAGGCTTGAATCTGATTTGGTGTCTGGGTTCATCATTCACTCGTGGTAACTTTGTGAGCATGATCACTTCATATGAAAATGGTCACGAGTCAGACTTTGCCCAGCATTTGCTTCCATTGTTGTCAGGTGAAAAATCATATTGGAGACAATCTGGTGCAGGGCGGGGGGTGCACTGAGAATATGGCCTGTGTAGCACATATATATATATATATATATATATATAAAATCTTCATTTAAAATGCCATGAATTACAGTGAAGTATCTGTCTCTGAGTGATCTTGCAGACACTTTTATTGACAGACCTAGCTTTAGACATAAAGATCTCTTTGAAGCCTGGAGTAGGAAGGGAGAAACAAAAGTGAAGTGAACCCATCATGCTGCTAGTTCAGGGAAAACAGATGTAGAAGTACTGAGCATGTTTAGTCAAGATTTCAGATGGCTTGGCTTGATTAGAGAAATCACGCTCAGAGATAACATGCTCAGTCAACGCTTCCTATCCTGAGTTACAAGAAGAAAAACATGATGAAACCACAGTGCCTCAGAAACCACACCGCCTCAGAAACCACACCTCTTTGTATATATGACAGGTGAAATGTGTGTGTGTAGAGGCAGAAGGTTCAGGTCAGAACTTCTTTAAACAGAGGCAATAAATCAGTACTTCATTTCTACTTGGGTGCCTGATTTTCCTACATATTTCCTATTTTCTTCTTTAAAGTTTGTGTTTTTAAATTTAAATTCTGCCTTTAATCTTAAATTTATTGCATAAGATTATGGTGAAAGCTAATGTTTACATGTAAGCAAAGAAATTTAAAAAGCATTTTGACAAATTGGCTTGAAGTAGAGCTTTTCAGAGAACAGGGCTTGTGGCCAATAGTCAAAACGCATAGAGTCAGCACAAAGTTGGAAGTTGTGAGGAGACAGTGAGACACCTTCCCAGGCATAGCACAATTCTAGAAGTGAGAAAAAGTGAACATTTTTCTCTGTTTCTTCACTCCTGCAGATGTATATTGTGCAGTTCTGCTAAGGAAGTTTTAAAATGTCATAATGACAATTTTCACACTGCTGTAATACTCCCAGGTGAAAACATAGTAGCTTACAGAACAGCTGGACAATGGCTGTTGAAGTGTGTCAGAAAATGCCTTTCAGATTTACCTGACTGTAGCAATACCCTCATTATATCCCATTATATCAGTGGTATATTCACTGATGGGGTCAATTCCTATGCTGTATATTTATACTAGCAATTCTGTTTCTATGAAAATTCAGTCAGTGATTTCAGAAGGCAAAATTCAATAGAGCATACATAAACCATGCCTGGAGAAAAAAATGTATATTGTGATAATATTAAACCTATTATAACATTTTATGTGATTGGTCAGCCTAAGCAAAAGTAACAGGTTTAAAAGGAAGACAGCCTAAATGAAATTTACCTACTATTTAATGTTTATTGTGACAAGCTACCCTAGAAATAGTTTTTTGGTTTTTTTGGTTGGTTGGTTTTTGTGGGTTTGGTTTTTGTTGGGTTTTTTGGTTTTTTTTTGGTCAGGTTATGGTAAGCACAGTTATGGTAAGCAGTAAGCAGATGATTTTGGCTAAGAAGCCTCTCTCTCCAAAATGGTAAACATTTCCAGTAACTTTCTGCAAAATCATTGCTTGTCAAAACACAATAACAGTAATTCAATAAAAATCTCATTCCTTTCAAGGAGTTAATGCTCCAAGGCTTGCTGTCTACCTGTTTTCATCCAGTTTGCCCTGTTACCAAGTATGCATGTTTTTCCAATGGTAACATGGGCATACAACATTCTGTATACAGAATGTTACTGGAATTGGCGTCAGGTCCCTGCTATGTGCGGTGTCTCAGCAGGAGCAGGAACTGGTTTTTCCTGTGCACTCTGGTCTTCCTCCAAGCTGTGCATGCACAATGCACCCAATGTGGCTATACATGGAGTACTCCTCCTGGAGCCAAAAGATATGTTTTGGATAGAGTACTTCTGCACACATAATGTCTCAAATAGGGAAGGGCTGAAGGAGAAGATCTTCAATTGCCTATTTATGAAAGTTCATTCCAAACTCCTCAACCTTGTACAGAAAATAGTCCTTTATACTAACTATTCTTTATCATTATACCTTTTATTTAAAAAAAAGAATGAAAAGGACCATTGTTCAACCTTTGTAATCCAAAGTATTACATTGAATCAATGTCTCTTTTTCTAGAGGTATTTGGGAAAGTGACATTGAAGTAGTGTTTAGCTACTTTGATATGAGAAATGGCCCAGCAAAAGAATTATTACAGTTTGTTTTCAGCCTAACTGAAGTTAATACAACATGTCTCTCAAATCTCCACTTAAAAACACCTGTCTATTTAGTTTCTCCGTGTACTGCTGTGACAATTCAGTTATTATGAAATGGAAAATATTTATTTTGTGTGTTTATGTGTGGTAACTTCTGTAACATGATAAGCTTCAGCTTCCAAGCATAGAAGAGGTAGTCCATAATCACCAGCTCTAACACTATGCATTGGAGTATCAGTTAAATTAAGGAAGAATAGGTAAATGTGGACTTTGCATCTCTTAATTCCTCTGCACTATGCATCTACCACAAAGTCAGTTATCTTGAAACAATAATTAGGAGATTAGGAGATGAAATAATTAGGAAGATTAGGAGATTAAAATTCTAACAACCAGAGACATTTTTATCTTTCTTTAGGTGAGGTCTTTAAACACAGTAAGCAGAAGGGCAGCAGTACTTATTTCTAAGTTTGAAGACAAGCAAAGAAACTGTACACCTTGTCTGATTCAACAGACATGTAATTCTGTCCCTGTAATCCCCACAACAAAACAGACAACAAATCTACTTACTACAACCACAAACTTCAGTTCTCGTGCTGCAGTAGTCTGTTGAAGCAGAATGAGAATAATGTGAAAAGAAAAACACAGGATCCTAGACAAGTTGGGAAGCCGTATCACACCCATCCTGACAGGAGAGGAAAGAAAGACTTTGTAACTCCAGCAGCTGCTCAGGCTCAACTGTGAGACGTCAGGCTGTACCTTCAGAAGGGGTGGAACTGCCGCTGGTGCATTTCAAATCCAAGAGGAATGTTGTGTGACTACGCAACAAATTGCATCGCCCTTTGTTTTCAAATTACTGTTTACATTCTTTTTAATCAAATCATAATTCAGTTCCTTTTTTTCCTGTAATATTTTTTTTCTTTTGGAGTGTGAGGATGAAGTTAAGATACAAAGGAATTGCTAAGCATTGCTGGTGTTTCAACCCACCTGTTCTGTTTTGACTTTTCTGTGCCTGGAATTTTTCCAAACTATAGCCACAAGGATGAACCACGAGCCAGGCAATACTGTTTCTCTTTGCTGCTCAGCTAGACCACTTTTCAGCTTCCTTCCCCTCTGTTGTTTTTTTTTTTCCCTCTTCCACATTATCTTTGTAAAATCAGAATAATTATTTTAAAGCAACATTTCATGTTGTTTTAAATTGCCAATTCATCAGATAAAATACTAGAATAGATTTTGCAACAAATATGTTATTTAAGATCCTTGCTGGCAGTTATTTGCTCTTCACTTTGTGTGTGTTATTTTTATTTTCCTTTGGAGTATTCCTATACTTCCCCTTTGGAACTGCTTATGTTGAGATCTTTTTTGGCCTCAAATCTTTAAGAAATTTCTGGTGAACAAGTCCTGGATCTCACATTTTTATTATTACTGATTAATAGCACTGTTTCTGACAGTAGCTCAGTGGCTTTGAGGAGATTGCTCAGCTTGTCTCTGCTGACTTGCTCTCTATAAAATAAGAAGAATGATACCTGTAGACTTGATTTCATAAGCACTTTTTGAGTAATGAATTAGTTTGCAGAGAACTATAAGTACAGTTCTTTAAGTGCTAAAACTTTAGGTTCTTTGTATATTGTCATTCCATTCCTACCATACCCAAACCTGTCTCAGGGTCTACTGCTGAGCTCTCTGCAGCAGCATTTTCTACAAGTGCTTCACCATTTACCAGAAATTCCATCTTTAAGGCCCTAAAGCCCACTAAGCCTCAGGTATTCTCTCCTCTAAGTTGTGTGAATGTCTTTATGTATTCATTTTTTCTGATGGATGGGGACAGATGGGAGGAGCATGACAGCTCCCAAACTTTCCTGTCTGTCTTCTCCGTCCATTCCCAGTTTTCAGCAGTTGGACTTCTTTCTTTCTCCAGTGTTATGTCCCCACCCTCCTTTTTGATCTCTCCTGGTGTGATTTTTGCCTATGCAAAGGGTGCATGAGAGTTATCTATACTTCATAAATAAATAATATGTTGTCTTTCTGAAAACAAACATAAGCTGATCATCTTCCTCCATTATTTAAGAGTTTAGGTCATAAAACAGACTGTCAGAATACTTTCATATGTCTCAAAACTCAAAAATGGATGTCTTACTTTTTAATCTATGTAATGGGTGATTCCTAAGCTATTTGATCAAGGATCACTGTTGGCTCTTGGAATCTTTTCTTATCCTTCTTATGACCTTCCCACGAAATTCATAACTGATTAGTTTTTATAAGATTTGCTCGTTTATTGTGTTTCATTGATGAGTGACTATGACCACTGTAGTCTCACTATTATGGAACCATTCTAATGACTTCACTTTAGGACCTGAACTCAATTTTATTGGGGCAGGGAGGGGGATTCTGGATGGCATAATTCAAGAATGTTAAAAAAATATATGACAATGACATTTTATAGAAAATCTTTGCTAATGTTTCTTAAAAATGATACCTCAAAACAGGACCAAGCCTATGGTAAGTAGTAGTGATTTCTGTGGTTTCACTCTTCCCTTGGCACGTATACTTTGTTAGGGAGAGTATTTTGTGCTCAAAATAATAGGTTCCACAACAACTTAAGTAAATGCTTGCACATTCCAAAATGGAAAGGAATCCCCATTTATGTGCCATACTGGTTAAGATAGAGTCATGTAGGAATCCTGTATGCAATCTGAAAGTATGTTGGTAGTATGTATTCAATTTGGAAATTTCCTTGTGTTTCAGGAATCATCTCCATTTCTACTGGGCATTTGTCAGGTATAAACTCAGCATATTCTGCAGTAACTAAATCCTGGCACTTTTCAGGAGAAGTTGCTTCAAAATAATAATAATTTAAAAAGTCCTTAATCTATTTATGGTTGCTGAAGCATTATAATGCAAGTGAACCTAAACAATTTAAATCATGCTTATGTTAATTTGACTTATTGTCATAAGTTCTAATTATGATATTATGGCATTAAGTAGAATTAAACACAATTATAAATTTTAAGTGCACATACCTATCTTAAAGGCTTGCTGAAGCCTCGATTTGCTTTGAAGTGGCTGATTGCAAAAGAGCCTGTGCTTTATTGTACACAAGGGTTACCTGAGGTAACCACTGCTGCTGGTGGAGCACAACCTGCACCCTCAAAGGGTGGAAGTCACTGCACTCAAAGCACCAGGTACGAAACTGCTGCAGCACTCATGAACCAAGCTGCTTACACAGGGAAACAGCTCAGGTCCTGCTGCTGACTGCATGTGCAGATCAGCACTTAGCGTGGCTTGGATTTATCTACAATCCTTTTTTTCCAAGCTTTTTTTGGTTTTGTTTTTGGGCTGAAGGAGGGAAAAGAAAAGATTTTTTTTCAGTAAACAAAGTGACACATTTTCCAAGCACCATTCTGAAACATGAGGAAAATAAGACTGTCACACAGCCCTGTTTGGGAAAGTTTTCACCCAATTGTGGGGAGTGGGAAGGGACCAGGGAGTTAATTTGTGACACAGAAAGAATTCACTTACTTGTACTACTGACAGAACATGAAACTGTATCTTAGACTACAGAGAAAAATGTCCTAAACCCAAAGTTACTAATCTAAGGCAGATGGGGGGAAGAAAGTGTCTACTCACTGTGTAGTCACTGTTTTCTAATAATTTCTTAGTTGTCCCAAGTTTGCAATATGCACCTGGTTACAGGGCACTCGGAGAATTTCTTCTTGATCTTATGAGATAAAATGTTTGCATGAGACAAGGGAAACCTAATTTTCAGGTTTTTCATAAAACAAAGTGAACTGCAAATAAAAAAGAGACAGAAACCACTATTCCTCTTCTCTTTCCCCTCTGAAACTCTGCAGTTCGGTGGTGATTAATTTTCTGGAAGAGATGGAAATAAATCCATTTGCTAAACGAAGGATTCGAACTTGTGTTTGCCACATCTTGTAAGTACTATGAACATTAAATAAAAAGAAGAAAAACCTACTTCTTGTACTAATATGAAACAAATCTAAATTAGTTTATTAATTTGATCAGAGTATGGGTTGTTTTGGGTTTTTCTTCTTTCATTCATTTTTGATAGTCAGCTCAGTAAATAACCCAAAGAGAAACAGGTGATGAAATTGATGACAATGATAGTTCAGTCTTTCCAGTGCCACTTTTCCCAGACAGCACAAAATTGCTGTTGCTTTTCTGTTGTTCATTCCCCATTTTTCTGACACTGTTTCAGCATATGAAAGGAAAAAAAGTGATCACAAGTTATGTCCAGCTATATTACAGCATCTATGAATATTCAGGTTATTAAGCAAGTCTTTAAAGTATGACTGTCTAGCCATTGCTTGTGAAAGAAGAGAGGGAGTTGCATATCCAGGTGATCCTGGTTTTGCAACATATTTAAAAAATAAGTAATCTAAATAATTCCAAAGTCAAACTGTTTTTACTCATTTTGACTCACTTCTTTAAGAGGAACTGAAATGAACTTGTTTATGACTTCATGCCTGCAAAAGATGTATGACAGATTTTTCAAATTAAGTCAGCTGGTGAAGTTGTAGGAAAACATAATTTAGAGCAGTTTATTATTCATTCACTGGCAGCCCAATTTATATTCCTACAATAGATCTGGGCTTTATGTTCCAGCCTTTATAAACACTGATGCTTATTTTCCCTCTGAGTTAGGGAGGTATAAAGGAAATCTTCCTTTCTGTGTTTCTACAGTGATAGTCTTAGGAACAAAAAACTTTACAAAGAATGTGTGTGATGGGTTTTTTGTGCAACAGGGATAGGGGGAATAAAATAATTTTGAAATGTCCTAATTTGTAAATTAAATTTTATATTTATTTTGCTCAGCAGAAATTAGGTTATTCAAGGTATATACACTGGGGCATGTAGCATGGAAGAAAACATTGTCTCAACATGTGATGGAAAAGGGGAACCTTACATTGTTGTAGTGTAAGCAGTGACCTCACATAGGATGCACTTCCACAACTGAACTGAAGTGCTGAGGCCAGGGTCTATCAAGCTCCATGATCCCCCAAACCAAACAAATCTCTGGGACAAAGGATCTTCATGCAGCTTTGAAAGTTTCTGGGACATGGATTTGGGTTAGGAAGGAGTGGAAGAGCTGGGAACTGGAGACTAAAAAGAATAATTAAGAATGTCTCAGGTCTCAATCACATTTTCTATGTCAGCTTTGTCCAATTCAGGAAACTAACAGAAAAGTTACCCTTACCTTTATGGGAGAAGCATGAAACTTACCCTTTACAGCTCTTGAACGTTCACTTCTAAACATCTGGCAAACAAAACGTTAAAAGCAACTCGAGCACCACAATTTGGCATCAGTACAAAAAAAAAGAAGAAACAGGAACAGGTTGAGAAGAGAAAGTGCCTAGAAATTTGGTTTTGACAGCCAAGGCTACAATCTGTTAGAAGTCTAACACTGATAAAGATGGAGTCTTGGCTTTTCCTTTCTGTTTGCTTTCGTCTAGCAGGTTTTTTTTAATTACTTCTTAGGAAGGGAGGTGTGATGATCAGCGTGGTTTGGAGATGAATAACTTAAAGAGCTTGCACTAAATTTCCTGTGAGAGCTGCCAGACCTGAGAAGACTTTCTTCTGGTGTCCATTATGGGACATTAGGGTGATACAGAATAAACAAGCTTGCTCTTCTTTGCATTAAGGAGCAGGTAGAACTGGTTGTCTCATGTTGTCAGAAAACATTTCTACCATTGTTTGGATGCTATGGTAAAAGGGATTGCATTTTTTGACTGGAAATCTAACTACGGCTTTCCTGGTGAACTATGTTTCCTGTGGTGGCTTAAAAGCAGAAATTGGGATGTGTTGGGAAGAGAATAGGGCATTTACAGTGAGAATTCTGAAACTTAGATTCTTGTTGGACAGAAAAGGGATCTTTTTATTATTATGATTCATTTTTATCTTGTAGAGTGGGATATATTCTTATGCTATATAGAATATACTTTTCAGGTTTAGCATCCATTTTAAAAGCCTGATCTGAGGAAAAAAAGCCAGAATGGCAAAATTTTCTGCACCTCAGCTGTTGAGCTAGTTCTCTTTAAAATTATCTGTAGGCAATAAGACTGTTGACAAAAGGTCCTATCCACTGTGGGAAAACAAACAAAAAAGAGAAATCTTTGCTTCTTTAAGCAAAGACATATCCACTCTTTTCAGAAATTAGTTGCATCTGATTCTTCTGATCCAGCTTTTGTAGTAAGGACTCAAGATGTTTTTTGCAATAGCAATATTAGAAAACATAACTAGTGAAGGATTGCCCAACATATTCTGCATATTTTAATGCAGCTGTGATTTTTTTTTATTTTGTATTGCCTTTTTATGTTGTTCATGTCAAGAGCAGCATCTGCTTACAGATTTCCCAGGAGAACAGACTTTATACGATCAGATCAGAATATACAATCAAGGTAATTTAACGGAAGGAAGGTGTTAAAAAAGCTATTTGAAACCAAAATTTATTTTTCTTCCAAAATTAACACTTGGCTTTGCTGTCTTTTTGGAAGGAGTATCTGTAGGTCTTGTTGGGTTAACCAGCTGTTGCTAGGTCTTCAAGATAGCTAGCCTGGCTGGTTTTAGGCCCCTGTTAGGTCTAGATTCACAGTCCAAGTTTTCCATAAGTCTCATCTTCCTCCTATGTAGAGATGGAATATTTGTACATGTAAAATGCAGAGAAAAGAAGGAGAAATAAATCTCTTAGGTAAGTAAGCAGGCTTAATCCTAATTCTTGTGACTTCTGAGATCTGTTTGTGTAAAATGATTCATTGCTTCTTAAGTAAAATAAGGTCTAAGGAGTGTGGAATGACTCCTCCTTTTAGCGTCTCCATTTGAAGCATTGCTTCTGTCACCAGTTCTTGAAGCTCTTGTCTCATTCTTCAAAAGAGGGCAACACTCCTTCAGAGGTGTTTTCCGATTTTGCTGTAAATCAAGGCTTTAGCCCTCCAAAACAGTCTAATTGCGTAGTTGAATTAATTCTGACAAAGTCCCTTTGGAAAGAATTGGTCTTGCAAAATTCCATTGGTTTCATATTGCACTTAGGTTTTACCAGGTGATAAAGCAAAGCAAATATTCATGAAGAATAAGTCCTTGTTTTCTATAATTTTTGTTTGTAGTATTAAGGAATGTTTTCTTTTGGTAGAGATCAGGAGACCCAGTTGGTCATGCTGATGGAATTTAAAGAGAAATGTTGGACCACAGTCATATCACAGTGTGGAAAGAGTTCTTTCATGAAGTGAACCACACTGAAGATAATGGAGGGAACACCTAAAGGTAAGACAAAAAGAGAGATGCATTCTTAGCATATGGCAGTCTCCAAAAGCATGACAAACCTGTACCTCAACAAGTGAGCAGTTCAGACTAAGTGGATAGGAATTAACACATTTGCTCTCATTTTAACGGGATTAGGAGAAGTCTGTTGAAATATCAAGTCAATCCATGCTGAAATCTTCTTGAGCAGCAAAAAGAGCACAGGGAGAGCTCACAGTTTTACCTCCTTCCCAAATATGCTGAGCTTTATTAATTTCCTATGTTTCACCCTATGGTCATTGAGATGTGGAGGAACTTAAGGCTGATTTAAACTACCCTCAAATACTGCTATTGTATTGTGTGACCTATAATAATAATACTTGCCTAACCCCTTTATTTCCTTGTAGTGGGGACATAAATCCTCTCCACAAAACTTCAATTAAGCTTTTTATAGAAACATCTGTATGTTTGCAAACTGGAGTCTCCCTGTAGAATAGTTGTCTCTATAAATTACACTTTTGAGCTCAGTCACACTTCTGGATTTTATTTTTTTAAAAAGTCACATTTATGGGCTTCATAAAATGCTCTCATGCATGCATAATCAAATTAATAACATATGGATTAGCAATGAAAAATAGTTGAGATTAATTTTGACAGAGTTGGAAACATCTGAAATCAGGGATTTTGCCGCTGTTTTTGTCAAGTGTAATTGTGACCTATTAACTGTGCATCACTCTTCTACTTAATTTAGCTCACTGGTGTTAAAAGTCAGCTGTTCCAAGCTGTCTGCATTCCTTGAGAATTGGTAGTGCACAGTGATTTAGCACGGTCTGTCAGTGTGCTGCACTCTGCAGCCTGTGGATCAGTGTGCCTTGGCTTTTTCCCAAGTTCCACTCATGCACAGCAGAGAGTTTAAAACTGCCTGCCAGAAAAATGAAATTAATGTTTCCTATATTAGTAAAAAATTAGGATATGGCCCCAACAGGTCCATTCTGAACTATTCATATATTATCTAATAAAACAGTAGATAGTATAGTGGTAAGTAGATAAAATAGTGGAAAGTGTCAAACTTTGATATGACAAACATTTTTATGGAGTGACATTTTTATTGGAAAACATTTTTACTGGAGTATCAGGTTTGGTTTTAACCTCTTTTGTGGTCCATATGTGTTTTCAGCATTCAGGATTGCTAATGAAAGCAGTGATGCTGGATTTGGTGTCAAATGCCTAAACACCATCTAACTTCTACTTCAGCAAAATGTGAGGATTGAAACAAAATAAAGCCTTTGTTTTAAACTTAAAGGCTAAATATTTAGGTCATTATTATTGTAAAATTTTGTTATATTATAATTTTTTTTGTTTATTTATCTGATCAGTTACACAGTTTGGTTTGTGAAGGAGCGGGATTAATTTCCACAAATCTTAGATTATTAAGCACCACAATATAAACATGAAGTATTTATCATTATCTTCCATGACTGTATTAGTAGTGTGGATGGAAAAAAGAACCTCATCAGAAACAACCTGCCACTTCCTCTGCCAAATTACCTTTTGCAATTAAAGATGGTAATTTCCTGAAATATTTCCTGAGAATTTGTGAGCAATGACTATAGTGAATAAATTTGTTTAGTGAATCATTACTTGCTAATTTTTTGTGCATTCTGGCCGGACTATCTCCACTCTATTAATGGATTCAAGATATTTAGCAGGAAATTATTTTCAACCAGATGAGTTGCCTGGTCTGTATTCTTATAATCTCCGACAATTCAAATTCTTCTTGAGATCAGTGATTCAGAAAGCCATATGGGATTTTTTTAATGTTGGGTACAATATCTGAACATTAGAAAAGTGCGGTTTCTTAGATTTTCATTTCCCTTAAGTAATATAGAGCTAGATAAAAGATAGACAATGTCATTTTTTGCCTTTCTGTTCCCTCATTTTGCAAAACTAAGTATTGTAAGTGGTCAAAATGGAAATTTAAACCTCCTAATATGGTTATATAGACAAGCTATGAGGAAATGAGTTAGTATACCAATGTGTGTTTGTACACTTTTGACATTCTGGTAAGCACCAATCTGGTGTACTATTTAATATTCATCTGTTTTGATCTCTGAGTGCCTGCTAAAATCAAGAGAATGCTTAATGTTGACTGTTGTTAATCAGCTTGGACAAATACTCTGCAGTTAGAGAAGAAAAGGTGACTGATGTAAGTGCATTTACATGTACTTCTTCAGTAACTGAAGGTCTTTTTGACTGTACTAAACCAAACCAAAACAAAAAAAACTCACATGAAAAACAGAACTCTAAAGTCAGATCAGCTTTGATTTTATTTCATCAGAAAGTTGGTCTGGAATAAGAAATGTATTGATGGAGGAGAAATGACAGCCATGGGTACAATTCTCTTTTCCTGGATCTTCATATTTTTCATTTCAGAGCAGACCCTTATGAAAATGATTGTCACTTCAAATGAGCTGTTGGCTCAAGATGTAATCCTGATTTTATTTTTGGGTACATGTGGCCAAAGCACTTAGCTTACCTCTTTTGATGTCCTACATTCTACATTCTCTTGTCCAGTAGGGTACAAGGATGGGAGAGACCAGATGAGTAAATCTCTCCAGGGGACAGCGAAATTTGCAGCCAGGGAGAGTGAGGGGGTGAGGCTCCCTCAAAGAATTGTTCCTGTAGTACATTTCTATGGTGTATTGCCTGTTTCAAAACACAGAGGGGTCAAAATAAAGTTAGCTATGCAAAACTACACAGCCTTTCCATGCTGCAGTTATTGTACCTGGGGGTAAACTTTTAGCCAGCTTATTTGTCTGGTTGCTAATATGTTTATGGTTTACTAATATAATTAATACTGTGAAGAGAATTTATTAAGCAACAGGGGGTCAACACAAATTTGCATGTAGTTTGCTGTCTTTGCTAAGGAGTTAAGTAGATAAAAAGGATGGAGTAAAACTTTTCATAGGTGTAAGATATACATATATAGATATAGATATATATAGATATGGTTTGCAGGCTTATTCTGCTACTGACTACTAAAATGAATTCAATTACAATAATTAAAATCAATGTGTAATATTTCCCTGAATAGTGAACCTCAGGTATCCAGTTTAATTAGTTTTGGGTATCAGAAAATTCATTTTTAGAAAAAGTACATATTAGCAGCATAGCTTGCAGATACTTGCCCATTTTTTTCCTGGTAAAGTTCAAAAAAATGGCAGGCACTGTGAGGAGGCAATTTCCCATTGAAGACATTGAGTGCCATCTGTAAGGCAGCAATGGTGGCTGCATGCTGTGACCAGAGGAAATCTTTAATTAAAGGTCTGTTGAAAATGATTGCATGAACCTATTATTTAACAACACTTCCCACACATTATCTGTCCACTCAACATTAACCTCATTAGGGCCTCATTAGTACTTGCCCTCTGCACTGTTGAGCAAATATTGTCCCTTTATGGCTATATAAACTGAAGTCCTGCATGTATAAAGTATACATATATGTAAATATTTAAGAAGTCTTAGTCACTTGCAGCTCTTACATAATTAATAGGAACTGTTAAAACTTCTTTTAAAAAGAACTAGTGGTTTTGCCTGTTAAGTATACAGTATTTGAGATCAGATCAGTAAGCTCTTTAGCTGATATATACCCAATAGGTTATTATATCAATGCAGTTTAGAAATAGGAGCTTTTTAGTGAGAGCAATTCAAAATTTTCCTCCTTCAATGACAGCATTTGTACATTCTAAACAAAAATAAAAGATCACAATTGAGTAACTGCCTTCATAAGGTCTGATAAAATAACTGTAACTTAATTTTTTTCTTTTTTTCCCCATATGCACTTGAAAAAGATGCAGGAAGAAGGAGATTTTGTTTTAAATTAACTTTGTGATCCAGGTCTAATAAAACATGAGGCATGATTTTTCCAGTTCTCTACTTAATCAAAACCTTATTACAATGAAAAAAACCATGACATTCAGTAGAAAGTGGAATGCTTCAGGTTTCAAAGTAGCATCTGTTCATTAAAATTTTTTTTAAATCTGAGGACATTTAAGGTTAACCAAATAAAAAAAATGCTTGTAGCTGTATTTCATGAAGGAAATAAAATTTCACGGCTTTCAGTGCATTTAATAACTGCAGAAAGGAAACACAAGAGAAACAGAAAGCACTCACCGTGGAATACATAACCATTTTTTGATGGTATGAAGGCTTTTTAGCATCTAAGATATGCTTTAGAATAGTTTTTAAAAGAATACCTGAAAGAAAATGGGGAAGCAGTGACAATGAAAGAGGTGCTTGTGTTAACATCTGTATCGACTGCTGCCTTTTCAGCAATCTGTCACTAAGTGAACCAGATTTATTCAATTGACTCAACTGGTAATTTGTGCAGAGTGCCTTGATTAATAGTGACAGTATCTTTCAAATGAACAGTAGGCCTGTTTTACTTCTGTGGAAAATGTTTTGGGGATCCCTAATAGTTTCAACAGCTTCAAACAGTGCATTCACAGTACTTTGTGCCAGCAGAACAGTGCAAGAAGAGCACAGCTAATGAATGCTACCCTGTTGTCTGTGTAGCTTGAATGATATCCTGCTTTCCAGAGAAAAAAGAAAGAGCATATCCTCTTGACTCTGGGGCTTTATAAATTGTGTGGTTTTCTGCATTTTGTTAATGTTACCTGTTGAAAAATTGTAAGACAAACTACTTGATTTAAATCAATGGTTGCTCTAGTATGTTAATATAAGGTTGGCATGTCGACAAGTTAAAATCCTTAAAGTAGAACTGTACCAACTAGGAAATTAGACAGAATTACTCTTTAGCTTCTGGCACATTTTTAATAGCAATTGTTAGTTAATAAAGCAAGGACAGAGGTTTGAATTTTGTGCCAAGTTTTGCAAGTTGGAGTTTTGAAAAATGCAACAAATTAATTCATGCTTATATGTTCATTTGTCTTCCTAGCTCACAGATCCTGCCTGCACACTGCCCATATAAAACAAAATGGAGGCTCAAAGTATGACAGTGGATGAATGGAGGAGAATGAGTGATAAAAAAGGTATAAAATACTTTCAAATTTTAGTCACTGTTTTCTGAGCAGAGTAAAGTTTAAAAGCGGTTAGTAATCTCATTTTAGGACTCTCAGTAGTGGAATATGAAGATGTTAGGTAACAGAGTCACCATTCTTACAAATAATATATTTTTAAGTAAGTTACACATGGCTTATGCTAAGCTTAGGCTTGATTCAATTCAACAAGAATCTGTATGTTATATTAAATTTCTTACACAGTGTAATCTAAATGATACCTCAATTACAATATTAGATTAGGATATTCATGATTCATATGCTCACCATCTCCCTCCCCATTAATCAAAATATTTCAGTGCTGCCCATCAATATCCCCATAATGGCATCTTTCACCATTCTACCATAGAATCAGCAACAATATTTGTCATATACTCTTTCTTCTTTCCCATCCTACTTTTGGTTTTAAATGGGGTAAGAATTCAGCTTACCTCCCTGCAAACGGGATTTTTGTATTTGTTTGTGGAACCCAAATTCCGCCTGCAATAACAATTCTGACAACTTTGTCAGCTTTGTCCTGACACCATGAGTAGCCCAAACAGGTAAAGTGTAATTGTTGATATCCTACAGTGAAGAAAGAAAACATAGTGATTTTCTTACTGATTCCTACTGCTAACTGTTATTTATTCTGGCACACAATACTTCTCAGAACAAATTCCGAATGTTTCGCTCCAGTAACGTTTTCTCATTGTAATAAAATGATGACTGTATTTTGCATTTAGACAGCTGTAGCATTCCTATTTATAACATCATAGTGCTTGAAAGAAATTTGAAGGGCAGTTTTCCACAAGAAGAGGAATATTTATTAATAATACTAAAATTACGCAAAAAGCAACTGGCATTTTTATGTTGTCAGGTGAAAAAAATCACTATATTACTTTTTCAGTCATGTGCTGGGTTGTATTTTTACTGAAAGAAATCCTATATAAACACCAGGATTTTGAGGGCTGGTAGCTCTCAGATGTAAGAGGAATACAGAGATCAATGTTTAGCTGTAGTATGGATGTACGGAAGTATGGGGTAGATATATAAGGATGAGATATAGATTAAATTTGTACCTATTGTGGTCTATTGGATACTGTCACAGTCCTCAAGTTAAAGTGGAATGGATTAGTCTTTCCTTGGGGATGCAGTCCAAGGTATATTAGTGATCACAACTGTGAGAAGGGAGGACATGCACAACACTCCTGGTTTGCAGTACCCTGAATTCCTGTTTAAACAAGGTTGGTAATTTTCCTTTAGAGCAATGTAACCTTTGGACTGAGCTCACCTGAAGGACTGTCCTTGTAACAAGCGAGCTCAAAGGAAAATGTCAACTATTTTAAGGGTTTGTTTAAACAAGAAAACAATAGAATGTGCTAGGTTAAACCAGCTCAGATCCCAATGTTATCCATCGCTCTTTTAATAAGCGTGATTTATGTCTTGAGGGAAGAATTGGATGGTGGCATGCTATTTAAGACAGTCTGTAGGCAAGTAAACACCTCAGTCTCCAAGTTACCTGAAAGTCAGATAACATTTAGCTGAAAGTAACAAATACCGAGAGAAGTGTGCTACTGTAGTTTCATGGATTGTATTTAAAAACTGTGTAAGCTCTCTCTCTGTATGCTTGAAAAATGAGAGAGGTGTTTATGGCAGATGCCTTTAATTGATACCCTCAGAGTCCTCAGTCAGTAGTATCAAAGACCAAGACTCATCAAATATAACACTAGAATGAGAAGCACTTTTTTTTTTTTTTTTTTTTTTTATTCCAGTATTTAGCTAGATTCTTGATGGGACCTGTGGGTTTTCCAAATTTTTCTGGTGACACAGATTCTCAGTATGATTTAACTATTGAAATAGAAAGTTGTGGTCCTGCATTTGGCAAACATGGAAGGGTGACCTCACTGAAATTACAGTGAGATGTCCCAACATGTTAACATTTCATTTAACTTAAGGCCCTGGCTAACATTCTATTCAAGTCTGCTTTGAGCAAAGTTGGACTTTTGGAAAAACTGCAGGAATGAAGGTAAACTCATTCGTATCACACCCTGTAAAATATTACATGTTGCTTCTGAAATCCACCTTAAAACTCCCTCACTAATATCCCAGTACTGATGACCAATTTATCATTAATATTTGTTTATAAATAGCTATGCATGAAAGTGTACCAAAAGCTGACTTCAAAAATAACTTTTTAACACAAGTCTCTGCAATTTTCTGTCAACAGAAGTAAGTCTAGACTTTGAAGAGGGATTTCTTGCTAAATTAAAGGCAGTCAGGGTGTTTTCAAACCATGACATTTCCAGATTGCAGAACCCAGATACCCATGCCTGTTTGGCACCACAATAACCCTTCTGTTATAAAATCCACAATCTTTTGCCATACCTTTGCTTAGAACAAGCTCCCAAACTTGCACAAATAGCAATTTGTGTCATTCCAATGGCTGCTTAATTCCGGAAAATACTCTGTCTGCTACTGGCCATGTACAAATAATGGCTTCTGTTGCTTTTACAATTTGCATAAAATCTTTGTGAAAGGATGGTTATGTTTCTTTGCCAGCAACATATTTTTATCCCTGTGTATCTCCTAGTGGGATCTAGGGGAGTTACAAGACAATTTTATCCAAAGGTAAGCTTTTGCCTAATTCTCCATATACAGTCACTGGCTGGATCTTGAATATGAAAGGCCACTAGTTTGTGTTTCTTGCAGTAGTGGATGACCCACAGCAGCCTCACACACAAGTTTGACCTTAAGTGAGGGTTTCTGGGAAAGAAGCTGCCAAATAGTTGATGTTTAAAAAAAATTTGAAGCACAGATCTATGATCTTTTCATGACTTACAATAAAAAACATAAACCAAATAAAAATACCAGGTTGAAGGAAGCATAAGAATTTCTTTTGGACTCAAAGATCTTAAGGGTCTTTTCCAACATAAATTGTTCTTTGATTGTATTTACCTCATAATTTAAAGTGTCAGAGAGCTTCCAAATCCTCTCACTAGTCAACTTCTTTACTGGATATCCTGTATGACTGGCTAAAAACTTCAGAAATTGCTGGAATACAAAAAAATCCAAACTTGTAGTACTGAAGACATTTTTACACGATTTCTACACACTGTCATAGTAGTAAATAGGAATTCTTAGAAAGAAGACAGTCTTTGCACTTTAACAATGAACCATTGCCTAGACGTAAGAGAATTTGGCCTACTCATTTAGACAAGGTTGGTGATTTTAGTTCAGATTTGAAGTATAGTGATTGTTTATGCTTGGTGGAAATGTTTAGAAGAAAGTAGAAGGAACACAAGTATATGAAGAAGTCTGGCAGAAATCCAAGAAGTGCTTAAAGGAAGTGTGATAAACAGAATTATTCTGATATTGGTACTCAGGAGAAGGAGAGGTATGATGTAAATTTGATAAAATGTGAATTGTGATTTACTTGCATATAATACCCAGATGCAGAGCCACAAATGGATGATTGAGGTCAGTGGTGAGAGATAATAGAAAAACAGGTGAGGTTTATCATGTCCTTTTGAATACACATGTGAAGTAGAAGGTTGCAGCAGAATAAACCTGTGGTTATATAGTCATGCAAAGGTTTTGATGATGGAGAAAGAAAGGAAAGGATATTCCATACGAAGACAGGCACAAAACATAAGAGAACACCTAAATTAAGATTTTGGGTGGGGAATGTGAATAAGTACTTGAGAAAAACACTGAGACTGTTATAGAAATTCTGAGAAATTGAGCTGAGAAAATGAATCTGAACTCACAGACTTATATAGGCAGAGATGTCAGAGGAGTTGCTTTACATGGGAGTAAAGGTATTGGAATAATTTGAGAGTCATTGACACTGATTTTATCTGAGTTTTTGTTTTGTCTAGTCCCCTGGAAACGAAGTTTTTGCAAGTAGGTCAATATTTTAGCTTTTCTGTGACTTGCCATTTTCAATTGTTGGGAATAACCCAGTCCAGCCAGACCTGTAATGTTGTAATTGTTTTTTGGGTATGCTGTCTACACCCACTCTGAAGATTACAGATCTGAAGGGAGCATATTAACTGCTGTTTTAAAACCTGTGTGTTAGATAATGTTGAAGAAGTGGTACACTTTAACTGGATTTCCAGAACTCGGAATACTTTACCTTGTAGTGCTTGAATTGCCTTTGGAAATCCCTTGTTGCAAAGGTTTCTCTCAGAAGCTCCTTGTATTTTGGGCAGTGTGAGAAAGGTAGGTATAGCAACTGGAAAGAAAATTGCAAAATCCTAGTTAAGCAAGGTGCATCTTGTTCTGCAATTCAATATACCCTTGCAGGATTGCTGTTTTGATTTGCTGCACTAGTTAGGACAAGCTGAAAAATAATTTGGGAATGTAGTTTCAAGGATATTCATCTTCAGGACTCTAGGAGTCATACTGATGACTACACACAAAATAATCTTTAAATGTTCAGAGGAGTAATAGCTGCAGTAGTTCAAAGTTAAAGGATTCATTTACACCAGATGAAATTTGTCCTTTGACAGAAGACTAAGACAAGCCCTCATGAACTCCTTTGTTCTTAGCTTCTCCAGGGATGATTTCATTCATTGTGTTCAGTCTTTCTTTAAACACACCATCACATTTTTACAGCAAATTACAAAGCAGCAGCAGGACTGCAATAGGATTTTTTGTGCATACTCAGCTGTATTGAGTCTATTTAACAGAGCTTCATTTAGTTCAGCTAAATTGTGGAAACTTGTGAACTTTCTGTAACTCGGTTTTGTCTTTCATTAATCTAAGCTATATGAAGGTTACATATGGCTGGAATAACTTAAAAACTTGTTATTTCCTTTATATGTATTTATATATGTTAGCTAAATTGAGTTTATTTTCGTTTTCTGTGTTAAATTTTAAACAAAAATTCAAATTTGACACTGATATTATTAGTGCTTTTCCCTAATGTGCTTTTTTGTCTTTCCAGTAATGTAGCTCCATCTATATAGTCCCAATATTAAAAGAACTTTGAAAAGAACTTGAGAGATTTGAAGGGATAATTAGCTTGGAATGCTTCACAGCAGTTCCTCAATCTTTTTAGAAATACAATCTATGCATTCCACAAGATAGGAAGGTATTTGTGAATTATAGCCGTAGGTTCATGAGCAGGCATCATTTCACCAATAAATGATGGGCACTTGTTTTGTATTGTAGGATAAATGTAGTCTCAGGTTTAGCCTGTATATGTAGTAAGGACGAATAAAGTTAAAACAAAAATAGTTGAAAAAAAGTATGAAAATTGTGCATGTGCTCATGATTTTATTATTTGTTTGAATAAACTTACTTGCTCCCCTAGATGTGAATGAGGTGCAGCACCTGCTTGCTGAGTTTGCCTTTTGTGTTGATACTGGCAGGTAATCTTGTCTCTCTGCTGGGATATCCCCACCTGTGACAGTGTCAAGCAGCTTCTGACTGTGCCTGGCTGTGTGTGTGATGAGGAAGATGTCTTCATACCTTCCATCTTCATGCTCTCATCACCCTGAGGTGAGAACCATTGCTCCATGACTTCTCTGACGTGAGTCCCTTATCATCACAGACTGTGTTAATCAGACTTGTAAAGCCCACACAGTTTATCTTGCATCACAAGTGCAAACTTGCTCTCACAAACTGGGACTTATGCTGCACACTCCTGATCTTAACTTTTTATCATAGATTTTCTGCACACAGAAGGTTCCAGCTCCAGCCAGCTGCACAGCTTTGCCCTCTAGGACAAGTATATGCAAGCTACAGAGCTGCTATCCACAGGATTCCTTGCAACTCCTAAGTGAGGAGCTGAGGAAGGGAGATGAAAAATATATTGCCCCATGAACTTGTGCTTAAGGCTCTGAGTCCTCCTTCCTTTCCCCTTTTGCTTTTCTCACCAATCATTGGAGTACATGCATTGACCTGCAAAGTGCATGAAAAACAATCCTGTAATCAATTCTCACCATAATGTAAGTCCCAGAAAGATTCTTTTGTCTTTTCCATTGGCTGTGGACTAAGCAGTACTGAAACACTAGTGAGATTAAGTATGTTTTCTCTTGTCACATGAAGAAAGTAATGTTTGCATTAAATTTAGAATTAATCTACTTTTACAGTGATTTACTCACTTTATAAATGAACTCTTTTTCTCTATACCAGTACTCCCATTTTTCTTTCTCTTTTGTTAAGATCATGTCTCTGATATGCAAGTCCATTCCTGTGGAAATACTTGCCAACACTTCTACTAAGCTTATTAAGCCTTTCTGCAAAATGCCTGTAACAATGTTCTTTTCATTGCCTTAACCATGCACTTTTTGCTGCACCTTCATCTCATGTCCTATGTACTTTACTAATGATCAAGGGAAAGCAGATGCCCCTAGTTTATACTCACATTATCCTGTGACAGTGGCATTGTGTGAACTGGAATTGGCTGCCAAAGGATTTTGGGATTCCAAATCTGATCCTGTGTTGGTGGGTAGAGTCCAGCAAGACTTGCCTGAGCACTCATAAGTGTGTGATCACAGTCAGTGCTTTGAACATAAATCTGAAGGACGAAAACAAAAAAGAAAAGGAAACATTTTGGATGGTAATTTCTTTCATTAGATTACTTTATTGTCCTCTTGGTAGGAAAAAAAGAGGTACTGGGGAAGTTGTCATTAAAATGGAGTGGCATGAAGAAGGACTATGAGAAAGAAGGAGGAAGGAGAAAGACTGCAGCTGGAATAAAATTTCACTGTACAACTGAGCTGCAGCAGTGTAACATCTTAGAAATCCTGGCGGACAGCATGAGATTGACTCTATTTGACCCTCTAGGCTTTGGGACATCGTATGTGCACTGAAAACTGGAACCTAAATGAAAACTGAGTTGTATCTGGATTCCATATGGAAGGGTAATGTTGCAGGAATTTGACATAGATGCTCTGCCATGCAGCAGTGAGGGAGCTGAACCTGACGTGCTGCCTAAAGAGCCTTTCATGTGGTTTTCAGTTAGCCATCAGGATAAAAGCTGAACTACAGTTTCAGGGATATTTTGGAATGACATTGACTTCAATTGGTATTAAATTTTCTCCAATTGCACCAGGTTTAGACTCTTATGCATCCAGGAAGTCCCATTACCAACCATGAAAAACATCTTCCTGCCCAGATCCAGTACTTGCCTCACACTGCTTGTATACAACGCTCAGGAAATGAGAGTATCTCCTCCGCATGTACTGGCCAAGCTCATACTGTTGTTGTATGCCAAGCTGTAGAAGTAACACAAGAGCATGAGAGGCTAAGGAAATGTGCTATGCATCCATTCCTACAACCAAAAAATAATGCAATAATATTTTATATTGTTTTAATAAAGACATTTTTTCTTTTTCAAATTGAATTAGGAAGGAAGACGTGAGAAAAAATAGTGAAGTTGCTACATGTATGGTGTTGGATAACACTAGCTATGACTCCTGGTGGTTGCAATTGCAGTTTTGTATTTTGCTCTGTGGAAAGCTATGTGTATGTTTATCTGAGCTAGTGAGACTTAAAGCAGGCATAGAGATGTTCCAACACCATCTGTCTACTTTCTACTCTATTGCTGTCTCAGAGCTGATTAACTGGGAGTGCAGACAGAGCAGCCACCTGTCCATGGAGACACATCCAGGATATGAATCCCATAGAGTATCACCAGAGATTCCTTATGGGGGCTAGAATTTTAGCCTGGGCAAGATCTAGTTTTTCAGAACAGAAGTTTTGAAGAAAAAGTCCTCCAAGCCTTTGGGCCTTTTTCTGCAATAGTTAATTATTATCAACAATCTGAAGCATTTGATTTTTGATTCTTGCCTGATTATGTTCCCAACTTTCAGTCACTGAATCTTGTTACACTTTTGAATAACATTCAGCATCACAGATCTTATTCACAGTTAAACAATAACCCAGAAAATGGAATCAAATCACTTTATCTTTGTGTTAAATGAAACTGATGACAATTCTCTATCCTCAAAGCAAAATTTTTCCAGTCCCAACATTTTAGTAGCTCTTAGCTGAACATCTTTCAACCTACCTACATAATTTTGTCAACACGTGACACATGAATCACCGAATCACAAAATCAGTTAGGTTGAAAATTGCATCTGAGATCACTGAGTCCAACCTATTAACTAATGCTACCCGGTCAACTAGACCATGGAATCAGGTACCATCCACTCTTTCCTTAAACACCCCTGGGGTGTTGACTCCTCCACAATCACACACAGTGTCCCTGTAATAGTCTATATTGCCATCTTTTTACTTGTACCTGGCATTTTCTGGCCTTAATTTAAATATTTTCCACTTAGCTCATGTAATCATTACTGTACACTGGGATCTCAAGTACAGTACTCATTGCTTCCTAAAACAATTTTCTAAGTTGTGGGATCAAAGGATAATTCAGGCTGAAAGGGGCCTCAGGAAGTCTGTAGTCTAACCTCTGCTCAAAGCCAAGTCAGCTAGGAGTTACTCAGGACCTGCTGTGAGTGCATGTGATCACCTCTTTCTCTTGCTGGAATTGTGCATCCAGTTTCCTAGGCTATACGTGTGGTTTAGGCTTCTGCCCCAACTTGCCTAATATGCATGTTGATTTTGTTAAGTCCTGACTCCTGGGTCTTGAAGTCTTCTATGCCTTGGAGCAAGCTGGCATGGATTGCTCAACTTCCATAGCGTTTATATGGAATGATTGAGTCACAGCTGATTTGGGAAGCTGCTCTGTTATTCCTGTTTCTTCAAGGGAGTTGACATGAGCAGAAGCAGGCCTGATTTTGGAGACC
Organism: Zonotrichia leucophrys gambelii; assembly: GCF_028769735.1. Lineage (NCBI taxonomy): Eukaryota > Metazoa > Chordata > Aves > Passeriformes > Passerellidae > Zonotrichia > Zonotrichia leucophrys. Next base: position 44,463,576 of record NC_088171.1, on the reverse strand, counting down.
AGTTTTGCCTCCTAAGAACAGTGGGGAAGAGGAATCTCTCAGGCAGTTTGTTCTATTCTGATTTTGGTGGAGACCTGGCAAGTTCTTTTAGGAGAGAGACGCACTGGACATAAGGTGTGTGGACATAAAGTGCGAGTCCCTAACAGAGAGACACACCTCACAGTCTGCCTCCACATGCACTGTAGCCATTGTCTGGGGCAACCAGACTTCTGGCCCTTCTCAACTACTTCAGGGAGACTGCCTGGTTCTGAGTGCTGGGCAAATAACTGGGAGCTTTTCCAATCCAAATAATATATCTTGGGGGAAAAGGAATGAAGCACAAGCGCACAGACATAGTGGGTCCTGCCAGTGGGAGGGCAAAAAACACCCAGTGTCCAAATATTGCCTTACAGTCTGATAGTACAGTTCACCTGTGGCTCCGTTTGTAAGAGGGCACAGCTAATACAAATTGCAGTCAAGAGAGGCACAGCATCTGTCAGATACAGATACCGTACATTTGTGGCACATTTGTGGAAACAGCTGATTCCACAAATGCCTTCACTAAAATAGTTGAGGTTTAAATCAAGTTTCTTGGGCATAGCATAAGAAAAGTTTCTGCTTGTACTGATCTTAACAGTTTATAATTAAGGAAGCACTCCGGTTCAGCAGAGATTGAGGGAGGGTTGTGTCTGTAAGGACTTCTATCTCCTTCTGCTACTGATGTTTAAATCTTCCTGTATGGTCTCAGGTGAACTGAGGTGGTCACCAATGCCTGGCTCCTCCCAGAAGATCCTGGTCTGCAATCAAAAAGCTCAACATATGCTGACACTGGATCAGAACAGGCTGACTCAATTTCATTCAAAATTAGTGAGTGATGTTGCTGTAATTTCCTAATAAGTTCCTTGGCTGTCTTTAAGTGGCAACTTATTAAGGGCTTTCTCCAAGTGAAAGCAAAGTTTCAACCCCCAAATATCAACACAACATCTTTCAATATTTCAGTTCTTTGCCCAGGTAAATAAACTCACCTTGGTAAGTTGGCCATATCCCTGTTGTCTTGCAATTTCTTTATGCTTATCAGTTGGGAAAAACTCCTGTGGAGTATGATCACCGTGGCGAAATACCTGATAAAGTAGATGAAATTGCTTTTTTGTTACTGGTATTTTTTGTAGTGATTATTACTAATTAGTGTAGTCACAAGGAATATGCCATGACAGTGAGTACTGTATCTGACAGATGTTAAGTATATAAATGGTTCTTGCCTTAAATTTAGATAGCTACATTTCCTGTTTAATTTATTTAGACAAACATAACTAGTTCTTTTTTGGCATTTGAGAATAAATTAGCTTAAATAAATTTTTGCAAGTTATAAAAGCTACAGGATACCCTATTATATTTTAAAGAAGTTTCATGTATTTTAGAAGGTATAGACCATAATATTAAATAAACAGAAAAAAACCCAGAAGCATGTAAGCAATTTTGCAGAGATATTTAAACATTAGTATTTTGGTATGATTAAATTTGGATTCAAAAGGAAAAAACCAAGGCTATTACTCAAAGTAACAGTTCTATGGCTGACTCCTGTGAATTTCTGTTACTTGGCAGAAATTAGCCTTAAAAAGTCATATGTTGCCTTTTTCATACCAAGAGGTGATAGAAGTGTTATCTAATATGTAAATACATGCTGAACTGTTGCTCTGAAAACATTGAACCTGTCTTGAAATTTCACTTCAGATAAAAGATGTATTTATAAGTTACACTGGATTTTTTCATTCATACGATGAATTCTCTGCTTCACATGTTTTGCAGAATAATTCCTGTAGATATTTGCCATATGATTCTAAAATTTTAATATTTGAAAAAATATTCTTAATCCAAGCAGGGAGAAATTAAATCAAAAACTGCAAGAAAAAAGATAATATTAATGATTTGTATGTGTGTGATATTCAGAATAAGATTCAGGCTTCCTGCAAACAAATGGTAAATCATAACCATTGCAAACAGCATTAGCTTCAAAGCACTGGTTTCTGTAATGCTTGCTGAATGTCATTGAACCCTTGAGTTTCACATACTGAAATTTTCTTTCTATGTTAGTCCATTGAAACCACTGGAAAAGTGGAGACTCTTCCATGGTAAAGAAGGTTTTTGCACAGTTGGTATTTAGTAATGAAATCCTCTTTAACATTTTAAAACAGAATCCTGTGTTATTTTTATTTTAGTGCTATAAAATAAGCATCCTATATCTATAAGTTAATTTAAGAATGCACAAATGAGACAAAGTTATAAAATCTTTTTTGAAACTGAACTTTTTTTGGACAATGCAATAATGAATTTTGAATATGGAGGAAACATTTAAATATTTGAAAAGTTTTCCCCTCCTCTCTACCCTAGAGTACAAGAAGAGTAGTAAGTGACAGGTTTTGAAGAAATTTCATTTGCCCATACTTACTAGGGACACAAACTTCAGTTTTCTTTTAGCTGTTGTTTGGTGAAGAAAGATGCAGAAAAGACAGAACAGGAAACACAGACTCCAAATTCCACAGACCAGCTGCCTTGCTCTCATCTTGAGGGTAGCTTTCAGCTATTTTGCACACCAAGGTCCTGGCTGGACATGGTGACACTGCAGATATATGGCCAAGAGGGGTGGAGTCAGTCGTGCTTAGTGACTGTAAAGAGCTAGAGGTTGCCTTCTGTTATTTAACTAGGATTTAGTATGGGTCAGTCAGCCTTCCCAAATATGAAAATGCTGTGGGTATCTTACTGTATGCAAAAGGGTTATTAAACCGTCTGCATTACTAGTGCTCCCAGTCTTCTCTGAACATTTTGTGCTAGAAGGAGCAGTGCTAACAAATGTCCTTTTATAAAGTATCTCTGGACTTTTCTGAGATTTGGCTGTGATTTGTAGGAAGAATAAGCAACAGAAGGCTTTGTTGCAAAGGAACAGGAATAAGCCTAAATTCATTGCAAAAGAAATAAAGATATATGAATGAATTTTAAATCTCTTTAGTAGATTGACTCTGTCTCTAGTGGCAAAGCATGTGACACTGTTTTCTAGAGCTATCCCCCTGAATTTCATACAGTTAGTTAAATTTAAAATTTTCAAATTTCTCTTGCTGCAAACACTCTTATTGTTATAGTGTGCATATATCAAGATTTGTTTCTGTCATTTCCCCAGTATATTTTAAATAAGAAGAAAAATCTGGCTCAGAGACACCGTTGTGAGAGACAGGATTGATCTTGCAAGTTCCTGTTTTATGTTCAGTCCATTCATGTGTTAATTAAAGTCCTGTTAATATGTTAAAATTGAGAGTGATTTCTTAGTTATCAAAAGCTCTCTGTAAGAATTTAAAAGAAATTACTGAAAACAAATTATCATGTTGCTACCCAAAAAGGTTGTATAATCCCAAACTAGTTTAAGGCACAAAACAAAACTTTTCTTGTGATTATTAGATATAGACTTCTCTAGGGGAATCAGTTCTCCTTCCTGAGGAAACAATGTCGTATCTTTCACATCTGTCAGAGCTAAAGAGATTCCTCTGTGAAACATCCAGATGTCACATTTTCATTTCTGCTTTTATCTCTGACAATTTAAAGATATTTATAAATAGAAAAATGTGGTGGGGAGTCACTCACATTTATTGAGAAAAAAAATGCCCTTTTATTTTTAATTTGTAGGCATCTGGGGGGAGATGTGGGTCAACAGGTTGAAGCTATTCATACCCTGTATATGTCATACCTGAAAAAGTTCCTCTGAAGAGTCTGTGTTTTGCTGTTTCTAGAGAATGTGGCATCAGACACTACTCCTAAAATACACTGCTCTGCTAGACAAGATTTTTAAATAGACCAACTCAGAAAAAATAGGTAAGTTCCCAGATTTGCAAGGCTCCAGTCAGGTTCTTCATATACTCTATTCATGTCTAGGAGGGACTGCAGGTCTACAACAGAAGCAGAAATATTTAACTTCCAGCTTTTCAAGTATCCATTGTTTCACACTTTATGTGAGACTTCTGTAACTAGGAAGGCAAAATTACTCTTACTTTGAGGATAACAAAATATTAGTGTAAATATTAGTGTAAAAATATTAACAAAATGTGGAAAAGATATTAGTGTTAAAGCTGATGCTTGCTTAGATCTGATCTTGATGCTTCTAATTCTGTGAGAAGAGACATGTAAAGGGCTGGAGTTGTTTTTAAGTACACCATGTTGATTAATTCTGTTCCTGTTGAAGGTCACAGAGGGAGAATGAAACAGTGTGCTGTGCTATGGTGAGAGGTGTGTAAACTCTAGCTGTTCCAAAGTCAAGGTAACTGCTTCTGTAATATGCTTGCAGCCTGTGTTAAAGCAGCAGCTGAAGGTGGAAGAGGAGAAGATAATGATAAAAGTAATAACTGTACCTCTCTCACTTCCTTGGGAGTACAAAGGACAATATACAAGGTGTAGATCACATGCCTTTATCTTACCAATAAACCTGATGAAATATTTATGGGATCATGATAAACATAATATTACCAAGCAAGTAAAAGTACAGCTTTGTGTTGTGTTCTGTACTGTGATATCTGAAGCTGCTGGATCTCTGACATTGTTGAGGGAATGCAAATGTTCATTAATAATGCTCCAGTGCTTTAAAATTGTTTCATGGTTTAAGTGCTAGTATTGTATTTGAAAACTTATTAATCCAAAGAGCAAAATTTGACCCTTACCCCCAAATTACAATATAAAGAATCTTTTCCATGCTGTGATGCTCACCCCTCCCCCCACTTTTTAAGTGTAGGGTTAAATCTGCTTACTATGTAAACACAGGGTAGGATTGGATTTGCAGCTTGAGATGCTACTTCTTCATTGACAATGGAGAAGGGTCAGAATTGGTTGAAGATACAGTGATAAGAATGTTAGAGGAAGACTCCAGTGTAGAAACTGTGTGGGGAGAAGGAGGCAGGTGGAGGAAGATTTCAACCTGCCCACCCTGCCTCCCCTTCTTAGCCCTGCCTGAAAAAACTCCTTAGTGGGGTTGTTATTCCAGTCTCTGGTGTTGAAGTCATGTTTCTGTGGCTTCTGTGCAGTTTTGGTGTCCCTGTCTGCTTCCATGACTTTTCCTCATCTTCTTTTCTCGGCTCCAGTCAGGTCAAGGCTAAATGTGTCAAGAGAGTTCAAGGCTTGCTCTGGTTTGCAGTGTACCTCTTTGTCTCCTGCTTACATGCTTTGATTAAATGATGAAGAAAAGTGATGGTATCATTTCTTCAGCTTCCATAAACTAACAGTCAGAACAACAACAAAAAAAATCTGACTCCAAGCCACTGGCTTAATGGGTAAATAGATAGGAATCAGCTGCCTTTATTTGGCTAATGCTTAACATAGACTTCTTTGGTCCTTTGTGCTTGGAGAACAAAGGCATGTCGTGTCACCATGCCTTGCCTCAGGCACACACTACCCCTGCCTCAACATGAGTTCTGCCCCAATCAGATACATCTTTTCTGTTAATGATTTCAATGTTGGCATCCAAGAATACTCATTCAATAATACTCTTTTCTGCACATTTTCAGGCAGAGTTAGAAGCATGTCCAGCTGCTTTGAGGAGTTGGGTTAAGGCTTGTTATGAATATGAACAAAATGGAGTGCTGCAAATAAAGTGATCTACACTGGGAGCTGGGGCTCTTAACAGCTATGCATGATGTCCTTGTTACTGCTGTCAGAATACATCCCTTATTACCCCATATTCTCTGTTCCTCCTTGAATTGCAGCAGAAAAGAGGAGCCAGCAGTCAGTGTTGGGGCTTGTAAGGACTACTGCTGTGGCTGTTCTCAGGCCATTCAGTGTTCTAGGCAATTGCCTTCTTTTTGGGTTCAAAGCTGCACTCTTGATGTCATCTGAGACAAGGTACTTTTTTTGCACAGTGGCCAGCTTCTTCTCCATTACACTGATGCAAATATAGAGTAACTGTTTAGAAGCTGATGAACTTAATCCAGATATATTTTCCTTTGTGTTTACACAGCTGGTTTTCCACTGATGATGTTTTAAGCAGCTTTATCTGGAGTTTTGCTGGATTGTAAAACTCCCTCCTCTCAAATGTGAGCACTTTCTCGCCAGTTCTCTATGACTCATCAACTTTTGGTCATAAAATACACTGACATGGTGGAGTTGCCAATTAAGATGCAGTTTGGTAGCTGTGTTTTAACAGATTATTACTATAATACCAGAACAAGGGTTTGCTGGCAGTATTCCACAGAGTGGTGGATCTTGTTTTGATCTTGGGCCATCAGTGAGTCACAAACCTGAATTTTGTGCAGTGCAAAGTTCCATTATTCTTTTTTCCTCCAAATTCTGTGAACAAATTCAAGTGCTTGAGTGTGGTGGATGGCTGTATTCCATAACCAGACTGCCACTGCAGGAAGGAAGTAAGGGTTGGAGCAAATGGCTAGGAGATGGGAGGCCTTTACACCAGTGACACTATCTAGTTATTTAGACTTGCTAATGAATTGTATGGACCAGCAGGATCATGTTGTTTTGACAATGAAAGATGAAATATTACTTGTGCTGAAAGAACATTTTGTTCCAGCCAGCCACTGCCACAGCTGTCTAGCTTGGGCGTAAAGCACAAGTGTTTCATGCAGGTGCTGACATCAGTCCAAACAACCTCCCTGTGTGTAATCAAGCATCAAGCTATTGTCCTTGTGCACCTTAGAATACCTGAGGGGTTTGGGTTGCTGCTTTCTTTAAATTTTAATAACTATATTTAACTTTGAGAGAGGCTACAATAGCTATGATTAAAGCAATTGTTCTGCTCAGCTGTAATGATTTCTGATCATGCACTAGCACAATGCTGCAAGATTTGAAATGCAAATATGTGGGAGGTTGTAAATGTTCTCTCAATAACTTTTTTATTTCTCTTGGAATAAAACCCAAAAAGTCCTTTATAAAAATACCAGCTAAGGTAAATTATAAACCAATAATTTCTCATAAATATTGTATCTTTCTGGTAATCAGTATCATTGACCCCTGTGAGTAATTTACTTTTTGGTATTAAATCCTGAATTAGTAGTGAAGAATTAATAAATTAGCTGTTCTTTCAGATCTAATTCCTCCTCCACCTCCTTTCTGTTCTGTGCCTGTATTGTTATCATCTTTCAGGGTCTTTGGATTCTTGGACGTTTTGGTTATACTTGCTCTTCCTCATTTAAATCACTAAAACATTTTATGCTAGGATATAGGCATGCTTTCATGGCACATTTCAAATATTTTTCTATCAGATGTTTTCTGAGAGGCTGGTGATTAATTTAAATATTGCCACAAAAGTTTTCTGAATGAAACTGTCAGAACAGTTAAAATGGATGACTGTGCTTTTATGTCACTACAATGTGCTTATTGATACTGACTAGACTGGCTGGTGTAGTGTGTTTCAAAGCTGTTCTTGGCATTTCCGAGGAAATTTGCATTGACTGTAAATATGGCTGATAGAAACAAACTGTATTTTTCCTTTAGGTCATATGTCCAGTTTCTCTCACTTTAAATCAAACTAAAATAGATATTGCATATCAGGGTTATGGAAATTTGAAACTGTCCTTTAATTTAGAAGTAACAATGTATCAGGTATCTCGATTGGCCTCAACAAAGTACCTTGAATAATGTCCCATTTTCTTACATACTATAATCTTGTGTTGTTCATATTTGTCTTCACAGACACATGCATAAAGGGCAAAAAAGGCATAAAATTGCCTTTTGCAGAAATATGGGACAAACTGTCCAGAGGGCAATAGCTAAGATGGAGAACAGACAAAATGGTACTGTCAATTAGCCTGTTTTGTTTTGGGAGACGGAAGAGAGAATAGGTTGTGTGTGGGAGTGGTAGTAGCTTCAAAGAACCCAATTTTTTAGAAAAGAAGTGCCAATAAAAGGAAGATGCACCTAAAATCATGCAGGGAATTGACCAAGGCCTTTCTGAGCTGCTGTCACTGCTGAGACAGATCAATGTTACCTTCAAATACTGATAATTCTTGGAAACAACCAAGTTACTCATTATTTAGCAGCTTACCTGATAACTATAATGTGGGTTTAGTTTTACAAAGTGTAAGTTTATTGGTTTGATTTATAACATGTCGAGCTTTCCAAGGAGTTGGGAGAAGCCCTACACAAAGTACAGAATGCTTTGATTTTTTAACCCAAAGTCCAGTGGGTAACTGTAGCACAATCCAGGCTATTCCAAAGGTATAACAGACTTAGGTTTGGTGGAAGCTATTAGGTTAGGTGAGAGCAAAAAGTGGGTAAGCAAGTTTAATGCTTCAGGTAATGGGAAAAAATGCTACCCAAAGCAATCCTGTGTTTAAAAGGTACATGGTTAGGTTCATGCTCTGATTTACATCAGTAGAAGGAAGATGGTGGCCCACCAAACAAACTTCGTTTTGATTTACAGTTTGCCAAGCACGAGAAATTTGGTCAACATTCCACATATGATACTTCACATGTTTTCCACGCACACAAAATAGTGAATAATTAGTAACATATTTGCAGTTAAACTGTGAATCTCTTCTGCTTGGATCAGAGTATTGTCTAAACTTTAATTAAAACAAACAATGAGAAAAATACAGTAGCATGAAATGAGAATTTATTTTAGTGCAAACCAAAGAAAAACTGTGTGTCTAAACATATATGAGAACCAAGAAATAGTACAGTAGCTTGAAGAATATTTGCCTTTATCTACAGGCACCTCAGATAAATATTTTGCAAAAGCATATTGCCATCTAGTGTTAAACTCTCTTCTGTTCATTGCACTTTGGGTCGCTGTAGCTGCAGTAGGTTCCTGATGGGCACTTCTGTGAGAATCATTGGAAATCCCATCACGTGTTGAGAAATGCAGAACAGCATTACTGCAATCAGACATTGAGAATACATGGCCACATTTCCAAATTTAAATAAAGATTAATTTCAATCATTTTTCACTCCTATATTCAGGGTTGCTGGCAATATATATCTACCCACCAGAAGTTAAGAGTTTGTTCAAGTCAGTGTCTGATTCTTCTTTCAACATTGTGAGATGAGGTGACAAAACAATACAGTAATTTTTATATACTTGTGTTATTAACTCTTAAATAACTTTCTCTTTCTATATTTTCATCTGTGTTATAGGCGTTCAGCAAGAGAGAGAGGCTTTTGGATTAATTTTACAAAATGTGAGAATGTAACTGGTTGCATGGATCAAGCTGGAGTAATGCAGTTTCTTTTCCTCTTTTCACATAGTTTGTTGGGGATTTTTCTCCTCTATGCCTCTCAGTTTTTGGTTTTACTTAATGAGAAAGAGAGAAATTCTGTATGTTTTATTCTTGATGGTATTCAAAGATGATATAGCTTTCACATTTCTCTTTCCATGCTTTATTTTTAATTTGAACTCATTTGATTCATAAGAATGACTTTCAGATAGTAAGCTGAAGATAAGAACTTTATCAGCTGGCTGGAAACACTTCCTTTTATAGTTGTATACACTGCTTTATAGTTGTATAAAACTGTTTTGCGGAGAAAAGAAGAAACCTCACAACTTGTAAAAGTTGTAAAGCCCGGTATGCTTTATTACGACGCGCGCCGGACGCAAGACTCCCCAAAAGGGCATGCGTACCCCTGAAGATTTCAGACCTCCTTTTATCCCCCTTCCAAATGCATATGCATACAGTTTCACAATAAGTTCATACATATTCATCTTGCATGACACTTAGCACTAATTCTTCTTTATCGGAGGAATTCCTAGGTGGGGGGCAGATTGACCTCGTGGTTTTTCTGTTTTTCTTTCTCTGTCTCCTCGCTGTCTCTGGAACGCGGCCTCTCCTTCAGCTTTAGCTCCACAGACCCTTTACCTCTCCTAGACACTTTACCTAGTTCAGGATGGATATTCTGTCTCATTCCCCCCTTTCCTAGGAAATAAGTAAATTCTTTTACTTAAGGAAAATTTCCACGACCATAAGTGTCTTTTAGCGCTTTACCATGTACATTTGACAAAGAGGTTAGTACAGCTATTCGTTGTAGCATTCTCCAGTTCCAAATTAACAACGTAATAGATAATCCTAAGCTTATCCCAACTAATATTAGTAAAACTAGAATAGGGTGGCACAACTTATCAAAGATTCCATTTGCAGTTGGTGATCACCCAAAGATCACATCTCACCAGTGATTATCCGTATTTTATTCTTTGTAGAACTCTGGTTATTTCTTTTGTACCATGTTGGACAGTAATTAAGGTTTTCTTTCCACTTTCTCGGATTTCTTTCAAGACTTCTAATAGGTCTTGGTGCTTAATTAATTGTTTTACCAATGTAAGGTTCACCCCGATAGGGGTAGGTGGTAGTCTGTGATACATTGTGTAATTGGCTGTAATCAGCTGGTGGGATGTTACTGGTACCAAATACAAAAAATCACACCCAATAATCTTAACAAAATTACAAATACAAATACAGAGATTAGAATGGTTTCTACTAGACAGAATAACATCATTGCTATTAATTTGTACAGCAGTACAAGCAGTTCTCAAACATACACCCTTTTCCAGTATATACGAGCACAGTTTTCTGGTCAGTGACTGGATGAATTTCAAAGTGACAAATACTCTGTTCAGTGTCCAAACACATCCTGGGCATTAGCAGTATTGCTTTCACAAATGAATCCCATTTGTTCTCTAGTAATGCAGGATTCTAAGTTTACTACCTGCCACTTTTCATTCATCTTTTTGTGCCCACACTCTATGTTCTGAAGGATAGAGTGTTGTTTCTTCATGGTTTAATCTTAGGGCAATGATGGGATGGATAACATAAACAGTGGCATTACATATGGTAAGCACAAAGGCAGTGGCCACATTAGAAATAGGATCATAGGTGAAATTCACCATAATCCACCAGGATTAAAACTTCCTTTCAAAATCAATTGCATTATCCCATTCAATTTTCTGAATTTCAGCTGGAAAATTACCTTCACCCCTTTCCTATATGATCAGAGCTGCTGTTGCTCGTATCCATAACTGTGCTTGTATACAACTGAAAGCTAAAGACACATTATCTTGAACTATACTAAGTGCTCCTACTATCAATTTGTGGTCTTGGTCCCCGGCCTGTTCATACTTCTTTACTTTGGCAGTACTTTTGAAATCTGTCACTGGCTAGTTCCTAATGCCAGTAGAGATTACTATAAAGGCTGCTTCAATTTTGTTAGGCTACCTGCTGCAGCAGCCAGTTTATTCATCAGTATTTCTGAATCAATTCTATTTAAAACTCCTAATCTTGTCCCTAATATGCCAGTTAGATGTTTGTTATGGGGAACAGGAACTGCTTTCTGTCCATGATCATCCCTCCCTGCCAGAGGGATGTGCTGGGCTCCTACTACAAATTCAGACACACTTCACAAGTGTATCTGACAGAGGTTTAGGTCATACTTGAGACAGATGTTTGTTCTGAAATGTAGAGACTTCAGGGAATCTTAACTTCTCTCTCCCTCCAAAGCACCTGATTTCCCAGATGTGTGGCAAGCAGGAATGTCTCTCCTGGTCACCCACCTTGCCCTTAGCTAAGATCAAGCTGTGGACTGTGTTCAGGGCAGAAGATAATGGAGGGGAAATCTTGAGAGAAAAGCCTAAATTCATTGCAGTGCCTCAGAAGAAACTGGGATCAGGTTTCTGCTATTTGAAACACTCAGCACAAAAGTGATGCTCAAAATCCTACAGCCTGCTGCTGAGCTCTGAGGGGGTCTCTCTCTCTCTACCTCTTTTAAGCAGAATCCAACCACCTCAGACTGGGACAATCACTGATCCAAATCTCAGTAGGAAAAGGGATAGCTATAAATAAGGAAAATCACCTTATAAGGCCCCGCTGTGGTAAAAAGTGCAGTGTCCACTTTGAATTCAAATGAAAATCTGACAGTAACTTGAGCTCAAAGGCAGGTCACTTCTACAGGCTGTGTCAGGGTGAAATTACACCAACAGTCTGATTCACTTAGGTCATCACAGACTTCCTGGTGCTCATATACACCAGGGGAGGTTCAGACACTAATTACATCTGGTCTCTCATAAGCCATCCTATTGATGACTAAGCACTTTACTTTGATTTCTTCTCTTCAGATTCCTTGAAGTGTTTACAGCTCCTGTTCTTGCTATTTTTACTGCTCACATACTTGATTCTCGTGGATTACTACAGTAGATATGTTTAATATAAACCTTCTTTATCTCAATAGGTTTTCCTATGGATCCAGTATACTGATTAAATGCCAGGGACCAAGGCCATTCAGCATTGCTTTGGGTAGAGGTACTCTCTAGTTCTAAAACTTCAGTTATAATTCCATACAAAACAATTCTGTACACTAAAGTATGAGCTACTCCCGACCGCAATATACTCATTTTGCCCGAATAAGTTTTAGTCTCAGTTCATTGTCTCCTGGTGTCACTCCTGAAGGGCTTCTGGGCCTTCTTCACCCGAGAGTGATGGATCCAGCATTCTGCTCCTTGATTTTGATTGCAGTGAAGGTGGTGAGAGGTACTTGCAGTGGTCTCTCCCACTGTGGTTCCGAAGTCTTCTCTGTAAGAGACTTAACATATACATCAACCCCAGGCTATCCAACTCCCTGCTCCGAGTTCCAGCCACAAGTTTCTCAATTACTCTGAGCTGTTTGCTTAATGCCACCATGTAAGTGGACATTCTGGACATTCCCCTTGTATTCTATTGTCTTCTATAAGGCATTCCAAAAGGATTCAGCATTCCTTTAGCTCAAAAGGTTTAGTTTGAATTTGCAATAGTGCTAGTGGAAGAGCTTCTTGCCCCAGTCTTACGATTTGCTGCTTAATCAAATGATTCATTCTCTCCCCTGGCCGCTTGATTGGGGGCAGTATGGGGTGTGAAGTTCTTAATCTATGCCCAGATGGCTACTAATCTGTTGCACTATTTTGGAAATGAAAGGTGATTCTTTATCTGAGGATATTGTGGCTGGAACTCTGAAGCGTGGTATTATCTCTTGTAAAAATGATCTGGTCACCTCTTGAGCTTTGACAGTTCTGGTGGGGAATGTTTCTGGCCACCCTGAAAATGTATCTATTAATACCAGTAAATACTGATACCCCCCTTTCCTTGGGAGTTCTGAAAAGTTGATTTGCCACTGCTATACAGGCCCATGGCCTCTCCCAGTCTGACCAAGTTTTGGCCCGGGGGTATTTTGAGGTTAGTCTGGAGGCAAGGATCACATTATCAGCTCACCTGAGTGATAGTGGCATATAGATTCCTGACAATGATACAACAGTCCTTTCAATCAGATGTGTGTTCTAGAAAGCCTGTGGGAATTACTACTTCAAAGTCAACACTTCATTCCAGTGCACTCTGTATCACTCGCAGCCTCGGTCATTTTGAGAAAGGAGCCACACTCTATAAAAGGCTTTAAGTAATTAGGCCCTAGTGTGTTTTCTAGTGCCCTTCCTTCACTAGTAACCACGAAAATGGGAGGGGATTACTAGCTCTCTTTCAATGGTAGCCCACCCCTTGCAGTTGTACGTCTCTTTTGATTAGTATTATTGTATTATGGCTTACCTTCGAGGAAAATCTGTACCTCACCCTTTGCTGCTTTCTTTGCCTCTCCATCCGCCAGCTCATTTCTTTCCTCCAATTTTAAGCTCACTGTCTGGTGTGCCTTAATATGCTTTTTCAGGTAGCCGAACTGCTTCCAGCAGCTGGATTGTCTCTTCTTTTCCTGTGAGGTCAGCAGTCCCCTCTCCTTCCAGATGGCTCCCTGTGCATGCACAACTCTGAATGCCTTTTGCTGTTTCTAAGGCATGGGTCCATGCATTTATCTCAGCATCCTGTGCAGAGGTACCTGTTGGTAAGGGTCCACACTCTATTACCTCTCTGCAGGTAGTCACTGTGAACTTTGCAATGTCGCTTTCTTGTCAGTGAACCAGGTCTCTGCATCGTCCGGAGGAGTCCTTTAAGTCTGGGCGGCTGGAGTACGTAGCTTCAGTGGTCTCTAGGCAATCATGGTGTACTGCTTCTCCTTGATTCCACTGAGAAAAGAAGCTGGGTTGACAATATTAGTCACCACTATCTCTCCATCATCTTGCTCTACCATGATGGCCTGGTATTTCAGAAACCTCTCTGGTGAAAAGCCAGTGGCCACCCTTTACTTCCAGTACTGCAGACACTGTGTGGGACACTAGCACAGTCATTTTTGTCCCAGGATAAACTTGTGTGCCTCTTGAATGTTCAGCACAACTGCTGCTACAGCTCTGAGGCAACCTGGCTATCCTTTGGCTGTTGCATCTAGTTGCTTAGAGAGGTAAGCAACTGCCCTCCGGTATGGACCCAAGTCCTGAGCCAATATTCCCAGAGCAATTCCTTGCATGGAAAAATAGAAAGAATGCTTTACTTACATCTGGAAGTTTCAAAGCTGGAGCCGACATGAGGGACTCTCTAGCTGGCGAAAGGCCCGTGTGGTGTCTCTTGTCCACTGGAGATCTCAGTTCCCATTGGCAATAAGAGCATAGAGGGGTCTGGAGAACAGTCCACAATTATGAACCCACAGCTGGCACTACACTGCCATGCCTAAGAAGGTTTGGAGTTCTTTCGTTGTCTGGGGTTCAGGGTTTGGCATAGGGCTTCCCTGCCTTAAAGTCTGCTGCTCAGCACTCACTTCTTACTCCAGGTAGATTACCTTCTGTTTCACTACCTGTGCCTTTTTCTTTGAGACTCTGCGTCCTTGGAGTCCTAGGAAATTCAAAAGGCTTACCGTCCAGGCTTCTCTTGCTTCCCTCGTCCGAGTGGCTACTAGAAGACCATCTATGTACTGCAACAGCCTCCTTTCCTCTTGTGGAGCTTCCTGGGACTCTGGGTCCTTGCAAGCTGTTCTCCAATCGGAGTGGAGAATTTTGAAGCCTTCAGGCACATGGACTGTGTGAGCTTGTGTTTGAATGCAAAAATGTTCTGGCTGGCTTCATGGATAGGGAGGCAAAAGAAGGCATCTCTTAGACCTAAAACAGTGAACCAGGTTAGCTCAGGTGTTAAACAAGTTAGTAAGGTCTATGGATTTGCTACCACAGGGTACAAATTCTGTGTTATCTTATTGACAGCCCTTAATCCAGTACTACCAGTTATTGGACTGATTCCTTCCTTACCTTCCTTTTGAGGGTACTACTCAGTTCTCACTGGTTGTGTTCTTTCATTAAGCTTGATGGGGGAGCATCCCATGGGGGAGCATCTTTCACTCTCCCTGGTGCAGCAGAGGCCCATACCCTTGAAAACACTTATTTACTTATTCTAATATCTCCTTACTAATGTCTTTCTTAATTTCAGTGTCTGTTAATATTAAGCCTAACATCTTTATATTATTTGCCTCCAGAGTAACTTTTCTCATTTGAGAATGTTTAGCAAATTGAGCGAATTGTACAAAAGCTTTTAGGTACACATAGTACACATGTTACTTTAAAGGTTTGCAAAAGTATGCCTTTTCAGACTGGCCAGTTGTTCATTCCCCACACTACAACATAAACATTCTCCACAGGTACTAAAGCTTTATTTAAAACTGAACACATGACCCTTGTGCTGACAAAAATTCTTCCCTTTTGGGAAGGTTACTTTTACCCCTCCTCCCTTACCTTGGGAGGAAGCCTTTACAAATCATATGTACTCATTTTGCGAACTGTGATTGCTTCGCATTTCAGCGTGATAATCTTTGCCTGATTTCATACGTTGCTATCTTATGCTGCATGCTGAACAACATGTTTGATTTGCTTTCTCTTTGCCTTGTTTTCCTTTTCAGGGGCCAAGACCAGAGAGCAGTCTGATCTCACAGTCTCTTTGTCATTCTGGGTGATTTCTTAAAACAAAAGACATTTCAGCATACAAAAACTATCCCATTTATCTTCCTGTTATAAAACAGTACTAACAGCAATGAAGCACTATAAATCTTTTTATTTCTGAGCTGCTCTTACTGGCAACCTCTTCCCAATGAGCCCCTCCCAAAAGGGGCTAATTTAGGAACCTGTTTGCTCTGGTCAGTTCTTATTATTTATTTCTCCTTGCCTTATCCTGCTTCTATTCAAACTTTTTTACAGACTTTCACAGTAGTTTCTCAGTTTTCCTCCTATACACACAGCTCCAGGTGGCAGGTATCAGATGTGATTCCTACACACAAGCTCTAAGACCTTAGGTTCTGAATCCGCTTGACCAGAAACTTTTAATTTACACTCGGGGCGTGTACCCTGACACTTATTGGAACAGCAAAACAGCAATACCAGTGTTTCTCATAAACACCGCACTGCAATAATACCTGCACATCCAGCTTTTGCCCACAGGCCATTCCCGTGTTCCCTGGGGAGACAGGGCAGCCAGAGCTGTCCCTGTGCCCAGGGCGCAGCCACTGTCACCTCACACAGCCTGCTAGCCTCTTGATGTACCAAAGGCTCCCCGAAATTGCTCACAAAGGGAGGCTATTCTGTTTGTTACAGAGAACTTTAAATCCCTACAGCAGATTGTTTCCAGTAAAGACTTACTGCAGTACCAACTGAAGTCTCATAAATCTCATAAGTCTCATTAACTAATTCATCTCATTCACCTCTTCTATATAAACTCTGTTTTACAAAATATCAGTCTTTTCTAGTTCTCTTCTTGCACAATCTAATTAAGGCACTGTGTCTACTTACACTTGTTTTGCTGCTTTGCAAAAGGGCTGTGCTAGTCACAGCCAAAACTCTGATATACCTGCAGACACAGACACACGCACTCACTCCCCCCCTCCCCCTTATCTCAAATTCACTAGAGCCATGGCTTGAATTACTATGAGGGGGAGAATTCTTGGAATTCCTTTAACTCGCTTTATCGAAGTTAAACATAAATCACCGTACTATAGTTCTCCTATGTAAAATGCTACTCTTGTTGCAACAAAATCTTAAAATCTCCACAAACACCACTATACAATCTGAGAATCAAATTACCACAATGCAGCGGAAAAAAATCACCACACAAAATCACTGGGAAAGGGCTTATTTCTCAAAGTGCTCACTTTTCTCAACACAACACAGCACACCATAATTCGGCATTTACTCAAATCAATTTTCCTGGACACAATCAAAATAACAGCACACAGTCTAGAGATCAAGTCCAAACATCCAAGGCAAAGGAACTCTCTGAGCTCATACTCACGGTTAAAATGTACCAAATCTACACAAATCACTACATTCAAACACGATAAATACCATCACTGACATTCCTCCACTCACTTCTCCGCGGGCACTTCTCTCCTTGCCCCCGCAGCCTGCTGCAGCCGGCGCCTCTGGCCTCACTCAGCTGCTTCAAACACGGGGAGTACTGACCCATCCCCGCACTGTAGGGCACTGTAGATTTACTCTCTTTTATACACCGTACACATATCACCTGCACGATCACAAACACAGTGCACTGGCCACACACATTAACCATACAGCAACACAGTGTCCGGACACCACTCACACACGCACAAACAGAAGAAACATACGCGAATTCAGCTCTGCCCTATCAGAATCTGAATTCTAATACACGCATACACGGGTTCACCCGGCTTACTCCCGGAGCCGCTGGCAGTCCTGCTCTATCAGGACGACGAGGCGACGAACCCCGTCTCTAATACAGCCGCTCTATCAGCTGCAGCTAGCTTACCCCGGAGCCGCTGGCAGTCCTGCTCTATCAGGACGATGGAACGAACCCCGTCTCTAATACAGCCGCTCTATCGGCTGATCCCAGACGTCTCTGGGTCGTTAATTCCCTTGTTCTTTCCTTGTTCTTCCCCCCCTGGGGCCCCATACATACCGTATTCTCTTCCGCAGGCCAGCGGGTCGTTGTCTGTCCTCGCAGGTGGCAAGTTGAGACAAGCGGAGCCCCACCAGGAAAAAATCCTGGGGCGCGCCTTGGAGGTCCGTCTATCCCCCCTGCCCCCGCAGGGACAGAGAACTCCTGCCTGGCTCGCCAAAATGTTTTGCGGAGAAAAGAAGAAACCTCACAACTTGTAAAAGTTGTAAAGCCCGGTATGCTTTATTACGACGCGCGCCGGACGCAAGACTCCCCAAAAGGGCATGCGTACCCCTGAAGATTTCAGACCTCCTTTTATCCCCCTTCCAAATGCATATGCATACAGTTTCACAATAAGTTCATACATATTCATCTTGCATGACACTTAGCACTAATTCTTCTTTATCGGAGGAATTCCTAGGTCGGGGGCAGATTGACCTCGTGGTTTTTCTGTTTTTCTTTCTCTGTCTCCTCGCTGTCTCTGGAACGCGGCCTCTCCTTCAGCTTTAGCTCCACAGACCCTTTACCTCTCCTAGACACTTTACCTAGTTCAGGATGGATATTCTGTCTCAAAACTTTGCTGTACTTCAGTGATTGAAGCTGTAATTTCCTATTTGTATGATGTTTAAAAAAAAGCATTTTCATCTAGAAACATATAAAGAAAGCTCCAGTATATCCAGCAACACTGCCTTCTCTTTTAAGATATTTTTTTCAGCTAATGGGAGGAAAAAGTTTTCAACCATTCAGGCTAATGGTTTTGCATGGAACCATTTGCTGAAAGTTTTCGACTAGGTAAAGAAAAGGAAAAGGGAGAAGTTTACTGTACATTTCATCATCTGCTCACCTTGGAAAGGTAAAAGTAAAATGTAAAGGTAAAAGTAAATGTGGTAGTTTTATTAATTTCCTAACTATGTATATATTAACTGTTGGACTGCTAATACAGCTGGGTCTTAGACAGTTCAAGTAAATTGCAAGTAAATGCAGTTTGGGAAATATGTATTACTTCCCTTTAAGAAAATGAGAAAAGAAGAGATACCATTGACAGAGATCATTATGCATTTCTAATTGAGTTACCACCCATCTCTAAACCCATGAGACCATCACAATGTTCTAGAACATACTTGTGTTCTGTAATAGTTCCACGTATATTCTGTAAAGTGAATGACATTACTATAGAATTAAATCAGTGGAACATTACAATGCACTTTCAATGCCTTTTGACTTGGCTGTTTTGTGCATTAGATAACTGAATTTCTCCTTCCTTTTTGGTCAACTGTGGGCAGAGATTGTTGCTGCCTTGCTAAAGGTAAGGCAAGAAAAGAGATGCCCAAACTCCCAGTCCTTATGAGCCATAGGCTGAGATTTTGCTATGGCAAAGAGCCAGAAGACACATATCAGACACTTGAGAGTATTTCAGACAGAAGGGGCAATAGCTTCATTCTTAAGATCACTCACTTTGCTGGAGGCAAGAATAGAACAAATATGCATCTGTTTCTCAGCACTTTTTGTGACAAAACTTTGTTGGTTTGTTTCTTTACGTAGTCAAATATTTGGGGAAACTCACACCCTTTATGTTCATTGCTGTTGATTAAAATAAGAAGTTTTGACCTGGGATGTCTTGTTGCTAATGAATATATTGATTCCTGAGGACCAAAACATTTCCTCCATGTGAACATAGTTCTGCTGAATGGAGAAATGTCATTCACATCAATAGTGTGAAAGTACATTGGAAACTGTGACATCTCCAGCTGTGAAGCTGTGGGGAAAACTGTACCATCTACTCAGGAGAGAAAGATTGTTAAATTAATGAGTATTATAATAGCCAAGGAATTAAGCAAGGGAAAGGTCATTTTAAGCACTTGGTTTCCATAATGCTCTGGCCAGATGAATGGCTAAGAGTTAATTTTGGTTAGACTGGCTCAATTAAATGGAAATCTTAACAGTTGTTTAACAAAATACTGAGCTCCCATAACTCCATTTTCATAGTCATTTCATAAATGACTAAAAAAATAAGAGCCCTTGAAGTATGAATATCTATAAAGCATCAATTTATCTGTGAAGACAGCTATAAACTTGGGCTGGATACCGAGAGAGAGCAGGTGAGATTTGTGTGCTATAAAATTGCTGCATACAGGGAGTTTGTGCAGTGCTTGAGATCTTCCTCTATATTAGTCGAGGAGTTGTTAACAAAAACTAGATGAGAGGGTAACTCATAAATCAACTGTTCTATCTTACAGTTTTTCTGATCTCTGTTACTTACCCTTTCACTAATTTTAAAGTAATATTAGATGTATCTGACAAAAGTAGTCTGAAAGTGTTTCTATTTACAGTTGGTGGTAAAATTAGACTGACCCAAAAAAGCACTACTTTTGGCTACTTTGCTGTTTGTGACAGCAATCTTTCCTAGAAAAACCAAGGACATTCTTTGGATAGAACTTCCTTGGATGAACTAATATGTCATGGAATGGAGGAAGAAAAATACTTGTTGCAGCAAACAGTGCATTTGTTGTACGGTGTCTCTTTCTCAGTGCTTATTTCTAATCCCATCTGTGAGCCAGCTGTAATGTCTGTGTACACTTGCAGTGCATGCCCACACACACATGCATCCAAACCATTGGTCTCCAAAAGTTCCAGGGACCTGCCTTGCAAGAAATTGTAGATAGTTTTGCTGTGCAAAGTTTAGCATCAGAAACATCTGATGATTACTTGCTTCAGCTCCTGACATCTCTGCTCTGTAACATGTTTCTTTCTGCTGGGTTTCTCACTCAGAGAAACTCACATCAGACTGCCTATAATGTTCTCTTTCTGGCTAACCAAAGCCAGGTCAGATTTGTTCTTGAATTTCAGTGAAAGTAGGGCTGTGCAATATCAAACACAAATCTTCTCTCCTTTTGATGATTACCATGTGTAATACAAAAATTTCTATTCTATTCTTATGTCTTTTTTAAGATTCACAAGTTAATTAGCCAATGCATAATTCAGTGAATTAATTTTCAAGTTCTGAAAAACATGCATATTCTGCTGTACTGCCTTAAAGGTATATTTAGGCCTAGAATATCTTCACTGGACACATACAATTATGAAAGCAGGTGTATTTCCTGCCCTAAGGAGCAAACAAATGCAACCCATTAACAAAAAGATCTTCATCTGATTTTACCCTTTTGGTCTTTTACACTCTGCCTCATTAAATTACATGCAGTTGTCTCCTCTTTGCAGCATTAAAAAATACTGCAAAGTCAACAAACTGTTCAGGTTTTTAGAATTATTTTCCAGTATTAACATTTAAATAATGAAAAGAAGAGCAAGCAAGCATAGATTTCCTGTCAGTGTTTAAATTACATTAAATATTCTGTACTAATTTATAAAAGATTATATGTGGACCTCAGTGATTAAAGTAATTTGGATAAATTATATAGTATGCTACTATTTGATCCAAACAGTCTTCTTCTTTTCATGATTTTTAGAGGAAAATATTAGGATTTCAGTTTTGTCCACAATATATGCTGCATATAAATGATGAGGGTTACTCTGGGAGAAAATCTGCCTTTGAATTTGCCAGCATAAAATAGAAGTACATCTAAGCTAAACTTGAAGAGGACAGCAGAAGTACATACTTGTATTATAATATGTAACAGTGATGATTTGATTGAATGTTTTGAATTTCTTACATGGAGCTGCAGCATGACAACTGTGTTACAGTGCAGGAAATGGAAATGACTGGTGTGAGACAATCTGTGAGGGAGGAGACAGTGAAGAACCACATTCTCTGGTAGGGCAGTATTTGGATGGAAAACTACTACTAGGATGACTTTTTTTTTAAATCTCCAACTGCATGCAGATTGAAAATTCTACATGTCAATAATATTTTGAAAACTGCTTTATGTTGGTCCTATAGTGTTTAGAAAAGAACTAGTGTTTCTTTTCTAAGTTATTTTTTTTCTTTTCAAGGATAGTGTCCTTCCTGACTATGGCAGAGTGTCAGAAGGTCCTAGCACTATAGAAATTGCTGTCTAAGTAACAGCAGCCTTCAATATGGCAAACTACTCAACCCTTCTTCTTTTCACAAAAAAAACCCACCAAAAAACCCCAAAAACTAGCAAGAATGAGAAAGTACAAATCTCTCGAGTGCTGGCCCTTTCTGAAGTCCTTGCAATTGTAACCTTTGTGATTTCATGCTGTATGTGACCACTTTTCCCTGTGTCAAATGGGACTCATCCAACAATATCATCTTTTTCACAGCACCTCTGTAGTAATTTTCAGCTTTTTGTAGCCTATTCTGTGTTAGTACAATTCACATCTGAAAGCACCAGCTCAACCTGTGATTGCTTTTCAGACAAATGTTCTATCAAAATGAAATGTGCACTTTCCAGAAGGTAAACAAAATAACATCAGTGGTTGTCTGCTGGACACTTACATGGGCCTTTTATCCACAACAAGACCTATACACTTTCCACATCAGCTCTGAAATGTGACTGAAAGCAAGCTTGTGTTTGTGTAACAAAAACTACAAAATATTAGGAAAAGCATCCAAGCTGTTGTTCCTCAAACCATCCCTCTTTTGAAACCCATTGAATACAAAATGACCCACCTTGGAACTTTTGCATTGCCAACTTTCCATTACATACTCTGAAGCATGGAATTATCTGTACAGCTGTGGTATTTTCTGGGGTCCCTGTTGTTGGAAGGAAAGATGAATCTGACTCCATGTTCTTAGAAGGCTAATATGTTATGTTATATGTTATGTTATACGTTATATATGTTGTATGTTGTATGTTATATGTTATTTGTTATATGTTATATGTTATATGTTATGCTGTACTAAAACCATACTAGAGAATAGAGAAAGGATACTTACAGAAGACTAAAGGATAATAATGAAAATCTCATTACTCCTTCCAGAGTCCCGACACAGCCTGACCATGATTGGTCATTAAGTCAAGACAATTCACATGTTGGATAAACAATGTCCAACCACATTCCTAAGCAGCAAAACACAGGAGAAGCAAATGAGATAATATTGTTTTCTTTTTTCTCTGAGGCTTCTCAGCTTCTCAGGAGAAAAATCCTAGCAAAGGGATTTTTCCAGAAAATATGACGGTGACAGACAGCAGCTCTGCCAGCCAGAGTGGTCTGATAAGATTGAATCAGGAGGTTACTTTGTACAACTCAATGGCCTTACATGGCTAGTCTGGTTTTCTGGTGACGAAAAAATTAAGGAACAGGTTCTCTCTTCTGTTTTACTACTCTTGGCAAGCTCTGTAAACTGTTTTACAATTTAATGCAAAGACTCTTCTGGTTCATGCCTTTGGTTTCTGGCGCACTCAACAGGTAAGGTTTTCACATGAAATGAAGCTAACTGTTATTCAACCACCACACTGAACCACAACAGCACTGTGACATTGCTCTTTCTCAGCCTTGGAATATAAATTCTCATATCATGCCATCTGTGGGGCTATTTCTGGTCAGCAATATTGGCTGATAACTTGAGGGCAGAAAGAATGGGTGGAATAGCGCTGTGGTGTATTTCAGGCAACATTTGATGAGAACCAAGAGAGAGCTGAGGGAATTTTTATTGTTAATCTCCAAGTGGGAACAGAATTACTCAGGGAAGTGCAGCCAGAATAATGACAGTTCCTGAAGAATTTTTTAAAATTTCAACAAAAAACGTGAAATGAAGGTACCTAGACAAATAATGAAGTACAGCGCCCAGAAAAGGTCGTCTCCATGACAGACCACAATCCTTTTTAAAAGCAGGATAGTAAACACTTTTGGCCACATTGTCAAAAGAAAAAAAAAAGATATTTAGTGACTGTAAATGAGCTGAAATGACACAGATTTGTCTGTTTCAACCTCACAGTTCTTACCCCTAACCAATGCTGAGTTTTTCTCCCTATCTCAGTACAACTTTAGGGTCTATTTCTGAGCATTGGCTTCTTTCTTTGCATTCAGAAAAGACACTGCAATTCTTCCTAGCTCATGCTTGGCTGCCATCTGGAAATATCTCTGTTTCACTGAGCTGTTTTATCTGTATTCATCATAGTTTCTAAGCTTTTTTATCTTTGTTTATTGATCCTATTAGCATATTTTTTCCAGCTGAAAACCATCAAACAATTACTATGTGGAGATTACTGTGCTATAGCAATGGTCTCCTTCTCTAGTGAATTGTAATACACTATTTGTCCTTGGGTGTGAAGCATTAGTCAGCTGGTAAATTGGAGTGCCTACACTGCATTTCTCATCAGGCAATAGTGTAATGGAGCTGGGAGTGAATATCTATGGAGCTGGGTTTTATGGCCACTAATATAATTTTCAAAATTCCCAACACCTACAAACTCAAACTTTCTCTCTTGAGAGCAGAAATAATTAGTCCAGGTTGTAAGTAAATACAATTTTAATTTGAAGAAAAGCAGGTAGATCCTCCCCCTCATACACCTGTGAGTAGAAACCCTGGAGGGGGTACAACTGCAGCATTTCTCCAACATTCCCATATTACATTTTAGAAAGGTTTTCAGGTGGTGACCACATCAGGATTGTCAAATTCCCATCAGATATGCATCAGTTCCAGTTCTTTACAAGAAAATGAAAGCAAGAGAAGAGGTGATTTGTTCATATATTCCCAGGAGATGAATAAAAAAGGTGGGATTTCAAAGCCCACAGTTCTGGCTTTCAGTTCTCTCTCCCATTATAAAGCCTGTGTTGTGGAAGCTGGTATATTCTTTATACCACATTTTTCCCTTTTAAAGCTACCCATATTCTCACTTGCTGGGAACATGACTTGTTTTCAGTCCTTTGATGGCACCAGAGAGAGGCCAAAATGTTGAGTGATATTTCAATAATGAGATATGTCCACTGCTTTATAGTTATTTTATAATACTCTGAATGTGTTGCTCATGATTGCATCTCATCCATGCTGTATTTTTTAGTTTGCTTACTTTGACTGTCAAACTGGGTGACTAATTAATTTTTACCCTCTAAACAATGATAGTTTCATCCTCCTCAGCAGTTCCTCAGACTATTTCAAGCTGATCTTGTGGGGTTTCTGTTGTTGTTTTTGACTTTTACATATATATCTCCACACTGCTCGAGATACAGCTCTTTTGTTCTCTTTTGTATGGCTGAAGTACACCTGGAGTGTCTGTGAACAGTGATATTTTTATCACATAGGAGATCCACTAATTGTGCTTTTGCAGAAGTTGTATGCAGAGCTCCCCTCATCTCCTCTGACTTTTTTCGAAGACTTTTCAACTCTATATGAATTATATTTCCTACCTGCCTTTTTAAAAATATTCTTCTTGCTTCTGCATCCCATTTTTCATTTGTTTCATCATGCTCTGTTCAGCAGGATATATTTCAGAAATATTGCTGAGAGTAAAGTACAGCCAGATTAAAATCTAGTAGTGATACGCCTTATTGTCAAATGGCTTGTGTAAAAAATCAGGGGGCAAATCCCACAGTCAGACCTACATTAACACAACTTTTTTCAAGACTAGCAACAAATTTTGCTTGGAGAAAGTGGTTTTAACAGTGCTCAGGCAACTTCCAAACTATCCTTCTTTGCTTTCATATTTTCCCCAAAGGACCTACTTCTCTTCATGGTTTCATAACCAGACAGACAGCTAAGGGGATATTTATTTTTTTTTTGCATAGTTTTGCTTGTTCTACCATTGCTCCTTCAGATATACCCTTGTTTATCCCACTAAATCATCCTAGAGACACACAAGTCAGGAAAATGGATCATCTTGGTGTTAAGGATGCCTGTTTCAGATGGCTGTAATATCTGAACTGGCAATACTCCCAGAAAATGAAGGGGCTCTTTTGTACTGCAAATTAATTATTTTTACATAGAAATGTAGTTTTCCCCGTCATCTGTTGTGAATACATCTGAAAATATGTTTTTTACAATTTAAATTATAAAATATTCTATTGTCAACAAGGTTTGAAATGCTGTACCTAACTTCTGCCACCAGAAATAATTCCCTCTTCTCCCCTTCTTCTTGACTGCTGAGGTGAGAGCTTTCCAGGCGATAGAAACCAAGAAACATGGTGTGGGATTCTGGACTGGGACATTTTAGTTTCTTTAGGTTAGCTGGTCTAGATCTCTAAAATGTGTTGGTAGAAGGTTTGAGGAAGTCACTTAAAAGGCTGGAACTGTGGAACACCAGGATTTGACATAGGTTTTTATTCAAGATCAGAAAGATTCAGATCTCATCTTTTATTCAAGATCATACAATTCTCACCAAGGCTCCCAAAGCTGCTGCAGCAGGGATGAAGGGCTGACCAAGTTGAAATTGAAGCTTCTGGGTGTCTCAGACACAGTCCTCTAGCACGGCAAGCATTTCCAATACTAGATCATTCCATTGTACAGTGAAGTTCAATGCTCAGTCACAAAGCCAGGAAATCCCACTTTTGGTTTTCCTGAAGTCCAGTGAACCCAGGATATCCTGGCAAAGCACTGCAGTATCACCCCAGCATTTTTTTAAAAAGTGAAATTCTATTACATACACACAAAAAGTAACACTACAACAACTACAATCACTAGTGTTATCGTTGGAGAGGACTTGGTAATAAATGATGAGGGCCCCAATGCCTACCACAATATACTAAGAGTGGTAGAGGGGTACAGGGGGCCAGTCCTGCACCTTTTTTAGTTTTTTTTTTTTTTTTTTTTTTTTTTTTTTTTTTTTTTTTTTTTTTTTGCTAAGAACTAGAATGCAACATATATTTTCAACATCTAACCCATACTTTCTCAGGATTACACAGAGTGTCTTCCATACAGATCTTTTCTGGTTGACTTCTATCATCCTCTGTCATCCTACATGTTCATCTATAATTGCACAGCCATTTTTAATGCCAAAACCTGAACAGAATAATTCAGGGAAGAAGCATGTGTTTCTACTGTGTCTGAAATTGGCTCATAACACATTACAGTAATGTCCCTCCAAGAAATATCTGGTGGAGGACTCCAATTCTTTGTTGTGCTTTGTGGCTCTCCTACTCCCTGACATTAAATTACTCGGGCGAGATGTTTCATTTGAATATCTATGGTATAAATTACCAGTGTTGTTCTCCCCTAGCATTTGCCTGACAAATTAATTACCAATATAGTTTTGTGCAGCCTGTGCATTTGTAAGGCTGTGTAGGGTAGCAGCTGAGAGTTCAGCTTGTATAAATTAATTATAGGTGCAATTGACCTTGTGTGAAAGTGGCACATAGAAAATTCAGAGCCATTGCATTTGGCTGTAGCTACGAAGCACCTGCTCTTTGTATTTCTGATTCAGTCGGTGTAATGGGCAGGATTGTGTCTAATAAGAGATCATGATATCTTTCTCTGGGAAGCAGAAGAACTAGAGAAGGGATGTAATACTGGAAGAGACTCTGCCTCAGTGCCTCCATTATTTGATACAGATATGTAGAGAGGGCTATAATCCAACTTTATTCCTATGGAGTGTTGGGTTAAATGGCATTTTGGAGGTGTTAACGCTGGCTTAACTCAGCTGCTGTGGAGAGCTACATGGAGTTATACTAACACTTCACTTGTGAGTGGCACTCACCAGTTGCTGGTGCCTGTGAAGCCTCCTTAGCTCTTCTGATCTATCTGCCACACAGGAAGGAATCCTTTGGTCAAGGAAAATGAGAAAGGGAGAGGATGCAATGTAACTCAACATTGGCTCAAGCTCAGAGAGGCATCTTCTTAGCCAACACTCATGATTCATAGGTCGTCCAGATACCTCATTACTTTGCTTGTTTCTCATGAAGAAAAGTTTGGGAATTGTTACATATATAGTTTCCCTGCTGTTCTGGTTTTTTTAGACTGGGAGAGGGGAAAGTTTTCAAGAATGCTTTTTTCCCTGCAGGTTTCATCATCTCCTGCTTATTTCTCAACTGAAAGAATACTCTGTAAAATCAATTGGTTCCTGAAGGAATGATTATGCACCTCAGGATGATTTCAGGTGGGGAATAAATGAAAGGATCAGACACTTCTGAAAAAATAAATAGCTTGTAAAATTTCAGATGTCCTTGGCAAAAATATATATAGCATCTCAAAAAATATTTTCTGAGTATTGCACTGCCTTCTAAGCGTTACCCAGAGCAAGAATTACAAATACAAACATCAAAATCATAGCATGCATAAACTTGTACAGTGAGACCTAAAGTGCTGAACACCACAGAGACAAAGTGTTTGACCACTTTGACAATATAAATATTTTTTTAAATGGAAGTTTCCTAAGTTGCAGCTTGTGTCTACTGCTTCTCCTCTACCCACTGTGTAACTGTAGAGTCTGACCATTTCTCTAATCTCTCCCATCCAACAGCTGTAGGCAAGGACTCAAGTCTTCTTTTTTTAGGTCTAGGCAAACCAGGGTCCTGGCAGATACCCATCCCACCTACCCCAGTCTAGCCCAGGACTCTCCCTGTTCTAGATTATATTTAATTCATGCTAAAAATGCTGTATGAGAATTAATAGTCATTGTTTCAAAGACTGAGCCTAAAGGTGAGAAACTTAATATTATATTAATAGTCTGTGTCAGCTAATGTATTGGAATGCTACCTTGGACTAAGTAAAAAATTTCCATTTACTTCAGACTATTTCCATTCAATATCATAGAAAGCAGCTAAATTTTTGCTGCTGAATTTAATGGGTCTAGGATTAAACATCCATAGTACAGAAAGCTAATCTGAATGTGTTTTATATGCTTCTGAAAGGCTACCAGTGGGTGGCTTGAACTAGAACAATCTCAGATCTAATGCTAGTTTGGATCAGGATGTTAGGGTCAAAGTTTAGGTGCTAAGCAAATGTAAATGCTGTGAATTTTGGCATAGATGTCGCTAGTTTGTCCTGATGTGCTACTGCTTATTCATTCTTCTCACAGAAGTGAATGGTTTGGGCAATTCTGGGCTGTTAAATCGGCATTGTATCTTCACAATGTGTGGAAAGCCAAAAACTTTGGGAATTCCAGGTTTTGTATAGAAAACCCATGAAAAACACCAGCTGTGCACTGCTGATTTGTAGCAACCCTTTTGAGTGAACTTTGGTCCAAACAATGTACAAAAATCCTGGAAGAGTAGACAAAGAAGTTTTGCCAAAGCTGGGTAAATTTGGACAAATGGTAAGTGCTTGTGGGTCAGTGTCTTTGTTACCAGAGTTTGGATTGTGCTTCAAAATGAGCTTGAAAATATATGGGGGGGGTAATATTTCTTCTAGGCATATAAATCTAGATTTTTGTATAAACTGAACTTGGGGTTTGTTCAAGGGAAGAAATACTGTCTGATTTCCATATGAAATACCATATGTATCAGAGGTAAGTAAGCCCTTCAAAATCAAGACCCATTTTTTGCCCTACTCTCAAAATGCTAATACGTGAAAAAGAAATGAAAGTAAATTTACTCAAAGTAAATTTCTTTGAGTGTTTGGAAGAAAGCTTTTCTTCTTATTGTCCTTCTTTGAAGGACTGTAGTTTCTGTGTGCAGATCTGGACCTGCAAATTGTAAATACTTGTGAGTAATACATACAGTGCAGTAATGTGGTACTGTGAAATAACAGTATGGATCCCAGAGTCAAAAATATGGTCCTTATTCTCTGTATCCTGGTGTTTCACCATATCATTTTTTAAGAAGGTTTTTTTTCTGAAAACTACATGTAACACTACCACTGGATGTTTTTAAGTTTGTGGCCAGTTGCCAGTAATGATTAGTTATAGGCAAAGAAAAGGCTGGGAGTTTTTAGCATTTGGTAAGTGATAAGAGGATGGAAAATAGCATTAGTATGTCAGGACAGAGACCAGGAATCATAGCCAGGACTAATGTTCTTAACTACTCTTTATGTGAGACGTCTTAATTACCCCCTTGCTTTCTGTGTGATGAATTAACCATACAGCCCACATCCTCCAGGAGAAGTCTGTGTGGTGCCTAGGATGACTCTCTGCCCTCACTTAGCTCCTTTTGAGTTGATGACAACTCTCTCCGAAGCAATTTTGTAACACTGAAATTTTAGGTTTAATACCCAAAACTGGCAGTTTTGGTTGGTCAGGACTAGAGTTATAGATATAGTGCGATATAGTTGGAGTTGGTGATTACAACAGCAGGCCTGGCACAAAGCTGAAACAAAAAGGTCTTTAGCAGTCATCCATGGGGCTTTTCTATGGGAATTCTGAATTTGGGCAGCAGCCTTCAGAAAGACTGGTTCTGAGGGAAGAACCTTGGGAGAAACCCTCCAGCAGGGTTCTTCCTAGGGAAGCCTATAGATATAAGCAGCCTGAAATAAATCTTTATCCTTCTTGAGAGTTTTGACTGTCTCTAAAAGCCGGACCTAAATGGAAGTCAGTACTGCTGATAGCACATTGCACAAGAGGCCACCTGGTTTTTGCACCATGTCTATCTTGAAGGCTGCAAAGTGCTGTGCTCTTAGGGATGTAGGGGTAGTGGTCTACTGTGCATGAATCTCAGCCTGATACTGGCCACTTTTAGAGATGCTGCTTATTACCAAAAATAGTAACAGTGGTAATGATCAAAATGATAAATGTTTAAAGTCCCTTTTCTGTTACAGTCTTGATTTGCTGCCATCTGGATTTTGTCACCTGCAGCTTCTCACAAGAATCATGCATTTAACTCTGAGCTTGTCCTCACAATGTTTTTACCCTTTGATGTGTTTAATTAAGCCTGGCTGTATCTGCAGTACAGCCTTTACCCTTGCA
Source organism: Zonotrichia leucophrys gambelii (assembly GCF_028769735.1). NCBI lineage: Eukaryota > Metazoa > Chordata > Aves > Passeriformes > Passerellidae > Zonotrichia > Zonotrichia leucophrys. The sequence continues at coordinate 44,433,149 of NC_088171.1, read as the reverse complement.
GTGGCTTTCACAAATTTTTTTGGTTTTTTTGCTTCCTGCAGCCATTTATAGCTGCAACCTTTCCCACATGGTGTCTGTTCAATTATCTTTTATTTCTGAGGGTTTATGACTTAGTATTTTAAAAAGTCAGTTGGAGTGCTTGCTCATTTCTGAATTGGTTGTAACAGCTTTTGTTTCTCTTACTCAATTCTATTTACAATTTTGAAGTTAGAGCTTCTGGCAGCAGTGAATTTAATTAATGTAAATACTTTGATACTTTCCCTTCAGAATTCTTTGTTTGGAGCATATAGATGTTTTAAGTGTGGTGAAACCACTATGGTTTTCTTGGTGTGTTTTTCTAGCTTAGTGTTGAACAAGGAGGTACACAAAGCTGTGAAGGTGCGCAATACACGGTAAAGAAGAGCTATTGAAGATTTTATTTTGAGCTCAACTATTTAGGGAAAAGTATTCCTCCTCACCTTCTCCATTTTTATCTCTGAGTTAAGTTTTGTATAGTTAGCTAACCTCTCAAGCTAGTTTTGTGTGAGAATGAAGAAATACACTAAAAGAATTGTCAAGCCATTCTCCTAACATAAGAAAACAGTATATAACTACAAAAATTCAAGCAGCAAAGGGATCAAAAAGACAGAACAGAAAAATATGTGTTATATGTTCTCACATTCATGGTGTTCTATTACTGTTCTTTTCTCCTTGTTCCCATGAACATTAATGTCAGAAGAAGGAGTAGCATGGATGGATAACACAGGCTATATTCCAACCCTACAGCAATTTTTTTTTTCTAAAGTGGTACTTGAGAGGATGAGGCTGTTAAGGATATTCCTGTAAGGAAAATGTGTAATGTTTATGACAGGAGGAAAAGGCTGGAAGTATTTTCTGTAGCTATCAATATCAAATATTTCATTTTATTTTTGAGCTAGTATGGCCAAGAATTAATGTTCTGGAGAAATCTTTGCTGTATTTGTTATATCCCTGAAATGCTATTAAGCTGTCATAGATAACTACAGGATGTCACATAGCCTTTATATTTTACCCACTGGCTTTGGCTGCTTGGGTTTTTTTAATATAGTTTATACTCTTGAATGCTTTTACCTGTCATGGCTCAGAACTTTGATTTAAAAAAATATTTAGGAGACTAGATGCCTTGACTTAAACTTTTTCAAACTCCATTAACTGGAAATAGAGCTTTATAAACCTCTTCAGTTTTGTTCAACAAGGACTATCTTGAGTAGAGCCTTTTAATATTTCAATACTTTTATCCTGTGGAAAACAGGCATACCAAAGTATGCAATACAGTATTAATTCACTGTTAAGTTTGGAGAAAAACTTTTGATTTCACTGATAAATAATAATTTATGAAATCTGTATTCTTTATGGGAGATTTTAAAAGATATTTTAAATGCTATGTTTCTTAGATAAAAATTTGGAGGTTGTCCTTGCTTCACTCAAACGTAAAAAAATTGACCACCACTTTGTGTTTGTTCTTTTAATGTTTCAGCTTATTTCTCCACGTAAGGACAATCTGGAAAGATATTTTGTTAGAATGGAAGTTTTATTGGAATCACCTTTAAAACTTTGACAAGGACCCAGAGTCCTCATGGCCTTTTACCAAAGGCAGATTTGGGACTTTTGTATTTTGCCAATCACCAAGCACTAGCCAAAACTGGGGAACATCTGTGTTTGCTTTTTCTTGCCAATCTTCTGAATTACTGCAGTAGTTAAGGAGGAAAATCTGAAATTGCAAGTGTAACTTATGTCTGTCTCCAGAGAATTTTGCCTTCTGTCTCCCATAAATCAATTTATAGTGACATGTCTTGCAGATGGTCTGTCAGCAGCCAAACATTTAGTGTAGCTGTCCATATAGCAGACATTTAGGGTGCAGGATATAATGTGCAGATTTTTTTGCTAGACATTCAAATAATGGAACCACTGCTTTGATGTATGCAGTGGTTATGATAATTTTATGGAAGGAGAGAGATCAATGCCATTGCACTCAGACAAAATAGTTCTGTCATTCCAATTTTAGGGCTGTAGCCAGGTACACAGTGGTGTTTCATTTCCCTGGCTATTAGGAATTAGCACTGTGTATTTCCCTTCTAAAATTGTTAGCATAACACTGAGGAGGGACTCCCTTGCAAGCTGAGCTGTCAGCAAAGATAATACAAACTGTGACACAAGCTGGAAAGAAACAGTGCTTATCACATGAAGGGGGAAAAGGAAAACAAAGTTAACTGCTATTGATTGCTGTGGCACAGGCAGATGTTAAACGTACACAGCAGACAATTACAGCACACTTAGATTATAGAGCTGCCTTCTCACCACAGTTCAAGGGAAACCTGGTGTGAGCAATGTGACAGGAAGGGGAACTGTTCTCTCCTTTCCTTTTGTCTTGTGAAGTGTTCCTTTCACTGCTTCCATTGACTGTTTAGTTGGGTAATTTGTTTGCCTTTAGTAGAGATGTTAATTCTGTGAGAAATTCCATGCTTAAGATGCAAGAAAATGTGGACTCTGAAAACTGGGAGAAAATTTGAGTGTCTCAGCTGCTATTAACTGTTGCAAGTCTTCTGAGTTCAGTATCCTTCTTCAGGCACCCTCCACAAATCTCTCTCTCCTAAATTTTCAAGAGACTCTCTGGAAGAAGTAGAAAAGACCTGGATGTGGACACCTGTGCTCACTTCTCAAATCACAGTTCAGCTCCTTCCCAAATGAGCTCTGAAGATGGAAATCCAAACCCCTAATGAAGGTACTTAGCAGTACAGAACAGCTGTTTCTCACCACTACCTGAAGACATTTCTATCACTATATACTGTTATATGTAGAAATGTCTTTCATTATTTTTAGTGCTGAAATATAACCTAATAGATCATCTTGTAACTTCTCATCCCCTTGTCAGTATGACCAGGCAGGATGGTGATACTTGGTTACTGACCTTGTGGGTGAAGGAAAGATGAATATTTTTTCATAAAATGTTAAGACACTGTTGAACCTAGCATTAAAAATTGAATGAAGATCGACAAGTCTTGAGAGTGCTTCCTCTAAGTTGTCCATCTGACTCTATATTTATGAAATTTGACAGCCAAAGAGTAGTTTCAAATAGTTATTTACCTTAACTTTTTTCATACAACCCTTTTCTAGTTGTTGGTTACTGGAGCTTTCTCTCCTATATGAAAGGGCAAGGGCTGGACTTAATGTGGACCAGAGTTCAAAAAAAAAAAATATATATACACACAAGTGTACAAGTGTACCTTTTAGGTTCCATGAGTAACACTGTTAGAAAAAAAAAAAAATCACCTGCTTAAACTTGGCATTACCATACTTGCATAGAAGCTGATGTTAATTAATGTGAGACTGTAGAAGGGAGTACTTCTGGAAGATGACTGAGATGATCTCTGAACTGAACTGAATGTTAAATTTGGCCTCAAAGTCCAAAGAATATGACTAAGGCTGCCATCTCTTCAGCTTTCTGTTTCCTCAATCTGGTGTGAGGAAATTTTGCAAGGCTGGCTAATTTCATGCATCTTATCTGTTGTCTTCCACCTCTTCTTTCAAGGCCCTTGCAGAGAAACTGTCTTTATTGATTTTAAGGATGTGCACTCTTTAGCCCTTGTTGCAGAGTCTGGTTTGTTTTCTTTCTATATTGACTGCCAGTGATTTTGCTTTTTCTTGACTGCTTTGTGTCTGTCCTGTTTGGCAGAATGTATTCCTTTGGTGTGTAATAGGAGTGAATACCTGTAAAGTCAATGAATGTTTGTCCCACTCCCTGGACAGGGATTGAAAGCAGAAATTGAAATTACCTGTTTCATCTTTACATGTTCAATCTTGTTCCTATGGGATACTGCTGAAAACTAATACAGAGCTTTGGTTTAAATGGATTTGTTGAGTGTGTTTGTTAAAATGAACATTGTTTCATATTCCCATGTTTTACATAAGAACATCTTCATTAATTTGGCTTTCTCTAAAAAAATCAATTCTGTTTAATGAAATCCAAATTTCCTTTGGCACCAAATAGCACAAAACATGAGTTTTATCTTGAAGTTTTATGTGTCTAGTGTATAGATAAATTGATCCTACTTCTTCTTTTACTAATAAATTAAGGGGTGGGGGGGAGGGGGGGTTGCAAATATTTGCTCCAGCATAGAGAATTTGAAATATGGGCAAATTTAAATCAAGATAAATTAGAAACAGATATTCTCCCAAGATGCAGATTTCCTTCTAATATTAAGACTGCATTAGATTGGTCCTGAGCTGCACTGTGCACTTATGAAAAAATCTGTAGGTAGAGAAGAGGTGGTGTAAGATGTACTTTTACTTTAATAATTTTTTAGGGCTCTTATTTGGGCACAGATGAGCATAGAGGTTTTTTGTTGAGTTTCAGTTGGGTTTTTTGTGGCATTACTTTGTTTCTTAGGATTTTGTGTTGTGTTTGGTGTTTTGTGGTGGTGTTTTTGTTTTGGGGGTGGGGAGTTTGTGAGCTTTTTGTTATTTTGTTTTGTTATTTTATGGACAACTTCACATTCCTGGTAGGTGATTGAGGGTGAAATAATGAGGACCAGAAAATTCTGCCTATTTACTGCTCGGAGCAGTAACATTCATCTGAGAATCTGCATTATGACACACAGTGATGCAGTGGAAGCTCCATCTGCATTCAGCTTTCTTTAAAACTTTATGAGGTTGTTCACTGAAATACTGCATCCTGGGAGAAAGAAGCAAATGAATATATTTGTATGGTTAGCAGGTTTTGATTTTGCAGATAATCTGTCCTGGTCTTAATTGACAAAGGTTGAAAAACAAACTCTGGCAGCAACATCTAAACCCACAAGACAGTCCATGAAAGTGTTTGTAAAGGTCATAAAAGATTTTATGCCCAAGACCCAGTTATTCTTTTTGAAATGCTACTCTATGTCTGAACTTGACTGACTGGTGAAGAATTAAAAAATAAAACAGGAAGGAATTTGCCTGCTATAATTATATGAGAGAAAAGTCCTACACAAACTTTGATTTGTAAGATGATGACTCTTATGCAGGTATTCTACTTCTTAACAAGATCCTAAAACATGTTCCCCCAGAGCCTGGACTGTGATCATGTCATTCAAATGGATCCTCTTGATTCAAAACAGAAAAAAGATGGTCCTAATACTTAATTTTTAAGAAGAACCATGTATTGCATTCAGGCGGTGATAAACCCCTTTCACAAACTCTCAGGTGGCTGAACTATTTGAGCAGTTTTAAGGTAGGAGTGCAAGTCTAGGTTGTGATATGAGAATACCAACTTAAACTCTTTGAGGATGTCCTGAGAAAGAGCAAACACTCCTGTCTGAAGGAATTATGGGGGCCAAAATGTTTTACCCTTGAGATTTTGCCCAGCAGTTAATCAACAGCATGGGGATATCTTCTCTGCTTTTGTGATGATGGGCCTCGACAAGTAAGACTTCTGCGCACAGAAAAATTTCACTTCTCTACTATCAGTCTGTCACATTTTGAAGAGCACAAACTTAATTTTTAAAACAAACATCTGGAAATAGAAATGTAGTTTAGAAGAAATAGAAATATGAGGTCACAGCCTTCCCCTTGCAGTCTGTTCTGAGAGCCCAGAACTTTTCCAATATTGAGTTCACTCTGACAAGAAAAGCTCCGGATGATTTTTCTGATAAGATTGTGGGAGATAGAGACCACACTAAATGTGATTCATTGCTTGATCCAGAGTGGTCTGCAAGCTGGTGAAAGTTCATTCTTCTGCAAGTCAGCGTGGAATATGTGGTTTCTAAGGTGACTGGGGCACTCTGCCAAGGGAAGGGTAGGGGTTAATATCAGTTAATTACTATTAGAAGGCTAAATGAAATAATTTCTTCTTAAATGCCTAGAAGTAAAGCTGTGATTCCCATGAGTCAATGTTACATAGGAGGCTTGAGCAGCATCACAGTTCCTCTGCCAGAGGGAGGTACAGTTGCAGGGAGATGAGAATTATTGAAAACAAGAATGATTGAAAACAAGGATGTGTTTGTAACAGGATTTTTTTGTAATAATGGCTATGAAGACAAATGAGGTTTAGTATTTACATGGGACTATGCTAAATGTTTAATTTGCTGATGGTCAGACAAAGATTAGAATGGCATTAGATAGGAATGAAGACTACTTATTGTTGGACTCTGAGATTCAGCAGTGAAAACAAGACTGGCATTTCCAGGAGAAATTGTTGTATCCCCATTATGGTGGTCACTGCTCAAATCCGTTCTGTTCATGGAAAAGATTTGTATTTGAAGAAGAAGGTAAAACAACCAGCTTACATGGATCTTGTGTGGGTGGTAAGGATGGAAATGCTACTCATCATGCTAAGTTTCTCCAATGCTTTAAGATACAGCAATGAACTTGTAGCTTCTTTTTTCCTCTAAGATGTTCCATGGGACTGCTAATGGGAAAAAGTGAGCATCATCTTTTATATCATTCCAATAAGATAACTGGGCATATCAGGTATAAATTTGGTAATTTCAGTGTCCTAGAAATAATTTATTACACAAGAGTCCAGATATCTGAGAATATATCTGCTGCTAGAAATTTCCAGAACCACAGCTCTATCAGATATACTGCCTAAACCAAATGTTTGTGTCGCATTTTACTTCAGTACAACTAAAAAGAAATGTTTTATATGTGTATAGGTATTATGGCAGGATATAGAAGGAAGGTCGCAGGTGGCTGTTTGATGCTTGCTTACTGAGACAAATTAAATTTTCACTCACTTTAAAATGATGAGGGATTTGCGGGTGTCAAGCAAAAGTACTTTGGACCTTAAAATGATGTGATGCAACTTATTCCTTGCCAGAAAAAGAACCAATAAAGCACTTCCAAATAGATGCTGACTGCTGGTGGGGACTTTGGGAAAAAATGTGGCTCATCACTGCTCAGCACTTGTCTTCTAGATTTTAGTGAGTAATTAAGTTGTAGAGGCCCTTTTAGTGATCTGAACTACACATGAGAGATTCAAAGCCCAAAATTCAATAGTGTGTGCTCTCCTGTTTCCTGACTAATCCTGTAAGGTACAGTGGGTTGAATAGATGATCTAATAAGGGAACATAGTTGCAGTCAGCTAACTCTCCTATAAAAATTAATAATGAAAGCTCACTGAAATAAAGAGAAAGAAACTCAGTTATGAAGGGATAATAAAATAAAACAGCTAATATGGAAAGTTGCCTGTTGGAGAATCAGATTTTGTAAGCAATTGTGTGAAGTATAAAGTGTGTGTGCTGGGCTGCATGAGCCTGTGATTGCTGAGTTTCTCATGTCTGCTCCACATTGACAGTAACCACATTGACAGAAAGTGGCCTGGGAAGATGGCTTTATGCAGCACATCATTCAGAAAGTTTGAATGTGGGATCATTTATAAGTGCAAAAACATCTGAGATACTTACTCACTGTCCAAGGAAGTTTGCAAAAGAAATTATTACCACATACGCATAAAGTATAAACTCTGCTTCTATAGTAGGAAACGAAAGGTAGATGCAGAATTGCAGAAGCTGGGTTATTGGGTCAGTTATTAAATTGCTCCTCTATAACTTTACACACAGTGAAGTTTTTTCACCCTTCTGTGAGGAAGAGGTACATATAGAAGATGCTTTGCAATCTATGGAACTGACCAAAATATCTATGCCGCTCTGGAAATATTTGCAGCCATATATCACTTCATAAAATTTTTGCCAATCCTTCCCCTTTGTGTGAAGTGGAAATTTCACTTCCACCCCAGCACTTTCTCCTTGCTCCAGGACCTAATCCTTCTTGCTTTCTCCAGCTCTTCTCTCCTACTCATCTCAGACCCCTAATGCTGTTTCAAGCCAGCACGGAAACAATAAAAAAAAAAAAAAGGAATTAAATACAAGCTGCAGGTCATTCCTCACTGCAGCTCCTTTACCTTCTGTTTGGCAGCAGCATGATGCTGCTCTCCAGTAGCTGGCAGTTTACCATACTGCAGCTCTGCAAGATAGATCAGGGGCCAAGGCAGATCAGCTGCTTTAAAAAAAGTTAGGAATTTATTTCCCTGGGAGGAATTTCAGCTACTCTTGTAGGACTGTCTGTACCAAGCCACCCTAAGGCATTATGAACTTGGCAACTTCCTCGTAGCAAACTCAACTTGTGAAATTTTCTTTTGGTGAAGGAGACTGGAAATTTTTGCAAGAAGTTTGAATCTGCAGTCACCCTTCTGGAGTGCATTATAACTTACATGTCCCTTCATATACATACTATTCTATAACATACATGTAGCTCTTTGCTCCTGTGTCCTCAGTGCATCTGGACCAAGTAGTCTTGCTCTTCCTGGGGAAAATCATGCAAGTATCTTCCTTTTTTGAGTTGTGAGGATACCTGAGCAGAACCTTCTTTTGTAATAAACTCAACTCAGTTTGGGCCGCATCTTTAGTGAGGAACAATAACAGAATGAGAACATCTCACCTAATTCTCACTTAAAATGAATTTGGCAAGCATATCTCAGTTACAGTCTTGTGTAACAAAGAAACAGAGTGTGGAGGCATCATTGAAATATTGCTGATTCCTTATTTTAGCTTCAAGGCCCTGGGTAAGGTATTTCAGTATTTTTGAAGTGTCCAACACACAGGAACTTGGATTTGAATATGACAATAAGATCCCTGATGGTATATGAGTAGATTCTTGACACTGGGAAAGCAGAGGGTGGCTCATTTACTGGGCCAGAAGTCAGTCCTACAGGTCACACCTTTGAAGAAAATCCTCTGCTCTAGTCTCTCTTCTCCCATCAACTGGATGAAAACCTTTAAAACTCTGAGTGCCAAGAAATAGAGAGAAAAGAGAGGAATCCTTTGTGGCTGTTGGCTATACTTAGTCCTAGTCATCTGTAGGATGTATTTTTATCCAAAATGGCATCAGGCAAGGTCCAGCTTAGAATGACCATATTCTGTGTGGTAAGGATCAGTTATAGAAATCCAGTCTCTTATGTTTTCATCACTACAGTGGAGGAGTAATAGGTTTATAATGTTTTGACTCTTGACATTGTTCATATTCAGATTATGGAATATCCCTATGACTTATTTTGCAATTATTTTTTCTGAAACCTCCCTGTTCAAAAGCAGGTTGCTGTGCCAGGAAACATCAGTGTTGGTGTCCCAGAAGGTTTGTGATTATGTGTGCTTCTTATGGGAGGAGCTCTGATTCATTACTTGCCACCAACCTGGAGCAATTTTTCATCTGACTTCTGGGTTCTATTGGTTTCCCACACAATGGGCAAACTCATTTTTATTTTAGCTCCAGGGTGTCTGTGAAGGTTTGGTTGGGGTTAATTAGGAACAATATATTAACTTCAGCATTCAGAATTGGAGTACTTTGCTAGGTGTCATGTGCCTGCCAAGGTTCATTCTTTTTCTGTCAGAACAGTCTTTTAGCCAATTGTTTTGTTAAAGGATGAGATTGGAAGGCAGTAGACTGGCTTGTGGTGCAAATGCTCAGTCCTGAAGAAGCCAATCAGGGCGCAAGCAACTACTTGCTTTCTACAGACTATCACAGTTTAAGCAGGGTTTGAACCAGCACTGTTACTCAGAAGGGCTTTTATGTCATGGGCAGATTCTGCTCTTTCTTTTACTGAAGAAACTGAGGTCTTCAGCCTGTGGCAGTTATTGTTCTCACAGATGTTAGCATCCGTCTTGTAGCGATGTCTTTCTGGGATTTTATTTCATTTTACTACAAGTCTTTGCGATTCTGTGGGTTGTTTTTGTTTTGTTTGGGGTTTTGTTGATTTTTTTTTCTTTAATTGCAGGATAATTACATTTGTGTCTGCAAAGGGCAAAGCTGAACTTAACTGTCTATTGCATTTGGTCTTAAGCAGCAAAGGCAGTGCTTCCATGAACACCTTTGGCACAGCATTAGTTGCCAATCCTGAGACCATTGGGTAGAGAGACCACACTCCTCCTCTACTTCTGTGTGTCCCTGCAAGGGGTAGGCACACTGTAGTCCTTAATGCATATGTTTTCCTTCTTAGTTTATATTAGGATCTATAACATGAATCACAACACAGTCCTGGTGCCTGTATTATACTCCTACTGCACACACCTACAGCTGTCTCACCACAAACCAGCTCACAAATTACAGCCTCTCTCTGCTACTCTCTGATACTGATCCTGGTATTAGAATGCTGACTTATTAGGAGACTCTTCTCTCTAATCCACTAAGAGCAACCACACTAATAAGTGCATTGCCTTAGGTCTGACTGAACACATTCAGTTCTTCTACTGAATTCAGGGAGGGCAGAAGTAGGTTTAAGGTTGATAAGAAGTTAATTTCCTTGGGAAAAAATTAACAATGAAAGATTTTTCTTCTTTTAATTAAATAATGGGTCTTAGGGAAGGACTGTTAAATCATGCTGTTTGTCTTGTTTATGTATTGTCACTTCTCTTGATATTTCCCCAAAGACTTGCTATTTGGGGAGAAAAACATGTTCAGTCCGCCATCACTGTCTTCCTGTGTGGTAAGGGAAAACAGACATATTGTGTCATCAAAAATAGCATTGCCTGACAGCCTCTAAAAATATACATCACACATCACTAGCTATTTTAAATATCTGGCTAAAGGAAGAAAACCTCTCCAGCACATCTCAGTTATGAAGTATTGACACATTATCATTTTACATTAAAAAACCAGAACCTCATTAGCAGAAACTTGTAATGAAGTTACTAAGCATTTTTAGCCATTTTGAACTATAGAATAGGAAGATACATTAGACTACTTAGATACTCTGAGGAGGTAGATTTGGGAAATGCCCACAGAGAAATGCTGTGAATCAATACACTAGGTACTCACTCCATCCCCTAGAGAATATTGCCCAGTTATTATATAAGCTCAAAGCCTCCATTAATGACTCAAGATCAGACTGTAACATTAAGCAAAAATCAGTGCTGAAGAGAAACCATACAAATCATGGGTTACAATTCTGGGCCCCAGCATCATCCTGAAGTGCTCTCCTCCAGTCCAGGAAAGTTATTTAGCATTTGCACAGAAATGAATTGTGAAAATCATGCCAGCTCTTGAGGGCAGATTTTGCTTTCTTCAAACTTATCTGGATTATGGAGTTAGTAGAAGTGCAGCATCTACAGATATTTCAGCAGGCAGGATAGCAGTAGGGAACAGAATATTCCTTTTCCTTTCTCTGTTCACTCTTCAGAGAATCTGACCAAGTTGTGAAGTATGAAAATGTGCTGCACCTTTTCATCAACCACACTAATATCATTTCCATCTCAGACAGCACAGGACTATCTGCAGGTCACAGTACTATTATTGGGGGCAACGCCTCAATTACTATATTTTGTTCAACAAGAAGACCCAGAGTGCACTTTAGTCCTGGAAAGGGATCAATTTAAGCACTTCTGTGCAAGTAAAAATGTTTCCTTTTGAAAAATCTTAAATTTACTGCATTCATTCTTTGCCTATCCTTACTTTGCAAGCGATTTTTTCTAATTTTTGCTCTGATAGGGTGGTGATGAGGTCACCAGCAGTCTGACATTTGTTACAGGGCAGGGGCATATCCCTGTGGGCTCTGAGTTCAATTTTACCCACAGTTCTAGCGATGCTTAAAATGTCCCTCAGCGAGGATCTGACATCAGGGATCCTCTGAGGGTGTCCATCTTACCTGCATTGCTCAGAAGACTGAAACATGTTAACAGAAATGTGCCATGGAACAGGAAATTTAGAGCTTTCATTCTTCTGAACAGTTATTCTCCTTTAATATTAGTATTTTATCTGTATATTGCCTGCTTTTTCTTCAGTTAAAAAAAAAATATCCTGTTGACACCATGTTTACCAGCAGACACATAATGTATGAGGAGTGATTTCTGGTGATCTTGCAACTGCATAGTAGGAAGGGTAGAAGTTCTTAAGAGCTCATAACAATAAATTTCTTTTCTGTAGTCACTGTAGTCTCCAAAACCCAGGTAAGACCTGCACTGTGAATTGGGAAGTTCTGCTATTACTGGTGATGCTTTTGACTTGCTGTGAGACCTTGAATAAAAGACAATTCCTCTATGTTGCCTTAGTTTACCTTCCCAGACACTTTTTGTCTGTGTCTCTGAAACTTTTGGAATGCAGTCCTTTAAAATAAGAAAAAAAGTAGGTTAAAAAAGAAAAGCTTTGCACGTAACATCTTTGCATTTGCAAGTAATGACATGATGTTGTTGCTTTTTTCCTCATCTTTGAAGTTAGTCTATGGAACAGAAATAAATAGAATTTACCCTGTATATATTAGAGAATATAGGGAAGCCCTCTGAGTTGCATAGCTCCATCCTGGAATTACAATAAGCATTTGTGGTGTTGCCATGCCAGTGAATATTGTCAGAGTTTAATGATCTGGTTGACATGAGATGATTTAAAACTGATGTTCCAAGTAACTTGATTACCCTCAATAATTTACTAATGAAAGAGCTCATTTTTCTTTGGGAATGGCTAAGAAAAGGAACTTCTTGTTTTAAAAAATGAAACTCCAAGGTAATAAAAACTTTGCATCATTGTAGAATTAAGAAAAGCATTGTCAGTTTGAGAGAAAACATATTCTCTGTGCTTATTCATCCTCCTCTCTGTTTCTGGGAAGTGAAAATTTTCTGTTGTGTCCTGATGAGTTTTGGAGAGCATGCAGCAGAGGTTTGCTGTCAGTGTGAAAAGGTTTAATAGTGAATAGTGAAAGAGCACAACCTAGCCATGCTTTACTGCTTTGTGTCTCTAGATTTGTTTTCTGGACAGACTCAAAAGTGTTGCTTTTGTGCCAGAGAGCTGATGTGAAAGGTTTTCTACTTGCTAACGGTATCTTACATTCCCTTTCTGCTTGCAGAACTGTGTGATGAGTTTACAGGAGGGTTAAGACCTCCTCAGCAGAATTGGTATGAATTATTCCTTTACAGTAGTACTGGAACACTGCTCTATGTGAACCCTCTGGATAAAGGTTGTAGTATCTCAGAATATCTGTTTCCCATAGAAGGAGAGACATAATGGTTGTGAGAAAGAGGATATGGACCATGAAGTGTTCTGCACACAGAGGTCACCATCCTGAGGTAGCTGTGCCGCTGCTGCTCACTTTCACCAGTAAGGCATGCCCTGGGAGAATAACAGTGTGCCATCAGGGCAGAGCTGTGGCTGTGACAATGCCAGGGTGTAAGTCCAGCCAGGAAGAGCAAGCAAGTCATTATCTAACGTCCTGTGAGGTGGTGGGAGACTTGTTACTTCACCAGAAATTTGTCTCTGAGTTGAGTCCTTGTATAGCAACATTTTTTAGGGTTAAAAAGAAGACATGAGGGTTTTCTGTTTAGATTTCTGTAGCTCTGAGAATGGGAATTGCTTTGTACACTCTGGTCTGAGTCTAATGAATAAGCAAATACTTTGGTTAGAGGTGAAAAAGAAATATTAAAATAAAGATATTTCAGAGTTATCTTGGGATCTATATTCCAGCTCCCATCTGCAAAGTGCATGTTTAAAATGTCTATGACAGGGTGGTAGATACCTCTCCATTCTGACAGCTACAGACAGACCATGGCTCATGGTCTCAGCTTTGTTCTTTATACTCTGTTGTGTGTTTTCTTACATTAATACTTGGCCATGTCTTTTTTTCTCAGGGAATGTTCTTCCAGATTCCATGTTAGAATATAAGTATCCTTTTTGCTTGCAGATGATGTGCCTATCCCTATGGAGAACGAGAAAGGCAATAAATGCATTATTTGGGCAACTGGCAGACTGTGAAGACAAAAGTCTGATACATTTTGAGCTCCTGAAGCATAATAGTGGTTTGTGTGATTTCTCAATGGTGAGCTGCTTTCATTTTCTTTCCTGTTGTTACCCTTATTTGAGAAATTATGACGCTTAAAGTATTACTGCCTAAAGTCCTTTAGAAATGCAGAGAATTGTCCAAGTGTTCCTGCTGAAAACTCAGACTGAAGGGAGTAAACTCTTCCCTTGCTATGCTGTAACTGGTAAATAAAATAAATACAGACCTGTCACCTTTCCAAGTGTTGGGGTTAAGGGTTGGTCATTGTCTGCCCCCAGATTTACACAGCAATTTCTTGTTGTCATGCTTCAGAAGTGAAGGAATTTCTGAAGCAACATACCTCAACAGAAAAGAATACTTCTGCTGAAAAAAATAATGTGTTCAGGTGACAGTGCATTTGGGTTATGAACTATTTGTGGATAATTAATTAGTCTTTCTCTAATAATAAATTTCTGCAACATCTAGGGAAAAAAAAAAAGAAGACTGTGGGTACCTTCTAACTGTTTTGCCATTTTCCAAAACATGCTTCTGGCAAGATATCAACAGGAATTAATAAACATTAATAAAACCTGAAAGCAACAGCTAAAAGTGTTTGATTCAGAGGTGGTAAGTACTTGCCTGCTGCCACCCTAACTGGGTGCTCTCCAAGCACGGGCAGGCTGCACAGAGCAGAGAGCCCACTCTGATGGAAAGCTGTGAGAGATGGCTTTGGCAGGGGGATGGAAGGCTCACCTTTCACAAGGAGCTGTGTAACTGATATAAAATGGCTTCTGTTAGCAGGCCAGCAGGCTGGAAGGAAGGCCAAAAAAGCATGTCTGGGAATGTGGCTGATGGGCAGTACACTGGAGATAAAAGACCCTGCAACTCCAGTCTCTTGGGATAAGTCACAGAAAAGAATGTAAAAGATGGATGGTCTGGGGAGAAGAGCTCCAGCACAGGTAGGAATGTGCTGCCTTCTGATTTCATACAGCTGAGCAGAGCCTGGGATCCCCTATGTAAACAGCTCATGTTAGTTGGAAAAATCCAGACTGAAATCCAGAGGGCTCTTGGAGCCAGGGCTGGACATGGTCAGCCAAAAGGGTGACTGCATCACAGATGCAACTGGTGTGGTGGATGTGCTCTTTCTCTCTCGTGGACAGAGGGCATGTTCCAGCTGAGGGGTAAATCCTGGATGAATCGGGACAGACAGTGTACTGGGCTGGAGAATATTTGCAATTGTAAAAACACCAAATGGTGGATCATATGATTCTGTAGTACCTTTGTCCTGTTGCCCTTGTCCTGTTGCCCTTGCAGTGAGGAAGTGTGGACTTTAGAGGGAGGACTTGGGAGGGATGCTGCTGCTGAGTAAGAAAGCAGCATGGACTCCAAGAGGGTGGCTTTGCACAACTGCACTTTAATACGGAAAAACTCTTTTATAGACTGTTCTGATACATTCCACTTGATTGGCTAATTAACAAAAACACTTTTCCCACAAACAATCCTTGAGAAGGACAGAAAGAGTAGGAAAACATCACCTGCAGGTTGCTTAAAATAACAAGTTATCATCGTTTCTCTACAACTCCCTAAAAAGTCTCACAAGTCTGCTGGGAGAAAACTAATCTCGTTTTCTTGCTCTCTGACCAGGCTGTCACATCCACAGAGAGAGGCCAGGGTGGAGTCAAGAATAAAAACTGTCCCAAACAGGAGCAGGAGAGGAGATGATGGCTGCAGTATCTTCATGCTGCTGTTATCCTGGCCACTTTTATTTCTTCCTGGTGACCCATATTTATTTCTGTCCATAGCTTGGGCAAATACTTCATTTACTAACTCCTCCTCGAAAAGAAAATCTCTAGTTCTCAACATTCATAAATAGTAGGATTTTAGATTTAGCCCTTCAGTATCAGTGTTACCAACTCCTCCAATGAGTCTCACATATAAAGATTATATCGTGGTTACGGTAAGCATGCAGAAATGCAGATACTCCCTAAAGGACAAGGACTTGAGAGTCCTTCCTTCCCAGGGCAGCAGGACAGGACCTCACAAGTAGGAGTCCATCCTGCCATCCCAGAAGTGAGGCAGCCCCAGCCCTGGGCATCAGGGATGGGATGGGATGGGATGGGATGGGATGGGATGGGATGGGATGGGATGGGATGGGATGGGATGGGATGGGATGGGATGGGATGGGATGGGATGGGATGGGATGGGATGGGATGGGATGGGATGTGAGCCCAACTCAGTGGGGCTCTTGGCCAGCCAGAGCTGTGGGATGGGAGAGTCCAGCTCTACTGCTTCACTGCTGGGGCAGGTTCTGATGGTCCTGGGCATGCTGGGCAGTGGTCACAGTGAGACAGAGACAGCCAAGGCTGGTGATACCCTCAGGGCCTGGCTGTTACAGACGGTGGCCTCCAAGAACCCAGAAAAACTTCAGCAGCTGACGTGAGCGTGTCTAGAGAATGGCATACGAGAAATAACAGGCTCATTCCTAGCTAATGATGACCCTTGAGGACAGCGTGTGGATAACAGATGATGCAGGATTCCCTCCAGTAAGCAAGTGCAAATCTTTGGACAGGAGCTGCTGAACCCACTTATTCATCACTGATGTGTTTGCTATGGGAAATAAACACTGTGCCTAGGTAGGAGTCAGTAAATAGAATCAATAGTGTTCAGTAGTTCCTGCTTGTTGTAAGCTACATTTTAATGGGAACCTTCCTGGAGAACACTTTTTTTTGGAACTAAGCCAATTTTCTGCTCAGGCACAGGAAAGTAATTATTTTTCTAATTGGCTTCCTCAGTACAGCAGATGCATATGAAAGATTGTTGATAAAATGATAAAATATGTCATTAATAATAATTTTGATCATCCTGAATCTTGTCTAGAAAGGAAAATGAACCCAAGCCTAAGGTTAGTGAAACAGAGCTAGAAGAGTTTATAGCAGGGGAGTGAGGAAAGAGACAAACAAAAAAGTGGAAGCCCAGATGACCTGCCAGAGGTAAAATTCATGAAGAGAGGCAGGACACACAAAGAGAAGATAAAAAGGGATCCTAGAAAGGATAAACCCATGAATTTCTGATTTTTTTCAGGATTCCTGCATAGAGGATCCGAACTGTTCTGAGGTAGAGGTGTGCACAAGCCCTGTCCCTTTGGTCACAAATTAGAACTTCAGCTAACATTTTTGATTTAAGCAAGGTGTTATATAGAAATCATTTTAGCAGATAGTTGAATGTCTTCACAGGTAGCAGTTCAGGTCAGTCAGGGTAAATTCTTGGAAATATTTTGTTAACTTGAAAAAAAAAAGTTGAAAAGGGACACAACAGGAGATAACTTGTTCTCATTAAAACTCAGGTATAAATCACAGTGCCCTTGAAGTTCTTCTCATTACCTTTAACCTCCATCTTCAGCAAATATGCAGAAAAATATCAGCTCAGCAGTGTTAGTCACAGTACAAAAGAAAACCTTTCTGTAGGAAATCTAAGGATTCCTCAACCCTTTTATTTATGACGCAAAACGGCTGAAACATTGAAATGTCACAGACCCCATTTATGGAAACCCTGTTATAGGCTGGAACAAACACATGCATGCACAGCAGCCTGAAGAAAGGAGGATGACAATCTTTCTTTTTCTGTTTAATACACTTGTGTGTGAACTAAAGCCAGTGAGGATAAAAGTCAGCACTTTGGGGAAAACCTTAAGCACCAGCATGTGAGAACTTTTCATGCTGAATCAGACCAATGCTTCATCTTGTTCTGACATCTTATCTTTGAAGAGGGCTACCAGTGCCTTGGTGGGCAGGTGATTAATGTAGAATAACCAGTGCATAGGCAGAATTTCTTCCTAATCTTATCAGAGAAGGTTTGGGATTTGCTGAGCTGTATGAAAAGTTGCACTCTTAAACAAGCAGACTTTAAAATAGTCATAAGTTCTAAAAAATGCAGTTACAAATATAGTGGGTGGGGTTTTTTCAAGTCCTTGTCCTGTAATGTGATTTGCTGTGACTGATCCCCATCGAATTCTGCATTGAATTCATCCTTTTAATCTGACAAGGCAGGAATCTCCTTGTAAGGATCACCTTATTCTGGTTTCACTCAGCATATTTTATTTTCTGTTTGTATTTCTGTGGCTCACACTTGTTAAAACACTTGTTCTGTTGCTGGGAGAACAGAAACAAGAGAGAGAATGGTCTGCATCCTGCTTCACATGTTAGTAGTTAAAATAACTGCAAATAACACATTTCAGGCATCCTTTTGTGTAAAATGTTTTTGGTGTATATTTTCATCACCCCTGAAGGCCTCTTCCACCCTTGTTACTGTGGTAATTATTTCTCTTAGCACTAGCCAGAGCAGCTGGCAGAATGGTTCAGGCCTCTCTGTTAACATCTGACACCTCCTCACACTGCCCTCGCTACAGCTCTTACTAATGAATTGTGGAAAATATGTTGTGTACACACACATTTTTTTGGTAATTCTCTGCCTCTCTTCTGAAAATCTGGGGCTTATCCCAAGCCAGCTTGCTGATATTGCCTGAAATGTTCACTGGGATCGTTATACACTTCAAAATGTAAAGTTTATCCTTTCCTTGAGTAAGGAACAGCTTCTTTATACTAAATACTTCCCTAGGCTCAAAACCCCTGGGTGATTTGAGAACATGTGGTTGTTCATAGAATTTTTGTACACCAGGTGATGATGAGGGAAGGTTATTATCAGAAGTTGTGGGTCTCCTGTTGGCTCTGACACTGCTTTTTTAACAAATTCTTTCACATTTTTAATCTGTGCCACTGTTTTCCCACTCACATCCACCTTCTCTAGGCATCTTCTTAGGCACAAGCTGCTTATTTTATTCATGTAAAGCCCCAACAAAGGAGGCTTCAGTTTCAGCTGGGTTCCCTGGCTACAGCAATTAATTTTACCAATTTCTGCTTTGCAGAAGTGGAGTTGGTGTCCAGGCTAGCTTCTGCAATAATAAAAATTGAACCTCAAGTTTAGCAGAATGAAATCTGATGTTATAAGAGAGATAAAATTAATTTTTCATTAGTCGTGAATTTCTCATATAATTCTTTCTAATGCATTTATCTATGAGCTCCTGAAGCTGCCCATTCAGCTGCTTCTTCATTGGAAATCTGCCTTCTCTTACCTGTTCCTGGACACCTGCAGTCCCTTTAAAAAGTGAGGAGCAAAGAGCTGAAACATGTGTAATAATAACACTTCAGATGACCAGACTAATGCCACTGCACAATACGGAAATGAAAACCAGACTGTGGCTGCTTCTGGGTCAGCTACTGAAAGGAGCAGGAAATCATGTCATTGTGACTAGTCTGGGAATGCTCCCTGCCAGCCAGCAGTGATTTTAGTTCTGATTTGCTAGTTGCAAGGGTTGAGGTTAAAATTATGTTCTTCTCTACATTTGTCCCCAGCTGCTTTGCAGGGAATCTCAAAGGCTTTCTAAATTTGACAATGAAAAAGAGAAAATACTGCAGGATATTTGTCCTTCTCTTCTGGTTGAAGGCAAATATTTCCCTGTTCAGAGTCCCATCCTTGTGGCCTGTCTTTGTTTGCCCTGGACATCACAACTGGTTTTCCATAGCAAGAAGATGGAAGCAATGGTTTCCATAATCATTACTGCTAAAAAGATGGCATTACTTAATTGCATGACTAGAAGACAGCTGCAGTAGAGGTCATTTTGGCCTAAAAAAAGCTGCTTTTGATGTTTAGAAAAAAAATACTAAGAGAGTGTAAGAACAGGTTAGATAAGTTAAGTTTATTTTTCTGTGGTGAAATACTAAAGAATCTTATAAATGAAACTGGAATTCATCATTAAGGTGCATTACGGTGTCCCTTTTTTTCTGTTAAAAGCTGTAAAGAGCAATTAGGAGTCTTTGCTTTGCATCAGAAGATATTGAAATTATGTTTTTCCTCTGTTTCTTCCTAAGAGGATACTGAGAGGATATGTGAAGAGGAATTTTCCATTGTGATGGTGAAAAGCTGATTTTTGCCTTCATATAGTATTACCCTATAAGAGAGAACAGGCTTGATGATGTCTTTAAATGGTGAAGATAGCAAGATATTTAAGGGCCCTAAATGTGGTAAATTCCCATTTGGTACAGTACCTCCTTATTCATATTCTCATAAAAGCCAATAAAATACACCATCTGTAGGATACAGGGAATAAGGAATATTAAATATCTTCTCTGATATCAGGGCTTTAAGTGTTGCCAGGAACCATGGTACCTAGCAAAAACCCACCTCTGACCTTGACAGTAGAGACTGTAAAATAGAGATTTTATTACTGAAACACAGATAGTCTCCTGCTGTGTGTGAAACTTCAGCACAAAAGGAGCTGGGTGTTTTTAAGCAAACCACTTGTAACAAAAGATGCTTTTTCTCTCTCAGACAATTGTTGAGAGAAAGCGACAGACTCTTACTGCTCAACAAGCTTTAGAGATTTTTATTCCAAGGCAAACAGCATGAGGCTGGTGTAATCAATTGCTATTTGACAGAGTGAGAGAAATGCATATGCTACACTGTAGCTAAAAACCTGTCCAGAAACAGCCAGAATGGCAAATGGCCAAACACATGTGGGCAACAGCATGGCCAAAGTGTAATTCTTACCCTTTATTAACTAATGGACCAAAAAAACAGGTGAAATTGAATCTTTGTTTCTAGGTGAGACTTTATGTTTCATTCAGAAAAAAATGTTATGATGGACCAATTATTTTCAACTTGGTTTAGGTAGGAACCTTTTCTCATTCTTAGCTCTGCTCTGGGGGCAGTGGAGGGGGCACAGAAAAAATATTATGGGCTGCCAAAACGCAGAAAAGGCTGGTTACAGGAAAATTATGTTAACATATCCTTGCAAAATTATCACTAAAGAATATTAGGTAAGTCCTACTATAATTTGTCCCATTTTCAAAATTGCTACAAGGAAAACTTTATTCAATAATGCAATACCATTTTAAAGCATTATATCTCCTCTAGATGCTGTGATCTGTCTTCATTTCCCCACAATATTTAGCCAGCTAGATTGCCTTTTTAACTGTCTTTTAAATTCCCACACATTGAGTCCAGACATGACCAACAAACAGCAAACAGCTTCCTTCTGCACACTATAAACTTATATCCTCCATCCCTTCCCACAATGTGGAAGTTTGGTTATGGCACCCTGACCAATGCCAGTTTACAGTGGCAGCATCATACTTGTTGGGCAGGCCTTGCACCACCACACCATTGGCCAGCGAAAGACTATTTTGGCTGCCTGTATTGAGCTTGAAGATCCATGTAGGGGTAAATGGAGCTGAAATTGTGATCCTGTTGTGACAGGGAGGAACAGCCTCCCCTAAACACTTGTCTGATGACATGAAGACTCATGAAATATGGGAGGTGTGACACAGTTAAGCAAGTCCTTAATATTGACTATCTATGAAATGCAGTAGCTGTTGCTGAACATGTTTTGACTATAATTACAGAGTCTATAGAGAAGCTACAGGTCCCCTTTAGTACTGGACTCCTTTCTTTCAGGCAGGACTTTGTCTGAACACAGCTACGAATCCTGCAAGTTGTGCCAAGTGAATGGCTGGCTGCTTACTCTGATTTCTGCTGAGCTTTGTGGTTCTTCAAAAATTAACCAGCAAGTAAAGCCAGAAACAGACAAGTACTGAAATCAGTAGGACTGTACACCTAAACCCCACAGGTGGAAACACAACTGCCATAAAGCTCCACATTATATTTTATTTACAGTTGCATTGCATTGCTACAGGATGCTCTCTGGCATCTCTGCTGGCCACTGTCACCAGCCATGAGAAGTCCCTGTGACTTTTCTGGAGAGGATAAGGGAGGATTCAATTTTCCTTTTTGAAGTTTTGGACAGTGATAATTGTTTTTATTTGGAGGTAGGGTTATTTTTACTATTTTCCCTGTTGATCAATTTGATATCACTAAGCAGGGCTGTGAGATTGCACAAAAGGGATGAATATATCAGGGAAGGGAAATAGTACCACCTATGGTAAAATGGCATGAAGTTCCCCTAGCAAGATGGGTAGGTAAAGGTGAGGTGATTCTGTGTGCCTCAGAATCTTCAACCTTATCACTTTCTTTGATTATTTTCCTTTTAAGCAAATTTTCTTCAAGAAGGGAATCTTTTAGAGAAACAAAGATATCTTTGTCTTTTTCACATTCTTTCACTTGGTGTCAATTCCCAGAGATGTCAAATAGCTTAGCAGGTGGCACTGGAAATAATACGGTCTTGAAAAGTTGCTGGAATCAATTTCTGCATCAGTTATTGCTTATAATTGTCTTGCTTGGGATATCTCTTGTTTCATGGAAGATGCTGGGCACTACTCAGGCTCCCCACAGTCATGCCATGGCATGAGTGACCCAGCAGTGGCAGGCAGCAAGAGATTGTACCACTCAGCTTTCTTTTGCTACAAAGCACAGCCCTGCCTTCAGGCTAATGTGTACTGTGTCTTGTTGCACTACTCAATGCCACATCCTCGTGTCAGCGATGGTGCCAGCTCTATTGCTCTTCAGTGCCACAAAGCTGTGCCAAGGACCACTGGGCGATCATGGATTGAAGCCAAAAGAGTCCGGTGTGAGGGTTCGGATAGTGCCACATATCACACAACTGCCTGAATGATTTCTCAGACTTTTGGGATACAAAGTTATAGCTGTAGTCCAAGTAGATTTTGTTATTGTGGGTTTGGGTTTTTTAATATATAATTCCTGTGTCTTTCTCATTTCCTCTAATATGTTTAGTAGCTCTGGATCCTCTAAAGGCAACAATATGCTGGCAGAGGCTCTTGGGAACTGTTGGTTAAAATTCTGCTGCCAACACGATGAGCGTTTTAGGATAATTTCCTGGACTGGGAGATCAGCCCATCTCTGAATATGATCAAAGCTGCCAATGTGTATCTATTGTGCCTATCTATGACACACATAAGGACCACATACAAATCTAAAAATAGCATCACTGCTGACAAGAAAAAAACCCCCACTCATTCTCTGTGATGGCTATTGTACACACAGACTCATAACTCTAAATCTCATGAGAACAAATCTTGCTTTTTTTCAATAGGAACTTTGTAAAAAATAAATTAATGGAAGGAAATGGTAAACTGGAATTGATCCTCTATCAGTACTAATCAGAAATGATTTTTAGGGCAACCTATGGGATTTCTTTTCTTGGAAATACTCTGAAAGAACCCAGTTTTTCAGACGGCAGATGATTTGAACTTCAGACTTCTTTCACATACCTAAACTTTAATAACCAAAATGGTCCCACCTCATCAGTTGTTGTAGAGATCAAGTATTCAGTCTCTAATGAAATTAATCCAGGTCTTTTGCAAGCAACAGTGTCAATGAAGTTCCTAAGCAAAATCACATTTTCTGGCAAGAAAGTCAGATGTAAATGTCAGGTGAGCAGATCAATGCTTGCAGCAACAAACACCAACTTAGTCATCTAAAATGTTTTCAAAGCAGAGAAAGGAAAAAAAAGAAACAAAAAAGAAAGAAACATTTCTGATCTGTTTTTGAAGGTCATGCTTTCCTCCTTTTACAACTGATGGTGGCTGCTGGGCACAAGTTGACTAAGGTTTGCTGTCATTATGGTTTCAGGCAGTGCAATTTAGTCATATGGGCAACTGAGCAGTACAAGGCATGATCACATTCTGAAAAAATTATACTGATGATTCTGAGCACAAGATACTCTGCAGGTAAGGCAGTCATTTCCTCTGTAGTCAGACCCATAGAACTTGAATGTTTCAAAAATATATATTGGCTTGGGAGTATACACTGACTTGTCTCAGCATGATAAGGTCTTTCCTGATCCATATAGGTACTAGAAACAAGCATGACAATTGTAACACAACAGTTTAAAAACACTGAACAATGCTGCTCTGGTTGCATCTGTAGCTTTTGTTATCCTGGCTACACTTAACCCTTCTGTGCACTGTTGGGTGACTGAGGTGATTAATTTGTGTTCATCAATTTGGTTTTTTTCAGTTTTTTTTTTTTTTCAGTTTTTATTGTGTTCAGTAAGCTGACTCCTTGAGGCTTACATTAAGAAATGTGAAAGCACTTTTGGTGGTGATAAAGTTCCCATTTTGCTGAAGCTGTAGAAGCTGTGAGTTTAAACCATGCATGTGCATCCTCCTCTTGCGATAACTGTAATCTGTACAGAGCTGGGCTGCAAGGTTTAATAAAGGTTTCTTTGTCAGAATGAAAAGGGCTGATGGAGCGATGTTAATTCTTACTACTTTAAATCATCCTTTAAATTTAAAGATCTGGTGATTTATGCGAACTTCTTAGCAGCACTCGTACTGTAATCATACTGGCAGTTGGCAAGTAGGAAGTAATATCATCCCTCTCCTCTTTCCTCGGCACATCTTGGTCCACTGAAGACATTCTGATGCCACCCACAGGAGGACTCGGGTACTTTCAGCAGTTCTGTCCTAATTTACAGCAGCTCTCTGCCCTTTTAAGGGTGATTTAGCAAAACAAGCTGGTAATATTAGCAAGCAGAGGGGACGCCGAGGCATGTAGCTGTGTGGGCACATAACTACAGGGTGATATTCAAAGCCCTTATTTGATCTGTGCCTCAGAATGAGAAGTATTATTTTAGTGCTGGAGTGTAAGATAGAGAACAGAAAGCTCCCTCTTCGTGTTCATCTGGACTCAGGCAAACACAGATGGAGGTTAGACCCTGCTCCTTCCTTCTCACAGCCCCCTACCGCAGGTTACCCCAGGGGTAGGCTCCAGCCTACAGCTAGACCACAAATCTGTTCTGTGAGAGTCCTGCCAAAGCCACAGATGCGTGAGGTCTCCCTTATTCCTGTCGGGCATACTGTGTTTCTGGCTGTTTTCTAGAGAGCTGAGCACAACATCCAGCATCCTGGTGTGCAAGAGGCTGTGTCCCACTGGCAGGAGGCAGTGCCAGGGTGCTGTCACAGCTCCCAGCCATGACACAGCACGCAGAGCCTGGGAGCCCTGCAGCCTCGCCCAGCAGCTATTCTGGGACAGCACAGCCTGCCTTTGTATTAATTCACAGATTTTCCCTGGAGGCTTCACCTATGCAGATCTGTGCAATACGGTCCTGCTGCTATTAAGCTAAAGACTTGTGAGATCCAAGTAAAATTAAAGGAAATCTTGGCTTCCTGGAGAGCTTGATTACCTTTATGGTTATGCTATTAAGTACTGGTACATAAGGAAAAAATAAATCACAGTTTTACAAAACAGTAACAGAGAAGAGATAAGCAGAAAAGACAAGGGAAATCATAATGTTTATTATATTTAAATTAGTTTAGATGTATAGTTCTCACTGTACCGTAAAAGGAATATAAGTTTATTTCTGTGAGTTCATAAATAGAATGACTTTTTTATTTTAATGCTGGGAACAAAATACTGGTCAGCAGGATTTTTTGCATAATATCCTCAGTAAAATGCTGCTTTTTGTTGCACTTTATCAGCAATGTGAAAAAAGATCAGGTTTACTGTGTATTGTTTTAACATTTGCACCAGTATCATGTTGAAGTCTCTAATTAGAGAGTCATGGTATTTTGATGGAGGACTTAAGCTATATCCCAAGAGGTGTCTCAAAATTTTTAATTTGGAAGGCTTGTGATGCGTGTTCCTGGTTTGGGCTAGCAAATGTGTTTGCCTGCCTGTTCTGTGTTTCACACTTCACAGTGTCAGGAGCAGTAGTCCAGGGTTTGCCAGCTCAGCAAAACCTGTCATCAAATTCACAGCACACACTGACTTGCTTCTGTCTCTCACTCCTGTCCTGAAAAATTCGCATCCCTGGAGATACCTTATTTTCAAAATATTTTATGTTTTTATCTTTATGCCTGTATGGAGGAGAATGGGGTGAAAGTGCACCATCTACCTCTTAGTGGATATGCTTTGGGAGCTCTGTCACTGTGAAATCATTGTGCCTCAGATAGGTCTTCATCGGATTCTTGTGAGGTAGGGAGGGGGATTTGATAATAGAAATGGGGAGCTACGGCACAAAGATGCCATATTCTGCAAATTCTTGGGCACTTGTTTAACTGACAAGTATGAATCCAATTCCCTGTGTAATCTGAGGATTTCTGGGAAGCCAGCCAAACTTTTAACAAGAGCTCACTTTGGCATCACCACAGTTGCTCGGTAGATCAAGAACTGAGTGGCTGCCATGGGTGGGCAAAGTCAATCAGTGAATCCTGATATCCCAAGTCCTTGTGCTGTGTTTTAACTGTAAGAACTCTCTTTTTCCTTAGTTGGGGCCATCCTATCCCTTCTCCCCGTTAGGACATTTAGGGAGGCACTGCAGAGTCAACAAGAGCCCTGATGCCAGGAGAAGCAATGGTCCCACAGCAGCCATCCAAGCTTGTTTCATTCTTTCAGGCTGACCCTGCTGCTTCCTTACCTTCTGGGCCCCGATGCATTTTCAATTCTGTGAAACTGAGAATTCTGCCGGCATGTGGATGTTACGCCCGAACTTACCACAATGTTTAACTCACTGGAACCACTGGTTGGACTTAATTACTGGCGGCCCCTCAGCAGTACAAGCAAACTGCATCGGGTGTGCTGAAGGGGCTCTCCGCAGGGAGGGCAGACAGGGCAGAGAGGGCAGAGCGTGCCCAGCGCCCGTCGGTGTCCGCTGCTCCCTCAGGGAGGGCAGAGAGGGAGCCCCGGAGGGTGCCCAGCTCCTGTGCCCGCCGCTCCCCGCAGGGAGGTCAGAGAGGGCAGAGAGGCGCAGGGGAGCCCCGGAGAGTGCCCGGCACCCGTCGGTGCCCGCCGCTCCCCGCAGGGGGCGCTGCCGGGTTCGGCGCCTCCGGCGCGGCCGGGCCCGGGGCGGCTCCGCGCGGGGGCAGCGCCGGGCGCGTCCCGCCCTCCCGCCTCCTCCCCGCGTCCCCTCCCCTCGGCCGCGCTGGTGGAGCCGCCGGGCTCCCTCGCTCCTCTTCACATGGGGCTTGCCCTGCCGGCGGGACGGCGCTCCTGCTCTCCCGCCGACCGCTGACAGGGACCCGGCGCGGGAGAAGGGGGCTCGTCGCTGCTGCCGCCGGCGGGCAGGTAGGAGCGGGCGGGCGGCGCACCTGAGGGGACTCGGGGAACGGGCGGCGGGACGGGCGCGCCGGGCTCTGTCGCCCCGGCCGGCGGTGCGGGAACGGAGGGAGCGCACGTGGAGGGAGCGCCTCGCATCCCTCCCGCCTCCCTCCGACCCTCGGTGCCGCCGCTCCGGCAGGGTCTTCCCTGCGCGGTTTCGGGATGCTCGGGGAATCCCCGCCGGTCACTTGCGGGCTCATCGCGGGCGGATTCTCTTCCCGGCTGCCGCGGGGAGCGGCGCAACTTCAGGGAGGAACCCGGGCGGGGACGCTGGTCTTCCCCGTTCGCCCGAAGGGGATGGTGTTTGATTAAAGAGCCGCGGATCTCCCTCTGTCTGTTCCATCTTTTGCCTGTCAGGAGAACAGGTCCGTTATTTGTGAAATGATTCTATGTCAGTTTCAGGTGTTGTTACTTTTTTTCCTGTACCCTACCAAACACAGTTGGTAGATTAAAACACAGGACGAATTCCTTATGCCGATAAAGTGAGCGCTATGGGTTTGCCGAGTTCATATACTCTGATGTTCTCATAGCTCAAAATAAACCTTTTCATTAAAAAGGAGAAAACCGGAATCAGTTCTCAGAGCTTTTGATTGATTAGAGCTCCCTCGTGGAAATCAGCGGGGAGTTTTGCCTGATTAAGAGCTGTAAAATTGTCCTGAGGTTTGTTACACAACTGGCTGTAGTTGTGCAGTACGGGCTCAGTTAGGTAACTTTGCAACTGGATCTCATTTTCACCGGTCCAGCTGAAGTACTTTCAAGTCAAATTCTTTTCATTTCTCTGCGTTAAGCCCTCTCCGCTTGACGTGTACAAGGTAGGGGGAGGACTCTTTTTACCTGCCTTAAAGAAGAGTAAACGTGTTGGGTAAACAGGGAAGCTGGTGACATCCTTTGGAGAGACAGCAATTGCAGTTTAGAAATTCTCCATGTGTTTTGCTGGCAGTGCCAGGTTAACTCTTTCCTCCTGAACGTGTTTTATTTTGCTTGTGTTGCAGTTGAGCCTCAGATGCTCTATTTAATAAGCAGGGACTCAGCTGTAGCAGAAGGTGTAGAGACACGCATGTAATCATAGTCCCTCCAGCAAAGAGCATGCTTTCTGGTGTGATTATGCACAAATGTTGCAGAAAACAGAGCATTGCTCCCAGAATAGCTTGGAGGTTTCAATTTCCACACATGTGAGCTGACTATTCAGTTACTGCTGTTCTGTTTTTTTCTATGCTGCCGAAATACCTGACAGTAAGCAGTTTACAGAATCCAGTCACTTGGTTGTGGAACTTTTCTTCTTGCTGCAGCTGCAAGAGTTTATGTGAAATTGCTTTTTTTTAAGGCAGGAAAGTAGGTAGCATAAAATGGAAACTTTCTTGCCTTTCAAGTAGCAGCGACATAGGACCAAACTTGGGGAGGGTGGAACAAACAAAACCCAACATTTTTCTTTGGGTTTGTAACTACTTTCAGATGAGAAAAACTCCTTTGGGATGGTGCTTCTCAAGTTTGTTCTTGGTTCCTTGAAATTTCAGGTGGTGTAGGTCTGATTGATCTAGCTATTCAAATGAGGAAAGGTATTGTATTGTGGTCTGTGGAGTTCAAATGCATGTTACTGGAAAGCTTCAAATAGCCTTGAAATAGTCTCTAGGGGAGCAGGTGTATTTGCTATGTTTGGGACCATTGCAATTCCATTTAAACAAATAGGGAGTGTTTCTGAAACAGGGCATAACTCTGTTGGCTTTGGTTTTCAGTACTGGTGTTCCCAAACTGAGACCACAATCCAGTATGAATCCTTTGCATGTAAATTCAGTATCTCCAGATACATGTGTTGGTATTGCTATCCTCATTGGAGGTTGGATACCTAATGTCTTTAAGGATAAGTCTATGGAAAAAACTCAGGGGTGAGATGAACAGCTTTCCAGAGCTAGAGCGATGGAAAACAAATTGTGTATCACTGAAGTTAAAAGCATTCAAGAAAGCTGTTAATAACATTCAAAAGGAGATCCTTAATATGCATGTGAAGAGCATTATCAGTTTGTGGAGCTCAGTAGCCAGCTGAGCTATCATGCTTAACTGTCCATCTTCTAATCCTTGGGTAGAGATTTTTCTAAACCAGGCTGCTTAAATGTACCCCAGTTTGAAACATTGAAATAAGGTGAATTATGGTGAACTAATTCAGCTCAAGAGATTGGATATTTGCAACTTGAGCAGAAAAACTGTCTTCTTAACAGTGTGCCAAAGCCTGGAGATCTCCCTGTGCAGAGAATCTAATGGGATGCACATTGTGGTGTTCCGTGTTCAGTGCTACTTTAAAGGAGACTTTTCTATGGCAGCTATCACTTATATATCACAATTGTTGATTTGCCTTCACAAGGTGGGCTAAAAAGTGCTGTGGGTATGTAGAGATTAAGTGCCTTGCTGAGTTTGAAAGAGCAAAACATTGAGGCCAGATTGAAAAAGGTCTAGACTGGCAGTTCGATCTGGCTTGTCTGCCTTGTTTGCTATAGATTGTTTGAGCAGCTCTTTCTAGGTATTGCATTCAATGGTTGGCTGACAACATTCAAAGTCTGATTTGTTTTTCTATTACATTCCTTTCTATCTCTTTGCATGCACATGGTATCTGGTAGTTTATCATGCTGTCATAGCTTCCCTTTTCCTGGGTTTATTATTTTGTTGGTTTAAAATCCTCTATTAGACTCCATGCAAAAACAAGGCTCTGTTAATGGATGGTTGGAGTGGTGAAATTTGAATGTGAGATAGCCAGTGGTCAGCATTATGGTTCTTGTGCAACCATCAGTCAGCAACACTTGGCATAAATACCCAATCTAAAATTTAATATCATCCGCTGTAGGGAATCCCATTGGAGAGGTGACTTTAGGTAAGCAGGAGGTTCTGACTGGAGGATAAAGGATACATGCCTACGAAGAGCTGTGCCAAGGCTGATGTGAAAATGGTAACTTGGGGTTGAAGCATTTGTGACTCAAAAGTGTAAGTCCATTTTTGCTCCTAAAAACTGCAGTGTAAAACTTTAAGGTGCCTAAGTATTTTCAGTCTTTTTGCAAGATGCCTGACAGCAAAACCTGCAGAGTAGCCTGGTCTGAGGAGTTCTGCTTTTGTCTGCCCTTGGAACTGAAGTGTTCTTTGCTGGTGCAGTTGCCAAGATGCTAGTTGTTGGTAGAGAGAGGTTTTTATTCAGTTTATATTCACATTTCAGTCGCTAAAGACCCTCATGTTGTCTCCCATTCATCAGCCAACTGTAGTTGCTGTCTTTAAGCAAATGAAGTTGTGATAATTTGCTCCTGCTTGCCCTTTTATGCTGCAAATGCTACACAGCTGTGAAGTTGCCATCTAGCTTTGACTCAGGATGCATTCTTCTTCCAAGTGGTGTGCAGTCCTCAAACAGCCTGGATTCTCAGAGAAAGGTAGGTCTGAGAGTGGCATTTGTGACCTAGAAAAAAGCTACACAGAGAAAAGGGGAGCTACATGCATGCTTGAAAATTAGCACCTGCCCAAGTGTTTTGGTGAATAAGCTGGAATGCTTTGCTGAATCACAGCTGTGAGGGTGCAGAAATACTAAACCTCTAGCGTTTGCTGTGGCAGAGTGCAGGGCTTGGAGTGAATTTCAGGGCAGGTGCTTGGATACCATCCGGACAGCAAAAATTTACCAGGAGTGGGGCTGTACCTTCTACAGACAGGAATGGAAATGTTACATTGCAAGGCACTTTACTGGGAAATTTTACTAGTACTTTTCCCTTTCTCTCTGATACTCAAACGCCGAGTGAAAACAGATGCAGTAAAAACCCAATTCCCACTGATTTCCTTAAGAAAATGATTATGTGAAGGGTGTGCCTAAGCGAACTGCTTTGGCAGCTCCACCTGCAGCCTGCAGAAGCGGTGGGATTTGCCCAGTAATGACGTTTCTGTGTCAGTCCCTGTTAACTGATTCCATACGCGGGACCAGCGCTAAGTGTGGAACTCCCGGTACCGACCCGGTGTTGGTCCCATTAACCCATCGGCGACCTCCGCGGGCGGCGGTGACGCTGCGGGCATCCCCCGGGAGCGGGGCCGGGGCTCCGGGAGCGGCGCCGGGCGCTCCCGGCGCTCCCATCCCGGCGGGCGGGCCGGAGCCACCGGGGGGCGCCCGAGGACCGGCGGAGCTCGCGGGGATCCCGGCGCGTCCCGAGGCACCCGGGATGCCGGAGGGTGCGCGGGGCGGGACGCGCATCCCGGGACACCCGGGATACTGGAGGGTGTGCGGGGCGGGACGCGCATCCCGAGCCACTTGTTCCGCTCCTCCGGTGAGGGGCATCCTCTCCGCGGGATGCGCATCCCGAGCCGCTTGTTCCGCTCCCCTGTTGCCGCACATCCTGCGCTGCCTCCCGTTCGCAGCGATCGCCTGCTTTACCTGGGTCACACACTGTGGTGTCCTGTGACATCAAAGCCCTTTCTTTCCTTGTGAGCCTCGTTATGTATAGGAGCTGGTCTGGGCAGAAGGAGATTCCTCTCCTAACTTAGCTCGCTGCCTTCCCCCCCGCCCTATTGCTTCCACTAACCTTTCCTGCTTTGCCAGCCCAGGCTCTCCAAAGCTGGAAGTGAAATCTCTGCCAGCTTCTTTGGTAGCTTGACTGAAGGCAGTGCAGGAAGCACCTCGGGATGGGGCACTAGGAGGATTCTTGGCTAGACCAACCTTTTATGGCTAAAGCAGTGATTCCCGTCGGTGTGACTTTGATTTCTTATTTCTTGTCAATATTATGTGATTGACACAGGGAGAATATAAATAACCCAAATAACCCAAGGCGTTATTTGCTAGTGACTGCAAAGTGGCTCAGCAAAGCCTGAAGTCAGTGGCTGTTACAGAGTTGGAGTAGTACAGAGCAAGATTCCCTTTAGCTGAAGAAGAGACAAATGGAAAGCATGTGAGCCCCAAGTAAGAAAAGTCTGTGTAAAAGACTGAGCTGGGGAGCTGCTAGGGCAATGAATCCATGATTTTCTAATCTACTGCCTTCCGTAATTCCCTCCTGTGAATTGGTCACTAAAAGTTACTCGGATTGTCAGTCATCAAGCAGCAAGGTAGACATTCGCTGTGCACCTGGAGAGGGCAAGGCACCCTTCTCACAGGTGGAAAAAACCAATAATCTGCCTGTGGGTTGCAGCTCAGACAGGGGCAGTCCCAGAATTAATTTCTGACTCTTTTTTAACTGTTTACTTGAGAAAATTTCTCCTTCTGCATTATGTTGTCCAGAGCCTTCTGGCAAGATTGCTGTCTTTAGTAATGCTTGCCACTCTGGCTCAGCATAATGTGAAGGACTGGGATTGCTAATGTTAGTTGCCATCTAGAAGAACTCTGCCAAAATCAACTGAGTATCGTGAAAAATGCAGAACTGGCTTGTTGAATTAAAAATATCTTGTACAATATCTGCAGTAAGGTAATAAGTGTATCATTATGTGAGGACTGTGACTGGCACTTTGAAGTCATTGCCAGTAAAATCCTCAGAAATGTGGACAAATGAATAACATGCAGCTAACAGTGTGCTAAGTAATGTAGACAGCTGTTTCTTATTAGGTTTTGCACTAATTGCTGCTGCTGTTACCATTGCATTTGTGAGTTGATAGAGTTTCACATCATTTGTATACTCCTGGTGCAAATGGTGCCCTTGGTACAACATGTGTTGATAAAAGCAGATGCTTTTACTTGGCTTTTAATTTGTGGTGCAAGTTTTATGGGATCATTAGAGTTCACTGAAAAAGATAGAAAATGACTTGGGGATCTTGCCAGACATTGGGCCAGGCAGGCTCATCTTTGTATAGTGATCAAAGAAAGGAGGAAGAAAAGAAAATCTGTAAAAATCCATGAAATGATTTATTTGGAATAAGTGTGTAGATGAAGGAGAAGAGTGAGGGAAGGGAAGATAGAAAATTGGAGCAGCCTGCCTGTCAGAATGTTTTAAGTAGGGTCCAGTTCTCCGTGAGGGATTGCAGGCAGCTTGTAACTGCTTGGGGATGTTCTTTTTAAACTCACAGAAAGCTTTCAGTTTTAAGCTTTCAGTAAAGATCTGGGCTGAGGCCAGCTTTACTTGTGTGGAGAAGACTGAAAAAAAATGCTGTACTAAAGCTTAATTAAAAATTTTTTGTGTGTGTGATTTTGGAGATGTACAAAATACAATGTCAGCTCTTTATGTTGGGGATGGCAGTATATGCTGGAGGTGGCCACAGTGAAGTTAAGAAAGATCAAGCAGAAACCTTTAAGGCATCTGTAATTTTCTCTGAATTTAGGAAAAGTTCATTTGGCCTTTCATCTAAGTTAAGTGGCACCTGACTATCTGTAATTTTGATTTTGCTTCTCTTTGTGACATAAGCAGTCATGCTAACTTCGCTATGGATTCCAGATAAATATTGCTGTTAGTTTTGGTTTTATATCTTAAAGGATCATATGCAGCTTCTAGAGAAAATGACAGTATCAATCTTTCCTTTTCCTATCCATCAAAATCTTGTCTTCTGTAAGAAAAAAAAAATTGGGTTAGGACTGCAGAGTAGTCAGAAATGAAGAAATTGGTGAACTGTTAGAAAGTCACTTTTTAGTCACAAGATCAGATACTCTGTGTCTCTATCAAGGACTGGGAGATGAGGCAGAAAAAATGTTCATTATATGCAGGTTGTAACTGCAGTTTGAAATGTCAGAAACAGTTTATAATTAGAAACAGGAGACTAAAACTTCATCTCTGAACATAGATTTGCGATAAACGGCTGATTTAAAATAAGGTATACACAAAAAAGCATAAAAATATTTCAACGTTTTTATGAGATTATCCCTTATATTGAATTAAATATTGTCTTGCTTCTGTAATTACTTTAGGTGCAAATAATGATATGAAAGTGACTGATTAAACAAGAAAGTATTTTTTGTGTGAGTTGAATTTTAATAGTCCTATTTATGAATTATGTTCCGCTGTGGACTTAAGGAAGAGATACTGTAATAAGCTGATGCAATGTTTCCCCATCAACTCAAAACAGTTTGCAATAAAAACTGCAACATTAAATAAAATAGATTGCAAGGATAAGTTAATTGGAAAAGTACTCTTCAGGCGATTAATTCTTAAATGTTTTCTATGGACTAGTAAGGGAAATGATATTTCAGTTTTTGCACTCAAAGCTGAAATATTTGGTTCATGGGGTTTTATTATGTATGAACTTTCTGATTTCATCAGTGCATTCATAACCATAGACTTTTTTGTGCTATTCAGTGAATTTGGTTGGCAGTGTGGATTCTGTTAGGTGGAGCGCCTGTGAACCACCCCTGTGGAGAAAACCTCATGCATTTAGCTGTCGTGTTCCCTTGGCCTAGAGACTATGAAAACAAGATGCACATAATTTTTAAACTGTTATTTACCAACTGAGAAGTGTGGTGGGTGACTAGCAACCAGGCAAAGCACTGACATACCATTCTGAGATGCCTGCTTCACAACCCCACAGGACAGCCGAGGCTGGAAGGCACTTCTGGAAGTCATTTGGTCCAATTCCCTTTTCAAGCATGGCCACTTGAACCAGTCACCCAGAACTGTGTCTAGGTGGTTTCTGAATTTCCCCAGGGAAGGAAACTGCAACTTCCCTGGGCAGCTTGTGCCAGTGCTTGGTCACCCTCACAGTGCAAAAAGTGTTTCCTGCTCCTCAGGAGGTTGTGTTTCATGTTGTGCCTGTCACATCTGGTCTAGTCACTGGGCATGACTGGAAAGAGACCAGCTATGTGCTCTGTGTGCCCTCTCTTCAGTTGTTTGTATATGTTAGTAATTTCCCCCTGAGCCTTCTGTTCTCAAGGCTGAGCAGTCCTGGTTCTCCTTCCTCTCATGTGAGGTGCTCCCATCCCTTCATTACCCTTGTGGCCCTTTGCTGGTCTCTCCAGTATGTCCACATTGTTCTTTCACTGAGGAACCCAGATCTGCAGGTGGGGCCACACTCATCCAGACCATTGCTGGCCTGGCAGTCATCGGTGTTGGGGAAGGTTCACTTCTATTGTGCCTTGGATGGACTGATCCTCAGTATTGCTGGGGTTTTTCCACAGCTTTTTGTGGGTCATTTTTGGTTTTGTTTGTGTTTGTTTGTTTGTTATCACTTTTTGTTTTTTGTTTTACTTTGGGTTTTTGTTTTGTTTTGGTTTGAGTCCTTGAACTGTTAACAGTCTAGGTTCTTTCAAGGATCTTGTGTCTAGCTGCAGATTTACCATTCCTGTCTATCATGGCTCCAGTCTGAGTATTGTTGCACAGCTTTCTTGCAAGCTGGCAGTTTCCTCAGAAGTTTCATTCAAGGTTATGCAGTTTTGCTGTGTCAAAACTAGGCCTTGAATCACAGATAGCTGAACCCCTAGGAGGAGGATTCACACAAAGCTGAGGTGTGAATTCAGTATGAGCTGTGCTGTGCCAATTCCCTTAGGAGGACACACAGTGAATAGTAGCTGCAAGGTTATTTGAACTACTTTCAAAATAACTGGAGAAACTTTGTAACTTAAGCCTTCTCTGTGCTGCATTTTTACCTGTCAGCGTGATTTTGTATGTGTTTCTGACACTAATGTAGTTTGTAATTGGCTCCTTGCCTGATCCTAGACAGAGACAAGTGGTGCTGATATGGATTGCCTATGGCCAGGAAAACTCTTTTATTTTTCTGCCAGGAAAGGTTTATGTTCAATATCAGGAAAAATTTCTTCACTGAGAAGGTTGTCAAGCTCTGGAACAGGCGGCCCAGGGAACTGGTGGTGCCACCACTCCTGGAAGAATTTGAAAGATTCACAGATGTGTCACTTAAGGGCATGGTTTAGTGGTGAACTTGATAGTGTTGGATTAACTGTTTATTCTATAAAATTCTATAATTTTATAAATTCTATAAAAAAAGAACACAAAAACTATCAAAAGGAAGAAACAGAAGAAGGTGAAGCTCAAGATGTTGACAGGAGTTGTAAAGGAGCAATGGACTGAGGGTGAGAATCAGGACATGCCTGCTATGTATTATGCAGGAATAGCTGGTAAAATTAGAAGGAAGTTAAAAATAAAAATAAGTTTTATGAAGAGACAAGATGATACTTTTAGTATTTCTCAAGGGATAGAAGGATCAAATATTACAAGTGTGTTTTAATGAAAAAACAGCTAGTAAAGTTCTCACTTTCTTAAAATGCATAACAAAACTTATATTGATTCACTGGTGCTAGAATTATTTCTGTCCTGAATGTCAGGAAAGGAAGTGAATACCAGGAAAGGAACTTAATGTTTTCTTGTATTTGCAAGTTTTCAGACTTGGAATTTCTGTTATCTGCAGTGGAAAATCAGGTCAAACACTGGGAAAAACTTTCTCATTGGAACAGTAGTGCAGCAGAAAAAAAATCTGAAATAATTGAGATTTCATTCGCTTGAAGGTTTAAAGAGCAGAGAGTGTCTACTGTGAAGTTTTCAGATACAGTTAATTCAGTATTGGGGACAAATGGTATTTCAGCCACATCCTTTATGATTTTGTGAAATCTTCCAGAAGTAGGCTTTCAGATTTGTTTGATCCTTCCCATGCCAGAGGCGTAGCTTTCTTAAATTGTTAATATCTGTGCATGAAGGAAGTCAACATGTTTCTGGCAGAAAATCACAAGAGTTAACAAACTGTGAAAATAATGGGGTTTGTTTTGATGTTGGTTTTTTCCTTGAACTAAGAGTTCTGATAGTGTGCAGCTGGTAATGGTCCTATTTTGTAAACTGGCTATTTATTAACACTTTTTTGATGTATTTGCTGTTGCAATTTAGATATTTGACTGCTTGAAGTGGCTTCTATGACTTGCTAGTCAAGTGCTAGTTTGACACCTTGGAAAAGTGTCAGCCACCTCTCTTGCTGCTGGAAATTTGTAAAATGTGATGTGAATGACTTCCCACTGCTCTTTATGAAGAGGGACAGACGCTGTGGTGGCTTCCTCAAAGAGATGCCACTTCAAAATTCAGGCATGCTGGCATAATCATTCATCAGGTGTTATCAAAGTGACTGGCACATCAGTCATCCTCCACTTTCTGCTCTGTTAAGGATTATTTTATGCACTGGAGTGGTGGTGGTTGTATGGGGTGGCAGTTTTGTGATTTCTTGTTTTATTTTGGTTGTGACTGGGTTGCTTTTTTGTGAAGTTTGAGAGCAGTTAAATTGAAGAAGTCTTTACAGGATGATTTCTGCTAGTTTTGTTTTTGAAAGCAATCAATCGATTGGATGACAAAACTGCATGCACACTAAAATTCTCTTTTTCATTCAGATGTGATGCTGAAGAATGACTTTTCCCCATCCATGATCTTTACTTCCTGCTGTAGCAAAACAAAAATTTGCAGGGATTCTTGTATCCAGTTAAAATTTCTTACAGCATTGTTCTTTCCAGGTGTTTCCCTAATTAGGGGTTGAATTTGTCACCTAAGTAAATGGATTGGGTTGGTTTGTTTAAAAATAGTCAGAATATCAGATACAATTTGCTTTGAAGTTCTCTGAAACCTCTTTTGAAGCAACATCTTTTAAACTTTTTGGAGTTAATGGCTCAAAGAAGTGTACTTGGAGGCAAGCAGTGACTCTCAGAAGGGTTGACTGGAGGAGATTAAAAAATTAGCTATTGTAATCTGCAATGGATATGGATTTGCTTTGAACCAATGTTTAACTGGTGCTCACAGAAACTAGTTTCATTGTGAAGATGTTTTTTTCCTGCCTTAAACTAATCTTTAATTTCTGCACCTTGATACTCATGATGTTAATGCATTGATTTGCTTTCCTGTCCCATCCTTCTTTTACTGGAATAAATATGTTCCTGACAGTTTTCTTTCATAAACACTACCTACATGGCATTTAGAGGGTCTAAACCTGGTTTGTACTGTGTAAGTTTAAGATGAAGCATGACTTTTACAAGTGAAACCAAATAAAGATATTCTGTAGGAATTTAGGATGATAATGTGCATAAAGCAAAGTTTTGCATGATTTGAATTTTACTACCTTCCTTTCTATAATTGCTTTTACTGTGGGCAGTTAGTCTGTAATCATTCTCTAAAGTGAGTACCCAGAGTTAATTTCCTTACTTGCACTTATGACTTGGTGGTGTTTTATTATGGAATAGTTATGTTTAACCACCCAATTAGCAGGTGAATAATTCTTTCATGCTGTTGCATCCATTTCTCTATGACCATACATTGTCTCCATCCATGTGAATTTTTTCTAAGAGTGCTGTTTTTAACTGTGACTGGAGGCTAAGCTGGGGTTGAATGAAATAGCAAAGAGAGAATGTTGAGGATTTGATCAATTTGAAAAGGTCCATTTCTCCTGCAGTTCAAGACAATTAGGGAAGATGGATGCAGCGAGTGACTTGCAGCGTAACTGATCTCCTTAAATTCACTGACAAAATATGAGCTGCGCTCCAGAGATTTTCACAGATTACCAGTGTGTAGGTTTCCAGCAGAACACAGGAGTTCTGCAGAAGTGGCAGTGACCAGTGGTTACTGAAAGATATGGGAAAACAAAGGAGAGAGAATCCCTAACGTTTTTCATGCAGCTGTTGCCAAGAAACCCCAGTTGAGCATAACCTGTTATTGATTGTGGTTTCCTTGGCTTAGTGAAGATATATACATTAGACCACAAATTCAGTTTCTCTAAAGTGGCTCTCATGTGACCTATCCCTGGCTCTGTTAGTGAAGAATTTTTGTAATCTGGATTTTGTGTTGGGGGTTTTTTATTTATGTTTGTTTGTTGTTTATTTGTTTTAAATTGATTATGGATGCTGTAAGCAGATGGAGAACACCCAGTGGACTTGCAGGTGGAAAATAAGGTAGAAGGTCATGTCACTTGTGTTGAAGTGAAGGAAAAATTAGTATGCAGCTAAAAGCTTATGAATGAGCCAGTGATGGGTGGTAAATGCTCTTATTAGCCATTTGTTAGGAGGAAAACACAGAAGATGACCTCTGTGGAAGAGGTAATGCATTAGCTGTCAGTGTAAAATGTCTTGTGAGCCCTGTAAAGAGTGAGGCAGTCACATTTGGTTTGCTTTGTTTGTCACCCGCCATGGAGAGTGGCTCTCCAGGATTCCCCTGCAGAGGAAACATTGTGTGAGCAGCAGAAACTTTGGAGCAGAGGAACTGAAAGTTGTTGATAACTTTTTTGGTTGATAAGGGTGGGGATGGATGGAGCTGCTGAGCACTCTGCAGGAAGTCCTGCCGGAATTGTCTGTTAATCCCTGCTTCCCTGTACAGCTGGGCTTACAGATGATGAACACCTGAAAGGGCCCCTTGTGACAGCTCCCATGGTGAAATCACTTGTGTTCCCAGGGTGTGATTCATGAGAGCTCATGTCATCCCTTTCCTGTTGAATGATCTGTTTCTCTTTAAGTGGTGTGGGTCAACGCTTGGAGCTGTGTGAGGCTCTGGTGACAAGGAAGGCTGGCCAGGCCTGTTCTAAATAGATCACTAAATCATATTTGGTGCTTGGAGCATCCATGTATGTTTTCAGAGGTGCACCCAGACTTTAAACAGAGAAGATTTAACAAACTTTGAGCATGATTTAGCAGCATAGGTGTCTCCAGCTGTCACTTGGCCCTCTCTCTGTGCTGTGCTAGTCACCACCCACATTTTAAGGGAACACAAAGGAAGGCTGTGGGGCCTCAGAGCACTGATTTGGTGAATTTTCTTTTCAGAAAGGAGATGACCAGAACATTTCCCTATTGCAAATAAGAGGAAAGATGCTTAAAAATCAAACCAAACAATCTCAAGGAAACAATTTGAAGCATTAGCCCCACTCCATGTTTTCATGACAGCTCATGAAGAAGAAATGTTAGGCAAAAATGCTAAGAGGGTTTTCTTCATTATTTCTTTCTTGTAGGGTGTGGGGTTTAAAGATTTCATGTATCTGTGATGCTTTGAAAATAGAAAGTGGGATGGGAAACACTATTTCCTAATATGTTTTTTCCCTTGGGGTTTGTTATTACAAATTACAGCATTTGCAGAGCCCAGTTTTGTGACTTTTCTTGGTTTTTTCCATTATAAAAAATGCTCTCGAAGCACAAAACAACACTGAGTTGGGTACAATATGAAAAAAGAAAGCAAACCAAACAAACTACAGTGACACAGTTTAATATTTTACATTGTTTTGTCATCTTGTTTTCTTGTTAGTGGTGAAAATGATAAAGCAAGTTGTGATCAGTGTCTCAAAATCAAATGTAAACGTCTGAAGATGTTCAGATTTTTTGTGTGTTCTATTTAAACAAATTATGTATAAAGATTTTCAACTGAGTATTTTTTCTATTTTATTCAGAGATAAAGATGACAGGCTTTTAGTACTCATTAAATATCTAACTCTTGGTTCTACTCAGCTCTTACTGTTAGGCTTTTCCAAAATAGACTTTAAGGAGTTTATGGTTCTCTTTAACCTTATTGTTAAGATAAAAAACAACCCCAAACTTGCTTCTAATTACTTCATATTTGTGTAATAACTCTTATTTTTTCTAATTTTGAAATTATCATAGAATAATAAAATAGTTTGGGTTGTAAGGGACCTGAGATAGAGCCTAGTTCCAATCTCTCTCCATGGCCAGGAACATCCTCTAATAGGTCAGATTGCTGAGGTCCCCATCCAGCCTGGCCTTGAACACTTCCAGGGATGGGGCATCCAGAGCTTCTCTGGGTAACCTGTTCCAGTGCCTCACCACCCTCACAGCAGAGAATTTCTTCCTAATATCTGAAAGAGCAGAGATTTAGGTTAAAAACCTGTCCCCCTTGTCCTACCACTCTCTGCCTATGTAAAAACTTGCTCTACTGAAAGGCCACAATTAGGTCTCCATGGAGCTTTCTTTTCCCCAGGCGGAACAACTTGGCTTGTTGATCTTCTTCATGAGGTTCTTCTCATGGGCCCACTTCTCAGGCTGGTCCAGGTCCTTCTGGATGGCATCCCATCCTTTTCTTTCTCTGCATCAACTGCGCTGCTCAGCTTGGTGTCATCTCCAAACCTGCTAAGGGTGCACTCAGTCTTGCTGTTTATGTCACTGATAAAGATGTGATAGGGCTGAGATCCCAAGGCAGAGCCCTGAGGAGCACCCCTTGCCATCAGCCTCCACTTGGCCATGGAGCCATTGACCACAACTCTTGGCTGCATCAGTCCAGCCACTTCTTCATCCAAAAAATAGTCCATATTTCAAACCCATCTTTCTCCAGTTTGGAGATAAGGATATCATTCAGGACTGTGTCAAAAGCTGTGGTATTTTCTGGGGTCTCCCATGGCAGGAAGGAGTGAATCTGACTCCATGTTCTTAGAAGGCTAATTTATTATTTTATTTTATTTTTTTATATTATATTAAAGAATACTGTACTAAAACTAAACTAAAGAATAGAGAAAGGATACAGACAGAAGGTTTAACAAGAATGTTAATGAAAAACTCGTGACTCTCCAGAGCCTCGACACAGCTGGACATGATTGGTCATTAAGTTAAAACAATTCACATGAAACCAATCAAGCAATGACCAGTTGGTAAACAATCTCCAGACCACATTCCAAAGCAGCAAACAAAGGAGAAGCAATCAGATAATATTGTTTTCATTTCTCTTTGAGGTTTCTCAGCTTCCCAGGAAAAGAAGTCCTGATGAAGGGATTTTTCAGAAAATATGACAGTGACAAAAAGCTTTAGAGAAGTCCAGATAGATTACAACAATTGGCCTTCCCTTGTGGACTGTTGCCATCACTTTATCATGGAAGGCCATAGGATTGCTCAGGCATGTTTTGTCCTCAGTAAAGGTGTGCTGGCTGTCTTGGATCACCTCTTTGTCTTGTATGTGCCCTAACATTTCTTCAAGGGGGATCTGCTCCTTGATCTTCCCAGGCACAATGGTAGGTTCACTGGTAGTTTTCTTTCTTCCCTTTTTAAAAGCAGGAGTATTTTCCCTTTTTCCAGTCACCAGGAACTTCACCTGACTGCCATGACTTTTCAGATATGATGGAGAGAGGCTTGGCAACAACATATCTAGTTCTCCCAGGACTTTGGGATGCATCTCATCAGGCTCTGGGAACTTGTGTCTATTCAGTTCCATCAAGTGGTCCCAAACCAGCTCTTTGCTTACAGTGGGAGGAACATTGCTACCCCAAACCCAGCCGAGAGGTTCAGGGACTAGAGATATGAGAAGCCTGAATTATACTCCTAAACCATTGACCTGGATTGAAGCAGATGTGCTTTCTGGCTTTCATTTGTCAGGAAACATTTGTCTTTGCTTGCAGGGTCAGGTGAATACAGTATTTGATTTTTAATTGGCCGCTGAACCAAGTAACCATAAATGCTTGCTTTTACAATATACAAATTGTATATTGTATACAAACCTTCATCTAACTTTTTTTTTT
Source organism: Zonotrichia leucophrys gambelii (assembly GCF_028769735.1). NCBI lineage: Eukaryota > Metazoa > Chordata > Aves > Passeriformes > Passerellidae > Zonotrichia > Zonotrichia leucophrys. Next base: position 44,391,016 of record NC_088171.1, on the reverse strand, counting down.
TTTTGAAAGAACAATGATTTATTTTTTTAAAGATTTGGGAGGGTCAAATTAAAAATATTTCTGAAGTAGCTTTCATGGCAGCACAACAAATAGGTGGCCTTAAAAGTCAACAGCAGGGATTGCTGGTCCTTAAGTGCATGGGCCAGTGGTTAGAGGACTTTCTGTGGGTAAATTGAAACTTTCCTTTTTCTGTAAAATGTTTGTACTTGGAGCTGGGCCAGAGGACAAGAGAACTGCCTGGATTCCCTGCTCAGCTGGCTGCAGCAAGGAGAAGAGATGCAGTGCCTCTGCTTCAGCCTGGTTTCATGTGGAGCTGGAGTACATTACTGGCAGGGGCACACTGGCTGAGGCAGCATCAGTTAACTGCATTAATAGCACTGGTGTTAGGAACAGAACTGTTATTCAATTTTTTGTTGAAGGGATTTAGCAAAGTGTGTGGAAATAACGAATAACTTGGTGTATCAGAGGGACTGAAACTCTGGGTTATTGGGTTGTTTATCTGAATAAACATTTTTGGTAGCTCTTACCCCATCCTATTCAACTTGTTTGGGAACCTCTTGCTATTGTGCAGGATATTGCCAGCTGTCAAGGGAAGTGGTGACTCTCAGCTTCTTTTGCTCTTGCTCCTGTAGGGTGTTCTGGAAAAGTAAGGCTCAGGTATGAGGTACATCTGGGCAGCAATGCCAGGTGACAGATCTCCCTGTCATGGTCTTGCTTACCTGAGGTGTGTATTTGGGAGCTGGTTTTAACCCCCTGGGAAGGAAGAGCCAATGTGAAAGGTTGGAACAGGAAGAAAAGGAAGGGAAGATTAAAAAGAAAAACTGCCTTTGAAGTCACACTTTGAACCAGCCCCCAAATTCCTACAACCATTGCATAAGTGCGGCTCCTCTGTGCTGTGGTGAATGACTCACAAACATTGCTGCTGTGCCTTTTCAAATCTGTGTAAAGAAGGGAAGTAATGCTGCTCCAGCTCTGCTGACTGGGAACTGAGGGCAGCAGGTTTATGAGATTTGTCTGTAAGTATATAAGAGACCTGTGGCAGCACCAGAAGAGGGATGTCTGGACTTCCATCCCAGCACACACGCTGACTCAAAATGCTAAAAAACATTTTTCAGTATTTTGTGCATATTGGACAAAAAGAACAGAACGCTTGATCTCAAACTTTTGATTAATTTCTATTCAAACAAATTGACAGGCAGAAATAGTTGCTTGTGATACATATTGTGCAGATATTCTTTTAGCCTATGCAGAGGCCCTTGTGGAAAAGTTACTGTTTATGGAGAGATTTAGAGCTATTTCTCTTCCATGCACTATTTACTACTTCAACTGAACTAACGTCTATTAAACATTCATTCTAAGTACAATACCCTCAAGAGTCAATTTAGGTAAACTGCAATACCTCTTTCTAGGCTAAAAATTGCTCTGTGTAATGCATGTAGAAAAAAATCCATAAAATTATTTTTCCTGCTCCTTTCAGTCTTTATTATATTTTGAGATTTTTTTTTATGAGGTAGTAGTGAAGGAGGGAGAAAGCTCCTTTGTCAGCTGCATAAAGGGACAGTCAAATCTTTTATGTGTAAGGGGCTTTTGGAATGATGTCTTCAATTTTCTTTTCTTTTGAGTTTTGTATATTATTATGACTGCAAACTTTCACACTCCCATTGTCATAAACAATAGTCTTTAGAGCTTTGGCATTTTCCATCCTGGCAGCCAAATGGATGGCTAGAACAATGCTGAAGACAGTGACTTAAATCATGTTGCAATACACAGTTAGCCTGTGTGGTATTTACTTCAAATACTGTATACTATTTTAAAAACATTGTGCCTGCAGCAGTGGGTGATGTTTGAGAAGACAAGCAGCTGCCTTGGGTTGAAGGTAAGAGAAAAGATGCTGCAGAGCTGAAAGCTTGTGGGGGTAGGAAGGAGGGTGATGCAGGTGAGACCTGCCTGGAGAGGTGAGTGTGGTGGGAAACGGGAGGGATGGAGTCATGGTCTGGGTAGGGTGTGGGTGGAGAGCATCTGCAGTCTCCTAACCTCACCCTGGTACCTTTATCCCTCTCTCTTAAAACTGAACTTTACTGTTCCGTTGGGTGTTACCGGGTGTAAGGGATAGGTCATTAAGTGGCACACAGAACTGGTGCATGTCAGATTTGTGGAGATATCAAGGAATGGAACAACAGCCCAGTGAAGACTGGGAGGATTTTTTCCTTAGTCTCTACTGTATTTTTAATGAGATTATACAAAGACTTTAACAGGTTGGGTATTCCTCTGTACTGTCCTAGCATTTATTTTTAATGAGGGCCTTTTAAAGAGGCAAAACCAAAAATACAATTTTGGGACTTTGTGCAAGGATTCTTTGTTCTTTTACCTGCAACAATTGTCTGTTAAAAGTAGTATTTACCTGTATTTCAATGAGTCCCTCCCCACCCTCCTCCTAATCAGCTCTTGCCAAGCACAGGAAGGGGATTAAAATAATCAATACCAGGATCTAAACTTTGTGTCAAGCCTACTGTGAGTCAGGTGAGCCAAACTAAGTCTCCCTGCTTATGCTCTGAGCTTCTAACTTGGTTGACTGAGCCAAGCCCAACAAAAAATCATTGGCTGCAAAACCATTATTTGTTTTTTGCACTATTTGAAGTTGATTTCATCTGCAGGTACCTACCAGCACCATGTTTGTGCTGCAAAGCAGAACAGATGTGTTGGATTATCCTAGTCTGCTTCAGTCTATATCTGTTAGACTCATTTAACCTGCTTTGCATGGGGAAGTGGGTTTGAATTAGCTCACTGGCTTTGCTGGAAGGAGATCAGGGAGTGCTTTTTATCCTCAGAGCCTGGGAAGGGACAATGACAGGTAGAGCCTGTGATTTTTTTGCCAGTTCATTTATCTTGCATCTGTACAGGCTGAAGAGGTTAAAATGTGTAAAAGCTCAAGTTGGTCCTGACTCTGCTAGCAAGTCTGGTTTGATTTATACCTGTTATGACCATGAGAGAGGAATTTTTAAATTTGGTGTCCCAGAAAAGTCTTTTCATTGTAGACAAAGGCACAGTGTTGATTGTTCCACCTCATCTATCTTTGATTATTTTAGAAAGATCTGCTTAATAAGAATCTCCCTTTATCAAGTAATGCAGCATTAGCTTGCTATTCTGGGTCCAGCTGAACAAATTTAAAGCTATTTTCAAGCATGCAAATCTATGTAAGAGATTTATCTCTGTAAAAAAACATCCTACAAGCCCAGCAAGCCCATTTGGGACCATGGCTTGAGAAATTGCTAATTGCTGGTGGGTTTCTGTGTAGTATACTGTCCTTGCTGGATTCTGGCAGTCAAACTGCAGTTTGCAGTTCAAATTGCAGATTTTATTTTATTTGTTACCTGTAGTTTTCTCACATGATGCTTTTGCCATCTTACTTTATGAAATACTCAAATTGAGTATTTTATAGGAGCCCTGGGAGCCCTATTTTCCCAGCTAAAAGTAATTTTTTATCTCAACGGGAATCAATGGCACCACATTTAATGCCACATAGGAGTACAGCTGTAAAAGGTTTTTCTTTTTATTTTTTCCCCTCTTCATCCTTCCTCTTATAAAGTATAAATTAATACTTTACTACATTATAAAACAGCAGCTATTTGGAATGTTTATTTCAAATAATTTCATAAAATTCCTAGTTGTTTCATAATTTCATTTTTCTATACATGAAGTATATTATATAAAAAGTTAAATTACAGCAAGAAGTGAGAATGATAGGTTAATGGAACAGGAGTTGGGAAACTCAAATTCAGGTTCCCCAACAGAGTTCCAGCTAATCACCCTATCCTATTGGTGGTTTCTGTTTGAGGCTTTTTTGTTGTTGTCATGTTTTTTTAATCACCCTGAGTATTAAAACCCATGGTGAAGGATAAAACACATCCTTCAAGTGACATGTTGAAAAGATGGTACTTAATTTTGGATCTTCCATTTTGGAGACCATATATAAGTTTACCACGTGACTGAGAAGTCATTTCTCCCACCCAGTATTGTATGACAACAGTAACTTCAGCCACAGTGAGCAATTATCCAGTCAGTTTTCAGTATGTGTCTATGAAAGGGTGTTAGTACAAGCAGTGTCTCAGAGACCTTATAGTCTTTTGTGTCATTATATTCATGGACTTTTTTTATCCTAGTGTCCTGGGATGACATCCATTCTAATATCTAATTTAGGAGTTTCAGGATTAATTTTTTCCATTCTTCACAGTACCAAACAAGATGTTCCCCTTCCCCTCCAGAGGGATGCACAGCCTCTGTATTGCAGAGTCTATTGGGGCTGGGAGTGCTGTCTTATATAGTACCGCAAATAAACTTTCCAGGATGACTTTTGCACAGCACTCTACCCCATTCTACAGAATAGTGCAGAGCTGTAAAATCAGCCATATAAGTCAAATCCCTGAGAGGTGCATTACTTTAATACTTCAATTTGCCATGAAAAATTGCCAATGCATATTTCCAGACCTAGTCATTCCTTTAAAAATTGGTTTCTCATTATCTACTTAGCTAAATAGCAATTTTACCCTTTTCTGAATATAAATCATTAAATTAGAATAGGTTTAACATTTACCTCTTCCTGCATCCAAGTTCCTTGAGGCTCAGGAGACCAGACCATGCCTGATGGAACAGAGCAATTCAGTAACTTGATTAAAAGGACTGGGCTGCTCAACAAATAGGCCCTGCAAAGGTCCTGTGTTGAGGCTTTCCTGCGCCAGCCTTTTAATTTCAGAATGACATTCAATAAGGGCAATAAATTAACTAATCAAAAGGACTTGCATGAGTGGGTTAGAGGTGCCTGAACTTGAACTGAGAAAGCAAGCACATAGATTGAACAGCAAGGATAATGTTCTTGTTCCCCTTTAAAAGGGCTATATGTGCTGGGATGCCCATCATATCAGCACTTCAGAGGCATCTATTTTGGAGGGAACCAGTGTCAAAACTGGGAGTTTCTAGGAACTTCCTTCTGCTCTACCATTTTCAAGTATTCACACCACTATTTTCAGACCCCCATTTTCACATCCCCCACTTCATATTTCCAGTTTCTATTCAAGATGCTCTGATAAAAAGGCTGCAAAGCAATCAGTGCATTGCCAGAGCCAGAAAAAGATCAATTCAAGCATGACCACATTACCAATCATGTTACTGTGGGAATTAGGAACAATTCTCCCCATTGTTATTCTAGAGGCAGTGCAAATCCATAGTATTAGGAACAGTCCATTAGTAACAACATTTACTGGACTAGTCACATAATATCCCATCATCATTATCTAGATGTGCCTTAAATGAGATGTGATACCAGACTTGAGGCATTCAGAGAGTGCCATTCAAATACGGCCCAGAGCTCAGGAAGGGGTTTTGGACATGCACTGGGCATTCATGTTCCATGCTGACAGAGTCATCAAGGGACAGCCACTGGTCCTTTGCACCCACCTCTTCTGTTGGACAAGGGAAATAGCAGTCCTGCTGGACAATAAGCCCAAGCAAGAACCAGGGATGAAGGCAGACAGAAATAATTGTGAGGAAACATGGACATTTTTCCGACTTGGAGGAGTAATTCCTGCCTTTTATTTAGTTGGTTTAATTGTTTTTTTTTAAATAAATAGCAGAGCCCTACACTTCCTGAGTTACCGTGTTTCACTGCAGGACTGCTGAATCGCAGTTCTTTGCATGCCCTGCATTGCAGCACCTCCCTGTGTGCCTCTGGCTGTCCCACATAGCCCAGAGAAAAGCCCTGGGGGCAGCTGTGTGCCCAGCTCTGCCTGCTGACAGCCAGCACACGTGTTCCCTGCTGCAGCCTCTTGCACAAATGCACAGGGAGCTCCTGGCACCAGCAAATTCCCTCCAGTGCACAGCACTGATGAGCCTCCATGCAAGCATCAGTGACCTGAAGCAGAGCTCTGCCTTGTCATTAAAAATTCATCTTGCATGTATTCTGTCTTTTGGAATTAGGCCTTTTAACAGCTCTCCCATCTCCATTTCTGATTCATGAACAGCATCTGACGGGTCTAGGATCCTCACCAAAACTGGCAAACCATAATCTCGAAAATTAAAACCAGCCCTTCCCAAAACTGCTTTTTCTTTTTAAATCACCCACCAGTCATAACATTAATTCAGCTACTACAGTTTGCATACTGTTTGTATTTTACTTGCATCCATTAATGTAAAGGAGAATTAAATAATGTACAGGAGAGGCTGGGAAAAACATTCTTTGGACTCCATGCTCTTTTAAACAGCCTTTCCTTACAGATGACAGATTCAGGTCAGGAAAAGTCTAAAATGGGACACTATTGCCACAGATAACACTGTGAACAAGTAGTGCCCTTCCCCACCCTCACCACAACACACCCTCAAGAAGACCTGATTTAAACACATTTGTTTTCACAATGCTTTGGAAACCTTTAACAGAGATTCCTTTTGCACTTCTATCTTCCCTGTAGTGTGTGTGGCACGGACCTGTAAACAAAGTGCTGACTCCCAGGTAGTCACACTTAACTTTCTGTAACCAGCAAAGCAAGAGGAGTGGAGAAGAGTTGTGGAAACCTTTCTGAAGTAAAGCATCCAGAAAACAGGGAGGAAGTAGATACATACATTTACATCTATCCAAAAATCTCTTGGCACTTTACAAACTAGTAGTCTATAGGAGAGATCTGTTTTCCCATCATCTAATCCAATTTTGTCTAGACACAGTAACTTGAGATACAGCCCCTTGGATCTGTTTCTATGGCTGCCAGAGATGAGAAAATTAATCATTGTAGGAGTATTTTTCTGTTTCTTATAAATCATTGTTATTATATCATCAGATCTTCCTTAGTCTAATACCTAAGTAGTATCGTGTACTGAACTTTTCATTCAGCCGCTTCATTTTCTCCCAAGAGCTGCAAAAGTCTGGTTTAGCCTGTGAAAAACTGGAGGCGCATTAATGGCGCCAAAATCCAGATATTTTTCCACTGGGGGAGTGCAGTATAACAAATGTAGCACTCAACGTGCAATGGCTGCCCTCTCCCTGTAAAAGACAGCAACTTGAAGTGCTGATCCAGCTCCCAGCCCTTGCCTTAAGGACAGAATAGGTCACTGTGTACAAGAAGTTTGTTACTCTGCATCAGAATCGCTGAAGTTTAGAAGGGAGCCTATGATTTATCATTGAGTCAAAGGACAAACTTTAAAAAGACAGAAATTATGATGCAACTTAAAATGACAATGAAGTCATTGTATCTATATTAAGTACACCTAAAGATTACATATTCTCCCTATTGAAGCAAACACAGTGAGGCTTGGGCTTATTGGGTATGCTCAGCTGTTCATAATTGTTTTATAACATTAGTTCATAGTTTCCTTTTTTGAGATACTATGAAGTTGAGATTGTTTTGCCAAGAGATCTACTTCAAAACTTTTAGATTTTTATAACGTATTTCATGTACAGAAAAATGAAATTATGAAAGATTTAGGAATTTTAAGAAATTATTTTAAATAAGCATTCCAGATTGCTGATACTTTACAAAAAAAAAAGTGCTTGCAGTACTTCTTAAGGGGGAAGAAAAAGAACAGAAAAAAAAAAGTAATGAAAAACCTTTTACAGCTACACTTCTATGTGGCCTTACATACTGTGCCACTATTCCTGTTGAGATAAAATCTACTTTTAGCTGGGAAAAACAGGGCTCATAGAGTTCAATTTGAGTATTTTTATAAAGATAGATGGCAAAAGAGTCATATGAGAAAACAACAGGTAGAAACTAAAATAAAGTGTGCGGTTTGACTGCCAGACTCCAACAAGCATGGTATAGTGCACACAGTAGAGAACAGCAAAAAAAAAATCCACCAGCAGTTAGTGAGAAGCTAGGCAGCCAATAGTTTGGGGCTGTCCCTAACTCATTAGTTAGTCTTGTCCTTAATTAAAGAAATAAAGGAAAATAGCAGTCACCTGAAGCTGATTGCATTAAACTTCCACCAGCATCGAGATATTCATCAGTGCACCTTATGCTGTGACCGTGAGAGGAGATGAGAGGCAGGTACAGGAGCAAAGTACCTTAACTGTAATTTTGACATCCTCTAAGAGAAGTTATTTCTTGTTTAACTTGGAAGAAGGATGTGAACAATTGCAAGTGACACACAGTTTGTCTCCATGGCTCCTTAGAATTGTTTAATCTTGAGGACTGCCATTCTTCTGAGGGATTGTGCCTGTTCTGGAAGGCTTAAAATAGTCTAGAACTTCTAGACATCCCAGATCAGAAAGGGAAAATGAAATTAATTATACCAGGAGATTGTTTTGGGTTGCTGAATACAAAAATCTTTTTAGCAACCCCTCAACAAAAGAACATGTAAAATATGGAGGAGTTCTACTTAAACCTACTGTGGAGTGTGCAGTCCTAGCTCTGGGGTCTTGATAGATCAATCAGTTAAAGTAATAACTTTTTAAGAAGAATTTAATGAATAAAGCACCTATATTAATATTTCTATTTAAGCCTGCCTAAGCCCTAGTTCTTGCTTATTCTCAGCATGAACGCACAAGTCATATCTCTCTCTAGAGTGCCTTAAACAGAGCTGGCAGAAATCACCTTCCTGATGCCCATTGTGTGACAAAGGCTTATCATTATTTTCTCAGTTTTCACTGTGAGCTCTGGCAGGAGAGGGCTGGCAGAATAGGAAGAGTATTGGGTCCTGAAAATTAATACCATCATCCTTCCTGAAAATGCTTGTATGTGCACAATATTTGGGGTTTGCTGATTGTCCAGCAATCCTTCTTGGTTGTAAAAGAACATTATGGCCATCCTACTTTAATTATTTAGCTTAGGAAAATAATTAGGCTTTGTGCTTTAAAACCTCTCTGCACAGACATATGTGACTGAATAATTGATCAGGAAAGTAAATAGGAAACCTCTGCAAATGGTTCCACACAGTGCAAAGATAGAAGCATCTCTGCTGTGCAGATTTTGTGTAGGATCATTGTCATCTCATGACAACCAGAGCAAAGCTGGTAAAAACAGGGAAGTACATGGCTTTACTCTAAAGCTGTGTATAAACATACATATTCTCTTTCCACTGCTGTTTCAGGAATGTGTCTAAGCTTGACTACAGTGAAAGCACTTTTCTCAGTAATGTTGTCTTCTTGTGATTTTGCAGCAAAGGGCTGAATATTCCAGTTATTGTTATTTGTAGGTCTAATGTATTAAGTATTTTCCAGGACAGTATTAAATTAAATATATGGTAGTCACAGCCTCTGCTTTACATATGCTTGTGTAATTCCCTTATTACTAGAGGTCAGTTGTCAGCTCCTCCTTGGTGGGTGGCAGATATGGTCATAGGAAATGCAAACACTAGAAAAAGAATCAATAAACTTGTCATATTATAGTCTGAATTTTTAATAAAAACCATTGGGAATACAGTGCAGTGCTATGGAACATATTCTGTACTGCAGCTAGATAAGAAATTATGAAAAGAACTATTGATCATTCTGAAGCAGACCCATTTCTTCAATGCTGTTCTTCTGAAGACACTGAATTTCTTCTTGAGAATCGTGGCATTTGTTTGATTTTGTTTACTTTGTTGGGGTTTTTTTGATTTTGTTTTTTTTTTTTGGCTTGGGTTTTTTTTTTAATACCTTTCCTACTGATTGAAATTTGTTGTGGAAGGAATTAAGGCTGATAATAAAATAAGAGGATATAAGGCTGATAATTAATGAAATAAGGGGATATAAGTCTGGGTAGAGCTCCATAATCAAGAGATGTTGGGAAATGATGAATAATGTTGCCAAAGGTTTCCTGCACAGAGTAATTGGGATAGAATAGGGTAGGGTCAGTTTGAAAGTAGCAATTTTCTAAGCATGTTTTTAAAGGCAAATATTAAAAAAAAAAAAAAAAGCATGCCATCAGTTACAGAGTGTTTCACCTGCAAAATTATTCTGAAATTTTAAAACTAGGTTTTTAGGCTTTTTAAATATTCCATCCTTTGGGTCTGACTAGATGACCTCCTGAACTCCCTCAAAGTTTTAACTGACTCTTCACCTTTTTTCCACTGGCTAAAGCTATTTGTTAAATTTAATTTCAAATAGTTTTGTTTTCCAAGAGATTCTGTTCGTGGGGAATATGCTACTTATTTTGAGCGGGTGATTGCATTTCCCTCCCTCGTAATAATAATGAGTGTGAATGGAAAGGTACAAGTTGAAGGAGGACTGCTAAAAACAGTGTCAATACTGAGGGTGGATAGTCAGAAGTTAAGATGAGATAACACTTGCACCAACTATGAACTGTTGTTTGGCACATCTTTGCTTGAAATCAATGGCAACTACATCAGCATTTTTTTGTCTTTATGTTTTTTCATATTATTTCAATTTATATAACCCACAAATTCACTTAAGCCTAGCAGAAATCTTCTTGTTTCTAGGCAATCTGTAGTGCAATCTCCCTAATTTTGTCATTCATTTTTGTATTTAAAACATAACCCCACTGTTGACGTGTTATCAAGGTTTCTTCACTCAAAGGTCAGCTCTCCCTGGAGTCTCCTTTTGTCTGGAAGATGACATATATTAAAATTTTATAACAGTTCCCACTAGTTTCAATCCCACAATCTTGGGATCAATGTGGCTGTTCTTCTTCACAGCCTATCAAGTGCAACAAATGCCTTAGGTGAGCAATAAGGAGATTGGAATTAGGCTCTTCTAAGCAAGACTTGTTTGCATAAATGTTTAAACCTGGTCACAGGAGGGCTGCTAAGGCTCCTTTCACTTCAGATGAAACGAGCTGCCTACACTTTCACATATAAAACAGCTGATATTTTAAAATAAGATAGAGCAAGGATGGGTGCATCTGGGTGCATGGCTACACTTAGAACCATGATTTTTTTTCACTGCTCTTTGCACATAATTTAAAATAATAAGTAATCTTCTCTTAGTGTAAAAGATATTAGGAAGAAGATCCAGATCAGCAAGGATATGCTTTCTTTGATTTGTGTGAAGAGACTGGCCTTGGTAGTCTAAGCAAGCTCTGTGGGTTGGCAGTTTGGTAGGAGGGGACTTGAGAGCAGACACCAGAATCCCATTTGTCCTTCAGCCACTGTAAAAAGGGTGCAAACAAATCCTTGTGGCTGAAGAGCTGTATTTCAGATGTTTCCATCAGAATAGTTTAGATAAGGTCAAGGCAATTATTTTTTTTCTATAGACTTACTCCACTGTGACTAACACAATGGCCTGGTGCCTCTGGAGACTATTATGCCCCTGGACATTATTATGTGGATAATAAGATTAGCTTAAAAGCTTGGAGAGTCACTAAATACATATTTTCAGTATGGGAAATTTTTTTCTCAAACAGCACGACTTTTCATAATTGATTGCATATTTCAAAATGTCAGGCAGCGTCCTGCTAAGTTTATTGATGAATGCAATGGCTGAAATGTAATATTAAGGGGAAAAAAATAACACAGCATCTAACAAACAAATCACGGTTTTCTTTTAAATCCCCTCTTGTCATGGGCTCTTTGAACGATGCTGCAATAAATCTCTGAGAACGAATATTACAGCTCGTTGAATATTTGTGAAGGATTAAGATGTCTGTCCTCCTGGCCAGCTCTTTAACAGGGAGGATGTTGCCAGGGCCAAACCTCCATGATGAAACTGTTTGGATGAGCTACTCCCCTTAAACCTTTGTAAAGAAGCCAAACTGTCAAATACCTTACACTAAAAAGATTTATTGAGGTATGCTGTGATTGTGAAGGTTTCAGATAGATAGCTTTTATCACCATCATTTGATCTGATGTGTGCCCCACTGGGACTGATTGATCATTTGCTGCTTATCAGTAGATAAGTGTGTGAGCTGGACTGAGTGGTACTGATTGAGCTGCCAGGGGCCATTACAGAAACCTGGGACAATTCCAGCATTAGGTGATCCTGTGGTCTTATATAATGTGATTGCTTGACTGAGTAGGTCAAATTATTTACCAAGTTGCTTTTTGGTTGGTTTATTTTTTGGTTTTGTTTGGTTTTTGTTTTTTTTTTTTTTTTTTTTTTTTTGTGAATGTGTGTGGTTTGGACTTTTAGTTAGGGGATGGAAAAATAGTATCTTAACAGCTTTCTCACTTCATGCAAGTATTAAGTTTTCCCAGCAAAATAAGCAAACATGGGCAAGTGACTTCTTTCCAGTCCTCTGCTTCTGTGTTTATACATAACTCTAGACATGCAACCTTCTGTTTTTGTGGATAAATGAGTAATTAAGAAAACCTAGAGAAAGACATGGGCATTGAATTTAGAGGTTCATTTCTTCAGAATATGGAGAACCTTTACAAAGTCCTGTGCAAATTGATGAGTCACATGAAATTATTTCAGTCATTAATGCCAGCAGAAGTTCATCTTGGTGGATACTGAAAGCAAGTATAACTGTTGTTTTAAAAAATGAAAGCACCGATAAGTTCCGAGGAGTTGATTTTCTTCTGATATACTGGGTGGGAGAGAGAAATGCCTCCCTTATCTGATGTTAACCTAAGACTTAATTTGCTTTCTTCAGAAAACATTTATGCTTGCCTTGCTGCAGGTTTCACAACACTGTCTTCAGCACCTAATATATTATTGAATATATTAATGAAGCTGGGATGCTCTTTTGCATCACTTTACAGTAAAGATACACTAAAGTTGTTATTAAGTTCTTCTGACACTTCACAGTACATTTCTCCATTCAGAATTGCCTACTGACTTTAAAAAAATAAAAAAAAATTATGCTGGAATTTGTATTCCTAACTGCAAATGAAAGCCCAAACATTGCTGAAGTAAGGTTCCAAGAAAGTGACATTTTTATAACTTTAAAATAAAACACAATGGTCTTGTCTTTGAACAAGAATAGGTTCTCTGTGTTGTAGGTGAGGGAATTTCCTCAGCCTTTTTTCAGAGGAGTGACGTTCCATTCCTCTGAATGCCTCTGTCCATACTGCACCCCCTGAGGGACACCACTTGTCACTTATTTCCATCTGAACATTGAGCTGTGGTCACTGCTGTCTGGATGTGACCATCTGGCCAATTCCTCATCTGCAAAATGGTCCATCAATCAAATCTGTATCTGTCCAGCTGAGAGAGAAGGATGTTTGGGGAACCCTGACAAAAGCCTTGCCATACTCCAGACAGTTGATGTCCGTAGATCTTTTCCTTGTCCGCTGCTGCAGTCACTCCATCACAGGAGGCCACTGGGTTGGTCAGGCAGGACCTGCCCTTGGTGAGGCTGTGCTGCTGTCCTGAATCAGCTCCTTGTTCTCCCTGTGCCTTAGCACAGCTCCTAGGAGGATCTGTTCCAAGACCTTCCCGGGCAGAAAGGTTAGGCTGACAGGTTTCAAGGTCCTCCTTTCTACCCTTTCTAAAGATGAGTACAATGTTTCTCTTTTTCCTGTCACCTGATACTTCACCTGGTTGCCATGACTTTTCAAATATCATGGAGAGGGGCTTGGCAGCTACATCAGCCAATTCCCTCAGGACTCTGGGGTGCATCTTTCAGCACCCACAGACTTATGCATGTTCAGATTCCTCAGGTGGCCACAAACCTGATCTCCTCTAAGAGTGGGACACGCTTTCTCCCTCAATCCCTGTCTTGCAGGCCATCCATGCTAGAGATACAGGAACAGGCTGCCAGTAAAGACTTGGACAAATAAAAGTGAAGAACCTGTTTTCTCCTTATCTGTTGTCACCAGTTAGTTCAAGTTTGTCTTTTTTGGAAAAAAGGAGTGAGAGCTGTATTTGAGAAGAGAAACTGACAGATTAACTTGTGGAAAAAGGGGAGCTATACACTAGGCAAGGAAGCTGGAAGGGCTAGGCAACATTTTGGTTGTATTTGGAAAGAGCTTGGATGTGTAGGTGAGAACAGAGGAGAGATTGGTACTGTGGTAAGGATGAGGTCTGAGCTCAGATTCATGAAATAGAGTTCTAAAGGGTTTGATGGGATGATGATAGGGAGCCTCCTGATCAAGATGACTTGGGTGACAGGAGCAAAAGGCAAGGAAGGGTTTATTTTGAAAGCCTTGTGTTGTTCTCCTTCCTCCCAAAACCCCACCCAAAAAGAAATTAAAAATCCCCAGATCAAAACAAAAGAATTGTTGTGGGAGAGAGAACAGAGTGGATTGAGAAGCACTCAAGACTGGAAGCTACTTAAGAAAGGAAATTTGGTAGAAGATTGGTGATGTTAGCTCAAATAAAAAGCAGAAATGGAAACTGAGTGAAGAGTAGAAAGGAGACAGGGCAGGCAGCAAACAGGAAGGATGCATAAATGAGCAGTGTACAGCTGTGCTACAGTCTGGTACAGGACCTGAGGTTTCTTTTTTTTTTTTTTCCTTTGTACTGCTCTTCATCTATAATTCATAGCAGAGTTACCAATGAACAAACCCTTTGCTAATGAAATACTTGCCTCCTATCACCTCTGCTGCTCTTGCTGTGCTCTCTGGCAGAAGAGCTTTTGCATTAATTACATTTGCTGCACAGGTCCCAGTACTGTGTGCCCATGCCAGCAGCCATTGTCTGGGAGCAACTGCTCCCCTGACAGGATCTGAGAGTGGATGGGCAAAGCTCCTTTGTACAGACCCCCCTGCCATGGAGTGTGCTTTGGCACAGCCTTTGCTTTGCTGTGGCCTATAGCAGACAGGAAAGTCTATTGCTGCTGTGAGGCTCCACTTCACCATGAGCAGGAGGTATCTGGGTGATAAAAACCACTCTGTCTTGTTGATGCCTGTGTTTTGTACCACCAAGTGTTTGTTGGATGGATTGTCTGCTAATGGTTGGCTTTCTGAATAACTCTGGCATTATTTCATGTGGTAGCTCCCCGCTTTGAAAAGCAAAGCCAAGACCTTGAGTGTCAGGAAATGCCAGAACAAAATATGCTGTATTAATTACTCAATTGAGCCTTCTAGTTTGTGTGTTATGACACTGGTTTTTATGAAGTGTTCACATGCTTTTCTGTGACAGTACTGAAACAGGAGAGTCTTTGCCATCTTTGGTGGCAATTTTACCACTCTTTTGGAGGGCAAATGGATTTGTGGGTGACTCACTCCTTAATTTGCCTGTAGGAAAGGTCAAATGCTGCAAAAGCGAGAGAGTACAGGGACTCCTCAGTTGTGATGTGAATGACATCTTTACATTGTCTTCAGTAGAGTTTAGAGTGAACTTCACATTCAGGCAAAATTTGGACTTGAATTTTTTCCTTTTACAATGACTTCACTGATAGGAAGACATAAAAAAAGGATTTCAGCACAGCTCCCTTACTTTCAGAAACGTTTTTTCTTGCATTTTTTTTTCAGACACTAGGTAATATAAAGTAGTTTTGTATTAAAATATATTATTTAAAAATCTCATGTTTTGGGGTTTTTTTTAAACATTTGGATGTTTTGTTGTTCTTTTATGCAATTATTAGACTTTTCCTTAGGTGAAAAAACCCCACAAACAGTAAAGATTTATGTTCCAATCTAGTAATGCAATATAAAGTGATGTAAAGGATCTTAAATTAGGTAAAAAAAATCAATCCTTTTATAATCAAGGGAATTGCAAGGAACAAAGCATTTGGTTAGTAGTATAAGCTGTATGTAATTGTGATGGAAGATTCACAATACTTAAGCCTTAGGATATCACTTGAGAGAATGTTCAGGATCTTGGAAGTCTTTGTAGTTTAATTAAAACATTATTGGTGTAAAAAGAAGCATAGAGTTATTCTGAGCTTTTTATAAACAGTTGCTTCAGGAGAGTCTTTCCTCTGACACGTGCTTACTGCTTCCATATGTGTGTTCCCAGCTCCCTGGAAGGGTCTGATCTGCGTTCTCAGTGTGCAGCAGCTGTCGTGGTTTAACCCCAGCTGGCAGCTAAGCACTAACACAGCTGTTCATCCCGGTGGGATGGGAGAGGGAATTGGAAGAGTAGAAGTGAGCAAAACTCATGGGTTGAGAAGAAGGCAGTTTAATGGGTAAAGTGAAAGCTGCCACACAAGCAAAGTAGAATAAGGAATCCATTTGCCATTGGCAGGCAGGCGTTCAGCCATTTCCAGAAGGGCAGGGCTCCATCACATATAATGTTTGCTTGGGAAAATGAACCCCATCACTCCAAATGCCTTTGCCTTCCTTCTTGCCCCTGCTTTATATTCTGAGCATGAAGCCATATGGTATGGGATATCCCTTTGGTCAGTGGAGGTCAGCTCTCCTGGCTGTGTTCCCTCCCAGCTCCATGTGAATCCCAGCCCATTTGCTGGTGGGGTGGTGTGAGGACCAGAAAAGGCCTTGACTCTGTGTAAGCCCTAATAATAAAAAAATACTTCCCTCGTATTATCAACACTGTTTTTGCAAAACAAAACATATCCCCATGTGAGGAAAATAAGCTTAATCCCAGCCCAAAGCAGCACAGCATATCAGCTGGGGATAAGGCTCTCACATAAATCACTGGAACACCTTGATATATGAGGAAAAATTCTGTTTTGGAGAGGCGCTAGAATCCTGCAGAAACATTCAAGAAATTCTCCTCCACAGCCATAAAATGATATTAACTGAGCAAATAGTTTTGAATGGATACTTTATGTGATGTCTCTCCCTGTGTTCGCAGAATGCCCATGAAGAAAGTGATAATGTACTCAGTGTATTTGCTGTTCAACAAAATTTAAGCAGCAAACAGCATTCTTCCATAAACATTGATTTCCATTTTTATTGCGTACTTGAGACCAGCCAGTGGGTGATTTTTGTTATTTCTGGTTTGATTTTATATGGCCAAAATCTCATGGAAAAAAGGTTTTCTCTTAGACTGGCATAGAAAATAGCTGTTTTAAAGTTCTGTGGCTTGCTGCTCTTAAGGGAAAATATGGAAACATTTTTTCTCTTTTTTGAGTGAAGACAGGTAGGCCTGGTATAATTATGGTCATCTGTAGTAATCATCACCATTTTGGAGCAGATGCAGACTCTATCCAGGGAAATTGACAGGATACATTTGACTCAGCAGTCCAGATCTACTTTTTTATTTGTGTTGGAGGGACAGAACATGAGGGCCACACTGTGTATATAGCTCTCTTCATTCCACCTCTCTCCTAGTAACTCATTCCAGACCAGCAGACTCTGCTGTCCATTGCTGGCAGTAGGAGTGACATTGCTGTCAAAAAAGGGTGGGAAGCTGGCCAAGGTGGAGCTGGGACAGAAGGACTGTGAAAAGTTTGGCAAAGAAAAGTAAATAGAAAAGGAAAGTCAGAGGTGGACACTTTCTAAAAGGGTTTAATGAGAAATATTGCTTACTGTATTTTTTTGAGGGGAACACTGGCTTCTGGCTTCTCAGGACCTTCAATCCTGCATGTTACATGTCTGAGCTCCCACTAGAGAGGTGTTGGGGACAGGAAAACCTTGCTGTTTTCATAACTAATCTCTAACGGTCTGTGTTCTTTTCTTACCTCTCTCATGGCTTTTGTGGTCCTTTTGGCTCATGCTCTTGCCACAGTGTCAATAATCCCACTAATTACCATAGAATAACTGGTCTAGGGGAATTAAAAGGTGCATTTTGGGTAGTTTGTGCTTTTCTAGAGCAATATACCTTTGGAAAAATACTGCCTGTATCAGATCTAAGTTTTTGGCTCTGGAGGTGACGAGGATTTTGACTGTGGTCAGTGTGGCTGTGGAAGTCCCAGCCACTCCACTTTGACTCCAAAAGGGAAGTAGTTGGTCCCTTTTGATAATTGACAAGATGAGCTGTTGTGCCAAATAACTTCTTTTTAACCAAAGAGCATGGAGGTGCAGCTGCTGTGTTGGCAGTAGAGGATAAAATGAGTATTCCAAATCTTTCCCTTGGGAAAGAACATTGGCCACTGGAAAAGGAATAGCTCCTCTTCAATTCCACAGGAGCTTGTTCAGTCACAGCTACTGTGTATTTAGACCTCATATCCTCTCTGAAGACAAGAGTTGTGTGTGGTTTTGGTTTGGACCTTTTATTTTGAGGTAAAAAGGGAAAACTGTCTTTAATCTTACCTTTTGTGAGGTTTGTAAAGACTCTCCTGTTTTTGAATAGGCAGGGTCATTGTCTATCTTGTGATTATTTGGAGGTCATCTCTGAGTCCCTCAGGCAACAGGTTGATAAGTGAGCTTCATTACTTTGTGTGGGGACTATGTTTTGAGTTGGAATTAGTGAAGTAGGATCCAGGGCAGTAATTTGCACCTAAAAATTTGCACATCTAAGATGGAAGAGTATAGGAAATCCTACAGGTTGTTTGGGTAAGCACAGACTGTGTGAAGGACAATGTGGAACTGGCCTTCCATGTGATGATATTTTCCCTTATTTTAAAATTTAGGTTGTAGGCTCCCCATGATCAGCAGGGAAACAGCTGGTCAGAAGTGCTGCTTCCTCTCTCTGGGTCACTGGTATTTACAGGCATATTTGTGGTCTGCCTGTAATCAGACAGGGGTATATGGGCATTTGTGAGCTTCTCTGAGCAGTGGTAGGAATGAACTGGACAGGCACAAGTGAGTGCTAATAGTTTTGTAGTGCAACAAACCACCAGCTAATATGTCTCTCCTATTTCCACACCCTTTCTACCATAAATTGTGTTACCCAAATGTTTGAATTCTGATAGTCATAGTGCTATATGAAGCCAAAACTTAATTATCTGAGGGATTTGCCTGTGTCTGTGTGGTTTGACCTTGAGTGACAGTTGTGTGGGATATTTCAAATGAGTGGTAAAGGAAAAAAAGGCAGAAAGCTTACAACTAGAAAGGGCAGAGACTAGAATGACATGACAAAGTGTAGCATCCATCAGTGGTTTTCTCAGCCTGGTCTTCCATCTGACCAGGATAGAAGCAGGACCACTCCATCCTTGTTAACTGGCAGGAAAAGTGAGGAGCAGTGTGGTCTTTGAGTTATTTGCTGTTTGGAAAAGCCATGTCCTTGGACACAGAGGTTGGTGGTTGAGAAGCTGAGGTGCAGTTTGGCATTCTGCATTGGGGTGGTTTCAATCAGCTTACTCCTTGGGTAGTCTCTTACACCCTCTAGAACAAAACACATTATTTTATTCAAATGCAAAGAAGTGCTCAGTTTCTCTTGATGTCAGGTCCTGATTTTGCTGACACAGTGGTGACAGGTACTTGCCAGTTCAGTTCTGGGTAGGATCATGTCAGACAGCTGGCTAAGCCAGGCTAGATTGAAATGGTTTCTTCTGTCCTGTGTAGAGCTGGGTTTGTTCTCATGGAAGATTGCTGATTGCTGGCTATTAGGTAAACAATACAGTTTTACACATTTGCTTGGGATTTGTACACGCTAACGTGTATTTTACTGTAAATGAGGAAGACATTGGGGTGACAGAACAGGGATGAGCTCCTCCCACTTGGGGTCTGTGCTGTGTCAGCTTAGGAGTTTTCAGCCTGTAGGTGCTTGAGGGGCAATATCAAGGGGTCCCTGACTTTAGGTCATTGTAAATGAAGGGTGAGCATTTCCTGTGCAATTGGCACAGCTTAAATAAAAATATTTTATACATGGCAAAAATCTGAATGCCTGAGTAGTGGGTGAGAAATGGAGTGATATTTGAGCAAAATATTTTGAGTTTTCATGCAGCCAGATTAAAAAGATGATTTTGTGGCCTTTAACCTTTACTAGACTAAACATAGCATAATCAGAACTTTTTTTTTTGTTTTTACTTAAAGCTGTTTTTGAGGTATCATTTTCTGATTTTTTCTTTGACAGAAATCTTTTGTGTGATCCTCTGTTTAATCCTAAGGATTGTATTCTCTGCTTTTAGATGGGGACAACAAAATGAGGTTTTGATGTCTTGGAGCTTTTATCTTAGTATTAGGGGAGTTTGAGCCTATTGTTTTGAAAAGTACAAAACATGAGGCAATTTTTAAGGATAAGAAACAGAAGATGAGAATATTGGAAATAAGGCAATAGAAAATACAGCTTCTTCAGTGAGCTGTCTCTTTGGTTATTGCTTTAAAAACTGGGGGAAGGCAAGGACAGCATCCAACAGAAAACACAAAATCCAGCAAAATTAAAAACTGCTGTATCTGTGGCAATTAAGAAACCCATTGTATTGATAACTGACTAAGAGGCTTTACCAGAGTCTGTTTCAATAAGTTTGTCATCAAACTACTTTTAATTTTCCTACATTACAATTTCATGTAATGGGCAGATTTGAAGTGATTTCATTTTGGACAGCAGGTTGAAGCTAAGACAGAAATTTTTCTAGCAGACTACTAAATTTCACATAATAAGAAATACTAATTGTACTGGACAGCAGATAGATAAGCAGAGGAAACAAAAAAGGTTAGTGCCATTAAAATTGGGCAGCAATTTTAATTAAAACTTTAATTTAAAAATACGGCAAACAGAAATTAGAATCTATTTTGAACAGCCAGGAAGTAAAAGCAACATTTAATATTTAATTTTCTCAGTCCAATCTTTGAACAAAATTCTGAGGGGGGGGGGGGGGAAAGAAATCCTAAAATACCATTTGTCTGAGTTCAAAATGTGTTCACTGACTGAAAGGACTTATTCAGGAATTTAAAATGCCAAGGAGTGAAAGATAAGGTTTTTACGTTCCTCCCTGTTTATCACTGTATTTTATTAAGCCACCTTTCTGCTCTGGCACATCATTATAGCAACCATACTAAACTTGCAATAATTTGTATAACCTTTCTTGAGTGTCCCTTGAAGGAATGCATGGGAAGTACTACACCCCCATTAAAGATGTTTGTCTCTGTATTAATAGTTACTCTGTAGGCAGTGTGTAAGTGAGGTGTTCAAGAGCTTGCATTTGTGTTGGTAGAGTTTGACCAGCCAAAGTTTTCATTGCAAATGCCTTTCTGAAAAGCCAGTTATGGGTGCAGGTCCCAGCTGGAATATGCTACTTGTTTAATGTAACTATGGTCTTCTACACTCTGCCTTCTGCCCATAACATGCTGGAAATTGCAGTGATCTTTCTCCTTTTTAGTCCTAAATTATTTTAACTGAGTTAACTACACCTTCTGACACTAGCTAAGTCAGTGAAGGGAGTCTTGGAAAGATCCTGGCTTTGTTCAGTGTTAAAAGGAGGAGGCTAAGGGAATGTGGTCTTAATGCTGTCATCTGAGAAGATGCAGCCAGGGTTCTCTTGGAGGAACAGTGGTAGGGTGTTTGGCAGCAGGCACAAGTGCTAACAAGGAAAACTGACAATAAATTGTCAGAGATGGTGGTCAAGAGACCCAGAGAGGTAGTGGGGTTATCATCATTGGAGACTGCCAGAGCTCATCTGAACAAGATTTGCTTTGAGCTTGATGGGAAATAGAAATTCCCAGTGATCCCTCTCAACCTACATTACTCTTACTAGACAACTGGCCTGTGTTAACTGTACTGAAGACCCAGTGCAAATTGACTGCAGCACTTGTCAGATGTTGAAGTGAGAATTAAAGAACTCCTTTGTGGTATCACTGGGAAACATGATGTAGGTGTATTCAAACTGCTCTGAGAGTTTTCTTGGGCAGCCTATTTCCCTTGAAAGTATAATCTTGGCAGAAATCTGAAATGGTCATAGGTTACCTACCACAGATGGAAAAACATGGCTGCTTGGAGGCCAAAAAAGGGGAGGAATGGAAAAAGCAAGCTGAAACTTCACACTGGAGGTAGCTAAATAAGAAATGCTGCAGTAATCATTTGACTGAAACAGTTTTCTTAGCATGTGGTAAAATGTCCATATTCTTGTAAAATGTAAAATTAAAAGCCAGCACAGGTAGGAAATTTAATTTATGTCAAGCTTTCTAGCTTATAATAAAAATCTCATGAGAAGAACTGGCATTTTCCTACAGCAAGTATTAAATATTTTCCTGTGTTATTCCTACCTTCAATTAAGTTAATGTTTAAGATGCCTCTATGTGCTTCATTTAATAACATATTACACAAGTGAATAATTTGAAGAATTCTTCAGTGAAATATGGAAATAATATTTGTGTAACATCAGCAAGTTAACATCCTATTTTGATATATTGCTCTACACTTAATATCCCAGCTTGGTCTTTGTTGATGTATTTACTCCGTAGTTGAAGCAATTTAAAACACTAAAAGGAGTGACTGTGCCTTCAGTCTCATTACAGACTTAATGCAACAGCAGTCAAGCACCTCATTATTGTATAACCCAATTTTTGTAGAGGGCAGAAATTGTAGGTAAAATTTACATGTTGACTCCAGAGCATAAAGACTGTCATGCATCATTCACTGGGTCAGGTCTGAATTGCTGTAATCTTTGTAGGTGGAAAATAATGCTTATGACTGAAACAGCAAAATTCTTGAAAAAATGCATATATTTTCAAAATGTTTTAGAAATGTTTACTACATCTTTTCCACAGGTACCCAAGGGTGGTTTTGATACCATAAAGATGTTACAAAGGCATCTGTCACTGAAATTTTGATGGACATGCATTGGGTGGGCTGATATGTGAGGACATGCATTTGCTATAACCCATGTTCTCTATTATTAATTTCTATGGGTTTTTTGCTTTGTTTCCTCTCCAAGCACCTTTACCTAAGATTGCTGACACTAGAGAAGAAAATAAAAGCACAATCTTCTACTAGATTAGAGGAGCAAAAATGAAGATCTTGGTTTCCATACTTATGAAGGGCTTTTCAATCTCTTGATTTTGGAGTTACCCTATACTTATGTACACTGAAACATGTTCATGCATTAGACCAGTAATTATATGAAACTAGAAAATTATAATTCTTTTGAAGTTATGAAAGATATCTTTGACTATTGGATCTATTTGCACTGGATCACTGCAGATCAGGAATAAGTCATAGATAAACACACAGTGCATGGCAAATGCCTTATGTCACTGAAGAAGTCAAAGATCAATTTGAATATTTTTTGTTGGTACGGTTGCATTTTGGTTACTGCCAACATGCATTTTCCTAATTCTAAATATATGCAGGTATAAAGGAGCCCAATGGCTATCCATTCAGAGTTAAGAGAGATATAAATACTTGAACAAGGAAGACATTGCTTTGTGCTCTGAACAACAATAAGCATGTTCTAAGTTTTGTGGCATCTCTCATGGAATATTTGGGACCCAGTTTAGTCATCAACACTCATTTTTGGCATGGTGAGATATCTACAGAGTCTAGTTCTACTCTTCTATGCTCTTAGGAAATATGGTGACTCTGCCTTGCAATTCCTTAGGTCCCTGATGCTTTGCAACTGTCTTTCAACAGACGTTGTAAGAGAATAGATAAATTTCTGTTTGAAGAGCAGTCATACTCAGCAGAGGACAGGTGAGGGAAGGAATTAAGAGTTTCACAGGTCTGGAGAGAAAGTCTGGAAATAACTTTCAAATCCCAATTAATACATAATTATGCCTTAGATAATTTGACCATAGTCAAATTGCATTTGTGAAGTGGAAACATCTGTCTGGGACTTCAATACCAGCCTCTTGTGTCTCTTGTCCCTTGAGTGCCATCACTGCTTATAGGCATTATAGGCACTTATAGGCATTCCTTTCTCCCTGTTAACAGTGGGTGCCTGATGGACATTATTGCACCTTGTATAAATTTGTCCTTTAAAGACACATCAATGCAGGTGGAGTCCTGTGCAATATGTGCCCATATCTTAGGGGTATTGCTTGCCTAATGTGAATTGCATAAACTGTTCTCCTACCAGGCTGTGATGTCAAGACCAGCAGGTGTTCCAGTGGTTTTTGTGTGTGGCAGTAGGAATTCCATCAGTATTGATTATGTGAGTTCATTTTTCTGTATGCATCATTTTAGGAACTGAGAACCCCTTCCCTCTGCCTCTAACTCTGTAATCACTTAAGGAATTGAATTTTTCATTTTGCCCTTTTGTTGTAAGTTTATGCTATCAAAGACAGATGGGGACTTGCAGATTTCAAATTAATTATTTTGTATGCTCATAGGTTCCTTTTAAAAGTGCTTAAGGGACTTCTGTCATGTCAGACAAAGTTTTATAAAAGACATTCCAAGTATCTTGCTTCTTCTCATCTCTGTTACTGGTTGGCAACATAGATATTTCTCACACTTCAAGAATTCCCGAGGGAGAGAAACTCTTAAAAATTCTTGGTGGCTTGGATTTCTAGAGCTTGCTTTTGAAAGTGTTATTTAGCCAAAGCCTTGGCACTGTGTCAGAAGGAAGTAGGTCTCCTATAACATTGCTGACAAAGCTCTGTTGCTTCCAGGGCCCAGGTTAGGATCTCTGTGAGGCTGCGCTGTGTCCTGCCGCGTTAGGACCCATCTTTGGTAGCTCAGTAGAGCACAGATCCTGGGAAGCATGGACACGCCAGCAGAGGAATGGCACGCCACTGGCACCGGCGGCACATTTGGCACTGGTAGGACTTTTTGCTGACAGCATGCTGCACTTCTTTTGTGAATCAATTTGATACCAAAAATAGCTACTGGCTTTTTCAGAGACTGAGTCTATCATGGTGTGGTGGTACTGTGATTACAAAACACTCCCAGTATGGAGTAGGATATAACTTCCTAGAGGAAAGCCAGAATAAACTAGTAGAAACTAAACTAGGAGAGAAATTAACACTCTCCATGTAAATATAATTTGGCTGTCATGGCTCTTCTCGTGCTTGCAGTTGGAGCTGCAATGTGATCGTATCTCTTGCTGATTTAGCTGAGGCAGAGACAATGTGTGCTTGGCCTAAATCTCATGGGTGACTCTTCAAATATTTGATTGAGGGTTTTGGAAAGAAAATAGAAAGTAAGTAAATGACAAGAAGGCCGGAAAGGCTCAGAGTCTACCTGGACTAGTGTTACAAACCTCAGTGTGTTGTCCCTGAATCTCTGTTGCGAAGGGAATGAACTCAGGACTGGCTCCAGCCATCAGGTAAAGGTGTTCATTACCCAGAAACCCCCTGAGAGTGGGCAGGCTGCTCTTTGTCAGACTCCTGGGAGGCCATAGGAGTTTGCTGGTTGCTGAGAAAGGGGCCAAGCATGTTGGGGGAGCAGCTATGAAGTGAGAGAGCAACTGCTTGCAGCATTATCCATTGCTCCCTTTCTTCTCCTCCTGCCCTACCTGATGGAGCAACTTGACTTTAAAGCTCTGTCCCAGTTTTGGGCTCAACTCTGTAATCAAGAAATTCAGTTTTTCTCACATTTCTAGGAAGCTGAGCCAACTTACAGCAGGTGTACCTTCTGGCTGTATTGCAAATGCAATAACCAAACAGTAAATGGCAAGTCCTTCCTCACTGCTCCTCTTGATGTGCTTCTCTTTGGATCAGGAGCAGGAAGCAGCTTCTCTTGTAGAATCATTTTCATGCTGCAGGAAGAGCCACTATAGCCATCTGTTGAGGAAAATTAGCAGTTTGCAATATGTTACATCTGTAAATGTATAAACTCTTGCAGGCATTCTGTGTGTTTATATACATACTCTGGTGTAATTGGGTATAGCTGAGGAACTCAACTTGCTGCTTCATTCCCAAGCAATGAGACATAACATGAGAGGAAATGGCCTCAAGTTGCACTAGGGGAGGTTTAGAATGGATATGAGGAGAAAAATTCTTCACCAAATGGGGTTTTAAAGCAGCAGAACAGGCTGCCCAGGAAAGTGATTCAGCGTCCTTGCAGATACTTTAAAGATGTATAGATGTGGTGCTTAGGGACATGGGTTAGTGGTGGACTTGGCAGTGCTGGGTTAATGGCTGGACTTCATCTTGGGAGTCTTTTCAATGTAAACAATTCAGTGGTTCTCCTCTAGATGATAGACAAAATGCTTTTGCCGGGTGGATGAAGGGTAATTTTAATTTAAAATTTATTTTATGCAAGTGCAGATGATAAGGCAAGGGTTAATGTAGTAGAATATACATCTATCTTGTTGTTCAGAATTGTCTAATTATTTCAAGAATTTAGCCTCAAAGATGTTCTTAAGGTTCTCAGTTGGATTTATTTGATATCAGAATTTTGACTGCTGCACCTTAGAGTGCTGGGATTATTTGATTTTGTTCCAGGCTTATCCTTCTTTGAAGCATAGCAAAAAATCCAATTGTTTAAGATTCTTGCATAAGTAGCTATATTGTAAAGCTTTGTTTCTTGCTAAGACACTTTTATTTTCACTCTAATACCTGATTGGGAAAACCAATTTTTAAAAGGCAGCAAACACATATCCTCATAGTGAATATACCTTTGTTCTTGTGTTTCGTTTGATATATCAAACGAAATATATATATATATATATAAGTGCACGCAGCAAACTGAAATGACAAGCCTAAGAAAATTGTAATGGCTTTTAGTGATAAGCAGTCAAATAAGTATCACATGGTAGTAGCTTTGAAATTTTTGATTAGAGAGGTTCAATTACATTTCTCTGATTTCCAAGGTTTATGTGTCACTCATATTTGCAAATTGCTTGCATATTGTAGGTTTGGAGTTTTTTGTGTGTGTAACTCCTCAGTGTGGTGTTTGAAGTGGATTCAAGGGTTCTGAGCTTTTCCATGTATCAGTGCCTAATCCCTGCTCTTACAGCTGCCTGTGCTTCAGGTATTCTCTCAAGAGTATCACAGACTGAAGCCAGACTCTGAGAACCAATACCCAAACCAGCAGGCAAATAATTTAGTTGTGGAAGCCTGAATTTTGCAGGGCTTTCATGTTACTCAGTCCTGCTTATAAATCATCAGCTCCAGGAGTTATGGTATAGAACACTGTGAACTTTGCTGGCATTTATTTCTCTTGGTTTTTAAATATATTTTTAGCTTTTATAATGGTGAGAAGGGGCTGTAGAATATCAGTTCTAATTGCTTTGTGAAGAGAAATTAAATGAAGAGCAAACCCACTTTCTTTCATGTTTTTAAGGGAAAATATGCCATTTTAATGATTTGGAAGAGGAACATTGGGACTATTTAATGCTTTTGCTTGAAAGTATTGAGTTGCAAGTGAAGGTTTTGGATAGGCATATTTAAGGAAACAAGACTGGATAAGAGGACAACTGTGTGCGTTACTGTGTCTCAGCATGTAGATGATCCAGTTTGTTTTCTCTCTAGCTTCTACACTGTTCCAAATAAAACACATTCTGTTATCCTGTTGAACCAACACACTGTCTTAGAAGGTGCCATTTTATCAACAAGACCAAGCACTCACCCTCTGTAGCCAGCCTGAGAGCCAGCCTTGCTGTGGGAGAGGCAGACTCCTATGTGACTGGTACAAATCCAGTGAATGTAAATGAAACAGACCTTGGTTGATTCTGTGGGGAAAAAAAATCTCTGCTGCTTTTCCAGTAAAAAGATTTTTACTAGGGGAGTTGTCTGTATTTATGCCTAGGAAGGTTATTTTGATCTTGCATTTGTTCAGTCTCCTGGTTTTTGTATTAGTGAATTTTTGATTTCTATTCCCCTGCATGTTTTACAGCATTGTAAGAAGGAAGACAGTGGGAACTCAGTGAAGTAAGAGGGGACTGATGGCATTAGCTACATGCTAAAGGAGCCAGGGCAAATCCTAGATTTTCTCTTCCAGTGGAGGAGAATAAAATATATGTATTTTAGCACTGACTCCTACAGGTGCTTTGCATTGCACTGGGTCTGACTTCAGTGGGAGCCACTCAGAGCATCCAGAACTGGGCACATTTGAGCATCTCCCAGTACTCCAGTTATTGTGGGGATTTTCCTTCTCTTAACTGAAATGGGGTTATTTGTGTAGGTGCAGCACACTTCTGTACAGTGTTTTGTCATGCATTAGATATCTCAGTTTCTTCCCAGTGACTTTCCCTTTTCCCCTTATAATTGAAACAGGTGGTT
The DNA here is from genome assembly GCF_028769735.1 of Zonotrichia leucophrys gambelii. Classification (NCBI taxonomy): domain Eukaryota; kingdom Metazoa; phylum Chordata; class Aves; order Passeriformes; family Passerellidae; genus Zonotrichia; species Zonotrichia leucophrys. The sequence continues at coordinate 44,363,326 of NC_088171.1, read as the reverse complement.
CTATGGTAATGAGTCCCTTTGAACTGTCAGTGTGTGTATATTTCCATTTACACCGCTGGCACTTTGTTCTGAGCCTTCTCCCCTTCTGTCCAAATAGATTACTTGCACTATCAGATCTGTCTCATTGTTCACAATAGCATTGCTGTGGATTCTCCAGATCCCCCTTCCTTACTGAGTTTATTGCTCATTTTTCAAAGGCCTTTGACAAACTCTGGTAGGTGTAACTTGAAATATATCTTCATTAATAGTTGTCAGATAATCAAAGTGAAGGAGGAAAAATTGTATTTTTAATTGCACAAACTATCCTGTGGAGGGATCTAGCTAACCTATTGACTTTCCATTACATAATAATTCATTTTCAAATTAATTTTGGCAGCTTGCATTTTGTCTGTATTATCTATGATGATTTAAAATTCTGTAGCATTTTATAATATAATTGATGTTGACCAGGATAATTTTTAATGCCAACAGGAGGACAGTCTTGTGCAGTGATTTGAGATATGGCTGAAAACCAGGAGTCTAGCAACGTGGTCCAAGATAAGTAATTGAATGACTCTGTTTAAGACAGCACAGATTGTTCATGAGCAGTTTCCAGAGATGCAGAGAGAAGGGCCACAGCAGCAACAAAGATTAGACATAATGAAAAAACCTTAATGCATATCAAAATAAAGATAGGTCTGCTTTCCCTGTCATGCTGGGGTCTCTGTTCAGACCTGGGCAAGCCAGGTGTCTTACTGAGCTCCTGATTAAGCACATGGAATATTAATTTAATGAACTTGCTGAATCAGGAACTCCTGATGAATTCCCAGCTTTCCTCATTTGCACAAAACCTATTTACAGCAGAATGTGAAGGAATGGATTTGCTTTTCACAACCAAGGAAACCTTGGTGTCAACAACTGGTACAGTAATTATTAGAGAGTGGGAATTCCCAGCCACATAAAATTTCTTAAAGAAAAATAAGTACTTATCTCAATTACTATCACTCCCTGAAGGGGTGCATGGCCTACATTCTGCTGGAGCTGAACAAGTTACTAAACAGAGGAACTTTTAAAAACTCTCCTATCTGAACCTCCAGCCTAATTTCAGCCTTTTCTATAAATCTTGCTCTTACTGTATTTTGTTTAATTTGATCTGAGTTTTATTAATTTTAAGTTTCTAACTGTAGACTTGGTTTCCATACTTCCTTTTATTTGACTTAAAACCTGGATGATCCAGAAACTGTAGGTAAAAGGCTTTCTGTCTACAGAATTAAGCTGTTCATGTGTTTTGAATACTAAATGTCTCTTCCATTCATAATTTATAGATGTAAATATGTAGGGAGCAGCTAGTGCCACAACAACCAGTGCTTTTAGGGCTGCTCTCTTTTGGAGGCACTTATTCACAGCTCTTACTTCATGTAACTCTACTATTAGTATTTCCCACCATGTGCACATACTGCAAACATAATTTACCTTTCCAGGAGCAGGCTCTTGCTGTTTACTTCTGTAGAAGAAGACAGATGCTATTAGCTCATTTTCATTTCATGACCTAAGTGGCAGTAAAATAATTCAGAAAAAGCTCTCAGCATATGGTGATGGGAAGCCTGCAACCCCCAAATTCATTTGTGTGTACTTTGGTCTGGAGTATAGGTTGAGTACAGGTTTCTAAATAACCAGACCTTTCTCTAAATGCAAAGCACATTGGTTACTGCTTTTAATCTCAGCATCTTTGTCATTTGCTGCACTCTTGTTACCTGAACTGAATGTGAGGCTGAGTGTGAATGTTCCCCTGATTCTTCACAAGGGGCTGTAGAGAGCAATATCTTAGTTTTTCAACCAGACAGCTTGCAGAAAAACTTTTTGGACATTGTGTGTGTGTAGGAGGGCAAAATGACACTGTGGGCAAAAGAGTAAACTTGAAATCAGAATTCAGATGGCATCTTAGGTTTATTTCATGGTGAGTCTAAGGAGCCTGGTTCTGAATTTATGGTGAGCTTATGTGGATCACCATTTTGCAACGAGTCGGATCTGGTTGAGTGAGCTGAATTCAAGTCTTTTAACTCTGAGAGAGAGGCATGTACTGTTTGTGTTCTGTGTCACAAAGATCCTTACTTCTGCAGGCATTAGACAACTGAACATTTTTAAGCCATTTGGTCCCCCTGAATAGAGAAAGATGTAGCTGTCAAATTGTAATACTGATTTTCACTGTAATCCAGTTATCTAGACAGGCACAGCTTTCTGAACTTGTGTGCTTTTAATGAAGTACCTACACATGGGAGCCTGTGTAGCACTACTTTGTGCCAGAAATGCTGGGCTTATGTGTACATTTTGATTTTCTGCATGGCTTTGCAGCCAAGGGCCTCAAATAATCAGTAAGTTCAACAACATATCAAAGAAACAATCTGTACCCTGAAAAGTTTATAATTTCATTGTTTGCTGATTAGTCACTGAGTAGAAGAGGTTGGAAAAGACCTTTGCAGATCATCTATTCTAAGCCTGTGCTCAAAGTGAGCTGTGTCCAGACAAGTTTTGGATATCTCTAAACATGAAATCTCTACAAGTTCTCTGAGAAGCATGGTGCAGTGTTGAACCAAACTTATAGTAAAAAGTTTCCTTTTCTTTAATCAAAATTTCCTGAATTTCAGTCTGTGCCAGTTGCCTCTTGTCCTGTCACTGGGCACTACAGACAAGAATTTGGCTTCATATTTCCCCATCTCTCCCATGTATCAGTAAGATCACTTTGAGCTGTGAATCTCTTTAAAAAGGTCAAAAGAGCATGTTAATTTCTAGTAAATGAGTTCTAAGTATGCCAGATATAGAACATGTTTGAAAGACTGGAGACAGAGACCTGTCTTCTAGGTTCTCACTTTTTCTTTGTAGCTGACACATTCTTTGGTGGTTTGTTTTATTTTGTTTTGGGTCTTTTTGTTTTCCTTTGGTGAGGTTTTATTTGGTTGTTTGTTTTTTGGGTTTTCTTTGTAGCCTGGTATGTTTCAATTTCAGCATAGTGCAGTTTTTTTTTTTTTTCCAGTTGGTACTGTTTTCTTGATGTTTCACCATGGAGAGGTGAAAACAGACGGCCTGTTTTTGCTTCAGTCTAGCACTGGCTAATAAGTTTGTGTGGGAAGCATATGATCCACCACTTTCCCGTTTTCCTGAGGAAATGAGAGAGAATGTGTGCAATGATGAAATGAAAACTTTACAAATATGTGACCTATCACTTACTTTTTGTATGTGTTCTATTGCTTTCCTCTGCTGGGCACAGCTCTTGTTCAGTGAATATGAAAATAGTGTGGACATTGAATGAAAATCAAGGTTCTAATGAACTGAAAAAGGAAGAGTTTGTAGCAAAGAAAAATGAATATTTTTTTTCCTCCATCAATAATGTACCTAGTTAATTGACAAAAAAAAAATCTTATGCAATCTAACTTCTCTATGTTTGTGCAAAACAATACCATTTTTAGCCACTTTCAGTGGGCTCAAAATCTATTTTCCAGGCCTCCAGCTTCCTGGTGATGTGACATCAGCACAACAGCCCAAGCTGGTGATTATATTAAAAGAAGAATATAATGACACAAAAGAATAAGGCTGTGCCTTGATCTTTTCCATTGATAAATTTAGAACTTGCAAAAGCTGAAATAATAGTTGTTGTGATGAAAAGAAATATAATTTTTATACTTACCTGCTGTTCTGAAAAACCAATGTATAATTATTGTAGGAGGAAGAAAAATACATCTCTCCCCCTCACTCTGCTACTTTTTCCTCTTCTCTTCAGTGTTGAAATCATCCAGTTTAATTAAATCACCAGCCTATTTCTGCACAAAAGATGACATTTTATTAATGATGCATGATGTGTATGAGACAGAATTAACCCAATTTTCAAATGGATTTCAATTTGGAAAGGGCAACATGTAAAAATGTCTTGTAAATGTGTGGGATGAGCTTGTTGAGCAGCTTTCTGCAGGAGATGGGATTACAAAATGATGAATAATTAGACAACAGTCTCTCCAGTCCCTGGCTTTATAACGTAGCTCAACATCATTGTCTTTTGCGTGTGTTGTTCAGTTTTGCCCATTTTCGCAGTCATGTTTCTCGCCTAGCAGTAACTCCAAGGAATAGTAGTTTGGGTGACAATATTTACAAGTAACTGGGAGGGGTTGAAGGTGGCTGTTTTGATCTTAGGATGTCAGGCACTGTGTTTGTGGTGTGGCTCACGTTTCAAATATGCCTGGAGAGCCTGAGGTTCAGAGAGTGGCTGGGGTCCACTCAGGCTCCCTTCACTTATATCTGAATGGGGTAGTCACAGCAGGTCAATATTCACATAGTAAGTTGTTGTACAGATTTGAAGAATTGTGAGTTGTTAACAAGCTTTTGCCCCTCCTGCCAGGGGAGCAGATAATCTGCCTCATCAGTCACACTTACATTCCTTAAATTTGAATGAAACTCTATTGCCAACTCCCCGTACTCTGAGTTGAGAAATGTCTTCCTAATTCATAGGAAAACTGGAAAGGTGTGGTTCTGCAGGTTTTGAGTTTATTTTTAACTTGGCAGATTTGGGGGAAAAACCTTCACTTCCCTTTCCATATCTCTGAAATGTAATTTTTATCAGAACAATTCTCAAAAATCATTAACCTCTGAGAACAGGGTGTTGTGGAACAGACAGTGAAAAGATTTGAAACAGACAGTTAAAATGTCTTGCTGATTAAATGGCAAGACAAATCTGCCTGCTAGAAGTATGAGATTCCTTTTTTGTGGCAGTTGTATATAGGATAAAGTGATGAAGGCACTAATCCATGTATTAGAAAGCAAATTTTTAAAGGGTCGGGCTGTGAAGCTCAGAGCAAATGTGCCAATTAGTGTTCCTGTATTCTTTATTGATGCAGAAATGGTTGTATAGGGATTTTTTGTAATCTCTGTGTTAAAATATTTTTGTTGCTTCTGTTGAGAGAAACTCTTGAGCTACAAGATGGGTGGTGGTGTTCATAATGAAGTAAGGGTTGGAGGTCCCTGTTACTCCAGCTATCTGTGCTAATTTAACTGATGCCTGACCCAAAAGAGCAAACACTCTACAACAACAACACGTGGCACCATAAATATCCTGCCCTTCTGTACAGAACATCAATCTTGGCTTGCTTAGGAGTGGAGGCAAGCAATCTGCTGCAGTAAGTGTGGAAACAGTGAAATGTATTTTGGCCATGATGAATATTTCCTGGCAATTTAAGGTTTGTATGAAAGGGACCTTCTATGGCATTTATGCCAACAGTTTATGTAAGAAGTGCGTACTCTTTAGAAGGAATAGAGGGAAATAAAAGCAGATTGGAGGAGTGCTGTACCAATTTAATTTACCCTTGTCAATGTGTTGTCATAAGAAATATAGAATTACCATCCTGTCTATCTAGCCTGTGGCTGGGGGAATGTGGCTCCATAAGCAGGAGCAGAGCTGGAAGTCGAGGTCACAGTTCACCCCCAGAGTTCAGAGGCATGGTGGAAAATATCATTCTGAACTTGGCTTACTTATAAACATATGAGATGATTATTTCTTTGTCCTATAGGTATTCCTTTGATTTTATCCTTTCCCCTTATGCTCTGGTTGTCATTCACTGTTACTATGTGGAAGGAGGGGCTGTGCCTTGTGTGCACCATCCTTAATAGACCTTTTCTGTCTTTCAGAACAAGGAATGAAGAAAATGAGCAACATCTATGAATCAGCAGCCAACACCCTGGGAATTTTTAACAGCCCATGCCTGACTAAAGTGGAGTTGCGAGTTGCATGCAAAGGCATATCTGACAGGGATGCCCTCTCAAAACCAGACCCTTGTGTCATCCTTAAAATGCAGTCACACGGCCAGTGGTTTGAGGTGAGTGTTTAATAAAATAAAATTGATTCTTCTGGCACTTTAGGATGGCATAGACAAACTGCTGAGGCAAAATTGAAATAGCAAGAACACTAAAGAGAAGCAGCAATTGGAAGCCTGTGGCACAATCTTGCAAGAGCGAAGGGAGATTTTACATTAACCCTAACACAGTTTGAATCAGAAACTTTGAACTTCTCTTTGGAATCTAGATTAAAAATCAAGATGAATAAAGAAAGAAGCATCATAAAACTTTTCCCTTCAGGCCTTATTTTTCATAAAAGCTATACAGTAGCACAGATGATGATAGTGACCACGAGGCATTACAACATAAAGAGAAATACTGTGGAAGAGAGGAGGATTTATCATTAGTTGGCAAGGGATTTGGTGACAGAGTAGCTTGATTTGAAAATTTTGAGCATTACAGTTGGATTCCTTGTTGCAGTTAGTAAAACTAATGCATTTGCCTTACCAATTTGCCTTGTATTACAGCTTGCATGTTTGATCAAAATCCTGCTTTGTGTTATTTTACCTGATCATGGAAATTATTTCTTTGATAACTGGAAACATGGTGTCTTAAAGAAATTCAAATTGTAACTATAGAACATAGAATGGAATGTAATATTTTTAATGGCATCTTGTTGGTTATTTTACTTAATAATTATAGTAGAGTGTTTGTGGTTAATCAAGCTGAAAGGTGTGACTTTAAAAAGAGAATAGAAAGTATGTAAGAGAAAATTAAGAATTTAATAAATCCACTTAATATTGAGTGCATATTCATCCCTCTCTTTTCAAGAATTTTAGCATTCAGCATAGGATTGTTTTATCTATGAAAAGATAAAAAATAATAATGGTGAGCTTATGCAGAAAGGAAAATCTTAAATTCAGGGATCTTTTAATTTAGCATTTTCAACTAAGTTTTTCAGACTTTGAGAAGTTTCTTCAATTTATTCCAGTTGTTTTGACCTATGAAATTTTTCCATTTCAGGCCAGCAGAGCCTAGTAAAGTTAAGGGGGTTTTGATGGCATTCTTCTTTTTGTCTTAGTTTGCTTTTGTAGAACCACTAGACATATCCCTGGTAGAAAACCAGACTATAAATGGAAATAAAACTCTCACCATTGTTTTTAGTGCATGTCCATGTAATTGAAATTTAGCGTGATAAAATAGTTAGCCTAAAAAAGAGTAATTTTAGCTCTCTGGCTCTCTGTGTATAAAAAAGCATTTAGCTGCACTGTGTGCAATCACACAAATAGTAGAAATTATTCAAGAAATGGATTAAAGGTCAAAATAAATGAAATGGCTCTGTTTGGAAAGGACACAATGAAAACTTTGGGTGCATTTACATACAGTTTGTCTCTGGCAGGATAAGTTGATTTAAATTATATATTCTGATGTAGTAATGGAGATTCCCTTTATTTGATGTGGTTTTTAATTTGGAAAGTGATTGTCTGAATAGAGTAAATCTTACAGAATAGATCTACCCATTGATATGATTCTCATCTTAGGTCAGTTGCTGCTACTGTCTAGTGAGAGTCCAGGCAATTCATTTTAGTGTGGGAAAAAAAAAAAAGTTTTATTAGTTCATGCTCCTATCAGTGCTGCAAAGCAAATGCCACTCTGCCATGATGAGTATTTTCTGGCCGGCACCTTCTTAAGAGAGTTTTTAATTAAGTTCCTATTGCTGAACTAAATTGAGCAGAGTCACTCAGGTATAGCTGGAGACATAATTTGGCTGGATGAATCTTCTGCTGATGGCAATCAATGATCCAGCAAGACCTGAAAAAACAGACAAAGTAAAAATTAAAAAGTAATAAAGACTAGTAAAGTGAGTATATTCAACATAGAAATCACTAAATGGCAAAGAAAGAAGTAGAACTGAGGAGTGTGGATTTAGTGCCTTCATAAATTATCTTGAATTTCCAGGTACCTTAAACCCCTTGGAGATCCAAAGGTGCTGTAGCAAGATGCAGTATGACTGAAATGTACATACTGATCACATGCTCTGGTTGTGTGGAGGTTTTGTCAGCAAGGAGTAGCTGAATTGAAATGTCCAAATTACAGGTTTTGGTCTGCGTATATTGTGCTCTTGCACAGAAGTTTGTGGCTAATCAAGCTGAAAGGTGTGACTTTAAAAAGAGAATAGAAAGTATGTAAGAGAAAATTAGGAATTTAGTAAATTGAGGTAATTTTGAGTGCATATTCATCCCTCTCTATTCAAGAGTTTTAGCATTCAGCATAGGATTGTCCTATCTATGAAAAGATAAAAAATAGTAATGGTGAGCTTATGCAGAAAGCCATTCTACAGGTGCAGACAATCCCTGAAAGTGAGTGATCTGTGTACATTTGTCTCTGGGAGAATTTTGATAAAATATGTCAGCCTGTTGCTGAGGAATTTTTTTTTTCAGTTCTGCAGTTCTGTAGTTCTGTGTGTGCATATGTGTGTGTTTGTGTAAATTATGCCACCCACACATGTAAATATAGAATGAAAATGTGTTGATGCTCTTGTAGAGTGGGTAAGTGCTGTTTCCAGAGACTGGAAATGACGTCCAAGTATTCTTCTTATTTTGTTTTTAACTGTGGTTTTCCTGTTTTGTTTAGTTTTTGGGGGTTTTGTTTGTTTCCCAGACACAGAATTGGTGAGGTTGGAAGGGACCTCTATAGGTCGCATGGCCCATGTGCTGCTCAGGTGGGGACACCTAGAACCAGTTGCCCAGGACTGTGTCAGACAGGTTGTGAATGTCTCTAAGGAGGGGATTCTGCATTCTCCCCAGGCAACCTGTGCCAAGGCCAGTTGCTGTCACAAGCAAAAAATGTTTCCTGATGTTCCTGTGTTTCAACTAGTGTACATTACCTCTGGCTCTGCCATTAGCCACCATTAAAAGGAAGCCTGGCTCTGTCGTCTTTGGACCTTCCCTTCAGGTGTTACACTTATGAGATGTCCCCTGAGTGTTCCAGGTGTGTCACCTACAAACTTGCTGAAGGTACAGTCTGCCCCACCATCCAGGTCGTTAATGAAGATCTTAAACAGGATCCAGTACTGACCCCTGTGTCCCACTGCTAGCCTCTGACATCCAACTAGAATTTGTCTCACTGATAACCAGCCTCTGAGCCTGGACAGCTTTCAGTCCACCTCACTGTCTGCTCATCCATTCTCTGTGGCAGCAGCTCCCCTATGAAAATCTTATGGGAGGCAGTGGCCAAGGCCTCACTGGAGTCCTGGTAGAAAATATCCACTGCTCTTCCTTCATCTACCAGGCCTGGTAGATCTACTTCGTCTCAGGCATGACTTTTTCTTGGTTGGCGACTCATGATGATTTTCTTATCCTTAATGTGCCTAGGATTAAGTTGCTGTACCAAGTTCCCAGGAACTGAGGTGAAGTTGGTGGGGCTGTATTTCCCTAGATAATGTGATGAGGGACACAAAACTCCTCAGTAGTGAAACCATGGGGAACTTGGACAAATACTCAAAGAATTCTTGGTGCTGTCCCCCGTTCTGTTACAGATATGCTTGCTGGTTTTTTCCTCGTCTGGGTAGATGTTTCTCTGTAAACAAACTGGCACAGTCACAAGTGTGCACACACGCCTCCCCCTAACATTTCCCTACATGTGCATGTTGGTGCTGTCTGTGAAGCACTATCCTCCACCAAGCTAGAATGTAAATGATATATTTATTGTGTCTCCCAGGAAAATCAGCAGTTTACTCCTTCTCACACATGAAGCCTAACATGACAGGGTGTGATACAGCATAATCTTAAATTCTGCTGTATTTATGTACTGAAAGCCAATTTGCTCATCCAGGGCTGAATTTTAGCTCTTTTGGCCATAATTTTAAGCAGGTGTGCACTTGCAGGGTGCCCAAATTTTGTACTTAAACTGTTTGTATAAGATAATTATTCAGCAGCTGTTTTTCCGTCTTGACTTGAATGTGTTCAAGGAGTTTAAATACTGTACCAAGTTTCAGATGGTGAATGACTGAGGTACATGGTGATAAATTCCTTTGTTCCAATGATTATTTTACCCACCTAGAGTGTGAATGTCCAAGTGTAATAAATGTTAGCTGTTAACTAATGCATTGCATGGAAGCCTTCAGCTGAGATGTGCTGGCACTGACATTCTCATTAACTCCTTAATCCTAAGGAAGTGTCTTGGCCCTGTTCACAGATGATCTGCATATGGCAAATACCCATAGTACATGTTATTTTGAAAGCTGAGTAAGTTGCAGAGCTGTGTCTGGTCATACAAGATTTACATGAGATCAGGAGGTGTCACACAGCCAGATGGAATGTAATTTCTGGAGCCATGAAAAGAGAAGAGAAGCTTAGAAAGACAAGTAGTCATGTTTGGCAACCAGAGAGGGCTTTCTGTAGTTGCATTCTTCTGGGTTTCAGCAACAGGACAGAGTGTCTGCTTCCTTGTGGATTTGAACAGCCAGCTGGAGGTTTTGTGTTTTACCCAAAGCCTTTATTAAACCTCAGTGACTGCAGAGCAAATGAAGCAGCACCCAAAGACAACCTGCACTTGCTAAAATTCATCTTGATGGACTCTGGTGAAATCGTTAGAATGGATAAGTTTGTTTACTGAAATAGATTTTTTTTGTTGAAATTTTCTCTGAAGTCACAATTGTGAAAAACTCAGTGAGCTTTGATAAAAATATGTTGATATTCTTAATATAAAAGTTATTCACTTGTAATTCAGCGTGACATTTCAAGGACCAGCTTGGCAGGAATAAACAAACAAACCTGAGTTTTCTGTGTTTCCTCTTCCTTTCACATCAACCTGCACATCCATCCGTATTTGCTTTTCCTCTTAGTCCTTCTCTCTGTTTTGTTTCATCTCTGAATTCCAGCATCCTTCTCCTTCCTCTGCCTTTTCACATATGTCAGCTCCCCATTTACATTCCCAGCACCTGCTGCCATGTTTCTCTCCTCTCCTCTCTGTATTGGAGACGGGGGGAAATTTCCTGCCCCTTCCTAGCCTGGGTGAAGGATCTGAAGAGAAGACCCTGAAGCAGACTTCAGCTCTTTGTTTCCATAGATACCCAAAAGTAGCTTTCATGTTATCCATCTGTGGCTGTTACAGCCCACTGCAGAAGCCAACAAGCCATGAAATAGGGGAGTCTGTGGGATGATATATTCCATGACTCTACCAAACTGTTCCGAAATAAACACAAAAATACTGTGAGGAGGCAAGAATCCCCACACACGAAAAAATACATCCTTTTTAGTTCATTTTGATGAACAGGTAATAGATGGAGCATTTGGATGGAACTGGAAGTTTGAATGATCAGAAAGAAGAACTACCACCAGCAGCCATACAGAATGAGGCTTGAGGCTGTGTAACCCCATCATGCATCTAGTTGCTAGTTGGTGACATTGAAGAAATATGGGATCAGAGAAATATAGAAGTGTCTTTCCAGCTCTCAGTGATCTGCAGCTCAGGGAGTTCTTAAACAGGAGTTTATGCCTTTGTAATTGTAAAAAAAAAATGTTGGTAGAATAACTTCCATAACTTAGTTCAAATAATTTTAGAAGTCTTGTATATAAAAGATAAAATTTTAGGATATCCTGGGACATAAGAGTTCAGCAGCTTAAGTGGAGGTTGAATAAAGTAATATTACTTGTATTTTTTGAATTTAGCTCTTGCTAATTATTTTAAAATTTATTTTTCCTGTGTTAAAGGAGACATTGAGAAAATCCCTGTTCATTTTCTCAATGCCATTTGGGAATTTATTCTTCTGATTTGTCCATGACTGTATAAAAACACATCCTTTATTTTGAAGATTCAGCCTACCTAACCTATCACAAAACATGGATTTGTTTGGGTAGTTATTTGAACTATGTTTATTTCAGAGCATTGCAGAGATGCAATGCAGTGTTGCATTTCCACAGTGATTTCTGGGCGGTGATTTGGGATTTATTCTCTGCTTTAAAGAACTGCAAGGCTTCACAGTACACTGGCTTATTGGAAGTTTGATGGGTTTGGGTTGGTTTTCTTTAAACAATTCTCTAGTCAATGCTAGAGCAGATTCTAGATACTATTTTTCTGATTTCACTCTTAAGATTTCAACTTGGTGAAGAAACATCCTGTATGAAATTAATTGTAAGTAATGGCGTTACAGTAAGACAAACATATCATCTTAGGAAGATTTTTCTCTGACAAAGAAAGAAACTTACAAAGTTCTGATAAAATGTTTTATATCAGATTGTGCCAAATTTGATGACAAGGAGATGCTTTCACTGAATAGAGGTTATGAAATTAGCTCTTCTCTTTGTGAAGAAGCTTCTGATTCATTTGCAGATTTGGGAGTTTTTCTCTTCTGGGTGTAGAAGAGGGCTGATAATTGGAAATGCTACCTGCGAGTTCTCTGGCCAAAGCTTAGATCAAATGAAATACTATATCTATTGTAAAATTGGATTTAATTAAATACTATATCTATTGTAAAATTGGATTCATGCAGATCATGTTTGATGAAAGCCAATGGGGAAGAATTGAGTCTTTAATTTAAATGATCAAGACTTTCATCGAGAAATAAAGGCAATGGGATTTTTTCTCATTAAGCCACAAGGTGGCCAAGGTCCTACCTTTTCTGACTCATGGCTGGCAGTCAAGTTGATTGACCCCTTCTGCCCAGATCATTCAGGCCTTCAGAGCACTTGGTCTGGTTTGAGCACAGGTCTATGCCCTGCACAACTTGCAGGTGATGATCTGTGAGTGCAGCTTTTGATTAGTGAACTTTGGACCTGGGAAGAAATGAGAGCAGTCCTGCTGCATTCACTTCCCAAGGGATGTTCCTAGAAGAAGATGCCTAAGAGTTTTTTAGGTGCCATTCGACTTACCTTGTTTTCACTCATCACGCTGAAAGCTGTGATTTTATTTACACCATAGCACAGTGCCTGTGTATATGCCTTTGTGGTTTATTTCATCCTCATAATTCAATATCATACTTTTCTTTCTCCTCTTTCATCAAGTCTCTGTTGATGCTAATGAATGTTTCTTTACTCAAAACTATTTGGTAACCTCTGTTGCTGCCAAGATTTGCTTTTAGCTTCTGCTTTCTGTTCCTGGTACATTTCCTTGAAGTCTTTTTGTATGGTGTGACTGTCAAAGACAGCTCATCTTTTTCAAGCACCACTGGAAGTCTGTGGGGTCAGGCTCAGGCTAATTGAATGTTTTATCTTGGTCCGTTCTCAGCCTGAATCCATCTAATCAGATATCTTCCTTTCCAAGCCTTAATATTTTGGAGGCACACTTTCTTCCAAGGGTTTGCCTGCTGAAGACCTCCTGTGAGCTCTTTCTGGAAAAAGAAAAGTTTTCCACATGGAGGGAATCTGCTATGCAGTTTTTCTCCATGTCCAAGAGAGCATCATTCAAAACACACTGTTCAGCCCCTGATGCACTTAGTACATTTTTACAAATATATATGAGTAAGCTCACAATCTGGAATTGTAATTATAACTGTAATTAATATTAACCTTCTTGTTAAAAAGAAAGAGAACTCTCTCCCAGGTCTTTCCAAACTACTTATGCAAAGTCTGAAAACTAAAGGCTGTAACTTTCTTGTGTTGGCAAACATTTGATAAGAAACTGGTACTGGGAATTGTTTTCCTCCTGTGCCTAGTTCAGAAATATGAACATCATTAAGTTTGATGATATTTTTTTTTTAGACCCCAGGTAGTAATGTGTCTATTTATTTTAAATCCATTTTATAATAACTGCCTCTTGTTTTTATCTCATCTATCAGTGCTGCTTTTTCTTGAGCCTCCTCCTTGCCTCAGCATTTAAAGACAGCCACAGTGCTTTTTTTTCCTGTCTTTTTTAATCAGCTAGTCTTTCAGCTTGAACTCATTTGAATCAGACAGATTGTCTCAACTGAAAACAAATACTGTCATGTTGAGTCAATATAGATGAAATATCATATTATTCCACTAGCTCAAACATCATTTTCTGCCTCTGTAGTGCAGTTTGTGAAATGTAATGCATGTGCAAAGGAGAGAAAGTAGATGTCTTTGTTCTTATTGAGACTGGTCATATTTGGGTGGATGACTCCTCTCTACCAGAGCTGGAAGATGGCTTCTCTGTCCAACTAAACCTCTTCAGGTCCCCTGTCTTCAAGCTAAAGAGAGTCAAGAGGTATTTTCTCATAGTTTACATAATTGAATAAAACCAAGTGTACTCCTGAGAAGTCAGGAGGGAGTGCATGTGTATGAGAGGTAGTAAAAGCTACATGGTCTCTCCCTGAACCTGTGGCCCGGAGCATTCTCTCACAGGAAGATCTTCCTTTGGGGCTGATTTGCAGGAGCCCTCTGCCTGGTAAATCAGCCCCTAGGAGAGCCATGAAATGAAATGTGGGATCACGTAGTCATTTTTCTATGTTAGGAAATAGATACATGCTTAAAAATCAGTTCAATACTGCGCTAGCTTAGAGGGAAATCTGAATGACCCATACTTGTTGACATCCTACTTCAATGTCCAGAGGATCAGGGATTATGGAAATGTTTGGGGGACTCTGTTCCTTCCTGGTGAACAATTTATTTGTAGCCATTTCCTGCAGCAGATGTCTCCAGCCCGAGTTTGTCTGTGTTTGCAGGTAGCACAGTGCGTTTACCCTGCCTTTTGTACCTGTGGAGGAGCCAGGCTGGGTGCTCTGGTGTCAGATTTCTCTATGGCTTTGCAAACATTTGTGTATTGTTGCTGGTAGAAACATTTTTGAGTGATTTTAAATTACTTGAAAATTTTGCCTTTATCTTAACTTTTGAGTAATTGGATTGCAGACATGAAATACTAAGAGAGAACTGAGAGGAGTTCTCATCTGTTCTTGTATTTATGACATTTAAAATGTGGAAATACTTTGGCCAACAAAATAGTTAACTCTACATTAATAAAAGCACTATTTTTACCTCATTAACAGGGCAGCAGAATTATTTCCTCTTCCCATGCAGTTTTAGATATTTCTTTGCTTTTAATGTACTTTCATCAATGTTTCTAATCATCCTAGGATGTTCTTGTAATTACTGCCTTTAGCCATGCTGTCTATTTGATGGTTCTTAATTCACGCTTCATTAACTTTTCACAACTTTTTCTCAGGACAGTTTTCCATAAAAGCTGTGACTCACACAGTGTTCTCAGTCATTTTTATATATATATATATATATATATATATATATATTTATACACACTATATATACACACACTATATATACACGCATACTATATATATCTATGTATATGCAGTCATACAGATACAAATATGCAATAAAACAAGATTTTTCTAATATTTACTTTTTTTTTAACCGCATCAGGCCTTATAGTTTTGTTGTATGAATAGGGTAAGAAAAAAAAAAAAAAAGAGAGACCATTAAAAATGCTTTCCAAATTATCTAGGGAAGATATCAGGAAAAAAGAAGGCTTTACAGTGCTCCTACTCCTTCTTAACCCTGAATAACTGGTTTGGTAATAATATATACAGGAGGAATTCTATACTGTCAGCAGCTCTACATTAAAAAAAAAAAATTGTTTGCTTTCTTCCCCTGCAATTTAATTA
The DNA here is from genome assembly GCF_028769735.1 of Zonotrichia leucophrys gambelii. Classification (NCBI taxonomy): domain Eukaryota; kingdom Metazoa; phylum Chordata; class Aves; order Passeriformes; family Passerellidae; genus Zonotrichia; species Zonotrichia leucophrys. Next base: position 44,347,953 of record NC_088171.1, on the reverse strand, counting down.
TCTATCAGATATGTAGTATTTTAAACTTGGTTGGAAAGTTTAAGGCTGCTTTTATCATGGGCAGGCAGATGCACATTTCAGATCACCTCAGTAATATGCCTTCCTCTCATGAGCTATTTTTTACAGATACACAAACTTCACACATCTCCAGGACAGATTTTAAGCCTGATTTGACTTCAGTAGTCTGACAGATTGTGATAAACCTACAGTAAACAGGAATCTTTGGAGCTGCTTTGTAAGTAGATAATTCACTTGATTGATTCAGTACACTGATTCTTAACCTGTAACAGCAGGATGGAACTGAGAAATTGTCAGCAGTGTGAGCCTCTTCTGTGCTTGCTCTGAGGGGTTTCAGGGTCTAACACAAATTGTTTCCTGAAGGAAAAGAGCACTTATGAAACTCTGAGAATAAGTGACTTAGAAAAACAGTCTGAACTACTGCAAATGTGTTTTGAGAAGACTTCTATTCAAATATTGATTGACCAGGGATACCAAGTTCATTTAGCTGGTTTGGCTTAAAACCATTACATAATAAGGGAATGTGCTGTTGACACAAATTGATGGAGTTCAAGTTTATGGAAAGGAAAGTAAAAGCAATTTCCCTGGAAACTGGAACTACTGTTTTCCATATTCCCTCATCTTTGGTATAGCTTAATAATATATTATACCAGTTATGTTGTAACCAGGCCAGAATACAGACTCCCTGAAATCTGAATTGAAATGTCCAAGCTACATTTCTGTATAGATGTGCTGACCTCATCTATTAACAGATATTCCAGGATTTGCCTGATTTTTTTTAAAGTTTCTTTCAAAAATGGGATGGATTGGTTTTTTTCTTTCTTCCCTTGAGAACTTTACAATTTGGCCTGTAAAAACAGGTAATCAAAGCAGAACCACATTGCATCAACTACCAGAATTGTGATTTCTGCTCTTGCTTCTTTGCCGCTCTTAGTGTTCTCCAAAAGAAGATCCTAGATGTAAACTAGTAAGACTAGTCTCTGAAGAAGAGGAAGTCTCAGGGTTGAAAATACCCCCTGTTTCTGGCAGAGGGCTTGGAGCGGCTGCTGCAATCACCATGCCACTGCTGCTGATAACAAAGTGAAATTGTACCAATCCTGGCTCTACAAAGGTGCTCATTTGAGAAGAAAATTTTAGGGCACTTTGGACAATCCGTATAAAGTCCATAGTATTTGGGTGTGAATTGTGTAGGTGATCTTTATAAATGTACCTGCCTTTTGTTTAAAATGTCACACTTAATGATGGCAGAATAAAAATACCTGACAAGCCAGTTCTTGGGTTGAACAGTCTCCTGTAGAAGAGCAACCTAAGTCATTGAAATGGGAATCATTGCTGTAGCTCCCTATTTTTTTGTTTTCAAAAGGCCTACAATGTTTTGTTCAGCTACTTTTTAGTTTGAAATTCCTAAAATGTTAACTGCAACTATTTGAGGTGAATGTCATAATTTTGTGAGATACTCATTTTTGTAATGTTGTGGTTTATTACACACCACCAACCTGCAATGTTGTGCTTTTGAAGCAGAAAACTGTCTATGGTGGTAATCCGGATTTGTCATAATAAACTTAATCAGAAGGATCTGAGGGATTTTTCCAAGTCAATTTCAATTTTTAAAAAAGTCAATAAAAATACAAGGTTTGAGGCTTTTGTTTTTCAAATATTTGGAAAAACTCATTGCCTAGCTATGGCACCAGCTGGCTTGTGTATGCCATTGGTGTAGAACCAGCTGCTGGTGCAGAACCAAGTGATGCACTACATGCCTTCTATATGCCTCCTCAGAGAAACATTAGACTGATCATTGCATCTTCTTGTATTTAACTTTAAATGTTGTTTGAGGGCTGATTAGTCTGCTGTTGCCTTGTAAGTGGGGTAAACTTAAAAGCTTGTGCTGTGTCACTGCCAAATGAACTGGACTAGCTTCAGCAGCCTTACTCCCCTGGCTGCCCTTCAGGTTCCACATGGATGCAAGAACTGTTTTCACTGACAGTGGTATTTGCTGCTTTAAAACTGTATTTGTGCTTCTCCAGCTTAGATTGGGCTTTTCAGCTGCCATGGATGTGTCTTCCCTATTCTGCACAGGAATATACAAGACAAATTCCCATGTCTTTGTTTCTCTGTTTGAAGTCATTGGCATTATGTTCATTGTCATCCAGTGTTTCAGTAATCTTTTTACAGTCCCATGTGTGCCTAATTTTGTTGAAGGCCCTGTGCTTGCCTACTTGCTTCCTTGATTCTTTAATTTAAATACCAAAGTAGATCCTTGACCATCTTTGCGTTAGTCTTACTCCTCCTCTTAATAAAAAAGCTGTCATTGAACATCCTGAGTTGGAAGGAGCCAACAAGGATCATCAAGTCCAGCTCCTGGCCCTGCACAGAACCATGCCCAAGAGTCACACCTTGTGCCTGACACCATTGTCCAAACCCTTCTTGAGCTCTGTCAGGCTGGTGCTGAGACCACTTCCCTGGGGAGCCTGTTCCAGTGCCCAACCACCCCTTGAGGTAAAAAATGCTTTTCCTGCTATCCAGCCTAAACCTCCCTGGACACAGCTTCACGCCATTTGGTAAGGAATGTCCATTCTTTCTTCCTTAGATGGTGGGACTTACTTGGTTTTCTGCCATGTTTAGCCTTAGAGCTCCACAGTGATATCATGTTCAAAATATTATAGACAAATTTTCCTTTTTTATATGTATAATTTATACTTTTCCCTGGGAATGGTCTGAGATTCTCTAAAATATTGGAAAATGCTGATGATAACTAACCTTGTGGTAGAGAGTGAGACTTATCCTTAACAAGTTAAAATTCTACATGCAACTCTGATTCCACTCAAAACTGTTACTTTTGAATTCAACTTGTGAGACAGAGTAGAGATGTGTGCATATGCATTTGGAAGGGGGATACAAGAAGACCTGAGGTCTTCAGTGGTCCACATGCCTTCTGGGGAGGCTTGCATCCGGCGCGTGTCGTAATAAAGGCATACTGGGCTTTACAACTTTTATGAAGTTGTGAGGTTTCTTCTTTTCTCCGCAAAACACTTGCTTGCAATACTGTTTTGCAACTTTTGGAGGTTTTTGCCCAGATTTTGATTGGTTCTGAATTTGCTAAACATTGAATTGCTGCATTGACGCAAAACATAAAGTGTTCATGGGACTTGCATTCTTGTGTTTTCAATTTATATTCTAGACTTGGCTTTTCACGTTTGATCTGATGTTGTCTTGATTTAAAGTAGCCATGTCCTGACCTTCAGGTGCCCCTGCCTTTTGTGGGAAAGAAGGTGGTTTCAAGTCCCAGTTTTAATGGAAAACAACAGAGTGTAATTCTTCCAACTGGGTAATATTTTGGTCTCTGAGCTGTAATGATGGAAACATTTCCAATTTGCAGCTTGGGTTAAAGAATGAAAGAAAATATCATAACACTTTAAGGAGCCATTCAAAAATTTTCTTTATAATTTAGAGGAGCTGTACATATACTCTCCTAAGCTGGGCATCAGCAACTTATGTTTGTGTTATTTTTAGAAGGGTAATACTATGAAACCTAAGGAATATATGCATCTTTAATTAATTTTGAAACCAAGGAAGTCCTTAGTTTTGAATACCTTTTAATTGTATCAGTTGGGAATATTTTTAAATAAGATTCTGACATAATGTTAAAGCTCACAGAGTTTACATTGTCATGGTATGCATCTTTCCATCTGGATATCCTCTTTCAAAGCAGCCACATGCTCTTATCTATTTAACTTGAGCCCAGCTGATGCAGGCTAATTACTTTTTCCTCCTTTTCATTGTATCAAGCTGCTTTTTCTGCTGATTTCAGCTGGAGTTGGAGGTCAGTCTATTTAAAGAGCCCACACTTTTATCTCGATGTCTCTTGTGAAGTGTTGTGTAATTTGGCTACTCCTGGGGATGTTTGTGGTGAGAATTCATAATTTGCTGACCATCTGCCTGCCTTTTCCCTTCATTACAGATGTGGAGAGGAAAAGCTGAAAAGAAGGCAGTGATGTAATACATAGAACTTGGTTGCTGACCAAGTTACATACTGTGATTGTCATTCAGAAATCCTCTTTCTGCCAGAAGTTGGTGCTATTATATGAAATTCAAAGGAGGGCTGGTCTGTGTCACACAGTGCTGAAGAGAAGTATTTATGAAGGATTTGTTTATTCTGAAAGCAGTTAGTTGAGGTTTTTCATAACGTTACTGTTGATTTCCTTACAACTCCATATTCAGACTGTATTCCAAACCCCAGGCTGCACCTTACTTTGTGACCAGCATTCTTGTGTGACAGCTCTGAGTGTCCTTGTTCTTCCCCAGCAGGAAGATGCTGAAAGTCCTGGATGACCTGGCTTGAACGGCTCATGTTAGTTTTATTTGGCCATGGTGTGTATTTTTGAATTTGAAAAAGTGGAGAGCAAGGCAAGACGGAACAAACACAAATGTAGAATCAAAACGAGATTGTATCTAAAAAACAATAGCGTGGAAACTTTAATACAGCTTGGAGAGCAGCAGAATGATGTTCCAAGAGAAGCCTAAAGAACAGACTTTTGGATCTCTGACTATTTTAAAGGGCATCTTTGCCTGTGAGGAAGGAAAATTTTGTTCATTTTACTTCTTTATGAATGCTTCAAAATAGTTTCATTAAAGCTTCCTGACTCTAGAGACTTCTGGAAAGCCACTCTGTTCTAGAGGACACGTCCTGTGAGGAGTGGCTGAGGGCACTGGATTTGATTAGAATGGAAAGAAGGAGGCTGAGAGGACACCGTATTGTTCTCTACAACTACCTGAAAGGAGTTTGTAGAGAGTTGAGTGTCGGCCTCTTCTCCCAGATAACAAGATGAAATAGCCTCAAGTTATACCAGGAGAGGTTTAGGTGAGTTATTAGGAAAAAATCTTTACCAAAGTGGTTATTGAACATTGGAATAGGCTGCTCAGGGAAGGGACTGAGTCACCATTCCTGGAGTTATTTAAAAGTTCTTTAGATGTGATGCTTAAGATTATGGTTTAGTGGTAGACTTGGCAGTGCTGGATTTATAGTTTCTTTAAGGTATTTTCCAATATTAAGGTATTTTCCAATATTTTCCTAGATGATCCTGTGCTTCTACCCTGTTTTCATTCTCAGTGGAATAATCTTATAGGACTCAGGATTTGGCATGTAGCTCAGTGGGATCATATTTTACTGGGATTTATACCTGGATGGATGCTCTCACTGTTGATCCTTTTTTCCAAAGTGTCAATACCTCCAATCAGTCACAGTGTGTGTGCAGTGAGATGTTTCATGCAGCAGATTGCAGTAGGTATAGGTGTGATGGACATATTCTTCACTATCCCTTCTAGAAGTGATCTCTTAAACTCTTCGGGGGCCTTCTATCTAATTTCACAAATTGCAGTTTTATTCTAGAAAACATATGTATGCAAATTCAGACCTTAAGTAATCCTTTTGCTGAGGTGATTATTTTGTCCCAGTTTCTTGCCATGCTCTTGTGTGTATTTATAAATACTTAGCTATGAGGTCTCAGGGGCAAGAAATACGTCTTCTGTTTTATTTGCAAAGAATAGTAAGAACCTTTCCAAAGTCTCTAGGTGTCATTGCAATAAAATAATCATAACAATGGGTCTCAGGGTAGTAGTAAGTCTGATATAGTTGAAATGAACTAGTAGCTTACCTTGGAGTGAAAGATTTTATTTGAAAAGAGAGCAAAACACTCTTGGTCATTTTTTGTTATCTTTTTCTTAGAGAAAATATTAAGCATGGCTTGCCACTTAACTTGGCTGGGGCTGTCTTCATGCAGCTTTTTTATATTTTTAAGCAATTATCCTGCAATATGGAGTGTTTTGATTTTGACACACTTTAAAAGATCAGCATTCATGGCACATGCAGTGAAGAGCAATTTAAAATTAAAAGGCTGCTTTAGACTTTTAAGAGCACCTGGATCTTATTTTAGAGGCAATTGGAACCCTGGGCCAGCACCTTGTAGGGCAATTTAAATTCTTCTTTTTTATTATTTTATTTGAGCACTTGGTAAGGAATTGATTTGAACAGCACGGTGCTGAGCTCTTCAGATTTTGAAGTACTTCCAATTCCCAGTCACATATAGCTGCAGATCATGATCTTCTCTTAGTTCTACAAAGCCAGGCATCTTAAGAATATCACCCAGACAAAGAAGTGAATCTAGACTCTTTTGATTTATCAAACATTTGATTTAATGTATTTTTTTTTTCTTTTTTGCTTATGCAAGAAGTAGTTCCTTAGGTCAACAGGAAGACACTTATAAATTGCAAAAAGAAATACAGATATAAATTAGCAGAATTGTACTGTGTCTGTTCAGCATCTGAAGACAGTCTTTTCATCAGTAAAACATTCATAATCACTACAATAATTTCTCTGTATCGGTTTATCCAGAGTAAAGGGGTATGGGAGAAAGAAACAATCCTTTAATTATATTCATATTCTATTTGGGAGTGTCCTGTGCCCCATGTAAGACAAAAGACCTGTCTCACATGGGGCACAGGAATGAGTTGAAGAGAAGGAAGGAATCATCATGTAATGAAGGGTGATCATAATTCAGAGGCAAAAGGGAAACCCTGGCTGCCCAGGTTGTCTCCATTCTGGAAATTACTACTCTGGGCACTTGGCTTAGAACCACAAGGCCTCACCCTAATGATATTTTTGGAAAGCCCAATCCAGATAGAGGGATATAGTGGTGCTTTACCCATTTAAAGTGACACAAGACAACCGTGTCCTTTCTTAGCTTTATTTTCAAAAGTACAAAACCATGGCAAGATCCATTCTCAGCAAGATGTAGGAGCTCTCCTAAATACAGGGATTAGGGATTTTTGTTCCTGCTCTCCGTAGGGCACTCAGCCCCTTGTAAGCAAACACAGTTGTGTTTGTGAGCCGGTGGGGCCGCAGAATTGAGTGATTCAGCCACTGGAAATGCTCTGAGATGTGAACCATCAGCAAGAACCTTTACAATACAGTAGCTGCAATACAAGAAGCTGCCAACAGGCAGCTCATGGTAACAGATTACAAAGAATTATATTGGTGCTCAGAGATGGTGTGGGGAGGTGTACATCTGTGCAGAAAGGTTTTATAAACTAGAGCTGTGAAACAGGGAGCATGGCATTAAACAGCATCACCATCTCACTCCGTAGGGTGGATTTCTTGTAAGAGGCTGGAGGAAGCTGATGATTTTTTAAAAAACTCTCAGTGTATTTTTGCTTTTGAGTTGAGATAAAGAAATCATAAGATATATTGAAGATTTCACTGGAGTGTGGAGGAGGAGAATGTAAAGTCTGTATATTGTGTTTTCTGTCTGAATCACTAATGTGCTACCAGTCAGTTTAATTAGAATAATTAGTCATGAAATATATAATTGGTGTGAATCTTCCTGCAGATTATATAGAGAGCATTTGAAGAGGGATGTGGCTATTGGATACTGATCCTGCAAACATTTATGCATGTTCTTAGCTCAGCATGCATGGATCACTGTTATCCCATTGAGTGGGGAAAGGAAACTCTCCTTTAGCTAAGGGGCTTTCTGAAATTGAGCCTCACCAGTGGGCAGCATTTCTCTGTGACCATGGGACTTGTGGCAAGTCCAATGTTTTAAGGATGCCTCCTGTAAGGGGCTGCTTTCCCCCTTAAGCAATTGCTTGTTCTTGAAGGACAGTAGCTATGAATGACCAGATGGTAGCATGTCCTCTATGGCTCTGTTTGTGTCTTGGTCTCTAAAGGGTTACCCCTCCTGTGTCCTCTCTGTGATATTATTTTGGCACCACTACTTGGTGTTTCTCCTGCTGTGGAGAAATGACACAGTTGTAGAAACCATGAGAAAAACTGTGTTCTTGCTTTCTTGTGAACCAGGCTGGATCATTTCCTGGAGCAGGTTCAGCCTGTGGCTGTGCACACACCTTTTGAAGTCTGTGAGAAGTGAGGATGGGAAGTTGATGGAGCTATGTGGAAGAATGGGCCTGGGGTGTGTTGGGCTTGCCTGGGTTTAGGTAGCTTTGGTTTTCCTTGTGAATAAAACATGAAAAAATTGAGCAATTATTGTATATATTGATAAATGCTACCATTTGATCCCCCTTTTCCTCCCCAGAAGAGTGGTTTGGTTTTTGCTTGGGTTTTAGGGTGTTTTGTTTGTTTTTTTTTTTTTTTTTATAATAAGTTTTACTGTTGGTTATTTTGTTGTGGTTTATCATTTAAGTACCTAATGGTACCAGTTTTAGGTTCTTCCAGTTTTTTGAGAAAGTAACCTTGAGAGTCTTGTTCTCCTTTCCTTGTTTGTCTCTTGTGTCAAAATTATTTCCTATCATCAGATTATATGACAGATAGCAAATTTAATGCTAAAGAAGGTTCTGTCAACATATTTAGGCAGCCCTGTATATGTTTAAGATTTTCTTCTTGTAGCATATACTAATGTGCTTTGGAGTAGTTTGATAGTATAATTGATTATAACATAAAGTCTGTACTGTTCAACTGTGAAAAAAAGTTTACAGTTTTCATGATTCTTGGCCAGAAATAATTAAAAGCTTATGGAGCTTTTTTATTATTTTTATTGTACTTTGGTTAATTTCAGATCTCTTTTTTGGCAGACAGTACAGGGTGTAACATAAAAAAATGTGATTCAGCAAAGCTGTGGAAGAATTTCTGATATTGTGGTGTACAGAACTGCAGATACTGCAAAAAAGACAAATAAAAAGAATGGAATGTGGTGTATCTGCAGAATAATACTGTGCCACTTCACAGACTTACTTATTGGTTCACAGAATTAGCTGTAATGCTCTCTTGAGTATTCTGTGTACACTTCACTAAGAAAACTTAGTGAAGATATATCAGATTCCCTTTCCTATCCAGAAAAGCAGAAACCATCCGCTGTTTGATAAAGTTGCATCTCTCCTTTGCCATTATCAAGAACCCAGTCCCAGATGACCTTATCATTAGTTCAGCTCAGGACCTGTTATTTCCCAAAGGCCGGCCTTGCCTATTTGGTGTTAAATATCTCTTGTTGCTCTGGTGGATCCCCCAGTGCACCAAACCGTCCTTGCCTTTGAGCCTTGCTCCTGCTTCCAGTTGCCAGTGGCACCTTGAGCAGCACTAGGAGACTGGAGCAGCAGTTTGGATCTAAAATAACCACCTCAAGAACTTTGTAGGTAGACAGAATTGCCAAGCACAATCTCTCCTTATTCTGTCATAGAAAGAACCAAAATAGATATCATCTTACATGTCCTTCTACTGTGACATTTTTACTATTATCTGTGGATTCATAGCTTACATAGAGAAAATGTTCCTGAATTGTTGTGTTGTCTTCTGGTTTGGCAGTGTTGGATCTTGTGCCTTTACATATTTGAAAGTCCCATGGTATTGGCTGCTTTGCAAACTTTTTGTTCTGAATCATGAATTTAGCAAGCACATATCAGTGAATTTCAGATGAATTAAAACCAGTGTCAGACATGATTTCAAACTCCGTAAGTGCAACAACAAAAAACACACTAAGTGATATGTGAAATGCCTGTCATGATACAAATTTTCTGAAGTTCAGCTATTCTCTTAAGAATATATAGCACAACATTTCTCTTCTGGTGGCCAGAAAGTTTAAGTAGTTCCAGTTAGTGCTTTTCTCCCAAATAACAATTGCTAGGACAAGAGGAAATTAACTCAAGTTGCACCCAGGGAGGTTTAGAGTGGATATTATTAAAAAGTTGTCCATCAGAATGCTTACTGAGCATTGGAACAGGTGTCCAGGGAAGTGGTAGAGTCCCTGGAAGTATTAAGGAGACTTGTAGATGGATATGGTTTCGTGGTGGACTTGGCAGTGCTGGGTTAACAGTTGCACTTGATGATCTTGAAGGTCTTTTCTAGACAAAACAATTCTCTGGCTCTATAAATTTACCTTCTATATGCTCTTTTTGATCCTGATCAGGCAATAGGCCTATATGACTTTGTATTTTAAAGGCCTGTGAATAATAATGTTGGTTAAATGCCAAATAACCATCAGTTACATTCCTATGCAAACCATGTCTTTTCTGTCCCAGCCCTTCTCTACATCTCACCTTTGTTGTCTTTGCATTAAATAAAGAAAATCAGCCAACCAAACCCCTCATATTGTAAGCCCTACACAGTAGTGTGAATTTATTTCCATAAAACACCCTGGGTATTTGTGAAGTTGTATATGGTTAAAAAGACCAAAACATAAAAACCAAACCAAAACAGAACAGAAAAACCCCACAGAGCAGCAAACCCCTTATAAAATTCTAGTAGATCTGACAAGTTCTCTGGGGTTGTCACATTAAAAATTGCTGCACACTGCACAGCTCAGACTGTGCTGTAGTACAGAATAAGAGCTTCAGTTCCTTCGTTCTGGTGAATGTCACGAGTCCCATCACTCAGAACTATGCATATTTGACTTTGTTAGCTCCTGCTTCTAGACAGCTGCTCAGAAACTCTGGACAAAGCAGAGAAAAACCCATGTGGATGTGCAGAAAGGAGAGGGAGCTCTAAGTTTATATCAACTCAAAGTAAAAGAAAAAGAAAATAGAGAAGTAGAAAACATATATTTTTTTCCCCTGCATTTCACAAAGCGCTAGCCAAATCTCTGAACGGGGGGAGACAGAGACTTGTGAGGAAGCTGCTGTCTTAAAATATTTGAAGGGCAAACTCAAACAGCCATATGTTATAGCATTTTGGCTGGAAGTGTGTTTGACTGTTTTTTATAATTTTATATAAATGTTTGAAAAATGTAATGAGAAAATTGTCATCTCCCTTTTACGAAAACAAGACATGCCCCCTCCTGTCTAAGCTTTGGCCAGCTTGTTCTGAACTAACTCCTTCAGCCATGAGGGTAAACATCACTCTTTGTACCTGTGGATGAGGAACTGAGAATTAAATAGGATTGACAATTAAGGCTGATTGGTGGCAGAGCCTGGGCTCTAGAGTTCAGTGCCTTGACCCAAGCTAGGCTCTGTTTATCTGCCTAGCTTATGTATCTCTTCATAGAACATTTTTTTTACAGGTTGATTTATACTTGTTCCACTTCTGTGAGGTTCAACAGAACTGTTGTGCTCTGTATATACATGTAGAATCCAAAAACAGGTGATCTGAGTGCCCAAGGTTATACAAGTATCTATGGAATAAAAGGGACTGTATAAAACTTACCTAAATCCCAAGAAATAACCTTAACTTTTTAGGCCTTTTTTTAGGCCTTACCCACTTGTTTGAGAGAATGTCAGAGACAAAAACAGAGGGAAAAGGAAAAAAGAAAAGAGGAAGGCGAAAGTGAGTTATCTTTTTTCCCCTGGAAGGCTGGCTTTCTGTTTTGATTTCAGAAGCAAACAGCAGCCTTTTTCAATGCTGACTTCATAAGTGGTACTTTTTTCTAGCAGAGGAATTCTCTGATTTCACAGAGAAGTTACATTGAGAAGAAGGGGGAGAAAAAAGAGAGATAAAAGAGTGAATACTATGAATTGGATTCTCCCTCTGTTCCCTAAGAATTTCCTGCTTCCACCTGCCAGTGTTGTGACTTCCTTTTCAGCTCATGGCTTTGAAACTGCATAGCAGGCTCTCTTTCCAGGGATGGGTGTTGTGTATTCAGTCAGAGAGCAAACTCTATGCTGGGAGGCATGGGGGAGCACATAGTGGCATTTCTAGCAATAGGCTTGTCAAAATAAACAGTCTCACTTTTAAAATATGTATCCTAAATGTGTTGCCTCCTAATGCATATTCATCTCCTAAATGCAAATATCTCCCTTTTCTGCACATATTGTGGATGTTTGCCCTCTCTATTTGGGTTGTGTATCATATGGCATGTAAATAAGAGATGACAAGTTGTGTAATAAGTGGAGGAGGGGAGGAGGTAAAGGGATTTAATAAGAAACATGCATAATTTACACACACAGCACTATTTCACTCTGGTTTTGCATATTTTAATAGCAAATCATGTGGCTTTGTGCCAACCAGTGTCTTAGAAATAAGTCTTTTACTAGCCTTAAAGGTAAGATTTCTCAGATGAATTCTACTTACTAGAATAAGCATCCTGCAGTGGTTTAGCTTTATACTGAAGTTTGTAAGTGCCCTTGTTTCTTTGCAATGTCAAGGCACTTTGGGTAAATACATGTAATATATACAGTATGAGCAAGAAGATGTGTTTCAGGTGCTGGGTTTTTTTCACACCCACAAGTTAGAAACACAAAGTATTTTAGGACAGATTTATGTTTCTCTGACCTGTAAATTATCTAAGCTGAAGGCACAAACTCATGTTTATATGCTGTAACCGGATATCCATAGCTGTTTGCCCTTGCAATAGTGGGGACAGTTTCAGAGTATTTTTTTTAATAATTTTTTTATAATCACACAGGAACTGGACATGTGAAATGGGTTCATTTTGACACTGTGGTTAGAGTCATGAGTGCAAATGTCAGCTAAGCGTAGCCTTCTTTGGTCTGAAGGAGCAGATAACTCTCACCCTGAAAATTAAGATGTAAATAAACACATGGCTATAAAGAAAGCATCTGCCACAAGAAACCCAAATGTTGAGTTGCTTTCAGGAGTTTCAGTATGGATTCTGTACATGTGCATATCCTTCTGCATATAAGAATCAAATGAACGTAAGTCCAGAGTTATACTGTGAAATGTCATTTTGGAAAGTGTCACGATCAGTGGAAGCCTTCATGGGATGCCACATCTAGCCCCACAATGCCACAGGGACTTGTGTCTTATCATCAACGAGAGGAGAAAGAGATAAAAATGGCAGAGAGATTCTGAGGAGTGGCACAGGGGCATACAGGGTAGATGAGGTTTCCTAATGGCAAAACTTGAGCTACATCTGATTTTTGTAGAGACACCCAGTGCTTGTGAGAGTGCCAAACCATGCACTGCTGTGCTGGCTCCCTGGACCTGCCCTCCTGTGTCACATGCTCTGGAACAGCCTGTCTGTGTTTGTGGGCTTTGTAAGCAGACACAGAGTTTGCAGACTGGTTTCCAATAACCACAGCAACTGCTCCATGAGCTCACCAAACCTGTCCCAGAATTTCAGGAGCTGCTTCTCACCTGAGTGAAAAATGGATTTTGCGGTAAGGGAGACCCTAAAGCATGAATGTGATTTTGGATCCAGATTCTGCAAGAGTTAGTGGATTCATTATCTAATTTTAAACTTTTTCTTTAAACCCATACTCAGCTATAATTACTGTAAAATTTCCTTTTTTTTTTTTCTTAAACCTTATCTTTTACTTGAGTATTTCAGGCAAGTTGCAGAATTCAAAAATGTCATTGGGCCACTGAAATGAACAGCAAGTTCAAGTTTGTCATGGTATGCCTAGTGATACAGCTGAATAAAAGAGCTTTTTACTTGAAGATAGCAGTTCAAGGCATGCACTTTTTAGTGCACCATTCTGCCACAAAATGAAGAATTATTGGAGGAGTTTCTTTGGCGTTGCAGTCCTGACTGGTGCAGACTTTCATTTTACCTCAAGTGTGTGTCAGGTGTCTGGTGCAGTGTCCTTAGGCATGTTCCCTGCAGTTGTGTCCCCTCTTTATACAGTGTGGAGAAGAGGGAGTTCAATATGTGCTCCCTACCACCTGCTTTTATGGGTTCTTGATCCATATATGCTACTTCTGGGTCCTTGGCTGAATCCAAGGGAGATGAAACAAATCCCATTGGTTTTTGGACGCAGTTCAGCCACATTTAGTCTTAGTGAATATTAGAGGGGCAGGTTTATTTTGTTGAGGTTTTCTGCCCATATTAGTAAAATTTTTCATAATCCTTCTCTCTTGTGTGAATTCCATTAAAAGTTCTAAGAAACTATGTTACAGGGGTGGGGGAATCTTTGGAGGTGGTGTTGTTTCTTTCTTCCCACTCCTCAAACTAGAGACTTATGAGCAGAAGGAAAACAAGGCATAGGCAATGAGTAAGTTTTCTCTCCTTCCCATAAATATGCCTTAATGATGAAGTACAATTCTTGTCAAAAATAAGTCTCTTATGATGCCCATAAAGCTCTCTGCAATGACACAAACCATTTTATGATTTAAATTATTGGGTAAAACAAGATGCCCCTTGCTCCAGATATTTTCATTTCCATGCTGTTTCTGTAAAGACATTCAGCCTCTAGAGCAGTGTGTTGTATATGTAATTCTCAGCTGGGAATCACTAAACAAACTGAAATGGAAATAATTTGTGGTGATTTTTGCACCTTCTCAAAAGAGACTGGGCAAAACAGGCAGCAAAGAAATGCTGCTCTCCAAATATGCAACAAGGAGCTGATCTCCTGAAGGCTGTTAAATAACTATGGAAAAGAGTAAAATTTACTTTTATGAATGATGGAATAGGCTTCTGAGCAATGAAATACTGCTTGTCTCTCAAACACCTTTTATCAGTATTTCTGAAAAAATACAGTTTGCATGAATACTTATTGGAATTTTATCTTAAAAGTGGAATTAAAATTGGTGTGAATATGAGGGGGTAGTGTTACAAGTGCAAGTAATTGTGTCTTTATCAAGTTTGCTGGCTTTCTGTATTTTTTACATTTTTGGCTTTGTACCACTTGAGTTTCCTAATCATCTGTTTGAATAGATAAAAAAGTATTCTGGATAGATACAAAAGCTCTGGTTCTCTGTCTACCTCTCTCCCTCAGCATTAGAGAAAAGTAATCAAACATTAATTTCTGATTCCCAGTGCCAACTGAGCAGAGAGGGACTGGATGCTTTGCAAGAAGTCTAGTCAGTTAAAGGGCAGGATCTGAAATTGGTAGATTTTTCCCTAGAAAAAATTTCAATGCAAAATGGCACTTGGCCAAGGAGGAGGGTGTTTTCCTACTGCTCTGCCGTTGTCATTTTGGGAAGGTTTTTACTCACCTGTGAATGTGACAGTTCAGAGGCGCTGAAATGACTCTTTCAGGACTGACAGACATGCAGGAGTGATCAAGCTCTTCCCTTGCTGGGGGTACTATGACTCTGAACAGTGGTGCAGGATGGTTGCTGGTCCTGAGGCCAGGAAGGATCAAGGCCAGCTAACACAACCAGCAGCTATGAAATGTCACCTGCACTGGGTAACAACCTCTCTTCTTGCTGCAAGGGTGTTCCCTACAGAAAAATAACCATTGGGTGCCGTGAAAGGTGTATGCTTTGGTACATCAGCACTGTCTGGAGTCAAGCTGATCAGCAGGTAAAATATTGTGGTGTTCACCTGGTGGCATCCACTCTGCTGAAGTTTCTACACAGCTGGGAGCTAGTAAGTGTAGAGGTGGAATGCCCAAATCAGCCTGGTGTTTGGAATTGCAAGGTAAAGAAAACCAAGGACTATAATCCGTTAAACAGTTAATTGGAGCAGATGATGGTGGCAAACTTGGGCTTCCTGCCCTTTTATTATACTGTATGTATGCTGCTGTGGTTTCTTACCTATCAACTGGAATTCAGATGATTCTACAGCCTGATAAAACACCAGGGACTTTTTTGCAAATAAATACCCATTTAAACTAATCTAGGGGAAAATATACAACTAGTGGGTGAACTTTTGTAATGTTCAATGAGGCCAAGTCCAAAGTTCTGCATGTGGGTTGGGGCAGCACCTGGTATCAGCATAGGCTGGGGATGAGCTGATAGAGACCAATCCTGTGCAGAAGGACTTGGGGTGCTGGGGGTTGAGAGGCTGGACATGACCCAGCAGTATGTGCTTAAGGTAAGGTTCAACAGGACCAACTATACACTGAACTGCACAACAAAAATGTGGCCAGTGGGGTGAGGGAGGTGATTCTCCCCCTCTGTGTTTCTCTGGTGAGACCCCACCTGAAGTACTGTGTCCAGCTCTGGAGTTCTCAGTACAGGAAAGTTATGGACTGGTTTGTGTTTCCCCAGACACACAAGCTCTTCTTTACCATGTGTATTATTTAAAAACTTTGGATTACCACAGCTACTGCTCACGCACTGGAGGTGTTGGGAGAAAAGATGGGAAGGGAGGGAGTGGAGCAGCTGTATGTTCAGTGCAAATCCAGAGTGTTACAGCTGCATCTTTTGTGCTGAAAGAGCTTGAGAAAGCACAGTTTGTCAAAGATGTATAATCTGTGTGGTGTCAGCTGCTTTTGTTTTACAAGGGTAGAGTATTTCTCTGGACTCATAGTCTGAGGCTTGGTTTAACCAAGCAGGCTGCAGTAATGTGAGTAGCAAACTTCTGGGCTTCTGGTCCAGTGCCTTTTTGCCATTAGTCACACCATGTGTAGTGGCTGTTTAGAAATCCTAACTGCTGTTTGACACAGTGTCTTACCAAGAGGATGCATAAATCTGATAAACTCTCAGTCCCCTAGGAAATGAGAGTAATGGATGCTTTACATTAACATTGCTATATTGGTATTCGTCAAATCGACTCCTGTTTGGCTTTCAAATCCTTAATTTGAGTTTTATACTTGGTTGCCATTAAATATCCTTTTATCACCCCAGCAACACTGTCAGACCGATTTCTCACTTGTCTTCCTCTTACTGACATGGAAATATAAGTTCACTGATCTATTTATCGTTCCTTCTTGAACAGTTTCCCAGGATGTAGTCTCTGGAAAACAGCCAATTCATTGTACAATGCTGTAACTACTGGAGTCTAAATGAATACGAAACAAAATTCTACCAGATTATGTTTCCTGCTGCTGGAGATTCCTGCTATGGGCAGAATTTTGATGGTTCACATTCAGAGACATCTGTGTTTCTAGATTACTGCATCCACTTCAGTGTCAGTGCAATGGCTGAACCTCAGTGCCTGTGCCTCTGTTCTAAGTTGCTTTGGAACCAATGTGTAGTTCAGAGTTTTGTGAAAATGGGCCAGAGGTCAGGAGAAATGGGCTACTAAGTCTTCTTTCAGTGGATTTCACCAACCTCATCACTGTCATGTCTAACAGTATGGAAAGGCAAAGGCCAACTTAATAACAAAGGGCAGCTAATGAAGAAAAAGGATGTTTTGCGTCCCACAGGAAAAGATTCCATAAAGTACATTGCTTTTCTTAATACTCAGCTTTAATTTCCTGACACAATGACTGTCTATTTCCAAAATTATTTTCCTTTCTCCACTTTGTGTGGAGAAAGCAGGAGAGAATATATCCATTAAGGTCACAAAACAGTGTAAATTTAGAACTGTTGAAAAATGTACCTATTCTAAAAGAAAAACAAAATCAGCAACTCATGATTTTTGAAGTTATCATTGCTATTTCAGATTCCAAGGACTGATTTATTGTTTACAGACTACAGTTTAGAAAGGCAAAGCGTGAGCAAATTCAGCTCCTACTTGTCTGGTGTTCCAGTCGAGCAATATTTAGCAATAGCTGGCATCTTTGCTCAGAACTGACTTTAGCTTTGCCTTTTCATTCTCAGCTGACAGAGCATTGTGCTTTCCTGTGGTCTGCACTTCCCTTTGCCTTTGTTGTCCTCAGTGGCAGCTATTCAATTTCCAGTTTGACAAGATGAACGCCACCTGGGTTAGATATTGGTGCTTCTGTGCTGAGAAGGCGTCACAGTTCAGTTCACCACGGTGCTTTTCACTGTGCTCAGCCCACCAGGAATGCAAACAGCACACTCCTCTGTAGGACTATACACGCCACTAGGACTATAAACACCTTCTCATGCTTCCATGCTAAAAGCTTGTTCTCAGCTGCTGCTGATTTTGCCAAACTGCTTCTGTGTGGGTTGCCATGCTACAAGATAGGTATAAACCTGCTGGGGGATTATGTAGTGTGAAATTTTGGACAGATCCTGAAACCAATGTTCAGGATCAGACCTGAGCCACACACACCATGGTGTTAGCTGCACCAGCCTGAACACAGTGACTTTACCTGCAGCTCTGCTCTCATCAAACCTTCTGCTAGAGAGAACCAATTATGCAGGATGCTGTGGTGCCTGTCTTCGAAGATGCACTTATTTTTTTGGGTAAGGGGCAATGCATCCCACCAGCAATTTAGTGAAAGGAATGCCCATTGCTATCTCTGGGCAAATGTGCCCTTATCAACTAATAAGCAACACTTATAAGCGTGTTCTAAACAGTAAGCTTATGTTTAGTCAAGATTTATTAGATTTTAGTGGATAATCTTGTCACTGATTATAGAGAGCTTAAATATACAGCTCACAAACCCTCAAGAAATTTTTAATGCTGCTTTGAGAGCCCAGTTTGAATAATCTACAGTGAATAAGATAAAGGGTCACACATTGAACAACAAGAAGAAAGGAAGAATACAGCTGTTCATTAAGTGAACATCTTCTATTTTGTATGCTGAATGATGCAAAGGTTAGGTTAAAAAAACAAAGATGTGGACAGATAATTAAGGGCTGTATTATAAAGCATGCAGACAAAAGGGCCAAAATTGGGGTTGTACAGGCAACCTTGAGAAGGAGAGAAGTCTGTTTCCTCTAGTAACTTTAATAATGCTTTCCTAATGCAAGGTTTGAGTGTATCTGTTTAAGCTGTGTGACAGTGCTACATAAACAAAATTAATAGGCAATAACATTATTACACATCATGAAGTGCTGAGCATTATATGTGGTGTGCTCTCATCAATTTTTTCCTGCTGTGTGAGGGCAAATATTAATTCTACATCATAACAAATGGAAATACCAACAAAAAGAATACTAAATACTTATGTCCCTACTACCCTGGACCTTCAGAGACCTATTTCAAGTCATTAATTTTCACCAAACTTGTAGGAAGTCACTTGGCTTGAAGACTTCTCTTCCTCTTTAAAACTTGGATAAAGCTTACAAAGGCCCCCAAAGCTGATCAAGAGGCACTTGCAGAAGGGGAGAAGGCTGTGGCAGTATTGAGTGGCCCTGGGCTCCTGTGTAGCTGCTGGCTGTTCGGGTTTGGTTTTTTCTGACTGTTTTGAACTCTGCTCCTTTGCCTCCCTTGCCTTCTCCAGACCTGGAAGCAAGGAGACAGATCCATCTCTCTCTAAGGGAGAGACATACCAGGTGATGGCTCTCTGGCCTCTCCAGAGGGGATGGTTAGAAATCTATCTCTGACACAAATATTAAATTCAACTATGTCCAATCTTGAGATAAATCCCACTCCTGCAAACATAGGATTTCTGACCTCTGTGGCCTGAGGCATAATCTTTGGAACTAAGAACTGGAAAATTGCTTTCCAAATGGGTTTAAATTGTTATATTTTCCCCTTATCTGTTGTATTCTCAGTACTTGATTCAGGAAGATGTGTTCTCTTTTAAACAAATGTTGCCTATTTGTACACTTTGTAGTGTGGTATTTAAGAACACAAAAATAAGAATCTGAAGAATGTGTGATATGATAATGGATGTCTTCTTATTATGTACCTCACACCATCAGCAAACAGACTTTGGTGTAGGGGAGAAAACAAACTTGATATAATTTTATCTTTCTCCTGATGAGTATTCTCCAACTTCTGATTTTTTTTTCTTTTTTTCACATTTTCCATTCAGAAGTGGCTTTATTGCTTTAGACATTTAGCCACTTAGAAATTGCTTCTGCGCAATTTCCAGGCAGTCATTAAATAGCAATAGAATATCAAATTAACCTTAAAATAGCCCTCAAACTGATTTAGGAAGTCAGGAATTGTTTGAGAGACATGCATTAAAATGCAGTGGCCTTGTATTTTTGTGGAGAAAAGGAGTATTTCAAGAAATGATATTTTTAGTAAGGTTTTTAAACCTACTTTTTCTGTGTGTTTCATCTATATCCTTCATATGTACAATTTTTGCAAACTCTTATTTCTAATTATTTGGAGTTATTTCTTTAGCATGGTAAGAGAAATAATGGTATAAACAGAATTCATTTTGTGACTTGAAAGTGAAGGACCTTACCCTTTCAGCTGTACAGTCTGATTGCCTTCCTGCTGCATGCAGTGGCATTTCCTTGATTTAAAAGCTCAGCTTCTCATACCACATAGCATAGTTTACGCTTTCTAAACATCTGAGCTGCCCAGGTGAGTAAAAAATAAGCAGTAAAAATTGAAGCAGCGTTTAGGAGAAATAATTCTTGAGAGCCATGGATGTGATTGGGAAACACCGAGTGTGATTTTTATTATGTTTTTGAGTTCATGGCTTTTATTGCAGGACATCTTATGGATGCTCTAAGATCTTTTCTTAAAATTTGCTAGTTTGAGCCATACCATTTAAATCCTCATTTCATGGTAGGTAACTGAAAGCTGGGATCCACTTGTGGAAACAGTGGTTCATGGCAGAGAAGGGGTAGCCTCTCATTGAGTGGACTGCTCTTTGATCAGAAATATCACAGAGATAAGTGAGTGAGTGCTTCTCTCAAACCGCTTTATTTATGGAATGTGGCCATTATTCCCCCGTTATGTACTTAAAGGCTTGCCTCTGCATGCTATGGGAAACAAAGTTTGGTCACTGTTACTGAGCCAGTCGTAGGTGTGTAAAAATCAACATCAGAAGCAGTGGTGTTCAAACCTTCACGATGTGTCCAAAGGTTTCATCTCACCTCACCTGGTGATGTTCTCGTACTGCCATGCTTGTCCCTCCCCAGCACTGCCAGCAGACTGCTGGACCCCACACTGCAGTGTTTTCTATTTCCTTATTCTGTTTTTTTGGTGTGGTATTTTTTTTCTTACACTTTGATGAGAGTGCTACAATTTGGGTGGTGAATTTTAGTGTTATCTCCTGAATGAAGGCAGTGCATTTCATTTATATGAAAATATTTTCAGTGGGATTAACCATCAAGGGTTTAGCCACTTTGGACGTATTGCCTAAACTCTGTGAGAATATTTGATTAAAAAGCACAAAAACATGCTGCTTATGGCACAAATGACATACATGGATCAGTGTTCCATTCACTCCTTTTCAGTACAACATCAACCTCTTCAGTGTCTTGCATATTCAGCAGGTGAGCTCCTTGACTGATTACTCCTGTACTTTGGAGATTCCTCAGTAGTCTAATGAAAATGTAAATGCACATCATCAGCAGTTTAAACTCGCATAGCTCCCCTGCAGCAAGCAGAGTCAGGCCATTTTCCATCAACTGAGGAGCAGCCTTGGAATATCAGCAAGTTACAGAGTGGGAAGCTTTGTAGTTTTGCTGGTATATGAAGTGCATCCATAATGTAATTGCTTTCAACTCCAGGTTCCCCAAATGGCTTCATGTCAGAAAATGGAGAGGATGCTGATCATTCTTTTAAACCTCAGCTGGTAAGATTTATTGGTGAAGTCTTGCTTTTGAGCAGAATGCAACTACCTGACTAATTACTGCAACTCTTTTTTCATAGGTCTGCTCAAGAGGGAAATCAGCAGAAGCTTTGCCTAGCTCCATGATTTCTTTTCTCATCCAGTAGCCTGCTGGGAGAATTTGGGCTCTTGTCCACTTACTGTCAAAAGTCTTTTATTCTCTGATAAACTGCATCTTGTGACTTGAAAAAAAAAATTGTCTTTCAAACTTTCTTGAGAAATAATTTAGAAGGAACAGAGGTGCGATGAGAACTTGACCAAAGGGCTGCCTTTTGAGGCTGGAAATGGATTGCTAATATCTTTAGATCACTGCAGGCAGAAGCTTCTGCACTCTCAGGCAGTGCTGGCTGGCTCAGGAAGCAGAAACAGCAATCCAGCAGATGGTGTGAGCTCCCTGGTAACTGAGTGTTTTATTCATTCAAATACTCACCTGTTGCCTGTGTCTAATGAAATTTCCCTCTTTGACTGTGTCTGATTCTTAAATGAAACCTAATCTGGCAATCTCTGACACACAAAACGTGCTTTGACTGTAGCAGTAAGAATCACTAAAATACCCAGCACTGCCTGGTTTAGCCTTAGTTGTATTTTAAAGAAAGCACTTCTCTTTGCAGAACTGCTGTGCCTATTCCTTCTACATTCTGGTAAGGACAGAGGGATGTCAAATAGTTTAGACATGAGTATAGACATGAAACTGAGTGGCTTCTAAAGGTCATCCAGATTTGTTTCTGTGCTAGATACCTTGCAAAGGATGCTTTTGTCTGTCCTTCTCAGAACTCGAAAGGTCTTAAGACCATGTTCACTTTCTGTGCTCTAAAAGCTGATTTATCTCTCACCTATACCTCAAGACCTTCCGTGATGGAAATGCCAGAGCTTCCCCAGGCATCCTATTCTAGCACTGTTTCTCTTAAAGTTCATTTTATTCTACTTTCTATTACATCTAACCTTAGGGTTTTTTGTGCAGTTTCAGCATTTAAATCCTCTGAGCATGAAGACTGTTTCCTCTTCTTTTTGAAGTAGCAGCTGCTCATAAATTTTTGTCAGTCTTTTCAAGACAGTAAGCCAGTTTTTTCAGTTTTTCCTCTTGTCTTCCAGAGCTGTGATCAATCTTCACTATTCTGCCTGTGAGCTTGCTTCAGGTGTTCATCCCTCTTTTGAAATGCAGTGCAGCAAACTGAGAAGTTGCTCCAGCAGCTTTTTGAATTTGAGTGGAAAGATTTACTTAGTGCATCTCATAAACTCTACCTCTCCTCAAACACTGCTGTAAAATTGTTTTAGTCTTCCCAACAGTATGATGAAACAGTTGTCATGTGTACATTTCTAATCTACAGATTGTATTCCCTGTAGCCATGGGTTTCCTCACTTGCAATGACACACCTAATTATTTCTGCAGAGTTATAGAACATTATATTGCTCAGAAGCAGCACATGCCATTCATCCTATTCTCAGTTTGCTGAGAAATTTTGAAGTCCTGCTTTCCAATATACTTAAAGTCTCTCACAGCTGAGTGCTATTTAACACACTTGTTTTGCCATATTTCAGTTCATTAAGATAAATATTCCATTTGTCCACACTTAGGACATTTCCCTGTGGAACATCATTGAATGCATGCATCTCTCTTTACTTATGATGAGCCAAATATGTTTTCTTAATAGCCTTTTCCAAACACTTCTAGAGCATCCTAATAGTTCCACCTTCTTTTTAAGAATTTCACATGGAATCAAAGTCAGAACTATTAATAAAGAAATAGGACAGCTACTGTTTTTCTCTATTCCCTGAAGGCCATCATCTTGTCATAGAAGGAAATTAGATTGGTTTGATGGGTCCTCTTCCTGACAAATTCATGCTGTCTGTTACTCATCTTCTTGGGTTCTTTTTTAGGAATTTACAAGTACTTTGATTATTATTCTTTTACAGTTCATGGAATTGATGCTAAGGTGTTGGATTTACAGGTTTGTGGCTCCTCCTTTAATTGTTTGCCATTTTGCAGTCTGCTGGTAACTCAGTGTATCACAGAAGATTTTCTAGATAAATGCCAGCAGCTCATCCAGCAGCTCTTCAAAAAAGCCAGACCAAACTGAAAATGTCTGATTTATCAAGGTATTCTTTAATCCTTTTCTTTCCTGATTCAAGTCTGACATCTCACCATCTTTTGCTGATACTGTGTGAGAGCTAATTGATGTTAAATGAAAGGATGATGCAAAAAAGGCATTCCAATTTCAGCTTTCTGACATTGCTAAGTGATATTGCTAAGCAAGGTTTCAGTTCCACTGAGTAGCAGACAAATGGTTTTGTTGGCTTTCTTCTTATATTAAAATACTTACTGACACTTTCTTGTTATTCCTGATGCCTTGTTAATTGCATCTATGACCTTATCTTGCCTGGCTTTGAAAAGTATCAGCTCATGCTGTACTTTTTACCTGTCCTCAACAGACTGACCTGGTACTTTTATAACATCTGAATTAGAGGTACAACACCAATACAGAGGCACAATCAAATCTGTCCTCTAGCTATGTATGCTATCTTGCCTCCACCAAGAGGATAATTTGTATTTCTGCCATTATTGTGCTTTCTCTGAGGAAATGACACTCTTTACTACCCTTTTCCTTTACCCTAGCATTCCTAGGGAGATGTAGTCACACCCCCCTGTGTGCTGCAACTTGTCTTTCTGAATATCATTGATTTTTAATTTGCTGTACCCATCTCTCCAAGCCAAAGATTTTGAACTCTGTTGTAGTCCTTTGTGGCTTTGTTTGAGTAAAGAAAGAAGACAACACAAAGGTACAAACATCTCTATTTAAGCCAGGCTATCCATATTTTGGAGATATGCTGATTCTCTGGGCTTTCCTCAGCCTGCCTTCATCTTTGTGGGTTCAAGGGTAAAAATCACTGGTTTGAGCATCAAGGTCAGAACCTGAAACCCTGGTAGAGGGCCTGTTCCTTCAGAGCAGTCAGTGACATCAAGGTGTCCCAAACTATGAAAACCATTGGGATTACATCCCTACAAGTGCTGTGCATATCACAGAGTAACTGCTGTGAGTATTGGCTACTTTCCTCTTCACTGACATCAAGCTATTTTTAAAATAAAAGCAAAAATCATTAGTTGTCACCTCGATCTTTTCTCAATTATAGAGGTTAACTTGTCTGTATCCAAAAACACTGCAAGCTTGCTTTGAAATTTTGGGAAATGTGTAACTGTAATAACTTAAAAATAGGCTTTGAAATTTCATTTTCTCTTTTGGCAATGTTGGTTGCCATGGAGTTCAAGTAATAGGTTGTGATGTTTAACACTGAATTAATTACTACTTCTCACTCACAGAGAACATCTAATTATACATATTCATGAAGAATGGTGTTTGGCATTCCTGAGAGAGAAAATATCTTTTTTATATTGTATATACATACTTTTGTAACCAGATGGGATCTAGTAAAAGCATAATCTTATAGCACTTTTTACCAGTGTTTGTAATTGATTCCTAGTTTACCAAAATTTAGTTTTAAATATTTTCTAAAAAAAATTTCCTTGTAATATGAATATTTGTATTCAATGAGTACAAGCATTTACTTCTAAAGTACCAAAAAAGTTTAAATGCAATTCAAATAGATTGAATGAATATATAGGACAACACACACATTTTTTTTCAATGTTGAACCTGTTTTC
This sequence comes from Zonotrichia leucophrys gambelii, assembly GCF_028769735.1. Taxonomy (NCBI): domain Eukaryota; kingdom Metazoa; phylum Chordata; class Aves; order Passeriformes; family Passerellidae; genus Zonotrichia; species Zonotrichia leucophrys. The sequence continues at coordinate 44,323,115 of NC_088171.1, read as the reverse complement.
TCCTAAGCATATGTAGTTGTATTTATCTTCAAAGAAAACTCATGTGAATGGCAAATGCAAGTGGAAGGAATTATGAGAATCCTTGCTACCTTTATTTCAGCTGATTTAACCTTTTCAAGTTCTCCATAGAAAATAATCTGATGCTTAGAGATAGATTTGTTGCTTTTAGATGGTACGTCACATTTTAGGATGGATGCTCTACTATCTTTGTCTTCAGTGGGCTAAACTGAAAATCATCCTAGACAAATTAAATTGATTATCTGCTTCTGTCCGATAGTCATCTGTAAAAGGCTTTGGTGAAAACGGAACAAATAATGTTAATTAAGTATTACTGATGTTAACAGAACAGAAAGACTGGGGTGTTAAATCACCAGTGTTCTGTTAGCTTCTCTAGTATAGTCTGGTTTTTAAGAGTGATCATCGGAGCAGTGCTTTTTTTTTTAGTGCAAAAACTATGAAAGTGGAGGTTGCACAAGTAGCAGTCTTTTTCTTTCTATAAAGCCTCACTCTTTCACATTCTGACCATTGTTCTGGTTGAAATTAATGAGATCTGTGCTGTCTTTTTTTATACATCTAGTGGCAATAGTATGCTTATGGTAGGGTTTTTTGAAGACCTTTACTTTTCCACTGATAAACAGTAAGGCAGCTGGCTACATTATCATATGTTAAGGCAATCAGCTATACATGAACTTCAAGAGGTGCAAGGCAAAATAATGTGCTGTTAATGGTTTTACATACTTTGTGCAGTTAGGGTAATTCTGAGTTGGTTTTACTTGTGCAGAGGAGGATTAGGTACCCCTGAAGTGTTTTAATATACCAAAACTTGTTTCCTTTTCTGTTTTTCTGGCAGCCAAAAAATGTTGACAAATTAAGTGGGTTAAAATGTCAAGAATGAAATAGAGATACATGAAAAATTTTGAAGGGTGCTTACATTTATGTGAAAATGTCTCCAAGAATTATTTCAAGAAGAAAGAAAATTATAAATGTGTAATAAATGGGACAATTAGTACCCTTAAAGTAACTAAAATATTTGTGTGTTTGAAATAGCAAGTGTCAACAGTTGGCAACCAACCATTTTATTTTTCCCCATGGCTTCTCATAAGAAACCCCAAATAAACAAACAGTAAAACCCTCCACAACACAAAAGGATGAGATTGAACTGAGTTTGCTAATCTTATTCTGTTGGCTTCATAAGTTTTATATTGGAATTTCTGATCCCTTGTGTCATCACTGCATGTGACAGTACTTGGACTTTCAGCTAGCCTGGAGTCTGGATTTGATTGCTTTCTTGAAAATCTGACATTCAAAATAGCTTTCCTTCAGAACTGTTGCACCTTCAGCAGTTTTCAGTGACAATGAGCACCGTGTTATACTTTCTTTGGTCCTTTTCACACAGACTAATTTGCTGTCATGTCTTTGAGTGACAAAGATGAGGCAGAGTCAAAATAACCAGACAGAAACAATGGTTACAACAGAGTACTCCATTATGAAGGTTCAGATTATGTTTCATCTTCTGTTACAAGGAGTGTAGGACTGGGGAGATGAAAATTCAGTGCTGCTATGCATGATACTGGAATTAAATGTAATGAGACTAGTGTAGTTGTAGTGGTAACTCATGAACTCCTGAGAAATAAAATGTTCTGTTTTGTTCAGGCAAATGAGCTATATGCATCCCCCAGAAGTTGAGGGAAATCTCTACAATCCCCTACAAGTCTGATTATGTATCCAAAGCACAACTTTTATGCTCCTTTGTAGCACTAAGCAGCACCATCACCTCCAAAGATGGCTTGGATTGGCACAGTATGTGGTTAAAATAATAAATATAGAAATGGGTTTTGACTCTGCCAGTCTTAGGATTTCTCAAGACTTGCCATCCCCATCCTCCTTGTCTTGCACTGAATGCATTTCACTGTCTGTCGCTATTGCACGTCTTTGGTACCTGATGTTCTGGAAAAAGTAAATCTGTCAGCTGTACATTTTTGATCTGGCCATGTTTCTGTGAAAAAAAAATGTATGCCAAGCTTGCTCTCATGAGTCACACTAGCAATTGTAACACAGGAGGCATTTTTCGTCTCTTAGATTTGAAAACTCAGTTCTCTCTGTGTTGGCACTCTAGGAAACAAGCTGTGTTCCAGCTCCTCTTCCCTCTTGGGGCCGTGATATGTACATACTTCCATGGATTTCCCAGGCTTTCTGCCCTTTTAGTGTTTCAGTGTTGTTTTCTGGCATTAAGTACTAACATACACAATTCCATTAAAGCAAAGCCCATTTTTTACCTTTTCTTTCAGCCATTCAGAGGAGCTCTGTCCACCCTCTCCTTGCTGCTCCTGCACACACACTCTGCTTTTGTGTTCTGGCTCCCACTGTTCAAACTAGCACGGTTCTAAAAAGAAGCTTAATGTCTCCTCAGACTTAACAGCTATTGTGCCACAACTTTAACAATTTTTTTTTCTCTGTTGCTGGTCCACCATGGTCCAAGCCACTGAAGAGAATTTGTATGAGAATGGGATGATTTAAATGTGAAGGTGAGTTGGAAATGTCACTGTTTCCCTAGCAAGAGAATTGCCAGCATTTCAAGTGATTACATACTGCATCCATAATGATGCCTTGGACAACTCCAATTTTGTCAGCAAGGGAGCTAACACTGCAGGTGGGATGTTGGCAGTAGCTGTGTGTGGAGCTGCTCCAGGATTTGGGTGGTATGGCTCCCTATGGGAGGACATAACATCCTTCCTCTCTCATAGAGAGTTCCAGGATTTGCCCCCCTTTGGGTAGCTTTCAAGGAGTTTCTGGCTTTGATAATAATCGGCAACAAAATTTGTGCTTTAGCCGCTCAGGTTAATCTGTGTTATTCTTTAGTCTCTATAGATTTAGATTCATCTGCATATTGATACAAATTTTTCACAGTTTAAGGTGTGCCTGCACCAACTTTATGAAGCTCGTTTCAATCACTGAGATGAATATGCACTGTAAAGCTACCCTGATCTTATTAATATTTTAAAGTGATGTCAGATTTCAAATTAAATGTCACTTGGCTGTATTAAAAAGAATGGAATCCAGCCAACCTGAAAGTTGTCATTAGTTTCCAAAATGCTTTTAGGAAGACAAATATATGTTAGAAAATAAAAAATGTAATTAGAAGACACGCTCTGAAAAAGAGAGTTGTATTTAATATTTAAACCAATAAGTAGTATAGTAATAACATTTCCTGCTGCCACGGACATACTTTTACTGCATATTAATGAAATTAAAATTACATCACAGTCAGATAATTTCCTTCCAGCTCTGTACACTTAAAAGCGAGAGCAAATCCTGCTGATTAATGATGGTAAAGGGAAGTCTTTGTGTGAAAAGTATTGCAGTAGGGCAAAGTTATGCAACAATGGTGGGTTGTGTTTACCCTGCACTATTTTTCTTTTCGCATGCTTTTCTCTCCCATCCTAGTATTAACTCAACTGGAAGTCTTACTACTAATTTAAAGAGACACTGCAGATAAAAACATTCTCTTCCTTAAGGGGATCACGTACCTTTGTATGGATTTTACTGTGCAGTGCAATGCCCCCCACACCATGTAAATTTTGGCACAAAACCACAGTTTTTGGGGTAATGCAGCCTTTGCATCTGCCTGGAATTAGGCTTAGAATGACAGTCTTGTGTCAGAGAAGCTTTTTGCTTCTCTCAAAGGGAATGCAGTATGATTCACATTAAAAAGTTATAATTCAGATTGACATTTTCCTCAGATGGGATTTGACATGAGCCTTGGGCCTAGGAAATCCCAGGCTTCTTTGAAACTCTGAGCTTGGGTGATAGGAGGCCTTGGAGGCCTTGGAGGCCTTCAGCACCAAAGTACTGTGGCTGGCAGCATGCTTAGTTTTTAAGGTAACTTCAGGATAGAATTTTTTTAGTTTGCTTTGGGTTTTAGTGATATCCAGAGTGAAATGAATATGTCAATCTCCAGTGCCAAAACACCATGCTGGACCTTTCCTCACTCTACTTAGATTGTACTGTGAAATTCAGAGATATCCCTTCTTTAACCACCCTCAGGGTATTCCAGCCTTTTGTGAATTGCTTGCCTACAAAATATTGCTGTAATCAGCCATTAAGAGAAACCTTTTTGCCATTTCTGAATTCTCCAAAGGTCTCCTGATCCTCTCTAGCTCCGCTTATCACAAGTCTGATAGTATCTACTCACCAGTTTGTTGCATTCCTAAAAGCATTTTTTTTTTTTTGTAAGAGCTATGCCAGATAGACTTAAATGTTTCCTTGGAGGAAGTATAATTTGGGGAGTGGCCCTCCAGTGGGTTTTGGCTGCTTCTCTCACTTTGCTGCTAGCCAACTGTGAGAGCTGGGATAATTTGCTCTTTTTTCCTGTCTTCTGGTTCATAGCTGCCAGTTCTGTTCAACTAGCCTGTACGGAGACTATGTATGGAGACATACAGGTATAAAATAGATTGGATTAAGAAGCAAGGCAGCCACCCAAGCCAATGAGCCCCACTGCATCAGAACAACACTACAGATTTTAGACCTGAGCTATTGTACCCGTACACATCTCAGATTGGCTATACAATAGGTTGGAGGGTGGAGTGTTGGGTCTGTGTACTGCCCTCATTTTCCAGTGCAAATGAGACTCATTTTTCAGTCCTACTCTCCCTGACAGCTTTTCTGGCTTAGTAGCAATAGCTTTAATCCACAGGGAATGACTGGGACTTCAGCATGCACAAGCAACTCAGACCTGCTCTTGAATCTCTTCTCCATGGGGCTGGTTGTGGCTGCAGGTGCAGCTCACTCCATTGCAATCTCATCCTCTCAGAGAGACAGAGAACTGACCCTCACCCACCTGCCTCGGCTTGTGGAGCTCTGTGGCCTGAAAGGGAGGGGGAAAAGGAACTGGTAGGATCCTGTGATGTGAAAGTTTGTAGAAATCAGTCCCCTGCACAGGCTACTCTGCTCCACAGCTTCTCCGACCCTTTGGCACTTGGAAACTCTTCACTGGTATCCAACCTTAGGTGGTCATTGCAGGCTTGAACACTCAGTGCTAGAGCCAATGCATGACAGAAGGACTTCTGACTAGGGCCTGGAATGGAATTCTTTTGATCAAAATAATCTTTAAAAGCTGAAGATAAGAGGTTTGGCTCTTGGGGCATGCTGTGTTTGCTCATGTAGGGGCTGTGAACCCACCCCATCCTGTGGATATGTTTTCTTAAAACAAAGTCACAGCCATTTTGGCTTGCCTTGTCTTGAAATCAGTGATCTGTGGCATGCTACCGTTCAGGGAACATTCACTAAATGTGCTAATACACTATTTAAATTATTGAGTACTAGAAAGTGCCAGGTCAGAGAGCCTGTGTGACATGAGACAGAACTACTCTGAACTGGCTTTATTAGACTTTAATGGAACAGCAGGTGCCACACAGAATAATGCATATGGTCCATTTGCTTGGAAATGTCCAGTTTTAATGTGGAAAGGCTACAATTTCTGCAGCTTCACCTCCCTGCCAGTTTTTGCCTTCAGGTCTGAGAATATGGTATCACCATCTCTTTGAGTCTCGGGTCATCCTAGCAGGTATTCAGTGCAACTGACAGCTCTAGGAAAAGATGAAATAAATATTTCATCTTCAATTTATTAAAAAGTAATGTAGTTTGTAAGAGAGTTCTGGAAGGTGCTCAGCCATGCTGGAGTCAAATCTGTGATTCGAAATTAGACTTTTTTGGTTGGTTTGGTTTGGCTTTTGAGAGGAGAGGAGCTCAGAGAAAACTGTGAGCACCTGTGCTGCACATCTGGCTGAAATTCACACTCCAGAAATATTTCAGAGGTTTTTGTTTGGGATCAGAGATCTTTTTCAGGGTATACATTTTTCAATGCATCTCTGCTCTTGCTATCTGTAGTGTTTGATTTATGGAATCTCTGCAAAGACAGTTTTATGAGTCTCATAGATTAGAGGTTGCTTGAAGGAAAAAAGCATGCAGAGAACTATAAAATTATGAAGCTGATTTAACTTCTATCTGAATGAAAACACCTCATGTTTTTAATTATTTAACTCATTGCTATTGATATTTATAAAACTGGACTTTTTTGTAGCTACTGCTTCTGTAAGCTGCCACTAAATAATATATATGCCTAATTGTATTCATTTAGAAGAGAAATCTATTCCAGCTAATCAGCTATATTTAGTAAAATGCTATAATATGCACTAACTTTTAACTGCTGTTTTTTAAGCTAATCTGATTTCATTTGCACATAACTATTATTTTGTTTTGAATTATCTAAATTATTACCAGGATGTAAGTATATTACTGAACATGTGTCCTACTGCTTTTCTGAGGAAAGTCACTAAAAGGCAAATCAGAAATCTGGTTTTACTGGGCCTTAAGCAGAAGCTGAATTGTATGGGATTTTAGAGTGGTTTCTTTCTTGATTTCAGGCTACAATCTTAAAATCTGAGGAACTGAAAGCTGCAGTTACTTGCTCATTTTTATATCATCTTTGATTCAAGTGTTTGAAGGCTAATGGGAAGTACGTGCTGTGAAAGCCTAGCAGAGAGGTTACACAGCATAAATTGAGCAAGTGATTTTGCTTTAGGAAAACTGGAAAAGTAAAAAGATAAGGGAATGAATGCATGTGAAATCTTTCAGGTAATATCTTTCCAGGCTACCTCAGAAACAATTATTACTAAAGTCAACCAAATAAGATCAATTTGAATTCAAAATGTGACTTGACTGAACCTTTTATAGTTTGATTTCATTTGTATTCAGTGGTGCTTTGAGAGAGAAGATGCTCAATTGTGTCTTCCTGTATAAGGCACTAATCCAGATTCTCATTATGTAGATTGAATGGGGCTGATTTTTTTCCTGTGTTCATGTGGATTATTTTTTTTCACCATTGAGCAGAATTTCTTCATGGTTTATCAGATTCATCTCTCCCCCCCGCCTTTTTTTTTTTTTTTTGCTAAATCCAAGTGAAATTCTGAGGTCTTCCTAATTTCTCCTGTGGAGCCTATGCTCTACAAAAGAGGACAACTTAGGAGAGATGCAAGGTGTTAGCAGGCCTGCCTAAATTGTTTTTTGCTGAAGTATGTACACTTTTTCTTCTGGTGTCCCACTTCCTTGAATACACCTAGAAGGGGCTTTTTGATGGTAAAAGCAGTGTGGTATTTTTTCACCATGGAGTTGGCAAATATTGCAATCAAACTCCTTAGAACACAGTCTGCACTGAAGAATAATTCATTTTAGAATTAAATAATGCTTTTCCCCTCATCTTCTTTTATAAAGAATTTAAATATGTATTTAAATCTCCTGACGATCAGCTGGGCTTGAATATATGCTGTACAGAATCAAGACAGACTTAAGGGTATGCTTGAGACTGAACTTGCCTGAATAAAGTCCTTGCATGCTGCAATCCTGTACTATTTTGTTAATCAGATTATATACTGTGATGTGTGCCTAAGTAGGTTTTCTAGTGTATTTGTGTCTATATCAGTGAATTAAACTGCAGTTTAATTATTGTGGAAGGAAGGTGATAGACTTTGCTCATAAAGAAAGGGAAGAATGCAAATTATGAGATCAGCTAGTGTACGTGTCCTAAGTATCCTTGTCATTACACTAAAGGGATGTGTAAATAAGAAAGCAGGCCATTTAAAAATGTTTTCATGTTAAATTAGATCATTTACAAAAGCAAACGTAACCATTTAGCATTTCTCTTCATGACTGGCACTGTTCTGAAGTTTTTCAGCAAGTCTCTCAGTTTGGTGGGAACCATCTCTTACATGCATGTTTTTGCTGTACCAACCTATTTTTGGTGAGAAGTGGAACTCTGCCTTTTTAGAATGCCTTTGTGCAGGTACAGAGGAACCTGATGGAGAAGAATGTGTGAAGAGAGAACTGTGTTTATGTTTGTATCTCCACCAACTGAGAAAACACTTGAGCAGAAGAGGCTGCAAAGCCTTGTTGTGTTTTCTATTATGTTCCTTCTAAATTTTTAATCTTGTCTTTATTCTCCTGAGAGAGACCTAAGAAGTACTGTTGTGAGAACCTGTTTGACTGTTGCAAGCATTTTTTTCTTACCTTTTCCACTGAAAACCAATGTGAACCAATTCCCTCTGGCAGTCACACTTACTTTCAGCCCAACATCAAGTACCTATGGCTTCCTAGATTTCAAAGGCACAGGTATCCAAAGTGTGTGCGCACACAATAATGCATGTAAATGCACAAATCTGTGGAGAATTCATGGTTAATTGCCAAGTGTGACAGTTCTAATATATACCTGTATATGCACTTTATGCTCATGAAGCATCTGTATACACAATTTAAAAAAAGAAACAACAAAAATGAAGTAAGAAATACAATTTAGTCAGGTCATTTATTTTCATGCAGTGGGATTTTGCAATGGGGAGTGGCAAAAAGCACCTTCTTGAATTTTACATCCCCAGCTCTCTGTCTTTCCTCCTTCAATTACTTCCTTGAATTCACGTAACTATGAATATGTTCATGAATTGTCTATTTTATGGCCTTGGATTAAGTAGTGCGTTGTTGTGGTTTTTTTTTTTTTTTTATTTGTCTCTTCATGTGTGGTTTTGGCTGGCATTGTGCCGTTTCACAGCTAGTTTGCCTGCAGTGGATGCCATATGATGATGGATTTAGCCACCTGTGTAGCGCTGCAAGTGATATTGCTGTAACATATGTTTGCTCTTCACCCCTAGAGAAACCATTTCAAGGCACAGCAATGTCAGTAGGGAACAAGCACAGGCCAGATCCATGTTTTTCCTGAGTGGCTCTGCCATCAAACATCTTCCAGGGGGTGCAGCTAATGTTGCCCCTCAGCTGGCAAAGCCTGTGCAAACCCAGAAAATATCCAAAATATCTCATTAGCAAAGAAGAATTTTGTTGGTAGAACTTTATTTGGTGGGACTTGGGATACATCTGTGTTACTTGGAGGTCACTCCTGATAGGACTAAATCAGCACAAGGTCAGGGCACAGAGCCATCAACGAAGGATCAGGGGTGGAAGGTCTGAGACAAGAATCAAAATTTTCAGAAATATGTATTTAACTTTTTTCCCAGAAAGGTTTGAGCAGCTCTGTGTGTGTCTCAGTCTGTGTGCACAACATCCTTGTTCCCCTAACAAATTAAACAGCTGTGAGGAATCTAGAGCAAGCTGGAAACAGCCACCATCAACATTCTGTGGTTGCCCTCTGTTGACAGCATTGTAAGCGTGCCTCTGTGGCAGAAAGCAGTGTGCATGGGGAATTGCGGGCAGTGATGAACCAAGGGAGGAGATTCTGAGTGATGAAAAAGATGGCTCAGGGTAGCTGAGATTGTTTGCAATCATGCATTTATGTAGGACTAAAGATAATAAGGTCCAAGTGTGTCTGCAGGCAGTAGATGGGCAAGAGGTGTGTGTACGGGATGGGTCTGTGAGACAAGGCAATCCATTCTTGTCAGCTCTGTTGGTGGCTAAGACTCTCATACAGAAACTGGAACAGATTTTTCAAAGCCAGGGGAAAATTGAAAAGCTCAGCACCATTTGGTGCCCTGATTTCTTGGGTAACCTGATCCCACCAGACCACTACTGCAGGGAACTGAGAATAGTGTGCTGCAGTTTTAGGAAAAGGCTCAAGCAGCTGGAAATATCTCCCAATGAAACTGAGACTAAGCACATTTGATCTTACATAATTGTGGCAGCAGCTCTCTGGCCACAGAAAGCAGGTACAGGTCTTCCCAGGCATTTTCTCTGGGAAGGCTTCGAGAAGCTGTGAGAAAGCTCAGAGAAAGAATGAAAACAATTCTTATCTCCACTTGCTGTACCTGTTGCTAGGCAAATGTGGATTGTTTAACAAAGGGTGGTGCTGTTTTGGTTGGTTGACCAGTGATGTCAAAGCTGTATTGGCCAGGCTGGAAAGGGTTACGGGTTTCTCAAGAATATAGTCTTGATATAGTATAGAAGAATAAAGCAATAATTCAGCCTTCTGCATCATGGAGTCAGTGCTAATTACACCCATGTCAGGGGACCTCTGCACTGACACACAGCCTCATGGGCACTGCTCCAGGTCACACACTTAGACCTGTAAGGTCACACCTGGCTATAAATGTATTTGAACCTAAGCCAGGGACTGCTTTATCTGCCAAGCCCATGGCACCTCTCCTCGCTGAGAGAAACATGCACATTATTCTGCCAATAAATTTACCCGGAGAGGAAGAGACCTGTAGGCCACAGCTCTTCCTGGTGACTCCACTGAAGCCTTTTGAGTAAGAGGCTCTGTTCATTTGTAAATGCAGTGACATTTTGAGCTTTTGTTCAGCCAAGGGAAGCTCCCTGGGAGGCTTATGGCTGAATGATTTCTTCCTAGAGAGAAGTAAATGAGGTTAAATCAATTTCATCCTGCAATGGGAGGTGAATGGAAGGAGGAGGAATAGCATTTCTCCCTTTAGCTCTCACAGAAAAGCAGTTTTATTTACAAAACCTTTTAATTATATTTCCCGTTTTAGTTTTCCTCAATCATTCACATTTGCAGAACTGGGAAATCTTTTGTCTTGAAATTTTTCCTCTCGAAATCTGTAGTAACAAATGTAATGCTGATTTTGATAGAACCTAAATACCAAGACTATTTCTTTCTCATTAAGTCCCTGTTACTGTGTATGGAAAAATCAGCAATCCGTACTTAAAGTTTGGTAACATGCTGATATTTAGGGTCTTTTATAACAGTCACATATGTGAGATATATTTGACAGCTGGTGAAAACACTGTGGGAGGCAGGTAGTACCTTTGCTAGATTGGAAGAGTGAGGACAAATACCTGTCTTCCTCTCCCTGACACCCTGCCTTTGACTCCTTGACACTAAAAAGGTTTATATGTATTTCATTTTACCTTGCTGTCCTTTGCATTCAGCTATGATGGGGTGGGAGGAGAATATTGTGTAGCTGAAGTCTCACTTCAGACATGGATGTGCCCACATGGGTGGTCATGGTGAACCTGTGATTTCTGTGTGTTTTTCCTCCCTCAGAGTGGGATGAGTAAGATGTGAAGAGTGATGAGAGATGAATAATGGCATGGAAAACAATAAGTAAAAAGTTCTGAGCACCTTGAGAATGCTTGGCTTTTCCCCCCCGATGTGTTTTGCTTGCTTCTTTATTGTTGTTTAAGCAGATGAATATTTCTCTGAATGAATTTAAAAATTCCTGGAAATCTTTCATGGTGGGATGGTAGTGCACTTAACTATGAAGAGCAGTACCTGGAACCCTGTTGGCATCTCATGTCCATTTCTCTGAAATGGACAAATGTGTTGGCTGGTAACCTGCACTGTGTAAGGGCCCTGCAGTGATGTTTGCCCCTGTAAGAAAGAACATAGTTTCAAATAGAAATATTAAACAGGATTTAAAAAAAATACTAAGTATGGTTTGGTTCAGGGTTACTAGAAGCTTTCTTCTCTGATTGAAATGCTCAAGACCTTTCTAAACAGGACTAAAGTATTCCTAAAAGCATATATATATGGAGATATATTTTTAAGATGTATAAAAATCCCCACCTCTCAATTATCATTTGATAAGTACAGACTAGAAAATACCAGTTACTTTCACTAGCTTCCTAACCCAATAACCATGTAAGCCTGAGTAATACTGAGGCTGTCCACATTTTTCTTAAAAGAGTTGCTTTCCATATTCCGTTTTCTCAAAGCTTCTTGAAAAATTCAGGGATTTTATTTGTATTTCTCCTTTTTCACCAGGAATTGTCCATTGGAAAATTTCTTAGAGGAATAATATTTGAGGATGGAAAAGTATGGACAGATTCCCTCAAAGGGTCTCTACAGTGCTAATGATTCTGGCTTAGTATTTAACAATCTCTTTACTTATGTTTTAAGATTCTGGAGGCAAAATTCTCCATGCACACCAGGATGGCTCCATTGCAGAGAAATCAGAAGCTCACAGAAGCTACACCACAGATTTCCTGGAGTATAGCTTATCCATAAGTGTTTTATAACCCTAGAGCAATTCTGGCTTTTGTTTTAATTACTCCATCCAAAATTAAACACCCCATTTAATACTGGTGCTGTCCCTGGATGCCCATGGTATTTATATCTGTATCTAGGTTCAGTTCTTTCCCTACTGATTATACACATCAGAATAAACCATTGTGGGTAAATAACTTTGGTAAATATTTTTTTTATCATCTTCCTCGAAGAATAATGAAAGCAATGAGAAATATTTTATAATTTGTTGAAATGGACTTCATTACTGTATGCTTAGTGTGTGCATGATGGGGTTTATTTTCTTCTTATCCCTGTGAGACAAGACATTACATTTAAAGCAGAAAAGAACCTAAACACAAGATTGAACAGAAAGGTCCCTGTTATTGCAATGTCAATGCAGAGACAGACATATAAAAAGTAAAACAAATTGGAGGTCTTGGGTTTATTGCAAGTGAGCTAGATGTCCACTAAACACTATGGAGGTTGGCTTATGCTTACTACCCCTTCTTTAGGGCAATCATCATCTGCTCTTGAACATTTTACTGAGAAGTGATGTGGTTTTGTTTCAGCATCTTGCAATGCCTCTCTTCCCCTTCTATAAATCCTTCATATTACATGGGCACTTCCTGAAGTACATGAGTATCAAGGCAATAGGATGCTCCAACCATAAACAAAAAAATGGGAAACAAATGTCAGCGTTTAGATGCGATGTTAGCAAACAGTGTGTATAATTAGCAAGTATTATATTGGATGGCTAATATCACTTCTGTTAGCAGTTGTTCAGGAGAACAGATTTCAGAGCAGATTCACACTGAGGAAAGCAGATTTCGGAGCACATTCTACATATGTGAAAATCTAGAGACACATCTAAATAAGCTTCCATGTGCATATGGATTAACAGCAGCTTTTCTGCCTCTCCTGACTTCTCTTTGCTGTTGCTTCTTAAAGAGAAGAGGTGCCTGTGGTATGTGCTTAGCACAGGCCTGCAGCTGAGAACTGTCATGTGAATGGCCTTCCCCCATAACATCAATTCACACCATTTTGGCACTGGGCTACCCAAAGCCTCCCAGACCAGACTGATATGAGAGGGTTTGCTTGGATTCTGCTTTTCTTTTCCCAAAGAGACTTAGCTCTGTTTGGATACCACAGCTTTATGCCAGTAACAGATCCTAAAAAAGCAACCAGTGTCTGACCGAAGACAGGCCTAGTTCAACTGCTTGTCTCTCCTACAGTGGCTTGTACAGGAGACAGGGCAAATATTGAATCCTTTTTTATTGTATGGCTTCTCAGCATCTGTTCCTTAGAAACTTGTAGGCCCCCTAAAGCAGAGGCTGGGTTTTTTGAGGAGAATTGGCTTTTGGCTACCCAGCCTCCTCAGATAAAGGAGCCCAGGTCTTTGTGGCATCCTTCACATGCTGCCCAAGAATCCAGTTCTCTGTTTCACATGAAACTCTTCCATTACTTGTGTGGGGTTGAATTTTGGGGGAGCGGGTGGGGATAGTAGTATTTGCACACAGTTTGGAAGTGGCATGAATTAAAAATGTGTTAAGTTGTAAATAGAAGTGTTGACAATACGTTTGGCAATAACAGATGTACTTGACAGAAGGTGTGGGTAGCTGTTTAGCTGTTTAGTGGAGGAGAGTTTTTAGCCCCCCAGCTCTTCAGGAGTTTTATGAAATACTGTCAAAACCAGTCCAGGTTTGAAAAGCACCTTCCTGACTTCATCCAGAAGGATATGCATGCAGGAAGTGTTTGCTGGATTGAGTACTCTATCACTGAGCTACCCCTGTTACAGTGCACATCTGCTGAGAACAGGACAGTGCTGTGTGACACTGGTGGTTTGGTTTGCTGTTTGTCACAGAATGCACCTAAAGCCATGTTCAACCAGTCTATTCTTGTAACTGATGAGTGCAGTGTCAGAGACATCATCTTGCTGCTTGTTGGCCACTTCTGCTAGTGCTTCTGAGAGCCTCCCAACCATATGTGCACTCCTGCACACATTGCTTAAATTTTCCATATGCCACCTGACAAGCTTTCCAAGGCACTTTATACCACCTTGAAGTAACTCCCACTTCTCTTAGCGAAATGTGTCATCTGGGAATGTTTTGCCCTTCAGAATATTTCACAAAGGCTTCAGACCTTCTCATAAGATGAGCAGTGCCTTTCCTGAAAGATTCGGATTTTCAGGTTTCTGTAGTATACAGTGAGTAGTCTGCCACCATCACAAGCCAACAATATCTGCCAGTCTCTTTGGCCCCTTTGATCTTCTGGCACTTTTTCCATGCTATATTTCCAGCATTGCTGTTTCCATAGGTAACTACAGAAGCAAAAATCTCTCAGAAGGGACTATGTGGTATCTAACTTGGGCACTGTATTAGTTTCTTGTTTTTGTTGTTGTGACTCTAGGAAATCTGTCTCAGCAGGTAACATCAATGTGGTCCTTTCTGTCTGATTCTCAGGCCTCTGGATGGTTCACCATAACAGTCACTTATGTGATATTATAGCCAGAGAAATTGGTATTTAATCACCATTTCAACTTAATTTTGAAATGTGTAGTGGACAGACCCTGTGCAATTTTCCCTAATGGATCCCAGACTTCATCCAAACATTACCAGCACAAGTTTAGATCTCAGTTTTTAACCCAGGAATATCTCAGAACTGAGTAACGTGAACAAAAACACCCACTTGAGAAACTTGCTGATATTTCTAAATATGTTGGTTCTTTTTCCTTTCTTCTTTCATTCTGTGGTTGGTCTTATAGCTGAGGAAAGCTGCAATGTACACTTTCATTTGGAGCTCTTTCCATAAATTACCTTCTACAGAATGACTTGACCCCAACCTTTCATTTTCTGAGACTAGCCATTTACATAGCTGTGCCACGTTGTGATATATTGAGAGTTTGAGTGTACAGTTTTGTGGGTTTGTATTGCAGGGGTGAAAAATCCAAGATCATGTTCTAAAGAATTTGTAATTAAGTGAGGTTTTTTGACTTTGCCTTACAGTAATTCCATGCCACATTACAATTAAGAAATCGATGCAATTAAAAATACAAGTGTTCCCTAAAGGATATAAGCAAATGAAATCAGTGCCCCTTTTCATTAAGATGATTGTCATGATAAAGACAGATGCTGAAAGATCTTCTGCCTGGTGACAATCCCATAGAGGGTATTACAGTGTTTTTAGAATACAGGTGAGAGATTTTTAAAGGTTAAAAATTAGATTAAAACTCCTGTTGCCTCCATATGGTGTAGGAGCAGATGTCAAGAACAGTAACTTTCTACTGCGGACGAAATCTGTGGAGTTTTTTTTCTTGTTTAAGCAAGTATGTTTATGGAAGTCCTTCAAAAAATGCCAAAAAAGGCAGACCTGCTACCTGCTGAGAGTACCTAGGTCTTTTTGAGTTTCTCTGCTTCACAGACCATGCTAGTTGGAGTGCTGAAGTGGGGTCCACACACCCTGCCTTGCTTCAGTAGTTTTCAGCCCAAATGATGTATGAAAATAAGCAACAGCAAAGCTTTCCTGCTAGAATGAACAGTGCTCAAACATTTAGGAAAAGACTTCTGCTATTTTTGGGGAGCTTTACTAAACGAAGGCCCAATTATAGTTGTGGCAAGCAAAAATAAGCTTGATTTAAACTATTCAAATAATTGTTGGGTTTTTGTCGTTTCAGAAAGGTTTTCAAAATTTTACCTAGCAATAGCTAATTAAACAGGACTCATATGCAATTTAAACAGCAGTATTGTAACTGTTAGAAAAGAAGACTTTGAAGAGTTACATTGCTACATAATTAAAGTATTATGAAGTGCTCCAATTCACAAAACGCTTAGGTGCTTCATTACCTTTTTTGCAGTCTGCTCATCCATTAAAATAGGAGAATTCTGAGCTTGCATGAAAGGAGGCACATAAATGCATTATTGAATCAGAATTGAACTAGCGGCACTACTTCCATATTCCATGGAAATTTAGTTTCTGACAAGCCTTGCAAAGTCTGGAGAATTTCATATATATGCTGATAAACAATTTTCATTGAATAAATAGAGCAGCCTATGAATAAAAAAAAAAAGGACATTTTTGGAAAAAAAGGCATGACAACAAATCTGCTCTTGTAGTATTTGTAGAAGCACTGAAAAGCTTAGCAATGATTGAAGACCATCTTTCTGCAATGTGGGTTTACATATGTTCTGAATATTGTCATATCAAGCATGGATTTAGGCAGGGAAGCAGTATTAAGCGTGTTTAAAATTTAAACATTATAACTGATGTGTGTGATCTGCAGTTCCATAACAGCTGACAAGGGTGCAGCTGCATGGATGTCCTTAAATTTTCCACCCCTGTTATATGCCTGTGAGGAAATAATCTGCTGCTGAATTAGATTATAGAAACATCACCACCACATGTTAAAAGAGCCAGCTCTTGCCTTGAAGAGTCTATGGTTAGGAAGAAAAAATAAAGGCTGGGATCGTGGTGAGAAATGAAGCAATAGACAGAGTTTCTAACTCATGTGTCTTGTTTTATAGTTTTTGAGTCAAAGTGGGTTGTTTTTCTTGGTTTGCTTTGGGGTTTTTTTTTATTTCATAAACACTGCATATACGAACATTCATTCTGCAAAGTTGTGGATCCAATGTATCTGATTCATCAAAGCTGTTTGCACCATAAGGATTGCAGCTTGTTATCCCTAATGGAATCATGGCTGAAATACTCTCTTCTTAGCTGTGTTTTGGTACACCTGTCCCTTAAAAATTTTGTGGCAGCAGCTTGTACAGCCATGTTTCCACAATTTTATATTAACACTTAGACTTCTCTGCAACATCATTAAGTAGTTAATGGAAAAACCCCAACTTTTTTTAGTGCTGAGCTGGATTAGCAGAAGATTGTCCTTCCCTGCACCAAGACTGATGCTGAAATTGAGATAAGTGATTTACATTCCAAAAGGTTCATTAACCATCAGACTGCTATGGATTGGATTACTGATGGCATCCTGATGGTTGCATGCAACTTCCAGCAGATTTTTTGGTAGCTAGCATTAAATCAATTTGAATTATTATGGGGAGTTGCTAATACATATGGGTTTTTCAGCCAGACTCTGTAACTATAGTGGCTGCCAGCTCTGTTTTTTAATTTTCACTAATGGTTTCATGCTCATCCAAGATATTGTAACTCACAAGACCAAATGGGATGCTATGCTCTGGCAGTTTATGCCAGAGTTTCAAACCTGAGATATCAAAACCTAAAAGCATGAAGTCCTTGCCTTATTCCCTACATGTGACCCAACCAATCATGGCATTACAGTAGGAATTAGAAAGTTTGACAAAACCAAGTTCACACATTTCAGGGCATTGCATCAACTTTCCCAGCTTATGAGATATCTAAAAAGAAAGGGATTAAGAAAAATCAATGTTCCCTCCATTTTAGTTTTTTGTTATCAAAAACAGTTTTCAAATTCTTAGATAATTCTCCTTGTATTTCAGAACTTTTCTCAAAAAACACAAAGAAAATAGCATTAATTAAGAAAACAGTTATTTTTGCAGTGGGGATCTTTATGAGAGGTACCAAAACTCATGATTCTTGCAGCTGGAAACACTAGGATGGAGAAGGTTACTGTAAGTTTTCCATGCATTTATCAATTCCCTGGTGTATCTTCCATCACTCTCAGCAGCTTTCCTGCACAACTTGGTGTAACTCTTAGGACGAATTTAATGCAATCCTCTTGCTTTTCTATCCCCCGTGCTCCCCATGGCTCAGAGGAGCTACATTCTCTTGTGGGAAACCTCCAAGCTGGGTTGTGCCTGTCCTGCTATTCACCACTTTATATCTGACTTTGAAAAGTGCTGAGTACAGTCCTTGCTGGAATCAGTTGGAGCAGCAGGAACACAGCAGCCTTAAAAATCAGACTGTACAGATCTTGATGGAAAGATGCTAAACCAAGATGCCTGAAGTGAAAGGCCACTGCTAAATACATTTAGCCCGAAAAAAGAAGATTTGCTTTGTGCATATACAGGAAGAGATGTTAGATACAAAATTAAATCTGCTAACTGGTAGAAATGTGAAGTCATTCCTTACCATTGATAAAATAAAAGCAAAGGTAGAAGTCTGAAGTAGACAAAGAGGGATAAAGACCATAGGACTCGACCCAAATGAATAATTGATTGCTTGTACTATTTTCTTCCTGTTTTTCAATGTGTCTAGATGAAGAAAAGCATTCTCCTTGAACTTCTTTCTTCTGAGTAAACAGGAGAATTCTCCTATCAAAAAATTACAGCAGGAATTTATTAAAAGGGGTAGTTCTTGATTTAAAACAAGTTGGCCTTCTGGAGAGGCAGAATGTTTGAAGACCACTTCTGTCTCTACTGTATCTCTATATTGATGTGTTTTGGCATGGTTGGTATCTACTGCACTTGTTCCTCTCTATTTGAAGCTGAAAAGATCAGCATGTCTGTGGTAATTCTTCTTTCCTACTGCCATCTTTTTATTCTGCAAGAGTGCAATAAGATGGCAGGATGAACAATACTCCACTCCTGGTTATATAATGGGAGTTTTCACTTTTCCCTAGCTTTTTTTTTTCCTCTAGTTCTTCTAATTGTAGTTATTCACCGGCTCTTCTCCCCATTACATGGCACATCACTCCGCTAGATCACTAATGCCACTGCTTCCACCTGGCAGAAACCAAGTTCTTCTTTTGTTTCTCAATGTTCAAGTAGAATGGGCTCCATGTTTTAAGCTGAAGTGCTGTGAAGGGATGAGTCACTTAGTGCAGCATGTTTATGTGCCTTTCAGGGCTGTCACCTGGAGCTCCAAACCCATGGCAGATTGGTAGGGAATGGATTACGTACTGGACTTCTTACAGATGTAGCTCTTTGTATCCCATCAGTGATCAAATGGCCTAAGGGCTGTCTCAGTGATACCTATGTGCAGGCTACACTCTTACAGCAGTAGGATCAATGCAGGCTGCACCCTGACATGCTGCTCCTGGTTTCCACTGCATGGTTCAGCCAAAATCCCTCTTGCACTCTGTTGCTAAAGGGAGAGCTTTCTTTTGACTTTTGCAATCATTGTAAGGTGCTGAAGGATTTTCCACACCATATCAGAGTGTATTTAACGCCAGGTAGGTGGCAGCCTGGTGGTGGATTTCAGAAAAGTACACCCTAGTGATAGTACAGGCCTCAACCCACACTTTCCTTGTTTTAATCTAGCCCTAATAAGCCCAACCTGTGGGCTGCACAAGGCTCTGAGCTGAAACTACTACCAACAGCATCCTCCAGTCCAACCTTTACAGTTTTGGGGTTGGACTGTTGATACAGAAAAATAATAAATGCATGGCTTTAAGTCTCATAATTTGGAACAGAATGCAAGAGTGTGTTTTCTCCCCAAACATCTACAACAGAAACCATTTTTCTATGGCCTTCCAAGTCTAAAGACAAACTTTGTCAAGCATTATTTACATTTCTCATTTCTCTGTATCAGTGTGTTAATAGAAAATGCCACGATGCTCAGAGAAGGTATTGAAAAGTATTCTTGTCAAAGGGAATTTTAGAGGAGATATCAAAATATTTTAATTTTTTTTTTATTATGGAAGTATTGGATAAATTGCCCAAATATACTAGTTGAAAAAAGCATGCCTGAAATATATTAGCTATGCTGAGAGGTGGGTTTATAAAATGCTATTTATTTTATGCAAAGATAATTAACACATTTAACACTACAAATACATAATAGCAGTGCTGTTGATTTCTGTTGCTTTTCATTTTCATTGTTTAGCAAGACATGAAATTGCATATTTGAGTTTTGTTGACTTCAACATTACTGGTATCAGGAAAAGACCCCAAATACACAGAAAGAGAACTGAAATCCAATCAAAGCTTTCTGTGGCTTATTACAGTTTTACAGCCCCTAAAAGTGGAAGAGCCTCACTGCCAAATGTGGTGATTCTGTGAGTCAAGCTTAGCATTCTCTTGGGACAAGAATACACATGATCATATGTAGCTGCATTAATTTTTGCTCTTTTCTTAAAAAGAGGATAAAATCCAGGAGATTTTAGCCAAAATGGGTCTTGGTGATGCCTTTCATCCCTGATGCAATGCTTAGATTTTCAGCAGTGTTAGCAATATCAAATTTTAGGACCCCATGAATAAAGACAAAATGGCTTATGAATTACTTAGTAACTAATTAGGCACATTCCACTGCAGCGGTGTCCCAGAGCGGGAGGCAGGGGCAGGAAGATGGGAGGGCTGTGAATAGCCTTGGGCAGGACTGACTCCTTCTGAGCCACCAGGCTGTAACCCCAGGTGGGCTGTGCATGCAGACTGTGGGAACTGGGATCCTCAATCATGGTCTGAGCATGCTGGACTGCTGGGGTGTGCTGAGTGTTTTGTTTCTATTCTCACAGTCAGAGGAGCCTGAGCAGTGTTTTCATTTTGAGGATTTTTTTTTCATGTCTATGTGTCTGTCCCTAAAGCCATCCTTAACACGAGTCTCAGAAGGGAAGCCATGAACTACACATGGACAAATCTCCATCTAAACCTGCCTTACTACAAGGCTGCTTGTTCATAGTTTCCGTCATAGCTCAATTTTAAAGTCTACCAGGAGGACCAAATCCTGCTGGCACTGCTTATTTATTGTGGCCAATAGTACATGCAGTTTCACGGGGCTTCCTGGGAGTTCCATGGGGTTTGTCTGAAGGTTGCTTAGATCTGGCTCTTCTGTGGTATCTTTGCCCTAGGTTTCTTCTATATCTGTATTGACCATCCTCCTAGAGGGCAGTGTCTTCCACAGGGTGTTGTGCTCTCTTTGTTGGCTATTTCATCTTCAGTTAAAACCCCTGAGTGCCAGGGCTGAAAGATCTTGTGGTGGGATATACAAAAACCAAATCATGGTGAAACATGTGTAATTTACACCCATAAAACTGTATTTACGACATGTAGAGCATGATAGTAGGAAACAAGAGTAGATACATGGACTACTTGCACTCAGTGGAAGTACTCTTGTCTTTAACAATCAGATCTTGTGCTCACTAGTTGAAAAAAAGTCCACATTTAGCGTCCCTGCTGTTGCCAAGAGGTCTACCAGGCTGGATTTGGTATGTTTTGAGCATTTGTACCTCTGCAGAGCTATGCATATACCAGCCAATTTTATAAATCACAGTGAATGTAAGAGGGACATATTAAGTGCATGTGCTGCACATATCTGTTATATGTGGATATATTGTTTACAAATAACTCCTGGAAAGTCATAACATTTTCCAGGAGGACCTGAAGCCATTACAGAAAGCGGCTTTAGCTGCTTATTGCCTGTGGTGATTGTGTAGGCAAATCAGATGTAATAAAGAAGATCCCTGTATGTGGTTTATCCCAGGCACCAGTCATGCTCATGGAAGGGAAATTTGTGGTCATCTCAGATTGAGCTTATACATCTTTGTATAGCATGCATGTATATGAGGCTTGATTACAATGTTCTTGTTTTTCAGAAACCATTTTGAATTAGATATTACCAGATACTTACAGCACCCATAACTCACCGAGATCCTTGCAGTACCAAACAGGTCCCAAGTCAGGAGTCTGATAGGGTGCTGTCTGCAAGCCTGTAATACAATTCAGCTAAACTTGCTCTCTACTTCTGATTAGCTCTGTACTATTCAATGTCAGAATGTGTGCTTGTCAGTATAATTGTGAGAAGAACAGAGCCCTACTCTATTTTTCTGGATTTTGCAGTAGTTCACAGGCAGGCTTCCACTGATGTTCCTGCGTAGTGGGTCAAGCTGTTGGGATACCATGGCTTCAGTGAATGGTCACCCTGTTGAGAAGCTTCAAAAGAACCATGTGTGAAAGAAAGAATGAGAGTACTTTATGATGGACTTTAGTTACAACAAATCTGTTATTTTTCTAGGCTGTCATTTTAGCACATGGTCCAGATTCCCCAGTTGTGTGCAACGACTCAAGCTGGTTTAAATGGACCTTGTGAATTGTTACTTCTAGTATAGGAATTCACGAAAAACTGGTAAAGCACCATCTACCTTGTGTAATAGTACATTGCCTTTCTGCTGCTCATGACTCCATTATATAATTGATTTAGCTGTTGAAATACAACATTAAAAACAAATTATTAAATCTTTAATTATGAACACTTCATTACAAAATTAATTTTCTAATGCCTATATCAATTGACATAATTCATTAACCCATCTGAAAATCTATATTAGTTATGCTTAACTTACCTGGGTGTATGAGGCAAGAAATCTTTCTCAAGATAAATAGATTAACAAAATAAATTTTATACTCAGTTAATTAAAGAGCAAATTACTGAAGCAGCACAGACTTCTTACGCAGTATAATGTAGCTCTACTGATACTCAGGAAGCAAAGATCATCCCATCACCTGATGTTTCTCTGTTGACAATTTTGTGTAAATTCCTGAGAAATTGTGTAATGTTGGATTTCTCTCCTGATCAATCCTGTGTCACCATGAGCACTTCTAAAGGTCTCTGTGCTGGCTTAAGTGCTATTCAGCAGCAGCAAATGTCTGCCCTGTTGTTCCAGTGGGCTGGCACTACAACATATTTGTCAATCTGCTAAATCTTTTGTCCTCCAGGACATCAGGAAAGGAAGAAACATGACTATAAATGCTGCAGAGGCCTGGTGCCCCGGATGTGAGATTATCTGGCTGTACTAAAAATTAGTTCTGGAAGTTAGTTTTGGAGTAATGAAAGGTGGAATTAGGAAATAAATGCTTTGCATCCTGGTTAGAGTAAGTTTGAATTAATTTCTTTGTAACCTCATGATATATCAGAATCTAATTGTGTGAGTACAGTATTCTGTTCATGAACTGAGGATTCCCAAGCAATGACATTTGAAAAAATCAACCATCAGGTGCTTAGCAAATTTAAATCATACTCCATTTTTTGTGCCTTTTCTTACTGTCATGCAAGCAAGGTCATCTGTTGTATTGTGAATGAAAATAATATTGAAAACAATTTCATTTTATAGTAAAGAACTTAAAACTTAGCTTATTGGGAGACATTAAAATATCATCTGTAAAGGGAAAAGCAGCCAAGTATTTGACACATAAAAAACTCCCCCTTCTTGGACAAAAATAATCAACAAAACTGTGTTTCTCCATAGAAACAGATTTAAAAAGAGCAATCGAATAACAATGAAATTGAAACTGCTTCAATGAAAACCTGTATTCCCAAGGCTCACTTTCTAACCTTGGAGGGAAATTGTGAGAATATATGGCTGAAGAACTTCCAAATGGCTGCATAGTGCTCTGCCTTCAGACAGCTGCCAGGCACTAAACTGCTTGCTAGCAATTCGTGGTAAGTTAGAAGTGCAGCTAAATGGTAAAATATGTGAGTATTTCTGTTACTACTTTGAAGGACCAGTTTTGTCCTCTACAGAAAGCCTGTGTCCTCAGTGACATGTAAATTAAGATTTGATTGAAGCTCTTAACACCAAATGAAGGTTGTGGAATAATAAATGGCAGTCATCATAGTTTTTGAATGTCTGGGCTGTATCTGGGATATCAAGTAAAGAAAGATCTAGCACTGAGGCTTCAGGGCTCAGCTTGGAGATAGTATTCAAGAGTGTTCAGTGAAAAAATTACTTCTTTCTTATGCCAGTGTAATCACATCTGATGAGTTATGGCACCTTATCCTATAAGCTGATGCAGGTCATTATGCACTTGTGCTGTTTGCTGAGCACTTGTTAAATATGCAGGAAGCACAGCACATGGGTATCTCCTGCCACTGTGTGATTTCTATTAGGTCCTTCTGTGTTACTTATGGCCAGGTCAGGATGTGTTGAGTACCTTCATCCCAAAAATTCAGTAGTCAATTTTATGTGATTGTTAAGGATCAGAAATCAAAACCAGAATAAGATAAAGGGCTTTGGCATAATCATTGCTTGCCTCTGTTAAATGACCTTGCTGAAGGTAATCTGGTGCAGGCAAGGGTGCAGCCCTCTTATTGCTCCCTGCTGCAAAACTCATCTTGGTGCATGGCCATGGTCACTCTGGAAGGTGTGACCTCCAGAATATCAGCTCCTGCAGCTGCTGGCCTTGTGCAGAGGGAGTCAAGGAGTTTGCTGGGCTTCCTCACTAGGAGACTGTATGTGCATATGCTCAAGCTTTTTATAAAAGACTATAAGATAAACTAGTTATTTGGAAATGTAAGCCTTAACTTTTCAGTACCCAAGAGGTGTTAGGTCACCACTGAGTTACAGCTCATTGCTATTTCTGAAGAAACTTTCATGGCTGAAGCAGAGATATGGAAAAAAAGGCTCTCTGCTGAGGCACGAGCACTACTCTGTACAGTGATAGTGAGGGCCAAAAGACTGAGACCCTTTAACCCCTGGGGGGAGCCTATCTTGGAGGCTAAATCCATGAGATTAAATCCTTGTACTGCTTTGCAGGATTTTCCACTGCCTGTCAAGAAATTACCCAAATCTATTATGCATACCTGATTTGACATTCTCTCTTCAAACTTGTCCTTCTTATCTCTAGCAGGACTCAAAATGTTACACAAAAAAATCAGAATTACAAGTGCTCCCATGTTAAATATAAGATAATGTAAAATATCTCATGGAAAAGACAGTGCTATCTCTCTGCCTTATCATGGTCCTCTCACTTTTCAGTCCAGTTAATCATTGTTCATTGGAAAAACTTTAATTTATGCTACAATAATGATGTGCTCTAAAAAGACACTGTGCTTTTCAGGTTCACTAAGATGTTCTGCAACTGGCTTTTCAAAACTGGCTTGAACATTCACAGTGCAGCAGCATTGTTCTTTATAGCCCAAGGTCATTAGATGGGAAAAAGCTTCATGTTTTACAGTTTTTCCCCATGGAAGTTCTGCAGTTGGTCTCAGAGAAGTGGCAGCATTTATGTTTTTCTTCAGTTGAAATGTCAGGGCTGTAGTTCTTTGTTATTCCACGCTTTATGTCAAATCTAAATTCACAGGAGGCAAATTAAAGTTGGCTCCCACGTTTTCCCCAGCATCCCTGGGCCTGGACTGGCAAGGCCACAAGTTCACCAGCCCTTCTTCCATGGCTGCTTCCCGCTGTAGCTCCGGCAGATGGAGCAGAGTCAGAGCAGTGCCGGCAGCTGAGCCGAGACAGGGAGAGCCCTAGAGGCCAGGCTGGGCCAGGGCTCAGTCACTGCTGTGTCTGTGTGTGTGTCACTGACTTAGAGGTTTACAAGCTATTTAATACTTATATAGATACACAAATAAAAGAAAGTAATTACAAATAATTTTAAGACCATTCACTGGTAGCCCAGCCCAGCGAGACCCCTGCTGTCCTGGTGTCCTTTCCTGCCCTCACACACCCTGTGGTGACGCTGGTGCTGTTGGGGCCTGGCCGACATTGCCGTGCCTCCTGTGCAGTGGCACTGCATTCGTGTGTCAAGAAAATGAATGTGGCATTTTAAGGTGTTCTTAGCCAGGAAAGTTAAAGTTCTGTGGTGGGACATGGTTGCAATGTGTTTCTCTGAGAGAATATTTTATAATGTATAGAGAACAGAATGCAGAGGTAGCCATGTGAAAGTAGCAGTGGCCTGGTGGCTCAGATGGTCCCCAATGGTGTAAGGGATGAAAGTTTGTGTTTCTGGGCTAAATCAGAGCACACAGAGTCTGGTGTCCAGGAAGAGCAGCTGACTTATTTTCAAACCTTTCTAGGCAAAATTTTTGTCAAACCTCTGTTCAACCCGACTTCTTGTTTAACCCAAGTTGTTGTTTGCACACTCTTTCTCTGTAATATGCCTGATCATCTCTTTACTTAAGGCACACAACAGCTATAACTCACACCCTGTGATATGCAGCTGGAGTCTCAGTAGCCATGTTGCCAGGAAAACAGTTAAAAATCCAAGGCAATTACATTAAAGTCCAACAAGATAAAAATTTTAATCTGTTTGCTTTTATAGCAGTCCATACAGTGACTAAAAACTATCACTCTGGACTAAAATATTTGGGTTTCATGACATTAAGCTGAGAAGACTTGGTGATCTCTAATCCCCAGAACTATTTTGAATGAAATGAAAAGGTTTCTTTCCAGAGGAGAGTAAACTAAAATCAGGTAGCTAGTTCAGTCAGGAACAGTGTGACTGTGAATTAATGCACTAGCAGAGCTCTTGCTTTTTTTCTCTTGTGTTTGAGCTTTCCAAAAGGATAATGAGTGGGAGGGAAACCCGTGCACCTTCCAGGATTTTTATGCAGCCTAGAAAGCTTAGGCTTACCAAGGAAATCACTGACAACAACTGCACATGATCTGAAAACTAAAGGGGACTGTTGTAGCTTCCTCAGAGATCTCTTTTGTTCCAGAAAACCAGTGAGTCCCTTGGCACAAGGGCTCTCAACCAATTTAGGTCCTGCTTTCATCGTACTGGGGATTGAAAAGCACTGTTTCCAATCCCATGAAACTCCCCATTCTCCCCCTTAACAATGTCACCACAGTTTGCCTGGCACTAGAATTAACCTGTATTGCACCCACAGGGTTTTTTCACTGTTTTCTAGCTGTGAGAGCTTGGAGTTGCTCAGATGAGACCCTGAAACCTGCGCAGGCTTCAAGTCTGACAGGGTTCAGTATAGGCCCTCAAGTTCCATCCATTATTCTATCTGTATTTTGTTTTGACCTAGGAAGACTAAATACTATACAGAAATCTATTTTCATTTCCAATTCTTGAGGTTCATTAAGAACTTCAGAGAGAAATTTAGTCCAAACTTGCTTTTTTATTTGAACTGTGAGCACTGCATTGATAACTTTAGCACTGACTGTGCAGTGACTTAGAGAATTGTGAATATTGTTTCTGAGGGAGTGAGACAAACCACGTGCAAGTACCTATGAACAATCTCATTTCTCTCTTCTTTTATAAGCTACGAACGTGTAAGGCAACTCCATCCAGGAACTTCTCACTGAATTTTTACATAGTATATATAATAAATTATATACTTCCTGCTTCAGAGCAATGAGAAGTAACTGAGCAAGTGAAAGTAATCAAGCAGAGGCTGGTCAGTGGCTGTTAGCAGAGAAATGGGCTTTCTTAATGAAGAACTTTTCAATTAAGAAATTACAATCCTGGTTTTCCTGTAATTTCAGTTGTCTGGGCTGTTTCTAAATATTAGTTTTCAAGTGCTGAAAAGCAGGTCTTCATGGCTGTGACTTAGAGGGTTATAAGCCATCTAATACTTATATAGATACACAAATAAAAGAAATTAATTGCAAATGATTTTAAGACCATTGACATTAAATGATCCTCTTCAAGCCAGCCTGTGGCAAAAAGTTTCTGCTGACATTGAGAAGATTTTGCTCAGCCCTGAGCTCTACAGCCTGAAAAGAATTAAGGATCTACTAATTTCTTTCTGCTGTTTTCAATCATCAATTAAACTGAAAACAAGGGCTATAAATTATGGTGACCTTTGCAATAACTTATCATTTGTGGGATAGAATTGTGGTGCTGTGAAAGCACTGTGAATAATAAAAAATATATTAATAACTTACTCGGAAACCAGCAAGCAAAGTGTAAATTGCTTTCTGCTTGGTGTCAAATTTTCATGTAAGATACTGTATCATGGAAATTTTCAGTCTTGTTAAGATTCAGATGACCTAAAAATAATGCTACCCCTTCACCTCTGTACTTTTTGTCAGCTCAGCTGACAAATGTGATTCTACTAGATTTAATCAGCATTTTATAATGACTTCTACAGAAAATAAAGCCTGTTGGTTTTCCCTTGTTGGCCTCCAAAATGTATAAGGAACAATGGGTCAATTTGTTGGACTAAGAAATTGCTAAAAATGTAACAACCCCAAAAAACACATTCTGGTGGTACATGCATTCTCTACTTAATGGAATTTTCATTTTTATGCCTCTTCAACTAGGTTTTTGCAACAAACACTGAAGGAACTGCAGCGTCTGTATAAATTTTCGGACCATCATTTTGTAGACCAAAGATCTTCCTTAGTTCATGAGGCAGCTATACCATTTCATGAGCCTGATTAAAGTTGTTCCCCCAAAATTGTCCTTTTGGTGAGAACACAGTGAGTTCTTCATGGCCCTTGGCCGCTCTTCACCTCAAAGATGCCGAGAAACAACTGGTGAAAATGTGTTTCTTTTTCTAGTTGCATGTCTGCTAGAAATACAATGGAGAGCAGATAGGTACCAGTTATCTATGTGGGACATGGAGTTCTCCACATCACTGATCTGTGCTAAATACTCAAGCATGGCCTTGAGGTGCAGAGCTTTAGGTCCTGTAGACAATTCCCCATTTTCCTGATTCCCAAGGACATAATGAGAAAGTTGTTCTTATAATCACTTGAAAGTTCTAGATACCAGGTGACACTGAGCTTCTATGTAATCTTTGTTCATCCTTGTATATGCAATAGCTTAAACTTCATCTAATTTTGATAGAAGATAAAAAAACCCCCCTTGGGCTGGATCTTTTCCCTTGGCTTTACTTCTCAACTAATGATGGAAGATGGAGTGGAGATCCTTAGTTGATACTTCAACCATTGAATTACTTCTTTATTAGTGTTTTTTTTTTCTAGGATAAAGAACTGCTTCCTCAGTGAAGATACCATATTTATCACAGTTCTGCAAAACTCACTGCTTTTCAGCAGATCACAGACAAAAGATATGAACACCAGAAGAAGCCTGAATTTTAGTATTTGTTCATCTGTCCTTTGTGCCTTCTTTAATCTGATGCTATCTGACTGCAAAGACAGTTTTGCAGTTCTTCAGCAGTGATGGTGGGCAAAGAGGGAAACAGGCAAACATTTCTGACAACTGTCCATGCATGTCCACAGTACAGAGAGAAAGCAGCTTTCAAACTCAGCTTCCAACTCCCTGCGAGTTTGACAGGAGGATTCAGAAGGCCCATTTTCTTTCCTATATTTTAATTCCTGCTGTTGAGGTGGCACTTTGCACTGTGGATGCCAACTTTGGTGTTTGTATGTCATTCATAGTTCCCCAAGGGGAAGCTCACAGGGTGGCTGCATCCAGATGGGCCTGCCAAGTAATCCTGGCTACTCAGCAGGGTGCCACCTTCTGTGAAGTGACAAGGACCTAAAGAGATGAAGAGGGAAAGCAGTGTGAGTCCCTCCCAGGAGGTGAAGATGCAAGTCCTTTTCTCTGTTGAAATTGTCCTTGAAGGGAAAGTGCAGATGAAGCTGCACCATGAAGCAGATGTTCGGATCATGGTGTCAGATGAACGCTGCTCTTTTTAAGGTCAGTTTTACCTCTTGACACAGCCCAAAGGTGCATGTAGCTGTCAGTTGTTTCTTTTGAAAATTTGTTCTGCTTCAGTGAGTTGGAGAAATTCCTTGTTCTAGCAAAGTCCTAAAATAACAGATGGCTCATATGTCAGGCATCAGCAAATCCTGAAGTTGTGGGCATGACCCCTGTCCATGTCCTGTTGAAAAATCTGCGTCTCATCAGGATTAGGGTTTTCTGTAACAAAACCAAAAGTATAAGTTCCATTCACTTATAACATACTGTTGTTGGACTTTAAAGCTGTCTTCCCTAAAAGTAATGGAGATTTAGTGTTCTTCATTATGTTTTGGAAAACATTTATGCTGAGAAATTGTAACTTCCTGAGTGCTCAGTTAATGAGGCTGGGCAAAGCTAAATTGTGCAATTAAGTATTTGAGCCTTCATCATCCATATAAGTGAAAGTGCTGGAAGTGGTTTTGGGTGACAGCAAGATTAAGGGCATATGGCTTGAGGATGGCATCTTGTCAGACTGCTATGAACCTGTATTTTTGGGTTAGCATGAAGGATGACACCATATTTTGATCAAAATTAAACAGGTCCGTCAGGTATTAGGGTAACTTGTGGTCAAAACCAGGTCAGGTTTTTTTTTTTTTTTCCTTTTGTTTTGTTTTGTTTTTGCAAGTGTCTGCAGCCCTGTATATCATGAACTTTTTGATGGTTATCAGCATGATATTGCACTTGGCAATAGTATTTTCACCAGTTTTCATTAAGGTTTCATGCTCATCCAACATTTCTAAAGAGAGTGTTAAGGCTTTATGATTCAATATGAGAGCAAGAATACTGAAGAAAGGACAGCCTTTAAAAAATGGCAGGAATCAAGTGGACATTATATCTTGTGTTTATGCGGCATCTCCTAACCAGGGGAATTTTTTGAGCTGTTCTGTTTGCCAGTGCTTCTTCATCACGAGTCACTGCAGCTGGTTCTCAGTGCTCAGCCCTGATGCACAGTAATCAAAGCCAGGGAATGGAGCCAGGCTTCCCATGCTGGGGGCTCTTCCCAACTGTCTGGCCAAGGAGTAGGGTATGTGGAATATGCTGACAAAGCAGACTGGGGGCTAGGCAGACTCATCGGGCTTAATGCTATAGCTGATGGCTGAGGGAGGCCCAAAGAATTTTGTATTGCTTGTGGAGCTGTTGGCATTGCTTCTTTCATACAGATTTTTCTCATGTAATCCCATGCTCTGACATGCTGGCTTGATGTATTGTCTCAATAATGTGGGAAGGCTGGGGAAATTCAGTAAAATGACTATATTTCAGTACGGTGTGTGTCAAGGGAAGGATGTCAGTCAATCACAGGCTGGAAAAAGCAAGCAATATCTTATCTCTGTGTGAGACTGAAATTCTTAATGTCCCTGTGTGAAGAACTGTGCCTCCATTTTCAGGCACTTTACTCCCTTGAGCAGCCACATATTTAACCTGTGTTGAGCGCAAGTGTAAATCTTGATGTATTTCACAGTGCAGAGCCCTTTCCAGCAGAAAGGAAGAGATGAGGTGAAACAATAACAGAAACTTCAGTTACTGCCTGAGATCTGTTGGACCAATAAAGCAATTAAAATGATACCATTGAATTAACAATCTTTACACAAGGAATGTGTTTAGGAGATTGCTGTGGCTGTGAAAAATATTTCAAACCATTCATTTAAATTTTTTGTTTATTTGGTCTGCTGAAGCACTAGCTCATGAGATGACCACTGTTCTGAAGTGATTCAGATCACTTTTCACTTAGAAGAGGTCTCAGAAATGTCTCAGTGAACTAATTAGTCATCTTTATCCAACGTAAGAAATATTTCTCCTTGTAGCAGTAATAGTGATTTGATGTCATACTGATTGCTAGTGGAAATAAAAAAAAATTTGAGCTAGACTAGCATCTGAATTAAGGTGGCTGGTATCCTTTCCCACCTTATATTATTCTTGTTATTCTCTGCATGACTGATGTCAAACCCATAATTTTCAGGTAGTCTATGCAAATTTATTAAGAATGGTTATGTAAGTAAGGTTGCTTTCCTCTTTGTGATGGTCTCATCCTGGCATAGTCAGAGCACATTGACACATCTGCGTGAGGAGGCAGCAATGGTAACACTGGTTTGCATATATTCCAAGAGTGGTGGCATCTGTTTGGTGATTAGCTAAAGGATTTTGGCTGTCAGAGCTGTCAATCTGACACCTTTGATGAGCACTAAAATAAATCTGTTCTACCAGGAACTGTTCATTTTTTAACCTGCTTTTGATTTGCTTGACTCTTTGTGTCCTTGCCGATAACTACTAGAAAGGCTAATGCATTATCAACTCTGAAAAGGGAAGCAAGCGGCTGTCATTTTTTACACAACAGATGTTCCTGATCAGGAATCAGACAAAGGATCTCATCACTCTTCCTCTGAGCAATTTAATTTGTCTGTTCCACGGCATACCAGCCACCTCCTATCTAGTCACTGATGTGCCCAAGTCCTACTTCATTTCAGGATCAGTTCCTTTAATCTTACAGAATTATTAAGTTTTTTTTCTGTGCCAGGGCAAAGAGAGTGGAAAAAAGGAAATTGCTTCATTGCTTATGTTGTCACCAATGATGCATCATAATGAAAAATAACAAACGCCTATTTCAAAAATAGGAAGCCTAAGTACTACATCTTAAGAGAACTAGAAAGTAATCTATGAGCACTTTTTTTTAAGAAATAGCAATATAGATTTAATGATGTTTCTTTAGAAGTTTTAAGACTCAGAGGTAAGAATAAACAGTGTATAACTCATCAGATTCTTGTGATGCAACTTAGGAGGATGGAAAAAATTATGTATTTTTAAGAAAAGCTGTTGCTTTGGATCCAGTTCTCCACTCTTTAATCATGCAAATTATCTGAAATGAGTAATTACCGACAATGTTACACTCTTTTCTATTTAGTTTGATGAAACGGTGTCACTCTGCTGCTGTTTTGTAGTCATGGATGGGTGCTGCTGGGGGTGTAAATTCTGTAGTTATTCTATAGTTTATTTCCCGGTTATTCTGCTAAAGACTTGCTGGAAGGGAGAGGCAAGGGAAGGTGGTCTTGTGCTTGTGGTTAGCCCAGCACAGAAAGGTCAGCTGCTGCTGACAGTACAAACAGGACTGTCCATGGCCACAGTCCCAGCTGTCAGTCCTGGTAAATGAGTGTCTTGGTTTGGAAAGACAGGTGTCTGCTAAGGAAGGCAGGAGCCTCCCCTGAAATGGAAAATGTAAACCCCCTCCTTTTGAATTGATATAAATTTGAAATTAAAGGGCTCTCAGGTAAAAATATGGGGGCAGGAATAACAGTTCTTTATTAGGGAAGAAGATAAAAAGATAAAATAAACAATGCAGTAAACCAAAACAACACTGACAGAGTCAGAACCCAACCTGGCACCCTGTTGGTCAGGGTGCTGCTACCGTCCAATTGGAATTGTGGCTTTAGTCCTCCTGGAGTGTCTGGTGTGGTTCTGTTGGAGCAGGGATCCTGTAGAAAAGTGTAGTCTTCCTCTGAAGATCCAGTGGAAGAGGCAGCTGTTCCTCTGGGAAATCCAGTGGAGAAACCACACTGGTGTTCCAGAATCTCAAGATTATATCTGGGTAGGAATGCTTGGCTCCTCCCTCTGGGTGGAGCATCTCATAATGGGATGTTATAGTTCTTATCAGTCATGCAGTGACATTCAATAGCCTGTTATCAGCAGATGTCCCCTCCCAGAGGAAGGAGTGGGTGTGGAAGAGATAAGGAAAACTGCCCACTTAACAGAAGACAACTGCCGTACAGATGGCAAAGAGAAAACAAATTGCTTGGCAATCCAGGACAATGAGCAAAATGTGTTTAAGGACATGGCCGTCCATCAGTGGTAGAAAGAGAAGCCACTCATGTGCCCTCTTTTCCATGTGACAGGTGGACAGGACAGAAGTGATCCGAACCTGCATAAATCCCGTCTTCTCCAAGCTGTTCACGGTGGACTTCTATTTTGAAGAGGTGCAGCGATTGCGGTTTGAGGTCCATGACATTAGCAGCAATCACAATGGGCTGAAGGAAGCAGATTTCCTCGGTGGCATGGAGTGCACGCTTGGACAAGTAAGTGCCAGTGCCATTTTCCCCCTTGTTGCTCGTTTTTTGTATATATGTGGAATATGTTCTTTGTTGAGTGACTGATAGGTGAGATTTGTGGCAAAATTCTTAACTGGTGCTTTAAATGGGATAATTGAGAACTTCTGCTGGTTTGTTTTACTGCTGTAGAACAGGTTCAGTCCTTACAGGAAATGGAAGATCAGTGATTGGCCTTGGACAGTAAAAGGCCATGCTCATTAGGCATTGGAAAATGAACTGATTTTGAAGAAAGTTATTGTTCCTTACATTGCATGGGGTTTAAAGCAAGTTCAAAGTCCAAGAAACACTTAGAAATATACTTTATTCACATAGGGTAGTGCCTGGTGATAGTGGATAGGGTTGGATTCATCTCCCTGACTCTCAGTCATCCAAAAGTTAGGTGTCTAGACTAAGTTACTCTTCTGATTTCCATCTTAAGTTCAATGGAGAGAAACAGACAGTTCTAACCATTGATTCATTTTGCCTGAGACATCTATCCTAGATTAGGATAAATTGTCTTCAGGAGATACCTGTCCTTCCTTATCGTTTGTCAAGAGAGTCTAGACAGCTGGCTTAGGGGAGATACTTAACTTTTTTGATTACTAAATTTAACGGTGATGAGTCCTACCCACAAGATCAATATCTAGATGTCATCATAGCCAACTCTGTGGTGAATTCCCATACTGCTGACTGGTGGCACACTGCAGTGTTCCAGGCATAACTGTTTATTTCAGACTGGCAGTTTTTGTCATGCAGGGTTTCATAGCACAGATTTCTGCTCTGTCCCTAGTGCAGAAATTTGGCAATGCCAAATTTCACTAAGCTGAGTGTAAATTTGTTCTTCATGCTGTGTGCCAAGAGCAGGAAGTGCTTTTGTTCAGATTTTCCTTTTCAGTGCTTCCACATAAGTTTGTATTATGAACAGGATACATGTCATGGAAAATGCTGCAAAGCTTTGGTTCCCTGTTTTCTCACCTTTTGTTGGTCCTCACTCGGCCCCACCACAGAGGAATCACTTTGATTTTCTTCCCACAGCTATTAGGC
The DNA here is from genome assembly GCF_028769735.1 of Zonotrichia leucophrys gambelii. NCBI lineage: Eukaryota > Metazoa > Chordata > Aves > Passeriformes > Passerellidae > Zonotrichia > Zonotrichia leucophrys. Next base: position 44,288,796 of record NC_088171.1, on the reverse strand, counting down.
CAAACATGCTGGACGAGGAAAAGTCCTCTTAGCAAGAGAAATAATATGAAATATATGCATTTACTAAATTGGAAGCTCAAAATAAAGATGTTGGTATTTAGGATATTTACAGTGCACTGTTCCTTTTGACAGATTTCGTGAGGTCTTGAGCAATGAAAAGAAACTGTCCTATAACACGAAGGGGAATGGGAAACAAAGCAAAATGTTATTATAATCTTCTTCTTGCTTAATTGGCTTGAAAAAGAAGGGGGGAAAAATGTCACTGCTGCTGCCTGTAACATAAATGTCTTTATAATTATTTGATGGCTATAAATAGCACACAGCTGGGTTGTTTGCAGCATAATTTCAATGGTAACCAAGAAAAAATAACAGTGTGAATTCTGTTCACAGTAATGCAACTTGGAGGACTCTGATCTCATACTTAGTTATGTTTGGTGGTGTTCCTTCCTCCCGCTTTTCTAGTTTTTTGCCTTTACATAATTTAAAACTGATTTAGGAAATTCCGGAAGAGTAGCACTGGTACTGTCATCCAAGTCAAGCCTTTATGAAGACTCCAAAGTTGACAGTCCTACAGCACAGGCTGTACACAGGGAGCTTACACTCTTGTTTAGTTGTATGGTGTAATTACAACATTCTTTGAATTTTGATAATAGACACACGGCTTTTCTTGACACAATTTTGACATTAATTTGTTGTCTACATAATTTTAATGCCTGAATAAAACAGAATTTTTTGTAAGAGTGTGTGTCAGCCTCCCAGCTCACTTTCCCAGTGCAAGTAGGATTTAATGAGATATCCAGGAAGGCTGTAGATTTTTAGGCATAGTCTGAAAGACTGATGCCCTTCCCACCCCCACATAGAAGTGCTAACTTTTATTGCTCTCTTCAAGGTAATAGTTGATCTCTAAGATTCAGTGCTACCTGTACCTGTTTGTAGATCATCACTTAGATGTGTGGCAAACCTGCAAACCTGCATGTTTACCCAAATCATATAACTCTTCTATCAAAATCAAAATTAGTATGAATAACAAATGCTGAGAAAGACAATAGCATGATTATACAGATTCAAAAAGACGAGTGCATTTTAGCTTTATTCTGATCTCAGTCTTATATGTAGCCTACCCAATAGGTACAGGCTTGTCACAAATTTGGGGTGAATGACAAAAAATGCATTCCTTTGGAAGGTTTCAATAATGTCCTTCCAAATGCTCTAATAAATTTGTGTTCCATGAGAGTGATGAGGGCAGTGACTTGTAGGCTGTTAGATCTGAGCCATATACTGTCTGGAGACGTCCCACTGGATTTTCTGCAAGATTTATTTATACTGCTCTTGCCAAGACAAGTCAATTCTGTGCCTCTACTGGTAAATACTGTGGTTAGCAACATCCTGTCATGTAGTCAGTCATACCTGGATGTGAAGAGCTGATTAATCAACAGGAATTTCTTATGCCACAACATTTAAACATGGTAGAACAAATGGTTGTGGGTAGATACCTGATGAGTGTAGATACATAAATGTCAACACGCTGAATAGAAACATTTCCTCAAAGTGATTTGTTTTGTCCATCACACTTAAAAGTTTCCCTTCCAGACAAAACAATAGCAGATTGTCTTTTGAATGGTTTGACAGGAGCAGGCTTGGTATGAGGTGTTTAGGAGGGATTTTTGGTGTGTGTTTTTGAGAACTAAAAGTATGTTCCTTGTACTGAGAAAGGCTCTTTCTACATTCCAGTTTCCCAGCTTCTTGAGTGTCCTGGTAATGTGCAGATTGGCAGAATATCAACAAATATGTTCTCTACAGTCAGAATGATAACCAAATCAAAAAAACCCTAAAATATTAGAGAAGGCAGGAAAGTTGAGAGTGCAAACAAATTTATCTCAGTTAGCAGCATAGTCTTAAAATATGGTCTGCAATTGCACATTGTTTATAAAACAGAGTTTTTCAAGGAACTTCACATTGAGAGAATGTACCATACTCCAAGCAGCTTGTGTTGTACTGTTTAAATAGTGACATTGTTAAATGGTAGGTTAATGTGCATAACTAAAAACTGTAATTTTTAAAAATATGCTATTATTTTAAATTTTTTTGTTCAATTTCTAATTAAATGTATAAAACTAATATCTAATAATACCAGTTCTACAGTCATATGGTAGTTATTTAATCAAGGAAACTGTAGCATGTTTTGCTTGTAACTTCACAATGATTATTCTTAATTGGGAGCATGTTTGTGAAATTAGATTCACAGGATCCCAGCAGAGTTTGTTTGGAGGGGTCCTTAAAGACCATCTAATTCCAATTCCCATGCCATGGGCAGGGACACCTACTAGACCAGGTTGATCCAAGCCTCATCCAGCCTGGCATTGAACACTTCCAGCAACCTCTGAGCAACCTGTTTAGCCTCACTACCCTCATAGTGAAATTCCTTCCTAATATCTAGTCTAAATCTACCCTCTTTCGGTTTAAAGACATCAGCCCTTGTCCTGTCACTCCATGCCCTTGTAAATAGTCCCTCTGCAGCTCTCTTGTAGCCCCCTTTAGGTACAGGAAGGTGCTGTAGGCTCTCCCCAGAACCTTCTCTTCTCCAGGCTGAACAACCCCGACTGTCTCAGCCTGTCTCCACAAGGAGAGGTCTTCCACCCCTCTGACCCCCTCTTCATGGCCCTCCTCTGGAGACCCAAAACTGGGTGGTTTGCTCTGGGTGGTGTCTCTGGAGCAAATCCTTAGTTAGGTTTACTTGAATTACCATACAAGGAAGTGGCATAGACATTTGGGAGGGTGTGCTTTTCATATTATAAGGTAATTTAAGTGAGGAGGGATTCCTGGGGTCTCCAATTCAATCTGCTGCTCAAAACGGATAAGAGCAGATTGTTCAGGGGCTTCTCCAGCCCAGTCTTGAATGTCTCCAAGGATGAAGTTATTACAGCATCTCTGGGCTTTGTCCCAGTGTTTGGCACCCTCACAGCAGTGATGGCTTCCTGTGTGTAAGCAGAGGCATAGTGAACCCTCACTCCTATATGCAATTACTTTTGGTAGCCTTCAGGTGGCAAAAGAAAGCCTGAATTTGCAAAGTAAAAATAACCAGAGCAGGTATGGCTTAGTTTTAGCTGGTCTTGCTTAGGGAGGAAGGCAGTAATATCAGCCTTCTTGAGCTGCTGCTGTAAATTACAGCTCTCATTCTTTGGAGTGGGAGTGTTGGGGTTGAGCAGTAGTTTGGCATTGTGCTTTCTGCTTCAGCAGAAACTGCTTGGGATGCTCCATTAGGCTGTGCATCTGCCCACTAATCCTCTAACTCTTCAGTTCACCCTAAATAGTTGCTGTTCTTTGCATAGGCGCTGGCAAGCAAGGGCACCCATCCACAGCTTTGTAGTGATAAGCAGTGAAATCACAACCAGTAATATTTTAATTGCCATCTTGGGCCACCACTCTGTAAGGGTGACCTCTTGCTTTCTTACAGGTGCTTTAGATGCTATGAATCAGTTCTTGCTCTGTCATGGTTTTGCAGATGTCTGTAACTTTGGAGAGTAGATTCTTCCCTCTTTCTTCTTTGTTTTTCTCTTTCCACTTCCCTGTGCCTAGGTAAAGTGTTGAGGCACTCCTCTCACCCAGACTAATCATTTCCAACTCAATCCTCACCTAGTACCTGAGAGTTTTGTACTTCTGTATCTTTTTGGTTGCTCACAAAATCTGTAATCGTTTTGAGTGTCGGAAGATGGATTGATTTTTGTTTAATGGGTCAGGGTTTTATGAATGTGAAAAAAAGCAACAGGGAAATAATATTAGATGGAAAAGCATAGTCAGAAATTTAATAGTGTGATTTTCACGGTTTTCAAGTGGGATAATGTGGTGGTTGGGGTGTATGGTATAGGATTTGATTTTTTTTCTGATGACTTGGCCTCCCAGGATCTTGCCCACCCTCAGCTCCTTGATGAGCGGGTGAAATGTTGAGAGACAGTGCTGATGCTATGCCCACCCTGCTCAGCAGTCACCAAACCCTGGTGTGTTATCCGCACCTTTCCAGGTACCAATGCACCTGGAGGGCTGCTGTAGGAAAATGAAACTAATACAGACAGCAAAACCCCAAATCCAGGTCCTCTTCTGTTTATAGGTTAGTGCCTACATATGTCATGAGCTTCTAAAGCGCTCTTATTGGAATAATTAAGCTTTATATTCCATAAATTTTGTAGAACATAGAAATTGCATCATATAGTACAGTAAGGGCTGAAACTTTCTAATAACCAAAGTTAATTTCTTAACCACACGGTAATTATCGGGGGGTGGCCAAGGAAGACTTTTTTTTCTAAAGTTTCACCCAGAAATTTTAGTCTGTTCTATAAGAGCTCACAACAACTATTTCAATGGATAACCATTTTCTGATGAAAACTAAAAACACATTTCCAAGACAGTCTCAATTACTGCTCAGCTGTGTATGCAACACCATTAAATTATGGAAACCAGTAGAGTTTTTATATCTTAAACCACCCCAGCTCTGTGGGTTTGGTTGTTCTCTGTGACATATTTTGTGGGAATAACCTTTGTGGCTTTTCTTCCATTACTTACTGTGGCTGGTCTTTGCTGTTTTCAAATTTGGGATCTTATCCCTTGTTTAATTTCTTTCAATTTTTAAAACTGTTAAAATGCTGTTACTCCCTTATTTGCTCAACTAGTAGCAGAAGAAAACTGCAGAGATGTAAATCTTTTTGTGTCAGGAACATTTTCAAGGATTATTCTGAGATTTAATATTACCCATACACACATTTGTGTACAAATTGGATTGAAAATCTTCCCTCTCAGTAATGAATATAATTGTTTCTCATGTGTTTTTCATAGTATATGCCATTAGCAGATTATGCACTTGAAAAAGCTGACTGATTATTAGTTCAATTTCAGCCATCACAAATCCCCTTGCTCTTGAATTAGAGAAAGGCTAAAAGAGTCATGATTGCACCTGAATTAATTAAACTGAAACATTTTGCATGAGAATATTTATTTAATAGACTGTTGACTGCTTCTGTGGGGCAAAAGACATATGACCAGCTTTTTTCAAGGTGTTTGAATTTCTAAATCTCATTAGATGTCTGTGGGCCTCCTTAGGTATCTAGGTACCTTTAAATACTTGGCCTTTGATCTCCTCCAAATGAAGTTGCTCAATTCATTAGTGGGATGAATAATCTACTTTATTAGACGTGAATGTCATTTTCTACCAGCGCTGATTCAGAGCAGAAGCAAATAATGAATGCAACACTCTCCCTAACTTTGCCTAACCCTTTCAGAACCTCTGTTATCCCCAGGAAACTCTTGGTTTGCCATTGCAGAATGATCTCTGAAGCTGTAAGGTTTTCTAGATTAATCTTGCCATAGTTAATAGAATTTCTTATACAGTTTGTACTGCTTTGTTTTCACATGCTTTATCTTTTTGTATGAATTACTGTAGCAGTCTTTAGAAGAGTAATTTAAACTTAGTTTGCTATTATAATGAGAGATTATTGTGACTAATTCTAAAAGGGCTGCTACTCTACACACTAATTAAATTCAAAGACCTTTTAAACTATTGATAAGATATTTCCTGTAATAACATTATGCCTCTTGTGATAGGCATATCTCTTTTTCTGTGTTCCGTTTTGATTGACTATTTTCAGGCACAGATCTTTAACAAAGACCGGGAGAGGTATAATTCAGCTGTAAATAGACTCTGAGCTGAACAATACTATAGCAAACAAAAGACATCTTGGAGAGCGATGAGCATGGTACAGAAAGACTCATATGTACAGAGAGGATCATTATAGCATTAAAACTGGCTCTATGAAGGAACAAGAATTCTGTGAGCAATTAGAATGACACTTTCTTCTCTGTAGGCCTATGCATCTGAACTTGATCACTTGAAGGGTTTTCTTGGTATCTGAGACCCATTCCCCAAAACTTTTTTTTTTCAATGAGAGTGGAATACAGTCTCTAACATTTACATAATGTCTGGTCTCTCTTCGTGTTGAAATGTAGCATGCTTGGTGCATCTGCAATTGTGTGCCACTCTTCACGAAAACTATTTGGTGGGCTCAAAAACAGCTGGGAGATAGATGGCAAGATAAACACAAGCACATCAGAGTTGTATAAACCTTGTTTTGTCACAGGCCAGGCTGAAGAGGAATGTGAGAAGAGAGAGCTTTTACACTGTGAGGCAGAGATACTTCTGCTGCCTGAGCTTAAAATTGATCATTCATTATTCACCTATACAGGTGAAATGCCATCAGGGTCTGACATTGTATTTGGGGGTGTTTAGAGGCTTACAGTATCTGACTTGCATGGACTAATATTTCAATTTACAAGCTTCAGAATATATTTTACAAGTGTTACATCTTCAATTGTTTGTCTAGTCACTCTGGTTGCATCATTCCACTTACAGGAATATCATGAAAGTATTACTGCCCTTCATTTGGGACACTGTGTAGCAATAAAAAATGTGCTTTAAGGGGTAAAAATTTATACTGGAAGGGAAGAGCTTAAGAGAGTCTGTAGCATAACTGGCAAATACTTTTGATATGGTTATGTCCCACAGGATCCTTCTTTTGCGATGCATTGAGGATTAAAAGTATTTTGTGAATACAGTCAAGTTAGTTTGATTGTATATGTTAAAGTCCCCACTCAAACTTGACAAGATAGCAGTTTCTAGTTTTAATAGTTACCTATTAAACTGCTATTGTCCCAACCTATGAGTTTTTATTACTTTTCTGATTCTGTCTCGTATCTCATTGGGGTGGAGTGTAGCAGTGACTGTGTGTGCCTTGGCTACTGGCTGGGGTTAAGCCACAACACAAGGGTTGGTGCAAGATTTGAGATGTTTTTTTGAAAGAATATGATTGCTACTTTTCTTTCCTTGATATATCAACATGGTTCTAGCAGATGGTGGAAACATACTCTATACGTACCACTGCTGTTTGTTGGGAAATTGCTTCTCCAGGTTTGAAGTGTGTTTACCACCAAGGGATCTACACTTAAATATATTGGATCATGAAGATTCAGTCTGTGAAAAAGGCATTTGGATAAAGGGAAAAATGCTACTAAACTGTGACTAGGTGCTCTTTGCAGTTCTGAAAAAGAATTAGGTTGAGTTGAGTAACTATGAAAGTACATATAGCAGAAATAACATCTGGGAGAAGAGTTAACACAGAGGTGCTAGGAAATAAAAGTTATTTCTCTGGCTATCCCAACTAGCAAGGAAGAGATACAAAGACTTCTTCAAGCTGTGTACTGTTGTGATTGAGGGAAATTTGTGCTTAATCTCTCTGTGTAAATAACTAAATTTGGGGTTCCTGTAAGAAAGTCCAATGTGCAGAAGAGGACAATCCAAATAAAGAATTTAGGACACTTAACCTCTGGGTCAGGGTGGCACCTTGCAAAGCTGAATCAATGCTGTTGAAATAACTTGGTTAAAAAGCCATATTGAAAACTTGGTGCTGGCTCTATTTATGAGCATTGGGAATACTGCATGATATTATTGAAAGTTATCCCTATGCTTGGTTGAAAAAGGACCACCTAGACAAAGACATTTTAAAAGTTTCTTAAACAAGCCAGGTAAAACAAGTCATTATATTTCACAGCTCGTCTTAGACAGTACTGATTAGTCACGACTCAGGCACAGGAGAGAGGAAACCTTCATCAGAGTCCTTGTCTCTGAGTGATTGCTGAGCAATGCTTTGGTGCTTTTATCTAGAGTCTTGCATCTGTTCATACTTTTAAAATAATGAAGAAAAAAAAGTGCAAGGCCTCTTTTAGCTATTTTAAATTGGAAATAGTATTAAATGGAGATGTAAGTTCAGATTTCTCTATAATATTGAGTATCTGTCCTTAACCTGTAAGGGCTTGTATGTAATAAGGAAAATTAAGATCATCTTCAAGGGAATTTCTCACTCCCATCTTACCACAGGGCTGACATCCCTTATCACTTCAGACCAGAAATCTACCAGAGAAGATGTTCTGTTGAGATGACTGCATGTCTGATAAATAGGAATAACTTCATGTTCATAGGCTCTCTCTCAGAATCAGAGGCTTTTACATCTTTTTTCCACCTCATGCAAACATATTACTATGATGTTTTTATTGGACATATGGTGCTCTTCGGCCACAACTGGGTAGTAGTTTGTATGTAGCTGAAATTGAACTTGGCTTCACTTCTCTAAGTCTCACCTTTTATACCTCTGAGGTGTGGCTCTTGTACAAGCCTCCCCAAACTGAGCACTAAAAAGGATTGTTGTTGTTTAACCCCAGCTGGCAACTAAAGCACCATGCAGCTGCTTGCTTACACCCCCTTTGCCCCATGCTGCCACTGTGGGGAGGAGAATCAGAAAGAAAAGCTTAACTTCATTCTTGAGATAAAAACAGTTTAATAATTAAAACAAAGTAAATTTTATTATTATTATAACAACAGCTGTAATGAAAAGAAGAGAGAAAGAATAAAATAAAACCCAAGAGAAAGAAGTGATGCATGGTACAATCACTTTCCACCTGCTGACTGATGCCAGCCCATCCCTTAGCAGCAATCAGCAGCTCTGAGCCAACTCTCCCCAGTGTTTATACTGAACATGGCAGTCTGTGGTATGAAATATCTTTTTGGCTAGTTCAGGTCAGCCATCCTGGCTATCTTCCCTGGCTTTTTGTGCACCTCCTCTCTGGCAGAGCATGGGAAACTGGAAATCCTTGATATGGAGTAAGCACTACTTAGCAACAACCACAACATCAGTGTGTTAACATTATTCTCATACTAAATCCAAAAGACAGCACTATACCAACTACTAAGAAAATTAACTCAATTCCAGTATGAACAAGGACTGTTTTCTACCTCTATTTGCTGACTGGTAGGTGATGTTTCTAACAAAATGTTGTGAAAATACATGTTCTCAAATTGCAATGAGGTTTTCTAGGGCTGAACTGGATTATATTATTTGTGTTCTAGAAGGAAGAGAGATATTTACTTTCTGCATTTCTTCACATCAGTTTTGGAAAAACCCTTTTTTTTCTCTGAAGCAGAAGTTTTAAATTGCAAGGTTTTGAAGCCGGAGTCAAGCCAAAGACTCCTGACAAATGAAAGACCTATAGTCAATTACCTTCTTGTAAGACGTTTTGCCAGCTCAGCTGCCTCTGCAACTCTGAACTAAGACTAATGCTTGCTAGTCCCTCAAGTTATCATTGTTTAGGACTTGCTGTCTGAAAATCAGGTCAGCAAATGCTTTGTATAATAATGTTCAGAAGAAGATTTGCATTGAGATATTAACAAAAATATGATAGGTAATTGATGGTAGGTTCCACAGAAGTGATTCTTTAAATCAGTGAGACCCATTTCGTACAGTGCATGAACAAAAGAATCAAATTACTGCTATGGAAAATAGACTCCTTTATGGTTATTGCAATTACAATTACTGTTTGAAGCAACGATGTTGGCACATTGTTGCCAGATGGAGGATTGGTTTTAGTGGCCACTTAATTAACAACTGGTAAACACTTGCACCCAAATACACATATTTACATATGCAGAGTGCTTACTGTGTCAGAGCAATGCTTCTGGCTTAGAGAGTGAGTGTCATTATTGCAGCCTACTAATGAGCACGTCAGAATAAATTATCCTTTCTGGAACTTTGAGCTGTCTATCTGCCACCTGCACAGGAGCTCCCGAGCTGTGCAATGCCTTGTGAAAGCTGTGACGCTTCAGAAAGCAGCAGAGGGAGTTGGAAAAGTTTGGGTAGCTCAGAAGGAAAGTCCTGCTGTTTCTAAAGAGGCTACTCTAGGACACGTTCCCACCTAAACTCTATCTCATACCATGGCTATGTATATGTAAGAAGTCTGAAAAAGTTTCTTGGCTTAATGTATTTTACAAAGTTGCCTGAGCATCTTTCTTTGACCATGGAGATAAATGGGCTCCGCTCCTCAGCTGCCATAATTCATTGTCTGGCCGGTACAGATCCCACAGTTTAATTATATATTGAGAATAATCTGTCATATTCCTGTATTACCTCCTATCTGAGAATCTCAAACACGATTTTTTGAATTGCACCTCACAGTTCACAGGAGTGCAATGATTCGTACTTGAACCTATTTAGCTGGCAAGAAGATAAATGTAGGGATGACTTAAAAGATCTCTGCAAACAGTATTTCCAAGATTCTAGGGAAGAAAAAGAGCTGCTAGTAATATTGTCATCTTACTTTTAGTCCTGTCTGTTGTTGCCACTGACCAACACTATAGCTGAAATCCAAAAGTTTGGAAAATTGAGTGAGATGTTGGCAACAGAGAGCATTATGGAAAGCAGTCCAAAAAGGAGTGCTAAATTATTCATTTAAGTAATAGCCAGCTGCAAAACTGAAATGGTCCTATTATGAACATTAGTTAACAGTATCATGATGTTCTTAAAATAAGGCAAATGTAATTCTGGAATGTATCAGCCTTGCAAGAGAAGCTCTTCTTGCTTCTCATGGGAAGCACGAGGGTTATTATGCCCAATTTTGAGCATTATTTTAAGAGTATTTATGAGCCAGTCCATGAAGGCTCATCAGAGATCAGAGCTAGGAAATTTTGTCAAGAAGGAAAAATAGGACAAACTCAGGTTATGTAGTAAAGAAGATGCAGGGAGCTGGTAATAAGTCTTCAGATACAAGGATTGCCTGAAAAAGGGAAAAGGATTGTTTTCCCTATTCATGGTGCATTCGATAGAAATAATGGACTCTAAACTGCAGAGAATCAGATTAGCTGTTAGGAAAATATATTTACATAAGGATAATGAATACAATAAATTTTCAGAGGAAAGTGTTTCCCTTTAAGTTCTTTAAGAACTGATTAGATATACCCCTGTCAGGTATAGCTGCAATAGGAACAAGAAGCTGGTCAGAGTGATTCCAGATGTGCTTTCCTGTCATTTGGTGGTTCTCCCATCTCACATTTAAAGCCTGTTTAAAACTTGCTTCTGTCTTGCTTCTTCTATGACAACTGTACCAGAGGATAATCTGAGGTGCAGCTTTGATTCTCTGTTCAATTTAGCAAAGTGATGGGCAGGACAAACATGTTTCCCCCCCACTGATGTTAGGCTAAAATGTGCATCCGACTCACTCCTGTCTCACAGCACATTTTCTGGCTGGCTGCAACTTTGCATTACTCAGAGCATTTCAGCTCTGGCCATTACCTACTGCTGTGGTTTATTGCTGAAGTTTGTATGATACCCAGGGCTCGCGTGAAGAGTCTGTAACTCTCTTTTTCACTTGGTGACTGCCTTTCTTTTGCATCTAATATTTTGGCATATTTACCAAAGGTATCTATTAATGGATCATTTAGATCAGCTGTTTGGATGAAGTTATCCAAGTACTGTTGGATGTGGGAAGGTGGAAAGGACTGCTTCTAGGATAAAAGCCACATTCAAGAGGTTAAGGTTTTACTTAGGACACAATCTTTTACTCAGTATCTGCACAGCACAACTGTACTACAGGTTTTTTTTCAGATTACAAATAATGCTGTGACTTCTAAGCAATGGTTTGGATTACCTTTACATCTGTCTATGTTTTGAAGTTTCCACTTCAAATAATAAATAAATTAATACAGTATTAACTTTACTGGTGACTAATACATTGGAACATCACTGTAGTTGAGCAGTTCTACATTATTGTAAGGTTTTTTCCTTTTCTAATACTTTTGCTGGTCTGGTTTTAAATGTTTCAAAATCGTAAGGGAATGCTTGTTACTATTGATATGGCAAATAAAATCTTTTGTCATTGTTCCTCTGATGCCATATATTTGTAGTATATTTACAATTTGATTAATGACCAAGTTCATTTATAATGCTGAGTTCTTGGGGAAGTTTGGTATGTGGTAAGCAAAGGAGACAATTTTGGAACTGAAATGTGGGACACTTTGCTTACTTCTGTCCTGAATTTAGAGCTACTGACATGTTGAGATAAAATTAATTCCTTCTCCTTGTAAATGGACTTCAGTTTCCAATAAAAATTAATGAGCTGAGTTTTGGAGGCATCTCTGACAGATTTGCTGTTTACAGCTCCCTTCTTATTGTCTTTTAAGTCCAGTTAAACCTTACTTCTGTCCCCTGTGACCATCACTGCAATACTTGAGAAAAATCTCTGTGTTTCTCACTATTCTGTTCAATGCAGTGAATTGTGTTCTTCCCATTCTGCTTGACCCCAAATGCTTTTTTGTCCTCCCATTGCATCCTATGCAGGCTTTCTGGGGACCTTTCTTGTTGGTTGTGGTCTTACTGTGTTAACTCTGATCATGGATTGAGAAAGTACTTTGATACAAAAGGAAAAAAGAAAAAGAAAGCAACATAAAACTGAAATCACAACAAACCATGGATTTACTACAGATTCTAATTATTTTTCCCTTTATTTTTATTTTCCTGCAGATTGTTTCTCAGAGGAAGCTCTCCAAGTCCTTACTCAAACATGGCAACACAGCAGGAAAGTCATCTATAACAGTAAGTCAGTCTTAAACATGCTTTTGTTTTCCTGTTATTTGGAAATATCTAAAGTGACTAATTCTCTCTAAAAGCATCCTGCTAAGCCACCAGAACAGCCCTTGATTGAGAAATGTATTTAAATTGTTTATTTGACAATTTGCACTGTTTCTGACAAATGCTTCTTTTAAGGAAATGGCAACAAATAATGCATAACTTGTAAAAAAGCCATGATACTTACAATTACTACTTTTAGGGTACTTGGATGGCAACAAGTAACTTCTGCTGCTTGAATACTTTTAGTTGAATGATTAGAACCTTCAGAAATTAATTTGTACCTGCTTTGACACATAAAGAAACCTCATCTTTCTTTCCCTTGGGCTTCTTCCAGCTTCTCAGGAAAAAAAAAAAAGTTTGATGAGATTAGTTTTAGATGTGTTGTGATGCAACTGAGGACTGGATTGCCATAGCCCCATATGTAACTTGAAATTTGAAAATCAGTGTATTACCTCTCTTTCATCTTCCTCAATGCTGGCTTGCTTGGGAGATCAGTTTGTCTGCACTGAACCTGCCATGCTTGTGACTTTTGCGGCTCTTTTTTATAAGGCCATAAAAAAATACTCTGCTTTGGGTATATCTGCTCTCTTGCCTCATGAGATTCAGAAGGATTTTTTTTCCTTAATGTGTGATTTGCCAGATGGTTTTCTTCTGGCTTGATTGTTTGGGGTTTTGTTTTCTGCCTTCAGCTGCAAAAGAGAGAGCAGACTCTGAGGTAGTCTCTTGAGCGCCCAGGGAGTTTGATTTCTTAGATGTCTTCCTTTGTGCTTGGCTGGGAATTGATTCTCTTAAATGCATACAGTAAACTTGGTCTTGGTCTGGGATTGGAAGGGAGTTCCCCACTCATCTGGCTGAATAGAACCAGGAGAGAGTTTTGTTCCCTAAATAACTTCATATGGTTTGCCTGCTGGGATGATCTGAGCATACTTCATCTCATCCATCCCTGTGGTGTTCTGGACCTCCCTTCTGTTCTTTGAGGAGCACAAAGTAGTTTAGTCTTGTGAAAACACAAATGCTGTAGTACAACTAAAATTATTAGGCTTGTTAGGGGAGTGTTCTGGCAAAAATTAAATCACTGTGATAAACAGAAGATGAGAGAAAATGAGTTAATAGTCCCTGCTGGCCTCACACTGGATGATAACCATGAAATATGGACCTCATTTAAGTGCTTTGGCTTCTGTCCAGCAGTTCTAAAGAGCAAGTTGACTTGAATGGGAAAAAACTGAACCCACACAAAAAAATACTGTGTGGAAAGTTTTTGTCTCAACAGAATAATTAAAAACTGATTAATGATCATTATTTCTGGACCTGGGGACATACCAGGTGTCTGTCAAGCATGGAAGTTATTTCCTAACTCATTCAGTGTAGTGAATTACGAGTTTTTCATAGTATTTTGAAAGTTCCTATCTTAGCAAGTTTTGCTGGAATTTTGTTAACCTTTTGACTGTGTAATGGCTCATCTACACAATCTTATGATATGGCTGTGGGAAGCAAACAGAACATTGTTTTGCTTCTCCAGCTGGAAGTCTGTCAACCTTTACAAGAGCAGGTTCATTATTTTCAGTTAAAAATACTTCATGAAATTTAGTGTGCAATTCCCAGAGCGCTGTTGGTCACATGCAGCTTAACCAGATCTTGTAAACCACCAGACTACATGGAAGGGAAATGTGTCAGACTCCATGGGTCAAATTTCATCAGCAAGCTGATGTTTGCCTGGAGGATGTGACACACCACATATGTGCCTGTGTGATGGTACTTTATTGCCCAGTTAACCATCTGTGCCCCTGTGTGGCTGCATGTGAGTATTTTGTTTGGAGAAACACCACAGCTTACTGCTGGGAGGTGTCACAGCCAGAGTAGTCTCAGCTCAGGGAATTTTACTTAATTTAATGAATTGCCAATCAAAGTAAACTTTTAACTACTGAGAAGGAAATTGGAAAAAAAAAAAACTCCTAGGGAAAATATTTTTCCCACCCCTCTCCTGTACTCCACTTCTGACACCTCTCCTGCCTCCTTCATAGTCTTCACTCTCTTTGCCTTCACTTTGTGTTGTGCTCAGTCCCTTTGATGAGGTATTGTGTGACACAGGTCAGGATCAGAAAATAGTGATTTTTTTGCTGCTCTTTGAGGTTTTTTTCTCTCATTTTCTTAGTTCTGCTCTGGACTCACGCACACCCTTCAGGGGCATCTCTGCTCCAGGATGGGTCTTACCTGTGGGTGTACACAGAGGTGCCTCCTCCAGCCTGGAGCTCCTCCTTCAGAGAGTGAATCTCCAACTGTGTTCCCACAGCATGGCCTTCTCCATGGCTCCTCCTGGATCTTCTTTAGGGGGGCATTGCAGGCCTCTTACCTCTCCTTCTTTTGTGTCTCTTGCCTCTGGCAGCTGCTGCACTTCCTGACATAGGTTCACAAGATGCATATGGCACCCCATATGCACCTCTGATGGGTTGATGTTTTGGAGAGCAGTCAGCAGCTGCTGCCAAACCAGTCTGGCAAATTTTTTGGGTTTTCCCAGCAGCTCCTCAAGGACCTCAAGTGGTAGAGACAGCCAGATCCTGTCTGGCAAGGTGCCATGGCTGCCATGTGTGTGGTCATGAGCATGAAACACCTAAAAAATAGGTTATTTTGGGAGATTTAATCCATGGGGAGAACATTTACAATGAGGAAAAAGTTTTAAAGCTGTCAAATAGAATATAATGTGGTTTGTTTCAAAGAATATTTTTCAGTGAAATATGCCAGGTTTGGTTAGTGCCTTCTCTCCCCTGAGGCATGTTAATGGCTTACTTAGGAAACTGGTTTAGTTGGTTCTGTTGGGTTTTTTTATAATGTTGCACAGCAGAGTGACTGGCATGATTACTGGTATAGCTTACACCATCTGAAAGAATCGCACTGAATTATTTTAGGATTACTTGCTTCTGACTCCATCCATGGTAAATTGTTTTGCCAATGTGACTATTGCAAAAAAGCTATATCAGGAGAGCTCTCATGCTGAAAATGAGCCTTTCATGGCAGCTAATGCCAGGTGACTTCACTCCTTTCTTCATTTATCTTGCCAAATGATGCTGAAGTGGCATAAAAATAATTGGGCTTTAGACCCGAGTAATACAACCCTTGTAGAGCGTTTTTGTCCCCTTGGACACTGGGAGATTGTGGAATTCTCTGTTTTCCACTCTGAGGAGGAGCACTTGGTCAGAGGAAAGGAATCCCTGGTGGATGTGGGTGTCTGTCCATTGGCAGGTGATTGACAAGGCATAGTTGCATGGCACAAAGTGACTCAGGTTTGTGGGCTGACCAAGGTGATGTCCTTCCTGATGGCAAAGAGAAACACATTAACTTGTTCCACACTTCAGTTTCCTAAATGGGGTCTGCAGTCTTCACACTGAAAAATGGCATAGTTCTCTGCTCCCATTACACCATGCACAACTCAAATGTAGCTTTCAATTTCATTTAGGTGATCGCTGAGGAATTGTCTGGCAACGATGACTACGTTGAACTTTCATTCAGTGCACGGAAATTGGATGACAAGGTAAGCTGCTCGATATTAACCTTTCTGAAAGATATAAGAATGCCTGCAAATATAATTTGATGAGATCTTCCATGACAGATTTTTTTTTAACCTTGTGTTATTAAACACATCAGGGTTTTCAGATGGATGTTCACAATGAGGCTTTCCTCGGGTTGCAAGTAATTAAAAAAAACCTCAAGGAAATCTAATTAAAATCAAGACAAGTTAATTACACTACAACCAAGACAATTTAATTATGTAAAATGCCACAGATCAGAAGTGTTTAGAGAAGTGAACTTTCTGTGAGTAGTCAATGATATTATCACTGAAGTTTCCTAAAATATAGCTAGAAAATTTCATAACAGCTCAGTCATGGTAGACATTTTGTACACCAAAAAGTATATCAAATGTGAGAAAAAGACTTGCATATTTGTGAAAAACTTTTTCCTTCTCTAGGAAAAAACTTTCCACTGACTCAAACACTCCTCAACATTATAAGGAATACCTCTTTCTGAAATTATGTGTTATTGTTTAGCAATTATAACAAGCATCTCAACTCACAGCCCAAGAAAACCTGATGTCTGCTTGTACCACTCTCTGTCATTTTAGTGTGATAGCAGGCATAGAATACTCTGAGGTACATAGTCCCTTCTTATACATGAAGATACTTCTAATTAGAAACATATGGCAGAATTATAAAAAGGTTTAGGATGGTGATGCCCCAAGTGTGTTCTTGTAAACATCTGATGTGAGAGTAGCTTAAAATCAAATCAGTGAAACTACTTTTGGATACATATACATCAGGTTTACAAAGTCAGGTTGTAACTTATGAAAAATATTTTCACTTGAAACTACCAGAAAATCTCAGGCAAGCAGAAAGTACACTGAAAGATGAATAGTACTGGCATATAACTTCAAAATAAACTTTATAAAATGTATAAAATTTTACTGTGCTCAGGATCATTAGCAATCATAAGTGATCAGGACCTGAATTTGCATCTCATCTGAAAAATAAATTACTTTCCTCTTTCAGAGTTGCTGGAGTCTGAGCGGTTTTGAGTTGCATAATTTATTTAGGTGTCAAAATGTAAATTTAACAGCCTTTCTTTAGACAGGTATCTTTAGAGGTGATTCCCAAACTTGTACACAAATTTCTTCCCATTCCACATGCTGTCACATCTAGGAAAAAGGAAAGGACATAAGCAACATAATAGGACTCCACTTAGTTATTGCTTTCCACAAATGCAAGATGTGATCTGCTTTAAATATTATGATTGCTTGTAGCTCTTGTTGGTATAAATTAAAAGGATAGTGCCAGAGTGCAATTCTGAGCCAAGTCAGTGTTGACTGAGAAGCAGAAGTGATTGAAACACTTTATGGGGATAAGGTGAGAAGGATCAGTCTGAAATACTGCAACAGTGTTGTCATTCTTGCCATTTGAACATGTCCAGTCAAGGTGGGCTTCATCTAAAGAAGAATTCCTAGATGATGCAATGTGCAAGTCAAGCAGTGACTCATCATGTCTTATCTGAATCCAAACTCCTGTCTTCAACTGATGAAAATCTCTGGAAATCTATTGCATTGAAAGAAGTCTTTCAATTTCCTCCAGCTAAAGATGTAGCTCAATACCTGGCTGAAACTTGATTTTAAAGGCTGTAACTTTTCGTATAGAGGATACTTCATCTATAAAAAAATTGTACAGCTTATAATGAACTTTGACATCGTTAGATGCAAGGCACTATTGGTAATTATTTTTATTAAGGTTTGAAATTACTTACATTTCACAGTTCAGCCATTGGTGAAAAAGAATGAGTGCTTTGATGTCACAAAAAGGGAAATAAACATCCAAGAATTGAGAAGAGCCAATTTGTAAAATCCTAGGCATGGTTTTGCATGCCTCTCCCCACTCATAGAGGTGAACACCTGAGTAGAGATGTAACATTAGAGAAGCAAACTGAGGGTTGAAACTGTCTTTGGAGTCTCCTGAAAAACAGAGGAAGCCTCTGTATGTATTTCCTACACTAAGGAAAAATACTTGAACAACGCATTTTTGGAAAATTAAACTGAATTTATTGGTCAGATTTATCAGGGAGGATATGTTTGTTGCATGTTTTTTACTCTCCTGACGTAAAACTGCAAGAATTTTAGAGAAGCTACAGAACAAAGCCCAATAATTTTTTCCTACTGGAGTGGCTGAAACATTCAGTGAAAAATTATTGGAAAATTATGGATAGGAAAGTTTCCTTTAGTTAACTGACTTCAGCAGAAATAACGGTTATATTCTTTTATTACAGTGCTTATTTGGAAGGTATAACTGCTTTTTCATGTTTTATTGAAGCCCTGTCAGCTCAAATGGCACATCTTTGTTTCAAGAGATCCACTGAGAACACTTCACTGTGGAACAATAACTTTTGGAAAGGTTTTATTGCATTAATAGCTGTGTCACAATTACTATAACAAGCAGTTACATTTTTTATGATAGCTATAATAAATTATGAGCACTGAGGCAGGAAAACTGCTTCTCCTGTTCTGAGAGAAGCAGTTACCATTCTTTGGGAAGGATTATCCAGCAAATATCTGCAAAATATGAGCTAATATTGCTTTTTTATATAGTTCTTTGGTATTAAACTACTACCGAAAAAAACCTCATCAAATGCCCTGTTGCATAGTATTCAACATTTTAGTCTTTTGGCTGCTTCACCCGTCTTTAAGGGACCTTTGACTTGATCCCCAATCCTGAATTTTAAAAATTGTTGGGATCTGAAAATGAATCTACTAAAACATGTGTCAAACTAGGGGCTTAGAAACAGATATATCTAAATTTTTTAAGTGTAATGTACTTGTGTTATTACTGTATAACTGCTGTGCATACTGAAAGAACAATGTGCATTATACCACCAGCAAATGTATTACATTAATCATTTAAATATTATTAAAATAGCACAATATATTGCAGCTATTCTTCTTTCAGAGGATATTCTTGGAGGATAATACAAAGCTATTAATTTCAAAATAACAACCAAAAAAAGTTAATTGTGAAAGCAAATGTTTCTTCAGCTTATCATTTCTACTTATTGCAAAGCACTTCCAATATAGAAGGATTTTTTTTGTTCGCGCCTCAATTCTGATAGTAATTAGGTCTTTATTTTGCATTGGAGGGGGAGTAATATAAACAACCATCCAGCGTTAAAATCTTTCCTTTTATGTGGTGTTATCTTGCTAGTTAAAACCAGAAATTATTTCCTTTGTGCTGATGTGCTGTCGTACCTTTATGATATTCAGCTAGGAACAATACTGTATTTTGAGCATTAAATGAATTCTTGGCTTCCTTTCTGAATGTTTTTGCACACCAGGGTGCATTCTTTGGATATATCATTTTGAGGTACTTTCAAACAACTTATCAATTTGTGTTTGATAAAGAAACTCTGAACATTAAGCTTTTACCCAGCTTCAATCAGAGTGCTTATGTGTGAGAAGAGGCAGCTCAGTCTTTTTTAACCCTATGCACTCTGGATTTTCATGTCACCATGATTAAACCAGCACCCTCTCTCTCTGCTTGTTCTCTTTGCTATACACTGGCAATCTAGCAGAATTTGATCACCAAAACCCCCCATATCCTAGAAGTTTCAAATTTTGAGTGGTGTCCAGATACTAAATCTTCATCAGGGCCTTGAGGCAAACTCTAGAGTTATTTAGTTGAATTTGACACTGGTTTTACAGAGGTTGATATAAAATGTCCTGTTTACCATGTAGCTGGAACAAATAGCCAAGCATACAGCATTGGTGATCCATGCTCCCCATGAAAGAATTTGACAAATAAGTATTCATGAGCTTTGCATCAGCTGTTAAATGGGCCACTAAGTTTTCTCTAGAAAGTGAAGAAGCAGATCAATGACAAAACAGCCCTCTCTCAACACAACATTATGTCATTTTTAGGGGATGACAAGACTTTAGGTCCCTTGAGCCTTGCTCAAGGCTTTGTGGTCTGTAGGAACTCATTTCCTTCTCCAGACATTCAAATTCAGGTGTCCCTTTTCAAAGCCCTGACTTCTTTGTTTGTTCTGAACTTGTGGAATTGAAAAAATGCCCTAAAAATAATTTTGCAAGGCCCAGACTTTGGCTAGCATCTTATCCAAAGTTGTTCCCAAACCAATGGTTTTGCAGCTAATCAAAAATAGGTATGGTGGACATTTGGTGGGGATAAATTAATAGAATTATATCTATTAGAGTAATTTTTACCCTAACACTATCATAGAAACACTTGGATACTGAACAGACTTTTTCACTCCCCCAAATTGACATGTGATGTGTGGTTTTGGATATGTCCTATACAGAAGAATAATATGCATATGCACAAAGTTAATCATGTGGCTCTTTTGAAGAAGAAAATCAAGAAGAGACTTGAAACTATAGGAGATGGACTTAGTGCTTTTGAACCCTACTTTTTCAGCATAGCACAGTTAGAAATTTGAAGGTTTCTCCCTCCTGGGTTAGCAGCCAGTTACTCTTCTTCCCCTGAGCCAGCATATCCAGAATAAATGAGATGTTGAAACAAAAGAGCCTGTGACCAAACTGAAGCAGCACTATAAAAATCAACTTAATTTAGATTTGTGTAAGAAAGTTCAGGGTTGTTAGCTGGATACAAGACTAGGAGAAGGTGTTCTGCAGTGTGTGAATGTGAGCCATGGTGTCTGTCACAGATTTGCCTAGTGATATCAAGTTATTTCCTCCATTACACTGCTCTGTTTGTCATCTTAGCACGGCCATGTTACCACACCCTGAAGAGGACTTGTTTCTCTAATCACCTCTAATCCATTGTGACAGGACTTGTGTTAGTTGGTGGCAGCATAATGTCTTGGCCAATTAATTTCTGTTTTGAGAGGGTAGGTGAACAGTGTGCAATTCAACCCCAGTGTGGAATATGCTTCAAAGTGCAATGCATTAGAAAACTGGTGTCAAAAGATCAAACAGGTGTGGAGGAAAAAAGAAACAAGGTAGGTGGATGACAGAGCTAATGTTCAGGAAACTGGGCTGGATGTAGGAAGGGAAGAGGTTGTAAAATTATATTTTACAGTTTTTCATGCCATGATTAAATAGTCAAACTTGAGAACAACAACAGTACCACAGGAATCCTTGTGAGACAAGGACAAGAATGAAGTATTGTGAGAAACACCAAGACGTCTCACTAAAACTACTCTGGCTCTTCCTTTTCATTTAGCAGTCAGGGAAGAACCCAGTGCATTGTGCCTGAAAAGTTGAAAGAAAATGAAGCCTCAAGAGTAACTTATCCTGTACTTTATTTTAGGATTTTTTCAGCAAATCTGATCCTTTTCTGGAGATTTTTCGGGTGAACGATGATGCAACCCAACAACTTGTTCATAGGACTGAGGTAAGGAATAGAGTTGAATTCACTTTCCAAGGACACAGATGGGCTGTCAGGAGGCATACTTTATGCTTCCCATGTCACAAAGGGAAGTGGTTTTAAATGTGGATGTGCAAACACACTTTAAAACACTTCCTGTGGCTGTATTTCTCTTCTCAGAGAAAAGCAAGGCACAACTTCCCAAGGATTTTTTGGGAATCACAGCAAGCAACCTCAGAGAAAGAAAAAACAGTTCTTATCTCATTTGCTGCTCCTGTGTTGTGTCAAAGTAGAATGCAATGTGGAGATTGTTTACCCAAAGTGATGGTGCTTTATTTCCTTGGCCTATCAGGGCCAAGCGCACGTCCAGATGTCAGTCAGCAGACAGTCACGAGATTTTGTTCAGCTGAGTTGAGTTGGGTGCTTGTGCAGATTCTGTTTAGATGTAATGTGATATAGTGTAATAAAGTAATTAATTAGCCTTCTGATATCAATGGAGTTGGATACATCATTCCTCCCGGATGTCAGGCAAAAAATCACCGATACACTTCCTTGTGTTACACTCTAGTGTTGTTAACTAATGGGTATCAGGTCTTGACTTATGCACTTTACAGTAAAGGAAGATGAAGCCAAAGGTCCAAACCTAATTAAACTGGCAGATACTCTGTTGGGAGGTCAGGAGATATAAACACTAGATTTAGCCAAAACCAGGCTACAGGCCGTATCATATTTTTCCTTTAATACTATGTTGCTTCTTCCCCACCTCCTCTCAGGGATTGTAATCTGGGTGCTTTACATTTGTTTGTTATCAACCAGTGACATAATTGCTCCATGGTAATAAATGGCACTGTCTTTAAAAATGGCATTTAGGTGTACAGGGTGGAGCTGTAGCAGGTGTCAGGGGTTATAAACCTGTTACGGATTCCACAGAGTTTTCCTAGCAAGGCAAATAATGTGCCTCTAAATTGATGTTGCCCATCCCCATTGCCCAGTCTTCCATTGCTTCCAGTTCAGTTCTACAACCTTTCCCTTGTCAGTTTTCTCCCACTGGGGTGTGGCAGTGCTGGAGCAATGTCTGTAACATCATCTGTGGGTATGTATGGGTCCATTTCCCACTCCTGCTCCTTTTGGGGGCTTTGCAGAGGAAGAGTGTTGGAAACTGCCAGTTGCTCAAGGGCTCATATCTCATTGGATGTAGTTGTGAAAACTCCAGCTGAGCTCTGCTTTCTTCTCTTGCTGGTGAATGTACTGTATTGAGAATTGTGGCTCTTGTTAGCATTCTGCTGAGAGATGTGGAAATGTTAAGAGCTCTCTTTCTTCTTTTCACTTACAGGTTGTGATGAATAACTTAAATCCAGCATGGAAGACCTTTAAAGTGTCTGTAAATTCTCTGTGCAGTGGAGACCAGGATCGCAGGCTAAAGGTCAGAAGTAATTCCTACTTTTTTAATAGCTTTACTCATAGAAAACAAAAGTTGCTATCTCTTTTTCAAGTGTAGATTGCTATTCTGCATTTCTTTCTTCTTTGATGGAAAAGATGATCACACAGCTGCATTATGATTACCATAATCAAATTAAGGATGCAGAGAAGTGGTAATCCACTGTAATCAGTAGATTATGCTCTATATTTCTTACAGTAACCTCAAAAAATATGGGGCTCTTTTCCCCAATCAGTTGGATAATTTAAATCCAACATCATTTAACTGGTGAAAGTATACTCAGGGGAAGAGGCAGCCCTACCACAATCTTAACTACTATTTCCTCACTTCTATATCTGGAGGCCTTCTGTAAAAGAAAAGCTGAAATAGGAGATTTTTTTATTATACTTGAAGAATAGGATGGCCACAAAAAGACATGTGTCATAGTGGAAGTGTTTCTAGTCGGCAGAAAGACAGATAATTGGGAACATGGAGCTTCGTGTAGAAAAAAATCATCTTCTTTTGGCTAATTTGTCTTAAATCAAGTCTTTATCCAATTGTTTTTCTGACCAGGTTTAAGGCTAATACTAAATTTAAAAACATCAAACAAAGAGCACTGGTGCAGAGTGTCTATTCAGACTTTTAGACCTGATGGAAGGATATTGGACCTAAAAGTATGACTATTTTTTTTTCTTACTATATCAAATTACTTAATAGAATTTTATTTTGTCCTTGCAAACATTTCTTCTTTCATCATTATAGCTACAAAACCCTGGAGAACAGGTCTTGTCATTTTTCACTTCTTACCGCAGGATGTACTGTGCAGATGGAAAAAATAAAATGATGGTGAGGGTATGTTACAGTGCACATCTTCGCTGTAACTTTTTTACCCTTTCCACAGATGTGTGGAAAGGGTATAAAAGCTGTCTTATGAATGCTTGGATTCACAAAATTAGCCGTGTTATTATGGAACAACATATAAATTTGAGTCAAGAAATGGATCAGATTTCTGCTACTGAAATGAAAAGCAGAATTAGCACAGCACTGCCTTCATCACATTGTGTACATGTGGTCTTTAAATCACTTAGATGAGAAAACCTAGAAAGAGAAGCAAGCAAAATATGAAGTCTTGGATGTGAGAACAAGTGGCAAGTCCATAAGCGTAGAGAAATGAGGTTCCACAGGGAGAAAAATGCTCTTATCTTTGAAATCGAGATGAGAATGTATAAGAAAGGCTCAGATTTCAGTGTGGGCAGAAGAAGATGGGTCTGGGAATAAAGGTGGTCTTTTGAGCTATGAGCAGAGACAGTAGTCAAAATTGTTTGCAGACAAGCTGCCAAAAGACAGGCTGAAAGGGGAGAAGTGAAGAGGAACAAGAGTCGTCCCTTAGGACTGCCTGTAGAGAAGATACAGGCAAAGTCAGTGAGAGAATGGCTGAAGAAGAAAACCAGAGCAAGACAGGTCTCATGAAACTACTGGGAATTTTCAAGACAATCTTTTATTCCCTCTTTTTGGGAGAACTTTTCATGGTTTTCGTTTGTGTATGCAAATGTTTGCAGCCCTGCTTTAGATATCTGCGTATTTGCCTGAGGCTACAGTTCAGCTATTTGCAGAAAAGCTAAAAGTACTAAGATGTGCATCAGATCATTCATGAGTACAGGAATATTTTAAAACTAATTATGGCTGTAAAATATTAAAAAAGCTTGATACTTATTTCAAATTCAGGCCTTTTTTAACTTTAGGTGAGTGTAAGATAAGACTGTTATGGTAGAGCAGCCTCTCAAATCACTTGTATTTGAGAGATAGCATATAATACTTGTCAGATAATTATTTGCTTCTTTTTTAGATGGTCTATAACCTAGGAATTGGATGGCAGCTAGGACAGAAGAGTGAAAATTATAAGCATTAGAGAGATGAAGTGTCTGTGACTGGTATGGCACTGTAAGAATGTTTATACTTTGATTTACTCTGATTGACTAAGCATTCCACTCTTTCCATTACCATATCTTGGAAATTTTGACTTCAGTTGCTTTGTTTCACCTCATAAAGTATATAGCAATATGTTACTGCTAAGTGTTGGAAGAGTTCCCTGTGCCTTATTTAATGTGGGGGAGATTTAGTGTATTCCAGCTGCCTTGCTGAGCACCAGCTTCTTGCCAAGATTGTTTGATCACTGTGAGCAGTAATTGCATAAGGCTGGGTGGTTTTGTGTCTCTTCCTGCTGTTAGTTTTTAACATACTCTAAAAGCATAATCTAAGTTAAGGTTTAAAGAGGCACCAGAAAGTCTCAGAGGGAGCTGTCAGCTTGTGGAAATTCTCAACTGCAGACACTTTGCAATTGTGCCTACCTTTGGTTTACCTCTGGAGGCTGTTTGGAAGCCTGAAATCCTGGCCCTCCATCTCTGCCACTGAATTCAAATGGGTACTGAGCTTAGTGGTCAGATTTTTTTGTAATGGGGAATGAGGATTAACATGGGAAAAGTACCCTAACAACTCACAGAAAGTCATTCAGCTCACAGGGAGTTTGCTCTTCATAAGTCTTGCACACAAAGCAGTCTTTACACTGTCTGGGCATTTGAAACTTTCTGGTTTCAAATGTCTGTTTAGAAAGATAAGATGAGCAAGGTCACTAAAATCAAAGCAACCAATAGTTTGGGTCTGCCAAAAGTCTTTTGCTATCATTCTTTACAAAGTCTGTTAATTTTAATTTCTTATGGGCTTTTAAAGAAAAAACTAATTTTGCTTTATTTAGCTGTGGTGCAGAGAATAATGAACATTTTATTCCTCTCAGGACATCTTGTAAAACTTTATTACAATTATTGCTGCTCTAGGTTTTATTATGAGAAGTATATATTAGATTTATGGACCTACTAAGTTTTTCTTCCCAGACAGTGAAACCATCCAAGAAGTCTGGTCATGCTTCAGTGCCAATCATACCTTCTTTAAATGCTAACAGGACAGACAATTAGTGTATGCATTGAAGTGAACAAAATGCCTCTTAGATGCAAAAGTGGTGCATTGCTTCTCTGATATGTAAAGATTTTCAAATCACAAAAGTGACTACTGATAAATCTGAGTGAGGATTGTACTCCTTCTGAGGGCAGGTTTATCCTAGTCTGTTCTGCTGAAAGTCCTGTAAATTGTAAAACTTTGGCATTCAAATCTGGTTTCAGCATGTGAGTTATGTTGCTGTCAATGGTTTATCTGAAATAAAAGATTGTATTGTGGTTACCTTCTGGTAGGGATCATCTACTGCCACCCATTCTAATAGTTGCAGGGTTCTTCTTTCTCTAGAGAAGTCCTGGGAATGTATACAGAAAAGTAATCTCTTTTTGTTTTGGTATTAGGTGCTATAATACTTGGAAAATAAACTCCTAACAAGGTGCTTGTTAGGCAAAGGCCAAACAAGCATACAGCATACAATAATTCTATCTCCTGCTGAGGTTGTATGGAGAACCTCCTCAAAAGAGGTTCTGTTCACAAGGAAAAGTAGGAACTGAGGAAAAAAAATCTGGAATAAAAATGTTTCTGAGGTGAACTGATAAGCTGCTAGGAGAGTGGGAGGCACATGTCATATCTGTATAGAAAGCCCTTTCCATCTTCCACCCACATAGGGGAAATTTTCAAAGGAAACATGTCCATTAGATATTTTTCTACCTTTCAAAAATCTGTCTGTTGCAATTATATCATTGATGTCAGCTTGTTTGCTGCTTCATCCCTGCGTGACCCAGATTACAGGTGCTGATCACAGTGAAATTGGTGCAGCTGGGATAGGGACACGCAGCCGTGGTTACCGGGGCTGTTCCATACACTGGGTTATAAGGCCTCTCTCTGTGTGTATGGATGGTTCTTTGCAGCCTGAAGCCCTCAGACAGTACAGTTTCTTTCTTTTGGCAACCATGGAAAGGTTGCCTCTTCCTGTGTGCTTCTAATGAGGTTAAAACTTGGTTCCTGCCATTCTTCTCCATTTTCTTTTATGTCCAGTTGACTCTCTTGGCTCTGTCTATCTGATGTGTTGGAGTAGCTGTATCTCAGGCAATGTTTGGGTTTCTGCTGACAAGTCTACTTCCATATGCTTGTAAACCCCAGTGTACCTACAATGCTCTTAGTCCTAGCAAAGATGCACTCAGGACTTTAAAGGTCATTTTCAATTTATTTCCATATTAAGATCTTGATAAATAAGTTGCTTTCCAATGTGAATTTTCATAGAGCATGAATTTTCTACATTTTTTTGGTAGGTCATTGTTAACAAGGTCTTCTTGAGAGACCGGCACTTTGCTTAAATTAGTAATCTATGCAGTGCTGTCTCTGCCTTGTTGATACTATTATATAATGTGAACCTCATTACAATATTAATAGAAGAAGCTCCACGGCTTACAAAAAAGATCTTGACATTGTTCTGGATGCAAATAGATAATCACTTGATTTTAATTTTATTAATTAAAATCATTACATGAGAATTTGTTCTTATTATAATGATCACTTCCCCAGTGTCTGCTATTGCAATTTTGGGGGTGGAATGTTGGGTCTGCTTCAGACAGTTATAACCTTCTGTTTCCTTCTGATTTCTTAAAAGTGTTGACTCTTTCATGCAAAATGATGGATCATTAGGGGAAGAAATTGCTTTTTACAGATTGTCTGCTCCATTCTGAGTTAAGGAAAAGTGAATAGCAGCGGATATTTTTATACTCTCTGAATTATTGCTGCTGTGTTCTCTAGATCAATAAGTTTTCAGTGACCTTTAATACTTGACTACAGCTCTGCTTATAAAGGTGCATTATAAACTGTAAAATAAACCCTCAGTATCTCTGAAAGCCACTAGTGAAAGTAACTGAGCAGAACCTGTGAAGGAGACCAAGTAAAGTTTAAAATACAAGGAATAATATAGTCAGACAAATCCATTAGTGCCTTTATTCTTTCACAGTTTAACTGTCAGAGTATGTGAAGCACTAGTATGGAAAGAAACAGTTTGTGGTCAACAGCAATAATTTCTGCAGGATTTTGAAAGCCATGTGCCTTAAAAGGCAATTCAAGCAGTGTCAAATGATGATTAGAAAGGCATGACCTGAAGGATTTTATGCTGTTCCCTAAAAGAAGGCTTGTTTGTTGTTTTCTTTGGGCTTTTAATTCCATGTAGAAAGAGACTGGCACCAAGAACAAATTACAGCGCAGGCTAGATTTGCTGGTTATTTTCTTGATTGGGTGATTTCAGTCATACTTGATTAACTAAGCAGTTCTACATTTTCCCTTCAATTTACTCACCAAATTAATGCCAGTGGAGCCAATCATTCCCTGCTTGCTTACCCTGGTGTTATTGAAGAGGTGTTTGCAAATGGAGTCCTTCATGTAGAAAATGTTCAAAAATAAAGAAGGGTGACTCAACCTTTACATGCCTTTAGTATGAATCAAAAGGTAATTTCAAATTTCTTTTTTTTAGTTGTTTCCTTTTCATTAGGTCAAAGCATTTTCCTGGAATCTGTAGAATAATTGCCTCACTCTTAGAGAATACCACTCTTTCTTTACAGACTGAATAATATTTATTTATTTAGTTAGTTAGTTAGTTAGTTAGTTAGTTAGTTAGTTATTAGCCACTTCAAAGATGTTATTGTGTTGTGAATTTTCAGCAAAGTTCTTCTAGAGCTAAGTGTGCAGCTGATAATTTTGGATAATTAAAAGTTCTTTCTTGGTGCTGAAAAGAAAAAAAATAGGCTTAAATATTAGGATGAGATGTATATTTAATAAGCTAAGAGAAATATTTGTTTAAGTGCATACTGCTTCATGAGCATAGGAGTTGTAATACAGTCTTCAGAGAGAATGATGCATTATTTTGAGGGTTATTATAAAATTAAGCAACACACTGTGAAAGGCAGTGTCTGAGACCTTCTTGCCTAAATACCATCAAACCTTCATTTCAAGTAAATGTTTCTTTTCCTTTTCTTTCATATTACCCTTGCTTTCTCTACATGAGAGAGAGAAGTGCTACCACAGGCACTACACTGATTATTAAAAACTTAAGATGCCTATTTCATAAGGCTTACAGTGACTGTGGGGAATTTGCTGCAGCCACTCTCCCTGTTGTCTGTTTGGGTTAATCTACAATTGGCTTATGATATTAGTGCCTCCTGAATTCACTAATTGTAGCACTGTGTTTGGAACCCTGACTTGTCTGAGTGTGTCAAGGACTGACCTGATCAATCTTCATAAACTCGATGCAGGTGGAGTGTAAGATTTAAGATGACCCTCGAAACAAAACTGATTAACTCTATGTGTGTGTGATCTCAGCTTACAGATTTATTTTTTTTTCTCTTGCTGTTCCTTAGTTGTATTCTTGATAAAGCAGCTGAAGATGCTAGGGAAGAAAATACCATGTTGCAGTCAAGATTTAGGGGAGAGAAATAGACTCAATAAATGAGCTTGATCCCATATCTGTTGGAGTCAAGTGAACTCATTCCAGTGACTTTCATAGCCACTAGTTTGTTCTCCATTGAAGTGAACTCCAGTGAATTGCTGGATTTATAGCAAATTAATTGTCACATTAACTAATCTAGATTTGGGTTAATTGATGTTTGTGACGTGCTTTGAAGATGAAAGAGTTCTCTAAATAACAAATGTTGTCACAATAATTAAGGGTCCAAGTGAATTGCACAAGGAGAGATCATCTGACACATTGTAGTTATAAAGAAAAGAGATGATATTCACATCTCCAAGGGCCTGGGTACTGAAAAATGTGGTAGAAGGCTGAAAATCTGGTATATTTAAATGAAAAGGGCAAGGTAGCAAGGGACAGGAGTCTTTCTCCCAACCTTGGATGACTGACAGACCAAATTTCAGAGTTCACCCTGTGAAAAGGGATTTTTACTTCCTGTTCCTTACCAGAACCACCAGTTCCATGAACTTTAGGGGAGAAATGAAATTTCCTCCTGACATTACAAGGGGAATTCATAGGCTGAAGCAAGGGCAGAGAGGACAAAAAACAAAAAAACAATTTTGTGTGACTATGTTTGTCTGGATTAGGGGATCTGAGGAGTGTTTTCTCTGTTTCTCTTTTGCAAATAAGAGGATTGCCTCCAAATAATTTGTACATTGTATTTCTTGTGAGCTTCCTTCAATTTGCCTACTGCCTCCATGGTTCCATCCCAAGACAAATAAGTACAGGCTTCTACAGCTTTGCTATGCAAGCCATCAGTATGAGAAACATTTTGAAGGGCTCTTTCTCATTATCTTTGAAACCGAGTTTTAATCCTCTGAAATGAAGCAGAGGCTCCTGTAAGTGCTGCTGACTGTAATCCAAATCAGGGGTCTGGTTCCCTCACAGGGGAATAGCTGATAGAGCACTAAATCCCATCCCTGGGACCATTTAAAATGAAACAAAGCACAGCCCTGGTAATGAGGACCATTCCATACTGGAGGGTGGGCATGTGGGATGCCAATTAATTAAATGACCTCTACATTCTTCCCAATTTTCATATCTCTGTGTTGATAGTGCACTGAACATCCTTACAGACCCCAGAATTAGCTCAGAGCTGCTTACTGTGTAAGTTTAGAAACAAGTGTTACCATTTTGAATTAAAATAAAAGAATTAAGCTCTTCTGTCACTAAACTAGATCAGGATTAGGCATGGCTGTAACCTTGTAAAGCAGCTGAATGCTGTACTGAGAGAATTTGAAGTCTTGTATATCTTAAAGAAAATCCATCATTTTCATGCCTTTGTGTCTACAGGACATTTTACTGTGGGAGACTTACACCATCCTGTGATATTAAAAATGGAAGTCTAACCAGTTTTTCATATTCTTTGTCTTCATTGTTTTCTGCTGAGATTGGAAAAAATAGGGAAGGCAATTTCTAGACAATCTCATTTCAGTCTCTTATAAAGTAACAAAGCCTCACATTGGCTGAAATATAATCAACTTACTAGGGCCTTTGGTTTCTTTCCAGTTGTATTTTTTACTGTGTAAATTGAAAATTAGGCACTCACAGAAATTCTTTCCTTGTTGTAAAATCTTGTAATAAATGTAGTCGTTGCAATGAACTACATACTTTAAACAGAAAGATTACCTTAAAATTCTACTTATAAATTGTATTTGATAGTTTATGGGCTAACATACTGCCATGTGAAAATGGCTACATGGTGCAGATAATAAAATATGTATATTTTAAATTTTAGTACTCTCAGAGAAACTAGCAGAATCAAATCTTAGGCTAAAGAAAACATTTGTTAAAAAATTAGAAATAGTACCTTCAGGGGCCCAATTATAAGTTGTTTGTGATATTCAGGGCATCACAAGGGCAGAAATAGGTATTAAGTGTGTCTAAATGCAAATATTTTAGAAGATGTCTTATTACACAGTGGTTACTTGAAAAGTGTGAACTTAGTCTCACACTAAAAATGTGTATTTAGCCCTTCTGTATCCAGAGATCTCATCTAACATTCATTCTGTTAAAATTTAGATCTGCATTTTTAGTTTACCAAAAACATGTTTTCTCACAGCTAGATGATATACACATTTTGTAATATGTAAGTACATGTGTATAATGTATATGCACCTGACATAATTAATTATGTTTTGCAATAAAATATGTTTTATCTCCCTTACCAAATCTAAATTAGTTACCCTAAATTAAGCATGGTTTTCATGTTCTCCCAGCAATTTTGAAATTGTTCAATGGCAGTTCTCTACAGGATTCCATGAAAAAAACCCAGCCCTCCTTGTGGTGATACTGGAGGAAAACACGGCTCTTGGGACCAGAGGCTTCAGTGTATTTATGGGTAGCTGTTGTTCTGTTAGTGTGTTACAGCTGCTGAAGCATACCAGAGAAGTTTTGCCAGTGTTTGCTATCACTAGCTCAGAGCTTTGAGCAGGATTTGATGTTAGGATAAAGCTCCTTTGGGACACCTCCATCCCAGTACCACCCAGCCAAAGAGAAATCGAGAGCTGCTTGTTCACTGGGGACACTCGGGTTATTTTAATGGCCTGCTCACCAGGAGCAATGGCTCAGCTGTGTCCTTCAGGAGGCCTGGGAGGATGGTGTTCTCCTGGCCCCTCATCTGCTGAGCTGCCACTGTGTCAGCCCCAGCTCTCAGATGAACCAGTGCTCTTCAGAGCCCCGCACTGACCTGCCAGCTGAGGTGCAGCCATCCTTACCCCTTTCTATGGGAAAAGAAAGGTGACCCCAATGCCGGGGAAGAATGATACATCTGACTCCATTGATTCAGAAGGCTAATTAATTACTTTATTATACTATATTATTCTATACTATATTTCACTATATCTAAACTGAACAAAATCTCGTTACTGTCTCCTGACCGACCACCAGGACACAGCTTGCAGAGATTGGTCAAGAAAACAAAACACTCATACCAGAATCCAATTACCAAATCCCTTCAGGTAAACCATCTTCCATAATGCATTCTACTTGCGCACAAACACAGGAGCAGTAAATGAGATAAGAATTGTTTTGATCATTCTCTTCTCTGCTTCTCTCACTGCTTCTCTCAGATTCAGAGAATGTGAATCCCACACCTTTCCATTTAGCTGTTCCACCATGCTATTCATAGAAGTTTTGCTCAACAGAATTTCTCAAAGTTTGGTGTATTTAGCTCATTGCTGCCACAGAACACCTTAAAGGATTTGCAAGCTGCTTTGAGCATAAGACTATTTTGTGACCATAGAGATGTTTCATGTCCTGAGCTTGACAGCCATTGTATCTGCTTTGCCTGAGATTAGCACAGTGACAGTGTTTCCTTTCACAAACATGCTAATCCTTCCTTTCCTGAAAAGCACATTAATTGCCCATATATCCTTGAGTGGAAGAGAAGGTGAGTAATGCTAGAAACCCTTTCTCAGTAGTACCAGTAAGGCTGTCAGACCTCCTGGCCTGCTTTCAGAAGAGATGATATAAAAGGCTGTGGCTGGCCTGCCCCATGCACTCCAAATTGCCTTGGTCTGAAGTTACAATATAGGAACAGCAGCAGCATCAGCAGTTGATCTCTTAGACAACTCTAGATATCAAATGCCTAAGGTTTGTTTAGATCTACTAATCACCTCTTACACTGTTGACCATTACATTACTAGCCTAGAGTCCCTATTGCGGTTCCTTATTGATTTTATTTCTGAGAAATTCCAGGATTTGCTGATAGGAAATTTTTTTCTGTGGTAGGAAAAGGTAAAGAGGTAGCTCTGAAGTCATTAATGACTTGGGGGAATGGTGAGGGAATGGTTTCATTATTTGTCCTCAGGGCACGTGAATGTGAAAATCACTATGATCAGGCACAAAGGTATTTCTCTTTTTATAGAGCACAGTTTGGTGATGGGACAGAGATATTTTGTCAAAGGATGTTGGGAGGCCAAAATCTGTCAATATGCTAAAAATTTCAGTAGACAAATTCATGAGTCTTTATTGCTGTCTGGCTGGCTTTTAAGAGCATCTATTAGATTCTCTTTCCAGCTTCACAAGAGTGCAAAGTTGTTCACTGCCAATAACTGTGAAAATGTGGTGAAGTAAAGAGGAATTTCCCTTTCTCTAGGTGTTCACTAGCATCTGACAGAAAGACGATACTGGTACCACGTACTTTTATTATTTTCTTATGACAAATACTTGTAGCTTTCAAAATTAAGTTTAAGCTTCATTTTTCGCTGATTTTCATTTGAAACACATTTAAATTGTTAGGGCTTCATTATCTGAGAAACTGCATATTTATAGCAAGGGGATGTGGATACTGCTAGTAGGTCATGCTGCAAGGTTTTTTTTTTTGCTCCAGTAAAATTTTATGAAAAGGTAAATGGATTATTTCGGGCTGAAGTGTGTCTCATTTGCTTTGTATAAACAAATAGATGAGCCAGATAAGCCAGTCTAGTTCTTTACTATTATGTGGCAGCGGCAGTAGAGCATAGGGAATTCTGTGTATGCCTTCAAATACTCATCCTGATTCAAATACTGACCCTGGTTACACATGCACAGCCCTCTGCTGCCTTCCTTTCTTGTATGTATCAGCTTATACATTTTTCATAGAAATACTGCCCTTCAACAGAATCCCTGTTTGATATCAGCTACTTCTGGTTTTTTAATGAATCCATTTCTAGTTGCAAGCAAAACATCTGAGAGTCTGGTGACTAATGTCTGGAAAGGCAGGTTTATTTTTACAGGCTATTTGAGAAGTCGGCTACTCACATTAGGGAGACACAATTGTTCTCTCAGACAGACAACTGTGTTTCAGACCCTTGCACTTCAAAATATTGGAAAAAATACTTTATTAGAGTTGTGCCAGAAATGAGTCCTCAGTTTTTGACTAGGATAAAATATGGGAGTAAAATATTGCAAGTTTTCAGATTTCAAGAGTATTTTTTCGTAATACCACAAGTATTATGCATTAATAAAATTGAACTGGGAGGGGAGGTTTGTGTGAACGCTGCTTCACATTGATGATAAATCTTATTAATGATTTGTGTTGATCCAAGCAGTGCTGAAAGTTATCACCTAAATGTTTTATGATACTGCCACTAAGAAGGAAAGGTGAAAGGGCACAGCCAGATTATCTGACAGAGATATCTGTGGGGAAGGTGTGTCCTTCCTCCCTAGGTGTGTGCTCCCCACCAGTTGGAGCTGTCTGGGGAGAGTCAGGATCTGGCCGCGGGGGACTTTGGGGTTTCTGGTTTTCTGTTTGTTTTGTTTTGTTTGTGTTGTTTTGGACATGGAACCAAAGCCTAAATGCCTTCCAACTTCCTCCTGAGTGTGGGATCCCTGTGCTACAGCTCATACCTCCTCCCTCCCTTGCCCCTCTCTCCTAGGAGCCTTGCATGCCCCAGCTCTGACATTTGGCAGAGGATGGCTGAGGTGAGGAAGCAGAAGCATGGTTTGGGGAATCAGAAGCATGATTTGGCTACAGCCATTCCCCATGGCATGCTGTATATGAGGAATTGGGGCAGAGGAAAGCTCACCAGCCCTGGGGAGGACAGAGGTGAAGCAGACTGGGCAGCAGAAGGTGCCACATGTGGTTAGAAGCGAGGCTGTGGGAAGGATCAGTCCCCAGTGTCACTGTGGGTATTTGAAACTGTGAGTCTGCTGCAGTGTCATGTCCTGCCCCTGAAACCTTGTCTTGTGCTATGCTGAGGCTGTGTTAAGAGTGAGAGGTAATGGCATTCTTTATCAGAATGCAGCGTGTGTTTCTCCAGGCAGACTTATGAATATGCAAAACCTGCAAAAATAATTAAAAATCACTAACTCATACTCATAATCATCTCATGCACATTTTAAAATTTAGAATTGTGATTTTAGTAGCCTAAATTTGTTTGTTCACAGCTCTTGAACTCTTAATCTCCTTAAGAGCTTTAAATCCTTGACACTACATAGCTTTAAGGTGACCTGCAAAAGTAAAATACAGGATCCTGGTAATGTGATGTTCCCTGCATGCTCTCCTACTCTGACTTGCTCCCATTTTCCTGGCTGTTCAGAGCATTAAGCATGTACTTGTAAAGTTGTTGACATTTGAGTTCTTTCCTTCGATCTTTAATGATACAGAAATAAGAGCCTGATCTGTCTTCTGTACAGCTTCAGTGCTGATTCCTTTGGCTGTTAATTTCCTTCATTCCTACAGAAGGCAAACCATCATTCTAATCACCACTTTGTCACTGTCACTGCCCTGTGCCCAGGGACAGGCTTGCCACCAAATTTAAGATCAAGATTAGTTGCAGGTTGGCTATTCAGAGGAGCTTAGGATGTAAAAGTGAAGTTTGGGGAATTGAGCTGAAGAAGGACACTCATTTGTCAGTCTTGTGTAGACTAGCATTCCTTCATAGGCAAAAAGCTGAGGTTTTTTGTAAAACTAAGTGTTTTCATTACAGAGTATTACATTTAAGCATACTTTCATCTTAAAAGGCATGCAGAGGTTTGCCTGTGGTTTCTTTTACGTTTGGTTTGGTTAGGGTAGGAGGGTTTTTTGTTTGGGTTTTTTGGGTTGTTTGTTTGTTTATTTGTTTAATTTTTCAATATTTCTGTTTGAGAGGGTGCTGCATTTGCAGAGGCTGGTATTGGAGTCAGTTCTGCTTCTGGTATTTTAGATGTAGGATATGTGTCTCCCAGTTGCAGATGCTGGGGTCCTTCACAACCCCAACACTACAGATTCCAGTGAATTCTGCAAAATGTAGGCATATTTTTCATAATGAAAGCTTCCCTCATTTGTTTGCCAGGACTAAGAAAAATGAAAATATCCACTTTTTGTAAACACTATTCCATAAACTGTTGCCAGGAAAGTCTTCCTTCCTTCACCTTCTTTATTCATCAGTCCATTAATTTATGCTGCCTAATATCTGTTGCTCCAAAATCTCAATATTGCACAAGTTTTACTTGCCAAAACCCATCAGGATTACTGATAATTTTTAAGAAATACTGCCCTGCATCTTTTAGGAAGGTTTCCATGAAATCCAGCGATGCCAGGATCCTTTTCTGACTTTTAGATGTGCATGCTTCCACTTGCTATCCATGGAGAAAGAGAAGCATCTGTGCAGGTCTGCAGTAAGAGTCCTACAACAGCAATCCCACAAAGGCACTTAGTGAATAGCCTGTTTATGCCAGCACAATGCTGTGCTGAAGGAAAACCTCAGGATATTGGCAGATTTTTCATCCATCGTTTTTTCAGATCCCCTTTTCACCCATCCCTCTGCTTAGATTGTCTTAATGCTGAAGATATCTCTTGCCAAACAAGCATAAATACAAAGGCCTAAAGTTGGTCAGGATTATCATCTCAACTTTTTTCCCCAAAACATGCTGCTTGGTTCACATAAGACAATTTGAATTTATCACAGTTTTAGCAGACTATTATTCAAAAGAAGTGCTCCCCAAATGAAATGTTATTTTTGCTACTCAAGACAGCATTTCATAAATAAATTTCTTCTCCTGCTTTAAATTTTAAAACTGGAATGCTTTAAATTTTAAAACTGAAATTAAAGCATAATACTCTTTTTAAAAATAATAATAATACTAGTAATACTAATACCAATACTAATACTAATACTAATACTAATACTATCTTTTTTTGTCAGTTTGGATCAAACAGAGCAATTTGCTGAAATATATTTTGCAACCTCCAATCAAAGCAGCAGTTTCCACTGTTCAGTTCCAGGAAACTGGATAGTGGTGAGCTCAGGGTGATGTTCCTGGGGAACAGGCAGCATGAATTCAGCATCTTTGCTGTCCAGGTGCTTGATCCAAGTCCCCTCATGGTTTGCTGAAAGCCATATTTTGGAAGAATACATTTCATATATGTAGGATCTGCATCTCCCGGCTGTTATGTATGAAAAGGGGCTGTTGATTAATCATTTTAATTTTCTACCTTGTGTAATTTGTAAATTATGTATCTTGATTATATTCTGGGAATCTTAAATTACCTTGTAAATTTCAAATATTAGTCAAGATGTTACACAGTCATTGGCTTTGTGATAAAATACTGTTTTCATCTAGAGGAGAGTGTTACTAAAATGAATATTACAGTACTACAAGGAGCAACTGTATGTTCCATTTGCCTTCTTTTCTTACAATGGAGAAATATACCCATATTTAAGCATGAATGATTTCATTCAATGAACATGAACACACTGGTATATTGAAATTAATTGTGCTTGGAGTTTATAAAAATGATTACTTACAAAAATAGATTACTTCTTTTATACTCTTTCACACGTTGATTTTGTAAAGGCTAAACAAGTTTCCTAAAGCTTCTCCTCCTTGAAAATCTATTTTTTCATGTGACATTGCCATGCTAATAATAATTCTTTAGTGCCTTTTCCTGTTCCAGATCTGAATGATTATAAAAAAGATGTCATAGTTGATGGCAAAAACCCAAAACAACAAGCTATCAACTTATTTTCCCTTTTTCCTCTTTGCCCCAATTAAAAAACATACTTTTAATTAAATGGTCACTATTTTTCTTTCATAAGCCCACTTTCTAGCTTATGACCCATGTCCTGTGCATTGCAGTTTATGAAAAGTTGCTCTCATTGACCGTACTAAACTTAAGCATCTCAGAGATGGACATTTGCTTCAGAACTCAGGGATGTTTCTGATTAAGCCTTGGTTTTAGGCTTTTTAAAACAGAAAATGTGAAAGTCCTCTCACTGTGAACAAAGCACTCAAGCAGCAGGCAGTATCCTTGCTCATACTTTCAAGTTATTTTCTGCTAAACCAAAGTTTTTTTACACCTTTGTTTTTGATTTTGTAGTGCTCTTTAACCCACCTTTATCTTTGCTCTTTCCTCTTTCCCAACATAACTCACAGAGAGACATTTCAGCGAGACTCCCTTTTTCCAGTTTTTTTTTTTTTTTATGAGAGATGATGTGAATTTCCTTTTCCTTTGGCATTTCCATTGCTTCATAGAGATTTCCAAAAAAGTGTTAATTGTTTCATACATTTCTCAGTTGTTGACAATGGTTATCACATATCAGGTAATGAAAGACAAGTGAAGTTCGATCTGTCAAGAAATACTTGATTCTAATATCTGTATCTCACCTTACTCCTACATTGCATTGAATTATGTATCAAACTTACTTTAAAGCAAATACATGTCTGAACATCACTCACGGTTTTATTTTTTTCTCTCCACTGATAACTGAAGAAGGACAATCAGACTTCCAGAAAGGATAATATATTGTAATATTCAGGAACAGTTCCTTAACTATTTTTCTATCCATTTCTATCCATGTTTCAGTTCTGACATGATGGTTAGCCAGTGTGATATTGTCACTCCTAAAGCATATTTTTTCTTCAAGATTTTATTAATGTTGCATTTACTTCCAAAGCCCCTTCAGAATCCCTTAGATATTTTATCTGCTGTATTAATAGCATGAATAAAGCCTATCAGTGTAGTGACTTAAACATGGAAAGGCTCTCTGGGCTGGGACGAAATTGCGGGTGCTCTTCAGGCCTGGGTTTGTACTGAGTCTTTGGATAATAGGCTTCCCTAAGCCTCAGGAGTATCTGCTGGAAAAATGAGAGTAATGATGTTGTCTTCTGTTACTGTTTTGGCTCTGGATGCCCATAGATTGATACAGAACTGTATGAAAATTTAGCCTGGAAGGGACCTTAATGTTTTTAATTCAAAAGACCTTTTTAGCAGTATTTCTCTTAGATGAATATGTAGAACTAGAGAATAAACATGAAAGGAGTTTTTTATCTTCCAGCCCTGTCCCTAAGCTGGAAGTAAACTGAAACCGTGTGACGTTCAGCCTGATTCAAGTGCTTTTAACTGAAATTCACTGGGGATTTTTGCCTGGGATTTTTAAAAAGTACCAATTATTTTTATGTACCTAACCTGAGGCAGTCTAGGAAGATTTGATTTTTCAAAGGGGTTTGTTCTCAGTACTTTTCTCTGAAAAATCTCTTGAAGAGACTTAACTGGAGGAATCAAAATCACAAGTGTCCAATGAATTTTTTTCATTTGTGAAGTTAGTTCTGTATCTCAACTTTATTATTTTGTCTAGATATACATCTAGGCTCCCTCTGAACTCAACTGTCTATTAAATTGACTGACTTCTTAAATTTTACAAAACAGAGGCAGAGATTATATTTCCTGGTAGGGGCCAGTTGATTGTCATGTTTGGTCAATTCCTATGGTATTTTTCAGTTCTTCTGAAAGACAAGATCTTCTAACACAGTGAAGAGCACATCTCTTAAAGAGAATTATGCTAACTGCATTTGGTTTTGTAACTCTTGCTAGTATGTTGTGATAATAAAAAAATAGCCATTTTTCTGTAAGTGAATGGAAGATTATACTTATAACCACTGAAAGCAGCCATTCCTCTTCTTACTTGCTTTCTTGTGCATTTGTCAAATGTATTTCTTTATTTCACAGTTCCAGTGTGTGGAACTAACAAATCTTTTCATAACACATTTACTTCATAATTTTAATATTGAGTATTTATTCAGAGCATTCCTTTGAAAGATTTTGAAACACCCTGCAATTAATTATTTTGTACACATGTGGTGTTGGAGCTAGTTTCTAACAACATGACCGCCCTGAGGAGAACTAGAGAAAGCAAAACCCTGTCTTTAACTCAGGTGACACTGCAAAGCACCCTTGTCCAAAAACATGAATTAGACCTCAGCAAGTTATAGAAATAAAAC
Organism: Zonotrichia leucophrys gambelii; assembly: GCF_028769735.1. NCBI lineage: Eukaryota > Metazoa > Chordata > Aves > Passeriformes > Passerellidae > Zonotrichia > Zonotrichia leucophrys. The sequence goes on along the minus strand of NC_088171.1, from coordinate 44,248,905 downwards.
AAAAGCATAACATTCTTAAATACTATTGCTTACCTTATGATCTGAAAATTATTTCATGTATACAAAGACTCATTTTTATATGTCAATTGAGATATAGTCATGAAACTCCAGGAAGTCAAGTTTTAAATTGTTAAAATACTTTGGACAAGTTGCAGCACATTTCTGGTTTAATACAGGGACACTGTCACTCAGGTTACATAGCCAAGCAGTTCTGCACCTTAAGCCCATCTTTTTCCTAGTTCCAGAGGATGGGAAGAGTGATAATGTGTACAGAAATAGCTTGACTGAGATTTCATCAGTGGTAGAACCAGGGCTCATTGCCACTTGTACCTAACACTCGTGATGGCTGCTAAGCATCAATAGATGTTTTCCATAGATTAAGAGAATTTTACCAGATTGATTTAAAGATTGATTTAACTGCATCTGGAAATTAATGGAAAAACTCCAATTTTGACAAAAATTTTCCTTGAGAAATATTTTAAGCAGGATGGGAAATTCTGGTTGGAATAACAGAGAGAAAGAAAGGGAGGAAGCAATTAGCACTGCAAGAGTCCCCAGCCCAGAGCAGCTGGCTGAGATGCAGAGAAGCCATTTGAATACAAGTCATTCACTTATTGACTAATTGCAGGCTGGCTTTCCCAGTCTTTTCTGTTGAAGCAGATCAACATTGTATAATTAAAATGGGGGGAGTGAACAAGAGAAAGGCTGATGCCATCATATGATATTTAAATGCTTCTCTTTGATGTAGGAAACTCAGGTTCGAAACCTTGCCTTAATAAATATTTAAAGATTTATGCAAAACAAAGCAGCTTCAACAGAGAAGAACAAGAGAGAAGCACAGAGCACAAGCCTGGAATAGTTTCTATAACAGTGGATAAAGCCCATGCCTAAAAAGTGGGGAAAATGATGGAGCAAGAAGTCAAAATGAAAAAGGCCCTTACCCACAGGCCAGAAACACTATCTTCTCTTCCTTTCCTCCATTCCTAAAAGAAATATTAACAGTCTTGGATTTGTCCTGATTCAGGAGGAGGGAGTCTTCTGAAATCCTGTAAAACCTCCAGGGAGAGAAAAGCATTATTCCCATGCTCTCATTAGAAAAGAGATTCTTATTTACTAGGACAGGTGTAGCAGGCAGGATCTTAGAGGTATGCAGGATATCCAGGCTGTTGTCTAAGGATAGGAATTAGAATTATATAGCATGAGAAACCAACAAGTCTTCATAAAATTTAATCCCTTTAAGAGGAGCAACAGGTCCTGCTTGGAGCCCTCATTAACATATCTGGAAAAAATACTTAACCAGCCTGATTATTGGTATTTTGTTTTAACAGATGAGTGAAACAAATCCACAGAAATTAACTCCTGGCCCAAAATTATTCTAGGAGTTCTAGACGCTGAGCTTTGTGCTTAGGTACATACAGGTAATTTTCAGAATATGAGGCATTTTGTACATATATTTCCCAACTAATGCAGCAGTATAATGATGAGAATTTAATGATGTGTAACAAGTTGACATCTTTGTTCAAATGTCAGCGAGTGCAAGCTCGCACTTGCACAGTGCAATATTGAAATCAAATTATGACTTCAAAAATGAGCAAATCCACTTTCAAGTCCGAGACCTGCTTTCAATAATTTGAGTCTCCATTAAGGACCATGCCAACTCTTTATACACTACTGGAATTAAGCCTAACAGTACTCTGTGAGCAGTCAGATGACAAATATTGAAGAAAGTTCTGTCCTAAATAATGTTAGATTTCCTGGAATACAGATGTCTCTGAGCCTGGAGTACTCTCAGGCCTATTCATATGAAAAGTTATTTGCCTTATTTCTCTCTGTAATTCCCGAGAGATTCTACCCTTGATTTCATCTTTCCACTTGTGAATCCCCACTGACTCCTCAGCCTCACCAACAGTATCTTGGCTGTAAACTGACTGACTGCTAAGCAAAAAAACTTTTTCTGCATCCAGAGGAGGTCTACCAGGGACAGTTTGTGTGGCTTTGGAATAACTGATCAAACTGGTCGGTGGGGGCTAGTTTGCAGGGAGATTGACAGCTATTACTGACTTAAAAATTCTTCCCTACGGTGCTGCAGAAAGACAATGCAGTGAATTGCTGACATGCTGGTGCACACCTAGTGGAAGTGAGTGCTTTTGTGGGCTCTACACGTTGCATGCTGATCTCCTTGCCAGCAAGAAGTACCTCTTTTGAGTGCTCAGCAGAAGTCTTCTGGGAATCAGTGTCTTTGTACACAGCAGAGTCATCACAAATTGGAAATATTTCTGTCTATGCATGTGAAAGGCAAAGAAAAGTATTTTCTGTCTGCAGAATTCCTTCTCTTTCTAAGTAGCCTTTCTAAGTAGATCTGTGAAGCCAATCTCTGGCTTCCTGCTAGATCCACCAGAAACTTCTTGTTATGTGTTCATAGGACAGAGTTAACTTCTAGGAGGATGGGAGTTGTGTAGCCGATGGGTTCCTGGTGCTTACACTCCTTTTGTAATACATGAGCATAGAATTTATACAATCTCCTCAGGAGCATGTAAGCAACTTTTTCATTCCAGTAACATTCCTGAAAATATCACAGGTTTATTTTTCCATTATTATATCTCATCAAGTGCATATCAGAATTAACTGCAGTGTGGAATCTGCTTTACTCCTGAGCAGCTGCTGTAAAGATAGAGTTCTCACACTACAATGCTTGCAGTTTGGGGTTTTTTCCTCAGGTATTCCTTCTGAGGGCCCTATCCAAAGGCCATTGAAGGTCAATGGGACATTCTCAGCTGGTGTAAATTATACAGCTCCATTTACTTCAGCTCCTATTGACAGTGTGCATCAGATAATACCTCCTAATCTTCACCTTAGAGAGAATTGTTTTTCCTATATGTATATAGGACTAGTATTAGATTGCATACCTCATATTCACAGAGTACATCCCTAATTAGGTTAGAGTACTTTGTTCTGCCTACCTGTCTCAGGAATAATGTTGTTTCATTTCATAATGACATAATGGTGCCACCTGCAGTCCACAGTCTTATACAAGTGGTTTGGGATAATGTGGCTCACAGTAATAAAGCACTGAAAAACACAGAAATGGGAAGGGTAACAATCATCAGTTATTTGTAGAAGGCACTGCATTTTAAGAAAATATGCTTTATTTCAGCTACCATAATAAGACCCTAAAGATATCAGTATTTTCCTTGGAAATGTAGTCACTGCACCAGTAATCTTTGCACTGGTGACTTGTCAGAGGCATCCAGTAAAGCTCAGTACATTATTCTCTGTAGCTCTTTATGATACCAAGTGCTCTGGAACATGCTAAGACCCCTCATTGCAAATATTGGTCCCTGTGCACACATCACCAATAAAAAAGATCATACCCTGTAAACTGAGTTTGAATCTGAGAGATTTTTTTTTATTAGCAGTGTAAAATCAGAATGATTAACTGATTAGTGTAGTTCTCTGGTGTCTTTCTGATCTATTTGGTTTTCTCTTTTCCTGTTTTATAGGGAAACCTATTTTCTAGTATGGAAAAATGCCCAACTACCAAGTGTTCTGCTACAAATTCTTTATTATTATTATTATTACTTTTAATATGTGGATTTTGACATGATTTTCATAAGTTTTTCTTCCACCTTCTTTTCATAGCTGTTAAAAATAGAGTGCATTTTTGCTTTACCTAAATAAATGAAAATAAGAAGTGGCAGAGACAATGGGCAAACATACCATACTTTTCATTTGGAAAAAGAAACATGGTGAAATAGAGGAGACACTAGAAAATCATATTAGTTCCAGTTGCAGTTTTTTCATAGGATGAACTAAGGTATTTATGACTTGGATCTTTTTTTCAATTACTTTTCCTTGTGGGTAGTCTTCAGAGACTATCTGCAGAGCAGAGGGAATAACCACTTCTTTCTGCCTGAATATTCTGCTCTGTGTAGGGTCTCTCACTGATATGTGATCGTTGTTTAATAGGGTATTGATACAGGCACATGTTTTACTCTACTTCCTTTAATAGTAGTGAGATAAATTACCCACATTAGTAGGAAATAGGGTTTATAATTACATTGAAGTAAATGTTTGATTCCCCTTCTTCTTCCATTGGTAATTATTTTAATGACAGCTTCGTAATTCACCTAGCAGAGTAATGAGAGCATGTCTGCACCTACATGATTTTCCCAAACGCAAAGGAAATTGCACATTAATCTGACATAATGTTAACATTAGGGAATGAATTGCCAGCTCAGTTTTAACCAGACCTCTTTTTATTCACCTTCAGTTATTTTTTGCTATAATTTTGTAATTCATGCAATCCTGATTGCATATTCAGAGAAGATACTTACCTAGCTGAGCACTGCTACTTCCTAACACTTATTTGGAGTACAAACACAGAGATCAGCAATTGAAAGTCTGGGTTTAGAGTGCCAGCTCCACTCTTAGGGAACTTCTTACTTTTCCAAAATGCAGCATTTCTTGGCATCTTCAAAACGCAGGAGCCCTCTGCTAAACCCAGGAAACAGGCATTGCTGCTTTTCTCCAAAGCTGTTTGCTGGGTTTATATGCTATAAAATAGTCAAGTATGGTAACCCTACTATTTTTTTGTGTTTTTCAGTCTGGGGTGTGTTAGTGGGTAGCTGTAACTTGAGAGCAAGCATACTGAAATGTGTGGGGTTTATCTTTACAGGAATTTCTCATGGAATCAGACATTTTCTTTATTTCTTCTCGTTGCTCCTCGACACCCTGAGAACAGGTTTGAAATGCAGAGGAGGAAACTTAATATGGGTGGATATGTTTTCATTTTATCCTTCTGTGCTGTTCTGCCATGGAAGTATATGCTTTTTAAATTGTTCTTTGACACTTAGTCATTTTCAATAACAAAAAGGAGCTAGATTTTCAGCTGCTGAGAGATGATGGTGGAACAACAAGCAGTGATGATCTTAGGTGCTTTCAGCACAATAATTGCAAAATCTTTCACGTGAGCAAGGCTTCATGCACTGCTGCTGCTGGGCAGCCCAATTCCATTCTGGAATTGACTCTGGCTCCTCCTCACGAGCTGGCATCAGTGCTCAGTGACACCTCGGGGCAGGAAGCAGCAAATATCTCTGTGCCAGCCTGAACTGCAGGGGTTGTTGAGATGGCAGAAATTTAATTGCTTGTGCTGGAATCAGGCCAGGAAACAGGGTCAGCTCTCTTGTCCTTTGAAAAAAAGTATTCTGGCACATCACAGATGCAGCAGCAGCACTTGGAGTTGCAGGAGAAAATTTTTGCAGCAAGCTTCGATCCTGTCCTGTACATAGAGGGTTTTCCCTGAGCTGAAGAGCCCACCCTGTAACCCTGTTGCCTAAGGATTCCCCCAAATAAAGTCAGTGTCTGTCTTCACTGGTATCTTTTGCCAAAATCCTGTCTTTTGAGGCTAGGATGAAGGTATATCTCTGCCACCTTATTCAAATGCCACTGATGATAGCCATGTGTCACTTTATTTTGAAAGAAAGAAAGGTGGTTGGATACAGGTTTATTTTCAAAAACTGCCACATACCTGTTAGAAATCTGATAATGCAATGGAAAAAGAGAAATCCCAAAAATGAAACTGATAGTAAACAACATCACCTCTTATTGTCATGGGAAGACATGCCAAGAAATAGAATTTGAATGAGTATTTTCTTCCTGAAAATCTTAATGTTGGGCTTCTCATCACTGATTCTGTGCATTTTGGGCTCTTCATTTTTTTGTGTTGTGAATATATCAGAACTTTTTTGATGTTGTTTAGTACCAAACTACAAATTTTCACTTAAGCCACAAAATATTGCTCTTGAGTGAGAAGCAGGATAAGCTTAGAAACTCTTCAAAATAAAGATATAATTTCACCAAAAAAATCATGATCTGTTTTTAGGTGGTTCAGAAGAGGAAGGGAGAGAAAATCAAATTAATTACTGTTTGTGCATGCTTTGCATATTTGGCAAAAGAAAATCACAATAGTGATTTAAGGCAACTGCTTTCTGGAGCACTCAGTGTGCAGCAGACTATTTGTGTCTTAGTAATATTGTTACACTTAGAGAAAGCTGTCAGATTCCTTCTTTGAGTTCCAATGTATGTAGCTGAGTTTCCTTATGAGTCAGTGTTTAAACAACATCATGTTTCCCTGATAAAAAGCAGGGAAGGACTCATACAAGGCAAGATCAAAATACTATTTTAATTGTTGATTTGGAATGCATATATATTCTATAAAGTGTATTCTAGAATATATATTTTATGTATATATGTATATGTACATACACATATATATTATATGTATACATACAATATGTATAATATTATGTATATATTCTAAATATATATACCCTTTTTGATAAATTAATTCTATATTCTTTCATTAGTATATTAATTATATATTAATATCTTTCACCTGCTCTGGTGCCAGCTTTCTCAGGATGCTCTCCATCACGTTCCCACCCCACCACACAACTTACTTGTTTGTACCAAGTGTCACATCTGTTGTTATGGAAAGAGATAAACCTGGAAAATATAGAGCAGCTACTAAGAACGTGTAATTATGGAGAACACTTATTAAACACTTGAATGCATGCAAGGGGAATACAAGCAGGAAAGGAAGTCTGCAAAGATTTAAATAGGTATTCTAATGTACTCTGTTAAAATGTTGTTTTCTACTCAGTACAAGAACAAAACAAGAAACCAGCTTATTAAATTTTTGTATATAAAATCCCACATAAACGTGAGCAGTTACATAAAAAATATTACATTTGTCAAGTGTTGCCATTTCACAGTTTTGGCAGTTTCACGAGCTTCCAAGAAAATAAATGCTCTTTAGCTGATACATGATGGTTTTGGAAGATCCAGGCACCATGCCATCTTAATTTAACTCTTTACTGGATATCTATAATAGCACATTGCCTTGGGTACTTGTGGCTTTGCAGGGATTTAGGTTCTTCATGGAGATACTTTCAGCGCAGGGGGATGAATTCAACACTAAACACAACATAGGAAATAAAATAAAACTCTGGACAGAAAACTAAAACAGTGCTGAAAAGGGCTGGTGGTTTTGTTTCTAACTGTGTGCTCTGTGCACTAATTGTGAGGTGTTATATGGAGGACTCACCTTAAAGCATCAGTGCATCTGTGTGAAAGCACTAACTGAAGCTCAGAACAGGAGAAAAACAAACAAAAAGTAAATAAACCAAAAGAATGAAAAATACACCCCAGAAATGAGGCCCTTTGCATTTGGAGATGACTGCTAAAAGAAGTGCAAAGTGTTCATTAGAAATTTCACAAGGATTTTAAAAACCAAATATGTGACTATGAGATAAGGAACTGTGACCCTTATTCTCACACCTTTAGCCTTAAATTAAGTTCAAGTTTAACCTTTAACATTGATCCCTCAGGTTACTTTAGCCATTTCTGTTATAATGACCTGTGCTCTGTCTCTACCTATATTTCTTGGTTTTTCATAGGAAACATAGTTTAGAGTATTATTTTAATAAACATTTAGAATCACTTCGTATTTCTCAATTGGTTTCTTGTCCACTTTATACTAAAAACGTTCTATGTTTGAAATCTCTAATGGTCTTTATTTTAAAACTTACCCATAATTGGGAAGACCCACCTCCACTGTGTTATCATGCACTGAATAGTGTGGCCAGTTCAGGGCCATTAAACCTGTTTGCCAGGTCATTCTTTTGGAATGATATCCAAGAGATGTGTCATTAAGTCCCCCACTGACTGACAACAGAACAAACAGTGTAATCAGTTACTTTCTGTAAACACTCATCATTATTACAATTGGTGTTTGGGGGCAGCTTGATGCTGCTCTGGTGTGGAAGAGCATTTTGTACTCTTCCATCACCATCTCATTCCTGCTTGACATACAAGGCAATGGTTGATTTTTATCTGCTGCTTTTCAGAGGGCAAGATAAAGCTAACAAGCTTTTTGTAGGAGCTGAAAGTAGATAGTGGAAACTGGATAGAATTTTGTCCTGTCTGAGAGCTTTTAGATATGCAGACGTGAATTATGGTGAATTTCACTGCTGTGCTTTCAGCTTCTCCAAAAGGTAACCCAGAGAGGTCTGCCAATGAGTAATGCTCTTTTTTGCTATGTAGGGAATTGTTAGTAACTTCGATGAGCAGAAATCTCAGATACATCTAATGGGAGGAGGCGCTGCTGGGTCAGTACACTAGTTTATCATCTCTCACAAAAGTTTAGAAATATTCTTTTGCATAAGGACAGAACAGATTGAGAACTAGAAGAAGGGATATTCATGGAGAAAACTACAGGAGGCATATTGATAATCTCACAACAGGAGCCTCAGGAGAGTATTTCCAGAAGTTTTTGCTCTTGCTACATTTTGCTATTTGTTTATCATAACTGAAAAAAATGTTGCACATTACATTGTGGACTACAGGGCCAAAGACAGTCTCAGAAACTTAAATCTGGTTGATTGACTTGGAAAGTCACCATTTTATACTCACCTGAAAAATAGTCCAGCCTGTTCTCTTAATTGTTGGACAATTTAAGTCTTCATGACCAAAAGCAGGATATTAAAAAACTTGCCCAATTTCTGTGTTGCATATTAAGTTGCTAGGGGGTTTTTTAGACAGACATGCCCAAAAAAAGTTATTAACATGGAATTCTTTAATATAAAGAAAGTGTAACACAACTACACAGATATAAATTCTAAAATGAAGACCATTAAAGATTTCAAACATAGAAATGTTTTGGTATAAAGAGGACACAAAATCAATTGAGAAACATGAAACAATTCTAAATGTTTATTAAAATAATATTCTAAACCATGTTTCCTATGGAAAACCAAGAGAAATAGGTAGAGACAGAGCACATTATATGTATGTTAGGTCTCATCTGCAGAAATGGAAGTGTGCATGCATTTGTGTCCATACTGAACCTGTTCAATTACTGTTTGATTGCTTGTAAATATACTGAGGATGTTGTTGCATAAACCTAGACTGTTAAGTAGAAGCTTATTTATGTTTTCACCATGAAAACCCTAGAGAGTCATTGAAAATCCAGTTATAAGTTCTCCCTCACATAATTTACCTTATTGTAGCATATTTCTCTGTTTCAGAGAAATATCTGTGGGCTTCATTAGTCAGCACTGAAAGAACTGTGTTTGAGGCTCCTAGGCACCCTTGTAATACAAATAAGGGTAATCAACAAGCTGTGGTTTTAAGTAATTGGTTTTGGAATGACCCTGATGATCCTTACGTGCTGTGAGCTGTCAAGAAAGGGCAACGTCCAACTGTGAGGATTCCTGTCATTGCTGAGCCACTGCTGCTGTACTTAAACCTCGAGTGCTGGTGTAGAGAGGCTGGTTCAGTGAAAGTGGTTCTGTAAATTGTCTCTGTTTTTACTTTTCAAGAACTGAAGTAGACTCAGACAGGTGCCATATCACAGCTGTCAACAAAAATGACTCACTCACTTCCATTTTGAGTCAGAGTATCTGCCTTGTTTTGTAGAAAAATAAGAACTCCCCTTCACTCTTCTCTCCAGGCAAATAATTTTAAAATCAAACTTCCCATGCGTTTATATACACAGGCAGATTATTTTCTTTGTGTTTTGTGTCTGTCTTGGCTGCTATAATAACTGCAGCATGTCAAAGGCAATGCAGAATCTCTCGGCATTAACCAAGAAGAAGCTATCAATGAGTTTGTGTCTCAAGTGTCCTTCAACAGGCAAAGGACCTGAGTCCAGTAGAACACTATAAACACTATAAACTTTTAACATCTCAATTACCACCATCCATGTACAGGAGGCACAAAGGTGTTAATGAAATCTTGGCACTTGTTGAAGATTATATGAAAATTCTTATTGCCTGCAATGGAGCCAGTATTTCACCTAATGTTTGAGGAGCAAACTCAGCTGTGCTGGAATGAACTGGTGTCAGTCTTTTGTGGTTCAGAAGAATAGAAGATGTGGTTTTCAGAAAAAATATGGCTCTGTAGTCAAGAAGAGGACTTTGAAATTTGCTTCTACTTCAGCTTAACAGAATTCTATATTGTAACAGCATTATATATGAACTCTTTTTCCTCCATTAGTTCAGGGGGTTTTGAGTACTTTAGTTTGAAGAATTGAGCTAATCTCTCTGAGAAGAAAAAAATTAAAATATTTTATCTACAGTGCTCTGAAGGAGGTTTTACTTTAGCCAGTGAGAGAATTGCAAGAAACATTGGTTCATTTCAGCTGCTTCACTCTATTCTCACTGGAAACCAACTTCAGAGGAAATTGGAAATGAGACTTTAAAAGTTTATTTTCACTTTCTGGAGAAGCCCAACTACTGAAAAGATAAAACTGTGATGACCAACTCGAATGGAGAAAAGAGTGGAGTATTTCATAGATATATATATATCAGAAAAAACCAATTTTCTGTACTGTGCTGTTTAAAATGTAGAATTTGGCTTTGGAACATCACAACTTGACAAACAGGATAGCTTGAAGTGTTTTCTTTTATACTGAAGGTTTTACATATTCCTTCTGATACCCAAGTGGGGAGAATGGATAAGTAGTGGAAAAAGGTCTTCCTACAAAAAAAGACATTTTTTAAGTATTCCAAACTGGGTATGGATAATTTAGGGAGGTACAGTAGGATACTTGCTTAATTATTAAGTAGTAATAACCCTGATGAGAGACAGACTGTTCCAGAAAGATCATTTGGATAATCAAGTACATTTTTTTCTGAGATTTTTTTCACCTTCTCTATCTGGTAGGGGGTTTGAGGGGAGCAGGGGGATGTGGGATGGCAAGTTGGGCATTTTTGGGGGGGCTTTTGTGTGTGTTGGGGTTTCTGTTTGTTTGGTTAGGAGTTTTTTTTAAGTTTTCATTGATACTAGAGGATGAACTAAAGAAGCAGTTGTTTGTAGCCTTTTGCAACCACATACCTCCTGCAGTTCAGAGGGCTACGAGAAGTAGAACAGGTCACTGATGTTGTCTTAAGACCTCATTTCTTTGAAACATAGTGTCATATAAACTCCCAATAAAAATTATTGTGGTGTTATTTTAGTTTAGAGTTAATTGGTAAAAATTTAATGACTGGGCTGTAATTCATTCTATTCAAATCCAACAGTGAGCATTCTCCTTCTTGCCACAATATGTCTTGTTTCACAGAAATGCAAGGAAGAGCCATCCAAGGCAGTTTCTGTACAGAATTTTAGCCGCTTTGTTCAGTACTGTTACCCTAACACGTAGCTGGGTCTCGGGACTTCTGCTGGTCAGGGTGACCCCGAGATGTGGTAGAGAGTCTCTTTTCCGAGCCCAGCAGTCGAAGAAGCACTCAGAGCTCTTCAGTTCTTTGTCTCAAGGTTGTTTGTTGTTTCTCGTCTATAAAACTTTCTCTGGCCTGCTGAGGTCTGCTCAGCAGGTCAGACAGAGGCACACTGGCTGCCCTCAGGGTGGTGTTACCTTTTTACACTAAAAACTATGTGTACATTATTTACAATAACTTCCCAATACCTATCACCTATGTTAGACAGTGAGTTTCTACCTAAAACCAATCCAAAAGTGCCACCATCACAGCAGGAGATGGAGGCCAAGAAGAAGAAGGAGAAAGACTGGACACGCCCAGATTCCTCCATCTTGCCTCCTGAACCTCCATTCTAAAAACCCCAGAAAATCTATTTTTCACCCCATGACAAACTAACTGTTATTCTACTTAGACTTATGTGACTTGCAGATCCTCATATAAGGTTGGTTATTTTTTCCATGGGTCATAATCAAAGTCACAGGTGTCCTGGGCTCTGTGCCAGTGTCTCTGAGCCCCCTGGCAGAGGTTCGAGCAATCCAGGACAGCCACAGGGATGTCCTGAATTCTGAAAGCTAGACACAACAGGTAATTATTGGACAAAGAGAATTCTCTTCCTTGAAAGGTATTGCTTCCACTCTTTATTGAATGTCAGGGGTCACATACTGAAGTAAAAACACAGAGAAAAGTCTCCTTTTTGATGCAACAGATGAACTAGATCAAAGCCAGATCAGGGTAGGGAGCCTCCTATTCAAGGGACTTGACTGTGACTGCTTGAGGCTGCTGCCTTTCTCTCTGTCTGGCGCTTCTGCTGGCATGGAGCAGCTGGAGAGTGGGCCAGGGATTTGGGTTTCTTTCCCACCCAAGCCAGTATCTTTTGGTCATAAGTTATCCAAGCGTTTTAAGTGAAGTAAGCTCTTAGGTTGTCAGGAGGGCTGTCTAACACTCTTCCTCTCCAGCTAAGCGACAAGGCAGTACCAGCACAAGCCACGCTAACATTTCATAGTTGGACTTTGAACATACACACACAGAGCTGGAGAAACTCAGGCTGGCAAGACTGGGAGTTTCCAATTTTTTTACTGGCTTTGTGCATGCTATAATCTGACGTGTCTGCCTAGCAGAGGGAAACTTGAATGGATTATTTTCAAGAAGTACATTTCCACAGTCTGGCTGTCAGCTGCCTCCTGATAGGATTCAGTCAGGAGACTCACTGCCAGTCTTTTAGAAACTAACCTTCAGAGCATGTCTGGGACTTGTTCACAAATTGCACTGTTAAGTTTCCCATCTCTCCATTACCCATACCCAAAGGCGCTGTATGTAATAGTTCTCTCATTGTGAAACTCGAATGGGGACAAATCACTTTAAGCATTTCTCAGAAGCTGTGTAGGAAAAATAACCTCAGTATCTGCAGACACACAAGCACATGCTTACTGTGGCCAGACTTTTCTCTTACTTAGTTCTTGTAGTTAAAGCTAGCTGGGATGATGATGTGGTTAATGCTAGATGGGAAGAATTGTTTTATGACAATTGTACCGGAATTTTGTTGGCTCTTGTATTGAGACTTGGGAAAGTCTCAAATCAGAAATCATGCAAGTGAGTTCTTGCTCATGCAGAGGTAGCAAGATTAATCTAGCTGTCATCTTCTGGGAAGCATTAGGAAAATCAGCCAGAGAATCCTGTGCTGTTGTAGTTCCAGTGCCAGTGCAATTTTTCTTGAATGCCCTTTGTAGCAAGAATATTGGCAAAATCTAATCTTGCTAAAAAATTTGAAATTAAACCAGGGAAAATTTCCATCAGCATCCACCTGAGATATCTTTTTTTTTTTTTTTTTTTTTTTTTTAAATGGACGTTCTCCAGTGAAATGTTCCATTTCAGCGTGGAAAGAAATTTCTCATTTTGCTCTATTTACAAGAGCTGAAAGAATGAAGATGTGGGTACCCAGAAGTGATCCTCTGATGTAATTTTAACTCAGTCTACTGGTTAGCTCTATTAAGGATAGCATAGAGTCCTCTCCCTGCACTCAGTGGGTATTTTAAGGAGGAAGATAGGATCATGCAGGCTGATGGAATAGCACTGACTGGAAAGATGTTCTCCATCATTCCAGTCAGTGCTATTCCAGCACCTTGAAGCATTAGCAGAGGTTTTTATTCCCTGTATTGGAGCTTGTAAGCTGTAGGTAGGAAACTGAATTCTTTCACAAGTTATCTCAACACTGATTTACTAGCATTCAAACTAAGAGTATGGAAAGCCTCCTTAAATTAATGAGACTTTTAATAGAGTGTAGGTATACTGTTAATCATCTACTTAACAACCTCAAGGAGTAGAGACCCAAAGAACACATTAAGGTTTGCCTAAAGCTAAAGTATGATTTACATTGTGGAGGATTTGATTTGAAGACCAAAAAACCTTTAAAGTATTTCATAGGGAAATAATGCTTTGGTTTGGTTATCATCTGTGGTCTTTACCTGATTGTGGATTATTTGCAAAGATCCTTCCCTGCTTATTTGATCTGTCTGAGTTGGTTTTTATAGAAATGTCTAGACCACATTAGTTCTATGTTTCAGAAATGCTTTTCACATACATTTAAAATGCGAGATCATTACTGTGTACAACATGTTTTTCAGACAGTAACAATTAATTTCTACAGCCAGATGTGAAACTTGGGGGGAAAAAAAAAGAAGTCATAATGGATGTACATGCAGGAATCCCCTTTCTCCCTTAGCTGTAATTGAACAAATGGCACTGAGATAATTCTGTAATTGTTTGCCTTTTCCATTAAGCCAATATGAAGATTAAAGTACCATCTGGCTTTCTGAAAACTGAAGTTAGAAAACCTCCAGCTTGAAAGAAAAAGTTGGATCCCTGTTGAGTGGACATTTCATATGTAATCTAACTTTGCTCCTCTCCACTCAAAGTTCTAACCACAAATAAGAACTCAGAGCTTTTCCCTCTCTGTACGAGTCAGCACCCTAATAGAAATTTTTCCAAGTACCTTTTCCTGGACAACTCTGATAACCTTGGATCTGTTCTGGTATTTATGCTCCAATTGAGTTTAAAGACAGAACCTGAAAAGGAAATCTGGTTGGATAATTTTATAATAAGAGTTCTTTTTTTTTCTTTTCTTTGTGAAATCATAACTTTTTCAAAAACATTGTTTTCAAAGTTCCCAGCATTACTAAAACTACACTTTTTGCACATTTATAGCAATTTACTATGGCATTTTGACAAATATTTTTATTTAGTATTACTTTTAAGATCTTAAATAGCTTTTGCAACCATTACAGAAAAAAATAATTTTAAGTCATGCTTCACCTGTGTAATCCATTCTTTATTGTATATTTATAAAGTAATTTCAATAAAAAATAAGCTTTTTATATTATCAAGAAATTTCACAGAAAAAAAAAAGAAATTTTCAAGGTCTATGAAACAGAATTGGTTTCAGGAATTTTTTTGTGAATTAAACTAGTTTTTCTTGGAGTTTTTTCTTGTTACCAGTTCATGTAAAAACTTTCTGTTGATAAGAAACAGAGAGTAATTGTTAGGGAAGATGTAATCCAAAAGAATACTCCAGGACTGTTAGTGTTGAAAATACTGTGTCTAGGTTTTTCCCTGCCACTATTACCACTATCAGAATCAGAAACACACTTTCATTTGATTGCTCTTGTATGAAATTTAGCCTATAAACAAACACATGCAGAAATTTCCCCTTTTTTCCATCTACCCACCCCATAAATGTCAAAGCTGCTAAAAAAAGTATCTCCAAGTCTTAGAGTAAAATATTTTCACATATTGATCTGGAGATCTTCCTCTAGTCTGGAATTCCTGCATTAAAAAAAAAAAAAAAAAAAGAAGGCAGTTAAAATAGGAGGTGATAGGGTGGTCCAAATCTCAAGCTTTTTAGAGTCTTTCCCACACCATCCAAAGGGATTGTCCACCTACCAGCTTTGACTGGATTATTCAGACTGGTTAGAAAGCATAACTGGTAGGCAGGCAAGTCTGTTTTAATAAAGTGCCTTTATTTTTGAAATATTTAAAACTCAAAATCCAGTGTACATCCACGGATTTCAGTTTCCTTCTGAGTGAACTCAGTGCCCCTTTGGACCAAGCTGACTTCAATTGGCCTGAGGAGTCTTTGAGGAGCAAACCTTGCTCTTCCTCTTGTGTTGTCTGACCACCAGTGCTGGGTCAAAAGTACTGAGCCTCGTTGAGACAAAGAAGGCAGATAAAACTGTTAAAAATTATCTGCTGTTAGCCTCAGAACCATCAGATAATAATATAACAGTGCACTCCTCATGTGACAAGGCAGATGACACATTTCTGCTTTTAAAAAAATCCTAAAAGGTATTTTTTAGCAGGGCATTTTCAGTAAAGGCCTCCAGATTCAGTCAATGCATGTGACCTTTATCTAGAGAGAACATAAGGCAGAATTTGGGATTTTGTTCTTTAAAGCTGTGAGCCCCTTTGTTGTCCTTGGAGCAGTTTTAAAATTACAATTTAGCAAAGCATGTAGTTATTGGTATGTGCTTCTGTCTTGGCTAGTTGAGTTGTATTTAGAAAAATCTCTAAAATAAAATTCTCAAAGCTGAACTCATTGAGATATTCATCTTTATGCATGAATTTAGGCAAGTCTACCAGTGAGGTTTGGTTTGTATAGTCACTGTTGAGCAACACTGGGAAACAGCCAAGATATCGGCAACAAACACTGATGTGTATAATTTCAAAGCCATTTCAAAAAATGATGTCTGTAACTGTTGTCTCACCTTCACTGACTGTAAAAATGAGAAAAGTAATATTTGCCCAAGGCAAACAGGGTTTTGAATATTAATTTGTATTTGTAAAGCACAATCAGCAAGGTAAGTTGGGACACCATTTGACCATGAATATGCAAATACACATAATCCTGTATTTTCACACCTAGCAAAATGATGCAGACGAGAAATCCTTTCCTTCTGAAATACATGGTTCATTAGGCAAACTCCATAACACAGAACTATCAGCAGCAAGCTGTGTTGAGATTCCACTTGCCATTTTAATTTGATCAGAACAAGAATAGGATTTTAATGTTTTGTGATTTTGTTTTAGATAAAACACTCCACCCAGTCTACATAATAACTTCTCCTGCAGTGTTTTTCAATAAAATCTCTTTTCTGTCTGAAGAAAAATGTGCTCATTTGTTCTTTTCCTTACTGTGTCCCCAGTGCATAGTTTGGGACTGGGATTCCAATGGCAAGCATGACTTCATTGGAGAATTTAGCTCAACTTTCAAGGAAATGAGAGGAGCTATGGAGGGAAGACAGGTAAGTGGAAACCACCTGAGCAATCTCAATATGTAATCTTTGTAGAGCAGTGTGCCCCAGACAATCCTGTCATAAAGCAGATGGCATTGCCTCATCATTTCCCAGCATTTAGTTGTGTTGATCTCCCCCACAGGTCTTACTGTTACCTGGGCACAGTAATCTGAAAATGTAAAAGAGCATTTGTTCCTGTACGTTTATGCCTGAAATGCTTTAAGGTTTTTTCCTAGCTCCTATTCCACAGGCATTTCTTTCTGCTAAGATTTGTTTCCTTTGAGCCCAAGCACATGGGCTCCATGAAGTGCTGTGCTGCAAAGCCCATTCTGGCTCCTCAAAGCATTTCCCTGCTGGCACAAAGGCCTCTGTTGGGTGAGGGTCATTCTCCATCTCTCTCCATTTCTCATATGCTGCATTCATTTGTGCCAGCTTTATCCAGAACCCATCATGATGAAATTAATTGGTTTTCTAAGTATTTCATGATTTACAGCCCTAAGGGAAAAAGAAATTGTTAGCTTATCAATAGTTTCATTTCTTTATGTCAGCCTGATCTTTTCAAATTGCAGTTGATAGTAATTACTTAATATGATAAGCAATTTGGCATATCTAATTCCAGAAATCATAATTTTCTATTATTACTTACTTCTAAAGGTGTTAGTTTTGATAAATTCTCTGAGGAGGAGTTAAAAATGTTGATCCCGCCGATAATTTGTATTCATTGTTCTACTGTTGTTGTGATCTCAACCCCAAACACAAATGCCTAATAAGCTTAATCTGGGCTTTTTATTAAGGTTCTGTTTATAATGTGTTAACAACAATCTAACACAGAGTCAGAAGGTGTTTGATAAGTGGTAAGCAGTCAGTCTGTGCCATGGGTCAAGAAGCATTTATGGCTCTTCTAGATGTTTTCAGCTGAAGTTCTTAGAATACACTAAAGTTTGGCAAATGCTGCTCATGTGTGTAAAATACTGCTGGTATGCATCAGTCATATATTAGTCCATTTTAAATAACTTCTGAACACAACCTGAGTGTAAATGAAACCCTGTTTGCTCTCTCAAATCAAGTCAGAGGATCAAAACTTTTATCAAACAAAATTTCAGTGGAAATAAGGAGGTGAACAAATCCCAGAATGAATAACATTGACAAGGTCAGTGATGTGACAACACTCCAAATTTGTATACAAATACCTGTTCTCAGGTACCTGTGTCTCAGGTACCTGTCTCAGGTACTAAATACCTGTGTAAGAGTGGTAAAAGATGTGTATTTTCAATGTAAGTGTCTTAAAACCACATCATGGTCCTTCCCAGGGGACAGCTTGTTGGCCAAAACAAGAGCCTTGTTGTCCAGAATGCCAGGAATGGCTCTGCAGGATAAAAGATACATTTTTTATTATGATGGAGAAATAGTATGCTTTTTTTCATCCTCAGCTAGCAAAAAGGATGATTACTCTTTCAGAGGCATAAGAAGATAATGCAGCCATTTGTCAGTTCTTGTTCTAGGTTGTCACTGCAGTATCAGAGTGCTGTCCTAAAATGTTCTAATTTTGCCCTGTGGTTTGTATGTCTGAATCTTACTCTTGCTATGGGCCTGCCGCGTGCCAATCTGCAGGTAGTCTTTCACCTGTAACCTTTTACCTGCAGTCTTCCTCCACATGCCCTAGGAATTGTGCCTTTTTTCTTCCCTGTTCCTCTCATTCTGTTGTGGCTGAAAGTAATTCTGTGGGGTTGCACCTGCTTGCAAAGCCCTGCTGTTGCTATAACTAATTCTCATGGGACACAGTTGCCACCAAGGTGGGACTCAGTTTCCTTTCTCCTCTTTTCTAATCCTTGTTTTGTAGCCTATTCTAGAGGAAAACAAGATTGAGTGGATAAGATAGTAAGTATTAGTCATTTAAATGGCTGATAAATAGTGGTCCAAAAATACAAATGCACATGCTAGATGGCTCTTGCCCCTGATGAAGTCAGGGTTTGGTGAGCACTAACAGCACAATAGACAAGAACAAGCAGTAGGAGTTTGAGCAGGT
This sequence comes from Zonotrichia leucophrys gambelii, assembly GCF_028769735.1. NCBI lineage: Eukaryota > Metazoa > Chordata > Aves > Passeriformes > Passerellidae > Zonotrichia > Zonotrichia leucophrys. The sequence goes on along the minus strand of NC_088171.1, from coordinate 44,230,336 downwards.
CCTGGTGGAGATGAGCTACTTACAGAAAACAACTGTGAACCCATGTTGTACAGGAGAGGTCAGTTGTGTGGGAAGCCATGTCACTTGGCTGGAGCCAGAATGCAATTTCCCTTTCACTCTCTCCCTGTCCCTCCCTCATCCTATCTCATTTTTCTCTGTTCTGCAGAAAGAGCAATTGCTGCTAAAAGCAATATATTCCATTGTCTATGGACCCCATAAAAACATCTTAGTGCATAGTTTATGTCAACATCCTTTGTGCAACATTAAGTAGTGTGATTAGCAGTTGTCAGTTCTTTTCTTTAGTTTTAGCCTTCCTTAAGAAAAAGCATGTGCCGTGGAGTGTTTACTTTGAATAAAGAGGTTACAGTGCACCTTGAGAAAATTATAGAGCAGAAAGGTGCTTTGCCTTCAAGTAGATGTGTTGCTAGCTATTTCTGATAAGGAGGGCCACATCAGAGAAATGTAATTACATGTGGGTGGGAAGATGAGTAGGTCAACACAGTTCTTTGTTTCTAGAAGAGACCCTTTCATAACCCCAGACCAGAAAATATTGTTTTCCATTTCAGTCAGAGGAATAAAACTACATTCTCCAGCCCCCAATGTTAACATTCTTTCACATTGCATCACAACAGTGTGTCGAGATGGGAGCCAAAGGCTGGAACTTCATCTCAGATGCTCTGGAAGCCAGAGTAAAGAGTAGGGCTCAGGTCTGAGCCTATTGAGGCATCCCTATTTGAGTTGCTACGGAGATGCAGTGAAGCTTCTTGTTCTGGTTATATTTTCTTTTGTGCAGTAGACTTTACAGCCAGCTACAGTACATTGCTATAGTTCTGTCAAAAGATAATCAAAACACCCTAGTGATTGTCAGCCAGGGTTTTTCACTTTCCCAGGAAACTGGAGAGAATTGGAAGGAACATTCATCATTGATAGGGTATCCAGGAACTGTGATTAAGCTTCAGCTGCAAATCTGTGTGGTTTTGAAGGAGGCTAGAGCAGTGGCACAGATCTCCATCTCTGCCCATCAGCAATGTCTGTGTTGGCTGGAATCAGCAGCACAAGTTGTCACAGATGCATTAAGCAGTGAGAGTGGGAGTACCACAGTTCGTGCTGGTGAGCAGCCTGGACTGTGTGGTGTGAGCTGCTAGTGCTTCTCACCATTTCACCAGCTCACCTTATCTCTGGAGGAGCTGACAATGATGTTGAAGCTGCCTTTTAATTGTACATAGTTCATCCTTCAGAAGGCACAGAGCATTCTGACCCATTCTTCAATCTCCCCCTCTAAAAGTAAAGATATTTTTGTGTTGTAGCCAATCTATCAACTGCTACAGAACTGCTTGAGATGGACAGAATGGATATGTGTCACCTGCTTACTTACAGGAGCTGGTGCTGCTTCTAAGACTGTTCCATCCCTGAGCTGTGTACTGATTATCCCAAGTTTTGAGTGTCAGCCTCAGATGAGCTTATTGACTGGCCTTGGCTGTGAGATTTCTCAGAAATGCATGTGTGAGACCAGGCATCATTTAGACAAATGCTGTGAATCTAGCACTGGTATCTTCTGAGTGGTTGAACCAGTATTATGTGAAGAGAAGAGAAAATTCCTTACTTTAATGAGATCACTTGCTTTGATCAGAAGTGGCATAAGTTGTTTATGAATTTCTTTTCTGAATGTGGTATGTCTTGGGTGAGATTTAAAAATCTTGAATTATGACTCCTTCAGAGTGTTAGGTGCTTCTCCATGACTGAGGGGACTGAATTCTGGGAAAACTTGCTGCTCTTCTGTTTCAAGGGGACTTTTGGATCATGAACAACCTCAGGATAATAACTTTATGTGTTTCTGTTCCATAAAAATTATCTTATGGTCACAGATTGTTATGTTTTGACACCTTGCCTGTTTTCATAGTGGCCACCAATAGAAAATGACACAAGGACATCCTCTTGTTCAAGTGCACATCTGAAGCAGCCCTTGCATGAACAATGGTTTAATGGTGAAATTGGTGGTGCTGAGATAACAGTTGGACTCAATGATCTTAGAAGTCTTTTCCAAAGTGTAATTCTGTGGTTTCTAGATCTCCTCTTAACACTTTCCACCATTCAAACTTTATTATTTACTCTTTCACCATAATCTTGACACAAAAAAACCCCCTCACAGTAAGAATAACTCCATCCTTATCTTTTTAAGTGAAATACTAGTAAGTACTCTGAGTTTATTGTTCTTAAGATTTCTTCCAGGAATACATATGTGTTTTTAATATGTGTGTACAGTGGCAGTTTCTAAGGTGTTCTAATATTAATCTATCAAGCATATTTAAACAGGACAAGAAGAAGCTTGAGATTACATAAATGTAAATGCTATTAAAGCTTACTATAGTTGAAAGAAGGAATCCTCTGCTAATGAGAAAAAAATCACTTTTTTGGGGTTTTTTTAATCAAGGCAATAAAGCCAGAGGGATTTGAGAGGAAAAAAAGTCAGAGAAATCACCTGGATCCCCATGCAGCACAGGAGTTACATAAGGGAAAAATCTGTTCCTGTATTACATAAAAAATGGACACGTGTGCATTTGCACACACACAAAAGGAAAGAGGAGGAAGAGACCCTGCTGAACTTCTCATCTCCACTGACATTCCCACAGGTTCAGGGTGTTATTTGGGAGGGCTTTTCCATCTGCTAGCTCTTCAGATGACTCTGCACAGTGAGACCTTTAAGCTCTTGGTAATGGGCCAAGGTGTTATTGACACCTATGGACAATTCCAGTTTTATCAGGAGACAGCCCTGTTCTCCCAGGACTGTCTGCAGCATCAGCAGCTGCTCCTGGCCCCAGACAGGGCAGCAGAGGGTGCAGCCACACCAGGCACCTGCGAAATCCCTGTCAGGAGGAACCATTGGTACAGCCTCAGAAGCACAGGGGATGCTGGGGAAACAAGAAATGCTTTAATTTCCACTTCATTCCCCGGGGGCAATTTTCAAAGGAAACCTCTGATTGGAATTAAAGGCAGCTCTTCTCTCTTGGTGGATGTGTTTCTGAACAGAAAGAGGAAAAAACCACAAAACCATCCTGTGCTCTTGCCTAGAGGGATGGCAGGAAAACAGCAGCCTTCCATGTGGGAGGAGACTCAGTTCACACAAAAGTGGTTTGTTTTTCTTTAGGCATCAGAAAGAGCCAGTGCAGGATATAATGCTGCCTGCTATTGATTGGGGGTTTTGCCCCATCCATTTGACTGCAGTGCCTCCTTTGTCATTCACAAACTGTGCAATTCATTGCAGCAGCTGAACAGGAAGGAAGAAAAGAGAAACTGAAGTGCAGGGGAGGCAAGAGAACATTTTACTGCTAACACGAGCTATGCCGCAAGCGTACAACAAGCAATGAAAGCTCTCTAGCCCTTTCCTCACAGGCCTACCCAATGTCCTGCTGTGCTAGCACTGTCCCAGAGAAAGCATCTGCTGTCATTTGTCTGGCCTTGGGGAATATGAAACTCTCCTGACACCTTCAGTCCTTTCTCTGAATAGCTTGTGCCACATACTGTCCAAATTTTGCTTCTGCAATGGTTGCCTTCATTTAGCCAGCCCCACTTCCCTTTGCTGGTGTGTGGCATAAGTGGCTGCATTGTTTGCTTTTCTCTCTCTTCTGTAGGTTTTGTAAGAGAAGGAGTAAGGGTGTTTGGAAAGACAGTATCTTTCAGAGAGGGATCTGTGTCTCCTCATCACAGGCACAAGAGGATTGGGGACCTTCCAAGTGTCAGCATTAGTTCACTGACTCTCGGTAAAGAGCAGCTGAATGGAGTTTGTTCCGAAATTCTCCACACAGTGGTTTAAATTTAAGTGTATAAAAGAAACACCAGCATGGTATAGTCTTGGGAGTCCATTACCAACATTTGCAACATTACTTAAATTAACAGTAGATAGTTTAAAACCAGGGTACTTTGTTTCAGATTCTCTGTGTTGTTTGATAGGGAAAGAGCTCGCACAGCCCAGAGCTGTCAGGCATTTGGAGGAAATGCTAAGTGACTTTCAGAATGACGAATCCAAACTTCACAATGTTTACCATTAGTGTCAGATTGCAGACTATTGCATTAGTTCCCTCTCCACTGAAAAGTTAATTTAAGAGCAAAAATGGATCGATAAAAAACAATGTCAGATACCAAATCAATACTGGGAATGTAGGAGCAGACTGGAAATTGAGGTTGGCTTCAATAGTGCAAGCAAAATATTTGAGAATTGTTTCTCATTATTACTTACCTGCTTAGAGCTGTATTCTGAACTCTGTTCTCATTATAAAAGCTGGATAAACAGTAAGACCTGTATAGGGAATTTCTTTCAAATGATGCTTGTTACATCTTTAGCTTCAACTGTGGGAGTTGCCAAGGATCCAGAACTGGATCTTGGTGGGTAAGTGAAGATTGAGCTTTGTGTAAAACAGTCTTACTGGCTTTTTTAAGCCTCTGAACTGGGAAATGTCTTCTCTCTCCTCTCTTCTTCCCTTCCCTTCGTTATACTATCATCAATAGATTTAATAAGTGCAAAATTTTTCTTTCTTTTTGTTTTCCTGCTTTCTGTAAATTTTCTAGTCTGTTCTATCCTTTGCTGTATTATCCATATAAACCAATAATGTTAGTGACTTGAACATAGAATATTTTAATGAGCTTTAGTGGTTACTGAGATTGCTATCCATACATCTCAAAATGCTTTGCAAAATAGGTGAACATTCATAATTGCATTTTACAGCTAGCAAAAGGAACTTGAGATATTCTTTTGTCTCTTGAAGTTATGTTCTATACCACTATGGTCCTTATTTGTTATAAACTTCTTCCATAAAAATACCATGGAAATTTCTTTTTTTCAGGCTTAAATAATCCTTTTCCTAAGAAGAGAAATTATATGCATAGTATATGGCTTCATATAGGTCAGGCCTTGTTTAAATATGCACATTGAAAAAATATTCATGTTGGAGGATGCCAGAATTAAGGATGTTCACCTTGGATGTTCAGGGGAAAGCTAATGCACCTCTCCAGTGTACTTTAGTGTCAAAGGGAGGAATGCAAATCCTGTCTCCTATTTTTTTTCAATTTGATATATTACAGTTTATCTATGAAATACAGATGGCATGATTTCTCTGTAGAAATGCTTTGAGTAAGTGTGCAGACAGCTGTGTGTTAAACCATTTTGCCTGACAGCAACCTATCAAGATTAGGCAGTGCTTTTGCCTTGCTTTCAGACCCAAATATGAGCTTATTGCACTCCAGTGTTGTATTACAGAGCACTCTCTTTGCTGGGATAGAAGGGATTTTATTTCTTGAGCCTCACTGCTTCTCTTGAGCAGAGAAAAAATGTTTACAGAGGATTTCCCCTGAACACAAGGGTCAGTATCTGCCCTCCTTCTCAGTTGGAAAATCTGTTTCACAAGACAAATAACTGAGCTGTAGGCTAGCTGGGAGAGCAAGCAGATGTGCTTCCTGCAGTTGGAACAGTTTTTTTGTCTTTTCCTATTCTTCACTCTGTCGCCTGTCTCCATTTCAGAGTGATGAAGATACCTCTCCTCCCCTGTGCAGAAATGGTCTCATATTGCTCCAAAGCCATATGTTTTGCCTTCCCTTTTTTTGATGTTTGACAAAATCTCTAAGTCTGGAATACTTCAGAGACATCCAAATAATTGCTGTTAGACAATGGTTTGAAGCTTGATGAAATTTCTGGGGCTGAACACAAAGTAAAAATAGTTTTTCATGCTCCAACACTTTGCTAAAATATATCACATATGTACCTCACTGTAGACAAAGTATTGTAACACTTAGGCAGGTTTTCATTGTAGGCAAAACACTGTAACACTTAAGACATGTTTAATTTCAAAATGTCATAATAGAGATTTTTAGATAATAGATCGTTCTGCTTCCTTTTGGAATTGTATTTCTTTCTGTTACCCAGTCTGACGTCTTGTCTCCATGCTTGAGAAGAGCTCCCTGAAGGGAAATAGTCATGTTATCATTAACCACAGTAAGAGCATAATAGAGATAAAAATCTGTATGTACAAATGCCAATAGACACTTGCATGTACAAATGTACATTTTACTCCTGCAGTAAAAGGCATGAATAATACTGTAAACATTAGAGATGAGGGTCTGAGAACTTGGCCTTATCATTCTGCCTGAAGGAGAGTGATGCCAGAGGAAGGCATCTCAAGTGGAAATTATTAAGAACCTGGGACATGTTATAAGAATAAGGAGATGTATTTCAGTTACAAGGTAAGACACTTGTGCTGTAAAATTGATTATTTGTAAATAAAACTATGAAAAAAATCAAAAAGGTATTTTAATATATTCTTAGGGATAAAATTCAAATATATCATTACTTAGCTGCATCTTTGTGAACATTTTACTGATTTTCTTAATTTTTTATTTTGCTATGAGACTTAAAGGAGAAAGTGAGATGACTGCTGACCAGAATTTTTATAATCATGAGTTTAATACAAAAGTCAGTGTGACAACAGTTTTGTAGTTAATACAATGCATCAGGTTACTGTCTCCAGTTTTCATTTGTATTAAGTTCCTTCTTTTTTTGTTGTCTCAAAAGATCCTCAATCTTGCTTATGTAACATCTCAAACTACAAGACTGACAGATGACAACAAAGTAATCTGGATGTCTCCCTCAGTGCCATGTCCACATGTATATGTTCAAAGACTGATGTTTGCCCTGGGCCTTTTTCTATTAACTATTCTCGGCATAGTTACCAGTTTTCTTTTTTTTTCCTCTCTGTGCACTGTCATCTGTAATGATTTAGTCAACTGTGGAAATTGGGCAGTGCAATTTTTGTTAATTATTCAATCTGTACATACAATTTTTTTCCTGCAGAGAATGATTGCTATTTTTTTCACAGGTACAATGGGAATGCATTAACCCCAAGTACAAAGCAAAGAAGAAGAACTACAAGAACTCAGGCATTGTCATCCTTAACCAGTGCAAGGTAAATATATGTTTTGCTCTTTGACTGTTTCTTTACTAAACTCTCAGTGATACATTTTAATGGTGCTTGGAACAAAGTGGAACTGCCTGTAGAATAGCAAAGGAAACTATTCCCTACAAAAAGTAAAGACAAGGACTTGAATCTCAGAAGCAAATTGACTGTCCTCAACTCTCATTTCATTTCTCTCGCCCTATCCCTGCTCTTGTACAATGAAAAAGACAATACTAAACTCTAACACCTAAATACTCTCCAACTTTTTGTGTATCCCTTGTAATGCTTCCATTATATCCACAACATTGCTCTTGTTTCTCCTAAACAAACAGCAAAATTTTCTCTGACTTCCCACTGAGATGATGGTTCTACTTTTTTGTTTTCCTTTCTGTAGGTTTAGATGGTTTTTTTCTGTTTATAGTTTTGTTTCTGTCTCAAACTGTATTTAATGATTCTCCCTTTACCTTATTTTCAGTTGGTCCCTCTCCTCCTTCAAATTTTTTTTCAGGCAGTTCTCTTATGTTTTATGAGTACACAGCTAAGTTGAATGTCTTGTTTTCTTGTCTGCAGATACACAAGATGCATTCTTTCTTAGATTATATCATGGGAGGCTGCCAAATACAGTTTACAGTAAGTGTCTTGCTTCTCTAACTTGTTTTGAAGAAAAGGAATCCCCTTAGATACCAATTCATTACTTTCAGAGAAATGATTCTTACATGCCATTCCTTGGTAAATTATTGAGTTCTTCTTGCAAAATGTATTAAGGGCCAATCTTCCTTTCCAGAATGAGTCCTCTGTTAAAGCAAGTTGTTTCCTCTGAAACTGTGCCATACTGAAAGTCACACACAGAGAGATCCAGCCAGGGACTTTTCTCTGTCAGCCTGGGGTAAATGCTGGTGTTTCATATCTCAGCCATAGCTACCAAGTAAGATGGCACTACAGGGGGACACAGCTCTAATTTAGAATGTACTCAGAAGCTATTCACTTCAAGGAACAGGGTGTGAAAGGATTTGCAGGGCTCTTCATAAATAGAAATACAGTTTCTTGTATTTCCAGTTAATAAATTTAGAAACATGAAATGATATGTGGGCTTGATCTTTTTTTGTATCATGTATCTAAAAATTAATATACTTAATATAACATAATATGAATTAACTAGAATGCAATAACGAATATATCAGTTTTCCCCATAGTATAGGAATATGGATTGTGGCTCAATTCCAATTTGGTTTATGTGATTTCTATTTTATGCCAGCTAAAGAGCTAAAATCTTATGCACAGAGGTAATATTCTTCTTCTGGAGATCTTTTCTTTTCCTGTAGCATCCTGCCCTATTTCTGCTCCCACATATAAAGTAGCAGACACTGGATGCTACTGGCTGTTCCATTACACATTTTCCAGACAAGCCTCCGTTTTCCAAAAAGATTTGACAAAAAAGAAACATTTTTTTAATTGTACCAGAAAGTTCTAGCAGCAGCTATAGACAGTAGTGGATTATCTTCTTGTGTACAGATCAGACTTTTGAAGTGTTAAACAAGGACTTAGCCCATACTCATCACAAACTCATTTGATAGACCCAGAACTGAGGACTCTGTTTTGGTTTGAAGAAAATACCTTCTGCAGTGGACAAAGATCTTTATAATTGTATTCTCTCATGTAAAGCATACTGTGTAATTACTTCTCTACCTCACCTGGCTACTTCTTCTTTTATCCCCACGTACCAGCAATGCACATTTCTACTTGAAGTCTGAAACTTCCCAGTCACTGGAAGCCCCTTTAGTTTATCTTTTCTGACATTTCCTCCCTAGAATATGACTGGAAAAACTCGATTAGCAAATGTATTCAAGGTCATGATCAGAAAGACATTAATGCCTTCATGTTATATTTGAAAGCCTTTTCTAATAAGGGTGTGTGGTTAGGCACATGCAAAGACCAGTTATTATGCATTTCCCACAACTCCAGCTCAAGAACAGGAGCACTGCCACCATTAGAAAGTGTCTAGGGATTTACATATTAAATTACAGCTTTTCAAACTCTGATTCTTCATAACTGTTTTCCAATGGTAGAGCAAGTTCTTCCTGCAAGGAAGGGTTATGGCAATTTGCTTGCCTTTTATTTACTTGTCATGTGTTTTCTATTAGTAGGCTGCAAAACACAAGTTTGAAAGTGATAAGGCAAATGAGTTAAAGTGGATAGTGGCTTCTACTGTGTTTTACTGTATTTCATTTTACTAAAATGAAACAAACAATTGGTTACAGAAAGTTTAAGTAAGCTCATCTTCAAGGATGGGCAGTGAGGACATAAAGGAAATAGAACAGTATTATACTGTCAGCCACAGAGATCCCTGAATTACTGTTGCCCTTAATGGTAAATCCACAGTATTGTGTAAGTGCATCCCTATCAATTTTCAACCTGCAGGGACCCAGGGTAAGCCACTGAGACATCTCTGTACCTATGGCTGCCTGCATGCATAACCCAGTGGTTCTACCTCAACATCCTCTCAAACTGCCTCTCCACATATTTTCCTCCACTCTTCTTCCAGCAGTCCTCAGCACAGACTGGTTGTGAGATGTGTTGTTGTTTTCCAAAATGAATTCTTCAGTGGTCACTGAAACAAAATGCTGCAGCCTGCTGGGGAGATATTCCATTCTCCTTTGCTTTCTGCATACATCATATAATCTCCTCTTCACCTAATCTGATTAATTCAGACCACTGAAACTGAGGAGGCCTATTGCCTGGACTTTCCCAAATTTCCATTTTTTCTAACTGTAGTGGATTTGGGATTGCTTGAAACTCTCCTGATACGTGTATTGTTGTTGTTGCTGTCCTAATACTAATGGTGTTTCTGTTGAGCTCGTGCTGTGTACAGGCAGTATGAGACAACTGTGATTTGAAAGGGCACTTGCTGAGGGAGGGAAACTGGGATGCTAGGCACACATTTGGTAACAAAAAGCTGTAGTGTGATGTACCTGATAATTTCAGGCACTAATGGAAGCCTTGGTAACATCATGCTGTGCATTCCTGGGATACTTTGTAGCTTGATTGTAGAAACATGGTTTGTAGTTAGAAAGAATGTCTCTGTAAAATGAAAGCAAACTTTCCCTTCACTTTACAACCAGTTATTAAGAAGCTTTCATCTGTAGAGATCAATAGTGCTGATTCCAGCCCTCTATTTTTAAGCCCAGCTTATTGCCAAACACTGTATCTCTTATCAGACAGTGTTCCCTGCTGCAGAAGAAATGTTCAGAGGTTGGCAGTGCAAATGGGTCTGTAGTCAGAAGACATTTTCATCACTTCAGGAAATACAGCAGAAAGCATGTGTAACACGCAGAAAGGAACTGTAATAGAAAGATATATTGGACAGATACTCTCTCAGGCAGGTCACGGTGTTGGGCAGCCTGATTTGTTGCTGACAGATCTAGCAGGAGGTCCCAGCTATGTAGGATGTTTTGAGTGTTTTAAAAATCACCCTTTTACAGGTCTGAGGATAAAAAAAGAAGCTGGTACTGAGTGTAGTTATTGCTCTGTTATGCTCTTATTTAGCTGAGAGAAGATGACTGCCACACTTGAACTGATACATTTAAAGATAAACTGATAAAATCTAATGCATGCATGATAAGAAAGATTCCTACTTTACTGCTCAAAAGATATTAACATAACTTTTGTCATATATTAACTTATTTTTACAAATCCTTATCCAATATATTTGCACAAGACCTTGGTCCTGTTGGGTAATGCTAAAGGAGCAGAGCTCTGCATTGTTATTTTGGAATCGTGGCAATTTACAGCGGTCATCTTTCTTATACATCCTCCTTGTGGGAGTCAAACAGAGATTTGGATCAAATTCAAGAAGCATGCTGCATCCAAGTACAAATATTCATAAATTCTTCACCATAGGAAATTAGGATATTTTTTTACTTATCATCAGACCTCTACTGCAAGGACCATTTCCAAAAGGAAGCTTGTTCCAGGAAGTTTTTTTTTGCTTTCCCAAACACTAGCCACACGCTTTTTTCCAAGCTTATGAATCCTTATTCCTGCTCCATATTCTTGATTTCATTTCCAAAGCAGTTAGCTTGGAAGGAAGACTTGTCCAGATCTGTTTGAGGTGTCACTAAAGTCTTGTTAATGGGTTTTAGTGTTTTGGGATTGTCAGTAAAAACACCTACTTTAGACAATTTTACAGGAATCCTCTTTGTTTCCCTATTATACAGTGGCATTTTTGTGCTTTCTGTAATCAAATTAAGGTTGAATTATTATCAGAGAAAATATACTTATTTTTAAGAAAATATGCATACCTTGAATAAGATTTTTTACAGAAAAAAATCTCCCAAACTAAGCTAGTTCATACAAGCATCCATGGATTTCTCTTGGGTTTCAAAAACCACTAGTGTTGTTTTCTTCCTCAGTTAAATATGTGTAGAGTTCCTCAGTTACATGCCCTCAAAAGTGAAGTCATGAGAGGCTCTCCATTGATTTATTCAATTTAAGTCCAGATACCATTTTTGGAAGAAGACCTATGTGGAAAACAAACTCAGTGCTTCAGTTCCTGAGCAGTGAGTAGGAAGCAGAGGTGAAAGATTACTCTTACTTGCAAGCCAAAAAGCTCTTCTCTCTCCTGACTGGATGTGGTGAGGTGCCAGGGTTCATGGCTGATCAAGGCAAAGAAGGGATTTCCAAGCCTACTAGAGGTTAGTTTATTCAGCTAAAAGATAGAGGTGAAAAATCAGAACCAGTGGAGGAAAGCTGTGTTGGGTTGACCTAGTATATTTCCCTTTAAATTTTTAGCAACAAAAATAAGTTTCAGAAGGGCTGTGTATTTTTTTAAGGAAGCATGAAAATGTCATGTTTCATTTTCATTTTGAAGCTGCATAAAGTAGTGTTCCCTGTGCCAAGCAGAGGCTGCAGCTGGGGAAGCTGAACATTTGCAAAAGCAAGCTGTGCCTTCAGAGTTCTTTTTGCAGCCTTTAGCAAGACCCTTTCTTACCTTTACAGCTACACTGTAAAACTGAAATCTGAACTTGCTGCATTTGTCTATTGAATATTCAGGTGTAATGGGTTTTTTAGAGAAATAGGTTATTGGACACATGAACATTTTATAAATGGCTTTGTTCCCTCTGTAAAACCCTTGGGACTCTCGTTGTTCCTCTTATGGATTCCTATAAAGCAGCATCACAAATTCAGCAGAGGCCTTTCTGATCCGTAACAAAGGAAGATGCAGGCCAGAGCCTACCTTCAGTGAGACATATAAAGAGCATTTTAAAAGGGAGAAATTAATTTTAAGATGATTCATTAATACTTGCTTTCGCATTGACTACTGCCCACAATCTTCTCTAAGGTTTTTCAAAAACAACGACAAAAAATCTTTGCAGGATTCAAGCTTTACTTTTTTACCCTGCAGCTCATGTTTAAGCTTGCTATCAACTGTGAAATTGGGAGGGTTAATTTTTAATGTTTAGATGATTTGAAGAGAAAAAAATACCAGACAAGCAATATCTACTACTACAGCCACAGTAACGATTAAAAAAACTAAGAAATATCCTTAATTGGAATTCTAATTTATGGTTTTAGTAGTACTTGTAGCTCTCTATGGACATTTTTGCTGCAAAGCTTTTATGTCCTGAATGTCACCTGAGCTGGAATAATTTAATTAAGTATGAGAACTTAGAGATAGTTAATTTGATTCATTTGTATTAGAACATAATTTTCCCCATAGAATAGCAATGCAGGTAATTTTTTACCTAATTATGCCATTTTCATTTTATTATCTCTTATTTTATAAACTGTCATTTGCTTCTACATATATTTACATGTACAATCCTAATTCCAGTTTGATTAAGTGCACTGTAAAATGACCTTTGCTGTGAGGCCGCTGTCTCTTTGCTGCAGCAGAATATTTCTGGTGAAGATATATAGTTGCTGTAGGGGTGTTTGTGGTCAGAAGAGCTCTGCAGCACATTGACTTCTCTTCTTTTCCAGGTAGCTATAGATTTCACTGCATCCAACGGCGACCCCAGGAACAGCTGCTCGCTGCACTACATCCACCCCTATCAGCCCAACGAGTACCTGAAAGCTTTGGTGGCTGTTGGGGAGATTTGCCAAGACTATGACAGGTAAATAACCACGTTTGGTTGCAGAGTTGTCTTTAGAAAGTGGTTTCACAGTGTGAAATTAATGACTGCCTGTGGCTGGCTGCAGAGACTCCATGTTTAGGCACTTATGAAGAATGACAGAAAGATTAGTCTACCTTAACCTGCTTTTGAGAGTGACACTGGGTTTAGATTAGTTTCATTATAAAGAAAAGTCACAGTTCTTGGCTGTTTGGCTGATTTGTGTGTTAAGTTTCAGGGTTGTATTCACACGTTAAAATTACATGTTAGGGTGGATTGTTCATGTGCTCAAGAGTAGCAGCTTGGAGCCAGTTTTGCAAATGCTGGCAGCATCCTTTCTGATACAGTTGAGAGTCTGTGCCCTATTCTACTGAAAAGTGTTCCTGAGACATTGACTTTGAAATTGGATTTGTAGTTGCCCAAACTGCTTATTGATTAGGTCTGTTTTTAGAAGTAAACCCATGGTCTTTTTCAGTGTTCTCCTGGCCTGTTGAACATTGCACCCTCTTCTAAAATAAATGTTGAAAGGTACTGTGTGTGTACACAATATGCCTTTAAATAAACAAACAAATGCAAATAATTGCACCAAATATGCTTTGATTACGTTATGTACTTCTGTTGCTTTCAAATAGACTGCCTGCTTCTATCAAATTAATTGCCCATTATTAATTTAATTACCAAGTGCATTTCCTTTAAATGTTCTTTCTCTGGTGGTGAGACACCGTATCTTACACAGCTGCTCTTTCTAATATTTGCACATATGACAGATATACACCCACCACTTTGCCATATGTAAATACCAGATCTCAAGAAAACAATGCTGTTTCCATTCAAATTTGAGTTAAACTTTCTATATAAATTGTGGAGTGACTTCAGACTATGGTTTGCAGGTTACTTCTTGCATGTACCAACTAGCCTGCTCAGAGGCACTTCCATTTGCATGGTAATGAAATGTCTTCTCAAAAATGACAAAAATACTGTTCTCTTATGAGTTCTGTAAGAATTTGATGGTCAGATTTAGTCAATGAGTTTGAGAAAATTAATATTTTATTGCAAGTGAGCTGAGAATTCCCCAGTGATTATGCAGTAATTTAATAATTACTAGCAATAATTCAGAACATTAATAAACTTCAAAAAATAGGGAAAGGAGTAAAATGGGCTGATTTATGCACATAGAATTTTTGATTTTATTACTTAAATTGTGGGTTTTTTATAAAATTAAATAGTTAAATGGCACAGTCCCTTCTATGCAGAAATATTAACTCCAAATCAGGATTTTTCTCTCAATGAGTATATTCCAATCAGTACCAAAAAACCAGCCAGTTATTTTTTAAATGAAATCATCAGCATCATTCTGTTCTATTGTACTGCAGAAAATGCCTTTTGATGCTAATCAGCACAACTGAGGGTCTGTGAGCTGTGATCTAGGGCTGAACAAAAGCCAATTGTTTCTCATGAAGATGTCACCTTTTGGGCATGAGTTTGACCAGTACATGTTCTCAAGCTGTGGCACTATGAATTTATTCCCATGGACAAGTTGATTCAACATGGTCAGTCCTTTCTGATCCAAATGTCAAGTGAGGACTTTTTCTTTATACTTGCACATTTTGAATCCAGTAACTTGGAAAGGAGAATTTAAAATTTCTCAAAAGAATGAAAGAAATTAGGAGGAGCAAGTGTTCACACAAAATGATCTACAGGTTCTGTATAGACCTTTTTTGTGTTGAGTTGCAGCCTTTGTATATCTGGGCAAATATAATCTACAAGGAAATTTTCTGTATATACAGTTAAAAAAATACAAATCCTTAAAATCTGAAATGTGGCACTGATCCATAATTGTTCCAGTGAGTCCAGTTGGGCTTCAGATAATAGAGCAAGACATCTGTTTCCATATTAAGACAAGCCAGAGGTAAAAAGAAACAGACTTGCTAAACCTAAGGGCTGTTTTGAGCCAGAGTGTCATCATTTGCTTGGGGGTATGTATTTAAATAAGATTAGAATATGATATCACACAATAGTAGTGCTCTTACGTGAAGTTTTATAGTTCGTACCCATCAGTTTTCTCAAATAGGCAGAACTGGCTGATTTCAATCCAAACCATGAAAACTAGAGTGATTTTACCTTCGTCTTGGGATTAATGTATTTGCATCGAATGTAGATGAGTAAAGTAAAATCTGTTGTTTGCAATGCTTTTTGCATTCCAATAGCAGAGCTGTAGAATTCTAAGTACTTTTGCTACTTATATAAGCAGACTGGTTTTTTTAATTGTAAAAAAAAAATATAGTTGTTAATTAAAATACTTCCTTCATTAGAAACATTCAAATTTATTTGTATGTTGGGAGGAATTGGATTAGCAGTAATACATAGAGTGACTACATTCAAAATGCAAATTTTTCTTTTATAAACTCTAGCTAATTCGATCTATCAAGCCAAATCTTCTCATAATATAGGTTTCTGTACAAATTAGCCTAGCATAATGCGCCTGTAAGCAGTTAATGCTCCAAATGAAGTGTTGCCTCACATCTCTAGGTACAGTAGAATGAACCCTGCTCATCCAAGAGCACTTTTATCCAGGTTCAGATATTCCTGAAGCAGTTAAATGAGTAGCCTTGTTTTGTATAGTTGAGCGTGAAAGAATAAGATTCATTCTTTTATCAGCAATATTCAGAGAATGAGAGAGACACTGATTATTGTCCTGATTGTAGAATTGCTGCAGTCCTGTAGGAATAGGCCAATCTGATAATGATAAGGGAAATGGAAGAGCTGTTCACATGCACAAAATATTTAATACTTTATCTATATGGTAGCATTGTTTTGGGCTATAACCACTTTTTTCATAAGAGTGAAGATGAGTGTGCAGGTGATATAACCAGTGGCTAAGCAACAGCAGCAGTGGATCATAAAGGAAGGAGAAATATTCATTAGTTTTAAGGAATTAGATTCTAAAATGCAGTGACAAACACTGGAAAGGGGAAAACACATTAAAAACTTGAAAATAAGAAGACAGCTTCATGGAGAAGAATTTATTTTAAGATAGATGACTCATGAATGTTTAAAAACAACCTCATGGAGTAATAAGTGAGAAATGCATATTTCTGTGTAAATATTTTCAGAAGCTTTCTTTTATATTAAAAGTTACATCACTGGTATGATTTTACCTTGAAATTGTGCAAGTCCAGTCCACCTTTTTTAGCATAGAGAAACTGGGAAAAACAATGAAAAATCATTGGGCACTGAGTGCTTAATATCAAAATACCTGCTTCTGTATAATTTCTTGTTTATTGTTTTACCTCAGTAATTTCTGTATTGAGTTCTCTGTATCAGAAGTCAAATAAAATGGTTTCTTGTGACCAGCAATACGAGCCTAGCCAGGATCCTGAAAAATCAGTTGATAACTACTATATATATGTATATTCCCTCTACATGTTTTGCACAATGAGTTAGCAAGTTTACTTAAGGCAGATGGGATTAAACCTAACTCCCTGTGCTGGCTTAGGGCTTTAACCTTCAGCAACTCTGGTTGAACAATGGTTTTGGCCACCCATTAGTTTTGGAGCCTGGTGGAGACCCCTTCAAGAGAATGCTGCTTTCAAAGGGTGGGTGCCAGGTGTCTTTGCTGGTTGAACACCCAGATATGAGGAAAGGCAAACTAATCCAACAATTGAAATAAAGGATATGTGACTAAAATCTTATTAAAGCCATGAAGCTCTCTTAAATACTATAATAATTTTGAATGTGTCTTGTTCTGCATGGCAGCTTTTGCCCAAAGCTTTTCAATTTGTATGATAAAACTGCATCCTGCTTGGCATGGAACAACAACACCTATTTGGAAGCCAGAGGAAAAAACCTGGGGAATCAGGGAACATTTGCTTTCCCCTTTTGTCCCAGCAAAATGTCCTGGGACATGTCCTGACTTGTAGTCAGGACCTGAACTACCTCTTTTTATATAAAACTAGAGGTCTACTCGTGTATATTAATATATAGGTATGCATATAACAGAGAGCTATTAAATGTGTATGTACAACATTTAGTGTTAATACAGAGCCATTCAGTAAAAAAAAATTATTTTTTTGTGCTGTTTACATCTTCCCTCTGTGCAGAGCAAATCCATAAGCCACAATAACAACAGTGCTCACAGTTTATTAAAATGGCTGGTGCTTTGATCTTAATGATTTGTTTTACCAGTGCTGGAATACAAGCAAGTAGCCATGAGTGTAGCTCATCCTTCATTCTGCAGTGATTGCTGTTTCTATCAAAGGAAAAATGGGCTGGAATGGGACTGTAAATAGCTTGTTTGCAAGGATAAATGTTTTCCTTGTACACAATGCTAAAGGCTGAAATACTTCCTAAATGATCTTACATTATTGCAGGTTTAAATGATGTTATTGTGGGTGAAGCCTATGGCAGGTCTTGCAAATCTGCTCCTCACTTTGAAATCTGATTTCTGCAGTTAGTATTTTTTCTTTTGCTTGTGCTTATTAAGAATCTCATTAAATTACATTAAATATTTATCTTTGCATTAAAACTTCTGTTCTGAATCAGCAAGACACTAGAGCTTATTATCTAATCCCATTGAATTCAGTCTGACTCAAGCTAATCCTGAGGTATTATGCAAAGTATAGACGGCACTAAAATGGAATTAAGAGTTTTACTGATTCTGAACTTTATTATTGTTTGCCCCACACACAAATGTCCATTGCCTCCCATTTACCTGGCTGATTTTTTTTATTTTTTTCCTACACCTAGTTTTTTGTTTGTGGATTCTTCATTGGATTAATAAAAAACATTCACAAACAAGTAGGAGAATCAGTTTTTGTGTGATAATCAATATTCATTCATTGAAAAGACAAAATTAGATGTAGTTTATCAAATGCTTTTACTGCATTATCAAATGCAAAAGCATTTACTGCATTGGATATTTGTGGAACTTCCTGTTCTTGATGGGCCATCACCATTCTTATCTAGGCACTCAATGCATGATTCCATGTATTTAAGCACACAGTTTTGTAAAGTCTTGTCAAATTAATCTCTTTTTTTTATCCAAAACCTATTTCAAAATAGTCTTTATTCTTAATTATTTTAAATCTCTCTGTTAATTCATTCACTCTTAAACATACTGCAGATTTTTCTTCAGCTTCAAGATTCATTGAAACACATGGAAGATAAACTCTGTTTCCTGACACTGATGTTTTCTTTTCATTAGGCAAATAGTCTCCTTAACTCTAAATCCTCAAGTAACTCCTTGAAAGTGACATTCACACTGAGATAGTGTGTTAACAAATAAACTGCGTGTGTAAAACATACTTGACCAGCAACCTCCCCAAAGGCCACTAATGAACAAAGAGTACATTATTCCTGCAAAGGGCAGGATCTATTAATGTGTAGAGCTCTACAAAATACTTAGGAATGAAAATTTAGAAACCAGACCACATTCCACAAAAAACATGAAATTCCTGGCGTCAGTCTGAGTTGCATCATTACCTTCTGCAAACAATTAATTGCAGTAGTTGCTGATTAAATGCAAAAATTGCTCTTTATGGTTTCTTTTTCATATTTTAGGCCTGAGCAAGTATGTTCACTATGACTGAAAACTGTTTATAAGCCCCTCCTGCTCTGTAAACTGCACTTCATATTTTAGAAGGAAAATAATGAAAGGAGAAAATAAAAGGACCAGGGTTTCCAGCCCAATATGATGCTTATGTAGATCTAAGAAGTGAAGAAAATACAAGCCCGAGTAGTTTCAACTGTCCCAGAAATATTTTTCCTGAGGTACCAGCAGAGGGCAGTTAGGGAAGAGAAAGAGAATGAGGGATTTGTAACACAGTACATGTTATGGAAATCATATATAAATCAGTGCAATTAGTCCCAAATACAAATATCAATCCTTACTTAAATACTGTGGTTTCAATTAAGACTTTAAGTGGAGAGAGATCCCAGAATTTACACCTTTCTTTAGTAATCAGAAGCTTGCCCCCAGGAATCACTTAACAGGTCACTTCATCCTGAAGCTCTGTCTGGGTTTGTGGATGAAGACTCAGAAAGCTACCTTGACTGGAAGGATCTGTCTCTAGGTAATTTTGCCAGACACCAAGAGAAAAACAGCAACTTGCTTTGATTGTGATAGTAGTACAATTGTAGTTCATTAAAACCGAGGCAAAAGAATGATGCCTAGAATTACTGGCGCTATATCTGACATTAAATATTTCATGAAGTTCCTACATAGAGCTGTAGATGTTAAAATTTTATCTACTCATGCAGATCAATAAATAAAAATATGCTTAATTATTAAGCATCTCTCTTTATCACTTTAATTAGAGAAACAACCTTTCTCGAGGCTGTTTAGCAAAAAACCTGATTAGCATATCTAAACAAGTTTAAAAATCTTCAGAGGAAAAGACATGAATCTTTTTATTTATTGCTTTAATAGGACCAAATTTGCATAGACATACAGCAAAAGAAGAATTGAGAAACAGTAACCTATACAGACAAACTTGTAGCTTATGTTTGTCAACAAGCTCAGGTGTGGGTAAACATATTCTGAAGTGTTTGGATTACCCAGGTCTAGAACTGCACTGGCAAAAAGGAACCACTGATAGATTCCATTCTCAAGCTGCAGTGAAAATCCTTGAGTTTAACAGCTGAGGACCCAGACTGACACAATTACATAATGAATGCAAATATATATTCAGTATTTGACCTTGCAGAACCTGTCATTTGTAGACTTCTGCCACATAAGGGTTCCCACATCACCAAAGAGTTTCCACAATCACTACTTTTTATCACAAGAATTAGTATAGGAGAATTAGTCTCATACAACAACTGTGTTGGGAAGATGACTTCATAATGGCTTTTTTTGCAAATGTACATATATGCAGATGTGTGGGGGTGTGTGCATGTATTTAAATACACATCCATACATTTATATACATCTGTGTATATGTACACATCTATCTGCCCCTTCTCTGGGCAGATCCTGACAATTCTTGCAGCTCTGCCTTTTCCATTGCCAAGTTTTCATCTTTGTGCCCTTTTCTTTTTGGGCCCTTTTCTTCTTCATCAGTTCCTATGCCAATGCATCAGTCACAAGCAGTCCCTTCCAAATTTCTTTTGTTATGAAACTTCTTAGCTGCAGCCTCCTCCAAATGCTTTTCTGACCTCTGCTGCATTGTGTCAGCTGGTAGAAACCTGAAAAGCTGAACTTTCTACATGGCTTTTCTGTGTGGTCTGTACTATTTCTCAGCTCAGCTTGAGATCTCCTCTGAAGAGCATTGGTCAGTGCAGTACTTGATGCTTTTCTGCAACTGTGCAAATGGGTACTGTAGAGATTTCTCTGTCAAAAGTCCTTTCTGAAGAAAAGTACATGACATGTAAAGCCCATGCAAACATTGCATTCCACCTACTGCTGTAGAAACTAGACATCTGTGTAACCAGTAAGTAAATATGCATAAGTAAAGGAGCAATTTCTGTTGCCATTTTCACTGATGCCATTTGATATTAATTTAGTGCACCTTTAGTCAATGCAATCCTTTCCACAATTTCAGAAGCACAACTTTCTTCTTTGCATTGTTAAGGACATCACTAGTTTAGTAATCCACTCCATTATATTAGGGTATAGCTGAGCATTATTCACATTTGGAAACCCATCTGTGGGGTAAATGAACACTTTGCCTGAGTTGAACTTAACAGCTTTATGTGTCCAATTGCTCAGTTAAAACTAGGTAATTCTTGTGAGTTAAGTTGCATTTATTATCTTATATCACCTCCAAATTCTTGTGAAATTGACCTTGGTCAGAGATTCCAAATTATCAGATGAACAGGAGATAGTAACCCATTTCCTCCTGCATATTTAGTGATGCCTAGCTGAATGTGTGTAGTCATCAGTACACTTCAATTATGGTATTGCTTTAACTTATTTTCTTAGTGTCCTTCATTTTGACTTAATATCATTCCAGTTTTGGTAAAATTACATCAGCAGCTCATTTGATTGCATTAAGCCACTGTATCATCTCTATAAATGTTTTATCCTGCTCATCCTAGAAAGTTCATTTGTATCTTGAGAGCATTTGATGAGAAATTCCTCTCTCAGCAGCTCTCTGTATATATACATATATATATGCCAATGCAGTCCTGGTATCCCCTCTTCCCAGCACACCCCTTATGGACAGATATTTTCTGATATAAAAGTGTTGCAGAGCAAGATCTCTTACCAACCCTTTTCAATGTAATTTGTAAAAAAGGACAGAATTATGTGCATATGTGGTGGCAAAGCTTTTGTTCTTGTGGTTGCCTAGTGCAGTGCACACTGTAAGCCACACTTGTGGTTCAGGAGGGCAGGGCCCCATCTCCGTTCAGTCTGGGGTTCTTCACAACCTGATGGAATTCAGCCTCCTGCCTGCAGTGTGGCCTTCAAGATGTGTCAGATTTTAAACATCTGAGATTACAGATTGTGTGAAAATCACCTTTTCAGTGATGGCACAGTTTTCTATGCATAATGCCACAGATAAGCCAAATCACTATATATAGGGTTAGGGTTTTGAAAGTTTTAGAGACATATGCCAATCCCTTAAAATACAAGGCTGTCTGAAAAGTGCCTGGTTTGAGAAGTTAAAGACAACTCATTGTAGCCTCTTGCAGCATCTCCTTTCCTAGTTTATTCCCAATTGTAAAGTCTCATTTCTATTCCAAGATGCATTTTACTGAATTGGGTCATTCATGTAGGCATAAATCAGGTCATTGCAATTTATTTGTTATCTTGCAGGGGAGCTTGACATTTTGTCTCACCTTCCTGATTATGTTATTTTATTAGGCTATTCTTCTAGCAAGTGATAGATCTCACTGGCATTTCCTTTTGCTTAACCTACTCCTCCCTAAATCTCTGGAGACTTTTTTTTTCTGTGTGTATTCCCGAGCCTCGAAATTTCTGAATTTACTTGATATTTTTACCCTGCAGACCTTCTTTTGCAATTCTTTAATGTTAACAAGGGCAAGTTTAAATCCATTGTACTTGGATTTGGCTTGGTTAGTTATTTCATGAGTTGATGCCTTTTGGTGGTTAGCTTCAGGGAATTTGTATTCCCCTGCTTCATTAACTATTTCTCCCTCAGGTGAGACAGGCGTTGCTTCATATTTTTGAAACACTATTACATGAGAGCATCTATTTCTCAGTATTCAGCAGATTCCAGCTCCCCTAAGGTGCCTGAGAGCTGTAATTAAGGACAGCGAGTGAATTTTAATGTCAGGGTTTTGCACCCAATGACGTAGCCTCTCTGTGAGAGCCCAGACGATGATGTACTGTAGCAGTGATTTACCACTGATTTGCATGCTCCCAGACCTCTTTTGTAACCAAGATGTATGATTATCATCCTTGCTACTCCACTGGAAATCACTGTGCATTATGGACTGAATGCCAGGCTGTGTTAGGCACAGAGCAAGCTTGATGCAATGTGCAGTGACCTGGCCAAAACCAGGGATGTGGTTGTATCAAACCAGACATAACCACACAGTGAATGTGTGGTGACAGAGGAGCAACCCCTTAGGGAAGAATCCAGGTCAGTAGGTGAAAACACTGCTACTGCTGAACTCCTGTGTTTTTTCTGGCTCTGACAGGGGCAAGCTGAGAGCTGGACCAAAGCCTGGCTCTGCATCCTGGAGGAGCACAGGTGGCTGTGCAAGAGTGCAAGTGGTGAAATGAATGGGCTCTGGTCCCTTCAGCTGAAATGGTTTTATTTAGCCCTATTTGATCATAGAATCATGGAATGGCTTGGGTTGCAAGGGACCAACCCCCATGCCAGATCATGTCCTTTATTTGCCCAGGTCTGCTTGCAAAGTGGGAGCTGAAAATGTTTAAATATTACAAATGATTTCTGTATTCTGTATTTTCTTTGGAACTGCTGTTAATCCCTGTAAGCTGTTATGATTCACAATTTACTGGCATCAAGCCCTTGTCAGATAAGTACTGAATAATATAGTCAGAACATGATTCATTCATATGCTTTAGAAAAGAAACAATTCAGTTTGTAGTCTTCCAGTTCACTCCCTGAACATGAAAGATTACAATTTTAATTGAGTTTAGAGATAACTCTATTTTGTTTGTGCTGTTTGCTGTTTTCTCTTCTATCTTTACCTTTTCTGAGCTGTTCTCCCCCTTCCTCTTTCCATGCCCCTTTCCCCTCCTTCTTTCTCTCCTCACATTCACACCTTTTTTAATTACATGCGTTGCACACCTCCCTTTTTAATTTTGTCAATTTGAAATTTTTACTAACAGAGGAAAATTATCTGATTTTGTCATAAAAAGGTATGTCAAGTAGAGCAGATCAACAGTTTATTCTTTTAAGACCAGAATTGAAAATTAAAGGCATAATAATTGATTTTGCTGCCTGCAGTACTTTTAAAATATCTCCCTGGTACTTCTGATCTGACCTAAGACCAAAATTATGAGTGACAGCTTAATATCCAGGGATTCAAGTCTGGTATTTTCCTTGCAAGCTGTTAATTTCAGATTCTCAGGTATTTGCAACTAAAAGTGAGCTCTTAGTGTTTCTCTCTCCTCACTCCATGTTTTTTCCTTCCCCCCATCCACTGCATCATTAGTACTGCTTGTGCTACTGTGTTGTTCCAGCATAGAGTGAGCAGGTTTTCATGCTGATGGTCTCCAAGGTCAGTTAAGTAGCATCCATACAAATGCTGCATTGGATTCAAGAGAATAAACTTAAGGACAGCTACAGCTCCATACCATTGGGCTTTAATGGGAACCAATAAAATTAGTTCAGAACAAGTTGTGCAAGTGGCTATCTAGGAGTTAATCTTTCAGATTTAATAAATTCAGAATTAATATAGAATGGTTTAGGCCTTTTTTCTTAAGAAACCATTAAGAACACAGATTCCAGATTTCGATCTTTAAAAGCAACTGATTTTCAGAGAGCATAGTCCTGGCAACCTTTTTGAATCCAGTTATTGCTGCACTGCTGAATATCTCAAGCATCATCTGTCCCTGGGGCTTCTGAGGAGGTTGCAAAATGTCTTTAGTGTCTGACTAATTAATTTTACCTAGTGGAAGAGTTTTATCCATCTCATTAATAGGAATAGCAAATCTTTTTCAGAATAAATGTAATATCCTGATTTCAATGATACTCTATGTCAGAAGGTACCAGTGGTTAATGAGACAGGATTTTGAAATGTTCTTTATTTTGTCTCCTTATAATAAGCATATTTCTTTCCTTCCAGTAGCCCCTTTCACTCGACTTCCTAGTGAAATAGAAAATAGGATCATTATCTGTATCACTTTTACAGATTTACAAAACCATAATATTACCTCTATTCATCTCTTTTCCTGTAGGTGCAGTACAGCTCACTGAAATCTCTCTTCTCTCTGCCCCTATTAGTGTTTTGATTTGTCATTGCTCTTGCTCTGCTGCCAGTAGATAGCTTGAAGCATGGGTGTTTAAAACTGAGCAATGTCTCAAAAGGACAATATGGGATATTTTCAGATATTATTTTCTGCTATTGTGCTATATGGTATAATTGAATTAATGACAAAGTTTTTTCTAGCTGGTTGTATTTCTGTTCAGAAGACTGCAGTCTTGGAGCCCTGACAATTAATTTCTGTGTGCATTAATTTACATTGATCAATATGAACACTGAATCTGAACCCTCTCCCTGATTTTTCTTTCAGGGAGTGAAGTGGAAGACTACGAGCTGAATTGTTTCTCTTCTAAAGCATATGAATGAATCATGTTTCAGAGTACATTATTTAATACTTATCTGACAAGGGCTTGATGCCAGTAAATTGTGAATCATAACAGCTTACAGGGATTAACAGCAGTTCCAAAGAAAATACAGAAATCATTTGAAATATTTAAACAATTTAAGCAATGCCACAGATCTGCTCAGTCTTGGGTTCAGTAATATGAGCATGTTTGACTGAAAAAGTATCAGAAATCATATATATCTATGCTTCCATGACTACTCATGGTCCTTAAATAACCAGGTATAAAATTCATATTCTGATGCTTTTGCTTTTTTGATCTTCATGTCAAGTACTTCAGCTTTTTGAAAGTTATGCCACATTTAAATTTTCAAGGGAACCTATGTAGAACAAAGAAATTATAAAAGGTGAAGTAGATATGACAGAGTAATTTTGTAAAGATTCTGCCAAGTCACAGTCCTCTTTTTCTTACTTGATTCTGTAAATTTCAGATTCTGTAGAACCAGCTTTTTTTTCCAGTTGCATGTTTCTCTCCTGTCCTTTCCCTTTATCAATCTGCCTCCAGCAGGACAGTGCAAGCAGTTTCCTTTTTTGTGTCAAGGACACTCTGGCCACCTTTAAACAAAACAAGTCAAAGTTCCTGAGGTTGCCTGAGGCCAAGGACATGACACTGCCCATGTCTTTGTGTCTCAGCTTTCTTCCTCCCAGCACAAACTGGTGATGCCCAAACTGCATTTGGGAGCAATGTCAAGCGCAGCTGGACCTGATGCCTTGTGAAGGCTGACCTAGAACAGAGGCTGGACAGAGTTAAAGAATAAAGTAGGTATTTATCAAAAGGCCTCAATGGATACACCTTGGGCAGTACAAGAGCCCAGCCAGGGCTACACCCAAGCTGAACCCAAAATGGCCACTAAATGGACAACCAGTCACGAGGTCTCTCACTTTCATAATTTCTGGTCCATTAGCAAATTGGAGTTAATTGTCCAATTATAGCTTTAGATTATGAAGTCCCATCCTTCTTGTTTTTTCTCTTCAGTCCACCATTGTTTATGATCTTGGGCCTGAAACTTGGATCAGTTGTCCTTGGTCCCCAGCTAGAGTGAGAATTGCTTTGTCCACCCACTCTGTGAAGAGAGCTTACCATCCCCCAACATGAAGCTCAGAACTACACACCAAAGCAGCACAGAATCTGAAAATTACAAAAGCCAGAGCCCTGAGGTTCGGTCTGAGGCATCAGACCCAGCACTGTCCCTGGGAGGTCTCTGGGGGTTCTGGTTGGCAGAAGCCAGTGCTGCACCAGAGAGGGTGCTCACAGATCATGTCTGTGGCTATGTCCCATTGCTTCAACCAGGGTTACAGGCCTGTTTCCTACTATAAATGATACCCAAATGTCTGAGCAAGTACTATGAAGAAAAAGGAAACTGGTTCTCACTTTTCTTCTTTTGAGTGAGTTTCAATTACAAAGAAAAGTCATTAGAGCAAATCCCTTTCCTACTGAAATGCCAGGCTGGGAAACAGGTCTGGAGTCTCTGATGCATGTGATTCACCCCTGAGGCAGGAGAAAAATCTTCTTTTCATTTTCTGACTGTAGTTTAAGTCCCTGAATGACCTAACCCTTGACATAGCTTCCAGAAGCTGGGAAGCTGCTCTGCTTTCTTCTGCATGCTGCCCTGATAGCCCCGGGTCTTTTAGAGCAGCTCTGCCACACCACAAAAGGATTATCCTGGAAGTGAGAGAATTCTTGTCTGCCCTTCTGGGTCATGTTTTCCCTGCTGTGTCTCAGTAGTGCAGGATGAGCAGAATGAGGGCAGCAGGCTCAGCTGTAGGATTTGTTTCTCATATGATCAAGTGAAGGGTGGATGGGAAGACTAGAGGAGGTTATATTGTAAAACTCCACTGAGCCATTAAACTGCTCATTTACTAAAGAGTAAATATTGCTAAACACCTTGTTTTTTGTGATAGAAGGGGAATACATTTAAATACATACATTTGAATTTTATTTTTATTCTGAAAGCTATCAGCTGCAATTTTTGAGGTGTGGTCAGGGGATGACATGATGATCTTTTTTATACAAGGGATGTGTCATAAGTTTCCCTTCTTACCTTAAAAATCAAGCTCCAATAGCACGTGAGAGTTAATTTCTTGGTCCCAGCTGCTTGAATCAGATTCCCAGAGGTATGGCCCTAAATTCTGGTGGGCTACCTAATGAGAGTGTGTTGTCTCTGGCTGAGACAACAGAAAGTACTAAGCACAGAAGACCCCAGGACACTCTAAAAAGCAGCCATATGGAGCCTCATCCTGAGGGGCTACATGATCCTGCTTCACTCTTTCACAATATAATGGCTGCACTTACTGGAAAAGGAGATGTGGGACGTTCAAACATGAAGACAAGTGTCCTGACTGTGGAGGCAAGGTATTCTGGGTGCAGAATAACAGTGGGGGCTGTGCCACTGTGTGACTGGGAATGTGGGAGGCTCGCCACCAGAAGGAGAATCCAGGCTGCTGGAGGTATGACTTGTTGCTGCAGAGCAGAAGATGGAGCTGTAGATACAGGAGTGCCTACACTTGTTTACACTCCAGAAGCACTGCAGTGGAATTCAGGCACTGGATGAGTTCAGGCATCTCCCAGTTGTATAACTGCTGCCAGCATTGAACTTAGACACTTATGTTCAACTCAAGTAAAATTCTAAGTAAAATTCTTTTTTACTCTTTGTTTGTTCTTGCCCCAAATCAATTAACTGCAGCTCCAAAGAGTTTGATTTTCTAATCCAGCCATGCTTAATCATTTATGTAAAACAAGATTGTTGGGGTTTTTTTTCCCCCTTTCAGATTCTTTTCTAATGATTTCTTATTTCTTGCCCTCAAAGTGTGCCTGAATTCCCTGCATCCATTTGTAAGGGCTTTCCCTCTTCCAGGAGTGTTTAATCAAAGAGAATGCTATCAGCAGGTGGTTAGCATAGAATGTCAGCAGCCACTTCATTTCTGACATCTCTTGGGAAAAAAATGTTTCATTACCGTGCAAATGATGTTAGTCTTCCTTTCCAAGATCCATTGTCACATGGTGTAACATATGGTACACAGAACTGTGCTCCCAAGATTTATGCAGCAGAGGGGACACAGTTCTGCTTTCTTTCAAATTTTTCTTTAGGTTGTATCTGAAATATCATGGTGCCTTTACCAGCCTATGCCAGACAAAAGAACTGAGCAGCTTTAATGGGTGCTATTATCTTTTTGGAGTCTGTCTGGGATGTGAATTATTCAGTTGATACTTGGAGTGGCCATCTCTTGAACTACACCAAAAATACTGAAGCTGCTAGCCTCTCCTGGGAATTTTTAGAAGTTCCAATCATGGTAGTTGGAATTCAACTTTTCCAAGGGCCGTGAAACCCTGTAAGTAGACTAGGGTAAACTTAGTCTGATTTATCAGAAGACTGGAGTACAGTTCAGTGACATCAGTGAGACTTCAGGATATGTCTGGAATTAAGCATATGTTTGAGTGAATTGTTAACCTCAAGTGTATGATCAAGTGCTTTGCTGACTCAGGGACAAGACATTCCTTGCAGCTTGTTGTTTTCCACTTTGCCATCTGGGAAGAGGCAGCTTGACAGCATGTGGGCTGTGTGAGACATTATTGCATTTCTGAAAGGGTATTAACAGCTTTGAAGTTTCCAGGTTCTCTGAATCAGGTATTTTTTCTCCTGCATGTCTAACTGGGGTAAAATAACCTCACTGTAGTGTCTGAAAGCAAACTGACCATGCCAAGGCATTTTGGCAGGTTATCAGTCAATCTAAGCTTAATTAAAATAATCTTATGTTTTAGAGCAACTGCTAAAGATGCAGGTGGAAAGCTTTACAGAACCTGCAGGCTTGGGACCATGAAATTGCCCCTTTCTGATATTTTAGGAAGTGCCTTTTGAGCAGCTGGACAACTGTAAGAACCCAAATTTGTAAACACTTTTAATCTGAGTCATATCTTCACTAGGCTCATTTTCTGAGCTGGGGGAGCACATCTATATTTATATGAAATAAATGTTGTTACAGGCTCTTCAGTCAACAAACTCTCTTGTTTCAGCCAGGTAATTCAAAAGCGTGGGTAATACAGACTTGTTGCTGTATTTGTGGGGGAAGAACAAGACATCCTGATCTCTCAGTATTCTCCAAGTGATTTTAAATATGCCCAAAAATACTAGGAGCTCAACTGAAAACTCTTCCATAACACACTCCCCCTAATCTGTTCAGTACACAACCCTACTTCTCCAATCCAGTACCCTTCCACTCTGCCATCACTTGACTTAGAAGCCATTTCTGTGCTGTTGAGACACTTTGCATTTCTCATAAGTGCATACAGAGGAATAAATGTTTATTGTAAAAATATTTCTTTATGGGTACTCTTATATTTTTTTCATTCTTTTCCAGTGACAAAATGTTCCCAGCCTTTGGATTTGGAGCAAGAATACCCCCAGAATACAAAGTAGGTGCCTAAGTGTAATTTTCTAATTTCCTTGAGTTATGAGACACAAAATAAGGGAGAAATGGTGAAAGGCAAGGCAGTGGCAAACAGGAACAGCTCCTCTGCTTGTTATCTTCCATCTGGCTTTCTCATCCAGTGTTACCTCACTGAAACCAGAAATCAGACAGGGCTAGACTTAAAACAATTGTTTGATGATACCCAAAATATTTTATGGTATTGGCAAAGCTTCGTTAGTGGATGCTAAGAGGAGAAATAATGTTTTGAGCATCCCTTGCCAAACATCTTCCTGAAAATAAAGACTTGAGAAGAATTTGGCAAAATTCCGTGTCATGGCGGACACAGTAATTGAGTCAACAATATTCTTGTATTTCTCTACCAGGAAGAGAAATACAAGAGCATGTAGCCATGCTAGAGAGAAGTAGTATCTATAAACAAAACAAAAAACCAAAAACGAAACAAAAATAAAAACAACAACAAAAAATTTTAAAAGTGATCTGCAGTGATGCTGCAACTGTGAGCATAAATATGCCATCTAGTAGGCTTAGAGTGAAGACAGTGAAGTAAAAGAAGGAGCATCCACCCAAAAACAAAGGCCCAAGAAAAAATAAGGAGAAATTCAAATCCTTTGTTTCACAGAGGTTGTGTGGGCAGAAGACTAGTTCTGCACAGATAAGAAACCAAAATCTTGGTGGGCAATCTGCAACCCAGGTACTGTCTGAAAAAGAGAAGTATCAGCCATCTAATCATGCAGACTTCATCCAGTGTCCCCATGTGCCCTGCTCTGGGTTGTGTCTCTGGGCTGTGGCTGAGGTAGGGAGGTGAACACTAGCCAGGTAAGAATTTCTGAGAGGGATTGTGTGCATTCTGCCTTGTAAGGCATGAGTCAGCAGATGAACAAAAGTGCGCCAGTGTGTTCCTCACGGCTTGTAGGCTTGAGACCTGCAGAAGAATAACAGTAGTGATGTACAGGAAATTTGATACATGTCATGCAAACAGATGTCTAAGGTAAGTTCATGTATGTTTTAACAATATTGCTTTCTCAGTTGGTCTGTGCCAGGCAAGGTGTTTTGCCTTGCTTTGTTCCTCAAGGGTAACTCCAGTGTTAGTGCTTTCCAAAGTCAGAGATGTCTTCCAGGGCTTTGATACACATTTTAATGTGGTATTACGAGCTCAAAACATCTGTGTCTGTTGTATGTTTGTTCCAACTGCAGCAGCTGACAACCATCACTGTTACTTAAGGTGGTGTGTCAGGACCTGGTTGTTCCATCATCTGCAAGGTGACCACTGGTGCATGGGGGAAACCTTACAACTTCTCCAGTCATAGGCAGTCATCCTTATCTAAGGACTGCTTGAAGGAAGGTGTTACTGTGTCAGCTGAAGTCTTTTCAGTGGTTTCCTGGAACAGATAAAGATCCCAGCACAAAGCTGCTCTTTTCAGCCAAAATAATCAACTGGTAGCACTGATGCTTCAGGTCACACGAACCTGTTGGCAACAATGCAGTTTTGTTAGACTCCAGTATCATTCTTCTCACCTGATTGTGAGAGCACATTTCAGGTGCTAGCTGGAAAACAGATGTCTTGCCAGAAAGTAACTTCAGGGGTCTGTGTAACCAATTGTTCCTGCAATCACAAACACCAATTGGTTTTCTGCTTTGGCAGAATTAGTGTTTGGATAATTTCCTGACAAATGCCCTTAAGAAACTCAGAGAATTGCACTGAACTTAGTAGTCCATGAAGGAATGAGGAGTCTTATCCTGTAACATGAGCTTTCCTCAACAGTCTGTCTGTTGCTAACTTCTCAAAGCAAGAAAATAAATGGGACTCGGGACCTTCAGATTTAGCAAAGTTCAGGAAAAGTAAGGGTAAACTTCAGAAGATGAGGCTGCTTTCTTGTGGATTACATATGTGTGACTAAATAAAACAAATCCCAAAGTAAATGGAGATGCACCTGAATGCCGGAACAACATCTTTAATTTCTGCTATGGAAACTTGTGACAAAAAGTGACAAAGACAAAATGACATGACATTAGCTCTCAAACATAATAAAATTTTGAAGAAGGCAAGAACAACATTGCAGGGGACAAACTCTTCTGTGCCACAGTTGGGGACCAATAATCATCTTGGTGTCTATCACAGGCACATCCAGCTGGAACTGCATGAGGAGTTACCAGTCATCTGTGCCATAATTCAGTCTCTCCCTGTAATACTCTACACAGTCCATAAAAGTATCTGCCTTCTTAAAATAAACTATATCAGTACTTTTGGGTCCCTGTTGGATTTGACTGCACTTCTGAATTCAAAGATACGTCCTTCAAGAGTGAAAGGTCACCTTCATCATGATGCATTATTAAATCAAGACCAATAAACCTGAAAATCCTTCAGTAATTTAGTCTACACTGGTATAAAGTAAATTCAAAGCCAACAATGATTAGTTTTTGATGTGGAAGATAGCAAGGATGCATAGGAAACGGAGAAGAAACAGATAAAATTAAAAGTAACAGAGACTGAAGGAAAAAAAATGCTGCCAAGTTTCTTCCTTAACCTTTTATTTCCTGCTGCAAAAATGTGCTAACATGCTAGACACCACAGCAACAGTGCAGATCTGGTGCTATTCAAATGAGCTTTTCATGTTTTCAGTCACAGGTGCTACAAGTCATACATACCATACATTTGTTTTACTAAAGGAGAGCGGTGCCACTACTGTAACAATTTTACATCTTCAAATTTAAGTTGAATCATATGAGAACTTCTAAGTTCTGACCCCATCATGTGGATAAATCAGCTTCCCATTAATTTAGAGTGTCTGTTTTCAAGCCTCCAGTCCTAATGAAGTGATCTAACCTGCTCATAGCACTTTGGTCTCTGCACTCCAGCATCTGGTCTTTTATTTCTTTCAGTAGACAACAAATTGAAATAGGGCTATGGAAGAAATTACTCCCACTGCCAAGGGTTCCTAAGTAACCACGGAGCCCCCATACAACCTAAATAACATATCAGTAGTATCAGTTTCTATCTCTTCAGGCTCTTCATAAATCTCTTGATGTTCTACCCCTTTAAATCTTGTTTTTATATATGTTTTCCACAGAATTTCCATTTCAAGAGCACACTGCTATGTTGTGTTGACATTTTTTTCCCTCAGTTCATCTCCAAATGACACACTTCAGCTGTTAGTAGAAAATCAGCAGTTTCTTAGTGGCATAAGGAATCTGTGGAAGTGAAGGAAGCAGGACATGCCATATACATCATTCTTCATCAGTCTAGAGATCTTTCATCTAATATTCAACAATATGAGCTTCTTCCACAAAGACCTGACAAACACATCACCCTGTTCCTTGATCTAAGTAAAGCTCTGAGAGAAAAATTTCCCTAGAAGGTGAGTTTCTATCATACAAACTTCCAGATTTTTTTTTTTGTTTTGGTGGTTTTGGGTTGGTTTTTTTTTGCAATGAAAGGAAGCATCTGAGAAGTCTGATGTAAAGTGAAGAGGTGGTAGATAATATGGACTCAGACATGGCTGTGAAAGGTCACAGTGAAGAGGAGGCAAGAAAGCAAACCACACACGCTGACTTCTTAGCAGGCAGGACTCAAAGGAGATGAAAAACCACACAGCAGCACAAAACTTACTGTTAAAATGAAAAGCAAGTTCAAATTGTGTCAGCCCCATGACAGGTGGATTGTCATTAATGAAGGCCTGTTCCCTAAAGGAGAACTGCAGCTGACACCTGAATAGATACTAAACAACTTGCAGTTTGTTTTAAGAGAGTCCTGGTTATTTCTGTATTTTTAGTGAAAGCTTCATTGCCTGCTTCTGCTGTGAATGTGTGCTGGAGACAAACTCACTGCAGTTACAGACACAGGGCAGCATCTTTACAGCCCTAACCTGCACTGGTTTGTTGGACAGCTGAGGGATTTGAGAAGTGCTGTGGTCTTTATGATTCCTGCACTGGCTAAAATATAAGCAAACCTGAAAAAAAAAAAAAAAAAAAGGATGTGTAGCAGACCAAAGGACAGAACAGAATTAGTCTCCTTATCCATGCAAGTTGGATTTAGACATGGAAACTTGGGCAGCATGTACAAAAGTGAAGAATAAAGGGAAATAAGTGGCCCAGCTTTGCCAAGCAGAAATACGTCCAATGTATCTTAGTGAGAAACACAAGCTTTCCAGCTCCCAAGCTATTTGATTAATGAGCATTCTGAAAACAATAGCTTTTGACCAAAAGTGCTTGAAATTCATTAGTGTCTTAAGCTTTTGCAAAATATGCAGGCATTTAATATTTAGTTTTCTGAATGACAGCAGCTTAATAGCATTCAGTTTATTCACAGATAAGTGTCCAACATAGTTCATTTTGGCATTTACACTTGTATGCATCTATTGTTCATGGATTTTTTTACAATTTCTATTTAAATTATTAAGAAAGCATTCCTAGAAATCTGACTTTGTCACATTGTTTGTCAAATAGTCCTAGTACCATCACCACAGAGAAAAGCTGGAGCTGTTTGGGACATGAGGGTTAATTTCAATGAATTCAACAATTTAGAGAAGGGGAGGAAAGGATTATTATTTTTCAGAATTCAGGCATCCATATTCATAATTTGAAAATAAAAACCATAGCTTCTTATTTTAAAAAATAGAAATTCAGTTAAAGGAGTTTAAAAAATATGTAGGCCAAACTAGAATAACAAGTTTCAATGAAACTTGAATAAAATGCCTTTGCACAGTTCAAAAGCTTTCCAGCAATTTGCTTTATCAATGTTGGGGAATTTATTATTTTTCAGATTCCAAAATAGGGATTTTTTTGTGATTTGAGGTCTCTATCTGAATTCATCAAATATTTTTTTTAAGAAATCTCAAAAATTCTCATCAATTAGGAAATTCTCCTTTCCTTTCAGCCTAAATTAGAAACATTTCCAGCAAGGGCCATGCTATGAGAATGAATTTCATTGCATCCCAATATGAGGGATGTTATGCTATGTTAAATCAATGTCATTTTTTCTACAAAAGTGGCCATAAGCATGGGGAAATATTGTTATAATTCTTCCAAGAGTCTCGTGGGTGCCATCACATTGAAGGAAAACTGCAGGTGTTTGTCACTGTAAATGTACAGACAGTGGAGGAAGCATTATACAGTGGTAAAAAACAACATTTCTATAACTTGTCTTAGCAAAACTATTCTGTACTGTTTATTTAATTGTTAAATCCTCAAAAAGCCTGTTACTGTAATCTATATCATAATGCATGGTAGGGCTAGTTAATTTGCTTGTTAAAAATCTTGAAGGAATTGCCTGTGAAATAGTGTCTTCCTGGTGTAGGAAGTTCCTAGTAGTAGTGTAATAATGCCACATCCATGATGGTATCTGCTAAAGAATGTATCTGGAGCCCTGCAGAGGCAAAAGATTCATACAAGTGCAAGTGAACGTCTTTAGCTGCAGGCTTTGAGTGCAGTTCTCTGCAGCAGCCCAAGTAACACCAGGCTGATCCCATGTAATCACCTCTGCATGCCAGCATTTCTCTCTCCTTCCCTTTTACGGATTGATTTTATGGAGCAATGTTAAGAGAGGAGGGCTGAGCAGAGGGTCAGCTTCATATTTGAAACTTAGTCCAGGGTTGCAAAAACTTAGTCCAGTCACAAAACACTCAGGGTTTTGTGAGGACACTCCTTAATGTGAGGCTGACTTCCACCACAGACTGTGCTCTGCAGTTCTGGGCAAAATTCTCTGTGCCAGGTACTGATGTAAGGCAGCCATTCTGTATTTGTGTGACTTGAGACATTCCAGGATTTCCTGGCTGATAGATCAATCCACAATACAAACCATCCTAGTAAATTATATAAACATGCCTGCTTCTGAGCAGCCCAGTGTCTTCTTGTTTCCACTGAGGATTTCTCAGTCTTCAGCATCTTAAGTGTTCAAACTTTTGCCTCCTTTTTGGCATTCAGTTATCAGTTCTGGGAGTGTCACTCAAGGGTTGTGTCATTCAATATCAGAAAGATGCCATTGAGTATACCAGCTTTTGGTTCTATGTCATCAGTATGGTTTGCCGTTCAGTCACAAAACCCCTGCATGTTTAATTAGAAAAAGAAAAAAAAGGGAAAAAGAAAAAAAATGAGAGAAACTCATCACCTCACTGTTTAGAAAGCAAAAGCATTGAATGTCTGATCCAAACCACTTTTTGACATGGATGAGCTTTACATGGAGTCCTATCAGGTAGCAGCCCAAGTTTAGTAAGGCCTTCAGTAGGTGGTATGAGTCTGAAGTCTCTGCTGGTTTGGACACTTGAGTTCTGGCCACCACAGGGAAGACAGCAAAGGGGCAGGCTGAAGCACACTTGGCTTTGCTTAACAGAGAGGAGGATGAGATCTGAGCATTTGGAGAAGCTCTGCTTAAAACATATGTGCTGCTGCCTTGCCTTGAGTGATGATTTCCTGTTTGTGAACCATCACTGAGCTGCTCAAAGAATTTCTCTCCTCCACATTGTACTTAAATCTTGTTTAAATTGTGATATATTACTCAAGGAGCATAGGAAACAAGCCAATGCTTCTGCACATTCATTGTGTTTCCTGTGCTGCCTTCAGGGTACATTTTAACACTGCTCTGTGAATCAGAATGACAACGTATGAGGGCCATTTGCTTTAGGAGGATAGCAGCTGATGCTCAGACAGTATTATTTTTTGGATCATTGTGCACACTGACTAGACTTGGGCTTTCCTCATTGGCCTGAACTGTTTTCTGTTAAATAATAGCCTGGGTCCCAAAGCTCTGAACCAGATAAATTGTTTGCATTATGTGATTCTGAAAGAGGTATGGCAACAAAAGCAACCAAACCATGCTTGCATGTGAGATTGAAGTACTGTATTCATAGCTTTTGAAAAGATTTGTATTTTCCTTTAGGTATAATTTCAAATGCATTTGGAATAAAGAAATAAAATCACTGAAGAGGCACAGTGTTGGAAGAATCAGTCTGCAATACATAAACATACATTGCCATCCTTTTTGCTTTTCTAACACAGTTAATGCAAAATACAGAAACCCTAGAGGAAAGAGTAAGGTTAATGAGCAACAACAAAAAATATCAATGAGAAAACTCCCATAACAGTTTTTGACAGATCCAATTACCTTGGGCCTGCAGCTGGTTGTGAGACTGGCAGATAGCAGCTGGGCAAAGTGCACTGAGAGACACCCAGAGCAGCCAGGCAGAAGGGCTCTGAGCACCTCTGAAGTGTATCTGGCAGCCCTGATCTTCTGTGCTGCTCCGTGAGGAACAGAAACAGTGACTTCCTGCACTATCTTCCATGGCCAAGTAGGACAGACTGAATGGAACATGTAAAACCCTCTCTAAGACTGATGCTTGGTGCAGGCATGCTGAATGCTGGGCGGAGGCAACTGCAGACTTCTCAGTGAAGTTTTGCCTCAATTCTTTCTCATCATGGTAGAAGTATTGCTTTATTTAACCTCTTAATATTGGCAGGCATCACTGTGGTGAGCAAGATAGCACATGATGGGGAAATTCCATTTCTCTATGAATAACTCTCTTTGGCTGTAATTAGTCAACTTACACCACTGCACTTTCACAGAAACTTCTCTGCAATCACAAATTTTATCTATGGGACCATTAGTCACAGACCAATTTCCATACCCTGCTGTATGGAGACATCTAAACTAGCAAATGGAACAGCAACATACAAAAAATAAATCTCTTCCTGCAAATAATCCTGGTTCCATTGTACAGGAGGTTTCTTTCCATATCATTCGGGCTGTTGGCACTTTTGAAGATTCTACAGAGATCTATAAAGCATTAAATGTGTATAATTGCAGTTATATAAATGCCTTCTTAAATCTGGGATGACACATCTAAATTGACCTTCAAATTATGCAAATTACCTGCTAAACTCCCAGTCACTTTTTGCAAGTCAAATATATATATACATATATGTATATATACATATATACATAAAATATATGTATATAAACCTATATGTATATTCACACATTATGCATTGTGGGACAAAATCTGAGCTTTTTCATTCAAGGAAAATTAAGACAAACAGAATTAAGGGGCTGGGCTTCAGACCCAAAGAGATTAAAGGGAATCAAGAGAAAGAAAAAGAAAAATGCAGGCAAGAATCAAACTTAAAGAGGAATTTTGGAATAGGAAACTTACAGTACCTAGCATTATTTAAGCATACAAAAGTCTTCTATTATTTTCCCAGGGGACCAAAGACAAAATACTTTGTTTTGTTAGAAAATCAGCTACTTTGTTGTATTCACAGTGAGTTCTTTTAAAAAACAGCTCTGTAGGATTTAATGATAGACAGATTGAGAGACAGAGAGAGAGAGAGATATTGGAATATTCACAATGTGGAAGGAAAACCAAAGGGTCTTCAGGATTTTTTAAATTTATTTATTATGCCCCAGAGTGATGTAACATTTTAACCAACTTCAACTCCTTACACTTTTTACACTACTATTGCACAGTGGATCATTGATTTTTCCATAGAATTACTTTCCCACTACTTCTTCGCCTTAGAAGATGAACTGTTCACACAGTGAGGTCGGGATGCAGAAGTGAGCTGAGTTTCTGCAGTCACTGCTGTATCACAACCTGCATTCTCTCTCCTGCAGTCTGAGATGCTGAGATAGGGAGAGCTGGCATTTAAAGGGCCTCAGCAATAGATTCCTCTTCCTCAATGCCCAGTATTGATAGCCCAATCCTTACACCATGTTTATATGATTTTTTAATGTATTTGGGTGGGTTTTCTACGTGACTTGTTTTGCTTTGTTTTGTTGTTTTTGTTGTTATTGACAAATTTGATTCCAGTTTTGCTGCTTTGGTTCTGCAGGGAGCTCCAGCTGGGACTGTATTTCACACTTAATGGCTGAAAGCTTGAAAGGTCTCCAGTTTAGCACAGAAAAAATGTCAAGAGTGTTTAACCACAAGTCTTCTTGGAATAATTTTTCTGACAACAGTCTTCTTTTCTTTCCATTTATCTGCAGGTCTCTCATGACTTTGCAATCAATTTCAATGAAGACAACCCAGAATGTGCAGGTAATGCTCACAGTAGGACAGACTGCCATAGTTTTGCTGTGTGCAAAAAATGTGCATTTTTTATTGCATCACCTGAGTATTATTCAAAGTGGTTTTATTAAAGAGGGCAGCTAGGATCTGGAGACCTGACAGACTCCAAACCATTGAGCTTGACTTTAGAAATCCTGGAAAGTGCCATATAATAATTTCCTGAAAAGTTGGTGGACATTCAGCACTTGGACTTCCTGGAATCACTTGCATTTCTGAGAACTAGACTAATTTAAAATCTTCAGCTACCTCAACATCATAGGTTGTGCTGCTAAGAAGGACAGGATATGAAAAAGCAAGCTGTGAAGTTCTGTGATCAAAAATTCCCTCAGTTTAGAGCCAACTCTTTGACCAGATGTGTAGCCTGCTTCAAGTCAAGGGCAGGGAGGCAGCTGATGACTACTGTGGTGGAAAGAAACCTCCTTTTCTGAGAGCAAACGCAGCAGGACGCTACAGTGTAAGATATTGGTGTGTTCTACCAACAGTCATTAATCCTTGGTAATCAGAGGCCAGATTTATGTAGCAGATGTTGCTCTATGTCTTGTATTGCAAGTGAGATCTGCAGTTTAAAATCTCCTGCCACAATTCACACATTTTGTAAAAGACAATAACAGGAAAATGACCTCTAAATCCAGTAACAATTAAGAATTTTGCTTGGGTGATCATTGCTGTCTACAATCCACAGGTTGTTATTCTCCCTTATCCTTCTGCTTCCATCCAAATACTGAACTGGGTATTTCAAAATGCTCTTCCTGTTCAAATTTTCTAGCTGCTCCTTTTAGCCCTTCTCAGGCTTATTAGTGGCTTTCTTTTGGGCATGGGCAGCAAACATGTTCAGGATGAGAAATAAGATGCAGAGAAATGAAGTGAGGAAAAGAAGAGAGGGCAAGCAATTCAAGGGAAAGAGACATTAAAAGAATTCAGAGTTCATACATCTTAAATGCAAGACCTGTTTTTGGTTCAGTGGGCATTCCTGCTTTGTTATTGCACTTGAATTGTTGGACTGCCCCAGCCTTTGCAGGTCATGTGCTTGAAATGCAATTGGGCAAAAGTCCTACAGCTGCCTGATATGCTCACACAGCTTTTCACAGTGCTTTTAAGGAGTCAAAAGAAGCAGGAGTTACATGTATGCATCTAGAAGTGCCTGTAAGCTTGTAAGCCAGCTTGATGTTGAGACTTCAGTGTGGGGATGGGGTGGGGAAGCAAAAGAGTCCTCAGAATTCCATCTGGACTGTCATATTTAATAATGTGTCATTAAAACAATTAACAGTGGTCAGCATTAGATGATAACATATGTATGTTTAGATGATAACATATTTATGTGTTTAGTGTTCAAATAGAGCTTTGTTTCTCAATACTAACTCGCAGGATATTTCTGACCCTCTGCAAACTACAGAGAAAAGCTCTAGCAGTCCATGCAAAGAACGCTTATTTTTATCCCCTGCTCCCTCTTTGCTGCTTCTTTTGAGTTCAAGGCTAATTCTTCTATCACACTGCCATTGTTGTATAATGAT
This sequence comes from Zonotrichia leucophrys gambelii, assembly GCF_028769735.1. Lineage (NCBI taxonomy): Eukaryota > Metazoa > Chordata > Aves > Passeriformes > Passerellidae > Zonotrichia > Zonotrichia leucophrys. The sequence continues at coordinate 44,190,526 of NC_088171.1, read as the reverse complement.
TTTTATTGATTGAAAAGGTTGCCACATCTAGGTGGTGCCAGCAGCATGGTTTGCACAGACAAACCCTCTATAAGCAAATGATTTACTATCCAAACCACAATCTGTGTGCAAAACTAAATGCAACAATGGAAATGAAAGGGGACAGAAAAAACAGGAAGGAGCTGCTCTATGAGGATTGGCTTAGGTCACTTAATAATTTAAACTTTGTTTGTATCTTTGCATAAGAGTCAGTTATCTGATAAATTAGCCCATTGCCAGAAAGGAGTTCTAGGCCTAAGAAAACATAAAAATATCATTGCAACAGGAAAGAATGCCAGGGAAGAAATTTTGCAGCATTTGCACCTGAATCTCCAAGATATTAAAAGCACTTGTTTGTCCTAAAGGATACCTTTTTAAATAATATCAACCTGGGTGAAAGCAAGAAGAGACAAACCAGAAAATGTGTTGTTTAATCATCTGCTGCAGCTTGCTCATCTGCCTGTCATGGGTGCTTGTTTGTTGTGTGATGTTTTCTAGATGCTCTCACTGTTTTAGGTGTCACAGGGAACAGTAACATCAGCAAGTCACATGGAGAAAGGATGCAAGAGTGAGGAGATAAAGTGCTTAGTGATTACACTATTTTACCTTGTAATATCTAGCATACTTGCCAGGAAATAAAGTAAAATTGCTTAAGAGTATCTTTGTTTAAACAAAGAAACAGCAGTTGGATGCAATATAAAAAGTATGTGTCTATTTTGCCATTGAGGAATGAAATCCTTTTATCTGTGGAAGTAGAGTTTTTCCTAGCTCAAGGTAGTGTGAAGCATCTCTCTACATACAGGGACTGCATATTGAGATGAAGAGCACTGGAATTCATAAAATATAGATATCCTCACCTGTTACCATTTCCATTCTTGAAAATTTTAGTATTTATATTCTTATATTTAGTATATTTATAGTATGTTATTTTTATACTCTTAAAATTAATAGTTTATTATCTGAAGAAGAAAGTAGGGAAAAACCTTTAGTCTGAATGACTGTTTCTACACGTCTGTCTTAAACCCATATATGTATGCACACACTGTATTTCATTTGAGATGCTTAAAGTGGATTCCAAATAAAAATGTAAGGAGTTGAATTGTGAAAAAAAAATGCACACGTGCCTAAGATAAAGGAGTACAAGAACATCAAGCTACAAAGTAATCCATTCACATGTCCTGTTGAGTTGGGATTGGATGGACAGTAGATATCTCTAAAATATGTTAATCTGAGAAATCAAGAAAGAAATTATATTTCTAGAATGTGTCTCTTTCTAAGATGAGAGCAACTTTAGTATATGAACAACACTAAATCTCTGTGGAATGCAGGGAGTAAGGTTTATCTCACATTATTTTACTGCATAAGAAGAAAGGTAGGGTGTATCTTGTCATCATCTTAGGGAAGATTTATGAGGCCTTCATGCAACATCATTATGTATATGTAATGAAATCCTTAGCAAGTTTAAAATTGGGAGTTACCAAAAGGTCAGTTTTGCAATATGTAATTTAGTCACTGGAATTACCAAGGGACATTTTGTAACACTACTTTACATTTCAACCAATGCAACTATAATTGGAGCAAGTTCTTTTGTTTGGAACTTTTTTTTTTTGGCACTGCAATGGAAAAATATATCTGTAGCTGGCTCTAAAAAGAGAAAACTGTGTTCTCCACCACATTTTCATAGGAGTGTATGTGTGTCATTGTAGAACAATTACAACTCCCTGTCATTTGTTAGCAAAAAGTCTGCACCCATCTATCCTGTAAATATGGTTGGGTAAAAAAATCTCATGAGTGAGAGAGTCTCTGTGGAAACTGAAAGTGGCTTAGGATCTTACCAAAGCCATTTCATTCTTCAGCATCCTTTGCAAAGCTTTTCAGTCTACCGCTTTCTTTCCAACATTAGACCTCTAATCCTTTAGGGCTGGTAAGCTGGGAGTTCTGAATGGGGAGGCTAATGTGCATCACTTCAAGAAATCCTTCTTCTCAATGATTGAAAATACCAATTTCCATTCTGTGATCTGTCAAGTGTGTCAGTAAAGAAGTCTTTGCTCTCTGGTCTGACTATATATCCTGAAATGAAAAAGCCAAAAATAGCTAGTTCTCCATCAAAATTTCTCAGCTGAAGCTCATTTTTCTGTAGGCTGCAAAGCATCCTGCTGTTTCTTCCAAGGTTTCACAGCTTTTGGTCATAGTCAAATTCAACCTACGAGTGATTATGCAAATTAACCCTGAGAAATTATTTTCTTAGCACAGGAGAGTGAAAAGATGTGTTGAATTCTTTAACAGCTTTAGGGCATAACTACAAAGGAAAAATTTGTTAGCAACAGCTATGATAAACAAAAATATTGTTGAAGTGTTTCTTAATGTGTGTTTAGATTTTCATCATGAATCTTAGATGTTGATCAGGAAGCTATCATATCTTAAACCAAGAAGAACGGAAGCTATGGCATTGCAAGCTCATATCTGAAAAATAGATATTAAAACCTGCTGGGAAGGAGAAGCATGGTATAATAATTATATATTACAAACTAGATTTAAGACAGCTAGAGACAGATTTCTGGAAATTATCTTAAGATTCCAGTCCTTGCTTATCATGTAGTACTTTAATTTCTTCATTAAGAACCCACCTTTTATTTACATTTTGAACAAGCCTGGTATAGGCAATGTGCTCCACGTTTATTTTTCTTGTTTTTTGGTTTTTCATGCCAGGAATACAAGGTGTTGTGGAAGCTTATCAGAGTTGCCTTCCCAAGCTGCAGCTGTACGGACCAACAAACATTGCTCCCATCATTCAGAAAGTGGCAAAATCTGCATCAGAGGAGACCAACACCAAGGAGGCCTCAGTAAGGGAAAAAAAAACCTGTGTTTGCCTTTTTTTCTTGTCTTATGATGGATCTCTTGTAGGCCATCAAGGCCTTGTAATGCAGATTATGCCTTCACAGTTTTTATCAACTGCCTTCAAAGAAGGCAGCTTTAACCCATGTCAGCTGGAACAGTTTATCCAGTCTTTCTAGCTTTGGTTGTCGCAGCTTTACAGTCTTTCCCCACTGATCTATTTCCTGCTTTTAGTGCTGTTTCATTGTAGCACACCCAGTTCTTCACTGTGGAAATAGAAATGGCACTGCTAAGGTTACAAAAATTGAGCATTGAAGCCCTAAAAGTCTTGGTTGTACCACGAGATGAGTTCAAATGATTCCCAATTCAGACTATCCAATTTTGTGTCTCCTGCACAGGCTGTACTAAAATTTTTCTGTTCACCTAGGGAACTTTTCCAACTATTAATTTGAAAATGGTAAGGATACAATTTTCAGCTTGTTATTACTGATGAAGGGATTTGTGAAATTTTAGAAATTGGAAGACAAATCTGCTAGCCAGCACCTGATAAAAACCCCAGGACAGATTTTTTGGGGTAAAAGACTTACATATAGATCACATTTTAAATGTACACCCTTGAGATGCTTTAAGTTTATTTTGATCCTGCCTTGAAGACAGAATGGGAGAAAGGGAGAACAAGAGAAATGGAGGGAATATGTGAGCGAGTAGGTCTGAGCCATTTACAAGAGCAGAGCTGAAAAGGAGTAAAGGATGTAAGAGAGACACTGTGTACTTCAGCACAAAAAGTGCTAAGTAAGGAACAGAATCGATCTGTACACTGGCATGAGCATGATCACCTGGCCTAGAGCTTACTCTAAGCTTTCTTCATGTGCAGGGCCTTTTTTAAGACCTATTAGGGCAGCAGTTGCCAAATATTTCTGTTCTTGAGTCTGGCTTGTGACTGATATTTACAAGAGCATGTAGTGACAGAACAAAGGGTAATGGCTTCAAACTAAAAGAGGATGACTTTAGATTAGATATTAGAAAACCACTCTTTACTGTGAGAGTGGTGAGACACTGGAACAGGTTCCCTGGAGAAGCTAAGGTTACCCCATCCCTGGAAGTGTTCAAGGACAGGTTGGATGGAGCTCTGAGCAACTGGGTCTAGTGGAACGTGTCCCTGCTTCATCATCTGTTCGGCCTAAGTGATCTTTAAGGTCCTTTCCAATCCAAACCATTCTATGATTCTGTGATTCCACTGTTGTTTCCAGAACCTTGATAGTATTTAGGGTCCCAGTCCTAAAATGGGAAATTGCTATGTTTGAATTTCCATACCCACCTTAATCCTGAGGTGGCTCACTCTATTCCCAGTGCTGTTTCTGATCTAATATGATCTTTCTATCTGAAAAACAATTTACAGTATAAATGTTCAAGATTAAGTTTTTTCCCTGCATGTTTTGTTTTATTTGTGGCAGGACAAGATGATTGGAACATTTTGAGTTTATACCACTGTATACACATAAATATTATTAATGTTTAGTGTGTTGGTATTGCTCATGCAGAGTGACCAAATCCTATGATTTGTTTGATTTGTTCATTTTTCCTATTAATGCACTATAAATTTCTTATAAATGACTCCAGCTGCCCAACAATTAATAGAGGATCCAAGTAAGGGCCACTCTTCACCATTACCATGTCACAGCTCATGCTCCCAGTTCAGTGGGCTTTGGAGATTTGGGAGAGAAATTACAAGCTTACCAAATTACTTGCTGTCCACTAGAGAATGAGAAAACCTCTCTTTGGGGCTCTGTGTGAAGAGTATGAAGATGGATATATTCCTGCCTTGCTCTCCTCAGGGACCCCTTTACTCTGCAGAGAAGAAATTAGTAGCTGAGGAGCTTGGAATGGAAAATTCTGTGTAGTCCGTATAAAGGTTCTTTTCTCTCTAAAAAGGTCCATGAGTGAGTTACCAGAAGTAATTTTATAGTTTTTAACTTAAAATATTAAGCAGTTTTGGACTAATGACATAATTAACTAATGGCATAATTTTTCACTTGTTGTCCAACACCTTCAGCAATACTTCATCCTGCTGATCCTGACGGACGGCGTCATCACGGACATGGCTGACACCAGAGAGGCCATCGTCCATGCCTCCCACCTCCCCATGTCCGTCATCATCGTCGGCGTGGGCAACGCTGATTTCAGTGACATGCAGATGCTGGACGGCGATGACGGCATCCTGAGGTCTCCTAAGGGCGAGCCTGTGCTTCGAGACATTGTCCAGTTTGTGCCATTCAGGAACTTCAAACATGTAAGCTGGTTTTTCATCCTTGCCACAGAAGGGTGAGTGGGTATAGTGATTGGGGATAATGATTTGTGGGGCTGGGCTTAACTCTGGATATGTGTGAAATGTTGAGTAAGTCTGGGGCATTATTGTGTCAGAAATAGTGAAAAAAAAAGGATTCAGAACGTGCTCCATTAGTGAGCTGGTGAGGGTGGGGAAGGAAGAGATGAGGCACAATCCCTATGCTTTTCATGATGTCAATCCTTGCTTCCACTTTCTCCCTGATTTAATTTGGTTACTTTCCCTGCCTGATTTTTCATGGCGTCTGTTTCCCATTCTTTTTTGCATCTGTTCTATTAAGACTATTGTATTCTGCTTTCCATTCCTTCATTTCCACAGATAGATGAAATGGCTTTGAATTTGTCCTCACAGTGTTCCCCAGGAGGCTTTTTCTTTATTGAGGTTTGGTCCCTGAGTTCTCAAATGCAGGGCAATCTACCCACGGCATCCTGGTTACCTCCAAACCCTTTCCCAAATTCTGTTGAAGAGCAAAGGCAAGAAAGTGGCATTACTGAGAGCTTCCCTCTGCCCTTAGCAGCAGTTCCTGGCTGAGACCAGTGTGGTGTAGAAGACACTCTGTAGGAAAGAAAGGAACAGAACCAGAATTAAATTACCAAATCTAAAGTAAAGCTTTGGTCATGAACTTTTCTTCTCAGTCACCTGCCCTACACTGTGCCATCTGTTCCAGGGACTTTTCAGCAGCAGGGGGGGCACAGCAGAAGGAGCTTTCCCACACCCAGAGGGGTTTTTCCAAGCCCTTTTGCTCCATATGGAGACATGCATTATGTTCTCCTGCAATGCTGATCCCATCCCTTTCCTTCCCTTTTTCCATCATTCTTCTTTCCTCTCATTTCTGTTACATTGATTTGGTTCTCAAGGCTGTTTTTTTGCTCTGTCTAGGAAGGATATCCTCAGTATTCAATTTGAGAATTTCTTTACCTCACAGTATAACTGACTCATTCTCCTCATGAGATTGCTCTTTTCAATCTGCTCCCATACACTAGAGATCCTTAGATTTGGATATGTCACAGCCAAGTTCTCAACTCCGGGCTGGTTTTGATCTGCATATGGGTTCACACCGCTTACATTTCATTTTAAATTTAGCTTCTCTTTTAGTTTTTCTGGGATTTTTGTCACCACATAAGGGTTTTTTTTCTGTTCGCTACTTCCAAAATACCTTTATTTTTCTCTTTGCAAGGGTTCTTTTTTTCTCATTTCAAAATGCAATTTTGCAATATTTGCTTTAGATCTACACACACTTCTTACTTTCACAAACTCTACTGAGGAGCGAGAGAAAGGAACTTGTTCCTTAATTTTCTTCTAGCTTTATGTAAGCCATGGATGCACACAGGAGGGAAAACTCACCTTATGGTATTAGTTTGGTGCCACCATGCCACATAGCTGCAGATTGACTTCTGAGCTGTAGACAAACACATTTCTGTGCTGACAGGGGCACACAGCCACCTACCTGCTGAATCAAAGTATGAGCACAACCACCTCAGAGCTTGTGATTCCTTCAGCACATAATCACAAGTGTGTAGTGCTGCACTGTAGTCATTGGAAAAGTGTCCAGAGCTGAGTTATTTATGGGCTAGTGGGAGAGATACTTTTAATTAGGTGAAAACATGTTTCTGCAAGGAACTGGCAAAGCCAGCTACATTTGTTATTTTTCGTTTCACTTTTTTTTTAATGAAGCGAAAATCATCCTGGATGTAATAGATTAATGCTGACAGTTGCAGTTCTGGGCTCTAAATATATTGTGCCCCTGATGTTAACTTGTGACTGAATCTGTGGCATTGTTATTACCAGCACTGGTCAAATGACAAGCATATATTCTTTTTAGCTGATTTAGATTAACTTCCCTGGTATTGGGAGAGGAAAGCAATCTTTATGTATTCTTCTTGTTAAATAGTGATATTTTTCTCCCTCTTTCAGTAACAAAGATAACACAGGTATAGAGATACATTTGTATTTGCTCTATCAGAAAAGTTATATCTTATGCAACCTGATATTTAGTCTGTTTATTGTGATGTTTCAGCTTTTCAACAAATGTCAGTGTAATGGATGAGTGTTCATAAAAATAGTCACTTCTGGTTTAATTTCTTTATTGTCATATCCCAAATAATCTCTCTCTTTCAACAAAGTGACATTCACATCTTCCTTGCTTATTTAGCACTAACAAAAGACTATACATCAGCCAGTGAAATAATTTTTCATAGGAGAAATGAGTGTGATGTTTTGATTCAAATTTATTTTTTCCCACTGAGGAAATGCAGATTTAACACATTTGGGAGTTTTTTGTCAGATCAGTTCTGACTGAACACAAGAATTTACATACATCAGCATATTTTGACAACTTTAAGCAAAATACATGTTTAGGTAAAAATTCCATTCCTTTTGTCAATGTACCTTGTGTTAATTTATTAAGAAAAAAAAAAGTTGAAAGATCTTTTTAGAAAGATTAAAAATCAAATTGTGTAAGGTTTATAGGTTTTTCTGATAAAGCAAGTATTTATTTACTTATTCCTAAATCCATATTATATCTGTTAGTGACAGAAGGAGAGAAGAAAATGTTATGTGTGAGCATTTATTTTTTTGTTTTGCTGGAAGAGCAAACCAAAATTCCCTTGGGGCCAACCCAAGCAATATTTTTTTTTCATTACTTCTATTCTCAGGTCAGCTTGGAACTCAAAATCTCATATCTATCCAAACAGATCAAAATAATCTGTGCAAAACCTTGCCCTTTGAGAAAATGGAAGGGGGGAGAAGGAAGATGTAAAAAATAACCTACAGAACAAATCCCTTTTATTTTATAAGTTTGACTTCAGAGAAGGTTCTGAGCTTGCACAGCACTAACACAGGAATTTAACACATTTCAATTAGCTATTCACATACCTAAAATCTTATACCCACATCAATGTTTTACTGGCTTAAGACTCAGTGCAGACAGAGGCTCTTTTATAGAGGTTTCATCTCCTACATGATACAGTGCAGCAGAAGTGCTTCAGTAAAACATCTAAGCTCTTTCTAAGGAGTATCTTTGAAGTCATCCAAATAATAATGGCAACAGTAGTGACTCTTGGCAAATCCTGTAGTTGTAGAAGCTTGATAAAATCAAGGTAACCATTAAGACTTAAAACACGTCCCATTGTGGAGTGGGTGACATATGCCATTTGCTAAAGGGGAACATAACAAACAAAGGAAACATATTTTCCCTGAATCCAAGTGACTTTTTTCTCTCTGTAATCTGCACCACCCCAGTAATGTGAGCGTCCTTCACCTGAAACTGTAAAACAGCAATGCTCCATCACTGAAACGCAGTTGAAGAGAATCATCTGCCTCAATGCATTCACAGTCATATTTTAAGAAATTAAATTTTCTGCCTTTGGGATTTGTGATATATTTACTGGGCACAAATCTGATGCCACAGGTAGATTGTATTCCATTCTGCATTGTATTTAATCACAAAGGTTAACAGCTGTGTGTTAATAACATACATCACAAAGGAGTGTAGAAAGCACAGCTCATAATCACTGCAAGGAGCAATGTTTTGCACTATGCATTGTAGTTAAAGGTTAAGCATTGTGAAGCTATAGAACTGAACCAACAGTCATTTGTAATACACACCAATTACAGACTCACAGGGGATTATATTCCTGCTGCTGACTGATCTGACTGTTGTGTATCAGCTATCACTTAATAACTATTCATCTGAGGTGCTTATTGCTAGAATGCTCTTAAAGCAGTGGAGAAAATGTTACAGTAAAACATTAATTTAATATCCCATTTGTGGTAAAGACCCAGCAAAGGCAATCTTTTCACAACACTGATGAACTGGGTCTGTGTTTTAGCTTAGAAGCTACTGAGTGTAATTCTCACTGATGAAAATGCTGCTTTGCACCATCTGATCCACAAATGAGAGTGCTTTACCACCAAAAAAAGTATGTAACATACAGGTGGTCCAAATCATTAGAGAGGGAAACAATCCCAAGCCTGTTTTTGGGATGTTCCCTGCTAGAAAGAGCCCCAGGACCAAAAGACATCACTGGCATGATGAAACTCTAAGCAACAGTTGCCCATGCTCAGACTGAAGTATGGGTCAAGCCAGCTACCCCAGGGCAATCCTGTGTGGGGCACATATTGCCTGTGAGCCTGTGGGCACAGTACATGTTTTTGCCTAAACCTCAATTAAAGGCTTTTCAGTTGAGAGCTCCTGAAGTGTGAGTGATTCAGCTGTGCATCTGAGCCCTGACAGAGCCTATTGTGAAGGGCTGACCCTTCCTACCTCCAGGAGGAATGGATGTGGCATCAGAAGAGGGAAGAGGTGGAGGGAGGATGATGCACAGCAGTGAGTGCTCTTGGCCCAAAGTTCAGAACATGTGAAGTACACAGATCCAGAGAAGCTGATGGCAATGCTCTTGCCCAGCATTTTTAACCACAGAGCAGAGTGAAGTTTCCAGATTGCTACAGCTTGTGTGTGCAGCACTGGCTCAGGGCTCTTCCCCCACTCCCTGTTTTTACCTCTATGTAGGGTTGTATTTTTGGTAAAATAGCACAGAGGCAGGCTAAGGTATGTACAGCTTTGACACACTGAGAAGGAAATTTAAAAAAACAGTCATTTTCAATAGCATTGTAGAAATCAGCCATTTGTGTGATTCCAAGGGGTATTTTCTGATTATTTTAGTTGGAACTAGATGAACTTTAAGGTCCCTTCAAACCCAAATAATTTCATTATTCTATAAAACAGGTTTAGGCGAGAATAGGGCAACTCTGAAAAACCATGCATTTCCCTTTTCAGGATTAAAGTGAATGGGTTCTCTTACTTTGTAACACCTTAAAACATTTGCTGCACTGACACATAAAGTATGCTCTATGCTTTGCCAGTTTGTTCATGCAGAAATGTTCCAGGCTTTTTTGGCTGCACAAATATTTTGATATAAATGTCACAGCAGTTAATCTTATTTGTTACTAATCTCATATGTGAGTCAAAATACAACAATACAGGGAAGAAAAACCCCAGCTGTTTCTGGTTTTGCCAGCATTATCTTTGTATTATAATATTTGATACTGGAATTTCTAATAGTCTGGAGTTTTCTTTACCCTTGGATTCATGTGCCTACAAATAGATTACCATTTACATTCTGTTTAAGCTAAATTTTAAGACTCTGTAAGGATAAGGATGCCACCCCATGAAACAGAGTAGGCCAAAAAATAGTCAATGCAACTGCTTTGTGACGTGGTAGTTTTGCAACTTGGCTGATAACACTAGAGAGAGTGAGGAGGAAAGTGTTCATTAATTTGGGAAAAAGTACTTGGTGCGCAGAAGAAATGTCATCCAGCCACTGGTTGAGTTCCCATGTATTGTCTGAGGTGCAGTCTGCACTCTCTGGAGATAAATACTTCAATTTAAAGCTCTCAAAATGACATTTAAGTGTTTGCATTTTTACTGCATTTTTGTGGTGGGCTCAAAGGAAACATGACCAAGAAGGCTGGCTCCTGAGGACTTAGAACCAGCTCTACCCAAACACTTAGAAACAAGAAAATCCAAAACATGGGGCAAGAGAGTGCATGGGAGAATGAGTCCAACTTTGTCACTGCTGACTTCAGGGGCTGAGGAATGTCCATGTGACACACACAGGTAATGGTTGCCCACAAAACATCCACAGGCCCCTCTGCTTTAAAATGAAGCATTTCAGGGCATGAGGCAGCGACTCTGTGTGGCTGATGGAGGGCAGAGCTCCTCACTGCACTGATGGGGAGCCCTCCTCCCTGCCTGGGCTGAAAGCCAGTGGCCATCTCTATATTTGTCCCTACCTTTCAGGGTCATCAGTTCTTAGTCTGGTGGGTACCTGCCAGTTTTACATTGCAGGAAGAGCTATAAAGCCTCCACCAAGCCCAGGATTGAAGATTTCTTGTAACCAAGGTTTAGCTCCAAGCAACACAAAGTATTTTTGATTGAATTAAAACTTTCCCATCCATTAAAACACCATGCCAGATTCTGAGGAACAGAACTTTCTCAGTGTAGTCCATTCATGTTCAGCTTGGAGCTCTGCAGGGTTCCTTGCTGAACACTGATGAATGAAGTCTTTGCAGCTTTTTATTGTGATATGGGGCTCTCCCAGAGTGAAGTTCAGTTACCCTGAACTTAAAATAGTCCAAATGGGGCTGAAGTCACACAGAGAAATTTTGGCTTTAGTGTACTTTGAGGCAGCTACAGCTCCATAGCCAAACTGACTTATAAAATGAGTTTCCAGCAATAGTGTGATTCACTTTAAGTCTTTTTTGCCTTCCATTTCTGTGCCATACTTCCTCCCTTGATGTAATGGCACCAATGCCTCTAAAATCCATGGCACTTCAAGCAGAGAACCAGGTTAATGCTTGTGTTTTCTACCATTTCCTGCAGGCATCCCCAGCTGCTCTAGCAAAAAGCGTTTTGGCTGAAGTTCCAAACCAAGTCGTGGACTATTACAATGGCAAAGGGATAAAACCAAAATGTATGTCAGAATACGAGTCTTCCAGGACACTAGCTCCATGAACCTGCCTGCACTCTTTTACAAAATTAAAAAAGAAAAATGCTACTGTCTACAACTACTGTATTTAAAAAATGAAACAAAAAAATAGCACGTTTTGGTGATTTTTAACTAAAATACCTTTTTTTTTTTTTGCATGTGTAGCCTAAAGGCTTCAATCTGTTAAGCGGTTGTATTGTTGAAACCTTTTTATGAGAAAAAAAACCCAGAAAAAAAAAGTGAACTCTTTACATTACAGCATGTTGCCTTGAAATAAAAAGTTATCTGTATCTGGTTTTTATACAGGTTTGTTGAAATTTTGCTAAATTTCTTATATTTACACTGTAAAGCATTTTGAAATATTTATTGAGAGTCGATAGCCAAAATGTCTTTGGTTTAATCTACTATGAACTGAGAGATTTTTCAAAATGGCAGATGCATGAACTGTATTTTGCATGTTTAAAATAAAAACAACACAGTTTTGCAGTTGTCTTTATTTCTCTCTCTGCAACAAGGCTGCCTTGCTTTCAACTTCCATATTCCAAGGGAAGGGTAATAAAGGGTTTCAAGAGATACCTGACCTGAAGCATGGACATTTCTAATGTTAGCACCTTATAACATGGACCCCCAAACAAGCCCACTCAGTCTGTGGCCTGAGTAGTAACTTTTCAAAAGCCTGACAAATCCAGCTGTTACAAAGTGTTCAGACCATAGCTGTACAGAGATCTGGCTTGGAGAGCATGATCCATCAAGACTGCATGTCTTAAAAGATGCCAACTTAATCCAAACAGTCTGTCTGGCTTTCAAACAGGATGTATTTTGGCTATCCAATTCTATAACCTCTTTTGTTTGGGAATTCTTCTTTTGTTTCATTTGTGTTTCTAAATCTCACATACAGTATCCAACTCTATGTGGCACATTTTCCAAATGAAATTTTGCATGGCCTGATTTTGTGACAAGCAAATGATTTGTAACTTCATCCTCACACAGATCACCCATGTGTGTCAGAACTGTTTTTTTACCAAAAGAATATTGAAGCCACCTTTTTTTAAATAAAAGACGACACACACAAGAATAAAATGGTGGTGGATTGCACTTTCTATTGAAATATTTCTGTGTGTAAGTGAAGAAATTAGATCAGTATTTTCTGTGTTTGAAGGATGTGACTCATTAAAAACTAAGGAGAAAAACTGACAAAAAATAATCTTGGTGGGATTGTCCAAAAGGAACAACTTTGGATGAGTTGTACTCCCACTGAATTGAAAACATTCTTGTTGCTAGTTCCTGAAGAAACTGTTTGGGGCCAGTGCTGAAAATTTTGGAAGCGTTCCCCTGTGAGCAAGGGGTTTTGGTTAAGAAATACCTATTGTTAAATGAGTTTGCAGGTAACACAGGAGTTGAGCTCCCTGATTCTCCTTTAGAGGTAACTTCCATAGGATCAATTTTGATCGATGATTTTGTACTCTTAAATGAAGGCAGTGGGAGAGCCAAGATGCATGGGGCTGCCTCCCCAGCACATTCAGTTCTGCCCCATCTCTATCCTGCAGTGCCATCATTCACTTGCTTGTAAAGATTTCTTCAGCTGATCAGATACTGAGCAGCAGCCACTATTACTTGGTCATGGGTATAAATTGTCTGGAGATGTCGAAACTGATAGATCTCAAATCCACATTTCCATGTAATGGCTGACACTTCATTTGAGAGCTTACCCTGTCAGGCTGCACATCTCTCCCTCTGTGGGTGTATTTCATCTGGAAGCTGCTGTGATCTCCCCTTACATGTCATAGACCATTCTGCCAATGACTCTTAATTCTTACATCCAACACCTCTAGTTTCTTACTCCCACTTCCCCCCTATTTTCTTTCCTTCCCTATTCTCAGGAGGAGCATTTTCTAGCTGTTAAAGCACAGGACTGAAAAATCAATGACTCTGTGTTCTTTCCTCCTCCAGTATCTCATTTTGTTTTTTTGCCCAAGATTTTTAAATTCTCTGCACCTCACATTCCTCCTCTGTAAAATGAAGGTCACTGTTATGTATCATAAATATCTTGCATAGTATGGGGGACTTTAATACTTGAAAAGTGATTTGAGATCCTTCCTCAGAGGCATGGTGGTGCTCTCACCATGTAAAGAGTATTACATCACCTTGGGACCTGCACTAAGGGATGTCATGTACAGTTGAGGAGAAGTTCAGCCTTTTCTTTGTAATTTCCCAGACTGAATAAAAGAAAGCTTTCAGCAAGAAAAATTTAGAATCAGATAAATTGTCCTTCTGGTGCATGTGATCTTTGACTAAACTAATTTTTGAAGTGTTTATAGTTACATAGAATTGGGCAGTTAAAGCTCTTCATTTCCAGAGATGTTACAAAGTGCTTCTATAACGCATCAAGTAAAACGCAGATATCAACAGGCTATTGTATGCTGAGCTAGATAAACCATCAGTCATTTTCATGTGTGTACATGGTCTATATAAGTGTCTTTAGAACCCCAGCAGCTGCAGATCTTTCTGTTAACTTCACACAATCCAGATTATAAATGCTCTTACTTAAAAACAAATCATTATCAGTGGTTGATATAAGTCAGCAATTCTGTAGCAGCCCTCAAGTACTTGGAAAGATACCTTCATGGTATTGAAAAATCAATTGGAAATCGCCTTCAGAATGTACAGATCTCAGCATGTAAGACAAACACATAACAGTGTGGTGAGTTGGTGTAGGATGCACAGAAGACAAAACTGGCCATATGGTAAAGGCTTTCTAATGAGGCATTGAATGTTATTTTCATTGCTCCAAGCTACTCTCTGCAATAAAATACTGTGGACTTTGTGCAGGGTAACCTCATTAAATATATGAATATATCTCTGAAATGGGATTTTTTTCTCCTGTTTTATCTACTTAAGGTTTTAGCAAGGCCATTCTGCCTTTAGGCTGAACTGCCATCTATTTCTCCTGCAGATTTTTTATGCAAATTTTAACTTCAACTGCCTTTTGATGGATCATTTTAAATTCTGAAAAGTGTTTTAAAATAAATTACATCTTGTCCTTCTGAGATAACCAATGATCTAAAATATATTCTCTGCCAAGTACAACCCTGCCTTCCTTTTTATCTCAAATCCAATTCAAAAACACAAAAAAAAGTCACAAAAACCTCCTATTAGCCCAAACTACAATATCTATAATTCTTGAGCCAGATACTGGGATGAGTTGCATTTTTAGTTTGTAGGGGAAACTAAGTCTGCAAGAGATCTGAGAAAAGCACTAGTACACTGCTAAGTGCTTATTACCCTAAGGTAAAACCTCTCCATACAAAGATTTTACCATGATGAACAATGTAGTGTTCTACTTTTTGTTTGTTTGTTTTTGGTTGGTTGTGGGTTTTCATTGGGTTTTTTTGTTTGTTTGTTTGTGGGGTGTTTTTTGGGGAGGATGAGCTGAAAGATTCCTAGGATAAGTTTACACTTCTCATGTTTGGTTTTGGTTTTTTTTTTTTATTCATGGAAAGTGCCATTTTTGCCACAAGAAAAATAGACTTTATAGCACCTCCTGTCCTTCACATAGAGGTCTTATTTGTACCTGCAGTCCTGAGCTGAGGAGCTGCACTATACCAGAGACAATTTCGGCAATTACAGAGCTATATGAATGATATATGAATGCAGCCCAGCTGCATGTTTGCTTGCAGCACTCACTGCAAACCATCAGTGGCTGCACTCCCACTCCCAATGAAATTTTTTCCAATTTCATTGCAAAACTGGAGAGATCCTCCAAACGGATCAGGTGAAATCCAGGTGACTTCTCCTGTGAAGGCTGACAGTTCAAAAGTGGTGTTTCCTCTTCCTGAAGTTTCAAGGACTACCCAAGGTGGCAGACTGTTGGGAAAGCTTTTTGTAATGGGTGCTCTTCCTTTCCTCCAAAAAAAGCAGCAGCCATTTCCACTGCTGTGCAGAAAGCCTTTTACTGCTGTGTTCAGCAGGCACTTGAATTCTTGTCCCAAAGTGATTAGAGCAGGCAGTTTGCCATCTGATTGCACTCAGCGCTGCAACCACCTTGCTACACTCACTCCCCCTTACACACACAAACCTGATGAGTTCATGACTCTTTAGCACCATGACAAGCTGCATGCAACTAAAAAAAACCAACAACAAAACAACGACAAGGTTGATTTTGCATCATGATAATACAGGGAAAAGTACAGAACTGAAACTTTTCTCTCAGAAATCTGTGCCCCCATGTATTACTTCCATGTTACTGGTGCAGGAAATCCTGTGTCACCTCAGCTGTACAGGATGCTACATGAGAAAAGCATCATGCTGTGGCAACAAGGCTCTCTAGAATCAAGGGAGCCCTCTTTTCTGCCTGGGAACATCTGCCATGGTTTGGCAAGTTACTTGATCTTGCAATGTGCCTTGATTGCAGATCTCTAAAATGGAGGGAAATAGAATTTTGCTACTTCCTGGGGATTTTTGGTTGGGTTAGCACCACTGTAGGGTTGCCACAGTGCTCAGAAATTGGGAGATAACACCTTTATCATTTTTAGACCCCTTTATTTCTCCTCATATAAAGCTCTCTCAGAGCAGCAGCATAAGCTACCAATTGACCCCATTAGAAAATACATCTGTATGAAATTTAGCAGCATCCCTGATGCTGTTCTTGATGCCAGGGGGAAAGCAAAAAGATGTAGTGATCACTGTGACAGTGGAGATGACTACCCAGCTTCAGACAGGGAATGTCAGTAGGACTGTAAACTTGGGAGATGCATTTTGGACACACTATGTGGCTACTTCTTAAAAGGACAAGAAGTAAATTCAGGACAAGGAATGCATGTGAAAGCTACGGGTAAGTTTCTGGATCACAGTTTTGGGTGTGAACACCAAAATACCAGTTACAAGCCTCATGTGCAACACCCCCACACGCACATACCAAAGTGGGTGAGAAGATAGAGTAGTGGGGTAAAGAGAAACAAGGACAGATTCCAGTTGACCATGCTGACAGCTCATGTGTCTTTATAAAAAGGAATTTCTGCTGAAACCAGAAAGGAATCTTGGGTTCATACCCCTTTGCTATCCTAACTAGTGCACTCTCAGCTGTGCTGGGTCCCTGCCCAGAAAAAGAAAAAAAAAGGGCATCAATCCTGAATACTGATGAAAGCCAGACCACACCAAAGCCAGAGTGTCACAGGTACCATCCCTGTGTCAGGCTGCCCAGAACCCTCTGCCTGACCTACCCATTTTAATTTTACGAGGAACTTTCCCTGGCTACAGTATTAAATACATTTCCCATAAACGCTGCTGCTCAATTGCTGTCACACATCCCAGCCACTGGCTCGGAGCACAGAGTCACAGAGGGATGGCATCATTCAGGGTGGGAAAGGCCTCTAGGATCATCAATTCCACCCCTTATCCCAACATTGCCAGGTCATCACATCACCCGTCCTTAAGTGCCACCTCTACATGTATTTTTGAACACTCCCAGGTGTGAAAAATGCCAATCACTTGTTTTTAAAATTTTAAAAGTTTAATAGCAATAAAATGGTTATAAAAATAGCAATACAATTAGAGTAATAATAATTTGGACAATTTGAATTAGGACAATATGAGACAATAGAAATAAAGAGTTACGGATGTACGGGTACCTTTTTCTGGGCAGCATGAGCCCGAAAAAGGACCCCCGTTAACAGAGGATTAACCCTTAAAAACAGTAGCCTGTTGCACATTCATACACTTCATACATGATGCATAAATTCCATTCAAACACAGGATTCTGTCTGGTCACCGTCAGCTTCTTCCTCTGAATCCTAACAGCGCCTTCGAGGCAGGAAGAAGTTCGTT
Source organism: Zonotrichia leucophrys gambelii (assembly GCF_028769735.1). NCBI lineage: Eukaryota > Metazoa > Chordata > Aves > Passeriformes > Passerellidae > Zonotrichia > Zonotrichia leucophrys. The sequence continues at coordinate 44,173,018 of NC_088171.1, read as the reverse complement.
TCTTCTGATAATGGAGCAATAAATTCCCTTTCTCTGAAAGATTTAGGTGTCCTGTGGCTGCTATCTCAGTGCAAGTCCTTTCTTTTAAAAAAAGTATCCTACATAGCATCGTTTCTATTTTAACATTTTTTTATAACCTAAAACTATATTTAACACACTACTTAAAAGAATTAATACAGCATTACTTTCTAACACAACACATATAATATCCATTTTAATATTTGCGAAAAGCCAATCATAAAATATGCATTTTTCACACGGGGTGGTCCTACTTTCCCTGGGCAGCCCGTTCCAATGCTTAACCACCCTTTCCAAGAAGAAATTTCCCCAGTATCCGATCTAAACTGCCTCTGGCAAGACTTGAGACCTTTTCCTCTCGCCCTGTCGCTCATTTCCATGGAAGCAAAGTCCTGACGTGGTTAAGCCCCGCACCCCGAGGCAGTTTGGCACAGCAGAGTCGCTTCTTCCCAGACACCCCCACACCCCTGAGGGCACCTGCTCAACACCTGCAGGAAGGTTTAGACCCCATTGTCCCGCAACCCGCTGTGCCTAAGGGGTGTTTGCCAGCGATGTATCCCACCAGCCGCTGCCATTTTCCCGTTTTAGACACGCGTGTGTGTCTGAAATCCCAGGATTTCACTGCCTTGCGCCTGCAACGCAGGCAGAGGAGCCGTGGTAGGGATGGAAGGGCTGCGGGGGAAAGGGACCGGTGGCTATTTCTGCACGTTCTCGCCCTTGGGCGAGGTATACCCCGCCGAGTCAGAGCAGCTCCATCGGCCACGGGTGCTGCAACCCACGCCCACGATTTTGGGGCGATTCGGGAGGTTTTTTTGTCACTCTGGAGCTCGCCGCCCGCGGGGCGGAACTCTGTGTCCGGGGCAGCACGGAAGGTTTCCAGCGGCGGACGCGGCGGGGCCGGAAGGCGGCTGCGGCTCCGCCGGGGTGGCGGCATGGCGGGCTGGGGGCGGCTGGCCCGGCTCGGCGGGCGCCTCTGGGCGGCGGCGGCGCCGGCTCCCGTTCCCGGACACAGGTAGCGCTACGGCTGGGAGGGGAAGGGGCTGCTCCGGGGGACGGGAGAGAAAGAAGCAGCGGCAGGAACAGCGGGGAGCAGAGCGTGGTTCCGCCCCTGTCGCAGCCCCGAGGTTGTAGAATGGCCTGGGTTGGAGGGGACCTTGTTACACTCTAGTGATATCTAGTTACACTCCCCTGCTGTGGGGAGGGACGCCTTCTGCTAGACCAGGTTACTCACAGCTGCATCCAGCGTGGCCTTTAGCGCTGCCGAGCATCCACAGCTTCTCCGGGCAGCAGTTCCAGTGCCTCACCACCCTCACAGCAAAGAATTCATTCCTTATATCTAGCCTAAGCCTACTGTCTTTCAGTTCGCACCCACTCCCCCTCGTTCTATCACTACAGCCTCTTGTAAGTAATTTTGCCTCGTCCTTTCCAGTAAGTTCCCCCTTCAGGTGCAGGAAGGTGAGGGGCCCTGAGCCACCCTTTTCCCTCGGCCCTGGCTCCGCCCTTTGGAGAGAGCTCCGTGTGCAGCCGCTGGCAGCCCTGGAAGCTTTGTTCGGGGTGCCAGGGTTACTGCCGGGGCATTCCAGCCTTAGAAATAGCCCCAGCCTGCGTGGGAGTTATGGCAGGACAGGCGTGTTCGCGTCCAAAGCGTCTTTGCAGCAAAGTGAGCGAGTGACCTGCCGTGCTTGGGTCACCTTGGCCCGCTGGCCACGTGCATGCACTGCCTGTACTATTAAATACTCCTTTGTGCATTCACTGCCTGTACTATTGAGTACTCTTTTGTTGACGTTGCAGAGGATTAGGGAGCAGTCAAGCATTTTTCAGCCCTCATGACATTATGGCAGGACACTGAGCTGTTGAGCAGTGTTTGTAGAATCAGAGAGTTGTTGGGGCTGGAAGGGAGCTGAGGAGCCAAGTTCTAAGCTGAGGTCCCAGTTCTTTCTCACCGTGTGACCAGCCCTGAGGTCAGACCACGTTGCTCAGGGCTTTGTGGTTTTCGGTCTTGAAAGCCTCTAAGGACAGAATCTGCACAGTGCCTCTAGACCCCAGTGCCAGTGTTAGATTGTCTTCAGGCTGAACATTTTTTTTCCTTAGGGCAAATCTGAATCCCCCTATTCAGTTTTTAGCACTTCTCTCACTCTCCTGGTGTGCACCTCATGACATGGCCTGCCTCAGCCTTGTCAGTAGCTTTCTCACAAATTATTCCATGCCACTTGTGGATGGGACTGTGCATTTCTGCTTTATGGATTTCACTGGGTTCCTTGTTGACTTGTCCCTCTGGCTGGCAGAGGGACCCCCTTGGGCATCATCCTCTGCTCCCTTCAAACATAAGAACAGTGCACTCATCCCCTGTATCAGAGGCCACTGAAAAAGATATTGAACAGGACAAGTTCCTGAATAGATTCTTGGGGAGCTCTGCTTGTAACTGGCCTCCTAGTAGAGTCCAAACCATCAGCTGTGACTCCTTCACCTGATCATCCAGCCAGGTTTTTGCTCTGCTGATGGCCCACCCATCCATGCCATAACATCCCATCTTGGATAGAAGGATGCCACAAGAGATTGTTTTAAAAAGTCTTGCTAAATTTAAGGTGAACAATAACTACTGTAATCTCTTTGTTCATGGATCTAGCTGGGGTTTTTATCTTAAAAGGAGTGGTTGGTTGGTTTGTTGTTGCTTGCTCCCCTTTGGTATAATTCAGAATATTTAGTCAAATGGCAGATAATTAGGTGTTTTATAAATTTGATGTAAAATACATGTTATGAATATGTTATATATACTTTTTGTACTGATAAGACGCTCAAAACCTTTTCCCACCTCTGGAAAGGGGTCAGCTGGGCTTTGTAGTCAGACACATCAACAGTTCAACATGGTGGCACGAGCATCTTTCTGAGGAGAATGTGGAGTTCCTCAAGAAGATAACTGCAGAGGAGTACAAAGCTCAGACAGCCAGCAAGCTGTGCCCTCTGAAAGATGAGCCATGGCCACTGAATAAGTGGACACCAGGTGAGGAAGTATCTCTTCTGAAATAGCTGTTCATGCTGAAATTAATACTGTTGTAGTGTTGTTGAATTCAGTAACATCAGGATTGTGTCTTGTGAGGTATTCTCCTTTTGGCTTTCACATCAATCACTCAATAAATCCCCTGGTAGCTAAGTAATACATCAGTTCTCTAAAAAGCATTTAAAATATTACAAGATGTTAAGAACCTCTAAAGACCTTTAGGTTCTTAAGGATAGTTTTTAGTCCAGCTCTTGGCCCATCCCACTGCTCTACGACAAGATAATAAATTAAGAATTTATCAAAAAAGTCTCCTTAGAGTATAAAGTGTATGAACTTGAAAATGCTTTTGTGAATATTGCTGGGTGGTGAAGAAAAAGTGAAATATAATGCATCCCGCTTCTGGTCTGTGATTAGAATTTCTTATGGACTAGAACACAGAATTAAGTTTTTGAACTTTTAAAAGGGTCACATAATTTGTGTGGCATACTTGACAGGTTGCCATTGCAAAGACTGGGGTGGGAAGGACCTCCTACAGCAAACTTTTCAATAGTTAGTTTAGCTCTAATACATGGGCATTGTGTTTTGAAAAAGAAAAACGAACCAAAAGTAGTTGCATTTTCTATCAAACACAACTGAAACAGATAAAACTTTACTGCTGGTGGGGTTAAAAACCCCCAGCCCACCTGCAAGGATTTAGTGATGTTTTCTTTCCTTCACCTCCTTAGGAGAGATCAGAATTCATGGGATTTTGCAGATTATTGTTTGAACTCTTTCTATTATTAAGTGTAAAGGTGCATCCATGTTCTGTTTTGATTTACAGATTCCATCAGAGTTGGTGTTGTTGCAGTAAAACTGGGAATGATGCCAATATGGACCAAATCAGGAGAAAAACACGCTGTCACATTACTTAAGGTGAATTAAAGCATAATGAATTTAATCCCCTGTAATGTATTCAGTTTGTAAAGCAGCTGTTTCAAGGAAAAGTGAAACTTACTACTTGTACAGAATAGGAAATCCTGAAAGAAAGCGAAGATTTCTTTCAGTCCTGTATAGTATACCACGCCCATTCTGTTTATATCCATCCATACTTTCTAGGAGTGCTCTGCCCTGCTGCCCCAGCTATTCAGGTGCTGCAGAGTTGTGAGTGGTGTTACCTAGGTGATGCAACAAAGCTGGGGTTAACTATCCCACTTCAATTCTTTTCTTTTTCCACCTGTGGGCATGTTTGGGTTACTTTCACCTTGGTTTCTGTGCCCTTGTAGCCCTGAAGCTGCTTCTTCATATTCTCTGGCAGCTGCTCTTGTGATGAAGCCTTTTGCTGAGTGGCTGCTGCCACAAGAGGAGCCACTGCTGTGAAGGCCATCAGGTTTACAGGGCAAGGCAGCAGGAGTCTAAAATGGGAGCTCTTCTTGTGTGCTGTGAATGCTTACAATAGGGATTTTGCAGACCTTGTGTGAAAAAGATGATTATAATTTCTAGAGCATATATGAAATCAGTTTGCATTCTACTAATTTTGTTTTTCTGAAATAAGCCTTCAGTTCACTGGAAAAGCAATGTCAGGGGTAAAATCACAACACACTGTCTTACTTTTAGACTGTATCTTCTGTTATAAAAACAGAGACTCACTTTGCTGTTTTGTTGTCTTAATGTATCTGCTTATGCTCAGATGAACACTTTTTCTTTTCTCTAGGTCCAAGATTGCCATGTCTTAAGATATGTTTCAAAGGAAGAGTCGGGTGGAAAAACAGCTAAGCTGCTTGTTGGAGGCAAAAATGTATCTCCTTTTTCTGTAAGTGAAGCATTTTGGGCGTCACTGTTGGAATAGTTGTTTCTGTTGTGATTACACTACAAAAGTAGCAGAAGTAGACTTCTCTAAAAGATTTCTTGGCATACAAGCGTGCTTTGTAATTGATCTTTTGTCACATTCACCTTTGTCATTTCCTAAAGTGAGTGTAAATTCTTGGCTAAGAGAATAGCAAGAAGAACTTTCCGAAAGTTTTACCTGTTAATTTTCTAGGAAAGCTGTGGGTTTAGGAATTTGCTTTGATGTGCAGTGTCCCATGCTGGTGAAAGCATTTGAAGGACCACTAGCAGTGGAAAAATGTGTGTTCTTTGTGACTGGGTACAAGCAGTTGAGCTGAGGACTGCAAGATACTTCACTTTTATACTAATACACTTCAGGAGCCTGATGTAAACTTAGTCAGTTCCATCAGTTGTTTATAACTTAGTGCTCTGGCTTACTCTTCTGTAAAGAGAAAGCCAGAGCACTAAGTGCTCTTTTAGCTGTAGTTCTAATTTTTCCCCAGGTCTGTTGACATTGTTTAGTTTGCCTGTAGTTCTGCTGGTAAGTAACTTTAAGACTTCCCTTTTCAAGAAGATAGCTAAATGGTTGTAACTCATCAGCTCACCATATGACTTTGTAAGCCATATCAAAGCCACTCACTTATTTAGACATCCCAGTTGCTTTATGTGGAATTCCCAGATAGCTCCAGTGGCTGAGGTTGTCTGGCAGAGCTGTCATTCCCCAGGATGAGTTATAGATCAAGCAGGAACGAAGCATTCCCTCAAAGGATGTTTCTGTGATGCATTATTTCTGTAAAATATAATTTTTCAATTCTTGCAGTATGCTGACATTCATTTGTCTGATTTGGGCAAGTAAAAAAATCCCAGGACTCATGACTACTAAGCAGATTATCTCAGTTCATGATCATGGATTTTTGAGGGCATAAATTTCCATTTTTCAAACAGATGGTTATCCCAGGGCCTCAGAATTATTCTGTGTACTTGTTTCTGCTTTAGTGGAGGTAAGAGAAGGACCTTTTTTCATTTGATAGATCTGTTGGCTTTTTTTGTATATTCTGCTGATTTTGAACAGGCTTATACTTCAAGGTACCATTCATTTATTCAGTTGGTTTATGCCATGTTTGACTAGCACAGCTTCTACTCTTCAGGTGTCTATTCTGCCACTTCAGTCCATTTACACCTTCCAAGTATGACATTTTCCAGGCAAAATGACAGCTGTGTTTTTTTCTTTCCTCTTACTTTGGTCTAAGACATGCAAGAGTAATGGGAATAATGTTTTCAAGTTGTATTTTGCCCATTAGACTCCTTAGAGTTAATCTTTTCATTAAGATGATGTTACCTGTAAATCCAGTATGTTGTCAGAGTAAAAACATGCCAGAAGTAAGGAAGTATGAAGAAAACTTCTTTTTAAACAGCCCCTATGAAAATTTCTTCAAAGCAGAACTATGGAAAATGTCAACTCAAGGACTTTTTAGTAATGTGAGTTATGTTCAAGACTTTCTTTGGGTATAACTTTTCCCAAGTTAGTGTCTGTTAATTTGTTTGAACTTAGACTCATTTTAATAAATAAATTATTTAACTATTCTTTGAGCAGTCTTTGGTGAGGTCCTGGCCTGAGACTGAGCTGTGTATTTTTATTATTATTATTATTATTATTATTATTATTATTATTATTATTATTATATTGAGCTCGCTATTATTATTTTTGACATCATCATTGTATAAACTAGATAATTCCGGAGGAAGAATTTGGCATGCTGATTCTGGGCAGATTTACTTGTTAAGGTGCTAAGAAGTGATGTATTTCTGTGGTGTAGCTGCAAATTTGGATCATTGTTTTCCTGTGTTTATCAGCCTTTTTATATGTTTCTTTTCTCTCAGAAGTATCAGAAGTGAGATATAAAAGAAAGCTGAGTAATACTGTCTTGTTTTAGCATAAGCCATTTCTCTTTTGTTAATTCCTCATAGGAACATCTGTCTTTCTCAGATTCCTCACCTCTACTGGTTTTTAATGAGTTCAATCAAAAGATTCCTTCAGTAATTTTTCTAACAAAGAATTTCCTGCATTTCTTTGGAGTGTCACATTGCTTTAAAACTGATAAGGGGTATTGCATTTTTAGCAAGATTCATTTTTCCTTTTCAGTTTGATGTATGTCACTCTTATAAGTGAACAGATTTTTCATGATTTTTTAATGCACAGTTGTGCTCAAAAGTAAGTTCTGTCAATGCTCAGACTTTTTTTTGTCAAAAATATTTTATATGCTTCCTTTAAGTGAGGGCATATCCATAATTTTCCATTAATACTGGAAGGTATTGTTGGTGTTTTTAAAAATAAGGAACATCTGAGAATTCACTGTGTTCTCCTCTTCAATATTGCTTTTTAGGAAGGGTTTGTAAAGACTGAAGTGTTTTGTTTGTAAAAATACATCTCTGCCTTGGCTGTTTGAAGAGGAGGTGCTGTTACAGTGGAACAGTGCAAGGCTACAGCCTAGAGTAGGATTCTTGAGATACAAGTGAATTTTACCCTTTGACTTCACCATACTCTTCTTCAGCTGTGGTTTCTCTTTCCAGCCCCCCCTGCTGAGCACAGGGCTCCCCTTGCTGTAGCTTAAGGCATCAGTTTTACATAACTGCAAATAAAGGACTGATATACAGGCACTTAGTTGGAATTCAACATCTTTTATTTTTCATTCATACATATAGTTCTGCAGATTAAAACAGGTGCTTCACTGATCCCTCAAATATTGTGGTCTTAGGAGAGGTTTTGTATGTAGTTGATTCTGTTTTTTTAAAGGTATTTGAAGTATTTTGTACTGTGACCTCAAGTTAAGAAATGTCTTGGGAAACATTTTTTACTCTCAAAGACAGATTTGTGAACTTAAAATTTCTGGGTTTTTTCCTAAATCAGAGATCTTCATCATCTTGCTTCCTCATTCTTCATAAAATTTCCTCTGTTCTAACACTTTCCAACAAATGTTCAAAAACAAAAGAAAGGACAACATGCAGATTTTCAAAACTGTTTTCAAGTACACTAAGTAACATTTTTATAGTTGTCCACATTACTTGCTCTTAAAATACACAAAATAATTTTTGAGAGAGGGAACTGCACAGGAGTTTTGAGAAGCAGACCTCAGAGATGAGATTATCCAACTGTGACAGTATTGTTAGATGCTTAAATTGCTTTCTACCAGAAGCCATTTGAAGGAAAATCAGCTGCATCTCCTTTTTTTTTTTTTCCTGTGGCCGCAATTTTCCTGCATCACTGTTTCTGTTGCTTGATTTTGTCTCAGTGGTCTGCTGTTCTGTGAGATGTCTTGCTTAAAACAGCTGAGAATAATTTCAAGTACTCTAAAATGTGTCAGACTCATCTGAAAGCAAAATCTCTGCTTCAGTAGGTCAGCAGTGTTTTGACACTGAGTGTACTTGCTATATCTCAAAAATACGTGGATCATAAACTCGTTGTTACTAATTTTTCTTTTTTTGCCCAGAGACTCAAAATTTTCTTCTGTGGAAATTTAAGCATTTCTGGAAGTTTCTGCAAGACAAGAATTTTTTTCTATGGCTTTGTTAGTTAAATAAATTACATTTATCATTTGATGTGGAACTAAGTCATCAGAAGCTTTGAAAAAGAGAAACTACTTCTAAATTACTACAAAACTCCTTGTAAGCCATAAAAAAAAAAAGTAGCATCTGTCATCTACATTCTAAATGATTAGTTTCCCTCTTCAGATTTTCAATATCTTCATATATCTCTGGTTTATATTAGGTAGCTGTAGGGTAACTACTTGACAGAAAATAAAAGGCAGACATTTATTTATTTTTAAATAAACTTTATGTAGAGATAAAATGCAAGCCTGAAGATAAAATTTTAGTATGATGTATCTGTTTCTCCGAGTGATGTTGACAGTCTGTAATAGTTTTCTGTGCTAAGTTGATTCTTGGGTATTTTAAGATGACTTTTTTTTTATGGCTGCTTTTTGTTGCAGAAACCAGAGTCTGCACATGAAATTTTTAGAGAAGCTGGAGTGCCACGGAAGCAGAAAGTTACAACATTTAATGTAACAGATGATGCCATAATTAAGCCAGGTAATTTTTTTGAGCTGCTGAGTATGATGTGCATAGTCATTTAGCATCTGCCACTTGTAGACCTAAATGAAGTTATGATGTGTATTTCAGTGTTGTTTTTTATAGAAAGTGCTGAATTCTTTGTCATTAAGCACAAGCAAACTTTTTGCATAGGGAAAATCAGAAGATGGGTTTTACTTTTTAGTTGATGAGATGTAGGATTTTTACTTTTTCCAGGATGCTATGTTTACACCTATGAGAAAATAAATCCAATCCAAATTTACTCTGAACATTAAGAAGTAAATGTCTGTAACCTTGACTCACTTATTGAGCATAAATATGGATATAGTTACAGGAAGTTCTGTGTTTATCCTTATGAGAGGGACACAGTTTTGTGGTAATGTTTCTCAGAACCCTGAAATAGCAGTTTGAGTTTTGTTTCTTCTTGCTGCAGTCAAAAGTAGGACAAAGTCTGCTTTTTCTGGTTTACAGCTTGCAAAGTAAAACACACTGAATCATGTTTATAACAAACATTCTCACTAAAAATCAGTGTTGGAAGTTTGGTGATCAAATGAAAAGTTTAACATTTCGGAGGTTTTATAAGGTAGTGTATTTAGGTTGCATTTGTTTTGTGGCTTTTGGCTGTTACAGGTGTTTTCTGAAGAATTATATAGGGTAGGAAATTCTTATGTATTGCATCTTCTTTGCCATTAGTGGAGCTTTTTGCAAGACCTATTTAAGACTGCAGTAACTGATAAAAATCAAATCTGACATGATGAGGAAGTCTGGACTGATAAATGGAAGCAATAGTTTGAGATAAAGCAGAATTGCAAGTTTTTGATAAACTGGTTTTGCAGTGTGTGTATTTTGTACATAACACCCTTTATGTGCATGATTTTGTCTCAGTTGGCACTTATCCAAATGTGTGGATTATGTAAATATAACATGAAATAATATAAAAGTTGTTATACTTGAGACTAATGAGAGGTTTACATAATTTCAGTTTCCATTCATACAGATTTTAGAAAGCATGGAAGCAATTGAAAAGACATGAAGCTATTAAAATTTCATTTTTTTAATGGATGTATAACAGACTGCGAACTGAAATATGCAGCCACATGAATCTTCAGATTAAAGTTCATTTAGGATGAACTAAGTTATCAGTTTTGCCCTGTTGGCTTTTTTTAAGCTCCTAATGAAAGAATATTTGCACTTGGATAAAAAAAATCACTGAAGACAAAACAAATCAGAAATTAATATTTTGATATTGCAGGTACTTAAGGAATTTCTGTAATTACAGTGAGATGTGTGATGTCACTGACCTACAGTGCCACTGTTTCTGCTAAAGGTCAGCATGTAGACAATTCCCCACTGGAGGAAGCTGTACTTTTACCACAGACTTCAGTTTGGAAACACTGTGTCTTCATAGAGGAAGTGTTGCAAAATTTCCTTTTTTATTAACCCCATTTTTTATAATAAATGGGGGGCATTGTGGTTTGTTTGGTTTTTTGGTTTAATTTTTTTTTTTGAACTCTCCACCTTGTGAAGTGCTAGTAGTTCTAAGTGCAGCATATTCTGTTTTCTTGCTAAGCATATGTATTATGAATCTTAGCTAATTAGGCACTTTGGACTTTGGCAGTGTATGAAGGGCAATGTATCTGAGTAAAGCCTTGACCCTTCCTGCCAGTCTGAAATTGGATTATATCCTAAGATGTGTGCTTAAACAGTAAACACAAAGCATCTGTTTCAGTCAGTGAGGTTGATAAAGAAGAACAAATAAGATGTAAATAACAAGTTCTGTGACTGTAAGCTGCCCTGGAGGATGATGACTGGCTAGTGGTTTGAGGATTTCAGCACTAAGTTGAACATGATCTCTCCCTTTCTCCTGCAGGTACTCCTTTGTATGCCGCTCACTTCCGCCCCGGGCAGTTTGTGGATGTCACTGCAAAAACGTAGGTGCCTGAGGATACATCGTAAAGAACCTCGCTAACTTTTTTTCCCTCTAATCTGGCTTGAATTCGTGGCTGACAAAAGCTGAAATACAATTGCAACGGTAGTGACAGGAGATTGGCGTCCATTCACTCATTGGGTTAAAAAGATCAAGTTCTGTTTCTGGATGAGGCTTCCTCTTGCTTTTGAACAAGGCAGCTGGACTGTTGATACTATTGAGGCTGAGGTCTGCCTGTATTGTCTCTCACATGCTTATGATTAGCATGGGCAAGGAGATACTTTATTACAGTATCTCTAGTATGTAAAAATGCTTAAAGGTATTGGTTCCCAAAAAGACTGCTTAATTTTAATTTGGTGAAGAGATGGGAAGAGATATGCAGACTGAAAGGATAGCAAAAAGGTAGTGAATACATTTAGCAGTACAACAGAGCTGTCAGATTCTTTTTTTGTTTGTTTTCTCTTGCATTCCAGCTCACGTCCTTGCCAGCAGTGGCTAAAGACCTTTTACTTTAGTGTGGGAGGAATAATTTCCTCTCAGACCACTGTGAATGCCAAATGAGAGCTCAAGTAATAGGGGGTGTTCAAAAGAAAAACTGGCATCCTGTGGCAAAGACTCATCCTGGCTCTTGTTGTACATCTGTGATTTCCCCTGACCAAGAGAGCTCCTGTCTGCATAATTCAGTGTCGTGATACAAAGATAACATTTGCCATTATATGTTTTATTTTCTCTGCAATGGAGATGGTACCCAGCTGCAGTTGTCTCACATGTAGGGTGTAATACCTATAAATGTCCAATGCAGTTCACAGGATTTTGTATATATGGGGAAACTGACCTTATCAACAGAGCTGAGTGTGCAGTTGTAATAGAACTACACCTCACTGCATTTGTGAGCAGTCTATTGAGAAAAAAAAATTAAGGAATTGACTGGAATTAGTATTTTTTCCATGTCAGACTTTCTTATACACTTAGATCTGGCATATTATTCATTCTACTTGTAAATTGCATGCAGTGAGCGTCCTGTAAGGGACCATAGCTTGTTTGCAAAACAAGGCACATGATCATTTGGAATACAGTCATTTAATGGAGATTAAGTGTCAGCCTTTGTTAATTCAGAAAAGCTTTGCTTTTCCAGGAGCTTTTCCAAGAACTAGGAAAGGCATTTTTAGCAGTGTAGAAGATGTTGGTAAACAGCTGCAGGTTATTGATTTTAGTGTCTTCCTTTTATTATTTGAAAATACTAGCAAGCTAAAAATGGGCTGGGTTCTTGGTCCTGTTCAGTGAATCCATCCTAGATTGCAGTTCAGTATTTCTAATATGTTTTCTCTAGATATTTGTGTGATCCCATTTCAGAAATTAGGTGTGTGTTTGTACTGCTGATTTGGTAGCATATTTCTTGTAATCATTCTGTAAACATGAAAGAAATGTTCTTTAGCTAAAGAGAAAGGTGCAATGGGTTTTCTGTCAGTGTGATTCTCTAATTATTCCAGTCTTTCTATATCAAAAATTTTTAACCTTTTTCTGTAGCTCTCTCACATTTTGATTTCTACTTCTTTGGAATGCTTCATTTATCATGTTTCCTTACCTTCTGGGCAAGAATTAAGTTATATTACTACATTTCAGTTTTTCTTCTATTCTTTTGGTTTTTTTCCATGCAATTTCATCCAGCAAAGTCCCATCCAACCTGGGGAAGGACTTGGAGGGAGGACCTGGGTCTTTCTGTTTCAAACCATTATGGACTTGAAAACCAGAAATTCCTAAGACATGCTGTCAAGTAAAACTTTTTAGAAATACATTTGCATGAATATATATTTTACATTTTTGAGTTTGACAGTAATTGCTTTAATTGGAGGAAACTCCAGAGTGTACAGTGTTAGAAATCATGTGGATGAAAATAGCAGTGCTGTTGATAGTAGCATGATTAATTGTAATAAGTCCTTTAAAAAGGAAAGAAAGAAAACAAATGTCGCCTCAATGAGGAGATAATATAGTGGGATATAAAGGATATTTTAATCTTTTACCAACTTTGAATTGTTCAGATGAGCAAAATATCCTTTTGTATGCTTCCTTCTCCCAAAATGCAAATAAAAATATGCTCCTTATATATAAGCAAACTTCAAATTTCATTTCAGAAGTCTTGGGTTAGCCTCTTCATTTGGTTACCAAAATTTGGTTTTTATGACTGTCTTCTTTTAATCTTCGCTGCAAATGTTTTTTGTCAAAGTCTTTTGAAATGTTTTGATTCATTTATACCTCTGTAAAGAAAAACACTTTTACAGGAATGAGAGGGTTCAGTTAAAGATTTATGTTTGCACTTTGTTTTTGTTTCAAACCTCAAAATTGTTCAGCATGGTATGAGTGGCTTTTAGAGCACCGAGACTAGGCAGTGTGTCTGCATGCTGTCCATCTTCTGTAGTGATGAAATATTTTCCTTAGTACTTATTTTCAGTAATTTAAAAGCTCAATCCTTAAGTTTAGCCCTGCTAAGCTCGGAGCTAAAACACACAACAAATTCCAGAGACACCTCTCTCACAGGCTCTGTGACCCCACCTTGAGTACTGCATCCAGCTCTGTGGTCCCCTCTAGGGATGGAGCACCTCCCCTATGAGGAAAGGCTAAGGGAATTGGGATTGTTCAGCCTGGAGAAGAGAAGGCTTCAGGGTGACCTGATTGCAGCTTCCAGTACCTGAAGGGAGCTTGTGAGAAAGATGGAGAAAGACCTTTTACAAAAGCATGTGGTGACAGGACAAATGGCTTCAAACTGAGAGTAGATTTGGATTGGATATTAGGAAGAAATTCTTTACTGTGAGGGTGATGAGAAACATCAGAAATGTTGTCACTCCCAAGAAAAAGCCAGCAGTAGTTTTGTTGGAAAGTGATGAGTCTGGAGTGTTTATGGTTTATTTAAGTTTTGCTCTAATAGCTGTGTAATCTGAGCCTGAATCAGAACTCTCCATTTGCCCAAAGTTATCTGAGTAAGTAGTTGGAATACTTTTCCCCTGCAGCATGGAAATAATGCTCTTTTAAATTAACTACATTTGAAGAGTTACTAGCTAAGTAAATTGTTGCTTAATTAGAGTTGCTTAATTCCCGTAGCTTTCTAAATGAGAGCTCTCTCATTACGTACTGGCATTTTTCTTGTATCAAATCTGGAAAATGAGGGTTTGTACAAAATTAGGTGGTTGACCTCAACACCTGCTTTTCTGCAGGTGAGACCAGAACAACTGTAATTAGACTCTATTTTTAACTCTGCAGAAAGATTATTTTTCTTTTAACTCTTGCATGCCCTAGTTTTTCATATCATCGTTGCTCCCTGTGATTACTTTGTGGGAACCAGGTAATGCTTCACTCAGTGAAGCCAAGTAAATTAGGTCACTATATTGCATCTGTTGAGGAACAGGGGCATTCTGCATTTCAAATCTAGTTTTATAAGTCTCATACGTGTGGGGTTTTGTGTTCAGATATGGTGTCTAATGTTAGAACATTAAAGATGTATAGCCCTTGATTCAAACCAAGACAACAGGTAGAAGATGCCTTAGCATGATTCCACAACAGGGTAAGTAGGATGTCAAACATTCTACTTCAGCATAGGTTCTTGGTTATCCTATTTCAGATACTGTAGCAAAATCAATTCTTTCTGAGTGGATTCTAGTAATTTATTCTGTTAAATTAATATATAGTACTGGATTAACATGCTGCTTTGACAGACCTTAATGTTTTTTAAAAATTTCAGCTGGCTTAGTTAAAGTTTGAATAATTACTTTTCTTTTATCGGTGATCCTTGCTGAATGTGTTCACATGTAGTAATTTTTAAGGAGGGCAAAGAGGGCAGTTAAACAATTTGAAATTAAATGAATGATATTAGTAGCTGACACCTGGTGTCTGTTCAGAAATGGACAAGAATATAATTTACATAATACTCATTATTTTTGTCAGAATAAAAAGTTTAAGACTGTACAATACACCATATAAACTCTTCTCTGATTTTCCATAATATGTCTTGAACAGCATGCATCCTAACTTGTCTTCCTTGTTTATATAAGATAAATATTAGTTTCAAAAGCATGTTGCATTTCATACAATTGGAAGTATGTAAAGTGTTTGCATTAGAAATACAGATAAATTGTGGATCCTGGAGAAAATGGACTCATTATATTTTTTTTCATATAGTGGAGAAATCCACCACTTGTTTGAAAACAGATCTTATTCACATCAACTTAGGCTGCAAAAACACTGTTCTTTAGAATGCTTGTGGTATATTGCCTGAGCTGCTAACTGCCTAGTTTACCAGTTCTAAATTTTATTATGAACCAGATGTTAGTAGGTCCTTACTTTATTTTAAACTTTGCATTCAGTCTAAATAATCTTACTCTGTTCTTACTCTATTTCCAGCTTCATTTCAGATAGTACATGAGTCAAATAAGAAATATACACAATGAAATTGTTTGTCCTCTTGACATGTGTGACAAAAAACATTAGACATTGTTTATTCTTTTTTAAAGTAAAAAGCTCCAAAATGAAAAACAACTATAGCTGCTTCTTTTTTAATTATTTCAGTCATGATGGCTGTGTCATATTAAATAGGAAATTAATGTCAGGAAGTTCTAAGGTAGAGTATCCTTGTAGGTAATGGAGTGATTTTTACAAGTCAAAAATGAAACTAATCTGAAACATTATTGAACTAATATGATGAAAATGCCTTGATAGATAGTAAAAAAAAAAAGAAAATAAAAAAAGTATAAAATACAGATTATAAATTTTTAAAAAAAAGTATAAAATGCTCTTAATTTCAGTATTGCAATATCTTTCCTTGCCTTTAAGCAGAATATTTCAGAGACTGAAGATTTGTTTTTGTATTCCAGATTAACAGATGCAGGAGAACTTTCAGGTTTACTGGAGTACTCTTTTTTTCAGTCTGATCACACTTTCTGTAAAGTTCCTAAGGCTTCAGTGTTGTAAAATCTGAGTCTTTGTTCACAGAAAATACATGTGTTATTAGAAGGACCAAGAAGCAACTGAGTATTCTCTATTGCATGAATCATTTAACACTAATAACTGTATCTTGTAATATAATCACTTTTTTGAAGTTATCTTATAATATTTGATGTACTAAACTCTATTTTAAAAATACATCTCTTGCATATATGAAGTATTTATGTTTTAATTTTTTTTTAAGCACAACTGACAGTATTCTAAATTGTTTATGTCAAAAAATAAGTAAGTAGAATGAAATGTTGAAGTGATTTCATGACATCAGAGATTTATTCTTCTTGGCTAAGTTTGACAGTAATGTTTACTTTTGAAATTGTAGCTTTTTATGGTTGTATGGTTTTCTCTGAATTGCAAGGGCATTTCTGCAGCTAAAGAATTTATCATGCCCCGTCATTTAAAGAGAGAATTTATCTGCTCGCTCTGTTGACTGCACACCTGCAACCCACTTGCAGTTGGTTTTGGAGACTTTGCTAAGTCCATCTTCCAGCTAGAGATGCCAGAAGTAATCTGCTTGGAAAACATGGCCAGTAATAGGTAGTTTAAAAGAAAAAAATAGCATTTTGGCAGAACAGATATGAGTTTTCCTATAGCTTAGTTTCTGCATGTATTTCATAGTTACTGCTCCCTAGCAGTATGAAAACAGAAAAACACAAGTTTAGAGCCTCTCTTAAAGTGTATTTTTCAACCTGTTTTTTACTACTATTGCTGTTTACTCCTGCAGGCTTTTAAAGTAAGCTGATTCTATCAGAAAGTGGTGTTACAAAGCCTTGCATCCTTTGCATTCCTGTCTTGTGTTCCTAATCCCAGATAACCCAGATTGTCCCTCCTGCAGGTGCCTTCATTCAACTTCCTCTCATGGCCCCAACCCCCTTCATATCTTCATGTCCCACCACTGTCTGCTGGCCTGGAAGGAACTTGTCTTGCTGGTGACAGCCACTTGCATGACCAGTCAGCTGGCAGATCAAAGGAAGATATCACTGCGTTAATTAAGTTTTAGCTTTTCCTTAGCTCTAGGTAAGGAGCAAAAAATACTCAGGAGCTTCTAACCAGTAACTTCTTTATTCAAACAATTACACATGTTTCTTTGCCAGATTTAACTGGGCTTGTCCCCTAGGTTCTGAGCAGGGAAGGGGAAGACCAGGAGACAGACATTGTGGCTGCATAGCTCATGTTCCCTTATAATTCTGTAGCTTTATCTTGATGGCTATTTTTGACTGTGGTTTGATGTGTTCAAGATAACCAGGAGAGCAGTTACAGGAGAGTTGAATCAAGTGGGAAGAGGAAAGAATCTACTTTTCATTAATGTTGGTGTTTTCTGTGTTTGTGTGTTCCCTAGTTTTTCATGGCAGCGCTGAGCAGGGAGTCAGCCAAGTGCGGTTCCTGCATAGAGTGTGCTCATACCCAGTTTTATTTTAGATGCAAAGTGCATATATATTTTTGCAGAGAAAGGATTTTTGAAAATCAGAGGAAAAGGATTCTCGTGCAAAATCATAGAATCACAGGATATTCAAAGTTGGAAGGGACCCACAAGGATCACAGGCTCCAACTCTTTAAATGAAAGGCCCTAACAGGGGTGGAACCCACAACCTTGGCATTACAAGCACCATGCTCTGACCAACGGAGACAATTTCAGGTTAAATTTAATAATCAGTGCAGCCATAAACACTGTGGTCAGACTTCTGCTTTTGGACACAGATAATGCCGGTTTAGCACACATTTAATTCAGCTTTTCCTTTGTGCTGTGGTGATTCTCCCTATTGAATCTGTTCTTGCAGTAAATAGAGAATTCCAAAGCCAGTAATGCTGTCATGGGGCTCAAAGATGAAGGACATGGACTCTGAAAATACATTTTATTTGATATTGTGTTTTAGAGCTTATTTGTTGGATGAGTACAGATCAAGGGAATTACATGTCATTATACCCAAAGCTGCTCTCAAGGGATGAGTTTGTTGTATGGAAGAGAAATGTTCCTTCTAAGTAGCCATCCCTTCCCTCTCTCGATGCTTAGGCCAGATATTAAGTTGTGGTATATGGTATTATTTGGGATTTTGACAGGGTTTTTGTTTATTTGTTCTGCTGCTCACTTGGTGACAGATGCATTATGGTAACTTTTATTGAGGACAATCACAGCAAAGAGCATTTTATGTTAGTCTTCTTGCCTGTTTGACTCTTCTAGTGCTTCTTATTCTGTAAAGCAGTCTTTAAGCATTGTACTAAAATATGTTTCTGGTGCAAAGTATAGATTTTTATACCATGTTTAAGTATCTTCTTCCCTAAGCTAGTGTTGTTAAAGGTAAAAAAATCATGAGCCTGACTGGAATTGTTGATTATTGCTAGAAAGCTTATGTCTGACTAACCCAGGTTTGTTTCTTAATTATTTTTGTTTCCAGAATTGGTAAAGGATTTCAAGGTGTCATGAAAAGGTGGGGATTTAAAGGTCAGCCTGCAAGCCATGGCCAGACAAAAACTCACAGAAGACCTGGAGCAATATCTACCAATGTAAGGATTCTCATTTCCCAGTAAAACATTCCTCTGTGTTTTTAGAACAGCTTACTAGAGCTGAACAGATGTACAGTAGCTAGCTGCCACACTTACTCTGTGCTAGCAGGGAATCCCAGCAGCAAAGGAAGTTCAGAAGCCTGTATAAGGAGCAGTGCTGTTCTCTTAGGCCTTGATTTATGAATATTCTGTATTGCTGGTAAATGCTCATATTTTAACTGAGCTAATTGGCATACTTTGTAATATAGTGAGAGGAACAGCATTAATTCTTCAAAGAGAGTTCTAAGAAGCTTTTATCACAGCATTTATAGATTGGAATGGATTTGCCTGATATTTTATCCTGCAGATATTGTACTGTTCTTTGGAACCCTGGTTGCTTTTATCACCTTGCCTGGCATGTGTAGCTGCATAATGAACTGATCCCCATAATTTAGTAGGGAATTATTCCCAGAAGTGTGTAAGTTTCTATGCATTTCTAAGCAGAGTACAGAGTCATACTTTTACATTTCAAACTATAAATAATATTAGTATAAAAGCTCTTTGAACAAGTTAATTTTAGGCTTTGTCTTATAAAGGCTGTACAATATTTAGACTTAACTAAGAAGAATATTTTGCAAGCTAATTAAGATAAACTTAGTCATAGTACTGAACATGAACTGTCTGTAAATTTCTTAGAGAAATTAAAATTTACAAAAGGATTAATAATGCTCAAGAGAATAGTAGAAGCAAAAAGGCAGCAGTCAATGAAGTTTGAGTAATTGGGAGTGTAAAAGCATGTGTTACTGATTTATAGTTCTCAGTTTCAGCTGGCAGAAGAATTCTACACCTGGCACTTGTTTTCATTGAAGAATGTAAATATTTGAACACTAAACACTATTTTAGCAGATGGTATTCATCATTACAAAATAACCCCTTTACTTTTCTTTAAATTAGAATTTCCTAAGAAGTAATGCTGCATGTAATTTCACAAAGTATGTAGAATGAAAAATGGTATTGGAAGTAGGTGTGATGGGAAGGAAACAAAGTGAAAGGATGCAACAGGGGAAAAGCAATGCCTTGATAGCCAACCATAGATGGGAAAGTACTATCTCAGACATTTTGTAATCCAGGACTGTTCAGTAGAAAATCCTCTCCCTAGAACTGCATTGCAACTGATTTCCTGAAATCATGATTTCCACAAGAATTAAGAAATACTCCAAGAAACATTATTAATGTTTAACAGAGAGGTGCGGGATAGATATCCTTTATAACAGTGTAGAATTGAAAATTATTTCATTTGTTCCTGCCTTTTTTCCCCACCTTAGTTGTCCAGTTTTTGCTCAGCCAATCAAAATTGGGTACAGAAACCAAGGAATACTGGAAAATGTAATTAAAAATTCCACTCTCAAGAATACACGTTAAAAAAGATCTGATTGACATCAGTGTAAAAACTTTTTGATTAGGGGAGGAGAGAAACTACAGTGTGTATGTGTGTGTGTGTATATAAATATATATATAAATCTTGTGATTGTGGTGAAGTATTTCAGGACACATGTAGAGTAAAACCTAACTTCTGGCAGGAGGTATTTAAAATGCTTATCAGGATTAGATTTTTTTGATATTATATATTTTCAGCCTTGGAAATACCAGCATATTTTGTCTGGTGTACTTCTTGCAGTTAACATGGTGGTTTTGGCCTTGTTTTTATCTAGCAAGCTGCCAAAGTTTATCGTGGAAAGAAAATGCCTGGTAAAATGGGTAACATCTACAGGACATCTTTTGGATTAAAGGTGAGTTGTGGCTATACCAGTGTGTGTATAAGGTGGTGGCATTGCCAAGCAGTGGTGTCCTGTCTGCCATCTCTGCAAGAGTCCAGACAGCTGCATTTGAAGTAAGCAAACTGGAAATAGCAGAGCAGCAAATGTGTTCTCCTGTTCTCTTGTGGGTTACAAATAACTTATCTGAACATCCTTTTGTGTTTGTGGTACCCTGGAAACTGGGATTTCAGGTGATGCTTCCACATCCATTGTGTTTTTCCTTATGTCCCTTGACTTCTGCCTTTGAAGAGGGAAAACAATCAGGCTTTTGATGACTTCAGTTAATGTCTCCATGCCTATTCCATTGTTCACATCCAACCCAAATCTGAGTTGTTTGAAGCTCTGACTTGGTCATGACCTTTCATTTGCAAGAAGGGCTTGTGGTTTCTGTCCTGATTCTGATTTGTGCATAGCTACAGTGGCTCCTGAGCTGTTAAAACTGCTCTGTCTCTGAAGTCAACCTCTGCAGTTTGCACAAAAAGCATTCTGACCTCTAGTTTGCCAAAAAGTGCTGCTGTTGTTCTCGGTTTACTATAACTAATTTTTTGTAGCAGAAAATGTGTGTGTTCAGTTGAGCACCTGATTGAGTTAAGAAATTAACATATGGTAGGAGGAACATTTTCACAAGGACATTTGTTTTATTTTGTCACCTGTGATGTTTTTCATCTGTAGCAGATAGGGCCTGGCGTTCGGAAGATCTCGTGATGTTATGGGAAGACAGGGCCCCTGCCCCCTTAGATAAGACAATTAACATAGGAATGTAGCCCCCTAAACCAGATTCCGGTAACTTTCCACTTGCCCAGGTAACTTTCCATCCCCTACTAACCATAGATGGTAAGGACAGACCCTCACCTGACGTAGAAGCCCCCTAGACTATAAAACCCCACGGGAAGAGAGAATAAAGGCCTTTGATCGTCCACCATATTGGTGTCCGCGTGTTTCTTAGGCCCGAGCGACCCCGGGGAAGGGGGTCGCCGTGCTGTTTCCTGAAACCAGGCCGCCTGCCTTGTATCAGAAGGCAACATTCATCTTTTTCAACTTATTGCTGTTAGAGGGAAAAGAGACCTGGGAGCTTTGGTTGGTGTTATGCTGAACAAAGAGCTGCTTTACCAAATACAGTCACCAGCCCTTTAAAACTGTTTCAGTCTCTTGCATTAGGAAACTTTGCACCCAGAGAGGCATGTGAGTGAATTCTGTGGCAAGTTTAGGCCTGTACAGAACATTTTTATTCCCCAGGGTATCATAACCAATTACTCAGTCTGGGCTTTGCTAGACTTCTTGTAGAACTGGGAATAATCTCTAAACAGGACTCAATGTTTGATTTTTATTTTTTTTCTGTCTCCTAGGTGTGGAGGATCAATACAAAACATGACATTATTTATGTAAATGGGTCTGTTCCAGGTCACACCAATTGCCTGGTGAAGGTATGTTTGCTACTTTCAGTACTGGTATTAGTGACTCCTAAGCTCTCTACAGATCAATTTACAAATAGAGAAACAGTGGTAGGATGCAATTTTAATTTCTTCTGAGAAATCTTGTACTGTTGAATCAAAGGGCAGTGGAGTCAGTTCTGTGATAGAGCGTGGTCAGCAGTGAATGGCTCAGTAGGGCACTCTGAATGGCTCCTTCTTAGATTTGCACCCACATATCTTAGGATACACCAACACCGTTGCTGAACCCTGTGGTAAGCTGTGTCCACCCCCTTTGAATGCCAACATGAGCCTGTAACATGGTGCTGAGGTTTCCAGAATGTTATTTGTTATATCCAGAATGTTATTTAAGTGTTACATTGATGAACAGACACACAACAAGTCCTGCTTTAAGAGGTTATTTAAGCATTCCCATACCCAGTAGCAGTTACCTTTCCAAGAAGCAGTTGAGGTACACAGAGAGACAGCTGGAGTTCACAATAAAGACCTGAGTTCTCTTTGGAATCAGTATAAATGTGCCAGTGCTATTTTCTGTGGCAGTCTGCAGGATTAATTGCAAATTATTTGGATATTGTTTCAGTTTTCGTAGACAGTCTTGAAACAACGAAGAGTCTGAGAAGTGTTCTTATGATGTAAATAATTCACATCAAAGCAAGAAAAGTGCTTTTCAAGGGTAGTTTTCAAAGTAGAATTTTCTTTGTTACTTTCTTTCTACTTATATTCTACATACCTGCAAACCACTTACTTGGAGGAAGTTGTTTCCATTCTGACTGAATAAAGTGCAGGGTACCAAATGTCTTTGCTGTGAAGGACTATGATGAGTTTGGTATGCATGTACCTCTGTATCTGAGAGTTTTAAATCCTCAGAAATACTGCAGGGATTTAAATGGTTCAGGACTTGAAAAGTATCTTCTGTAATAATGTAAATATCTGGTTATTTTGTCTCTTAGTTGTGGAGCAGAACTCTACAGCTCCTGGGCCTGTGTACAGCAACCTTGCCTTCAAGTAGGGTTTTTAGCCATAGAAAATTAATGTTTCTCTTACTGCAAATAATGCCTTTTTTCCCAGGCAAGGTATCTCTTAACTGGTTTTATTTTAATGTCCTGCCCAAGCCTGGGGAATACATTACACATTTCTCTTCCAAATGTAGTGAAAATTGGTTAAGAGATGTCCAGGAAAAGTGGTTTTCAGGACAATTTCTGCAAAATTACTGGGCAGGACAGCAATTACATAGAATTAAAAGTGTGGTTTGACTGGCTTTTCATCTGTATATTGGACTGAATGAACTTTTCTTAACTGTTTTCAAAGTATGTGTTCCTAATCCTGAGGCATGAACCTGGTTTCTCAATGTCAGTCTGAAATTTAATTAAGTGGGAATTTATTTTGGGATGTTAGTTTTAAATAATGTGTGCATACAAGCAGCATAATGTAGCTGAAAAATTGAGAAATGTTTGATGCCCAGACTGTATTCTTTGATCTTAATAGTTCTCTTAAGCAAGAGTTAATTGTTGAAAAATATTGTGCATCGTGTTACCCTGGTAATGCCATTAAAATCTACATCTGGTGGCAAATGCAGGTACACATCTCACATGTTTTATCTGTAAGGATGCAACATCTTATGAAGCCACTGAGATGAGTACAGTGCCTGTTTTTACCAGATTATAACTTTAATTCTAACTAGACTCAATAATTAATTTTTATTTCTGATTTTAAGTGAGTTAAGGAAACAAACATTTATTACACAACTGTAATATAAATTGTTTTTTAAAACAAAGCTCTGTGTGTTAATACTGCACATTCTTACATACGCCATGAAGATCTCATTCAAACAAATCATTCTTCCCTTGCTGATCAGACCCTGCACATTCTGCTTGGAAAAGAACATACATGGGAAGAATGAGGCTTTTCTTCCCTTAGAGCTCCTTGCTTAAGATAACAGAGAATATGAAAGATTTTGGCCAAAGTGCTCCGGACTCAAATTTTCACCACATTTAATAATAAGTAACACTGTATGAGGTAAAGACACAGCAGTAGGTGTCACTGCTATTAAGAAATAGGTCTTCCAAAATTGCTTCCAGTCTTATTAGGAGATTGAAGGCAATATGTAGTAAGCTACATTTCATTCCAGTTCCTTGAGCTGATGGATCCATTCTGTGGCTTTTTCCTTGCATGAGCCATATGAATTACTTTACATTCATTTTTTCCCTTATTTTTTCAAATATATCTGTGAAGAGTAGAAAAGGCTTTAATTATAAAATCAGGTAAAGCAATACTGTTTGGTTCTCTGATTTCTGGGGGGTTTTTTTCTCCATTAATCTTGCTGCACTCATCTGTGGTGTTTTTACCTTCCTTACACCTTTCTTCCAGTGTTTGCTTATAGACTTCGACTTCCAATATATTGTTGTATATTTGTTTGGATCTGTAGTTGGGGAGAGGAATTATGGGATATTAGCTGCTGTAATTACTGTTCATTCCACTAAATACCTGCCTGTAATAAGTAGGAATAATGTCTAGGGAATTTGAATCCATCTGTCTTTGAGTTCCAGAGTGAAATATTGCATAACACTTCCCTCTTTGTGTGCCTCCAAGGGGAAGGCATTTGTGTTCAGTACCCACTCTGTGTTGCTTGGTAACCATTAAAACCATAGAGCACCTTTAAAGCATATATTTATTTTGTATGTTGTATTTTTGGAAACTTCATGCATCAGCACTCTATTCAGACAGAGATGAAGCACTTAAATTTTTCAAGTTTTGTTTTCAGCAGAATAAAATTGCAGAATACTAGGATTGATGGGTTTCTGTTTTTAATTAGAATCAGCTTTCATTTGATATTGCATGCACATTGAAGTATGAAGGTAAATAACTGACATCAGTCATGTTTCTGGCCAACTGGAAAATGAATGAAAAAAGCTTACATGGATTTCTTTCTCAATTGCAAGGTGTGATAAAGTTAAGAAACTTTAGGAGTGTGCTGGAATGCACAGAGTTCTTCTGTTACAAGAATATCATTGCAGAGTAAGCAATTGTGAAATTTGTGTGTTGGGCCTATCAAGATTGCCTACCTCAGGAAACATCTATTTCTTTCTGGGGTATCTTCTTAGATCCCAGGGCCTGTAGTTACCATCTATAACAGCTTTCTCTTTCTAAAGGTCATGGCTCCAGATTGCTCTCCCAGGTGTATTATCAAAAACTTCTCTTTTGTCATTCAAGAGAGATGCACAAGACTTAACTCCCCCTTTAATTAGATGCCTTTTAGTGGAGGGTGATATAGTATATTATAATTCACGATGTTATACTTTGTCTAGGATAGTATTTTATACCTGCCCTGATTTTAAGGCACCTGATTTTCTTAGGATATTCTGTGTTGATCACTTTAAATATATCACTTGTAGTGAGGGCAGAAATTCTGGGAAATCTTGTATCTCATAGGAGTTGCTTTACAAGTTGATACTGAACTGACCTGTTTGTATGCTAGACCTGAGTCCAATTGAAGTATCCTAGTTGCTTTAGTATGATGTTCCACTTGAGCTAGTAATTTAAGTCCTGACATTCCCTATTTTTGTTTGGCTCTTTTTTTTTTTTTTTTTAATGAGACGTAGTGATTTGCATCCTACTGATTTTGTATCACACTTCCCAATGTTACTGTGCTGTGTTGCTAGTTGTTGATGCCTGGATTGGGTGCCCTCTGCTCAAGTTGAGGACATGCAGGCATAGTGTGGTGCCTTCAGTTCTTTCATGTTCTCTGTCCTGTGCCTTGGGCCTCATTCATAGAGTTGTGTGCAGGTTTTAGGGGGATTTGTATGGCTGAGTTATTTTTTAAGACAAAATAAGGCTGGTAAGAAATGGATATAATTCTTGGATTCAGTTTTTATGTTTAGCTTTAAAAATAGACACCTTGAGAGCTTATTTCTAATAATTTTCTATATTTAAACACATTTTTATACACAAATAGCTTGCATTCTTTGCTGTGGTTGCTAACACAGACTGAAGCCCTGTTAAACTACAAATGTGAGTTGTGACTTAAGCATCAGTTTTTAACAGTTGTTTAAGACCACATTAAGCCTTTTGTGGTGATAGATTTCTGAGTTTGTGTTTGTTTATACTACCCATTACACTGTCAATATAGGGCACATACATAAGTGCAGTTTATTAATTGTCTGCAAAACCCTTTATGACTGTTTAAAGATTTAGTGACCCAACCAGCTCCAATTTCAGCTTTGTCTAGTATTTTTCTAGATAAAATGACCTGTCAGAGAATACACTGTGGTGGTTATACCATCATCTGTATATAACATCTGTCTATCTATAGTATAGACTACTGTAATATATAGTGCTATTAATATAACAGTTAAGTAAGCCCAGCATTTATTATATGAGGTATATAGCAAATACTTTTATGGATTGCAGTAACAGTTTGGGCTATGAGCTTGATTCCTTCTGGGGATGAGAGCCAAATTCACTGGATTTTAGTAACACAGCATGAAAACTTGCTCCTCTGTTAGGAGGATGTTCTCAGGAGGTTACTAGGAGAGCAGGAAGAGCTGTGCTGGATCACCTGCACTCCTTTTCTGTGAACGTGCCTATACAGACAAGTGTAGCTGCTGCTGCTCCACACCACTGAACCTCTTTATACTGCTGTGACATTATTGTTCCTGTATCTCTTACCTCAGATTACTGAAACCTTTGCTATGCTGGGCCCTTTATAAATGTAAAGGGAGTAATTAAATAATTCTCTTGATAAGATAGATAAATGTTTTTTAGCAACTAAAACAACCATGTTTTAGTTGCTAATCGATACTTTCAGGTGTAAAACAAAGTTGGGTTCTTCCTTTAAATAGGATAATACCTGATAACAGAATACTATCTGGCTTTATTAATTTCAAGGAGAAAGAGTTTCATTTAGTTTGGTACTGATGCTCTGAGATAACACTTTTTTTACTTTAAATTGCATTCTAAAGCTATGAGTGTAGAGAAAGCGTAGAAGTTTCACCAGTCAAAAGAAATACTGCATCAATTATACCAATTAAAAAAATTACCATATCAGAAGAAAACAGTGTTAACATCAGATGTGACCTGTGCTTCTGGGATCTGTCAAGCTGCTGAGGAGTTTGGAAGGGGCAAAATGAAACAGTGTTGTACTCCTCTGGGTGCAACAATGGTCTGTTGGAGCTGCTTCGTGAGAATCTCAAAACTATTTTAAGAATTCTCCACATCACACTGGAGATACTCTGTCCAAAATGCCCCTTGGCATTAATATGTAATTCGTACAATGTTAAGTCTGGACAGAAATCTTAAATTCATTTAAGTAAACTAATTCAGGACTGAGATTAGACTGTTAGATTTTCCTTCAGTTAAGAGCAGATGTCTTACTGCGAAATCCTGTCTTTAGAAATTGTTTTAAGAAGTAATGGAAAAAAATAGGAGGAAAACAAACATTTCAATTCCTTTCATTTTCTGGGTGTCCAGAGCTGCCTGCAATGACACAGCCTATATATAACAGCACATACTATTTCTTGATGAAAACAATCAAAAATAACAAAAAGTAGACATGAAGAAGGTTTAAATGAGATATACATTAAATGAGTAAGTTATCATAAATACAATCATTTCTTCTAATCTTTCTGATACTAACTCATGTAGGGACCATGAGGAGTTTTGCTGTTGACAGAGAAAGCTTTTGGTGTGTAATAGGATTAGAGAGTAAAGGAGAAATTAGCAAGGGAAATAATAGATAACCAGTGGAGCAGTTAAAGTTGAGTTTCATGTAGCAAAAGAAGCAGCCACAGTGTATTGAAAGGAAGGATTACATCCCTGAAGATGCCATCCTTCAGGTGACACTGCTGAAGCTCTGACTGTTTCTTCTCACTCACTGTTGCAGCAAATGTCTGTAGACTTGGCTTCAGTCTGGTTCATTGCAGCTAGATGTGCAGTGTAACTACAGGCCTGGCAGTTCACAAGGCCGTAGAGAACTCTGCTACAGAGGAGCAATGTTCTACTTGAAAAGCTACTTACTTAGCCATCCTAACCAGTGCAACACATTGAACCCCTCACCCCCTCATTCTTAGCAAAAGGCTTTCTTCTGTTTATCAAGCTTGCCCTAAAAAATATATTGGAACGTCAGATTTATTGTATGTGCTATCTGCAGGAATCCTCATGGATTTTGGAAAAGGTTCAAGTAATAGTAGATATGAATTTGGTAAATACAGTGCTGTTAGAACAGAGCATTAAGTGGGCATAAATTTTTTTTAATTTAATTTTTGGCATAAATTAGAACTGTCCTATATGAGGTCTTTGTCTAGCCAAGTAAGAACAAGCATCCTGTTCTTTAAAACCCCACCAAAAGCTAAGAGGAAGAGCTTATCTTCTCTCTACTGAAATTTTGTGTAATCTATTTGCACTTTTTTTTTTTAATCCACTTGAGTATAGTGCCTGAAGGGGATTATTACTGCTCAGGAGGAAGATGATATGTAACAATATAAAAAAGAATTTAATTTTAAATCAAATTTAAGAATTTGTAGCTCTTTTTTTTTTTTTTTTTTATTCAGAGATACCAGCCTTCTATCTGCTACTGCAGACAAACTGCTTTTTGCTGATAATTCTTGCTACTAATTTTCTTCAGAGATTGGAGTTTCAGGGGCTAGATTTTAAATCTTTCCACATGTAGAGAGGTCAGTAAAGGAATTTCTCTGTGGCACCACTCTTCTAGCAAATAAGCTGTCTTAGAGGCACATGTTCAACAAACTTGGGTACTGATTCCTGAGTGGAGAATTTTAGATGTTTAACTCTGCTGTCACTGAGCAGCTCTGCAATAGCCAGAGGGATTCAGTACAGAACATGCACGTATCTTTGCAAAATTAGTTGCCATAATTAGTTTGCATCACCCATACAAACGCGTGTCTTGTTTGTTGAAGAGGTGATTACACTGCATAATAGAACTTGGAATGTCATGTAGGAACATACTGTGAGAAATAAGCACTGTTTAAACAAGCTATACTTCTATTTTAATAACATTGTAAAATATTGAGCAATGCATTCATATTGTGAATATGAATTCAATGAGTATGTTTTGATTCACTGTAATGACAGATTCTCTTAGGATTTTTTGTTTGTTTGCTTAGTTTTGCTGATTTTGAAAATCTCTTTAATAATTAGTACAAAATGTTAAATTCAGTATCTGGGGTTGATGTTAAAGTAACTGATGATTTTACCTGGAATTCTTTAAACAAGTGGAATGTGAAGGCTGTTGGGTTTTTGTTATGCATGCAAGCTGAGTTCTTTAAATTCTAGTGTATCACTGTCTAAAAATCTTCTGTAAGATCTATTAACCCTACTCTCCCCCTTCCTGCTTTTCAGGTCAGAGATAGCAAATTGCCTACTTACAAGGACTGCAATAAAAACCCTCCATTCCCTACATTTTTTGCTGATGGAGATGAAGAGCTGCCAGAAGACCTTTTTGATGAGGAGATTTTCCAGTTCACAGATCCATCTGTCACATTCGCATAATGTTCCTCGCATCTCTGAAAACACAGTTTTGTTATTTTCATGTACATTGCAAGGCTGTATAAAAGTAAGCCTATGAACTGCAGTCTGGCCAACTGACTTAAACACTTCAGGTATTGCCATTTTGGTCAGGTAATCAGATTTCCCACTGTCAGTCTCAAACCTGTACTTAAAGCAACAGGTTGGTCTGAGGGACAGATTGTAAAGCACACCAAACTGTGTCTTCAGTGACCTTTTGTGCTCTGTCCCAGGCTGTGAAAACCTACACAATCCTGAAAAACTGTTGTTTTGAAGATGGTTCCAGTTCATTTTCTGAATGTGAACAAATTCTGTGTCTCTTTTATGTAAAGTATACTGGGCAACTCTGATCAAATCAGAAAAAGGTTCCAAATCTGCCTTGGCATCTGAGGTGGGGAGGATCCATGAAGAATTATCCAAAATAAAACAAGAAAATGAGTGAGCATTGTTTTGCAGAATGAGCTTGTTTTGCGTCCTTTTTTTATCCAGATCTCTTTCTCTCCTTTTGCCTTTGTGTTGTTTAATGTAGCAGATACCCAACAGATTTTCTGGAGGGAGGGTGATGGTGGCCATGTGTAGGGTGAGGGAGTGTTTGGGTGGGAAACTTTCAGTAACAAAGCAGCACTAGGACTGCAGAGACCACCTGTTTGTCACCTTTACTAACTTCTCGTTCTGAACTTCACTGAGGGTCCCTTGAATGCTCTCTGGAGAAGTCTCTGTGCATCTACCATGGTATTTGTATTGGATTCTTATGCAGTTACAGGAGAGCTATTTTCAAGGAAAGAGGCCAAATGTGAGGCATTTGTCTTTATGATAGTGCTCATTTTTTTCTTCTATCCCACCTTTCAATAGAAGCTGGGATCATGCCCCTTCTGCTTTTCATTTTGCATTATTTACTATTTATAAGTTTGATCTTTTGGATTCTGTAGATCTTCTCATGTGCAGAAGTACCTTCATAACTGTCACTGCCATCTGAGCACTTTACTCACAAGCCCTGCAGTAGTTCAAGAATTTGCTTAGTGTTACCATTAATACCCTGGCAGTGCTCTCTGCTCATCTTTGCAGCTTCATCACAAGCTATGAGCTCAAAGGAAGCCACAGGTTTATGGTAGTACATTAAGGTGAACTCTTATTATATCAGATAATATTTCAGTGTGGGGAAAATCACCAAAGTACTTCAATTCCTGTTTCTTTGGTAAGAGAACTTTTCCCTTTCTGGCATAAAAAGTGAAATTCCAATGATCTGATCATGTTGCTCCAGAGAATGACTGCAGCCATTCAGACAATCCTGTAGTTAATGTTGCCTTCCATTTGTTCAGTTTTAAAGTGTCTGTTGAAACCAGTATTCTGTCAGAGTAATCTCAGCAGTTTTGATTTTGAAATGTGTGCTGGGTGTGAACTGTGTGATTTTTTGTGGTGCTGCTTATTCAGGTCCCATTTTTACTAAGATGTGCAGGTGAAACCTTTTCCATCTTTATCAAGAGTGCTTGAACATCAAAGACAAGAGCTTTCCATAGCTCAGCTGCAAGCTGATGTCCCAAAGTATTTTCTGTAGAGCAGAAGCAGAGGGAGATGGGTGAGATCTGCTGATGTGAGCTCAGAGTAGTGCAACTCAAACATAAAACTTCCATTTGACCAATTCTTGCATCAGGCATTGGAAGGCTTGTGGTGTTTTAATTTTCCTTATTGTTTTCATCTCTTTTTCTGCTTTACTGAGTAGAGAGGGGACTTTGAGTTGAGAAAGCCAGGCTGAATTTATTTCAAGGAGCAAAATTGTTCCTAAGTGTAATGACACCAAATGCTTTAAGCTCACCTACGAGTTTGTTCTTAGAAAAGGTTAAGGATGTTTAATGAACTATTTTTAGACATTATCAAAGGTGTTGAAGCTGAATATTTATTCATTGTGGCCAAAGGTTGTGGCTAATGGAGATGTGCTTTTAAGCTTCAAATAAAAGACAAAATCAGGCAAATAACAAGTCCTCGTGTCTCAGATGAGCCAACAGTTTCTCATGCAAAAGGATGTGTTAATTTTTTTGAAAAGGTAGACCAAGGGCTCTGTTGCAAGTAGATGTATCTGTGTGTTTTGTTGCTGTGTCTGAGTAATGACAGTTTAGAGCCATCAGGTAACATTCTCAGGCAAGCAACAACAGCAACAAAAATAAGTTCTTACTCCATATTACCTGTAGTTATTTAAGGAGGAGGAACTGAACATGTTACCAGAGCTCTGAATCCTGTAGGACAACATCCTACCCAAAGCTGGGAGCTGTTATGGTGCCCAAGGAAGTAATTGCTGGCAAGCTCTGCTGCCAGTGCCATAACTTGAGAAGGTTGCTGCACGGTCTCCCCAAAGACTTCTCTCCAGGCTGAGCAACCCCAGCTCTCTCACCCTGTCTTCATAGAAGTGCTCCAGCATCTGATCACCTTTGTGGCCTTTTTCTGGAGTCACTCTAGGAGTTAATTCTGTGCCCTTGTGCTGTGGGCAAGGCACTGAGCTGGGGTTTGCATGTCCAGGAGCTCATTAACCCTCTCCTTATGCTATTGTGTTTGTTAGGGTGAGTGGGGTGTTTTTAACATCAGGAACATGCTGCTCTGGGGGAGGATGTAGGGTTAAGCTTTAGCTGAATCTGTGACTTCATGGTGTGACTGCTTTGAAAAATAAATACTCTTCAATAATAACCCCTCTCAGTGGTTCTCTAATAGTACGTGAATAAACAGTGTCAAGCTTACAATATAAGTTGAAGATAAAAAGACAGCAGGAAGAGGAAATCAAAACACTCATGTGGCTCTTGACAACATAATTGCAGCCATTGATGGTAAACAAGGAAAGTTTATTTCTCTTGAAATACCATACTTTCAAATACCATTGCTCTGTCATTATGTGAGTCTGATAAACATTTTCATTTGCTATTTTCACTTCGTGTGGAAAAATGTGTTTTGCTCTGTTAGTGTTTAAGAAATATCATTCTAGTAAACTGAAGGGGCGACAAGAGCTTATGTGTAAAATTCCACCTTCCTTACTGTTTCCTTGCTGAATTCTAGAAATCCTGAAGGACTTGAATGATCCTAGAAGCCTTTGCCAACCTTGAAGACTCTGTGATTTGTGCATCATTGTGAAAGAAAACTGATTAGGATGTAAACTGTGAGGGAGCTGATGTGCATAACCCAAGCCCCAATCAGAGGCTTCCCACTGGCAGCCTGGTGCCAGCCCAGTGCTTGTGAGCTCCAGCACACAGGCTCCCTGGAATGCCAAGGTGAATGCTATTCAAAGGAAGTTGCTGGCCCTATCCTAGGGTGCTTCAAAATCTGGCTAATAGAGGGGCCCAGTAACCACAGAGAGGACAGTGGTGGGGTTCATTAATTTTAGGATTGTTGTGCCCGTAGCTATGGCTTGGCTTGGGTCATTCTTCTGATTTACATCATTCCCTACCCCCCTTTGAGATTTTGCATGGGAATGCCATGGTTTCATAACTGTAAAGATTATTTGTACACAGTGTCTTCCAGTAATTAGCTCCTCTGCCCTTCAATGCACAGGTAGTGCTTATTAATTGCATTTAATGAGCATCTCTCTCCTGCAGCAAATTGCCCCGGTTTGTTGCACACCTTAGCATGTAGCATAGCTTAGTATGATTTATTCATATAACACGCTTGAAGGCACTTAGCATCCGTGAGAACATGCAGGAATGCTGACCTTGGCCTTGGGTGTTTATTGGTTTTGGAGACAGCATGCAGTTTCTGGGGGAGGAATTTAAATTGATTACACATAGCCTTAATGTTATCACTCCAGAAAAATTCATTTCAATGGGTGCAGCTCTGCTGTATCTGAAGTGTGGCAGCAAACAGACAGATGGCAGTTTTTCCTGAGGAATGTGCACAGCCAAGTTGTGGAGTCAGGTAGGAAGGGGGTACCTCAGGACAGGGAGTCTCCAAATTAAAGCAGCCTGCTGACTTCTACCTCATGAAGTACCCCAAAAACATGTGGGAAGTGAACTGTAGAAGGCTATCACACTGCTCCAGTACCCTGCCCTTGTCTCAGTGCATCTTCCTTGCATCTCTGCCCTCATTTCACAGAAGTGTGTGCATGGTAAGTGGGAATGTGGCACTGGAGTGGGCATCAAGAAAGATTTCCATCAATATCCATAATAATGTCCTAGATCTCCCTCATTCCATTAATGTATTACATATGGGGTCCCACCATTATGCATGGTTGATACAGCTTAGGATCATTTCTGTTGGAATACCAAAGACCTGAGCTGTGATCTTGCTTTTTCATCCAACTGGCAGCCTCTGCCCATGAATTGAAAAATCACTGCTTGGGAATAATTCCATTTGGGGCTTAAATTAGTATTCACTGTCATGGCAGTAACTTTGGTCACTGCATCAGAGCCCAGAAGAGAAAGTCAGCTGAGAAAATGAGTGCAGTTTTTAGTGTGAATACAGAAAATTACTTGAATAATTTGCTCTAATGTAATGAGTATATGCTGAAGATGGGGTCCTCTGTACTGTGGTGCTTCCTGCTGCTT
The DNA here is from genome assembly GCF_028769735.1 of Zonotrichia leucophrys gambelii. NCBI lineage: Eukaryota > Metazoa > Chordata > Aves > Passeriformes > Passerellidae > Zonotrichia > Zonotrichia leucophrys. Next base: position 44,139,431 of record NC_088171.1, on the reverse strand, counting down.
CTCAAATTCATGTGTGTAAAGTCTGGCATAAGATATACACATTGAAGTGAAGTTATGCACAAATCCAGATTTGGGGTTTTGGAAGAGGCAGGATTGCAGGGTGGGGTTGTTAGCAAAAAATTGACATATACCAATTTCATATCAATCAAGTTGTGCTGTATAATTTGCTTCACATTTCCCTGGGTGACACAGTCTTCCAGTCAGCTAAATCAAGCTTTCATTTCTCTGTTTTCATCTCCTTCCTCACTTCCTTTCTAAGTAGTAGAAAACCTTGAAAAATGTGTTTTTTTCAGGCACTCAAAACCTTAAAGAAGGTCCTTTGGCAGGTTGATTCCCTATTGAAAAGCAGAATGACTCATAATTCATAGGCAAGAGTCATTTTATAAAAGTTTCTTTTTTTATTTCTAAAAGATCAAGAGGAAAGATCAAGATTTCTGAAACAGCGTATTTTCTGCATATGGCCTCTCTTGAAGTGATGTTCCACAAATTCCCAGTATATCCCACCTGAGCCCTTTTGTTGCTCCATGCAACAGTGAGCTTCTAGCACAAATTACAGTTTTTGTGCCTCAGTCTTGCTTAATATACATCTGCCCAGCACCACACAAAGTAAGCATGACAATTTGGCAGTGGGCAATGAGAGATTTACTACATGGCATGTATTTCAAAATCACAGTTCCTTTCTCTCCAGCAAGCAAGAAAGGCATTTTTGTCCATTGGTTTGTTCTCAAATTGCACCACCTCTTTCCAACCATGCTCTTCCTTAGGCTAGCTTGAAATTTTCCTGTATTGGAATATTTCCTTTATATTAGAGCTGCATAAGAGAAATAGCTTAATAGAAAAGAAACATTTTAGTTTGTTTCCCTCATCTTTCATTTCCCTTGGTCACAAGTTGAGAGAGAAATGCTTTGCCTGCATGGCACTTAAAGAGAAAATCAATTGTTTTCTGTGAAATTGCCAGTTGGTTTCTGACCTGCTACTTCACCCCCTCAGAACAAGGTGCCATGAAATGTCCTTTGGCACTTTGTCACACAGTCGTGGATCCATACAGCCGTGGCTGTGAGCCCAAAGGCTATCATCCTGCAGGCACAGCAGGCACCAGAGACTTGAGAATGTTTCAGGCCTTGTTATTGGAAGCTGTTGGACCCTTTAATGGTGTGGCTGCTCAATCCTGCCTGTTTATGGGCTGCACTGAGGGCACTGACCCACCCCCATCATACACACACTGTGGAAGGAGTTTCAGGGAGGCTTTGTCTTCTGATGCTACTGAAAAGCCAAGGAGTGCTTTGGAAGCACAGTTTGCTGAGTTAAAGCCATGAACTCACTCTGAGTTAGGAGCTGAATAACCCAAGCACCACAGTGCATAAACTGTGTGTGTACGTGCCTGTCCCCCAGCCCTTGCTGTAAGTTATTTCTGATCAGCAGTCTCACTGACAGCCTTTCAAACCTCACCTGTTTACAGCTCAGTGCAACTGCTCCAGCTGGTGAAACAGTCTGTTCTCTGCACTCTTTGAAAAAATCTCAAATGGAGTCCTGAAACTTCAGCGTAGACACAAAACAAAAGTGTTGGTCTGCTCCCCTATTGTTCATTCCCCCCCCCAGTCAGATCTAGCATATTTACTGATGTCCAAAATACATGCTGTGATGTGAACACAAAGTTTGCTCTCATCTGAAATGCAGAATGTATCAGAAATACCAGGTGGTGTCATCTGAAGCCAGTGCTTGAACTGGTCATCCTCTATTAGTCACTTAATAAGCTTTATTATGGATGATTAAACACAACTGCATGTTTTCAAATACAGAAAGACTTTGACAAAACAATTTCATAGTTATTAATCATCAGGTAAAACTAATTGTAAGTAAAGAACTGGGCACTGGTAATGCATTAGGTTTCTTACATGTGAATATACAAATGAGATATTTCCACATTTTTAAAATGGCAATTATTTGTAAATTCACATGTAAGAAGCCTAATGCATTACCAGTGCCCAGTTCTTTACTTACAAAGTATTTTTCAAACCAGACTCTTACCTTTTCAAATGCTATTTATGTGCATTTATATTTATACTGGTAGGTAGTGGCTTCAAGAAAGCACAAGTCTGAGATATCAGTATACCACAAGATTCATCCCACAGACTGTGGACTGTAAATGAAACTTGACTCAGGACAAGTGTGTGTGAGGTCCTGGAGAGGCAGGGACTGCTCTGAAAGGGCTTTGAAGGAGAGGAGAGTAAACACCTTACAGCTGAGGACTGGGCACGTTGTTAGAGCTGTGCTGCACCGAGGGCAGCACCTGAGAGCTGATGGAGAGAGAGGAAGGACGAGGGAGTGAGGAGGAGGAAGGTGTGTGTAAGGAGTGAGAGCAGCCCAGCACTGCAGGCCCTGGGGCATGGTGTGGAGATGAGCAGCTGAGGATGGAGGCACTGAGGAATTTGCAGAGAAGCAGTTCTGACAGTTCTGACAGGACAGACGTGGCTTCGTGCTGCAGGTTGGTGGGAGCAAGGGAGCAGGCTGCAAAACCAGGATGGATGTGGGTAGCAAACCTAGGAAGTGTTTGTAGCTAAGGACTGCATTGAAAGGATCCAGCTTGGGCATCGTCTGGCAGAGCAACCTGACAAAATCAGATAGATGAACTCCCAGGAGAGCAAGGCTGGAGGGAGATGGGGGAGATAAAGATGCTTCACACACTTGGTGAGCCTGCTTTAACCCAGCTGAAAAGATAAGCAACCCTTCTGAAACGAGAAATTCAGGCGCATAATCTTCAGAAGAGGAATCCAGGCACTGAATTATTTCCTGAGGAAAGGGCCTGCCGGTTGCCTGCAGGAAGGCTTTCATTCCCTGATTAAGGGCAGGATTTAAACTTAAGTCCCATCCTTAGCTGGCTTAAGTAATCCCCTGCTTGCTGTGCCTGCTGCTGTGCACTTTGGGTACCGAGATTATTTTGTAAGGGGCCAGCAGGATGCACAGACCTCACATTTTGAAATGCAAGGATGATCCACGCCAAGGAATCTCCCAACCTCTGCTGCTCTGCTCTCCCTTCATCTGTCTCTGTTGCCTCCCTGTGGCACTGGCTGCCAGTCATTGAATAACAAACTGAATTCCTGCCAGTCACTTTTGGGTGTGTGGTGGCCGGTGAACTCAGTGTAACAGCTGGCAAGAAGCAGAGAAATGGGGTGCAGCTCATTAGATTGGTGAAAGGAGGAGGAGAAACTTTTGTGGAAGGAGAAAATACTTCATTCTGCATCTGGTATGTACCCAAAAGTAGCTACAGTGCAATACCGGAGGTTCACTTGGAATTGAACGTGTGCTTGACAGGCTCTGTGACTGATCACATCTGTGCCTTCCTGGCAGTTCTAATCCAGCACAGGTTGTGTTAACATCTCCAGAAAGCTGTTGACAGACAAAATCCTAAAAGGTGATAATATCTGGAAAACAGCTCAGCTTTCTTCTCTCTTCTTTTTTTCTTTTTTTTTTTTCCTCTGCCTTGTTTTAATAATTTTCATTTTTTGGGGTTTTTTTCATTCTGTTTCCTTTCTTTTCTTTTCTTTTTTCCTTCAGTACCTCACTCAAGCTGCCAGCCAGGTCAGTAATCCCTGATCAGCTGTTGTCAGGCACTGCAGATTTAGTGCGACAGCAGTGGTGCTTGGGCTGTGCTCTGCACATGGAATTCTAGCATTTTTTCTCCTGTGAGAAGCAGAAGATTCTTGGCTACTTCATTACAGAGCTGGAAAATAGATTTTATTTTACATTAATGTAACCTGCTTGTCCTCAGCTGCCTTTTTCCCACTCTACTTTGTCCAGCTTTACTTTGTGTTTAAAATAGGAAACAGCAGGGCAGGATCTGACCATTTTTGCACCTTGAAGTATTCCAAAGCCAAACTTAAACTGATGAACCTTGGAGGATTTTACACACTATAGATTGGATCTCATAAAACCTAGCTTCAGGTTCACAGACTAAGTAACCATAGTCAAAGTTAACCAAAATTTATCATTGAGATATAATTTCTAATTTCTTATAGCATCAGTGCAAAGACACACCTTAAAAAAATCCCTGAATATAGAAATATGCATTTCTGCATGTTCTTCTGCACAGTCAGACCAAGCAAACCTGCATGAAAGGATTGAATGTGGATGTGCCATCCCCACAGCAACAGTAATGCAAAGGAAAGTGGAGGGCAGGATTTTCCAAGGCAGCTCTTCTCCTGAGGGACTGGGATAGGTGGGGGTGACTGGGAAAGCAGTGGCTGTAAGACACAGCTTGTACCGGAGGACGGCAGGACCACGTGTGTTCCAGCTCCAGGGAATGTGTGCTCCTCTCCAGCCAAACTCTTTCCTGTCACCAGGAGGTGACAGCAGGGCTGTGCTTTCAACCTCAAAACTGATCCCAGTGCAGCCTGGGGCGAGCCCTCCAGACAGAAATGTCTCACACCCTGGAAGGGCCTCCCTGCTGTGGCACAGGAAAGCCTTTGGCCCCAAACAGCATCAGACTGGCACCTGTCACTGGCAGGGTTCCACAGGGCTCCATGCAGGCCCTGTGCTTTTCAACATCATCAGAAATGACTTGGATGCAGGACTGGAAGGGATAGTAAGTTTGGAGATGATACAAAATTTGGATGAGGTGACAATTGCCTTGAGGCTCTGCAGAGAAACATCAACAAGTTCGAGATGGGCAATCACCAACTGGGTCAAGTTTAACAAGGGAAATACCAAATTCTGCACCTGCTTGGGACAACCCTGCAAGCACAGACAGACCAGGGAATGAGAGGCAGGACAGCAGTGCTGTGGAACGGGACCTGGGGTCCTGGATGATGGCAAGCTGAATGAGAGCCAGCAGTGCCCTGGCAGCCAGGAGAACCAAGTGTGTCCTGGAGGCATCAGGGACAGCATCTCCAGCCAGGCAAGGGAGGGGACTGTCCTGCTCTGCACTGGGGGAACCTCACCTCCAGAAAAGAAAAAGAAAAAGAAAAAGAAAAGAAAGAAAAGAGAAAAGATGTTTGTTTTGCTGACAATATATTACTAACAAAAGCATGATACCTCATGTATGTACCTTGCATGGACAGATGCAGTTCAGCTCTCCTTTCTGCACTAGGGCAATGTAGTTTTCAAATGAGTTGCAGCAGCACAGACTGCAAAGCAACAAAGCCAAGCCAGTCCTAAGGGACTTAAAATTACTATTCAGAAAGTCAGAGCAAGCTATTCTTCAGTGCCAAAAAATTTCAGGTCATCTAATTATGGGGTGTGCACCACCAGCAGTGACAGTAGAAAAACAAATGCTTATTGGAAAATTTTCCTCACCTCTGTTTTAACCTTCAAGATGAGTTGTATCTTACCCAGTGCTTCAGCATGTGATGATTCAGGTGGGATGTGCAGGAGCTGGTGTCAGCTCTGCTGCCCCAGCAGTGAAGCTGCTGCTGCCAGTTATTGACTTTATGGGGAGTGCTGACAGCCCTTGCCTGAGCTCAGAGCTGTTTCCCATTCCTCACAGCCCACAAAGGGCCCCCACTGCCCCTTGAGCTGTCTCGAGGTTTGCTGGCACCATCTCATTGCCCAGCTCCATTAAACAAACAGGTGAGTGGCAACCAAACCAGTTAGGCTGCTCCAAGACATTTCTGTGCTGCAGGTCCAGGCCAGGCTGGAGACTGGTGCTCGCTGTGAACAGAGAGCTCATCCTGCTCTGCCTGCGTTTAGGAGGGCTGGTGCTGTCTGTATTCATGCCCTGGATCCAAATTCCGTCAGCAGAGCAGGGAGTGATGCAGTCTCTTGGTACAAGGAAAATCTAATCGAATTTTGCCGATACCATAACAGAACCACATCACTGGGGCTACAGTAGACTTAGATGAGGAGATATACTTGGGTCTTTGAAAGAGCCAGAAAGCAAAAGTTGGTTTTCTTAAAGTAAATTGTTAGCAGCTTCTCACCATCTTTCCTTTTAATTATCTCATGTTTGCGCAAACACTGTGAAATCCAGACAGAATATGAAGTATCATGTTAAATGCAACTGGTATCCAATCCTAGTGCCACAGTCTCATAAGTGTCCCAGGCAAGAAAATGAGAGTTGGAGACAAGCTCTATTTGCAAGCTTCATTACCACAACAAATCTAAACGATCAATCCATTCCTTTTCCTTGTAGTTAGACCACACTTTTTCTTTCTTATCATCTCTGTCTAATTGAGGTGCAAAACAATGTGCAGAGACTGGCCCTGGACTTACAAGTTTTCACTTTTCATACATCATCTACTGTTTAGGTTGAATGGGCTTCCCTCACTAAGGGATACCTCTGCCTTTTGAGCTTTTCAGCTAATCTGACCTGTCTGCTCATTGTTTGTTGAGGGTCTTCTCTGGAAATCCTTATTCTGAGCCTAATATTACTATTTACTCTCATCAATAATTGCAGCTCCAGTATCAATAATAACTGCAAAGTGGCCCTTTTCTTCACTGTAGTTTTGGGGTGGACTTTGCCTGGAATCTGGCGTACTTCTGGGAAGATATTTGCCTGGAAATGCTACAGAGGTCTGTGAGAGAGGAGCCACAGGAGCTGTTGCCTCTTTGCTGCTCAGCCCCTCTCTGTGGGGGGAACTGAGCTGCACCAATGGTCAGTGGAGGAGGATCCCAAGGGCTGGTGGCTCCCATGGAAGAGCTGCATTCTCCAGGTGCTGATGTTAAACCCATGTGAATTTTGGGATCAATGAAGCAAACCAACAAAATTGAACTACTGAACAATGTGAAACAGAGATAATTAGGACCCTGACTGTACTTCATATTCTACTCGTAGTGAATTTGCAGAAAGCACCTTAATTTAGTCTCCTATATTCAGCTTTGCTTATTTTCCAACTATGGACATCTCACAAGGTGTTTAAATTATTTGACTACTTAGTTAGGTACATCAAATTTAGATGCGAGAAATTTAAGACAGTCTTGAAATAATGTTCTGACCTGCTGTGTTAGATCTTTGCATTCTGCTCCTCAAACTCTTGTCTGAGCTGGAATAATGTCCACAAATTGTGGCATGAGAGGTTCAGATTAGACATTAGGAAGAAATTTCTCCATGCTGGAAGAGGATACTGAGAAGCTGTAGATTAAGTGTCCAGTTGAGACCAGTCTGAGGGAGTCAGAGATGTGGAACTGCTGCACATTGGCACCAGTGGTGCTCAGCCAGCATTTCTGGGACTCTGAAAACTCCCCTAGACTGTCTGTATTTCAAATATAGGCAGAAAGTTGATTTTCATTGCTATGAAATGGCCAGAAACAACACAAATACTTGTTCTACTATGTATTCAGAAAAGAATGAAATTTATTTTGGTTTTTAAGGCAATCAAATTATTGCTGTGCATTGTCCATCCCCAACATGCCAATCTTGCTTCTCCTGACTATACCTGCAGCTTAATCACTCATTATGTTTCTAACTGGAGCAAGCCATGTGGTATAATCATGTTTTCAAATATAAACTAAGTCTGAAAGTTAGCTTTGTTTTTATCAATAACCTTTAACTTTGTTTTTTCCAATAATCTTCAGCCACACTTGATGGATCTGCCTGTTTCACTGGTTCTCATTGGTCTTTCACAGGTTTTCACTGTTCTTTCCCCAGCCAGGCTTTCATTGGATGTGTGAGTGAAGGGGAGCAGTGGTGCTGCTGTGAGTTCCTGCTCTGAGCAGGAGGGATGTGTGTACAGGTGGGGTTTTACACCTGTAGAATTCCCAATGTGTAGGATTCTTTGCCAGATGCCATGAGATATGTCCCTGGAAAAGTTACTGGTAACTTATCATTTCCTATGGCAATGATAAGCTGATTATTATTCCCTGATAAGCTGTCACCTCTGAGCTGCCAGGTCTTGAGATGCATTCAGACTCCAAAATTTCTGTTCCAAGACACTGCACCAGCTTCTTCCACCAGGGAGAGCAGCTGTTTGTCCCCACGTGAATAGGGCCTGACAGCCCTCACAAGCAGCCCTGCTGCCCTGCACAGAGTGAGGCTGGATGGCAAAGCCTGAGCCTCTGGGAATTGTTGGGATACACCCGCAGCCCACCAGCGCTGTCCCTGCTCCAGTAACATCTCCAAGTGTGTGCCCTGTGACAGGGCTCCCATCCCCAGACATTCACCTCTGCCTCTCACTGTGGTGTCAGCAGGCTGGTCCATCTTCTGTGCTGTCCCTCCTCACTCCACTTGTTTACTTACATGTGTTTCCTCTCCTCATAAACCACTTCAGCTTAACCTACAGAGGCTGGAGATTCCTTCTCTCTGATTTTCTCCCATAACTGGCTGTGAACTATTTATAGCATCAGTTGAGGTCCATTTTCCCCACCCTTTTATACTCATGACTTAAGCAGAGTTCAAATGCCTGTCTGCATGAGAGGTGTGGGAGGCTTTAAAGAGATGAAAATAACAGGAAGGCAGCTGCTGCTTGTTGGCTCCCTTGGCGCAGCTCAGCACTCCCCTGTCTGTTGGCGGACGGATCAACTCACATTAATCAAAATACAGTTAATATTAAAAAAAAAGCAGAGAACCTCTTCCTCCTGGGTGCTAAATTTCTATTCATTCTGCACTTTAGCTTCCTCCACAGGCTCATCAGAAAACAGAAATCACCATTGTGCTGGTGATTGCTGGAATTCTTCTTAGAGGAGCAGAAGAGGGAGAATGCGATATAATTTAGGCTTTACAATCTGGAGGTGCAGAGAGAGAAGTCTCAATTGTTGCTGTGCCTATTATTACCAAAGGCATTTCCAAAGTCTCTGTAAAAGCCTGCCTTGCCATGTGGGGGCTGGGGAGGCAGCCCTGGGGATGCTGAGATGCCCATCCCCACAGCTGGTCTGCAGAGTCCAAAGAAACAGTTCAGGTGTGGGGCTGGTTTTTGGGCTTGCAGAGCAGATTTGGGCAGCCCTGGAGGATGCTGTGGGAAAGATCCTGCAGGCTGAGTGCCACAGTGCACCCATTGCCCTGAAGCATGGCAAATTGTCATGCCCTGGTGAGAGGACACTGGTTTCCCCTTAGAAAATCTCAGCCAGCTTCAGCAGACAGTTTGTGTGCTCCCACTACTAAAGCCATAGACACTTTGGATGGGTGTGTTTTCCTCCTTGGTTGTTTGTAAAAGCCCTCTGCAGTTTGGCTGCTCTGTAAATAGTAATTACTTTTAGTTCCTGATGAGAAATGTCCATGGTACAAAGTCCTACAGGAAAATGCACTTCCTGCCAAGTGCAGATGGAGGGTTTGGAAGGGAATTGCAGCTCCCATGTGTTACACGGGGCCTAAATGAAGCTCTGAGGGAACACAAAGGATTTGTGCCAAGTGGGATGGATGCCTCAGGTGAAGGTGTCAGGCAGACACCTGGTGTGGCTCTGGGGAGTGAAGCCTCTCCCTGGCTCTGCTCTGCTGACCCCTCCATCCACCATCACTCCCCAGCAGTCTGATGGGATTGGGAGGTCAGCTTGGAGGCAGCTGCCTTCCCTGGATCTTCCTGATGGCTGCGTTTGCCCCAGGGAGGAGCAGCCAAAGCCTGGGGAATGTTCTGCTCTCGTAGGCTTGTCCCTGAACCTCAAGCACGCAGCACAACCTCATGATGCTCAGCCATGCAGAATTACCAGTTGGAATCAAGGCAGAGTGGAGAGGAAAGTCTGGCTGTGCCTACGGAGACATCCTGTGAGGCCACCCAGGGCTGGTGCTCTGATGTGTCCCTGTGCCAGGGCTGGGCTGTGCCCTGGGGGCCATTTTACCCCAGACACTGCTTGGGTGAGATCATGGAGCTGATGGTCCCTGCTCCTCATCTGCCCCCACTCAAATCTCTTGATTTGCTGCGTCCATACTGCTGCCAAGCCTTTTATTAGCACTGGATGAGAGGGGGACATATGGCTAAATGGTCTAACTTTGCACAGCACAGAAATATTGATGAGCAAGAGACTTAACAACCCATAATAAAAACACAGATGACCTGGCTTGGTAAAACAGTGACTTCTCTATGTACTGTGCAACCTTAGATACAGCAACAGGTGATAAATTGGTAGCAAACTATGGCTGTAATCAAAGCTTGATCCTAAAACATTTTTGCTGCATGGATTAGTTGGAAATTTCACTGCAAAGAGTTTCCTGAAGAGCCATCTTTAATTTTCTCTGTTGCTTTAGTCATTGCTAGTAAGTGCCCTGAATAATTATGAATGTTTCATGTTCTCCCAAGGATTTCATCCTTTCCTCTTCTCCCATCAGGAACTGTCTTCTTCTGAGAATGTCTCAAGATGCCTTAAAGGAAGAAATGTTCTGTGGGACCTTTGCAAGGTTTTTGCCAGGCTTCTTTAGGTGAGAGTGGGGTTTCACCCATCTGTCCCAAAACAGGCAACTGCCATGCTTGTGCACTGCAAATGCCTAAAAACTATCCACTGTCAGTGGAGGGCTCCAGATGCAGATGCTCCCGGGCAAGTCGGCTGTGGAGTGTGTGCTGCAATGGACAGATTTAACTGGGACCTGCTTACCACATCCTTTAATGGCAATTCTGTGATCAGAGCTGAAATTGGAGCCACGTTGTGACATTTGAAAAGGCTACAGTGAAAACCCTTTAGATGGTACTGGGTCACTGGGAAAGGACAGAGTTGGTGTTGGTGTTAGTGCAGATGAAGCATTTTAATTAGCTCAAGTGTTTCTGTATAGGCTTCTGCCCTTGTTTTTCCTCTTTTACAAATGGCATTTGATCCTGCTTATGTGGAGACAGCTGGGAAAGCACAGTTGAAGGAGAGATATAAAGATGTCTTTCCCAGAGCCCTGTTGTAGGAACACACCTGTTCAGGACAGAAGTTCAGAGAAACTCACTCTGCTGAAGAGGCTCATCTAGATGGGCATGAAGACAGGTCTTGGTTTGGAAAGACAGGTGTCTGCTAAAAAGGCAGGAGCCTCCCCTGAAATGGAAAATGTAAACCCCCTCCCTCCTAACTGCTATAAATTTTAAATTAAGGGGCTTTTAGGCAAAAATATGGGAGCAGGATTAACAGTTCTTTATTAGGGAAGAAAATAAAAAGATAAAATAAGCAGCGCAGTAAACTAAAACAGCACTGACAGAGTCAGAACACAACCTGGCACCCTGTTGGTCAGGGTGCTGCTACCGTCCAATTGGAATTGTGGCTGCAGTGCTCCTGGAGTGTCTGGTGTGGTTCTGTTGGAGCAGGGATCCTGTAGAAAAGTGTAGTCTTCCTCTGAAGATCTAGTGGAAGAGGCAGCTGTTCCTCTGGGAAATCCAGTGGAGAAAGCTGTGCTGGTATTCCAGAATCTCAAGACTATATCCAGGTAGGAATGCTTGGCTCCTCCCTCTGGGTGGAGCATCTCACAGTGGGATGCTAAAGCTGTTATCATTCATGCAGTGACATTCAATAGCTGTTATCAGCAGATCTCCCCCCCAGAGGAAGGATTGGGTGTGGAGGAGATAAGGAAAACTGCCCACTTAACAGAAGACAACTGCCATACAGATGGCAAATAGAAAACAAATTGCTTGGCAATCCAGGACAACGGGCCAATCCCCAAGGGCTGAACAGAGTTTTGTTGTATAGGGCTGTGGTTCAAGGACCATAATAATCCACACAACAGCTCTGAAGATAGTAAGGTTAGTGTTTCCATCTTGTTTTTATGCATTTCATAGATTTTTTTTCATTGTGAGGATGTAGATTTAGAGGCTTTTGTGTGTCGTCTCCCCCATCTATCCCCTTCCCTCTGCAAAAAACAGACATTATACTATTTTTCACTAAGAGTAACAATTTTTTTTCTAGGGGATTTGAGATAACTGTTTATTTCTGCTATTTCTGAACTCTCTCTGGAGAAGAGATTTTTTTCATTTTTTTCATGCATCGGTTTTTAGGGTTGTATACAAAAATAATTGAGAATTATGTCTGCTTCATTCTCTTGTTTTTTATTCATGTCACTAATAATGGCACAGGTTCTGATCACAGTGGCTCAGGGTTTAGAGTCAGCCCTGTCAGATAATGTGCACATTTTCTTTCTTTAAATAAATGCTTTTCTTTGTCTAAATTAATTGGATCAAATGAAAAAAGAATATTATCTTACAGCCCTCAGTGCCTCTGCCTTCCTCTCATTAGAGTCAGTAAACATTTCCCCCTGATTCCTGGAGCCTTTGCATTAGATCATTATAGAGAACGGGGCTTCTTGAAACAAAAGATATTTTTCCATTCTCATAACTTACAGTCACCAACTTTTAGGATTTGTTCATCAGTTGTTTTGAGCCAGTTCCAAGAAGAGCAGTTCCCAGATTCACACAATTGTGTTTGGTTTTGTTGTTTTTCGGGTTTTTTTTATTTCATGATGATGTATTCATCAAGGTTTGTTTTCAGTCTGGAGTACGGTCATGCTCCCAACTTGAAGGCTGCCAGGATCAGCAGTGATCCTTGTAGAAGTGACCTAACTGCACAGACAGCCCATGGACCACCTTAGAGGAAAAGAGGCTTCAGGAATAAAGGTGAGTCAGAGAAGGATGTATTCATCATCTGACTGGGGTCACCAACTGCAATGGCCCACAATATGTGAAAGGGTGATTTGCACCAGCTGTTGTTAACCATGATGAAACAAAGCCCTCCTATTTGCCTTGTTCTCCCTGGCATCCTCACACTCCCCAGATCTGTGTGTCTTCATTTGACCTAGGTTATTCACAAAATGAGATGAGTCTGAGATTCATTATGCTCAAGGATTTGTTATGTTCTGGCTTGATAAAGGCAGATTAATTCAGAAGTTGTAAGGATGTTTCCCAGCAGTGTGTGTCTCAAAGACCAGAAACCAGAAACATGGGACAAATGAAGGTAGAGTGGGGCAGAAATCTGCTGAGATGCTCTGCTGGGGCTGTAGGCCAGAGCAGCTCCTTTGGCAGCTCTAAGCCACAGCCAGGCTTGGCTCACTCAGGACTAGGCGGATTTGTCCTGTCCCCTCTCCGCTGCCCTAGGCCATCCCTTGTGCTCAGCAGTCACACACAAGCACCGAGCCTGCATGAAATGACAGAGGGTTGCACTGCTCACCAGCCTGGGACAGCGTGTTAACAAACCCAGGCACAGTAAAGGAAGGGCTCAACACATTCCTGGGGAGCACTGAAATTCAAGCAACTGCTTTTAGGTAGTCCTTTTCAGAGAGCCCAGATGGGGAGACGGCCTGCCTTCCCTGGGCCATTGTGATAAGATGGCAAACTATCTTGGAGAGCCTCCCCGCCGCGGGTGGCTGCTCAGCTGGGTCCTCCACAAGGCTTTTGATGTGTTGGGGAATCAAAGGGAGAGACACAAAGAATAGGCAGAAGTCATACATATGAATGTGCACATACACAGACAGTAACCTTTCCTGCTCTGATTACCCTGGCAATAAATGCTTGTGACATCAATACTTTGTGATTACGAGCCCGCGCTGTACCAAGCGCTGCTTTGGAATTGCAGGTGGGGGAACAGGAATTAATCACCTCAGTGTAAGATAGCTTAAGTGACTGCTCAACTTCTATAAAGTTACAGAAGCTGGAATGAGAAAGCATCATACAGATGAGCCATTAGTTCTGCAGGAAGTTTCACATAATATGTGAATTTTTTATGTGGCTGCTCTTGGCTGGACATTCTGCTTCATACAAAATAGCACCACAAAGCACTTATGTATGTTCATATGTGTGTGTGTGTGTGTGTGTGCATGCACACGTGTGTGCACACATTTGTATGTCATATACATGTTTCACATACATTTTACATGTGTGTACATAAATATTTATAAAATATGCACCATTATGCATACATTTATACATGCACACCTACAGAATGCAGAAGTGCTAGGTTGAAGTGCTAGGGTGGTTTAACACTCACAGCTATTTTTAGTTGAGTAAATAAGAGCAGGAAACATTTCTAGCATATGAGTTCCTGCCAGCTGTTAAGATCTAGCCAAGAGCAAGAGGTGTGCGTAAGTTTTGAAAATAGATTCATTAGCGTCATATTTTTACTCCTGAATTATGACTGATTTGGTTGGTTTTTCCACTCTTCTGCATTTCATGCCTTACAGTAAGATTTGTCTTCCAAAGCCTGGTGTGTTTTCTGCAGCTCTAATTGAGGTGTTGAAGATGCAGTTCAGTGGATGCAGGTGCAGAGGGGCCAAAGACCAACAGAGGGATAGAGACATCACTGTCGATGAGAGGAAGGGCCCTCTTGGGGTAGATATGCTTGTTCTCCAGCACTTAATGCCAGAAGGTGAGGAAATAATTACCAGGAAAGAAACATGGGTTTAAGATGGCCAGGAATGCATTTTAGCCTGAAAAAAGTGTAAAGGTGTAGGCTAATGTATTTTTCAGCTTTAACACTCAACTTCTTTAGGTATGAAGCCCACCTGGCCATGTGCAACACCTACCAGGGCCATGCAGTCACTTCCCAAAGTGCATTCACAGCTAACCAATGCAGTACCAATGACAGGGATTTAGCATATCAAAACGTTAAAAAGCTGAGAGGGATATGGCTTCATATAGAGAACATGATGAAATCAAAGCACAGAGCTTGGGACTCTGGGCTCTGCTAGGAAGGGAAAATATCATCGGCTCCTGAGACCATTTTAGTTTTGACTGGGCTGCCCATATGTGGAATCATACAATAATTTGGGTTGAAAAGGACCTTAAAGATCATCCAGTCCCAACCCCTCCATCATGGACAGGAACATCTTAAACTGGACCAGGTTGCTCAGACCTCATCCAACACAGCCTTGAACCCTCTCAGAGATGGAGTATCCACATGTTCTCTGTGAAGAGTCTACTTTCTTTACACTGCCAAAGAAGATGTTGTCTTTTAAAATAGTGCGGTACATAATTTCTCCAAAGTTGGAGAGTCTCTGCAAGGGAAGATCTTATGTTTTGAAACAGGGCATTTGATCAGTTTGAAAAGAATCAAAACTGAATATCAGATGACCATTATAAAATCTCCTCAAAGTCCTTAGAAGGGTGGAGTGACTGAAGGCTTTCTCACTGAGCATGAAACATCCCTGGCCTTCATCAAGGCAGATCCCAGGCCAATTATCCTCTGCTATTTCTTTGAACTAGAGGGGCTCTAAAAATCTTCCCCTCCACCAGCTGCTGGGAGAGCACAGGGTCCTTCCCTCACAGCCACGGCTCTGCTTGTCCAGGCTCCTCACTTTGGGGCAGCAGCCTCTAAAGCTGTCCCAGTCCCACATGTGGCCAGCAGAGAAGTCCCTGAGCCATGGGAATCTCAGACAGGATCTGCCCTTGGTGCCATCACAGGCAGCAGCTGCAGAGCACAGGGCTGCCCTGGGCACCAGGATTTACCATGGACCAGATTATCCAAAGACCTTCCCACTGAGGGGAAAGAGACCCTCTGGCCAAACAGTGCAATGCTCCATCTAGGGAAGCTGAGTCCAGCCAAAGGGTTTGGGGGAGGTGAGAGCTCTCCAAACTTTGTTTGTTATTATTTGGGACTGTTTGGGATTGTTGCTAGATATTGCATAAAACTATAAAAGCTACATTTAAATTAAACATCATCATCTGCAATAGGGAAGCAATTGGGAGAGTTGCTGAGTTGCCTTTTCAAAAAAACCCCAACCTTGAAAAATACTCATTAATAACTTGATTTGTTCCAATTTTTATATAAAGCAGTTAGCAGAATAATTCTTGAGTAATGTGCTGTAAAGAAGCAAATACAGAGAAATATTTGTAGCAGCAAAGACACAAGATGTCATATTGCGCAATATTAGATTTTAAATTATCTTAACCCTGGGAGAGGAAAGAGAGCAAGAACTCAAAGCAATAGCAATAAAATATTAAATATTTGAGAGAGAATGTTGTAGGCAGTAGTCATTGCTATCAAAAGATAGACAGTGAGCCCTGGAAAAAAAAGAATCTGTTTGGCTGTGATGAAATGCCAGGTAATTGTCTGTCAATTTTAGCTGAGGAAATTAGCAAGTGACTCATGGGCTGCAAGCGGTGGGGAGCAGGGGGAGCCTCATCCATCATCTCCAGAGCAACCTTCACTTTCACACACTCTCTGCTGTTGTTTAACTGAAGGGCCATGTGAAGGGAAATGCAAAAGGTCATAAATAAAGTGTCTCAGGAAGGTAGGGGTTTAACCTAAGCAGTTGCAGCCAAGCGTGATGCTAATGGTTTGAGGGATTGTTGTTACGGCTGATGTTCAGAAAGAATTTCCTGAAGGTCTGGTCCCTGCCACAGGGCTAGAGAGGTTTGGCAGGGTGGAAGCCACAGCCAGTCAAGCAGAAGGAGCCTGTGCAGACAAGCATCAAACAGGACTGAACTCCAGGGAGCTCAGGGATTGTCTCTGCTTCCAGAGCAATGAGAGTTAGGTACATAATTAATGGAGATGGCACTATAATCTCAGCTGGGGATTTCCTTGCATTTTAGGTGAAAAATTAAGGCCTGAACAGCCCTGCCAAATGCTTTGTACTAAGAAATATGTGGCTGGGTGGGATGCGTTGGCTGGATTTTGGAAGAGATGTGACCCATTGCTTTTTTTAAGATGCAAACCTCCACTCTTACCCAGGCTAGTATGGGGAATATCCTGGACTGGGGGAGAGCAGGGAGGGCTGAAGAATGACCCTAATGACAGAATTTTATTAGCTAGAAGGACTGGAAAAAAATATTAGTTAGTACTACACTAGAACAAGCCTTTATAAAACCTTTATAAAGCCTATTCTTTTGCAGCTCTGTTGACAAAAGAGAGTGTAGGCGGACTGGTGAACCAAACCTTGCATTTATTTGTAAAAACAAAAAAATGATAAAATATTTTCCCTAGCAAAGTAACCAATACAGATTCAATCTCTGAAACTGTGACCATCTCTGTTTATAGGAAATACAGCAGCTAGATGAAGCAAGGACCCTTTTGAACTCTCACACTCTGTAAATGCAGAATAGAAGCAGTCAAAATAACACTTATACACTTTCTCATAAAATAAAAAATTGGTATGAAATTGATGGTATCATTTGCTGCCAAATAATTTTCCAGGTATAAATAGACAGGCAGGTAGGTAAATGCAGTCTCAGACAACATGACAGCAACTCCTATATAAATGGTATAGTAGTTTAGCAATGTTGAAAGGTGCAGTTGAAAAGAATGTTTTTTCAACTAAATTTTCTCCAGAAAAACAACCCAAAATAGGCTTCAAATTATCACCTTTTCTTATAAATCAGCAGCAGTTCTTCTGTTTCACACCAAGGCTGATACACCTGTAGAGGGGATAAAAAACCTCACCAAAGCTCAGTCCAAAAAAGTGCCAGAGACAACTCCTTTGATAGCAGGCTACTTTGCTTTTTTTTTTTTTTTTTGCTGCAAAGGATGTAAATGTTATGTTGTCTTCTGAAGTGACTGCTAAATTAACAGGACGGTGTCTGGATGCCTGTGTGTATGCTTTCCAAATAACCTACATCCATCTTTTTTATATTTTGTCTCTTGTGTTTATTATTTGTGCTCTTAAACCATGCTCAGACCTCTGAGTAAGAAGTTTATAGATCTCTGGTAGGGAAAGAAAAGTGACTAAGGGAAAACCAGTACTTTCCATCATCTGAGAGAACACAGATGATACCCTTCTAGTCCTTTTCACAGAAAACAGTTTTTACAGTAGATCACATAAAGTTCTCCAAATCAGAGGTAAAGATGAAAGCACATTAGTACGAGAGCTAATGGTAGAAGCTCAAATGTTGCATGAATCCTGTTGATCCAAAATATCTATAATGTGCTTTCTCAGTTCTCTGCCCAGAGAAAAATCCACAGTTATTTCACAAAATCTCATTGATTTTCCTCTCTTCTCAGCACTCTTCAAGGACAGGGGAGAAAGCCAAGTTCAGAGTGGATGGTGGGAGGCCAGGGTCAGCCTGCTGCAGAGGGAGTAGCTGCGAGTGCATTGCGTGCTGCTGCCCTAGATATGTCCTCCCTTGTTGGAAGAAGGAGACTTTCAGACAGGCAGTGTTTAATTCCCAGATGAGAAACTTGGGATCCATTTGACATGGAGAACAGTAGGAGGTCAGTTCCTAGTACAAGGCTGGTTAAGCCAGTCCTGGGAGGAGCAGGCTGCTCCTTGTAAGGCCAGGTCCACCACTCTTTCTGGAACTGTGGCACAGGCTGGCAAGGCTGGGCTGGGCTCCCCCATCTTCTAAGACAAACATGTTGGTCAGATGCTGTCTTCTCTCAGATATGGCTGTGGTGGCTGAATCAGGCAAAAACAAGACAAACAGTAAGTGGCAGCAAGATACTGAGGTGGTCAGTGATGCCAGTGTGGACACCACCCAGCAGCGTTCTGTGTCCTGTATCCTCAGCCTGCAACCAACCAGCACCACATCACTGAGCTGTAGAATCATTTAATTTGGTGAAGACCTCTAAGATCATCAAGTCTAACCCTTAACCCAGCACTGCCAAGTCCTCCACTAAACTGTGTCCCTAAGCACCACATCCACAGGTGTGTTAAGCAGTTCCAGGGTTGGTGACTCAGCATTGGCATGACCTCCCTTCCCTGTACCCCAGGTTTGCATCACTCCCTTCCAGCCCCAGCACCAGCCTGGCTTGCCACAGCTCTCAGGGCTGTCTTAGCCTCTGGCCACTGCAATAACCTCATCTCATGCCCCTTGCAGTGGTTCCTCAGATGTTGCCCAGAGATAAACAAAGGGGGAAAAAGCCACGGAAAAAGTGTAGGTCAAAAAGGTAGAAGGTGAGAGTACAGCTCTCTTCAGAGAGGCTGGAAACACATTCTTTGGTGGACATAATCCTGCCAGCCTGATTTAAGGAACCTGATCAACACCTTTTCCAGGGCCAGGCTGGCTCTCAGATAGCTGCAAGCCCCAAGACATACATTGCTTAGCCAAAGTCAGCTTTCATTCCTGGCCAGACAACACTTCCCTGGACATACCAACAGCTCACTGCACCAGGACAGAGCACATATGGATGTGTCCAGTGGATTGCACTCTCCTGGGATGGCCATCCTTTCTTGCAACCTGCAGGTGGTCACCTGGTGATTTTTCAAATGCAGAACATGGATGTTATTTGGAAAATGGAGGCAGAACACCGCCAGCTGGAAGGAGGTGCTTGGAAATTACTGTAAACACAAAGTGATGAACAAGTATGAAAAATGCTCAGGAGACTCTGGGAGGAGTAAGAAATTCACACCATGGTGGGGGTGAATGAGTAATTCCAGAGCAGTGGGGCATGAGTCAGGTGGCAGGAGATGCATTGGGCTCTTTCTTTCCAGACTCTTCTGACTCAGGATCAGCCTGCTGCTGCCCAGGGACCACTCTTTAAAAGGCATTGCCTTTGGGCAATCACTCTTCTCAGAGTGAAACAAGTCACAGTGCTTCTCTAACACTGCCAGAAATTCAAAGCAGGTACTGTAAGTCAACAAAATGCTAATTCCCCAAAGGTTAATTAAACTGAGCGGGACTCGTAGATGAAACGCAGCGGCTGACTGCTGCAATTAACTCTGGCGTTGTGGTTAGCATTAGGTGGCATTCCAGTGAAGGGGAGCTCCTCAGATGAGTTATTTTGGCACTTGCTCCCTTGAGGAGGTGGAGGAGGGCTCCTGTATATATCAGTCATTTTGTTCTTGCCTGCTTTCAGGAGATGGAAATTAGTGACACCCAATTCAGTCAACTGAGGAAAGAAAATGTGTTCCTTCTCTTCAACTTCTCAGAGCAGGCACTCATAAACACTGAGTTATAAAGTATGAGGCTCCATTTAAAGTCAGTTGTCTAACATAAATGCAACAGGTAAATTCTGTATTTTACTGCCTGACCTTGCAGGTGAAGCTGGAGAGAGCAGATTGTTTTGTGGGCTTGGGGAGGCTGAAGACAAAGGAGGGCTTTGCACACAGCAACAGGGAACACAGAGGAGGGTGGGAGTTTTACCCTTAAGATATTAAATTTTGGTTCCAATATGAGCATTCCATGTTGTCCTCCACAGCAAAGAGCTGGAGGATGTGACTGAGCTTTGAGCTGCCTTTTGGGGGCCTGTTGAGACCAGATGAATAACTCTTGTCCCCAGGAGGTACCTGCCACATAATAACATCCCAAAAAATCTTCCACTTACTGCTTTTTTACTACAAATTTAAAATATAGAAATAAAATATTTTCTAGAAATATGGGGAACCATTACATAACAGCTGCATGCAATTGCTACGTTGGATGATGTGACATTTCAAAACAAAGGCATAACATGACTTTACAGGTATATCAGGGGAAAAAAATTATCTTAAAATATAAAATTTAAACTCATGAGTTCAAAACACACGCCCTTGCTCTCCTCCCCCTTCTTCTTCTTCTTCTTTTTTTTTTTTTTTTTTTTTTTTTTTTTTTTTGTTTTTGGCAGGATTTCCTTTTAAAATACAGGCAATGGTTGATCTCTCAATGCAAGTCACACCGGTTTTTGGCCATGTGAGGATAAGTGGATTAAAAAAAAAACCAACAAAAAACCAAACAACTAATGAGTGACTTCATGAGCAAAACTATGAAGCCTGTACAAAACTTTGTGCTTTGAGATAAAGACCTCTTTTCTCTAGGATGACCTGAGAGTTTAGCTGGCAGCCAGGAACATCCAGAGGCAAAAGTTTTTCCCTTCCTATTTCATCACCAAGCAAGCTTTTTTTATGGTTCTGGAGGTTTCCCTTGTCATCAAGGCTTGTCCCCTTGAAAAAGATTTCTCCATGATTCTGATTTTTGTGCTCTCTTTCTGGCCTTCATTCCCTTCATTCCTGGTGTACAGTCAGACTGTCCTGAGGTGGTCTTATCATGAGGGAAAGGGATGATTAGCATGGGGGAAGGGAGATGCCTGGCTGGAGGAGTGAGAATGGAATCTTTATAACCACAAATACAATAGCATCACTCTGATTCTTCTGACTTTTAACTGGGGGCAAGGAGAGCCATTTCTGTGCCTTTCACAGCCCATCAGCCCATGAAAAGCACCCAGGTCCTCAATTCTGATGCTTTTTATATAAGCTCTGAGCTGTGGTCACCATGAGCAACCATCATTGAGGTGACTGAATGGTAACAGTGAGCAGTCTTCATAAAAGTCTGATTGCCACAAATGTCATTCCCATGTTCAAGACCCCTGCCTTGCCCCTGCACCAGGCCTGCCATAGGGATCAGTGTGGAGACAGAACAAACCTCCCCAGGACCCTCTGCATCTCTTTCCTTGGATCTTAAAAACACATCAGGTCACAGACTCAATAACCATCACTCCAGCCTCTCATGCTCATCTCTCTCCTTCAGCATAGGCTGCAAATAAAGATGCAACCTTCACAAGAAGGTGGCCTGAGAAATCTGATCCAGACTCTCCAGCTTGTAAATTAACTCTCTACTCTGGTGCATCCAGCAGTTTGTTTTGCTCAGCCAAAGGCCTAGAAGGTCATGAGATCCCAACAAACAGCCTTCAGTGGTTTGTTTTCTGCATTTAATTTGTTTTTCAATATCATATTTCCTTTGAATCACATTTTGCTTTGGGCAGATCTTGTTTTGAAAAAATTTGGAATTACTCACATCTTCCTAGGGGAAGCAGGGCAAGGATAGGATGTCAAAGAGATGCCATCAAACTTATTCCATGTATTTTCCCTAGTAAAAGGTAACTCAGTGTCTGCATTTCTGAATGGCTTCCCAAAGATTATCTTTTCAGCCTATTTACGTCCATGTGTCTTCCTATGGATATGGTCTGATGTCTTTATTAGCCAAACATATTCAGGTCCTGATTAAGAAAGCTTAGTAAGTTAATAAATAATGTTCTCTTTATTTTTAGATCTATTTATTAACACTCTACATAGCTCAAACGGCATAAGGATGCCCAAGAGTACAAAACATTCATAAGCCCTACTCCTCTGCTTTTTGATAATCCCATTTCCTCCTGCTGAGACCATTTTCATCCTTGTGATTGCTTTTATGTGGCCCCATTCTCTTGCACAAAAGCAAGTACCACAAACAATATTTGAGGAGGCTGAAGGACCAGTGATGTGAAAATTGCTTCAGTGTTAATTCTGTTTTCTAAATAAAGGCACATTTTTTTTCCTGAACACAAGGACAAGACAGCAGAAGGTGAATGGTACTGATGCTTTTATTCTTTTGCAACAGCTTCTTCAGTACATACCTGCAACTGCTGTGGGGAGACAGATTTTTATGCCATGAAGCTTCATGGATAGGCGTTTTACCTATAGGCCATTTCTCCTTTCTTGATGGTGAGGAAAGAAATAATGAGTGTTTACATGTATAGGGATATAAAGAGAGAGAGAGAGAGAAAAAGAGATATATGCATACATGCACTGCAAAAGGAGGTCTTTTTGAAAAGCTCATGGGCTTTAGTGCTCCTGAATATATACCTCCTGTCTTTTCAGAAGAAAGGCTTGTTTTGGGCAAGAGGCTTGATGCTTATTATCATCCTTCTGTCATGTGCTAATCCTATTTGTATCCCCGGGTGTCTTTCCCAGGTTATTCTTGCAAGTCAAGTGGCACTGACTTGCTGCTGCTGTATTTCAGTGTACAGCAATGATGTAGTTGCTGTCACCCATTATTATTTTTATTCATTTATTTGATTCAGTATCTGTTAATATGGAAACTCTGTGTTTCTGTGCACTTGATAAATATCTCTACTGACACCAAGTTTTCCATGCCAGGATGCAGGATGCATTTTGATAACAACTCCTTTGCATGCCATGGTCCTGATGGATGGAACTGCCCTCTGCATTTTGATGTGGGCAAGAAATAAATCTGCCTGAGGGGAAAGGAAACACAAATGAGAGCTCATAATGTAACACCACTGCCAAAATTCTAAAGCTATTTCCCAGTATGCATGGAGATGAATTACAGGTAAAATCAAAGGGTTGTGTTGTCACTTCCGTAGACTTTTAGCAATAATTTTTGAAACTTGAACAATGGTTTACAAAACTCTAACAATGCTTTGCCATTTTCCTTTAAGAGTCTCTGGAAGAACCAGTCTGATCCATAACACACCCAACACAGGCCTACACCTTACTAAAATCTGGGAGGGACCAGTGTGGTGGTCCTTCTAGGTGCCAGGTAAGCATTGCATGTAACCCACTCTTTTAGGTGGCTCTGCCTCCCCTTGCCTTCTAGTTTTCTCTCTTCCATGCTCATGTCATGACTTGGAGACACCACAGCCCTTCAGGAGCAAGATTGCCATGGATACAAGGTCCCACCACCCTCACCCAGGGTCATCGAGGAGCTTCTGAAACTCATGAGTTGGGTAGTACAAAGTCCTATCAAGAAAGGTAAGAATTCCTCTGGGACCCAAAAATGGGGAAGTATCCTGGCCCTGTGAAGAAATCTTCACTGTGTGGTAAATCCCATGGGCTAAAATCCAGGACAAGTTTAGTCCTTGAGCTTTCTCCTGCAAGTCATAATGTTCCTGAAAATATTGGTTTAAGATGAAGATAACAGTTGGAGTTCATGAGATGGGAGAAGATAGTCCCTGGGTCCTGGGGAAAGGAAATTGTGAGGAGGCATTGAGAGAAAGGTGAACCATACTGAAAAAGTTGCTGTGTGCTATCTAAATGAGTATCTCTTTGGCCACTGCCTCCTGATTTCCTGTGGCATATAACTGCTTTCCTATAACTTCCTAGTAACTTTCTCCTCTGGAGAGTCAAATGTTTAAAATAGTGGCAGTAGGTTTGGATGGAAGAAGGTAGGAAAGTAAGAAGGAAATTTTGCAGTGGTTGTGTGTTTTTTCCAACTGCGTTAACTGATTTACTGACAAAAGGACCTTACTTTACCCATTTTCCTGACTATTTTCCATCTCTTTTCATGCAACCTGTAGAAAGTTAAGGTTAGAGTTTCTGAATAGCTATCAAATCTGTTGGACACATACACACCCCCATCAAAAGTTACCAAAAGGGGCAGACTGAGCACAATTGTGCAAGACTTCATTTGGAAGCCAAATAAAAAACATTTAAATCTGGACAAAAGATGTCGGCGTTTTCTGACCCGACAGATTTAATATTACAGAAGAAGAGGTGATTCTGGCTGAAACACTCCAAAAATGCTTATACAGTGTGTCAGTTCTTAGTGCATGTCACCTTGGCTCCCTCAAGTGGCTGGTCCCTGAGAGTGGACACTTTCCTCCTGCTCCACAGCACAACTGCGTTTGTCACAGCGCTGGGATTTGAGGTCTCTGCTTCAGGAACCACGGCACCAGGCCCTGCTGAAGGCTGGTGTGTGCTTGTGGGCAGCCATGGTGTGCAAGAAATTGGTACCCACCACGGTTTTCTGGTCTGACCATCCAAGAAAAGACTGAAGGGAGCAGGAGAGTTTATATGCATTTTCATGTCCTTTTTCTCATGACATTCTCTAGAGGAATGCCTTGGTGTTAGGGTCTTTCTCTAAATTCAAAGACAGGTCCTAATGGTTTTGCTGCTGATTGTGGTAAGCCTTCATTAGCTACACTAGCTGAAGTGTGCTCTAAAAAAGGTTGGCTGGGGACCCATGAAACCACATCCTGGCAGTAACCTCCTGAAGCTGAGCAAAAAGAGATGCAAAGCCCTCTCCTGGAGACAGTCCTGGGGCTGGGGCTTATTGTGAGGAGCAGTTCTGTAGTATGGGAGCAGACTAATGTGAGGCATTAAAAAAAAAAAATCAAGGCACAGGCTGTATTGGATATATTTTGGACAGAGGAAGAAAAAATTTACCATGAGAGAGGTCAAGTGCTGGAACATGGATTTTACAGTAAGTGTCCAGACAAGGCCTTGAGTGTTCCACTCTTTGACTGGTTTTGGTTACCCCTGCTGTGGATTGAAATGGGACCAGATGATTCCAAGCTTTCTGACCTCTGTTATTCCATAATCCATGAAACATGTGCAGGGTCTGATTTTTTTCTATTGTTCATTGCAGGATTGCTTCAAAAGTAGTTACACACCTTGGTGCAGACCCTAACACCCAGCCAGCCAAACAGCCAGACTGTCAAGCCTTATCCTAAGTTTTTCAGCCAGGTTTTGACCCAAAACCCACCCAACCTCCAGTGGCTGAGGCCACAGAGTTTTATCTTATCATCTCATCTTAGTATTGAACTGCTTTTAGTCCCACAGATCTCAGACTGCACTGACCCCTCAGCAGTGCCCCCACTGCTCAGGCTGGGTGTGCTGCCCCCATTGCATGGGGATGCTGCCACAGACAAACCACACTGGACAAACAGACAGGACCTCCAGGGGTGTTTTGTCACATGAAGAGTGGGGACACAAGGTAAATTCACAAGGGCATGAGCCCAGGTTTTTAGCAGGAAGCTCCAGGGAAAGAAGATGGAGATGGGTCACCTCTGCCCTGGCAAGCAGGAAGGCTCTTTGTGTTCCCTGGTACACACACTTCAAGTGAGACAGACCTCTGAATTTGTCTCCTTTTGAAAGGAAAAGTTTTGTATGTCACCTTTAATTTATTAGGTCTTTCCTCAAAGAGAGGCCTCATCCTACAGCCCCTTGTCAGCCACAATTTATCTTCTCTGTTTTAAGTCTTCCATGTCCTTACAGGCAGAGGTTTTCTGCATTTCTTCAAGGACATATAAAGATTTCTCATCAATGCAATGTATGTTTCTTTAGTCTCATGAAATAGGAATGCAGCTTCACCCATTCAGTTTTAAGATCAGATGGATGGTAACAGGAATAGGTACATAAAGCAAGGAGAAAACTGTAATACAAATGCTGAACCAGAACTTAATTTGCCCATTTTTTATCATACAGTAAGACTTTCTGAGCATTTACTAAATAGCCATATTTTTAAGCCAAAAAAAACCCTAGCACAGCCTATCCCTGCTCATGTAATCTCACAACAAGCTCCAGGACTTTAGCATGCGATTTCACATGTGCACAACCCCCCAAGAGCTTTTTAAGAAATGGCTTCCCACTTCATTTAGAAAATGCAGGAGATGCTGCAACAGATGCTGAACAGACTTGTGAGTTTTCTCTTTTGTCACCTTTTTTGCTGGATGAGAACTATATATAGACTGAAAACATGTGATGTGCTTCTTTAATCAGTGTGGGAGTTGTCCTGCTTTGGTTCACATCCTAGCTCAAATCAGCAGTGAAATTTGAAAGGAAATATCCTGATCCTCTTCCCTTCCTGTACATTGTTTTGCATCATGGCATGACTACAGAGTACACAAACTGGAATTTTTTCAGATGAAAGTAAAGTGGAAGATGTGGAGATGTCCTTAATGAGCTCCAACCTCCATTGACAGGCCCAGACTGGAACTCTTCCAAAGTAAAGTGATCTGATGGATGGTGCCAGCTTTGGTCCTTGGTACCAGTTCCATCACTCTGCAGATCTGCCCCTATTGCTCTGCATTATGTGTTAATGTAGACTGCTCTTGATTCACTGAATTTCTCCTTTCAGCTCCTTGTGCACAGCAGGATAACTTTTAGTGCAAGCTGGGTAGCATCTTACTCAAATAGTAAAGATGAAAGGTTTTATATAATCTTTTACCTCTCTACTCTTAGGATACAGGTGTGTCATGAATGTGGGGGGAGGGCTTCAGAAAAAATTTATTAGAGAAGTGCTGCCACTGAGTCATAAAGTGCA
The DNA here is from genome assembly GCF_028769735.1 of Zonotrichia leucophrys gambelii. NCBI lineage: Eukaryota > Metazoa > Chordata > Aves > Passeriformes > Passerellidae > Zonotrichia > Zonotrichia leucophrys. Next base: position 44,112,945 of record NC_088171.1, on the reverse strand, counting down.
GAAAGAACCTCCCTTGCTTTCTAAACTTCTCATAGAGGGGTCTGCATGAAGCTGGATCCCATCTTAGCCCCAGACTTTGTCAGCAGTTTAAATTACTTAATCCAGAAGGATTAAGCATGGCAAATCAGATATATTTATATAAAGTGAATAATTTATTATTACTAATGATTAGACAAAAACATCTCAATCAGAATTATTTACTACACAGTTAAAATTGCTAGTAGTGGATAGGATAGGATAGGATAGGATAGGATAGGATAGGATAGGATAGGATAGGATAGGATAGGATAGGATAGGATAGGATAGGATAGGATAGGATAATGCACTTTGCCAAAGCCATTATATTAAAGCAGGCAAGAAACAATTTTTAAAATAGAGATCAATGTAACATACCCATAGCAATGACCATGGGGTTAATCTCTTTCACCCAGCCTTGAGAGTTATCCTTGGGGGGCATCCCCTACTCAAGGGAGGAATCTCCACACACTCCAAGGAGGAATATGTTGGAAGAACCAAGCCATGTGAGAGTGGACTGGACTTTTATAGTATAAAGTGATTGACTGCCAGTCTCTTATCTCTGGTTGCCTCACTATCAGGATGTTGATTTGGGATTGGTGAACGAGACAGGTTTCAGCATAATTCAACGCCAAAAGTAGCACATTATTTTTCCTCTCAGCCCAGCACTGGTAGCTTCCAAAACAGGGTATTTTTCAGTTTTTGACCACAATGCAAAGATGCTACTACAATATGCTGATGGACCAGTAGGATTGGAAATGGAATGAAGTAACTCAGGTCCTGCACTTTTGAAGAAATTAGGTGATAAAACCAGGATATTTTCAGACATAAATGTAGGCTCTTGTACATTTTGAGAGCTCTCATAAAAGTGACATGGTATTATTTCTATCCATCAACTGTGGAGAGTTACAGCATATTTGCTGAGGACTTGCACTACAAGTCCTGAATTTGCAATGCTCAGCCATTTGGAATACATAAAGAAATAACATCATTTTGCCCAAACACCTGGCTTTGGACTTCTAAAGGAAAAACACTGCTCAGCACCCCCTTAGCAGTCTGCCCTTGGTCTCTGTGTGCAATGCACCAAAACAGAATAATGCGTGTAAAGGTTGGGACTGGGCTCTGCCACTGTAAGAAAGGTGAGGGACAGTTTATTCCCAAGCCTTGCACAAGCCTGCCTGGGACAGTGAGAGCCCACAGTTCCCTGCTGCAGCCTGGCTCAGGTGTGCAGCAGATTCCTGTGTACCTGCAGTGCAGTGTGATGGTCCCATCAACCAGAGTGTCCCATGAGCCTGTGAGTGCTGCAGGGAATTTTCTCCAGGCTCTGCAGTTGCAGAGGTTAACCATCCACCTGCCCAATCCACTTCACCATTGCTAATTAATCAGTTAAAAACCACTTTTCTACTCTCTAAAATGTGATCAGATTTCTGTGGAGACACACTCCTGACTCCCTGGAAAGACCAGAGAAAGACTCTAATGTTGCCAGCAGCCTTGACTTGCCTGGATGGGGGTTTAAAGTCTTCCTTGAGAAGTCAAAAGATCATCATGGATATTTTCTGACAACACTTGCCCAGCCAAAGTAATTGCAAAAAACAGCCCACAAGGGAGAGCCTGAGCATGTAGGGCTGAGTGCTGTCATGCAGGAGCATAAAGTCAGATTACAGGTATAAAGCAGCTCAATATCACTCTTGTATTTGTCATGAGATTAAATTCCTGCCATTTCTGGCTCTATTTGCATCTTTGTGGTGAGAACAAAGCAAAGATCAGCCCCACTCTGCCCAGTAAATCTTACAGAGCTTTGTGTGGGAATAGGTGAGTGTGTATATCTTTGCTTTGTTTGAAATGCTATCTCATTTATTTCTGAATGTTTTTTTTTTTATCACATGCTCCCTATTCCAACATGAAAAGAACTAATTTACCTCTTCAGCTCATGCCCTATTCCCATCCCTGTGGTGAAAGGACAGCTGATTGTTCAATTGGTTGCTAACATCACCAGGCAGCCCATGCTCTGCTCCATTTTGGTGGGTCAAAAGGAATTTATTGTCATCGTGATATTTTCTGAAAAATCCCTTCACCAGGATTTCTTCTCCTGGGAAGTTGAGAAGCCACAGAGAAGAATGTAAATAATAATTATCTGATTTGTTTCTCCTGTGTTTGGCTGCTTTGGAATGTGGTCTGGACACTGTTTACCAACAGGTGCTTGTTTGATTTGTATCATGTGAATTGTTTTTAATTAATGATCAATCACCATCAGCTGTGTCGGACTCTGAGGAGTCAATCACGAATTTTTATTATTCATTCTTGTTAAGCCTTCTGTCTGTATCCTTCTCTTTCTTTAGTATAGTTTTAGTAGAGTATTCATATCATATATCAATCATATATCATATATCATATATCATATCTCATATATCATATCATATATCATATATCATATCATTTATCATAATAAATCAGCCTTCTGAGAACATGGGGTCAGATTCTCATCTCTCACCTCATCCTGGGGACCCTCACAAACACCATAATTTATTATTTTCAAAAGTGGTCAACACATGGGCTAGCAAAAGATCCCTCCAGACATTATTCCAATGCATAAAAAAGTGAATGCTGGAGATCCCATCAAGTCCACCCAGACCTACCGTGCGGCAGCAGCTGTTGTCAGTGAGCAGAGCACAAACCAAGCAAGACCATGCGTGAGAGAAATGCCTCCATTTTTGACCTTCTGACAACTCAGTCGCGGCGTATTCCTGAAACCATTTAACTGCCTTAGACCTGAGTGATCTCCTCAGTACACATCTGCAACATCTGGAACAGTTGCTGATATCAGGAAAAACAAGGACAGCCACAAACGTGCAAATGTGCAGCCCAGATCCCTGGGGAGAGAAAGGCTGGCAGCAGTGGAGGCTGGGGGATGAGGTGGGGGACAGGCAGGATCTGTTTTGGGCTGTAAGCATAAGAACCCTCCAGTGCACAGCTTGGCTGGCAGCAAGGGGTGCATGGCTCTGCTGGGCATGCCTGTCTTGCACAAAATACTGATTGGATATTGGATATGAGAGCAGAGAACTGGGCACCATGATGACCTGAGAGGCAAAATCAAGGAGCAAAAAAAAAAAAAAACTTAGTAAAGCAGCCCAGTTAAAGTGTAAAGCCACAGCACTGCCACTGTTACATGGTACAGCTCCATGAAGCCCTGTGAGAATCAGGGTGCCCTGAGGGCTGGGGAATTGTCCAGTATCCCCTGTGAGACAGACACAAGGGATATAAGGGCAAGGTTAGCTCCTCACAGGATGCTAGATAGCCTTGAGTTTTATCCCCTCCATGCAGGTGGGTCCCTCTTGTCCCCATCCTTGAGAGACTGAGTGAAGGGACCGAGCAAAGAAGTTAAAATTGCAACCCGTGTTCCTGGGAGCAGGGCTGGAGAGACCAGGCCCCAGGGCTAGTCAATAACAAAAAATTACTGAGGAATATCCAGAGGCTGTATAAAACCTCCTGGAAGCTGAGTCAGTCCAAATTACAAATCCTTGCTCCCCATTATAAACAAGAATATCAATATTTCTGCTGCAAATGCAAATTCCTGAGTCCAAAGCAGAAGGAAAACATCTTTGCAGTGTGCCAAAACACATTTTTCTTACACCATAAATGTGTGACTTTCTTCAGTGGAGTGTCAGATGGAAGCAGAGGCTGGCCTAGGCCTGGCACAAGGAAAGAGCCAAGTCTCATTAAAACACACACTGGGTGCAGTGAAACAATATTAATGTTAATGAATACATATGTGGTACCTGGGATTTTAGGCAGACTCCCTCTCCATCTGAGGAGCTTGTTCTAAATGCACATCCCTCCAGTGGTTGTGGCAGCCTGGGAGAAAGGCACATTGCCCTTCTGCAAAACAGCCCTGGGTCTGTGCCTTGTGCCTTACATGCTAAAACATGAAGGCAGTGGGATCACAAACACCCTGCTGCAACCATTCCCAACCCTCATGAAAACCTGAACTGTGAAAATGGAACAGTTTAGTGCAACAGCATGAGTAGAGCTGAGAGATGTTAGCATCAGGGAATGAAAAAGGAGGAGGAAATGCCCTTCATCAAAAGGCTGATAAGTGGATTTTTAGGAAAAGCAGATCAAGGTTGAGATGCACATAAAAGTTCCATAAAAGCAGAACTAGCCAAGCTTCCATGTGGATAAGAGGGGATAAATGCACTTTATTAAGTTGTTTCTAAAATTGGAGTAGATGAGATAAGCCTTGAAGGAGGCACTCATTCATGATTGATGTGGAGTAAGTGCAGAGAGATAGCTGTTGAAAGGACTGCCATAAACCAGTTCTCCAAGTTGTCACTCACTGACACTTCCCAGTGTTTTCTAATAAAAATAATCTGTTTAAATCAGACTCTGAAGACAGCTTGTCTTTGGCTGCCAGTGTAATTTCTCACAACTGTTTCACAATTGCTTTTGGAATTAGCCAGGGATTGTTTGAAGAGACAACTTTGAGGCAGACTTTTAAGTTACTGCTATTTATATTGGCAAAGCACTTTATACTGCTTTAAAAGAGAAAAAAAAAAAAAAAAACCAAAAAAAACCAAACCACATGGAAATTACAACCAGCTGGTTAGCACCATTAAAGTTACTGACCAATAGTCCTTCCACAGAGGTGTTCACAGTGCCATGCAGCTGTGGAGAGACAATGCCTCTGCTTGCATTGGGTTACATCAGTCCTGGAGGCAATGAAAGGGTTGTAAGGCCACAGGATAAACCAACAACCAGGAACTGCAAAGTCCTGTGCAGCCCTGATGGCAGCACACTGCTGAAGTCCTTGCTGACACAATGACTGTGAAGTTTACTAACTAGAGCAGAGAAGGCTGCATCGAGCAGGAGAGGGCAGAGACCATGAGCAGCCTGGCTGACATAGAAGTCATCCTTAACCCGTCTGCATTAGTTATGATTTTGACTTTTTCTAAGCCCTCTTCCTGCCTTTCTTAACCTTGAAATGATTGCCAGCAGGGTTCAACTGCAGGAATACTTTCAGCTGTAGAACTGTCCAACAACCATCTATACTAAAAATAAAGAAACACTAATATTTTGATACGGTTAATAAACACACACCTCAGCTTCCTGGAAACAATTCTGCTGTTTTTCACCAAAGAAAAATGCTCATCATCTACGAAAATACTCTGGTCAATTCTAAATGAGCCTTTTGGGTACTTCCACGAGGTGCAGTATGTTGCCTTGTTGCTGTAGCAGCGGACACTTAAAGAGGGTTTTATGTGCATTTTGCTGGGGGACTTGTTCATGATGAGCCACCCTCAGCAGCAGCAGGATGTCCTGGCCAATGCAGCTCCAGCTGCTGCTGCAGGGCCTGGGGGCTGTGAGGCTGCTTCAGACCAGTGTATACCCTAAAAGCTAAAAGGTACAGGATAGCCTGGACACTCTTTGCTTGGGGATTCCCTTTGGAGAGAGGGAGGGCCTGTGTGAGTTGGCCAGCAGGAACTCACTTCTATAAATTTCCAAGTGGTCTGCAGGCTTATGTTCCAGTTATTAAGTGTCTCTCTATGGACAGACTATGGGTACCTAGGTGTGGATCATGCATCTCTAACAGGAGACATCCCTACCTCCAACACACAGCCTCTCCAGACCTGCTTTCTCAATAATTTTTGTCCCAGCTCATCATGGATGTATCTTTTGTATGGCCCACGTGATGTTTGCAATGTGCTTTGTGTGGACAAAAAGGAGCTATATAAATGCAAATTTAGTGCATTCATTTATTCTGCACTGAAGGTTGTACAGAAGGCCAGGTGAATTACACCCACGGCATCCTCCCCTCAGCTCCTAATGTCATCCACTTCGGCAACAACAACTTCCCATAGAATTTGTAAAACATGATATTCTTTTGTTAGCCCTTGCAGACTATTTTTAATCAAATTACACATCTCCAGGTGTTTTCCATCTGTCTGGACCCACTGGCTGCTGAATTCAAGGACCCTGATTCATTACTCCCTGCGTCATTTGCTGACCTTGCCATGAGCCCACGGTGGCAGCATAACGAGGTCTGTCTGTCCAGTGCAGCCCCCGCTCCTCACAGCTCATTGCTGAGATCCCCAGGAGCTGGATCCTCGCCCTGAAACTTTAATGATTTGCAACAAGAGCAAATCCTTCATCACTCACTCTGGTTTTACCCAGAGTCCCTTCATTATTTCTTTTGTTCCCCCTGAAAGTGTAAGGCTGTCCCCAGCATTGCTCTCATTATCCCTCTGTGAACGCTGGAAAAAGAACGTATTTACATTTCCTGATGTGCTTAGTATTCCTGTCATCACTGTCTCCCTGAGCTTGCCCTGACCTTTGCAATGACATTTTCAACAACTCTATTCCCAACGCCTTTTCTTTGCTGCTATTTCCTGTGCAATTTTGCTTCATTTTTCCTGCTCTATTTTTGTTATTTCCTTCTTTGTTCCTTTATGCTGTCCTGTATATATCCCTGGCGAAAGTCATGGCCTGGTGGCCCTTCCAGACACCACTTGCTCCCTGCCACAAGGCTCACTGTGGTCTGGAATGCTGCTGGGTACTGAGTACAGCCCAGTTAGGGTCTGCTATGAGTGAGCCTCAGCACATGGAAGGAAGTCTGATTTGTGTAACTTGGAAGAGCCCAGCTATTCCACTGTTTGGATGTATGTGCCACTGGCCTCATACAGGGGTGGGATGTCAAGGGAAAGACTGAGCTTTCAACTGCTGGCATCACTAATGCTGTTGTTTTGGCCTCAGGCTAAACCCAGCTGCGAGATTTAAGCTATGTGCACCTGTGTCCCCTCAGCTTGTCACACCTCTGTGCTTCTGTGTCCCAGGGTCCCCAGTGCTGCACACACTTCAGTCCCCCAGGGAGCCTGTGAGAGGCAGGAATACAGTTTCCTTTAGGCTATTTGGGAAAAATCATTTGCACTGTTAGTGAATCTCAGGGTTTTTTTTTTTGAGGCTCAATCTCTCAAACCTTGTCAGGTGTTTGTATGGATTTGTCTGTTGGGTCAGTATGTGGTGGGTCAGACCTTCATGCGCCATAGAGAAGTAAAGTTTCAATGAGGCCAATGGATTTGCAGTGATTGACATTGGCATAGCTGACAGTGCCCAAGAAGAAAGTTTATTGTATTCCTGAGAATGAAAGATACATCCTCTGGAAAGCAGACAGAAAACCTACCTGTCACTTACTAGGACATCCTTGTCACCACAGTGTTTCAGTCATCCCTCCTCCTTTACCAGTGTAACACAACTGATGTTGTTCAGGATGGCACCTATCCATTATTTTCATTATCTTTGTTTCCCTTTCTTTCTTTTTCCCTAGCAGGCATTGTTTAACAAGCAGTGCTGCTGGAGAAAAGGGGTATTCTGGATTTGTACTCTGAGCGAGTTCCTCATGGCTCAGACAGAACAAATGGTACTCTTGCAAAAGTCTCTCCAAATCCCTGAAAGAGACACCCTTAATCTCTGGGAGCACCTTGGGGAAGCAGCCCAAGAAAGACAGATGCAGAGCAATGCAGGTAAAGAGCCCCACTACAGCAAGGGGGGACCCAGCTAAACACCCTGGCTAAAGCAGCACAAGGGTTACAGTGGGGAAGAGTGAGGAGAGCAGGAACAATATCATTTCACCAGCAAAGGCTGTTCCATTGCTAAAACTGATATTATGGTGGCACAGCTAAAGGGACAAGCCATTTCTCCCCCAAAACCAAACAAATTGCTTTTGGCTTCTGATGATTGTTGTAGCCTCACAACTTATTCTGTTTCCAGGAATAGATGGAGTGTAACAATGCTAGCAGCAGTTCATACATCTGGCTGCTGCTATGGAGGGAAAGGGGTTGAAGGACACAGGGAATTTGCTAAACACTCGCTTGGAAAAGAGATGTGGCAAACAGATCAAATAAATCCAACAGAGATAATGCACCCACCTAAGAGTATGGTGCCATCCTGCCCAAGCATTTTGTCTTTAGTTTTGTGACTGCTTTTAACTTCAGTGGGAACATAAATCTCCGTCTGTATTAGTAAGGGAGGTTTGTGCTGGCCACATACCAATATCCACACATGGCTGCCACACACAGATCAGACACTTCACACCAGCATGGTTTATGAGATCCCTTCAGCTTTGCATGCCAGCTCCAGTCTGGCATCACCATTCCCTCCAAAGATTCCCTTCTCCAGAACTCCCTGAGGAGAAAAGATTGAGAAGGTGCCTCTTGACATCTGCTCAAGCAGAGGGATGCCTGAGAATGACCAGCAAACAGCCTTGGGACATACTTTGCCCAGGGTGGACTGGTCAGACCGAGGGGTGCTGGCAAAGAGTCAAGTTGCACAGGTCAGTAGAGGTCTTGTAACTCAACAGAGTGAATCTTAATTTCTTCATCTAGACTAGTGCAAAAAAGCAGAGGGAAGCCAACCTCTGTCCTAGAAGTTTCTCACCAAAAGAAAATACAGTAAAAGCTGTTTAAACTCTAGCTCTACCTTAGGAAATAGTTGCAATAGTTACTGCTTACCTATCTTGCTAGAGATTGTCATCCTCTAACAAAATATTAATTAAGATATCTGTTTTTTCTTTGCAAGTGGAGAATAAACTCACCAAGTAGTACATCTTTTCCTGGTTTCTGGCTCATTCTGTTCAGTTTGAGAGCAGCCCTTGCTGTTGCCAGTTGAATTCTGGCAGATGGGTTACCCTTGGAAAGTGAGGTTTCCAGGACTGAGCAGCAGCTGAAGTAGGAGTGTGAATACTGAGATCAGGAATCAGGCAGTAAATCTTTTGTAAGCTGTCACCCTTAAAGATTGCTTATTTTTTTTTATGGAGCAGTGCCAGGAGCTGCAAATGTGCTGCTGTTTCCTGGAGACCACACACACAGCACTTCCCCTGCCCAACTGGCCAAATCCAAGCAGAAGGTGATATAGGCTTGCTAAAGCTGGGTTAGATGAGCTACCAGGCTTTATGGAGCTGGTTTTTCAGCTGCCCTTTCCAGTTCCCTGTAACTGAGCTACAAGAGAGCCCAGCAGCTTAACTACGGAAAGCAGATCAGCAATGCACTGATCTACTGTAATAAGAACATGAGAACCAGAGCATGCACTGCCATCCCAAGAAAGATGGCTGAGAGAGCTCTAAGAGTCCTTGAGTAGATACAGTTTTGCAAATTCTGGGTAATCAGGACAATGGGTGAGTATCACACCTCTGTGGACAAGTGAAAGTATCAACAGTGAACTATAGCAATATGCAGAGTTGCTCCGATATACCTGTGGCAAAAAGCTGCTGCATCTACAGCGAATTTGTGTCAGTACCTCACCAAATCCTTCCCAGCGTGACCAGTGTGGCAGTCAAGCAGTGCCACTGCTGCAGTGCTCTCAGACTTCCTATCCTATCCTATCCTATCCTATCCTATCCTATCCTATCCTATCCTATCCTATCCTATCCTATCCTATCCTATCCTATCCTATCCTATCCTATCCCATCCCATCCCATCCCATCCCATCCCATCCCATCCTCCCTACAGAAGCTGTAAAGTTTCTTTCCAACCCTGGCTTATACTTCTCATGAAAAGGAAGGAAAAGAACAAGCAGCAGGAATTAGCACTTCCCAGTTCTGCAGTCTGAGACAAGAGGGGACAGTACATAACTTGGCGAGCCATGCACCTTCTTTCTGGAGTAATTTTGCTTTTCTCAGAGGAAGTTATAAATGTGCTGCCTCAAATCCAGATATCAGTGTGGGGAGGATGTTTGTAGTATTTACAAAGGGGTTCTTTGCTTGGGCTGCCAGGAAAGAGTGCCTGTTGCCTTTCCCTGGACAAGAACACTGGAGCTGAGAAGGGGCTGAAGTGCCCAAGGTTCAAGAAAGAGCAGGTAACAGGCAAGGAGCCTGGTCTGGGCTGCCTCCAGCAGCCTGATGTACATATAGAGTACAGACAACAAATGCTTGCAATGCTTAAAGTGTAATTTCCAGGCACTGTTCACTTCCCACATGTCCCTCTTTGATCTGGCAGTCTTTATCTCTGGCTTTAGGAGATGCTCAACCTGTGCTGGGAGTCAGCAACAACTTCAGCTCCCAGAACCTGGTCAGGACCTTGTCTCAAGGAATATCCATGAATTGTGGATGGATTTAGAGCTTTTCAGCTTGCCTGTGAGCAGTGGGTTTATTCTGGCAAGCTATTGTAAGTATTCTGGTCTCCACAGTGGATGTCATCCACTGATGAGCCAGGGACAGTCACAGACAATATCTGGTCTGAATTACTGGAACTAAGACATCAGAAGTCTTAATCTGAATAGGCTTAGTCAATATAAATCAATTTAAGCAGATAATTAAAAGAAGTAATAAGAAAGTAATAGGAGCAGTAATTCTGAATCAGGTTTGTGGCTCTGAAATGCTTTTCAAAGTCTGAGTCCTGCTCACTGTGGACATGCTAGAGATGTTGTAGTTAGCAAGGGATCTCTGTCTGACAGCTTGTCAGGGGGCAGCTACTGAGAAGCCTTTCTGCATTCACCCTGCCTCTCTCCTCAGTTCTGCTCAAGCTCACACACATCTCCCGCCCCAGCTGGGAACTGCTCTTCTCCAGGGTATCTGCATCTCCATGGAATCACGCTGTCGCATGCTGTCACCTCCGCATGCCTCCCGTTCCTGACAGGAGCTGAGGCTTGAATGCTCCTCAGCATGTGGGCCTCCCAGGGGAGGGGACCTGCATGCAGGGAGGCTGAAGGGAAGGAGAAGGAGGAAACACTTCCTTGCACCACTGTCATTTCTACTTTGAAAACTTCTTCTGAGTCTTAGTCTCTGGGGAATGGAGCCAATTAAACAGCAATCTGGAAAGCCTAGCAAGCATCTCCTTTCAATGGAAGTTCTTCTCTGAGTGACATGAGCTGAGTGAGGAAAGACTAAACAGACAGGAGCAGCAGCAAGTTGTTTCTAACTGAATAACTTCAGCACTTCATATTTTGGTGCACTGTCATTGAAATGCAATCATTTTTTCAGAAGCAAATACACTGAAACTAGAGAAGACTTTGATTTCTACTTCTGCAATCAAATTTGGCAACACCTCTGAACATATTTTTCCCTGATTACCTAAAGGACACTGTAGCAGAATTCAGAAATATAGTCAGTCTGTATCTTTTTGCTTGGAAAAGATGGGCAGCCACTTGGCTGACACTGTCAGTGGGATATTCCTTAGGAGTACACCTCTTCAATCAACTGACATTCACCCAAGCGCTTTCAAACACAGAAAAGACCCTGCTGATGAAAATAACTGCTTCTTGCTTGTGTTGCTGCATAAAAAACATACCTGCAGAGCTGCCTGGGAAGGCAGAAAGGATACTGCTACTGTGATATACAGGTTACCCTGTACAGATCCTTTTATTTCACCTACCGAGCTCTGCACTGAGTCAAGTGACTGGAACTTTGTAGCTGCCTCAATTCATTCTCATACCAGTGGAGGCCTGGAGCCTGTTTGCCAAGTTTTGCTTTTCAGAGCAGCAGAGGCTCAGAATCAATGTCTTCTCTGGTCCCTGTGGACAAAAACACCAACCTGAGTATGTCTGGAGACCTTGTCAGCTGTAGGTTTTGTTATGGGCTTTATCTCATGTGTAATGTGCTTCATTACCACTTCATGTTCTTGCCTTCTCTCCCTACTGATGAGAGCAGTCACATTTGTTTGATTGTCCATCCAGCACCTTTGACTTTCTCAGTTGCCAGCACCCCATTTCTGACTCCCCAGCCCTTCAAACTTGTGCACTAATTGCTGTCATGCAATAGCAGTTCAGTGCTTCTCTGGGAGATAAGTGATGCACGTGGGCTTGCCTGTGCTGATGTGTCCTGCTGGTTTGCCCTCTTGCCACATCACTTCTTTTTTGTTATGGACATTTTACCACCTGTCATAAATTGTTTTTCAACTCCATGCCCTTTGCAGACAGCTCTGCTGCCAAACAGGTACGCTGTTGGTGATACAGCCTCTGGGTAAAGCAAGGCTTATTTAATGAGAATAACATCTCAGAGCTGTTTATCCATGGTGCCTTTTTCCTAATTTTCGTTAATGAAGGAGCTGATATTTCATTGACAACCATTTGCTGAAGAACTCATGATGAAGCTTCACCCTCACACTGGCAAACCTAAAAACAAAAGAGTCATTCAAACACCCTTTCAATCAGCCTGCTACCAGATCAGGGGCTCTATTCTTAATTCAGTTCAAATTCCTCATGCTGCTAATATAATGGAAAGCACTTGGCTTATTAAAATGAAAAGAGTCATCCCTACTTCAGTGTATCTTATTATCCTGGGAAGGGAGTTCAGGCAGTCTGCTCCATTATGTTTGATGGCTGATATTACACTCATCAGACCCAGCATAAACTCAGACCCATTTAGCAATACCCAGATATTAAAGAAAGGCTGACTCTGTGAAATCTCTTATTCACATTTAATTTGCTGAGTAGGATGAGGAAAATCACTTTCTCTCCAGTGTTTTCCTGTGCCTTGGTCTGGCTGAAATCAGGCAAGTTAAGGTATGGCCCTAGTGCCAACTGCTGTAAGAAGCAGGAGGTCAGTCACACCAGCCCCCTCTGAATTTAGAGAGGCTGTCAGGTTTATGGTATTATTGATACTCAAAAGACTTGATTGCAGTTTTATTTGAAAGAGAACTTAAAACACTGTTATACACCCACAGGGATAGCAGCATTCCCCTCTCTTTTCAGAAATGTGTCTCTCAGGAGTCCTTACTCGCTCAAGGGAGGTATCCTCATTTTCCAGGCTGGGTTTGAGGTCTACAATTCTCTTCAAGCATTTTGCCTCTTCCCCTCTTTATTCTCTGCACATCTAGAGTTTCTGCCTCTGTCTTCATGCATTCCATTCCAAGAAGCAGTTTCCTAATACATCCTTGGAAATACAACCATCTACTGAGCCATGGGGTCTGTGTGATCCAAGAGGAATGAAGCATTCCTGTCCATGCAACCCACCACAGACACAGATAGAGCTGTGGCATGGCCAGCAGCAGTGACAGAGAAGTCACTGCTCTATCTGGACAGCCAGTACAAAGTCACAAATCCAAGAGTGAAAGCTCTTTCTGAGAATAAAATTCACCTCACTACCAAATGAGGTTTTGTCTTGTTTTCACAATGAATGTTGAGGACAGAGGGTTTAAGTGGGTGTTTAAAGACCACTTTGGGTGGACAATGGCACATGGCATGCTGCTTTCAGGCCTCTGTACCTGCAGCCTGATCATTGCAAGGCCAGTTCCCACTGGGAGCACACACATCTACCCAGCAGGAGTGCTGTTCTGGCTCCTGAACAACGAGCCAGGAGAGAAGCCAGTCTGCTGACGCACAGAACAAAATTGGAGACCCTCAGCCTGACTGCTCACTCCTTAATCAAGACAGATTCACAATGTACCTGGCTCCTTCTGCCTGCTCGTGGTCTGTAATTAGCAGCTCATGCCTAGGTAGCAGCCCCAGGAAATTGCTTCCCCTCTTTGGCGACAGTAACTCTGAGAGAGTATCTATGAGAAGGATATGACGAAGGGAAAAGGAAAAGGGAGAAATGGGCACAATAAGGCAGAAATCATTAGCACTAAGCAACAATAGCACTTCACATCTTAGTGCTAGCTCTGTCTTCATTTGTATGAGTCTCTGGTGCCTTGTTGGAATTATGGACAGATGTTAGTGGTGGGAATGCAGGCTCCTTTTACACCATAGCACCAACTTTGAGGCTTTCCCCTTTGGAAAAACCTGAAAACTGCTGGGATAGCTCTGGACCTGGGTGCTGGGCTGCACAGACCAGATCAGGGCTGTCAGGCAGCAGTCCACCCCCTCCTCACCATCTAAAACTGCATGCTTGACTGTCCTTGCTCTGTGATCCAGCAAAACCACACCACCTGCACCCTTGGGGACATATTTCTCTTGACCATCTCCTTTCACCGACCCTGCAATGAGACATCCTGGCAGAAACAGGGTCATGCCCTGCCTTAGGGGCACTGCCAGGGTTGCATTGCCCATGTCAGGTCCAACCACAGCGCCTGCAGTTCTTAAAGGTGGACGTGGGACTGACACTCTGCTTTTGGCCTAAGATCCCGTTGTTACACATCCTGACCAGTTTCCATCATCTTGAACCTAAGATGTGGTCCACACAAGGAGCTTTGTGACTTTTCTGGTTAGTGGCCACCCAAGGAATAATATCTTCCTGCTCTTGGGCAATTTTAAATGAGTTGGTGTTGTACTGTGGGGAAATGGAAATGTTCACAGGTGTGAGAACCACTCATTATAATTCATGGGAATTATCATTAAATCAACACATCCTCAGGTTCTGCAATTCCCTGAATCTGATGCTGCAAAAGAAAAAGTCAAATCTGTCTAGGCTTTTTGATTGCAAATGAGTACATTGAAAGCATGCTTCCTTCTCTGAGAAATCAAAGCCTGTTTGATTGAAGCTCATTTTCACACGATAAGCTGATGCAGCTCACACTTCAGACATTTTCAAATTCTTTTTACTTTCCTAGAAAAATACATAAATCTCGAAGAAAAGTGTTTTTCTTCAAAGTCATCTGTCCAGGCTTTTAGTCTCTTACATTTTTGCTGCCAAACTTAGATTAGTAGGATGAAAAAAATGTGTATTTTCTCAGCTGACAATAATGGGATGACTTTTCTCCTGTTTCTTTTGAATATAAATGTAATAATAAAAAGTGTTTTGATGTCAAATAATTAGATTCATGTCCTGATAATACTAAAATACTGTAGATTTTTTTTTTTGTAAGAATAATGCCTAAATGATGCTTCTCATTTTTCTTATTTCCTTCCAGATATTTCATTTCATAGCAAGAATTCTGAAAACCTGTCCTTTCTTTTGGTGGCTGAAAAACCTTGGTTTTTATGACCTGTCTCTCTGATGTTTGGCTCTGCAGAGTCTCTTTAATCAGAAGGGTGGTTTTGTCTTGCCATGAGGTGTTGCTTGATGATCATCTATTATTCCTAGGTAGAATCTTGTTTTTAATTATTTCAAAAGCTCAAAACTAATTTAAAATTGAGGGAACACTGGAAAGCATAAAGGAGAAGTTCAGCCCTTACAAAAGGGAAGGAAAGCAAAAAGAAGGGATATGACTGACAGAAATATAGTTCTTGTGTCTTTTAAGAGGAGGCTGCTACTAAATACATGGAAAGTGTAACAAATGATCCAAAGCATCAGAATAATTTTACCTATAGGTTTTATGCCTGTCAGGAATTTGAAGGGAGAATTTTCTAAGATGTTACAGGGATGTAGACACACAGTATGCACTTAGAAGGAAGAATCTTAGAGTGAAATGCAGAGGGAGGGAGGGAAGGGAGGGAGGAAGGGAAGGGAAGGGAAGGGAAGGGAGAGGGAGGGAGGGAGGGAGGGAGGAAGGGAGAAGGAAGGAAGGAAGGAAGGAAGGAAGGAAGGAAGGAAGGAAGGAAGGAAGGAAGGGAAAGGGAAGGAAGGAAGGAAGGAAGGAAGGAAGGGAAGGAAGGAAGGAAGGAAGGAAGGAAGGAAGGAAGGAAGGAAGGAAGGAAGGAAGGAAGGAAGGAAGGAAGGAAGGAAGGAAGGAAGGAAGGAAGGAAGGAAGGAAGGAAGGAAGGAAGGAAGGAAGGAAGGAAGGAAGGAAGGAAGGAAGGAAGGAAGGAAGGAAGGAAGGAAGGAAGGAAGGAAGGAAGGAAGGAAGGAAGGAAGGAAGGAAGGAAGGAAGGAAGGAAGGGAATTTTTGTTATGAAAACATTGGAGTACAAAATGTTTCACTAAGAGTTACCATAAACTCCAGCAGAGCAGAAGCCGAA
Source organism: Zonotrichia leucophrys gambelii (assembly GCF_028769735.1). Classification (NCBI taxonomy): domain Eukaryota; kingdom Metazoa; phylum Chordata; class Aves; order Passeriformes; family Passerellidae; genus Zonotrichia; species Zonotrichia leucophrys. Next base: position 44,097,171 of record NC_088171.1, on the reverse strand, counting down.
CAAGAGGGACCTGTCAGATAAGTGCCCAGCGACAAAATGTGTGGCATGGAAAGAGAAAGAGAGAAACAGAAGGGTAGAATTAGAGACATTAACATCTGGCTAGATTTTCTGTTGGTTCAGGTTAAAATACCCCACAAATGCACACCCTTCAGAGCTGAGAAGTTAAATTATGCAAGTTTCTCCTCAAAAACACATTTTCTGCCATTTAACTCTTGTTCTAGGAACCTATTTAATCCATGTGCATTTTAATTAAATTTATCTTTTGATTATATAAATCTATATTATTATATTTCAGCTGATTGGACCACAACCACTGTCCCAGTGGTTGGAGATCTTCTCAGACTTTTGAATGCATGTAGCTTCAAAGGTGGGCTTCCAGCTCTGAAGAGCTACCTCTTTTGTGAGCAAAGAGTCCCTGTGCAGTGTTTTGCTCTGTTCAACAACCCAGTGCTCCCTGTTTCCCTGGCAATTGTGCAGCAGTGAGGCCGGCATTCACAGCTAAGCACATGTTTAAATGCTTGATGGATTTAGGGCTCATTGGTCTACTCTCAACTGGGCCTTTCTGCTGTCTACTGCTCAAAGTAATGCACATTCACCGAATGCAGTTAAAAATAGTCTGAGCAGACATCAGAAAGGGCACAGTGCTAAAGAGCAACCTCTGAAAAGCCCCTCTGCACTGACCTGGTGATGTGGACTGGATTTTCCATGCTGTTGAAATGAACCAATATTTATTGATTTAATAAAATCCATAAGTTTAATTACATTGCTGATACCAAATAATTTTTTTTTTCTGCTAGATCTTGGTGAAACCAACTTCAATTTTAACAGCTGTGAAAATCCAAAGAGGTGGCAAGCACACAGCAGTGCTGGTTTCTCTCATCACATTACTCTTGTGGTCTTTTGCACAAACAACTGGGTGTCTCTTAGGTATTACTTTTTAATCATCTACCCTCATTACATGTAGTGTTTGCTCCTTTTTCATTTTCCAGCACAAAGCCAGAAAGAAGGCAATTAAAAATCAATAATGGTGCAGTGCTTACACACTCATTAAGTAGTCATTAGGTAGTCTGGAGACTCATTGTCTTTACAAGGGTTTTCTCTCCCTGAATCTCCACTCCACAGTATTAGCTCAAAACAGCAGCAAGCACTGAACGTGAATCCAGAGGGTTCCCGACTCTCCCGGCCCACCTGGGATGCAGCAAACCCTGGGAGCTCCTCCAGCAGCACCAGGGAGATGCTCAGGCCTGGGGCTGCTCTGCCTCCACTCCCACTGTGCTACCTGAAAGTGATTCCTGTTGTCCTCAGGCAATAGAAGGATCATTTCAACACCCTTGCTTACACTTGTGGGAACAGCACCCCTTCCCAGAAACACAGTCCCCAGCTGCCAAGACAGTTTGTAGAAGGGCATGCATGAGTAACTGGCAAAGTTAGGCCTCTAGGGAGTCAGGAGCATTCACTGTCAGCCTCAGGAGCCAAGCTCCTGCCAAAAGAGCATTCAAAACAAGCAGGCTTCGCTTTGAGTGGGGAAAAATACCAACTCACTGGCAGAGACAGGATGGCAAAAGTATTCCACTTATTGTCAGATGACTAAAGGCATCAATAAAATAATGCTCACACTCAAAAACTGTCTTACAAAACAAGAGAAGCAGCCTGTCTGGATTTAAAGGATTGCCTCTGGACATTAAATAACAGCATCTATACCCTCTGAGCACCTTGAGTTCATTTTAGTTTCTGTCCTTGAGGATTTGGCGGGGAAAGAGGACAAGACAAGACAACTGAGACAGTTCAAGCTAGGAAGATTCCATGGCAGTTCTATGGAGCATTTCCCCAGAACTCACTGAGAGCAGAGGGACAAAAGTCCAATGCATTATTTAAGACCACTCTGACACTGCTGACCCTTTATAGATGCAGATCAATAGAGCAGCCTCAGCCAGAAAGAGACTTCCATATGAAAAAAACCTGAAATAGAACTCGTATTAGAGATGCTGAGAGGAAATAACACAGCCCAAGGGAATATCTGCATGCCATGGTACAATAGGCAGTTTTTGGGGGATCAGCAGATGGCAATGGAAAGAGAAGAGCAATTCAGAGATTCCCAGCTTCTTCATAGCACTCAGTCACCCCTAGGGCATAAAGCTCTGTCACAGAATCACCTGTGACAGTCCATCACACACACACATATTTCCATGCACAGTCACAGAGTCATATTTTATTAAATACTGGTTTTCTGTATTAAAATCCATTTCACAACACTGCATCCTCCTTTATGCCTTGCCTTACCCTGGTACCCACAAGCCACCCCTGACTGCCTGGCCCAGCACCAGGTGAGGGTCAGGAGGAGTGCTCACCTTGGCTGGCTTCCTGGTGCACTTTGCTACACAAGCTCAGGTTACTGCTCTGAACCATCTTCCCCTCATATTCCCGCTGGAAATCCAGCTGGGAGGCCTGGGAGGTTGGGATTGCCTTGGAGCTCTTTTGTACAGTGCCTGGTGCAGTACCTGATCAAAACATTCAGGATTTTTTCTGCTCAAGGTGCATTCAGCTGTGTATTTACCTGCTCATAAGAACTTTTTGGAGCAGCTGGCAGATATTTTGTTTATCAAGAGAGAAAAAATATTTTTGAAGGTTTGGTGACATGCTGTGTATCAGGATCTATACAGGCCCATATGTATATAAATATGTTTGTGTGTGCATGCCTAGATGTAGACGGAGAAGACTGACGGATACACAGTTCATGAGAGAGTCACAACTCATTTCTCTGTGTAGGTACAGGTACATAAATACAACATTCTCAGGCTGCCTAAGACAGACTGCAGCTTCTGAATGTTAAAATGTATCAGTACATTGGAGGGTTAACTAGTACAAAGCAATAATAATAATCTTCTCTTTTATTTGCCATTTTTCTTCAGAGGTATTTTTTCTTATTGTTTGCACACCACTGCCTTTGTACTTTGATTACAGCTACACATGTAATAATACAAATTACAAGAAAGCCAAGCCTATTTCATCTACAGGACGATAATCACAGTGTGTATATTTCTGGCACATTGCAAAACATTGGAAATCCCTGGCCAGGTGTCATCAAGTGGAATGGAAAATATTTACCCAAGAGGTGTACTTTTAAACCAGCTGACTAAATGTCTGTTTTCCTCAACTGCTCTTTCTGCTGGAATTTTCCCAGGACCTCTTTTCTGCTTTCTGAGCTGATGGGGAAGTGACCAAGTGCACAGTGTGAGAATGCTGGAAGTCAGGGGGCTGTAGTTAATCATTCATGAGCAACTGAGGACTGAAACCTGTCTGCAGAGCTAACAGGGAAAATTATCTGTGAATACTAAGTAACTTCCCAGCCATGAGGGCCATATTCCAACCCAGATAAAAGAAAACTGGACCCATAGTTCTATTGAACCAGAGGCATTTGCATGGTCTTTTCTTGCTGTGACCACTGACATCAAGGTTTCCTGCTAGGTTTTCATTCTTAATCTAATTTTAGATAATTCAGTGGCCTTCAGAAAAGGCCATTCACTGTCTCTTTATTCCCCCAACCATAAAAAAGGTGACAAAAATAAGTAGGACTGGGTGTGGTAACTAAGTATATGAGGAGAAGGAGTATGAGGAAGGAACGCACAACCCTCTTCATCCTATTTCATCCCTTGCCCAGCCTCTGTGCCTGACCAGTCTGTACATAAATACATCTGCCTTTGCTGTTAACCAGCTCCTCTTATGTGCATATATCCAGCACATCTGGATAGTTATTATCAAGGCAGTCATATTCCTGAACAGGAATAATCATCAGTCAAATCAGCCTCTGGAGACTGCATTTTCATCAGACTTCTACTTACTACCAATAATCACATGCAGAAACCTTCTGCTGGACTTCTCCCTCCTGAAAAACAAGATTATTCAGTGGAGACAGGCTAAGGAGTTTTCAGGTTAGGTTGTGTTGTGCACAAATATTACAAACAAAATATCAAAGATAAATGTGCCTCCGCTCATATTGATCCTGTTTCCAAACAAATCTCCTGTTTGAGCCTTTCTTCTTTTGCCCACTAAATCCCCTCAGATAACAGTGGTTGCACCTGCAGGTCAGCCTGAGCTGACTTATACCACAGATGAAAGGTCAGCCTTTGCATTATCCATATGGCCATTTTGCTGCCTCCTACCCTTTTTTCACCTGTGTATCTGCTTGATGCTCCATTGTTCTGGTTATGTGTGGAGCTGGAGATCCAGCAGCAGCCAGGGGTGAGCTCCTGCTGTGCCAGTGCAGGTTTGTGATTTTGCTGGGACAGCCTGGTCATCACAGGGCAACAGTCTCAAAGCCAGGTCCACGAGGGAGGAAGGTTCTTTCCTGCAGGAAGGATTTTCAGGCACTGGGAACCTCAATTTCATCTTGCAGAGAGGGGATTCTGATGCTGTCTAGAAATTATCTAGCAGAGCAATCACCTCTAAGAAAGGATTTCCTTTTTGTTTGCTGTGAAAAACAGAATTGGTCTGCCTCCTAATCCAGCTGTCGACAAGAAACTGACAGTTATACTTCTTATCAGAAAACTCAGATGTTGTTTTTCCCTTTATAGTTCAAGCACCTATATACAGGTTTAAGACTTCAAAACATAAAAAAAATACTCACCCCTCTTCCTTTGTTTTCAATAACTCTTCATCAAGCAATTCATCTTGTAGCATTTTTAAGAGAATCCATAAAAAAGGCAGCAAGGTTGCCTCATGCTTGCAAAGCTTTTGGTACAAATATGTAGGTTAAATGGGACTTTTTATGAAGATTTATGCCTAGCAACTTAATGCCTTTACATTTATTTCCTCACATTTACTTCCAGCAGTTCTGTTGCTTTTTTATTACTGAAGATCTATGATATCAACAATCCCCCTCCTTCCTTTTAGATTTCTACTAATGACCGCCAGCAATGGGATTTTGCAAGTCAAACAGTAATGTAAAAATTTCTGTCAAATCCATGTGCTTTTACTACAGCTCAAAGGCAAAAATTTCCTGCTGTGTTTAACGTGTGTACTACATTGTGTATCACAATTGTACACTAATTGTGATATGATTCATGTAAAAAACCCACAAAATGAAACAAAGTATGGTTTAAAGCATACAAGCAGTAAACCTCCTGATCCTCACATGCCTTGAAGGTCATTCCCTGCAGAGAGCAGAAAGCAACTAAGTAAGTGTAAAAGGCATTGTGAGTTCTATTCTGAGCAACAAATGAAAGAAAAAACTGCTCATCAGAGAGTAACCATTTCCCTGAAGTCAATCTGAGTGACTAAACCATGTTTTTCAGATTTTAAAGGTTTCCCTTTAATGATCATCAGAGTTCTTGACTGCCTTAAGGAGCCTGACCCATTCTTACCCAGGTATTTTTTCTTGTAAGCTGCATGGAAAAAAGCTTGAAGAAGTCTTTGTCACTAATAAGAAAGGCATTGACTGCTTACAGAGGCTGGTTTTGAAGTTTTTGTGATAAATCACCTTGAATTGCATCAGAGGCAAAAGAAGGAGTGAAGATTATCTTCCTCTGACATTATTCTCACCGTGTCAGTTACTCATTGTTTGCTTTTGGACTTTAAATCCTGGCAACATCCAAGCACTCCTCCTGTATCCTGGACTTCAGCACTTCTGTTTTTAAGTGGTCTTAATTTATGTGCAGAAAATATGGAATCAGGCACACCTGCACAGTATTGAGAAGGACAGGGAGTGTAAGAAGTAACAGGAAAGAGACTGAAACATGACAAACAATTATGTTTTCCTACCTCAGTGAACATCATAGTGGGCTTTAGTCTCTGGCTTGTAACACTGTGTATTCTAAATAAAAGCTGAAGTTAGAAAAAGCTGAAACATACCAGAATCTCTTATTACTTGGAGCTGGAAGTACAGTGCCACATCATCTGTAGCTGGATGTGCCTTTTGCTTCCTCAGCTTAAGCTGCTGCAAAAATAGATTTATATGACTCTACTTGCCTTTTGCATTGTTCTTAACACAAGTCATAAAGATGGATCAGTAGCACTGCTTAATTGACCATTAATCTGGTATACTTCACTGTAAATAACTCAGGTCAAATAGAAATGTTTTTTTGATATTCTTATTAATAATATCTTCTAATTTATTTAGTACAGTCCCAAAGTCCTTTAAGTCTTGGGACTGTACTAAATAAAAGACCTTATGGTGAAAAAGCAGGAAGCATAAGGCTTATCATAATGGCTCAATGCCTAAAATTCATTTGGTCTACAATTCATTTTAGATTCCTTTACCAATCGTAGGACTTTGTTAACCTTTAGTCTTTTACACAGATGGAGGAAGGAGCCCAGAATGCAGAATAAGGAAGGAAGAGGTAGAAGGAAAACATTAAGTATATAATCAGAGCCTGATAGACAGTTGAAATCAGCAGGAGTGGGATGCATATGAAGAAGGGAGCATAAACACTAAGAAAGAATATTAACAGTACCAATGTGCAAGGCAGAAAAAAAATCAGTTTACTGTTTCATTTTTGAAGAATGAATTTAATCCAAAACTCTTTAGACAAGTACAGTGCATGACCAGACATACTTCTGCCATTATAAATATACACACCTATCTCTGTGTATGAGAGCATGCATATATGTATATAAATATCCACATACATAAGTATGTCCACAGTTTCTTTGAAGCTCAGATTAAATGCAGCCTTTTTGAACAATCAATTATAACAAGACAATTAGGGGCTGAGTGGCCATACATATACATATATGTTTAAGAGTAAATCTGCCAAATTACAAAAATTATAGGCATAAATATAACAAGGATGAGTTAGCACAAAAATCAACAGCAGCTGGAATCTAATCCTGCATCATTCCATCAATGGCAGCTCTGCCAGTGATGCTCTGAGTGCAGGACTGGCATCCAGCCATTGCCCAGAACACCCTTCCTTTGCTTTAAGTGGCAGAAGAAAGGACACAGGTAACCATGAATCCTCTCTCCACTGTCACAAACATTTGTTCTTCTTCCTGCCCCTTAAATTAGTGCCATATTTACCCACATCTCACTGCATTCTGGACTCTCAAATGGAGCTTACCCACATGCTTAGGTACTACATTACCCTCAGTCGTGTCCTCCAAATACCTCCTGCTGGGAATCTTTAAAATCAGAGGGGTTTGGAAAAGCTGCAAAAGGCAGGCCTCAAAGACAGCAGAACTGCAATTACAGCTAAGCAGTAGCCATAAGAATGGTCAGCAGCAAAATTATATTAGAAGTAGAAAAGTAAGGACAAATGGAACAATGGTCTGTGTATTAATGCTTGTCTAGAATAACTCCCTAAGCTACAGAAAAGTATATCTAGCAAGATATTAGGAAGTTCCAAGCTTAATAATAGAGCTCTGTGCATTGTGTTTTAAGGTTTACAAGCAAGTATTGTATTCTAAATAAGCAAGCATTGTTTTAACTGAAGGTATGTGTGCTTATAGTGGTTGCATAGAACTACTGTCAATATGCTTTTGCTTTGTGTGATTGGTTAAAAAACTTTTAAAGTAAGTTATAACATTAAGTTCTTTGTCTGCTGCCTGAGATGTGAGCTGCTGGCATCTTCCCATAGTCATAACCATGTAATGAGACTGATGCTGGAAAACAAAACAGCTTGAGATGAGTTCCTTAGCAGTCCCATCCTGTTGGTGATTTGCCCCCCAGCTGGCAATATTCCTGTACTTGCCTGCTGGCCTGAAGGAGGCCCCTTCCCCCTGGTGCCATTCCCAGCTGCTGCAGACACACTGTTACAGCTGGAGATGTGGCTCTAAAGCCTGGAGCTGCTCCTCGAAGTACAGCAGCTGATCCACTTCAAAGCAATCACTTGCTCTGGAAACCAGTTTCTCCAGACAGCTCCTGAGCTCCTCCTCACTGGCATTCTGCTGTCTCGCTTGCTTGAGGCAGCTGTACACTGCCTCAAATGCCTCCACTCCCAGCTTCCCAATGGCAGATCTGGGGAGAAATATTATAGAAAAGGTCAAGTAAAAGGTAATTCATCTTATATAGTAAAACAAACATTAACTAGTGCAGATTCCTTCTAAATGTTGTAGGTTTGATTAAGCACCTTGTTTGCCTGACAGGAAAAGGAACTAAGGTTTCCTGGTGAATTTCTCCATGGTTAGTTGCTATACAGAGCTCAAGAATAAAAGCCTGGCCATAGGAAAGTCATGGGAAGCATGGCCATCTTCATTGTTACAATCCAAAAATCCTCTTCCTGCTGACTCTGACAGACTCTTTTATCTACAACAAGTCTGGTAAATGCACATGTATTACTGCCTCCGGATTTCATCAAAATCCAAAGGAGCAACCCAGTCAGCTGAACACCAGTGGCATTTTATGTGAGCACACTTTGTTATTCATTGCTTTATTTCAGCTTCTATCAAATATAAGAAAACCATTGTACAAGCTCAGTATGATCTAACTTGACACTTTTTTCTTTTCTACAGTGCTCTCCTTTTATCAGAACACAAATCTGTAACTCAGTGACAAAACACACACTGCATCTTAATATTGATTTATGAAAAAGAACCATTTGAAAACTGCAAGACAATGAACAGCATTTCTTCCTCCTAAAGGAAAAACATCTTTCAGTTCATGTGTCACAGGTAACAGAATTTTTCACTCAGTGATGGCTTCATATGTTGATGAAAATACCAGGGTAATTTTCCTTCAGCGTTTCAGAGACTATCTGCCTGCTCTTCATGCTTCAGACAAAGGATTTGGTTTCTTTCACTATACCTTTACATGTAAGAGCAGTTGAGAGTTGTTTGTCTTTTAGACAAAAAGGAGGTACTTGGAAGGCAACCATTTGATATGCAGGAGGTTCCCCAGCCAGTGCTTGAGGCAGCAGGAGCAGGGACAGCTTGTGGCTGTACCAAGGATGATCCATACAGGGACAGAGAAGGCGATCACAGATGTCTCCTGGTGCCAGCATTAAGGCTTAGAACTTCAGTAAATGTGCACGTAGGGAGCAGGAACACTTCCCATAGTATTTAAATAGTCAAACCTACCTCCCAACACCAACTTCACAAACTGCAGTTGTAGATTTTCCTGGTTTTGTACTGATTATTTTGTTACATGTTTAACACCAGGGCAAGGTCAACTCTTCTCATACAATAGCGTAATCAGCCTAATTGTGTAGTTGCTTTTTATCAGTGGTCACCCTGTTACTGCTGAGGAACAACATCATCATAATAAAACGTCAGCCAGTAAGAGTTCCATATTATGTGAGTTCCTCAATTCTTAGGAAAACATTGCAAAGAATTCTACTTTATTGCTTCTCAAACTTCTCCCATCTCACTTGCTCTTTGTTTTTCTAGCACATTGATAATGCCCAGGTGTGATCTCCCTTTGGCTTCAGGTCACCCCTCTGCTGGCTCCAGACACAGAGGTAGATCAGGAACCTGGGGCAGAGAAAGCCAAGACCCAGGATCAGAACTCACAGGGCAAAGCTGGAATCTCTACAGGTCTAGACCTGATTCAGTCCTGCTTCCTATAACTAGAAATTAATGTTGTGAGGAGAAAATAAAAACTGTTGGAAATAATTAATTCTCAGACACTGGAAACCTAGGGATTGGATTACCACTGAAAGGTAAATGGAGATTTGTTTGACAAACAATGTACATTTCTTCACAAAACATTATCAAAAATATCACTATTTCTCCCCAACAGTTAAAAATCAATACATGAAAAGCCACCCTCATATTACTGCTACTTCATCAGTGCCTTTAATGACTCCTCTCTCCCTCTCAGACAATTACATTCAATTTTGGGGTAGTTCTGTCTATTTAAAGATGAAAAATTAAGCAAATATATACCTTGGGAGTATTGCTTCTGCTAATAAATGTGACCTGCAGACTTGAGTCTCCTCTGTTCAGCTTGGCAGAGCATGCAAATCAGCCAATGTGTGCAATAGCTGATACAACAGAATTAAGGGGAAAAATGTTCATAGGCTGAAAATCAGAGGGTAGGTAACAAAAACTATAACCTGCTTTTACAAAAGAAGACATCAGGCTCTGTTTGGACTTGAGAGCTGCATTAATTTGACTCTACTACCACATCATGCAGAGGCAGAAGGGTGGGATTCAGAGAGCAAATATCAGAGAGGTGTCACCAAGTGAATCTATGATCCTGATGGAGGGAGAGGGGAAAGCGCTTCCTGGAAAGGGGGTTTGTCCATCATGGCCCTGACCCTGTGCTAGGGGATATTTGTCCATCCACATAAAATCCTAGAGAGGTGCAGTTGCAGATTGCTATTTCACATGAAATATGGGATACCTGCACTAATGTTTTAAAAAGAATTAAAGCCTTACCACCCAATGTGCTGTGAGAACAAGTGCAGAACTCCCATTTACAGCCACATTTGGCCATCCATATTTTCTCATTTACTGGCATTTACTCTCCTCATGCTATCCTATAGCTCACTCACCTACAAGCTCACTGTGAGTCATCATCTCATTTTCAGCCAAGGCGACACAAGCAAAGGGGACACCTGACATCTGGGATTTCATTACTGTGAAAAATTATGGGCCAGACCTCCTTCCCACACTGGCCTAAATTGTTTTTCAGTGTGCTAAAATATAAGGAATTACATCGGGCTCCACCCATCAAGGGTCTGGCTTCGGATAATACTCAGTAATGTGCTTAAATATCTTCTCTCAGATGTCTTAGATGGAGGGATTCATTGAGCTCAACTTGCCTCACTCCTGGCTACACAGAGTGGTCCCAGTGCTCTATGCAGAGGAGATACAGGGCTTAGACACATCCTGTGACCCCAAGCCACCGGCTGCACAGCAGATATTGCCAGTCTGGGGACACTGCCATCCACATAAGCTGTGGCCTGAAAAAAAATGACTCTTGTTCCCAGCTCTTGTGCAGCAAAGAACACATGCCTGAGAAAATCACCTGCAACAAGATCCAAAGGCCATATTGATATTTGATTTGTGGATAATGATGGAGTGTGGACATAAAATAGAGACTTTTAGAGGTTTTATCAAGGATAAGGCACTTCTGAGTATGCAAGATGCAGTAAAGAATATCAGAAAAATCACAGGCACTGCTGGAGTTAGAGGGGAGCTAAATAGGAGCCTTGAGAACTGCAATTTTTAGACACAGGGTGTCTAAAACCATTCCAAGTCATTTAGTGGATGTGAATTCATCCGGCTATCTGGTGATTTGCAGTTGATTTTCTATGCATCAGTGCAAAATTACTAAAATTTGACAATATAATAATGTTGTGTTCTCAGCTGGCTGAGGAAGTTGTAAATCTTTCCCTAGGTGAACAAAGAATTCTCTGTTATTCCGCTGGTCTTCATTTTTACTATTCTGGTGCTAGCTACATATTAACTCCTCCTTTCTGGCTTGGAGATCAATTACAATAGACCTACCTTTATGCCACACTGACAAAAGCCACAAAACAAGATTAATGCTGAAGCTGTGCTCCTCCTTGGGCATTAGCAGCCAGGTTAATATCTCTCAACAACTTGTCATGACCTGCCTTGAAGGATAACTATGACACAAATCAGCCGCTAAGAGGTTTTTCAGCTTCTCACTTCCCAGTGTCATTTAGCATGATGGCAGCAATCATTTAAAGCCATCCTGGTCTCAGTGGTGCCTGCAGGGAGCTGCGTGTGGTCTGTGCAAGGAGAGGCTCTGCACAAGCCACTACTGAACACACCAGAGCAGTAACACCATCAAAGTCCCTCCAGACCAGGCATCAGCACCTCTGCCATAACAGGCAACAAACACACTGCTCCTAAGACAAACACAGAAAATTCAGTTATTTCAAAATAGCAGTTTCTCATGCCCACATCAAAGCAAACCTCAATAAAGGAACTTTCTGGACATGGAATACCCATTCCACTGAGCATTTATTTATCCTTTTGAATGCAGCCAGGCCACCTGCATCCACCACCAAAGAGCACATTGTAAAGTAGAGAACAAATCTGTGTTGATTTTGGCTCATGGGGCATAAAGGCAAGTGCAGGGATCTTTGAAAGAATAATTTCAGTAAATGCCTCTAAATTCTGTTCTTCCTAACTCAAGGAGCTAACCCCATAGGGTCCAGCAGTATTACTTAAGATTCTCATGAACACATCCAAAAATTATTTGTCCCTGAATTAATGCTATTTCCAAGCATCAATTTATTAACCCCATATTTCTCTTTAAAACAGTACAACCATGCTACTTAGCAGCTAACCACCAGTGATATGAATCTCAGCAAAAAAGACAGTTACATTTATCTCCTGAGATGACTTTGCAAAAGATTCAGGAAATTACATACCCTTAGTCTCATACAAAATATTGTTTTCTAACTGTACCAGAAAATCTTAAGATACCTGCTACAGCATCTCATGGTTCAGTAAACAAACAGGTTTATCTTTCTGTCATTCAGTTTGTTGGCATTACTGACTATGAATGATTAAAACTTTGACACTTGAAAGAAATGGCTCTGGGTTCAAATCTTCATTTTCACCGTTACTTCTCTGTTGCTGTTTAAAGATCCCTTGAGATGTGCTAGGAGAAGGGCATAATAATCTCCATGATCCAGGTTTTAGGAACTTATTTATAAAGGTAGGGCAACTCTTTTCTAGTTCTGACAGCTGTTCAATCTTGGGAATGGGAAAAAAATAGCTAAGTCTAAGAAAAGGTCTTATAAAAAAATTAAAAAGGCAATGGAAATTATTATTATATAAAATCTTGTAAGAAAAAAAAATACAAATTACTAATATTAGCCCCCACCTTCACCCTCAAGCCTCAGTGGACTTCGACTATTCTCATATTACTGCTGAATGAAAATTTCTTCACTTGAAAACACAGTGATAATTTTCCTAATTCATCCTTAATTACTTTGTAATTCCTGAATTAAAGCACCTTAATTTGATTGCAAACAAAACTCTCTGATGCCCTACTTCAAAGACCTGCAAAATCTAAAGCATATTTAAGACATGTTTTCCCATGAGTTGAGAAAGATCTTATTATTAAAACATGTCGACATACAGGTGAAGAAATATCAAGCATAATATTCTCCATGCACCTCATATTCAGAGATAAATGAATTTATATAATAGGAATTGAAGCTGACATCTGCTCTTGGAAGAAGCGTTAATTAGAATTTAGAGCTGCTAGTTGAATTCTAGCTACTATGAATTTAGAAAATGCTTTATCACAAGAGAAAACGTGTTTCTATTAATTTTTCCCACAGAAGGGAAAAAATTACAACAAAACAGTAATTTAAATCAAACCTGAACACTGCAATTGTAAAGTCTTCCTCTATTAAGAAATTTACAACCAATATTAAAAACAAGAGCAGAAATATATTTGCTTCTATGGAGCTTTTCTTCATGAGGTAAGGTGATTACACTGCTTCACTGTGGCCACGAAGAATTATCTGAAACACACTTCCCTGAGCTTTATGCACAGTCTGAGATTTCCTAGTCTTTCTATAATTATTTTAAACATTCTGATTTTTAACAGTGCCATGTCATTCAAAGAATCTTTGAAAAGTCATCAGTTTAATTCCTTCAGCATCACAGATCAAGATCAAGAAGGGATTCCTGGCACACTTAACGCATACCTGATGCTATTTGCTTTGTTTATCAATGCATTTGTTTTAGACAGGTGTCTCTGAAAAGCAGCACAATACTCAACTATTTCTTGAATGAGGGCATGTGAGGATACAGTAGTTATCTCTGAAAACTAAATAATTATATGTAGATCTTATAAGAATTTAAGAATATAACTGCATTCTCCTTTGCTCAGCTGTGTGGTAATACAGAGTTAATGCTGATTTCCTTTTACATGGCTTAATACTTAATATTGCGTCAGGGGGCTCTCCTGATATAGGATTTCATACCAAAATGAAAGTTTTAAAACCAACCATTCACCTCTTAGAGAAAGGAAAAGGTACTTATGCATTTTCATGAAACAATCAGAATTCTAACTATTACTATATTTATTTTTTCTCAATCCAAGCATTGTCTTTAGCCATATTCTATGAAGTGTTACTACATAAAACAATGCATTTCTGAGTTAGCAATAAGTCAGTCTCATTAGTCAATGCTTCAGAGGTGCTTCAATGGAGAGATTAATGAAATCAGTTGGTATGGAGATAGTTGATTCTTTATAGAAATATCACAAACATCACAGTAATTTACTCACAGAATTTCCAGCTGGGCTTGAGCACTGTACAGCCACAGAGGGAGGTGAAGCAGCATTCAAGCTCTGAGCTATGCTAAACACCCATACAAGGTTACAGTAAAAGTAAAAATACTCTTAAACAATCCAATCAAAAAGACATTTTAAAAGCTAAAAAAACTCTAACCGCTGTGGAATGTGAAGTGTCCAATTATGGCAAATATTTAAGCGTATATATACATAAAAAATAAACACTAACATATACACAAAAAGACTCCCAAACTCATTTGCAAACGGTTTTTCGAACATTTGGACTTAGTTCACATCTATATCTTTCCAATGGGAGATTAAAAGTCCACAACTTCTTTCAGATCTCTTCACATCTGTAGCTCTTTAAAAAGTTCCTAGCATAAAACAGGACTAAGGCAAATTCACATTTTGGCAGAGCCATAAAATTCCATAATGACACCATTCTAGAGAGAAAGAAAGAAAAGCAATTACCAACTATGGACAGTAGATTTATGATTTTCAGAAAGGCCTAGAAAGATTTACATATTCAGTCTGCATTAAAATAAAGTTTGATAACCTTAAATGCCAAAACAGCTTCACAGAGCTGTTTAGGCATTTAAAGATGGAGATAGAAGTCCAGTACCTATTTTTTTTCCCTACAAAGCAAACCTTTAATATCTTTCAAAAGAGAGCTTCGGCCATTCCTGCATCAAACCTCTTGGAAAACTCCCTGCCTACATTTCTCTCAAGCAAACTTCCCAAGGTTGCAATGCTACTTCTAGTAAATGCTGTCAAAATTATTCGAGTGCTTCCATATTGAAAACAGACTATATAATTAATGCTGTGCACAAGCGTTTCTGCATTTGCAAACTATCGACAAAATCAAGGTGCTGGAAATCTGAACAGCTCAATCTATGCATTATGTATGCTCAGCACGAGAAACTAGGCAAGCTACGCTTTGTGTGCAAAACAAAAAGAAGTACAATGGTCTGAATGTTTTGAATGTTTGAGGCCACTTGACATTTTCAAATGAATAAGCCTATACTTAAAATTTTAGTTGTTTTGCTACTGAAATGCAATTTTCAAAGTGAATAGAGACACTCTCTAGTGCTGAAGCAACCATAGCATTAATGTCCACTTTTAAAAAAAGTCCTTAAAAATTCAGAATAACAGAATGACTCATGGATCTATGACATACAGTTCAACAGAGAAGCTGAAAAGAAAATCTGTTTTCTTTACATATCTAAGCAAATTCACAAAATATTACACATTGTTATGACCTGAGGTAATAGTAATGTGAGGTGACAGTGATTCAAGTAATGTGAAAAACGGGCAAAAGATGAGAGTCCCAAAAAATGCCTCAAACTTTAATTGTGCCCCAATACTCACTCACTCTAACTACCAAGTTTGCTCTCACTATTCATTTCAAAGTGCACCCTAACAAATGAAAAGCTGCTGAGAACTGCTGGAACCATGGTGTTGGCAGGTGGCATGCTCGTCCCATCCCATGCAGGATGGAGAGGAGCAGTGTAGGAGACAAAGTGCCAACAGGAGAAGCAGCCCATTTTTGTCATGGAAAGGGGAGGACAGAGGGAAGAAGCTGAAGGAAGACCATGGAAAATGCCTGAGGAATTAGGCCATCAGCTCTAACTTCAGCCTTGAGGGGTTCCTGCTGTTTCTCCTACACTTCTGAGCAGCAGACACTGTCTCACTCACCTTCATTTCTTCTTTGGCAGGAGAAGCACAGGATTTGCCCATTCCCACTTTCTCTTTCAGTCATTGCCTTGGGACAGCAATGACTCCTGAGCCAGGAGCACCCACTCACTTCTCTCTGACAGAAGCCAAGAACCAATATCCCAGCTTGGCCACACACAGGCAGGGTTCAATCTTTCAGTGTTCCTGCTGAGTTCAATATACTCTCACTTGCTTGTAAAGCAAACTGCAAATCCAAAATACTTCAAATTTGGGGTCTGGAAAGCATTGAAAAGTATAAATGGTGCAATTATCTTAAAACAGATTTTCAGTAAAAGAAAGAGAAACTCATGGACTAAGATGTTTAATTTTTTTCCATAATGAACCCAGTAGACTCATTTGAGCCTGGCCTTTGAAAATGAGGTGTGAGAAACTGTGACAAGGAAAATTGATATGTAAATAAAATTTTGGCTTAGCCCATGAGATGCAGAAAATTATAGTCATGCTGTAAGATGCCTTGGGATCACCAGACAGAAATTATTACCTAAAAATGGAGTGTTGGACAGAACACTGGTGTGTGTAAGAGGAAATTCAATGCTCAAAAACATTTCATGATCAATATCTTCAAGAGTGCTCTATTCACCTGCAAGAAAGTGGTAGCTCAGACAGTGTCAATAAATTTCCTCACCAAATATGTCTTTTGTCTGTGAGAATACATTCCTCAAGCTTGTTTAGATCATAATACCATCAACATGACAGTCAATGGCAATCAAAAGGTCACTGATAAGTTCTTAAATCAAAATCTTAAAAAACAATTAGCTTTTCGGCATTTGTTGCTTTTGTCTTCACTAAAGCTGCCCTCAATAAATAACAAAACTAGTTTCAGCTGGCTCAGAAAGGTCCACTCTGTATAAATTGAAATACTACATCAAGTAAACACTTTCTTTACTGTAATTTTTTTTAATTGCACCAAAAAATGTGCAAAAAGCCTTCTATACTTCTAGCATTATAGGGCTACTTATCTCAAAGAACATCCAGCGCCTACTGAATGACCTCAAAATGACTTTTACTTCTGAATTTTTAAGATAAACAATGCATTTGATGGCAGCATCACAAGCACAAGAAGCATATATACATACTGCTCATGAGTCTAAACCAATAGTGTTATGAACATTCACAGGAGCAGAATAAAAATATCACCCAATGCTTTTTCTTCATGACTTCTGAAAGACTGCTTTACTTACACTCAGCAGGGGATGATGAAGTCTTTTTCCCGATTGTGGTATGCTGCTGTGCATAACACTTTGGGAACTGACTAAGAGGTGCACACTGCTGGGCTAAAGGATTTTAATTTACTTAAAATTTGGGCCATAAAAGCCTTTTCCTTCTACTGCCATACATTTTATTGAATTCTAAAGTGCATATTAAAGTTCATGGCTATTAAAATGACTCATTGTAGATATTCATGGATATCTCCACAAAGGAGCACAAAACAATCTGCACCAAGATTTTTGTATGGACCTCGGAGGTAAAAAAATTAATAGGTGCTACTGCAATTTAATCTGACAGGGGAAAAATGCTTTGGCTTGAAGAATTGCTTCTGAAGAACAGTGTGGTTCTCTTCTGAAGTGCACAGCTGGAAAGTCTCTATAGGGGAACATCAGTGGAACAGTGTGTGCAGTTTGTCTTCAAGGATCTCTCTATGAAGATAACTTGGATCTGGATAGCATGTGGCAGTAACACTTCCCAGACTCAGCATGTACCAAGTTACCTTGTACCTCCAAAGATGGAAACCACCACGAGATTGTGATGGTGGCCAGGACACAAGATACCAGGAAATGGCTCCTCCCATTTCTTGCATCCAACATGATTCCTCAGTTTCAAAACCCAATACAAAGAATAAGAGTCTCACAGTCCAATTTCTATATTTTGTTGAGTTGTCACTGCTGGCACACCAGGCTGGGAAGGAGCATAACAATAACCTTGAGCTAGTTCAAAAAATGGAAATTTCTTATCAACACTGCAGATCCCAATATCCAAATGCTTAGCGCTGAAGTGGAAATTTTTGTGGAGACAATTAATTCTGCTTGAAAGGTAAAGTTAAATCTCTGCTCTTATAAATTTCATAATGACTTCTGATACCAAATATAACAAAGTAGAAATTGTTGTCACTGGAGTTGGTGATTTTATCATGACTTTTACTGAGAGGACAGCAATTCACATTGATGCCGGATGCAATCAGCTGGAACAGAGAGTGCAATGGTAATTGGAAAGAAAAAGTCAGGGCAAATATTTAGGGGTTGAAGTGATAAAAAGCCATTTCTTTTCACTTAAAGTAGGAGGAGACCAAGCACTCCTACCTACCATATTCAAGAACATCGGTGGCTTCCTTCTAATTCCCATAAAGATTTTTAGCACAGCTTTGCTCTCACATGAGTATCTTTGCCAAGTCCACCATAAGAATACAGTGGGAATCTCCTAAATTGATGCTCTGATACACAGCAAGTCAAAGAAGGCATTCAGTGAGTCATGCTGCAGTAACTCAAGCGATGAGCACATAACATCTTGTCAAGTGACTGCCTGGCTACAGTGGTTTGCTAGCCAGCATTATTCACCTGTCAATTGGAAATGGCTAAAAGGTGCTTTCACTGTTAGACTCTGTGTTATTTTAGATTAATCTACCATTTTATCAGAGCAACTGACACTTTCTGCCAGTAACGTAATCTGTAATGCATGGGCACAAAGTTTCTTTATGAGCAGCTCATGACATAGGACTCTCTCTCATCAGAACCTATTGTTCCTAACATCTGGAAATGGTACAAATCCCAACCCTTCATAGTCCTCTTTCTAGAGTAACTTGACACCAAATCAGATTTCATTGCACCTCCACATTATTGCCCCTGCTCTGCTCTCCTCTTTCCTTTTAGGAACTCCAGCTACACAGTTTGTCTCAGTAAGACAAATCCCCCACATTTTTTCCTTTATCAGAAGCTCTCATCTGGAAGATCTCTCTCCCAAAAGTCTGCACCTATCCAAATAAAACTGAACGGCACAAGTCTAAATTACATTAGCCTTGCTTATGTGGCACTGTTATATGGATGACATTCAAAAACCACATCATATGAAGTTTGCTGAAGGATGAGCAGAGAATCTGTGGCTTTATGTATTGATTCATAGCCATATGTGCTTCCTTCTCACCACTGAAAACCTCACCATGCCCTGTGCGTAGATTAGCCAAGGGTCAGAGTTTACAGGGATCTCCTTAACTATGCACATGCTGGGTACTGTGCTCATTGACTTGCTCCTTAACCCTTAACAAGCAATCCCAATAGCAATTAAGTCTTTTCTGACCTTTACATATTCAGAAAATGAAAAAGTCATGCTATGTTTTGGAGAATCACAAGAAACCATGAAAACCATGGAACAGTACTAGAAAAAGAGAATTTGAAATAAGTGATCATAATTCAGCCCTAAAAGCAATGATCATGAAGCCCAAATATTTTAATTCTATCCAGAAACCATGAGAACACCAGGTGAAATCTCTAAGTTCAGTAGGCATTTTGACTAAAAATCTCACCTTGTGAGTAGCTGGGACAACATTATGCAGTAATTTCCAAGTAGTTTCCATGAAAAAAGAATGGAAAGCAGTACAAATGGAAGGCTGTGAGACCTTGGACTGATTGCAGAGTTAGTGCTAAACCATGAAGTGAAACCTCAGGAGCTGCTGAATCTTGAAATACCATAAAACTAAACAACTTCTACCAGGAGTAAATGTGATTGGTATTTTCCTGTTGTACATGATGATTTGTTTTAAACAGTGATTGCTATCAATTCCGCTGGAATTGTACTCATTTTCTTCAGAGAGCTCACTTAAATTACCCTTAGCATCTACTGTTTGAACTTATTTGTATTCCAGTAACATCCACCACATTATTGCCACTGTCCACCTACACAGGAGAAAAAATTGCCCTTTTTTAGAGAGTTTATATTCTGAGAGCAATTGAATCTTGCAACATTGCAAAGAATATTCAATCTCAGAAATAATACACATCACTATGATTATCAGATCAGCACCTAAAAGAGGATGCAATCAATCTTGGAAGGCCAAAAATTACTGAGTCAAGATAAAGGCTCAAGATACATTAACTAGTACATTCTAGAAAGGAAGCACAGATCATTTTATTAAGACACTGAAACCTTTATAAATAATGCTGGGATTTCAGCAATGCTGAAAATGAGTAGACAATGAGTTTCAAAGGGAACTGTCCACCTACTGCCCACTGTCTCATTTGAAAATACCAGCCAACAACAGCAATTTTGTTTGGTTTAAAACATCATATCACCATGGGGAACAAACCCACTTACTTTTCATTCCAGGCAAAAACGAATTGCAGGTGAGGGAGCAAACATGGTGGTAATGTGTACATCTGCAGGTGATTTGTGGGCACGGGCTGTGCTAATAAAGAAAGTGAAATTCAGAATGACACTGACAGCAGGGAAGGCAACTGGAGCCTGGAAGGATGTCAGTGATTGTGCAGCTTACAAGAAAGCAATCAGAAGTGAGGGTCAGTTTTCATCCTCTCTGGAGGCAAGCAGGCAAGTCTTTGAACATCTTACCATCCATTTCTTTTTGTTGATGGGATTTTTGGGTTTTATTTGCTGTGCTTTGCAGTTTGCCAAATCCATATTCCTTGCCTGCACATTGGTAACACATAAATTTGCCTGCACATTGGTAACACATAAATTTGCTACTTACTCCCTCATGCGTTTCAGCTTGGTCTCAGCCATTGTGCTGTTGAGAGCTCTGAATCCCTGGGGCTCCCCTGGAGACACTCTGGTGACAGTCCTTGAGCCTACAAATCAATGCACAGACACACAACCTTATTCACCTTCATCCCCTGAGCTCTATTGCAGAATCAAGGGCAGTCAGAAGGAGGAAGACTATTCCTGTTTCTCACAAGGCAGTGCCACATTAATTAAAGATGAATTAGATTATTAAATGTACATTAAGGGCAACTCCTTTCTGAGGGACAAGTAGGTTTATAGCCTAAAGGCACCAGAACTGTAATAACAAGGAATACACAAGGAATTACAACAGAAAGGACAATCACTTCAGGAAGTTCTGAGATGAATAAATATCCAACAAAATTATATTTGTTTAGACAATATGCATTTTCTTCCACTGTTTTTTTACTTATCTTTAAGAGCAAGAACATTCTTCCTAACAGGCAGGTCTCTCCTTGAGCTTGATCATTACTGTAAACTGGAAATATTTCTCTTAAGACATCAGTTTCTCCTTCAGATAAAGGTACTCTTTTTATGCATTTATATATATATATATATATAAACATTCCTGTATTTGTAAATACATATGTATGTGTAAGAGATATATACATGCATAAACACACATGCCCACTCTTTCTGTTTGCAGGCCTTGTGAGCTGTTGCAATATTTCAGGACCTAGGGCTCACGTACCACTGAGGCACTTGTGCACAGGAACACAGAAGTGCTGAATCACAGAAGACTGTCAGGGTTATCAGCTCAAATATGCTGCAGTTTCATGTACTCATCCCATCATACAAGTCTGTGGTTTTCCTAAGAAATTTATGTACTTTTTGCCCTGACTGCTCCCATTGAAAGACAATTTCAGAGCCTCACTGGCAGCTGGTGGCTAAAATCTCCTAATTCCAGATAAAATTTCTTTGTCAAGCAGTTCATGCTCATTTTCCTCCTGTGCCAGTCCTTTCCCTTGGCTTATGCAATTCTTTCCTTCCCTTTTGCATACTCCTTTCATGTCACTGTCATATTTTCTGAAAAATCCCTTTGCCATGATTTCTTCTCCTGGGAAGCTGAGAAGCCTCAGAGAAAAATGGAAACCATAACTATCTGATGGCTTCTCCTGTGTTTTGCTGCTTTGGAATGTGGTTTGGAGATTGTTTATCCAACATGTGACTTGTTTTGACTTAATGACCAATCACCATCTGGCCGTGTCAGAAGGAGGTCACGAGTTTTTAATTAGCATCTTGATAAGCCTTCTGTAAGTATCTTTATTCTTTAGTATAGTTTTAGTATAGCATTCTTTAAAGTAACATAATACATAAAATAATAAATTAGCCTCCTAAGAACATGGAGTCCGATTCATTTAGTCCTCCTTCATCCTGGAGACCCAGCAAATACTACACCTTTCATTTCTTCATAATTGGAAAAAAAAGATCCAATTTCAGCTTTCAATTTGTTAAGCTGAACAAAGCAGCTATTTTAGCCTCTTCTCGCAAATTGTTTGGCACTAGGATTTCACTTCCCAAAAAAACGGAGGTGTATTAGGGTGTAGATGTGTGGGCTGTGCCACACAGGACCCAAGTTCTGACCAGGCACGGGAAGGCTTTGCATAGGGTAGGAGCAAGCCAAAGGTCAAACACGGGCTGGGGTTTGGCTTAGTTTGGATTGCATTAACAGGGATCACATGCAGCCAGAGGCAGCTTGCAGCTCCCCTCCCTCTATGAGCTGGTATAGACACCTCCAGAGAACACAAATGCTTCCCTGGAATGTGCAATCATGGCTCTCCCAACAGTTAAGCTCCTATGCCTGACATGATTCTAGACCCTGATCACATCCATCTGAATGCTGAGATTACAGCTTTCCATTGTGAATGATCCTACTGAATCACTCACAGTGATTGGATTCAGAAGCTTGGAAGCACAGAAGAAATGGATTCCTAATTCTGCTAGCAGGATGGACAAACAATTGCACATTTAAAAACATACTCCTAACTTATCTTACACCCAATAGCTAAGAGTTATCTGGTGCCCAAGTATTGCAACTCAGGTATAGTTAATGTAGTTTAAAAGATGAAAAATGACAAGCCCAGTTCTTACTGGTGACCAATTATTTCACCCATTATTGCAAAAAGCATTTCCTGATCATTTACTGTAACAGTGCACACGCATATCCATATGTATTACATGGAGTCTGTAAGCATTCAACTCCTTCAGCAGCACTGGAAAATTGAGTTATCCTCAGGACAGCTCTTAGGAAATCCCAGGTGCTGCACAAAGCAGTGCTTGCGACTTAGTGGGCTCCTCTCACAGTTGGCACAGTATTAAGGTCCAGATGTAGGGCTTTGGTGCTTTGAAACCAATTAAAAATTGATGCCCTGAGCACCAGTGTCCTAAGGATAATATAAACCTTGCAGTCTCTTAAAAAGGAGTACATTTAACCACAGGCACCAGATAAATTCTGGCATTATTATTATCACAGGATAGATCACTGTAGTAAAAGCTCAGCATATTCTTTCTGTGTAGTGAATTCAGTATATTTATTACTACAATATTTCCTTCTCCTCTGACATTTCATCATTAAAAACATCCTTCTTGTTTGTTTTGGGTTTTGTTTTGGTTTTTGTTTTCTCCCCTGGGATTTCTGGCTAAATAATTCAAATTTTGTCTACTTTACACATTGGCAGTTGGCCAAGAAAAACTTAGTCTCTATATCTTGCAAACTCTATATCTTTCTCTCCATTTAATATGATTTTTTAGCTACTGCAAGGCAGCACAGACTGAATATTTTAAGATGCTGCGAAGGTGTGGTTAGTAATTAAAAAATGAGTTCTCAGTGAAGGCTGCTAACAGCTTGATACATTGGTGCTACAGCACACCTCAATAAATGTTGCTGGGGTGATTCATAGCCATATCACTTCTACATCAAAGGTATTTTCTTAGAAGCAGTTACTTGATTAATAATGTATTTTGCACCCAGCTTCAGGCAGTTTGTGTACCCACATATCAACACACAACAAGGAACTAGGCTTCTTCAAAAAGTTACCAGATAATTATTTGCATTTTTATCCAATGTATCATTCTTGATCCATTAAACAAAATCAAATGAAACAACAAGAGCAGTGTCTTTTCAAAACCAGGTATTGTGGCTTTCTAAATGTATTTCAATGTCCCTCAATGTCTAACCCAGTATTGCAGAAACAACATAGGACAAAGGGCAAAATATCTTTGTCCTCTCAGGTGATAGAGCACCAGTTGGAGGTTTGCACTGAGGATCTGCAGAGAAAGGAATTTATTCACAGGTGCATTATCTGCTAAGAGTTTTCATAAATTATGGTCCAAAGGCATTCCTACAAATATTCCTGCTAATGACCAAAGAATAGGTGATACACATCTTCTGCATCTCTTCATAAGCTACGATGAGTTGTGAAGCTGCCATCTCCACTGAATCATAAACATCTGTTTGTATTTCAGATTTCTTTTCCTTACCTTTCACTGCTACATATGAGATCCTACAATGCCTTTTTGTACAAGATAGAAAAGATTAGAAACAGATGTGTTTTCCAGATTCATAAACAATACAAAGTGACCCAACTGCCCCTAACCTTCTCTCCCTTAATGCCAGGCAAATTTAGTAAATTTTAAAATGAGTTTTTCAAACTACCTTATCTTCTGCAGTTTTTTCTGTGATCCTCCCAATTTTTCAATTTATCAGCACAGCCCATCTTATTTCAAACACTCTCCACATGGACCTTTATAGACAACACAAAAGCAATTGTGTACCACAAAAGCTCTTGTAGTTGGAGTGATTCTGCGACCTCTTGAGGAGAAAACTCAGCTACCTCCCAAGTACTTTTATAAACACTGAGTTTTATACTAAACAAATTCCACATGTTGAAAAACAATTTATATTTATTGCATCCTTTTTATCACAGCCTTCGCTTTTCTTCTTGGTTATTCTCTAACAACCACTTGGAATGACTCATAATCTTTTTGTAATACTTTAACAATGAAAGATGCTACAAGAAATTCTGTCCTGGCCAGATTCCTGCTTCCATTTTTGCCATGAAATCCACACTGTTTTCAGGAGTAGCCATTACAATTGTGTTGCAGCTCTGTAGCCCAGCAATATGATATTGCCACTGCTTGCCCCAGGCCACACACCTGGAACTGAGTCTGCAAGGCTTCAGGTTTGTCTGATCTTGGCTTGTCCTGACAGAAGTTTTGATTGAAGTGCTTAAGCTACAGCAGTAGTTCTTTGAATTACTATGTAGTGAGCTGTTTTGTTTTCTTTCCAGTTATTCTTGTAACATACAACCTGCTTTTCAGATGGATTAGTAGTATTCTGTGTAGAAAGACATATTTATAACTAACTTAATTCAATTAATGTAGAGAAGTACAGGCCTGGTACAACAGCAGATTCCTTGAAAAGTGGGAAAAAAAGATGAGATGCAAAGGATTACAGGCA
Organism: Zonotrichia leucophrys gambelii; assembly: GCF_028769735.1. Lineage (NCBI taxonomy): Eukaryota > Metazoa > Chordata > Aves > Passeriformes > Passerellidae > Zonotrichia > Zonotrichia leucophrys. The sequence continues at coordinate 44,072,092 of NC_088171.1, read as the reverse complement.
CGGGATGTCAAGAAGGGAGGCTCTGGCTAGCACTGGCAATGCAATGGCTAAAACCAATGTGCTATTGGTCAGTTAAAGAAATGCTGACCTGGAAGGGGACACAACTAGCTTTAGGGTGAAAAAGGCAGCAAGTATCTAACCTATGTAAATTGCACTATATATAGAAAATTTTGATGTAATGGGAATTTGGAGCCCAGTGAAGAATATGCAAGGTATAATTGAACATTAGCACACATAAAAATGATCCCCACTGCAGGTTTATAACTTGATTTTGGAAAAACTTAAAATAATGAAAGTTTAAACTTTCTAAGTGATACTGAGCATACAAAGATAAAAGGGAACCTGGAGATCTAATTATCATTACACATGTTTCTTTGGAGAAAATCATACCTAATTACTGTCTAGTTTGAAAAAAGCCTGTAAGTTTCATCACAGACTGGTTGGAAAATTTTTTTAGTGATAAAAGTACAATTTATTCTTTAATACTACAATTTTTAAAAAGTTATATTCTTGTCCCTAATACTGAAGAGAAAAGATTAAGATAAGGGATACTAATATTAAGATTGTTTTTAAAATATCACTGTTTGTCTTAATACTCTTGTTTGTTCTCACCAACCTTCAAGACAATTCCTCCCTTTAATTAAAGGGATATTGAAGCACAGAGCAAAATTTTTCTTATTTCAACTTCTCCAAACCCATTGCAGACAGTGATGCTGCAAATGCATAAATATGTGCAAAATTTGGAAACAGGGGGTTCTCTGTGAGTGTGAAGAGAAACTGGATGTAAATATTCCTTTCTTCAGTGCTGAGGGTCTCCTGGCATGGGACCCAGAAGGTGACCAGTGGCTACAAGACTATGGATGGCAACAACTTTGATCACTCCCTTTCATCCTTCTTCTTTGGCTCTCTCTTCCCATCTGCCCAGGCTCACCAGCAGGTGTGAACCAGAGCTCAGCACTGGAAGAACCTCTGGAAGCAGGACTTCCTAGGAGTCTCCTGTGCTGTGGTTTTAGACAATCCCAAGTCAGGTTTATCCCAACTGAATGAGTGCAAACAAAGCAGCTGAACGAGGCTGCAGCTCCCATGGGAGCCTTTGGGAACTCAGCTGGCCTTTCATGCAGCTCAAACTCAGGCTGCTGCTGGCACAGTGGTGGCTCTAAGGACAGCAACTGGTGACAGCAACAGTAAATAGCCTTCTTTCACATCAGTTTTCTTTTAACTTTCAAGTAGACCACAATGACCCAGGCTTTCCAACTGTAAATCTATAGACAATATTTTGCCAGAGATTTTAGGATTAAATTATAGACTTAAACTCTCACTGTTTTCTTTGTATCTGTAATGAGATACTGTTACATAAATTATTATCCAAATTTTAATCATAATTTTAAGAACAATAAATATTTTAATTCATTTCCTCTTATTGTAACCAGGATTAATAACTATAAAATAGTTTACATATCTTCAAATATTTTCCTCTGAAGAGAAAATGACAGTAGCCAAGTTTTTAGAAGTTTTTTTTTTAACATTCTATACTTCTAACTATCATGCTTTATGGTTTTATTATTTTCAACAGAAGCACTTAACTATTTATGTCTTTCTTTTGGTATAGTTACACTTCTTTGCAGTACATTAAGGAAGTAATTTTCAACGGAATCACATTTTTTGAGTTATTTTGTTGCAACATGGAAATAGTTGGACAGTGGTGCATACAGACTGCTAATCACTGCTGCTATCTAAAGAAGATACATCATCTTACCCAATGAGCTGCTATTCAGGACACTCTCCAAATACTCAACCATTGCCTCCATATCACTGTCCTGTGAATAAAAGAAATAGGAACAGCATTTGTGTGACCACAAACCTAAACACAAACACTGTGTCCCAGAGGTACCATCCCACAAACATAGAAGATATCACATCAGTAAGTGTCAAGACTAAACTATAAAGACGTTACATTGCCCAGGACATTTTCTATATCTTCTCCTGAAACATCAGACTTTGGAATGATGCAATAACCAAACAACAATTTAAGTCAGATTCCTTGCAGACCACAAGTGTTTAGAACAACTGTGCATGGAATTTAAAGGAGATATATTTACTGTGGAGGGTGGTGTGCAGTCTCTGAAAATATACCAGCATTTTATCATCAGTTAGTTCTGGAATATCTAAAACAATATTACATTGAAAAAGGCAAGTTTATACTTTTTAACTATGCCAAAATTTTTATGCTTATGATAGCTGCCCACAGCAAATTAATACTTATATTTCATGTAATTGCATCTACTTACATGTCTAGTAACAACAACTAATTAAAAAAAATTTAATTAAGAAGAGATTTTAACATTTTTATATTTCAAGTGTTCTGCTACCAAACAGATGGCTGACAGTTTTGCCATGATATGCATATGAAATACTGTTTGTGTACACAGATGAAATTTAAAGTTCTGGCCATTAAGCAATGATTGTTGTCCAGGAAGAACATCACAATTTTATGAAAATCCAAGAAAAACTTGGACTCTGAGTGTTCAAAACCTGCTGCCATATCACATTTAAAACCACAGCATTTATTGACTACTTAAAACTGACAGTCAAAATTTTGACCTTGCTAAAAAATATGTCAAAAAGATGTATTTTTTAAAACTAGTCAGCACTCTATGCCTTTAAGATTGAAAACAATGGAATAAAAACAAACACTATTGACCTCCACTTCTATGAGAGACAACCTGTTTTATATTCTTCTGTGATTTTACTAAAATGCCCATTCTAAATTTCTCAACTTAGGAACTGCCAGTACACCTAAATAAGACAGCAATAATTGTTGGCAATGACTTCCAGCTGGTTAGGGACCTTCTGGTGCAAGTGGGAGCTGTTATGGATGAGCATAAACTAACTATTCTTCACCCCAAATTGTTTCATGGGCTTATATTTGAAACAGGCTCTGCTACTTTAGCTGAGGTTTGCAAGGCAGGAATCAGGTTCTTGGTTGGCCATTACAACAGGTAACCCACAAGCTCAGAGGTTCAAAGGAGCCTCTTTTCCCTTTTGGAGCAGCCTGTGGGGTCATGACTCGATCAAGTCAGCACAAGGGTTTCCAGTTCTGCAGCCAGGAAATGCATTCATTATGTTAACATACACAATACATACTGAATATTGAATTAAGACAGTATTACAGATATAATTTCTCTGTACTTCTAAAAAGAAAAAAGAACCATTAGGACTTCATTAAAAAGATTTCATTACATCTTTTTCATTCAAAATGAAAAAGTTGTATTGATTTTCTGCTAATATTACTTTATAATTATGTTTATTTTCATTATCACTAACAGTTAACCACAAACCTTTAGACAGATAGGCAAAACATAGTAAATAACCATATAAAACACTATTACTTTGATAAAACATTTTAAAATCATTTTTTTATGGGATAAAGCCTGTAATTCCCAAACCTTTGACTTCTCTCAACAGGACATCATATTTACTCCAATTATAACAACAAAGCTGGTTTCTTCTCTTTATGCTGTAAGGCAAAAGATATATTTTCACCTCTTCATCACTCCTATCTTTTCCCCACTTGGGTTTAGCACTGGAGGAAGATTTAGCTGTTTCATTAAATCTATTTCTTTAATCTTTCTCTCTCTCTTTGTTTTGTTTTTTTTTTCAGAGAAAGCAAAGCCCTACAGAAGGGACAAGGGACTGTGCCCAGAAGAGAGGCACTCTCATGCACAAGGGCCAGTGTGGGTGAATGCTTGCACATTCCAGATTCAGAACAAGCAGCCCCATTTCTAACTGCCACAAGCCTGCCAAAACATATGTTAGGAATCCAGTGGAGCATCTTAGGGGGTCACAGCACACAGACCACTCAGAGCTGCTAGAGCTATGATAATTTATGTCAGCTGATTGTCTGGCTTGACAGTCTCAGAAGCAGATTGGAATTTGAAAACAGGAACCTACTGCATCACAGTAAGTAGACTTTGTCATAGTGAAGAGGGTGAATTTGTTATTATGTTCATGAGAAAAACCACTAAGAGCATGGTGATGAACTGCAGCAAAGAGCATCCACCAGCATCCCAGCTAAATCAAAGCCAATGGAAGCTTCATTACACACTAACTTCTCAAGATGAAACCTCTGTTAAGCATCACAAATTGAAACGCTTTTAAAAACAGTTTGTCATTATCTTTTATGATTTTCCCCTAATTAGAAACTGGTTCTGCCATTAAAAAACATGTGGAAAAGAACCACTGGCTTGAAGAGGTGGAGGTCTGGAAAGGTAATAGGCAAATTGCTGCTTGAAATCTGTCAATGTGCATTTCTGCTCCAAAAGAAAGGAACAAAGGACACTAAACTCCAGTGCTGGAAAGTGTGTCTGAAATGAGATTGGCTGTACCAACATGAGAAAAAAAAAGCTGTCTCAGCTCCCACCCTAAACCTTTAAAATTAAAGTGTTTCAGTGCCTAACTCTACCTTCCTAAGCAGTCTTACATCCCACATGACGCTGCTGCTTCTCAGTCTGTCTTGACATCTGTGAGAGCCTAATATAGCTTGAATAAATAGCTCATATCCCTTTCTACATCTTGCACCTTAATATGTTGTTCATAAAGATGACTTTTCTGACCCCATGCTACTGCATGAACATTGGAAATTTTTTTAATCCTTGTTTGAAATAATGGGGTCACCAGAGAGCACCACCAGGTGCAGCATTTCTGCCCTCTCTGCACAGAAGTAACTAGTAAAGCAATCTTGGGATTGGAAATTTAAGAGATTTGCAGAAACTACCTTACTAGCCTTTACTGTGTTGCTGTGGAATGACTTTTTAGCACACATCTCCAAAAGCTTGGTTTAAGGTATCTTTGAAGAAAGGGTTTAAGAGTACGAATACCATCAGAGAAATAGAAGTAGGAGTTTTGGTATTAAGTAAATAACTGCAGAAGCAAACCTCTGCTATTCTGGTAGGATTTGAAGCTTATTATTAATACTGGGCATGATCCCACCTACCTTTGAGTGGGATTCATCTCACATAACCATTGATATCCAAAGAAAGATGTGGTGTGCATGTTAATAACTGTAAATCCCTTTATAATCACCAAAGAGAGACATCTCTGAGTATTCCATCCAACCTGAATTAGATGTTTACTCCCTAATAATGCTTGCTTACTTCCCCTCATGCCTTTCTGTTTGTTGAGTTCAGACAAAGGTGTTCAGATTTACACAGGTATGTTCAGTCTGCTTTCACTTCGGATTTACTGCAGAATTTTTCACTTGAGAAAGCAAAAATTGCCTATTTTCACTTCCCAAAAAATAGAAAAGGTAATTGTGTCAATAGCCAGAAACATACTTATTGAATATCTTAAGGTGACGGAGACAATGGGGTGCCAGTGGGATGGTTCTTCCAGCCCATCATGCTGGCTCTTATTATGGGATTTTCAGTCAGTACAACATGAGGGACTATTACAGCTCATATCTGAATGCCAACACCTAATTTATCCTGCATTACTGAGAAATCTATTTTTGTCTTCTGCCCTTCATTAATTCTAAGCAGCAGTCTGCCTGTTCAAAACCACTACTGATTGACACTTAATGATACCATCAATGAAAGTTGAATGAAAATTTCAAAAGGCATTGTAAAAAAGAAGAATTGTCTCAGTCTGATGAAAATGAGCAGTAATTTTGTTTTCAAGAGTACCTTGTGGTAGACCTTCTGGGCAATGGTTTCTTTGTATGTCTATGTGTTGTGGGTAAGCATAAATGCAGCAAACTTTAAAAAAGTATTGTCTAAGATAATCCACTGTTTTACAATTGAATAACAATTTCTTTACTATTGCACAATCTGCTCCTGAATTTTAAGGCATCCTGTGTGTTTAATTTGAAAGTTAGGGGGGCATGTCTAGATTGAATGGAGCTGTTTCTGAGTAAACTTCAAGTTTTACTTGTGGGACAACTTCAGAATCCCCTGCTGCTGTGGTAGAAGTAGAGTTCTGATTTCTCACACTTTATTTTTGCCTTAAAACTACATCTCAAAGAAGCTATTAGTTCATATTTTTCAAAAACCACAAGTTATTTATAATTTAGTGAAGAGTATTAGTCTTCTTGGCCAGTTCCCTGAGATGCAGAAGACATTACACCCTGCTCTGCAAACTTTGCACATGATCACCGAATAAAGTTCCTGTTCCTAGGCAGAGCCAGATAGTACCATCCAGAGGCACTGCAGGCCATGCTTGAAACTGGAGGCCCATGGGAGAAATTGATAGTTCCTGAATGCCTTAGGAAGATCCATTTTCAGAACTGCCTCAGGCACTTAGGTTTATTGATTTCACGGAGACTTGATCACTGGAGACAAGATTCATCTCAGCTCATTCTGATCAGATCTAAATTAGGTGCCTTTTGCAATAATCTTCAACCTTCACACTGCAATCCGTGACTGTCTTGTGGCAGCCTTAACTGATAAAGCTGCTTTAAGCCTTTCAGCAATAAGTTTTCTCTTCACTGACACTTTCAGTGAGGTGGAAAAGTCTACAGATTTGCTGAACAAGTCTTGCAGCTGTTCAGGCTCATCATTCATCACACTGTCCTAGAAAATATGTCTAATATAGGCAGGAAGTAGAGATGACTATCTTTGCCTGGGAATTAGAGCTGGAACTTGGACTTTATGCTTGAACTATACCTTCAGCTCTAATTTAATTTAAATCCCAGCTGGCATTTGAGAGGATCCCACTCTGAGTGTTTTAGAGTCACAAGAATGGTTTCTGGCAATAATCTACCTTAAGGCATTCATGGGATTATTACCTTTAATCTTGAAGGAATGCAAAAATCTTTCTCATCAATATCTTACAATACACATATAATTAATGCATGGTATTGATATATACACACACTCCTAAAAAATAAAAAATCAGCAATGTCAGTAGGACTAATTCTGCGAAGGAACTCAGTTTTCTCATGGAAAATGAGCATCAAGTGTATACAGGGTTCTCAAAGGTCTCATTTACCTGCTGATTTGTCTTAGAGACTGTCCATGAAAATTCTGCATCTTCCTCCTCTTCACTGTCTTCTGAACAGGATTCAAACTCATCTTTATAATATTCTTCTGCAATTTCTGGGTCTTCAGGGATCTCTAAAGGCAATAATGAGTTTATAGCATATATAGAGGAACAAAGAATGATCTGAAAAAGATAGAACTGAACTTTATAGCACCAGTGTTATGTCAGTAGCAATGCATTCTGTAATTGAAAGCAAAGGATAGGTTCTCAGAGTAAAATGTTGTCTTTAGTGATATGGTAAGCAGGGTTAAAGCTGTCTCTAGCAAAGTGCAAATCGTCATCATGTGTGAATTAATCAACCTAAGGGATCTATATTGATATTGCACTGAAATCTCTAAAATATACAATAAATCAGGCTGGAAGTGACCTTATGGCATCATTAAGTCAAAGCAGGGCCAGTTTTGAATTGAATCCAGCTTTTGTGAGCTGAAATTATAACTGAGTTTTGTTTTCTCTAACACAGATAACTTGGGGTGAATACAACTGCTAAGCTAAAATAGAAAATAATATTTATCTGGTACATGTTTGAAATATATGAGAAATTAAATGTATATATTTTTCCAAACTTTCTTGAAGAAAAACTACAATAAAACAAAAGAAACTAGTATAAAATCAAGCAATGCCTACTTGGGTGTCATGCCCTCTCAATTTATTACCATCACAAGTTTTAGTAATAGCAGTGAGTGCAATATTAATGTAGCCAATGAGCCCATGAAGTACAATAATTGGTATTAAAACTCAACACATTCATCACAGCTTGAAAGACACTCCAGCCACCCTACACTGGGTGAAATCCTTTGGCATCCCAGACTCTGTACCAAAGAATTAGTGAAACAGCTTGAAGTCTGATTGCATCTCCTTCAGGGGGATATTACTACAAGAAATGTTAGTTAAAGACAAAAAATATTTAATGTTCAGCTGTCATAAATCATCACTGTCATTGTCATAATTTTAGCTAACGCTAATTTCAACCACTCTCCTCAATTAAGACTGCCCCTTTAGAGAAATAAGAACTATCTTCTATTTTACTGCATTTAAATAAAGTTCAAACAATATGACATAAAAATTATTAATAGATTTTTAAATTTTTTTACATGGATAAAAACCCAAAAGGATTCAAACAGGGGAACGCAATTAAAATCCATATAAAAGACATTTGAGTTTGGGCAGGAGCAATAATTCTAATCCTTAAGGTGAAAGAAACAGAACTAAGAAAAAATAGTGTAGCTATCTGCAGCATTAGGTGGTTAAGCTCTCCTGTGGAGATATAAGGTCTATGTCTATTGTCTCCAAAGTAATTTCAAAAATACTTCCTTTCTTTATAAACCTGATTTAGCTCCAAAATGGTGACACATTTTTACTCAGGTTTCTGTTTTAAGGTATTAATGGAAGCTGCATAAAAGCCCCATGCTCCACTGTCACAATTTCTAATCCTAATCCTTCCTATTTCTATTTTTCACCTTTCTTAGTTTGAAAAAACAGACAAACAAACAACTAATCAATACCTGAGTTTCCAGAAGAACATACCCAATCAAAAAATATTTTCTCACAAAGAAAGCTTTTATTTAATTGCTTGAGCTCTACAAAGTGCCATTTGACAGAAAGTCCAGCACTTTATTAAAAAGAGAATCTTAAATATCATCCTTTCTACATGGAAAGAACATCCCAAAATTAAGATACATCTCCTTTTCCATGTGAGTGATCAATTTTTCTTTCTTGCAGAGAGGCTGTCATCCCAGTGATTAGGATAATTTTATTAGGTTCATCTGCATTCTGTCTACGTGCATTCACATACATATAAAACAGCCCATTTATTATCTTGTAATACAAACATCAGACTATGCTGGTGTTTTCTGAGTCATCTCCTCCCACATTCTGCATTTGTTTATTGCTGTACTAAAAAAATGCAAGCCTCCCCTTACCAACCAAACAAGGTATCAAAATCAGTCCTTTTACTCATCACTGTAACTTTAAAATGTCTGCTCTGGCTGCTGTAAACTCTATACTTTGTGAGCAGCCCATGACCACAGAAAACTGGGGATGTCCCTGAACTATGCAGAGAGGCTGGCAGTGGCTTCATTCCACTTCCATGACAGCCTTTGCATCCTTGTTGGAATTATTCACCTCACCATTTGTGAAATTGGTTTGACAGCTGTTCATAGACAGCCAGTTAATCTGAGCTCAGTAATACAATTTGAAATGCTAGCTCAGATGCTGGAGATGTCCCAGGGTGTACAAGTTTACTGGCCCCAATTCAGAAACCAATTCCAAGTGGCTTTTCTGAAAGAAGACTGCATGTCCAGTGCAGGGGAATTTAGTATTTATTTAATCAAAGTTCTTAAAACTTTTTGGTTTTATGACTGGCATCTTGAAAGAAGGAGCCTTCAAAGCATTTACACATTTATTTCAACTGTTCCCATATAACAATTCTTTGAATCTTACCAAAGTAGAGCCAGCTCCCAGTCCTCCTGTATTACAGATGCACAAGACATCTCTGGTTCTCTGCAGAATTAGCTGAGTACAGAACAGCTTATTGAGCTGAGACCCGGGATCAGACCAATTTCAGGAACAGATCAGGTGGATTTGGCAGAGCAGACACCATAAATCAGCCTGGCAAGCTGTACCTGTGCTGGCCTAGTGAGTTGCTATTTTCAGCTCAGGACAGGCACTGTCAGGGGAGTTCAGGCCCCACAAGCTTCCATTTCCATGTCTGCAGTCCATCCTCTAGAATATTTGCTACCTGAGTCTTCCCATAATTCCACGTGATTTCACATACACCTCCAATTTCCACAAACCAGGTGACAAAAGGCTGGTTACTGCTCCCATTCCTAAACATTTCTAGTGAAGTTGCACACTTAGTAATGTAATGCAGAAGAAAATTCTTTGGTTTGTGCTTTCAGAGAAGTATTTTTAAGAAAGATGTTGGGTTTTGGGCTAGGTTGTTTGACCACTGCAAAGCCTGGCATGGACTCTGGTGACAGGACCTTGACCCTGTCCTTTGTTCTGATAAATAAAATGGAAATTAAGCTTATTTCTGCCTGGGAGGTACTTGGCTAAAGAAGTGGTGCTAGCAAGGGCAAAGCCAAGACTATTGTGCTGAAAGAGGAAACAAAACCACTGTTGCAGAACCCAGGGGACTCCACCTCTGTTTTGACAGCTGGACTGGCATCCAGCTGAGCATCTCTGATACAGCATCCTTACATTCTCCATAGGGAGCACAGGGAAGGATCTGTGGAGCTGCTTCTGCCCCCTCACACCACACATCTCTCAGCTGGTCTCTGAAAGCACCTTGTGCTTTATCCAGCTGTGAGTATTGCACCAAGGCCAGTCACAACAGCTTTTATTTGCTTACAAAGCACAGAATTCAAAACAAACTCAGCTGTTGCTTTGGTATGGCTAGATGGCTTAGGCATAGCATTGAGACACTTGATACTTGCTGTTAGATATTTGAAAGAAAACAAACTTTGAATAAAACTATTCCTCTTTAGATCTCTTTCTATACGGTAACATGATGCTAATAGTGGAATGAAGGGTAAAAACCCACCATCTAAAAAAACATAAAGGCCTAGTTATTTCCCAAGAAGACAAGCTAAACAGAAAACAGAAGAATGTGATTCTTGTAAAATTTTGCTTAAATCCACCAGAGCTTGCTTCAGATAGCATGGTAACTCAGCAACAACAATTTTCTCCAAAGAGATGAAAATACTTTGATAAATATCTTTAATTTTCTTCTGCCTGAAACTCATACTTGTCATTGTTGCATTGATGTAGTATTCCCACATTCCAGAGGATGCAGAAGACAATAAGGGAGACCACTTTTATAAAAAGGAAAAAAAAAAAAAAAACAGTAGAAGGAAAAAAAAGAAAACAGAATGGCGTAACATGTAAATTTTCACCATTTGTATTCACAGCTACAGAGTCACACTTGACTCTTAAGGACTGTTTTACTTTTTGATCCAAAGGCTTCATTGCATCTCTGGAAAAAGGCAGATTTGCTCAGCTGCATATTCCTTACCTTAAGGAAAAAAGTTGCTACATTTTCATTTTGTTACACTCCTCAGTTTGCACAGTATCACACAGGGGAAAGCCAGGAGCAAATCACTCAACTGCTGTGACACACGCTGCCATGAAACATAATGGACTCCTAAGATGGTGACATGAACCAGGACACCAGAAATTGATGTTACCACACCTCTGCTACCACAGACTGACACAGAGAACTCAGAAAATTGAGAGACAGGGCCAGGACAAAGGTCCTGGCAGGACCCCATCAGTACCACAAAGGTGCCCTTGATCCTTTCCTTTCTGTGGAAATGCATCAGCAAACACCAGTTTGATTCCCTAGGAGCAGGTGTTACCTACTGGAGCAGATGCCACAGTGGCACCAGGCTGGGTGCAAGAAGGGGCTGTGAGAGCAGGGTCCCTTCAGCCCTGAGAAGGGAAGGCAAAGGGGAAACCTTGCTGCTCAGAGGTTAAAAGGAGGATCTGATGAAGGGATAAAAGGAAGATGGAGCCTGTCTCTTCACAGAGCTGAATGGCGATTGGACAAGACACAACAAACATCTGGAACATCCTAAATTCCAATTTGACATCATGAAAAAAAAGAAGAAAAGGAGTGTGATCAAATACTGGAACAGGGCTTAAAGAAGCTTCAAGAGGTCAATCAATCATTGGAGGTGTTCAAAACTTGATCTCACACACCTAAATAGCCTGATCTGAAAAGAACAGCTTTGAGTAGCGGGTTGGACTAGGCTGCCAGGGGTTCCTTCCAACCTAAATTATTCTATAATGCTGTGGTTGTTTGATTCCCCACAAACAGTTCAGAGTCTCCCCAGATCTATTTGTCTGTGCACACATATTTAACATAGACACTAAACAAGCTAAGCAGAAACTTAGGAGCTGGCAAGAGGAGCTGGTGCTCAGGACTAGGCAGGTCTCTTCACAGAGAGCTGTGCATCACTTACCACAGAGGGAGAAAACAGAAAGGGATTTCTGCCTTCAAGGAAGAAAACATAAGGAGATGAAGCATGGTCAGTAGGAGAAATGCTTGAAAGACAGAGACGTTTCCCTGAGCTACATCATCCTGAGTGAGAAATTCTACCACAAAGGAGATGAAGGGCTCTGTGACACTCTGCAGCTCAGGACAATACCCATATGATTAGAAAAAATAAAATAACTTCTTAATTATAATCTAAGCTCAGTCAGATTGATTTGGGAGTTTGAGGTGGGTTTTTTTTTTTCCCTCTGCAAGACAAAACCCTTGAACTTTAAAGTTTCAGTCAAAGAGAATCACCATCCTTTGGTCAGGTATAGATGATAAATGCATTTTCAAGCTCTGAAAATTAATTGTTCAGAAAGACAGTGAAATCTTTTTGTCCATCTCTTCTAAACTAGGCAGAAACAGACTCTCAGAACATACATTTAAGAAATTAACTAGGAGATGTACAGGATTTTTGTGCCCATGAAAGTTCTGTACAATCCTTCTGGAGAAGCACTAAAGGACTCATCTTCTGACATGGCCATGAGCAGCTTTACATTAAGTAAAATGAGTTCTCCTAAATGAGAACTAGAAATATAACCAAATTTAAACAGTAATATTTTATTAGTTCTCCTCTTTGCATTTTAAAAAAAGCAAAAAAGTTTCAATTATTTTATGGGTGTCACTGAATGAAGAACTACCTATTATGAAATGGCTGGAAAAAGACATACAGGGAGTGTAAATCTGAGTGGCCTTATGGAAATCATCTACTACTTGATGTTAGAAAGAAAGTAGCAAGTTTCAAAGTGTTTATCCAAGGAAAAATTACCTTTTTTTTTGAACAAAATTAAATTTCTAAGAGAAATATCTTATTTGAAGGACACAGTTTTTTCCCCTAAACATTCTACTACCTGGTATTTTTTCAGTAAGTAAAGAGACAGAGCATGAGAGGAAAATAGAAGACATTAAAAGATGTGGTTAACAAAAAATGAACAGCAAGAAGGAAGAATTTAATTGCATTTTTCCCTAGTTTTCTGAATAACTTGTTGTTTTTTGTTCTGATTTCCTAGTTGTCACATATACAGAAATGGGAGCTCTGGTAGGCAATGACAATGAAGATGAAGCCATGCTGCCTTTCAGAGATGGTTTAAAAGTTCAGCAAACCTAAAATCTTCCAAATATTCAGAAATCTTTTTAGCAATGAGGGGTGAACAAAGAGAAAGAACAACATAGTGATTTAGTCAATAACAAGGAGCATTTAGTGAGGTTTGGAAGCCATTTCATTTATGCCTAAGAGTCCTTATTAGTTTAAAAGTTGCCCTACTACTTGCACTGCTTCCAGCAGGAACAGACCAAGAGATGTAAATTGAAGAAAAAGTGACCTAATGACATCAACTTCAAAACTATCTTACTCCCTGAGTTATTTTAAACCTTTTTTTATCAAAGCGTACTTTCCAATAAAAACTCAGATTTCGTCCTGAATCTGGTGGATGCTGATCTCCTGACACTTTCCCTTTCAGTCTGACAAGAGTGTTGGGAAGGAAAAAGTCCACATGTTAACACAAAATCTGCCCCTTAAGAGACTCTCTTCCTTCTCCCAGAGATTTGGTTCAAGAACGCCATGATTAAAATTTAAATTGAGGCTATTTTCATAACCAGAAGTTACAGAAAGAGAAGAAAACAAACGGAAACAACCTTGGTGTAAGCAGTTGTGCACACAAGAATCTGGATGTAGCAAAGATGCAAAATGCATTTTACTTAGATATAAGCAATAATATAAGTTACATGTTGAACAAGTAAGAAAAACAAGCAAATGATTGCAACCAAGCAAAAAGATGTTGAGCCCTTATACCCCTAGATGAAATTCACTTGTGAAAGCACATATTTACAAGATCACAGGGGCACACTTTGCTCTGTGAAGCAGAAAATACAGCAGGAGAATTCAACCAAGATCCTCACTGCTGTCACCTTCTCATTCCCTCCTCCCAGTTGTCTGACAGCCACATGCAGTGAAAGCTAAACTGACAGAACAGACAAACTAATTCAGCACTTACAGCTTCTTTCAGAGCAAATTCTTCCTCACTTGGAATTGCTCCAGCTTCTTGTATCACCATATAATTTGTCTCAGCTCCCCAGAAATGCCCTCTAGCTGGTTAAATAAGCCATAAAACTGCAACTGGGGCTGGACTGGGAGTCCTTATAAAATGTTTTTCAACACCATTCTATTCACTGATGCTTTGTTTGCAGCAAAATCCTGGTGCATCTTTTTTTACATCAGTTTAACCTCGTGTCCAATCTGCAGTGTAAAGCTATGCTGCTCTGCATGCAGGACAACTTGGAATAGAAACTAGCATCTTTCTAAGAAAGATTTAAAACACTGAAATTATCTGGAAGGATCTGCTATAGAATCCAGCATGCAGTATTTTTTTTGACTAGCACAATCTCAGCGCACTTGCTTCTAATTGCTTCCTAAATTCACAGAGGGTTTCATAAATGTTTTTTAACATAATACTTTGGAAGGAGTGAAGGGAATTCCTGTGCCATTTTTAAAAAGAACAGGACAGAATAATTTTAATTGTAGTCATTGACCAAGGTGAATTTTGAAATAGACTCTCTTTATCAATGCCAAAATAAACCAGTCTAAAAAATAGATTAGGAAAAAAGCAGGAGCTATACACTAATATAATTTGCTCTCCCCATACTGAAAGTGTTTGGGTTTTTTTTACATAACTGCTGTGTAAAGACTTCACTCTTGCAAGCTTCCCTCTGTGAATCTGCAAGTGAAAGTCTTCTTTTAAGAAGCAAGCTATGAATTTTTGTGAAGCTATGAAAATATTTTAGTAGCTAGGCATGTTGAAAAGTAGATAGATTTGGAAAAGATTTCCTGAGGAGCTCTGGGCTACAGTTCAACTTCTGCTCTCCAAAGGCAATACTTCAAGGGAAGAACCTCTTAAATAAGAACAATAATGCTTTAGTCAATGATAAAAAAGGAAAAAAAGCAGTGATTAAATTTTCACTTTCTGGGTATAACTGGCAAACTTCATTAAACCTTGATTTTGCTATAGTAAAGCGGATTTAGTATTGCTTTAATTGAATCTGGGACAAGTTGGGCTCAGTGTGAAACCGAGCAATGAAAACAAGAGACAGATGAGGAGGTCAGAGGAGCACACTACACCCTCAGATCCTGCAAGAGTCTCAGGAGTTTGTCACCCCATGTTCCAAGGACAAGTGTAGGACTGGGAATTGCAAATGCCAGAACTAAACCAGTGAGTTTCTCCCCACAAGCATCCCACGCTATCATTGCTGCAAGTCAGGGAATAAGCCTTAGGATCCTGGAAGTAGGGTAACCACAAGGAAGAGAAAACCAATGGTTAACCACAGCAGAACTCACAGCAATTCTGTCCTCTTAATTGAGACAAGATTTCCTGGTTACAAAGGATAACGTAAAAATGATAATGTAACAAGAATAATGCAGAAAGGTGCATAATGTCATTTATTCTAAGTACTATTCTGCTTTGTTTTGACTTGCCAGACTGAAAAACAAGACAAGACTTGATTTTCCTTAAAGCCTTTGAGCAGTGTGATCACTTGTATGGTCATCTTAAAGAGTGTTACTCAGTTACCCCTGAGTATGAACAAGTACAATTTTACAGGCACCAAAACAAAGGTGTGCACACAAAGATGCTGGAAGATCTTCTCAGAAATATTACAGGTTTTTAACCTTCCAAGATTTACAAAACTACCTTGAAAATCCTTCAACACAGTTTGTAAAAAAAATGGGCTAGGAAAAAAGAAGAGTATTTTATAATGTGTGAACATTTCCTATTTGAGGGCCAGCTGAACTTTGCCCACTTGAAAGTCAAAGCAATGTATCCATAACTTAAAACTAGCCATGGAGACATAGGAATAATGCACACAATTACAGTAACTTACTTAGCTATTTTGAAACTGTAATGAAATCAGGGGTTTGCCAGGTGTAATGTATTTCAAAATATTAAGCTAATGAATTCAACAAATTATAATCTTTGCAATATACAGAAATAAAAAACAATATAATAGAGATCAGAGAGATCATATAATATATCCCTTTATTCATATGGCTTTAATTTGTTACTTTGTTTTTCTGCACAAAGAATTTAAATACCACAAGTATTTAACTGAAGCTATTCTCCTCTTTTAACTTGACCCCTTCCCACACAAAACCATGTTTATTAACTGCAGTAGCAGTTTATGAAGAGTTGGGAGTCCTACAAAAATGGATGTGAACACAACGGAAGCCCCATCTGGCAATCCAAAAATGCAGGATATAATATTTTATTAGTGCCCCTTATGTCCAGTGTTGTTCTGCTTTGGCTTTCTTTCATTCCAGGCAATGAAGTGGTATAATAAAGAGAAGTCCTTAAAAATATAGATACATATATAATTTCTTGAATATCTTTTTAAAAAAATAAATCCTCTCCACCTTTGTTTACCATGTCTCATCAGCTGTGAGATTGATATTAATATAAAATTACAATTTTAGCCACAAATGCCAGTGCATAGTTTTAAGTTTTCATGCTTGTTAGAGTGTGGCTTGTGGAATTTAACTCTCCTTATGGTTCCTCTAAAAGGTCTGGGCCTTTGGTAGCTTTGTATCCAGTTTATCTTTCAACTGTAAATGCTGATCCAAACCAGGAGGATCAACAATGATCATAAGGACATGGCAGATTTGTTGCATCTGGAATTGCACTGAATTATCCTGAAGCACTTTTAGATACAGCTTATGATTTTGTAGCCAATTTCAAGGCAAGTTCTACTGTAGAAATTGAATCAGAAACCCTGAACCTTTAGCTATTACTGTTGTATAACAGGATTATGGCTTGCTCTTCATGCTATTTTCAGCTGCAAAGACTCAACTCCTCAACTTAGAGGATTTTCTATGTAGTAAACTAAGAAATTTCTGAGATTCCACACTACTTTCCCACATAGATGGGTACAATGCAGGGTCTGATAGAGATTTCTCTGGATTCTTTACAGTAAGTCCCCATAAGTGGTGTTTCTTAATTTATTCAATATCTGTACAAAGAATTGAGAGGAACTATGCTGTAAAATCTGGCTTTGTTAGAAGACATTGCAACCAAGGTGAAACTACCTGCACTTAAATAATTAATGTGATGCAGAGAGAGATCTGCCATTACCTAGCCCAGTGTGTAGTAGCACACAAAAAAAGCTGAGGTGGTCTATCAGTGGAAAACTTAGGGCAAAGATGACTTTCTGCATCCTAAAGTGTTGATATCCAGTTCTCTGGATAAGGGGTCTCTGGTTATTCTTTTTGAATCAGAAAAGTGGATGACAATCTCAATCAGATACATTAGAAGATGAAGAAGATTTATAATGCTATATTAGGAAACAATGTATTGTTTTTGTGATGGTTCCAGTAGCTTTATAGGAGACCACATCATTAAACATGAAACATGTGATGAACCTGCCCAGCTGGAGCTGCCTTGTTCTAACTGGCAGAGGAAGACACTGACCATATTCATCCATAGCAGCCAGGCTGGGTTGTAGGTCATGGATGGTCCTATTATCTTGTTGGTAATATTTTGCTTATGTTTTATAAAATGAATTATTTTATTCCAGCTGCAGTCATTATCGTTAATGGAAATGAGCAGTTTAATATGCAGAGTTCTTTTTCACAGCTTTGTTGGGTTTTTTTCTATTAGATGAACTGACCTCTGGTTGCCAGCACTACAATATAATTTGCCTCACCAGTATTTTCACAAACCCACTATTGAAAGATAAGTATATGCACTGAAAATGCAATAATCTCCAGAAAAATACACATTGACCTATCTGTCCTAGTCCAAATGGGAGATAGCTTCTATAAAAAATTGTTTAAGAGACAGGGGGGTGTGTGGGTGGGTGTGTGATGTTAAGCAATTTATTGCTAGGTGGCTTTTCTTTTTGATGATAACAAGAGAAGATGAATAATTTACTTTGTAGCTAACCCTCAGAAAGAACAGGAAACATAGGTACAAGTTTATCCTGACACATTCTGCATTGCTTGTTCCTGCATCATTGCCATGACCTGCAAAATATGCTTTTTAATATTCAGAAATAATTAATCAATAAAATGAACTGGAGAAATGAAGCAGAAAACAAAACATCCAAATCAAAATATAAAGGGAATTCAGTTATTAACCATGAGCTATTCCTAATACTATTCATTAGCTATTCCATTTTACACTGCTCATTGGAAACAAAATGTACAGATGTATAAATATATATGTATATTCAACACACAAATATTTGAATTCAACACTGACAGTGGCTCAGTGTTTCTGTGTACTATCTCTATACAAATCTTATTTCAGCTCCTTTGTCTCTTGCATGTACTTGGAGAAACTGAAGATGGAAGAGACACAAAGATATCAATAGTAACCGAAAACTGTTCCTAGTAGTACAATATATACTTAACTGCACTGTCTGCCATAGAATTAAATTATTTGTATGATGACAATTCCATAAAATCCTGAACACATAAGACAGAGATATCAACATTTTCCAACTAATATTAAACACAACTATAAAACATTTGTCTTTCCATAAATATCTCATTAGCAAAAAATAATTTAAGTTTTGTTTTCAAATTAACCAATTTAAAAACTCAATGCAGATTAAAACTATTAGATAAAAGACTTGCAAATGAGCAAAAATGCTTTTCATTTTCTTCTATTTACAAAGGTTTAGTCTTCTAAGGAACATGTTAGTGGTCTAACTAGCTGAAACAATATAGTAAAAACATTTACTGTTCCAATGATACAATCAACATGCTTCAGTTATTTACTTAATATGGCTAACAGTAATCACAGAAGTCATTTTGTTCTAGGTCCTTCTTAGCCACTCCACTGTCTGTCTTTTATAAGGAGAATATTTGCTTATTTTAGATAGTATGATTAAAAATGCAAAACTGTTCAGAAACTTATTATAGCACCTTCAGAGAAATAGAAGTCTAAAGGGCATTTTTAAATCTTCAGTATTGCAAGTAATGCTATCCTGCCCACCTCTCTGAAAATCTGCAGTGTGGAGAAAATTAATAGCCAAACCAAAAGAATCCTTCATTCTAGTATGCATGCCAGCTAGAGAGACCAAGTCCCAGAACCAGGATAATAGAAGAACAAACACTAGGTGACCCTGAGAAGTGGAATAATGGAAAATGAGGAAACTCAAAGAACAGAGTTGCGAGTTCAAAACTTAGGGCATTAAAAACCAAAAAAATCTATTAGAGATTCTGAGGTAAGAGCTAGGAAGCATCTTAAGGAGATAATAAGGATGGAAGGTCCAGCTATGCTAAAAGTGACCAGTGTTAAAACATATGAACAGTATAGAAGTTTATAGAGGTTTATGCACAGGAGGAGAGAAGTAGTTAAGCTGCAAGGCAATAAGGCAATGCATCTTAACAATTCTAAAGAAACAGTATTTACATTACCTGCAACATTTCTTTTTTGGAATAACAGTCTGATAACTTCTTTTAAGATTCTCAAGAACTTGTACCAGTTGTAAACAGTATTGAGGAAGCTTTTCTGTAGTTCAATGAGTTCATCTCCACATCAAAACCACAGGGTTCACTGACATCTTTCATATTCCAGAAATAAATATGCTTGAAGACTAACAAATTGGTCAGCTGTAGGTGATTTCAAAGAACTCTTTCAAATGTCTCTCAAATTTACAAGGCTAAGAGTTAAAATAAAAATGTTCAGAATATCATTGCTGATTACATAAACATGGAGAGAAGCTTAAACTTCCCAGGGATGTCTATAGCAGTTAAATACTTTTGCCATTGCTAAATTTTGTCCTCTGTGAAGTCCAAAACCCCAAACTGACACATTGGGTTTTGTTTATCTAACTACACTGCCTTGTTTTTCCTGACTTTCAGTTAAGTGTAACCACCACTACTAAATCTGACTCAGAATGCCACAGTATTCAAAACTACTCACTAAAGCTATACCTTAAGCTTTGTATTTGACACCTTCCACAATGACATACAACTGTGATTCAATAATGGTTTAGATAATTTTCACTGAAAGAGGAGTGCAAGGTGTTTTATTCTCTATTTCTTTCTTTAATCCTTTAATAGTTTGATCTTTCAATACTCCAAACCCTGCTCTTCTCTTTAGCTCATATTGCAAATTTTAGGATTGCAGGCTATGAGCCACAGATACTCAGAACTTTCCCCCACACCTGCGGAGTCTGGGCTACTATCCCTAGCTGTTCCTCATCAGCTCTTCTTGAGATGATATTTTAGGTCTGCCCTGGTAATTTAAAACTTGCTCCTGCCTTTTCTCTCCTTTCCAAATATTCTGAGTGATTAGTTGTAACTAGGAGCTTATTAGTCTGGTTCTCACAGGCTAACTTCTTCTGCTAACATAATAAGGGTCAGCAAGATTAATTAACACGTAAGACAACTTGCTAAAACCATTTTATAGCCTTCCTATAAGTGTTTTTTTCCTTTTATTCTTGTATAGCCATTGATCAAGAACTAAATTCTGTTGGAAAATCAATAGCTGGAACAGTTTCTACATTTTCAAGTGCAAAGGTGCAATTAATAACTTAATAATTAGACATGTAGGATATGCATGGTTGCACTGAAATGCTTAAAGAAAAGAAGAGCATGAATACTGAATAGAATAAGAACAAGCTTTGACATCAGCTTCAGGAATAACAAGGTATTCAGAAAGCAAAGAAAAGAAACCATGTAATTTCTCTTGCTCATCCACAACTCTTTTTTGTCATGAACCCACCACTCCTCCATCAGAGACTCTGGCACAAGCAATTAAACATGCATTCAGTTTTGCACAATGGGCTGACCCAGCTTTTGCATCACAGATACAAATGCATCTCATTCCTGTCATTATAGTTTAAAAGCTTAATGACCTCTAAAGGCAGAAAAATCAGTTTCTTTCCTTCCAAGCATGTTGTTCTGTTTCTATTTAGGAGTCTGTGTGTGTTTCTCCCAGCCCAGCTCTCACCCACGTTCACTGCTTTCTCTCAGTCCTCCCTTTGCACGTTTCCTCACCCTCCCCTCAGGATGTATTTCTAGAAGCTGGGTTCTCTCCTACACAGGTCATCCATCTCTCCTCGTGCTGTGAAACAGCAAGCCAACCACACAGACACAAATGAGGGTACATTGAAAGAAAAAAATAGCCATTTGCTATTAAAAAACCCCAAAACACTTCCACCACAAGCAAAGTGATTCTGATGCCATTAATTTAATGACCTATACTTTCACAGATGCACATAAACCAACACTAAAAGGCAGTGCTATTAAAGTAGTCTTCCTACTTTAAAGTATATTGATGCATATTTGCAAGATTTTAATCTGATTAAAAATGTTTCACCATAATAGTGCTCACACAATAATTTTTAAATGTATGACTAAGACACTACTCCAGAACATTTTAGACAAAACCATATAAATGTCATCCTAAAAATATTCTCCTCATTGACCACAAGATTTCTACAATCTGACACTTTTCAAAAAGCTTGACTATTTTTTGTCTATAACAGAAAAACATGTTATATAGTACTTCATATTCTTTAGACAATAGCTAAGTATTTGTGGACAATATAGATAAGCAGAGTTTAAAGAGTTTCCATCTGCTCCTCTCATTGTTAAAGATAAAGAAAATGGCATCAAAGTGTACCAAAGGTGCAAACACTTTGAATTCTTGTACTCTTTTTTTCACTAGAAAGGTGAGTTTTAGGAAATGCTTTTCTAATGCAAATCATTTCATATGTGGAAGGTTTAAGCTATTTCCTCCTAATTCAGCTTCTCCTTTGGAGGGAGTACATTCACCTCTACTTCCACTCACAGGTCACTCAATCTTTGGGAGCACAGACCTTCTGCCATGTAACCTTGCTATACATCTGCTGTACATACATTCACCCAGATTAATGTCCTTCTCTCTTTGCCATTTTTTGACAACTTTACAAATCTTACCACTTTTTATGCTGCAGTTTCCCCACTGCATATAAACTACAAGGGACAAATCTTTCTTGCCAGGAATTTTCATTTTAACATCAGATTTTGAATTCTTACCGTGGTCTGTAAGTTCAGACATGCCAAGTTCACTTGTCCCATTCCCTCTTGGTTCATCCTGGCCTGTGGACACATGGTTGCCCATAGTGGCTGGCTGAGAATGAATGAGGTGTTTTGAAGTCTGCTCAGCAGATTCCTAAGTCAAATGATGAAAGAGCATGGAGAAACAGGAATAGAGCTTTCAGCACAATCACAATACAATGGTTGCCCTGATCTACACAATTCCTGGAACATGCATTAGGCAAATACTAAAATAAAATCCTAACATTTTTGTAAATTATTATAGTGACTCAGCCATAAGAAGAAGCAAGTCTAATATATATTTTTTTCTCCACACAATGGAAAACAGAAACCAGAGGATACACAAAAGAAAAGATAGAATACCAAGCACACAAAAAATTATTTCTGTGATGCATTCACCAACTATTTCCAAACTGACCCTTTTCTTTCTACAATAGGATGTGGTGCTAGAATTGAACTGGCTCATCTTCTGTTGCAGATTGCTTAAAAGCAAAGGACAACTTATTCCGGGAGTCATTCCAAGGCTTCATTCTTACTAGAAAGCCAGTTGAATTGCTAATATGCTTAGCCAAATGAAAAGAACCCTCAGCCACACCAAATATAAAATGTTTAAAGGATTACAACTAAACATCTTGAAAAGAAATGTATTTTGAACTTCAATGTCATACAGTCAGTAAAAACATTTCAGAGAGCAGATTTAGACTTAAGGGCAAATTAGGAAAAGGTAACCGAAAAAAATAAAACTGTATAATGAATAGAGAGCTTGTTGAATCATATCTGAATAATTGAATGTACTTTGCCTCAACAGATCAACTGGTTCAGCTAAGCAGTTCAGATTTTGATGCACTTCCCAGTTATTAGTCTCAGAACAGGCCTGTGTCTCTAGTGCTAAAGAAAGCATGTGGGAAACAGAAAAGTGCTATACACTGGGTGCACAAAAACGAGACCTCCAAAGCAACAGCCCATACTTACGTGTAGGACATTGACATTCAGCTGCTGAAAATTACGGGACCTGAATTCTTGCATTCTTTTGATATTTTCTTGATATTTTTCTTCTGCCAGCTGCCTGTAAATACAGAACACTTGTATTTAGAATGTTATATCAGGGCATGCACAAAGGGATCTTCTAAAAGCAGACATGGGAAAACAAATTCTGTACTGAGATTTTCATGTTGCCAAATATTCATGGCATCTACTCAGGTTTTATCATGAACACAAAAGGAGATTTCAGACCTTATTTCCAAACCCTATCATATTTTACCTTCACAACTTGCATAACATAATTAAGAAAGAGTAAATTATTAGTCCCAGTCTTTTCTAGTTCTTCCAAATACTTTTGGCTTTATTCCACCAGGTAGTGCAGGAACCTTTCAGCTGTGAACAGGCATGCAACATCTGTGTGCTATGAACTCTTCCTCTAGGGCCCAGTTGGTAACTGTGAGTTTCTGTGTGGAGCCACTCAGGAGAGGTGATACATTAAGCAGTCTTTCCAACTTCCATTAATACATTCCCTTCCCACCCATCTCTGCATTTGCACTGCTGGAAGCAGATCTCCAGCTTGAGAAGGTATAATTTTTGCATAGTTTCCAATCTCTATTGCTATTAGATTTTCAGCCAGAGTCAACTGATAATGATCTAGAGCTCAATATTGATCCATTTTAAAGGTTCATGACTGAGAACAAGGTCTGAATATTAATGTTGCCTTCATATTACAAAACAAATATATTTCATTTTGGTTTTGGGGGAAAGAAAAAATATGAAAATCTCATCAGAAAACATCAAAATGTGAGAAAGCAATGAAATTGAAAACCAAACTAGAACAATGTATTTATTTGTATTTGCAATTAGTATTATTTTCTGATTTCCATTAATTTTTAAAAACTGAAAGAGACAGACTTACTATTTACCAATTTCATATTAGTAGAAGAATTGGCTTTCCATATTACTGAAAGCACCATGCAGAAGAGGTGTTAAATTTAATACTTTTTATACAGCGGTTTCAGTTCAAGGAGAGGGGTTTTTAAAATGAGAATCAATTTATGTATGCCAATCAGACACAAGTGTTCTTCAGACATACTTTCCAAAAGGACATGAAGGTCTTAGTTCTTCGCTTCAAATGTGTCATCAAAGCAGTATATTCTGGTTTTTGTTCGAAAACCCCCAACAAAGTCTTCCAGTTGTTTCTCATATTTCATCAGAAACTGTACCTAGTCTCTTCCAAAACATTTTGTTATGCCTCACTTAATGAAAAAAAACATCAATCATAAACACTTTACAACATGTCCATTATCCCCATTTGATCTTTTGACAACCTCTGAGGCCAAAACAATTGACAAAAGCTGGATTGCAGCTAAATGTCTGACTCCTCAGACTGTGCAATTCTTAACATCAACAGTCATTTAAAAAATGCCTCCTACTGTAAGACATTTGAAAATCTCTCACATATTTATTTAACCAGAACCATGGTACTCGAAGCACCAGTTTTGGTCTAATGTTCTAATTTCTTTCCTACATAAATAATCAGTGTCATTTATTGTCACCCAAATCCTCATTGATTTTGAGTAGCTGAAGACCCACACTATTTTTATTTCTACCTTTACAATTCTAACTCTCCCATTAGACTGTTGGGTGAGGAGAATTGCATGGTTAGGGCACAACTTACTTCAACTTCTTTGCCCTCTCGTCTGCAGCATTTAATTTCCTCAGCCGCATTCGTTCCCGCGGTGTCATTTTCTGAACTTCAGAAAGTTCCTGCAGAGTTTGCAAATGAACTTTCTTCTGCCTGAAATTGAATGCAAGCAAACCCATCTTCATATAAAAATGTAAATAGTCAGTATTTTGACTGGATATTGAAACACAGTGACATTTCAAATGGAATAATTAGAAAGTCTCTGGAACTATAGCAGACTAAATAGACTTGGGTTTGGAAAGCAAATGCCTCTTTAAATTGAAATATTTAAACTTGGATTTGTGAAGAGGGTGATTCATTTCAGGTGAGGATGGAAAAAGGCAGATTCATCTCCTTAAAAGAATAAATATTGAAGCACAGTGAAATATTTACCCTGTCAGGCTTCATTATTGGGCATATTCCAAGTACAAAGGCAGTCATTAAATGAGAGCCGTAATATGGCTTGTACATTTTACATTGATTGTTACAAGCTGTCTGGAATAAATGAGAATATTTATGTGTCCTTAATGACAGATATAATTATAATGTTCTCCTCTTGAATTTCTGGTCCAAATCAATAATAAGAGTTCACAGGTAAAATGGTCTCCATAGACCATCTCTGAAAGCTGAGCATGAATTATTGACTTACGTATTTCAGCTGTATTTATCAACCAAGGAGAGCAATATTATTCCTTTATCAGAAAAAGGATACTAATCTCAGATTTTTATCTCACATCCTCCAGTAATTAAAACAAAAATTACACCCTAGTTTGAAATGCCTTGGCAGTCTCCCTTCACTTACACAATATATATCTATTATACCATGTATTTATAATACCAAGTATTCATTTAAAATTACTGTTTATGCTCTTATGAGATAAATTCACTTCTGATAATCTAAGAGGCCAGGTTTGTAACTATACAAATTGTAACACCCCTTCTGGACTATCATTTTGAAATCAGGATTTTAATAAATGAGCAGAGAAGATTCATTATGTTTTTCAAATAGTGCAAAGATATGAATATTAGTGTGAAATATGAAAGATTAAGGACAAAGACAAGAAGACTTCAATTATTCATAAGAATGGAACTAACTCTTCAAGTATGAATAATGTAGACATATTTCTTGTCTCCTGTAAAAAACTCTAATTTAAATTAAAATAATCTCATGGGGGAAAAGGCAATTTTTCATTCAAGTTGAAACTGAACCTGTACAGCCTTATACTTACTTAAATATTTAAAATTTATTACTTGAGTGAGAATAGATTAAAATATGCCATCAGAGGCCTTTGCCAGAACAAACTAGACTCAACCTTTTTGTTTTGCATGGCAAAAAGCATTCCTGGTGAGAAAAAAGTAAACATAAAGTGGTAATGGTTGAGGAGAACACCACAGCAAGCAAGTATTGATACACTCACTGGGACTAGAGTATTGCTGCAAGACAGCAGATGTGGGGAATTCATTATGTTTAATATTTTTCTCCTCCCCTTTTTCTGCTCTCTGTCATTTTTCATGCATTTTTAGTTCATTTTGCTTACCTGTTTAGATCTGGGATTGCAGGAATTATTTGGCATTTACTTACCAGTGACAATAGTGGCAGCTAATGCTCTCATAAGTACAATGAGAGTCATTATAAGATTATGACTTCTTGCATATTCCAAACACTTGGGCAAAAATAATCACACTGCAGTACAAGTGAGGATAACTTACAGTAAGGCTTCTCCTGCGATTTTTTCTCTGATTGATGCCCTGAATTTTAAAACCTCAAGATAAATAGACATTCATTGCTTCATGATTTATAGAAACTCTGGACCTCTGCACAGAAGCAGACTTTCTGTTTTCTTCTAGCAATAGTATAAGAGCATGATGTCTGTAGTTAGAGCTACTTGCTCTTCCTCTCAGAAACCACAAACTTGCTTCTGAAAGAGTATACTTACAGATTCTGGGATTTGTATAAATGTCCTTTCCACATGCTAGCTCTGTCAGAAAATGATGTCCATTTGAAAGGTGATGAGACTCAATACATTCTAGCTAATGACAATGGATCAGGTATAGAATGCAGTACATATTTTACAAAAATACAAAGTGGTTTTATCAGTCTCCTCTAGAAGCATGAGGATATTTGAAGTCTGGATAGACATTCTGCAAGTAACAATACTGCTTCCCCAAAGCAGATAAAATGGTTTTGGTGCTTACAGAGAATCTGAAATAGTGTTCACAAGATAAAGGCAAGAATTAAAAGTTTCTTGAAGATTTTCATAATCTATTTTTCAACAAGCATTAAATACTGACTATATCTCATAACTAATAAGGATATAATTATATTAATATGAATACAATATATTAACATGGATATAATTCATACATTCATGGCATAATATCTGGGAAACATTTCAGTGCCCCAAAACAATTTACAGTATATCTCTAAGGAGCATCTCTGTAGTTAACTATATGTAATTTGAAAAGGAAGGAATCCTCTCACAGTTAATTGAATTTACTTGAATATATATATTTATTATTTTATTTTACATCAAGGCTTGCAAAGTTCAATGAACTATTTATACCAAAGGTACCTATTTGTACCAAAATGGAAAACTTTGTCCTCACAAAAAAACAGAGACTCATCTGTCAACAAGAGACATTAAGGATAGAAGTGACAAGTAGAAACTACAAACACAATTTGTAGAGATGAGAGCCTACAGACACAGTGACAGCATTTAAACTGTGTGAAATTATGTATAAAAGGTTTTGCTATGCTGATTTCAACTGTCTGTACTCTTCTCTCTTCCTACTACTGACAGCAAACTACACTTTGCTTGGAAAAGCTGAAGATGGTCACCTCTCCTGAAGGGAGGCTTGCAAGCTGCAGAATTGGCAGCATCTGCAAAGTGATCACAGCTGCAAAACTGTGGGTCCTGTACAAGAGCAGAGGTCACAAAAACAGAGGTCAAAGTCCTATTGCCTCAAAGGCACAGCCAGTTCTGGATTGTTTTAATCTTTATTAAAACAATTCTTATTTTGCTGTTACCTAATCATTCAAAACAAACATCAGAGAGCTGTTAAAATCTCGACAATTATTTAAATGAAACAAGAAACATGGATGTTCATTGCTTCCTCACAGGATCACAAACTTCAGGTTTTGCTCTAGCTAGCTCCCAACAGAACAAAACCTGTACAGAAAGTTCAGGGATGGGAAGCAAAGGGGAGGGCGAGTTGCCATGAAACTGCAAAGCTAATTTACACAGGCAAAATGAAAATGTCCATGCTAGAATTTGTTTTAAACATTGCAGCATTGTAATTTAATGCAATTATTAAATTCAATATATATTCAATGCCTAAGAGAGAGATCATGTGTGAAGACACTGCTGCTGTAAGAGCCAAGAAACATCACCACTCTTGATTTCTCACAGAAGTTACAAGACAAAAATAACAGTAGCCTACAGAGGCATTAGTTTAATATTAGTTTAAGTGTGCACGCTTTTAGTCTGGTGCCATTTTGGAAACACAGCTTTCACATTCAATTTTTAGGAGCTACAGAAACAGCAGCACGATAAATGATGATGACCTAACTAAAATGACAGCTTAAACCTCCAAAATTTCAGAACAAATGTCATTTACATACCAGCTGGTACTAAATTAACATCAACATATGCACATGCACGTGCAATTTACACAGTCACATAATAAAAATATTTCATCTGCAAATCATTTTTTACTCCCTAAACTTTAATTATGCATCTCCTTAACGGGAGTGGTTGCTCTTGTATTTCTAGGGAATAGATTTGTCTAAACATAAAGCACTATGAGATTGACATAAGTGATGACAGACACAAGTCGATGACATTATTTGGCAACACTGTAATTTCATATACTACTGCCCATAAAACTGTTTGAAATACTTACACAGCACCAAAAATAGGAGCAGATTCTTTGTGACAGTTAAGTGCCTTGTCTTTCACAGTCATGTTTGTGAACTTGTACTGTATTTTCTGCAGGGAAATAAAACAGAAGGGGCATCAAGATTTGATGTTAAAGTTATTCAGAATCCTCAGCTACTACCCAATACCATCCTAACATAAAAACTGACCAAGCAGTTTCCTTCCCCACCTTTTCAGAAAGCCAAATAATACAGGCACTGAAGCCTGGGCAAAAAGAGCAAAAGACATTGCTTTTCATTAAAACTATGAGTAGTAAGAACAGTTTAGAGATATATGTACCCAGGCCCAAGTGATCTACATTTTTTTATACATAAATGTCTGGTTTTCTTACTGCTCATAACATTTAAGAGGGGATACATTCAGCATATCAAGTGATGAAGGCTTCTTTCCTCAGTCATATTTGTACTATAGCTCTGAAAGTCCCCTGGATTAATGCTCCCATCAAGAGCTATCAAATTCTTTTTTTCTCACCATGTTTTCCCTGCCTCCATTTTGCTTCTGCAAAATACATACTCAAATGGCAAGTGTACAGCTACTGCTTTTTCTTACATACCTGTAATTGTTCATCAATATAAGGGAATTTTAGGATCTCTGCTGCTGCTGGTCTCAATGAAGGATCCTTATTTAACATGCTGAAACATTAAAAACCAAATATAATAATTGATCAATTGTCCAAACTTTCTGAAAAACCTGCTAAACAAGAAAATAACATACCTGCATAGCACAGCATTCAGTTTGCTTGGATATCTGTCAGGAAGAGAAGGTGTTTCACCTTCAACAATTTTTAACACAACAGACAAAAAATTCTGTCCAGTGAATGCATGGTTCATACAGCACATCTCATACAAAATGCATCCCAGAGACCTTGAAGAACAAACAAGTGGGAATAGTATGTATTATTCACCAGTCCTAATGGCCATCATAAAAGGTCACCAAGCTGAACATTTCAAAATAAACACTCTCATAATAATTTTATATAATGACTATTCATAACAGTTTGAACTTCAGCTGAGTTCTCTCTGATGAATATTTTTTTGAAATAGGGGAGCTGACTTTTGCAGGCCTTGGAGGATGCTCAGGTCTTTCTCCAGTCAGGGATGCTGACTTCTGACTTGATCAATGATTGACTTGATCAAGGTCATAGAAAATTCTGGTAAGAGCCAGATATAAGTTGAGGGTCATCGTAGCAACCAGCTTAAATATCTTTGTATTTGATTGTGGTATTTATAATTTAATCTGTGATTCCAGAAGAAGTAAGACAATAAAGCATAAATATAAGAAATATAAATAAGAAATATGTATGGGTGAATGGCTGTCAGGAAAGCAGTATAAAAATCTTTGAAAGTAAATAATGAATAAAGTTTCAATTATTCATTTTGGTTAAACAAGAGGAGGTTTTTTTTGGTCCATCTGGCAATAAAAGAACAAGAGCAAACAATTTTAAAGCTGAAAGCCAGACTCTTCATCCAGTGCAAATTGAGGGGGCTCTACTCACTGGTACTTCTCAAGCAAGTATGTGAAAACCATTAGCAGAGCATTTTTGCTAAGAACCAGCTAAAGAACAGCTACTGAGGTAAATAAATGCTTGCCTAGGTTTTTAAAGATTTAACTGTCAAAGGCTGTCAAACAGCCTTCAAACTTAAAAAATCAATAAACAGTAAGACACAGATGATAATCTGTATTTATGATGTATGTTCGGACTCTGAAACAAGATAATTACTACATGAGAAAATACTTAAAGCAAAAAGAACAACAACAACAAAAAAACCAAAACCCTATGCACACAGCATCTGAAAGCATCAAATAAAAATGGAAATCAGCCAGAGAGAAGAAAAAAAGAAGGAAAATCCCAACCTGACAGACTGTACTGTAACTCCTTTTTGCAGAATCAATATGTTTTGGAAGCTGCTTGATTCTGGCAGCTAGAAATTGTTTAATGAGCCATTAGGAACACAGGATTTGACACATCAGGGAAGCTGATTTATTCATCTAGTTTAGTACTCTGACTACACCTGAGGTGGAGAAAGATTAAAAGAATGCCCAGGGCATTCTGCTGCAGCCACGGCTGTGAACAGGCTATCCAGGGAAAATCCCATCTGTTCCATGAAAGAAAAAAACTGGGGAAAAAAGTAAAGAAAAATGAAGGAAAAAGAAAAAAGTTTCTTTCTGCAGGATCAAAATCCTCAAAATAAAATAAATATCTCCTAAGCTGAGAAATGCTGCCCTGGGTTCCTGAACAAGGCCATTTCTTCCCAAGAGAGCTGCTGAGCTGCAAACACCCAAAGAAATAGCAGGCAAGCTTTTGGCTCAAAACTGCATTTCTCAGTTGTGTTCCTACATTTCTGCTCTAAGCACCTTGTGAGGAGCAGGAGGAAATTGCTTCCCAGTTCCCATAAGCAATCCACACGTGATCCAAACATATCATTTAATTACTTTTATAATCTTAGCCTGCATAAGTGCCAATGTTATAAAATTCTAAAATGGCCATTAAACCAGCCAGCCAGCACATTTGCTTTGACAACTCCCTATATTCACGAATGGGTTTGACAAGGTTCCCGAAGAGCACATAATTTCAGCAAAATTGTGGCATGACAAGTTCACGTTGAAGCTACTTATGCTCAATTACATCATAAAATGGAGCATCTGGACAGGCTTCAGTGTGTTCTCCCCAATCTCAACTGACAGACCTCCAACTCCTCCCTCTTAGGAGAAAATACCCTGAGGTTTTTTTGAGGTTTAAGTTTCTTACATAAATATTGTCATCCTTTTAACATCTGATCTTTGGTAAAAACATTACAATTCTTCAAAGGTTATAAGATCCAAGCTAGCTTTAAATTCAACTTTAAAAGTCAGATAATGTAAATGCACATACTACTAAGGCTTATATCTCTTTGTCTCATCATATCAGAAGGTTTTAAGAATTCATTGGCTTCAGTCTGTGAGGAATATGTCTGTGAATTTAATTTCCTCAATACTCACTGATCAGCCCTTAAATGAGAACTCCTTGTGCTGTCTTCTTGAGCCCCATCCCCTCAGCCTTCACATGGCTTCATTTTTGGATTGTTAACATTAAAGAAAAAGACAAAGTGGGGGAATAGCACAGACAAGCAAGCACAATATAATGAAAGCCTCAAGATCTGTGGTGTGGGCAGCCCAATTTATGCAAACACAACAGACAAATCCTCTGTCAAACTCTGACAGTACTTGATGGAAGACGGGGTACAATGGATCTACATGTCACTGTGACATCACTTTGTCTCTGCCACAGCACTGGAGGCACGGCATGGCAATGTTGGCCAAGCCCCAACAGCACCAGTGTCACCACAGGGGGTGAGGGCAGGAAGGGACACCAGGACAGCGGCAGAGCAGCGCCTTGGGGCCATGCTGGGCTGGGCTACCAGTGAATGGTCACAAAATTATTTGCAATTAATTTCTTTTATTTGTGTATCTATATAAATATTAGATAACTTGCAAACCTCTAAGTGACACACACAGAGACACAGCAGTGACTGAGCCCTGGCCCAGCCTGGCCTCTGCGGCTCTCCCTGTCTCGGCTCAGCTGCCGGCACCGCTCTGACTCTGCTCCATCTGCCGGAGCTACAGCGGGAAGCACCCATGGAAGCAGTGGTGGTGAGCTGCTGAACTGAGATCTGCTCCCTGAAGAAACTTCTTGTCTGGAAAGGAGGAAACTCCAGACTGTGTCATCTGCAAAGGTTTTCTCTCACAGCCCAGCCAGTCCAGGCTCAGGGATGCTGGGGAAAACATGGGAACCAACTTTAATTTGCCTCCTGTGAATTTAGATTTGACATAAAGCGTGGAATAACAAAGAACTACAGCCCTGACACTTCAACATAAAATAAAACATAAATGCTGCCACTTCTCTGAGACCAACTGCAGAACTTCCATGGGGAAAAACTGTAAAACATGAAGCTTTTTCCCATCTAATGACCTTGGGCTATAAAGGACAGTACTTCTTGCACCAGCTGCTGCACTGTGAATATTCAAGCCAGTTTTGAAAAGCCAGTCGCAGAACATTTCAGTGAACCTGAAAAGTACAGTGTCTCTTTAGAGCACATCAGTAATGCAGCAGAAATTAAGGTCTTTCCAATGAACTGAAATGAACAGTGAGAGGATCATGATAACAAGGTGAGACAGCATTAATTGTCTTTTCCAGAAGATATTTTACATTATATTGTGTTTAACATGGGAACATTGTAAGTCTGAATTTTTGTGTGCAAATTTTTGAATCCTGCTGGAGATCAGGAAGACAAGTCTAAAGAGAGAATGTCACTTCATCCACACATAAAAGACTTGGGCAAGTCTTTGAAAGTGTTCAGAGGTCAACAAACTGTGCTGTTTAACATCTCTGTCAGCAACATGGACAGAGGGACTGCGTGTATCTTCAGCAAGTTTGCTGACAGCTGCGTGGTATGGTCAGCATGCTGGAAGGAAGGGCTGTCATCCAGAGGGAGCTTGGCAGACTTGAGAGGTGAGCTTGTGCCAGCCTTATGGAGTAGAAGGAAAATTGCAAGGTCCTGCACTTAGGTCACAAATACAGACTGGGCAGAGAATGGAAAAGCAAGCCTGAGGAGAAGGACTTAGAGGATGTTGCTTGATGAAGAGCTCAACATGACTTGGCAATGTGTGCTGAGAGCTCAGAAAGCCAACCCCATCCTGGTTGGAACCAGCAGGCTGAGGAAGGAGATTCTTCCCTCTACTCCACCATTCTGAGGCCTCACATGGAGTACTGCATCCAGCTCTGGGCCCTCAAGATGAGAAGGATGCAGACCTGTTGAGGCAAGTCCAGAGAAGGTACACAAAGATGATCTGGGGGCTGGAACACCCCTTCCATGGATTCAGGCTGAGAGAGTTGGGGTTGTTCAGCCTGGAGAAGAGAAGGTTCCAGGGAGACCTTTGAGCACCTTGCAGCACATGAAGTGATAGAGGGCCAGAGAGAGACTCTTTACAAATTTGTGTAATGATAGGACAAGGGGTAACAACTTCCAACTGAGAGAGAGTTCAAGGTGAGGCTGAATGGGGCTTTGAGCAATCTCATCTAGTGGAAGGTGTCCCTGCCCATGGCAGGGGAGTTGGAATGAGATGATCTTTAAGGGCCCTTCCAACCCAAAGCATTCTATGAGTCTTTGAGTCTTCATGAGCATCAGAACCTCCTGCACAGTGGCCCAAGGACTTAATCCCACCTGGAGCCTTCAGGGTGGGCTCTCCTGTGAGCTCAGTGCCCTCTTGTCTTCTGGCCCCTGTTAAATGGGGACAGTGGAAAAAAAGTCAAATGGAATCATTATTAAAAGATTAAAAGATAAGAGTATCAATCAAACACATGAGTCCTGATCAGAAGAGTTTCCTGGCTCAGCAAAACAGGGGTTTGTGGGCTGGGGAAGTACTGAGTCAGGGCATACCCCCTCCTCCTTCTTGGCTCTCACTGGCCTCACGGTGAGAGCCAAGAAGCTCCTGTTGAAGGCAGTTTCATCCTCCAGTGAGTGCTCTTGGTAATGCTTTGGAAAGATCACAGAAGGCAGAAAGTATAGCAGAAAGCTGGTAGCTACTGAGTTTGGGATGGGAGGCTTTTTTCTGTGTTTTTGTAAATTTTGAAAGTGTGATCAACACAGGACTTGTAAAAGTATTGGACCAAACTCTGATTATGCTTACTCTGTACAACTTGGATGACCTATATGGATTGATACTACTAACCACAATAGAACTTCAACATGTATTTTACTTTCTATTTGCACTGCAATAAATTATTCCTTACAGTAGAAGAGCACAAAAGGCAGGCTTCCCTGTCTATTCACTTGAAATCTTCTCCCAATATATTTTTATTGACTACATGTATTACCTGATATTTGCTACAAATGAACAAGAGAGAATCTGACATCAAATCCATAGCAGTCAGCTACAAAGGCCATGAGATGAGATTCCTGACATATCCGTTGTGTGGACTGAATATGTCAACTGTGAAAAATGGTTGCTACCACTTGAAGATATAGATGACTGTTCTCTGCTTTTAGAATTATATCCTGCAGCCACAAGGATATTTTGAAAAGGCAGAACTGAGATAAAGCTAGAGTAAATTATCAAGCAATCAAACTATATTTCAGGGGCCAAATGTTTTAGGCAGGAACTTTCCTGGTTTGAAATATTTATCAAAAAAATTTATCTTTTGATACACATACCTACAGAAAAAAAACCCAAACAATGAAACACCTCATAAAAAAAACAAAACTTCTTAAACAAATTACTATAATAAAATCTGAAAACTCAATACTTTTAACTGTAATCTTAAAACATGAGATGCTTTAGGACACACATATAAACAAGCATAATATTTTTGCCATTCCAAAAAAATCCTTCTTCGTCTTAGAAGAATTGGAAGAGTACCTGCACACCTAAAAGTACCAAAAGTCTTTCAACAGACCTCAGCTCCCAAACTTGATCCTTTAATCATCACCTCAGAAGTCCTGATCTCAAGAATTTGTGCCATCTAAACGCAGAACTAACACTATTCTTTCTACATTTGAGCCTCTTCTAAAACAGAGTGCCTCTTTGTTTTTCTTCTAACACCACAGTAACTCTCATTTTAGCTCCACTTTCAAATACTTTCTTGCTTTTAACATGAGCTAATGTTCTTAAATTTAGTTCCTAAGAAGGTCCTTCTGCTATCCTCTCAGCCAGAGTCACTCTTTGCTCATCCATCTAAAGTTTCACAGAAAGTTGCTTCTTTCAATTCATCAATCTCAATTCAAGAAAAAAAGAGATTTCCCCCTCCCTAGGAAAACCTGAACTTTGTCTACAACCATCCTGTATCACATCAGAGACTGGACCTGAATCTTATTCTCCTTTAAAGTCTCAGCTAACCCTGAATAAAAGCCAGCTGCATGTTTCTTAACACAAAAGGCAAGGCTTCGGATTGCAACATTTGATCCCAATGTCCTGAAACAGTTTTAGTGGAGATAAATGCCTAATCCAACTAACATAGCATTATGACTACTCACCAAATGTCAGATTTTGTATCATATCCCTGGTGCTTCAGTACTTCTGGACTCATGTAGTATGGTGTCCCAGTAAAAGTAGTTGCAAGATCACATGAACCCATCAAAAGACAAGAAACTCCAAAGTCTCCTAAAAATATCAGTAGAAACAATTATCTATTAATATAAACATATGTGTATACATTTTTTTTTGTTTATTGTGAGACATGATAAAGTGACTGTACATCTAGAAAATTCTGCTAGTTTTTAAAAACAATGGGAAAAACTATTTTCTGCAATTCTTCAAAATAAAAACACTACAGAAGCATAATATCACAAACAACAAGGGTTTGAAGAGGCTTCACAAGGTCATCTGATTCAAACTCCTGGCTCAAAGTTAAATGAGGCTGCTCAGGTCCAGATCCAGCCAAGCTTGAAGCATTCTCAAGGCTAGAGATTTCACTGCCTCTCCTGTGTCTGACTGTCAAATATATATTTGACTACAAATCAAAATGCTATTTCAGACATGATTTTCTTTAAATCTCCTTATTGACAAAATGTCTGCTGCACTGTTCTATCACATGAAAATATATCTTCAAAAAGTATGGAAATCTCACCAATTTTAAGAAGATTATCTTTCAAAAATATATTCTTGGCTTTCAAATCCCTGTGAAGTATCCGCCTGGAATAGAAAAGGAAATTCAGCCTTACCCAACTCGAATCATTCAGAGTCATGTATTCAGTATTTCAGGTTTTTAACTTCAGCCCTTTTTAGAAAGGCCAGCCCACCACTGCTGGAGTCTAACCCTGCCAGTGATAATCCATGGACAATGGCACTAAGGAGCTTCACAGAGGTGCATTCACAGGCACCCCCATGCAGGGGGAGAGCCTAAGCAGGATAATAAAAATACACCTGGGGATCCCAGCTGAAGAATACAGACACAGACATAGCATGAGCTGCAGAGGCAGGGAGAAAGACAAGTCTTCCTACCTGACCCATCTTAAGAGCATTACATCTTATTTTCTGCCAGGAGAATGAGGTGCCTCACAAGAGAATAATGGATGAGAGAAACAGCAATAAGAGCTTCTCAAAGCTAAGGGAAGACTCCTGCAGAGCAAACCTATTACTTCAAAGGCAAATATGTATATAGCCTAAGCTAGCAGTTCAATTTTTTTACAGTAACACTGTGGAAGATGAAAGAACTTTACGAAGACAAGATGAAAAGGAAAAGGAGCAGAACAATTAGCTTTTACAGACTTATTTTTTCATCAGAGTTTGAAAAAAAACTTTATAAGCTACACACCATGTAAGGATATACAGAATCTTCTTAATTTTTATGAGTCTACATGCATGACAGTAATTCTGAAGCCCCTTAGGAAAACAAAGTATCTCTGTGGTATACAAAACATATTCTAAATTAATTCTTGTTAATAAAGCTTCCAAAAGCATTGCTGCCTATAACCTCACCTAAACTAGAATTTATCCACTTTTGAAATTATTACTAACACACAGGATTAGTCATCAGCTCTGCTCAGGAGGAGGTTAGAATAGCACTTGGTACATACTGGCTACAGAAACTGTATTTGCTAATGCAAATACAATAGTCATTCAGCCATTTGGATCATGTAAAGAAAGAAACTGATGCTCTAAGATTTTTGAGGGCAGAAAAACCAAATATGGTACTCAATTTTTGAGCAATCCTCAACTATTATCTCAAATTTGAATTATAAAAGTCATGGGCATTGACATAATGAAATTATTTCCAAAATTGTTTCTACATTAAGATTAGAACATATGCATTCTAGAGCACAATTTGAATAGTCAGTTTTGTCCACAACTCACATTAAAATATTTTTTGCAAGAGGAGAAAAAAATATGCAATTTAATATACTCAGTTCCCAAATAGAAAAAACCCCATGAAAAATAATACTAGGCTTCATTGCTGTATGTACACAGACTGGGCATAAAAACCAAAAATTTCTATTTTATGGGTGAAGGAAAAGAGTTCTTCATGTTTCTTATAGTAAACTTTTTTCACTTCTTTTTCTTTCAATTTTTTTGTCCTGCAAGCAATACCTTTCATTAGAAAAAGGTTTGCACATTGGGAAAAACAAAATTTTTATTCAATATTCCTCCACCCATATTTATAAAATATTGTTTATAAATAATTTGTTCTCTATTTGACAACTTCTGTGGACAATACACATAGACTCATACAATACATCACACAGGAAATTAAACTAAGGTGATATTTATTAATCTTTCATAAGTATGTATATATTTGTCTGTATATATACATATACACACACTTTTACAGAAATCTTGCTGTGTTAATTGAGATTCATAAGGACTTTCCTTACCATTCATCACACAAAGCCTTTAAAAGAATTTGCTTTCACTGAGTTAAATTATTCCTGCACATTGCTGCTGAGAATTGGTGGATTTCAACCTTCTTTTAATAGTATTTCTTTGTAGAAATATAACCATAGCCTTTTTGAAACTGAAACTTTCCTGAATATACATTATTTTAATAACAGGCATATTGAAGTAAAAGAATGATCCAGAAAGATTTCAGTAGCATATTATTTGAAAAGGAGATGAAAAAAGATGTTTGAGTCACATTAGTTTGAATTATAATGTAATGCTACTCTAATCTTGCAATATATTGATGAAAATGTTATGTATTTCATTTGCATTACCAAAAATTACAAGATGCTTCCATATATTAATATGACAAAGAAATATTTGGGATTATTTTTTTCAGCTTTCCATGATGATATATCTCACTTCAATGCAACTTATTCTGCTATGATATGTCTAAAGATAAACAAGGTACCAGCTGAAATCTTACCTGGAAAGAATTCTTTAATACTAGAAAGAAATTAATATCAAGCCTGCACTGTAAATCCAGTTAAAGAAAGAGAGCCATGTTTTTATTGTAGGAAAAGACAGACCTATAAAGGCAACATGAATTAACTGGGCTCCAGCAAAACTTTACTTGATGCACAGTGAAGTGGTTATTGAGTAGTTATTTTGGGTAGAAATTAACACTTGAGGAGAGTTCTAAATCTGGGCTGTAAATATACCCATCCCTATGTTCTGTAGAGTTCCTGCTTGCTGGCTCAAAGTCACAAAGGAACAGGGCAAGCCCTGAGCAGTGGGCAGCCTCCTTGAATGAAGCTTTGCCTGCAACACAATGAGCTGCAAGTGAAGCTGAGGGAAGCTGAAGTACATCACTGCTGTGAAATCATGCACAATGAATTTCTCTTCCTCTGTCTAAAGAACTCTGCAGAAGAGTAAGAGGCTCTGTGTAAGTCTGTATCCTGCATTATCTGCTGTTTGCATAAAGAGTAACCTTATAAAAATCCATGTTTGTAAATTTTTCATAAAGGTTAGCAAAATTACGGGTAACACAATGGTCAGCCTTATTCAAATTGAGGTTAAATCAATCAATGGCCTCATTGCCTGATTGCTGTGGGATTCATTTTGTGCACTGACATGCAATGGGCTATGTGTACAGACACTACAGGATGGTTTCATGCTAAAGGTCTCCATCAAGATAACACAGCTCAATGGTCTTATCTCTCTTTACTTCTCCCTTTCTTTATATCAAAGACAGATAAGGATTAAATCTGTTTATTTCTAGATAACTTTGTTTTCAAGTTTCACATTTAAAAAAAAAATTACATTAAGTTTCTAGCATAAGAGTTTTCAAAAACTGTGGAACTAAAGTTGTGAAAGAAGGATAAGTGATTGTGCAAGAAAGATAAGTGAATAGTCTATGCTTAAAGCCATAAATAATAATTTTTGCTGCTCTGGTAAAAAAAAAAAAAACTTACATCCACAAAATCTGAGTTTTCTTAGGAATGGCATGGGGAAGGACCAACCCACAGGCTGTAAACATTTTAAGCCTCTAATTCTAGGGAAAAGCTTTTTTCGCATTAGAACAAAATTCACACATATATTAGAGGTTTTTTCCATGTCAGTACAGAAGAAATCATGCATGACTCTTCTACACAGAAACAGAGTTATTATGTTTTAGTATTTCAAATTTCTGTCGGTAGTTTTAAATTCTTTTAAGCCTAAGCTTTTCCATTTAAGCTACTGTTTGACTCTATACTAATAAGGAAAATGTTATATGCATACAGCCAAATAACACAAAATACAAATACATATAAATTAAAACTGTCAAGTTTTAATTATTATGCACAATGCATCTTCTAAACATGTATGTTAAAGCAAGGATTTTACCAAAAGCAGACCAAAATTTTAATAAAATTTGATAAATTGATGTTCAAAGGAGAAAAAAAACTAAATCACACTGCTAGTTTAGTTAAACTGTCAGGATTCTTATGTCCATTTCCCTCTGTCCTTTTGGCCTGAGGTGAATGTTGAAGAGCACAGCATCCCAAGAGAGTTCTTTTTGTGTCCTCCCATCACTGGCATGGCAGCATTTCATGTACAAGGCCTAGATAAATTGGCATTTAGGAACAAAAATGCTCTTGCATCTTGGACAGCAATTCACTCTGCCCTTTTCCCTCTACAGTCTGACACAGGCAAAAAACTCATTAGGCATCCATCAGTTTAGGTCAAACACCTCCCACACACTTAACTTCAGCTCAACTCAGGAATGGTTGCTCTTGACAACAGGCGACCTCTCTACCTACTGCTTGGTTGCACCTAAAATTCAGGCAAGAAAATTTTTCCCAATCTTTGCAAAAGATGATGCAGAAAGGGACCAGACAGGCAATAAGGGAAATCTTTCCATCACTGCAGTCAGCCAGCCTAAATCACACTGCAGGCAAGAGCTAAACTCATGGAGATGACCAGGTGGATATTCATCTATACACACTATCCCTGCTCCTACCATGTGTGATCTCCTCATATCTGTAATTTCTGAAGTTCATCTTTGGTGCGCTGTTAAAAGTGACATCTCAAAGAACACATGTGTGTAACTCCACTGATTTTACTGGGAGTCCATCAAGCTTCTATCTATTGGATGCTTCACATTAAATACATGCAGGACAGGCTTCTTGACTCCCCTTTAAAAAGATTACTTCGTTTGAATCTTTAATCCATTTTCTTCTAAGAATATTGAACTATTTCTACTGTGCTCCATTTTCCATTTGGCTCTGAAAAAAAGCGTGTCTAAATGCTGGAAGACATTTACCATTGTCCTGCTAAAAGATGTAATGCACAATGATCCTGCAGGGTAGATAGTTAATTGCACTTGAGGTATCTGACATAAATTAACAATGTTTGGTGAACAGAAATTTCATTTCTGTTTGAATACCTCCAACTAGTCAGTAAGTCCATTCACTCCCCTCCCAAGCTAAATGCTCTCATATCAAATGACTGTACCTTTCATGCATGTAGTTGACTCCGAGTAACAGCTGTATAAACCAGTCTATTACTTGACTTTGAGTGAACATCTTCCCAGAATCTCTGTACTCTTGAATTTTAAAGTCTAGGTCTCCACCCTGAAAAATACCACAACATATTTGTACATTTAAAGTAAGTTTTCAAAATGCTATCTCCATCATAGTACAGGACTCTACTTCCTTAGGCCTTCAGGCATCCTATCATGTAGATCTGTAAAATCAACACATGCACGTGAATCCTGAAATCTCCCAGCTCCAAAAGCATACACAAGTGAGGATCAAAATGCTATCAATCAGTCTCACTTTGTTATTTTCTCATAATGTTACACAAGATTGCCAAAGTTTCCAACTGTTCTTCCTTCACGTCACCCAACTTGAGCAGGTGACCCCAGAAGTTTACAGGAAACACAAAGGAAAACACACCTGTTTAGTGTAATTATCTCTGTCATCTGGTTGTCTACCTTTGGAAGGGGTGGATCATGTCGTAGGAGCACTGTTTCTCTGCAAAGATTTATGATGAGGACCTATATTGACTGGCTATGACATAGACACTTGGGTAGGAAAAATAAATCTGCCCCAACTGGTCTGAATAAGTTAATAAATTTGAGAAAAGTATTTCCACTCCAGTCAAACATTACACACTAAAGTGACACTCATTTATTATGTTATAATAATCATGTCAGCATCAAAGCAACCATGTTGTTCTCCCAAGAATTAAAATACAGTCTCTTTAATTATGATTCTTTGCCCTCTTTCAAACTTTTACCAGAAGCAAAGCAGATTTAAAGCCCCAAGAATACATAGCATGCATTA
This sequence comes from Zonotrichia leucophrys gambelii, assembly GCF_028769735.1. NCBI lineage: Eukaryota > Metazoa > Chordata > Aves > Passeriformes > Passerellidae > Zonotrichia > Zonotrichia leucophrys. The sequence continues at coordinate 44,030,193 of NC_088171.1, read as the reverse complement.
TGGTGATACATCATTAAAAAAAAACAATTGATCTTGAAGTAGCATTAGGAATGGAACAATAGGACACACAGCAGGGAGTGCCAATAAACCAGAAAATATATCCAGAAAAGGACTACTTGAAAACTGTAATCCAGATACTTGGAAATACCAGTTGTACAACAACACAATGAAAGAGGATTTTGAGACTTCGAGGAAACCCATTCTTTTTGCTCAAAAAAATACAAGTGGTTGTCAGCTGATTGTTTATCCAGTTTATAAAATAAATTCATTTCATCTACAAGAATGCACACACATTAATGGTAAGCAATGTATTGAGGTAGCTAACCCCAGAGCAAAGGGACTGTGATTCTGATTACATTCTAGTGACTAATTACCTTACATCAGGACAGCTTATTAGTCATAAAGCATTATTTTTACATTATATATTCTACATAAAATCAGAAGCTTTATGTGCCATATACAAGAAACTATTTTGCCTGTACAACTGTACCAGTACCATCATTTTCCATCATCATGCCTGTATTCCTCTGCACTGTTGACTCTCACCATTTTATGATGTCTTCAGCATTGTTTTTCTGTTCCCAACACCGCAGTGCTTCATAGTGCTGCTACAAAATAAGTAGATTCTGTCCTTGCAGATCTATATATTCGTGTGCTTCTGACACGAGTTTACAGTAATTTCTATGGATTTCTGGTTCTAAGTTACAACATTCCAAAGTGAGTGTGTTAAAACAAAGCAAATCTGTTTTGTCATCTATCAAAAACGCGTTCCCTGACAATGTCCTGCCATTTTTTTAATTGAAATGTCTGAATCATCTCATGCACTAGGGAAGGGAATATGGGTTCAGCTCTCCATCTGCCACCCTACTGCAGCCCAGAGAGAAACTCTTCTGGGAACTTGGGACTCTCAGCAGCTGCTTCCCCTTTGCAACTCCAAATGTTCAGCAGCTTCCCCCTGGTTGCTTGCAGCAGAGAAGAGGAAGGAAAGAAAAATTCTTGCTGGGTACTCCATTGCATGGCAGCCAGATGGGCTGTGGCTGAGGCTACTCATGCACCTCAAAAACAATGAGTCATTATTATAAAATAAACTGTTTCAGACAGAAGCCCCAACCCATCCAGAGCCCAGGACTGAGGGACCACTCAAACATGTGTCAGCTGGCTGCTGGCCTCAGGGGACTGTGTACTATCCAGGTGAGGAGAGATGAAGTGCAGCAGGCTCCAATCATCTTTTCTCCCTGTCCCAACGTGTCCCCTCTCACAATAACACGTTGCCATGAAAAACACAAAGAAAAATAAGTGCAGCACCTACAGAGTTATGGCAGTGAATACTCTGAAGTTGAGGGACAATTCCTGCAAAAGGTCCAAGGAGAACAAAAGCAGTTGAATAATGCACTATATGTGCCCTCACATAACTGCATAGCTGTTTATCTTCAAGCAGAGAAGAGTGACCTCAATGTCCTACAATTCATTTACCCTTGATTTTTTGTCTAAAACAGGCAAAACAAAAACACATCATATAAGATTTGCTGAAGTATTGTTGCTGTGAAACTCTGAAAAAATTTATTAACCCAATTTTGCATTTTGGAAGGTCTGTCTAACAAAGTTCATAAGGAATTCAACAATTTAACAAATTAAGTACATACGGAGTTTCCAAGCTGCAGATAGAGTATCAAACACAACAGTAAATTATCTAAAACAGCTTAGCATCTAGAGCTGATAACGTGAACAGGCATTGACTGCTTTAGTTATTCCTTTTGCTCAGATTTCCTCAGCATATGTGTACTCACATCACAGCTGAGACCACAGTCAAGAGACATAAATAATTGTCTGGCGGAAAAGTACAAGGAGTTCTGCCTTATAATACATTAAAATGATGCAATTTCAAAAAGCACTTTTACTTTAAAAGTACAGTGCTTTGTGAAACCTGTATATTATTGAAGTCAAATTTGTTCTACAAAATTAAATGCAAGGTTCATTAAGGCATTTTTGTTTGAAATCAGTCTTAGCTGATAATGTTTATATTACCCATAAGATTCTGATTTGGGGAAAGTGTCTAAGAAGCTCAACAAATAAGATCAAAACAGAACAAATATACTTTTCTATAATTTTGATTTAATTGAGTTATAATAAAGGATGTCAAGCTGAGCCATGGAGACCAATGATTTTATTTCACTGGTTTTCTTTCACAGGACAAGGTACAGCACGGGGCAGCTGCACTGGAGGCTCCCTCCATGCTACTCACGCCAGAATGAACAAAGCACCGTGGCTAATGAATAAGTCACAGTCCTTTGGAGAAAACAGAGCAGAGCTCAGGGGGGTAGTTCTGTTTCCATGCCAACTTAATGTGTGCTCTTTGTTTTGAGCCTGCCCAAGAGTAGCAATTACTGCCAATCTGGTAATTATTCTATGCATGAGAAACTGAACGTACTAGACTTCCAAGCAAGGATCAGGTAGCACTACATTTTTCTCATTCTCAATTTATGGATGGTTTAAACAGGCATCTTTTAGGTCAAAACACCCAAATCCCACCACGTACAAAGGCAAGCAATAGATAAGTAAAAACAAAAGTATACCTTCTGGAAATACTCCAAATAAAATAGAAAAGAAACTTTCTAGCACTATGTGCAACTTTGCTGTGTACTGAACATCGATGAAATATATTGTAATAGCATAAATGCAATGATACCACAGAACCTGTCCTTTGGGGAAAGTTAGAAGCACATCCTATTGGCCCAGGTGTCATCCTGACCTCACCTAGCAGACTCAAAATTGAAAAGATTCAGTGCATAGCCAACGAATCCATTTTGTCTTCCTTTACCTGCCTTGCTGTAATACATTCACACCTGTTGTGACTCCCAGATCCTCAGGTATCCCTGTACCAAAACATTTTCATGCTAGGTAGTTTATATTGCCTGCATAAAAAACTCAAAGCTCCAAGGAGTGATGCTTGTGATTACTGTGCTATATCATGCTCTTTCTTATTCACCTACAACTTTATGCCAAATGGAGAAAAAAAAAGAGTAAAAAGCAAAAAGCAGGGATAGAGAAAAGACACTATTGTGCTGCTGAAATAGGCTTCTTTATTCCTACATGTTTAACTGATCTGGTATTGGGTCACTTTGTACTGCTATTAGAGAGAAAACTATGAGTGGATGGGAATAGCTGAAGAGTTAGAATAATCCTTCAGTCCTGAGCTCTGGATTTCCTCAAAGAGCTGACAATATTCTTAAACCCCAGCTGTCAGACATTCAAGGAATGGCACAAAAAGCTTCTGCATGTGTTAAAATACTATGTGAACAAGTACTCAGATTGTATCACAGAACTGAACATTTCAGATTTAATTTTTAAATATCCCAGTAATAAATATGCACTTGACTATCATTAAAGAAAGCTTCCAAGGAAGAAATAAATTACAGGAATGGTACTTGTTTAATTATTCCCATGAAAGCTAAATTCTTGAAGAAGTGTGATTAGTTAAGTCAAATCTGATTTGTGTGCAGGTAACCTAGCAGTCTAAGTTCATTATCTTCCAAAGCTTTTTCAGCATGTCTAGCAAAGCATAACTGAAGAGATTGCTTCACAGTTTCATAAAAAAGATCACTTTATGTATGACAGATTTTTTTTTTAATTTATATTTAATACCAAGTGGGAGCTTGTTTTATATAAACTACTAAAAAACTGGCTTAAATATGCTTAAATTCTTATTTGAAAGCTTTAAGACAGATCCCAGCAAAATGTTCTTAAACCAAATGCTGCAGTCAAAAAATTAATGGGAACTATACTGTAGAAAATCCTGCTTTAATATTTGTTGTATCCACTATACTCCGGTCTTTGACTCCCACTGTTTTTCATTTTATAAAACCAACGTTGCCAAACTCATCATCCATGTGATCAAGCTTAAGCTTCTTGTAATCACCTCCAAACTACAAGTGAATTTTCCCTTCCTCATTTGTACCAGATTTTATTTCATGCCCCCACGCCCACAATTTCCTTCCTTCTCATCGATCAACACAAGCAGTACAACCCTTCTGAGTTCTCCACAGATCTGGCAGTGTGTCTGCATTTAAGCCTTTCTTGTAGCCCTTGTAAGACCAAAAGAACTTGCACTTAAAATTAGCTATTTCTTCTTCTGTGCTTTGTCTATGAGTCTCACATGAGCAGGTAACATTCCTTATCTGAAAGGAACACACCTAACAAGGAGCAGATGACATCATAAGCAAGAAATAAAGACTAAAATTCAAACTAAAACATTTTATAAAATGGCATCTTAGAAGACCCTATTTTAATACACACATGCTTTCAAATTTCTTCAGTCTCACCTCACAATACTCAGTGATAATGCAGAAACTATCTCGCTCCACAAAGCTTGCATAAAATTTGACAATGGCTGGATGGTCTAATTTGGAGAGTAGTTGTGCTTCCAGATTTGCTTCAACTGTTTCATTAGGCTTTAGGTTTCCAACAGAGATTTCCTTTAGGACCTTTCTGGATGAGAAAAAGAAAAAAAGAGGAAATCTTTATATTAATAAAACAAAAAATATATAAAAATATGTAACATCCAAAATCCCATCAAAATTTCCTTAAATTTAAACTAGTAACATTGACCAACTATTGGCAACAAGAAATCATGAGGCAAATATGGGTAAAGAATGGGAATACATTAAAAAATCAAACAAATATGCTAGTCACCATATAGATTAAGCAACATATTAAAAATACTGTTTTGAAATAGTTCTCCCACTAATTACCTACTGCACTATTTTCTTAAGAACATGTTTTCAGTGCTATGGATTACTGCATAATAACAAACATAAACAAAAATTAAATCTAAGTGATTTCAAACCCACTCAGAGCATATGGCCAAGATTCATATATGAAATAAGGAGTAGCAAAAAACTGCATTTGCAGCTTCTGTCCAAGTTTCTCCATGGAGGCATGAGAAAAATTGCAGAGAGTAATATTTCTGTGGCTGTTTTTCCAGTGATAAACTCAGGCTTGTGTCCATTTTTTTTTTTTCTAAAGATCAGCCTGTCCCTCACCTGAGCACATAAGTGAAAAATACAAATCCAGATTTGGGGCTGGAATCTAATTATACTGTTTGAATGATTTCTAATTCTTTAGTATTTAAAGTTTGTTTAGGAAGATCCTAAAACCCATGGAAAATGCTGGGCAAATATAGGGATTTTTAATATTCTCCAATCTTAACACATGAATGTGCCATAGGAGAATTTGCAGTTCTATACAGAAGCTGGAATAGGGCTGTTTACTGTTAATTTGACCTGGAAAAATATTAGGAAAAATATAGTAAAGGGCACATTTTGCCAAGATTTTCCTGACAAGATGTTAAAAAAGACAATACAACACATTCCATTTCCATTTACTTTACCAGTTAATGAAGAATAGAGGATGGGTCTTCTCTGAAGGAGATATTGAAGACTATTAGAGAACGTAATGTTTCTTTACTGAAGCAAAGTGGTGAATTTCCCCAAACTTTTGAATACATGAAAGGCAACTTTCAGACTCAGGAAGAGTAGCTTCCACAGCGCTTTTAGTAATTTCCCCATTCAATAGAGCATGGTTGTAAATTTACAGTAGTTAAACATGACAGTAATAAAACTACAATAATTCATCTTATCTAAGGGGGAAGAAAATAAAAGCGGTGTTTCTTCGCAAGAAAATTTTTTCCTAAGTCTGAACAATCAGTTTCTGACTAGCAATGTTTGAATTTTCACATAAACTTGCCTAATCCCCATCAGGAATTGCGATGAAAAAACACGCCCTTTGATCTGTTTCCATCTTTCCATCTTCTCTGCAGACAAGCTTCACGGAACACAGACAGGCAATACCTACTGCAATCTCCTCATCTTCAGCTGACGTGGGCCTTTACCCCTTCCTTCATAAAAATCATGTCACAGAACTGACAAACAGGATGAGTCCTTGTTAAAGACCACTTAATACAAGTTTCTTGCATACCCAAGACAGCAATAAAAGCCTGATGTGTTGATGTGTACAGAAAGCTTGTCATCTTAGTCACTCAGTGATCTTAAAGCTGTCATCAGCTGTCACACAAGATGACAGGTGTTTTTCTTATTTAAATTAATTCCCAGAAGAAGAAATCAAGAAAACATACTTCCTGTAAATAAGGTATTGGTTCTCTGCAGCACAATTCTAATTCATACCCACAGCTGGAAGGCATGTGCTTCTAGAAAGAAAACTTTTGGATGCAATCGAGATTAGGCATATCTGCATGCCTCTGGTATATGTGTGTACAGTGTCTATATGTAGAGAAGGTTTGATTTTACTGCATTAAATATGAAGAAACTAACTAGACTTCATACTTTCTGCAAAGATTTTTATAATATTTCAGTAAATACACTTAAAAATTTAAGATGTATGCTTAAAAAACTCCGTGTTCATTAGGTGTTGACAAAGAAGCTATGTCAGACTCAGAAGCCTCACAGAGAAAATGGAGAAGCCTCCAGATCTAAAGTGGCTCTTTTCTATTATCTCCAAAAGAAAAACAAGGAAAATAGAAGTCTGCTGCCAGAAGCTCATCTATATAAACTAACTATACTTTTTAATACATAAAACACCTAAAGAGTGCTTAAATTCACTCTACCCCATTTCAGTATTTACACAAGTAAATTCTACCTGAACAGGCACTAAAATGGGCACGTTCTGTTCTTTATATGGCTCCTAAGATAACTCAAATTTGGCACCCCTGCGATGTCAAATAGGCTGACAGATCCACAAATAAAAGCTTAGTAATAATGAGAAAACAACAAACCTTTCTTAGCTAAACCATCCTGACTGCATCTCCTCTCTACCAATAATATCCATCTCTACATTCTGAAGGAGACAAAACATTTCTGTTTCTATGATCCAAACTGCATTTTTATAGTTGGCTAATAATAAAGAGTGAGCCATCATTGCTCATAATTCAGACATGGTATTTGCAGATTAACTGCTGAAAATGTGCCTGCATTGTGTTACTTCACTATTTTTTCTATACTGTTTGAAGTATTTTGAACAAACCTTTTGAAACACGTTACACAAGCATTTCTTTTGGATTTTGGGAATAATACACTCTCGTGTTCAGATTTTATTAAGACTCCATCTGGAGTATACAGAGCCACCTGAAAGTCAAGTTTTTTCAAAATATCTGCCCTTATATCTTCTGCCACTTTGGGTCAAGTATTAAGCAGGATTTAAAAGGTTTAAAGATGTTTGCATGAACTCAGATTCATCACATGAACAAAGAAAATGGAGATCTAGGTGGCATACACAGAAAACCAGGTAAAGCCACAAAAATGTGGATATCCTGCAAATACAATACTTAACTATCCCTTCTGATGGAATGCTAAATGAGATATGCTAATTTAATTGTAATATTATTATAGATTTCACTTAGTGTAGAATACAACACATAAGCAGATCACAGCATTGTTTAGGTTGGAAATGACCTTTAAGATCATTGAGTCCAACCACAAACCTCACACTGTCAAGTCCACCACTAGACCATGTATCTAAAGACAAGATAAAATGTCAATGAACACACAATTAGAAAACTTTATTACAGAAGGGTTAGCAGATATCTTAAATGCAGAACGACATCCTTAAGATTTTAACTGTGTGGAAAAAGCCTTATAATTCAATCAATAATGGAAACACACTTTATCTCAAACTGACCACAACTAAAAGAGCCTTGTTATGAAAGCATCCATATCTGAAGAGGAACCACATCCAACTGTCACCATGTACATTCACCCTGGAGGAAGCTGGGTCTGGTACAGGTAACAACATCCTTCCCTTCAGGGTGGGAAAATAACAGGAGAGATGAGCCCACTGTCACAACCCAAAACACAGAAAGCAATGTCCCAGCCTCTGCAGTGCCCATGCCTCAACAGGCCCACACTCCTTCCCCAGGAACGCCTTCTGATTTTCATCAGCAAAACCTTGCTGGCTTGCATTGTTACACTTTGAAAAGCAGCCAAACACTGGATCTGAAAGTGCAATAATGGGGAGCAAGTGAGGAAAAGAATCAAATCAAAATCTAATCTAATCTAAAAATCTAATCTCTCTAAAGAGAGCGAGACTTAGAGCAAGAGGAAAAACAAACATGAAGGTGGAACCCTCCAGGATTCAGGCACGGAGTGGGAATCCCTTTTTGAGCTATACTAGTGACTGACAATACACCACAGCAGTGTTTATCTCAGTCTATTTCCACTGATCTTTTACAACCCATCTGGTATTTGTTTACATCAGTGACATACTTTATTATTATATAATTTGGTTTATTGGATCAGATGCCATTCTTAAAAGGCAGTGTTTCTCAAAATGTACTTTGTTTATTGAGTAAACTGCAATATGAATTATTGCCTATGTAAATTTGCTTGCTGAGAAGGAAGCAAAAGAAATATAATTCTTCTAATTTCAAGAATAAATAGGTCTGATAAAATAACAGAAAAATATGTGATCTAGGAATATATGATCAAAAGTTGAAGCTTTTAATTAAACAGCTTCATTTTACAAAGGCAATTTTTCAGTTAACTGCAGTTAATTACAATTTTATTTAGGTTTTGAGTTGCCACTATGGAGAATTGCAACATAACCCATAACTGTGTGTTCTGTTTCTCTCTGTGCTGACCTTTGCAGGACTGCCACTTCACCCTGGTAACTCCTCAGTACAAGGACCAGGTGCAATTCAGTAAAAATGCATCACCTCTTACTGGATCTGTAACTGGATCTGAAATTGGTCACAAACAAAGAAATTAAAGGAGTTCCTGTCTAATTAATGATGCCTTCTATTCTACTTATCAAATGGCAAACAGAGAAGGTACAGCTCTGCAAATGGGAACCAAAATAAAGAAGAGGAGACAACCTTCATGCAGAAAGTTTGCATTAAGCTTCCACACTATTAAAACTGTAAGGGAAATATGGTAACAAAGGCACCACATGCCTATAGACAGAGCAAAGTCACCCACCATTACTACTACTACTTTTCTGCAGTTGACAACTTAGCAACAGCAATTCAAATGGTCATTCTTTACATTTTATCCGTCATATTTGGAACACCAGTGTCTGTGTGGCCAGATAATTTAGAGATATGCCTCTATCTGTTAGAGAAAGAGGAAGCTGGTGAAACCATGAAATACAATAAGCCAGCATACACTAATCAGTACTATCTAGAAGAATTCTTAGCTTTAGCTAAGGAAAGAAACACAGTAAATGAAGAGTATTTGACTTCTCTGGGAAAATCAAGAGGATTACCACACTTCCAGTGAAAATCAAACAAGTGCTGTTTGGTATTCCTCTTTACATATACATACTTACTATCCAAAGCATCTCAGACCCAAACATTACTAGAGAACTTCTAAAATTGAATTGAAACTTGGGCTTCCCATGCCCACTGTGGATTTATTAGTCAAGCCATAACTCCTTTTCAATACCAAGTATTGCTGCATAGCTTCTTCAATCAAATGCTGCACTTCTCTTGTCATCCCCCTGGACATTACTGACTTCCTAGTTATGCCAGAAGAGCCAGCAGCAACTCGTTTTCTCTGTTCCCCAAAACATCCTATTCACTGTTCATGAACATTCACAGACACTGAGAACTAATCCTCGAGTTAACCACTATGGATTCAATCACTATATGAGCACTGTAATATCTGCAGATGGATTAAATATAATTTCATTTTCTGAATAAGCACTTTAACTAATTTAACCTTGCTTTAATATCTTTGAATGGCAATGAGATTTCTTAAATTTGCAAGTGAAATGGATGATTCACTCTCCATTTCCATCAGCAAGTCACAATTACAGCATTTACAAATATTTTTCAAGATGCCAAATTTTCAAATGCTCTAACATATGCACTAACACTGAACAGGCCAACTCATGATGAAAACAGTTTATGCTTATTTGAAAATTAACGATTCCTAATTAGTATCCCAAAAAATGTTGAATATATTTTCTAGAAAGAGAATACTGTTGAAATAAGTTAGCCTCAAGGAATAAAGTTTCTATCATTTTCTTCTGCACTGAGGAAAGTAATTTATACAAAGGGGCATAACTTAAATTATTTTTGGTCAACCATATGTGCTAATTTTGGAAAAAAAACCAGTAATTAAAAGGCAAAGCAGAGCAACTGTATTATCTTCCATAGAACCAAACAAGTGATTAAATTGAATTATTTATTTAGATATAAAAATGCATTTATTGTGAATAATTCTTTGGGATACTTTGGGTAGCCATCTACATTGATTTAAAAAGGCAGAATAAAAGTAGGCATTGATTAATAAAGGATGAATTTTTCTCTAAAGCCATATTTTTGAAATTAGAACGTTTTCTTAGAGAGAAATGGAAAAATAAAATGTAAATACATTTATAGTCCATTCATATGTTTCAGCTCTAAATCAAATACTAATAGACTGTGATTAAATAGAAGAAATTTGTGTCTTAACAGAAAAATTACTAAAAATGACGATGAAATATTGACTAATACCTGTTAATGCACTTCTATTTAGCGAAACTTTAGGGTTACATGTTGCATTATCCCCCTCTACTGTTCAGCCTACCTTTTTCCTACAGCTCAGTCTTGCTTAAGAATGCAAGTAAACATCATGCTGTCCCTAACCTAAATGGGATTTTTCAGAAATACAGCAAGGACTAAATAATTGGTTTATTTGCTGTATCTTGAAAAACTTAAATTGCACAACAAATCTTCTAAACCAGTATTGTGATTTCATTACACAGACAATATACTTTACAATTAACTGCTCTCTGCTAATTAACAGTTGCTTTCAAACAAGAGGAGACACCATCACAGAACTCAACACTGAATGCAGAATTTTGTCTTCAAGCTTTTTAATATGATTAAACATCTCATAATTGCCATGTTATAACTCTTCACCTGGGCAGAACATCTGCCAAAAAAGAATTTTCCTGCTGTAAGAACTAATTTGAATTTTTAAATTTGTTTCAATCAGAAATTTTGAAGAAAGATCCTCATATCATGATCTATATTCATCAGTTCACAGAAAACAGACTATTTTGAACAAGAGGAGTTCTGAAGGGAAACCAGATATACTAAAAATGCTATAAGAATGCGTTCCACATAACTTCAACTAAAACACTTGTTAATGCAAAATTTAACTGGTTCCCTTCTGAATTTAAATATATTTGTAAGCAGAATTATGTTCCTTTCACTGTTGCAAGGATATTTATGTCAACAGTATTGTCCTTCCAGAGGAACTAATTCCCAAAAGTAATTTAAACAGTAATTGCTGCAACTTTAATGAGAAAATTCACTCTCCCTACGTGACTCTTTCCATCAGGCATCTCCTTCAATGTTTATTTTTTATATGCATTCAAGTATCTATAGTACCAAAAAAAAAAAAAGAGAGGACTGTAGAAAAAGATAAAAGCATGGTTTATAGATTTACAAAAGCACATTACTAGACAGTCTACAATCAAAGGCAAAGGGAATCAAGCAATGCTGAGGAAATTAATTGCATATGACATCCATTGTTAGATAAAAATCTTTTAATACTTTTAAGCCCTTCTGAATATGATACTCTGGTCTTAACAGCCAGTGAATCACATGCAATTCAAAACTTAAGCAACTACCCAGCAACATTAAAAAGTTTTAGAACACTTGAAGGGCACACTGTGGATGTAAGCAAAACAATGAACTAGGAATTACAGTTACTAGTAAGTCACATAAGCACAGCAACAAAACAGAAAAAAAAATAGGGAAAAGTACAGAGACTGTCCAGCAAATCCAGAATTTATTCCACTCACTGCAGCAGTTTTATCATTACAATGTACTGAATGCAACAAAAAACTGGAGACTCATTCTGCATGGAAGAATTTCAAACCACCCTGGTGCAGGCTTGAGAGGAAACACCTTGCCAACAAGGGTAGCCTGTAAGAAGATACAGTAGATAGGCATATTCAAATATTTCAAACACCTACAGTATCTTTGAGGCAGGTGGCCACAGCTCAACCTAAATAATAATACTGCACCTCTCCCCATTTTCTTACTAAAACTAGCTTACAAATGCATGAAAATTAGTTTCAGCAAATTAATGAGACAGAAGCGATCTCAAGGCATTTGCTTAATTACAAAATCATTAAATTCTGTCTCTGCCATGCACCTCAAAGAAAGGTAATTTACCAATAATGCCTTAAGCACAGCTCTCCACCCAATGTTGAAAACGTTATTTGTAAACAATTCTCAAACCAATGAACTCATCCACCAGCTCTGCTCACTGCCTGCACATCAGACCAGAAGGTGGTGAGTGCTGCAGCACTGAGCTCCTGGGAGCTCGGCTCTGTGGGGGACAAGATCCATTGTAAACCCAAGCAGTATTTCCCTCAAGGCACATTGCCTCCCACTTATATATGTTAAAGACCTAGTTAGAATCCTCCCCAGTCAAATGGACAAGTACCACCGAAAAAGAAAAAGTAGGGTACTTACTGTTGCAGTAAGGTAGAAAATTCATAAAGGCTTCATAAAATCAAGCCTGCCCTCCTGGAATTAGTAGCTGGCCTTGTCAAAGCTAGCATTTTGCAAGTTCCCATGTGAAAGCAACCCTGTTGTGAGCAATTCATTAACATAACAAGCTATTCCTGGGTAAAAAACAACTTGCACCTGCATAAACTGATTTTGCACCATTACACAGAAAAATGAAAACTATCTTTCACAAACAACTTCCCTGCACGTATACACTGAGAGTTTGAGTTACCAATCAATACAGAAAAACAAATTGTTACTAACAAATAAAATAATTGGCAAGAAAACTTCTAAACAATTAGAGCCCCACACAGGGTCTGTAAAACTCTATAAAAAGGAGTTATGTGAATGAAGAATGGTGTTTTTCCACCATGAAGAAAATGGAGTCCTGTGTGATTTATTCCCATACTTAGTCTAAAAAAGGTTACTAACAGGAAAGCAGTACAAAAAAACCCCTTAAAAATAAACACCACCAAAGCTCATAAAGGTGACTGAGCAGATGTAAAGGTTGTATCAGACAGCACTGAGGAGGATTGCACAGACACCTGTGTTACACAAGCCAAACAAAGGGTCTCGACATGCTCCAGTATGGATCTTCTGCTTCCAAAGAAGCCACAGAATGCTGGGTTTTATGCTTTTGGTTATGAGGGAACTAGAAAATTTTACACAGTAATTGCCTGTGCAAATGACTGCAGCCTGACTTTAAATTGACAAATCCATCACCAGCCTGGACAGATTGAAATCTCACGTCTTGTGCTTCAAAGCCAAGCTACCCTGCAGCACCCACAGAACCTCATCCAGCACAGGAGTGTCCTAAACTTTCTTCCATTGAGCTGGAGGAGCCCTACTGTGCCATGCTGGGCTGCAGGAAAAGCTGGGCACTGACAGGGATGCAGGAGGTAGGGACTAAAGCACCTTCCCACATGGATTCCATTGAGAGCTGCTTTGGGTGAGTCCAAGGTTATCAAACTTGTCTTTGAATCAGGATTGTACTGGCCTGCACTAGATCTGAAATCATTGTGGACATAGCTGGGACTGCCTGCTAAACTTGAAGGAAAACATTCACAGTTTCACTCCCTCCATTGCAGGTGTACTCTGAACTAAAGCATGAGAGCATCAGCTGCCCTTCCACAGCTTCAGCAAGGAAATTACTCGGACACTCAGCTCCAGGCCTTGACTGCTGTAACACTGCTCACAGAATATCAAAGTCATGCTTGGCCACTCAAGTGGAAAGCTCATGAAGGCTCACTTCTCAAGGCTAAATCCACAAGGTCAATGCTTTTATGGTCTCTTATTTGGGCCAAGCATGACTGTACCCCATCAGCAGGCATGGCACAGCAGCTGAGCCTTACATGAAAAAGCACAGGTATACATGACAGAACCAAGCACTTTTCACTAAGAAAAGCTTATTTAAAAATAAACCACAATCAGGAAGGTCCAACAGCAAATGTACCTTTGATCCGTTTTCAAGAGGATTGTGAATATTCTTTCACAAATCCAAAGTGCCCTAATAAATTCCAGTTTTACTTTCTGGGGTTTTTTTATTAAACAAACGAGAAGAATAAAGGAAAGCAGTGTAATTAGATGAATATGCACACAACAAATGGCAGGGAGTAATTTGTTTGTTTTAATCAATTCAGCATCAAATGACCATTCCATTGGAATACCTTCAGAGAAGCAAACAGGCAGCAAACACAGGGATTTGATAACACAGCAATCTGCTGACTATCACTTGGATATTCATAAGGAACAAATCGCTCCCACCTTTAGATTTTATATCATTTGTTATAAGAAGTCATAAATAATTGAAAGTCACATGATAAATTATTCAGCTAAGCCCACAGTTTCCAAGGAATCCTAGCATGAGTCTGGATTAAAGCTATAATGCAAATCAGATGCAGAATTTGAGCTGACACCCCACAGTTTCCACACAGTGGAGCAGTCCAGGGAGTTTGGCTCTTGTCAGCATGTCCCTTCCACCACAGGGACACGTAAATACCTTGTGAATATTTATGAACTAGCAGCCCCTATTGCCTGCTGTGTGCTTCAGCTGCTTGCCCATACTTGGTTATGAATCAGTGGCACTTAACCCAGAGCTTCCCTCGGCATAATTGATCAGGACATTCATTTCCTTTAAGTGAAGGCGCTGTCCTTCAAGGCTAGTGCTGAACTTATCTCTGCTGCAAACCATTTTGTCTTTAACCATAATTACCTGTTTTCATTAACAGAGAAAATATTCAGGGGGACTAGCATAGAAGTGACTGCAGGAATATTACTTAGATGCAAAAATGCTGCTACAATCCTGCTACTTTCTTTATAACCTAACCAAGTTATCTGCTTTGGTTAGATCTAGAGCCATACTGTCCAGGAACAAATAAATATCAAATAATCCACAAACTAAGACATCCTGTCTAAACTGGAACTAAGAAGCTTGCTTTGTACAGATGTGTCTCTTGTGCTTAACTGACTTTAGGGTCTAAGATATGAATTCTGATCTAGTTGCTTCCAAAAGAAGGGGAGAAATTGATAATCTCTCTCCTGTATAGATTGTTCAGTACATGAGAGACTTTGGTCATAGTGAAGAACCTCCCAGGTTCTGACCTCTCCATGAGGGCATTCTTTTTGTTATCTACTCTGCTGCTTTCACATAAATTGCAGGGACTTGCATCTGAGATATTTAACCCCCTGTCATACTCAATGAGAATCATACAACAGGAACAAAAGTTCTTCCACCAGAAAATAAAATTTACCAAAAAAACAAACAATCAAAAAAACAACCAACAACAAACAAAAAACTAAGCAAAAAACCAACCAACCAAAAAAAACAGATAGGAACTTAAAGCTACAGGCAAGGAATGTGTCATAGAATGCAACACTTAAGAGGGACTTGTAGTAAGGGATCTACATATGGCACTATACTTGTGGTACTTCATAACTTATTGTTTATAGATTAGACAAGTCAACCATATCAAACTGATCTAGTATGGTCTGAGGAAGGCAATAATCCTCATCCCATCCATACAAAGAACTGGAGAGAAGCATGAAGATGGCATGTACTTCTTAGAAAGGCAGGCAATGCTGGCCTGAGCAGCCCTGAAAATCTTATGTGAAATAAATCTGTTCGTTTGGGGTATGCCCCAAATAATCAACTCTCTCTTCTTCCCAGCTGAAGCAACTCTGTGCATAACACTTCACTCACCACAGATATGATCCTTGAGAGGTAACAAAATAGAAGGCACAACTTAAAACTGTTCCTAGAATCATGCAGAAGCTTTGCTGAGCATACTTGAAATCAGACAATAATCACTGTTAGTCTCTGCATTAACTCATCCTGTAGACTGTGACTAATGGAAAATCAAGAAAGATATCCCTGAACAGCTCCTGTAGCAATATGTGACTTTTATTCAGAGTTAGTACTCCTATGATTTATTCCTATATTTTTTCAGAGTGCTTTGGACTATTGTAGTTTTCAGGAAATTATCTGTGGCTGAATTTACACTGTATATAACATTCATCTCAGCACATTCTAGATCATCTCTGAAACAATAAAAATAAAATTCTAATTCTGCAGAAATCACAGTTCTGTTGTTTGTGGGTTTATTTCTATCAAAGTGCCTTCAGAGCTGTATTAAGATCATTCTTTTTAACCACATAGATTTTCATTCAAAAATATCTATAACATAAGTAGCAACCAGTACGGTTCCATATGAGATTATCTGAAAGCAGTATCAAAATATGACTCTAGTATATTTTAACACCTTAAGAAACCAACATTTCTAAATCCTACACTCTATATCATCATAAATATAATGATAAATAGCCTGTGCTTTCATGCTCAGCTGGGACAGTATTTTTGTCATCCACTAGCATATAAGTGGCAGAAATTTGGGGGGATTCCCTCGTCGATTCACGCTAGAGGCAAGGAAGGAATGAACTGTGATAGGCGAGCACCCCCTCGTGATGGAAGGCTTAAACACAGCAATGTGCATCTCAGAGCACTTGGGCTGGTTAAATGCCGATGTATTTCTATTGTACTGTGGTCACAAAAAGAAACTGATAAAAAATTAAAACTAAAACCAAAAACATTTCATTTGATATTCAGTCTCTGTCCTGAAGATAGCAGAGCACAGACAAGCTCATCCCTAACAAAACGCAGGCATGAAATGCTGCAGGCAGTGAATGTTTGTTCAAGGCAGTCACTCAAAACTCTTAAGAAAAAAATGAAAATAACCACTTAAAAGCTTATGGTATGTTCCTTGTTTTGAGGTTCGGCAGGTTGTGCTATAGCAGCAAATGTGTGAGACCCACATTTCACTATACTGTTAATATTGCAAGAATGAGTTTAGTAGCAGCTGAATTCTGAAGTGTCTTAGAAGCTCAGGTAGTTCCTGTCATCCCATTTTTTTAACATAAAAAATAAAATGAAAAATACTGGTTTATTGGTTTTAATGAACTATTTCATTGAAGAACACTTTTTTGAGAAAAGTGTAGCTAAGTCTGTGAGAGAGTCAAAACTGTTTAAGCCATGTGAAATAAAGCTAAGAGCTTAGAGGACACTAACAGTAATCCAAGGACCTGAGATGCTGCAAACTGATGTAGAAGGAAAACAATTGACAGAATTATCTCTTGGTTACACTCTTACTAAAGCAATATTGCCAATAATGGGTAGCCATAAGTAGCAAAAGCGAGGCTCAAATGAATCAGAAAAAGCCCTTTAATCATATAAGTGCTCAGTAATGTGTCCATCAATAAGGACCAGTAAACCCCCCCTTTTTAAAGGAATTACATATTTCTGGCTGAGGAACAACTTGATTAGATGTTTCTGACTATAGACAAAGAGCCTTACAAATATTTTTGAATAAAACAAAAATATTTATAGTTAAATTTCACTTGGTATCACTATCAAGGTAGACAAACAGTTCTACACAACAGGAAATCCACCCAACATCAAACCCAGACACAGGAATGTCAACACTCTGAAAATGTTCTTTTCTCATTGTGGCTTCAGGATCCCAAAGGGTTTATCAATAAAACTGATGAGACTTCTCCAAATTCAGGCAAGCTAAAAAAAATCAAGATTTGCTGGCAATTTAAAAAAAAAAAAAGTCAAACTTTCTACCAGTTAGGTATACAGCAAATAGAAAGGTGTTTACTGGAATTTCTGTACCTCTTCCTTCTCAGGTTGTACTCAGACAACTCAGTTATAAAATTAGGTCATCAATACTGTACAGATTTTTTTTTAAACCCCTCCAACAATCTGAGTCTTTACAGTAACACAGAATCAATTCCTGAAAGCATCCAATTAAGAGTTATCAAAAAAAAAATCTGCTTCTACCTTACATTCTCACCAAAGTTAGACAGTTAAGGTTGCAACGTAACACCAAACTGAGAGATGAGACACAAATACAAAGAAAATATCTACAAAGCAAGAAATATGTTCCAAACACTTTTATTTAAAGCATGTGAAGGGTTTACTTACAATTCTTCTCCTTGTTTTGCTTTTTTGTCATTAACCAAATACACACTTCCAAAGCTTCCATTGCCAAGTTTCCTCTGAATAGTGTATCTTCTTGCAATCACAGCATCTGAGCAAGCAGAATTAAATCTGGCAACAGTGACATGCTTAGCAGTTTCTTGAAACTTCAGCATTTCTCTGTGTAACAAAAACTACACAAATTTCTCATGGATGTAGCTTTCAAATCCTTTTATTCTTCCATGGATGTTCACAGAAATCACTTGAAACAGAAAAATATTGATTTGTCAATGTATATTTCTTATTAAACTTCTCATTTAATTCTGTGGCAGTGTTTACAGTCCCAGCTTGCAGCAAACACAAATTAAGTGGAATCATTAGGTGCTAAACTGCAGGCAGCAGACTTGATAAACAAACTCCAGATAAAGTAGATGACATAGTCAGTCTTCCTCTAAATGAACCTTAAATTAATTCACTGAACTATTCACTGATAGCACAGTTCCCCTAGATATGGCACTCTTCCTCACCACCTGTCTTTATACCACCACAGTACCTGACACCAAAAATATCTGCATTTCAGGATGCTAATTTCAAGATTTTTGTACATATTGAAGCATAACCTCCACTCCTAATTTGATTCTCTCCCATCTCTGTTTTCTCTGCTCTTATATTTACCCCTCAGATTTCACCATCTGTTCCTGTGCTGACCTCACAGCTTCACCATGACTCACTATTAGTATCTTCTGCAAATCAGTTTTACAGAAAATCTGCAAGACTTCCAATCAAACCCAACTCTGCCTAAAGTTCATTTCTCCTTCACTGTGCCCTTTCATAACTCCCCTTTCCAACCTTTCTAACTAATCAGCTTTGGTTGGGAATTCTTGTCTAACTGAGGTCCTAATTCTGCAAACATAAGGACTGCAAAGGCCAAGCTCTGGCATTTCTGTGGTTTTCAACAGCTCAACACGAGCTCAGAGTAACATTGTTTACTCAGCCTTCCTCATTCCAAATGAAAAAGGGGAGGTGTTTCACTGCACATAACAAAACAATATTGTTTTCATTACTTTATATAATGCTACCTGCATCCTTCTGCTGGAAGATCCTTTTGGAACAAGCAAAGGTCTTGCAAGATCAGTGTTGCTATTGCTACCACCCACCAGCACTGCAGAGCAGCAGGCCCACACTGGCCTTGCTCACCACATCATTTCAAGGCCAAGGCAAGCACATAAACAGGATTTTCCTTGTCTTGGTGGTGGTTTTGGAAGAGCAAAGACAAACTGCCTAATTTTAAAAGCTGTACAACTTTAGGGTACAAGTCACTGGCTTCTCTGCCAAATGAATGCAGAGCCTAAATTAAGCTAACAGATTTGTATCTTGCAACAACAAATTCTCTGTCTGTGTGTGTGTGTGTTTGTGTGTGTACAGGCACAAGAACCTATTTTCATACCCATCTGCTGAGCTGCTGTCACACTGTACCAAAAAGCCTGACATTGCACTGTCAGCATGTTATGAAACACAGATAAATTTTAATTACCACAGGACATCTTAATAATACAAATCCTGCATGTTTTTTAAACTACAGCACTCCTAATACTGTTTCTTTATTCTCTTTCAGCAACACTGACAAAAAATTTGAAATGCC
Source organism: Zonotrichia leucophrys gambelii (assembly GCF_028769735.1). NCBI lineage: Eukaryota > Metazoa > Chordata > Aves > Passeriformes > Passerellidae > Zonotrichia > Zonotrichia leucophrys. The sequence continues at coordinate 44,010,561 of NC_088171.1, read as the reverse complement.
AATGCTAAGGAAAGAAAATCAGCTAGAAAATTATTTCTCTGTAACTCCAAATCTGTCTGAAGGAGCCCAAATGGATCTTGTTGAGGTGTAGAGGAGCAGAGGGCAGAAAGATGAACTCCATAAAATATTATATTGTCAATTCTAGAAAGCTTATGCACTTTTCATTTACTGTTATATTCTTACAATTACTGTGTTATGCCTTCATAAATTCCTTTAGAAATAAGTGCACTTAGAAATTCTGCTGAGTTATCTATACTTATTTTTTTCTTTCTGAAGTCATTTAACACAGCTCAAATTTTCCTACTTACTTGGGCCTAAGAATGTATGACAAACCTTTACATAACAAAACCATGCTTAAGATCAAGTAGCTCACTGAGTTTAACTTCTATGCTTTATTTCTAATAATGCCTCCCACCTTTCACTCTCTATGCTTCAAGTTCCCTCCCTATATAACAATAGTAATAATTATCATGTAACTTTGTGAAATGCTTTAGTGTCTACTGCTGAAGAGTGTTATGAGGCAGGGGCCAGTGACTGCCATTGTGGCATCACAGGTGCATTTTAGTGGCACAGAAGAGGTGGATTGCTGAGCACTGCCTCTGGAAGAAATGCCTTTTAGGAGCCAACAGACCTTAAAGATTCACTCATCCATAAGACTGATGGATTCTTCAACAAGTACATGAACCACAGCCTCTCCTACCTCACTCAAACCTTTAGCCCAACCTTCCTTGTGTTCCTTTACTACCAGTGCCCACCTCCCACTGAGCAGGTGTTTCCCAAGAAGCAACATCAATTGCTTCAATAAAGTTTGATAACCCAAAGCAATCAAGTCCCCAGCTCTCTTTTCCTAAAACAAATCTCAGTATGCCCTATCCAGTATCTTTGGTAAGGAATTTCCTTTGTCCCATCCACCATTCCCAAGTCCCGTCCCAGAGCCAGGCAGCCTGCTGATGCCAACCAATGCAATTACAATGTCTGGTTCACTATTTTTTAATATTTTCTTCCTTGGCTAGAGTTAAATCTTCCTTTTTGTGCTTCAAACTAAAGGAAAGTTGCTGGTTAGGGTTTCATAGCTCCACCTACACATGCTGAGTGCAAACCATCTCAACTTCTTCCCTGACCTTTCTTAGTTTCTGTAAGAAAGATTAACCTTCAGGTTTCTTTAGCAACAGCTAAGATACTCTGACATTTTCTGCTTCCAAGATAATCCCTTCTTTGCCAATCAAGGCCATTTTTCAATTTTATCAGGTTTTCTTTTTATTCCTTACAAACCATTGTTTTACATTAACATTTGCCACCCTTCCTCCCCTGCAGCACGAATTCTAAAGTCTTTAGCTCTAAATATCTTCAGTATTTACCACCTTGATTTTTTTTTCCTGGTGATGACTTCACCGGTCTGCTCCTTTAAATGTTTTGAAAATTAAAAAAAAAAAATAAAAAAAAAGAGAGATTTTCCTTGTTTTTTCCTTAATGGAAAAAAATTATAAAATTAACTTTTTAACACTGGCTCCATTCTTCTTTTTTGCAGCATCTTTATGAACCCAAGGCTACAGCAACATCACCTCACTTAGCCGATTTTTTTACTCTTCCTAGAGAAATGATAACTAAATTTTATTATTAGTGCTGGTAGCAAAGGAGTTTGAGGACGGTGGTAAAAGGGGGACAAATGCACTCGACTGTCAGATTTAGCATCTCCCTGGCGCACATTCGGGAAGCTGAGATTCCCTAGCATAACCTCGGGGATGTTATTACCTTGTTTCAAGACTGCACAAGACTCAAAACACCGGGTAGTACCCACATAGCGAGGAGCGAGGGCGGCGTCCCCGTTCCTCACCCCTCCGGGACAGGCGGCACTCCCTGTGCCGCACGTCCCCGCCGCCTCCCGCCGCTCCAGCGGCCGTCCCGCCGGCGGGGCTGCGGTGCCTGGGGGTGCCCAGCTTGGGGCTGGCCTGGGGCCGGCAGGGCGGGAGCGGCCGCCGCTCCCGGGGCCCTCAGCGCTCCCAGCCCGTCCCGCGCCGTTGGCGGCCCCGTCGCCAGGAGACGGCGCGCGCGCCCGAGCAGCGGCGGGAGGAGCGGGAGGAGCGGGAGGAAGCGGATCAGGGATGGGAGGACCTTCCCCCCTGCGCGGGTCACTGCCGGCACCGCTTCCGGCGCCATGGGCGTCCACGGGCTCACGGGCTTCGTGGAGGAGCGCGGCGTGTTCTTCACCGAGCTGCGGGTGCGGGACACCAAGCTGGTCATCGACGGCAGCAGCCTCTACCACTGCCTCTGCTTCGCCCCCGACGCCGACTTCCGACGCGGCGGCGACTACGGCGCCTTCGCCGCGGCCGTGCGCGACTTCTTCGGCGCGCTGCGGGCCTGCGGCGTGGCGCCCTTCGTGGTGCTGGACGGCGGGCGCGGCGCCGAGGACAGGAAGCTGCCCACGCTGCGGAGCCGCGCCGCCGAGCAGCTGCGGGCGGCCCACGGGCTGTCCCGGGGCGCGGGCGGCTGCCTGGCGCCGCTGCTGACCCGCGAGGCCTTCGTGCAGGCGCTGGGCCGGCTCGGCGTGCCCTTCGTGCAGTGCTTCGCCGAGGCCGACCGGGAGATCGCCGGGCTGGCGAACCGCTGGGGCTGCCCCGTGCTCTCCCTCGACAGCGACTTCTTCGTGTTCGACCTGGCGGGCGGCTACTGCCCGCTGTCCCACTTCCAGTGGCGGAGCGTGCGCGTCCCCGCCGCCGCCGCGCCGCACGGGTGCTTCGTGCCCGCGCGCTGCTTCTCCGCCGAGCGCTTCTGCGGGCACTTCGGCAGCCTGAGCAAGGCGCTGCTCCCGCTCTTCGCCGTCATGCACGGCAACGACTTCGTGGGCCTGGAGGCGCTGGAAGCCTTCTTCAGCAAGGTGCGCCTGCCGAGGGGCTGCGCGGCGGGCAGGGGCGGCAGGCACCTTCGCCTCCAGGGGCTGCTGAGCTGGCTGGCGCAGTTTGCGGAGCCCGCCGAGGCCGTGGACAACGTGCTGAAATACCTCAAGAAACACCAGAGGGAAGAAATACGGGAGATTCTGTGCACTTCGATGGAGGACTATGCTCCGTCCGACGTGAATCTCGAGGACTTCTTTCAGAATGGGAGCTATGAGTGCGAGGCTGCCAGGAAAGCAGACGTGCCGCAGTGGGTACTTGATGCTTTTGCGAAAGGTAAGCTGGCCCCGTTCGTCATCAATGCCCTGATCCTTAGAAGTACCTTCCTCCGCGTTCAGGTGGAGAACATGCAGAGACCCAGTGCTCATGGCACAGCTTTGCCCATCCGACAAGTTATCTATGGACTGCTTCTGAGAGTGTCTCACAGTACTGAAGATGCCTCTCCAAGTAAGCAGACCAACGAGCTGCCCGTTGTATGTGAATTTGACAGATGCCAAAAGACACTTAAAAAAACATTTGTTCAAGCAGCAAGCCTACCCCCAGATTTTTGTGATGATCGTTTTCCTTTGGACAAGTTAATGGAGGTAAATGGTTGTCACAACAGATCATAGTTAACAGTGTGTCACGAGTGACACAAAAACAGTAACTACTGTAACACAGAAGTATCTGTGATATGAAGCTACATCAGGTTGTCTTCACTTCCTTTCCTTCCTGCCCCCTCCAAGTGTACTAAGACAAATTATGAGAAGTTGTAGTCTGTGTGTATATGCAATACTCCCTGCATTTTTCATTGGAAGCCCTTATTTCATCCTATATATTGTTAAACTAATACTTGCTTTTTTGGGAAAGGATTTCAGTTTCATGTAGTTTAGGAAAGTCTGATTTTAGCACTACAAAACCTAATTAGTATTTGATCAAGTTGTGTGATGTTTCAGAGCAGTGTTCTGAAACAAAATCTGACTCATGCCTTTTTACTAGAAGCCATTATTCCAGGTGTGAATGCTACAGCTGCCCAGCAGCTTTACCTGCCCCGAGTATGCTCCTGCTAACACGGCTCTCATGCTTGCCAGACAGAGCAGAACAGCACCTGAGCAACACCTGTAAACCACAGGAAAGTTGTACTAGGTTAGTTCCAGTCACCATTGTAGCACTTCAGTGTAAATTCTAATGATTAACACTGTAACTCTTGCCATAATGGGAAGTAATCTCCCATTCTCGAAGTTGCATAACCGAAGTTTTGTATGCAGAAATTTCTGCATACTGTTTGTCCAGAAATACAATCAGTGTGTCTTAATTCTGCATTTTTAAGGCACATGTGCTCTATCCATTCTGGCAGTCAGATTGACTGTTGACATATTGAATGTTGAATGTTTTTATCACTTGCTGGTGGCTCCTTTGTAAAGGAACCAAGTCTATCACAGTTACACCCATTAAATGCTACAGATAGCTATGGGTCCAAAGTACAGGTTACTTTATATAGGTTATTGGCACACACCTTTTAAATAATATGCAACACTTAAAGAGTTTCAAAAAATCAAGTTTCATGCTGAGAGACATTAATGACACCTTACTTCAGCATTGGTGTATGTGCTGTTTGTTTAATGAATATGAGCTTTGCTACTACAACAATTTTCCTTAGTGAATATATAGGAAATCTCGATTGAACAAAAGGTTAGAAGAAGAAATATTCAGCATTTAAAGCACTCCAGGCAAAACTGACTTCAGTTGCTCTGCTGTTGTGGGAGTCTGCCTAAGAGTAGGCAAAACAATCTTAATCAAGGTTTACAAAGCACTCAGATTGCAGCTGAACAGCCTGCTGCAATTCTGCATGCATGGAGTTATGGACAAAGCTTACAACACCACTTTCTGAAAGTTAAATGGCTCAGCAAAAAGGGAACATGTGCTAGGAATTAATTACTTACCAGTTACTTTTATCTTTCTCCCTGACGTTTAACTGTGTCATTTTAAAAGTCTTAAGTAGTATTTAAAAAAATATTTCCTGTTCAGAATATCTATGAAACTGAAATAATTTTTTATCAAAAACGTATAACGGTAACTAATTTAACCTGGAACTTATTGGTCTTTTACAAATTGCTCACAACAGATCAAATCTCTTACCTCCACTTTTAAATTTATTTTCAGGTGCCTGTTTCATGCCGTCAGATGCTTTTGCTGGAGACTCTGGGAGTGAAAATGAGTTCCCTAGAACCTTTCCCAAGTCATTTACAACTCCCTGTTGCTGTAACGTGTTACTGGATACGTTGTTCAGAACCAAAAGTTAAGCTGAACCAATTAAAGGCTCTGCTTCTAATGATAGTTTCTGGAGAACTGCAGAGGACAACTGATGATCCAGGTATGTCTCCAAAGAATACAATTTCAGGTGTTCAGCTACTACAAAAATCCAGACCATAATTTATTTTTCCGCACTTATAGGGAGTTGTCCAAATTTAGAAGAATTAGCCTTGATTTGCACTATATCCTGAGGTGCCACACTATATACATTGATATGCACAAAGAAAAAGTGCTAACCATCAATTTAACATTTTATATAGGTAAAACAGTACTTCAACACATTGTGAAACATTAATTTGCCTTCATAAGTACTTTCTTCAGGATCAAAATTAATTCAGATATAAAAGTTACTAAAAATATGTTTAATGTACTCAGGCATCACAAAACTACTATTGAAGCATTCCAATATCTTTTTTGTTTATGAGTTTTTCTAAAAACATTTGTACTTAAAAATGCTGAGTTGCCCAGGCACACTTTTTCTGCCTATGCATTGCAAATTTGAAAATATGAAATAATCACAGAAATTGCTTCAGTAATGTTTATACCTGTTAGGGTTATGGACATTTCCTCCAGGAGTCCTTCATTTAATGGCAAAGATGATGCATGCCAGGGTTATACAGTTTCTTTAAGTTCTGGTTTATAGAAACCAGACTGACAGGGTTTCCAGGTGGGTTGTAGTGAGGTGGAAAGCTTGTTTGGATTTGATCACACAGAATCAATTAGGTTGGAAAAGACCTGAGATCAGTGTCCAACCCGTGACAGAGCAGAAACCACCCTGTCATCCAGACCATGGCACTGAATGCCATGTCCAGTCTTTCCTTAAACACCTCCAGGGACAGTGACTCCACCACCTCCTGGGGCAGCCCATTCCAGTGTCTAATCACCCTTCTGGGAAGAAATTCCTCCTAATGTCCAACCTAAACCTCTCCTATGCAACTTAAGGCCATTTCTCCTTGCCCTAGTGATTGCTGCCTGGGAGAAGAGACCACCCCACCTGGGCTACACTCTCCTTTCAGGTAGAACCAGGGAGAAGACATTACTCTATATATTGCAGATACCTTTTGTACTGTTCACAGCAGAACATTTATTTCCAAGTTATTTTTTTATTTATAACCTAGATCCTACCGTTCTACCTGCTGAAGATGACAGCATTGCATATAACGAATTTCTAAAATGGAAGGAAAAGAAAGTGCAAAATAACGACTTTGATTTAGATGCTGCACACAGTTTTTGCCAGTGGCAGTGCTGTCTTCAGATGGGATTGTATCTCAACCAGCTACTGGGTACTCCTCTCTCTGAACCAGACCTAAGTAGGTAAGGTTGTTCCAGAGATCTGCTTTCCACACAAGCCCCTCCCCTGGTGGAATGAATGTTTTATTTTCTCTGTCAAACTCCTTTGGTTTACTTACAGCAAAACTCCCTTCTTAAAAGGAGTTATAAAGAAAAATACATTTGGCATAGGAGTTGACTGTTGGATACTGTATGTTTTTGTCATCAAACAACATCTTTCTGTACTTGTCCTGCTGAGGTGCAATTCTAAATGCAGATTTTATCCTTCTTTTGGGCAGGCTTTACACTGGGACCCTTGTGCACAGACTGTATCAAGAGCTTAAATCAGCACCTTCAGTGGAAAATCTGTTTCTCTTATCTCCAAAAATGGCTCAGCTTTATCTGGTTTTGTTAAATACCATGGAGTCAGTGGTCTCTCCAGACTTCTTTCAGAAGATAACCAAGACCAAATCAGAGTCCTGCAAAAAAAGGAAAGCATCTCGTAAGAAAAAAACAGTCACCCGACGTGCTGTGCCAGAAACTCAGCATTCATGCAATGTTAACAGGTTTGCAGCACTGGAAGTGGATGACTGAAAGCACTGTTCTTGGAATAACTTCTAATGCCATGCTGATGAAAGAAGTAACAATAAAATATGTGACTGTATTGGAATTTGCTTAACTGTTTTCACACAAGTTCCTGATTCAGTCTTTACCAAAAACCTTGCTTCAGGGGATTTTTATTTACCTTTTTGTAACTTGCATTTTGTAACTTTACATTTTGTAACTTAAATTTGTATAAAAGAAATGCTGTCTAAAAGTTGTGGTGTTTTGTTTTTCTTTAAGGGTATCAGTCTAATTGAAAATGAAGCAAAGTTGTTCAGCATTTTAGAGGAATTCTTTTCCCGAACATTTATAGTTGGCTCTGCCACATCTCCCTGAACACTTCATTTACAAACAATCCAACTTTAAAGTTTGTGTTTGAGGAACACAGTGGTCACAGTCTAACAGTTGAGATTAAAATAGAAACTGGCAGATCTGAAAATATTGTAAAATCAGTCATTACTGGTGGAGTACTTTTACTGGCAGGGAGAGATAGCTTTGCTCAGTGACAACTGAGTGAGTTATGCTTGCAGTATTGCAGGCTGTGACAATACTCAGGGAGAAACTTCAGATTTTATTTCTCCCCTTCCCCCTGTGATGTGTTAAAGAAAGAGTTACATGCACACACAAAGCTGTCACATGGAAGCAAGTTTCTACGGGTTTGCTAATTCTCAGTAGTTGTCACAGTAATTGTGTACAATCCTCTGCTATTAAAGCTGTTGTCACTCTTATTCGTTCTACAATGGCTATATTAAAAACCAGACCTGTTCTGACTTCCCCTATGTACACTAATTACTTCATAAACCCTTGCTATCTACACAGTAATACTGAAAACCAATTTTTTTAATCCTACGTAATCTATTTCTCAGTGCTTTGCACTAGCAAACTTTCCAGCATTAGTCAATTTATATAAATACTTTTCTTAAGAAACTAGTGGTTTTTCCTATGTAAAACATAATTACATTTGTGCTTTTTCGTCTCAAGAACCCACTTCGTTTCTTGCATTTAGTAAAATCATGACTTCCACCTCTAATCATTAAAGTTTTGCCCATAACTTAGCAAAATTCAAGCTTGATTCCTGCACTGTGTGCTCAAGTTTTCAGTCCTGCTTATGCTCCCTGTTACCTCTGTTCCCATGGAAATAACTCACAGTATCTTAGGATTTAGAGGAGAGATCTCTTATACTGTACAGCTGAGTGTTGATACAGCCCAAATATAGTCAGTGAGAAAATAATAGATCTGTAAGATGTTAAAGAGAAAACTAGTTTTGAGATACAGCCTGTCCTAGCAAGATGCAACTTTTTTTCCAGTAGAAAAGCTGCTACTTACTGAACTACCAGCAGATGGCACGAACACCCAACCACAAGCCAGAGCCTCACAACCCATTTCCCCATAGGTTTCTATGTACAGCAGCCTACAGCATCACATTGCCATCAGATGACTACTATTTAATAGTTGAAAGGGGTTACAGTTATTGATTTTACTAACTAAACCTGAATTTCTTTATTGTCCAAATCATTCTCTTCTCCCTTATGATCTCATATGCTTTATTTTACCAAGCTTGTAATTCCCTAGAGTTCTTAATCATCAGAAATAGTCGCATTGAAAATAAGTCTTAAATATAAAAATGCAGGTGTATTTGATTCCACTTTCTTAGTGCTGGTGAGAAGAGAGATTTTCATTTACTCTGAATTCCATATCAGAAAACTGCTGGAGATCATAAAAATCCTTGAGAGTTGCTAAGAAACCATATTTTCAATTAGATAATTCAAAAGACTAGAATAAGGTCAAATATTCCATTTTGGGATTAAAAACACTGCTGTGACCACATGGCATTTTGAGAACACCTTTGGGAAAGCTGACTCAATTAAGAATTACTGTAGTGGAAATATGTTCTCAATTCAGCTGTTCTTTATTGCTAATTGAATGATACAGATTCATGCAAAACCCAGTCCTGTAGGCTGAAGAAAATAATTACTGATTCTAGGGTTACCATGCAGAATTTAAAGTATTACAGTTTTCCTTTTTGACTCATTATAGGTCTTCCATCTTCTTTGTAGGAAAATTAAAAAATAAAGGGCCTTTGCTTATTAAAACCAAAATCCTTTATTCCAAGCTTCAGTAGAAGCAGGTAAATTCCTTGGTTGTTGCTTATTTCTACACCATAAGAAATGCCTCTTTTTATGGAAAGTTCCCACTATTGATTCAACTGCTCTGGGAAAAAAATCTCTAACCTGCTGTAAGGTGCTAATGAATCACAAGACAAGCCAGAAGAATGGCAATGGAATTCAGTCCAGGCATGTTTTATATATAATGACATTGAACTAGATTAATTGATAGTATTTTGCCTTCCATTGGAAAACACAGCACCAAAACTTCTGCCAAATGTAAGTGAACTACATTCAACTAAGCCCACCCTGCAATAAGGCAAAATCGTTCTTAAGAGACTGAAATTTTATTTGTCTAGAATAACATACCTTATTCAGAAAGTAGGACTTGTGCTGGGAAAGGGGCACTTGGTAACATTTGTTTAAAGACTTAGCAATGACAGTTCCAAGCTAAGATGACAATCTAGCATTCATCTGTACTTACCTAGATTTCTGGGACTCCAAGACCAGCAGAGCACAAAGCAGTCAAATCCCATGGAAGAGTATCAACCACAAGTTAAGACTTACTATGTGAAAGCTATAGCTGCTGTCCCTTCACAAAACCAAAGTTTGTTCGAGACTCTTCATCAGCATGCACTGTCAGATTTTACTATCTGTCTTTATTAACAAATGAATACTAGGGATTGTGTACTGAAATTGTATTGGAATACTGAACACACTACAATATTGAACAGCTACAGCCCCACTTGCCAAAGACAGTAATTGTTCAAAAACTGTCCAATTTGTCCAACTTCTGAACGGCAGAACTGCTGTATGAAAGAAACTTTAGCTTGAACAGACATGAGAGCATTTCTGTAAGAAATGACATTGAACTAGATTTATCTTTTTTATTTCTTTTTAATGACCTCTGTCAGAGGTCATGTTGTTCAGGCCCGCCCAGCTCAGTGGTAACAGCCCTAGGAAGAGGGCCAAGTAGTGCAAGATCTTTGTCTTCACACAATCACATCTCCAGCACATTGGCAGTCCAGGTGTTATGGGCATACTGAGGGTCAGGAGGAGCCATGGATGAACTGCGTGTATAAAGCAGACTGAATGTGCATTCATGTTCTGTCTGCAGCCCCATTTTCTGGCAAATTTCCTAGGAGTCCCACAGGCAAAAGGAAGAATTACAAGTCCAGTAATATTAACAAGGAAATTTGTACTGCACTTTTGAGCATGGCATGTGGGGCAAGTCTCAATAGCAACTGCAGAAATACCCCAGTGTCTGTTCATGACAATACCTCCTCAAATGACAGCATGGGCCTGAGCCAGTGCCACATTTTCAGGCTACAGTGAGGAGAGATCCACATGCACAAGTTTACAAGGGAAAGAAATACCACTGTGTCTTTGACTCTCCACAGAGACCTTTAGACATCCTTTTTTCAATATGCTTTTAGGTGATAGTCTTGCCCTGTTGTCATCAGTGTCATCTCATCATCCTTTCAGGAAATGCAAGGAACTATTTTGAAGGAAAGCACTATTTCCAAGTAGTGAATATTAAAGTATTCAGACATTGTAATATATTAAAAATAATTTTACAATGTCAAAACAAATCCACTATAATGCTTTTCAAGCTCCAAAAGTAATTCTCTGGGTTAAAATTCAAAGTTACCCTACCAGGAAAAAGGAGGGTTTTTACAAATAGGAAGGAAAGAAGAAGGAAGGAAAATGAAGCTTTTTTGAGAGAGGGATGGGGTTTTTTTGCCCAGCCAGGATTATTGCACTAATTTTCTAATTCAGTACACTCCATAATTATTGTCTTATAAATCACTCAAGTGATCTCACAGTCACAAGCTAAAGTCAATATGGAACAAGACATGAAACAAAGCCTGTATCTGCAATGATATCAAAACAAGCTCATTCACTTCATGTAAATGCCAGTTTCTTTTAAAACAAAGACACGACACACTTATAAGAAAAGCAAACATTTACTTCAAATTGCAGTATAGGCTTTTCAATCACAGAAAAAGAAAAGAAAAACAGTGATCCGACAGCGGTCACATCCTGTGCAAAAAAATAACCAAACTTGGGATACAAAAAAACTGTAGCACAAGGTACTTGAGCCGCTTACACATTGCAGGATAAAGTAAATAAATACAGTAGCTAGAATATGGCACTCTTGTGACAGACTCTAAACCCAGTGGAATGCCTCTGAAATATTTTTATCCTTGTATTAGTAGCAAAGTCCCACCACCATAAAAGTAGAATAGTACAATGCTTTAAATAAAAACAAACTAAAATATTTATATCTAAGAGAAGGATTTTACACAGTTATATCTTTTAAGTGCAGAAAATGGGACTTGGGCTTAGATCTTTCTTTAAATTAATCCCTGCCCCCTCCCCCCCCACAATACCATTCAATCTTAAAAGTAAATTTATGTTTGAGGAAAAATGTTACCAAAGTTGCATAATTTCATTTGTTACTTCCACAGTTGGAAGTTAAATTCTAAACAGTCTTGAAACATGTAGTTCCTCATTAGCCAGTGAAACAAAGGACTTGTCAAAAGCCCTCAGGATTTCTTTATCCTCCAGATAGTGTTTTGCTTTCTCCAACATCTTTAGACAGCAATCGCTAAGTCTGCAAACACAAGAATGCAATATGCATCATACATCAAGAAAAGACGAAGTTGATGAAGAAGAACTTCCACGTTTCTGGATCTTTTCCTTGCTTCTTTCAAACTTCTTTATTAGCTCAGTCACTATGCACACAGAGGAAGTGAGTCCCAGAAGAAACAGTAAATCTGGAAAAGATAATTAGCCTTCTTTAAAATTGCTATTTAAGGCTAAGGGGAGACACAAAAAAGAACAAGACTTACAAAACTTTCAAATTTTCTCCCAGTCATTGGGAAAGTTCAGGAGAAATAAAGCAAAATTCAGTATTTTGCAGGCCCAGAAGATTAACATGCATGGTTTATGCACAAACCATAACTACACACAAGATACTAAAAGCTTTTACAGTATCTCATAGACTTATTTTCAGCAACATAATTAACTTAATTCTGAAAAAATAATAGTAATATAATCAGAAATTATGCTACAATAAATACATGTATTTCATTACAATCACTTAAATCCAGAAAACTACAGAAGAAATAAACCTTTGCCAACAGCATTACATATCTATGGCTTTTTAAAATTCTCCTTTTCATTTACCCTATGACAATGCAATCAATATTAAAGGATTGGATTTCTAAGTAAGGTGCTTATATTTACAGAAAAAATTTGTGAACTAGTTAAATTAGCAGTGCTCAGCAACCTACTAAGTCAGTAATTTTGCCTGCAACAAAATTTATATTAAAAATTCCCAAATAAATAAGCACCTTTATATAAATTTAAGAACACACTGATCAGTTATGTACCATATGCATTTAAATAATGGTTCCTAAAGAAAACATCTAGAATGATTCAAAAAACTAAAAACCAAATCAATGAAACAAACAAAACCCCTACCCACAAAACAAAAAGCATCAGCAAGCTTTGTATTATTTGTATACAAACAGACAGAAAGTGATCTTACAGAACCACACCACATTTATAACTTAATCCTTAATCGACAGTTTTGAAAAGGGAACTGTTCTTACCCAAGACACTCAGGCTTTCTGTTTGGAAAACCTTCTGAAGTGGAGGAAAATAAATGACCAATAACTGCCCCATTATAGATCCAAGGACAGCGTAGCAGAACATTTTGTTACTGCAAAGTCCAATCTCAAACACAGATTTTGTCTGTAAAAACAATCATATGTTACATTAAGATTACAACAATATGTAATCTTGATTTTCTAGACAAGAAACTACAATTTCTTTTCATCCAGACTTTTAGCAAAATATAAAGTATTGCTGTTGACCTCTTAGATAATCCAGAACAAGTTCTTTAACAGGCTAATTGCATTTTCTCCCTGGCAAATAAAGTACAAGTCTTGTCTTCATAGTCAAGAACTTGCATATTGATCTCACTATTCCACAAGTACAGTTCATCAGAAAAAGGTTACCACTACACTATTCCATAACAGATAAGACTGCAAATTACAGTAAATGAAGTAATGTATACTTTCACAAAATTTCAGACTTGTTTCCTTAAAACGAAAAAATATACACAGATAAAAAAACACAGACCAGTTTCAGAAATTTTCCTTGAACTATGGGTTTAGAATTACAAAATATAAAAGCTAAGGCCTTCAAGATATTTCTGGTAAGGCTGCTGAACTGACAGAATTTCCAGGAAGAAAAAAAAAACCAACCAAGTATACACAGCAATACAAAAGAACATCACACTTCAGTTCTTAATAACAACTTTCTTATTTTTGTCAGGATACCACCATGGAAACAAATTAAGTAATTAATTTATCTGTAATTTAAGAAATTCTACCTAATAAATACATGAAACTCTGAGTTTAACAGCAGATGTGAAGTAAATCTGCAGGAACACACAAGAAACAAACACAGCAAGATCTTCCCTCAAAGAAAACTCTGATTATTGTGTTAATACTGTGTAAATGGACAGTATGAATCACTTACCTGAGATCTAGAACTCAAAGCATTGAACATATCAAAAAATACAAAACAGGTGAAAGTCATGGTTGTATCTCGTGGTGTTATTACATTGTCTCTTAACTGCCAACAAAATAAAATGAAATGGCTTTAGCATGCTTTAAACCCTCCACAATTAAACAAAGTCAATTAAACAAATTATTACAACAATTCTACAATAAGTTTTACCACTTAGGGAATGAAAGCAAAAGGAAGCTGTCTGCCCCAAGCTGATTTATTAAACCATACATGAAATCACCTGTAATTTATAAAAATTTGTAATTCCAAGCTATGATTAAATGAAGCCTCCTGACCAACATTTATTCTAGCACATGGAATAGCAGGAATTCTATGATGCACTACCAAATGTTCACATAACATTTTTCTCTACTGGGAAAACAAAGTCAAATGGCTGTTTCATAATAATCTGGTTAGAAGACTTACATAATTACTTTCTATGGGCAAAGTTTCCAAAGTAGATTTGGAACCTGAAAAAGTCCATGTTAAAATAGAGATCGGGGATAAAGGTGTATTTTGCTTTTGAACAACTGTTTTGAAAATCTTCCTCTCTATTCTGCTAGTATTAAATAAGCATGGCCAAAACTCACAACTAAGCTCATATTAACTCTGAATTCCAACTGCTGGCATAAAAAGGATTTCTTTTAATTTAGGTTGTTTCTACTTTAAGTTTTGCACTTTTGTCATACCTCTCTCCAGAAGACGAACAGTGTTCCACAGACAATAATTATTGATGAAACCAGTATTTTAATGATCAGGTTTTTGGTCAGAATGCTGTCCTTCAGATTTCTTGGAGGTTTTCGAATAATGTCTTTATCCACAGGCTCCACCCCAAGGCTTACAATTAAAAGAACATTTTACATTTTTATCATCATAAAATTAATTCACTGCTTCTAACTTAGGCATTAGATTTTCTGAGTTGAAAAAAAGAGGATTTAATTCTAGTTCCTCACCATCTCTCACCCCACCATCTACTTGCAGTGAAGAAGGTCAGAGAAAGAACCCAGAGGGAAGCCAGAACCCTGCAGACAAGTTCCATGGGCATATCCATGGATCTTTAGATAACCTTGCTGCCCCCATATAATTAGATACTAAAGCAAACTAAATAGAATTAACACAGAAACATACTACAAACATTGGAGTTCACAGAGAAAGTTCACATGGATGCACTGGGTTGGAAGAGACCTTCAAGATCATCACATCCAACCCATGCCCTGACACCTCAATTAACACATCAAGTGCTACATCCAACCTTTTTTTAAACACATCCAGGGATGGTAACTCCACCACCTCCCTGGGCAGACCATTCCAGTACTTCATCACTCTTTCTGTAAAAAAACTTTTTCCTAATATCCAACCTACAGTTCCCTTGGCACAGCTTAAGGCTGTGTCCTCTTGTTCTGTCAGCTGCTGCCTGGAGAAAGAGACCAATCCCCGCCTGACTACAGCCACCTTTCAGGGAGTTGTAGAAAAAAGTTTGCTATTTCTGAAACATCTCACTGAAGTTTAACACTTCACAGTTCCCTTTATGAGCAACCATTTCCCTTGTTGAAATAAAATGCATACAGAACCCAACAGAGTTAAGAGTAATTACTTACCTTTGAGCTGGAGGTCCATCCATAATAATATTGATCCATAAGATCTGCATGGCATTGAGAGGATTAGGAAAGTTCATTAATGTAGCCAGTGAGATTAAAGTCAGTGCTGCTATACTCCTGTTGAAAGAATCCATTTTTACAACTGTCAGCATTGAACATTTCTGAAGATCCACTGATAACTGCTTTGTAATCAACATTTCAACTGTTTAAGAGTGGATACATATTTTGACAATGTGAATCATGACTGATGTTGTTGAACTTTAAAGATAGAGCATGAAATCCTTTCAAATACTCATTCTGACAAAGCCCATATTTAAAACAACATTGTTCTAGCAATAAAAAGGCAACAAATTTGCATTTTAAAACCTCCCAAACTTTTAGGTAACATTTCAGAATTATCACTCACCATCACCTAATTGATTCTTTCATGGGGGACTGGGTCCTATAGTTTTCTTGTGCCAAAATTGAACTTCTAAACATGGTTTTGAAAAACAAACTGCTTTTCCACTGCTGATGTAAACAAACACACTCTGTGCACCTGTCCCTGGTTTGACTGGTCAGTCAAGGCAAGGTACGACTCAAGCTCCCTAAAAATACCTACAACCACTCCTCATTACTAGCAAGATGAGAAGGCAGGCCAAAGACTGAAAAACAGATTAGCTGGCTGCAAGCTCAGCATTAGAAACCTCTGTAAACAAATATGCACTACTTGCTCTCAGTGTAAGATTAAGAGGTTTCATAACCAAGAAGAAGAAAGTAAGGCTTACAATAATTCCAAATTTAGCACTGTATTGAACCCTATTATGCTCTCCCTGCAAAGAGGGACAGCAAAACCAAAGGGTAACTGATTAATGAAAAACAGGTAAGGACACTTTCTTAGAACATCTGTGCTTAGTTATTTTTCAGCAGCAGATTCCTAGGCTAGTCTTGGTAAGACCAGACAGGACAGCTGGTAAGACTGAAAGTATATGCCAATTGTTACAGTGTTTATGTAGGTAAACAAATTGGTCTTTTCTGGGTTTTGTTGTGTTGGGAGTTTTTGTTGTGAATTTTGTGTTGTTCTGGAGGGTTTTTTTGAGTGGTATTTGTTGTTTGTGGGTTGGGACTTTTGTGGAGCTTTTCTGAGTTTGTTTTATAAGAGGTTTTAGATTTGGTTGTTTTTTTTTTTAACTTCTGCAAATTTCAGACCACTCTGAAATGTCATGAAGGCTTCAAAAAAGTACACGAACAACGTGGTGAAGAGAAAAAACATGTCCCTGAGTCCAGATCCAATCAGATAAACTCACAAAAAATTTGAAACTAAGGCTTAATAAACTCTTGTCCTCTTGCCTTACATGTACATTATGTAGCTAGCACATGAATCCTTGCGTGCAAGAAAAGGAATTCACCTTCATATAGTTAGCTCATTCCACAAACCAATACATGGATTTCAGAAGAACTACCCTCCTGATCCCCTGGCTTCCCCCATTTGAATCCATGTACTGGTTAAGGAGGGACTGACTATGAGCTTCCCATTCAAACAGAGACCCAAAGGCAGCTCTGCTGCTTCTCATGATCCCTTCAGTAACCCACTTTACACATCCCAACAGGAAGAACTATGACAAAGTTACATGTCTGTTTATTGCACTACCTTCTGGGTCTTTAAAACAAGCCACCAAACACAAAATAGTGAAAACTCAAAAGCACAGTATATCAGCATCCTACTAAATATTTACAGTATTAACATGAATTAATGCATCTGCTTCATGCTTTGATTCATTCACAAGAAACTTCTGATACTGACAGCTTTTCAAACTTACGTGCTCAGTTGAAATCTAACAAAATTTTTTATATTATTATAAATTCCTTTACCCTCTTCAATTGCAGACCTGCAATTAAAAACAAAGATTACATTACAAGACAAATCAATCTACTGCCAAAAAAAGCTTAAAACAAACCAAAAAAGCTATTAATTTAAGCACCAATAAAACCAGCAAGAAGCAAATGGAGCTGAGGTTCTTTTAACTTTGGTAGTCATTGTTTTTCAACTTGACTTATAAGAACCCAAACTATTCTGTGATTGTGAATAATCACAAGTTATTTATGATCATTCAAGATGCTTAACTTTGAAAATGTAATTATTAGAGTAAGATCTCCTTTATGTTCAAAATTCACCACCATCCTTAATCTTTCTAAATCAAGTCGGATAATTAAAAAAAAAAAAAAGAAACCAAAACAACAAAACCCAAAAAGCCAACAACTCCCCCCCACATACTTTAAAAAAAAACACAGCAATACAACATGGCTTTAGAGGACCATGTATTCTTCCTGTACCAGAATGAAATATGTACAGACCATCTTCACAACCCCTAGCACGTGTCACAACTTGCCTATCACATTATCACAGCTACTGCAGTGAAAAAGGATTTTCTGGTACCCAAATCACATCTACTTTGTTGCAAATAAAACTGATTTTTTTCTTACACTCCCACAAGAATTAAACAGCATCCCTTTGGTAACTTAAAACAAAAATAATTTAAAAGGTGGGGAAAAGATGTAAAACTATGGAAGTTCATACTTCTTTTTTTCCTTAGCATTCACCACTCTTCTCTCTCTCCTATTGAGAATTCTCCTGATGACATGAGCAAAACTGGATAACAGAGTCCAGCAAAAACCTCACCAAGCCCATGTAAAGTACTGACTACAGATGTCCTTGCTATGTACTCTTCTGCCTACGTTAAAATGATTCCCTTCTCTGTTGTGTTTTTGCATAACACCAAATTTCTGTTGGCTGAATTAGTGTGACAACCTCAGATCATCTTCTGACATACTGCTACATAGGTAGATTTTCTTATACTGTACTTTTCACTTCTTCCCAAGGGTTAAATGTCATACTTTGGAACTGAAGTGTCCTGAGATTGATGTATAATTTCAAAATGAAGGCTATTTTGCCAGACAGCAGTTCAGCTCTGTCAACAATCACTACCTTCAAAAGTCAGATGAATTAAAGTCAAACCAGGATTAAGTTTAGCTAAGCTCTTTTTGAAATACACCAACCAAAAAAATGAACAAGTACAAACAGCTGGTTACCAGATACTAATTACCTGGTTTCACCTGTGAAATCTAAACAGTTAACATTTTTTTCCTTTTCTGAAATCACCACATTTAAGAGTTGAAAACAAACAGAGATCTATGTAATTTTTTTAAATCTTGAGTGGAATGCTCTGTCTTCTTTTATTAGTTTTATGCTTCTGAAGTACAAAATTGAATGAAATCTACTATCCGCTAACAGAATCACAATTTCACCTCAATTATGTTTCCAAACATGTTACTCCTCACTGAGCAGAAAACTCATTTACAGCAGCTACAAGCTCATTTACAAGTTCAGGGAAACTTCTATTTTTCTATTCGTTTAACCCAGGCAACATCTCATTAAAGTTATATAGTACAAATGTACATAAAGGCCACCTACATTATTGTCTGAAAATCATCATCCACGAGGATCATATCTGCTGCCTCCTTACAAACATCTGTTCCAGTTTGTCCCATGGCTACACCAATATCTGCAGCCTTCAGAGCAACAGCATCATTCACTCCATCTCCTGTCATAGCTACCACAGCACCATTATTCTGTAGGGACTAAAGAGAGGGAAAAAAACTTAAATCAGGGATTGAAATAACTCATCCTATAAAGTTATTGTAGATACAAGGTTTGGGTCACTGCTCCCCCTCCCCCATTTTTTATACTTGCACTGTAATGTCCTAAAGAAAAAAGCAGCTGCTTCTGTTCTAAATAGCTTTTATACAAGATTTTAGGTTAAACTTCAGTTTGTATATTCACAGCCTAAATTTTAAAGCTAGGGTATTTAAACTCTGTCTTTAGGCAAAAGAAAACACTCTAGAGAAAGAAGATACTGTATTTCCATATTACCATTATCACCTTCTCATAAGTCATGCATGCATCCCTATGGTCTCAGTGTTTTGACTTCTCCTTATTGTTACTTTTCTGATTGTTCCAATTGTTACACTGAGTCCCCCCTTCTTTGCTACCTTCTTTTGTTAATTCTGAATAGAGGCATTGCCACAGACATGGCTTGAAATTCATTCCCTTTTATCCCATCTGACAAGTATCAGAAATATGGCTCTTTCAAGCTCCTAGTCAATTCAACTGCAATGTGACACAAAATCAAAATCAATCCCCAGCTCCCTACATAGAAGAAAGCACAATGTTACCTACCCATTCCTTGTGGGCACTATGCATTTTTTCTATGTAATATTTTCAAGTACACTTCACTGCCAAATCAGATGCATTTCTGATTTCATCTTGACACACTGTAGCACACTACAGTTTAAGTAAAGGCAGCACAGGCAACACCCACAACAACAGTTCAGCATTTGAACCTCTCTGTAACATACCTTTATAATTTTCAATTTATGTCGGGGACTGGCTCTGTAGAATACTGCAACCTATTAAAAAAGTAATGAAGTAGTGGTGAAAATTTCAGATACATAATGAATTGCATTGGGTTCTCTTAAGGTAGAGGGTAAAAAATACAACCAAGGTCAACTGTGTTCTTCTTAACTCTTATGCTGAAGCACCAGTGAGCTGTGTTTTTAATTGAATGAAATCATTAATTTTAGAGGAGATTCAAAGTGTGTTCTGGTAACAAAGTTAGTGCTACTTATTTCAAGACAGAATGTGCAAATTAAAAGCCTTCTAAAATAACAAAGCAACTGAGGTATAATGGCTTGCTGCTGGCCTTCCTGACTAAATTCATGCAGGCAATTGTGGCACTGACTCTACAATCCCCATCCTTTCTCCTTGTCAGCACAAGCAACAAGCTACTCAGGAAATTTCAATTTTACTAGTTTCCAGCAGATTATTAAAAATTGATGTTTTAAAGATAATCAAAAATTCTGACTTGGAAGGACCAATTTTCAGATTTTTCTTGTCTCTGGACTTCTCTGTAAACTGAAATTTGAACACGTGGAATTTAGTTTTCCATAAACTCCATACAGTTAGCATTTTTCCTTTTCAAGAAGTCTGACAAAAAGCTGGATTTCTCATCAATCAGTTTAGACTGTATACAGCTATCAATCTTATTGGTTGATTTTAATTCCTAGTAAGATTTTAAGCAAACACCTAGAAAAGCAATTGGGTCAAAGGTCAAACACGTGTAAGTAAATTTTTATCTATTTCAGTTATTTAATGTGGACAGCCCTTAAGAACATATAAACCACATAAACTAAAAATTACTATTTGCCACATAATTCTTGCTTTTTCCCAGTTTCTGTGAGTTACTAAGAAAAGACAGAAAGCTGACATGCACATCTCTTGCTTGCAAATATTGGCTTTTGGCTTGCTTACACCAGGCTCAAGCATGCTGCAGTCTAATTTTGCAGTTCTTTGCAAACAGAGCAGCATTTTGCTGCAAGAATTTTGCAACATGGCTAAACTTGAACCTCTATTGCATTTGATTATGTCTTCACATTCATAACCTGGACATTGGTTAATCCATTTAGTTATTTAATAACTAAAAAAGTATTAAGCAGTAACTTATTAAATAGACCCCTTCAAAATTCTCAACTTGTGACCTCAGATTGATCAAAATAATTAGAAACATGGACAAGTCTTACAAATTACAAAAGAATGCACTGTCTGAACATGCAGACTCTAAGATTATATAAATGAACTGAGTTGCTCAGAAGTAAAATGGCCTAATAATACAAAAAGTTCAGTAAGAGGTGGCAAAATGAAAGTTAAAGATTAAAAAACCCCCGAATCATTAAAAGAGACAGAAGCAATTTATTTTTTGATATCTAAAAAGATAACTGCGTAAGTTGAACAAAATAGATTTTTATATTGGTCATGTCAGAAAAAAGATACTTATTAGAACAATATTATTTGTCACTCAGAAATTATATTTTCGTTTGCCACAGAAAACAAGCATTTCTCAATATGTAAATGTATCCTTTGCCACATTTCAGTAAGTAGTGCATCAAAACAAACCTTTGGTGTTATTTGAGAAAGCTGCTGAATATCCAAATCATCTATCTCTTCTCCAGAGATTGCCTGTGAATTTTTGGAATACAATCCTAGTCGACTAGCTGTAAAAAAATCATAAAAAAACCTTATGATGATAATTTACCCTTTTAAGATATTAAGTACTCTATTTTTAATCCTAATATTTTCTGCAGCATTTCAGATTTGAAATACCTGGAGCAGAACATCTTACTACATTACTGATTCAGTATGTTGGAGTAAATTACATGAACTCCTGAGTAATAACAACACGCTACAAAGTCTATCCTAAATCAGATATTTATTTGCTTAGTCTTTTTAGGTCTAAAGGTCTGTAATTGATTCTGTCAGGTGTCATATAAACAAATAGAGGAGCTCAGTTATCTCAAAGAATTTACAGTTCAAAAATAACATGACAGAAGATGAAAAATAACATGAGGGAGACAAGGAAAAGAAAAAAACCTTTGATAAAATACTCCGAGTTTGGGGGTATACTCTTCATGTGCACATTGAGCTGCTAATCATCCTGTTTGTAAAAAATGCTCATTCTGGCTGAAGTGCTTGTTCTTTAATGCACTGTATTGTAAAAAGAAGTTAAGTAGTTTGTTTAAATATTTATTACTAATACTTAAGGTTCAAACTTAGTTATATGGACAAAACTACTAGACAGCACTGAAGTGATATCATTATTCCTTGTCACTGGCTCTTTTAGTTCATCCCTGCTGTCAGAGACAGGCACCCAAAGCTGAGGGTAGGCAGGATGCTGGTGGTGATGTAACAGTAAGAATCAGAAATCAAGCATATGTATTAAGTAAACAACATGAAAAAAATACAGTTTCAAACAGCCAAAGCCATGTTAACCAAACTAGAAAAGCTGCTATTCAAGCTGAAACCAAAGTATCACTTCAGGCTAGGGTTGTGGGTTTTTTGGGTCTTTTTCCCTGCTAATTCCACCATGCCATACATTCACCCAAAATACAGAACTCAGAAATGTTAAAGACTTAATACACACACTTCCTAACAATTAGCTTAACAGAAAACAAGAAAATATGAAAGGAAGGGAACTGCTCATACCAATGGCAACTGCAGTTTCCTGTGAATCTCCAGTAACCATTTTTATTGCAACTCCTGAGGTGATGAGTGTAGTAACAGCTTCTTTTACACCAGTCCGCGGGGGATCGATTATTCCCACAAGCCCCAAAAAAGTCAGCTGTCCTAACTCAGGACCAGAAGCTAAGGCCAGAACTTTAAGAAGAAAAAGAAATAAAAATGTTAAGACTTGAAATTAATGTTTACATCAGCATTTAAAACAACTGTTTCTAACTAACAAGCCAGCATAAAGCAAAGGGCTGGAATTGATATTTTCCCTTTTTTCAATCTTGGTAGTAGCAATGCTGAGCATTCACAACAGCCTACTTATGTACACTCTTGTCTTCTAAAGAACTCCTTACCAAACAGCCAGGTTTTAAAGATAACTTTCCTATTTATTCTCATCTGAAAGTGTTTATATTTTGACTGTGTGGAAAGAGAACCACATCTAACTTTGTGATTTCTCTGTGCATTTCTTTTATGCATTAGGATGAAAGGGAGGATCATTTACATATTTATTTTCTGCTATAGTTTTTTGGTTTTTTTACCTTTTGAGAGGCAGATTTCATTGAGTACATGCTGAATATTTTCTGAAATGTCTTTTCAAGTAGGATTCTTAATTCAAATATATTTAAATGTCATTAGAATTGTAAGGAAAAAGCAAGTTTGCTCTTTTCAAAAACATTACCCTTGATTTTTTTGACAGACAGAACAAACGACTGTTCAAATAGAACAACAACAAAAAAATTACCACTCCTAGCATATCCTCTCAGCTTCTAATAATTTGTATCTTGGGAATTTCCTGAGCCACTGAGTACAGCAAAGGTACTCTGTGGCTCCCTTTAAAAATAAAATTAAAAATTTAAAGAGCTGTGCACGGACTTAACAGCCTAGAGATCTCTTCACAGAGGCCAAAGAAAGCCAGTCATGTATAATCCTGGCCCATAATCAACTCCTGTCAATCATCCTGTGAAAAATATTTTGTTTTATCTAAAATTCTATACAGCTTGTTAACACAGAAGATAATTCTAATGGCATCTCCTGACCTGCAATCAGTTGTGCTAGCCTAACTCATGAAGGTGAGAGAGGCCAAAGTAATGGACAAATAAACACATTCACATTAAAAAAAAAAAAAAAAACCACAGGCATCCACAATAAGGTATGGAAGCCATTAAGTAGCAATGTACTGTTCAGTTATGGTCATAGGCAAGAGATGAGAGAAAGCAACAGTGCCCTCTCATCCTCTGCAGTTTAATCATGGTATTATACAGGCCTAAAAACTAAACACAGTGGCACTCACTGAACAAAAAAACCCAACCAACTAAACAGAAAAGAAGATCCCAGTGTTTTGGGTTGCTCTTGTTTGTTGTTGTTGGTTTAGGTTTTTTTTTAACAACAAGCAGTGCCATTTAAGTGAAATTGATATTTTGACAGACTTTTGAAACAGCCTTACCTCTAAGCCCTGCAGAACCCATAGACACCTTCTCTTGCTGGTATTGCTCTCTCTGCTGCTGCACCAGGGGTAGGCTCTGTCCCTTACAGTTATAGGATGTGCAGTATCTAATGACTTGTTCATAAGCACCTTTCATAAAGCAAATCTCAGGCTTGTCCTAAAAGAAAAAAGAGCTGCTGTGTGCACATGTGTGCATCCATAACCACACATACACAAGCACATACACATGGATGCATAAGAATGACGTGTACTTTTGTTAACAACCTTAAGAACATAATGCAAATCAAACTTACACTTCTAAACATAAAAATCTGTTCTTTTGAGTGTCTCTAGACAGTGTAAATTCAAGAGTGGTAAAGTCAAAAGAGCCAAGCTAGTAATCAGTACCTCATTTCAGAACACAGGCACTGCAAGTCACAGTTTACAGACCAAGAGGCCATGCAAAGGACAGAAATTCAACCTGCACAGGACATTAGACCTGAAAGACCTTAAGCTCCTCATCAGACCAGCTGCACAGGTCATTAAACATCCCCTCATTCTTGTACAAGGCCTAGTAACTCTAATATTTTCCAGATATGCATTTAGCCTTGATATGACAGTATCATGGGACTGAGAGTCCACCAGCTACCTCAAACACTTAACTCCAATGCTAAATCAACTCATTCCTTCTCCTCCCTCCCTTTCCATTAAGAACTGCTGCCTCAGCTAAATTTCCAATCACTGATCACTCATCTTTCTCTCCAGCTGAACTAAAAAGCTCTTTTTTAATATGCCTATTTTCTTCCTGTGAAGTTATTCATATGCACAGCAGTCAAGTTACCTCAATCTTTAATGATAGGCTTAAGAGAGTTCCATGTTTCTAAATCCACTGCATATTCTTAGTCTTCAAATAATTTATGTTCTTTTTCAATCTACTATCAATTTTCCAACATTCTTTTAAAACTGCTGATTCCAAAACACAGACACAGTAAGTCTTTACATAAATTAAAATCTTATAGCAATTTGTGCTCTTTACAAAGACATGGATAATCAACAATATAACCCCTACAGCTAAAAAGAGTCAAGTGCCTTCTTTCCAAAGCAGATTTTACAGTGATATTGGAACACTGTCAGCAAGCCTGATTTTGATCTGAAGTACTGCAAGATTTTTTTCATAAATCTAATATAAGGTCTGTTGTTGCACATACTGTCTAGAAGGCTCCGGTTATCAGACTGACAGTGATTATGTCAATACTTGTAACAAAAACATTTATATGGATCTAAATGAAACATGAATGCACATATGTATGTGAAAGCACCAGAAGGCAGAAAAAGAGATTAAAAGAGTAGGTTTTATTGATAATCCATGCCAGTGTTGACATCAATAAAATTTGTCAAAGCTGGGGATGTGATGTCTGCATCAAACCAGAAACCCTTTGTTTCAAAACAAATGAAATTTTACTATTGAACATCAATGCATATTCTTGCTCTTAATTCATTATGTAACTATGCAGCACTGGAACAGCAGAAGATTGGCAGAATTGCTTTGGATATTTGAGAACAAAGAAGGAAGGAGAAATAGTTAAGTATACATTCAAGGTCACTGTTTTCAAAACACTTAAAATCATCTTCCAGGATGTCTTTTATGGAAATTATTTCTTGTGATTCCTTTTCTCTACTTCAGAGCTTGAAACTAAAGCTGTGTCTATTATCAAGCCATATTTCTAGGACTGTGCACTACTGCCAGCCTTCCAAAACTTCTGAAGCGAAAAATGAAGGTATTAAACAAGGTAGATATCCATTCTACAGAGCCAGTGCTCATGGAAACAGTGATTGAAGTTTACCTGCTGTGTTCTGTGAATGCATTTAACAGCCATCCATTTTTGCTCTGAGCTGAAGGGATATTCAGCCTTCCTTATGTAGTCTTCCTGGACTCCATCTAAACCCATCTGTATAAAACAGAAGCATCACCACAATGTCAGGACCTTTTCTTTTCAAACAGGTATGAAATTTGATGACTTGTTGAAACACCTTAGTTAGCAAACATCACTTAATTAAAGAACAATTTCATCTCCAAAGTTGCCTTTTGAGCACACTGTTCCAACTTACATAGACTTCTTGGCAAACTAGCACTGAAAACACTTGGAAACTTCTTTCAGGCTTCAGCATGAGCCTTGCTACATTTCTCAGTAGCTGTAATGGGTGTGTCACAGCATTACACAAAAAACCAACAACAACCCCGCTCCCTTCCCAACAGAAAAGAACCCAAACACTTCAGGACAGTGTCTACAATTCAAAAGCCCTGCACTTGAGAGGCATTATAAATTCTGCAGTCACCAATACATCAGTCACCACCTTCCCTCTGCTACTGATGTGAAACTGGGAAAGAGACAGTACAATCAATATTCAACAGGTAAATCAGTTTGTGGCAGGTGAAAAGACAGTACTAAGTGCAAAAAGATGAAAATAGAGATTTTACTTCACTTGTAAATTTTTTTTTCTGATCCTTCAGAATGCCCAAGATTTACAAGAAAGAAACATAGGAGATGAGCAGTTGCAATACAAATCTAGGAGATCCAAAAGAGAAGAAAATGAGAAAAACAAAGCCACAAATTATTTCTACACATTTCCCACCTGCCATGAATCCAAAAAGCACCATCAAGTACACACCTTCATAGCCAGTGCAATTAAAGCCCCTTCTGTTGGCTTCCCCATCAATGTGTTGTTTCTAATCAAGGCATCATTGCACACACAGCCAGCCTAAATGATGAGGAAGGAAAGGGGAGAAAACAGAACACAAAGTAAATGCCGTGCAAAGCTCTCGTGCTACATCATCAGTTAAAACTCACCTTTCTTTACCAAGACCTTACCTCCACAATTTTGCTAATGGATGGGTTGTTATAACCATGAATAACTTCACCATCGAGCATCACTTCTCCAAACCTGTTATAACCTACTCCAGTAACCTGCAAGACAAGCAGCCAGAGGCAGCATGCAATGTAGTGTTCACCAGGTTAACTGCTCTCAGCTTTTTATAATAAACTACAGAAGAAATGCAAAAGGCCATTCATAATGCTGCTTTTACTCAGTGTGCATGAATTCTTCTTACTCAGCTACTAATGCAGCAGCAGTCTGAATTCAATAAAATATATTAGAGACAAATTTCTTTTTAACAGTATCAATTTTATTCCTCAGCATAAATAAATGTAGCGTATGTTGTTTCCTTATAGTATTAGGCCTGCTTTCTTTTTTCTTCTTTCTTCTGCTTTCTAACTTTTTCTCCTACTTTTCTCTACCCTGATTAATAATGCATACCCCCTGCAGGGGAATGGAATTACAGAGCAGAGTCCTACTTCCACAGAGTTATTAAAAAAAAAAAGAAACAGTTGAACAGCCTCTCAGTTATACTTCAGAAGGTGTTAAACCCAGTAAAATTGTATTTTTAGTGCATAAAAAGCAGGCATCCTACTAGGATCCTAAAAAAGCCCTCATATCTACAGCATTAACAGCTAATATATTTCACAGCCATTTTAAGTTCTCTTTCCATTAGGAAAAAGGAGCTGATTTGACCCAGATGCAGCTGTGCTAGTAGCAGTATTCATAAAGACTTCTAGCAACAAAAATACAAGTATCAGGATATATAAGAAAGTACAGGCAAATAATAGGAAACAGTGTGAAAAAAATGTCAGTATTTTTGCTTGCAGAATAAAATTACAAGATTGTCTATTAACTCTATTGTGGAAACAAAACCCAGGTCAAGGAGTTTGAGAATTTCAGAACTTGATTAAAACATTCCTATGAACCCACATTCAGTTCCACACCTCGCTGCTTTTGCTTCTCTTTTGTAGATTTACATCATTGGTCTTTCCAGCAACTCCCTATCTCAACAATCACTGTTTCACGTCCATCCTGCAAGTCCATCCATTATAAAAAAGCAAGTGTGAAAATGCACATTCAGTATGAATAGTTCACACAATAAACTGTCTTTTAGGCAAAAAGTTGGATATCTCCACTTTAAATGCGTGGAACATATAAATTTTAGGGGGTTTTCTTCATACCTGAAACAGCAAAATAGCCTCAACTTCCTGTAGAAGAAAAACACAATCTCTCAGCTTGTCTGTGTATCTTAGCATCTGTCTCTTATTCTGTGTAGTCAACAAAAGTTGTAAGAACTTAACATCTATAAAAAAATGCTTCTGTAACCAGAGAAGGCTTGGATAGCACAGCTCAAAGACTGCATACTAAATGAACTGAGGGACAGGAGTTTAGTGCAATAAATTTATGCTTTCTTAACTGATGCTTTACCTGTAGTATAGTCCAGCATGTTTCAGCTGATACACACAACAAAATAAAAAGGCAAATTCAAGTCTAGGTGTCACACCACATACCTCAGCATGCTGCCCATCAGAAGTAAAAATATGGGTAACAGTCATTTCATTCTTTGTCAGAGTTCCAGTTTTATCTGAACAAATGACATTGCAACAACCTGAAATAACAAATTAACATTCATAAGACAATTCTTGTTTAGAACAATCAGAGTAACTAACAAAGAGAAAAGTATGCAAGCTGAGCAAATTTCTAGAAATATTGCAGCTGCCTGTGAATAAAAACAAGTGAGAAACAGCAAATTTTCAACTTATAATGAATAATTGTACAAGGCTCTTTGGGAGTTTGTCCAATAAATAAAAAAACCCCTCCAAACTAATTTAAATCCCAAATTCACAATTTATACAAAATGTGTCTCACTACCTCTCCTTTATTTTATTCTGCTGTAACTCAAGCTACATTACCGAAATCTCAATTGTGATTCCTGGTGAGGAGAAATATTAGGAACCTGCTTTACAGAAGTCATTCTTCTTTACTAAAAAGTACAACACATGCTTAACACCAGCCATTATATTTGTGTCACTACTAGTAAGTCACAAGTGACTTTCTAATAAACCTGCAAATTTTAATAAGCTTGAAGAGATTACAAAAATGTGAGATTTGCATATGCCTTTTTAACTCTGGAATGGAGATTCTGAGAGACTGTTGCAGTATCTTGACATTTCTAGACATGACAGCAGGAGCTGTACAAGTATCAAAAAACTTTGCAACGCTAATGAAACTGCTAGAGGCATTGGAAGAAAAATTCTCAATCTTCAAATTGCAAAAAGGAATTCAGTAGCAGCAGATTTATTTAACTTAGTATTTCTATTTCTTTTCCATATTCTGCTCTTTAGATGTTTTGACTCAACCTGCACACAGAACTTCTTTGAGTTTTAAAGTTTTTAAATGATTTTACATTCCAATATAAGCAGCATAACATCCTGAAGGTGCATTACGATTACAAAGCTTTTTCTAATATTCAAATATGGATTTGCTTTCAACTGTCAATATCATTCCTAAATTTACACCAAGAAAGTTTTAATTAAAAAAAAATTTACAAGTCTTAACAAGAACATCTTATAGCAAACAATCAGTTTACTGTATTGCTAGCATGACATGCTATTAACTGGCAGAGTTTTTATTTATTCCAAAGGAGTAGTTAGAAGGCCTACAGAGACATCTCCCTGCATTGCTCCAGGGTAACACACATTCAATTCAGGAATATTTTAAAGATGCCAGCATGCTGCTAGCAAAATAAGAATACCTGCTTTGTTTTCCTCATTAGTCATCAGTATTTCCTAACATTTACACCAAAAACACTATCTCTAAGTCAGTCTAGTCATACCTAAAGTTTCAACAATAGGCAGCTTTTTTACAATAGCCCGTTTCTTCACCATTCTCATCACACCGAGGGCCAGTGTCACCGTTACCACAATTGGGAGTCCTTCAGGGATTGCAGCTACAGCCAAACTGTAATGAAAGTAAATACACAGATCTGTTTTCAAATGTCACACAGGAACACACAGTAGTGATGAATTTACAATTCAGACCATTGTTTCTGTAGCTGACTGGTCACTGAGATTAAAACAGAAAAGGAGTCACCATGTGATTCCAGTTGTATAGCATTCATTATAAGAAACCCGCTGAAGACAGCAACAAATGAAATAAATTAATCATTTCTGCTCATTATTTATGCAAAAGTATGAAGAAATGTAGGGGAGAGGGAGAAATCAATTGGACATCTGTTTTGCCTACACAAAACACTAATTAAGGCTGTGCAAAGCAGCCCAGATTGTGAAGAATAAGTGTAGTCAGCACTAAACAGAACTGGGAAATGCCACCACTGATCCACAACTGCTACTGCCAGATCATGATGTGGCAGCAAATCAAGTGAGGGAATGGCCTTGAAGGTCATTTAAAAAACAAACAAATAAAAAACTTGATGACAGCGTAAATGCTCAAAGATGCAGTTCCTGAGTTTCTTTTCTCCCCTCCACAAATGCATAATTCTTCAGAATCTGATCCTGTCACTTAAAGAAACCCTACAGCACAGCACTTATGCCCATGTAATCAGCAACCCAATAACTTTTCTAGGAGTATAGAGTTAGACCATCTAAATTCAGTGCTGTTCTCAGCAAACACACTGGGATTAAGTTTGCATAATATAGCAGAGGTTGAGTTATTGAACTACATGACAAAGCTTGCAATAACTTTGTCATGTGCCTTGTAAAATTACAGCTACTTTATTTACTCAGCAACAAAAACTCAAATTGTAGAACTCTACTGCCTGTTTGCAGATGTTCCACAAGACAGTCAGAAATCACCATATGAATGTAAAGTTTAAGAGACTAAGAGGAACACACTGCATTATTAAAAATATGTAAGAACTTGCTTTGCTATTTTCATTTTAAATTACATGAAGTTAAGAGCGGTGTAGGCAAGCATATTTATGAAATAGATCACTAGCTTTCAAACACTTGCTGTAACAAATTATCTGCATTATTTCACAACATAAATCTTACCTCACACCAATTGTGAACATATCAAGGATATGCTTTCCTTGCAACCAGCCAACTAGCATAATAACTCCTATAAAGAAAACAGTCAAGGGGATTAATGTAAAACCAGCAAGTACTGTAGCCTCATGGGGACAAGAAAAAAATTCATATAACCAGAACAAAGCTTACTACTGCACTACCTACAAAACATTATTTATTTCATTGTCATGATTCCATTAGTATAGCAAAGATGAAGAGAACTTTAGCCAGTCAAGTTGCCCAATCATATCCTTAAGTGAGGTACTCACGCACACCTTGAATCAGAATCCAAGACACACTGCAATTTAAAAGGAAGCATTTGGAGGACAAAATGTCATTAAAGTACATTTGCAGGAAGAAGCAAGTGAACACCCTTATGATTAGAGTTATGTCACATTATGCAATTTGCAGATGACTAGTGACATGAACTCAAAGTGACCAACGAAATCAGGAGCCAAAAGATTTAGAGATTTAGTCTTCCATTTCTCAGGCCTCCACACTAGTTTCCTTTAGATAATATTTTGCAATTATTCTACATAAATTATCTTACCTATTATACCAAAGGAATACAAGGAAAGCTGTTTTCCCAAGAGATCCATGCTCTTCTGCAGAGGTGTCTTTGGAGCCTTGATGAATGGCAAACAAGCAGCAGTTAACAAATGAACCACATTTTACTTCACAGATGCAAAATTCAAGTCAGTCAGTGGATAAGATGCAGTTATACCCTATGTTTCCATACATTTACTTTAGGAAAACAGACTGTTCTTTCACAGAATTCAATGAGATTCAAAAATACTTCAATGAAATCAAATATTTATTAGAAAATATTCTTCTAGGGCTTTGTGATATCTCCAAAAAACCTAATATAAAAGGTCTTATAAAAAATTTCATTAAAAAAACAACACATCATGCCAACTACAAGCTACTGCACTTCCTCCAAGACCAAAAAAGCTCTTGGTAGCAAGAATAAATCTGATTTTCAAAATACAGGCATTAGAGCCCTGGAAAGCCAGTTACATTTCAGAAGGAATGTTTTTAATCATCTACACAAAATTCAATGTAGCAAAACAGAAAGCTATGTAAATATTTAGACAGGTGCAGAGTATTATATTCACAGTTAGTATCTTCAGGTCAGCAATGGAAATTATGTTGCACCACATGCAATTACTATTTTCATGTCCAAGAGCTAAAAGATTTGCTTCACTAGAGGAAAGGGAAATGCTGACAGCAATGTATGTTTAACTAAGTTCCTACAGAATAAATTCAAAGTTTTAATGAATGAAACACACACTTTCAAACTGTCTTTACTTCTAAATATCTTCTCTTACCTCTTCTGCTTGCATCATCTTGAAAACCTCCCCAAATTCAGAGTTTTCTCCTGTTCCAATAACTATCCCCTAAAAAAACCAAAAAAACAACATAAAGATAAAACCAAATCAAATCTGAAGTTTTAATGTTAGTCGTTTTTATTGACAGATTTGACTCCAATCATGGAAAAAATGCCATTTAGCCCAATAAACATTTTAACTTGGTTTATAAAATTAGTTCTTGCCACAAGCAGGGATTTTTTTCCTAAAAAGCCTTTTGCCTCAGTGAAACAAATTGCTTTTCTGTGCACTGCTGAAGTACTTATTAACTACCAGCAGCAAACCTCAAACTGGTAACACCTAACACTAGCCAGAATCATATTTTCTGTTACACATTTTCAAACACGTGAGTCCAGCTCTAGAAGTAAAGCACCACAACCTAGACAGAGGAGTTTCACATCATCTGCTCCCTATGAATTTGAGCTCTTATGGCCATAGTTTTCTTATTAAACTAGTGTATCAAAAAGCAGCAGTGAGAAAAACTGTGCAAAGTATCACACTAATCACCAGGAGGTAAACTTAAAAATTAAGAACTGCCTTCAAATAGTTAAAACATGGAACATATTCTTCTCTCTCAATAATGATTTTACCTTTGCTTTTCCACATCTGACCAATGTCCCCATGAAAGCAATATTGCTCCTAGAAGTAAGGTCTCCATTGGTTGCTGCTGGCTGAGGAGCTGTAGATTTAGAGCAAGGAGCTGTCTCACCTGTGAGACTGGATTCATCAATAGAAAGGTCCACAGCCTTTGAAAACAAAACAGGTTAAAAAAAAAATGACAATATTTTGTAAGTTTTTGGAAGTGAAATGGTAAGTTTCACAATTTTGACCATTAAAATATAACCAATTTATTAATATGATAAGGACATGTCAATATTTTAAGGATCAACTGAGCAACAAGCACTCCTACAAAGCTCTCACCTGAGTTAAAGATGGAAGATGAAGATGCCACTTTGCTACTGTTCAAACTTAGCCACAAGTTCTGAAATACTTATCACCACTACCAAAAGGAATTGTGTTTCAAGCCTTCACTGTTATAGGTACGTTAGTTTTTGATTCAATATGCTGGCTTAAAAGAGGATGATCTGAAAACTTGATGGACCACTCATTAACATACAGAAAACCTAGGCCAGAAAAGATCTGCAAATTCATTTTAAAAATCAAGATTGTCTCCAAAAAGTCAGACCAGTGAAGAAAAGTTTTCATTTGTACAAATGCCTTCCCAAAGCAAATAGTGCCTAGTTATCATTTCTACAGATTTCTAGGACAGCATCAATGAGAACATGCAGAACAAATCTAGTTCTTTCTCTGAAAATGTGATCTCTATATAATTTCTTTTTAAACCCAGTAGACACCAGAAGAAAATAAGATTACATGCTCTTATTTTCGAATGATCGGCAAGAATAGTTTACAATAAAAATTCTCCTGTAGTGAAGGGCTGCAGACAGCTGAGAAACTTCTAATTCCATTTCTGCTTTGCAAGAGGCCTGAGCATGCTGCTGTCATAGCATGGTATCAGATACGAGCAGGAAAGTAGGTGCTGCTGCAACAGCAGTTTCATAACAATGCAGGGACTGCACAATTGCCAAGGGAAGCAGAGTGTTTGCAGTCATAAAAAATAAACCCACTCAAGTACCAACTACACCACAGAGGCAAACAACACAATCCAAACAAATTTGTCAACTAGTTAATTTAGAATTTGTCATGAAATGAACACTGATTAATTAACTATCAGCTGTGGATAGCCTGGGCATACAGATTTTTATATCCAGACACTATTTAACAGGATAGATGGCCCAGATATTGAGCAAACTGAGGATGCCCAATCTGACAGAAAAATAACATTATTCAACTAAGGCCACCAAAATATGACAGATATATATATATATATATACACACATATTCCACTTCATTTTTAGAGAACATTCAAGTACTGCTATAGTGCAATTGCTTCAACTCAAGCACTTCCAGCAATGCTAATACCACAAATTAAGTATTCAGTAAACTAGAAGATACAACACACACTGATGAAAAAGTGTCAGAGAGAAAAGATTTCACCAGCAGTTTCACAAGTTTTTCTGATATTCCACGATTGGAGAACAGTGGAACTATACCTCAAAATGTAATGCAAATAAAGAGTGAAAACCACCTTCAACCAGATGAAAAATATCTTAGCATTCAGACAGAAAACAATGTTTTTACTACATATTTAACATTGACAGGGAAAAGACAGCATTTTCTAGAATACATTATATATAAAATTTAAAAATGCTTTCTCCTCTCCTACAGTAAGAAACAACATACATTGGTTAAGGATGTATGTGACATTTGGAAAGTAATTGTATCAAATTTTCTATCAAGATAGTTGTGAACTCCAAACAAGAACACTTACTGCACTTCAGTACACAGTGGCTATCTTCCCTTCCCCTCTGTCTCACAGAAAGTAAAGTTACTAAACATTAAATCCAAGTTAGGAATATACCTCAAATAACCGTAGATCAGCTGGGACTCTGTCTCCCACTGACAGGCAGACTGTATCCCCTGGCACTAAATCTCTTGCAAGCGTGTGTTCCACCCGACCTTCTCGCACACTGTAGGCACAAAGAGCAGGGAGAGTGACTTCTCTGGCATCCTGGCTGAGAAAAGTATTCACACATTGCACCTTGCAATGCTACACATTTCAGCACAATATTTCTAACTTGCTGCTTGTTTCTGAGAGCTTACACACCAGTAACACCACTGGAAGGGTTCAAAGACACAACCACACAGTGTAGTGTTTTAGGTTCATAAAACAATCTTTAAAATAAACCAAAGCAAAGTGAGTTCTATGTCAGCATAAAAACTCGACACAAAGGAACTAAGCTAAGTAAAGTCTTTCCCATTTACTCATTTCAGATTAAACTTCCTATGATTTACTTTAGGACTTGAAGGACAAAACTACATACCAATGGCATTCTGGAGGCACTAGTTTACTAAGCTCTTCAAGAGATTTTTCTGATCTGTACTCCTGCAGAGACATTTTTTTTAAAATAAATAAGATCATAGTTTTAAACAGGGAAAACTTGCACAACATAAAATACAGCTACTGAAATTTATTTCATTAATAAAGTTGTATTAAGTAATATTCCAAACAGATAAGACATGACTTTCAAAAGTTCTATGTCAGATAGGTCAAAAAGCAAATATGGTCCAAACACTGAAAATTTTTACAGATTTGCCTATATGCATTTCTTCTGAAAAAATAGTAGAGGTCCTTTATATTTTCTTTCAATATCTTCAGGTCTTTGTAATACTTACTAGAATGCTTCTAAACTCAGGGATCTGACACATTATTGAATGCTACATTTTAACAAATGAGTACCAAAAATACTGTGTTCATGTTCTTAGCCCGCTCCCCCCCCCCCCCCCCCGTCCCCCCCCAGCCAAGGTAACACAGCTCATCCTTAACTGGACAAACAGGTTACAAAATTAAGATAATTAAAGATATAAAGTACAAACAGACAAAGCAATTCTGGTTTGGGCACACCCTGACTAAAGCTGTGCATTTACAAAAAGAAAACTTTTTATGACTTGAGAAACAAAGACAATCTTTGTTTCCATTTCTGCACAAAACTTAAGCAAGAGCTACATTTTCAAAATCTTTTCTATGAAGTTAGATGTTTATGTACTTCTACACTGTTTATCACAAGGACTTATAAGTACTCTTATTGCTGAGTATAATACTGATATAGGTGCATAAATGTCAACATGGTTAAAGCAGGAAAAATCATGCACTTCAGGAAAGGCAAAGACTTGGATGAAAGCACATTACTCAGCCATTCACAGCACAATGCACCAAGACAACTGCTTCAGTCTTTTTAATAAAGGAATTCACATAAAAGCAATGATCTTATTTGGACAACAGCTGTCTTACCTGAACGAAGGCAACTGTAACAACAATGACTATTGCCTGCAAGAGAACAGAAGTGGGTGAGATAAAAGCATTCCAAATGACCATGAAAGTAAGCAATCATATTTGATTTTGCTCAGTCATAGTTGTTACTACATATTAACAAGATGATTTGGAAACAAACTCATTTTCTCATGCTCAAAATCACTCTGTATCTCTCAGGTCTGTCATAAAAGCAAAGCCATTATCTATTTGCACCTGCTTCAGTGATGTCCAAGAATGCAATAATCTTATTTTTAGTAAAATCAGGTTAATATCTAGAGAGCAAACTTGAAAAACTGCCTCTGCTTCCTGTTTCTAAGCAGTGAGTAAGAGACAGCGACTGAAGGAGACCCATGACACAAACAGAAAAACTGACTGGTGTTTTCTGTGACTAGAACAAAGGTGTGTTAACTACTGTAGGGCATCACAGATGTGGTTTCACTCAAATACCAAGATAACACAAAGACTAGATAAAAGGCAGCAAGCTGAAGAACCAGTCGGGAGCCATAAAACATCCTAGCAAGAACAAGAGGAGGATGAGCCTCAGAAACTCTGCCCAAGGCACCCACAAAGTGAAACAGGACACCGGGCACAACCCAGACAGGATGTCAGAGATCCCAAACAAAAAAGCTAAAAAATGTTGCTCATAAGGAAGAATCCAAGATAAGTACCAAGGCCTCAAGAGCAGCCTTCATAGTCCCCTCTATCACATACAATTCTGGTTGCAACACTTTAACATAAACATTACAGGGCTTCTAAGCATGTGAGGTGAAAGTGAGCAAATGAAATAAATCTATTTCAGGAAACAACAAAGATCAGAGTTCACTGTAGAGCAAGTCCCATCTTCTCCTTCAGTACACTCTCATATTTAGTTTTGCTTCATTAACTGAATTTGTTACTCAAGCTGAGTTGTTACACTGATTTCTTCCAGAACTGTAACACAACAACCATTAATTAAGCCTTTCAAGTACACACAGCAACTACTAAAAATAACCAAGATATTACCATTTTGCAAGTGAACAACTCTCTTGAACTCTTAAATAAATCCACATAAAACCACCTTACTTGTGATAGTAACATTAGCCTCACCAACTGAATATGAGGAAATAACTATATATATTTCATCTTTTCCATTTCCACCACAGCTGCATGGTTTTTGGAGGCTATATTACACTCCACAGAGCACACTACCTGAAAAAGCTTTGCATTCCTAGCCTCACATCAGTCTCTCAGCTTGTGTCTGTGTGTAATGGCCTGCATTAAGAAGCCAAATGGAAAGTATTTAATGAATTTATTTTTCTTTTAATCTTCATCATTTCCCAGTCCAGATCAAGAGGTTTTACATTTATACTAGCAGGGCTAAAAGGATGGCAGAAGCAGCTCAAGGCAGCAATGCTACCAAAAGTAATATATGTCATTGATCTTTAGCAGCAAATGAGTTTTGTTGCCAAGGCTATGAACACAATGCATAGTCATAGAAAAAGTGCACTATCATCTGAAAATGAAATAAAACAAATGTACACTGGGTGATAAAGTGGGCATTATTGATAATAACAAGACTAAATGGTACATGTTAGTCAGATGTTAGACAAAACCCACAGCTATATCTTTAACTCAATCACACTTTTTCTCTGTATTTTAAGATATTTCTACCAATGTTCACAAGGCTATTAAAAGATTTCTTCCAGGCTGTACCAAAGAATGCAGAAATTACTGCTCTCTTACACTCACTGCCTTGGTTTTTTCTCATTGCCTTGCTCAGGAGGGTTAAGAAATAGAATTAAAGGCACTAACCAAGGGGAAAAAACATGAAATAAGTCAACTTTCAGCCACAATAATTAAATATATTTCATAATACAACACTTTACCTACATCCAATTTAGGAACAAAACAAACTACTCCAAACTAATGCTATACTCAAATTCAAAATTGCAAGTTTCATCTTTAAGAGGTCACACAGGTTGTCTTTCAAAGGCAATTATTCTTTATAAAAAATTAGAGAGGTTAGGAGCAAACCTCCAGTGACCCTGAATTATGTACAAAAGTAAAGTCAACACAGAAAGTACAGAGGTAAGAGAAAACAGAAAAAAAACCCCAGCCAGGACGTGCCTCTAGTCATACAGAAATCATGATTTTCAGTCACCACCTATGACCCCTAAAAGGTCAAAGGGATTACAGTTTTCTTCTCTGTGCCAATTGCAGTGACAAACAGTTGTGAGTACTATATTTGGCTCACGAGTTCAGCACCCTATTTAACTGCAACCTTCTACAAAAATTTATTATTTCAGCTTCTGTCTTTCTTCTGTGATTTCTAGAAAGTTCAGGTTTTACTTCATGCTTTAAAAGATTACATCTTTCAAGTAAATTCACAGAAGGTTTTTGTTGGCTTCAATTTGAAATTAAAGCATAATTTTAGATTAAAATTATACAGAACACACCAAAAATTACTTCTCTGAACAAATGCCTAAAAACAGCCATTTTACCAATAGAAAAGATACAATAAGCAGCCAAAAGCTATTCATGGATTTATTTTCATATGTATTGCTGCTCTCAGTCAAAGAAAAAGGAAAAAACCAAAATGCAGTCACGAACCAAATGGATTTAACGATGGCACACAAATCCAACTCAGTAACTGCAACCAAGTGATTCCACCCCACACTGGCACTCTCATGATGCTGAACACACATGTGTGTTCAGCATCATGACACATTCCCAAGTCACACATTCCCAAGTACTCCCAACCAAGACAGAATTTTAATTGCTTACCACAGTAATACTGACAGCATCATCAAACTGATGCATTACAACACTGATGACTGCAGATGCCAGGAGAAGCATAATAAGGGGATTTTTAAACTGAAATGAAACAGAATAGTAATTCAGCCACACTCTTGACAGAAAGGCCATTTTACCTACCCCTCAGAGCACACCAGATCTATTTTTGAAACATATTATTCCATTATTAAAATATTTATAACCTAGCAGCGCAAAGAAAAGCTAACTCTACAGTTCAGATGCTTACTTGGGGCATTTTCTTTTAAATATCAAAGACCTTGAATAGACTGTATTCAATATGTAAGAGGAAGAAAATGTTTCTTACATTTCTTTATCCACATTTTAAATGCAAAAAGAATTATCTCCTATAACTGTTTATACTGTATTTAAACATACAAAAAGAAGCCTGAAATACATTCAAAATGTCTTTGGGGTAAAAGACTGATACTGTTCCAGCAACTGATCACTGTTAAGGTAGCAATATATTTCTTAACTTTCAATTCATGATTTCTTCTTTTACAAAATAAAAGTTTTCCTGTTATATCATATGATTTCCACAGTTTTTAAGGTTAAAACAATAACGGATCTTTCTTCTATGACAGCTGGTTGCTAACCTGCTCATTTTTTTGAGAAACAGTATAAAAAAGAACATTCCTACAATTCAGTTGAAGAACATTCCAAAAGCAGATCTGATAAGCACATTGAAAGCAAGTATGAATCTTAATAAATCCCATCTAAAATAGTCCTGGGCAATATGCCTTGGAAGTGTTCTGTTGTATTTGAGTAATTGACCCTACACACTTGAAAATAAAGCATTAGTGCCAGCATACAGCAGGCTGGGATGTGTTCCCATCATTACCATCATCACAGCACTGAATGTCTTTTTAATCTCTCCCAAGGAGCACAGAGTCAACCACAGAGTGCAACTTCAGGCTTGCGCTGCTGCACAGCCAAGGCACAGCAAACACAGATCAAAATGTTTAACATTACAAATTCATGAGAAGAATCCTCTGTGCAAATATCTTGTATAGCTGGGAGGTGGGACGGGTAGGCAGGAGAAAGTAGTGACACTTTCACATCAGATATGTATATATGTATTTGAGATATATCACACTGCTAAGAAACAAATTCACACTTGACTCTTGCCAGCTCTGCTCAACACCAGAATCAAGGCTGGTCCCACCTCCACCCTCAGATCAAAGGCAGCGGTTTTGCTTTTTGAGATTTCCTATCAGGTTCTTCATATTTCACATTCCATTTAAATATTTACCAACGGTCAAATGCATTGTTCTCTGATGTTCGTACAACTCAGGACCAAGTTTGACTACAGGGAAGTTTATTCTGCTTTTCTAGCCCTCAGGCTAGTTATGAATGGCACTCTTTGGATAGCTATGAACATACATTTAAGAACAAATCACCATCAAAACACCATGATATTTATAGATACACACCTAAGTAAAAGCTTTTTCAATAGGTAAATTAGATATAAATTTTACAAGCTGTAGTTTCCCACTCAAATAGATTTTTCCCACTTTTATCACAGTATGTTCATGTATACAAAAGCTAAGCAAAACAAAATGAGCAGCAAAACTACTGAAAAGTATTAAAACCAAAAAGCAAAAAGGACAAAAATCTTCACCTGGGATATATATTTTTTCCACAGTGGTTCATCTTCACTAATATCAAATTCATTCCATCCATGGAATGCCCGTCTATGACAAACTTCACAGTTTTTTAAGCCAT
Organism: Zonotrichia leucophrys gambelii; assembly: GCF_028769735.1. Classification (NCBI taxonomy): domain Eukaryota; kingdom Metazoa; phylum Chordata; class Aves; order Passeriformes; family Passerellidae; genus Zonotrichia; species Zonotrichia leucophrys. Next base: position 43,969,976 of record NC_088171.1, on the reverse strand, counting down.
TCTGAAGATTAGCCTATTAAAATATACAAAGATTGAAACAGCAATTACACTGAGAAGCTGGGGTAAATTCTCACACCAAAATACAAAGCCTTCAATTATATCAATTTGGGCAACATCAAAAAGACAAGCTTGCTACTACTGTTTGTATGGCAATAAAAGCTAAGTACTATTTTAAAACTCTGTCAGTATTTAAAGAATTCAATCAAAAATTCACAGAAGAATATGGAAGCAGATGTTGCTTCACATCTGTAAGCGACTGCTGATCTTCCCTGCAAAAAACTCTACAACAAACCAAACTGTGGGCATCCTTCAGACTCTCGAGGGTTATGGCAGGAGTTCAGTGACTCAGCCAAATGACTGCAATAGCTTCAAAATCTCGAGTTGTCAGTGACCAACATTCATCATGGTGTACTCCTCAAACAGCCAAGCATACAGAAAATGAAAAAAGACCATCCATCATGAAAATTAACCCAGATTGAATGGTTCATAAATCTGTCAGTGGGTAGCTTTCTCAGTCCTGTTTCTCCACTTAAGATGGAGGCTACCAAAATAAATTAAGAACATTAAAGATTCCTTAGGGAAATAGAAGCAATACAAAAAGAAAAACTCAGGATAGAATTTTATAGCAAGATTGACTCTAGGATTTTTATTAACAAATTGCAATGTTCAAAGCAGACAAATCCAAACATTTTCAAATTCAATCTCACTCCTCCTGCAAATGTCTGAATTTTTTTTAATATTAAGAGATTAAAGCATTTCTAGTAACAATTTAAAAATCATCTTGCTTTTAGAAGCAGGTAATAGCTAACACGAAACTGCATGATAATGCATCAACATTCAATTGCAAGATCTGCCCTTAAGAAATATCAAACATATTGCTTGCTAGCATCAGTACATTCTTTTGATATGAAAAATTTACTTACTTGCAGAATACTTGCTACTTCATCAACTGGCAATTCACTTGCTTTTTTTGAAGACAGTACAGGAATCATTGTCTCATTGTCACCATCAGGGATTTTTTGAAGACGTGCAACCTAGAAACAAAACCAAAGTCTGAAGGGAAGGAGAGTGCTAATGTTTTATTTTAAACAACACATGCCAGAACAATTAAGTATTTATACCATTCAAAGGCAGTTTTTTATAAACATTGCATTTTAAAAATCTACAACTTATCTTATTTTCATGCAGTTACCACCTGCAATAATAAAACCCAGGGCATGCACGTGAGAACCGTAATTTCTGTCATATGTTCACTGATGGAAAAGATCCTAACAGCAAAATACCTTAATAATCCTTTAGCTCATTATCATCGAGATCCAGTCAGAAAGTCAGCCCAGATAAATTTCACTTCCTGCTCCTACTTTCTAGTCATTAATGAAGGTGCTCTAAGCAGGCCTATCTACATTTTCTTGTACATCAACAAAGGAGAAACACCAGTAAGAAAACCTCAAACAAGAGTACAGATGTAAGTGAAGCCATAAAATTTGACTACAGTACAAAAGTTTCAAATCAATGCTATAAAAAGTAATGTTTTCTGTAATTTTAGGAAGCTAAAATTTTGTGAACGGCAGAAAAACACAATAGCAACATTGATTGCATAGCTCAGCACTGCTTTGATATTCAATGAAACTTCAGTGTTTCTGATTTTTGTTTACATGAGAAGCTGGGTTAATACTCTTCTTTTCCTGCTGACTGTCTCACTGCGCCCACAATTAACACTTGATGCTGCACACACATCCCCCCACCATTAACTGGAAGAGACCTAACATGCAAACATGCAGACCACAGAAATGGCTTTCACATTGTACTTGCAGAGAATTTCAACTGGCAGGTTTATGCTTTAGTAAATAATTACTGCATTGTATATAACTCCTCCATGGGTGCTGAGACTTAACACACAAGTACCTAAAGATGACAACACATTAAGAGATTCCAGCAGTTTATGTCCCAGAAAAGGTATGGCAATCTTCGTTTTCAGTATTGCATGCTGTTGGCCATGTACTCTACTATTGTAGCTCATTTTCTTTGTAGCTACCAAACACCAGTTTTGGGCAGAAAACTCTTAAGCCCAAGTGCTGCTCCAAAACAAGCCCACAAACATATGACTTTGACCAAAGTGATTCCACATGCTCAACAAAAATGCTGAGCAACCACGCCTTCCCAGTAAGGGCAGGCAGAAATGAACTGACAGCCATTACAAATTTTAGTGCTGAGAAAAATCTTTTTCCTTGTAACAACTGACATCACTGCTAAACACAAACAACAACTCCAAAAAAGACACATAACTGGTCATTTCTCTAATATTATCAATAAGGGCTTCAGGAATAATAATATTATAATATAATAATAATGTTTTTAAACATTATTTTAAGAATTTAAATATTCTTAAACAGAAATGTTAAGGCTCTCTCAGAGACCAGATTTATTTTCAAAATAAATTTTCATTAGCACGGAACTACAGTGCAACAACAAAGCTTATTTTGACAACCTTTTTGTGATAGACTGAAAAAAGCCAGTCATATTGAATGTATTTCACTCACATTATCTCCCCCTTTTACAAAGAACGCTGCTCTGTATGTGGTGGAAAAATCTACAGAGAAAATCTGATATAGAATCAGAAAGAGAAAGGCTCAGAAAGTCTTTTTATAACCAGCTTCTTTCACCAGAGCAGAATTACACATAGTACAATAATTCTGCATGGATCCTCATCTAATTTCTAAAAACCCTCTACAATCTTTAGAGATTAAACTACATTTGTAGTTCTGAAAAGAACAGCTTCAAATGTCTAACCCTGACACAAATTAAATTTCAATTGCTTAGCCAATGAGAAATCAATCACTATTCCCCTCACAAAATATAAAGTGTGTTACACCAACAGATTTAGGTATGAAAAACAGCTGTGCTTGCTATCTGCTGGACCACAGTAACTGTATTCAAACAAATGATTTTGCTGTTCGTATGCATCTTTTACTTCCACAAAACTAGAAAAACTATTTATTCTATTCTGTTGGCAAGTGCTCTCTGCAGCCCTTTGCACTGCTGCCCACCAGAGATCTGGGCCTCCACAACACCCTTTAAGGTACCCAACAGAAGCTATTCCCAGAACCACAGTGCTCTGGGTTGGAGACAACCCACATAGAGCAGATTTTCTTTCCATCCTATGCTGCAATTAATTTTCCATCATTCATCGGCTGATACCTTAAAATAGTCCAGTATTTCATTGCAGGCCAAGTTTTTTTATGGATAAAGAAAATATGGACTAAGAAATTATGCTGGCCAATGTCAGGTATTGGATACAGGCAGCACATACATCACTACTGAGGTTTCTATGTCTACAGCTTTCCATTCCCCACTTGCAGCTGATTCCACCAAGGAACAAAGCAGCAGGATGCTAACTAACAAAAATACACCACTGCCTCAGGAAGGGCTTTTCTTGGACCACTTCCAAGGTACACAGCATCATTTCTAGGCCAAGAAATACGCATCAATCATACGACCATGGAACTGTGACCAAAGGATGTTTATCAAAATAAATACAAATTTGCCTGGAAGGCTTAGACTACCAGAAATTCAGAGTTCCCTTCTGTTTTCTCTGAAGAAAAATCTAGTCAACTAGTTAACAGCAATGTGTTAGTGTTTCTTCCTTCTCATAGGCTACAAGAGCCTACCTAACTTCCTTCTACCATGACCAATATGAAGTACCAACAGCTTACCTCTACCATTGCTTTTCTAAGCTTAGCAGGATGAGTCCATTATCCATCAGTAGGGCTCATTGACATCAGTATATTTTCACAATTATTTTAAGGGCAATTTCAGCTCTTCTTGCTCAGAAAATGAAAGGACCCATATTCACCAAGAGCAGTCTAAAAATCTAGAACACCCTCATAGCAAAATCTATTTTTAGACAAACTGGTGACCAGAACACTTTGGCTAATTAGCTAATATAAAGCCCTCCAAATGTTATATAAAGCTCCTCAACTGACCTACAAGTATGAAACACAAAGGTAGTTGAGAAACAAAACTATAGAGAACCACAAAAATGAAAAAAAATCCCCGATGTTCACAAAAAAATGAAATTTAAGTTGAGGTATTGAAAGAAATTCTAATTATTTGAGATTCCTTCTGAATCTTCAGGTCCATCTGAACAGCTCACTTAAATCTGTCTGAATCTGTCCCATCAATCCCTGTAAAAGTGAACCCCTTTCAAGCCATACAAGTACTGCAAAGACCTTTCAACTCATTTGTAATGATCTGCCTGTAAGATTATTACTGTGTGAGCAGTCAGTGACCCACATTCAGGTACGTGATTATCACAGATACCGTGTGATCGTTACTGAGTCATGCTGTGTCCAATCAATAGCACAATTAATGAATGTCCACCTAATCAATGTGTAACTAATCAATGTGCATTTCATTTTAAGTATGTGTACAGTGTGCGGTCTTTCCCACTTGAAATATTACAGGCACCTTGCTCAGGAACTGCAGGTTTATTAATGAGGTAAGGATATTAGAGCACTTTGTCCATGGGACACTTCAAAGCTCTGATTCCAGATTTAACTACCATCAGGGATGGATGACTGTACTGTAAAACCCCATAACAGTACTAATGAACAATGAGCAAACAAGATCTACATGTGCTATGCCCTGACCAGAGATCTTTCCAAAGCTGTATCATCTCAGGATCCCCAGCATCAGAAAGGGCAGATGATTTTATACCTTGCTATTGCTTTTTCTCAGTTATTAGTAGTGATCTGCTTTTCATGCCTTTCTTTACTGGGATCCCAAAAGAATAAGGACTTCCTCATGCACGGTAAGAATTAGTTTTCTTTTTTTATCTGCCTTCCCCATACTAAAAAAAACCAGTAGTGCTCAACAAAATAAAAGGTCTTTCACTGAACACCAGACTAAAACATACAAGCTTCCCATTTCCTGAACTTTCTGTATGATCAAGCTGTGTGTGATATACACTGAAAGGTTTAAAAAGCTCAGATCCTACAAAGCATGTTCTTCTCCAAGTCTGTACCATCCAGAGTGTGGATAATAGGTGCACAGGGGCAACACAGACACCCATGCATGCAGTAAGATACTTAAATACCAAGTGTTCTTCAGCACTGTCTGGAATCCTGAAAACACCCAGAACTAGAGATAACTAGATGTCAATGGCACAAAGATCTGACTCTCCTGTGGATGCACACAGACTTTGGACACACAGTTCCCACTAGGCAAAGACTCTTGGCTGCCAAATGCATCTTTAAGGAAAAGACTACCCAGAATGGAAGCAATCCTTTTTTTTCTGTCAGTTCCATCAGATATGAACAATCACTCCTCTCCTGCTGATTAGGACATTGTGGCTAGAGGTTTTGGAGATGCACATTTTTAACTGCCTTCTTTAAAGCAGAACTATCTTATCTCTCTTAAGCTATCAAGCTCTCTATTTCAATAGATCATTGCTCAGCATCACAACAGTGATTCCACAGAGTCACTAGCAAACAATGCCCTTAAAAATACCCATCTCACTAGATGTTTATGCCATCTTTCCCTCCCCCTCTTGTTCAGAAGGCAAAGTGCTTCTGGAACCTCAATACAAGTCCCAGCCACAGAACCACGGCCAAGTGATGACAAGACACAAAAAGCCAAGCACACACACAAAAAAAAAAAGGCATTAGGCACACTTAATAGTTACAGTAAATCCTAGACCAACTGTACAGCCAGAAGCAAGCCCCTGAAGCAATAGCAGGATTCCAAAAACAGAGATAAGGCAGACAGGAGCACACAAAGAGCCCTCACACCATTCTGAAACCAGCAATACTCAACATGGTTGCGACAATGACTCGATTTTATCTGTGAGACTCCACCAGATTTTAACAGGAATTAAATCTCCAGAGAAATTACCCAGTACTGCTAGCAGAAAAAGCAGGCAGAAGCAGCTGAGTGTGGTACACAGAGACTAATAAAATAAATAAAACTCAGTGCAATCAAGTCCACAAACTATAAATGCAGTCAAGCTACATATTTACCTTAAGTAAACTCTGATTTTACTGTCCTATTCTTGGCTTTTGAACTAATTTATTTATACTTAAATTATGTGCATAAAATTGGAAGATATCTTGAGAAAGGCTATATCTTTACAGACTGTTTGTACCTTGTGTGTGATTAAATCATGAAGACCAACTGTGATTGGCCAGCAACTTCTCAAATGAGCCTCAAACTCTACTCAAGTACAGTGACTGACCACAGAGCCCTGTAACAGAAGGCTTGTAGGAGATGAGCGAGGCTGAGGCGCCCACGAAGCTCAGGAAATAACACAGGGTGTGACAAACCACTGCTGTTGCAAAGAGGGTGACTTGGCCTCTACACAGTGGGACAGGAGGGTGGCCTTTGCTTTGCATCAACACCTCAGTCAGCTGAGTGGATCAACTGGTGGTGTGAATGGTTCTCCCCAATTTCATCAAAAGAATGCTAATGTCTGAGTTTGCATCCCCCCCATGCTGGTCAGGCTCACATTGTTTAGTGACCACATGCACTGAACCACAAAATTTCAGGAGCACCAGATGGAGTCTCAACCCACATGATCCTTTCTGGTGACGAGGGATGCCCAGCATGACAATGGTGCACATATTACAGAGACAGGAAATGGGAATCACATTGGTACTGCAACTGAACTGTGTACTGAAATGCCTACATTTTGCTAATTACAAACTATACTTATAAAATGTACTGTAAACATCATATGCATGTGTCCTTCTGCTAAATCAAAAAGCCCACAACATCAAGTATCTTCAAACACACACATTTGATATCACAGAATCAATTAGGCTGGAAAAGACCTCTGAGATCAGGGCCCAATGGCCAAATAGCACCATGGTGACTAGACCATGGCACTGAGTGCCACATCCAGTCTTTCCTTAAACACCTCCAGGGACAGTGACTCCACCACCTCCCTGGATAGTCCATTCCAGTGTCTAATCACCCTTTCTGGGAAGAAATTCCTTCTAATGTCCAAGCTAAACCTCCTCTAGGCATGACTTGAGGATATGTCCTCTTGTCCTGTCATGAGTTGCCTGAGAGAAGAGACCAACCCACACCTGGTTACTTCCTCCTTTTGGGCAGTTCTAGAGGGCAATCTGGTCCCCTCTCCTCCTCCTTTTCTCCAGACTAAACCCCAGCTCCCTCAGCTGCTTCTTGTGAGACTTGTGCTTCAGAGCTTCTTGTGAGACTTGTGCTTCAGACCTTCACCTGTTTTGTTGCCCAAATATTCAATGTTGCACCCTCCTTATGCGGGTTGCAAAAGAACCTGCTCAGAGAGCATTAAACCCTGACACACACCTCTTTGGGAAATAAGGCTTTCAGAACAAGAAGGGCCAACACTTATTTGACACAAACACCCACCCACGACCAATTTGCAAAAAGAATGTTTTGCTTGTCACTGCAAAGAGCTGTCCCTTCCCACCCCATGAAAGACTGAAGTCTGCAAACTAATGAGCCTCTTGTTTTCTACCAGGCACTGTTTGCTCAGAAAAAGAAATACTTTTTGAAGGCTTTGAAGTTACTGTCTACTATCTTTTACTGAATGTACTCCTCTGGAAAAGAGTGATGATTTTTCACTTCTGGGGAAACAGCTGCAGCAGTCCTGTATTCTAACAGTCAAAAAAAAAAAAATTGTTCCTATTCAACAGGAACATTTACCAGGAGCCCCCACATCAAAGGAAGTTCACACAGAAAAGTTCTGACTCTAAAAAAGCCAGAAGGAAAGAAAAACACTGATTTGCATTAATGAGTTCTCCTTGCAGAGTAATTTTATCCTGGGAGGTCACAGTTTTCAGACCCTTGCTATTGTGTGTCATTTCATAATACTTTATAGAAAAAGGGCAAGACACCACCCATTAACCAAAGAAATATAAACACCCAAATTATGAGAAATACCTGGTAAGCTGCTCTGTAACCCTGAAAAGACCCCTGCCTCATATCCCAGTACCACTTCAGCAGTGCTCAGGACTTTCACAAAGGCCAAGAGACAACCATAATGCAGAACCATACTCTTTGACACACAACTTTGGCATTTCTGATCAAATAAGAAACAGAAATCAAATACTGGCACTGACCATTTTAAATCTCAACATTTGTCCTACCTTAAAAGTCATAAAATATTTAAGCGACCTTTCCCCAACCCCATCTACTTCAGGCAGTGTAATAAAGACTAAGATGATCCATTTATCATGCAATTTATTAACTCTACAATAGCCTCAAGAACTATTCTCAAGTCCTAAAAATACTGTCCAAGAACACTCTCTGAAAAACATGTCTCCATACCTGGAATACATTTTACTCTTTCAGCATGTTTCCCCATGTCTTCTTTAATTTAACAAACAAAGTAGGACATCTAGTTCAACTGAGGCTACCAGCAAAGAGTAAAGATGGGCAGTTTGCTGTAATCACGGCATACACTGTGTGGTAATCTTGCAAACCCTGTGAGTGACAACTGCCCTCTCTCTAGCTAGAGAAAACATTTCACAAAAATAATCATACCTCAACCTGACTGCAGTGCTGTTGGCTGTCAGAGTAATGGCAAAAAAAAAAAAATCTATCTAAACCTCCCACACCACTTTATCTTCCTTTGGCTTATTTAATGTACAATACAGGGAAACTTAAGAATGCCGAACTCATTTTCTATTTCATTTCTACAAAAGATTTACCATTTAGAGCATTTATGCATACTCTCGAGGATGTACTACAGTGGGTTTAAAGCCTCATTGCTGAGAGACTGGAGATGGCATCAGCTTTACCACAAAGGCATTGACAAACACACCTGACCTATCTATAGTTGGTTGGCCAAAATATTCAGTTTTCAATCTTCCTGTTCAAAAAAACTCCTTGAACACTGGAAAAGCCTGCTTGGACATTTCTTACATTTGTCATTACCTACTAATCAGAAGAACAAAAGACAAACAATCCAAAGCACGCACCAAATTAGCAAATCAATGCCAGTGCCACGATGAAAGCAAAGCTTATCAGGTCAGAAACTCAGCAACCAAGGAAGAGAGCCCTGCTGGCCATACCTCATTTGACTCTAAATAGCTCCTGCTTCAGGTTAAATCCTGATTCACTGGAAGCCCTTTACAAGTTAAAGGCCAAAAAACTTGGGGTCTAAGTACCAGTCATTTATCTTGCCAGAGAGTCACTGACTTTCCAGAAGAGAACATTTAAGCTTAGAAATAAGATCATATGGCTGCTCTCCAAAAGCCTGCTTGTATCTCATAACACTCTGAAGTGCTGAGCTTCTCTGAATCAAGGATGGCACTTGAATGGCAAACACTAAAATGAAGAGCTTTATCACCCTGTGATGTGCTGTTAATGTATCCATGACATGCAGAATCTAGTTGCCATGTACTGGCATTGAGCAAAAACAGCAATACAAATATTCCCTCAGTATTTGTTTAAAATAATGAAGCTTCAAGATCCCACAGTTGATTATATCTTTGACAGCTATGCACTCTCTTCATAATGCAATAAAATAAATTTCTAAGTAAAAAAATACTGAACTTACTGTTTACCACAGTTCTCAGGACCAAACTACTGTCAGTGTCAATTTAAATGCAAATATAACTCAATGCATAATTACTCCACTTATGGTAATAAATTTTCTTATGATTAGTATCAAGAAAGCAGCAACAGTGTATTCACAATGCTTCTTCCTTTTTTTTGTGAACTATGCATGCAGAAAATTTTTGATTTAAAAATATTTTAGAAGCCTCTTTAAAAGATTCTGTAGGTGGCATCTGTTAACCCATTATCCATTTTATCCTTTCTAATTGTTTGGAGCAGAATGTTTACAAAACAAATAACTAGAAACAGATGCTTGTCCCTAATTTATACCTTGATTACTGCATTTTGTTTTCTCTCTCTTCTCTGCATTGTAACTTTATCATTCCTTCTGCCTTCTACAAGCCACACTGCAAATGTCAGTTTTATCACCCAATGTCAATTAGGAATCATCTGAACTCTTACCCTAGATCAAAAGCAGATCTCACAATTAAAAATCTATTTATTAACTTATGCCACTCTTGCAAAATTCCACCATGGTCTGTGGGTGAATAGATACTGAATGGAAGCCGTGATTATGTCAGGAACTGAGTCAAGCTAACAGGTCTCACTCCTGTCCCCCACCTTTTTCCACATTACCCGAACACTTCATGAACACATCCAATTTTCCAGCTCAAGAAAGCTGCCCAACAAGGGCAAGGGGAAGGAAGGGCTGGGCTGACCTTCTGCCAAGCCTGCAAGGCAGACAAACTCAACAACCATGAGAGACAACACAACACTAGTGCAGGAACACAGCTCAGAAGCAGGATCTTTTTTCAGCTATAAAGGAGACCCTTTTATTCAATCCTACAGAAAAGCACCCCAAGATGCTCAAAATCACTGCATGTGTGTCACTCTTCACCAAAAAAAAAAAAAAAAAAAACAAGAAAAAACGTTTCTCTTTTAATTTTGTTTGCATTTTCCTTACAGCAGTGCTCCTCCTGCATCACCATGAGATTATATATACCATAGACTCTGCAAGTAAAGAAGTTACAAAGGGAGCAAAATAACTAAACATACATTCTGCAACATCTGAACTCAAAGTGACACCATGTTAAATCACTTCTAGGTTATTACACATTAACATTTCCAAGTTACCTGCATGGGGAAAAAAGGGGAAAGAAAAGGCTAAAACTATCAAATGCTCCATCAACCAAACAGATTAAAAGGTTACTCTGACTGTTCATTTAAAAAGGAAATACATGTTTCTAATGCATATTAATTCTAAGCTATAATAATTTAGCAGTTACTTAAGTTATCAAAGTACTGTTTAAATATAGGAATAGAATTGGTCTTGAGTAAAAACTCACACTTTTTTTTTTTCAAAGAGAAAAATTCTCCTCTCTCACCTTAACCTCCAATTTCAAAAGATGTAACTTGTGCCAACATAAGTGTGAAGTATTAGTTTCTAGCTTTCTACAAGCTGTAGATAGTAAAAAACTGTAACCAATGGACATAAAATTTTTTGTTTCACCTACTAATTTGTTTAGAAATCATCTGCATTCCCAAAGGAACTTGAACTGCTGTGGTAACACCAAGTCCATTTCAGAACCTCCCAACATTTTCCATCACATTGGTATTGTAAATTTCAACGTATTGCAAATTTGAATCTGATTATTTCGGATATTACTTAATGAACAACTGATGATGCCACTCTGGAACCATTTAATTTGTTTTCAAGCCCCTGCTGCCGCAGGCATCCCTCCCCCCTCTGTTGTCTGTGGCATGTACACAGCTCCACCCCTTCCTTAGGACTTAGAGCTGCCTAATCCGTGATGAGCCAGTCCAGGGGGCTAAAACTCACTGCCCCCAAAACCCAAAATCTATTCACTGATCTTCAATCTGATAGCTTAGCAACTAAACCCAATTTTGTCATTTAAAAAAACCCAACAAAACTAAAAACCACCACCCATGAAACTCACTAGGAAATTCAACCGCACTTCACAGCAACTTCCAGCACAAGACAAAAATTACTGATCTGTCAGGATTTTATGAAAAACTAAAATACCCTTTTCTAAGAAATAAAACAGTCTTCACTTACATCTCCCTATTCATCCAATCATCAAAATTATCCTAAAATTACTATGGACCATAGGTTGAGGTTAACCATCATCTTTGAAGATTAGCTAAAACTAACTAGGACTCAAAACAATGAGGAGTAAAGAGGATTTCTGAATCGCCACACAATGTTTTATTACATGCAGCAAGTCTCGTCTGATTTTTTGTACCAACCTTCCATATGATTTTGGGAAAATCTTTTTTGCAGAAAAATGTTACTTTGACCTCTTCCATTCAGGTCTTAATGATATGGAAATAAATCCTACCTAAAGGCCTTGAAAACAAAACAGGACTCCTGTTTAACAATTTGTATTTGTGGTCATGGTCTGACCTCAAAGAAGCTCAAAGTCTATGAAACCTGTTCTTTATTTTTCTGCTAAAAGGCAGACTTCTACAAGGTAATCCTGATTCAAACTAACAGCCTAAATCACAATCTACAAGATGTTGATAAGAGAAAGAAAAAAATTTTAGAAAACATTACAAAAAAATTACTTCAAATGGCCTAGAGGTCTCAATGGAAAGATCCAAAATTTACAAAATTATGTCTTGTCTATGCAAGATTTCCTTAACTCCCTACAGTTTAAGAAAAAGCTCCTCTTACGGAAAGAAGCCACAAAATTCACTCTTTCCAAATGGAAATACAAACATCATTCCTCTAAATCATAGGCTTATGATCAAGCAGAAGTCTTCCTATGATGGGAAGTCCTCTCTTCCCCATTTACCATGAGAAACATGAACTTTTGTGGAAGTTCAAGCAATCCAACACAAGAAACGGGAACCACAGTGTCTTGGGACAAGACATCAATTAGTCTGGACAGAAACACATAATACTGCTTATGAGTATTGAATTAACACTGAAAAACATCACATTTCTTAACCATCTCATCACTTCCCCATCTTGAATATTCATTCAAATACAGGAGGGAAAAAAACCCTACAATCTGCCATCTCTTGTTCAATATCCAAACCTAAAAGACTTTCCAAACACATACTTGAGGGAAAAAAAAAAGCTTAAAAATATTCTAAATGCAATCTTTGTTATACAAGATTACAAAGATTTTTCAGCTGCAGCCAGGAAAAAATACATTAAAGAACATCAAGAGTGCTGGGAAGTTCCAATACGAAAGCTGTTGGTGTCTAGCTGCCTCAAAATGTCACAGTGATAGAAAAAGAAGGGCTCAGAAATACCAAGAACACCAAAACAGACAGTACACAGTTGTAAATATCCATGCCCATCTGGAGACTCAATTAATTATGAGATGAAGGGATATGGGAGAAGAAATAGTGGAGAAGAAGTAATTCATGTGTTCAAAGAACCACTTCAGTCTTTTTATCATACATCATTTTCTCCTACCCTCATAAGCCTACCCCATTTTGAAAACCCTCACTAAACCCCAGCCTTTATTTCTGCCTTTGAAATATGCATCTGATCATATTTTAAAGTATCTTTCCCTAGCCAAAGCCTTTTTTAGTATTATTTCTATCATAGAAATAACACTAATTTTTATGTATAGTTCATTTATTCCATAAGAAATGTCATCTTTGTGCATTTGGAAGAACAGAACACAGAGCCACACTATCACACACAACTTGACTGTGCACTCCATCTATGATACACTGTTTATTTGGCAACAGAACTGTAAGGCATTAAAAGTCCTTCTACCATTGGGGTTTTGGCACACAGATACTTTTTTCCCCTTAAGTGTGATTCTATTCAGCGGTATTATCTCTGCTTGCCTTCCCCCCCTCCTGGGCGTTGCCCATTCAAAACCCTTTCCCTTGCAACAGTGACAGAAATGCAAAGGCACTGACCCCACTTCTGTCAGCTATCCAGCCTCTGAAAACAAAGGCCAATCTTCTGGAGGTGCTCTGTGCACTTCAAATTTCCTGCTACCTAACAAGGTCCATGCTCTTCTTACAAATACCCAGCTGGAGGCCATGATCAGTAGAATTTAAAATATTATAACATGATTTTAAAGTTAGAAGAAAATTCTGAAATGTCAGATGATAGCAACCTACATACACAGTTTTCAATATGGGTTAGACTTCACAACTGACACAACTTTCCAGGCATCCACGACAACCATAATTCAAAACAGGAAAATATCCAATAATAAAAAATAACTTAGGTCTAGCCCTCAATCTCAATTCAGTTCTTCATTTAAGTCAAACAATTAAAAAAACCCTCCTCTTTTCAGAGAGGGGTGGGAGAAAAAGGGACATCTAACATGTCATGTAACAACCTGTAGCAGAGCAAATCCAGAAGCCACCTAAATCCCCACCCATTTTCAGAGAATAGTGATGACATAAGGGGGGGGGGGATATCAATAGTTCTTCCCTTATACAAATGGTAATAAAAATAAATTTTAGAGATTTTCAACACACAGAGTCAAACAGAAAGAGAAACATACAAAATGAAAAAAAAAACAAATCCATAAAGTTCATAGTCACTGTCACAGTGCAAAGGGGCTTTCAAGGTTCCCAGAGCATAAATTGAAGGCCAACAGGAGAAAACTGAAATAACTCCCCAGATTAAGTAATTTCCAAACTAGACAAGAAGGGGAAAGCATAATAGAGCAACTTTTTTCAGTACTCAAAACTTCAGTATCACTTTTTAATTAAATACTGTCCAAGAGAGCAAATTTGAGCAATTTTCAAGAACATATAAATACAAAAAATATTTCAACAAAAAATGCAACTAATGCTCCTCAATCTCACCCTGAAATAAAAATTTAAGAGAATCGTATAATCTAAGAAAATACCAAGCAACTAATGCTAAAAAGCTTCTGCCTAAATAAAATAATTCTATTCCAAACGCACGGAGCACTAAAACGCACAATAAATACTTTGTATATGAAGAGAGAATAAAATCTCTCTGACACTTCAACAAGCAGCAGCACAAATAACGGAAAACGATGATGCTACAAATCTTAAAACCTCGAAATGCAGATCAAAATCCCTACCACAAGATTAGCACACGAGAGCAACCCTGCGAACCCCTGGAACGGTAAAACATAACATACACACGCACCAGTAGGAGTTGTCACCAAATTGCATGCAAAAATCCTCTTAGCTCCAATGAAGTCAGTGACTCTGATGAGACCTTTACCTTCATTTTCCATCGAAATTGTACTTGAGTCGATAGTTACAAAAGTCTTTAGCAACAGCAGCGCTGGAGCGGGAGCGGAAAGGTGAAGAGAGAAATGCCCCAAGATCCCAGGCAATCACAGTGCTCCCTTTGCCCCCACCTGCAGCAACATCTGCAAGAGAAACCAACGCTAAAAGAGGAAAAAAATCATTAAAAAAAAAAAAAAAAAAGCCGTATAGGCTGCCCAGCGCAGAGCAGCACACGCACACCCAGAGAGCCCGCAGAGCTGTCAGAGACCACCGAGGATGAGGATTAGGATTAGCCGCCCAGCAGCTCCAGCAACACGGAGGAGCAGCGCCGCCGCTTCCCCCTCGCCACCAGCGCCTCCAACAGCCTCGTCCCGCCCGGGGAGGGGCGTTCGCTCCTAAAAATAAACCCTCACCCCAAGTAACCCCCCCCTTCCCCGCTCTGCCCGCACCCGCATCCTCGGCGCCAGGAGGGAGACAGCGGAGCGGCGAAGGGAAGCGTTGCCTGCCCGAAGCGCCCCCCGCCCGCAGCCCCCTCGGCCGCCCGGCCCCGCCCGCACCGTAGCGCAGGCCGCGGGGCAGCGCGGGGGAGGCGGCTGGGGCAGCGCACGGAGGCGCAAGCGGCGGCTCCGGCTCGCTCGCCGCCCCGGCCCCAGCGCCCGGCCGCGCCTCTCACCTCGGAGTGCCGGGGCGGCGCGGCCGCATCCCCGCTCCGCTCACTTCCGCGGGCAGAGGCGGCGGACGGGGCGGGGCGCCGCGGCGGAAGGGCGGGCGGAGCCCACACACGCCCGCCGCCCGCGCCCCCGCAGGCAGCGCCCGCGCGGTACCGGTCCCCGGTACCCCCGCACGGTGCAGCGGTTTCACCTGCAGCGCCAGGCAGCCCCGCAGGCTGCGGGAGCCGAGCGGCACCGCGGTTGAAAATGAACGCGTGTGAACGCCCAGCCCCCGCAGGGAGCCATGGAAGCGCCCGCCCGGTGCCCACCTCGCCCCTGGCCGGGCAGCAGCCGCACGGTGCCGCGAGAAGGCGGATCCGGAGGCGGCGTTGAGCGGCCGGCGCGGGGAGCGCGGAGCCGCGGGCTGCGCTGAGAGGCCCGGCCCGTGCCCTCGGCCCCGCCGGGCCCCGCGCCAGCGCCGGCAGCCAAACCCGGCCCTCCTGGCGTGGGAAAACAACCCCGTCAGTCCCGGCCGCCTCAGAGCGCTGCTCTGCCGCCCTCCCATGCAAACCGGGGTCACGCACATGGAGTAGAATCAGAATCGTCAAGGCTGGAAAAGAAAGGCCTTTAAGATTATCCAGTCCAACTGTGCACCCTGCACTGCCACTAAGATCCCTAAACCACTAAACCGTAACACTCACTGCCAAATCCAGACCCCTTTTCAACACTTTCAGAGATGGTGTCTCCACAACCTGCCTTGGCAGCCTATTCGAACACCTGATTGCCCTAAAAGTGATTTTTTTTTTCCTAATAATGGGAATTTCCCCAGAGTCATCTTAAGGCTTTAGGTAGCTCCTATTAGAGTTACAGTACAGCCAGGCTAGGCTGGCAGCCTCGCTTGGTTTTGCACCACCACATTATCATATGTTAGCAAAACATAGGATGTAAATGTTAGCAGAAAAAAAAATCAACTCAATAAAAAAATCTTAAAACACATCAGGTAACTATTTTAAAGGTAGCTTTTAGCTACCAATTATGGAGCCACCAACCCTAATAACTAGTTGAATTCTGGGGGGAAAAAATGCTTTATCACCTCAATTATGTTCATCTTGGCACCAAAGGAGTATTATTTGAAACTATAGTTGCACTGCTGAACTCTTCGGCTGGGGAAGTTTTTAAGTAAAAGTAACTTCCACTCAGATGATTCATTTTAATTTAAGGTATGATGTACACTACCAGTAAGAACAAAATACCTTTCAGATTTCAAGGTCAAAATCTAATGAAGACATGCTAATTGTAGGCTTTACACCCCATTTCTAAAGGAGCAGTGACAACATGGTCTGAAAAAAGCACTTGCATTGACATCTCATGATTAACGATCTGTCACCTTGGCTTTGTTTTTCTTTAGCAGCAGAAGAAACCAAACTCAGTCTTTGTCAGTTCATAAGCAGCATTTAACAGAACTGAATTTTAGCATTTCAAATGAATCTCACAACCCATAATAGCATGCCCCTTGAAGCTAAAGAGCATCCTTGCTTCTTTTGAAGATAATGTTGAGTGCTAGTCCAATATAGATTTGTCAATATATTTTGAGAAGTTGAGTTAGAAATGTTGCCCTAAAGTAAAGCCTCCAGATATTTGCATTCAGGAAATTAAGATGACAACAGGCAGGTTAATAGTTTGAGATTACCTAGTACATAATTTCTGACCTGCCCCGTGTAGTTGCCACGTTACTTGACTATCTCCATGGTTACTCCTTGAAGTATCCCACTACAAGGAGCAGTGACTCCTCCGAGACAGCACTTCTGTTAATTTGTGTGAAAGCAAACTAAGAACCCTTCCAAGACACTCATGGCATGCTCACAGTTAAAATGCTACAGTTTCAACACAAAACTGATGCAGCCAACAAAAAAAAAATAACCATTTAGTTACTTTGTTAAAACAGGTAGGTCTTGCTTTCAATATCATATGCTGTCATTAAATATTAAAACTTAGGTAAATATTTCATGGAGAAAAACCAAAACTTGTTGGTCCTAATACTGTCTACATGCACAACATGTTTGGACTTCTTTACATTGTGAAAAGTTTGGGAGAGAAGAGTGGGAATTCCTGAACATTACTGAGATTGTTCACAAATGAGACCTAAATATCTGTGACAAAGTCTGCATACTAAGAAACATTCTGTGTTCAGGTATCTCACAAGAAAAGAAGTCAAAAGCAAGTCCTACTCTATAGAAACAACTGAAAAAGTTTAATCTTTGAGGTTTAATCTCTTTCACATTATGTACATCTACCAATATTACAGCCCGTGATGCTGCCAGGCAGCTGGGAAGTGCCACTTCAGCATTATACAGGGACTGTATCCATCCTTGAAAATCATATTACAGTTTCTGCTATATTCCACACATGCAGACAGGGGCTGTTTAATAAAAAAAACTCTAAGTATTTTATTTACAACTGCTGGTAACTGTTTCTTCAAAAATCCCGTCCTTAATGTGAGCTTGATTCACAAGAGTATTAGGACAGCCTTAATATCTTCAGGAAGACTCATTAAAGTGTGTGGCAAAGGCATTATTTGGCAAACCAAAACACATTATTAAAATATGATTGTAGAGATAAGTCTGAAATTAAAAACAGGCTTGGCTTACAGTAACCTGTCATAGCCACTTGTACTCACAAACTACAGTAATTGTTTTATTTCTTTTAATCTTAAAAAAAAAATCTTGCAATGAAATGCTCCTCCTAATTTCCAGTAAACAAATATGTCTAGCCCAAACAGAATCATTCCAGTGAAAATACGTGTACAAACCAGAAAAATGTACACAAACAGTCCTTTAACTCCTTAAGGAGTTAGAATCTCTTTTTTAAAAAACTACTTGAAAGGATATGCTGTACTGATAGGTTTGGGATGGAAAAGACTGAATACTTGTGGTTGTTAGCATTTTCTCTTTCTAGTTCACAGTCATGATAATACTTCATAAATGCAAGCAAACCTTGTGGAAATAGGTTTACATTCAGGAGAGCAGAGTTTCATGAGCATTCAATGGCAACTTAGGCAGCCTCCTGCCAAAGGCATTCTCCTTCTCTTGCTGCATTACCAGGTCTCAATGCCACACAGCACCACCTTAGTGTTCTGCATCAACAAAAATGGGTTCCTGCCACCCAACCACCACCACTACCCCATCCCCTCCCTGTCTTTTTCCCCATGAAATTCTCATAATTTACCTCCTCTCCATGGCCAAGTCAGACTTCGCCTTCTGTAAGTGTCTGTCAGCAGCAGGCAGCCAGTAGATTATTTCAGACCCGCAACACCAAACTGACCCACACCTGAATTCATGTGGGAACTGATTCATGTCTGGAATAACCCAACACATGAGTGAATACAGACTTGTCTAAATCAGAAGTGGTTGTTCTGGCACAGCCAAAAGGGTAGAAGAGGTATGGGGTCCATGGTACTCCTGCCTTCAGTACTTTCTCTTCTTCCTTAGGCTTTCAGGGCTAAAAACTAATGATTTGATAAATGGAACTGGTTGTCTAGGTTTTGATGACTTGTTGGGTTTTATAACAGGCAGCTGTAAAAAAGCATACATAACTTCTGTATGAATCTAGAAGCAACCAAAACACTGTTTTTAGCTGCTTTTCTATTTCTTCAGAAGAATCAAAGGCCTCTGGAAAGCTTGGAAAAATTAAAAAGTAGTAAATACATTATATTCCAGGAAGTACCATCAATCACTTGGAAGCAAAAAAGGGAGAATTCACTCTAATGACATAAAACAGATAGGCCTTAACTTGCAGTTTGTTTATATGCAAGCTGAACTTCAAATTTGGTTTAGTCTTTGAGATCTTGATCAATTCAGCTTCATCTCAATGGCTCCCATGTGCTACAACACTACCAAAAGCAGCAAAATGTATTTTAAACATAACAAGGATACCTATAACTGTATGGTTCACAGATTAGAGATTTATTGCAGAGAATTTTGTTGAAGTTACTTTTCAGACCATGACAGCATTTGAAATACTTGTTGCTCCGAAGTGAGCTTCCAAATTCTTTTAAAATACTGTTTTATAGTATCCTTCTCAAGATGCATTTGTTTAAAGTTTGTCAGAGTTGAGTAATGCTACTGAAATCTATTACAAATTTTGTTAATCTCATAGGAATTTATTTATACATTATAATAAGTGACATTTTCAGAGTCATATCATTGATAATATTTTAATATAGACAAAGCTTTCTATAGGAGTTCAGTTTGGGTCAGAAAGGGCTAGTATATGATCCTTCTGTCAAAAAAGGCTTCTCCACTGCTTGCTTGCTTTGCTTTAGCTATAACTTAAACATCCCTCAATACACTGATCATAAATTAGCTTTCATGGAAGAAGAAAACTGGTTTCTGGTAAGATGGACTTCCATTTGATTTAATCTGATTTTTTGTTGTCTTTCATCTGGAAGTCAAAATCTCACCGGTGCTTTTACAATCCTCTCCAGAGTTCTGGTATGACTGGAGTCAGGACAGGGGAGCAATGATACTGGAGCTTCTCATTTACATGCTTTAAATGGCACATCATTTGTAAAGCCTGTTGCAGATTTCATCTCCACATCCTTTCCATCCATGCTTTTCAGCTGATAGCAGATAGAAGCAATCACCTCATCTCCAAATGTTGTGTGTGTGTGTGTGTGTGCGTATAAAATCAGTTCAAGCTTAAAAGAAGAAAAATTATACAGTTTTCCCAGAGGAAATAAGTGCTCATTTAATTTTATAATTCTGAGCATGTTAGGATGTAAGAAACATAACTACAATTTCAAATTACCTTAGCTCAGCCCTGTCTTGACACTGTGCAATTATGCTAATTAAAGAACTTTGGTTTATGGGAGTCTTAAATTATATTTCACTGATTTTTAAAGCACTTGAATTTAACCGTGTCATCCCATCCCTAAGCAGCATCCCTACCAATATTCTACATTCAGAGAAGGGGTACAGCATCACAGCATTTTAATTTGACATAAAATCAGGCTTCTGTGATTGCCCTTCTGCTGGTGCCAAGTTCTGCATTGGCCCTGACATTTTCCTCTCTTGATAACCCAGCTCAGGAGGACTGATCTAGCCAAGAAGAAAGCCTGCCTCAAGAAAGGCTCTACTGCTGAACTCCCAGAACTAGTGGAGGAAGGCAGTGTAAAACAGTGACAGGATTAAAACCTTTAATCAGTTTGAGCTGGTGTGAATGTATACTCAGAGCATTCAAGAAAATCAGGTTTAATCTATCCTTCAGGCAAAGAAAGTTAATTCATTTTCAGACCATAGCACTCAACTTATCTCAAACCTGCATTTCATCTTCCATACTTTTCTTCCTTAATACCTTCCATCTCACACACATATTTAATATTCACCTGCTATTTTCTTCCTTCAGCTGAACTACTTTGAAATAGTTAAAAATATTAATTGCACATTTTCCAGAGAGGTTTCCCTTCCCTTTATTAATGACTCACAGAGATCTTCAGCTATTTTCTTTCTGTTTTCCCCTCAGTGACTGTTTTCAAAGCTAACTACTCCAGTAGAAGTTTCACTGCTAATGTGGAAGCTCTCACAGGTGCCTCTATCCTATCTACTGGAGGCTTCACGTTTCCAGAGACATTTTGTGAAGTAAAGATCTGGTTTCACATTGCCTCTAAAAGACAGCCAAGAAACATGTGCTCTGTAATTGGAATATGCTGTGAAGCAAGTTACTATTGGAAGTCTTGGCTGAGGCAGGCAAAATGCCTTGTGAGGATGTGTACTACAGGACAAAGACTCCACTCCTCTGCATTGCCAGCTGCAGCTACCATCATGTTGTGGCCTGAATAGAGCAGAAGGTGGAAAACTCTTCCCTATGTCCTTCTAAAGGATTACTGCAATTTATTACATGGCAAAGAAGGCACCACAGTTACTTATAAATTATTTCAGTTACGTTATAGCAAGTTGTCTGTGGTGGAGAATAAAGACATTTCAACAATGAAACTATAAACAGCTAAAAAAACCACAGCAACAGCAAAGTTTGAATTTCATTTGAATTGATTCAAGGTTAATGTGCCAAGAATTTCAGGAATGCTGCATATATTACAGACAAGTAAGCTTGCCAAGACTCTCTTGGGAATTCTTCTTCAAGACTATGGGTGAGAGCAAAACAGGGCAAAGGTAATACTCAGTGAGGAGCTGGCAGTTAATAAACAGATGTTTACATAGTTATAAGATTTTGGCTCCTGGCAAGAATATGATGATTTGTTTGATAACACACTTAAGCATAATATGTTGGGCTCTGAAATTTTATTCAGACTCAGAGCCAAAAAATGTTATCAAGTGAAAGCATGTGGCAGCTTTTCAGGTTGGGAGGAACTAGTTACAAACTTTTGTTTTACCAGAGAGCCCATATACCTCTTTATTTTTAGTATTACTAAAACTTTCATGTAAATGGAGTCAAAAATACAGAGGATTTTTTCCTCCCTTATGTCTTAAAAAGAGTGATCTGAAGTCACATTTTTAAAGCTGGTATAGATTACTGATAAAAGCAGTTCATGTAATGTGCTTCTATTGCAACTACATGCTCTATTGTAGAAACCCTTAACTTCAAGATAGACCCAACTGGTGAACTGGAAGACTAAATCCATATTCAGATGCTTTCTTAGTCGAAGTTAACAATAAGACTGCAGGGGGAGGAATAAAAACTGCACACACAGGTTATGTAAAATTTAGAAACTTAGTAAAGTACACTTAGAAAAAGTACCCAAATTTAACAAGGTTGTTCTGACCTCATTCCCTATCCAAATACACAAGCTTGTGCTAGGACAAAGTGGAGGTGGGAGCAAATGCTCAAGAGTGTCTCCATACCACTGCTAATGAATATCAATCTTCAGCACAAGGGAATTAAAACACAAACACACATTTCACAGAAGGCTCCTGTCTGCCTTGAAAAGAGGTGCTAAAATATTACCCAGCAGCATCACCATGTTTAGTAGCCTGACTCTAAATAATAGATCACATGTTCAGTTCATGCATCTCCAAAGGCTGGATACAGCCCCAGCTGAAAGCGACAGGAGTGGATATGGGAGGGACAAGGCCCACAGCTATATCATACAAATTGGGAGTTTATTCCAGCGGCCTGTTGCAATGGGAAGGTTGAAAGGGCCCTGAGGTGCCCCTCTGTCTCCCAGTAATTCAGCAGCCAACGTCAGCTGCATTCTGTGCATCTGCAGCAAGCCAAGAAGCACCAGAGGAGGATTTAATTTAAAAAGAGTTGAAACTCGTATCGTAGGCCCTCCTCCCCACCATCTGGCTAGTGGGGACATTCAGTACAATTCAGCATGACAGCTGCCTATTCAGAAGTAAGGAAAAAAAAAACCATTTCTCATTCAGAAAAAAAATTGGGCAGTTCCCATTACATCTTTGAGGGCCTATAGCCTAATCTGGATCTGTTGAGGAGTTCTGAGGATACAACTCTATAATTAGAGTACAGAAACTGGTAGTGATAAATCAGCAAAAATCTTGTTTCTTCTTTGAAGTTCAGGCTAAAAGTAAATTTTTACCCTGAACTTCCTATATACTATTTAAAACTTGACCAGAATATTTTGTTATCTAATGAGAGGCATGGTTTTTATCCTGCTTCTTTCATATGTCATGTAATAAATTTAAGGTCAGAAGATTATCTTAGGTTGTATTAAGATACTGTTATGAGAACATATCTACCACACATCACATCAATATATTGTACATTTTATATTTATGTGATTTCTATTATATCTATGATTTACGTAATCCTAAATCTGCTTATCATTAATTTATCTATTATTATGTTCTACCAAATAATAAATCTATCCAGCCATATATCTATGACTTATTTAATTTGCAGAAATAAAATGATACCAAGATGTAAATCTTTCTGATTCATCAGTCATTCACCTGTGGAAAATCATCCATGGAGAGAAAAAACAAAACAAAACAATCATTGGGAGCCTCTGACATTGTAGTAGCGACATGGATTAATCAGAAATTACTTTCGTGTGTATGCATTGAGAACCAAAATCATTATTTTGCTTCTCTTGGAGTTGCAAAACAGGACTCCTGGAGTATTTTCCTCATTAGATACAGATTTCAGTAAGCCAGGTGTTTTTAAGAATTCATCTTTCATGTCTCCCACAATTTTCACTCCAAATTGTTTTTCCTTTTTGAAAATTTGATCTTTGGTTGTTTACAGCCTCACATCTTCAACCTTTATGTACAGTGATGCTGCTTTTCTCTTCCAGGGACAGATTATAAAGGATGTAGAATAAACTAACCTTAGTGTTGCAGTTTTTCCTATTTATAAAGTCTGTTTTATCCGAAACCATAGCCTCACTGCAATATCTAAAGAGAGAGAGCTAGGTTTGAATAAATTAAGCTTTGCATCAATTCAGCTGTTACATCCTACAAAGTGTAATCAAGATACTGCTTCTAGGGTCAAAGCACTAAGAATGCAGAACTGTGGCAGAGAAGCTGAAAATTGGTGAGGAAAAATAAAGTCCATTTTCATTCTTGCCAAAACTTCTAAAACAGCATTTCCTTTTGCAGTTTGTAGCAAAAGGAATACCACTACTTCCTTCACCAAGCCCTAGGTCACCTAAAGAAGTACATCCAGGCTGAAGAAAAAAAACTAGCGACTTCATTCTTGCAACTCTGCACACAATGGCTTCTGATCCCAATGGGAACCTCGTAGCAAATATTTTCTGATGAGTTTCAGATTTATTGCAGGTATGCAATGCAAGCTTCACAAGCACTTCTCTTTAAACAAAGCTCTTTATATATATATATATATATTTTTTTTTTTAATGATTTTGAAGTAGCCTAGTCATTGGTGACAGTAATTCCAAGCAACCCTTTAAAATAGCTGTGGCATGATATCCTGTCCTTCCATGTGAAATTAGCCCTGCCCAAACACAGAGCCTTTTGCAGCACTGTAACTGAAGGAGCAGCTACATGAAATTTGGTCAGGTTTAAAAGTTTCCAGCAGCAATGCCAGCACTTCTGAGTCCTATACATAGGATGGCTGCAAATATTATTTCATTTTAGCCCTCGGTGAAAATACCTTGTGTTACTATGAAAAACAACCACTATTATTGAGATTGCTTTTTACTAATTCAGGTTCCCTGCTTTGTCTTCAGGGCTGGGCCTAGGCTGTTGCTGCCTATAACAAACTTCCTGTGGATGCAAAGCAAACGCTATAAAGAGGCTTTGACATGGCATGAATGCCAGGGGAAGGTCACAACCCAAAGCCTGATGCCTATAACTCTCTGTGTTTAGGCTTTTGTAGTTCCTGGGCTTTAATATTGTATTGTTTGATATTACAAGCTGGTTTGTGGAACGGTGCCATTATATCAAAGAAGTTTGCCTGTGCTGAAAAAAAGCTTCTAATCCTTTTAGTTGAATAGAAAATCTTGAAGGCATGAACCTCAAAACTTGAATAGAAAGGCCAAATGAAATTTCTGTGAAAGGAAATCAGAATTTGAAAGGGTAATTCATTTTTGTAAGGGTTGTGATTGACAATCCTGGAATTTCTAACACTCAAAAACATTTTCACCTGGGCCTTTTTAATGCCTCTTGAGCAGTTTCTGCTCTGATTATTTTTAAAATATGCTTTAAAAGTAGCGCTGCTATATTTCTGTCTAATTTCCTGGGGAGAAACATAAATAAATACATGTTACTGAGTGCTCATGAGCACAATAACTCTTCACAGTAGCACATGGTCAGTACATCTGATGATACAAGAAGCTAATTTGATAGGGCACAGCCGAGGAAATTCAGTTAGGAAAACAGGAACCAAGCATCTGTTTTGTTTGACTGTCTCAGAACTTTAAATGCTCCCTAAGCTTTGCTGCTTTGTTGGGTTCCTTGTCTTTTCATGACATTAGAAATGCTAACATGAAGGCTCCAAAAATTAAATCTAATCCATCTTTATCTGGCAGACATATTCTTATATGAAAAAGAGAGGAAACAGTGGGATAAAACAGATTTTTCTTTTAGTTACAAATAATTTGTTTCATTTGTAATCAAATAAAGCTTCAGTAATTGAATATATCTTAGTTTTCAATTTTTTTCTCTTGGTTTTCAATCCTTGGCATACTTGTGTTTACATGTACTGTTCTGCCAGTTATTTAAATAAAGCTGTAATAGTTGAGCTTAAGGATTAAAGAGAGAATAAGCTTTCTACTGCACAGTATTCTGTTGAGGTTTTTCATTTCACTAGATTTGAGGAGTGGCAGTCAGCCTGCCCCACTCCCCTCCCTTCCCAAACAACACCTGTCAGCAGCACCATTCACTCTTGATAACTGGCCTGAGTGAAGAATTGTCAAAACTCAGAATGGTTTGGGTTGGAAGGGACCATAAACATCATCTGGTTCCAACCTCCCTACCATGGTAGGGACACTTTCACTAGGCCAGGTTGCTCAGAGCCACATCCAACCTGGCCCTGTTTGATTGATGTGATACCTGTGTCTCAAAAAGTGCCTAAATTAAAAACAGTATTTCAGGAAATGTACTACAATCCTATTTAAAATGTCAGTGGTGTAAGATTTCTTCAGAAGATCATCTCAAACTTAGACTCCAAAAATAAATGAGCATTGACCATTTAGATTAGTACTTCTACAACATATTAAAATAAGAATTTGAATAAACCATTAGGCAAGAGCTGCCACAGTCCATCAGCAGCGAGATAAGTTCTATGATTTCTGTTTGGAAAACAGCTCCTTCTTGCTTTTGTGAAAAAGGCAGAAGCTCAGTGCCTTGTGATTAGGATCCTTGCTTAGCCTAGTGGTTTCTTCAAGTGGTTTATATTAGTTGCTGGTTTCTTATGGCAACACCAAAACCTGCTGATCTTAAAATGTGTCTTTATAGGTAGACATAGCATATGCTTGAAAAAATGTCTGGTCATGTCTGACACAAAGCAGTGGAGACCCAGCCTATGACTGAAATATGAGACGGTGATTCAACAAAGATGTTTATCTGAAAAGGCTAAACATTCAAGCTTTGATGCCACTGATCATAATTCAAATAAAAAATCTGCTTTGAGTAAAAAAATGAAGAATCTATACATCCTTGGAAAATTTCATAGAGTCCTGACAGGGATTTCTATATGACTACAGGAGAAAGTCTAGCACAAAGCCAAATTGGACCAAATGGGGATTTGTTCTGATGCAGTCTCTCCAACATTGATTTAAGTGAGCTTAGGAGAGCCTAATGTGACAAAGAACACACCTAAGCTACCCATCTCTATCAGAAATTTCAGAGTTTTCCAAATGAATTTGTGAGCTGCAAGGAACTGTTAGTAATTGTTTTGACACAATGGATATAAGCATAAAATATTAAACAACATAATATCCATCAGCCCCAGAGAATCCAGTATTTTAGATTGTGGAGATACCACATCCCAGGGATACACAGCACTCAGAGCTTTTTATGCTTCAGAACACAAATAAGAGAAAAGAGAGAAAATGTTTCATTAGGAAAATTAGTCAAGCCTCTGTTTAACCACAAAAATCAGAGTGCCTTAGTCATTTAAAGCAAGCAGCATTTTTAAAGTGTCATCTTAAATTTAACATATACATTAGTTTTTACTTACCAACAAGTAAAAATACCACTGTTGTAAACAAAATTAACTAGACATGATAGATCCATTACAAATAACTTTTCATTAATAGCTATACAGATTTCTTAGCTGTCCTAGTAGAGAAGTACTATGTCATTTGTAATACCCATGTATTTCATAGAGAACTTACACTGTGAACCTGAGGCCCCTGCACCAAATGTCTCTTTAGATAGAGAAATCTTTAGAAAAGCAAAACAAAGCCAGAGTGCCTCTCTCTTTTCTTCCTTTTTTTTTTTTTTTTTTGTAAGCCAGCAGTAGCACTTGAACTATCAGAGCCATAATAAAAGTATTATCACTGTTACAACACCAGCAGCCACAGATGCCATCTCTGCTGAGAGAGACAGCTCTCCACACTAAGAGGCAGCATCACTTCCAGCTAGAGGTTAACCTGTGTGGAATCTGAGGTATTGTTCATCTCAGAGCAGAGACCAAGTGCCAGCTATTCCAGCAAAAGCTGCCAGATCTTTCACTGGATGAAGTCATGTCCTGTTCAGACCCTTTAGCTGCATCCTCAGTATCTCTTCTCCAGGCTAACTAACTAGATGTCTCAAGTCTTTCCCACTTGGAAGAGCTGATTCTTGCAAAAGTCTTAAATTGCCACATGAAATGTGTACTTTAAAATGCCTGTAGTCCTATAATTTCAGGAATTGTGTGTCAAACATATGCCAGATTCAGTTAAACCAATGTTGCTTGGCATGCAACAACTACCTTTACAGACAAAGTTGAACAATGCCAATTTGACTCAACTAATGTAGATTTTAAAGCTGTAAGGAATTATTTATTTTAGTCTGACTGCATATGTAACAGAGACCTTCCACCTGTAAACTGTGCACAAGGACTATAACTTCTATTTCATCTATATAGAGTCTTTTATAAGCATTTCTAACCACAATTTCAGAGTATGGGCTGACAACAGATAAATTATTCCAGATGTTAAATACAGATTGAAACTTTATATCCTATTTGCATGCAGCCTGTGAGCTTTTTTCTCCTTGATTAAAGACCCATCCTTTGTGTCTTCCTCAAAGATCGTGTTAAATCCTCAGCTGCTTTGAGATAAGACCTTGACTTGAACAGAGTTGCCATTTTGGGGAAAAACTAAAGATAAGGCAAAATAACAATGCACTAAACAAGCAAGCATCTGATAAGCTCTGTTAGGAGAACATCCTCACAAGAGGATCTGTACACTGCTCCTACTCAGACCTTAGAAGGACCTACAAATCCTGCCTATCACAGTTACAACAGAGATTTGAAGGAAAGGAAGCCTAATGCCACTCAGCACAGATGCTATTTTCTAATTCTATTCTCAATTCAGCCACTGCTTTTAAAATTAATTTGATTGGAAAACTTGAGAAAGACAAATATGTTCTAATGGCAATAGCTCTCTCATGACTAGGGGAATGTCCCTCCTGGGCTCCAGCAGTCTGATGTCCTCTGGTTGACTGAATTATAAACTGCCTGAGCTGCAGCAATCAGCCACTACCAGAGACAGGAGTAAAGGATGTTCTCAGTTACCCTCTCCAGGATAGGCTTTGGGAATTATTCTTTTCAATATTTGAGAGGTGCAAACACCTGGTGGGAGCTTTTCCAGCACACAAAGTACTGCTGATTATTCTCCCCTGCGTGATCTCATTGATGTAATGCTGCTCTTAAAGGCACTTTAATAGGATGCCTCCCCTCTTACCAACCAGCCTCATTTTCATTAAGCGTGTGGGTGTTTCACCTCTTTGAGAGTCTCTATCCAGGAGTTCTGCAGTTACTGGGGGAAAGGGGCAGATATACAGTTCACTTGCTTCAGAAAAGAGGCTAACAAGGATTGTGCCAGAGCAGTTGTGTTAATTGTTAAAGAAACATACTCTCAATGCCAAGCACGATGTGCAAATCACTCTGTGCTGCCTCAGTTCTGAGCTCCCAAAGCTCATTTGGTAGGTTCCCAAAAGGACAAAGCCCCATCTGTTAATTCTCCTGTATAGAACCTCATTGATGGTATCACTCTTATGCATGAATTAATAGCTAGAGAAATTACTTTAGCATTCATCTTGTGGCTGGTGTGTGGCTGAGCAATAATTCTAAAGAAATATTGGCTGGAAAGGATATAAGAAATGTCTATTTTCTGCTGGGATTCAGGAGGAAAGATGGTGGTTTCTCTGCACAAAATGTTGGTTCTTCCATTTCCTTTAGCGTTGGTCACACACTCTTTGGAGACTGATTGTGAATGAAAAAAGCATCCTGTAGTTTCCATCAGGAAAAGATTTTATCTGAGTCCAGCTGGAATTTTCAACAGGAAGTCTATGTTTTATGGTCATGTTTTGGAAAGAGGTAACCTTGCAATACTCTTGAAAAGTAATTTCCTCAAATGTTAATGAGATATACTCTAACTAGCAACAAAGGCAAAAGAAAATAATTTCTTGTTTTGCCAAATGAATTGAAATTTTTTTTCAAGGAAAGAAGATAATCCTGCCAGCATAAACACCATTAAATAAGCCACATACATGCCTTCTATTGTTTTTTATCTAAGCAGAGAGGCCACTTAAACATGTTGAAATAATAGGCCTTTTATGTTTGACAGGAAAATAAGTGGCATGTTTCATTTCCTTACTCAGATTGAATTAATATTAAAAACCTCACACCTTCCAAGAACTTAATCATAATCATTTTAATGGAAAAATTCAATGTATAGAATTAGATAAGAATTGCTCTTAAAAAATACATATTCTCCTAAGAAAAAGCTATAGAGGTCTAGATAAAAGCCTCATTTAACCAGAATTACCTCCTAAACTCAACTGTGCTGTTAAAATGTCACTTGCTCTCAAACTCTTACCATGCAGCCACAAAACACATTTGCATACCGTTTCTATAAGGCTTGTTAAAAAGCTTTCAGATTTCTTTGCTTTAAAACATTCAAGTTTGAATTAAAAATAAGAGAAGAACCTCAAAGATCATAAATAATTCCATTATTGGATCATACTCATACTCCCTGAAGTCCATGCTCCTGGGCCTTGTGTGGTCAGTCAGGAATGATTCCAGAAGTTGATCCAAGAAAAGAAACATTTAATACACTGCCAGTTTTGAAATAGTCTTCTTAAACCATATTGAATGGTTTAATAATTGAAGCAAGCAAGTTTATCCTTCTTAGTATAAGTCTGGATGTTCTTATCTATAACACGTCCTTCTTATCTTCTGTTTATGTCTTGGACTTCATGAAAAGCCCTGGTAATTTCCAGAATCTATAGTTTCTGAACAATACACATTTATTTCCCAGCTTTAGTTTTTACTGAGATATTTGATGTCTAATGCTCTTACTGATGATCAGTTTCCAAGCAACTGGTAAACAGGATGTTTTAGTTGTCAGTTTCCAGAGGAAATTGCAACTCATTAAAGTGAGCATGCAAAGCTAACCTCAGATTGTAGCCATTACACTTATTTTAATGTTGTATTTCATTTAAAATGTTTGATCAGAGAACAGGTCTCCTAGGATGCATAGCTTTTCTGGAACACCACAGTGAACAGCAGTTCTTCAACAAGCCTCATTACATTCAGTGCACAATATCAAGCAATGTAAAGAGAATGAATAGTAGCACCACATTCAGTTCATTTTATATTGATAAAGCTTTTTGTCTCAGGACTAACATGCTAATAACCACATCAATGCTTGTTTTGATTAAATGGATTTCTTCCAGCAGTGGAAGCAGCAGTGACAGAAGTATATTGCACTAAGGATATTCACATCCTTATGCAGGCAGAATGATTAAATTTAACATCATGTTACAGGTAGTTCTGTAATTCAATCTCTAATTCTCTCATTCAATTCCACCAATGAATGTTTAAGTTACATCTGGCCTGTGCATCCTCTGAAGTTCAGCTGTCAGGATAAATCTTGAACAATTCAAAAGTTATTAGCCAACTAGCCCTGCATGCATCCTTTGCTTATGATTTTTGCCTCTGTGACTGGACAAGCACCACTGTGTGCATGAGACAAAATCTATCAGAACAGAACATGACAATAGCACAGTTAGAATGTGCTAAGCTCTCTGGAACCCAAATTTAATGCCCACTGAGATCAGAAAATGGTGAATAGTGAGAAAACAACAAAAACCCTCAAAGAAAAATACATTTATCTACTGGTAACGTTTTTTAAAAGACATTCAGTCAGTGTTAAGCAAACCATCCCAAGGACTTACCCTGCTAAATAAAAGACTGTGATCCTCAGAAATAAAGAGCTTATTTTCAACACCATGCAGGGCAGCTTCCAGAGCAAAACTGCACTCTGTGTTTGTAGAGTCAAAGCAGCAAGTGTTACTATGTGGTGAGTATCAGCCCTGCCAACATCTGACAAACCCAAGGAGAATGAACACGATGTTTCTTTAAGCATGTAGTGCTTGAGCTGTTAGCCATTGTAAAAACATTAGGAGCAAGAAAGAAAATAATGAACATTACTGTACCAAAACAGGAAAAGCAGATTTCCCTCCCACCCACCCCCTGCCAGTTACAGCCCTGGCACTTTTTATTTCCAAACTATATCATGGCAAAGGAATGTGTCTTTCTTTGCCTGATGACCTCTGATTTGGAGAAGTATGCTATTCAGCATAATTTAGCACACAGAGAACAAAGAAGTTTAACTGTTTCGAAGGAATGCAGAATTTCAGTTCTTGTTATAGCTCTTATTCTTCTGAATGGTCATCACACAGCTTAATATCCAGCACATATTGGATGAAAAGGAACAGTAACTCATCAGAGACGGCCTCATTCCAGACTCACCCCTTCTCCCCCCGCCCATGCAAAACAGCTTCCATTTCCTTGTGAAACAGCAGCAGCCTCAGATTACAATTCAGTTCTCTTAAGGATATTCATGTTGCATTTAAGTTAAGAAATCATGATCTACCAAAACATTTAAGAATTCAGGTTACAAGCCCTACTGACAAGACTGCAACCTTTTATTTAACACAGATTTACATGACAAAGGGCCAAAATACTGACCAATGCCTACACCTGATTTTAGAAGAATGAAAATCTCTTAGAAAAGATAAAGCCTTTACAGAACAGAGAACAGCAGAGCGTAAAGCTTATGGCTTAGAAAATAGTTAAAAGAGGGAAAGTCTGGTTTATTTTTTTATTTATTTTATATACCTATTTAGAAATTCATTTTGTCAAATATACCCCCCTTATCATAACAAGCTGATTCAATGATTCAAGGCTATGTTAAATATAAGGAAGTTTAACAATTTTTTTTACACAGCTAGTAGGGAGATGAGTGGTTCAAGATGAACTGGAATTACACTGAAAACAGCTCATGACAGCAGTGAAAGATGGGCTTCTGTGATCTTCAAGAGGCAGGTAATGACTACTTAAAGCTTCATGGTCTCAATGCTTTAAGTCTCCAGCAATTTACTCGGAATCAAAAATTATTTGTTCTCAGAGAAATTTTTTTCAAATTCACAGTGCTCTCATAAAATCCTAAATAGAACCATTACTCGCAGATACTGACATTTAGAAAGCAGAGCAGCTAAACTTGTGATCCTCCCCTTTAAGATATGGCTAGATCACCCCCAGGGTTACAACTGAAGTAGTGCTTTTTTTAATTTGCTTTTACCTTTTCTTGAATCCTCTTGGCTTTCACTGTCGATATAAGTTTCCAAAATGCATGGATAGGAAGCTTTATGAAACAGGAGAAGACAGATTTATGCAGCAGATTATCCATAATTTAGGCAACTTCTCTTACTGCTTCCCTGTTTGTAGTTCTGAATGCATGTTTTCCTCCTCTTCCCAAAGACTCGTAGTCCTCGACTGTTGCACAATCCTTTTCTGCAGAGCAACTGGTGAAAATCAAAACATCAAATGCAGAGCCTCCAACAAATGACTAGTGTTAAAGTGCCACAAGGGCAGTGTGAGCTGCAAGAACTGAGGGGCAGTTCTACCAAATGCAAATCATTTCCCTGGCAGCCTGCTCAAATAGCTCTACTTCTGGTAAGAACATTCTGCTGCAAAATCATATAACAGTAACCAGCTCCTCATTTCTCCTAGTCCCCCTAATGCCTGATGCCTCTTAAAGCTTGTTCAGCTGCAGTAAAGAGGATAGAAAACTGCTGTTTCCAGCACATTCACCCCTCCTCCTCAAGCTGTATTTCACTGACTGCACTGTCTGGTTTCACTTTTGTTTCACACACAATCCTGTTATGTGGATTTCAGTCAGATTAATGCTTTCGTTCATTCCCCGCTTTCTAAACTGGAACTGCAAGGCACCAGTTACAGAGTATAACAGCACAAGCTCAAATAAAGCTTAGCTTGCAACCAGGGGCTTTGCCTTGAATCTTACCTGCAAACTCATTTCCTTTCAAGTTATTACATTTGTCTTTATGACCCCTTCTCTACTTTGCACTTTCGATCAGCAGACAAGTATT
The DNA here is from genome assembly GCF_028769735.1 of Zonotrichia leucophrys gambelii. NCBI lineage: Eukaryota > Metazoa > Chordata > Aves > Passeriformes > Passerellidae > Zonotrichia > Zonotrichia leucophrys. The sequence continues at coordinate 43,936,531 of NC_088171.1, read as the reverse complement.
TGTCTGGCTTTTGTAGTGGATGGAAAAACAGCAAAGCACATTTCCATCAATTATCATCCTAAGTTCTTGAGTTTCAGAGTTATGGAAGTTTGGGTGGATGTCTTCCTCCCTCTGTTGTTGCTGTTGACCTTTTATGCAGAGAAGTCACAGAGCTGGGTTCTTATTACAATAAAGCAATTCAGTCCTCACTACAACTCCAAGTTTTTTAAGTCTTTCCTAAGGTATTTCTCTGTGCATAATAAATTATTTTAAGGTCAGTCCTTATCCAGGCCATTCTATGATTGTATTATTTACATCTTGGATAGTGCTACAGAATTTATCCTGAAGCTATTAAATACAGCTGCTAAAGACTAACCAGCCAGAGAATGTTATGTGCCTCCTGCACATCAACATTTGTGGGAGGCAAAAGAAATAATTTCTTTACCTTGTCAGCAGTTTGTGGAAAGTAATCCATATGGTAGGGAAATAATACTGCTTTGCAGGACTCTTCTTCCACTCCTCCTTTTCAGGTCTCACAGCTACAAAAAATCTTTCAATGCATCCAGGAAAGAATCCAGGACAGATTTACATGTTTGTTTTCAGTGTTAACTCATCCCACACTACTTGCACATATCCCTCCCTTCAGGTTTGCTGCTTGACAGAGGCAAACATTCTGACATTTCATGCTTGGAAATGTGTCTTCAACAAATCCTTTTTGTGTTCCTAAATGACTGTTTGGCTGCTTATATTTCAGCCCATCTGTTTGGATGGCACCAAGCCTGCTTACAAGGTGATCTTCCTGTTTCACTTCCTATCCAGAAATGCCAGCCAATTTTGGGCTCTCGGCACAATACCTCTCCTGCCCTCACTTTGGTACAAAGCCCTGCTGAGTCAGAATCACTGTTCCTGTGCTTTTTAAAATTTGTTGGCACTTGTGTGATTCTGACCACCTGAGCAGCAGAGAAAGAAAACTGGAGTTGTCAGCACTGTAAATTGCCAAGTGCGCTCGTTACTGTGAAGCCAGGAGGATGTTACAAAGATCAGTGACACATCGTAGCATGGGAATTTTAATTGCTCTCCTAAGCCAGGATCCCCACAAACAGAAGGACAAGAATAGAAAAAGGAAAAACACAAGCCACAGGCATAAAATAGTGAAGCAGGGAAAAACACTGAGCTCCACTTTGCTGCAGTGATTCCTTTAAAATTACATATATTAGGACATATTTGTTTGGTATAACCTCAGACTTTTACCTAAAATCACAGTGTTATGTTTATGCCATTCCCTGCAAAATCAGACCAGGCTGAAGTTGCTTCTTTGCAAAGTTCTGAAGTGCATGACCAAGCTCTTTCAGAGGAACAGAGGACCATAGGCTTGTTTCAGATTGGCCTAAGAACAGTGTTTCAGCAGGCACCTGTACACTTACCCCTTCTGTGCTCCATATGGGTGCTTAGGGAGCACAAAGGGAGACATCTGCAATAATCCAGATGGATGGAGCCTCACAAGTGTGGACAACATCACCTGGTTGAGCCATACCTTGGCAAATATCAGAATTCTGCATTTCCTTGATTAGCACCTAAAGTCTTTATTGAAACAGAGAGAAAGGTTTCTTAACTAGGAAATATTTGCACTGTCAAGAGTAAGTCAGTGGGTACATATCACAAATGTTCTTCTGCCCTCCACCCTGTTTAAGAAAAGCAATAACAGGCCAAGAAAAGCAAAGACAGGTGTTCAACAAACAGTATCAGCTGTCAGAATGTTTTAGTTTAAGAGTTGTAGTGAAAAAGTCTCCTTTCTCTGGTGCAAAATAATGTGACAAAATTTCCAAACATGTTCTGACACCTGAAAGAACAGTTTCTTGTTGTACCCTGTGTTTTTACCAAAGAAATGCCCTCACTTCTCATGCCATGATCTGTTTAAAAGAAAATGGTAGAAATTTAAACATTTTGACTCTGCCAAGGAATGCATTGAATTTATACTAAAATAATGATCTATTGTGTGCTCAGAAAACAGCAAACTGTTTCAAAACAACAGAGGCTAAACTTCTCAGCTCCAGCCTGGCAACTATCCAGTATCAACTAATCAGCACTAACCTATTTGTTCAACTAATTCTTGTGGTATCAGTCAAGGTGAATTGAGCATCTCCCACACAGCACTTAGACAACCCCTGCCCTGTATTATAAGCTTCTCTAATGACAGTAATAAAATATATCACTAGCAGCCAAAATCCACAAACAGCATCCAGATCCCCTATAATAGTAGCAAATAATTCTCTTTTCACGGAGTGAAGAAAGCCTGCACCAAAACAGAAATATGCATGCATTTGAATAGGTATATGTGTATGATTATATAGATGTAGGTACTACTTATGTACACAATACTCCCACCCTGAAAACACATTTAGGAGCTGGTGAACAAACACAGACTTTGTCCTACTACTCAGTGCAAGCTGCTGGCAGCAGGACAGGCAGCAGCAGGTAATTCTTGCTCATTATGAGCTGTTTAATTGTCTTCTCTAACTATCTTGATATCTCAGCCAGACATGTTTGCATTCTAAAGCCTTTCATTGCAAAGTTCCTCTATCCCCAGGAAACCTCTATCCCCAGAAAATTTAGGTGCTTGAAGCATATCCTGTATGTATAAAGGAAGTATTGCATTTTGGCTTTGTGTACTGTCAGAATAAGATTTTGCTTCTTCCTCCATCTCCCCCCACCTCATTGCTTTGATAAGTAACAATAACTCTGGCAAAGTTTGTCCAACATTTTAGTCCAACATTTTCAGCTAATCTGATTTTCTGTATTTTTGAGCAGGATTTATTAGTTCAATTCTAGTAATTCTAGTTAAAACTTGATCCAGTTCCTTATTTTTTTTTTAAATTTGGAATAATGCAAACTCTGATATGCATCACTAATTTATATTTTCTAGGATTTTAATGCTTCAGTTTTAGTTCCATGTCCAGTAACAGTCTCCCGAGTCCAAAAAAAGACATGATGATACTGGAGCATGTCCAGAAAAGAGCCATGAAGATAATTAGGGACTGGAATATCTATTATGGGAGGAGAAACAGAGAGCTGTGACTATTTAGTCTGGAGAAGGGCAGGCTCAGGGGGGATCTTCTTAATATAAATAAATACCTGAGAGGCTGAAATGAAGGAGGAGGAGCTTGACTTCTCAGCAGTGCCCTGTGAAAGGACTGGAAGAAATGGGCAGAAACTGAAATGCAGTAAGTTCCACCTAAATATAATTATTTTTTTATTAAACCACTGTTACTGTGATGAAGCACTGAAACCTGATGCTAGAAAGGTTGTGGGAGTCTTCAACTTTTGACTAGTTCAAAGCCTTGCAATCAGTCCTGAGCAGTCTGCTCTTTCTGACTTTGCTTGAGCATGGCATTGTACTACACCATCTCCAAGGAGTCCCTTCCAACCTCAGCTGTTCTGTGATTCTGTGCAATTATAAGCTATTACTATAAAAAAAACCCTAAGGATATGCAAATGGCATCATTAATTCTGCATAAAAGTAAGTGCTTTTTAAAGAAAGAAGATACAGTTAAAGAAATGTCACCAGTAAACTGATTCCCAAATATATAGATTCATTGCTGGTACAGTGCCAAAAAATATTTCCTTTCATTGCAAGAAAATTCGGCTGAGTTTCCAGAATGCTTCTCAAGCATAATACAGCACTCTTGTGTAGAGGCATTCACACAGACATCAAATAACTACATATACTACAAGTCTTTGGTTGCCAGCAGCTTACTTGAAACTGTTGGACCAGATAACTGGTCCATAATTCCTCCTAGATGCTGAAGTATTATCAAAATTTTTTTCTACCTCTCCCAAGCATGCATGAAGCAGTTTGCTTCCCCCTTTTCTTCCTTATTTCCCAAGAATACAAAGTCATGAGAGGCAACTTGCTGCAATGGTACTTCTACTGTACCAGGGCTTCAATCTAGATGATGTCACTCTAAGAAAAGAGAGACCCCAGCTGTAAAACAAAGCTCAAAACCCAGCACCCAGTTCTCAAAACTTCTTTTCCTGGAAATGCTCTTCGTGTTCACCTGATTTACCCTGCCCAGTCAGAAGATAATGTCAAATATTCAGTTTTGCAGGAACAGGAAGGAAGAGGTTGATAAGATGATAGACAGAGGCTGAGACTTCTACACTTATGTCCTGCTGCATTTTCCCTGACCAAAGCAGTTTCCTCCCGTTGCATTGTGCCAAGTAAAGGAATGCATCAGAAGTCAATGGATCATAAGCAGGGTGTGTGAGCAGGTGTCACACGGCTGAGAGGTGGCTGTCAATGGAACACACTGTGCTCACGTACCTCTCAGAGGCCGTGTACACAGATCTATCAGCCCAGCACTGCATTCAAAAACTTCATTCCTTTAATGGCCAACCTTGAGGTCACAATCAAAGAGTTAATTTCCCATGGATAACAGGCTGAAGTTTTATATCCATATTGCCACACTAGAAACACAGAATAGATATTCTTATAGCCACTGTCCTACAAATGACCTACCTTTTACTCTCTGCACAGCCAGGAAAGCTATTTGTCTTTTTAAAGCTCCATGGTATTAGGATTTGGGCCCCATTTGTTACCCACTTTCCTAGTTCTTCGCGTTAATGAGCTCTAATCAGCAGCCTTCCATTTTATTAAGTGTCACCCTCTAGTGCATTGTTTAAATTTATCTAAATTAAAATCACACCCTATTTAAAATTTGCCTCTTGCTCTAAAATCTCTTGATCAATCATTCTGTAGTTTCAGCCTAGCCTCTACAAATTTGATCAATGCATGCTTCATTTTCTCTTCCAGATTGTTTAATAGAAACCTTAATTAGTGCTTTCATTAATTAATACCAGACCCGATACTGATTCAGAGATATCCCATTTGATAGCTCCCTCACCACTGGTGTTTCATTGTTAATTATCCTGACATTGTAGCCCTGGCAATTCTCTATTCACGTTACAGGTTTATGAAGTTGAGAAGGGCTTTTTCCTTCCAAATCCTTCCTGAAGGAACTTCCCACACATAGCAACAAGAAGCCATGGTAGAGTTAGATAACAGAAATCCACTGTGTTTTCACTTGTCTATTAAACACATAATATACTGCAGCTTATTAACTTAGTCTGAACAAAAAAGTTCAACTAATTATTCACACATGCCTCAAAGGAGCATGAAAACCTCTTTTTCGCTGCACTGATGAACTGTGGGTTAGTTTTGGGTGCCTCACAGAGCTGTGGGGCTAGAAAGGCCTGGTGGAAGTTCACTGCTTGTGAACCTGGCAGCCAGCTGAGCTTTTTCTCACCTCTACCCTCTCACCCAAGCTTTAACTCATTACATCACCACAGTCTCATCTGTCTAGCCCAGTTAATTTTCCTATAGCATTGTTGGCATTATATCCTCAAGTTCCTATAGCGTATCCTCAAGTTTGCCTTCAAACACTCGAAAGCAGGTAGCAGCCCATCCAAAAACCCGCTAAGCTCCTAGCAAGCAGAAAGTGCCTGAAGGGTGGAAGAAGAGGGCCTTTACTCCTTAGTTTCCTTTTCTCACACAACTCTTCCACCTTCTAAGAGGACTCATCTGAACAGTTTCCATATCTTACTCAGAAGAGCCCTAAGCCAAAGCACTTCCCCTAGAGGTTTGCTTAAGGTGGAGAATACTTACAGCACAGTCCAGGTTCTAAACAAGAGCACTCATTTAAGGTATAATCAGAGACACACAAGGTCAGATTACTGAGAAAACTCTCTCCTGTTCAACTACAAGCTCTACAGAAATTGCATCCTGGACACTAAGGACTAGATCTGCAAGTGTACTTAGGGTTACAAGACTTATATGTGCTAAGAGCCCCATAAGAGACTGTAGGAAAATGGGAAAGTCTTTCTCAAACTAAGCCTGATTCCAGCAATTCACTTTTAAACACCTAGCATTAGCTTTTCAAAATATTCCCCTCATCAGACTAGGGAAAGATAACATGGAAATTCAAATGAATTCTGCCAGATTTGGCATACAACTTTTTCCTTGAAAGTATGGAGTCTCTTCACTCAAGTGAAAGTAGCCCCTTCTCACAATTTAACTTTACTCCTCAAACTTCTTGCACAATTTCTTCTGCTGTATTTTCTTGTGACTTCATACCTATGCAAAACCTTTTCTCTTTTTGAATGTACCTACCATTCTCAAGATAATTCAACAATTGAGAAATAAAAATAACTGACCTTTTTTCCCCATCTTCTCATGGTCTGTAATTCTTTTCCAAGGCCCTTCCAAATGTTCCCCTAGGAACATTTCTCTTACAGAAATACTACATACCACAGAGGAGGAAAGGAAAGGGATTGCAATATCAGCTTTATAAGAGCTCACCTTAGGTTCCCTTCCTCTCACTTAAAACACCTAGCCTAGAATATGATTTAAGGAGATTACTGCTAGGTAATTCTATATTTTTTTTCCTCTTGTCTCTGTGAAGATCTCAGATTTGAGGCATGTGAGTTAAGCAAGCAAGGAGAGGAGATGATGTGAGTGCATGAAATGTGCCTTATCCTACAGTGGAGAATGTGAATCCTGCCACTGACAGGACGTAAAGGATCTAATTGAAAGCATATATGTCATTTGAAAGCTGGTGGAGAGTAAGGACCAATTGCTGAGGACCTGAAACTCCAGGTGCAATTAATAATTCAGCTTCTTAGCATCTACTGAAAAAAACCCCCATACCCTATTTTATAAAAGATTCCATTTTAAAATATCTGTCTCTAAGGGCAATTCATTTATCTATTGATCAGACTAAAAGAAGAATGTGTTGGAAACCTACATGCAGCTAAAAGGAAGAACCAGCATGATAGTTTAGAATAAAAGCTTGCCCAACAGGCTCTGAATTTCATGTTGTAAATTGGCAAACATCTGACTTGAAGAATGGTATTTGAAAGTAAAAAAGACATTCAGAAAATGGATTCTGAAAAATTATGTCTGGTTTAGACTTTATCTGTTTATATATCAAAGGACACTCTTCCTAGTAGCTACGTGTCAATCTCTTCTTTCTGCCTTGTACACACTCCAAAAATTATTTTAGGATTGAATTATCTGTCAGTTTTGGATAGCCTGGATCTCTAGTGCAGATGATATACAGTCACTTTAAAGACATCAAGAAGAAGCTATTGCTCCCATTATGCACAGATGATCAAAAAAGTGTGCCTAGAGAATAATAGAGGGCTGTATTATTTTCTGTTTTACAAATCAAGGATGTGTCTTGAGAGCACCCATAGCCAGATGTATCATCATGTCACAAAAACCAGCTGCAGGAATGGAAAGACATGAGACAGACAGTGATCATGAATAGTCCTACAAAAGCTTTTATACGAAGAAAGACTCAAAAGATGCAAACTGTTTAGAGCCGGAAGGAGACAGACACAGAGGGAAATGAAAGACTGTGGAAGAACTAGGTACAGCCCATCTGAAACACAGGAAGGAAGTCTGGTTTTTTTAATAGATTTTCTTTTGAATAAAATAGGAAGTGATTAAAATGTGGAATTCTTTTTCCTGCATGTCATCTCAGGGGTCAAATGTTACTCAGATTAAAAAGAAGATTGAACATGTAAGTATATAATGGGAGCATTCATTAGAAAGGGTGCAGACTGGGATATCAAACTGTATGCTTCAGGGCAAAGGTCCCTCTTCAACTCTAAGGAATTAGAAACCAGACTTTTATAAGCAGTTATTCTGGCAGGCAAGGAAAGAATTGTGAATTAATTTATAATGCCTTTGACCTAAAACACAAGGGGAAGATACAGATGCAAAAACAAATAGAAATAAAATTAATAAACAGACAAATGAATCAACATGTAGTTACTTAGAGAGAAAATCCCCAACTAACTCCTTAGAAAAATAAAAGGGATGAAACATCAGTTGATCAGCCTGAGAGAAACTCAAGGTTCTGAGGTTAGGCCCAATGAGGTGAAGCTATGAAAAGACAGGAAAAGTGTTCCAAATGTTTGAGTAAAAAAGCATCACATTTATAGAGAGGGTGAAACAGAAATGTGACATATTGAAGAGATAAATAAATGGATTTTTTATTAAAACAAAAATCACAGAGTAGATGCAATACTAAATGTTTTAAAGTTTTGTTAATTTAAGTTGATGATTTACCAGGGAGGCAATTTGTCTAAATTATTTGCTATATGTATTTATCATCCTGAGCTTGAACATGGTTCAAGTGCAGCAGAGGCAGAAGCTAACATAGAAATGATCATTCCCCAACAGACTGAAACTTGTTGACAGGAAAGGATGATGAAACCTGAATTATGTGTTTTGTGCACAGAAATGATAATTTGTCAGGGCTGTTTGACACTGGCTTCCTCTGCCAATGAATTCTCAAGGAAGGAAGGCAGGAATAGAAAACCTGCAACCTATTTTCTGTCTCATGAGGCAAATTAGATTAACAGATCCCAGCTGCAGAGTTTGCTGTGTTATTAACTTCTCTCACTCTGAACACTGCCTATGTTGATACACAAACTGTTGGTAGCTGGAGTTATCTTCATTATCCTAGCTTATGACTACAAGTGAGCCATAAGCCATGTTTCAGCCCAGGCCATTTTATAATCTTTGTCTGTTTGAAGTCAAAAGGACCCCCTCACAAACTTCTAGAAACTCTAGGCAAAACTTGCCTGAGTCACCTTACAATTATTACTGAAATTTATTGAGCAGCCATGCCCATAAATACCCTTAACCTTTGTGTTTAGCATGGTAATCTTCAACCTTATAAATTCTTGTAAGAAAATCTCTGTAAAGATGTAATTAAATTATAAGATCATGGTGCTGCATGATCAAGCATATTACTGTCAGACATGTTACTTTTTCTCCCAGTGTGTGGGACCAAATGTACCAGATTCACTTGACAAAAGGCAAGCTGGAGGGTGTGCCTGTGCCCCACAGCTAAAGGTGCGTAAAAACCAGAGGGGAGCAAAACACCAACTTTTCATCACCTACAATGGATCACAGACTGGGTCAACAACTTGGTCATGGCAGCCCAGAGTGGGCTACTGGCGTGGCACAGCAAGGGAGGGAGTTCCTGAGTGAGAGGTGGGTAGCTGTGAGCCACTGGGAATGGCCCCACCAGCCAGTGCTCATCTCACTGCCCTCATGGAGGGAGCAGGGCAGGCTGGAAGGGGGCAAACCAGGCCCAGCAAGTCCATGGCTGATGGGGTAGGTCTGGGGTCAGGCTGGGAAGCCAATTCATGGGTCAGGGACAGCCCATCAGGAGGGTCCCCAGCCAAGCCTGGGCATGGCCATAATGCAGCTGCAATGCAGACTGGCTGGGACCCGAGGACCCAGAGCCTGAGCCTAAAACCAGATCCTGTGTGAGTGGCAGGTGAAGAAAGACCTCACTGAGTCCTACCTACTTTCTCCCTAAGACCAGCAGCTGTGTCACAGGGCACTAGCTGTGTCAAACCCCCAGGAGGGGCAGAGGGTGCCCTCAGGGCCCTGACAGGAGGCAGAGACTGTCCTCATCCATTTCTGCCAGACAGAAGGAGTGCTGCTGTGTTACTGCTGTGTTCCTGTACCACAGGTCACGGTTCTGGGGGCACTCTTTGCAGGTCTCACCCTTTGCCAGAAGCAGTTCACAAGAGCAGCCGTACCCACTCAGAGGATGTGTCCCCTGAGGGCTTCTTCCTGCAAGGGCTTTTAGCAGATGCACACACACTGCCTTGAGAGCAGAGCAGGCACACAGCATTGCTTCCCCCAGGTACCTTCATCAGCTTCCAGCAATCTCCAGGTCACAGAGTTCTAGCATCAGGAGGGGTGTCTTTATATGTGGCAGCCCAGATTAATTTTTTGTGCATTAATTTCTCTAATTCCTCTAAGAGCCCATAAATTGCCCACAGCATTCTATAGCAATGAGCTCCCCTTCTTATCATTCCTCTGGCTGTTGAATTCCTTTATGAATAACTCTAAAAAGCAGAAACTATAAATATGTGTAGCTAAATCACTGCTGAATTCTTACTGGTAACTGAGAACAGACCTTGATCTAGAAGCATCAATTGCTTTGAATGATTTGATACTACTGTGCTCATATGCAAATATAAAATTTTGGGCTTAGAGATATTAGGAAAGCTACTCTTGGAAAAAATGATATAGTGTGTTTCACTTACGTAAAATCTGGCAGCCAAAATGTTGAGCAGATTAAAAAAGGAAAGCAAGGGGCATGTTAGTAAAAAATTTATTGCATAGAGACACCTCCAGAGACTACAAGAGCAGAGCAATCACAGTGTCAGTGCCATTTATCACCAAAAGAGGACTCAGTGTTCTCACTGTAACCTTGTGTTTCTATGGAGAACGCCTTCTCTGGCTTTCTCTCCAATTTGATCAATACAATACACCAAATATGCTCAAATGCTGTTTCCAGACTCAGTCAAGGTTCCATGATAGAGCAACAGTACACAATTTGTCAGTCAGAAAAGAAAATTACCTTACAGTCACTGTATTTGGGATATTCAGTGCAGCATATAACTGGGAAATGCTCACTTACTCTATGGAGTATGGGAAATTTCAAAAATAACACTGCAGAGCTGGGACAGATCAAGACATCAGCAGAATGCTCTCATCCTCTGATGCTGTCAAAGACAGGGACTTTTCCCCACGTCTCTGCAATGGGAATGTGTAATGGGATGAGGATGCTCTGCTATTATGCCTTGGTTGCATTGTCTTTTGAAGTGCAGGAAACCCTGTAACACCAAGAAAAATATTCAGGGATCGAGCATGAGAGCTTGTTGGCAAAGTTAGCTGGGAGTAAATGCCACAAGGCCCAGCTTAAGGTGGCACATACTGTGTGTTCCCAGCCTACCCCGAGCTGCTCGGAGCACCTCCAGGCTGTTGCTGTTCCCCAACAGCAGCTTATCTTGTAAGAGATGATATCTGATGCAGATATCCAAGAGACCCCTATCTGATGCAGAAAGCTGATGCCAGGTGTTCTGCTGGCTTTAAAACACTGAAGAAAAATGAAGACTCCATTTTCCTCAAGATTCCATTTCAGGTGCTCTCTGTCAGGAGTCATCTTGAGGGCTTCCTGTACACAGAACATTGCTCTTGAGCCTTTGAGCTGCTATGGGTTCTGGGTGGGAAAATGAAGAGTTGCATTGCATACTCTCAGGAGATCATTGCAAGACAGGGTTTCTAGTGGAGTTAGTGGAGTCACAACTGGAGCTAGCAGGGTCTCTTACCCCTCTCTTCCCCCATTTTTCTGTTTAAAACCCATCTTCAGCTCATGGGTCACTGAATTTGCCTATAGATGTTCACAGTGCATGTGTAAGACATTACTATTCTCCTTCCATTTGTTTTTTCCATGGCATTCCATGAAATAACATGATGCCATTACCCTGGGATTTACTACTGCTCTGTTTTGCTCCTCATATCTTGCTGCTCCAGAGCGTAGGAAGCTAACCTCCTGCTCTGTTGTCTCAATGCAATTTCCCTTATCACCTCCTGGGATATCTTCTTCGTAAGCCTTGGACTCTGCTTTAAATAACAATCTTCACACTGACTTTACAAAAAGCACACTGTACTCCCTGCTGTCAATGCAATGATAGATTCTGGAAATAAATGGATTATGACAAAAATCACAAAAAAAAATTATTAACAGTGCCAGAAAATAACATTTGTATAGACTGTCAATTAACCATCTGGGAAGCCTGCATATAGAAAACATCTGCATTTATTTCTACAGTATCAGTATTTCATTCAACAGTACTGGGTTATTTCATTCCCTTGATGAAATGAGTGCACAGAGTGCCTATTAATGGAAATAAAATAAATGTACTGTGTGAGATAGGAAAGATTGTGTGGATGGAAACAAGCACTTTTGGGGGAAAGGAAAGCAGCATTTGGATCTGGGGTTTTTTTGCCTAAGAGAGAGTGTTTGTGCATAATTTATCTGATGCATTTGCAAGGAGCTGTCTACTCATCAGATACGAATCTCAGGCAGCCAAAAACACAGGCCAAATCTCACACAAGGGTAAGAGGATCTTTAAGTCCACGTACCCAGTCAGCCACATCATGGCCACTGGGATGAAATGAACATCATGTTCTGTAAAGTGGATTTTGTTACCACTGATTCACTGCATAGTGATGAGGGAACAGTCATATATAAAAACCCTTTCTGCTCACTGCCCTAGATTCCAGCCTTTAACTAGGAAAACTAGCTGAGCTGCAAAATTACCTCATGTATTTTGTCCAGTGGTGGTTATGTACATACAGGTCACATGTAAGTGGCATAGAAGTGGACATACAGTGGACATAACAAAATGCATGTTTACCACATGCCTTTTCTGAGAAAAGCATGAAAACCAAGCCTTACTTCCATTCTTTGATTCAGCTCTGATCCTCTCTACCAAAAGCTGAAGGGGACACTAGAAGGGAAAACAGGCATTTTACAAGAGCATGGCACATGTTACATCTTGGCTGCAAATAAAAGGCTTTACTTTCTACAGCTCCTGCACAGGTCTGCAATGGCTGGACTTGATCTTAAAGGTCTTTTCCAACTTAAACAATTCTATGTAAATCCAGAGTACCTCCTATAACATTGTGAAGGATGCCATTTGTGAACATGGCCATAAATTCACTGGAAAACACTTGTCACTCTTGCAATATTTAAGAATTTCTAGGTCACAAAACTCCAATAAAAAGGTCATTTCCAATATTATCCTTTTTTTTCCTCAAAAGCATATGTATTTCCAGAGCTGAAGCACTCCTCAGCACCTTTTAAGTTCAAAAATGGCCAGAATGAACAACAATCAGCAGCACACCCATGCTCTTTCAGCCAAAGGACAATTCAAACATTCTACCCTAAATGTAATTTACTCAAGAGCACAATTGTCCCACTGAGTCACTTTTGTCAGGTAAACACAGCAAACAAAGACTATCCCATAGTGTAATATGTCATGAATAAACATTGTCAACAGAGCAATTTTGACCAAAATGAAAAACAGAAATTCCCAGGCACTAGAAAAATAATTTCCTAGGTAAATCATATAGTCTCTACTTTCAAGGAAGTCACTCTGAAATTACATTTCTTCCTCTTCAGCACAAAATTCTGATTCTACTGAAAATAATGGAAATGCTCTTATCAATTTTATGAGAGAAGGATTTTAACACAGTCTTTTTAAAGGAATAGTGCCAGGAATTTGTCAGGAATAGCATTCACCAAGTTTCAGCATTCCTCTGGAGCTTGCAGATGGGTGGGAAACGTTTTACCCTCACTTTACCTGCAGCCCCACTGGCTGTGAGTCAGAATTTCCATCTGGAGCAGCTGAGCCATTGATCTAAATTAGCAAATCACAAAATTCACCCCAGCATCAGGAGAGAGGTCTTATTTCCAGAGAAATGAGTTGCCTTCTAATTCCATACCAGATGGTGGGACGAGGTCAGACCTCTTATCACTTGTGTAACTGCTCCTGAATTAGTCCATCTTCTCAAACTCTCTGACCAATTTAAAGCATTAACCTTCCACCAGGCAAGAGGAGGGCTACGGTGGGCAAACCAATTTCAGTATGTGTCACAGTAAGTTCCCCTGAGGGCTTTATCAGCTATTTGTTAATAGTTGAGGAAAAGGTTGATAAAAGAAGCTGTGCAGAAAGATTAAATATATTTCCCATGTTGACATTTATACTGACTCCAAGTTCACAAACACCTCATAAAGTATTAGTTGTAAGGCAGCATGTATCAAGGCTGTTTTTTAAAGCAATTACACTTAATTTGTCAATCAGAACCTTTCATCAGAAATAAAACAGGTAGAAGCAAATGAGAATATATAGACAAATCCCTTGTCTCAAATTTGCTTTTACAAACATTACACACAGCTGCCACAAGAAAGGTCACTGAAATAATGAAATTTGGATGAACAGGCTACAGACAGCAGCAGTAAACATTTCAGTTTGCGCTGGTAGCTTAACAGTGTAAACAGACTTTTTACTCAGTTTTTCTGTATGTAGGTAAGGCCCAACTTTTACTCCTTGTTTTGTATAAAAAAGGAAGATAATTTTTTCTAAGATAAGTTTCGCCTACACAATAAGAAAGATAATCAAATGGCTAGTAATTAGGAGAACTAAGAGGCAAATTATTAGATGTGAAAATTTTTTTTTTCAAAAAATCCTCTGAAACACCCTTCATTGCAACACTTCAAGGCCTACTAAAAGTTGCTCTGCATTCTATGTAACCTTAGTTTGTGAACCTCAATTAACCAAGCATCCTTCTTAAGCAAACAGTTTGAAGTCCCGAGATGCTGATTAATTCTATTGGAAATTCCCTCAAGCATTAAATCACTTGGTTATCTGAAATGGTTCTTTGCCATTCTCTGCATACAGGTAATCAAGCATATGATACAGTACAGATGTCAGCTTGTTATTTTACCTAGTAACTCCAGAAATGAGCACTAAATTGGAAGGAATACTGTAGCACAGTTATCTAAAGTCATAGATAAAGTGAACAGAATTTCTATTTTCAAGACCTTGTAGCTCCTAATGATGGTTTTAAATAATTCCTTACTCTCCATGAGAAATGTCTGGCCTACAGAGTTACCATGTTAGCCTTGACACCATGGGCTAATTAGATGTTAAGCATAACAGCTCAAAAAGGAAAAAAACTTTCTCCTAACATTAATTCTTAAGAGGATCATTTCAAGAATTTGTATGGCAAACCATTCCTGTGCAGGGTGCACAGAGGAAGCCCAAGAAGCGCCAGCACTGCAGATAATTTCCATTCAGCAAGACAGCCAAGCACTGTGGAAATCAGGACTCTGCCAAACCTGGACTGCAATGGCTATGTGGGTCTCTTTTAGAGAAACACCTGTGGCAAATAGCAACCTCAGGGGCCAGGACCATTCCCTTGACTTAGCTGAGAAATTGAATCTTCCCTGACCCAGGAGAGGCTGGTGTGAAGACACTTCCCTGCCGGCTCTTCTGAAAAGCAACTATCAATTCCTTCTCTTAGCTACTGCTCAGGTTTCTTTTTCTTTTTTTACCAGGATTATGTGATTTGTATACAATCACTGGTATAGAGAAAGCTTTTAACCAGGGCACCTCCATGGATGTTAATTTAGCACAATTATACTTAATGAGAGTGAAACTGCTTAACAGGGGTATATTCATTTAGTGATACAGAAATGAAGTATCTCAAACTCTTAAATCAGTGTGAAATGCCAAACTTCCACTACAAACAGAGATCCCAGTCATAATAAGGAAATAAATACCCAAGACAAATTAAATGCTGTGAGTAATCTTCTTATTGCTGTAGTTTTACTTTGATGGCTACTTTATGTCATGGCAAGTCTTTTCAGAAGCATTTTTGTGTCTCTTTATCAGGATAACTGTTTAATTGAGTTGGCTGTCTACCAGTTCAGGGGATTCTACTGAATTAACACTCAGATTTGTTTAGCTTTAGCTAATCAGATGTGCAGTTGTGATGTTCCTGCAGACCTTTCAGTAAACTTATGTGTTGAAAAATACAGGTTGGTGCAATTAAGAAGATCTGTTGCAGATGTTATACATTCCCTAGGGTACCAGATTGTTTTTCTTCCTTTTATATTTTATATAATTATTACAAATCACTATTGGAAGAAATCTATGTTTTGTTTACAATAAATAATTATTTATCTATGGATGTTCAGATTAAGAACAAGAAAATATGAAACAAAGGAAAGATTACAATAAATAAGGGAAAAGTGGCTAAATCACTATTAAAATTGCCTAGCAGCTAGGATGGCTACTTTTTCCAGTGATACATCACCAATCCAAATTACTCTAGAAATAAGGGCACAAACTCAATTTCTATTTAGCCCTGCAGGTTATCTGCCACAAAAACCAGTCAAAGAGATGTCTATTTGAGAGGGAGAGAAAAAAGTAAGAAGAATAAATTACTCCTAGAAAGGAATTAATGAATATTTAATGATAGCTTTACTTTCAGCAGCCCATGTGTAATTTCAAGACCTGAAACCAAGCTTGGCTATTCATGCGAAGATTTTCAGGATGTGAAAGAACAGGATGGTCTTCATCTTTTTTGAAACACCTACACCCGCCCCGGGGTGCTCAAGACCATGGATCTTGTACTAGAAGTGTGAGGGGAGAGAATTTCTACTGTTACAGCCAAAGATTAGGTGGCCACTGTGCAAGAGAAGATTGATTGTGTCATTGTCTCCCATCTCCATGTCCACCCTCCCCATGCTCACTGCAGCACCAGAAAAAAAGCATGGACATGAGTCCTTTCCTGCCAAGTTTTCTCCCCTACCTCAGCAATCCTCTGCTTTTGTGAAGGTTTTTTTCAGAAAACAAAAAGGATTGAGAGAAAGGAGTAAACCATCTGGTTTGTGCAGAATTCTTTTCTTCCTTCGTGATAGGTTTTTTGGTTTCCTCTCTTTGCCAACTAAACTCTTGCAGTGAGACTATGGAATTGCCTTCCAAAGCAGGAATATTTGGCATTTTTGGGTGTAAGCATAGCCCAACTCTACATCACTCAGTGAGGCTTTTAAGGTACCACTGTCTTCATCAGATAACAGCCTGTTATTGTTGGTTACATCATAGAAATTTTTCAAAGCATGTCAAGGCTAGAAAGTAACCAGCTTTAGCTACAAAGACTTTTTTTTTTTGTTTTGTTTTGTTACTGTCTTCAGAGGATGAATAGGATTATTTTGTGCCCAAGGAGTTGTCTGTATGCTCTTTGTACCTTTTGTCTTTCTTCCCTTGTTTTGCCATGACTTCTTTAGGACACATGTTGAGCCAGGCTGCACCTGAGGAAAAATTTGTTCCTTGGCACATCAGCTCCAGGAGCTGTAAAAATGTAAGAGCACTGCTGGAGATATCTCACTTTCTGAAATACACAGCAAACTGTATGCATTACTTGAGTAAAAATGATTCCAGCCTTCCTCTCATGGTAGGACATGGGGCAATGGTGTAAAACTGAAAGAGGGATGATTTAGATTGGATATAAAAAAGGCATTTGTAATGATGAGGGTTGTGGGGCACTGAGAAATGTTTCTGAGGGAAGCTGTGGATGCCTTGTCACTGGAAACGCTCAATCCCATGTTGGATGGGCTCTGATCAACCTGGTTTGATTAAAGGTCCTTGTCCATGGCAGAGTGTTGAACTAGGTGATCTTTAAATGTTTCTTTCAACAAGACATTCTGTGATTCTTGTCATTCAAATCATATTTCTGAATACTTCCAGTATGGAAATGCCCCAAGAAGCACAAGACCATGACTCTTCTAATACAAAATTATGTAAATTTCCTAGTAAAATAGAAAGGCTATGTACAAAAGATCAGCACAGAATCTTAATATAAACTATATAGGATCTCCTGAATATTTTCTTTGCTGAGTTTCTGAACTCTCTGCCAAGGTGTTAATAATGTAAAGGATCTCAAATGATGAACACAGTTCATGTTGTTTGCAGAAAGAAAAGGTGATTTATTATTTACAAGAAGATCTATCAAATAAGATGTCAAATCTCAGGTGGTTTTGTCCATACTGACAGGCTGCTGAGTGTATATACACCAGTTTCATACTTCAGTTTGTCCTGATTCCATTTCATTCATAATTGACAACTGCATTTGCCTTTTTATATTTGCAATAAAATACTGTGCAAACAAAATTTGTGAGTATACATGCAGCAAATCTCGTATCAACACTGACTGGCTGCCAGATTTGGAATCAATTCACTGATTAGTTTGAGAGTGATTAATGTGAGTGCTTAATTTAAATCCCTGATTTAAAAACATTTATGGAAAGAGAACTGACAGCCTAAATAGCACTTCAAGTGCTACAACTGTTCCTTCCAAGGATTCTGCTTTTGTCAAGTGTGGGGGTAAGTTTTTGCTCAGGTGCAACATGCCATAAGGTGATGATGTCCAGATGCCAAATTTTTCAGCCCTTCTTGCAATAAGAAATGATAACTGTTAACAGGTTTTCTGGGGAAAAACTGGAAGAAAATCCACTTTTTTCAAAAAACTGAAAGGAACCCTAAGCAATGGCTGAATAGGGTACTAGGGTGAAGTATTTCATTATACTCACACTTGGAATTTCAGCCTGTTTTATGCACTCTACTTCCAGCTAGACATGACAAGTCAAACTGAATTTTGGGTTTAGATAATAAAACAAGTTCATGTAGATAGTCCAACAGTTTCCTGGTGCAACTATTAATTCAGCTGGAAGCTCTTCTCAGCACTGTCATGTCAGACCTGGTGCTTTTCTTCTCTGAGTATTTCTGTCCTATGTCGATGGGAAATCCATAGTCCAGGTCCAGCCATGGCTTTCCCAGCTGTCTGCTGTGCAGTTCTCCAGGAGCAGGACAGAAGGGATCCAATGTAATAAATGTACCAATGGCCAAATATCAGGCCTGACACTGGAAAAGAAGGGTTCTTGACACTAGGCCTGGTTTTGAAAGACATTATGAAAACAAGAAGACATAACATCAAAAAATGCTCTCTTGGATAGACTATGAAGGAAAGAACCCTAGAAGATCAAATAAATTCAATTATTTCTTTTTATTAGGACACAGCTGCATGCTCCCTCTTGAACAGACTGAATATGTTTTTGACTGAACACATCCTCTTGCATCTTTGAACTCATCCAGTTTTGGTTGTTTGCTATAAGATGCTGCCTTCTGATCCTTCTAAGCCTCTTCCTTTCTCAAAGTCAAAATCACAGCAGTAGCTAAAATAAATTACTGAACACTCTCATATCTTAATTTATGTACATATAGAATCATTGTTTAGTTGACATTTTCACCAGTTTAAATCTGCCTGGACATGGTGGAAGCAGACAGATTTCAATGGGAAACGAGAAGTGTGCCCAACTGCATTATGGATTTTTCCCCTCTCTAGCTCCTTTTGGAAAGATTCATTGGTTAAACCCAACATGGGTGTAACATTGTCTACTAAGATCCAACATTACTGTTTTGCCCAGGCAGAATTCCCAGATATTTGGAAGGTGCACAGTTCAGAACCGATGCTCTCCTTGGCAACTTCATTTTTGTGAACTACTTTTGCAGCCTATAGCAAATTCCCTTCTATTTTTTATGGGTATATGCAAGATGAGTAACAGTACAAATTTGTTGTGCTGCTCTGCCTATACCTGTCTAGGTAAGAAAATAAAACTGCCTCTTCGTCCTATTCACTACTTCAGGCTGCCAATAAATGTGAAAACTCACACTAACCACTCACATGATTAGAAGAGAATTTTCATTGCTTTATAGCACTCAAGCAACACAGAACCGACCTAAAGTGCCCAACATTTACATGGATTGTATTCAAATTAAAAATTGATGGGATAAACCCTCCAGACCTCATCATTAGCTCTTCCAAAGTAGCACCACTTTATTTTGGAGTGAATTGAACCCTATGGACTTGGTATGTAGAACCAAGGGAAAATGGATTCTGGCCCTTTATTGCCTTCTGCCAATGGAAAAAAAATTCTATTCATACTTGCCTAGCAGGCACGCACAATAGTGCAATTTTGTTAGACTTACTCGCTGTTCTTCAGGAACACAAAAAGCACAGGTTCTTTTTCCTTAAAAAAAAAAAAAAAAAAGGAGAGAGAGAAATTACTTTGCAAAAACTTTTCTTCATCTTTTGAAAGAAGCTTATGGCAATCTATCTTCATTTACACTGTAAGGGATCTTGCTTGGGTCCTGGAATAGACTCTGGTTCCTTTTAAAACAGGGAAATAGCTTCTAAATACATTGAGCTGCTTCTTAGAATTTATGAAGTAGAACACAAATCTAAGAGCTGGCAACATTTAGTGGTAATGAGGCAATTCTTACATGAGAGAGTTCATTACAGGATCAGCTCATGTTATTTTCCAGCAGCTGGAAAACAGAATCTTTCACAGGCTGGGAATGAAAAATCTCACTATAAAATTACCTTGTGTATAACCTAATACACAATTAGTATAAGAAGAAAGCATAGCAGAATTCATCCTGCTGCTTCTAATGCAATGGGCTTTTTACTGAAAGAAGAATGGGTGTTATACTGAAGGAAGAAGTGATGTTTTCCTTGTCCAGTGCTGTTGTGCCAGCTGACCAGCAGCACATGGTGGAGAGTGGGTCTTGGCTGTGCTTTGCTCCTCTGCAAATGTTTTGAAACAACCAACATTGCTAAGGAGGGTGACTGGCTCTTAGTGCAAAGAAGAGGAATTTCCTTCCAGAAGCACTTTCTTAATAACATGCCATAACTCTCCAAGTGCTCTTTCCTACTGTGTTTTTGCCATCAGGTGGCTTCACAGCAGAATTTTGGCCCAAGAGGAGCTTGAAGTCTCTTCCCAGTTTCAGAACTGGAGTGGGTTTGCCAGCACTAAGCCATGTAGATGCAATTCCTACTCATCAGTTCAGCCTTACTCTTTCACCACTCAGATTTTGACAAGGATGAGATACAATCATGCTGTAATCATGCTGTTTTTCAAAGTGACTGCATTGGGCTCCTCTTTTTTTTTTTTTTTTTGGTGGGGGGGTTTGGTGGGGCTTTTTTGTGGTTTTTTTTTTTTCTGGTCTGCAACAAGCATGCTGAGATTCTCTAAATTACTCAGGGCTGCAAACACAATCACCCCAAAATGGGAAATATTTTCCCTTTAAGTTGCAGTCTGCTGCTGTTCAAATTATTTCGAAAAGATGCTAAGACAACTATTTCACTTCATTTGCTATCCCCAAGTGTATCCAAGTTTAAAAGATGCTTAAATCAGCTGAAAACAATAGGACAACAAAACATTCCACTCATCCTTTTTAAAGGCTGCAGGAGCCCAGAGAAGAGCTAGAACTCAGGCTCTCAAGAGGAACCCAGTCACCCCAAGTCAGCTGCAGTTCCTCACCAGTTACTGAGCTGGCTCCCACACTCAGTACTGGTGCATAAGGGGGTGGTGGAGACCAAGGACAAAAACTGCTTCCCCAGCACTCAGTTCCCCAGCTGGCTGAGGCAGCTGGCTGTCATCACTATTTCCCTCCTCCCCAGGCAGGCATCATGCAAGGGTCAAACATGCCTTAGGAGTGAGGCCACAGAAAACAGCTAGGGAATCAGGAGGGGCTGGGGAAAGGACAAAGATGGACTGAAACCTATGAGGATTTTTAAAAGAAGGGCATCTATAAGAAGCTTATTTTCTTGCAGAGGCTTGCAAAACCTACACTAGCAGCCTGACTGCAGTCAACAGATAGGCAAGCTGGGCACAAGCAGTAGTGTGAGTCAATGCCAGCAGTTATCACCATAATTCTTTGTCTCAGAAAAAAATGAATTACAGAGAACTACACAAGTTAGGTAACAAGCAATATTTTTTAAAAACGCGTGGACTGCAGTTGCAAAAGTCAAGGAAGCTTGAAAACTCTTGACTGGAGTGTTGAGACATCACAAAGTGCAATGTTAGACTGCTAAACAATTTTTTGCTTCAGACAGAAGATGCATAAACAGAAACCAAAACCAACAACAACAACAAAATATAAACCACTAAAAAAAGGCTGGCAGAAAAAGAACCAGGTATCTCAGCTGCAAAGAAGGCCAAACTGTGAGCTAGCAACAGATTGCCAAAGAAGATACCCAAGCAAGTCAGCCAAGTATTTATTTTGATTCATACCCATGCTTGGCCCAAAGCCCCAAACACTTTTAAAATATACTACTTGAACAGTCAGAGTATGAGTGAAATTGCAGCTTCAACTTCAGATTAATTTTATAGCAATTTAAAGTTATTGTTGACCTTTAAAGTGCAACTACTAATGGTTTGAATTTCTGAGACAAGTGAATAAGCTCTGAATGAGACATGAGAGAGAGAGAGAGAAATAAAATATAATCAAATAAACCAATACCAGTAGCTTTCCTGGTAAGAGTTTTTTGTTATTGAGACAAAGAGGCTGCAGTTCTTGCCTACAGCTCACTCAGGACATATAGGTTTGCAGCAAGTTTCTGGCTGAATTTTTGCCTCTCTCTACAAGAATCCAAACTAGCTGGCAGTAGCAATTTCTGTCCTGAAATCCAATCTATAGCTCTAAGAGTCTGTCATGTTGTCATGGCTCAGTGAGACCCAAAAAGAATTTCACTGTTGTTTGCAAACAGATTGATATGGATGAAAGTCAGGGTATGTTCTTCTGTGCTTGAGAAGATATAATTTAACACTCTTGGACCCAATTTTACCCTAATTATAGGCAACACAGAACTTTGCAGTGAAGTCAGTGGGCAGAAATCAGACCTCTTACTGTAGCCTGACAGACAAATAACAATCTGCTTCATAGCAGAATGTGATTTACCCTGTATGCTAAAAAATGAGTTTAAATAGCTCTATAATATTAGGGATTCTTCAGAAATGGAGGACCAGTGGATTAAGATGCAAAAATGACAATGCACTGATTTGAAAAGAGCCAAGATGGTTTGGTGAACACCCTTCTACTCCTGGATACATTAGAGATGCATTTCTTGAAGCAGTGAACAAAAAACAGCACTAAGGAATAAAGCCTAAAACGGGGGAAAGGAAGAAGGAGAAGGCAGTTCTCCAAAGATTAATCTGCTATTATATTTTTAAGACCCCTTTGTTCTCACCTGCACTCACCAGCTTAATTATAACTAGATTTGCCTTGCTTTTTCTTACTCTCTTGCTGCAGCCAGAACTGGCAGTGACACTGCTATCCTTGAAGTAAGTGCTGATAAAAGGAAAATCCACAGGGAAGCCTGGTGTGTGGCTTTCCAGGCTCTTTGCGTGCAAGGAGTGAAGCTGTGGTTAATTACCTGCCTCCAGCCACTCCTTAAAAGCTGAAGAGCTTTTCTTTGTATGGCCACAGTAGCCATGGCAGCTGCTCATTTATTAGTTGCAGCACACATTAGAGCAGGCTGGGTAACAAGACTGCGTGCAAGGTGAAGATGTCAAATTTCTATTTTTAAAAAAAAGAGGCCAATAATCTGTTTACTGAGAGCAGGTAATGGAGGTGCCAATCAAAACCTGAAACTGTCACGCATTTCACCATTAGGGAAGAATGACTAACAACTGAATATTGCACTGAAGTGCCTAATTATGTTCTGATCTAACTACCCCTGGCATCTGATAATAGATCCTTCACTAAAGATGGCCCTGAGTCCAACATTTTAATCTCAAATTTGAAAAAAATCTTTGACAATATCAGTTGTATTCAGACCAGGATTTGGAGCTAAACAATCTGACTGCAGCAAGAGAGAGACTCTAGAGGTGAATTTCCCTAATATTTTACAGTCTCAGTGGGGAAGGGTAAGAGTGGAGAAGAAAGGGCACTGTTTGATAGCACAGTATAAACATCAGTGCTTCTGTCTCTGCCAGAAATTTGTGACTGAAAGAATAAGGTGCAAATAAGGTTTCTAATACTGTGTGTCCACATGAGGAGATCATGAAGAGCAGAGATTTTGTTCTCAGTCCTTCCTCCCCTATAGACAACCACAGTATCACTGTGGTTGCTCTCACACATGGGCCTGGAGGGCAAGAACACTAAATTGTGTGACTGACCATAACTATTTCACTGTCCTCTCATCCAACATTCCCATAACTAACACCACTGACCAGCCAGATATTCCCAGCCCTGCATCAGCTCCCCAGAGGTTGCCATGCTAATTCTCCTGTCAGTTGTGTGCCAGGCAAGCTTAAAACCTGACTTTTCTCAGTAGGCTTTCTCCTAAGTGTACCTGTTCCCAAAGAGCTCACTCTCACATTATCATCATCTCCCTTGCAAGGGAAGAATTGCTTTTAATTTCATCCAGATTTCACAGCAACTAGCACCTGCTAGCTGTTTTTATCCCTGGGACATTTAATATTGAACCCCAGTTCTGTGCTATCTTTTGCCTCTACAATTCCAGCAAATGAGGACATGCATTTGCAACATGATACTCAGCCCTTTGTCAGCAGATGCTTTGAACAGTCTCCTCTATGTCTTGGTAAAATTATTTCCTACTGAGACAGGAACAAGTGGGGCATGGGAAACCAAAGCCCTGGAAATGGTGAGTTATAATTGCTTTGGGAAGGCATTCGCTTTCCATAAATCCTGCCTATCTATAACATGCTTTAAAAATGTGCTGGCCACTCTGCTAGACCCTCCCAAATTCTCATCAGCACACAAAATAAACAGATGAAACACACAAACCTCTCAGCTTCCAGCAGAGGCCTGCTTCCTTGGAAACACTCGGCATTTCTGTGGGGTCACAGCCGAGACCAAGTCTGGATCTGGCAGAGAGCAGCTCATTTAGCACAGAGCTGGTGCCTTCATTGCAGAATATGTTATATCTCTCCCCAAGAGCCCAGTTTTGGATTTGTAACCTGGATTTCAAAGGAAGACTAAATAGTCACTGAATAAAATAAAATAAAATAAAATAAAATAAAATAAAATAAAATAAAATAAAATAATGCACAAAACAAAAAGTAAAATAGAATAATTTAAAAATTAAATTAAAATACTTTAATTAAATATATAAGGTGTTTGGCATTGGAGTGTAGGTTAACTAAACTAAGACACATGAAAATAAAAAGCATGAAGTGTTTGGCACTGGAGCTGACTTAGTCCAGTAAAAGATGACCATTAGCTAACTTGTGGCTAATACAGAAAAGCCATTTCTGAGTCTCAGGCAGAGGAATCACATGTAGGAAAGGGGAAATTTACACAGTTTAGTTCCTGAGATTAAAGAGTTACCCAGATTTCATTTGAAGCTCAAAACAGCAGCATTTACCTCAGTAAATCTCCACAGTTCTGCAGAAGAAAAAGAGCAAAGCATTCTTCTTGCTTCACTCTCCCTGCAAGGGGGTGGTTTTAAGAACTCTCCACAGCTTGCAGGTATGTTTAAAGCTTAGATTTTTAAGGTGTGTAATAGAACTCATCTCTACAATTTCCATTTTCTCTTTTAAAATCCCAAAGTTTAAAGTAACTGCAGACACAGAAGAAAACTGCACTAGTATAACCTAGTAGAACCATGTGTGCTAGAGAAATTTAACTTTCTGTGTGGCAGAAATACTGAACTTGGTCTGAATGAAACATAAATAGAAGATTGTGTATGAAAGTACAGACATGACTGGATGCTTCTGAGTACATGGTGTAGGAGTGCAAGGGACTGACATCTACAACACAATGTGCTAGTGACTGAAATCAACTTTGTTTAAAATAAATACCACTTTCCCCTTCCATATGGTCTCTTGCTGAGTTTTGTAAAATTAATTTTATACATGCTGCTTTGGTAGAAGGATCCAGGAGCAAGTGATTCTCATTCCAAAACAATTAGCACATGACTAGGGAACAAATCTGTCAGTACATCAGTCTGGAGACTAAACTTGAGGCAGTTCTCCTACCTGAGGTACTTTTAAAGAAAGTATTCTATAAACCATTTCTCTCACTCATTTAAGTCCCTGGGATCCCTGCCATATTGCATGCAGTGCAGTCTTGCTAAATCAGCAGGACAGACTGTCACAAGATGTGATAGCACAGAATGGTGCTGCAGAATGCTTTAAATTGTACAGGCATACTAATCAGGGGTGATATGCACAGATCTTGAATCCCTTTGCAAATTAGTAATTTAAAAAGCACCATTCCTAGAAAGTCAACTGACATATTAATGAACCATTTTGAAAGCAAAAAATTACCCAAAATGCTGGCATAGAGAATCAAACCTTTTTTAGTAAAATATACAAATCTGAGCATTTCAGAAGCTTTGTTCTTATTCCAAGATGCTTTAGATTGAAGATTCACACAATATAAATATTTCCATAAGCCCTGGTCTGAGTAAATAGGGATAAATTCTTTGTACTGGGGCAAGAGCATTGGAGATCCATAGGACACACCACTGAGCCCAGGCAGTTTCCAGGCAATTTCCAGTCCTCATCCATGATTTAAAGGAGATTTCTGATATGACAATGCTCTTTGCTTTTCTGTTTCTAAGCTCAGCTCTGCAGTAGCAGCAGAGTTCTGAAATTTTCAAGAAATGATGAAAGACATTGCATTTGCATAGATACCCAAGGATGTTTGCTTTAGAAGGGAAACAGATTTGGGAGACAGGAAAAAATATGACAATGTATTTGGCAACTTATATAATTTCTGTTAACTTCAGCATGATCAACAGCTAAAAGTGTCTATTTTTACTTCTTGTATACTTCTGAATAAATGCTGACCAAAGATGCCACAGTGAAATTATAAGTTTTATTTCCTATTTGTTTTTGATTTGGAGGAGCACCTAAACAGTATATGATCTAGGAAGAAGAGGAGTTGAAAGGGGTGAGCATATACACAATTTGCTCTTTTTTTCCACTTTATTGCTCTGAAGCCATAAATGCACCTGCTCTATTTGTTGCGGTCAGTTTAGCCAAACTTCAAATAAAGAGCATGAAAATGTGCTGTTGTATCTCTCTCAGCACCTGTGCCCACACATGCTGTACACCTGGCAGTGTGTGGAGGCTGTCACCCTGACACAGGTGGCTGAAACAGTGGCTTGAAGCATGACTCCAGCCCATCACAATCGTGTGCACAGGCAAGAAATCTGCTTTATCTCAGAGAGAGCAGCTGTGGCTCAGCTTGGAGCAAAGTCTGCCTGCGGCAGCTACAAAGAGCCCTGGCTATGAAAAAGCCCTGCCCTCTTTTGGAAACAGAACTTACCTCCTATGATCAAAGGCTGGAGTGCACAGCTAAACTGCAGGGGCTGACAATGCAACTGAGAAAACCTTTCTGCTCTAAATCCGTTTGTTTTCCATTAGAGAGAGCAACACCTATGTAACGGTTTTGCAGAAAAGCCCATGGAGATTTTCTGATTACCCTTTTAGTAACTTACAAGACAATAAACAACCAACTTAGCCAGACTTTTAGCAGCCACTCAGTTGTCTCCTTACACAGCTTTCTCCAGCCATGTTATGCCCTAAAATGAGGGAATGAAGTTTTAGGTGATTAGGAAAGATCATACCAGGGTACCATTAGTGTACTATCTGTCTCAAAGTCAAAAAGAAAGCACAATAGTCACCACTCCATTCCCTTCCCTACCCACTATGACAGGAGCCAAACAGTGCTGTTTACAGTGCTACAGCACAAAACCAACCTGCCAAGCTTCTAGCAGAGCAGAAAACTGAGCTATGTGCCTTCTTTTCCAAACTCTCCTGGCACTTGATGCCTGCTCTACCTGCCCTCCAGGTAAAGGTCTTGTTAATGGAAGTTATGTCCAGATCATGGGATTCCAAAGGGAAAAAATGGCATGACAGTTATGACCCTAGAAGGAACTGTGCCTAGGCACCAGTCCAATGCTTGAAGGTTCCCATTTCCCATTTCTCACTCTCCTCACCCTGATCCTAGTCCTAACCTAGCCCTAGGCCTGGGCTAAGATTTCTGCCCTGGGACAGGCTAACTCTCCAGGTATCTATTACTGATGTGTGAGTCCTACTGGCAAGAAACCCTCACTAGGAGAACCCAAAACACTTGAAGATGGCATGATTAAGTGACCTCACACATTAAGGAAAGTTTTGAGTATACAGGCACTGGTCTGTGAGACCCAAACACCACGTCTTTAGTAATGCATCATACGCAGCAAAGAAAGAACACGGCAAAGGGAAAAGGCAAAGGAAAGAATGAACAAACTCTGCCCTGGGCTTCTCCTTGCTCTCAAGCACTTTCAGGTTAAACTGTGAGAAAGGCAATGATTTTGTTTGCTATAAAAAGCCTTTTTCCTCATATTTCAGATATACCACGCATTGCCAGGACAGACCTAGAAGTGAAGCCACCTGAAAAAGCCAACAGGCACCCAGTGCTAAGGACCAGAAGGAAGCACGGCAGCTCTTCTCCTGTTTGCTGAGAGAAGAAAATGACGGATGCTCCTGAGGTCCGTTCCAGCAGCACCCCCATCTCCTGCAGGCACCTTCCGACCCGCACTGCTTGAGCTGGCTCAGCACCAGGCTCACAGGAGACGTTGCACAGCTCTTCCTTAACACGGATAAACAAATAGACAGAAACAACTTAGAGCCGGCCTGAACACATTACTATAGGCTGCCGCCCTGGCCTCTTCCCATTGCAGAGCAAAAAAAAACCCAAAAAGAAACCCTTCCAGGGAACGGAGCCAGAGGGGAGGGGGAAAGAAGTTCATCAGGAGGCCGGGAAGCCAGGCGGCGAGAGGAGCCGGCCTGCTGTCACCGCGCAGGCACCGCCACTGACTCTCGGGGACAGCCCGGCGCCGCCGGCCGGCGCAGGATGTGAGCTCACGGCGCCGCCTCTTCCCCGCCCGCCCGGCGGTGCCGGTTCCGCCGCCCCGAGTCCCGCCTCGCTCCCTCTCACCGCCTCCGGGGCCGGGGGTCCCGGCTCCGCCTGGGCCGGTGAGTGCTGCGGGGGGACCCGCGCCCCTGGGGCCGGCCCGGGCGGCCGGGCCTGGCCAGCGGCGGCCGCTGGGCCCGCTCGGGGCGGGGAGCGCGGCCCGCGGGCCCGGGCAGCGGGGCGGACCCGGGGCTGCGTGAGATCCGCGCCGTGTTTGTCCGCAGGCAGAGCCCCTGAGCCCTCCGGTGCCCGCGGCCGGAGGAGGTGCCGCCATGGGGAACCAGCTGGCTGGCATCGCCCCCTCGCAGATCCTGT
Organism: Zonotrichia leucophrys gambelii; assembly: GCF_028769735.1. Taxonomy (NCBI): domain Eukaryota; kingdom Metazoa; phylum Chordata; class Aves; order Passeriformes; family Passerellidae; genus Zonotrichia; species Zonotrichia leucophrys. The sequence continues at coordinate 43,908,019 of NC_088171.1, read as the reverse complement.
CGGTGGACAGCTACTTCTCGGACATCCACGACTTCGAGTATGACAAGAGCCTGGGCAGCACCCGCTTCTTCAAGGTGGCCCGAGCCAAGCACCGGGAGGGGCTGGTGGTCGTGAAGGTGTTTGCCATTCAGGATCCCACCTTACCCCTGACGAGCTACAAGCAGGAGCTGGAGGAGCTGAAGATAAGGTTACACTCGGCACAGAACTGCCTCCCCTTCCAAAAAGCCACCCTGTCCGAGAAGGCCGCCATGCTGTTCAGACAGTACGTACGGGACAACCTTTATGACCGAATTAGTACCAGGCCATTCCTGAACAACATCGAGAAAAGGTGGATCGCTTTCCAGATCCTCACCGCGGTGGACCAAGCGCACAAATCTGGAGTCCGCCACGGTGATATTAAAACTGAGAACATCATGGTGACCAGCTGGAACTGGGTTCTTCTAACTGACTTTGCCAGTTTTAAACCAACTTACCTTCCTGAAGACAATCCTGCTGACTTCAATTATTTCTTTGACACATCCCGGAGGAGAACGTGTTACATCGCTCCAGAGCGCTTTGTCGATGGCAGCATGTTTGCCACGGAGCTGGAAAACATGAGGGACCCTTCCACTCCTTTGGTAGACTTGGCAAACAGCAATCAGCGAACAAGAGGGGAGTTAAAACGTGCAATGGATATCTTTTCTGCAGGTACTTGGAGCTATCAGGTGTTGTTTCTGACTAATGCAATGCAGAAGAACTTTACTGAGGTTTTTAATTCCTTTTTTTTCTTTTCTTACAGCTGGCTCGGAGTACAGCCTCTTAAAAACTTGTGTATTTAAAGCATAAAGACCCAAACCTTTTTCATTCACAGAAAAGTACAAAAACAATGTAGTAGGCTACATAAGTTAGGTGTATCACTATTATCTGAGGAGAGGAATCACAAACTATTCTCTTATGGCTCTATGCCCTAGGAAAGAGGTGGTTGTTCACGGCACAGTCCATCATCTTCCATTGGCAGAGAAGCATGTGCCTCATGGGGCCTGAGAGGAGAACCCAGTCCGTGGCCCAGTTCTGGGGGCACTGACACTGTTTTCAGGGTAATTTGGCAATATTGGCTCTAGAAGCCCCTTTTTTTATTTTCCTCACAGGCACAAAGTGGAAGCAAAGTCCTGTTATGGTCCCACTCATAAATACTAGTTAAGAGTTTGACTGTGGGAGACTGCCTTGAGTCTTGGCCTTGTCTTAAAAGTCATAAGTTTAGCCCTTTTTTTGGGATTTTTTCTCCCCGTAAAGTGATTGAAAATTAATTTGAAGGAAATGGTTACTTCATTTTACAAGTTGCTGTTATGGCCAAACTTCCAGGACACTCCACAGATAAAGCAGACAATTGGGAGCAAACTTCAGGAGCATGTTCTTTGAAGACAGACTTGTGTCATGTACACGATACTGGGAGTCTGGTTTTGGCAATCATGTGTGAGTGAATATGTGCTGTCCCCCAGCATCAGCTGTAGGAGCAGAAGTTATTCCTTTACCTTTTGTAAAAAGGCTCTCTAATTTTGACCTTCTACCCGACCCATGCTGACTTACCACTCTCTTCTTCCACATGACGGTGATGTGGGTTCCTTTTCTAGTGATGGATTTTCCAGCTGGCAGGTGGCTGAAGTCACTGCCTCATGTTTTCTAATTCAGCAAACTCCTCTGCTGTTGACATGCTTGAAATAAATTACTTGGAACAGATTTCAGGGATCAAGTATAAAAGCCAGGTTTTGGAGCTTGAGATGTTATCTCCATTCCGCAAATTATTTGGCAACTCATTTGCCTTATTTTTAATTGAGCAAAGACTTGTTTAGGGTTTGTTCTTGTCTGCATATAGAAAACAAAGTTATAGTGTCTGTTTATAATATTCTGACATCTTTGACTTCTTTTTTTCTTTCTGTCCCAGGTTGTGTAATAGCAGAGCTCTTCACAGAAGGTGTACCCTTGTTTGATTTATCTCAGCTTTTGGCGTATAGAAATGGCCTCTTTTCCCCTGACCAAGTCCTAAACAAAATTGAAGACCGCAGTATCAGAGAACTGGTAAGGATGGGCTACAGAATTAGAACCATCTGTGTGTTCTGTTTGCAGTGTATTTCACCTACTTTGGTGACAGATTGCTTATTGTTTGGGTTTTGATGTTTTTGTATTACAAATGTCTAAACCTCTGATCTTTCTCTCCCATTCCCTCCTACTTCTGCCTTTCTCAAGGTCACTCAGATGATCCATCGAGAGCCAGATAAACGTTTAGCAGCTGAAGATTATTTGAAACAGCAACGTAACAATGCATTTCCTGAAATATTTTACACTTTCCTTCAGCCTTACATGGCCCAGTTTGCCAAGGAAACGTTTGTGTCAGCAGATGAGCGTATATTGGTCATACGTAAAGATCTGGACAACATCATTCACAACCTCTGTGGGCACGACCGCACAGAGAAGGCCGAGGGAGAGACAAAAGAGAATGGGCTGGTTATTCTAGTGTCTGTGATAACTTCCTGTTTACAGACTCTCAAGTACTGTGATTCAAAACTGGCTGCTTTGGAGCTGATTCTTCATTTAGCACCAAGATTAAGTGTAGAGATTCTTCTGGATCGTATTACTCCTTATCTGTTACATTTCAGCAACGACTCTGTGCCCAGGGTGAGGGCAGAATCTGTGAGGACTCTAACTAAAGTTCTTGCTCTCGTCAAAGAGGTGCCACGCAATGATATTAACATTTACCCAGAATACATTCTGCCAGGCATTGCACACTTGGCCCAGGATGAAGCCACCATCGTCAGACTTGCATATGCTGGTAAGAGGACATCCAGTCAAAACTCCAAATCTTGAGCTTTTCTGTGTTCTCTTAACTGTTTCTGTCACCAAAACTCACCAGAAGTCTTAGAAGTGACTGCAGGTATGACACCTGTAGTTACATTTCATTAGCTCTGATTGTTTCCATAAAATGGCCTGATGGAACTGAATAAATAAGAAACTAACTTAAAACATCATTGTGTTGCTGGGCTGCAGAGCTGTTTTCCAACAACATGAAATTTGATATGCAGGGGCTGTAATTAGATTATTTACTCTGTAATAAACTGTCTTATACTGTAACAGATGTTTTCTTTAGATGTTATTCAGATGTGTGAGTTCTGCACAGTTCAGGAAGAAGCTTTGTAGTCATGCCCATGTTTGCTATTTACTGTGTGCCCTTACTGTGACTAGCACATTTTTATTAGATTTTGGGGTTTATATAGTTGGAAATATCATATGATGTTTTTCTTTTGTTTACTAAGTAAACTGATAAAAATAATTATTAAAGACTTTGTACACTTAATGAATAGAACCAGTTGTTTGTGGTCACCATGATAAATTTAAATTTCAAACACATTAATGTATTTAAAGGTAGTCTAACTGGGTTAATTTCTTTTGCACTTTTGGAAGTGGTCAGACTGGTGACTTTAGAGTATTTGGCCTGGGCTGTGGACAGGCTCCATTGGCACGTAGCTGTTGATTTGGATGACACTCAGAACGGCTGCCTAAGTGAGACTTCTGCCTTGCTGCTACTGTTCCTGTGCCAGCAGCGACTGACCCATATAATGCAGCCTGAGTTGCTTCAGCAGCTTCCAAATGGTGCAGAACGTTGCCAAATCAGCTGGATAGATACACTGACAAATGTTCTAAAAGTGGATTCCAGGGTAACAAGTTGTTATTTCCTAGGATAATGTCCTGGGGTGGTGGTTTGTTGTTATTTTGTCGCAGTCTACTATGTGGCAATGTTAGTTAATTCAGGCTATTTGGCCTTTACCTTCTATCAAATTATTTAGTTGCTAATTGGGCTTGTTCTAGAAGAATTAAATTAGTCATTGTTACACCTAATATCATTAGGATTTTCCCACTTGTTTACATGACAAAAGTACTGTGTGATTTGATGTACTTTGGTAGCTTTGCCGGGAGTCAACAGAAGTGGGTTGACCAGAGCATCCTGTTTAATTTCAGTCCTGTTTGCCCATTGTGACTGGTGTTGTCAGTGGCTGTAATCTCTCTTCAGGGGGTCATCAAACTGATGTAAATTGGCAAAGTAGAACAATTCTTAACCAAATGTTTTCCTTTGCAGAAAACATAGCACTATTGGCAGAAACAGCTCTGAGATTTCTGGAGTTAGTACAGCTGAAAAATCTGAATATGGAAAATGAACCAAACGGTGAAGAAATGGATGAAACATCTCACCCTAGTGATAACTATGACACAGGTAATGTCACTTTTTGCCTGCTTATAATAGCAAATCGTGGGCCAAAGCTCCTAGGTAGCACTGAGCTATCTCATCTCTCAAAGCTTAGCCTTCTTATTAAATGGGAAGAATGTTTTGCCTTGACCAGTATCAAAGTGTGTGACAGCTTCCTGTGGAGACAGCACCTCTGCTCTGAGTGTTGTGAGAGACAAAAAAGTATATAAATGAGCATATTTTTCTTCTCCAGAGATCCTCAAGGTATTTGACTGTGATGCTGGTTGCTTTGTTGCACATCCAGCTTCACTTCCAGCTTGTCTCATAAACAAGACAGCTGCAAAAACACGCCTGTGTTCCAAATACTACTTCTGGATTGGGAAGCAGCATTAGCTTTGGAAAATCTGTCAAATTCTAACATAGTCATTGCACTGTATTTTTCATTCTTCCTTTTCTGTCCCTGTGCTTCACAAATCTTGTCTGTTTGCCCGGTAAAGCTAAATGTGTGGATGCCATTTGGCGGTAACATTACTGTAACATTGTATTATAACTAGTGTTGAATGAATTAAAATCCTAAGGATAGATTTTCTTATCCTTTCCCTTTGTAAAGACACAGGGTAATAAGCAACCTGTGTGTCATCTCCAGTGCCTTTTAGTGCTGCATGAATTCCCAGAAGAATGCTGGGCAAATCTAAGCTGGGAAGAGTTTGTGGTTAAAAACTGTCATTTCTCTTCTGGGCTAAGTAGAGCAATCTGTGACTAATCAGAGTTGGTAAACATCCTGCACGTATTCCATTTGGGGAAAAGGCAATTATCTCTTAACCAGTTGCAGGATGAGACTTAAAAAAAAGACAGCAACAAATCTACTAAAACCAAAAATAAAAGATCCTCTTCAAATTCCTTCATGTAAGGTGGGGGTGCTCAGGATTGCTGAGTGAGATAGGAAGCTCCATCGTTTGGGCTGTGCTTCTAGGAATGCTGTTTCCTATCCCTTGAGATAGCTTGGAGATGAGGGAAGTAACACAGAGGAGAAAGAAGCTTGAGTAGTTCTGTTCTTTTCACCCTTTTTGAAACCAAGCATGAAAAATTTGAACCCAGGAGGCAGATATTTCATGTGGCTGATGGACAGGGTCACAATAGAAAGCAAATTAGCTGGACTTCTGACTGCAGGCGAATGATAATCACCCCTCAAAACTGGTGCAGCAGTAGCTGAAATTTTTGTGTTGCTCGTTTGAGATCCTGCCTTGTAGTTTTCAATAATATTCAGTGCATTAACAATCTGTTATTTCCATTTAATAGAAATACTTCATTTAATTGTGTCATGAAGTAGACGCCATAGGCAAGGTCATCTTCAAATTTTTCATCAGTATTGTTAGATTAACTGCAGAAATTTAATGAAATTGGAAGCACTCACTTTTTGAAGTAGTACACTTCATGCTTAATGAAGTGAATCTATCTGCCTAAATAAAAACATAGTCTTGATCTGTTGTCAGTTCACAAATTTTGAAATTCATAGTCAAATAAACATATCAAACCAAAATTGCCTCAAAGCCTTTTGTTTACTGTGGTGACATTGCTGCTGACTCATTCTTCTGCTTCTTCACATCTGCATATCTTCTATATGTATAAAATGAGTGGAATGATCTTAGTGAAAGTTACATGTGTAGAATAAATTGATCTGGGTAAAAATGTCTCACATTTCTCTACTCTTTGGCTTTGTCACCACCTCATGCTTAGCCTGAAGTCTTTGGTAAGCCCTTGTTTGTTGGAACTGTTGAGGTTCTGTTGCATTACAAATTTTACCCAGCCAGGTGTTGTTCAGGATGACCTGTCACTGTAACTCCTTTAGCAGCAGGTGGTACACATGCACACACAGTTTCTCCTCAGCCAAAATGTTCATCTTGTTGTCCCTTGCAGAGTTGCAAGCCTTGCATGAAATGGTCCAGCAGAAAGTTGTGACTTTGCTAAGTGACCCAGAGAATATTGTGAAGCAGACACTGATGGAAAATGGAATAACACGTCTGTGTGTCTTTTTTGGACGTCAAAAAGCCAACGATGTTCTTCTGTCTCATATGATCACTTTCTTAAATGACAAGAATGACTGGCATCTTCGAGGAGCTTTCTTTGACAGCATTGTTGGTAAGTGTTTGGTTTCGGCCATACAGAGTGGAAAGAAAATAAATAAATTAACAGTTTCCAGGATATGAAGAAATAAGTCATATAAAAGTCCTTTCTTATAAAGATTTCTAGAATCTACTTATAGGAAAATACTTTTTCTGAATTATTGAGAGGAAATGTTTCATTAGGAAATGAAGATGAAACAATGTAGGTACAAATGTATACTTCTTTTAGTCCAAATATTTAATACAAATACAACTGAGGCATTTAAGTCTAGGGTAGATTAACATTAAAAAATTGGAATTAAAATGCTTTTTTCTTCTTTGAGTCTCTCCTATAGCCACTAACTTAAAAAGCTAAATTATGGCAAGTGATTAGTAGGATTTCTGCAAGCTCTATAATAGATGCCTCACTTCAGTAGATCCATTCATATGATGAAAACTAGGCATTGTTATATGTTGAAGTTCTAACTGGAAAGGTTTTTTTAGTGCCTTAAAACATCACCTAAAGATTGTTGTTACTTCAGAATACTTCATAAAAATTTTAAAAATCTTACCAATAATGACATCGGCTGTTAAGTATATCCAGTGCTCCATGTATGTTGGAAATCCACATGACCATTGTTGAGAGTCAGTGCTCAGGATTTGTGGGTCAAGAAGACTTTCCCAAGTGCAGTTCCTGAGAGCCTAAATGGTACTTCAGGTGCCTGGCAGGTAAAACAATCATGATCAAACTTTCAGTGGGGCCAGGATGGTAGCTACGCATTCCATTCTAACTGGAAACCACAAAATTCTGTGCTGGCAAACTGCCAAGAAGTGATATTGATAACTTATCAGAAATTGTTTAGAAGGAGCAATGGAACAGCCAAAGCAAAGGTCTGAGTGTCCTGCCTTCTTGCAAAAGACATAGAGACATGTGAGGCAATTAAATGTGAAGACATGTAACCTGTGTTTTTAACTCTGTTCCCTATGTCCATTCACAACATCCACAGAAGAATTCAGATTAAGTTCTGAAGTTATGTTTTTATTTTACTTCAGGCATTTGCACATCTTTAGAACTGAGCTCTCTAACTGGTATTTAAGTAAGTGCAGGCACTGCTGCCTGTGGCTGTGAGCAGATGCTCTTCTGTAGCAGTGGCACTGAGGGTGTTTCTCTTTCTAGTGCTGTTTCTCTCTCCTCCCTCCCTTCCTTTTAGCAAAGGGTTGCAAAGTCCAGCATTAAGACATGAGCAAGTATATGGATTATTACCTTATTAGATGAGAAGCAATAAAGTTATTTTATGTTTACTCTCAATTCTGATAGGAAGACAGAGTTTTCTGGTGTTTATCAGCTTGCTTTGGATTTTTATGTTATTTTTATGTTTCAGGTGTTGCTGCTTATGTTGGCTGGCAAAGCTCATCAATTCTCAAACCTCTGCTTCAGCAAGGTCTCAGTGATGCTGAAGAATTTGTCATTTATAAAGCCCTCAATGCTCTTACTTGTATGTGCCAGCTGGGGCTCTTGCAAAAGCCCCATATTTATGAGTTTGCTTGTGATATAGGTAAGTTAGAATACTGGAGAATACCCTGTTTTCCTAGTAAAGAAATCTCAGTTCTACATAAAGCTCCACTGTCCAGAATACAAACCTGTAGTTCTGTTTTAGAATCTAAACAAATCTGTGGTGTGGACTTACTGCTAGTTGAACCATGTTAGTGCTCAGGACTCTAAAATAATAGTTTTGGTGGAACAAATTGGATGCATTCTGCCAGATTTTATATAGGGCAGCAGCAAAAAACACTCACTCCAAAAACTTTCTGCCTTAAGATCTTTCCTTGATCTACATGGCAACCTGCTGTAAAGAAAAAGTCCAGGATGCTTCTGGTAGTCCATCAGGCACATAATTTGCAAACACTTACGCATTAGCCTTTGAAGATGAGAGAATTCAGACAATCATGATCCTTTCTTATTCTAACACCATAAAAACCCATTAACTCAATACATCCTTGGTTGCAGAGTTGGTCTCTCTTTCCTGATCAGGCTTATCAATTTAATTTAGATGTGCCCAAAATTTAACAGCTATTTATAAAAAAAAAAAAAAAAAAGATCTTTTGAGATGTAGTCTGCTGCTTCTTAGTCTTATGGTTTTACAAATGCACTCAGAATTTGGAGCAGATGATCTGTGATTACATCTCATGACTAGATACAGTGCCTTGACAACAACTTCTTAAAGCCTGCATAATTAGGGGGACTTCTGAGTCTCGTAATTTCATAATATAAGTAGTGACTCTTCAAGGAAGAGAGGGAAAGCAGGAAGGAATAAAGTATTTACTTAAAAAGAAAAGAAATCTATCACTTGTTTTAGGATTCACTGTAATTGTTAAAATGTGGTTGAGATTTATTTTTGGATTAGTCTCCCTTGCGAATCTGTCGTTGACAATTAGGGATTGAAATGAGCAAATAAGGAAAATATGCTTTTTGGCAAGAGCAAGGAAATTGAGCAGCATGACTACAGTGAAATCCATGAAATAATTTCCTCTGTATGAATGTTTTAACCTAGTTGCTCTGGAAGAGAGAAGGCTTAGTTGGGGAGTAATTCTGTTAGAAGGAAATTGCATCACAGGCTGCCATATGCAGGATGATCTCTCTCCTATGTGAATGATATATTTTAACAGCCTGTTTTTCTTTCAGCACCATTCCTGTGTCACCCTAATCTTTGGATATGTTATGGTGCAGTTGGATTTATCACTGTGGTGGCACAGTATTTGAATATTGCTGATGTCTATTGCAAGCTAATGCCATACCTCCATCCTTTTATCACACAACCAATAATACAGGTAATACTTCAAATAATATAAGTGGGAATGTCTGGACTAGCCACGATCCATAAGTTTGTCTTGGCCGTGGTCCTGGCTATAGGGACCATATGTACTTCTTTTCAATTGAGATTACAGGCAATTATAGATTTTTTGATTTCTACTATAAATCTCTGGCAGATTTATAGAATGGCCATTGCTTTCCATGTTTGAAAGACTGTTGTCTCAAATTTGTTGCAAAATGCAAAACATTTTACAAAGCCTGAAATCAGCAGGTATGTTTTTGGTTCAAGGTTTTTTTGCCTTGTTTATAGTCAAACTCTTACAATACTGTACTAGTTTATAGGAGTCTAAAAAGGATGGAAAGTTGGCTGTGAAACAAGTTGGTTTATGTTCTGTGCTTTCATCTACAAGACCAGTCTGTTAATTAGTGATTACCATGCTTGTGATTTCACCAGAACCACTCCTGTGTTTCAGTGCTTTGCCAAGGGTCAGGGCATAATGCTCATTATGAATGAATGAATGAAGTCATTTACTATTAATGCATGTCCAGGAATGACATACATGATGCTGGTAGTATGATCGTATAGGCATCTTTGCGTACAACTTCAGGACCTGTAGACTGCACCTCTCAGGTGTTTTAATAGATAAAGAAGAAATAATTGCAGTACATACATTGAGAAATGTATCCTGTGTTTAACATTTTGTTGAAAACCTTGCAGATGGGAAATTCACTATAATAACATTTTTCTGTGTTTACATGTTCTTTGTGCTGTGTTTTAGGCATTGATGGGTAAATTTGTCTTGTTCACTTCCTGTGCTATATTAGTATATAAATCTTTTCTTTTTCATTTTAGTATATAAATCTTTTCTTTGCTATGCAACACTATATTTAGCTAGTGAATAGTGGGTAACATGAAGTTGGATTGTAATATTAAGTCTTCATTTTGGACTCATTTTGAAGTTATTTTTCCTGTAGACAGCAAGCTATGAGAAGTACTTGATAGCAAAGAGGGGAAGAGAATGGAGAAAGTCTGACATGACCAACACAGATCTTATTTTCAAGAAAGGAGACAAGTTGAATCTAGATGATTTGTACAGGTTATGTGGATATCATCTTGTTGACTGGTCTGTTGTTTTGAATTGCAGGTAGACAAAGAAATAGTCCTGCTAAGTGTCCTTAAGGAGCCTGTCAGCCGTTCCATATTTGATTATGTCTTAAGATCAAAGGATATCACAAGCCTCTTCCGACACCTGAACTTGCGACAGATGAAGAGAACTGGAGCTCTCTCTGAGTGCCCACCCCCAGAGGACCCTGCCATTGCACAGCTCTTGAAGAAGCTTCTTTCACAAGTAATTGGGTTTTATTTGTACTTTAAAAGTCAGGCTTGAGACTCTTGGGCTGTGTACACCTTCACAAGCCCTGACCTTACAGTTCCTTCTGTGAAGGACTCCCAGTCTGAGGTTCTGATCCCCCAGGCCATTAACTTCACTGATTTCAGTATATGCTTGTGAGACAAGTTGTTCGGAGCTTAAAGATGTTTAAAAGATCTGCCAGATGTAGAGACATACAAATACCACTAAGTCTTTAAAAAATGGTTGTAAGTTTCAAATTCTGATGCATCTTTGATGTGGCAGCATTAGAGAGTATTGTTGGATTAAGTGCATTGTGCTGGATAACACCGTATGTATTTGTCAAAGTGCTAGATGTGTGCCAAAAGGAAATGGAGCTGGAAAGTCTTGAGGGTTATGTGTGAAGAGGGGAACATAAAGAATCACCCACCCAAAGTAGTGAGAACTGGGAAGAAAAAGGACTGTAGCTGTGTGGGGCTTTTTCCCCCCATAGCATGTGGGCTGTAAGCATGGTCTAGGTGTCAGCTGAGCAGATTGCACCGGAGAGTGATCCAGCAATAAATTCTGTTCTGCCCTTTCTCTTTTCCTTGCCCCATTCCTTAGGAGGAAAGATGTTCTTACACTGCAGTAGCTTACCTTACGTTTTTTATGAGCAATGGGCCAATGCTTTGGATTCTGGGAATGTGTTGTTCTCCTCTTCTGAGCCAGTCATTAATTTTACTGCTTCTTAAATCTTCGTGCCTTGATGCATGTTATTGTTAAGAGAGAGTAATATTACCTTTTCTTTTATTCTGTAGGGGATGACTGAGGAGGAAGAAGACAAACTGTTAGCACTGAAGGACTTTATGTTAAAATCTAATAAAGCTAAAGCCAATATTGTGGATCAGAGCCACCTGCATGATAGCAGTCACAAAGGGGTGATTGACTTGTCAGCTCTGGGAATAACTGGAAGACAAGTGGATCTTGTTAAAACAAAGCAGGATTCTGATGACAAACGTGGTTAGTATATTTTGTGATCTATATAGTTGAAGTATAGCCTTCCTTTCAGGGTGTTCTCAGTAAATCAGCCTACATGACTATCACCATCCTCACCTGAGTTTGCAATAGGAAAATTACTGCTTCAGTTTGAAGTGTGAGGTGATGAAATGTTCTCTGATCATTGAAAAATTGGAATTATTTTTCCCCCTGAGAATATTTTAAATTATTTTGACTCTGTGTGCCATTGTTCAGTTGATTGTGACAAACAGGACTCTAGTGACTCATGGCAACAGTGTAAATGTTGGAGGCTACATATCTGCTCTGTCTCCTCTCAACAAGGGCTAAGCTCTTTAACTGTGAAAATCCTGGGTGTTTTCTTGAGGTAGCCTGAAGAAAACCAAAAACTCCTCAGGCTGGCACTGAGGAGTTCCCAGCTTAGGTGTTGCTCACCTAAGTACATGTGTTTTGGCCCTGGGGTTCTTCAGCTTCTCATCTACTCCCATTTTACTTTTTTTTTGCCTGTTCTTTAAGCTCAAAAAACCTCTTACATTTCCTTGTTCAGATGTGAAATCCACTTGCTGCTAACTATTCTAGTTCTCTGTATCCTCAAAATTCTTATTTACAGACAGTTTGAGCTTCCTCTTTACCCTCTCAAGCTTGTAATTCCCTCCTCTATTACATCACTGGTAGGTTCTGTGTTTTTACATATGGAAATACAGAAATATCTGTAAAGCCTGTAGCTATTAACATCTTATTTCCAGAATTAGGGTGTTTTGCATATAATTGTAAAGGAAAGTACAGAAGTGTAGGATTTTTTATTTTTTTGCATCCTTGAATGAGGAGTCAACATGATTTAAAGCTTAGTGTATATGAAGTCTATTCTTGAAGTAATTTGTTTTACCCAAAACTCTTACCCTTAAAGTCTTTTTGCCTTTAACTTTTCTTCACTGACTTTGTCCAAATTAAATTTGTTCCATGTTTTTCTTTTTCTGTCTATATTTTATAGTTCTAAGTGACTCTAAAGGAATGCTGGAAATAAATAAATTTCCTATTTAAACAATAACTTTATTGAATCTACAGGTGATGTTGCAATTATGATGGGAACTGATTGTATTTGACACCAACAATGATTTGTGTACAGTGCTGTTACAAATTTACTATTGATGCCCCTGCTCATTGCAGGGTGGTTGGACTAAATGACTTAAATCCTTCCATGTTCTCTAAGAAAAATTTGTCATATGGTGGAGTCTAATCCTGCAGCCTTCTAGATGTAAGCTTTCCCTCTAGTGAAGTGGTTTATTATATGAGTCAGCTATAGGATCCAGAGGATGTGAACACATGAGGCAGGTGCTTTGTTTGGTTTCCCTTAAAAATGCTGTCAGCTGATCTCCACAACATAGCAGTAGGGTTTTCTCTGTACATAAATAATAATTTGGCCTGTAAACATTAGATTTCTATGTAGTCCCAAAGTAATGACAATCCTGAGTGAATGTTGTCATGGTAATGTTGAGGGTGTTTTGTTTTTTTCTTCTCCCACCTCCTCCCTTCCTCCCTCCCTCCCTCCCTCATATTTATAGCTAGAAAGCATGTAAAGCAAGATTCAAATGTAAATGAAGAATGGAAAAGCATGTTTGGGTCCCTGGAACCCACAAACATCTCCCAGCCAATATCCAAAGGACATGGGCAAACTACTGATCCTGAAGCCATCCAAGCCGGGAAACCACTTCGTTCAGAGTCGTCAGCTGGCATTTGTGCCACTTTGTCATCCTCTCCACAGGTATACCTGAAAAATGCTGTGTTTGCATCTTACCTGAAATGATTTAATTGTTTTAAAGTCAGATGGGACTATAGGGATGTGATGTTCTTGTTTTGTTTGGAGGTTATTTGACACTGGCTATGCTATTGGCTGGTGTCTTCTTCAGCAGAGTTGCTCACTTTCAAGTTCTTATTTTTAAAATAGGAACTGAGAAAGGACTGAAGTAAGTTTTAGTCCCTTGAGCTTCACTAACAAATAGATGCTTTGCACAAAGAGATGGGGCTTTGTGGATTGAACAATTATTATGTAAACTTCTCTGGCAGGGAAGACTTCTCCTCAAATTGAAAGCCCTGATACATGTTGTGAGGAAGAGATATCTTGATTTTAACTTGGAAATCACAGCATTTAGACATCCTGTACCTGTAATACTTAGTACTAGCAAGAGGAGGATAGGCTGTGAGCTCTGCAAGCCATGGAGGCACATCTTGACACTGAACACTCTTTTCTGTTTGGCTTCTAGTTGGACATTAACTTCTGCTAGCTTTAAATGAGTGTGTCTACCCTGAACTTAAGGGAAACACTTCATACTTTGGTTTTTAAAGTCCAATGTAAATGAATTTGAGAGCTAACCTTTCATTTTGTCAGTCTTGAGACCAGTAACTGCCTCTGTAATAATCACATTAATAGGTGTGCACAGCACATTACAGTTCCTTTAGACAGACTATAAAACAGAGTAGGCAAACAGAGTAGAATAAGAAAATGTTAATCTTTTATAAAATAATAATTTTCACTATTTTTATTGTCTTCATGCAAGTATTTTTTAAAATGCTATTTCACTGCTAATCGATTCAATAAAAAAGATTTTTGCCATTTTTTTTCACTGTGTGTGACACAGAAATCTCATGAGGGGGATTTATCTGTGTGTAGGATGTAAGGGATATATTTTTAAGGTCTGATTTCCTACAGGCATCTGATGGAGCAGTTGTCCAGCCCAGGAAACCAACCCTGCAGGGCCTGAGCAGCACAATGTCCCCGTCTGCACACCAGCTGCGCATCACCACCTGCAAAACTGAGCTGCAGCAGCTGATCCAGCAGAAGAGAGAGCAGTGTAATGCAGAGAGACTTGCCAAACAGATGATGGAGAATGCTGAGTGGGAGAGCAAGCCCCCACCTCCAGGTACATCACAGGCCACTGAGGTTATTAGATAAAAAATTATTTATGTATATATATATATATATATATGTATGTATGTATGCATGTATGTATGTATGTATAATTTGAGTCAAGATATCATCCTTTCATGGAAAAAATATGAAGGATGAGGAAAAGAGGAAATTCTGAGTTTAGGAAATGTGTTTACTGTGCAGAACACCTATGACCTAGTGTCTAATTTAGAATTGAGCAAGTAGGCTTTTGCCTTTAATATTTAAAATGCCTTAACACTGTTTTCAGTGCTGTCTGTGCTTTGCAGTTGTAATGAGTATCCTGATGTAGCTGTTAGTGGATGGATCTAGGGGGACTTGCATGTTCCTGATTAGGTTGTGGTTCTGTTTTCCCTGTAGGGTGGCGTCCCAAAGGATTGTTGGTAGCTCACCTTCATGAACACAAGTCTGCTGTGAATCGCATTCGGGTCTCTGATGAACACTCCATTTTTGCCACTTGCTCAAATGATGGCACAGTGAAAGTCTGGAACAGCCAAAAAATGGAAGGAAAAACCACTACAACCAGGTAGCTTAAAAACCTGTGGTAGTTGGGTCTGCAATTTTAGAGTGAAAAATAAAGTAGAGCAGGGAGCAAAATATGAATCATTTGTGGGTGTACTGGAAATATCAATAAGGGGATATATTAATGTTCCTCTCGGCTTGCATCTATAATATTAGATTGCTGTTTCAATTAGTTAATAAAAAAAAATGCAAAGGGACTGCTTTGTAGCCATAATAATTACAGGCTTTTTGATTTCATTGCTGTACATATATAAATATATTCTGCTGTTGTTGTTTAAAGCCAACACTGGCTTTTTTGCTTTCTCCTTTTGGAACAGCTAGAAAATGTTATTTTCAAAGCTTTCTCAAGAGTAATTGGTTTTAAGTAGGTGTTTAAGAGAAGTAATTTTTTTTTAAGTGCCACCAAAAATAACCTCTTTTTCTCTCCCCCTATTTGTCTCTGTGCTGTTTAGATCAATTTTAACATACTCTCGGATTGGAGGACATGTAAAGACACTTACATTTTGCCAAGGTTCACATTACTTGGCTATAGCTTCAGATAATGGTGCCATCCAGCTTCTTGGTATTGAATCCTCAAAGCTCCCCAAATCTCCTAAAATTCATCCAATACAAAGCAGGTATGTACTTCAAGCAGTTAAATCTCATCACACACAGAGCTCAAGCTGTTACTATATTCCTCAGATAATGTCCTTAAATTTGCTCTAGGCTTCCTGCTGGCTGAGCCCAGAGTGTACTGGAAGGCTGTAATCCACATTCTTATCCTGCTTCATAAAGAAGGGTTGAAAGGCAACTCTGCAGAGCTGACCATTCTTAGTTATTGGATATTTGTACTTCCTGCATCACTGAACACATTATGAGCTTGAAACAGCCATATGGAATAGTTCTCTGTTGTTTTAATTATATACTGGGATTGATTAGTTCCTTTGTTACAATCTTAATACTTACAAAGTGATTTTGAAAGTTCTTCTGCAGATCATTAGACATACAGCATGTGATGTTGCCTAAGACCTGCAGTTTTTCCTCTCAGGCCCTTAATGTGATAAGTTGGTAGAGATATGGGTAATGGGATCGTATGTAGGGGAGCCTTTGGGCTTGATTTAGCTCTTTCTTACCTCCATATGAGCAGTGTTTGAATATTTGGCACTGAAGCTATAGCTTGATCTTCCAGTTTGAGTGAGAGGTGTGTCCAGGCCTCAGAAAGTACTCACAGTACTGCTGGTGGGGTCTCACAAGTGTGGAGCAGAGAGAGGGAGAATCACCTCTTGCTGCCCACACTTTTGATTCTTCAGTTGTGGGTGGCTTTTTTGGTTGTGAGCAGACATTGCTGGGTCATGCTGAGCTTCTCATCAGCCAACACTCCAAGTCTTTCTGCTCAGGGCTGCTCTCAGTGTGTTCTCAACCCAGCCTGTATTTGTGCTTGGGATTGCCCTTACCCAGGGCACAGAGCTGTGTTTATGTTTGCAAAGGGCTGCTAACAGCCTTGCAGGCCCTATCAGCAGAGAGATTTGAGAGAGCATAAGCATCCATTGTACTGAATTCAGAAAGCTGTTTCTGGCAGATGCCTTGAGAAGTGACACAAAGAGGAAAATGCTGCTCAGCATAAGCTGTGGGAAGGAGTCTTAAACTTGGAGGGAGTCATATCTGTGCCTAAATTAGTTTATTATTTTAACCAGGTCATTAGATCTGAAGGACGATGGCTGTGTGGTAGACATTCATCACTTCAATTCAGGAGCCCAGTCAGTTCTGGCTTATGGAACAGTTAATGGATCTCTGGTTGGATGGGATTTGCGATCCAGCAGCAATGCTTGGACACTGAAACACGATTTGAAGTTAGGCCTCATAACTTCATTTGCTGTGGACATACACCAGTGCTGGCTGTGTATTGGTAAGCCTGGATTTCTTATTAGTTTCCCTCTCTTCCCTGCCCCCCTTTTCCTTATGGTTTTCTCTTACAGTAACTACATCTCAAGCTTTTGCTTGATATGATCTTACTAGCGTGTGCTCTTCTCAAACAGAAGGAGAGAAATATCTTCTCATGTCTTTTTGAGAAGCATTCTGCCTGCTAAGAGCTTGAGGCTGAAGGCCATCTCCCTGCTCCAACCAAGCACAAAGATAGGAGCAAAACCTCATATATTGATCCCTCTGACTAAGGGGAGCTTTTTCTCACCAGGAACGAGCAATGGCACCATGGCATGCTGGGACATGAGGTTTCAGTTACCTATCTCCAGCCACTCTCATCCTTCCAAGGCCCGAATCAGACGCCTGCTTATGCATCCTGTCTATCAGTCCTGGGTAATAGCAGGTAAAAGATGTCTTAAGCTTATCTCACAAATTGCCAGAGGTTGTGATTAAAGCAGCTTTTTTTTCAGCTTCTGCTTCAAGCCCTGGTGGAGAGTTGAAAAGAAGAAAAGTAGGGTTTAGCCAATGTCAAAATGACAGCATTTGCAATTCTCATCTTCTGGGCATTACAGCTCTCATGAGGGGCCCTCCCTGTGTGTTGTCCACCCCATCCCTTTTTAAGGACAAAATGTTATAAAAGATTAAATTCAAACTCATGACATACATTGAAGCTGATGGGAAATCTTCTACCACCTTCTGTAGAGCAGAGATTGAATTCCAATTCTCCCTTCAATCTAAGCCAGCTGTGTCATGGATTAGAACTTTTGGAAATCTCCAAATCTTCCTCATCTGATACACTTACAGCTGCTTCATCCTCACTGCAAGTGGCACTGTCATAGACTTTTATATGTTTGTGTCAGGAACACATTTTGAAATGGACAAGTACCTTAAACTAATCCTAAATAACAAAATTTATCAAGTTGCTGTAAAATGAGTGTAGTTTGAGTTTCATATTTTACTTGTTTTAAGACTTCACTTCTTACTTTGAGTTATTGACCACCCTGGGAGATAAATTCCTTGAAAAAGCATACAAAGTTTCACTGTGCTTTCTAGTTTGTTTACTCTCTGTGAAAGACTAAAGGAATAACAGAGTTCATAATTTTCAATTATTATTAAAAAGTCCTTGCCTGCTAGGTTGCTGCCAGGCTTGTAAGCAATCCATTGAACAGAATTCTTTACCTGTCCACATGAGAGTGGAAGTTCATTGTGGCTACTACTGAACTCTGTAACTTTGGATTGTTTTCTTACCTGCATAGGAGTGTTCTCCAAAGTCGCTGATGACTATGCTGAACAAACTATCTATCCTTCTCAAAGAGTGCTGGGAAGATATCTCGGAGGAAACTGAGGGTTTGATACATTTTTAAAGGGGTTGAGAATTAAGTCAGGTTTCCTTTAAACTCTTTTAAATGAGGCACTTTTAATTATAGTGAAGCTGCTTTCAAGCCAAACCAAAGTACTAAAGCAAGACTAACACAAATGCTGCAGGGAGCAAACAGAGAGTGTCTTCATGTCATACCCTCTATATGATGTCAGTAGAGCAAACAGCAAGAGCCAACCAATCTGTTTTGTACTTTTTACACTGGCTTTATCTTTCCTGTAGCTGTTCAAGGCAACAACGAAGTCTCCATGTGGGATATGGAAACTGGTGATCGACGTTTCACTCTGTGGGCCAGCAGTGCTCCACCTCTTTCAGAACTGCAGGTCTGGTCTCTTTCTTTTCCAGTTTCTGTTGTGTAGCTAGGGTTAGAACAACCTTAGACTCCATGCTGTGCATCAGTACAGAATTTTCCCTGGGATTCATTTTCGCACCATAACTGTTTTACTTGTCAGAATTAAATTGCCTTTGTAAAACTGAAGTGTAACCTAAATTTTCATTGGCACCTTCCCCTGTCTGTGGAATGAACTTGTAGCACTCACTTGTTATGCCCAGCCATGTTCTTTGAAAACCAGTGAGCTGGTTAAGCTTGCAAAGATTATGAAAAAGCCAAAATTCATGGTGTGGTATCTTGTACTTATTTTTACTTTCTGTTCCTGAGGCTATGCATATTTCTGTAAACATCTGCTCTTTTACACATTCTTTCTGTAATATAATACCACTACTACTCTTAGCTGCTACTTTAAAGCATGAAGTGGTTCTTCTTCAAGGACCTAATTGGAAAAAGAGCAATCTGGAATATGGTTCACAAATCCATAGGCAAAAATTACCACAGCTGCTTCTATAAATGTTGTAAATGCCTGTCTGGAATCTACTTAAACCTAAGTTTGTACGTGCTACAAGGATTGCAGGTTGAGTTAATTTCAGTCCTGCCTTTTTTTACACAGGGAGCTCCATGATCTAAGATAGTTTTCTGTCGTATATCTGTCCCATAATGCCTTCATAGCCTAAAAATTTAAGCATCCATGTGCTTTTCAGTAGGATTTGCCTGCCTGATTCTTTTAAAAATAATCTCTCTTCATTGAGAATGTAATTTCCAAGATTCAAAAAAAAAAGAGGATTATAGAGGGTTAATTCTGTTGTATTGCTCTGTAAAGTGCAAGGGAGCAATTTACACTAACATATTAAGATGTGGCCCCTTAAAGTGACTTGGCATTCGCCAGAAAGATTTGGAAATTGGGTGGATGAATGTGGCAAGGAATGCATTCCCTTTCTGAAGCATCATATAACAGCTATTGCTGATGAATTATTTTTATATATCCCTTTTTCCTGCTAGCCTTCTCCTCACAGCATCCACGGAATATACTGTAGTCCAGCTTCTGGGAATCCCATATTACTGACAGCAGGCTCAGACATGAAAATAAGGTAATCAAGCTAAACAACTTCCTTGTTTGTCACCCTCCCCTCCACCCCTGCTGGTGTACTAAATTTTGCCAAGTGTTGCCTAAGTAATCTCTAAGAATCCAAAACAATAATACTGAACATGTGTTCATTAGTAAACACCAGTGAGCTGAGGAAATTGTTCTCAGCAAAAGGACTGCAGAACTTGGTGCATCTCTGAAATGTAATGTGTACTCTGAAATACAGTGGGTATCCTTTTGTAAAAGTCTTCATGGGCTTCATGACAAAAAACCAAAAAATAACTCATGTATGAGCTTGATATGAGTATGAATTTCTCTGCATCACTCCCTTCCACTAAGTGTAGAAAGCATTTGTGCCCACTCATTTTCATCATAAGAGCAAGACCACTTTTAAGCAGTTGTTTTAAGCTGATAGAATTGAACATCTCATTTTGATTTTGTTTCTTCATGTTTAGGTTTTGGGATCTAGCCTACCCTGAGAGATCATATGTTGTTGCTGGAAGTTCTAATTGCCCATCTGTTTCCTACTACAGGAAGATAATTGAGGGCACAGAGGTGGTTCAGGTATTTTGCTTTGTTTGATAGACACCTATTCTGCTTTCTTTTGGGTGGCCCTATGGATTGTACTCTTTGCGTGATATCTTCAATTAGAACTCGCTCGCTCTTTTTGCGGATGGTGTCAGCATTGCATGTTTTGGGCAGTTGGGAAGAAGCTACTTTAAAAGAAAAACATAATTTGTTTTTGACAGAATTTGGCTCAACAAATACTACTTACATGCAGGAGCCAGAGTCATATGTTCCTTTTGGGATATTGAAATTTAGACTTTTAATACTTTGATCAGTGTTTGGAATGTCTTTTAGGTAGGATATGTGAGATGTACTGGCATGAGGATAATACAGTAGCTGCGTGCTGAAGTTTTTGTTACATCCTTCAAGAGTGACTTTGGGAACTGACAGTGTTTCTAGTTGTAAAATAGCACAATGTTTTGTTTCAGTTCAACAAATTGAGTGCTACTTCAAAGGTGACTAAAACAAGCCAGTAGGGGTCTACCCAATGCACTGTTTTTTAGTGTTTCTTCTCAAACTTCTAAATTACATTCATGCTATTAAGCTTTGGGAAGCCAAGATGTATGTGTTCCTATAACTTTTTTCCCCTTATTGGAATATAAAATCTTAGCGTCATTGAAATAAATATGAGTATTTTTTTCTCAATTTTTCCCCAGTTTTTTCCCATTTTCATCCCAATTTTATTCCAGTTTTTCTCTTATTTTATTCCTATTTTTCCCCAATTTTTCCCTTTTTCTCCCCAATTTTCCCCCATTTTATTCCCATTTTCCAGCATTTTTCCCCCAATTTTTCCCATTTTCCTGCCATTTTTCCCCATATTTCCCCCCATTTTCCCCAAATTTTCCCTCAATTTTCCCAGTTTTCCCCCCAATTTTATTCCTAATTTTTCATCATTTTAGTTTAATTTTTCCCAGTTTTATTCCCAATTTTTTTCCAGTTTTTATTCCCATTTTCCTCTCAATTTTATTCCAGTGTTCCTCTTATTTTATTCCTATTTTCCCCCCTCGTTTACCTAATCAAAGAGCTGTAAAGTCAGTTCAGATTAAGACTTAGGCTGTGTGTGATGAAAAGAAATTAACCAAGGAGTAATCTTGAGAAAACTGTCAAAGGGTGTGAGGTGGTATGTTTGGGCATTTTTGTTTGATTGGTTTTTGGTGGAAGAGGTTTTGCAGTCTTCTTACACTGACAACCTAACATGGATGACAGTGTCTCTTTGCAAATGCTCACCCTTCTGTAAACAGTATTTCCCACTTTGTTTTTATACAGGAAATTCAGAACAAGCAAAAGATGGGGCCCAGTGATGAGACCCCTCGGAAGGGTCCAGAGTCTCTCCCAGTCGGGCATCACGACATTATCACCGATATCGCGACTTTCCAGACCACACAAGGGTTTATAGTAACTGCATCAAGGGATGGGATCGTTAAAGTGTGGAAATAAAAATTGTACTAATATATAGTATGTAAATATTTGTAATAAAGAAATAGTGTTATAATGAAGTTTTCAAGGACTGATTCCAGTTAATGGAATGGACTGGACTTTAAAAACTATAAAAGCAACGATAAAATCAGTTACCTGTATCCTACCACCCTGTTGGCACTTCCTAATCACTTCTTATATTAAAGCTTTTTGGTATCCATAGCATTTCCTTGAAATAGCAGGGAATCTATGAAGTCACTTAGCTTGGTTTTGACTACCCTGTTCTTCAAGAACCTTTCAGAAAATTATTTCAGGATGTCCCACACGACACATTCTAAATGTGCATAAAGCAAAGAGCTGGTGTCTAACTGCTCCTGTGTTGAATCTGAGAAATGAAATAAGAACCAGTGCACTGATGTCCCTGTACATTCTAATAACTATAATAAAGTCCACTTGAGCTTCCCTGTTTGGTACTTGGGTTTCTTTACATCCATGGTTCTGCTGCAGTGATTCCACAGTCTCAGCTGGCAGAGCCATTGGGCTCATTGTCATTTGAGATCATCTTACTATGGTGTCAATCGTCAGCTGTCCTTTGACAGTGGTGACCTTGCTCCTCAACTGTAACTTGCATCCAGCTTGCTTTAAACTTGAGTCTAAGGCTAAGCTCTGCTGTCCTGGGAACCTAAAGCAGCACCACCAGGATGGTGTTCTCTGTCATTCAGTATGGATGTCAAAAATAGCCAAAACATGGCTTTCAGCAGGAAGAACTTTTTCATCATGGAATGTCCATGTGAGAGGCAGTTCTAAATGTCAGACAGGGACAGTAAATGTTCTCACTACTCTTCTACTATCTGATCCAATTCTTCAGATTTCCAAATCCTTTTCAGACTTAAACTTTACTTACATTTCTTACCTTACTGGTTAATGGCAGAACCATTAACCAGTTCCAGGTACTACTTTTCCCCCTAAAACAGATCATTGACCCCCCTCTGCATGGATGGACTCAGAAGTGACACTGACAACAAACAGCATTAATTTGGCATGTGTTTCTTGAGTGTAGCTGGGAAAAAAATGGAAGCCTACTTCTCTACAGAGTATCTGATAGAGGGAATGCTCTTAACTTGTGAACTGAGTTCTTTGAAGAGACAACACATGAAATAATGACTTGCTTAAAAAGTCTCAGAATTCAATGGAAAAAGACTGCCTGCTTTTCCCTAGTGAGTGCATTACTTGGATAATTTAGTGTAGTAGACATTGCCCCAAGTGTAACAAAAGAGGAAGTGGGCTCAAGAACACTGTGACATTTCTTTGCAGACCTTATCATTGCTGCTCCCTGTAATGCTGAAAGAAGATCTTTCTTGGCTTTGTATAGAGGAGCTGGTTCTGTCCCTTTATGTTGTATGAATTCAGAAATAAGGAAGGTTTTCTCAGTCCACTTGTATCACAGAGCAGCAAGGAAGAGGATGGTAAGTCAAGCTTGTTCTGCTGCTATATCCATTTGGTGTACAGTTCTAAACATGTCCTTGTACACCTGGTGAAGGGAATCACCTCTCTGGCTGCATGGCTCCAACCATTGCTTGGTTAATGGTTCTGCCCACTGACAAAGTAGTTTGATGAAAGAAGCAGATCAGTTTTCATTTTCAGGTGTTACAATCCACTGATACCATATGAAACTTAGAAGACATTTTAAGTAGTATGAATACATAGGACACTTGAATGGTGGGTAAAGTATTAAAAAGAACTGAGACTGATCTCATGGAAAAATGTTGCTGGATCACAGTCCAGGAAGACAGTGAGGTCTTCTCTGGTGTTACCTGTAGTCCCAAAGTTTTAAAATCAGAGCTGGATTATTTAAGTTTAGGAGCACCTTTTAGATCAGGGTAAGGAAAACAAAACCATGCTGCACTGCTCCACTGTAAACATGCAAAAGGTAGAAAATAAAATTATATTCAATAATATTTATCAAAACTCTTACAACTCATAGAATACTATTCTATTAGTAGCATGGATTTTTCAACTTCTAACTTACTGTTCCCTGTAACAAGGAAGGCTTCTGGCTAAGAGAAAGCATTGATTTACCCAATAATTCAGGACATGCCTTCATTTTAATATTTCTCAGAGTAGCAATATTGGTTCAGTCCCTGTTCCCCCTTCCAAATCTAGAGAAATGGCAGATAAAACTCAGCAATTTCATCAATATTTAATCAAAAGCATCTTAGAACTCAGGAGCTTGGTGTTTCACCCACAGTTCAAAACATTTCAAGCAGCTGGCTAAACCAGTCCCAAAGTCTGAAGTGCAAAACTCTCTTAGTAATTTTGCACAAAGATACAGCACATTGTGTACAGAAGCAGAACTGAGATTCAGCGAGCACAGGGGAATAATTTGTAGCTCCTTCAGGAAAAGTGGTCTTAAACTAAAATTATACCACACTGCTGACAGTTACAATTAGACAAGTGTTGGCGAAATACTTAAAGGAAAGACAAGGGGAGTGGAGAACGGATGTGAAAGGTCATGATATTGGCAGTGACGTTTCCTCTGGGTTTGTGTCAACAGAAGCTTTGTGTCCTCAGATTTGGCCTGGAGCAGAGCTTGGCAAAACTATAAAGGGAGGCTGAAACAGCAGAATCCCATCAAAAGAAGGCATGGATTTTCCTATGAGAAAGGCAATTCCATCTGTACTAAAGGAAACTACAGAGACTGCAAAGGTGGAGAGCACAATCATGAAAGACTCCATTTAGCTGCCATGATGACGATGACATCCTGTTGCTGTGTGACATTTAAAGAAGGATAATGTTTTCAGATAACACATTCACAGTAGCATGTTGAAGACTAGTATGAGGTAAAGGAAACCTTTCATAAGTCATAAGTTATGCTGAAATAGAAAACACCAGGAAAATAAACTTTGGAAACCATGTGTAAAACACAATATAGAAAATATATTCTCAGGAAAATATTCTGCAAGACATAAAAACAAATAATAAACTCCTTTCCAATATATTGGGAATGAGAATCTGACAGTTTCTGTTGGGCCAATAATTGAGGAAGGTGTAAAAGATTTCAAACAAAACAAGGCCTTGGTAGATAATTAGAAAGGCGCTTTCCCTCTGTGTTCACCCTGGAGGAATTCAGAGGGGTTACTGTGCTAGAATCTTGTCCCTTTTCTGCATATGTATGTGAGGTGCCACAGGATCCCTCTGCCTGAAACATCTGCCATCTTGGTAGGAGAGGTTTCAATCTGTAGTAAATTGCCAAGAGCAGAAAATTCCTGTCTAAAAGATGATGTATTCTAAAGGGCATCAGGAATGAAACAGCCAAACTGCCAACTATGGTTTGGAGCCTCTTGCTTAAAATTTCTCTAGTTTTAAAAATGTTGAATTCACACCAGATCTTTTAGAAAAATCCTGGGGAGTTTTGGGACCAGCCTAATGTATGCAGTAGGCAAAATATTATTAATTATAAAAAAAAGCAGGGTCGGTAAAGACATCAATAAATGTGCTCTATCAAGGAAGAGTCCACATGTAAGGTGGAGACTTTTATCATAAACTTATCTTCGAAAGAATTGCTAGCCATGTGAACAGTACATGTCTGGCAACTTGTCTTGCTTTTCTGGAAGACTTTGGACAAATTCTCCAATGAAAGCCTTCCAAAAATAATTAATGTTGTCCTCTGATACAAAATATTCCCAGGAATAACACTGTTAAAGATGGTTGTTAAATTAAATACTATTTAATACTAGTTAAGACACAATATGTGATACCTCAAATAGATCAGTTTTCACAGTGGAGTAAAGCTGTCAGTAGAGATAGATGACCTCTGTTTGCATAAAGTTTATCAATGACTTAAAAAGGAGAAAGGAACAGCAATATGCCCAAAGTGGCTGAAGACAGTAAGTTACTTGGGGCAGTAGGAACAAAAAGTGGATGCAAAAATTTTATACAAGGATTTCATTGTGGTGGATGGCTGAACAATCCCATGTAAAATTAAATTATTTGAAGGTACAAATGGTGTACATGGGAAACACGGCCCACCCTTAATCCTGTGTTTATAATAAAGAGTCCTGAATGAGTCCTGAAACATACTCCTATTCAGGCAAAAATGTTGGAATTATAACAGACAGTCCTATAAAAAGATTAACTCAGTACTCAATATTGATCCAGAAGTTAGATGTTAGATATTACAAGGGAAAGAATAGGATAATACACCAGTGAACAAATCCATGGTGCCCTCTTACTGTGAATAATGTGTGTAGTATTTCCCCTTAATAATGAAAATAGATATAATACAGCTATGGGAGGCACAGAGAGGCCTATTGTGGGTAAAAAATGGTTTCCACATAAAGAATCATTAACCAGGCTCAGAGTCAGCATCTGGAAAACAGAAGCCTGAAGAAAAAGATAACAGATCTGTAAATAAGCAATGGCAGCTAACACTGAATAGGCAATAGCTGTTTGCTCATGCATTTAATGCAAGAACTACAGAGTATCACATAAAAGATGAGATAAACATGTACAAAAGAAGGTACTGTTTCATAAAGCCTGTAATTAAGTGACGAAACTCATTGTTTTGGGCTGTTGTGAACACCAATGTTTGCCCGTGTTCAAATAATACTTAAGTACATTCAGAGCCAAAAAGAATTCATTAAGGGCTACTGATAACAAAACTGCTATATACAGAAAAGCCTTATTGAAAATGAATGTTGTGGATTTGCAACAATTCTAGAATTAATTTTCTGACAGGAGTGGCCTGTGAAAAAATAATAAAATTTTATTTGTGTGCACACAGTTTTCTGTAAAATGGGAGAGAAAAATGTATTTTTATTAAAATAACTTCCTGGTTGGAATTCAGTTGCCATGAAAACAGAGATGATTTGGTGTTAGCAAGACTGTTATGAATTACCTGACTATTCTGCAATTTTAAAAATCCAGCCAGAATCACAAATCCCATTTCCTTCCAATTTTAAACACTCATGGGGTAGTATATCCTGACTACACAAAAAGCAGAGACTCAGCTTTGCTCAGATAATTTACTTCTTGTCAAAATTAGACCAGCTGGCATAAGGCACAAAGGTGCCATGGATTCTGGGAGGCAGAAAACCATTAGCATTACCAGTAAAGGAAAGCTGGCGACAGCTCTGAAAGTAGAAGAAAAAGTTCTATTTTTACCTGTGAAGATAACAGTCCAGATTTTCTTCTCCAACTAGGAGAGGGAAAAGCAAAGTGTTAAAAATCACTGTTTTTCATCCTGCACTGTAATGAGTTTGTTCTGTGCTGGTTGGAGCCTCCAAGAAACTCTTCTGTTCCAGCTGACACCACTTTGGCAGCCATCCTCGGGAATGCAGTGTAGGGATAGCGACTGAAATGAAGCCCGTTTTCTCACCTTATTATTTCCACAGCTCATTGATTTTTTCAAAGTGTCAGCTTCAAAAGAGATAATTACACATTAAATCATCACCTACATACATCTGTAAAAACTGGCTTTTGAACAAGTGAATCAGGGGCTAGAAGAAAGTGAAATAGAATAGTATTACAATACATTACATTGGCATTACATAGAAGGGATTTGATAAGAGATACCAAGTACAGTCTCTTGGGAAGAGACCATACCACAGGAGACCCTGCTAGCATAATTAAGGAGAGAGAAGTTAATATTCTTAGATCCACAGAAAAGAAAGGCACTGCCAAAGAAAGTGGTCTCTCAAGGATTTATGGAAAGCAAGGACAAGAAGAGTGTGTCTAAAAATCACAGGGGAGACAAAGACCTGAGAATTATGCAAGTGAGCAGAGTAACAGAAACAACTTGCTCTCAAATCCCAGATGAAGGATGGTTGATGTTACTGTTGCAAATGATCAGAAGGAGAATATTACATCTTTGAAGGTAACTGGGTCAGATGGGCTAATCTGCAAATGAAATTGACTTCATCCATGTACACACAGTATGAAAAGGTGACATTGCTAGAAGAAAAAAACTTTTTGTTATTTATCTCATTAAAATAATCACCACTGAATCTGAAATTAATTAATAAATACATGAATCAACATGAGTTACAGTAAATATTCAGAAGTGGGAATGACAAGGACAAAATCATCTTCTATTGTTTTCAGAATGGCAAAACTTCCATTAAAAAATAGGAGATTGATCTTCCCACTATTCTCCTCAACATGAGATTTACCTTGGCAGTTCTGTGTAAATATCACATCTGCCTGTGAGATGCAGTTTAGAGGGTCCACTTTTGGCACAGTTTACATGATCTCAGTGGAATCTGTGCTTGAGCCAAAGAAGGCAGAATGCTTAGGAAAATGTTGGAAATGAAAGTCAAACCATAACCATCTGCCAGCAGCAGCCACCAGAAACCAGAAAGCAGTTTATTCTTCTGTGCTTCATCCCCTGAGTATATTACCAACCAGGTTTGGACATTCCCATTTTTATTACTACTTGTTGCAATTTTGGGGCACATGAGTAAAGGCATCTATTTAAAATTATATTTTTAAATCCTTCTTTTTGATATCTCCCTTGTGTGTGGTTTTAAAAGAATGACTTTTCAAACAAAAATTGCTAAAAGACTGCTTTAGCATCTGAAAAAAAAGAGTAGCAAAAGTGAAAACAGAAATAATGTGTAAAGTCAGGAAATTCTCCTGGATGCAAAGCAAATTTTAAAAAGAATATATTTCTAAATGCCAGCTGAGCTAACTATGCAGGAAAGAATGAAAAAGATATTGCCAAGGGAGACAGAACACTTGACTTTTAAAATTCATAAATCCTCATCTTGCAATAAAAATGTAACACGGCTAAATGTATAGCTCTGTATTAACTAGCACAAGCCAAAATTTTAATCTCAGACTGAGGCAGGAAAAGGCCATTATGTCCTAGGCCATAAAAAGGCTGAGTGAAAGAAAAAGCCCCTGGGTTTCAATGATGCTTTTCCATCATACACAAGCCTCATACTGTAGAGTAGCACGTGCTTCTCTTGTCCATGCCTGTCAGTGTATCATACTACAAGACAGGCTATGCTGGAACATGGAAAAACCTATTGGTTTTTCTGTTTTGCTTGGAGAAAATAAGCATTTTATGCTCTATTATATTTTGTGAATATAATATAAAAGAATAAAAAAAGGAATAAAAAGAAGAAAAATGTCACCAACATGTTTTATGAAAAATCCTTTCCTTAGGATTTTTTCTCCTGAGAAGTTGAGGCCTCAAGAACAAAATGTAAACAATGACTATCTGCTACTGTGGTATGCCAACAGGTGGATCTGTGACTGGTCTCATGGAGTTGTTTCTAATTAATGGCCAATCACAGTCAGCTGGCTCGGATTCTCTGTCTGAGACAGAAGCTTTTGTTATTCATCCTTTCTTTTTCTATTCTTAGCTAGCCTTCTGATGAAATCCCTTCTTCTATTCTTTTATTATAGTTTTAATATATCATTAAATAATAAATCAAGCCTTCTGAAACATGGAGTCAGATCCTTGTCTCTTCCCTCATCCTCAGACCCCTGTGAACACATTCACAGAAAAAAAAGAATCAAAAAGCCAGAGTGAGTTAGTCAGTACAAACCAGACACAGGGAATCATAGAGTCACAAGGAGAGCTGTGATTACTTTCACAGCAAGCTCAAAGGACTCAGGATCCAGAACCACAGGTTTAATCACGTATGGCATAAATTATGAAATAAATTTCGGGGACAGCTTTTATTTGACAGTTTAGTCAGAGAAGATTAGCTGGAAATCTACTTCTTGTTTCATTTTCAGTTTAAAAATATGGCATCCTCCTGTAAAATTCTTCACAATCTCATAACCTGGACTAGTTTTAAGAAGAAAGTTTTTAAAAGCAAGTTTTCCACATTTACAATGAAAATCTGGCTATTTTGAGAAGGAAGGGTGGAGTGTACCAATCCTGTTTTTCTACAGTTCTTTTCTAGCCTTCCTTCCAATGAAAATGAGGTTGATATTGTTACACTGTCTGTATCTTTATTCTTGCCACAGTGGGATTGTGAACATGTTGGCCAATTTCAACTAAATGTGATGGAAAGGTAGAAGTCCCAAAGTTCTCAAGTACCTGCAGACTTTAGAGAGATGACAGCAGTGCAGAGGTTAGGGGTAAATTTAATGATCTATTAAGAGAAGAAGCAGGGTGTGAGCTCAGATACTGCCTAGGAGAGGTGTGAGCTCCTGCTGTCCAGGAGACACATCACATATACCCAGCCATGGCAATGGATAATTCTATGCATCCATGTCATTTTAGAGCTTCCTTTTATTTTACAGTGCAATCATTACCAAGAAAGCCCAAGTACTTCTGTGCTAGACATGCTAAGACACATGAAGTAAGAATCAAAGGTAAACTTCACAAAGTAAGGGGCAGATGGATTAAACAACTTCAGCTGTGTCACAGAATTAAGATGCCTCCAAGTAGAGAGATGATTTTTTGTTTGGTTTTAGTTTTTGTGAAATGGTTAAAATAGATGTAAATTTCTTACTATAAATGATGTCTTTTTGAAATATTTTGACTGGAAAAGAGATGGGTTTGAAAGACCAAGAACTGGCAAAACTGGATGGATTTCAGTGTTTAACTGTGCTGTGAAAGAGCAAGGAGAGAGAAGAGGAAACGATGTTGAGAATATCGTTATAAGCAGAATCAGGACAGTTGGGGTGAGGACGGAGATCTGAGTGAGAGAGCCCCACTTTCAATTCTTTTCCTCCTTTCTTGCCCAGCATGGCCAAGGACACAACTCTTGCAATAAGAGTACTAATTTTTCCCCCCATTTGAATGAAGAAGTAACAAATACTTTAGAAAAGACTTCTTGAACTGTAAAATGGAGAATGTGCAGTTTCCTTATTCCCCCATACTCACCTATAAGCTTAATGAAGGAAACAGTAGCCAGTCTTTTATGAATATCCAGATCCAATTCTTCTTTGACAGCAATTATACAAAAATGAATCTCTTCTATAAAGTTAATGTCAGTCTCCTTCTGTAAAAGAGGTTCAGTAGCTTATATTTAAGAGAAGTTTAGATCAGCAAGAAACCCAGTATATATATGACATATCTAAAGTAATTTTACTGGCAATTCTGATAGTTATTATATTTTTTTGTTTTGTAGTACAATTCTTCCATGTCATATTGGGTACAGCAAAATTCCACATTAAAGAGTTTAATATGTGAAGTGGTTGGTAATTTTAATGATATTAGAATTGACTCATCTATAAAAAGAAGCTGATATTCTGTGTTGAATGTATTATAATTAATAGGCTCAAAAGAGTGCACAAGAGAGAGCACATGCTCATTTCTTGCTGTTAATTCATTAAAATAGTTATCTGAAGCTTCATGAAAAGGGCAACCTTTGACCAGTCAACATGTTTTCCACTTTTATGACTTGAAATTACATAACTCAAATGACACTACAGTGTTGTGTCCCTACAAATCTCTTCTGTTTTACTGCATCAGAATTCCATTACAGCCCAACTCTTCACAAGGTTTCCTGGAAGATAAAGAAAACTCTTTTTTCCTTGCACTCTATCCTCACATTTCCTTGATTCCTATACCTGTGGGGGACAATTCCATACTGTGAGATATCGATGAGGCTGTAAATAGCAAAGGGGATACACACATGCTATCTCACAAATACACCAAATTTAATTTTTACTTCACAATTCTTTTTCATCTGAAAGAAATTTTCCTATGGATGATTTTAATAAGGAAGGATATACATTTTAGCTTGGAGCCATCAGGATAAATGGAAATCCTGCAATGTAGTTTTTTAACAGCAATGACAACAAAACAAAAAGTAAAAAGCAAACTTCACTGCACCTTGCAAATCAATGATAACAAGTAAAGAATAAACACTGGATAAACACTGTGGTAGGATGAAGCTTCTCAGTAGTATCATCTCTGCAGCACAGAGACTACATATTAACATCACATCTCAAGTATATTTTCAGGTTTCTGAAAGCAGTGGAGATATTTCTCTGAGGCATGAGGAACAGGTACTCTAATTTCAAAACTGTACTGTACTTAAAGTATCTTTCTAGCTCTTGGAAACACTGAAGAGAAACAGACATCTCTCTGGAATGCAATGTACTTCCAGAGTAAAATCATGAATGGCTTCTGCCTGTCTTCAGGTTGCCGTGTGCCTTTTAAGCACATTCCTTCTCCCTATCCCAGACATCTGACAAAACAAACACAAACATCTGCTTATGAAGACAGAAATTTATTTCTTTGGCCATTTCTCCCCATATTCTGCATCCTTTTTGTTTTCAAGATACCAAATATTTTGTTGAGGGAATCTCTTCCCAACTCACGTGCTTGAATGATCCTGTAAAGAGTGCTCCTGTAGGAGACTGTGATGGAAATAGATGGGAATAATACATCTCTCATCACTGTGGAGCACTGTAGTCCCTAACAGCAAAACACAACTCTCTTTTTCCTCTGAAGGTTGCATGAGAAAAGAAAAAATGAAAAGCTGAAGATATGGAAAAAGATATGAAGATATAGAAACTGGAGAATCCATGTACTCCACCTGCAATTAATTTGATATACTCTAAGTCTCTGCCTGAATGACCTGAAATCGCTGCCTTCTGGCCCTCTTTTTCATAGAAAACTGCTGAAAATGATTTCTTGTCTGCAAGTTTTTAAAAGAGCCTTCATCAGATCATGATTTCAGCAAGCATTGCTGATGCATTGTGAAGGGATAACAAATAGCAGAAAATTGCAAGGAAAAGACATTTCATCTCCTTATGGCGCTGGCAATTTTCTTCTTATAACATAGTATCTGTGGTTGAAATTCACACCCAGGGAAAGGCATAAAGGCTAGAAAGAATTCAGAATAAAAGTTACAAAGAATGTTTTAACATTTGATTGCAAACCCCAAAACCCATTCTCAGGAAATGCAATTCAAGAAAAAGCTAAGAATGATTTGTAGGACTTTGTCTTGAAGAAGATATATTCCTTTTAGCTAAGCAGCTATTGACTGTTCTGATACCTTCTCTGCAGTTCAGTTTTTATTCACCTAAATCTTGGAAACAGCATGGAGCTGAGAGAAGCCAAAACACAGCCTTGTACTACAAAAGGCTAGCTCTCAGCAGGTGAGTGGAAAAGCATCAGGCTTTTTGTCCCCCTTAGAGAGGATTCACTCAGAAAACGGATGAAAGCTTATGTGAATCATTCACTTGCAAATAGAGAAGGAGAAAAGTAATGAAAAGAACAGCTTGAAGCAGGGGCAAAACCAAAGTTGATTGTTACAAGTCAATAATAGTGCTATTATCAGCCATGATCCGTTGTAATGTGAACTGCTGCTAGAGAAAACTCAAAACAGGTAACTGCAAATAAGAGATGGTGATTCTAAACATAAGAAAATGGAAACAAGAACTCTCAACCAGCTGTTCTAGCTATTTTCCTCCAAGAGTAGGCTTTCAAAATCTTTGGTTTTGCTCATTATTATCACAATTTTTTCTAATGCAAGAATTCGAATTCTTCTCCAGGTTCATGCTAAAGCTGCCTTAACAAGTAGCTGTAAGAAGACAAAGTGCCTGCCTACATAACAGAGATCCTCCTTCTGTACAGTAGTAATGGCAACCAGGAAAATGTTAGGAAAATGTTAGGATAATTAAAATGCAGTTCCTAGTTGTGCTTCAGGGAAATAAGCCCAAAGACAATGGCTTGGAAACTTCGTGTTTCATAATGTCTTCATCTTTTTTTCTTATCAGATCTCTGGTTCTGCAGTCTTTTTGCAGCACTTTCCAGTGTGTGTCCTAGTGGGCAGCTCCCTAGTGAATCTCTGCATTGCAACTGAGCTCCTTACACTTTGATTCAGTCTCAGAGCCAACCAATGCCTTTGGCAGGAGAAATCACAAAACTGGTTGTCACCAGTGACTGTTTTCCTCAGTTTTGACTTCTCTTTTTTCATTGTGTTTGTGCCTTCATGTAACAACAGCAAAAAAGTTGCATTTTAATATTAATACGTTGCAGCACTTGGAAATTTCCAGAGGGGCCCAGTGACTATTTTCATGAGACTGTAAAGGTGTATTTAAAACACAGAAATAACACAAGGGATGCCATTAATTGTGCACAACAATTTTAGACTTTTTCGAACATAGTATGATGTCAATTTCTAATGTGCTTTTATAGTCCAGTTCCACTCTTTCTCTTTGCAAATCAAGAATCAAGCAGACTTTTACCAATTAAACAAAAACTTGTTGAAAATACTCATGAAGGACAGTGCTCTGGAAGCAAATCTTATCCACTATTAACTTCTAATATCCAAATAATTATTTAATGGACTTACCCAGGTCTTTTATTCTGAAAGTGGAGTCCATTGCACTTTTCCTTGGGCTCTTCTGATATGTAGTTGTCCTCTCCTTTTCAGAAAACAGTAATAAAATGCATCAGTTTTATGAGATTCAGAAGATTTTGGCAAAGTTTCCCCTTTATCCAAGAACAGCTGTAAATTGAGTGATTTCATTGATTTTACACACTTATAGCAAACACTATATATATATATATATATGAATGCTATGCTGGTCTGATTCTGCACTTATCAATAGGAAAATTTGAAAGAAAAAATTAAGGACCTAAATAAACTTAAATTTCAATGATTTTGAGGATTATATTTATACCTTACTTATTTATTTCTTTAGCAAGGTGTTCTGACTTTTCACTCAATGTCTTTTTATATGGCCTATACACAATTTAACACACTTTATAAAGAATACAGACAATCACTCAACTGTTCTCACTCTTGTTTGAGAGGCAGAATTTATATCTTTACAGTAGTGAGAAAATTAGGTGTTAGAATCAATTCTGAACTCAGTCCCAATTGCATTCTCTGTATTTAAACAACCCTGATGATGGCTGAATTTCCTCTCTAGCTATACAATGAATCTACAATGCATGATCCCCAATATCTGACTGAGCAACTTTCAGAAGTGAAGTTTGTCACAGTCATATTTTCTGGAAAAATCCTTGTGTCCAGGATTCTTCTCTTGGGAAGTTGAGGAGCCTCAGAGAAAAGGAAAACAATAATTATCTGATTTGCTTCTCCTGTATTTTGCTCCTTTGGAATGTGTTTGGAGATTGTTTACCAACAGGTGGTTGTTTCATTGGTTTAATGTGAATTGTTCTGACTTATTGGCCAATCAAGGTCAAGCTGTGTCAGGGCTCTGGAAGGAGTCATGAGTTTTCATTATTATCTTCCTAGCCTTCTGTAAGTATCCCTTCTGTATTCTACAATATAATATAATATAATATAATATAATATAATATAATATAATATAATATAATATAATAATAAATTAGCCTTCTAAGAACATGGAGTCAAATTCATAATTTTTTCCTGCCATTGGGCATCCCGTAAATACAGTAGGAGTTACCCCAAAAACTCTTCAGAATAAACAAAGGCAGTATTTTTAAATTTATTGTCATATATACAGGGATCTAATGACCAGAATATCACCTGTCTGGGACAGAAACCCAGTGAGGCTTCCAGGTCATTCGGCAGCAGCTTTTTGGATCACTTACATTCTTGGTAATGAACTTTGTCTCCAGACAACTGTTCATCCTTATGGAAAGATCTGAAACAGCAAAACTAGTTCTGCAGTGCCCTGTCTGTGTCTGTCCTCACACCACTGACTCTGCTCTAACAGATACAGCTTGAAATGAACTTCCTCACATTTTTAGAAGAAGGACAGTAAACTCCCTCTCTGCCCACAACGTGACACAGAGGAAGCAGCAGCAGTGATCACTGAGATTTTGCAAGGTGAACAAAGTTTGAAATTGTGCCAGATGCCAGAGTACACAAAACTTTACCAAATTACATAGTCTTTTATTGTGGCATTGTAAGGCACTTTTTCTTTTTTTTTTTTAATTCAGTGGCTTAAAAAAAAAGTCACACCTTTTTGAATGAAGACAAAAAGTGCTTTAGGAAACAAGTTAAATCCAGTGAATGTGAAAGAAGTGGAAGGTCAGGTCCTGCTGGACTCGCTCCCATGAGGAGGCCTGAGGCATATGAACAAGAACAGAGATTTTCAGCAAGCCTCAGTCTCTCATCTCTTAACCTCTAAGCTGAGCATGACACTTGAGGAAGAGGTTTCCATTTCAAATAACTCATCTGCAATAGAAAACTCCCTTAGAATGGGACTAAATAATTCAGTCTTAATGAGAAACACAGTTCCCCTTTGGGCTTTTTCACATGAGTTACACTATACCTAATATAGTCTTTTCATAGACTATGTGTCACATGGAAGCACAGGAAGTGTGCTTCTTTTTCCCAGTTAACATTATTTAATTATGCCAGTCAGAATGAAAACCTAATAGTTTAAAATAGTCTTGGACATTTCTCCATGAGTTTCAACTGCATGCTAGAGAAACACCACATAATACATTTTTAATAAAGAGTTTTTCTTTATAATATAGAGCAAAAATCCTACAAATTCATAAAATCCTTCCTACATAGCAGTATTATTATAATTTCTGCAAGATCACGTAGTATTTTTGGTGAACATTAACAGAATCTAAATCAATAACTCAGTCTTCTTAATGTAAAAATCTTCTGTGTCCTTCTTACAATTAGTTTTTCATATATGCTTTTGCTCATTCCTAATCAGACAGAATAATAACTTACTCTCAACACAAAATTTATAGTTATTGTACACTATTTTTTGTATTTTTTCATAAAAATACATCCTGATTCCACAACATGTTCTTTAATGCCAAGTATATGTTATTATATTTGGTCTTTTTCATCTAGTATGAAATTACATGATTTCCTAGAACATTTATCATAGACAGATCACATTTCCCTGCAGGGCCGCAGGGCAGTATTAAATGAACCACAACAATAATGAACTCCTTTCTAACATTTTTTTACAGCATGTGACAAGAGTATAAAATCCTTTCAGAAACTAAACAGCAAAATAATAAAAAGTAATCCGTACTTTAGTGAACTTACAGCATATAGCAATTTATATTAGAAGTAGAGTGTACCTGTAGTAATTCTACAAAATGCCCTATAAAGAGAAATGTGACTACTAATATTTCTGAGCTTTATTTCTTAAAATATAAGGAAAAAAAAGTTGAAAACACCCTAAAAGAGGTTTTGTGTTCTCATTAGCTGCACTATGGGCACTATTGATTTCACCTCAAAGGGAACCAGTTCACTGGCTTGAGGATTTTGAAGTCCATAGTGACAAGGAACATCTACCACAACAACTAAACTAATGGAGTTTTTGCAACAGAGGATAGGAGAGATTGCAATGTGGATAACAACATCCAACTAAGTAGCCAGGCATCTCAGCTGGTCAATGTCTTCCAGTTCCAAACACTTCCTATGCTCATGCTCTTTCATAGTTTCTCTTTTGTGAAAACAGTGCATGAACTGTGTCAGTCTCACTGCCGCACAGGGTGACTTTTCCCAGCGTAACTTCCCTGAACTCTGCTCCTAAAGCAAGATGGAAGAAGTCCATTTATCAACCTTTCATCCATTTTCTTTAAAATAAATGACAGAGAAAGAGAAATAAGTGTGACAGTGTTCACAGGGGTTTTCAGGTGAGGGAAGAGACGAGAATGTTGACTCCACGTTCAGAAGGCTTGATTTACTATTTTATTATATATATATTACATTAAAACTATACTAAAAAGAATTGAAGGAAAAGTCTCATCTCAGAAGGCTAGCTAAGCCAAGAATAGAATAATCAAGAATGATAACAAAGGCAGCTGCCTCAGACTCTCTGTCCGAGTCAGCCCTGCTGTGATTGGCCATTAATTATAAACAAGCAGATGAGACCAATCACAGATGGACCTGTTGCATTCCACAGCAGCAGAAAACCACTGTTTACATTTTGTTCCTGAAGCCTCTCAGCTTCTCAGAAAGAAAAAATCCCAAGAAAAGGATTTTCAGAAAAAGATGTCTGCGACAAATAAGATCTCAAGAGGAAAGCACATCAGGTGGAAGAATGCAACTCATTTCTGAGAACTCATTTTGTAAAGTGAATCTGCGTTCCCTCATAGGCAAAAGTAGGTCAGACACATCTACATGTGAGAAGATGGCTCTGCACCAGAACAGACAAGTAGAGGCATTTTGCAGTTTTTCTCATGAAACAGAAGCTCCACACCCATTCATTCTTCATGCAGTCCTTCAAAACAAGAAACTTCATAATAACTACTGGAATGACTTCTACTGCATTCATCTCCATAACAGCTTGTTTGACAGAAGAAGATGGTCCATAACTGTAAATCACAGCTATTTT
Organism: Zonotrichia leucophrys gambelii; assembly: GCF_028769735.1. Taxonomy (NCBI): domain Eukaryota; kingdom Metazoa; phylum Chordata; class Aves; order Passeriformes; family Passerellidae; genus Zonotrichia; species Zonotrichia leucophrys. The sequence goes on along the minus strand of NC_088171.1, from coordinate 43,870,173 downwards.
TTTCACTTTAGCATCTTGTAGTTCTCCTGAAAACATTCATGGCAACAAATCTCATCAACCATCCAGTGTCCTGTTCACTGAAGGATTTCTGGAGAGAAGTACTTTTTTAGTGCTTTGAGTAACCTATTCTTGTTGTGAAACTCTGAGAAGTAGATGAGGTGGTGGTAGCAGAGTTGCAGGAAACAAAAAACACCTCAAATAATTTTGTTCTCTTGCATCTCAGACACAGAGAGTAATACACATAAAAGCTATGTAACACAATGATAAACTACATTCCATACTTGATAGAAGCTCAAAGGAAAATGGAGAGCTGGACAAAAATCTGCCCAATGTATACTGAAGTGAAGCACAGAAGAGTACAAAATGTTTGTTTTTGTGAAAAGGTTTAACAAAGATACTTGAAAAATAGTGCTTAATTCTATTAGCACTATTTAAAGATGGATAAGTTGCAGATGAGAAAAGAAGTTGCTTTTCCAGCACCACCTAAACAACGGGGGTAGAAATTATCTTGGGTTTTGTCCAAGTTCTGGCAGGCTCACATTCACCTGCACTCTGAACCTCTGGCAAATCTGCTGCAGCCTGAGCCCCCTTGCTGAGTGCGCCTGCAGAGGAAGGACCTGCACTGCTGACCTCAGAGTGAGCCTGCAACAGTCTGCCTTGGGGTGTTTAGCTGTATCCTGCAATTTCAGCACACAATATTCCCTTTTAAAGCTCCTCTGTGGCACAGTGTGGGCCTACAATAATTCAAGTTCTGCAGTGAGGCTCAGATACTCATTTGATGCTATTATTACTGCATTATTACTAAGAGAATTGTTCAGGTTTTATAATGAATGTGACATTTCTGTAGTGAAACACATTTCATCTTGTAATTACTCCAGCCATTATATTACATCTAAAAGCAGAAACTGTGCTGAAGAAAATAATCTGCTGCATCATGAAGTAAAATGTAATTTGAAAAAATCACAGGCTACAGCAAGCAACATAACTACAGTAACAATAAGATAATTTATCTAGCACTAGTGAAGGGAGGAGATTACTGACTCACCATTCCAGCCAAATTCAGTGTAGGACAGGGGTTCCATTATCATTTCCTGTACATAACTGTATGGACACATCTGGGCATGGAACACACCAAGTACTGAGTATAGTTAGGGGAAAAAAAACCACACAAAGCAAAACAAAGGAAAGCAGTACTGAAATCAGAACAAATAAAGAGGACAGTTTTAAATACTGGGTGTGATAAAATTGTCAGTGAAGCAGTGGAGGAACTGTTGGGGGAGAAGTTAAACAGAAAAGAAGGTCAGAGAAGGGACAAGGAAGAAAATCTGCAGTGCTGAAGCTGCAAGACAATTAGAATTATGAAAGGTCAGAGAAGGATAATGCAAGCTGTATGTCTCAGGGAAAAGTAGAAAGAAATAATGAAAAATAATAAGCACAGAAACACAGAGAATATGGGGAAATGACAAAGGAGGAACTCATACTACTTCATTATTGCCAGCAATACCCTTACTAATGGTATTAAATAAAACATCACTGAAACAAAAGGATACAAGCCTGTAAGAAGACCCACGACCTTTATTGTAAATAGAAATTTGTGATATATAAAAGATTTGAAGAAACTACATCCAATTTTAAATGTTCATTTTCTCTTGCCTACAAATGGATGAGCAAGTTGAAGCTGCAGATCAAAACCTGGCTCTATGAAGGGTGTAAACCCTGTTAAGGAAACACACAGAATGTTTGGTTGAGTGGAGCCTACCATTACATAAGCAAAGTAGTTCACAGCTTATCAGATCTCTGCTAAGAGAATTTGACAAATAAACAGTACCATCAGTATCAGTAACATAGGAGTAAGATGTACTCACCATCCCAGAAAGCTAAAGAAAGTTTAGTTTAAAAACATTGCATCTAAAGAGTTTTTGAAACAAAAGCTGAAAGCACTGTTGGAAAGAGCACTGGATTTATTATTTTCCATAGTTCTACAGATTTTAATCTTTCAGTGACTTAGATGCATTACTGTTTTCCACTGCTATGTATGCTTGCTAAACCCTTTTTGGTTTTATTGGAGAATGGAGTAAAAGAACAAGCAGGACCTGGGCCTGCTCCACACCAAACATTTTCATTGAGAGGTTTCTCAGATTTTACAAATGTAAGCATACTTCTTGTTGTAGAAACTCACATTGTTTGGCACAGCCACCTCCTAAGGAAATAGGATAGATAGACTGGAAAAATTAATGAAAACTTACCTCATGGTAACTGGAACCGCTGGATACCAAGACACCTAACGTTTCTAATAAATTATGCTACAGTAACTTCAGTAAAATAAAGTAATCGAAACAAGAAAAAAAAAAAACTTTTGCATCCTTAGCCCTAACATCATTTTTCAAGCACCTGCCTCTTAAGATCATACATTCACAGGAGTGTTGAACACAGAACCAATGTGATATTAATAAATCAGGGAAGAAAAGAATTACTCAGATTTACAATATCGAAACACAATTGAATGCTCATAGCTGTCTTTGTAGATGTAGGTAACGAGTTCACATGGCTGTAGACAAGAACAAAAAACCATACATGAGCAGGAGTACCTAGTGTGATGGTGTATTTTGTGTGTTTGTGTGTTTGTTTGTAACACAGACTTTGCTTGAGATATCTACAGAAAATCAGGCTTGTCCATTCAGTCATTTACTCCCCTAAAAAAATAAAAGAAAAAATTTCAAGTTATGTTCTCTTCATCTCAGTTAATTGCTCAGATATTTTACTAATCATGGGGAAAAAACAATCAAAGCCAACAGTTATTTGCATTACACATTTTTATATGTTTTGTTTCATGTTTACTATGATTTGGGGATATTGAAATTCCACAATAGAACTGAAGGTTTTACCACCTGTTTTCTGTCATTTTAATTATATATTTTTATATATAAGTATATACACACACATATACTCATATATGTGCATATACATATAGATATATAATTTTTTTTCCAATTAGGCTGAGAAAACATCTCAGCCTAAATGGAAAAAACCTTTGTTTGCAAGGACTGACCTCTAGTACTTGGAAGAATTTTTGAACATGACTGTTGCAATTCATTTCACCTTTAATCCTATTTTGAAGCTGTAAGAAATTCACAGTATATCATCTCTACAAATAAGTACAAGGAAAATACCACCTTAGCAAAAGCTGCAGACTTCTTAGCCATGGTAACAATTAGTGAGTGGAAAATGAACCCAATCTGTCATTTATACTGTGTTGAACTTGCAAAGCTGAAAGTCAAAGAGGAAATAAATATTTCTAAAGTGAGCCTCTTTCATTTGAGACTAAAGATACATACTGTTGAATTCCCACAATGGCACTTGTAAAGAGTTTGTTAGAAACACATAATTGCAAAATTTATGGTGCTACTGACAAGCAAAAATTACAGTAATCATTCTCTTTTGTGTTAGTTAAAAGGAGAGGCTCAAAGTATGAGTCAGGTACACTTTTGAAACGTGCACAAATCATGCATTTAGATGTTGACCTCTGAAAGTTACATTTATAAGTATACAATTAGCCACCTGCATTCAGAAGTACCTGATTTGTGCTTGCATACAGATGGATTCCCTGTCTCTTTTATTTAATAAAATATTGTAACAAAGTAATATAGTCATGCAATTTACAATATATGGGCAATACATCATTGGAAGTCATCAGGACACTGCACAAATAACTACTCCAGATCACCACAACAGGAAGAAAATGTTCTGTTTCACTCCTTATTTTCCCTTAAAAATGAAAAAGAACAAACATAGTTTCCAGTAATGGCAAAATATTTGGTGTCTAGGTCTTACCCTGCATCCTGGAGATCACCTGCACTTCAACTGCCTTCTAGACTAGCAGGTCCTGGAATAGTTCTATGAATAGTAGCACTTTACATATGTGCTATTCAAATAAGATATAGGGGCAATATAAAGTTTTTCTTTTCTATTGGAGATTAACAGATTTATTTCCTTCTTCCCTTATTTGCTACATGCTGAATTAATAGCAAATGAGAAATAAGAAAGAAGAATATGAGGTCTGACACCATTTTCACTCATAAGAGATGAACAACGTGGATGGATAACATCAAAGCAACAATTTTCTTCTAGTAGTTCAGCTCATTTTTGTTAACTGAGTTATTCATCCAATATGTTCAAAGTCCATTTAAAAATACAGTCCTCAAAATAAAATTAGCACATGCTTCAGCAGGGAGCAGCCAGCCCTTGTCAGTCCCTGTCATAGCAGAGAACATCTGAAGTTCCTATTCAGCCGTGCAAAAGCTTGTGAAGAAAAGGGAGAAAGAAACACATAAGAAGCCACAAAAAACCAGGACAAAAAAAGTTGAGGGGAAATAAAAGTGATCATCTCACTGCTCTTAAACCAGCTTATTTCTTCTACAGCAGTTTTTTACCTAAAAGACAAGAAAGGAAGATGAATTGGAACACATATAGTAGGATATTCAGAGATGGTGATTGCTTCTGTTTAGTATGACTTACACAGGGACAGAGTATTAACAGCTTTTGCAAATGAGAGACATAACATTTAAAAATCAATACAAGTGTGAAATCAGCACATGTAAAAGAGGAATCTATTAAAAAAACCCATTAAAGAGTATCAATGATGATGTACTTGTCATTCTTGTCATTCTTGCCTCTATATATTTTTAGTCCATGTTTTCCTGCAAGTCCCTTGTCCCCAGTTTTACCCTAGTTAGTTGGAAAAAATGCAATTAAAATCTGACAAGAAGTTCTTCTGTTAAAAAAACCAAGCTTCTCAAGTAATGATGACAGCATTTTCCCTCTGAAACACAAGGATATGGAATAAATAAATTAGTCATAGATTTGTGTAAAAAACTCAAACCAATTTTGCACAGTAAAATAATTGACTAGTCAATAAATTTTACTGGAGAAAAGGAAAATGAGACGCAGCTGTTACTTTACTGCAGCATCATAAGATAACAAAAGACTTGCAACATCTTGTTTCACAGAACTGAAAGTAGTCCTCCTTTTAATCTGCCACAACTATCCTGTTGACTGGTGTGTTTTCTCCAAGTAATACTGTCTGTGGCAGAAGTAGGCTGCTTCCAAAGTGTGATTTATCTACTTGTTTACTGAAGCACACACTGATTTCCCATGAGAACACTGAAGAGCTGTCAGTTCAATTTATTTAACAAAACTTCTAATTGCTCCCTAATTGCTGTGTAAGCACAAATCTTTGAGAAGATATTAACAGGCAATTTCTGTGCACAGAACATTGAAAATGTCCAGTGATATCAACAAGAACAAGAATCTGGCAGATTTTCTTCATCTATGGGGGAGGGCATATCAGTCAGAAAACTGTGGAAACATGAAGCACTTCTTACTCTTGTTTATCTCATATAAAAATGACAACTTACCAGAAAGCTTTGGGTCAGAGGTCTGCCCACAGTGTCACCAAACCATGGTGTTCAGCAGAGCGAACTAGCTTTTTCTGTTGTGATAGCTCTGCATCCACAGAGAGTACAGATGTTAGGAAGCCTTATTGTTTGAAGCCCAAAGTGTAGCACCAATTTCACAGATCAGCCCTATTTATGCAATTTTCATTGTTTTCAGAATTGACTGAGGTTTCATACTTCACATTCAGCCTGAAAAAATTAATTCAGTCTTTTGTTTGGCTAAATTATTCCAACAGATTGTGAAAATCAGTTTACTTACTCTGTTTTAAATTAAATATACAATTATACAGAATATTTGAGAATGCCATGAAGGCTGCAGGAAGTGTGAGCATGAACAACAAAAATTCCAACTGCTCTTGAAAGCAAGTCCTTACAAAAGCCCCTGTGCCACTGCACTTGGAACAAGAGACACAAACAGAAAGGAAACCAAGGAGCAAAGGTATTTCATTTCCTAGGAACTAAAATTATTATAATTATTAGATTAATAGCATCAATTCATACTTGATAGTTTCTGTATGACCAAATATGTGACCTTTCATCTTCTTTTTTGTCTTAGCTTACTGGAAGAAAAATTGTTGTTATGAAAAACATTCAGACTTCAATCCTCAGCTGGTTACACATCTAGTACCTTATAATTAAACAACATAGCATACTTTCAGTATATTCATTACTGGAAGACTCTTAGTTCCTGGTTCTTCTGTCCTTTTTGACCCCAAAAAATCAACATGTACAAAAAAGCTCAATTAACACACACAAATCATTAATGTGAGGGGTTTTTTCCACTTGTGAATATTAAAAATATTTACCTGAGGTCCTTTGTATCCCTTTTTTCATTGCAAGCCACTGTAACCAGGCTGTTCACAATTGATCTGTTTCTAAATAACAACAAATCTTTTTCTCGTTAAGGCTTTTCTGTGTGACCTAACAGACTGTAATATGTCAGGATCCATTCTATCAAAAATGTTTAACTTTTTCTTGACATCTTTCTCATATGTGTAATATACTTCCTTGAGATATATATATATATATACCTGCATATACAGATATCAATGAAGATTCCAGAAGGTCCATCTATTCAGTCTGATTTCAGCATTGAACACTGCAGACACAGAAAGAACTAGCAATCCATACAGCAAAAACAATTCAAAGTCAGTAGTCCTGAAATTATACAGTGGTAGTACTCTTGAAATAAAATCTTGTGTATGGATATTAAAAAATCATTTCATACTGTAGTCACCAGAAAAGACTTGCTAAGCACTAGGCCTGGCGGTAGACACAAATAAATGAAAAATGAAATTTTAAATATCTAACGATAATTACATGCAAGCTATAAATACCTCAAACTTGCAGGTTTTGTGTGCAATATTTGGAACATATATAGCTCTGTGTATTCTTCAGCACTTCTATAAGGACAGAAAGGGTAAGAAAGTTTTATCTGGAAGTGAGTTACCAAATAGTTATTTTAGAGCATTGCATACTCCTGATAAAGATTACTACAACAATCTTAGCTGTTTTTTCCCCTGTCCTACACTGGCCTCTTCTACTGAATGTATACCCCATTTTCAAAACCACCCACTAGCTATTCATCAGTAGTTTGCTCTTTTTCAGAAGAGCAAAAAGTATTTTATGTCCTATAATATCTCTTCTGATAGAAATTCTAACAAAAGCAAGTGCAAATAACTTTTTGTTACAAAGTTGTGCCTTGTGCTTGAGAGTTTATTAAAGACATTTCTCACAGGGACAGTTTCATGAAATAGCCATACTATTGTCCTTAAATCCAAACCCTGACCAATAAAAGATGACTAAGTGTTACTGATATCCAAAGTCACCCTTTTCTTCTTTCTTTCCAGGAATCCCAAGAGATCTCTTAGAGACAAAATATGGTATATTATTTCATTTTTACCACTCAGCAACTTTGAGGTCAAGAAGGCAAAAACAAGGAAATAATGTATTTCTTCTCCTCTAATTCCATCACCCCCATTTTCGCCATTGTTCCCTAAATAATAAACATGTGCATGAATTTTTTACATAAACAACCAACCAAATAGAAAAAATAAAAGAATACAAAACACCTAAACACAGGAATTCATGCTTGCATTTAGATTTCCCATGTATTTCCTAGGCAAAACCACAAAGAGAGCACCGCAGCAGATATCTGCACACAAAAAAAAGTAACATTAATGTAATACTCACTGACATCTCTGCAAAACTCTCAAAATCTTCAATAATTGCAAGAGAGAACCCTGAAGAATACTGCATTCACAGATTCAGATTGTCTAGAGTAGTACTGTACATTTTCCCCAACAAATCCTTGCATCCATTAAAAGAAAAATGATGCCAAAAGTTAGAAAAACATGTAACAAAAACATTGAAGAATTATTCTAAATCGCAATTACACAGGATTTTCAGAATTTTTGTTTAATCTTTAGACCTCTTTTACCTGGATATCCCCTGTTACCTTGTGTTCCCTTTGGTCCTGGTGGTTCTCTCTGAGCGTCCTCTCTGAGGGGGGTGAAAAGAATGGCCACAGTCAGAAAGCTGAAGAAGCTGCTCTAACCATGCATGTGTACCAGGAAGAGCCAGCTCTATTGAAGTCCAGATGCACTCTGATTTTTTTCTCTAATTTGAAGGAAAGTGGAAAACACAACTAGCCACCTATTAATCAAACAGTAACTATTTTTAAAAATGTGTTTTGAAGTTATTAACAAATGCCCTCAATAAATGGGCATGTTTGTGATTTCAGGAAGGCTGGGTGCCTTATATTGCTATACCACTATTTTTCAAAAAAGGTTTTCATCTTCTTTTTAAAGTAATATGTGATGAAAATCTTTTTACAGAGTATTGAGTGGTTACATCAGTTCCACTAATTTTAGTGGGAGTAAGTCTGTGCTCTAATATTTGATTTATGTGAACTTATTTTAGTTGAGAAGAATCCATTTCTATGAGTTTACTGATGACAGGACACTTGCTGCAAAAAAACATTTATTTTGCAGGATTACTAGTATACTATTTACTAAAGATATATGCATAAAAACACATATATGTGTATTCAAGTCATTAGGAAAAAATTGTCAGTGCAAACTACTGCAATGCAATATTTCTGAACATAAAGCTGGTAACTCTTTTAAAACTTCAGCAAGGCTGCAGCCAAGAACCTAACTTCCTCATGAGCTCAGGCTCTGCTGATCCAATGACTCTGGATGAGTCTCCACCACTCCATTATAGATACTGGGGGCAATCTAGGCACAGCTGAGATAGGGAGGCAGAACAAGAACAGGGATAAGATAATTGCAACATGGTCTTCAACTACGAGAACATCTTTTTTGCAAGAGCTGGCAGTTCTGACTTTCAACTTCAATTTTAGTAGTTATAGAGTTGGCTCTTGAGGGCCCTTCAGACATGCCCTTTCTTGGGGCTGTGGCTGCTAGCACTGCCTTGCCTTGGGAATTCTGTGGCAGCTCAGAGATTTCTTGCCAGAGAAAGTGAAAAGATAAGAGAATCTCAGAACTTAAAGCTGTGGATTAAACTAGATGAGAAAACTAATTAAAGAAGAGGAATTATATGGTATTCCCCCCTAAGATCCCACTAGAGAACAATGTCCTTCACGTCTCTATTACAGTAAACCCTTGACCTCCCTTGCTGTAGATTGCAGTTAATTGGTTTTTCCTGTGTTGTCAGCTTTTCTACAGGTTAGCAATAAATGTCTGGAAAGGTGTAATACACAGCCTTCTTCAAAGAAGTGTTTTAATTTGAAGAAAACATCAAGCAGTGTCTGGTTTTCATAATCAAGTACCATATTTCTCAGATGAAACTTGTATGATCTTCCATTAGACACACTGAAGAGCTAAGGCTTTTCTTTTTTCTTATTTATTTATTTTTTTCAGAAGGCAAGAATGGGATTTGGAAGTAAAAAGATTTTCCCTAAGATCTTAAAAACTGCTGACAGACACTCCTGGAACATGAAACATGCACTCACCCAGAAAGTAATCAATCTTGACAGAAAAGGGTCATACAAAATGCTTCACTACCTATTTGACTCAAGAAACAGTGGATGTACATGACAAAGGTGTCTGTTGTCCAGAAGGTGCATCCAGGTTTGATGTGAGTTGGACTGTGCCAGCTGCCTCCAAAGTCATTGGGATCTCTTTTTTTGCTTCCTGTGAGAGACACAGTGATGTACACCTGCAAACAGGCTGTCCTGCACAATTGTTGGAGAGCAGCACTGCCATGAGGTGGCCAAAAAACTTGCCCCAGAGGTTCAGAGACTGTTTGGACACTTTCTTCTCTATTCTTTCATTTCCTGAGCAAGGTCAGGTCCCTAGAGCAGAAGATATAGCATGCAGGAAAGAGCACATAGAACAGTCTCTGAAGGTAAAACAGTCAGGGAATATTGACCTTGGCAAAGCAAAGGTGATACCAATGAGCAGAAGGTGTCACCTAGAAGAACTTGCATCTGCAGAGACACCTCCTTTGACCAAGGACCCCACAGCGATGTTACTCTGTCAAACCAGTTTCTTGGCTCCTGAAAACTCTTGGATTTGTCATTGATGGACAGCCTGATATAACATTAAACACAGCTTCAGGCACTTGGACAGTTCCTTCACCTGACAGGCTTGACAGAGATTTGAACTATGACTATCCAGGCATGAAATTATCAGCCTCTACAACACTCTATCAAAGACTGCTACCAGATTTCCACAGTAGCTCAAGATTTGCTCAGAGATTTGTCCTAGTTGAGGGGAAGAGTTGAGACAGGTAAGAATGGCTGATGACGACTGTAACATAATCCATCTACAGAACTGCAGTTTTACGTAGGGCTTTCAAAAGGGCACAGAGAATCTATTTGGTCTAGAAACAGACCAAAAAATTTGAAATCAAGAAAGTTGGTCCCTTGGAGAGAAGAGTTCATATTGGAGCAGATTTGATGGCAGGACTGGTGACGCTGTAGGGGTCCCATTCTGGAGCAGCCTCTCCCTCAAAGGACTGCACTGTGTGGGAGGGACCCCACACCGGAGCAGGGAAAGAGTATGAAGAGTGGCTTGGTGGTCATCTGGCATACAGACATGGTAAACCCACCACCTGTAGGGGTGGAGAATTTTCTGGTGTTTGTTGGCTGGGGTAAAGCTGATTTTCTTCACAAGAGCTGGTATGGAGGTCTGCTTTGTGTTTGTGATGAAAACAGTGTTGATAATTCAGGGATGTTCTGGTAATTGCAGAGCAGTGCTTGCACAGAATCAAGGCCTCACCCCACCACGCCATCAAGAAAGCTGGAGGTGCACAACAAAGTGGGAGGGGGCACAGCTGGAACAGCAGATCCCCACTGATCCAAGGGATGTTCTATACCACATGGCAACATGCTCAGCATCTAAAGCTGAGGAAGATCAAAATGGGAGGTGTTCAGAGTGGTGCCATTTTTCTTCCCAAGTAACCATTACACATGTGATAGCTCTGCTTCCTAAGGGTGGCTGAACTGCCTCCCCATGGGAGTGGTAAATAAATTCCTTGTTTCACTTTCCTTGCATGCATGGCTTTTGCTTTAACTATTAAACTGCCTTTGTCCCAACCCTTGAGTTCTTTCCCTTGCATATTCCCAATTCTCATCCTTGGCTGCATGGGGCTTAGTTGCTGGCTGGGGTTAAACCATGGCAATCCTTTCTAGCTGCGGGGACTAGTGTACAATGGGTTTCTCTTTGCCTGAGGTAGGAATAACCCACACAGTTTGCCTCAGCACATTTTTATTTGTGCTACAGGAATTCTATCCCCTTCTACAGTATGTAAATTTTTGACTGGTCAAGGCCAGTCTGATTCCCTAGTGTTCACTAACCAGACAGCCTTCACTAAATGCCAAATGCCAGTATTTGAAGACCCCACTACCCAGTGCTCTCAGTGTCATCTTTAACAATCCATTACACTGTTTGATTTTTCCAGAGGCATGATTAGGAATGTGATACACCCACTCAAATGCCATGTTCTTTGGCCCAAGAGACCGTTTAGGAAATGAGTTCCAATGATTAATTTCTTTCTGAAGTACTTTGTCCCGTAAGACTTGCTTCTCAAGTGGCAGTGGCATGGAGCACAGGGTATGTTTCCAGCCATCTGGTGGTTGCTGCCACCATTTTAAGCATGTGGCTCTTGCCATCGCAGGTTTGCAGGAGTGTGATATAGTCAATATGCCACACATCCTCATGCTTACATTTCAGACACTGTCCTCTGTACCAAAGACGTTTCAACAGCTTGGTTTGCTTAATTGCAGTGCATTTTTCACATCCATGGATAATGTCTCCGCCTAAGTCCACTCCTCAGCCATGAGCCCACCTATAGACTGCATCTCTTCCTTGGTGCCACAAGGTGTCATGGACCCACTGAGATAGTAATAACTCATACTTACATTGCCAATCCAAATCCACCTGAGCCACTTCAGTCTTGGCAGCTGCTGGTTATTCTTATGTACTTCAGTGGCCTGACTCTTGCGTAATATGAGCATCTACATGACACGCCTGCACAATCAGATTCTCCACAGAGGCAGCAATATTTTACCACAATGTGGCAGCGCTGATGGGCTTAGCCCCATGCTGCCAGTTATCCTGCTTCCATTGCTGCAGCCAGGCCCACAGGGCACTTGCTAGCACCCAGAAATCATTATAAAGTGTTGACTACTTTTCCTATTCAACAGCATCTAAAGCCAGCTGGATGGCTTTGACTTCTGCAAATTGATTTGATTCACCTTCTCCTTTAGTAGTTTCTGTGGCTTGTAGAAGGGGACTCCAAACAGTGGCTTTCCATATCTGATGCCTTCCCACATGATGGCAGGATCCAGCAGTAAAGAAGGCACACTGCTTCTCGCAATCTGCTCATTTATTATACAGTGGGGCATTATCAGGTAGCATGTGCTACCTCCTCCTCAGATGATGTTCCAAAATCTTTGTCTTCTGGCCAGTTCATGATCACTTACTTCTAAGATTCCTGAATGACTGGGGTTTCTTATTTGAACTCATTATGTGATCAGTGTGACCCAGTTACTCTATGTAGCATTATCTGCATGATGTGCAGAGGAACATCCAATCCAACATGGGTAATCAGGATGCCAGGAGAAGCACCTAAAAATATGGATCTCCTGTGCAGGTCCCCTCACTCTATTTTGTTTTATGGCAAAACTGGCTTTCAAAAGGATTTGGACTACTTTCTTCCCTTTCTCAAAAACTTTTTTTGCTATATTGCCCTACACAATGGTATCATCAATGTACTGCAGGTTTTCTGGAGCTTCACCCTGTTCCAGTGAGTCTGGATCAGTCCATGGCAGCAGGGTTTGTTCCCACCTCTGGGGCAGTTGATTTCAGGGGTACAATGATCCCTCCAAGTGGAAGCCAAATGTGCCCTGCACTCTGCCACCAAAGGGGCTGAGAAAAGGCATTGGCAGTGGCACCTGTGGCACAGCACTTGGCTACCTTTGCAGTTCATATGAAGTTCAGCACATCTGGTCCAGTGTCACTGGGCAGTGGCACCAGAATTACTTCATTCATAAGATTCCCTGCTGATTTCTTCTACAAGTGGACAAGACCTTCCTTCCATAGAGTCAGTACTATAACCAGCCCTTCCATTTTGCTCACTGTTGTGTATGGGATTCCTCTGAATCAGCAAAGCCTATATTTTCAAAGGGAAATTATAAATTTTATTTAAGGAAAGCTGGCACACATTGTTTATATCCGGTGGCATCTATCTTCATATATTGAATATATGACATTATTTCCCCTTTTTTTCAGTAAGAAAAAATTTCTGCTTAATTTTTACAGCTTTTCTTCCAGTTTAATCTTTTTTCTTTTTTTTTCAAGGCAGCATTTAGAAAGATGCTGCTAGATCAATTCTTGTATCTTGTAAGTGAATCCACAGAAGAACAAAATGCCAGGTAAGTTCAGCCACCTCTGCAGAATGGTCTGTGGTGACAAAATTAAATGCACCATGACTTCTACAGCCATAAAATGGGCAACAACAGAATTTGGGTAAGTCATCAGAGTATGATCATCAGAGTATGAAAGCTCAGCTAAGTCCTACCCTTCTGCAGGACACTGCATTTACTATCCTCAATCAGATGTCCTCAGGATTTTTCTTTCACTCGAGAGCAGCCATGAAAATCGAATGTTCTAAAATAAAAGCACTTGTCTAACATCTGGTAACAAGGACAGGGGACCAATGCTTATTTACCAATAGGAAGCCACACCACGAGAATACACTTACACCTGCTTTAAGAACTAACAGCAGAAGTAAATCATTTGAGAATGATTGATTTTATTCACATGTTGGATTGTTCATTAAGAAAATTATAAAAGAAAAAGAAACCAAGAATGCTGCTATGGTAATAAATCTTTTAAATCCTTTAAGAGAATTAAGTTCTACGAATTCTGTCATTTGAGATCTAAATGCTTTCTGGTATTTTCTACAAGCAGGATAAATGTAAGCAAACACATAAAAACATTTTGATGTCAGTGTCTTGCATCTGATATTATTTCATGTAAATCTCTGAGGCACTGCTTTGTTTTATGCAGTATATTCAGAAAGTGCACATTTTGGTATTTGTGGAAGAAAGTCAGGTTTCAATACTTTTATGCCTTTTAAATAGTGCACTGTTGGCTAACTAGAGTTTCTCAATACTCGACATGTTAGATCAATGGAGAAATAGCCTAAATTTTGTTTTCACAATTTCATCATCAGATAATAATTTTATAATCAAGTATTTCTTTCAGCTGAAACATGGGAGCTGAGTGGGTATGTAAAGCTTCCTCTTTGAATGCCTTTTCCACATCAACCTGACAGTGTTTAACTGAAGAGTTAATTTAAGTGTCTCTGCACTAGGTGGATTCTATACACAAGAATCCACATTCTTCTTGTGTTTCAAATCTATTTTTATTGCCTCCACAGCCCCCATACCAGAACTGACCACACATTTTCTGCTCTTTGTCGTAGTACCACTTCAAAATGTAATTCTGACATTCTCCACTATCTTGAACAAGGTCACATGCATCTGGAAAAGGGAAATAAGAGACAGATTTAATGAAAGAAAAATCTGCCCTTCTCAGCATTGTAAATTCAGGGGAAAATAATGTTCAGTGCAAACTGTTAGACAAAAGGAGTAGCCAGTGTTCAAGGTCTTACACTAAGTATTCATCTATAACTCCACAGTGACAGTGTGAAAACCCTCTTTTTATGACTGCTTTTCCCAGAGAGAATGTCTGAAACTAGATTTTTCATTGCCATAACAGAAGGACTGCTAAAAGGTGTTTAGTTTTTTAACAAAAAGTTTTTTTAATGATTGTAAAATAACTATACCTGGTCCATAGAAACTAGGAGAATAAACTTTTTAATAATTCCCCTCTTCCTTATTCCGACTTCTTATACTGGTATCCATCAATAAAATTTCATAAATTAGTATACATAGGTTGTTAAACTATCCATGGTAGTCTCTTAGCCAAATCCAAAAGTATTACAGATTCAAATTGCATAAATTAGCAAAGTAGGTAAGAGAAGCATACTTAGTAGCAATCTGGTATTCGGTGAGAACAGCTCTAATGATCTTTCACCAATGTAAATTCAGAGTTACTCAAAAGAAGACAGAAAGGCAGCTCTAGACTTTGATGTCAGTACAATATTAAAGAGGAAGAACAGAGAAATAAAGAAATATAATGATACAACTTAAAGATTTAAAATTACATTACCTTCTCCTACGCAACGGAAAAGCAAAAATCTCAAGCAAGAGATGAGCACAAAGCACATCTCTCAAAAAGCAAGCTCTGGAACTGGGCTACATGTTTTTAGAAGTAAACTTTTGGGTCACTAATTACAATACAGGATTGGGGAGGACAGTTCATACAGCTCTCATAAATGGCTTAGGTAGTTTCTTACTTAAGTGCAGTGACCATGACTACTTCATCAAAGGAAATATTTTATTAGTAAAGTATAAACAGTAACATATCTTCCTGTTACTGATCCTCTCTCATCCTGAATGAGGCTACAATTCCAGAACTATTCTTGGGTGGAGAGGGATGAAAAACGAAGGGATAACATCAATATAAATGAACAACCGCACTCAAATCTATGCAGACACCTTTTCATTTATTTTCACATAAATTATCTCTAATTGTAGTTTAAACAATAAATTTACTCAATAGTGTTTTAAGAACGTTGGTGCCAAATAATCTCACAATCAGCTTCCCATGCCTATATCTAATGGCAAATCTGCAATGAAAAATGCATCATTCCAAAGTACAGTTAAAAACATGAAGAATATATATTTTGATACCTCTACTGATGGATCCTGTTCTTCCTACAGGAACAGACTGTAGCAGAAATATAATTAATTCCTCCATGTTGAGCTAAATTAGCAGCAGGAGTTACTAATTACAGAGCAACTTGGGGATTTTGAAATTATTGGCTATTTTAGTAAGGGGGATTAGAACTTTATATGATATTGTTACAAAATTCATAAATCAAAACTGAAGTTATAATGACACCTGTAGTTCAGTCTTTAACTACTATATAGTTTTGGACTAAATACTAACATGTGATGACTAAAACCTTTGAAAAAATGTATCTGGAAATCCTTCATCGTGTAAAAATATTCAATTGAGTCCTTCACAGTTTAGTCTTTTTACTAAATTAAAAAAGATTTTCATATTCTAGAATCATACCATAATCATTACAGCCACTTCTAGTTTCTGCTGTGGTCTCTAAGTTTTTCTTGTTCTTCTCCTGAGCTTTTCCACACTCTTGAGGCTTTTCCCTTTTAGCATTTTCCTCTGTGAAATATGCACTCTCCTCATAATCATCTCTCATTTCTGGCACTGTGTATACAGGCTCTTTGGTGTTCTCTTTCATCCTCTTCATGACTCTACTTTTATTTTTTTCCGTGTCTTCTAAAACTTGACTGGAACCACTTTCAGCCATTCCAGGAAAAGGTATTCTTCCAAGGAGAGAGGGGGAAAAAAATTTTAGCACCAATATGACCTTTCATTCCTTCTGAAAAACATGAAAAAACTTTTGACCCCAATCCCATTTTTGTTAAAACTACTTTGAATGTAACAGCTAACCCAAAGGGATAAATCTTACATTCAGAGGTATGCACTCAAGAAGTTAAATAGGAATTTCCAACCTTTCAGTCACGGATGCTTCCTGTTGTATGTCTCCCCGATCTAAATTTTCACACTCTTCTTGAAGTTCAGGTGAAGGATAACTGTTCATTTCTTCTGTGAGAAAGCACAGGTGGCAGGAGTGAGTTTTAAAGTCCTCAAAAGTAGGATTAATAAAAACCACTACATGGCTGTTTTTGTGAACTGGAGTTTGCATCTTTCAATAAGTAACACACTATATTCAGAGTGACTGACACTGTGCCCAGAAAAATGAAAAATATTATAGATATCAGATAGATGAGAATGACTCCTGAACCAACCTTTTATATTTTGTCTTACTCTTTAATACACTATTTATCCTTCTATAGAAACTTTGACATCTCTAATCATATGCTTATGATGAGAATTTTAAGTAAATGGCAATTTCCTTTTTGCTATTCTCTTGTTTCCATGTCAAAGTATCTAAGACTAAGCATCTTCATGAATGTGTCTTGAAAAGTAAGTCCTGTCTCTGTTCTGTAGAGAAGTTAAGGTCAAATGTGCAAAATATTTATCTTGTACCTGTCCCAAAACCTAAATAGGTATAAACAGCTCAGTAGATCTGGACTTGTCAACGGTCTGAGGAGAAATGTGGGCCTAAATCAGGAACATGACAGTGTTCTCTTACCTGAAGAATGGTCTGTCTTTAGTGAAAGTGGAGTACACAAAGCCACACATTAAATAAAAACTTAAGGACATAGACTGCTTTAGAATAGAATGCTGCTCTGTCATTACTGGCACCTTTATTCATGTCCAGCATCTGAGGTAAACTAATCATGAACCATTAGCAGCAAAGTTATGACCAGGAACTGAATGATAGCACATATACACTGACTACACAACATTTGTCTTTTTTTCCACAAGTGAAGCAAATGCTGCTGTGTGATACTTACGTTGTAGAAGATTTAGGAATGCCCGGCTAAACCTCTGAGCATACACCATCTCTGGGGTGGCAAACCTGCCCAGTGTCAGTGAGTGCTGATCTGTGGGGGAGCTGGACAGCTCCATCAGCTGACTGCCACTCACATCACTGCCAAGTGCAAGAGTGAATAAGGTGAACCCTTGGCACTTGGCTCCGAGTGAAATCTCTCTCAGCCTTTCTCTGTCCCATGTGCTTGTTTTGCTTCCGACTATTGTAAATATGACCCTGTGCTTTCTTTGTCTGGGGGCTTTAAAGAATACATTTTCAACTGTCCACTGTAGAGCAGAAGCAATGGCTGATGGCCCTTCCAGCTGGTGAACAGACTCTTGGATGTGTTTCTTCATCAAATCTTTATTGCTGTATGTGACTAGGTCAAACTCCAAGGCCACAGGTGTCTGGTTTCTGTCAGGCAGGAAGCCCCTGGGAGCCTGCTGCACCAGTGCCACTCTGATGCCTCCATATGATTCATTGGGCTGTGAGGAAACGACAAACTGATCCACCATGTTGCTCACAAAGTCTTTGGCTCTCTGAAAGTCTTCCCTGCTAATGCTGCGAGAGCTGTCCATGATGTAAGTTATATCCATATCCATCTGAACCAGGGGAGAAAAAGGCACCTCACAGTTGGTTCTTGGATTGCATTTATCTAAAGAGGAAGACCCAATAGGTGGTGAACTATTTAACAATACAACAAAAGCAATGATTTATAAAAATTTCACATAGTCCTGTAGATCTGTATTAGGTTTGTATGGCCATGTTTTGGTAGTGGGGGGCACTACAGGGATTGCTTCTGTAAAAAGCTGATGGAAGCCTCCTCCTCATGTCCAACAGAGCCAATGCCAGCCAGCTCCAAGAGAGACGTGCTGGTCAAGCCAGTTAGAAATGGTGGACATGTTTCTGTGATAACATTTAAGAAGAAGACCAAAAAATGCTATTGTGCAGATTTAAGTGTGGGCAGAGAAAAGCAAAGTGAAAATATATGAGAGAAACAACTATGCAGACACTAAGGTTAGTGGAGAAGGTGGAGAGGAGGTGCTCCAGGTACTGAAGCAGAGATTCCTCTGCAGCCCCTGGTGAAGACCATGGTGAGCTGTGCCCATGCAGCCCATGGAGATCCATGGGGATGCAGAGATGCAATTGCAGCTTGTGGATGAACCCCACAGTAGAGCAGGTGGATGCCTGAGAAGAGGCTGTGAACCTGTGGGAGGTCCATGCTGGAGTTGGCTCCTGGCAGGGACCTGCAAACCCATGGAGAGAGGAGCCAAGGCTGGAGCAGGTTTTCTGGCAATACTTGTGACCCTGTGCCTGAAGGACTGTGTCCCATGGAAGAGTGACTCATGCTGCAGCAGTTTGGAGAGGACTCTTGCCCATGGGATGAACTCACATTGCACCAGTTTGCAGAGAACTGTTACTCCTGGGATGGACTTCTGTTGAAGAAGTTCATGAAGAACTATCTCCCATGGGAGGCACCCCTTGCTCTCCCTGAGCACTGGCAGAAACAATGTGTGATGAACTGACTATAAGCCCCATTCTCCATCTCCCTGTGCTGCTGGTAGGGAGACAGTAGAGCTGAGAAGGCGAGAGTGGGGAGGAAGGTGGTTTTAAGGTCTAATTTTACTTTTTGTTAGCCTGCTCTTTTTTGTTAGTAATAAATTCAATTAATATTTGTAATTCAAGTTTGTTACAGCTAATGAAGAAGTAATATAACTTCAATGGGTTCAATGTATCTTACCATCCAATTGCTGGTGGGGCACCTACACATCGAGACCCTTTCCCTCAATCCCCAGGGAAGTAACCACAGAACCTGCATCCAGGCCCTGGGGAGAGGTCTCCCAGAGTTTCAGTGTGTGTGTGTAGAAGGCTTCTGCCTCTGTGATAACTCTGTGTCTTTTACAGTTCGTTAAACAGTGTCTTCCAGTCAAGAATATTTCCTGCATCTCTTCCCACATCTGTTCTCCAGACAAAGCTGATGATTCTTAGCTGAGGCCTGAGCCCTTTTGGAACCAGAGATAACCCCTTGCTGGGCCAATCAGCCTCTAGGTTATCTCTTTATGGACCAACTCTCTATGGTAGAGAGGAGGGGGTGTAGAAATCCTGCTGCAGCTCCCAAATTGATTAGAGGTTTTTTCATTTGTTTTTTTGGTTTTTTTTTTGGTTGGTTAGTTGGGGGTTTTTTTGTTTGTTTTGATTTTTTTTAGATCAAAATTGAGGAAAAATAAAAAAAGTTTTTGTAGTGGGTTGACCCTGTCTGGATGCCAGACAATCCCTCCACAGCTGGGCAGGGGATAAGGAGATAAGGACAGAGAGATCACTCATCAAATGCTGCCATGAATAGGTACCTTTAACTTCATGCTGTATACATCTACTAGTAGTTTCTCCTTTTGTCCTCATTCCTGTGTCGTATTAGTTTGGTTTAAGCCTTATAACTCTTAGTTTTCTGTCTATTACTTAAATAATTAATTCTATAATAGACCAAATCAGCCATTATTAAAGAACTTGTGAATGAGAGTGGATTTTTTTTCTGGCTTCTTCAATAATGCTATTGCCTGCTGCCAGAGGCCTGGGCAAAAGGCAAGGACTTTTCTAAACCCCTACTTCCATTTGTAACAGGAGCTTGAAATATTTTTTGTTCTAGTAAGGAACAACAGATGAGTCTTGCTGAAGAAGGTTTTGAGGTACCAGGGGAAATTATTCATGCATGAGAGCAGAAAAACATTCATAAGGAAAAATTTCATAGATAACAGTTCCCTGGAGAAATTTTCTTCTGTTGAAATCTGAACATTGTAAAGGACACAGAATCAAACTCTATTTTTTCATCTCAGATCATTGTTCAACATTTTGACATATTATCATTTGGTAGCTTCTCCCCCTCTCACAGCACAGAATTTACAGGAAATGAGCCTGCCTTCCAAAAATCATATTGCTATTTTAAGTGCATTTCTGTTATAAAGGAAATGCTAAACACAGGAATTCATTTCACATGTCTGAGACAGAAATTAATTAAACAGCTTTTGTGATTTTGAGATTCTATTTCTTAACATCCACTGAAGAGGAAGTTAAAATTGTAACTCCTCACCAGTGGTATTCTGTAACCACAAAATGATCTGTCACAAAGGGTAAGAAGGCCCAGGTGCAGAAGGGTTCAACTGGCTGGAATGTTGAGACAGAAAAAGGAATAAAGTTTCCTCTTTAAAGGAGTGAAGTTTCTCTTGGAAATTATAAGAAACAGGCACAGCACTGTCTTATAGCCATCCTAGAATGGGAACACTCAGACATCCCTATGGGCTGCAGAGCTGAGCTGAGTTGCTCCATGCAACCAACCACACTGTTCTAAATATATCTCTGCAAACTCCTTGTAGGACCATTTATGGCAGTCAGATTCTGACCAGTGCACACTTCATTAAAATTTTTCTTTCATATTTATGCACAGGTGTGTTTAAGGTGTACCAGAAAAATTCCCACCACCACATTGCAAAAAAACCAAAAAAAGCTATAGAATTTGTTTTTGAAATGGTAAATAGACAATACAACAGATGCAATTTGCAAAATGTCTTACCAAAGCACAGTGTACAATATGTGATGGCCTCCAAATTTTCGTCTTGTTGTCTTTCCCAAACAAATAACTGAAATCTTCTTGTGTCATCAATCTGTGTTTTAAAGCAGACACAAAAGCAACATTAAGCAGAATGATGAAATATATGAAGACTCTCTTTTTTTCTTTCTTTTTTTTCTGCCAGGGAAGGATTATCACTTTTTTCTTTTCTTAATAGGGTGCTATTTTTCTACAGAGGAAAGGGCAGAATATCTCAGCTTTTTCTGGGACAAAGAGTGAATATGATTTCTTGGAGGGAAAATTCTAGCATTAGAAAGTTCTAGCGTGAGAGTGACCTATGTGTTTCCTGGGATCACCTGAAGAAAGACAATCTTTCACAGTGGAAGATTTGACCACAGAAATGCCTGAGGAGCCCAGAAGATGCTCCAACATTCTACAGTTTCACTGACCACCATCCAACCCCATCCAGATGTGATCCAATGGAAAAGTATTTCCTTGTGGACTAAAATAAAAATGGCTCTAAAATATCACAGTATCACAGGAAATGAACATATATGAATAAGCTACAATGGTAAGCAAAGAAATAATTACTTCTTTGCATTAAACTTTGGCTTTGTGTGTTATACACCACACAATTAATTTCTGATTAAAGTCTGTAAAGAATGTTACAGATAGAACTGTTCAAGGGAATTAGAATTGGCAATGGCTGCACGTGGTCCCTAAACTGAAGCTCCTGAAGCAAAGTAAAGACAGCAAGTATCTGTGGCTACAGACTTGTAGGATCATAGAGATTTACACCACCTCTCAATTGCAAGGGTAGAAGTCCATCTGAAAGGAAAAGGGAAGTTGTATTTACTTGGGGGTGGTGATGAGGTTGGCTGCCTTGCCATCACTGTAAACTTAAAGGAGTGCTGGGCAGTGAATTTTTTGCCTTTCCCATGCTAAGCAGCTCTTTTAAACTCTTCTACTCTGAAGACAGATTTATGTTAAGTCACCAGATGTCAACACATGCATCCAAAGCTGTAATCTGCTTATACTAAGTAAAGAAAATACTGATTCTTGCTCCTGTTTATCCTGTGGAACAACCCAGGCAATAAACCATAAGTTTCCTCCTCATGTGTCAGCAGAAATTTTTCATTCTGCTAAATTATCATTTAGTCAGAAAAATACATGAATCAACTAATAAATATGAGGCTGCATGAGAATAAATATAGCATAAATAATAAAGGACTGACTTAGATGGTGCTAGATCAGAACTTATACTCCAAGTTTTGCACTTTTTATCATGTACAAGTAAACATATTTCCTTTTAGAAGAACAATTTTGAGGAAACAGCAGCTGGAATGAATTTTACTTTGATAAAGTTAAAACTGAGCACAGATGATATTAAAATAAATTCAAAAGATGGAGAACATGCAATCTATATTATGAAACCTTAAATAAATATAGAATTCCTTTCCTTTTGTACCTTTTAAAATGGACTGTTAATTTTTTTACTATCTTTTAGATGAAGTCATATTTTAAAACAAAATTTCATAATTTTCTCCTGTACAAATGGCAATAAAGATATCAAGAGGGGCTTTGCTAATTTAATTTTCTTTTGAAAAAACAGAAGGCATGCTTGAAGCTTTCTACTAATTTTTCTAGAAACTAGAGCCAAAGTTTGTTAGTTAAATTTTTATTATTTGTTACAACTTCAGAAATATAAAGGCATAGGCAAATAAGTGAAATTAACAGAATATTATTTTCTGATTTTCTCTAAAAGTACAAGACATTAAAAATTCATGTTCAGAAAAAGGTCAGATGGTGATCACTATGGTCGAGTGAATCACTGCTGCTTTGTTAAAATTGTAATCTTTAATGTACCCCTTTCTAGTAAGGGATTGGACTTTGGCTGGAGAACAAGATTCACTCAGACCCTAGCAGATACTCAGCAAGTGGGTGAGTGACTCAGTTTTCAACAGGCTGTACTTACAGAGAAGGCACGTCTGACATTTGGCACCTCACTGAAGGCAATAACAACTGGAGTGATATCCAAGGCACTCAACTCAAGCACAGCTGTGCTGATGGCTACATCATCCTGTGATGGACCATTGGCAAAAAACAGGGCAACTTTTCTTGTGAGGATGCCCTGACGAACACGTTTGAAGACATGTCTTGCAACAAATCTCATGGCTGCCCCAATATTTCGTTTTCCACTGGATCTCTCTAGTGGGATGCTCTGGATGGCTTGTAGCAGCAAGTTGTTCTTTTGGAATTCAGAGAATCGGATGAGGTAGTGCATGTTGGTATTGAAAGAAACAACCGAGACACGAGCGCCTGTTGGGCAATTGCTTTCACTGATCTTAATGGTCTTCAGCAATAACATAACAATGTTCCTCATTCTTTCAAATGCAGCTGGTGTAACATCATCAGACATATCCAAGGCAAAAACCACTTCAGTTGGATAAGCTGGGCATGCGTCTGTATATCGAAGCAGAAAAGTTACATGAGAACCTTTCCACAACTCAAACATTGTTAGTTTCTTCTTCAAATCTATAAAATAATGGATATTCAGAGACCAGATGGGCTTACCTGATGAGCATGCTGGAAGGAAGAGAGGGAGAGCAATTAAATTATTTAGGACTAATATGCATTAAAATAGTGACTTATTCACTAGCTTTCAATGAAGAGCCTGGCCAAAGTTCAGACAACTGACAGTCTGTCAGTGCAAGACCACATTCCTCTTTTACAATCAAATAGTCAAAATAGTCCAGTTTTACTGGATAAGAATTTAAAAAATTATCCTGGGTTCTGCTGAGCACACATATCTGAGAATGAACACACCTAATCTGGGGGACAGCTGATGCACAAATACTGTCTTTTCTCAGAGAGCACCCCAAAGGGTGTTGGCACAATGCCAAAGATTTACTTAATCTTTAATGAGGAAGAGATATTTTTTAGAACTTTTGTAATAAATTGATGGGAAAAATAAGCAAAAAGCATAAGTCTGCTTCATACACCTGCTAAAACCCCTTACAATTAACAACTACCAGTTAAACTGAACCCAGACAAAAACTACCAGTTTATAGGGTTTCCAATGAAGGCTGTTCCATCCAGGAAGAGTGACTAGGTGAAATCAGAGGTAAAAGAAGATGTTCCCCACTTACGGCAGTTTTTTCGGGTAAAATTCACAAGTTCACAAGGCTGCAGGTTCAAAATTTAAAAAAAGGAATTAATGGCAAATCCCAGACCACCCCAGACTGGGAATCTTAGAGCTGGTTTGAGCTGAAGGTTGTATCCCAGCTCCTAAAATAACTTTCATTACAATAAATCCAGAACCACAGAGTCCAGTCCCTTTTTATAACAGATAGTATAGGGACTCTCTACCCTTGCTGCAGAAACTAGGCACATTTTTTTTAGACGTGCTCTGTTGGCACTTAATGATGTTCTGAAGCATTAAAACAATCATTAAATTCTTTATGAATGAGTGCCATCTATTCTTTATTTTGTAGTGAACTGATCTAAGATATCATCAGTCAATGGCACTTCCATAAACAATGGGCATTCCAATAGTGACTCACATAGGAAGTGAGAAGCCCATGAAGGAGGAGAGATGTTCTCTGGACATAGAACACACCTGCAATAGTTCTGCCTGCAGGTAGTCATCCATGCAAGGATTAATGAAGCCTTTAATCAGAAGTGTTCGTTTAACATGGGATTAGGATTCTGAAGAAATCCTGCGCTGTAATTCTCAGTGAAAATAACTGTTGCTGAAGAAATGCCTTCCTTTACAAGAAGAGAAATAGTAACCCTAATATGAGCTATTGTGTAAACTGATACGAGTGAAGAAACAGATAAATGAATATTAATTGTCCAATAGTTTGTAAAAGTTTGGACATGGTGTTAATCCACATGCATAAATGTTTCTCATTCCTTGGTTGCTTGCAGAATGGAAGAACCCACTGCACACTCTGACAAGCACATGGAAAAGATACTATTTTATAACAGCTAACTGTGCTCATTGCTGTCAGTGATTATCAATAGAAACTAAACCAGATAATTCCATGCAGTATAGTTAGTTGTAAGATGATTACTTACTTCCATTAAAATGGTGCCCACCGGTCCCTTGGCACCCTGAAACAAATTAAACATAAGCCAAAAAAATCAGACCCTGCTAATGTGTTCCCATGTATTACTCTGTAGCCCAAAGAAAATGCAGGCAAACAGTGTTTCCCAGCAATCATTTATGAATTTGAGAGGAGACAGCAGTTTCCTGCATAGATTTCTGTGGACCTGCCCAGAGCTGCAGGCTACTTGTCAGATTTATTTTTCAGTCCATTTTCCTTAATGGTTTTTAAATGTTTAATACTTGTTGCTCTTGGGGAGCAGTATAATTCAGAATTGGGTTCACTTATAAACAGCAGTTTCTGTGCTATGGTCCTGTTATTTGCACTTCACATATTTTCCAGCATCTGGTGTGTGACAAGCTTTCTCTCTCCTCTTTCACATTACAATCCCCACAGTTCTACCTTGAAAAATCCTGTGTATGCAGACCATACACACATCATGACACCTTTGCCTACTCTGCAACTTTCTCCTTGGGAGCTGTGGAAAAACAGCAGCACTCCAAGTATCTTTTTTTTTTGAAATAAAAGTATTGTTAAATCTTCATAACAGGAATGAAATATAGGTAGAATAACTAATTTTCAAGGGAGCTTGAGTACTCATCATGTGTGCATTTCAGATGCATGAGAAGACTACTGAAAAATGTGCCTTACTCCCATGGAGCCGCAGTGAGATACAGCAGGAAAATTTGAACTACCCATCCAACTTCTTTTCCTCACCCTCTCTCTACCATAACACTACAGTTTACCAAAATGGTATACTTCCTTACATCTCCAAATTACAGCCCTGTCCCCATATTTGTTCTTTCCCCTTTTAGTTAACCTTCCATTCCTCCATCTGCCTGAGCTGCCTTCCTCACCTCCTCTGCTGTCTTGCTGCTAGCATCATCACTGCCATTCCATGCTTTTTTCTTCTTATGTTTCCCAGCAGGTTCATGTTCTTTGGTACTGTTCAGCAAGAGTTAACTGTGAATGGCCTAAAGAATGCTACTGATAGCAAATCAGTGGTGGTGTCACGTCAGTGGTGCAGACTTGACACATATGGATAACCAAACCAGCAAGGATGGATGAAACAAGCCTGTTTTGGCTGGCTCTGTCTACCACCTGTACATGTTCCTGCTTTCCTACCTCTTACACCTCTTACAGGGTTTCCACTTTCTCATTTCACTGATGCACTGCTACAGCAATAACCCCACCAAGCCCATACACCCCAAGCTCTATTCTCACCTGAAGAGGAGATCTTGAACTTGAAATACCTCTGAAGAGTTCTTGGACCGTGGACTGGCAAAGCCCACAGCTGTGGCTCATCAACTCACAAGATCTATCTGTAAATTTTGTGAGTGGCCAAGCAGCAGAGAGGGTAATGAAATCCAGCTGGCACTCTTAACATTCTTGTGCCCAGCATCATAGAATAAATTGGGACAGGTACATTCATTAACCAATACAGTGTAATGAGAAGGGAAAAAAATGTTTACTAAGACATGCGCATCCTGTGATCCATGTTATTCAGGTAAAGACAGTATTACCAACAATGTTCCACATATAAATGGAAAGAGTAAGCTTAAGAAAGTTTAACAAGAAAATCATTAGCAGTAGGGATTGTTTCTGGTCACTAGGGACCTAATTTTCAGAATTGCCGCTGGATAAAGATAGACACATGCAGGGATTTTCCTAACTACTTAAAGGGTTAGTCCTAAATCCTATTGAAATCCTTAATCCTTTCACCTGCTTAGATAGAGAATAAAACATTTTGTTGCTTAAAATGCAGAACACAGACACTGGAAAGTACATCAAGACATCTGGTTGTATTATGGATAAACAGGTTATAGTCAATTTAAGATTTAAATAAGTGCCTGCAACTGCAAGTTTCATTTTACCTGGCTTTTCTTTAAAAAAATAAAAGAGCATTGGCATTCAGCAGACCTATTCAGTTCTATATTTCAGTATTCTCTGTTCTTTCAATTAGATATTCACACAGCCTGAAGAAAATACCAAATACTGTGGAAGAAATTCTGGCCAGCATTGTATTGTTGCAATTTCATTTCCAGCAGCAGGTGCTCCTGTGCACACACATCCACAGGCATAACTCTGTGCAACTGCCAGGCTGATTAAACATAGTTTACCATGTGAAACACTATTAGATATTCCACTAATCTAATAGTAATTTTAAGAGCAATTTTAGGGTGATTTTTTTAAAAATAAAAAATTTATTTAAAAAAAAATTACCATAGGTCCTGATGGCCCTTGGTCACCTGGATCTCCCAGGGAACCTGGTGTGCCAGAATTACCCTAAAAATAGAAATAAATTATATTATTCTTTATAATTGCATGCACAGGTACCAAACTTCATCAAGGGAAAAAAACCCTCTGTAATGATACTTTGAATTCAATCCTGCATTTTCATAAAGATAGTCTACCACTCCTAACAATTATTAGCAACTAACACTTCTGAAGATTTTGACCAGCACTTTCTCAAGACTTCCTGCCTAAATCATGGCAATAAAAGATCAGAGTGTTAACAAATTTAAAACTTTTGATAAAAACCACTTTTTGTGTAAGGGTTTTACTTTAAGAACTCTCACAGAGTTAGCAGATTTATCATTCTTACTCTTCTACCCCTAATTCCTTTGGGTCCTTCAGCTCCTGGAATGCCCTGATCTCCTTCTTCTCCCTGAAAATAGATTAAATCCAGAATTTATTGGAAAGGAGAAGACAAGCAGAAACACAGGCAACCTTTTATAAAGAAGAATAATGTAAAACAAGACAAAAATAAATGAAACACACCCATTTAGTCATACCTCTGGACCAGGATATCCTATGAATCCAGATTCTCCCTATGAAAAGAAAGGACAAAAACTTCATAAGAATCTAGAACTTTGTGATCTGGTTAGTGTTTGATGCCTTTAAACAAAAAACATTTTCAAAATTATTCTCAGCTTTACAACTTGTCCAAGCAATAGTGGCTGCTACTCTGGTCTCGAATGACATAATTTTAGATTAATACCTTGTTCATCTACAGGAAGGGTATTTTAAGAATTTCTATCAGTTTCTAAATTTTTCACGAATATTCCATTTCTCAAGTAAGTGTTTTATCATAACTTATTCATGCCTCCTAATAACATGCAGAGGAATTCCCATGTAGCATGTGAATTCAGATTCAGAACTCAGTGTCTGAATGTAGTTTCAAAATTTTATACTACCCAGACTAAACAATGATAACATAATATTCCCTTGGCTTACTAGAAGTCAATTCATTAACTGTTTTCAGTTACTTCAGTTTCTAGTGTGTTCTTTGTTCACCCGTGAGAAATAGGGAAACTCTCACCAAAACCAATCAGAAGTGAAGTGTATCTTTTCTAAACATTGGAATTCACACTACTTATATATTTCCTTGTCCTCTTGTATATAACTCATGTGTAAACTATAAAACCCTGCCATCAAAGAAAACTGTTAGAGCTAAGAAGGTAAGAAAAGAGATTGGAAAATAAGAAGTATCAAGAGCCACTTTACCAAAGAGCCATTTAAGAAAAAGGAGTTCATCTGTTGGAGAGGCTCCTAGAAAGCCTTTCGTATCTTTTCTGCAGCTTTCTGCAGCACTCTGATTCTCTCACAGAAAGGGAGAGTGAAACAGATGGGCCTACCAGTGAGATTCACTGGACCCTTTCTGTTTCACAAGCAACAAAAAGGGACTAGTGTTGCAATATTGCACAAAATCTTTGAAAGGAGATCTGCAGCTGTTTCCAATATCCTGACCACTTTGCTCATGGACTGATCCACTGGAACCATGATTTTTACTTCATACTTTCTGTATACTTTTTATTTGAGCTGAATTCTTGTACAATTTTAGAAAAGAAGGCATTTCATTACTCTTTTTTCAGCACTGTGAAGGGAATTATAAGAATTTCTTAACAATCCAGAGGTTAATCCTCAGATCTTACTGCTGACAGTAGAAACACAAGGAAAAAATTCACATGAAAACAGTGAGGATGTTTGGAGAGTATCATCCCCACCTTGGTAGTTAGGGAATCCCTCCTCTGAAACAAGACAAATTAAAAGAGCCCATAGTGTCCAGCCCCCCAACACTTGTCAAGAGCAATGTTCAGTCAGGCAGGCTGAAGTGGGAAGAAAGCACTGTGCACTGCAAGTACAATCCTCCACATATATACATACAGACATCAGGGAAAGAGTAAGAGTGAGTGGTCCTCCAAAGAATATCCTATGGAAGTATGTCTCACAAGGAGTGTGGTAATCCTGAGCCTCTCACTGAACCTTAGGAATGCACTTTGCATGTCTTGCATTTTCCTTTTTAATCAAATATGGATGATCATGTTTGGTAACACAGTAGAATGGAGACTGAGAGGCTCTCTGACTTGAAGCACAGGACAAGCACATACCTTTGCTCCTTTGCTTCCTTCAGGACCATAGACATCTCTGCCATCCATGCCCTGTGTAGGTTAAATATGTTATGAGTTAGCTTTTAATCAAGGATTAGGTTTATATCCAGTTTCATTTTGGAATTAAGATTGTCCCATTACAATGACTTGGCCAAACTACTAAGCTTCATGAAGCTGGACAAGCTATCAAAACACAATCTAAAAACACTAGCAAACAATGGCAAAAACTGTAGAGGAAAAACAGGGATAGAGGTCATAGTTCCTTTCCACTGTGTGCCCTACCTTTCACATACTTTCTTCTAAAGAATTTGAGGGGAAATTAGCCCACAAGAAATCTGGTGTCTATAAGGAAATTGAGAACCAAACGTGAAATAATTTTATTTGTATCAAATAGAGAAAATAGAAGGGAATGGACATTCCTGACTCAGATGGATAGGTATTAAAATACAGGGGTCCTGAATTAGGGCAGAAAACTCACAGGAATGCCTCTCTGTCCAGGGGGTCCAGCTAAGCCCTTCTCTCCAGGGTCACCAGGTTCACCCTGTTATAATTGAAACACAAAAGACATTAGTTTGCCTCATTCAAGAGAATTCTTCTTTCTGAAATGCAAACCTGCCTGTTAAACTGAAGTGTGCCTATACATTTTATAGACTACTTGATGCTGGGCAAAAGTATTCCATTGCAGACCATGTTTCATGGACTGTTCCTGGTGGTAGAACTGGAAAGGACTTGGCAAATCAGAATATGCTGAGCATTCATGCAGCTAACCCCAAAGTTCAATAAAACTCCCATTGCAATACAGAATTACAAATGTAAAAAAAAAAGTGGGGTTTGGAAAAAATTATATTAATGGTAGCAGGACATATTCTGGAATTCTACCAGTCTGAAGCACCTATTGATAGCAAATGATATTTCTCAGGCAGGCTGTCTGCACTGTGCTCTCAGCCCTCTTGCAGGGTTTCTTTTCTTCAGTTCCACTTTAGTTTTCACTTTCTAACTGAACATTTTTCTAACAAAGGCCCTAATATTAAACAGCACAAAACCAGACTGAAAAAACCGAATGTATGATGGAAATTCCCATATATCTTCCCAATGTTAGTCACTGTTTTAATTATGTTTTCACACAGTAATTCTTTTCATGGCAGCACTTTGACCTTCTGATAGCTCTCTGTCGCTAAAGGTTACAACCCTTGAAAGAAATGGAAAAGCTTAGCTGGCTGGTTTTATTTGTGATTTTTAGATCCAAATATACAACAGCACCTAAATTTAGTTATTTCTATTAAATAAAATATCACATATCAACAAACATAAATGAAAGGTAAATAAGGATAATATTTATTATATGTGAACTCCAGTGCCAGCAACCTGTTGTTATAAGTATAAGCCTTTCTGTTTGACTTCATGTTTATTCAGTTCTTCTCAACATGTGCATTCCTTCCAAATAGACACCAAAACAGCAAAAGTTCCTTGGACTGGTTTGGAATCTTTAGAAAAACAAGGTTAAAATAAGCATCTATGGTTCTTTGAACAGAGAAGGTCAGATTGGACATTAGGAAAAAGTTCTTCACCTAAGGGTGAAGTCACTGATCCATTGTTGGTCACTGGAACAGGCTCCCCAGAAAAGTGGTCATGGCATAGGGCCTGTCAGACTTCAAGCAGCATCTGAATGATCCTATTTATGGTTCAGTTTTAGGTAGTCCTGCAAGAAGCAAGGAGTTGGACTTGATCCTCATGGATCTCTTCCAAGATAAGATATTCTATGATTCACTGGTGAGTATTTTCAATGGATTGGACAGACTCTAGGAATCATCAAAAAACCACAAGGGTCTGCCCTGCCTTATTTCTGCTCCATTTTGTGAGAAGGCAGGTCCCATTCAGAACCATTACCACAAGAGCAATTAATGACAGTGATCATGGCAACACTAAAAACTTCTTAGTGTAGTTCTGATATGTGTAAGATTACCCTAAGCACATCACTTGTCTTGCCATGCAAGTGAAAAATATCTTTAAAATGTAACATTTTACACATGTTTCACAGCACTGAACTAACTCTTTGTTAGTCCATGCTTCTTTGGTCTGTCTTGAATGAATGACACCATTAGATTGCTGCAATTAGATACTTTGAAAATCTTTACCTTTGCTCCTCTTACACCTAACTTTCCAACAGAGCCAGGTGAACCAGGCATCCCCAGACTACCCTGTAATAAGAAAGCATCAGTTAAAAGGTGCACAATGAAAAAATCAAGGGCTCACTCACTCAAGGATTCATTGCCGCTTCAAATTACTATGGAAACAGTAAAAATATTGGGCTTTTGAGGACCACAAGTAAGAGTTACTGGTCAAACTATCATTCTACTTATTTCCTGTCATCTGTACAACTGCCATAAAATTCTCAAAATTTCATCAAGTATGACATAAATGTTATTTTCTATCTACATAGATAGCTAGTGAATACAGGCATATGTGTAAAAAATATTAATGTACATATATAATTGGTTATGTAAACATGAGCATCATTAGTTGATTGAAACAGATGATCAAGGTTGACAGCATAGGACATTCAGTCCTGAGTTACAATGGTGTAATTCCAGAACAAGAATCCCCAAAATCAACATGCATCACAAAAGTGAGAAGTTCAGCAGACAGTTCAGCAGCTCAATAGTTGCAACCTCATCACAACCTAGCACTTGCTATTCACACACTTAAATTTATTTTCAAGGCTGTTATTTTACCATATGAGACTGCAAATCAGTTTCCTTAAGTATTACACCAAAAATCCCTGTTTCTACTTTTTATAAGCTTTTTGAAAACTCTTTATAAGAACAACCCATCAGTGATAATGAAAAAAAGGGTACAAGTGGAATATATTATTTAAAACTAACCAGAGGGCCTGGCATGCCTTGTGGTCCAGGAGGTCCTCTGATCCCTTGTGGTCCTTTTGGGCCCTGATGTAAAGAAGACATTGAAACAAAAAGTCAGTTCAATGCTAACAGCCCTTCAATGACTATCATATTGCTGCAATGACCAGAATCCCAGGGCCTGTTTCACAAGCTTTATTTTACAGGTGAAACTTCTTGCTGTTTTGTTATAAGGATTTGCCTGTTTGAAGCACCTGAGATGGCCTGACAGTCTGATTCAGAGACCCACTGAGGTGTCTAAGGATACCAAGGGAGCCATTAGCAGCCTTCTATCAACCAGGCATGCTTTCTCCATCCTAAAATGTAAGTTAAAGGTATCTTTAAACTTAAACATCTTTAAAAGTTAGAAGCATCTAAGAGCATCTTTAAACTCAAAGCTACTATAAGAAGTCTATCACAATAATTCTGTTCAAAATTACTCCACCTAGCAAATTTTTTAAACACAAGGCTTTTCTCACTGGTTTTGTCAATGCAATAGGTTTTATGTATTTATTGCTGTCAATTTCTAATTAATTCATTTTGACAATTTCTGCTTGATAATATCATGTAAGTTGGAGATGTGTTGGCTAAATTACTTTTTTTTGCTACTCATGCTCCTCTTTTAATTTCACTAGAAGTTGCAGCTGTGTAACTTGTCACATTTAATTCCTTAGGCTTACAGAAAAGATTTGCCAAGAAGGAGTCTTGTAATATTCATTAGTTGAAGTTAGCAAAGCTTTCCAAAACACAAACAAAACATCAAGGCAGAAAATTTATTTTCTCCATAACTAACATAAAAACAACTCAGAAGTTCTATTACTTACCTGGGGGCCTGGAAGACCAGTTTCTCCTGGGTAACCTGTTTCTCCCAGATCTCCTTGCTCACCCTGCCAGAACAAAACCCAAGAAAACAACAGTGAACACAGACAAATTAGTCTCTCTCATTTGTACATCAAAAGATAATCTAGTATCTGTACAGAGTAACAGTTGATAGAATGCTTTTCAATGATCTCAAACAATTTTCAAAGCTTCAAATTCCTATTGAAGAAAACTCAAATAAAAAGCAGAGGAGTAGCTTTTCTTTGGTTTTTTGGAGGGTGTGATGAATACAAAAGCTGCAGCAGAAGAGGTCAGTTTTATTTTGCTGAATACATTTACACCATGTCTCAGCAATATTTGTGCATTACCTTTGTCCACTGTGGAGACCTGAAGTCATAAAGCCAGGCCACAAGGTCAGATTCCCTTTCCCCTTATCCATGGGAAATGGCTCTGGGGGGAATAATGACTTCACAATCACACTAGAATTTGACCCCTTTTTACTCCCCATCTTTCACTCTGGTTATTCAGTGAGGCAAATAAAATCTGCCTTGATGATGGAAAACAAAATTTCCTGCTCCCATCTTCATAAAGTTGCCATCTGAGGACGAGTCAGTTTAGCTGATGTCCATAAGAAATACTCACTAACTTCTGGATTGAGTAAAATGGTGACAATTAGCATCAAGATATTACAGGCCTTGTAGATCCCCTTTCACTGGAAAAATCATAAACATATGCCTGAAGATTCTTGGGTAAAAGATGGTTCTGGAAAGAATCTTCTGAGGAAAAATGAATTTCAAAGGCTGAAATTTCATGCTGCACCATATGAATGAAACAAAAGATAACAACAGAAAAAAAAAAGCCGAAAGCAAAAAAGAATGTTAATTTATAGCCAGAGTAGGAAAACTGTAAAATAGAACATCAGCAAGTATATGATATTCACAGATGTAAAAAATCAAGTCGAAATAGATTTCTACAAAAATAATTTTGACTATAAAAAAAATGGATACATATCTTAGGCACATTCCACTAAAATTTAAAACCAATTTAAAGTTTTCAGCTACTTAAATTTACTTTGAATCAAAACCCAGAAAAATTGCTATCCTTTTTTCTCCCCTGCCTTTTCCTCTCTCTCTTGCCTTTCTGTAAGTTAATTTCCTTTTTCTCTTCACTATTTTGCTTTATTTCCATCACACAGATTGCAGTGCTGTTCTTGTCTGTGACCAACACCTCTCTGACACCACATCACACCTTCTATTCCTTCTGCCTGCTGACTACTTCTAACTGTTAAGAATGGCTATCTGTGCTTCTTTAGGTTATTTTAACTATTTGAAAAAATTAGCCTGTTTTTTATCACAGAAAGGCACAGTCAATTGGAACTGCACATGCTGGGAGGAGTCCTCTTTAGGATATGGTGAACGGCAGTGTGCTCATGCTGACTGCAAGAGAAGTTAATTAATTTGTTGATGGGGATGTTATTTCAGTGCTTTTTATTAACAGCTGAACCTAAAACAAATCCTTTTGTGTTAGGTGGGTGAATTCTGGCTCACTGTCTCTAACTTGATTATTCATCTCTGAGTATGTCACCACCAATATCTACCTGATCGATCGATCGATCGATCTATCTATCCATCCATCCATCTATCTGTCTGTCTATCTATCTATCTATCTATCTATCTATCTATCTATCTATCTATCTATCTATCTACCTGAAAGAGGGATTCTTCTTTATCCCATTTCAGCACAAAACCTTCCTCCTCCAGAGGGACTGGCCCTATCTAATTTCCCTACAAAGCAGGATACTTTGGTCCACAGAAGGACCCTTGAAGACCCCACAAATATCAAGACTAAGTGGATCTGCTTCCTGGCCCAGGGACACCAGGAGAGCTTCACAGTGAAGCTCTCATAACTCCTGCTGATAGAGCTATGCTCTGTAGCAGCTTTGTAACACCCTGCCATGAAAGAGATCTCAGTGGATGGACACAACACCCACAATCTCACCCAAAGATGGATGCCCCTGTTGTATTGCAGGGTTGATTGTTCCATCTTGCTTCTCCAGAGATGTGGAAGACAGAAGTGTGCAATTCTCTTTGCCATTTACTTTTTACATCTTTTCAGTGATATCTACATTACCTGCATTTGATCATTGATAGTACCTACCTTTCAATGCTCAACTGACCCAGACAAATGATTTTACATTCTTTTAGAAGTCAAAGCTGATCATCAAGTACTTGAATGAAAACAGTTTGAAAGTTCTCTGTTGCAGTGAGTTTCAGTAATTTCTCTTGTTCCCTGACATTTTAGAAAAGCGCGTGGCTGCATGACTGGCTAAGGGGGCTTCCGTGGAGATGAAGAGGGTTGTCTCAACTAAGATTCAATTATTTGAAAAGGTTCAACTAACTCTATATTCTGTGAATTTACTAAACAAGTTGAACATTCTTATTTTCTAACCACATAAGGTTCTTGTGCTTGTCAGTACAACCAAGATGTAGTAAAGATCCATTCCTACCGACTTCAGTTTTGGTCCTGTTACCAACCGTAGCTTAGTTGGACTATTTATTTTTGTTGGTAGGTGACAGAATAATGCAAACATTCATGAGATATCAGCTGCAATCCAAGAGGGAAAAGAAAAAAAAAGCACCAAGTTTCCTAATTACCCAAGAAATGGATTTCTGAGTGACCAAGCAAAGATTGGAATAATTAAGAGGCAGACTTGATGAATATTCTTCAATATTTTAATCTAAAATGTCTTCATAAACCCTGTAAAGAATTTCTGAGATAGAAATAGGAAACAACTGCAAAATGCTTACATTCTTTCTAGTTATGCTGATCCTGGCAATAGCCAAAGAATGGTGCTTTCTCCCTGCTGGTAGACAGTATCAAAATCTTCCAGTCTACTCCTATCTGCAATGCCTCAGTGAAAATTTTGGATTCTCAAAGTGAAATCCAAATTGGAGCTTTCAGAAACCAGGCGGGACAGGAATTTTGGCACACAGCATACATGTGTATTGCAAAAACTTTGGAAGTGACCAGAGTGCAGTTTAGGGAACTTGTAGGACTGTCCCTTCTGATTGACATTTCCCAGTGAAATATTAATTTGAATCACTCTAAATGTAAAAAATCTGCATTATCTGGCTGCCACACAGAGGAAAAATGTAATAAAGGTATAGCAAAAACCTCTCAACAGGAGAGGGACAGGAAGCCCAGAAATCAGAGACAAATCAAACACTGTGCTGCTGAAGAAATATTATTACCATAAAAGACAGTCCTTTTCCTTCACTGAAATTTTTGTTCTATATTGCATCACTATGGTTATTCTTGCTATTATTTATTAATATTTTACACCTGACCTACTCAAAATGCTGGTTGGCACTTTCATTCAGAAGCTGCAACTCTACCAATTCCTCAGACTCAAACACACAGCAGAACTTCAAGTTATATTCCACCCTGTTGGTACTGACAATGTTGTACATAAAATTGCAATGTTTCCTTGGGTTTATACACACTAAGATAAAGAGGGAAATGCTGTATCATGGAATATACCATCTTCCTTATCTGTGTTAGCAACTTGGCAAAGAGATTGGGTCAAATGGGAACCACTTGTGCTAAAGCAAGGTTTTCTAGAACAATCATGTAAACTATACTTGAGAATACCTAGAATTTAATTTTTACTTGCACTAACCCACCCTTGAATATAGCTGAGTTTAGATTTACTTTGATAACTGTATTTTGTAATTCATACCCTGGAATAAACAAGATTTCTTTTCCAAGAACATTATCTGGACCATCATTTAAGAGAATTGCAGTGATGTCTTTACTAAGTACATCTCAGGAAAGTTTTCTTTCATTGTGACTCTGTGGGGTATAAATCTAGGAAAACTGGGGCTACCACCTAACAGGGAGAGAGATTTTGTTATCTCTCAATTAAATGAGAGGTTTTTCTACCAGAGGATCTTCCTGGAAAGATCAGTCAGCATGTAGTGGGTTCGACCTATTCTGTACATCCTACATTCTTCTAGATATTGACTTGGGAAATTATTTCCAAACCCTTGATTATATGTTTGAGCCAATTGCCAGAGCTGCAGTTAACACTGTTTATTTTGAGCAAAGCATAGTGTAGAACTTGTCCTAATTCTATCTGTGCTGCACATGTGTATCACACATATCTCTGTGCATGCAGCAAAGGAGGAATAAACTGTCAGACTTTGCAGCCTGACTTCTCAGTCCTGTCATCTTTAGTGACAGTCTCTTCTCTAGCTATGCTCATATACTTGCCCTAATAGTAAAAGTAACTGTCCTTTTATTTTGACTGTCCTTTTATCTCTTCCAGTTCTAAATCCTTCAAGTCAGGAGGGTCTCCACCACATCCACCTGAGATTCACAAGCTGCCTCGGCTTGAAATAGACTTTTGATTGTTAAACACTTGTGTCTTGGCTCACAATGAAATTTTTCCCATAAGAGGAGCAAACACTCAGGCTGGACATGTAGCTGCATACAAATAGGTAGCAGCAGTGTCAAACACTCACCTTTATACCTGGAGGGCCTCTTCGACCTGCTGCACCCTAGGAAGGAGTGGCAGGAGAGATTACATCCAGAATACTGAGCAATATGTGAAATAGCAGTTTATCATAAAACACATTATGCATACAATAAGGCCAAATACAGCTTAAAGAAAGCAGAGAATATTTCCACAGAAAGACTTAAGGTTAAAAAAATGAGAAAAAGGTAGATTTGGGACAGAAATTCTTAACACAAGGAAGTCTTTTCAAAAAGAAAAAATGTTTTAGATCCTTAATGAGTGCAGAGAGGAGACATTTCAACAAAATTCTGGAAAACATCTTCCCAGTCAATTGCCCTTTGGCTAAAACAAAGAGAACAAAAGCCCTCTTTCCCCCATGAGCCCAGAGGTTTGCACAACTTCCTGCTGCACACTGCTCAGCAGCTCTAGTGAATGTTACTGCTAAACCTCACAAACTTAAGGAGGTCTTTAGGATGTTTTTGCAGCATGATTGAGGAGTGATCATGCCAGACTTTGGCATTAGACACAATGCTGACACTAGAAGAGGGACCTTCACAATTTCCAATCTCCAGTGAACTAAAAAGGAGCAGCTCAGCTGCCAGTGAGCTTATCTATATGCATGAACAGACATAGAAAACTTGTAGTCTTGGGCAGAAAGAAGACATAGATTAATCTAGGGTGGAATCTTGAAGCATTTAAGGCTCATTGAAAAAGAAATTGAGTTTAAGGTTTGTTGCTTTACATGAATCAGACCTGGAATTAACAGG
The DNA here is from genome assembly GCF_028769735.1 of Zonotrichia leucophrys gambelii. Taxonomy (NCBI): domain Eukaryota; kingdom Metazoa; phylum Chordata; class Aves; order Passeriformes; family Passerellidae; genus Zonotrichia; species Zonotrichia leucophrys. The sequence continues at coordinate 43,831,593 of NC_088171.1, read as the reverse complement.
AATGCAAATTCCTGATTTTAAAGAAAAGAAAACACATTGCAATATATATAAGCTACCAGAATTGAAGCCAAATGTGTTTCTCTTTGAAAACTTTAGAAGATTTTTCTTCTCTCTCCTTGCAGGAGTTTGAAGGGTAGTTTAAAAGGAAGAAGACAAAAATGGGTTTTCTTGGTAGGAGCCCCACTGTGTGTTTTATCAGGTATTTCCACCCCATATTGATTGTTATTCTTACATCTAGGCCAGCATCACCCTGTTCTCCTTGGGGTCCTTGTGGGCCTGGGTCTCCCTGCAAAGCAAAGTAATGACCAAGATCTTTTAACACTCTTTCCTTTTTCTTGTACATGCACATTCTTTTTTATACATTCCTTTGTTTCTTCTTCTAAGTATTTTCATTGCAATCAGTAGTGTCATACTAAGGTTCTGTAATTTATACTAAATGATAATCTGTATTTCTCACTAAGTATGATTCATTCTGTGAATCTTTTGTGACTCAGCCTTTCAATTGGACTACTTAAGATGAGATTTGCTTTCAAAGCATCATCAAAACCCAATTATTCTTCCAAAAGTAAACCTCTGAATTTTTCTACTGCTTTCAGCACATTCTGCATAGACATACATGTATGTATACAATCCTACTTGTTCAGAGAGAAAGAGACTTCTGAAGCAGTGGATTTTCCCCACATGTTTGCCATCCTCTTAAGCTTTCATTCACCATCAATTCTTGCTACTGTCCAACTACTTATCAGCTTTGTTTACTCTTTCCAAAAAAATTGTAATGGTAATGCAAGCCATGCTTTTCTGTTATGCTTCTTTCCTTGCAGTTTTGCTAAAACATCTGTTAAAAACTCAAATATCACTATATAAGCACATATCCCAGCTCTTATATTCTATTTACAGATCAAAATGGAGTTTACCCACCACCCTGAGGCAATAGCAGCTCCATAACAAAATGAGTATAGTCTGTTGGTACTTCATGAATTTTTCCCAGCACCATTTTTAACAGTATCCTTACAACCCATTACTGGAAGCCTTTCAGGCTACTGATGTAGATTTGTGGAAGAATAACATATTTATACTAAATCCATGTTTTCCATTATCTCTACATTGTGAGAATATTTCCATAGTCTTTGTAAACATGTTTAATTTTTTTTTCTTTTTTTCTTGTATCAAGCAGTTCCTAAAGCTTTCTGTGTTGCAGACAAACAAAAACCTCCTTGGTCACTGGACAGCCAGTAGAAATTAGTCATTATGCAAATCCTCTCTCCACAAAATAGAACAGCTTGCTTACCTGTGATGCTAGGTTTCCCTTTTCACCCTTAGGGCCAGTAACATTATTGTTAGCCCCAGGATCTCCCTGAAAAAGATCAGTGGGAAGCTCAGCATTTTCTGTTACCATACCTTTATTACTTTGACTACAGCAGAAGGATATAGAAATAGAATTAATTAGATTTGTAATTGCAGAGAGCAAGGAATAAAAAGCCTATTTTAAATGATGATGCTTGTAAGAGCTCAATATAGGAAGTTCTGCAAAGTCCACCAAGTTCTTTTCCACAGGGATTAAAAGCAAAATGACTAAAGGACAACAAATTAAACTGAAAAGGTGAAACTGTTCTGGTTGATTTGGTATAGTTAATTGAGTTATGATCATAACTCATGAGTTTCATTTGGGGCTTACACTAGAATGGAATTCCATTTAGCCACTTAATGCTAGATCAGGTGAAATCCTGATCTCTCAAAGAGGCAAATAATCATGTCACTGGAACTCTTTTTTTTTTTTTCAATATAAGCTTTAAATACAGGAGTCAGCACAATATATGTTTGGAACAAAGTATTTGAAATATATGTGAAAAGACAAAGTTGTGTCTTTTCAGGACAAGAATTGTGGTATCTGCACTGGAATTTTAGTCCAGGGAATGCATTTATGTAGGTCTCTGGAACATGCAAAGAAAAAATGTGAATATGAAGAAGCAACTTGCTTTTGCATCATTATGAATTGTTAACCAAGAGTCAGTGAGCAGGGCTTTCAAGTGATCCAGAATTCCTCTGTAGGGTGGGAACAAACAGGGAAGACTGACCTACTCCTGGTCTTTCCATCAGACTGTCTGGTCTAGTGTGAGGTGTCCCTGCCCATGGCAGGGGGGGTGGAACTAACTAGATGATCTTTAAAGTCCCTTTCAGTCCAAGCCATTCTAAAATTCTATGATAAGCAGCTCCAAAAGGAGTTATGTTGCCTACACTGAAAACAAACAAACAAACAAATCATAAACAAGCAGGAGTCCTGAGGCTTAAACATCTGCTTCCAAGCAACACATCAAAACACATCAGTCCATCTACATCTAAAGAGTTCAGGACTCCTAGAATATGCCATTCTTCTTGCAGAACACTGCATTTTCTAGAACTGTGAAAAAATCTTCAAATCCTCAAATATCTCAGACCTCTCCATCACAAAATTGAAGAGCAAATCAGTGAAATATAGTAAAAATAAAGAAATGCACTTACATGATCTCCTCTTAGTCCAGATTCTCCTCGTTCACCTGGTTCTCCTCTGGGGCCTTTTCTGCCCTAAATTCATAAAAAGAGCACAAACAATTGAGGTACAATTATAAATAGTATCTGTGGCAGCAGAGGGCTAGATCTGTTGAAGTCAGTGGAGCTACACTGATTTAGAGCAGGAGTGACAGCATATTAGAGAACAGGCAGCTATTAAAAACAACTCACAGTCATTACAGACAGCATGATACTTTGGAAAGATGTTTCCATAAAATCTAAGCATTACTGTAAGGGGTACATCACCAATCTCCCTCTGCTGCCTTTCTCTCCAGAAGGTCCAGGAAATCCACGTTCTCCCTAGACTCAGAAAGGGGAGAAAAAGAATAAAAATTATTATTTGCTCCTTCTGCTAAATCAGGTTCTCAAGTTTTTCTGGCAGAATCCAACTGCAATCAGATATACAATTCTAGACTCCCAACAACAGAACTACCGTTCAGCATTAAAGCCCATTCAAAGCACAAAATCTGTACCTTTGAACCCTGAAGTTGGTGTCTTTAGCAGCATTGCACATTTAAGATAATGTTTACCTGCTCTCCATCAGTGCCATCAAATCCACTCTCACCATGTTCACCCTGTAGCAATAAGGAAAAAAAGAAAACCAGTTAGCGTTAGTCCACTTGTCTGTTTGAGCAAAGAAAGAAGTGTTCACCCTGATTTGAAAACTTGAATAAGACCTGTGGTTTTAATGGTTAGCAAGAATAATAAATTTTAATTACTGTAACACTGTCTAAATCAAGTAACTGTAAAGGACGCTAAATAAAAAACCAGCTATTTAAATTTTAGATTTCTATCAGGATTTAAATTCTGCTTGTCCTTGTTTTAGCTTTCAAATCTTTTCCCAGCTGCAGCACCTTCAAAATCCAAATACATTCCAAAATAAATTACTAGTATTTGATCTATCATGCTGATAACCTTGTCATTTTGATTTCAGCCATCATATGTTTTTGTACTGTGCTTTTTTCTTTTTTACATCGTTTTATAACATGAACAGTGGATTGAAAAACCAGAAAGAATAGCCATGATTAAAAAATATTTACAGAACACTGATCTTAGACTTTAGGACTTTTTAAGAATCTTCAAAACCTTTCAGTAAGAGTACATTAATAGCAGGGCTACATGAATATCAGTCACCTTCACTTTCAAATTCACATTGTTTTTCTCTTCCCTTTGCCTGCAAAAATTATACACTCCATTTATGGGGTGTATCAAACACTTATGGAAATCATTTTCCTACAAAATACTCATCCCAGACTTAGGGCATTTGCAGTGTTAACTTGTGTGAGGCATCTAAATAAAGTTATGACTGCGAGACACTTATTTCATTTATGTATGCTCCACGATGTTTCAGACTCAGCCAAATAACAAACTCAGTTTTTACAGGATATTTTGAAACTTCTTCCCTCTTTCTTTACTAGGATAAAAATGAAGGAATTAACTGTGTTGGCTTAATTTGTAGTGAAAAATTAATTTAGCAGAGACAACTAACCAGAAAGCTGAAATGATATTCAACAAACACTGAAAGTGGCACAAGAACAAGTTAAAACCATCAGCAGTCTCACTCTGATAGAGACCACAGATAAAATTGCTTTGTAGGTTTTGATGCTAAATTGAGTTTGCAAAACCTCCTAGTTAAAATTCCTGAGGAAGAACTTCTTTCATTTAAAACAGTTCTGTACCTACTACAAGGAAAAAACAGCTGGCTGTACATTTTGATTAGATTAATACGTCACAAACAAGAATTTCTTGAATAAGCATTCCAGAAAAATTTTGAGCACTAAATAAGTAACCATGACTTTTATTGACATGTTATTTTTTCTATCAGTCATTTCCTACCTCAGAAAACCTGAGCCAAACTTCCTACTATTAAACATTCAGCATTTCCTTTTATTCAAATAGCTACAATAAAATGCCTTCCAGACTTCAGTAACTTCAATAAACTGCTTAAACCTTACTAAGTTGGCACAATTGAATCACTTTTTTATGTCCTGAAACGTTCATATTTTTATTTTAAAAAAATTGTGGATATAAGACACAACATAATGAAGATATTCATGTATTCACTGGATTTCAGTAGGGTGTGTGCAACTGGTAAGACCTACTGCACTATTTAACTTTGACAAATTTAAATCATCAGCAAGTACTCTCCTTCTTCTATAATCAGACATTTTGAACATTGGAAGAAGGGCAAATTACTTCAGAGAAGGGAGAAAAAAAAAGGAAAAGAAAAGAGAAACACATGAAAAGATGAAAAAGTTACTACAGAGCAGTACTTTAAAGAGAGCTGAGGTTTCAGAAATTCTCTGAACTTTCTCCAAGCTGCTCAGTTATGGAGGCAAACATCTTCTGAATCTTTGAGGCTCATAATTAATTTTTAGAAGTGGTTTTGTATCAGAGAATTCAATACAAGTTAATTTCATTTTAATCACTGTAGCTTGGAAGCTATTACTTTTATAGATCATTGTCTTCCAGGCTTCACTTTTGATTATCGAATTAGTGACCATATCTTCTTCATGTTTGAAAGGTTAAACAAGCAGAAATATCAACAGATGAGATGACAAACACAGCTTGAAAAGAAGTTTGGATATTGAAAACATGTCAATAATGATCTAGGGAAAATGATGTCCAAATCCCCAATAAGTATTAGTTACAACCTCTTTTTCCCTCTGCTCCTCCTCACAATTAGAGTGAGATTCAGATAACCAGATTTACCATCTTAACAGATTATCAGAGTAGTCAGTAAATAAATCCTTTTCCTGTCAGTTAGACTAATAGACTACAATCATATAAAAATACAATTATGACTGCTGATTTTGATTAATGTGATAGGTATCATAAATCCATCCTTATAGAACCATAGCAAAAGTAAATTGAATGCTATTTTCACACTATTTTCACACTAAGTTGTTACACTATTTTTACATTAAATTTTTACGCCATTTGCCTTCCTTGTTGATTAATTTACAGGGTAATGTGAAAGGGAGCCAAACTCCGTTCTCAAAGAAAATGGATCACACATGAAAACACATACCTGACTTCCTCTATAGCCTCTGGCCCCCTGAAATTGAAAATAAATATAGATGAAATTTGGTAAAAGTGTTTTTATTGAGCTTGAAAAGCAGGGCACAATAGCTTGTTGTGCAGAGGTATGCTGAGCTCAGTATTGGTAGTCCCTACTGTCACGTATGGGATTTCCTTTCCTCTGGGAAGACAGTACAGGCTTAATTTTCATTCCCACTCCATAAAGCTTTATAGCTTTAACTAAGGTCAGTCTGGAGCTGATGGTGAAAAAGTCATCATCAAGTTGTTTAGTCAGCAAAATCCTGAGCCATTCAACCATGCTCAGGTTACACAAAATACTTCTTAAAATTAGACAGCAAACACTGTCTGCCATTCCTTCAGCTGGATCTTGATGTTCATCCATGCTTCAGAGAGACAGCACAGGGATTTGTTCCCAGTACAGAAAACAGGTTTATGGGAAACAAATTAGGAAATATTTCAAAGTTACACACTTGCCTTATGGCCTCTGACACCTGGACATCCCCTGTCTCCTTGAGTCCCACTGAAACCAGCTGGGCCTCTCTCCCCCTAGGAAACAAAGGAAAATGTTCAATCTCATCCATACAATGATGATTACTGGTTAATTTATCACACAAGACTAAAGCAAGACAGAACTGCACCATTCACTGCACTAAGACGACAAATGCAAGTCCTCTGGAAAATTTAATTCAGGCCATAAGAGAATATCAATTACTAATTTGAGTTGCACCTGGTTCTTTGCTGTCACTATCATGCCATGTTTATACTGCATTACCAATCTCTAACTCAACTGTGTGTACTTGAAGGTGGGTTGGTTTTTTTAACTGAATAACTAACCCACTTTTGGTGAGCGGCTTTTTTAACTGTGTAACTATATATGGTGAGGTGCAGAGGCACAGAGAAACAGATCTGTCTATTTACCTGTTCCTCTAACATATTTTGGGTTAACATTGATGGGTATTCAGTGAATAAGTGTAGACAGGCTCAGGCACCAACTAACATTATCATAGCAGGAAGACAAATGTTTACTTACAATCCCACCTTCCTCACCAGGATGGCCAGGAGATCCTCTGTAACCTGTACTTCCCTGAAAAAGAAGAATTTAAAAGTAACACTGTTCTACAAGCACACTGGGTTCATCTCTATCAGATTATTCTGCACATAGAGATAGAAAACATTTCCTGAAAATTAGATCTGGCTATGCTAAGGAGGGCAGCTCCTTGCATTTACACAGACACTCTCTACAGTCCTGTGTATTTGATATGGCTGGAAAAAAACCCCAAATATAAACCCAAGAAAAGAACAATGGTTAATATACAGTTTCAGGTGTTATTTCAGGAAATTCTCTGATGGCTTAACAAAGCTCATTGGGATACCTGGTCAAATTAAACATCTTTCTAGTGATTTGGAAAAGAAAGCATTACAGTAATGAAATTCTAAGGTGAATTGGAAGTTGGAAACTTGTTAGGACAAAGTTATTGCAATGCCTTGCAAACACATAGGAACATTTTAACTTTATATTGGAAGTCATGCAAATATCATTACCCTTAAGGCAAAATTTGAGCAGAGAGAAACTGGAACACAGGGAATTTCTAGTTGCAAAACAACTATGTTTACATTCTGAGTACTGTCTAAGCACCTTAATCTAGTCTTTTAGTAAAACAGAAAGGTATAAGAAAAGCAACAAGAGCAATGGAAAAAAACAATAAATTGGTTTATGAAGTATTAAAAGACTATACTTTTCTTAAGAAATAACCAAAACTTCATTTAACTGCAACCAAATAACTGAAGAGTGTGAACTGTAGATATCATTTATCTCACATGCTACTGGAATAAGTAGAAATAATGGAATTAACAGTAGTCAAATGGAGACTACATATATTAAAAACTTTAATAATTAATTCTACTAGTATGCTGTAGAAGTAGTGGTGTCTGTAATATTCAAAAAGGCTTAAAAATCCAATTTTAAATCATAAAAGAAATAATCCTTCTGGATCAAAACAGAGTTATAGAAGAGGACATTTGGAATAACCAGTCACAAAAGGATAAGGCACATATTGAGTGAAAAATTATCATTTTCTACTCTCAGCTTGTCAGTTGGAAGTTTCTCATTCCCCATAGATAATAAGCCTCTTGATTAATCAGACTTATTTTCTTTAATCCCTCTCCATTTTCTGCTGAATTGGGGCAGTAGAGTGCTTAATGATTTTTATATGTACAAATCATTTTCATTACAAAAATTTTTTGCACAGGAGAATGCAGCAGAGAAAGGATCACATTTCATGTTTCTCCTTCATCTGTCCTAACATTAAATGGTATGGAGACACATATGCATGCTCTGAAATACTACAAAAAGCCAGAAACAGTTTGAAAAATGAAGAAGTTCTTATGTGATCTCTATCTTAGACCTCCTACCTTCCTTCCAGGATTTCCCCGGATACCATGATCACCATTTTCTCCAAGACACTTACAAATAACCTTACAGCATTTTCTCTCTGCAATAGTATCCTGAAAAATTACAAGAAACATTCCATTTACATATACTAATCATAAACAAAGACTGATTTCCCCTGCCTTTTATTTATATCACAGAAGGACTTACAAGATTTCTCTGCAAAATGTTTGCAATATCTGCAAACCCAACACTCAGAGGTTCATTGTATCCAAACCCTCTGCCAAACTCTATTTCCCAAAATTCAGTCAAGTTCTGTGTATTGTCCAGGCCAACTAACAGAAGTGCATCAAGACCTTCAACATAAGAACAAATTTAAATTAGTGGATATCTGAAACATACAATTTAACCAACAATATAAACTTAAATAGCAGCAATCTCCTGAAAGACTTACATTTTATGTCTTCAATACAATATGTTAAAAGAAATCAAGCTATTGAGAAAAATGTGCAAGAGAAAAATCCACAGCAGTAATTTTCCAATTGACTTTTCTCCCCAGCTGTCACACCAGAATGTTACTCAGTGCCCAAACACGAGTTCAAACCTGCTTTTTCCTGGAGAAGCCAGAGTTGTATCTAACCTTCTGGTGCTGTTCTCATCAGTGAGAAGGGTCCATCCTGAATCGCTCCAGCTGTTGGAGCTGGACTCCAGAAAATAGAACCTCTCCACCCCTAGGCATGTCTGGCATCATCTGCCATATGGTGACAAGTCAACATGTACACTGCTTCACATGGAGAAGCCAATACTCTCCCAGGGACTCCTGGACAATTCCATATGAGCATGGAAAGGCAGTGTTAAGTGGAAAAGTTGCAGTGGGGGAGCTGTACCTCAGGCCTGTGATAGTAGCAGGCAGGAGCATCGAAGTGGTGCTGTCATACCTTTAAAGCGAAGTGAGTCTGCTGCTTTCTTCAGGTCTTCCAGTGAATCATCCAGCCCATCTGAAAATACTAACAGAACCTGGCCGGAAAGGGTGTAATGACAAGTCAATTGCAAAGAAATGCAAAGTTCAGTCTTTGTAAGAATTACAGCTTACATTGAGAAATGGCTATGAGATGATCAAATTGCACTACACTGTGATAGACCTGAAATGTGTGCTGGAAAATGGTAGTGAGGAACAATGAGAACAGAACACAAAAGCCTCTCTTCCCTGATAGCACTTCCATTTGAGGGATTTTTCTTGCTGAATATAGCATAGCTATTAAATTATATCTATCAGCTTAGCATGTGAAGTAGAAGACAAATTCTTTTTTAACTTACCCACTGAAAAACTTTCTCTGATGTCTGAAGAGTTCTCTTTTACATGAATGTGGAGAAGAATGAAGAGCAAATTCTCCCATTTCTGCAAGAGCATCTCCTATTGGCTGCCAGCTAAGCTACACCAGGAAGCGCATCCTCTCTGGGTCTAATCCTCCCCCCAGGCAGATATTTATGTCCTTTTGTCCTTCCACATAGGCAGGTCATGGCCCTTCTCTGTTCTCTGCCCTATGTTTGCTTCTCATAACACAAGGTTTAGCTCACTTCTGGACGCTAATAATTTGGATTTGTATTGGATACCTTTCCATCTTTTCAGGCCAAAGAGTTACAGTTCAGTTTCATCCAGTATGGAGGAAAAGCACAGTTTCTTAGTTCCCCTTCAAGCTGCCAGTCTCTTCCCATTCCTCTCCTCCTATTTTCTCTTCAAACCAACAGAGGACTTCTCAGGTCCCACTCACAGAGTGGATTAGTTTGCCCAGAAAGAAGCTTCACAAGTAAATTGTGTCCTATCACCAATGGCAATGACTTAAACTCCTCCTAAACTCTCTGACCAGCATGTACACAAAGACAATTAGAGCTTTTCCCCTCCCACCCCTATTTTACATTCCCTATGCAAGGCACAGCTTCGATCAGTGCAAAACCTGACACTTTGGTTAAGGTAAATTTTTCCACATGTGACAAAAGCAAATGAAGTGACTGCCACACCAAACATCCCACTTCTGTACTAAAGCAGTTAGGAGACAAGAATTTAAGCCGGAACTAACTGGTAAGTTACCAAAAATACAATATGGAGGCATTGGTACAAATTCTATGCTTGCTCAAACACTGTATGATACAGTGGAGAGCTGGACCATGGATGGGTAAACTCATCACAGATTGTTAGACACAACGCTGTAGGCCTGGGTTTGGTTGTTTTTCTATGTTCTTTCCATTTTAAAAACATGGGGAACAGGGAATATGGGGTGTTACTGTGGGTGTTGTATGTAAATATATGTAAAGATATGTTATTATAGTTACGAAGCATTTGTTTATATCAAGCTCTTGTTGGAACACATCCATTGTTGAAAATGCTGGAATTAGGTCCAACTTTTTTGCTGCTAAGCAAACATATAACAAAGAAAAGAAGAAATTCAACCAACAGATAATCATGGTCCCTGGTGAGTTTTATAACTAATAATCTTTACAGAACAAGCATGTTATTGCTCAGGATCCTAGGAAGATTAAATTGTGATTTCATGTGCATTCTAAAGTCTTGTACTTTCAATTTGTACATAAACAGCGTCAGAGAAGAATATTAATCCACTGGTAAAGTGCTGAGATATGCAGCATATTTATTTATTATAATAATAATGCCTAAGCAGAAAGAAGCCTTTCTTGATGCTGATCTCCAGAACTGGCAATTAGGAGGAAAAAAAGCACTGCTTTTACTTTTATGTCAAACAAGTTCTTTCTCTGAGACTCAAAACAAGCAAAACCTTATGTGGTCATGTTCCCTGTTCAGACATTTTAAGAAATCTTTGGGAAAAAACTCATTAAATGTGCACTATATTGGTGCAACTTAAATTGGTAAATCAAACACACCTATGCAAATGCTGTTAAAAATAGAATGCCAACTTTCATCTGAAGGCAGAGGAGTTTGTAATATGGCTTCCTCACTCCATGCCAGATTAAAATTGGCATTTCATAAAAGCAAAAATGAAGTTGGAAGAGGAAACCCCTTATGTATGTAGCAAGAGCTAACCAGTCCTTCTTTAGTAGGAAGGTCTCCCTTCATGGAGACCTTAGTAAGTGCTGGTATTCAAACAGCAACTACAGGACATACTCAGTGCTTTACACAGTCAGTGCCTTATCAAGAATAAACTGTAAAGGCATTGACCCTGAAACACTCCAATGAGATCTGAATTTCTTGAACTCAATTTGAAAGAATCCCCATTCATTTCAGGAGAGATTAGATGAAGCTTTATGTTTCTCCCTTCACTTCACTTCAAGATGGATAAATTCTGCATCTAGGCAGAATTTCCTGATCATCAGTTATCTGTAAGTAGAACTCAGCTTTGTGTTTTGAAATTATTTGACAAGTTAATGACATGAATAAATTTTTGTAAGCAAATTTCTCAGATGACCTTTTTCTGTGACTTCTGTTTTGATCTGTCACTATTCTGGACAAAGATACAGAATCAGGAATAAGAAAGTAGTTTCCTTTTAGGAATGAGTTCCTGAAAGAAAACTACTTTCCACTCCCCAAAGTACAATAATTCCATGGTAGATATAAGAAGGTTATCTGTAGGAATACTCATCACATGTATTAAGCTAAAAGTTCTGGGTACCATCTCACTATAGGAGTGCCTAGGGAACTGGAATTGATATATCAGGTTATATCAGGTCAACAAAATAATGAGAGGTTCTGTATAAACTTAAGAAAAGACAATGGCGACTGAGCACTAGCATTGACTGTCTGGAGACATTGAGGAGTCTCCATCCTTGGAGATACACAAAAGCCATCAGGACATGGCCCTGGACAGCCTGCTTTAGTTGACCTTACGTCAGCAGAGGGATCAAAGAAGGTGACTTCCAGGGATTCCTTCTAATCTCTACCTTTCTGTGATTCTGTTGATTAGCATCATCTATTCCTGAACTTCTTTTTGTCTTCCTGGAGTACTCAGCATCAGAGTCTGTAAATATTACACTGCCTAATTTTTCCAAGATATATGTTCATACCATTAAGTTACCTTAACTTTAGCAGAAGTCACATTAAAGAAGTTCTCCTCAAGTGCCTGCAAAAAGTCTGCATTCATGTAGGTGTCCACAGTGGTCTGTGCACCTAAGAACTTCTGGATGGTCTCTTCATTATAGTCATCAAAACCAGAGTCAAAGATTAATTGTTTGTTCTGCGCCAATAGTTGGAACTTGAACCCAATTTCGACTGGAGCATCGCAGCTGGTATTTGGCAGTGACTTAATCTGGAGGAGAAGTCTGGGCAGGAATGCTTGCAGTCTCTGTTTCAGGAGCATTGTGGCTGCTGGCTGCACGCTTCTTGAAATATCAATTGCTATAGAAAGATCTATATTGCATTCTGAAAAAAAAAAAAAGAAAACAGGAGACTATAAACATACATGCTTTGTGATCTTCTTTTCTGTCAGAATCATGGAACAAAATTCAACATAATAGATTTAAAGCCAGAAGAATTGGTAAGATAGATTTTCCATACAGGTAAAACGTCATCAACCCACAGGTGGCCATATGAACTTGCAAATACTGAATTATTCGACACCTGCACATTCCCAAACTGCAAAACATGTCCGTTCTCCAGCTGCCCAGTGCCCTCAAAGGGATTAATCTTGAAAATGTCTCTGTGAGTTTTGCTACCAACTGGGAATGTACCACACTGTTGCGGTGTGTTGCAATGTCCTGTTTTACCTTCTCCCTTCCCCCTCGCCCCTCGCTGAGTGTGCCCTGTCAATCAGGCTAACATACCAGCAAGGCGTCGTGTGATAGGTGTCCCTAGTCTCTTGAGACCCTGCCCCTTCACCTGGTTGGTGGCTCACCTGTCCCCTCCCCTTCCCCTGCCCTGAGCTTAAAATGTTAATGAGACCATGCGGCCTGCATTCTGTTGGAGGAATTGTCCCGGCTCAGACCTCTGCCACCGTGGAATAAACATCTGGATATAACCCTCCAGCAGAATCCACTCCTTCCTTCTCTTCACTATTGCCAGAAGCTCTCTCCTGAGGTAAACGGAGTCCTGACAAGCCTGGACTTGCGTCTTGTGCCCCACTGCACTCTCCGCCAGCCAAGGTATCTCTGGGGTAAAACACCACAGTGCTGCCTTTGGCCCAGCAGTGAGGGTCAGAACTGGCCCAGGCACCATCTAACTGGTTATATTGGGATTCTTATTCCAATACCACACAAATTCCATTTGTGAAGGGAACCTAAATGACTGACTGTGTTTGTCACTTTGTCACAAGACCAGGTGATACATGCAAACATAGAACAGACCATAGAAACAAACATGAGAGAGAGAGGCAGCATTGCCTACATGAAATGTCATAACCATTGTGAAAAACAGCTGCTGTAAGGTGATGGCTACCTCAGCTATAGAATTGCTTGCATTTTTCCCTGTAATAACAGCTAATAGTGTGATGTGGTCAATTCCTCCCCTGTCCCAATCATCTTGCCCTCATTAAAACCTCAGCTAAACCACATGGTTTTTTCTTCTCTATCTTGATTATTAATTTCTCATGTTGAATTTTATTCTGTGATCCTAGATGCATTATTATTCATTGTTGTACCTCTGCAAGGAAGTCAGAGGCATGCAATTTTAGCTTTATAACAGCATTCTACTTAATTTTATTCTCTTTTCACTCATTGACTCTGAAACACTTAGCAATCACAAGATTGCTTTCTGTGTTCACTAGTTTGGGCTTGTTCCTATTATTCCACATAATTTTTCTGGGTTTTCCCTGTCTCATGGAAGAGATAAATGTGTTCAGTTCTTTAACTAAATACTTCTAGAAATAATTTCATCTCAGAGGGACCAACATTATGTTTCAATATGTTCACTTGTGGTACAAACTGCCCCCTAGAGGGTGCGATCTGCCAGAAAGCAGTGTGAAAATCTTTGATTGTAAAAGGTCCCCCATTGAACAAGATTTTATGGCTAAAAAAATCTAACATTCAGACCTCAGAGTAACACCAAAAATCTATGTCTCTTTTCTTTTCAGCTCACAACAAAACAATCAGTTAAATATATCTATACATGCATACAAGTCTACACATACATGTGAACACAAATCTAATGGATATGTCTTCCAGTGTGTGTTGTTGTACAGGACACAGAGTGTGTGTTCACAATGAGATTCTTCTAAGACCTGGGTCTTTTTAGCCACACAGTTTGGAGGTAGTGTGAAGGGGAAGCATGAACTCAACAGTTTTGCCCTGACAATTGGTCATCCACACTGCTCAGCTCTTTAAACGTTCTCTGTCAAGTCCTCATTGCACCAGCAAGAACAACAAAACAGCAGTAACTAGTTCACTTTTTGTGTTACTATGTTGTGCATGGGAATGTTTAAAACATCGACTGGTGGGTATCCTATACCTTGTTGATAATCTTCATTTATTTTCAGGAATAAACCTCTCTGTGTTGCCAAACTCTTTTTCTCACCACCTGTTCTCCTACATACATCCACATTGTTAAATTATTCTATCTTACTGCTGCAAAGATATCTTTTTTTCTGCTGCCAACATGCTGTCCCTGAAATGCAATTCTTTAAATTGAAAAATCTGTCAGTTTAAGAGAAGGTGACTGGAGACAAGGGAATTAATACATTTATTACAGCAAAGAAGGTCAGTGAATATATTAAAACAGATGACAGGACAAGATCAAACAGGCTTCAAAGAAAGCTGATCTTCATTTTATGAGACAAATTTATGCAGATCTTAGCAATAAATATGTGCATCACTGAGATGAAACCCAATATGCTTTCCTTAACTTCTATCTCTCTAAACAAGCGTGTACCTGTGTATATATATATAAAGTTTACTGCTGTATCTCCCATTAAATCTCCCTGTTCCCTGCCATGAAACACCAGGAGGTGCTACTGCGTCAGCTACGGTCATACTGCTCCATGGCAGCGCACTCTCCTTCCTCAGCAGCCCTCTCTCTCTGCTTGCAGGAGCCAGGGAATGCTTCTTCACCTGGAAGTCTGCTCAGCTCTTGATGGGATAACGAGTGGGTGGAAGAGCTCATACTGAATCAGATCCAGCTGTCCTCTCTGCAAACTACCTGAGCAGATATAATTCACACAAGGTTGCTTCTGCCTTTAGGAAGAAAAGTTCAGCTCTTCATTTTGGCCCCCAACACCCCAGCAAACACCAGCCAGTTTTGGGGTGTTCAAGATCTCACTAGCCTAGGATGTTCAGCTGTTGTTACAAAACACCTTGGACAAGCAGCGTGGTCATCCCAGGATTCCTTTCTCAGTAAGTTTCCAATTACAAAGGGAACAAAACCTGGAGAACTGGGTTGGATCAATTTTATGGCATAACAAGGAGAACAAACATGCAAAATATCACATCTATGTGAACATAACACACAGGAAAACAACAGGAGCTTTAAAGGACAGTCACAGTCCTACAAGGATAAGCAAAGAGAGAAGAAATGCTCCTGAACTGTCTTTTCTTGCCATACCCAACCAATGTCATGCACTTACACCAGTCAGAAGATATCAGCTTTTTGATTTGTCATGCCCTCCATTTTCCTTTTTTGCAACTTAACAAACACATCTACAGTATTATCAAACTACATAGCTGGCATGAATATGTAATGTTAAAGAGCAACTGTGTTTGTTCTGTACTTCAGTCTTCCCACATGATAAGGCAACTGGCAATGCAGCACCAAGTTAGAATAAACTCAGACCCAAAACCAGCATGTGATATTTGATAAAAGTTGCTGTGTTAACTGAGGCATAGCTGAATCTTTATTTTCTCTGGTGTTGGCAGCCTCTCAAGGCTGTGTGGCATCCAATCCACTGTTGCCATCTAAAAGATGTAGTAAGAGATACCACTTTCTGTTTCTGATCTAGGAAAAACTTTTGGGTAGCACTTCACTATTACCATGGGTTTGTTATTCACATCTTGCCAATACCTCCTACAAATCCATGGATGGATTTTCTGATGCGCTCGCTGTACAGTGGCTCTGTGAGATTTCAGTTTTGTTGACAGACAGTGGCTGCTGACAATCCCACTGAAGCAGTGTGGTCAGCTGGACATGGCAAAGCAATGTTTCTAGGAGGTTCTTTTTAAAGTATCACTGAATTGCCTGTTTCCCTCTTGTTTATTAAGATACCTGCTGGGGGTATCTGCTCTGGCTCCCTTCAGACACTGAGGAACTATGAGGGCTTAATGTGAAACACTGTCTTACTTCAGAAGTTATTTACCATAGGAAGGAGTGTAGTGGCTCTTGACTGAAGTAAAGTACTAACTCCGAATTTTAAATGTGGGCAGTACTCTTTGGTAAAACAATTGCACTGCTGTGCAGTTAGCTCAGGTACTTTTATCAGGGACTGCAGAAAACTGTATGGATATTTGTCATTATATACCCAACAAGAGGTTTGTTCCTTACCCTGACCAGGGAGATGTTTGCATTAACAGACCTGATTGACATTATTTATGATGATTTTCAGTGCACCAAGATTTTTCACTGTGAAGTCTCCCTGCATCATCACCTATTAAAAACAGTTCTCAAGGGGGATTTTATCATCCTTATGTTAGCTTCAAAGACATAGATCCCATTGCTCCTTAAAGCCATTGCTGCATCCTCTACCCTCTCAGCAGAGTACTCACTGAAAAAGGCTTGGGACAAGCCTCTTTATGGCTACCAGCACTTGCTATGAAGTGATTCTCTAGCACTAGAGGCTCTGCCCTGTTTTGGTGCCTCCTTTGTAATGTAATTTTTGTATCTTCTATAAGGAATCATTTTTGTTATGAAAAGTGTTCAACAAGAATTCAGTGTATGTCACATCACTGTGCTGAATCACACCAACACAGATTTTGTCCTCCCATTGATCATTGTGCATGATCATGAAGTTCTTTGTCCCTATACTCCAGAATCCATCTACCAAGAAAATGATGTCTGTCATGGAAGCTTTCCTGCTGACTGAAGAAATATGTTGTAAATTTCCTCTTTCCTTAAAGGTTGTGTAATCTAATAGAAAAGTAATTTTGAATCCTAATTGCTTTTCAGAATCCAAGACTTATTGGCCTTTTGCAGAAAAACCCTTCCATCTATTCTGCTAATTTGTCGTCACCCACTAGTTCCTTTTCCCCTGATTATCATACAGAAGGTCAGAAGCTACATCCTTCTGCAACACCATTCATGGGAAAGGGAGAGGTGCTGAAATCCACAACACGATTTTCATTCACAGTCTGCTCAGAACTTATCTGCAGTTAACGCATATTAAACGCTCCTGTATGTGAAACACAACCATTGGAATATGTTGGCCTGCTCTCAAGAGTACAAAGGAAAAGTTAGTCATGCACTTTGAGCTCTCCATTCTGCATGCATACATTGCTAATCAATATTTATTTTCTGAGGGGGAAAAAAATAAGTTCACATTAACATAAGGAGTACTAAGCATATTTCTTTGTAGTAGGTGTGAAACTCATGTGTTTCCACAAATTCCAGAAGCATATAACACTAGCAGAGCATGGAAGGAACAGTCATTATTTCCTCAAATCAACAGTCATGCAGAAAATATCCTGCAACTGGGCAGAACTCTTCTCAAACAGATCTTCCAGAAGACCTGACTACCAAAATGGAACTGCTAAATATCTTGCTTTTGGCACTCTTATAACTGTAAGAGATTTATATTACTTTTGCAAATATGAAACTTTAGCATGCATGTACAAACAAAATGTAATGAGCTGTACCATTAAATTTTGCATTTTTAAGAAAACTATACTATTGTAGTTATATGTTTCATAAAAACCGACCACATTATCCCTAATTATAATTAATAGTTAGAAAAAATGTTCTTAAATTCTTCATTTCCTGTTGACATTGGGTGCAAATGTAGAAAAGGAATATTACTATTAACTTGAAGAGTAATTTCTTTAGTGTATTACCAGACTCCTCTGCCTCTGTAGAGAAGGTGAAAATGTAGAGAAGAAGAAGTGGTTTCCAGGCATCCATTTTGAAAACCTTCCTAGGGAAAAAAAAAATCAAAGCAAAAGATATAAGAAATACAGAGCATAATTCCCTAAAAAAGAGACTTTTAATTCTGGAGGAATGGGATAAGTGCATTTTATTAACAACATGCAGGCTTTCTAGCTGTATGCAATTTAAAGCAGTACTTTAAATTCATAATTTTTCCCCTTAGTTTTTAACATACAGGCTTTGAACGCAGAGCTGTGGGAGTTTGACACTGATGTACAGCATATAACCAAAAGGAACTGTTAAATGCTTTGCTCTCACAATCATGCTTTGTTCTGATTCACACAGCTATATTTACCATGATCTAAAATTCAACTAAAAGCAAGCTATTCACAGTGCAAGAGTAATGGGAGTTATGCCCTTAAGATTCCCTTCTAGCCTTGAAATTTCCCATCCCCACATCAATTTAAAGGAAAACTTGGTGGTGTTATCTATATATGATACACATAGATAAGAACAAACACTCATTTACAAATGAAATACACCTGTGGGCCAGTAATAAAGACAGTTGTCATAGAAAAAATGGAAATACAGTATGAAAATCTCCCAAAAGCCAAAACTCAATGCTGCGGATAATGAGAATGAAAATCTCAGAAAATACAAAATTAAGGCATGCTGAGCTTAAGCACACTAAACAAATGAGAACAAAACAGCTTTGAATAGCTTTCTATTCTAGGACACAAGCACACTTGATTCTGACTTTAACAACTCATTGCACTGTTTATTCTGTGTCTTAGATCTGCAAAGACAACTTAGTAGAAAGACTACAGCTGGTCTAACATTACAGCACAGGCCTCAGTCCAGGTTCTTAGGGTAAGAGCATGTAATATTACCCTGGGTCTTGAAAATAACAAAAGGCAATGAATAGAAATTATCTAATTCAATCTATACTCTAACCTTAGGCAAGAGCAAAATTTCATTTCCAAGTATTGCCACACCAAGCTGCGCTGAAGTTCTTGAAGAGTTCTTTGCAACCCTTAGGGGAAAAAGCACCACATTTCCTATATCTCCAGGCATACTAGCACTTTTCACTTTTATTACAACTGCAGTAACACAGAAATTCCTGCTGCAACTGAGGTCCCTATGCAACCAAAGAGGTTCTAGGTATTATGTAGTCCTCAACAAGAACAGACAGCAATGCTGGGGTTGGTGCATTGAGAAACCTCCTTCATGCCTCTGCACACCACAATTTTCTTCCATAAGCATTACTAACATAAAGGAAACTGTTTTGCAACCATTTTGCATGCTATGTCCGCAATTAAATTTTATCTTGGATTTAATTAATTTTTCTGCATACATTCCTGAGAGTTAATGAATCTCTTAAGAGCTCCCCTTGATCACTTTGACAGAGATTTAATCCTGTTATCTATTTTCACTACTACACCTAATTATATGAGCCTATTTTTTAGATGTTAATAAGCTAAAACTTTATACTGAGAGACAACTAAATATTTTAATGGTAGTGCCAAAAAATAATAATGATTTCTAATTTGCATTACAGTGTTACACAGTTCCTGCTTTGATAGCGCAGTTATTATGCCAGAGCAGCATTAACACCTTGAACTCTCATTTGAATAAATTGCACACAGATCTACAGACCCAGCTAGATATGTACATATTCAAAGGCAGCTAAGTAAGCTGCTGCCAGTATTTCCAAAGCCTCCAATTAGTGTTTTGCTCTAGAAATTTCCATGACTATGAGTATGTGAAAAACTCAAGAGCACCAAATAGCAGCAAGCTTCTAAAGTATATGTGGCTGCTCATACTCAGATGAGTAAAATACAGTTGGTGTTTTAGCAAGGGGCTAGACTTTCCTCAAATTTGTAAATATTCGGATATCATACCAAAATCTAGCTCTTGCCATCATAATATATAAAATAATCTGAGACTGTTTAACCATGCATCTATTTCCATGCCTCCCCACAGCTGTGGTCTCTGCCTCCTTTAGTTTCCTCCAGCCCCACAACTCAAGAATGTTCCTTTAGAATGTTCCCAATTCTTCAGGTCAGATACCCAAGACCTGAAAAATCTTTCCCACTCTTCCTAAACAGTGCATGCAGATGGGAACCTATTTATCACTTGCTTTGGTTTTCCCTTAATTAGTCCCTACTGACATCAGGCAGCTTCTTTACATATACAGAAGCACTGCAATTTAGAAACGCGTAGATGATTCTCCTACTTGTACTATTTATTTTGCTTTATCTTCACGTACAAAATTCCAACCATGTACTACAAACTGCACAGACAGAGGTGCTTTAGGCCCTCTGTGTGTATTCTTCATTATTTACTAATGCAAAATGAGAAGTAATTTAATGGAAAATTCAAATCATACAGCACACAGATACTATGGATCAAACCTAGATAAACTGTCTCAGAAACATGCAGTGTTACAGAGCATTACACTGGCAATATCTTAATTCTAAAATGTATTTGAATGTAAACTAGTATATACAAGGTCTTAGCATAAGGTACTTATACATGTACATCTGTAGTTGCTTATATAAATATATATATTAAGCATAATTATGCAAGATGCTAAGGCAGCAATTCTCCAAAATCTAAGACATCTTTCCACTTTAATTCTATATTAGGAGATTAAAGTTGAAAGTTATTGAAAGTCCTTAGAAAACAGTATAAAATAATACATATTTTAAAGCTCATTTTACTGCCAGCATTTTTACATATTTGTTCCCAGATATACACACACATCTATATATATATATATATAAATCTCAAAGGAAGTAAAATATCAACAGTACTCCTGAGTCCTTTAAATACTTCACAAAGATTACTTGCCCATATATTTTATTTTTCTTTTTTAACCAACTAATGTCCCACTCTTATCTTCAGCTGCTTCAATGTTTTAGGCAGGTAAAAAAGGATTTCTGTAGATTTTTGCTGCCACAGCCAAATGCACTCTCAAATGATAATATGCTTCTTAAGCACGCTGTCAAAAGCATGGATATCTTGAAGCAACATCTCTTTTTCACATATGATTTATAAGCATCTTGCATACAGGATTCTCCCTGCACACCTGACTGGGAATATTTTCCTTTTTGTGTTGATATACACTAACAGAAGGAACACAATTTTCCTTCTTTTGACTTAAACTCCCATCTCTACCAGTGCAAATAAATGTGATCACGTAGTTTTCTCCTACCTACTGAAGTACTCCAGTTAGATTACTTCAACTTCTACATGCTGATTTCATTCCTTCTGAAGTTTTTGAAATAAGACCAAGTCCTAGAATACAGGGGAGAGAAAGCTTCAACTTACATGCCCCATTTAGTTATTTCTTTTCTCCACCATCTCCTTTTCTCTCAGTAAAGCAAATTTAAAGTCTGGTTTTAAACTGCAGAATTTCCTGGTTTCATTTCACCAAAGAGTGTAAGAGTAGGAGTCCATCCTACCCTACAGCTCTCCTCATGTATCCACGTATTGAACTTTAAACACTGAGAAATCATAGAACCAGAAGAAAGATAAATGTTGCTGTAAGCATAATGCAAAATACTTTCTAGGTGCCAGTTCTTCATGTAAAGGAAGAAATCTTTTTTTTTAGTTATCTCTTCTCTACAGCCGCATATTTTTTCCTACAAATACATTCTCTTTTTGTTAGCTCTGAAATGTCTCAGGAAGAAAGTTGCTGCTTTACTCATCGCAGGTTTCCCAGAGAAAAAGGAGTTTCCTAATGATTCCAAGTATAATCACAGGGCCAGGCATTGATTCAAGCAAGGAGACCCTGGGTGACTTACCTGAGTTAAGAAGTCAGTGTGAACAACATGAGGATCAATATGGTTCAAGGAGTGGTTTTGCTTAGAAGGACATGCAGACACAGCTGGAAAGGACGTGGCCACCAGGACAAGAACACCCCCACAGACAGACGTAAGTACAGACACGCACACAACCAGCCCATGAGGAGTCTACACCCAGTCTTACAAGGAAAACTGACTGACACTCGAAATCAGTTTCATTTACTATCAAAATCAGTGTCTGCCTGTCTGTGAGTAAATGGGATGGATGTTTACTTGCCAATTTTATTTTAAAGAATGAAGAGACAAAATGATTTTCTATTGCAGTATTTGGTGCACCTTTTATAAGCCTATTGCATATTTTTCCATATCTGAGTAAAGCCTAGTAATTAGTACATTATGATCCTATAAGTAATTTCCCTATCATTCATACTTCTATATTCCTGATGGTTTAAATAGAACAAACATTAACAAAATTTTATAAGTAGACCCTGGCATACTGGCAGTCTCAAACAGTTCTTAACCTACCATGAAATTAAAAATAAAATTACAGTTTCTCTCTTCAGTCCAGAAGATCCCTCAAAAACAAATCTGTCAGAGAGCCCAGCTATTTTTGACATCTCCATATCTGAAGTAACCATACCAAATACCATATATATAACCATAACCATAGTGTCTCCTGAAGTTAAGTGTGTTGAATGTATCAAGTACATATGTATATTCCCTTAGGATCAGGACAATTCCTTGAGAAGTCCTGAGGATCCTCTAAAAAATCTCTCTATTTTACACCTTTCCTTTGCTCAGCATGAGCAACCTGCAACTCCCACAATGCATGATAATGAGACATGCAGAGCTATCCTTGCTGCCTGCCAGGTGTCAGAAGTAAAAACTCTGTAAGACTTAGATAACAAATTTTCTCAGTAAGACTCAGATAACAAATGCGTTGCTTGCCCCATCTCCCAGTACTTTGCTTTCAGGAAATCTTCACTGAAAAGTCTGTGGCTTTTCCTCGTAAAGCTATTTTTAATGCAGAATAAAATAAAACAAATGGCTGAAAACCTTATGAGTTGAAAATTAAATCTAACCAGAATACTTACAACATCTAAGACCACAGTTAGCTATTCTGAGAACCTGATAAGCTTTCACTTCCTCACATTGAACACTCTGTAATTAGCTATTTACTAATCACACCTTAATTTAAACTACTATATTCAGTTGAAATTAATTAAAGCTTGCCTCTAAATGTATGAATTCAACTAGACTATCCCAAGTTGTCAGCAATGAACATAACTATACACATTACTATGGCTTTAAACACTCATGTTTTAGTTTCCTCTAGAAAGAGGTCAAGATGAAAGTTACATTTCATTCCAGATGGTGGAAAGGATTTTAAAACCAAACCCATTAAATGGAGCCGTGAAACTTTAGAGTCTTTACATCTTGAGTTAAATGAGTTCTTACTTAGCCATGACTCATTTTGACCCAGAACTAGTTCACTTTCAAACTCCTAAACACTCTGTTCTTTGCCCTCAAAAAAGAAGAGCAGAAGCCTCATACGACAATTTGGGATGTAACCAATAACCTGTATATACATAGTTCACAGCAAGGTAATGTATCTCCTACTAAGGGATTTGTTAAAAGGGGTAAAGGAGGCCAAAAGAGCTCCTTCATATGGATGAGCAGTTTTCCCACATCAGAAAGTTCTCATGGAACTAGACATTTGTTATTGTTTCTGTCTCTCTTTTCTATCTGTTCTGGCCTTAGACTTACTTTGTTGTAGTAGCATGTCAGTGCCAAAGAAATATCATGGCAGCGCCACAGATCAAGTTTGTTTACATGCAGAAAAGAGTGATCAATAAAAAGCATTAAAACAGGAAACCAAAAGCATTTCACAGACCTTGTAAAATGGGTCAGCTAAGCCTGGAGGATGATACAAGTAACTTTTCATATCCTTGTTAGTCCCTTTGACTGAAAAGTAGACAAATGCCAACAGCATAAATGCAAAACCTTACCCACATGTGCTTCACTGACTCATTGAGTAGAGGATATTAAGAGAACTAAACACAAACATTTCATTCATGAAAGCAGCTTCTCAAAGCCAAAAGCTCTTAAGAAAACCAGCAGATGTGACTCTCCTACTTCCAGGAATATTGAGTGGGAAAGCATCCTATCCACAGGAGTAAGTACTCAAATTCATCTGGAACAAATTAATTTCATAACAATTCTTGTTTTAGAATAAAAATAGTATAAGTCCCCTCATGCTAAACGACCACAAAGTGGGGAATTTAAAATTGAGGACAACAGTTTGTATGCAGCGTTACACAATTTTTAAACCATCAATTATTCACTAACATATGCTAGATGCACCTTTGAGATAGGATTCTAAAAATAGGGGCTTCCTGGTAGTGATGCAGATTGCAGATGCAAGATGCAGATTCTTGCTTTATGAAAACTTAATGCTAGAAAAACCTTATCTTGCAATAGTCGATAGGAGTAAAACTTCTGCCAACATACTTGCTTAAAAGCCCAACTAATTATCCTCTCATTTCTAGCACAGAA
Organism: Zonotrichia leucophrys gambelii; assembly: GCF_028769735.1. Taxonomy (NCBI): domain Eukaryota; kingdom Metazoa; phylum Chordata; class Aves; order Passeriformes; family Passerellidae; genus Zonotrichia; species Zonotrichia leucophrys. The sequence continues at coordinate 43,807,289 of NC_088171.1, read as the reverse complement.
AAATATACATTTTTACCAGAATCTACAACTTTTGGTGGCAGGAAAACCTGAAGCAAGGTAGAATCAAGAATTTTGCTTGTGAATATCTTCACAAGACTACAATATCACCCATAATTTGTTTGAGGCTCACGTTGTCTTGTCAAATGAAACATCTTTGTAAAATGAACAAAGCAAAGAGACATACACATTTCTGAAGCATCCTGATATTATTACTAGGTGCATATTTTACTTTGAATCATTTGGAATAAATTTTGTTTATCCAAAGGCTCTTTTCTTATTCATTGACATGAAGGAGATTTGTTTGACTGAATGATACTGTATTTGGAAGATTTATGTAAATGATTGTATGCAAGCCAATTAGAGCTGAGAAACTTTGTGGCAATCATCTTTAAAACTGCAGCTGTTGTAAAACCAATGAAAATTAAACAGCATGTTTTATATATTGCCACGCCAAGAGAATAATCCATAATAAATTCTGCAAAGCAAATGTGGAAATCTGACACTTTCTCGAGTGTCTGCATGCCTATACAGGTAACTTAGAAAATGTGTTTTGTGACACTCATCATGCACTAAAGTCACAATGCACCAGATAAAATGTAAGCTCATCCATATGCAAACATTCATTAATAATCCTCAGAGATCTGCTATCTCACTATAGCAGATCTTGAAAAACAGTTTTGTGAGGAGCTAAGAAACTTAAAAATGTAGCTTTGGAAATCAATGTAGTACGGAATCAAAATAAGACCAAAATTCCAATTTTTCTCCAAAGGTAAATAAATTTAAATACAATTTGGCACCTCTGAAGTTTTGCATTTTCTCAAAAATCAGTGTTCTCCAATTTTTTTTTTTTAATGCTATAATAATAAGCTTTTGAATGCTGAAATTAGCTACATCATACTTGCAAAATGAGTGTTTGTCAAACATGATTAGTTGGTACTACACAGAACTGTCTTGGCAGATGAAAGAATATCACTTGAATCTCCAAACTACTGCTGAAGCTGTTGGGTTCTCTTCCTTCAATGCCTTGTCTCTGATGTTCCAATCCAGCAAGAATTGTGCACATAAACTCTTTCACCACATTTTTATAATGACAATGCCCACTGAAATTCACTTTATGCACACTGAATAACCTACATAGAAAATGTATTTTGAGATAACATACAATTAATAATAGTCATGGAATTTGGCCTCTACAGCAACATCTACAAAAAGAACCTTCTGTTTCCCTAGGACCACACAAAAGAAAACAAGTATAGCATCAATGTTTTTTCCCTGAGCACTACTAACATTTCCTGGACAATGTTTTAGTTCAAGACTACCATATGCCTCTAATTATTTACTGATTAGAATTCTTGCATGAGCCATTATGCTTCTACATTCTAATTTTGCTTTGGAAGGTTGTAGGTTCAGTTCGGATGTAAAAGGGCTTCTAAACAAATGCTTTTACTTTGTCTAGAGTCAGAAAAACTAAAAATAAGTGGAATCTTGCACACTGTCCTGCGCAACATAGTGACATACAGATAATTTAGCTGCAGTTTGGTCTCATTTTTAAAACATGCTAATTACTTCCAAGCACTATAACTAGAACCTCCTGGGATCCTCTGAAAATTGACAAGTGGGTCAAAATACCACCCAGAGACATTGGCCTCAACAGACAGTAAAGTTCTCTTCAATGAGAGGGAGACAGCAACCACTATGTCACCAAATTCATCTAGAGTCATTGTAGGCAAGAAAAATGCTTCGTCATGTTACAGAAATGTTTGAGATGTCTCAAACTTAAATGGGAAAAAAACAAAAACAAACGCGCTGAAAGCTCAATTGCCCACATCTGAGACATTGGGTTTTCTGTTCCCTTCAGGAGGGAGTCTCATCCATCTTTTTTTCTTTATGGAAGCAGTTTTGATGCAGGGAGTAGAGCAACTTAACCTCAGGGGCACCCCCAGGTAAGATGAATCATTATCTTTGTAACTGTTTATTTCCACTTGTAGAGCCTCACACCTATTGTGCAAGGGCATCTGAAAAGGGAAGGACAGAAGGCAAGAACATCTGGAAAAGATGGGATTTTTGCACATTCAGGTTCCTTAGCTGGTCTTAAACCTGATCTTCTCTTAAGGGGCATTTAAGTGGGCAATTTCCCTACCTTTAGACTCTGGAATTGAATGACATGACTGGAGCATTTGCTGTTGAGGACTGAAGGAAAAAATGTTGTCAAGTATCTCAGTTTTGTACGTGTCAGTCACAGACAGGTCCTGTTTCCCACTGATCAGGCAGGGTGCAGTCTCTTTCTATTCCTTTTTTGTCCTAAGTACCTAAGAAAAACTATTTGTTATTTTTAATTCCCCTAGCCAGATTCAGTTCCAGATGTGCCCTGACTTTCCTGATTCCTTCCAAGCACCCTGACTTTTTCTCTTCAGTATTTAATTTTATTTTCAATTTGCTTTAACCTTCAGCTGCGCCATCAGTTTTTTTGTTATTGTTGTTATTTCCTTAGGAAACATCTTCTAAGTATCATACAGCCTCAAAACCCATACAATTTTTGTTCTGTTTTATAGCAATCAGGTGTCTCAGGAAAGACATGCAGCAACTTTCCCTTTTTTTTCCGAATTTATTTCCTATTCTACATATCCCTTGGGATACAAATCAACAAAGAACCATGGACTTCATTAGCACAGTTTACAGTAGATAAAGATCTGGTGTACAGATGGGGCTTTTATTCCAACCTCTCCAGTAATGTCTTTCCTTAGAAGGAAAAGGAAAAGTTAATGCACTTGGACTGCCCAGCACAGGCAATGACCAGCTATTGTAAGAGTGACTCTACAGGTCACACTGCTTCAAGATAGAAGAGAGATCTTTTGCCTTATTTCCAGTGAAAGATAGATTTAGTAGCAAAGTCCATCCCTTCTGAACACAGTAACTGGAAAAGATGCAAAAGCTAAAAGTAGGATGAGCTAACAATGCCATGGTATGCAAGGCTAAACTGGAACAGAGATCACATGAGTAATGATTTGTGTGGATCTATCCCTGCTCAATCACAAGGAGCTCTATATAGTATGGACTACATCACACCAACTAATGGGGCAATTGCACCATTTGGGATGGTTTTAGGGATGTAGTGGCTTTAATTCTACTTTTTTAACCTTTTACTGAAAAACTGATTTCCAGCATCAAATACTGTAATATTTTGCTAGTCTCTCCTACATTTTGGGGTATGAAATGGTCAGAAAATGAGACAGACACTGCTGAATGTTTGCCTGATCTATCATTCAAACTAAACCTACTTCCAGAATATCTGGAAAAGTTTCTGGATCATCCTGATCCTGTAGCACATTCACATGGTGACAGTAGGCAGGTAGTGTACTTAATCCTGTACAGATTAAAAAAATCCTCATTTCCTAGGAAGGCAAAAATTCTACATAAAAACAAATTTTAAAAGCCTGACTTTCAAAACTTCTTACAAATATCTCGGGCTTAGCTTACAACGCTGCAGTGACATCTCATGGCTCCATAATAGTTCCAGCAGGGAACACATGCTGGCAGAGAACACTGGCAGAACTGAGGGACCCAAATATCTACATGTAGCAAACTGGGTAGCTGGCATTGCTGTGGGATGATCCAACCCCATTAGCTGGTAACACCAGACTCATTTATCCTCCCAAATAAACCTAATACAAAATACTGCCTGTTACAGGATACTTACATCTGTTTGTATACAGGCTTGCCTTCATGACAAGGATGCCAGTTTTAAATAAAAGGATGGAATGGATGTGGAAAATAAAATTACAAGAAACTAGGCAGGGATTAATAAAGTTAAGAAGCAGGGTCAGAGGAGCAGCAGTAGCTGCTGGAAAAATTGATTCCTACCCTTCCTAACACAGACAAGCTACCATGCCAAGAGGTCAATGCCTTAGGTAGCCACCTGTTTCAAGGGGGAAAAAAAAAGACAGTCTCTTAGTTTAAGAAGCCTGGAGCCATCACATGAATATCATTACAGGGAGCTTCATACTTGCATTGCAGAAGCCAGCAAGAGGTTAATCAATTCCATGTATTAATAAAGTTGACATTTTCTTACAAAGAAAAACTATTAAAACGCTCAGTCAAAACTGAGGACTAAACCCATTCCAGTCTAATCAATCACTGCATCAGTATACCTTCTCAAAATTTAATGCAAGATCAGTCTTTATTCCTTAATAAACTCAAAGCACAATATCATTTTCCAGGTCAAAAGAAACCACTGTATAATTTATTTTCTCATGATGAATAGCAGAGCTTTTAACTAGGTCTCTTGGGAACCTGTTTTGGAGGTTTTTTTTCCGGTGCTGGGAACATTAAGGTACTTCATAAATGGAAACAAACTGGAGAGGTAGAGGGAAAGAAATAGACAGGCTTACCTCATTGTAGCTGAGGGTAGCTTTTGAGCACAATACAGTTTTTGTGTCATTATTTTTAAAGGATTCAGACTCAGGCTTATGGTGAAAACTCCGCTGTTCCAGCATGCCACCCTTGCATCATTCATTCTTTATTTCAGTGGCTTAAATCTTCAGCATGTCTTCAGGGTCTTGACCTGAGTGTGTGTGCACTGTCTAGAAGAACACACAGTGAGCTTTAAATAAGCTCTATTTCTGTTTCATTAGTTTTGTGACCTACTACAGATATTGAAAATTCTGAGTATTTAAAAACAGGCAATGCAAAAAAAGTAGAACCTCTAAAGCTTTAACACCCAAAGGAAATAATATAAACTTTAAGGCTATAGATTATGTGTGCTCTTTACACTCCTGGCTTTTGACACAGGTCATTATTGAACTCAATCCTTGCTGTGGCAGTTTTGGTATTGAGTGAAAATTACTTGGATTTCAATCAGAGGACACAGGAAGAAAATCCTCAAATACACCCCCAGCTTCCATGGAAATATGTTTTCCTCCTCTGGCAAACATCAGTTTTCATACAAAAGAAAGGAAATTAGAACATCTGGCAAAGTCAACTCTGCTATGTTCCTAAGAATGGAGAGTTCATTGAGATCTGTTTAACTGGAATACTTCCCACTTGGCTGGTACATAAAGATGAGATCAGATTAATAAAATATGCACAGTTGCACACCTTTACTACTTCTCTTGATTTCCCTTTATTACTTCATAATACATATCATTGTCCATTAAACATTTGTTTTGTTTGGGTTTTACTTCTGTTCTTGTGACTTATTGTTTGAAGATTTTGATCTATTGAAGAGCCTAACTCCATTGCAGGGCATCATATGAGACAGAAAGAAGCAGCAATGTTTGCATTTGACTGGACAACACAGACCCTTCAAGACCATGTATTTCTTTTCCTGCTTTTTTCTCTCATATGATCAAATGCTCCTGTCTCCATTGAAGTAAAATAACAGTGTTTTCAGAGATCAGCAATAACTTTGCAGATTCATCCAAGCACAAAGCAGGATAAAAAGGATAAATGAAAGGTATGGAAAGACATCCAAACATAAAGTGACTATGCAGACTACTGGAAAAAAATAGAAAGAGAGTGCAGATATGATGGGTGTTTATAAAGCCATGAGCAACTTGGAGAGAGGGGCTTTTCAGCAAAAGGACAGGATATCAGCTGAAGCTAGATGCTGGCAGATTCACAGCAAGCAGAATGGAGGCTCAAGTACTGGGTGCTTAAATTGTGGAATGCTTTGCAGCAGGGTGCTGGGATTGCTAAAACATCAGATATGCGCAAAGAGCCAATGAATTGAAAGTAAATTAATCAGAAGGCATTGAAAACCCACCTTTTATCACTAGAAATCTCTGATCCTAGATCGTTACTACATTTCTGCTGGGTTCTTTTACTCTTCTCTCACACAGACTTTCAGGGATAGTGCAAAAATTATTCTAAAAAAAAAAATTTATGAACCAAGGATTGGCACAATTTTTTGATGAAAATTTTATCTTCATACAGAACACAAGGATTCCTCTTGGGACTCAAGTTAAAGATCATTGCAGAGAGCCTGAAGTTAAGCTCTAACAACAGGATCCACTTTAAAAAAAGTGTACGCACACGTCACTTGTAAAACACAGCAGAAAGACAATTTCCTGCAAGACACACTGGGGATTTTTTGCCCCAAAAGGTTATAACTTCCAGGCTGCTCCAGTTCCAGTTCTAAGCTTCTTCTTTGTTTCTAGGCAGCAAAACAGTCAAAGAAATGTTCACCTACCAATGCTGTTGGAGGTCTAGTTCTGTTTTCCAGACAGTGCTCACTGCCAACTTCCTTGCCTGCAGTACTTTAAAAATAAATAAAGCACAGGAATTGTCTTAGTTCTGAGGGACATTTTCATATCATTATGCTGTTCACTTGTCTGAGGCAGACACAATTTAGTTAAAAACCAAACACCTTATTGCCTTTTAATCCGGAAAAATTCAATGTATAAGTAAAACATAATAAAAATGAGACCATCACATGCAAAGCCACTACTATGTGGAAAGGTTATAGGATATGACAGCCAGATCGGAAGTGACATTTCCAGGTCATGGTTTTCTGTCCTTAGCTCCTTCTGATTGTACTCAGCCATTTTATTTTGGTAGCTCAGAGCAGACATGCTGCAGCAATGCAGATTATAAAACCCACTACATGCTAGACTTTATTCAGTATTGTTTTATCACACAGTTAAATCCTGTACAATGGTCTCACAGGACTAAAGGGAGACTCTGTGCAGAAGGAAAAAAAAAATTAGGTTTGCATTTGTAAAATGGACTAGATTTTTTGGCAGGCTATTTTTTTACTAATATCTGGAGAGTTATGGTTAGGATAAGAGATTCACATGCAGTGTACCTACACTTTCTCTTGTTCCAGCTGTACAAAGACTTATCTCCATGAGCAAATTAATCCTAGTGAAATTTTCAAGGGTAAAGTAAAAGTTTAGGATTTGCAATAACTGAATGGGGCCCACCATTACATACACATTGGTCTCCTCAGGACTTCAATGTCTTTTTTTTTTTTTCTGCTGCATTCCTATGCAATATAAATGGCATTATCTTAGCACTCATCATGGAATCTGCCTGCTGCCTGCCTAATAACTGCTTAGAACAATGTTTCTGGCCTCCTTTAAAAATACAAACTCAAACAAATAATGTAATTTGATGATTGATGAAATCATGTAATTTGACTTAAAAATGGAAAAAATCTGTAGGAAAAACTGGCTTGACTGAGTACAAGTGTATTTATGCACACAGGGAAAGACTGGAGAAAGCTGAAGATGTACACTTGGAATCTACTCCAAATGCTATCAAATTTGTGCTCTGCATCAATTTATGAGGAAAAATTTTCTCAGAAAAGTGACAATTACCAAGATTGGTCAAAACTGTCTCGGAGCAATTGTACTCCATCTTACCATTACAATTACTCTGAGCCGTTTTTCCTCATTCCTTCATGTACATTTCCCCATTCCTTCATACACATTTGTTCTTTTCACCTAGATTATATAGATTAAGGACATGAAAATGTTTTTACCACAAAGCTATCTCCAAAATTCAGTCAGATGTCATTAGTACAGTAATGAAGTTCATTCATGAAGGAAAAGGTTCTTCAAGCATCCAGTATTTTTCTCACCTGGAAGACAGTTATAAAGAATATGGTTATTTGATGAAATTCTGCAAGAATGTACTTTAATGAAGAAGCATTACTTTAGTTAAAGCAAAATTTCAGTTTTTAATTAGAGTAAGCACATCAAGCAAAATAATTGAATTTTTACAGACCAACTTCATTAGCAGTATTGGCAGGAGGATAAACTACCCAGTCCTGTATCAAGCCATCTTACTTAAAAGCCACAGAAACCATTACTGTGATCCCAAGAATTTCCCTAAATAATCAGCCTCCCACAGTCCACTGAGCTGACCTTGTTAATCAAGTCCAATGGATGTGAATGTTCTTCAAACTTTCACCATTGTTGGGCATTTCCATACTTATATCAAAGTGGGTTATATTTCAACTTTCATCTATCTATATGTATTAGAATCATTAAACTTGCTAACAAATCAGAGAGTGCAATCAGAACCTGAGTACAATGTGAGATTTGGGGGGCAGGGTGGGGATGTGTAGATTGTACTCAAGACAGACCAATCATGCACTTGAAAGACACTTGAGAAAGTCTCAAACAAGGGTATGATACACAAGCAAAATTACTGTTAGGGAAGGTCAAGTACAAAGTCAATGAACAGTTGCCCCATGTACATTACCCTCTAAAAGACAATATGCACAAAGCAGTTTTACCTTCTCACTGATCTCACTATTTAGTGTTGCTTTCACACAGTACTTGACACAGCACAGCTGATACACATCAAGTTCAGAAATTTAATTTTGCTCATAAAATGGCAAAAATATGCTCTTACACAAACCTGCTTCCAACAGAAGACAACATTCTTAATACCCAAACCTACATGAGAGCAGCAGCCACAGGAACATACAAACTGTACATGAAGGACAACCCACAGGAGCCATCTGTGGTTTCTGACCTATGTCTCCTTGATCAGCAACAAGGATCTTCAACAAGGACAGCCAGATTCAGCAATTACCAGCTGAGGCAGTAGGGATTGTTTCCTTCTGCAGCTGTGGATTTAGCTTAGCCCAGGGTACACCCTCTGCAAAAAGAAGAGGGTAACCCTAGAAAGGGAACTTGAAATCCATGTATCCTAAATAAAAAAAAAACCTTCCAACAGATTTTAAGTTGTGCCTTACATATGTAATATCAAGCAGTAACTAACCCAGTCCAACTGACTGCCTCAGTTTTACTAAGTTGCCTGTCAAAAAATTTGAGGAAGAATATTTGTAATAATCTCTTTATTATGCAATAAAATCTTTATTTGTAATAATCTCTTCTTTCTCCTCAAGCTCATCTCTTTATGAATACACTGGGGTATAAAAAACTGGGTTTTAGTAGTGGTGGGGGGGTTGCAGGAGTGGTCTCAATGAAAAGTGTTATGGGGCTGCTTGTGTCAAAAACAGCTGAACCAGCAATGGACCCACAGCACAATGAAGGCAAGACAGACAAACTTTGTTACACCTCTCCAAAAAATATTTTTAAAAAAGGCAGAAAAATCTAACAGTGAGAGTACCGGTGTAAGGTGAGCAACAAGGTCATGGCAGGCAATCAAGTGCATGGACATGCACCAAAGCTTGCCCAAGAGATACCCACTGAAATTGCAAGATTTGGTTTCCCTTCCCCCAAGGAAATGAAAACAGAATCTTGCAAAACAGAAAAGAAAGGCTTAGAAACAATCTGGAATGGAGATAGGATCAAATGAAATGCAACTGAAAAAACCCAAAAAACCCCAGAAAATTGGGAGATTAAGTGCCTTCAAAAAATGGTTTCTGAGGAAATGAGGTGCAGTGCAAAGGACCAAAAGAGGCCAAAACAAACCTCACAGATGTTGCAAAAGCAGGGGAAAAAATCAAGGGGAAAAATCAACTTGGAGGGGAAGATATGAGGGACACAGCACGGATATTTAAAAAGAAAAAAAAAAGAATCTTCGGTGAAGGGAAAGCCATGAAAAAGCATGGCATACCATCAAGTGCAGGGACATGCACCAAAACTTGCCCAAATTGATCCCCATTGAAATCACAAGATTTTGTTTCCCTTCCCCAAAGGAAATTTCTTTTCCTTTGGGGAAGGGAAACGGTATCTTGCAAAACAGAAAAGAAAGGCTTACAAACACTCTTACAAGGAGATAGGATCAAATGAAATGCAATTTAAAAAAATAAAAAAAAACAAAAACCCACAGAAAATCCGGAGATTTAGTGCCTTCAAAAAATGGTCTCTGAGGAACTGAGCCACAGTGCAAAGGACCAAACCAGGCCAGAATGAACCTCACAGATGCTGCAAAAGCAGGGGAAAAAATCAGAGAGGAAGACACAACTTGGAGGGGAAGATAGCAGACACACGGCATGGATACTTTAAAAAATACATACATATGTATATATATTCACTAATATCAAAGCTATGAAAAGACACAGCATGCCATCAAGAGCACAGACATGCACCAAAGCTTGCGAAAATTGATCCCCGTTAAAGGCCAAAACAGAAAAGAAGGATTTACAAACAGTCTGGAATTGAAATATCATCAAAGGGAGTGCAATTGCAGGGAAAAAAATGAAAATTGGGAAATTTAAACACTACAAGAAAATGGACCGGGATTACAGCAGGTGCAGTGCAAAAGACCAAAAGAGGCCAAAACTAACCTCACAGATGATGCAAAAGCAGGAGAAAATATCAAGGAGGAAGACACAGCTTGGAGGGTAAGATATGAGGGACATGGCATGGATACTGAAAAAAAAAAAAAAGGAAAAAAATCTTCCCCAAAGCCATCAAAAGGCAGGCCACATGCCATCAAGTGCAGGGACATGGGGACATGCACCAAAGCTTGTCAAAACTGATCCCCATTGAAGGCTGAAACAGAAAAGAGCCACTCCATGCTGGAGGAGGGACAACCCCAAAGGGACAGGAGTCAGTGGAGAACTCCCACCTGAGCAAAGCACACAAGTAAACACAGCAGAAGAATAGAGGAACAAGGAGGAACAAAGAGAAACTTACACACTGACCTCAACTCCTCCATCATACATCACCCTCTCTTAAAATCCTACAAGTAACTTGCACCACTAACAAGAGGGGAGGGGAGGCGTCTGCAGTGAAGTTAAGCCCAGAGTAGGGGGAGGAAAAGTGTTTTCACAAAGTGTTTAAATGTTTGTTATCTTTGTTTCCCAATGCCCAAATCATTAACTAAGTGTTTATGTTAATGGGCAATAAATTAATTTAATCCCCAGCTGGAGTCTGTTTTGTCAACAGTAACGGGTGAATGATTTCCTTGCCTTTATCTTGACTCAGGAGTTTCCTCACTCCTGTTCATCTGTTTTCTCTGTCCCTCCCCCAGCCCTGTCCTGTTGTGGAGGTACAAGTGTGAGAGCTTGGCTGCCAGCTGATGCCGACCCATCACGAAGAGGAATGTGTCTAGGGTTTTAAATTTTTAATTACCTGGGAGCACAAATTTGACAGTGTTACAAGCTGTTTCAGTAAAGGACTTCCTTGATTAAATTCAAGTTTCTTGCAAATAACATTATTCATGCTAATTAAAATGCCTTCGTAGGAAATGAGAAAATAAAGAGCACCAAAGGAACCTTTAAAAAAGGCCCACCTTGCCCAATGCATGGAGTCTGAATTTTAATTTTTCTTCAAAAAGGAAATTAAATATCAACCAATACTAACCCTTTAAGAGTTGCTTCTGGTAAAAATTTTATACCCTATAAAGAATAAGACTTTCTTTACAGAAATGTTTTTCAACTGATGACAGAGACCCATTTGAGCATCTATTTTATAACTTTTCTGTCCTTGAAATTGAGAAAATTAACTAAGGCTATGTTAAATATTTTGATATATTATTATTGAGATATATTTCTCTCTTCTCTTCCCTCTTTCTATAATAAGGATCACAGTCCCTGTCGCCATGACTGTTTTGAAACAGATGGCACAAATTACAGCCCAGAAAGCTGAGAACCGGTGTTTTAAAAGTGTAAGGAGAAACATTTTGCTTTTAGAAAGTTGTATTACTTTTTGCAGTAACAAATAAATTTTGGAGGACTGCAATGATCTCTGCTGAAACTGCATTACTTACTAAAAAAAATCTACAGAATCTTTAGTAAAATAATTTTGTATTTCATACTTTTATTTCTCTAGTGTTTGGGGGACCAATATTTCTGACCAGTCTGAATACTGGATGTTTGACTATAAAAACCAAATCTAATTCTTTGTGAGGGAGTCAAGAAAACTTCAAAACAAAAATTAACTCAAGCAACTTTAACCACACTGATAGGTAAATCAGAGTCAAACTAAAAATGTATTTTTTAAATTCCTGTTCCTTTACCCATACAAAAAATTCTAGCTTCAATCTAATCGTAGATGGACACCTAGTGGTATAACATAATTGATTCCTTTATTCAAATAGTTTCATAAATCCAAAGCCCTGTGAATAGAAGGGATTTCTAGCATATTAAAAATTAAAATATCATATACAATCCTAAAGACTTTATTTTCATCTATGCTTTTCCTGGCATCTTATTTTCATAAAAGTACTATCTGCAGCAATCAGGGGTCTGGCTTCATATTCAGAAGCCTTCAATTAAGGAAAATTTAATTTTGTACCAAAAGATTTTAATATAATCAATAGGTAGGGGGTTCAGTCCTTAAAATAGAATACTTAGATAGCCTATGTAACAATAAATTTGTGGAACTTTGCACAAAATTAAACCAAGATCAGTTAGTCTGATTAAGAACACATTTTATGCACTGGAGAATATAAACAGACTTTCTCTGGAACAGCCAAACAAACAGTGCTCACAAATATAGATATAAGGTGTTGCTCCTACGTAGCGGAAAAATGTGGGCAAAGTTTCCCTAAATTATTGCAGATTCCATTTAACACTTGTGTCTACACATTCAACAAGCTATTGATGAAACAGGTATTGATATTCAAAGATGTTCTGAACAAACAGCAGCCATTCTTTAGTGAGCTATTTTACCATCCTTAGCTTCTTGTCACTTTTCTCCATTCCTCCAAGTCCTAGATCTCCCCAAGTCTTTAAAATATAAACCATCACATGTCTAAAATAGATTAACCTGACAAATTATGTCTTGAATCAAACTGCAAAACACAAACCTACAATCTTTTTATGTAGGATAAAGAGATTATTCAACATACTTCAATAACTAAAATAATACAAATTACATGAAGGAGGAGGAGGCCAATACAGTGATTAGTTCTACTTATTTTAAAGTAGTGAAAACTACCATAATCTTGCTGTACTTGGAACTAAAAAAAGGAAGAGAGTACCTATAGTCTGACTAGACATGAAACAGCACAGTCCATGGAAGCAATGAGAGAACTGTCCTGGCTAAGCCACAGTGTCAAGACATGAACAGCATCTCAGGTAGAATGTTTGGAAAACAACTTGTAAAAGGAGAGGAGAGCACTTGGGAAAGGATGTCACTCAAAAGAGAGGAGAAATCTGGATGACAGCTCCATACAGGGGCACTTAAAAGCTTCCCACACAGTGCTCTTCTTTAACAAATGGAGGAAGAAGTAACCATTGTTAAATATAGAGGATGCTGATTCTTCAAATGGTGAAGGGGGAGGCCCCTGTAGAACCTGAACACAGCATTTCCAACTTCTGTTTCTGAACAAGGTGGTCACCTATTGCAAAAATTCACAAGTCACCTAAAAATGGCAAGAAATAATAAGGTGAAGAGCCAGTGGTGCATTAGAGTATGCAATCTGTGAGGAAAAAAAAACCCTTGCATTTCTCCTTGATCTCTAGTCCTCAGAGATCAGAGATGCTGGGTGCAGGTAGGCTGAATTTCTGATTATAACCAGTTTGGCCCTGTAAGTCCAGTCACATTCAATGAGAACTTCCAAAATCACAAATTCATGACTGGTGCAGTTTATTGGAGCAACAGAAATAAAGATTTGGAGCAGCCATTGATAAATGCACTTATTGCATTTGTGATAAATATATCAAGGCTAGCTGGTGATTAATTAAGCTAAATTAACAACTCAAGCTAAAGCAACAAATTCACCTTTTCACTATGCTTAACTTCACTGCTAACTAGCTTGGTTTCACCAGAGTATGCTCTGACACAAATCAGAATCACAAATCTTACCAAAAAAAGCCCTACCAGTTTTGGGGAGGAGAGAGGAGCAAGGCCAACAACTTATCTATAGTAGGAGTCCTAGTAAAATGTATGTATTGTATAAGTGGCCTTGCCCCAATCCTAGTTGCTCTAAATGGGCTGCAGCTGTGATGTCCTTAATTGGGCAGCAGCTGTGGCTAATGAAGATAACTGGGATAAAAGGGAGGTGGGCTGGCTGGTCAGGGAGGGCTTTGGGAGAGCTCTGATGAAGAAGCAGGAACAGCACTGCTGAGAAGAGCTGTGTGAGAAAACCGCCCAGAAGATATGGGACTCTAGAAATGTAACAACAATAAGAGAACAGCGAGTGGTGACCCTGATGTGATAGGAGATAGGACAGCTGAGAGCTGGGGCTCTAGAAATATAACAACAACAAGGTGTGGTAGAAGATAGGACAGCCAAGAGCTGTAGAAGAACATGGCTTTTGAGTCAAGGAGCTGTCACAGCCAGGAGCTGTGAGAACGTGGCCTTTGAGCAAGGAGCTGTGTGTGTGTTGTACATGGCCTTTGAGTCATGGGGAAATGTATGTATTGTACTTGAATATCTATATTGTATTTGAATGTCTGTAAGTAAAAGAAAAGGGGCAAATATGGTAGGAGTCCTAGTAAAATGTGTGTATTGTATAAGTGGCCTTGCCCCAATCCTAGTTGCTCTAAATGGGCTGTAGCTGTGATGTCTTTAATTGGGCAGCAGCTGTGGCTAATGAAGATAACTGGGATAAAAGGGGGTGGGCTGGCTGGTCAGGGAGTGCCTTGGAGGAGCCCTGAGGAAGAAGCAGGAGCAACACTGCTGAGAAGAGCTGTGTGAGAAAACCACCCAGAAGCTATGGGACTTTAGAAATATGATTGCAACAAAAGAGAGCAACACTTGTCTGTGAACTGGGGTCATATTTTCATCCTCTCCATGGAGGATTCCAAATGTCAGTGTTATACTTTTGGGTAAATGGGGGTAGGACTGCAGTCAAATATAATTGGTCAAAAGTTGCTGCTGCCATAGGTGGGGAGGGGCAGCCCCTTTCTCATTTTCACATTGATGGGTGTATTTTTTTCACATGCAAAGGAGGATGATGAGGGGCTTTTTGACCTTTGGTCAAGCTGAGCTATAGGACTTACAGATGAATGAAAGGCAGACTAGAACCTTGGCACTTCAGCATTGCTTCCTCTCCAAAAAAGTCAAAGCAGCAGTAAAGGCTGTCTGATCTCTGCCCAGCAGTTTGCTTCTATCAGCATGTTAAAACCACACATCGTTGTCTCCTCAAAGGACCAGGCACACAGTTTTAACAAGGCCTGTTACACCTGGGTGAGCAGGATTCACCTCTCAGGGTCAACATCCCTGCACAGAGGTGTCCGTGCTCTTCTGTGCTTCACTGAGACAGCATTGGGCTGGGAGGCCTCTGCTTCACCCCACACATTATGTTGGTAAGCCTTGCTCTATCCAGGTGCAAGAAAAAATGTCTCAGCTCACACTGGCTCAACCAGCCTCAACAATTCTCTGCAGCAAGCCTGGCAATATTCCACAAATAGTCTGGTTTGTGAAAGCTTGCTAGAGAAAGTTGTGCAAGGATCTCTCCTGTGCATGTAGTAAACAGCCTGTGAAATTAAATGCTGGTAAATCACAGGGGAAAAACCACCATGCTAGGTACATAATGACAGATGCTAAACCATCAATCCTTTCTCAGAAAAGCTGAGTCATTCTGGAGAGTGCTCAGAACTTGGGTCAATGCTAAGCAGTGGTTAAAAGTGCAAACAGAGTGTTAGGAATCATTATGAAACAGAAGAAAACAATGCAAAAGGTACAAAATTAATAAGACAACTCTAATACTGCACACTATTCTGGTCAGTCCATGTCAAAGGAAACATTGTGAGATTAAATGTGTGACAAAAATATAATGGTAGGAAGATATAGTAAAGAACATAAATTTATGGACAAAATAAAAGATGTGAGTGACAGGATCATAATTTTTTATAAGAAGGGGAGAAAGGGTGGGAAAATGCACTCAGAAACAGCATGGAAGTTGATTTATTATTTTGGGTTTTGGTTTGTATTTTTTTAATGGAATGTTATACAACAAATTTAAACATTCCCACCAAATATTTTGAATGCCAAAATCAAAATATGCTAGAGCAACAATTAGACGAATTAATTGAAAATAAGCCCAGCAAGCAGTATCAGAGGCAATAATGTGAGTTCAACCTACAGCCTACAGGAAGCGGAGACAAAACACTACTTTGACTTTATCTTGTTCCTGTGCTCTTCCAACAGGCACCAACTGCATTCCAGTCAGAGGAATAAAGGAGCAGAGTAACTCCTGTTCTGACTCTGTATTGCCTCAACAGAGTGAAAGTAACTGTGCAGGAACTCACAGACCAGATCATATCCAAGGCTTGTATCTTTGGGGTTTTCAGTGCCAGGGGTGGAGGAAGCACTGAAAGCATTTTAAAGCATGAAAAAGCTTTGGCTGCAGTCAAATGAAAATAGGTATGGCAACAGACAAAATTTAGGTAGGAAGCATCATCTTCATGTAAACATCTATCCTTACAACATATGTTTGAAAAAATGAGAAGAGGCAGGGAAGCAAGAATCAAAATCAGGAGGCAGGGAGAGGAGTTGGGAGACAGCAAATTATTATGCGAGACAAAAGGAAAACAGGGATGAAAGTATCTTCAGAGGAAGAACAAATGAGAACAAACTAATTCTGTCTTGTTAGTAATGAAAAACTATGACACTGAAACAGAGACCTGAATTTCTTCATCTGATACTGCCTCTGCAAAAAGGCATGGGCTGGATGGAATAATATTAAGGTAACATACAGAGCTATGATCTTCCCAGACAATATTGACTGCAAAAGGCAGCCAGGAAGGAAAGAAAGCAAGCATTAGAGGAGATTAGGAAGGAAGGCACATAAGGCAAGTAAAAGGTGGGAAGTAAGGGATACTCAGAACAAATATCACCAAAGGGAAGAAAAACTGAGGCAGAAGAGCACCTGGATGTGGAATTGGGATTTGTGACAGTGGAAAAAGGGGTTTAACAATCTTAGTTAGTGGAAGTGGTTTACTGCACAGTATCTTGGGAGGCAAGAGTTAACCATACAAAAATTTAAATGTCAAGGATGTACCAACATCAATTGAAAGAAATTGTTCTTCCTCATCTAGAAAGAAAACGAGCCAATTTTAATATCTGGCTCCAAAAGTAAAACACCACTACATGCAAAAGACAAAAAATTTATATGTGTGAAGTCTTAGCTACAGTCATGACCTTAATAACTTACTGTACTTTCTGTATATTTAAAGCCTTTTGTAGAATTTTAGAGAGGATTAGTAACAAACAGAAACACACAAGCCATTTATTATGTGAAAAGGGCCAATCACAGTGACCATCAAATAGTTAAAAAAATAATTCTTCAAAGTGATATTTTTGAATCCCGATTAGCTGGAAGAGGTCCTAGCTTATGTTACAGAATAGGTGATTTGGGCATGTAGATTTAGGTAAGGAACAGCATTATCTGTTGTTCTGCCCAGTTCAGCCTCCTTTGCATCATGCATGTCACTCTGAACACTGCAGAATTGCATTTGATCCAGAAATGGTTTAGTCTGAAGCAAAATGACACACATTGATGCACATGATACACAAATTAATTTTAGGCTATGCAAGTTACACCGCTATGCCTCAACATCAAATTGAAGCACACCTTGACTGAAACTCCTTCTTCATTTTCATGGTGTCATTAGGGAAATATGGAACAAAGAGAGCTTTACTCAGAAAAACCCTTTAGTGTAATGTGAATCTTTCCTGTGCTCAGACAAAACATGTAAAATATACTTTGAAAGAAAAAAGTAACTTTATAAGCAGCACAACCAAAAAGGAAAGCCATGAAGAACACAAGAACTTCCCTGTACTTGGCAGATCACAAGAACAAAGTTTCTTTTTGCACTAAACATTACTGTATTTATATAAATGCAGTCAGTAAAGCACAAAAGGGATAAAGAGAACAAGATGGATTGGGAGCACTTAACTCTGCACTTAAGAAAATTACAGGGAAAATAACAGATTTCAGTACCTAGTACTCTTGCATTTAGCTGCACCTCCAACTAAATCTATAATCAGAAAACAGGCTGAAAAGACACACACGAAAGAGAGCTGCAGAATAATTTGCCAGAGAGTATTTTTATATCTCATGAAAACAATGCCTTGCAATAAGCTGTATTTTCAGGCAGAAATAAAAGCTTGTAGAATCATGGAATTGTCCAGGTGAGAAGGAACCTCCTCCAACCTTCTGTGGGAAGGGGAGCATAGATGAAACTAGCACCCTGCCTATACCCTCTTGGAAACCTCCAGCAATGTCCCCAGGGAGGCTGTTCCAACAAATGGTCAGTGCTTCTATAAAAATTTTCTTTCTTATGCCAAGATGAAACCTCTCCCAGTGCAACCTGTTCCCATTACCCCTTGCCATGTAGCTCCTTGTGCACGGACCCCACTCCTCAAGAATCCCACCCCTCAGATTTCCCCTTACTGCCTCTTATGGTAGAAAAAAAGAGAAAATCCTGAACATCCTAGCTAAGCAATCTAGGTTACAAAACTGCTACTGCAATTTTTTTGTTTTAATGAGGATCAATACAATAAAACAGGGGTTTTTGTTTGTTTTCCATTTTACACCTATATGAAAAACAGATGCACACTGAAAACAGTTCCCTTTAAAGGCTAGAAAACTCAACCTCAGGGGGATTAGCCATGTCCACCTCTATTAAAAATTGAGAAATGGAAAAAAAAGAACAACCCCACTCTGCAACCCCTGGGCTCCACCTGTTTCCTTCACCCATGGCTGACAACCATGGGAGAGAAAGGATGGAAGAGAATCCAAGGAAGCGATTTTTCTCCTGTATTTGGCACTGGTCAGGCCACGCCTTGAGTGCTGTGAGCAGTTCTGGGCCCCTCAGCTCAGGAAGGACATTGAGGTGCTGGAGTGAGTCCAGACAATGGAGCGATGGAGCTGGTGAAGGGTCTGGCACACAAATCCTGTGAGGAGCAGCTGAGGGAGCTGCGGGTGTTCAGCCTGGAGAAAAGGAAGGGAGCCTCTCCTCTCTAGGGAGACCTCACTGCTCTCTACAACTGCCTGAAAGGATGGTGTATCTCAAGTGACAGAACAAGAGAAGGTAGTCTTAACCTGTGCTAGGAAGGTTGGACATTAGGAGGAATTTCTTCACGGAAGGAGAGATTAGACACTGGAATGCGCTGCCCAGGGAGGTGGTGGAGTCACCGTCCCCAGGGATGTTTAAGTCTGGACGTGGCACTTAGTGTCACAGTCTGATTGACACGGTGGTGTTCGGCCATGGGTTGGATTCGATGATCTCAGGAATCTTTTCCAACCTAACTCGTTCTGTGATTTTGTGATTCTGTAATTTTGTAATTCTGTTATCACCGCCCGGAGCGCGCTCGCGCCTCAGGCGGGCGCGCGCCGCTCCCACCCACCGCCTCACTGGCTCCGCGCGCCCGAGCACGCGCAGGGCCGCCGGGGCGCGCGAGCGTGGGCGCGCGGTGGGCGCGGCCAAACGAGGCGGACCGGCCGCTTTCGGAGCCGGTGGGCGTGGCCACATACGCAGCCGTGCGGGCGGAGGGCGTGGTCAGACGTGGGGGCGTGGCCAGACATGGGGGCGCGGCCGACGGGCGCGGCGGGGTCAGGGAGGCGGGGAAGGCGGCCGGGCGGGCGCGGGGAGAGGGACGCGGTGGGGTTCGACGGGAGCTGTCGCCGCTGCCTCCGGCACCGGGAGGGCGCTGGCCATGGACGCCACCACGCTGGAGCTGGACGCGGTGAAGTTCGCGAAGCTGGCGGTGCAGCGGGACCAGAGCGGGCGCTACCAGGAAGCGGTCTTCTACTACAAGGTACGGCAGGGACGCGCCGGTTCCCTCGGGGCGCCGCCGTCTCCTTCCCTGCGCCGCGGGCCGCGCGATGCTCTTGAGCTGCCGGAGGGTTCGCGCTCCCCCCTTGGCCCCCCGAGGGCCGGAGAGGAGTGCTCGGCACCCCCGCGGCCCGGCTCGGCCCTGCAGGCGGAGGGAGACGCGCTGGGTCAGCGCGGCCGCCCCCGCCCTCCCCCGGCGGGTGTGCCCGGCAGCGAGCGCGGCCCGGGGAGGGCGAGGCGGTGCCCGCCGAGACGAGAGCGGAAGGCCGTGCGTGAGCGTCGAAAGTTTGTCAGTGTTCGGAGGAGCCGCGTCCTTCAGGGCGGGTTGCGAAACGCCTTTTGCCTGCGTCCTGGTTTTAGGTGGGAACGAGCGGTGCCCGGGCGCTGATGTTTACCGACAGGCTATGGGGAAGCACTGCAGGTACTTGGCTTAAAAACCGGGAATGGGCGCTTCTTCCAGCTGCTGGAGACGCAGCCCCTTCAGTGCTGCTGGGAGGATTCATCGTAACTTAAAAACGTCTCTGCCCCGCTGGTTTGACACGTTCATTCCTGGCCTCTCCCCAAGCTCTGCCAGGCCAGAAAGACTGATCAGTTTTATGCTGTGCATTTTACAGAACCACAAGTGGGCATGCTGCTGCTCCTGGGTGTGCAGCTGGAAGCAACTCTCTTGTACAGTCACCAAATAGAGAGGTCTGTGGTGAAATACAAGATGCTCGGCAGTACCACAGCTTTCAGATCACAAGCTATCAGTGACAGCTGATATCAGTGACAGAATATTTTACCTTCATATGAATATTCTTTCTGTTAGGGACAAGATTTTATTGTTTGCGTGGAGTGTCAGGTTGGTGTAGCTAAGGGTATCATGATGTTGATTCAGTGTCTTGCTCAATATCTGTAGGTTTACTACTAGTATTTAGTCGTTTTTGTGCAACCATTAGGCATTTTTCACCTATGTAAATTGTTGGGTTTTGTGTCATAAAGTTACATTAAAGTTCCATATCGCATTGACTTCTCACCTGCGAAAAGCCTCTTTGAAGCCTCTGTTTATCCTTATCACAGTAATCATTCCACAGATTCTGTTATCCTGACAAAGTGATTCTCTTCCAATAATTTGTTAAGGGATTTGTAGCTGACCTTTTATTTCATGAGTACAAGGTGTCTGTGAAATGTTTAAAAAGCACAGTGTTCATATCTTGGTGGCCTATTCATGTAAGTGTGAAAGAATAGGAAGAAGAGTCTTTTTTTCTTTTGTTTTTAACCCAGTTGTTAATTTTTAGAGGGCTAAATTTATATATGTATACTTTATAAATGCAAAAATTTTAGTTGCTCATAATAACGCTGATAAGCTCTGTGTTCACCAGGAGCAGCATGTGTGCATGGTCTGATAACCATGTGCAGTACTGCTTTAGCACCGTGTATCTCTCCTTTTATCTGGCAGAAATTAGTCAGTGCTATTCAGAATGAAAGTATCTTTTTGTGCAAATAGTCACCCCTGTATGCTTTGGAACATACATGTGTGTGGAAAATCTTTTTCACATGCTGTATACAGGTGGTATTCTTGCTAAGTGGAAAAATGCACCCCTGGCAATCTTGGTGCACTTGAAGCTAGATGAGACAAGAGGGTAACCTAGATATGTTTAGCTTTCCAGATTTTGCCTGAAGAATCACTTCCATGTTAGATTATACAAAAAAATTACAAAATGCCATTTATTATTTCAAGGATACTTTATTTATTTATTTATATATTCCAGCACAGTAGAAGTAAGCTCTGGCCTGCCACCAGCATTCTTATCAACTGTTCTAAGAAGTTCAGAGCCCACTGGTGCAATTACTGAGCATGTGGGAAAGCTTGGATACTGAACTGGCTTCTGCAGGAACTTGACCCTAAGGATGAAATATGGAAAATGCCACAGTTGGTGCCATAGACAACACCAGGATGTGTGAATGGGGTTCCTATGGTTAGCAAGTGTGCTTGGCTTCCTGCTCCATGTAACTTTGATAGATGCCATGGGGAGTGCTGCATGTGAGCCAGCTTCGGGCTGCTTGCTAATTAATGGTGCTCTGCAGAAATGTCAGGATCATATTTGGACACCGATGACTTCAGCCAAAACTGCTGAAGGCTGTTGCTAAGTCTGGCTGTTGACCAGCTGTGAGCAGCTTGCAGACTGATGAGCTGTAGTTAGCTTAGTGTGGCTGTGGCACACTACTCGTGACAAACAGGAGTGACATTGGAGAGAGCATAAATGCTAAGTCTGAATTGCACATCCATCTGGTCACTGGAAACAGCTGGCATGCTGGCTCCACAAGCACTCTGTCAACTGCTTCAGTCCTTTGCAGATTTGCTTTATAAAAGACTTGTTTCCATTATGTTTACATCTTAAAACCAGGCAAAAACAATTGTGCTTGAAATCACAGAAGAAACATCAATTATACACTGGTTTTGTAGCACTGGTTTGGAAATCCACATTTGTGCTTTGCATCGTATGTGGACCACATACCTTTGTGATACAGCACCTGTTTTGTCAGTCTGTACTTGCAGTATGTCACAGACAAATATACCCATCCCTTCAGCACATAGCTCTTTTGTAGTGCACTTTTTTCCCCTGCAAAAAATAGTTGTGTGCTAGACCTTAATGGTAGTTAATTGCTACATATAAATGGTACTTCTGCTTACCCTTCAGTGGCTGTGGATGTTTTGTGTGATGTAGTATGGAGATGGATGCTGGCAGGGAGCATGCACTTGGTTCTGTGATGTTTCTCACTGAAAATATATCCTTATAACAAATACAGGCTGTGTCAGGATCAGTTTTAAGTTTGGGCAAACTAAACAGAGGGATATGGGAGCAAACTGCTAAGCTTGACCAAAATAATGGCCATAAAACACACAAGGGAGCCCTGGCCATGGGTCTGTGCTTGCCCTGTGCAGGGCAGCCTCTCTGAGCACCATCTCTGTGAAGCAGCTCTCCAGGTACTCTTGTGCTTTCTGCCTTCTTCTCTAGTTACTCTTGTGCTTTCTACCTTCTTCTCTAGTTACTCTTGTGCTTTCTGCCTTCCCAGCCTGCCTGCTACCCCACCACCTCCTCTGCTCTGCTGCTGCTGGGAGGGCAAGAACTGCCACAAAACTGCGGGGTTTCCCGTGTCAATAATGGGGACAAAACAAGATTTCTGTCCTCATTTCTGTGGGGTGACAAATGTCGATTCTCCATGTGGTTTAGAGATTGTGTCAGCTCTGGCTGTTTATTGCAGTCCTGCCAAAACTTACGTGTTTTTCATGAATTCAATGAAAGGATAGACAGCTTATGCAACTGAAGGTGTTTTTTTCTCAATAGATTTGTGCAGGATGGAAAAAGCCTTAATGTGGGTAATGTACTGTGCTTCTGAGCCAGAGGCCTGTGCTCCTTCCTGGAAGCAGACTTTCACCCAATATTTTGTGTATATACATTTAAAAAAACAAGTTGGAGAAGCTAGGAAGCCTCACATTTGTAGATGTTCCAGATTCCATAGCTTTATCTCAGTAATAATAATTTTTAAAAATGCTTTCTAAACAAAAATTCTTGGCATTTGATTTTAAAAATCTTATATATTTGTTTACTTTCATTATTACCAGATTAAATGCAAATAACTGGAATAGCTACTTTTTTCTCCTAACCTTAAATCCTCAATTTTAAAACCAAACTGATTTCAGTGCATGCTAGAAGAGTTTTACTTAAAATCTCATAATTTCATACAATACAAACAGGCATAACATCTGATGTTACAGAAATTCTGAATGTTTTTATAGTCTTATAGGTTGTCCCAGATGTGAGAAAGTAAACATGATCTAGCTTATAACTTGAAACTTTTTCTTTTGAGCAGAATTTCCCTGCAGCCACTGAGTATTTTGCAGATGTAAGGGGTAGCTTTCATGCAACTCACGGCTGCTATAGGCCCTCTGTTTATGGTAAGTAATTTTCTAGGCAGCAAACATTAACTTTGTCTCCAATTCTTCTCCCTGCAGGAAGCTGCACAAGCCTTGATTTATGCTGGGATGGCTGGGTCCAACTTGGAAAATATTCAAGAAAAAATAAATGAGTACTTGGAGAGAGTTCAAGCTCTCCATTCAGCAGGTGGGTAAGGAGCTTTCTAATTAAACCTCTGCTTAAATTAATTGAGTGGAAAGTTGTTTTCTGCTGTGAAATACATATCAATGGTGTTTGCTCTGTTTTTATTATTCTGAGTTTCTTGTCCTTTGTGAAGAATCACAAATACAATGAGCACATCAGTGCTTTGAATTCTGATGGACCATAAATTAAGTGGAGCATGACTTTCTAAGGACTTAGGTGTGGGTGTTCTTTGCTTTTAAATATTCTGAGGAACCACATCTGCAGAGCAAATGTGAGAAAGGTCATTAGTAAAGGTATTAAGTGAGATGGACACTGAAGTTTATTATTGTAGGTGATGTATTTTCACAAATGATGCAATATTTTACATAATTAAACATCCTTGTTCTCCGTGTAGTATGAAAGAGATTTTACTTACATTATTTCAAATCCAAAATATCCTGAGAGCTAACCTCTGCTTCAGGAATTGTGATGGTGTTTCCTTGCCCTTGCATAGATGTTTTTAGCAAAGTTTAGAAAGATTTTGTTACCAGACAAGAAATAGACATTCCCCATCTGATTAGCGCTGCCAGTGTTTTGGTGACATGTTCAGGATGTTTTTACATGTCTGCTGCTATAGAAGGCTAAATACTGGTTTTTTCTTTAGTTCAGTCACAGAAGACAGACCCTCTGAAGTCAAAACAACAGTTGGACTTGGAGCGTGCTCACTTCCTAGTTACTCAGGCTTTTGATGAAGATGATAAAGGCAATGCAGAAGAAGCTATAGAGTTGTACACAGAAGCAGTGGAACTCTGTTTGAAAACAGTATGTTAAGCTACAGGTTAACTTGGTGGAATTATGTGATGGTAAGAAATTCTTCCACTCTCACAAATGACTGACCCTTAAAGGCTGGCTTGAAAATGGAGTACCTGTATTTGTAAAAACTACCTTTTAAAATTTTTTTTGTTTGTTTCACTGTTTTTGGTTTGTTTTTTTGGGTTTTTTTTTAGTGTTTCTTACAGTCTTTTTTATGTTCTGTACAACACTGCAAATTTATGGAGACTTGTCATTTATGTGGATTTTTTTTCTGAACTGGATTATACTAAAAGCTAGAAATATTCTGGAATATTTTTGGTGTTGATTTTTGCCCTGGAGCAAATACCACAAAAACAGAAATTAAAAACTGTTAAAAATGAAGATGACTTGCCAATGTGTCAGCTGTATTAATTTCTGACTACATTAAAGGAAGTCATTTAAGGGAAATTTGTGTGTGTAACATTTTCTGAAGATGTAACAGTCTACTGATACCAAAACTATTAAAAATACTACTTGATTACTCAAGTGTTTAACACTAAAGCTGTTATGAGTGAATTCAATTCACACTGCAATTAATAAGGATGAATTGGCCATTACATAAACAATGAAGAATATAACTACAGGTACTGCTTTTCTCCCTTAAGTCCAGTTGCCTTAACTAACTCATTACAAGAAGAGCTCACCATCATAATGTAACTCCACCAAGTCTGTTTTTCTTTTTCTCTTCTTTTCAATGTTATAATGTAAATATATTTGTGGGTTGGTGAGGGTGTTATGTTACTGTTGCTACATGCTTGAGTAAATCCTTTCCTCTGAATTATGTTAACAGGTTTTACCTAGGCTAAAACCCCTGGTGGTGCAGTGTAACCAGATCAAGAGTTAGTAGAGCTGCTCTAGTTTTTCCACTTGAGCTGTTGGAGCAGAACATTTTCAGTCTATTACATAACATTTACTGCAGCAGCATGCTCCTTTTTCTCTGCTATGTTCCTCCTTCTGTTGTGTCAGTGCATGCAAATATTACTGAAGTTAGTCTGAAAATATCTCATATTAACAGCTGCATTTATTGGGTATTTCATTAGGTACAAGATACTGCTGAAGTTTCTTTTAATCTTGACTAGAATGTTCTTTTGTTGACATGACAGTAAGATTTGTCCCTTGGGGTGACCCAAAAGTACTTTCTTCACAGCAGGATGAAAGGAGATTTAAGGGACTCTGCTATCTTGAAGCTTTACTCCCATCTTTCTCTTCAGTATATTCAGGGGCAGAGATTTGTTTCTTTCTTACCCTTGAAGAGAGCAGCCATTACTCTTCTTCTGTGGCTGATTCTCAGATGAGTGTGTTGGTGTTCCATCTCCATTACTTACCTTCATAAATCTTTTAGAGTATTTTCCAACCAGGAACCTCAGAGTGTTATTTCTTTGCAAATTAAATTAGTTGCTTACAGAGGGCGTTTCTAGTTTCGTTCCTTGGGGTGAGAGTAGATTGCTTTTTGTATCCTCAGCTGACATCCCTGACCTGGAATAATTGGTCAAGGCACAAAGCTGGAACCTGAAACCTGCTTTTGGGTGCCGCAGGAGAGGCCACACCTCTTGTTGTGCCTCCTGCAGATTGTTTGGCTGCAGAAGCCATGCTTCATCTGTAAGGGAGACAAAAGTATAAACTATCAAAAATGACCTCCCAAATTGGAACTGATGTTAACACTGTTCACATCTTTGTCACTCTGTCCTAGGTTATTTAATGCTTTTGATTGCTAGTTAAAAATGTTGTTCTTGCACCACTATGTTGTTCATTTGAAAACACGAAAGTAAACATTTAAAATCTTTTTCCTAAGTTACTATGATCATTTAAACACATTTGGGGAAAAGAATCAAAATGCATCCAAGCTCACATACTTGCATATACTGCAACATTTTGTTATGTCTTCTTTCTGCCAATAGTATTTGAATACAGTTAATTCTTCTGGAAATTCTCTTTGTGGGTGGCCTGTTTTTTATGCTGAAGAATTTTAGACATAACTTCCATTCTATCAAAATTTCACTAGAACAGCAAAATGGTATTTGCTTACATAGTATCTTTTTATGCTGAGTTTAAAAAAAGAAACAACAATAAACAAAGCAAAATATTTGCTCATTTCAAAGAGAGAATTGGGATAAATAACTAGTTACTCTTTGCTGTAATCTAGAAGTATGACAACTGAGCTAATGAAACACGTTGGTGGTTTTTGAATGTGTAGATTTTTCTTTAATTTTGCACTTTAGGCTACTGAAACCTCAGAAGCAGGACTCCAGTCCAAACTGAAACAGCTGGCTCGACAAGCACTGGATAGGTGAGTACTGCTAATGTTGGTAAACGTACTAATGTTAGTAAACATACTTGCTGTCAGTTCTGAGTGCACCCCCTGAGTTGGATTCTCAGTCTAACATGTCTGTGTGGATTCTGTGTAGACTAAGCTCCTGCAGAGTTCACCTTGGAGCCAGTTGCTAGCTGCTTCACTGCTGAATGTGGCAGCTGTTGTGCCAACCCTCTGGGAATCTTGGGACATGCAAAGTTAGGAGAGGACTGTGTGTGTGCTTGTTAGAACAAATGCAGTACTTCAGAGATATAATCCAGAGTACTATCATCATTGGCCTCTATAAAAGATGCTGAATTCAGGCTAGCATGAAGTCAAGGTGTCAGTGTCCCTCCATAAGGAAGACAGCTTGGAAACTGGGAAACAATTTTTTAAAATAGCAGTCTAATTACATAGGGTGTGTGTAGTGAGATCTCTGAAACAATTTACACAAGTATAAGGTCAATGTACACCTTTTTAAATCAGCTCTATGATGGTGAATCCCAGGCTGTGTTGGGCTAAGTTTCAGTATAAACTGGGTTTTAGCATTTCTCAGTCTGTGTTCAGAAAAAAATCCCAATATTTGGCATGTGTGTGACTATACAGAAGCTTATTGCAGCAGTAACAAAATATGGCTCCTGCATATGCAATGTTCAAGCAGTTGAAATCCTGGGTTGTGAGAATGCCCATGGGTTTTACTACTATTGTACCTGCTAGACAAAATTAATCTGGAAGGTTTGAGAGGATGCAGATCAATTTTTTCTCTGTGTTTCAGTGATCTTGTTCTGAGATTCCATGTAATGAACACTTACAGAAATTCTCCTATTAGCATAATTTAGAGGCAATAAAAATCTAGTGAGTTCTGTCAAAAGTAGCTTGTAAGAGTTGGAAATGCTGTATTTTAATTGATTCAAGAACAGAAAAATAAACAAGTACCAACATCAGAAATCAATTTGATTTTTTTTTTTTTTTAAAGTAGTGTTGGTAAACTGGGGCATTTTCTCATTCCATTTAACATATGTGGAACATGAACCAAGAAAATCAATAATTGAACTGTAATTATATTTTTCTGTCACTGTTGTAAAGAAAATACATTCTTTATTTGCTTTAGAGCAGAAGCACTGAAGGAATCTATGTCAAAATCATCTCAGAAAGAAAAGTCAACTGCAGCCAAACCAAATCAGCCAGTCAGAACGTTCTTTCCACTGGGACCTGATTTTTCTTTAAATGATAAACCACAGACAATCAGAGCAGTACAAGCTAGTGAATCTCAAGGTCAGAGATACACTGCAGAGGAGATTGAAGTACTCAGGTAAGTCTGAGATTTTCCAAAATGAGTTCATGGAAGGTCTGACTCTGAGAAGTCAAAGTGCAAAGTTGTTTTTATAGATTGTACAGCTGCTACTTCACTGGAAATAAAAGGAGCATAATATTTTATATTACTCTGCCTTCTATTCCATCCAGATCCTTTTAGATTTGATTTTTATTAAAGGTGAAATAAGCTACAAATAATTTATAAAACCATTAACCTAAATTGTGACTTTTGAAAACTATCAAATATATAATGTTCAAGAGGTAGTGATCTTGTTTTCAGAAGCACTGTGTATTACTAGTTTTTAAAAACTTATTTCATTGTTACCTTCTGCAAGTTAATCTTCAGAAGATGATTGCTAAGTTTGTAGCTCTTCTTTTTTGTTGTTTTTCTTCTGACTTGCAGGAAGACTTCAAAGATTAATGGCATTGAATATGTACCTTTCATGAGTGTTGATCTGAGGGAACGTTTTGCCTTCCCAATGCCTTTTTCGTAAGTATGCTTCAGTTACTGAACTTCAGTTTTGTTTTTATTTTCAAAGCTTCCATATTTAGTATTTCTGTATTTTATTTTTCAGTGTTTAAAATCATTTACATGGGCTTTTAAGCATGATTCAGGCAGAGATATTTAAATGCTACCACTTCCTTCTTCCACTCTGAACTTAAAACTTTATTGTAAGCTGATCCTGCTCTGTAGTACTTTTGCACTTGTGTCTTCAAGCCTATAAGGATAATATTATATTTGGCTTTTTGGATTATTGGGTTGGGCTGGCAGCTTGAGACTGTTTTCTGATGCTGCTCCATGCTAATGAGCTTAGCTCTGTTGCCTGTAAAATGCAGGTCATAGCTGTTTCTTCTGTAAAAGAGATATTCCAAGTAAGAGTGATATATAACAGCTAGATTTTCATTCATAAGCAATAATAATAAGTTAAGATTACACAGCCATAATAGACAAAGACATTTGTCTGTTATGATCTTTTTTTAACATTTTTCCTTTTTTCCCCCTTAAAAATCACAAACTTCAAAGCTTGTTTTACAGCTTTGTACTCGTTTTGTGCATATTTTGCACCATCTATCTGACATATTTAAGACTGCACATACCATAAAAAACTCTTCTAAACTGCTATTGATTTATTTCTACTTGTTTTCTCTCTTAAATCTAGTGATAAGTGTGGGAAGCTACCCTTGTCCCCCAAACAGAAAGCAATGTTTGCCAAGTGGGTGAGACCAGATGACATAACAAATAACCCTACGATGATCTACACTGTATCAAGTTTCAGCATAAAGCAGGTAAATTGTTTCTAAGGAAAAATGTGGGCTGCTAGTGGTTTATCAGGGGGGACCTTGTTGTTCAAAAAGGAATCCCCAAATATGAGAGGTGCTTTCCTTGGCCCTTATGAGGTTAAATAAATGGAAAAAAATTGCTTGTAGGGGCCTCATGTTGAACAAGCATACATTTTCTGCCTTTTTAATAGTGGCTTTGCTTCTTTGGATTTAAATCCTTCCCTTTTGAAGGGAATTACTAACTGACTGTTTTCCTTCCCTCCACACACTGCATTCATCTCTCAGTAGCTGAATTATTACTAAATGTCCTCACTGGCTTTCTTCTCTTTGCAGACAATAGTGTCAGATTGTTCTTTTGTGGCATCGCTAGCTATCAGTGCAGCGTATGAAAGAAGATACAACAAAAAATTGATCACGAGGTAAGTAGCTGTTGCTCTGCAAGATCTTTTCAGATTTAACATTTCCCAGCTTTTGCAATATGTTTTGTGACAGCTGTACATGGTCAAAACCAGCATTTGTTTCACCTTCATCTCCCCTGGACTTGTGGTTTCAGCGCTTCTAAACTGGAAGCCAACTTTATATTGAAACAAAGGGTTTTAAGTTTAAAAGCAAAGAGCTGTTAGACAAACATTCCTAATAAATATTTTGATCAATCAAAATTGGGAACAGATAATGAATTTATTCACCATAGACATGTTCAAAGAAACAACAGTTTTCAGACATTTATTTATGCTCTAATATCCAAGATTTTTATAGATACTGCCAAAACTCTGCACAATTTATTGCATCATGGTATAGGTGTTTTGTGTCTTTTATTTCTACCAGAACATCTCATCTATTTTTGTTTAATGTATAGCCCAAATTTTATCCAGCCAAGCAGCACTTTATTAAATTTGCTGTCCTGGTTAGACAATTACCATTGATTAAGTTTTCTGGGGCATAACAAGCCTATGAACTGGCTCACTTACTGTACCTGCAATGTATTAATTAAAGTTTTCTGGGGTCTATAGGCCTTTGACTCCTTAACTTGCTCCTTTTTCCATGACATCTTATTCATCTAGTTATATAACTGTTGAACAATTCTTTATTGAATTTTGTTCTTCAACTGTTGATTGAGTTCTCTGAGGGGTATGGGTTCATGGAGTTCCTTTCTGCAGGTGCTGTGAGATAATTTCTCAGGGTTTTTTTCTGACACTCAGCCAACACAGATCTAAATCAAAGCCAGCGAAAATCACAGTCAAACATTCCTTAACTAATTAAGCATAGTTCATGACAAAATTTTTTAAAACTCATAAAACTCCTGTCTAAGATATAACTTGCTGTCAATATGGGTATGTATACAGAACTGGAGTCTAACTTCAGATGTGCTTTGACAAATAAGAAATAGTTTGGAAGGATTTTGTATTTGTTTGGGATTTTTAAATATAAATTTTATTTATAATGCCCTCTGGTTTTATTTTTCTATTTTATTCACTGCTGTGCAACAGGTGGTCCATTTTACAACTCATTGTGAATTAATGTTAACAACACTATCTCAGCTCCACTCAATTGGCATCCTATGATAAATTTGCCATGGATTTTCTGGACTTTGCTGGGATGCTCTTGCCAGACCAGTGTGTGAATGTTTTTGGATTGTTTTGTTTTAATCTGTTCTTTTTGGAACTGAATCTGTATTCTTTTCAAGAGCAGCAAGTTCTGCACTGCCTTCTCCTTCAAAAGTTTGACTTATCATTCAGGCAAATACTTTATATTGTATTTATATTATAGATTTGTAAATACTGCTTGTTTAATCATAAGATAAATTTGTTTGCCTTGCTTCTGTTTGAGAAACAATTAGGTTACTTATGTTCTTTTTGCTACTATATTAAGTAGAAAGATGCAGCAAGAGCAAGGCCTGAAAAAATAAAACCTATTTAAACATGATTATTTTTACTAAATTTGGGTTGCTTTTCATTAAACATGCCATATTTCTGGTCAGTGTAAATTCCATAAATAGACTGTGTTAATCCCACTTTTATCTTTATAAGTCAAGTCATTTATATCATAATTTCCTCATTTTCTTTTTTTTTCTGTTAACAGTATAATTTACCCTCAGAATAAGAAAGGAGAACCAGAATATAATCCATGTGGTAAATACATGGTGAAGCTTCATATCAATGGTGTTCCTAGAAAGGTAAATCTTTTGGGAGAACTTACTGCTGTTACTGCAAAAGTCAAAAAGTGTTTAAAGGCTTGATCACCTTCACTATGAAGTGCTTGCATAGGAAAAACTTTAGGCATGTGTTTTTGGAAAGTAGTTTTTAATTGTTAAACCTTTTTGAGATTCATTTTTGGTTTTGAAGTATGCAGCCACATACTTCTTCTGTCTGTACTTCTGTACTTCTATAGACATTAATAGAAACAGCCTTACGTTAAATTAATGTAAAAAAATGCCTTATATTACTTAACAGAATTGTGAAAACCAAGTAGGAACAAAGCCATATATCCCCTATTTATGAATTAGGTGTGCACTCTTCCACTCCACCTTAGAAACAATTAAAAATTATAGAGAGAGTTATCAGGAAGAGTGTAGATATAAAATGACCATAGAGGAATAACTTGACTGATAATTCAAGCAAGGCCTTGCTCAGCTACAGATTTTTGGTAAGAAGAGGAAATGCCTGAAGATAAAACTTTGCAAACTCACAAACAACTTCATTTTCTTGGCAGTGCAATAAATAAGAACATAAAATAATGTATTTCTTCACATCATACTTAACTGTAGCACAGGTCATAGTGACTGATGAATGCTTATGAGATTTCAGAAGTTGAGTGGTCATATTCACAGGGTGGGGAAATAGGGGAAACTCCTCAAAGATCTTAATTGTTAAAATATAACCTCTGGGTTAGGAAGTCCTTGAGCTGCAAAATTCTGGAATCTGAATGTTCCAGGGAAGTACCATTTTTGTATCTGCCTTACTCTTAATATTCTTTCAAAATATCTCCTAAGGGCTGCCTTTTGTTAGGATGAATGGCCATTTGCTCTCCTATGAAAAGGTCTATTCATTCCTGCACAGATAGGATTTGACCAGAGAATGGGCTGTGTTGGTAGCCTGTATTTGTCATGGACCAGTGCCAACAGGAAAGTGAAACATCTATTCACAGAAAGTGTTTCAGATTACTGCAAATATGCAGTCAGAATCTGTAGTGATGATGAATATATAGTACCTAATTTAAAGAAGAAATGTTAATGCTGTCAGAGCTGCTGCTTTGAGGTGTTCTTCCTTTTCAGAGAGAAGAAACTTAAATCTGGAACTAGAGGCTATGAAAGTGATATGACACAATTTGTTTCCTTAAAGATAAATAAATATTTATTTCTCTGCTGGCTACCAAGCATCATCCATGCTCTGATTCCTAATTAGATGAGGAATATTGTTAGGCTTTTCTTTACTTTTTATGCTTGAAATTGCATGGAACCTTTCTGCAAGTGCCTTTTGCAGTAGCTGTTGCACACTTTATAAGAGTGTACTGTCACCATAAATCAAGGGAGCCACTCACATGTCACCCAGTTAGACCTGTGCAATCAAGAGCTGGCAGTGGAATTTCTTTTTGACTTTGGCAAACCACTGCAAGGTAAATAGAGGTGTCCAAATGTGAGAATAATGGTCAGGTCTAGCTGTGTCTGAAAAGCTTTGTATTAATGAGGATTTTGTTTGATTTTCTGATTACTTTCAAAATACTGTATTCATAATACTTCATTCCTTTCACACAGGTAATCATAGATGACCAGCTACCTGTTGATCATAGTGGGGAACTTCTCTGCTCTTATTCCAATAATAAGAATGAATTATGGGTGTCACTAATAGAAAAAGCTTACATGAAGGTCATGGGAGGATATGATTTTCCTGGATCAAATTCTGTAAGTATGAGATTATTTCTAAGAGGAAAAAAATCCACTTAAATAATAATGGGTAAAATAATTTCATTCTAGTGAAATCAAAGTGAACAGCTTAGGGAGACAAGTTTTTGGTATGACATTTTCTTAATTTTTTTTCTGTTTCTTTCACAATTATTTTTAGCTGTACTTATGGAATTATTCCATCAAAATAGAATGAGCAAGATATCTTGATGGTCAGAATTAATCTTAGTTCTCAGATTTCAGTATTGATGCTTGTGGATAGGAAGTGTTTATATAGAATCTAGATGAACCTGTTGGGTGAAGTCAAATTATCTTTGCCCATATCAAGACTGCTGATTTTGGTTTCTCTTTCAATAAATAGGGCAGTTCTTCCTCATTAGGTAATGGAGTCAGCTAGGAAAGGAGCAGTCTAGATATTTAGAAGGTCTTTATAGAGGGAGCAAGTGCTTTGATCTGTGCAAGTTTTTATATCAGATTGTTCCACTCATCTCCATAAATATGCATTGGGTTTCTATAATGTGGTTACTAAAGAAACAGTCAACATACATCATACAAGTGACATGCAAGTTATTCTTTAGGGAGGAATGGTTTGCTGAAATGAGTAGCCCACATAATTTATTACTTCGGAAGCCTTTGTGATTTTAACTTCATACTACTAAAATTTTAAAGATTATTTTCTCATGGTGCTAATTGGTGTCTTGACAATCACATTCTTGGTGGAAATACTTAGTAATCATCACTTCTTGAAAAATTGTTATGGAGACAAATGTGGCTTTGTGTAAGGGGTAAATGTAGCACATATTTTTAAGTGTCAGGACCCTTAAAAATATTTGTTTTGAAGGATAAAAGCTGGTGAGAGTAATGATGTTTAATTCCCATTGTCATCCTCTAACTTGCTGTCTGGAAAAACAGCTTGACTGGTGGCATTTAAACTCCACCCTTCCTGCCCTCTCCACTTTCCACTGTATTCCAGCTTCCTTCTGTAATCAGGGTTACTTACAATCAGGCTGGGTTGTATTTGTAATTCCTCAAGTTCCCAGCCCCCAGTGGTGGTTATTGACACTTCAAGCATTTACAGTCTCTGCTTTTGCTTTGAAGAGTACAAAGCAAAAGAATAAGAATTAAGCAATATTTCAAGGAGTTGGGAGATTAAAGCATCTTTTTATGGAAATACATATCAGCGTCAGCTTTACCAAAAAGAATAAAAAACCCAAACTCTGAGCTTTAGAAATAAAACATAAATTATTTAAAATGCATATATAATAGGAAGGTACCAAATAGTGCTTCTGAGATATGCTTTGAAAGTCTGTAAATCAATGAAATAAATAGAACACATCACACAGTTGAGCATGACTGATGATTCTGATATGCTTCAATTGCTCTGGAATTCCAGTTTATTTCATCGGTTCATTTTCCAGCTTTTTTTTTTAAGATACTTGGAAATGTTGTCCTTGTCTAATCAAAGAGTTTTTTGTTTGTTAGTCTTGATCTTGACCCTTTTATGTGTAGAGCTGTATTGTAACTTATGTGTACTTGATTTCTTTCAAGGTGTTTTATAAGTTGTGTACAGACGTTGTATGTTTATATATGGATTATCTGTTCTGATTTCCTTTTGAATACTTGCATTTCAGAATATTGATCTCCATGCACTGACAGGTTGGATACCTGAAAGAATTGCAATGCACTCTGACAATCAAGCCTTCAATAAAGACAGCACTTTCAGAATGCTTTATCAGAGGTAGACATTTGTTCTTTCCTAAGTAATTAAAATTCTTGCTGTGTAGTAGTTGTGTTACCACTGTAAGAGCAGTAGAGTCACCACAGATGCTTCAACAGCAAATTGTGCTTTATAAAACCTCCATGTGCTTTCAGGAGAAGAAAAATGAGGTATTGGTGGCTTTGTTAAAATAGAAGATTAAAATACTGGGGAATTTTGTGTTGGAATTCTTCTTCTATATGTATGAATTAAAAAAAATAACCCTTTCATTGATAAAGAAAACAGAATATAAAGTCAGAGAAGAGCAGTTTGGAACCAATATACCAGTTATATTATAACTGGTACTAATATAATATATACCAGTTAAGTGTTTAAAAAGAAGGAGGATATGTGTTCTGTGTTTCCACACAGTTCCCCAGAACTATATTGTATCTGCTGCCTTGGCAAGCAGATATAATCCAGGGTTTCTAATTGTATCACAAGGTTATGCCCCATCAGTAAATCTCCTGGAGGAGCAGCAAAAGTCTATCAAAACTGCTATACTGGTTTTCAGACCTACCATAGCAGTTGTATGTGATGGTGTTAAGGGTACAAAGTAAATTATTATTTTATTTTGCTTATGGTGAAAGATACAGCTGTAAATTAAAAATGCCAGGTATACCAAGTACTCTGATTTCTTTCCAAATGGTTTTGTGCAGCCAGTGTCTTATGTATTTTATGCAGTTTCTGTTGACTGAAACAACTGCATCCACAATAAAAGAGTCTTTCTGCAGAATTTTTTCAGTTGCTTAGGAGCTCTCAGAGCTGTCAGCAATTTTTCAGATGTTTTGGTGTTGTAATTTGAAGGTATGACTAAAGTTAGGATGGGATCTAGCCATTGGAATATTGCTGTTGTTCACCTGGAAATGTGTTGATCCTGTAGTCCAGTGATCCTGTAATCTGTCCAGGGACACTGAGTATGAACTTGGATTTTTAGCATAGGCTGGAAACGTTGTGTTTTCACAACAGTAATTCTTCCAGAATTAACAATTGCTATTCAGAACACTAAACTTGAGTATAAACACCTACAAAAGTATAGAAGCATGAACTTCTTTTTCAGAATCCTGGGGGTATGACAGACTTAATAATTTGCTATATGCAGTCATTGACTGAGTGGTGATGAAAACACATTTGTGCTCAGCTGTGGATTTGTGAAGAGTATCTTAAAAGTGACACAAGCTGAGCTTCAGGTTGATAAATGCTGAATTTTGTTTATGAAAATATGAAATTATATTTAAAAAATAATTTTTAATTTAAACTGTATACTTAATTGTGGAAGAAAAATAGTTCCACTTTCTCAAATTTTTTTCAGGAGTGATTTCTGTTGACAAAAACCCCTATATCCCAGTTTTTATAAAACAGGGTCATGCTAATGGGCAGTGTACAAACATGCTATTGTGGTGTCTGGCAAATGTTAGATTGCAACTTGTGGGATTTAATTTAGCTATTTAAGGTATTTTTCCACCTCTTTTTGAACAGATTTCACAAGGGAGATGTCCTTATCACAACAGCAACAGGGGTGATGTCTGAAGAGGAAGGAGAAAAGTGGGGTTTAGTTCCAACCCATGCATATGCAGTCTTGGATATAAGAGAATATAAGGTATCAAATGAAGCTGGAGATGTTTTCAAACTCCTGTTTGAAACCTACATGTGCTGCTAGGTTTACCCTAGATGGGTAGCTACTGTTTTTTGGTTTTTTTTTGCTCTAATGGCTAATACATTGTATTTTGTCTTGGATTTGGACTCTACTGGGAAATTTCAGAAAATGTAATGATTCTGTGTTTTCGTGATCCATAAAAAAGCACTTTCGATATGTAAAAATTACCATGACAAGCTGAATTGACAATTTTACTTTGTGTCTTTATTAGGGACTTCGATTTCTTCAGCTAAAAAATCCCTGGAGCCACTTACGTTGGAAGGGACGATACAGTGAAAATGACACACGAAACTGGACCCCAGACCTTCAAAAATACTTGAACTTTGATCCCAGAACAGCTCAGAAAATAGACAATGGTAATAAGGTTTTAAAAGTCATAATCTTTTCAAATAGTACAGATCTTTGTGGTGAATCCCTGCAGGAAGGGAGTGCTTAAGCACAAGGAGATTAAAACAAATACTAGAAACTAAACAGTCCAAAAGTTTAGGGAGTATTTGTGTATTTAAATCTGTCATTTCAGGTTTGTCTGGGGTTTAAGTAATCTAGACTGTTAAATATGTATCTCAAATTCATTGACAAGAAAGTACCTCCTTGGTTAAGTGTGCTGTGTCAGTATGTGGGAGTTCAGTGCAAAGAGAACATTCTGACAATAAGCTGTGTAATGCTGCCTTTTAATATGTGAATGGACTTTCTGTGGGGTATTTTCCTTTCCAATGTTTTCAAATATGTATCAACATGCTTACTCTAATCAGTATTTCAGTCAATCTTTCTTGTGCATCAGCTGCATTTTACTTTCAGAAAGATGTTTCTGCTTTTTACTGTGTCCTAGTTGCTGCCTGCAAATCTCTGAGGGAGCCCCTTTGTTCAGTGCCACTGTTTTACAACACTATGCCCCCAAACTCATTAGATTAGAGCATTTATTGATAAGGCTTGTGCAAATGCCTGATGAAAACTTGTGATTCAAACATAAAAATAGCAGTCCTGGATTTGTGACAGTTATGAGATAATAGCTTATTATTTATTTACCAATTCATTTAGTAAGTAATTTGTAGGAAATTTTATATGAAATTACCTTAGTAATTCTAATGGAGTTATTTATTCTAATTGGATTTACACTTTGGCCTTCTTGTTTTTGTGTAGTTTTATTACTGGTTTTTAGTGCTGCAAGATCTGCAACTGCCTATGTCAGAGACATGATTTATAAGGCTGCTACCATTTTAAAAGTTCATTCCACTAGGAATTTGTTGGCTTGAAGGCATTGTTGTTGGCTGGAGTTGCAATTAAGGGAGCTATGGAGAACTAGAATAAATGCATGAGGATGTTGCAAAGATGAAGCAAATTTAGGGTGCAAAAACAAGTGATGTAGGTGTTGGGTGAAGTACCTTAGAAATACATTTGAAAATACTCACATGTTGGTCGAGTACTTGATTGTGCTGGATGACTGCTAAGTAGGTTGTTGAATTGCAGGAACCTGTTTGACTGTGTGTTTTATTTTTTTATTTTTAGAAACCTAGGAAAGAGGAAATCAGGTCAGAATCACCTAATGATGTCTCTTTCAAAATAGCAGATTTTCTCATACCTTCTGCTTAGTGCTTGAGAATGGAAAAGCATTCTGACAGCTTCAGAAAGTCCCTGATAATAAGCAGAGACTAATTTGTTTTTTCTTGCTTTAACTTGGTTTGGGGGGCAAGTTTAAATTTTGCCATTTAGGCAGTGCAGACATTACTACTACATTTTGCAGAAATGTTGACTTACATAAGCTGTACCATTTGCTCAGAAATAGACTTTTGAGAAACAAGTAAAATCAAGGTATCTGGTTAGAAAATAATAACAGCATTTCCTTTTCAGGCATTTTCTGGATTTCCTGGGAAGACCTGTGCCAGTACTATGATGTTATTTATTTGAGTTGGAACCCAAGTCTTTTCAAAGAATCTACATGTATTCACAGGTTGGTCCAAAAGATAAAATTTTTGTTTCAAAATCTCAGTAAGTGTTCTGTTGTGATGTTTCCTTCCTTCAATTCTTGCAGGTTACAGCTAGGGGCTTGAATTCCAACCCTGTTCTTTTGAGTCTAGCTTTACCCTTTCTCAGCCCAGGCTTTGTTTTTGACTAGTTCTGTAACATCAGTGGAGCTCAGTGACCCTTGTGATGTTTCTGTGGAACTACAGCTGTGTAACCAGATCCTGATCTCAGTCCCACATCTCCCTATCAGAATTAAAATCAGATTTTTGTGCAGTCTATCTCTAAGCAGTGCCCAGACAGTGCCTAAGTGACCTAGTTATTATTTGGAAATCATTTTTCTGGCCACTTGCAAGTGTTGTCTTTACAGGGTGTGTTCACTGACATCAGGGTAGTTTAACCAGTTCTGGATTTGAGCAGTTGTAGTTATCATAAATAATCTTCCTTGCCTGCTGATTTGTTTTCTGAGTGTGATACCTGTCTCTTACCAAATACCCCTTACGTTCAGGGGTTTGTCTCCCAGTTTGAGGATGTGTGTATATATATGTCTCCATTTTGGAAAGCAGGTGTTTCTATACTTTTCCACTCCACTAGACTGCACTTTGCCACTGCTTCCACACTGTCCCTGCCTGTGTTAGCTCTGCACAAGCTCCTTCATCCACAGTGTGACTGCTGAGCTTGTTTATAAAGGCTCCTTCCATCTTTGCACTCCAATTATTTCTAAAATACACTGTGGTGATGCAGCAAGATAAGTGTCTGCTGTGTCAGAGCTCACCTAGTGGTCTGTCTGTCCTTACATTATCAGTGATTGTCTTCCCTCTGTGTAGGGAAAAGCCTCAGCACAGTGGCAGTTGCCATAAAATGGAAAGTAACAATGGTGATAATTTGAAACTTTTTTTTAATGCAGCTTTCCACACATGCTGTTCAGTTTTACAAGTGTGAGAGGGACAAGGAGACTTAGGAATAGCTGTATACACTTCTGCTTCCAGTGTGCCACACTTTGTGTTCAGTCATCAGCACTTTTTGTTTTTTCTCACTGTATTTTTCTTGGCTAGACACTTCACGAGGCAGCAGGCAGATTCTGCAGTAGGGCACCTCAAAGATCTTTAACACTTCCTGCAGAGCACCCTTACAAGCATGAAACAGGGCACATTTTAAAATAAAATTACACCAGGAAAAAAATAAAAAGGAGGAAAAAAAGTTCGCCAGCTTTTGAAACCAACCATAGCAGATAGATAGATAGAGAGATGGATGGATGGATGGATGGATGGATGGATAGATAGATAGATAGATAGATAGGTAGATAGATAGATAGATTGATTGATTTCTACAGTTACAAAAGTGTAGGTGTTTTTCATTTAATACTGATGTGTGCAGTCATGGCTATGGTTGTGTAGCCCAGGCTGCTTGAATGGTTCAGCTTTTTCTGTGTTTTGTGTGGTTACAGTCACCAGTTAGGCTGTTTGTATTTAACATTTTTTATTATCATACATGTATTGTGATGAACTCATTTATAAACAAGGTTCTAAGATAATGCTTCTGATGGGACTGTGTTATGTAACCACTGCCATAGATTCCAGTAGAAAACTGGGCTTTGGTAATTTGTTACTGATAATATCACACTCTGCATTATGTGTAGGATTTGGAGCTCGTTTCAGAGCACAAATTAGTTTCCTACTGGTCTAATAATGTGTCTGTGTCACTTTCAGCACGTGGGATGCAAAGCAGGGCCCGGTGAAGGACGCCTACAGCCTGGCCAACAACCCTCAGTACAAGCTGGAGGTGCAGTGCCCACAGGGTGGTGCTGCTGTCTGGGTCCTGCTCAGCAGGCACATCACTGACAAGGTGCTGGCTCTGCACTGCAAGCTCTGCCACAGCTTCTGTACAGCTTTCTGTATGGCTTTCTCTTATTATTTCTCTTAGTACTTCATAGGCAGTTAATTACTGCCTGTGTTCAGGTGTGTATGCCTGTGTACATGTGGAATGTTTTAATTCAGCAGGTACATGTACCTCCAATTGAAACAGAGTAAAATTTGAGCTCAGTGATTCTATTCCACTGTAAAGCTTCTGAAGTAACTTTGAATCCTGGGGCCTGAATAAGTTCTATTAGTGGATGTTTGTTTACTTCAGGCATTTTAAAAAGAATTCTGTTGGGCATCCCAATAAATACAAATATCACATCATATTGTGTGCTGATCAAAAGGAATGGTAGAAGGTGTTCTTGACTCTGATTAAGCATTCATGATGTTTCACAGAATATCACAATTCTGATTTGTGTTTTTTTGTGTTTTTTTTTTAATAGGATGACTTTGCACACAATCGGGAATTCATTACAATGGTTGTGTACAAGACTGATGGCAAAAAAGTTTACTATCCAGGTTAGTGTGCCTTAATTGTCCAGAAGCTGATTTATAAATAAAATGAAGGTTACAGAATTTTGTGGAGAGGAAAGGCCCTTTTTTCTTTAAAACTAGATGCCTCATTAAGAGGTCAGTCTTCTGAAATCATTGTTTTGCTCTGTTTGATCCTTCCTTCTGTTTGATCCTTCCTTCAGTATTCCTTCAGTGTACTTAAAGCCTACACTGAAGGAATAGGCTATTCTAAACATGCTGTAAGCATTCTCAAGAGGTCTACATAGTCCTGCTGACATTTATTTTGATGCAACATTTTCTTTATTTTTTCTGGTTATTTTTCAGTGCCAGTAGTTAATGTGTAGAGGGAACAGATGTTGTGTGTTAGTTTCTCTGGTAGCATAATTATTTCCTATATTTGTGAAATTATTTAAAGGTCTTACAGCTTCCACAGAATGAAAATAATCAGGGTTAATTGTCCCATGAACTTGGCTTAGTACAATACCTAAGCAAGCTTATGAAATGTAGGTGAACACTTCAACATATTTCCAAGTATCAGGTATGGAATGTTAAAAATGTTCAAATTTTATCAAAATGTCACTCTTGGTCATCATATGTCAGATTCTTGTCACCTTGAGGAGAAGTGGTTTGCTGTAGCTGTGAAGTAGCCAAGTATGCTTTATTTCAGGAGAGATGGCAGATCTGAGACACAGGGTATAAAGGTAATGCCCAGGTTGAATGGATAGACTGAAACATTAAGGTAGAGCTAGTAAGATCATATTTTTATTTATTCTTTAAGTTAAAGATTGCTAGAAGTTGAGTTAGAGGTTGCTGTTAAGTTAAAGATTGCTAGAAATATTCCTTGGAATTATTCAGTGAAGGTGCATCCTAAAACAAGTGGGGTTTGGCCAGTTGCTTTTACAGATAGGAACCTCTTTAGAACCAGGTTTGCATTCAGGCAGCTGCTCATGCAACAACTCCCTCAGTAGATTTTAAAGCTTTTTTCACCAAAGAGTGGAATTTATGGCACTTTTTCTATTGGAGTGGCTAAAGAGCATTGCATTGTTTGCATCTGATCTTGTTCAGTGAACTCTGCTGACCAGTTCCTCCAGAATCCAAGCTTCCCTGAGAACCCAAGTCTTTCTGTGGAAAGATCTCTTTACACCTGACATCATCTGGTTTTGCAAGAGCTCCTCTGTGAGGAGAAGTAAATGCCCAAGTTGCTTCTGGTGTTCCTGGTAGTTGGAGCAGTGCTTATTTTACATATGTGTCTCACTGAAAACGTCCTTAAGTGAGCAAACCCAAACACAAATGTATAGTAGAGGGAACTGTTCACTTGTGCTTGAAGGAGACAGCCTAGCAAGACCAGTACCAAAAACTGAACAATTTGTATGTTTTGTCTTGCTACACAAACTCTTAAAAACTTCTGATCTCACGAGCTCAAACTTGTTTAAAACCTTTTTCCATGGAAATAGATTGGTCAAGCTGCACTAGTATTTTTAACCATCTGTTAAAGTGAGATGAGAACAAAGCAGCTTAATCCTTTGGCAGCAAGGCCGAGATTTCCCATTCCTAAGCTTCTTATTGTTTTATATTAATCCTTTCCTCTCTCCCATGTTGCTTTGTGGAAGAAAATAAAAGGACCTGATCCTGGGCCTATTGAAGTAATTGGCTAGACTTGGTCCTGCTTCACTGAAATTAAAAGAAGTCTGGAAAGAACCAATTAGAGGCCAAATAACAAATTACACTGTCTAATTATAAAAGCAAACATTTGGCATCTTTCTAAGTACCACATGTGCATTGGTATTGGGATGCAGCTACATCTGTGTAATGATCACAGGGATTTGAAGAGAGAGGGACAGAAAGTGTGTGTGATTTAGTTAAAGGAATTAACATGTTTTGGAGTATTGTTTACAAGGTGGCCCAAGTTCT
Organism: Zonotrichia leucophrys gambelii; assembly: GCF_028769735.1. NCBI lineage: Eukaryota > Metazoa > Chordata > Aves > Passeriformes > Passerellidae > Zonotrichia > Zonotrichia leucophrys. Next base: position 43,764,323 of record NC_088171.1, on the reverse strand, counting down.
GGCAGCTGGCATTCTGGAACTGTCCAGCCAATGGAGAAAGAGCAGACACTTCAGAGATTTTCAAAGAGTGCCTAAACATTCATTATCTTTCTCTTGAAATTTCAACATAATTACAGCAGTTTTCTTTGAGTAGTGGCATTGGTGGGAGATGGATAAGCGGTCCTTGCATGTCTTGGGATTTAAGCTGTGCTTTCAAGCATGGAATTTGTGTCTTGTCATGTGTGATGTACCCCTCCTGAAAACAGTAGCTGATGTTAAGACTGTCCTTTCTATATGTAAACCTTGAGGCTCTCATCTCTTCAGAGCACTCAGGTCTGTTCATTGTAACCTGAGAAGTTTGCCAAGCTGGGGGGTTTTTTGGTCAGGAAAAAATGTTCATCCTTTCCTTTTTCAGCTGATCCTCCTCCTTATATTGATGGTATTCGGATCAACAGTCCTCATTATCTGACCAAGATAAAGCTGACCTCTCCAGGTTCCCATACATTCACCTTAGTGGTGTCCCAGTATGAGAAACAAAACACCATCCACTACACCATCAGGGTATGTGCTGTTGTTTCATAATGAATGTAAGCAGTTAAACTGTAAACTGTCCTTTGTTTTTGAATTTGATAAAAAGGGTATTTCTGTTAATTAATATTCCTGTCTTGGGGAGGGAAGCTGTGAGTGATGGAGCAGAACCACTGGATGATGTGTTTGATAATGTTCTCCATTTGTAGTAACAAAATTTTAGTAACAAAGTCAGCTGAAAAATACTATTACTTTCTAGAGTAAAAAAGTATCTATGTACAGGCAGATCATGGGCTTTCTATGTATCCAAAATAAACCTATTTTAGATCCTGGTTAGGATTTAAAAGTTTTTGACTTCTCCAGGTCTTGACTTAGGATTTGGGTTTTTCTGTTAACTGCTGAGTCATATAATGATCAATGCTAGGATTTTTTTCACTGAAAAAAGACTAAAATGCATATTGTTTTCATTTCGCTTTTTTTGTTGGTTGGGTTTTTTTGTTGGGTTTTGTTTGTTTGTTTGGGGTTTTTTTTGGGGGGGTAGGGGGCAGGGTTTTTAAGTAGAACTAAGTCTTAGTCCCAGCACTATTCTGAATTTTGAGTTTGACACAGGGTCATGTGGTTGGTAATACAGGCATGAAGCGAACAAGTATCTAAAAATGTTGTGTGGGCACTTCTGTTTTCTTTTAATTTTGTCATGATTTTGTTTGAAAGATGCAAATTAAATGTGTAACCTGCTGCTTCTTTTTACAATACAGGTGTATTCCTTGTGCAAGTTCACCTTTTCCAAGATTCCTACACCCTACACCATTTCCAAACGGGTAAAGAAACATTTTCTTTTATGCATCACTGGTTTGGCTTTTCCATATTTGAGATGTAGAAGGTTTTAAAATGTATTTTGATACTACTGCCCCACCTCCAGCACAGAGTGTGTTGTTGCATCTGTGCCATTGCAGACATGCTGCAAAGCCTTTGTAGAACAGACTGGCCTTTGGAACAACAACCCATACCCTAATAAGTCATCACTCTGCAGAAATCAGTTTGTGCTAGTAATGGTGCAGAGTGAAAATTCCCCAGAAGTGTTGCTCATTTCCCCTTCGGAGAATTGCATGATTTTCTTGGAAAAACTCTTGGCATGATGGGACAAAATCAGTAATGCCAAACCAAAGGCACCAGTAGCAAGAGCATAAGAAACAAACCTAGGATGGCAATATCTCAACACATTACCTGTTCCTAAATTTTTCAAAGATACCTCAAGAGTCTGTAACAATTGGAATAAGCACTCCTGTTGCCAGACAGGATCAAGGAAGTGTATCCATTGTACATTTCCTGAGAAAGTATATCCATTGTACACTTCATGAGAGTATAGGAACAGGGGGGAGAGTGAAAAACTTGACTGAAACCAGGTCAGAAGCTCAGGCAGTTTTGGGGCCAGTTGCTGTTCATATTTCAGCTGTCAACATGAGCTGCAGTTACACCTTCAGCTGAAGTATAAATATAGCCAAGAGCTCACAGGATAAAGTAACTTGCATGTATTTTCATGTTTTAGCAGTTTTATCCTCAGGAAAGAATAAACCAGCAGCTTTACCTCTGTAGCTACCATTCATTCCCTGGGGAATCCTACTGCAGTCAGAAGTCTTGTGTGCAAACAGTCACTTGTTCAGGAAGAGAGAAACAAGGGAGTTTGGAACAGTCCCTTTGCTAGGACACTTGTGCCTGAAGCAGGACTGCATTACTCTGTGTGCTCAGGGGGACATTGCTGGCTTGCAGCTTGGCTCTCGAGTTCAGACAATGTTCCATACCAGCTGGTATTTCTGGAACAGTCCCTTGAAACCTGTTCTAGAGAATGGTGACTGAACAGAGAAATTCCTGGGAACAGCAAGATGGTTTGTTTGGTTCTTCCAGAAACCACTGTCCTATAGAGCTATTAAAAACTGGGCTTACTTTGAGGAAGTGTTTTAAGAGGTCAAAAATATTCAAGGTGAAAAGCCTGCTTGAGGAGGGACATCCATTTTATGTTGTAATACGTTTGAAAAGAGAATTAAGTATGTAGAAAACTCCTGTTGACTATTTGAACATGTCTGTCTAGTATTCAAAAAAAAAAAAAAGTATGTTCTATCTATCCAATGCCAGTTCTGTCTTTAGGATTGAATACAAAAAGTTAGTTACCTGTATTTAATGCCTGTTTGGTGATTGCTTAGCAGTCATCACACTCAAAAGCAAGCAGAGAACTAAATGACAGTTTAGCAGTAAAAACAAGTTCTGTTAGATGTCCTATACTGGAGTCAAGTGGTCACCTCTGGAGCTCACCAAGCCCTGATGTGATGCCTGGAATAAAATGCAGCAGAAGTGGGAAAGGGCTAGAAAGCTCAGCAGCACACAGCAGTTTGAGGTTCCTGGGTAGGAGCATGGTAGGAGGAGAAATTCCCCTTGCTTCTCTACTTACCAGGTTAGAGGGGTTTGGGCACTGAGTGAGAAATTAAATCAAAAGGGAAAATGCTGCCCCTTTGCTGGTTTGACAGAGACAGGAGAGGTCACAGGAGAGATGGATCTCAGCTATAAATCTGTGGGAATGCCTGGCATGCCTTACGAGTCTAACCTTTCAGTTTGATGACTAGCAAGAGGAACTTGGAAACAGATGGGCTGCTTCTCAAAGTCTGAGCAGCATTTTTCCCCTTGAGTGTCATTATCCTTGCAGAATCTGTCCTTGTGGTTATCTTGTCATTGCAGTGCTGGTTCTCAGAGCGCACAGAGGTGATGGACAGGGCTGGAGGCAGAGATCTTTAAAAGCAAAGTTACAACACTATTGGTGTTGTACTGCCTGTATTGCTGCTGTTTCTCATTTAATCCAACAGGGGAGTGTCTGAGGACAAAAAAGGATAACCTGTGTAGTCTAGTAGGCATGGGATAGATGGGAATGTGGGTCCTCTGTTAGCTGCAGTTTGTCACAGTCAGAAACAGTCACTCAGTGCTTGTTTATTGTAAGCTGGAAAAATACAGTACAGGGAGGGAATGTAAGGCTTTGAGGGGCAGGGGGAGCTGCACGAGACTTTGTGAATGCCTAACTCCATCTTGCACTTCACTTTGAAAATTGGGAGAGGTCACTGAAGTCAGTAACTTCCAAAGTGAGAGGACCCTCTAGTCTTGTTTGTGTGTATATATAAGCAATAAAAATGCTCAGGATCTGTTTCCTGTACTTTTGACTTCTTTCAGGTTAATGGACAGTGGAAAGGTCACAGTGCTGGAGGGTGTGGAAACTTCAGAGACACCTACAAAAATAACCCAATTTATCAATTCCAGCTAGACAAGAATGGACCATTGCTAATTGAACTACGGGGACCGAGGTTTGTGGAAAATAATTGTGCATCAATACAGTGAAAGCATTGCATCCCAAAGATAAAGCTTTGTCACTATCCCCTTGGGGAGGTGGAAGCTCATGGAAAATCCAGAAAACAAGGTGTGGGAGTTGACTCAGATTTTGTACTATTTGTTTCTGTCTTTACCATCAATAGTCTTTTAAATCTATACATTAACTACTGAGGGAAATCCTTCACCTATAAGGAAAGCACCAGCCATCCTTTCTCTTCATGTTTTGGGGTCTGAGGAGAGCTAGGGAAGAAGGTATACAGGATTTCTTCTTAAAACTAATTATGATCATAATTTCATTTATTTTGTAGTAGAGCTAATATGCAAGATACTAAACCCTTAGGACTCTGAAACACCTCTGAAAGTGCATTTACTCTGCTACTAGCAGGCCAGGAGAAGTGCTGGATATCAATGTCCCATAAAGTAGACTTAGGCAGGCCAAATTCCTTTGGCACAATTAATGATTACCTCAAAATACCAGTTTTCAGTACTTCTGAATAGCAACATCTCCTGACCTACAGTCAACTGTTTATCCTTTGCAAAGCTGCACAGTGAGCCCTACAATGTGACAGAACTTTTCTATCGCTCCTCTCTGAGGAAACTCCTTCTCTCATGAAATGAAAATGAAGGCAGAGGTGTGGCTGCACAGTTCCATGAATTGAGCAGTTCTTTGTTTGCATTTTTTCCTGCACTTGAACATCATATTTGGGTAGTTTGGAGGACAGAGGCAATGGTGCCTGTCACATGCATTAACAGGAGCAGACAAAGTGTCCCAAGTTGTATTGCAACATGAGAAGTTCTGCTGAGATCACTGACACTGAGTCCTCCCATAGCAACCTGATCACACCCCAGGATCTGTGCCATGTGGCACAGGAGTGTGTCACAAGCTTAACTGCTTGAATTCTGCTGAAGGCAGGCTTCTAGCAGGCATTTTCCCTGCAGTCCAGTTCTAAACCTGAACTGAGTTCTGTCTTCCTCCAAATACTACATTCATATCATCATCAATTTGACTTTACATTTTTCCACAAATGTGGCAAAACTTCTAGTTGTCTTTCAGTTATCCTGTATAGTTTTTAATAACTAGTCCTCTTCATGATAATCCTGATGAGCCAAGCACCTAAAGCAAGTCTGCCATGTCACTTGCAGGCAATACAGCGTTGGTTTTGAACTGGTCACCGTCTCAACAGTGGGAGATCCTGGTTCCTATGGCTTTCAGAAAAAAAGCAGTGGTGACTACAGGTAACACTTAAAGAAGTCTGTATAGAGGTTTGAAACATACTTTAGATCTCATTTCTAACAGGTAGTTTTCTTTATCATAGGTGTGGATTTTGCTACTTGGAGGTGGAGAACACTTTTGCTGGAGTTTACAACATTATCCCCACCACATTCCTGCCTCAACAAGAGGGGCCTTTTTTCTTAGATTTTAACAGTACTACTCCTCTTAAGGTGTCACAGCTGCAGTGAGGAAACAGAACTGTGCAGTGCTGTTTAAGGAGATGGTTTTGACCTGTCCTACAGCCTGAGAACAGGTGAAGAACCCTTATTACACCTGCACAAAAGAGAATTACATCCTGAGTTACAGCCAAAAGCATGGAATGACAGATTGCCAGGTAATTGTGGCCAGCAGTTAGCTGTGGATTTGCTGCTATGGTCCAGGAGTGAGCACTGTTCAACAGGCTTGGGAATAGGCTAAAATGCATATATTCAAATGAACCAGCAGAAGAAGAACTCAATTTATTGCAGTTTTTCCACACTTTGAATCAAAGTCTAGTGAGCTACAAGAAAAACTAATATTGAAATTCCCTCCTCCCCACATACAGGGTATATGGGCTAAAGATTCTATTCTTAAAAGTAAACATATAAGAAAAAAATATTCTTGTGTATTCTGCTTATTCAGTCTCAGGACCAAATAGCTTTTATTACATATTTGTGCTGCTATCCATGTTTTCAGCACTGAAGTGGTTCTCCCATCTAAATGTAAATGTACTACTGCTGAGCCAGCAGTATTCCATGTGTCATCTTCTCTGGAATATGGATATAGGAGTACAGGAAAAGGAAGGTTCCAGCTTTAGCTATTTCTAAAAGCAAAGCAATTGCTTTGCTCATGTTATGTGTACCTTGAGAGCTGCTATTTCATATCTGTATGACTTTAGTGCATAATACAGCAGGAGGTTCTGTGGCTTTCTTCCTGCCATCTGCCAGAGCTAGGTTGATCCTGATGAGCAGGAAGGAGAGGAGGTTGTCCAGCATAGTGACCAGGCAGTGCAGCACAGCCTTCCCTGAGCAGCTGTGAAAGGTTTTCATCTGAAGATCCCCTGTAAGATTCACTGTATCTGCTGAGGGTACTCTCAGTCGCTGGTGCACCATCAGCAACTCAGCAAATATTTTATTTTCATCACTTTTGTAAGTAGGTGTCCTGTAGGGAAGGATCATTTAAACCTTTCTCCCAATACACCACAGCTCCAAGGAATGCACTTGCTGATTCCATTATGCAAGACGTCTTTGAAAAGATACTTTTTCCCTTTTAAGTTGAAACCAGTGAAGGAATTGAGCACAGGGCCAGTGTCATCAAAAGAAGCAGGGTCAGAGTTCTGAAGAAAATAGTGGAGGTGGGATTAATGCAGAACAAGTTATTTTTTTAGAAGACTCCCCACCACATGTTCTTCCTCTAGATCTGTATACATTTTATCTGAAGAGGATTCAAGATGAGAAGTTTTTATTTAATACCAACTGCCTCACAGATCCTGAAATGGATTAAATTTTGTCACTTTTACAAAATTTACAATATTTCACAATGGGGAGAGAGGGTATTTTTAAAAACAGCCATGGGAATTTTGCTGCCATTCACACTGGTTTGGCAGTTTTCCAAGCAAAAAGGTAGAATTTAAATCTTGCTTTAGGTTACAGGTGTCACTTGGCCATTGGGAAACTGAACACATATTCTACAGCAGCACCAGAAATAGCTGTGGGCTAAAATTATTCCCACAGAAATCTGCTATTAGTCCTCTCCAGAAAGGAAAAGAACCTTTTGTTTCATTTCCTTCATCAGAACAGCTGCTTCACAAGTGTCTGGCACTGAAAGGGCAGGGATAGCTCCTGCCTTGGAGAACACTTGCCTTGCTGACTGCAGTTCTCTCAGAGGCCATCTGGGCTGGGGAATTCGTGACAAGTTTGTCACAGAGTGACTTACCTTCTTTTGCAGGGAAGTTTCTGATGGTTATTGCAATAAATCTACAGAAGGAGCAGCATGGGTGCAAGCTAAGAATAAAGCAGATTAAGTTCTTTGTGGTTATGGAGTATGTGCCAAGGACTGCTCCACCCCTAGAATATGAAAGTTTCATTCAACTCCCATTTTCCCTACAGGTTTCTAAGTTTTTAGCTGAGGCTAAACCAGAGTAGCAGTGGAATCCTCCATGTATCCCATCACCTCTAGAGCTGGAGGTAGTGAGGAAGTCTCAGCTGAGCATCTTTTTGGCAGTATGAAAGGCAGATGCCAGAAGTGCCAGCTTTCAGCACCAAGTTCTTGCACATTCTCTGCTGTTTGAGATCAAGCTGGTAGACTTGCCTACAGGAAAATCTGTTGTTGTTCTTCAGTAGTTGGTTTCTATCCGGCAGGAAGGAGTTTTTCTTTCTCTTTCCCCCTGAGCACAAGTTAGTGCCAAAGCTTATGCTGCATGAAATGAGAGCATAAGGCTCAGCTTCCATACTGTGCAGAACTTAAACTGAACTGAAAAGTAAGAAATGTACACACTTTCCTAATGCCAGGCAAAGACATTAAGGCCAAAGGATCCTGTCCCACCAGGATATGCCAATATTTCTTACACATCTGGAACAGTGAGTGGATTGGGCTCGTCCCCATTAATGCACAGGACTTAAGTTTAGTGTCAATCTTATCTATATAAAGCAAAGTCTATTCAAATATTGCACCTGCATAGGGTACTAGAATGCCATCACTGTGCATCTCCCTTCAGATATAGGACAGAACACTCAGGTGAAATATTTAAGAGGTACTACAAAATACCCATATAAACTGCAGCCTAGGGATTCTGGTTATGGCAAATTAATTTTACAATAAAATTTTCTTGCCCTTTTTTCTTAAGAAAAAACATTGATGTAAGCATTTAGGATTTGCTTTAGTGTTTTCTGTCAAATATATACTTTTATGTATTTTTCACAAGTAAGTCTGGAAAAATTATTGCAAAGCGAACTGATCCTTAAATTTTAACATGACCTCAGGCCACTAAGTTAAGCTTTACTTTCCCCTGGACTATTTAGCATTTTTTGAGCCATATGACAGAGAACATAGTTGGTTCTGTTTGTTTCGTTAGGAAGCACAGGTTAGCCCTTGGTTGATCCAATCCCTCAGTTCCCAAAGATTCAGTGAGACACAGACCATGGATGAATGGTATCGACAGCTTCCATCCCAACTGCCCCACACGGTGAGTCTGAGCTCAGTCCTGGTCTCCTGCTGCAAGCTTCATGTAACTATTTTGTACAGTAATTATGCATTTAACCACACAGTCTCTGCAGCCTTTGAACAGCCACCTATTTAGAGTTAAGTTTGTGTGTACTTACAGTAGAGGTTTTCATTGCTTCATCTAAAAGGACACTGAAATTGTTTGATAATACCAAAGAGAAGTAGAACTCCTAGGTTAACATTTGCTTTATACATTCTCACATCAGGGCAGATGAAGCAATCATGTATACTTTGATACACCAGAGGCTTATTTTTATACCCATGAAGGCAGCTACCATCATGTTACCCTTCAGAATCCATGAAGAGCTTAAGTAAAAAGTAACTGGAGAAAGCTTGTTCATTTGCTTGTACTCCATAGCAATGTATGTTCATTTAAGTCTGTCATATTTATAATTGTGGCTTTTATGAAGTTTAAAATAAAATGAGTTTTCCATTAATTTATTAGACACACAGTTGTGCCTGTTTGCTTGCACCTTTGAAGGGAGATTTACCTGCCAAGTCTGGGGCTCGCCAAGGAGGAAGGCTGCACCATGATCTTTCACCAACTCTTGCAGCAGGGTGGTAGAACAGAAGGGCAGAGGGGGTTCCACACTCTTTCAAACTTCCAGATCAATGGTTTTACCCAGCTGGGAGCTGAACCCAATCAGGACATAGGCAAGGCAGCACATACACAAAATTAATTCATTGTGCCCAAGTGTGGGAAGCTTGGGTTTCCAGTCCCAACTAGCAAGACAAGGAGAAATTTGATAACAAGAGAGGTTAAAAAATAAAATTTAAAAAAAAATCATCAAAACAACCATTCAAAGAACCCAGGAAAATGTAACAGGTGTTGACTGGGAGGTCTGCAAAAGTGAGATTCAACCACAACAACCTCTGCTAGTTTTCTAACTGAATGGAGCACAGACAACAGCTCAGCTATGACAGTTTAAGTAAAAACACTTAATACAATGTGGCACTCCTGTACTGCTTTTCATATTTAATACTGTCTATCCCAGCTTTTTACTAAGTAATGATCACATCAGAAGTTGGAACCAGACTTCTTTCCTAAGCATTTTTTGTGCTTGGAACTGCTGGCAGTGAAAGATTTCAGCCTTAAGGTCTTCAGAAGATGTAAACATATAAATGTCTAACACAGTTACAGCTTAACAGCAATAATGTGAGGAATCTATTTTTCTATGAAAACAGGATTCCTTGCCTCCAATTCTGCACGGCTTTACAGCCAATTTCAGCAGCATTAAGTACAGAGGTCTTATGTAACAGAATACCTCCCTCCTCCTGCACTAAGGAGGTTTTGGAGAGCCTGACTGCAGCTCTGGTCTTGTGGCACAGTTCAGAATAAAATGTGAGCCACGTATGCAGGGATTTGGGAGGCTGGAAAAAGGCACCACTTGCCCACATACCTCAATGGATTCTAACACCAGTGTGATCTCAGCCTGCAGTCTTCAGCTGGAAGTGGATATTTGGAGACTAAACTTGCTGTGGGAGAAGATTGGTTCCCAGCATTTGAGATAAACGTCACTTGCAGAGACTCAAAATGTGGAAAACAAAAATGTTTACTGTAGTGTGAAGAATTTTACATTAACTTTGAGAATAGATACACAAGCTGTGGCAGGGATGAAATACAACAGGACTGCAAAAACAGAATAGAAAATACTTTGGGCAATACTAAGATTCCCATCAAATCAACAATATAAACTGACATTTTAGAGAAAATGGTGCTTTCAGAAATGCTTAGTCACCAAAACTGAAGAGTCCTAGGATTTTTACTACCACTTATTAGCATAATTATCAGACACTACTACTGCCTAACAGCTGCTGGCAAAACATGCCCCATGCCCTTTCTAGTTTTATTGAACACTTTGTCTAGGGCATACTAAAATCCCAAGTCCCTTTGACAGTTATAAACCCCCACACAGTACAACCTACAGAGAAGCTTAAGAACACATTGTCAATCTACACTGGCAATTCCTTTTCTTCATGCATATTTCAAGGGCAAACCCCTTATCATAATCATCCTGAAAACATCTATGACTCCCGTTTTTGAGGGGAAAAAAAACAAAACCAAAAAACACTTAAAGTGCTGAAAAATAATTCTTCACTTCTCAGGGAAGCAGAAGGGCAAGGGGCCAATCAACTCTTTTTGGTCACTGGAATCACCTGCAGAGTCCAAGCCAGACTCAGGAAGGTGTCTAGAAAGGGCCTCCCACTGCTGGGCATTACCATCCCCTTCCTGTCATCCATCTGTTTTATAGGCTTTTAGAGGCATGACTCATTTTATTTTCTGTGAGCACCAAGGGAAGAGTGAAGGCTTTCAGACCCCCCACATGCAACAGCTTTCCTGTATACAAAATATTTCTACAATTTCAGCATAATAAAGACCAATACAGATGTTTAAAGATTATGCCACTTGTACTCAAGAGACTGGTTGTATCTAAAGAGCATTTCATTCTACAAAACCGAAGCCAAACCACTCTCTGCAAAAGTCTGGCTTGAATTTCAGACCCCTGACTGGCATGAATTTACACGGGAACATTACTAGTTATTGCTTCAGCCAGGCTGCTACAAAACAATTTACAAAGTCTGTGAAATATGAGCACAGCTTAAACATTTGATAACTCGTCCGGCCTACAAAGGATTCACTGAATAAAAACTTCAGCCCTCCACATCAATTAAACTCCTTAGTGCATTTTTAAATTCTCAGAGTAAACGCTTAAGATTTGGCATTTATTATTGGCACAACGTTCTTCAAACACTTAGAAGTTCATGTATAAATATTTAGACTCCCATTATTCAGGATGGGGCACGAGAAGGCCTCAGCCAATCTGGGCAGCTTTCCTGCCTGCACAAATTCCCTCCTTGATTTTCATGCACTGCAGGGAGAGCTGCTTCATTCGGTTATCCAGAGCCAGCCCCTCCGTGGAGCTGCTCCTGGTGCTGCTCCTGTTCTTGTTCGCTCTGTCGCTTGTCTTGTTCTCAGCCCCTTCTGCCCTATCCCCTGCAAAGAAAGGATTAAACTGCACGTTAAACCCGGATTTCATTCTGCAAGTTAAGCTTCAAGCAGGTGCCTCTGCAGCTTCCTTGGCCAAAGCACACAGAAATTACAGGAGCAGGAGCAAGATGCTGTAATAAAACCAAGTTTGCCTTCCAAGCCGTGCTCATCTTGTGCACTGCATCAGCAAATTAGTGAGAACAGCCTTAAAATGGAGCAGACAAGGACAGTGGTAATCCTCTAGTCTGAATTAGTCAGCCAGGGCTGCCAGAGCCTGCAATGAGCTCCTTCTGGCATGTTATTTTTTGTGGGGATTTTGCCTTGCTTTTTTTTCCCCTGGAAAGCAAGATTTTCAAAAAGCAGGACAGTAACTTAAATAAATGAACTCAGATTTTCCTCCAAATAAATGTACCATGAGAATCCCACCGATCACTTATTTAGTGAGAAATCTCAAACCCCTGCACTAGGGCAGAACTGGGGAAGGTTCCCAGCCAGGAGAACAGAATTGATACATTATAGAAATCACTGTTAACTCTGAGACACAGGGTAACTCTGAGACACAGGGCCTTCCACAATTGCCTTCCCCACAGAAGCAGCCAGCAGCTCTGAGCATTCCCTGGCATATGCCTAGGGGAGCTGGGAAGGTTTTCCTGCTCCCTTTATGAGGCTGAAGAGCACTGGCCCAGGGTGTACCCAGCTGTGCATACCTCTCTCAGCTTCACACTCGGGGGAGGAGGCGCCACTGCATTCACTGCGGGGGCCCAGGACAGGGAAGATCATCCCAAACTCGGAGAGGGAGACGGGGCTGGGCAGGTCCAGGCTCCCAGGCCGTGTGGCAGGAGGAAACTGAGTGGGCACCTCACAGGGACTCGTAGGACCAGAGCTGAAGCTGGACACTGACTGAGTTTCTGAATCTTCTTCGGACACAAAGCTGCTGCCGTTGTCATCCTCAAACACTTCTGAAGCCACTGCAACGTTCAAAGAATATTCCAGTCAGTAATTCAGCCTCCCCTCCTGCACCTTCCCAGGCAAAGGCAAATTTCAGGTTTGCATCCTCCATACGCAGACACACTGCTAACCCATGGGCTGCCCCCTCTGGTTTTCTGTCCCCTGTGCAAAGCCTTGGCCTGGTTCTCCCTGGGCAGCAGCACACCTGCCAGCCAGGCCATGCAAGGCCAGCTCTGCACTAGCTACTGCTCCTCATGCCAAGGAGCTCTTGGATTTTTACCAGCCCTGCTGGCCTTGTTCATTTGTGGTTTTCAGTAGACAACTTAGGTTAGAGCCTAATTCCCTGTGTCTGCCTCTCCAGCACTATCTTGATCCCTGTGCAGCCTCCTGGTTATTTAAGGTGCTAATCAGAAAGACACAGGTCCCAAGATTTCTTTTTGAATGAGGATCACCAAACAACACCAAAATAAAACAAAACAAAACAAAACATTCTTTTCCCGGCTTGTGTTTGCTCAGATCTGAATTCTAATTAAAGCAAACCCGCTCCAAACTGTCTGTCTGGGTTAAGCTGCAGGGTCCTTATGAACAGCCAGAGGAGAAACCCATTAAAGAAAGCTCCATTTTTTGTAACACAAGGGTGTAGATTCTGCTGAAATTCAACACATTTCAGAGGCTCATTGCAGGTTGGGGACCAAAGACTTCTGCACACAAGCAGTCCCACTGGGATCAGAAGGTTCTCTACACACATCAGCCTCTACATCACACAAGAGTGTGCTGGAATCCCACTGGCCTGAAGAAGTCTCAGACACAGCAAGACATCCACAGTGACCTGAGGTTATCTCCAATTCCTCCTCCTGGTGACTCCTGCCATTGTTAGCCAGGCTCAGAATCGCCTTGGAAGAGCAGCAGGAGCAAAGCAGAGGCATTAACAAAATGGCTCAAAGGAGAAGCTTCAAAGAAGTTCTCCTGTCACCTTGGCAGCCTGGGGCTCACAGGCACCACTCGGACACAAAGGTGCCAGCAGAGGCTGTTCCTGGCATTTTTATGGCAGAGATGTTCACCCTCTTTCTGCTGGACTTCCAGATTGCAGAACTGCACTTACACGTTGCAAAATTCACCCCAAAGGCTTCAAACATGAAATGGATAACAACATTGTCCACCTTCCTGAGTCCTCTCAAGGGCATTTCATACTCAGAGACAGCTTTTCCTGTTGTTTGGATTTTGTTGTTTTGTTTTTAATGAAGTCAAATCTAAGACTGCAGCGGGGCCTTTCTTCTCACTTGCTGTGTTTCATCAATATATGGTGAGCAGTACAGATAACTTTGTGGGGAGAAAGCAATAAAAGGTTTGGCAAAAAAGGTGTTTCCAATTAGAGTCCTCTGCTTGGCAAGGAGCACTGACATCAGGCAGTCTCCACATGGCACAGCTAAACTGTAGCTTGCTTTTCACTGTTTAAATTCACTGTAATGCACAGGAGCATCTGCAAGGGCCAAGAAACTCTTGCTGATGACCAAGGTGTTATCCAACTCCAGCAGACAGAAATCAAAATACAAAAGGACCTTGGTGGAAAGCTCCCCCCACATTACAATGAGAACTTAATCCAGGCTATTTTGTTATTTAATCCAGTCTGCTAGTCCTGCCCTGTCATAACCCAGTTCTGTGCTGGCACCAGACAATCTGATGTCCTTCCACTCATGTCAGACTGTGCATTCAAAGAGAGGGATGAGCCCACGATGCTGGTCCTTGCCTGCAGCCAGGGGAGGCAGCAAGTAATGTTAATGTTAACTTGCCTGGCTCTTTCTGCCCCTATATCCCAGATCCCTGAACTCCTTCAGCACAAAACACCCTAAATCTCAGTTACACCTAAGGCTTTCAGGAGACCTTCTGCATGAGGAGGGAGACTTGTGGGTATCCAAAAGAGGCAATTCCTGCCTAGGCTGGAAAGGGTCCACCTCAGGAATTAAGGGTGGCAGAAGATAAGCAGCCATACTGAAACCTGGCTGCACCAGCTGTCCAGACACAGCCCTCCCTTGCTGCTGCAACTCAGGTCCCAGCTGCACAGCACTGAGTGAGAGCTCCAACACATTGTGCAGAAATTCCTGCCATTGCACAGGGTGGAGGCCAGCCCAGGCCTGCTTCCCAGCTCCCAAGGCTGTACCATGGACCTACAAGGCCTCAGTGCCAGCACACACTGGTGTCTATGGGGAAATTGTATCTTCTGCCTTTGGGCACCAGGGTTGTGCAATCATCAACTCCTGCAATCCTGACCTAGACTTTCCCCTGTAGAAACGAAGCTGAAATACAAATTAAACTGGAATTTGTGGGACTGGGCAGCAAGAAAAAGACTTTCTGCATCAAGAAGGGGGAAAAGTGTCCAGGAAGGAGGCAAAAGTAGGCCACATGTAATGTCCATCTATCCACTTTCACCCAGAGCCAGAACAAATGCAAACTCACCATACAACAGACCTTAGTGGCACATGGGGACCTTGTCCCGCAGAGAGCAGAGGTTACCTTGCTTGTTTGGAGCTTCCCTGGAAGTTGTTGCTGTCCCACATTTCTCCTACAGAGCCCCTCAGCACACTGCAGCAGCATATTGCTGCTTCTTCTCTTCCCTAGCTCACAGCACACACGCTCTGCTGAAATCACACCTTGGCAAAAGACTCTGCAGCACAAAGGAGCTTATCCTTACATTCTTCCCTGTAAGCATCACACTCCTCTCTACTACTGTAGCCACAACTTCAGCTCCCTGTGCCACAGGCCCAGCACTGGAAGAAGCCCCTGATCCAGAAAGTCTGTTCCCAGACTGCCTGAATGATCTGCCACAGCCTGCAACCACCCCAGGAGAGTCACTGCCAGCAGCACCACTGGTGTAGAATTAGACACAAGCTTTGGAGTGTGTTCATTTTGCTCCTTTCATACAGCACTGTGCAAAAAACTACAGAGGTGTTGAGGGAATGGCTGGTGCACTTTAACTCATTACCCTTTCCCTTGAAAACTGCCTATTAAGGAATGTAATCAACTCCTGCAATAACAAGAAGCATCACAGCCACAGTCCCACAGCAGCCAGCACATTTCAAAACTGCAGAACACACAGAGCAGCCCTACCATCAGCATTTCCTACAATGCCCATGGGATGTTCCCAGCACAGAGTGCTCTGTACTCACTGGAGACGGTGTCTGGCTCCGGCTTACTCGCTGCCAGGTCCTCCACGGAGGCGTTGCTGCCCTCGGCACCCACGCCGCACCCTCGGGGCCCCATGGCGGTGGACCTTCTCCTCTCATGGATCTCATCTGAGATCATCTCCAGATTTTTCAAGGCAGTCTTGTACTCTCCCTTTGCCAGGGCCAGTTTGGCCTGCAGGTCATCCACTGTTTTCTTCAGTTGCTAACAAGGGAGACAGGGATTAGATGGACCTTCACCACAAACGAGGCACAGCACACAGCTCCCTGTTACATGTCCAGGCAAGCACAAACTGGGCTGGTATCTAGGGGATGGCAGAGCTCAGAACTCAGAAGCACCCTGGCCCAAGCAGTGCCACTGGTGAAGGAGACAAAAGGAAATCAAACCATGGGAGCCAGGGGCTGGAACTGCCTCTGGAGTGTGGTCACGGCCCCTGACTAGGCACAGAGCAGGGGTCCCATTAACATGGGAGCATGCAGGATCTCTCCTTAACAGGAATGCAGCTCTCAGCCATGTCACTGCTTATCCCAGAGCCAGCTCCCAGTCTGCAGGGCACAGCAGGGCTGGAGGCCACCCCTGAGGGGGCTGAGCCTCACTCTCTGCTGAGCATCAAACTCATCACTTTGCTCACTCAACCTGCACAGCAGAAAGCAGCAAACCTCAAACCCTGACAGCTGTAACACAGCAGTTCCTGTGTCCCCAGGCACAAACACCACCCTACAGCAAGGGCAGAAGTGTTGTTGTGCATCCTACTTCCCAAAGGGGAAACACTGCTTGTGTGTCTGTAGTTCTCTCAATGCTTGCTTTTAATGCACAAAAAAACCATCTGTGCTTTTTTCTTACGGTTTACACAATCACCTTGCTTCAGGAAGGCACTGAGCAGCTGCCATGGAGAAGCAACAGGCCCTCAAACAGTGCACCATGCCCGTGGAAAAAGGGGAATTTCTCAAAAGATGCTTCTAGGCAGCAGGGATTATTGCCTGGCAGCCAGCCTAGGGCAGGCAAGGGCTCAGCTTGATGCAGCAGCAGCTGCAGGCAGGCAAGGCAGAGGAGGAGAGAGCACCCGAGCCTGGAACCTGGCAAGGAAAAAGGTGCACACCAGAGTCTCTGAGGCTTACAAAATGCTGCTGAATCTCAGGCAGGAAAGGGCTCACAAAACCTTTGTGGGATATGCCTTGCACCCCAGACAAGGAATGGGAATCCTTTTCTAGCCAGGATCCAACTGACCCCGCACCCCACTGGAGCCTTCCTGCACCCATGGCCAGCAGTCCAAGGCAATGTGCTCCACTCAAACTCTGTGCCCATCCCACACAACAACAGCACTGGCCACTATCCTGCAACTGTGAGGAGCCAGGCTCCCCATTTTAGGGGCCACATGCAGCAAAAGTCACTCAAGTAGAAAGAGAGTGACTCCTGTAATTGAATTTGTCGGGCTGCCCTGCCCTCCCATCCCATCCCATCCCTAGCAGCTCCAAGAGTGGCTGTACCAGCAGGGATTAGCATCCCACACAGCACTGCCATGCCTGGCCCAGGGCCACCATGTGCTGTGCCCAAGCACTGGCCAGACATTGCTGCCCCACGCAGAATGCACTGCAGAGATGCCAAAAAGCCCTGGAAGCCTATCCAGCCAAACCCCAAATCCCTCTCATGCCAAACCCCAAATCAGAAATTCACATCTGCACGGTATTGGAGCACTGCAAGCAGGTTACTTATTCTGTTAATTGATCCAGCCAGTGAACATAAAAGAGTACCCCAAGTACAGTTAAACGGTCTGAAGCATAAAACATAGGGGGGAAAAAAATGAAACCCACAACAAACAAATAAATCCCAGACACATTAAACTACAAGAAGCAAAGATAGTCAAACTGTACTCTTTTGGTTCTGACAGAGTTCAAACACTCTTATTTCACACAAGGAAACAAAGACTCTCTTAGTCTTTTATCTTTAAAATGTGCTTAGCAAATTGCTCAAGAGGTTTTGAATTGGTTTTGTATAGAAATACAACACAGTTGTCAGAGCACTTGAGATGTAATTTCAGTATTTACTGTAAGCAGTAAAGAGTTTCAGATGGATGTGAATTACATACGTACCTCTAGCTGAACATAGTACTTCGCCTTCAGTTCAAAATAAGGTCTGTGGAAAAACAAAGAAGAGTTGTTTACAATCACTGGGACTGAATGCCATGTACTGGCGTGGGAGTTGCTCTCTTTGTAGCATTAACACAGCTATGTTGTGTATCACTGCAATCCCAGGAGACCACATCCAGATGATGGAACACCTACACACGCTCTCAGTGTCTCTCTCTTACTTCCTAATGCATCTATTCCTCATGGGTCCTTTGACCTAAATACAAATTGCAAAATTCCAGTTTTTGGAGTTGACAGCATAATTCCTCCAGGCCTAGAATCTGCAAGATATTTACACGTAACATCCAACTTCAGGCACAGGCATCCTTCTCTCTACCCAGCTACTTTCTGAGCCCATGGCACATGTGAATTCCTACAGAAGCTGAACCTTCTCTGTGCTCAGGTGTGGGGGGTGGAGAGGCAGTTCTTGGGTTTTCCAGTGAAGGAGAGGGTGTGAAGGGAGGTCAGAGCACCCCACACAAGGGCACAGCACCTCCCAACAGTGGCCCACCAGGCCCCTCCCTAAACTTGCTTATAAGATTGCAAGAGCACAAGGGTACAAGAGGGGCAATGCAAAGCCTAGAAACCACTTTCCACCCTCAAAGTTTTGAAGCCCACAAGCCAATATTGTCTGATACAACTCTGAGCAGGGAAAAAAAATAATAGCCCTGTTATTTAGCAGGGCTCACTACCCTCCTCCCCTCTCAGAAGCTCTCCTGGAAAGTAGGGGAGAGATAAACAATCAGATATGGCTTTACATGAAAGTGGAAATGTGAACTACCCCTGTTGTGTTTCTACCCTGACAGCAAGGCTCTTCTGAGCTCTAAGCCCTACTGCAGCTGCATTTTGGACTGTGCACTAGAATTCAGGAGTGTGAAACTGTGGCTTTCTGATCCTATATTCTTTGAAGGGTTGAATTCACTACACGGTCACAGAAAAAATAACTGAGTTGTGTTTCCATTAGAGTAGGTGATTTCCAGCTCTGATATTTTTAAGCACCCTCCCACCATCACCAGGAGCACACAGCCAAGTCTCAATGCTTCAATCCAGCCAAAATGCACTTCAGCCTTCCCTTAGTGGGACATCACCCTGCCAAAGGCTACACAGATGCACTGCCAGGCCAAATGAAACACTGCAGCTGAGAATTTGGCTCCAACAGATAAAGGACTCCTACAGCCCTACCTCAAAGCAATGGTAGCACACAGATACTGACAGAGTGTTGTTGCAGGGAAACATGCACAGGGAAAGCAGTGAAACCCACTCACTTTAAATGACCTGATCTCAACCTTCCTTACCCTGGTGCCAGCTGGGAGGGAACACCCAGGCTCACTTCCTAACCTCCCACCAGCTTCCACAAGCCTTGGGAAAAGTCCCCTCTCTATCAGTGACAAGCACAAGTGTTTGCATGGTGTGAAAAAGCAATCCACACATGCCCATGTGTGTGTGCACACAAACACATCCCTGTGCACACAGGAGCAGGAATGTCTCACTGCAACACGTGAGGGAACCCCAGGCCAGCAGCACAAGGAGAGCACGAGCCTGGTGTGCAGGAGCTCACATGAGCACTCCTGCTCACTCCTGGCTCACACACAGCTGGGCACCTGGTGCCAGCAGGAACCAGGGCACTGCCAGGGACACTCCCATGTCCCAGGGTCCCTTCATTCCCTGACATCCATGGCCCTGCAGCCATTGGGTCTGTAACTCAGCAGGGCAGGGAGCTGCTCTCTGCTGTCCTACAGCTGAGCCCAGGACACTGCACACACAAAGTGCTTTTCTAGTCAGTGACAGGATGAGTGAAAGGCACTTTGCCCAAGTCACCAGAGCAGAAAGTGACTTCCAAAAACCAGCTAACACAGGCAAGTTCATTATCCACAGCTCAGGGGCACTGAGCCAGAAGATCTGGTAAGTGTTAAGAACATGCAGCCGCATGCACATTCATAGATCACAAGCAAGTAAGCACCCAAAAACTAAATTAAAAGCAAAACCAAAAAAAATATCCAATAATCCTTTGCTCATCAACTTTACCCAGCAAATCATCTAAATTACTTTCCTCCAGGATGCTCCAGTCTTGCTTTCAAAACAGTAATGCTTTAAGCATCTTAATCTCAACTGAAGCAAGCAGCAAATGTAAATCATTTTCTGCCCAAAAGAGTGCAGCTCATTCAGTGTGTCTGTCCACAAGTAAAAAGAGAAGATGAAATAAAGGCCAGAAAGGCCAAAGTGTTACAGCCAGTGCTGCCACATCTTGCAGGGAAGGGGTCAGAGCAGGATGCTGGTGTTAAATCCCCCCTGAAGAGCAGCTAGAGGCCAGCTACACCCTACAATACCAACAGCTGCAAATTCAGCAGCCTCACTTCCCAGTTTCTGCAGCCACTTGACAGCACTGATGTTTTCATCTCAGCTGCAATTTTCCTTTATGTGAAAATTGCAGTGCTGGGAGACAACTGACCTTTCCAACATCCCCATGTAGCATAACTTCAAAGACATCCACAAGTGTTTGTGCCACCAGGCATCTTCCACATCAGTACTAGCTCAGAAGAGGCATTTCTGTACACCCTTTATTAAAGGATCTCCAAAACACCCTACCTAGATGGTTTATGCTGCAATCAGCCCTGCTGTGAGACAAAAGATGACACTGGGATCCTTCCACAGAAGTGGAAACCAGCTTGGCCTGAGGACACTGACACAAGACACCCCTCTGAGGGTGGATCCAGCAAAGAAATGAAAACTCAGAGGCACGTCACACAAGAGGCAGCTGGGAAACCAGGCTCCACACCATGATAAAAAGCTGTGTAGGACCCCACTGACAACTTAATCATGGTCTTTATTTTAAATCTTATTGCAAGGAAGGAGCTCCCAGCAGCCCAAACTGTTCTCAGCTATTGCCCTTATCCAGAGGGATCTGTCATTTAGGGATCTGATGATGGTTTTCACAGCCCCTGTGCAGTGCTAGACAAACAGCATGCAGCTCATTCTAGAAGTCACACCACTACACTGTTTCAGCAAACATGCTTGAATCTTGCTTGAGAAGTGCTAATCCTTTCCTGAATTGAGCAAACACCAATCAAAATAGATTTTTAGTTGACCGATTTCACCAAAAAGTCATTTTTAGATGGAGGGGATTAAAAGCTAAATACAGCAAGCAGATTGTTTAGACAAGCCACAGTCTGGAAATATTAGAAAAAAAAAAAAAAGACTGTGAAATAAAAAGAGGATTAAGAATTGGTTGTAAACAGGGCCAAAATTTTCAACAGGTTCTGAGCAAAAAGCTGTTTCACTTCTCTGCAACAGAGCCAAACTGCACAGTAAATGCAGACACAATTATTAATGACATAGGCTGCTTAGCTATGCCCTCTGAAGGGTGTTTCCTTCCCCAAGAACAGCTCTCACAGCTTTGCCATGGCAGCAGGAGGAAGTAAACAAGCCTCGTGTTCAGCACCTTACACCCGTGCAGTCTAGCACCTTTCAGCTTTCTGCCACTTGCTTTGTTGCTCTCCTAACTAAAAATAAGAACTGTGAACAATCCTAGGCTGTGAAACATCCCCACAGAGCTCTGCAGACAGCACTAGTGTGGATCCCATGCGCCTGTTCCTCAAATCACACACCACCACGGAGTTCAGTGCACTAGAACAAGACCAGGATGCTGCTCAGAAAAGGTTTCTTTATCCCAATTAGGTGTTTCAAAAGTCCATTAAGTCAGGTGTTTCAAAAGGCACTCAGAAGGACAACAAGGACAAATGCCAGTGCCAATTGTGCTGTGAGGCTGCTACACACAGAGAGGAACCCAAAGAGCAATACACTTCCACAAGTCCAAAAACCCCCAAATAGGTATTTCCCCCAAAGAGTTTTCACCACTGAACTCCTCTCCAAACATAAAACATACTTGGATTTATTGATGGCTCTTTTCAGCTTCTTCTCCAGTTGTTTCATCCTTCCCATGGCAGCATTGTATTTGGCTGCAGTCTCCTTGTGAACCAGCTCACTTCTCGTTTTGGTCTGTTCCGCCTCCATGACCTTCAAGAGGGGGATAAAAAACAGGTTGAGCAGCAAGACACAGTGATCCACTTCTTATCATTCCAATTAACAGCAACTCCATCATCTCTCCTATCAGCTCATGTCAGGAAAGTGAGGGTACAGAAAAAATTACTTCCAGTGAACCTACTTAAAAGCCTTTCCCGAAAAGAGCAGCAGGTCTTCAAATACTGTAATTTATGACAAACAGTGTGTAAATTATGACAAAGGTGTTACAGCTTCTCACACAATCTTTCTTACAGGATGTTTAGAAGACCCTCAGCTTTTGGGAACATTCCTTTTTTAACCCAGTTAGATATTCACAAGTGGAGCAACACCAGCAGAAGTCTCCAGTCACATTCAACAGCAATGTTTGTTTTCCCCTGCTCCTCTCCCTCCCTGACATTCCCAGCAGAGCCTGCTGGTTGCTCAGCTCCCAGCTGCAGCCCCACCACTCTGGGAAGGGCTGGACTCCAACCACAGCAGAGAGAGGACTCAAACACAGCTTGGCCTGAACAAGCAATCACTAGAAAACTGTGTCCAAGATGAAAAACAGCTGACATGCCTGAAATCACAGTTTCAACACTGAAAACGCAAAGGTTCAAGCCCTGAGCTGACACTCCCACCATGCAGACGAGGAGAGTTATGCTGATGAGCAGCCCCCCATCCTCATGTATCAAGATTTCTAGAACACAAATTTGGTAAGGAGCAGCTGAGGGAGCTGGGGGTGTTCAGCCTGGAGAAAAGGAGGCTCAGGGAGACCTTACTGCTCCCTAAAACCTCCAAAAGGAGTGTGTAGCCAGGTGGGAATTGGCCTCTTCCCCCCCAGTAACAAGCTACAGGGAAGAGGAAAGGGCTTCAAGTTGCTCCAGGGGAGGTTTAGATCAGATATAAGGAAATTTTTTCCACTGAAAGGGTTGTCACAAGCATTGGGAAAGTAAATGTCTCTCCATTAGCTGCACTGCTGGTATCCCACAGTAATTTTATCCAGGGTATTTTATTGTTCAGATTTGAGATGTCAGAGGTGTACTGTAAGCACTCTTTACTGCTTACAGTAAATACTGAAATTACATCTAAAACACAGAAAATGTGTTTTATTTGGTGCACTAGCAGTCAAGATCCAGGCAGGGAGGTGACTGATTTTTTTGAAGTCAGGAAAGTGGTGGCACCTTTTTGTTGGTCTGGCAATGAGGGGAAAGCAGGTGGTTTTTTTAAGCTTCCTGTTTTGCAGCTATGAAGGTATTCACACAAAAAAATGGCATGACTTGATTCTCTCCAGTACTGGATTTTGAAATGCCTCAGCTGTGATTCCAACTACTCCACAACTTCACATAAATTTGCTCCACTGGCCTCCCACCACCAGACTACATCTGAGCTCACATATGCAGAGAGAATATTGAAAATATCTTGATTTTAAATAACCTCACCCACAAAGCTTTAATTTTTTTTTTTAAGGTGTGCTAGTCCTCCCAACCCTGAGGCTGAACTGAACAAGGAAAAGAGATGTCCAACTCTGACTCACTGGGATCAGTGATCCTCTCAGGAAAACTGTCACATTGTCCTTTCTGATGCCCAAATGAAAGAGTGAAACTGCCAAAGCCATCAGCATCAACCTGGAGCTCTCACTGCCACACTTTTTGCTCATCTGCACACACCACTCATTATTAAAGAAAGGAATTCCTAGAGAACTTTATGAGACATAAGTTTTTCAAAGGATCTTCTGATCAGATATAAAATAATATACCCAACACCCTTCAACTTTCTCATATATATAAGGCATTCATTTTCAAAGAAAGGAGCCTTTTTTGTTGTTTTCCCCCTATCATGCTCATAACATTCTCTGCTGCATCCTGAAAAATAAACTGCAGCCTCTTATCTCAAACAACTGTTTTAAAGTCAGCTGGTGCAGAGACTTGCCTTAGTGAAACATGTCAGACAAGGCTGGTTTTAATGTGGAAGTCTCTTAAATCAAACTGCAGTCTCCAAAGACTGCACAGAAGGTGGCTCATGGCTCATCTTCTTTCTAGTGTGGCAAGGAAACTGCAATTTAAAAACGCTGCAAGCTACAAAATAATGGAGCAACAGGAATTTGCCAATGCTCAGTTACATGTCAGTCCCTCACATCCTTTCTCAGGGCAAAATTAGCATAAACTTTGATATCTGGGATAAACCACATGATAAGTATGACCAACATCAGGGTTGTAAAGCAGGTTAAGTGCCCAGTACTGTGCTGATTTTTCAAATGTCTCATATCAAACATCACAGAAATGCTGAACCCTGCAGAACTGGGATTTGAGGATGACACATTGCAAACGCCTCAAAATATCTGACAAAACGTGGAATTTACTACCAGCCATATACACCCACGTTCATTACCTTGTTCAGAAAGAAAGGGGGGGAAAAAGGCTATATACTTCATGCTTTTGAGAAATCAGTGATGTAACAAAATCTCTCTCTCCCCCTACAGCCTTGTTTTCCTGTGGGAATTCTGTTCTCCTGCTCACATTATCCACCCAAGTCTGCAGGGACTGCCTGTCCCCTTTTCCTGGGACAGCAGCTTGGGGTGCATGCCTGAGGCTGAGGATATTACCTGGGGGATTGTAAGGTGCCTCTGCAGAGATCCATCACCCACCAAAATGCCTTTAAGCACTTCATTCAAACAAGAAAAAACAAGAGAGATCATCCTCCCTTCCAAACAGCCTTTAAATGGAGAAGCTGTCCATCAGGGCTGGCAGACAGAAACAAACTGCAGATGATGCTGCCACCTCTGCAGCTGGGAAGTTCAATGTAAGACCAGCCAGCCAAACTCCTCATCTCCTTGAGAAGGCTTAGAAAAAGACAGATAGGCTTGTGTAGGAAAGAAGTACTTTTTATTAGAGCTAATAATACATTTGGTGAAAAGATTGCAGTGTCATATGGACTTGTACACAAGCTCTCAGTCACAGTTGCCACATAAGCTGGTTTGTCTAACCCAAGTGCTTCTACCACACACCTTGCCTTGCAGATGCTCCTAAGCCAGCACAGATGCAGCAGCATCACTTAGAAAAAGGCAGAAAAAGAAGTGAGGATGACACCTCTTCAAACAAAGGCTGCTCAAGACACATCTCACCTCCTGACATTGGACCTGCCTTGCAGCTCACCCTCGGGGTCAGCAGGGGACACAGTCTGGGACAAAAACACCAGCATGGATGAACTTCCAGGATACCCACACACCCACCAGACATTCCTGTAGCCCTTGCCTGAACCCAGCCTAGCCCAGGATCCCTGGATCACCCACCCCAGGCAGAACTCACTCTCCCAGGCAGCACAGGCTGTAAGATACAAGTAATGGGAAACAAAGCAGGCAAAAACCCCCAACACAGGGACTGATCAATTCCTCTTCTCTCCTCCCCTACTCTCTATTTCCTACCCAGCTGTCTGGAAAAGGAAGGTCAGAGTATATATTTACCATCAATAAGTCTGTACAAGTAGCTTTGTTCCACCCAAAATGTTCCCATAATCAGAAGTAAAAATGGACTCCAGGCAAAATTTCAGTAATAGTAAGAGAACAATTTTATCAGTGGAGCTGAGCAGAGCTGACCATCTAAGGCAGAGAATTACTCTGAAGGACTGCTTCTTTCACAAAACATTAAATTGATTGTTCTTCTAGGGGAAGAATTAAAAATAAGAGAGGAAAGAGACAATGCAGTATCAGTAAACAAGGAGGAGAGAATCAACAATATGACGGATCACAAAAAAAATCATTGCATTTCCAGGATAAAGTGACAGAGAGATGAGGACAAGACAAGATGTGGTTTGTTGTTTTTTTCATAGACTTTTCTTCTCCCCCTTTTTCCTCTAAGTTTTTTCTAGCTGCAGGAAGTCTCTCTCCTCTCTACATCATGAAAGCACCCACACATTTTACACTGACAGATGGTACTTCGCTGTGTAATATCAAAGGGAGCTTCACAAGCCAAATTAATCCAAGAGGGAGCATGCCTCCTCCCTCTTTACTCTCCCCTCATCCTCTCCTTTTTAAAATGTCTCATGATCAAGAGCCAAAACATTTCTTCTCCCTGCCAGAATTTATGAACTCAACATATCTCAGGAAAGACTGTAAAAGCAGAACCTTTTTAAGACTGCAGATTGCATCAGCAATTAGAAATTAGCAATTTCTCTTGAAATTCATGAAGCATCTTCCTTTCTGCTCCAGCTTGTGTCAAACTAGATGTAACACATCTGTCAATACTTTCCTTTTGTACATCTTTATGAATTATTTTCAATAGGAGCATAAATGTGAAGATCTTTCTCCTCTGTCCCTCCAAAATTCAATATCCTTTGGTCCTGTCTCTTTCACAGCCCTGCTCTCTGCACCCCAAACTGCAGCATTACAATTCAAGGTACAAACAGGCTGGCAGAACTAGCAAAAACATCATCTCCAAACTTTAAAGAGACACTGCAGTTACCAAAATCCTGGTAAGCCAATGGCTAAGAGTGAACAGTACTCTTCCTCCCAAGGCAGCTTTAGAGCTCATCAAGCCTGTCTACATTTCCATTCTAATCAACAGAGAATTTATCTTTTAATGAACTTGCCCCTCTGGCCACACGAATTGCTCTCCAGACACCACTTACTGAGCAGATCATCTTTCATCATAATGGAAATTTGGCAAGCAATGGTGATACACAGCCAGGTTCCAGACATGACACCACGAGCTAAATTCCAATCTAAGTGTCATTACACTTCTCACATCTCTGGAAACACGGACATTTAGGAAAAAACCCCAGACTTTACCCCAAAATACACATCAAGTTAAGTGCAGAAGTGGGCAAAGCAGCTGCCTGACTTGCAGGATTGCAGCACTGCCCAGTGCTTCTCTGTGGTGAACACTTAGCTCAAGCACAGACATTTGCAGGGATCAGTTGCATCTTCACAGGCAGGTAGGCAGGAATCCAGCTCCTATTTATGCTCCCAGCCTCCTTTGGAAACATAGCTCAAACTGTGAGGTGCAAAGAAATTTCTGAGTGATAGCCTATACTCCATGTACATGTTCATGCTGGATCTGCCTGTTCCATGAATAGAATAATTTTCCACACATTATGCTCCCAGCTAACCCAGGAAAAACAAAATTTCAGTAACTGCCCCATTTTGCATCAGCTGAATTGTATGATTTTCTAGATCAGTGGCTACAAAAGTCTTGTCTGCAGAAGCCCAATAGCTCATCACATTAAAAATAGTGTTAATAGCTTTTCAGACTATCAAGACAACCCTTATCTCTATTTCCTCCCAGTGAGGGTCTGGAAACAGCATTTCCTGTTTGGTATCCTGGAACCCAAGTCTTTGTCTATATCCATCAGGTCAAGTGCAAAAGTAACCTGGCAGCATTTCCACACATAGCTGTGTAAAAAATCAGTTTCTCATTTGTTCTCTCGCCTACCCTTTTTCTTTATGCTTTCTGTTTACAGTGTTTGTCAGCCACCAAGCTGCTACAGGGCTCAGGTTTGGTTCCAGGTTTCAGACTCATTCAGTAAAGCCTGTTCCCTCTGCCTAAGAACAGCAAATAAAAACACTTGACTCTGGCCTGACATTTATTTCTACCAGGAGAGAAACAAATGAATCAGTACCCACTTCTAACATTTAGCTCAGAGGTGCTTTTCTGCACTTGAGTCCTTGCTTGTAAAAGCCTGGAGCAAGATTATTCTCTGCCCACTACAACTGTCATCTAAAAATGCATGCAAAAAAGCTAGAAAATCCAAATAACCAGAGAGCAAAAGCTTTCTCCAAGAGCAATTTTATATGTGCCAATAGAAGATGTCTATTTCTTAACCCTCAGTCTTCACCCACAGAATCAGTTTTTTCCATGAGTGATTTCTCATGTAATTCATAGTTAATGATCTGAGTTGTCAGCAACACTGTGGCAGTCAAGGAGAACTTTTGTTCTAGAAGATTTCATTCTCTAACCTCTTTTCACCCATAGCCTGGTAGGCAATGCCAATGTTTCCTCCTCCCTGAGATCCCAATCATTCTGTTTGCCTCACTGAACACTGAGCCCTTCATTAATTGCATGCACTGAAGCCAAGGGAAGCCTTCACCCCACTCTTAGAGAAGACAAAACTCAGTCAAGCACTCCAAGCAAACTAATGCTGGGTGTGCTCAGTCAGGACTTCCAAGAGCATTTTCACCCTTCTTGGCTCTGGCCTCAGCCTTAAGACCTCCACCACAGCCAACGAAAATCACAAGACAAACTTCCATGGAACTCTCCCAAAACCTGCTGCACCATGGAAAGGGGCAGATGGGTGCTTTCTGGGAACTGAGTTTGCCCAGACTATTTTAAGCACTGGGAATTGTTGCTTTCCAAGTTTTCCATTCACGGAGCCCTCAGCTGCTCTACACAGTCCCCCCGGTTCCCAGGAGACTTTACAGCTGCAGTGAGTACACCCAAGCACCCCATTTACTGCTCAGCTGTAACAGCTCAGAGGGATTATGGCTCCAACCAGCCCCCAGCAAGGAGCTGTCCTGCAATCACTGACTGCACCCACCAACACCATCAGCACAACTCCACCAAACACTGCCAGCAGCCGCTCTGGATCACTGGGCTTGCCCATCTCAGGTGTGCACACCTCTCACACACTGCCAGGGAACCATCAAGGGTTGGAGAAGGACACAAGGATGCCTTTGAAATAGCCAAGGGAAAGAAGAATTCATTTGTACCCTCAGGCTGCCATTGTTTCTTTCGCCACCCACCCCAACACAAGTTTTTGTTCTGCCAGCTAGAGAGAGGCAGATGTGACTGCTGTCACTGTCCACCAAAGCTCAGCAGTTTAGCAGTCAGGAGCTCTAAGCAACTCCTTAAAACACTTCTGGTTTTCTCATCTATCAATTCTGAGAATCAAAAATTATCTATTTCTGGACATAGCTCATATGGAGCAGGAATTACAGCCAGGAAAAATGACAGCTGGCACACACACACTGCAAAGGTGGGGCTCCCCTTATAAACACAGAGGTCACCACATCTGCAAATACCAAATTATAACAGGGACAGTAACACAAACAGTACCCTGGAGTTCATTTCCTCATTGCTATATACCAGGTTTTCTATCTCTCCCCCACACACAGCAAACATCCTTTCTGTTCCCTTTTTCTTCATCAGGCAGCTGGATTTTAAAATTCACTCTGAAATAGAGGCTTTCTTTCAACTGAGAAGCTTCTGCAACAGAACAGAGCAACTGTTGCACTGAGGGCTGCAAGACAATATGAGCATTGTATGGCACGATAGCATGTTTGGAATAGCAAGCTCAGCTTCACTGGCATATTAAGTACATGCAGAACAAAGGTTTTTAACTTGGATTTTTGGTTCTTTTATGTTTAAAAAAAAGGCAGAACGGTTTATTTTAACAGAGAGAAGACAAATGACAGGAAAATTCTTCCTGACATCTGCTAGAAAGAATACTGTCTTTCTTTGTTAGTGCATCTCTTCTGTAGGTTTAAGAAGACTTTACAAAGGAGGTAAGACCTTGTCTAAATTCCAAAGTTAATTCAGGATAAAGCAGCATGCAAGCTTAAAATGCAACACACGATTTTGAGTGATTCTACATTCAAACACACATTTCTGAAGCAAAGTGACTTGTCCAATGTAGTCCATACAAAGAACAGGTTATACTAAAACTGGAACATGTCCCTGTTTTGCCAGGGTAAACACTTCCATAACACACATATTCAGGAATAGGCATCCCCACACAATTATTCTGGCACAACTCCAAATGCAGACATGCCTTAAGACATTGTTTATCCCTGTAAAATAGATGGTAATAACTTTTTTAAAATTTTCTGTAGAGAGCTACTCCACTAGTCTAGCACCACCAGGCAGAGAACTAGAGCTGTCCCAGAAGCAGCCAAGGCCCAGACCACTCAGGCTTAGGCTTCACCATTTCCATGGCTTCATTTCCTACATGTCAGGTATCTGGACCACAAGGAAAATCTGGTCTTTCAGAAACTGGGCCTCATACACCACAAAGCCTGGGGATCACAAAGCCTGGAGAAGGCAGGTGCTGGGGCAGGTTGGTGTTACCCTCTGAGTAGCGTGGTTGAGCATCTCCTGCCAGGCAGAGTCGAACTGGCGCTTGTCATCCTCCAGCAGCCGCTGCTCCGCGAGGGAAATGGTCTCCTTGGCAGCACGCAGCACTTCCGTGGCCCTCTGGAAGTCCTGAGTCGCCCTCTGAGCCTCCAGCTGAGCCTAAAGGGGAAAAAAAAAAAGTCTGGGATTAGGACAATGGAACCCTCACAGTCACATTTGGGAGATCTGTGACACAAATCCCAAGACTTTTACGAAGAGCCACACCGGCGTCACTGTTTCCCAAACTTTTATTTGAAATGATAGATTTCTCACTGCAGTAAGTCCTGCCAAAGCAGCAGCTCCCACCCAAAGAGGTCATTTGCCAAGAAGTTTAATTTGTAGCTGATGGCCTACAAATAAGCACCTGGCTGAGAGATAACATCAAATGATGCAGGTTTAATCACTGATGAACAAACCAAAAGAAAGTGAAATAGCAAACTAGTGGCATGGCAAGAATACACTGAGAACTGCACTCCCTGAGTTTAGTCAGGGTGGATTTTTATCTGATACACCATTAATCACGCTGAGGAAATATTTTGGAATTATCAGCTTGCTATAAAGAATAAACAAATTCTCTGAGATGGTGATTGCTTAATTCTTTGGGTGTTTTTTTACTTCACTATCACTGGTACACAACCGGTACACTAAGTCCCCAGCACACAGACACAAGAACAACCAAGGGAATTTTAAAAATATCTTTACCTGTATTTTTCTATATTACCTATTTCACAGATTTTTATTTAAAGGAATATTTTTGAGCTATTTTGCTCAGAAATACAACCCTTCCAATGTAAGCCCCACACACAATTAATTGAATATCCAGCACTGTGTAGAGAGTTCTCATTTACACTTCATTGATTTTTCAGAAATAAACTGGAATTACCCAGTACATACCTATGAAAAACATCTTTGACCAGACATAAATGACAGAACAAAATGATGAATAAAACTTTAGGTATCATGATATGCACAGAAGGAGTCTGACAATCAAACGTGAGAAAGGACTTTATCTTCTTCAGTGTAGTATTCTGTATGTCAAAGTCTTATGAATAAAGGAGGAGGTTTTAGCTTGAAGAAATGGTGATCATTTGGGAAGTGGCTAAAACTTCCTGATATAAAATAAGTTGAACAACAGTGTATTTCTCCAGCAAACAGCTGGCTACACCCCCTCAATACCAGCTGCAAACACCTCCCTACTTGAGACACCATAGTTATTTGTAAAGGTAATGGAAAAATCCCTCCCTCCCTGCCCCATGGCAGGGGAGATGGACTCCTAATTTAAACACAAGTCTCAAAAGGAAATAAAGCGCACTGTGTTTCCCTCTCCATGTCCTGAAATAGCAGCAAGCTCTTCTTACTTCCTTTCCTCTCTCACATGGAGGTACTTCACCCCAAGGTAACCATGCAAAAATAGGAATTATGTGTCAGAGGTCCTTCACTTACAAGCTGGAGAGGGAAATAAAAATCATCACAATCAGAGCAGTAATTTCCTTCCAACCAAGGTCCCTGATGCATTTCCTTCTGAAGTGGCTGGTGACGTTTTCCAAAGAGAAGTTAATCTAAATATCTCCTTTGTTGTTTTCCAGCCAGTTTACACCATATCACCCTGTCCACAGCCTTTGTGAAGAGCCAGGGCACTAAAAGTGTTAATTTGCATGCAGAACTGCACATTCCAAGGCAGCACAGATCCTTTGGGCCACGGTTAGTGCATGCACAGCATCCTGGTACAAGTTCAATGCCAACATTACCTCTTCTCCTCTCTGAAAAAAAACCCCCACATGTTACACCTCCTCATCACCCCAGTCACCAGTTGCCTGCTTCAAATATATTAATACATTTTATAAATTCAGAATAAGCCTAACTATAGAATGTTTTATTTAGCCACTAACTTACCTTAACCCAGCAAGCACAAAAATTCGCCAATACAAAAAAGGCATCTGAGGATCTTTAAACAAGGCTCAACCTGGGCTTCCAAAAAAGAATACAGCAAAAAGCCTGAATACAGCAAAAAGCTTGAGTGTAGTCCTCAAAATATCTACTAAACTTTCTAAAAACTCACAACCTTTCTTTTTTCTGTCCAGTAAGTTTGACCTAGTAAAGGAATCAAATACAAATTAAAGGCCAAAAGTTTCCATAAAAGTAGTTTGAGATGGGATTTTAAGATAGGAAATAAAATGCAAGACTCCAGTGAGAACCTGCACCAAGTACTGCAGAACAATGCTGAGGATGCCTGGAGGAAGAGGACCTTTTTTTCATGTGCTTAAATGTTGATTTAAGCTTAAAAAAGACCAATTTTCATGGAAGACTCTACAAGAGGGAGCCAGGTCCCAGCAGCTTCCAGCAACAAGGCTGTGAAGCTTCTGCTGCACGAGCAGGCTTGCCCATGTGAGAAACGAGTTACAAACACACAAAACCAGACTGGAGACCCATTCCAAGCACAGGCAGAACCTTCTCAGCAAGCAACTGCTTTGGAAACTCAGCACAGGCAGATCCCAGGGGCAATGCAAGCACAGAAGTGCACTTTTCTCACCGTAATGCATCAGCACTTGGAAGTTTCTGTTGGCACACGTACCTGGGTCAGGGAGCAAGACATCTGAGCCAGCAAAAAGCCTGCAGAGCATTAGGAGCTGAGATACTTAATCCCCATGGAAAACAACACTTAGTGGTAGCTTGCAGTACTAGCAGCCCTTCTGATGAAGGCCTTAATGGCAAATTGACTCTAAAACAGGAAAACTGTCTCTATGATAAAAAAAATAGAAGCCAAATTTACAATTTAGTTAGATTTCTGCTTGCACCTGGACCTGTAGGACAGTGACAGCTGGAGCTGTTAACAGGCAAGCCCACAGCTCTAGGCCCATAATCCATTCAGATTCATGCCCTCTAACTGTGTGGGTAAATGGAAAACTGAAACAAAATCACACCTAAACACTCCCTCCCAGCTGCATTTGTAGAATACTGTTCTGCAGTGGCAATTTGGAAACACTGTTTTGTTTCTGAGCAACGTAGTAGTCCAAATAGCAATTTAGCGCCAACAGTTATCTGAAGTCAGTCTACAGCCTTTAATTTAAGCAGCTTCCTGAAAGTCTGAGAAAGAAAAAAACAAATGCTAGGGTAAAGAATGATACATTTGTCATTAGGAAAACATCAACAGGTTTGTGGCATTGCCAATGTGAAGAAGAATATTCAAACACTTTCTTTTGTGTTCTAAAACAGTTACCCAATAATTAGCCCTCATTTAAAACTGCCTCCAGCATGTTCAAGTTGTTCTGCACCATCACCAACAGGCTGCTCTCAGTCCTAAGCCTGCAGGTCACTCCATTTGATGGAAAAGAGAGTAGCCATGTTCTTCATCTGCTTTGAAAACCACAGAGAAACCAGCAGGAGCTCACCTCTCCATCCAGCCTCCTTATATTGCATATAAACTTCACTACTTTAGACAGTGGCTGTTTCTCTCAAGACTAAAATCCAAAATTCAAATGAACGGCTGAAAACTAGGTTGTCTTCCATCACAAACTCGTGTTTGAGTTGAGAGAGGCTTAGCCTTGGAGTAGAATGAGAGAAAATGTACTAGGGATGAGGACAAAAATTGCTGAGGGAGGCTGGAGGCAAGTAGTATGACAACTTTCTGCCTGCCATCCATATCGCTGGTGCTTGATGGAGTCTACCCAACACAGAAGTGAGGATCTCTCTCATTATAGTCAGAAGAGCCAGTCCAGTGAAACCTCTTTTTGAAAATGAGCAAGTGCTGACACCTTGGGAACTGGGGGACCCGTGCCCCAGCTCCCACTGCCAGGGTGACAGTGCTCCTTGTGGCTCCTGATCAGTGCTTTCTGCCAGGAAACTCAGCTGAGTGCCTTCACCACTGCACACCCTTCCTGCATCAGTGTAAAGTATAAAATGGGAGTCCTACAGGAACACAATTAGGCAGCCACAGAGAATGGGGCTGAGGAGGATCCCACTGTCACAGCACATCTGTCACACGCTGTCCACACAGAGCATCAGCTCTTCCTGCCATTCTGTTTGTCCCTCCTCTGCAACTGAGTCTTGTACAAGCAACCAGCTACAAACACATCTCCCATGACAGTAAATCCCTTCCTACAAGCAGCAGCACATGCAGAATTCCTGCTCTGCCCACTCAGCCCCCTCCCCACGGCCAAGAGCTCTCTTTACACTCTCCACCCTGTGCTGTTCTGCACATGTGACCTCCTCTCACCAGCTCATCCATGTCCCTGATCCCCCTGGCTCTGACAGGCACAGCCCTGAACTCCCCAGCAGCTCCCAAAGACCCAGAAGTGACATGCAGCAGCAGCACTCACAGAAGCAAATCCTGCACTGTGGTATAAAATGTGTCAGCTTAGAAAATAAATTATGTAAAATTAAAGGGGTACTGGCAGGATTCATAACTGCAAGCTATTAATATATTGCTGAAAGATGCTCAGTCCTGACAAATCCCTTTTGGGGGATAAAAGCTGCATCCCCATAGGCAGTCCTCTGCTTAGCCTACACAGGGCCTTGCACAGAAGGGAACCAAGCACAACAGACAGATTTATGTTGTCAGCTAGAAATTAAAAAAGCACTAGGCCGTGGCAAGCTAACAGAAAACAAAACCAGGCACTTTTTAAATGTAGTCCTTCTGGAACCGCCAGCAACATACTGACATCTGCTTGTCCACTTTCAAAGCAGAAAAGTGTGCACTCTTTAATTATGAAATACAATTTTCTGATTAGTCTACATTAGCTTCTATTCACCCAAACCCTCTTTGTAGTCAAGATCTTGCCCAGTTGCTAATAGAAGATTTTTCCCCACCTTCCCATATATATCTGGAACCTATGACATATCTCATCTCATATTTCATCTCATCTCTGATTTTTGTTTTTGTTTCTGCACAGTATCACTGCCACTGAAACATGGTACAACACAGCTAAAGCATTCCTCTGAGGTTAGCCAACATCTAATGCACCCCTGCTAGGCACTGCTCAGCCCCTGACACGTGAGCACACCTGCACACAGCTCACAGCCCAGCCAGGCTTCCCCAAATAGATGCAGAGGGCTCATGGTGTGGAGACAAGCCCATGCAGAATTTCTCCCCTTGGCCAGCCTCATCAGAGGACCAGGCCTCAAGTACAGATATTTAATGAAAAGGACACCACAACACAACTAGAAATCTTCCCATTAGAAACATCAGTCAGCAAAGATCAGATATTTTCAAAATTGGCTTGTCATTTATCCAAGTGAATCTATCCCATCCTGCACTGCCAAGGCTTTGACATCCACTTTATTTCAGCATCTCTGAGTTACTGCCAATGAAAGACAGGAACAATTTCTGTTTATGAAATCACCGTAAGCTGGAACATGGAGGGAACACACAGCTGCTGGTCAGAACAAGGCAGTAGCACCCCACGTGCTGGCCCAAAGCCTTTGCTCTAGAAAGCACTTGTTTGTTACTGTGAAACCAATGTTTCTCCCACTCATTAATCTTTAAAACAATAGTTTAATTGCCACCAGCAAGCATGTACTTGCTTACTAGCAAATAGATAATGATTAACTGTGTTCCAGTCCCACTCTCCAGAAGGAATCAAGTTTCAGATGTTTTCATTCTGGTCCCCTTTCCTTCTTGTATCAACATCCCACATTAATTTGCTGTGCAAAGTACAACAGGGAGCATGTTTTGAAACAGGAACTTTACTCCATCAATCGCCCACCGGAGCTGCTGTGGCACTGCCTGTCTTCAGGGATCCCTCTGAGTGCAGGGACTGCACCAGGGCACTCTGCACGAGCTTCTGGCAGGAATGGGGACAGCAGGATCACCACTCACGGACCACAGCATCCCCATCTCACCCAGCCCTGCAGCAGATTCAGGGATTCAGAAGCCCCTGAGGTGAAGGCAGCTGAGTGCTCACTGCACAGCTCACAGTAACCAGCCACTGAGGGCTGCTACTTCAGCTTCAGTTTTCCTCAACCTGGTTCAATTCAGCTGGCAGGCAGGAACAAGAGCAGCAGCCCAGATGCCAGCACAAGGGCTCACCAAGCTCAACACCCAAACAAATAACAACAACCTTGGCAATGGCACAACTCCACCCACAGCAAAACCACAATGACACCAAGTCAGAGGAGGTGGCTCAAAAGGCAGAACTTCAGCTTAGATGGACCTTGGGAAGGCTGAGTGGGCCAAGAGACACTTTACAAGGGGGCCTGTGGAGTCCTGCACTTGGGGTGGAGCAATCCCATGGTCAGCCCTGTCAAAAGGACCTGCACACTGCAACAGGAGTCAGGCTGAGAAAGCTGAGAAGGTGCAGTCTCCCTGGGAGTAATGCAAACCATGTCCTAGGCCAAACTAAGAGGGCATGGCTGCCAATCCTGCAGACAGGTTACACAGAGAGGTTTCAAATCCTCATCTCTGGCAGTCCTCAAGACATGGCAAAGCCATGGCTGATGCAATCCAACAATGTGACAGTTCTGCTTTGAGCAGAAAGTTGAGATCTGATGACCTCCAAAGGTCCTGTACAACCACTATTTCAATCAAATACCGTAATATTTTTCTTAGTTTTTCAAAATCTGAAGAACATTTCTGCAAAAACTTTGCAGTGGTGCTGAATGTTCTTCTAGATACTCAGATACATTTATTTTCCTGAATAAACAGACTAGTGGTGCAACTGTGGGGGAGGGGGGTGTAAGGGTTCTGTTTGCTTTTTCTAAAGGATCATGACCTTTCCTTCCCCTCTCCCAACAGCCTAAAAACTCTGATCCAAACCAGAACTAAAAAGTAGTAAAAACACTCCAGAAACCCCTTCTAGCTATACTTTTCTAAACAACTTCTAAAATCCAAGGCCATGGGAGTGACCTCATTTTGACGCAACTACAAGGCCTGAGCTATATAATCTATGATGACTGTTTACATCAAAATGTACAGTCTCTCACGAGCCTGAAACACTCTTTAGTTCTTTAAGCAGTTTATTATAAAGCTATATAATTGAACATGAGTTAGAATTTGTTTTTTCAAAAGTAGATTGAAAGATTTTTAACTGGATGGAGAAGACAAAGGGGAGGAAAAGGTGAAAACAAGACTTGCTAAAGTTTTGTGAAACACAAACCATTTCCTCCCTGCTGCATAACTAGTGAAATGCCTATGGAACACTAAAACCATGTGAAATTTAGTCTCTGCTTTTGATTAGGTGTTTTATTCTTGTGCTGGGCTTTTTGGTCCCCCACATGCATGCACCCCTTCTCTTCTAACAGCCAAATTGTTGCAGAACTGACCTGACTCCTGGTTGTGTGTTACATTCCTATGTAGTCTATAAAAAGGCTCAGGAAATAAGAGCAGACCTACAAAGCATGCTTCCAGAGACATCTAGCTCTGTGCTAAAGTTAGGTGCTATGTGTAACTCCTTTAAGACAGGATCACAAGTGTGTTCAAAGAAGCAGAAGGTTCAGGGCACAACCAAGAGCTCATTCATTAGCTGCTGCTTTCACCAGCATGCAGACAGCTGGACTCCTCAAGGCAGAATCCCACCTCCCTTCTTTGGGAGCTGTGGAAGGAAATGGGAAAGAAAATATCTGAACACACAGTTCCCTTAAACACTGTTAAGGCCAGTCCTGAACTGGACTGCACAATCAGCTGCCAGCCCTTCTCTGTTCTCTGGCAGCTCCCATCTAGGCTGTAACCAGAATCTTGTGAAATGAGGGCCAGGATATCCCCTCTGAGCTGATCACTGCCACTGTGCAGTGTCAGTCAATCATCTGAAACCTGCTGGTCTCCTTGCTGGTTTTCACTGACATAGCTCCTTGCCTTACAGGAACAGGGAGGTGATGCTCACCTGGGTGCAGAGATTGCATGGCAGACACTACCCCATGTTGCAATCTTCGCTGCAGTGTTGTTCTTGCTTCTCTGCTGGGGCTCTTCTCCATTCTCTGCAGCACAGTCCTTTCTATCTTCTCAGGGGCTCCTCTTAGGCTCTCAACCCACCCCTATTTATCTCAGTTACCTTCACGAGCTACAGCTGCTGCCCAACTAAGGACCCCGCAGCTGCAGCTCGTTTGGAGCAACTCAGACCCACACAGGTCTTACAATACAACATATATTCAGGCCTCCACAACCCCAAGCCTTCTGCCCCTCCTTTGTTTTTCATGTGGTTGTTGAGAGATGCTGGTGTGCTTGGAGTTACTCACACTAATTAACAAGTCTGTGGCACCAGAGCATGACAAATGGCTCAGTCTAATACAGTCCAGGCACAGCCTTCTTGGGCATTCACCGCCATCTGCTTGTTAGTTGGGCAGTCGTTTGTGGCCAAAATTATTAAGCTGTTGCTTTCTGGAAGAGGGGACGATAGAATATGTCCAGGTTTTGATTTCAAAGGTAAACAATCTTATTAAGAGAGAAAAACACTGAGGTAATCCTCCCTGCTCTGTGCACCTGCATTCTGAGAGCTTAGGCAGTGAGTCAGCGAGTCTAGGGCTGACAGCTGCCTTCCAGGTTTACAGAGGCTCCACATGCTCATCTGCACCTGGCAGCAGCCTGCTTTGCTGGAATTAAATATAGAAGCAAGGAACAACTCCCATGAATACACCCTGGAAGAGGGACACCGCCTGCATTAGTGCCTTTTTTTAATTACCCAAGATAATCAACATTCAGCACACAGACGCAACAGGCATGTTCAGGAGAAACACTGGATCCTTGTCTCATGCAATCACCACCAAAGCAGCAAATGTTTTTAAGTACAAGTTTCCAGAGTGCTGGCAAGGGACTGGCAGGCTGGTTCTGAAAGCACATCTTGTGCATTCATACTGGCATAAGCACAGACAAGGCATGTGGGTAGGAGTTTCACCTGGCTGATTGGCTGTTCTGGACACGTTCTCCCAGTTCCCAGAAAGCCCCACACCCACAGCCTGTCCTCAATACCAGGAACACGCTCTGGAAGAAAGTTCTAGGCTGACCTTGTCTGCCTTTGCACGCTCACAGATACTTTTTAGACAGTCATCCTCCTAAGGGACATGTTGAAGATAACTCGACCCTTCAACATTTTTCCTAGTCAGATTGCACAACTCCACAGCACAGGTGAGCAACAGGCTTGCTGCACTTAACCAAAGAAGTTGCAGGCGGTGTCCTGGACTAATGAAGGGCTCAGTCCATTCCTCGAAGGAAATAGCCTAGGTAGCAGCAGGAGTAGGGAACATGTCAGCTCCACTTCACAGCAAAAAAATCCTCCTTTGAGAACAAGCCATCGGCACACTTCACCAAATTAAAAGAACCTACCAAGACAAACCAAACAACAACAACAAAACAGAAACCAAACGACCAGACACAGCTAAAAGAGATGGACATTTCTCCCACATCCTGGCAGCAAAATTTCTTGTTGAACAGTACAACTTTTTGTTTGCTGCAATTGAGATGTATTTCTTGTAGAAGCTAAGTCAATGCAGAGCCATTCCCACGTGCTAATTTCCTAATACAGAAATTAGAGTATTCAGATAATTTTTACCAGCAAGAACAGACAAAAGCTGCAAAATTCATACTGTTTTACTAGAAGTCATACCAAAACACATCCAGAAGGCAATAACCAACATCCATATCGCATCTGTTTTGGCAGCAGACCTCAGCATGAGCATTTATCGCTCCAAAATAAACTCCCACCTATTTAGACCACTGTACACAGAAAACACTTGGTTGGTTGAAAAAATTCCCCGAAGTTGCAAGACTTGTGCTGCCTTCAGCAGTCATCCCTGAGCAATTATCACACAAAACAGGTAGGCAGGATATCACCCTGACCTCAAGCCACCCAGGCTCAAATGCCAACTACTATTTTTAAAAGATGATCCTGTCTGTGGTTTACATCTCTTGAAATAGACTTTACTAGAGGCCAGACCAAAAAAAAAAAATCAGGGAAGAAAATGGTGACAGACAACAAAGCAAAGCAACCTTTTTCCTTTAAATTGTTTTGGGTTTTTTTTCCTGTAGATCAGTGCTCTGGCAATAGCTGTGGAAGTGCTACAGTCACACAAAGGAATGCACAACCTAATCCCTCAGGTTTCTCCAAATTAAAGAGGATGCAAAATGATGTCACTCAAATCTTCATGCAACAGCAGAAGAAAAAAGGGATTCTGTTCTCTTTTCACATTCCAGCACTCTTTGAGAGTTGCTTACACCTTCCTGCCAGTTCCAGCATCTGTTATTGTATCTGTGGCTAAACATAATAGCCAGACCACCTGTATCACTTCTTCCTTCCTAAATCATCTGACATTTATCTAAAAAAACCCAAATGTTTCTGCATCAGCCTTCTTGTTACTCCAAAGAACTGAGGGTATTTCCACACCAACTTAACCCAGTATTCCATTACTTCAGACCTACTTGCACAATACTTGAAGTATTTCACAACAGAAAAAAAAAAAAAACCAACAAAAAACATTCTTGAAAGTAGGAAAAATAATTAGGTCATTTGATTCCCAACAATTAATGGAGAGGAGGTTGAACAGCTATCTGGCTTTGAGCTACTGCCATCCACTGTGGCTGAGAACTGATGGAGGCTTTGTAGGGCTGGAGAAAGTGGGAGAAAGAGACACCAAAAGAGAGTAATTTTTTTCATCTCTCCTAGATAAATTCTTCGAAGCAGATTAAATAGTATTTTCTTCTACTTCTGCAAATAAAAGCAGAAGAGGGAAGAATCTCTAATTTACAGAGCAGAGTCAACAAATTTACATGATGGAGCCCTCCAAGGCACATCAGCAAATAACCATAAGAAAACAGTTTTTGTATCAATAGCTTATACAACCATCCTTCAACAGGATAGTGCTCACACAAACCAGAAATGCAGGGTGTATGAATACCAACCCAGAATAACTAGACCCATTCACTGAAGCACAGAGGCTCAGGGAGATACAGGTGATCTAACTTTTAGAGAGGGACATGCACACACACAGAATTTACTGACACAGATATTTCAACAAGCAAGTGGTTAAAATTAGTTCCCACTATCCAAACGAGCCAGGAACATTGTACTTGCAGATGATATTGTTACAGATGCCACCTCCTCTGCAGGAAATAATAGCAACAGAGCACTAAATTTGAATCAGGTAAGGGTTTTTTTCCGTTCATCTGAGAAGCAGCAGTTGTCAGTGCTCCCAAACATGGGACAGATTAAGAGGGTAAAAATCTGCCAGCCACACTGACCTACTGTCCTATTGGTAAGGTTGATGGGAAGACAAACACATTAAGGAGCTTTCCTTCAAAGATCAGATCTTTGGCATAACTTTCCCAAGCCAACCAAGCAACATCTGTCATCTTCTCAGCAGTTTAAGGACACCCAGTTTGGCACACTCCACTATCACACTCTTCAACCAGGTGACACAGCCAGAACACAAAAGCCACATTAAGTCAGGCTTTAAGTAAATAAATAATGTTAATAAATCAGCCAGGCAAAACCTAGCTTGTTGACCCAGGTAAGTGACCCTGAGTTCCCTGCTTCCTAGGCTTTGTTGCTACTTTGGCCTGAAGGAAAATGCAACAGAACCATGATTCAAGATTTAAAACACAGTTTTCAAGTTCTAAGCATTCAGGAGGAACAAGCAGAGAATACCAAGCTCTGTGCAGCAGCACTGATGGCAGGGTAGTGGCTCCCCACATGCTGCTCACAGGTTTCAGATCCCAACTGTGCAAACGCAACAGGAGACACTCCATCAAAGTTTCAGCATGGCAAAACATTTGCCTGACTGAATCCAAAGTACATCCTGCCTTAGAAAAAGCTTACAAAATTCAGTGGGTTCCCTGGTGAAAGTCCAGGAAGTGACTCCTCACCCTCAATAATAAAGTTACAGATTCCCTTGCTTGGCTTATGCCCCCTTCAGCCATGCCTTGTGTGGGAAGGGAGATTATTACAGTGGGAATGCCCTTTGGGATCACAGCAGCGGGAACTCCACATTGCACCACAGGACGTCACATTGACACAGTTTCCCCAAGATTTAATGATGTGCTTTGTAATAAAAAACCCAAAAACATTGCTGGGAAGAAGGGGTTCAGACCTAGAGCAGGCCCATAGGGAGCAGAACAGTAAAAAGGACACACAAAACTTCACAGGCAAACAGGTACAACACACAGCCTCAATGCTCCATACTTTCAGGCACCTCTTGCACAGCTCACCTACGTTTCCTTCTCTTTCCATTTCTTCACTGAGTTTCCTGATTGCTCACACAGCAAGTTCCATGTCTCTATTCCCTTCAGAGCACACCAGTCATCTGTTCCCAGGCAAGGCCTGTGCCTGCCTGCCTCAGCACCAGCCGAGGCCAGCACATCAGCACCCATCCCACACACAGGCTCCTCAACCACAAAGCCCCAGGTCAGGAAGGGAGCTGCTCCCCTGCCTCGCCACCAAGTAACCTAAAAATCACAGCCATTTCCACATGGCTGATTTACAGAGCCAGGGAGTGAGCTGCCTCTCACACCATGCACCCCACCTTCCCCATGCAGGCATCATCCCCTCCCATCTCCCAGTGCCAAGAGGCTCCCCGAGAGCCACCAGGGCAGCTGCAGCACAGCATCCTCAGCTCAAAGGGCAAACAGCACAGGCAGGGCACAAACAACACAACACAACCTACACTGCCAGCCTAGACTCCCTATTGCAAAAGGCCAGAGCAGCAACAGCCATCCAAAACAACAGATAACACAAAATGCAAAAAAAAAATTTCCTAGTGATCAGACAAGGGGAGCAGTTTTAAATTAAAAGGGGAGAGATTTACATTACATATTAAGGAGAAATTATTTACTCAGAGTGTACTGAGGCACTGTAACAGGTTGCCCAGGGCAGTTGTGGATGACCCACCCCTGGAAATGCTCAAGGACAGGATGGCTTGGGCATTGAGGAACCCAGTCTAGGGGGTGGCACCTATGCCCAGGACAGGTGGGCTGGAACTTGTTGATATCTAAGGTCCCTTGTAACCCAAACCATTTCATGATTGTATGATCACTTAAAAACAGTAACAGCACCGAACTATCGCCACAGAAAGCAGTCAAGTGCTCTGGGCATTTGGTTTTTCCCTTAAACAGTTGGGAGAATTTGCAGAAGGTTTGTCAAAGTTTATTTTCAAGTCTCTCTATTCCTTCCTTTCAAAATGTGAATCCACATTTTGGATAGTTATTTGGTT
The DNA here is from genome assembly GCF_028769735.1 of Zonotrichia leucophrys gambelii. Lineage (NCBI taxonomy): Eukaryota > Metazoa > Chordata > Aves > Passeriformes > Passerellidae > Zonotrichia > Zonotrichia leucophrys. The sequence goes on along the minus strand of NC_088171.1, from coordinate 43,721,504 downwards.
TGTGAACAGTTAACCAGAAACACTCCTTCAGCCAGGAAAGGTCAGCTGGTTGCTTCACTGTAACTGTGCCAATAATTTTGCTTTTTACTAGCTCCATGGCAAGTCTCCAAACAGGAATGCAAGTCTGTCACAGTTCTGCTGACATTTAATTTTTGCTTCTCAAGTTCCTTCTCTCTCCACCTATTTTTTTTTTCCCCAAGATAAACTTACAGATTAGACAAATCAGTCTTAACTCCTTGTTGCCCTAAACATGAGCATCAGGACTTCTGCTCCCAAAAGTAGGATGGAGAAGGAGATTCCTTATGACATGGGAAGTCAATATACTGATGGATAACACATTTAGTGTCTAGGAACAACAGGGAAAGACCTGGATATCTACCACTGCTGGAACTGGACCCAGGAGCTGCCATACACACCCAATGCTGCTCTCCTTCTCCCAGCAGAGCCAGCTGGTGCTGTGATCCCATTAACTCTCCCTCACTGAGTGAATTTGGATACAAAACTTGGGTGCTGTGGAAATTGAACTGGCAAGACCACAGTTTTCAGTTCCTAATTAATCTTTAAGGATGCTCAGCAGTTTTGAACCTCCAAGTTACAAGAATTTAAAAAGCTTTTGTTTCCTGAGCTCAGGAAGTCACCATCTGCAACTTTCCATATTTGCCACACTACTTTCAGACATCTCAAGCTGAACACTTAGCAGCTGAGATGCAATGGCCACCTCAGAAAGTTTTGTTCATTTACTGGCTTGATCTCTACAAAGAAAGGTATCAGTCTCATCTGCTGAGGAAGACTCTTCCAGGTAGGTAGGTGAGCTCTTATCTGCTTACACCCCTCCCACCTTCACCACCAAGTGGCTCAGTTCCTCCTCCATTCCTGTTCTGCAAGATTACAGCAGCTACTTCTCATCCTGATTCACTATGAATAAAAAATTCACTGAATCACATCAAAACTCACATTTGGGAGAGGAAATAGTTTCCCAGTGGTAACTGGGCTCCCCCAAGTTTTGTGAAGACAAGCAGAATGGAGGTGCAGGATCTAAATATCTGAAAGCTCACCTCAAATAATTCTTTATTCTCTCAGCTGGTTTCTTCACACAGATGTGGCAATCCACTTATAAAATATTACATGAGTAAAAGATTATTAGTGAGGTGAGAGAAAGGAGCTCTACAACATAAAAAGCTGCAGTGAACAGGAGGGGACAGCTGTCCCTACTTGTCTATCAACTGCACTTCCTCTTGGCTATGCCTGGACACCAATGGAAAAGAACCACTGTAAGTAGTCATTCCAGCAGGTGTTTCCAAGCCTTTCCAGATAAAAGAGTGCTGCTTAAGTATGCCAACAACATGAAAAAAATGAATTAGTTGTAAAACTTAGAAGACCGACCCAAGAGGAAGCAGAATATGCATATCCTCCAACATATTGCTGTAAGAACACATTGTACAGGTGGGTCCTTTACTGAGACACACAGACAGGTATGACGCAGCATAGATCTTTCACCTATTTTGACACTTATTTTAAAAGCTAAATGAGGCAGGGGGCAGAGGGGTGAAGGGAATATCACAAAGCAATAGCATGTCTCTCCCAAATAGGCTCAATACTGAAGTTCAGCAAAGCATCCTCACTCCCAATCTGAGCCAATAAAATGTAACCCCTCACCCTGCCACAAAACCAAACCAAACCAGCCTATCACCAAACAAAAACCAACCAACAAAAAATGAACCAAAAACAAACCAAAACAATGCTGAAACTCAATTAAAAGCAATACTCCCAGGGCTTTTAGTCATGTTAGGATCAGTAAAAATACATGGATTGTTTTATTTGTGGGGGTGGGAATACACTTTCCTCAGATTATTTTCCAGCAGAAGCAGAGCAGAAAGGCACATCTCCTGCTCAATTTGTCTATGGGCTCACAAGTGATGATGTATGGACAGCAGTGTTTAAATGGCACCTCTCACCCAGTGACCCCAAAGTGCTTTTACTTCCCTTAATGATCTCAGCTTCACAGCAGCTTGACAGCTTCATTTTACATGGGAACTGAGAGAAAGATGAAGTCATTCATCTGTGCCATGCAGCAGCACAAAATCAGCTCCTGCCAGCCCAGTGATTTATGCATCAGACCACACTTGCCTTTGCACAGCATCCTGTCACCAGGGAGGCAGCACACCTCCCATCCCTGTCACTTGCTCAGGCACCACTGTGAACACCATTGCATAGGCACTTCCCAGCCCTGCAAAATGTTAAGTCAACAGTGGCTTAAGACACTCCTTACCTCAGAGACTCAGGACTGCTCTATACATTATTAATGTTTCCTGGCAACTTCACCCTTCTTCCCCATTAGCTTTGGGTAAGAAAAGTCTCATTCTTTGACTAGACAACTAGGGAAGCAGCTACTAGTGGGAAAAAAAACTAAAAAAAAAATAAAAGAAAAAAGAATAAACCACCACCCAAACCAAACAAACATGGGAAGTTTGATTTTCTGAACATTTAGAACCTGGACCACCTTCTGGATTACAGGAATTTCATATTGCTGCAATGTGGGCATTTCTTGTGTACTTGCACAATCCTCTACATGCCTAGGTTCTTCCATTGAACATGGGCATTACTGCTTAATGTTAAAGAACAAATGTTCTCACAGCACAAGTACTTCAAAATTTATTAATCAACAAATTGGGATCAAAATGCTCCAAAACAGTAAGGTATTGTCTGCAATCAAAAGGCCCAGTGCTGTACCAAATGAGGAATCACAACAGTTCTGTCTTGGCAGAAGTTACATGAAATTTCCTTGAACAAGAAGATGAGCTAGATCTCACTTGAGTCTCAGAAAAAAACAAATTTTACTGCTTTGGTACCAAGAGACAGCATCCTGACTCCCTGTGCCACCATTTCAGGAGGCAAAGTACCCAGACTAACACCAAGGGACCAATGTTCTGGTGAAGCAAAGTTTCACCCTGAGACAGGCCAAGCCATGGCTCTCTTGGCAAACATTCCACAAACAAGATCCTACAGGACCTTTGCATAGGAGAGTTAATTTGCTTTGAATTCCCTATCTTCTGCCAACACAGGATTGCACAAGATGGGGATAAGGGTGAGTAGACAGAAGGGCTCAAGATCCTAAAGCTTCTCCAGTGTTATACTTCAGTTGGTGACCTGGTTTTTAGTGACCCCACATCACTGCCCTCTTAAGTTTTTAATGGGTTTTATCTTAATAGATGAAACATGTATTCATGTATTTCCAAAAGAGACTTGTGCTGGTGCCATGTGAAAGCAAACTCCTCAATGTGACTTACTACAGCTTGCATTAGGTAACTTACCCTGCAGCTGACATCTTAAACTCAAGTAACTCTGGACAACTCCTGCATTTCTGCCAAACTAAGAGTCATAATTATGCAATTCTGTATTTCCAAAAGGCTTAAAATTTACAAGGTCATAGTTTTACTTCCCTTTAGTGAGAACAACAAACAGGAATTTACACTTCCCTTTCTCTTACCAGTAGAGTCACTCATTTTTCCCTTATTGTTTAATTAAAGCTCTTTCAGCCCTCAAGAACCTTGTTCCTGTATTTCTGGAGGCAGCCTAATGGCTCTAAAATAAGTGTAAAGAAAAGAGGAGGAAGACAATTCTTCATAGGTTAGATGTTATTATTAATTTAAAAAAAATAATAACAAGCTCTTTCCAAGATTTCTCTACAGTTTAGCAAAAATCAAACTAAAAAGAGAAATGCAAACTGGCACCTAACCATGTTAATACTCTGGTACATCCCTTCAGTTTCGTATTTCCCTATGTATTCTGCCCTTCTCCATATTTTATTATAGTGAATTTGCTCCCAGTTATGTGGAACTTCTCTAGATTAAATTAAAACTAGAAAAACTCTTTAGGCAGATGCTTTACTGATGATTGGCACCAATCTTTCCAATCTCCCAGCTTCCAGACAGATTCACCAACATTTGATGCTTGCATTCCTCTTGGCCCTCACATTTTCCATTTTGAGATGTTATTAGACAAAGAGCAAAAGGGAAACCAGAGACCATCTTCTATCTGTCTGTTGAGCAGATACAAAGTGGGAACTCTGTTCCATGACCAGATCCATTAAACAAAATGAGAAAAAGGGAAATGAGTGGTTAAAAGGGCAACCCCTGCTTTAAAATGAAATGCTATCAAGGAATTAAAACACAAATGAATGTGAAACATTCATAAATGGGATAAATAGCATTTAAATCTAGCTAGTGACAGAATGGATTGGGGAAAAAAAATACTGTTCCCTCTAACAAGCCTACTGCTGGAGCAGTGATTCTACTGATTTAAGGACCTTCAGGAGCTTGGGTTTCTTAGTGGTCTTGCAAAGTACCTTTGAACCAGAATGACTGAATGGGTTTCAGGGATAGCAGAGACGTAACAATACAAAATTCCATTTCCAGAACAAACTGCTGCCAGCTTCAGAACAGAGAGCAAAGTTCGCTGCTCTGAGTTTGTGATGTTACAAACCTCAAAGTCAATTGATCTTTTGATGTTTTATTTTGGTAGTGCAAAGTGTGTGCTTCTACCATTAACTCTTCCAAGTGTAACTCTTGAAGTCTTATGCATGCTGTGCCTTACCCAGCTATTTATAGTAACAGAAGTAGAAGATCATGCTCAAGGCAGGGTGGCAGGGATTGTTTTTCCAAATTGCACATACTAGTTTACACAACTACTAACTCTGTAGCTCACCACTAGCACACACCTCAAGAGCAGGGTTTCAGAGCACTTACAGATGAGAGGCAGATACTTCAAAGCACAGCAAGCAGGGCAGAGTTTACCTCTTTGCTACACTGCTTCTGTCTGCAGGATTAAGTCTAATACCCCCTGCACCTCATCCCCATCACTGGACAGTGCTCAGAACATGCTATGCATTAAAGCCTTCCAGAACAATGCTATGCAATTTAAAGCATCAACACAGTCACATATTACCTTGCATGCCACATCCCATCAACCCAGTTCCTGCTTCACCAACTTTCAAGGAAATGAAGCTTGTTCATTCCTCCCTTTCCTGTCACTGTTCTGAGGACACATTCTCTTCCCTCCCCTTCTCTTACCCTGAGTTTACTCTCTGCCTCCTGGCACACACCTACTCTACTTTTCTCATCCCTCTACCTACTTCTATGAACAAAATCCTTCTGCAGTTTTCCCATATCTCACAGATGCCACCCCATCTCTCACTCTCCCCTTGAACACAGTCACATCCCAGCTACCCAGCCACAGATGCCACCCCACACATCCTTCCAGCCAAGCACAGAAGTAGCAGCTCCAGGCAGTTCTTCCTGACTCTTCCTGCCTCAAGAGAAAACAGAAATAGCAACCAGGAACATGCTTCCCTTGGGGAAAAAACCAAAAAGCCTCACCCACCAGCAAGCCCCACCACCACCAACACCCAGCAGCAGCACTGCCTAAGCCACCACATGCTCAACTCTCTGCAGCTTCCTCCCTAAAATGAGATGCTGCCTGACATGTCACAAGATTTCTGGCTTTCTCTTCATCCAGCAGGTCACACTCTTCCCTCCACACCTCATCCCTCCCTGAGCTCCACGGGCCTATCAGTAATCAAGCAGTAGCTGGGGCATGGGAAGTAAGGCCCTGATGACAGAGAAAGCCAAGCTCAGTTTGTGCCCAAACCAAAACACTTCAGAGACACATTTAGCACTTTCCTACTTGAGCACAACCCAATCAGCACCAAACCCTGCCCCACTCCAGCCTTTTCCCCTGCACCTTCCAGCTGCAGCCAATTTAGCTGCTGAGCATTTTGCTTTAAGAAGAAAAACCACATACACAATGTCTACGCTGTATTTTCAAATAAGTACAACCACTGATAGGACAGAGCTCTGAAAGGCCATTTATTATGAGAGAAGAGAGCTAGTCTTTTGCTATTGTGTCTGCTGTAGCTGTTGTGGGTTTGAAGAGCATGTGCAGCTGTGGCTGTGAAGAAATCCATTTTGCCATTGATTCCCACAGCTGGCATGCAACTGAAGGCACAGCCCAGTGTCAGCCAAGTGCGTGTGCCTAGGATGTTATCAACAGCAGGAAAGCAACACCACCAGTGTGTGCCCACAAGCTGACAAGGCAGAAAGCTCTTACCTGCCTGGCCACCCTCCGAGCTTCCCAGTAAGGTTTAGAGTCTTCTACAGCTTTTCCAATCTTCTTGACCAGCTCATCCAGTTTCACTGTGGCCTCCACCAGCACAGAGCGGAACTTCTGGCGCGCATCCTTCAAAACGGTGCAGGAAGGGAAGAAAGGACAAAGGCAGATTAGAGCTTTAAAAATTATTTCTACCTGTTTGTTCCTACCTTCAGGTTCCTCTTTAGATTCACACAGGAGCTGACACATTCAGAACAGTCACTAGCATTTGGATTAAGGCAGAATTTTTCAGCAGAGGAGCCCTGGAACCCAGAGCCAAATCCTAAAGCTGGCATCCTGGACACCAAATCTTTGTTTTTCAGTGACAGCTTTCATACAAAGCCTACAACAGCCTGTTCTAGATGTTACCTCTGGCAGGGTTTCTCAGAGAGGAATTGTTTGTAAATTACTCACTCTGTGAGGAGGCAAACAGCAGTGAAACAAGCTCTGAGAGGGACTTCAATGGCAAAGACATCTCACATACATAAAGCTAGAATGGTGCTAGCAGGCAGGCCAAACCCCACAGCAGGCTGGCAAATCAGCTGGAATTGGCACAGAAAACACATCTTTTCAGCTGTGGTTTCTATCAATGGAGAAGGGCACCTACATTCCACTTCACTGTTAATATTTTTTATATTTAAAAAACCCAGCTACTTCCAAACAGGATGAGCTGCGCTCCTTACATGATTAGCTAAAGCAATTAAAATATTTTCTCTGCTCCGCTGAAATTTCCACACATGTAAGCAAAGTGATTCTGATTTCAATCTCAGAATCCACCACAGACTCTAAATATATGAAATTATTGCAGATTGATGCAAATTCAGGCTGGGACCTGGCCCAGGATTTAAGGAGATGAAGAGGAAGGGCCATGTGAGCTCTCAACAAGGCTTGTAACTCTAATTAGAGTGCAACATTTATGCAGACTGCTGGAGTGACACGTTGATAATCAGGAAGCAGCTGGCTTCAAGAAGTGCCCTAATTCAGGAGGGTTTTGTCATTATTGTTGACAATTTCTAGAATGCAAAACTGCTTATTCACTGGAAGATTTAAAATACATTGCAAGCTGCCACTATGCTCTCAGAAGTGGAAAAAAAATGCAACAATACATCAGTTTTTGCAGAAAAAGCAATATACTTCTGTAAAAGCTTCTTTGCTTCCTTTTTAGTGTTATGTAAAACCTGAACCAGCATCAGCATTATCTTAGTCCAGGCCAAATAGCTTTGGATTCTTAAGGTACTCCAATTTATTCTAAGAAATTATTCAAATGGGTAACAAGGTCAAAAATGGGGAATTAAATGGACATTAACTTATTATTTCATTAACTCAAACCAGTCAATAATCTCATTTCTCAGTGAAAGCCTGAAATGTATCATTTAGACAATATTTATCAAGTCAATGATTTTCTCAGTGAGAAGAATTTGAATATTTCCAATTAAGTTACTGGACCATACATGGCTCACTGCTCAAAATGAGTTTCATAAGTAACTGAAAAAAGACTCCAAGCATGATGACTATATTGCAAGAAAAATAATAAGTACTGAAGTATATTTAACAAAGCGAAAAATTCTTTGCAGGTGTAGGAACAGAACTAAAAGCTCATTTCTAAATGAATGAGCCAGAAGATTTCACTCTCTTTGTGAAAGCTGCATTTAAGGATATTAGTTAGGCAAAATAGTTTAAGTAAAAAAATCCCAATGCAGTGATTCATCACCAAGTTCAGTTCCCATGTTTGTAAGATCACTTGGAACAAAGAAACCATCACTACAAATCTGTGCTCGGAGACCTACCCCAAATTTACTCATGTAATAATTATACACAGTCTTATCCCATAGGAGAAAGATGACTAGTCCTCACTTGGAGTTTAAAAATACAAAAGAAAACAAAGGACACTAAGAACAAAGCAGTCAAATTAACAGCAACTTCTGTACCCATTCATCTCCCTTGAACTCTGAAGCATATACAAATTACTGAACTCCAAGTGCTCCTCTAGCTGGTGCCTGAAGCACAGGTCTTACAAATGGTGAAGCAGATATTTGCCCACGAGCAAACTCCACTCCACAAAGTAGTTAGTCACACAGAATAGGGAGCTTCAGCTGAAAAACACACTGGTGTGGAACCCCAGTTTATCATTTTCCAACAAAGATGACTGGCTCTTCTTTTAAGGCTTAATTTAGGTCTGACCACCCTCATTCTTGCAGCAAAGAACAAAAATGAAAACCAAAGCACCCCAGAACTTTGTATCATCCATCGCAGCTTATTTTAGTGACATTTATTCTCAGGCTCCTGACTGCCAGGAACACAAGCCTGCAGGCTCCAACACCTTCTGCATGACAGAACGAGCAGATGCTCAGTTCTCTGCTGGGATGAGACCCCCACCAAAGGTTTCCAGCCATCCCCTTCAGTGGTTCAAAGCTATAAATCCTCCTAACAGTGTTTTCTGTGAGGACACACATCAAAAACTCAGAGGCTCAGAACAGCACATCAGTGCAGCTCATTCGTGGTCCCCAGCACAGGGTAAGTCCTACATCCATGTCAGAAAGACAACCACAACGTTTTCAGGCTACTTATCAAATCCTCTGGTGTGACTTGCCCCTCCATACAAGTGTTACTATTTAACTGCCAAACCCTTGCCTCATTTAGACCTTCATCTTGCACACTCAGGTAACAGAGAAAGGAAAATATGTCAATTCCTGCAACTTGCTGTCGTGAGCAAAACCAAGACAGTGCAGCATATGCCATAGAAATTTTCTAGCACAGTCCTCAGTCTCTAGCTTCTGCATTTCAGTTTCTTGAAAGATAACTCAATTCCAGCAGAAATGCTATTCATTGATAACAGCAGCCTTAGGTAACATGTGAGTCACACTCATCATGTCTGGGTCAGTTTTTATGGTTTTTTTTTCTTTTTTAAAAACACATTTTGTTTTTCTCATCACTGCACTGAACACATACACAGACTCTAACAGAAGCAATGCAACTGACATGAGACATCTCAAACATCCTGACATTTTTAAAGTGTGTTTTTCCCCTCTACTCACTCCTAATCTTCTGTGATCATTTTTAAGAACACCTTGCTTCTGATTTCAGAAATAGAAAGGTGACATTGAAAACGTTAGCCAGTCAGCATTCTATGTTTTTTCCCCCTCCTATTTGCTCAAATGAGATGATGATAAACCTTTTACAAGCTGGACAAAAGCCGATTAAGGCATTTATCCTCAATGTGTGTTGCAAGGTTAAAAAAAAAAAAAAAAAACAAAAAAGCAGCAGGAGAAGCTTCTTACTTAAATTAGAGCCTTAACAAGGAGACTCTCACTAGCTAGGTGTTTGTCATACACACGCTCCAGCAGGCAGAGCACTCAGTGCAGCACGTGGACAGCTGCAGTTTACATTTCAACATCATGTTCTATGGCTGCAAGAGCCCCATGCTCATCAGCTTTCTTTCTGGAAATCCTCAGCACTTTTCTTTCAAATGAGATTTCACTAGTGTTGTCTTAAGGAGCATGCCAGACCTCTACCCCAAATATGGTTTTGCTGCAATAGTTCATTATTAAAAGCAGACTTTGTTTTGCCGCTGGGCAGCTTTTTGATACTGCACCAGAAAGAGGGACCACACTTAAGGACAGGTCATCCTTACAGCAGCATTTTGAAGATCCATTCTCAAATGTGGGGAAAAAACTGAAAAGCTAAAATACAATATTCAACTCATACTGCACCTGTCAGAGGAAAAAAGCATGCCTGTTTTCCTCACTCATGAGTGATGGTGATGAGCTGGTGTTAGATGCCAGATGACAAGTAAATAACTATTTCTGCCCATCAAATGAAACATGTATTTTCAAACAATTCTATTTTTAAAATGAGCTTTACATATCAACCATGTCTGAATCATCCTAGTACCAAGCACATCTAAATTTCATTTACAAAGGTTGTCTCGTGACCGTTCTGCCAGTCTGGTGTGCAGAACCTCTGGCAAGCACGGGAGGTGCATGGAAATGGAACTGCTGGCTGAGAGACAGCCTTCATCTATTTCCAGAAGGCTGACAGGATCCATACCATCTCCTCTACTACAAAGACCCAGCAGCTGCAAAAGCTCATCTCCAAGCTAAACCAGCATCAGCATCATACCTCCACACCAAACAAGTGTGTGCTCAGAAATCCACCTTCAAGCATTCAATCAGTTAAAGACACTTTAAATGTCTCTTTGGTACCTGAGCAGCTCAAGTAAGCCAGACAGGCAACCAAATCTTAAAAACAAGATTTTTTTAAAACAAGCGCAAGGAAGGAAAAAAGTAGTAGTATCTCAATTTTTAAGGGATAAGAAAAGTCTTTGGTTTGGGGTTTTTTTTTGGGCAGCTACTAATTTGCCATCTAAGACCAATTAAAAAATCAGTACCTGAAAGCTGCTCTAACCTCCTGCTTGCAGTAGTTACAAACTGAGACTACCAATACTTTTTACTACAAATATTTTAAATTCTCTCAGAAGAAGAGAGAAGAAAGCAGGCATGGGAGGGTGAGTGCTCCTTCCAAAGCAAGATTTCTCCACCTAACCCTTCCTCTCTCAGACTGGAAACCGATCTTTACGTCAAGAAAACGAACCAAGTAAATCCCTTTGACTCACTTGGTTGACAAAATTTTTCCAGAGCCACAGCAGAGGAAGAAGCCTTCCCTTGCTCATCCTTGGATGAAAGCAGAAGGCAAAACAACAAGGAATTCCCACACAGGAGCCATTTCCTATGGAAGCAAGTAGATCACAAAGAAATGTGGAAAGATTTGTCCTGATAGCACTGGACAAATCCATCACACATGTACATCCTCCTCCCAAAGCCAGCAGGAACAGCAGCCAGCGAGCTGCTCTGCCCTTATCTCTGCATTCTTTTGTGGACACTGGAAAACGCTGCACAGGGATACTGATAAGGTGGCGGATGTTTCCACTGATGGATGTTTCCTCAAGCCAAGCAGGCACGCTCAGAATGAGACTCCAGACACTGAGAGGTCATTTTTCTAAAACCTGAAAGATGGAGGATTTTTCTTTAAAACCTACTTACATGTTTTATATGTGACAGGGTCAACAGCTCAAGTTTTTTTCCTAAAGCCAAGTATTTTAGTGAAGAAGTAAGAAGCAATTCAAAATAACTGGTGAATATCTGCCTGCCAGTGGGAAGCAGAGAATTAATTCCTTGTTTTGCTTTGCTTGTGTGTGCAGCTTTTGCTTTACTTAACTGCCTTTATCTCAACCCATGGGTTTTTCACTTCTACTCTCCTGCTTCTCCCACAATGGCAGAGAGGGAGGAAGGGGCTGTGTCATGCTTAGCAGCTAGCTGGGGTTAAACCATGACAAAAAGTCCTTCCCCTTCTCAGAGGGGCTCAAATGCTGACAAGGCTCACCAGTGAAAGAGCACCACAACTAATAAACCCCTTCCCTTATATCCAGCAACAACCCAGGGTGACCTTTATGATAAACCCAGGACTAAAAGTAACACAAAGTGTTGCAGATCAGGACTAGGGGATCTAGGCAAGCACACAAGAAGAATGCCAGCCAGGCCCTCTGATAAGGGCATGGCTGAAAGCAGCACTGTTCAGCTCCAGTCTTCCTGTGCAGTATCTGAACAAACACTGGCAAGCTCGTAGCTCCAGCAACACAAAAAACTCTCTCTAACAAAAACCACATTTGGGATAGCTGGGATTCCAGTGGTAACTTTCATGGTATGTGCTGCATTTCCCCTCCCCACAAGGCTGCCAGAGGGTCCCCGGGTTAATTTGTTACAGCTGAGTTGTACTTTCAGCGCCAGTCCAAGCCCTCTGTGGGCTGGCTGGACAGACAAACCCTGCACATTTTGTTAAGGACATTCACAGCTCCTGATGCGAGTTCAGATGGAGATGCACTTCCAATAAACAGGAAAAACCTCTTGCATTTGGCCAAAGCACACTTGTATCTCGCCTGCAAGGCGTTTCCCCCAGCCCTTCACAGACACTTGAAACATAAACAGGGACATTAGCAAAGCCAAGTGTTCAATCCCTCAGAGAACCCTTACCACCCTTCTGCTGTGTCAGTAATGCTCAGTGCTGCACTTAGGACCAGCAGCATTATGGATTTTAAATCAAGTCTAATCAAAGATTCATTAACAGGCAATACATTAATGCAACACATAACCACCAGCCACTCGGTGCCCTTCAGCAGCTCTGCAGCTCCTGAACATGCAGCGAGTGTCAGCAGGTCAGGATGTTTCTTCAGGGTTTAATAGGATAGGTCAAAAGGGCAAAAAATGAGTAATTCTTCCAAGTAAAAGAATCTATGCATCCAACTTCAACGTATCTGCTCAAGCCATGCCATGCATGTATATCCTGTGCTCTCACAGGCAGTATGAGTGCAGAACTTCTTTTAAAAGATTAAAAAATCCAGACTGTTCAATTTAAAAACAGGTCATATGGCAGTTTCAGAGCAGAACTTAAAGAAGTGTCAGGCTGGTGAACTCAAAACAGAATTCCCCATTTTATCACCTCTGTAAGCAGCAGACACCAGTATTTTCTACATTGCTCAAACAAGGACATTCCTGTGGCTACTCCAGGCCAGTGCAGCCTCAAAATCCTAGAAACCTCGACTGAATTCAGCCCATAACATTTTCCACTGGGCAACACAGCATTATTACTTGCACTCTGCAGATGCAGACCTGAGGCACAGCGAGAACTGAAGCATGGGTTTAGAAGGATTTAACAGCTTTTTTTTCCAGTTAATGGGAACTGGAGACAGTCAGAATTCTCACTTAGAGCAAATCACACAAAGCTACATACAGGAAGTCCAGAAAAGTCTTGCAGAATTCAGATGCCACAAGGTTACCCTTCCTGCTTATCAGAGAGAACATCAAGTCACAAAAACATGGGTGTCTTTTTCTGAACTTCCTTCAAAGAAATATACCTTCTACTCAAACATTCCCATTGCTTTTCCAGATTATTCTGGGAAAAAAATCAGCAGTGGGAATCTATGGACCACAAAGTAACATTACAGGAAGCTGGCCGTCAGCAACTCGTGCTCTAAATAATGCAATGATACATCTATGTTCCCATTAAAGATATTGGAAAGATAAAGAAAATTATACTAGCAAAACAGGATAAATATAACTCCATTGTCTGGTTAAAAAACACCTACACACATCTCTCTTCCAATGAAATATAGCAGGAACACCACAAACTAGGAAGGGGCAGCAAGAGGGACCCAAAGCAGCTAATAAGAGCCAAAAGTGTAAATCTTCAAAGGGAAGCTCAGCATGGCTCTCCCAGAAGCCCACATTTTCAACAGCATTCATGGATTTTGGAAGCCTTTGAAGCAGAATGATCCCAGTTCCAAACTCCTCCTTCCAAACTTTCCTATAAGGCTGCTTGACAAATTTTTCTTTTCTTGTGCAGAGTATGAAGGCAGAGATTTTCTGCTAACCACAAGTGTTGGGTGTCGTGGGATTTTTTTATTCCTTTCCCCTAAAAAGGTTTTAAGTCCATTTAAAATGCATTTATCAACCTGTATATAAATTAAGCATTGCTTACATCATCCAAACTGCATATTTAAGCAGAAAAAATGTAATGAAAATCTTTACAGATTAAAAATTATGCAGTTGCATGATACCACAAACTGGCACCCATCCAATAATAAGATTTTTGGATGAAAAGCAAAGAGGAAACATTTGAGAAAGCATCCTCTTGGTGGTATTTCACCTTAATTCCATCAAAAACTGCTTACAGTAAGTAGTACAGACAGATCTGCAGCAAACACTTAATGGCAAATGCAGAGAATGATTATATGATTTTCTACCTATCTAACACCTGGTATTTACCAGGCTGAGCAAGAAACAATGTAAGACCAAGGTAATGTGGAAATTCTGCTCCTTTATTTACAGTTATATTTCCAGGAGCCTTTCAGCCTCTACAGCTCAGCATGTGCCACACACACAGTAGCTACAAATCTGCATGCTCCCCAAACACTTGATCACATGAATAATTTTAATCAAGCAGCAAAATCCCATCTTAAAGTCACTGGGATTTATTTCATGAGGATGCCTTTGCATTATTATTACTATTCCATCTGCTTCATAATATGTCCTCAGTGCAAGGTTATGACAAAATTAATGAAATCCAGGCAACTATCCATAGCACCATCTTTCAATTTCAGTACCTCAGCATGAAATAAGGAGACTGAAAAGATACATATGATAATTTTTTTCAATATATCTATATAAAGATTCCTGAAGTCCATTTAATTGCTACTGGTGCAGGCTAGAATACTGATTTTTAAAGTTCACTCATAAAATTTAAATCATGCTAGTGCCACTGAACAGTTCTCACAGCAAAAATACTGTTTTATTATGCACAGCAAATAGTTCCCATTTAACTAAGTTTATTAACCAATGAATTCATGATCTACATGCCACAATGACAGAATATGCAAACAAGTGAGGATAAGAAAAAAGCTACAAGACAAGGCTTGTCCAAAGATCATAACCCCATTTTCTGTTCAGTGCTTTCAGTGGATATTCCAGTATTTTAAAATTCTACCAAGAACCACCCCATGCTTGAGGTATCCATTTCATGAAAAGACACACAAGAGGGAAAAAAAATTAAAAAGAAACAAACAAACAAACCATACTTTGATATTTTGAAGGTACAGACAGAAATCTACATATGTACTTCTATAGTATGTTCCTCACTGCAATCTCAGAATGTTTTAATACAGTATTCAAGACTTTGTAATGATATCAAAATTATTTAGGATGTAAAGTCATATTTTATGCCAGTTTTTCTTTAACAGTATATTTATCTTATACTTCCATTGTGTTTATCTTTTTTGTTTTGCAAACAAAAGAAAATTCAGACACACACAGAGGATAGTTTGTTTTGCATCACTATTAGATCAATAATGCTGAGCCTTCCAGAATAACTACCAAGTAGATGAAGCTCAAATTTGGGGATTTAGAAACAATTTCTTCAGAACTTGCTATTAGATTTTTAAGTATCCACTAAAACCTCTCTGTATAAGCAGGAAGTCTTTTATTCCAACTTTCCTTCATCGCCTTCCTTGCTCAGGAAGTGATGACAAAAAAGGCCAAGATAACAATCTAAAAAAACCCCAAACAGCCACCAAAGAGAAGATCCTGGCAGACAGCTGTATGGCAAAAACCTCTTAGCCAAATAACTTTCCCTGTCTATAATCAACAAACACAAAACAGTGACTTGTAAAAATAAAACTTGTCTAAGCTTAGTGTCAAAACCTAAAAATAAGTTCTGGCAGTGGTTGTGTGTGAGGTTCTCCACACAGGGTTTTTCCACTGTGAGAATACCTCTACCTTTCCCTGTTAGGTCAATTCATACCTTTAAAAACATCATCACCAGACTCTTGCTGCAAAATTACCATTCAGGATGCACAAATTAAGGAGGCAACCCACTCAAAAACATTGTCCTTTCATTCACAAAATCCAACATGCACAAAAGGAAAATGCAAGGGTAAATTCTGTACCTCCAGCTCCGTCTCTCTGCGATTGATATCATCTGTAGATTGATTCAGTTTTTCTAGCTCCCCCTAGAAGGAAAGAAAGTCGGATGCATAGTAAGAAATCAGGGAAAAAAACATGTCTGAGAAGGCTCATTCAGCATCCCCACTGAAAGCTCACAAGGGCTGTGGCCAATGAATTTAGTGAAAAGAGGAAACCTTGAGATGCCCAGCTTAACTTTGCCACTGGTCTTCTACTTTGCTACTTAAAAGAAAAAATAATCAGAGAAGATCTATAGCTTTATGATAAGGCAACACATTTCCTATTCTGGCTACTTCTTCACTGTTACAAATAAACACGAGGTACAGTAAGCTCAATATAGTCAATATCAGAGAGGTACTTGAGAGACAGACACACCCACCCCAGAAGAGCAGCAAAGTCTGTACTATCACAGGAGACACGCAGTGAAAGGACAGAACTGATAAGAAACACATCTTGCCACACAAGAAGTATTTTATTTTGGATTTTAGCAAATCATTTCTTAACCCAACCAGTCCATGGGAGAAATACAATTATGTTTACATAATTTGCCTTCCTGCCAACACTTTGATCCCCTAACAGCAGAAACAAAGGTGTTAAATCCCTTGAATAAATATGTAGTAGAAGTGGTGTTGGCATGAATGAAGTTACTGTAAAAATAAAGCTCATTCTTACTGACTTTCTTGCCTCAAAAAGCAACCCTTAGGAAGAGATCTGATAGCTTTCTTTATCTGGGCAACATGATTATAAGATTTTTAACAGGAACGTTCTCCAATTTAAACGTTATTTAATTGTCAACCAGTGTAACAGAACACGCCTGGAAATGTTTTGCTGTACAAACCAAACGTTGTAAATTGATTGTCACTTGAGCAGCTTCCCACTGGACTACAAGAATGACTCTGGTTACAACCAGAAAGGAATTCATTACAACAGTTTAGCTCTCTTATCCCCAGCAGTCAGATTTCATTTCCTACTCCTAGGACTTGGAAAACACCTACTTGGTTATCCATGTTGTCTGAAACAAACACTCATCCAAAAATTACCTAATTGTCTCTTACTGTAAGGCTCAAAACCTCATGGCTCTCACGGAAGCAGACACAGCAGCCTGTTTTTCCAACCAAACAGAAAACTGAACAGAAACAATTGTTTTGCCAACAATTCACAAATCGTATACGTGGAAACGTGTAGCAAGCTGAAGAACCTAAGGTCAAAATTAGATCAATAGACACCAACCAAGCTCAGCCTCTTAAAATCAGGGCAGTACCAGGCTAGCTTTTGGCTGAGGGCCTCGCTCTGTGTAACCAT
Source organism: Zonotrichia leucophrys gambelii (assembly GCF_028769735.1). Classification (NCBI taxonomy): domain Eukaryota; kingdom Metazoa; phylum Chordata; class Aves; order Passeriformes; family Passerellidae; genus Zonotrichia; species Zonotrichia leucophrys. The sequence continues at coordinate 43,704,549 of NC_088171.1, read as the reverse complement.
GTTTTGGGAATTTTGCAATGGCTCTGCACAGCCCTGGAAAACAAAATGCTCACGATGGAGAAAAGAATGACAATTACAGCGAGCAGGGACCTACGCCAAGGATCCTCTCAGCAATGTACACACGTGTTATATTCATTCATGACAAGCAGTACCAGCAATGCTGGAGGCAAAAGCCATAAATCTGCAGAGACCTAAAAATACATTTCATTTCAGGGACCACAGCGTGCTGCAAGTTTGCACCGTGCTATTGGTCGAGACACGATTTTGGGGAGAAAAGCTTTGTTTAGAAACCATGCAAGAATAAAAACCATTGCAGAAGGCATTCACTGAGAGGAAGCACCATATTCCACTAAAGCTCCTTTTTACAAGAAACAAGAAAATAATGATAAAAATAATGAGACAAAATTTAAAACCCCATTTTCCCGCATTTATGAATTTCTAAGCCCCGCTCCACGAGCAAGGTCACGCTGTCATGGTCAAAACTAAAAAGGGGAAGGGGGATTTCGGCGGCAGCAGCAGGAGAAGCAGGGACGCCCAGGAGAGCCGGGCGGGAGCGATGCCCGGGGTAACAAAGGGCTGGGGAGCCCGGGGGCGCTCCCGGCGGGCACCGAGACACCCGGGGAAAAAAAAAAAAAAAAAAAAAAAGAAAAAATTATATACACACACATATGTATGTATGTATAGATTCATGCGTGAGTGTACGTATGTGTATATATATGTGTGTATGCACATACGCAGCAAAAGCAATAAAATAAAAGGCAACCATTATTACATACACTACATTACATTGCTTCATACAGCCATAACGCACATATGAAAACGAACTTAAGGAAGCGCAGCCGCGCCTCGGCAGGCAGGCAGGCCCTCACCTGGATGCGGGGATCCACCTCCTCGTCCTCGGGCCGCGCTGGTTCCTCGGCGGGGCGGCCCCGCCGGCCCCCCGGCTCCATGGCGGCTCCCGCTCCCTCAGCCTCAGCCGCCGCCGGCGCCTCCCGCTCCCGCTCCCGCTGCCGCCGCTGCCGGCCCGGCCCGGCCCCGCCTCCGGGGGAACCCCTCCCTCCCCACAGCGCCCCCGTCTCTTTGTGCCTTCGCAGCGCAGCCAGGAAAGCAGCGCCGAATTGCGGGGTTTCCTTTTTCCCCCCCCTTTCTTTTTCTTTTTCTTTTTTTTTATTTTTCTTTTAATGCTCCCTCACGCCTCGTTTTTCTGGCTTGCTAATTCCTGGGTCCCCCCCGCAAGGGCGCTGCGTGAAAGCGGGATGAGTAGTTCCAGGTGCAGGGAAACGCTGAGGACACCTTGCTGGCTTTTTTAATTTATTTTTTTCCTCCCCCTTCTTTTCGTCTCCCCTCTTTTTCAAGCTCTGCTGGAGGCTGACATGCCCATGGAGAGAAAAAAAATAGAAGAGAAAATACTAAAGGCACTTTCAACAAGCTTGAAAATTCAAATGAAAACCAGATTTCTATTGTGTGGCAGCTAAGCGGGCAACTATTGTACCTACTGCATGCAGTAGAAAAAGACATACTGAAGACACATCCTTTTGTTGTCAGTAAAAAGGAACTTTGTGAGAGAAATATGTACATGCATGGCCCATGTCTAGCAGAGCACTTCAGATTAGTGTCTCCCTAATCACAGGGGTGGATAACAAGTAATTTCGAACAAATGAGGAATATGTTTCCACCTTTAAACTACCACTATTAACTTAACCCATTTTTTTTTGTTTGAAAAATCCTCAAAAGGTAGTAAAAAATGGAAAGTTTAGATGTGGTGAAGAAAGGAGCATCCTTTGTGAGACTGAAGGTGAAAAAGAATCTCACATCTCTTTATAAGATAAAAATAAGAGGGAGGTAAAATAAGATTATAAAAATTAACATTGCTAAGGTAACTAAAGTAAAAAAGGAGGCAAAAGAAAACCAGTCAAACTCTTCCAAATGCTATAAAGCAACCAGGGGGAAAAAAAACCAAAATATGGGAAGAGAGTGACATAAACATTTGAAAATAGTATAAACATGCAAAGTGACACCAACAACCTAAAATAATCAAGGAACAGAGGAGGTGTTGCAAAAACGCAGATGGGTTGTTTGCAACATCTTCACTGTTCACAGCAGAAAAAAAATCATGTTAAGGAGGGGGAAAAAATAAAAACAAACCAAAAACCAAATTAGCCGAAGCCAAGTGTTTGCTCTTACTGCTGTCTGTTAAGGGATTCCAATGAGTACACACAGCCACAAGTTCCCAGGACCCTGGCATTTCTTTTCCCTGGTGTGCTGTGGCTCATGCCAAGACTGTAGTGGTCAAATATCCAACACTCCCACCATCCTAAAACAGCACAGAAAACACAAAGCTGCACATTGAAGACTTAATGTGGACAGTCCTGCTGTTACCACTTCGATTTCTAAAAAACAAGACCATGTAAAAGATTCATTGCAGCCATGCTCTGTTCCTCCAAAACCTGCACAGGCTGACCCATGGCAATGTCACAGAAAGCACTGCCCACTGTTTGGGATACAGAAGTTCTCCTGCACACAGGTGCTCTCCCAAAGAGATTTGTTATGTTTGCACGAAGGACCCTCTTCTTCCATTGCTGCTGTGACAATCCCCATGATTGTTGCAGCTCGAAAACATCCAGCCAAACTCTTCAATCTGCCACACTCAGAGCAAGCTGTCTCTCTCTTTGGATTCAGAAAGCTGGGAGAGCTGCTGGCAGAGCTTAGTGCTGTGCAAGTGATGGTGTGGATACACAAGCCCCTTTTCCCACGAATCTGAAATCTCTCATAGAGCCCTGAGGCCATCGAGATAATTTTATATCAAGCCAATACGTTGGGTAGGTCTGGATATAATAAAATCAGTGAAGAATGCACGTCTGTCATGACTGCAGACATCACTAAGGCATTAACAGAAAAGTGGCCTGAAGGAAAAGATTTGACAGAACAGGGAAAGGGAGACTATTCAGTACAATAAAGATCAATAAAAGACTCAAGGCTATTATTTACATGTTAATTTTCCTCTCTTTGCCATGGAGTGGATTTTGCTGAAACTGCTGTCCCATGCAAAGGGCTGCAGGACCCAAGAAATACCTGAGGAACAAACCTGTGTCTCACACATGGGCACGGTCTCCACAGGTTTGTTGGTGACACCAAGCTGTGTGGTGAGGTTGACAGCTTGGAGGGAAGGGACATCATCTAGAGGGACCTTGACAGGTGTGAGAGGTGGGTCTGGGCCAACCTCTTGGAGTTCAACAAGGCCAAGTGCAAGCTGCTGCACCTAGGCTGGGGCATCCCAAGCAAAAATACAGGCTGAGTGGAGAATGTACTGAGAGCAGCCGTGGAGAGAAGGACATGAGGTGTTGGTTGACAAGAAACTCAACATGATTCAGAAATGTGTGCTTGCAGCCCAGAAAGCCAATCACATCCTGGGCTGCATCAAGAGAAGCATGAGCAGAAGCTAAGGGAGGTGATTCTCCCACTCTGATCCATTCTGGAACGGCGTATCAGATGAAGTTCTTTACTGTGGAGCTGGTGAGGCACTGGCACAGGTTGCCCAGAGAAGTTATGGATCCCCCCCATCCCTGGCAGTGTTCAAGGCCAGGCTGGATGGGGCTTTGTGCACCCTACTATAATGGAAGCCATTGATGCCCATGGTTAGAGGATATTTCAGGTCCCTTCCAGGCCAAACCATTCTATGGTTCTATGCTCTCCTTAGGTCAATCCTGTGCAAGTGAGCTGCAGTAGATGGCCTTTGGGTATTATTTTTGCCCAATCATGAGTGATCTCATCCCAGCAAATCCCTCCTACACAATCTGTTGAAGGCCAGAGGGCTCCCCAGCCCCACCCCACTCCCAAAAAGCCAGTCATGCTGACCTTTTCCTTCCCCCACAGGCCCTACATGCGCCAGGGCGTCTGAGCAAAGCTTGCACGAGGCCTGACCCAGACAGTCTGTACTTTCTCCTGTATCAATATTTCAAAACCCCAGTCCCAAGTATTCAATATTTGAACAAAGCACTCTGAAGTCAAGGCAGGAAGAAACCACTTGCTCTTTCACTAATGGGATTCCAGAGTGGCCACAGCAGAGAATTAGTCCAGACTTGTCAGGCCGGGCTGCAACTTAACATGAGCTGTGCTGAAGAGGGTACAGCTCAACTAAAAAGCACAAGGAGAGGTTCTGATGAAGGAAAAGCCAGAATCCAAGCAATCCAAGCTGCTTCAGCAACCAATTCAAGTGGATCAGGCAACACCTCTGCCTTACATTACAGCAGGCATTTAGGGTGCAAGCTTTATCATTAATATCAAGCCCTGGAGCACGGAAATCCCTAGGCAAGGGTGATGTTCTGGCTGAGAGAACAGCTACAGCTCTACTTTTGGGGTAAGCTGCTACATAAACACATTATCTAGTCCCACAGAAATCCTCAGTGTACAGGCAAGGGAAAGATTTGGCAAGGGAGAGATTGAAATGTCTGTACTTTGAGGAAGGAATTCAGAGAAGAATTCTCTTCCTCATTCTGGAAGATGGTTTGTAGATTCACTATTACATTGCTGAATAGCCATGGGGAACTAGAAGTTGCATTTTAAATAAAATCAGCTGGGAAGAAGTATGCATCAGTGAAGAATTGCCTGAGGAAACATCCTAATGACTATAGTTAATTTAGGGATAAAATTCAAAGGGAATGGATAGTGTAATTTTACATATATTTGATAATGGTAAATTCTGAATAGATTTTAAGGAAGATTTTTTTCCAAATCTCATCTTACATTTGAATTTCTGCTCATACTTGCACTCAAAGCTTGCTTCTGCCCCAGCACTAGAGGCAAGAGCCTAAAACACAAATCAAAAGTTGCATTTCCTTCCTCATAAACATGAATCTTCTCTGTCTGAACATTGATAGCAAATAAAGCAAAGTTCAGGACTAATTAATGCACATTTGATTACTGAAGACACATTTCAGCTCACGGAAATGCTCAAGGAGAAAACAGCCTAAGAGACAGAACCCTACTTACAGAATACTGCCCCTCTCCTCACAGGGACTGGAGAAACAGCTCTGCTCTGAGAAATTCTTCTGCTTCCCTTGATGATGGTGCTAGAGGCTAACTTTCAATTGGCTTCAAATGTTGAAGGGCTGTTGTAATTCAGTTTTAAATAATTTACCCACAAACGAACACAGAAGTATAAGCAGTCCAATTCATAGAGTAACACAGTCCCCAAAATACATTTATGAGCATAAATTCTACCATGTAGCTTCTTAGCTGAATTAACTCTGAAAACCAGTTTACTGCACTGACTTTTGCAATGTTTCACCAGAAATTAGTTTAACTCAGGGAATGTCTCATTTAAACACCGAGCCACCACCTCTGTCTTCCAACCTGCAGCAAAGACATTGCTCTGCCGGTGTTCAAATCCCATATACTTTCCTGGTTTTCCAGAAGTCTACTGCACATGTTGGAAATATTTTTAAACATTAAGTGGTATCTCACCCACAGTTATTTGAAGATCTGGGCCTCTATCACTAAATCTTTTATAGGAAGCTAAGCACAAAATTTTTATGGAAGGTATGCAGTTGCATTTATTGAAGATTTTAAATTTCTTGGATGCGTATGCAGGGTATTAAATATTAAGTGGTCAGAATCAAAACTTCCCCCGGCTTATTTCTCAATAAATTTCATGCTTCCATACTCACAGTGGTTGTGACATGTTTGTGCTCTGCATTTTAGAAAGCACTAAAAATCAATTATCTCTCCTACACCAGTCTGTAAGATGGTATTGCCTTATGAACTTGCACACAAAGAAATATTAATGGAGCTTGAGCATCTGTGGTACAAAAAACTTGTAGATTTCCCCACCTACAAGGAATGTATTTAAAGAAAAGGCTACATTCCAAAATACCCTTTGATTTCACTTCTCTTTAACAAGCACAATTTAAAATTAAAAATAACCTCCAGGCTTCACAGGGCTACAAAGAAAGGAGGCTCATTTTAAAGAGGTACAATCTATTTTCAAGCCACACTAATCTTAGTATCTTCCATAAAAATTAAATACAAAGATTATTAGCAAAATTATCTGCCGGGCAATTTTCTATTGTATATACATTTATCTCCCACCATATCATGAGTTACTTTTCTCATTATTTTGAAGGCTGAAATTGATGATGCTTCATACAGAGAGTGTGAGTGCAATATAATTTTTTAAACACACGCATAGACACACTCACATGCACTATGCTATATATATGTGTGTGTATGTGTAAAAATGCGTGACTAACAGCTTGATGGATTTCCCTGCTTGTTCTTATTTCATTGGGAAAGAACCACCATCATCACAGGAAATTTTCTCCTCCTCCAAGCTGTCTTTTGGCAAGGCTAGTGGTGGTGGAATTTCCCACTGGAAAAAACCACTCGTGCAGTGACACTACACTTGCAGCAGTCCTGCTGTTCCTCTGGACACAATGCAGAGTGTGCTGCTCTTGCAGATTTAGAAAATAACAGAGTAACATGAGCCTCTTCCTCAGATCTGCTGCTGAATGATAAGGAAGATCCCTTTTACAGTGCTTCATACCTGAACAGGGAATAACCCTGTACTGCACCCTTTTAAGTTGAATATATCCACCTAGGTTCCCAGTCCTGCTATCTGCTTTCCTTGATAAGCAGCCCTCACATCAGTTTCAGTGGCAGCAGGATCAAAATGCAAAGGTGTTAGTCTGTACTCAAAATGAGGCCTTAGACAAGAGGCATTGGCTTGTGAGAGCCAAAATGAGATGCAAGTGCCATTCTCCTCTACCCAGCCTGGCAATTCACTGAGGCTTTGCAGCGGTGTGGATACATCATTGCTATTCAGTACAAAAACACCCACCCTCCTCCTTTATTCTTTATACTTAGACATCTATGCAAACCACATCTAAAGCATTTATTTAAAGAACCACCTCTGACTCTCAGATGACGTCAGCCACGTGCAAGAATACATCTCATTTTTTTTCAGTAGTGAGCCTAATGTTCAGACCAGTTCCATATTTGTGGCTATTTAACTCTAGAAGTAGATTTCTCAGTGATAAATTAAAGGATAAATTCTGTTGTCAGGTTTCTTGCCATCAGCCCATGCTCGAATGCAACATGGACAGAAGGCAGGAGTTCCTGTGAAAATGTAAGGACAAACGAGAAACTCCAGGTAGTGACGTTCCTGTGGCTCTGTTCAGGGTATCCGTGTGCCTGGTGCACTTTCTGTGAGAGAGCCAGGAAGGGCTGCTTGAAGCTGGCAATTTCCACAACCCTTCCCTCATGTAGCATGGCTACTCCGTGGACTTGGCACATTCCAGCTGAGCAGGAGAGGGTCTCCATGTGTCTCCATGTGCCTCCTGGAGCAGGCAATGCTCCTGATAGATGCTTTGTGACACCTGCTCCCTGCCGTGAGTCATCCCCCACGGAGCAAAGGTACCTGGCATGGGCAGGCTGGAGCACAGCTCTGTGCAGAGGCAACAAGGTGACTGCTGAAGGCTCTCTGACCACAGACTTTGCTTCCTACTAATCTTGTTATCAGGCAGGAAATTCACTCATGTCCTATTTTAAGCTGCTGAAAACACAACATCAAAACCTTGAGCTTCCGTCAGAGATCTCAGAGCATTCCTTCAAGCATCAGTTATCCAGAGAACCTTTCCCTTTGGACCCCAGCACAAATCTCATTTATTTTACATGCCAATTGATTAATAGAGGGAAGTAGCATAGACATATCAAGTAAAAGCATGGCCCAGAGGATGAGGGGAACAAATACCTGTTCAAAACTAGGGCCCTGAGTAGACCAGGTAGCTGCAAGAAGATTTGGGACCTCATTATCATCCTAAACAGCTCAAGTGCAAAGAGAAAAGGCAGAATCATGCTCTATATCTAGAGGGAAAAAAAAAAGACAGGGATGGGCAACCACAGGGTAACTCCTGCCTGTGAGTTGTGAAGGCAGACTGGCTGCCAAGAGGGAGACAGCTGGGAAGCCCAGAGATGGGGACAGGCCCTTCCACAGCCAAGCCTCATTAGCAGGATATTAAGAAAGGTCTTTGCACTACCTATTTGCTTCCTAACCACATTTGACTGCTTATAATCAGTGACAGGAGAAAAAGGAAATGTTTTTATACCCTCCTCTGTAGTTTCCAGGCTGGTTATAGCCTATTTTACCTTGTGCCAAAAAATATGAAGCTTATGAAGTATCTAGATACAGCAAAATTTGTCCGTTTTCCAAACTGAATTTGATGTCTGCAAGATGCTAAGTGTCCACACTTCAAGTGTGCCCATCCATACATATATGTATATAGGAAATTCAAACCTTTAAAATACTTGAATTAAAAATATCTGTCTTAGATTTGTACAAGTGAAATGCTTCCTGTGTACAAATCCCCTTTTTTCCCTCTCCCAACATTAATAGCTAGATTTTCTGCTCTGGCAGTATCAGACTTTTCAGTGCTTCCTGTTACATTAAAAATGGAATGATTGAGCACATTGTGTGTAGGAGTGAAGCAGAGTCTGTTTTAGCATCCAACTTTGTATGTCAGGAGAAGTAGTGATTAACTGTGATCCCTCTCCTGCCTTCTCCCATGCCATAACCTCCAGGAGCATGCTGCTGCAGAGCCACATCCCTGCACTTCCACCTTGGTGCCCAAGAGCAGCCTGCAGCAGCAGCACCAAGGCTGTGAAACCAAAGGCTGTCACACAGGGCAGGTTTTGAAGCCTCCCTGGCACAGCCATGCTGCAGCAGTACCTGACCAAATGCCTCACATCTCCTAGAGCTTAATAAACACTTTGGATTACAATGCAGATCTCTGCTCCTCACTCCTCATGTCTGTCATCTCTACTGCTCCCTCACCATCCAGCTCAGCCTTGTTTATTCCCCAGTCTCAATACCTTCCCCTTCTTTCTACCCCTGTAAGTATCATTTAACCCATTGCTTCCCTCCTTCCTCAATTTGTCTTTGTCCTTCATTTCTCTTTTCCCCTTCTTTCACGTATGAACTGTTACACAGCAATTGCCATTAGCTATGCTAATGGTTCAACACCACCATTTGTCAAAATGATGCAGCTTCATCATTTCCCCTCCCACTTTGGAGTTGGGTTTGCTCATCTGTTGCAGAGACTGAAATACTTTGCAGTATCATTTTGAATATGTTGATCTCCCCCAGAAGAGAGCAGTCTCTTTTGCCACAGGAAACATATTCAACCCTAGCTGCAAATTCCTCTCCACTGAAGTCTCTCCAAGATGAGGGCAGTTTTGCAATCCCAGTGAATAAGGGGTCATAGGGACAGAAATGAAACATTTTACTTTGAAAGTCCCTGCAACTCCCCCAATGATTAGAAATTGTTCCTTTTTTTGAAATGCCCTCTAGATTTCCAGAGTGGGATTCATTTTGTGTAGATAACTGGTTTTAAAAACTACTCCCTTTTGTCTAAAAGGGCATTCATTCTTTGCTTCTCTTACTTCTGTTGACACAAGAAGGTAAGATGACAATTCCTTTATTCTCTTCTAGTGACTATATCAGAACAGCAATTTTCCAGCTCAAATTGCAGGTATAGTTCCTAGATGTAACAGCCATTATGTATCTCAGGAGCAAGTTCCACAACAGCAGGAAGAGATAAGAGAACACACATCAGCCCTTTGGAAAATCCTGCCCAAAAGGATCATGTTGAGCCTGACAGATTGTCATTTATTAAGATGCAGATGAACACAAATCACTCCACACTGGGGACTGTGTTCCTCTGATCTAAAATGTGACCCCCGAGCCTCTTTTTTTAGCTCCTTGGCCTTCCCTCAATTTCCTCCCATCCCTTTATTTCCTACCCTCCCACTGGGGAACTCCTTTCAAGTGAGCTGTTCACACCAGAAGCCACACATGCACCCCTGCACCCACACTTCTGTCGAGGCACCAAGGCACAAACAAATCCCCTGTGAAGCAAAGCATCTGAATTCCCTGCAAGTGCAAGGTATGCTGAATACCTGGGGAAGATTCTGAGTAGGACAGTGGGATTTTATATGTCCAAAATATGATTTCATATGTGCAAAAAAAGGCTACCTTCATTTCTCTTCATTTTTCACATTACTTTCTGTGAAAAAGGCGTTCAAGTCTTAAAAAGAAAAAGCTGCCTAGGTGATTTGCTGTCAGGACAATTTCAGCAAATGGACTTAGGAAATCAATGTGGAGGAAAGTAGTTGAAGGGATTTGTGTTTGATGGTTCTGTGAGGATCATCCAGCCCTTGTTTGGAGGATACACACACTGCAAAATAAGCTGAGAAGATGTTTGGCATATCAATATCTCAACAGCCAACTACCAGAAAGGAGGGATCTGCCTCCTTGGTCACATGAAGATTTGGTGTGCTCAACACCCTGGGGACCCAGAAGAGTCTGTCAGAGTTCCCAGACAAATTGGGAAAACTGTCCCTAATGCAAACAAAAGCTGCTTGAATGCAGTCTGGCATCCACACTGCTCCCCAGCCCCAGCAAACAGGAGTGGGAGGGCACCCCAGTAGAGCAGCAGGGACAGACTCAGTGTTCCCACTGCACAGTGCTGGCATGAGCAGTGGGATACCAGCACAGGAACACCCTCTCCAAACAGCAGGAGGTGAAACTGATTTTCAGGCCAGGCATTCTGCAGGCAGAGCAAAAGGAACAAAGCAGATGTCAGGCAGCCTGCAGCACAGCTCTCCTCCTGCAGGCACCCCTTTGCAGCAGTAACTCTTTCGAGGGGGAAGGGGAGAAAAACCAGCCACCCAGCAGTGTGTTAATCTGCACAGATGGAGCAGCTTTAATGCTGTCTAATCCTCCAGAGGGAGGAAACAGCATTTCCTTTGTGCCAAGGATATCAAAATGGTTGAAGATGGCAATCTCCACTGACATTAACTTTATTAAAGGAGGGGTATTTCCACAAGCTCTGAGAAGACTTGGTCAAGAGCCAGCTGGAGATGCACTGCATGTAAACATCTACTCCTAACAACAGAAAATAGCAGGCAGTCAGGAATTCCTGGAAGAATTTACAGGCACCAAGCATGCACACAAACTGGAGATTGCATATCACAGCCACACACATCAATTATACAGCTATCAAACAATTGCATAGCAGCAGCAGTGTGAGCAGGTAGTTACTGCTTTTTACTCTTCTCTAATTTGGCTCCTGTATTATTTTGTTGCAGCTATATAATCAACTTGTACTCTGAAGAGGGAAGTGATGCCCCTGGGTTGTCATAACAAGAATACCAAACCTTCTTGAGCCACTTACTTGGCAGTGAATGATTTTTACATGTAAATTGGATGCAGAAGTGAAAGAAAGGATAAGCTTTCTCAGTAAATTTTGAGTATCAGGAGCCAGCACTTAATTAAACTTTACTTTAAATAACAGTAATATTTACATTCCACTAATAGATGCTTTCTTGCATGTAAATATCAAGCTGTCACTTCGCAATGGAATTGCATATAAAGTCAGTTCTTAAACAGTTTAGGTAGTGCACAATTCAAACATCATTTTACATGTCAGTACATCTCACCCCACCTGCTTGGGAAAAAATGGAAAACTAAAGCTCTGAATCGAGGAACTGAAATACAAAGCTCTGCTGTTGTAACAGAAGCAGAAAATGCCCACGCATTCATCTCCCCTTCCTGGAGGACAGTTCAATTATCATCATGTCCCCAAGCAGATTTTGCACTGAATCACTGTGACATCTGCTAGGGAAATGAACACAAATCTATATCTGCATGCAGCAAATACATTGGCAAGGTTGCAAAGGGGGGAAGGGAAATAAGTGTCACTTTTCACACAAACTAGAAAATGACAGCTTGTCACATCCATGAGTAAATACTAGCAGAAGTGAGAGGAGGCAAGATGCTTCTTCACCTTTTCCCCCTCCATAGCATTACAAAGATAGAGATTAAGGACAAAACTGTGGCTCCTCCTTCCCTGCCTACAGTAACAGCATCTGGACATTTCACCATCTGGGAGCACTAACAATAATGGATCATTTCTGCCATTGGCACAGGTTGGTAGAGCTCCCCTGAGCCCAAGGGAGCTGTGCCTCTTTCCCAGCTGAAGGGCAGCTCCAACATGGCAGAACTTTTGGAAACAGAAGCTGGAAGAGCCCCAAAGAGTGAGAGTGCAGAGCAGCCTCCTTCAGGTCACTTCTGGCAAAGGAGACTTGCCCATTGCCTCGTCAGCAGCAAGGGACAATTTTATGATATGGAAGCAAGGGGTTTAGTCATGACTTGCATACATGAAAAAAACCTTGATGTGAGATAGTACAACTCTCTTTGTACAGACCAAAAAAACCCCCAAAACAACAAAACATAGAAAAAGTATAAGGTTAGCTTGAATACTCCTGTATTTCCCCAAGGAGAGGAGTATTCCCACAGACTACTGCTTCCAAGCCACCCACCCATTAAAGCTGGTCTATCTGAGCCCATGGGCACCTTTCCCATCTTCTTTCACTCCGCACACGAGGCTTCACCAGTTGCATCACATGGCAAGGCACAGAGTTGACTCTTCAGTGCAGGATGGAGGAAAGGCCATGGTATGAAGTTACTGAGAGAAAATCACCTTCCAGCAAGAGATCCCTTGGCTCCAAAACCTAACACAGCTGCACCAGAACACTGTGACCTCTCCTCCACTGCAGTCACACACAAGGTTGGAGATGAAGGCAGCACAGCAGAGCACACCTGAGTCTCAAATATCTTAGTCTCATGCAGGATGTGCAAGATGGATCTGACTTTACACACACAGAGGAAGCAGCAGCATCATTCTAAGCTCCTTTTAAGCTAATGATACCTTTTACAGAGGGTTACAGTCGCTGCAGCTGTTTTAGAAGGAACCAGGCTCTCTACCAAAAATACATAAATGGGTACAAAACCTCTGCATGCCACACCCTCACCTGTAACAAATGCATTGCATTAACATTTAACAGTATCTCACTGCTAGAGCAGAGCAGAGCATCCTTTCATCAATCATGGCTTGCTTTCTGGTGCATCTTCCCCACACCCAAAAGCCTGTGCTCAGACATCTCTCCTCAGATATTCCCCAATTCAAATGACTGTAAAAAGGGTATCATTACAGTTTCTTTTTAAAGAGATGTACAACCTTCCACCCACTCTTTCTTGTGCTTTTGCAGCAAGAATTTCTTCCTAATTGGTATCCAAGTGTGCAGTCAGATCAATTTCTCTTCAAAAAAGAGTGCTGCTTTTTATCCAGATGAAAACAGACACTACAGACTTCACTTACAGCCTCTGATTTTAAAAGTTGCTCTAATCAGACTTTGATAGAACCACTCTGATAACAGTTGTGTGACTAATGTGTTTCCTAATGTTATGATAATTCAACTACTAAATAAATAAATAAATAGTTTAAAATGAGAAAAACTTCAGGAATGTGGACAGCAGCAACGAATGCCTAATTCAGAGTTCAAAAATCTCCTCTGAAATGTTGTTAGTTCATATCCTCCTACTTCTCCACAATCCTGATCTTTAAAACTTAGGATAAAAAAAGCTCTGAAATTTGGACTCTTGATCTGAATACATGTTTTCATGTAAGAAATAAACTTTAAGCTTTCAGGAGTTACATATTTAGAGTCTGGTCTCACAGTAAAGAACATTTATTCTTCTAGTCAGTAGAAAAATAGAAACAGTTTCTCTTGAAAACTGCATTACATAGTTTACAACTAAGAACTGCCTGGAAAAAAAAAAAGTAGAAAAGAAAAACTAGAGGGCTTTTTTAAGCTATGTAAAGGAAGGTTATTATTAGAACTGTCAGAATTCTTTACATTGGCATAATGCAGTAGGATAACTGAAATATTTCTCTACTAAATTATGGTTTTCAGCCTGGCACTTAAAATTGCTATTTTCACAAATCCACATGGTCCAACTGAAGGGATGCTGGCTAGAGCCAGGCCACAAAGCAGAGGTGGAGAACAAGTGTTTGGTCTGCCAGGTACCTCCCTGTGGGCTTGCCACAGCTTGACCCACAGCCAGGCTGCCCCAAGCACTGCCATGCAAAATTGCAATATGAGCAGCTACAGGGACAGCAAAGGAACACCTGTATGCCCTGAAAAATAAATAAATAAAGGGGGAAAATAAATGCAAGCAAGAAAGAAAACTTCAGGTTTAAAACTGACCTTCCTTCTAAAAGAGGCATTAAAATGGTCTCACAGCTATCTTACACACAGATGTATCAGCAATAAAAAAATCATTGAGAAGTTCAAAAGCCACCGGTTGCTTTTATCTGCCACACATTTTGCTTTTGAGCCTGCACTTCTGTGGGGTTTCTCAGATGAGCAGACCTCTCTTCTAAGTATTTCTAACATATCTACTGACTTAGATTCCTATCCTGCAAATCCTAACAGTGATTACATGCATACATTCTTGTCTGCAGTATCCAAAATGTGTTTTATATCTATTTTATCTATCTACTATATATTATATCTAGGACATCTTTAAAAATTACAAGCACATGAAACACAACAGAGTTTTGTAAAGTATTTCTGTCACAATACAAAAAGTCCAGCAGTTTTTAAATCAAGAAATCCTAGATAGGTTTCCACCATCAACTCCAGATAATCTGGTACATTTCCTACTTCTTCATCTACAAAAACTGTAAGTGGGAGAAGAGAAGGAAGAGAATTCTGCAGTTCCTGCATAGTAAAACCAAATATTCTCCTCCCTCCTAAAATAGATTCACAGTAGACTCTCCATTTGGGGGCTCTTATTATCATGCCACTGTTTCAAGCTCTGCAACTCAGAGGATTGGGAACTGAGGTTGTATTTCTGCTAGTGGGAACTGAATCTGTAATATAACAGCCTGAACTGGCACTCCAAGAAGAAAAACAAAATAATGAAAGTGGGCTGCATATTGGGAAGACAGCATAGAGATTTGACACTGCACACCAAGCCTTATTTCCACAGTCCTTGCTTACTTTCTCTTCTACCGGTGTCCAAACTGAGTTTTTGTCTTCTACTGCATTTGTTCCCTACTTTAAGGCCAACTGAGCAACTTTTCTTTGTGGGGACTTTGAGGAACTCGAAGCAAGACAATAAAAGTTTTTTTGAGAGCTAAAGCCAAGTCATGTCAAGTGAGCAAACCTTACTATTTATACTGATTAGGAGTTTGAGCCTCTCACTACTGTATGGTATGTTACACCAAGAGCCTTGAGTCAGATAGAGATGCTTGGGAAAAACAAGAAGGGAGTCACCTCTGACTGCCTGAAGCTCTCAGCTGGGTCTCACATGAAGCCTCAAGGAAAACCAGAGCCCACCTCCCTCTGGTCCTCTTTTCATATCCTAAAAAGACTGCAAGAGTGGCCAAAATACATCCAGAGCTGCTTAACTTGGCATTTTCTTCTTTGTCTATGCCCTGGCAGCTATTTAGCCCTAGCTAGTCTCAGTGTCTAAGCTCAGTGATACAAATCCCCTGTGAGCCTGTCCATCACTCTCTACTGCTTAATCCTCCTCTGCCTCAAGAGACTGAGGATGGCACCTGCAGTTTCAGTTTCTCCAAAGAGATTTTCTGTGTGTAAGACACTACCATGCATTTCTAGCCAGCTTTATGAAAATCCTGTACTGCCCAGGTAACTCCCAGGAACAAAACAAACTGTTTGGAGAGCAGATAGCAGGAGCACTAATGTTGTCTTGCACCACTTGACCTTTGTGTTCATGTCATAGTAAGGATCTTCAAACAAATCCACTCTCAGGCAATGATTTACTCTACCTGTGCTTCTCTGCTGGTTAAAGATTCCACCGTTTTTGTTTTTTGGAACCAAAGCAGAAGCCCACCAGCCTCTGTGTTTTTTCTCACACATGTCATGTGTGGGAAATGGATTTGTAATTCAAACACAATTCTCCTCTCCTCAAATCTCTCACTTCTTCTCTTCAGCTGGGCTGCTCTTCCTCTCATGCCTACTTTCTGAAGGGAACATGACCCAGAATTGGAAAATAAGCACTGGGAGTGGATCTACAGAGCACAGGTGCTTCCTTTGCTCAAATATCTGTAATAACCACTTGACTTAAAGAAATTAGAACAATAGTGAATGAGGTTTCCCCTCTTTCTGTGCAGTCTCACAAACCAGGCTGCAATATATGTCGGCTTACAGACCAATTAATGAAATTTAGGATCTTTTTTAGACTAAGAACTTGCTGAGATGGGAGCAAATTGCTGAAGGGAGGAGGCTGGATGACATACTCTGCTGAGCTGTATGTGAAGAGTGATGTGAAACTGTTTGAACTCACTAGTCAGCAGAACAAGATGACAGAGAAGGCTCTTGCTGCTCATATAAGAAAAATAATGTGAATTGTCTACATTTTTCAGAGGGTTTAACAGAAAAAGGAGAAATTAAAAGAAAAAAAAAAAAGAGAGGTGTTGAATAAGGGTATAATAAAGTGCAATTAACTCCATGTTGTGTCTGGAGCAATTTCCCCCAACACATCCTCAATGCAAATGAGGCACAGCAGGAAGCAAGGTCACTCGAGGAAGCAGTGCTTTTTACAGAGCATTTACCTGTGGAAGTTATCTTTTATAAATGATAAATAAGAATAAGGATTACTAAATCCTGATAGTTTCAGCCCAAATTTGGATTCTGCTGTTGTTAGTACCATGCAAACATACAGGAAATCAAACCTGCCCTCAAATATCTGCAGTCTGAAGACAATAAGCTAGAGAAGGAAGGAAATGTTTATCACATGCAGATAACAAGGGTTAGTTGCATGGTAGCTTGCATCACTGAAGGGAGAGAGCCAGACAAGTCAATTTACTTAAGGGCAGGAGGATAATAAAGAAGGACATTATGGAATATGGGGAAAAGGGCTGGATAGGGGATGACTTGTTGGTGGGCTTGATTTCCTGGGTCAGAACTCACCCTGAGCCAAGCAGCCACAGAGGTCTGCCCTGTGCAGTCTGCTGGCTGCAGCCACGAGCCCCTGTGCAACGTGGGACTCTGCACAGGAGCCTCCCAAAAGTGCAGGACTGCTCATTCCCAAGGAGCAGAGCCAGTGCTCCACAGCACCCACGCTCTGCACAGGCCTGATCACCCTGAGCCTGCACCACTCAGTGGAATGTCTGCCTCACCACTGTCTCTGAGAGCAGGAGAGCCAGGCAGTGACCCAGGCTGACAAAGAAATGCTCTGTGGAAACATTTGCTCTCCTTACCATTTACTGTTCTTCGCATTTCTGGTGAAATTTCTCAGGAGCCAAGGAATCCCAAGAGGCATCTTAAGACTATCAGGATGAGTATAATGCATAATACAAAGCAGAACCCACGGAGACCCTTCTGGCTTTCTCCCTGCCTGCACAGATATTCTCTTAATGAAAACAAGGACTTCAAGAGAGAGAAGTGGAAATGGTGCACAAACAAGCCTATCCCAACATTCAGTCATTTGGGGGCCATGCTGCAGGTCCAAGTCCCACAGTTTAGCTGAGAAAGCAGTGTCCCAGCAATGCACAAGGTTTAAATGCATGTATGCACTCTCTTTGGGCTTTCAGAACTTTGCTGGTGGACCAAGCTTAAAAAAAATGTCTGAATTCTTCAAGCATTTCTCTTCCAGGTCATGGAAAAATGCTCCCTTTCTAAATGCTTATTAAATTTCTTTGGGTTCATATATGAAGTGGATAATTCTCGATTTCTGCCTTCTCTCAGAACAATGAGCAAATGGGTATCTACGCTGTTAACTCCCCTATTGATTTTGTGATTCACAGTGTAATCAATTTGCCTGTCTCTCCCCAGACTTCTGCCTCAGGGCAAGGAGAGCTATACTAATGGTATGGGACAGTGGGGCTGCCTCTGTTTGCTGCTGTTGCAAATACTGCTGATCTGTGAACATACACTCTCAATTTTATTTTCTTTCTTTCTTTTGGCCTCCTACCTCTCTAATGGCACATTCACCTTAGGAGGTCAGCAAGTAGGTAAATCCCAGATTCCCATAACAATTAGTATCCTCCCCATGTCTGCACTGAGCAAACTAATAGAGCCCCCTCACAACTTACCAAGATTGTCAATTTGCATCCCTTACCACCATCGCTTAGGCTTTATCTGTTTCTCTTCAGTCATATCAGCACTGTGTCTATGTTGATATTCCTGTATTTGTGAATCATATCAGCTTGTGACTCACTGGCTAACTCTTTGCTAACACAACTGTGTGGTTTAGGAGAGATTTGCTTCAGCTGAAGCAGTATCCACTTTTTCTTTCTTCCTGAAGCTCACCACCCTCCAATCCAATCTATACTCTTTGCATTCCACTAGCAAGTAATACAACCCGTGGGTGTTCTTGCATCCTTCTTTCAAATGCTGCATTGTCTTGGCTAACAATGTTTGCCTAAGTCTCTACATCAGCACATTTTGAGTTCTGGCATGTCTTTCTGCATTTCTTCTAGTTTTTAGATTTCATTTCCTAGTGCTTCCACAGTACTGGACAGTTGCTCAACCTTCTTAAATTTCCTAAACCAACCTGGGGGTTTTCCTCTGCCTTGCAAATTATAATCAATCGATATAACTGGTCAGTTTTGTGTTGTCTAGTTAATAATGTTCTCTGACCCCCCTCAGTGCACAGCAATTCAGCAGGGACCACGTTAACTCCCTCGATGGAAAAAGCTGGTGTCTCAGTTTGCATTTTCAATTTGTATTCACATACTAAAAAAAGAACAAGAAAATGCACTCTTCACCTCTTCTCTTTACTTGGTCACAATTCAAAAGTCTGAGACATATCAACTGATTCAGAATGGGAGGAAAGAAAAAGTCTCATGACTGTCTTCATCTTTTGCTGGTACCCACTGTCTGCATGAAAGGCTTTTTCAGTTGGCCTCTGCATCTCCAGAGCCACGTCAGCTGTGGTGCCATTTTTAGCTATGACATTTTCCCCACTCAGAATATTTTCTCAGCCCATTGTACCCCGTGTGCCATCTGCCACACAATAGCCACACGGTGCCAAGAAGCCTGGTCACAGTCTGCTTTATTCAGTGGATGAGCCCTAATTGCTCAGCCTGGCACCACACGAGCCTGCCCACAGCACAGCCTCCCATTCCAAGTGCCATGTGCTCGTGCCACGGCTTCTCTGGGGTACAGCAACCCAGCCCAGCCTGGCAGACAGCTGTGACACCGATTCATTCCCACACAGAGACACAGAGGGTCGTGCTTCCATGCTTCCAGTGCTTCCAGTGCTTCCAGTGCTTCCATGCCCCTGCTGTGAGCACAGGAGGGAGCAGCCATGCTACAGGTCCCCAGATGCCCTTTGTTCCCAGTGTCACATTGAGAACACGGCAGACAGGAGGAGGCTGTGTGGTATTTTTGGGGTCCCCCATGGCAGGAAGGAATGAGGAATCTGACTCCATGTTCTTAGAAGGCTAATTTATTATTTTATGATTTTATATTATATTAAATAATGCTATACTAAAACTATACTAAAGAATAGAAAAAGGATGCAGACAGAAGGCTACAATGAATGGTAATGAAATCTTGTGACTCTCTCCAGAGTTTGACACAGCCTGACTGTGATTGGTCATTAAGTTAAAACAATTCACATTAAACCAATCAAACAAGCACCTGTTGGATAAACAATCTCCAAACCACACTCCAAAGCAGCAAAACACAGGAGAAGCAAATGAGATAATATTGTTTTCCTTTTTCTCTGAGGCTTCTCAGCTTCCCAGGAGACGAGTCCTGGGCAAAGAGATTTTTCAGAAAATACAGTGGTGGCAAGGCTGTGAGACTGAGAGGCCAGAAAGGCACTGCACATCCTGGATGCAAATTGTCCCAGTGATTCTGCTGCCCTGCCTGGTGCTAAAGAGTGCTGGAGGGGTGGGAAACAGGAAGGCTAGGGTTGTAGTGTTGTCTCTAGCTTTGTATTGGATGCAGCCTCAGTAATGTGCCAGGATCACCTAACGTGTTGAACAAAGGGCAGATGCCAGCTTTAGTATCTGCCTTGCAGACTGTACAGTTGTTGGCTCTGAACACCTTGGTGCCAGCACTGCAGAGTGCAAACAAACATCCATTCTCATCCTTCTCCCCTGTGAGCTGCCCATGGCTCCTGGAATCCACAGGCAGTGACACAGACCAACCTGCCAAGAGAAACAGCACAGGGTAACACTCAACACCCTTGCTCCAGCTCTGCTTCAGTGTGTAGGGAAAAAAGATGCCAAGGCTGAACACAGTCCTGACACAACCAGGGAAAACTCGCAGTCCCACAGCTGTGACACCCATCAGCCTGTGCTAACCAGGGAGGGAAGACTTCTTGCCCTACCCAAATACTCCAGAGCACTCTGAGCTGCTGCTCTCTCTGGATCTGCTGCTCTCTCTGCGTGTACAAACAAAGGAATGTTTGATATGACAATGACACATTTTCTTTTTGATCACTGGGTATTTAGAGAGGAAGTGCTAGGCCAGATGCTACTTCTACATGGTGGAAATCAGAACAAGTTTGGTGGAAAGGGAAGGAAGAATAACATATAAGGAAGGATAACATAATGTACCCGGAGTCCACAGTATTAATAATCACCTGTTAACCCCCACTGTAGTTCCCAGTCAAAGTAACCTTTCCTTGGAATGTCTCAAGGCCCAAAGCTGTGGTATGGTGTGGTCCCTCCACCAAAGTCAGTAGAAACTGATGGCACAGTGCAGCATTTTGTAAGATCAGGCCCTTGATGACAAGTCAGAGGGCTCTGAGCAAGAGAGCCCACCAGATGCGTTTGTAGATAGGAATAGTGCCTGTCCTCTCTCAGTCCTGGAGAGGGACCAGGAAAGAACTGAAAGAGCCTGGAGAGGCCGTCTGTGGGAAGCAGGTCCTTCGTGGCACTTCTCCTGGGCTGAACATACCTGCCAGTGCCACTCACTGCTGCCTTGGGAAGCAGGAAAAAGCAGCTCTCAGTCTTTTTCTGCCTATCATCCAGTTGCTGGGAAGGAGCCATTTGGATATAGCCTCTGCACTGTGCTTGGTGATAGGTTTCATTCATAGAAGCCTTTCCATGAAGTCACTTATTTTCAGGGTTGGCAGATCCCACTCACTTGTACAAAAGGCAAGGAGAAGCCAGCTCTAAATAAAGAGAAGGGAAGGTGTAAGAAAGGCAAGGAGAGGAGCTATGTTGTTACAAATCAGTTTCTGCACTGGCAGCTAATTAGCATTTACACTACTTCAAATATTTAATATCCAAAAAAATTACTGTTCTTAAAATGAAGACTTGAAGAAGAATTACTGTTCATAAAATACAGTTGAGGCAATTTTACATGTAGCTTATTAGCAGTAATGGATTATACTGAACACACCATGCTTAAAGTGAGATATAAAGCCAGCAATATGTAAATGTAATTTTATTCTATTCTTCCTCTTTCCCTTGAAATGAGAAGGGCTTGCCAGAGACAAAATGGGGATTACTAAAGTAGGAGAAACTGTAAAATGGCAAACTAAACTGCAGCTGACTTCACACAGTAATTAATGAGAGAGACACTGCCTCTCTGGTCATGTGCATCCTATGCATCTCTGCTTGAACGGCTGCTCAACTGGAGAGCAGCTCGTCTGTAAAACAAAAGAAGTGGGGGAAAAATGGGAGCAGTTAATATAAACAGAGATTTGTCTAATATTTTTGTGGAATTAAAGAAATCTTGCATAAAGGCACTGAATTTTGAAATTTGTATAAAGCACTGCGGTTTCTAAGGTATCAATACAGTGGGACACAAATGAAACAGAAACAAACAGCAAGCTGTCAATGCAACAAATTATTGCCTCATGGGTAGAGACAATTAGAATCCAGGCTGCCATTAACAATAATAGGTTTTCACTGTACCCTCCCACATTATGCTAAGAACATTCCCTCTAAATAGCAAGTATCTCTGAGATGCAACTATATTTTCTTTTAAAAAAAAAGTTTCTATTTCTCTGATATCCAAGTGCTACTTAAGTAACACAAAAAAGAGGACTTGACTGAATGTAAGAAAACACTCTTAGTTGTCTGGTCTACAGTTAATCATTCCCAGCTCTTCCCACCACCCTATTAAAGATTTAGACAATCCAGTGCTGGGACTAATGGGAAGTTAGCACTGGTTAGTGGCTAGTGCCACCTTGTGAACAAAATCCCAAACACCCTTCCTGCACCATTTTTACCAAATTACTCATGCTGCAGAGAAGAGTAAAAAAATAAAATCCTACTTATGCACGAGTAAGTAACTTCATGATAAGAAGTTTATCCCTTATTTAGGGAAAAAACATGAGACTATGACTCCAGCCAGGCCAGACAAGAGCTTGGCAAAACAGAGATAGTATGGAAAGAAGATAAATATTTTATCGTACAGCTGATGGTAAAAGAATCTATTCCTTTTTCACTGCATTTCAAACAACACAAACACAGGGATAACCAACCCTCCAACTTCCCTATGGACTCCACAAGACTGGGATTTGCAGTGTTCTGACTAGGAACAGACAGGAAAGACAGGAGAGATCAGAGGGAGAGCAGCACTGACACTTTTTGTAACATACTAACACAAGATCTGTGCCTGGCAGCATATAATTGTAATTGAAACTGGGCCACTAAAACTAAAATTATTTTTTATTACTTAAGGCACTTCGATACACTTTTCTCCTCCTCACCTACCTCTCCTACACCCTCACTCCATCCCATGGTTTTGAGTACCTACTTCATCAGGGTTTTTTTTTTAATCAGGTTTGTCTATATCAGTGTTTCCTCTTTTCCCAACATCAAGGGTCATTTAGGAGGGGGATGCATTAGATCCCCCATCCTGAAGTGCAAGCCCCTTTGCCATCCTAGAGGAGCAAGCAGCTCTCAAGGAAGTCAGATGAATTTTCCCCTCAGCCTTGTCAGAAGGGCCCTTTCACTGTGCCCATTTCTAATTTGGGAAAGTACTTCCAGTTTTGTCCTTTTAGCCAATCCTTTCCTTTTCAAGCTTGCATTGTGGTTAACTCTCCATCTCCTTCACTTTAAAGACTTGATGTTTATAGCAGTAGGAAAATAAGAATTAGAACTCACACCAAATGGGTTCTTATGAACCAGGAGGGGGGACTTATTTCTTATTTCTTGTGGGGGGGACTTCAACTCACCAGGTGCCTGCTGGAAAGACAACACAGCAGATAGGAAGCAGTGTAGGAGGCTCATGGAGTGTGTGGAAGGTAACTTCTGACACTGCTGATGAGGGAGCCACCTGGGGAAGGCACTGGGCCTGTTGTTTGTGAACAGAGAAGGAGGGATGGGTGACGTGATGGTTGGAGTCCATCTTAGGTATGGTGATCACAAAAAGAAAGGATAGAGTTTTCTATTCTCAGAGAGGGATGGGGATCAGCAGATTGACTAACTTGAATTTCCAGAGGGCAGACTGTTTAGGAGACTGTTGATAGGGTCCCTTGGGAAGCAGTCCTGAAGGGCAAAGGAGTCCAGGAAGGCTGGACATGCTTCCAGAAGGAAATCATAAAGTTACAGGTGCAGGTTGTCCCTACATGCCTAAAGAAAAGCTGGAGTAGAAGAAGAGAAACCTGGCTGAACAGAGAGCTTTGGAAGGGGAAAAAAAAAGAGAGTTTATGAGCTTTGGAAGAAGGGGCAAGCTTCTCAGGCAGACTACAAGGACATCTTGAAGTTATACAGGGAGAAAATCAGAAGCGTCAAAGCCCAAGGAGAACTTATTCTGGACACCACTAAAAAAGAGAATCAAAATGTTCCTATAAATACATTAATAACAAAAGGAGAGCTAAAGAGAATCTCCATTCTTTACTGAATGCAGGAGGAAACATAGTGACAAAGAATAAAGAAAAGGCTGACATACTTAATGCTGCCTTTGCTTCAGTCTTTAAGACTAACATTAAGTTGGTCTCCAGGTACCCACTGAAGTGAAAGACAGGGACAAGGAGTAGAATGAAGATCTCAAAATCCATGGGCAAATTTTCTGTGACCCACTACACCTGTGGTGTCAGGCAAATGATCATCCTCCCGTATTCAACGCTGGTGAGGCCACATCTTAAAACCTGTGTTCAGTTTTGGGCCCCTGAAAAAGGCCCTGAGGTGCTGGAGCTTGTCCAAAGAAGGGCAGCAAAGCTGGTGAAGGGGCTGGAGCACAAGTTTTATGAGGAGCAGCTTGGGGAGCTGGGGGGTATTTAGCCTGGAGAAAAGGAGGTTCAGGGGACACCTCATCACTCTCTACCACTGCCTGAAAGGAGGGTGTAGCCAGGTGGGGATCAGTCCCTTCTCCCAAGTAAAAAGTGACAGTATAGGAGGAATTGGTATCAAGCTGCACCAGGGGATGTTTGGATATGAGGGGAAAATGACTTCAGCAAAAGGGTTGTCAAGCACTAGAGCAGGCTGCTCAGGAAAGCAGTGGATTCACCATGCCTTAGTAGTATTTTGGAGATATGGCACTTAAGGACATGGTTTAGTGGTGGAATTGGCAGTGCTGGGTTAATGCTTGGACTGAATGATCTTAAAGAGATTTTTTTCCACTGAAACAATTTGATGATTCTTCAGTTTTTTACTCCAAGATCTTCTTTCCTTTTCCCCACAAGGCAGAAAGTGAGAGTAAAGGCTTGAAGTCACCCAGGAAACCAACAGCAGGGCTAGGAATGGTACTGGCCACTCAAATTGCAGTGAGAAGTCATTCAGGAACCAGGTTATCTGCCATCAGAGCCAGTATCTCTCATTAATAAAGGATCTGTTCTGCATCAAGATGGTTTGCTAGTTATACACTGAACCAAGATATAGGAGATAATTTCTTCAGTCCCATTTTCACACTAACTTAAGTTTGAAGTAGGGAAATTATCAATCTCTGTGTTTTACCACAAAGGGGATGTCCTTTCTTCCTCTTCTAACCCATCCTGCACAGTTGAATGGTTACAGTTCTTAGGACAGGGATTGTCTCTTACTCTCTGAGACCACAGAACCTAGGAAAATGCTGTCCCATTCAAGGGTTCCAGACATCACCACAACAAGCATGTAGTGAACAATTTTAAAGGGGTTTGTTCAATAGATTCCTTGTTGGAAGATGACATGTTAAACTTGTCATTCACGCTCCATTCACCCTGGTTTCATAGACTCTTGTTGTACTGCACAATCTATAATTCCAGTAATTTATATTTCTGTCCATGTCCTGTAATATTTAAGACACCCACCATAAAAATCAATAGCAACATAAAATCAGCTAAAGTAAGGATATATTATATGAAAAGCTCCAGGAATTATCAAATCAAGCCACAAAAGAAAATGTCTCATGCTTTGCTTATATTTACACCTCATAGTGTACTCATATTTATGAATGTAATCAGCAGTAACATATTCACAACTCTCTACAAGGCTACATGAAACAGAAACCATATCATCACAGTAACAGAGAGTTACACTACTGCTACCTATGCTGCAAAGCAGGAGCAAAGTCTGGCATTGCACATCTTCAGCTTTGTTTGGTATTTAAATATGAATGATGCCACTGTTGCAGCTACAGTTTTAGTTGCATGCTGGGACATTGCATACTTGAATGTTGCAGGCCCATTCAAGATCCTCTCTTAATATTTTTGAAAGATGCCTTTATTATTGTATTTTTTTTTTAAGTCAAGGATATGAATTTTTTGGGGTTTTTTTTTACAGTACAACATAATGCTGTCTGACACTGAATTTCCTGCCAAACAATAGGCTGGGCTGGCACATGAACAAACAATGTTGCTGCTAGCATTAACAAAACAGTCTTGCTCCTTCATCCATCATTCACAGGTAACCTTTTTTTACAGAAGTCCTAATATATCTTGAGATCTGTTCTAACTGCAAAATCAATTTATCTCACTGATCTATTATTGGTGATTGAATCAGGCAAAGATCTCCTATAAAGCAGTTGGTGAAAATGAAGTACAAACTGCACATAATGGAAATGAGTTTAAAGCTCTCAGTTGCTAAGCTTACCCCCTCTTCAGTGGGCTTTTGAGAACACCACTGCCCTATTTTAGGAGATGCTGTAGGGTCTTTTTGTGGTATTTTTTTTTCCTTTAATGTTTATGGGTTTTGGAACTTGGAAAGTATCTTGGAAAGGAACCCTTAAGCCTAAAGGCAGGTTAGTATTTTGATGGAGGAAAATCTGTAAGAGGAAGACTTTTCACTATTTCTAAAATACATTCTTGGCTCTGTATGAGCTTGATTGTTTCAGTTTACTTTGAGGTGGGTTCTTGTCTCTTCTGAGTTTTATTTCTAATGGCTTTTCCTTGGCCATTGTTTCCCAGCCAAGTACAGGTCAAGAATACACAGATAACTGATCCTTAATTTATTAGCTGCTTTCAAGAACAAAACCAAAACCTGAAACTGTTACTGGAAGCTGATCCAAAGCCGGCAAAAGTCTTTAGTGGCATACACTGGATGGAGCCAAGAGGGCATGCTGCTGCATCAGGAGGCAAATCCAAACATCTGCACATTCAACTTTCAGATTCATTTGGTCAGGAGGTCACAAATATTATGTTCCCTGAGGCCAGGTCCTAAAGGACTCAGTCAACTAAGCACCCTCAAATTCTAAATGTGAGATCTGTGATCAGAGACTTCACCCAGAGGGTCACAGCCAAGTTTATGAAGTTGTACAGGATTTCAGAACTTATCTTCCTGATGGTAGTTCTGAAAAAATGGTGGCAATGGTTTTGAGGCATCTTCAAACTATTTTCATGTTCCTGTGAAATGGGGTTTGCAAATAAAACAAATAGAACACAACATTTCTTTGTTGTGTAAGGAAAACAAGCCTCCTTTCCTCTCTCCTTAACTTCTTCCATCCTGCTTTTGAACAATCTGGTTTTAGCAAAATATCAACAAGTCTGTTACATTTTAATGAAAAATACTTTTATTAGATTATAAGAATTACAATTAAGCGTCCTATTTCAAACAGAAGCTTGAAGACAAAGTTGGGAGGGAAAGAACCCAAAAAAGCACATGGATATCCTTAAATTCCAGATGCACAACAATCCCACATGTACGAAGATATCATTATTCCTTTGAACAGCAGCATCTCTGCTGTACCAAGTTTACAACAGCAATCCAAGGGTCCAGAGAAATGGGCTGTGGAAAAATACTGAGTGGAGCCTAGACAGTAAGCAGGCTTGTCTACCTGTAATTTGCCTACTTTCTGACTTTTCCCTGTAGCTGCCCTCATTTATTTCCATTCCAAGTTCTCTGGATGCTACAGGCACCAGAAAGCAGAGCTGCAGTTGATTGGTGCCATCTGACTTAAGAGAGCACAGCACCTCAAAGTGGGAACTGTGAAAAAGCACTGAAGTGACAGTGAAGTCTAAAGTCTCTTTCAAGTCAAAGGAGGAAAACAGAGCTGGATTTGTATTTTCAGTCACACAGCTGCCTTTCTAAATATTTCACATCATATATTTTTCAAGCATATAAGTTAGGCCTATGTCTTGGGCAAGGATTTTCAAAAGCAATCTAATTTTTCAAGGCAGAGACCTAAAATTTGCTGGGAAAGAGGGTAAGTGGTCACAAACAGGATCATTTAAGTAGAAATACACAAAATCACTATTAATTTGGAAGAATCACTTAGTCTTTTTCTCGTGCCCTTGTCTTCCCTGATTTCACAGCGCCCTGCTGCAAACACAATGAACGGTGCACATCAGCCTAGGAAGTGGGAATGAAAAAGGTTCCCTAATGGAACATCTTACCTGGCTAATGGCTTCTATCTTTGCAAGCAATGCCTCTGTGTGCCTCCCCACGGTGCAGGCTCACCATCTGCCTGTGCTCTAATAAATGAACTCACATTACAAACACAGAGCACAAACATATTCATATCCTGAGCCTACTGCACCCAAGGGTCAGATGTTTTTGCAGTATGTATAACTAGCAAATGTTTGCTCCCAAATGTTTGAAATGGCTCACAATCTTTCCTAATAACAATCATAACCAGTGAAAAATTCATCACAGCTATATTATGGTAAGGTAAAACTCCTTTAAAAATACTTATCTATTTTCACTAAGTGTATCTCAGCAATATCTTTGCAATATAAAATTCTGCTTCCCACGGAATCTTGCATGTATTACTAATACCACACACAATCAGATGCCACCTTCCTGCCTCCCTGGAACATCCCTAATTTTGGAACCTGCAGGCTTCCATTTCCAAAATTTCATTTTTCAGATGAACAGCTTAATTTATTATACGTCATCCCTGATCTGTGAAACTTGGGATGTTTTTTTTCTTAGAAATTTAAATATAATCTTACCGTTTTTCCTTCACACACTGATGCTCAACACTGATATCCTCTCCAAATAGACACACACACACACATATATATATTATATATAAATATATAAATATATAAATATATAAATATATATAAGCTAACTCTTCCATAAAGCACTTCCTAATTTGTAATTTGTGTCTCTCAGTATATTCAGATGTATGAACTGTTCAACAGATCAAGCAAAAAAAAAAATTATAACAGGTGAGCATATTAATGACATTTCCAATTTCATATACCAGTTTTCTCCTAGGAGACCAAGGCTGTATGTTTTACAGTGACTGCTGCTGCTTACAGCTGCTGGAGTTTCAGGTCTCACTTTTATAGCACTTGGTTTCATAGAAGTGATGCACAATCAACCATGGCTCTAATATTATATTAATTACTTAAATATTCTGCCTTTGGAACCCAAGGAGCTTTCAGACACCTGGAAGATGCACCTGAAATAGCTTTTTAGCTACCAAATGAACCACATAAAACCTGCTGTGACACTATCACCTTAAAGTTGAAATGTCTCTTTCTCAGTAGTGCATATTTCTAAGGAAAGGAAGCTCACCCATCCATACAGTACAGACACAATACCTGTGTGGGTTTCTGTCTAGTCCTAGCTTGTTGTCACACATCAGGCTACATCAATCAAATTTGACAGAAGCTGTCCTTTGACAGAAAGGACACACAATGTCAGAGAACTCAGAGACTTCATACTTCTGTAAATTTGATGAAAATAGATGACAGTCAGACCTTACCCATGCCGTCATTAACATCATTCCTTAATACATGATGTCCAGTTCCAGGAGAAGACATCAAAGAATCCTACACTGAAAAGTGGCATTTAGGATTCCCTGACTTCAGGAAAAACCTTAATCCAAGTTCAAACTTTATTAAACATCAGAGAATGTAAGCCCAGGGCACCAAATCATTAAAAAAAAAAGGGTTTTCTCAGTCCCACTACTTCAACAATTATTTTCTTCTTTTCTAAGTATTGCTCAGAACAGGGTGTTGGCATAAAGGAACTTACTACTTATGCTTGCCAAATGTAGCAGCTAGTTCATCTTAAGGGGAACAAAAAG
Source organism: Zonotrichia leucophrys gambelii (assembly GCF_028769735.1). Classification (NCBI taxonomy): domain Eukaryota; kingdom Metazoa; phylum Chordata; class Aves; order Passeriformes; family Passerellidae; genus Zonotrichia; species Zonotrichia leucophrys. The sequence continues at coordinate 43,675,317 of NC_088171.1, read as the reverse complement.
CCAGTCTTCTTCAGACAATTGAGTCACCTCTGCAGTCTCCACTGACTGCAGACAAATCAAAGAACAATCAGGACATTTATTACAATCACAGCACAGTGGCTTGCTTGTGCATATAAGCTTTTTTCAAGTCATTTTAACAACATTATCCCTGATTGCTACATCTCCCCAAGGACAGCTCTACACAGAATGACTTGGGTTGGAAAGGACCTTAAAGAGCATCTAATTCCAATCCCCCTGCCATGGTTGTTCAAAGCCCCATCCAGCCTGGCCTTGAACACTGTCAGAGAAGGAGCACCCCCAACTTCTCTGGGCAACCTCTCTTGGTGCTTAACCACCCTCACAGTAAAGAGTTTTTTCCATATATCCAACCTCAATTTCCCCTCTTTCTGAACCAGTAACTCCTTATCCTATCACTGCAGTTTGGTCAAGTAAGGATACAAGGTATAGGTATTGTTGGCATGAGCTGCTGGTGAGCTTACTTGAGCTGGGGAAAGGTGAAGAGTTGGTGGAGTAGATCCCCTTTAGTCAGCACTGCAGCAACCACAGGCACCCCATCTACATCTCTGTTACTATGTCTCACGTGATGAGGCAAGGATTTTTTAAAGCTGATTCAACTTCCTCAAACTTTACCACAGTTACAAAAATTTGCCATGATTTAAAGTTCACAGAAGTAGAGTCATAGAAACTAAATTAACCTTTCTGACCATTCATCTCAAAATAACATCTGCTTTATGAGAACTATAGCAGAAGATCTTTCTGGCAGGGGCACTAAAGCATGCTACTTCATTTTGCAGGTCTGCCTGGAAATGAGACTGAATGAGATATAACAAAAAAGTTAGAAATATTGCACTCCATTTAACATGCTGCTACACAAAAAAGTGTACACAGAAATATTGAAACTATAGCCACACACAAAAACATGAATTATTGTTCTGGCAATAGTTCAGTGTAAAAAGGAGCTCAGTGTCTGAGTCTATTAGCCAAGTCTGTTGGGCTGACTCAGGTCATCTGATTAATATTTTTGATTCTTGCCTACATCTCATTTCCTTTTGGGGATGAGCAGTTCATTGCACTTGGATTTCCATGTGATGACAAGCACACAGCCCCATGATAAGGCACGATGCAAGGCATTCCTCCAGTCTCATTTATGTGCTGTATACTCCAAAAGGAACAAGCCTGCAGTCCTGAAAGGCACTTGGAGTTACAGGCTGCAAGCACCACTAAATATCAACAGAGCTCAGACTACACATAGTCATTGCAAAACTGGCATGATAAAGATGAACATGTGCTGATGAAAGCCACCAAATAAGGATAACTCAGATTAGGATAGTGCTGTCACCATTATATCTCTTTTTAGCAATAGCTTTTCATTTACTGTAAGTGTTACTAGATATTTATTACTAGCATGGCAGAAAGAGCTAATGGGTTGCACAGCAGGGGCCAGCAATGCATAAATCTCTGGGATAATATTCTCCATAAAAAAAAGGAGATGACATGTAATAACCCTCCTCAAAGGGTCATTAGGAGAATTGTGAATGATTTAAGCTTTTTTTTTTCTCTGAGGCCAAAGATTTGTGATCTGTTGCAAATTTATTTCTAACCATATAAACTCAATAAGACCTTTGGCAGCTCCAATTTGTTAAAGAAAATTTGACTGGTTAACTTTGTAACATTAAGCTTCAGGCTGGAAAATTATTACTTCTTTCGTTTCATGCACAATACACCCAGTATTAAGAACCTGGGGAAAAAAATCATTATTATATCCTATGTCATAAACAGAGGGAAAAAGTCACCTCTGGTCCACATCAGATGTGTTTGACTGGGTCATCTAACAACACACAAGTCCAGTGGAATGACAGCTTGAGTCAAGCAACCACATACTCTGCCTAGGAAAGAAGCAGCTGACTACACTGCATATCAAAGAAATACTCCTGACTTGCTGATTTCAGTTTCAAACAAGAAACTGACTCGCAAAACTTCAAATATTTCTGCACATTAAATGAAGAACATCTTAAATTATTTAGGGATAAATACAACCTTATCCACCAACATGCTTCTTTGAGCATGAAATCAGAAAAATTAGGACCTAATCAGATCAATTAGGATCTGCCTTAGAATATAAACATTTGTTTACACATCTAAATGCTGAGTATATTAAAAAGATACCATTATTAAAATATTAAGGCAGCTTACACTATACTGCTCACTGAGTCTGCTTCACTCCTGTATCTGAGAAAGTACACTCAGAAGTCCTACAAATACTGAAAGTAAATGAAATACTATAACTTTAACAAGCCTCAAAAATCACAAGTGACAGGAAACACAGGATACTTATTTAAAAATAATTTTTAATAAAAATGGAAGTTTATTTATATGCTTTACATGATCCTCCAACAATGTGGCACAGGTTTTATTTTAGAAGCAGGAATACAGATGCTCAACAGGTTGCCTGCATCACTTAACAGTCTTAAAATTGAATTAGAAATAGAATTCATGTTTTGTATCCTAGGATGGAAACCAACAAGAGGTACTGGATGCCAACATTTTTGGTTCACCAGAAAGATGAGCACACAGCTTATGTGCTAGTTTCCATTTCAAACAAGCAATGCTGTTGCTGATTAGCAAGAACTCATGTCTCCCTGAAAGGCTTTTGAAACTTGCTTTGAAGAAAAACTCTTGGAACACGCAAGTCTTCTTTCCTATTCACAGTTTCTCGCTGCACATATTCATTGACCACTTGCTCATATCCCTCAGCCTTGAAAAGCTGAGATAAGAACTCTGAAAGAGAATAAAAAAAAAGAAGATGAAATATTATGTTTAAGCTATTTTTAAAACACCAGACAGCATTTATATAAGCATATGTTCTTATGTGTTACAGCATGAAAATCACACAGGCCTTCAGATTTCAAGCTGTTCTATGTGGGCAGACTGCTGAATAAAAATCAATAAAGATCTCCTTTGGAAACATCAACCTAAGCAAAACAGCTTGTAAAACTGGGGCTTAAGCTAGCTACTCAGTTGAATTTCCAAAAATTGCCACATCTCTTATTTTTATTAAGCCTTGTCATTCTCATTGTGACTGACACCAGTGCATTTTCCCTCTGTGCAGCTGACCTTCACTAGCTGAATATATCACTTACCACAAATATTTCAAAGGTATTCCAGCTGTGCAGATGCACCTCTGCTCAGGGAAGAATAACATCTTACATTCCATGCAATTGCTCAACAGAAAAACTGACAAAAGGGCCGAGAGGATATGGTGGTACCAAGACTCCACTAAGTTGAATTGAAAGTATTTTCCATAAACAAAAAAATTTCACTCAGAGCCTATTTCCCTTAAGGAAAGCAGAAGCACCTCACAAACAGTGTGACCTGTGCAGCAGGAAGGTCTGCTCATGCTATTGACGTGTCATGTTAATTAAAAATCATAATCTTTCCTTTCCTGCACCTCAGTTCACTTAGGCAGCAATTCCACAGTAAATTCAAGTTGTTCTAAACTTGTGTTACTTGATAGAAAACAAAGACATTCAATTTTTCACTGCTCAGGGGGATTAGCTCGATGAAACAGTGATCATGTGGGTGCAGGAAGCACCACCAGAGATGGTGTGTTGAGGAAGATGTGACCACCCACTGTGGTGGCACTGCAGGATTACATCAACCCAAGCCCATCATGGCTGTAAACATGCTGTGTTCATGTAAAATGGGCACCCACACCAATGAAATAGAAATAAACAGCACTCCATTGTGGACCTATTGAAATCTTATTGTAAGGAAGTTCCACATATTTCATAATACAAAACTACAACCATGCATTCCTCCACAAATTTAATATTATTTCAAACAGTAGAAGAATGGAATTTTTTTTTCCCATGGAAGAAGTTTGGTGTTGCCATCTGCCATATTATAAACAAGTATAATTCAAATCACCCCATGCAGCAATAACTTGGTGTACCAAAGTAGTGCTAAAGAAATTAAAAATAGCAAGAGTTGCAACCTCTGTGGAAATGATGGGAGTCATGTCTCCAGTAACAAAAGAACTCTCAAGTATTAAGCAACGTTTATATGAAAATCTGTGAAATGAATGAGATCATAATGATTAAAAATGGGAACAGAGGTGATGTGTGAGACAGTCACAGACCAGCCCAAGGAAAAACAATTGCTGACACAAGCCATATAAAATATATTATCTCTTTTCTCCTTCCTTCCTGTTCCTCATCCCTACCTCAATTCTTTTTGCAAGGGAAATATGCATACTAGCAAGGAACTTCTCATTCAGAAACTATTCTAAAACACAATAAAAATTAGATTTAAAATTCCAGAGATAGGTCAGTCTCTTGTTTGTTCCCTTTAGCATCTATTCTCTTTGTAAGAGCTAATTGTTTAAACAGAACTAAAAATCACTCAATAAATAACAGTTCTAGAAATGCTTCAATGAACTTGTAGCACTGCATTATCTTAAATTTCATCATTGTCCTATGAAGAATAGGGGGAGCTCAGACAAGATTAATGGTTTTTATGTATCAGAAGCAATTAGTCAATATGTTATGGCATAAAATATGAATAACATTTACTTGGCTCCAAATCGGTCTCTTCAGCAGCTGTATCTTGCTTTAGACTTAAGAACAAAGTACCCCACATAAATAAATTCACAGCTCTTGTTACACAATGCTTACAAGTGATGGGGAGAGTAGTGAGTTTAGCATGAGGAATTGGGAGTTAGAAGCTATAGCCAAGCTGTAAACCCAATTCATTGTGAGAGTCTAAGCAATTCCTTCATGTCTCTGTGCTTCAAATTCTCCACCAGTAAACTGCAACAAGTACCCTTCCTCCTAAACCATTATGAGCACTGAACAAAAACTAAATACTGTATCACATGGAGATGGTTTTTTGCATTGTCTTCACTAAAAACCAAACCCTAGAAGACAGTGACCACAGCTAGACAGTGCTATCCCAGCAGGATTTGTGCACGAGCTTCTCAGTGCCGCAGTCGTGGTTCTGCTTTTAGAAGTCAATAGACCTCATCCTGCTCACCTGCACAAAAAAATGACACCAAAAGAACTGCTTCCTTGCTTCATGAAGGTGATTAATTCTCTTACTGAACACAGCCCTTTTCCCCTTAGGTAACAAATCTGAATGAAATTCAGCTAATTCAGAAACTCCTGCTCTTGGAGAATTACAGCACATACAACAAGCTTATAAACAAGAAAGTGCTCCATGAAGTTCTGCCAGTCTAAATAACTGCTTCTTCCCAAAAAGGATGGTAAATGAAATAAACCACAATTTAACAGTTCATCCACACAAAATAAAACTTCCATGGGCATGTTGGCAGTTTGCTGGAGAAAGTCTGAACAGAAGATGCACAGAAAAGAAAGCACTCTACAACATGTCTTACCTTGAGTAAAAAAATACGACCTTGTCCCATCTTGTCTGACATAAAAGTTTTCCCCAAGTTTGCTGCCTGATTTAAACCTGAGCATTGCATGATCATACAGGCCGTAGTCTCGGAACAGGACACACTTGCCTGGTTTTAACACCTGTCACATAATACACACAGGCTTTAATAAACAGATTTAGTCATACATAGGTATATGTATTTGTGTACACATACAGACACAAGTAACTAAGAGAATGTAGGCTAACATAGTCAATACAACAGTGAGATAGATATCTACATCTATAGACACATATACAATTTATTCCCTGTGCCACAAAAAGGTGGTGCAAAAACTGGATTGACTCTTAAAAATATTCCCCTATGAATAAAAGACTATAATTAGTTTTAGAATACCTATATGGGTGCTGATCAGCTAAATTAGCAACTTAGCAATTAGCAACACTCTTAAAACACAGAGAAAATAAGAAAATACACAGTTTAACAAAAATTCCCATCAGGGAATTTTTTTCTATTGGCTAGTATCCTGTTCAGCACCTGATTTTGTTTAATGGTTAACAATAAAATTTGCGATATTGTGACATTTCTTTCTTCATGGAAGAAAGAAACATGTTGCAATACGTTGCGAAATAAATAAGAAACCATTTTAGCAAAGTGCAAAATGGATTTTTAACATTGCTTTTTGGTAAAGAAAGGAAGCCATAAGGAGTTTAGAAATTATAAATACATGGTCATTGCCCACACTGATTTTAGGTATCTAAATACTTATATGAGGTAAGAACCAATCCTGATTTTGGAAAACAGCTGGAGATATACAAAAAAACCTCCTAATTTTCCTTTTTCAAACTGCTGATAATAAACCAAATAATTATCAGGAAACACAAGACTTATTATACACACATATGCAATAGGAAAAAAATATGTCAATATCTCAGGAAAATTCAGAACAGTCACAGTTCAGGTTGTTTAAATCACCCTTTGGGTGGGCCTGTCCTAGTCTGCCAACTAACAAAGACAGCTTAGAGGGGTGAGTCTCTCTAATGCTGACTTCTGACCACTCCACTGTTAAATCACCACAGGTCAAATATGTTTCATAATAACAGCAACATCCTAACTGCAGGTCACTGGATCTCTGGAAGTTAATTTTGGCTCACTATCATTCACACCTTATGAACACAGACAGCTCTGCAATATATAAACATTATTCATAGCATACAGCCCAAGTCACAGCTTTAAAATCACAGAGTCAGAGAGTGGCCTGGGATGGAAGGGGCCTGAAAGATCACCTGGTTCCAACCCCCCTGCCACGGACAGGGATAACTTCCACCAGATCAGGTTGCTCAGAGCCCCATCTCTCCTGGCCTTGAACCCTTCCAGAAGGAGGGCATCCACAGCCTCTCTGGGCAACCTGTTCCAGCACCTCCCTAAAGAATTTCTTCCTACCACCTAATCTAAACCCACTCTCAGTTTGAAGCCATTCCCCCTTCCTTGCCACTACATGCTCTTTCTTGTAGAAATCTCTCTCCATAATTCCTGTAAGCCCCTTTCAAGTACATTAAGGCCATATATTATGTATATTTTTGTTACACTGATGGCATGAATTAGGCCTCAATCCAAACAATCTCACAATACCAGAAGAAAAAAAAAAGGAAATTGTAAAACATATTTTAGTCCTGCCTACTCAGTGAACTAACAAAATACATCCATGGAATATAATATGAAAAATCACCATTGCAAGTGAGTAATTTTCTCAGATAAAAAATATACTTTTGAGCTAAAAAGAAGGAAAGTGCTTTAAAGTGCTTTAAAGGCCGTAAAATCAGCTAGTTTTACCTTGTAAATGTTCCTCAGGACAAGATGCATTTTGTCAGGATGAATGGCAGAAAGCACAAATATAAGTGTGACAACATCCACGGAATCTGCTGGTATATTGTCTAGAAGATCATCTTTGGTAAGATCACACTGGAACACTTTGCATCTTTCAGTACTATATAAGGCATTTTTCTAGGGACATTAAAAGAACAAGCTTTCACTGCAGCATTTGTTGCTACAATAAAGTAAAATTCTCACGAAATTAATCAGTAGAGAGACACAAAACAGAGTGGCAAGATAATATTAACCTCCAACAGGTGGTTACTGCTATCAGAAATTCTTTGCTGCTAACTACAGTAGTGAAACTACAACTAGAAGAATAGCCTGTTCCCACAAATTTGAGAAGGAATGTGCATTAAGACAATTCAGAAAACATACAATTTCTGTTTTACCCCTGCTTCTACTCTTTAAAGAATACTTAAACTCTATTGAAAGAAATTACATATTACAGGGTGATAAAAGTAAAGCTTTTGAGCTACAGGTAGATTGCAAACAGTTGGGGTTCCTGCCACACAATCTGCACCTGGGCTGCTCTAGCCCCAGTTTTGCTATGGAAAAAAAAAAAAAGAAAACACAGTCTTGGCAAAAAAAAAATAAATTCAGCAAGAGCTGTGGAGGCAGATGCCCTTAAATCATCCAAAACCCAGGGCACAGGCTCAGCCCAACCTCATCTTGGGGTGTAGCCACAGCATCCCAGGGAGCTGCTGTCCTCTTCTGTTTGCCACAGGCATTTTTCTTCCCATCTTTCACATGATAAATGCTGTGTCTTGTGGTTCTTGGTCACAATGCTTTCAGTTAACAGATATATGGAAATTTACCTGTGATTACAAACTTCATAAAGACTTTTAATGCCCAAAGCTCCCACCAGCCCTGCTGCAAGGCTCCACTTTGGACTGCAGTGCCCATAACTAAGTGTAAACATACCTACTCCTAATCAGGTTACAAATCCCTTTAACAATAATTCCCAGACTTGTTTTTAAGGTTCTCCTTGGGACTCCCTCTATTAAGGGCAAGCTTCCATGACAAACGAAATTTTGCTTTTACTGCACAGTCAGCAGAGACATAGTAGTGCACCCAAAAAAAAAACTATCTTCATAAATCATTCATGTAATACACCATAATGCTCTAATTTGACACTGAAAAGCCAAGTCTGGAGCAATGATTTGGCTTCTTACATAGGATCTCCACAGAAATGCATCAGTCTCAATTTTTTTGGCAAAGCATATCCCACCCTTCCTACAAAAAGGAAGCCAAGAGAAGTCTGTTGTTACAGTCATTTGTAATTTTAGAAGCTTCTAAAAAACACTCTAAAAGAAGTTCCAAATATCACACCAACCTTCACAAACTCAACAGCTCTAGGAGAGAAATCACAGGCATATGCAAAAATATTCTTATCTTCTTCTAAGAGTGGAAACAAGCAGTTCCCAACCCCGCAGCCTGCTTCCAGAATGGACAGCTTTTGATCTGCAAACTGGGGAGGAAGCAATACAAGACAAAACATCATTTTTGTTTTCTCATCACATGAGCAGAGGCACTGTTCAACCAGTTTTTAAAAGCTATAATCAATTTTAATTATGATTCTTCAAAAAAACTAAAGTAGACAGCCACTGCATAATCTGACATTAAAACCCAGACATCCTGAATTTCCACAAAATTAGAAATCATTTTAGAACATATTAATATTTCTTCAGTCATCTATCTCCTAAGTAATCAACAGACTTGTGCTATTTCTGTCTTGTCTTTCACTCAGCTGCAAGGAACAACAGATGCATCTGACTATTCCCTTTAACTGTGTTCAGCCTGCAGTTCTGGATGCTTTTCTCTAAAGCAGTGTACTGAAGTGCACCAGCCTGCACACACAGAGACAAGCTGTCTACTTTAGGACTCGAAAACCAAATATTCTAGACTGCACTCTCAGCATCCAGGATGCTATGAACAGCACCCCCATCCAGTAAGGGCCAAATATAAACTGGAACTAAACTGATGCATGTGATTCTGAGAAGTTATCTTTTTTATTAGAAGAAAACACACAGGGCACTGCAAACTTTACATGTGGCAGCTCTTAGTCAAATGGCTTTGCTCTAAGTATTATTAACTCCCCTGGAAACAACTGATTGGAAACAATCAATCCCGTCTTTTACAGCAGAACTGTACAGATCTCACCTCACGACATGCCTTTAACTCTTGAAACTCTCTGGTTGTCCAATGTCTGTCCTTGAAGAAGTTCGTACTGTTTCTTTTGTAAAACAGATCCCAGTTCTTCTGTGCCTCTTTCTCCAGTTTTAGCTGTTTGAACTCAGATACCAAAACCTGATCTTTCGCCAGTTTTTCTGCTTCTTCTGGGCTAAGGACTCGAGCACTATGGCCCTTTTTCTGGAAAGCATCATCTTCAGTAGATGTTGGTACTATATTTAAGCAATTTGCTGACACCTTTTCTTGAAGCATCTTAGATTCTTTCACACAAACATGAACACCAAAGACCCAAGGATGATTTTTTTTCTTTAGTGTATGATTCCATCACTTAATTTAGGTCAAATAAGCAAGGATCTAGAAGCAGAATTAAAAATGAGAAATAATTACAGTATGTACTTACCACAACTTTAATGATCTGTCCTACTTGATGGACTTACATCTCACCAGATTTCTCTTAATTTCAGAAAACCTTCATCTAAGCTAAGAAATGTATACAACACCACACTGATGTCAAAGTTAAAGAGGATACTTCAGAGTCTCCTGGTCTTCCCTCTGCATTCTAGAAACCCAACAAGAAAAAGGGTGCAGCTCTAACTTTATTTTCACTAAAAGAGACTTGAGAAGAAAAGCAAAGGCTTTGTTTCTCATTAACCTCACTTCGAACATTTCAGAAAAAAAAAGGTAATTAAGAACAGATGACATTTAAGAGTCACATCCAAATTAATGAAACAAAGTGTATTCATATTAGCATTTCTCCTTCCTGCTCTCAGCTCTGTGAGAAAAATCTAGTGAAAACAACAGCATTTATAACATATCACCTAAGGAAGGGAACAAAACCAGTACTGTGGCCAAAATGCCCAGAGCTGGCCTGTGCCAGCGTTCATCCCACTGCCTCCTCTGAGGATTCCCACTGGTTTTAACAATCACAGGTGGTTTTACGTTCACAAGTTAATAAAAAGACCTTCACACAGGCTGGGAAGGGAATCAAACATTTTCTCTGATGTTAAACTGGTTCTGACACCTGCGTTGTCATAAACATGCAGATCCTGGATGATGGAACATGGCAATCAAATCCTGCATGGCCCAGTAACTCGCAGGGAAGCCCAGGTAGGAAACACACAGCACTCGTGTACACCAGTGCCCGGAGCCAGGCATTGGGGTCAATTTACCAAAAAGGAAATGACAAAACCACAACAACACACACCCTAAAACAAACAAACAAACAAGAGTACTACTTCACTTACGTATTTTATCTTATGATAAAATACGTTCTATGACACATATCATGGATTGCATGTACATGTTATATATGATGCTGTCATGATATATACATTGTTACATCATGACACAAACACAAAATACGGAAGCGTGCAAATGAAGAACTGTCAGAACTTCGTCCATTGTCACAGACACACCCTCTTTTCCTCCAAGAACAGCGCAAGAGGTTACGAAGAGACCCCTTCGAAAGGATGTCTCTTCAAGAAGAGCATATCATCAAAACAAGCAAACAAAAACTTAATTAGCAACATTCTACAGACGCCCATATCCCAGACACGCTTCATTATTTCATCACAGAAGGAGTGCACATGCAAACAACCAAACGCGAGCCGGTCCTTTCAGTGACGCCTCTGCTGCGGTGGGAAGGCAGCGCGATGATAAACTCAGTCGCAACAGCCCATGCTTAGGCTAAAGAGCCTTTTAAAGGTGTTTAATCCAGAGCTAAACCCACAAACATGTAACACCTCCGTGTGATCCTCCGGTCCCCCCACGCGGAACCGGCTTCCCTCCAGCAGCTCCTGCCCCAGCGTAGCCGGGGCTTGGATACCCCGGCAGGGAAGGGAAGGAAAACCCGCCTGCCCTGCCCTACCGAGGGCGGGGAGCGCCGGGCTCCCACCTCCCCCGGGACCCTCCCCGGGGCAGCAGCCCCAGCCCGGCCCCGGGCGCCCGCCTCGCCCCGCCGTACCCGCCGCCAGCCCCGGAGAGGGTTCCCGGAAGGGAAAGCCAAGAATTTCCGGGAGGACGCCGGGCGGCAGCGCACGGAGGAGAGGGAAGGGACCGGCCGGGCCGGGAGCGGGGCCATGAACGGCTCGGCGAACTCGTTGCTGGACAAGGAGGAGCACCCGCTGCAGCTGGGCGAGAGCTTCGAGCGGCGGCCCAAGGCCTCCTTCCACACCATCCGCTGTGAGCGCCTCCCCCGCGGCCGCCTCTTCCTCCCCGCTCGCGTCCCGTCCCCCGGCTGCGCTGCTCCTTCTGCCGCGCCCACCCCGCTGCTCCCCTCGCCCCCCTCGCCCCGCCATCGCGGGGCTCCGTCCCCGCTCCGTCCCCACTTTCTTACCCGCTCCCCTCCTGCCCCCTCATCGCCCGTCTCCCCCTTCCCTGCTGTCCCCTTCAGCGCCCTGCTCCCTGCCGTTCCCCGCTGTCCCTCCACACCCGTCTCCCCCTTTCCCGCTCCCTCAGCGCCCGTCTTTCCTCCCCACGAGTGTTTCCCCACAGAGGGGTCCCGCCGGGAGGAAGGGGAAGGTGGATGCTGGCGGGGAGGGGTTTTGAGCGAGGCAGGCCATGGCGAAGGAACAGCTTTAGAAAGTTTGCCATTAATCGCTCGGAAGCATGAAGAGTTCCCTCCGTAAGGGGTGGCTTTGCCGCCTTGTTTTTTTCTCTTTGTGGCAATGAACTGCAGGACAGGTGCCACGCAGGCCCGGCCTGGAGAGGCAGCCCGAGCATCCAGAGTTGGGTTTGTAGCTGGGTGTTTGCCTGATGAAGCAATGTGTATCCCAGAGGAGCTCTCCCTGGCTGTCCCGGCTCCAGCCAGCTGGAATAAATCAGTATGCCAGGAAAGCAAGCAGAAGGGACTCAGACACATACAGTAATTCCTAATAAATGCAAGATAAATCCTGAGGTAGATTGTTTTGAAGAGGAACTCATTGTATTACCGTACTTGAATTCTGTGGGGCAAGAAATCTGAGCAAAACAAGTCCAGTTTTTATTACTAAAATGACTGGTAAACCATCAAGAGTAACTATAAAGACTACTAAACTTATAATTTAGTAGTTTTTGTGAAAGTGAGGAATTTGTACAAAAAACAGTAGGATATTTTGGCTTATGGTGCACAAATACAGGCCTGGTCTCATTGCCCATATTCATACATCACAAATAGTAGTTTCAGTGATACTGGTCACCCAAGTGCCTAATCCTGTGTGAATTAAACCCAAACTATATCCAGGTGGAAATATACTGGATTTCTAGAATGGAAAGTGCTTCAATAACCAGTTTCCTATGGGATTGCAAAGCCAAAGGTCTTCAGACTATAACTGGAATAATGCAGTTTTATTTCAGAAGGTCTTTCTGAATGCTCTATTTTCTATCTGTGACTTTTAAATGAGATTTCTTCATTGTCTTGGTATATTTTTCCCCTGTTGTTCTGGAATGATTTCTCTGGGTTCCAAACATATTATTGCCATAATCCTCTTCACACAAACTACAAAGAGAGGATTTTGTAGGCTGCATTTGTTTCAGCCTTCTTAAGATACTTCATTCTTGTACTGATAAAACTGGATTATCCTTGAAAAACACATCTTGAAACATCTGATTTTTGGGAAAAGAGCTGTGGGTATATTTGGAGGGAAATATGTGCTCTCCATCTACATGAACATTATGCAGGCACGTGCTAACAAAATGAAAACAATTAATTGAGTGTTTGTTTAAAGTAACTATATTGCTGTGCCTAAGAAAGAAGTCTGGTAGTGATATTCCTTTTAAGTTGGTGACTGTGCTGTTGGAACTCTTGATCCCGTTTTGGCAAAGACGCTCTCTCTTGTACAGCTGGTTTATTTTATTTAGCAAGCTTGCACATAAAGTAGGTGGGAAACAATAGCTAGAAACAGATTGCTCAGATGAGCAATTGAAATTGAAGGCTATGATTTGATCTGGCAGTTAAGGCATGAGGATTAAGTCAAGTGTGTCTGATTCTGCTTGTTGTGCTGTCAAAGTAAAACTCAATTAAATATTAACATCCTCTTAATGAGAATTTATTACAAGCCAGGGTTTGGAGTTTTTCTCCTGCAAATGTGTTTTCCATAGTGGAATTATATTTCAAATTTGTTCTGAGGTATTAATTTCATAACTAATACAGTAATTAAAAGCCTCAATCGTTAATATAATTGCACCTCTTCAGATGCAGGGATGCTAGAGTTGAATGCAGGCTTCTTATAAAAACAAACATAAGGCAAACTAGCCTATAGCTGTGTGATTTTATTTCAGTTTGTCTAAATCCTCTCTCAAGATATTAGAGCTTCTGATAGGTTTTTTTTTTCCTGTTATTGTATGGCTTACCAGCACAACAGAGTAATGAGGGGAAAATACTTTTAATTTAAAGTGTTCTTAGTTCAAATTAATACATTAAACAGAAGTGCCTTGGTTGAGAGACAAAGCATTGTACAACAATGCATAAATACCTAAAACAAGTGTAAGTTTAAAGCCAGTACAGTGCCTCCCCTTACTGATCCTTTCTGTTCACAGTGGCTCTGGAGCAGCATGAAGCTGCTGAAGTAAGATCAGCACCTCTCTCTTTGCTCAGAAGTGAGAGCTGAGATCTCCTCCACCCATGTGGAGCTTTTAGCACTACTGTGGAGGCAAAATGGCCATTAAAGAAATTACTGAAATATCAGTAAGACTAAATAAGTGTGTGTCATTAAATTGGTGTTTGTCACAGAGGAGTCCTCAGGGTTGCAATTGGCAAGAGCTAAGCAGAGCCCAGGGTTTTGGAAGTTGTTACTCTTTTGAGTTTGATTGGTACAGTTTTACACTTGCCTGTAAAAGCAAGTGCCACTCAGAGCTACAGCTGTCATGGCAGGCAGAGGTGGTGAGAGTGCTGTGACCTTCCCAGAGAAGTGTCTTTAAAAAGACATCCTGGGTGGAAGGGACAGAGTCTTCATATGGGGTTCCACAGAGGGGCTTTATTGAGCTCCTGCCAGAAAAGGGTCCAGGGAGCAGGGTTTATATAGGGGTAGCAAGGGGTGGGGCAGAACATCAGAACGAATGACAGGAGGGCACAGGGGTGGAACAAAAGGGAAGGGCCAATAGGATACATAGAATCAACATATGGCAATATCAATATGGCAATAATGCATTCTGGGGGAAGCTTTTTCCTCATCATGGCCAAGAGGTTGTTGCTTAAGGACTGTCCTTCAAGGGGACTGTAGTCAGCTTCTCAGCCAGTTTACCAGCCTCCACAACTGTCATTAAATTAGTGTTTGTCACAGAGGAGTCCTCAGGCTTGCAATTGGCAAGAGCTAAGCAGAGCCCAGGGTTTTGGAAGTTGTTACTCTTTTGAGTTTGATTGGTACAGTTTTACACTTGCCTGTAAAACCAAGTGCCACTCAAAGCCTGGGGTTTGGAGAAGGCTGCTTTGGTGTTCAAACACGAGATCTACAACTTTATTTCTATTTTAAAAAGGAAGCTCAGAATATGGTACCACCACATGACGGAGTTGCTACATGTAGTGACAATGTACTGGTGTGTTATTCTGCCCTGCTGTAGGCACTAGTGTGTGTTTAACTATTCCCTATAATCACAGTAAACGTATGGTGGCTCTTTGCAGGACACATTGATGCTTCTGGAGACTCTAACAAATGTAATCACAATTGTTTTCCTCTTTAGATGATTTTAAGCCAGCATCGATTGATACGTCTTGTGAGGGGGATCTCCAAGTGGGTAAAGGAGATGATGTTACCATCACTTTGCCACATATTCCAGTAAGTCTCTTATATATATGCTCCTGTTTTCTCTGCAACAAATTTGCATTGTTGTTAACTTCTAATGTAAATGCTATTTTCATTTTCTTTATTAACACTGGGGGTTCAATATTTAAGCAGCCAGACTTGTAGTTTATTACCTTAGGAAAGGACTGTATAGTTAGCTCTTTGTAAAGGGCTATATTTGTAAGGTTGCCAAATTGTTCTTTACTTTTGATTCCTTCCTTGAAAGGGAAGGAGACTTTTACTATTAGCTGAAGCTGTACACCTGGTTCCCATCCATTTTTAGTGCTGTGTAAAGGCAATGTCACTCGAGCTTCAGTCAAGGTTGGATGTTCAGAACCCACAGTCAGACCTGTAAGCATGCTCCTGCCTTTCTCAATCATGTACAGATAGGGCACAGAGGGTTCCCTGCCTTTAATTTCATCAGTGGAAGCAAGGGGACAGTCCTGGTGAGTGGCCATGAAGTAGTTTCCCATCCACTTCCTTCCCTAATGATGCCATAAAGATCTACTGTGTGAGGATGATGGTCAAACAGCAGTAAAACAAGTGATCAATCTGTTTATAGGGGCACCTGGTTTGTAATTGAAGGTTCAGTGGTTTCCTTACCAAAACAAAAGAAAGTGCTCATGTGCTGGAACTAGATTTGTTTATTAGCTGAAGTTGATGCTATGTGTCAAGCCAATAAACCAGAATTCACAGACATCAATGGGTCTGGTAGCTGCAGGGGGCACCAGTCAGTTTGGAAGCCGTGTGTCAGATCCTTTTGGTATTGCTGTTCCCAGCACATCTGTGGTTTTAATTGGTAGGTGAAGGTACTGTGATAATTCTCACTGAGTGAAGCTGTAGCTGCTTCACCCTGCTCCTGTTCAATATATGGCTTTGGTCACCTTCAGTGCTGCAGGAGGTCACACACTCCTTTATGTGAGTTTTTGTCTGTAGAAATGGTGAGCATGGTAGTGCTATTGGAGAGCAGGTAACAGCACAACTAACAACAGCATTCATCTTGGATTAGTTGGAAAGAGAGTTGCTCATTGGTTTTTTTGGGTTGAGCAGCATCACTTGTAATGCTCCTTTTCAAATCTCTGTACTGAGGAGCTTAATTTGATTATCTTCCCCTCAGTATGAGGGGCCTTGAGTTTATGGAATGCTGCAAAGGCTGAGGCAGCCAAGGCACTCTATGTATGTTGTTCCAAGGCAGTGCTGCCTGTGTTCTGGACAGAGAGCTGGAAAACACTTGGCATACTGGAAAAGAATGAGAGGTTTTGAGATTGTTTCATCCTGACAAGTTTCACTGAATTTCTTGGATGCTGCTTTGCTTCCCAGTTGTCCAACAATTGGATAGCATTCAAATTCTGAGTTGAGGTTTTCTTTTTGAAATTGCCTAATCCCTGAGAATATCTCTGATAATTTGTTTGGTGGAAATATTTTGGTGTCTCTTGCAGCTTGGATAAATTGAAGTACTATTTCTGCATGTGGATTTAGTGACTTCAATAACTGAAAAACAATTTGGATTGGGGAAGGGAAAATTTCTGCTTGTTAGAGTACTACAGAAGAAGATCATAGACTATCATGAATTGGAAGGATTCCCACAAGGATCATCAAAATCCAGCTCCGAACCCTGCACAGAACAATCCCAAGAATTACATCATGTGCCTGAGAGCATTGTCCAAGAGCTTCTTGAACTCTGTCAGGCAAAAAACCCTCACACGTGAAAACAATTCTGTCCTGTAATCAGCAAAATCTGTAAGCCACTGTGACTTAGGCACCAACATAAACCCTAAACATTTCATTTTAAGTAGAAGAATGGGACTTAATTTGTTGAGCACTTACACTTCTACTTATTATTTAGCCAAAATCACAGTCTTTGCTGCTTTAGGAGGCTTCTGGGTAGCAGAATGATAGCCAACAAACTTTGATCAATTTTCATTACCTTTGTGCACTATACCTTTCATGGCTTAGATGTCAACAGCAAGCAGGATTTGACTTTAAGCTTTACTCTCAAATGTTGCTTTCCTCTCTTAAATGTAGGGATGATAAAAATGTAACATGCCTTTGAAGACTAGACTTTCTTGAGACACCCTTTCTGAATTGTATTTCTGAATCTCTCTTACTGTGTCTTTGTTAAGAACTCAGATTTTTCACACTTACTGTTCAAAACCTATTTTAAATTCAAATATATTCTATCTGTGAACAACATGGAGAATAGGAATTGCTTTCAGAGTAGCTAAAATGTGATTGTTCATTTTTGCTACTCAGAATAATATATAGGAGAGTGCAGGGTTTTTTCATTTGCTCCCTGATTTCGGTTGCTTTCCTACAGTACGTGCAAAGGTGCCTATAAATAAACATTTATTTTTAAAATCTACATTCTTTTATACAGCATCTACACATTACAGAGAAGCCTGAGAATGTTTCATAGTTGAGAACATAACCCCTTGAGTAACAGCTTTTTGTCATGGCCAGGTGTGTATCCATGCTGTTATGTGCAGATAAACCACGGGTTCAGCTGGCTGTAATGTCAAAACCAGTGTATGGGCCAGGCTGTGCAAGGATGCAGTACAGCTGAGCATGATCTCAGCATTACCAGTTAGCCAGTGTGCACCACCACAGGAGTTTCTTGTCTTTTTTGTTTCCCAGTCTAAGCCTTTAGAGTTTTAAGGCTCTGTGTAGCATTGTGTGGACTTGGGGACTTTCTGGAAGGCATCAAAATACCCCATTTGCCTTTGAGAAGACATTTCAGTATAATTGCATGGGCATATGCATGCTAATCTGACTTTGGAGAAGGCAGCTCCTCTTACTTAGTTTGTAAGTGACAATTGCTTGTAATCCACTGTGAAGATACTGCCATATATATTTATGTAAAATACACAGTGCAGTTTAAATTATTTTTCAATTGACCGCATATTTCCTTGGGATATAGTTCTGCTGCACAAATAATTAGAACTTTATTTCTTATCCAAACCCATGATTTCCAGGGCAGAAACATCAAGAAGATTTCTGATACTTGTCAGGGACAGCTATGCAAATTTAGTTACGCTGCCATTTTGGGAATGAGAACTGTAAATAAAGGCAGCCATGGCGAAGATGTTTTGTCACAACAGGGACACTTAAAATGATGAAAGGCATAATATTGCTATGAGGAAATGTCTGATCTACTGCACATTTTCTCTGTATTTCTCTCTTCATGAATGAATATTTTCTGTAGGCAGTAAACATTAAGTTCTGAGCCTCTTTTTCAGAACAAAATATACATTCTTTCCTCTTAGTATTCATAAATTTTTGGACAGAGTAATATAACCAAATATGTGCTCTTTCTTTGTACCAGGGTTCAACTCCACCAATGACTGTCTTTAAAGGAAATAAAAGGCCGTATCAGAAGGACTGTGTGCTTATTATCAATCATGACACCGGGGAATATGTGCTGGAAAAACTTAGTAGCAGCATTCAAGTCAAGAAAACAAGGTAAAGCTGGGGACAGGGTTAATTGATGGGATTAATTATTGCTGAAGTTTCATATTAAGACTGGGTTTTGAAACAGAACTCTCTTATTTTGTAGTGATGTTTAATTACCAAACCTTAGCTTTACATGGCCAATTATCATGCCTAAAAATGCAAATAGGAGTGTGAATCCAAGAGTAAAGAATTTGCAAATTCTCCACAGCTGAAATGACATAATTATAGTTTGCAGTGAAACACCTGTGATGTTTTGAGGCTTTAGATGCTGGCTGAACGATGGGATGTGTTTCAAGAATCTCTAGTTAGCCAAAAAACACCATGAAAATATTAGTCTGCCAAAAAGATTATTGGACTTTCTAGGTTTGTTCCCTGCAGCTTCCTGTGGGAGTCACGATGTTTCAATAACATAATCTTAGGGAACAAGGAACACTCATTCCCATATTGGATAAGCAATATATTAAGTGGAACACAAGTACAAAGCCTGCAGCTGGTGAAGGTGGGCAGAGCTGTAGAAATAATGGTTATGGTGTTTTACCTAGAAGAATTGATGAAGCCAGAAATCCTTTCTGACCCAATACTGCTGCACAATTTCTACAAAGTATGCAGCTGGAAAGTTTTTACCAGTCCTACTGCTCTGCAAGTACCTGAAGTGTCTGGATCTTTCAGCATCACTGCACCACAGGTTGACACATAAAGAGGAAGCAGTCATTTGAATGTCTTGTGAAGAAAAGACTCTTAAATAAGTTTAGAAGTTTTACATTAAAAAACACTTTGTTACAGTATAGAACCCTTAGCTGCTAAAACTACTAGAAATGTGGGTTGCAGCTGCTGGGTGTTTGCCAGGAACACCTTGAGTGCAAAATAAATGGACTGTAACACTCCTCTGAGTCAGTGATGTGAAAACTCATCCATGTAGTATTCGTCTTGTCCAGTGGATATGAGCACATCACAGATGAGATTTGAATTCCCAATTTCAGTTCTGCTGGACTTTGTCTGGGTGAAGCTTAAGTCAGAAGGGAGCAAATAAGTGCAGGAGGGCCTGAGTTCTGTGAGATGTTTGGTTACACTGAGTCTTGAGTCCCATGTAGGTAAAAATACTTAAAATTTTCTCAGGTAGTAAAAAATTTGGGGGTCCCTGTTTTGATGAGCAGTGCTTTGCAAAGTCATTGATTTTCTAGATCAGAAGTACCTTTTATTTTCCATGACTACTCTGATCTTTAACGACCTGTTGGCACTCTGTGGGAACAGGGCTTTTAGTGTTAATACCTTGATGGCATTCACAGGGGAGTAAGTGAACTTAATCCACATAAAACCATCTGTAGTTCCATGAGCATAATTAATGCTGGAAATCTTTGACTTTTACCATCCACTTGATGCAGTGAGTATCTTGCCAACTCCTCTCTTCTGCTGTAGATAAACTTTAAGCTGCATTAATGTGGTATCCAACAGCTGCACATCACTGGTGAATGAAGAGGGGGTTCTGTGTGAGACTGAATCTAGAGCTCACTGAAGCACAGAGATATCCCAGTAAATGCTGCATGTACCAGCTCTGGTACCACAGGTGGTTTAGGTGAATCCCCAGGACGTTCAACATGGGCTACTTTAACTTATCTCACATTATGGGATCAGTTTCCAGACACAAAGTGTAACACTGCTGAGCTGGGACCCTCCTAGAACAGAAACTGAGCTCTCATATCCACAAGCTGTTTCTGTGCTGCACAAAGCCTTAACCCCAAAGGCCTTGCTGTTATGCAATAAATACACCACACCCTTTAACCTTATTATGGTGTACTGTAAAGGAACCTACTTTGGGTTTGTGGTTGGTTTTTTGGGTTTCTTTTTCTGCCAAGGGTATTGGCTGTTCTGCAGTCTCAATCACATCAGAAGTTCAGTAAAAGGCAGAAATACCTGGTTTGAACTGAACAGATTGGCATAGTGTTATTCTGGAGACTATTTTCCACTAAGGAAACAGCTTAAACTGTTTGGAAGGGCTAACAGCAAATGGATACAACCCAGGAATTAAATACTTGTATGCTGTATTTAGCAGTAAGAGTGATTACTCTAGCCAAGTTGACCTCTAAGAGAGTTCAGTTTGAGATTATTTAATTGCAACTGAGAAAATTGTTTCTTTTGCTGCGACTGTTCTAAGCAGGATTTCGTTGTGAATGGATTTGTAGTTATTTTAAATTACTATGATTGATCATTCTTTTTTTAAAAATACAACTGCTAATTGCTAAATTAAAACCTTCATTGTTGTTCAAGTAGAGAATTTGGCATCACTGAACCACATCTGGATTTGAAAATACATTTTGTAAGAGTGTTGCAGTGTAGTTGTAAATGTTTCTTTGTTACTGAAAGTAAGTGTTGCATACAGAAAGCTGTAATTCAGTCTTCATCTTTGTAAAACAAATTAGAGATCTGTACAAAAGGAAGTCACAGATGAAGCATTAGCACAAGGATATTGAAAAAGCTGGACATAGTTGCACAGTACCACTAAATGTGTCTGGTTGTTTCTTCAGAGCAGAGGGCAGCAGTAAGATCCAAGCCCGAATAGAGCAACAGTCTGCCCGAGCATCTCAGCCTCCTTCACAGTTCAGAGCCCCAACCAAGCCAGCAGTTGGACCTAAAACTTCTCCTTTGAAGGATAATCCTTCACCAGAGCCCCAGCTGGACGATATTAAGAGAGGTAAAGAAGGGTTTGTAGTTTCTTTGTCTTTCTTCTTTATAATAAAAACGATGACTGTGCAATTTCTAAAAACATTCAGGGATTAAAAGATGGTACTTGATACCTGTATTGACTTCTTTATATCTTGTTTCTTTATTCATCTTAGTATACTGATTATTTATTCTCTTCTACTAGAATAGATCTTTATATTGCCATCTTCTCTGGAGTGAGAAAACTTCTCTTTCTGGGTAATTTTCTCTCTTCCAAACTATTTCTCTGTTTGGGAAAAAAGAAAAAAAATTAATGTGAATTTAGAAACCTGTAGCTCAGTGCTGGACCAATTGCAGGGGTGTCTTAGGCCACCACAGCAGCAATAACAAAGTGTAATGGTCCAAGGTCTCGTTACAGTCAAGTCACTTGGAGAACATTACCCTGCACTGAGTGAGGCTGGGGGATGGAGGGGCTAGGCAGCTGAGATCCCAGTACAAGACAAGCTTGCACCATGCCAAGCACTGCTGGTAGGGGAGGAATGAGAGAGTGAACAAACCTGCAGCTTAGCCTCTTCCACAACCACTCCTTTGCAGCTTTGACACACATGCCTTATGGCTGCTAAACTTCTATTTAAAAAGTACCCTAAAGGAATGATTGGCTCAGCTCACTCTTCTGCTTAGGCAGAGCTTTGTCTTAGTGTTCTGCTGTGGGTAGGATGCACATTCTTTGCCCATGCCCTTGTTTTGCTACTGATGTGATACCTGTTTTTGCTGTGGATAATACAGTCAGGATAAAGAAGACGTTAAAGTTTTGTTTGGTGGTTCTCTGGCACTGACACCAGACACAGTTATTTTATTTTAAGCTTGTTCTTTCTGTCTGCTTTTTTTTTTTCTGGGTTTCTTTCTCTTTTTTCTCTGTCCCATATAGCTATTTTTGTCTGGAGACTTCGCCTATGTTAATTGCCCAGATGAAGTTAATTACTCAGCAGGGTAGTTTTTCAGTTCATGGTAATCACTAGGTGACACTTTTGCTGCTAAGCTGTGTGTTTGCATAGGTGCTGACTGGTCTCACTTTTCTGCAGCAGTAGTGTTTTCAATACTTGGATGCTGGTCAGCAGCCAGAATCAACCTCTGAGAGATTCTGTTAGCTGCATTGTTATTTTTATTTTCTGTATAATAGGTAAGGAAAATTATAATAGGTGATATATCAGTTTTTTAAATTTAAATCAGTTGTGGATTTTAAATGTCTTTTCCTGTAGGGTTTAATAATTTACTTAACCTTTGGGGCACTCTTTTGTATACATACAGCAATTTGTAAAGGTTGTATTACAGTAAAATAATTACATTTGTCTGGGGTGACATCTATTCTAAAAGATCATTTTCTAGTGGTCTAAAGTATAAGTCACGTTGTTCAGAGCTATCCTAATATATTTTTGCCACCTGATAATATTTGATATGAAAGTACCTGCAAATAAATAACCTGTGCGGTTTTGTTTCCAAAATCAAGAGTTAGAGCACCTGAGTTCTACTAAAAATAGGACTTTAATTTGGTACTTTATAGGGGGAGTTGTACAAAGCCCCAGAAGAGCCAAAAGCCTGGGCAGGGGTGTTTTTGCTTATAGTCTATAACCCTTTCCAGCACTGATGATCTAGAGTGTCAGCATTGATAAACCATTTATATCATAAGAACTTACTTTAAAAAGGTAGAATTAAAATGGCACCATTCCACAATGAAATATAGGCAATGACAAGCTGTAAAAGCTGTAAGGTAGTCTGCCTTATCCTGTTATCTTCCCTTAATGCGTGTTTTTATTAACACAGACTTGTAAGTTCTGAGGAGCATGTGTTCTTTCCATTCAAGTAGTAGTTTTAGTTTTGTTGAAGTACTTCCTCTGTATGAAAGAAAGATAAACAGAAAGCTGAAATTCTGTGGATTTTGTTTCATGAACACAGCACAGAATTTAAAATTCCCAAAGGACCTTCTTGAAAGGATCTCTGGAACTTTGACACCCTCTTGCTTCCAGTATGCCCTACTGAAGGGTATGGTGAGACACAGCCTTCATGATGTTTCACAGTAGTTTTAAGGTAACCTCAGTGCAGGTTTCTGCTTTCCCTGGTACCCTCAGCTGTGCATTTTCACCCCTCCCTTACAGATGAGCTGGAAATGAACTTTCAGGTGGGTCAGTTCTGTCCCAGTACACAGCTGTCCAAACAGCAGTGTCTGAGGACAGAGTCAGAGCATCTGGGAATTGAACCACTCCCTTCCTTCATGGACAGAGGCTTTTGGGAGGCTGTGTTGAGGGTTTTGCACAAGTGGAATCCTTTCTTCTTCAAGCTTCTATGTTGTCCTTGTGCCTGAAGGGAGCATAGGAGAGAGTAGGAGCTTGTTCTTTTGAACACTCAGCTACATCTGATGATGTCTCACTAAGCTGTGAACATTTGCACACATATACCACAATACAGCCATTTATTTGCACAAAATAATTGACATTTATCAGACCAATTTGATCATAGCAGAAATGTTTTCAACAGCATTGACATAATTGCAGCATGCAACATATTGATATATGTCAATAATATTGAAAAATTACAGCATGCAATAATATTGACACGGTTACAACATTTGAGAAAAAAACCCACAGAATCATATTTCAGGTTTGAAGACTCAGTGCTTAAAAATCTGAGCAGATTTTATTTACCTGGACTGTAGCTGTGGAATGTGAAGATTATGCCATAGCACTGTTTGTCTCTCAAGAACACCTCAGTCAAGTTTTCTGCACATCAGTATAAAATACTGCCTCTTCTAGCTGCCATCTCCACATGCTCAGGGTGCCAGTATCAAGTTGATTTCTCCACCTTGCATTCTATTATTACCAGTAAGTGTTCTGCTATAGGCATTCAAACTTAACCCTCCCTAAAGTTAAATGACTTTTCTGTGGCAGTTCTTTGTATTCTTGCAGTCTGAGGTGAAGGCTTTAGTTAAAAAATCTGCACAACCTATTGGAATTGAGAGAAGTAGGAACAGTAAAACACTCTTATGGTGTTTGATACTGAATATATACAGAAGACAGCCCTATTGAGAAAGGCTGTTCTGTTTGGATAATGATTTCTGACCTTGAATTTATTTTTTTTACTCTAAAACCTGCATTGCCCGCCAGTGTAAAACGGTCATTTTGTCTTCTTGAAAGAAATCTTACAGCTGTAACATGAAATGTAGAGAAGTTAAGGTTCCCAAAGCAGTGTCAGCCTTTTCAGATGATGTAGACTCAATTAAGGCAAGTGCTCAAAACTGTACTGTATGGAAAGCTTTTTTAAAAGTAACTGCTGCACATCCTGACTCTTGTCATCTTTCAGACTGCAAAGGCTCATCGACATGAGGTGTTTGATCTTATGGTGCAGAAATGTCTAGGAAAGGTCAAATCTTTCCTTGTTCAGCTTAGAATATCTGTGCACATAGACACACAGCTATTTTAATGGAAGCACCATGAGGAAATGTTTAACCCACGTCTTCAGTACCTATAGCTGTACTAAGCATAGCAGTCAAATGGGAAAATGCAAAATTGAACCATTGTAAAGCAGCTGTGATTTTCCTATAAGGCTTTGATGTCATTGGCTTAGTCACTGACAGTGTGAGACAAGAGTGTTTTCAAGAGAATTCCTTCGTGGTCCTGCTGAATTTCTCTTGACAGACTTCTCATGTTGCAGCAGCCACCAGAACATTAGTGGAAACAATTGCTTTTCTTTCATCTGCTCAGACAAGATGTTTAAAATTCTGGGCTCAAGGACTGAGAGACAACAGAGATCTGAGGGGAAGCTGTCAGCCTGTGAGGCAGAAGTTGATTAGAAGATGAGCTCTGACCAAGTTTCTACCTGTGACCAGTGTCACTGATAACAGCCTTAACATCCCAGTCCTTGAAGCTTGTGATACTGGTTCTGTTTTGCCTTTTCTTGCCTCTGTTCAGCGTAGCAGGCTTTAGCACTACTTCCAAGGCATTCTCTCATTCCTTTCTCATAACCAAATGTCTTTTATGGTCTCTTAGTTTTCTGCTTCCCCAGCAAAAAGTTCCCATTCTTCAGTCTCACACTAATCTCCAATTCTGTTTAAAATTGGCCAGGCTAATCTTCCTTTCCCATTGATCAGACAGCACCACTTCCTTCAGTGATCTCCTCACCTACTGCATTGAGTCCACACTTCTTGCTTAGTTTTGTTTTTGTTTTTTTTTTTCCTAGTTGTTTGCAGTGTGGTTTTGTTTTAACTTTCCCTCTCACTACCAATGCCTAAGATCACCTCACCTTCTTCACTCTGTTTTACATATGGGTTCTGTGTTCTCAGACACTGTGCCAACATTCTTCCATTCCAGCCACAGACTCCAGCTCTGTAGGTATACATGTGTAATTCTCAGGCACTTGTCCTGTGTTAGACTTGTCTGTTGGATCTTTTTGCACTATGGATTGTGATAGGTGATTGTGCTTGCTGCAATCCAGGATATTCTAACAATGTATTATAATCACTGTAATTTGCAACTAACTACTCCATCACTAGAAGAATGTAGAAATTTTACATCATTAAGCTGGGGGGGAAAAAGTTTAAACCTGGGCATTTTAAAGAGAAAGTACCCTTATTCCTGGTTACCTTTCCTTTAGATTTCCCCTATTAATTTCCTAGCCTTAAATACAAGGAACATTTATAATTTGAAAGCCTCAACATGAGTAGGCTGAGAACAGTGATTCACAAGTGCTCATTTGTTTGTGTATCAGATTCTAGGCCTGAAATGTATTTTTAAAGCCTGCAAGACTGTGTTGAAAGGCAATAAGGTAGAAAGATATTACAGTACAAAGTACTATCTGCTGTTGGCCAGTTGAATCAATATATGATTCTGTTGAATCATATTTTCTTTCTCTTCCAATGGTCTCTCATACTAAGTCTTCAAGCTGAAAGAGTAGGGTTTACCTGGCATACTGGTAAACCACAGAGAGCACAGATGGTATAGGCAGGGATCTAGATGTAGGAAATAAATTGGAGAAACAGCACTGCTATCCTGAAATACCCAGCTGGAGTGTAACCAAAGCACTTGAAATTGAGCTCTAAACCTTGAAAGTGAAAAATAGTGATTTTAAATCTGGCAAGAGAAAACACAATTTCTCAAACTGATACATGCTAAGCTAGAGGAATTCTCTCCAGCAAATATTGCGGAGGCCGAAAACTTAGCTGTTACTTTTTATTTTAGACTTCTAAAGTTCTCTACTAAAGTTTAGGAAACTTTAGCTGTTACTCTTTTATTTTTATTGGGCTATTTTTTAGCCCAAGGAAAATGAGTCTTATTAAAAAGGAACTCGTGACACACATCTGACCTAACATGAATTACTCCTGGCATCAGTTCTCCACTTATTAGGTAGGGTTGATAATACCTCATCTCCCCCTTCTTTCATTCTTGTCCTTTAGTCTGTGAGTTTCCAGGGCAAGCGCTGAGTTCTAGCCCTGTGGGTATAGTACTGCTGCTAGCACAACAAAAGCCTGAATTTTGAGGGTTTCACATCCCATGCTTAATATATCTGTGGATGTTGTTCTTTCCTGGAAACCTGCCAAGATGAACTGAGTCATTAGATACTCAGCCTTGTGGGTGGATACAAAGGAGTTGTCCTCTACTAGTGTTTAAGCCACTTATAATTATGACAAATTTGACAATATTGTATCATTTGGGGTGACACACCTTAATATCTCTTTAGTAACCAGTCATTCAGCCAGCACTAGCTGTTGCTGATGAGGCTGTTGTGGTGCTGTCCTGGTGTTCCAGTGTTTCTTTGCACTGGAAATCCTAAAGTGGGCAGTGTCTTGAGTTGTATACCTTCCTAGTTTCAGAGTAGTTTCGTTATTTCCTGGCTACTTGTAAGCTCTGTAGCAGGTTATGGTATTTTTGCCACCCTCCAGTATGTGAAAATTCTCAGCTGTTCTCACCTGTCCTACTGCAAAGTTACTTGCTGTCATCCATCTGCTTCTGAAGTTTGTTTACAGTAGGCTGTGTGACTGTGCTGAAGCAGTTTCATACATTATCTGAAGTCAAGGCAGTTTCTGTTGTAATCATTTGCCCATGTCCATGTACCCACCCCCCAACACACCATTTTTTGTGTTTTCCAAAAGCCTAAATATCACCAGCATCTAACAGTTCAGATTTAGATTTCCGTGATCAGCTGATGTACTTACTTTGTATGTAGACCATAGCCTGTCAGAAATAAGGAAGCTGAAAGTGCTTTCAGGAGTGTGAAGTATATGAAGAATAATTGTGGGACTGAAGGTTTGATGATAGTAACCTATGCTGTTGTTTTTTAAAATTTAGCTATAGCAATAAGTAAAAAAGTTTTCAGGATTTTTTTTGTTTCCCTTTCCTTTCATGTGAGATATTTTGGTGTGATAAACTATACTTGACAAAACCATCGCATTTGCACATTCTTTCCAAAATTCCATGGGGCCCTGTATTTTGTGGTATCAACCAGATGAATTCCTTTTTATTTCAGAACTGAGAGCAGAGGTTGAAATTATTGAGCAGATGAGCAGCAGCAGTGGAAGCAGCTCATCGGATTCAGAGAGCTCATCTGGGAGTGAAGATGAAAGCTCCAGCAGCGAGGGGGAAGAGCCAGCACACGTTTCCCCTTCCCAGCCACCACACCAGCAGTACAACAACAGGAATGCTGTTGCTAATGGCACCAGCAGGCCACAGGGAAGCAATCAGCTCATGAACACGCTCCGTAAGTAAATGCTTGTGTCTTACCACCGTGAAAGCTGATTATGGCCACTCATTTACTTAGCATGATAGGCTAACTTCATGAAATGCCTTTTGCCAAATAGTAGTTCCAGGGAGCTGCACTAGCTCAAATATGTGGGCAGATTGTATGAACAGGGGGCTGGGACTTGTCTGAAGGTGTGGAGAGCCTGTGGGAATCAGTGCAGTGATCCCCATTGTCCCTGTTGGGTCTTGATTCAGGCCTCCAAGTAGCCACTGGTGTGGGAGGGTCTGGTGTACTGGAGGATGGGAATTATTTTCATGTGAATACACAGATTAAATGGAAATAGCGGGGTTGACACATTGTTAGTTAAAGGTCTGTAAAAAACTGTAAATGGCTCAAGGCTGTCCTGGGTTCCTAAGTGCAGTCTCTGTGGTCTTCAGTATTGCTTTGTCAGCAGATTTATTGTGTTGGTCTCAGCTGTATTTTCACAAATATCATGTTTTGAAGGGAAATTTAAATGAAAATTTTGTTAAAATATTGCAGCTATGGTGTTGCAAGCATTGAATCAGTACAAGCTGACTTCACCCTTTAAGAAGTGTCAGGAACATTTTTAAAGCATAGTTCTGTCCCATGAGACTCTCTCTGGGGACATGGTGTGCCTGGGTGTTGCTCTTTCCTTATGCTACATCAGGTATATTCCAACTCGGTGGAGTTAGAATATTGAATGTGCAATTGCCATAAATTGTTCTTAATTCCTCCTGAGGCATATTTGCACACATCTCTTGGCACCCATTCATAGGGAATTGGTTTCCAGCTTTGAGAAGATAAGTATATTGTACAGACCCCACCAAAAAGCCCTGCTAGAAAACTTAGAGACCTGTCAGTCTTGCTGCCAGTAATGAAGGACTAAATGAAATCCAAAGTTCAACAAAGTCATTAGGACTGTGCCCATTTCCCTGTTTCTGGTTGTGAGCAGCCTCCTCCCTGCTTCTCCTCGACCACAGTACTGCATGGGTTTAATGATCTGAAGCTTCTGACTGCAGGAGAATCTGGGAACTACCAGGGTAGCTCCTCTCTTCATGCAGTGCTTTTGCCTTTGGATTTGAAATACTTTTGCTGTAGGAGAATCACCCCTAACCCAAGTCCTTGTCTCCCGTGTCTTGTCTCTATGCCTATTGAATAGATGCCCTGCAGCTGTTTTGAGGGGAGGGCAATGGGAGAATGCTGGAAGAGTTAGGTTCAATTATCAGAACACAAGCATGATTCTTGCCCCTTTTTATCCCCTCCATCTCACCAAATCACGACTGCTCTGCAAAACAGGATCAGAGCCAGTAGGTTTGATCCATATCCTGGCCTTTCATCCAATCTGTGCACTTTGGAGGGCAGCCTTTACCTTCACAGCACGTGTCAGCTTCGTTCAGCCTTGAGTTGTGATGGCTTTAACAGCCCTTTTGGTTTTTTGACATGTGGGGGCCTTGCCTTGGCTACCCAAATGGCCTTACACAAAAAAAAATCTGTTTTTAAAGGGTAAAGAAAGCCGAGGAATTCCCCAATGCCTTGTCCTAGAGCCATATATGGGAGCTTTGGTGGGTGGAGGCTGTGGAATGTTTTCTGCAGCTGTTAGCATGGAGAGGGCTGTTGTCCCACCAGGGAGCACCTTTGGTGGCTCTGGAGACAAGGATGCTTGGTTTGGCCTGAATCCAGCTATTAGCCCCATGCAGCTCTTGATGTTCTTGGGCAGTTCAATTAAATCACAGATGATGTTTGCATTCATTTCATGTGTTATTCTTACTTAAATCTTCCAATGTAAATGTGACTGTTCTTTGGTTTGATTGCCATGAAATGTGAATTGACGCCTACTCACTTGTTGTGTTTTGTTGGTTTTTGTTTTCCATAGGAAATGACTTGCAGTTGAGTGAGTCTGGGAGTGACAGTGATGACTAGAGGCTGAGCTTTTGCTGTTTCTGTTACATATACATGAAGAACTAATTTACCTTGAAGTGATCCTATTGCTTATGAAGAGGAGCTGGCACAGAGATGGTTCCATGTGTGGAATTTTAATAGAAGAAATGCATAGCCCTACAAAATAGCAGATGTTGAGGACTGTTTTACTGTGTGAATTACATGTATATATTGTGTATATTCTTATTCTGCTAAAGCTTTGAGTACATATGTACAGTGAGTGAGCCAATGTATGTTCCTGTCCACCATCTGTAAGTTTAACATGTAATTATGTGAGGTCATCTGAAAATCTCTTGTTTGTAGGGTATGTGCAGTGCATCATGACTTTGTTGGGGGACTTTTGTATATAGGGTGAGCATGTGCCTACAATGAGTTTAAAAAAACATGCAGGAGCTAGTGTGTGCACTGAAGTGGGACTGCCATAAATTAAGTTTCAATACTAAATTGATTTCTTTGGTTTGGGACTTTTTTAATGCCTTTTTATTGCTATTTATGGTTGATTTAATAGACTGACTTTTAAACAGTTGGACAATAGGAATGATTAAACCATGTTTGTCACAAACCTTGCTGCATCAGTGCCTTATGAGCAGGTTTTTTAAATAGTGCTTCAATTCCTGCCACCTTCCCTGTATGGAGCAATACTGAAACCTCCTCAGATTGCTTCTGCAAACAAGAGCTGTGTGTCACATACTGCCTGCTGTGCTCTAAGGGCAGTGTCTCTAGCAAGATAAAGGATACACATCAATCACCTAAACTCATCCAAGTAGGAATCAGATAATCATTCTCTTTAGAAACTGAAGGGTCCCATTTAACTCAGACCTTCAGACCTAGTCTTCAGAAATACTTACAATCCCAACTACTAGTGACATTGCAATGCCACAAATGCAAAATATTTGACTTATTGAAATTCTAAGACTGGAGCCCTCTTTGCAGTTTCCTAGAGAGTGCAAAAAGAAGAGGTGACAAAACAAGCAGCCATGAAACAGCAGAAGTCTCTGTCCCACCACAGTCGTAAAGGTAGACTTTAGTCCATACTGTTCATTGGATGAACCTCTTTGTGCTTGGCAGGAGTACACAGAACATGAAATATTTGCCAAGGGTGAAATTCACCCCTGTTTAAAGGGTGTTTAAAGGGTGCTTAGTTGGATTATTATTAACTTTTTTGCTCACATGGAAAATGAGTGCCATAGGCAGCCTCTTGTGACTTTTTAAAATCAAAATTCTGCTGACATAGGACAAGTTGCACCTTAGTTGTGGTGTAATCCTGAGGAATGGGAAGCTGAATCAAATGCCTCCCCATTCTCAGGTCTCTGCTTTGCACTGCTCTCATCTGTCAGTTTGTGTTTTAACTCCTGTTTGTTTACTGAGCTCTGTCATTTTTTTTAACATGTTGAAGAGCAAGGGGACATTTGAAGGGAGATTTTATTAAATGGTTTATTTTTTTGCATTAGATACATATTTAGGCATATTTTTGCATTATTGTACATACATTAAAAATACTTGGTTTTTTTAAAGTGTTTTGTGATGTAGGTATGTATTTTAATGGACAATTATGAAATATACTTGATAAAAAGCCACAATTGCTCTTCTTTTTTTTTTTTTTTCTGTTCTCTTTCTCTGTTCTTCCTCTAACAGTAAAAATGGTCTGTCTTAGAAGCTTGTACCAATTCAGGATTTCTCACTTTGGTGCCCGAGATCTGCATAGTATGGTTTGCAGTCTAATAAATGTTAATGCTGCTCCTGACTCTCCCCCAGCTCAAGATCTGAATGAGCAGGGAGACATTTTTCTGATGCCATTTCCCCATTACTGGAGTGAATGCCTGAGTTCTGTTGATATTATTTGCACTCAAATGGAAAAGCAGCAGAGTGCAGCATTTTCATTCCTTACCATCCACTACCTTCTCGTGTACTCTAAAATCCAGGACATGTCATAGCAAGTTTATTAATTATGTGTAAATAAAAGATATGAAACTTTAAAGGGTAAGATAACACCAGGCTACATTGATTTGAATCGCTGCTTTAATTGCTGATTAGATCAGCAGTTGGGAAAGCTTCATTAAGATAATCAATTTCTGCCTTGTTTTTGTACTTTAGGCCATGTTTTCCTGCTCACCCCTCCCTGACAGATTTTTTTTTCCCTTTCTCTGTTTGTTGGTAACCAGATTAAGATATTTTTACACAACTGCACCACTTTTAAACTCAGTTTGGCCATGCTTTGCAGTTTGGCCCCCTCAGATGCAGCATATCAAGGGTGGCCTGTTGTTCATGAGCTGTTCATGTGCCCTTTTCCACAGGGAGGTGAGTGACCACAGCCTGCAGGAGGGTGTGAGCCAGCCAGTCCTATGAGTGTGTGAGCAGCCCCTCCCTCCCTGCCATTGTCCCAAGCTGCTCCTGGCATCTCCTGCCTGAGGAGCTCTCTGGCATCTCCACCCTTCCCACAGTTCTCAGGTACTTGGAATGTATTTTGTGGAGGTGAACCATGCACAGGCAACTTCTAAGATCAGAAAAGGTGGCTGCCACCACCAGCAGCAATATGTTGACTTTTTTCTGAATACACCTGTGTGTTTTAAAGCCATTGCCAGCCTGGCATTTTGATTGAGGCCCTTGAAATTTTATGGGTTTTTTATGTATTAAGAGACACTAACTGTTGTCTGTCTGTTCCTATTGGATGCCTGCTCATTGGTTCATAACTTGCAGTAAGCTTCATTTGGATGGAAAAATTGAATCCAAGCAATTATTTTGAATTTTCTTAATTAGTTAGCAATATATTTAACATGCTGGAAAAATTGTTGACTAACATGTTTTGATTAGGCTTGTTAATGAAATAAAGTATTCCTGATTATTTGTGGTAGGTTCTAATCCTGCAGGATTTTAGCACTAGCACATCTTATCACCACACAGTAATTCTTCCACATAAAGCAGGAATTTCTTTTATATGCCAGTTAGTTAAAATGTGGATTAGCAGTGTATGTGGAGTACAATTATGAGAAAGAATTGAAACTGAGGATTTCTTTGCATTCACGGAGAGCTGCCTGCTAGCCACGGCAGGGTGAGCAGTTCAAGGCAGCTTTGGTTTCTGATGGTTTCTGCTGTTCAAGGACTTCATCCATTTCAGTGGTTTGGCTTTCCTTAAACTTCACAATTTCAAAAATTGTTACAATTTTTTATTTTTTTTTCATAAAAACGCTCGGTTTCCAAAGGGACAAATTCAGTCATCTGCTTGTCCGGGTGAGATGTCTTAAAATATAATTGCAGCAATGCCTAAGCTTGTGTCCCAGATTTTAGTCATGTGCAGAAAAACATCCACCCATCTCTGCCCTTGTTCCAGCCCCAAGGGCTGAGCAGCCCTGCCAGCAGGCACAGTTTGAATCATTCCAGCCAAACCAGAGGAACAGCCACCTCCGGGAAAAAGGTGTCCCAGGCCCCTGATGAGAGTCACATGTGGAACAGTGGGTGGCACTGCCCTTTCTTGTTCCCCCAAAGCATCCCCTCCTCTCACAAGTCCTGGCTGAACTGATTTTGTGGGGAAGACAGCCTGATGGAGAAAGGTTTTTCTTCAGCATGTCTGGGAATAGCTCTGCGTTTGACTGTGGGTAGTGCATCTATTTTGAAGATGCTCTGCCTTAGTTGATGTGCAGTTTCCTGTATTATAGACTGGATATAGGCCTGTTTATGTATAGAAAGAGTTTGATGTGCCAAGCTTTACAGTCTTTTTTTCTCCTTCAAAGTCCATTTACTTGAGTTGTCAAAAAACCCTAAAAAGTTCAACAATCCATGCACGTCTACTTTTTTTTTTTTTTTCATTTGAAAACTGAGAGAAACATAGCCTGGAAATGCATGTGTTGGAGAACACTTATTTTCAGTAATTGTCTATGCTTCATTATTCAGTGTGCTAGCTGCTGAGTCAGAGAGATCCTGTGGAAAACACAGCTGCCCAGGAATGGGCATCTTGATGGGATGAAAGCTTCTGATGTTAACTGTGGATTCAGCTGCTGATGCTGAATGACGACATCTTGGGTCTGTCTGGTTATTTACAGTTTGTTATACTCACACAAATATGAGTGCCATCAAAAGGAAAAGAGTATTTCTGATGCTTGCCTCACAAACAGAAGCTGCCATGTGGAGGACAGACGTGGACTAAAAGCTGTTGATTCTACACCCAAACCCTGTTCTCAGAAGATAAATGATCAACAGAACTAACAGTCAGTTAGGCAATAGCTGCCTCTGGTTTATGTGAGAAGGGCGTGTATATAAAATGGGAAAGTCTCTGTTTAGCTATTGCTTCCTATTCCCACTGCTTACCCTCCCTTCCTTTCTTTCTTTTGTAATTCCATTACTTCTAGCATAGTTATGCTTTCTGCTGCCAAAAAGTCCTGCAGGAATTTACAGGAAAGGGGGTAGGTGTTGAAACATTACAAATGCACTGGCTGTATTTATCCTTGCTCTAAACTTACTGTAAATACTGTAAATGACAGAGACTTTGTGAATGGACCCATCTTCCTCCCCTTCCTTGTCTTTGCTTTTTAGGACTAAGCATTATTCCTTTGGACAAGAGGAAGAAAGTGCAAGATGACAGAGGGTGAAAGACCTCAAGCTGATGCTGCATATGTTGAGGATGCTGTCATGGAGCCATGGCCTGAGCTAGCCTGACTTGATCTCACAGCATTGTTGTAAATTGGACACAAAATTCACATTGCCCTGTGGCTGGGAGGAGTGGAGGTTGGAGAAAAATTAGGTTGAAAATACCTTGCTAAAGGAATTTGTGCAAGAGTTTTGAGGGAATGATTTGCCTTGCTAAGTTTTGTTTAGCTCTGTCAGTGAGTTTTTGTGTGTCCTGTGTATTGGAGTTACCCCCACTTCCCTAACTTTTTAGGCAGATGCTCGTGGAAGTGGGGACTGGAGTGAAGCTGACATGTTTTGTTCTTCTGTGTGCTGTTGGATTTAGTTCAACTGCATGTTTTTTAAATGGCACTGACAACTAAATGAGACAACTGATGGGATATCTCAGAAGGAATTATATGAATCTGACTTGAAATCCCACAGAACCTGTAGGTTCTGGTACCCCTGACTGCAATTTTCATTCTCATAAGCTTTTGTAAAAATAGGGCTTTGTGAAGGGTAGAGTGTAAAAATGCACTAAATACCATGTTGAAGGTTTTACATGAAAATTTTGACCTGTGTTTCTTCCCAGACCAGCTAGCTTTGTTGTAGGATATGTGTGAAAATCTTTGATGCACACTTGTACAGGGTCAGCTCTGAAGGAAAGTATGCCCTGTGTGCTCACAGTAAGATATAATTGTCTGCTCCTTTGCCACCCCAGTCAGCCCATAAATTCTGCCATCACCCCTCCATAACTTGGGAATTGGCTTTTCCCTCCACAGCTCTGACACCTCCTTAACATTTTCTTACTGCCAGACTAACAACGCTATCAAAACTGAACAAGCACCTGCTCAGGAAAACAGCTACCAAATACTTCAGTGAGCATCATGGATTTTGCTCCAGTGCTTCAAATAAGTATAAAGATTATGACAGTCTGCAAGGAACACAGAGGCTGTGCTATGAGCCCTGCATGCTCATCACACATAACAAAGATGACAAAAAATTGTGTGAGTGTATGGGACATGTACCAAAATGGTCAATTACACCGGAGCCACAGGCTGTGCCACGTGTGCATTGGGAAGCTGAGTGGGAGGAGATGTTTGGGAGTGGTCTGCACAGAGGAGGTGACAGCAGGGCCATTGATGGGACTGAAGTGGAGAGGACACAAAGGTGAGAGACCACCCAGTGATGGCAGTGTTCTGTCAGCCATCTTTATGGTGGAGAAGTTTTGAATGTCCTGAGAGTTACTGGTAGCTGTCACCCTCTCCTTCACAATGTAAGAAGTGTTTAGCTATGCAGTGTTGTATATTTAGGTATGCAGTTATTGTGTAATTAGGGAAGAGAGAGGGTTATTTGGGTCTGGGTTCTGGAGAGCGATGGCAGAAGGGAAGGGTAGGGATGGGGATCACTCAGCAGCTGCAGGCTGTGGTGGTTTCCTGCTCTTTTCCAAGAGGAGCTAGTGAATCTAAAGACAAGGGATATCACAAGTTCCTACTGGGAGTAAAGATCCTGATTGAGCTAGACTCCAAGAAGTGACTTCCAAAGCCAGCTCTGTTCTAACCCTATCTTACTCCAAATTAATTTTTCAGGTTTATGCAAGACACTAAGATGTCTTACCTCAGAAACAGAGCCAGACTCTTCTTCCATACTGCTGAGGCTGGACTCAACATCATAAACAAGATGGTGTAAACTAGAAAATAAAGCCCCTGATTAACCATTAGCCAGTAAAAATACCAAGCTTGGTGGTTAATTAATCCAGCCAGTGAACTCACCTCCCAAATGCCATGAAGAGATTTTAAGGTGCAATAAATATATTGCAGCTGTGTCTGTGCTAGCAAGGAGTACAGCCCGGGAGCAGATCCATAATGCAGGAGAGTGCTGAGATTGCAATGTGCACGCTGTCCGCCTTTCATCTGAGAGGAAAGCACCTCTTGTGCCCTCTTCATGATGCAAACCACAGCAGGGTAAGTAGGGATGATTGGGGCATTCACTTTGTAAGTGCTCTCCTGACCTGGGCTAACTATTAATGTGTAGGCACATTGCATGAACTGGCCCCATTCCAGCTTCTCTGCAAAAATACTGGGATAAGAAACACATTAAGAAATGCTGCTTAATCCCAGAAGCATATTAGGCCTTATGGAGACATTCTTGGTATTGCATTAATATATGAATCATACTGAATAATAATAACAGAGGATCAAATACCTAAGACAACCAATTTTTTTTAAAAAATCTTTTTCTACATGAGAAACTCATATTTTCACAAGCTCTAAGGCATGAACAGTATTCCTAATTAATACACACAAATCTCCATCTTATAAGGTGCTAAGTGACTATGCCAAATCAAAGGGAAGGCTGTCAGAGCACAGCTAGGACCAGGCTCGACTTTCCCATCTAATCCTATCAGCAGCCTCATGCCCATGACATCAGCACAGGGCTTGCCCTTGCAGGAAGGCATCCCAAGAGACTGAGGCTGTTTGCTTTTAGGAGCTTAGGCTGACCTTGGAAAGGAGGGCAGCTTTCTTTTCCACGGGGTGTTGGCCCAGCCAATGTCATTGCTGTCACTGCCTGTGCTCGGCTTTTCACTACTCTTCCCCTAAAGCAAGTGGCTGTGTCAGAAATAAGGGATGCTTCCAACATCAGTGTGGCCTTACAGAGCAATTGCAGCAGAAGTTAGGGCAAGGTCTGGGCCAGTGCTGTGCTTGGGAAAAGACCCTCAGGGTATGATGTGCCAGATACTGTGCTATCTGTGTCAGTTCACACCAGTGCTTGTACCAGTATCCTTTTTTTCCCCCGTACACAATACAGTCAATTTTCCTCTGCTTCTCCCCTCCTTTAGAAGGAAAGTAAATTGCTGCAGTTAAAATTGTGAGTCCTCTTAAAAACCTGCTTGTGCCCAGAAAGCTAAGTATCAGAGCTTGCCTAAAGCTTAAGAAGTGGCATCTTTTTCAATAAATTTACATCTCTAAATAGATGGTAAGTGTTGAATCAATTTCCATATGTTAAAATAGCAGAGCATTAAGGATTCTGGCACTTCAAGCAATCAACTAATTTGCGACTATTATGAGAATATCTTTTATATTAGTGGAGCAATTCATTTGGAAATCAGGGACAGTCTGCAGCTCTGTGCCCTCTCAATATCATAAAGGATCACAATTTGACAAAAAAAATCCTGTTTGTTTGCCTGAAGAGATTATGGTGCATTATGACATTCAAGTCTTTGCAAAGTCACCTTTCAGCTCTTAATAAGCCAATTCATAATGTCTCCCCCACCTGGCTTTCCTGGCTACATGGTCTGCTCATGGATACACAGATCTAGCAATAAACAAGAGTGTTGACAGATATTTCCGGGTGAAAAAGGCAGGAACTGTGATGTACCAACTTCTGTGTCCAAAAAAGGTGCAGAAGGTATCCAGTGCTCTGCCCCCAGTTTCTCCCACCCCTGTATCCAGTCTGGGCTCACTAAGCCTCGTGTCTGGCCATGTTGGCTGGCTGCTTGCTGAGCCTCAGCTGACCCTAAACAAAGTTCACAACTCCTCATTCCTACCTCATTCATACAGTTTCCAAAAGGACACAGAATGTGAAACGTGTAAGCAGCCTGAGCTTCAGAAAACTTCAAGGAAAACCAACTTCTTTCAACATCAGCTGGTGCTGGTTTTACCAGCATGTGGCAGGATGAGGGCTTTGTACCAGGCTTGGAGGGTCAGAATAAAGGGAAGAGGGATGAAAAGTTTCAGGTGGAGAGATACACAGTTAATCCAGCCTTGTATCACTCTCAGCTTGCAGAGTCATCAAATATTCCATCACATTTCAGTGCACTGTTCACAAATGTAACATGCCATTGCCTATAAGTGCATGGCACTATCAAACCAGTGGGGGGACACTGTGCTGTTCCTGCACAACACCCAGGAATGTGGTGTGATACACCACCAGCCATTGCCTGGATGTCAACAGCAATACAGACCTCAAAAGTGTCTGCATAAGGACCAGGAAGATGACAGCACATCAGTATATTCTCCCTCACATTTAACACATGAACTTCCTATTCCTCAAAAGCAGGGACTAGGAGTAGGCAGATGCAGGGGTTGTTTGATGCCTTTTTAAAATTTAGGTTTATATTTTGAAGCTGGCAATACCAGGGAAAGCTGCTAAGTAAGTAAGTGGATTTTTCATAGCCCAGATCTTATCACTGTTTATGTGTCTAATTTCTTACTGCCAAATACATAGGATGTTGAACCATTGACTTCAAAAGGAGGATTTGTGGGAGCAGCAGGACCTTTATTTTATATAGATATCTAACTAACATTTTAATTTCACTGAGAAACTGTGCATTTCTAACTCACTTTCCCTTTACAACATGTTCTTGGCTTGGATTATTCCTCAAAGTTTTCTTACTCAACTCCTCAACTCCATTTAACATTGGGTTAAAAAAAAATAAATAAAGGGAACCTAAAGCAATGAGGACAGCCACAGCTGTGCTCCTCATTAGAGACAAGATAAACACAGACTGCTGTCTGGAAAGCTGAGTATCTCCAGGAGCAGAGAAGTAAGGTGTGGGAACAATTTGCAAGATACCAACATGTTGGCTCTTGGATTCCAGCCTAGAACTGATCTGTTGGCCAACAGTCACTCAGCTCGAGTTGTGGAACAACACCCTGCTGCTGTGCTGCAGCAGGACATGTAATGGTGTTAAAGGCTCAGTGGAAACCTGCGAGGGTGCAAACACCACTGGAAGCCCTGTGAAGACCAAAAAGAAGGCTTTTGCAGGGACAGCTCTCCCAGCACCTCTCTCAAGCAAGTGCAAGTGTGAAGGATGCTCTGGATGTGTGAAAAGCATGTTTGTGAGTGAACCAGTACTGGTAACACAATAAGAAATATTTTCTTTTTAAAGGTCCATGGTATAAAGGTCTATTAGGGTTGTCCATGAAGGAATCAACCCTCCTCACCCTATTTTATTTCCCCTAGGATTTCTTGATGATTTTGTATTCTAGAAGAAGGGAACCAATCTTTCCTTAGGAGACCAAGCTGAGGATACAGCGTAGAGATGCCAGAGAACAAGCTGACACAGCAGAGCAGCTAAGGGTGAATCTCTCGTAATTTACTGGAGCTCACCCTCCTGACCTTTCTGTATTTGGATCAGCAGGGAGGGTGCTTAATGAGGGCTGCAGGAGGGCAATCGGGTTCTTACAGCTGGTCAGGCGAATTAATGCGAATTGCTTGGCAGTTCACCAGAAGCAGACCAATGAGGGCACTTCAACAGGAAAAAAAAGAAAAAAAAATCTTGAGGGTGGCCAGTTTAAGAGTGGAATTTGTCAGATTTCTAACCCACTGTAGAGGAGAGCAGTGGCTCGGTGTTTCAGAGAGACACCACAGCTGCGGGCGAGTTGTGTTTGTCTGGCACATTTCAGAAACCCTTCTGCTCCTCCACCTTCCACAGCTTCTCGCTTCGCTTTCCCTACATGTCTTTTCCCAGTGTCATTGTATCCAGGGGGAGCAGAGAAATAGAAAACACCTAGCAAGGTACTCTGAACCTCTTTAGCCTTCTAGACCACACTCATCAGCAGGCATTGCAGAGGCAACGACTTTTGTAAAGGTAACTCCTGTCAGCCAGGTACTTGGAAAACCTTCCATTCCACATCTCCTCCAATCCATGCAAAAGGCAGAAAATTGGTTTATTCACTCAGCCCTCATGTTGACACTCCCCTCTCACTGACTCTTTAATTTCTGTGGAGGTGTAGAACCTGCAAAAACCTGAAGTCACCAGTAGAATGCTGGTATTTATATGTTTGTTCCAACTAGCACGTGCTCTCTCTTCCTAATGCTCTCCATATGCTCTTGAAAGTGAAATGCCTTTTTTGGCTGACCACAGTTACTGGCTACTGGCATCCCTCTGAAATGATCCAGCAACATTTCCCTGCCCTCTCTATGGCCTGGATCAGGGCAATGGAATGCATCAGAGCTGCTATGTTCCAGAAGATGGAAACAAAGCGCATCCCCTTAGGATAGGGGAAACTATTTTCCCTCTGGTTCCTCTTCTGTAAACCATCTTTGCTACAGCAGATAGCTCCTTGATCCTCCCCCTTCTTTCCCAAGAAAGTACTTGCTCCCCTTATGTGGCCATGCTTTGGGGCATGGATGCTCATGGGTATTTGAAACAAGTAGGAAGAAAAACCGTGTGTGTGATTTCAGTAGACACTATTCCAGAGAAGCTGAGGCATTGTACAGCACTGTTGGCCATCTCCTCATCTCATAAAAGAAGCAGCAGGTGCTTCTGATATTGACTTGCGGAGAGGCTTAAGGGTGTTGTGAGCATTGCACCTGCCTGATATCCACACGTCCATCCCTCAGCCCCTGGCATCAGCACAATAGTCAGGGCCACTGAGCCTGGCTTGCTGTGCAAGCAGCACTTCTGCATTGCCAAAAGCACTACCCTTTACCAGCCTGTTTTTATAATCTGCTTTTGGGGTACAGGTGTTATTAGAGCAGAGAGACTCATCACATGTAAATAAACAAATAATCACATCTGTCTGGTTTGAATGGCTGCACCCTCAAACGTGACAAAGGATTTTGCAGTGCATGCTGCAATGAGATATTTAAAATCTCATTTGAAACCTGTCAGCTTCCCTACTCCACAGAAGGGAGCTAATGAATACCACATACTTCAAAGTGATGTTTTAAGGACTCAAAAGATGCTCATGTGGGGCTTTGAAAATGCACATAAATCGTAAGAGTTAACACTGAGACCCCATTTATTTGAAACTGTGCCTGTTTGCAACACAGCCATGACCTCCCCTTGCTGCTATGGGTCAGGGCACTGCCAGACAGGAGGACACAGCTGCCTGGCTGCCCACCTTGGGAGGTCCCAAACCCAATGGCCCCAACAGTGGCAGGAAAGGCCAAGGCTCCACTCCCACCACCACATCCTCACTCAATGCCAGCACGGTCTTTGGGGAGAATAGAAAACAAAGCCAGATCTCTGGGAAGAACAAAGAGACAGTGAAATTGGGATTGACCTTGGTGGCTGAGCCCTGTGGCAGGGGAGATATCTGCCCCAGTGGTGGCTCCCTGCCCACTGGTTGCAGGCAAGCTGTAAATGTCACATATTAGGAGAAAAGATTTTTCCATGTCCTGTTTTTGTGCTAACTATTTAAATGTGTTTGGAAAGGAAAACACGAAATACCCAACAATGAGTGAATATCAAAGCAGAGAAGTCCTGCACAGGACTCACAGCTGTGCCAACACCTGGAACCCAGACAGCCTGCGGTAACATTTGGTTTTCTGCAGGACTCCTGGCTCCTTCAGGAAGTGGCAAGAGGTTTAGGATTTCCTTTCCAGCTATTCAGGACTCACTGCTCCAGCCCCAGGCTGCCTGCAGAGCCACAGGTCTTCCACAGGTACCGCTCAGAGCGAGTGCTTTGCAGGTATTACTGCACTCACCTCCCCAGACTTATGCAGGAGGTAGGAGACTGATGGTGCCTCATTTGCCAGGACCAGGA
Organism: Zonotrichia leucophrys gambelii; assembly: GCF_028769735.1. NCBI lineage: Eukaryota > Metazoa > Chordata > Aves > Passeriformes > Passerellidae > Zonotrichia > Zonotrichia leucophrys. The sequence goes on along the minus strand of NC_088171.1, from coordinate 43,633,216 downwards.
TAAGTACCTACAACAGCACACCCAGATTCTGAGATTTGAGGCACCTAGACCTAGAGGAGTTTTGGAACACTGGTAATTTTTACCATGTTTTGCACATTCAGAGCACAGCTCTAAGTGTAATGAGGAGTGTTCGGCACTTACCACTCTAAGAGCACCCCAGGAATGAGGGCATTATCCAAAATATCTGTGCAGAATTAATGGAAAATCTCTTGGTGGAAAAAACAGCAAGCACTGCCTTCCCACCACGCATAAAGAAGCTGAGTTACAATTGCACAAGCAGTCATGTTGCTGGCATTTCCTGACACTTCAGCGCTGGGCTGCAATGCCAGTGGAGGATTTTCTCCCTGGTATCACTCGCACTGAGTTCTGCTGCACTCACACCCAGACCTGTGACAAGCCAGTGGCAGGACATAGTGACCGTGGGGCTGAGCACAGCACTGTGGGTGCTCTGGGTGTGCCCCAGGTTAGCCAGAGGCAGCGGGAATGTGTCCTGGCTGCAGCTTTGCTGGTGCTGCCATGCTCAGCCACATTCCCTCTGCAGCTTAGGATCACAGAATCGTCATTGCCACCACACTACAGCCGAGCCAACCTCAGGGTCATTAAGGCTGGAAAAGACCTCTGGTGACCTCACCATTACATCAAGTGATTTATGCACCAACTCATACATAGATGGGAGCGCTCGATGTGTGACACCGACACAGTCAGCTGGGCTTCTAGTACCTGCCATGGGAATGCAGTGGAACAGCACCCAGGAGACCAGAAATAGTCACTGGGCTGTTTCAGAGGCCTCTGTTCTCTTTGTCCGTGCAAACTTTTCTGCCCGCTGCCACGTACGGGCTCTGTGCTTCCCGTTCACCTCTATGAATTCCTGTTCACCTCTATGAATTCCTAGGCTTTCCGCTGAAAACCCACACAGGCCTGTGAGGATTTGTTTTCCTTTGCAGCACAGTGAACGCCAATACAAAGCTAAGGCTCTTTATAAATGCAGATCAGCTCTGCTATCTCCTATGCTTTGGCTGGACATATAGGTAATCCCTTGGGATTAGTTTGGAAGAGTAATGCAAACCTCATTGTAAACCCGCAGATCCACTTTAGCAGGACAGTGGGCCGGGAGGAACCTCCGGAAAGCTTTCCAATGTCACGGGGTGATTCTGCCTGTATTCGGACAGCCCAACAGCCCACACGTGGGTTGCTCCCAGGGAACCCAGAGCAGGGGGTACCCGTGTGCCCAGCACAATGGGCGCTGCCGAGGTTCCGGCGCAGCTCCAGGGAAGAGGGATGGGAAGCGGCGAGGCGAGGCACGGTCTGGCCGACAGCGCCTTCACGCGTGGGGCTTTCCTTTATTATTTATCCTTGCTTTCCCCTCTCCCCAGGCTGCCAGAGGGAGCCAATTGTCTGTGGCGATCTCGGCGGGGCCGGTGCCGGAGCGCGCGCGGGTCGCGAGGCGCGGCGCGGGGGGCGGGAGGGGCGGCGCGCGGGGCGGGCGCGGGGCGGCGCGAGGCGCGGGCGGCGCGGGGGACGCGGGCGGGAGGCGGCGGCGGCGGCGGCGGCGGCGGGGTCGGCGATGGCTTTCGAGGCGCTGGCGGAGGCGGCGGAGCGATGGTGCGCCCGCACGCCCTTCCAGCTCATCGCCGCCGAGGAGACGGAGCGGCGCATGGACTTCTACGCCGAGCCCGGCGTCTCCTTCTACGTGCTGTGCCCGGAGGCCGCCTGCGGCGACAATTTCGTGAGTGCCCCGTGAGGGGATCGGGGGTCACGGGCGTGCGGGGCACCCCCTGCGCGTCTGCGGGGCCGCGCGGGGAGCGCTCGCGCCGCTCCGGGACGCTCCGTCCGTGCGGATCCCCGGAGCCCGGCGGGAGCACCCGAGGGGGAGCGCCCGGGGGGGCGGAGGACGGGGCCGTGCCCGGGAAGGAGGGATGCGGTGATGGAGGGCGGCGGGGCCGGGGGGATCCTCCCACCATCTGCAAAATGGAGTCCGCTGCCGGTGGGGGGCGGCCCCGCGGGCAGGGACACCCCCCCACCCCCCCGTTCCCCGTCACCCGGCCCGGGGTGGCTGCGGGCTCCGGGCGGGCGGGAGGAGCGGTGCGGTGCCCCCAGCCCGCCCCGCGCCCCGCGGGGGCTGCAGCTGCCGCTTTCCCCCGCGGCCCCTCCGTCCTCCTGGGGTGCCGGGCTGGGGCACGACGCGGGGACGGGAGGACTGGCAGGGCTGTCACGGCAAATGGAGAATGGGCAGCAATAAAATGGAGTCAGGATGACAGGAGGGCCGCGGCCCCCCCTACCCGCCCGCCGCTCCCCGGGCCCGCCGCGGGATCCGTGCAGGTGCCGGCCCGGCGCCCCCGCCCCGCCGCCCCTCGCGGAGCTCCCCGCCGAGTTTTTGCGGAAAAGGCTCCGGCACCCCAAGCCTTGTCTTTGGGAAGGGTCGGGGGGTGCTTTTCCCCTCGGCCAGACCCTCCCGGTGGTGAGCAGAAGTGCAGGAAGAGTCACGGAAAAGCGGCGCCTCGCCACGGGGCTTGTAAGCTGCCAAGTGCCAGTTAACTTCAATGAAAGGATTTTGTTTTGCTTATTTTAACAAAACAGCTCCTAGCACCATTATTGTAGGAATGTTGTAGGTTCTTCCATTCAAGAAGCAAGTTTCATCCCTCCACTTGCTTGACAAATGTTCGCTAATTCCCTTTCCAACAGGTAAGTGGGGAGTGAGCCCATTTGACAGATGGGTCCGTGGAAACAAAGAGCAGTGGAGTGACTTCTCCAGGAGCACAGATCCCAGCGAGCAGGACATTTATTTATTTATTGTGCCGAGTAGATGGTGATGCTGAATTATGAAAGAAGATGTCTGGAGTTTAGTTATGCATCTGTCCAGGGATTCCTGAGACGTTCAGATGTGGCAGTGGGGTATCTCAGAATGTGGATTCTCTGAGTCCTCTGTGGAACAGCTCTGCGCATCTGTCTTCCCAGCACCTCTGAGCCTGTCAGACCCCAGTGCTCATTGCTCTCTGGAGATGCCTGTACCCAGAAGGGGCCATGCCTGCTGCACTCCTAAACAGGAATACATATGAATCCAGTACAGTACTAGGCTAAAACTGAGATTAAACATTAATTATATTGGAAATGGCGAAGAAAGTCCATTTATTTTTCTTAGACATGTGTTGTTTCTTTATATGCTGCTCAATAATTGACTGAACTCTTTCATACAAAGTCTGGTCAACTTCAAAAAAAACTTAGGCAGCTTCAGACCCTATTTGAATGCTGACCTTTTTTTTTTGTGTTTGAAATCACATTTTCCCTTTGTTTTTTTTTTGAAAATATTTTCATTCCACGGTTGGTGTGGGAAGAACTCCCTGCCCAGAGTCACCACTAGTAAAATGGAGCAAAGGGCCAACTCCTGTCAAATCTGGAACATAAGCAGTGGAAAACTAGAAGTGATGTTTTCTTCTGTCTTTTCTAGCCTTTTTAGTTGAGGCACTTTCTGTAATGCTAATACTTTTAAGACAAGCAGATAGGTGTCATTCTTAATTCTTTTTCTTTAAAGAGATGGTGTTTCTTTAATATGATTAAGACCCACTAATGATTAGATTCTCCAGCATCCTGTTTCCTTCTCCTGGTGCACTGTGGGACTTATTTCTTCTCCCAGCTTGATTATCTTGGTTTTTTCCAGTCACTTTCCTTTTTTTTTTTAATGTTCCAGATTATAACTTTGCCTTCTGTGTGCAATCACAGGCTAAAGTTTATTTTAAGGAGACTTAATACAAGCCAAGGGACTGATTATCATTTGTGCTTTAAAGCCTTGTTGCATGGCTCCTTTAACACAGTGTGGAGTGTGAAAGTGAGTAAATATAAACAGAATTCACAGTGACACACTTCACAGCCTTCTTGTACCCTGTGTTTCTTATAAAGGAGCCTCACATTTAATAAGCATCTGACGCCTGGTATTCTTGTTCTTTCTTTACGTCGTCATTTCATAATGATGCGACTTAAAAAGCTATGTAGGAGGTGCCAGAGAATTCCATGATAACCCACTTGTAAGGAGGAAATGATGAGCATGATGAACTTAAAAGGAAAGATGAGAAGAGAAAAACTTGGAAAGACTGCCAAGATGCAGTCTGGGGGAGAAAAACACTAAATTTTGTCTAACATCAGAGATCCCGCATCATATCAATCTGATAGTTTTCATTTCCTGAAAAGATATCTTTAGGCTAGGCTTTTAACATGCTAGAGATGCAGGAGACCCATGTAGGTGCTTGTTGGCATTTTCAGTACCACCTGGACACTGAAACTCCAAATCAGCATTTTAGATAGCTGAACAATGTACTATTCAGCTCCTGATGATCCTGAGGTTCTCGAGAAATTAATTTGACTTGTGTAGCCATAATCAAGGAGAAAGAGGTTTTGATGCTATTCTTTGCAGTCTGTCATTTGTTTTGTCACGATGTTATTACTGGTATTCAAAGTAACTAAATAAAATAAATAAAAATATGATGCCATCTTGCTGCAAGATTTCCTGAAAATATTTCAGGAAATAAATAAAAATATGATGCCATATTGCTGCAAGATTTCCTGAAAATATTTCAGAACAGAGTCAGCAGGTCTGAATATTTTATGCAAGTCAAATTATCCCCATAAATAAAAAGTTTTGCTGTCTTGCACAACAAGTAGGCTGCTTAGAGAAAGGTGGGCCAGCAAGTGATTCTGTCATCCAGCTACACTGAGTCATCTAAAGGTGTGAGGGAAAGCAAACCCCTCCAGATACAGCCCTGTTGATTTCCTCAGCTATGTGCTGTGTGTGGATGCTGAACTAAATAATTCAACCATGATCTTAGGTGGAAATTAGTGGCTGTGTGCTTTTGTAGTGACACAAAGCAACAGTGAGCAAAACTGGGCAAGCTTTGGGAAAACAAATACTCTGATGATGGAGTTAATATTTTTTTATTGCACAGCCACAACCAAGCACAGTGCTCCACCAGTTTGCCAGCACCCACCTTCTCCCGCTGCAGAGAGATCCTCAGGCATCAGGTTTTCCAGGAAAAGCATGTCCATTTATGCAGCCTTACTGAACTTTCTAAGCAGGAGCTGAATCCTGAAATTGCATTTGTTTTTATTTTGAAAGGCTGAAATTCCTTTTGCAGGTTCCTCTGGAGATGGGTGAGTCAGTGCTGAGAGGGTTCCTGTGCTGCCTGGGTGCAGCACTGAGCCACCACAGAGAGCTGTAGATGCAGCTGAACCTACAGACATCGCAGCCCTGCTCTTTATTATGGTTGAGGTTTTTGAGGGAGAAGATTAAATCAGCCCATTTCCGAACGGGATGTGTGCACTAATGGCACATGAAACTTTTCATAATGCATTTGTTGCTACAGTCAACAGATGGGGAGATTTTTGGAATCGTTACTTGCTAATTGTCCTATGATGCTATGCAAAAAAATCTCCTCAAAAACTCAGTGATCAGGTTATTCTCTTAGGTTTTCTTCTTGTGTTAGGTCATTTTCCTCTGCCTACTGCTGATGAATTCACACTGGTGTCTAAAATGTGGTGCGGCTTGAAAAGAGATTGTAAAAACACAATTGGACAACATGGGGTTAACTTGCCCTGGGGAATGAACCAGCAATGATTTATTAAAGGGCAGGGCCTGATTTTCATTTGTGTGGAAGCTCCTGTGTATAGCTCTGGTAGTCAAAAGAAGCCACAATTTAAACAAGAATGAGGATCTCAGCAGTCATAATTGTTTTATATATATAAACAATTGCAACAGGTTTGGCATGAGCTAGGAATTGCCAAGCTGCAACATTCAGCTCTGATGTTTAGGAGTAACTAAACAGTTATTGCTAACCCCAAGTATGAAGAAATCATGGGCCAGACCTCCAAAACCTTCTCCAGAGGCTGTTTTTAAAATGTGATTTGGAAGTGTTCATTTGGTATTTTAAAGAGGGCTTATTTCAGTTCACTTCATGTACGTTCTGCCTTTTTAGGCCATAGGAATCACAAAGTGCAGATTTTTTTCGGCTTTTTTTTTTTTGTTGTTGTAAACAGAAACTGAGATTTAGTTGTATATTTATAGGATTACAAGGCCCATGACTCTTAAGATGGCATGAAGCATCATGAGACTTGTGGTATGTGTGTTTGAGAGTTGGCAAGACTGTAAAGAACTTATTTTTATTGCCAGAATGGTTAAGACATGACTCTGGTTATATGGAAAGAGCAGAACCTACTCGGTAATGCAGGGTTTTTTTCATAACAAAACATTTCACTGTGTTTATGCTTGTAAAGGGCAACAAGCAGCAAGCAAAGAAAATGTAGGTCAAGTGAGGTTCATAGCAAAGCAGCTACAGGTTTTATCTTAAAGGTGCAGTTTAGGTGATGTTAAGTACTGTTTTCTTTCGTTAAGTGCAGCACTGTGTCCCTGGCAGGGAGTCACCGCTGAAGAGGAAGGCAGTATGCAAGTCTTATGCTAGGGATTGAAACATCTGTCGTTTTGAGTCTTTCCCTGAATGTTAGTTAAGCTTTGGAGAGATCCTCCTCTTCCTTGTTTAAGCATAACCTGCTGTTTATAGCAAATAAAAAGGCACTCTGGGGAAAAGAGCTGCTGTGCAAAAAGAGGTACAAGAGTCTCAAACCAGTTTGGCAGTATTGCACTTCTCTGTGTGGCAGGCTGCCTAAGACAGTCCCATGCACCAAGTTTTCATACAGAAGGTGTTTAAGATGATGCATTAGCGTGTGCCCTTGGGCACAGGAAGCATTGTTGTTGTCTGGGTGCTCCCTCCATTGCTTGCCAGCTCTGTTTCAAATAAACTCCCAGCAGCAGAATAAACATCAGTTTTGAGAGAGGCTTTGAGTGTAAGGCTGGGGAGCCAGCATCTCCAGAGCAGGAAGGTCTCAAGTGTGTTTAAATGTGCCTGCCTGGGAAGAGAAGATTGTGTTTCCAGGAGGAGTAAATCTCAAAACAGGGTGGGAGGCTCAAAGTGTCAGGATGCTGTGAGTGCCCAAACATCTCTCCTTGGCTCTGTGTCTAGCCTGCAGGCAGATTTTGCATCTTTTCTTCTGCATCGTCGAGAGAATTACACATCAAATTCCACCTCCAGGGTCGCATCGTATTTGCACTAATGCCAGAAGACAAAGAGATGCTTTAGCTCTTTCTGAGGGCTTCACTGCAGCAGATGATGCAGAAAAAGAGAAAACCCAACATGACTCCCAGGTCTGAGCAGGGCTGATGTTGAGCAAAAGCACCCTTATAGGTAAAATGTGTGTGTGCCAAGTGCGTGTACACTTCACAGCTGGTGCAACCATGAGGCATTTCTGCTTCTGGATCGATTTCCCTGTTTTCTGATGCATCATGTTAATAAAATCCAGGTTCCCCCTCAGAAACATGGCTTCTGCAAGAGCCTGCAATGCCTGTCCCCAGGGCGGGTCTGAGCTGCAGGAGGCTCGGTGTACTTTGGCAGATGTTTACAACATGTCACCTTATAAAATCACATGGAAAGGTTGGCGTGAATTCCTGTTAATGCCTTTCCTTTCTTGTGTTGCTGTTGGCTTTCAGCATGTGTGGAGCGAAAGTGAGGACTGCTTACCTTTCCTGCAGCTTGCACAGGACTACATCTCCTCCTGTGGGAAAAAGACACTCCATGAAATATTGGAAAAAGTCTTCAAATCCTTCAGACCTGTAAGTGCTTTTTTTCCCTTCTAAACATTGACAGTTAGCTGTGACTTTTAATAGGATAGCACTGGATAGAGCAAGCTGGTTTTTCTTCTCCAGAGATTTGCTTCTCCAGTTAGCTGCTTGGGTGCAGCAGTGTTAGCACATAAGCTAGCATCAGGCAATTGGAAATTGTTTCTTGGAAGTCAGCTGCCTTTTTATTTCCATCTCTGTGCTTGAGAGGATGAGATTCCTGTGTGGGATGGCAGGCCAACTGATGTGTCAGCTGGTGGCAGCGGGCAGGGGCTCGCATCCTGCTGATACAGCTCTGACTCCAAGGAACGGGATACGAGTCAGCGCCACGGGACTTTGTGGCAGAGTTGTTTCCTGGCACTGGAACTGGAGAGTTTTGCAAGGATATGAACAGCAAGAGTAAACCTTCGGGAAACTGGAAGTACAGTCTCTCCTCAGGGTGGTTTATTTTATGATTGAGGATTTTTCCCCCAAGTGCTGCAGATTTTGCTGTTAGGATGGTTGCCACTTGGTATTTGCACACACTGGTTTGGTCACCGCTTGAGAAGAAGCTGGAAGAGAAGCTGGGTTTTGTGAGGAGGGGTCCTGTGTTTTCCTGTTTTGCTGCTACTCAGCTTTCTCCGTCTTTGTTTAACACTAAGATTTGTGCCAAAGCCAGGATTTCATCAGGGTGAGGTGTCTTAGGCTGGCCATTGTCCTTCATTTCTGCCAAATACTCCTTTAGCATGTTTAGGGCAGGCTAAGGGCTTGGTGCAAAGCAGGGGAAGGTTTGTAGCCAGAACCATTCTCCTGTCCTGTTCATAAGAAAGTTCACCAATGGATGTTTTTATACTCAACTTTCCTCTCCTGTCTTTTTCTGGCTGACTAGTTGAGAAGACTGGAAATGTATCCCAAGTATTTAGTGTGAAAGGGAAGGCCTGGAGCACCGATATGAAAACACTGGCCCTCCCTGTGTTACACTCTTGCACAGATCACCACAGCTGGGAGACATAAAAGAGCATCATTTTAAAGAATCCTTTGAGAGGCTAGAAATAAATAGAACAGATGCACACTTTTCTTAGAAAGGACTGGAAATCTGATCTGTCACTACAGCTGCTTGTAATTGTGAAAACATGCAAAAAATATAATTATGCTTTCCGGAACAATATTGGGCTCTGAGATCTTCATAGCTGTCTTCTCCTGCTCAGGAAAGCTGTGCCTTTGATAAGGAACTTCCATTGGTTTAACTAAGGAGGACTTAAAAAAGACTTAATTAAATTGGTACAGATTACTTACTTCACTTCAACCACATTTATTCCAGCATCATTTAAGTTACTGAGAAATTGACTTCAGTCAAAGCAAGTTGAGCTACTCTTCAGAATAAAAAAGTTGAAAGCAAGGGGAACCATTATGCTCATGTATCCTGAGCCCTTCACTAATACATCACATTTCACCTCATGATTCCCACAGCTGACCATATAAAATGATGCTCAACTAGAATGTGTCTTTTCCAAAGACACTGACTCTTGATGCAGTCTTCAGGTGACTTAAAGGATACAACACTGCTGGGCACTTTTTCTTCTCATGGCTGGTTACGGTGCTCTGAATACCTCTTTTGTTTACAATCTGCATTTTTCTAGTTTTGCTTCCTAGCTGTTGAATTTCATTTTGCTTTTGTTTGCACAAAAATGGTGTCCTCAGTTGCCAGAAACCTTTTTCAGACTGTAATCAAGTACCTCTTCATTTTCTCGTGGTTGTACCACAGATATTAAATTTCTCAGATTCTCCTTTCACCCAGTATTGAGAGATTTGCATCAGCATAAGGGCTTATCTTTTGAGGTATGGCTGTATGTAGACAAGTCTAATTAAGGAGTGTATTGACATTTTTTCCTAATAGTAACTATTAGGAAAATAGCACATACATGGGAGGAAAGATTTTAAACATTGAATGGTATTACAGTAGATGTATGGAAACATCTACTTTGCACCCTCAGGCCTTTCCCAGAACAAAACCTCTTTTCTTTGAGATTGGGAAATTATTTCCTTGGCATCACTTCATAGTGTCTCCTGTCCTTTCTGAACTGGACCCATTTTACTAATGAGACCACCTTCCTGCAACAGTTGCATTTGCAGGGCATTTCTTCTCTATCCCAGCAAATCAGCTGACAGAGACCAGTCTGGCAAACTCCAGTGTGAAAAATGGCAGTTCAGGAAGAAACTGCAACTGAAGGTCAGACTGGACTTTCCTGAAGTATGTGGTGGCTCTGGCTCTCAGTCTGGGACACTGAGAACCAGGTTTTTAGCAGGTTCTTGCTAAGCACTGTAAAGCACCTTCTGAAAGTCTTCTTCATTTTGGTATTCCCAGTAGACATCTGTGATTATTAGACAGTTCTGAAATTCTTTGCCGGGGTCCTTTGAAGGGGAATATTTAGAAGAAAACAGTGGCAGTGCATCTGCAGCTTTTCATGCCGTTTTGCACAGCATGAGCATCTGCCTTCCCATAACTGAGGGCTCCAAAAACAACTTTTTCCAGTAACTCAGCTCAGCCGTGCTCTGCACGTTCGTGATAACAGCCCAGCCGTGTCTCCATGAGCTTGCCCTGGGGCTGTGGAATGGGAAGGGACTGGCTTCTCATGCTGCTGGGCCCTGTGTTTTGGAGACAGTGAAAATATGAATGCCCAGCAGTTGGCATCTCTCTCAGTGAAAGACAGAGAATTCCCTCTGCTCACCAGTCTTCCCTGGGCACAGAAGGAAATGAGGGTGGTGTAGGCAATGAGGGGCAGTGAGGGGCTGCTCACTGCTCTCAGGATCTCTCCCTAATGTTTTATGTGCCTAAACACAGTGCCAAGCAGGATATTTAATCAGATGAGGCTTTTAAAAAGTGCTAGTTTTCCTGCAACAGCTATCCACACCTCTCAAGGTGTTTCTTTACTGAAGGTGATGAGGGCCATGCTCTCTCTACCCATTACTGCCTTTGTGGGTCGGTTTCCACAAAACTTTGTGATTTGTCTTACAATCCACTTCTTCAGGGAGCATCCAGAAGTGCCAGACACCACAAAGGTACATGATATCAACCAATAGCACTGGGCTCAAATACTGTTATTTGCCTGAGAGCATCCCATCTCCTTCTGTGTTTTGGTCTCTCTGGTGTCAGAGGTGCCATACTCTGGTGCTAGGAGGTGCCCATGCTGGTGCTTTCAAGCATATCTGTCTGGAGATGTAGTCCTTCCCACAGGGATTCAACAGAACTGGTTATCTCTAGTGTAGCATCACATGGGCTGCTAAAGTTCAGTCTTGTACATGGTTTATTTTTCAGTGTGCTTGTGTGCCAGTTTTTGGTAGGAGACAGTGTCACTCTGCTTTCGTGAGTTAGTAACTGAGAGGTTATTTGTAAAATCAGGGCACTTTGAAAGGGTTAAGGAAGACAAATACAAGAAATGCCTGAAGGACATCACACCAACTGGCAAAGTTTGCAGGAAACCAAGGCATGAGTTATACAACTCAGCAGCAGATTCCAGGGGTCCTACACTGAGCTCATCTTCAGCCTGGAAAGCCTACATCTGAAGTGGGGAGTCTGCAGTGTAAAAGCCATTTATTCCATGTGCACTGTATTCATGCATGTCCCATGACCTCTCCTTTACCTCCAGATGGGTGGTTTGGCCAGCAGAAATAAATAGCTGTCGTTCAGTCAATGCTGCTGGTTGTTACCCTCCCTCCTTCCCTCCTCACCATGCCCCTGACCTCCTCCTAAGCTATGCATCCCTGCCTGGCAGTTTTGGTTCCCCTTGGCTTTTCTGCTGATGAATCAACTCTCTCTTTTTACAGCACTTTTCTATTTTATGTCTTTTCTCCTTGTTTTTCTCTGCAGTTAAGTCCTTTCAAGTCTGCTGCATAGCTGATACTTCAAAATACGTAGCAGTTACAGACTAGAAGCAGAAACTAGTGTGTGGGAAAGAAGATAAGGGAGTCAGTCCAGGATCAGCCCAGGCCATCTTCATCATCTTACTTTGTCCTTACCTTTTGTACACCCTCCTTCTGTTTTGTCCCAATGTTTGTAGAGCTCCCTGCGCTTTGGACCCTGATTCTCCCTTCATGTGTTGAAGGTGTGGGCTGATTTGTCACTGCAGTCCAGAGAGCAGTAAGGGGTTAACAGCAGTGAGGAGCCACCATAATCCTGTGGGAAGCAACAGGATATGACACCTAAAAGCAAGACCTGCATGGCTGAGGTCCTTGGTGGCTTGGAGGGTCATAAAATGTCTGTGAGAGAATGAAACTGCATCTCCCTTGGAGAAGAATCCCATCCCATCCCACCCCACCCCCATTCTTCCTCTGTAAAACCACTAAAGCCTACAGCATCACTCTGATTTACACTGCTCCCTCTGATTTACACCTCCGGGGAAAGAGGAGCTGGATTTCCTGATGGCAAAGAGAGAGGGGATGTGTGAAAAGCAGGATGTACTCCCCATCCTTTGGGATTGTGCGTGTGTTTGGACTTCTTGTGGTGCACGTTGTGTTTTCCATGCTAATTTTGCAGTATAGTATCCCATAAAATGAAGATTCATGTGACTCATTTCCTTGCAAATCAAAGAGGAATTATGACCAGAGGTGGGGAAAAAAAATGCAATCAAAACTCTTTCTGCCAGGTGATACAAACAGGAGTACAACATTCACATCTAATTTGAATATACCAGATTAGTTTGTCAAAAATAGTACTGGTGTATAAGAAGGTCTAGAAAGAGTCCTTAATTTTGCCTTTTGAAAATTGAGTATTTTAATTTCAGCTTCAACACAAAATAAGACCCCCATATCCTGAAAATGAACTCAGCAGTTCATGTTTAGTTAAGCATTTGATTTGAAAAATATGTATGCAGAAGGAAAAATTACTTTGTTCTGCTCAGAAAACAAAAACGTTTTCCATTTGGGGTCTCTCTGTAAGTATTTTTAAAATGCGAAGGAGGGGATTTAGTCAGCAAATTCTCCTTCCGTTTCCCTGCCAAAGAAAGCCTGTAACAAAAATCTGATTTTCTCCCAGTGACAGTGAGGAATACAAGCTTCATTGCACCCAGAAGCTAATTCAATGCCTTTTATTTATGTCCACTGAATAATTTTGAATGTCGATCACAGACTAAATTAGTTTAAGTCCCTGAAAATCTGCCTCATTGCAGCCTTCTCATTTCCATACTCTCACCTAAAGAGTGTCACCCTCCTCACGATTTTTCTGAGCTTTGCTTCTTTCAAGAGCTAACAGCTGCATCACCAAAGAGGGTGTTACATGCATCTGTGCTGCTCTTCCAGCCCTGCAAGCTAAATACATGGTATTCTCAGTAATGCCAGGCCTATGATTTGCTTTGTGGCTATTAATAGCTGTTAGTGGAGGAATCTGAGATTTCCACAACAGATGCATTATTTTGATTGTAATTTGGTTTATTTGTCTTCCTGACTTCTGTTGGCGTGGCAACCTTTTGGGGGAGAGGGGAGAAGTTCAAACGTGGCTGTTTGCTCTTCTTCCTCTACCGAAGAGGTGACATTGCAGTGGTTGGAGCCATCAGGTGGAGGCATCCAAACATTATCCAAGCAAGATGGACTGGCAATTGCTTGCAAGCCTAAATCTAATTTGCAGAAGTTTAAAGGGACGGCATTTCAGTGGAGTACACAGTAATTCTTACTGCAAGGGCTTCACACAGCAGGCAAGACTTTATCTGGTGTGATGGAGTGAAGGTTTCAAGAAGAGCATTTGACATGACTGGTTCTTTGGGCTTTTTGGGACTCCTTGCCTATTCCACACTAGGCAGTCCTTCACGAGGATGTTTTCTTCTTTACTTTTATAGGGCAGATGAAAAACAAACTTAAACCAAGACAACTACTGCTACAGTATTATCATGGTTCTTTCTGAAGTTAAACCACTGCCAAGTCTAAACACTCAACAATTCATAATGTGACCTCAGGGAAGAATGTGAAGCTTTTTGCAAGTGCTTTGTTTTGGTTTTATTTATCTTCCGGTCTCTGAGCGCTTAATTTGGTGAGGATGCATTTTGAAATCTTTCTTTATCCCAGGAGGGAAAAAATGAGAGTCGAGATCATTATGCAGTACTGTTATTCCAGGGTTTGAGGTTTTTAAGAAGTGCACGTAGGATTTGTGTGAAGATTTGCAGCAAAGCTGCACGAGTGGGTAATTCACTGTTACACAGTATTTTCTCTTCTTTGTAGTTACTTGGGCTTCCAGATGTTGATGATGATGCATTTGAAGAATATAACGCAGATGTGGAGGAAGAGGAGCCAGAAGCCGATCACCAACAGATGGGTGTCAGTCAGCAGTGATTTTCTGAGAAGCTATAAAAAAATTCGGAAGCCTTTGGTACCAGGTGGGGTCAGGTGGTCCCACGTTAGCCTGTTTGAATTAGCACATCACAAGGGGATTTCTGGCTGCCAAGATAAAAGTTTCACAAAAAATGGTATAAAAAAAATAATAATAATCCGTGATGAGCTTTGCTAAGAAGTGACCTGAATTTTGCTCCTGCTTCAGTGGGTTTTCTATGGAATTGTCTTGGTAGCATTCTGCCGTTATCAGTCTAGAAGTAGTTTTGTCGCTGACTTGTCTCTTCGATTTGTGTTCGAGAGTAGTGTTTGCTGACATGAATGTAGAGTACTGAGAATGTAGGAGCGTGTGGGGAGAGCCCTCACCCGTGACCTTTCCAAGGAAACCAGCGCAGAGAGCAAACACCACCTGCGCTTTTCTTTTTAGTTCAACAGCTATAGGTTTTTGACAAAGTACCAAACATGGAGAGACTTCTCCTGAAAAACAGTAGTTTAGTAATGGTTGGTGCTGCAGAAGTGCATATGAAGGCTTAACAAAAATAATAGGACATAGGAAATCCGGGGGGTGTGAGACATATTGATGTCATTTCACTGACACCTGAGTTTCCAAGTGCTGAATTAATACCTAGGAATAACTGGCACCAGCAGCACACATTGTAACCAGCCCTGGTACTTCGACGCCATGTGATCCAAAGGCAAGTGCTGCTTTCTACAAATCAAGTAAAAAATAGCTGTCGCCTGTCCCACTTCTGCATGACAACTAACTTTAAGCTTTGCTGGTTTTGATACACTGCCAAATTATTACTCAAACCTTGTGGCATTGTGCATTAGAGTAATGGAATCATAGAATATGCTGAAATGGAAGAGACCCATCAGAATCCTCGAGTCCAACTCTTGGCCCTGCGCAGGGCAGCGAAGAGTCAAACCATGTGCCTGAGAATGTTGTCCAAATGCTTCTTGAACTCTGTCAGGTTTGTGCTGTGACCACTTCTTTGGGGAGCCTGTTCAGGTGCCCAGCCACCCTCTGGGTGAGGAACCTTTCCTGATAACCAACCTAAACCTCCCCTGACAGCTTCAGGCCATTCTCTTGGGTTCTGTCACTGGTCATGAGAGTGAAGAGACGTGTAGCTTCCCCTCCTAAGGATGCTGAAGAGCACAATGAGGTCTCCCCTCAGTCTCCTCCAGGCTGAACAAACCAAATGACCTCATCCAATCCTCACCAGGGTTCCCTTCCAGACCCTTCACCTCCTTTTTGCCTCCTCTGGACACTCTCTAATAGTTAAATGTCTTCTTTACATTGTGGCTCCCAGAACTGCCCCCAGCATTTAAGGTGAGGCTGCCCTAGTGCAGAACAGAACAGAGCAGGGCGGGACAGTCCCCTCCCTTGCCTGGCTGGAGATGCTGTCCCTGATGCCCCCCAGGACACACTTGGCCCTCCTGGCTCCCAGGGCACTGCTGACTCTCATTCAGCTTGCCATCAACCAGGACCCCAGGTCCCGTTCCACAGCACTGCTGTCCTGCCTCTCATTCCCTGGTCTTTACACACAGCCAGGGTTGTCCTGTCCCAGGTGCAGAATCCAGCACTTGCCCCTGTAAACTTCTCACAATTGGTCATTGCCCATCTCTCTCTGCCCTCTAGAGAGTTGACAGCTCCTCCCAATTTAGTGTAATCAGCAAACTTACTTAGTATTCCTTCAAGTCCTGTGTCCTGGTTGTTAATGAGATGTTGAAGAGCAGAGGGCCAAGGATGGAACCCCACTGGTGACAGATCACCTGTCAGATGTCACCCCGTTCACTGTAACCCTTTTTGCCCAGCCTGTGAACCTTTACTGACCCATCCCATGACATGTTTATCCAGCTGTGTGCTGGACATTTTGGTCAGAAGGATACTTTTGATACAGTATCAAAAGTTTTACTGAACTCCAAATATATGGCATCAACTTGCTTCCCTTGATCAGCCAGATGGATTACCTTGTCATAAAAAGAAGTCAGGTTTGACAAAGAGGACTTTGCCTTCATGAGGCCATGCTGGCTGTGACCAGTACTCCAGGTGTTTTTATATACCTTCCAGAATAATGTTTTCCATGATTTTACTGGGTACTGAAGTGAGACTGATAGGCCTGTAGTTTCCAGAATCTTCCTTGAACGCAACTTGAATGCAACTTAACACTGAAGCCATAAGGGTATCAACCAGCACCTGGCTCTTAAAATTTGCCAGACCTCTTCCTGGGCCTTTGAGCAAGTCTGGGCATGTACACCTTATTTGAGGGGAGCTAAAATACTGCTTCAGCTGATATAAAATCTAATGAGGTTTTACTTATCAGGGGACTTGGTCCCCCAAGGGGTTTGGTGAGGCTCTTAGTATGAAGGAGAAGATGACCCCTTATACTTTTTACCTGTTTTATGTAGTTCCAAGTAACTTGGATGAGTGCCAGACTGTAAAGATGCAGGGTCTCTTTATTTACTTGTCTTTTGTACCGAAAATATAAGAAGCAAAGGTAATTCTGTTGTAATACAGCTGTTTTCCACAATCAAGAACAATGTTTCTAAATTTACTCCTTTTTTTCCAGTTTTTTAAAAATTGTAAAATGAAGGTCACACGCTTCAAAAGCCCTTTTATACAGAATTAGCTTTGTAAAAACAAAGAGTGAGCGAAGAGAAAATGCTTGGACAATTCCTATAAATAACTCGCATCATTTTGAAAACCCTGTTGTTAAATGATGTTTCCTTTTCAATAGATTTTTTAAAGACTCTTTTTCCAGGGTTACTAAAGAGAGCAAGTTTTCTTGATGGTTTACAGTTATGATGGTTTGAGAGATGCATAGCACATGATTTTTCTGTCAGAGGCAAAGATCTTCCATAACTGGGATGATGTGTGTTACCGGAGTCTGCACCGAAGTATCTGCAACACTGTAAAAGTCAGAGTCTAAAAATATAAAAAAAAAAAACATGGAAGAAAACCAGAGCTTAATGCAACTTTGTACATTCTTTCAGCATGCAGGCATAGACATGGTAGTTGCAGCACCTTTTCTATGGACTAGTGATGTGAGAACTGTGGCAGTTCACTGTATAACACTGTAGAGCAGCAATAGGCTTTTTGCTTACTGAAATAAAGTGTAAGACCAGTGGTTTCCACCCCTGCTTTAAGCCCCTAAATTTTTCTTTCTTCTCCAGCTAGGACAGATGCTACAACCTTAAACAGAGCCTTCCATTGGAAGAACCACTCTCTTCATAGCATCCAACCCTTGGGTTGTGGCTCACACAAGTAGACCTTACAGGACTGACTTTCCTCTGCTCTACTGTAGTGCAAGCAAGCAATTTACAGTTGTGCAGGCTGGAGGCAAAGTCCTGCTGTTCAGGTTTGCTGGGCACTTCACCCATTTGTTTGAGGGGCAGGTGGCTGGTACCAATGTGCTGGTGCAGGCACCCTACTCACACCTGCACAGTGAGCTGGGCTGAGAGCCTGGCCTGACTGGGACACAGCCCTGTGCCTTTTAGCCTTTTACAGACAGGCAGGCTTCCAGCTGGATTGGTCCCACAGCCTGGCTCAGCGCGTGGCTGCACAGAGTGCTGGCACAGCAGAGGGGAGGGTGCAGGGTGGACATGGGTACTAGCTGAGGGCCTGCTGCTAAATGCACCTTGCACGGTGTCAGGGGCCTGTGGCGGAGATGGGGACTGGCCTAAATGCTGTGAGGGATTGACTCCACAAGGCTCAGTGGGAACTGGGCGCTGGTGGCAGCAGGATAGGCAGGAATTCATGAAATGAGGAAAGACTAAGATCCAGTGCTTGTAATTGCATGCAGGTTGTAATATGTACTGCACTCTGCTACCTTTCCCTGCATATTGATTGAATTGTTAATGAGCAGTTGAGCATTAGTACAGTTGCAAGCAAACAATGCTGTAAATTATGTAGATACGTTATTATGATTTTCTGTATTCACTAACTCACTTTTTCTTTGGAATGTCATGTGCCATTTGAGTGATTTCCACACAGACTGCAAGTGCTGGACAGCCAGCCCTTCTGCAGCGCTGTCCCCTGCAAAACTCCCACTGAAGGCAGGGAGATTTTGTTCAGGCAGGACCTGCAGGACCAGGGGATGTGTGAGGAGGCTTGGCCCTGCAGAAAGCTGAGCACTCTCGTTTCCTCTCACTTCGCTAGGAGCCGAATGTGTTGAGCCCTGCTGCTGAACTGAAGCATGACCAGGCAGCACTGAGAATAAACTGGAATTTTATACATAGAAGATTTAATTTACATGTAATAAATGTGAATGAGCATTAATATAGAATGTATTATATCAAAAAATATTGATTCCTTACTTTGACCAAATACATTTCTGTATTACTGTGTTACTTTTCCATACTTGCCAAATGATGCAAGAGGTGTGGAGCTGGTTTGGTTGTACTACAAAATGTTTTTATATTTCATTTGTATTTTATTTTTCCCTCCCTTCTACCACATCTTGCCATTAGTAGCCATTCAGTAATTAATCAGGGGTAGCATGACCCTGTGACTAGGCTGCCACACTGAGACACAAAATTTGCCAACACATGCATAACTGCTTGCAAGCCTGGGTACTCAGTGAGATGTGGGTTTGTAGCTCTGCCATTGCCTTGCCCTGAGCTATAGGTGGGTCTCAGACTGAGAATTCAGGGCAGGGCTCCAGTTATGCATGCAGGCCTCTGGAACATTTAAGAGGTGCAGGATAACTCCTTTGAAAGTCCCACCTTAAGCCTTTTCTAAAAGGGACTGTTAGTATTATTTGTCCAGCAGTGTATAGAGCCCTTTAGATCTGTGGGTGAAGGGAGGTACACGTAATCATTGCCTGTCCTCAGAACAAACTGGTAATGAAAGGACACAGAAGGGTTTCCCTTTTCCCTCCGCCTTTCTCATAGGCATTTCATTCTGTAAGTAAATATAAATACAGCAGAGCAGAGCCTCTTGCAAAACTGGTGCTTCTGAATATGAGTTGCATGAATGCAGTAAGCAGAGCAGTGCTTGGGTGATGAGAAATACATGGGATTTCCATCTGCCAGATGGAAAGGCAGATTTCAGAACTGTGACAAGTGCAGGGGGAAGAGTGAGCAAAGCCCCTTCAGAGAGAGAGATGCTGATATTTGTGAGACAGCCAAAGCCATCCTGCCAAATATCTGCATATTGATGATCATTTATGATCACACAGTTTATGGAAAAGCTCCCCTGGACACTAGGAATTGAGGCTTTGAGCTCAGTAGTATTTTCCTGTTAGTGTCCTGCCTGATTAATGCATTGAGATGGTAGAGGGAGGAAGGGATAGAGAAGGCAAACTGAAAAGCCTATTCCTCTTCTCCAGCATTATGGTATTGTGTGAGTTGGTAGGAGCAGCAGTCAGGGTGCAGGAAGCTCCTTTTTTAGGTGTATAGTATTATCTCTTTAAAAGGACTTGTTCATGAGAGAAAAAAAATTGTGAGAGTGTTATCTCACAGAAACGGGGAATAGCTCAACCCTGAGCATGATGACCTGAACCATTACCAGACTTCAGCTCCACCTCCTGCCCTGCTCTCAGCTCTTTTCCAGGCAGTTTCCCTCCATGCATAGTGCTGTGCCTTTGAAAGTCTCATGCGTGTAAGAATGCCACTTTTTCTGGGAATAGCCATAGTTAGCTTGCCTGCATCAGTACATGCACGTCAGCCGCTGCATCTTGCCACTGTGACCCACGGAAGATGTGCTGTGTCATAGGGTGGCTGGGGGCAGCGGGGAGGAGTTTCTGCTGCAACATTGCTGAGTAGGTCCCTCTGCAAGGTGGGACATGAGACCGTGACAGTAAAAATGATTACAATAATATTGTTGACATTGTTTTGGAAAGCTGCCATTCAGGACATATTCCCAGCCTCTTTCAGCATCTTTCCTGATCTTTGTCTGGGATCCAGGGCTGATGTCTATGGCTGTTTTACTCAGTGTTAGCTTTAGCAGTGGCAGGACGTGAGGTTGCATCCTTATCCTGTGTCCATACTTCCCTCCTGTCCATCCTTACCATTCTGTTCTTCTCAGAAGTTCTCACTCCCAGAAGAAGGGAAGCATAGGAAGGAGGAGAGAAGCACCTCTTACATCCCACAGCTTGAAGGCAGGTGCATCAGTGGAGCTGCAGTTCAGCACAGTGTGAGTCACACTGTCCTTTCTGTACAGGAGGATGAGGTGGCATGGGAGATGTGTTATCTCTTGAGTGAGTGGTCCATGCCAGACAGGGGTTGTGCAGAAGACAGCAGTCATTCATGTGCCAAACCCAGTATCTTTTCACAGGCAGTTATGTCTAGCCAGATAATCCATTCTCTGAAAATCATAACCCATTGAGACTCTCCAGGTTGAACATCAGAAAATGAGACTTGTCTGGTTGCCTTGGTCACTGGAAGGTCTCTTTCTCTGCTGGCTGTTTATGGTCTGGCCAGAGGACATGGGAAATTGGGAAAGATCCCTTCAGGGGCATTAGCTGGATGCCCCTTTCTGTAAATTGCTGAGCAGAGGCAAATGCTTTGTTTTATGTGTTTAATTCTGGCAGGATCTCCCCTCCTCCCCAGCAGCCTGTCTCTGCAGAGAGCTGCAGCTGGGAAAGCTTTGTGTGAGAGCCAGACAGGAGTGACTCAGGGCAGCAATTCCTAGACCCTGTAACAAGCTGGACTTGATGTTGTGCTTGCAGGGTAACCATGGAGCTGAAGGCTCAGGGGACGTCTTCCAATGCAGATATTTAAATAGAGTCCTTAAATTTGGTCCTTAGAGGGCAGATCCTGTCACTTTGGGGTTTTATTTGACTTCAAGACTTAGTTGCACTGTTGGTGTCTGATGTCTGTGGCAGGTGGGCAGAGGAAGCCTCTTCACTTAACCACATTTACCAGTTCAGTGAGCCACATTGTCTTTTACATGATCTGTTTGACTTTTTTCTCATTGCTGATTTTTTTTGAAGAAAGACAGCCCCTAAAGGCACATCTGCATTATTGCAAACCTCAGTTTTTACAGAGCTGTGTAACGCTACACTGTCAGTAGGAGCTTGGACTTAAAAAAAATAGATTAACAGAAAGGGCCTTCATTTGTCTACAAGAAAAAAACCCAAACTTCTTTGAACTAGTTATTGCTGATATAATAAACCTTACTGGTTTCATGTAAAATACATTGAACTTTGAAATTCCCTTTCTGTACCAGCATGCTCCTGTAGGCAAAGATCTGTGGTAACACTGCATGTAAAGGAAGCTTTCATCTTCAGGGGTGGTAGAAGTATCAGCTCTGGATTTCAGTCGGTGCAATTCTTTTGTCAAGTTTTCCTTTACTAATGCAGGGACTAGTCAGCCCTCAACACACCAAGCAGAAATCATGTTGTGCCATGCCGTGCCAAGGCTGTCTTTGGTGTGGTTTCCATAATTTTTCTGGCTGGAAGACCTCTCTATCTTCGGGACTATTAAGCTGTGAAAGGAGTCAGCAAAAGAAGTTGTCCTTTTGTTCAGCACTTTCAGAGATGTGAGCCTACAGTGGAGCACTGCCTGCCTTCTGATCCTCCTTCCTCGTCCACCACCAAGGTGTCAAATCCAGCAGTGTCGTAACACCATGAGCTTCCCATTAAAGAGCTTACCAAACTGATGACTGATGGTGTCTTTTCTCTGTGAGCAAAATCAACTCAGTTGTGAATCTGAGAGGGACTAAAACACAGCTACAATGCATGTGGTACAGGCCTGACTTTAATGGGCACTGCTGGTGCATGGTAGAATAACACACAGTGTTTATAGGTGTAAGGAGGAGAAAATGATGTCATCTGAGCTTTGGGCACTGCAAAGCCAGCCCTGATGGACCCAGAATCATCAGGTGGTTTGGTTTGGCACAGTCTGAGGCAGTGGATTTGCTGTCAGAAGCCAGGAATTGGTGGTAGTATTTGTGTATGATCCAGTATTTCAGACCTCGCAGGTCCTTTTCTGTTTTGCACAGAATAGGGAGACATCTGTTCTAATTAAGAGACATGTAACGATGCTGAAATGAAAATGGTGATTCTGTTCAAATAATTTGTCTCCTTTCTTTAAACACTTCCCCCTTAATTGCCACTTTGACATCTTCTCACCCTGATTTAGTTGAAAGAGTCAAGTCAGTTGTTACCTTTTGTCATGAGCCTCTGTGGGTTGACATCTTCCAGCCCATGGAAGAGGAATTGCTTTAACTTAGCACTTGCCTTGTATTTTTGGCACTTCCCAGGGCATGAGCACTGCATAGGAGCACACTAATTACATGTCCTGGTGTGCCCAGAACCCCAAGCACTGCCTGTAAAGTCATTCCTGTGGCTGGTGGAATGCGTTCCAGGACTGCCTCCCTCATGTTGGAGCATGATCCCAACAGCACAGGCCCCACAGCCTCTTGAGACACTTTTGCATATGGTGGAAGCCACTGGGACACTCAGGCTCTGGCTGCAGATACAGCTGCTCTTGCAGAAGCAGTGCTGTTCCCAGGCACCTCTTCAGCTGCTTGGAGCCTGCTGCCCTCTCAGCTCTGCTGGATGGGCTTCTGCCTGTGTCAGAAGGTCAAGTGAATTTAAATTGTTTAGACATCAGCTGTCTGTAACATGGACCTCAGCCCAGGGACAGCCATCTGCCCTGCTGTGGTGGGGAGCTGCCCTGCAAGGTGGTGGCTGCAGCTGGGGGCACTGCCATGAGCAGTTTTCTTCCCAGCTCAAGTCTGTCCACACTCCAGCTCTCCAAAGTTACGTCATGTCACACCTTCCCTGGATCAAGGAATTAGGATACTGTAGGGCTGTGATAGGCTTTGGCTCTGTATCAAGAGCAGGTCCATTGGAGGTAGGCAGTATGTGCTGCCTCTGTTGGCTCCTGCCTAATGCTCTTTTCCCCAGCACAGCTGTCCTCAGTCAGCCAGCTGGGAAATGCTGATACTGCCCTTGGCAGCACCATGGGCTGTTTTAAGGAGCACATCAGATTTTACGTTTTCTTCACATTCCTTCTATTCTGTGACACGGTTCTTGCTTCTGCCACTTGTTTACTGAGTGATGAAATGCCATAAAAAAGCACATTTAACTTTATTTCCAATGCCTCGATGTATGCATCCATGGTTTTCACCAAGTAGTGCTGTACTTGTGACACCAAGGCAAGGCTTTTATACCTTTATTAGACAAACTGATACTGAAACCCCCAAACTCCCAGAGTGCTTCTCCATGCTGAAAAGCAGCACTTACATGAGGCAGTCTGATAGCAGGCAATACCTCCCCAACAACCTAACCTTTCTTGTACACATTTCTTGAAGTATTGCTGCCATAAGGGTGAGATGGAAGAGGCAGTGTTGGAGCCAGGATTCTATTTACAGCTCCTAATAGTGCTGAAGAGACCAGGAGTGGGTTGTGTCAGCTGTGTTATCCCCACCGCAGGGCTCCTGAGGAGCCTGGAGCCTGGGAAGGGCTGTAACGTGCCACGAGCTTGAAAGCCTTGATGGTTTTGGGTTTGTAGCAGTCCCCTAGAGGTCAGCAGAGCCTACATTTTGAAACAGCTCTAGCTGATGGTAGCTTTGCAGGAATGATGAAAGCAAGTTTACTGCTGCCCTGTGAGACCCTGCTTGTTCTCTCTGACAGTTTTGACTGTTGCTGGAGAAGGGATCAGGCTGGGGAAGAAAATAATCAGCTCGTGGGACAGGAAGTCCTGATTTGGAGACAGGCTTTTCCTTTGCAGACAGATAGGTTGAGAACCTGAAGCGAGGGGGAGAAGCAGCTGGAAGATGGGTGCCAGCATTGTCAAAGCTGCATGGGGCAGTGGAAGCTGGTGCCTCCACCTCTTGGCTCCAATGGTACCCATTCCTTCTGGCATCACAGCTGGACTGTACAGCAGCAGAAGCAATGTCCCAGCAGAGCTCTGCCCCAGCCATACCTGTGTGTGTGCACTCCAGTGCTGCAGTGGTGTGGCTGCTGGTCACACTGCTCTCCTCTCAGTGCTCCCCTGTGTGCACCATGCCACGCTGGCCTCAGCCACGCAGCAGCTGCTGACCAGATGTTACCTCTGATTACACAGATCCATGTAATCCCAGCCTACTTCATGCAGGCACTCCTTCTACCTGCCACCCCAGCCCAGGACTGGAGGTGGAGCTGAATTTTTCCTGGACTTTTTCAGCTTCTGGGGTTGGAATGGCATTGTAAGGGATTCAATCTCTGCCACACTGAAATGACTTGAGGCTGACAAGCAGGTTACAGTCATTCCATATCCGGTCAGCAGACATTGTCCATGCATTCCATGTCTTTGCCTTGCAGCAAGCAGCCCTGTCAGGGGACACCTGAAACCAGTGCCTGCAGGACACTGCCAACATGAGCATCACACTTCTCAGTAATGAGAAAATGAGTTACCTTCAGTGGACGTGAGTTTGCGTTCACCCTACACGCTGCTCACTGGGCGTGCAGTTGGCAAAATATGCCTTTTTCTCCCAAGCTTTTCTCCTGGTCAGCATACTCAAGCCTATGGCTGCCCTTTTCCCTGTTGTTTAGCTGGAAACCCTCCAAGCACAGTTCTCCATTTTCTTCTGCATCCTTAAGGATCATATGCTCAGCTCTAGTGAAGAGCAGAGACTGGCAGTCTTGGTTCAGGAGGACACATAGTGCTAGAAATGCAGCAATTCACACAGAAAATCAGTGCCAGCTTTTATGCCTTCACACTGTCTGGTTTGGTTAATAAAAGTTTGGAAATTTTTATTTTGGCTCTTCTTGAAGGTTTTTCTTTTTTATTATCCTATTACTCCCTGTTTACTGTATTGCTTTTTGTTTCTGCAAACCCCTTATCAGGGAAGGTTTTGAGCTGCCTGTGAGTCATGTAGCAGCCATGGGGAGTGGCAGCTCTGGGAGCTGAACATGTGAGTTTGTGCCCAGCTCACATAATCTCATGACAAAGGATGCTTGTGTCTTGAGATGTGTCACCCAGCTGTCAATGACCCTCTTGGCTGCCATGCCTAGGGTGGTCAACCAGTTGCTGGTCATATATCTCTTCCTCCATGTGCCTCTGGCTATGGAAAGTGAATGCCTTGACCTTGATGAATTCAGCTCTGTTATTTTGAGCCTTCTGAAGTCAGTGTAGCAGGCTGCAATAAAATTATTTATGCAAAACCTAAATTACAAAGCACAGACCATGGACTCTTTCTTACCATCACAAAATATCTGAGCCTGAGGGCATGACAGTTTTATGGATGCAGCAATCCATGAGCTGCAGATATAAAGTGGGATGATGAAATGTTTGCTGAGACCTCTCCAACTGTGCATCAGGACCAGTGCATGAGTGTGTGTTTTTCCAGTTCTGCAGGATTGCGGGAGGCACCTTTGTGGGCATCACCAGAACAAGGCTCTTGCTAAATTCCTTTAGATTTTGTCAATGTACAGTTTTTTTGTTCTGTCATCGAAAAAAAGGGAGGGCACTACCTGCAGAACCAGTAATCATTAACCAGGGTTCATCAGCACTCCCTAAACCCTCCCAGGCAGAGATGAGCAACCAAGTAGGTAACAGGCCCCCTGCAGCATCCCTGCTAAAAGATAGACTGCATTGCCTCAGCAGATCATCAAATGCCCCAGAAACATGCCTTCGTCCATCAGCACATTAAAGAGCTCAAGGAGGAAACTGGGAATAGACTTGCGTTAGAATCTCTGGGTTAGAATAATTAAGGTTCAAAAAGGCCTCTAATTAATCATTGAGTCCAGCCTTTTACCTAACACTTCCAGAACCACCACTAAAAGTCTTCAGAGACACTTAAGATGTGGAAGAGATAACATCTCAAAACTGGAGTGTTTCTGGAGAGAGGAAAAGTTGTCAGTGTGGAACCCAAGCAATGAACAGCAGCCACTGCCCCTCTTCCTCCTCACCAGTCCCTAGTGAGGTGCTGTGCACTTGATCTGCTCCAGGAGCTGCAGCCATCCTCTGGCCCCTTCCCCTGTCACTCAGCTTCTTCAACCTTTGCAAAAAGAGCATTGGCAGGACCCCAGATCCTTACAACTATCTTTACGTGCTATCCTGCTGCCAGAGTGCTCCACACCCAGCCAGGTACCACACTGAACAGACAGGGCTATTTGCTGCTCTGTGACGGAGGCACTGCTGCAGTTCTGAGGCTAAAGTCCTCTGCACCCTTGGCACAACTTGTCACCATGTCCATTTGCATGAACTTGTACGTGTTGTCACACATTTCACCACCAACTGACGCTCAGAACAATAAAAGTCATGTTTTCCTTCCTAATAAAGTCTCCTCCCTCCCACTGGCCCTGCAACAGCGCTGTTTGTGCATGGTATGGCAAGCCTTACCCATGGAGAAGGGACCTGCCCAGGCCTACAGGTTGCTTAGTGGGATGATGATGCTGAGAGTTAGTACGGTCAAAGCAAAGTGACGAAGTTCAGCCGTTCAGTCATCTGCAGTGGCCTGACGCTTGCTGTTGTGTATCAGACATTTAGACACGCAAGCAAATCACACAGGAGATGTGAATAGTGTGCTCCTGACTACTGCCACTGAAGCTAGCATGTCTGATGGGCAGCTCATGCAGTCTTGCACGTCCCTGAACCCCTGCTCTCCTTTGCCTTTGCAGCTACTGCTTGGCAGAGTGAACCTTCCAGTCAGTGCCTGTCACCTACCTCCATTTCTCAGAATGCATGCACTCTTTTCCAGCAGTGGTACTTAAATGGTCTCAATCTGCATTCCCAGTATCTCATAAAAATGATTCATTAGCTGTGATGGCAGAGGAGTAGAACTTCCAAGAAGGAGAAGACTGATGAAATAACCAATGTTCATATTAGCTATCCTGGCAATGGAGATGGGGCACATCTGCTTCTGAATGGACAACCTTGCTCAGAGTCACATCTTTACTGACACCTTCACTGTCGCCCCCAAAACAGGTCACAGTTCACAGCCTTTCTGATGAACAGCACAGCCCCTCCTAGCTAAGGTGGGCATTTCTTTCAAGTGTCCATTGAACGGTCCTCTGTCTTCTTCCCTGCTCCTGTCTGCTGCTTCTGCTACTACTGCAGCAAATGTTATCCAGTGCAGGGAATGTGGGAGCAGGGATGTGGCTCACCAAACCACAGCCAGCCAGAAGAGCAGGTCAGATCCAGGGTCAGGAGCCACTGCCAACAGCTGAGCAGCAGCTTTGCATGTGGAGCTGTCTTGACCACAACAACACATCAGGACTTTGGAAAGTCCTCCTCAGTGTTGGAGGCCAAGAGAAGGTGGGGTGGCAAACAGGGCTTGCAGAGGCAGACCTGCCAGATCTGCAGTGTGGACCCTCCTGGCTATTTTCTCTTTCATGTCCTGTTGGTACCATATGAGAGATTCCATGTGAATCTGGATTGACTCATCCATGAAAGAAAACCTTATGTGGGGAGGAAACAACTTGATCTGATGACCTGGTCCCTGTTTGATGACAGAGGTCTGGTTTAATTCCCCTCTGCTGTGATTGACTGCATTCCTTCAACTCCATGAGGGTTACCTCAGAAATCACAGATTCATAGAATTATAGAATCACTAAAGTTGGACAAGACCTTCAAGTATCTGAACTCCAAAGGCAAGAATCTTCTTTATTTCTTAAATAAATGCATGTTTTGTGACAAAGAGCAGGGAATTAAAGTATCCCAGGTCTGCAGGTAGACTCTTAGTGGGGAGTACTCTATGGGAGTAGACTGGGCAGGACCAGCTTAGTTCCTCTGCAGTGACTCTGACCTCCTGGCAAGTTAGCACTCAAGATATTAAGGATTCCACTGTGTTTGTTTATTGATAAACTTGTTAGGTTGTGAAATGTGTGTGAAAATACACAGTTAAAGCTGATTTTACTGACATAGCTCAGTGGTTTACTAAAAGAGTAAAATCCCAGTTTTCTCTTCAGCTTAATCAGTGAATCTTAGAGCTGGTTTTCATCCAGCTCCTGCTCTTTTTGTCCATCTAAACAATTGCTTTATGGCTGCATAGAGAACTCCAAAGAATGTTTTGGTGTTGCCTTTTCTATTCATCTTCAGGATTTTCTGGGTCATGGAGTCCCCTGTCATGCTGTCCTGGCATGTGTCCATGACTTCTAGAGGTGTCTCAGAGGGCAGACAACAGGGATGGACCTTGAATAACCTGGCTGTGATCCAGGAGAACTGGACAGTCTACCTCAAAGCCTGGGTAAAGGCTCAGGTGAGGAGCCACGTGCTGACCAAGCCCTGCTGGAGTCATCAGCTGGGTGAGCCACAGCTCCATGAGCCAGTGTTCCTGTGCAGAGGTGGCAGAGCCATGCTGTGTGCCAAGGCAGGCACCCTGGCATAACTCCACATCCTTCAGCATGCCTGCTCCCTCCTACACCAGTGTAGGAAGTTTTCTCCCCAGCCCTTCCCTAATTGCTTGTTCCTGGACTCTGGCCCTGTGTGCTGCTGCCAGTGCCTCTGGTACAACTGTCTGCAGAACTGTGAAACGAACTGGGTTAAACACCAACATGGGCAACCTGGTTTCTGGTTTCTTCTGAAGGGGTGATTTAAACCTCAGGCCTGTGAGGAGCTCATTTTTACAGTTGCTTCAACTCAGAGAGCAGGGGATGACAGCACAAGGGGACAGGGATGGCAACAGGATGGATGGGAGCATCTTCAGTTGTCTTTGCTGCCAAAGCTGGCAAAACAACATCCCTACATTTCAGCTCTGCTAGAATCTCTCTACCCTTCACAGGCTCCCATCACTTTGCTGGCAGATCCTACATTGCTTGAAGGATTTACTCCATTTTCCTTTAGGGATTAAATGGTTCACATAGTTTGACATTTATTCTGTCATGGCATATGTGGGACTATCATTGACATTAAAAGGAGAGACACATCCATCCAGCAGAGAATAATCTGCTTAATGGCTAAATAGGAAAGCTGTGTACATTAAATTGCAGTCAGCTTCATGATGTAGTTTTCCCTATGACAAAATTGAGACTCATTTCAAAACAGGAAATTAATTTTCCCTCTTTTTATTCATTGGGTGCCATAAATACAAACCTGGTCCTTAAACAACCTATAGAAGTCTCCACTATATTGTATTTATAGGATCCGATAATGGATGCCTTAATGTAAAATCAGCTTCTCATTTTTTTGGACTGATGGCTTTTGAAGTGACAGATAGCCTGGGACAACATTTGTCTCAGCTCACACTCCGTGCCAACCCATGAACAACTTTTACAGGCTGAACTTAAGCATTTGAAATTTTCTCTTCTGGAGAGCAGGAGATAAAGTGATTTGAAAGAAGGCTGAAAAAATTTAGGTGGACAATAAGTACTTGATTTGTAGAAGTATAAGTTACCACCATGTATTTCGTTGCTCTCAAGAAGGGAGTAAAATCTGGATTAATTTCATCAGAAAATTCACACCAATTTTACTTAGGTCCATGCTATTTCAATAACTAAAGTTCTGGCTACAAATTTTCATAAACAAGGATAAAAATTCTTTGTTATGCGTTTTAATGTATGAAATTGAAATAGAACTAGAAAAAATGGGAATTAGGGAAGAGTCACTGAGGAACCAACAGCAGCAAAACTTGAGATTACCACTTGAACTACTGCCTTCTCCATTACACATTCAGTTCTTCAGCAGATGTAAAGCAGTTGCTGATACTCATATTTAGAGTGCATTTACCACTGTGCTGCCCACGCAGGTTCTGGAGAGTGTGAGCAATAGGCAGCCCCAGTAAGCATAGCAGCAGCAGCAGCATGAGCAGGAAATAGCACCTGGATGGCATGCACACCTCTGGAGGAGGTCTTGCTCAAGTGAGACTTCATTCTGCATTTGCCCACTCATTTCTCTCCAGCCCTGTTCTCTCGGTTGTGTCAGTGAGACTGTTTGTCAAGACACACAATGAAGAGACTGAAGACTTGATTTGTGTTGAAAACAACCTCCATACAGATGAAGTTATTGGTAACCCAGGCTGGTTCACCTTTTGGCCTCAAATCAGAAAATGATGGAGTAACAAGTGGAGATTCTTAAGGGGTGAGAAATAGCAAGAAAAGAAGGTGCAGCTGAAAGCAATGTGAGTCAAATGGCTGCCTGAGATGTTGGTGTGTCACTTCTTGTGTACGTGCTTTGCAGCTGGTTGGCTATGGACCATGATGTTCATCCCCATCCTCAAGTGCTGGTTGAAGTTACATCTAAGCCACAAGTGTTCAGGTACTTGAATGCACAACTGTGTTAATTAAAGACTATTAAAATATCATCAGAAGTGGAAGAATAGAACTGAAGCTTCTTTCACTCGTCTCAAAGTTACAAAAGTATTTGGAGAAATCAGGACAAAGTGTGTGTTTCCTTCTCTGCAAATTCCCACATCACCCTCCCCTTAATTCCCACTGGATAAGCACTTCTACTGCTGGACACTGAGCAGCTCTCAGCTGCTAAAACCAATTAAATCAGGCCAGATGTGTGAGACCTACACCTGGCTTAGAATGACCCCCTCAGCCCCAGCATCTTCCCTGAAGACGGGAAAAGTGTGAGGTCGAGTGGAACAAAATCCAGTTTCCCTGACCCCTCTCCCAGCCCATCTGCAAACCTGGGGGATGGCTCAGGCTTCTTCCCAGCTAAATTCTGGTTAACTGGAAATGTACCAGGCTTGTACTAAAGTACCAAGAAACATGCTCAGTACAGGCAAACCAGAAGCCAAAGGATACCATGCTTGATATTTTCTTTAAACAACAGTTTCCAGTAGAAAGCATGTATGCTACAACTGTATGTGCTACAGTCTGGTGATTAACAGCTTGTTGTTTATGTCTGGGGTGGATAATAAATGCACTGTGTCCTGTCTTCTCTTCTTCCTCTCCCCATCCCAAATAAGTAGGTTCTGTGAGTGCTTTTCAGGGCTGCCATTGGCTGTGAACATGAGCTATCCTCAGCAGAAGGTACATTGAAAGGGGATAAGCAACCACCACAAGTGAGTACCTTGGTCCCCTCTCTGGCCCCTTGCCTCCATCTGTCTTTGCAGTCTCTGACACTCCATGGGGAAAGAAGCTGCAGCGTAGCTTCCTCCCTCTTTCCCCCATCCTCACTGCTCCTGGGAGAGCAAGGAGGGAAGCTGGAGCCAGGGTGGTCCCATCCAGCCTCACAGCAGCTGCAGCAGCTGCAGCCCTTCAGCCCACAGGGGCAAAGCTGCTGGATGCTGCAGTGTGAAACCAGGGGAATGGAGAAATTGGTGCCTTGCAACATTTTGTATCAATATACAAGCTTACAAGCTGTGTCTTAGTTGCTTCCCTGCAAATATAATCTCAAAAGCTACCTCTCCATCCTCACTTTTGAAATAAAATATACTTTTCTGTCTGATATCATGATAAGAAACTTCAGCCACAAAGCAAAATGCTCCTTAGAGCTTCAGACTTGGAAGTGATTTTTCTTAACACATGCAACAGGCAGCATTCATTAAAAACCTTAGCACTGGAGCAGGGTCAAGCTGAAAAATTTAATATTCTGCTGCTTTACAAGACCTACCCTGGCACCAATTCATCCTGGCTTCTGCAGCTGCCCAATATGATTTGAAGAGATGAAGAGGGAAAATCTAATGAAGAAGGAATGGAGTTTGGGCTAGTGGATGCACTGGATACAGAGGAGCTTCACAGATACTGCTTCTTGTTCCCAGAGGAGAAGGAGCTCAGATGGCTTTAGGCAGTTTGCAATTGCAAGGGATCATATTTTATTTTTCACTTGTGGCCAAGTCAGCTGCTGTATTAAAAAATGACCATGGTCAAAATCAGTGCTGGATACAGCTACGATATGGGAGTAAAAACCATGCTGTAGTACATCTGCTCCCCTGGCACACAGCCCAGCACGTTAACCAGAAGTGTTGGGGAAGAGGAGGAGAGAGAAGAAGGAGCTATGGCCTCCAGAGGCTTCCAGGTTCTGGCAACAAGTGTCTCTAGGGCAAAATCTTCCTGTTTTGGTGTGTTTGTGCATCCCTGTGCAGGACACCCTTAGACATATGATTAGGCACTTTCCTGAATGGGAGCAGTCTCAAGTGCAGGTTCACAAGCTTTTGTCCTGATCTCTGACTGGGACCCATGAAAGGGCAGGGTATAGGGTTCTTGTGGGAGTGTGTGGGGGATGCAATGACCGTGCTTGCCAGCCTGGGCAGGCGTACAGGGAGCCAGCCAAGGGAGACTGGGAGGTCAGTCTGGGAGCTTCCCTGAGAATGCCCTGGGGTTGGCAGCCAGAGCAGTAGGGCCCTATTATTATTCTTCTGTTATTCTTCTGAGTAACAGCCTGTATTTGCTGCAGGAAAGCAGATCCCTCTGTGCTGCCTCATCCTGCTCACCCTACCCAGCAGCTGGAGACTGCAGCAAAGGGAGTCCCAAAGGCAATGATTTGGGGTCAGAAACCTCCTGACTCCCACCTGCCTCCTGCTAGAGCTCTGCAAGCTCTCACACATGCTGCCAGACCCCGGAGAATGATAATTGTGGGATGGAGTCTTGCAATGTAAGTGCTTGGGGAACTATTTCTTTGTCCGGATTTCTGTGCTGCTGCCACAGAGGGGTACTGATCTCTGCCTGGGAGCTCTGTGTGCAGTCACTGTGTAAATATTTAATCATGGTAATTAGTAACAGGCTGGGTGGCTCAGGAATTCACAGCTCAGCATTTACCTCATTCACCTCACCCGTCTTTTGGGCACGTAAGGGATGTGTCTACAGCAGAGAGAAGCAGACGCTTGTGGAACTGCAGCTGCCCCATTTTTTTTGGTAAACGTTTTATTTATAGCCTTTCACAAATCCTTTTGCTCTGGTGGCACATGATGCTGTGAAACTAGGAAGAGAGGAACTTCAGGTCAAAAGAAGTTCTTTTTGTATCTAACCCATGGGCAGCTGCCCTTTGCTACTAGTGTTTTAAGGCTTTTAAAAACCACAGACTACTGGCAGAGCAGCAAGCTGCCTCTTCCCTCTGAAAACTGGGTTAAAACAAGACCCTGCATGTCTCACCAAGCTCTATCCGTGCACTATGGCAGAGCAGAGCATATATCCAGTTACATCAATCAATGCCCTGCACCTCTGCCAAAGGCACTGGCTACCACGAGTGGGTCCTCTCTGTTTCAAGGCATGAGGCTCAGCCAGCAGAGTGGGGCTATAACTGCTTCTGAAATCTTTAGGAATTTCTGTTCAGGAGTTACAAATTAAGCTCTCCTTGGAGACATCATAAATCAGATCCAAGGCTGCCTGCTTTGAAGAGCACTTCCAACACAGCAGAAGGACTCTCACTTGTGATATACGTGAGCCATGGCTCCAGGATATTCCCATTCTTCATCTGTGAAAGTTCAAGTTAATAGATGTAGGAAAATGAATTGATAGGTGTAATAAAATCAAAACCAAGTGCAAAGAATTGCAAGAGGAACAGGCAATAAAATGGCAGGTAAAACTTAATATTGATAAGTGTTTCTGGGACTCTTTTTCTTGTAAAAGAGAAAATGCAGAGGGGAGATCCTAAAGGTCTGTGAAGTCATAAGTGATGTGACCATGGAGAAGAAGAAAAAGGTTTTAACTTTCTCCTCCAATAGTAGGAGCCACTAAATAAAAGTAGCAAAAGGCAGGTTCAATTAAGTTCTTCACCAAAATGTACTCAAGTGCTGGAATATGTTACTTAACACAGGATGTGGATACCCAAAATTTCACTCAACTAGTATTTGTGGAAGAACAGATATCTGAGGGGATCAGAAATGGCTGTAGTGACCTTCCTCTCCTTTTCTTTTTAGCCTAATTTCATTTTAGTAGCAGAGGAGAAGTGGCATGTAGCCATCAGAATGGGAGCTGCATTGAGTCCTGAACAGGTGAGACCTGTCAGACAGGGCAACAAAATTCACAGTTCATATGAGAAAACACACATCTCCATCACATACTGAAACTCCTGGTGTTTGCACTTAGTGCACAACAGAAGACAAGTCATGGGGTCAGTGTCTCCTCCTCATCCATCCTTTTCCTCTCATATCCTCATCAGGGCACTGATCACACCACATCAGGTGTCTAGGATATGACTGATAGGAGATGTAGGTTTGAGGTGGCACACCACTCTCAGTCTCAGCACTCTGTGGAAATATGGATCAGTGGGCCAGGTACTAATAGCAGTGCTCCGTGACACTTGGTAAGCTGTGCTCCTGCTTTTTTTAGAGTGCAAGTACTACAAAATATTGTAAATACAGAGCAATAAGCCTCTCTCCTTGCTGCTGGCCTGTGGGACCACAAACTGGGAGCAGGTCTAAGACACTGTGGTGTAGCAAAGGGGGCAGCAAGGCATGGATGATCCATCAGGGGCCAGTGTGAAAGGACCCAGCTACTTGACTCTCTCCCCCTACACAGCTGCACTGAGCTGTCTTCTGTCTGATGCCTGCTGAGATCCACCTGCCACCATATCAGCTGCCCACTGCCTCACACAATGCAGATCTCAAGATGTCATTATCACCTTTCTCTGATGCCTGTGTGCACATGCCAGTGTGTATGCATTAACTACAGTCACGAGAACACCTATGCACGTATTTTTTATAGAGATATAAACAGGGATTTTGGGCCCACTGCTTTCCAAGCAGATGAGGATTTGGAACTCTTTCCTTCCCAGAGGAGGCAATTAGGAAGTCTGTTTTAATAAGGACAGTATCCTGTTGTGCCAGTGATCAGTGAGGATGACTGCCACAACAGCCAAGTGGTGCAGCCAGCGAGCATTTGGCTTAATCACTTCTTGACAGGAGCTGGTCTCTGTGGAACATTCATAAATAATTATGCTGGGGGCACGGGAGCTGGCTCATTGCTGAAAACCCACAACAAGACAGACAACAAAACCCCAACCAAATCCTGAATATTTTCTAATTATTGCTGTGAGGCTTCCTACCAAACCGAGTTCAGAACAGAGCTTCTTGTTCATGCTGCAGGGGAGAGGGTACAGCATTAGCATCCCTGGGGGCTCATGAGTGACAAGCAGAGGGAGGAGGGAACATCTGGAGCCCCCATGAGCATGGATGGCAGGAGGTGAGTGAATAGGGAGCCTCACTCGGAGGGTGACAGCTGCGAGGCTCTGTGTCCCCTCTGCTCCTGACAGCAGTGCCTCCTGGAGCTTTTGTTTCTCTGCAGCCAGCATGACAGCCTTGTGCCACTTTTCACCAGGGCACGCCTTCCTTGCAGGCATGGATGCTGTGCACATGGCATTGAGCATTGGTAGTGCCTGACAAACAATAGGGTATCAAGGAAAAACAAAAAGGTGGCTTTCTTCTATCACAGACTTTCTCATTTCCAAGCAGTATAGCTTTCAATGAGAACATCTTACCTGACTAGACCACTCCAAATAGTCAGAAAATATGCTCTGTGCTGGTGATGATTAGAAAAAAAGCTGCCTTCTCAATGCAAATGAAAATTGGTAACAAGAGAGCATAATATGCTCAGAGCTTTCCAGGTTCTGTTTTCTCATTCCCCACCCTGCCACCCTTGCTTGCATCAGTCATCCTTCCTGTGCTGTGATCTCTGACTGCAGCACTGCACCCCCTGACCTATTGCTGTGTCAGTGAGAGGAGGAGGGGGCTGTGCTCAGCCCAGCCGTGGCACAGTGCTGCAAAGACTGTGAGTGAGCCTGACACATCCTACAGCACCTTACAGCACCTGACAGAGTGTTTGCTTTGCTGGCTGCTGGTTTCACTTCTGAACCACGCTCTGGCACGGCACAATAACACTCATGGAGGACCCCAGGTGTGTATCTGAATGTGATAACCAAAAAACACCAAAAACTGCTCAGTGACCAAATGGAAAATTCCCCAGTGCACACCTGTGGCTCCCAGTATGGTCTAACCCTAAGGGACATGTACTCAGTAGCACACAGGGCATCAGGACAGGATGTCTGCAAGGACCCTCAGTGTGGTACAAACAATGCTCAGTGTGCTTGGTGCTTGTTCCCCTCTCAGGAAGGCAGAAGTGGTTCCTAAGTAATTGTTCACAAATGTCTGAATAATTCATGCAATGCTAACATAGTCCATAGGTAGTTCCACGCAGGCATGCACTCAGCCTTTCCCACACTGGCTTCCCAAACAAAGACTTAACATTTACAGAAATATTTGGTGCAGAATTAGTTGGAATATTGTATGGCCTTCACCCCCTTGTGGACCTCTTTAAGGCTGTGAGTGCTAGATTAACTGCTTTGGTTTGTCTGGAGCAAACAGAGAAAGCTCTGGGATGGGCTGGAATGCAGGAGAGTGGTTTGGGAACTGGCTGCAACTGTGAGGAGGGCTTTCCTGAGAACCCTTGACACTTGCATTCCCACGTTCTGTTCTTTCCCTGCTTATCACAGTTCTCTACGACCAACTCCTCTTGCCTGTTCCCATGCCTGCCTCTGATCTGGAGGGGAGTGCTCGAGCCATTTTGCTTCTCTAGCTCCTCATGTTCCTAGCCAGCAGAAGCTCTGCAGACAGAGCTAAGGGTGACAGTTTCCAATTTAGCATGCACGGATGGTAACACACTGTGGTGAAAATGTGTGGGAGACACTCAATTCACTTGGGTAGGTGTTATCCACAGGACACTGGGAGCACCACAGCTCTGCTGGAGACCTGTATTTGGCATCCACCAGCACATCAAAACAAAAGCACTTGATATATCTCAATATTCAAAGGACAGCAATGACCCAGGGGAGAAGGAGTATCTAAACAACACTACCAATAAGAAAAGACTGTACAAATGGGCAGTGCTCAGTAAGACCAGAAAGGAAAACAGAAGATTTAGAATGAGGACTGCAGCCCTCAAACATGCTGTTGCTGATGGGCGCGGAATCGTCTTTCCACCACAGGCTGAACAAGGAAAAGTGAACTTAAATTTCAGCAAGGGAGACTCAGACCAGGAAATTAAGTTTCCTAACTCTAGGCATTGTGAGACATTGAGGGAGATTGCCTGGTTGTTTATTGAGTCTCTCTCACTAAAGGTTTCTAAGAGCAGACTAGAAAAACTCTTGTCAAAAATCTAGTTTACATCTAATTGATTCTATCATGAAGCAGAAGGGTAGACTAGGTGGATACTAAAGGCAGTCCTATTTCCTGAGGCACTTTTAGATATGCTAATGATCTAAAGAGTTCCTAAGAGCTAAGTATTTGTTTATAATACCAAGCATAGCTGGTATATTTGGTGTGGTCTTAATCATGGTCTGGCTAAAAAGAGAAGCTTCCCTTTCAGTCAACTAGCAATGTTCCAAGCAAATTATCTGTATTAAAAATGCTATTCATGGCACGTATTTTAAAAGCAACATATTCTTTAGTTTGCCTGCTAGCCACTGCCTGAACATGAAGCACATGAAATCCTTGAGTCACACATTTATGAAACCTGTGTCCCCATGGGCTCTTTAAGTTACCACAGATCTGTGATTTACAGCAAGCAGCCTTGCCTGACTTTGACCAGGGTTAGAAGTGCTCACACATGCAGGTAAGGTGTCAAGTCACAGGGGCTGGGAATCCCCATCACAGGCTGGAACAAGCACCAGGGACGCTCCACTCTGGAGACTTCCAGTCACTGTCCAGTACAGTACAGAACTTTCCAGAAGAGCGGGAGCTGGCCTGGTTTGTCTTACTGTGCTCACCAAAATCACACAGGTTCAGATGAGGCAACATACCAAAATCCACTGCTAAGGTGACACCCATGGAAAATTGAGAACAAAAAGATGGAAGAACAAAGGGAAATAAGTACACATGAGGCACTGCAAAGCCAATCACCTGCTTGTGCTGCCAGTCCTCTCCCTTTGTGTGTGGATCCTGCAGGAATGCGAGGCAGAGAAATGCACAAATGTAGGGGAAATTATCTCCCATGCTGGTGATGCAGAATGAAGAAAACTCTATCTCCAAACCCGTGTGGGGAGTAGGATGGTGCTAAGCTCTGCCTTAAGTCTTTTTTTGTTGGCAGGATGGATCAGGACTTCTGTGGCAACCTGATTTAAAAATGAAAACATACAGAGTACGTATGAAAATTAATGCACAATTCAGAGCCCTCTGTGCTGGGCTGGGGCTTGCTTCTGATGAGCTTACACTAAAAAGCAATTAGCTTTGAAGATTAGCTGATTGGGCCAGGAAAGCAATGCAAACATTTTCAGTCTGACTGCCATTTCAGGCCAATTTCAGTTCTTTGACACTATTTCAATAAATTCCATTTTTCATCTGCTATTATTGTGTTTTTCCCCAAAACAGTGCACAACCTTAAATTCCCCAGGCCTTGGGGATTTTGGGAGAATATGGATAAACTCGTTAGCAGGGGCAAAATGATCACTGAATGAATTAATTTGCATACACATTTAAATGGCTGTTTGCAGACATTTCTTTTACTAAAAGGAGTAGAACAGTTTCCATTTGGAGTTACTGTCTCATGCTTTGGAGAACAACTTGCCAACAAAGTTCACATTGAGCTTTCTTCATGTGATGATGGTTAGTTTGAAAATAACTGAGGTAAAACTTCACCAAATGCCTTGCTCCCAGGCACACTAGCTCCTGAGCTTGTCTCACTGAAAGTTTTCACTTCTTGTTCTCAGTTTTGACATCCCAGTTTTTCAGCAGGGTATGGAGACTTTGGCAGTTGTCAGGAATGGAAGTAAGATAAGTGTAAGCCTTTGGTAAAGGGAAGGAGAGAGATGCCTTAGCTACCTGCCAGAATGGAAATTTACCAGGGGTGTGTCTGTCTGACCCAGCTCAGCACCAAGTTGTTTTGTGCCACAGATGTGCAGCGTCTGCCTTGGCACTCAAGGCTGGCACACAGTGAGTTATTGTGTAAAGGATGGAAATAATAGAAAAGGTGACAGCGGTTTTAGTCTTCTTTGTCTTCTGGGAGCCCTGGCTGCTACAGCAGATGAGCCCTTTTGTTTTGATGACAGCACGCTGTGATAAGACCCCGTGAGCAGCTCCAGGTTCACTGGTGCTCCTACAGGGTGGTACCCACCCTACAGATTCAGCTGTCACTGGCAGCAATCTGGTCCAGCATGTGGACTGAGCTTTGAGGAGTGCCTTGGACAACATGCTCTAATGCCCTTACTAATAGTTATAGTTCCTGAATAGGTGTATGTGGTATTTCCAGTGGGTAAGACATATACTCACCCCCATTAATACACAAACATTGACTAATATTGCCCTGCTATGTGTGCATTGGTTATCCTGTCAATGAGATACACCATGGGTAAGCAGCAAAGGCACAGCATCCTTGGCACTGAGACATGTGCCTGGATGGATAGTGGTGGGCTGGTGAGCAGTCACAGGCTGCTCAGCATACATGGGAAAGCAGCAAACCTTCAGATTGCACCTCGTACAACAACCATAATCCTTATACAACCATTTCTGAGTCCCACACAGCACACACAGAAACAGCTAAGCAAGCAGTTTGTCCTCCATATGACAATAAAGAAAGTCGAGGAAAAATAAAAATACAACAACAGCATTCATAAAGCTCCACATGCTCAAGGGCACTGGGATCAGGCAGCTGTGCTGCAGCAAAAGGCCTTTCATGCCACTTCACGTGTGCTGCAAACTGCACCCTCGCGAATTGCTAACTTGTCCTTTAGGAGCGAGGCAGATAAATGAGATTGCAATATCAGAGCTAATGCTCCTTTGAAGTGTCGCTTTGCCTTTGTGCACTTCTGTCTCTGCATTATCAAAATGTCTTCCACGAAGCTTTATTATCACTGATAACATAGAACTAAGAGGAAAAATTTTCTATTCAAGGATTGAGTAGTTAAAAAAAACAATACTTCCCTGGATACTGGAAAATCAAATAGAAGACTCCAGGGCAGAAGGGCTAATTAAAAAAAAAAAAAAGCCTGCTTTACTGCGAAAACCCTTGAGGGGAGATAAAAGCTGAAGGGAGGTGCATGCTTGAATAATAAAGCCTTAATGAGTTTGGGTCCGTATCTAATACAAAGCATTGATTTTGGCTGCTTGATGAAGTTAGCTATTTGATTAGAAAATTTTAATTTAAATGGACACTGCCCACTAAGATCACTCTATTGGAGAAGTCTCTATTGTTGTCATAAGTAAAAGCTATTTTTTTTTTTAAAGAAAAGAGACAGACAGGAGTGAAAAAAATCCTTTGGAGAAACACTTTTTCATACAGCTTGCAGAATTAGTTGTATGTCTTAGCTTCTCTCTTTGCTGTGTCCACTCTTTGTGTGCTTTGTTTGGTCTCTAAGTAGTAGCTCATAGGGAGTAGAAGGTGGCTGGAAAAATATAATTTAAAAGATAACAGGAAAATGTGACTGTAAAACATCAGCAAAATATAGTTGGCTATCAGCTGGCTGTGTAGAAGCCAGGGACAGAAGGTATTTCCATGATATTTACACTTTACTTGAAACTGGGCTATTTCCAGTTTGAGAGCACCCACTCAAGTAGGCGTGAATTTGACACATCATTGTCAGGGCAAATGCTTTGTTTTATTTAGAAAGGACAGGCCGGGACTGGGCCACTGACATACCTCAAGATATGAAGAACAGTGCTCTGCTAGTCTTAGTATCTTGAGGTGTTACCTGAGCTTGGGTTTGAGCTTCCTTTGTAGTAAACGGGAAGAGTGTGAGTCATCTCAGCCCAATGCAGACATTTCAGAGAGGGCAGGTGACTCATGCCTACAGGTACCTGCTTCACCGATGACAAAGGCCAGCTCAGATGGAGACACCTGGTAGCAGATGGGATGACTCCCACCTTGACTTGGGACATTACTAATGCAAAACATGGAGTTAGATAAAGAACAAGACACAGACTGCTCAGCGCCTGTATGGTATGTTACCCTAACTGGGGACTTGATGAGAAATCTTGTGCATGATTGCTGTCTCACATCCATCAGTGTACACCAGCTAGAGAAGAAAGTCATCATCCACTCAGATCTCTCCTGCTATGCTTCTACCTTACAGGAATGACCACCTGGATCAGTTTTGTTGTGGCTCAGGCTGTGCAATCATTCAGAGGCATGACAATCAGTGGCTGTAGTGGTTAATTTTAGTCTGAGCATCGGTGAGAACCATGCCAGCAGACACGAGTACATGGTGTAGGAACATGAATGTCAGCAAGGCAGCAGGTTTTCAGAATTAAGACAGAACCAAGTAGTTTTTCCCTTTTTCAGCCTCCTTGTCTTCAGCCACCAGGCCTTGTCCTCCTCAGACTGACAAATGGTGACAGTGGTCACTGGTTCATCCACTGCAGCTGAGATCCAACTGCAAGGGTCACTGAAGAGATCATCCAGAAACTCCTGTTGGTGACTGTAACACCATCACATGCTTAGGAGGCAACCTCTGTAGCATCACCCAGGAGCTCAACCTGATCTTAAGTATAGACAAAGACCATCTTCTGCCAGGGTCACAATCTCCCTGAGGGGTCATCTAAATAGGGGTTGTCAACTTTATCAATTGTGGCACCATCCCTTCAAATCAGCAGTACATGCTGCATTCCAAAAGCAGATCTGTCATTTAGTCATCTACAAAGTTGTCTTTGGAATGGATGAAGGATTCAGGGCTCAGCCAAAATGACTGCATGTCTGATGCATGTTATTTCTGCTCTCCTCCCCAGATGGTTATTTTGGGCTCTCTACAGTTGCCCAACTCAGCTCCCCCAGTTGCTGCCCATACTGGGTTCTGGGTATGTGTTGCATGG
This sequence comes from Zonotrichia leucophrys gambelii, assembly GCF_028769735.1. Classification (NCBI taxonomy): domain Eukaryota; kingdom Metazoa; phylum Chordata; class Aves; order Passeriformes; family Passerellidae; genus Zonotrichia; species Zonotrichia leucophrys. The sequence goes on along the minus strand of NC_088171.1, from coordinate 43,591,715 downwards.
ACATGTCATTGACACTGAGACTGTCTCAGGCATCTAAAATTCACATGTCCATCTTGTAGCTCTGCACATTCCTTAGACTGGTGTGTCTTCACATCCAGTGATTTTTTGGCTGCACAAAGGGTTGATGCATGTTGCCTAAAATTAGCTACAATACATGTAGGAAATGGGCGGTATAACAAGATCCATTAATCATAATAATACTTGTAATACTTCCTCTAGTTTCTGAAACAAAACCTTTTTAACTATTCAAACGTCACAGGGAAATTCTGCTGTTAGGGCTCACCAGCATTACAAAGCAGACCCTGATGCTGAAGTTTGCTGCAAGTGTTGTCTTGTGCAAACAAGTTGCTCTGTCAGAAGCAGAACAAATAGATATTTAATTCTTACAGATTTTTATCCTTTTTCCCCTCATTTGCTTCTAGATGTGCCCTTAACAACACTCCCAGCTTCCACCCAGGTCATCTGATAAAGTAACGAGGTCTGTGATGGTGTCCTTTCTGAGTCCATGCACTGAAGGAAACTAGGATTACAGAGGGCTGATCTCTAAGTTGCTGTTTATGCATATGGTTTGCAATTTCACCACTTGTGGAGGAGGGGCAGGCTAAAAGGAAGGGTCAACACATGCAGTTTTGCACCACTGCAGAATCTGGTATGGTACAAAACAACACTGCAGACACAAAGGCTTTGCCTCAGAGACCAGAAGAGGAAAGGAGTTGTGTGCCAAATTGTCCTTTTTGATATCAATGACAAACTTTGAAATCCTCTAATTTAAAAATACTTTGGCATATTTCTTTTCTCTCAGGCTTGTTGGTGATGTTCAGTCTTGAAACCAACTTGTAGTTTGCTCCATCCCTGGCAACTACTGAGTTCCACCTGCATGCCAGCAATTGCACCTACTGTGGGCAAAAGGGTTTAGAGATCCAACTTGCCAAGGCCTACATTGTTCTGGTTCAGGTACTATCCATTTTTATGAGCACTCACAGACTGTTTAGATTATTTTTCTTAACTATGCAAGTTCCCGAATAGAAATATTATTACTTATATCTCTCACTAATTCAAATTCTGCCCTCTAACAAAAAAAACATAAAATGACTCCTAAGGGAGGAGGTTGCTTCTGAGTCACTGACAGAGCAGCTTGTTCCCTGTTCTCATGGGCTTCCCAGCATATCTGGCCTTTATTACCCTCTCTTTCTGCTTTTATGAGTCCTCTCTTGGATTACAATCAGCTGCCAGAGTCCTGCAAGGTGGCAAGAAATGAACAGGAACATCTGGGTATTTCTCTTAGAGCTGCCAATCACTGTCACTGCTGAGTAAATGACCTGAATGGTGCTCATTCACACTGCCAAGCAGCACTGAACATGAGTTTGGGGCATCTTTCAGTAAAGAATTGTAAAATTATGTATCTGTCCTTATTTTTGTGTTTTGGAGGCTGTTGGTCTGAAGTGATTAGGCATTGGAGTGTGCCTGTTATGACACAGCATGATAGCTAGCCATTCAGTGACCTAGCTAATGAGGAAAGATGATCTCACTCTGTTTACGAGAAGCAAAATTCTTCCTGCAGTGTCCAGATGGCAAAACAACTTGGTGTGTGGTAGCATTTCACTTCCCTACGACTGGGTGAAATCCTGTGTGAGAAACAACCATCCTGAGCCTTAGCCCTGGAAATCCTCACATGTGCCACGCTCTCCCCACAGAGGCAGCGCCTTTTGAACCAAGAGCAGAACTTTGGCCTGACCTTTAAATGCAGTAGCCAGGCTTGTGATTGCCTGCAAAGGCAAGTTACGTCCAAGAGCTTCTTGCTGCTGGAATATGAGGACCATCGTGGGCTGTGGTGTTTTCAGGGACCCCCGCTGAAGGAAGGAAATCATGATTCTGACTCCATGTTCTTAGAAGGCTAATTAATTATTTTAATGCATTTATTTTATACTGTACTAAACTATACTAAAGAATAGAGAAAGAATACAGACAGAAGGCTAAAAGATACTAATGAAAAACTTGTGACTCTCTCCAGAGCCTCGACACAGCTGGGCCATAACTGGCCAATAAGTAAAAACAATTCACATGAAACCAATGAACAATCACCTGTTGGTAAACAATGTCCAAACCACATTCCAAAGCAGCAAAACACAGGAGAAGCAAATGAGATAATATTGTTTTCCTTTTTCTCTGAGACTTCTCAGCTTCCCAGGAGAAGAATCCTGGCGAAGGGATTTTTCCAGAAAATATGATGGTGACAGTGGGCCACTGCTGCTGTGTGGCTTGCCATTCTCTTGTGACAGTGACGAGTGTCTCTAATGAACATCACAGTTGCTCCCCATCTCAGATGAAGGCAAGAGCAGGCCTGACTAGACATGTTAGCATCACTGCTCACTTTCTGGCAAGCAGGGCATTAACTGATTGTGACATGGGGAACAGCGAGATTGGGTTTGTAGTTTCTGCTTGTTTGTTTTATTGTTTAAGTTAAGAGAACTGTAATGAGATAAAGTACCCTCTAGGAAAAGCTAATTGGATTTGAATAGCTTAATTAATGGAGACAGTCACCTACATAGCCCCTTTTCCCCCCAAGTAATGGGGATCTGCAGTCTGCAAGGAGTAAAAATCAGCACAGTTTGTTATACAGTACTCGGGTACTGGTTAACAGTGTTATTAATGGTTGGCGAGGAACTGGAAATAGTTTTTCTGTTCAGGTAGGACATACATGTATTTCAATATCATGAGCCATACAGCAAAATATTCACCACCAAGAGGTGGTGATATATATTATATTATACCTCAGATTATATTCTGAAGTTTTTTTTCTTTTCAAAAAAATACAACCCAGTTATAAACAAGAATTAAAATATGACAAAATGATGAACAACCAGCAGATATCTACTTCATGTTTGAAGTGCTGGTTAAAGGTCTTCATCTGAAATGAAAACATTTCCCATTTAACCTGAAGAAATTTCCTTATGATTACTGTTAATATTGATTTAGCTGATGAACTTGCAGTTGTAGCATTCTTGACCACAATTTAATGACAGTGAAAGGAGAGCATTTGTGTCACATTCCTGCTGCCTGTTGGAGCAGGAAAAATATATAATCCAGGAATGGTAGTAGAGCTGTGGCTGTTCTCTAAACTGTCACCTCCCATAGTCTTCAGGAATCACCTGAACCAGGGAATGCTTAGCTGATAGTAAATTTGGTAATGTCTTTCTCAGAGTAAATGGGGAATTTACAGAGAAGGAGCAGAATTTCCCCTCCCTCAGACTCCACAGGAAAAAGGTATCAGGAAAGAAAGAGCATTGCTTTAGGCAGCTGGGAGGGAGGGGAGAACAATGATGGGATGGGACACACAAAAGACCACTGTCTTGGGAGGGACTTCAGAGATGCTGGGAGAAATAGGCTAAAATACACATTAATGGAGCGTACAGGCTGTTTGAAATTTCCTTTCAGCCTGCCTGAAGTATGGCCTGCCAGACTGGTACTTTGATGGACCAAGGGACGGAGTTAAGGCTGTAACACTGGCAATTCCAGTGCTCAGTCATGGTGCTCCACACCATTTTCTCAATGTTAAGTGGGATGTTTCTATGAAACACAGCTCTTCTGTTTCCATAGGGTTTTCCCTTAAAGTAGAACCACACTCTTAGCAGAAGTTCAACATACCCAGGACTTACCTTTTGTCCTGCTGGAAGGAAGCTTCAAGCTGTTGAGTCAACTGGAATGTTCCTGCCTCCTGAGGTATCTCTGACTATGTCCATGATGAGGGATGGCTTCCCAGAGACACTTGTTTTGGCACTTACATACTGCTGATTGTAGTGCTGACGGACTGCCTGATGAAATCAAGCATCTTAATTGTCTTGCAGGATTTAGAATTTTTAAGTGCTCAGTGCTTATACCCTCTATGGAGGTCTCTTTGGAGATGAGGTTTATCAGTACCAGATTGCCTTTCAAGTGCAAAGTACAAAAAATGAGCTACTGTGCAGCAGTGTAAGAGAACATCTCTTCCCATTGTTTTCCCTTTGATTAAGAGACAAAGGAATCCATGGCTGAACTTCTGCCACTTGTTAGATGTCCTTTGGCTACCCTGCTAAACTGCATGGAACACCATGATTTGATTTGCTTACTCTTTTTTTATTATTTTCCTTTTTTTTCAGTCATAGTGGCCTAATAGTGAGAGGAAATATTTGAACCCGATTGTTCAGCAGATTTCTGGACATTTTAACAAATGCTTCATGAAAAGTCATACTGATAAGGTGAGGTGTAATCAAGTGATCTTAATGTCACTCTAATATTTCAGATTTCTGCAAGTCTGTTGAAAGTGTATCTTTCTGAAAAGAAGCTCAGAATACCTTTAACGTATGTTACAGCTTTTTGAGTCACTAGGCACAGCTTCTAACATACATGATATCTAAGCTTGGCTCCTACTTCTCCTTTCCTTTTTTTTTTTTTCAAATCTCCTTATTTGTTTTCACCCCTACATTTAATTCATGGAATGTCCTAAATATCCTTAACAGAGTAAATATGTTAAAGGCCTTGTGCTCTTGAAGCATCCTGTCACGAAGGGATTTTCCTTAGAATACAAATGACACCTTCAAATTTGTCTTCTTTACACTAATAAATATTCTAATGAGATCATTTGTGCCAAGAGCATTTTCTGTCCCCCAGTGTTAATCCCCTTGCAGGTCTCCTCAGGTTTTAGCAGCAATCAGGCCCATCATTGTTGATAATCAGTCACAGCTCCCCTGAACAAACATGGGCCCTTGGTCCACAAACCAATGCTGGGCTAATGAGGCAGCATGAGCAGGGCTTTTTTCCTTGACTGAGCTTTGGGAATGCAAATTCCCTTCTCGCCTTCCTTAAGCAGTTTGGTTTTTGACAGATGTGGCAGAGAAACTCTGGCAAGATACAGCTCTCTTTAAAGCAGTACTTTTACTTTATCATGAGCATTTGCCTACAAGAATGCCCAGGTTTTGTGCTGCAAGTGTAGTCATAAAAATGGACAATCCATGCTGGGACAAGAGACCCAGTTGCACTGTACACAGAAAAGGGATTTAAGACATAAGTGGAGCATGAAGGGGCCAACCATCTGACCAGGAATTATACAGAGAGTTCCCAGCAGATGTCCATTTCCCAGACTTAACAGAAAACCTTGGGAAGCAGAAGATAATGTAGTCAGACCTTGGAGCCCTGTTGTCTAAGATGTCTGGAAAAAAAAATAGAGCTTTTCCCACAGCTTCACTCAGTTAGGTACCTAACTCAGTAGGAACAGAACTCAGTTTTTTCTTAGTGCAGAGCCTTATGTTATGTCTGGTAAACAAATTTGTACATCTTATTTTACAAACCTACAGTCACAGAGATTAACAAAGTCCAGAGGTGACAAAAGTATTTCAATTAAACTCTTCCTCTAGCAGCCACTAACTCTACTGCTTTCCAAATGAAATGTATAAAGGTATATACTTGACTATGTTTATGTACAAGAAGAGAGTCTGTGTCTGCAAAATGTCCAATTACATAACAGCCAACTCTTTTTCTGAGAATTCATATAGGGAAACTACTAAAATAAATCACAAAGTAAATTAATAATTCAGAAATCTCATTTGTATGAATCCACTTCATAAAATATGTGCATGTGTGAAATGGAATTCCACTGACCATAAAACAAAGCAAAAAGACATGAGCTCACTGTGGAAGGAAAGCTATTTTTAGTCAAGTTTTAAAGAAATGCATTCTATTCAAGGCTTCATATCATGCTCTATTAAATTATAAGAGTGAAAACAGGTTCTGATTTAAGAAGAGATAGCACAGCAAGATGCAACGTGTCAGAAATGTAATTGTGTACTGTGTGCTGATGTTCTGCTTGTCTTCAATTTGTTGGAGCTGACCAAACAGGGAAGATGATCATAGCCAGGAGAATCTTAACCCCCAAGAGTCCAATTCCACAGCTCTTACATACAGCAGCAATATTTCCCCCTTGTGTAATCAACAGAGCAATTATTTAAGAATTCACAGGAAGTAAATCCCCCAAAGTACAATTTTAGTCACTGGGGCTGGAGGAGACAGCTATCTTTGAAAATTAGGTTATAAAGATTAAGCTCACAAATAATATTGGCATGGATAGGGTACCTCTCAGTGGCAAATGAAGCCTGGGCGTCATGCATCTAAATGTGTATTGCAAATCTGGCTCCAAGTGCTCAGACCCATCCCTGTCTTACCATGTTCCAGCACAATTGGTGGAATTCTCCAAGGAGCTTGACTTGCCCCCAAGACACTCATGACTTCTCTTGTGGCACAGCAGCCTCTTCTAGTCCCAGTCCCACACAGTTCTTTTCCTGTCAAGGTTGCCAAAATCTGACATACTGGCAGCTTGAGCAGAGGCAAAGAAATGTATGTTTAAATAAGAAAACTATTCTGGGGTTAAAATGCTATCTCCAACACAAGGTTTGACAGCCCTGATCATTGGAAGGAGAGAAAGGAAAGGCAGGTTTTAACTTCTGTAATCCAAAATGGCCAACCTTAGGCTTCTTACAATGTCATTGGAGAAAGGCAATGCCCAAGAAACAGAGGCTGCAGTACCAAATGAGGAGTTACAGTGACTAAGCCGGGTGCAATCTGTGGTGATCAAGTCCAAAGTATTAATAAAATCTTATAATGTAGGAGAACGTTCATTTTACTCAAATTTAGTCTTCTAGATAACAAGCATCTACACAAACCTTGATCCAAAGTTTGCTTGGATCCAAAGTTTGTCAGCCTGTGGAGCCCTGTCCACCACTGGGGGCAATTATCACATCCTAAAAAAGGAGTGTAAGTTTGGTGGGCTGAAAGGCTTTTGGAAGTTAACCATTGACCAAGTGGAGGATGCCAGCCTTTTCCTCCTCAGTCTCAGGACAGATTTGCATTCAGAAAACTACCTTTCTGACTAAGATTTATAATTCCAGCCTGTACCACAAGATAAATGCACATGTAGAGAAAAGAGAGTACATTGCAAAAGAGGCTTCCTTGCCCAGAGCTTTTCAAAACCACTTGACCCACAGTTTCTTCTCAAACTTCCCAGTTTTGATGAGATCCCCAGGTACCTCTGGAGTGAGGAAGGAGCAGCCTGTTCAAGATTATTCTTCCCTACAGACTCTGAAAAAGGACTCCTACAGTGACAGAAAAGGGACTTACTGAAACCCAGATGCCTTCATCCTTCTCTTGAGGTTCCTTCCAGTGCAGCAGGCAGGTGGCAGGAGGTTCAGGCTAGAATTTGCCATCAGAGGCTCTTCTGTGTTCTCTTCAAGGTTAATAACTGTTTGTGCCCACAAGCTGTACTGCTTTAGCCATTCCAGCACAAACACAAATGGGCACAGCTAACCTGAAGAGAACATTTAGGACATACATCTATACTGCTCTGAAAAGTACAGAAAACTACCTAAAATTGCTTTTGAAGTTATTCCTGTGTCTCTTTTCACTGCCAAGTCAGAGAAACAATTCATTGATTCCCTACTGACAGCAATAAGTGACTTTTCATTGGAAAATAGATGCTCCTGGTGACTTCTGAGAGTGTTGCAGAAAACTGTTGGAAAACTAACAGGTCCTTAATATTTGTGTTCTTATGGTTATAATCAGGGTGAGGAGGACCAGGGAGAGGCCCTCACTATGCCAAAAAACTCAGCAACTGTTCCACATTGTTCACAAATTAGGACATCTTGTATCTAGAGAGGAGTTGAATGATGGGCTCATTAAGCTTCAATTCATAATGCTTTGCTCCTGTGCTGCAGTGGTCAGGAATGGAACAATTCTGGAAAATTCAGCCAGAAGAGCCAGCATGTGGTTCCAAAGTACTCCTATTTACCAAGACAACTATTCTGAATAGGTAGCAAATCCAAAGGCAACAGGAAAAATGGGAAGAGAGGGAAAAGAACTGAACATTTAACTTGATAAACATCTCAGGAGGCCTGCCTGAGATTAGTTGATGAATACATGGGCTGCTTGGCAGTGTACTTACGTCAAGCCTTGCTTTTTTCTAGGCTTTTCCTCTTAACCCATAATATGACAGGGCCATATTTATTTGGTGGTGCCCACACAGCTAAAGGTCATTTGTTGATGGGTAAAAGATAAAGAGGAAATCTCAATAAATGTCATTTGCAATCTGAGGGAGGGAATAACAAGAGTGACTCATTTTGAGAACACTGAGCTTTCTGAGCCAAGGTATCCATTTACCTGGAGGCCTGATGTAGCTCATCTTTGCTCCAGAATTTTGTCTATGGTGGGTTCTGCAGAGGTCTGGGAAAATAAGTTGGAGGGAAAAACAAATCAGATTATTTTCCTCTCTTGCATCCATGCTGCCAAAGGGAAAGATAAGCAAAACCTGCAAAAACTCTCAGGAGACCTGTTTCCCTTTGAATTGCTCTATGCTTAGCACTGGTGTTTTTCTGCAAGTTGTCTGTTGCATAAGAGTAGGTCATTTCATCACAAGCATGTATTTTACAAGCCATAAAATGAAATTTTTAGTTCCCTCAAAGTTCCTGCTGCTTGTCAAAAGCTTAGCTTTCCCTTTAAAATTACTCACATGCTTTGAATGCAGAGTGCCCAGTGTCTGACTTCACAACTCCATTAGAAACAGAGAGGGCAGATCAAGGGACATAATGGGGCAACAGATTGGCCAGCGTGTGTGCAGGGCTGGAATTGCCTGTTCCTGCCTCCTCTGGAAACAATGAGGAGCAGAAGCAGCTGCTCTGCAGAGGAAATGAGGTGTGACCTCTCCCTGGGAGCTCTGCCTGCCCAAGCACCCCTGGTTCTGACAGCAGCAGCAATGATGCTGGTAGGGTCGGGCACTGGAAACCTTGGAAAGTGAGTTTGGCCCTCAGTGTGTTACAAGAGGAAAACAAACAGCATAGAAAGCACCAAAGTGTGGCTGAAACAAAAAGACTTGCTAAAGACATGTCTTTTTTCATGTCCCCAGCTGGACTTGCTGAGTTCATTGATTTTAATGGAGTTATTCCAGCCTACCTAGCTGAGATTACAGCCCATTAGATGATGTATTGCCATGTAAAATTCCAGTGAGTGGTACAGTTTATTTTCTCATTTGTTGGTTCTGCCATCTGGCATGGCTTTCTTATATCCTTCTCCATTCACTATCCTCTGAAAATATATTTTGTGTTCTCTACAGACTGTCACTTTTCCCTTGCCAAATATTAGCTTCATGACTGAACACTTCTGGTTCCTTTTGAAATCACTTCACAACATCACTTTTTTTTCCCAACAATACCCTCAGGTGTCTATTATGAGATGCTGGATTGTGTTGCCAGGTGCACTATGAGTTAAAAGAATACAGCTCCAGTTTGGCAAACATTTGTGCAGCTTCACAGCTTTAATGGGTCCTGGTGACTATAAATAATAAAGAGAAACTAAATAATACACTACTTCTTGTAAGTCATATGTAGGTTGGCTCCATTTTGGAATTCACCTCCTGAGAGAAGAAGTTTTGCCTCCATTCTAGGACAGGTATCATCCTTGCTCATGACACAGGATCATCCTGTAGTGGATGAAAAGTAATGGACGTCACATACTCCACAAGGACACATTTAAACTCTAAACTCTGTGATTGATACAGAACATGTTCTCCCAAAAAGACTTGTGCTCAGCTACTGAGGGGTGAGATCTGGAATTTTCCTGCAAATATTCCCACATTTCATTTCCTTTGGCTGGATAGCTACAAGAGGTTGTTCTAAGTATGAAAGAGTGCTGCTGAGCTCTTCTCTCTTTGAGACACACCTGAAGAAATGCAACCACAGGTACTGGTGGGTACCTGTCAGCTGATGCTTGGCAAACAGGAAAGGTGGGAAGCAGAAGCATCAGGGTGAAGCCTCACAGAGCTGCTCTGACAGAAGAGTCAAGGCACAGCACAGGGGTTACTCTGAGCCCTCAGCTCTCATGGAAGTGGGAAGTACTCAGCAATTCTTGGGTGGTCCTCAGAATGTTTCAAAGCCAGGTCTTTTTTTTTTTTTAAGGACATTATGTATGGGTTGAACCACTTAGAATGGATAAACAGCAATTTTGAAATAAATTGTGAATATAATATTCAGGGGAGGTCATCTCTAAGAGCAAATAAAGCAGAACTTTTTCTGCCCTGGAGGGTGTCCTTTGGTTGAGTCTGTGTTTGTAAAATGATTAGAGAAAATGAGATATATTTAAAAAGACCAGGAGCAGCAAGAACCAAACACAAGAGAAAACATTTAAACACAAAGGCAGGGTGGCAGAAGGGCCATGCACAGAGCTCTTCTGCATTTCATTGCTACTTCTTTCCCACTTGCAAACACACCACTGAGAGATTAACTGAATGAAGTAAAAGCAAGGATGGAATGCAGAAAAGAAACTGTGATTCCCTAATAACTGACTGGCAAGATGGTGTAGTGGGTCAGTGAATGCCATGAATCATTTGCAGACCAAGATCAGAGAGTAAAGGGGACACAGTCCACTTAGCTGGGCATCTGTGCAGGGCTTTGACTAACTGAAGCATTCAGAGCACCTTTGTTTTCTCTCTTCTCACTTATAACCTCTTTTCACCTCTGTTCCTTCCAGATAAAGCCAGGTACTTGTGAGTATACCTTGCCTAGTTCTTACTTTGTTTCATCATGTTAATGGAGAAGCTGAATTTCAGTTTGTTTCACTTGTTTTTTACTGAGAGGAAATCACACCTAAGGATTTCTATCACATTTTGTTCCATTTCTTTCAAGTGCTGAACCTTTTATTGGGTGAAATAGAAAAAAAAAATCTCATATTGGGAAAAATAAGCATTAACTGGGGCTGTTTCTGATCCTATTTCATATTTTGCCTCCATCTGATTGTAGCATCTTGTAATTGGAAGACCTATGGAACTTGGAATCAAATTATTCTGGTGTACATGGAGTTCATATCCAAACAGTCAGATATGGGCATCCCATAAACATAAATCAAATAAATCTGTAGAGCAGGAGAACTTTGTCTTATCAAGATATCCAGAGCTGTCTGAAACCTCTCCTAAAATCAAAGTGTCATGCATAGCAAACAGCTTGGAGGAAAAGTAGCAATCAATACATCAGAGACAGGCAAGAAATGGAAAACAGGGCTGTAAATTTAAGCATCCCTAATGCCACAATGCTTCTGAAACAAGTTTGACACACTTCTCGTGCTTTTACATGAGATACAGCTAAGTAATGGCCAAGATTTTCAAAATCCCCACTTGAATGTGCAGTTCTGTCAGAGTCTGAGCTGACCAAGGTTGCTGTTACCTCTTGACTACCTGCCCCTCTGGAGGAGGAGAGGAGAGGAGAGGAGAGGAGAGGAGGAGAGGAGAGGAGAGGAGAGGAAGGAGAGAGAGGAGAGGAGAGGAGAGGAGAGGAAGGAGAGGAGAGGAGAGGAGAGGAGAGGAGAGGAGAGGAGAGGAGAGAGAGGAGAGGAGAGGAGAGGAAGAGGAGAGGAGAGGAGAGGAGAGGAGAGGAGAGGAGAGGAGAGGAGAGGAGAGGAGAGGAGAGGAGAGGAGAGGAGAGGAGAGGAGAGGAGAGGAGAGGAGAGGAGAGGAGAGGAGAGGAGAGGAGAGGAGAGGAGAGGATGCAAAAAAGGAGGAGAGCAATCCCACTTTAGGTCATATACTAAAGTGCTGTGGAATTGCAGCTTTAGGAACACAGCCCCACTCCCAGTCATGCATATTTGTGGATGAGGATGTTCCAAAAGGACTGCACATCCACATTCACTTTACTGCAGTGGCATATGTTTTCTTTGATACGGGATTCTTGAAACACTGGGTCACCTTGAGTCGTGAGTTAACCATAGATAACCACCATATTCTTTGGCATTTATACTTCCATTAAAGTACAAAAATTGTTCTTATCTATCATGGTTGTTCAGGAAATCTTCCTAGTAGGTCCAAACTGTGCAGTGTTTCCTTTCTTCAGTCCAAAAATAGTCTGAAATTGTACTGATGAGATATAAACACTGCCCAATTTGCTTGTTTCTATTCAGGCTTTGACTCAAAACCTTATTGACAACATTATAAATGTCAACATTTGATACATAATACATGAATACATTTTAGCAGATGGAGAGGAATAGAAATGAAGCCAAGATGCAGTTGAGGCTGGGCTTGGAATTGCTGGAAGGAGAAGGATGAAGAAAGGGAGGGTTGCCAAGAAGGAAGTAGAGCAGAAAGGGAGAAAGGAAGATGGGAAGGAAGGAAAGAGAAATCACTCCTACTGAGTTTTGCTGAATCAAATACTAAAAGAGGGAGGGGATAATAAACAATCCATTACTTCCTGCAGCAAAAGGTGAGGCTTTGCCTTTGTTCATTCTGCAAAGCTCTCTTTGAGACAAACAGGAGCTGTGCAATGGACAGAAGGCAATCTGCTTGTCCATACTCATACCACAGCCCATTCTCCTTATCCAGGGTGGAGTTTGCTCTCTTCCACAGGATGAACAGGGTACCCCTCTTGGTCAGAGACAGCTCAAGTGAAACAGCTTGCTAACCACCAATTTTAGATTAGCAAGAGTAACCCACTGCCTAGAACCAGCAGCTTGTACCAATACTACAAACTGCACTAAACTTCTGGATAAAAATAATGATCATTCTAGATTAAACAGATACGGAGTGCTACCATTCATCACTCAGTCTGTAAAAAATTCAAACTATTTTAAAAGGCTAATTGCTGTGCAGCAGAAACACATGGCATAGGGATGAGCTGCCTGCAAAAGTCATTGCAATCTGCCAATGCTAACTATACTTTTAGGGGCTAACAAAAAGATGCCAGAGGACAAGATGAGAAACAAGGTGAAAGTAAAAGGTAAACTTACGATTTTGCATTCTGGGAACCAGGTTACCAATAACTATTATCAGTACCTGTGCATCAAGCAGGCACAGAATGTGATTTTCAGAAACCCCTTCACATTTTCTAAAAAGGAGCTCTATGAACTTTCTCATTTCTTCTTTTTCCTATGTTGTTTCTGTACTGAATATTCACACTTCTTCTCTTAGAAAGACAGGTAATTTGTCCCAAAGTGTCTGCATTTAAAATATAAGTGTATTACTTTTGATGTTCATTATTCCCATGCTTTTCTTTCTCAAAATTTAAAACAACAGCAGCAGTGTAATACTAAGAGGAAATTTCCCTAGGAAAACAAGGAATCTTTTCTATTTTAGACCTTGGTAGCTCCATTTTCAGAGCCGATCAGTTTGTCTGCTTTTGGTCTCAGAATTGCTTTTCTAGCCTTCAGCAAGTGCAATGCACAAGTAAAAGTCTGACAAACTTGATTTATGTTAGGAAATAATTTTTCTGTTGTCATAGAAACCACTGCAAGACAATCCAGGCATGAGTAAAAAGTAACAATGAAAAGCAGGTTGCTGGTTTCACCAATGAATTTCTCTTCATTGCTGATGTCCCATCAGTAATTTCCTTGCCCTCTAAGGCAAAAAGGGCAAAAAGATGGTATCCAGAAGATTGGCTGAGAGGAAAAATTTGCCTAGAAGGTGGCTTCATTGTCCTGAGACAGGCATATCTCAGCCCAGAAGAGGGTGTGCAGCCAGCCCAACTTCTCCTGCAAGGCTGCACCAGGGGAATGTTCTTTCCATAGGGAAGCAAAGCCAGACTAGAAATCCCTCAAGCCTCTTATAAAGACGTCCATGCCATGGTGGAATAATTTCCTTCTCTTATGCCATGGGTTTTCTTCCATCAGCAGGAATGAATCATATCCACATTTTAATGTTTGCACGGCTCTTGGCACTGTGCTATGCATAAACAATTTCTGCTTCAATAAGAGGAAGCATTCACCTGCACAGCAACAAAAACAAGGGAGTAAAAGCATCAATGAATGTTGAGGATCACGACATGCTCACCTAGAACCTCTGCACCCAGCCCAGCCCTGCCTGCCCACAAGCTCTGTGGCACAGCACAGGCAACTGCACCCTGCCCAACAGAAATGATCACTCCGTGCCATTGTTGCTCTGTGAGAGCACAGGAATGCACACTGTGTACTGCAACACCTACCCTCCACTCAGGCTCCACCATCAGGCACTTTAGGGGTGTTTATCCCCAAGATTTACAAGGGCAATGAGCATTGCTAGTACTTGCCACTACAGCTGTCAGACTGACTTGACATTATTTCCCAAGGGAAATCTGTTACTGCATCTGCTACTGTTGGTTCAGTTTACAACAGGCTTTCAGCTAAAGGGCTGTTGCTGTGCATCCCTGGCCTCACAAAAAGGCAGAAGGACAAAAGTATTACTGCAAAAAAATCAGAAAGCCTGCAACATTTTGTGCAGCCTTTGAGTTCCTTTAAGTAGAAAAGCCAGAGGATTTCAGTCCAAAATGCTCCACTCCCGATATTAGTACTGAGAACAGTCCAAAAAGAGGAGGACGTGGATAGATTGTAACTTTTTTTTGCCTCTCATACTGAGTAGTTGCAGTATGTCATTAATTAGAAAAGAGTTTTGTGAACCAATATTGCCACTTTTTCAGCTGGTACACTGTCCAGACAGTATTGTTTCCGTGTATTATTTATCATTTGAAAATATCTGCCAGACAATCTCTCAAAGTCCTTTCTGAGATGAAGCTTACTGGTATTAATTTTGCAAGTGTAAGAAACAGAGGCAGATCTAGCATTGGTTCTGATTCCTGATAAAGTAGAAGCAGATTTTAGCACTGGGTGTGCCACAAATTATGAAAAGGGAATTCTGAATTGATATTTTCCAATGTTCTCTGTAATATGCATTCTTGTAGGCTTTCCATGCAGCATTCTTCTTTTTAATAAAGAAAAAAATACAGACTACAAGGGGCAGCAGGACAGATGAAATAAATGTGCCTGATCTTATAAGTGGATATTAGTGGACATTTTTGACAGGGCTCACTGAACCTTAGTTATAAGAATCTGAATAGAAAGCCTCATTTGCTCCTGGTCATTTGCTCATTGTAAATGACCATTTGCAATGTGGTCATTTGCTTCTTTTCTTGAGAGACACAAAAGTGCATGGAGGATGGAAAATAAAAAAGAATTCAGTTATTGTCATGATTATTGTTGCCAGATTATAAGAAATCTGCCACTTCTCCTGTATGTGCACATGTACATGTCTCTTTTTATGTTCACTGCCTGTCCACAGCTTGTCTCACACATGCATCTCGTTATGTTTCATTATCACATTTCATTCCCATGCTCTTTACAGTGCAAAACAAGTGTGTACTTGGTTATGAAAATGCTAGAGGGGGTTAGGGCAGTTTTGCATGGGAGATGCTGTATTACCATGTCAATCACTGCTCCTTCTCTTTGCTAGTCTTTGCAGATGAATCCTGGATGAGCATCAGGTGGGGCACTGGGGAAGCTGAGATTCAGAGAGCAGGTTCTCAGCCCAGGTCCCCTGGCATGTGGCTCACACACTGCTGTCAAACTTGCACTGAGGGTCTCCTCCCACCATGCTGAACACTGAGTTTGGAGTTCAGCATAATTTATGGGTTGCTGGGGGAAGATGGTCCTTCCCAGTTGAACTCTTTCACTCTAGGCCCACATATAATCCTTTTATTTTATTTTTTTTTCCAGAGGGAAGGCTGTTGCCTATTAACCTGCCTAGCTACCAAAAGGGGAGTAGGGTGTCAGAACCCAGGACATTCCTCTGGCTGCCCTGGAGGACTTGAGACCCTGGAGGGGGCTCAGAGACCTTGGCATGGAGTCAAACACACCTATGCCTTTGATTTTAACCCATGGAAACAATTAACAACTTGTGTGAAGAGTTACAAGCCACAAGGGTCTGAATGGAATGGTAGTGAATTTATCACAGGGTGAAAATGTAGAATTTTGGGGATTTAGAATGGGGGTTCAAGAGGAAAGATGGAGGAATCTGGGCGTGTCCTGTCCTTCTTCTTCTTCTTCTTCTTATCCTCCATGTTCTGATGTGATGGTGGCACTTTTGGATTGGTTTAGAGTAGAGACAAACTGTCTAATATAGGTGATAGGTATTGGAAAATTATTTTTTGTAAATGTTTATTGTAAATAAAGTACACGTAGTTTTTAGTATAAAAAGATAACACCACCCCAAGACAGTCAGTGTGCCTCAGCCCGACCTGCTAGACAGACCTCAACGGGTAAGAAAAAGAATGTGTGAGATAAAAGAAAATAAACAACCTTGAAAACCAGAGCTGAGGAATCTTGACTTCTTCCTCAATCGTGGGGCTGGGAAAAAGACTTTTTAATGCCTCGGGAGCCATTTCAGCAACACAAAACCCGAGAGTAGAGGAGGGAGAGCACAGGCTTTTGCTGCAGCATTATTCTATCCAGTGATGCTGGCTGGATAAGCCATTCCTAGCTGTCATCCAGGCTCCTGCTGCAGTTTGTCCCCTGTGAATGTGAGTACTGATGAACCTTCTGCTGCTGCTGATCTGCTTCCCCTTTCTCTTGTGATGTGAGCTGCGTGTTTTGACCTGTGTTCAGCAGGGGATGCCATTGCACATCAGGACCCAAAGTCTCTTGGAGGAAGCTTTCTTTTCTTGGAGGCAGCAGGGCATGCAGAGGGACCATAGTGGGAAAGGATGTGTGGCATCTTCCCTAAGGGAGAGGAGTAGGAATGGCTGGAGGCAGAACTGCAAAACAAAACCCATTCAACTGGAATAGCAAAGGCTGCTGAGCAACGGGGGCTGCTGTGACCTGAGCTGTGGGCATCGTGCTCAGCTGCATGAGCTGCACTCCCAGAAAAACGTGACCCCTGGGAATGAGTGCTGAAGTCACCCGTGTGCTCAGAAGGCACAGCCGGGACTGCTGCATCCTGGGGCAAATGTGGATCCAGCACATTCATCAGCTGTTGGTAGAGACTCTAACGGAGAGATGGGAGAGGAGAATGCCTGCACTAATAGAGGAGTAGCAGCAGCAGGCGGGTTGGTGGGAGAGAAGGTGTTGCATTTGCTGGGATATGGATATAAAACGCACAGCTGCCAAATCAAACCGTTCCCCCTGATTGTTTCCTTTTTTTTTTTTTTTTTAATTTTTATTTAACGAATAACCAGCGACTTAAAGACAGATAATAGTATGCCCTCCTTTGTATTCCGGAGCGTCCCCCCTCTCCGTGGTGTTTGGCAGCGCGCCCATCTCCAGCAGGCACTTTGAGATGCAGATTTTCCCTGAATAGGTGTGGCGGGGCTCTTTGTCCTCGTGTCCCCACCTTCATTAGCGGCCCTGCTGCTCCTGGGGGCCTGCCTCAGCTATCGCAGGCGCCAGGGCCGGCCGGGGAGCGCGGCAGAAAAGGCTCCCTTCACACTGATTCATTACCATACAAATGGAGCAACGCCCCAGCTATGCAGAGGGCGGTATCTGCCTAAAACATGCGTAAATAGCACACAAAACTATGATTACACTGCGCTTATGCTCCGGTTAAAATTCACCCTGGGTAGGCTGGATAAGGCATATTCATATAGGATAACACGGATTCGCTCTGGATCTGCAAATGGCTCATAGATGTCCCTTGAGATAGGGGCACTGCCTGGGGCATGGGGGACCTGTCTGGGTAGGAACCTCTCAGCAAGCCGTGACAAGAAGACAGATGAGGAGAGGAGATGATCCCCGGTGTGTCTGCTGCCCTGGTCCAGGCTAAATGTTGAAAGATGAGACATCTGTGTATGAGACATCTGTGTGCGTGTGGCTCAGAGGCCACTCATCCCACATAAATGGTGTTTGGAGGCTTGTGTCAAGCAAGAAGAGTCTCAATTATCAAAATTTGCTTTAGGTAGGAGAAGGAAATGCTGGGTAACTCGTGTGTTCAAGAACCAAAAACCAAGCCTGGCTTTAAATTGCTGTTGGTGAAATATAATCTGACCTTGTGCTTAGTGAAAATAGTATATAAGGAACATCGTGAAAAGTCTCTTTTATATGAATATATTAATTCTGTAGCTTTATTGATATGTGAATGGTAACACCATATAGAAAAAAGGTATTGCCTGGTGAGAACACACTCCTGGATGAATATGAGATGGGATGTCACACATTCAAGACAAGGAATTGTAAGGAAGAAAGAGATTGATTTCCTCAGGCCATTTGGGATATGTTCCCTCTCTGCTGGAAGTTACACACTTCTCCATCAAGACTGCTAATCTCTAAATTTCCTGAAGTTACTTAAACTTACACTTCTAAAATTGTAAATATCAGGGTCATGTTTGGGAGGAAATAAAAAGTGAAAACAGATCTGACAGCAAAGAGAGGTCAGACCACAAATGGGGTTAATTAAAGAGCTGTCCATAGTCCAGAAACTGGGGAGCTCCTTGCCTGGGCTGTTTAAATCCAGCATTTCTGGACAAGGGCTTTCAGGAGGAAGAAGATATTGAGGCAAAGCCTGTAACCTTCCAACTGCCCTTACAGGTTTGCAGAAAACAGATCAGAGTGGGAAGAGCCATGTGTGCCTTTGGGGTCAAACCCCTCATACAGCTAAAGGACCATCACAGCCAGAAGTTGATAACTTTGTACTGCCAGGAGAAATAGTGTCAGTCTCTCTGTGGACAACTTGTCAGTACCGAGGGCACAACCACTCCAGAGGGTGCTTGGACACTGGGACAGACTCCCCAGGGCAGTGGTCTTGTCCCCAGGCCTGCCAGAGACCAAGGAGTGCTTGGACAACACTGTCAGGGACATGGTGGGACAGCTAGGGTGTCGTGTGTGGGGACAGGAGTTGGACTTAATGGTCCTTGTGGGTCCCTTCCAACTCTGCATATTCTGTGATTCTGTGATCCCTGAGGATTCACTCAGGGCCCTAGCTGGATGCCATGCCAAATGTGACAACAAATACACACCAGCTCATACAAGTGTTTCCTTTGCACTGCACTCGGCTGAGTTAGAACCCTAAATCCCTTTGCTGTCAGCAGTCACAGTGGCAACACAGGGAGCACCATTTTGCAAGAAAACCATTCAAAATGAGGGTTTTCCAGTCATGGCCTGAGATTCATTGGAAACAAATGACAGAACAGCTTGCTTAGTATAAGGCTGAAAGCTGTGGGATGCACCCACAGCAGCTCTGACACCAAACACAAATGATAACCAAAGTGCTTGTGCAGTTCTTCCACCTCTGTTTTCCTGCCCTCCTGTCTCACTGAAGGCACTAGGATGGAGATGGGGGATGGCATGAGAATGCAGCCCTGCAGTGAGGCTGCACAGGCTCTGCCTGGGTCTGCTGCTCACTTGAATTAGACCCAGAGTGCAGACAGATCCTGAGGGGCTAAAGCTGCACAGTGTGGCCTGGGAAAAACTGGTTCATCAATTCCAGCTCTTTTCTTGCCACTATCAAAAGATTTTTCTGGAAGCATTTTATAGTGCCTACCTACACCAACAGCCACACAGCATGCTGGATTTGTAACCATATAATTACACCTGCCAAAATAATATATTCTTGCCCTCTAAAGACCTGAACAAGTAGGTAATAAGCCCTTTTTTTAGCAAGTACTCTGAAAGGCCTTCAAAAGCACAGTCTGCTGTGGAGAAGAAGAGGAACAAATCACCCTTTCCATAACCTCTTTGATTTATGGAGGGGAAAAAAGCCCTTAAAATCCACCATGTTTCTTTGAAAACCAGCATAAGGCAATACTGTCTACAGAAATCTGCTTGATGTCCTTTCAGGTTCTCACTTTTCAGGCATATTTGCTGGTATGTGAAACACATATAAGCCTCTCAGTAACAGCTATGCTTTCAGATCTTTATTAACCAATAGAACTGGGAGACTGGCATATCCCCAGTCTGGAAGAGGAGGATAGGGAAAAGATCTTCTGAGCTCTGTGAAAAACTAAATTTGGAATCTAATTCAGGATTTCTTGCAAATGTTGATCAATTGACCTGCAGCTTGGATGTGAGCCATGGCTGTAGTCTCATTAGAGATTCCAGATTAATCATATGCCTGTCAAAGAGGCGTCTTAGTGAGATTTTTCTGTGAAGACTATTGATGTAATTCCAGTTATGTTTAATTCTGGTAAATACAAGGACAGGTTTTTTAGCATGTGTGTTACAGAAAGAGGCAAAGAAGTATGTCAGGCTAGTTTAACCACAATTTCAGCACCAGTCTGGTTAGATCTGTTTCTAAATCAATCTAGCTCTGCTGCCTCTGTGACCAAACCACACACAGAAAGGCCTTAAAAACTGAAGTGATAAACCACCAAGGAACAGCAGTTTTTAATGAAAACAACAGGGATGATAATTAATCTTCCACCAGTGGTCTGAATTGGCAGTCAGCTCAGCTGGTGAACTAATAAAGAGACAGACCAAATTCTTTACTGCCTGCCTGTGGGACAGATCAGCCTTTACAATATTTCACCCTGCCTCTCTAAAATGGGGTGAGAGACTGTTCAGGCAACAGGCAAAGCTGTTTCCATTTGGCATCCTCCTCCTTTCTCATGAGTTTTCACCTACTATTTATTAAGGAGCTGTTCTATATAGACCTCCCCAACCCATGTGCCTCTGGACTCCCAGCTAATCCTGGTCTCATTACTTCTGTTTTGATGCCCACAAGACATTTTAATAAGAATTAATTTCTTACCTGAGAAAGCCCTAATATGTACCATACAGCAATATTAGCAAAAACCAGTAGGTTCTGTACCATCTGATTTCTGGGATTTTTTGATTAATTGTGCAGCACTGACAGTAAATACATTTGGTTTATGTCAGCTGCTGATCAGAAAAAAAAAAAATCTATTTTCCCCTAGTACAGGTCATATCTATAAATCACCAGGTGAATTTAAAAGTGGCTTCTCAGGCTGCTACATGACAATGTATTTCTCTGACTAATTTCTTCAGAGATATCCTGCTGTATACAAACTTACAAGGCATTTTTGCAGAAATATTTATTGCTTGTTCTGTGCTCCATGGCTGTCCTTAGTGAGACATTAGTGACATGGGTTTTTTGTGACTGGCATTTGCATAAATTGGATACCATGAGTTCCCTAAAAGTTCTGTGTTTCCAAAGCTCTTATTATCGTAAGGATATACTACAAAATGTATTGACCTTGTGTGCTTATTAACATGCTTTTACTTGCTGTCTGAGCTTCTTGCAATTTGTAATGTGTTTTATCCTGACAAAATGATAAAAGGTAGGGAGTGAAAGGGAGGAACAGAATCAGCTAGAGACTAGACTGACTTATATGTTGCCCAAATAATTAAGCCAGATAGCTGAAAAACAAGGGCAAGTTTTCCTCTGACCTATGCTGCTGCTCTTAAAGCATTGTACCCTCTTTCCCTTTGTTCCTTTTCTTCTGGGAAAATAAACTGTCTTTCCAGTTTTCTTCCACTGGGAAGATATCCTTCATGTAAATAAGTTTTGATTTAACAATGTATTTTAAATAATTTTTAGCATCCTTATCCTTAAGCTCATCCTTATTCAGTTTGACTTTTTCTCTTCCCTTTGCAAAATGCCCTTCATAATAATGGAATTGCATTAACATTTCTCCTTCAGCCTCCACTGCAAATAGGGACCTGAACCAAAGCCCTGGTTTGAGCACTATTAGTAGAGGCACATCAGTTCAGGTGGGTTACAGCTGTTGAAACCTGCTCTGTAATACTGTCAGACAGAGCAAACTATCAGGTCATCAAATATGATTTTAAATGAAGTCTGAAGTCTAAAAGGATTCTGGAAAAAACCATTTTCAGATAAAGGCAAGGAGAATTACTCCAACTATAATGAAGGAGCTAAAAAAATTGCTCCTGAGCTTCCTCAATTCTAGGGGTTTTACTGTATTTTCTACAGCATTCTTTTCCTCTGTTGTCCCTGGCTAATACACCACACTGCATAAGTGTCACTGTGCATTTACATTTTTCTTTGTTGCTGAGGGCAGCCAGCTTGAATTAGAAGCTGTTCATGGCCAAATTCCAAAGAATTGGGATATTAACTTGTGTGTGGCAATGGATTAAAGCAGGGCTGTCCCAGCCCTTCTCCCAGCCTTGCAGGGAGGGTGGTGGTGGGTCACACAGCTGCTCCTGAGCTGTCTCTGCTCCTGACTGACATATTTTTTGCTTTCCTCTAACACGTCAAGCTGTCTGTATCCTTCTGTCAGCTCCAGGCAAGGATGGCAGCCTCTGAGATAAGGGCAGCATGATGAGGCAAGGCTGGTACTCGTGTCAGCCACCCCAGCTTGATCTGCTGCTGCATGGTCTGCACACTGCCAAAACTCTGTCATTCCTGTCTGCTGGGCAGCTACTGCTTGTAAAACCAACCTACTACTTTACAAAAGTTGTTCTTTCACCCCAGACTGGGACTTGTGGAAGTCCTGAGTCACTGGAGGCCCCATGGAGGCTCTGTGACCTGGGCTGTGGGTGTAGCCCCACCCAAGTCACCCTGTTTGTATGAACAGGAGTGTTCCCTTCACTGAACCCCACTCCTAAACAGAAGGCAAAGGACCAAGTAGAGAATTTAATGTTAAGCACCAAATACTAAATTATTACAATTCAACCTAACTCGCTGCCTGCCCCCAGATATTTGAAATTCAAACAGATCGTGCTCTGCACAAAGCAAGCCAGTGCTCTCAGCTGGGAATGGATCTGTTATTGCCTAGTACCACACTGAAAAAACATTGATTTCCACACACTCTGAATGTTCCTAAAGGCTTAGGAACTCATGTCAGCTGACTGTGTTTGTACTGGATGCTCAATCACTGCACCAAATATGCTCTGCGAACTAGTCACCTTTAAAATGATAGTGGCACCTTCTTGAATGAATTGCTGCCACCAGATTTCATGGGTTTCCTTTGGGTTTTCTCAGGAGCAAAAAGGGAAAGGATGAATATGAATATGAACATGACATGATGACAGTAATGCTGAAGTGATTTAATTCAATGTTATTAATATACATTTGGAATTTTTTCCCATGTTTTTCAATTTCCTCAGGGACATTTGCTGCATTCCTTTCTTGGCATTTCTTTCAGTCTTTCATTATCTTTCCCTTTTTTCTCTCCTCTTTCCATTGTCCCCTTCCTCTCCTTTTCCTTTACCTCTTCCTGTTCTTTTTCCTTCTTCTTCTTTTCTACTCTAGGCTATTATACATTTTTGGCTTTACTATTCTATTACTTTTTATTTCAAGAAAATTCCAGACATGTGATACAGTTTTGCATGCTTTTGCTCGTAATAATAATTATGGGTCAATTTTCACACACTATAAATTTGGAAGGATAAATTTGGTGCAATTCTACTGATATTGAGGGAATTTTAACTGACATCGGACTCCAACCTGACATTTTAATGAATGATTTGCATGGTCTCAGCTGCAAGACAATTTGTCTTAAGCCCCCATTAAATCAGAAAATGACTGTTTCTGACTGAATATGTCAATCATTCTAGCTTATCTAGTGAGAGATGCCACATGCTTTCTCCTGCTTTAGCCTTATTTTCTGACAGCTACTTACACTATTTACTGTCTAATTGGGTCTGCCAATCCTCCATGCACATCCCAATCTGTCCAGCCCAGACACAAAAGTCTGAAAACATTTCTAAAATCTGCATAGTGTTGTTGATTACAAGATACAGGGGCAAAAAAAAAAAATGCAGCCTAGATGTGACAACATGCTCACTTCTGTATCATTATTTCCCAGAAAAAAAAAAAAAAAAAAAGCAAAAACTGACAGAAGAAATTATGTCTGAGCACCTGGGCTGATTCTGATTATAAGGGGAGGAAGGGTGCTATGTACAGGACAAAAGCCACATTTTCTTCTGAGGCTTTCACACTGGCAAGGCAGTGAGGGCTAAATCCTGCCAGTTGTTGCTTGCTGTGCTATGCAGGAGGAGGAGGAGGAGGAAAGAGCTGCTCCCCAGGCAGCACCAGGAGATGCAGCTTGCTGGTGTGCCTCAGTGTGTGCCTGAAGGAAGAGGATGCTCTCACGCACAGCAGCCCCTGGTAGGGCAGGCCCTGCTTTGCCTCCATGCAGAGAAACAAGAACTCCCCTGTGCTGGGTCCCACTGTGAAATCCTGCTCATCAACACCAGGATTCTCTCCATGAAGGATATATCTGCCAACCTCACAGCTGTGCCTTGCCAAACAGCACACCAGCATTTGGACTACAGTTTCTCTGTGGGGTTGGCAGAGCTCTGACATCCACCAGGACCTGATCCAGAGCTCATGGGATTTAATGGGGGAAAAAAAGTCCATTGATCTTGGTGGCTTTGGATCTGTCCTTTTGCTCGTCTCCTTTGATGATTTATACAACACTGACATGCATATTTCACTTCTGAAGCACACAGAGCACATGGTTTTAATCTCACCATTTCCCTGGTGACAGGGAAGGAGCTGTGTTGGCAGCTAAGACACTGAAAAACATTCATTATTCTGTATATTATTATTATTACTTTTTACTTCCCCTTGGAAGGTAGAAATTACAATTAAAAAATCACAAATATTTTGTTTTGCAATCTTTATTTGCCCTTAAAGGCACAGTCAAATATTGTAAAGTGCAAACTTTTGTGTGTGCATAAAAATGATGAGAACGTTTTGTATTGAAGTGGGAGGTAAGAGAACATCAAGAACTAAAAGCCACTGAAAAATTAAAAAAAAAAGCCCCTCTTCCCTAGAAACAGCTTAGAGAGGGAATCTTTCCAATGTACCAGGAAATTCTCTTCTCAGGCTGGAAGGTGAGAACATTTCAATCTTGTGAAGTCTTTGTTTATAGCATCAAGATTACTGGGCCACTGGTAGCAGTTCTCTATCAGTTATGCTGATCTGGACAAAGTCCTACAGTAGCAGTGGCTACAAAAGAAAATTAAATTAAGTCACAACTCAAGATTGCTCCTGTCCACAAGAACAGTTTTCCAGAACAGCCAGGGCTTGCTATGTTATCTGTCAGACCCAGTATCCCATGCATTTCCCCAAGGGATTCCCCCTCAGCACCCAAGTTCATGGAGACAGAGCAGCTCCTGCCCACAGAACAGACCCACCAACAGCCAGGCATTTTCATAAAAGGGATGCTTTGCTGTATTTTTAGATTTTTCATTCTTAACCCAACACCTTTTTCTTTCTTTGTTTCCTCACTGGCTAGTGCAGTTTTTTCAGCACTAGATGTCAGTGTGGACTTGCAATACCAGACTGCTCTGTAAGTTTTCTTTAACAACAGAAGAATAATTGCTATCCAGAATGAATCCAAGCCTCTCCAGCCTCATTATGTACTTTCTACAAAACAGGTCTTTTTTTGCTGTTTAAACTCCATGTGGAAAGTGTAGAACTGCTTTCTGTCCTTGACTAGGATTAGTATAGCTGTAAAAGGACCCTATCTAAATTGTGATCATATCATGACTGAGTTTAAGAGGCATTACCATGAGTCCAGAGGAAAAGCTTTGTTTGGAAAATAATAAAGAAAAAGAAATGGTTCTGAATTATCTTGATCATTTGTGACCCTGCTAAGAAAGCATTGCACAGGTGGTCCATGGGGATGGTTAATCCTGCAACTAAGAGTACTCATCTCAAGCAAGGACCTTTGAGTCTTTGCTTTCCTACTGCCTAGAAAGATACTGCATCATCTGGAAGTGTTTTGCTACACCAGGCAGTTACAAAGACTGTTCTAACTTGCACTTGATTTACTATTTGCCTGGCATTTTCTGAATATTGAACTGAAACCAGCTTGGGGCAGAACAACCAGCCAGGAAGTGTATGTTGGCTTTCTGAAGTGATGAAATGACTGGTTTCTACCACTCTTCGGAAAACATTTTGCTTCTTTAAGAAATTTAAGTCCCTCATTCCCTATGTTGTTATGGCAAGGCTGAGGAAGGTGGATGAACCCTGACTCCTCATTTTGCTTTGCAAGCAGCAATCTAGAACACGACACAGCTCCTCTTGCTCCTGGGGAAGTACAAACTGGGGAAAGGCAAAGCAGAGAGAGGAGGAAGTGGGTTCACAATTCTGATTTCTCATCTCTTACATTCATGGGTTTTGGCTTCTGTGGAGTGGATGTGAGCCAACACGGCAGATGGAGCCTTTTACACCACCCTCCTGCTTGGTTTCCAGCAGGCGTGATGCACAGGAGCCGGGGCAGAAAACGTTTCTGGCAGAGAGCACCCAGCTCTCTGACATCCTCCTGACCCGGTACCGCTGTAGCTGTGATCCAGCCTTCACAAAAATCCACTCACACGCCTTTGTGTTCTTCTCTAAGCATCACCTAATGAAGCATTATCCTGATACATGCATTGGTGTGCCTAGCTTTTATTGGACTTTATGGTTGTTGCTGTCCCTGTGACTCCTGTGACTGCCACATGTGCCACATGTGGCTGCCCACATGTGACAGCTGTGCTTAACATTCCTATGTGTTTTTGTTTCTCATTATTAGGCTTATCAGTAGCAGACTGCAAGTAGTAGACTGTAGAATATAAATTAATAATTCATATAAAATATTAGCAAATACTGTGCAAAAAATAAGGACAAAGGCATTTTTTCTTCTGGGCTCTGAGAAGTTAAGGTAATATTTGGTAGATAATAGAGAACCTGAGAGAATACAGATTGTACTTGGCAAATCTAATATCACGTGGCTTTACCACCTGCTCTCATTCCTACATTTTCGCTGTTATTTTTCTGTAATACTGTTTTCCATATACTTACCTCTTTCTCTAGATGTCTGGCATTCAAAGAATTAGTATCAATAATGAAAGATGTATCCTATAAAAGAGCTTTGCCTGCAATCAACTTCTGAAGACTGATTTACCTGTGTAATTCTCGCTGTGTCAGGACTTGAAGTGTCTTCCTTATTATTAACCATCATGAACTGCTCTAGATAAAGCTCTCTGTTAAGCCAGCTGCCTCTTTAGGTGCAGAAGGATTTTGTGGTCCCACCCTGCATTGAAAACCAGATTAGAGTAATTCAGGGATATACCTCGAAACACTACCATTATTTCCCCCTGCCCAAGTAAAGGGAGTTTAAGGTGATCAATTCTCCTCCCCCAACTCCCAAATGCACACTCAGCTGGCATTGCTGGGTACTGACAGGAGATCTGAAAACAAGAGAGAGTAAACACGCTTCCCATCGGTTAGTTTGTCCTCCGCCCCCTCTCGGAAGTGACAGAAACAGAGAAATGAGCTGGATGGCACCTTTAGATGTCAGCTTTCTACCCCGGACTGGCATGCCCACAGATGTGTGCATCATGCCTTGTCCACATAAACATGCACCCACGTCACTTCATTGAGGAAATGGTGCAGATTCCTCCGGTGTGGAAATACCCATAGCCTAAGAAGCTATTTGTCTTCTCTTGTTTCTAAAGCATGTAAAAAAATGAGGGTTGGGGGTGGGGCTGTAACTGCATGAAAGATCAGGAAACTACACAGAGAGGTGATAAATGCCAAGCTGATAACAACAAAAACCCCATCAACAAGTAAAACTAATACAGTTTATGGCAGAACCAGTAACTGTACTGGCCTGATCACGTACCAAAAAGGTAAATTCATATGAATAGCATTTGGTATTGCCTCTGGTTACCTACATAGGTACTCAGTGGCTATGATAATACAACTGTGAGTGTAGGACAGCATAGTAATTATTAGGGTGAATACCCTTTCCTATGAGAAATCTTGGACTGAAGTATATTTCCTAAAGGACTGCTTTACAGCATGTGGTAATGAAGTGCACAGCACAAATTGCCATTTTGTCAAGTATGTTATTTCCAAGTATTTCTTCCTGTACAAAATGGTCAATCAATAAGCCCAGCCAAAATGTCAGTTTATTTTCAAGATTAAGTTATCTTCTTTGTGCACATCAGTTTTCTCTACAGGCAACTCTAGGGTAGAAAATACAGCACACAATAAAAACAATATTGTTTCCAGTGTGATAGAAACTTCAGAAAAGCATAAACTTCAAACAAAAGATAGAAGGCTTTAAACGGGATTTTTATAAAGCAAGGGTGAACCTCCTTACCCTTGTGAGCATCACTACACATTTACAAAACAATTTTAGAAATCAAACCTTGAGTTTGACAAGCAGCTTGGTCTTTTTATTCCATGAAGATTGATCTCAACATGTTGCAGAACTGTTTTTCATGTGTCAGTGCAAGCATGAGCCCAAATCTTCCTATGATTAACATCAATATGTGTAAAGAGTTATTTAATGCAAATAAAAGTCTAAATCTGGATAATGGGGTCTCCTGCATCTATTAAAACACCAGACACCAGCTGGAGCATCACTGACACCAAAATCTATCTAAAGGGATTCCTACAATAGCTTTATGTATTGTGTGTAGTCACACTGAGAGGGATTATATGGGACCTATTTCCCTCAGTACACAGATGTGAACATAAAACATCTCATCTGCTGGATGGCCTACTCCAGCTGCAGATGTAAGGCATGCACATTTTACAGGTCTTATTTCAGGAATATAAAACAGCTCTATTTTGCTTTCCCTATGAGCAACTGAACACATCAGAAGTCTCTATTTTCAGTTATCTGTGCAGAAGTGGTGTGCAGAGCTATTTCTTTCAAACAGATGAAATACACAGTAATGTAAAAACTGCACTGACCTTACCAATCACAATGTGCAGTTCTAGCCTGGTACCTGCTCAGAAAATCTAGTTGGCTAAACCTTTTTAGAAGGTTTTAGCAGCCCATACTAGTTATTATAAAATTAAGCTGTATGTTATGAGGGTATGCCATTACTTTTCAAATCTTTCTCCTTTATAATAGAGTGTCTGATTGGCTCTGAGCAGAATGAAACTCTGTCTGGCTTTATTAGTTCAGGGTCAGATGCTTCTGTCAGTAATGAAACCTTGCTTAAATCCTTGTTTCAGTGTCCCTTTAAAAGCCATCAAAGAAGGGGGCAGGAGGGGAGAGGGGAAATTATCTGTCTGCATAGCTCACTGTCAAGCAAAATGCAGGCCCCTGTTCCATTTATCAGTACACATTTTCTAAAATGTGCAATATTATCAATTTACACCTAATTTTGTATGCTTAGGGCACACCTGTCACCTGGTATGTTCAAGGAAACCGGTCAAGAATCAAGTTCATTATTTTCATGTGCTGATAGACAAAGTGGTGCAACCAGAACTGAGCAGGAGGTATGCAGCTTATAACAAAGAACAGTGAGGATATTTGCCTGTCTAAACCAGTTTTTTCCCACTATCCTGGACAAGGAACAAATAGCGCTTATTTAAGTATGACTATGATCCCCTAGATATGTTTCTACAGGAATAAAAGCAGCATTCACCCATATGGACCTATAGAAGTTAATTTTTATATAAGTATCTGCTTTTCCACTGAGTTCTTGAAATCTATAGAAGTACGGTCAGCAGCAGGATATTCTACTTTCTCTCTGCAATGCTTCCTCTCATCACTAGTGACTTTCTTTTGTAATTAACAAAGTTTTTATGCAAGCTACTTCTGGAGTGTAGTAATGAACAAATGGGAGTAGGTTACAGCGCCAGATACTTGCCTCTACAAGACTAGACAGCTAGTTAGAAGAAATGTTAGCTTGAAAACCTAACTGTACTGTTGCTTATATAAAGCAAATTTTCATATCTAGAAAGATTTCTATTCATTTTTTCAGAGAGACCAGGAAGAATTGAGGGGAGAAAACTGGCTCAAAGGTGTGGCATGCTTTTTTTCCTAAAGATGTAAGTGTTATTTGAGAGATGTGCTGTGTTTAGTCTCACACTTGATAGTGAGAGAGCTGCAAATATGTCCTAGATGCAAAAAAAACCTGAAGCCTACCAAAAAAGAAAAAAGAGAAAAAGAAAATCACATTGCACTGGGAGCAATCATGGTCTCTGAGAAGGGAACACAGGCTGTCCTGTTGTGATTTCTTTTCTGTGAAATATCCTATGCTGTTAAATGTAACTTTCTGACTGTAAGACTGAGTAACTGGATGTCTTTTTTGTAGGGCTTTTTTTCCACCACAGGCCTCATAATTTAATCCTAAATTGAATAAAATATTATTCACAGTCAAATATGATCTGTATTTAATACCTGCTCAATTCTTAAATCCACTGTAAAAAAAAAATACAGAAAGTGCTGTGATACTGTGTAGCAATGTGCTATTTTCAAAGTGCTGTTTATTCTAGCAGCTGAGCAGCTCTACTAACACTCAGTAGTGGAAATTTTAAAAACTCCATAAAACTCTGAGCATGCTCTCTGTAACCCTGCTCCAATAGGGCTCAACATGCCACAGGCATTCTGTGAGCAGCAGAAATTATGAGTCATGTTTGCAACATCCTTTGCCCAAGCAGATTCCTGGAATCTAGCAGGATAGGAATTCCTACAGTAGCTTTCCTTTCTGTGGGAACATTAGAACTCTGTCTTCTACATAACCACTTATTTTCTATGCTGTTAATGTCTCTGAGAGATTTGGCAGAAGCTGGACAAGGATTTAAAAAGTAACCAGTGATAGCAGAGCAGACAGCATATCCACACCGATTTTCTTTCTGCAGGGAATTGAACTAGAAAGTGCTCATGATTGATCTGCTTTGGAGTATCTACCACTGCCAGCAGAGACTGCAGCTTATAATTCACAAGTGGGGATGACATAGCTTGGGACGGCAGATTATCGACCCCAGCTGTCTGCCCAGCACCCAGCACACAAAAGACTCTTCATGAGACAGCTGTGGAATCATTGCCTCTCACTGAAATGGGCAAACAGTTTACACCAGCATTCTCTAAATGGGGTTCAGAGTA
Organism: Zonotrichia leucophrys gambelii; assembly: GCF_028769735.1. NCBI lineage: Eukaryota > Metazoa > Chordata > Aves > Passeriformes > Passerellidae > Zonotrichia > Zonotrichia leucophrys. The sequence goes on along the minus strand of NC_088171.1, from coordinate 43,561,158 downwards.
TTCACAGAGTGTCTCAGCTATCCAGAAAAGTGGTGTTGCAAGGATGAGTTAGGGCTAGTACCCTCCTGTGCCACCCCCAACCATGGCACCTCTTCTCGCAGACCCAGCTGTGAGCTGCAGCGGTGCCAGAATGTGATGCCACATGCAGTTGTAAGAGTCATGGCAAAAGGAGGTGGAACAGGAGGCCTTTCACATCTGAGAAGGAGCATCAAAGATGCCGCAAGTGTAAATGTAATGCTTCATAATGCTTTGTATTTTAATTAAGGTTTGGATCAGTTTTATAGTATTAATTATAACATAGCTTGGATACTGCGCCACTGTGACATAGGAAGGAATGTAGATGGAATCCCTACTGAGACATTATGATGGAGAGTCCTGATGCACTGCTTCATGGTGACACAGTCTATTTTAGAGCAGACAAAAATCCATGAAACAAGCAGTTTTCCTCAGATGACCAACTGTAGGAATCATGTTTATATAAATTCAATGTATGTGACACTCAGTATCAAACAAGGTACAAAACAGTTTTATGTCTCTGAATGTTTTGTTATGATCAAACTGAACCTGCTATCTACACAGGTATTATTCACTGGGATAAAATTTAGAGCTTAGTTAATCCCTGTGTAAAAAAACCGTGACTTTGAGTGAGTGACTGAGGTATACAGGATTTTCCTGTATCACCTGTGAACCAAAGATGTCAGAGATTTTCGTCCTTCTAGTCCTGCTTCCCGGCATGTCCATATGTCTCCTGGTACATCCAGGTTCTCGGAGGACACAGACTCGCAGCCAGCCGTCAGGGTCGGAAGTGGCCGACCCGGGAGGGCTCCTAAGGGTGCACGCGGCCCTTTCTTTCCCCGCGGTCCCGCCGAGCCGCGGCCCAGCCGGGCGCCGGGAGCCGCCCCAGCCGCCGAGGTCGGGCATCCGGGCGTTTGCCGGAGCCGCAGTGCCGGAGAACCGAGCGGCGGCGGCGGCGCGGCAGGAGGGCACAGGAGGGCACCGCCGCTCCGCCACCGGGCCCTGCCCGCCCGCTCCTCTCCTTCACCTGCCGGTGCTCAGGCGGAGCGCGGACTCGGGGCCGCTCGCCTTCCGCCAGCGGCGGTCCGGCTCCACTCTGCTGCCCGGGCGGCCCGCGGGACGCGGCTGCGGACGAGGGCACAGCGAGCTCCCCTCGCGTGTGTGTGCGTGCTGCATCCCGCCGGCGGCCCCGTCGCGGGCACTGTCCCTCCTGCCGAGGCGAGGGCGGCCCGAGGCCACGCGGGCCTCACCTGGCGCTGTCCCGCACCTTGCGGGAGGAGCGGCGCGGGAGGCGGGGCGAGCCGCCGGGCCCGGCCCGTTGCGCCGCCGCCGCCGCCGCCGGGGGCCGGTCTCCCGCTGGGCGCGGGGGGGGAGCCGAGGCGGCGGCCCCCGCCCGCCGTAACCGCTCCCCATCCCGCCCGCTGGTGCCGCCCCCAGCATGGCGACACGGTAGAGGAGCGGCTGCGCCGGGGCGACCGCCCCCTCCCGCCTCCTCGGCACGGGCACGGCGCGCCGCGGGTGAGCGAGCGGCCTCGGCGGCGCTGCTGCCGCCGGTGCCCCGCACAGGGCTCAGCGGCGGCGGACGAGGAGGAGGAGGAGGATGGCGGTGGCGGTCGCGGCGGCGGCGGGCACAGCAGCAGCAGCGGCGGCGGGACCGAGCGGCCGCGCGGCGGGAGCCAGCACCGTCCCGAGCAGCTCATGGTGGCGCCCCAGACCCGCCAGCAGCGGCCGCGCCGGGGCCGCCAGCTGAGCCGGATCCCGGCGGGCGGCTCTCCCCTCTCCACACCGACCCACCGAGCGACCCGACCCCCTCCCCCGACGCTCCCTCTCCCCCCTCCCCGGCGCGACCCGCGCCTCGGATCGCCCCCGCCGGGGCCGGACTGCCACCACCCCCGGGCGCCGCGAGGAAGGCGGCGGCGGCGAAGGGCACCGGGCAGCGCCAGGCGGCGGCGGGACCATGGGCGCGAAGCAGAGCAGCCCCACCGCCGCCAATGGCCGCACCCGGGCGTACTCGGGCGGGGATCTGCCTTCCTCGAGCAGCAGCAGCAGCGGCGGCGCTAACGGGACCGGCGGGCGCTCGGCAGGCGGCGGCGGGCGCTACTCGCACCTGGCGGCGGCGCCTCACGCCGCTCCCGGCGGCGCGGCGGCCGCGGCGGCCGGAGGAGCGGCGGCGGCGGGGAGTGCCGCGGGGTCGGCACCCCGGAGCAGGTCCTTAGGGGGGGCCACGGCCTCCGGGGCCCGGGCGGCGCAGTCCGCCTTCAACATCCCCCACAGTAGCGGCCCCTACGGCTCGCAGGACTCGGTCAGCAGCACCCCGGAGGAGGGCGGCCGGGAGCGGCCCGCGGGGGGCGGCGGCGGCGGTGGCTCCTCCGGCGGGCCCCGGCTGGTGATCGGCTCGCTGCCCGCGCACCTCTCGCCGCACCTGTTCGGAGGTAAAGGGCACTGCCGGGGCGGGAGGGTTTGGCTGCCTGGCCCGGCACTGCGGGGCCGGGGTTGCGGGCGGTGGGATGGGGTGTGCAGGGTCTTTCCCCGGCTCCGAGGTGGGACGGATAGTGAATCATCGCTCCAAGCTGGCGTCCGGGTTTGGAGACGGGGCTCTCGGCCGGTGTCTCCTATTGTTTGTAAGGAGAGCTGTGAACGGGGAGGTTAAAAATGAAACGAGCCCGGCGGCGGGGAGGAAGCGGAGCCTCTCCGGCCGGCGACTTTAGACTCTAATAGCTGTAATCAGTGCCTGTGTAAATACTCTTGCCTACTACTTACATAATTAGAATTTAATTGGATCATGTGTCTCCGCCGTTTATTCTAAAATCGGACCAAACCCCTCTTTAGGCACTGATTAATGTGTGGCTGATGCTTGTTCCTCTTTCTAAGTTCTCTGTTCAGAAAGTCGGTACAGAAAAAGAGAAGTTACAGTGAGTTTCTTTGTTGGTGCACCCTCTAAGAGGTGAGCGGAGCCGGCTAGCTGTCCGTGCCGCTGGAGTCCGGGCTTGCAGCACCGGCACCCTGTAGCCTTGAGGATGGGCACATGTGCTCTTGAGGCAGGAGGAGCACTCGGCTACACTCTAAAATAACCAGGGAGCTGAGGCCCTTGGAGAAGCACAGTGTACGTGGAGCACATTGCAGGTTTTTTTGTCTGTCTTGTGCTACCGAGATTAATTGGGCTGTATAGGATGAGGGTTTTACTGCCTGTATTTTTTACCTTGAAGTTGGAAATCATCTTGTTCGTTGCCAGCTGCGTTCAGAGTTGCTGGCTCCTTTAAGTACTGTTCATTCTAAATGCTGTTCATATAGGTCAAACAATGAGCAAATTTGTTTATTGGATGTATTCTTCAACTGACATTTTTAATACGCACATATATATTTATGTATATAAATATATGTACCTATACAAACTTAATACCCAAAGCTGTTTTTTTAGGGGATAAAAGAAGAGGCTAATGTAAAATTTCTGCGTTTCTTTTCTTATTAATCCATTTGTGAATACCATTTGTTGGAGGTCGGCTTTCTCGTTTTCTGTGATTCACCCAGCTTTTAGCCGAAGCAGAGCTGTGTGCAGCCTGACCCTCGCAGGGTACACGAGGTTTCTGTCACATGGCCTGCTGCTTCTGGCTTGGTGACCTCAAGTCAGCATAGCTGTTACTTCCTATATCTAAAACTGCCTCGTCCCAGCAGTTGAACATTAACAAAAAGTTGTCAAACCCTATGATAGTAAAATAATATTTTCTTCTAAGAAAGAAAACATAACTATTCTCATAGTACCGAGCTGGTAGACAGGATTGCTTTGTTACAAGGATGCTCATTACACCACCAAAGTACCTTGAGGGGGAAGAAGGTGCGTATGTTTCTCATAGTGATGAAAGGATGTACTGTCATGTAGTATTGTACAGTTCGTGCTAAGCACAAGGGAATCATTAGAATGTGCAGCCAGTTGTTGTTCAAAGGTGAAACTTTTTTTTCCTCTTCAGTGCTTAGACACTGTCCTGCAACTTGCTTTGGTGCCAGGAGGGAGTGAATTAAATGTAAACGAAGTGATGAGGGTAATAACCTTGGAATCTGTATGCAGATGCAGGAAGGTCTCTTCAGAATAACTCTGAATGTGATCTTACTTTTCTATGGCATGTACTCATTTTTTAATTGCTGTACTACACTGTATTTTTGTCCTTGGAGTGATGCAAAGCTTGTTGCTATTACCAGTGCAGGAGGAGTGCCAGGAGGGGTAGTATGCTGTCTTCATCTACTCACTAATGAATAAGGACTGCCATATGTTAGGAATATAACTGGCAAGTTTCAAGATACAGTAAGATTTTTAGTGAAGAAGCAAATAGATTCATAAATGTCTTGTGACTACATAAAGACAGTGTGTCTTACTGGGATGAATAACTGCTTAATCATAATACTGCAACACCTGTGAAGAAGGCCTCACTTTAGGCATTATTCTGTCTTTCAATTTAAATATTTTGTGATGTTGATGATACATTACTCCACATCTCACTCAGTGTTGCCATCTTTTTCTAGTTGCATGCTTTTGTGTTTTCTTGATTCTTTGTAATAACTACATGGTTGGAAAAAGTAGCCCAACTGGAGATCATACATTAATAGCATCAGCATTCTGAAAAATAACTTGAAGCATTGTTTTTGTCCTGATGGTAACTAGCTCAAGCTTGTCTAGGTGTGGTATCTGGCATTTATCTTGTGTATCTTGAGCATGCTTGGAGTCCCCTCCCTTGTTTTGTAACTTGCAAATTAGCTGAATTATTTCTTTTTAACCTGAAAACTGCCAAAATTAATTGTGAGGATTAGCATAGCAATTCTGTGAAAATTAAAATAAAACAAGAAGAACAATAATACCTTCTGTAAGTTGAACCAAATCTCCACCTATTTATGTTTTTAGGAATACTGCTTGGCTTTGTCAGTCAGTGCCACGTGGGTGTTGCATTTGTTAAATTACTGTAATTAATTTGCCATTAGTGAATTACACTCTATTGTCACTTTTACTGAGCTGTTTTGCATGCTGAAGTAATGTATAAATGTTAACCCCCTGATGTAACATGCTTAAATCTATACTAAGCTTGTTACCACACCATTTAAATGAGAATGTAAAAGTTACATTAATGTACTGGTGAGTATGTTCAGTGACTGCCTGTGTTCCTTTAGTAGGAGCTGTGGCAGTAACAGCCTGTCCTGGCTGTGAAGGTCTCCTGTTCCCATCCGACCTCAGGCTAAGGCACTTTTGTGAACAACATACAGTGGAGTAAATGCTGCTGTGTAGCTTGGTCTCATCTCAGGGGGAGTTCAGTTCACTCAATAATCAGTGCCTTGGTCTCACAAAAGTACATATATATGTATGTGTGTTTAACTTTGTGCTGTGAGCATGCCTGAAGTAGGCTTAGGGCGTTAAGTAGAGTGAGACCCAAATTCCATAAGATCTTAGGGCACTCCCAGAGAGGCCAAACCTGTGCGTGACATTCAAGAGCTTTCTTGCAACACAGTGCCAAGTTCCAGCTTCCTTTAAGGTGATAACACTTATCGGGAGTTTTGACCAGTAGTTTCCCTGCTCTGTTCCTCAGTGAATGGGACTTCCCCTCTCCTCCAGCCCCAAAGTAAATATTCTTACCTTCTGTTATGTGTAGAAGAGTTGGCCCTGAGGAGGACCATGGGGCCAGATTCACATTAGTTTTTCCACTGTGTTTTTAGAGATTACATACTCGTCAGCACTGCAGCAAAGCTACCACTGTAGTTACAATGTAGCTTGTTTTTGTCAGTGAGGCAATTGGTTCAGCTAAAAATGGACTTTTGGGATGGCCTTTGCTTTGGATAACTGCTGATGTGTTACTTCCATCACTTCAAGTGTTGACAGCTCCTTAGAACTCTCTTCATGTTTATGTTCCTGTTTCTGGGTGGTCATAACTGGGAGAATTCTTGGCAGAAACACCTAGTGTAAGTATCCTTCTGGTGATCAAATTTGGGAATGTTGTTGTAAGACAACAATGCCTTTGAACTGTTTTTTCTTTTGTTCTGTCATTAAGAGTCTCTTAGGGAGAAATATATAAAAATTCAGCTGAAGATAGCAGAAACTCAAACATATCGAGTTTTTAAAATTTTCACATCAGTTCTTCTTTCAAGATGATTGAGCAGAGATTGTTCAAGTATTATACAGAATCTTAGTTTGTGTTCTATATGGTCATATACAATTTTATATGATGTTTTTACAGATAGATTTTTAAATATATAGTGTTGTCAGATACAGCTGTTAACAGCCTTCATGCCTATGTCAAGATTGGGAATAATGATTTGGAGAAAAGGTTGCATCTGTTCAACTCTATTAGGAGAAGGAAATTTGTTATGTTCTTCTTAAGCCAAATAATGATCAGACTTCTTTTATTAAGTGCTTTACAGTGCAGGATTTATCACTAGCTACTGAATGTACATAACGTGGGTAGAACCTTGTAGGTATATTATAGAAGCATCTGTTTGTGGTAATAGTACAAGTAATGAATGAATTCTTCATTCCATAAATGAAAGTTTATGAAACCCTCAGATTATAACCTAAATTCCTAGTCGGATTGTGGGAAGCAGATAACAGTAGAAGAATGATGTGACTTTTCAGAAGAGTTTTTTAGATGTCTCTCAAACTGCCTAGAGGGCCACATCTTGTTTTGTTTCCCATCAGATCTGTTTAGTTATATGATACATTTGGATGTAATTTTGAGGTTCAGCTGTCTTTTGGTCACTTCTCTTCCCCTATGGCACAAGTACTATTACTTTGAGAAATTATGAAACTCTGAAACTGCTCCCATTTTGCAAGCTAAAGGGGCACTCTGAGGTCTTTGTCCCCTGAATTGGGCGAAAGGTTGGGAAGTGTGCCTTGGAGCAGGACTGTTGGGCTGGTGGGGCAAAGAATAGATATGTTCAGCTATATCACTGAGTTGACTCCAAAGTGAGACAGAACAGTCGCTTTTGCAGTCTCTGAAGACATGGGGGATTTTGTAAACACATTAGCATCCCCTTTACCAAAACACAGATTGAAAAATCCATTGTGCTAGGAGAACAGTCCAAAGATAAGTCTATTGATAATGAGCTTTAGAAGGTCTGTTCTGACTGATGAGTTTGAAGAATCCAGTCCCTTTGCAGTCTCACGGTTCCAGTGTTTAGTTGGGCTGCTCTGTTCCTGTGTACATTCAGTGGGCAGTACACAGCTCCTGGTTTGGCAGCAAAGGTGTAAACCCTCCTGAGTCAAGGACAAGAAAAAGTAGCAAAAAGTCCAACACCACCAGCCACCTGCTCCAGCTCAGTCAAGAGAGTGCTTATAGTCTCAAATGCTAAGTGTTTGGACAAAGTGAGCTAAAAGAAGAACTGTTTGAGTCTTCTGATGGCACTCATGAAGTCTCTGGGAGTCATCTTTCATTTCCTTCAGTTGGAAACAGGTCTCTGTGATGATGGGTAGCTTGGGGCAGTGAAGTAGAGGCTGAGATGAGTGATAGGGGATCTTTGAAAGGCTCTTTTTTTTTGAAGTGCTTTTATTTTTTCCTTTGTTCCCCTCTTCCTGCTTGGTCAACAGAAGGGTTTAGGAGAAGATAAATAATAAAAAATGGCAGCACTGCATTTGTGGGAGAAATGTAAATAGGGGAAACAGTCTAATTGTAATGGCATATATAAATATTTCTTTTGGCTATCAAGGTAGTGATAATACCTGATTGAACCTTTGCAGCGCCAGTTCAAACAAAGGCCTTTCTCTTATTTAATGTCTTCTGAACACCTATGCAAGCCTGATATTCTGACAGCGTCTCTCCTCATGTTCTGTCATATAATTGCAGGCTAGTCTCCAACAACCTCCCAAGTAATTTCTTTGTCTCATAAAGAAAGCCTTTTGTCACTGCTAGAAATTCAAAACTATTTTTAAAACACGTTGCCTATGCATCTGTTTGGGTAAGTTCTCCTCCCCTGTTCTTGCCAACTGCTCATGGAAAACTTTATCATGCAAACGTTCTTGAATTGCTCTCTTAGCCTTGCAGGAAACTTTTAAGTTTTGAATAAAGTTGTGAAAATTTTGGGGTAGGTTTTCCTTGCTATTTGCGTGCAACCAATTTTATATTACTTTCAAGATTTTTCTGCAGCGTGTCTACTGCCCATTAATGGCTTAATTAGTTTCAGGAGAGGTGTATGGTCATTTCAACAGATTGTGTTCATTTACTGTGGTAATGGAGCATGTTGTTCTTGCAGATGTTTAACCCATGAAAAGAAAGTGAGAAATCCTTGAGTGCTCTGAGTTTCTATTTTGGAGCATCTTTAAAAACATGCATCTTTCCAATCAAAAGAAAACAATTTGTGTAAAACCGCAACTACCTGAGTAAAACCAGAAATGCATATCTTAAACATCTAGGAGGGTATTTTTTGCTGTCTGATATCTGGACAGATATTTCCTAAACAAGTCCCTGTGTTCCCAAGACCACCTTTCCCTTGTAAATGATCATCGTGCCTTTCATGAGGATATCTCCGTGTGCATCCAGAGGCTTTTGACCTCTGTTGTTTGGTAGGCTTCAAATCCCCGGTGCTTTAAAAATGGGAGGGCAAGCCATAGAACAAATGAGGCTGGTTCTCCCTTTCACTCAGGACATGCTTCTATTTTCTGCATGGAAATGGAATGGTACTGACCTGGGGAGATCAGGAAGCATGCAGGAAAATCTCCTAGGGCTCGAGGTGTCTGACTGCCTGCCAGACAGAACACACAGGAGTGCTGTGTGGGATTTGACTGCTACCCCTCTGTTGTCTTCAGGAGCTGACCTAGCTGGGTGTTTTCTTGCTTGTCTGCTCTGTCTCAAAATCAGACCACCACAGCCTGTGCACAGTCCCCAAAGGGTGGGTGTGCTGCATACCATCAGGGATATTTTTAGTAGGTTCTGTTTGCTGACTGACTTAGTGTGCTATAAATACAGAGTTCTCATCTGGCATGCACTTTGCGTGTCTTCTAGTAACTTATAATAAATTCACCTAAGAATAATGGCAAGGAGAAGCGAGCTGTTACGATTTGTTTGGCTTTCCATACAAAGTGTCATTTATATATAAAGCAATTATTTAGTAACATTTTAACTGTAAATGGCTTTTAAAACTAGTGGTATTCCAAAACACTTCCTAGTTGGGTTCTCATAATTAGTCCTTACGTCAGACTGATTTATACTGCGTTTTCATTATGGTTTTAAAAGTTGAAGGTGGAGTTTTTAGGTATGGGAGGTTACTTGAGGATCTGAAATACTGTCAATACTAGTAAATTACAGGCTTTTTTATACCAATGCTAGCATATTCCATAAGGGTTATTCTCTGGTAAAAAAATAAAACTTAGTTATGACTCTCCTGGAATTTCTTTCCCCTGAAGTATAGGTATATATACTATTCCTTGAGTTGAAATATAGTTAGGGCACTTATAGGACTCAGTGCAGAAAGGGAAGGATCCCATGTCTTATTAAAATACAGATGCATTTGACTTTGAGTGTTGAATTTGACACAAAATTGAAGGATGGGTTCTTCCTTAGTTGTACTGAGAATAACCTGAATGTAGTTGTTCTGTATTGCTAAAATAAAAACTGTCATAGCATGCACTAACAGATGTGAAGTTTTCCATATACAGCAAAAGTCTGCTGAGAGGTGCTTTCTGCAGATTGCCTGAACACATAAGCAGTGTTTTGAGAATCTTAATTTTTTTTTTAATAATGAAATCCAGACCAATCTGGTGATAGTCTTTCAGAAAACTTACAAGCTATATTGTCATGCTATGAAGAATCTTAGATAGTCTGCTGAAAAATTATGTTACTTTGAATCTTGATTTCCTGCAGCTATCAGAAGTTTTACTTACTGTAGAATGAAGAGTATCGCTCCTTTATTCTTCTGTGTGAACATGGATAAAAGTTCCAGTTTGGGAAAAAAGAATCTTGCTTCCCTTAAGAAAATGCTGTGGCCACTACCAAATAGATCAGAGCATCATCAATTAAATAAATGTCAGAGGGACAATGGTGGACAATCTCCAGATCGTAAAGAACAATGACAGTAGTAAAAGGTGGTTTTCTGTGGTCATTTAACTGCTTTGCTTTCACTATGAGGCAGTTCTCTTTCTTCCCAGTGTCTTTACTACATGAGCAAGGATGACTGAAGTAGCCTAGATGCCAGACTTGAGAATTTGCTGTCCATTTCCTTGTGTCTGTCGTTTGGGAAGAATGAGTTTAAAATCAGAGACCTGTGTTCTGAATATTGGAAGGCATGCTTTGCATGTGTATGAGTGGCTCAGGGCTCCTATAGTATCTTAGATTGGATAATGATGGTTCATCTTCAGAGCTGATTGTGATGAAGTTTTCTAAAAGGTGTGTGGCTGAGTTCAGGCGTGAGGTGCCCAAAAACAGGGTTAGCTACGCAACTTTCCTTCTGATTTTTCAATGCTGTGATTTTTTTTTCATACTCAGTTGTAGATTAGAGCTGGTTTATGAGTTTTAGGGTTTTTTCACTCTCTTAGCCATGTGGGTGTAGTTGTTAGAGACAGTCAGATCAGTTTGGATAGATACTTGTTTTATTTTTATACTGGGAGTATTACTCAATGAATGGCAAGTAGGTGGGTTGCCTGAGTACAAAGCAGAGTAAAGATGACTTGTTTTTTTATCAAGCCTCTAGCAATCTATTAACAAATTACAATTCCAAAATAATAAAGCATAATTGTAAAACTATTTCTCTATTTTTAAAGTGCTGTATAAAGAAATAAAATACCTGGTTTGCCCATGCAGCAGTGCCATAAAGCTGTTGCTGGCTGAAGAGAAGTGATCTACTAAAACAGCACATGAATGAAAACAGCATGAAATTCACATATGGAAATGGGCTGCATGCTATCAAAGAAACAGTCTTTGAATATCTAATTCAGCTGTCCTAACATTTGCATACTAGATATCTAATATTAAAATACCAGATGACAAGTGCAGAGGCATTGCCTTGCTTTTTGAGGTCTGAAATACAGTTACAATTAATTGAAGAGTAATGCATATTTGCTATAGCTCGGCTGTTGGATTGGTTTATATCCCAATGTGCCATATCTGTGCATTTGTGTGTTTTTAAGTGATAACATTTTCAAAGACACATGATACTGAGCTTCTTCATAACCATAGATGTAAAAAAATGAAGTGCTAAAAATGTTATTGAAATAAAATACAGTACTGAAATAGCTTCTGGTTTGGAGGAAATACAAATGCCATTGCTAGAATAATAAACCGTGTACCAAAATAAACTGCTTTTCATGCACTTGATAAGACTGAGATCCAGTGACAGCATAGAACTAGGGAGTGGAGGAAATGTTCCTTGGAAATGTGGGGCTAGTTTTGCTGCAAACAAAGGGATAAGAAAGCTAATGCAAATAATGTGTTTTATATTGTGCAAGGGCGGGAATGGATGATGTGTTCAGCCCAGGTTATTCCCTTTGTGCGTCCACTTGGCCTCTGCAGTCACAAAGCACACAATTGTGTTCAGCTGATGAAGTCAGAGTACATTCATTTGATGAAGTTCAAATGATGAACACATTTGGAGCTGGAGGGCAAAAGTTCCTCCTAGTGGGTTGGGCTGGTGCATGTGACTTCTCTAGAGGTGTGCAGGCAACCAACCTTTTACATATAGTTAATGACTGTATGTTTTGCTTTAAAGCTTTGTTTACAAGAAATGTTTAAAAGCATTGTAAGCTTGGATCATGTAATTTCTTGACATTAAACCATTTAATATGTTGGGGAAATCCATTAATTTGTGAAAAGTGAGCTGGAATTAAGCTCTCTGAAGAGAGCTTGGATTGACAGCAATGTTGAGATTGTTCCTATCCACACAGATTTATGTGGTCATGGAGTGGTTGTCAAAAGCATTCTAATTCTTAAATTCTGGTCATTGTTGATTCTCTTTTAGAGATTGGCTAGCCATTAAGCAAGTTGCAGGGAAAGGCTGCCATGTTACAACAAATATAAGGCAAGGCATACTTAGCATTGGTAAAACTATTCAGGGTATAATTTTTGCCAGGAGTTAAAAGAAATAGCAGAAATTAATGTTTATTATTCTAAAAGGAAGAACCACAACAAGGGTCCTTGAAATCTTTTGCTCCGATGCTTAAACAAACAAGTTAAAAGGGCAAATATTTAACAAGTTTTTATAAGAATTGTTTAGCCAGTGGTCAGAGCTACAGCTTGCCAATACCCTTGTATTTTTCAAAGTGCTGTAAAATACTTTATTAAGATGCACTTCTAGGGACTCCTGTTTTTCATCATTGTTCCATCATGGATTTGCACTATCTCTGGGCTGTTAAATGGCTGTGTCCCCTGGCAGCCTAAAAGTTTGTTAGCTGTTACATGCAAGCATTCTTTGAAATATGTTTAAAAACAAATGTTTGTATTCAGCGTGTTGCTGGCCCAGCACTATTCACAAAGATGCAGAATTGAAATGAGTGAAGAATGTAAGCACCCCAGGAAATATTAGCCTCAAAAGAAGTCATCTGGCAAGGATGCCAAACTTGTAAGCAAGAGAGAAGGAAAGGTCTCTATGGAATGGTGGTGTTTGTTGTATTCTTACTTAGAGGGAATTGGGATGCAGGGATATGGATACTGATACTGTTGTTTTCCAATCTCTCACACTATGGTCCTGTGACACTACAGGTCTGTGTCACTTATTGAGAGCCTCTCCTTTTTTCTTCCTTTTCCCAGCCCTTTTGCTGTTTTCTGCGTGGATGAGTCATCTTACTTGCAACACCTTTATTAGCAACTGTAGTGCTATTGAAAACAAAAATAAATATGCAGAAATACTGACTTAGCTGGATCTTAAAAATACATTTAAAAAGAATATCAGTGTTTAAGTTTAGGGCTTGTTTCTTAGTTTTTCTTAAAAGACATAGGGTATTATATACAATTTAACTTCAACATCCTAGTTTTATCTAGCAATTGTATATCAATACTATTAATGGAGGAATAACACTGAAGAGAAACCTACTGAAATAGACAATTAGTTCTGTATCAAAGAGAAGAGGCCATTTTGATTAAATTATTTATTTTAGGGTATCTATTCATAAATACCATAGGTTTTTCCTTGAATTCAAATTTTTCTAAATTGCATTTCCCCAAACTTGAAAATTGTGATGTAGATTTTGCTTTTTGTTGGCAGTGTTTTGAAGCACATATGAGTTAAAACTGATTAAACTTGTTCCCTCAAAGAGCTAACCATGTAAATAGGCTGTACATCTAGCACAAGGCAATATAGCCTGGAATTTAAATGTCAACATATTAAATTCTAATCCTATTGGTTTTCTGTTTATGCCTTAAGGATTTGTAAATATACAAAATTACACACTTGTAATTTGATTTCAGACATGAAATTTCAGATAGAAATAGGAAAGGAAGAAAAGCCTCAAGATAGGACCTTATTTTTCTTTTATTTTCCCTCCTGGTCTCTCTGACATACTAAGCTTCATGCTCCTTCAGGCAATGATGATAAATGTACTAGGTACAATGTGTTTAAGCTGTTGGTACAGCTAAAACAGTTTGAGGACAGCTTACTGCAGTCAGTGAGTCTTGCTCCTGCAGAACTTCTTGTTTGCTCACAAATCTACCTTGAAGGGCATAATCCCATTTGTCAGAAATTGTCATTTATAACTGACAAGGATTTCTTCCTCTGCTGAAGGGGAAGGAGCTCTTTCTGCAGTCTCAGTACTCATGTTCTTAAATTGTTACATTTGTAGTTCTCTGCAGAACCTCATTAATTGTAAGTAAATTTTGATGCTTTCCTGACCCTGCAAGTCAGTGAATCCCATGGCAATTGAACCCTCTGACTGAGGATTACAAATATCACCACATATACTTGTACACAGAGACCTAAGTATAGAGGAAAGTTACTTTGCCAGCTATGTCAGTGAGTTGTTGTTGTAAGCAATACTTAAACATTGTTTTTTCCTTTCTCACTGTATGTTTTGAAAAATAATTATTAATTAAATTTTTTTCATTATGGTATTTAGGTTATGCATACAATGACTTTTCTCCAAAAACTTTATGCAAAAGAGCTTGTAAGGACAGATTTAATTCTAATGAGTGATGTGTGGGCTGAAGTCTCTCTGATGTTCATAGTACATGAGGAGACATTGGGGTTCCTACCAGCACTGGAATATGGGATCAGCTGAGTTTAACCCAATCTAAGCAGATTATTTTATTCTTTCTTAATTTCTTAGTGGAAAACCATCTAATTTCTCTGGTATTTTATTTTGACAACTAATTTTACTGTTGGAAAAATTCCTAATAAGCAAATTACTCCTAATGTTTTGCAACTGATTTCCCATTTTGAATGCAGAAATTTGCAATTGATGCATTTTTTAGCAGATAGTTCTTTTCTCATTACAATCATGAAAGGCTCTTTTTTTCCTTTCTAGTTGTACTTGACTCTTGCTGGCTATTAGCTACAATTTCAATGATGCATATAGCCTTGAAATGTAACTGAAAGGACATTTATTGCACTTAGTACCTCTCGATTTTTATTGCCTCTTACTTTGAATTAGGCTTGTAGAAAGCTCTAATTTGCTAGGTGTGTCTGACAAATAAGGACCAGGGTGGTAATGAAGAAGACGACGTCTAACAATAAAGTAACTGTCTCTAAAAACATAGGTTGTTTGTTTCTGTCAGTGGCTGCCTGCCTGGTGAGATTCAGGAGGATTGATAAGAGAATTCATTGAAAACAGGCTTGTGTGTAGAGTTATCTGGTGTTACTGTTTGTGTTAGCTAGTAAACTTGAAGCTGCTGCTTCTTGTATAAACAAGAAAGCCAGCAGCAATTATTCTTTAACACTGAAAGCAGCTGTTTGGGCTGTAAAAAACCTGTTTCCATAACACAGATGAAAGTGCCATTGTGACTGTTTATACAAATTGGCACTTGTGCTGTATAAATAGAGGAGAATTTCAGGGTTTTTCTTACACTTGCATATACCTCATCATCCTGGTACACAAATTGAAGTTTTTGTCTTTCTGCCTTTAAGCCGTGAATCTCAGCCTATGGCTAAGTAAAAACTTAAAGGGCTTGATCCTGGCCCGGCTGCAGAAGACAGACCTCATGTATTAATACGTTCGTGTCATTCTTGTGGTATTTGGCTAACTGCACTTAATAACAGGATTACCAGAAGACTGGTAATCAGGATATAAATTGTTTGGGGTTAATAGGCGCTGTGTGGAGGCCAGGGAGAGCAGAAGGCATTGCCCCAGGCGGGTCCCTCCCGGGCAGGCCCGTTCAGCACCCGCGCCCTGGACAGCGCAGGCGGAGCCGCGGCCGCTCCCCTCGGGTGCTGCGGGGCTGGGGGCTGCTGGAGCCCGCCGGGGAAGCACAGCACAGGAGCTGTACCTGCCCCTCAGCCCACAGCGTTATAGCTGGGCATGGGGGCTCCTGGAGCCCGCCGGGGAAGCACAGCACAGGAGCTGTACCTGTCCTCGGCCCACAGCGTTATAGCTGGGCATGGGGGCTCCTGGAGTCCGCTGGGGAAGCACAGCACAGGAGTTGTACCTGTCCTCGGCCCACAGCGTTATAGCTGGGCATGGGGGCTCCTGGAGTCCGCCGGGGAAGCACAGCACAGGAGTTGTACCTGTCCTCGGCCCACAGCGTTATAGCTGGGCCTGGGGGCTCCTGGAGTCCGCCGGGGAAGCACAGCACAGGAGTTGTACCTGCCCTCGGCCCACAGCGTTATAGCTGGGCCTGGGGGCTCCTGGAGCCCGCCGGGGAAGCACAGCACAGGAGCTGTACCTGCCCCTCAGCCCACAGCGTTATAGCTGGGCATGGGGGCTCCTGGAGCCCGCCGGGGAAGCACAGCACAGGAGCTGTACCTGCCTCTCAGCCCACAGCGTTATGGCTGGGCCTGGGGGCTGCTGGAGCCTGCTGGGGAAGCACAGCACAGGAGCTGTACCTGCTCCTCGGCCCACAGCGTTATAGCTGGGCATGGGGGCTCCTGGAGCCTGCTGGGGAACCACAGCACAGCGCAGGAGCTGTACCTGCCCCTCAGCCCACAGCGTTATGGCTGGGCATGGGGGCTGCTGGAGCCCGCCGGGGAAACACAGCACAGGAGCTGTACCTGCCCCTCAGCCCACAGCGTTATTGCTGGGCATGGGGGCTCCTGGAGCCCGCCGGGGAAGCACATCACAGCACAGGAGCTGTACCTGCTCCTCGGCCCACAGCGTTATGGCTGGGCATGGGGGCTCCTGGAGCCTGCCGGGGAAGCACAGCACGGGAGCTGTACCTGCCCCTCTGCCCACAGCGTTATAGCTGGGCCTGGGGGCTCCTGGAGTCCGCTGGGGAAGCACAGCACAGGAGTTGTACCTGTCCTCGGCCCACAGCGTTATAGCTGGCCTGGGGTCCTGGAGTCCGCCGGGGAAGCACAGCACAGGAGTTGTACCTGTCCTCGGCCCACAGCGTTATAGCTGGGCCTGGGGGCTCCTGGAGTCCGCCGGGAGAGCAAGCACAGGAGTTGTACCTGCCCTGGCCCACAGCGTTATAGCTGGGCCTGGGGGCTCCTGGAGCCCGCCGGGGAAGCACAGCACAGGAGTTGTACCTGCCCTCGGCCCACAGCGTTATAGCTGGGCATGGGGGCTCCTGGAGCCCGCCGGGGAAGCACAGCACAGGAGCTGTACCTGCCTCTCAGCCCACAGCGTTATGGCTGGGCCTGGGGGCTGCTGGAGCCTGCTGGGGAAGCACAGCACAGGAGCTGTACCTGCTCCTCGGCCCACAGCGTTATAGCTGGGCATGGGGGCTCCTGGAGCCTGCTGGGGAACCACAGCACAGCGCAGGAGCTGTACCTGCCCCTCAGCCCACAGCGTTATGGCTGGGCATGGGGGCTGCTGGAGCCTGCTGGGGAAGCACAGCACAGGAGCTGTACCTGCCCCTCAGCCCACAGCGTTATGGCTGGGCATGGGGGCTGCTGGAGCCCGCGGGGAAGCACAGCACATCACAGCACAGGAGCTGTACCTGCCCTCGGCCCACAGCGTTATAGCTGGGCATGGGGGCTCCTGGAGCCCGCCGGGGAACCCCAGCACAGGAGCTGTACCTGCCCCTCGGCCCACAGCGTTATAGCTGGGCATGGGGGCTCCTGGAGCCCGCCGGGGAAGCACAGCACAGGAGCTGTACCTGCCTCTCAGCCCACAGCGTTATGGCTGGGCCTGGGGGCTGCTGGAGCCTGCTGGGGAAGCACAGCACAGGAGCTGTACCTGCTCCTCGGCCCACAGCGTTATAGCTGGGCCATGCAATCCCATTGAAAAGAGCAAAAGTTCCTGACAGAGCCTCATTTGCCCCAGTGCCCTGTGGTGCAGAAAGCAGCTTCGACAGCCTCGAGGGTAGACCGGGTACACCTCCCTGGAAGGCTCTTAGTCGTTCTTTCCAAGTTTGACTCACAGGCCTGCAGTTGTTATTTTTTTTATCTACTTGTTCACTTTTATCATATAAAATAAGTTTCTTGTCACTGCTAAACCAGCAGCTTCCTTGTTCTTAGTTTCATCTCTGTTGTTTGTTTTTCACGTGGTTTAAGGACTTTCTGGACCTAGTTCTCATTTTCTGCTGAAAGTTTTGTTAGGCTTGTGGTTTCAACTGGACTTCCCTGCTTGGTTCCTCACAGTATGTGGAAGTAGAAAAGAAAAAGCAAATTATGCAGATCCTTGCTGTTCTCACGCTGTTTAACGCTCTGTGACACCAGTGTTTAAAAAGAGAGAAATAAAGTGTTTGAACTTAACCTGGAGAAACCTCTGATATGTTTTGAGTTAGTTTTAGAAAGATGCCTTGAGCTGTAGGAGGCTCACTGAAAGATTAACCTTTAGAAATAATATTAGTTTTTCTTGACAAGAAGATAAAATCTACAAGGTGGTATTATGAAATATTTACTTTTGAAAAGGGATAGCTTTGTATTCAGTATTGCTGAGGTAACAAGACAAGATCTATCTTGTGTTTGGAAGAAAAAGAACAAAATGTGAATAATTAATTTCACTTAATGGCTTTCAAAGCCCAGATGGAAAACACAGTAATACTTTGATTCCTGTGTGAAAACAAGTTTTGTAAATACTTTTGTGACCTTTTTTCTTTCTTTTTACGACCCTGCTGCAGAGAGCTGTGTGGTTTGAATACTTTTTTAAAATATTGTTAAGTGCAGTTTATTTAAGATAGTATGTGCTTTTTTCCCTACTTGCTGTCATCTTTTTAGCAGTGTCTTGCAGGATTTGCCTTAGGGGTGGAAATCTTTAATAAATATGAATTTCTTTTTATGCTGAAGACCTTTTGGTATATTGCTATATCATTTGAGCAGGTTCTATAAGAACATTGGCAGCTTTATTTGGTTTGCTGCTAAACAAACAAAAAAGGATACCACATGCATTTCTTGTACTCCCTAATGGAAGAGATAAGGTGAATTTCAAGAAGAAAAGAAAATAAACTTGTTTTGCTATTTCAATTGTTGGAGTGTATTTTCTAAATGTAAAATAGAAATCCATCACTAAATGAAATTATTACTTGAGTTTTATTAGTGTCTTGGAAAAGATGTATTTCTAAATCACTTGTCCCCAAGTTATGGGTAGCTTTGCTTTGTTTAGGTTGGGTTAGGGTTAGGTTGTTTAGGTTGGCCCCCTGCCATATATCTGGGAACAGTGACAAGTTGTTGGGTGATTTCCAGGGCTGCATTCTTCCTTTCAATGTTTTTTTTTCCCCCTCCTCTTAATCCTGCTTCATTTGAGACATGATATATAACATGATTTTATTTATAAGTCCTGGGGTTTTATTGAAGTTGCATTCTGGAATTTCTTTCCCTGGTATTCTGATTTCTTATGTTTGCTATAAGAACAGTTTTTTCCCCTGAATAGTTGCAGAAACATACAGAGATTGGACAGTGAATTAAATACTGTTTGTGTTTGCTTGCTTGGGGATGGAACCCACCATGTCCATTTAGGTTAAATAAATTTGAAACCTTTTTTAACAGATTAGCCTGTGCAAGACAAGCTAGTAGTTTTATAAGGGTTTTCCTCTCCTTGATTAATTTTCAGTTTCTTTCTGTAAAACTGTCCCTGAGGGAATAGGAGTTGATAATACAAGTTGTCATAACTGGCACTTTAGAAGATGTTCCTGTATCTTTTGTAAATTGCTTGTGTACAAGCCATTAGCCTATGAAAAATAAGGCAGCTTTGTAGCTGTCCATATTAATACATTTGAGATCAGGATTTTTGTCTAAATTGGTTTAAAAGACTCTGATTTGTGTTTGCGTGTTCTTGCCAGAATACTAATAGATTAGAATGCTGTATTATTCTTTTAATATTTGGAACTGATTCCAGAAGCTGTTTTATTTTGTGGAAAGCACTGCCCCCAGCTTCATGACAAACCAGGCCAGGCCAAGAACAATAAGGTGCTGCAGGAGTTATAATCCCACCTGTGTTGTAGATTAGTAACACGGGGAATTGACACACATTTGATTTTGTTTTTCTGAGGCTAGATCACCTGCTTCCCCTTGAAGCTGTCACTCTATGGCTCTGGAGTAACCAGGTGACAGTGTAACAAGATCAGTCTGTCTCAAGATTTAATGCAACCCATGTGAATTTTATTGCAGGTAGACACCTGGTAAATGAATTTTTCTTTTTCTTTTGGAAGTTATTGTGTAGATGTTCAGTGCTGTGAACATCCTTCCTTAAGATTTTAATTTGCACTGTTGTTTTTGAATATCTCTGATGTCAATAAATACTGTCATATTTACACAATACCTAAGTAGGGCAATTTTTTTGGTTTTGACTTCTACCCAAAAATGTATTCTCATGTATAAAAGAATTCTATTTTCATATATATGACATAATCCTTCCAACTGCATCTATTTTTTCCTCTTAGGCCAGCTTCTGGATAATTCTGATACAGTTTTAACTAAGCACCAGTTTTACACCAGGAACAGAATTTCAGTCTGTCCCACTGTGTTCTGGGCAAAGTACCTGACTGAGTGTACCAGTCTTCTGTTCACAGAACAAGTTCAGCATTCACTCATTTTGCAACCTGGAGCAGGAGAAACTCCCAGGAGGATTAGAGAGATGTTGGTTTTCTGTGGCGTGCCCTGCAGAGATATCTTCCAGACCAGAAACTGCTATTGTAGGTTGCAGGATTAATAGAATGAATTGTACAGTGTCTGCACAGTTCTGGAATGAAGAGACACGAGATTAATGGTTTAAATGGCATTTGCACTGCCCAAAGCCAGCAATCATATTGAGTATTGCTACGTTTCAAGGGAAAAGTCCAATAAAAATGGGTTTCCCTTAGTGGCACATCTCTTGGTTTACTCCTCTCTGATTTGATACAACTGCTGAAAAAGACAGGTATGGCAAGAGCTCCTCTGAGAGAAGAGTATGCTTTTGTGGTGACTGGCAGGAATGCCAGCTTCCCTTAGGAGCTTTTATTAAGTGTTCCCAAAAATGGTAGTTAAAGGCAAGTTTTAAAAAAAGTTACTTGATAAACCCACAAAGCCTGGAGGTAGAGGCTGTCCTTTACATGCCTATGACTGACTTCTCAGAAGTC
Source organism: Zonotrichia leucophrys gambelii (assembly GCF_028769735.1). Classification (NCBI taxonomy): domain Eukaryota; kingdom Metazoa; phylum Chordata; class Aves; order Passeriformes; family Passerellidae; genus Zonotrichia; species Zonotrichia leucophrys. The sequence continues at coordinate 43,540,603 of NC_088171.1, read as the reverse complement.
TTAAATACAGATAGAATTTGCTGTGGAAGAACTGGAACAAGTCTGTCTTTTCACCAGAGCTCATGACTTACACCTGGCTTAATCTCACTATTCTGTGTGGGGCTGTACTGTGAAATTTATCACAGCTGCTCTTACACTAACCGCTGTGAAATGGACTTCCTTGCCTTCTGAGGGCTTCTTCCACAATGAAAGGAGTAGATTTAAACTTGTGTCCATGTGGGAAACAGCTATTTTGAGCTCTTCTAAAATCCAGAATAAGAAAGCCTTTTAGAAAACTGGAAGCAGTTTAAGTATGAGAGAATTATATTTCAAGACTATCATGGGGATTTTATTTCATAAGACATTGAAAGTACATCTCCTGTCTACTGAAACAGGTACTAGTGCTCCTCTTAGATAAAGGAGAAAATTTAATTTGAAAAAGAAAAGTGCCTATAAATTAAGTGTTAGAATTAACAATGTGATAATTCAGTGCCTGAACACTTAACAGTGTGAAATCTTTCTTACTTGTGCAATGGTTTGATAAAGTTAAAGCACCTTTTGAGAATTATTGTTTCCTTCACAGACTATTTTGGAAAGTTACAAATTTCAGCCTAGAATGAAAGGCTTCTATGGGAAAACCAATACAAATCTGTGTCTGTAATTAGTTTGACATTTGGGTAGTAGTTGTCCTAAGTAGTCTACCTCAGGGCTTTAGATGTCTAATGTGTGAGAGACACTAAAAAATAATTTATGAGTGCCTCTCTGAAGAGAATTAAATCCCAGGTGTTGGGTTATTTGATGTGTATTATGGAAGGTTTTTTTTCTAAAAGTAAGTTGCTTGCTGGTAAAGTATGTGTACAGTACACATTTTGGGCACATCTTTCATTTGCTTGTCTCTTGTAGCATGGGGGTTTTTTTTAACTGTTTGGAGTTATGTCATGGAAGGGTTTCTTCAGATGCCCGTTATTGGCCTTTCCCCTCTGGCTTCTGTTTTGATCTTCTTAATCTCCAAGTAGGCTAATACAGCAGAAAAGGAAGGTGAAGGGATGAACGTGTAAATAATCTAGGAGTGCAGGCTCCAACTCAGGCATTTTTTATGCTGCAATCAAGAACTGTTCTAAAGAGCTTTTTAATTCTTTCAAAACATGCATTTTTTTCAATGGGCATTTCATTATTTATGTTTAAACTATGCAGTACCTGGATTTAGGGACCTGTGGTAGGGCCTGGCTAACTCATTAGGTAAGATGCTGGTTAAGAAGGCATTGCTACATAGAAGGCAGAGCAAATTTATGTCACTGATTTACTTTTTCCGTGGTCTCAATGTCATTGTGGCCAAATAGGCATTTTTATAAAAGCTGACAGCTAGTGACTTGGGAGACTTGTTTGACTTTCTGTGTAAGGCAGGGCTAGTTTCTTACTGCCTTTCTCAAGAATAAAACGGAGACATTGCTCCCATTGTACCCATTGCTTGTTCTTGTCTATTTTGGAGTGTAAGCTCTTTGGAGGAGGGACTAGTACATATTTGTGAACAAACATATTTTTAACACTTGGCATGCTATGATTCTGATCTCATACAGACACTCCTGAAAAAAGAATACTAACTGTGATTGCTCCTTAGTCACTCATAAGAAAGAGCAAACACAACAAAACAAAAAACACAAACCTCAACAACCTTTCTTTTTAAAGTAGAATTCATTAGCATGTTGCAGTTTAATGCTATCTCAGTTTTCAAACTCAAGACAGCATCTGCTTTTTTTTAATGAGTATTGCTTATGTATATCAAAGGACAGGTCATGATTTTCTCTGAACACTGAAGAGAAACTCCATACCTCTTAAGCAGGTGTAGGTTCTTTTACCTTCAGTAACCTTATGGATGAGTAAAGCAATGAAAACATGTAACACCCTAAGTGAAAGGTGTAATTAGATCAGTAAAAACACTTGAGTTACTGTGTCATTTTTTCAAACTGTCATTCAATCCATTATTTCCAACTGCAGATCCCTGTTAAAATTTATTTAGTCTATGCTCTGTGTGTGTGTGTATGCATGCATATGTGCATCTTATTAGCATGATCTGGTTAATGTAAACAAGATGTTTCTCTTCTGCATGCAGATATTTAAAATGGGTAACTAACCAACTTTCTCAACAGTTTGACTGATAGACCAATGCAGCAGTTGTAAACAGCAAAAAAAATAGGAAATGCTCACTAGCATTCCTTACCAGGGATATTTAAATGAGAGTGATACAGAAAATAGGAACAGTTTGTTCAAATGATGTTGTCTTAGCCATGAAGAAGCAAGAATTACATTTTCTGCCTTAGTTACTGTGGTAGCAGTGGTGTAACATATAATTTGAAAGTTTGGTTGGTTTGGGATTTATGGATGTTCTTAAAGATTTTGTAGAATATGTTATGCGTGCTGTGTACTGTCATAATAGAGGTGAAAGACTAAATATGGACAAATCTCTCATTGAGCTATTTAAAGCATGCAACTCAATAGCTTTTCTTCACTTTTTACTGACAATAAATACTTGGGGGGGTTATATCTTTTTGACTTCAGTTCTGTCTTTTTCTGAACTAATAATGCATCTTCTTTACTGTTCCTCTTACTAGGCATTTTAGACGCTTTCTTCACAATGCTACATTTTCAAATGCTCTTAAAAGGTTCTGTGTTAGACATAGGAACTTTTGCAAAACTAGTGGTTGCATTACATAGATATAATGCAGCATATTTTCCCAAAATTTGTATGCTGCTTATGTTAAACACTTAAATTATGTTAATACTGAGGAATTTAATGGTCTCATTCCAGTGTACACTTTTGAAATTAACATTTTGTTACCAACCCTTGGACATCTCTGTATTTTGTAATATTCTCTTTAATTATCTTAAATGTCTGGCTTATTATGATCCAACACCCTAGTCTAGCCAATACTCCATACATTAAGGTAAATATTCTCCAAGTTGGAAGAATAAATGGGTCAATGTAGAGTGAACTTCTCTTAGCGTGAATTTTCCATTTAAAAACAAAAGGCTGCTTTATGATAAGCAGAGAATGTCCATGCTTTTAGATAAAAAGTTAATCCTTAAAGAAAATTCCTTTGTTCTGACAATGAATGGTATTTTTAAGCCAGACTTTTCTAATAAGTTCTGGTTTTATTCATAAGCCATACTCCTCCTCTGGAAAAAATCAAGCCAAATGAACAAAAACCACAAAAACCCATCCCCAAAACCCTGAACAACCTCCCCCCAGCAAAATTCAAATAACCAACCAACCAGACCTCCTTACTCAACTCTCACCAGTTTCAAGTCAATGAAAGTAAATGAGTGCATTCGTTAGATATTTCCCTGCTGAATTGATAAATGATGTCATCTATGGAGGACTGCTATTGTGGAGAGATAAAGGGGGAAAATACAGTGTATAATGATACAGGAAAATCTGCTGTCATGCTTAAGTAATAAAAATTATTGTTGTGTGATGAAAAAAATAGATGAAAAGCACAAGAAAACAAGTATGCTTTGAAACCTTTGTTCCTGGCTTTCTTGAAACTGTAATAGGTAAAAATTTCCTGTTATACTGAGTAATAAATGTAATAATAGTACTTTTGGTATATAATTTAATGCTGCTGTCAGAAAATGAATAATTATTCTGTTTAGAATTAATATATAAATTCCTGGGAACATTCCACATAATAATTTAACATTTTACTTACATATATTCTTCCCAGATGTAATCTTTTTATTTTGTACTCTGACTTTTTTGTCATTGATTGGTTTTCCCCTTTTTTTTTTGTTTTTGTCACTGCTACCTCTATTTCTGCAGGAACAAGTAGGTTATTGGTAAGTATTTCGACTAAATCAGACTTTACAAAGTTTTGCCTTAGTGAGGACCTCTTTTTTTTTTTTTTTTTTACCCTCACTTACTTTGGTAAAAACTTTGTAGACAACAGACGAATTGTCTGTAAATGCTGTGCTTTCTCAGGTCTCCATTATCGCCTTGTTTGTGTAGTAGAATAATAGTTCTCAGATTCTCCGAGAGACTTTGTCTTCTGCATGCTTTCAAGCAGCATCATTATCCGTGCTGTCTTCCAAGATGCTGCCTTCTCCTGGGGCTTGCTCCTTTGTTCCTGTCTGCTGCGTTTCAAGTGCAGTGTTTACTTTGTCTCTCCCATTTCTTTTTTTCGTGAGACCTCGTATGCATTTTGGCCAGTTTGCTCAGAAGACTTCTCTGCGTCCAACAGGATGCTCTGTTTCACGTGTTCGGTTTAGTCATCCTTGTCAACCATTATTCTGCCATTTTCACATCATACCTCTTCCCTTTTAGCTATCATTAAATATATTCTCAGCATGGTATAGCCACCCTCTCCTCTCTTGTTATCGTGCTTCATGTAATTTTGATCAGATTTGTTGTGCTGTACAGTACAAGTTTGGAAGATATTTACACCTGTGCATTTTGAAAAACTAGGGCTCGATTCTTCTGATCTTGGAGCAGCTCTTCCTATACTCCTTTTTCAATTATGTGGTTTCTAATGGAAAATTTTCTTAAACCCTGGTACGTTTTTGAATGTAGTATCTTTATTGACAGTGTGAACTAGGCAGGGGAGTGTAGACAAACTGGTTCCCTACACTTAAAAATTTGTCGTTGTCTTGCCGAATTACTCAGTTGCCCAAGCAGTGCCTTCTGACAACAGAACACAGTTGTCCTGGCTGTCTTCCTCCACTTGTGTTGTGAAATTATTAGTGGAAAGACCTTTTTCAGGTGTTTGAGAAAAATGTTGCTCCAGGCAGTAAGAGAAAATTGAGGGAGTAGCAAAATTCAAGTAGAAAGAAAAAAACAAATGTATATTCTCAGGAGAGACTGGGAATGAGAGAGAATTCTTCCTCTTTGAACTGAGGTCAGTGAGTTAAGAAGAAAAAAGCAATGGGAATATGAGGTATCTCTAAAGTAAGAGTTTTCAGGCATTTCATTTGCTTAAAAGTTTTCAGACTTCCAAGCTGGCCTGCAGTGGGTTGTTTGTCATCATAATTGAGCTAGACGAATGTCGGCAGGATGATCTTGTCTGCTGAGTGTAAATAAAATTTGTGCACTGAACCATTGATTGTGCTTTCTGGCTACTTGCTTTCTGAAGAAGATAGGCTCAAAATGTGTCCACCCTGGCTGAACTTCATATTCAGAAAACAGCTCAGCTCCACAAGGTTTCACCTGAGTGGCAAGTAGCTCCACTTGTGTAGAGAAGCCTCTGAAATGGTGATAGGCTTACTTTCTTCCCATACTCCTTATGCTACCCTGCTGGTGAGACTAGAGGGGGACCTTGCTCCTGTCTCTGCTTGCAAAAGATCTGATGATGGAGAGAGAAGAAAAGTGTATTTCCTTTCTTGTCCTTGAGTTGGATTTTGAAGGGAGTCATCACACCTACATGAAAAAGAGAAGTGTGTTTCCTTGGGTTCTCTCCCCTTCACCCTCCCTTGGGAACATACAATGGAAGTGAAAAATATTCCTCTGGGCAAAGTCTCATTGTTAAGGGGAGTTTTTGGTTGCTAGTTGAAAATGTGCTTCTCGAGGGTTGTAAGCCAAAAGCTAAAATCTTCTGGGTTTAGGGTGTGGGTGGAGCCTTTTTAATATGAAAACCAAAGCTTGCTCCCAACCAGAGTTTATATTCACACTTGTCAGTCTTCAGCTACTTCAGATCCATTGAGAGACTTGTGGTGTGGATCTGTGATGGGCAGGGTGTGAGTGTTTCAAATGCAGGTAATGAAGTAGTAAGTTGAAGAGTGAATAAATGGCTTCCAAGTCACTTGAAGAACTGTTCCTGTTTGTGCTTGTCAGTTTGACAGTGCAGGTACTGTAGGAGTTTGGATGGCAGAGACTTGAGCAATCTCTCCTTTAGCTTGACCACAGATCCCTATGGATGATGGGACTGGGCGGATAACACTGACCCCACAAAACAGGTGGAGCCAAAAAGGTCTTGTCTTTCTCCCTTTGTTGGGTGCTTGCATCGATCTGAAATGTCACTCTTAAAAGGCAGTTCCTCTAATAACAGCTGTTCTTATTGTTCTGTTTAAAGTTAATATCAAGCTTTCCACAGGTCTGCCTGTAATTTCATCTTCTGGTTTGGAAGATACATTAAAATTGGGCGCTTTTTTCCTGTCTTAATGGTTGTGTTCATTCAGTTTCTAAAACTGTGCAGCTGTCAATTATAATCATCATTACACAATAATTTTACATTGGTATTAGACACCTGAATTGTGTAGTTGATAAAGGCTTTGTTTATGAGTCAGAAAATGTCTTATTCAATTGATCTTCTTCATTCTGTACTGCATTATTTTTCAGTGATTGCTACTGAAGATCTAACTTTCCCACTTACCGAGATGAAGGGAGCTGAAGAAGTTTGTAATAAAATTTTGTCTTTCATAACTTTTTGCTTAGGACATGAAGTATTATCTAAACATATAGTTTTTTATTACTCTGTGGACTCTTAAACTAAAATAATTCAGATTTGCTTTTATTCCCCACTTTATATACCCCCCTTTCCCACTGAGTTCTGTGGGACGTTTAAATCAGAAAACACAAGAGAAAATCCCTTGTTTCCCTCAAGGAATTCAAAGATTTGTTTACTTCAGTGTTATGGCACAAAAGTGGGGAAGAAAACCCCACTAGATTATGAACCTGAAATCAGTAAGGGTTTATTTGTTCTTACTGTGGCTCAGTTTTCTAGAAAAGACAGAGTTTAGAATGTTTGTACTGTGTTCCTTATTTCTGTTTGGTTTCATATTCTCTCCCAAAGTGAGGGGAGTATTTCTTTATTTCTTTTCACCTCCAGAAGTCTTTCCAGGTGGTGCTGTGTTCTCCTGGCTTAGACAATTGACAACAGAAGGAAGGATGAAAGGTAGAGAACTAGGTGTGATTTTTCACCGAGACATTTTCTTAACAAAAAACTTAAGTCCATAAAGTGTCAAACTTTCTCTGAGTAGCCATTTCTATTGCCAGCCACAGCACCTAGAAATTTTCCTGTAGAAGGTTCGATGGCAATTGGTAATGCTCTTTTTTCTTTTGCTTTCTAACATAAAGACTTTTAAAAATGTTAGTTTTTTGTTCTTGAATTTAGTGTGAAATAATTTTCATATTCTCTTTGCTGGCTAGGGTAAACTTGCCAGGCAAGATCTCAGCTGTGTTAAAGCAATATGCTTTAGTGCACAAAGCTTCGTGGTTTTCTGCTTACAGAATTACTCATTCTCTTTTTCCATTTCAGCTGTCTGAGGAGAAGAGAGAATTCTGTGACCATATAACTCTTAACTCTGATAGACCATGTGGCCTTTACTGGACAGCTTTTTTTTTTTTTTTTTTTTTTTAAAACTACTTCAAGTTTTACAAATTAGTTTACAGAAGAAGGGAGTAATAGAATTTTATCTTGACCAGGACTGTTACTTCACCGAGAAGCTGAATGATTTCCATTTATTTTTCTGCTGTCCTTAAAATTTTACTTCACAGTCTTCTACACAGTTGAACAGAAAAAGGAAGAAGTGGAATAAGCAGAGGCATTATGCTTTGACTTGAAAATATTTATGCTATTTTGATGTATATTCTTATAAGGCAACTTCGAGAATTTGGTCTAGGTGAAAAAGTAGATGAATGCTGAAATAGTTGGGGAAAAAAGATCATACATCTGCTTTAGGAAAATAATTCAAATGAAATGTCATAGTGGTCTGCTTTGGGTTTGTTTTCAGTCAACTTCTTTTTTGGAGGCTGGGCACTTGAAAAAACTAAATAAAATGCTAAACTTATAAGCATTATGGAGGGAAAAAATTGCATTCATAATTTTTAACAAGTTTAAAAAGTGCCAATAATGGATTAAAAAAAGACAGATAAGAGTTAATAAATGTGAGCAGAAATATAGCACTGTATATAAAATGGACCTGGCTAGCAATGGTTCTGCTGAAGATTTAAGGGTTGTTGTGAGACATGAGGCAATCACCTGTTGGTTCGTTTAAAGTGTACCTACCTATATATACACCCATAAAAGAGATATCACTGTGTATAGATAGAGCTATATATACTAACACCTAGTGTAATGGGACAATGTAATAGGGAAGTATTAATTTCTGCTTAGAACTTATGAAGTCTTAGCCTGAAATCTCTGCCCAGTTCTTGGCAATGCACCATGGTGAGACTGGAGAGAGGACAAGAAGAGCAATAAAAGGTTTTGGCATCAAGGCCTGTGAGGAAACATCAGAGTAACCTGTTTGTTTTCAGACTAGGGGAAAAAGATAAAGGGTGCACACTTCCCAGTGTCTGTGTGTTTTATACTGAGCAGAGTTACTGACTGTTCTCCATGTCTGCTGAACATATAAGAAGTAACCAACTCTTTTTTTGTGTTGTATTGTTTCCTTTTTAGCATTATTATGCAGGCTTTCTTTGTATGATAGTGATTTTGCATACCACCCTCATACATCAAATTTACTGGATGCTATGTTTCCAGATTGTCTGTACTTCTTTTTTGAAGTACCAAAGAACATGTGTGAATATGTAAGTAACATTTGTCAGGCTTCTTATTCTCAAATACACTTTAGAAAAAGTGTGTGGATGCAAGGATTTCTCTTACGACTTCTTTAACAGCAAAACAAGGTAGATTTATCCATCTTATTTGAAAACACAAGGATACAAAGACTTAAAATAGTATTACGCTGCATACTTTAAAAGAGCAGCTGCTCCCATTCTGCTTTTAGTTTGGCTTTGGCAGTGTTCCAGTTGATGTTTTCTGCTGAAAAGTTACTCTGATCAGGCTCATTCAGTCTTTTGTGTTGGTGCAGTTTTTATTTTTGCTTACTTCTTTCTACAACTGTTTAATATTTGTCTGAAAGGAACATCCACTCTTCTGTGCAAGTCTAATATGTTTCGTTATGTGTAATTCTGTGACACTCTGCACTGTGTTGTCTGGAAGCTCTTAGCAGTTTTGTGAGGTTTTTTTCTGTACCACAAAGTAGATATTCCAGAATAAGTGCCAGCATGATTTTGTAAAAATCTTAGCAGTCCGGGAGTTTGTTTTTCGTTGGATGTTTATGTTTGCTCTGCTGTGCACTGATGTGCAAACATAAGCAACCTGATGTTTGCACAGCAAGGCAAACACAGTAAGGCATCGCTAAAGGCTTGAAATTGGTGCTGATGGAGTGAGTGGCCACCCATCAACCTGTCCCTGTGGGTAGTTCCCGAGTCTGCCAGAGAGGAAAAGTGTGAATTTGATAGATGGATGTCAGAGAACATGGGATTTCTTCGCTAACTGGAGGTTCGCTTGCAAAAGATGGCAGAGCTTGAAGAAAGTGATAAATTCAAGAGAGAATGAGACAGAATTCACCTCTGCTATGTCCTGATACTTAAGTAGGTTTAGTTATTTCAGATTTTCTCTGTCACCTTGGGATTTTTTAGTAGCTGTACTGCAACTTTCTGTTCTGCCTCCGTTTCTTGTAATTGTTACTTTTTTCCCAGGATTTTGGTTTTGTTTTAAGTAACGTGTTACTTTCAGTGTTTGTACTCAGGGTTGTGAAACTAGATGGTGGGAGCTTGAAAGAATTTGGCTCCGTGCCCTCCTAAGGATGCAGTTGCAAAAGTCAGCTAGAGGTGTGTGTGCTTGCTCAGTTTTGGTGCTCAGTTCTTTAGTGCTGTACTTCTGTATGTAGGGAATGGGGTGAGAGATGGTCCTTCAGTGGATTTAGGGTGTGTCACAGCCCGAGCTCTCTACTGAGGGAGAAGGAAGGGCTTTGCAGTGATGTGCTGACAGTGATAACGCTGATGCAAAGGTGATAGTTGTTATCTGGGACAAAAATAAGGGATGCTCTGAAATCAACACCTTCCTAAGAGCTGGATTTTACCTAGAACTGTATGTTATCTGTTGTACTGCCCTTGTAAAGAGGGTGAGAAAGTAGTTGATTGAGTTTCATAGGTTTTTGAAAGACACTTCATGTGATGCTACCTCATCTGATAGCTGCTTCCACTTTTTTGTCCAAATGTCTGTGAATTATCTACAAAACCCAGTAAAACAAGTCATGTAGAGAGCAAGTTATTTCTGACCCACTGCTGATTGTTAAAGTCATGTGAAATTTTCTTTAAGTTATTGGAATTGTTCCTTGAGAAGACAGTAAAAACAAACATGGGCTATAAATGTTGTTATCCTGCTGGGCAGGGATACAATAGAATCTTTGTTCTTTCCCAGTACTTAATTGTAAACTGGGTCATGCTGATTTGAAGGTATTGCCTTCTGATTTGAGGAAAGGTAGAAAAAGATGAGCTTTTAAAGGACCTTCAACTGGCTTGTGGACAGTGTATGTTGTTTGCTTATTTATATTTTTCAAATACAGTTAGACTAAAATAAATATTTTGTCTGTAGCCAAAGTAATTGTTCTTTGGGGTTACCAAAAGGAGTTGAGATGGTAATTTCCTTTGCACAAAACTTACACTATGCATCTCTTGGGGAAGATGGCTAAATCCAGGAGCTGGATTGCAGCTCAACATTGTGGAGCCATGAGAAATCAGATTTCACTTGTGTTTAAAGAATGTTTCAGCAAGTTCTGTGAGCCCAAGGCTCTTTTTCTACTATTATGCTAGTCTCTGGCATACAGCTGACTGTGGTCCCTGGAAAACCATATTTTTCACAAATACACCTTTTATTTCGGTCAGCTGAGTTGTTCCTTGGATCTTAGTTAAGTGTGATGCCCTCTGTTCTTTGGGTTCTTCAGTTCTGCACACTGAGTAGAGCTACAACAGCCAGGTATCCCAGACTTGCTGTGTCAGTATATTTGTAGTTGTTTAACCATTACCTTCACATCCCCTCTGACACAGGACAAGCCACAACAAAATGTATTGTTAAAATACTTACTATATTGCTAGAATACAAATTATTTACTAGGTATAAGGGCACGTGCATGGTGGTAAAAGCATATTCATCTGAATATTCTAGGGGGATAACCTGCAATATTTTTCACTGCTGTCCATCTTGAAGCATGGTTTAAAGTAAAAGGAGTATTATTATTAAATTATCGTTATTATTCACTCAAGCTCTCCCCAATACTTTATTTGGATTAAAATATTTCCTCCAAGAAATTCCTGGGATACATACCTTCTTAATACTGTTAACTTTAACAATAGTTCTAAGGACCTGTTGGTGGTTGTCCCTGCTCCCTGTCACTCCCAATTACATGTGCTCATGACTCTAGGGAATAAGCTAGAAGAGTTCTGTCCAGAATGCAGAGAGAACTTGTTAATGACTGTCTCAGTGCTTAACTAGCCATGAAAATAAAAGTCAACTTGCTGTAATGCAAACACCCCCTTCTGTCACAGCAGGACTCAGTCTGAAGCATATAAGGAAGTTCGAGGCTTTTTCACATCAAACTGTTGTCAATTATGCCTTACAGAAGGTTATAAATGAGAATAATGCATGGGTCTTAAGTCTAGTCAAAACCTAGCAAACAACAGCAGTAGGGTGATAAAGATTGAGAGAAAATTTACGCTGGGTCAGTTTTTGAAGAAACTTTTAACAGAACAATAATGGGTGGTGGGCTTGGGTGTTTGGAAGACTGAGTTACTAATTTTTCTTTTCATCATGTTGAGGTGTAGCCTGCTGCCCTGGTTTAGGGCAAATTTGAGAGAAAACCTCTGAAGGGGCTCCTCTAGAAAGCAGATTCAAGCAGCCTCTCCCCTAACTGGTTTGGAAAAACATTTCCTTGGAGAAAAGTGGAAAACCCCCTATTTATTTAACAAGCCAAGTGTTCACCAGCACAAAAACCAAACAATACTAAACCAAAAAACCTCTTGCTCCTCTGAAGAGATAATAAATTCAGAAAATCCTCTTTGTGGGCTGCAGCTCAACTCGCCCAGTCTGTTATCAGTCTCTCTGGCAGTGTCCTGGGCCTGGTGGGCCACAGGTGTGAGCGAGCTCCTGGTGTTTTTCTGGGTTCTTCAGTCCAGAGTATGTTTGAACAGTTCCAAGAAAAAAAAAACAAGCAACACAGTCCAGGGAACTTCACTGCCTCAGCTATCCAAAAACTAACTAAAAGCACAGGAGAGCCCTCTCTCACTGTCTCCTTCTGCAGACAACACAGTCCAGGAGCAGGAATGTGGAGGAGTGAGTGCAGTTTCTGAAAACAAACTCTGTGCTTCTTTTCTCCCCCTCTTTGCTGTCTGAACCAGTCTTAAAGGTGCAAAACTTATTTCTGGACTAAACAGACAAATGGGGATACAATTCAGCATCATAAAGTCACCCAGGACACCTGTGTGAAGGAGGCTACACAGTGGCTGAAAGGTCACTGATAAAGCTTTCAGCAAGTAAATGAATGCTTTCAGCTGTTTTTTTCCAAAAGACATATTTGGCTGTGCTATGCTTATTGATCTGTTGTTTGTAAAAATGTGGGTTGAGGGAGGAGGAATAAAATCAAGAAGAGAAGAGCAGTGATCAAACTGAAGTGTAAGATTGACACAAAGAAATAGATATGACTAAAATTGAAAACTGGAAGAAGCAGAACTGTACTTTATCTCAGGAAGTGGTTTCTAGCACATGTTCAGCTGCTGCCCTGAGTTCCTTATGGTTGTTACTAGCTGTCCTTTGACTTGCTTCCTATAAGCTGCTCATAAGAAATACATAATTTTCTTGATAAGGAAAGTGCAGTACTTGTATCAAGTGCTAATGCTTCAGGTTAGTTGCTTGATCTACATCTGGATAATAATTAACAGTAAAGATGAAAATTCTCAGGCATCAGTTGTTTGAAAGTGCAGCATCAAGTTGCTTGTCATCCTTGACTGACTCGGTTTATTGTGGACTCCCAAGGTTAGAAGTACAGAAGCAAGAGGCAACAAACTAAAACATGTGGGAGCAGGCCCAGATGGGAATGCTGGTGGAAGGTGCAGTGACCTTTTATACAGGCCTGCACCATTACTCTTCACAGCATCAAAGAAGTTGTGCCTTTGTGCTGAGAGTGGATGTAGATTCGATATTTTTGCTGAACGGTGTCCTATTGGACAATACCAGTAGGTCGACTCCTGAACAGCTACTACGCATTGAGATCCCTGCTGGTGTTTTTTTTGTCTCTCACTTGTGTGTTAATTATTCAGCAGATCAAAATCAATCAGGCTCTTCTGTGGATTGTAAAAGTTGTCCAGCTGATCTTGTCCTTTAACTGGAAGATTGCTGTCTTTGGCAGTGACATAAATTTAGGTATTAAGCACTGTTGTCATAGGCTGTGATGCAGTTGCATCACAATCCAGACTGTCTTAATTATTCTTTACCCCATGTTGCCTGAGGCGGTGACCTCAAAAGCTAAACAAGGTTATGTTTGGCTAGGATGAGAACAGTCAAACAAATTCAGTGCTACAGGAAGTTTTAGTGATTCAGTAGGTGAGGCAACACCCCTGAGTTAATATTTTCCCAGGGCCCCAGTCTGGTAAAAGATGCTGCAGCTTGTGTGACAGCATGTAAAACCAAGATCCTTGGTTTCAGTACAATTCCCAGTAAAAATGAACATGTTAATTCAGGATTCCTGCCCAAGTTCAAATTTTAATGGCTCTATTCTCTACACATTTGTAATTTGTTTTAGTGAAGTCATGTGATTCTCTTGCTCCTGCCCTAAACTGTTAAGTTAGTGTTCCAGAGGTGCTAACAATGTTTGCAATTGTCAACAGAATGATTTCCAGAAACAATGGTCCATTTTGAGATCTTTTGAAATCAAGGGAATCTTATTTATGTAAGAAATGTCAGGGCAAAATTGAAAAGCCCCCAGATTTCTTTTTTCTTTATTTTTATATATTTGCTACACGGTTGAGTATGCTCACACTTACATATTTTTATTTCCCATAGGATTCAAGTGCCCTGTATGTTCAAAATTTGTATCTTCTGACGAAATGGATTTACATCTTGTGATGTGTTTGACAAAACCAAGGATAACCTACAATGGTAAGAAAGAAGTAAGCTGATAATTATTTATTCATTTTAAACATTGGTGTGATAATAGTCCTTTACTTAATAAGGTATTCTGGTAACTAGTTTGGTGGACTCATTAATTAGGTATTTTTTTTGCTTGTAGTTTGTTTTCTAATTAATTCCTAAGAACTTGGTCTTTGTATACTGCATGCCAAAATAATTTGTCCTGTGTCCTGCAAACATAAAATTATTCTTTCTTGAATGTGTTTATTCCATTTTTTGACTACTAGTCAGTGTGTGTTTATTGCCCAGTGGAGATGTGTATAGTTTACACCTCCTTTCATTTAATGACATCAGGTAGTGAGGTGAGTCCAAGTGAGTCTCCTGGGGACTTTATTAAGGACTGTTACTTGACATGCTGTGCATTTGCACATTATTCAAGAAAATTACATTTTCTGGGAGGAACTAAAGAACTTCTCCTTTTTCATTTGATTCCATATGTGATACTTCATAAAGACTGGCTATATGTTTTTGTTATTTTAATCAAACTGGCCAATATTAAATGAATCACCTGTAGTAGCACTGTTTTTTTCCCCTACTACTAAGCTCTCCTTCTAGACAAGCTTTAATGCAAGGCAAACAGGACTTTTGCCACTGAGTTCAAGCCTTTTTATCACTGTGGCTTAGGCTGACACTCAGTTCTACGGCAAGCACAAAAAAAGGCTTGAGGAAACAAGGAATTAAAAAGTCTTAGTGAAATTTTAGTGCCTGCTTTGGCAGAAAATCTTTACAGTGCATCTTCAATGAGATTACTGTTCACCAGTCATCAGATGTCAGAATAGAATGCAGTTAGAAAGAAATTGTGGAGAGGAGAGGGAACTGGGCTTTTTTTGCAGGTGAACAGCAAGAAGCTGAAAGTTGGTGCTCACAAATTACATCAGGGAAAAATCTGATTCAGTGTTAAGTAGAAATGTCACATAATGAGAGGGGTCAAGGCACTTGAAGAGGTTGTGCAACCTCCATCCTTCAGCAATTTAGTCTAACTTGGCCATGCTTTAAGTGAGGGGCTGGACCAGAAGACCACCAGAGGTCCCTTCCAACACAGGTTATTTACTAACTAAATAACCTGCAGTGTCACGGGCTCTTTGACCCTCCAGGTACCTTGCTGTTAGGGTATTCTACACTGGACCATTTTATTGAAACAATCTTGAAGAATGGTTGGGCCCATCTTATTTTTTGGATACCATAATGCTATCCAAAACTATTGGCTCTTAACTGCAAAAATAATTTGAAATCATATGCTTAGAGTTGCGAAATCCATTTGAAAGCACAGTACTTAGGAAAAGTAAGTATTTCTTTTTTCTTCTGGTGTTACCACAAATGTATTTGAGAAGGTTGACTTCATCTAACAAAGAGGGCTTTTTTTCCTCTTTATTTTTCCTTCTTAAATTCAGGTCTGAGCATTTTCCAAGATAAGGTGTGTACTGAGGGATGCTGGACATTGGAGAGAAGAGAAGCACACTAGTCACCCCAGTCAGGGCAGGAAAATGCACTTGGGATCAGTTAGGGTGGAGCAGGAGGAGGCAGACTGGCAGAGAACAAGCTCTGGCACTAATCCACCTGAGGGGGTGAACACAAATTTGACTGACTGAAATCCTTTTCCCCTGCTGCTTCCTACATGTACATATGAGTGCATTCAGCTGACTGACTTCTGTTTGAAGATATGGTAATTGTATAATGTAACCTCTCAGTATTGTTTGATGTTTGTTTGAATCACAGTGGTGATATATTCTTATTCAGACTCCTTTTTCCATCTTGCATTGTTTCAGCTTACACACTGCTGGTTGGAGCCCCTTTGGGCCATTTTGTTACCTTTGCACAGTTTTTTAAGTCAACAGATGAGCAGAAGAAAATCCTGTGAGTGGCAGCTGAAGACACTCTGGATAATCTGCAGCATGACAAAAGTGGTTGTGGGCAATGCAATAGGAGTTAATAGCAGCTTGTCATCTCTTGCCTTAGGAGTGTCTGCTGTACAGTGAGTCTCAGAAACTGATTCTAGGAAATGGTTATATAAGTGTGAAATAAGGAAACTGTCAAATTAGGTAAACTGGTTTGAGAGAGATACGTAGAAGTATGGTCTCATTTTCATGCACACTTCAGAGAAGTGTGCATTGATCCTTGTGGCTCCAGTTGGTTAGTTCCTGGAGTCAGGGACTAAAGGTGAAATTATAGCCTGTAGCTGGCTATTTAAATTACTGCAGCAGCATGAAGAAATTGAGGATATGGCTTCTGAGTTGTGCAGTGCTCAGTTGTTCCTTTGTGTTATAGTTGTGGTCCCTTTAATGAGGCTAATGAAAAAAATTGACTAGCAGGTTGGTAACTTAATGCTGCCATGATTTCAGGCCCAGACCTGCATATGAATGTCTATATGCATGCATTTTTTTCTTGTCTGTTTTGCTGTTTGTCATCACGAGATCAGTGATGAATCGGCCTTTTTGCCATAGGCCAAGCGCATCTCAAGTTTTGTTTGAGATAAGAAAAGATGCTGCTGTCAACTTTTGATACCTGCTTCCAAAATAGAAGGCATCTCTTCATGCTTTACTTTCTCATTGTTATCTTGGCCTCATGCCATATATACTAGAATAGAGCCAAGCAGGCATCATTTGCTTCTGTTGGTCACTGATATTTCCCAGTCCTGTTATCACTAGAAGGGAAAATATCTTTTTTCTTTTCTTCCTTTTTTTTTTTCTCTTCACCTTCTTTTAGCTCTTAGTTTTGTGTTGCAAGGAGTTGAAGAGAGACTTAGACTTTGCAGGTGCAGAAGTATTTAGAGATTGAGCAGTTGGATTGAACTGTGCTTATGTCTAGTTCTGTTCTAGATGTCTTTCCTTATGGTACTGTAAATGTATTAGTTATTTCTAAGAAACACCAGGGAGCAAATTGCATGTATTTTGTCATTCTGAGAAGCCAAACCTTTCTTTTTAAATATGAGTCTGAGGCACGCAGTCTCCCCCAGAAAAATGTTACAAGACTGCCTAGCTGTGATTTGAAGTTTAAATAAATTAATGAGTCCTCCCAGCCAATCTCTAATTGCTTTCTGAGCTACCTTTGTGCATTGCATTTGGCAGTTGAAAGGGTCAGTGAACTGCAAACTCGGGCAGCTGTCTGATTTACATGTGTTTTCTGAAAGAGTGGTCACAAAATTGTCTCAGTTCTATGCTGGAAGTTGTGCTGATTTTCATATAAATATATCAGTATATTTTATTAGCCTTATTCTTTCAAAATCATGTGACTTGTCTGTAACAGAGATCCCATTGCTGACTGAATTAGGCATTTTAAAAGAGCTCTTTCTTTTTTTCTGTGGAACTTTGTTCCACATTCCTTAAACTACTTGTGGTGTTCACACATGAACCAATATTCAGGCATTTTTATACAAAAGCTGGTTAAATTAACGGTATTGTGCAGAAAATATCATGGTGCTTGGTGATGTTGTCTTTAAAAACCTTTCCTAGCAGTTAGCAAATGCTTGCTGAGTTGTTGAGGAGCCAGAGTAGGTCCTATGCACTGGCTAACCACAGGTTGCCAAAAATCAGTTTTTGAAGAAAGTGGGTTACTTGCTAGTTGACAGGGTGTTTTTTTGTTTTTTTTTTGAAAGACTGCTAAAATATTGTGTAGCCATACCTAATCCTTTGGGCTTCTCCAGAGTGTTAAATGAGGCTCCTTGCACCATCTTGTTCAAATTTGTCATGGTGACAAGCAGGGAGCCCTCTTAGGGACTGCTCTGTGAAAGGTTTTGCTTAAATTGTAGCCCCATGTTTTGGTCAGATACGGGCAGTGCTTTGGAAGCAACTTACCTTCAACTCCCTGCTGATGATTAAAGGTGCCTGGCAAAGTTTAGATTTTGAATATAATTATTGTGTTGTTGCAATATTAATACAGCTTTTTTCACTGGAAGATGTTCTATAAAAAATTGAGGAGACACAAGAGAGACTCATGACTTTAAATGCTTTGCAACAAACATACCCAGTATCTTCTGATGAAACCCTGCACTTGATTCTGAAATAATTCTGGTTTTCATTTTTAAATTGTTGTGTTGTTTCTCAGCACACTTTGTAAGACTCCATTAGTTTTATTATGACTCGAGGGCCCCTCAGAGGGCAGGGACAGCAGCCTGGCAGCTGGCCAGATGGGGCAGCCAGTGACCCTGCAGGGCTGGGGAGAGCCAGTCAGCTCACTAGGCTGCTTGGCTGGCCTGGCCAGCCGGCCTGTCCTCTTTCAAAAGTTTTGATTGAATTAGCACATTCCTGTGGAATAGTTTGGGTTTCATCAAGTCAGCACTTTCTGTTGGAATGGTGTTCTACTGGAAACTTTCAGAGCTGATCTCCTCAAAGCTGCTCGCTCAGGGGTGCTTCTGCTTTGACATCAGTGCTGCTCTTGCTCAGACTGCTCTGCATTTAATTCACATGTGGCAGTGGGTCTGACTGTTGGCCAGCATATTTACTCAGGTTCATTTTAAGGGGAAAAGCTTTCACTAGTGTCATTCAGAGAGGAACAATGTTAAGATATCCAGTGCATGAACTGCTGAAGGTTTTTTCCTTACTTGAAGGAAGGACTTTGTAATTTTTCTATTTAAGTGACAATAAGTGAATTTTTTGGACCTGTCATTAAAAAACAGCTGGAGATCTGACATCACAGATAGCAGGGATTACAGATATGATTTTATATTAAGAGTTTATCCAACTTCTTTGAAATGAAGAATTACTATGTGGCAAACTGTTATAGACAGAATATTAAAAATGAAAGTATGTGTACCAGAAGGAAAAACAGGAGAAGAACTCAATGTGCTCTTCCTCTCTGGCAATGTACTTTGTTTTCTGGGGTGTTTACATCACCAGGCACAAATAGTGGAATGTTCCCATGCTGTCTAACCAAATTCACAAAATCACAGGATATTCTGAGTTGGAAGGTACACACAGTTGGGTCATTGAGTCCAACTCCTAAGTGCATGAACCACACAGGGATGGAGCCCACAACCTTGGTGTTATTAGCACCATGCTCTGACCAGCTGAGCTGATCTCAAACTGACTTGGGCCACAACAGTGCAATTGATTCAGATGAGCAAGCATGCAAAGCAGGGTTTTGTTGTGATTTAAACACACTGATTTTTGTTCTGAATTGGTTTGAGGTGTTGGGTCAAGTTTTGTCTTGAGAGGAATGCGTTTCTTGCTGGGGCTGCCATATGCTGAGGCCTGCATGTGAGCAGAATCTTGAGCTGGGATCTGTGTAAGCAATAATCCTTCTAGAGAAGTTGTCAGCATTGAAATGATGGCCATAACATGCATTTTGATCAAGAACAGAGACTTGGATACTGGCATGAGTCACCTAAAGGATTAAATAAAAATATTTTGGAAACATTCTTTGTGAATGGGGCTGACCTAATTTTTAGGTAAATTAAAGTTACAACCTTTGTTGATTGCTGCCTGTTTCAGCATCTTTGCGACAAGATAATTATGCCAGAACTTGCTGAGTTCATATTGCTGGATAGAAGGAAAGAAAAATAGTGCACCTTAACCTAATGTTTGAAGCACCAAAATGCATGATTCTGGTAGTCCTGCCCACTGCAGTGACTTGATTTGCTTGGTCACTTCTGTGCACCAAGGGAGAGTATTCAGCAGGGCTGATGCTCTTGGCTGTTTTGACTGATGCACTCAAAACTTCAGGAATGAAAAGGATTATTAACTTCAAGTTAATTTCTCTGCCACAGTTCCTGAGATCATACCTTGAAAGACCTTGCAAAAGGGCATCTTGCCAGTCTGCCTGGAAAAGCTTAAGCCTTCCTCCTTGTCCTCATCCTTTAATAGGACTAGACTTTTAGCAGAGCAGTACAAAATAATGCTAAGGCAGATCAGTTATTTCATTCCACTTTATCCAAGGTGTAAAATTCTTCATAGAATTTCTTGATTCTGTAATTTTTGAAGTTTAAGAAGATTCCTGGCTAAAAGTTTCTAGTTTCTTACTCTGCCCTAGGTGGTTCTGTGCTCTGTCCTCAGGGATGCTGGGGAGGCAGAAGAGCATAGTTTAAAAGGTAGTTTAACAGAACATGTAAAAAGACACCCCCCTGGTTGCAGTTAAACTAGTGCTATTTACTCTTTCTTTTGATCTTATGTTCTCGTGAACATCCTCCAGAATATGTAGGAGGTTCATTCAGTTTCCCCAATGCTTTAAAACTGTTTTCTTCAGTTTTGAAGAAAACTGAAGAAAACAGTTTTTTATACTTTCAACACTGAAAAAAACTGTTTTCTTCAGTCTTGAAAATATAAAAAACGGTTGAACTTTGAGATTTTTTTTGAAGTGGTGACAGTAGAACATTATTATAGTAAATAAAATTTTTATCTCAGACATTTGCACAGATGTTCTTCTGTAAATTAATATAATACTGACCCAGACTTCAGGAAGAGCAATTATGTTTAAAGTAATGTTTGATTAAAATATATTGACCGGTTTGTACTTTCTGCCTTTAGGAATTGTTGATAATGTTTGGACAAGAGCAGGCTTTTACTGATGTTCACCAGTCTAAGCCAAAGATAGCTACTTGTCCAAACCAGACTGCCAAGAGGAACAGTGGCAAACTTAATTTCTTCCTCCCTTTGTTCAATAAAGCTGTATTTCCTTCCCACCATCCCGAACTTCTCCTTCAGCAGTTTTTGGTGCCTCACAGAAGAGCATCACTGCAAAAGCAGCCTGTTACATTTCAAGTTTGTTGGGAAGGGAGAAGAGTAATGCTGATGAATGTCGCTGAATAAGACCATGCTGTAGTTCAACTTGTGCAACCTGTGCCTGCCTAAAGGGAGGAGGTGGGACCTGCTTCAGTGACCCCATTCCAGCCTCCGTCACTGGATGAACTGGGTCAGTCTCTTACAGTGTGGAGTTGCAGCACTTTTAGAAGCTGCAGTCTCTTATCTTTCCTCCACACCCACAAACTGTCAACCCTTTGCTATGGAGCCAGAAAAGTAAGCTGTGTGTTTGTATTGGTGTGGCTGTGAAGAAAGCTCATCAAATGGGAACACAGTGTAACTGACAGGGAAGTACTTTGAATGTCTGGAGCAGCAATTCCCAGAATTGCCGACTGCCCCATTTATCTCTGCATGATATACTCATGGAGATGTAGTGGTGGTGGTTGAAGTATCAATATTGCTTCTTGTTTTACTTTGCATGCAAGAGAAATGTGGGCTATAGATTTGTGAAGAAGCTATGACAGCTCACTTTCATGGTTCAGGTTGGAGATGCTCAGTAGATCATGCTGGATTTTCTTTCTACTGTAATGAACTAAAGTGGATATGCTTTGATCCTGCTGAGAAGGACACACTGCAGAGATCACACCTATTAATATCTTACACTTTTCTCTGATTTGTTGTGCATGTGACTTACTCTTCTAACAAACCTTTGGGGAGAAATATTTTCCGCATACTTTTCCTTCAGGCAGGCCTAAATCTGCTAG
Organism: Zonotrichia leucophrys gambelii; assembly: GCF_028769735.1. Taxonomy (NCBI): domain Eukaryota; kingdom Metazoa; phylum Chordata; class Aves; order Passeriformes; family Passerellidae; genus Zonotrichia; species Zonotrichia leucophrys. The sequence goes on along the minus strand of NC_088171.1, from coordinate 43,519,231 downwards.
ACTGAACTTCCTGTGGCGAAGCCATGGCAAAATAGCTTCAATGTCACCTCATACTTAATTCAGTTCTTGAGAGCAGGACAACATTTTTTTCTCAATACACTGGAATTGCCTGCCTTTAAATGCATACCTGTGCCATGGGAATATTGTGGATAAATACAGTAAAGCTTTTGACAGCTATAGAACAAGCCCACTTGTTTCTGGAAGAAACAGACAAAATGGGATCATTCATGTGCTGAACAGCTCAAGTTATTTCTTTTGCTCATATGCCACTGCTTAACCCCAGACACCGCTATTGCACTGACAGCGCTGCTGAAGTCAAAGGACAGTTCTTGTCCTAGAAAATGGCAGACACACCTGTGAAAAGGACAATTGTTGTCCTAGAAAATGACAGCCACACCTGTGAGGCAGGGGACGTGTGCGGGTGCCGCGGGGAGGGGCCGGCCCGGCGCTGCTGCCGTGTGCTGTGCTCCCTTACATAATGGCAGCCGGGGCCGGGCACGGCTGTGCCCGCCGTGCTGCGAGTGCGCGCCATGTGATGCGGGCAGACGGAGCTACCTTCCACGGCTCGCACTTAATCAGTCTTTAGCTGGAGAGGTCATTCAGAGGATGTCATAAATCGCGTCTGCAACTGCTGCAGTCTTGTGACTGCTGCGAACTTAGCTCCGGGGGAAATAATGCTCCGAGCTTTGCTAGCTTTCTGTGGTAGTTCTGCAGTCTTTAAAGCTGATACCTCTAAAACCTTGAGATTTTACTCATTTGCTAGCAGCAGTCTTTTTCTTTTTTTTTTCTTTTTTTTTTTCTTTTTTTTTTCTTTTTTTTTTTTTTCTTAGTTGCCCTGTGGAGACAAACCTTGAAAATATCCCTTTTCTAATCATAGAAAATGGATTTCATTTGCTGGATTTTGAAATAATACCCTTGGAAGTCCTTAGGTCTTAAAAAATAAATACCAGAGTACATCTCACTGATCTATGTAGGAATTTCATGATATTTCTTTCCCTAAATTTCTCAGTTTTGTAGGAACTAATACAGATTATTTGCAGATCAGGACTTTCTCCCCCCCCCAAAGAAGTATGAAAGAATAAGCTACTCCTTCTGGCTCAGAAACTGCCCCAAGGGCAGATCGATTAGAAACTACTGCCTGAAATGTCATTTGTAATTTATTTTTTTTCTTCAGATTAAAATCTTGCTTTAAAACCTGCTGCCCTTTGATTGCTTAAATAGTCCTGTGCTTCTGAGCTGCAGACTCAGCCTTTCAAAGCACAAAAGAAGTCAGTCCAGCTTTTGTAGGGGATTCCAGTGATAAAACAAGGCAAACTCTTCAGAAACAAGCTGGGTGAGAACACTGCTAGTGTGATAGAGTGCTCTCACTTCTAAACTGGGGATTCTTATCACTGCTTACACTGGGGAAAGATTACCAGCTTCTAGTTTCTACTCTAGTTTCTAGTATTTTTAACAAAATCCAGTGATTCTAGAACAGTATGTAAAACACCTACTGACATAGGTACAAAATACTAGACTTGCCTATTCTGTCCTCCCTGGGGGAACCTCTTTGCTCCCCAAAGTTTGCATGACTTTGTCTCACATGGCTATAGATTTGCTCAGCTTCAGAAATAACCCCAAGTTCTAACACTCAGCTGAAACATGAGAAACTTCACTGGTGTTTAGTGCTGAATTATATTAACACTCATGAAACCTTGTTGAAACTTCCTCATAAAAACATCAACTTCCATTTTAACCCTGCACTACTACCTTATGTGTAATTTAAACCATTATCAGATTTTCCTAATTTTGACCATGTTCCTCATGCCCTCCTTCCTTGTGTGAAGTTTAATTAGGTACTATTGATATGTATTGTTAGGTATTTGATGGTCCCTGTGTAGCTAAGCAAGAATGTAATATTCACTGTTAGTTTTTAGCCCATAAATAATGTTTATTTGTTTGGAATGAAGAGGTGCTGGAAGGAATTGTTTGGTTAACACTTACCTTTTTTCTTCTCCCAGTTCCCAGGAAGTCTATTTTAATCTATGGCTTTATTAGCTGAAATTATGTCATAATGATGTTCAATAGTTTTGGAAACGTCTAAATTGAAAAACAGAAGGAAAAGAATAAAACTTTAAATGGCTGTTGAAATACACAGCCAGATTATGGGCATGTAATTTGGAACAAATACTGGAGAAGTGTCTTTGGGGACGTTTGGTTTTTTAAACACATCTTCCATATTAACCTTTTTGTGTTATTGTTTGTGAATTATCATGATTACTGAGTACTGTTGAAATTGTTCTTGTTTTTTTATTTCACTTAGTCACTTTAAAATTTAAAGGAAAGTCTATTGATGGTTTGGTTTTTTTTGTTTTTTTTTTTTTGTTTTGTTTTGATTTTGGTTTTTGTTTGGGTTTTTTTTTCATCCTCTTGCAATTCAATACCTACATACTCAGTATCTCACTGGGATAGTAATAACCTGTAGATACCTGTTAGCACCAGAAATACTGTATCTCTATGCTTGCTGCAATAAATTAGAATACTGGCTAATGGGTTAGTGTAGAGTAGAAAAACTGAGATAACTTTGAAAACACTGACTCAATATCTGATGTTATCAGAACCTTTGCATTCAGACATGTTTTGCATTCCATCTATATCACAAGGATAATTGCATTTAAAATAGGAATAGCTTGTAAAAAGCAGTCTGTCTGCTGCAAACAGAAAAGACAGACAAGTAAAAATTATGCAGTAATTTATATCCTTGTCCTGTGTATGCGTGTTAACACCAAAAATTGTGTTAATCTGGAGAAGGCTGATCTAGAGCCTGGTGGGAAAAGTACCTTCTAGGCCTAGCACCTGGCACTGGGATTAATAAGCCAGACTTCATGCACGCTGGGTTTTGGCACCAGTGTTTTCATTGTCTGTTGCTTGGTAATGCATCCTATCTTCCCTAAGTATAGTGTCTTAGTCACACACACCTGCTTTTTCTCCCCCCCTCCTGTTTTACCTTAGGCTCATAGTTTCATCTTTCATGCCATCTCCCTGTGCACTCATTTTGCATCAGATCAAACCAAACTCCTCTGCTTGCAATGAGTCAGTTACTTGGCCAATGTTAAAAGACTGGAAAAAAGATTTGGCAAAACTTATTGTGCTTAGGGCACTTGCAGGAAGCCTGGAATAGGAACCTGAAGAAGGACAAAGTGAACAAAACATGGAATCAAATCCTTCATCCAACTTCAAAACAAAGTCACCATTAAAGTAACCTATATTGCCCAGACTAACAGGATAGATAACTTCATCTGAGCTGCTTCTCTTCATCCCCTCTCTCTACCTCTGTTGTTCCTGTCCTACCCTTTCCTCCTGTGAAGCTTTCTAATGTGCTTGTTTTCTCTGTCATGTGAGAGTTCTCATGCATTTCGTTAGGTCAGTGTGTCCCCATCACACTCCTAGTTCATTGCAGACCATGAAGAATGAAACATCTTATTTGAAAATCTTTGCAATGCAATTTCTCTGGCTTCTGGCTGTAATTTCAGTGATCGTAACGACTGAAGATTTGCCATTTGGAAAACTTTTCTCTGCAATCTTTTAAGTCTTCTGTTACATTGGGGATAAAACAAATATAGTCACTTAAAGAAGCTGACAAAGCAAAAGGGATTTCCCAAACTCACTGGGGATCTTTGAGAACTGCCACATCAACATCCTGCACTTGTGAGATCTTATCCAACTTAGATCTTTCCTTCAGCTTGATCAGACTGTCATCTTCTGTTGTTTCTAATGCCACATCCGTGCTCTGCCTTACCTGCTAAGTTTTTAAGAACATTGTTGGTGATAACATCCAGTCTTGATTTGCAAAAGTTGCTCATTTTAACAGACTTACAGCATCTGAGTGAAATATTCCTTCTGACTGTAAAGTTGTGGGAAGAGACCTGTTTATGCGCTGTCTTTGGAAGGAATTCTTCACCCTTCCCCTGACCACAGTGGTAGCTTTTCTTCATGAAATCATTAACTCAGATACCCAAGTGATTTACTGCCAGAAGAACCTTATATAGATAAATATTCTTGGGGTTATATGCCTTGGTGGGGTTGGGTTGGTTTTTTTGTTTGTTTTTTTGTGGAGTTTTTTTGGTTTTTTTGGGGGGGGGGGTTTGTTTTGGTTAATTGGTTGAGTGATTGGGGTTTGTTTTGGTGTGTTCGGGTTTATGTTTGTTTGGGTTTCGGTTTTGGTGTTTTTTTACCTTTGGTAAAGAAATTATCTGCTATGCAAGGCAAGCTGGAATTCAGGTTTCTCATTTTTCTTGAGTGTACCCTGCATGGTAACCCTGCCTGTTGCTTAAGCAGAAACTGTATAGTTCACCCACTTTTGTACTGGATTTCTGGCCTGCAGTCCCAAGTTTTCAATAGACCTAAGTTGATTTTTTCATCTGTCATAGCAGTTTCTTGGTACTGATTTAGATTGGTGGGTATGCATAAGCAACACTTAAATATTTTGCCTTGTTTTACTCCTGAACAACCAAAAATGATAAAAGATCTGCATGTGTGGATCCCACACTTCTATTCATTCTTGCCTGCTTCTGTAAGTTACTTTCATCCCAGCTCTATTCTATCTCCAGCTCCCTGGAAGAAAGGATCTTCTCTAAATGCAGCAGACTCTGTCAGCAATACAATCTGGTTGCCTCTGGCCATTTAATCAACCACTCCTCCTTTTGTAGCATGCTTGTGGTGCAAGATCCTTTTTGATGGTAAACTCAGCCTTGAGAAGTGTAAATCATTCTTCCCTCATGGAGCCAAGGAGGATGTATTCCCCAAGTGATCCTTTCTTTATGCTGTTTCCTAAGGTATCTTGTTTTGCTGCTGTTTTGTTTCTTGTGGGTTTGCCCCTTTACATGCTGCTTTTAACTCCTGACATTCAAGATTAACACTCGATAACCTGAGAGGTCATGTAATACTGGTGAAAACCCAAGAAAACAGCCTGAAGGCAGCTTCCTTATTCCATGTGCTGCTGTGAGCAGCTTTGTTTCAGGCAGCATGTGCTAGGGTACACCGTTGATGGTGAGATTTCACATGGGGCACAAGTTTGCTATGGCTGCATTCAAGAATTTTTCACTCAGTCACCTTCTGAGAAGACAAGATTTAAAATATTGTCCCCCAGAAGCAATAGGAGATTGCTTCTGATAGGAGAGGGGTAAGCCTCTGGACAAAATACATCATGCCAAGGAAGATACTTCAAGAATTAGGTACCCCTTGGGTCATCCAAAAAACAAATATATGTCAGCTCACTTGAAGTGCCTTAGTACAAGACGGATAAGGCTTGTAAAAAGGCAAAAAGTCTTTTTACATCATGTTCTGGAGGACAAGACTGTTTATTTGTGGTTCAGTTGTGAACAGGTGCAGCTCTTTGGCTGATACCTAGACTAAAATTTGGCAATTTAAAGACATAGTACTTACAAATGTGGTGAATGGAATTTATCTTTAGTAGTCAGTGCAACAGGAGAAAGTTATTTAGCTATCTTGAGATTATTTAAAGTCCAAAGGAATCTTAAACTGCAAGAAGACTGATTAAACAGACATTGGAAAGACTGAAGCAGAAGTTTTAGAGTAAATCAGATAATTGTATTGAGAGCAAATCTTGAATCACTATGGAAAGGCATAGTCACTAGCAGTAAGTCTCAAGATGGGAGGACAAGACATTTCATGGCCACTTACTTGGGCTAATAGAATTTATCTAGTATGAATACCTATTTCACCCCAACAGTCTCTGTCAGCAGTGTAATATGGACTGTGAAAGCTGGTACACTGATAACAACAGCACAGGAATGGATGTGGATGCTTGGAAGTGAGGAGCTTTATTTCTCTGACTGCTTGGCCTTTTTTTTGCAAAGCATAGCTTTCCACTGGGAGCCCCAAGATGCAAACTTGACTTTGTCTGCAAGCAAGATACCTTAATTGGACATTGTATCAAACCTGTATTATTTATACTTGGGATTTAAATTTTGGGTTTTATTGAACCATAACTTGTACTGGCACCCTGTATCATATAGCTCCAGCTGGGTTTCCCTTGTCACTGAAGCTAAATCTCTCTACAGAAGAACTCAGTTTTTTTCAGCATGCAAATCCTTCTGCCTTCTGTGTTAATTAGCTACCTGGATACAATTCTGTTTAGGTAAACTACGACTACACAACACTGACTTTTTGACTCGTGCTCGCTTAAATGTATTTCTGTCACTACTGTTTCAGTTTTATCTTTATCTCACCAGAAGTGTTTTTCTCTACCATAGACCCGATTGTTATCTGTCTGAACAGGAAGCATCTAGCTATTTCTCAGAATTTACTAAGCTCAGAATGTCCCACAAAAATTTAAATCCATTTCTTCAAATGTGGGTTAGCTAAGAAACAATGACACTTCTGTAGCCATCTCCTTCTATCTCAGCCTGTTGTTGCTACACAGGTATTGCCACTTAGGCCTAATTCTGCAAATATTTTTCTTGTGGTGTGACTTTCCCTTTGTTTTGCAAACTCCCTCGTCTTTACTTTTGTGTTTTAAGAACAGGGAGCACCAAAGACTATAGACAATGTGTGTGCAGGAAGTCTTTCATGATGGATATCTGTTTGTACATAGCTATCTCAGTCCTGGACCAACACTGAGCAGCGTGAGAGGGATGGGGAAAACAAGGATAAGACTTGGACTTTGAGTAGGAGATTGTAAAGGGCTGCAGTGTGGCAAGGGCTGAAGAGTGAGATGCTGAAAAGCATCAAGCACTTTGTCAGTTTTTGATGAAGTGTCACGTTTGTTGCAGCTTGTTAGCTTGCTTTGGAGAGGTTTAGTTCTTGTATATTGGGGCTGGGAAGGTATTTGTGGCTTGCTTAAGTTCTAGGTATTACCATATGAGTCATGCAGTGCTGTTTGGGGTGATTGTATGCACAAAAAGTTACCACCTGTGCTTGTTTGATTAGCACAAGGGTATTGGGTTTTTTCAGCAGCATGGAAGGGAATTTGGATTTAAGTTATTGACATGCTCAACTTTGTAGTGTTGTGAATCCTGAAGACTGCTTAGCTGTGGTACAAGTTAAAATATTGAATGTTAAATATCTTCCCTTTTAAATTTGATCCAGAGGAGGTGGCTTATACTAGAGCAAAGAGAAATCTTTCTAGTTAGAAACCCACTGCTTCTTCACTACCCTGCTGAGGGTAGTGCATTTCCACTTCTGGCTGTGAAGGCACAACCTTCATAGGTGAACTGAGCTAATGGCTTCAGCTCTGCCTTGCTCAGTCTGCTGACTGACCCTCTAGCTGTGAAAGCTGAGTGGCAAAATAAGCATAAGCAGTGACAACTGAATTATGTTCCTCCTTCTGTTGGGAGCTCTGAGCACTTAAGAATCATCTTTCCTTCAGAGTGTCTTTCTGCCTCAACTTTTGAGCAGCAGTGGATGGCTGACCTGGTCATCCAAGAATGATCCCTAGAGAATCAAGAGTATTCCTCTTGTGGCAGGGAGAATACTAAAAACCAGCTGTAATGTTAAAGAAACTGCTGGCTCTCCTAGTGCTTAGTGTGCACTGGGAAGGACAGGTTTTGCTTGCAGTCAGTACCAGTTTGCAAAGCTCAGTCACTGAGCTACATGAGGAAAGCACTTCCTGTGCATAGTAGTTTTCTTTCCATTCCAGTGTCTACTTCTCCCAAGGACATTAACCCCATATAAGAAGGCTGTCCATATTATTTGTATCAGATAGTTTAAAATATTTCTCTCTTCCTTCTTCCTCCAGTGCCTGATTTGCAGCAGAAAATGGAATGAGATGATGAAGGGCAGGAGGAGTGGTAGAAAATCCAGGTCTAGAGAGAACACATTTTAGGGAAAATGAGTGTGAAGAGGAGGAAAGCATAGTAAGAAACAGCCAGAAAGAAATGGAGAGGGAGAAAAACAGATGTGACAGAAGCCATAAAGATTTAGTAAATTAAGTCAGTAACATTTAATAAGTGTGTAATCACATACACACATGCTTCCTGGCTGCTGAATAGTAAGGTACCTGTAGAAATGTGTAGGTCCTCCTTGACTCCTTGTGATATCAGCAAAATTGTAAATTTTGCAATATGGATGAATTCAAGCTCTACATCTGAACAAATATATTGGTTTCTAGATGTCTAGAGCTCTGCATACTCCATGTAAAAGCATGCAGAGAGTCTCTAGTACTTTACTAGGACAGTTTTTAGTCATCAGCTTCAAAACAAATACATGGTAATATGTAGTATTTAATAAAGTTTCATCAATATTTTTAATGGCTGATGTTTTACAATTTTAGTGTCAATGCTGTTCAAAAGGTATGTTTCAATTAAGTTTCAGTGTTCCTGAAAGGCTTGATCTTTGTGGTGTCCTTCACTAGTAAGCTACTTGTGATGGCAGCTTCCATGGATGTTTAAGGTTTTAAATTTTAGAAAAAATACAGACATTTTCAAAAATTGTCAATATGAATTGGGTCAAGGTGTTTCTAACTTAGTGTTCTGTTTCCAGTGAATGCCCAGAGTGAAGTAAAATACTGCAGCTATAAAGTGGTAGCTCCCAAAATATATTGACATCTCCATGATTTGTGACTTCAAGTTTCTTGAGCCTAGGGCTATATCTGGCTGTGGTTTAAAAGGCAAAACAAAAAGCATCAGCACAGATTTTAATTACCTTATCCAGACGGTATGCAGTGCTTACACTTTTGCAGTCCTCAGTTGAAAGACACTTTAATCACAGATATTGCCTATAATCCTAATCATGGCTGAGGTAGTGGCTTCCATAATTATTAGATACCTTTTCAAAAGTTCTAAGAAAAGTTTTTAAATGCTAAAGTATGTGCAAAATTGCCAGAATACCTGTTTTTAAATCCTCTACTGCCTATTTTGCTATAAATGCAGAAATGCCACAGAATTTATTTTCCAGTCAAGATAAAAGCAGAAGCTTAGGAGGAAAAATTACTGACAACCCCAAGTTAAAACAGTAGTAACCAGGGATAGAGGAGAAGAGGAAGAAGTAGTTGAGCAGACTCAGGAGGGAAATGCTATGCTCTTTTGCAAGATTTCATCTTTAACACCAGTCTTTGGCTAGTGAGTACTCGCTCAAGTAGCTGGGAAGGTGGAGAGTGTTTGCCTCCTATGAGGGCAGTGCACTTGGATGTGGGGTGTGGTATTTGTCTGTGTCCCCACATGTGGGTGAAATGGAAAAATGTGGCTTATTTCCTCTTCCCACTTTAATTTAGGTAATACACTGATATAAATGTTTTAATCATAAAATTGATGAAGTTTTAAGCTACTTTACTCCCTCTTTTGGTTTGTGTGTTTTGTTGTTGGTTTGGGTTTTTTAAGGGAAAATTTTTAAAATAAAATGTATCTGCTGAATCACTCTGCTGCAGGAAAAGGTGAAAACAAAAAACCTCTTCAGACTGCAGTAGTTCTGTGCAAAATGATATACAGATTTTTCTGTAACAGGTATGTTTAAAAGTCATTGTTAAATGGCCCTTAAACTGACTTGCATCTGATACAAGCCAGTATGTTGGTGTAGGAGAGTGCAGAACAAATTCTGACCAGATCCGGGTCTAACTGGATTATTCATTCCTTTTTCTTTGTCTGAGATTGATGATCCAAATCACCTAAAATGGTTAAAAGGTAGTCAGATCTAAGGTGTCATAAGTCTGTGAAGGATTGGTTTTGCTGTCATCACTCTATGTGTGTAATTAACTATAAGCTTAATTATATGGGTTTGGAGTATGTTAATGTGCAAGTTACACCTGGGCATTTAGAGCAGTTGTTTTTTTGCACTCAGTATTTATGCACAAGAGCCTTAGGTAGGATTCATGAGGTTTGCACAAGTAGGGAATGCTGATTCCTCATTATTGCAGAGGAAGAGGAGCATGGAGACCTGTTAACACAGCCTCTCCTGCAGGGATGGCAGAGCTGCACTGTGTTTCTGAGTCTGGTCTGTGCCAGCAGCAGCTCCCCCTGACCTGACTGGGCAGAGCCCTGTGTGTGCCTGGTGCCTCGTCCCAGTTGGAAAGCCTGGGGTGAAGCCAGGGAGGGCAGCACGCTGTTTGCCAGGGACTTGTGCAGGAGGGCCAGCACTGGCAAAAGGGAGAGTTCAGGAACACTGGAGGGAAAATAAAAGGAGTGTCAGACACTTACGCCAGGGCTGGTGGGAGGTACAAATGTTTGAATTGGCATCACGCCCTAATGTTAGCCAAAAGGTGCAGAACCTTGTTAAATTGCTCAGTGGGAGTTCAGACCCAAGCATTGTGCAGTCTGGGGAGTGCAGGATAAGCCAGGCATGTACAATAGAGAACGATGGGAAAGCTGTTCACAGGAATGCTTTCTTTTATAAACTGTGTTTTTATCAGACAGCTTTTCAATTTCTCTTATCAAAGCTTGACTAAATGCTTCCCTCTTGAGAGTGCTTGAGGGAGTGAGACTGGGATTTAATTCACTAGAGATATCTTAGTACCATTTTGGTTTGGGTAGCAGCTGCTGATCTAATAAAGGGACTCTGTGGAAAAAGTTACTTTTATTAAGTATGCTCTGTATGTATGATAGATGCCTGAATTATTAATGGTGCTGCTACCTACAACCTAACTGTGAGAAGAGAACTGCTCACAGGAGTTCTTGTAAAGTTTTGCAAAGAGGTGGTCTAGGAGGATGAAGTCTGACAGCATCAGACAAAGATTGATATCTCTGTAGCCAGACAATGTCTGGAGAGTATTTGCTTCCTGGTCAGACATTAGAATACCTTTGTATTAAAAAACCCCAAGCAATCAAATACCAAAATCCAACCTCAAGGAAGTATTTATCCTTAGCACCCTCTTCTGGGCAAGTTGACAGGTAAGAGTTCTTAAAATATTTTCTATTGTTTTAAATTACATTGTCTCTCTAGTATTTCTAATCTTCTGAGAAGCTTACAGTTTCTGATTGAACAACAGGAGTTTACTGTGCCTAAAATACATTTTAAAATTTTCTTTGTTGTGCTGGATGTATATTGTTTATATTTTTGTTTGAATACTTTTCTTTATAATAGTTCACTTCATGCAAGATGTTTTTCACATCTCCATCATGGTGCTGCACACGTGGCATTATACAGGATTTTTAGAATAACCAGTGAATGTAGTGGAGACTGAAATAAGCACTGCTTTAGAACCTCAAGCACCTGCAAGACAGCTGACTGTCATTTGATGGAAACAATGTAGACCTAATTTCCTTTTACTTTCTTGCTGCCATGGTAGCTTTCTAGTAGTCCGTCATTCTCTGTATTTGGAATGCCAGCGGTGATGGAGCCACAGGAGAGAACAGCCCAGAGCTGCTGGTTTCTCAGTCATGGCTGCAAAAGGTACTCTCCATAAGCAGTCACTCGAGGTGCCTTTTGGCAATGAAGAGGAAGCTTTTCCCATGAAACCATGGAAACTTGAACATGTGGACTTACTTTGCCAAGTGTGCACCTTTCTGATCTGCCAGTTTGGTTGCTATGTAGCCTCTTGTTGGGAGTGCCCCGTGGAGTGTGAGGTTGTGTCTAACAGGGATTTCTAATCTGCATCTGGCAAACAGGGCCTTATGTGATCTTCTGTTTGTGCTATGACTGAATTGTGCATCCCACATTCTGGCTAAGAGAAGTGTCCAAGAGAGAAGGTTTTTATTAAAAATAATATGTTTTCCCAGAAACTTCTTAGTGAAAGCCAACTCTTCTGCATTCCTAGTAATTTACTTTTTCCTCCTTTTTTCTCAGACTTGATAATGCTGCAAAAAATTCAGTCTCCAGGACTCATTGGAGCTATACAGCAGTGACCTTTCCTTCATGGAAATCTCACATTCCTACAGTTGGCAGTTTCATACTTTACACTGAGAAAAAGGTGGATGGGATGTAGAACATGCTAGTGTGGTGAGAAGTTGAAGGTGTGAAATATGAGTTACCAGTAAGGCTGGTGGAAGAAAGCCAGATGTATACAAGAGAGATGAGTAGGAGAGTAGAAAAATCAAATGACAGGCTAAGTGTTTAGAAGCTACCTAGTTATTTACCTACAGTGCCTTGTCAGAGAAATGTTACATTCAGGCTTGAACTTCCAAGTTAAAAACTGAGCATGGGTTCTCATGAATCTTCAGTCAGTTGGTGTGTCACTGATCCTTGCCTTTCTGCAGGACAAAAAATATCTTCTATGGCTGTCCATGATGTTCTGAATAAAGAACATTTTGCTTGTAGTAGCCTGATTCTTAACCCTTTCACTTTGTGCTCTTTCCCCAGAGGATGTGCTGAGTAAAGACGCTGGGGAGTGTGCAATATGCCTGGAAGAGCTGCAGCAAGGAGATACTATAGCACGGCTGCCTTGCCTCTGCATATATCATAAAGGGCAAGTATTCCTTACTGGAATGGATGTAAAATTCACAAGGTTGCATTTATGGGTAACTCTTCTTAAGAGGTGCCTAAAGAAGTGCTTAAACTTAGTTGCTTTTTTGCATTTAAAAATAACAAAGAAACAGCAGTAGCAGCCTTAAAGTTGTTTTTTAAATTACATCTTTCTGCATCTATACCAAATGCATTTGAAGTTCATTTTCCCTGCTACAAACTCCTCATTCTTGGAAAATCACCTGGATGGGGAAGGAATGTGTATCATGGCTGAGGAGTTAGGTCATGTGGGCTTAAGTTTCGTCAAATGCTAATAGAGTTGGGCAGAGAGGGGAGGGGAGTGGTTTTTTAACCTCTTTCATATTGTTTTTTCATAAGTGTCTGTACTTTACAGAAAGTAAAATGTCAGTGAATGATACAAGCAAGATGATGTTAGTAGCTAATTAACCTGTGTATGAAGTCTGTAATTTGTAAAATGTTTCCTTAGAAAATTTTAACACTTAAGAAATTTAGGTTTTCAACACTGTTTAATACCCAAGTATTACTGTGGTTTGGGGTTATTAATTTTTCCAGTGATGTGTGCATATGTATATACTTCTTTGTATAATATAAAATTCTACTAGCCATTGAAATGGAGAAACCAATTTATATTCATACCCTACTGCTAAATATTACTTGTATTCATGTCAATTGTTCTCATTTTTGTCATGTATCCAACAGCTGCATAGATGAATGGTTTGAAGTAAATAGATCTTGCCCTGAGCATCCATCAGATTAAGACAAGACTCATATTTTTAGGTAATGTTTATTTATGTTCCAACAATAAATATCTTGACTACCTGAAATCACTGTACTATTTCTTTTTAATTGTGAATTTACTACTGTGTCTCAGAACTACAATATTAATCGGTAAGAATTGATGTATATTGCAATATAGGCAGAAGGTTTCTACATCCTTGCATGGCATGGTCTTTCCAGTTTTAGTACTGGAAAGTGGCAAGTCAGTGTCAAGAAACCTTTAGCATTAACTTTCTAAGAGGATTTTTCCATAGAAATGAAACAAAATTAAAATAATACAACTGTGTCATTTTGGATTGTTCTGTGAGTACTGACATGTATTTCTGACAGAAGTCTTTTGGAATCATATGAAAAGGTTGAAACTAGGTATTTTCAAAACTACCTTAATGTTAATGCATTCCAGAATGTTTAAAGCATATAAATAAATGAAAAATGTTGACATGTTTCTATCCCATCTCACAGAAGTTTGCATTTTTCCAGCTTATGTTTTGTGTTAATGGTTGCAGATCTGCAATCTCTGTTAAAAGTTTAAAGTTTTATTCTTTAGTTGACTGACTCAGAAACTTTAAGTTACATTAAATAACTGCCCCTAAGCATTGCAAAGCACATCAACAATCACAATTCTTAGAGAAATAGAGATATCTGAAATCCTATCTGGTAGCTGAGAGTTTGGTTTTGTTGTTCTGAAGGAAATGAAAAATAAAAAATCTGAAGTATTCATGACTAGCATTTATTTGTGCATTTGTTTCATGTTGCTTCGTGTGCCTGTGTTGTAGGGCTAGCAAAGAAAACCTCAAGGAAGATATCCTGCTACTGAGATAATTGTTTTGATCTCAGGGTAGTGTTAGCCAAAATTAATAACCAAACACATTTCCTGTATTGCCCCCAGTCTCTGGTTGTGGCAGAAGGCTGCATGCTGTTCATGAACACCTGTGTCTCTGTACATGCTCATGGCTGTCCAGCCTCATGTTAAATTCTGTTTGCTTTTTCCACAGCAGGGATGGTGATAACTGGGGACTTAGGAAAAAAGGGGAGGAAAACTCAGTTGTTGTGCTCATGCTGTTTGAATGGTTTCTGTACTGAAATAATGGTATTTTCTCCTCTGCTTTTCCAACAGCTGCTTCCACTGATCAGAAAACATAGGAGATGTGAGGTTCTCTTGCTGAACACAGCGTGCCTGGCTTGAGACTTAGTTCTTTGTGGCTGAAAAAGGCAAAGATGGACAGTGACACGGAGAAAGCATTGCAGACACCGTTACTTGACAGTAGTGCTCAGTATACCAAACACTCATGCAAAGGACACACAGGGATTTTGAAAATGCTGCACATCCTGTAACAATCGACTCCCCAGAGACATTACTGACACTGTTTTGTATCGAAGGCCAAAGTTCCAAATTTCAGCCTAACTTCTGGTTCTGTGAAGAAGCGAGTTATTGGACATGTTTCCTACTGCCTCCAGTGGAAGTGGAGACGTTCGATACGTGCTCTCTGAGACCCTCGCAGGGGAATGGCCCCAGATCAGAGTGGGAACGTTTTCACCTTCTCGTTGGCTGAAGAACAGTACATGGCAAACTAAATAAAATCTAACAGTGTGACCTTAATTTACTGAATTCACACCCTGTTTTACGTTCTTCACTTTTTTCAAGAACAGAAAACATAACCCGCTCTGTGTAGGAATACTGTATTTCAAAGTTTTGTAACTAAACCTTTGTCACAATGCAGTCCAAAGAGTAAAACCAAGACAGGTAACTAATTTATATTGATCAAGCTACAGAGATTGTTGAAATCTGCACATTGTATTGCTATTTAAGTAACTAAAACGTCTCTTTTATTGCTCATGAGTCAAAATGACAGAAAGAAATGCAGCAAAGCAAAATCTTACAGCTATGCAACTTTTTTTAAAATAGGAAAAAGAAATGAATTACCAATTTTAAGTGCTGCCAGTTAAGGTAATTTGTTTAACGGGTATTTTTTTAAAGATGTTTCAGGTAATTATTTTATTGTACTACTCTCATCTCCAGGCTGCCTCCTGAGGTGTAAATGAATAACTGCAAGTGTGGGCATGGGGAGAGGTTTTTATAGGCATGGGTGAGATTACATCGAGGTGGGATTTGTGTTTATTTTTTGAACATGCGCAAGTTCATGTTTCCTTGTTTGAATGTGTTTTTTGGTCGCAGGATCTGTAGTACATTGCATCTAAACCCTTGGTGTCTTCGTGTGGAGACCACCATTTGACAGTGTGGGTTTTTGTTTAGTTTGGGTTTTTTCTATCTATTTTTTTTTTTAATTCATCTGCATTTGTTTAATTTATTATTATTTTACTGTATTATATTGGTATACCAGAGCTCCACAAAACACAGGTTGTCTCTGGGTGGATACACCAAGTAAAACTGTGGATATGTATTAGTTCCCACAAAGTATCACAGTTTAAATTGATTTTTTTTTTTTTTAAAGACAATGAACTGGAACAGATATCAGGGTTTAGAAGCATACTTTTTATATCGAGAACTAATTGTAGTAGTTTCTGAATTTCACAACACAGGGAAGAGTTTATGAATATTTATTAGCAACAGTATTCTTAGTGAGTTTCAATGGCTACAATAAGTTGCACAACACTTCAGACTTTTTTTCTTGTACATAAATAATTCTGGTTGGGTTCTGGTTTTTTTTGTTTTGTTTGTTTGTTTTGTTTAAGTACACATTTCTCTCTGTTGCTGCTGTGATTTATATCAAAAAGGGCAAAGAACAGGAGCAACTACCGCTATCTGGAGAAGAAGTGCAGTTCATGTTCTTAAACTCTCCCATCTTGCTGGAATAGCAGTTCTTCCCTAGATAATATTTTCTCCTGAATGTTGCTCTGTAAAATGCCTTTGTTGCGCTGCAAATCTAAAGGAGTCCAAACTAGATAATTGTCATAATTGCCAGTGCAGTTTCTATACTTTTGGGCTTGCATCACTGGTTTCAGCTGAACCTGTAAGCTATGGGGCCCTGTTGAGTTCTCTTTTTCAGTGGGAGCAGAATCATTTTGTCACACATTCGATTCTGTAGTCACATCAAATGTACAGTCATTCCCTGTACAGAGTCCTTTTTTGACGAGAATATTTGTGTTGCCTTGTATTATCTTGGGGGAGGGAGGGAGGGGATGTGGAACTACAGCACCTGTGATACTCAAATAGTGGTGTTGCCTGCAGGCCCATTTTCCCAATGTTTTAAACTCCTGATATCTTCTGAAAGTAAAACTTTTCCATTTGCATTGATTTAATGTTTACTGTTGGCTTCATGCCTGCAGAAACTCACCTGTAGCCATGTAAAGGGGGTAGGTCAGTGTTTTGATGTCCTGTGCTCTGAGGTCATAGATAGTCTTTGGCTTGAGGGTTAAGTACGTAAATACAAGAAACATAAATCTGTGTGCAACTTGAGCTCGGTTTTGGTAGTTCATACTTCTAGTTTACTTACTGTTTCCTCAAAACCCTTCAGCTTCTGTATTCAGATGGAAGTAGCTGATTTAAAGGCCCAGCAGTTGGGACTGTTGTCCCATGTTTAGGAACAGTGTTGGAAAAGCAGGTCACTAGCTATTGCACTGGTGAAGCTTTTGCAGGCAAGAGTCCATGGCTGCTTCCATCAGCACAGTAGAGCAGCAGTTGCTTGGATTATTTGAGGAACTGATACAAGGTGAGCTTTAGTTTGATGTTCTTGGTATCCACAAATCTCTTCTTAAAGACAATGGGAGGTTTTCTTGTATCAAAACCTGTAAGATAGACCAAGCCTGGAATGACCCTGGAAGCATGAGTGATGCTTGGGTTTGAAAACACCAGTGGAAACTCACCTAGGTACGCTTTCTGTCACCATCAGCTGGTGATGACCATGCTGTAGGCACAGCTCTAGTCACAGACAACACCTTCATTTTGAAAATGTCCTCACAGGGGTGTCAACTCATTGTGCTTCAGAAGGGAAAAATAAACACCAAACAAGTCCTGTATCTCAAACAAGGAACACCACACTTGTCCACAAGAAGCAATAACTTCAATTTCGGTGCGATATGCTTCTTTGCCTGTAAATATCTTGAGATTGCCAATTCTGTGCTGTTTCAGAGTATTTTCTGTCATCTGGCCTATATCTTCCCTAAGTATGTAAGGGTGTGAAATAATTCCCATACTCAGGTCTGCCATAAACATGCTGCTTGCCAGCAGGGGAAGAGTAGATTTGACACTGTCTTGAAATGTGCGATTTTTCTGAACTTGTAACATACCCATGTCTCTTCAGTAGCAGCTCGTGTTTTGAAGTTCATAGTGGAGGTGGCTGTGAGTTGGTTTGTATTTAACCATACCCCGTACAATAACAAGGGAGTCAAGACTGCTGTCAGCACAGGGCACCCTTTGTCCTGGCTCTTACAAGTCAGTATATATATAATGCTTCCCTTTGGAAGGAGGTAGCTCATTTTCTTGCAGCGTGTACATTCAGCAATGAGTTGAGCAGGATGTAAAAGCAAAAATACGAAGCACACCACAAATTATTGGTATTTTAATTTTGGGAGAGATAAAGCCAAAAACAGATGGTCTTATTTGTAGTCAAGTTAGCTGTCATAATCAAGGGGAAGTGTACTGGGGTATTTTGGAAGGGAAAACATGTAGGGTATGTACAAAAATGTGGGTGGATACTTGTGACCTTGGTTTTTTTCCCTGCTTCTCCTCTTATGATGTAAAGGGGGTTTATGACTGAATCTCAAGATTTATACATTTATCCTACTTCTTAATTTTAGGAGCACTGGGTTTTTAATTAAGCCTTGCTGAAAGGCTGGAGAGCTGGTACAACAGACTCCCAGGAAACTGAAATCTCAGCAAATATGGGAAAGAAAATTTTTATTGAGAAATGTGAATCTTTGGTGTTTATGGAGGGATATGTGTAATATGCGAGATGTGCTGGAGAACGCTTTTAGTGCTCTGCCTTTTCTATGTGAGGGCTTTAGAAACTTGCTCCATTTCTTCCATGTTCCACCAAAAGCAAGGGACTTGGCACTTGGATGTTACTATCTCTCTTTGTAAATGGTGGCAAAACGTTGCTTTTGATGCAGGCAGTGATCTCTCTGAGTTTCTTGTGGCTTTTAGCCATTTTCCTGTATTGAAGGAGTATTTGTGTGCAAATTTGGTACTAATTCTGCTGTGCTGTTGGGATTTTCCTGCTGAGAGACTACCACACACCTGGGAGTGCAGAAGTGCTACTATGGGATCTTCCAGCTCACCTTTGGTGGTGGAGGATTATCTCTTTTTTTGATGAGTGCTATATTTGATTATTCACTTTCCACCCTCCCGAGCTTTAAAGTCATTTTAGTATCCATTTCTTCTCTGCCTAGCTGAAGATGAGATATATGTTAGGCCATATTCCTATATGAATAGGCTTTCCATTGGCATCAGCAAAAGTGATGTAAGAGGTTGTAACTGTAAGAGAAGGCTTCTTATGGATTTCCTGCAATCCAGCCAAATGTGTTTTTTTTCATGCAGCTCCTACCACTTAACTTTTTGTCATTCAAAACACTCTGCGTGAGAAATCCACGACAGAACTATGTCCAGGATTTGTTTTCCTGAATGAAAAATCTGTGATGTTTCTGTTTCTCCACATAAGTAAGCTGCTTCTAAAATCAAGTTGGAGATGGTTTAGCTTGTTGGGGGTTAAAAAAACCAATCCAGTCCATACTCTCAAATTACATTTGGTTATCTTACTCCACAATTATAGGCTGGCTTTCCAAGCTGCTTGTGTTCTGTAAAGTCATGTCTCAATTAGTACATCAGAGCTGATGATGGGATAAGCTGTAAAATGACCTCACTGTGGGGCATTATTAGTTGTTGAAGACTTGCTCAGGTAAACCACCATAGGAGTAACCTGCACCTGAAAAAGGAATATCCTGCACCATAAGAATATCCTGCACCTGAAAAAGGCTGGACTTGGTTCTGTCTTGGATTTAATAAGTTGCCAGTGTAAAGAAGTAGAAGGCAGCCAGCCCACTCACTGATCTTTCTGGCAGCTTTTAATCTATGTGTGTTTGTTTGAGAGACTTTTGCCCTTGGGTGTGCTTTGGCAAAGATTTTGCAACGATAAATAGGATTTGCTCAATTTTGGCAGAGTTTCAAGTGTAAGTAACCCGACGTTGCAAGAACATAATCTGTTGCTGAATCCTGTTCCTCTTGTTTTCTCTCAAATCTGTCCCTTTTAATGCTGATATGTTATATTTCATAGTAAACACTTCTCAACACGACTGGTCACAAGCTCTCAAGGTGTGAAATTCTAAGAGGAAGAGACATCAAAGCTTGATTCTATGCTCTTGTATATATTAAGATGAAGCTGGAATATTTGTTACCATACAGTGAAGAATTCTCCCCTAGCTGATATTGCCAAAGCACTATAACTTTCAAGGAAGAAAGGAGGTGGCTTAGCTGTAGAGGGGATGCTTTAGTGAGCTACATAAAAACTACTTGTAACAAATTTTAAGAGCTGCAGTGTGGCACTGAATGAGTGGTGATCCAGCGTTAACCTTTATCCCTTGATTACAAACCTCATTCTGGCTCTTCCCACCCTTTGGCAGATACCTGCTGGGAGGGAGCAGAGTGTGTACTCCCTTTTTTTTTGTATGCCTCTTCCTACAGAGCTAACCTTGCCCACGGTGAGTTAGAGGGAAGTCCATGCTAGTTTCTGAAATGCCACCTGTATGTGCAGTGGTAATGGACAAGATACCTTCCTTCATTACCCGGAGCAGAAATTGGAATGTAATTTGCAATGTCTAATGTAAATGTAAAATATATTTGTTTGTTTTGTTGTTTTTTTTTTTTAATTGAGCAGTATGATTGCAAGTTGACTTAAGTTGTTCTAAGGTACTCTTTTCAGTGGTTTGCCAGTACATAATCACGAATGAAAATATTTTTTTATTGATTTTTAGGTTGTATGTTTAACATTCCATTCATGTAAAATATGTACAAATATATGTAATAAATCTTTTGAAGCACAGTTTTCCTCACACTTCCAGGTGATTTTTTTTTTAAAGTATTGGTGAAAGAGGCATTGCTGTGGGACAGAACTTCTGTATGTCTTAGCTGGAACAGAGGAAGGAAAAGCAGTGCATGGTTTAGAGCCACAGCCAGAAAAGCAGCTTGGCATCTCACCTCTCTGCAGTCCTGCAGGTGGGAGTACAACCCTCAGGCCAGCCTCTGGCCCCTCTGAGTCCCTCTGACTCTTCACCTGTCCCACAAGCAGTGATGTGACAGGCTTGTATCCCTCTGGGCAGGGAAGGTCTCAGCAGACAAGAGCTGATGTAGCTGCTGTTTTGTGGGGGTGGCTGGAGGCTGGAGGTGAGATTTCTCTGGTCAATGCATCCTCTGTAGGTCTTCAGCAGACATAATGGCCTTCAAGGGTAGCATAAGTTAGAGCTGCCAGGTCAGCAGGTAGGGAAACTCATAGGTGGTTTCCAAATGAAAAAAAAAAAAAAGGAATATGGGTCAAAGAGGGTAGCAAACAGCCTTTCTCATCACCTGGAGTCTGGGAACCCCCATCAGAGGATCAAGGTAACTTAATAGCTGCTCTTTCCTACAGTTTCCTCAAACCCAAATTCCACTTCAGCTTCCTCCCAAAACACTTCATGGTTGCCTCCTAAAAACTGATTCCCTGACAGCATATCTGTGGCTGGGCAGTGCATGGATTTCTTTGTCCCAGATTATTCCCAGCACTCTGGTCTGTTCCTAAACAGAACAGCTGGAAGGAGGCTACTATAACAACCTCCTGCAGAGACACCTTGCTGGAGGAGGGAATTTCTGCCCAGAGCCACTGTGGGTGTTAAATTGTTCTCCAGTGGAGCATCCTGACAAGGGCAGAGCACTGTGATGTGAACTGCCTGGAAACTTCCTCCTGGGGCAGTGGCTGCAGCCCTGCAAGTCAGGTCACCTGCAGCAGGTAACTGTGTGTGGGAGAGACTTGGCTGGCTGAGTTACCCCTCCAAACCTTCCTGCCTGGCCTGCAGCAGCTGGGGAGCCGTAGCCCTTGTGCTGAATGTAAAGTGAGATGAGGACAGGAGCACAGCTGAGCTGTGTGGTTTCAGATAGTGTACAGGGTAAGTCTGCTGCGGGGAAGGTGTGATTTTACACCTCTCCCCCTACACCAGCTGGGAGTGGAGCTGTGGGAGCTCTGAGTAAAACCAAGTGCATTTCACCAAGGTTATGTGGAGGATGTGGGAGAAAATGAATGGAGTTCACTCTCCAGGCAGGAGATGCTTCTTGGGTGGTGCTCCCAGCCAGGGTGACTTGTGCAGGCTGATGGAATGTGATCCACAGACTGATGGCACAGATTCCCCCATGGCTGTGTGCACATCCTTGCTCCACTTTTGAGATAAGCCTTTTGGTGTGGCTGGGGGAAGCTGAACCCACTGCTAAAGCACAGTGACTTTTGGATCATCACAATTCTCTCTGTGGGAGATGAGTTCTAATGCATCAATTATTCAAGCCTGCACCCAGAAACAGTTTGATGCAATAACTGAGGAACATGTTCCTATCATTTCTTAGAGTAACTTTCTTTCCACCACCCCTCCTCCCAGTCGTCTTCTGGAAAGCCTGAATTCCTTAACTGGTCATTTCTCTGTTTTCCTGCTCAGTCCTGAGCTGTGTTATGGAAGCAATCGATAACTAGTTAGAGCTGAGTTTGGCTTTGCATGAGAAAAATCTGCAGGAAATCATTCCTCCAGTTCGGTAGGTGAAGGATTTCATGTGTGAAATTTAAATTAGTGGCATCTGTTGGTATCACATCCTACCTTCCTGTGGCTGGGACATGAGACATGCCACCTTTGCCCCAAGTTGCTTATCCTGAACTGGGATGCTGTGCAGTCCCCAGGGTGTTTCTGGGAACTGTCAGCAATAGATGGTGATGTTGTACATGTGTGTGTGTGTCTGGCCCTGCCACCACACACTGTTGTTTGGTACAGCCAGTGGCCCATGTCCACTTCTGGATGCTGTGTTGTTTTTAGCAGAAACAGGGGAACAACACACACCCGGTAGCAAAGAGAGCGGGAAGGTGGGAAGAGTCTCCTGCAGCAGCAGGAGCTAAACAGGGAAATTCCTCCCCTGGTGCTTTAGTGCCTTGTTCTGTAAGGTCTCATTCTCCTTCTGAGGCTATGACACGTGAGCAATGTCTGTGCCTGGGGGGAGTGCAGGCTGGAGCCTGCTGGTGCCTGCAAACATCCCTCAGCATGTTGGTTCACTAGAGGAGGCTCCCTGCTCCATCCCACCCTGCAGGGACACGGATGCTGGTGTCCAAAAAGCAGAACAAGCAGAGCACACTGCCCGTGAGGTGCTGTGCAGCTCATTCCTGCTGTCTCCTTGCCAGCCAGCCACTGCGAAACAAGGAGCCTCAGCAAAAGCCAAGTGAGATGGAGTTTTCCAGCCCTCATGTAATAAAGCATCTGTTTTCTGAGAGGGATGAGATCAGGGATGCATGGTGGCAGGGAGGAGGGTTTGACATAAATAAATAATTGCATAAAGCCCATCCTCAGCTGACGCAAGATGACTCACTCCTCGTAAAGGCAGGAGCACAGAGAGGCAGATCTGAGGTGCAGGGACGCGGCCGCAGCCGAGCCCGCTGGAAATGGCAGGTGCTCTGTGCCTCCGCATTTGGCCCCTTGTCTTCGGAGTCATGCTTTGTGTCGAGCTCCTGCCCTACTTTCCTTTCTTCCTGTTTACAGATTGCTTTGTTTGAACACGCGCTTACATTTTAACAAAGCCTCCCCCCTCCCTTCCCTCCTAGTTGTTTCTGTAAGCCGGCTTCAAACAGAGGAAGCTGCCAGGCCTCTCCCCGAGCCCATCGGGCCCTGTCGCTGAGGGCCGTGAGCGCCGCGGGGCTGCTCCCGCCCCGCCGGGCTCCTCTCTGCCGCTCCCTTCCCCTGCGGACCCGGGTGACTCCTCAAGGGAGCAGCCTTCCTCCTCACAAGTCACCAGGGCCGGGATTAACGTCTGCTAAAGTCAGGATTAAAGCGTCTGGCAGGTAATGGGAGCATGGAAGCTTGACGGCTTCATTTGCTCCAGTCCGTGAGGTCCAACTCTCCCGGCTGGCGAGGCTTTAGCGCTAATTAAGTCTCTGCCTTCAGTGTGCAAGGGGAATCCCCAGACAGGAGAGGCTGGGCATAATTTAGTTGTTTGAAGGGGTTTGCTGCAGCTGGAGCTCTGGCTCCGTGCCCCACAGGAGCAAGGGGGACACTTGTGCAGCGATGGAAGTGTCCCTTCAGCCGTGTCACCAGCCGCCACCTCCCGAGCCAGCTGCCTGCGTGGGGCTGGCATGGGCAAGCGTGGCACCTCTCTCAGAGCAGCACTGCACAGTGGAGCTGCTGGGAGCCCCCCTGCCAGCAGCCCTGGTGCCAGCAGCAGCTGCAGGCCCTGTGTGTGGCAGGATTTATGTACTGCCACCCTAAAGGGCTGCTTGAGCCCTCCAGGTGCTGACTTCGAGGTGGCATCAGCACTGCCCAAAGCCTGCTGTTTTCCGGTGCACCACCCAGAGGCTCCCTGCCTGCAACAGGCACACGGTATTTCCTGCTTTCCCAGTATAAAGCAATGACTGTAGTTTTTGCCCCTGGCTAAGGCCAGTTTTTATCCCTTAACCCACCTGCTGTGACCTCTCATGCCTTGATGCTCCTGAAGCTGAAGCTGCTGTTTTCTCTGAAGCATCATCCCTGTTTTCACATCCTCCTGTGTACCTGAGGGCAGCTATTTCAAACTCTGCAGCTCTCATTTACTTCTGGGTGTGGAGAATGAATACTGGCTGACCTCAGCCCTGTCGAGATTCACAGGGGATTCCATCAGCAATTTCCCAGGATTGAAGAGGGACTCCCCCAGCACTTGTGACACTCCCTGCATCCTCTCACCTTTTCTTCCCACTCTGGCAAGTGAGGAAGGACTCGCCCCAGTAGCTCTGCTGTGTTTTCAGAAGGCTGACCTATCCCACAGAGCAACTGAGAGCCTCCAGCAAGCAAGGAGAAACCTCCTCCTGTGAGTAAATTTGGAGTTCCTGAGTGCAGCTGGCAGTTGCCAGCCTGGCCTCCATTTTCATCCAGCACAATCCTGCTGTTCTGTTTCTACCTACTAAAGCAGCAGTTGAGACCTTTGTGTACAGCTGCAGCTTGAGATTACTCGTTCCATCAGTTGAAAACAGAGTAGTTTCTGCAGCGACCTCTCCTTCCTCAGGGCAAACCCATCCCTTGCTGCTGTTCACCTGGCTCTGATGCAGCCTGATTGCAGCCATTTGTACAGCTCTGCAGCGGGCTCTGGTTTTGTCTGCTCACACACGGTAAGGGAGCAGAATGAAGCTCCAGAAAAGCAGGCATGGGTGTCTGTGGTGGCAAACAGCAGGTGTGTGTGTGTAAGGCCTTGCAGACTGGATCCTGACTTGGCCCGACACAGCCCTGAGAAAGCCAACATCTCTTCATGAAAACAGAAGCCTACAACAGCAAAAAACAACTTGTTTCTCTGCAAAATAATTCTACAGATTAGGTCTATTTTCCTGCACCTGTTTCAACAATCCCAACCGTCTCAGCTTTAAGAATGACAACAGTATTTCACAAACAACCCTTTCTTGCATGTACATGCTTTGTCCAAGACTGACCAATTACCATGGGGTAACAGCTTGTTACTGACCAAATGGAGATAGACACAGAAAGGTTTATAAAACTTCACACAAAGGGATGTAAAAAATAAACCTTTTTTCACTCCTGAAAAGAGTGTGTCTCATCTCTCTGAAATGAGGTCAACAGCAACAGGTGTCTTGCTGTATTTTCGGCATCAGTACCACTCCCTTGGCATGGAACAGTGGGACTGGGATCCTGCTCTGGCTGTGGTTGAAGAGCAAAGGCTGCATGGCCTTGCACCACCCTGCAAGTCATAAACTGAGGTCTGGCACCTGGAGACACGTGTGACAACAGTGAGCCACACCAGGCTCAGACAAACACCCTGTCCTGAGGACCTGGCAGTGTTCGACTGGAGCAGGCCTGCACTGTGTCACAGCTGGGCTTCCTTGAGGGCTGCAGCGTCACCTGGCACCAGTAAACACACACAGCTCGCACCAGCCCAATACAAGTGGTGACACCTCCAGCCAGCAAGCCTTGCCCCCAGCAGCAGGAGGTGGAAATGAGAAGAGCTCCTGCAGTCAGTGGGGCAGGAGGACTCCAGGGTGCAGCACGGCTGCAGCACATCCCTGAGGCACCACTGTGCTTTCCCATGCTGCCCCTAAATGGACTGGCACCTGCTGCTGGAAGGGCCCCTCATGGGCAGTAGCAGCTGTGAAAGGCCTTCTCCAGCTGTGGCAGCTCCTCTCTCTTGTCTGCAGCCAGAATTAGTTGGGGTGTCACTGTCCCATCTTGATGCAGCCAAGCGTCTGTTCCACAGGGCTTCAGCAAAGCCCGAGCACTTGCAGGCAGCTAGTTCTTTAAAAAGCTGTTTATTATCACAGTGGACGAGTGGAAAAACATGACACAGTGTACAGAGAAGGCTTCAGCAAATTACAAACAAGTCTGAAAAAAGTTACATTTGTCTCTGAGTAAACAAGGCTCTCCCTGCAAGCTGCAGAAGTGTTGCTCCAGTGCCCCTTACAAACAGGTTGGTAAGTCTAGGAAGAGCCTCAGCCAGAAATGCTGTGCAGATAAACAAGGGATGTCCTGCTGCTCCCAGAGCAGCCACCAGTTTGCCCTGCATGGCTCCCAGAGCTGGGATGTGCCCTGTGAAGCAGACCCCCTGCTCTGGGGGTGCTGGGAGCGGGATGCTATGAAACTCCTTGGTTTTGTTAAACCCAGAGTGAGCTGTGCTCATACCTTCAGTCCATCCAAACAAATGTTTGCTGCCCAAAATCACCTCTGGAAGGAGTGGCTGTCACTTGCTCTGTCTCTGGCACTGTAATCTTGTTTCAGTGCCAAACTCTGTCCTACATGGAGCTGGGCTTGATCCTGCCACATTTATCCTGAGGCTGCATTTAGCTGCTGCTGCAGCCCTGTAAATGCTGCTGTCCCTGAAAACACCCCCTGGATGCCCAGCTTGTAACAGCCAGGTATGGAACAAGATTTGCAACAGGGCTGAGCTTGTCACTACAAACAATGCCAAAGGCTGCTCTAGCCCAAAAAAGGGGCAGATGTGACTGCACTGGAAAGTTTGAGGGATGCTATTTCAGTCAATTAGTGAAACAAGGACAGGAACTGTAGTTTTAAACGTATTTTCTACCTGGTAAATGAGCAAATAATTCTGTGATTAGAGCAAAGTAGGAGCACACTTCCTCAAACATAGGCAAATTACACCTCTGGTGAAGGCTCTTCCTTGCACCAGTATCTTCTCCCTTCCATCAGAGCAGGCTGGCAAAACACACTCTGACAAGGTGCATGAGTCTCTGATTTGTTAAAGTCACTGAGAAGTCTTTAAAGGCTTTGCTTTGGCAGATGTTTTAGCAATTGAAATCCAGCTCATCTGTAACTGTGTGCCCTTTTGCTTCAGTAAACAAATGGCTCAGGTGCAGAAATCATTCAAGTTAGCTGAGTTCCCTCTGGCATGGTTGGAAAACCTCATCTGTCTCCCTGGGAAAAATCAGTGTTGATACCACAGGCACAGAGGAAAAGCCACTGAAAAATAACTAAGTTGGTTTTCTTCCCTTTTTATCCTTTATAACTGCAGGTTTTGTGAGAAGCCCAGTGAGTATTTGAGAATGTGTTAGGGAGCTGAAGGGTGTAGACAGAATTGAGGGCTAGGAAAGGTTTGCTACCTCATAGGAAATGGAGAAGCTCTGACCTACAAAGCAAGCACTTTCTTTGCTTCGTGGGGCAGATTTGGGAGATGAGGAGGTGAGGGTTCGTTGGTCTGGGATTTTAACTGGAGATTCTTCTTCCAACCTACCAAGGTTTTGTGTGTTTGTCAGCAACTGGAGAATTGTTTCTCCAAGTTTGGGGGCAGGGGGTGGGGAATGGTAACATGGAGAGGAAAAAAAATGGCTCACACTTTTCCATTTTAGGTTTATAAACTCAAACTCTACCCCCTACACTGTAGGGTAGAGTTTGAGTTTATAAAGCTCCCACAAAAAATAATCAAACATCCCACTCCTTTGCTAACTGATTTCTTTTAAAGCCTCTAAAGTTACACTCCCTAAGTATTGAAGTTGGAGGGAGAAGACCCAACTTTATTGTTCAGCATCTGACTCCGTTTATTCACTCAACCAGTCACTTTTTATAACCGTGTTAATTAAGTTCATGCATATTGCAAAATCTGAGCTCCTGACAGGCTGTAGAGAAAACTTCAGCTCCTCCTTTTGTTTACAATACCTGAAGTTAGTTTACTGAAACCAAGATCAGTGTTCCCACCACGATATGAAGAGTTCTCAAAACCTTCATATCTATTCCCAGACTGGCTGTCTGTTCCCAGTAGCAGCCAAGGACAGAACGGTCTGAGAATCTTGTTGTTTATATAAAAGGTGGCTGAGAACCTAATTATTTACAGGATCAAGCCTGGGAAAGGCTGCTTTTTCCCTTAGCTGAATACCTTCATGGCCTTTTTCTTTAAGCCATGCTTAAACCAGGCTCTCCACACCTAAGCAATAATCATTTGGGGGAGGATAATGTTTTCTTGCTGGTCCTTGTTATTACTACTGCCCCTTGCCTTGCTGTGTCCACTGATTCAAGCACAGACTAAAAGCTTTCCAGGCCAATCTCAATCCTCCTGTGTGCTTGCCTGTTGCTGGGAGAAGGGATTTCTACTTGATGCAGTTGATTTTCAATTGTCCTTTCTCCCCACTGATGCTGGGCAACGTGACATTGGTGTAGTGGCACCAGCACGGAGCTGAGGCCAGGAGCCAAGGCAATGAACAGCCTGCTAATTAATTGTTCACATTTCTCTCCAGACCCCCTCCCCAGAACAAACACTGTGGAAACAGGAGGCAGCTGTTTCTATGCAGCCCTCTGGAAATGTGAAGCAAAAGTGGTTTACTGCCCGTGTTATGGCTTTACCATAAAAAAATGTGATGGCAGCAAGGGCTTCTGGTTGCATGAAAGAAAATGGACTGGCTTTGATATGAGACAAAAAGATTACTGAAAATAATCTGAGCCTGATGCATCTGTTCCTACCCATCCAAAAAACCCCAACAACAAAAAAAAAGCAGTGTCTGTGATGCTGCCTGTAGTCAGTGGAGAAAGAGGGACCTAATTTCTAGGCAGGAAGAAGGAATTAATGTTCAAAACACCAAGCAACTACTATAGATACTGTTTCTGGTAAAGCTGTGTATATATTCATTTTCAGTTCTGAGGCAGGTAATACTCAGAGCTGATGGAGTTTGTGCATCTTGCACCCTTTCTTGTATATGCATACTTGTATGTCTTTATTTATGAATATAAATAAGTTAACAGATTATTTACATCACTGTACAGAATAGATCTAAACTCAGTTA
Source organism: Zonotrichia leucophrys gambelii (assembly GCF_028769735.1). Taxonomy (NCBI): domain Eukaryota; kingdom Metazoa; phylum Chordata; class Aves; order Passeriformes; family Passerellidae; genus Zonotrichia; species Zonotrichia leucophrys. The sequence continues at coordinate 43,490,675 of NC_088171.1, read as the reverse complement.
TCAAAATGGATACACCTGCCAGTGGACTTAGTCTGTTAACACTTTGCATTTCATCTTCAAAGCACCAAACAAACATTAATTATTTACCCAGACAGCTTCCCACTCACCAAAAGGATAAAAAATAACAGGCAGGGTAAGAGATGGAGCTGAGGGAGTGCAGTGTGTTCATAAAAAGGCAGCTTATTGTGTATCTCTCTCCTGCCACGAGCACTGTAGACTGATGCCTTTATAAACTCTGCAGTCCAAGTGTAGGAGTAGCCTTTGTTAACACCAACTTGGCAAAATGGGAAAGTCCTCATTCAAAAGCAAATGATCCGCTCTTCATTTTCAAAAGCTTTGGCCTCTTCTTGGCTTATCAGGTTCCCATTCAAGCTGGAGGAGGAGAACAAAAGGGATGTGAGTGAAAGTAAGGTAGTGACCATTTCCCAGCATCTGTGTGCATCATCTTTGGTGCAGAGGTTTGAAATGTCACGTGGGCTGCATGCTTCTCAGCTGGGAATGGGTGTTAGGCTGGATCCAGCACTGCTGTTCCCACTGCACATCCAAGGAACAAGGCTCTTCCTCAGAAATAAAACCTGAACACACACCTAAGCTCCAGTAACTGAACTTGGCATTGGAAACCCAGCTGTTTGCATTTCAGCAAGCAGCACAAAGTTGACAAAGGTTCTTACTGTACAGTGGGCTGGTTTAAAGATATTTAAAGTCTACAGAGCATTTTGTGTCTTCCATGACAACATGGGAAGAAAATTCTGTGAAGCATTCAAGCATTATTAATGTGAAATGACCGATAGTTAAATTTTCAATTCTGGCTACATAAAGATAATCTACATTGATACTTATACCCCTGAAAATGAGCAGCCTGGTTAAGTGCTGCTCTCTGAAATGTTGAAATCCATTAAACCATGCAGATTTATGAAATTACTTGGGTTAATGAATGCCTCTGAACATTCAGGCCAGAATCAAAAGACAGATTTCAGTCTGAAGATTCAGAATGATCTGAGGGGAAGTTGATGCCTCTTCTGTAGACGAAAGCTGACAGTGGCTTTTGGAAAAAGTACCTCTTCCACATCTCCAGGGAACACACCAGTCAGACAGTGAGTCATTGTCTTTCTAAGCAAGAATTCAGTGTCCTTTCACTGAAACAAATACATATATTTAAAAATAAATTTCATGTTCAATAATAAAGCAGCAGTGCTAAAACCAGCTCAGTTCTATTGACTCCTGAGCTCCCTGAGGTGAGGGAAGGAATGTGGTATTTGGCTTTCTGCCTTAAATGTACACGTGTGACTATGTGATGCCCACCTAATCTACAACAAACAAATCCTACAAAAAGTTAATCATCTTGTAGCTTAGCACTTTCAGTATGTTTGGAGCACCGCCCAAAAAAATCCAAGCACAAATGCTGTGAAGCAGACTAGTAATGCTGATTAAAGGTAACCATCTCCTGCTTATTTGGCATTTAGGTCCTGAAAAGCATGGACATGTTCAGAAGTTAAAAAATATAAACAACAAGCAAAGCTGGGTCTATAAATTCAGGCCCTGATTCTGCAAATCAGTGGTACAGACAGATGTGAACCAAGAAAACTGCCTGACATTCATAACACACAAGGAAACGTTTCAATGGCAGTGGCTTTTTACATGTCTGAAATCCACAGCTGGAACTACAACCCCTGCCTCACATAAACTTGCTCTGAATTTTTTAGGCTGGGAAGTAGTAAGGCCAGTAGGGTTTTAAAGGGAAAGGAAGTTTACAAAGTGACCCTTTGAGAAAGGGACATTTACCAGATTTCTTGAATAGTCGTGTTCTCCTTGAGAGCTTCACTGAGGCACTTCACCCCTTTGGCTGTAATTTGATTCTGGATAAGCCTGAAAAAAAAAAAAGCATTTCATGTCAATCTAACATGCAAACTAATTTGCAGCACATGCACAACCTGTGCTCAGCTTGACATTAAGGAGCAAAGCTGTCTGCCACAAGAAAATGACTGTGATTTTATCTGTGAGAATGGTACACAGTATTGGTCAAATGTCCCACATGCACTTTCAGAAACTAAGCTCAGAGTATTAATCTTTTCCATTTAATCTTGCATGTGGTTCCATTCTGGAGATTCTGAGCAATTTTAATTACACAGCTGACAAATTTCTGCTATGTTCACTAGTGGTAGGGGATTGTGGTATTTAGACTGAGACAGACAAACCTCTCAGCTCTGCTTTCTTACTAAGAAGACTGTGAGACATTTTTAAGTGATGTACAGAAAATTCTGAGTACAGACCCTGTGTGGGCCTAGTGTTTTAGCAGTTATGATCCAGAAGCTGCCAAATATTGCAGTCTTGTTTATTAGACCAACAAGATCTTTGAAAAATAAAGCATTGATTCTGACTCTGGTATGAGCAGGTGCAAGTCCCAGTGAAGCCAACTTGCCAGCTATAAATTATGTCTCATCTGAGCTTAGGGAAGGAAAAAAAACATACCTAAAATCCTCAAGCAGTGAAACTGATGAAGCAGTAGGTAACTCTTATCAACCACTGTAGACCATCCCACTAGCTAAAGATGAACAAAGGCCACTCATCTGCATGAGTATAAAAATACTCATCAGCCTAGCTTAATTCAGTACTCACCTTTCAGTCCACCATGGTGAGCCCCACAGCTGTACTATTCCATGTGCCTGGTTGCATGAATCCCTCAGGATTCAGGATGAGGCTGAAAATTGGAGTGTATTGAACAATTTCTGAGGGAAGGAGGGAGGGAAGAAGGCATTCCCATTAAAGGAGTTTCTGCACTTGGAATCAAAATGCAAAGGGATCCAGTACAGTCTTTCTGCTACTGGAAAAAGACTTTAACTCAGCCTCAAGTTCAACTATCTATATAGGTTACCACTTTTGGAGGTATCCACTGGTGCAATCAACAAAGCAGGATATCAATTTGGGCACTGGCAGACACCCTTGGACAACACTGAGCCATGACAAAGACATTCATCTCGATTACTATGCCTGCTTTGGCTGGGGTAAGTTTTATTATGAATTCAACCCAAACTGCTCAGTGAATTATATCTGCAGCTGTGCACAAAGAAATCAAGCACTTCCCCCACTGTCTTTTCATTTTCAGGGTGATGGGCACCATAGCTTTTGCTGCTTTCAAAAGAGGCTGTGAGTACTTGGCACCCATGACAGCCAGCATGCTTCCTAAGGGGCTGGAACTAGGAATAATACAGGGAGTGTGCTGGAGGGTGGTCAGCCAAGTCTTTGTAAATCATACAAAGGGACTCCATGTCTGGTGTTCCCTTGATCACTTGAGATGAATGGATGGCTATTTTTTTTTTACAGCTCCCATCTGCCCAACCCCATCCATTGGCAACCTCTGGATTAGAAAAGCCAACGCTGTGTTTTCTTAGAAGTGTAAGAAGTCTTACAGTGATTGCTAGAAATAATCCCTGGTTTCCTGGGGATTGATGCCTTGGAGATGAGTGTCATGCATCAGTGTATTGCTAGCTTGAAAAGCAAGCATCAGGCAAATGTGACATGTATCTGTCTGTCACCTAGGTTGTTGGTTGAAGAGTTACTTTCATAGCATGATAATAAACAGAAAGAATTGTAATAACCTTATGCTGTTCTAGCTGACTGCTTGGGGTTTTGGTTTGTTTTTTTTTTTAACTTTTGATTTTGAGGTCAATACTGTTCCCCTAATGAGAGACGAAATCAATCATTAGTTTGAAAGTTACCAGAAACAGCTTGAACTTTTCCCTGTATGGAAGCAGGTTCCAAATGCTAGACAGCAGCTTTATTAACTTCCCGTTAGAACTGTCTACAAGCAGTCAGCTGCATCCAGACCATGCACAGAAGCTGTTACTGTGACCTACATAGACTTGGAAGGTGAAGCTTTAATGTAGTGACTGCCAAAGAGCCTGTGCCACTGTGGAATGTAACTCACCATAAATGCACCAGTTTCTTGTTGACCTTCAGCATCTCTGCAAAACTCATTGCTGCCTCATCATCCAGCTCGTTTTTAGTCAACCTAAGTGGGAGAGAAAATGTCCACTTAGGATGTTGACATTATTTTTCAGCCCCCTTTTTTGCAGCTTTCTGTGACTTAGCTTTAGACAGCCAAAGGGGGATGTGCTGTTCCTGCCCTGAGCAATTTGTAAAGGCTGGACACAAAGAGATATTGAAGAGAAGCCCTGGAGGTAAAAGAGACAAGAGTATCAGATCTTTATTTCTCTGAGCAATGCTCTAGTGATACTTTCTCATGATGCTTTAGTGTCTAAAAGGTGAATGAGGTGTGGTGGGAAAAGGTACAGACAACACTGAAGAGGTGCAAAAACTGAGGACAAAGAACTTGACTTCATATGATGGAAAGAAGAGAAGGTGGGGAAAGCAAGATGGAGGGAGCAGAGTGAGGTATGACACTGGTCACTGGAATGTATCCCAAAGGACATGTGCTGCTGATCCATTACTCATGCCCACACTCTTCCAAAGGGATACCTTATAGCTTGCTGATAGGGAAAGCAGAGGGGATGAGGGCAGGGAGAAGGAGCAGGGAGAGTAGGAAGGGCAATGGGATTGGAGGACATAAACCAGCATTTTGCTCTGGAAAAGGAAGCAGAGGAGAAAGAGACCACACTGTCAATTACCAGAATATCCTCACGGAGTTGTTGTGCTGCATGGCTTCAGCAATACTCTTGCCTCCCTCTGTTGTGATGCCATTGAATGCAAGACTGTGAAGTAAAGATACAAATGTCTAAGAAGCAAAACCACTTGGCTCTCCCACTGCAAATATCCTGGATGATCTGCTTCCCAGATGTACAGCTCAGCATTTGTGTGTTTCAAAGGCTGACATACTTCACAAACCACTTACAACTTTTACAAGTGAGAGCAGTTCACAGTCTGCAGCCTGAGTGAGCTCTATCAAACAGTCCACGAGGTTTGCTGTCAGTGAGTTGTGCTCTTGGGACTGACAGCAGAGTTGCACTCAGTAATTTTGAGAGTTGAGGCTCTTAACAAGGACAAAGAGTTGTGCTTAGCAGCACACAGGTTTTTACATGTGTTTGTCATCCCTGTACAAAGTGGACACTTTGTCCTTTAAGTCCTCCAGGCATCCAAATACTTCATTCTTCTTCTACATACAACACCTTCTTTGTGTATGGAGAGATGAGCTTGTAAATGCTTTCCATTACAAACCACAAACATTCCTTAGTCTGCCCTTCATTCTTTGAAGAGACATTGGCAAAATCAACCAGTCAAAGTTATGCTCTGGGCTTTAGGAGTTCAGAAAGCATCTCCCCCCTTAAAATAATGCAAGGCCTCAAAAAATGTAGAAAGGGGAACCAAGCAGAGCAATAACACAAGTATGTATTGGCATGAGTCCCTCCTAGCTTCAGCTTAAACTGGATATTCTCAGTCCATCATGCCTGGGCCTAAAAATGGCAAATAAAGTAAACTGATGTACTAGGGATTACCTTCCCTTGGTCTTCACATAAAGCTACCACAGGTGCTTACTATGAATGCTAATCATGGAGCAAGATTAGCCACGAGCAAGTACACTGCAGAGCAGAGGATTCACCTTGCACAAATGCCAGCAAACCCAAGCTCGAGACAGCACAGTTGCTCCTCTTTATCTCTGCAAATACATTCATCAGCATATTTGCTCTCATCTGAGAATCCCTGAGCTCTGATTCAAGTTCAAAATGTTTTCTTTCAAGTCTGATGCGTCTGGATGGATTGTGCAATTATGGGAAGATGGCTATTTCAGATGGCTTTTAAGTTTAAATATATCTAGGTCACTGCACCTGTTCAGCTTTTAATTTTTAAGCTTGACTACCCGCTTGCAGAAAAGAGGACAAGGCACCAGCTCTGAAATCCCTGGATCTGAAGTGGCAGCAATAAACTCTCCAGAGATCCCCGAACTCCCAGAGTATTTCTGAAGAAACTAATGCCATGTGCCACCTTGTGGGGAAACTAAGGAGCCTTGCCTGCTCCACTCACCCTGGAGGCCAGTGGAACTGGGAGACAAACAGAAAGGGTCACCATGAACCCAGTGCTCCAGCTGTGTGGAGGGACTCCAAAACATCTTTAAATCTTTAAATCCCCAGCCAGCATTTGAAAGTTTAGCAGGGAATGGGCTGTTTAACACGCTGGTTTCTGCTGTGCTTCCAACCTCACCTGTGTTATGGCTTCCAGAAGGCTGGTTTGAGATCCATCCCTGAACTCCAGTGACATCCAACACTGAATGTGTGGTGGTGTAGCTCCACTGGAGCACAGGATAAGCCCAAATGTAAGAATGTCCCAGCCCCTCATATTACGGCCTACAAAGTGCTTTGGTAAGAGCTGCTGCACTTTTTAAATAGATGCTGTTCATACTGAGCTCACTGGGAACCCGATTCTGTGACAGCTGGTGCCTCCTCCTGCTAATGCTCTCAGATCAAAATGGCACCCACTGACCATGTGCCTTCACAAATGGCAGACCTCTGTGCAGCATGAGGGCAGGAGGTGCACACAGAGGACAGGATGCCAGTCATGTGGTATTTTTAACTTGCCTAAAGGCTGCACAGGGCTTTTTGACAGAGTCTGGCCTCGCTTGCATCAGGGACCTCTTGGCTGCACAGCAAAGGCTGCAATACCAGATGGCATTCCAAGCCAATCCTTGGTGGGAAGAGTCACTGCTTCACAGCAGGATGGAAAAGGCAGCACTGCACCAAGCTGTCTGGCTCTGCTGATGTCTTACCTCACGTTTGTTAACCTGGGGTGGTTCCTCAGGGCATCTGCAAATGCCTTTGCTCCTTCGTCTCCAACTTGATTACCCCACATCCTAGTGAAGAGAGGAGAACATGAGGTATCAGTTGTGCTGCCCTTTTGACTCTTGGCAATTAATTCTCCCTGTTTCCCTCCCCTCCACTCCTTCCTGGTTACTTCCCAGCCTTTCAGGCTCATGAGGAACCTGGCAGGTACCCTCCCCAGTGAGGCAGGTGTGTCCCACTGCCTGCACATGGCACCAGTAACCTCTGCTGACTCACCAGCACCCTCAGGCCACAGCACAGAGGCAGCTCTAGGAGACAGCCTGTGCAGCAGGAACCTGCTGCACACTGGTAAGAAATAGTATTTCCAAAGGCAAAACCATCCTTGATTACACAAAGGGTTTTCATGGGAGAGAAGGTAACATGGTACAAGCTGGAGAGATTTGATCAGAAACTAGGAATACCGGGTCAAATCCTTTCCATGCAGAGTAACCACTTTGAAAATTCACCTTGTATTACAAGGTTTGAAAACACCTCTGCTGAGGTCTGTGTTGTTGGGTTTTTTACAGGGATCCTGGCTTGATGACTCAGAGCCACACTCAGCTTATGGGTAATTAGTTGGCAGCTCTTTTAAAATCAATTGAGCTCTGTGGTATCTAAACATATGGACTTCCAGTAAGTTCCCCAGAATTTCCTTGTCCTCCAGAGCCAGTGCAGTTTGCTATTTCAACATTTCTCTCCAAGCTATCCTAAGTCCATTTGGAGTGATCATTTCCTCCACAGGAGAAGATAGGAGTCCTTCACTGAAATTACAGCAAGTACAGCACAGCAGACCCAGCTATATGGAAGTGTGCAGGTTGCTCACTGTATTTGTGAAATGTTGTAGAACAACAAAATTAAAGGCCAAAAATCTGATTGTACACATCCAGTTTCCATGTCTCACAGCTACTGTGATTTTCACAATGGCCAAGCAGAGGTTTTAATTCCATGTATTCAAGTACTAAATTTTAAGAAATGTGTTCTCCTGTAGAGTGAAAAAAGAAACTTTGCCAGATTTGCCAGAAGAGGAAAAAATAAATAAAATAAATCAAACCTAGCACCTTTCCTGAGAAAAAGGGCAGGAACTAAAGGTTTGGAGTACATGCAGAGCTCTCTCCAATAATAGCACTTTGCAATTAGGGACAGCCTAAGGGAAAAGGACAATGTGAATACCCTTTTATTGTCCCAGCTCACAACTTTATCAGCATGTGATGCAGAAGGTTTGACAGGTGTAACAATGACACTCAATAACTAGATGCAGTGCCAACTGTCATAAAACCACACAGACTTAAAAACAACCAAGTATCTCTAAAGAAGTTGTGCTGCCATAAAGAAAGTGGCTAGCTCTATATACTGTCCTCTTGTTTGTTTGTTTCTCCTTTAAGCTTCCGTCAGAACAGCGAAAAAGAAAAAAAACAGATGCCAAAACCCAAACCAACATTGAGTGAACTGAAGAACAACAAAGCAGCATTTTCTTCCATGAAAAATGTGGCTATGCCTCTACACTTGTTTGTTCTAATGCTGTTGTTGAGAAGGGAAAGAATAGGAGGAGAGAAGGTAAGCATGAAAAAAAGGAATCCTAAGGGATTTACAGGTGCCTGGCCAAGACCAAGCCCTAACTTCTGCTCTTTACACTGAACTTACCCAATTTCAAACATTGTCTTGCTCTTCTGGATGGCCTGGGCAAGGCACTTCCCTCCTTCGCTCGTTATTTTGTTTGCTCCTATTCTGCACAAAGTACAGAAATTGATGAGGTGCATCACTTACAACTGTGCAGCTATCAGAACACCAGCTCAGAAAGCCACACAAGTACTTAAGGCTAATTAACTCTGCAGGTTACCTGCAGTTATCAAAGATTAACCCAGAGTGAAAAAATACTCAGGCACTTGACCTTTGACTAAAAGACATAATTTTATGTTGTCTTTTGCATGTTTTGCATGTCAGCCCTCCAAATCAGAAGTACTGCAGTAGAGTCTTGGGTTTGGTGCTCAGTATGTTAGAAATGAGCTTTAGGAACTGATCCTCAGGGCAAGGACCCCGGCCTTGTTTTTAATATAATTCATACAATCAGCAATTGCTACAGAGCTCATGAATTACAGGCAGCATGTTTCATGATGCCACAGGGAACAGAATATTTCTTGACTGTGTGTTTCCAGAGCAGACTGCAGCTGAGAGGCACAGACCGCAATAATTTCAAGTCTTTCTGTTGTAAGCACAGGCTCTAGGCAGTGGCATAGGTCAGTGCAGCAGTCAGTCCCAGGCTGGCATTTTACACAAGGCCTCTTCTATTTTTGGCCTACATGGATATCAAATGGCTGGAGTTCAAGGGAGAGATAATTGCATATTGATTGATTTAAAGAACCGACCAGACCCCCAACCCTCCCCCCCAGCCCCAAGCCACTACATTTACATAAAACTGTCTTGTTTGGCTGACTTTGGGCACATGAATGTGCACTCTATCTCAAAATAACCTCTAGGGTTACTATGTAGCCTGAATGCAACCATCCTTCAACAGATTTTTTTTTTTTTTGTGAAAGGTACATTAAATAAGCAAAGCACTGTCAAAGCACTGAAAAAACTAAGTGCTCCTGCGTTTCAAAATTCTGCAAAAATTTCAAGTAGGAAGGATATGGCCAGAGTGGGGTTTCAGACCAAGTCAGTGGTAGAACAAGGACTAGAACCCAAGATTCCCTGGCTGCCTGTTCCTACATTCCCTCCCAAAGCTGACATTGCTGCAGTTACCTCTGGTTTCTGCTATGGTCACATTTAAACCATTGGTTAATGATCTACCTTTATGTCCAACCAACGTGCATGGCCAGACACTCTTATCTGGGGAAGTTCCAGGAATTAAAGGGAACAAGTCACCAGGTGAATTTGGGGAATTCCAGAGTTGAGGTATGACACCAGCACAGCCCGACCCCAGTGGCCCATAAAAGGTCAGACACTAAAAAGCTTGGTACTACATCCAAGGGAATTGGCCTGCTGGAAGCAGCAGCAATGTCCATGCACAGCTTAAGCCTCGCTCAGGAGCTCTGACTGGATTTAGGTAAAGAACAAGTCTCATGCACTCCTTTAACTCACTACTGTATTCCAGAAAACACTATGGATTCAAGAGTTTCACCTGCTGCCATCCACTGCTAGACTACTGCAAAGCAAATATACAACTGCAACCTAAATTATATTTTATTTCAAATACAATTTTTTTCTTTTTTTCTACTCTTCCTCTCCTTTCAAGCTGCTTAATCTTAATTAGGATAGTGTAGAAAGGAAAAAGAATCCAACATACTTAACATATTCCAGGCTTGAACACTCTTCAATTAATTTTGCAACGTATTTGGCTCCAACATCAGTGATTTGGTTGTTGTATAAGCTTAAAGAAAAATCACATTGGTAAAAATAGGTTATTACTGCTGTTAAATATTTACAACTTGAATGTTTTATGATGCACACATAGCATCTATCTTTTCTGTGCAGCTCTGTACATATTCACAGTTGCTTGTGTTTTTATTTTGATATATAATTCATATTGTGATGGGCTAGATATAAAATATAAGGAGACCAGACTGCAAATCATGAATATTTATATAATTTTTAAATAAATGGTCTCCACAAGCAAACAAAGTTTCCCTTTATTCCTCTGCTAGTACAGAAATAATATTGCCAGAAGATAAGTCAAAAGACAAAACACCATAATGTACTTTTGGTCTTTTAAAAGTCATAAAATCCCCTTGCAAATATTACTGAAGAGCAGATACCTGAGCAGCTGTACTTACATTAGGGCACTGGAGGAAAAAAGCTATTCTTGGTATTCATGTTTACCTTTCAAAAAGTCATTTTTATGCAGCTACTTAACCAAGAGCAGGAAGTCAGAGCTAACATGCCTTCCAGCTTCAGCTTCATTAAGAACTAATTAAGCCCTTGAAAGAAATTGGGATCATGAACATGACACTTGAAACTGCATGTTGCTGACAGCAGTCTCTACCAAGCTGTATCTGCTTTGCATAGTTGAAATAAATCAGTTTACAGTGGAGAAAACAGCAGGCTATAACTACACATGCTCTCTTGCTTGCAGTCTATCCCTTCCACAGCAGAAGGCTTTCAGTATAAAAATTAGCAAGCAGGTTAACTGGTGGTCCACACTGTGCCACAGAAGGCTTTGATGCCAGCAGGAGGCTGTGAGGGAGTGTGATGGGAGAGGAAGCTGTGGTCCTTGTCCCAGTGAAGTGTCACAGAATCATTTCTGACACAGAAAGCTGCTTTGCTTAAACTGTACTTTCCACCCCACCTCTGCTGTGTCAGTGCTGACAGCTTTAGAGTTTTATTTTCCAGTATCACTGCTGAGTGTTTTGCTCCCAGCGGGCTACGTACCCCAAGAAAGACACAATTTGGTACTTGGAGAGTTCTTCATACAAGATCCTCACGCCATGATCTGTGACCTGATTTACACTCAGCCTGGAAAGAAGGGAATGAAAAGTCTGAATCAATACATACTAGAAACGTTCATCACCTGTGAGTTAACAAATGGCTGGAGGCCTATGCATTTTCCTCTGATATTTTAACAGGTCCTTATGCCACATATTAAAGGCTGTTAAGGGAAATGTGAGCTCACATTCATGTGTCTCACTCCAAAACTGATAAAAATCAGAAAGCCCCAGATCTCCTAGGTAATGCTCTGGAAGCTGTCCACAGAACTGAGAACAATAATATGTAGGAAGTCAGACTCCAGATAAACATCTCACTCTCCTTCTGTGCTTACTGTGATTCCAGGAAGAAAGTCTGCTTAACACCCTAGCAAAAGCAAGCTGTCCAAACTACTAATCTTGCAATCTTCTCTCTGAGTACATAGCAAAAGCCAGGCATCTTGAAAGTCACAACACATTCAGGCTTCACCAAATAAAGGTTGTGAAAAGCCCTGGCCAGAAAACAGAACTGGGCTCCCATGGGTGTGCTAGATGTTTCTAATTTTACTGTCCCAGCCAGACACGAAGCAAATCAATATCAGTCATTCACAGAACAAAAATGCTTTGTCTCACAGTTGTTTGGGGTGGGGTTTTTTTGTTGTTGTTGTTTTGGGTTTTTTTTTTTTTGGTAACTTCTCAAGCTTTTTCACCTTATGGACAGGTTCAATGAAACATTCCAGTTGCCATCAAGCACATTTTCTGGGTAAAGCTGTCCCTATGAAAACATTTTGACCACATTTAGTTTGCACACAAACTCAGTACCCTGAGGATTTCCTGCTGAGAGTCCCTTATCACCAACAGCCTCCCTAAGCATTGCTAGTTAGCAACCTGGTCCCTTTGGAATGCGCCAGCACACAGGAGAGATCAGCCAATTTCTACAGATCAGGACAGCAGCTTGCTTCTTTGAAAGGGATAGTTAAGCTCTTGGAAACAACATTTCCTGACCTGCAGAAATTGCTCATTAGAAGTAAAAGTTCCAACATATGAAGATCCATAAAGGGGTGCTAAAAGGGCAACCTAAAAGACTGTTTTGGTGCTGGGGATGGTGTTAGGATCACACTGTGTATGGCATGATCACATGACAGGCACGAAGAATGAAAGGCTGGCCTTTGCTTCTTTGTTTTGTCTTATGTACTTATGCATTTTCCCCAGGAGTTTCCTTATTGCTTTCTCCTGGGAGGTCAGTCAATTTGCAAATCACTGGGGAAAAAAACAGGAGTCACTGGCTTTGGTTTATTCCTAGAGGAAAACAAGGCAAAGCACAGCCAAACAGGAGGAATAAATCCAGTTGTTAAAAAATATTCTCATGAGGCTGGAGGAGCTTTAAAAAGATATATATGAAGTTCCTGATTTTCTGCACCTAAATGTTTGAACAAATAAGATATATCTACATGGTACAACCTCAAAGGGCTGGAGGTGAAACAATCTGGCCTGTGATGTCAGAGGTGGAGTTAGTTCTCCCTGTTCACACCAAGCCATGTCCTCCCTTCACAACACCTCAGGGGAAACACCACATGTGAAGGCATCAACTACATTCTTTCATGGATGTATATGATAGTTTTTGTCCTATGAAAGCCAGACATTTGGACAGGATGCAAAAGCAAGAAATTCAGAGCTTCTGATCAAGGGTTATTGTAATTAGGAGGTCCTCCCTTACCCCTTATGATCAAGGGCAGAGATGGCCTCAGGCAATCTTCAGATAATGAAAGATTGTTTTGTTTCCTTTTTCCTTTAAGCACCTTCTCTCATAAAAATTCTCTTCTGAGACAAAACAATTTGAGATGGAGCTAACTAAACGTACAGGTTTAAACAGTCTGTGCTTCTAAGAACTTCTGTCCACCCTTTCCATTTTGGTTTCCAAATCCACAGCTTATCTCTGCTCCTATGACTAAATGAACAAAGATTTCAGAAGACCTGAAATATTAATTTCTAGGAGCACTGATTCTCATCTGTCTCCACTTGCGAGATCAATTCCTTCAGCCCACCGGTTTGTGGAATAAATGAAGAATACACAAGGACCTGCTTACATACAGAGACCCCTACCTGATGACTGCAAGCTTGCTGAAACAAGGTTGCAGCTGCTTTATTCCATAGTCATTGATGTTGTTGTTGTCCAGATCCAGAGCCAGGCGCTTTTGGAAGTGGTGCAGAAGGAAGGAAATGGCGCTGCAGTCGGCAGAGCAGGCGTTGCAGTAGGCCAGCTTGATGTAGTTGGCGTGCATGCGGCGGGCTGCCATCCTCCCCACCTTCTCACTCTGCGTCTCATACAGGCACCTCAGCATCCACACAAAGTTGGGCTGCACCTGCACCTGGTTGTAGCTTTTCAGCCTGGACCGAGTGTAGCCTTTCAGGCGGGATTTCATGCTCTCCCCAAGGTATGTGATGAGTGTTTTTCTCTTCCTCTTAATGACCGCAGGTGAAACTAAATGTCTGAAGAGCTTCTGCCTGGGTCCAGAAAGCAGGCCACAAAGAAACATGTTGGTAAAATTAAAGTGTTCTTTATTTTGGAAAGGATCCCCCCCTGCTAGTTGTTTCTTCAGCCAGGGGATACGAAGGCAAGTAGGCTGGGCAGTCTCCATGGAAGAACATTCACTGAAAAACTCAAGTAACTCCTTGGTACCCACCTTCTCCTCCATAACCAAAAATAAAGCTGTGAAAAAAGACTGAAGGGTTAAATGCAAGAACTCATAAGTGGCCTGACTGTCACAGCCACTATAACCTTTAACTGTCCTGAGAAAGCCCAATTGCAAATCTTCTTCAGAGATGTTTGCCGATGAGACTTCCTCCTGCTCAAAGATAAAGGAAGAGTTCTCCATCCCTTTGTATGCCATTTTACCCAAAGCTAGAAGACTTTCCTTTCTTGACTTGAACATCTCTGCTTGGCTTCTGATATTGCTCTTCAGCAAACTTGTTTTCACTGATCGGTTCAGGTGTACTTCAATCATGAGCAGAAATACATCTGTTAATGTAACAGAACTGTCTGGGAGCTCCTGGCCGTCAAACCACTGGCTGGAGTGGAAGTGCTCAAAGCATTTAAAGATAATCCAGCAAAATAAAGGCACTGAACACAAACTGCAGAGATTTGGGTTAGCTTCCAACTGGTTTGACACCAGTGCTCGTTGCTGCTCATCTTTGAAAAACATAGCTGTGTATTCATTCAGGTTATTCCTGGAGAAACCACGGAGCAACACCTTCTTCCTAATGATGTTTTTTTGGATCTCAGTTCCTGTCCTGGCAGTAAGAATTTTCTTGGATCCCTTAAGAAGCTTTCCTCTGAGAAGGCTTACGAGCAGTGCCAGGGGGTGGATGGGTTCATTGGGTGAGCATACCTCAGGTACGCTGCTGAGATCAAAGCTGGAATAGATCTCATCAAAGCCATCAAAGGTGAAAAGAACTGTATGAGGGAACTGCAAGATGTGACGGAACACTTCTGCGGGGTCCTGGTCTGGGTAGCAATTATATTTGAAGAGCAGGTCTTTCAAACATATGGCTTCATCTTCCTTGAAGCAGCTAAACATCCTACACCGAAAACAGAAGAAAAACTTGGCCCCTATGTCCAACTCCTTCCTGGCCCAAAGGCTTTGTATCTTTTGCAACAAGATGGATTTTCCAATTCCTGCATCACCGTAGACATAAACAGTCTCTCCATCTTCATTAATTAGCCCAACTGCATCATCAAAGAGGGCTTCTAATTGTCCCACCTGGCCAAGACTCTCATTGGTAAAACTGACCAGCTCCATAATACTGTTGGAGTAAATTTCTTCAAGAAGCATCTCCTCCTTCTGAGCGTACAGCATAAAAAACTTGGAGTCCCGTCCCAGTTCATGTCTGAGTTTCTGGCAATACCTGCTAACTAAAAAGACAGTGAACTATTATTAAAGAGACTATTATTTAAAAACCTATGTCTACAATGACCCACCTCTTTGGGAACTCAGAGGGGGTTATAAACAAAAGTAATTCTAATGTGGAAAAGGTTCTTTGGCAGATTAATTCTATTTGTGCTGCCATCATCACCCACTTGGGAAATTCAGGTGCTAAAGAAAGGTCACATGTGAGCCTCCACTTCCTGAAAGCCAGTAGTGATACTGCATTGGTTTAAGGGGTTACTATCCTTCAGCTGAGACTCAAAGCCAAGCCCCATATCTTTTGTCAAAGGCTGCTTAACTCTCTGCAAAGGCTTGTTGGAGTTGTTGGTCATTGATTTCACTGTACTTCTATTCTAACTGCAGTTGTATCAGATAGGTGGCTATTCTTTCCTAACTTCTTTAGCCATTCATATTATTGCAAATAGAAGCCATGCATTTTAGAAACCTAGTACCAGGCATCTCATAGATTTTTTTAAGATGACAAAAAACCCACAAGAGAATCTCAGTTATTCCACAATGTTGGCCTGTGGTTCTCAACAGAAACTTTGCTTCAGATGAGGACAAAG
This sequence comes from Zonotrichia leucophrys gambelii, assembly GCF_028769735.1. Classification (NCBI taxonomy): domain Eukaryota; kingdom Metazoa; phylum Chordata; class Aves; order Passeriformes; family Passerellidae; genus Zonotrichia; species Zonotrichia leucophrys. The sequence continues at coordinate 43,475,019 of NC_088171.1, read as the reverse complement.
TAATTCTGATATTTATGTAGTATGGAAAAACCTCTCTAGAGGAAATAATTTCTGCATACTTAAAGTCTGATTTTTAGGATTGCTAGAAATCATAATTTAGGATGACAATAATTGTGGTTGGAAGGGACTTCAGAAGGTCTAGTCCTACCCCCTGCTGAGAACGGGATAATTTCTGACATAGACGAGGTTACTCAGGGCTTTGTCTAATTGGATCTTGAAAACCCCCATGGAGACTGCACAGCCTCCCTGGGCAACCTGCCTCATTGCTTGACTGTTCTCTTCATGAAATATTGTCTAGTCCATGGCCAAAACATCACAATGTTGCTAAAAAATTGTAGTAGAGGCCTAGAAAATACTACAGCTGGCACAAGGTGGTTCTGCCATTGTGTTACATACCTACAACCAAATGCAGAAACAGCCCAAGTTTAACAAAACAGGATGTAATTTATCAAAATCACCCTTGTGTTGTACAGTGTGCCTTATAATGTGGCTAATTAATTTTGCCTCTTAAACTTCCCTGGCTGTGCCTGCCTAAACTTTTACTCTCCTGTCACTTGGTTGGAGCTTCCTACATAGCAGGGCACTTCTGAGGGAAGGGATAGAGATGCATGACCTTACCTGGATCTGTATTTACCACAGGTTTACTACAAATATTCTCTGAAGGCTTGTAACCTATTTCATCCAGCCAAGGCTGAAGCTCATAGTAAGCATCAGTGACTTTCTGCAGGACATAGACGAAATATTCCGAAACTTCTTCTCCCTTGCTTTGAACCAAGTCTAGAATTTTGCGAACCTGAAGAAACACCACAGGAAGGATCATTGATACACAGCATTTTTATCACAGTAATACCTGTCAGCTGCTTTAGGATCCTTTCTGGACTGGAGCAGGGGTCCAGAATCAAAACTAGTGCTTCAGAAAGGTGAAATCAAAATCCAGCTCTGAACTGGAGCCACCACAAAACCCAAGTGCCATTTATGTTTGAGTGCTGTGAGAGAGTTGGTTCTGCACGTTAAGGTCTGAACTTGGAGCTCAATCACACTAACCAGAAACAAAATGGATAAATGCCAGTCCTCAATGGAGAACCCAAAGGATTTCCTCAGCTTGACTACACAGTGTATTTTAAACCCTGTGCTGTTTAAAATGGAAATAGAGATGGTTTCTCAGTGCCCTGAATTCACCCTCTGTTTTGTAAATACTCTAGTCACATTTGGATTTACCTCAGGATCCAGCCAGGTTCAGAGCAGGATAGGCTGAATCCCTCCCTGGATCTTAATGCTGAGCCAAAACCCTACAACTTTTCCTTCCAACACAGCAACTCAATTCTCCAGGCTCCCTCTGTACAATGGCCCCTCTGCCTGCAGTTATTACCAAAACCAATGGCTCCAGGCAGTGGCTGGAGCAGCTCAGCACAAAGTGTCACCTCCACGGGCAAGGCAGAGGGTGATCTCTGTGCACCAGAACAAGGCAGTCCAAGTACAAAACCCTCTGCAAGACAGAGAGGTCATCTGGAGGCACATTTTGAATGTCAGGATCCCCTTGCTAGAAATGAATGAAGAATGCAGTTCTAAACCAGACAAAGGGTTTCCAGAGACTGTGGTCTCTTGCGAGCTTAAATCAGGGCGATGTACATGCAGCACTGCAGAGCATGAAACATTTTCTGACAACAGTTTTATGCCTTCCAGAGAAGCTCCCACAGAGTCCACTTCACTTACACTACTGTGACCTGCTCTCTGTCTCTGCTTAGACTCCTGATGCATGGCCTCCCCCTCAGCCTTGCATACAACCATGCATATTATGCTGAACAATAAGAAATTGAGATAATCATACAGTGTGCATTTATTCAGCTTTGACCCTACACACAGTGTGAGCACTGTGTTACCATTTCAATATGCCAGCAAGAATGATTATTTTATGAAAATCTGCACTGTTGGTGAAGTCCAAGGTCTTTGAATTTTTTATGGTTTGCCTGCCCCTAACTGTGGCAGGGCTCTGAAGCTGCCTGATTGGTTGGTCTGGGAAACAATCTCCTCAGCTGTTTCAAGCTACCATGCAAAGGCCAACTGTGTAAACGGTAATTTTCTCCTAATGAAGGGAAATAATTCTTGCTACTGATGTCCAAAGATGAATTAAAACCCCAAGTATGCCAGGATACATCAATTTTCCACAGAAACATTTACAAGGTACATAGGTCTTTAAATAGAAAGGAAGGTGTTCACACAGACAACAAACAATCATTAACTTCTAAAATAACATTTAATTTCTGTCTCTCCTACAGCAGTATGATCTATCCCACAGCATCCTAAAGCAGATTTTCCTTGCTATACTCTAACAACCATGTGGCCACATCTTTATCAGAGGACAAAGCCGCAGCTGGGAGGGACAGAACAGCAATTATCACCCTGCTAAATTTCTACAGCTGCCAACGGGCACAACCAGCAGTGCCAGCTGAGCTGGAAAGGGATGTGCTGGAGATACTCATCCAGGAAGAACAGGGTGGGAAAACTCAAAAACAACAAAGATTAGAAAACACACTAGATGTAAAATTGTCAGATGAGCCCTTAAAATGTGGTGATAAACTGAAAGTAACCAAAAGCTTCACTGGCTAGAGAAAAAACAATTTTACCTTATCTGGTTGAGTAGGAAACTGGACAACAATCTCTGCATCTTCAGTGGAGAAGTAGTCGTTCTTAATCAAGTTATCAATCAAGCACTGCGTGTTTCGGATCCTACTGACCAGAAGCTCTCGGTGAACCTTCAGCAAAGCAATGAAGGACAGAGGGCTTGTTTCTGGAGGCTTTTTCACAGAAATGTCCACATTAGCACAAAGTTGGCCTTCCATCTTTGAGATACCAAGAAGCTGCTCCACCAAGCCTCATCTTTGAAAAACTGTCCATTTGTAGTGACAGGTCAGCTCAGATTTAACTTCAGGCAAACAGGAAATCTGTCCTGCACATCACCGAGCCTGCAAAAAGTAATTGTACAGAACCTCAGTTTATGCACATACATCCTTCAGTTAGACATCACAGAATACTCCCAAACTCTCTGTAGTATCATGGCCAACTTCTTAATAATGTTTCTTCCTTAGGTACTTTCATTTATTTGTTCAGGTTTTGAAAAATAAAATATCTACAACTGGCAGTCTCCCTTCTGTTACCAGTATTTTACTCTAGCTTGCCTCAAACACCATCACTGGCATCTGCTTAATTAATTGCCTGTTCCTAATGCATAATTTAATATTTTTTATTAGTTTTTAATGTTTGAGTAGACAAAGCAGGGCATCTGTCCAAACATAATCTGGACAAGGAAATAAACAGAATAAAATTATACTTCATAGCAATTAATTTTGTAGGAGGAATTAATTTATAGTAGCAATTCACTCTGCTTTTTTTTGCTACAACAAGAGACTGTAAGAAGTGCTGAAAATATAGTACCTGAAAGCAAGGCCTTGTGAACTCTGAGGCAGTTTCAGCTAAACTAGAAAAAAGAGTTAAGCCTCTAAGGATACCAGGTTCACCAACACCAGGAGGGATGCTATTTTGAAACCATACTCTTTAGCATGAATGCTCTCTCCTTGTCTGCAAATACATACACAGTGTATGCCCTTGTTCTCCAAACCACCTCTTGGGAGCTCTTTTTAGATGTCCATTTATTCCTATTTTTTCTCAACAGGGCATAAAGCAAGAGGAATCAGGATCAGACTGCTCTCTGTTTTATTACTAAAGCAGGGCTTCTTGTAATTTTAGTTAGTGTGCCCACCATATAATAGGCATGAAGTTATACTGAAATTACAATTCAACAGTAAGTTCATTTAGGTACTATTTAGGTACAAATTGCACATATGATTTCACATGCAGGAAGCAAATTTTTTGCCAAGATCTCAACTGAATCACCTCCACACAGACAGGGAGAATCTGCACGATCAACACAAAGGACTGACAACGCCCAGTAACAGTTAAAACACATTGTTGTTTCAGCAGGTCAAGGGATATCTGGAAGAATGTTCTTAGATTCTGATTACAGTCATATTAACAAAACCAAAAGACAAAACCCTTCAAAAATTCTGTAAATGTGCCAACACCGCTGCTACAAAATTCTCACAGTTTCCCAAGACATTTGCAATGATGGTAAACTTTCTCAAATGCTCCTCAGCACTCCCCAGTCAAGATATAACTGAGCCTTGCCAGTTCACAGATTATTCTAAATGACCTGCTACTGGAACAATCTCACTTCTATGGGTTTTCCATATCAGAAGCTGCTGTCTGCATCAGTGAAGCTTCCCCTGCTTGATGCTGGAGAAAGACACAGTTTATGCCACTGCATTTTAGTGATACTAACTATCTACACTCAAACCAGCAGGGCAAACCAGCTTAGCCCCTCAGATTTCCCAACAGGTCCCAGCTTAGGGGGTCTGACCTGCATGAACACAGATAACTGCATTAAGAGTAGGGCTCTCCAAGGGCTGAGACCTGGCAAATCCCCAGCACAACTGTTCTGGGTCACAGCCAACTCCCAAAACGGCAAAACTGTTTCCAACAAACGGAATGTAACCAAGCAATCTGAATTTCTTACCACACCAGTAAGTGACTGCATCTACTCAGACAAATCAAGCTTTCATTACCCCATTCAGATGACCCACCCGAGGAAGTGGCTGATTTCTGAGTCACTCAGCTTTCCAGAAGCCACACTGGCACATCTCTTTGTTCAAGAAAGCTCATTCTGCAAATGAAGACTGAGCATGTTGAAAACATAATTCAGCCTTAAATATCTGTAGGCTTTAGTTAAAGAGATAGTATCATCTTAAAACGTGCAATTAAAATATTAACCCTATTCTTTCAAGATACTGCATCCACCCAACATTCCTTGGTTGCTTTGGTTATTCCAGGACCACATTATTCTAATGCATTTTCTTTCTTCCTAATTTGTAAGAAGAACTGAGACAAATATTCATAAAACCATAAGAGCGAACCAACATGATGTCAAGTGTACAAAGCAAATTGAGGTATTTTTTTCACTATTTCAGTTCCATCTACAAAAAGCACAAGAAAGGAAAGAAGAAATACAGCAGCAGGACAGAACATGAAAAATATGGAACGACCAGAAGGTCTCAAAGATGTCTGCCCTGCATCTGACTACATCCATTTCAGTACAAACCATGGCTGCTATTGGAAGGGGTGTGCATACAAATGCTGCAGGACAGAGCACGTTCCCTTTCACACAGGGTGATCTGCAGGAGAATGGAGAAACAAGAAACCAAGTAGAAAGAAATATAAAGCGAGGCTAAACATCAGGGAGAAAAGGAGAAAGAACAAAAATGCCAAGCAGGGATTGGCAGGACTGGCAATATGAATTCTGTGCATGATGATGTACTCAGTGATATCTTCAATGAAAATACTAAATTTAGTGCAAAACCCCACACCATCCAGTACTGGAGTACTTAGTACTTTTCATCAGTCCTTTTAAGTCAGAAAAAAATGGCAATTTCCACCATTCACAGACTAAGAAAATCCACATCAGATGAAGAGCAGAACACTAAATGGTGCTGGAACAGAAAGACTTCCTGCTACATGTATTCATAGCAAAGTGTATCAGCTGTATGAAGAAACTTGATATATATGATTCTGTTTCTGTAGGGCTTTCTTTGTGTTGTTGGTGTTCTTTTGGCAGTGTTTTTAAAAACATGAGGCCAGTGTGTAACAACATGAGGTCTCCAGCTTATCTGCAAGCCCATCATCTCTCTTTCTGCAGAGTCCCAGCTTCCACAGTGCTTCAATATGATTTTTTCAGTGAGGGAACACAAGGTTGCTAACTCTCTTGTAGAAGGATCTGTCAGTTTCACAATGCTAGGTTACACATCTGGTATGTTTAAAGGTAAATGCTTATGCAGCTTATAAATAGGCACTGAAAGCACTTCCTTACTAGAGTGCATACAGTGTTCCTTGCCTTATCTTGGGCCCTCCAGATGCTGGATTCAATTCCAGTGTAATTTGTGTGACTGCAGTTGCATCAGTCATGGGGATGCTGTTAGAAAAGACTGAGAATACACATTAATGTGAGACACCTCAGGGTACTGCCTTCCATTTCTGAAAGGGAAAAAGTGAGTAAAATCATTTTTCTGAGAGACACCTTAAGGCTCTTACAAAGTTATGGACAAAACAGATCGTCTGTTCTAACAGCAACAGCTTGTGAACACATCTATTTGCAGAAATGAGCAAGAAAAAGGGAAAGACATGCAAGCTTGACAGAGTAGCTGAAACAGCAGAGCACCTAAGGAGGAATGGAGACTGATAAGACAGATGACACCTGAATGAAGCAAGAGTCTAGAATGGGAGACAACAGGAGAAAGACTCATGGGGAAAAGCTTCCTATCTGGGAACTGAATGTACTTCTCGTTCCTAAGAAGAAAAATTAAAAAAACACAATTACTTACTGAAGAGGCTGCCAGTGATGTTGGAGAGGAAATGCAGTTAGCCATTTTGAGGGCAGTAAAGTCCATCAGGTGAAGAAGGCAGGAAACAGACTAGAAGGAATTAAAAAGAACCCAAGAGCAGAACACCTCCCCACCAGCTAGCTGTAAAAGCCAAGAAGAAAGGGAAGACAGGGTCTTGGCCAAATGAAATGCTGATGGGGACTGAAGCGATATGAGAAGCAACAGTAAGTGTGGCAATCAATGCCATCAAAAACCTGTGCCACTGAGAATAAAAAGAGGAAGCAAGATGGGGATCAGGCCAGGAATAAGGAGGGAAATGAAACAGGGAAATGAAATTTGTCATAGTAAGAGGTACAGTAAAAGCATCAGTACTTCCAGCAAGGTTTTGTACAATCCATGTCAATAAGCTGCAGTGAAGGCACTGGCACTTCATCTCGTGTCTCCTCTGAGTTCCCTCTACTCTCAGCATTGTGCAAGCATATATTCATTTCTACTTTCCCTGGCCCTGCCCTCCTCACATCCTCTTTTTACTAAGATCTCCCAGCTCTTTCTTCTAAAAAAACTGAGAAGCCTGTTCCACTTCCAGTGCTGTAAGACCCCTGGCATCACAGAACGTGCTGATTTATTGCAACAAGGTCTTGTCAAAGGTAAATGCTGTAGATAAAGGGGCTGAAGGATCTTACAGAATAGCTAAAAAACATTTCTCCTTCTGGGTCAGCTAAGGAATTGAGTAGAAATGAATCTTTTCTTGATTGAGCTGGCTGCTCCAAAGGAGACTGTGTAGAATGATGCAGTAAAGTCAATATAAGGAGCAAATTAGTTAACAACTGTTAAAGCAACGAATTTGAGACCAATCTAGAATATTTCTGAAGAGCTGAAAACTCAGCCAATTCTACTTCTTCTGCAGTCTTGCTATCTTGACAAGAAGTGTTCCTCTAAATTGCCTGTGAAATAAAGTCCTCTGTCAATACCTAGCTACCCGCAGCCAGCAGCTGGAATATCTTCGGGACTGACACAGCACCTGGTAGCCAGCTGTGGCAGGACAACAGTGAAGCACACAAACCTGGGTGCCAGCCCAGGGCTAGGGGAGTCCCCACTAGCACAGCCTTCTGTCCATAGCAATCAAAACATAATCACTCTTCCAGAGGTGGCTGTATGAAAACAATGCCCCATTTCACATGAAATGGAGCCCTATGCTCTTTGTGTCTCCAAGTCAGATTTGTTTCCTGAGAAAAGCTAGTTTACAGTGCCAGTTACTCGCTACAGAGTCATTACAGCAAGAGAACTGGAAATTTTGGTATGCTTGGTAATCTGGACTCTGTCAGGCCAGTATAAATTCAACATTTTGCTATCATTGGGAGAGACAGAAAAGGGATTGATTTTCCACATCTTATGTCATGCATGCAACAGCAGTCAGTCTTTGACTGTAATAAGTGAATAAAACACCTATTTCCACACAGCAGCTCTCACATTTAAAAGAACTTCAGCTATTTTACTTAGTTCAAGAACAGTAAAAAACATGCAGAGATCAGAGGCAAATGGGCACGTGTGCTACACAAAAAGTCTGCATGTTTGATGAGAAGCAATGCAATGTATTCCCAAAGGTACTAAAAAATAGCCCTTTATTGTTATAGCAAAAATGGTGCATTGGTAGAGCTTGTACAGAGTCTCTGGGCAGATCTTAAATTATTCTGTTTGTGTGAATTAAAGCATACTCATCACGCCCCACTTCACAATGTCTAACTATCATCAGTGATGCTACACATGTCAATAAATGCCCAGGGAGCCGTATGTTAACATCATGTTCCTGTAAATCCATTACAACTCGTGCTCTTGCATCGCTCTGGGGTCCCAGAGATCAGCATCTTTCAGTGGTTTTTCCTCCCTCCCCTCTCTCAGTCTCTTTTGACTATATCATAAGCTTTTGTAAGCATCCCTAGTTATTTGAAGAGCCACAGATATAAAAGAACACAGAAGAAATTATTTCTGCCTCCATCTGGTAAAATGACAAGCTTTTCTTTAAAAGGCACAGGCTTTGACAGAAATATTCCCATCCCTCACAGTTTTGTTCCTACATATCTTAACAGAATCCTCTGTATAGAAATATAACTTTATATATAGTGTTTGGATGCATTAAGAAGCCCCTGTCAGGAAGACTTTATGAGGCTTCCTTGTAACTCCTTCCCGTTGGGAAAAGATCAATAAATAATGAGCCACTACTAGAAAGAAAAGAAACTTTCTCCAACCAGAGAAATCTTGGGGAATTTTTTTTGCTAAGACACAGAGGAGGACAATTTACTGTGGTCTATAAACATGAAACTTTTCTATTATCATTTACTATTTTCACATTCAACCAGCAGTGAATCCTACACGGAAAGCTGCAGCTGATGGAATCACGGGACTGATGGAATTACGGCCAGGCCACGGGGCACCATCCCGCCCTGCGAGCCGCTCCCGCCTCCTTCTCTTCCAGCTTCTCTCGGGAGAGGTGGGCAAAGCACCGGGGCCTAAGCGAGTGGCCTGTGAGTCCGTGAGATGCCTGCATTGGGATCTGCGCTGCGGCTCTCGGGGCAGCAAAAGGCTCGCTGCACCCCGCCACGGCCGCCAGGGCGGGACGGCAGCGATGCATCGGAAGCGATGGGACCTCGCCGCCCTTCCCCAACAGCCCTCAGGAGCGCCACATCCCCGCCAGCATGTGGAGCACCATTTACGGCGGGCAGCGCTGCTGTGGTTGGTACAAGGCGCTGTCCCCACGCCGCGGAGCTGCGGGCGCTGCCGCCCGTCCCCGCTCCCCGTCAGGCAGCGCCGGCCGCCGGGCGGGACGGACCCTCCTGAGGAAACACCACGGAGCCCCGAAGCTTCCAGCTCAGGAGCGGCGCAGCCCTTTCCCTCCCACCTTGCAAGGCTTTCAGCCGTACCACAGAAACTTTGCTCTACGGAAAGCCGACAGCGGGACCCGGCAGCCCTCCCCCGGCAGCCCGCCTGCGCCCCGGCCCTTCCCCGGCACTCACCGCGGCGGCGGAGGGACGGAGGCCGGGGAGGAGCCCACGGGCGCTTCCCTCACCCCCTCCCGCCCCACACACGGACTCTCCTCCCCGGCGGGAAGCGGCTCCTCCCCGCGCAGGAATGGCCCAAGGCTGCCCCGTCACCAGCATCGCATTGCCCTCCGCAGCCACCGCTCCTGCCCCGAGAGGTGCCCGCGTCCCCCGGCAGCGACCATTTCCCTCGGTCGAGCTCCCCCCGTGCAAGGACACTCCAGAGTGCTTCATGCATAGTTTTGCGCTCCCTACTGACTGTCCGTACATCCATTAAAAAAGGCTTCAGCTGCATTCCCACATCACCAGTTTTTATTTCCATCAGCAACGCACTCTGCACAGGAAGGTTCTGGAGTCTCCCTCTCCAAAGACATTCCAAACCCACCTGGACGTGTTCCTGTGTCATCTGCTCGATGTGACCCTGCCTTGACAGGGTGTTGGACTGGATGTTTCCCAAGGTCCCTTCCAACCTTAACAATCTGTGGTTCTGTGATATTCTTGAGGGGTGCAGACTGAACAGGCGTGTCAGAGGTTTGGTAATCACAATTTTATTTATTCAAACTAGACAGTGCTAATATGGAAAGTACCATGTTTTACAGCAGTCACCGTGCCCAACTCTGGAAACAGGCATATTACATCAGGACAGCAGCTACAAATACCTGGCAGAAGTTTATAGAAAAGATTTTATACAGAGAAGACATGGGCAGTCTGTTATTTTATCATTTATCTAAGCAGTCACACAGTGACATCAATTATATCTTACACCTCTCTGTACATCAAGAGAAAAAAATACACTGTAGAGAAGATAAGCCAAATCTCAGTGATTTGACATCTTCCATGTTGTCAATTTTTCCTCATACCCCATAGACAAATTGCAGGGGTTGCACAGTACCATGAAAATAAATATATGTTACAAAAGCTTCCAGTTATGCATTGGATTGTCAAACTGTGGGGAGAAAAACAACAACAACAACAGAAAAAAACCCCCAAGAGGCCAAGTCTGTTCATTTAGGGTTTAAGAGACAAAAACCCCACAGAATAAATGTGCTAGGACTCAAAGGAGACTTTCTGATTTCACTGGACCAAGGCCTAGATAGGCAAACAAGCCAGTCAAAAAGGTAATTAAAAAATCCCCTTGGAAATATCAAACTAAAATTAATTATTTCAAAAATGCCTTGGTTATAGCTAACCAGTTCATCTATGACTTTCACTAGACATTGAAAGGAAGGAAGCTATGATGGTTTGAATGAGATGCTTTGCTGAATATTGTCTTTAGGCTCAGGCTGCCTTTTGGACTTACACTATAAAACATGGAAGGAGTTTAAAAAATGCTACTTTTTTATTAACTACAAAACAGGAACAGGAACTCCATAGCATCAGATAGGATGGGTTTTAAACCATTAAGAGAAGTAGCAGAGAGAAAGGTTTAGCCTTAGAGGTTTGAGTTTACTTTGCATCTAACAAATGTAGCCATGTACAGGTATAACTCTTACAAACACATGACCTGATCCTGCAGCCCTTATTCCTCAGAAGGCAACAAGTGCCAAAACTCATGAAAATGGCCTTTTTCTTTTAAAAAGGTCAGCAAACTGGACATGAAGCACAAATTTACATGCAGCACTGCATGACAACTACAGAAAGATAATTTCTAAATCTGCAATGTACTTGCAGTATGTACTTCAGCATGTAGTCAAGCTATACATACAAAAAGAAGTTACCAATGTCAGTGTGTCTTCAAATTGCAAGTTATGTCTAATGGTTTACTGTAGATGCACAGCAAACTCATCTTTTCTTGATAAATAAAGAAACTGCTGATCAGCACAGTGAGGAGAAGTATCTAGATCAAGGTGAATGGCCAAGCAAATGCAGAGGCATTCTATGCAGAATTTATTTTCTCTGCTTTAACAGCAGCTTCAATCTCTTCCATGATTGGCACCGGTCCTGCATAGTTATTGGTTTCAATAGCTTCTAATTTCTCCTGATAATCAGTGGGCAAGCCATTCTGTTTTGCACCCATGCAGATAACCTATAATTAAAATAGAAAAAAAAAGCCTTCAGTAATAAAAAGGACAGACTCCTCCAAACAATCACTTGAGCAGGAGGAACCATTTAAGTTACCCAGAGAATTTATCTCAAATAGAGCTATTTGTACCTAAGGTTAGCCAAAGGCTTCTGGGAGACCAGAACAGCATGAACAAAATTACTCTGAAAAGGCTTTTAACTACCCCTGAGATTCTGATGTGTTACTGAAGCACACAAGCCTCTCTAATTAAGCTGTTATTCAGTTCTTTCTTCCAGACAGGATGATAACTTCAATAATATATGCTGCTTCTCACTCAGGTGTGACACTAAAGTTGGCTGAGAATTTAAAAAGTGGTTATTTTTAAAACTAAGCTGTCCAAAGGACAACAACAAGTACCTATTCAGGGTACAGGAATAGGAGAAACAGACACTTAACTCAGTGAAAAAGCACAGATTCCTTAGTTTGTTACTGCAGCTTTCCTTCCATACATAAAATAAACTGAAGTATTGGTGCAGAGGAAAGATTGACAGTGAGAGGAGAAGGGGAAGTTGTAGGAACACAGCTTGAAGGAGACACCAGCAAGGTTGCATATAGAAATGAACATTCTAAATAGGCTTTCATGCATTTAATGGCATGCATTTCAAGGATGAGGTGTCTAGAAAGAATGAATTTTGCCACAAAAAGTACGTAACAGTAGATGGATGTAGCTCAATCACTGTGTGCTAATGCAGTCATCTTTTAAGTTTTTAGCTCTTCTGCCTGGTTAACTTAAAAAAAAAAAAAAACAAAGAAAAAGCTGGGGGCACAGGAGAAGAACAGAAATAACAACTGCTCCTGACAGGAGCAGGAGGGAATGATAAAGTTGCCAATAGTGGAGGTCTGCACTTTCAGCATACCAATGAGAGCTGACACACAGCAGCAGACTATGTATTATCTCCCTTAAAAGCCCTAAAGAGCTGCCTTGCCACAAGGTGGGTTGGCAGGGAAGAGGTTTGTGGAAGAGCAAAGCCTGCTTTCTAAGCAAGCCCTCTCTTCAGCAGTCCCACAGCAGCTGGCCTTAGCTGTGCTCCTGCAAGTCAGCTCAGAGGAGTGAGTTCCTCAGTCTGGAGAAGGCAACACACTTGGGATTTAAGAGGCTCACTCCTGGTTTCTGCACTTCAGGTAGGAAAAGCCAGCTGCAGTGATGTCTGTACACATCACACACAGCCACACCAGCGTGGCTGGGCCTGCCCAGATCTCACAGGCTGAGCAGGTCAGGCCTGCTGCGTGACTGGATCATGTGTCTCTGCAGAGTCAGTGTTGCAGAACAGTGTTGCAACACTTGTGCCTCAGCAGCCATCAAGGGGGAACCCTGCCGTGCTCTGCAATGCTGCTGCAGCCCTGTGATGTACTCGTGATGTGTCTGGTAAAAGGTGACAGCTGCATCCTGCCGTGACAGCAAGTACTTACCGAGACAGAAAGGATAACCCACCTCCTGGAAACTACAAGCCAGGTGCTGCATTTTCCCCACAGAACATTCCCTCTGTCCTTTCAGTGCAGTACATTAATTTTTCAAACAGAGAATTGCTGCATATATGTGAGCAACATCCTCCAGAAAACCTTGTGCCAATCACAGCTAATTCCCAAGTTAAATAGGGGATTCCTGTAAGGTATAACTACACCAAAAACCCCAAGCTGATTTAATAGGTCTGTAAGAGCTAGCAATGTCCTGTGAGCATCATTCCAGCAGTACCTTGCACAAGGACTGCTATACCTTTACAGTAGTCATGCCTTCTATGCACTGTAATCAAAGTACTTATTAAATAGCACAGAAGTAGTGCATTATAAACTTCTGTACACTCTTCCAAAATGAAAGTGCTGCAACACCTACCTTTTTATACTGTGGAGAAGGGGGACCAGAGACATAGTCCTTCATCTGGTAGCTTCGACAGGTCAGTACCTTTCCTGCTTGCGTGTGGACATTGACTTCTATTGGGACATAAATGCCATCCTCAACTCCCTCTTGCCTGTAAAACACATATATATTCCTTTCATGTCAATTATCCAATCCATTTCCAACCAACCATGCAATAAACATGTGGATTTATTACAACAGAATTCAAGGCAGGACACTGGTCTGTGCTTTAATATAGAAATATACATATAATAAAGATATAATAAAGAATAATAAAGAAAAACAAATGAAGCAAAACATACTTCAGTGCTTTTTGTGCAAACTTGCTCCATATAAGAAAATATGTTGTTACAGAATTCACTTTTATCATTTCAGCTCTGTAAGAAATGATGACTTGTGATTAACCTGTGAAGTCAGAAAGAGAATATTCCTAAACTAATTACTGTGGAAGACAGGTAGTCAGAAAGAGAAACACAAGCAAGATTATTAGAATTAATGAGCCAGACACATGTTCCTTAGCTGCCACTTAGATAAAGAAGCAATTGCAAAGTTTTATCTTGTCCATTGTGTTACCTTTTAATAAGGGGAAACTTGCACAACTTGTGCAATGCACTTTCCAATGAATAATGCAAGACACCTTTTAACTTGCACAAGACATACAGAGCAGTAATGAGCTAGGTCGGGACAAAAAACTATTTGGTGGGGTTTTTTTTATTAGCAAAATTATGCTTCAAAAAACAAAGACTCAAAACCAAGCCTACTTATTGTCCTCAACCACTGGCATTTAGCCACCAATAAAAATTACAAGAAGTAGACGAGAAACTTGAGCAATACAAGCGACTGTATAGCACAATTAACTTTAGATGTACTTTAGCTACAAGTCATAACATGGTTTTTAGCCCTGCTTGTCCAATATAAATTTGACAACTCGTCTTTTTCCCAAAGACTTGCTACCATTTCAAGTTATTTAACGTACAGAATGTGGGCCATGCTAGGCAAGTAACTAGGTTAAGTGCAAGTACAGACTGGAAGCTAACTGCAGATTCAAGGCCAGCAGACTAAAAATAGGTCAAGTGGTTGTGTGAAAGCAAGAAAACTGTTTAGTAACATCCATTGCTGGACTCTATGAGGCAAAGTCATTATTTAGTCTGTAACTTACAGATTTGTGAAGTACAGAGGACAAAAAAACCTCATAGGAATGGCTGAGACAGCAAAGAAAATTAATTTGAAAGCCAAAGAGTTCTGCCATCTAATCAAAAGGTTCCCTCCCATATTTGTTTTCTATATATTAAATTGTTTTGTTAGTGTTTTAACTAGTTACGTGCAGCCTCAATTACACATTCCCTCCTTTGCTTCTGAATAACAAAGCACAGACTACTTTAACCAGATTAAGAGGGGTAAAAATAAAAAAAAGGTGGGGCATTTTCTTTTTGGATACATGGTAATTTCAGGAAATAACTTGGTGGAGAACCTACAAATATATCAGCTTGCACACAGGCAAAGCACCCCAAGACCTTCAGCAGGAGCACCTGCAAGCTCATTTGAGTGTGTTAGGAGCAATTCTTAGAAGAGCACTGTTGACTATGATTATAAAAGCCAAGAACACATCCCATTTCTAGTTCTCCTCCATGGCATCAATGAGGCAAGTGGGAAAAAGTAATCTGTGGTGCTGGTGGTGTCCATGCTGCAGATTTTAGTGGTGTTACAGCACTCAAGTCTCTAGTACCTTAGCAAGCATTGAAATTTATCCCCTGCCAAACAAATACCAGGGGTCTGCAATCCTACACTATGTCAAGTATAAACAGTGTGTAAACACTTATGGAAGTCAGAGTACAAAATACTGTCCCCATGGAGGGGAAACACAAAAGCAGATGCTGTCAGACAGGATCATCATACTTAGGAAGTTAATGCTTCAGGAAAGCATGGCCAATCAGGAGTTTTAAGTAAAGGTCAGCAGAAGGGGTCAGGATGTTTAAGTGCTACTGTAAGCAAGAGCAGAGGAACTCAGGAGATAATGAAGAGGGGACATGTGAAGCTGTCCAAGCACAAGCATGCCAACTGGATGCCCATGCCCTCTTGCTTGAGGGCTAACACTCCCAGCCAGGACAAGAGTGCTCAAGAGTGGCCATTACCATAAAGTGCTAAAAGAACTTGGGCAAAAAGTTTCCCTTGTATTTCAGCTTCACCATAGGCAACAAAAAGCACATTGGAACCAAGTTTCACTGCCAGGATTTTAAGGATATATTTACACACTGGAATTGCAGCAGTACCAGAGGCAGGAGAACAGTATTGAGGTAGTGCTTTCATTGGGTTTATTATGCTCTGCTCCCTTGTTTTCATGAGCCCAGATTTCTGCTGGAATTGTCAGTGATGAACTGGTCTGAAAAAACAATCCATGTGTACCAGAAGCACCGTGCTGTGCAGGCACATCTCAAAAGCTGCAACAAGCACGTGGCAGCAGGCAAACTTCTGGAGATTACATGCTATGCCCTGTCTTAGACCCTGCAAGAAGTCATGCTATTCCTTGCTTTGTTTAACCAGGTGGTCTTTTAGACTTCAGCCTGGGAGCAACTTGCTCAGGGCTCCTTGAAGGTCTCTGAATGACCAGGCACAGCTAGAACATTCTACACCACCCATTGTAAAGGTGTAGGCAGGCTCACCGATTCAACAGGGGAAACTATAACACCCCAGCTCTCTGCTGGGATGTTCCTCAAGCTCACAACAGTTTACATCCTTGGAAGAGAAGAGATGTAGATAACTTCCTCAAAAGGTCCCTTTGCCTGAATTAAAGATCTCTCTTCTGCAGTCTTGTCCTTATCCCTTCCTTTACTGCTACAACTGGAGTCTACAGATGTAAACAGACATTGATGTCAGTCTCAAAGGGAATTCTCCCTAAAGCAATGGGAAAAACACCATAGGACAAATACAGATTTTAGAATCTTAAAAGAGACAGAAAATTGGGAAGACAGTTAAAAAAATAAAAGAAGCATGACCTGCTGACTTCGAATCAAGGTCCACAGATTGTTAAAATACCCCTAAAAGTAGCTTTAGCTTGAAAACAAAGCTATTTTAATCACAGAAGTGTCAGAAGTAAATACACATACTGTGAAATAGAATTCACATATTAAAATCAAAAGCATCTTCTTGATTCCAACACACAGTTACCACACAGCTCTTCACCAAAAATTAGCTAATTTTCAATCACCCTCTAAAGTAGCAGAAGACAGCAAAAGTTAAGTCACCTACTTATCCAGCGAACTCAGATTGCAAGTGTTCATTTTCCACACTATTCCCCACACTTCGTCTCCGGGGCTCTGAGCAATGGTAGCTGTACCTCCATGCCAGACAGAACTTGTCCTGCCTTGATGATGGCCAAACTCGAGCTTAAAATCCTGCAAATCAGAGCAATGCAGAGAATCAATTTCCCCTGGAAGTTAGGGCTGTTGGCTATTCTTGACACGAAAGGGGCAGCCAAAGGACAGTAGTACACATACAGTTGGAGACACGGGAGGAAGAACAGACAGGTGTCACCTACCTGGTGCCAAATCCTTTGCAGGTTTTTTGTGACAAGACTTAAATGCTACTATGGCAGGATCCAGGAAAATAGTAAAGGTAAAGAAGTCTACAAGATGGTAAGCTTTGGGTCCTGTTCTCATGCACTAATAAGACTGCCCAATTATAGAACACCATCCCTTGTATTTTACAATGATTTTTTTTCCATCTCATCACTGATCTGGAACATTCTTGGGTATTTTTAAGTCACGGCATATTTCTCAATGAGTGAGCTTATTCAGATTTTTTGTAAGTAGAAGCATTATTTTAGGAAACAAATATCACTTTTTCTTACATGCAATATCAGTATATATGAAAAAGAGAATAATGGGTTATTGAATGGTATCAATGTAATTTCTCACCTGATTCAATACACTCAGTATCCTCTCCTACTTATTAATCAATTTGTGGACCCTTCCCTAGCAGTACAGAAGGGAAACACTCCCTCCCCCCACAATCCAAACCAAGCTTTAAGGAAGACTACCTGCTTAACAACGACAAAAATAAACCCCAAACCTATGCAGCCCCACAGCTTTGTGTATTTCTTACAACCACCCTGTTGAACCTATGATTTTGTTTTGAAATGTACACATGTACACATGAATATTCCCTCTGAGACACATCACTCTCTTGTAATATGTCCTAATAGATATAGTAAAAAGGTTGCCAAAAAAAAAAAAAAAGAAAAAGCCCTTGGAGGCATACACACAGAGCACCTATCAATTTGTGTGTGTGTGCATAAGTGACAGCAGCCTGGAAAAGCCAGAGTTTACTCCATCAACAGAGTCATTTTCCTTCCCCATAAAATGTCCCCTATTTAACCAATTTCACTAGAAAATGGTTTACTTAGATGCACCAAGTTACTTGCACAAAAGTCCACTTGAGTCACAGACTGAAGCTACAGATGAGGACAAGTAATTGCAGGACAGCCCCAAGGAAATCCTGGATAGAATCATCTACTCTCACTACAGTCTCATTAAAAAAAAAAAAAAGAAGAAAAAAAAAAGGGGGAACCCCCCCACCAATTTTTACTTTATTCCTCCAGTTATATTTTCTTGGACCTGACCGGCACTGAATAGCTGCAAGGAGCTGCATAAAATCATCAGGCACCACCCAAAAACAGCAACAGAGATCCCACAGAAACAGCACAGTTCACTCTGGTTCTGGGAGCAGGAAACTCTAAGTTACACCATGTGTGCAGCTGCATCAGACACTGCTGGGAAGAGGGGAAAAAACACAGTAGATAGATACTTTTTCGGGTCAAGAAATTGGTCTTTGGTCCTTCTTAATACCAGTGTAATACCCTTTCTGTGCTTGTTGCACATCCCATTCTTAACAGCTTCTGGCTGAAGATTAACAAAGCTTTGAAAAGTAAAATTAGAGGGAAGTTTAGCTAAAGTTTAACTCAAGTTTTTACCTTAGTTTAAGATCCAAAGCACTCTGTTTACAGGCTGTTTCTCCTTTTTTTAAGCCCAAGTGGCACTATCACAAAGCAATTAATAGAAAATCAGCTCCAACATTCCTGCAGACCCTCACTCCCCAGCATCAGTGATTTTCCAGCTGGAAGCAAAGGAGTGAAGCCACGTGGTGTCAGCAGGGAACATAGCAATCGGTCACAGGCCAGCTAGAGAAGGCAGCCAGCCTGCAGTGAGGCAAGAGGTGCTTACTGACTAACCAGGAAATCGACCTGAAGAAGCCTGCTTTTATTCCAAGACAAGCACACACTACTCGTGCCTTTCTCCCTGCCTTCAGGGTCTGATCCTACAAGGTTCAGCAGGAGGGGATCTCAGCATGTTCAGTGGAGGGGTAGCTGTAAGTTCCTCACACTTTACAGGAGCAGGTCTCAGCTGCCAGGTTGATAGTACCAAGAGACACCAAGTATCTGACTATGGGGAGTTTATTATTGACAAGTTTTCTGAACTTCTTCATACACTCTAACATAGATAATTTCCAGCCAGTTACTCCAGGAGAACCTTCAAGTCATCTTTAAGTGGTGTCAATTGATGCTCTGCTCCTCCAAGCATCCTTCTAGTTGCACAGATCTGTACATCAACAGCTTTAATGACCACAAGCTGGTGTTTCCAAGCCTACACTAAAGCCAAGCTGATACAATGGTATTTAATAACCCTGGCAGGGAGAGAACTGCCCTGTAGGGTGTGTGAAGGTGTCAGCTGCAGATGTGCAGAGCTGGCTGAAAGCTCCCATCTCCCATCACAGAACGCAGGCAGAGCTCCTCGCCTGTACCAGGGACATGTCCCACTAGACTGGTTTGCTCAAAGCCCCATCCAGCCTGGCACTGAACATTACCTGGGATGGGGCATCCACATCTTCTCTGGGCAACCTGCTCCTATGCCTCACCACCCTCACAGTAAAGAATTGCTTCCTGCTGCTTTACATTTCAAAGTCCGGAGTGCTTTACACAGGGGCCATGGGTCATGGCTGCCAGCCTGGAAGGTTCAGTCCTGCCAGATAACCTCCGAATGTTTGGGACTACCACAAACACTCCTTCTGCAGCAGGCCCTGGGTCAAGAAGCAGAGGATAGCCAGGGTTGGAAGGGACCTCCCGAGATCATCTGTCCTAGCCCTCCCGCCAAGGCAGGGTCACCTCGAGCAGGTGACACAGGAACGCCCGCAGGAGGCTTTGGAATGTCTCCAGAGAGGGAGACTCCAGAACCTCCCTGGGCAGCCCGTTCAGTGCTCTGCCTCCCTCGACATAAAGAAGTCACTCCTCACGCTGAGGTGAAACTTCCGTTTCAGTTTACGTCCATCGCTCCTTGTCCTCTCACGGTACACAACCCGGCACCATCATCTCGACGAGGACCCGCCGCCTGATCCGTGCTGGGGCCACCCCCGTGGGAGGGACGGACGGGTTGCAGCGCCAGACCGCAGGCAGCCGCGGGGACGTGCGGCTCCTCGGGGACTCTGGGGCTCCCTGCAGGAATGTCGGGCTCCCTCAGCCGCCCCGCGGCCCCGCCAGCCGCCCCCTCACGCACCTGCAGGCGCGCCAGGGCGCAGAGCGCGGCCGAGGGGTTGCGCAGCAGCAGCCGCTCCCGCAGCAGGTTGCTGCCGTACGCGTAGTACAGGAACCAGCAGCCGCTCTCGCCGCCCGGCTCCATCAGCCCGGCCCAGTACAGCACGGCCCGGCCCGGCCCCGCCGCTGCTTTAGCGCCGCCCTCCCGCCTCGCCTTCCCCGCCGCTTCCGCCGCCGCCCGGGAGCCGGCGGGGCCGTGACGCAGAGCGGCGGCAGCAGAGCCCGGGCAAGGCCTCAGGCGGGCTCCCGGCGGGGCCGTGACGCGGCAGGAGCGCTCCGCCCCTCCATCCGTCCGTCCATCCGTCCATCCATCCGTCCATCCAGCCCGGAGCCGGGAGCGGCGCTGGGCCGGAGCCCCCGCGGCTCTCAGGGCAGCGGGGCTGAGGGGCACAAGCCCGGAGCTCAGGGGTTCAGTCTCCTCGTTCATCTGGCTTAGTTTGTAACACTGAAGTCTCGGTTTGAGCAGCATGGAAAAGAACCCAAGTTCTAAGAGAAAACTTTCACCTTTTTTTTTTTTTTTGTGTGTGTGTGTGGTTTTGGCTTTTTTTTTTCCGGTTTTTTTTTTTTTTTTTGCTTGTTTGTTTGATTTTTTTGTGTAGAATATAGAAGGTTCCAGTAATTTAAAAAGTGTTACAAAAAGCTGGTTGGCTCTCTTTTAGAGGAATGTCATTTCGATACAAAAGAGTATCGCTAAATTGCGACGTGCTTTCATAGGGATTATAATCCCTATGTAAGATTTTTCTGCTTAGAAGGAAACGTCCACCTCAGGTTGAAAGGAGCAGCTCAGAGAAAGCGCCGATCAGGTGGCACAGTGCTCACTAACGCCTGGAAACCCTGCCTGTTCCAGCATCTCAGCCCCTTCCATCCTCTGTGGGGAGGAATAGGCTGTCAGCGAGCAGGGCCTGCAGCCCCTGGAACCAAAAAGAGCATCCTGGCCAACTCTGAGATAAACAGTGATGATTTGTAAATACATTCCATGAGAAGCAAAGCAGAGCAGCTTTTTCCAGCTGCAAGCACTCAGAGCACAGTAAGATGGGAATGTGCAAAGGTAAAAGGCGAGAAGGTGCTGGTGTGTGGGCAGGCACACCAGCAGAGCTGCACACCCATGCACGGAGACATCTCCTCTCCTTCCCTGACAAAAGCAATGCTGGAATGGGACAGGAGGAGTCCTTACTGCTGGCTGCTGAAGCAGTATATAGATATGTATATAGCCATGGAAGGCTGTAATTAGCAATAGTGTAACCATGAATGGTGAGATACCACTCATTAATGCAGGTAAAGTAGCCCTCAGAGCAAGTTGGCTTCCTGAGCAGAGGCAGCTGCTGCAGGATTTAGCACAGGATCCTGGCAGCACAGTGCCCGGCCTTTCTGGGCATATCCCCATCTTGGAATATAGAGGTAAAGCAGCTCCTTCCTTCAATGATGTGTTCAGTACTCCAATCCAGTCCCTGCTTTTGTTTTCCCAACACAGGCATTGGGAAAGACAGATTCATCATGAAGCACATAAAGTGATAAAAGTTATTCTGATCCTTCCTGACTAGTACCTTTCTATTTTTAGGGATTATTTTTCTTATGTAGGAACCAAGTATTGTAAAGTGAGAGGGATTACACAGGTCGTAGGAATATATAGCAAAACTCCCTCACTCCCACTCCTTAAAACAACTGGTAGCTGAGCCTGTCTTTTGAAAACCTGCTTCTGGTATATGCTTTTAGTCCCTTTTCCCTAAGGACACACAAACTCCATGAGAAGTGTCTCTCTCATCTTCCATCAGCTTCTGGGCTGTTACCTAATTTGAACCAGAAAGCAAGGGATTTTAAAGATGTCTAAATTTCTGCTGATCTCAAGGAAAGAGTCAAGAGGACGGCCATGAGACAGCAGGGTGCCATGAGGGAAGCTTCCAGAGGGGACTGTAAAGCCCAAGGGACTGAGCCTGCTGGTGAGCAGGTTTTCCAGCCTGGGTGCCTGCTGCACTACATGTTTGGGCTTTATATGAGCTGTCCCTTGTGAGCTGAGGTGGACATTTCTTTCTAAACAGAAAAAACTTACATAGGAGTTGCAGTGAAGCATGTAACAATTGCTACTCTTTAATCTCAAAATGACTTTCTAAAAAAACCCCAACCAGCCTTTCGTAACACTTTTTAAGTTTCAATAACTTTGACATTATGCTCAAAAAAAGTCATTCTTTTTATCAACACTCAAGAGTTTCAACAACAATCGTGATGATTTTTTCATTCAAAAAGCATGTAGATTTTGAACACGGTGAAGCTTTTCTCCTAAAGCTTTTGTTCTTTTCCATGATGTTCAAATCAAGACTTCTATGTTATGAGCTAAGTTAGATGATTGACAAATGAGGAGATGGAGCCCCTGATATCATGGCTGTGTTTGTACACCGGAAAACCTCTGTTAGCAAAGGCAGCTAGAAAAATTACCCTGCAATTTATGGAAAGATAATCAATGTGAAACACTGCCACTTGCAATTCCAAGTATTCAATCCTTCAAAAAGGCCTTTTCAAATTAAAATCTTTTGGGGTTTCCATTTTCTGCAGTCTGTACTGAATGCCAAGCCTATTGTCTTACCAAGAAACATGAGCCAACATTTCCAGGAGCGTGGTTTTGGTATGCATGGTGTCTAGACACAGCATAACGCTAACTCAGGTGCTATTTGAACTACCTAGGTAAACCATAGATCTGTGGTGATTATTTTTCTGAAATGGATTCACTCAGTTTGCACTTCTGAAATCCATTTCTTCCCAGCTGGCAAGGCAGCATGGGAGGGAAGTGAATTTGCTCTGGAGTGAAAGCTTTGCAAATCTTTCTGCTGATGTATGTCCAAATCACGACTAAATGGCTGTATGTGCATAGGGAAATACTTGGGCACTATGTGCAGACCTTGCTTGGAAACCAAGTTTACAAGAGCAAAAACAGCGAGGAGGACCTTTCCTGTAGGAATTTGAGAACAAACCTGACAGGCTTTGGTGGCGCTACCAAATTTCACACTTCTGCTGCTTCGTGACCTTTTCAGGTGAAAACTAACTCTCTGAGAGAGGAGTGTGTGAAATTAAATCCTGGGGACTTTTTTTTGAGATAAGTCAGTTCTAGGTGCTCTCCAGAGCAGCTGACATAGACCTGTGTTAACCTGTGTGAAGCCCCAAACAGTTTGGAGGCATTGTTTCCCCTTGCATGTCGCTACAAAACCTGCGCAGAGTAAGCAGTCAGGAGCACGCCTCCCGCTCGGGACCTTCCCAAACATGAGCGAAAGCTCTCGACAGCCACAGCTATTTGTGCATTGTCTGCGGAGGAGATCAACAGGGTTATTTATGCAAAGAAAGCAGGAATTTGTTGCCATCAGGTCTTTTGCCTAGGTGCAATATATTCCTGAGCATATCCTGTGTTATAAGGGGGAGAAAAAGGAAATTAGGAAAAAATAAGGAATTAGGGGAAAAAAATGAGATGCAGTAGGGTAAGTTAACCTCCTGAAATGTCTTCCAGTCACTCAACGTGCCTCCCCATCACTCCCTTTACACCCCATGGTTGTCACAGCATGAGCTATAATTGATTTTGAAGAAAGAAAAGAGAACCTGGAGGAATAATAAGGACAACTGATGCAAATGAGCTGTGTGTGCAGTCCTCCCCACAGCTTTCCACTCCTCTCTGAGGAGCCCTAGTAGGATGTGCTCTGCAATTAGTATTTCATCAAAATGATAGCTTTTGCTGTGAGATGGTTACAGCTGGTGGTAGCTTCTTAATACAGTGTGCAAGGTCTGGGGGTCTACAGAGATTTCATGTTCATGCAAATGAATGCAAATGATTTTACAAGGTGTCATGATGTTGCTGTACTTATTCATTCCCTACAATATGGGGACCGTGCTGTCCTGCAGAAACTCAGCCTCTTTCCCTTCCCTGCTTGACAAAATAGCCACTAACCCAAGGCACTTGTGGCTTGGCCCCACTGACAACCAGGAGGAATATTCATCATTCATTTTGCAATTCTGTTCTCACAAGTTTCCACAAATAGTGCAGTCATTCAGGAGAGGAACCATTAAAATGGCTGGGTCTGTGCATGTATCCACCTGCCTTTTTTTTTTGGTTCTGCTTGATGCCAATGTGAGTTTTGGGCCCATCCTGGGGCAGCCCTGAGCTCTCCCTGGCTGCTGCACACTTGGTGTGATTCTGAGATGTCACCATGTGGTCAGTGCCATCTGAGGTCTACAGGTACTTGCATGTGTGACTTCAGCAGCTGGTTAATAAATCTTTCCAAATACATCTTGTTTCAAAGGAAAAATGCTGTGCTGTGCTGCAGAGACTGTACCTGGCACGCAATGTTTTTAGCTTGTGTATGAATGTACAGTGGGAACAACTTAAAAGTGGGAACAACAAGATGTGTGTCAGAAAAAGAGGTTGATCCTTATCATCTTTGTGGAAGTACATTCCAAACCTGTCTTTTTTTCCTAGGACCTAGTGTTTAACTTCCCTCATTGTAACACTCTACTGAATGATTGCAGTTCTCTACTGATATGACACAAATGGTTACAGGAGATTTTCTCAATCTCTTGATAATGAAATCTCTTGGTTTGCTGTGTCAAGAGGATTTGTCAGTGTGATGTTTCTGTGTCCTCTTGTCTCAGGATACATTATGTTCTCCCACCACAGAAGTGATTGCTCCTTCCAGAGGAGCAGTTCACATTGCCATCTGCTTCTGGGAGAGACTTGTTTCTCACCAAATACCAAACAGGTTTTCTCTCAAGTCTGTCAAGTACTTGAGCCTTTTTTCCCATGAAAGTTATGACTGTCAAATTCAGACCAGCAGATGAAAAGGCTGTATCCTGCTGTCTTTTGGCAACTTTGCTATTTTTACAATGTGCTTATGGTTTTGGGTTTTTAAAATTATCTTTAATACTTACTATTATTTATAGGTTAATGTTCATTCACTTTATTCCCATCCTTTTACCTTCTGTAGGTTGAGGGCACTCTTGTTTATTTCTCCTTTTATTCTCTTCCAGCACAGAAAAATTATCAAATAAAGCCAGTTCCAGATAGTGTTTTCCAGTTCTGTATTAACCCTATGTCTTTACAGTTGAACCCTGCAGTGTATTTCACACAAAGTTGATACTTCTGCTTTTGTTCTGCCATGTCTGTAACCATTTCTGTGCTGCAAGCCTTCAGTGTACAGAAGACATCACATGGCTCCAGCCATGTGCAGGAATGTGTCTCATGGCCACACCCTTTCCCAGGAGCAACATCACTGGGCTTCTTGAACTCTGAGGGCAACTATGAGATGTTCGGATGGAGAAAGGCAGTAGTATTTCCCTGTTTGTAAGAGCAGTGCTGGAACAGTTGCAGGAGCATGTGACATGGATGTCCAAAGAGGCCCTGGTTGTACTGTTCCTCCTAGTTCTGCACAGATCTCACAAAACACAGTACAGATCTCCACTGAGTGATTCTGGGCAGAAAGTAACAATTACTGGTAAATCCAGTTCAGTCCTTCCACTGGGCTGGTGGCCTGTGTGGATGCTTTTGTTGTGGAATAAAGGCAGCACTGTTTTTTCATTTGTTTTAGACTCATTTTAGCATGACATAAGCTAAACCAGAAAAATCCCTGTGTGTCAGAAAAAGAGGTTGACTCTGAGCATTGCATTGGTGGGATGACAGCAGTTTGAGCTCACTCTGTGGCTTGCCATTGCTCTGCTCCTCTGTGTAAGCAGATCTTTGAACCAGTGACAAGACCTGGTCCAGCTCAGTTGCACAGAACTTGACTGGGCTTAGGGGGTTGGGAGTATTTTCCTCCCTTCCTCACTTGTTGGGGAAAGTCCAGAGAAGGACCAGTAAGATGATTAGAGGAATGAAGCACCTCTTGTATGAGAAAATGCTAAAAGAATTGGGATTGTTCAGCCTGGAGATGAGAATAGTCTGGGGTGACCTTATTGTGGTCTTCCAGTACCTGAAGAAGTTGACAAGAAAGATGGAGAGAAACTTTATACCAAGGGCATGTAGTGACAGGACAAGGGGGGATTTGGGTTAGAGTTAGGTTGGTATGAGTTAGGTTTAGATTAGAGATTAGTAAGGAATTCTTTACCAGGGTGGTGAGGGACTGGAATAGGTTGCTTAGAGAAGTTGTGGATGCCCCATCCCTGGGATTGTTCAATGCCAGGTTGGATGGGGCTTGGAGCAACCTGGTGTAGAGGAAGGTGTCCCTGCTTATGGCAGGGGATTGGAACTAGAGGATCTTTTAGGTCTTGTCCAACCCAAACCATTCTATGATTTGATGATGATGATGATGATGATGATACAATGCAAAACCAAGAGGGGAAGAGAGCAGCAAGCTCTGTATCTCTGGAGATGCTGGGGCAAGAATATCAATGCTCCTCTGCCATCTGTGGGCACATCTTAAGGAGAAACAAGAAAGAGTAAATCCTTTATCTCTCAAAGATGTTTTTCTTTTCATCCTGCACTTCTACATTGTTGCCTTTTAATGACGATGTTCTTAGCACTTGTTCCCACAGATGGAGGACTTTGCCTACTGCCTCTCACATCTAATTTTCTCCTTCTTCCACAACCCCTGCCCTTGCATCAGGGATGCAACCCCTGGAGTAGAATAGGAGAAAAAAACTTGCTGGTGGGAGGGGTGCTGGCACTTTGCTGTTTTCTTCACCAGAAGAACCTTCTGGGATACATCTGAGATACATCATGTACCATTTCTGTTACCTTGAGGGTCTTTCATGTTAAAAAAGCCATCCTCAGGCTGTACCTGCAGGTCCCACTTTTCATTAAAATGGATGGCAGTGTTCACATAAAGTCACCTTTTCTCTGGTTGCTGCCTGTGCTGGGGCAGTGAAGGACAGGTGGATATCCCTCTCTGAGTGCAGTTTTGGTGCTTGGGAAGGTGACCCTGGCACAAAGGAAAGCCAGCCCTGGCAGCTTCCATGCTGTGGCAGTTGCTGTAGAATCGCCCCATCTTTGCTGTTGTAATTTCTTTGCAGAACAACAACTATGGAGAGATGGTTTTTGGTTCCTGCAGTCCCAGGCCTTGGAGTCTGTTTTCCTAAGGAAGTGCAGCTCATGCTGTCACACTATGTGCCCACACCAGTGTGTGCATCCTTCACTGCCCATCCTGGTCACTGCTGAACACATTGGGCAGCTCCTGCCAAGCCTGCACACCAGTACCAATCTCTGAGACCATGTGTTCCTGTGAATTCTAGGAAAGGTGCAGCTGGGGAAAAAACAAGTCTCAAGCAGGGAGAGGCAGCAGTTTGAGTAATCTGCTCTTAGACAGCAAAGACACTGCCCAGGAGAGAGAGGAGCCCAGCTACATAAAAACTTCTAAAAGGAGTTTGTTTGTCAGAAGTAAAGAGACAGACAATCCATCAGAATCTGATTACTAATGAAGCACTCACCCTTCAGTCATACAGAAATCACTCAGCCACGAGATCTGAATTCAATGTAAACAGGTTGTCTTAGGTTCAGTGCTTTGTATGGGCTTGTTTTTCTGTTCATATCTCAGAAAGAGCTCTTCTGCACCAAAAATTCAGCTTGCCAGACAAGTTAACAATGTCAGGAGCAGTCTTGGCAGAAGTTCTGCCTCAGAGCACATCTATTATTCACAGGGTTTGCAGAGTGCAGCGATATACAGAAGTCATGTCCTGCCGAGGCACAGAATGTCTCAATGACAGACAGAAGGAGAATAACAATATTTTCTTCCAAGGCACATGTGGCCCTGAGCATCTATCTCTAGGGATGTGCATTTGGTAGCTGATTGGAAACAGACTTATTTTATTCCTGTCTGCATAGAAAGTCCTGATTTTTTTTTTTTTTTTAACCAGAAAAAAAAGAGAAAAACATGTTTTCAGCAAGCTAGGACAGGTCCTCATTCCTTCCTTTCCACTCACAGGAGCATTATGAGTGGGCAGGGAGGCTGGTGCAGTGGGTGTGTTGCAAAAGCAGTTGTGAATTGGCCCTACTTGAATGACAAGGGCCGTTGGAAAATAATGAGTTACGGGACTAATTGCAGCCAGCGGTTGTCACTGATCTAGTTAATCACGACTGCTTTATACCAAGTGCTCCTCTGTCATTTTCACTCTACCAAGCCCTCAAAAAAAATCCGTCTGGCTAGTGCGAGGCCGATGTGACCACCAGGTGCCACTCTCGCTCCACGGGGAATACGAGGAGACCGAAGGCTGGGCACCGTCGGCAGGAAAAGCCAAATCGGGCATCCATCTCTCCTTGTGTCCGTCTCTGCATTTTCCTACCGGCTGTACATAGCAGCTTCTCCCCATCCTCCAGTGAGGAAGATGGTGGAAAACCGCGAGTATCACTAAACCTGGTCTACATTTGTTTGCCAACAGTGCTTTTGCACGGGGAGGCAGGGATGTAGATGGAAAGCTGGAAAGCTGCTGCTTGAGAAGGCTGCAGCCTCTTTGACCATCTCCTCATTTTTCCTTTATATGGGAAAAGTTGGTGCTTCCTCAGCCCACATCCTGATGAACATCCTCTTATTTAGCACTGAACAAAGATTTTGTAGTTGCTTGGAGTGTAAGAGCTGCCCCTTCAGTTTTGGCCGTGGATTTCAAGCCTGAGGTTTCCACCATGTAGACTTCCTGGTTTTGCTCATCTTGTGGGCACAATTTTCCCTGTCCTAGGGAACAGGGTCCTGGCATTTCCTGGTCCTCATGTTCACTCCTGAATGAAATCTACCCCTCCTGGAGCCACAGCCACTGCCAGTCTCTTGGGCCCCAAGTACACTGGTTTTCATGGAGAGAAGCAGATTTTCCTACCTGCCTGCCACCATGAGAGTTGTCCCAAAGGCTAACTGGTGTTACCTGTGCTTCAGGAGACAGCTTGTGATGGTGTGCCATAAGCAACAAAATTTTTGAAGACAAAGGGGGTGGGAAAGCACAGTTTGCACTTTTACTCTTGATTTTTCTGTTTTGGTGATCAGGGCAGATGTTTGAGTGCATCAGTGTTTGAGAAGCAAAGGGCTTCTAGAGCTCTTAGGGTCAGATGGGTGCCAAGTGTACTTCTGTAAGTAGTAACCTCAGTTCACTTCAGTAAGTTCTGTTTTGCCTTCTGCTTGTCTTGCTTCTATCTTTCTGCAGGTCTCCATTCTGTCCTGCCCTTAAATGACTCATTAGACTTGTTTTCTGAGGTAGCCTGTAACATCCCAATTCACTTCCCTAATCAGATCTCTTTCCATTTGAGTTCCCCATGGGCTAAACAAGCCTGACATTGCCCTTCTTGTCTACTGGTTTATCCTTTATGTGTTTACCTTTTCTCTTCCTAGTTCATGAATAAAGATTTTAAATACAAGGTCATTGGGGGCTGCTGATTTCCAAACCCAGGAGCTAGTGATATTTCAAGATCAATTCCATGATGTGATTATGTTTCCCTTACTGAGTTTTCTCAGGGAAATCATTTGTCACAGAACAGCAGGCTCCAGCTTCCTGTAAACCTCTTAAATCAATCCCATCATATCACAGAAACCTTATTTTAATATATTCCATTGTAATTGTTTAATTGTTTACTTGAAGGAGCCTTCCTGGTGTATTTAGTAGCAATCAGGTTTTTAAAATAGATTACTATTTTTAAACAAAAGAGCTAAAAATGCCACCCCCCATCAGCAAAGAAACATCTAAACAAATCTTGGTTTTCTGGGAAAATGATGAACTGGAAAATCTGTTGAAAACTGTTGGTCTCACGTTGATGCTGGCCAGCTCTTTGTGGTCCTTCAGGTAGTGGGTGAGGTACCTCATTTAGGGTTAATAGGAGTTTACAATATGTTACAGGGTGAGAAGTGGGGAATGCCATGCCCTTATTTGAATCTAGGGTAGTTATCCCCATGGAGACTTTTGTTAGCATATTTTCATGTTCTTGTTCTGATGTGCTCCCTGGAGAAAACTGGATCAAACTGATCTGCAGAAGCCTTAAAAAATATTTTAATCTGCTGTCTTACATTTTACATGTGTGTCCTGCAGAACCCATGCTTCTGTTAGGACAGGGGGATGTGTTTGTTGAGCTCAAAGTGGTATTTTGTAGGGAAAAAAAGAATCACAGTCTCAAGAAATCCAAGTCATTATCTTGAGATCCTGCATCATATCTGATGATCCTGCATCATCCTGCATGATCTGCAGGATCTGATGTGAAGGGTTTATGTCAGGGTGGGAAAAAGGCAAGTATGCTGTGTCCTTTTCAACAAAGTCCAACAGCAGCTGTTTGTGCAAGGAGGAGAAGTTGCTGCTATTTCTAAAATAGTGGTTTTTTGTTGGGCTTGGAGGCCACTGTTATCTGCACACCTGGGCCAGTGATAAGGACTCTATCCTGGCTGTGGCAGTTTTTGGTTAGCTGGAACATTTCACTCTAGAGTGAACACTTTCTTTTTAGTATCTAGCATCAAAATCCTTCTACAGGCCAGCTTACTGGTGTGTTTCAGTGTGGAGAACACACATCTATTGATTTGTCTGCACCTGCAGACAGACCTACCTGTTCTGCAGAACAAGTTCTTCCTGCAGCGATAAACACACCAGGGAGTTTAAAATGCAAAGATATTGCTCGAATAATCACAATGGCTGATCAAAATTTGCACTTTGTTTTCCCCTCTCACCTCTGTTCCCAAGAGAAGTGTGCTTGTGCAAGCAAGAAAGCAAATACCTCTGACTGTTTTCTGCATGCCTAGTCCAGCTTGCCTCTTTGGAAAGGCCCTTTGCCCATTCTGAATCAGAAATCATCTATGGAATTAGCCCTGGATCTCCTGCTCCATCAGAGGCTTCTGATCTCATCTTCCACTCCTGCTCCCTCCTTTAGCAAGCTGGGTGAGCCCAGTATGTGCCATCAGAGTGTTGGTTTTTCACATGAGGTCTCTCAGTGTGGTGAAAGAAAGGCAGTAATGGAAAGAACTGCTCATGCCTCAGGGCTGGAGGAAATGCAGTGTGCCAGCACTGGAAAGACACAGCCTAGGCATTCTTTCTAGTTCTTGTGTCATATGAAGGCAATACAGGGTTGTCAAAACTATCCAGGCAAAAACCTAGCTGTGATCACCTAATGGGGAAAAACCCCAGTGACTGTAACTCCTGAGAGGACAAACAAGCACTGCCTGTAAAACAAAACAAAACAAATAAACAAACAACCAAATAAAAACAAAACTCAAGCAAAAAACCAAACAAAAACTAACCCAAAACCAAACAAACAAACAAACCCCAAAACAAAAAACCCAGTGCATTTAAATGACCAGCTGTGCATCCAGTGATACCTTGGTCTATAGGGTTGAATGCCTCTCTTAAAGCAGAGCTTTCCCTCATCTATTCTGAATTAACTGCAGCCATTGTTCTTTTCTCTCTTGAGGGCTATACCTATTCCTAGAGCTAATTCAAATTAGCTGTCCCAGTTAATTAAAGCATCTTAATTAATGGAAAAATACAGAGTCTTTATCAGGCTGGAACACAGCCTAAGATACCACAGCTGAGCAGAAGAGAGACATTTTCTTTTATGCTTTAAATAGCTTGCCAATATGAAAATGTGGTTATAACCAAACTCTTGCGAGGATGAAGTTGTTTTCCCACAACTGTAACCCAAATGTGGATTGTTATTCCATTTCCACTCAAACTCCCACTGAAGGCAGGGTGGTGTTGCCCGAGGAAGAGTTGGTTTTGTGTGGGATGACTTGCAGAGGAAACGCAAGCGAAGATACAAGCAGGGGAGAGTGTGAAAACACTCTTACTCACTTCCCTGTGAGAGGAGACAGGGGGTGACCACTGGAAGTGGCTGGTGTTCTTCCCCTCTGCCCTCCCAGCCCTGTGGTCATCAGCTGGGCCAAAGATGGCAAGGAGGAGGACAGGGACAAGCCATGGTCCTCCTTGCTCAGCCACCTTGCTCCAGGCACAGCCAGTGGAGCCATCCAATCACCCCCAGATGAGCCCTGCAGCTGCACGGGCCAGGCAGCCAAGGGCACAGGCTGACCTTCCACCAGGACACGCACAGCTGCCTCCTCATGGAGACAATACTCTTCCCTTGCTGTCTCCAGATTCACCAACTGAACAGGAGAATTTTATTTGGTCACTAACTTCCTTCTCTTCAGGTTTTCTGGGAGTTTCTCCATTCCTCAGCAGTGCTTGTGGCTTCTCTGTTGCTTAGGGTCATCTGGCTCCCAGCAGAAATGGGTCTGAGCAGCAAAGGATGCAAGTGTTGGAGCCCCCAGGAATTCCCTCTGAACAGCAGCTGCAAAAAAGAGAAGCATTTTATAAGCACTCACCAGTATGACAAAGCAATGGTACCATTTTTAGAGGACACATTAAAATAAGCAAGGTAATTACTATGCAGTTTAATTAGCTCAGAATTTAATCACCCTTACAATTGAGAAAAAAGACCAGAGTCTTTCTGTTTCTAAATTAGGCAGTACAAAATTTCTCAGTGCCTGTCCTGGCACATCAGGTAGGTAAATCTATGTACCTTTTATCTCTGAAGCATGTGACACAATCATCTCTTTTATTCCCCATTCCATCAGTGATTCCAGTGATCCACTGGATCCTTTAAAACAATCTGCAGTAAACAAGAGCGATTGTGAAGCCCCCCCACGTTGCAGTTTGTGCAATATTTTTCCGGCACTTACTTTTTTCTGCCACCACAGATAAAAATATGCTTGGCTGATCAGGGCAGGAGAATCCCATTTTTATTCCTGCAATGTTTGCAGGACAATGCCCCATCCATTCTGGTTTAGAGAGGGAGAGGGATGAGAAGCATCCCCCTTGTGAACACTTTGCTGTTCAAAGGCCATGCAAGATGAATAGTTTTTGGTCTGTTACATCAACAAAGCAGATAATTTCTTCCATTCTTCTTCAAGCTGTTGTGAGCTTCTTAATGCTTGGCTCAGACCAGATCCCTCTCTTCCAGTTTGCTTTCATTTTTCTTTCCTATATTGGCTTTTGCTGAGTCTGGGAAACTGTATGACAGTCAGCTGGTGCCCCACACAGGTGCATTAAGAAAAGAGAGGGAAGGTTTTTCCAAATAGCTAAAGACCTTGTGTTTTGCTGTATGGGATGCAAGGAAGGTAGAAACACAACTGCAGTAGGGTGTTGTAGGTCCAGCTACCCTTATGGGTACCTGGGCAAGAGGAGTGCATTGAATGAACCCCAGGGACATGAGAATAGAGGTAAGCTGGAATGCAGATCTGCAGAGGTAACAGAGGTAGCTGGAGCTGCTCTGAATTTAAAAATCCAGCTGATGAGGGTCACTAATGGAAGGATCAGAAAGTTTTAAGTAGAAGCAAAGTGGACTTTAGCAAAATGTTAAGAAGAATGAGAATAATGAAGCATGAAATCAAGTCAAAGATGATTCAACCCAAGAGAGCTGTGTGCAATACTCAGCTTGTCAGTGTCTGCTTCCAGTATTGGCCATCATTTAAGGTGTCTGTAGCTGTACTGTTAATGTGTCAATATGTCCAGCCACTACAATGAAGATTTATGTGCCATGCATGGAATCAAGCACACCACTGTCCTGGGAGCCCTACTCCAAAAACACAGGTGAGGATATCCAATGCACACAGAAATATATACATATATATGTCTGTGAAGAATAGACACACATATATATAATATTTAAATATGTGTGTGTGTGTATGTGTGCATATATGTATGAGATATATATGAACTATTCTCTTATATTTCCAAGAGATGTTGAGAGTTGCCTTGTCTCAAAACCAAGTCAAACAGGCACAGCCACCCAGAACAAGTTAGTCTGTGTGAAGGAAAGAAGAACCAGCAATCTCCTTTTCCCAGGCTCTTCCCAGGAAGAGGTAATCTTATTTTCTCTCAATGAATTGTTAGAAGCTTCTTTTACCATGCTGGATTATTTAAAACTTGCTCAATTTTGCAGTGGGTTCACTGAGATTAATATTTTGCGTGCTCCTGTAGCGAGCATTAACAAAATTTGGGAGAGGTTATTGCTGCCTTGTTGGATATTGATTTCTGTCGATAAGGAAACATTTTAACTGTGTTACAAAGTGTCCTTCTCTAAGATGCTTAAAATAGGACTGAGGAACCATTATGATATAAACTAATCTGCTGGACATCAAATTCAGAGATGATCCTGAAATTGTTTAGACATCGATTCTTTGTTATCTTTTCCTGTGGAGCACATTGCTCAATTCTGTTACCATTGAACTGCTGTCAGAAGGAAATTTCAGTGAGCAGCAGCAATACAGAAAATTTAAAATTTAGCTGCTTTTCTTTTTTTTTTTCCCTACAGAAGACTTTGGTCTCTTTGCTATTTTCACAGTAGGGGTGTGTAATCAGAGAAATTGCAGCTTTTATATATTTTTACTGCACCTCAGTGGAACAAAGTTATTATGGTGACTAAGCCAGTTGGGCATGAGAGAATGGATGTTTCCAATGTGTCACAGCGCTACTCTCAAAACTGTAAAAAAGACACCAAATTAAAGGATATCAGGAAGTTACCTAATCCCATAGAATTGGTCCGTGCAAAAGTAGGGGAAAATTGTGACCTTTCTTCCCCTTCTGGGTTCATTCCTATTTGTTTACTACTTCTGAGAGCCTAGGATGAGAAGAGCAATCCACAGCATGTGCAGTGGAAAATATCTTTCTTGGGAGGTGGACTAAGCTTGGTATCAATCACAAGCTGCCAAACCTTAAGTGGTTGTGTCTGTGCTAATGCAATGTTGTATTGCATAACAGGCCCTGCTCTGATCTAAATCTTCTCTTCCTTCCTAGAAGGGGTAGGTTTTATATTTTAAAGTGCCACTGGCATGAAATGAACAGAAGGTTCCAAGAGCTGTGGGAAAATGTTCTGGGATCCTTTTTGTATGTGAATATGGTCCCATGAGTTTCTCAGTATTTGTGCATCTGAGAGCAGGTTTCACCAGGTGAATTAGAGCTCACCGGTGTTTCAATGCAAGATGTGGGAGATCTTTCATCTGTTGGGAATAAGTAAAGAAATTTGGTTTTTTTCAAACTGACCCAAACATCTCATAACATTCTAAAACCAGCAAGGAAACTATCTGGAAAAAAGCAAAGTCTTTGTGTTTCTTAGCTTGGCTCACCATCCTACCTGTGTTTGTTCTTCCCCTCTTGAATGGATTAACTTTTTTCCCCCCCCATTTCCATCTCCAGCCTGGCAGGTCACCATGCAGGCAGTGTTGTGGATAGCTTGACTGTATTCTAAGCAAGCTGGAGCTATCATTTTGAAACTCTTCGGATTCATGAAGACTGAAATAACTGATCCCCCAGGTGTTCACAGCTCTGTCCTGGCTGCATGTACTCTCATACTGAAGGTCTAGATATAAAGCTAATGCATTCATAAAGAGACTCCAGAAAAAAATGCTTGTATTTTTTAGGAGACAAAATCTTGTTCACTTTTTTAAAATAGGTGTTTTTTCCTCTTCGCTCAGACCACGTTCTATTGCCTTTCAGGGTGGGATTAGCTGACAAAACCAGTCTAACCCCAGAGCCTTGACCACAAACCCTGGGAAGGAAATGAGGTTTTGCCATGGCTATTTCCTTGCTACCTGAATCCAGAGACAAGATACTGTGGTGGAACCTTTGCTGTCCTTACTCAGTCGGTGGTTGAGGGTACAAGTCCAGACTTCTACCCTTCACCTAAAAGGGTACCCTTCACCTTCTGCTTCTTTTTCTAGCAGAGAAAATAGGTATCTCCCACACATTTATCTCCTGATGAAGAGCACAGCCATCAGCTAGTCCCTGTGGCTCTCTAGATTGTGCATGGAGGCAGAGAAGTGCCTCCAAACAGGCCACTCCATGACATCCTCCTCAGAAATTACAGCCACAGAAAACAGAGAAGAGTAAGTCTTAGTTCCTGTTTGTCTCCAGGAAGGAAGAGCCTCTCTTTGTTCCTGAATGGAACAGGAGCCACCTTGTTCCATTCATGATGGGCAGCTTGTCCTCCTTTCCCCCAAATAGGTATCAAGGTATTTTTTGGGAACTGGCAAAGGAAAATCACCCTTTGAAGCTAAGCAGCTGGCAGGTGTTTTATCCTTTTTTGCCAAAAATAATGTCTGCGAAAAGCTCTCTTCCACGGCATGAGACACCCAGACCCAGTCATTGTCTCTTTCAGTGAAGATTGACATAGACACTTTCCATTTCCCACAACAATGTTGGGACCAACAGGCAATTAATTGTTGTGAGGGGTGGGCTGGGGAAGCACTTTCAGTCTTTCCTGTTGAACTCAGCCCACTCTTGCATTTTCAGCGTTGTGTCTGTGGGCTGATTTAATGTCATTTTTGCTGTAAAGGATATTTTTGATTTGGAATGAAAATTTTGATGAAAAAAACGCCAATCCTATTGACAAATTTTCACCTCCTAGCAGCAGACTGACTTTTAAAAATACTTTTAGGTGAAGAGGATTTTTAAAATCTCTGCAGAAAGCAGTAGTCAGTAATGAAATTTTCATTTTATGAAGAGACCTCAATGTCATTTTTATTACAAGTGAAAAGACAAATACATGAGACCCTTCTTTTGTGTCTCATTTCCAGCCTTAGGGAGAGAATGTATCCAGAAGCAACTTTAACTATCAGTAAAGAAAAAGAGTTATGTGAATTTGTTGCATAAACGAATTAGTTCACACTGTTACCTTCTGTGTATGAAAAACAATCTGCAAAGAATGGGAGAATTTTGTCTGTGAAGTTTAGCTTTGTAAAATTTATGACTACAAAATTCAATAGGACCAGTAGAGTTGAATCAATAGAGAATTCAGCTTCAAAGGAATGAATATCCCATGGTCTCAACAGACCAGCCTGTCAGTGGGCTGTTAGTTCCTAGAAATCAACTGCATTTGCTCTGGAAAACAGGGGTAACTGTAAACAACTCTAACAGAAGTTTTAGAAGATATGACATTCTTTCATGTCTGGGCTTTCTGTTTCATATACCCATATCTAAATAAGGCAAAATTGCTAGTGACTTGGAAAGTGTGTTGGGATGTCTCCAGGTAAAAGGGATGAGACAGGTGTTGGGAAGCGGAGTGAACACAGCTGAAAGAACTGAGAGCAACAAATTTGCTGTGCAGTTTCTGTCATTTTCGTCTTATAGAAATATGAGGTGCTTAATGAGAGCTGCTTCTCGTAATACCATGTTTTCATGCCCTTGGCAGCAGTACAGAGGTCAGATCTTCACAGAACAATTATTTGGTGATCTGCCTGATGTGCTGAGCACAAACATGCTTTTCTTTGCCCTGGGCATGCTGTACTACTTCTATTCCCCCTTGCTTCTTCAATAAACGTGTGTATTGTGTCAGAAATGGAGAGCTCCCACTGGCCTCATTTCTGCAAGCTGCCTCTGAGTCTGACTCAATGTATTTCACTG
Organism: Zonotrichia leucophrys gambelii; assembly: GCF_028769735.1. Classification (NCBI taxonomy): domain Eukaryota; kingdom Metazoa; phylum Chordata; class Aves; order Passeriformes; family Passerellidae; genus Zonotrichia; species Zonotrichia leucophrys. The sequence goes on along the minus strand of NC_088171.1, from coordinate 43,437,743 downwards.
GGAGTCTGGCAATTCAGGAGGGCACTTCTCATTTGAGCAGTTCCTTAGTTTCCAGTCTGTCACCTTCAGTGAATGGTGGCATAAATGTGGATGATCACTGCGGGCACACATGACAGCAGTAGGTGTCATGTTTCTTAATATTTCACCCTTCCCAGGTGACAGCAGCAAGCCTCTTTTCTGAAGGAGACCAGAATGGAAACATTGTGGGTTTGCTTGAATGTTTGAACTCTCTTTCACTTTATTTTTTGGTTTGTTACTAGGATGAGGTGGCACTAACCGTCTAGTTCTCCTGCTAGATTTTTCTTATAACTTTGTTCAGGAACAGATGCAATTTCCTCATAAGATCAGGTTGTTCTAGAAGTCTGTGAAGAGTCATGCAAATGTACATAATTTAATGCAAATGTGAGTCTTTTGTTTCTCAGAGTGTATAGGCTGAGATTTTAACTCTTGTTGGTTGTAAAGTTCTGATCCTGAGAGCCCCTAATTCATACAGTTTTCTCATGTGTGTTATTGTCCAAAAGTCTCACAAAGTTATACCTTGTGTGAATTAAAGTCTGCTAGGAGTGGTCAGAGGGACCTGCAGGAGGTGGCATGTAGGTCACAGACCAGGCCCAGGGTGAGTGCTGACAGTCAGGCTCCTAAAAAGATGGGAAGTTTGAAAAAACCCCCAACAGCTATAAAAATGGATAAGCATCTACATTTATGAAAGAATTAAGCAAGTCTCAGATAACTTAAAAAAATGAATTTGTGGACATGTTTCTCCATGTAAGTCTAGAGCTTGCTGAGAGAGCCAGGCTGTTTAAACCAGTTCCTTTCTGGCATTCAAGCTCCATTTGAACCTTTAAAAAGCAGCCAGGCACCTTGTGGATTCGCCTGCTGCACAAGCATTTGCTCAAAAAGCCATCAAATACATTCAGAGGCAGAGAGGTCTGTGAGGTGCTATTAGACCAGATATAACATCTGGCTCTAGGAGTCTCTAAGGCCTGAGATGGCAGCAATTGAGAGGGTATTTCAGAGGAATTATCCACTTGTGGTAGCCCTGTCTCAACAGCCTTCTCATCAACATCTGCTCCTACTGATGCTTAAAAAGAAGGCACATCCACCTTCTGTCTGATCTTGAACATCTGTTGGTTCTTTTCTTTTAGTCTTGGAAAGTGGGGTTAAATTACTGTGTGAAAAAAGAGGAGCAAACTGAAAAATACAGGATTAAAGTATGCAGAGGCGCACTCTCAAAACACAGCTAACCTTGCTCATCAGATAGAAGTCAAAAATGAAAATGCCTGTCCAGCAGCCTCTCCCATGTAAAACCTTGCATATACAGGTTTATGTAAAAAGCTGTATATATACAGTGCAAAATGAAGCTAATCTGTTCTTGGCAAATGAAATAGATTGGAAACCACAGAGAAGTGATTTGTTTTCCTGTGGGTGATAATTGTTTGCACTGATGTGAAGTGACCCCAGGGAGGTCAGCTTTTGTGCTCGTGGATCTTAATTGAAGTCAGCTGGACTGAGAGCATGTGTGGTTTCATGGAGCCCCGTTTCAGGTTCAGGGTGATTAATGCATTTTGTCACAGTTCTGTCCTGTATGCTGGCCAAATGAGGGCTCCACTGTTCTTGGCACCATGCCTCTGCCACTTCTGAGATAATCCCTCCCTCAGAGACCTCTCTGGGCAGACCATGACTGGGGAAGATCACATGAGGGTGCCCTATCTGTTGGCACAGATTATTCAGTGTATGCATATGCTTTTTTAAGGAGAAGGTTTTTTTTTTTTTGTGCTGTGTTTATTTAAAGGAATCTGCTACCACTGCTAGGTAGGAACACTTTGGAGAGAGGTCTTACTTGTGTGTGTCATTCAAGGAGGAAAACCAGAACAGCAAAACCAGTGTGAAGAAGCCTGAGTGAGGAGCAAAGCAAGACAGGTAAGATGTGCAGGATGCTGAGGGGCCAAACAGTGCATTTGGTTTTGGAGGAAGAATGGTGGGACAGGATACCATTAGGAACCTGACTGGGGAAGGCAAAGAAACAAACACCTGGGCAAACTGACACCAACTCTCAAAGCACCCATATGAAATTATCACCCTTCTTATTTTGTGCTTATGGGAGTGATATGGCCAAGTAACTTCAGTGTTTGACAGAGACAGGACTCTCATGAGGGGCTGGTCAGCACAGCAGCTGCCTTTAACGTGTCTGGCTTTACCGGGCATGCACAACAAATCCTGGCAGGCAGGGCTGAATGCTCAGGACCACCATAACAGACTGGAGTTGCAGGCAGGACCACTGTTGTGTAGATGTTAGTTTGTTTCTGGCACTCACTTTCACCCAGGGCTGAGTCAAGGCACAAACCTCCCTGGAAGGTTCACAAAGCCATCAGTCAATGTTAAAATGGTGTGTGGGATGTGCCCTTCTGCAGGTCATAAACACTCAGGGCACCAGAATGGAGAGAAAATGAATGGAAAAAAAAAAAAAAGGAAAATTCACAGATAAACCAAAAACTGGATGCATTTTTCATGTCAGGTGCATTATTTACTATTACTACCATGAACCTGAGAAATGATACTGTACTTGTGGCTGCAAAAGTGAATGAAGATAATGAAACACACTCAAGGCTGTAGGAATATCCCAATCAACGTGCACTTCATGCCTTCCACCAAACCCAGCCGTGCACTGCATTTAGCTGGAAGTTCTCTTCTCCCATACTGGATAAGAAAAAGCTTTTCAATCTGTTGGAATCACACCAGGTATTTAATTAAGTGTCTCTGTATTTGTTCAGTTAGTGAGAAAACAAGCTGCTTAGTGCAGGCTATTTTTGAGCAGGAACTACACCAGGGTGAGTCTGCAAATTAGAAATGGTTGTTAGAATCACTATTATAGGGATCATTCTACTCTTCTGCGTGCTGCTTGTTTTCTCCCACAGGCTTCTTGTTCTGTGCAACTGACTTTAATGGCTATAGTTGCATTTCTGAGCTTGTGAAGAAAATCTGCACAACTGCAATTTAATGTTGGTGAATGGAAAGTGAGAAAATAACTTGTTATATTAGCTCAGAGTTAGGGAAACAAAGCAACAAGTGAATAACAGTACTGGCAGGTGAACTTGGAAAGAGCTGTAATAGAACTTTTTTCATCCACAGATCCACTCAAAGAGATAACCTGACCTGTATGAAGCTGCAATGGAAGGGATTTAATGTAGGAATTTTAGAATTATTCAGCTGATTTTATCCATTCCTGGAAGAGCACAAAAACATGACAGAAATATTGCTACAAGGACTACTTCATACTTTTTGAAAACATAGGGAGTGAGTCTCTTCTCCTGAACCAGCAATTTGTCAGCAATTACTTCTGGGCCATGGAAAGTGAAACATTCATTTAGAGTTGTCAACTGCACAGAAATCTTCTGTGTTGAGCAGTTTTTCATACAGCAATTTTTAAAGGATTAAACCCTAAGGAGTAGTATCTGTATCCCCATTCACTGGAGGTGGTGCATGTCATCGAGTCCAATAGTGAATTTCTTGCAAGAGAATGGTGATTTTTGGTCAGCTTCCTGTGTCTGGTGTTATGACAGTGGGATATATCAGTTGGGACATAACATACACATTCGCAGGCATGGCTAAAAAGAAATGGGAGGAGTGGCTAAAAAGAAACAGGAGGAGTTTGCTGAAAAGCTCCATGAGCTTGGTTTGCAGCTGAGGGGCAGGGAGGAAAGGGATGGGAGCAGGCACTGTTGCTCCTGGAAAGCACCAATGCTTTCAGCAGCACAGCGGGCTGGCACACACCCTCTCCTGCTGCAGCAGCTCGTTTGGCTTGCTAAAACTCGGGCATAGCAAAATAAACAAAGGGGTTGTGTTTTTCTGCTGTCCCAGCAATCTACTGCCCTAATTACGTGCCTACAACTTGTGCTGGCTCATAACCATGTGATGAAGGCTGTTCCTGAGGGGTTTTGGTTGATTGAAGCAGCTCTTGATTTCTTAGGACAAAAGAGGCAAGGGTATAAAGCTATAAGCCCTCAGGAAGGGAAATAAATAAATAAATTAGAAAATATTTTGCTTCAGCCTCAGAACAAAGTATTTATTTGTTTCAAGGCCTCCCAAGATGATGTGGACCAGAAAAGTCTTCCTACAGTACAGAGTCATATGCATGAGGCAGAAGATTCAGAAACTAAATCTGAGATGCATGATTAGCTTTAGTGCTCCAGTAAAGGAATAAAAGCATAAACCAACAAATAGCTGTCTAAGGTATTTCAAAGTAGCCATCAGTGAAGTGCTGAAAGAGACAAGGCAATGTCTGTATCCAGCTATTATTCAAAACAATGAGAATATCTCATGAGCAATGTATGAGAATGTATGAGCACAGCACAAACTGAATTTCTCATGCCATAGCTATGAATTTACTTTATGGGGTCTTTATGGGGGTGTGGTGGTGGTGTTTGTCAGTAATGGCAGAAAACTGTAGGGCAGCAGATGCTTTAAGATGATTAAAAATCAGTTTTGAAATGGTGTAGAGCAAAAAAACTGCATTCACAGTCTCTGAAAAGAATTGCATCCAACATTTTTCCAATTGTATGGTGCACATGTGGTTTGTGCATTCCTTGCTTGAAAGCCTGGAGAGCTATCTTCCTAAATTTGACAATTCACACGGTATGCTGCTATAATCATTGAATCACTCAGGTTGGAAACACCTTTAATATCTTGAGTCCTACTGTTAACCCAGCCCTGCCACATCCACCACTGAACCATGTCCCTAAGCACCACATCTACACGTTTTTAAATACCTCCAGGGATGGTGACTCAACCCTGTGCAGCCTGTTCCAATGCTTGACAGCCATTTCAATGAAGGAATTTTTCCTGTTATCCTATCTAAACCTGCCCTGGCACAACTTGAGATCATTTCCTCTTGTCCTATCACTTGTTCCTTAGGAGAAGGAGGGCCACACCCTCCTTTCAAGTAGTTCTAGAGAGTGATAAGGTCTTGCCCTCTTTTTCTCCAGGTTAAACAATCCCAGCTCCCTCAGCTGCTCCTCACAGCACCTGTGCTCCAGACCCTTCACCAACTTTGTTGTAATGCTTTGGATGCATAATATGTAGAATGTTTGTCTGAACCAAGTAGAAGAAGTGCTTTTTTCCTTGGAATAACATGTTAGTCACAAAAAAGGCCCAATTTTAATGTTCTGATTCATGCTGGCCCAGAGGGCTTCAAATTCTTTAGACAGCTCTGCCTGCATTGCCATTTGTCACAGTTGATCCTGAGGTGAAGAGGTGAACAAGAGGGTAGGAAGTCTTTGGGAACAGAAATTGTGAATGAAGGCTCTTTGTCAACACTGAGGAAAAGCCCCAGGAGGAAAGTATCCAGGAAGATCGATGGAAGTGATGAGCTGAGTGGAGGGGCATCACACCAACCTGCTGACAAAGCAAATGGTGGAAAAGGCTGTGCAAAAAGCAATGCAAATGGTGCAAAAAGCACAGGATGAAGAGGAAAAGCTTTCTGTTTACTGGACCTTGCAAAGAATGCACAGAAATGAGGGATGGGTCTTACTCCTATGAACTGGCAAAGTACCATGCAAGAAAGCAAACTTCTCTTCTTGTAGCCACCTGTGTCTTTTTACCTCCATTTTTCACATAAAGATTTCTCCCCATTTCACCCTTTGCTGTCTCGTCAGAGGATATTTGGAGGCCTCTTGATATTCCAGCATCCAATGCTGTGTGAGCATTACACAAGGAACAGATGCAGTTCCATGGTGTCTAGGGATGTGTAATCATCCATCCCTTCTCCTGATGTTGCTGCTGTTACTCCATAGGGAGATGGGGCAGTATCTGCTGTGGGTTCTGTGTAAGCATGATACCAAAATTGCATTGCAGAAATGTGTCTCTAACAAATACTTTATTCATATCCATAATGTTTTCATTTCTAGAGACTTGCTATTGATCATAGACACTGGTATTCATATAAGCATCTGCCAATATCAGTCATTGTATTTTTACTCCACATATTCAATGGCAGCAAATGCAATACATTTTTCCTTGATACTGTTGGCAATTCAGCTAATTTGTCATTTTTAAATGGACACCTGGGGTAGATTCTGTCCAAGCAAAACAAATCAATGCAGTTAGTTACACTAAGTGCATTTGAACAAGGATATTTGAAGGGGGAGAAGGAAAAGGTGTGGCAGCAAGGAAAAGGATGGAGAGGAGAGGTGTGTGTGCTGCAGGCTGGGGAAATGGCACCCAGCTTAATCTATGCCTTGGGAGTGGGGAAGGGACGGAGGATCAGGAGAAGAGAACTATAAAAGGGGGACCAGGCTGGGGAAGAAACTAAAGGAAAGCCAAAGGAGAAGGTTTAGGAAAACAAGTAGTAGTGGATCTAAGGTGGGTCCCTGGGCTGAAGCAGAGGAACCAGTGAAACACAGCCCTGGGCATGCCTGGAGGGGAATCTTTCTTCTAATCCATCTGATTTTGGAACAGTGTCCTGGACTTTGAACCAGCTGGGGGATTTTTTAGCCCATATCACTTGTGCTGCTGTCATGATTTTAGCCTAGCTAAAATAGTCACAAGAACAGCAGCTTGTGCAACAGCCCAGCTCTTGGAAATGGTGCAGAAAGAAAACAATCTTGTATGTCTGTTTTTGTAGAAGTAGATTATATAGAAGGGAGGTTTGCTGTCTTTGCAAGCATTGAATTTTAGTCACTTGTGTAGGACTGGTTGACATTTTACTTTCTATTTCAAAATGTTCATGTTTGATTGTATAAAAATAAAATGTTTTTCTGTGGGGTAAGCAATCCAGCTCACTTGTCATTTTAAATGGACACCTGAGCAGATTCAGGTGACTTGCCAATGCAGTCAGTTGGACCAAGGGCCTTAAATACATTTGGAAGGGAGAAGAAAAACATGCCACATGAATGGAAATCATACAAAAGAAATAAATTACATGCAACAGTCAGGCAATCAGGACGGATGAAAGGCTTTGTCTTCATGTGCTAGAAATAACTGAACTGATCTCCCAAGATCATCATTAAATCAGCTTTAATAATGTGTTGTCATCAGAAAGAGAAAATTGCCTCCACTCCCAAAATGGGAGTAGATTATAAAAAGATGCTTACAGATGGTTCACAAGGCTGCAGCTGGTTTCTTGTTCTCCTTTATCCAAAAATCAAAGATGCTGTAATTCTTCAACATCTTTGTGAGAAAAAGAATCAAAGAGATGCATTTGGGTTTTTACATTATGTGACTCTAAATCCTAGAGCAATGAGCAAATGGTGGCAGATAAGCTGGAGAGTCTCGCTGTGATTCCAGAGCTCGTGTCCCTGGCAAACCCATCCTGCAGGCTGCAGGATGATCCTTGGCTGCAGTTGGTCACACAGGTTGGACGGCAGGATCTGTGACGCTGCTTCTGGGAATGTGCTAAGCCCACTGAGCAGCCTAGGTTTGGCAAGAACTCCAGTAAAACTACAAAACAAGTGGCGCCTGTACGCTGGAACCTGGATGGAAAGGTAGCCCTGAGAGTGGAGGGACTGCTGATTTCTGGGCTCGGAGAAATGCCTACCTGACAAAGCACCTGTTCCTTTTAGAAGAGGCAGGGATTCTTTCACCCACCTCCAGACAATCCCCTTTGTGCCCTCGCGTTGGGAGGGAATTGAGGAATGTGATTTAGGGGCGGCAGCACCACCCCGCCGCACCAGCTGCCAAAATCCCGAGCGGCGTTTCCGGGAAGCCCCGGAGGAGGGGAGGGCAAGGGAAGGGAAGGGAGGCACGGCCGTGCCAGGGGGGTTCTGCGGCGGCATCTCGGCGCCCTCCCAGCCCCGCTGCATCCCCTCCGTGCTCAGCCCCGCTGCGGGGGCGCCCCGGCTGCTCCACTCGCCGCAGAGCTCCTCCCTCCGCCTCACTCAGTCCATCCGGATTTCATTTCGTTTCATTTTTTTCTTTTTAACCTGCAAGTTGTTTTTTCGTTTGTTTGTTCTCCATCTATTTGGAAATACAGGAGCACAGGGCGGGCACCGGCTCTCTCCACAAATCCCCCCGGGAGAGGCGCTCCGAGGGCGCCGCCGGCTCCCGGCGCTCCGCATCCCGGCAGCGGGCGGGCAAGCCCGGCTTGCGGAGGTACCTTGGGGCGTGGTGGGGCCGGGATCCCGCACCGAGGCCGGGATTAGGTGAGGAAAAGGGCGGCTGCTACCCCGGCAACGCGGCGGGGGTGTCGCTCTGCCTCTCCGAGGTTATTTTGGGGGCATAGTTTGGTGTTTTCTCGCAAATCACGCTCATCGTGTGAAGCTTTCTCATCCGGGACGACAGTGAGGTGAGGGAAAGCTTCAGCCGCGATTTTGTGTCCATGTGCTTGTTTTGACTTAATTTCTCCTGCGAAGGGAGGCATGTGAAACCTCGCAGGTTTTCACCATGTGGTTTAAAGTGCTGTGGATGTTGGGGTTTTAGTACTATGGGATTTGTTTTGTGGGGGTTTTTTTGTTTGTTTTAGTTTTTATTGGTTTTGTTGTTGTTTGGTTGGTTGTTGTCGTTGTTGTTTTCCCCCTACAGCACTTGAAACATTCACCTGTCGACCTCGTCTGAAGTAAATGGTAACGTGTCTGCATCCCTCAGGTTACAGCGTTAAGAAAGGCGCACGCTTACCCACCCTATGAACAAACAGGTCAGTGCCTAAAAGAAGTGAATTTGGTGTTTCAAATTACTTGGGGAAAGGAATTTCAGCTCAGTAATTTTTACTGGTGTGCATTTAACTTAGTTCAAATGTTGGTGGCATAAAGAAGTCGAGTGTGTTTTCCTTTGCAGGCAGGAATTCTTTTTGCTTGCAGGTAAGGTGAAGAAAGTGATCCTTCCAGTGTGCTCACGTGTGGCCCAGTGTAATTAACTGGGTGTGGAAAATATGTATTTATGCTCTTTCTTGCTTCAGGATGGTGTTGTTTTAATAATGGAAGGCAACTGGGCTTTGATACTCGGTTAACACCTTTTATTTGTCTTTTTGCCAACAAGTGCACAATGATAGCAAGAGTTCCTTACCTTAACACTCTGTTTTAACTGTGGAGTGAATGAACTCCTGTGTGATATCTCTACATATTTCACTGAATGGGCAAATGTGACTGTAATGCCTGGTGTGTGAGGCTTAGATCTGAGTGTAGCCACAGGTAAACACAGCCCTGTGCTTCTGATCCAGTTATGTGGCAAGGCAGCAAAGGTCCCAGCTGGGCGATGACTTCAAGGGGTCACAGAGTGTAAGGTGCCCTTTTGATACAGAGGCTGTTGTGTAAATCAGGATTTGCAGATTATCTCTGATGAAATTGTCCTGATTGCTGATGGGACAAGATTGTGTGAGGAATGTGTCAAGTGATCTGCCCTTACCTTACATGCTCCCTCCCTAAAAAGATTTCTGAAAAGAGAAAAATCACCTCTGATGAAGACAAATCCCTGTACCAGGTAAGCACATGGGAAATTCAACAAACCAAGATTTCCCATTTTCTCCCAGAAATGGACGCAGAAAATATTTAATCATTCAAGACTTAAGTGTTAAGAGTCTAATAGTCACTATTGCTTTGTTTTTTAGTAATGCTTTGGTTTTTCAAAGAGTCATTTGTCCTGCACATTTTTTCTTTGATGACAACTTGGTTTTTTCCAGCACTGAACATCAGTACTTTGATCCAGGAGTGACTGGTATATATTGGGTTGTGAGCAGATAGTTCTCTTTCAGTCACTTTATAATATTATATAGATATATCCATGTACAACTGAAAGCTAATGACTTTTTGTCCCCTTAAAGTATTTTATCCAGATGGTTATTCATAAATGTGTAGTTAAGAATCTGGTCTCTCCTTTCAAAAAGGAATTGATGTATATAAATACTTCTAATTAGTATGTTCTGACATTAAAATACTTCTTGTTAGTATGTCCTGCAGGTTACAGTATAGGTGTTAACATATTTTGTAATGGTAAAATAAAGATTTCATTTTATCATTTCTGCACTGTGTACATGATGTTTCAATGCCTCAGGATAGTGAAGCAATGAGGAGAAGTAAACAGATCACCAATGTGGCTGGTAATTTTCTCTTTAAACTGACTGATGATTAAGATGATAAAGCTATTACCAAGCTAAGAAAGAAAGTGTTGGAAGAGTACATAGGCAGTAAACAAGGAGCCCATATGGATTTAGAAAAGTGAGGTAATGAGTGTAAAAAATTATGTTTTGGAAGTAAGATGTGTCAAAAGAGTTTCCAAAAGCCAATTTGAGATAGTTTTCACAACAGAAAGAGCAAGAAAAAGAAGGAAAGCAAAGCTCAGTGTGAAGCTAATCCCAGAACAAAACAAATTTCTTTCTTGTCCTTTGAATGTGAACATAGGTGTTGGTACCCAGGCTGCAGAGCCCATGGGGTTTAGAAAAGGGAAGCTGTGTGAGAAGCATTCATTCTGCCTTCTCCCTCAGCCCTGGGGCTCTGGTTGGAGCTAGGGACAGGGCCATGTGTTGGGGTACAGTGGGGCTGACCCAGTGTGCTCTGGCCATGGACTGGAGAGCTCCTCTGAGCTCCTGTCCGCAGCACAGGCTGGCACTGGTGATTGCTGAAACAGCAGGACAGTCCTGAGCAGGCACTGGTGTGTTCAACAATCAGTAAGGAAGAAGTAGGAGATGTGACTCAGGATAGATCAAGCCAGGCTATGTTGATTTTTCTGTGCCAAAACCAATGGTTTCTGGAATAACAAAGGCCAGCAAGTTCTCCTTGTTGTGCTCCTCTGACACTTCTAAGCTTGCTATGTCCCTACAGTTGCCTCTTTCCTCCTCAACGCCTGGGGAGCAGAGGATTTTGAAATGTGGATTGTCAGTATTCAGAGGTACTGGATGATCTCTTGGGATTAAGAGATGTCTGGGCAGGGACATGGAAAAGGATGAGCAGAAGTTGCAGGAAACCTAAACAGCATTTGAATTCTAGGAAACTTTTCTAGAGGATATGAACATATAAATAGCCTTATTGTTAGTGTGCATGTTTAATGCCACCTTAGGGTCTGTCCAACATAACCCTGTTAGACTTACTTAGATTTAGTAACTTTTCATTGCAAAATCTCAGAGTTAAAGTGTATATTTAATATTTTATGTGCAGTGCAGAGTGATAATAATAGGAATACGCACACACACGCATTTCATCAGCTGTTAGTAGAAAGACGCCTACTTTAATACTCTTAAAACCTCCTTTTAAATTTATTTTTTATTTCTTTCTTGCACCACTTCTTGAAGAAGTCTGCACCTCTTGTAGACACCAACCTTGCATCTCTGGCAGAAGCCTCCAGGGGTACTCAGTGGAGCAGCCTGGCCATGGCTGTGGCTGTGTTGCAGGAGCCCAGGGAAGCATTGGGCAAGCACTAGCCCTGACCTGTGTGCCCACAGCCTGCCTTCCTGGTTCCTACATGTAGGCACCACCGCCGTGCAAACCGGGCAGGCAGAGGGTGAAATCTGGCATGGTTAGCATGACAACACAGACACGGCCCTTCCAGACAATAAACAGTTGGTGGTTGCAAAACACCAGGCAGTTCTGGAGGAGGAGATGGAATTTCCACTAGGTGATCCAGTTGATGAAATTAGATTTATGAGTTTCGACTGATTCAGGACTTCAGACTTTAAGACAGAATCGCCAAATCCTTTCAAGTTCCCTAAGTGCCTCCCACTTTGTCGTTTCAGGATGCTCACCAGAACCCCGAGTGTTGTTGCCCAAGTGTTCCTTCTTCTAAGCATAGTCCTTGTTATTGCCATTGCAGTGATTCAGATAAATCAGCAACAGGTCCTCTCCCCAGGGCTTAAGGTAAGTCTTAGGCAACCTCAGGAAGGAGAACAATGTTTTGAACTGGTATTTAATAATGTGCCTTTCTAAACTCATTTTTATGGGGTGATTCAAATGAGCTTACAGCCATAAATTAATGTTTAATCATATCATCATGGGAAAACTGAAGCTGAGAGAAAAAGATAATTGGTCAAGGGTCAGTAGCAAAGCAGGAAAAGTATTTCTTGATTCCCTCTCTGTGGTGGCTATGTCTTTAGGACTGAAAGGCCAAATGGGGCGAATATCTCACTCCTTTTTTTTTTTCTTTTTTTTTTTTTTTTTTTTTAGTTTTGCCAGAAATTGGAAGTAATTTTAGAATAATTTTGAAGTGGGAAATACCCAGAGTTTAAGTTCTGGCCCCAAGCACAGCTGGGAAGTTTATGCTGACAGTTTTGCAAATTGCTCCTGTGTATCAAAAGCATTTGGGCTCTAAGTATGCACTTGATCCTTTACCACGTGTTGGGACTTGCTGGATGCTAACAGAAGCAAAGTAACTTCTTTAAGGGGGGCAGAGCAAACTGCAAAAGACAAACTGAAATACTCTGAAGATCAGGTTATGCCTTCTGCTGTGGAATATGTGTGCAGGTTCTTCAATGAGAGATGTAAACAACTGAGGAAAAGCTGTAGAAAATACCTTTCTAAGGATATGTAGGGTACTGGTTTTTTTTTTTCCCACGATCCTCTTGTCAGATTTTGCTTTGAAGTCCCTTCTACCTTTCCATCTGCATGAGTATTTAACTGGATAGTTCACACACTGATAACCATAGGCTAATGCCTCGTTGCACTTCATGGGATTATAAACACCTTTGGCTTTGTCTGAATCATTTGGTGGTGTGTGTGAGTCAGACAACAGGATAAAACTATAATTCTGATACCCCTTTTATGTGTTTGTGTGGTGTGGCAGGGGGAGTGTGCTGGGCTTGTGCATGGGGCCACAGTGCCTCGAGCATGTGCTCTGTTGAGCCCCAATGGCTTCTTGCAGCAGCCTCACATCCCACCAGTTTTCATGCAAGGCAGGACTGGACTGACATGTATCCCAGCTGAAGCCAGGACAAGGCTGCAGCCACTATCTAAAAGACAGCCTGCACATCTTTTGTGTTTGTCATTAATTCAGTTTCACATCCAGAATGATAAATCTGTTTACCTTCCTCTTTGAGGAAGCATTGGAACCACCTGGAGTATCTGGAGCTGGTTTAAGGGGGGAGCTTTGCTTACTGAATCACAGCAGCGTCTGTAGGAAGGCTGCTGTTTCCTCTACTGGGTGTGCCTTGGCCTTGGGTTTGAGTTTGGGCTGTAAGCCTGCTAATGCAGGTGATATGGAGGACCCTGAGTCTGATTCCTGAGACACTGAGTTGTCCTCAGTGAGTAATTTACATTCACAAGAAATTCACAGGTAGAAGGAGGACCTTGGTAAGCCAGTGGAGCCCTCCAGTACCTGGCTGATATGGAGCCTGGAAATTACTTAACTTGGTGTCCTGAACTTAATGGTTGTTTGAAATTAATTATGGCAACAACATGATGAAAGCAGATTTATTTTTTGTAAATGGCCTCGTTCTTCTGTTACTACTGTTTGTGTTACCTGTGGCACAAAAGCTCTTTCCCAAGATGTATGTTGAGAGCATCCATTGTGGCACAAGAGATAAATTATATGCTGTGCCACTGGTATTTTAAACTGTTGTTGCAAAATTGAATGTTTTGGATCCTTGATGGCTGGATTATCTGAAGACTGAGCCAGTGATTAGTTCAGGAAGGGCCTGCCCATTGCATGAGGCTGGGGCACTGAGAGGACTCATGACTCACTGACACACACCATGAAGTGAGAAGAGTGATGAAGAAAACACAAATGTCCTCAGTGGAGAAGTGGTGATAGTGCTGAATGAAATAAGCCTTTATACAAGTCAAAAAAAAAAAAAAAGAAATCTGTTTGTCTATTGCTGTTTTGTGAGCCCTAGAGAAAAAAAACCCCACTTCATTATTGTATTCTTTAATTTGCCCCTCGAAATGTGTGGTATTTTCGGTGTCCCCTGTTGTGGGAGGAAAGATGAACCTGACTCCATGTTCTTAGAAGGCTAATTTATTATTTTATGATCTATATGATATAAAAGAATGTTATACTAAACTATACTAAAGAATGCAGAAAGGATACTTCCAGAAGGCTTAACAAGATACTACTGAAAAACTTGTGACTCTCTTCTCCAGAGTCTGACACAACTTGGCCATCATTGGCCAAAAAGTAAAAACAATTCACATGTTGGATAAACAATCTCCAACCACATTCCAAAGCAGCAAAACACAGGATAAGCAAATTAGATAATATTGTTTTCCTTTTTCTCTGAGGCTTCTCAGCTTCCCAGGAGAGAAATCCTGGGCAAGGGGTTTTCCTAGAAAATATGACCATGGCAGAGGTGCTACAGTTTTCAATACCTAAATGCTTCATGTCTCTTTTGGCTCTTAGGAAGTGTTTTGCATTGTTTGTGGCAGTTGTACTTGATTAAAAATTGTTCAAACCCATGCAGCTGAATTGAAGCGTGCATCTAGCATAGATCCACTTTTGTGACCTCCATCTTCCCTGCAACTGGTTTAGCTTGTCAGCTTCTCTCCAAATTGTTTGGCAGCTTCCAAAGTGATTGGAAGGCAGGTGATCCACCATAACTGTGCCTGCTTCAAGGGTTTGTGCATCTCTAAGTCCTCCTGTTGGAATGCTACCCAGGCTGAAAAGGTGATTGATCCTGGGGCTTATGCTTGCTTATCTGTTGGTTTTACTACTCCTCAGGATGTACCTACAAAGCCATATTCCCATATTAAACATTTCCCTTCAAGTCACTTTGTTTTCCCCTTTTCTTCTTTCTTTTTTCCTCTGGACTAGAAAACAGAACTCTGAAACTTTTCTGGGTTAATGGTGTCTCCCTGTCTTGTCTGACTAATCTGAACCATTGAGTGGATGGTGCAGTTCTTGGATATTATGGAATCACCAGGCCTTTGAGATGATGGAAATACTCAGCAGGACAGTTGAAGGAGAAAGGAAAAAGGGGAGAAAAAGTAGTTCTGTTCTTTAATAGCTGCTAGCCTGGGATAAGGGTTTGCCAATGCTCTCACAGTGCATTTCAAAGCAGGAAGGCATTGCTTGCCCTTAAAGGGCAGACAAAGGTGATCCAACATGCAACTTGGACAGAAATCTAACATCCCTAGAAAATTTTAATCCAGCCAGTTTGTCTTTGGCAACTTGCTAAGACAAGGCTTGTAGAATTCTCTCACCTTCTTAAGATGCAACATCCTGTGCCATTTCTGGTTTTTTAATTAAAGATTGATCTTGGTCCTAACATGTGGCACAGTTGTCACTGGTCACCACTTTTTGAGGCTGTTTGGACACAGGGAACTCACACAAGTCCTGAGTGGCTTCATGAGTCACCTTGAAATGGGCCCAAGAGACCTTTTCAAAAATTAGCATCTATGTTTCCTATACATTAAGGATGTTTAGGAAACATAGAGGAGAAGGAAGGGGAGAAAGAAAATTTAAAAAATTGTAAATCACACATGGATTCAAATAAGTATACCAATACTTTTTGGGATGGAAATCTCTTACTTCCAGAAGGAGGCTAGGAAATGCAGGGGAAGGAGGAAGTAGCTCAAAAAGCCCACAGTTAACTGAGGTAAAAATGCTTCCATTGTCTTCCAGCTCTCCTTGGGCATAGTTAGCTCTAAAAGTAGCCAAGTTAAAAGCTTATGTTTGGCACTTTAAGCTGGCTGAGACTAGATTGAATTAGTAGTCCTTAAGCAGTTTGACCATTACTGTGTTATGTACCTCCAGGGTGCTCACGTCTTCCAAGGAGAGGAAACATTTCTCTCAATTTATTTCTGCTAAAGTAGTTACTGAAACAGAACCTGATGATGTACTTTGATAGTATCTGTGGAGGAGTATCTTTATAGTTTGGTAGTGTCTGTGGAGGCTTTTAATCTTTTAGTGGATCAGGGTAAATATTGTCTGCATAACTGTAAATGAAATTTTCATTATCTAACAGTCCTCTGTGGAAACAGACTAGACTGGTATTGCTGGTATTCTTTGGGGGCCAGGAGTTTTTAGGATTACAGTAGAAGCTGGGAATAATCAGGTGTGGAAGCTGAATGGTTTGCCACCTGAAGCAGTGATTCTTCCCAGTTGGATCCTTCCCTCCCAGGGAGGCAGTGGGATGAATTTTATCAGCCTGCTACAGGGGCCCTTACTGCTTTGCAGACAGATGGAGGCTCTCATTTTTCAGTACTGTCAGGCTCCTGGGCATCTGTCTGTTTCAAAAGAAAAAAGCTGACAGAAAAATGAACCCTATACTGTGTGGCTCCCACCAATTGGGTGACTTTGGAAGAGCTAAACATACTTGCAGGGATCATAAAAAGGATACCAAAATTGCATTTTGCTTCCCTTTATGAGATTGCCTACCCAGTTACTTCAGTTTTCTCCTGCCATAAAATATGGGCAAGGGGGAAAGACTGGTCTGGTGAGCAGTGGGGTGGGATGGAGAAACCTGTGCTTTAATCCCAGAGTCCAGGGGACCTGGGGCAAGTAATTTAAACATCTCTCATTTATTTTATAAATAATCATGGGGTAACATTGATTCTCTTTCCCTCTGTGTTGTCTCATGCTCTGGCACAGCCTGTTCTCAGAGGCAAACTCTCAGATGGAGTAAACCACTCCAAGGGAGAGGTTTATGGGGCAATTAGGAAAGAACCAGACTTGTTACATCATTCTTACTGTCAGCTCTTAGGTACTTTACCTCTTTGCTCATAGCTTTATGGATCCCTTGTGCATCCTTGAATCTAAAGCCTGTGCTTAGATATCAAACCCTTCTGTGTTCAGGGAATGGACTGGGATAAAGGGAAATGAACCTGCTCCAAAATCAGGCCTTAACACAGTGTTATCTATTTGTCAGTGTGGGTTTTGAACCTGATGCTGAAAGGAGATGAGCATTCTCCATCCCCACTGAATTAATTATTGAAGATATGTAGCATGTTCCTTGGTTTGCAGCCAGGTTCATTCTGTGCTTGGCTGTTGGATTCATGCCTAAGCGCCTAACACTCAAATTAATCTCTCTTGTAAATAATACACTGTGCATGCATTTTCTAAATGTCTGCTGGTGCAGTGCAGCTGCACATGGGCATTTAAGCTGTCATTGTTTGTTTCTTCATCTAATGTATTCTTTCTTAATCCCCAGTATGGAATAGTCCTTGATGCTGGATCCTCTCGGACTACAGTCTATGTCTATGAGTGGCCAGCAGAAAAAGAAAACAACACGGGAGTAGTGAGCCAAACCTTCAAGTGCAATGTGAAAGGTGAGCTCAAAGGAAAGTTCCTTACTTGTTTTTGGCCTTGCTTGTACTGTTTATTTCCCATCCCATCCCATCCCATCCCGACTATGTCTGTTTCTGTCAGCATTAGTTCTTTTCCACTGAGACAGTAAGCTGCTCTAATCATTGCACCAGAGAAAGGAAATTGTGGCAAAATTTGATTTACTCCATGGCAGTGCATGATTGGTGCAGACAGAATTCAATCTAAAGACAGTCAGGACCTGTTAATGTTCAGTCCTTGCATTTCTTTCAGAATAAAGGTCTTATATATATTTTGAAATAGCTTGGAATAAAAGGAGTTTTAGAAGAATGGGAATCCAGCTCTTGTTAGGTGTTAGTTGTTAATTAAGCTTCTCCACGTTACAGAACTAGTGGTAAATTGAGTAATACTGAGTAAAATTGGCAGAACTATTTCTGACAGGACGTCATTGTTTTATCAAATATGTAGCTGTGGCCTCTGTCTAAGGAAGACCTGTGTCTGTGCACAGCTGAAGATGTCCCACAGGTACCACTGCCTACCTGCCCTGTCTTTTGTCTGAGGTTTTGAATTGATTCCTCACAGACAGACAGACAGACAGACTAGGCTGACTTCTGATCACACTCCAGTATGGTTAGGAGGTTGTGGATTCCTTCATAGAAACTCTTCATCAACTTCAGTGATGTCTGACTCAGCTTGCAAAGTTATGGAAATGCCACACATTTTGTGAAGACAGATGGCCAGGGAGGGGAGGGAAATCAGGTTTTCTGTTCTTTGATGATAACTGCAGTGTTCAAAGAGAATATTTTCCTTCTGTCTCAGTCATGATCTTGCAAAGTCTTGCATCCCTCTTTGTGTCTGGAAATAGATGCTGGAGATGTAGCCACAGAGGCCCATGAGTAACAGGGAGTAGAAGGCAATGGTTTCTTAACAGCACCAGCATTTCTATTTCAGTGTTAAACATGTGTGTGGACATTCTCAGCAATTCTAGAACAAGGAAAGGAAAGCAAGTGTAACATGAATAGGAGTAATGCACTGCCATGTCTCTAATGATGAAATGTCCTTACAAACTGCTGGAATGGTGGCCAGCCTGCTGAGGGGAGGGGTACACTCTGCTAACTCATGTCTTGACTCATTAGGAATGTTTGCCTTTAGGAATTCTGGTTTGGGAAAAATGCACAAACTGCATTATTCTTCTTCTCAAAAAAAAAAAAAAAAACAAACAAAACAGCAGTGCCTTTTGAATTTTCTTGAATTGGTGTTGTTTTTGTTTTACCTCTGGGGAATACAAATAAATTACAAAAACGAGCAGTCCAAGTTGCTGTGAACTTCCTACGTTCATGGCCTTAGCCATGAGCAGCCAAGTACTCCCACATCCCTCAGTGTACAGAATCACCAGGGCTCAGCCTTCTGGTCATGGATAACTCTGCACTGGAGGAGACAGAGGGCTGGTTCATGGCAGATGTCCCCAGCTGAGCTGTGGGTGACAGTGGTGAACACATCTGTCAGTGTTCCTTTAGTGACCCTCTAACCACAGTCATAAGCACTTAAACTGGGGCATAGCTCTGGGCGTAATAGAAGGCAGATTTTCACACACCTACTGAACTTGAAGGTCAAATGATCAACTGCTCTGTGAGTTTTGTGGTGGTTTTATTACTTCATTTCTGCCTTTATTAAGTACCTCTGCCTTTGTGTATAGGAACCAGCCCCAAATCAAAATCCTTACTTTATAGTGCAGTTAATCTGTCCTGGTAAGGCTCCAAGCATTGGCAAAGCAGGTAGTTGTCCAGAAGAACATGGTCATTGCCTTGTGACCTGCTCTGTCTGAACACTGGGAGATGGAAGTTGCAGCCACCAAAGAAGTGTGAGGCAATGGCAGCTGCTGAGGATGTTGCTGCTCTGTTTTCCTCTGGGAGCAGCTTTCCTTCCAGTTTCAGGCCTGTTTGTGCTAGACATAGGACTTTCAGAAAGTCTTATTTCAAAACCGGGGCTGTGAACATCTAATGATGATATGGTAATGTTTATGTTGAAATTCACACAGCCAAAACAGGAGTTTTGGAGTGTGGAATCTGTAAAGGCTTACATATTTTTTTCTTCTATTTCTGTCAATGCAATGTGACTGAACATAAATGGTTTCTCTTTTCAACTAAGAAATTAAATTAGGAATTAAGAAAGGTGGCTAAGAGCCACCTTTTGCTTAGCTTGGGACCAGGTTGTGCAAGAAATGGCTGTTACAGAGGCAGATGGAGTTCTGGCAGTTGTTCTCTATGCAACTTCCTCAGCTAGGGAATTTCAGTAAAGAATGTTTTATTTACACCCAAGCTGAGCCTGAACAAGTCAAGATCCTGATGGTCTTTGGAGTGTTGAGCAAGGCAGGACTTTGATGTTAATAGTTCAAATAGCTATGCCTTATGCAGGATAGTGTGGCTCTCGTTCCTGCTCTTTGAAGGCTTTGGAAATTTGGAAAGCTGTTCACTAGTTCATGCACCAGAGCAGACTTGTACCTCTATGAATTCAAAAGCCATTTCTGTGCATTCTGAAATGTACAGGCACCACATTGTTCATTCCATAAGCACTCCTAGTTTTCACTTGTTTGCAGTTAGCATTGGGGGGGCAAGGGGGAAATGTCTTTCTCTTAACACCTGTTTACTAATTGGGCTAATCTGTAGTTGGCAAAGCAGGATGAAATCTATCTCCTTGTTCTCTTTCAGGCCCTGGTATATCCAGCTATGGGAGTAGCCCTGGAGCTCTTGCCAAGCCTCTTGATGACTGTCTGAATAAAGTGAAGGAGAGAATACCAGTTCATCTGCATAAAAACACTTCTGTTTATCTGGGGGCTACAGCTGGCATGAGACTGCTGAGGTATGGCAGAAACTTGAACTGCTCTGTATGCATACTAGCAGAGCACTCTGTGAAAACAGAACGTGAAAAATGTACTGGATGCATTTTTACCCACTGGAAATTGGCCATCTCAAAAGGAAATGGAGCCCAGCCAATTTAATTTAATAAACTTTTCTGAGAGGGAAAGCGTGTCTGCATAAAACCACTCTGTTATGCTGTATTGAAAAGAAGCTCGCTTTATTTTGGAGAAGGCAAGAGTTTAATTTTCTCTTTCACATCTGTCATAAAATACAGTGTTATGTAAACAGATGATGTTTGAGCACATCCAGGGGCAGCAAAGGCAGATGGAAGCTAGGCACTGCATTCTGAGTATGGATGTGATCTGATGTGATATGGCTTTTGGGGTCTGTCTGTGACTTTAGCCCTGGCACAAACTGGCTTTATTATATTTGTTATGTGGCTAAAGAGAGCTGGAAGAGAGATTCCAGGACTGTTTTTACCAGAAGCAGTCATATAAACACTCAGTTCACAAAGAATAAAGAATATATGAAGAGAAAAAAACCCACCCATGAATTTGCATGATAAAGAGTCGGGTTGGTACATACTGAGGGAGTTGCTTGCTGAAACAATGCTGGATACTGGCTGTTCCCTCTCCTAAGCTTCCCCTTTAGGGAAATAATGTCTATTTCATTTATTAGGTGATTGTAGGAGTTTTCTTGAATTGCTAGTCAGTGAACAATAAACATGAAATTGCCTTTCCAGATGCTCAGTGTCTCATGTTTTGTGAATTGCTTAGGTTGCAAAATGAGTCGGCAGCCAATGAAGTCCTTGCAAGCATTCAAAGCTACTTCAGAGCACAACCTTTTGAATTTAGGGGTGCGCAGATCATAACTGGGCCAGAGGAAGGGGTGTATGGATGGATAACGGCCAACTATTTAATGGGAAATTTCTTAGAGGTGTGTGGAAACAACTGCATGGTTTTCTTTTCACTGTTTCTCTCTTATAAATGAGAAGTTTGAGAGGACATGCCTGTTAAAGTGTCATAGTTGCAACTTCTGTTTTCCTCTGAAGTGTCTAACAGAGTCTTTTTGTGGCAGTCATAGGGCAAACATAAATCAAAGAATATGTTGTTATGGGAATGGGATATGGCAAAGGTAAAATTGCTGATCCACAAAAAACTCTCCTCTAAATGATACTGGTCATCTTACCTGAAACCAAAAGGTTAGATCACCCTTAAATGCATTGGTATGTTTAGTGTGACAGGTGTTGATTGTCTTGACAGTGGTGCCAACTAAAGATCTTTTCTTCTGCTTATTTGCTATCCCTGCTGGTGAAGGACCTGCCTGGCTTAGGGGTCTCCAAATTGTTTGGCAGTGTTGGCTCACTTGTTATAAGCAGACAAGAGTGTTTGAAGCACTGAAGGTGGTCAAATATGCCTCAGCTGAGCCAGAAATCATTCATCCACAGCTCCTTCCAAGACTGCTGACATGCTGCAGGCTACAAGCAGTAGACTGCAACACACTGTCC
Organism: Zonotrichia leucophrys gambelii; assembly: GCF_028769735.1. NCBI lineage: Eukaryota > Metazoa > Chordata > Aves > Passeriformes > Passerellidae > Zonotrichia > Zonotrichia leucophrys. The sequence continues at coordinate 43,416,269 of NC_088171.1, read as the reverse complement.
TGTGCAGACCCAGTGACACCAATAAAAACACACTCATGCTGTTCTTGAACTTGTGGTAGGATCAGGCAGGAGCCTCAGAGCAGAGAGGGGGTCAGATGTGTTGGAAGATCCCTTTTTAGGTGCAGTTATTCAGTGTGATTTCATTCAGAGTAAAAGCTGTACCAGGACAATCTTCAATCACTCATCTGCATTTGTGGCAGGAGTGTGCTGCCCTCAGCATCGACAGCACTTCTGCCAGATTGTCTTACCAGAAATTAAATTAATTTCAACCAGTACTGCTGGGTACTGCTAGCTGTCCTGACTGAATGGTTCCATCGGATCATGGCCATTAAATAAGAAGGAATTACTTGTTGGTGCTGTGATAGCTCATGGTGAATGTGCTGGTGACTTGCAATGCTAAGAAAGCGAGTATTGGAATCACCTGTTCTGTAGGAGTTTTTCTTGTTGTATGCATTTCATGCAACAAAAATGACATCATGAAGTTCAAGGTGGTGTCAGTCTTCTACCACTAATAATCCAAATATCAAATTCCGTATGGCAAATTCATAAAAATGGACTGCAAGATGCTGTGAAACCAGTTTAGTCCAGAGAGTTCTGTGAAGAAATATGTGTGGAATATCACTAGTAGAAGAGAGAAATTCTGACCTTTCTTGTGACAACAGGCTGAGAGTCAAATTCTGTGAGGGATTGTTTATGGGAATTTTTCACTGTAGAATTTTATCCTGAATGTATTTGCTAGCCCATAAACCCCATTTTTTCCTTCAATGTATGCATTCATCTCATTATGCTCATTGGGTAAATATTGACATAGATAATCATGGAAAATCTGTATTTGGCACTGTGACTATGTAGATCAAATACAGAATTTGGGGAATATTTTGGGTAGCAGGGAAAAATGCCATCTGAATGGATCAGACTGCAGTTTCAGTGGAGGAAATGTGCAGATTAAGAGTCCTTGCTCTTTTGACTTTGATGGAGCTTTCATTTGACTGTTTTGCATTTTCCACTCTATTTCCACTCTCTATCTCTGTGATCTCTTAATATTCTATTCCTTTAATATTTCTTCTTGCCTTGAAATAAGCAAATCTTGATACCATTTCCATCCAGATTTGTTCAGTTTCTCCTGGGTATCTGAATTTCAGTTCCCTACATTCTAGGATAGACACTGCTCTGGCTAGTCCTATGCTTTGGTCATTGTGCTGTCCTATTGAGTGGAACACCATGCTGCATTTGTTCTCCCATCTTTCAAGATCATTTGACTCTTTGAAAGTACATCCCCCTTACATAAAAACATCTGCACCTTTTCCTCATAGTTTTTTTCTTTGAAAGAGTGTAGGACAAAGAAGGGGGGGAAAGTTTCAAGAAGTAAAGAGTAGAAAAGCTTGTGGGAGAACAAGCAGATGATATTTCTAATTTGCCTTGTTTTTAATTTTGCATGTAGAGAAACCTTTGGAGGACATGGGTCCATCCTTACAGAAAAGAGACCATGGGTGCACTGGACCTTGGAGGAGCTTCCACTCAAATTTCATTTATCCCTGAGGACCCTGAGGAGCACCTCAATAGCACCTTGCAAGTGAAGTTGTATGGGTACAACTACAATGTCTACACTCACAGCTACCAGTGCTATGGGAGAGATGAAGCTGAGAAAAGGCTTTTAGCATTGCTGCACCAGGTCTGTTTAAGACCCTTTGCTATGTTGCTCTTGCAAGTGTTCAGTGATTGTCTGGGCAGCATCTTAGGCTTGTGTTCTCTTCCCTTTGCTGGAATCTGGAGACTCCAGTAAGATCTCAGCTGTCCTTTGTTGTGGCCAAACACACTTAGGTTTCATACACAGAACTTCATATTTGTTAAAAATTAACCAGAGTTCTGTGCCATTTGACAAAAAGATCTTGTAAATATTTTGCTGATCTTGCAAACGACTTCTGGAGAAAAGAGTTTCTATGAATTATACTGATCAGCAGTGTTGTGCTGACCAGTCATGTCAGTGAACAAAAATACATGTATCTGCATTTCAGAAAGATTCCTGTAGCTCATGCCAAATTAGGTCTTTCTTGCTTTTGACTAGTATTTATTGTTTGGGTTTTCTTGTTTGTTTTTGTTTGATTCTTTTTCCCCCCAGAAATCAAAGGCCAGTGCCAATGTGGATAATCCCTGCTACCCTCAAAATTATAACACAGCATTAATGATGAAGGACTTCTTTGGCAGCCTTTGTACACAGTCTCTGAGGCCAGCAAATTACTACCCAAACCAGCTTGTGAATTTCCATGGAACAGGAGACCCAGGTCTGTGCCAGGAGATGGTTTCTTTATTGTTTAACCTCACTGCTTGCAGAGACAGAGAGGACTGTCCATTTAATGGAATACATCAGCCAAAAGTTAAAGGGAATTTTGTGGTAGGTTTGCAAACAGTGTCCTTCTTTCTGAGCTTGCTTGCTCTTGATTTCTCTAGTTCTGAAAGTAACCTGTCATCTACTCCTTTTCTATAGGCTTTCTCTGGATTCTACTATACAATTAATGCTTTGAATTTATCTGGGCAATTTTCCCTAGATGACTTCAATTCAAGTATGTGGTTTTTCTGTTCACAGAGCTGGGCACAGGTAAGCGGACTGGTTGGTTGGTTTTTGGTGTTGTTGTGATTTTTCCATTTTAAACCTCTAAAAGAGGGATATAAAAATAATATGGACCAGCTATGTGTTCAGAACCTTTCAAAAGGTGTGTATCAACCCAGCATTTGTTTTTCCACTGTGCTTCAAACCACATAGTATTTCTGTCATGCTTAACACTTGGAATAGGTTTCAAAATTTCATTTCAAGTTCTAACCACACTGTAGAGATGATATGGAAATTTTAGAAACCATAACATCCTCAATCTTCAATGTGCATTTTTTTGTTTATTTTCATTGTTTACTACATAAGCTATGTCACTTTTAGAGTCTTTCTGAATCCCTGTATCTAGTTGTCTACACCTTTACTTGGTATTTCTGAAAAATGTTACTAACTTCTAATTAGAACCCAAATAGTCTCTAGTTACAAAACCCAAAGCATTTGCTTTTTCCATAATTAACATGTTTTTTTTAAAAAAAGCCTTTTGCTTTCAGCTCCAGTTTATGCTGCCTAAATTTGAAGAAAAATATGCTAGATCCTACTGTTTCTCAGCCAATTTCATTTATTACTTGCTTGTACATGGTTACAACTTCAACGCAGAAACTTGGCCACAGATACATTTTCAAAAGGAGGTAAGGAATAATAATTTTCTATTACTGTCATTTTAATCCAATGAGCTTGAGGAGGAGACAGAGGATGCAGCAGCCTGCAAGAACAGAATGGTTGTAAACAGCCTTGGTAAATGACTGTCAAATGTTTGGCATAAGACAAAGCCACTTTTCAAACCCCAAGAGCAATCTCAGTCTGTTTTCAGGGGTCTCAGCATTACTTGGAGATGCTACACAGATTCTTTTAAAGGGCTTTAAGCAAAAATCAAACTCTTGTGTTTTAAACATTTCCACAGTGTTTTGCTCCAGGCAGTGATCTGCCTAAAACACCTCACCAGTCAAGGTCAGTTTGAGCCAGCCCTGCTGAGCTGGAGAGCAGAGCTGTGCTTTGCAGTCTCCTGGCAGAGCCCTGGAGGAACTGGCAAAGAGGGCTGGAGTCACTGAGTGGTGATGAAGCAACGAGGACACTTTTCATCCTCACCCAGCTCATCCATCTGTGCCATAATCTGGCTCTCTGGAATAAGGATGTATTTTGATGGGGTATTGCCTTTCAGTTGACAGAGAAAGGTTTATAATATCTGTGTCATTGATGCATTTCTTTTCCTCTCTGCTGCTGCACAAAGCCTTACTCTAAAATCCTATCCCAGACTGTCTCCTAATGTCCATATAGTTTGGAAATGCTTCAGCACTTGCATGCAAAGCCAACAAAAGAATAGGTTGTAGATCTTCATGGTGTATGCCTAAATCCCCTTAGATGCAGGGGATGCTGGCAGGCTGTGAATGAGAAATCAAAAGCAATTTTTTCTGAATAGTCATATTTATTACTTGTGCACTAAGGAATCAAGTAGCATTTTCTTGCCTTATTTTGACCTCTGGTGGACAATCATTAGCAGCTCTGGAGGAGTGTCCAAAGTTGAGCTGTCCCACCAGGAAAACAGCATAGAGTACTTTGAGATCTTAATCTCCACTGGGCAGGGTGTGGGGTGTGGATTTGTCTTAATATTTAAATATATATTGTATTGTCCCTAGCAAATAAGAGCAGCCAGAAAAAGCAACATTTTCTTGTGCTTAGCCAAGACTATAAAAATACTGAGACAAACAAAACCCCAAAAGGCTTATTTAAAATTAATACCTTTGTTGCCTAGATTTTACACTAGGGTAATCATGAAACTCCAAAAGGCAAAACTACATTCTCTTTATTAGATCTGCCCCTACTAAAACAGTAAGATCTAATGTTGGCTGATCAGCTAAGCTACCCTAGAGATAACAGCACAATCTTACTATGACTGGAGGGTGGGGTTTTTGTCTATGCTAGCAGTATATATTTCCTTTTAATTAGTGAACACAAACAATGAAAAGAACCTTGGCCTAGTGCTAAGATCTGGGTGAGATCCAGAGCTAGATGATTTGCAATAATTATAAGTTTTAAACCTCATGATGAGAGGAAGACAGAGGACACTTTACCTTTTGATCCTTTGTTTATCAAGTGGCAGGACAATGACTTAATGGAAAGGAGAGTGGAAAACTGGTAAACTCTGTTGCTCAAACTAGAACTGGGGAAAGGCGGCAAAGCAGGACCATGGAGCAAATACAAACATACTCCCTTGGCTGTTATTTCATCCATTTTGGAGAACTTTTAAATTTATGTTTATTTTTTTAAATGGAAGAGCCTAGTTTTGGTTCATTTGCAGGCACAAAACCAAACATGGAACAAAAGATGATAAATAGAGTTCCTCTTTGGGGACTTTATCCTCACTTCCTCTTTGTCCACGTTGGTGAGACTCCTTGTGGGTTTTTTTTGTTTGCTTGAACTCAAATGACATCCTGGGATTTGGCTAAGGTGAGGGGCTAATTTTAGGAATTGGCATAGCAGGCAATAGAATTCCTAAAATAGGAATTTTAGGAATTGGCATAGTGGTCATGGGGTTTTCTATTTGTTTGTTTAAAATTGCATAACTGGCTGCCTGCATATACACCACACATCTCTGTACCCCTCCAATACCTGTGTCTCGCTTCTTTATCCCAGTGAACAATTTTATTAGCATCTTCTGGAACTACAGGAAAAGGGTAATTTAAAATGGTTCTGTATCTTCTTTGCATATTCCACTAAATGTTTCTCCTTGCTAATTTAAAGGACAGTTGCCATTAACAGCAGTTGAGCTCTTGGAGTCTTTGAAAATTCCATGGGAATAGGAGTCTTCTGTCTTCATTTCAGGTTGGCAACAGCAGCATAGCGTGGTCCCTCGGTTACATGTTAAGCCTCACCAACATGATTCCAGCAGAAGGGAAGCTGATCCAGCTGCCTCTGAAACCTTCTCTGTTTGCTGGGCTCCTCGTCTTCCTCACAGCCACGGCACTGCTGTGCCTCCTCTTCCTCGTCTACCTGTGCGTTGTGTCGCACCAGCGGAAGGACGTCCCTCGCGTGGAACACGTATTTATTCCAGAATGAATGAACCTGGCTGGAGACAAACCAAAAATGTTACAGTGCTACTAAACAGAACTTTATTTTGCCCCCCATTTTTCAAAAATAGAGACAGCAAAAATGACTTCTGGACCAGAAGCATAAAGAGAAGGGGCACAAAGGAATCTGTGTTATGGTGAATTGGAGTGCTTTTGAAATGTTTGGGTAATTGTTTCTGTAAACTTAATTTGTCCAGTGTGCAGCAGAGAAAACACAGGCATATATGTCACTTTGCTTTATAAGGGATTACTTGCCTTTTCCTGACAGGTGTGTATATATTGTTTTTTTTGTTCATTAACTCTGTGCTAACTGCTGAGCTCAAGTAGTGATGGATTTGATCACAGTGGCAATTGTTTAAGATAAAATTTTAAATGAGCCAGTAGCAACTGTGGGAGGTGGGAACGTGGTAGCTGTCCTTGTGTGCAGTGCTGACTCTAAAAGCCCTGAAGTAATCTAATTTCTGAAGCTGGAACAAGCACTGGATAATGACAAGAAGTGAAAGAAAGAGTTGTGATAAAATTGTTTTTATTGCTGTTCCAAATGGATTGATCCCCATCACAAGAAGGTGTAATAAACTGTCAACACCTCTCAGAACTTTTGAGCCTGTCAGAGCTATATCTTTTGGTACCATGGAGACCTCAAAACACCTCTGGTCTGGTACATAAGATTGGCTTTGGAGGTGTAACAAAATGCTTTCACACTTTAGTAAATGAACCTAAATTTAAATGTCTCAAGGTTGCCTTCAGAAGACACTGGAGTTTTCAGGGTCCTATTCTAACTTTCACAGAAATGCTTTTTGTAGTTTTTCACACTGAAGCCCTGACCTGCATACCCCACATATTGTTGGTCTCAGAGAGTGGCAGTCTGTACTGATTTGACATGTATGCAGCTCTATGGGCAGAGTCTCTGGACATTCCATTAACATGTTAAGCCCTTCTTTCAAGGCCAAGAGGAACAGGAGCCAGTCTCCAGGCCAGCAAACCATCCTTTTAGCTGCAGTCATGGCTCTAGTGCCTTGGTCAGCCTCTGCACTGTCCTTGAGCAGCGCTGGGATCACCTGGCAGCTGCTTCTGCCAAACATTGTGACTCCTGAGCTTTCCTGCTGCTGCCTTCATGCAGCAAACAGCTGCCTTCCTTGAAAGCCCAGCGTTCTTCACCAAACCTCACACTCCCTTAAATCTTAAATCACACTCCCTTAAATCTTAGCACTCTCTCAGCTTCATCTATCCCCAGTATTGATTAGGGAATGGATAGGAGAACAGTGGCCAGTATTTTTACCCATAAATAATGTTTTTAATTTCAGCCTTTTGCTTCTATATCACCTTCTTACTTATGTTTGGTGGTGGAGTTGGGGTTTTGTTTTCATTTGTGCTTTGTTCATAGGCTGACAGATGATTTCAAAGGAGCTAAATATATTTTTAAATGAAAAATAGAAAAAAGTGATTTTTCAAGGAGATCAATAGGGCTTTGTACCTTCTCTGTTGATATACTGCTAAGCCTTGTCAGTCTTATTGGAGTAGCAATAAGGTAAAAGGTATTATAAGATGATGAAGAGCTCTGTGGCATCAAAGTTTTATCTGATAAAGTGTAAAATTGACTTCAGAGTGCATGGACATTACAGAGGCTGGCGTGAGATATATTGTGTGATGGATGTGTAACTGCAGTTATGGGTGAAAAAAAACTCAGACAGTTGGATGAGAGAATTAAAATGTTTTCTTTTGTTGCCAATTTTCAGTGGAAAATTGTACTCTGGAATATTTACTTGCCCAACAAAACATTTGCTATTGAGTGGCCGGGCCATTCAGATGTGGTTTTACACAAATGGAACACACTTGGAAGTTGGTCTCTGTAGAGCTGGCAGCTAAAGAACAATTAAATTTGTTCAAAAACCATTTGGACTTCAAGATGCACTTGGATAGGCCCAGTATCTGTTCAAAGAATCAAATTCCCCCTGTGAATCACCTGTTTTGCTTTTTTAGTGCTTCCCTCTTGTCCTTATGCATACAGCCTCCCTCAGTGTCACCAGGATACCCACCTGCTCCCTTGTACCTCTCCTGGCAGCTTCAGATGGGAAAGCTGAGGGTGTTGAACTTCCAGCCCAGCAGCTTCAGTGACCACAGCCAACTCCTCCCCCAGGTGTGAGCTGGAACCAGATCAACAGGCCAGATCCCTGTCCTGCTGTCTAGAACTGAAAGGATCTCTGGGAGAGACAGGGAAGTTGACAACACTTGGGAATGTGTACAGAGGTTATTTAACTTTTTACACTCTTCAGTGCCTGCTTATGAAGATCAATAAAATTGTGAAAAATTAAGCCAAGCAGACTTTTTATTTTTAGCATGTCTTAGAGGATAGCACCCCCTCCCCCCCCGCCCAGTATTTTCATTCTGGTAGAAAAGCTATTGTTAATAGAGAGGGGAGAAATGTTGTTCTAGCGGGTGGAAATTTGCAAGCTGCAAAACTGATCCGGGTTCTGAAGTGGACAGGACTCTCCTGAATGCCATGTTCTCAGCAAGAAAACCTTGATGGTTAAAAGCAAGACACTCTCATATATATATATATATATATATATGCGCTATAAGGTCTCATTTCCTGCTGATTAGGTTTGAAATTTGTGGGGTTTTTTCCCCCCAGCCAGCAACCAAGCCCCAGGTAGCGGCTCGCTCGCTCCTCCACCAAGCAGGATCAGAGTGAGAATGGAAGGGTAAGAGCTGGAAAACTCATGAGTTGAGATAAAGACAGTTTAATAAAGTAAAAACGACACACAAATAAATGAAAACAAATAATTAATTCATTGTTCCTCATGGGCAGCTGCTGTTCAGCCACCTCCAGGAGAGCAGGGCTCCATCATACATGGCAGTGACTTGGTGACACAAACACCATCACTCCAAATGTCTCCTGTTTCCTCTTCTTCCCCTATGTTATAAACTGAGCATGATGTCCTAAGCTCTGGAATATCCCTTTGGTCAGTCTGGGTCACCTGTCCCAGCTGTGTCTCCTCCCAACCTCCCAAACTGCATTCCCAATTCCCAGCCAGTGTGGCACTATGGAAAGCAGAAAAGGCCTTGGCTCTGTGCAAGCCCTGCTCAGCAACAACAAACACATCTCTGTGTTATCAACCCTGTGCTCAGCACAAATCCAAAACACAGCTCCACACAGGCCACTGTGAAGAAAGGTAACTCTACAGCCGAAAGCGGCACGAAGTGTACCAGCCCTCACACCAAGAGCGTTCTGACTTTGGACAGTCTCGTTGTGTCCCACACTGCACGGCGCAGGCAGCGCTCAGGCTGGGCGGCAGAGCGCCCAGAGAGACACAGCTTAATGCAGTGCCTATGGAGGAGGGCAGGACCTGCAGGCGGTGAGAGGAGAACTGATTCTCCTGGACAGCACCTCCTGCCACCGTGCAGTCCGACAGACGGACACGGGGACAGGAGACCCGGCACAAGGATGGGAAGGGACGGGCGCCCTGACGCCAAAGCGCATGCGCGCGGCGGAGCCACGGCCACGCGGAACGCGCGTCCCCGCGGCCGCCCCGTCCCGCCCCGCGCAGGCGCAGCGGGGCCGCCTCGACCGCTTCCGGGCGCGTTGGGGCCGCTCCGCCCTCTCTGCTGCCGCCGCCATCATGGTACGTGCGGCCATGCCCCGCTCCGCCGGCCCCGCCGCTTCCCGCCGCGCTCCCGCCGCTTCCCGCTGCATCTCCCTGCCGCCCGAGCACTCCCGCCCGCGCCTCCCTGCGCCGGCACCCGCGGCAGCGGCGGCGGGGAGCCCGCGCCCGCCTGAGCGGCGCTGGGCCGGGGCCGCGCTCCGCGTGTGGTGCGGGCTCGGGCAGGGCCGGGCTGGGGGCGCCGCGGGAGCGCGGCCGCTGTGCCCAGGCGTGGGGGTTTCGTGCGGTCCGAAGGGTTTCCAGGAGCTGCAGGGAACTTAGAGGAAGGATGGGGTAGGACTGTGTGCAGGAGCATGTGGTGATGGGCAGGGGGGAATGGCTTCAAACCGAAAGGGAGTAGGTTTAGATCAGCTAGTAGGAAAAAATTCTTTACTGTGGGTGTGTTGAAGCATTGGAACAGGCTATCCAGAGAAATTGTGGATGCCCCATCCCTAGAATTTTTAAAAACCTGGATGGTGCTCTGAGGAACCTGGTGAAGGGGAATATGTCCCTGCCCACGGCAGGGAGTTGGGACTAGGTGATCTTTGAGGTCTCTGTCCAACCCAAACCATTCTGTGATTTTTTGGGAGCTCTTTAAAGGTTCTCAGATCCTTGAATCTGAAGATGGCCTTGGGTGTGTTCTCACCTAACTCTGTCCATTTCTTCCCTCCCAGGTGTTCAAGCGCTTCGTGGAGATCGGCAGAGTTGCCTTCATCTCCTTCGGGCCACACGCTGGCAAGCTGGTGGCCATCGTGGATGTTATTGACCAAAACAGGGTAAGTTGTGAGTGCTGCCCGTGGATTTCCTCCTTTCTGCCGTAACTGAGGCTTGTATGCTAAGGCTGTGTGTATTGATTTCAATAGAAATTCTGTTTTCAAATAAGCAATTGATAGAAGGGTAGGGTTTAACAACTTGTATTTGATACCTTTAGGAGCATGCTTTTGCCCCCCAGCAAGTGATACATCCCCTCTCTGCTGTGTTTCCTTGGTGTAGAAGTGGACAAGGGATGTCAGTTGGAATCTAAACTTATTAATTAAATGGCATTAATGTATGTATAAAGTGACTATTTGGGATTGGGGACTCTTCCAGTGCACATCTTAGTTTTGTCCACTTTTTTTTTAAATTCAGTTTGGTTTTTTGTCAAAGGCAGGCCTTCAGTTCTTTTTTTTTTTTTCTGTAAAGCTTGGGTTGTACAGGCAAGATTCAACAATCTCCACTTCTGTCTGCTTAATATGTGTTTCATTTTGGGATGAGTGTTGTCAAGATACTGTTCATACATTATTAGGAAGCAGCTGTCTAAATCGAATGCAGTGGGAAATCTGCTGCAAACCCCCCACATTTGTTTCCCTTTTCCAGGCACTGGTGGATGGCCCCTGCAGTGGTGTCAGGAGGCAGGCCATGCCCTTCAAGTGCATGCAGCTGACTGACTTTGTCCTCAAGTTCCCACACAGGTGAGCTGGCATCTTTTCTTGACCTGCCTAAAAAAACCCCCACGCTGTCACCTGATGGGTGATCCTTGCTAAGTCTAGAAGGTTCAAACAGTAGTGGATTAACAGTAAAAATTTGGCATGCTGTGATACCATAGTTGAATATATTTAGGTTTTCATTGCCAGTGTTGGCTGGTAGCTGCTGTTGAGGAGCAGAGGAAGTCTCACAGGTAGTTCTGTGGTGGATGGTGTGGGGGAAAGCAGGGTAAATGCTGCTGCAGCTTTGCTTTTGCTACTGCCTCAGTCACCTTCAGGCATTAAATAGGCTCCCTGCCTACAGAACTACACTAGGATTGCAGGAGGCTGAACTCATTCTGTTCTTTTAGCTCAGTTAATGTATGAATTTCTGTAATTTAGAATCAGAAAGGGGCAGTGCTTCTGATCCTGAAGCAGTGCTAGGAGCAGCTGCTCATGTGAACAGTGAGGTGGCTTGGGAGCAGATCCCAGGGGTCCATGGTCAGTGGCACAGGGTCTGGTTGGTGGCCTGTCACCTGTGGTGTCCCCCAAGGTTCAATACTGGGCCCAGTATTGTTTAACTTACTCATCAGTGACTTGGATGAAGGGCAGATGCCTCCTCAGCGGGTTCATTGGTGACACAGAGCTGGGAGAAGTGGCTGATATCCCAGAGCACTGTGCTGCCATTCAAAGGGATCTCAGCAGGCTGGAGAGATAGGCAGAGAGGAAACTTTGGAAGTTCTACAAGGGCAGGTGCAGGGTCGTGCAGCTGGGGAACAGTAATCCCGAGCACCTGCACAGGATTCAGGCCAACCTGCTGGAAAGAGCTCTGCAGACAAGGACCTGAGGGTTCTGGTGGACAGCAAGCTGTCTCTGAGCCAGCAGTGTCCTTGTGGCCAAGAGGGCCAGTGGTGTCCTGGGGGCATTAGGAGGAGTGCAGCCAGCAGGGTGAGGGAGGTGATCCTGCTCTGCTGAGGCCACACCTGGAGTGCTGTGTCCACTTCTGGCCTCCTCAGCACAAAAGAGGTGTGATCTCCTGGAGCTCAGGAGGCTGAGCACTGAACAGGTTTCCCAGAGAGATTATTGGGTCTCCCTCACTGGAGATACTCAGGAACCCCTGGACACAATCCTGTGCCATGTGCTCTGGGATGGCCCTGCTTGAGCAGGGAGGTTGGAGTTGGTGACCCCCCTGTGGTTCCTTCCAGCCTGACCCATCCTGTGATTCGGTCTGTTCTGGCACAGCACTTACTCAACAGAATGTTAATTAGGCCACAGAGATGCTAAGGTGTCTGAAGTAATGGAGTCATCTTCCCTTGAAATGAATGAAATTTAGGAGGCCAGCATCAGTGAGAGCCTTTTTTTCCTAAAGACTGTGAATCTGATTTTGTGACTGTTCCCATGCAGCGCTCGGCAGAAGTGTGTGCGACTTGCCTGGGAGAAGGAAAACATAAATGAGAAATGGTCAGCGACAAGATGGGCAAAGAAGATTGAGGCCCGAGAAAAGGTAACAGTGTTTCACTGAATGAGGAGTACATGTACTGCTTCTGCTTTGTAAAGTTAGGTACTGTCTAAAGGCTGCATGATTTCAATAGCAAGTTAGGATTAAAGGTAGACAAGGCATAGGTTTTTAACTTACCAGCTTAAATGTCTGATATTTTAACAGTTCATGGGGTTTTGTTCAGTTGTTTCTGTAACAGCCTCTTTTTCCTGCATCCTGGGATGGTGCAAAGGCCTTAAACTGTGAGCTAGTTCCAGAAGTACAGCTAAACATCATTTGGAGATGATCAGTTACTTTAGGAATGCTTTGGAATGCTGACTTGTACTACTTGCATATATCAGAGTTTCATGACTTATTGTTTTCACACAGAAAGCCAAAATGACTGACTTTGATCGCTACAAGGTGATGAAAGCAAAGAAAATGGTAAGTGTTTGAGTGCTGCTTCTTCATGGGGTTAATGCTTGTAGCTTTCACTTCAGAGTCACATCCAGTGTTGGTAGCTTACTTTCACAGCTGGCTTGGGTTTTGGGATGGCATTGTGGGTGTGAATGCCTTGAATTTTCCATGCTTTTTTGTATGTCACCACTTTCTCTTCTGTAGTTGGTCAGACTTGAGTTTGTATAATCCATGTGTCAATCCTCCCAAGTCACAGCTGAGGATGGAATTGCCAGCTGATAAAATTAAGTATTCTGGATGGGTAGCTGTTAGTATTTCACCCTCTAATGAAAATCATTACACTTGAAATATTGAGATGCTTGAGCTACTGGCCAGAATGATAATGTCCACTTGGTAGATATGAACAGTTTTAGGTGGAATTTGACATTTCAGATACAGTGCATGGTAAAGGGTGATAATGAGAAGAGGCAAAATCTGGAAGTTTAGAATTTGAATTAAGGCACAGTATTTGAACTCTTGCTTTTCTGATGCTGATAAACTGTAAATATTTTCTTTTTTTTTAACAGAGGAACAGAATCATCAAGCATGAAATGAAGAAGCTCCAGAAGATCGCTGCTAAAAAAGCCAAGAAGCCTGGGAAGGCAGGGAAGGCACCAAAGGGCAAAAAGCCAGAGAAGGCACCCAAGGCTAAGAAGCCAGAGAAGGCACCAGCACCCAAGGCACAGAAGGCACAGAAATAAAACGAACTTCTCATTATGTGTAACTCTGTGTCCTTGTTCTAATTTTAAAATTACAAACATTTGATTTAAATTTAAATCATACGTTTGTTTTTATTTCTAACCAAGTGTGGTTGTCTCTCATTTTTTAATGTCCGAGTGTTGGATTCTAGTATTCCCCAGGAACATGCAGAAATGCTTTTGCCATGCTGTGCCTGGTACTCAGTACACAATGCCTGTTGAAATAATTGCATTTCCAGTTATTTGAAGTAGGTCACATCCTGACATTTCAAAGCAGTCTGCTATTGGAATTGGTTGGGAATGTACAATGTTACTTGTAAAGTCTTGAGTGCAGAATACATGAAAGTAATCACACTAATGGTTCTGTATAAATTCAGGCATATGCTGAAAGGATGTATTCTGGTTAGAACTAATTTCCACTATTTAATCAAAACCATCAAGTAAAAGGGAGCATGACCTAAAAATCAGTTCATCTGTAACTGAACTGCTCAGTTTAGTCTTTGCATTGGAAAATAATGTTTACAAATCTCAGCGTCAGGATCCATGTAATTTCCTGTGTTTCCTCCTATAGTTTCTTGGCAGGAGATACATTTTCTTCACATTGATTGGAGAAATCTTGTGAGGTATCTGATCATTTAAAAGCAATTTGTTTTTTCGGTCAAATACAAATTGAAGGAGGAAGTATCTATTTTAAACAATCAATTTGTGAGACCTTTATATTGTCATACACATAATCAAATATATGTTGTCAAATACACTGATAAGCTAAAATGTGCTTTAGATATTTATATGGTTAGTGCTTCATTTCAGCCAACATTAGGCATACCGAAACTCTTAAAGAAATACAATGTTGTCTTGAGCTATTTATATACCCTTGGAAATAGAGCTCAAGCACATGGTTGATAGGAAGGGATATAGATGCTGAGGGGAAAAAAAAAATCAGAAATTATGCAAATTGGGACTAAAAGCCATGTTCAAGTGTCTGGAGACCTTGATTTTAAATTGGATTTTGAAGTGATTAAATCCACCTACTCTGAAACTCTTTAACTTGAAAGTAACTTCAAAGTTCTATCAACCTGGAGGTCCTTTAAGGTGAAAGATTTGTCCCTTAGGGTTCTTGGTTTTTTTTTTGTACTACTGTTAAGCTTGCTTATATAAGACTGGGGAAAAAATGGTAAAAGTGCCTGTACAGAAAATAGATGTGCCTTCAATCATAAGGAGCTCAGAAATGGTTCTTCTACAGTATTTACTCATTTTTAAAGGTACTGTCTTCCCCCGAACATCTTTGCCTATGACTGCAGTTTATCCAGTGCTTTCATTCCTGCTACGCAGCGGCTGTTGAGGCAGCTGCAGTGTTTCCAGGATATATAAGGTGTATGGCAATCCCTGGGAGCTGGGATTGTCCTGGAGAGCAACCTGGCAGAGGTATAAAACACATGTAGAGGGTTGTGTCTGCCCTGGCACTGCCACGAGAGTGGGGCATTAAAGATTTAGGCACTGCTGGGGGGAGAGAGTGTTCTGTGCCTTAAAGCTGGGCTCTAACACCACACCTAACAAGCAATATTTCTGTCAAACGACTCTTTTTTACAATTTGGCCAAAAGGGGATGTCCTGGTTCAGGGCAAATTTTGGAAATAAACCCCAAAGGGGCTCCTCTAGGAAAGCAGATTCAATTGTCCCCTCCCCTCAACTGGTTAGAGATAAAATACTTCCTTGGAGAAAAGTGGAAAAAACCTGTTTATTAAACAATAAAACCTAAACAATATTAAACAATAAAACTTGCTGCTCCCAAAAGAGATGACAAACTCAGAAGGTCCTCTTGGTGAGCTGTAGCTCAGCTCACCCAGTCTGTTATCAGTCCCTCTGGCACTGGAAATGCCACAGCCCAGCCGGGTGGGCCACATGTGCGAACTGCTTGTGCTCCTCTGGGTGTTCAGTCCAGAGCAGGTTTAAATAGGTCCAAAGGAAAGGAAAAAACCCCACAGTCCAGGGAACTTCTTTGCCTCAGCTAGCTAAAACTAACTGAAAGGAGAGCTCTGTCCTGCTCTCTGTCCTTCCGCAGACAACACAGTCCAGGAGCAGGAATGTGGAGAAGTGAGTGCAGTGTCTGAAAAGAAACTTCTCTCCACCCTTCACTGTCTGGAACAAGTCTTAAAGGTGCAAAATTTATTATTCAGCATAAACAGAACAAGACAACTGGGGATAAAAGCATCATGTAGTCAACCCAGGACAGGGGAAAAGAGCAATAACAGGTTTTGGTACCTGCACTGTGCATTTCTGACACTTCACTGTGTTCTATGTGAGCAGCATCTGCTGCTCCCTTCAGCAACTCATGAAACCTCTCTGAAATCTGTATTGTGGGCAAGCCACCCTCCTTTCAGTCCTCGGGCATTGTCCAGCCCTCAGGGCTGGTTCTTCCTTTTTGTAAAGCTGCAGGGGAGACGGAGAACTGCAGGAGTGCAGTTTATTTCTGAAGGTCACCACACGATGGCAACGTTAGCTCTTCATAAGGTTGTTCTAAGGCCAGGCAATTGTGCTCCCTTCCCGTGCAAGGAATGGTGCCAAACAAAAAGGATGGCACAAACACTTGAGAGCACTGGACGTGGTTAGCCAGTTCTTTATTTTGCTTTTATAGTTGACCAAGGTGTACTTTGATGGACTATGGATATGCTTCTTATTTTGCTTAGTGGAGCTGAGCATAGAGAAATGGGGTCTGCTGTTTAGAAAGAGCTTGAAGTGAAGTCCCTGTGTTTGTTCTCTTGCATCACTTCATGCAGAATGTGTAGTGAGCTTGCTGGGGGCAGAGCAGGGCATCTACCCCATCCCTGAGATCAGCAGGTAATTGCTGTATTTCCCAAACCAATACCAGTACTTGGCAAACCCAGTTCTAATCTCTGTGCTGCAAAGTCTGGAAGACGTGAGCAATTCCTGGAGTAGGATTGGACCCCTTGGCATGATCTGTAGTTAAAAGGTGTAAAATCTGTTATTACCATGAAGCAGCCACAGTTCTGTGCCAACTGATTTGCTGGTGATGCATATTTCTTCTTGAAAATGCTGTATTTGCATTCTTTTGTTTCTTGACTAGCAAGTCTGTTGCTGTGTTTGGCATCTGAATGTGTTTCAATTTTTTTTCATTGAGATGTAATAGACCTGAAAGAGAAATCTCTGCATTTACTGATTGACTTGTGACAAATCTGGTCTAATTTAGAGCTCTATTTATTTTGCCTTGCTTCAATTATAGTGCCTCTTAAATGTTTCCAGCCCCATAAGGATTCTTTGCTTTTCTCAGTGCACACTGCTAAAGTGTCTCTGAAAGCTCCACGTGCCTGCCTTTTATCAACATGAAGGGCTGCTAATTTCTATTCACAGCATTATTGGTATATGAGTAAATACAGCTTGCAAGGAAGTGGTAAGTGGAGCAAATTACAGGGATGACTGTGTGGTCTACTCATTTCAGATCTTCAGCTTTTTGTTATTCCATTCTATAATTCTGGGGGGATGGAGGGGGGCTGGGGTGGTTTGTTTGGGGGTTTAATTTGGGAATTTTTAATGTTGTTATGAGTTTGAAGTTGTATATACTATTGTCACACTCAGGTATTTTTGAGCTTGTACTGGGATTTCCTCCACTGAAGCAGAAATATCAGCTTTTACCAGTTTAAACATGATGATCCTGGTTGTCCTGCAGTCCTTGTCCCTGCCTTGATGCAGGTCCTGTGGGTACTGATGGTGTAGCCACTCCCTTTTCCTTGCACAATCCCTGCACAATTTCCCCCACATTCCTGGGGCTGTGCAACTTTCAGTCCATGGTGCCCTTAAGTGGGAATGTGGCCCAACCTTCACTTTGTGCAGCTGTCCCTGTATTATATTCTTGTTTTAGATAAACAGAGTTGGTAATCTGTTCTTCATCTCCCTTTCAGAGATGATAAAACTGAGTGGGCTCCAGGAAAGTCTTTCTGGCAAACTCTCCACCTCCCCCAGAAACTTTCAGAGCACTATATGCATCCAAATTAGAGAAGTCTTTCACCTACAGTCAGCTTTTTGTGCTGGTCACCAGCATAAAAATTATGTCATTGTCACCAGCACAGAGCCACTTCCTCCTTCCTAAAGTGCATTGACCCAGTTCTTGTTATAGGAGAAGTACTTTATAACATTTCCTTGGTGATCCCTGGTTGGAGGGTATTTTTCAGGATTATTTAATTCTCTAACTGTTCCTCACACATAGCGAGGAGAGGCCCTGACCTGCTCATCGTGGCCCTCAGCAGAGCTGAGCTCTTCCCTCACATCCACTTTGGGCTGCTGGTGGGGTGCAGGTGGTGTTTCAGAGCCCTGATAAAGGTTCATGTGGCAGGATCTTATCAGGAAGCTCTGCCCTGATAAAAATGAGAGATACTTCAAAAAAGTAGTGGTGCGCATATTAAAATAGCATAAAAGAATATTATCTTTGGGCTCTGCTGGAGCTTTACCCACAGACACACAGCGAGAGAGCAAAACATCTGAATATTTTTCACAATAATTCACCAGTCAAGACTCATTGCCCCTGTTTGAGCCTTCTGTTTACAAAGGAAAGGGTCATTGCTAGCTGTGTTATTGTCACAGTCAGGTGCTATGTAAAAATGTTCTAAAGAAGAGATGGAAAAGAGGATTGAGGGTTTTTTCCTTCTTCTTCTCTTCCTCCCTGGAATCCCTGAATAACTTTACAGGGAGGGGTTTCTTCCTTGTTTATCCTTTATTTCTACTGCTTGCCTCATTCACATTGCACATGTGAGTCTTAGCTCATCCTAGGAGTCTCTGTGGATAATGCAAAAAAATCAGAGTTCACGGCATAATGAAATAAATGAAGTCTGACTAGCTGAAAGTGGCATCATTTTTGCTCCGCTTGCTTGAAGCATTTTTCAAGGTCCAGGGAGAGGCTGACAAGCTGCTGCTGTTGGTGATGCATGCAGATCCTCATCCCAGATGTGAGCAGGCTTCCTCAACTCCTAGACACCTGATTGTGACCTTGGAAGGAGGGATGCTCATACTGGATGTGCCAGGTCCCTGCTGGCAGTACAGCAGGTCTAGAGTGGGAGGGAGAGTTGCGCTTAAATGTCAGTGCAGGCAATTGTGCCACAGGACAATTATTCCAACAGGAGACTTAAAAGCATCCACACAAACCATGCTGCAAAATAATTTCCAGCATCCTATAGAAAATTTGGGATTGTGGGCAGAAGAAAATCCCAGTGCCATGCCACAGGATGAGAGGTCACAGGCACTGCCAGCAATCCTGGGTGGTCACTGCTCAGACAGGAAATTCGGTGTCTTCATGATGGTTGGAAGGAGAACATGCTCAACAAACTAGACCCTGACAATCTGACCTTTCTTTCTGGCCACTCTACTCAAAACTTTCAAGAAATTCAAAATTCAACTCCAGGGCTATTGCTTTGCACCACTGGCAGGTGATACAAAGCCATCCCTGGGGCCATGGACAGGATAAATTCTCCATGCCATTCAGATCTCTCCTCTCCTATGCTGCTCTACTGGGAGTGACAAAGGTTCACAGCCCACTCCTGTCTGAAGGTTCGCAGAACCTAATCCTCTGATTATTAGAAACCTTCTAATTGTCAACCTGAATTTATTCATGGCCAATTTATAGCCAGGAGGCTCCACTTCTTGCTTCCATAACTGCAGGGCTGTCAGAAAAGATTCATGAGCCCATATGTTGGCCAGACCCTGTTTTCAGCAGCCACAATTCAAAGCTCTCAGATTAAATTCTGCCTGATTGCTTCATGTGTTAATGCATCCACTTTCCCCCATCCTGGCATCACAGAGGACTTTCCCTGGTGCAAAGGTATGAACACAGCCAGCAGAGTGTCTTTGTGGTCCCAACTCAGGCATATGCCAATAACTCCTTCCAGGTAAAGAAACAGATTGCTTCTGTCTTGCTTTCTCTCTCTTTTTTTCTTTTTTTTTTTTTTGGGGGGGGGGGGTATGGTGTGGAAATGTGCCATGCATCAGTCTGTGTTCATTTATCCTGGTTTCTGTGTGATTCTGCAGGTTAGAGCTGGGGGTTTGCTGAGGTGCTCTGAGGAAAATGAAATCAGATGCAAAGCCTGGTGTGCCCTGGGCTCCTGATGCTGGCACACAGTACACCCAGGAGGGCAGGCTCTGCCCCCAGGATCTGGCCTGCCCACATGCAGAAGTAGGAATGGACCTCTGGCAAGGTCTTGGAGAGCCACAGTCACACTCAGTGGAGAGGCAGGGCATGCAGCACCAGGAGCCACCAATGTGGCAGCGATGCTCTGTGCTCCCACCTGGCATTGTCTGTGCTCCCTTTCAGGCTTCCTGGAAGCTGCAGGGAGCTCTGGATGGTGTAGGAGAACTTGTTTTCACCCTGGCCCTGTCTGTGAGGTGCAAGAGCAGGCACGGACAAGCTCAGCTGGTCTCTGCAGAGTTCCCCCACACCTCCTTTTCTCTCTCTAAGCACCTCACAGCAAGATGAGCTTGGACAACTCCTGCTCAGGAAGCCAAGGGAATCAGCCATGAAGCTCTCTGAACCCCTCTTACTAACTCTCAGCCCCTCTAAGCCCGAGTAATTTGAGCACTAACTTTGCAACTCTTCAGGAATTTTCTTCTGTAATGATACAGAGTTTCCAGTGACTTTTCCTGGCCACCTTCCATAAGGCCACTGATGCTTTAAGTTTTAGCTTTCATATTATCCAGATTCTGTACTGTATTAGTATATAACCCTGAACTTCATATGAAGTGTTAGCAGGTTCTCCTCACAGTTTAATCAGACAAAACAATCCTTTTCCAACCTGAGAACCAGGGAAACCACTGCAGCTTCAGGCCCAAAAAGTATAAACAAGGGCGAATTGAGGAGAGAGAACTGGGAGGATGTGACTTCATAACCTGAAGCTGTAATTGGACAATTAACCCAAATATGTAAATGGATGAAAGCTTATGAAAGTGTAAAAACTCGTGACCTGTTGTCCATCTTGGGTGTAGCCTCAGCCAGGCTATTTTACTGCCCAAGGTGCATCCTTCGAAACCTTTTTAATAAATGCCTACTTTATTCTTTAACCCTGTCTAGTCTCTGTTCTGGGTAGCCTCTCAAGGCATGAGCACAAGTGGATGGCTAGGCAAAGCCTTTGTTAAGGAGAAGTGAGGAGCTGTGAGTGTAACAATTGCCAGCTAAGGTAGTCAAACCCATCACCTTCCTGAGGAGAGCAGGGCAGCTGTGCTGGCAGAGCACATCTGGGCATCTCCAAAGCAGTGGACACAGCACCAAATGCCGTTTGTATTTTGCAAATAGTATAATTTACAGGGACTGCTTTACATATGCAATGAGAAACTGCCTCAGCAACAAATCTCAAAATGAGACATCGGTGCTAAAGCTTTTATAAGCAGCGGGGTGGAATTGTTCTTCATCCAACACCCTGTATTTTCAAACAGTGATCAAGTTAAGGATACACAGACACACACGCATTTATTTGCTGGTGAAGACTGCAGATGGTGCAGGATTAGTGGGATGCTAAATAATTGAGATATGAACCTCCTGATTTACATGGTGACAGTCCAAAAAAAAAGGTGTTTCAGACTCATTGGAGTGGTGGGATTTGTATCTAGAAAGGAGAGAGGAGGAAGAGGAAGAGAAGATAAGGCTTTAAAAAGGGGGGATCCCTGCCTTGGGGAGGACTGACTGAAGAGGACAGAGGTGTCTGGGGTGAAATATAGATAGAAAATCAGTGTTGAGGTTCAAGGTGTTACACCTGCTGCTGGGAGCAATGGAACCCAGGGGAGATGGAGGCTGAGACCCTTGGTGATGCAGGGAGGTTGGCTTTTCTTGGAGGAGCAGGCTAGGAAACAGTTCCTTCTCTAACAACACACCAAATGTCTTGGACACAGAACAAGGGTGGTAAGACTTTTTTTTCCCACTGAACATGGGAGAGCTTTAAAAATAGCCCTTAGAAATTAAAAAATGAAAAATGAACCCTAACTCATTTGACTCAGCTCATGTTCTGTAAAACAATACTGTGTTCTGACAAGCAATTCAGAGTTTGTAGTGTTTATCTAAAATGCTAAATTGGAGGAATGAGTAATTACCTCTGAAGGACTTAATAACTCTTTGTCCCTTCCTCCATATGCTTGTGTTTGAGTCGTGACAACAAGGAGGATACAATAGGTGTTTGTGGGAAGTATAAAGGCTGTGCACTCAGGGAACGTGTGGTTCCTCTGCAGATGTTATTGTTTCCTCTGGCATCTTAAACACTTGCTTATAAAGGATTACTCTCCCTTCAGGATGTGACCTCTCTGCCTTTTGTCTTGAGTCAGACAAACGGTGACAAAGGCATCCCAGCAGCATTAATTTACTCTAATTACTGCATTGGGGGTGTGCAGCTTCTTCAGCATATTCATGAAAACTCAGTGCATTCCATAAATGACTGGGGTGGGCTTATTTCCATGTGAACAATGAGGAAAACCTGAGATGCACGAGTCATTCCCCCACACGGTGAACTGAATGAAATCACCCACATCCAGGTTTTTCTCTGAGTTAGGGATTCCTGCTTGTCCCCAGTGGGGATACTGATTTGGGAAGTGGGTCATGGGTGTGTGTCACACTTTGAAACCAGATGCAAAACTCAGTTTTGCACTTAACGTGCTTCTCAGCATCTTCTGTGTCCCAGTGCCAGACCCAGTCTGAGCCCAAATCTCTCTTCATTCTGCTTGATCCCTATTGCCTCAATTTCCCATCTCTTTCACACCTCCTGCAAAGAAAGGCTGAAGCACCAGGGTTTCCTCAACAGCTCCTTAGTAAAGCATTGAGACCCATTTCCAACAGATACAGGAGATAGTGGGGTGGGAAGGGAAGATAAATTTGAAGGCTTTCTGAATAGCATGTTTTTAATCAGTGCTTGATAGGTATGATTTATCTGGGCAGGGTTTGGGTCTCAGAAATTCATTCAAGCTTATAATTATCTTGGCAGATGTGAAAAGTCATATTCATAGCCCCTCAAACCCATTAGAGTCTCACACTTTTTTAAAAGGAAGAAAAAACCCTTCAGCTTTACATTCAGAGAGGCAGAATAGCTTTCTGTTCCTTGACAGCTCTTGAAGTCTGTCCCCTTTCCACTGCCTGTCTTTAGTTCCCAGGGGAGAAATGAATGCAGGTCCACTGGGACAGAAAGGGAAAGAAAAAAGTATTTCTGGGAGAGAAGAAAAATAATCAGCCTATTTTCATCCTTCTGCAGCAGGCATTTCTTTATGAGGACAAGCAAGTGGAAAGGCAAGGCAGGGTCTATGAAATGGAGTCAGGGTTATACCAGATGTTCTGGTGCCTCCAGTGGAATCATTTAGGGGAGCTGCTGTGGGTGCAATAGCACCCATGGCCTTCTTTGCTCTCCATTGGTTTCCTTGGATTTTGGCCTGCTCAGAGAACCATAGGGAAAGGTCTCACCTCTCCTGTTTCTTGTCACTTGCTCCTGGCTGAGCTGCATCTGGCAGGAGATGCCAGCAAATGGAGCCACCCACACTGCTCTCCTGGGCCTTGCAATGGGGACAGAACAGCTTTTCCTCCTGCCGAAGAACAAGGTGAGAGGGATCAGGCTCAGGAGATCTTTGGTATTGGAAATTGTAGGTCTGAGCACCTGGTGATAGGCATGGATGTTTTGGGGACCCACATTTTGCCTGCAAGCTGGATGCAGTCCCACCTCCCTCCTCTCCTCCATCTCCCTTTGCTGCCTGCATCTCTTGGGAGTTTCTTGGAGTGGGAATTGTCTCTCATCCTGCAGAGGTGGTGTCTGTCTGATGGAAGGATTGGCCTCAGCAAAAAAACATCAGGGAAATCTCCATGTGAGTAGGAATGTCTGTGAGAATGTGAGGAGAGGTGGTTAAGGGATAGAAAAGAAAAAAAAGAGAAGAAAAGCAACTTCCATTGTTCATTTATTCACTAATTTTCCAGAATACAGTAGCAGGGATGCTACTTATGGGATCTGGGGCTGTGCTGGTGGGCTTAGCACTACCCAGCTCAGGTACAAGGTAGTCACAGTCCTATGGATTTCAGGAGTCCTCCTCAGGAAACTGGTTTACAATGCACTTGCTTCTTAGGTCTGCTTTTTAAATCTGATTTTTGCATGGTGTATGTCATTAAAAAGCAGGGGAAGGAGGGGGGAAATAATTTTTTTTAAATATCATAATGTTTGTTTCAAGGCCCGCTAGATTTACCTGGCTGGTTTGGCCACTGATCACCTGAGTCTGTCTGCCACAGCAGCCATCCCAGCCTGTTTCTGATGTCAAATTCCTCAGCTGTCAGGCGTGCATTTTAAAGGGTTATTTGTGGGGAGAGGCAATCCAGAGGGACCAGCCGGAGAGCTTGGCCTGTCAGTCAAGGTTTGCGGTGCTGCCGCACTGACAGGAATCATTTTGACAGAAAATTGCATATAAATGGAATCATTTCAAAATTAAGGAAGGGAGATGAAAGCAAAGGCTTCTGAAATGAGGTGCCACTGATGAGTGGTGATGCACAGGGCTCAGCCTCCAGAGTCCTGCAGATCCCTTCCCTGGCACTCGCTCTCTCTTCGGACAGGCCATCCTTGTGCCAAGGCCAACAGTGGGTTATTGCTAATTACTTCATATTGCTAATTGTATCAGAAGTGTTATGTTATTATCTGCCTCCAGGGAACTGGCCTCAAGGGAGGTGTTTTGGGATGTTCAACAGTGTCCAGGACAGGCGGGGGTCAATGAGGTGGGTGGTGGCAGCAAGGAGAGGATGCAGGGCTTGGTTTCTGCATCCCTTCCTCATGCCGAAGGATGGCATGGAGTGGGCTGTGCTGAAGCTAAAAGCAGGCACACTGCTTTGGTGTGTAACATTCAAACCACTTCTTTTCTTAGCTAGAGTTTTGAGGAGCAGTGGAAGGGGTAGGGAGATGTACCATTAAAATAAGATGCACTCAGTGAAGGCCCTGGGGCACTGGGACTGGCACAAGAGCACACAAGAGCTCTGAGTCACACCCACTGTGTTGCAGCACCTTGTGAAATGTCACTGTGGACTGTGCACGGTCAGTGAGCTAGAATGGGGCTTGGGGACACAGGAGCCTCCTGCTGGATCTGCCACTACCCTCCCATGCTGCCTTGGTCAAGTGACTTCACCCAGTTTCCCTCAGCCTCCTTCTGTTCTCTTTTTAGACCCTCAAATCTTCATTATAGCTCACAATAGCCTGTACTGTGCCTCTATCAGATTTTTTAAAGATACAAATATCAGTAAAGAACAATGCTGATCAATCTGGTTTGATTTATGGTTTCCTGGAGGAGGCAGTTGCACATGTCTGGGAGCTGGAAAGCCCCCACACCTGAGACAGAGGGTGCCCTCCTGTCCCAAGCTGGGCTGGCTGGGGCTGAAGCTGGGGAGGGGCTGCAGTAGTTGGCCATGGTGAGGCACTGATGGGTTTTGCTTGGCCACAGCCCAGAGCTGGAAGGGGAAAGTTTTATGAAAAAGAAATGCTTTGCAGCCTGGCAGCTGCGTGTGCATCCTGCCTGGCCATGGAGGGCTCCTGAAACACACTGCTTTCCAAAGCAGTGCCTCCAGAGCCTCTTCTCCCAGGGGCCTGAGGAAAAGGCTCCTGGGATTCACCTGGTGCTGGAGCTGCATTGGGCATGGCAGGGCTCAGCAAGCTGCAGTCTGCACTGCTGGGGTGCTGAGGGTCCTCTTCCCTGTGCCCCTCTCCTGGCTGCCTGCAGGCACTGGGTGCCCCAGAAAAACAGGTGCCTGAGCACCCTAAAAATGGTTTTAATGCATTAACGCCTTTTAGGCAGATAATAAATCTTCTCCCAGGTCTGTGTCCACTCCAGGCACTGATGTGGCATGGCTTTTTGCTGGACCATTACTGAAAGGCAAAGAAAAAGGCCTGCAAAGAGCATTTTCTTGAGCACTCATGTGCAGACCTTTGGTTTGCTTTCCTGGCTCTGGGGTCTGTGTGGCCCCTGGGACTCTACTGGTCCCTCTACTTGGCTGGCACCGGAGTCATTGGGAACAAACAGGCTTGGGAGGAGCATGTGGATCTTCATCTCCCTCTGGCTCAAATTTGCCCTCGGTATTGAGAAAAAAAAGCCAGCAAAAAAAGCAGCAAGAAGGGCTTTTATTGTGAAAAAGAGACTTTTCAAATGCCTGTTCCCCCCTTCCCAGCCTCTCCACTCCCCTCCTCGCAGGGAGGTGGGTCTGGGATGAGGCAGAGTTTGAAAACTCACAGCTGAAGTTTGAAGGGTGTCCTCCCGCCCAGGGGGAGTGGTGACAGGAGCCCAGCAATGCGGGGCTGGCAGCAGGGACTGTGGGCGGCCCGGAGGGGCACCCCTGGGTGACAGCCCCCGCCGGGGATTGATGGCCTGGGGAGAGGAAGCAAGCTCATTAGTTGCTGGATAATTTTATTTTAATTTTTTAATTTTTTTAAAAAAATTTTGTGTCTTGTGTGGGTTCCTGGCGTGGTATGGAAGTGGCACAGGGGGCCAGCACCCGGCTCAGGAGGTGACCGTGTGCCTGTCACCCAGAGAAGCACATGAGGAGGAGCGCGTCGGCTGCTGCTGCTGCTGCTGCGAGACATGGTAGGATTTAGGGTTCTCCTTGCTGAGCTGATGGTGGGGAGCAGCGCTGGGTTTGCCCCTCGGGATGTGAGGTACAGCAGCGTACCCTGGATGTCTTTGGTGCCGGGCAGCTCGGAGGGTCAGAGCAGGGTGAGCCAAGCCAGGCGGGGAAGCGCTGCAGCACTGCTGTCCTTAAAGGCGTTGGGATGACCGGGCAGATTGCAGGAATGCTCCAGGGATGGGCAGAGCAGATTGTCAGGATGCCCATGAGGGCAGTGCCCGGGGCTGCTGTAGCTGAAGCCCTGCTGTCAGCCAGGGAGGTGATTTCAGTCCCCCAGCCAAAACCCTCCTCTTTTAGGTGGCCAGGTGGCACCGCTTCAGGCAGCCAACAGCGTGGGGAGCAGCACCGAGAGCAGACAGAGATCACCACAAGCCACTCTGTGCTTTCTGCTTGGTCCTGACAAAGCACAGCACTTCCATCCAAAAGCCACAAAATCGGCCAGTTTGGCATGGGAAAACTTCACCTCCCCCCCAAGAAATGCTGTGCTTCCCCAGCATCAGAAGGTTTATCCACATCTATGGTGTGTTCCAAACCTTAGGGCGGTGTTCCATGTTATCTAGTTTTAGTGCTCAGTTTGGAACCTCCCTTGGCAGACCCATCTGAGCAAGCAGACATCAGCTGAGCTGAGATGGTCCCTCATGCCCCATTACCCCTTCCCCATCAGGGAGTTTGCACTGGGGGAAACTCATGCAAAACTCATGCCAGGGAGTTTGCACTGGGGCAGGGACTCTGTCCCTGCTTTACCACCTCAGCCCTCGCCAAGCTTGTGCTGGGCAGGGATTGCAAACCTGTGATGGATGAGCTGAGGAGATGCCTGGTGCTGCTGCCAGAAACTGGTCATTTGTGTCACTGAGGCATTTTTATGTCCTCGAGAGTGTGCTGATGAGTCAGAGCATCTCTGGGGACAATGCCGCTGTGCCAGCCTTCGCTGGAGTGTGTGTGTTTGTGTACAGGGAACACTAGTGCCATGCTTTACACTTTCCATCCTACAGTTTGCATAGGCTGCTTTGGGTTTCTTAAATAATGAACTTCAGCAGCAGGAAAAAATTACAAGGCTGGGGCTCATGTCACCCATTTTGGGCTTGGAGATAACTCCTCCCTGTGAAAGGGAAAAGCAAGACAACTCTCCCCATGCCAGCCTCTTGTCTGTGCTAACATTTTTCTGTACAAGCCTTCACTATGAAGCCTTTCAAAGCCTGTACAGCCTTTCACAAAGCAAGTACCTGGTGTGGTCTCCCATGTCAGAGTGGGGTATTCACTTTTTGCCAGGATTTCCATTTTGCCTTGGCAAAGGAAGGTCTGCTTCTGCAGTCCTTTCCCCTTTGTGAGCCCCTGCATTGACTGCTTTGATTTTACCTGTAATCTGGGTTTGCTCTGGGCACCTGTAGGTAGGGCAGTGGGGGTCATGAGGAATAAATCCAGGCTATGCCCCCAGCTGATCATCTCGTTGCTTCATTTGCAGCAAAACCCCAAACAAAATGCTCTAGATGGTTTTTGATTCCTTTCAAAAGCGCCAGGAGGGTGCCCCCTTGCAGAAAGCCGGAGGGATGGCAGCTGTGAGTTCTGTGTTGGTATGGAGAGCACGCCTGCTCTTGCTGGATCTCACACTCGACCTGCCGCAGAGAGAGGGCTGGGGGATGACTGCACTACAGAAACATCTTCTTTCTTCTGCCTTCAAAGTCTGCCAGAGAGTAGTTTCCAGTTGCTGTCGTTTGCCTAGTATGAGGCACTCTAAATACAAGGGGCTGATTACGCTGTGTTAATCCTCTGGCATAGATTCCAAATGCCTCAATTACCCCTTCTTTTCCAATGCTCAGTAACTCCACTCCACCTTGCAGCTACTTGCCCTGAAGGAAAAGCCCCTTTTCAGTGAGCCTGGCTGCACCAATGGTCATCCCACGTTTGCTCGGCTCACTCAGCCCATGGGTTTTGCTAGGGGAAGAAGCAGGCTGGGGGTGGGTGCCAGCAGGCTTTGCCCAGGATGGGGTCTGCAGGACACAGGAGCATTCAGAGCCAAGTGGCAAGCAGTTTTCTTCCCCCTTTTTTTCCCTTTTAACTGTAATGGCTTAACAGGAGGAAAATAGCGTTGCCTTTCTGCAGCCGAGGCCAGGGCTGGTGTGAACAATTCTGTTTTGAAGAAAGCCCACAGGGCTGAAAGGCCCCGCTGTCCTCCTCCTTCTCCCTCCCCTTTGGAATCCCACGAATGCACTCTCCTGCTCTCCAGGAAGGGGAAAAACCTGACAGACAGCTCAGGGAAACCCAACTGTCTGACTTGGGCAACCTCCACTGAAACTCCAACGAGGGAATCCAGTGCTACTCCTTGCCAGCACCCCAAAGAGGGTTTTGTGAGCCCCACTAGGCACCAAGCAGGCATTCCCTGGTATTGGTCCACCAGTTAGAAACGAAAACTGAAAATAAGTGGATCAAAATCCCTCCTCCCCAAAATGTAGAAAAAACATGACCCCTGATAAAATAAATAAAACTGAACCAAATGCCAAAATGAGTGAGAGTTTTAGCAGCATTCCAGGCAGTCACAAGCAGGATTGGCAAGCTCATCATGAGCAGGAGGAAATAAAATGTGATTTTATTGTAATGTATTCCTCCCCATATTAAATACAGCCCAGAACACATTGCAAGAGGGACGTGGCTTTCCAGCACCTCTGCTCTTTGCCTCTGTTATGTGCAGCAGCAGAACCCCTCTGGGAATACCAAACCAGAGCTGGTGAGCAGCCCAGAGGTGCAGCAAGAGAAGGTACTGGGGTGAGGGGAGTTGTGAGGAAGGGGGTCCATGGCTCCCAGATTCCAGCTCTTATGTCCCTGGGTTTGGACATGCCAAAGGAGTCAGCTCCTAAGTATGGTCTGTGGCTGGACCTGCAGAGGAGCAGGACTGTCAGCTCCAGAATAGGAACAAAGCACATTCTTCCTGCCCAGAAGAAACTCAGGGCTGGAGGCAGTTTGTGTGTGGGACTTGAAGGGAAGGAGTCCAGCCCACGGGCCAGGGGCTGCTGCCCTCCTCCAGAGCATCCCCGTGCAAGCCCTCAGAAACAAAGGCAAGACTGTTCAAAATGAGCGGGGCTTGAGGCACAGATGTTGCACAAAGGCAAGCCACATCTGTTTCACCGGGGAAGGGGCCCCCTGCTTGCTGCTTCAGCAGGCAGATGGGAAAGCTGCTCTGAAAACGTACAGAGCTGAGTGCAGCAGGCTGCCCGGGAAACTGGGACGAGGGGAGGGGGAAAAGGGAAACCTGGCAGGAGCCTGCTCCACGGCAGTGGTGGAGGGAGGGAGCAACAGCCTCCCTAAACTGCTGCTTTCCCTCCTTGACGTCCCTGCCAGGAATTTCTAGGTTGTGCTGCTCTCATGTAAGTGTGAGGGTTAGAGGAATGAGCAGAGGGAGATGAGGGAAGATCAGGAGGATCTGCCTTGTCCCCCAAGGATAGTAGGGCAGTCGTGCATTCAGGGCTGCCCAGGTCCTCACTGTCCTCTGTGAACATGGGATGCTGTTTCAGGTCGTCAGTGATCTGCATGATTTGGGTGCAGGTTGATACCACTTTTAGTGGTGAAAAGTAAGGGAGGTGTTTGCACATGCAAATGACAACAGACCTGTGCATCTCAGTGATGTGTTCTGAAAGACTTCCATCAATCTCCTGGGAGATGTGTTTCCAAGAAGTAGAAAATCCAGCTAGGTGCAAGAGTCTGCAGTAAAAGCCATGACTCTGAACTTCAATAGGAGAAAGATAAGGCATCTGAAAGCTTTTAGTTTGCTTACTTTAACCAGAAGTGTGGCACCCTGGAGACTGTTTATTTCTGTGGTGTTTTGTGGTGACTTCTGGGATGAAATCAGAGTGGTCCTGAGCTGCACTGGACATAGCACCAGGATGACAAACTCCCCATCCATCCCCCACAGAGCTGAGTATTAACTCTCTGCAAGCTGAGATTTACACAGTGGGAGTGAGGAGAATTATGAATCTTTCTTTTTGCTCAGTGAAAATCACATGATTTGGGGGTAAGGACAACGTCATCACAGGACAAGCAAGTCCCTGCTGCTACCCTAAAGGGCTTTAGTCCACACCAGGTGCAGGACAGGGTGTGTGTCCCCTCTGGGTCCCCCCAAGCAGCAGCCCTGACTTTGAGTGCATCAGCTGCACCCCATGGTGTGGTGTCCTCCAGCCAGGTGCTGGCCATGTTGCCTTCAAGGTGTGTCCTTTGTCTTCTGCTTCAGGTCTTCCTTCTTCAGAGATACTGAACAGGACATTTGGGATGCTGGGAGTCCTGCCACTCTTGTAAACTTGCTCCTGGAGAGGGCAAGGAGTTTACAAGACTGTGTTTCTGCTGTACTTCTTTGGTGCATAGCTCAACTGGGAGCAGACAGTTTAATGGGAATAGCACTGTTAAACAGAGCAGTTTGCAGCTATGACTGAAGATTTTGTTCAAAATGGTTCTTTGGATGATGGATGTGTGAGAAGGGGCTGCGCTTAGCCTATGGCTGTGCCGAGAAAAACCTCCAGGGCAAGGAGCCTCCCGAAACCTGGAAATAGTCACTCGTGGTGGGAGGTTTAGAGCAGGAAACAGGACATTTCATCCTGGGAAGCAAAAAGCTTGAGGAGCTGATGCAGTGCCTGGAGCCAAGGACACGCTAGATTATTACTAGAGAAAGGCTGTGGAGCTTGAAGGTTTCCAGGTTTTTGTAATTTGCTGCTCCAAGGCCATAGTGATAACTGGGAAGAGCTGTGAAGGCAACATTATTTGAGAAGTTAAAGGTGGTGTGTTGGCACAATCCCTTTGAAGTCAGTGCTTAGACTGAACAGGGCCAACACTGTTTGATCCATTTATGCTGCTGCCAGAGTGCTGCCCTCGGCCAGCGCAAAGCACGCTTGTCTTGCACTTAGGCTATAAATGATCCCAGAAACTTTGCAGACTGTCCAAAATTTAGCAAAGTACAGCATGCTTTAAGGTTTCATCCCAGGCAATTTAACTCGGTCATTTTCTGGTTTGGTTTTGGACATGTTGGTGGGGAGGTTTGTGTGTCAGCTCTGAGGACTTTGCTGACTCTGCAGGGAGGGAAGGACCCAGCACCATGTGGTGATGTGTCACATTTCCATCTCCCCAGCTTCAGCTGACCCAGTGTTTGCTGTGACTGTTTCACAGGCTTTATGGGAGCAGTTCCCTTTCCCACCCTCTCAGTGCCTGGCTTGAGCTTCCCAAGCCACCTGTGTGGAAGTGGGGCTGGAGGAGCACCTTGAGCAGACAGGCATGGCCTACCTGCCACATCCCTGTCCTGAAGCCAAGCAGGATGGTCTTCAGGGTGCCTGCAAAAATGCAGTGGGGTCATGGTTCTCCCCCCTGGAAGGGCATTTTTGAGGGAAAAAACCTTCATGTCTGGGGAAAAAAAACCCCAGACACAAAGCTGGTGTGAGTCTGCTAGGAATTGCAGCCGCTTTGATGGATCAAGACGCCAGATGAAGGGCTGTCTTATTCTTCATGTGCCATGGCCATGTGGGTGCAGGCGAGTGTTGGTGGTGGTGGTGCTGTCCCCATGTGCTGGGGGAGCACAGCAGACCTGCCCTCCTGGGGAGCCACTCTGAGCCAGAGCTGCCTTTGGGACTGGCAATCATCATTTAATAGCAGTCTTTAAATTCCCACTCTGCCAGCCATCCATCTTCCCTGAGCAGGATAAAATAGGAAGGCATTTATGCACTTGAATGATGGGCCACGAACGCTGCCAAGCATTTCCTTCTGCTCAGACTTGCCCAGAGTCACTCCGGGGATGAAGAGGTTTTGTCTCCTTCCATGTCCTCTGCATGTTTATAGGTCTCCATCCCACATGCCATGCCCTTAACAAACAAACCAAAACCTCCTGCACAATGTGCAGAGGAAAAGGCTGATCCAGTCCCAGGTCTGATTGAAGTGCCTGCTCTCCCATTGCACCGGGAGCTGCAGCGAGCCCCATGTGTGGGTGCAAGGCTCTGGAGACATTCCCAGAGGTGGGGGGCAGGCAGAGGAGGTTTCCCACTTGTTTTTCAGGCAGTCTTTGTTAAGGCTGGTCACGGCAGGCTGCACCTCCTGCTGCCCAGGCGGTTTTGCGGTTCATTGGGCGGGCAGCGAGTGCGGGGCTGGGAGGGTGAGCAGAGCCCTGTGTGCTGCACCCCCTGTGCAGGGTGCACCCCGCTCAGGGTGCTCCTGGAGAAATGCACAGGCCTGCCTTCAACCTGCTCATCAGCAAATCCTCTGAGCTTGGGAGTCTAGGGCAGGCAGGTGGCCAAGAGTGATGTGGCCATGGCTGAGCCACCCTGGCTCCTTTGGGCACCTCTTTGGGACAGTGGGATTTACTGCTGGAGGCATCTTGCAGTGCCAGTGCAGGGGCAGGAGGACTCTTTTGAATGCCAGAGGAAAGCAGGAATCAATCCAGTTTTCAACAGCCACGTATTTCCATGTCGTCCTTCTAGTCTCAGGGCTGTTTCTTACATTCTTGGATAATGAAGTTTGGGGTTTGTTTTTCTTTTCTTTCGAGCTCAACAAAGCCAATTTGATGCACTTTGAAAAGAAATTGAAAACAGGCTTCTCTGCTTCAAATTCTGCCAAGGTTCAAGCGTCCTGGGAATACAATGTCAAGGATAACCCTCCCCCACCTCACCCCCAACTAGACTTAGAAAGTTTTATCTCCTAGCATCAAAGCTGCACAGCTCTCCACTGTGCCTTTAGAGCCTGGGCTGTGCTGTATGTCCCTCTGATGAGTGAGAATATATATTATTTACTTATTGGCATCCTGGAACAAGTAGTACCTCTCTTAAGCCTTTTTATGGATTTTGCCTGCTGGGAAAAGGACCTAATTTCTGGCAAAGACATGCTGTACTGTCAGTATGTCAGCCTGGCAAAGCAGAGCTGTACGTATGGTTTGCATTTCGGGCTGAATCGAAGCCACAGCTTAAACTGCAGCATTTTTTACAGCATGGGCTCAGAGAAAGACTCTTTGGAAAAGTATTTACCCAGGGCTTGTAAATACAGTATTATTTCTGCAATGTTTTATCACCCAGCTTATTATTAAATTTGCAATACCAGCCACCAGAAATGACAGAGAGATTGTACTTGCCCCTTTTTTGTTTCTTTTTGTTGTTGATGTGGCAGGGAAACCCTGAACAGCACTGGGGAAGGGAGCTTGTGCTGGACCTTTCCCAACTTCACAGCCCAGGCTTTTGAGTTCAGGGTGGGAAAGCAGTGGGGCTCTAACTTGTGAT
Organism: Zonotrichia leucophrys gambelii; assembly: GCF_028769735.1. NCBI lineage: Eukaryota > Metazoa > Chordata > Aves > Passeriformes > Passerellidae > Zonotrichia > Zonotrichia leucophrys. The sequence continues at coordinate 43,383,044 of NC_088171.1, read as the reverse complement.
GCCCAAACCCAAGCTCACTGACAAGGAAGACAAAGTGGGTTTGGACAATAACGATTCCTCAACCACTTGGACTGTAAACTGACTTGACATTAAAAACCCAGCAATCGTTGCCATCCATTTGGCATACTCTGTTCTCTGGCTGTGGGTTAAAAAGGGTTTTTCCTGCAGTGCTTTGAAGGTTCTCCATGTGGCTCCCACATGCATTCCTCCCCTAGGATACTGGAAGTTTTGGCAGACAGGCTTTTTAGATACCCAGAGATGGTATAAGCAACCAGAGGGTTATTATCAGCTGGATAACAAAAACAATCCCCCTGAAAATCCTCTGTGCTGAAGAAAAGGGTTATGGGGGTTTTGGTGAGAGTGGGATGGGCTGTGTCTCTCCAGAAGGGTGGGACAGGGGAGGTGCTGGGAAAACATGACCAAGAAAGCACAGATTGGGAAAGGACTTGGCTCGATGCAGATGGGAATACTGAGATTTACAGTTAGCCCTATCCTTTGGGATTGATGCCATACATATCACTGCTGTTAATTCAGCATACTTTGAGGCCAGAGGAACAGACTGTGAGGCACTTACACTGATGATTAGAAAGGAGTGTGGATATCAGGATACCAGCATCAGCCCTTTATATGCCACAGAGTTATTTTACTATGCTTAAACTAGGATTTAGACATTGCACCTCCCCTAAACTCTTGCTCAGGAGGTCAGACATGGATTGCAGGTGTTTGGGAAAGAATGTGTGTCTGCACTCTGCAGAATTTGCTTGAAATCCAGGGCATGAACGTTTTGAGTAGCTGAGCTTGGGTGTTGCCTGTGTCACTTGGCATTGGCTGTGGTTCCACAGCAAATCATTATCCCATCCAAGTGGGAGAGAGCTGGGATCACAACCAGCCTCTTGACGGAAGTCCTGCTGCCCCTCAGGGTGCTTAGGGGTGCTCACACTCATCCCCTCCCCAGAGAGGCGCCTAGGACAATGATTTAGCCGTGTAGTTTGATGCCTGGGACAGTTAATGCCAAGCCTTGAATAACCCTGGTGGTGACCTAGGACAGGACATCCCTCTCTGGAAGTCTCACCCTGGACTAGGTCCTTTCCACTCTGGGAAGAGATAAAGCAGAGGTCCCCTGGCAGGTCCCAAACCAGGCAGTCCCTGGTTCCTGGCAAAGGCTGCTGTAAACCCTGTCTGAAAAAGAGCATTCAGCCCAGCAGATATATTTTGCTGCACTACATTGTGTTTCTGGGAGAGAAGCAATTAAGTAGGAGCTATAAAGCTGAATCACTCCAAGTGCACCATCAATAGCTCTTATAAACTGCATTAAATCTGCTCAGTCCTTGAAAGGGAGGCATGGAAGGAACTGGGGCTGAAGCCAGTGAGTCGTGGCTCCTCTTACCCACCTCAGCTGATACAGTGTCTTTGCAAGAGATGCGGCTCCTCAGGGGCTGCCTGAAGCGCTCTCCCCAAGCTGAGGACGTGAAACCTGATGGATTTTAGGTCAGTGCTGTGTCAGCTCATAAGCTCATGCACTGGGGTTGCCTGGGGCAGCTGCTCATGGGGCAGGAGCTGTGCTGGTGGTGGGTCCCTGTGGTCAGTGGGAGCCTGTGGTCCTAAAAGCCCCACAGCTGGAAATGCTGTTGCTTGCCCAGCTGCTTTCTGGAAGTAATCCTGGCTGCTGGCTCTCACCTCCCCAGCTTTTTAGCTCTTTTTTTCAAGCTTTTCCTCTTATAAACAGTCTCTTATCCCTTCTTTGGCAATATATTGTCCTGCTGTGTCTGCCATGGATATGCTTGTGCTTCCAAAATAAATAATTGGAAAAAAATGTATCCACTTGACCATCGCCTTGACTTCCAGTGTGGGTTTGAGCTGCTTGGAAATGCCTGTTAAAAGCAGAGAAATGGTGCCAAGGTGCTTTTTGTGGCTCCTGCCTCCTGAAGTGTGTGAGGCTGCCCAAACCCGAGTGAATGAGGCATGGGTGCAGCGTCCAGGGACTGGATTGACTTGGAGAATGTCTGCCATCTGCCAGGGATGGGGCCTCCACAGCTTATCTGAGCAACCTGTTCCAATGCCTCAACACTCTCATAGTTAAGAATTTTTTCCTAATATCTAATCTAAACCTCTCAGTTTAAAGTCCTTTTCCCTTGTCCTGTCACTCACTTGTAAAAAATTCCTCTCCAGCTCTCTTGTAGGCCCCTTTAGGCATAGGAAGGTGTTGTAAATTCTCCCCAGAGCCTTCTCTTCTCTAATCCGAATAATCACAGTTCTCTCAGCCTGTCTTCACAGGAGAAGTGTTCCAAACTCCTCCAGGAGTTTGCACCCTTTTGTTTAAAACGAAGCCAGTCACATGTCCTGACTGACACTTGGAGCTGCCTTGCTTTTGCCAGATACAGCGATGGGCAGAGCTCCAGAGGCCTTGTCTCAGCACACATTGAGATATCCAAGTTATGGGTTCAGTGTGCAACCAGAATAGGAACCAGTGACAGTGCCCAGAGTAAGGTCTGAAAAATGAAACCTCTTAGGAACTGGAAAATGTTCACATCTAGACAGGAATTTGCTCTAGTCTGGTCTTCTTTTTTTTTTTTTTCTTTCTTTTAATTTCTTGATTCTTTAAAGCGAAATATTTGACCATGAAAAATTCATTGCCCTTAAGGTCATCCTGTACCTCAGAGCTGCAAATATGGCAACCTATGGGTGAGGAGTGAGCCCTTGTTCTGATTTGCCTCGGAAGGGACTGCAGAAGCTAATTTCTGGCACAAATCACAGCACCAGCCATAACCCTGCTGCCACAGTGAGATCCCCTTGCAGGGACCACACAAGCAGAGGGGCTGCTTCCCTAGAGCAAGCCCTGCTGAGGGCTCAGCCTGCAGTGACACTCCAGCATCGTTCTGTCCCCTTTGTGTCCCCGCAGGCGCAGCGACCCTGGCGAAGGACGGCGATGAAGCCCCCGGCCCCGGCAGCTGTCGGGGCGCTGCTGGCCCTGGCCCTGCTGGCTCTCACCCACCTGCCCCCGGCCCCGGAGCACTCCCTGCTCCCGCTGCCGGCCTCGGCCCCCCCAGGGCCCCCGAGGGAGGCGGCCGCCCCCCTGTCCGCAGGGCAGGCCCACAGAAGAGGGCTCCCCGTGCCCCGCGCTCGCCTGCAGCAGGAGCAGGCCCCCGGCCGGGGCAGGAGGCGGCGGGGGCTGGAGAGGGACGTTCCCCACATTCCCCCTTGGCTCTCTGCCGACGACCTCCAGAAGATGCGGCTGCTGTCCAGCGGGCAGGTGGTCTCCAAATCCCGCGTTCCTGCCCACGGGCAAATCATGCGAGTGAGGCTGCGTGCCGCGGGGGATGATGCCAAGGGAGATGCCGAGGGGGATGTCTTGCCAGCCAGCCCGGAAGGAGACTGCCAGGATGGGCGCTGTGGGCTCATCAAGCGCCCCGGGGACCTGTACGAGGTGCTGGCCTTCCACCTGGACAGGGTGCTGGGGCTGAACCGCAGCCTGCCCGCCGTGGCCCGGCGCTTCAGCAGCCGCCTCCTGCCCTACAGCTACACCGACGGCGCCCTGCGGCCCATCATCTGGTGGGCTCCTGACCTGCAGCACCTGCAGGATGCCAACAATGACCAGAACTCCTGTGCCCTGGGATGGCTGCAGTACCAGGAGATGCTGCAGCCCCACAGACCGATGCCGGTGGCCAGGGACGCTCCCTGCTCCAGCATCCCACGCAGCGAGTGGAGCCGCCTGGCCCTCTTTGACTTTCTTCTCCAGGTAGGGCTGTGGTGGTTGAGGCCACCTGTCCCATCAGCTGTGGCAGCCGGGTTCCCCTGCAGCTGCACCTCTATTGTCTGACCGTGGTCTCCTGCTCTGTGGGGTCACATCAGGTGTGGTTTCTTGGGATGTATTTTCACTCTTGGAGAGCAGCAGAACTTTGTGCAGAAGCACTTTGGCCTGTTTGGCACTTGCCCATGTTTGGCACTTGCCAGGCAGGTTGTGGTGAGTCTGTCCTCACGTGGGTGAGGTTTCTGCTTTTTATTTTGTGCTGACAGAGGCTTGGAACATTCCTAGAGACATCCCTAGGGCATCCCTAGGGATGAGCGGCATGTCTGTCACCAGCCCCATCACATCCAAACTCAGGGATGTGCTGCTGGCATTGGAAATAAGGAGCCATGCCTTGGACAGCACTGCCTTCCTCCTCCTCGGCATTAACAGCACTTAATCTTCTGTCTGGAAAATCATACCCTGCTGCTACGAGGGATTACAACAGTATCCCAGAGAGTTATCAGGTCTTGGAGGGCAGCTGTGAGGAGGCAAAAGTGATTTCTGTGGAGAAAAAGAAAGCCTGTTTTGGCACCTGGGGGCTGTTTATCAGACAAGAGAAAACTGCCTGAAAGGACAAGTATTAATACAAATAAAAAAGGGAAGAAAGAAAAAACCCTCAAACTACTAAAATATGTTTTCCTTACTCTCTCTTTTTTTACAACTATGGCTGGCAGAGGTGGAGCTGTTCTGGCTGCACTTGAAAATATTTCAGCTGAAACACCCAGAGAAATGAGAAGATTAACCAACCCCCTTCCCTTCCAAAATACCGCTGAGTGCAGTGGAAAGGCTGAGACTGCAGGAGAAAGTATCTAGTTCTAGTTCTAAGGAGGGTTCCTCCTCAAGGGCTGAAGCAGTGCAATGATAAATTCAAGGGCAATCCACAGGTTCTCCTGAATAATTCTTAAGGAATCCTCCCATGCAGAACAAGTCACATAAAGGTAAAGAGGATATTATAGAAGTGGAGTAGCATCTTTCAGAAATGGCATTAGCAACTCCCACCCTTGCTGGGGAAGGAGAAGTTGGGTGAGTTTTGAGCCCTGTTGTACATTGGCATTGAAATCTTGGTACTTTTCTTCAATTTCTCTTAAATTTTGGCTTCTTCTGTGTTAATTTCTCTTGGTATTTGCCGTAAGGGAACCGCCCATTTTGTGCAAAGTTTTAGTGGGGTCAAAATGCCAGGCCTGGTGGAAAAGGGGCAGTTGCTGATGGCTTTGTCCTGCACTTAAAGATGGCCAAAACCAAATCAACTCTGCAGCTACATCCCTGCCCTGGGACACCCACTTCCCAGCCAGGTGGAGAGCAATACAGTTTTCCCTAGGGGAAGCCATCCCAGGCTGAATCATAACTGGAAAAACCTATCAGATGCAAGGGGATGCCCCAGGATGGGCATAAGAGGGGCTGAAGGTGAGCTTCTGGTAATGTTTGAGCTTGGATGGGAGAAGGTGTGGCTCATGTATTTGTGTCCTAGCAATAATACCAAAATTCCCATGAATTAGAGCTGTTTAGACTCTGGAAACAAGAAATTAATACCAAAAAATCAGGGGAGGGCAGGGGAGGGAGGGCTTGTCAGCATGTCAGGGCACTCTCAGCATCTCCACAGCCTTCTGGTCCCTCTCCTGGGTCTCTACTTGGACACCAGATCTGGGTCCACCTCGCACCCCTGCGTGTTCAGCATCCACCCACCCTGGTTTCACAGGTGCTCGTGGGTGGGTGAGGGGAGTGCTGAGCCTATTTAATCTCTCTCTCTCAGGTTGTCTTCACCTTCTGTGCAGCCTGCAAAACAACCTAGCAGGTGAGAGAAGCTGGCGTGCTGAGCTCTCCAGCAGGCAGACCGAGGAGATGCGAGGAGGAAATGTGATATTTCTTCTGTTTCCATGTGTTTTGTGACAAGAGGCTCAAGCACTTTTTCACTGGAGTGTCTCCCAATGGAGGAATACTGACCTGAGTTCCTCATTAAACCTCAGAAAACAGAGAGGTTTAAGAGGCTCCAGTGTGGAACTAATCCTTCTCAAAGGGTTATGAATGGAATGGCCACGGAGATCACAATTTGTGTTTCCCTGCAGCATCTTCTCCCGTGCTTGGTCAGCGTTTGGGTTCAGACTGAGCTCTGTGGCAAAGCACAGCCTGTAATTGGTAACTTGTGCTAATTACCAGGGCAAAGGGAATAGGCAGGCTCGCTGGGTCCCTTGGCTTCTGTCTCATTGTCACCTGCAGATCCCTTCTGGATCACCTGAGACCTGCTCCAGCCCTCCCCCTGGCTCCAGGAGCCTCTCTGCACCCCGAGCCCTGCCTCCTGGGCTGGTATCAGCAATGCCGAGCAAATCAGCGAGTCGGGCATTTTCATGCTGCAACCAGAAAATAGATTTATTTTGTACTTTATACATATTTTCATATATTTCATGTATATTTCATATACATACATGGGGTTTTTTTGTAAACAGGCCTTGAGATCAGGAGGAGGTGAGGCAGCTCCTCTACAGGGTCATGTCAACACACAGCCATGGGGAGGTGTGTTGACAGCCAAGGTCCTGTCTGCCCCACAAATCACCACAGAGGATGTACCAGCTGCTTCTGACAAAGCTGAGGAAGCTCCATAAATACTGAGGCCAGGTCTGGCAGAGATTTATGTCTTTTAAAAGCCCTTCATTCCTCCAAGGGTGTGGTTAAACACTGGAAGTTGTCAAGCAGCTCCAGGGTTTCTGCAGGGAATCAGGATGGGAAGCAGGAGGTTTGACAGCCTGGACAACATGGAGCCTTAGCAGCACCTGCAAATGATTAAACACAAATGTAGCTGAAACAAGTCACTGTGGCCCAGCTTAAATGTCAGGCATGATCTGCATATGCACAGAGTGCTTTTTCCCTTGCCAATACTTTTCCATTCATCTTTCCATTGCGAGCTGCTCAGGTTACTGTAGGGATGGATGAAGGGTTGCATATGTGACAGGAACCAGATGAAACCATCATACAGAGCACCAGGACTGGGAAAAATAAATTATTTTTGAGGTTTCAGACTCTAGGTTTCCTTGAGTGCTTTGCTGGTTTTTTTATTCATTCATCATCGTGTATGCCTTCATTTCAGCTGGAAGCACAACGCCTTCAGTCTGTGCGGTACAGAATGTGGAGGTAGCAAGTGTCTGAGCTCCATCAGAAAAGCCTGTCACCATCACCTTTGTCGTCCCCTTCTTCATGCCAAAGGGGTTTTGCATGTGTGCTTCCACTCCTCTCACTCACCACTGTGTGCAGCTTTTCCATTGCACGTCTCCTGAGGATCCCTAGAAATGTTTCATTTTCCTCTGTACAAGAACAGCTCACAACAGGACCTGCCCATCCCAGGCACATGTCCCTGTTAAGGTCCCCCAATGTCTCCTGCAGGTCCATGACCGCCTGGACCGCTACTGCTGTGGCTTTCAGCCTGATCCCTCTGAGCCCTGCGTGGAGGAGATGCTCCATGAGAAGTGCCGGAATCCAGCAGAGCTGGTCCTGGTCCACATCCTGGTATGTCTCCCTGCTGTCCAAGGGCTGCTCTGGGGCTAACACCTCTGGGGAGGTGCCTGGGAGGCACTTGCAGGGCTGAGGTGGTAGCAAAGGGAGTGTAGATCCCATGGTGATGCTGTGTCCCTGCTGAGATATGGAGGGACACAGACATTGGCATCTGCATTCCCCCAGATTCTCTCAGGCTTTCTCACTGCATTAAAAAGCAGCCTAAACCCCCACACTGGTGTCTGTGCACTGGGTGAACTCCTTGCCATCCTGCTGGCAGGTCCGGAGGAGCGCGCCGTCCCGCCTGGTGTTCATCGACAACGCGGGCAGGCCGCAGCACCCTGAGGAGAAGCTCAACTTCAGGCTCCTGCAAGGCATAGGCAGGTAGGAATGTGCACGAGCTGAGCAAGGGCTGAGCTGGCACACAGGGGATGTCCAGCAGCCCTGTGTGTGCTCACCTTCTTGCTGCTTCTGGCCTTCCTGCTGGGGCATCCCTCTGAATGGGGATGGATGTTCTGGATGTCCCCAGAACAGGGTGGGTGGTTGGGCTCTCAGAAACATCCCACGTGTCCCTGCCCTGAAACTAACTCTTTATTCTGCTCTGGACGGCTGATGGCAGGCTCCAAAGCATATTTCCCCTCTATAATTGGCAGCTGCACAAAAATAATGAATAATCAGGTATTTCAGCATTTCTTGCGCCATTGCCCATGAGGCATTTTGGCATGCTGGAGGCCTCTTGATTTGGAATTTGTTTGGGTCTGTGTCTGATGGAGCTATCCTGCATGCTCACCAGTTTTAAGCAGAAAGCTCCTCATCCTGTGTAAGCATTTCCACTTGAAGCATCATTACTCCAGTGCCCTGCTGCTCAGCCTTCCCTGGATAACCCCTTCCCTCCCTGTCTCTGCTCCTCCCTGCAGCTTCCCAGCGGTGGCAGTGGCCAGGCTGCGGTCGGGCAGATTGCAGAGCCTGCTGCTGCAGTCCCTGCGCCTGGACCGGGAGCTCTGGGAGAGCCAGGGGGGCGCCGAGGGACTCAGACCCCTGCTCCAGACCATTGACAGGCGGGCACAGATCCTGCTCCGCCACATCCAGGAGCACAACCTGACGGTGTTCGAGGACTCGCCACGCTGAGCCTCCCCCCAGCTGGCTCACGGTGTCCCTGCACATCCCACCAGCCATGGATGTCCCTCCTGCCCTCGGCATGCACGTTATGAGGCTCCACACTGGTGCTTGGGTCTCCACAAGGTGTTTCCTCTCATCTGGAGAAGCAGATGGAACCACAGGGACTAGGAAAGATGGGGAAGAGATGTCTCCTAAGACAAGCCATGACTGCTTGAGAAAGGCAACAATCATCAAGTTATGGTCTCAGCATGGATTTTCGAAGGGAGGGCACATCCATGAGGGTTTTTGGGTGCCTTTACTCACATGCACACAAGCACACAAACAGCAGCTATGGAAACTGGAATCTTGGACAGTTGAACAGCTGACAGGGACCCTGGAAAGAGTTAAAGAAGCTGTGGAGGAAGTCACTGGCAGCCTTTCCATGGCTTTTTGATGATGTCTTTGCTATTTCCAAAACATCCTGGACAGAGAGGCAGGGGGAAAGCAGAGGGAAGCTTTCTAAGTGGATTAAACAAAGACAAGACACAAGAGCTGATCTCTGCCTTTCCCCCTGCAGAAGAGGTGATGTGTGCCTGGAAGTGAGTGTGAGCCAGTGCCTGGAGTTGAGATTAGGCAGGACCTTGAAGCTCAGCAGCACTGGGCAGCAGCTGCCCTCACACAGCCCATGGTACCATCCTCAGGGAGTGCCACGTGCTGTGTGCCATGAGCCATGGTCCATGCCCGTGCCCTGGTGGGCTTGGGCTGCTGCCAATGCTCTCAATGTCGGATTTGAAGATTTAAATCTCTCCTTTACTCTTTGCCTTCACTGTCAGGGGATTAAAGGCAAAACTACCCCACTTGTGAAAAGCACTCCTGGCTGCTCTCCTGGGCACGACTGCATGTAACTCTTCCCCAGGCTTGCAGAAATATGTTTTAACAAAAATGCCAAGCTATTTTAGCAGAAGGCAGTCAAGTGCAAAATGGTTTCTGAGCGCGCTGGCACCTCCGGCAGAGCCCATCCTGTTCCTGTCACCCCTCAGGCTCTTTCCCAGCAGCCCATTCTGATGAAGCACAGCAGCATCCCAGCTAGGTAGGTCCTCAAGTGTCAGGGCTGAGGGATAATTCAAAACCAAAATGAACAGGAGGAAAAGAGATACAGGGATGGGCTCCATCATTCCCCGCAGTGTGTTTCCCAGCTGAGGCATGCAGTCAGTGTTTGCCTGGAGCAGTCAGTTCCTGGCCTGTGGGTTTATGGTTTACCACCAGAAGGCTTTTTAAAGGCCTCCTTTTCTCCAGTGTTACAGGCAGAGCATCCATTGCTTCAGGCACTCCCAATTCACTTGTGCCTTTGGCAAGTCTCAGTGAGACTGGCATAGGCACCCAGCTGCACCATGGTACAGCTGCCCCATTGCAATAGCTTTGGAGAACATGGCCACCCATGCAGTGGGAGAGGAAAAGCTGGCTGTGGATACCTTCCCTGCTCCATCCTTCTCAGCACTATGTCAGTTTTAGAGTTTGCTTTAACACTCATGCTGATAAGCACAGGCAATTGCCTTTTCTCCCCTTTTCCCTCTTGCTGAAGAGAGGGTGAAGCGAGACGTGGGTGACATGAATCAACAAGCAAGCACAAGTGCTCTCAGGAAGCATCAGCACTCAGCATCACAGGCACAGCAGCATCCAAAGTGCCATCAGCTTGTTCCTGGAGTCCTGCCCTCCAATTAGCCAGGGAGGGCCTTTCCCCCAGCGCTCTCTCCACCCCGTGAATTATCACCCTATTTGCTGTGCCATGAGATGGATGACAGTCATGGAAACCCTGCTAAAGCCTGAATCATGAGGATTTATTACTGGGAGGTGAGCTTAGCTTGTGAGCTTGAAAGAGAGCAAAATAACTCATCCTGGGTCCTATGAAAAGCCATACCCAGGCATGGCTGTGTAGGAATAAAGGATTCTAAATGTAACAAAATTAAATTTAAAAAATATGCTGGGAAAAACCGTGAGGTAACAAGAGCATTAACGTAGAGTTTTAAGCAGAAGGCATAAGTTATGATGTACAGCATCAGTCAGAGTCTTGCTTTATCTCATTGAAGTGAGAAATTTCATCAAAGGAGAGGTTTTCATCCCATTTAAACCAAGTTCTCAGCAAGAATCAAGAGACAGGGGTGTGCTCTGTGCAGTGGCCAAAGCTGTGGACATTGCTGAGCTGGACCAGCAGCTTTTGCCTTGCCTCTGGTTGCATCTGCTCTACCTTAACATTGCACAAGGTAGTGGGGTTTATTTGCATTTCTTTAGTTGTAATGTGAGTTTGCTGGCTAAACACATGTGGGAACATCTGTAAGCAGTTATACATGTGAATAAAAATCTCTTGTGATTTAACAAAGAGCCATGTATGGATAAATGAGAGAAGCAAAAGCCAAGATCTTGCTGAGACTGATCATTAATCTTCTTTAATTAGTCCATTTTTTCCATGGGCTTGCCTATGTAACCAGCACAGGCTCTGAACTGCAGTCATGGCTGTTCAGAGGGATCCTATGCCCTGCTTGTGCCAGCCTTTACCCTGTCGTGTTGGGTTTGGTTTGCTCCAGCTATCAGTGTGTTGCATTTCCTATGACAAACTTACTGTTATGGTTGTAACTACTTTATAGTTGGAAATATTCCTGTGGGGCCACGCTTGACAAACTAGATTTCATCTGAGCAGGGATGCTGTTTTACCAAATTTTACTGCACGCCATCACAGACCGTGTTGGGGTGCAGTCACAAAAAACGGTGGTCCAAGCTGGCTGCAGGTTGGCTTTGTCTTTAAGAAGGCAGCAGCAGCTAAGCAAGGGAAAAACCAGCGGAGATACAAGAGCTCCTTGACAGGGGGTATCCCTGCAGCACCTTTCTGCTCACCCTTGGCACCTTGGAATGTGCTTGGAACAGCATTTGGGAGCATGGGCACGCGCCTCCCTGGAGCTCCAGTGGGAGGGGACTGCTTCATCCCTCAGTGATCCGAGCGACAGGAGCCTGTTTCACAGCTCTCTGCTGTGCACAGCCTTTCAGCTGGCAGGAAATAGGGCTGGGGCTGGGAAGGCAGGGCCAGATTGGCTCCAGCCTGCCGAGCACACTCACTCACATGTGCAAACACCCACTGTGTCACTGCTCCTGTGCAGCCTGATCTTCACCCCCAAAGCTGGAGATCCCTGGCACCCCCAGCAGCCTGATCCAGTGCTTTGCTGGCCTCACCCTCCATAAACTAAATGCCATTTGCTGATTTGCTGCACTTAAGGGCCACTTCTTGAGTGGGACACTAGTAAGTCTTTTCTGCAGCCCATGTGGACTTGCAGAGCAGCCCCAGCACTCACTGAGCCCAGCCAGTGGCAGGGGTGACACCAGTGGAGTGGCACTTGGGGGTGAGATGATGAGCCACCCTTGTGCTTCCTTCTCCTTGAGGGTGGGTTGTCACAGGTGACACTCAGAGACCCCACAGGGATGTTCTGCAAAACCCACCCAAGCATCCCCGTGCTGCACAGGGGAAGCGTGGGCTGACTGCTGCCTGAGAGGCACGAGCTAGCAAGTAAATCCAAATTCATGGTTAAATCTCTGTATATAAAAATAATCTGGCTTTTAGAAAGCAATTTATTTATTCTTTCAGTACTTACTTAAATATTTATGCAAAAAAGGAGGAAAAAAGTCTGCTCTGACATAGGATTATTGTTGTAGCCACGGTCTTTGAGATTAATGGAAGTAAATTAGCCTGATGTTTTATTTACATCCAGAAAAGCAATAGATAAACTCTCCTTGTGATGGATTTTCTTCATTAGCTGGGCAAACGCCTAAGGTACAGCTCTTGACATTGTTTCTTCCACACAGTTAGACAAACAGTTTATCAAAAGAGTATAAAATTGTCAGGAAAAGGAGCAGATTAATGGCCAGTAAAGTGAAGATCATTGAATTTATGATATAAGTAGCAGTATCACTGGAGCTCAAGAAATGGCTTATTAGATAAGCACCATGTACACACACAGGGAAGTGCTGAGCCCCCCCGGATCTGCCGCATTGTCGGCAGCTGCTTCCCAAATCCCAGTGGGGTGGTGTCCACACTGAAGCTTCACCTCCCTCCTCCTTCCTTCCCTGTAGGTTTGAGCTTATTCTGTAGCTCTCTCATACAATTTCCTTTCAATTAAAACCTCCTAAGATTTCAGAAATGATAGCTTTTTCTTCATGTCTGTGCTGATGCAACCATTTCTGCAACTTATTTTGGCAATTTTGGCTGCTTTTTACACCAGGGGTAATCGTGCCAATATCAGCAACAATGATGTACAGGTCTTATGATTATTTGTAAAAAATCCCCCAGCATTAGCAGCTTATGGATCCCATATGGCTCCTGCAGCAATTACTGCTGCAAGGATAATTACCTGCCAGATAAGGCAAATGGAGGAAAGGAGACAGGGAATGTGGGAGAAACTTAACATTCCCAGGGATGGCAGAGGGGCTGTGCTTGTGGGTTCCCGAGGTCTCTGCCCTGCCAGACATAGGCTCAGTTTTCCAAGCATCAGAAGAGGGGTTTTGGGTACACTGATGACTAAAACCCATGAATTTAGCCGGTGCCATGAATCCTGGTGTCCGAGTGCTGTCTCCAGCAGGTGGCATTGGCTCGACAGGCTGTCTTTTCCCAGGGCTTGCCAAGAGCGTCTTACAAGTTTCATCTCTGGAATGGCAGATTTCAGGCTGCTAAAGCATCATTAAGTCCCTAATTCCTTTGCAGCCTAATCTGCCCAGCTGTACTTTATATCTCTTCACCAGCACCACCTTTTCTCCCCCCATTTCTCTCTTTCCTACAAAAATCTAGATTTAGGGAAGCAGAGTGTTATGTTGCAAGCAAGACAGAGCAAGTGGCTGCTTGAAGAACAAAATGCCACAGCACCCTGGGCTCTTCCCACCCTAGTGTGCACCCAAATGTGGGCCCAGGTGCACAGGAGCCACAGGATTTTTGGATTGAAGATCCCCAATGGTGGTAAAGTCAAGGAGATTTTCCCTAGAGCTATGTTGGGTAGCTGCTGCTTTGGTAGCATTGTCTCTGTTCCAGAGAACTTGTAAAGTTCCGGGCATTTTGAATGGGCCCTGCAGCTGCCCCTGCGATGAATTTTAAAGGTATACATCTCCTAGAGCTGTGTGCATCCAACTGGCAGACGACAAATTCAGCCATGCTTTGGGGCTTTGGAATCCACTGGTTTGTAAGCAAGGCAAGCCAAAGATGGGAACAGCCTCTCCCAAACAGGAGTACTTTTCTACCCCCAGACTATCACCATGGGGTCCTTGGGAATTTCCCTGGTTTTTGCTTCACTCCTGACTGAAGGACCTGCCTCACATTTCCTCCTCTTCCGAGCTGAGACAGTTTTTATTCCCTTGGGTCACACCCAGCATCCCTAGAGATGCTGACTCCATGGTGCTGCTGGCCAGGCTGTCTGCTTGAGCAGGTGTGGCACCACTTCTTCCAGTCCAGCTTTTTGAGTGAATTTTGCTCCCTTGGATTTAATGTCTGGCTGTATCTAAGTAGGGATGCCATTTTTATTGAGGATGAGGTGAGTGGATGGAGTGGTGCAGGCTACACTGTAAATGTTGCTGTATTTTTGCATGTATTTGTTTTTAATTTCCCATTCTGGGCATCTGGGAAAGCTTGGAGTAAGCAAAGTGTGTTACATCCCAGGGCTCTTTATGTACATAAACAATTGGAGGTTTATTGCCTTGACCTTCCCTCAAACAAGTTCTTGGCTCCTCTGAGTTAAGTCTTGGGCAAAAAAGGGATCTAATAAGCTGAGCTGCAGATTTGGGCTTCTAGGAAGCACATCTAGGTGCCAACAAGATACCAGGAGGCTGAGATTTGCCACAACTGGGACAAATCTTTTTAATGGCTTTTGTTCAGTTCACCAGGGTCTGCCAGCGCTCCTCCTTGCCAACAGTAAATAGTCTGGAAGCAGGGAATTGGTGATTATATTAAATTTAAGGCAATTCAGCATGGTTTTACTTGATTTGCAGTGTGGGGGAGAGGTGGCACAACATCTATGCACAGAATGGACAGATTAGGTCAGACACTTTATTGTCTGAGCATGAAACATTGCATCACATGGAAAGAACCATAATTAGGTGTTCAGGAAGAGCTCATCCTGCCCATTTTAGTAAAGGTGTGAGCTAAGAGGGCAGAGATCAAAGGCTTCCACCGAAGGCCAGAGCAATTTGCTGAGGAGCTTAACTGGAGGGCTAAGTGCCCGTGCAGGGGCATCAAATCAGCTGCAGCTCTTCCTTGCCTTTAGTTTTACTCCTCTTCCAGAAACAGGAAACAACCAACATAGGGCAGGCATCTCTACTTCAGCTTGGCCTTTTCAAGCCTTTTCAAGCCTTTTCAAGCCTGATCACAGTTCAAGAAGTGTGGGAAAAAAGCTCCAAAAAGGCACAGCAGTGCTTCTGTGGGGACAGCCCCTGGGTGGGCAATGTGGCTTCACGTCCTGGGGCTCCACTCCAGCCTGGCCCCAGGCTGTGCACAGGGAAAACCTGCTCAGTCCTTCCCTGCCTCTCCCTCCTGGTGATGCTTTTGCATCACTCACCCTTCTAAAAGATCTCATCTTCCTGAGGCATTTTGATTGCTCTAGGTAGACACTGCCTTCTTTGCCTGCAGCGTTATCCCCTCCCTGCCCCTGCCTGCTGGAGCTGCCTCTTGCACGCTCCACAAAGCAGCCAGGCACTGTCCTCTCTTTTAATTGCTTTTGCCCACCTCCTTACAGTAGCTTTAGGGGATGTGGGGCAGGGGAAGGGCTTGGAAATAAGGAACATTTGGATGCAGAGAGGCAGGGGAAGGAGGGTAAGCAGGTACCTTGCTGGCTTGGTGGGAGCAGATGTGTCAATGCAGGCACCTGCATGAATATGGACAATAATTCCTCTGTCTTTGCAGAGCTATGGCCTTGAAGTTTGCCTCTTTTATTCTGTAGGGACCACCGACTGCAGAAAACAGATGCCATCTGTCCACCGTGCCTTGTAAATCAGATTTTAATCATCTCAGGGAGAGCTCTGTCTCCAGCTGAGTGCTGCAAACCAGGTCTGCAGGAGTTACTCTGCAAAATTTACATTTCTGAGATAGGTTAGTGATTAGGGCTCCAGCTTCATACCAGGGAGGCAGAAATCCAATTTCTTCCCCTCTCACAGATTTCCTGGCTGTGGGTGGAAAATAGCTTAGGCCATGGCTGAATTGATCAGGAAAGTGCAGGTCTGTTTCTCACCTCCCAGCTGACCTCCCTCCCCAGCACGCTGACTCTGCAGCATATCTGCATACAGAGTGGGCACAGAGGCTCCCACAATGAAGGACACCCCTGAGCCAGGACCAAGAGAGGTACCTCCAAGATCCAGTTTTGCTCCATGAAAACTGAAGGCACAGATTGCAGAGGTGCTGATGTTGGAGTTGCTGTCTCCTCCAGCAGTGCCTGATTCCCAGCTTGCCTGGTGGATAACACGTTTGTTCCAAGGGCTGCTGCACTAGGTTGCAGTGGGCAGTGGGGGAGAGAGCCAGGGAGGGAAATGGCACAAGATCTGACTCTGTCTGGTCTTGTACAGCCCTTACACAGGCCTGTAAGGCAAACTGTGTGTTCCTACAACAATAAAAGTGCACTGCTGAGGATGGCCACAAGCACAGGTGAACTGTCCTTGTCCCTTTTTTCAAATCATTATATATTGCAAAATCATTGCAGGTATTACAGGGAGGCTGCAAAGCAACCTCTTTGTGAGTAAAGAATCAATAATTTGTTTTCTTCTTCCTTATATGAAAACAATACCATAAAATCATGTTGGTTTATTAAAAAGGCAATAATCTCTGAGCACAAATGGCAAGGCTGATCACAGCTCGTCCTTGGGGAGATACAGCTCTTTTGTGCACAGCCTCTGGGGGCGTATTTTACAAAAAAGAGCTTAGCAAAGCCTCTAAAAACATGGTTATTTATTGGTTGGCATTGCCAAGTTTTGACCCTGAGGAACTTGCAGGGCCAGAGCAGACACAGCCCAGTATTACCTGCAGACAGAGCCCAGTATTACCTGCTGGAAGCTTTGAAAGAAATCTCTGCCTCTTCTCCTCCATCCTCAAAAAGGAGATTTTCCAGGCAGGATGGCTCCTCACAGCTGTCCCAGGTCACTCACCTCTGCCATTTTACACAGAAGAAGTGCATCCCCCGAGGCTGTGTATCACCACGCCACAAGAGGGTGGTTACAGCAGTCATAGCCAAGTCCTGTCAGCTCAGCAAACCCCAAATCTAATGGTTATAACGATGCCACCATTAATTTTTGAATGTGATGCCATTAGAGTTTAAGCTCTTGCGAGGGTGCAGGAGAAGAAAGGAGCCTCCTGTCAGCATCTTCTGACACGGGGCAGAAGCAAACCTGCATCCTTGCTCCACACGAGTTGGGGCAGCCATCATCCATTTTGCACAAAATCTCTTTTCCCCCCACCTCTGCAGTGCAGTGGAGATTGCAGCTGGGCCACCATTGGTGAACTGGATGGGGTGAGGGCACAAAGGCAGCATGGCCTGTGTGGAAACCATTTAATGGGGAATCAGTAAAGGAAATGCCCCCTTGTCCCCTACCTTCCTGCCCCTCACACACCCTCAGGGAGTTGCTCTGTATGAAATCTCCATGGAGGTGCTTTGGCTGGAGCTCTCTAAAAGTTTGGGCATGAGGCTGGTATGAGGTGTCTGATGGGCAAATTCTGGAACTAGGGGCATCCAAGCTTATTTGTAAAAATGGGCTAATAAGGGGAAGTGTGGTACCCAGCTAATGGGGAGAGCCCAGGCTCCACTGCATAAGCCCCCCCACAGTGCTGGGATTCATTTTAATCAGCACTTAGAGAGGAAGAGAAAATATTCCCCATCTTTTTTCATTAAAGATTAAATAATTCATTCAGCCAACACCCTAATGAGGCACCAACAGACATGTAATGAATAAATATTTTAAAAACAGTTAACTTAAACATTAAAAACCACCCCCATCTCTGTTGTGTAGGTAGTGTTTGGGGAACTAGGCTGGAGTGGGGAGGAGGTGGAACAGCCCCTTTCCAGAAGAGCAAAGGAGACTGCAGATTAAACCAATTCTTGAGCTGTTTTCTAATGAGCCTGCTGCAGCTTTTCCAGGTGAATCAAAGAAATGAAAATCCTTGGGCAAAACAAATATTTCCATTCAAGTCCTGTTGTCTTCCTATTCCCTAATCTTCCCTCCAAATCCTTATTCCTGACCCAGATGCTTGGCCCAGTCTCAGTTATGAGGATGCTGGGACTGAGGGATCACACCTATTTCCAGGTGAGACTGTGTTGTCTGGAGGATGTTGGAACCATCACCTTACTGGTGGTTCATCACCCCCTGGAGCCCAGGGAACCCTCACCAAGGCTGGCTCTGTCCTACACCCCCCAAGAGATCCTGCACTTCTGGTCCTTCTCACAGGCATCATGATATTTCTCCTTTCTTTCTTCCTCTGCAAAGGAAGAGAATTTAAATATTAAATCCTGCTGAGAAATTAAAAAATCATAGGTCCCTTGAGATGCAAATACAGCTAAACCCAACTGCACGAGCAGGGAAACAGATTTTCTACATGTTGGGGGAAGCTTGGCAGGTAGGAAAATATTTCTCAGCTGAACACTCTCCCTCTGGTTTGGATTAATAGCTGGGGTCCAACTTCACTACTCCCATAACAAATAAATCTTAAACTGTAACTAGCCTGAGAGAAGAAGTAACTGCTGGATGTCTTTCCAATGCTGTATTTTGTTCCTCTGTAAAGCATTCCTCTTTTAAAAGCTCTCTGGCTCTTCACAGCCTATTTTCCTTGGATTTTATAGAGATGTTGGCACCAAACACATGCACACAACTAAACTTCCAGGTGGCAACATACACAGAATACATGTGGCAAAAAGTCCAAGGCAAGACATTCCCAGCAAAACAATGTTTGATTTACTGCTTGTGAATTATCCATGAGGAGATCCAGACTTTTTTTTTTAACCTATTCAGCTATTAGTCAAAATTATTTGACACTCTGCAAGATCCCTCCACCAGTGTCTACAGCCCCTCTGCAACGTCTGTCACAGACTTCTCCTGCCCAAGGGGATGGAGGTTTGCATGGGTTTTTCCCCATGGTTTTGGAATCTTCTCCAGCTGCAGACAGCACCCTGCACTGAGATTAAGTTGCCATTGTGCTGGAGCACTGGTGGAAGTTATTAAACAAGAGCTCAATGTATCATTTGTACTTCTCTTAAACTAATAAACGATAGATGTTCCCTTCATAGCTAAGGGAACAGCTAATAAAACACTCACAAGCTCTGTCTTTCGACCCCAATAAAATCCCAGCCAGATGCCAAAGAATCCTTAAACCCAAGCATTGAACTTGACGTTGAAATGTCAGCCCCAAACGTGAGAGGAATATGTCCATTTCCTCAATGTGCCTGGGAAGAGACAGGGTTTGAAGGGCTTCATTCTTCACTTTTGCTATCAGGTAGAGCAAAACATTTCACCAAAAACCTGGTAGTCATAAATCAGGTCTTTGAATGCCTGCAGAGAAGTCCTTGAGCACTTCTCAGCTCCAGGTGTGGAATGAGTTTGGACAGACTTTTATCTCCATTTTAGCAAAACAGAGCAAAACAGGTTATACTCCACAATTTTTTTTGCAGTCTCCTCAAATAAAACCCTTAATCAGGTGTCTTTTTTTATTCATTGCACTGTCTCTGAGGGTGGGAGGGAAGAAAGTAAATTTGGAGAATAAAGGGGAACACAAGTGGCAGCACTGAGACAACTCTCTTGCATGGCAGAGGTCCTCTCTCTGGGTAGAGAACTTGAAACAACTCTGATAAATGAT
Source organism: Zonotrichia leucophrys gambelii (assembly GCF_028769735.1). NCBI lineage: Eukaryota > Metazoa > Chordata > Aves > Passeriformes > Passerellidae > Zonotrichia > Zonotrichia leucophrys. Next base: position 43,363,827 of record NC_088171.1, on the reverse strand, counting down.
GGAGAGCAAGGCCAGCAGACCCCCAGGTTCTCCATGGACCTTTGACTTGGCCAGGAAACAGTGGAAGAGGACAGGGAAGCTGCCATCAATGCAGAGAGGCTTTAATCCCACTTTTGCAAAGAATCCAAGAGCAATCCTTCTGAGGTGGGAGGTGACACACCAGTCCCATCCAGACCTGGCAAAGCCTGGCCTTGCACCATTGGTGCAAGCCCACTTGGTCCTTTCTCTGGCTTGCTGCTCCTCTGCTGGCACCAGGGGAGTGGCTGATGGGAGCTGGCAGGAGCCGGGGCACGCGTTTGAAAGCCAGAGAGAAACGGGAAAGATGTGGCATTAATTAGGATGGCTTGGGACCAGCTGGAACTGTCAGAGTGAGTTAACTGAGGAGAAAATGGCCCACAGCTCAGGGACAGGGCGACCTGGTGGGCTTGGCAGGGGACACCAGATGAAAACCACCACCATGTGCCAACCCCCTGCTCTTTCCCAGCCTCGGCCCTGGAGCATCACCCTGGTGTCAACACGGATGCAGCTTGGATATTGGGAAAACGGAGTGAGCCCACTGGCAGCAGCATTTTCTTTTGAAGCCTGCCCTCACATGTGGGATCCCACTCTGGCAGAGTTTGAGCTGCCTTCTTAACTAAACTGGGAAATTATTTACCTCCAAGTGAACAATGGCAACTTGGTCTTGGTGATGCCTGGTCTCAAGCAACTAAAGAAAGCTCAGTGAAGCAGTCTGGAGCCTCATTGCTTGGTGTGCTGTAGGACCATGGCTTCCAGCAGGCAGGATGTTGAAATTAGCACTCTACATCGAGGTCTAAAATATCTGGAGCTCTCGGCAGCTGGAGAGCTGGGCTGGGGTAGCAGCAGGTGCACAGCAGGTGGGTGTAGAGGTACCAGTGTGGTTATTTAAATGCTTTAAATGGAAACAGACAAAACATTTTAAAATAAATTGCACGGGGATTATGCTTATTGTTGCCTCTGCTTCAAGCTGCAGGTTTGCAATCAGTTTGCATTTATGGATAGTTTACATTTTTAAAGCGTTTCAAAACACTCCAGCCTAAAAACATGCATTTCCAGCCTGTTTGGATTCCGTGCAGAGGAACAGGTTTCCCTGTGAGTCAGGCAGCTTCAGAGTTAAACAATAAATGGATCCCTTTCACAGTGACAGTCAGACTTCCCCTGCTGCTGTATCTCTGTGCAAAGGCAAGCAGGCTCCCAGGGCAGTGCAGGTGGCTGCAGCCCCCACTGGGGCAGAGCCCCAGCAAAGGTGGCTGGGCCTGCTGTGCTGCACATGGAGCTCCACGTTGGTCCCTTTCCTGGGAAGCCATGACATTCAAGGGCCTGATTTTTGTTTATTCTGCTGCAACCCGTGTGGTTGTTTACATGAAGGCAAAGGGTATGAAAGAAGCTATCAGAGCAGAATAGGGATAAAAAGGGAAAAGCTCCATGCACTGATTGCACCTGGCTGTGTTCAGGCATGTTTGCTTGCTCCTGAAGATGTTGATCGCCTAATGGTGTCGGGACCCAGGACATTCCTCTGGCTGCCCTGCAGGATTCGAGACCCTGGCAAGGGGCTCAGAGACCTTGGCATGGAGTCAAACACACCCGTGCCTTCGATTTTAGCCCGTGGAAACAATTAACAACTTTATGCGAAGATTTACAAGCCGCAAGAGTTTGAGCAGAATGGTAGTTAATTTATCAAAGGGTGAAAAACTAGAATTTTGGGGTTTTAAAATGGGGGTTCAAGAAGCAAGATGGAGGAATCTGTGTCCTGTCCTTCCTCTTGCTTCTTCTAGGCCTCCATCTTCTGCTGTGATGGTGGCACTTTTGGACTGGTTTAGAGTAGAGACGAACTGTCTAACATAGGTGATAGGTATTGGAAAATTATTGTAAATAAAGCACACGTAGTTTGTAGTATAAAAAGTTAATACCACCCCAAGGGCAGTCACTGTGCCACAACCCAACCTGCTGGACAGATCTCAGCGGGTCAGAGAAAGAATGGAATAGATAAGAAGAAATGAACAACCTTGAAAAGCAGAACCAACGAATTTTGACTTCTTCTTTGGTTGCAGAGCTGGGAAAAAAAAGACTTTCTAATACCTCGGGGGTCATCTCAACCACAGAAACCTGAGATAATGGTGATCTGACCTTCCTACAGATTATGTGGGATTGGCTGTAAGATAATCTTGATTTCCACCAAGCAGAGAAGGTTTCCAGGTAAATGGCTTGTCTGGCCTGGAGCAGCACAAACCAAGATGCACTACTGCTCCATATGGGTCATTTTGTGGGTCTTGGCTTCCTCTGAAATGTTACTGCCTTGAAACAGAGCCAGGAAAGCAGAGCCAAAACTCTTGCCTGGAACTGTGCAGCTTTATTTTGTGTGGTGCTTACCTAGGTGGCCCTCACCTGAGCTACTGGTGAGGATGCATCCAACTGGATAAGGTGTACTCTGCTGGTCAGAGTTTTCCCAAACATGGGCTGTAAGAAATATGGGTTGTTTTGGTTTTTTCCTGAGGAGAACACTCAGATTAGGTCCTTGCTCAGAAAGGTGATGACACCTAAAAGGGAAATGTGCAATGTAGAGAATGAAGCTAATTGGTAGTTTTCTTCCTGCCTACCAGCTTTCCAGGACAGTTTTTGGGAGGAAATGGCTGCCCTGAGACTTCCACTGCAAATTCTGCACTGCAGAAAGGCACTATCAGGTCAGCCCCACCAATTTCTCAGCCCTTCCTCTAGCCTGGGAAAAGGAAAATGGCATAAATTAACCACTGTCTAATCATAACCCCCTCTCTAGACCCTAATCAATTGTTGAAAATTGTGTCAAAACCAGTTTTGAGTGGAAAGATAGCTCTGGAATTTACGTATTTCATCAAAAATTCTCCCTAATAGAATTTTGTTCGAATTTTGTTCGTTTGTTTTGCTTGGTTTGGTTTTGTCTGTTTGGTTTTGGGGTGGTTTTTGTTTTTGGTGGGGTTGTTTTTTTTGTTTTTTTTTTTTTTTTTTTTTTTTTTTTTTTTTGTGGAGGAAGGAGAAGTTGTCAGAGAAACAAAATGTTTCTCACAAAAGCAGTTGGGACATGCAACTGTGGTGTTTGGCCCTTTGGAGCTGCAGCAGCCATGTCTCTTTGTCCACTTTCTCCAAGGACAAGCATATTCCAGGCATCAGCAATAACCAGAGGATGTTCTACAGAGTCACCCCCTGCCCAAAATTTAGTAAGTGAGAGGTGGGAAAAGAGCATGAACCCAAAGCATCTGAAGCTCTCATTCCCAGACAACCAAATCCCATTCTTTCCCCTAAGCAAACATTTCTAATCGCTCCTCTGAAGCACTATCATCATCCTGAGGAAGGAATTTGGAGGAAGAAGAAAGGAAAGAGATTTTTCACAGCTGTCTGGCTCTGAACTGACAAGAATTAATGTGTGGAGGAAAGCACCTTTCTCTGTCAGAGGGAAAGAGATGAAAAAGAATGCTTATGAAAGATGGAGGGCAGCACTCATCTTCCATTGTCCTGCAGAAACACTGCTGCCAGGGGCTGGAGACACACAGGTGTTTGCTCATGGAGCTCTCCTCCTGCTCCCCTCTGCATAAATCCAGCTCAAACTTTTCATCTTCCAATGGCAAAACAGAAGATGGAATCTAGAGAAGAGCAAATAAAAAAGACAAAGTAATGGAGAATTATATAAATCCTTGAAACAGAGGAGCAGGATTAGGATGAGGACTTGAACAAACAGCAAATCTTGGAGTCCCATGCCAAAAATAAGGCTTTGATCTACAGTCCTCTGCAGGTGTCTCACCTAAAAACTAGAGGAGATCTTCCCATAATTCACTCCAGATTGCTCCCCCACACGCCACCTCCCTCACCTCCATGTTTCTTGGAGTGAGAATCCCATGAAAAACCAGACACATTTCATGAAAACCTCGGCCAGATGGCCAGCAGTGCCTGTACCCCTCTGGGCAGCTTGAGCAGCAGCCTGAGGCAGTGTCTCCTCACCCAGGTGTGTCACACCTTGCAGACCTGCCCCTGGGACTGGCAGGGGGGAAAAGGCAGTACCCAGCTCTGGCTGGGGTGAAATCACCCCAAAGCAGGAGATCCATGGGAGCCCAGAGAGCAGCTGCTGCCCCAGTACCTATTTGTGGACAGCCACAGGGCCCTGGCAGGTTTTTTGTCAGGCAGACTGAAGAAGCAGGAGGAATTGACTCATCACAAAAGCATCACACTGCTAGCAACATCCACGGGATAACACTGCTGGAAACCCACAGTGGGAAAACAGCAATGCTGCTGGGCTTGGAATGCCTGCAGACTGTCCCACCTCCATCCACAGCCACGCTGGCTGGCTATTGCTAGAGGCCAGGATAACACTAAAGCCAGAAGAGACAAAGGAGCAGGGAGTCCCTAGGGCAGGGAACAGACATGTTACCCTGAGTGGATCTGTCGTGGATGCTGCATTATGCATCCAGGGACACCTGAAGGGAAATCAGGCAATTGGAGCGAGCTGTTTGAATGCACACCCAGCAAAGGGAAACTCAATGAAATTTTAAAGGCAGCACGTTTGAAAATGGCAGGACTAAACAGCATTTAAAGGTGGAGACCGTTGCCAAGTAATTTCGAGCAAACAGGAGGCTATTCCATGCATCTGTCTGAACGTGCCAACAATTAATTTAGTAATCAGCATGTTCTGAAGGGATGACTTGAGAGGGTGACAAGCAGGGCTAGGCCCTCAATCAGTGTAAATTCAGCATGGCTCTCTGTGCTGCAGCCAGCCCCACACCAGCAGAGGGGCTGGCTGAAAGCCCCTCGGGAGGGACACGCTGGGGGAGGTGACTGCTCTTACATAAGGACGGTGATGTGCCTCACACACGTGCAGATGGTGATGCTTCTCATACACCCACAGCACAGATGGACTGTCAGTCATCACACTGAAAGCCATTCCAAGAGTGTGCCTACCCCAAGTCCAGCAGGGGAAAATTAAGTGCTCTTTTATCCACTAAACCAATCCTACCTTACACCAGCATAGACAGCAGAAGCAAAAATATGACAGAAATATGTCTGCTATTTATACAGCTCAGCAGAGGAGATACAGCAATAAAGATGCTGAAGTCACTGTGTTGTTCAACGCAAATTAAATGATGGTGTGCTTATAGAGCTCCTTTCACCCAGGGGTCCCAGAGAGCAACAACCTCCTTGCTGTGGAGTTGGACCAACCCCTGCCCTGAGGAGGCTAAATCTTGTGTCAGGGCCCTTGCCAGTCCCCCTGCAGCAAATGTGCCTCTGCCCCAGAGCCATCTACACCAACAGCCTACAGGGTGTTGTAATGAATAATATCCTGAGTGTCTTCATCTAATTTGGGTCCTGTGAGGTGTCTTGGGACAAGAGACATCCACAGATCCCAGAGCGCTGGACATGCAAAGCCCTAAGAGATGGAGGCAAAAAAAGTGGCTTGAAATGGAAGAAATAATAAAAATTTTAAAAATCAACAGACAGCTTTAACAAATAATCCTGTCATACATTTACCTTGAGTAATGTATTTAGCTCTTAGAGACTGAGCTGAGAAAGCCAAAAAAGGAACTTTGCAAAGTCCCAAGTTACTGCTCTTAAGTTACAATTTCTTTAAGAAAAGGATATGTCAGAAAGGAATCAGGGGAGGGGAGAGGAAGGAGACAGAAACATCTCAATTCAAACTCTGCAGACTCAAGTATTTTGATTAACTATCTCCAGTCACCTTCTGGAGCTGTAAAACCCACCCTGGGTGACCAACCTGGGCTGCAACCAGCCCATGGAGGCATTACCAGCAACCTGCAGCTCCTGCTGCAACACCTCACGGGTCCAAGCCCTCCATTCAGCTCCTCTCCATCCACACATGCCAGTAAGAGCCTCCCACAGCTGCTGGCTGGTGCTTGCACTCAGGCTATTGAGAAGGAGATCTGAAACTGCAGCCAGAGGAAACCCTCCTGGATGATCCATCTCTGCAAGCACGGACAAGGCCAGCAGCAGCGAGCTCAAGACCAGCACCCTGCACTGCCCCCAAAGGGTTCTGGATTTAATCCCAGCTACAATTTAATTTTAATCTACTATTTAATCCCAGCTCTTCTTCCAGGACAGTGTGGACAGACAGCACTGGAGAGCATAATGTGTTCCCTTCCCTTTGGGAGCAGAACCAAAGGATGCAGCAGTAGAAGTTCCAAGTCTCTTGCACAAAGCAACTTGTCAAAAGGAGCCCCACAAGCTCACACAATAAAAAAAATAGACTAATCCAGCTCCAGTCCTGCCTTCCTGTACACAAGAGAGATGCAGCCTCAGCCCCTGTGCACAGAGAGCCTGCATTCACTATAGGACAGAACTTTAAATGATGCCAGGCCAACATTCCTCCTGATCCATCAAGAAGTGGCACTGACAGAGAGGAGCAAGGGAAACAAAGAGCCCATGGGACAGGCGAGGCCTGGGCCTAAGAAATGGAATGGGCCTGCAAAGCGCTGATGGCAAAGTTATTAAAAGAAAGAAAATTTACTCTGGAAAGATGCCAGCACTCCAGAGCAGTTCTTGAGGTAGTATAAATCAGCATAACATTAGTGTGCTCAATTTATGACAGCCACAGGCTGCACCAGGGGCTCTCACTGCTGTGTGCTCTGGCACAGGAGAAATTCAGGTACAGCAGTGAGGTGCCAGCACAGACACTTTTACACTGGGCAGGTGTTGGAGGCAAATGGCCACATCACCAGCACAACTTCAGAATTTGAAAAGGAAAAAGCCCTTTTTTTTTTTCCCACCTCATAAAGTACTCTCAGCACTGATGAGGATGACAGAACCTGAATGCACATTTTTGGAAAGCACATTTGATTATCTTCTGGAAAAAATGATTCTCTCTCTGAACACGAGAGATTGCTTCATGCCAGAGTAAAGAGCACAGAAACCCACATATATGATACTTCATTGCTCTGTAGCCAATTTTGTTGATTAGTCATTAGGATACGAGAAGAAAATAGTTAATGTGCTGTAACCAATCTGCAAATGTTATAAAATCTGCAATCATATGGAACTAATTTTAAGTGAAATGGGATGATCTACAAATTACAGGCATAGGATTACTACAAAAGGCACAGAGAAAAGCAGGCAGGAAGGCAACAAGCAGATCAATATCCTGCTGAGGATGAACAATGGTTAGGAGAACACACACTCAAAGAAAATTATTTTTGAGAGCTGATACAAAATGAATGCTGCCTAAATTTCAGATGTCTGCAGACTCATTCACTACCAAATAGGATACCAACAATACCACCTTTGCAAGAGCCAGCAGGATGGCCACTGGCCACAGGGCTTCAGCTAGAATGGATGTGGGGATGCAGGACTGCTGCAAAACCCTTTTGTGTGCAGGAGCTCATCTGCCAGCAAGCTCCTGGGGAGCCACAGGTCCTGGAGGCTTCCCTGAGCAGCTTGCTTTCACTGCCAGCTTTTAGGAAGTTTTTCTCACCTCAGCTCTGACATATATGGTGTGGAATGTGCAGCCACATGGAGACTTTGGGGCACAGCTCGAATACTCACTTCAGCAAGAAGCCCACTTTCTCCCAAGAAAACAACAATGGGAATATTCCTGTGCCCTTTAAAATATCAAGGCAAAAACCATTAGTTGGCAAGGTTACAATTGCAAAGCAAATGCAGACTTTGGGACTCATGTTCTGTTTCTTCCCCTCCATTACATCATAAACATGTTTGAAAACAAAGCAAGACATAATGAAAATGAATTTACAGAAGCAGCACTTGCCCAAAGGTTCAATGTTGTGCTGTGTTTTGCTCATTTTTCAATCCTTCTGTTTCTTGTCCAAATTTATACATCCATTTGTACTCCCCCTCTCCTTAGAACCCATATTTATAATCCTGCCTTGAGATGCTCATCTATCAACCCAGAAAGCAAGACATTTATCCTATTCTTCAAATGTTCATCCAGACCTTGGGAGGAAGGTGTGGACTGGGAGGGAAAGGAGAAGAAAGCACTTTTCCTTTTGCTTCAACACTGGTTATAAACTATAGAGGATGCTAATATCTGTCAGGGAAACATCTCACACTCCTGCCCCTTTCCTTTTCCCCTCCTCAAGAGCTGCACTTGTGACTCAGAGCCATTTTTCAAAGACAGTGCCATTCAGGGTCTCCAGCTAAAGCAGATGTGACAGGATCAGGTCCAAAGTAGTCAGTGTGTTACCCTGGCAATGAAGAGAGATTCTGATCTCAGGAAAAACGAATTTAAATCTAAACTAAACTACTCCCCCCCTGGAGTAACAGAGGTGTGAGTGTCACCAGCCTGATCCCTGCCACGTTCTGTGGCCAGCCCAACTCCCTGGCACACCTACCTGTTTCCTGCCTGACTCTGCTTCCTTCCACCAACATCCAGGAACACCTGTGCACAGAAAGCTTCCCTTTGCCACCACCTGCCTACTCCCCAGCAAAGCATGTACCTATTATCAGCTGATTATTCTGATTAAACACACGCACACACACAAAAAAATAATTCTTGAGCAGATTGCTGTAAATGCAATCTCTTCCCCATCAGCTCTCCCAAATCACCCCACTCCTTTCTCACACACCTGTACGTAACTCACAAAATGAAAGCTCCTAAAACACAGTAAATTATTTCATCTACTCCATCCCTTCTACCTCTTACCTGTTACTACAACCTTTTGCAATAGGGGTGCATTAAAATCTGATTTTAAACACGAAGCTGTAGTCTGTAGTCATTCTCTTCAGTCAAATATAAACAGAGGAAGCTACAGATACACATTTTATCACGGCAATGGACAAATCTATCACAGTAATGCTTTTGACAAATAATAAAAGGCAAAAAAGCATTGAGGAGGTTTACAGCAGTTTAATGAAGGCTCTCGTACAAAATCTTGAACTCAAAGTTACAGTCAAGAGTTACGGAAAAATAAAACTCACAGTGAAAAAGCAGATGAGAATTGCCCACTTAGCCATGGAATTAACTGCGCTTTAACGCTGTGCTTAAATAGTCACCACACAATAGGAACAAATTTAAATCACGACCAAGGTACACACAATTCACTTCCATTCTGTTTTCAATTACATGTATTCAGCATGTAATTTAACCTCTGGAAGTTACTCTGAAGAACACAGAGGTTTATCTTTTTTTTTTTCCCAAACACTCACTGGAAATAAATACCATTGTAAGAATACATGTGGAGTGCAATGAAATGGACACTTAGGCACTGGTACAGTCTAGTCCTCTTCAGCCCTCTACAAACTACAAGACGAGAAGTTTTAAACCACAGATGGAGTGGAGAGCAGGTTAGAGCTGTACAGGTAGTGCAGTGGGTTATGTACTACACAAGAGCACATCTGCAAAAGGTCCCAGAAGGTTTTTGTTGAAGATGCAGCGTATCCACACCAGGTATATCGTGAAGGGCTTAATGTTTTCTGAGAAGGTGTGATTCTGATGGGACAATATATAAGGCATGTAAGTGTTTTCCCCTTGCTCTTGTATCCACACTTCGTATTTTACTTCTCTGACCTTGAGATACCTCAGATTCCAGGGGATCTGCCAGGACACAGCAAGTTTAGCTTCACTCGTGCCCTGCACAGAGGCCTGGCACTTGGCATCCCTCACTTTGCCAGGGTAGAGGCTACCAGACCACTTCTGCTTCCTGGGTCCGGGCTTGGACTTCACAGTCTGCCTAATGACGTGTATGAGGGACGGGATGTTGACCTTGGTGTCCTGGTAGGCACGGAACAGCCACTCGGGGTTGCGGCAGCAGAGGTGCCGCGGCACCTCCGTGCTCTTAATGATGCGCTCCTGCTCAGCCTTGTCCAGGTGAGCGATCCCGCCCTGATCCCAGGGCCGGTCCGGGTAGGTGACCGTGTCCTCCCTGGCGGTGTTCTGCCAGGCAATGTAGTGCAGGTCCATGCCAGGAAGGGTTGCCAGGGTTTTGTAGGGGGTGTAGTGCTCGGGGTTGATGGCATATGGGAAGAGCTCCACCACGGTGGCCCCTCTTGGCAGGAAGAGCGACATGACTAATTGGGCCCCGTGCATGCTGACCAGCATGGACGCATTGCTGATCAACCGCACGATGTCAGAAAACGAATGCTCCTCCAGAGAGACGGAAATGGTTTTCATCTGAAACTCCTGAGCAAGAGCCAGGATTAGTTCTGCCTCATTTAGGATAAGTCTGTTGATTGTCCGACTGAACACTACGATGTACTCCTCACTGGAGCTTTCCTCCAAGCTGATGTTCAGTTTCTGCATCATGAATTTGGTGAACTGCCTGATCTCGTTACCAGAAACCAAGATGTTAGCCTTCGGTCCTTGTGGCTGGACAAATCCGTACTGGTACCAGGTGGTGATTTTGGATAGTCCCACATAGGATTTGGTAAAGCAGAGGAGCCTGCCCAGAGTTTTAAGCTCCTCCCTGAGGAGCGGCTGCTTGTTACTCAGTAACTTGTAGAGGTCAAAGTGAACACCTTCACTCCACCCTTCCATGAAGAAGAGTCGTGCCTCCAGATCTAAGTCGGAGAACTGCTGCATGGTGTAATAGATGGGGAGGAGGTCGTCATGAAAGACGTGCATCAGGTTGTCCGGGTTGAACCTGTTGGCAATCAGCGCCACGTCAGGCACGAAGACCGGCTTTGGCATAAACTTCAGCGCAGCAGCTGGCAGCTCCACAAAGTTGAAGTACTGGGTGTTGTGATCTTCCACAGAGGAGAGGTCGAGCAGAGCTGGCTGGAACCTCCGGGAGCCCAGGTTGGGCAGCATGACGGAGGAATTGCTGTGGAAGTAGACGAACTCCTCGGCCTCGGTGGAGTAGCAGAGGGACTCGAAGCGGCAGATGCGGTCGGTGTGCATCCTGCCAGTGCACACCATCCTGGTACCGTTCTCCACCAGGGCCTGCAGAGCTGCATGGTAGTCAACCTGAGCCTCAGACAGCTCCTGAGACTGGCGCATGAGGAGCAGCTCCTCCTCCACCATGGCGGCATGATCGCACAGTTTGATGTACTTCCACAGCACGGCAGCGAGGATGCACACGAGCAGGGCATTGAACACAGCTGCTATGTTCATTCTGTACTCAGATCCTAGCAGGATGGCAGGTGGGGAATGCAATGGAGAGGGAACACATCATTAACACTCTTGGACATGGTGAGGGCAAAGACCTGTGGAAAATAAAACAAGAGAGGAACCTTTAAACATCAGGTTTACAGCTCCACCATAAATCATATTTTATGGACTATTCAAGAGAGTTTAAGCTTCTTTCAGTAATTTTTCCCCTTCCAGGGAAAGAGGGAAAAGAAAAAAGTGACAAAGCTCTCCCCAAAACTGTAAAAAAATATAAAGCAAACAGAACTGTGAGCTGCTCTACAGGAAGGCTCCTCTCTCATTTTCATTTCTATGCTTTTGAAGAAGAAAATGTACAAGACTTTAAGGATGAGCTCTATGAAGATCTACTAGAAAGAAAAGTACATTCTCTGTGAGTGGACCACTCTGCCTTTTGCAGACCACTCCCACAGTGAGAGGAAACAGAGCAGTGCAATCACCTGCAGAGGACTCAGCCCCAGCTCCTCCTCCCGCTCTGCGTGGCTCAGAGCTCTCAGGGTGCCCTCACCTGCACTGTAGCAATAGCTCAAGGGGTATTGCCAGCACAGATTTTGCTACACTCCAGTGTGCAATGTGAACTAGTGAACATCACATTCAATTTCATTTTATCCAGGGCTGGGGGAAGGACTTGCAGGTCTATGGACTGCCCTGAGGGAGAATCCCGAGTCACTGGGGTGTTGCTCTGGCTGCAGTCCAGGATCAAAGGCTAGGAACTGCCATCGTCTTCCAAAAGAAATATTGGCATGGAAGAGAGGAGAGCTCTGCTCTTTATGAGAGGAACTGATGTGTCATTAAAGCAATCAGACCTTCATTTAGTAAGAGTCTGGCCTGCACAGCACAGTCAGCCCTTATACAAATGATAAGCTAATGCATTTGAAGGGTTTCACTGTTGGCATTTTCCCATTCCAACCTGAGAACCTTTTCTGTGGTGCTCCAAAGCCTCCCTGATTCTTTTTCTGTTAGAGCTTGCCATTGTTTTCCTTCTATGCAGAAACACTACTGGCTTATATCAGAGTATTGATTATAACTTCAACTGTGAACTTCAATTGAGGTATTGATTCACCTACAGAATTTATGGGCTTCAATTTTCATTATGCATCAAGATTCACTGCTAGTCAGGCTGTAAATAATTGCATCCATGACTCATGGGGAACTTCAGGAAGGGAAATTTCTGATTAGTATTTACCTCACTAGATTGTTTCTAGCTGCCATTTTTAAAGGTAGCAATTTTCAATTTCTTTTGGTGCAAGTTTGCTGTGGGGGAAAAAAAGAAATGTCTCAAGCCCATGTTCTGACATCCCAAGCATCCTTTAGCATTTTAACCAAGAGACAGTTCCTACCTGGCAATGTGGAGGAAGTTAGCCAGGCATACTTGGGACCAAAGCAAACACCTCCTCTACTGCCAAAGGAGTCCCTTTGAAAAGAGCTGCTGCAACTTAAAAGCTTGATCCTGCAGCTTGGAATTGAATGGAGAATCATGGAACTCAGTGAAGGGATTCCTACACCTCGTGAGATCCCAACAGCCCGGGGGATCCATCTTAGGAAGAACTGAAGGTACCCAGAGTCTGAATAATGCCAAAGAAACGAGTGCTAGCTGTAAGCCACACAAACTCAAGAGGTGATCTCTGGGGATCTGAGCAACAAATTCACTTCCATTTCTAGCTACTCAAATGGAAGAGAAATGAAGTCCACCTCCTTTGGCAAGTGGTCTGAAAACCCACTTCATTCAGAAACTCCCTAAAAGCAAGCAGCAAATTAAAGATGTGTTGTTTTGATTTCAGCCATGGAACAAAAGGAAAAAGGACCTAGAGTGATCATCTGATTATCAGGGCAGGATCAATTCTCCATAAACCAAGCCCCAAAGATGCTTCTCCATCTCATTCTTAGTACTCATTCATCTCTTCAGCCAGCCTCTGTTGACAGAGGCATGAAGCACTGTGATAAACTCTTTTCTAACACTTAGCCTTTGTTTCCACCACAGCAATTTTATCTGGGTCTCGTCCCAGGTGCCACAGATAGCCTGCACAGAAAAATGATGGCTGTCACATCACATCTCAATCTGTCCACCCCATCAGGGGTGACTGCTGCTCCTCATGGCTGTGCAACTCAATCATGGCTATTCCATGGACAGCCTGGAACAGAAACCCACTGGGGACAGCAGTACATCACTCAGGTTCTGCTAATGCAATCAAATCAGTTTTCAGGAAGAGAAAATTTTGATGCAGACAGATGCTGAATTATTTTACTGGTACCAACTTTCAAAGCTTTATTTTACTTCTTCACTGTCTTTGAAAAATGTCTAATGGTATCACCCAATTCTGTACGTAACCTCTCCACTACAAATCTCTCATTTTGTGAGCACAGCTTGATAATCAGTTCATGGAGGAAACCTTTAACAAGCAAGCACTCTCCTGCAAGCACACCCTTAAAGGAAGGCCAGCCTGCACGCATTATGAAATTTAACTTCTGTGGGTCAGAAGAACAAAGCACATACAAGTTCAATGGAGTCAATGCAGGTTGCAACAACTTGGCAGAGGAGGGAAAACCACATGGCTTCTTTATTACTCCATTATGGCAAGGTGAGTGTTTATGTGTGGGCGTTTCAAAGCCATGAGGAGCCCACAGTCCATAAAAACACCACTGATACCACCTGCATTTCATGAGCATTTTGGTGGTGGAGAGCTCTGCTGACCATTACAAACCCTTGAGCCAGACAGGTCTCCTTGAAAACAGCCTGTTCAAATGTTTCACCCCTGACTGATTTCTTCTCTCCCCTCCAGCCCCAAGGGAAGGGCCTAAGAGGCACTTCAGAGATGTGGCCTGATGGATGCCGCCAATGTTCAGAGATTAGCAATTTTCATTTCAGATTCTGCCACAGCCATACCTGCTAAATGGCTAGGAATGAACAACTCAGATTTTTACCAAAAATCACCTGCAAGGCCCTCTTCTACCTCTTCCCTCTTGCAGCTCTTTCACTCCCCTGCACTTAGCTGAAGTGGTGTATGTGCTTTAGCTAACCAGGTGTCAGGAATATATGTTAAATGTTAGCAGTGCTAAAGTAATCCATCTTCATTTCTGGTCCTCGTTGCCAGTTCCTAAATCCTGGTTCATGCTGCTTGGGAGAAAGCTGCTTTTGATGGAAGTGAACAACGGGATGTGGACACGAAGGGGTGTTGCAGGCAGAAATGAAAGGAGAATTTCACAGGTACTCAGAGAACTGTCTTAATTCTTTGCCTGTTTTCCCACATTTTATCATCCACTTTTTTTTCGATCTGACACCTTCAGTGAAAACAGACCTTCAGGAACTATAATTTTGGTCCCTCAGGGAACGACAGAGCATAAATAGTAACAAACACTGTTTGCTTTTACATACCCAAGAGAGGCTGCACCAAGGGAGTAAAAGCAAGCAACCACTCTGCATGTACCCTGGTTCCTCAGACCCCCAAGCTGAGATCAGTCATAAAGTGCTGTCAGCAGCAATAGACCTGGGATAAGAAACTTTCCCAGGAGGCAGAGGGTAACACTGAAAAAGGTGAAAGCATTTAGTTTTCCACCTGAAGAGAGCTGCTTCACAATAAAAGAAACTTTCATTACTAAATCTCCCTCACTAAATGGGTCTAGAGCTGCCACTCCCACGGTGTCATCAGAGAACATCCTAAGAACTGAAAGGCGCTTGCAGAAGTGGCAGGCCAGACACACTGCTACTTTTCCTAAGAGCAGAGTGCTCTGTGCTGCTTCTTCGTACATAAAGGGCAGCCCCATGGCCAGTCATCCCCCAAGCTGCCCACAGACTCCCTCCTCCCCATCCCTACCACATTCATCCACCCTCTTGCTTCCCAGTGACACTGGGATAACAGGGCTCTGCTCCACGTGAGGAATATGCCCCAGTTACCAAAGAAATCGATTGGACTGACATTTTTTCACTCTCTGCTTTGAAATGCCAAAGCACCATTCTTCAGCACCAGGAGACACAGCAAGTGACAGAGCAGAGCCAAGGCAGAAGAGACGTGCACGTAAAAGCTGCACAGAGCTTCTCACTGCCAAGCTGCCAGAGGGCAATGGTGTCCCACAGGAGGGCATGGGATGTGCCACTGAGGACTCTGAGAGGAGTGGGCTGCAGGGGGGCAGCAGGAGTGAGACAGGGAGGTAGAAGAGGCAGATTTCCCTGGCAGTGATGCTGACAGGGCAGGAGGCAGCAGTCTTAGAGCCAGACAAGGCGAGTTCAACAAAAGCACCGGCGTGGGGGCAGCTCCAGACTGTGCAGTGGAATTAAGAGCATATCCTGAGGCTTGCAGCTCAGCCACAATGGATGCTGCTCCAGCAGCTAAGAGCCTGTGGGAGGCACTCTATTTTTGGTCAGCTCATCTTTAGTCTTTTTCCAAGAGTTCACAGGCATGAAGAGCTTACCCCATTTTCTTCCTCCACCCCCATTCACTTAGCAAAAGCATCACAGTTTCATTCTCACAGCTCAGCTACTTCTCCTCTAACTAGCACTGGCTGCTGGTGAGCAGGTAAAGTCTTCAGGAATATTCATCTGGTTTGTTCAGCAGGCGCTTCTGGCAGAGCCCTCCAGTGTCTTGCAGATCCATAACACTCTCATACAAGTTTGGACACAGCAGCACCTTCTGCCTGTTAGCTACAGGTTCTCTGATGTATTAAACATCCTCAGGAAGTGGTAAGGACACAGGAAGCATAGATGGAGACACTGTTCTCCATCTCCTGTGAACATGCCTAGGAGATCAGAGTGGGCGGGATGAGAGAGGAATTTCCACTAATAGGCAGTTGGCATGAAGAACTGTTTGGATTCATTTAGGAGATGAGCTCTGTTGTTCTTTTTTTAATTGTGAAGCTACAGTAGGATGAATCACTAAAGCTATTAATATGATGGACAGTGTTCCAAATCTCCTCTCCATTTTAAAAATTGCATTCTAGGTACGAAATAGGGAGAAAAGCTACAAAATCCACATTAAAAAATCCCAACTACAAAAAAGACAAGCATACACTACTAAGACCCCCAAAGGGAAAAAACTAAGGGCTTGATTAGGGAGAACAAGGGTGAATAGGGTGACCAGCACACCTAAGGAGGGGTCACCAATTCCTGCAGGTGTTAACAAAATGAGAAGCACTGGGTTTGTCTATTTAGGCCTTGATGAACTTTTCTTACCAACTGCCCAATATTTTCCAGGCCAATGTTCAGCTTCCCATAGCTACAGCAGGCTAAAAAGCCTCATCAAATGGAAAACCAAAAAGCATGAAGGAGACACATTTCCAGACAGCATCACCCCTCTGTGCACAGAGGAAATGCCTCCTCATGGAGCCCAACTTAGCTTTGGCCCAGCTCCTGTGCACAGCCTGCCTGTGGCAGCAGGGTGTCCAAAAAGAACCATCTCCATGGTTCCCAGAAATGCAGCACAACTGGAAGTGGAGACAGGGGCTGCTCTTGCCACAGGACAGCAAAGCAGCCAGGGGGCAGAGTTGCAGGAAATGGGCTTCTTGTCAGGGGGGAACACCATGGGAGGGACAGGAGCAGATATTCCCTCCTCAAGGACATTTTCCCCATCAGCACTCCCTACCCCTGGATCCATCTCTTGCTAGACTGGCTTTCCAGGACCAGTTCAGGAAAAGAAAAGGCTGCAAACATGGCATTTTGCACTCGCCCTGCAAAATGTCTTCTGTCCTTTCTCCCACCCCTGATGCAAGAGGCTTAGCTAAGGATTCAGTGTATGCAACACATGCAGTTTTAAATACCTACTTCATTCATCCTCAGAGCAGAAGTTGCTAGAAGGCAACTTTCCCAATTGGAAAGAGGGGGAGTTGGGATTTGGCAGCCAAGAATTTGCCTTTATTCTCATCTCTGTCACAGATTCCCACAGAACTACAAGCAAGTCAATCCCCACAGCCCAAAAAGCTGTTATCATCATATTCACTCTATTTATTTAATGAGATACATATATCTTTCACAGTACATAGCACATTAGAGAAAGGATGGTACACTGAATGATTGATATACTGGAACATTTTCTTTGTAAAAAGCAGCCAACTGTAGAAGTGCTGACTTTTTAAACAGGAAAAGAGCAGATTCTTGTAGAGGGAGTAAGCCCAGCAGTTAAAGATAAAAATATCATTATTGAAGCCTGATACAAAGAGGGGACATCAAAAACAAGAATATCTTGACTATGTAGTCTCAAGAAGAATTTTAAAAATAGAGCTTTATTTAGGGAAAAAATCAAAATATAAAAATATATTTTAAAAACCCCTGTCTTATAAAAGCCTTATCTATAGATAGTCATGATCAAAATTAGGTCCATCTTCAGTTTTTATGGTTCAGCATAAGTGAAGAATAGAAAGAAAACCTGTAAATCTTACTATACAAGACTACAACCAAGGAGGCTGAGGCTCTGTGCAATGGTCCCTACTGCAAAAGTACCTTCCATATGAACAGCCTGGTGGCTACAGGACACCTCCCAGCTGCACTTATGGTAGAAAACCTAAGTTTTCTTCCATTTAAATTCCAAGTCTGTGAGAGCTGGGACAGGAAGAGATCCTATCTTTCACAATGATTAGCAGCCATTGATTTAATATTTGTTGATACTCCTGTTTTGATCTACAAAATAACAGGGTAAAAAAATTCCAACACTAAGCAGTCAATGCATAGAAGCAAGCCACAAAGCTGAGCTAAAAGTATTAATCTAAAAAAAATACTTCTTGGACTTTTAAGATCTGCACTTCCAAGTTCTCCATCCATAATGGACTATGAAATTCTTTCCCCATACAAAATCCCAGATCTCAAGAAAATTCCCCTAAAAAAGATGCATTTTTGATAAACAAGCTTGAGGCGAGAGATGTAAGGAAAATGAGCTAAAAAGGTGAAGAAAAAATTTAAAAAAAAGGTATTTCTCTCAGTCCCTCAAGTCTTGTTCACCTTCTGAGAGTCCCAAGCCTAAAGATGAAAACCCAAGTTACTCAGAATAACCATGGCTAGACAGAGGTGAAAGCTTAACAGGCAGAGTTCACTCCAGTTGATCTCTGTTGACCCGAGTATCCCACTGAAACCTATCTGGTTACACTGTCATTAACAGCCAGGTCACTTGAGTAAAAAAATCTCTCCTTTGGCCTGGTCTCTTGCTTTTAGTCTGTAAACAAGATACCTCTGTCAGAACAAAAAGTGTCAAGAGAGCAGCAGGTTTATCTTACTTCAATGGTCTGCTAAGGCAAACACGGAGCGGGGGTGGCTGAAGGGAAAATTTACTAATGCTGCAAAACGGAATGAGAAAGAATATGATGTGAAATCCCAAAGTACTGAACAAGACGATCTTCAGGCACTCCAGCTGTGCCTCTGGGCTTTAGCTGCCATTTGTTACTCTGTATTTTATGTGTCCTTTCCTACTCAGCCTGAGTTCTCCAGCAGGCAGAGTGCCCGTGTTATTCGGGTACTGGGACTGTGCTTAGCAGCACCCACAGCCTGAGCTCTCCCTGCTCCCCATCAGCACGGTGCCCAGGACCGCTCCTGGGGGCTGCAAATCCTAAGCAGGAGCCAAAATTGTTCGGAGCACAGCACAGCCAATAAGAACAGTTGCAATCCCTCCTTGGTTACCACAAGCTCCACATTAGCATGTTTTAGGGGAAGGTAAAAAAAAAAGTAATCCCATAGCAGCACGTGTCAGGCAAGAAATACATTTCTGCAAACCTACAGGATTTAGTCCATATCAGAGATGTTTTCCCCATGAGACTTTTGTTTAAAAATTATAAAGCAAACCCCTAGTCAAACAAAGAGGGACTACAAAGACGTGGGATTACAAATGAACTACTGACTGCCTTCCCACATGTGCACACACACAGAGGAGGGATTCAGTGTGAACTTGCATGGAAGGGGGGAGCGAGGAGATGCCATGGAAAACATGCCAACCTCCCCCCTCCTCAGTACACTGCAACAGGACTGCCAACAAAACTGAATTCAGAGCCGTATGTGATCAGCACAGCAAACACAGCACAGTTACAATGACACCCAGCAAAGAAATACAGTAATTCAGAGCATCTGCAGCCTTTTTAGTCTTGGAAGTACTGTCACTGGTAGATCAGTGTTTCAGCACATGCACGCATACCTGGTGATGCTAAATAACAGGAAATGCTAGCCGGTGCCTCTCTTTCACAGGAGAAAGAAAAAAGAAGGCACCTTAAAGCTATGCTTTGCAGGGGAACGAGCACTCTCCAGTCCTCTTCTTTCCTCACCAGCACAACGAAAAAGCAAAAATCCCTCCTAGGAGCTGTCGGCACCGTAACCCGCGCACCATCGGCAGCCCGAGGTACCTTTCTCCGCCAGGTCTGAGCATGCTCGGTGTGCCGGCAGTGTCCTATCGCTCCAGCTGGCTCACCTCAATTTGTTAGCCTCCCAGAGGTCAGCCTTGCATGCAGGATGATTTGCTGCAGTATTCCTGCAAATCCCCGACGGGCGGCCACACTGACACAAACACCAGCGTGCTGCTCCACGGAGCTGAGCGGGTCTGGGGAGACGGGCGGGGAGCTGCTCTGGGGAGGGGGGACACACCACACGCATTTTAGAAATGCTGCTTTTGAGCATCATTAACGCCACTGCCACTCCGAACACTTCACACAAAAGAAGAAAACAATAGGAGAGAAAAGAAAAAAAATGCCCCTTGCTTGAAGACGTGAAAGCCTTTTGTCGTGCTTTCTAGTAATTCCCTTGGCACCAGGAAAGCAATTTCCCAGCTGTGACGGTCAGCAAATGGCTTAGAATTGAACAGGGCTGTGATTGCCCTCCTTCAGAGAGCCAGGGAACAGTATTTTCATACTAAAGTTATTTTTTTATGGTGGAAACAAGTGATTCTTAAGCACAAAGGCACAGAAATTATCCAGGAGCTTGTAAGAGAATCTCCTGGTGCACACAAGCTCACGGAGGTGAGTGCCTTAAACAAACCTTCACAGCAGAGCTTGAACCTGTGGGGGCCGAGCAGCTTCATGGAGATGGCAAACCAGATAGAACTGACTGGGAACACTTCCAGTTCTTATCCTACAGTGGGATCCACATGCAGATCATAGCCCCCCAAAAGGCTTGTGGTATGAAATCACACCATTAAACACAGGAGTGAGACCCAGCCCTGCAGGGACACTCCTGCAGGCAGATCACAAGCAAACACAGGGGGCTCTGCAAACCTGTTGATTGTACACTTGCAGGACACATCTTGTTCAATATCTGGCTGTGAGGATTTTCCCTTTGAGACCTAACAGGTAAAATAAGAAGAATGAAAAAGAACCAAAGTTCTCTAACACCTCCTCCCACGTGCTCAAGGTACACTTCAAACTACAGCAAGAGCCCCTGCCTGTCCTGAGAGGATCTCAGAGAGACACTGCTCAGTCACATCTGCCTGGGGGAAATAAATAATAGAAAAGAGCAAAGAGAAGCAAGCCCATCCAGTGCCCTCAGCCTGTCCTATTGGGACTAAGGCAATCCAAAGTCACCCTCCTCTTTTTTTTAAGACCATCTCATTGTCCCATTGCACCTCTGAATACAGAGATGTTGCCTTGTGCAGAACAAGCCTGATATTTTTCCTCTGAATTTCGTAACTCTAAGAGTGGAGTTAGATTTGGAGCTGACTTCACTTGAGAAAACACATCTTGACTTTGCGCTTTCTGCACTTCACAAAGCTCCACAGCCTGACCTACCTCCCACTGATGCTAACGGGAGCCTTTCCACTGACCCCACAGATCTCAGCTAGTGACTTTATCTGTAGGAACCCTGATAACCCAGACATACCTTGTTGGTCTCTCTCTCTCTCTTAGAAAAGCTTTTATTTTACTGGAGAAGAAAGGACAACATATACAGACTGGTCTTTTATGAATAAACTTATTCTCTACCCCTGGAATGAGTTATATGAAAAGATTTCTTAGGTACAATTTATCACAATGCATAGGGTTAGAGAGTTTAACCCCAGCTCTGAAGAGGGTCCTGTTTGTCAATCTGCCACACCACAAAGTACAAAACTCCATCATTAAGGGGTGGGTGAGGAACCAAAATCTAATAATTCCAGCAATTGTGAAATAATAACTGTCCATTACTATTGCACCATAAGGCACTAAGAGTGGCAGTCCCAAGCTCTTCACAGTCAGCACCTGCTACAAGCTGGTAAGGTTTGAATAGGAGATCTTGGCTCAGAACTAAGAAATTGATGAATATTTAATACCCCTCATAAAGTTGCAGTCTTCAAAAACAGCACCACATTTTAGAACTCCTAAAAAGCAGTACAACACAAACAAAACTCATCAAGCTAGCAAGAAAGTCTGAATAGATCCCTCTTGGTTTAGGGCTGACAAAGAGCAGGTAAATCATTATTTACTGAATCTTTTCAGTGCACATATATGTTGCAAGGGTGCCTGCATCACTCTGAGTCACAGCATTTATTATTTATAGTCCCAGAAGGACTCTCTATAAGAAATTATTCCTCTTGCAGTGCTTTTGAACCAAAAGTGCATTTCAGTTTGAGAGCACACAAAAAAAAATTATGCCTGAACTAACAAAAAAAGTCTTTGTACTGACAAATACAAAAAGGACACAAAGGAAGCATTTGGTTTCTGGACACCAAGATTGGGACTTCACACAGAGAGGATATTTTGATTCTGTAGAAGCTAAAATTAAAACTCATGCCAAAAGGACCAGGACTTCAGCCAAATATTAAAAATTCCTAAGAGAGAATATACTTTGACATGCTAAAAGGTATTTTTCAGAATACCTCAGAGGCCAAACCACCCTTTACTCAAGTGCTTCAAGATGACATGATCCCAGGCTTAAGAGATGTAGGATGCAAGTTTTACATAAATATTAGTTTTAAAAAGGTTGAAGTATGATCAAACATATTTTACACGCACGCACACACACACGGAGGTTACATGTCTTGACATCAACCAGACAAATTCATAGACATTTATTCTCTTCTGCAGATGTAAGCATGTTTTATACATATAAAACATATACTGCTATCTGAACTTGTCATGTGCTAAACTACTCAGTCTAATAAACCCCTCCATCCCCATTAGGAACCACCCTGGCAGCATTGCAGGGACACACTGGCCTGCTCCTGCAGCTGTATGCAGTGTGTGGGGGGAAGAAAGGTGTGGGAGAGTCACCTGCCAGTTCCCAAGGCAGGAGATGGCTTTGGTAGCTGTTCTGATTCAAGTTAGGTGCCACTTGTGCTCTTCCAAGTTCCCATTTGGCCATCAGTAATGACAGGTCAGCAGGGTGACAGAGATAAATCAATTCCCTCTCCTACAGCTTTGCCAACTGTGCACCTGCAAATGTAATTAGTGCCAGTGTCTGCAAGGGAATCTGAGATAATTCATGCTCATAAGAGCAGTTTGGTAAGTCAGTGATGGTCAGCAAGACTGACATGAGAAACCAAGGGTAAAACATTGCCTGTGAGACCCCTGGGTACAACCTCACCCTGGTGCTTCCCACAGTTGCTATTTGTTAACTGGTTTTGCCCAGGCAGCAGGAAGATATCTGCCCTCTCTCAGATGACACTTCAATATTCAGCCACAACCTCACCTGAAGACACACATCTCCTATTTTACAGACAAAAAGACTGAGCCTGTCAATGGGATCTGGGTGGGATGCACCACACCAGCATCCATTAATATGGGAGCAGCTTCCTGTCAAAAATCTACCAACAATCAAAACCTCTTGTGTATTCCAAGGTTATATTCATGGGCTCCAGGGCTCAAGACAGAAGCTGGGGCCTGTAAGACCACAGGTGACAGAGTAAACATGGTAAAGGACAGAGAGGAATATGTTACCAGCTCTGTCACTGCGGCTCTCAAGGAGCTGCTGGTGGAGTAGCCACAAGCCTGACACACTCTGCTCCTCACACACCTTCCTCCCATCTTCTTTTCCCACTGCACTTGCTGTGCAGAAGGTCCAGGAGCTTCCTGCACACCTGGGAAACCTTCCTGGACCCACAACTTAGCTTACAGTTGGAGGCCATGTCGGAATGACTTGTCCTGGAAATTCTGGAGGAAAAGGAAGAGAGCCTCTTCTCCTATCTATTGAGACAAACAGGGTAGTCATAACCAGCAAGTCTCACAGATATCTCAGGAAATTAGGATGTTAATATCATAACAAAATACACCTATTGAAAGAAAAAACACCCCTGAATGTGAACATAATAGGGGTGCCAAGTTATGGAAGAGACAACAGAAATACAAAACACCAAAAGGCACTTAGATCTATACAGATAACAACTGTGTGGAAGTATTCAGAGGACAGGGCTTAAGATGTCCAAGAATTTAATCCACTGCCTTCACTGGATTATGCACCTGCTTTGCAAGTGGGCTGCAGCTGTTCCAGAACTGATGAGGACATCTTAGTTCACAATCAGGACTACAGGAGGGCTTCAAGGATCAAGGCCCAGGACTTGGATGGTCTTCATGGGTGCCTTCCAACTCAGAATATTCTATGATAGGACTGCTGTCTGAAGCTGCCTTTGTTTTAACCTTCCACTTTTTCTATGTTCAGAGACTTTGTGCTTTCTTAAAAACCTTGAGAATCCAAACCTACAAACCAAAGTCCTAGTAGTTCATGGAAAGAACTCCACAAGGAAGCAGTAACAGCATCTGCAGTGTGGATCAAAACAGCAGTTTCGATCCAAGCTGGAGCATGTGTTTCAATTAGCCAGTCTCTGACAAATGCCTGGAAGTAGCTAGAACAGCAGCATGACAGGAAAATAGTTCAGAGCCAAGCTAAAGGAGAATCTAAATCAGATCAGGGGAAATAAAAAGGTTTACTGCCATTTTGAGTCCCATAATTGCAAACGGATTGTTTTGCCTCCAACGCCCCCTTCAGCCACACCTGTACAACACATCCTCCTCACATTTTAAAGGATGCAGCCAGCATACAACCCAGCCCCACTCCTAAGTCAGCAGTGTAATATTAGCAACAGGAAGGAGCACAGTATCACAGGATACCCTCCCTGTAGTGTAACCTATTGGACTCATGCTAAAGGAGCACAAAACATCCATGTTTTGAGTGGGGGGCATATCCCAGGGGTGCTGACAGTCACATGAAATTTCAGAACAGAGCATTAGGTCTCACAAATCAGAAAATAACCTACACAGGAGATAAAGAAATCACACCTCTGTTTCCTGACACCCTAAGCCATGCAAATGAAAAATATCTGCTGGCCAATTAAAAAATATCCTAACAACTGGGTTTTGATAAAAATCCCAGTCTGATTTTCCCCATGGAAAAGAATTCTTACCTTGTCCCTCTTCTGATTACAGTATCATCTGAAGGCCCAGAAGAGAAGTAGCAACACATGGCTGCAGGCCAGGCATTTACTGCTGCTCTGAGGGCTACTGCTGCTACTGACAGGAGGGAGAAGAAAGCAAATGAATCATCTTTCTCAGCTTCAACATGAACCGCTGCACACAACAGGGGAAGTGTGATGAATACACTGAATTAATTGTAAAAGCCCATTTCAACTCCTCCAGGTGCCATATGCATCCATTTACAGTTCAATACCTAAGAAGAGCTTCTTCATGCCCTCAGCAGCTGGAAAATTCATGGAAAGACTATTGAATTTAGGCATATTTATCAAGGGCACAGCAGCAAGACAAAGAAGTCCAAGCTTGACATGATGGGAAATTTTTGTATTAGACTTGTTGTATTTTTCTGAATAGTAATAAAAACCAAGGTGGTTAATGTTTTCCTCCATTTTTTTCCACCAATAAATCAAAGCATTATTTCTCTACAATGAAAAGTGGGTCTCCTTGTGACTCACTTGTGTGGAGTTTTTAACACTTCCATAAATAAACAATATGACATTCAATGCACACAAGAAGGTAAAAGTTTCAGAGAAAAAGCAGGAAGTATCTGTTGAAAGAGGAGCACCTGCAAAACTACTGACACAGTTGCTGTTCACCTGTGGCCCTTCCATGATGGGAGATTCCTCACCCATCCCTGCCACAGCAGCTCATTTCTGTTCCCTTCCTTCCTACCAGCAATATCTGCTCCCTCTGTTGCATCAAATGCTGAGTCAAGTCTTTGGCAATGAGAATCTTTTCAAGTAACTGAAGTGTAACCTGACTGTTACTGAGAGAGAAGCAACATCAGCCCAATAAAGCAACTGCTGTTCAAGGCAGCTCCAGTTACAAACATCTGCCCTCATTCATTTTGTACAGCTCTGGATCCATGTGCTGGTATTTGCAAAGCCAAGAATAGAGTGGTCTTTCAGCTACTTTACAGAGTATTTCAAGACATCAAGGGCTCTCCAGACAGCTTCCTACATCAGGATGTGCTTTTCCATCCCTAGGCTCCTGCTGGCATTGATGCAGCCATCCCCAGAGAAGCCAGCAAGCACAGGGAGGGCTGGAGCAGGGCTGAGCCCTCTCAGCAGTGAAGCATCCCCAGGATGAGCCACGGTAAGGACACAAGAGCTGCCACACCCTGCAGCCTCAAAGAGGAAGGTCTGGTGACCTTGAAGACAAAACTAAAATATACATACATATTGGCCATAGGCAGTGAATCCTATCCCAAGTGAGGAGAGGGCAGAGATAGAGGACATTTACAACCCTCCTGCCTTGGCTCATCCTGCTGCACCCCTTCTGTGGCAGAATGATGTGCTTATAATCTAACCTGGAGGCTGACAGGAACAATCTGCTGAGGTAGCCAACCCTTCCTTCCAGGCAAAGGGATTAAAGCTACAGCACAAAAAGCTTCTCTTGCAACTATGGAGACCCAAATCTGCACCTGTGTTACTGCAGCAAGTATGTAAAATGAGAAAGCACCGAAGTCAGGGACTGAGGACTGACTAGGAAACAGCCATTGAGTGATTTATAGTTACACAAAATAACCACCATTTCTTTACCATCGAGGTGATGAACCAAACTAAACCCCAAAATACGCTGAAATAAAACCCCTCTTGTCTCATTTAATATACTTAAGGCTTAAAAATAAGCATGCACACAGGAGTCCTGTGTTCCAGTGGGACAATACATGCACATAAATTAAGCAAGGACTAGAGAACTTTGTGTATAATAGCTTGCCTTGTGACCTCTGTGCTAAGTATATATATATATATAATACATACGTATGACTATTGCAAAATTCATATAAAAGATTACAATTAAGACAGAGACTACGTATTTCTTCTATGTTTATACCCACATTAAAAGATGATTAATCAATGATTTTATAAATCCAAAGAAGTTAATTTCAATGAGCTGCTGGCTTCCTAGCTTTAGCTTTATACTGTGACACAACCATAGCAGAGTCAGAAGTCAAGATGCTGCAAAGCCTTATATAAATGTCTGTGGAGCTGTCCCAGGCAACCTTACAGGAGAAGGGAAGGTGAGAGCAACTCCAGTCTTCATTTTCTATTAACTCTCAGGTCTCTACATGAACATGAATAACAACTTAAGTAGTAAAGAACAAACAGCCAGAAGCAAGGAGCAGAGGTAAGAACAAATCATTAAAAAGTGATAAGCACCAAGGGTCCTAACTTAGCTGAAGGCAGTAAAAATGCAGACACACAGAGAAAACCACATCATGCCTCCTCAAAATGAATCTGGTCGTATAGTTTTAGTGCTGAGTAAGTGAACTGCCTCAGTGCAACACCACAGTGTCTGCTAGAACGGGCAGTATTTCATCTGTGTGCTTAGAGGTCTGATAGCCTATTTTCCCAGGTGTGTCTCTCCCTCCTTCTAAAGGAGAAAATTACACAGCAAATTAATCTTTGTGAACCTTTTTATTTTTCACTGCTCCTCCTCTTCCCTCCCGCCACTCCTCCTAGCTGTTGTGAAAGGTAAGCAGGAATACAGTGAAATTAAAATTGAAATAAATGACAACAGCAGGAACAGCCTGAGTCTGGTCTGGCTCACAAAAGTGAGTTTATGATAAGGTCGAGTCAGGGCAAAAAAAGAGGTCATGAAAGTGCTGTCACACACCTTTCTGGAGAGAGCTTTTTGTCCACATAACTACAGATGAAAGACTCATGTGCTCAGGGAAACTAATTTTCCAGTGCGAAGGGATTTCAATTCACAATCCACCACCATCCCACTCAATTTACATTACATGTGGCCAGCTGGGAGAGGGGAAAACAACAGCAAACTAAGACACGAGGCAATTCCCAAATCACTCATTTGCAATGCATCAAAGGCGTAGCAGTGAGCGTCTGTGCCATGGACTGTGGTCACTCTGTGACTACATCTGCCTGCCTGCTTCCTAGAAGCTCATACAAAACCCACCAAATCCAGGGAATCACTGACTGCACAGGGGGAGTGCAGTCCCTACACACAAACTCAGAAGGGTTGTTCCCCTGGGAGAGAGGAAGGGACAGACGCAGTTGATTTCAAATTCTTTCAAGGCATTTCCAAGGTATGTTACATTGACTGTGCTTAAGTATTTCATTGATCACCTGTGACTCAAAAGTCACATCCAGCTTAAAACTGCAGATGAGCCCCTGAGCTTAAAGAAACCAAAACTCTCAGCTGAGTGCCACTCCTAGAAAAAAACATTCACATTAATACACCAGTGAAGAGAACTGAACTGCCAAGAGTGTTATTCAGTGAAGAGTATACAAAATTGATCCCTAAAATAGAATGGGTGAATTTTTAGTACCAAAAGACATTAAAAACTCCCAGCATAGCTTTGAGAAGAATTTAGCAGAAACACCCCATTCTGGTTTAGAAGCTCTGAAGCTCTGAGAAGGGAGAACAAAGATTACTTTTCAGTATTGGCTGTAAGACTTCACAAGAAGGATCTTTAAAAGCCTGTATGGTTTATTATCAGAGAACATAACTAGATGCCTAAAAAAGATCTGTGTGCAAGCCCTCTTCATACAAGGGGTACATAAAGCATAACCAGGAAACCCATCACAATTTCTTGATGTCATTAAAGCATGGTCCTAATACACAACTCTGAGCTGAAGAAAGAGTTAGTTCTCTGAAACAGAAGCAGCCTATGCCAAATTTACACATCAAGGACTTCCAGTCAAGGACTCAAATCCCATAATTCAGCTGCTCTTTGCTTCTTGAGCAGCAAAGAAGCCAGCAGATCAGACTTTAGAGACATCTTTCCCTGCTAATTACATGGTAACAGTTTAAAACAGAGATTGTATCACACCCACTGTCTCTCGAGAGCAAAAACACATGTATAATCAAATTGTTAAGGTAAAACAGTAAAAATATGGAAAGGCAATTAACACCATACACAAAGAAATCTTTGCAACTGAAAACACATGATCTGTTTTCACTGAGAACAACATTTTCTCAGCTGAACTTTGGCAAGTAAGCTGTGTGGTACAAAAACCATTTTTTCATAAATACGAGAAACCCCTTCTGCTACCAAACAAACTCTTATTCCTCTCATCTTTAATCCCAAGCCACCTCCACACTAGAACCAAGAAATCCTTATTTAATATCAAAATGAGCCCTTGTCCCCTTTTTATACACATGTGGCCTTCAGAACATCTAGCAGCTGAAGAAAGGGCTCCTGGATGCAACTGAGCAGAGAAGTCCAGCTGCCAGTGTGTACCTAGATCTCTGCTGCAGTTTCATAAGGCAGAGTCAAAGGCCAGAGGAGAGGAGAACACTTGCATTGTGTGTTTTCAAAGGAAAAGGTGAAACACTTTACAATGGAAAAGGGAAACATCAGTTGGTTAGGATGTGAGAATTGTAAAGCACAGCCTCTCACAGGTATGACAAAGCAAGCTTTGGAGCACAAGATGGTCAAAAGGCAATGAAAGCTGAAGGCAGAATGGCAAAAGTTTGTGAAACTTTTCAGTTGACACTGGAAAAAGCTTGGAGAGATGAAGGGGCAAATTGCTGAGCTCTTTGCTTACATGGCAGTTGTAAGGAAAACTTCCAGGTTAACTCCAAATAGCCAATTGTACTTAAACTCAGGTGTGTCTCTTCTCAAACCTAAACAAAACAACCCAAAAAAATAAAGAAAACCTAGGACTAAAATAAAGGGAAGGAAGAGAAGAAACAAGTAGGAGGGAAATAGACAAAAGACACACTTGGACAAAGGATGTACAACAGAAGAAGGTGCCACCTTCAAAGACTGCACTAGGGGAAAAAAAAGACCAGTCAGTAAGATTATCTTTTTTTTATCTGTATTTATCAATAAAACACCAAGAAATTTCCAGTCATGAGCTCGAGACCTCATTGCACTGTATGAAGTAAACAAAATCACTTACAACACAGGAGAAGAATGTGAGAATGTCAGTGCCAGCCACAATGCTGTTGGATCAGCTGGTGTTAATTCAGTGAAACTGATGCTGTAAAATTGTGGCATCAGGAAAACTCAGCCTCCATCTCTCTTTTAGAGTCTCAAGGATGCAAGAGGGATGACATCTAATTCAGTACAAAAAAAAAACCCAAATAAAAACATTTACATCTGTACACAAAAATAATATATCACCTCCCAGTTAGAAAACTAGCTCAAATCCACGAGGAAAGACATGGATGACTTCACACTACCAGGAATATGTGGACAGCAACCAGAGCAGAGAATACTTTGCATCCTCAGAAAGCACACATGACATCAAATAAAAGGAAGCAAGAAACATTGCAGGAAAACGAACTACAGGGGAGGAAAGAAAAGAGAGACAAAGAGAGTATTTCCACTAAAGGACAACCAGAAAAAGAACCAGATAGAGAAAAGATCTTAGAATATGCTAAGGGAAGGGACTCATCAGGATCAAGTCCAACTCCTGGTCCCATGTAGAACATCTCAAGAATCACCATATGTCCCAGAGCATAGTCCAAACATTTCTTGAACTCTGTCAGGCTTGGTGCTGTGACCACTTCCCTGGGGAGCCTCTTCCAGTGTTCAGCCACTGTTTGGGAGAAAAACTTTTTCCTGATATCCAAATTAAACATTCTCTGACTCAGCTTCATGCCATTTCCTTGGGTCATGAGAGTTAAGAGATCAGTACCTGCCCCTCCTTTCCCCTCATGAGGATGCTGAAGAGCACAATGAGGTCTCCCCTCAGTCTCCTCCAGGCTGAACAAACCAAGTGAGCTCAGCCAGTCCTCACCAGGCTTCCCCTGCAGACCCTTCACCTCCTTTTTGCCTCCTCTGGACACTCTCTAATAGTTAAATGTCTTCTTTACATTGTGGCTCCCAAAACTGCCTCCAGCACTGGAGGTGAGGCCACCCCAGAGCAGAGCAGAGCAGAGCAGGACAATCCCCTCCCTTGCCTGGCTGGAGATGCTGTCCCTGATGCCCCCCAGGAAGTCATTGGCCTTCTTGGCTAAGTTGGAAATTATTGAAAATTTCTACATATTTCCTTGTTTGCTAGGGAGGAAAAGTCCTGCACTCCCATTTAACATCCTCAGTCCCTTGTAGTGCTTCCACCTTGCAAGCCGAGGTGCTGTGGTGCTGTATTGCCTGCTACAAACAAGGCTCTCTGCTCATGGTTAGCAGACACAGGCAGAGGGTGAAAAGTGAGAAGTGGAGGGCTGGATGCACTGTAAGGTACCAAACAATCAGCATCTCCATTTCATCAGTTCACACTGTTGTGTGACAGTAAAACAGAAGAGCTAAACCTGCACTACCCTCAGACTGCTCTTCAAGGGGACAGGAAAAGGCTCATCTTCTTATCCCACTTCAAGCCACTAGAACAAGTCAGATCTCCTTTCACAGACTGAGCTTTGCTTACCCCACACAGCGTGGTGCCAGATACATACACACAATGGAAGCAATGCTTCTGCTTAGATTTAAGGATGTACTTAACTCCTGGCTGGATCTGCACTTTCAAACACATCTCCTTGTGGGCCAAGGATTTGCATTCTTACTCATCTTTAAGCTTTCCAGGACATGGCATTTATCATTCTGACTGTGATAAAGGATGGCAACACCCTGCTCGTTTATCTTGCTCTCAATACACTGCAGAAAACAAAAATATAGATTTTTTTACTACAAGGTGGAGGACACTGATATCACTCTCCCTCTCTGATAATTTAACTATAGCATAACATCATCAGGTTTAAATCAGAAGAAGGAAGAAAAGACTTGAAGAAGCAAAAAAAAGAAAACAAAAAGTGGGCGAAGCAAGATTTACCACAAAAGAAACAAAATCTGTTTACAGATCCCATCTAAAAAGAACATCTCTATTAAACATGATTTCAGAAGAATTGACAAGGATAAATCCACATGCAGCTCCAGGTATTTCAGCCTAAATGTGGAAAATACACATTATTCTAAGATTATGAAGAGCTTCGTTTTTGTACACATTTTCTTGGTTCATTTTAGACATAGTGCAAGATTTTAAACCAACAGACTTGGGTGCTCACTGATTTTTAAAGACAGCAGCTCTCTACTTTTTAACATGTTTCTGAATTATATATGGGCTGTGTACTCCTCCAGACAAAGGAACTCTGAAAAATTATGTTCTGCCTCTATCCAGGTGCTTCAAGTTATCTCCACCCTCCCACCTCTTCATTCCATGAAGTAAAGATGAAGGCTGCACAATGTCAGTCACACTGCAAACCTGTTCAGATGCTGCCTCCACCTGAAAGTACACAATCCATGTATTGAGATTCTCATCTCAATTTTCAGAAGCTGAAATCTTTTCTACAGTGGGCTGGGCAGGTCCTGAGAGGGTAGTGACTGGAACACATCCTCCACAAGCCAGCATTATGCCAGACTGCATCCAGCTCCTCTCACAAGTTTCTCCTGATGGGATTGCTCTCCCTCCTGCCTTTTTCTCTTTGATGCCTGGCTAAGTGATTTTGGCTGCACCTGTGGTCTGCAATACATTTAACAAACAGCCCAGTGTGCTCCTGACCTGGCTGCTCCAGGGCCACGTGCCTGTGGCAGTGCTGCCTGGAGCATTCAGCCCAGCGCATGTGCTTGAGCGCACACGGCCCATTTCGGACCCGCTTCATTACCCTTTCCTCAGCAAGCCTGCCTGGAGTTAATTTAATGCATTTAAGGACTGAAGACCAGCTTTGCCACCCTGCAGTGCTAGCAAACATGTTACAGGCAGAGGATTTGGCCATATTCCATCTATGGGGTTTCCTTCAAAGTCCACTTGTGAAAACAGCTGAGCTGATGCTTGAACAGAACTCCATCCAACAGAGATCACCACCACCATGGAGAGCTGCTCCATCTTTACACTGACTCTTGCATATTCAATCCCTCCCCTATCACAGGAGTGGGATCACTTCCAAGTCTCCTTATCTGATACTTTAAAAGTATGGAACAAGACTGGAGTACACAACAGTGGTCCCCATATTTAGGTTCTACTGGCCTGGCCAGCTTAATATGATCTCTCTCTCGACTGCCACAGAAGGGCACTCGCAGTCCCCAGTCCGGGAAGTAGCATCAAGGACTCACAGGAGTGACCAGAGGCAAGTAAATGCTTTCCAGCCTCATCCTCACCAAGAGTCCTCTGAGCCTGGGGACTGTCATCTTGAGATCCAGATTCCCATGGAAGAAAGCTTTTTCCTTCTCAAGGGTGACTTCCAGCTTCGAGGCCCAGTATAACCAGGACAGAGAGAAGGGGGTGAGTCTGTGTTCAGAGCCACACCTGGATGTGCCTTTGCAGGGCAATCCCACCTCTGTCTATAAACAGGCTTCCTCCCAACCCACTCAGAAATGCCTGTACTACGCTTTCTACCAGTCTATATAAACTAGAAACCTTTAAAGTTCAAACACAAATCACTTATTTTCTGATCTAGCCAATTGAAAAATGATGAATG
Source organism: Zonotrichia leucophrys gambelii (assembly GCF_028769735.1). Classification (NCBI taxonomy): domain Eukaryota; kingdom Metazoa; phylum Chordata; class Aves; order Passeriformes; family Passerellidae; genus Zonotrichia; species Zonotrichia leucophrys. The sequence goes on along the minus strand of NC_088171.1, from coordinate 43,331,027 downwards.
ACAACAGGTTGTGAAATTTATCTTGTCACCAGGCTATAATTGCTACTTGGAGCTTCAAATTACGGCAGAAAAAATGAAGAACAAAACTGAAGTGCTTATGGCTGGCTTATTTGGATTCTGGTTTACAAAGTGTAGAGCATTATCTTTGTCAGTGTGTGAGGAAATGCAATTGCACTGTGGATCTCTACATCAAAAACCATCTAATTTAATTAATTAATTGAGTATTATATCAGCAAGAAAAGAATTACTGTAGTTATTTCAGAGATGCTTATTGATTTTATACATGTGATCTGTCTGCAAAGGTTAATATGAATTTGTCAAAAATCTAAGTTCATTTTGCTACAGAATTATTATGGTATTAGGATTTAGGATTAGCATACTATGACTATTGGGATTCTTAATGGTATCCTAACAAATACAAAAATATTTTGAGGTCTTTCTAAAAAGGGACTGGATAAGGACCGAGGAGTAAAGGAGGAAGAAAAGGCTGCAATTTAAGTAGGTGTGAGATTGTCTACAGATGGAGAGTTAAGGATAGAGAACAACAAAGGAGAAAGAAAGAAATAAAATCAACAACAAACTATAGGCAGACTTCCAAGACCTTACAAGTAAAATTACAGTAGTTTAGGTGTACTTGGTTTAAAGTTCACTCATTCACATTTTTCACTTAAAAAGTCACCCATAAATACCAGAAATAAAAGCTCACCAATCAAAAGCAATCAAAGCTACATTTTAAAAGCTAGCTCTGCCCCTCTGTTCTTCCCCCCAGGCTTCCAACTTCCCATCTCAGGACTGTCAGTAGCTGTCAGCAGATCATATGAGAAATTCATCTGAACATACAACATAACTTGACAGGCAATACATCAGAAAACCTAGATGTGACAACAGCAAATTCTACCAGATGGTCCTGGATCATATCTATCTATTAAAAAAATTCTGACAGAAAAAAAAATTCTAACCACACATAAGCAGAGCTTCTGAGGAATGGAAAAAAAAAATCTGTTTCACCCTTTGTCCTAACCATGCCAGAAAAGGAGATACACAACAGCTCCAGCTTGTTCTCAACAGTTTGTCCTCTCATTAATATCTATATGTATATTTAATCCTCCTCTCCAAAGAAAAGTCTTCTAAATAAAGATGGCTCTCCCTTAAAGGCAGTATGTACTACTAACAATGCTGCTTTTCAATTGAGAAAATTCTGTCAATGACTCTGGAGCCTGGTCTTGCTCCAGCACCAGCCTGGTCTCCAGGAACACCAAAACCATGTGGTTAGCCCTGGGAGTAGCTGCAAAATTGAAGCACATTCAAGACTCCCTGTTTGCCACCTTTCCCATCTCCCTGTTGCTCTGGCAGGCAGCAGATTCTGTCAGGTTCAGGCTGCCTACAAACCTCATCAGCCTCTGCAGCAACTCCTTTAGGAGAGACCTTGGATTGCCTTGTCCACTGCTGGTGACGCAGGTCAAACACTGACTGTCCAAACCTACCCTCAATCCAGGTAAAACTGCCTTTGATACATGTGGAGTACAAATGACATTCCAGCAGGCACAGCCTGCTCCAGCCTCAGGCCCACAGGAAACAGAGCTGTGGCAGGCACAGGGTCAGGACACTGTGCCACCCTCTGAGAGATAAGCACAGTCCCACGGCAGCAAACTCCAGGTTCAGAAGCAGCTCCATGGCCATTTCACTGATGCTGTCACTGTTCTTCAGGTGAGCACCACCAGCCTGGCCACAGCAGCAGCTCAGCTGTGACAAAAGTGAGAGGCCTATGAAACGCAAATCAAACTGGAGCAGGCTGTCACTGCTCCAGTGAGACCCTCAGGGACACCATTCCTTGCTCCTGTTCTGCCCCTGCCTTCTAAGCTGTGTGCAGACACAAGTTTTGCTCTGTGAGATGAAGTTGTGTGTAACTGCAAAGAACTACCACGTGTCCTTGTCCTCCCAATTACCCACGCTTGGAAGTAAAAGGTATTTAGTCAAACATATTTTTAATTGGTAAAGCAGACGGACATGAATCTGAATCACAGAGGGAAGGAAGACAGTGAAGGATGTGGTGTTACTTTATCATTGTTTAATAGGGCAGGATGGTGCTCCAAGTCCTTTGGAAATCTGACAGTTGCTTTGAATACAAAGCTGTGACTGTGGAAGAAAACAGATCTACTCCCTGTCAGTGCACAAGCTGCACTCCACAGCTCAGGGCTGAGGCAATCTCTCTTCAGGCCAGTGTGGCACAATCAGTTTCCACCAAGAAACCAGACTGATCCTTTAACCAAGGAGTAGTTCTGTATATCACACAAACCTTTTTTCCTTCCCCTAAGGACAGCTCCTTCCATTACAGACTCTCCTTTGCTGTTAATCAAAGTGCACCCGTTTCCTGAGTGAGAAACACCTGAGTGTGGGATTACTCCAGTGCGCTGTTTATTGTCTCCATCCAATCCATTTTACAATTATCACCTTCAGCACAGAGAGAAAGCTACTTTTACATCATAGCCCTGAGAACAAAAAGCTTATGAAAAAGCCAATTCTGCCCTCGAACTTCAATGAGGAATGTATGATTTTTCACTGTGCCTTTGTCATTTTGACATAAAAGAAAAAGTGACATTTTCAAGTTTTGTTGTTGTGCACCAGTGTGGTTTCAAATACTGCAGAAGAACATAATTACATTTATAGACACCTTTGACTGGAACTTAAATGTTGCAACAGCTCTAATAGTCTCTTAGAGATAAGAAAAATAGGCATTTAGCTCAAAATGTATGTTCTGATTAAACTGAAAATGGACATCATCTTTTTACTGGACTGCTTTTTGGCATCTAAAATTTTTTTCTATAAATACTAGACTATGATTTTTCAAATCATCAACTTCCTACAGAGAGAAAAATACACATCTTACTATTTTACTGTTCTCAGCTGAAATACTGTAAAAGAGAAGGCATAACATGTATTTAGTAAAATTAATAGAAAGTCACTTCCTCCCATTCGATATTTAATATCTCATTAGAAAAGCAAAAAATAGTGCAAATCAAAGTCCATGAATCAGCTGTTTACTTTATTTATTTATAGGCATTTATATAGTGCTCATCACCATAGCAACCAGGAACCTTTTCTTCTTCTTGTTCAAAGGAAAAGTTGTAATTTCAAAATGTGATCCTTTGATGTCACAGTGCAAATAGGTACTTAGGTCCTTTGCTGCAAACACTTTAGGCAGGTGCCTGAAGTACACCAACCAAGTCAAGGTGCAATGAAAGAGACAGAAACAGAGAAAGGAAAAATAAAAGGAGAGGAACCATGAAACAAGTGAGAAAAAGGGAAAGAGGGAAAGAGTAAAGGGCTTCCTTATGAAAATCCACAAGGCACCGTGTCCCACAGTAAGCCATGATCACCCCAGTATGTTTTACCTGTAATAACAAGTGTCTGGTTCATGGAGAAGAGTCCAATTAATGGAGACCAATCAGCAAGTTCCAAATTTATGCTGAGGGCACTGAAGCAAGGATTTCTAAAAGGATAGTACCTTAAAAATGAGGCTGCAGAGGGCTGTCTCCCGTTTGAGAGCAGAGAAGTCAGGAGCTTCACTTTGACTCCTACTCTATTCTGATCCCCCAGCAATTAGGCATTACCAAATTCCCACAGAATTAACAGACCTTTTTAAAAATGCCATCTGCTCACAAAACATCAAAGGAAATGTGTAAATTAAAACACTGCTCCTGCATACACCACTACAGAATGAATTACTAGGTATGTCCTGCAATTGCAGTTTCCTCATGATACTGCTGGGAACTTCTTTTGAGACCCCCAAAAGAGACTGAAATTGGTTTTAAGCCAATCAAATTGGTTTTTCATCTGGTTCCTTCCCACCACTGTATAGATTATACACATACATGAACAACATAATATTTCAGATTCTTTTTAAAGCTAATGAATTTCTAATTGGGACAGAAAGGAAAAAAAAAAAGATATCTTTGGCCTGTTGTCATTTTGTTACGTAAGAGACATTATCATGAAGATTTCCTCAAGACACTGGTATGTGAAATTGTTATCTTCTGCATTTAGCTTGATCCTAACTTCCTCATAAACCAATACTGTCCAAAGCAGTTAAATAAGGAGTGTTCAGTTGTTACTAAACTAAACACATAAATCTTTACTGGAGACTGGTGGTTATTTTGTAGTCTTTTTTTATACTGTATTCTAAATAGGGCAGAAGCTGCATGTATGACAGCAGGAAAAGTGACAAGTTCCTTATCTGGAAAAGCACCAGCAGGCACTGTTATCAGAGCAGACCAGCTCTTTTAAAGTGGATTGATGAAGCTATTTTTAAAAACACCTAATAACATCACAGAGGAGACTCTGATCTCTGCAAAGGTGAGCCGCACAGCTCGATACTCCTGGGAGGCAGCTAATGAAACTGAAGCTTGTCATACACAGACTGCGCCCAGTAATTGGCTTTGAACACTCCCAGCTGAGCCTCCCCCGTGCCGAGCTCAGTGCCCGCTCACAGCCCGTGCCAAACGCAGCCAGAGCCGGGCACTGCCGGGCACCACCAGGGGTGAGCGGCCCTCTCCCCTGCCCTGCCAGCAGGCAGAACCTGGGCAGTAATCCATGGCAATGCAACAAACCTGCACACTTGGAAGGCAAGGAAAGAAACCTGCTTTCTTCCAGCCCTTCACACCTACCAGCTGGCTCCCAGGACAGGGAGAGACAGCTGTGTGGGAAAGGTGGCAGAGTGGTGTCGCAGCAGGTGGTGTGCTGATGGAGAAGGGAACACGTTCTGCCACAGAAGGTGAAGGAAAGGGGGGAGACCTAACCCTTTAGAAGGAAGAGGGTCCCATGTCATGCCTTCATCCAGCACAGCAGAACCACCAACAAATGCTAACCTGTGGCAACCCAGGAAATTCCTCTGGCTGCCCTGGAAGACTCGAGCCCTTGCCCAGGGGGCTCAGAGACCTCAGCACAGAGCCCAAGACCCCTGTGCCTTTGATTTAGCCCTTGGAAAAAACAATTACCAATCTTATATGAAGAATTACAAGCCACAGAAGTTTAAGTGGAATGACAGTGAATTTATCACAGGGTGAAAAATAGGTTTTTGAGGTTTTTAGAATGGGGGTTCAGGGGACAAGATGGAGGAATTGGGGTGTGTCCTGTCTTTCTCCTTCTTGGCCTCCATCTTCTGCTGTGATGATGGCACTTTTAGATTGGTTTAGAGTAGAAGCTCGCTGTCTAACATAGGTGATAGGTATTGGAAAGTAATTGTAACTACTGTACATGTAGTTTTTAGTATAAAAAAGATAACACAGCCCGGAGGTGGGCAGAGTGCCTCTGACTGTCTTGCTGAGCAGACCTCGGCAGGCCAGGAGAAAGAATTCTATAGATAAGATACAAAAAACAACCTTGAGACAGAGAAATGAAGAGCTCTGACTCCTCCTTTGAGCGCTGGGCTGGGAAAAGAGACTCTAACATATCTTGGGGTCACTCTGACCAGCTGAGACCCTGAGACTAGCCCTCAGTGCTGTGTCATTGGTGCAAAGTCCCTTAGGGACAGCTGCTGGCTTCCCCAGGAAGGCAGCCAGCAAAAGAGAGGAGCATCACTCATCTTCCCCAAAACTGCACTGACCCTTCCCAGCCTGCTCTTCCCTGGCCTTTGTGGACCCACAGATCTACTCTACCTCTCAATGTAAACTTCAACACCGAATTCTGCAACCATCCTGGAACACAACCTAAGAAAATACTGTCCCACAGTGTGAGATCTTTGCCCTTTTGAAGAAATTTTATCTGCATAGCTGAGGATCTGTGATCTGGTTCTGGCTCTGTGGTTTAATGCTCTCCTTTGCGCCACCTCCTTTTTCATGATTCTTCCTGCCTCCCACTACTTCCTAGAAAAATCCACTCCCTCATAGCCTAGATACACCCTGACTGGAAAAGCCATTTTAAATAGAAAGCAGTTTCTTCTGCTGAGAAAAGTCATCTATGGCTCTGATCATTTGACAGTTTTACTCGTGGAAGATCTCTCCAGGTCCCTATGTTTTAAAAGACCTTGCTATGTTAGAGCATAGGCCAGACACATTAAAAACTCTGGGGAGCAGCAACTGAATGTGGGTTAATGTCATTGGGAACCATTTAAACCCACAGCACTTATGGAACACTTTAAAGCAACAACTTTTAAGAGAAAGGGGGTGAGAAAAAGGGGAATAAGAATATTCAATTTCCAGATGATTGAAGCAAACCTCAGTAAGTTCACAATGAGATGCAACTGAGGAGATTGGAAATTTAGCTGGAAAGAGATTTCCATATAGTCAATCCATTTTTCACATTGCTGAATAGAGAGTGGGCTCTAAGTAACTAGTTCCAAAACATTACCCAGGCATCTAGAGTGCATGTTCATGGCACACTTCACAAGTGTTGGAAGCTGAACTCCAGCTTTGATGACAGCTAATTAAAACACAAAAATGAGACTCCAAGTAAAACTGCCACCTTGCAATCATAAACCGTTCAAAATGCACTCTGGCAGAAAAGCAGACTGCAAGGCAGCTTTCCTGTATCTACTTCACACATTTGGTATCTACCACGGTTTTGAAAATGACATTGCAAAATAAACACCCTGTCTTACAGCTGATGTGTTTAGCATAAGTCAGATTTGTTTCAGGGAGAACGTCCTTGCAGAGAATAAGAGCTCCTCTGGTTCCCAGCTAAGTCAAGGCTTGATCTAACAAGCCAGTCAATCAGTTCAAGCGTTTTGAGATTGCTCTTAAAAGGAGCCGTTTCTGTTTTATTACCAAAGTCAGCAGTCACCGTTTAACAGTCAGCATTTGTCAATAGTTACCCAACTATGGCACTGGTGTGAAAACACTGATACGTTCCCTTGGCTTGAGCAGTTGTTCAGATACAGTCCTTATTCTCGTCACCAGGGGAGAGTGTGCCTCTCCAATGGATTGATTTTTCTAAACATGAAGCCTTTATCTTCATAGCCCATTAAAACACTGGGTTAATTGAGGGGGGCTGGAAGGGAACAAGGGGACCCAGCAGACACACAGAGCCCACCCTCGGAACATGCATGTGCAATGCATCCAGAGCTGACACAGCCAAGAGAAACTTTTCCACCATGCTTAGTCAGCACGCAATAATTAAAAAGGTGCAGGGTGTGATAAGCCGGCATCCCTATCCATTGGGGCCAAACTCGCAAATTCATTGCTAAGCTTTCAAAGCCGAAGACAGCTGTCGGCGGGCTAGGGGGGGTGGTGTTCCAAGGCACTCAGCCATCAAGGAAAACTCTCAGGAGAGCATAATTACATCTTCACCTTCCCCAGTAGGCTTTAAACCTGCAGCGCCTTTGACCTCTGGGGAGGTTATCAGAGTTGGGATGGAACAGCTGCCTGCTCCGCTCCGCTCACCGCGGGCTGCCCTGCCGGCCCGGAGCGCTCTCGCTGCCCGCCTGTGCGGCGGTGCCCGTGGCCGCGGCGCCAGCCCCGCTCCGGGAGGGCTCATCGCATCCGCCTCCCCGCCGCGGGGTCGCCGCCGACCACGAGGGACATGGCCCCGCTCCCCCCGCTTCCTCATAACCTCCTCTCCTCTCATTCCCTCCCTTCGGGAAGAAGGCGACAGCGGCCACCGCCACCCCCCACGAACCGCCCCCTGCGGGAGCCCGGGCCGGCCCCCGTCCGCGCCGCCTCACCTGCCGCCCGCGGCAGCGACCGCCCCTCGGCCCGGCCCGGCCCGGCCCCGCCGCCCCGGCCGCCTCCTCGCTCACGGTGTCCCCGCCCGGCGGCGGGCGGGAACGGGGCGGGCGGGCCTGGCAGGCCGCGCATGCCCGGTGCGGGCCAAGGGCATTGTGGAGGCTGCAGTTCGCGGGGCCCTGAGGGCGGCCGTCCTGTTTGGGCGCTCAGTGCGCACGCTGTCCCCGCTCCTGTCCCCCCTCCCGTCCCCGCGCTCAGCGCCCACCCTGCCCCTGGCCCTGCTCGGGGTTGTTCCGCGTACACCCTGCACTCGGTGCCAGCTCCCACCCCTGCTCGCACCGCAGTCCGGCGGGTTCCCTTCCCGGCTCTCTTCCCGGCCCGCCCAGCCCTTGCCTCCTCGGCTGATCGTTTTCCTGGAACCCTCTGCTTTTCCCAGCCCTCTGCGTTGCCCACCTGCAGCTCTCATCTTCCTCCCAAATCTACTTCAGCCTCCACAGAGACATCGAATCATCAAGGCTGGGAGAGACCTTTCAGATCATTCAGTCCAAGTGTCCACCCAGCACTACCGCTGTCACCCCTAAACCACTTCACCCAGCACCAGGTCCAAGTGTCTCTTGAGCTCCTCCAGAGATGTTGACTACAACACACCCTTGGGCAACCTGTTCCAATGCCTGACCACCCTAAACAGGGAAAAAATTGTTTCAAATAGCTTATATGACTCTTCCTGGCCATTTCTTTAGTCCTCTCATGCTAGGCACGGCAGAAGAGACCTGCCCCCGCCTCATTGCAACCTCCCTTCAGGTGGTTGTAGAGGGCAGTGAGGTCTCCCCTCTTTTGCTGTACCTCCCCTTATGCTGTACCTCCTCACACTGTCCTACCTCCGTTCCTCTGTCTTCCTTTCTCACCCTCTGATCCCCCTGCCCAACAGGCTTCTTCCTTGCTGCCCACACTCTTTGCCCCCTTCCACTCAGAAAGAGGTGGTAAAGCAGAGGGCAGCCATCCTGACAATGAGTACACGCCTCCAAATCCACCAGGAAAACCTGACAGATCACAGGCACCTGCATCCTTAGTGGAAGAAGGTTCCTTCTCACCAGGGAAATTGTGACAGTGGTGGCAGGTCACATTCACATGGTGGTGTTTGCTCCAGTCAGGCTTCACCAGAGCAACCCAGAGACCATTACAGCTTGAAAAAACCACTGAGAGCATGCTGAGCCTGCAACAAGAGGCTGGATCACCTGAGCAGGTGGGCACCCCTGGGTATAACAGCACCTCTGCCCCCATCCTCTCCCGAAGTCACTGGGGCTTTTGTTTCTCATGGGAGCTCCCATTTCCAAACCCATACAGAGCTCTCAATGGGAAGGACAGATAGAGGTTTGGTAGCATCTTTCATATTAGCTGGTGTTTGTACGCATAGCTAAATGCTCCCAGAGTGACAGGACTGCTAAACATGCATGCAGGAATTTAATAAAAAAGTTTAACCATTGAAAAGTTTGCTCCTGAAAAGCTGATAATCATGTGGGGGAAATCAAATCTAAAAGCTTAGTGCTTCTTCCTCCAGCCTCTTTTTTCTGCCTTACAGATTTTGTAGCTAATAATCTGAAGAAATAACTTGTGTTACAAGAGATGCACACAAGAACTGAGGGTTTTGAGGAATGCTTGTTGCTACTTAAAATTTAATTTTGTTACAGTGTCTGTGAATTCTAGTGTTGAGCTCTCATGGACTGACAAGGCAAATGTCAGGCTTCTGAGATTTGTTTTTCAGCTTGTTCAAGAACTACTACACTAATGAGCTCCATTGCAAGAGATACCATCTACTCTGCTTCTCATTAAGTTCCTTAGTTATAGTGCAGTCTTGGATAGACTTCAGGATGCTGGACCCACATCCCTTTAACTAGAGCAACAGTACCAAATAATCATTATCATCATAATTTTCATTATTTCATTGGAATTTTCACTGGAATAAAAAGTCCCTATTTCAACAATGTTTAGAGATATCTATTAATCTTCCCAAAGCGTTTGTGAGTAGAAATCCTGACTAAGATTTCACAAATACCTGCTTGCATATTCACGTAAATGTCATCTGCAGTGCTACTTTTCCTCCTTGTTATGAAATATTTAATGAACCAGTCAAAAGCCAGACACTACAGTAATTTGAATCAAGTGGCCAGTCACGTATCGCAGACGATGAATGGCTAAAGACACAGACATAATCGTTCAAGGAAAAAAGAACACCCATAAGCTGAGATGTGTTTCTATGAAATATTCATAAGGTTGTGGTGATTTATTGTCATGTCTGTTTCAGAATAACCTGCAATGGAAAAAAGAGCATAATCTGATAAACTTTTCATGCAGAACAGTCCATTGGTTATTCCTGGAGTAAGAACTTTGTGGACCCACATCTGTTTAAGCACATCGTCTGTACGGGGTAGGGATGGGTTTTCCTTTATGCAAGGTTTTACAGGGGGATACCTATTGGAAGCAGTGTGCTAATGGCAGAGACAGCCCCTTCAGGTGCCCAGGCACAGGTACTTAGTGCAGTTTTGACAATTTAGGTTGCCCAAGACATCTGCACAAGGCTGGTAGATGCAACATGGGATTTATAAGAAGACACTGCAAGGCCTGAACTTGAGCTTCAACATAGTGTCACACAGTTATAGTGCCAAAATCACTTCTGATGTGACCATTCAGGGAATAAATCAGTTTTTGCAGACACAGAGAAAGGATAGGCTCACAACTGGGAGCTAGAACAGCTAAGTCACCCTTTACAGTTCAATAGGCAGAACTATATCTCCAGCCTGAAGCAAACATCGGAATGTTTCCAACCCATACATCCTCTCCTCACATCACCTTCTATACCTATGCTATAGCTCTCATGTACACTCTCTTTGAATGATAAAATACCAGAGGGTTGGGTCCTGGAAGCTGAGTCACTGATGTGCTTGCTCATGAGCATCAACATGTGGGACTGCAGCACTCCAAGCCTTGCTCAGCTGAAGTCAACCAGATCCACTGACTTCTTTGTTGTGTGTCTCTGTGTGAGGCTGCCTCAGCTTTTTTGGCCATTTACCTAATGCCTCTGCTATCCCTTGCTTTTCACTGCCTCTGTGTGCTGCACAAATCGTGGGCACTTGTGCTCTTATCCTTTCCTCAGCAGGATGGAGAGAAGGATCTACTGGGATCTTGCTGGGATTTCGCCACTCAGATTTTTTTCTATGTCAGCTTTGTGAAATGCATTTGGTGGGGTTAGTGGGACACACAATCCCAAGGGATGTAGCAGTTGCCTGTGGTATAATCACAGCCCAGCAGAGCCTGTGGGCTAACCAGCCGGTACGTAAAACTGGATGAGCACCAGTGATTCCAGTCCTGTAAGAGGTAATAAGCAACATCCATGGAGTAAGAGGTAATAAGCAACATCCATGGAGTAGCTGCTGCCTAATCATCCTGTCAAGGAAAACTGTTTCAGCCAAAACCATCAGTGAAGCCTTTTGGGACTGAAGGCACCATGGAACTCCCTGCACATCCGCTCAGCATATGCTAAATGCGGGCAGCAGAGAGAGCTGAACAAGGGACTTTGAAAGTGCTGTATGCCTCAAACCTCTCTTACAAATTCATGTAATTCACTAAAGAAATTATACATATTCATGTCATTTTACCTCAGGACTATGAGTTTGTTTGGAGGGGATAAATGCTTTCTTGCCTCCAAAGAGCAAGATTTCATTAAACTGTCTCTCTTTTGGAAAAAGCAAGCAGTGACCCCAATCTCTGCAGTACCTGGCAGCAAGTAATAGCTGTATCATGATCAGTATCTGCCCTCTAGTAGCAATTTTTCACACACTGATGTTGAACACATGCAGGAGTAAAAAAAGAAATAAATCTGCTGCTGAGCAATGCTGCCATTGAAATGACTTGTGCCTACGAGGTGGTGAGGGCACTGGGTGTTCTGAAAGCACAGCTCTGATCCCAGTGTTTCTCTCCTTAAGCCCAAGGGCTGGGTAATTGCTGCTGCTGCCAAAGAAGGTTAAGTTTTTGTTTATCTTGTTGCAGGTAAAATGAGGTGAAATGAGCACAAACAGGGGAGCAAACATAACTATTCTATACAAAGAGAGATCAAAAAAGGACTTCTAAAGATGACAGTTAAAACTATCCACTGGTTTCATGGTGATACTAAGAGAACAAGAAGACTTCCCAGTTGCACAAGCAGGGCACCAGCCCCTGCTTCTGCTGCTAGCAGTGGGATCCCATGGAGCACAGAGGTGAGCAGCACGTGGCAATCCACACTAGCATGACAGCAAACCAATGGAGAGAGTGGCTCTTTCCTAGCTCCTCCTGGAGTGGTAACAGCTTCTGCTTGGTTTTTTGGAGTAGTCTGCTTGGTTTGGAGTCCAGGACAGTTAGATAAGCAAGCACCTGATTTATTTAGCCATTCACTTATTTAACAACATGGTACAGGCAAACTATTAAGCAATAAGGATTTTTTCTTATAACAGGAAATCCATTCATTTATGGACTTGAAGTAGATGTTTCTGTTAAATACAGAAAAAGACTTGCACTAATCTAAATTCAACCGAATGTGAATCTCCACAATTCAGAAAAGGAATAGGTGAGTACTAATGACAATGAATAAAAAAGACAGGAAAATGGAGAAATCCAATGGCAGTCGGCATCAACAGATGTGCCAAAAGCTCCCTTGTATGACAAAATGACTGTCTCATGCAATATTAGCAACTATCCAAAGCTGGGAAAGTGTGAAAATCTTGTTGCTGTATAAATTATCTAAGACACTCCTGCCAATTATAGACTTGCTGTGAGGAAGAGAGACATTGGTAATCATGACAGCAACTGTTCGAGTGTCGTGTGAATATTCTCGGGCGATTATTCAAATCAATCATTTCTTGTCCGTGTGGGAAAGATTGATCACTCTTAGTACTTTGTGTCACTCAGTGACTGAATTGATGGTGCTCTGCTCTCTGTGGTGTTCTCTCTGTGTAGTCTGCCTGTTTAAGGTGACAGCACTGTCACGTATTTAACTGCTGAGGTGAGGAGCTGTCCAGCAGAAAGTGGGAGAGCATGGGCCCAGAACCCATGAGAAACATTACATAGGTTGTAAGAGACCAGTTCCCTTCTGCACTGAGCAGATGGATTTTTGGAAGTGGCAGGAGCAATGCTGGCAGTTGCCACCGTGGCAAGGCATGAGAGGGCTCTAGATGCAGGGGGAATGTGATCCATTTAATCACTCTTCTTCCACAAAGGATGTTTATGAGACCTGCTAGCCATGTCTTGTCATTACAAGTCCTCCAACTTCAGTGCCTGCCATCCCGGGTCACTGAGAATGACTCCCATATTTGATGATGTTCTTGCCTCCTGCTTTCCCAGCCCGTTGTGCTCTCACCTACCCTCTCACACCTGCTGTTCTGCATAAAGAGGGCCTTCTATCACCACAAATTCTTTCATCTTCCCACCCTTCCTGGCAGGAATTTCTCTAACAGAGAGCTGTGTCCTGCTTCCATGAGAATTACTGCTGGTAAGAGACATGACTGAAAATGTGCAATGTGTCTGTGTGTTCACCAAACTGTGACTACATAAATTTTGGTCTTTGACTTGGCTTGATGCATCTGGTCTTATCTTCCTTTTTGTATATCATGAGGTGTAATTTATCAATTTCCTTTTTTGTTTTTGATTAATATTCCCCATCTATTTCTTCTGCCTCTTCCTGTAAACTATGCATGTATAAAGGCTGATTCCAGCCTGTTGTCACAAGGGGATGCATTAAAGCTGCAGATCTGCCTTTGCAAAGCCTTAAGCACCTGATTTTGTAAATTAAATAAAATACCATCTACATGTTACTGCTAAAACTACCTAGTATCAGCTGCGTTTCAGTACCACAGGGCTTCCCTGCTTCTGTTTGAGAAAGAAAACTAACACCAGCAAATGGTAACATGAAAAAGAATTTGTTCTTTAATAAAATAACAAAACAAAGTCTTCACAGAGGAGTAGTTTCCTTTTTTCCTACATGTAAGTGTTTGTAACAAAATAAAAGAGCGTTTAACTCTTCAGGCTGGTGATAACAAATAAAGATGTGGTTCACCTCGACTTTCACACGCTCTGTCTCTCTTTTCAAAGAGCTTCTTTCCTTTATTCATGAGCTCTTCAGGGACAGGATTTTTAACAGTTCTTTCTGCCAACTTGTGGTTAGCAGAATATTTGCTTTCCTTTTTTTTTTTTTAAGTGTGTGTTGTGGCTCCCAAGTATCCATCTGTAACTCTCTGAAAAATATCTGGTAGCTTGCGGCTAGAATATATTTTGGGATGCCTAGTTTATCACTGGTTAGTTCAGATGCTGAAGTTTAATCTGACACCTGAAAATCACCAAGATGAGCAATCTTTGGAGACCCTCTCTTCAGCCATCTCTTCCAAGTCACCCCACAGAGATTATTGACATTTACTGAACTGTCTGTACTGAACTGTCACACAGGAGAGAATTTTGACTTTTTTTGCTTTAAGACTGCTTATGCCATAGATCTTCCTCATTCCCTGGATCCCTTCTGCACCTCTAATGAAATATGATGCCCTTCATTCATGTAAGGTTTTGCCAGTGCATATCCTATTTTTAGGAAGTTGTTTTATAGGAAAGGAATCAGTTTTATGTATTACACCTCCATAGGAAAAGTGTGAGGTCTGGACATAGAAGATAACTATCCCTCCTTCACTTGATGGTTGAACAGTCCAGCCTTTTGCTCTCTAAAGCATCTACTTTTCGTAAGATGTGAGCTTTGCCCCAGTGTAGCATAGTCTAACTTTTGTCACCTTCATTTAATGACACACGAATATGAAACAAGGAGGCATTGTACCTCATCCCAAGACTGCAACTTGAGAGCCATGTCCATCCTGCAAAACAATGGGAAACATCAAGCCTAGTGCTAAGAAATCCTTGCTTTGCACCCCAGTCTTCCTTCGGGACAATTACTTTGGTTTTCAGCAATTTGTTTCTTTTTGCATGCATGCACAACCCTTGTGGTTCCAAATCCAAGTGGGGATGAGTTACAGTGATTCCTCTGCTCCATAAACACCGCTGCCCACCACCTGGGGAAGTGGTCATCATTCCACCCTTCTCCCACTTGCAGAGGAGTCTGGACTAGCTGGCTCCTGCCTAAAAAGGTTCAGATCTTTCTTCTCAGTGAGAGCAAATGGTCTCTTTGTCTTTTCAACTGAAGGCCAGACTGTGACAGAGAATGGAAACTGGTTGTCCTGCTTTTCAGGATGATCCTGCTCCAGGCCAGGCAGAAGGCAACTACCAGTCCTTGTGTGGCATCATTTTCCAGTGGGAATGTTTGGTCTCAGTGAACTTTCCCACAATTTAGATAGAGCCTTGCCCTCCTTGACAGCAGCCCTAGGTACCACAGAAGTGAACTGGGAGAGCCAGGCCAGGTAATATTGCTGGCTCCCTTGCTGGATTCTGTCTGCCTCAGGAAGTATCTTCCTATGAGCTCAATTTTTACCTAGCACAGCAAATTAAATGAAACTAAGGCAAAGAATAATGCTCCACTTCTCTGGGAACACAGGGCC
This sequence comes from Zonotrichia leucophrys gambelii, assembly GCF_028769735.1. Classification (NCBI taxonomy): domain Eukaryota; kingdom Metazoa; phylum Chordata; class Aves; order Passeriformes; family Passerellidae; genus Zonotrichia; species Zonotrichia leucophrys. Next base: position 43,315,807 of record NC_088171.1, on the reverse strand, counting down.
TCAAGGATGTAACATAAATTCAGCATCTGTCTGTTTGCTGAAGAATTCATACGTAGGATGGAAAAGAAGTCTCCAGGGAAGAGCAACACAGATACTCTTTTTTCCCCCTTCCCTTCCCTTCCCTTCCCTTCCCTTCCCTTCCCTTCCCTTCCCTTCCCTTCCCTTCCCTTCCCTTCCCTTCCTCTTCCTTCCCTTCCCTTCCCTTCCCTTCCCTTCCCTTCCCTTCCTTCCCTTCCCTTCCCTTCCCTTCCCTTCCCTTCCCTTCCCTTCCCTTCCCTTCCCTTCCCTTCCCTTCCTTCCCTTCCCTTCCCTTCCCTTCCCTTCCCTTCCCTTCCCTTCCCTTCCCTTCCCTTCCCTTCCCTTCCCTTCCCTTCCCTTCCCTCTTATTGTTTTCTTTTCATTTTCTTTTTTTCTTTTTCTTTTCTTGTAGTGGAAAACATGTAGCATTTGCCTGTATATTTGAGCAGGGAGTTTGGCTCCTTCCATTCATGTCACAGCAAGACAGAGCATCTCTCAGCCAGGATCATTTCCCTGCTCTTTCAAAGCACCACTGTCTGTGAGCGTGCCCCAGCTCTCCCCTCATGTGCTTTGTGTTGACAGAAAAATCATCTCCATGTGAAGCTGCTCCATCTCCCTGCAGCTACAGCCCCCTGTGAGCTGCTGCTGCCTTCCTTCCCCCCTCTCCCTCCCTTACAGATGACACATCCCATCTCATTTATATTATTAAAATGATTTCCACGGGGTCACCTTCTGCTTCACGCCTGAAATGATAGAGAATATTAAGCTCTTCCTCTTGTGCCACTTGGATTTAAATTGTAGATTTTAAATCTCTCCTCACTTCTGCATCCTTTAATTTTCCACAGGCAGCGCCACTGCAGCGGCAGCTCCTGGTGACTGCATTAGACATTGGGGAAAAAAAAGAAATCACAGGCACATCGGCTCATATGGCGTTATGATGAGTGAGGTGGATAATAACAAACATGCAGTACTCCTGTCACCCACTGGGTCTCTTTCCATTTTCTTCACAGAAAACCTAAACAGCCTGCTGTGTAGAGTATGAAAAAGGTCGTATCAAAAGAACATCTGCACATCACCGTGGTGATTAGCTTGTAGAGTAGCACCCAGTGGTGAAAGGGCTTTTATCTTCTTTTCCACGCACAAAAGTGATGGGTCACGGGGAGGGATGCTTACACTGAAGTCAGACCTGGTGTCTGTTGTGACTTCTCAAGCATTTCATCAAAAGTGTTTCCATGCAGGTGAGTTTGGCAAAAGGCATTGGGCTGTTTAAGGTAAAGTGCTGTACTTTTTTAGGAAGTGTAGTTGCAAATAATGTTTTTCACAGGCAAAGATGCTGCCAGGAATGAGTAATTCTTGGTATGGGATGCAGACAATACAGTAAATATGCAAACCAATACTTTGGAAATTGGGTCTTTCACTTAAGCTTGATTTAAATGTGTGAATCCTTTGCAGCTTTCTGGTATTTACTAGTCTTTACCATTGTCTTTCTTTATTACAGGTCTGAAAGAAGCTGCTGCCATATGGACAGCTGGAGCAGCCAAGAGTTATATTCACCAGCAATGCACCATTCAAAGCAATTAGGAGCTGCCAGTCCTCATGGTCCCAGACCAAAGCTAACCTTTGTAGCAGCACTATTAGGTTTTCTTGCTTCTTTTTCCAGGTCAGATTGTGTTGGCACTCTCTTGTGAAGAACACTGGATCAGATGGTCTGAGGGGTTACTCCTGATGGCAGTTCCTGTGCTAACTCAGATGCAGCTGCATCCCCAATTACATTCAGTTCAGGGGACAGAATAATCCTCTGTATTTTTTCACTGTTTGCAGCACAGATCTGATGGGTCTCACCTGAGTACTGGAGCAGGGATGGAAGAAAGGAGGAGCTTTTGCTTTTTCTTTGGGCAAATGACTGAGCTATTCCACAGAGAAGGCTACACAATAAAAATTAATCCAGCTCTTTCATAGTGGCTGCTGACTAAATACACAGCTGTTTAAAGAAGCACCAGGCTATCTATTCAGCCTTCCTTGCAGCACATCCTTCTATCCAGAGTATATTCCAGACTGTGGCTGGGGAGTGAGACGGGTCAGAGACACTGGAAAGATGAAAGTTATTGGATTAGCATTTTTGTCCTAGGGCTGTAAGAGAAATCTTTAGTAAGAAAAGCCCAGGCATGAAAATCACATTGTAGCTTGAAGTCCAATTTTGAGCTGAAATTCACTCCCTTTAGCGGTCTCAAGGCCAAAGTATGCACAGAGACTCTGTAAGTCCTATTTTCAGGGTGTTAGCAGCACAGAGATCCCTCTGCTGGTTCCTCTGTACGTGAATGAATTGGATCCAGAGCACAACACAAGCTCATGTCAGAGCACTGATGTAGGCGTGTTTGAAGACAACTTTACCGGTTCCAAAATCAAAGATTAAAAGAAAAACTGACCAGAGGAGTGCTGACACATTCTGAAAGTTTAGAGGTGAAAGGGATCTGGAGTCTTTTAATAAACTGTTCTAAAAGTAAAACTGCAAAATACCACTCTTTTGTGTGGAAACCTCAAGGCACGTTCCCAACTTTGAATCTAACTTGCAGACTGTATTCCCTTTCTATTTCCTTTTACAAGAAACAGTGATATTCTGCCTCATGAAGAGGGCCCATGCAAACTCCTCTGAGCTGTAAACATCTCATTCTGCTGATGGGACTCTTATGGACAAATTTATGCTACTGAACTTTTCTTCAAACAGATAACAGATGTAATGTGTGACTGTGATAGTTATAGTCCAAGCCTTTCAGCTGTGGCATTGGTTCTAGGATCATTAACTCCTGTAGGATTACCCACCAAAGTGGTCTTAGTTCTCTAGTAACACACAGTCTGCTCAAGGACAGTCTTCATGCAGAACAAGGAATGGAATAAGGAACCACAGGCAGCACTCTGAGACCAGGCAGCCTCAGACAATAATGCCCCCTACTGATATTTGCACAATTCCAGGGGAAAGAGGTGTCTCAGAGAGCTGGCAATGGCAGCAAGGCTGATAAAAGCAGCAAGAATGTGTGTGAGGAGAGCAGACAGACAGCTTGAAGCTCCAGACAATTAAATGCATAGAGGAAAGTAACTGCTCAGAAAAAAATCATATTTTGAGAAAAGGCTGGTTTGAAGATCTTGTATTTTAGGGGAAAGGAGCCTCAGTTGCTAAAAGTTAAAATGTGGCATTTCAGCTGCCACAGAAGCCCATGAACTGTCTCATCCAGGCCAAGGGAACTGTGGGCTGCTTGGGAGCTGCAGGAGCACCATGAGCACAGCTCACACCGAGACTTTTGCAGACCCACACCAAGGTCGATATTACAGATCATGGTCACCTCACCTGGGGGAAAACTGAGGCAAGATGGCAGTGGCATCACAGAAGGTGTAAGCATGTACAGGTAGGCAAATTACTTCCTTTCTAATTAGGGTTTCTGTAATGCCTGAGTCCTCTTACCAGCCCAGCAGTTATAATTCTTTACAGCCAAATGCTAATAACCATTTCATTGCCCATGAACCACTACTTGTAACAGCTTTACTGAAATTTGGTGTTGAAACTTGGGTTGCTCTGCTTTATGTTCCATTATTATATATAGAGCAGGTGTTTCCAGCACTTCAAAAGAAAAACATTTTCTATTTTATTCTGAGTATCAGTAGCCAAGGGGTTACAAACTTGTATTTTTAAAATTAAAATAAAGCTCGGATATTTGAGCAAAAAGACTGCTGCTTAGTTTCCTTACCTTCCCAGGAACAAATCCAGCCATTCTGTTACATCCACTGAGGGCCAGTCTTGGCTCAGAAGAGCATTCCTGTAAAATTCCTATGAGGTGCCATCAACTCTGTGGCTCAGTGGAGGTTGCTGAAATTCCATCCACACACCTTCAGCAAGCCTTAAATTGTCCTAGGAGCCACATCCATGCAAAAAATACAAGGATGAGCATGTCATTTGCTTGTCACACATGTACCCGTGGTCTAGGGGGGAAGAACACCCTCCTCAGCCACAGAAAAGCTGTTTGCTCTCTGGTGATCAGGGCGAGGTATTTCAGTCAATGTAGTCCTCTGGACTGGGAGCCTCAGGGCAAGAGACAGGAGCTGGCTTTGATGCTACTCTTAGGTGAGTTACTTCCTACTGTAAACACAGCCCATGTTTCCAAACAGCTTCTTCCTGCCCATGGACTTGCTTAGAGCATCAAGGTAACTTGCTGTAAGTTTGTTGTGGCAGCCTGTCAGCATTTGCAAAAATAACAAGGCACCCTAAAAAATCTGAAAAGTGAGGCTGGATTTTACTATTCCACTACCCAAAAACCAATGTGTATTAGTCTGCCCTTGGGAATACATTCAGACAGTGAAATCCAGTTTCCTTATCGTGTGCAGTAAACACTGTGAAGTTAAAACCCTCGGTGGCTTCTTAAGCTTTTATCACTGGATTTATGTCAGCAAAATAGCATGGAAAGTGTATTCAAGTGGTTATTATGCACCACTCTGATCAGGCCACATGAAGTTGTATCTGGCACCTTGCATGCAAAGGAAATCTGCTTTTGATGGAAACTAATGCATGGTTAATTTGCTACATTAGCATGTGATAATTAGTACGCAGGGCTTATGATGTATTACAACTACATCTTAGTATGCATGCATGCAAATAGACACATAATACATCAGTGTGTTAAATGCAGGCATCCTAGGACAGAAGGTGATATAAACAAATCTAAGCAGAAGTTTTGGACACAGAATGAGGGCTGCATAATGAGTGCCTTAATTTACAGTCCAATAACGTATTATATATTCCTCCGCACACCCTGAGCTGTGTGCATATATTAAAATCTCTAATCTGTCTACTTTCATATTCGTGAATATATTAGGACTTTCTGTGGTTCTTTCTTTTTCAAATGCACAGTCCAGGGTCACTTAAATAGTTGCAGCTTGAAGATGAACACTGTGGCTGTGTCAGAGCAGGACATCTCATCACTCTGAGTTTTGTGCATCTGTAACCATGGTGACTTTGTGGCTGCAGCTTTCCCCAGACTTGGTGTAACCTGGGGTGGATAAAGGCATGCTTCTCCGTCTGCTGCGGATGTCACGTACAGCATCTCTTAGGATACATTTTTAATTACCATGTTCTCTTAATTACTCCTTCTGATTTCCCTGGTGAATTGCCTTTCTCGAGTTTCAGTGACTCATTGTGAAACCAAGTGATATCTTTGCTGTCTTCAGTCAGGAAAATTCATCCCAGACCTCTGCACCTTCTCAAGGACAGCACTTGTCTGAAAAGCTATGCAACCTAGTGCTTTGTGCTTGTGGCTACTGAGCAAACTCAATGTTTTACAAGTGCAGATTTCCTTCCCTCAGCTGCTGGCCTTGCCAAACCACGCTGGAGAGTCTGGCCATCCTGTCCAAAGTGGCCTTTGAGGGCAGCTCTGCTTTGGCTGCAGGCTGGCTGAGCTCAAGGTGGGCTCCAGTGTAACATCTCCTCTCAGGGAGGTGCAAGGACTGCATGGTGGTGACTCCAGAAGAAATGCAAAGGTGACACATGGTGGGGTGTAAGGACAAGGGAGGCTGTCATCACCCCCTTGGCCATTTGGTCCCCTCCATGGCTGTCAGGCACTCTGGAGATAGACTCATGGGCCTGTGGGACATGGTGCCATAGAAAAGCTGTCTTGTGTTCAGTGGGGGCAGCGGTGGGCTGCTCAACACATACAGCTACAGGCAGCAGTCTGTAAGTCTGCACTGTGTAAATCTCACCAGCCCATGCTGAGAGGGGGCTTAGCCAGGCAGTGTCCCCTGTCACCACAATCTTTTTAGATTGTCCTCATACAGCACACTGTGCTGGGACTAAACAACTCTGGGTTTAGCCTTTTATTTGACAAGGTACATAGCTAAGAGCTGTAATTTATCCCTTTTGAGCAGTCACTTCTCCAGGTGTGTTAAAGCCACCCCTGGGCAGAGGTCCAGGCAGCACAAGCCCTGCACCCGGGTGCAGATACAGACCATACACCGGTTTTACAGCCACACAGCATGAGACTGAGCAGCTGGGGAGGGACAGTGCCAGACTGCAGGGGTGTTTTTCTCCCTGTGTACCTGGGGGATTTGTCTTCAACTTGGCCTTCATGAACTGCAAAATCACCTTACACCGTAGATTAATCAGCATTTAACAGAGCACCCATGTATTCTTCCACTTAAACTGCACTAAACACAAGCAGTAACTGCACTATTTCTTTTTTCTACCTGGACTGTCATAGATCTTCTTTTCATGAAGTCATCCTTAGCTGAGCCATCTCTGTGAACAGCTGAGCTGCTGAGGTGCATTATTTATCGCCGTCAGGTGTTTAGCACAGAACCCGAGCAGCAGGCGGCCATGGGATCACCTTCTCGCCCGGATGGGATCAGAGGGATTTATGGCAAAAGCTGCGCCACGGAGAGAACACACAGTACTTGTTAATTAAGGACAAGCAGCTGAAGACCAGTTCTGCTGCATTTCTGACAGAGGGCAGCATTGAGTTTTTTATCATATAAAATAAAACCCCAAGAAAACACTTCTCGGCTCTCCAGTGATTGCGCAGTTCAGAAAGAAAAAAAGCTTCTCACTCGCATTTTTCAAGAAACTGTGCTATCAACTGGCTTTTAACTAAAATTTCCTTTTAAAGCTGGCTATTTTTTGAGACTGTTTTGGCAGAGGGAGGGCAGGGTTGGGGTTGTTCGCTCACAGCTTCATGGAAAATGCTGCTTTCTGGTCTGCCCCTTGCCAGGCCTTTGCTGCTTCTCCTCTACCCTGGCCATGAAAGTCACCAGAACTAGATACTACCTGGGCAGCCTTGTAAGGGAAACATATCTTGTAACACTCAGCTGCTGTTACCCTGTTTTGGGGGTCTGTGGAAAGGAAGGATCTAAGGGTACTCAGAAATCATCTGGGGAGCCATCAGCTCCTGCGGCAGACAGCAGTTTTGTGAACCAGCTTTGGACTTGAATTCCTTTCTCACTAAAAGTATCTGCTGCCTCCTGAGTTTTAATAAGACCAGAGAGCAGTGAGGGCATCCCCACAGCTGCAGCAGGAGGAGATGCTGCTGAATGGCACCCTGGGCAAAGAGCTGGACTCAGGGAGTTTTGAAGGGAGGATTTAGCTGGTGCAGTGTTTGCAGACACTGTCTCTAACTCTCTGTTTTCTGTTAGAAGCACATCTTTTTTCCCTGCCAGCAAGGAATCAACTAATTTAATTCCTGACCAACATAATTTATGATTAGAAACAATCCCTGATGTGGAAATTTACAGCAAAGTCCGTATCTAACTTTCTAGTGTTCCCAGCCTGTTTCATCTCTGGGCTCTGGCTGCACCTCTATTTGTAATTGAAAGGAGGCAATTCCTAAATGAAATTGCTGGAAGAGTGGGCGCACCATGAACTTGACAATTGGAAGCTTGCCCACTTAGGAGACATTTTCCAGTAAATGTGGATGTTTCCCAAAACCAGTGGGTGTGAGAGTGTGTGTGTTATCTGCTGCAATACCGCCTCCCTGTAGGCATTTTCATTATAAGTTTGGGAGAGAACGGCTGCATATTCCATCTTTGCCCTGTCTCATTGATATTCATTCATTCTCCAGTGGGCTTAATGTTGCTGTCTGCACAGGGGAAAAAATTAAAATAACAAGACAAGGAAATAATAGAAGAAGGAGGTGATTCTTTTTTAAACTTTTCTTGTGAGTGAAGACAAGGATTCATTCGTCCCGAGCCTTTGTTCTGGGAGCCCTCGGCACAGCAGTTGTCAGAGCAGGTTGCAGGAACAAGGTATTCAAATGCCTCAGAATACATCTATAAATCATGTCACCACTTTTCTCTGCAGGAGCCAAAGAGTAGGAGGGAAGAGAGATGAGAACAGCGAACAGATCAAACAAGCAACCTTCGGAGGAGACATCAGCCCCACCATGATCCTTGGTGTGATGTGAGCATCTTTGAGGGTTCCTGTGGGTAGTTTTATTTGTCTAAAATAGGATGGACCCTGTGCAAATATTTATGTGTCTCTCCAGTGGCTTTCAAAATATTGGAAGTTCTTTGCTCATGGGGACTGAAAATCTTCAAAGGAGCACAAGTCCTCTTGACTTGCAAGATGATATGAGCACCTATGTCACATGTCTGCTTTTAGAAATACTTCTTGCAGTACAGCCAAGGCAGACTGATGGATATTGTCCAGCTGTCCCAGCAGGCAGAAGTTGTGCAACCCCTCCAGGCCAAAGGATATTTGGACAATGAAAGGGAAATGAGGATATTCCTGCCTCGCCCAGCCCTGATTGCCTTAGGAAGGATGCAAATGTCTGTTCAGCTTTACCTGGAGGTCAAACAGGACCTGATCACGCCAGGGTCTGTGGAGGGAAGCTCAGCTAAGTGATCAAGTTTCACAAGCTGAGTATGAGGGTCCTGGGGCCACTCGGTGCTCCTGTGCTCCTGGGGCCAGGCAGTGAGTTGCTCCCCAGCTCTGGTACCCCTCATGCCACACAGCCAGACAGCCCAGCGTGGGCACTGCTGACTGTCTGTGGGGCTGGTGGCCAGTCGCCATGGGGGGACAGGCTGCTGTGCCCCCCTTCTGGCTCCTTGCGCCCATTGTCCCCTTCCATCCCTGCACCTTGCCAGTTCCTGTCTTTCTGCTCTAATCTCTGCCAGTTCTCACTCTGTGTCTGGTCACCCCCTGTGACACACCCAGAGGTGCGTCACTGGCTGCCATTGCTGTCCCTTTGATCGCTGCCTACCCCAAGAGGACCTTGAGCATTTGTGTGCTCAGAGCAGCACAACATTTTGGCTGTAGCTGCCAACAGTTTGCCTTCTTTGTAAGGGGTCTTTGTCTGAGTGAAATCCTCACAGGTCTGCTGCTTTCACCTATGGACTGCAGTATTTGTACAGAGGGGTTCATCACAGGCTTTATGGGTCTGGTTTTATGGGCTTTTAGGTGCTGTGCTTCATTTGTGCCTTCACCTTCCTTGTCTGCCTTTCTGCATGTCTGGGATGTGGAGTGAAAAGCTGTTGAAGTTCACATCAGCCACACCATCTCCTTATGTGCCTTAACTACTCCAGCTCAGGACTAACGTAGGACAGCTGAAATTGGAACCTGCTTATATTTGCACCAGGAAGGAGAGCAGATTACCCACTTTTATCCCCTGAGCTGTGCAGGAATGGAGAGATCAGAGGCACCAAGAGTTCAGCCAAGTACAAAACTGTCCATGGCACTACCATGCTGCTGTCTGTCAGAGCCATGAGGACCGAGCCTTGCAGAGACCAAACCCAGCAACTCTGTTTATCTTCTGTGCAAATCCAGAATACTATTGGTTATCTTAACCTTAACATACCAAATTTTAAACTTTGGTTGGAAAGAAAACTTCTAAAGGTGGCAAATGCTTGCAGTGTTGTTGGCAACATCCTTTAATGATCTGCAGCATGCCAGATGTAGGTCATGTTTACTACATCAAGTGCCAGCAAACAGCAACAATACAATTTCGCAGAATAAACCACAAATTTTAAGCAGCAAAAATGCTACTGTTCTAGATTCAGCATCTTTTAAGCTCCAAACAGACAAAAAAATTAGGCTTTTCTTTTTCACAACTCACCTCAAGATGACTGAAGCATTTATTGAGTGCTCCTAACATACTGTGTGATTGTGGTAGCAAGCAAAGCAAACTGGGCCGCAGAAGAGCTATAATGCCAGAGGAAAGCAAAACAGCACCATTGAGCAGATGATTTCATGCCTGGAAGAAAAACTCTCAGAATTCACACCTGGAGAACATGGAGGCTGTGCACAGTCCAGTGCCAGGGCTGAGGGTAGGGTACAAATCTTTAGCAGACAGCAAATCACCATTTTGGATATGAGCTGCCTCCACACCGAGGTGGGGAAAGCCTTGAAGGTTCCTGCCCTGGCCAGCCTGGGCATGTGGCAGTGTGTTTCATCCTGCCTGGCATCCAAGTGTAGGTGCCAGCAGGAAAATGCATAAGGGCATTGAGCCAGCTTCCTGAGAACATGGCACTGCTTCACCCTGCAGCCAACAACAGCAATCGCCTTCAGTGCAACAAAGCCAGCTCTGCTTCTGCAGATATGTCCCTCACATGCTCTGGGGTGCAGGACTTTGCCTCTGCAACCTGCTGGAATGGGTGTGCCAGCATAATTGGGAGATACAGGATGGCTTAAGGCAGTGGAAGCGATGGGAACAAAGAAGGAAAAATCTTCTGAGGGGAAACATCTGTTCTCTTTACCATTAGCTACAAGTGGTACCTTTTTAATTATTGAGATGCTGGAGCTGGCAGAGGTTGTGAATTGACTTGGTAATTATTTAGAAGAGCCCCAATTGCTGGCAAGGATTCCCATGCAGTCATTTTCTAACTGGATAGAGGGAGAAATAAACTCTTCAAGTATTTATTATTATTACAGCCTGTCAATTATGAAGATTTATTCATTCCTGCTGAGCTACCTTGAGACTTGGCTTTATCACTTCACTGCTGCTGCCACAACACTATTATATATGTGAAAATGTGAAGGTGAGGCATGCTTTTTGAAGTTAGACACAATTCATCTTCCTGAGTTTTGACAGCTCCCCACTATGTACAAGATAACACTGTCTAACACACCGACCACGGCACTACAGCCTGCTTTTCTCAGGTTTGATTCAGCACAGCTTCTTAGCTCACACACTGTAACATCTTCAAGTAAGTTGAAAGTACAATGAGACCCAGTCTTAGCGTTTTCCACAGCTATCCAGTCTGCTGTGTAAACACCCTGGTCCATTGGACTCATGTGCTGCTGAGGTCATGTTTAAGCCCATTGAAATTGGGATTTCAGTTGATAAATTTGCCATGTTTCAAGTCACTCAGGTCCTGAATTTAGGGCAGGCTGATCAGGATCTTTAGGAAATGTGGGGATATTGGTGTCTTGTCCTGTGTGGCTTGTTTAAGCCTGTTCATGGATGCAAGAGAGGCTTAGCACAAAGCTATTGTTTTCTGCTCCAAGAAGGAAGTGGCTTATGATGTTATTTCCCTTGTGATTTGTGTCCTTTCCATTCCTCTTCCTTTTCCATCTCTTTCTTTTCCCTTTTCCTTTTTTTTTTTTTTTTTAAGAAAGAGAGCAGCAGTCTTTTATGGTTTTGTTGAGTGAGGGGCAGATTTACTGGGGCAGAATTAAGGAGATAAGAGAATGGGATCCCTCCTTGTTCAGACCTCAGTTGGAAAGGCTATGCCTCAGGAAAACCTTCCGCATCTCTTCCTTCCCAGTTCCCTGTCTGCCTGCACAGCTGCCTGTCACACTGCTTGCAGTGCCCCCACAGAGGCTGGTAGGTGACTCCAAATCTTGCTTTCACAGGCTTTATTTTGGGAGACATCTGAAGGACATGGGCTGTCTGTGAGGATTTGAAGCTCTGCTGCCTTGTGTGCTGTAGCCAGGATACAGAGGGTGCCAGCAGAGAGCCTTGAATGGGTGAGACCCTTCCAGTCCCACCCCAAATGGGGGGTCAAGGTCCCAGGCAGGGGAATTGCTATAAAAATGCTCTTTGCAGTCTCATCCCAAGCAACTGTGACAATTTGGGGCCATCTGCAGATTTGCCACCTCACTGCTCACCTCTTTTCCAGATCATTAAGGCATGCTTTAAACAGCACCGGCCCTCGGAACAAATTTGCCAGTCCCTCCTTCAGCTAGCTGGGAAAATGGTCCCAATATATATGTAATACAGCCTCACCATGGCCAGCCCTGAGCAATACAGCCCTTGTTTTCAGCCTCCATGTCTGTTTTTTGCTGTGCTTTCCCTGGTGGGATGGGGCGATTTCCCAGTCAGAATTATGCAAGGTGTGTTAGTCAAGATCCCTCACATCCAGGGCACTATCAGGGCTGGAATTTCTACACAAGCCTTTGGGGAAGAGCAGGTGCTGCTGCTGTGCTTGCCAGCTTCCCAGCTGTGCTGCAAGGTCTTTGCTGCCTGTGTCAAGGTTGTGCCATGTAACTCTTCCAGAGGCATGGGAGAGGCATTTGGAGAAGTTTCTGGTCTGCTCTGTGGCTTCTTGCAGGAAGCTGTGCTGCACCTGCAACTGGGATAGGCAGAACCTGGAAAGAAAAAAATATAAACAGCAAAACCAGAGTTACTGCCGGGCCAGGCAATTAGTTGTATTTATACAAACATGCCTCCCCACTGTAGTTTTTGCTTCCCTGGCATATGTTCATTTTTCTTCCTCCTCTCTTCTTCTCAGAACATTGTGGGGCCATGGGTTTCCCAGCCTGTTCCTCTGGCTGGCCACCAGCCCTGCTGCTGGGTCAGCACAAGCACAATGTCCTCGTGTAGGCAGATGTGCCACAGCCAAGGCAGATGTGCCACGGGGTCCTGCACTCTGCACCCCATGCTTCCCCCTGCCTCCCAGTTTTGGGGAGCTGCTCCTGAGCTCACTGTAAGGGACAGGTAGCTCATTAAACTGCTTGCTGTGCTCTGCAGCATTCCCACTTGGCAAGGTCATCACTGCCACCTTGAGCCATTCCTCCCTCCTGAGGGAGAGGTGGGGGCAGCCTGTCAGGAAACCTTCACATGTGTTAAACCATGCTTGCTGAAAATATACCACGGGACAGAGCCCTGAGGAGGCAAAACAGCCTGGAGCCAGCCTCAGATTATATTTTGCCTGTCCACCAACCATTTTAAAGAGAGGCACACAACCCCAGTCAGATGGTTTGTACCTTAACACATGGGATGGGTGGCAACCTTATCCTTTGCTGCCTTCCCTGGTTGCCAGTGGTTGCCATTGGTGGCTGGGGCATCATCCCAGATCTCAACCATGAACCAGGAGATGGGCAAAGCACAACTCTTCTTCCCAGCATGCAGCCACTCAGAGGAGCCAGCTTTAAGGGTGACAGGAAGCAAAAAAACCATCACCAGCTGTGGGATCTCTTGGGGTGGTGGGGAGGGCAGAGCCTTGGCTGCAGGTCTCTGCTGGAGGGGACTGTTTGCAGCCCTGGGGTGTTCAGAGGATTCTCCAGCCCAGCTGGGCTGAATTTTTTTTGGATGCACTGAATGGAAAATATTAGCCTGTAGACAGAACAGACACTATGAGGAGGAGCAGGGGGCAGAATGCCACTGCAGGAGCCAGGGCTGGGGCAGCAAGCTGCCCACATGGCCAAGCCATTCCAGCTATGAGCTGCTGGGCAGCTGTCTGGTTTATTTTGGCTGTTTGAGGGGCTTGGAAGGCCCGGAGGTGGCTTTGGGGCAGCCCGCGTATCGAAGGACGAGAAGAGGTTTCAGTTCTTCTTTCTGGTTTTATGTTTATTAATTGTTTATCTAAAAGATGTTCTTTCAGCTGAACAGAGATCTGCTCAGCAGTCAGCTATGGGCACACTGTCTCTGCCCTCCGGGGCAGGCACTTATCTTTATACTTATTGTGATGTGTACAATATTTATCATTTTTCTCCAATACTATCTATTCTTATAACTCGGTGTACTCTTAGTAATAACCAATAGAAAGGTGCCACCGTGGCTAAAGAAGATGGAAGAGAAGAGGAAGAAGAAGGAGGGTAGGACACACTCTAATTCTTCTATCTTACTCTTCTAAACCCCCCTGTACATAAATCTTAAACTTTATGTCTCACTCTCTAATTAACTAATCTCTTCACTATTCACCCTGTGAAGCTTTCATCTTTGTCGTCTCTTGTGTAAGGTTAAAGTCTAGCTACCAGACACTTCTAGCAACATTCTAAGACTCTTGAGCCCGCTAAGATGGTCTCAGTGGCTCAGCATCTCAAGACTGAGATCTTGAGATCTGACAGGCAGCAAGGCTGGAATGTCGCCATTTTCCAGCATCACTGGGCTATGGTGATCCTCAACCATCCTCAGCCATCCCATGCCGGGAATAGCTTCCACTGCAGCAAGTCACCTGGGCAGGCTCCATGGAAAAGGTTTTTTAACAGGGTGAAAAGTCCTCTTTGCCTTCACACCGCCTGCTGAGGATGTTGGGGAAGGTTCAGTGTTCATCTGCCTGTGTCTCCAGAGATAACGGGGAGGTGGCCAGCAGTTGGCCTCCTAGCCTAAAAATGGTTCTCTTCTACAACAAACACCCACTTGTCTTTGGCAGGTGGTAATCATGAAGCAGGAGGTCTGACACATGAGCAGGACAGGGCTCATCTCCCTGTGTGGTAAATATAGGGCTGGAACCTGCATCACACTGGAGGTGACAACCTAGAGCAGCCCCACAGTCACACATAGGGGAAAATCCCAACTCTGGGCATGCACGTCAGGTCAATTTTCCGTAGTACTTTTTTGTCTCCTACTTTAAATAAACCCAGAATTCATTAATTCAGAGCCTCTGTTTTTCTGTACCATCTGCTTGCGGGCCAGCATAGCTGAGAGTACCTGGAGTCAGCTCTCCTGCCACCTGCTCCTGCTGGGTTTTCCTCCTCCAGCAAAGCTTTAACCTTTGGTTTGCAGCCTGCTCAAATGTGGTTCATTATTAATTGGCTGGAAAAGCAGGGCCACTGCAATGGAACTTTTGGAGCTCCTCCCTCTCACCCGTCTCCTTGCGTGACCCAGCCTGGTCCAGCAGGCCAGGCAAAGCGTGTCTCTGAGCTCAGCCAAGGAGGATTGCAAAGGAGGGCCGCACTGCATGGCATCCCACAGCTCCTGTGCCAGTGTCCTCTGCAAATCCCCATCTGGATGCCAGAACTGATGGAGGGTCCTCAGGAAGAGGTACTGATTTGGGACAGCCTTGTTGCTACCCTGCAGGGCAGCACATCCTTCCCAATGCTCTGGTTTTACCAAGCTGGGCTCTGTCTTGCCCTCTTGCTGACTCATCCATGTTCAGGCCAGAAGAGACCATCACCGAAATCTGGTTTTATCTTCTCACAACTCAGCTGTAAAGCTTCACCCAGTGATTTCTGCACTGAGATCACAAGCTCTGCCAGAGGTAGCACCTGGCTTTCAGAGGTCCAGACCTGATTCAAGGACTTTGAACATCATTACAAAATTCTTTGGAATCTCTTCAAAAGGCTATTAATACTCCCTGTGACTTGTTCAGATGGGAAACACAGCTTTCTGTCCTCCCATCCTGACACAGGGCATGGCAGGCTGTGTCCACAGTGGATACACTCCAGCCTCCATGAGAGGCTACGCACCTCCAACACAGCACTAGTGTGGAACATAAAGAGAACAGCAACCCCCCCCAGGAAGATGGGATCAGGATGTTTCCATCCTGGTCATTTTGGGAAGGGGCAAAGCAGCAGTTTGAAATCACAGCCCAGCTGGTGGGGCTGCCAGGCAGGTACTTGTGGTACAGGGCTCCGAGGCTCTCTCTACAAAGTCCCCAGAACGTGGGGTGCCTGCACAGCCAACACCCCTGCTGCTGGTGCCACAGCCCTGCTGGGGGACCAGGGGCTGGGGCAAACCCTCCACAGCTCTCCAGGAAGCACTGGCCATCCAAAACAAACTTATAACCAAGCTTTCCAGCTGGCCTTCTTTTTGTAGTCCTGGAGAGAACTTCTGGGTACAAAAAAACAATCCCAAAGACCTAAAAATAACCCTGCACTTCTTCAACAGGGCAGTTGTATTTTGAGGTATGTAGAATGTTATCGAGCACTGAGACCTCCTGCTAAAACTGGAGGAGATAAAAGCCCCTTAATTCCTTTTCTCTTGTCACCTGAGCTGACCTTCAGGCCTGGGAGTGCTTTTATTTGAGCACATTCCAGGACTCAGGTAGTGGCCTCGTGCTTGACTGGGACAAGGACAGGCATTTGTCATTGATGTTCTCTGCTCCTTCTGCGTCAGAGGGCTCTGCTTTGTTTCTCTTCCCAAGACTAGCCAGGGAATACACAAGCAATGTTTAAACAAGCAATGGACATATTATTTTATTGAAATGATAAAAAAAATAAATTAAAGGACACATTTGTTTTATAAACCTGGAGGTTCTGGCTCAGGCCCTCTGACAGCATCCCTTCAGCATAAAGCAAACCTAGAAAAAAACATGACAACAAGATATATTAGCAGCTTGAACATTCAGCTCAGTTTAAAGCTATGTGTTATTGCAGGTCTAAAATGTTATTTCTGTTGGATATACAAACCCTCTTCTTACAGATTTACTTCTTCACTCCTCTCAAGCTTGTCTCCAGCAGCAGGTTTTGTGCTTTGTCTCCAGAGTCCAGAGCTCACTCACCCCACCAGGGCTGATATTGCCATTCTTTGCTCAGCTGAGTGCACCCAATGTTTTTGCCAGCTGCCTGCTGCTGCTCCAACCCTGTTTCAAATGCCCATTTCAGGAAGAGAAACCCGCTTGCCTGGGCTGCAGCAAAAAGAAAAGGCTCTTCTGAACTGGGGGGATGAATAACCATCCCTTCTTTTATGCTAGTAACTTTAAAAGGCATTAAAATAGAAGGCTTTCAGAGCAGAAAAATCCCCATCACCAGGCTACAGATGCTGCAGAAGGTGTTTTCATTATGAGCAAAGAATGTCTGGAAACAGATATTCCTTTTAACAAGTACTCCAGTCACTGTCTTGAAAAAAATTGGGTCTGTCACCTGCTCTGCTCACCTGTGAATGTGAATTGCCTCCAAATTCAGAGTTTCTTAGATCATTGTATTGTCTACAATGGAGTTGCTGCCTGCAGAGAGCTGCAGATCCCTGACCCCTGCACACACACACACATACACACACACACACACATACTCTGTCTCTGTCTCTCTCTCTCTTACCCATGACAACAACTATCTTTATGGCCACAAAATCCCATGAAAACAGATGGTGCTGTAGTAAAACTATGATAAACAGAGTGATTTACATACACAGGCAGCTCCAGCTCTCATTAAGAATAAATTAAGTAAAGAGACCCAAGATGCAAGCAGCTCTCCAGCTCCAGCTCCAGGCAGTCCCAGCATTGTTGATGCCTGAGTCTGGGATGCTGCTGCAGTCCCAGGTAATGCTGAAGCCTGGGAACTCCAGACTTGCATTTCATATCTAATTTGAGATGGAGTGTGCACCCAGAGCTTCCATCTGAGCCCACCTCCAACAGAAACCAAAGGAAAAGATGCTTTATTTAGATTTTAAGATTTAAAGTTGAAGCTGAGCCCCGTGGTGCAGGTGTTCCTCCCTTCAAAGCTGGAGCCCAGCACCACTTGGTGTGCTTCAAGCACAGCCTGCAGCCCCCAAGCCTCCCATGAGCTCAATAAAGTTTGCAAGGACAAATTTGTCCCCTTTCACCTCCCCTTTGGCCATGGCCTCTGTGCAGGACTAGCCCAATTATCCAGAATGGGGTGGCCAGTGATGAGCCCAGCATTCCCAGCCCCCTCCCAGGGGAGGTTCCGAGGGGTCTGAGTCAAGGACGAGCGTGAAGAACGAGCGTGACAGCAGGGTTGGTGCGAGCACACAGGAGCACACCTCAGCCCTCCCTCCCTGTGCGCTGAGGAGGAGGAATAAGCATCCTTTGGGCCTCCTGTGCCTGCTGGGAGTGTGCATGGCCCCTCCAGCAGCTCCCACTGCCCCTGGCTCTGCCAGCCTGGACACGGAGCCAAGAGCTGAGCAGACAGCCGAGCCCTGGGCAAGGGCTGTGCAGTGCTGCGCCTTTACCTCTGCAGAGGGATTCTGAGATGGTGAGCTCAGCCAGCCCTTGGCAGACACAGCTGCTGTACCTGGAAAGATGAAGGGTAAACCCAGAGACTCACTGGTCTGTCTCTGCTCCACAGGGCTCCCCGAGGGCTTGCTAAGGCAGAATGCCTCTTTTTGTGACCCCTTCTGTGTCCTGCGGGACTTGCTTTGTGAGAAGGAGGGGGATGGAAGGACAGAAATCCAAGATGAAGCACAATTAAAGCCACTGGGAACCTGATGAGCCAGCTGGTCCCCAGGCAAGCACCCTCAGGGACCTCCCCAGGGAGCAGCTGCAGGGGCTCTTGCAGCAAACTCTCTGGGCAGCCTCCTCCCACACAGTACAGCCTGCCTTGCCTTGCCTTTCCTAACGCTTTCATTTACAGGATTTTCACCTGTGTGGTTTAGTTTTTGTTCACAGTGTGTTCCCATATGGTTTAATTTGCACCTCTAAAATTAAAACAAGATTCCTTGCTGTTAGGGGGCAGCAGGTCTGAGCACCAAGCCACAGAATTTTCTATTTTTCTGTCCCAATGAGCTTAGTCAAGCTCAGGGCTCCTTGCAGCCCTGGTGTTCCTTAGCCTGGAGCTACAGGAATGGGGAGCTGTGGAAATGCCAGAAAATTTTCATGAAAGATTTTTTATGTGTCATCAAGCTGCACAATTAAATGGCATCGAAAGGTGCCAGATGAGGAACTCTGAAATTTGCATTTAATTTGGTGTGTGGTTGGGTTTTTTAAAATCCATCATTAATCACTGCTTGTGATATTCACAAGGAGCAAAATATTTCTTTGCAAAACTGAGGCTACCATACTCCTGAAGTGTGAAAAAGGGGGTGAGAGCAAGTCAGGAGCCCTGTGACAAATGTGTGCAGAATATTCTGGAATATCACTGAAGGCTGCAGCCTCCATGTGCAGCATGGATGGAGATACACCCAGAGCTCCCTGAAGCGTGTAGCTCAGGGCAGACCTCCCCCACCAGGCTGGGTGCTCTGGGCCCCTGCAGCTCCTGCCCTTTCCATGTCTAATTCCATAGGAAAGCTGGCTGAGGTGATTCACTCAGCAGGAACCTCAACAGAGCACATCAGGCTGCAAGAAGAGAAAGCAGCCAGCCCCTGCCAGCTCCTGCCCAGCAGCCAGAGGAGATGTCCAGCGAGGGCATGAGGAAAGCACAAGCATACAATGAATCTGTCCCATGGAAAGTCCATCCAGTGCCTCACAGACATCACCTGCTTGAGATGATGTCCTTGAGTTCCATGGCCCTTGAAGGATTTTAGTTACTTAAATTTGTAAAGCTGCTTTCTGACCCTTGAAAATCTCCCAGGGCCTACACCATCCTGTGCCAACCACCTCAAATGGCAGTGAAGTGCTGAAACACTGTTTCCTCCTGCTTCTTTTAAACGTGCTGCCTAATAAATTTACATTGTGATTTCAGGCCTGGTGAGAAGGAATGGAAGTTTCTTTCTGTTTCCCTTTCCATAATGGACCTACCACATG
Organism: Zonotrichia leucophrys gambelii; assembly: GCF_028769735.1. Classification (NCBI taxonomy): domain Eukaryota; kingdom Metazoa; phylum Chordata; class Aves; order Passeriformes; family Passerellidae; genus Zonotrichia; species Zonotrichia leucophrys. Next base: position 43,296,739 of record NC_088171.1, on the reverse strand, counting down.
CTCAACCTGCAGATGGCCCTGCAGCCATCTCACTTCCAGTCTATCCAGCCCATCCTCCCACAGACACTGTTCCCTATTTCTGGCTGCCTTTTCCCCCACAGCAGTGCAGCATTAGCCTCTATCTGAGGCACCTCACAATGAATGAATGGAGGTACAGGTAGAAGAGCCACATCATTGGGATGATCTCTCTGAGGGCACCATGTCATACACAGCATTGCCTTTTACATGGAAGATTTCCCCATTGTCCCTGGAAGCTCCAGATTGTTCAAGTTCAGCTGCTGGCATGACTGAGTGATGGCTGGGGTCACTTGGTCCATCTTGGAAGGCAGCACGAGTGAAGAAGGAACTGCATGAGTGCTTCAGTTTCTCAGTCTCTGCCACAGAGTACCCAAAAAGCAAACACAGAGCCCACACTAGAGGGAGGCTCAGGAGCAACCACTGAGGAAATGCCTTCCTTCACATCCTGAGCAAAGAATGCCTCTCTCAGCAGATAAAACAGGCTGGAGGGGGTGGATGCATCTCTTCCCTCTCAGGAGGAGCAGAGGGAGAACTCTCCTGCTGGGCGACCCCTTCCACTTTTGCCTTGCTGTTCCTGAGCTCATGAGCATCTTACAATTTTCTTTAATTACTGCCTTTACCCCCTGATTTGAAAAGCTGCCCTCCCACCTCCTGCTTGAGTGAGGAATGATATTTTACCATCATTAAACCAGCCAGGCTGGCAATATCCCATATGTTTTCATATCTGCCTGGCTTTCACTATGGACCAGCCGTAAGGAGCATTGAGGAGCAATCCCATTCACAATCTATCCAGAATCCCTCTGTGTCTGCCAGTGTTAGGGACCAACCTTGTTCAGTTTTCTCTGGTGCAGGTTGGGTTCCCGGCCTGACCACATCCACCTCTCATGGTTTCATGCCCTTTCTGGGTGTTCACTTGATGGGGAGCTGAACAAAACCAGTGCAAAAGGAGGCTATGGCAAAATTTACACTGATATTATTCTTGTTTTTTGGTAACTTGAATGTGGAATGTGTCTGATATTTACCAGGAAAAAAAAAGCCACATCCTTTCTCTTCCTCCTGATATATATTAAAAAAATAGAAAGGCAGTCTGGAAGCTTTTAGAGGCCTCTGTTCTTCCACCAAAGACAGTCACAGATGCCTAAATGCTTAAGCACAGATGCACAGCATGAACCCCAAGGAGATTACCCTTCAGGAGATCCTTCCTCATGCTGGATTACTTCTAAATGATGCAACGTGATTCTAGTCTTTGCAGCCTCACACTTGATGTTCTGGAAATTGCCTGGCCATGTTTGTACCATGGGAAAATGACAAGAGCGAAGGGCTGCATGTTCCCCTGTCCTTGGTCAGTCCTGCCTGCTGGTGTTCCCCTGTAATGAAAAACATCACATCAACAACACCTTCTTGGGTGGAAAAACCCAGCCTGAACACTTGCCCCTCTTTATCTATTAGGTGTCTTTTCCCCTTTTTATCTCAATTTGTGACCTGTTGCATGGCACTTTGGTGGAAAGGCCTATGGACAGGAGCAGTGTGAAGCACAGCCATGGTTTCTGTGCTTGCAGATATGTGGATGTAGAGCTGTGAGCCTGCCTGCTTTCGTGTGTAAATATGCATATATGCCCATATGTGAGCTGATCAGAGTATTGCCCCTGAGTATTTATCATTTATTATAATGTATGACATTAAAAAGGATAGCATAGTAGATGTAATATGTAATGCAAATGTCATATGCAAATAATTTACTTAGTGTCACAGCGAGAGCAACAGAAGAGAAGGAATCCGACTCTCAGCAGGTCTGTGGGGTTTACATTTCACATTACATCCTTACTCCATTTGCTGGGATGGCACGAGGAAAATAGCTGTCAGTAATACTTTGTGTGGCAGCAGACACAGGGTGCAGAGCTGTGAGCAGCCTGATGCAGTACCTTTTATTACCCAGATTAAGGATGGCAGGCAATTTACTTGCTAAAGGCCAACAGCAAATAATCTTTTCCCTGCAAAACGAATTTAGGCAGCTTGAGGTGGGGCTAAAAAGCAATTAAGTATATTATTAAAGCAGGGCAGGAGATTGTAATCATACATATGTATATTACATACTTACATATAGAGAAAGGCAAATAAGTCTGCAGCCACCTTTGGAACCAATATATTCAAGTTTGAAATGCAATAAGGCTGGAAATTAAGTGCTTATCTTCCTCTGTTAATATGTAATCTTCCCCTTTAATCAGCTGCATTAATTATTCCATCACACTGAGTTTTTTACATTTCTGAAAAGCAGAAAAGTTAATTCTGTTGTGGTTCGTGGCTTTTGAGAATTACCTGGGGCAGAGCAGAGCAGGGGTGAGGATGGGCTGGCTGCTGGCGGCCTCCCTGCCCTTGCAGGCACCCTGCTCACAGGGCCCTCAGCCCCTGCTCCAGGCTGAGCCCTCCTGCCCCCCGGGACAGCGAGATTCCTGAGATTCCCGCAGCATCTGGGACAGAGGGACACTCTGCTCTGGATGTTGTCTGTCGTCAAGGAGACAAAGTATCCAGATTATCAGGCCGAGCCATAATATGATGGCCAGCCAGTGAAATGCAGCTTTCAAGAAAAAGTAATCAGAAATCTTCCATGGTAAGAAAGGGATTTTGCCTCCCTTTCTTCGGAGGTCTCATTTATCCAGTACAAACAGAAGACAGGGTTTGCTTTTGGCTGTAACAAAGATGCACACTGAGACATGCTACTTACATACAGAATGTTAATAAATACATGATGGGAGAATATTTTCCTCTATCATAAGGGCAACAGCCACAAAAAAGCCTGATTAAGCATGCTCCATTTATGACATCTGATTGCAGAAGGTAATCCCTGCTTGCTGAGGACGTGGCAGTCACGGGCACAAACCACAAGCTGAGCAAAAGTCATCAGGACGTGGGGCAAGGGGTACCACGTCTGCTCCAGGGGCATGCCTCAAAAATCTTCCAATCCCACTTCCACAGAGGCAGAGTGAGCATGTCACAATTTGGCAAAGGAGGGTAAAACAGGGATCCCAAAGCATTATTTTCCCTTATGGAATAGCTGATATCTGAGGGCAGATGTTGCTCTGTTGAGATCTCCTCACTGCTCTGAGATGTCAGCACCTCCACTGAGCCCATATTGCCGCTGCTGTCGCAGGCAACATGGCGGGGCTGAGCGTCCACTGCCAGACACAGATGTATAAACTGCTGCTGCTCTAACTAAAATGTGGATTTCTTTCTTCTGGGGCTGTAAAAAATGGTGTCACAAACTGAGGTCAACACAGGAAAACCAAGTCACTCTCTTTACCCACTTCCCCTTTAGACAGAAAGATTGATGTTTCCCTACACTGAGCACACACCCCACGTACTGGTTTTGATAAAATTACAGTTTTCGTTGTTTAAGCAAAGTGTGCTGATATTATTAAAACATCCCAGATCCATCATGTTATTGAAAACCTTTCAGTTAAACCAAAAGCCAGTTGAAAAGTGAATTTTAATTTCAGGACCTATTTTAAAATTTGTCATTTACTTTGGGATTAGGAATGGAATAAAATCAGGAAACTGCAGGAACAGAAACTACCCTGGTAATTTTTATATTAACTGACACGACTCTCAGATTAACTGCTTCAGGGTTTTATTGCAGGACAGGGTTAAATTCAAACTAATGAAGTGAGGCCAATATACAGGCCAAATAACGCAACAGCTGGCACAGTGCTCTGAGAACTAAAGGAGGTCACTAAAAACGATGCCAGCTCACAGTGATTTATATAAAATGTACTTTTTCAAACCTACCAGCCGCCTTTGATGAGATGATAAATTTTGCTGAAAGCAATAAAATGCCTTGGACTTGGTACTGCGTGACATTGGCTTAGAAACCAGGATGGCTTGAAATCAGTGTGTCAATATTAAATGAAATTAAGCAACTACAAGCTGCTTAGTGTCCACATCATGAAGTAAATTGTAAATAAGAATCACCTTGTGTGCATTGTGTGCAGGCCCCTCTGGTATCATGTATTTTGTGCCCATTACAGCTAATATTTTTGATAACTACTTAGAAGAAAAAATTTTAAAAAAACTTAACCATCACTGATGATGCTTGTGGGTGACACAGACCTTGGGGGATAACAGCAATACCAAAGAAAGGATAGCACAGATCAGCATCACCTCAACCTGAGCAAAAAACACTCAGCTGAGCAGAGCCAAACATAAACCCATAAATCTGAGGGCCAGAAGATGTTGATAAGGCAGGTGATCCATGCCCATGTCCAGCTTGTGAGGTGAACTACTCCAGCAAGAGCCCTATTAAAATTTAATATCCCAGAAGATCCTGTCAGAGCCCCAGAGGCATATACATCATCTAGCCTTGACCACCTCAAAATCTGGGTGCCTCCTGAGTTCCTCCTCCTGTTTGTTGACTCGCCTGTTACTCTGTTAAGGGCTCCTCGTAGTTGCTGTGCTCTCTTTAGTCCTGGTTTTGAGGCACTGCACTCCCTACAGAGGCAGGACTGCAATTACATTCCACCTCGACTCGTGGCCTCCCAGCAGGCTTCCTGCATTCAGCCTGCCCCTTGGGGACAGGGGACACTGTCCTTGCTTGGCTCTTCCCTCAGGGCCTCTGGACTGCTGCTGACCTGGGATCTCTGGAGGACTTGCTTACAGGCTCAAAACATCCTTCTTTCAAACATGACAAATAAATCTTTGCCTTAATAGCCTTGCATTTTGTGCCATCTTTTATGCCCTCTCAGGATGTTATATGCCACATAAAACATGAGAGGTCATTAAAGTTGAAGTGAGAAACTAATTAGCCCACATTTATGCTGAGGGATGCAAATAAATTACGTTATTCAAATATCAGGCGTGCCTTTTAAAATATTGGCTAATATTCTAGCAGAATCCTCAGGTTACAGAGATCACAGAAGATGCTTAATTTAAAACAAGCACCCAAATATGTGACTACACTGGGGTAACACCAACACCAGATGAGAGATGACCCCAGTACCACCTGCAGAGCTGCACTGAAGGCATTGCTACAGGGACTCCTACAGCTGCTGCCCCTCACAGGGGAAACAAAGAGCTGTGGACCCTTCCCCATGAGCCCATCAGCTCTGGCCCCAGAGGCTACAAGGTGCTAACATATGTTCCAACCAAAATATATCCCTGTATCCTCAAGGGAACCAATTGCCAAAGCAGAGGAAGGATATTTAATTGTTGTTGCCCAGTGAAGGCTGAGCGCCTGCTGCTTCCCTCTGTTTGTTGCTTTTATTGGGATCTCTGCTATGCTCAGCTCCTGTTTTCATGAAACTTGTGGGAAGTCAATATCTTTGTGCCTTTTGTTCTTCTGTCAGGTTTGTCTGAGGGCAGCCAATGATTCCAGTGTAATACAGGGAATGCAAAAGGAGCAAGCGATTGCATAGCTGTATTTCCTTACGAAGTAGGCTAAAAATAACAGTGACCTTTACAAGCTCTATTTTTCCATGGTTTGGAGCAGAGTTGTGAAATTTGGCAGGTGCAAGAGACCTTTGGGGTGTGCCTTCTGCTGTTCCTGTGAAAATCTTCTCAAATTTGGGCTAGGTATAAGCCTTTGGAAAACAAGACCATATGTTAAGAATACAGTTCAGAGGCATGTAAGAACTTGAGCAATTCAGAGGAATTCCCCCATAATTTCACCCTCCCCAAGTCTCATGCCACTTTCCTACTCAGTGCCCCTGTTTGGCTCTGGGGTCTTCACCTGGATATCCCCAGGACCCACTGTGAATAGTGAGGTGTAAAACAGGGGCAGAGTTTCTTCAGAACTCCATGTTCTCACCCTGCTAACAAACACAAACACATCCTTTCAACACAGGCTGAGAGGATGCTCAGAACAACCACATGAAGGGACAAGAACATGGAGCAGATGGTGGATCAAGGTGGCCCTGAGTCACCACATGCTGCAAAAGGCAGAGCCAGTGGACAGCCTCTCAAACCCATTCCTGCTTGGAGAAGGAAGATGTGCCCCTGAGTGTGCTTTCAGACAAAAGCTGTGTGTAAGCTGCGTGCATTAATCTCTGGCATGTGAGTAAATTTTCTCATGTGAGTAAATGGTCCCGGTTACGCGGGGTTGTCACACACACGGCCATGTGGAGGGAAGGTCTCGGTCTGAGATCTGAGTGTGCAGCCACAACGAGGAAGAGAATGTTTGGCTTCACAACAGATTAGTCATTTGCTTGTAGTTTAAATAAGCCTCTGAGAAGTTGCTGTCTTGACACTGTTTTCTGGCTGGACTGGTAAGAGTGGCTCTGAGCCGTGTCCATGGAATATCTGCCTCACTGAGCCGGAGAGGCAAGCAGTGGCAGAAGGTGGTTTGGTGACTCTTGCCTGAGTGAAGGACGCTTCCACAGACAGCAAACAAGTGCTTTTTAACTCCTAACTTACACAAGCTTGTTTTAGGAGAAGGCAATTTTGAAGCAGAGGATGAGCTTTGAGGTCCTTCATCGCTACAGGCTCCAGCCTGTTTTTCCCCTGGCACTGCATGGCCCTGCTCTGACCTGCACAGGCCACACTGGGAGCTGGGATGAGGCAGGTCAGTGCATGGAAGAAGAGTCACCAAGTGACCAAGTGCAGGCAGGCAGATCATTCCATCTGGAACAGATTGATATGGGCACACCTGATCCCTACGGGGCCCAGGAAAGCTTGTCACAGCCACCAACACAGAAGTGACTATGGAGGTTGCAGGTGGCAGGCACACAGTGATGGAAGGAAAATTAATGAGGAATTGAATGAGAATTGGGATCGCTTGGGCAGAAAAGAATGAAATTGAACTGAAAGGTAAGGGAGAGACAAGACTGGAAAATGGAAAATACTATATTCAGTAGTGGCTATCAAATAGGATTTCTATCCTATGCACCCATGATGGCAAGGATCCCATAGAAAAAATAGATTTTGATTAACATGGACTCAATTACATTAGTAATTAAAGTCTGTGTGTTGTAGGGACTGTTCAATTAAAATCGCACTACCTGTGTCCTTCTTAACAACCCCTGATTTCAGGGGGGCTGACTTTGTGATGCTGCTCTGCCGCTGCCATTTTCTTGACCAAATTCTAATCCTTCAAGAAAGTGCAGTGCCAGTTGATGCCTGTGGGATATCTCTACACACAAACCAGTACAGAAATCACAAAGGGAGGGAGAGCTGGAGCAAGTATTCAAAGGATTTGCAGAAGGGGTGGCTGTCCTTGTGCAATGCCTCACTGCATTCCCCATGCTGTCCTGAAAATGCCCACTTGTGGGCAAAATACTGCTTGAGCATGGAGTGACTGCAGGGAGGATGTCATGAGCTGCATGTTTTGCCAGCATTACGGCAGTGGGTTAGGGATTGCCCTTGCACAGTCCTTAACCCTGCCTGGTCAAGCTTGGCAGGGGGAAACGAGAGGGTTGTGACACCCTCAGCCCCAGCACTGATGCCACCAGGGCCCATCTGTCAGAGAGAGCCCTGGCTGTCAGCAGGATCAGAGCTAACTATCCTTAGTGAGCAGAGGGAGACTTTGCCCTTGAGATTAAGGCTGGCCCTGTGGTGCAGGCAGGTGCCTGCAGCTGGGTGTTGGAGCCCTGGCTGTAATGTGTGCGTGGGACAAGCCTGGCAGATCTCGCACAGCCGCTCTCTCACATGGTGCGTCCTGGTGCTGTGGTCCTGCTGAGATGATGGCTCAGGAGGACCCCATGCAGAGCCCCATGGGGACAAGTCCTCATCTCCTGGGCCCTGTGCCGAGGCCTCTTCAGCTCAGTGCATGGAGCCATGGCACTGCCAGGTATCAGACACCCATCTCTCCATGCCCATTTTAGATTGCAGGCTGCACCCTACTAAAAGGGCTGTTTCACAAAGGTCTCTCCATCGTATTTGTGACAATCCAAAGCCCTTTTCCTCTTGTTCATGGCTGTGTAACAGCCCTGGTGGCAAATGCATCAGCTGCTTATTCCGGAGAGAAATCCTGGCAAGGCTGAATGCAAATTTACGTAAGCCACATGGCACACAAGTTTTCCAGAGAACACTGGCAGAGCCCCACTGGTTTTCAGAAATATCTATTCTTTTAATAGCTGATGGACAGGTTCATTAGGTACCTATTTTTAACAAGATGAAATAGATTCTGAACAACTGATGTGACCAACACGTCAGTCCTGAGCAGACAAAACTTTGATGCAGTCACTGCCATGTCAAAATGTGGCAAAGGCTGCAATAATTGACTCCTGGGGAGCTGAGGACCTCCAGTTAGACACTTTGTTTTATTCCTGGTGATGAGTGAGGAATTGCCTACTGATCACAAAAAATACAAAACAACCACATTCTACCCAGACTTTTCTTAGCTAAACTTCCTTATTACCTACCTGCCTTAATTAAAAAAAAAAAAAAAAATTAAATTTGGAGGTAGCTCAGATGAGAGTTCTGCTGCCACCTTGGCACAGTTCAGGTCTCTTTTTTTTTTGAGAAAAAGCTGTGAGTATTTCATGGTTGATTGTCAGCAAGATTTACCTGGGCAGGTGTTAACACTGAGGACAATTTATTGTGTGTGTATATATGTGGAATTGATTTTGGTTAGGAGTCTAATGAATTTTTAAGCAGATGGCAAACTGGGCAGTGTAACAGGAGGAAAAGCCAGGCAGATACAACTCTAATCTTGTTATACATGTTATATCTACTGGAGACCACCTGTGTCTCTGGGCCTGCAATGTCCCCTTGGATTCAGAATGGCAAGGGCAGAACCACCAAAGTCTGGTGCTCTGAATCCAGGGGCTTATAGTCTTAGATGCTTTCCATATTACTGCCAGGATAAACTGGGCCAAGCAGATCTGGGGAGGTGCTACATTGGTTTTGCTGGGGTCTTCGGGGAGGATAAGGTTGGATCACCAACCACCATGGCATGTACTGTGCCAAAAAACCTTTTCTGATGTCTAATGATTTGCAGCCCGAAGAGCAAACTAGTATTTTAACAGATGTAGACTTGCCTCCTTCACCAATCCCCTTATAGGGAGGGTTCATTGGAAGGTTAATAGGATGCTGAGAAGACAGACTGATTAAAATTAAATTAATCCAAATTAAATTAGGGGAAAGTCAAGTAACCTAGTCAGGTCATAAGAATTCATAGGAAAAGTATTAAAAAGAAGCAGTTCAAACTGTACGGAAACAAAGGATCAGGACCCGAGAGCGTTCTTGCCTCGGCATCACCGGAGTGGATTAGGCTGAGGAGTTCGCACGGCTTGCACGACCAGTCTCGGGAGCAGCCGGGAACACGCTGTGCCGGCTCCTCAGCCCTGCAGTGCACCCAGCCGGCTCTGGGACAGCCTGCGGACTGCCCAGGGGACAGCGTGGCTGCGAGGACCTGCCGGCGGGACCTGTCACACGCCCCTGCACGAGGTCACAAGCATCCCCTGCAGCATCCCCTCCCGTCCCGTCCCGTCGCCTCCCCTCCCGTCCCATCCCATCCCATCCCGTCCCGTCCCGTCCCATCCCATCCCATCCCATCCCATCCCATCCCATCCCATCCCATCCCATCCCATCCCGTCCCATCCCGTCCCATCCCATCCCGTCCCGTCCCGTCCCACCCCACCCCATCCCGTCCCGGGAGCTCCGCATGTGCGTGTCGGGATGCAGGGCGAGAATCCTCCTCGCCTCCTTCACCGTGCTGCCCCAGCAGCCTGACCGCCTCCGCACACAGCATCCACGGCACGGGAGGTTTGCGCCGTCTGCAACCACCCCTGAGCACTTTGGAGAAAGCACTTAGCGCAGGGAAGGGGGTTTTAATGTAAGAGTAATAAGGATCAAGTGAGCTACGTTCATCTCTCATGCTATTAAAGCTATTTCATAAAGCAACAAATCTCTCTGCAGTTATATCTACGTTATCCACTCCCCCAGCACATCCTCCAGGAATTCAGATGGTTATCTGCTTGCACATGCAACAAAGGCAAGCTCCTTTTTCCCATCATGTGAAGTTAGGAGAGAAACTGTTTCAGAAACAAAGGGTCACAAAATATTCACTATCCTAAAGAGCACAGAGCCACAGTTATCCTGCAGTTCAATATGTAACACCCCTAATATAACATGTGCCTAATTTTCTTTTAATTTCAAAGTATCTGTATAGCACTTGTCTTTGAATTTTTGCTTTTTTTTGTTCTTACTCTATGAACTAAGAGAGGCTCTTTAAACTCCATAGTGTGCAATATCTCCTTCTAAGGAGGCAATCATCTCATCACAAGATGAAACAATATGTATGTAAATGTACATTGATACATAAAAACTGAAATAAGGCATTAACATCTACATTTTGATGCGCTAATTTGGGCCTAGTTATGTTGACACAGATGGAGTGAATTACTGGAGGAGAAAAAGCACATCTGTTAAATGTTATTGTTTAATTAAGCCATTAGCAACTGAAAGACAAGGGCCTTTAAATTATAGTATTTTATATTTATCCCAGCCCGTGGTAGTCACATCCCTGAGCACTTGGGGTGTGCTGGAGTCTTTAATGCAACCAGCACAACAACCTCTCTGTGAAAGGGACCAAGAAGGGTCCCTCTCTCTGCCTTGCAGGTGGGGAGCTGAGCTGTTTGGCATAAGGAATTTGGGCAAATCACTTTGGGCTGGCTGGGGTTGGCATTGTGACACTGACCTGCTTGATTAGCCTGCGTGGCAGAGCCTCACAGGGCCTCCAAGGAGATCTTCATTTGGGGATGAGCATCCCTGAAACCTCTGGTCACTGCTCAGTGAGGGCTTGGCACCCTGGCATTCGTGTTCACCCAGCTGTGGGGTTTTGGACACACGAAATTTTCTACCTGAGTGCCAAGCTCTGTGTGCACAGCCAAAGAAATTGGCAATAATCCCTTATTACAGCCACAGGCTCTCTCTGGAAATCTTATTCTCCTGTTCAATTTTACAGAGAATAAATTTCCTAGCTGGAGGGAAATTTCTTCCTGTGAGAGGGAAGAAAATATCTCTGTGAGACACCTTACCAGTGGACTTACTATGACACAGAGGGGAAAAACTCTCACCTTGTGTTCCAAAAAGCCTTCAAATTCACCTGGGAAGGGTCCACTGCCACTCCAAGGATGCAGGGTCAGCCATGAGGAGGTGTCCTGCAGACTGTCCCACTGAACACCTGTCCCCTTGTTTAAGTCACATTTACTGTGGAAATAGAATTTTACAGAGGTCTAGAGAGCTTAGGGATGTTAAGCATCCAGAAGCAGTGGAAAATCAGAATCCATAAGGAACAAAGACACCCTTTTAGCAGTTTTAGGGTGGAGGAGGTGAACACCATCAGCCCTGTCTTTGCCCAGGCACTGAGTCTTCCTAGGTTCTGCTGCCCAGCAATGCCTGGTAGCTGTCATGATGGGGTCATAAGCAGTGCCCATAAATTGTTTATTTAATTTTGCTGTGCCATTTACACCATCACTGCCAGGAAAGTGACATCTGATAAATAGAAATAAGAAATGCTTTCAGCTTTAAAAATAGAAATGTTTTTCACTTTAGCTGCTGCAGGAGGAAGGCCCAAGTCTGCTCTCACTTACACTGGCATAAAAAAAAATTAGCTGCACAGAAATGAATGGAGTTACATCTATCAAAAACTGCACAAGGGGCAGCAGAACTGACCTCTTTTCTTTTCAACTCCTTCCTGCTCAATACTGTATGAACATCTTTTATATTTGATGCAGTAATCTTTTAGAGCTGACCCCTGCCCCCCACATCAGAGCTGATGCCGTTCAGGAACTAACATGGATACAGCTCAGAGAGGAAAATCAGCCTTGGTGAAGGCCCAGGCAATATGGGAAGCAGTCCTTGGGCCAGCACAGAGCAGTGTAAAGTGCCACCACAGAGGGCCAACATTTGCTTTTCCTACACTAGGAAATATTGAAGCACAGCACAGTGCTTCAGGGAGGGGGCTCATGAGGCCCTCCAGGAAGAAACACCGAGGGACTCCTGATGGTGGCCCATTGTCCAGGTTTAGAGCAAATTTGGGGAAGAATCCCCCAAAGGAGCTCCGGTGGGAAAAGCAGATCCAATCGGCCCCTCCCCCCGAATGGTCTGGGAGGAAAAAATACCTCCTTGGAGAAAGGTGGAAAAAACCTGTTTATTAAACAATAAAACCAAAACAATATCAAACAATGAGACCCCTTGCCACTCTAAAAGAGATGACAAACTGAGAAAACCCCGGATTGAAGCTCAGCTCACTCAGTCTCTGATCAGTCCCTCAGTGCTGGAATTGTCGCAGGCCAGGCCCGGCCTGGTGGGCCACAGCTGCAGCTGCCGGTGCTCCCCTGGGTGTTCAGTCCAGAGCAGTTTCAAAAGGTCCAAAGAAAAAGGAAAAAAAACAGTCCAGGGAACTTCCTTGCCTCAGCTAGCTAAAACTAACTAAAAGGCAAAAGAGCTCTGTCCCGCTGTCTGTCTGTCTGCAGACAACACAGTCCAGGAGCAGGAATGTGGAGGAGGAGTGCAGTGTCTGAAAACAAACTGCGCGCTTCTTCTCTCCCCCCCTTCGCTCTCTGGAACAAGTCTTAAAGGTACAAACTTATTATTCAACATAAACAGAATGAGAGGACTGGGGATAAAAGCATCATATAGTCAACCCAGGACACCCATTCAGCTGTCCTTGTCCAGAGCCATTGACTTTGGCCAGGCATGACCAAGCCTCCATGGGACCTAAGGAGGTTGGCAGAACACATGGAAACTTCCCGAGGGATGTGCCAGGGAAAGGTGACAGCATACCCTCCTAATGAAAGCAGTGGCTCAAAGACAACAAATCCCTTCTCCCAGGGAGCTGGATCCCAGTGCCCTACTGTCTGAGGTGGCAGCAATTTGAAAACTAACCAGAAGCCTTGCTGCTATCCCAGAGTACTGCATTAAATAATTGAAAAATGAATAATTAAATTAAAAGAGGATTATTTCCCACAGGCAGGCAGAAAATTGCTGCCTGCAGGACAAAGAATGGTGGCAACACTTTGTTTTCTGCAGTTCTCAGCAGTTAGGAGCGAGGTGATGTGAATAACATCCACAGTGGGCAGGAAGAGCCCCCCTGAGTCACATTGGGATTTTGGCTCACAGTTTATCCCCAAATTGTCTATCGCCAAGTGCAAGATTAGTGATTTCTAAAGAGCAAGGAAGCAAATCAGGAAATACAAGACATTCCTTTTCCCAAGAATGTCACCCTTGTGGGGGTGTGGGGGCATCTATTTACACAGAGGTACCTGAGGGATTTGCACAGATCAGTCCCATTGACTCACAGTGAGCTGCTACATACATTTGTAGGATACATTCCTATGTTTAGTCATCTGCATTTATTTTATTGCTGGATATGAGGAGACGTGCATGTATGCTTTGTTCTAGCACTGTATAAGAGCAGCATAATGGCACTATTATATTTTTCCCTCAGATGTATATATCTGTTTGAACAGACAACGCATTGTAAGAGTCTGTATTTCTCATGAACTATAATTAAACATGAACAACTCTCCACATAGGATAACAATACTGTAATATACTTGCTCTCCTCACAAAATTTTAAACAAGTTGACATGCTGAGTGAATAATGATCCTACATTTATGCAGAATTATTTTCTCTGAGTAGCTACAAGCCCTTGGAACACTGATACCCTGACTGTATGAGGCACTACAACAGGGTCTGACCATGACCTGAGGGGAGTAAGTTGTCCTCTTCAACTCACCCACCTTCCCAGCACCTCAAGCTCTCCTCACCCAGCCCCTACAGCCCTTCATGGTCCCGCTTCATTATTTGTGCCTTTTGCATCTGGAAGCCTTGTTTCTATCCTGTGTGTAAGGTTCTTTTGGACAGCCCTCCTACACCCCTCCCTTAAACTCATATTTGTCCAGTGAAGCAATTTCTTCACTCACCACATCAGCGTTGGCTATAAAAGGTCACGGTATTTTTCCAAGAGCTGTGACATTTTCCTTAAGCCCATCTTCTTGTCTCTATCTATCCAGAAACTTTACAGTCCCCACCACGGTGGTCATAGCTGTGACTAGCTGTCACAAGCCAGATGGCTGTGAGGGTGCCATGGGATTCAGAAACACACATGCAGCATCAGGAAGGGTAAGGCTTCAACCCTGCTAGTTGCCCTTTCTCCCTCCACCAGCAGGTCCATACTCATCACCACATCACATGTATATCTGGAAGCTGTGACCCAGTGCTGGAGGCCCAGGGTTCCCACAGCAGATTTCTCATTCTCCACCCCCTGTGCCACAGCAGATGGGCAGAGGAAGCTCAGCAAGTAAACAGCATGCTTGACACTATGGAGCTGTGCTGCAGCAGAACAATTTCTGAATGCCAACCCAGGGCCCCAGTCCCAAAACCAGCCCCTTCCTTCCTTCCTTCCTCTGCAGAGAGAATGTCTGCAGGCTGCGTTGTGTGAGAAGGCATCTTTTGTGAGAGGTGGCTTTTGAACACGGGAGCAATTAAGCCATGCTGTAGCCCAGAGCCAACGAGGTCAGAGCAGAGGAGAGGCAGGGCTGAAGGTCTGTCTGGCCATGCAGACAGTGCCCATTGCCCTCCTCTCACAAAGGTCCAGCTAAACCGAGGCCACCTCTCAGCACTGAAGTGTGCAGAGCAGCACAGCAGCTTTTCCCTCCATGTCAAACCATGAAGGAGGCTGGTGGAGGGGATATTTCAGTACATGCCTTTTCATTAGAACACCCTTGCCTTCGGTAAATGAATCTCCAGTTCCTTCAGGAATGACTTTGTGGTGACACATTCCAGGGCCAGCCATCACTGATCCAAGAGTAACATTTACACACACAGGAGTTGAAAGCTGGTATTCACACAGGACCCAGCATCAACGCTCCTCTCTCTGTCTATGCAGCTATTCCCTTGTCTCAGCCTGTCTAATAGCCACAGGAATACAGTTGGTGATGTTCTCCTCTGTCCTGAAGCCCACCCAGCTAAAGCAGTGGAAAACATCTTTGTCCTGCTCAGCTCCAGTCCCATGTCCCTCCACCACTCCAGCGGGGGCTAAAACTGCCTGAGGGACACTAATCCCAGCCATCTGGCAGGGGTCCCTGGGGCACAGTCCTCCAGTTCCAGACGCTCAGCATGCTGCCAGATGAGTGCTCCCTGCTGCTGGAACAACTCCCAGCCAGCCGGCCTCCAGCCTCCAGCCTCTCCTTCTCATAAGTGCAGAAGAAAGAGCTGGTTTGGGGATGAGGGAGGAATGAATTGAGCTTGGACCCTCCAGAGAGGCATTCATTTTCTCTTGCTCATCAGGAGACACTAAAATACAGTTTTTGTGAAGGCGTACTGGCCCCTGTGATTTAATGCCAGCCCTGGTTCTTTGCATCTTCAAAGCTCTTTACCATCAGCTGGCTGTGGTCTCCTCTCAGGAACCACCAGGCAGCTGGGATGGGACCAGTGGCACCATGCAGAGTCTGTCCCCCTCCCAAATGACTCAGGCCCTGCAGGGGTACCTTCACAAGGCAGGCAGAGTTATTCAGTGTTATTCCTTCTGACAGATGAGAAAAATGAGAGGAGGTGCAATGGCAAGAGTCGCCCAGGGCCTTCCTGCTAACCTGGGCTGTGAATGCCTGAATTACTCAGCCCCAGCCAGTCAGCTCAAACTGCCTCTGGTTCTCTGCTGCAAACCACTTATAAAAGCATCAGTGCATCAGTTTGGGGTCAGGCCAAGGCCCTGTCTACCTCTGTATCCCATCTCTGATGAAGGGCTTGGCTGGGCACTGACAGAACGGCTTTGCCAACGAGACTGGTGCAGAGCATCTCCCTCCCATTGAAAAATGAGTGACTCCTTTGCATCCCCATCACCTCTCTAATGATTAAAGCATTGAATCATGCTTTTGGCTTACAGAGCTTGCATTGTGCAGGTCTGTTTGAATTGAAGAAAAGAAAGGCTTTGATGATCTTAATCAGAACTTCCCTCTAAACACACGTTTCCGTCCCCGCCACGGCAGGAGCAAACCCAGCACTCTGCTGCCCAAGAGCTCATGTCCAAAACATGCTTCCAGCCCCAAAGGTCACCAGCAATGGAGGAAAAAATGTAACCCTACTCTCAAGTCGTTAGCCAGACCGAACAAAAGATCCCTCTCCAGTAAGAAGAGGAAGAAGGTTTCTGGTAGACAGTGGCGCATCAGTGGGAGATCAGTGCATTTCAGCCTGGTCCCAAAGCAGCTGAGGTGGAGAGGAGGTTTTTGGTGGGGTGCAGATAAGGTCCTTGGGAAGCACGTCAACAGCATGACTGGGTGTCTGGATCCAAGATCTGAACCATGTCATAAGAGCACACAGCAGCACTCCAGGCAGGAGCCGAAGAAGAAAATTATTCACCATATGCTTTTGATCCTCCCTTTTACCTTGTGAAGATGTTTTATATATTTTGCATCAGAGGTAAAATTTACCCAAGGAATGTAATAAACAGCATTGCCTCGAAGACTGTGCACAAACTTTACACTACTGGCAGATTAAAAAGTCATCTGCTCCCTAGCGATTTCCTCCTGCACGTACCAAAGGAGTCCAAGTCCGGATAAATTTAACACAGATGATTCTCATTTTTTGCTTCTGGAAAATGTTGCCCTGGCAGATCATGGAGTCAAGCTATGCATCTGTCACTCCCTCCAGTCAAGTCCTTGGGAATCTATATTTATAGTCCTAGACTTTGTTCAGTTAGCGTCCATGCCAAAGCCTGCCTCAGTCAATGGAAATCCTGGGCAAAAAAAGCATTGAAAATGTTTTATAAAAGCATAGTTTTGATGAAAGTATGTTAAAATGTTGGAATATGTAAAAATTTTTCAAAAATATTTTTTGAACATTTCAAAGCAAAACCTATCCAAGCAGTAGATTCTGAAATGAGCTGTGGATGTGTGCTTGTAAAAATGCTCAGGGCAGTGAGATTACCTAAGCACAGCCTGCCATGCACAGCACCTTGTGCTCCTCCAGCACGTCAGCCTCTGAACTGGGTCACAGGGAGTTTTGCATAGCTGACTCGGGTGAACTCCAATTCCATTTTAGTCTATCTTTCTGTTAAATAAATGCCATTCCACAACTCCATTATTTGTTGTTACCAATCACTGAGAAACCAGCAGGTGTTTTTATCAATAAAAGCAGGGAGATTTTTCTCACTTTTGAAGTTTGCTGAGAAACAACAGTGTTTCCTACAAGAATTTTTGGATGAGCACCATCTCCCTCTGGGACTCTACTGCAAAATATTGGCACTTTTTTTGTGTATAACTGCATCAATGTCAATATATTTTCTGTCTTGTTCTCTTTCAGCTTTTGCCATGTTTTACAACCCCCTTGAAATCTGGTCTACAAGGGCCTAGAATGTCTGATCTGTAGGTCAGAGATACAGAAGAGGACACACATACATGAAGGGGACACACATACAGAGCAACGCATGACCATAAAACCTCAGGGTAATAAATGGATGAACAAAAAATATGCATCACAACTTCAAAATCCTGCAGCTACTGAAGTAAGCAATAAGAAGTCCTATAAGTAAGTCCAAAACAACAGCTTTTCCAGCTTAGATAACCAAGTCACAAAGTAAAATAAAATGCTGAGCAGGAGCGTTTGTAGGTGGTACAAACACTGTAAGACTTCTTCAGTAAACTTGGCTTCTCAAGGTTGAAAAAGGCTTATACCAACCTTTGCTGACCCTTGCACAGCTGGCAGAGGCCTCAGCTGAAAGGATCTGGCAAGCCTGAAGCCAGTTTTAGCATCTCTTGGCAACAGAGCATCACCAAGCCAAACATTTTCCAGTGATCCCACATCCACATGTATTTTAGTGTCATCTACAACAAATCCATGACTGAGGATATATAAAAGAAGACATTGATACAGTTGCCCATGGGTTCCCCATGAAGCATCTGTAGCACCAAATTTCCTGTGCAGATGCCCCAATTTCAATATTTAGGCACTTCTGTGCTGAAAGAGCAAAGTCAGAGGTGATCCAGGCCCCATTCCTGCCTGCATGTTGCCCACATGGGTATTGCTTGATTTAGCTTATCTACTGCCAGAGCATATCTTGGACATGAAGATCCATAGGGCAGCATCCTTAGGGAAGACTGAGTTCAGCTGTAAAAATACTTATGGCCCAGCATGTCCTTCTGCACATTACTTCTGATCACCTTAGGCATGTTTGGACTCTCAAAATCTTGCTTGGGGAGCTGCTGTGTGCAAAAAGCAGTGGGGAAAAAAAGCCCCCAAGCATTTGCCAGACAGTGCTGTCAGGTGGTTATCTCTGTACAGTACAATTTTCATGGGGCTGCATGGCTAAGGACTGAAGGGCTTACAAGGTCCAAAATTAGGAGCTCCTTTACCCATGACATCCATTAAACCTCACCTAGGAAGTACTCCCACCACACACATGGCCAGTCCATTCTGCCCAAAATTGTGAAATAAGTAAAGCAATTTACTCTTACTCTGCATCTTCTGCTTTTTACAGCAAGAAGCTTCATCCACAATGTGGGAATCCCAGGCATAATTTCCTCTCCTAAAAGAGTAGGAATATCTGTGTCCTAGATACATGCTGTGACTACCAAATAACAGGTTCTATCCTGGGGAGGTGCTCCATGCCCAAAATAAAACAGGGACACTTGGCAAGAAACAACAAGATTTGGTGGGGAAACAGGAGCTGTCAAGGGAAATTGTGCTGCTGCAGCAGCAGTGGAGAGGAAGAGGCTGCAGGACAACAGAGGCCATCGAGCAAGGTCACTGCTAACTTCAGCAGTCTGCATCAGGGTCCAAACTCGTAGCTTCCCATCTCAGCCCAATTCTGGATTTTTAGAAATTTCCTTATAATCTTCATGCAACTTCTCTTCCTCTTCACGAAGCTCATGCTGCTTTTACCGTGTCCTTTCTCATGCCATGCTACCATGGGAGCTATTTAATGTCTTTCACAGTGTCTGATGATAGCGAGTGGCTTTTCCGTGCCTTGCGCAATCATCCTGCTACGTGCTCAGGAAATGCGTGTCCCAGGACTCCAGGAACGCCTGTTTCCAGGAGGTACCTGTTGCTTTTATAATATGCAAATATCTGTTAGCTGGTTTTGTAACTTGGTGAAGTTACAAAAATCAGAGAGTGGATGGCCTTGCACTACAGAAACCCAAAGCAGAGCTCCAGCATGTGTAAATCAGTGTAGCCCCTCGGAGTCAGATGGAGCTGGGTCAATTTATTCTAGGTGAGGAGCTCTTGTAACTGGAGACACAGCCCCCAAATGGCCTGTAATAAGACACCATCCTGCTTTTTCTCTCTTCAAGCCTGCTAGCACTGCATCCCTGCAGACTGCATGTTATGCCACGTGCTGGCCCTTCGCATACAGCAAGGGGCACTGATGTTTATCACATGGGCTGTGTGAGGTGAGAGGGAAACCACCACAGCAAGAGCTTTGGCACTGCTTTATTCTCATCTGAGCCTTGCTTTGGAGTGCTCCAGAGGCTCTGCCTGCCTGCTTTGTGTGGGCATGAACAGCAGCCTTTGATTCCCGGGTGGCACCGGTTCCTGCCCTTTGCTGTGGCTTTAAGACACAGGGGCATTGTAAGTGCCTGGCTGCAGTTCTTAGGAATACCAGCACTTTGGGCTCTTGGAGCAGCTGCATCCTTATCCCCAGCATCTGAAAACCACTTGTATTATTAAAGTGGCAGATTTCAGAACTGGCATTTCCCCACAACCACAGGTATTTAAAAAATTTAGCAAAACAAAATGGCACGTTGGCATGGTTCTTATGGGTCCTGCGTAGCACTTAGGCAGGAGACAAAAAAATTCCAGAGTTGGCTCTATGCAAGATGAGCTTTAGATGTGATTCTTCCTCTGTCTCTAGCAGTATTCAACCACCATGTTAACAAAATCATGGAGACTTTTCCAGAAACACTGCTCTTGAAACTTTTCATGGCCTTGTACACAAAATGCTGCAAGACTCATAACCTATTTAAGGTTGGTGAGGCAGAGTGGGAAATAGTTGTCCCCAGGAAGCGGCTGGCTGATGAAAGTTCCACTGGTGTGAATAACCAGCACAATTACAGGGAAAGGCAGCTGTCTTGAACAAACTGTTAATGGGACACTGAGCCTTTAACTGCTAGATCAAAGTGCAAATGTGTCCCAGAGCAGCACTGACTCACGTTATTTGATGTCCTATGGGAAACGTGCTGGTAGGGCTCATTCCAGCTCCTTAACTCATCAGAATCATTGAAACTGAAGGAGCTATGGCCTTCAGCAAACTGAGACGCTTCTGTTAGTCCTACCAGAAATGTATCTACACCTTTGGAAACCTGACCTTACTTGTCTCTGCCACAAGGGCCACCACTGCCACTCACACAGACTGTCTCAATTTTTGGCCAAGAACAGAAACAGCATGAAAACGAAAATCCCATTT
Organism: Zonotrichia leucophrys gambelii; assembly: GCF_028769735.1. Lineage (NCBI taxonomy): Eukaryota > Metazoa > Chordata > Aves > Passeriformes > Passerellidae > Zonotrichia > Zonotrichia leucophrys. The sequence continues at coordinate 43,276,385 of NC_088171.1, read as the reverse complement.
TAGCACTCATGTCAATTATTTATTCATGAATGCTGATTTATTCATCAAGATGTCTGCCTTCAGCTGTGATTTAACAGCTTTGCTAAACATGGGTTTCATTTAAGTAACAAGAAACTTCACTCTGGTCCTTCATCTATCTAATAAGGGCCAGCAGGGGTCCTTATTTAATAAGGACTGCAAATGGACCGATCTGAATTCTGGCTTTAATAGACAAAATTAATAGCAAAGATTAATTTCCTCCACTGCAGGAATGAGCATTAGGATGAGCATCATGAGGAAGTCAAACTAAATGATTGTAATTTCTAAGCCTTAATATCTATTTAGGTAGTCATTTTGCAATAACAAACAATTAGATCTATGCAAAAGGCAGATAATTAATAGGAAAAGGAAGTGTTCTGTGGACCTTTCTGGACCATAAATGTCTATCATCTGGTTGCCCAAGACTGTGTGGAACCAGAGTCAAAGAGGCCAGCTGGCTCTCCCAGTTCTATTTTTTTAGTGAACATGAAGTAATTCATTTATTTCTCAGAGAAGATAAGTTACAGGTATCCCAAATTTAGATAAAAAGTAAAAGCCTTTCTAAGCTACCCAACCATGAAAGTCCCAACCAGGACTCTACATGAAGTGCTAGCCACACGTTGCATGAAGGCTCTCTATAATGCTGGATATGGTACAGCAAGTCTGAATTGTGGTATGAATTCTTGGTCTAAGCAAATTCACTCTGTAAAAAGGGAAGTTCTGACATGGTGCTGCCCTTGCACACTTGAGTGGGCTCAGTAAGGATATTTGATGCAAATGGTATAAACAGCAGCCAAAGTACCTAGAGAGCTGATCAAGACCCAGTAGGAACAAAAGGCAGTAAGGTCATGTGATTGTGATCAGTCACCGTGAGCCTGAGCTCTGGTAAAAGCACAGCTTTAGCCCATGGTAATTACAGCTCTCCAGTATTGTTCTGCTTCTCAGCTGTGCTGTTCTAGGGGCTGAGCGTGGCTCAGATCAGAAGCAAGACTGAGCCCGTGCCACCTCTTTCTAACACTGCTGAGCTGAAGGACAAAATGACCAGCCCCAGCTCTGACACAGCCTCCCTGCTGGCATCCATTATTCCCTCACATCTCCTGGTGTGGTGTTGGCAAGCACCCCCACTAAAGGCACAAGACTGATCAGTTTAAATGGTCCCAAAGAAGTTGTGAAGTGCCCAGAGAACCAACTGAGCACACAGAGTACCTGGGTAGAGAGAGTCTGGAGGGTACCAAGAAACCACAGACAGAGACCTCTTAAGCCAGCCAAAAGAAGACACGCACCCACAACCTAGCTTGCCAAAAAACCTGTAGCTCTGTCACATAGAAATATGTGAAAATACCCAGAGCCACATACTGCTCTACTTTCCCCTCTCTGGATGTTGTTTTTTAACAAATATTTCTACAAGCCTGGGGGAAAGACACTGGGATGAAACAAAGTATGTACTGGCAGTGAATATGCACCATGGTTTGCTATATGCTTGCCTGACTTTTTAAGTGCCAATGTTTTTCTTCTTAATTTTTTTTTTCTTCAAAGCCTGGCACACTACCATGACAGCTTTACAGTGAGACTCTAGTCCAACATGCTGACATCAACTAACAAGGCATAGCAACAACCCAGCCCTTTCACATACTTTACGAGTACAATGTGTTAGTGTTAAGCAATATTTGAAGAAATACTAGGCAAAATAATTCCCAGGAAGATGTGGATTCTGACTTTATGCAGGCAAAGAAATAGATGACAGAAATGGTAAATCCTAATGACATTGCTGATGGCCCACCTAGTCCATCAGCAATGGAGGAGTTGTAGGACTCAAGTGCAAGCAACAGCCCATGAAAGAGCATCCTCTTTGTTCCTTTCGGTTAATTTGCTCTGCTTTTATGCTGGCAAGTGTTGTTTGGTAACACAAAGCAGCATAATAGGACAAAAGGTTTGCTTATTTGGCATCTAGTGAAGATAAAGAGGTTAAGAAAGAAAAGCCCTGTTAATAATAACAATTAGTATTACAAAGGGCTGAGGTGTACAGTGTACTCTTCTAGAACCACACTAAAGCCCAAAAGCGTGGCATGTTGACACTATCAAAAGTCTGCATGTTTCACAAAGAAAACAGCATTTAATCTCTAAAAATGGGTAGATAAAAGGTCCAGCAAAATCTCTACAGACATACAGTCCATCACTTCTTTACAATGTTCAGGTCTTATGCAATTCACTCAGCTTCCCCCACTCCCCTTTGCCTTATTCAGGGATGGAAATGTTCTGCTGGCTTGTGTGCTGTAGCAGCTGCTCCTCTTGACATTTCTGCTGCAGGCTGGGATACAGACCCTGAGAATTAGTTCTAATGAAATAGCTAATATAACCCTTCCTCTCATTTCCCAATATTTCATGTGAATCAGAAATTCTAATTTAGGCAATCATTTATCTGAGAAGTCTTCCTAGGTTAGTGGAGATTCAAAAATAGTTTGAAACAGCACAACAAAACCAAGGGTGCTTCAGGCTTTAATTTTCTTCCAACAACTTCTGTGGCTTATTAGAGGAAAGTAGATGCTATTTCTACCAGGTATCCTGCAAGAAAATGCAGTCTATTAGTTATTGGCTCCCACTCTTGGTGGCTGCTCAGGAGAATCGAATAAGATACAGAAAGCTAATCATAGAATCATAGACTATCCTGAGTGGTGCAGGACCCATAAAAATCATTGAGTCCAACTGCTGGCCCTGCACAGGGCACCCCAAGAGTCACCTCATGCCTGTCCAAATGCTTCTTGAGCTCTGTCAGCCTTGACCTGTGACCTGCTCACCTCTTGTGGCCACTTCTGTGGGGAGCCTGTTCCAGTGCCCAACCACCCTCTGGGTGAAAAACCAACCCAATAGGCTCCAATAAAACAAACAAACAAAATAAATATTCAACCTAAACCCTCCCCTGACACAACTTCATGCCACTGATCACGATAGAAAAGAGATCAGTGCCTGCCCCTCCTCTTCCCTCACAAGGAAATTGTAACTGCAATGAGGTCTCCCCTCAGTCTCCTCTTCTCCAGGCTGAACCAACTAAGTGCCCTCATTCACTTCTCATACAACTTCTGTAGGTCCTTTGCATCTTTGTAGCTCTTCTCTGGACACTCTGTAATAGCTTTATATCTTTTTTATATTGCAGTGCCCAAAATTTGAGCGCAATATTCAAGGTGTGAGGCCACACCAGTGCAGAGCAGAGAGGGACAATCACCTCCCTCAACCAGCTAAATTCTGGTGCTGAGAATATGTGGACATGACACAATAAGAGAGTGTGGCATTTACATTCTCTGAAAAAATCTCTCTGCCCAGGATTTTTTCTCCTGGGAAGCTGAGAAGCCTCAGAGAAAAAGGAAAACAAATTCTTATCTCATTTGCTTCTCCTATGTTTTGCTTGTCTGGAATGTGTTTGGAGATTGTTTCCCCACAGGTGATTGTTTCATGGGATTTTGGTGTGTGTTGTTTTAACTCTTTGGCCAACTGGGGCCAAGCTGTGTCGAGACTCTAGAAAGAGTCACGAGTTTTCATTTTTATCTTTTTACCATTTAGTAAGAATTCTTTCTGTATTTTTTGGTATAGTATAGTATTCTTTAATATAATATAGTATTATAAAGTAATAAATTAGCCCTCTGAGAACATGGAGTCAGATTCATCATTCATGCCTTCATCGGGACATTCCCAGCAAATACAATAAGAGAGGATGATTTTGCCTCACAGGGTGCATTTGTAGCTCTAAAATACAAGGGAGAAAGTGTCTTTGCGGCAATTATTAATGTTGAGTTTCCATGACAGAACATCCAATATGCAATTCATGATAAAGGGGCTTTGCCTTGTTGGGCCATTTCTGCAGTGGGCCTGCAGGAGCTGCTCATTTAGGAGGGTTTCAATCACCACCAGTGACCACTGAAGACTGCACAGAAAGCCTCCATTCGTTCCCATCACTGCAAATACACAGCCCACGCAAACATTTGGGTTTTTTCAAGATCCACTGTGACTGCTGCCTAACAAAATCATCAGCATCACACTGAGCAAATTTGAAAAAATAAGAAGAAAGCCGAGTGCCAGTCAATGAGACCTGGAAGCAGAGATATCTATCTTGAATTACCCTTTCTGTGCTTCTGCCCATTACCTGAAGAAATGTGGGACATCTGGGAAGCAGGAATTGCAAATGCAATTCAGAGTCAGTTACCCTCTCAGCTGTGACAGATTTAGTTTGAGTTCTGCTTGTATTGCTCAATAATTTCTTTAGGGAAAGGTGTATCGCAGGAACAATTAATTGAAAAAATGGTAATTAATAGACATATACACCCCATCTCAGCAGTAGAAAATGTTTGTTCTTGGCACTAGAAAGAGACAAGTCTCCTCATCCCAAGTTGCTTTACAGCTCCATTAATCACCTGTGTTTGTTCCAATGGAGAATGTGCTTACTGCCAGTCCTTTGTCTCATGCCTGCATACATTTCCATGCCCTGACTCCTGCATGGCCTACAGGAAACTCCTCAGTGCAGGCAAATTTCTTCACAGAGGCACTCAATCATGCTGCTTGGCCAGCTCCATCAGTATCATCATGCAGCATATGGATACTGCTTTATATGCATGTGTGTTTTTCAGATAGCAGGTAATTAACCAACTAAACAGAGTATGTAACCTATGGTGAACATTTCTCAACAAATGCCACCCTGGTGAAGCTTACTGCTGGATTGCCATGCACCTGTTTCCAAGGTTACTTTTCTATTGGCCTGTTTCTGTATGCTGATGTCTTGTACCCACACATCAAAACAAGGCCTAGGAGCATACCTGCCCTAGAGATGCACTGTGTTACTACAGTTCAGGAGTCCCAGCAGTGAATTCCCACTGGGAATCCCCCAAAAGATGTGAGGTACAACCTGTTGATCATACAGCCTCCCCTCCAAACACTCTCTCTGCCAGCTTCCTCCCTGAAACCTGCATTTCCTTCAAGATCTACTATTGATTCCTCAGACTCAGCCCAGAGATTTTAAATATCCCCAATCTCCTATGTTCCACTTAGCATTTTGTGAGAAAACCTGAGGAAATTCAGCAACACAGCTAGCTTCTACACAGCATCCTAAAACAGCTCCTTAAAAGCAAACAAACAAGAGCTCCCCAAACCCCAAGCTCTTTCTGAAATGCAGCTTCCCTCCATCTAATTGTGTCCCACTTCAGAAGTCCTTGTGGCAAGAAAGGCAAACAGGCAGCTCAGGGGGTACCCTCATGCTTTAGCCTTCTTGTGCATCTCCTTCAGACTTCACCCAGGAGACCTTTTAAACCCTCTTTTATCACCTCTTTAACATTGCAGAGTTGCTGGCAAGTTGCCAGTGCTCCTGGAAGAAAGGGTACTAGTTTGTATTCAGAGATAATGTAGTCAATGGAACAAAACACATTATGCCATCCAGCAGCAGCAGCAATCCAAAAAGTCTTCACATTTGGGAGTATCAGGAGACACCACAGCTGAAAACCCCTCAGTGTATGCATTAGGGCTTGCCTGTCATCTTAGATTTTAGGGATCAGCCTCCAAGCAGATGCACAATTTCCTGTCCCTATTCCTGATCAGCAATCACTGATGAAATCTCTTTTGAATTTTTGCCAAGAGGAAAACAATAGGCTGCTTGAGAACTTCAGCTTGAGGTGTGAGTTATTGTGCTTCCTCTGCTTAGTCGGGTCCTGTGAGAGGGCTGGGGGAGTGTGATCAGAATTCAGTGTATGTGCTGAGAAGAAAGATGCATATCTTCTTTTTCCTTACATACTTTATTGTCCCACTGGTGAGGATGGAGCTATGGAGATACCACTGCAACTAACAGCTGAAGTTGAGAGATCAGTTCTGACAGCAGCACACAGAATGTCATGAATGAATGCACCTTATGAATGCATCGACCCTGAAGTCACTAACTCACATCAAAAATTTTGTTGTTCTCTTTAAGTGCCAGGTTTCATTCTGTTGGACATCAACAATTATATGATCCCACAAACTAGTCAGAGCTTGGGCTAGAAAATGTGTGTGGTATCAAGGTGCACCTGGAAAAGGTTCTTCACCAGAGGGTGGTCTGTCACTGGAATAAACTTCCCAGGGCACCAAGCCTGCAGGATTCAGGGAGGGTCTGGATGATGCTCTCAGCCACGTAGTTTAGTTTTAGTAATACTGTGAGGAACAGGGAGGTGAGCTCTATGATCTTTATGGATCCCATCCAGCTTGAGACATCCTATGATTCTATTATTCTCTATCAGGCCATCAATAAACAGGTTCTCCCCAGCAGTTGTAGAAGTAAGAGAACCTTAAAAAATGGCAAGAGGGTAAATGAAGTAATGAAACATAACATCTGTTTCTCTAATATTAGCTTTGTTTTTTGTGAGACTTGCCACAAAAATAAAGGCATAAAGGAAAACAGGTAGGTTACATCTAAGTAGAATTCTCTAAACTGAGAAAGATGAGTTTTTTTGAGAAATAGAAAATAAAGATATTCTGTGCTTTGAGAATCTGAAAGATGATACTACTATATAAACCAACTACAGACTACGACTATAATTTGTTATTTTATTATTTCAGAAAATAAGTTTGCTTGTCCTCTTTTAACTGTAGCTGAAAAGGATTTTAAAAAATGCAATCAACACATACTTCATTGTACTTATATGCTAGCCGAATAGCACATAATCCTCTCAGTTTTACTATCAATTTCCCATAGTTAGAACAAAAGTCTGAATTTGCAACTGTCTGAAGGGACTGTTTGTTTTTGACACATACCTCTTTCTTAGTCAGCTGGTGCAAAATAGTCATCATGGAAATCTGAAATTCATTGTGGAACAAGATATTGTACACTGCGGGGAATGTTCCGTGACTAACAAGGGATAATTTTTTAAATCTGAAGTTATTTTCAAAATGAAGTGGCTTTTGACTTCTCCTTTTAGGCTTGGGAATGAACACTGTGTTGGAGAGTGTATCTCCTGTGTGTACTGCTTGAAACTGCAGAGATGCAACAGCTTGCCTGTGGAGATGGAAACCAAAGGTCAGTTTGCCTAATGTTGGGATGTGGGCCAGGCCTTCTCTGTGTTTTTCTCTCTCTCCCAATATCACTCTTGTATCAGTGCCAGGAATTAGGATATTCATCTTCTCTAGGTAAACATCAGTTTATAAAACAGAGAATACAATTGCACAGAAGCAGCTATGATATGCCTTGGGATTAGTGAATACCTCCTAATTGAGCCTCAGTGAAAGCGGCAGTTCTGGCATTATTTTTATTCACCTTGTGGAAAATTATTGGAGCATATTTCATATAATTAGGATCAAGAATGGATTTGGCATCACTTCCAGCAAATGCCCCTGAACACTAATCTGGTTTATTTGGCACCACTGATGAAGCTTCTCTTGTGGGGAATACAATGACAACAATTAACCTGGCAATACAGAACAGAAATGGGAAGTGGGAAATTGCCTTGTCTTTTATCCACATACAGGGTGAAGTGTGGCCTCGTTCAGCAACAAAGCAGTGCCTTGAATTTATTTTCTTCTTTTGTTTTTTTTCTCCCATTTTGAGATGCCTTAAGCAATCTTCTATTTTTTTCCCCATCTGTCTGAAAAATCTACATTTTTCATGCTCTTCAAGAGGATCCCAACAAACAGACCTATTGAAAGTGTTTGTAGCTCGATATATTGGATAGAAATGGGTGTTGTTGAATGACCAAAAGTCTCTTTCTAGAATTAGTCCAATATTGACTTTCAACAGCTGCCAGCTCAGAGCAAGAAATCAATAGCAGGATTTGGGCAAGGTCTTTAGGTTACTGCACCAGGATGTACTCATGTACTTTTTTTTTTTTTTTGATAATTGCAATGACCCACACATAGTCCAGTTTTCAGCAAGTTCTGTTTGTTCCTTCTCAGTGAGTGTTCTGGCCAATTCAAAAAATATCCTTTTTTGTCTTCTTTATTCACTCGTTATGAATTCGGCACTGACAGTACATTTTAAGATTTCCAGGTCAGGTAAAATGACAATTCATCCATCTGCAGCTTTCTTTTCCTTTGATCTAGTCCTCAGGCTAGAGGCCACAGTGAGGCTTGGGAAAACTAGTCCTCCAAAGTTTGTTTTCAGGGAGAATGTTTGGAAGGAGAGACTTTCACTAGAAGCAGGACAAAGAGATTAGGTATTAACCTGGGATCTTAAATACAGCAAAGCTTGAGAGACTTAGGGAGATTTACAGACACAGGGAAACATGACAAAGAAGAGGAAGAGTAGAGCGATTTGCTTTAGCTGCTGAGCCAGCTGAGAAAGGGATGAGAAGAACTCTGAGGGTAGGAGTGAGAGAGGAGGATCTTGTGTATTCAGGGAACCTTAGACTTAACCCCAAAGAACACCATAAAGCAGTGACAAAATTTAAACAAGGAAATATATAGAGTTGCTTATTAGTATTATGCAGGGTTTGGGGTTTTTTCCCTAGAGCAGTGTATGTCTTTTGTCAGACGTAAGACCTAAAAACACAATAAATTTCTTGCCCAGACTCATATTCCAGTCCCTGATCATGGCATTAGGAAACACCACCCGGGCAAGCATGCTCATTTAATTAGGAATTGTCACAAAACCTGCCTCTTTCCTCTCTCCCTGGTGGCTGAAAAGGTGAGATGAGAACCCTGGAGCACTTGCAGCTCTGGGACTCAGGGCAGGAGCTTCCTTAAGCTGCTGAACAGCACAAGGAGGGCTGGGACACATGATTCCTACAGAGTCCCAATTCTTTTAGTGAGAAGACAGAGAGAGCAATGGCCAAGCAGTGTGTGAGAGAGACTGAGGAACAGTCAAGCGCTGTTGTATGCTTCTGTGCAGAGCACCTGAGGAACCTCCTCCTGTAAGCTCAGTGTAACGGCATCCAGGTGTAAAACCCTGGTGAGAGCCATGCTAGTGTTTACAACAAGCAGCTGGAGATCACAGGATTGTATTTCAGTCATATTTTAAAAAATCTTTACAAACACAACAGATTTGGGGAATGCTGTCAGGTCTAGCCCCATCCTTTCTGAAATCCTGGAAAAACGGAGGAGACTCACAGCCTGTCCTGATCATTAACACCCCCCTCCCTACAGCCCCTAAACAGCCTCAAGCGAATGCCAGAACTGAGAGCTCCTCACAGAAAGCGTCCTTCCATTATCCTGAGCTGCAATCTGTGCTCTATCCTCTTCTCTGACAGCAGAGAGGGGACGCAGTAAATCCTGCGCAAGCTGTTCACATCAAAACCAGCAGATGATCTTGTAAAATTGCTGCTCCTGGTAAAATACCTTGCTTAATAAGAGAGCAGCTGCATTCAGCTCCTGTGTTGACTGTAGATGTAGCCCAAAGATGGGAGAGTTGCAGCAATTTAGCTGTGAAGCAACAAGTAACTGACTTGCAATAGGCAAGGTCTAGTTTGGGTAAAAAACACACTGTAACAACATCCCAGCCAGACAAAAATGAGAAACTTCCTAGAAAATGCTGATTTGTGATGTGCAAGAGGAACCCAGCAGAGCCTCCGTGTGTAAACCAAGGAATGGCAGGCACACATGTTCCATGAGGAGTGGAAATGACTATTTTTCCTCGGCAAATAACTCACTTTTGCCAGGTGTTAATTTTTGCCAAGCCATTTCATCATGAACTCGGTCCTCCAGCAATAATCTGTGAGGTTTTCAACACCTCACCAGCCTTGTTGCCAAGTGAGCCAGAGAAAAGGGACTGGTTTATGGCCTATTTTCCCTACTCTGTCCCTCACAAAAAATAATTTACAAAGCAGAGAGGAGCAAAGGGCAGGACAAACACCACTGTACACAGGGGATCTGATCCTTGCTCTGGAAATGCCTGGTGTGGAAGGAATGGCAAACTCTCAGGGCAGACCTGCCAGCTGCCACCATCATCAGGGGACTGAGCAGTGCCCTGCAGCTGTGGCTGGTCCCTGTCCCATGTTTGTTATGTGTGTCCCCTGGTTTTACTCATGCTGCTGCTCATGGAAAGTGATACACACCATAATGGGGCCCCAGACCTTACCCTATGCACTGCCTTACACCTGATATTCTGGCTCACTTTTCAGCAGTTTTTGTTTAAAATTTTATTTTTATGCACACATAGCATTGCATTTCGTTTTTAAATTTAGAGGTTCTTAAATTCATCCTTAACTCAAAAGTCTTGGATACCCACCATCTGGCACCTCCGTTTAAAGCTCTGGCCTGAATGTTTTGTGTCCTCTCTTGTGCCAGACACTGCACAGCCCCCTAAACAGTGACAGATAATGAATGAATTGCATGTACTTCAATACCAAGTTTCATGAGCAGAAAATAGGATGTCACCCTTAGCCATGAATTTTCTTCTCTCCTCTTCTAAAAACTTGTGTAATAATAATTAGCACAGCTTAAATGTGTGCTGTACACTTTCACAGGGTTTGGACACAAATATATTTACCTCACACTACACCAGAATTAGCAATTTAGCAATGTTCCCTGTCAGCACAAAGAGAAGTGAAAGATAATAAATCATTGACTTGTAAACTGCATCCAAGAATCAATAAAATGTAAATGGCTACAACACAGAAGGTAGAAATACATTAAATATGAATGATAAGAAAGAGTAATAAGACTGGAAAACGATAAGGCTCTGTATTTCTTTACATGAGACAGAAGCAATGGAGAATGTTTCTGGACTGGTAAAAGGAGAGAAGTTCTTTTTAAACAAAATTGAATCTGACCATGTAACTCTGTCCACTACCCATTATTGGAGATAGAATATATCATATGAGTGTCAACAAACTTTTACAAACTTTACACATCACTGATTACAAATGAAAATGTAATGCTGCCTACACATGTTCTGGCTCTTATCTCTCCTCTAGGGGAAAGCATTAAATCCTCAGCCTGCCATGGAAAATGTAGCATTCAGACATCTGTGACCAGTATGTGTAAAGAAGAGAAGATAAGGTGCATATCAAGCCTCCATCTGTGACAGGGGTCTTGGAGTCTCCAGAGATAGATGAATGAGCACATATGAAGACTGACTGAAAAATCTCCTAATTAAACCTTTGCTTTCCCCAGAAGCATTTGCTCTCTATGGAGAATTTTCTGTTTTGAAAGAAAAGCTCACTGAAAAGATTTTGGTCAATATCCTCGATATCCAGTGCTTACACATACACACACACACTCTCTCTCTTCTTTTAAGAAATAAATAGCCTACTCTTGAGCAAAAATACTTTGTGTGCTTTAAAGACTCCTGGAGAAAGTTCAGCCTGCTTGCCTACTGTGCAAGGTAAGAGGCAAGCTGTTAATGGTTGCAGGATGACACTGGATATTTGGGCTGTGAGACAGATTAGGGTCTTTGAAGAATAACTGGTTCTTGAACAACAGGAGACAAATAAACCAGAACAAAGCCACAGGTAAGATGCTTGGATGAACAGTAGCCTGCCAGTCAGAGCTGGTCATTAGCCCACACTGGCAGTGTAGGTGAGATGAATAAGGTACAGCTTCAACTTCAAACTTCTAGGCAAGGCTCTTGAGTTTTACAGCCAGAACTACAACAGCTTTGTATGGTCAGCAATTAATCTTATTCCTTTAGAAATTTAAGAATAAAAAATGCAAATGCACCTTTCATGTGTTGATTACTTAGGGATGCATAAAACCATGAACAGTGGCAGGAACTGAATATCTCTTGGGTGCCTGTGAACACCACAGGAGGACACAGTCGAGGTTCCCTAGGAAACCAGAGATGCACTGCAAAGCATGTGCAAGTTTGGCCAGCTGACAGTCACCCAGTTGTACTCTGAACATCACTGCTAGAAGGTGTCTGATTCAACTCTGGAGTGTAGTCAGACTAATTGTGGAAAGCCTAGAGGAGGTTGGGATAGATTTATTCCTGGTTGCATAAATATTCAGACCTCTAAAAGAAAGAAAAGGCTGATTGCTAGCTATCCAAAATGAGGGGGAGAGAACGGTGAATAACACCTTCAATTAATCTAAATATTGATTTTAGTCCCAGACTCTGCTGGCCTAAATTCCACTTAAATCCTTGTGCCTACTATTTTCTATTGGCTGGGACCCCAAAGGCTTCAGAATAATTATTCCAGAGATGTGAGTAAGGCTTAGATCCCAGAGCCGCCAGTGCTCAACACTAAGTACTCAGATTTATGTGGAATCTAGTCCTGGCAAAACTGGGATTTGATGGGGATTCGATGTACCTCCAAGGTGCTTATGAGGGAAGATATCTGCACACCCAATGCTTGACCTCGCCTCTTCCAACTTCTAGACAAAATATCAATTTAGGGTTCTTGGGAAGTACAGTATAGAGCCTTCTCCTAAGCTTTATTCTTTCTGCATCCCAGCACTTCCAATCCCTCACTGGGTTTTCTCTGAAGAGAGTTAAGGCCATATGGACAGGTGACCCTCAGGGGGAATGTGAAGAGAAAAAGCAAAAAACTTTTGCCCTCCTTGGCCAGATGATTCCTAATGCTTTGCAGATCTATCGTCTCTTACTACTAGAAGACCTTTTTACAAGAGCAAAACAGTGGAGTTTCTCATACTGTTATGGAGGTCATGACATGACTGAATTCCTTTCCAGTTGCATTTCTCTGACTCCCTTAATGCCTGTATCTACCCAAGGCTGGAAAGCAATCACAGAGATTTCCAAATCAGCGAGTCCTTCCCAATGATCTGTGGGTCAAATACCCTTAATATCAGATATTTGAGGATTGGGATATTTGGAGCGGAAAGGGTCTGCCACACATGAACATTCTTACAAGGCTTTCCATGGATTGAAGGAGCACTGCTGTTCCCCAGCTCCCCTGCCCTGGTGTGAGCTGGAGCAGACAGGTGTGGCTGTAACTCCAGCACGAGTAATAAATACATTTAGCAGCTAGATTAGCATAATTGCTTGCCTAGTCAGCTAGCATGCAAAGTGCACAAACAAGTATCATAACAGTTTTATTACATGTACATGCTTGCGTTTCCTTGAGACGTGATAAAACAAACAGATCAGTAATTTTAGAACAAGCAGTCAAAAAACCTAAAAAATGCAATGAGTAATTTAAAACAAATGCTGAGAAAATTGTGCCTTTCAGAAATACTCTCCAAGCTCTGCCCCAGTTATACTGTATCAATGTGAATTATATGATGATAAAATGTATTGCTGGTCACAAAAACTTACATTTAGGTAGCTTTTTGTTCCATTATGAAATATGTTTTGTTTTGTTCCATTATGAAATGTACTTCACTGCAGTCATTTATACTCTTCAGCGTGAAAGGTATGATTCGATCTGGAAATATTTTGAATGGGTGATTGCTTGAGAAATGCTCCCACCCTTTTCTTTGTTCAAACAACAGATAAGGAATGTGCCTCTTATTTCTCAAGTAGAATATTTAGTTCTTGCTGATAATATTGCACAGTGCCTTTTGAAGAGCTTGAATATCAGTGACTTATAACTGTTCTAAACACATTTCTAACAACCCACTATAATTTCACAAGTATTACATGAGCTAGCTAACAAGTTTGCTAGTCAAAACAAATAAGCTAAAACATCTTTGGGGTTACACCAAGATGCACTCAGCTGTTAAATGAAGTAAAATCAGCTGTTGGAGTTTGTTCCTTTTACAAATGGCCTATTGTGTGTGTTTCAGGGAACAGTGGGAGCAGTGAGCAAGACATGAATGGAGTAGTCTGTCAAATCCTCTGTTTGATTTATAATAATGGGGTTGCATTGACATGAGAATAAAATACAGCAAAGCATATGTTCACTGTGAGTAATAGACTCATTTATATATTACAGGAGTATTAAATAAATAGTCTTGATGATTTTCTAAAATAGTCCTACGGTGAATGTGGTTATAATGCCATGGGACAAATTCTGATTCACAGGCAGCGATCAAACAGACAGAAAAAATATTAATCTTGGTTTTTCTTTCTCCTTCTGTTTCCAGTCCTTAGACTGGTGGAGGGAGTTGAAACAGCATACATTTTCCTGTTGTTGGTCTAAAGAAAAGCTAATCCTGGTCTTCCTCTTGAACAGAGAACAAGAACAACAGTGGCTTCATGACATAACTTGCTCATTTTCAGTCCTCAAAGAATCTGGTCGCTTAAATTCTCAGTCAGATGTAGGCAGGAAAGGGCTGGGTAGGACTTCAAGAGAATATTGACACAGTTTCAGAGATGTCAGTGACAAATCCAACTCAGCTATAAAACAGTTACTGTGGGAACCCAGAGAAATACATGCATCTATCATGAAGACTGGCAACGCTTCCACATGAATGTTCTAATTAGGAATCATGACATCCTATTCCTTTTTTTAATACCCTAGTCGTAAATGGACAACAAATGTTATTTACCAGTGATTGAGCAAGAGAATGTCATTGTTTAAACATGGAAATGGAATTTCAAGTTCTGCATTTAATTATGTTTGGGGTTGCTTTTCATTTGGAGCTAGACCTGAAGATTTTTAAAAATGTGGTCCAATATTGTTTCTCTTTGTAAAATGGGAAGAATGTTAATGAACACATCCAAGCTGCCTTTAACAGAATGAAAATTGTCTAAAACACAGTAAATCTCCTAGTTGTTCAAATAATCATGCATTGCATGAGCATGGTTATTTTGTGTTGTGGTTCTAACCACTACATTATGTGACAGCTCTTACAAACCAGAAGTTTCTGAAGTCTCATTTCTATTCCTTTTCTTTCCTGTTTTTCAGTGAAAATGGCTCTTTATTTATCTCTCCCAGAGACCTCAATTTGTGTACCTATTCAGTGTCAGAAGCAAAGTCATCATAAGAAAACTGTTTGGGTTTGTTTTTTTTTTCATTTCCAGCCTGAATTGAGAAGTCCTAAACATTTGCCAGAAACTTTGTAAATCAGAAATCTGATAAATTAAACACACAGCATTCTTCTCAGACCACCTAGAGAAAAGGAAGACTAGGAAGAAAGACTGAGCAAAAGTTAAAAAAAACCACAAGGAAAATAGAAGGACTGTTTGCTGAGCTCTAAGGCATGGGCCAAAGTGAAGCTGAGGTATAGGTGGATACAATTTCTCCAGCTCTGGTAGCAAAGCCCAGCCAAGGCTGGAGCTGTGAATTCTTTGGAAATGTAGAGCTTCAGTCTGCTAAACCTGGAAAGCTGCTCTGCCCTTCAGTCTTCATTCCAGGGTGTGAGTTTAACCACACAGCTTGAACCATTGGCCTTTATGCGCTGGCAGAGGTCATTCTGACTACACTTGTTGAGTGCTGAGAGCAGATGTGTAAGTATTCAGTACAGCATACATGAGAATTTAGAAAATAAATCAAACAAAACCCCCTAACTCCAAACCCTTTGTTGACATGAATTTTTGAAATGTTTCATTTCAAAATGAAAGTGTTGTACTTGTGAAAATGGCAACACTATCCTTTTAGATGAACATCAGTTATTCCAAAGAAACACATTTTGCTGTGAAAAACATTATTACTGCTGCTCCATGACTACAATTGCCCTCAAAGGTGCAATTCTTAAGCTTTCCTTCCAAGAAATTGCTTATTTTTAAGTCCATGACATTACATGGTTGTACAGGTCTTCAGCTACAAGTCTCCACATTGCATCTTGCTATTTCCTACGGTGCACTGGATGCAATTATGTTTAAATGAGGGGCACTGAGGTACTACTAAGGTACTACTAAGGACCCTTCTGTAGGTAATGTGTATTTGAACATTGCTGAAAGTAAGCAACAATTATAATAGTGCAAAAAGCTTTCAAATATTTGCTTTTTAGGACATGATGGTCCTGTTTCATCCATTAAAGAGGCAGGGTGGAATATAGGTCATATCCTAGCCATTAGCACTTACGCTTCAGTAGCAAACAACTGGGGTTAAGTAATCTGTCACATGATCAGAATTCTAATTTTGATTTTAATGCAATAATTGTGTGCTTTTTCCCTGTAGCAGCACACATATGGCTGCTTTTCTACACTTTCTACCACATTTAGGGCATTCAAGCCCCTTACTTCCTAGAGAATTTGAAAGAATTCTTTCTGCCATTCATACCTGTCCTTCCTCATCCCAGGTCAATGCTGCTTTCTTTATTATTCTACTCTGGCAAGGTGATAAGGGGTTTTGGGAATCCAGTTCAGACAAAGTCTTCCCCAGCCAGTGTGTGACACCTGCACAAGGAAACCTGGCACTTTGTCCCACACAAAAGCCTCCCAACCTTTCCCAGAACAGAGAAGGACAGGGAGTACTCCTGAGTTCGGCTCCTGACTACTATAAAGTAACATGTTGGCACTAAGGGATTTTTTTTCTACAACTGACTCACTTTTTCCTATGCTGGCTCTTCTACAAGAGTTACTAGGAATCCCTAAATAACTTGGGCCGAGCCCAAAACCATAAGTGAAAAAGTATGCAAGGCACCAGCCCTAGAACCACTCCTAACTTTACTATGTTTAATTAGTTTATCACTTAGAACACTAATGCCATGTTCACAGATTTTCTGCCTCTACCTTTCCTTCCAGAGTGACACATTTTTATCCTTACAGAATGAGGCATTATGAATCCATGTCATACCTTATTTCATTCATCATTTCTATGCCTGATGTTCTTTTAATGTCCTGTTCCTTCCTGAGTGAAGCAGGAGCTTCTGAACTGTGTCATCAGCTCACCAGAACAAGATGTGGGACAAAGGTATCATAGGAAGGGCAAAGTTTCTGCACTGCCTCTGTGCTAGTCAGGACCCACAGAGGCTGCATGCTGGGTCTCAGCCTGATATTTTGGCCTCCTTGCCTAAGTCAACTTGGGCCACATCCCAGTTTTCCTGTCAGTCCAAGGGTCCCCTGTATCACTGTCCCTGCTATGTGTGTCACCAGGTGGGATTAGTTGCTTTGACTAAGAAGCAAATGAGGAGTTAGGGGATACAAAATGTGCTTCCTTCACAGCAGGCAGCAACTCTAACTGTCCTTGGCACCAGTGGGAAACACTTCTCTCCACCCATGGCAGGAAGCACACACCTTCTTCCTCCACAGCACTAGAGCACCCATGGCCTTGCTTTGTGTTTCCTCTTCTGTAGTACAGGCTGTGCGTGGGTGTTTGTGCCTCTCTTTCTTCCTAGGAGAAGGAGGGAGAAACCTTTAGGAAAGGCCTGCAGCAGCATTGTAGAGCAACTACATGGTGGTGGAAAAGCACAGTATTCTATTTGGCAGTCTGAGTGCCAAATAGAGGACGGTAATTGCTTCCCCCCTTCTCCTGGCTGTGCTCCAGCTGACACAGCCCAGGGCGCTGTTAGCCTTCATCACTGGCTGGGGCTTACCCCAGCTGTCCCCCAGGACTCCAGGCCCTTCCCTGCAGAGCTGTACCCTGCACCGAGTCAGTCTGTCCCAGATACAGTTTGGCCTGCTTGAATTTCATGAGGTTCTTGTCATACCATTCCTTCAGCCTGAGTCCCTCTGAGTGGCAGCTCTACCCTAGACCATATTGGCTCTCCCACTAATTTGCTGTCATCCACAAACCTGATGAAAGGGCACTCTGTCACTGCCTCTAGGCATTCCTACAGACATTAAACAGGTCAGGTCCCAGGACAGATCCCTACAGTACTTGACTTCTTACTGGTCTCCAGAGAGAGTACAGCCCTTTAACTGCTGGCCTCTGTGTCCTTTCATCCAGTTTTTTACCCATGTGGTTGTCCATCTATCTAGCCCACAATGTGTTAATTTGGATACAAGACAGTAGACAGTGCCAAAAGCATTGCAAAAGTCAAGGTACATAACATCCTCTGCTCCTCCTCATCTACAAATCCAGTCATTTTGCTACAGAAGGCAATCGGATTGGTGAGAAACACTGGCTGTTCTCAATCACCTCCTCCTTCCTGTTTTCAGAAAAGTGTTCCAAGAGGACATGGATTTCCACATAGACTGCAGTGAGGCTGATCAGCTAACAGTTTTCCTTTGGGGTTTTTTTCAAGACTCATTGGAGAACAATCCAATGGTTGTGGAGACCCCAGTTTCCACTGTCAAAGACAAAAGTGCAGTCTTGCAGTGAAACCAGACAGCTCCCTCAACAGT
The DNA here is from genome assembly GCF_028769735.1 of Zonotrichia leucophrys gambelii. Lineage (NCBI taxonomy): Eukaryota > Metazoa > Chordata > Aves > Passeriformes > Passerellidae > Zonotrichia > Zonotrichia leucophrys. The sequence continues at coordinate 43,258,357 of NC_088171.1, read as the reverse complement.
GCGGATACAGCTCTGTTGATCCCATCAATGTTTATGGGTCAAATCCTCCCATGCAATCCAAGAATTGATCCTCACCAGTTGCTGGCAGCTCTCCCCCATGAATTCTAAGCACAGAGATCTTGGAGACCTTGATGATATGCCTGAGGCAACAGTGGCTCAGAGTGCCACAACCTCATCTGTTTCCATTGCCAGATCACTTCCCCCACTCAGGAACAAAACCACTCCTGTTTTCAGTCTTTTACTCTTGGAGTTGTCACAGGAGTTCTTCTTGCTGCTTTTGAGATTGTTTGCAAATCTTAAATAGAGCTTTGACCTCAGAAAAGACTTGATTTCTTTGGATATTTCCAGCAGTTTCTGCATCAGCCCAGAAACTTGAGTTACCTCCCCTGATCATGGAAATGTACGGATCTGAATGTCCTCCATAAGCTGCAGGATAAATTGTACTCTTCTATATCTGTCCAAAGGCAGCTGCTTTGTTCTGCTTTGTCAGGGAAACTGTTAATAATTTAATAATGAAAGGGAACTAATGAGGCCTATGGATTTGAGCCTCATGCTCCGATTATCCAGTATCTAATGAAGTGTGAATTTTGACTGAAGCTTTTTCCACCCTGAGGGGAAAAAGCCACTCTCATCCATGTGGATTCTCCTGTGACTAATGAAGGGTGAGCTCACACTGCAGCTTTTGCTATAGAGGGAGTACAGGTAAGGCTACTGTTTGCTGCACAGGCCTAGTTTCATGACACTTATGAAAACATGTAATTCTGGAAATATCTACCCCTTTAATTCAGATTTGACCAGTGGGTTTGGGAATTACTAGGGAGAATGGACATACTCACAAAGGCTGGTCCAAGGTCATTATTCAGGCCTCAAGCATTTTGACACATCCCAACATTTTCTTGCACTACTTTGCATTTCAAACACATCTCATTGGAAAGGTGCAAAATAATTTACATTGAGTACTAGCCTAATTTTTGAAAGAGGTGAACCGTAATGATTCATTTTTTAAAGAACATATCCCTTCTCAAATCCTGTAGACCAGCAATTTCACATGTGTGTATACACTCCAGACTTTTGACAGATGGCTCACACTTTTTGTATCTTATCTAAAACAAGGTTATTTCTAGTGTCAGCTAGTAGGTATTCTGTAAAAACCAATATTATCTACCATTTTCTTGCCGTAGTAGATTATGGATTGGATCTAGCAAGGAGGAATGTCGTCTGGTCTGATCTGGATGCTTGTCTGCCATGAGCAATCCCTCAGACAGATGCATGAGGCTGTTGCTGTCACCTTCCCTAGACAAATACATTCAGGCTGATGACTGACAGGGGAGGTGTGTTTTGCTGTGGCACAGCTATCATGCATTAGCTGTCCTGTTTTATAGCTGACGTGGGCACCGAGGCACGGCACTTTTATTGCAGGGCAAACCAGGCGGGGCCAACCAAAAGCAGCAGCACAGGGCCAACCTCCCCCAGCAACCTCACTGCAGCTCATGTGATTTTGAAGGCACGTAGCTATCACATTCATTATGTTTTCACTGCAAAAAACCCCTCACAAAATCAAAACAAGGCCCCGTGCCACTGAAGACAAAGCCCAGTGTAAGTGACTGCATATGCAACAGGAGATTTACATTACCTTGTCAGGGGGATGGTATTGGTCTCAGAAGTGTGTGATGTGATCTAGTGTAAACAGCGATAAAGCTGCCTGAAAACAGGCAATTCCATCCCACTACAGACTGCCAGACTCCTGCCAGTCCCTGCTGTCTCCACTTGAGCACAGCGTGTATTCTTGACCCTCTTCTTGGTCTCACACATACTCATCTACAAAGACTCATCCCATTGAGCAAAAGAGCTGTTGTGTTGCACAAGTGACCCTAACTACAGTATCTCAGAATAGCTATGCTGCAGATGAGAATTGCCTTTTTTCTTCCCTGTAAATGTATACTTTTCCACCCACCTGCTCTCCCACATAAGCAAACATACAGAAAAGTTGAGTACACCTGAGTGCAATATCCTGTGTGGCAGTGCAATAGATGATAATGTGATTTCTAGCTGATATAAAAAAGTCCTTTATGCCAAAATATTTTGCTAAGACTTAGTGGCACTGAAGCGAATCATCATTTGGCCTTTGTGAGATGTGCCTTCCTCAACATGCCAATGAAAAACAACTGGAAATACATAATTATTATTAACTAGAGATGGAATCTAGACTTAAGTTTTACAGCACAATAAGCATGAGGCATCACCTGAACACAGCAGGCTCAGAAATCCAAGTGGTGTGTATCACACACGTGCGCAAACTCAGACTTGAGAAATCAGTGATAACCAGGCAGACATAGGTGACGGGCTGGGTTATTGCAATCTCCTGCATCAAATCCATCTCATAAATTCAGCAATCAGTTGTGTTATATTGGGGCCTGAATGGTGCAAGAGTGGAGAATCAAGCTTGATTGGAGAGCAGAGAATTTAGACCATGGAGTGGTCTAAATTATGACCAAATAATGAAATTCTCATTCTTGTAGGAGGCAGTGCTCAGACTAAACATACCCTGAAACCTTCATGTATTTTTTACTTTATTTCCCTTTTGAAACCTTAAAAATACAGAATCATTAGGGTTTTTTATCACAGATGATCACACCATTTCAGTTTAGTTATTTCCTGAACTGGATTGTCTGGTTTAGTGTATCCACAAAGATTGGTTTCAAGCTAAGAAATTCCAGGTTAATTCAATAGCCTCTCCTGTACATAAGCTATTAACAAAAGAATGATATCTAAATTTTGTAAAAGCATGGGAAAAAACGAAAAGCATTTCTCAAAGATTTTCTTAAAATTAGGCTTAGCTATATAACGAGGCTTTTTATTCTCTCTCCATAATTCTTGATTGGCCATTTCTGTTTGGAAAAAAAAATCACCAGGGCACTTTTCAAAGTGACACTTTCAAGTCTTTTAATTCCCTGGCTATTCGAAGATTTTCCTTCCTTGATCTTCAGAGCAAACTCTTGCTTTATTTCTGATGCTCTGAGCAACTGCTTTGCTCATCTCTTCTTAGCACCTACTTAGCCCAAACACTCGAGGTGGTTTCCCTCGCCTTCACTACCCGAACAGCACACATGTACAGGGTACATGTGCAGGGAAACTGCTCTGCCAGGTGTGTGTGTGCAGGGAAACTCTGGAGCCCCTGCCAGGCTCGTTCCTTGCCCTGTTTTCTCCCACTGCCTTCAGTGCCGTCGTTTCCTCGCACTCTCCCTGCTTCCAGCTGCCCTCCACCATCCATGGCACTCCCACCCTGCCCACGACAGGGGAATCCAACAGCAGCGTGCCTCGCTGCCCTCACACCATCGCTGCCCAGGGCACAAGGGGCACCAAGGCCTGCTCGGGGAGGTGATGGAGTCACCACTCCTGGAGGTGTTTGAGGACAAACTGGACGTGGCACTCAGCGCCATGGTCCGGTTAACACGGTGGTGTTCGGTCACGGGTCTGACTGGATGACCTCAGAAGTTTATCCCAATTTAATTGATTCTGTGGTCGCTGTAGTCTCATTTATACTCTATTATTTCTACCCAGGAATCACAGGCCTGACCCTTTCATGACTTTAAGCAGCCCTCCAGCCCAGCGTCCCCTCCCTGTATGAGGGACAGGGCGCCGTCAACTCGCCGCAACGCAGGTGGCGGACGCACGGGCTTCTTCACCCTCTACCTCCGACCTTCAGCGCTTCACCCTCCGCTCTTTTTCCCATGTCTAAGGGGAATTGCTCAGGACCTCCTTGGAACCCAGGACGGACCGAACCGGGCGGTCCAGCTCCCCTCAGACCCCCCATCCGCTGCCCAACCCCGCCGCCGCCATTGGCCCCCGCCGCGGCTGCGCTCGGAGCGCGGCCTCCCCTCCCCTCCCATCCCCTCCCGCCGAGCGGCGCAGGCGCAGCTGCTCGCGGGCGAGCGTTGGCCCCGCCCCGCCCCTCGCGGCCCCGCGCGAGCCGCGGCCGTTGTTGTCAGTCGCGGCTCGGAGGCGCAGCGGGAGCGGCCGCAGCGCCGGGTCCCGTCCGAGCGCAGCGCGGGCGAGGGGCGCCACCCGCCGCAGCCCCGCTGGCCTTCCCCGCTGGGCTCTTGGACCCTCTCCGTCTCCTCCTCTGTCCCTCCTTCCCTCCCCGCGGAGCTCCCCGTCCCCGTCGCCGCTCCCGAGGGCAGTCGCAGCGGGCGCTGCCCATGCAGGGGGCGGCGCGGGGCGCGGCGCCCCGAGGAGACGCCGCCGCTGCCGCCGCTGCGGGCAGTAAGTTGCCGGCGGGGTTGGGCCGCGTTCGGCTCGGGCTGGGCCGGTGGGGTGTGGTGGGTTCCTTCCTCCCCCTCCCGGAGCCGGCCGAGCCCAATGGCGGCCTCGGCCCAGGGGGAGGAGGAGGCGGTGAGGGGACGTTTCCCGGCCGCCACCGAAGGTCGGTGTGTCGGTGCCGGCGGGGCTGGAGGGGAGGGCTCGGGGAAGGGAGGGGAGAAGCGGTTGTTTCTGCGGGCACGGCGCGCTCCCGGGATGCGGGTGTTCATGCGGGATCGGCGGGTCCCGGAATGCGGGTGTTCCTGCGGGGACGATGGGCTCCCCGGACGCGGCTGTTCCTGCGGGGACAGCGGGCTCCCGGGATGCAGGTGTTCCGCAGGGACGGCGGGCGGCCGGCAGCCTGCCGTGCGTGCCCCCGGCGCGGCGGAGTGTCCGTGCGGCACGGCCCCGTGTGACCGCGGTGACACCGGCCCCGCGCGGGTGACCGCGGTGACACCGGCCCCTCCGCCACTCCCCCGCTGCTGCTGCTGCCCGCGCCGGCCCCGCCGCGCGTGTTGTGCTGCCGGGAAGAGGAAAATAAAATAAACAAGCCAGGCGAGAGCCTCGGGTCCGGCCGCGGGTGCGTTTTAGGGGAATGACGGTGCATCTCGCCCCTCGGAAGCCGGTGCGTAGCCAACAGGTTTGCCTTGGTCTCCTTGTGCCCAGAGCTGGAGCGTGCCCCTCCTGACAGAGGCTGGAAGTATCCCTCGTTCTTTGTCAGTACGTGCCGTGCTGCTGTCAGCGCACTCACTACGTTCAATTCACTGCCTAGAGATTAGTGTAGAAATCGGTAGAATAACTAGCAAGGTCCTGCACAGGGGTCTTTGTGCTTATTGTCAGGTGAGTTTTGCACTCAGGTGCTTAAATTAGTGGAAGATGACTTTTCAAAATAGTTGATGTGCTGTCGTGGTAATAGTTGAAGGGCAGATACATGTGGTTGGTTTTATTTGTTTTGGTTTGGGGTTTTTAAATTTTTTTTTTTTTTTCTAGTAAGTAGGGTTTTACTCAGTAGACTGAGTAAAGTGTTGGAGATCATCCACTAGGGCAAAACCCCCTGTACTGGCCAGAGGATGGTTGGTGACAAAAGTGACCTATTTTCAGGTTGGATATTTTTATTGGTAGGAGATGCTAGTATACCTGTGAAGGAGAAACCTTTATATGGGATACACGCTTTGGATTTTTGCTTATTCATAAATAGTTTCTTCTTGATCATCTCACTTCCAAGAGCTTGTTATGAGCAGATGAGGGCAAAGCAGTCGTTTCTTTGGTGGTACCATTACAGTTCCTGGAGCAGCTGAAGCGTATTGTATGATTTTCAGCCATCTAGCATGAATGAAGTGCATGCAAATATGCTTACGCCTGCCCTCTGTAGTGCAGTCGCTACTTAGTCATATCTGCTGCTTTTTTGGAGTTGTTTATTGTGGATATATTTGGATCTTCAGGCTCTGGGGAAGGACCAGTTTAACGAATCTCTGCAAAGTGAAATCTGTATAGAAGTGTTTACTAGCAAATGTTTATTGTGTTGCAGTTAAGCATTTTTTTTAAGGCATGCACCATTAGGAACTGAGTTAAAGAATCCTGGGACTTTTTTGGCAGATATATCACAGATAGTGGGAAATTGGCTTGTGGGTGTTTTTGTACTATTGCTGATCCTTCAAAGGAATCTGAAACAAGTAAGAACTAACAATCATTGCCAAACAGTGCAGTCAAATTTTACCTTGTGAAACATGTCAAAATGTTTACTTAGACTAATGTCTGCCCCTTTGACTTCTAGTGCATACAATATCCAGATTAGAGGACTTAATAATAAAAACTAAGGGGGAGAAAGTCCAGTCTTGTTTCTTAATTTTCCTGAATATCCTAAATTATGAAAAAGGTGGTAGAATGATGACATATTTTTTTCAAGTGATAGGAAAGGGAAGCTAACCTGACTGCTGGGGCTTTGCCTGGTAGGCAAGGTAGCATCTACAACAGCACATTCATCTGGCTCTTTTAAGAGCATCTTTATGATCCACACTTGAGGCTTTCATCAAAAACAGGGAAAAGGGAGAATTGCATCTTTAGTGTACTTACTGTGTTATGGTTTTTGTTGTCATTTTACCCAACTGAGAAGCAAGAAAATACAGTTTGAGCATGGGACACCCTACAGGTTACTGGTGTTCCTTGAATCATTGTGCTATGAGAACTGATAGTGCCATGTGGTGTGGGTGGTTGCACTGTAATAAATAGTCTGCTTTCTGATTATTTTAAAGAAATAACGTGTTAAGGGTGTGCATGCTAATATGCTACAGCAGATATTCTTTTACTTGCAGCAGTCATCTTGTGCACTGTTCTGACCAGCCTGGTCCCTTCTAACTGCCTTTGAATCATACTTGAATAATTCTTTTGCAGTCTACACCTTCAGTGTATCATTGTCCCTTTTATCCCACTGGCAACTGTAATGCCAAAGTAGCACCTTTGTCTTGCTTGGCCTGCCTTGCTTTCAAGGGCACAATATCCTGGTGCAGCTACATTTTTTCCTCACAATGTGTCTCTTGTGAAATAATGTATTTCCTTGTCTGGATTCTCAAAATTTCACTGAAATGCTGTGGCTGTGAAACTTATTGGCGAACATCTGCCCATTCCTACTTAATTGTGTTTATGATTGTGTCTTAAAATAAGGAACCAATGAAACGTGGTTCAGATCAGGGATATAGAGCTGAGCTGCAGTTTATGATGAATATAGTAATATTAAATTCTATAAGCTCTTAACTTTAGCAGCCTCTGAGGTTTGCCCATCTTCTGTGTCACGTTATTTTGAAGCACTTAACTGGAATGCTACAGCTGCTATAATAATGTAAAGTACCTGTTGTTTTAATGCACATAACAGTATTATGTAAGAGCTTAAGAGGATTTGAAAAAAACATATATTCCCTTACAACTCTAGGATAACTCACCCTGGCGGAGTTCTAGTACATATAAGTTGATTGAGTCACCGATGTTAAGAACTTTAATGAGAAATAATTATACTTGCAAAGTATAAAACAGTGCATGTTCACTTTCTGAAAAGCTGAATCCCTCTGTTACAGTGATCTTCTACAACTGTGCTGGGACACAAATGTTACACTGTATTTGACAGCCTGTTTTCTTTCTTTATGTATCATTGTGGGTTTTTCTGCAGCAGAAAGTTGCAGAAAAAGGAGTTACTGACTACTATCTAGTTACTGACTGGACTTTACTTGAGAGATGATGGCCTAGGCTTTATTATAATCTTAGTTCATGTTAAAGCGTGGCAAATTTCAGGTGTCTGGCTGTTCCTGATTAATTTGGGATGCTATAAATGAGAATAAGGTATTGAAACTGAGTAACTGTTGGTTGAAGTCAACATATTTGTCAAGATTTAAGCAGTTTGTATCCTAGATGGAAAACACCAGTCTCATAGTGGCAACTTAAGTCAATTCAGTACTTGAATTTTGTGTTACCAGATTTATGGCTAATCAAACAAAACTATATGATATTTGACCTTGAAGATATTAAGAAATTTAATAGCAATTATTGTTGTTTGTAATAGGTACTAAGGGTATGCACACATATTTGCGTCTGAACGCTTGTGTTTGAGATGTGTGATGCTTTCACCTCCCTTGATATGGGAAGAAAATCATGTTTGTGGTTCTGAATTTACACAACAAAGATGTAGGTATTAAAACAGGGCTAACATTGAAATGTTATGCCACACTGAAGTGTTCACTGATTAATGGCAGAATGTTTAGAGCTTCTCTTAATGGTCTTAGCTGCACTGCCTGGCATGACAAAATTATGTAGTAATGTTAATCAATAGACATTGGAAAAAGGTGAAACATTTCTGAGAGTTCATGAACATGGAGTAGATGAAGCAGCTTCTCTAAAGGAGTTTAGTTTGGTGGAGAAATCGAGTTATCTGCTTTCTGCAAAGTTTCTGCAATAAGTTTCTTAGATATAAAGATTTAGCGTGCTGTCTAAAAGATAGTGATAATATCACGAATCACCCGATATGCAGAATATTTCTTCATCAGTTCATGTTCCTAGCTATTCTGGGGGAAGAAAAAAGAAGAAAAAAAAAAGAAAATATGATGGGATTTAGAATATTAAAAATCTTCAAAAATCTACTTGGATACTGTTTATCAAGCTTGGAAAAGTATAATTTTGGGCTAGGGCGTCCAACTACCATGAGTTATCTCTGTTGCTTATACAATTGTTGACAGAAATACCAGATCTGGATTGCTTAAATGTACGAATGTCTGTAACTAAGATATCCATGCAAATTTTCCGTAGTTGATGAAAATTTTTTCTGTTAGTGGGAACTGCAAAACATGAGATTATCAGCTGAAACTAATTTTTCTATATGTTATGACATCACAGGGTCTGAACAAAGTTTTATAACTGATTTACAGATATAGAAAGAAAGTACTAGCAGATATCACAAAACATGGAATAAGTACTTTTAAAAGACGTTATCACACACTACTGTGCAGAGGATAATTTATGAGACGTGGCTATTCAGGAAGATCTGGTATTTTTCTATACAGTGATACTTCAGGAGCAGCTTCAGAGCTTAAGTGCTGTATTGCTGAAGCCTTTGGTATGTAAACAGGGTAATGTCTCCCTTGCTTTTTTTCTTTAAAAATGAAAGACTGCCGGCTGGCCTTAGAGAGAAGGCATAAGAGGAAAACAGATACAACATGAGATTAATTGCTCTTGGAGCTGTGGCTTGTGTGAGGACTTTAAATGGTGTAAAGCTATTGCTGAGTTCTTAAATCTATAGGGCAACTTGTATTTGTCTTGTGTAATACCTCCTCTTAGAAATGGAAAGTACCTTGTGAACTGCAGCAAATTATCAGCAAGGTTGTGAAAGTACTTTGGGCTTTTAACATATTTCACAATTGGAACCAGTGCCAGGAACTACCAGTGATGGGTTTGTCAGTGGCTCGTAGTTCCATCAGTCTTAGTCTTGGCTCATAGTTCCATCAGTCTCTGTCCTCTTAATAACTTTGGGTCTAGTATGTAATCATCATCCCACTGTTACTGTCTTACTATTGCTTTGGGGTCTGTACATCAGCGTAGCTTCTGTTTTTTCTCATTCACCTGCTTGGAAAGAAAAAGGAAATAAACATTCTTGACTTTTAAAGGGGAGGCCTTGAAGGACCAATTCAGATCCAGTGGCTTCTTAAGTTGTCTGTATGGAGGGTGATTCTCACACCAACTATTAGGTGGAGTTTCTACAACACAGTTCTCAAATTTTAGTTTGCTTTTTGCTAGTGCTCTGAAGATCACTTACCCCAGCTTAACTGCGTGAAAGAGGAAAGCTTATATTGTCTCTGGTTGATGTTACTGCGCTAGTCTTAAGAAAAGAGATGGTAGACAGCAATCTGTAGATCTGAAAGTTTGGGAATTCCTTATCTAAGAAATAAATGTGTTTTTTAATTGATGATATCCAGAATCCTGCATTGTATCTTTTACATTTTCTTTTTCTGATGCATTTGATCTACTTCAAAGTGTCCTGCTCTTAGGTCATGCAGGCTCTCATCATTTTCTGTTATGAAATTCTGTTTGTAACTTTTTTCTTCTCAAATCTATAATAGTGCTGCCCTTCCCATCCTCCAACATTTTGTTGGCCCAGGAGCAATGTTTTACCAAGTTTATTGACCTGCCAAATATTTCTGCTGCTGGCTGTTTACTGAATAATGGACCTTAGATTTGAAGAATTCTTGTTGGCATTTTGCTTTTACTTCAATACTAAGAAGAGTTAAGTCTAGACATCAGTAGCTCTAATGCCTGCAATACATTCTAAAATGATGAAACACATTTCATTAGGGATTTCCCAAATGTTTAGAATGGCGAAACTTCATCAGCAATTGATGCCTCTTGTATCTTTTCAAAGCAAAATTCTACAGACTGTTTAAAACTAGGGAGTACAGTTAAGTTTTGCAGGTTAATTCTTCTTTTTATGCTTGTAACACAGCATTACTTGATAACTCTTCATCATTTTAGAGGTAGTCAGTGCTGAATAGTAGAGAGAATAGAGAGGTTTCCTGATATATCTTGACATGTCAGTAACACAGTAAGGGCTGGACATGGACCCTGATGCCTAACAGGAAAATTAAAGAAGTGCATGTGCACCTTGAAAAAAATCTATAGTGTTTTATCACGGAACTCACTGGGAGCAGGAGAGTTTATAGGGTTTGTCATCAGTGGAAGGGAAGATATGTGTGTATGCTGTGGTGCAGTCACATGAAGTAGAAAATAAAGCTTTAGAGGCCATTGCATATATACTGGCTGAGTTGTAACACTGCTGCCTCTGTGAATTGTTTTCCTCTGCCCCCCAAAAACGCTGCATGTACAAAATGTTTGGCTGTAGGGTGAGTGTAGATTGCCATGGTTTCTTTGAGTACCTTTGAGTGGTAGTTGTGAAGGCCATAGGAAGGTGGAGGAAGAAGGGCTGGATCATGACACCTGTATGCAAACAGAAGGAGAATACACTTTCCTGGGGTACTGACTCCCATAGTGAGTCTTGAATACTCAGGAAATACAGGGTACTAGGAGCTTCAGAAGTTTGAAATACGCTCGAGGAGTTGCATAATGACAAGTTTTCAGGCCATGTGATATGCATTGAGTGTGGTTTTTCACGTCACTCTGGCAGTGCCTTTTGGCTGCTTCTAGTGTGTTGGTGCTCCCTTATACCAAAGGAAAGGTGATAAAAAGTCCTCAGGGGGAAAGCAGGTTGATACATAAGTAAAGCTGTAACAGTGCAAGTAGTGGGTCATATAGTAACAAGACAAACTGTTTTTAAAGGTTCATAGATTACCCTGTAAAGACACCTTACATTAGGATGGCAGATAAAAATTGGGAGGAAATATTGGAAAAAAATATAAAAAATTATACTTGCAGTTTATTTTACTGAGTTAATATGTTATTCATATTGCTCTCAGATTCCTATGATTTGTACGAATTATTTTCAGAGTGAAAGAAAAATTGCTTCTGAATCTCCATATTCTGTGTATGTCAGATTTTGTATTTAGTGTTTCTAGGAACACAATCAACATAAGTCTTACCATCAACATACAATTATGTAGTAAATAAATGATTGGTATAGATGCTGTTACTTATCTGAGATATAAGAGAGCAAAAGGAGAAGCAGGGTAAAACTTTAATCTCTCTGGTGGATGTATGTAATGTGTGCATCCACTGAACTATTCATTCTAAACTCCTGTTACAGAAAATGAAAGCATGTGCTTTTACAAAATGATTCATCTGATCTCTTAGGCTATCTGCTTTAGGGTGCAATTTGTTTTATCACAGACTCTTATCTGTGTTGACTGAATCTCCATTTATCGTGAAGGGAGACAGGAATGGTTAGCTGTCTGTGGACAGACAAGTCCCAGTGAAGATTACTTCAGCTTTTATGTCTGTTGGACTGATGATGCAGGGAAGTCTTTGCATTGATAGTTTTTCAACATTTTGTTTAAATGGGACCGTGAAGCTTCATTTTCTAAAGTAAGCTAATACACACATTAGGGTAAGATGAACTAGGCTGGTCTTACATGCAGTGTGTAATCTAATGAAACTTTTTGAATAGGGTGAATTGCTTAAAGAAAAACTAGTGTCTCTGAAACATGCTCCTTTTTCTAAACAGATCTATTCATCCATCTTTTAAAGATGGTTGAATCACAATGCTGTTGCTAAGCTTTTTAATAGGATGCATGTGATATTACAAAACAGCTCCTGCAGATCTCCATTAGGGGCTGTTTGCAGTGTTTTGTGGGATAGGTACATAAGCTTCTGTGGAAAGAAGGATCTGTTCTGAATTTATTTACTGGTAAATGTCTACACTGCATAAAATGAGTATTGGGGGCGTAGCTGAGTTCTGGTATAATTAGGGAAAAATGCATTTTTAGAACCATAATTAGCCACGTGGATTAAGCGCTGCTAATGGTTAGTTAACTCACCAACTAGAAAAACCAAACTCTAATGCTGAAAGATGAACTTATCAGGGGTTTAACATAATGTGAATGAAAAGACAGGTAAATATTTTCTGTGATATAGCTGTCTTAAATGCTTTTTTGCAGGCTGTCATTTGGCTTGCTGTTAACATGTGGCTGGTGGAAATTTTGCTTGTTGTCTGCTTTAGTTGGAATTGCTTCACTTGGGAAAATGTTCAAGAGATCACACTGTAAACTGGATCACCAAAATGATCCATCATTAAAAGTAATCCTGTTTTGGAGGGTCATGGCAAAACTAGAGGCTTGTGTGGTTTCATCTGTAGTCAGCCCCAGAAGTTGTACTGTTGTAACTAAGGAGACAACAACAAAGGGGCTCAAAGAGGCTCGAGCTTGAAATAGTGGATCCTTAAGTACTGTCAAAATTCTACTTTCTTAGTCTTAAGAGAAACTGAGAAAAAGAAACTGCTCTGAAATGTATTGGTATGGCAACTGTGCTCCTTTAGATAGCATATTTAAATTGTAACCAAGGCTTGCATCTATATACACCGTGACATTTTTGCATCCACTTCCTACTACTGAACAATTCTAAACTTTAGTACTTTCCAACCATGTGTTACATCTGAGATCTCTGTATTTAGCGGTAGGAGCTTCATCTATGCAGATTTATTTTAAAACTACAGAGTTAAGGGTTAGTTGGTCTGTTATTGTGGAGACTTTAAGTTAAACTGTTAATGAATTTGCATTAATTTCGTTAAAGCTAATGGGGCTGCAACATTACTAAACATAGTTTATCTTCCGTTTCTGTAAGCTCTTATATGAGAGAGTAATCAATAGGATATTTCTCCATTGCTTAAATGTAACTGGGTTTTGCTGGAATTCTGTTGACAGGTTGATTTTTATGTGTATTCTGTGATTTAAAGTTGAATCACTTGTTGAGTTTGTACAATGATGGTTGAGAATGTGCCAAGTGAACAAAGTAATGAACATAAATCTTTCCTTACTGCTGAGTGTTGCAGTTGAATTCAGACAAGCTGTCTTTAATTTGTGTGCTCCAGTTTCCCTTTGATTTCTTTAATCTAGAAGCAGTTAAGAGTCAGATTAGGATGCTGTGGAGACAGCAGTACTATAAAGCATGTTTGTGTGTGGGGTTTTGTTATTGTTGTTGGGTTTTTTTAAATGCTGGCAATCTCTTCAGGAGTGAGACTCTGGAGTTGCATGACCATATGGGGCACAGCTGATTAATATATCCCCTTCTGCTTCATACAGGCTAAGATTAGGTGGTTTATGTATGTACATGGACTGGTTTTCATTAGTGTTCATTTTGGGGTTAGGTCAGTATGATGGAACATTACACAACTGTAAAGCAAAGTATTGCTTGGAAGCATTGTTAGTGTGCAGTAGTAGTGAAAGAACCCTCAAAATGGCCTAAGAAAGTAGAATAGAACAAACCAGAAAATGAGTAGAGATAGGTGAGAGGAATGCTAAAGCCTGTGGAATAACCTCTGCAAAAGGATTTATAGACTAGGATTAGAACAAAATTGAGTTGAAGCTAGGAAGGAAGGAAACTAATTCTGAGTTGCTTGAGGCAAGGTAAATGGAGTATGATGGTTCTTGTTTTGGAACAGATGGTGAATGAGAAGATGCACAAATTATCAAGAGATTAAAAACAAACAAGAGGAAGTGGTTCTTCTCACAGCACATAGTTAAGTTAGTCAGCTCTGCTGCAGTATGTTCTTGATGCTAAAAATTCACATGCTTTAATAAAGCACCTGCCCAGTTTCACAGGGAGGGGTGGAGTAGAATCCATCAAGTGCTATTAAACACAAACCCACTGCTCTCAGATGTAAAGAAGTTTTTGAGTCTCTGAAAGATAAGGAGAGTTTTATTGTTTATTGTTGTATTTGCCATTGTATTATGTTCCCTATGCGTTCTGTAATAGTTCCTACCAGGAAGGAGAGTGGGCATTTCGCTTAATGTAGCTTGCTTTAATTCAGTTTTGTGCTTTTTTGAATAAGGATGGGATGTTGTTACATGGGAATGGTAGGGGAAGCTCTGTAAGATGAGCAGTTTGTGAAGTGTTGGGAAGCAGATATGCCAAACATCTTCTAGTGGAGTGGTTTTTGAAAGAGCATGTGAAGCATAGTGCTTAGTAGCAGAATAAAAGGGTGCATACAGCAACACAAAACCCAGTGAAGTTTGTTGAAGCTTGATGACTATCTTTAAAGAAAACACAAAACCCCAAACCTCAATGTTTACTTTGTTTGTTATTGTATTAATGCTTGTTGTACTTAACCCTGTTCCTTGTCTAGGTTATGACGTTTTGGAAGTTAATTGATTTCATTCAAATTTTACAGGCGTGGAGGTCTCAAACTGAATTCTATGGGTTTTGTGGAAGCAGACAGCTGGATAGAGAAGAGGTTGTACCATGGCTCCAGCTGAGAGAAGCAGTAAGGTGAGCTTGTTAAACATCACAGAATCCTCATAGGACCCCCAGCCTTGTAATTGAATTCATATGAAACCAGGTTCATTAGTTTCACTGTCTGTGAAATAACTTGTTTAGCAGGGAGTGTTTTTAATCTAATGCTTACATTTCAACTTGAGAATAACTAATGTAAGGGGCTGTTTGGTTGCCAGCTTCCTTTTCAAAGTTTTTCTTTTTGAAGTTCAGTTTTGAAACTGAAAATATATTCTAAAGAGCTGTTTTTTCTGTATTTTAGAGTTGGCAATGAGCCATCTAATTTTCATATTTCTAACTGCTTTGTACTCAAAGTTGGAGAAATGGTTAGCTTTTTGATAGCTACAGTTTTTTTTTAAACCTCAATCTAAGTTAATACAGGAAAAATTCTGGTAGGTTTTGTATGTGGAAAAACAAAAAAAGACAATGGGACATAAGACCTTCAAAACTAGTTTTGAATATGAATATTTTGTAAGTTTGGTCTTGTTTGCTTAAATGCCAAATACCTGGTAAGCAGGAATTCACTACACAAAAGCTGAACTCTTCTTCCCCTTCTCCTCACTCATTCCCAGGCCTGATGAGCATATGCAGCCTACCTCCAAACTTTTTATCACCAGTTTGTGTAACTTCAGCCAAAATATTTACCAACAAGTTTTATTTACCACTGAGTGCATCCAACCCAAATGTTTCATTTCAGCCTTCAAAGCTTTGTTCCCTTGCTGTAATTACAGTATTGATTGATAATGCTTAAGCTAATTAGAGTAACACAATTAAGTATTGTATGTTACTTTACTAAGCAGAAAGCTGTTAAAAAGGGGGAGGTAAAAGTCCCAAGTCATGCCATCTGAACTTTGTATTAAAGCTGTTTCATGTGCAATGTGAAGGGATGTGCCAAAAAAGGGATGTGTTAAGTATGTTCCTCTTGATATTCTGTGCTGCCCAGCTGTTTTATAGTGTATCTGGAAAAGGTACAGATTTCAGCTTTGCCAGTTTTAACAGTCTTTATAACATCGAGTTCAAGTGCTGCTTGAAATGTTTCTGACTCGTGACAATGAAAGCCACTAAATTTGTGACAAGTTTTCATTACTGAAGTGTTAAAACTCACTTTCTTCGAGCATACTGATAATGTGGTGTCAGAAATCTGCAAGTTAGCACAGCCTGCCGTACTAAATCCTTTGCAAAAATTTCTGAACATGATTTCATAAATAATCTGTAGTAATGTGCTAATGTAACCTGGGGTAATTACAGGATAATAATTTTGCTTACTTTTATACAAGTATGTAATCTTGTCTCTTTGTTTTTAGGTATGCTTGGCAGTGATTATGGACTATTTATTTGCATCAGATACTCTTATATGAAAATACCACGTTTCCAAAGAGCTTAAATATTATTTCATCTTCTGAAACAGAATGGCAGGCTTCAAACGAGGATATGATGGAAAAATTGCAGGATTGTATGACTTGGATAAAACTTTGGGCAGAGGCCATTTTGCTGTGGTCAAACTTGCTCGGCATGTCTTTACAGGTGAAAAAGTAGCAGTAAAAGTCATTGACAAGACCAAACTGGACACTCTTGCCACTGGCCATCTCTTTCAGGAAGTCAGGTGCATGAAATTAGTGCAGCATCCCAACATTGTGCGGCTGTACGAAGTGATTGACACCCAGACAAAGCTTTATCTCATCTTAGAGCTAGGGGATGGCGGAGATATGTTTGATTACATCATGAAACACGAGGAAGGTCTCAATGAGGATCTGGCAAAAAAATACTTTGCTCAAATAGTTCATGCTATATCCTACTGCCATAAACTGCATGTAGTTCATAGAGACTTAAAACCAGAGAATGTGGTTTTCTTTGAAAAACAAGGACTTGTGAAATTGACTGATTTTGGCTTCAGCAACAAATTTCAGCCTGGAAAGAAGCTCACCACAAGCTGTGGATCTCTTGCCTATTCTGCTCCTGAAATTTTACTTGGGGATGAATATGATGCACCAGCAGTGGGTATGTATGTCTGCTTTGAATTCAACCAGTAATCTATAAACATAAATACCATGATCTTGTACCTCTGTGTTCTGTTTCAAGATAATGCCAAATATGGAAGGCAGCTAATAGGCAAGAAGCAATATAACCTCGATGAGCTGTGGATGAGGTCATGTTGGAGCAGCTCTGTTTGGAGGAGATACTCAAACATTCTCGAATATGCTTTAAAATTATTTTTGTATGAAATGGTGCAATTGTATAGATTGTAATTATTTTTTTTAAATTAATAATAATGTGGATGCAATGAGTATATTTGTAAATACTGTGTTAGAGAGAACCCATCATCTTTTCTGAAAAGTTGCCTGTTTCGAATTTATTTTTGACAAGACCCCACACTCCCTTGCGCCCAGCCACGAGTGACTTTCTTTGCTCAATTTAGCCATGTAAGAATAGCATTGTGAGCCCAGGCTGCTTACATGTTCTGCTGCAAGGTGGTGGGAAGCCATGTGTACCAAGTACTAACTCAGCTATCGAAGGAGGAGACAGGGAGTTAGGTTAGAGAAAGCCTCAGCTCCCTCTATCCCACCTCTGCCCTTTCATTGTCTGAGAACCAAAAGTATTGGATGAGTTCTCAGTTGCTCCTGATTGTGTAAAAGATAAAAGAAATAGTAATGTGTAAATGAGTCCACATGTTTCTAGCTGCAAAGTGGAGTGTGCAGGGTGGACTGCTACATGTAATTCTCTTGCTGTCTCTCTTAGGTCTACTGCTTACGGTAGTAGAAGTAATTTAGAGTCTTTTTAGAATAGCTGTAAACACTGCTGGGGTCACTGAATATTGTCCTGTAGTCATACAGATTGCTTAAATCTGTTAGTTGAGGTACAGCTCACTTCCCCAGCAGGTGTAGGCACATATAATTGCAAATGGTGCTTCAAGAATAGCCTCTGGTAGTCAATGTGCCTCTTGTTTTTATCTGATACTTTCATGGGTGTTATAGCACCCATTAGGACTCTGTACATGGCTCTGTGTGTTTTGTTATGTTTTATAGTAGTGACTGTAGTGATGGTTTAAATTAAGGCAGAGTTGTCCAGGTTTTTGCTAATTTTCCTGAGGTGAACAATCAGCTAATTTTGTGTCCTGACAGGCACACTGTTGAACTACAATTCTTGCATTATTTTTAAACATAAATATTTTTAGCTGTTAGGTAAAATATTTAGGTTCTTTGCCTAAACATTTGAATAGCACTTTGTGGCTTCTGTCTTTGAATAGGTATTGTACTCTGGGTTTTCCAGACTTGAAAGTACTTTCCCAAGTGTGCTGTAATTAGGAAATTTGGATCTTTGTTATCTCTGGGTTTGCAAATTGATGTTGATGGTACAGTGATACTTTACAAAATAATTTCTGTTTGGAGTCAGATGATTCAGATGAGTTGATTCTGGTTTTATTAGAGGCAAACTAGAGCTCCTAATTCCTGAGTTTTTCTGTGTTCTCTTATCTCCTCTTGAGAATTTCCTGCAGGATGAGTGTAACTGACAGCAGTGGCCTTCAAAACTAGATGGAAAAGTGCATTTGTTAATTACAAGTTATACAATGCCTTATGTGAATTATTTCTTGAAAAATGGAATAGCAGTCAAATTTTGGAGGATGAGCAGAAAATTAGGTTTTGATGTTGCTGCCCAGTTGAAGATGCTTGGAAAAAGGAGGTGTGTGGAGATTAATGGGGGAAGGGGAATTAGGAGTGTTATGACCAGATGGTCCAAACTGAATTATATAGTTAACAAATCATGCTTTGGACCTCTTAATGATAAATGTAATAATGTTTGTTAGAGGACTTTGTAAACAACTAGGGAGGTAAACTTCTGAATAGTGCTAAAAGAAAATTTTTGAATGGATTCAGAGAGAGGGAGGACTGGTTAATATGGTGTGTATCACATTAATATGATTGATGTGAACAGTAGAAAAATTAGGAAAAAATTTAACTATTTAACTTTTAACTAGTGTCTAAGGATGCCAGTTATCTTCTATTTCTGAGAATATTTAAATATCCCTCCATGGTTAGTTCTTGCTTACTTATTCCCCAGTATGCTGTCTCAGCTGCTGGATACTTCAAACTTCAGTCCTAGTTGAGCAATTGCAGTGGTTGTATCCTAACATTTTAGTGGCACATTTTTCATCACTTTGTAATGCACTATGAAATCTTTCTGAAGTACTGTCAGTTACTAGAGTAAAAATACCAAAATTTACTATAAGATTCCAGTAAGATGATGACCTTGAAGGGTCTGGATTTTACTTTTCTAACTATAGGTAAAAAGGTAAGATACACTATACAAATTTTCTAAATATGATTTATGTATTTTAAATACAAAGATCATGGGGGGGAAAAACAGGGCCTTTTTTAAAGCCCTCTTTCCCCCAAAAGAAATCTTAAATGTAGGTTTAGGAAATCTGTCACTAAAATTGTAATTATGTAACTGAGAAATGAGCTTCTGCAAACCTTTCTTAAACTTGAAAGATAAACTTTCATGCTAGGATGAGATTGTACTTGTGGGCTAGGAGTATGTATAAATTCAAAAATAGAAATTTTCAAGAAAGAAATTTCATCAGGTATATTGTGATGCCAATAATGTGCAAGGTGTGTCTGTATAGCTTGAAATAGTGGTGGAGTGCTGTGAGCTCATTCAGCTGTTGGCTGAATGGGGCTATTAATATTGCCATAATAGTGACTGACAGTGGCAAAGATCCTTCCACCACTTAGGATGAAATTACATTACAGCTGAACCAATCTAAAAACTTATTCCTTAGTAAAAAGGAGGTCATGCTCTCCCCAGTGCAGTGACATGGTCATGCCCCCTTGTGAGCATCTGACCACTTGAAATCTAACTCAGTTTACTAAAATGACAAATTGAAATGGATTCCCCTGCTTACACTCTGTCCGTATTAAAGTACCTTCGCATTCATTGTGTTTTTAAAACCCCATGCCTGTTGTTATTTATGCAAAATTATTGCAAAAATTATTGGAACTAAAACTGATCAGAGTCTATGATGGGGTTTTTTTGGCCAAAGAGTGTGCCACAAATGTGGCTTTTTGGATCTCTTATGAATAATATTAGAATGGGTATATAAAGGAAGATAATTTACATTTTCTTTCAACAAACAACTGAAATATTTAGGGCAAGTCTTTATTCAGTTTTATGCTTAATAAAGAGAATAGAAAAGCTTGCTTTTTGAAAACAACTGTTTCAGCTAGTTGAGGATTAATCTGCCCTTTGTGATGTCATTTGAAAGTTTGCACACTTGAAAAGAGCCTAGTTAATTTAGGTCTCTCATTTCCTTTTGTGTTTAATGCTGTAGTTAAAATGATGCAAGAGGAATATTGGGCAATGATCATATGTTCCCAGGGCTTGTCAAAAAGCTGAGTGAGTTAAGATAATGAGAAGTTCTGTTGCTTGTAATTTCCCGTGGTTTTTTCATACTTAATTAAAATTTGTTCCAATCAAAGTGAGAGGATTGTTGTTGGACATAAAGTTCATTTCCTAAATCAATGGATGTGCTGCTTTAGATCAGAGTTCTGTCTAGAGCAGTGGTGTGCTACCATGAGCTCCATCAGTATTTAAAAGCTGATAACTACAGATGCGAAAGAACTGTGTACTTCTGGTAGTACTCTTCCTTGTGCTCTACCACCATCAACAGAAATTGGATCATTAAATAAATAGAAATTGCCTCTTTCCTAGGTGATAAAATTTAGTTGGAGTTTTTTAGATGAGTTGATTCTTTCAGAGGAGGGCAGGTTCTATTTTAACTGCTTGGCATCTCTACAAAGTGTGTGTGAAGCGCTGTGTAGGCTACAGTAAGACATAGACACTTGTGATAAGTTCATGTTATTGTAGTTGGGTATTTTGCAAATGCATGGAAACATTTGCAGAGTAAATTCATTCTTCTGGGCATAAAAAATGGGCAAATTCAGATTGTAGCATTGGGATTTTGTATATTTAGCACAGTTGAGCACTGGCCTTTAGGAAAGCACTGTAATACACAAATAACATTGCAGTTACCATCACAGTTACTTGGCATTGCAGTTTGTCATCACAGCAACACACAGAGAATGGTGGCAAGATGTTCTTCATAAAAGACATGACTAACGAGAATATTGTGGCTGCTGTAGCTCAGTGCTACTCAACTGGCACTTTGTAGTCCAAATGCAGCTTGCTGCTGCCTTGGAAGTTGCAGATAACTTCTGCTGCTTTAGTAGTTAGACAGGGGCTTGCACAACTCAGACCTGGATATCTTCTGTCAGTATGGTAAAACTATGCATTCATTACCTGGTCATGTGTTTTTGATTGCAGAAGGAAACGGGCCTTGTTATACAGACTCTCTGCTTTCCTGAGATGGTGATACACTGCCTTTAGACCCACTTTGTGTCTGTTGGAATTCTTTTCTTTCCTTTTTGCATCAAGCATTTGCAAGGGCTTTTTACTTAAATATAGTATTGCTGGAGTGTGCTTAGTGTTTCCAAGCTTCAGCCATGTTCACAGGGTGCTTGAGCATAGCCAGCTAGCCCCAGTGACCCTGTGTGGCCTGTGTGGAGCTGGTTTGGATGTTCCTGGGTGTGTATAACACTTGATTCTCAAACTGAATGACTAATGTCAACCTGTGGCTATATACAGTAACCTTTTGCACTAAAAAACTACTGAATATAAGATTTGACTGACTGGTATTAAAAAAGAAGGTTGTAAGATACTTGCAGATCATAAACAATATTGAATAACTGAGCATACCTGGCAACATTTTGGAGTTTGAGTATGCTCAAAATCAGATTATAGCCAAGTTCTCAGCAATTAGAAGCATTTCTCTGCTTGTTTGGTTTAGAAAATCTCCCTTGTCGTTGTTATATTTCAGCACTTCAGATCATTTATACTTAGATACAGTATGGAATGATCTTGAGGCTGGAAGGGCACTGAAAGTGTTGTGATACTTGGCTGCTTCCAGTATAAGGTGTGCCTCCCCTTCTGTTTTGCTTGCATCAGTGCAGAGCTACCCCTTCTCCTGTGCTGCACTCTGCTGCATGGCTGGCCCTTTGATGAACTGACTGTTAGCAGCTAACTTGACAGAAAACTGTTAGAAAGCCAAAAACTGACAGAAAAGCTGCTCTCTGCAAGCTTAAACTTCTGCCAGGTTAGCAGAGCTGCATGTTCCCTTAGGATGGAGTGGAAGAGGTGCTGCACAGGAAGTGAAGGGAAGGAATCTGGAGCTTGGAGAAGAGTTCTGGGGGAGAGGGGTAGGACCTGTCTCTTGAGTTAGGAAGTTTAGGTAATACCAGCTCTGCCTGGCTCACTTACTTTCCACCTTCTGTGTAAGAGAAACTCTTTTGACTGAAATTCATCATCATTGCCAGTCTATTTTTAGGAGAATTGTACACTCTAGTTCTTGGCTTCAAATGTTATTTGAAGCAAAACAGAAGAAACTGATGCATTAGGTGTATTTTGTTCTGCTGTGTTCTCTAGTGTACTGGTGTTAGTGGCCAAGCTTTTCTGCTTAACTTTGCTTTGCTGTGTGTCTCATCATACTGCTGAAAAAACTGAGTCAAATCAGAAATTAACTTTTTATACTTTTTAGAAGGGGCAAACAGAACAAATTGGTTGTAGAACACTTTTAGAAAGTCAGAGTTTTGAGGATAACAAAGTATTTATGTTCTTGCATGCAAATAGTGAAGTTTATTTTTAATGAAATGGGAGTTCAGTTTTCATGCAGTTTGCTATCCTTTGGTTCTTTTTTTCCCCATCAATCTAATTACTGTACTGACCAGAAACTATTTTTAGTGCTTAAAATTGAGGATGTTACATTGCAAGTATTGGAGCCTTGCATTGGGAAGTGAAGCTTTGATGTGATGGGCTGCAATGAACAAGGGGAATCTGTGACCCTGATAACTTCTCAGTAAATCTGAGCAAGTTAATATTTATCAAGTATAATTTAGGTTCTGTTCTGGATTACTTTATGCAGAAGTTTCCATGCATTCACCAGCAAACTGCTGGATGAAGCAAAGAATAATTTATCCAAGTGAAACTACAGAGACACTGTCGAGATAGGCTTCAGTTACTGCTATATCAGCTAAACTGTAATTTAAATAGAGATACAGTCATGTTGCTGTGTTCATGGGAGAACTGTTTTCATAGTATTTCAAGCTGCTGTTGTGCAGCAAGGTTTCGTTATGATGAATACATCTCCACAGCCAGGAAGCTTAATTTCATCTATCTTTCAAATATGTACTCAGATTAATTATTTCCAGCTTGTGGCTGACTAATTTGGCAACACAGATCTGGTGGGACCAAAATCAGTGGTGTACTACCTAGTTATAAACCAGATGCCCAAGTTTTGCATTCATGTGTAAAGCTGTATTCAGGTGTTAATTTTTTCTAAATAAAGTACAAATTATGCATTATACAACTAAAATGTGTAGGAAAAGATAGTTCATCCAAAATCATGAAGAATTTTTAATATACCAGAAGCAAATTATCTTTATATACCAAAAAAATAACAAAGTCATTGCAGTGAAACATGTGCAATAGCCGTATGTGCTGTGTAGACTTTGGTATGTCCAATGATTTTGAAAACATATTTTATAAAGAAGAAAACTTCCTTTTATTTTTAACTAATTATTATTGGGTTTTATTCTGGCTAATTATTTTCTGGAGGAGTAGTATTGGAATTCATGCAGAAAATGTTGGTTTAGTTTGTTTTTTTAATATAGATTCAGTGACTTTTTTGGCTGACCAACATATATCAAAGGAGATAGAATATATTTTTAAATGCAGAACTGATGATTTGGAGTAAAACAGGCTATTTTGGAAGAAAGGAATGCATGTGTTCAGTAAGACCTTTCAATGGTGATATTTTCTGTTAAAATACTGAAACTTGAAATGTATTAGTAACTAAAAAAAACCAGTTGTTTTTATTTTAGCGGTTTTATTCAATCAGCAAAACCCATGCTATGGACTTCAGGGAAAAATCATGAAATCATAGAATTGTTTGAGTTGGAAGGAACCTTAAAGACCATGTATTCCCAACCCTCTGCTCTGGGCAGGGAACCTCTCACCAGAGCAGGTTGCTCAGAGCGCCATCCAGCCTGGCCTTGAGCACTGACAGCAAATGGAGCATCCATAACTTCTCTGGACAGCCTGTGCCTCACCACCTTGACAGTGAAGAATTTCTTCCAAATATCCAATGTAAACTTGCCCCCTCTCAGTTTAAAGTCATCGTCAGCCTTTGTCCTGTCACTCCATGCCCATGTGGAAAGTCCCTCTCCAGCTCTTTTGTCTCCCCAGGACCTTCTCTTTTCCAGGTTAAACCACCCCAACTCTCTAAGGCTGTCTCCACAGGAGAGGTGCTCCAGCTCTCTGATCATCTTCATGGCCTTCTCCCTGCAGCAGCTCCGTGTCCTCCTTATGCTGGGGCTTCCAGAGAATGAGTACTGGCTGCCAGACTGAATGAGAACAGGAATCACTTCTGAAGATATGACTTAGTTACTGATGATTGTGTTGTCTTAGTCAAGGGAGATAACTTAAAACAGACTGTTTCACCAGACAGATAATCTAATTAGGGAAATAATTTGCTAAATGCCATTTGCTATTTATGCTCTTTTTTTGGAGGGACAGGAAAGGAAAAGATTTTCCTTCATGCTCTTGTCTGCTATGTGTACTAATAGTAATATAGACGGGATTTTTATTGCTTTAAAACAAAGAAAACCCCCATTCTGAATGTTAATTTAAAAAATGTTAGCCTTGATTGTGGATGGTTTCTTCCTCAGCGTTCAGCAAGGGAAAAATAAATGCCATTATAGAAAGATGAAAAAAGTTGGGTTACCAGATGGTAGCCTCTCTGAGAACTGGAGAGGTCAATATACGAGTTTATTCAAAGTCTTTTTCATTAAAAATTAAAGCATGAAAGAATAGTTAAATCAGCTAAAAATTGAGTTTCTCTGAAAAAGTAATCCTTATTCTTTACTCTTACACTTGAAATTTTACTGGTCCAGTTTGAGCATATTCCAGATTTTTCAGTAGTCTTTGCACATGCCAGTGTAAAAATACTTGTGATATACAGAAATGCTGAACTCTTTTTTTCACAATTATTCTCTACCTTCTCACTACTGACTTTATGCAAGGGCTGCAGCTTTTAAAGATTTTTAGCTTATACAGGAGTGGAAATACTTCTCATACTCTCTTTTAGAAGCACAAGTATATCAACAAGCACCATTCAAATGATTCACTGGTATGATACCAGCTTTTATCTTTTGTACTGTTGTATATAATGTTTTATCACTATTTTTAGTAGAAGTCTCATTTTCTACAGTGTTTCACCTGTCATTTGAATTTTTACTCTTAAATTGTGTTTTGGTTCTTCAGACAGTTCTGTGAAGCTGTGCTATACTTTGAGTATTCATTCAGTTTCCCTCAGCCTATTCTGTGAACAGGTTCTTGAATTCCAGCTTGTAACAAGCATGCTTGCTACTTATCCTCGTGAGCTGCCAGCCTGTACCTGCTCCTGAGCCCATCACAATTCCACCCTCCAATCCACATGAAGTAGTTCACCTCGGGGTTTTTGTGTCTTGAGCTCAAAAGAGCAGTCTGCAGGTCTCAGTTGTTCCCCAGCCCTGAACATCCCCAGAGTGCAGAGATACTGATGATCTTACATAGATGTTTTTCCTATTTAGCTTTGCATACAAGAACTAGGTATTGAAGTGCTGGTGTGTTGAATCTCTTCTAAGGCTTGCATTCAGCAGGTCTCTATGGATTGGGCTTTCTTCATGAAATGTCCTCTGAAAAGGTAGCAGCAGCAGGGGGAACCTTCTTCAGTGCCTTAACGCAGGGGTTAGAGTGACTGCCCATAATCCTGGAAATTGGGGTCCATTTCCACCCTTCTTTTATCCAGTCTGTTTGTTGACAAAATAAACATGTAAACACCTCTGTCATCTCCATAAAAGTGGGTTTGTTTCCTTTTAGCTTAAGTGGCTCCTAGTAGAAAATAACTATAATGTTCAGCTGTTACAGTAAATCATGTGAAGAGAAATTTGTAAAACCTGGCTAAATTTACTCAATATTACAAGTCACGTTTGAAGAAAGAGACTTTATGTAGAAACATACATCTTATCAGCTGAGCAATATACACTGTAAACTGTTAAGCAGTTCTAAATTTAAGTTAGGAGGGAAAAAATCAACCCTTTGCCCATCAAGGTCTGAAATAAACAACTTCAGTACGTAGACTCAATTTACATTATGTATGTAAATGCAAATATGTCTATTCCAAAATGAATATGGATTTTTCATTGCTTAAAATCACAAGTTCATATAGCATATATAAAGTGTGACAAATGTCTGACTGAGGAACAGTAGGAAATTGAGGGAATATGAAGGTATCACTTAAGTTGTAACTTGCTGAAGTCCTAAGTACTTATTTTAGGAATAAATCACAAACTTCAGAAAGCAGTAAGTGGCCAATGAAATGGTGAAGCAGATGAATATGGATAATCTTTGTGCAGTGTGCAAACTTGAACGTGACAGATGTTTGACCACCCCGTATTCAAGACAGGCGTAGCACAGACAGCTAATGTTGTAACTTGGTTTCTATGGCAGTGACTTCATATTATGCAAGGAAGTTGCATATACACAGCCCTGGTTGTCATGGTTCATGGTCCTTTTCTGATTATTTAATGACTTGGAAAAGAAAAAAATATATTCTCTACTGCAGCTAGTTACTACTGCTTTTATTCTTATTTTATTCTTTGTCATAGCAATGACAATTTCAAGTTAACCAATTTAAAGGCTAAATTATATCTTGAGATCTTCACAGGACTTTTGAGAGACCTTGATTTTTGGCTACTGCAGAATAGAACTGTGCCTTCCTTTATTATAACAACTTGAAGTTTTGCAGGTGATTAAGAATGCTAAATGCATGCAGCATGTTGGGCCTAATTCCTGCTTTTCCATCAGTTTTCTAAAGAGCGCACATTAGATGACCTTTGAAAGGCAGAAATAAGCAGTTTCCATAAAGCCTTCATCTGCTAATTGCTAGTTACTAAGAGTAGAAAAAGAACTTGAAATTGTGAAAAATGATTGTTTGAATCTGCACTTTAAGGATGGTCTCTGTAACCCTTCTCTTCCTTGTGTTCCTTCAATTAAGGGTCTCAAATCTAGAACTGGCACTGACACTGATTATGACAGGGCAAAGTTCTGGTAATGAACACTGTTGTGTATGGCTTTGTGTATTGCTTGGGGAAATAATAAAACTTGGTAAATATAATAAAGTAACCTCTGATTATCCTTTACTAACTTCTATAAGACAACCCTACTTAAAGATCCTGCATCTTTCAGCTAGATTACACTATTCTGGAGTAGAAGAATTCTCCAAAATTAACTGTGATTATTACATTAAATGAGTGAACAAAAATTGTATATTTAGAGAACAGAGCTATACATTTAAGTGTTTTTGCAGTATATTTTCAAATTTTTGAATTTTGAATTTGACTGAAAAATGTGCAGCTGTGTTAACAAGAGCCTCATTAAAGGTGGCATTGCATCAGTCATCTGGTTGGTTGGCTTTAGTTGCATGAGGAGTTGCAAACAATTGATGTGGTCTGGTTAAGCTGTGGCACAGAAAAGGGACAAGGAATCAACCCCTTGTTTGGAGAGTTTGCATGTGAAGGGGCAGGACAGAACTCTTGAATGTGTTCTCTTAGTACACCTGCAGACATCCAAATGGCTCTGCTTCCAGAGATGAGAGGCTTGCTGTAATATGGTATTGCAGGGCTTGTGAAGGTGCTGCTAAGATGACATCTGTCGTGTGACATAACAGGGTCTGCACTAAGCCTCCCAGTGATTTTTCAGTGTTACATGTGGATTAGATTTCTCAGGCATACTCTTTTCTTGCTTCCTGGTTATTAGTAGGCATTTAAGTTTTGCTGAGGCTGCTCAGCTTTGTCCATGACACCGCAAGCTGAGTCATTTTAGTCACCTTGGCTGTAGGTGCAGTGAAGTTGATCTTTTTACAGCTGCAGCTGTAAAAATAGGCTGAGAATAAAAGCCGTGTAATTGTTTCTGTCCAGTGTTACTTCTTGCTCACGTCAGAATAAACATCTGCTGTGCTGGCAGGATAACAAAATACACATTTGTCAGAAAAGTATAATAGCAAGCTTTGCTTGTAGTTTATAAGAGTGAGGTAAAGTGTAGTTGTTGCTGCTCTAGTGCTCTTCACTGAGAGGCTAAGAATGTCTACATAATGTGCCATAATGTGGTTAAATGGTATTTAGCACTGTTTTTAGTTTCTAAAAAACTTTTTCTGCATACACATTATGCCCTTTTAGTGTGTATTTTTTGCATTAAACAGAATTTGTGATATAGTGAAACACAGTAGCAGTTCAGTGCATGATGTATATTTCATTATTAACCAGAGTTTTTATTCTATTTTCATACAGCTGTGTTAAAATGATCTCATTTTACTTTTTGCAGCTCTTCTTATCTGGAAAGACCTATGGGTACAGACTACAAAATACAGTAACTAGTGAAAGAAAAAATACACAAAATTCTCTGTTATGTGCTGGCTAATCAGTAATTACTGTTTTATTTGTGAAAACATAAAGGTTGATATCCAATGGACATTGCATAATGGCAAGCAATAGTGGTTTGGGAGTTTTTGTTTGCATTTAGACAATCAGCTGGGTTTTGCTTCTAAAAAGGGCTTTTTATTTTTATGAAGTGTGCATACATGTTTATCTAAATAACTTTTGGAAAACTAAAACAGCACCTGTTACTACACATATCCTTTCAAATCGAAATACAGCAAAGTGTATGCATAGCCCAGAGAAGAAGCCATGTGTGTAAAATAAAAAATAAATTAGGAGGCTGCCTTGTAATGGAAAATACTTAACTGTAGGTTCAGCATCTGCTCAGTGCAGTTGAAACTTCAAGCTCTGGTAGAGTTTTCTGTATATGGCAATTTCATGGAACTTTAATTCTCATCTTTGGTTGCTGTCCTTTTCTCAGGACTATCTTACTGTTTTTAAGCTTGATTTCTTACACTGCTATCTTTTTCCTTCTGTATAAACTTTTTATATGCTTATTTTTAACTAACAGTTTAATTAGTTTGCTCCCCTCCCCAGCATTTTTTTTCTCTTGGCTTACATTTAGCCAGTATGTATTGCTTTATTATAGCAAATGTAGTTTGTAATAATGAATACTGTGGGGACTCTTGTAAAATACTTCATGGTGAAAGAACACATGAAGCATTCTATTCTGTTGTGGGGAAGTATTGAGCAGAATACTAGGATAGTTCAAATCAGAACATAGATCTTAGGCAAAGTTAAAAAAGATGACTGGTCACAGAAATGCATAAATTCACCTGTCTTTTGTGCTTGTAAAAACTTCATGTAATCTGTTGTGTGACGGGAGGTAGATAATACACCTAAACTTTTTGGCTGCATGGAAACTAAACAAGCAGAAAGACAACAATTAACTTTACAAAATTAAATGTGAACCTTTTAGGTGAAACTGGCCTCCCTGTCTTGTGAGGGTTTCTAAAGTCCTGCATTCCTAAACATCGCCTTTCTGGCCTCAAGTTATTTAAGTACTAAAATACTTACTGAATCTGTAAACATGGTGATGATCATGCTGAATTTGCAGGTATGCATGATATGGTACAGCAGCCTCAAAATGCTGAGTACCTACAGGATTGAGGCTCTAGTGAGCATAGCAGAAATGCAATAATTGTCTGAGTTTAACAGTATACTTAGAACAAATTAGAGCTCTAAAGAAAATTACCATGTAGTGTTCTTATTCCCCTGTCAGCTAAACCATAAGAAGAATAGGTCATAACTAGGAAAATGAGTAATTGTTCTAGGGATGAATCTGTGTGATTTACTTTGGTAAATAAAATTGTAGCCATCCTTCAGCATGAAATGCACATTGAGTATTTTGAATGGACAAGATGCAGCTGAGTAGGTAGTTTATGTGGATCCCTCTTGCAAGTCATTCCAGGAAAAAGCTGGTGTGCTCTGTGTCCCAGATCACTGCTGGCTGCTCTCCCCTCTTCCTTGGGAGGTGCCTTCCCAGTCATCTCTCAGCTGTTTGGTTTTCCTAGGTACAGATCTGTAACGTGTTAAGGGTTTAAGACCCAAAATTGCTGCTGAAATTCCCAGAGCATGGAGTTGTAGCTGAAGTTTAAGATCATGAAGATTTTATTAACCATATATTGGAGCAAGTTATTTATTTTTCTGCTATATGATGTATTTCTTAATATTTATGTTTCCTTTATTGAATGCAGTGACACTCATTGAATATTTTTTCTTAGGCAGGCTCTTAATAAGAATTTGAACTAAATATTAGCTATTACACTAAGCAGAAAGCAACTACAGGGCTTCAATGCCCCAAGTGCTTCTTTTTCATCTTTCGGTATGCCATTCCACTGGGGAGCAAGAGAGTTGTTAAATGTTTATTTTACACAAACAGGAATTAGAATGAAACAAGAAGAGTCCCAGAGTGTAGTAGAAATAGCTGTTAATTGTTGTGTTTGGATATTTTTTAAAAAACCTCAGCACCCAAACCCACTACTCCACACTTTGAAGTATCATTGGTATAAGAAGCTGATTTTACATAAACTAATTTAGTTACTATTGGAAGTTCCAAGTTTTAAAGGAACACAACATCATTGAAAGGACAACAGCAAAATCAGTCCTATTGAAATAAGTGACTTTCTTTGTGATTTCTTACCTCACTGAGTAGGTGGGGATTGGTCTCTTTCTCCAGGCAGCAACTGACAGAACGAGAGGGACACAGCCTTAAGCTGTGCCAAGGGAAATTTAAGTTGGATGTTTGGAAAAAGTTTTTTACTGAAGAAAGAGTGATAAAATACTGGAATGGTCTGCCAGGGGAGGTGGTGGAATCACCATCCCTGGATGTGTTTAAGAAAAGACTGGATGAGGCCATGGTTTAGTTGAGGTGTCAGGGCATGGGTTGGACTTGATGATCTTGAAGGTCTCTTCCAACCCAGTGATTCTGTGATTCTGAGAACCATGTAAACAATACAGAGAACAGTTTATGCAAGTCCTTGAGAAAGGAATGTGCTTTGAATTCAAATCTCTTGAATAACCTGTGCCTACTTGTTATCAAAAGGGTAATGAATTCTTGCCTTCTAAGTGACCAGATTATTTTCAGCTTTATCTAACACTGCTGTCAAAAGTGTTAATGCATCTCAAACTGTTATGCATCCTTGAAGTAATGAATTTTGGGTTTTTTCCCCTTTGAAAACTGTAAAAG
Source organism: Zonotrichia leucophrys gambelii (assembly GCF_028769735.1). Classification (NCBI taxonomy): domain Eukaryota; kingdom Metazoa; phylum Chordata; class Aves; order Passeriformes; family Passerellidae; genus Zonotrichia; species Zonotrichia leucophrys. Next base: position 43,227,376 of record NC_088171.1, on the reverse strand, counting down.
CTGTCAAGCAATGGAACTACTGTATTTTGTACTCAGTGGAATTGTAATTTCCATAAGTAATGCTCATAATGAAGAGTGCAATAATCACCCCAGTATGCATTTTAAGAATATTTCATGGGTTGGATGGTAATTATGTCTGTATCCTCAACAGTTTGGGTTTTTAAAATATGTACTTTATATTTGCAGATATATGGAGTTTGGGGGTCATCCTGTTCATGTTAGTCTGTGGACAACCACCATTCCAAGAAGCAAATGACAGTGAAACTCTGACTATGATAATGGACTGCAAATATACGGTGCCACCTCACGTGTCCAGAGAATGTAAAGAGTAAGTAGAGTACTAAACAACTTGGAAGCATCACAGAAGTGGATTTGCATTACTTTTGGGACTTCCCCATACTATATTATCAATGTATAGAATGTTCCTTGATACTCTTCCTTTTATGTCTCTCAGTTGTCATGCATTTTATAAAGAATTGAAGAAATTACTCACTACTGATTGGCTTTGGCCAACTCTTTGCCTGGACAAATTACCAGGTGGTGTTGAGATTATTCTGTCACAAGAGTTAGGAATGTACTGCTGCTTATCAATTTCTGTCCAAACAGCAAGTTACCAAAACCTGTCACACAGGAAGATTTGCTCATCTCCTACTGAAATTGCAACTCCAAATTAACATCCTAGGCTGTCAAGGGAGAAAAATATTTGGTCTGGAAATACCATATCCATTTAGAAGTCACAATTCCTTTTGATGTGTTTTTCTGCAGTGTTCACTGGAGCCTTTTTATTGATATGTTCCAGTATTTCCCATGCTTCCCTATTGGTTAATGACCTTCAGGCCTTTAAATATATATCCCAGTTGCATCATTTAGACTATTTTAAAATGTTTGTTGGGGTTCTTGAATCTGCAGTAGAGTATCTTTTAATTATCAGTACAGAGAACCAGATGCCTTTATAAATGCTTGGAAAATGCATTTGGTTCAGTCAAAAAAACTAGAGCAGCATCTAGAATTCTGTTACTTACCAAAGAATGAAGTTACAGCTGTGGTCATGGTGACCATTCCTTTCTTTACCTATCATCTGTGCAGTCCAGGAGTGTGATGCATAACATGGTGAGCAGCATCCTGGCCTGCATCAGCAGCACTGTGGCCAGCAGGACCAGGACAGTGATCCCCTGTGCTCAGCCCTGGTGAGGGCACATCCTGAGCCCTGTGTTCAGTTTCTGAGCTCTTAGGAAAGACATTGAGGTCATGGATTGTGTCCAAAGAAGGGCACTGAAGCTGGGGAGCAGCTGAGGGAGCTGGGGTTGTTTAGCCTGCAGAAGAGGAGGCTTGGGGACACCTTGGTGCTCTCTAAAACCACCTGAAAAGAGATTGTAGCCAGGTGGGGTCAGTCTCTTCTCCTAGGTGATAAGCAATAGGATGAGGAAATGACCTCAAAGTTAAGATTGGATATTAGGAAAAATTTCTTGTCAAGTCTTAGAACAGGCTACCCAGGGAAGTGGTAGAATCACTGTGCCTGGAGGTGATAAAAGAAGTGTAAATTTGGCACTTAAGATGGTTTAGTGGTGAGCATGGTGGTGCTATTTTACTGGCTAGACCTGATGCTCTCAGTAGTCTTTTCCAACCTTAATGATTCTGTAATTCTGTGCCATATCTGGTGTTCTTGTCTTGTCATTAGCACCCTGCAGTAACATGGGAAAGCTGCTCTGAGCTTGAAGAGCTTCACATACAGGAAGAGGTTTTAAGTACAATACAGGAAGAGGTTTAAGAGGGAGCTCTTATCAGTGAATTGTATCAAATCAGTCTCTTGAGATGCTGCATGGTGAGGCCAGGAACCTTACCTTTTGCAGCCTTTTGCTTAATATACTTGCTAACAATGATTTGCTTACACGTCCAGATCTGCTTTCTCTGTACAAAGCAGGAACAATGTACAGCCAGTTACCCAGGTCCTTTATAGGTTAGGTTTTCTTAGGGAAAAGACTCTGGGAGTGCTTAAACCTCCTTCTTGGAGTGAAAGCATTTGTGGATTGAGATGCATAAGCTTCAAGCAGGAGGCACATGTACTGCATTTGTGACATTTTACTACAGATGTAGTTTAAAAAAAAGTCAAATTAAATATGGAGTTTGTTCTCTTTCTGTCATAATATTAACTAAAGCAAAGAAACTTAAGGGTCCCATGTCTCACCCTGCCTTTCCTCTTGGTAAGGAAAGAGACCACAGCTAATAAAAAGAAATGTGACTTTTTTTACTACAGAATTTTTAAGAAGGTTGGATTAACCTCCACTTCTTAAATCTATACATCATCTCACACAGGAAAAAAAAGCAAACAAAAAAAACCCATTAAAAACTGTGATTAATTTTGTGCCTTGTGTGTGGCCTTGCAGTCAGAAGTTGCATGGTATAGTATATTCAGTGGAAGAGAAAGCACTGTATGAGAACTGGAGAACATGTTGGAGCAATAGAGTTTCTTTGTAACCTTGGCAACAAAACCATATATCCATATTTGTTGAACAAAGCCAAAAATACTTCCCCCAAGAATCTTCCATGTATAGTAAGTGAACAGAGATGTGCTGTGCTAATGAAGTCTTCTTTCTCTGTTTACTTGGGGAATTCATGCACTTTCTTCCCAGCATTTGTAAAATCTCAGTATCAACTCATTAGTAGATTTGTCCCTACATCATCCCAGAGTAGGGATTGGTCTGTTTAGTTTTTTTATATGTGGGTAGAACAAATCAGTTTTTTCAAGGATGCTGAAGACTCAAATTTCTGATAGTTACTTCAGAATAACATATTTCTGTTTATTTGTTGACATTCCATATACTTGTTCACAGCAGCAATAATAAAAAAATCACATTTCTATTACTTTACCATTTACTTTACTAGCTGATAGGCCACCTGTGACCTGTAATTACCCTATAAAACCTACTAAAATCAAATAAATGAGAAAAATCAGATTAATTATCTAGTACAGTAAATTAAACCTGTAGAGTTTATGGTATTTATAGTTTTAATAAACTGTTTCAGTTTAGCAGTATTTTTAGTGTCTTTGAGACTAAACAGTTTCCCATCACATTGTTTACTGTGGGACTTGAGAAGATCTGTGTGACCTGACAGCAGAAAATGCCTTCCTAATGTTGCTCTCACAACAGCTGCTTTTTTAAACACGTGTGTGCATTTTTGTTTAGATTTATTTTTTATTCACAGTCTAATTACACGGATGTTGCAGAGAGACCCGAAGCGAAGGGCATCTTTGGAAGAGATTGAAAACCATGCATGGCTCCAAGGAGTTGATCCATCTCCTGCAACCAAGTATAATATTCCTCTTGTATCCTACAAAAACCTGTCTGAGGAGGAGCACAACAGTATAATACAGCGCATGGTTCTTGGGGACATCGCAGACAGAGACACCATAGTGGAGTAAGTCGGCAGTGTCCAGATGGATGCACTTGGTTTTGTGCCCCTCTTGGTTTTGATTCAAGAACATCCTGAGAACCTTGGGCACTTTGGTGTTTAAATATCAGGGCATTCAGTTAATAAACAAAGTATTGCAGTCTTGCTCTGTGATAGGGTATTGTGGGTTCAGAAGTACTTAAGTATAACCAAATTTAGGAATAACTTCAAAAAATGTGTTGGAACACTGTGTTGATTCCTGCTGTAGCTGTCTTGAGTAAACCTAAGTGCTTTGGAATCCATGCTTGTTCTTCATCTCTCACACATATTTGAAGGGGACAAATTCTAGCATTTTCCCCTTAGCATATTTCCAGTGTACCTGAATCTTTGTTAATTTAAAATATTATTCCATTTATCTATGTAATGCATAATTGTCAGTGTCACTGAGGGAGCTTGCTAGAAAACTACATAGGTGCTTCTAATAGAATAAAACTGCCAAATTTCTAAAATATTCCCCAAATTGAAAGAGGTCTGAAATATTTTTTTCCTTTCTTAATGTGTTCAGCTGTTAAACACTGTTTATGTGGAAGGGAAAGCAGCAGTCTCACTTCCTAAGCTTTTAGCTGTGTAACAGGGGCAGCCATTCTGTTACAATGTCTGAGTGATGCTTACTGGTTTATGAACTTATTTTTGCTATAAACTCAATGTGACAGCCCTAAAATAATTAAAGTTTTCTTCCATTTGTTGCATAACCAAATACTGGTGCTTTGTGGTTGCATGTGCCAGTGGGAGAGCCCATCATTGGTGCAGAACATTAATAAAAAACAGTTGACATTTAAAGAATGGGAAATAAAAAAATAATTTCTTACTTTTGATGGATGGTATTCTAGGGATGTCTCCTCTCAACTATAGCTGAAATTGCTGGACTTGTTGGCCCTTTATTTTTAATAAAATTAAGGCATGCTTGTCAAAAGATCAGAAATGGGTAGTCCTGCTTTCAGGCACTCTTCCTGCTTGGGAAGCACAGCAAGCTGCAAGATGCATGTCCAATTGTTAGAAACCACTGATGGATGGGTTATTTCATGTTTTGTACTTTCCTCAGGGCATTGGAGACTAACAAATACAATCACATCACTGCTACTTACTTCTTACTAGCTGAAAGGATCCTGCGAGAAAAACAAGAGAAGGAAATTCAGACCAGATCTGCAAGCCCCAGCAACATCAAAGCCCAGTTCAGGTGAGAATTTAGGAATCTAAATGACTGGGAGGGGTTTTGGGTTTTTTTTGTTTGTTTGTTTTTTTAAATTGCCTTAATGAGAATATTAAATTTCTCAAGTACTGCTTTCTGGAAAATAGTAAAATACTCATTGCAAATTTTAATATCTTCAAAGGGCTGTAGACACTTCAGAAACTGTTCAGAAATCAGTTGCACGTAATATTTTCAATTCCTACCCTTCTCAGGAAATGACAAGGCAATTTGAAGCCTGTACCTAAAGAGGCAAGTTTTCACACCTCCTAGAAAAGGGTTTGTTCATTGACCTTCAGCTCCTCATACAAATTGTGTTATGTAATATCCCTGGAGAAAAATTAGTTGCATAATCCATAAATCTGCTGATATGGAATTAGTTATAAATGAGAAATCCCTCTAAATTTGACCTGTAGGTTATGTTCTTTTTCATGTCAGTTGCTGTGCCTGTTGTCTAATAAAAATTATTGAATTTACCATTTCAATCATCTACTTAAATATACTGCAATAGATTGGTTTTGTTTGACAAAAACTTGAATTAAAAAAACCTAATAGTAAGGGTTCCTGAGATTTTCCAAGCTTCAGCTTGTGACACAGTAAAACTAAAAGGAGAGAATTTGGCTTCTGGCATCAAGTTGGTATTGCCATGTTCAGCCAGTTCATTTGCTCTGCAGCCAGTTACCAAAGCATCCCACGTTCTCAGATACAGCAGAATATGCTTTAAAAAAACCAACCAACCAAAAAAAGAACCCCAAAACCAACCAACCAAAACACCCAACCCAAAAGGCAAATAGTATAGTTTCCACTTCCACATAGATACTGGAGGATTCAAGTTTTGAGCAGTTATTTTTCTTAAACATTGTTGGTTTTCTTTCCTGAGTTGTGTTAAACTGGGATCTGCTGGTATTGGATAAAATATTCATTGGCCCATCCTGAAAATTGTTCCAGTGAAGGTGGAGGAGGTACTGAGGCATTGTCATTAACTTTCATCCAGTCTTTCCAAAAGTTGCCTATTTAGGTAAAATACTGGTAATTGCTACTAGCAATAATAGCAATTGTTAGTAGATAATTTATTAATGAGAAAAGAATACTAAGTGTTTGTGCTGATGTTTAGCACTGCTAACTCCAGTAACACCTTCAGTGTTGTTTATCTGTATGACTTAGAGAAAAAGACAAAATAACTTGTTCATTCCGAAAGTTTCTCTGTGCAACTTCCAGGCAAAGTCATATGTGAAATCATTTAATAGGAGTAAATGCTGGGATGTCCTTCTGGTGCACAGTCATAGTTTTCCTTGGTCTAATTGATAAAAGTAAGATACTACTACGTCAAGTTAAATGCAAAAAAAAATGAACACTTGTTACAGAGTAACGACACACACTTGGGAAAATAGGTTAAAGTCTCCAATGGTTGTCACCTTGGATTCAGGCTTGAGATTTTAGAGGCATCTCTTCTGAATGCCATTCTGTCTCCCTGAATTAGGAGTTGATGCTCCATGAATGTTAGTGTTTTCAGTGTCTTAGGGTCTTTGTCATCCCCAGGTGGGACTGCACCCTGTACTGTGTGCACCTAATCATCATTCACTCATGTAGGAATCACTCAGTGATCACTAATGTAGGAAATGTTATCTTAGGTGGTTGCAGGTGCTTGAGAAGAGTTACTGTTGCAGGCATCTAAGGGTCTGCAGACATAAATGGTCTGGAGCTTGGTGTTAGAGAGCTCACCTCTGTTGCTTTGCCTCAGCAGTTCTCTCATGATGGATCATCCCCTCATTTCAATGTCAGCTTCTTTGAAAAAAGAAAGCCCATCAAATAGCCTAATACTAAGTATTACATATAAAACAAATTACTCTAGAGGAAGACCTGGAGTTCAGCTTCAAATGAAAATTGTAAAACTATAAAGTTGGCATTTGAATTGTTTGGGTTTTTTTCCCCTCAGTGTCACTCTTTCAGTAAAGAGCAGCTCTAGTTATATAAGAAACTGGAACAAAAAGTTCAATGAATCTAAATTATTATATGAATTAGTAAAGTTGGAGTAGCTGTAGCCTGCCCTAAGAGTATGAATTTTCATAATAAAGACATCTGCACAAACTTGGGAACCCTTGCTCTTATGGCCCCAGTAGCTGTTCTTTGCCTCCATGATGGTTCTAAATTCCAAGTGTTTCTATAGAATGACCTTATAGAACAGACAACTCAGTAGTGCATTACTTTGATTTTGACACCTCAAAATATTAAAAAAAATTAACTTACTTCCAACCTGGAGCTTGTTTTCTGTCCCTCTCTCCCCTCAGGCCCACTGGGAATAAAGGGAGAGGCAGCAGGGAAGGGAGGCAAACATGGGCTGCTATGAGAGATAAACATACTGTAGTGAGGAGGTTTATTGCCTGGCAACTACAGTACTGTAAGGTACTATATTTGCTCTTTATTGTGACAACTACAGAACTCTTCCTATTTTTGCTGACAAACCAGTCTGTTCTTTTAGCATGGCAAGTTCTTGTAAGATTGAGATCTTCATTTTCTGTCATGTTTGTAGTTATGTTTCTAGCATGTTTAAGTCCTATTTGTTAATTACAGGCAATTGTGTTTAAAATACACAGCAGAGCACAAGTCATCAGCAAACTGGGCCAGTGTTTCCCAGCATTTCTGGAGGCTGGGACCTAAGGGAGGGTGCCAGCACGACACCAAGGAAGACCACAGCCCAGGCTTCACTTCCTGTCTGTGCAGCTTGGCTCAGAGCTGCTGCTTTTGTTGCTTCCCTCCAGGTAGAGCTCCCTCCCCACTGGAGAGAGGCAGGTGAGGGCCACCAGCAGCTCCCAGTGAGACAGGCAGGAGCCTGCATGGCTCCACACAGGGAATGCACCACACACGCTTAGGAGGTGTGTGGGCAGCCAGGTCCCACTGTTGGAGGGTCCTGGCTTGGAGGTTTCTGCCACTGCTGGTTGAGCATAAGCGACCCAAGTGCTTCAAAGCAAAGTCTGCAGCAAGGCTGGGTGAGTTTATTGCTGGTTTTAGTCCAGCCTCCTCCTCAAAGTTTGTACAGCTGGAGAGAGAGTTGTCAGGAGACAACCTGGCACAGACCAGTATCTCACATTTCAGGGCCTTTTCTGTGCAGCCTTCAGAAAATGCAGTCCTGCCACAGCAAAGGGGTGTCTGAGCCTTCCCTCGTCCTTCAGCTTGACCTCCTGACGTGGCAGAGAGCAGGAAACTGATGTGATCCTTGTGTCTTTGTATGCAGCCTGTCAGGCAGATACCTGGGGTCACACTTGGTGTGAAATGTTCTCTGCTCTCCTCCTCCTCTTGCGTATAAACTGGGCCATGAAGCCATGCAGCCTTTTCTTTGGGCACACACAAAGTATGGTTGGGAATGTCCTGTAATAGGCTGTCCATTTGTGAACAGAGGTCTTTACAACAGCTTTTCATGCAGTAGTGAGAGTATTTTTGTTATGTAAATTTAAGAGATTGGCAAACTTTTTGACATGAAAGCCAAGAAATGTGGGGCCTATGCTTAGTGAAGAAGTTGAAGAATTGTTCAGTGTTAGCATGTTGGTCTGTAGATGTTGGTTTTTTGGATCAGGCTTTTAAAATAGCAAGAGTAAAGACTGACAGTCTTTGTTCTTAAGTTTATTCTGTGTGCATTACTGGAATATTACAATCTATATTAGGATTTAAAATTAAATGCAAATCATTAGAGAGTAGCTTGAGATACTGGAGATAAGACACCAGCTGCCCACTTGTAAAACTGATGGACACTCATGTTACTTTCCTTTTGATTTGAGCTAATGCTATTACAGAGTCATACGTTTTCAACTTGGATTTACAGTTTATTCAAGTGTCATATTTTAAGCCCCTTGAGTTCTCAATTCATGCAGTTGTATCATTCCAGATTCTCAGCTAAGGACAAATAAATGTATGATCTCAGTTTGCATGTGTTTAAGGGAACTTTGTAGAATAGAGCTTGGTGAGAATGAGAGACTGTTTCATCTGACTCACCTTTTCAATCTTACTCATGTTAATTCTAACCTAATTTTTATATTAAGAATATTGGGGGAAAACTCCAGGAGCGTCAGATTAGAAGTAGTTTGCAATACTATCTTCCTTAGGTTGTGCTTGAATAGGCTTGTACCTTCCTGTAGGTATAGTGGTGGTTCTGTACCAATCTCAGATTATTTTTTTGAAACACAATTATTTCAGGATTTTTTATTGCTTAATTCATTTTCTGAGAGCAGTGAAATCTTAAATTTTGATTTGACAGTAACCAACATAATTTCTAAACTGTGTTCTTGTCTAGATGGTTCCTTTCAAACAGCAGCATTTCCAGAGGAATGCACATTCTCAGAGAACACTTCCTTGTGCTCAGTCACTCAGTACTGTTGTTTACAGACATGCCACTCAGCAGCCCAATTTGTGTGTCAGTACTTGTGCTTCTCTGGTGCAGATCTTACACTTCCTTATAAGTTCTGAAATGCCTGCCGTGATGTAAACTTCCTGTTTATCTTCCATTTTCTATGCAGGCAGTCGTGGCCGACAAAAATCGATGTGCCGCAGGATCTGGAGGACGACCTTACAGCAACCCCTCTGTCCCACGCCACTGTTCCCCAGTCCTCGCCGGCCCGCACGGCCGAGAACGTTCTCAACGGGCACCGGAGCAAGGCCCTCGCGGACTCCACCAAGAAGGAAGAGATCCCTGAACTGGCCGGGCCAGCACTCTCAGCAGTTCCATCCGTGAGCTTAAAGCCCACTACCAGTGGCCGGAAGTGCTTGTTCAGAGTCGAAGAGGATGAAGAGGAGGATGAGGAAGATAAAAAACCTATTTCTCTTTCTACTCAAGTTGTTCTGCGTCGTAAGCCTTCGGTTACAAACCGTCTTACTTCGAGAAAGAGCGCACCAGTGCTCAACCAGATCTTTGAGGAGGGCGAGTCAGATGATGAGTTTGACATGGACGAGAACTTGCCCCCAAAGCTCAGCAGGTTAAAGATGAACATCGCCTCGCCCAGCACCGTGCACAAACGCTACCACCGGAGGAAAAGCCAGGGCCGGGGCTCGAGCTGCAGCAGCTCCGAAACCAGCGATGACGACTCGGAGAGCAGGAGGCGTCTGGACAAGGACAGCGGGTTCACTTACTCCTGGCACAGGCGGGATAGCAGCGAAGGGCCGCCGGGCAGCCAGGGGGACGGTGGTGGGCAAAGCAAACCCAGCAATGGCAACGGAGGGGTGGACAAAACGAGCCCGGGCGATAACAGCAAAGGTGGGGGCAGTCCTTCCGGTGGCTCTGGGGGGAACACCAACACCACCTCGGGTTCCACTCGGAGATGCGCTGGGTCTGGAAACTCCATGCAGCTCTCATCCCGAAGTGCAGGGGAACTGGTTGAAAGCCTGAAGCTAATGAGCCTTTGTCTAGGTTCACAGATTCACGGCAGCACGAAATACATTATTGATCCTCAAAACAATCTGTCCTTTTCCAGTGTAAAAGTACAGGAGAAATCAACGTGGAAAATGTGTATAAGCTCCAGCGGAAGTGCAAACCAGCCTTCATCACTGGGCAGCCTAAAATTTTTTTCCGACCAAATGTCAGACACAACAAACGAATTGGAACGGCTAAAGAACAGGAACTTGAAAAACAATGTGCTACAACTACCTCTCTGTGAAAAGATATCTGTGAATATTCAGCGGAACCCAAAGGAGGGGCTGCTGTGTACCTCCAGTCAAACCAGTTGCTGTCACGTCATTTGACAATGACCTGACTTGAACAGCTCGATTCGCTGGACAGAGTCATTCTTCCTGGTCAGAGCTGTGAACACCTTGTCACGGACCCCCTTTTGTTGTCTTAAGATTTTTAAGTGGGCTTCAAGCAGTTATTTATTATACTTTAATTTGTGTTTGCTTGATGGTATGACGATGCATGGTCTTTGCATGCTGCTAGCAGATATGTTTTTCTTTTTCAACACAACAGAATATTTTATTGTGTAATTTTTACATTTATAATTTTACTATGGAAGATCTGGATGAAATTAAAATAAAGATCTGGATCCTAATGTAAATGAAGCACTTAGAAGTTTCATGTTCTGCACTTAAACTAGAAAGAGAAGCTTTTGTTTGCTTATGAAATGTTAATTCTTGTTCTGACCTTCTGTGAAAACTAAAATATGTGATATGTGGCATACTTCTATGTGTCTGAAACAGAACCAAAGCAATAATGTTTTGATGCTGAAAACTCTTCAGGGAGCTTTCAGATGTTCCAAGGCTTGTACAAAGCAAAGATGCACTGAAAATTAGTGATATTGAAATATGATTTTAAACCCACACCTATTTGTCTTAAGCTATGATATAGATGAAGTTGTGGCTCAAAAATCAAACCGAAAAGATCTTGTTTTGCAGAGGCAGTTTTCTTTAAAAAAAAAAAGAGGCAAGTAGATTTGTAAGGCAGCTTTCTCCCATAGAAATATGTTAATATTACAAGCAGACAATCTTTTTTAATATAACAAAGGTAAATTATTAAGTCTACTTCTGAGTTTTTACATGCTAACTGAAAAGAAAGTATTTGTATTAATTACTTTTGTTAGTAGTATATCATGACACTTAGTATTTTAGGTTTCTACCTTGTGAACCTTCTCTGCTGTTCTCGCCTCCCTTCCCTGAGATTCCAGAAGGCAATAAGGGATGGAAAACCTTTAGGTAATTGGATTCACATTGAAATTGTCATTCTCAGTTTTGTTATTATTACTCTTTTTAGGACTTAAAATACTGCTGTTCCCCACATGTACATCACTTATTTTCCCTCAGAAATGCACTTGTTCATAAAGTCCATTTAAAACAGCGTGTAGGAAAGTGTTTCTTTCACAGCTCTGAGCCTTCCTGTCAGATTTCCCATTGCCATGGCAAGGTCTTGATTTAGAGTATTTCTGTACAAAAGGATACTTTTGACCAGATGAATTAACTTTGTGTAATTTTAGTATCTAGAATAAAATATATTGCAGATTCCTAGTTTTGGGAAGGGCAAGAATGTTTTATTTTTTCATGCTGTGCACTGGGTCTTCTAAGCAATTCTAGTGAAACTGGGGGGGTACTATGTAGCAGCGCCCTGGGCAGACCCTGGGTGTCCCAGAGGAGTTTGACACTGTTGAGCATCTTGTAACACTTTCAGAATGGTCAATACAGAGTTTTGTGTCTGCTGTGGAGGGAGCAGAGCACCAAAGAGCGGCTGGGTCAGGATGGCCACAGCTCACAACAGCTCTTGCTGTGATTCCTGCAGGACTTCAGAGAGTCTGACGTGCATGGGGTGTCCTTCCTGGTGAGCTGAGCCAGGGGCTCTGCTTCTGGAACAAGGCAAAGGAGAAGTGTTGTGCTTCTTTAAGTTTCAATCTCTAGTTGCAGTTTAGTTAAAAGCTACAAGCATAGACGTGTGGGTGAAGCCATAGAACATAATTGCTTGAATTTTTTGAGCAGGGATCTTACCAAGGGCCAGAAACAAGATGTGTGGTTCACAGACAGTGAGCGTAACATCCACGTAAGAGACGAGTTTATAAAGGGCATTGGCAATAAACTTTATTTGTTGCAGCTTTTTTCCAAGTATTGTAAATACTCTTTCCTGATATGTACAGCCTTGGAATGGCACCTTTTAACTAACCCGGGGTGTATTTTGTTTCCAATGTTTTTATATACGACTGTATATATGGTGCTCACTTTAGAACAGCAGTGTTGACCATTTATGCTGCATAGTTGTATTATAGCCTTATAGTTGTGTGTGGCTGGTTGGACCTCTGGGTGTACAGATGTGTACAGATGTGTTAGTCTGAGTGCTGTCCTCTCCCCCTCTGTTGATAGGTGAATGATTGTGCATGTGGTGTACGTCGTGTTATGTCGTCACGTAAAAGGAAGGGCGAGAATAACCACTACATTAAGATAATATTGGACCAAACTATTTAGAGCAAGTAAACAGTTTCTTGTACCCCTTAACGTGTCTTTAAGAGTTGCATATAGTTACAGTAGTGTATAAAGTAAATATTGTGGAAAAACAGTTAGTCTTGTATTTTTCTGTATGTGTGTATATAAAAATATATAAAAAATAATGTACCTCTAGCAACTTAATCTGTATTTAAGATGTGACAATCTTGACACAGAATTTTAAGAGTAGCAGTCTAAATAAGCAGAATTAATGAACAGAAATATAAAAATTTCTCACCAAGGAAGAATCCATGCGTGTTAAGAGGGTACAGAAATATCAACTGATCTTATTGCTTCTGGCAATGTTTGGCTTTTTCATTGTACAAACATTCATGGTGTGCGACAGAAATGGAAAATCCAGTTAATAAAAGTGATATCCTGACTGATGCACAAGCGGTGACTTGCACATGGCTGGGGTTTGTGTCTCCTGGCGCTGGGGGTGTGAGGGTGGCTCCAGGCTGGTCCCTGCACTGCAGCCCCTGGGAACAGCGAGGGACCCTGGGAGAGCCCAGCTTGGTGTGTGGAGGGACAGCCCTTGGTGAACTGCCAGCTGCTCTCCTGCTGTGATCAAACACGTTCATTTGGGCTTAGCAGCTGTCACAGTCATCGTCTGCTGACATTTTGTCTCAAGGCTGAGGAGCTGTTCCTCAGGCAGAGCTCCAGACCATGGTTCTTCATAAGGTAAAGCAGGTAATGGTAACAATAGAGGGGGCCCCACTTTGCCCCACCAGCACAAGCTGCAGTGAGGTGCACAGGGCTGCCTGGGAGCGGGCTGGCTTCTGGCATCTTGTCCCCCAGAGGTGTCTGCTGCTGCCATGATTGAGCCGCTCCTGGAGCACAAAGCATAACCAGCCAGGGCAGGTATGGACACAGGGAGCAAGGGCACGGAACAGGTTCTCTGTATACCTGGCATTAAGTGACCGCTGCTTTAGGCCAGGGCACTTGTGCAGCTGGGACCTTGCCCTGTCTGAGGAGCTTCCCAGCTCTGGGCACTGCAGAACAGGGTGGAGGTGGTAGCAGGAAAGGAGTGGCCAAGGAATTTGCTGGGCTGTGACTGTGACTGAGGAAAGGCGTAACACATTGGGTAGTGCAAGGCCAAGAAGGAACATTGCAGTAGCTGGTAGGGGCAGGTCAGATACTTTTCATGACAGATTTTTTTAAAGGATTTTTTCATTAGCAAAAAAATCCCAAAGCAGCTGGCTAGCAATAAACAGGGAAGAAGGGCAAGCTGGAATGTCCCCATACATCAGAGACACCCCAGCCACCCTGTTAGCCTTTCCCATGGTTAAGTTTATGTGAATGAATCAGAACTGATTTGTTTGTCATTAATTCCAAATGAACTTGCTTTGAGTAAAAGGTGTTTGAGCAGTAACACCTTGATGTGACTGTACTTGGGAAGGTGTAGCAATGACTCACTTGTTGAGTTGCTGACTGCATGCAGCCAGCCAGGCTCCCTCACATGCACAGGGTGTTTAGAGGGACTGCTGGACTGCCCTTCTCCAAAGCAGTGTCTCTGCAGTTGTCTTAGCCTGCTCCCTCCCTGAACCACAGGCTATGGCTATTTATTTATTTTTTAAAATTGTAATTGTAAGATGAATCAGTTTGGCCTATCTGCCTGTATTAAAAATGACATCAATTTCTGCAAGTCAAGAATCCTGTATTAGAGACAGAGTCGAGTCTTATTACATAGGGATAAAGAATGAGATGTCCTCTATTTTCAGATGTGATAGAAGAATCATGTTGTAACAAAAATGCAAGTATTGGGCCTGAGAAGCCCAGAGAGGTGCCCAGAGAGGTAACACGGACTTCATCAGGCTCTCAGATGATTCATCTCAGGAATTAATTTCAGCAGGCCCTTGTGTAACATCTTCCTCTTTCCTCCCTCTCACTGCTCTCCCTTGAGAAATACACAGCAGGGGAGGCAGGATCTGGTTTTCTCTCTGGGCATTTGTGTGCCACATGCCCTCAGCCTGGGATGGGCCCAGCATTGCCCTCATGATGCCAGTGGTGACAGAGGCCATCACCACAGTGCTTTGTATCGAGCACTGGGGTGCAGAGAGAGCCTCCTCTCTCAGCACCAGCCTCCAGGGCTGGCACTGAGTCACCAGGCCCTGCTGACAGCCCTGGCACTGCCACTCGCCCCTGCAGCTCCTGGGTGAGGCGTGGCAGAGCTGTCCTGAAGAAAGCACATCACAGTAGCAGGCATTGTTCCCAGGGGCGGCTTTGCTTACATGAATAAGGAAACAAACTCAAATTTCTCTGAATGAGATTCAAGATCAATTCCCTCAGGCCCAGGTAGGCTAAAATATCCATAACTGCTTGCCTGCTACAGTGGAACCTTTCCATGTAATAAGTGTTCTCCTCAGTAGATATCTGGAGATCCCTCTGGGCCACACAATTAGACCTGCACTCACAAGGAACCTGATGAGAGAACTCTTGTATCACCAGCAAGTGGTTTATGAGTGCCCTTCTTAAGAACAGCTTTCTTGGATTGTTAGTGCTGCTGCTAAGGAGATTTGTAAAATCCAAGTCTTAACAGACAGATACAGGCTTCTCCCACACAGTCATCTTCCCAAACAGCGTGCTCCAGCCTCATGCTTGGTTTTTCCTGAAGCTTGAGACCAGAAATAAACTTATTTTATGGCTTAAACTCAGGCACTGGCAGAACTGCCACACAGTGGCCATACAGAACTCTCTGGTGGCCTGCAGGAGTGCAGGCCCAGAGCCACAGCTGTCTAGAGGTGTGAGGCTCTCAGCTGGTAAGGGACCCTGCCTGGACCTGGGAACAGACATTCAGATTCCATACCTTGTGAATGGCAGCTACTGATAAATACCTCATTCTTTCTGACATTGTCACCTGACAACTGATTTTGGTCAGTGAGTTTCATCCCTGGCATCCCACCATTTTTACAGGTGCACCTACAGCAGAAAGGAAACAACACATTCAGGAGCACAGAAAGACTTTTTCCTCTCAAATGAGAAATGAAAATAGATGCCACCATGAATGTATAAAAAACCCAAAAGACAAAACCCAGTACACCAGACAGTATGAAACACAGGAACCCCTCCCCAGGAAAGAACAAAGAGCTGCACACGAAAGAATAGGAGCTAAATTTCAGTTCAGTGACAAAATACTACTTAGCCCTATGAGGGAACATTTCTCAGCAGGTTAAAGTGTGTGTTTTAGGACAGGAACAGTCTCTCTCATGACCATGTATGTGGAACAAACTTTAATCCCTATAAAACAAAGGAGTTCCATACTTCTCACACCACTGAAGGTCAGAATTCCTCCATACCTCCTCACTTCTGGTGGAGAAAGCACCTAAGAACAGTATTATCCCTGTTTCTAGATAAGGAAACTAAGCAGAAGTGAAGGGATTGCCCAAGGCAAAGGCAACAGCCAACACTACTGAAGTCACTGGGTACTTACACCTCACTAGAGATTTTCCTGTTAATCCACAGAAAACAAAATAAATGGATCCCACAAGGAAAACCACGGAGTCGGTTTTGCAGAAGGGGACTTGCTTGCTTCACACGATCACAGTTGACACACGACTTGATTCCTCTTCTAAGCCATCTTAGAAAGTTATTCCAGACACCTGATACAGCTGCCATCAGCAAAGCACGCCAACTTCATGCTCCCAGACCACCATCACTTAGCAAAACAGCAGAATCCCTTCAAAATGGGTGCAAGGTCACAAGAACATACTCCAACAGGAGCCAGACCCATGGATTTTTCTTCTCTGGAACTGCTCACTCAAAACCACTGACCAGGCAGTTAAAACTTGAAGAAACATGAGCTACTTCAGACCAAAGTGGGCAGCACTGCAAAGATGGGGAGTTTTCATGAAGAAAACACTGACTGCCTCCTAAGAAAACAACTGGTTTTGGGATCTCTACAGCACTGCAGGAAGGGTGACATGCTTCCCTCAGAGATCCTCAGGGCAGAGCTTGTGCAGCCCCAGCCCTGCCACTGCCTCAGGAACAGGCTGTGAAAGCAGCAGCCCATGAAATACCCCTGAAATAGCAGCAGCGTGGGGGACTAACAGTGGGAGAAGCAAGAACAGAGGAACCATAGGTTTGCTCCTCTTCCCAGGAGAACAGTCATTTCTTACTGGGTCACACCTGCAGAGCCTGAGAAATACTAATTTTTAGTTACAGACAAAATATACTATTTTGGCTTAGTTATACTATTCTGCTGTGGGAGCCCTGTGGCAGAAATCTGAAATGTGCAAAGCAGGCAAACACCTTAATTATGGCAGCAGCAGATTTTTGTGAACAAAATTCCAGCAAGTACCACATACAGTCACATCTAGCAAAACTGAACATCAGAGCAGCCAAAAATAAACTGTCTCAAGGTCACAGGAGCAAACACTGTAGATTTTGTCCTATTACTGTCAGAAAACAAAGAAACATTAGGACAGCTACCTTTCTGTGAAATGCAAGGAAAACCAAATCAGATATTCACTACAAACACAAGTACTGGTGTATCAAGTATCAACTTTAATTGATCTGTTTGCTCTTAGTTCATTTAACCAGAAGATCCATTCATACAATACTGCAGTTCAGAATCCAGGGGAGTGATACCAAAATCCAACATAAATTAGAAAATAAATATACTTCATAAGTCACTGATCAGCAGCAATCTGTTTCCTACTAATTTTTTTTTACCTAGCTTTTGAAAAGATTTTAGCTGGGACCTATTTAGAGAACTAGCAAACAGGACTATATAATACATACTCTATAAATATTTATGTTCAACTATTTCTCAGATCACATAATGAAATACATTGTTGTTCTCTATGAAATGTATAACATACTTAAATTAATTTGCTGTGGACAAGCAGTAGCTAATAAGCAAATCTTTGAAATAACAGAGGATTGATTAGCTATTGTAATGAAGGAACAGAAGGGGCAATAACCATAAAGGGAGAGTAAATTAAATAATAGTCTGCTTTTTTTTCCCCTTTAGAAAGTTGCAGTTGAAAATTCTAGTGAGCTTCTGGATGCTTCCTCACAGGATCTGTTTTCAATCACTCAAAGCACAGGGAGTCTGGCAGACTTTATCCAGACCTGGCATGAGCTGGAGTGCTTTATTTGGTGTTACCTTCACAAGCAATTGCATATGAGAAACAAAGAGAGCAGGAGAAAACACAGTTTTTTACAGTGTCAGGCAAAGATTATTTACCAAGTTTCACATAAGCAGGTGCCACCTACTCAGTAGATGGCGGAGGGTGCACTCCGAGCGCCACACACGCTGGCTCCGCCTCGCCTGTGAGCGCCTTAGTCATCCTCATTCCTCCGTGTTTACTCCTTGAGCGACTCCGCCGCCAGCTGCATTTGCTGCCAGGAGAGAAGAGCAGAGAGGGAAGCTGAGTGCAGCGGCAGCAGGAGGAATTACCAAAGCAGCTAGAGCCCAGGACACTCCAGAATCCAGCTGACTAATAAAACCACACCGAAAAAAGAGCTTGAGCATTTAAAAACAAAATCCACTAGTCTGTCATGTCTGATTTTTACAAAATACACGATTTTAACAGAGGCAATACTTTTGTCCACCAAAACACTCATCAAATGGCAATGCAATTTGTATGTTAATTATTTTTGTGATGAATAATCCCTTATGTGAAAGTCATTTATCCCTAAATATTTAGGCTTTTAAGCTGATCTCAAAAGGTCAATGAACTGACAAACTGCTGCCCCCACTTCCCATTGCAACAATCTGTTAACTGTTATTCAGTATTTCTGTTGTTGTGAAATTAAATAAAAAACATCCTGTGATATAAGAAGGAGGTAGCAGACTGCTCTGGTGATACGTGTTATTTCCAATCCTGTTGATAACCAGTTTTGTTTTCATTATCCTAGGATGTCACCAGAGACATGTCACCATGTGAAACCAGGAGAACAATCCCAGGTGATGAAAATATCTGCTGAGTAAAAGAAAACAGAGCTGCCCTGTGAAGCTTCTTGTTAAAGAGAATGTTTCATAACCCAGAACTTACAGAGGCTACAAGAAAGAGCTCAAACTGTGCCGAAGGCATCCCTCACACATCACCTGGGGGGTGTCAGCCAAGGGCCTGGCAATGTCTGGAACCACCCTGATATACCAAGAAATATACCACAGTCAGAGTGACTGAAGTGCCCCGAAGAAAAAAGACAGAGACGACAGTCTCAGGAAGGAGACGAGAGGGAGAGCAGCCCAAAGCACAGGCAGAGGAGCAGAGGCAAGGAGATGCCCAGCACTGCTGCAGTTCACTCATGCCCAGCATCACTGCCTCCTTGGAGCCAATTTGGCAAGGCAGGAAAGAAAAAGGCTGGACATGAAAAAATGTGAATGATCATATGAAGAAACAATTTATGCAGCTTTCAACTCCTAAGCTGCTGTGTGGTTCTGTGTCATTCCCCCAGTGGAGGATGGACATGTGCTACTGAGCTAAAGTTGTTTCTTTTGCATTTGTATTTGATCTCATAGAAACGGCCCATGACATAAGAGCTATTAGAAAGAGAAGTATCTAAAAATGCTATAACAAAATTGGAAAAGACAAAGCTGCAAATAAAGTGTACACTATCATTCAGTTTCTATCCCACAGGATACAAAGATGTCAGATGCTTCAACAGAGCACCTTCTACCTCTTCTTTGCTGCTAGTCTGGGTCTGAAGCTATTCCAAAACACTACTCTGCATGCTAAAACACACCTACAACAACTTCTCTTTACCATTTTTATCTGTATTTCCATGCCATCTATAAGTGAAGTAAAATTAGTTTGTGATACAAATATTTATATGCTTCTCCATAGCAACAGTGCAGGGAAAAACGCCACAGCTAAAGGCTGGAATACAGATAGATTCCTCTTCTACATCCTGATTCACTTATTTAAATAAATGTCTCAATAAAATGATAGCATCTTTAATTAAAGTGTCTTTTCCTCCTATTACAAAAACATAGACACAGAAGACAGCACCTTCATTCAGTTCCTGATCCATCAAATACAAACATTCTCTTATTTTAGAATGATTTTCATAAATTCTGAGTACTGGTGTAATTGTATGGGGATTGATGAGGAATGCAGAAGACTGGAAAGGTATTTTTATTCTCTGATCTCTGCAGGGCTTGCCAAAGTCTGGAAAAAAACCAAGCACGAGTGCTAATGATGACTAAATGTAATCTGTCCAAAAACTCTGTAAAAGCTGGACACCTCTCATTTATTTTTGAAGGCCCTCCTAATTTTAACTGAGCTAATCTTAAACTAGGATTGTCTTCTCCTGGCAATCTTATGCTATCATATTTAAAATACATGGCATGAACAAACAAATATCCCAGCTTCTTGAGCAGGCCAGTGAGTAGAAAAACCTCCTAAAATAGCTTCACATGGCACACAAGGGCTGGGCAAAACCAGTCCAAATGCAGTCATACACATATTGCAGGAAATGAATCATAAGCCACGTGAGAACCCCAAGAGCTGTGTATTTAATTTCTTCTTTATAGTTTCTAATAGCAAAATGTATTTGGCAGTACCTGGCAGCAGCAGGCTCCCCCAAGAGCTATCACTTGGGCAAGCAACATGTGGTGGCACCTTTAAACAGAGAAATTCCTTGCCAAGTTCAGGCTGAAGAATTTTACAATTTTCTTTCTTATTTACTGCAAAAGTAAATGTTCCTGCTCAATGGGAAAATATTTCTCTAAGACAACATATGGGAAAGGGAGTGTATTTTTAAATTTTTATTGCTGAGAAAGGGAATTGATGAGGTACCTTTTAAGATCACTTTTCCCTTGACAGTCCCAACAGGTTCACTGGGGAACCTGTGGGGCCGAGTTTACTGCTCTTCCCTCAAAAAGACATTTCTTTGTAAGCTTTAAGAAGTATTTTAAAAATATGGAAGAGAGATATTAAAAATGTCTTGATCTACTTGTTAAACCTACTAGATACAGGACGACAAACCTCACTCATTTGAGGGGTATTAAAAGCCTCTGTGAGCTATCAGAGGCACAGCTAAGAAATGAGTTGGCTCAAGAAGCCATTCTTCATTTATTATCAGCTGAGAGTTACTAGTGAAAGGTTTATGGTTAATGCTCTGTTTTATGCAGCACCCTTAGCAACAGCAGCCTGTGCATGCAATACATGAGTGAAACGTGTTTAAACTGGTATTAATTTTAGTGGGGCTACAGTGTTGTTTATCCTAACATTCTACTATTAGGAAATGCTCTAAATATTTATCTGCTGTAATTCAATAGATTTGCTATTTCCATTTTATTAAGTTTAAATTTCCTTGTAAAGCACATGTAATATAATTAGACAGTACTTCCAGGAGAAATAGCAAAACCCCTTTAATGTGGTTTACAAATAGGCTTTACCAATTACTTAGATTTTCCTACATTTCAACATTAAATTTTCTGAAAGGACTTTATTAAAACGGAACAGATCCTTTCACACCACACACAGAGCTGTATACCAAGCATGGAAATCAGGCTACTTCCTTTGTGGGCTCCAGAAACACCAACCTCAGTGTACAGGGTAGTTCTCCAGTTAGAGGGGCTATGGAAGCCTAAACATGTGATTTAGTGCTGCCAACAATACCAAAATACAAAATAAATTGCTAAAACCATGAAATAACAGAAATACACAGCTGCACCAGAGACCTCAACTACAGCAAAACCCCAGGAGCTGCCAAGGGATTTAGCAGAGCAGTGCCAGGGCTTGGTTCCCCAGCACTGGAACCCAGCATTCCTGCTGCCCCAGTGCTGGTTCTGCACACACTCACAACCTAATCAGACTCTCCCACCTTTCCTTTATGGTTTCTGTAGGACAGCCAACATTTAACAGACACTAACTGCCTTTGCTGCTTTAATGTTGATTTACTGCCCTTGCTGAGCTCTGTGTCAGATGCTTACAACACTGTTATTTTCCAGTTATGCCCAGACCTGGTAAGTCAGCCTCTAACTACTCCTAATTTTACCACTGTGTGTGTTAATGCCAACTGACAATTCAACCACAACCTGAGGAAAACAATTTAAAACACAGAAAGCGTATAAAAGTGAAAACCAAAGAAACCAGGATCTATTGACTCACTGGACTGGTGCTTTTCCACAGGTAAATACTCATGTATACATACTCAATGTACACATAAGTTTGTACATATGAAGAACAGATATGTAAATAGTTTATATTAAATATAAGAATACATGAAAGAAGATGTTTTTTATCAGCAACCTCATCTTCTGGTTTTCCTGTATACACCATGTGGAACAGCTCATAAGCAGTTAGAAAGAGCAGTGGTACATGGTATCTTTCCCACTTTCTAGCATTAATTATAATATGAAAACATGACAGATATATATTAAATTCTTCTTTTGTAATGGTGTCCAATCACAATAATAGCAGCTTCTTGGCTCTTGAGCTGTCTCAAGAACCGCATCAGCTTCATCTGTAAGTACCAACCAGTTACAGAAGAGGCAAATTAACACCCACTTCAAAACTCAGTAAGTCTCTTCCACTTTATTCTGTGTAAACCGTTTAAAAGCTTATTCAATGGAAATTTGTCCTCACTGATTATAATGGTGTAAGGTTACGGTAGCTTCATACCTGGAATGACAAATCTTCCCTCAGGGTTTCTGTCTGTGGCACTGAACACCCTGCAGCAAATGGTGCTTCAGGACTCTGGGCTTGGGTTGCTTTTAAGCTGCATTTCTGACTCTGACCACTTTTCCAGCAACATGTTTGTTTCCTTAGCTGGAGATGGTAACTGATGCTTCTTGACAGCAGTAATAACCAGTCTCTGTACTAGTACACTCTTGTTTATAAATCCCAGGACCACACAGCCACAATGCAACACTGAATGCTTATTTTCAGTTAAGTCATCCTGCACAACCCCTCATTCTTCTTGAAAGCTATTGATTTCTGGAATACAGCTTCTCCCCTACTTCAGTAGTATGATAAAAGACTTGCAGGAACAGTTTCACAACTTCCTCATCTCCCAGAGCCAAGACCAATGGCCCTGTGATGCTGCAACCCAGTGGAAAAAACCCTCTATATACAGGAAAGCCACACATGAGCATTAAACAGTCAGATGCAGATTTTTAATAAAAAAGCAAGAAAAATTTTAAACTGAAGATAACAAAGAAACAAATCCTGAAATGTCACTCTCACAAGGACTGTGAGCAATTACAGTAATTTAAATTTTTGAGGAATATTTAGTAATCTCCTTACTTCTAGGCTACACCGAAAAGACTGTATCTAGTTTTGGGCCCTCCAGTATAAGAAGGATATTGATCCACTCTGCCAAGCTAACTGTGGAATCCAAGAGGGGCAGGGAGGTGCACATGCCCTGAGATAACTGCCCATATCTACAAGGAGGTCAGCAAGAAGATGGAATCTGGGTCTTGGCCAGGGTGCACAATCAGAGAACAAAAAATGAAGTGGCCATTAAAAAATAAGCCAAGAAAGCCCCAGCACAAAACATTTCACTACAAGGACAACTAAGCACTGCAGCAGAGGCCCAGGGAGGTTTTGGAGTCTCTGTCCTCAAAGCACCTGACAGGAAACCGCACCCTCCCACAGCCCTAGGGTATAAATCTGGTGCCAATCCTGTCCTGAGCAGGAAGTAGGACCACTGACCTTCTGAGAGATTTTTACAGTTGTTTCTACAGGAATTGTGACAGGAAGTTTGCCTGGACTCCACAGACCCAAAATGGGAACTGCTACAAGAAATAGGAAGTAATGGGAAGGAGCAAAAAAAAAAAAAAAAACAACTCTTCTTTCCTTTCTTGTATGCCTAATTCAAGATAGAATACAAAGTACAAAGCCAGTGATAATGAAACAAAAGATTTGCAAAATTAGTAAGTGCAGAGTCAGGAAAACTTGCAGAATCACATAATTTGTGCCTTGGAGTATTGTACCTGATTAATAGCACTGTGAGGAATTGCAGTCAAAGCAACCCCATTCGTAGTACATTTTTTTTCCAAGATTTTTTCCTGATCTACTTCAGATTGTCTCTCATTTAAATTGCAAAGTATTAATTAATACTCATTACAATATTCTTACAGTATTAGTCACCCTTTGCTGAACCTTATTTTAGTTCAGCAGACAGCACAAAAATGAAGAATAGTGGAAGTCACACAAGACAGTCTAATAGTATTTTCTTCAGAATATAGCTTATGCATTCTGCCCCTCAAAATAATTTACATTATTTTTGTCCTCATGTAGCTCATATTTCCTAACTTTTTTCACCATAACTGGCCAAACAGTTGCCAAGTGACAGATAAATACAATGTTAAAAAACATGTGAATGCCTGATGAGGAGTGTGTGCCCAAACCACCCTCCCAGGATGCCAGCCCAGCCCAAGGGATGCTCTCCCTTTAGCTTATGCAATTACCTCTCACCCAATCAGCAGCTGGTCAATAGATTTTGGAGTCAGAAACTATCGACTGGCTATGAAAGCAATGATGCAAAAATGTGCAATGTGACATGACCTTGGTGACATCTCAAAGCAGGGGGATGGCCTGTGCAGTCCCACACTCATTTCTTTAGTTCTGTGCCCTGGGTCATGCAGACATCACTATGGTTTAAGGGTGCAGTTGGCCCCTAGGTTAACAGCACATCAACAATGCTTTAATGGTTTCAGGGTGAGCAATGATACAATTCCTTTTCTCAGGGGTTTTGGAGGATGTAATTACCTGCTTCCTATTACTAGCTACCATCAGGAGAAAATGAGTGAACCACACTATTCTGCCTCTCTGAAGTTTAACAAGCTTTTTCACTAAGCAAGGTGAGCAGGCACATCCCCTCGGGAAGAGAAATACTCAGCACTTGGAGAGTTTAACGAGTCTTTTGGACACAAATTCCTAATATATGGATATGGCTGACACTGAGGCTTAACTGCAGACATAGCTGTGTTAGCTTTATACCAACTGTAATCTCCTTCCCTGGAGATACTCAAAAAGCCATCTGGACAGAGTCCTAAGGAGCATGCTCTGGGGTCCCTGCTTGAGCAGGGAGGTTGGACTGGCTGATCCCAGAGGTTTCCTCCAACTGACCCATTCTGTGGTGCTGTGACAGCAGTAAAAGGCTGGCTAACAAGCAGGCAGCTCAATCTGCCCTAATTTGCCACTGAAGCTCACATGCCTTGCACTCACTCTGCTGAAAGCAGCCAGACAGCCCCTGGAGCAGTGCTGGCAGTGGTGGTGGCACTGCAGGGGGACAGGGAGAGTCCTTCCTCCTCACACTGCTCAAGTGGCCAACTGCTTGGGTGATGGAAAAACACACAGCTCACTACAGCTTCTGCAGAAGACACGTTTCAGACTATGTGTGCTTTCAGACTCTCTGTGCTTCCATTTTTTCCAGCTTAAAGCTGGAAGGAACCTGCTGGGTCACAGACACAAGCCTCCCTCGAGTGCACAAACCCACGTCACACAGAGGTTCAGCCAGGGGAGACCACACAGCATCAATTCCGGTGTTGCACAGGCCAAAACCCACAGCTCTTGCCAACATCCTTTAGCAAATCTATTGTACAAAAGGCAAGAGACCAGTTTAAACTATTTAATGCCACAAAATGAGCAGAGGAAAAACTCAAAAGAGCATGAACGTGTCTCCCTGTAATCCATGCAACAGCAGGGAACAGACTGTGTGAAAAACAGAGTCTCTCAAAATGAATTATGCTCAACCCTCAGAAGACAAAAAAAATATATTCCACTACTTTCTGGACACAAAGTTAGTCATCCCTGGACCCCAGGCACATAAACCCCAACATCTAAGCAGTACCAAAGTCCTACCCAGCCTCTGCTCTGCCAGTGGACACAAAGGCATGGCAAGCCCCAGCCCAAGCCCAGCTGGTCTCAGTTTTACCCTGGGTTCACATTTCTCTCCAAATTTCCTAATTTGTGGAGTCATAAAGAGCCCAACTTGGTTTCAAATAAAACCAGTAACAAGATAAGAACTTTACTCTTCTATGCAGGACATTAACTGGGTAATCTAGATCAGCATCCAGATATGAAATTAAGAACCCAACCTCAGGCACTATCTTTGGAAATTACCATTTGTACCATAAATCTGACATAAATAAGCAGAAAGATTTGCAGGGGGCATGGTGTCCTCTGTCCTGCTACCACACAGCAGCCACAACACTGCAAGTACAAAATTTCCATTTCTTTGTGGCAGGCAAGAAATTTCAGCCTCACAAATATGTCTGAAAATGCCAGAGAAATCAAATGTCTGAAAAACAGAAGTAGAAAACTTTATAGTGTATCTGAAGTAAAAACAACACGTTAAGAAATCAGACTTCAGTGCTGGGCAGACACATAGGGAAAGTAACCACTCTTGTGAAGGGAGTTTGTTCTAAGAGGAAATTTGCCTCTTTGTTTATCTCTTGTATCAGCATGAAAAGTAAGTGTAATTCTACATTAACTGTCACCAGAATATTAAAAAAATATTTTAATACAGTAAGTAAGTTAGGAAAAACTAGTCAATGTTTAGATTATTTGATGAAGAATTATTTTCAATTCTGCTCAGGAGTTTATTAGGCAAGGAGTCCCAGGCCAGCAATGAAGGGACCTGCCAGGCAATCTTATTTGTTTTCCTCCCCTGCAGAAGCTCTCCTGACCCAAGCACATGTTATTACAATATAATTTTGAGTAATATTTTCATTCTTACTTTTCTCTTTTCTACTTCCTGTGAGGGCTCTGCAATTGCCTGGTTACAGTCTAGTGAAAAATAATCAACATAGAGCCAGTAAACAACTTCTAGTTACAGTAATTTTATAAATACTCTGAAGCAATCAACTCTGTGAATGTTAAAGTGTGCTAAATAGGTCTTTAAATGGCAGTGGCACCACTGAAAGAATTTCTTCCTTCACCAGACATACCTGTGAAAAGGCATCCTGCCACATTCCCAGCTCTTTGGGAAGACTATGCACCCATAGAAAGAAATAGTTTACCCTTAAATACTGGGCCAAACACAAGCATCAGCTGATTACAGGCTATTGATTTGCTCTTAAATCTATATTTAGGTTGGTATGTGTCTGATCAGATAAAGTCAGTAACTCAAATTAGTTATGGTGGATTTATGGTTTGATCTGGCTCAGGAAGTTCTTGAACAAAGCATAGGCAGAAGATGGAGAGATAAATGTTATTCCTGCTTTTCACCCCATCCCAGACATCTGCATGTTGCCACTTTAGAGGTTTAGGCACCAGGATGCAATTATACACAAAGGACACAGCTGACCAAATGTGCCATTTTCATTGAAGGGGCACACCTGGACAGAGAGCATGACCCTCACTGCACTACAAAAGTCTGTCTAATAAGCAGGTAGGAGAGTAAAAGGTTGGTTTGGTAGTTTACAACTGCATATCTTCAAAATGAGTAAAGTTGTAACAGCTGACATAGTCCTAAATTATAGGTATGGCAATATTTACAGATTTATAATCTTTATGAATTGCCCTGCTAAGCCTGTTGCAATTTTGAACAACTTAGCAAGGGGTAAAGGTCTGATTTCCATGAAGGCAATGGCAAAGTGCTCTTTTACTTCAGTGAAACCAGACTTTGTCTTTGTATGCTTCCTGTGTTAGGACTGAACAAAATACTTTTTCCCTTTTTCCAACACATTAGTGGGAAGAAAATCTCTTTGCTGCTCACCACCCTTGTTTTGAAGTGATGAAGCGCTCTGCCTCTACAGCCTCCTGTTCAGAGCTACCTCCACTGTATCAGATCCTCACAAAACTCTGTGCCTTTCTGCCTTTAATACCACCAGCAATTTCTTCGCAAAGCTTTATGAAATTCTTTTGCAATAAAGAGCAAATTAAAGCTGTATAAGAGCTACTATTTTCAGTCTGAAGAGAGATGATATTTTAAGCAGCTCTGTAATATAAAGACAAACAATGACCTGTAGGTACGTTGAGTATTAGCGTTTATTCTCTTTCTGAGATCTGCTTTAGTGCCTTTGAACACCCTATGCTATGTAACTGAGAAACTACAGAAAAAGATTTTGGGATGAGGTTTAAATTGAAAAAAGATGGATGAATGATTTCTGACTATTTAATTTATTATTTTCATGCCTTGCCAATCCTATAATCCCAGTTACTTTCTGTTAATTTAAATTTTGTTCAGTATAATACATAAAGGCAGAGTACATGTATTGTATAAAATACATCTGCATTTTTAAGAATTTCTTTTAATAACATTGTGGGTTTTAAGTTTAGAACTTAGTGTTAAAATTTTTACTTTCTAAACAAAACCTGAATGATTACCAAAAAGGTCACACATATGGCAATTACTCTTCTACTTTGTCAACATGAACCTTGTGTCTATGCAGGCTTTCCATGCACAGGGTAAGTCAATTTTCATATGCCTTGGTAACACTCCTCCTTATTTTTTCTGCTTTTTAATTTTCTTAAGTATTTTCACTTCATTAAAGCATTTTACTTCTTTTCCTTATTTATTCCTTGCAGATTTGCTGCTGTTCTACTGTCCTAGCTGGTCCCTCTCCCTTATATTTTAACTTTCAATTCCTTCAAAATGAGAAATCTTTCCTTTCTGCCTCTAAATTCACAGGTGGCTAAGGGTCAGATTTGCTGGCAGGGAAGCTACCGAGAAGAGTGGCCCTGGAGGCTGGCAGCTTGCTGGTGGGAAGAGAGCCCCGCTCCTCCTCCCTCTCCCATTGTCCTGCTCTGCCTTTCAGGAGCAGTGGGAACCAAAGGAAGGACAAAGTATTGCCAGCACAGCCCTGCTCTGGGGCTCTGCTCTGAGGGGCTGCTTAAAGCCAGACAATAAACTGAAGCCTAGAAATGAATGTGTGGAACAGATACATGCAGCTCCAGTCCAGCTGCTGTTCTAGACTGACCTCCTTCTTTTGCTTCAATGGAAATCAGAGCTAATGGTGCCAGCTTCAGCATGCACTGGGGGATTAACTATTGTGATTCATGTTAAATTGCTACACTAATTTAATTCTATCAGACATCAAGGCTTCGCTTTGGAACGTTTTTTATGCATTGCAAAGTGCTTTTACTGGATACCCTGGGTCACCAATACCATCACACTCCTATTCCTCAACTTCAATCTACCACAACAAATATATTATCTAGCATGCAATACAAACATCTAAAGCAATTTCTCTTCAACATATCGGCTGTAGCACATCAAAAGTGTCCAACTGCTATAGAAACAGTGTACAACATTACCATTTGTAAGAAAATATGTTGTCGTGTGAATTTTATAGTAAGACCTTTATAAAATAAGTTGTTACATCTGTCAAACTAACCGAATTTTAAAAAACATGCCAGTAAGTGCTGTGAAAAGACTCTAAATAAATGCTGAAAACATCATATGATTTTGCATCAGTAAAGTGAGTCAATATTATTCAGTGAGTCACCTAGCTAATTCACAGCAAATTTTTGTGATGGTATAAGATGGAAGGTGAACACACATTTCCAGAGATCCTTCAGGGCAAATCAAATATGCAAGCTAGGGCAGGACAAATAATTGCAAAATATTAACAAGCTGCAGAAATCCATTTTCTGCACTTTGCGCTTGATAATATGTCAGTGCTCACATGCTCCTGCCTCATTCTTGGCACTGGAAACAATCAGAAAGTAAAGACACACCATTATAGAACCAACAGAACTGCAGGAACCATGGCCATTAGTTACACCCTTTTTGAAAACAGTAACATTTCACAACCACAGCAAAAGACTTCTTCAATAAACTTAAGCAAATATCTCTTATGTATTAAAATGACAGCAACATAATTTCCCTTACTAATAGGAAATTACAATAATTATTAGTGGTAAAAGAAAATACAGCAGAGGCTGTGGTTTACAGTAAGCCAGTGTAAGAATGCATCTACCAAGGATCTGAATAGAATGCACACACCCAAACTCTCGCTCTCTCTCTCTGTACCTGTATACTGTATCTATTTATCGATCTAAAAATAAAGAAAATGAATTCATAAAGAAGACTTTAACAGTTTGTATTTAAAGGGGCATTATCCATAATATTAATGGGAGGCTGTTAGGTTTTGGTTTCCATGTGTTGGTTTTTGCTACCCTAAAAATTCTCCTCCCAATGCCTTCCTCATTTGTAACAGTGAAATTTGGGAACTGGCCAATATTGCTACCATAATGTTATAGGGAATTCATACTTCAGTCCAGAAAAGAAGTTTTTCAGCAGGCAGTACATAATTAGCATTGAGCACTAATTTAAAATATGTATTATATATGTTATTCTGTATTACTTGGCATGAATCTCATATAACTTTCACGTAATTATATTAGAATTTTGCCTTCCTATTAACTTTTGATCAAAGAAACATATCCCATTGAAATTGCTATCCGCTGAATTTGCTTCTTGACTTCGTTTCATCTTTCTGTGACATGGGAATAATCACCAATACTATTGGGAAAAGGATATATAATAACACCTTAAATAAGTTTTCTCTCTTCTGAAATCTGCAGGGGTTTGACTAAAAAGAAGAAAAGAGGGTTTTGTCCTGTGTTAGTGAATGGCTGAATCTCCTTTCATGATTTCTGCTGATCAGTGAAAAAATAGAAAGGAAAATACAGCTTGGAATCACTATGATCCTCATAAATGCTGTTATATTAAATGCTTATGCAACAAACTGGAAGATTCACAGTGGCATTAAAAATAATCTCATTTGTGAAGCAGATATGAAAATCCTCCCTATTGATGAGATAAGCTTAAAACTAATTGATACAGCAAGTAAGGAACTGCTCCCATTAATTGTTGCTCCAAACACTTTCATATACTTAACATGGAAACAAGAGGACAGATCATTCCCAGAGAAGTTACTGGATAAACTAATTAATGATTTGGTCTGGTAATTTCAACATCACCATGTTAAAAACAAGTAAGGGAAGCTCTGGGTGTGTCCTACCTGCAGAAGAAAGGTGTCTTCTTGCCACATGCAAGTCTAATTTAGCCACTTAAGAGTTTCTCAACTGGCAGACCAGTTAAATTCTGGCTTTACTCAACAGTACTTCTACCAACCCACACCAATCTGTCTTTCATTTCATTAGGAATTTACTTCACTACTGGTTACCAAATGTTAACTAGAATGTGTTAAGAGCAGACCTTTCCATCTCCCCAAAGAGGAAAAACACAGGCTGATTAATTTGATAAAATTTCTCCAGTCAGAAACAGGAAGGACCAAGAGTCACAAGAACCTCATCTACTTAGCAGATTTACTCCTCTTTTATATATAAAAAGTAACCTTACCTTTTGAAAAAATCCACCACCTTAAGAAGATGGTGGTACCAACCCCCACCCCTTTCATAGAAACTGACCTCCTCAGTTATTCAATTTATTTCAAACTATTCAAACACAGAATGTCTCTTCAACAAATATCCAACAATCCCTGATGTGTTACGGGTAGTCCTGCTCTTCCAACAGCACGTAACATTGTCCTTAAATATCTAAGGCTGTGCTGCTGCCAAAACTTTTTCAAGTCTTTTTTTTCCTTCTTAGGTAACCAAAAACAATGCACAAGACAGAATTGTAGAAAGCTTTTGAAACTTGCATGGGCAAGCAGATGGTGACCTGTACCTGCAGCACAGACACCCAAGAAGACCTCTGGGGCAGGAACTTAACACTTGTGCATTTTTATACAGAGCTAAGGCAACACAAGTCTTAATGCGCTTAAGCCTTCTAAGTGCTACAACTAAATAAACTCTGCAGAATAAATTATCTAACACACGGTTCTTTTGTCTCAGAGTCTGACCTGAATAATAAAAATCTGGGTTTGGTGATCCATTCTGGCAGATGCATCACATCCTACATGAAAGTTACCAAAATAATTACAAAAACTTTTAAAATCCTTCCTCTTTTTCCTACTTATTTCCTATCAAAAGCTATGGAGTCACTATGCCTGCACATGTCTGCTAAACCTGCAAAATATTTTCTCTGCATTGAAATTTAAACTTTTAACAGGTCTTTGAAGGAACTCTAATTGATCAGATCCTGAAAGTTTGATTACCCAATCTGGACATGAGAACGATATTGCTCAAAACGGAAGGAGCCTTAAAGATCAATTAATACCCCTGCCACGGGCAGGGACAGCTTTCATTAGACCAGGTTGCTCAGGGCCCCATCCAACCCAGCCTTTACTCTCAGGGATTGGACATTCACAACTTCTCTGGGCAACCTGTTCCAATGCCTCACCATCCTCACAGTGCATAATTTCTTCCTAATATCTAATTTAAACCTACTCTCTTTCAGTTTGAAACTATTACCTCTTGTCCTATCACTACATACCCATGTAAACAGATTCTCTCCATCTTCCCTTTAGGCTCCCTTCAGGTACTGGAAGGCCACAATGAAGTCATCCAGAGCCTTCTTTTTTTCCAGGATGAAAATAGCACTTGCACAGGTATCAAAAACTGGTTTTCATCTTTGAAAAGTCTTTGCTTTATCATGCTGAACATCTTTGTTGCTTTTTCCTGGGGTTTAGAGTTGTTAGCTTTTTCCTTCTTTTTTTTTTTGCTCCTAAAAAGAGATTGACTACTCTCCTCACGTCTCCATCCTTTCTGCTCAGCTGCCCCATTAATTAATTTCAGAGTTTTATTTGGGAGATGGTCCCTTCTGGCTTGTACTTTTCTTTTGTAATAAGCCAAAATCCCACCAAACATTCAGTGTCTGACAAGATAACAATTTTTGGCCCAACAAGACATGTTTTAAATGTTGACTCCTCTGCCCTGAGGGACCAAGGAGAGGTCACAGAAAGCAGCAGACTCTTGAGTTGAGAAGTGCACTACATATTGCTCTGGGTCAGCTTTGCTCTGAGATAACAGGGTAGACAGACCAGGCTATGGCTCATTTCTCTACACATTCCACATTCTTTTGACTTTTGGAAGTTTTGTAATTTATTCCACATGAAACAAAAATTGAGACAGTAGAGAAAAAAAACCACCCTTGGAATATGAATAATACTATTATCATCAGAGGAAACAGATAAAAAGAAAAAAAGAGATTCTCCTATGAAAAGAAGGCAATCAGACAAAAAAATAATAGATTGGCTACACAGCTTAACAAGGACTGAAGAACTAAAGCACTCTCAAAAAAAAAATAAAGGTCAGCAGTGCTGGAAAACGAAGAAGAAAAACCAACCAACCAATCCAAAACCAAACAAGGCAGCTAAACTAATATACTTCAGATTCTCCAAATGCTTCTCAGAAAAGTAAATCTTTCTGTTTTCAATCTATTTCAGAGGATATACAGCCATAAGTAGTGCACATTGCTCCTATAATAGAGTGAATAACTTAGCAAATGACAGAGGCACAATTGCTCTGAAATGATAGCTAAAGTTTTACTTGTTGTCAACAGAAAAGAGAGGAAAAAGAAAGAAAAAGAGTATTACAGTACCTTAACTTATAAAATGTTCTATTTTATTCAATCCTGCTTTTCCATTTAGTTTTCCTTTATTTTACTAAAACTTTAAAATACAATAAAGCTTTTAAAAGTATCTGTCTGAATTCAGCTCTTTTGGCAGATATTTTCCTCCTGGCTTCTCTAATCCGTTTTATATGAGCTGGCATCTTAAAAAGGACGCTTTAGTATGCAGAGCCTAACAGTACTGCTGAACCCTCCTGACAGCCTGCTTCTCAGAAGCAAAAAAAGACATTATCTCCCCAAAAGACCTGCTCTAAACAGTGTTCTCTTTTGCACACGAGCTACCTGCCACCCTATGCCCTGTTACTTGTTATTCATAGAGCTGCACATCAAAGAGAACCAATCCTGAGAGCACATACAGGAAAACTTTCTCTTTTGGTTAAGCACACAGCTATTTATATCATAGTGTGTTGCTTTCCATGTACATAAATGAATTTGGTTTTTATGTAAATTCCCTCAGAATATTGGAGACTTCAGTCTCTTATTAAATAAACACAGAGCAGCAACATAATATTGTTTCTATAAGAGAGCAACACTGGGACGGATACACATGCAATGATGTATAGATGCTTGTCTATAGAAAGCTGCAGTACATGCCACACGATTTCAGAAAGTTCTGAGCAGAATGTTATACTGAGCTGACAAAAATGTAGAATGTCAGTCATCTCAGTTTAATACTTATTTCAGGAAGAGAAGGTTAAAGGAACTCCATTCTTGTCTGCTTGCTAAATTACCCCAGAATACATTTTAGTACTTTGTAATCTGTTATATACAACATTCAATATCCTACTCTCTGAATGAATAATAAAAATGTTATTTTCAGCTTGTCAAAAGAAGTATTTCAGTTTTTACAGCACAGTGCATAATGAATTAATTACACATTAGGTAATTAGAATCTAAAATATTCACCATGCTAACTTAAAAGGATGCTGAATTCTACTTAAAGACTGACATGCTCTTTGACCCTAACCAGCTTTCTTTGAACACATCAACTCTCAAATTTCTCAAATGTCAAGCCTTGCTGCTTTTCCACAGAAGTGTAAGAGCCTTCAAATGCAGCAGAAATCCTGTCTTTATGATGCTCTGTAGAACAATGAAAGAAGAGGCAATGCTTTTCTGTTGGCTGTTACAGACATTCAGGTTACAAACCCCCTACATCCTTCGTAAGCACATCAGGCCTCATTTGCCCCACTTAATGTGCTCCCTATTTTGCTTGAATATTGAAAACCCCCTCATGTTACTGTGACTAACTTTCTCATATTAATTTTTCTCTGTTTAACCACGTCATAATTCAACCATTTCATAGTTCAGCTGTTGCTTCAATGGGATGGTCTCTAACAGATTTGTTGGCAGTCTGAACTACATGTAGGTTCTGGCCAGAATGGCATTTTCCACAATCTTGTGCAAGAAACAAATTTGATTTAAGGAGAAAATGCAATCGTAATGAATCAATTTCCAGTGCTCTAAGATGTAAAATCCTACCCAGAGTTTCTCAGTTCTCTAAATACCTGCCTTGCCCTGAGGTTTTGTGCACACACTAGATCTCCTCTCCCAGGAACACTAACACATGCCATCCACACACAGTTTCCTCCTGTGGGTGCATATTCATAACAAAGCGTAGAATGAACACTTTGTTGCTTATCCAGTACCTGAAGAGTTTGTGTATGCTGTGTCTCCTTATGCTAAACTAAAGAACTTGGAAGTAGGTAAATGAGAGATTTGCATATCAACAAAACAACAAAACACTTCTGACAACCCCAGCTATTAATGGGTAGCTTCCCTTCCTCCCTTCAATGCCTGTCCACATGATCATTCACACTGACTGTGATTCAAAGCAGGATCCTCCCACATATTCACAGTTGATTAGGAGCTAGATTAGAGAATCTTTCAGCTGCACAGCTGACACAGAACCGCCAAGAACAGCTTTGCTTCTGGATGTCTCTGGAAAAGGGCAGAGTTTAGAAGCAGGGTAGTAAACAAGGGGGTCACTTTTGGATGTCAGGAATACAGAATTTCCCACAAGCTCAGCACTAACTCAAATGCTGATAGGTGTAGCTGGGTAAGTAAATGCAGGCAAGTATCTCAAGGCAAACTCTGATGACTTGTTACCCTGTTGGTCTCCTTAGTGACAGGCTTATATTGAGTACAATTATTTTGAGTAAGCAAAGCATCAGAGTTAAATAAAAAAAAAAATCTGAAGCTGAAGTGTCCAAAGTACACGGTCATCCAAATTGTAACAGGACAAGCAAGTAACATAATCACATACCTTGAACTGACAGCGTGAATTGCTACAGAATAATTATCAAATAATAACTCTAAAATTCAAGCAAGTCTGAATTTCAGTGGTGGCCAACCACTGTCTCCTAAAATTTGCAGTTTTCACAGTATGTCTCTTTAAAACCACCTGAGTCAGATCTCTAAAGGGCCAGAGGGCCATGGAGCAAGAGACCACAAAGTAACCTTCCACCTTTCTAGTGAAATTGGCCACCAGCCAATTCCAACAGAAGTCATAACTTTACAGAGGTCTCAAGGATGCCAAGTGTGTCTCTTCACCTTATGAAAATCAGTAGCTGTGTATGCACAGAAATCCAAATCTACAACCTATCACTGAAAACAGAACTGTAGCTCAGAATAACTGCCACTGGTTAAATGAAGACATGTGCACAGCTGCCGATAGGCTCAGGAAAGGCAGGACATAAATCCTGAGGAAATCAGGCTTCATTAGTTCTGCTGCCTGTAAGGAAATTGCAATGGGAGAACATGCAAATGGAAAAGTTTATTGTATAAGAAATCAGTCCAATCTCCTTCACAGTATCTGTCCCTGTACAGTCTTGATAAAATACAGTCTTGATTTTCATTCCCTTTCCTGTTTACAACCTGCATTTATCAGAATTCTGCTATTTTCACTAGTCTCTCAGCATACAGGTAAATAATTTTTTAATTCCTTTTTACTTTAATCTAAAAAAGACTGTAAGACTTTATGTCCAAAATACCTTTTAGCCTTTTTCTGTCTCTAAATGAAAGTTATTGTTCTATTTGAGAGAACACACAGGTAAAAATAAATTTTATAACATTTTAAAATAATAAAATTAATGCAAGCCTGACAGAAGGAAACTGTCAAGTGCAACAAAAATCAGAATAACTACAACTTACTGCTTTGATAAACTTGAAAACACTCATAGTTTATAGAAATGTAGCTCTCAAAGGAGCCAGGAGAATAATATGTGCCATGGCAACCAAACAGAGCAGTCTTCTGGCACTTTCTGAATGAGCATTTAGGAGGAGATTAATTCAATACTCTGCATGATGAAAGGGCTCTTGAGATCCATAACTGTCTCCCACAAATTACCCTTATTGTACAACTGGATGTTTAGAACAGATTGCACATTATCTATATTGAACTAGAGCTTTCACAGCAAATTTATATGAAACAGATTAAGCCCACATGATGTGTCACACTATTTTTCACCCACTCATTTCAGGGCATTTATAAAAATGGGCATTTTATTAAATGGATCGTTGCAGTTTTGCAGGATTTATTTTTAAGCTTATTTATATTTAGAAGTACTCTAAAGCCTTTTTACTATGAAACTTTGAAATTTCTGAGACACATAAAAGCATAAAAAGATACTACTACAGAATTTACAGTCTGGTATGTAAACGGACAGCAGAAAGTCTGCCACATAAGCAAGCATTATTGTCTTTGTTGTGCATTTCCCGCTGTTTTGAACTTACAGTAAATTAAAAAGATGACATACCTCAATAAATAATTATGTCTTCCTATTTATATATATGAAACCATATTTTTCAGCAAATGCAGCACCTGATGAGCACCGGACAGCTCAATGAAAGCAAGTGTCTTATAGAACGTGTTTTAGAAAGAGTGTGTTAAACCTCTACCTGCTTCATCAGAATCTAAATTACTATAGAATCTTTCCTCCCAGGAAAAAAGTGATTTGGTATTTTGTTTACTGATTTCCTTACATTGCATCCAATCGCACTGTACAACATAACAACCAGAAGAAACTTGGAGTAAAACAAGATCTAGAGTGCAAGCGCATTATAAATGACTGCAGGAGAGAAGAGCCAGCCAGTTACTCTTAAGAAAGAGGAAATAATGTATTTTCTCTTCTGAGGCTACTGAAAACTCTTCTCTGCAGCCCAGCAATGCTCAAGATGAAGTATTTCACCTGCTGGATTAAATGAAGAGCTTTCCAGTTGTCTGCAGTTATGAGTAAAACCTGAATTGCACAAAATATTCTGGAGGATGCACACCCAAAAAGTAATCTCAGCCAAACTGAAGAGAGCTACTTGAGACTGAAGATTATAAATAGCTTTGATTCAGTTTTGTATCTGGCAACTGCAATGAATGAAAGGTGAACTTTTCAAA
The DNA here is from genome assembly GCF_028769735.1 of Zonotrichia leucophrys gambelii. Classification (NCBI taxonomy): domain Eukaryota; kingdom Metazoa; phylum Chordata; class Aves; order Passeriformes; family Passerellidae; genus Zonotrichia; species Zonotrichia leucophrys. The sequence continues at coordinate 43,190,027 of NC_088171.1, read as the reverse complement.
AGATTTCTAAAGACCACACAATTTGTAGTGATAGACAGTGGAAATTAGACACTTAATCCATCAGCATTTCTGAAAATCTCACTTTGGCTTTGATTACATTATCATACATTATTTCTGAAAAAATCCTATCTTCTTTACAAGTAGGAATACATTAGGCAGGCAACAAGAAGAACAAAAAAGTAGTGAGTGTAATTACAATTTTGAAGATCCAAGACTTATGTAGAGCTACCATTTATTTGCAAATGAGACAATTCTGAATCTACATCACTTATTTTGTACTCTGTACTGTGTGTGGAGGCACTGAGTATCCTGAATAATAAACACCATGTAAATCAAGGAACAGCAGTTAGGTTCTAAGCACAGAAAAGTAAGTATTTACCTTGCCATTAAACAGTAAAAATAAAAATAAATTTAGGTGAAGCAACCTCACTCACTGAACATTCTGTAAATTAGACTGAGCTAAGAACATTGGGTGGAATCAAAATCCAGAGCACAAGGAGCAAAGCTGTGGTTTGCCAAGTTCCCTTCAAATTACTACTTCTCACTTCAGTCCCATTTTACAATTATTATATCATTGACAAACCTTCAGGCCTCACTATGGTACTGATAATTAATGCTGTTATAAGTTGGAGAAGGTCTTTAAAAACATTAGGCATTTTAAGCATTCCAACATCACTAAAAAAAAATCCCTCTGGGCTTGGGAATAAGAGGCTCTCAAACCTAATGGAGTTGGGCTGATTATTCCGGCTAAAGACTTTCATGTTTCTTGACTCTTTTAAAAAGCAATGAAGTGAAACAGATTTGTACATTTCACCATTTAAACTCTACAGGAAAGCTACACCGGTTTTAATACCTGTATTTTAGAAAACAGTTGAGGCTTTGCAAACCAGTATAATGATACCTCTCCCAGAAGCACATCTGTTGATTAACAAACCTCCAAAACAAATCTTTCCTGTATAAATAGAATTAAATGTGCTACAATTTCAAGCCGACGTATTTCCAAGGAATTAGAAACACTAATTTGAAAATTGTCTCAAAGGATTTGCAGAAGTACTTACATGATGGAGTAAATTACTTCTCCCCAATACTACTGCCTCAAGATCATTATTTTTCAAAGCTCCTCTTCACAAACAAGCTAGACAAATCTACAAAATGTGGTAAGAATTTGAATTTGCAATTCATGAAAGAAAATATGTAACCAGAGAGCAAAGAATCATTCACAGATATGAACCTATCCCCAAACCAAATTTCTCTGTCTCCATGTCAGGCGAATCTGAGGCTTTATGCCTGCACTCTTCCCTCCCTCTCTTTCATAAAAAGCCCCAGCCACAAATGTCACAGTTAAAATTATCTTTCTGATCTGTGCCTTTAAATTTTCACCATTCTCTTCAGCCTACTGTTACTTCACATGAAACTAAATTTTGACTTTTGGAAATTTTTTCATCTATTCTGCACCCACTTGCTCCATTCTGACACAGAGAACTTAACTCTTCTCATGGCTTTGCCAAAAAGTAATTCCTTGTTAGCAGGCTTCTCTCTCAATATCATTGTTCATTCATGAGGCCACACAGGCATGGAAAAGCTCTCCATGAGCATTCAGAAAAAGTATCCTGAAAAATCACTTTTACTTTTTATAAAGAACAGTTCAGAGAACTCTGATCAGGCACTTATTAGTCATTTATCGTGAACATGTTTTCCTGGGAGGGCTAAGAGCTCTTCATTAGATCTGATTAGATCTGCCAAAATACTTGATTGGGTTTTTTTTACCATGTCCTCCAGAACCTATTTTTCCTATAGTTCTAATATTGTAGTTTAATGTAATAGAAAGTATTATCTAATCTTAGCTATAGATATCACTACTTGTCTCCCATAATAGTTACAGTGAGAAACTGGAAATGCAGCATGACCTGTAACATATTTAGAGTATAGTATTAGGAAGGGAATATATTTTGTAGGAGTGAGTTCTTTTTATGACTGAGTAAAGACATAATGAGAGCTGTACTTCATATTAGGAAAAGTTTTATAGCTCCAGATATTCTGAATGAATGTAAAATTTAAATTTAGTAAGATGTGTTCTGAAGGCAACCTTGTCATTTAAACACCTTTTGAGTCCTTAGGAACAGGGCTGACTGTTGCCTTGGAAACAAAGACTGATCTAGTGTGCTCATTTCAATGGATTCAGTCAATTTGAAGTCAAATTTCCAACTGCTAATTTTATAGACAGTGCAGGTGCAAAAGTTTTTAAGATCAGAACAGAAATGGTTTACAATGCTGCTCCCTGACAACAGTACATATTTATTTATTTATTTTGCACTGCCCTTGGGAAATGAGGATATTCTTGCATAACACTCTCCAGGAAACTCAATTATATATTGTCCCTCTGCATAAGAGGGTGATTATGATAATGGAGGAAACAAACCTGAAAGTAAAAATGCAAAAACCTTCAGGCATAAACAAACAATGTATAATTTGGTCCTTGTGTTCTTTAAGTTGATCTAGGATATTTATATGTAAAAAACAGGAAAACAAGCAAAAAACCACCCTATGCTCTACTTCTATGGATACACTCTTTTTTTCTATGTATCTATGTTTAGATAAAGTATTTGTAAAAACGAGGACTAACATTTAAAAGGACATTCCATTCATCATTTCAGTGAAGCCACTTTGTTTAAATGAAGCACAAAAAAAGGACAGGAAGAGACCCTACCAAGGAGGACCTCTGATAGGCAATGACCCCCATATTTTCTGAAGCTCAAATTCAGTCTTGTGGGCTCCATTATTCACCCTGTAGTAAATCATGACATATCTAATTTTGCTCTTTACTTGGTCAACATATAAACATTCCACTTTCAAACAGGATTTAAATTATGAGCCAAATTCTTAGCTTCTACCCATGAAAATATTGACATTTCACCCTGAAGGAGACTTGTCCCAAGATGCTCCAAGTACAGTTAACAGAGAGGGGTAAATTCCTTCATAGACTTAGATTCCTCTTCAGAGGAACCTCTTTCTCTGTTTTCTTCAAGATATGGAGGAGACTGGCATATCTTAAGCAATTTTTCCCAGTATGTATGCTATTCAGTGCAGGTAATTTAGTAGTCCTAGCTAAGATAGCAAAATGCCAGTAGTACATAAATACCTCTAATCAGCTATACAGGTTTAATGCTGTTAAAAATATTTTTTCTTTCTTACATGCAGAGGCCCTTTAACTTCTATTATCTCCCACTGTCAGAAAGTTACAAAGCACATCCCCAGAGAATTCATTCATCAATGCAGTTTGCAGAAACTATTGTTTCCACTCAGCTGTAAAAGAATCACTCACTTGCCCATCTTATATCTGCATTCTCCATTCCTGCTGGTGAAATTCAACCACACTTCACTTCAGTATTCCAGGATTTAATATACATAAAACTTTCTCATGACTAGCCTTGCCTTTCTAATCAAACTGCAGAATCCCTAACTAAAAGACTAATAAAAATGGAAATAATTTTACAAGAGAAAGAACAGTTCATACAGAAAAAAAATTATTTTCACACAAGCATATGCAGTATAGGGGCCATAGGCAGCACATATACTCAAAGGGGGAAAAAATCCTCAAACCTTAAAAAGTCCCTGAAATAATAAATAAAATTTATTAAACAAAGCAGATACTGAATGATTCAGCATTTAAAAATTGCCATGGACAAGTTGATTCAGTATTACCAAAAACAGTTGTAAGGGTATATGGCTATGTACAGACTCAGAGGCAAATGCAGGTGTATAAAAAACGTGTATATATGCACAGGAGTTAGTGTATTAGGAAAATAAAAAAGTACTTCTAATAGAATAAGAGAACTCACAGTTAACATACATTTCAATATGATAATGAAGGCAGGAATTGCTCATTACTTTTTCTACTGTGGAGATAACAAAATTGCTTGATTTTGGTATCAATGCAAAGCTAAAAAGCAAATGAAGGAACAAGATCTTCTAAATGTGCCATGTGCAACTACCTTTCCTGTCACTCCTCCACCTTCCTCAACTTTCAATTTCAGGTTTCAGTATTCAGCTTTTTTTGCACCAGGCTTTCTTTGGAAACCATCACATTCTGTTATCGCTGAAATGAAGGCCTAGAAGAACTGAGTATTTTGAGTGGTATAACAAAAATGTGTGCATAATGAGGATAAATTAAATGCCATTTAATCTATTTGAGAGGCTGGGATATATTGTTCAAATACTGAATATTGTGATGAGTGAACTGAACAATTCAGAATAGATTCTTTTTTTCCATAGTTCTTTCTTTGTGTCCTTATAAAATCAATGTAAACAAACTGCCTAGCAGAGCAAGGCTGCCATGGGTACTTAAATGACTTTTTTCAGCTCGTTTCCTTTCCTGGATTAATTCCATTGTCACTTTGTGTAGAGCTGTGGAACACTCATAGTGGCAAATAAATGATGTTTACAAAATACCCACTGTACAGGGACTTTAAAATGCCTAACAGCTGATTAGAGACCAGGGTGAACTGCAATGAGGCAAGGAGTGCAGTTATGAAATCAGGTTCAGGAAACTCACTGCATGACAACCTAACAATCTCTCCCATCGAGACAAGAAATACTAAGATAAATAAAACAGAAAAATGCAAAACTGGGAAGACTGGAAGAGTCTACACACAAAGATGATTAAAGACAAAAACTCTTTCAGAACAAAACACAATGAACAGATACAAAAAGCAGGTACAAAATTTGAGAGAATAAATTTGAGAGAGGAAGGGGAGGAGACTATTTTTATACCAAACAACTCTGTAAACCACATTTATTTCATACTCAGGGACACTTTGTCAGATAACAGTAACCATCTAGCTGCAGATTGACGTACAGAACTACCTTGTTGCAACAGTAACGAGCTAACTTGTTTGCCCCTTGTTTATATAAAGACTCAATGCTAAAAAAACCACTATTTTACCTTAACTGGTTCTTTAAGTTATATTGTATGGATTTGCTGCTGATACACTTGACACACATGATTGTTGTGGACAGCCAGTCCTGAAATCCCAACTGGAGAAGAAACAACCAGCTCCCCATTTCTTTATAGATAAGAAATCAGTAAGAGATAAACTCTGCTGTGGCAAAAAATTACAGTGCAGCATGATGAACACAGGCTATACATACTGCATATACATATCTCCACATGTAAATAATCGTATGATATAATTTCATTACATAAAAATGCCTGCAGAGATCTTGCTCCCAGTGACTAGTGACTTGCAAGTGGACAGGATGTTTGTGCAAAATGTTCTACTTAAACAGAACAGGAACTGCAGTACAGCTTCATGGGGCAATCCTCCTAGACATGGGAAATAAGGACAGAGAACTTCCTCAAGGAAAAGACACGAAACTCAGTTTGCACCAACAATGCAAAAAGCACTTATTCACAAACTAGACATTGAGATCCCAGCAACTGTGAGGTGACAAAAAGTGTTTCATGGCACTGAAGAAGGAAAACAGGCTACAGTAACTTCTGCCAAACTTCTGTCTCTTCATAGAGTTCACGGAAAGCTGAGATTCCTGTAGGACCAGCCAAGAGACTGAAATAGCAGAAAGCTTTTGCAGGAGGCTGGGAGGGAAGGTTTGACATACAGCTGAACTGCCCCTCACTCTGGCAGGGAACTGCACCACCAGCACTGTAACACACCAGAGGCAGCAATGCTGGGTAGGAACACAGAACCCAACTGCAGGTCTGAGAAGCACCACCAGGCAGAAGAGGTAACTGGGCTACAGGCTGGACTCAGGTATTAGCAGTCTCTAACAAAAAATGTGTTCAGTTTAGTTCAATGTTGGTCAGGTACAGAGGCTTCACCTTAATGGTGACTGTCTCACAACCAAAGCAAACTGTTTCTGGACAGAGTGAAACTAATACTGCTCCTGTTTTGTTTGAACAGTGACCATTACAGCACTCTGTCAGTACTTAGCTCTGGACATGTGATTTGTTCCACAACATCTGGATGAGAAGAAGCTCCTTGCAAACATTCCATGCCATCTGCACAAAGGCATTGTGCTGCCTTTCCCACCTCCAAGCAAGTTTTTGAGAGGAGAGTGAAGGATGAAAAAGAATACTCCTTTGCAAAGCTGAATTCAATTTCCCAATAACTTAAGAAGAGAATGTCTTATAGAGTTCTCATCTGTTATCTATTACAGTTACTACAGTGATTTCAACCATTTAACCTGTAATATAAATTAAATCTGGCACACTGTCAGGAAGGAGCTGTAGCTATCTGACCAAAGAATGAAGAATTGAGCTCTTACTGCTACCATTAAAATGTGCTGCAGAGGGTGGAAAAGGCTCATCATCAAGCACCTTTCGATTTTGATCTTAAATTGCGATGGATTAAAGAAGCCTCAGCAAATATTCCCCCATGAGAAATATCCATGCTTCTATTTGCAGGAGAACTGAAGTTAAATCTGCAGAAGATTTAAGTAGCAATAACAAAATAACTAGCAAAAAAAAAATGCTGAGCTGCAATTCTTTTTTTGCAAATGCAAAGAAATGCATTTTCAGACTGCATATAAAGAGCAGGCATTTCCTGCTGGTCCTAAAATCTCCCCACCACTTCATAGTACTGAAACATGTTCCACTGCAATATAAGTTGCTGAATGTGATTTATTATTTCATACTGCTACCCAGTTAAAAAAAAAATTCTCATGGACACTTGATTCTCTTCTTCTTACAAATCATTGTATTACTTTTGAATATTTTGATATGTATCTCTCATGCAATCATGCTGCCACTGCTGCAGCAATAACAGATATACCCATTTTCCAAGAGTGCTGTGTGTGTTTCCAGGCTGGTTTCAGGCGGGTGGCAGTGAGTTTTGGAAGCACAGCCGGTGACCTGGAGCACAGGGGAGCTCTTATGTAACATGCTTATACACCTTACATAACTTCCATATACTGTGACAGCCAAACCATCTCCCAGATATTTGACTATCTGACAGCTCTCCCTCTCCACCTCTCTCACTATCTGGCTTTCAAGGAGATATTTTAAAGAACTCCAAACAATCCTGCCCCACTTCCCCCGCCCACCGAGCTCCCCAGTTACAGACACTAATGGCATCACGCTAGCTACCAGCAGGAACAGATGAGGTCTCTGCTTTTTGGACATTTTCACATATATCCCCTGCCAGTAAACCTAACTTTAGAAAAATCACATTTTGCACACTACAGCCATGGTTTCACAGCAGGAGAAACCTGTGTTTTTACAAGTGCTTTTTCTTCTCAGTCCCCAGTAATTTAATCTCTAGCTGAGTGCATGGCAAATATTAACCAAGGGCATTCACTAAGGAGGAAGGGAAAGAAAATTTGTTGAGTAGTAAGTAGTATTTAACTCAAGTATTTAACAAAGCTACAACTTTTGAACATATTCTGTGAAAAAATAGTTCTTACCAAGTGATATCTGAGATCTCTGCTGGTATAAATGCAAATAACAAGGCATTTTTAAGACAATTACCTCTATTTGCCTTTTCTAGTATAGTTACACAATACATAATGCATTTTTAAAATATGTTTGTTTATAATAATTTATAGCTTGCAGAAAACATTTGTGAAATAAAGTCTTTCCAGAAACTCTAGGTATAAACAATGAACTCCTACATTCTGGGTCAACAAAAAGTTTACCTCCTAACATGTTGTAGCCTAACAGCCTCATTTAGCACCAGTATTATAATGACACTGGCAGAATACAAAAAGCAGAGATGCTATATATAAAGTATTTTTATATATATATATATAGTATATATATATATAAAAAGTATATATATATATATAAAAGTATATATATATATAAAAAGTATATGTACATATATAAAGTGTGTGTATATATATATATATATATATATATGCAAGTATAAAACAACCATCTTACTTTTTAAGTGCCAGCTCTAAGGAAGAAGAACCACTCAGGTTTTGGTTTTTTTGCCATTGAATTTGGGACCTTAATTGTGAGATACCCTCTCTTTAACCTTGTCAACAAAAACAGAACACAGAATCTGAATTTAAAAAGTAGCATTTAGCAGTAGCAAGCTTAGAAACACAGTCAGAGGATACAAGATAAATTGACCTAAAAAAGCTAAGAGGCTTTGGGCATTAAAGCAGACTCTCAAATGTTTATCTTAGTGCAACAGTTTTGCCCTCAAAGCTACCCAGTACGATTAATGTTTGCTGGAAAATATTATGCACACACAATACCTAAGTAGAAAGACAGTAACTTTTAAATGCATATCCTCTAGGGAAAGCAGTTGCCTACAGTCAGCTGAACTTTTCAAAACCTGCTTATTGTGACTATAAAGATGCCTTTAAGAAAATAAATAAAGTAAATCAGTAGTTACAAAGGAAAGATGCAAGTCTAGTGGTAGGCAGAAAGCAGGGGCTGCTGGAATTTGGCTACACATTATGCAGGTGCTGGCCAGAACTCACTAAGAAAAATGTCCCCACTAGAACTACAGGAGATTCCAAACAGAAAGATTCAGCTTATGTATTTTTAAGTACTCCTTACATGAAACAAATCCTTCTGCACATAAATGCCTCTCATAAGAAAGCTAATTACTAATGGAATGTTTAATTTAGAATTAATTTTTCAGATGCACAATACAACTTTATGTAAGAGTCACACATGTAAATAACGCAATATATGCATGAATACGTACCCATTCCTCATCATTGCAATATTTTCTTCTTACATAAAGTTAACAAAGTTTGAAAGACTGGACTTTTAAGTGTCCCTGTACAAAGTGACAGAGATGACCTTAGCTATTTTAAGAAAATAAACAATATCATGGCACTGTTACGTTGTGGTGTAACTGCCAAGCATACTTCAAAAACACAACAGGCCATGAGATCAAACCAAGTCATGATATCTTGTATAACGACAACTACCAAACTGGCATTGCTCCAGACTTTCCATGTTTTGGCAGATGAAGCAATTTTCCATGAAAAATGAACAGGAAAGTACCCTTTAGCACCTAATATCCCCACTCTGGTGGCAAGAAACATATTAGGTAAATCAATTCAGGTACTGTAATCAGGTGGAAGAAAAGAAACTACAGGAATCTTGCCAACTTGAATTTCCCCAAATTTGGTAATCTGTCTAGCTTTCATTGTGTTAGCAAAATGTTAACCTGGCCTCCAAGAAACAGGACTATTTGTACCAATGCACATTATTTGACCATCTATACATAAACAGAGGAAAAAAGGAGTCAGCTAAAGCCCTGAAGCATGTGATTTGATTATAATAATTACCTTAAAGCAAATTTGCAAGCATCATTAACAAGCTAAAAGTAAATCAAGCCATCATATTTTCCACAAAGCCCATAAAATAAAGTTACAGAAACTCAAAATCATGTATTACAGAAGGCAAAAGGACCTCCATGACAATTTGGCCAAATATCTCTTTTCATATATAAAAGCTAAAGACTTTTTCCCACCAAACCCAACTGAAAGCTATTAAAACATCTGCAAATAATCATCCTACATCCTTGGCACCAAGGATAATGAGTTGTGGTACCGCTTCCTGAAGGATACTGTAGACCCTAAAGCCAAAAACGGTTCAAAAGGGAACAGAATGCTACCATGGAGAAAGAATAACTGAAAATTACTAAATACGAAGATACTGCATCTGTCCTAGAAAAATCAGGAGCTAGAAATGACTGGAAATTGTGGGAGTTTTAGGAGGAAGTACAGCACCTAGTTGCCACATTTTCCTGCTCTTTTCTAGACGTTTGTGGATGCTGGTAGAGATGGCATACTATCTTTGATGAAAGTTCTTTTTGTCCCTCATACACTTGTTTTCTAGTCTGGACCAACATCAATCTATTTTCCCAGATACAAAATCATGCCTCCTTTATGTAATGCCTGATTTCAGACACCGGGCCACATGACCTTTCCATCAAGAAGTCAAAAAGGTCTCCCACTACACTTCCACGCACTAGCAAACACATACCTACACAACTCACATAATGACATCTCTCACCCTTTTCTTGACAAGCTAAATAAATTGTCCCTAAATAATCCCCCCTGTATTATGGCAGCAAAGGTTACAAACTGCTGGTTCAGGCTGTCACATAATTTATGAAAATCACTTGTACATGTATTAAAAAGAACTGCTGATACTGAAACAAAAGGCTTATAAATGTCCCTGTGGTAGACAGAGACTTCTCACACTCATCTTAAATGTGCATTAGCTGGAAAAAGTATCAAAGCTTAGTCTCTGAAGACTTTCGTATCATCATCATCATCTCCTGCATTCTTGTACACCATCACAGCTCCTTTCTGATTCCCTAATCATACAGGCCCATTAAGAAATGCCAAGACCAAGTTCCTTTGACAATACAAGTGCCACCAGTCTCCTCGTAAGGAAGCTAGTCGGTTGCAGGAAATGAAGATAACAGCAAGTTAGAACTTCTTTCTGGTTGATACCTCACACCTGCTTGTAGCAAAGTGACTCAACATAGGGTCCTGGTTTTGTTGCCTGAGGTGGCACAGGGAGAAAAAGGGACTCTCCATTTTCTTTCCCTTTCATGCACAGACCCTCTGCATCTTCCTCAGACACTGGACATCCTGTCGTGCCCTGCTAAGGGATCAAATTTTCTGCAGTTCCTCATCATTTAGCAGTTTTATTCCAATCAAGCAGTGTCCACCACTGAACAGCGTATCTCCACCACAGTTGCACAATCATTAGTGAAAATATTACTTTCCTCACCATATCTGTGAAACACATATACTAAATTTTGCTGGTGCTGTTCTGCCACACATATCTATCAACTTGGAGTTAGTGTCCTTACATCTCTACTTGTGACAGAGGTTGGGCTTTTTTGTTGTGACACATGCACGTTTTTACAAAGCAAATCTCTCATACAGTTCAAACTGTTCCAGAAAGAAAAAATATGGATTTTATTTTAATCATCCAAAGCAAATAGGAGAAAACTCCAAAAACCTCTCTAACAAAATGTCACTCTGCACAAAGTGTTTATTTTTAAAGTATGACCTTTCCTTGTCCACAAGGAGCTTCAGTTACATCAATTAGCTCAACATGGGGATGTGGGCTGGATGACTTCTTGCTGTCCCTTCAGAACTACGCCAGTCTATAATTCTGTGAAATCACAAACTCTTAAAGAATGTGTTTAAATACAGTTTAGGTGTCAGTCTGGATACTGGTAAAGGGCAAAATTATTTATGACATGGTAGCAAAATTCCTTATATCATGGATACAGCAAGTCTTAGAAAACAGGTACTGACACAGAACACATAATTGCTCATTATCTATGAATAAGTGGGTGGTGTCTATTCTGATACAACAGAGATACCATCAGACATAATTATTTTTCAGCTGACATGGATGAGCATATGTAGAGTTTGCAGAAGCCTTCAAATACAATGGAGTCAAAACAAATAAAACCACCTTTGTTGGACCAAGCTGCTTCATATCCGTCTGTTCACTTGGAAGGTTTTCCTCAGCACAAATTTGACTATGTTCAAATTTTTGAATTATCACTAATTTTGAGAAGCAGTAAAAAGGACAAGTAGACAAAACTGGGTTGCCAAATAATGTGCATAAATTACAAGACTAGAAATGAAATATGAATTGATAATTTGTTCTAGGAAATTATGAGTGGCAGAAAAGCCCCAAGCCAAAATTCAAATGTTGCCATATGTTGGGAACTCAGTGACTCCTAGGGAATGGTAATTTGACTAAGAGTCAATCACTTGCACTACCTGCCAGGCAGGTGTCCCCAGACAAACACCTCAAGAGACAGAGGCATTCAAAGACTGAAACCTCCTGCAGTGCAGTCTTTGCCTAGTTTTGGAGAAGGAAGAGCAACCATTCCATCCATCCTGAACTCCAACCAGGTAAGAGGGTGAGGGAAAGTTAATGCTTTAAGGCAAGTTTGTAAAAAAAATATCGTCTTAATGGATATTACTGGTACAGAGCAGTAGTTGGGAGACGTACTGCACAAATTGTCACTGCTTGTGTGACAGGAATCCAAGCCATGCAGGACAGGGTTCACTCTGTGACAAAGGAGTGGTCTTTGCAGAAGAGATCCCTGATGAGATTAAAGTTCAAGCCATAGCTGTAGCAGAAAGTATGAGGAAAGATGGTGCTGAGCATGGATTCAGTAAGGGACAGATCAAAGTGTCAGTAGCTTCTGCCCTCTTACTTTGCAACACAGTCCTTGACTGAACCAAGGGATTTTGCTGTCTCTTGTGAATTAAATGAAAACGTTCTGTGTTTATATCCACTGGTGACACTGTTCATACCTGGTTTGCCTATACATATCAGTGATTATAAAATAACCTTGGGCTGCCCATTAAAATAATACCTCTAACTTACAGATTCAGCTCAACACCATTGATTGAAAAATAGAGAAAATAATACACAACAGAGACAAGTATCAATTTTTACCTTTTTAAAATCACCCTCTCAATACATTTTCAACTATATCAGCTCCTTAGATGCTGGGAGAAGGTACAGAATTAGATATTTGAAAGTGCCAGAAGCAGCAGTCCATGAAACCACCTTCACAAACTTGTCTGTGATGAAAGTGTGAAAAACATTTGCACAAGGACTACTCTAACACACCAAAAGCATGTGCTACAGTTATGTATTTACAACACAATTAAGTATTAATACACACTATTGAATTTAAACAAAATGTACACACATTAGCTACTTTTTTTCTTTTTATGTTATCCAGACAAGCAATAACATCTCATTTTGAAATAAAAATTAATCAATATGGCAAGAACTTGACTATTTGCCACGAATTTTACTGAAATGGCAAATATATATCAGAGTGCTATTTCTCATACCACAGGAAGTGTGAGTATTGAAGGCAGCACCAGGAGGCACAGAGATTTGTTCAAAGTCAAAAATGAACAAAAGCCCAGTGGCTGTGTAGGCAACATACCCTAGTGAAGACTTGTTCTTAGAATCACCATAATCAGGCCATGCAGCATGTGCAAAGACTCAATCTAGGTACAAGTGTCATCACGAGCAACATGCAGACATGAATCCACTTCTAAATTTTTTCCTCTTTTTCAGGAATTCAGTGGGTTCCTGTTCTTTGGTCTCCAGTTACACCTCAGAATGCTCTTCCTGTAGACAGGATGACAGAGATCTTCTTGGGAGGAGGGGTGGTAGTTGTACAATCAGTAAGAGTTAAACACCTAAAATTTGCCTGAAATCATCATCTCCAAAAAGCTGAGATGCATCCTACTTATTTTCTTCCTGCTCACAGAGAAAGTTTCTCAGAGTCAAGTTTAATTATTTCCAATAAACTAGCATTACCTCTTAAAGTCCATTATTCTCACTGGGATCTTTTGAGGTGGCATAGGGAAAAGGATATTTAAAATGCAGTAGGTGTTTAGGAGTCCACAGCTGCTTGCAACAAATACTGTATTCTTTTATCATCAAATTCTATTCAGTTCTATAAGACAATCCCATTATCAAAGCATGGTAAGTGCAACCTGGTGGGATTCTTTTCTTTTGAAGGAATTTTAACATGAGAAGAGATTTAATTTTTGCTTCTCGCTCTAGTTCTTCACCTTCTCAGTAACAGATACAACCACATTCAGAAGTCTGTAACTACACTTGAATGCCCTGTGAGAGGCTGTTACCAGAGTTCCTGAGATCAAATCTCACTGTGCACTTTACCCTCATTTGTATGGGAAGTGGAACAGCCTCTTGCCTGACATTCAAACTAGTACACACATAATTGGGAACCCCACTGGGTTCTGAAACTATGAAAGCCTCATGTAGCTGCAGCAGTCTTACAGTAAGAACAATTTTAACCTAGTTTTTATCCTATCCCCTTACTCCAGGTTTCCTTGTTGAGATCACATCTTGTCAGTGACCTGGGACATCAGGCAAAACGAGAGTACTGAACTGACTGATGTTCATTCCACCACCAGGCTCTAGGTCAGGATGTGAAAAAAAGGTAAAATGGGTTATCTTTCCAGAGAGATTCAGCTGTTATGGAAACATAACGTGATGCACAATTTTACCCCAAGCAACAGCCACAGAGTTGGCTGAAAAAGAAAGTTACACCTGCTGGAAAGTTGGTGCAGTATTTGTTTCTGTTCCCATTAAGAGCATGCAAAAGTACCATCTACCATCTCAATATGCCTATTAAAAAGTTTATATTTCTACTGTTAGCTCTCAAGGGTCCCATAGTTCAATGTTGAACTTATTCCAAACCAGATAAACTTGTTGTCATCTCACCTTCAGCTGAAAAGCAGCAAATGGAGAGACACAAATCTTCTTCCCAAATTTGATTTTACTTTTACTTTCTTCAAAGAACACAATTTATTTTTGTTCTGCTAACACTTTTCTATTGAAAGAAATTTTCATTAACATACTCTCAAGCAAGCTCCAGGATTAAAGGAATTCATGTTTGAAATGCCCTGTCAAAACTATGTTTGAGCACAGTCTGTTCTATGACTGGGTACAAGTCTTTCTAGGCTTAAAAAAAACTGATATAAAAAACCTGAAAATATAATGAATCTTACTTGCATTATATCCTACTGCTACCAAACATATGCAAATGTTATACTGACATGTCTGAAAGTGTTCTTCCTATTCAACAGGAAAAAAACTGAATTTGTGAAGTTGAAGTAACAGGTTTGCCCTCTTAAAAGAAACCTACAGCAACCAACAATGATTAGCAATGGTTTTATTTTAACATCAGCTGTGTTATATCTGATTACACAAACCCACAGAGCCAAAGAAAAAAATGCAGCCACATATTTCTTCAGAAAGAAATGAAGGTTTTTAAAAAATTTTTTTTTCTTTAGAAACAATGCTATTTTCAAGGATTTTTTTTGTGGAAGAGTGGTGTCAAAACATAAAGCAAGTGGTTTATTTACTCATATTCTGTTTTAACCTAAATTCAATGTTTAAGCTCAAGTTTTTGCAGTCTTTTCTATAGGCTGTTTTCCAAATCTTAGATTATCTGAATGAAATCTTTTCATGTCAGCTACTTGCCCTTCCTCCAGTCTGACTGAAGCATTGCCAGCAAGCATTGGAAAAAGCTTCAGCGGTGTTTTGAGGGCAGTCCTGAAACCACAGGTCCCTCTAAATTCTGGTAATTATAGCATCAAATAAGGCAGAATCCAAGAGTTTGGTTCAGACTCACAAAAAACCGTCTTCAGTTCCCATTTTGCATTATAAATAATCAGGATGTTAAGAACTAATGACTTATGCTCTTCCAATGTTAGATAAAAACAAAGACCCTGTTCTCTTCCTTCCCACACAAAAAGAGAAAGGTCCTTTCGGAGGCTCACTGATAATTCAAGCAGCTCTTGGCACATCACCTCCACAGTCATCTTTTGAGACACATGATATGCTAGCACACAGAAAATCTCTGCAACAAAAACAGCTTGAAGAGGTGCAAGGAGACTGCACAAATGTCACACATACAGAAGACCCTTAAGTCTGCAATACTTCTGTTTTGATGTGAACTAAAGGAAGCTGTTCTCAGAGAGGCTACACACTCTAACAGGCCAGCACAGAGTATTCCTGCTGGAAAGGATGTGATTAGTGCTAGTGGGTACTATTCCCAGGGGAAATGGCAAGGTTCAGCAGTTGCAGTCAAAAACCAGAAACCTTGCCATTATTAAAGCTGCTGCAGTGTAGTGAATTGCAGCGATAAGGCATTGAAACTACTTGAATCAGGTTTTCACTGAGAGAACAGCAACTTTCACATACCAAAATACCTGCAGAGGGAAGGAGGATTTAAACTTTCCATATGACTGCACCTAGGTGAACAGACACATGTTCCTTTCTGTCATTGTCTCACTATCCTTTTCAAAAAGAAGCTTGTTAACACACTGCCATGTTTTGAAGAAGCCTCTGGTCAGTGATGATGATGATGCAGAGATCAGTCACAGCATTCCTAATTTCCTCCATTTCCTTGAGAGGGAACTGAGACACAAGAAACATTTTCAGGAAAAGGCTGACATTGCTGGAGAAATCCTAGCGAATGCTGCACCTACTGTTGCTTAAAAAAACTTGTTATTCTGCTGGAAATCATTAGCAAGGAACAGTACTGACACACAAACACCTGGACATCACTCTTAAGCAACTGAAGCAATTGTTTATGGATATCCAGACCACAGCACTGCCATTAAGCAATTGCATATGGATGGTACAACTGCCAAGGGAGATACTGTATGAAAGAGCAAAAGGTCTTAACTGCATTGCTTTATCACTCTCTGAACAGAAATACACCAGGGAGGATAAAGGAAGCATCTTTTCATGGCTGGTGCTCACTAAGCCTGACCCTTTTCATTACTGCCAGTTGAGGAAGGGTGACAGCTGTCACTCAGCTGACTGGGCCCTTTACTCATGAGCCTCTTATCTGTCTGGAGTCACTTTCTGGTGGAATATTTACAGATGGACAGCAGATACCTAACAGATGGGCTCGCTTCTTCAGAGGAAGCACTGAAAGGCTTCACATACCAAAAGGAAAAGGCATTCCTGTCAAAAGATACTGCCCACTGATGGCTAGAACACAAAGGAAGGAGTCAAGAGCACAGGGATGACAGGATATTTATAGATTAGGTCCCCTTAGAGGTAAGGGATGGGGATGAAACTGGGAAGGGATGCACAAAGCAAAAAATCCTCCATATCTGCATTTCTGCTCCAGCTTAAGAACAGTTTTTGTCCTCTATAGTTACTCTGAAAAAGCCAATTCTTGCATGAAAATGTATTTCTCTATTGTTGCCATCAGGGCTATGTTTATCTTGCTCAGAGACTGGTGCAGGAGATGTCATAAGGAAAAACATCTTTACCTGATTTATGTAATTCAGATGTTTTAATGCAGAAGTACCACAAAAAATGAGCATTTTCCTATCAATGAGCTTGTGTTTTCAGACCTGGTATTGATGCTGTGTAATGAGTTGCACTTTGTGAAAAGATAGGCATACCCCATCAATGTCAGTCGGTGTTAACACACTATCCTTCCCTGAAAAATATTAACTAGCTATACATTATCTTGGAGTTGATACTATCTGTACTTCATGATCAGAAAGTAATTGCATGAATAATTACTGTTTCCCAATTGGGCTACCTTTTGCCTGGGTCTAGTTTCAGTGCAGAAAAAAGGTATATATTTGATGTTTGCCTCAGTTGGAAGAAGGTAATACTGGGGAGATCTCCTAATACCTGAAAACGTGACTGTAACCTAGTCCATAAAATGAAAATTATGCTGTTTCATCTGTAGTTGTCTTGTGTTTCTGGAACTTAAACCTTTTGTAAGGATATATGTTGACCCAACTCCAACCACGAGGGTTTTTTGTCTATTCATTAAGCTTTGATCTATCCAGAAGCTGAAGTATTTATTAGTGAAACTTTTACTGTCGTTGCCCTGAAAATGCTAGATCGTGACTTCACACAAGTTTGACATCATTATTTCCATGTGCAATGTATGCAGGGGTAACTCCTGAACCACTGGAGAATTAACTGACTGTTCCCATGCTGCCTGCAGGCACATCTATACTTAGGCTTCCCTAAAATAGGAACTAGACCAAAGAGCATGGCATGCTTCTGTGCTTGTAGCAAGTACAGGCACCAGAGCAGAGTACTGCAAAGATGCAGGGAGAGTCTCAGGCACCTCACTCCACTTTACCAAGTGGCTACTTCCCCAGAAAGGATCCTGATGGGCCCATCATCCTGGCAATACCCATTTCTAGTTGCCCATTATCCAGGCACAAAGAACCTGACAACACTTAAGGGAGTGTGAAAGGACGTGCTCCTGCTCCTCTTCCAAGAATCTTGATCCATAATCTTTTTAGTACTGTACAAAGAAGTTCACATTAATCTACTTTCTGCCTCAGATCCCATCAAAAACAGAGTCTAACCAGCCTCCTCTATAATTCTTTCCATTGAAGGATACCAGGGAAATTTGAAGCAAAATCTACAGCTGTACCACATCCTCCAATTTGGATTCAGAAAGATGAACATACTTTGTCTTGAGTTACATAAACAAACAATACTAGAACTGTATCATAACAAAGTATTTCTCAAAATATACTTTCAGCCCATTCAACAGTCTACCCCTTTTCAACAGTCTTAAACCATGTAAAGAAATGTTTCAAAGAAACATTTCAAGAGTTTCTAAAAACCTTTCCTAAAGTTTGAGAACTTCAAAACAAGACTAACATTCCAATATAAAATGACTTCTTTTTTTTTTTTATGGCATTTTTTGCCCTTCAAAGTAGCATTTTTTTAACAAGCTCTAATTTTGACTATTCATCTCAGTTAGAGACCTGAGACACTACAGTCTCTAAAATCCCTTTCAAATAGACACTCAAGTCTTCAAATGGATTTGAACATAGAATAGTTACAGTCCCACTGCACCATGTTAAAAAGCAATTAACTTAGCATTAATGAAAATGTAAAAGTACTCCCACTGCCTAAAGTTAAGGATCCCAAACATAATCAATATAACTGTTCAAAGCAGCTGTATTAGGAGATCTTCTCTCCATGCACTATATACAGAGCCCAATAATCTGTTTTGGCATCTCAGAGTTTACAGTGTGGCATTGTTAATACCCTTCTAATAGCTACATCCCAAGATAGCAGTACTCCAAAAGATTGTATGGTAAAACACAATGGAATGCATGTCTGGATAGCATCAAGAAAGGAATGTGATGCATACTTGCACAAAAGTATACAAACCAGTTTCTTCATAACACTTGATCCTGCAACATATTTACCCCACATATTTATGCCTGTTGTTTTAAAAACATGTTTTGGGGGATTTTTTTGTTCTTATTTTTTGCTTCAAAGTAAGATATACAGCATAAATTATCATGTTGACTCTCAGTAACAAGAGAAAGAAATGGAAAATATGCTTCTGAATGAAATGTTTTGGTATCTTTTTGCAGTACCAATGTACTACTTTTAAATGCAGATCTTTTCACTCAAAAAACACTACAGAACGAGGAAGAAAGTCCAAATATCTACATGTCTGTGGCATACATAGCACAGTACCAATCAGGGGAAATCTAAAAAGGTGATGGCATATACTTGCATTTAAACTACCTATCAAGGCACTTGAAACTCAGCCAATACTCTTCCTAGATCCTTTAGGAAGTCTGAAAGCATAGGTGAGAACTAGGCCAGGTTTCTGGCTTTTGCTGAAATTCAGACTAACTTTTTGCTACTGAATTAATGAAGCAACCCTGAAAAAGTGGGAATCAGGCATATATCATTGTAGGAATGCAGAGATGCTAGGATAGGAGATGAAGACCTAACTGCTGACATGCAGACTCACATTGAAAGAGACTCTGTATATATTCCAGCTGGAACATTGTGACCAAAGGTGACTATATTCACTTGGCCTTAACGTTCCAGTGGGTGACCTAGTTTTGCCTGTCTACAAAATGAAAACAGAGAAAGAATAGCTGAAATAGAAATGTAGTCCTGTTCCTTTTAATATTATCTAAAAATCCCATGAGATTCCCTGGCCAGCTCCTGGTAACTTCATATTGAACTACTAGAGAGAAACAAAACTATCAGGCATTAGATACAATTGTGATTTGGATTATGTTTGTCAGGGCTGATTAAGAAAGACAGCACCGACCTCAATAGTGATGTTCTAGTATCACACAAAACTGTGGGATTTTAACTACAAAAGGCAGTGGATTGTTTATAGACTCAGTTTGTTCAGAATCAAGGGATCATTTTGTCAAATGCAGCTACAGTAGACGCTTTAAAAAGTAACTTTCCATTTTACACACATAGTAAATAGTATAGAGGAGTTTACACACGTGCATGTCAAGCACACAAACAACATATTCATGTAAAACCACCATCTGAAGTGTGAAAATATCTGAAACAACAAGAAATAGGGAAATCAGTCTCTGCAGCTCAATGCTGGAGTTTTTATTCTTAGCCTGTTTTCTGGTATGTAAGATAGCTTAGAAATCCCATCTAGCATTGTACAGTCAGAAACTCCTAAAGAATGCCATCACTGCAAAACCAGCTCTGTAGGATCTCTATATCCTACTGAAGGCAATCCCATGCAACTCTTCATCTCTTGTGACCTCCATCATTGACTCTACAGAATCATTGGCTAAAACAGAAATTTTCAGTAAAACAATCTAGTTTCTTATTTTCCTAAATTGCTTTGGAATGTTTGTTAAGTTTATTGCAGAATATACATTTTTATGCAATAAAATGAGACTACTGTATGGACAGTAAAATAGGGCAACATTACTATTTCCTCTCAACACAATTATTTCAAACATGTTCAGACTATTTACAATTTCTGATTACTACTAGAGCCAAGTTAACTGTTTACTTGTGATGGTATTTCAGAAATGAAAGAAATTCTAGTGCTGTAATAACAAATACCTCCAGGAGTTGAAACAAGATTTCATAGAGCCTAATTTCCTTAAAAGTGACAATATAAACAAAGTATGTTTGCACACATGAGGAAAATAGACATTATAAGGTGCCACACTACCAGTCACACCAGGAATTTCAAGCTGTCTGAAAGGGCACATTATTCTCCTGGAGTGGATTTGCATATAATGGTGGGTTGGAAGGACAGACAAATATGTCAAAGCTCTCTGCTCCACTCCTTAAGTAATGATGGATTAAGAGAAAATGAAGCTGCATCTGAAATGCTCTTACCTGTTGTTTGAGAGCCTCTAAAGATTCAAATTCCAATTTGGCAAGTTTCATCTGGATATCTCTTGGTTTATCAGGAATTACAAATGCCATGATAAACTTTATTGCTAGTAGCAAGTGCTGTGAAAAAAAAGGAAAAAGAAAAATGTTGTTTTATAGAGTTTGAATCATGAAGAAAATAGCATAATATTCCTAAATTTTAGTAATAGAGGTATAAACAATGATTTCTTGTGACATGTACAACACAGCTCACTATAACCACATTAAGCCTGAGCTACTCCATATTTTTTCTGTTTGCAGTCATTCATAATTTGAATCTAAACACAGATAGTCTGCCTTATTTCCATAGTAATCCTATTTTCACTATATACTATAACATTCTAATTGAATTTTTTATTTGTGATTCCAGATAAAATAATAGCTTTTAAAATGTATTATTAGTGTATAGGAATTGAATATAGTATATACTGCGCCCAGTATATACACTTTCAGAGTGAATTTTTTTACATGTATATAAATATATATATATACACACACATATATAATACTTAAAGAAGTGGCACACCCATGAACAGAAACTTTTCAGGAAATGGAGAAACATTCCATATATAAAATGTCAAACCAGTAATGATTTATCGTAAAATTAGAGACTGAGCAGTCTCTAAATTTCACTTAAATATACACGATCTCACATAACACAAATGCCAAGCTGTCAAGTCAGTAGTTTTGTTTCTTCATTTATGTCAACTACAATCTAAATAATAAATCTTCTTCTATCAAGGCCTGAGCTGACAATACACTGCATATTTCTAAGCAGGAACTTGCTCCCAGCTGAGAAAGACAAAGCAACACTGAATGTGCCTTATATGTTATATGTGCTTAACTTCAAGCACATGCTTACACTGCCATGATGATACTCATGGAGGTGCTTAAATTCAGGTAGCACATACAAACTACTTCCCAAATTCCCCCAAATTTTAAAATATAAAATGAAGAAGAGCAGTGCTCCTCTCTGAAATATCATCTTGCTGAACTGTATGATCTTAATGGACTTGGGCACACAAATAACAACATAACAGACAAAAAAAATCCCTCAGATTATGGTATTACACAAGCAAGAAGCTAATGAAAATACTACAGGCTTCAAAGAAGCTGTGATGAAATTCTAAACAAGCTGATATATAAGAACTAAAGTAAAAAGTATGATTATGCTAACAAGAGACAAAGAGCCATATGTTAAAATATTTCTTAAAATGCATTGCAGAAACGTAGTAGGTCAAACAAACATTAGAAGGAATAATACCTTCTTTAAAGAGGTGAAAGAAAGGCTGAAAATTGATACAATGAACAAACAAAGACTAAAAGTTTAATGAATCAACTGGTATTGATTTGTGTGTAATGCAATGATTAATACCACATTATTAAAAAAAAATATGTCAACAGTACAACATTCTCTCCCTCATTTGGATTTTCTTTTCCCCCTCTAGTTAATACTGTCTGCTACTAAGAAACCTTTTTTCCAAAAAAAAAAATTATAGCAAATAATGTTAGTTTATGCTAAAAACACACAGCAATAAAACAAGGATCACAGTCAGCTCTGGAGGAATTTCTTAAATGGAAAAAGGTAAAATGTTGAAAACAACAACTGAACAAGACAAACAATACTCCTATGCAGAAGTCATAAGTAATCACAGGTTGAAAGGGGAGTAACTAACCCACAGATAAAATTTTGATATGTAAATGTGAAAATAAAGAGATCAAATTGGGAATAACTCAAAACTAAATAACAGAATTGGGCTAAAATCTTATGCTTAAGGCAGAATTAACAAAAATCAAGGTATCCAGAGAATGATATTTATCTGAAAAGTTACAAAGAACAGTTAAAAAGAGACAGCATCACACAATGTCACTTCTAGATGCCTAAAGTCCTTTGCACTGGGGCTCATCTCACATTACTCAACCAAAAAAAAAAAGTATTTTTGAAATCATATTAAGGAGTGAAAATCAAAGTTTGCAACTGTAATTATTCAAGCACTGCCTCTTGAGGAATTTTAAAAAACATGAGACAAGTGAGCAACTTTATACAGAGACTTCAAAGTAGTTCCAAATTCAAACAGCTTTTAAGAAAATACAACAAATAATTTCAAGGAAATGTAAATAATATTATGGAGGATAGAGACTGCCTAAGTTTTCCCCATTTTTAATACAGGTGAGGGAGGAATAGAAGAGACATCTAGGGAAATCAGAGCAAAACGCAACAAAACCACTGCATTTAATCCTGGAAAACACTGTATCTTTTAAAATAAACTTAGAAGAGCAACATGTTTTAAATTGCTTTTCTATGTAATGACTTTTACTGCAGGATTACCTAACTAGCTCCTTCTCAGAAATTACTTTTCATGCAAGCACTACTCAGCCAACAAACACAAGGATACAGTCTTAAACAAGAAGGCAGACCCTCTGACTCATCTTCAAGCCAGAGAGGGATCAGAAGTTGGAGTACAGATAGAAGTAGTACAATACTACTTTTGCTTGCTGTCATGTCTTTCCTAGGCATCCACTAAAACCCATTGTTAAAAAAAAAAATTTAAAAATTACAGGGTTAGGTAGATCTTTGGTTTACTCCTCTGAAATGGCTTTTTAATGTTCTTTTCTCTCCCATGAAAACAAAGCTTTAGCAGTCATAAAGTGCCCAGACTGTGGGGGATGTCCCTGTGTGCAAGACCTGCAATTTCAGAAAACACACTGGACTTAACACACTGCAGATTGAGCTCAAGCCCACCTCATAACTCCCATGAACCTGAAAGGAGCCAGCAGATAAACAGTCTCCCTTGGATAACTTTTCCAGCTGTTCATATCTGCAAATTTAGAACAGTATTAATAAAACTGTCAAGGCAGAAATTATGAATCTAGGTCATGTGATGCATGAAACCTCTTGAAAATAAATGGATCTATTTTATTAACAGTTTATATTTCATTTTGAAATTGTAAATTGGCAAAGGAAATGTAAGTTGTTATTCAAGAGAATTTGAAGGGAAAAGTGGGGAGTTGAGTAGTTAAGTTCATTATTTCAGTCACATTTCCATACTGATTTCTTAATCTTGTTTAGTGTAACTCCTGGAAGTCAGATCCACAAAAAGCAGACATCTACTTTTAAAAAAGAAATGTCTAAGGAGTATAGTATAAATCACCAGAAGAAAAGATTTACTTTCATTACATTCACACTAGTACGAATATGTTATAGAACCAAAATACTAAAGTTTATCCAAATTTGCTACACTAGCATGAATGCATTTGTTCAATATTAAAAATATCTTAATAGAGCTGATTTTTGGTTTGGGGTTATTTTATTTTGGTTTGGGATTTTTTTTGCTGAAACCAGGTTACAAACCAAATCATTATTTCTATCTGCAACCATTAAAAAGCAGTGAAAGGCAAGAACATGCCTTTCATGATTACAAGAGAACTATTCCACTGTGAGCAAAACCCAGGGTAACATCCCCACAAGCTGTAAGTTCTCCAGTGCCAACAGCAAGGTCCCCTCTCATTTTGCAGTGTGCCAAGTGAGCACACAAACAGCACTGAACCTCTTCCCCCTGATAAATGCAGTGCCATCAAACTCGTGGTCCTGTGCCAGGTGCTTGGTGAGCCAGAAGAACTATTCTGTTCTGCAAAGCCACCAACATGAGCAGAAGCAGCAGCAGCTGTGTTTTGCAGCAGTGGGTCCCCAACCTCACCTCTTCCAAAACAAAAATTGCCAATTAGGGTTAAATTCCTGAAATTATGAACAGTTAATTTGATTTCTATAGTGGATTTACCACAGCAATTGCTGACAAAATCTACTCAACTGAACAAAAAAAAAAAAGAAAGAAAAAAACCCCTAAAAAAACAGTAGCTGTGCTGCTGGTTAGCTGATAAAGTGCATTCCAAACATCAGCTTGGGGAGACATTAATATAATTTTGCATCAAAAGTCTATTTTATAATCTACTACTTATAGAAACTTTCAATTAAAATCAGAAATCTGGACCTAGACTAGCCTAGAACCAGTCCATACTCTGAAGCAAGGTGGTCTCTGGTTACCAACTGCACAAGTGAAGAAGCCAACACCTGAGAACAGCTCCTCATTTGAACCTCTGTCCTCTGCTGGCCTTTGTCAAAGGAAAGTATCAGAGCAAAATCATGTTGTTGTCAGAGAAGGCAGGGAGATCCTTAGTTTCCTTGCTAGGACTACAGATCACAGTATTCCGACATTAAAATAAGCTAAATTCAAACACTATGAACAGATAAAACAAAATAAAACAAAACAAAAATGCAACCAAAAAAAAACCAAAAAAGCTGCCAAACAAAATTTTATCTTTTAGTGGCAACAGTTTTTAGTTTAGTGGGTCTTGCATGTTTCTGAGAGGAGCAAAAATCGCAGGAGGAAAGTGAAAAGTAATTCTGTCAGGGAAGCAATATAGGCAAAGAAAAATGTTCATAAAGCTTAGGAAGTTCAATTAAATTAAACTGTCTTTAATAGGTGTCAATAAATTTATGAGCAAACATTTCTGCAATATACATAAGAAGAAAGCATGACCAGACCACCCTTCCCTCCTGTAGACTGAACTGACTTCAACAGAGAGCCTTGCTAATGAGACAGAATTATCACAGCTAAGGGACTTTAAAAGGGCCTTTCTTCTGCTACTCCAAAAATGCTGCTTTTAAAATCACATATCCCATAATATTATCATAGAATTTTTCTTTCAAAATTTCACTTTATCCAAAAACATGTCCAAATCCTGGGAGAGGAGAGGGGAGAAATGACAAAAAAGTTATTATGTATTGGATCTATTTCATGGTTTCTTCACCTCTCCCATTAATCTTCTCTTCCACAAACATCCACATGCACACACTCACAATCCTGACACCTGCCACAATCTGTAAGCTCCATCTACCCTATTTATTTATTTATTCCCAAAGCAGCATAGCCCATTTCTCCCTCATTTCAGCCTCCTCCTTGCTGAAACTCCAGGGAAACACAAGGACTGAAGGGCAGCCTTCCTGCCTCAGATCCAATGCCTCTTGCCACTCCAGCACAGTGAAATGTGTCTCAGTTCTCAACTGGAATATGCTCACTACAGGTGGAAAGTTCATGTGCTTACACCTGATGTGCCTCTTCAAGACATTACAAAGCACATAAACCAGAGATGTTTCAGAAGCTTGTATCTTTGCCAAATTGGGACAGTTTTCTAATAGGAGCATCCCAAAGCACATTCTTTAGATCAGAGTGAAACTTCTGTCAGCCTGCACACTGCTACCTCAGAGCACAGATACAATGCCTCAACACAACAATAATCTGATTTTTATATATTTATAAATAGCCTACCTTTATTTCTTTACCTATATATCTTCAACTTTCACAAAAGGTGGAAGGCATTTTTTTAAAATACAAAACCTCAAAACTCCAAACTTAAAAGAACCTGTCCAGCAGGGAGAGTTTCAGCCCATCCCATTAAAGTGTGGCTGAGGCAGATGCAAGTGAGCAGATGCTTATTACAGACCGTGGTGGGCAGCGTGAGCAGACAGCATTATCCAGTCCATTTATCATCTGTAACAGAACATCCCTTTCCTCCCCTCACATCCTGAGCACAGACACACAGAGGCTGCCCAAGGAAACCTGGCAGCTCCATTTCTGCCAGAACATTTCACAGACTGTCAGAAGGGCAGGAGCAGATCACCCATCTTCTGTTCACAGAAGCACATTTGAAACCTGGACATGCTCAACGGAGTGCTTAAGGTTATGTTTAGTTTTAAGCGTATCTATGAATGTACTTAGGTTCAGAAAAACATTTAAGCCTGAAAATGCCCAAGTCATTTGCAGAATCTGGATCTTAAAATTGAATGGCTGAATCACAGTGCTTTCTTTTTTTCCTGGAGATGGCTGAATGCAACATGTATTAAATTAATCAGTTTGAAAGGAAAAATGCCAGCTTGCACGGTGTCTTCTTGCATTTACACTTCAGAAACTGTTTTAGGTAGTGCAGAAATCCTGGTCTGTATTTTTACTACCAATCCACTGTAAAACATCACAAGTAGAAATCTACGCTGAAAAAGATTTCAGGTTTAATATGCAGTTCTGAGGTATATTTCAAAATAAAAAGTATTAAACTGCATCATGAGAATCTGGGGTCATTTTACCAGCTCTGGTCTCTAGAA
Source organism: Zonotrichia leucophrys gambelii (assembly GCF_028769735.1). Classification (NCBI taxonomy): domain Eukaryota; kingdom Metazoa; phylum Chordata; class Aves; order Passeriformes; family Passerellidae; genus Zonotrichia; species Zonotrichia leucophrys. The sequence continues at coordinate 43,163,166 of NC_088171.1, read as the reverse complement.
GCACTGAAACACACCTCTTTCCACATAAGTCTGTCTTATGCCTTAAAACTAATTAATTGGTTTCTCTCAGAAGAAGCAAATTTATTCTGAATACTACAACTGCTTTATATACTATCAAAATGAAAAAAAAAAAAAAAAAAGAAGACATTTCCAGACCAGCACTGCTGAGCAAGAGACTAACAAATAAGACAACAAGAAAGGGTTTTTTTAAGTAAACAAAAAAAGAAAAAGTTAAGATAATCTCTAAGGAAACCGATTCTGTGCTCATGTTTCCAGGAAGCAACTGCAGAAGCAATGAGTTAAGCAAAGCAAAAAATAAAATACTGCAAACATCATCTCCTAGTGAGGAAACTGGTCTTTTCTACCCTTACATATTTTTGTACTCTCCTTCTGTTTTCAAGAAGAACTCTAGAAGACTGGTTGGAAAGCAAGCACAGCAAGCCAGTCCTATTTCTGGAATTTAGTCCTGCTCTTGGAAAGCCCTAGAAAGTTTTAAAATTATAATATAAAAATTATATAATATATCTAAATTAAAGAAATATAAATTAAGACATGTCAATTAAATAAATAAATATGTATTAAATCAAGGGAAGTCAAATAAATATTCTATCAAGAGATATACTAATAAACTCAAAAGCACAAGTAATCTGGTCAGTTACATAATTGTGAGTATTTTTCTGTCTTATGGCACCATCATGCTTTCTAGTAATTCAATTTTTTTTAAAAACAAATTTTCTAATTGTTTATAACTTATTTTTACTAGTGTTTAAACCACAGCTGTTACATATCATATTCAGCCAGTAATGAACTAAAGCATTATCTGGTTTTGATTAGACTTTTGGAAAAGATTTAGAAGCCCAACTGTTCCCTGCAATTTTCTCCAACAATAACAATTAAGATGGGAGGCAGCCCAAAATCTTTAGAAATTTTGTCACCAACTTACCTGGCACTGGAAAAAACCCATTAGTTCATTACTTCTCACCATGTACATATCTGTTCAAGGCTTTTACAGATATTTTACACTGGGATTTTAAGCCTACCTTCACGACTGAAGTATGAAAAAAAGAGGGCCAAGTGCTAGCAGAGAGGGTGTTTTATACCAAGCCATACAAACATACCCAAGCAGCATTTCCCCTTCTCTCCAGGGAAATTGCAATTTTTTTGTGTCTATCACTACAAATTAAGGATTGAGCATGTTCTAGAAACACCTGGTGAAAGAAAAAATTCTAAATAAAAGGTCTTCTGGTATCAGTCTTCCACAGAGACACCTAATTGACTGCAGCTTGGGAAAAAACAGTTGACCCAATAATCTTGTTGTATAAACACAGCACATTCTGTGACACAAAATATTTTATGATACAGCACACTTGCAAAACTGTCTGTATAAAAGCCTCTATAAAACTCCTGCATACACAAATGAGTGTTTCAGACATGTTACAGGAACAAGATTTTTCTCACATTCATTTATTTAATCCTGTAGTTAATTCAGAAGACATGAAAAAAATCACTGGAGGTGCAAATTTGTCTTGGAGGTTGTAAGTATATGCTAATGGTTAATTTTACAGTAACCCAACAGTCTTCAAACTTGCATGATAATTCACCCCTCTCTATGTTACCATTAGGTAATCCTGAAATGTTTTGGCACAATGCTTATCTCAGTTTATGGCTAGCATTTAATAGGAACTGGGATGAGAGTTGCCAAAAGCCAAATTAGCTAATGCTGAATGTAATGAACAGCAGAGCTTTGATCATGCTCTGAAATAAATTCCAAGTGAAAAGTGGAAAGAAGGATGGCCATGGAATTAAAATTGACAGTATGATTAATTCAAGCCATATGAAGGTGCCTCTTAGCTGATTGCTAACGTTACATATTGGTTTCCACACTGACAGGTATAGTTTACTGTCAAAATGCCCTAATGCTCCACATCAAAGAAGGGGGGGGGGAAATTGCCATTTCCTATTAATCTGTAAAACTTATACTTCTTTCTACATTTAAGTCATACATTTTTCTCTGTGAAAAGAGAGAAATTATGGCATGAGTCACTGTACTTATGCATTGTAAGGAATTCTGTTCACCAGGGCTCAAAAATTCCTCCTTGGTTACCAGAGTAGATGACCTGTGATTAGTAAGGAGATATGAAGCACCGTTTCTGCCAGGGTTTTAAAAGTGTTAGTTCAGTAATAAACAGAATTTGTCACCTACTGCAAATATCACAGACTTTAAGAACTCTTTCTTCCTGCCTCAACCAAACCTCACTTTTCCTAGTCCAAGCTGAAGTGAACACAGGTCCTACTGAGCTGTGGACAGATTCAGCAAAGACATCAAAATGTACACATATGAAAACAAATCCACTGTACTTCAACAAGCCTTACAGATGGTCTTCCCAAAACTGTGGGGTGGTTCTGGAGACTGAAAGACAATTAGACTTATCTTTTTTTTTTCCCACAGTTTGAAAACTGGCGATAAATGGGTGATGGAAAAGGTGATGTAGCATCTACATTATAATTTAAGCTATTTTAAACATTGAAATTTATGTTCTGTCACCTTGACAGCAAGAAACAAAAATGGTAACTGGTGTTTAGTTTTAAGGGTGAAATCTCAGCCAGTCATTCTTCAAGATGATACACACTTTATCTTTTAACTTTAACTGTGAATAACAAGTTCTCCAACTAGATGCATTGCATTATATTTACAGGCATTTGCTTATTTCTCTCACAACTCCCTGGCTGCAGTCTTAGGATGCTTTCAAAACTGATTCACAAGAACATTCATCCTGGTGAAAAATCTCTTTGCCTTACAACACCAAGATAAATAAAGAACCATAACTGAATAAACATGTTTTAAACAAAACATAGTGTTTCACCACACTGCCAATGCATCTTCACTGAATGAGTAAAGATTTTAGTGTAATGCACAGCTTTCTTCCTACTGCATTGCATTCACCCTGTTCTAAGTGGTTTGCTTTGCTCTACTTCTGTTTGAAGTTGTAAGTAAATTCTGTAGGACATGGCACATTTTTTGATCTGGACCAAAAAGGTGACTCATGCAATGTTAAATAATAAACAAAATGTCACAGGCATGACTCATCAGAGAATAAACCAACGGTATTGCAATATATCACACTCTAATCTGCAGATTGTCGTCTCTATTCCTGTGCAGTTTTAATCAAAATGAATTAATTGAAAAGGGTCCAATAAAACTAGCTAATCTGAAACAATTATGGAGGGAAAAATCACAACTGACTATTTTTCATATTGGGAACTCATCACCTGCATTTCTTCCTGTAAAAACTAAGGGGTTTTTTTGCCAGAACTATGCAAAGTCGAATAATCCTTTGCTTTTCCATAAAGGTCAGGAGGAAAGCTTTCCATTCAACTGGAGTATTTTATTAAACATTGCAGCAGGTGTTTGGATATGCTGCCAACTCCTAAAAAGCTTTCATTAAAACAGTATCTTAAAAAAAAAATAAAGACCTATACATCCTTCTCAAGCCCTCTTTATCTGTCTTTTCTCTGGATGGGTATTCACAAAATTACACACCATTTTCTCTGGTTTGGAACACCATTACCTGCCCTAGCTATAAAAAGAGTTCTTCATCAAAGCTGCTGGAAGCTTGCCATGCAATTCTCACATCAGCTTTTATGGCCATTGCAGATCCCTGCAACAGAGTACAGCCCAGAGTTTAGCCCTAGCTGCTAACCTGCTTCAGCTTCTTAGGAACATAATTGGTTTGTTCCAGCTGACAAAAAGGGAATCTTTACTGTGTGCCAAATTCACTTTTGAGACAAAATCCTGCAGTTAACGCTGAACTCTTTGTGTCATCTGCAAGTAACGGAGTTTTGCAGCAATAACACACCTCCTAACTTTATGCACTCAAATAAAAGCAGCCTAAGAAACACTTCCAGAACTGCTCATGTCTTTAAGGAATGCAAAGCCCTTGGAAAGGAGTATTCTTCACAAGAGAGGAAGAACAAGCCATGCTCTACACAGTGGCATTCAGTGATTGTGTCAAGTCCTTCTGTCAGCTGAGAAATGTGAGTCAGAATGTGAATCCCAGCACAAAGATTACAAACCAGTAATTCCTATACCCTGGGATACACGCAGCCCAATCAGTGCAGTACTGTTCTCCAAAAATATCAACATAACCCAACACTTACAGCTTGACAAATTCAGTGGGCATTTTGACATCTCAAAAAATTCACGCTTGAAACAGAAGAGATTGTCAATTAACTCTGATGTATAAGGAGAAATGAATACCAGAACACATCAACAAATGCCTTTACTTACTCATTTAAGAGTTTTTTTTCTGAGACTTGGTAGTTTGCCTTTTGGAACTACAAAGCCAACAGTTTAATCTCAGTGGTGTAAGACCTTTGACAACATGTAGTGAGCACAACTTCTCATCTCCCTACAAACAGCAAGGCTGAAAGCAAAATTTAAAAAAAAAAAAAGATAAAAAATAAAATTAAAAAGCTCTAAAAGAGCTCTATTTACAGATTTAATTGGAATTTTAAGACCCTTTGGAGAAAGACCAACTTGCATCAAGGGCTCAGCATCACTTTGTTGCTATGAAACACTATCATACAGGAATAATCAGCCATAAAAACCTGCAGCTGACTCGTTCCATGGCAGAAATGATCTTAGCTGAGAAGGACACTTTCAATTTAAAATAAAGTAAGTAGCAATTTTGAACATGGCTCTGAAATATACCTCAAGAATCTCAAACTGCTAACTGAGATGTCAGACAAGCTCCTGGACCTTAGTAACTAAATCTGAACCAGTCCTTGTGTAATTATCACAATGCACCAAGCAGAGACAGGTGGAAAACGGAGACACTTCACACATGAATGTCAACAGAATTGACCCAGGCTGTCCTGAGATTCTGAACAGCCCAGGGATTAAAGGAAGAAATCAGCTCTACCTGTGGTAGTAGTAGAAGGTCTGCTACTAATAATTCAAAGAGGTAATACGATACCAAAAAGAACACTATCTCAGCTTCAAAACTCATTCTGGGAATGAGAGAAAGCTGTAAAGAGGCATTACCTCACTACAAGAGTAACTTCTGGCAACGGTGACTCGGGCTTGCTGTGAACCAGGACGATGGTGTTACAGAAGTATGTATCCACAGACTTTGAGTTTTAAACCAGTCCTGGGTCTGCACACAGAGACTGATGAAAAGCAGGTATTTACTTCCTGAATCTGGGGACCATTTGTACTTACTGATTTGCCTTATGATCAGACTGAAAAGTAATACTCTTTCTTCTCTTGAGTTAAGAAAACGCTGGAAATGAAAGTATTCTACAGTGCCTTTCCCTCTGCTTGTAGATGAAGCAAGTTACTGCTCCTTTTTTGTGCTACGTGTGGGTAAGGAGAGCTCTTCAGGACAAGCGAAAGAAGCATAGAGAAAAAGGCAAAAGCATGTACAAGAAATGTGAATGCACATTCCTGTACATGAAAGTACAGGACTGAGCAAAGCTGGTGCATCAGGGCAAGGCTCACTGCAAACAGAGCACGCCTTGGAATGGACTGTGATGCCCCAGCACTCTGCCAGCTTCACTGCCCCCAAACAGCAATGTAAGCCAGTCCACCATCTCCACACCCCGCTGGCTCCAATAGGGATAAGATGACTCCTGGGGTGCAGAGACAGGTGCTCACCTCTAAAAATAGGCAGTCCTGGTAAACTAATGCAATTAATGTCTTCAAAAGAAACACGTTTATAGAAGTGAAAACACTGAAGGATCACAACATTTCAAATCTTTCATCCAAACAGACTCCCTCAACAGCACACGAATCTGAACTACAAACAAAACAACAGCACTGTGAACTGTCAAAACATGAACAAAATTTTCACTTTGTTGAAACCCTGCCTTTTTCCCTTAGAAGTTCTTTAAGAGCTAATGCTTGAGAGTAGAAATCTCTAAAAGTTCCTGGCCTAGATTTTATCTTTTTCCCCCCTTTTTTATATCCTTGACCGAGTGTTGTTTGTTAATCTAAACACACACATCCTTGTGTACAAAAGAAGTCTTTCCAATATTCTCAAAAAGGTTAAAAAAATACAATGGGAGAACTTGTCCAGGAATGCTTGAGAGGTCTGGCAGTAGTTGATATATGGGGTTTTGTGGCATAACAATCAAAGAATTATCTTCTAACTTAGTAAATTGTTACACAAAGCAAAAGGTTAAAGTCATGTCAGATAATAAACAGGCTCATAAATCAGTTTGGCTATTTACATTTGTTTCCTAACATCTCATCCAATATTTTTACTCAGAGAAGAAATATGTTTCAAACACAGGAAAAAAAATTTCTCAGTCAAGCAGTATTTGAAAGTAAGACCTTCCAACACAACAAAAATAATTATGAGAATAAAAATGAGTATATTTTTCCTTCACACCTTGGGAACATTACCATTCTTTGCTAATACTGAATGGTTTTGGATTAGATAAAATGCCTTCACTGTATATAGCAATTTAAAATCCATTTTTATGGTGATGCACCTAAGCACCACAGATACCAAGTTCTCTCAAGCCAGAAATAGCATCTTTACTAGTCAGCAGACTAGTTCACTAGACCTGGATCACTTTCAATGGGAACAAACATATTACTCCCACATCTGAAAAGTATCTAGACTGTTTACAGAATGCACAGGGATGTCAGATGCAAACCAGAAAAGTTCAAACACTGTACTGCTTTCTCCATTTGTTTTACATGACATGGGTTTTGTTTAAATTTATTTTTTTTCTGCATACCTGATCTTTTAACATTCATTACTATGTTTCAAACACTATATCACTGAACACACAGCACATATATATCACCCTATTTTATCCTGGTCCAGACTTTTAGAAATTTGAGTTTTCTATTGTTGCCTTGTGGGGAAGAGATTCTTTTGTTTTAAATAATTTTGCATCTTTACATGTTGCATTTACTCATTTTTGCTTAACTTCTCTCCCACAGACAGAAAGCATTAGGTAATTGTCATGGTTTGAGCCTGGCACAGAGCCAGTGCCCCCATGAAAATGCCTCACCCTGGTGTCTGCTGTGAGATGTGACCAGGAATAAGCAAAACAGGCTCCAACTTAAACATAAAGAACACTTTATTACCTAAAACTACAGGAAAAATAGGGAAAGACTATAAGGAAAGGAAAAAAAAATTGAAAACCTTACAAAAACCACTTTTCCTCCTCCCCACTCCCTGACTTTCCCAATCCAATACATTCTCTCAAAAACACCAACTGCCCAGCCCGGCACGACACTTTAGTATACTCAAACTGCAGTTCATGAAGAGGAAAGGAGTCCTTCTTGTTCCATAGGCTTCTCCTGGAAACACACTGAAACCTCGGATGCTTCCTTGTCACTTCGGCACCGCCCGGGGGAAAAAAAAGTCCTTTTGCCGCTTGTGACATGTTCCTTCCATGCCCAGTGCTCTCACCACCGAGACATGGCCAGAGCTGCTTTTAGGGTGGTCTTTCAAGGATGCCTTGTCTCACTCCAAAAAGGCACAGTCTCTGCTTTTGGGACAACTGTCCCCCCCATATTTTTCCAACCCCCTGGGGCCGGGGGTCCTCACGAATGAACCCTCCTGGTTTTGAGGCACTGCCTCCCCCTAAATGCAGTCTGTGTCACAGGAACAACTGAGTCCATGGCTACAAGAAAAAGTCCAGCCAAAAGGCCACTCCAAATCATCTCTCCCCATCCAATCATCTCCACAATCTTCGGGCCAAAGTCCTTGTCTCATCTCATCTCTCATCTCCCTTCTTATTCAGCTTCGAGGAGGATTAGCATTTTTGCAAAGCCCCAATCATGCAAGAAAGGGTTAAAAGTTTTCAGTCTCTGCTGTCGGTCCCGGAGCGACTCCCACGCACGCTGCCCACACGCTGCCGCTCCGGCCGGGCAGTCTTCCTCCCCCTTCTCCTTCTGGCTGGCTGCTCTCCTGGGGGGGGGGGGGGGGCTGCCCGAGGGCTGACTCTCTGGGACCTTCCACCCTTCCATCCTCGAAGCCCCCTCAACCCCCACCTCTGTCCAGGCCCCAGGCCTACCGCATGGCGGCCCCTCCCCCGCCCAGCAGCAACAGGCTGGGCGGGGGAGAGAGATCTGAACTCTTCGCCGCGATGTCCAAAAGAGGAAGTGCCAAGGGCAGTGCCTTGCTTTTAACCCCTGTGTATTCTCGGAGGTGTGTCCAAACCCCACTGGCTACACCAGGTGTCAGTATGAAACCCAAAACCTTCATTGGTTTGACCACAGCTTCCCAGAATTCCCACTCCTTCCTGGTCAAACCATGACAGTAATACAGTTCAAAACAAAAATATTTGAGGATCATTAATGTCCAGGATGCTTCTGAAGATATAAGCCATTCTTCAGAATCATTACTTTTCCAAGATGAATACTCAGACTTTGAAACCAGGTAAATGGCAAGAGTATTTTTGTCAAATTGCCTTGCCTGAAGTGAATATAAAACATGCTTTAGCATTCTAAAATATCATTTCTAAAAGAAAGAATGCCATTGCAGAAAAGGTTTACTTAATTATCCTGTAACACTGAAAGAGAGACAACAAGATACAGTTGTATTGATTGGAGAGGTGCTTTGTTACCCTGTTCTGTCAGAGGTTAAGTCCTTGATCTCATTAAGGACATGCTTGGTTGTTAGTAAGGGTAATTTTTCTGACAATGCTCTGCTTTTGAGGGACGCAGATTTAATTTATTTTGGTTGGGTTAAAAGTTCACCTCTCCATTTCTTTCCCTTCTTTTTATTCCCCACCATGCCGGCAATCTTATCTTCACGTGGCCAATTCAATTTTTTTGTCCTTTGTTTTTTTTTTTTTTTAAAGCTTAAATATATATGGCTGACCTTTATTTTAATTTAAATTCTCCTTCATACTTTTAGAATGTTGTCAAACTTGTTATCTGCAGGTGAACTTGTTGTGGCACAGTAAAAGTAGATTTTTTCTGCCCCATCAGCAGCAGGATATGTTTAATAGGACGAATTACCGGGTTCTCTGGTCAATCTATAATTCACTCTGCCATTTCTCAACATATTCCCTTTAGAAATGTACTCTAATACTCTTCTTGTGGCCCAAAGGTGCTATGCCTCAGGAGCCCTCAGTTCTGTATCTGGTATTAACAGTGAGGATATAACAAACACACAATTAACATGCCACTCCTGTGTAATCCAAAGACTGATGCACAAGACCCATAGTTTGCATCCAACACAGCAATCCTGGCCCATTCCAAACATGGTATAGTAACAGTTTAGCATTTAGGTTTACTGCAAGAATGGTAGAGATTCAATCATTAAGGAACTGCTATAAATAGAAAACCTACAGTGATGGCTCACATGCTGTTTTCAAGTGTTATGTGTCTTCTCTTTCTAGATATTTGTATAGCAACAGCATTTTAAAAGAAGATTCATTTAAAACCATATGGTTTTCTGAATATATAATGCTGCTTGTAACATTATACATAGAGCTGTTTTTCAGAATGCATACTTGTCTCTCTTAAATGCAGAAAAACAATAGATACAGCCATTATTTGCTTCAAATATAATAGATGTTTCCTTGACATAAAACACAGTTTCTTAGAGTAAGTCTGGTTAGACTGTGTCACTGTGAAAAAACTGGTATTAAGATCAGGGATTTTTCCATAAGGCAATAAGGCAAAATCCAATTTTGCCAATAAAAACTTGCAACTGAATAGAAATTAATCAAAAGCACAATGCTAATCAAGGCTTTGGGCTTGTTTTAATTTCTTTCTTTTCCCTTGCTATGAGACTTATATTCAAAAGCTCACAACGAACATGTTAGAAATGCCAACCAGGTCTGCTATCTAAAATGCACATGCTGTAACTCTCAGTCAATAATAGGTCTAGGAGAGATGACAGAACAGACGTGCACTCCCTATGTAGTGCATCATATTTCTTCCTTGTATGCACTTAGATGCTTCCCAGTGGACAATCTATTCTTCAATAACCTGTATGAATTTCTGTTAAAATCTTCTGAATAATAGATCTACTTTACACAAAGTAAAGTTACTTTATGAATTTTGCTTTTATATATTCACCTGCAAAGTAAACTCTTTATCTGAAAGTGCTTACAACTGAGCAATGCTCCATTATGAAAACAAGGTTTTTAAATTGACTAAAAGCATTTTCAAGAACACTAACTTTGTTTTTATCTTGAATGATTGCCAGCACAGTTTCCAACCATGAGGGAGCAGACTTGCGTTCCCTTGCTCACTTACTCTGCTGAAGCTTAAATAGTGCAAATAGCCTTCACTATTTTGTATTTTGCTATTTTGTTTGTAGTCCATCAGCAAAGCATTCCCTCAGTGCAGAGGAAAGCCAGCTGGGAGCAGCAACCTTCTCCTTCAGCACACACAGCAGGCAGGGGTGGGCCATGTGCTGCATGAGGATGGGTGGGAGCACAAAGGCAGCATGACTGACATAAAATTTGTAATCAGGTTCTGGGCAAGGCCATTTTAATTCAGTCCAGCTAGATACCTGCACATTCCTCAGTCCCACACACTCCATGTGCACTGATGACTCAGTCTGAGATCCTGCTCCAAACACCACAGTTTTGATCAATGACAAAAGAAGCAAGAAGGCACAGATTTATGATTAAAAAGAAAGATTAGCACTGAATGGTGAAGCACAAGCTCATCTTACTGGCTCTTTCTTAAAACTTGAATACTAATAGCAGTTTTTCCTTTTTCCTGCAAAACTCATTTAGCTATGAAGCTCACATGACAAAAAGCCCTGTATGCCTCATAGCAGAGAGGTAGAGCAAGACTAAAAGTGGAACAAACACATCTTCCTCCACAGATTAGAGTAACAAATATTATCAAGCCAGACAATAGCTCTGGAAATGAAAAATGAAAAGCAATCCCCTATCACCACATACCTCAGAGCACGAGTTTGAAGATCATATGCTGAAAAACAGTTTCTGAGAAAGTGTCAGCATGCTCTATTTTTGTTGGCATAACCAGCAGTGCTCTAGTTCTGAAAATCAGGTCAATGCTACTTTTGTACCTACATGCAGATGCTTGAAATCAGACACCTGTATTTTATAAATTCTGTCTTACTATACAATATTTATGGTTTGTCCAAGTACTTGAATCACTGAAACAGACAAGCACTAATAATAATTACTCTGAAATTAAAGACTAGACATGCAAAGTCAGATCGAGACTTTTTTTGTTGAGCAAAAGTAAATTAAAACCATGTATGAGATTTTCTTTCATCTAAGTTTAATTATCTAATAAATCAAGCATAACCAAAGCTAGCAGGTTCCACATCCCCAGATGGCATATAGCTCCATTCCAAATGAAGGCAGGAATGACTCCCTGCAGGTGTCTCTACATTCCCCTTGCCCAGACAGTAGTCTAGGCAACTGGCCTCGGACAGATACAGGCTTTCACGTTGTTAAAGGTTAGGGGAGACTTTCCAATTTGTAGGATTTTAAGAGTAAATGCCATAAAAACCTCCCCAGTTCAACTCAGAGTGAAATAAGCACAACAGTTTTTGAGTAGAAGAAATACTCCAAAACCTTTTTATGCTGAAAAGTCACTTTGAAATATTAAAAACAGTGTAACCTATGAAACAGGAGGTACAGTTCCTAATCTGTTGTGATTACTGAAGGTAACTACTAAAGCAGTTATCTTGCTTAGGTTGTCAAGTGTGTACTTAATAGGTTCATTTACATGAACGGGTGCAGGCAGAGGTCTCACATTTTACTACGCTGATCTCTCCAGGGCTTCCATACAGTGTTAATAGTAATAAGTTCAGTATTTTAATAATAAGAAAAAGAAAGACTTCAGAAAACCTTTAACCTACATATGAAACACAGAATATTAGAGAAAATTTTGTCAACTATTTTTGCATAGGTAAAGGATGCTGAGACTACAATACTGGAGAATATTTTAGAAAATGCTTGTATATGCTTTGATGTGCTCAGTCTCAACTATTTTAAAATTACTGTATTGTGCTTACACTGGATTATCAGGAGATAAACATTTTTCTAAATTTATGACTTCTGCTGGAAAAAAAAACAAACACACAAAGCTATATCTTCACTAACTCATCATCTGGGACAGCCCAAACATTTGTACATGCACATCAAAATAATATCAGAGAAGATGCACTGTTTTCAAGCTTCTGGAATGAAATTACAGTACACTTAATGTACAGTAAAATTACTGTATTAATTTCCTTTCCCAAAACATAAAGATCACTTCAGCTTTCTGGGTCTCTCTCATCATCATCCAGCTGTGCAGGTTTCTCTAGTGCTGAGGAAATAAACATAGAATTGTTTAGTTTGGAGAAGATCTCTATGATCAAGTCCAACTGTTAGCCCAGCCCAGCGAAGTTCATCACTAAATTGTGCCCTACGCACCACATCTACAGATCTTTTCAATACCTCCAAGGATGGTGATTCAACCACTTCCCTGGGCAGCCTGTTCCAATGCTTAACAACCCTTTCAGTGAAGAAATTTTTCCTCATATCCAATCTAAACCTCCCCTGGAGCAACTTGAGGCCATTTCCTCTTGTTCTACTGCTTGTTACTGGGGAGAAGACACTGACTGCCACCTTGCTACAACCTCCTTTCAGGCACTTGTAGAGAGTAAGCAGGTTCCCTCTGAGCCTCCCTCTCTCCAGGCTAAGCAATCCCAGCTCCACAGCCACTCCTCACACAGTCCTCACTCACCTCATGCTCCAGACCCTTCACCAGCTTTGCTGCCCGTTCTTGTACTCACTCCAGCACCTCAAAGTTCTTTCTGTCCCAAAACTGAACACAGAATTTGGGGTGTGGCCTCACCAGTGCTGAGCACACGGTGGCAATCCCTGCCCTGGTCCTGCTGGCCACACCATTGCTGATACAGGCCAGGATGCCACTGGCCTTCTTGGCCACCTGGGCACAGACTGGCTCATGTTAGCTGCTGCTGACCATACTCCCAACAGTTTCTTTTCTTGCAGAAAAATGAACTTTCATCACACTAGCCTGTCTCCCATCAGAAAACATTTAACCTTGGTTGTACTGGTGCAGCAGCCCCTCATTTACATGGCTGAAGAAAATGCACTCAAATTACAGAGAAACACACAAAGAAAAGCCCACCTTTCAGGAACAAGACCCAGATAACAAGAAATTAATTCTAATTAAAAACAATTAAGAAAAAAAGGGAATTGGGATAAAAGCAGCATTCTGAAATTCTAAAGTGGGTGTTCATAGATAATTTTTTTGTCATATGTAGTCCAGGAATTCCAGATCAAAACAGGTAACTCGTAGTACCCCCACACACTTCCAACTATCTATGAATTCCCAGTGCAGATTAGTGCAGTCAAATGTGCTTTTAAGTGACACAATAAATTAGAAGCTCATACCTTTTTGGAAAACTTAGGTCAGTTTACTGGTAAAGCCCTCTGGCCATTAGTATTTCCATTTTAGTACTTCCCATCAACAAGTCAAATGCAAACATTTTAAGCTTCATTAGTCTTCAGCAATCACAAATGCCAGTTTCTTGATTACCTACCGGCCTGTTGCATACTACTCCATCTCTTAAGCTGGAAGAGGGATTACAGTATTATAAAAGCACTTAGAACTTGCATCATAAACTGAAGTATTCATACCATCTGTTATGAAAGACAGAATTGTTCTCCCTGCTGAAGTAAAAATTGAAGTTAATCTGCTCCCCCAGAGCTGTGCAGCGAATCGGAAGAGCAGGGTACACCAAGATGCTGAAATCTACAGTTGCCCATTTAATGACAATTCTATATTACCTTTTCAACAACCTGGATGCACAGCTACCCCAGCACATCAGTCTCATGTCCTAAAAATTCTAGGACTATTCTAGGTCTTGTGGCTGCAAATGACTTTTTTCTTTTTTAACATTTGTATATTATTAGCTATAACATTATTACTTCATGCCCAGATAGTTCAGCTGGAGAACCCAGCCCCTGCATGAGATGTTTAAGACAGTTATTTCAAGTGCTTCAGGTCAATAAGCCAATACTACTGCACTCTTGTAAATGAGGCCAGGATTTCTCATGAGGTTTTACCAATAACTTCAGAAATATTAAATTATTCCTTTCATCCTCTTTGTCTTACCTAACATCACAGATCCCATTAAAAAAAAAAAGTTCATTGTGTTCTAGAAGACTTTATGCAAATAAAACTCTGAACACAGATTCAGCTGGGAAATGAAACTCCTACCTACGTTGCCACCTTATTGTTTGCAGAATAGAACAATTAGAACTTAGAAATACATTCAATTTCATGGCAAAATTAAAAACAGAAAGCTCATTATACAAAGAGTAAAACAGCTTTAAAGAGATGTATTTTATTTTCTCATTTAATTATTTTCTCATGCAAGTATGTGGACTGTGTGTTTAGGCTAAATTTTTATCTCATCACAGCTCACTTTTTGATGATGACTGAGGTCATAAAGGCTGGATTAGAAAGCAACAATAAGACCCTTCCTGCAATAAAGTGTCATATTAGAGCTCAAATAATATACCTAAAAATATGAAAAGAAATACAGGAGAACAGAATGAAAATAACAGGTGAAAATTTGTCCTACATTCAAGTGCAATGCAGAGAAGAAATTCCTTTTGAGTAGTTCCAGGTAGGTGCTCTGGCGGCAGATACTATGAAGAAAGAGGAAAAGAGGCATCTTACAGACAAAGGAGAAATAATCTGGGCTCAGGCTCACTTTTTGATTTGGAATGATTTGGAAATATTATGCATACTTGGCTTCCACAACAAGAGCTCTTAAGCTACTTTGTATTACATGACAAAGTTATTTATCATTTAATATGTAAGATTCACGGTGAAGAAAATTTGCAAATAAGAGGAAAAAAACCTAAAGATTTCATTGGTCAAAAGAGTTCAAGGAAAAAAATCTGCAATTCTGCACTAAATTGTAAGAGGAAAAAAAGCTTTATGGTTTCTAACGAATGAAGAAATAAATTCTAGTTAAGTTACTTTTAAGACTTCAATATGTGTTTTTGGTATGATGGGAAAAATGAGCTAATGAAAATATTTTATTTTTAATTACAGGAACATAAAAAAAAGCAAAGTAAATCTTAGTGAAGTAAACCTCTCATTTTCTCACACATGCACTGTCCCCAACAGATGTGTTATTTAAGACCTACATGCCCTACCATATGAAAATCAGATGTAACCTTACCCATGTTACAGACACAAACAATTCTACCAAGACTGCAGTGCAAGCTTCAAGGATAGAAATATCCCGAAGGCAGAGTTTCTGAAAAAGTACAAAGCTACCTTAAAATCTTGCTCTTTACTGTGGCTGCATATTCAGTTTGTCTCTCAGAGGAACATGCACACAGCATCAGGTGATGATAAAATCTAGAGCTGTAATGCTGTTTACAGTGACTATACATGAATCAAACCATGGCTTTATCCAAGTGTGACAGAATTCCTATGAGATAGAAGGAGCTCAGTGAACCATCACACTCTTCTAATGAGTAAACACCTTTCTGTCTCTCCTAATCTCTACAATAAACACCAATCAGTAATTCTAGGCTCTCCTCTTCACTCAGTATGACACCTAATTCTGAAAAGATAAACGTGATTATTTTGACAGAAAAAAAGATGATGCAAAACAAATGACTAACATCAGCTCTCCTGCAGAATCAAGCCAGAATGTTCCCACTTTGTAAACAAAAGCTTTTCTCCAGTCTAAACTCACAACTAGTTACATACCAATTTCTAATACATAAGCCTTGAAAAATAATTTTGTTTTTATCCATCACACTTAGGTAATTTTGAGCAAACACTACTGAAGGCTAAAAAAAAGTAAATTATCTGGGTATATCCAAATGCAGACAACTGTGGAGATTTAACTCTTTCTGGTTTACCAGAATTACAGTAATGTGCAACATTCTGTCTTATTCACTGTGCTGCTTATGAAGCATTTTAATATCATTATTTCATGAAGTTTTAAAAAAAAAGTAGAAAATACTTTACTTCTAAATTCAAAAACACTCACAAGATTTCTGTACTGAACTGTTTGCTATAAGGGGTCCTTTACTTATTAAACTTCTAAGACAATGCTGATGAGCAGATGAAGAACCTGTTTGTAACAAAATTTATCAGGCTTTAGAATAATGCACCCATCACATTATCACCATTTTTAAAAAGTTCAGTTTTCCCAGATTGAAGTTACTGCAAAATCTGATAGAAACTAACTCTGTCATACTGCAGCAGTACAGCAAAAGCTTTGAAAAAAATCAAACATGCCCAGTATACAGAACTAGACCATAGCATTTTATTTCTTTGATAAACTCTTCTAAGCTTTCACTCACAAAATATCTGAAGCATTAACTAGACATTTGGATACAGCTATAAGACTTAATTATATCCAAGTTGTTGAGACACTGTCAGTGTTTGATGGTAAACAAAAAGCTAGAAGATTTTGTTATGTGATACATCCCCTTTAATGATAAAGCTAAACATGTTCCCTCAGTAGTGACAATTCTTAATTAAAAAAAGAACATTAGGACACTGAGGAAACATCTTAACCCAGCTATACAAGTCACTGCAACATGGCTACCACAGCACTTACAAAGTCAAAATATTTTTTCTCGTCCTTAAAAAAAAAAGAAAGATGTCAGGGGGGTGGAAGAGTATATTTTACTCCAGTTATTTGACTGTGTATTACAGAACGAATAATTTTGTCTATTGCTCATTGTAATGCTGCATTATTCCTCCAGTGAAATTTATGCTTTTTGGTTAAAGGACTTTCCCTATATAAATTTTGCCTATCTCTAGTGAATTCAGAAAGATTTTTCATCCTTCTCTAGAGGACCTGGTAACCAAGGCGTTTTTTTTCCTACTGTCCTGGGGTGACTTTAGGATGCTGAATTGTATCCCCATTTGTCTGTTTAGCCCAGAAATAAGTTTTGCACCTTTAAGACTGGTTCTGAGAGCAAAGAGGGGGAGAGAAGAAGCGCAGAGTTTGTTTTCAGATACTGCATTCACTCCCCCACATCCTCTCCTGGATTGTGTTGTTGTTGAAGGAGAGAGCTTCCTTTTGCTTTTTAGTTAGTTTTAGCTAGCTGAGGCAGAGAAGTTCCCTGGACTCTTGGACCTGTTTAAAGCTGCTCTGGACTGAACACCCAGAGGAGCACCAGTAGCTCACACCTGTGGCCCACCGGGCTGGGCCTGGCCTGCGGCATTTCCAGCAGCGGAGGGACTGATAACAAACTGAGTGAGCTGAGCTCACCAAGGGGACTTTCTGAGTTTGTCATCTCTTCAGACTGGCAAGAGGTTTTATTCTTTAATATTGTTCTTTTTTGGGTTTTTTTTTGTTTGTTTTGGTTTTTTGTGCTGGTGAATGCTCTGTGCCTGTTAAATAAGCAGGTTTTTTCCACTTTTCTCCAAGGAAATCTCCTGAACCAGCTGGGGGGAGAGGCTGCTTGAATCTGCTTTCTAGAGGAACCCCTTTAGAGGTTTTCTCCCAAATTTGCCCTAAACCAGGACAACTACTTATTTTAGAAAGTGCAGGTGTTTATGATCTGATTTATCACCAAAAGAAAGCCACAAAAGCAAACTCTTTTAAAGAATATCACACAAGTCAGAACTACATAACATAGCTGGAAGCTATTTCATTCCTTTTGACCTTGCGTTCACTAGAGGAAAAAAAAAACAAATAAAAACTCCTCTGTGCTCAAAAGTAGCTTTTGATCATTTAGGATAAAATGAACAGGCTCATTTGAATAAAGTAAAGAGCAGAGATTAATCTTTAAACCCTTTCAGGAGTTAGTGAGAAGTCATTACGGTACAAGCTCACAGTGCACCAGTGAGGTACCTCCCATCCACAGGTACTGATTCAGCTGGTTTGCAACCACTGTCTGCACCTTCCAGTGCAAGGAACTGGGGCAGTGAGCAAATTCATACCAGTGGCACTTTCCAGGAAATGGAAAATCAGCAAGAAAGACAGGAATCCTGGACTCCAAATGCTGCCTAATAGGGCAAATCAACATGGACGGATGTGAAGACCAAACACCAAATTATTTTGCATGTTATTTTTTGTAATTCATTTCCTATCTCATTGCTTCAGCTTCTGTTACAGGATTAATCAAAGCCTAGGACAGGGCCTCTTCTGAAGCAGTGGCAGCACTTTTTCCTTCCTTGTGTTAGGTAAGATACCTTACCAACTTTGCTTCCTTTTCCTCTCAAGAAGTCACTGTCTTCCCTGGTCTGGAAGCTCAGAAATAAAATAAATCATTGCTTGTGTCAGGCTATTTAAACTGTCAGTATTTCACTTCAGCAAAAACTGAAAGTGTAGTCTCTTCTAGACATGATACATATTATCATCATTTATTTGTTCTATATCACAAAAATCACAGGTTAGCAAAGGCAAACAAAAATTAATAGTCCATCAATGGCAGAAATGAGAATTTTATTACTTAAATTAATGACACTTTTTCAAAATCTTTAGAGAAGGGAAGCACTGATGAATCTGAAGTTAGGGAATTGTGGCCAGCACTCAGGAGATCAGGTGCTCTGATTAAGTGTGGGAAATAATAGTCCAAACACCACTGACAGCTCATCAGCCCTCTCAGGTAAAATACTGCCCTGCAGGACACATCCACTTTCCAGTTCATTAACTAAGAAGTTCTGTATTTCAAAGATAGGAAAGAAGGTTAAAAAAAAACCCAAAGAAATAGTCTTTCTAAGGTATTAGTCCTAAGTATAAAAATACTTTATGTTAAATCACATATACTCATCCTTCCATTGTATTGTGTTTGAGATGTAGTCCCAAACCACATCTGAAGGCTTTGTGTCACACTTGATCTTTGAAATCAGTAATATCTGTACGTACGCAGCAGTCCCCTGATATTTTTGGCAGCAGAATGAAAACCTTTATCCTTGATAAAATCAAGTTCAAATTAATAGATTTTCATGGAAGTGAAACCATACTAATGGATTATTGGGGCCATAAAAGTATTACACTCTCTTTATATAAGATATTATTATTTTAAACCAATTCAGAAGCTAATGACACAATCTGCTGGAATAGCATGGGGTGGGAAAAGGGATTGGGATTTGTTGAGAGAAGACAGGGAAAAAGGAGCTTTTATTCCACTGGAGAATTACATTAGAATAATTATCACGTGCTTACCAGAAGACCAAAATACTCCTCACAAGCATTAGCATCTATAGTCTCCTTTTACTTCATTTTCTTGTGGTGGAGAGGTAAATATACATACTAGGACTTTCTCAAAATAAATCCTTGACATGCTATTAACAGAAAATAGTCTTTATTAATTATGAGATTAAGTGCTATATACTATGAGTTACAGATGCTTCATGGCACAAGTCTTACAACATTAAAGAGGGCAGAACAAACCACTACAGAAATGCATGTATGGGATATAATCTAATGAGTTCTTTTGCAATTTATTTGGGTATACAGGTGTCAGTCACCTGCAACTATTTTAGAGGTTCATATTTCAAAACACTGTTTCAGTTTTACTTCTCTTCCCATGAACAGTATTAATGCTATGGGGACTTTTTTTTCTTTTCAAAGTGCTTTAGGCTGGCATCAGAAAGTATTATAAATTTTAAGAGTGCCTCCTGTGCATCCCTGTCTAGCATGTCTAAGAGGAAATATTGTCAATCAAGTCTGACTAGAAGCCATACAGGTCATGAAAGCAGCTGCATAACCAAACAGTGTGGACAGCCTTTGTATTCAAAAGATAATGCAGTGCAGGTTTGAAAACAACAAAGCAAGAGAGGTGTGTTCAAAATCACAGCTAGGAGAACAGAAACACCGACATACTTTAATCTTGGAAAAACATTTAGGACACTGAATATCCCTCTGTACCTTCATAAAGACAAAAGAAGCCTGGTACCATTGGGAATGACTGCCTATTTTGTTTTGCTGCTCCAGTAGTTATAAATGCCACATCTCAGGCACTGCTGCTGCTGCTTTGTTGCTGTGAAGTGACAGCTGAGAAAAACGATGATGCTAGAGATATGTGTTATGAATATACAAATAGGTGAGAGACAACTGATTCCCACAGACAGGAGTCTAGACATTTCATTTACTAAGTGCTTCTCCCTTTCCTTAAATCCAGCAACCCACCAAATGTACAGCCTTACCAAATACCTCCTAGAAATTGCCTCTGGAACTCTACGGGTAGATAATGGTGCAGACATTACCACAGCCTGAACACACTCCACAGCTTCAGCAGCAGCATTGATCTCACACAGTCATAAAAGAGACTAGTTCAAGGTTCCTGGGCCTACTGGGATGCTGAATAGTCACCTCCAGACAGTCCTGCTTTGTGTGCACAGAATAAACTGAACTACTGACAATGCAATATTTGTTGTCTTTTTAACAAGAAATCCTGGTGAAAAAATGTAGTGAAAGAGAAAACAGAACTACCATACAATAGATAAAGAGTGCAACTTCCTTGAGAAGTTGCACATTAGTTCTAAAATACTATATATATAAGAGCTTCTGAACAATGCTGAAACGTAACGGGCATTTGGAGTTTGGCTATGCTGATACATATACCTGCTACCCCGTCGTGCCACACAAGAAAAGGGTTTAAGCTATGTAAGAGAGAGGAAAGAAAACAATCCTTTTTTCCCTTCTTTTAAGCACAATTCAAAGCAAATCTCCAATTAAACCTGTGTATTACCAAATCACTTATTTAATTCACACCCAAAGGACATGGTTTCATATCCATAAAGAATATATTCTTCTATTGTGTTGACACTGAACTAAACTGAAAAAAAAATTAGGCATGTAACTGAAATAGAAATATAGTATCAAAAGTATGTTCACAGCATCAATGCGTCCATTCTGGCAGTTAGAGAGTGATAAAAACGAGAATGGTTTGGCCTTTTTGATTCCTTTCTGGAGCTTCAGGGTAAGATTTCCCTGCCACACATCCCAGTACAATTGTTTCAATTGCTCTTAAGAAAATAAAAGGATCCCAATGATGGATAAATTTAAGCTTACTATTTCCAGCTATTTCAGGTTTTGTTATATTTCTATACACTTTCTAATAATCCACTTCAATAACAATGTAGTCTTCTTTTTAGCATCTTTCCAAGTTAATAAAAAGCACAAAATTACAAAACTAAAAATGCTATAGCTTATACAATGGCATATAAGAGGAAGCTGAACTATTTGAAGTGAAATCAAGGACTTGTCAACACTACAGCACATTCAATAATGACATCAGGAGCTTTTAAGAGTCCTACCCCATTGTAGAGCACAGTTATATTATACTTAGAATAGCAAACTTGGTATGGCCATCACAGTAACAAGTACCTACAGGTAACAAAGAATCCCAGCCAGTCTCAGAGCCCCCTTGCCTGCAAGCTCCTGAATGCCAAAAGGAACAATAAGAAGACTGTTTCTATTATGGTGCTCTCTATTATTAGGCCAAGTCTTGTTTCTGCAACAGAAACTTTTTTTTTCATGTATTTATAACCACAACTAAGTTTCCTGAATATCTTCATTCCTGAGTAGCGTGATTGTTTTCATGACACACTGTGCTAACTAGGAAAGGCCAAAAAGAATGTGAATACAAACAAGTACCAAGAAGAATTTGATATACAGAAAAAGAGCACAACACAGGTTTACACCATCACCACCTGGTTTATGCCTCAGTCAAAAGGCATAAAGGCGCCTTCTTATCACCACTAACAACCAACAATTAATGCCAATCAACTTGCATCAGTATAAAACTGTTTCTTGAGAACACTATAAAACTTAGTGGATAAACAATTTTGATGAAGAATACTTAGAGCATCTGAAAACACGTGACTTGAATTACAGAAAGTTTTGATTAAACAGCATCATATATAAAAAGAAGGCTTAAAAATGAGAGATATGATAGAGCTCAAGGGTACCATCTTAGTATGGCTGTACCTTGCAGCACATGATCCATCTCAAAACACAGTACTCATTGATCAGAATATTAATATTTTCATGATTTGGAAGAAAAAAACCCTAATTTTGGAAAAAAAAAACCCCTGTGGTGCCTAAGCAACAATAAATTCTGAAGAAACCAAGGTACAGACACAGAGGTACCACATCTCTTCACTGACCACATACAACCAAGACAAACTTTCAGAACAACCAAGTGAAAGGCCATACCTACAAAGGGCCACAAGGGTCAGGTGACAGAATGGGGGAGTCACAGTCTCAGAAGCAGTAACTCAAAATAAGAGATCTGGATACTGACTAATAATAATTTGGATATTATTCCTTGGACAGCATGGAAGTATTGTACTAAATGTGGTAAACAAAGGAATCTGGAGAAGACAGAAGGCAAAATTACTTTGCCTCTGATACTGATGAGACTAGTAGTGGAATAACAAAGGAAATGAAGGATTTCCCACCTCAAGACCAATGTTGTAAAAATGGGGAAAAAAAACCCCCAACATATTGGGGTTTTTTTGACTGAAGAATCACACTGACAGAGTAAAGAAGCCTTTATTTACCAAAAAGAAAATGAAAGGGTAATTTGATTAAACTATACATGCAAGATATCAAAGGGAATAGACAGGTCCTAAATTTAGGGAGGCAATGAAGGACAAGAAACGGAAGATGGTCGAATGTAAAATAGATGATTTTTCTTTTCTTAAATAGCACAATTTATGCTTGAAAGAATATACTAAGGATATTTTTTTCTGTGCATAAAGTGTTCTAAGCAAAATACCCATTTTCAAAACTTATATGCAGTACTTTCACAAGTGCAAATGTCATTTGGCAATCTTTGTAGTTTTACTGTAATAGCTAAGGAACATTCTTTCATTTGATGAGCTGAAAGTGCCTCAACAGATCAGCACATTGGTACAAACTAAAGACTCACCAAATGTATAAAGTCTGTGTTCTCTTTACTTCAAAGTGAAGAATAAAAAAAAGAGGCAAGATATAAGAATAATAACATAATAAACTCTTAGAAATCAGACTGCTTATGTTTCAAAAGACATAAATCACCTAATTAACACTGAAATAAATTGTCTTTTCTCTGACATGAGCAGCGAGAACAGACTGAAAATTATGGCAGCAGAAATGAACCACTGGCATAAGAACAGAATGAACAATCAGGCCAAGAATTCAAAGGCTCTCCTCGTAAGTTACTCCAAAATAAGTTTAGCATTTCACTTATGTTTTAGATCACTTCTTCAGTAAGATACAGGACCTAGAAATCCTGTTATCACAAAAGAAGCCTGATGATGCAGAATTTTATTTGCTGTTCAGAGAAGAAAAGCAGCTGACCCTGTGCTGCATCAATTTGTGAAAAGTCAGTTCTTCACAAGAACAGCATTTTCAGTCAAATCTATAGAATGTTGCAGGGCCAAACATTTATTTTGAAATAGGTAGCTCCTGAGTAATGGAAGTGGTGGCATATTTTTGTTGTCCATTTTTGCTTTTGCTTATCACCTTCTAAAAGGAACCAAGCTTTTCAATCTATTTGAAGAGGCAAACTTCAAAGAAAGGACATCAAATCTGCAGAGAGCACTCACACAGAAGATAAAACACTTCCTACAATGATCTGTGAACTCGAGTACAGGTAGCCCACCTTTGCTTCAAGGGCTCAGTGCAAAGACAAAGCAACAAAGGAAGACAAATTGA
The DNA here is from genome assembly GCF_028769735.1 of Zonotrichia leucophrys gambelii. Classification (NCBI taxonomy): domain Eukaryota; kingdom Metazoa; phylum Chordata; class Aves; order Passeriformes; family Passerellidae; genus Zonotrichia; species Zonotrichia leucophrys. The sequence continues at coordinate 43,139,545 of NC_088171.1, read as the reverse complement.
TCAAACCATTTAAGATTATGTCAATCTCCAGCAGATATATAGTCCTTGTAAAATGCAGTTACCTTGGAGGGACTTAGAAAATGGCCTAAATTAAAATTCTACTAGTTCATATAACATTAATTTACATTTTAAAAAATACATAAATGAAGGACTGCTGATAAGGGATTTAAGGGGGTTAACACAAGAAAATAATTAATTTATCATATAGCTTTACACTGTTAATAGGCTGCTGTATAATAAATATTTAGTTGTACCCTGAAGTAATTTTAGCAAGCCAAGGGATTCAGCATTTCTTAACATTCTTCTGAACTTCAGTTAGTAAAATATGGAATAAAGGAACTTTTCAAGGAGGAAGAAAATGTGAGTGGATAGGCACCTCTAATGTGGATATGCACCTGTGATGCTTTAAAAGGCATGAGATTAACACCACATCCTTTCTTTTGCCAGTTCCCAAATTATGAGGTACTTTATACTCCCATTCTAGGATTAACTCGAAAGCAGATCAAGTTAGCTGCCTAGGAGACCTGAGAAGCAATATAATGGAAATTTTACTGGTTTCCTACTTTGGAATGAGAACAACTCATGAGACACACATAAATGTGTTTCAAAATGCAATCAGAATGGAAAAAAAACCCAAAAGTGAAAAGGAAGTCCTTACAAGTATTCAGGTGGTATTCCAAGCCGCTACAATTTGTGAAGATATTTTATTTTTAACTCTAGTAACCTGGCTCCATTTTCATAGATGAAGAGAAGATTCTGACAGCAATCAAAAATAGGAAATAAAGCTTATGTGAATGAAAATGATTATCTGCTGCTTCCATGAACAACTTCTTTTGTAGACAGAAATTTTTTATGAGACTTGGAATTTGCATAAAACCATCAAGGAGCCTCCTTAAAATGCCTATGAGAAATTGAGTTATCTTTTCCTTTTGGAAGTGGGAGATAACTGAATAATTCATTTGGGTCAATATTGAAAATGGCATTACACAACTCTAAAAGGATTGCCATATGTACTTTGAAAACAAGAAAGTAACAAGCAACAACTTCCATGGGAGTAAATAATTAATACAAGAAAAGTTTTAGCCTTTCTCTTCCATTCTTCTTGGTTTAGTGAAATAAGAATAATTCAAACAGCATAAAAGTATTTGATACATGAAAAGCCACAGTACCCCAATGAGGTAAGTAGAGACAATTGCCCAGAGAATTTAGCCACAGAGGTAAGTCTCTCACCCTGGGCACCACAGACTGCTGCATCTACAGGTTCATGGCATTCTGTGCTAGTCCTCACCCATACCTCACTCAGAACTCAAGAACAGTTTCATGGAATTAATCAGTCATAGAAATAACACTGTAAAAGGAGACACATTCTAGATGATTTAACATCTGGAACTGTTGAATCCCAGGAGATACTTCTATTGCACAATTCCAAAGGTTGGCCCATGTAATCATTAGGCGCTGTTTAAACAGACTAGCAGCATTCCCTGTCCACATGGATTAGGAGTCAGTCTTCATTTTCTTATACAGCTAAAAATGTTGTAGACACGCTCGTTTTTTTCTTGCAAGTATCATTAATTATATCATTGAACAATTCTAGGTTGTATTATTACAATTTCATAAAATGTAACTATTAGCAATGCAAGAAATTACTCAAATGTATGCATAAATTTCTTGTTGCAGATTCCAAACTGTTTACCCACGACTATCTGGATCATAAAGATGCACTGAAGTTCACAGACCTTCGAGACCCTCTGGTATTTTCTGTTCTATTTCCTTTCAAGAAACCAGAAATCTGCACACGTGGATGTGGAATTGCTTGTGTTTAGATAAGCAAGAACTTTTTATTAATTATTTTCTCTTGGCTAATTTAACTACTGTCTGCACTGTAGTGCATCTGTGGGCCATATAAAGACCTTGGTCCAGACCTGGGCTTTCTAGTAACCGTTTATCCTCTCTTTTCAGCCATGAACTTATGTATGAGTTTTCTTAGGAAAAAATATTTTAAAAATGAATCGTTGCCTTTCAGCATCCCCTACAACCAAAATAAGAACCTGTTATATTCTACTAGCTAGCTACCAAAGTGTAGGAGAAAGGAGAATACAGGCAAGGGTATTTAATTTAGCTATTCAGCTGTACTTTAAATGCCACTTAGCACTGCCGAGCTGTACAGAAATTAAAATATGAACATCTCAACAGTCTAATCTGTATTTGTGAAATCAAACTAGGCCCTTTTTTTCTGTTGAAATACCATGTTTTCATGTAGGATAATCCATACATTTGTCCACACTCCCTATTCCTTTGTTAAAACTTCCCACAAAACCTTAGCTGAACCTTCCTATGGATAACTTCCTTAAATTCATAGATAACAATAAATAAATAGTAACACAAACATGCCTGACGTAGATGATTCTGTATATAACCTTGATTTACGAATTTTCCTTTTCCAAACTTCTTACCTATGATCTATCTTTAAACATCCTGTTTAACTATAGCACAAACTTTTTTTTAGACTGAAATAGGTATGAACTCACTATAAGCAGCACCATGCAGAAATACTGAGTATATGTAATTCCTACAGCAATTCTGGGTGATACAATGATCAGCATCTCTCAGGCACAAGCCCTAAGTACAGCAACACATGAACAGGGATATCCATGCATATTTACTCAGTGCACTCATTTTAATCCCCAGAAGTTGATAAATTTAGAATGGGAAAAGTTAAAAGTTAATTTTTCAACTGCTAAGGATAATAATTCAGATTTTAAAAATCTATTTTTGTGTTCATGGGACAGAGATACTTGGATCTTTGCAAAAACTGACAGGCTCAAGGCTGATCTACTTTTGAAAACAGAGCACGATCCATTAAAAAAAATCATGAAGCACTTGTCACATCCATTAGTCACTTTTTCCTACCAAAATAACATCCATTTGTAAATTATCATTTTGGTAAAGGATTAATATAAAAGTGGGTAAATGCAGTTTATTCTATTGACTTTTTATTAAAATCTAAATTTCTACTAAGCTCTCACACAGTCTTACAGTATAATCAGAAATTTAAATTGTCCTCCTTCTATCTTTAGCCAGGAGAGGTGATAGTTTTAAAAACAAAAAGAAGATAATCTTCTTAAACAGGATGAAGCAATCATACTTAGCTGTAAAATAACTATGCAGCTGTTAATAAGGCATAAGTTAGCTCTTATGCCAAATTATTTTGTATTTTAATAAGTACTTTAATAAGTAGGGTATTTAGATAAGAACATTGAATCTTTTAACCTAAAGCTATAGATACACATCTCACAGTAATTTTTCTCTTGAATTAATGCACAGGCAGTTAAAGCAGACAGTGAAGACAAAACTCAGGTAAGTCCATCAAAACATTGTTCCAATATACAAAATGAGGTTTAAACTGCATTTGTCATTTTTTTTGCATTTGTCAGGTTTTACTGCTGTTTTTGGTAAAAAAAGTTAAACTAAAAATTTCTCATCTGTCAGTTCAGCAGTTTCCTAGTAGTTGAAATCAACCAAATACATGATAAAGTAGAAAAGTTGCAGGCTGACAGTGCAGGCTGTGTTATGCAAGAAGCATATAAACACTTCCACAACTTAAAATAATCAAATATTTTTAATATCATTCAACTTCCTCTCTGGCTTGTTCCTTTTTCAAAACAAAACCCCAAATACAGAAATTAAAATGTTATTGTTCTATTTAGAGAGGAAAGAAACAATGAACTAACAAATATGCAATGTTTCACTCCTGAAAACTACTATTATTTGACAGGTAATCTGCAGAGTGAGTGATTTTAAGACACCCCTCCATTGTTCACAAAATAGAATCCAAACAATTCATTTTGTTCACTGTTCCTCCAAATATCACATAAGAGTCTTGCCTGACATCCTGCCCATGTTTACTTCAGCAACAAATGCCATGAATGCATCACTCAGATCTTAATGTTTAGCTTCCAAGGGAAATAGGCAGTACAGTTCTCAAACAAAAAAAAAAATCATCCAATAAAGTTCTGGAACAAAAATCATCTGAAAAAGTCATGCATATATGAAGTTGAGTAGTCTGAATTATGTCATACTTGTAAATATATCAGGTGGAAAGTCTGTACAATAGTATATTTGTCAAAAAAAACAGGTGATGCCACACTGTAAGGCCTTGTTTCTCTTCACTATTCATCATGAATAGCATAAGCTACCACTCCAAAACCTCATTCTCCTTTATTTTTCACTAGACACTCAGCCACATAACTACCATGCCCCTCATTGTAACACTCCTATGCAGAGTAGAGCAAGTGTAACCAGAAGAATTAAATGCTAGGAAAGCAGTAGGTAAAATCTGTCTCTGTGGATTTAATGAAGGCAAGGGACTTTGGCCTTTCTGGACACTGAGAAGGAACAGAAAGGCATGAAGCATTTATTCCAACAGCCTGGGAAAACACTGTTTAATCTGAAGGAGAGAGTTCTGTCCCTTTGAATAAATTCAGATAAGGTCTGAGGGCTAAGACATGTAAGTACATAGAAACAGCCACAAAAACAAAGGCAGCAGTCCCTTGGACAACTAGGGAGGAAGGGAAGTAACACAGGGCTTGAAATCCAACTCCACCATGAAAGGAAGAACAGAACACAGAAATTCAACAAAAATCATGAAACAACATTAGGGGGAGCAATTATTGTAAAGAGAGTTTTGGTAAGAACAGAAGCATGAAATTAATTTTAGGCTGTCTGCAAGGTAAGGAGCAATTTTTCAGTTAGAAACTTTCAGTTTATATATGAAAGCACCATAAATTTCTATAGAACATTTTTACCTACCCTAAAAAAATGTACGTTAGGCAGCTGAATAAGAGGTTAAAGATTTCTTCTGGAATTAATGTCTGTGTATTTCTGTGAGTACAAGTTTTAGAAGTATCAGTCAGCTTTCCAGGCTTTGCAATAGGCCATCGTGTTTCTGGCTAAATAATATTTTATAGCACTCTCTTCAACCCAAGCAAAAGCTTAGCCACACACTTCTCTCTTCACTGCATGCCCAAGAAAGCCATGTGTATTTTCCAACCTTACCCTGCATTAAACACAACAGAGACTGCAGGATCAGGTACAGGAGAAATGACCAAGCATTCTAAAAGGTAGTTCATTGTTTCTAATACTATTTACATGTAGATTTTTCCTTTCAAAACCAAACCAAGACTCCTCATTAACTCACACGGTTTATGCTGCTAGAAGTAGCAAGAGAAAATTGCAGGAACATAATTTCTTACAGAGTAATACTTGAAGATTAACAACTCCACTGTAATATTTATCATCTCCTTCCATATCCTTTCAGACAGAAGCTACCAAACATGGCCACAGTAAGCATCTGTCCACTCTGCTTAGGTCAGGTTTTCTTAATCTTACCTACTATTTTTGGAAGTTTCTCCTTCCCAAAGATCATTGTCAAACTAGAGGAGAAATATACACTGTTAGGTAGACGTCTGACACTATTTAGCAAAATTTAATGCTTTCAAACATTTACACCAGTCATCTCTTTTTAAATAAAACCTCTAAGATGTACAAGGGAATTATGCTATCACATGTAACCATAATGTTTTGGGGTTTTTGTTGCTGAATATTCCATCAGATAGACAAGTGGGAGACACTACCAGAGGTTTTCCAAACAGTAATTTGTAACAGTACAAATCACTATTTGCATCATTCAAAATTATTTTAGCATCCATTCCCTTATGCACATAAACACACTAAAAGAAGCAGTCTCTGCACAGTCCCATCCACATAATGATGCACTATAGAACACTTTTTGAGCAATTGCTCTAAGCACTTTGTGCAGCTTTTGTGACAACCTATTCCTGAACCAGCCCCTTTGACTTCATGAACACGGTGGACAACAACTGCCAAGTCTGTCATTGACAAGAAACAGCAGCAGCGCCACGTCAACAAAGTTCAAAAGTCAAGAAGAAGACATCAGAGACTGAGAAAATGGCTTGGAAATGTTTTTTGAGATCTCAAGAGGGGCCTCACACATTTTGAGGAATTCAGAGCTAAATATAAGAAAATGCAAACTCCACAACTTTTCAGAAAGATTTCCTACCCAATGCTTCTGCACAGCATCCTACTCAGATCCTATCACCTCCAAGCAACCCCAGCCTTTCCCCAGAGAGCCTAAATTCTCATTCTCTTCTGTCCTCAGATGCATCTCACTGTGCATGTTATGCTTCTTTCCTTGTCATGAGGCATTCTGCACTAATGCTTAGGCTTTTCAAACCCATAGTGCTCAATTTTTGCTCAATGCAACAGTCTGGGGAGAGGCAACTGCTCCTGAAGAAGCACAGTGGTGATTCCCCGCTCTTTGTCCTTCCCTCCAAGTTTGTTCCTCTTTTGACTGGTTCTGCTCACTGAAACAGATGCAATTTTTTCAGTCTGTCCATGAAAAAAACCCACCTGCCTAGGACAATACACACTGAAGAAGTTAGTGCTGACAGCAGTATCAGACTGCAGATCACCCAGAAAACATCTTGGGGAGAAGCTCTACCCTCACCTTCTGGGTCTCCTCAGACTAGCTCTTCTTCCCTTACTCTGCCCCTTTGATAGTGGGTTCAAAACTGAAAAATATGAAAGCTGCCTTTAGAAGGTTATGAAAAAAAATCCTACTGTATTACTGATAACAGAGTGTAGAAACATTCAACATCCTGTCTCTGCAAGGAGGTGCAGAAGCAAAGATGTGGATAATGGTAATTTCCCATGGAATTCCTCTAAACAAACTGCTTCTTCAGGACCACTCACACCAGAGGTTGTGCTTGTATCTTAGGCTTGGTCTTTCCATTCATTAAACATTTTGAAAAACTTAATTGAAAACACACCAATTATTCCTTGCAGCCTGATCACTGTGCATCACTGCCAGAAGAAAACTGACCAAATTGTTTCTATCAAGATGTTTTTTTAACCCTGAAGTTTGCTGTATACATAAAGTGCATCCCTGATTGAGGTATTCATCCTAACAGCATCTTAAAAACCAAAAAAACAGTAACAACTATTAGCAACTACTTCTAAAGAACTTTGACAGCACTCATGAAACCTAGCAACTCTCGTTTCATCATAATGTTCCTTTAAAAATAGATGGACTCGTACAACCATGATTTTGTTCTGAAAGTATCTTCCAGATGTCAAGATAAGAAGAGCAAACCGTGCTTTAATAAATAAATACACTAAATCTGAACTGCAGAGGAAGCTAAATTAACCCCACTGGGGTTCCCATCTCTGTTGTTTTGCCAGTTTTTTGTTTGCTTGCATGTGATATAAATATTGAAACATTTGGCTCAAAGTACTCCTGAGTATACACAGGAGACTTGCAGAGCCAGTTCAGTGTCAAGCAGAGGAAAAGGAGAGCAAATCACATCCTGTCTGCTTATGTAATTTTTTTTCCAAAGTTTGCTTCCCACAGTTGGGATTTAAAATAGTATCTTAGCAGCATTATAAAAGCAGAGTATTATAAGTTCACAAGAACTTTACTGTTTACCACAAGTTGAGTATGCAATAGATAATTAGAAGAAATAAACTAATTCCCCTGTACCAAATTCTAAACCTATCATTACACATTTTCCCACATACTTTAACTGAAAAGGAGAAAATATACCAGGAAATGGAAAATGAAACAGAACACTGGTCTTTGTCAGACCATTTATTTGGGCTTAGGCAATTTCCCCAACTGCTGATGTAATACCACAACATGTGCAGGACCACTACATACTTCAACCCAAGTTTAGAACATTTTTCTTCACTTAATATGCATTACTGGTTCAAACGATCAGCAGTTTAGTTTTACTGTACTGCAAGCCAGTGTGTCTTTGTAACAGTGAAATGGGTCTTTTTCTGCGTGTAGTATTTAAAAAGTTGTCAGTATTGAGTGAGAACTGTTTAAATTCTCTTATTTCAAGTCATTACAGACTCAATCTTCTCCATTGAGAAAAATCATTATTTTGCTTATTCTGGCATCACACCTATGTTGTCACTGATCATAAAGAGCTGTTAAAGCTATCTGAAGTCAACTTTCATTGAGTTTATTTCCCGCAGCCCAAACATCCTGTCACTGGGGAAACATCTGTGGGCAGGAATGCAAATTCTCTATTATATCTAAGGAGGCATAAAAGGAAAAAGTGTAATAATCTGCCTTTGTTTTTCAAAAATTCTACAGATAAAGTATTTCTGAAAACTGATTTCACAGTTCTGCTAGACTGAAACAGTTTGGGGTCATTGTTTCATGCCATTATTTTCTCCTTTTAGTGTGTTCCATAAAATCCTCCAAATCAAAATTCAAATACATTTAACAACTGAATGCGGATCTGGTCCAAAATCCCCATCTCCCAAACAATACTAAGGAACTTCTAAAGCCCTTCAAGTTCCTGAATACTTTTAAAATGCTAACACAGACAGAATTTAAAGCTCTATGATAAACAAGCAGAAACTGTTTTGAGTTCTGAGTACCTTGGTTAAAAGAGCAGGGAGAAAGGTCAACTTCCAAAACAATTGAATGCATATTATAAATGTTTAGAGTTTGCCTAATCCAGAAGTGACACCGATGAGATAACATACACATTCATATTACTAGGGTAACTTCAGTATAATTCCTAGCCAATATTTTTATTTCTAATACAAGAACAGATCAGGTTGCTTTGAAGGCCTGCTAGAATTTTAGTTCATGTAGCATAATGTTATAATTATATCAACCAAATAATTTTGTACCATTTTAACTTTTTTAGGCTGAAACTCAAACACAACAACAAAAAAAGTCCCCAAAAAACCTAAACAAAAACAAACAAACAACTAAAAAACCCCAACAACACACACAAAAACCCCCAAACCTCAAACAAAAAAACTGCCTCACAAAACAACAACAGCAAACAAACAAACAAACAAAACCCTGAACAGGTCATCTAAAATACAAATAAGACAGCTATCTCAAGTTTTGAGGTAGTGGCAGATGTCTAGTAAAATTTTCTCTCTCTCACATCAATACTCAGAGTTACAGATACATGTAACACTTTGATTTATTCAAGCTATTTAAAAAGAAGCATGGTAACAAACGAAATCCTACAAACTGCTTTCCCTTAACTATATATTCTTACACATCTTGCATTTCCAAGTTATTTTGCAGAAAGAGCTATGAGGTAACTATCTGCAAGAAAAAAAACTCTCTACTGATCAAAGATAATGAACAATCGTGTGCAGTGTAACACTGTAAGCAAAAATAATTATGTTGTATTCCTGGATGTACAAACTGGGTAACATAAACCTGAAACACTTTCTTGTTGATACATATTCCAGCTATCTGATGTGGACCACATTATAAGTATATACAGTTAAGCAGGAATATCCAAATGTATTCCAGGAAGGAGTCAGAGATACTCATTCAGGAGAAAGAGTTAAACAACAACTGCCACAACTAATTAACACACAAAACAATACATTAAATAAGAGTCTCTTTTTTTCCATATTAGAACACATTAGAAATTAGTATATAAAATAACAGACAAAAGCTTCAAAAGCTTGTTAACTTCACTTGAATTATCTTCTTCAGTACTCTCAAAACAACCATGCTTTGATGACAATGCATTAACTTTTTCTTTCAGCCCTATTGTTGACAAGATGTTTTCTATTTGTAGAGGCAAACACCACTCAGAACAAGTGCAGTAATGGATGTTCACTTAGAAAAATGCATTGTTCACTTGGAAAATTTTAACACCAAAAAAATCTATTGAGTTAACATTCATAAAATTAAAAAAAAATACATACAATTTAAAAAATCCTTCCAGTTTATATTCTAGGGAGATAACTCACAGATGGACTATAAAATTATCTTTCCCATTATAAATTCCATTTTCATAATTAGCTCTGTCCCATAAAGTGGCTCTTTAATCCCACTTGCTATATTTTCACTTTGCTAACAGGCTGTAAACACACAACCTCTCCTTTTTATTAACCTGCCTAATTAACCATCAGCTTGGAAATATACACATCTGTCTTACAGATTTTTTTTGCAGTTTATTTAAACTAACATTAGTATGCTACTTTGGAATAATATGATAGCTATGCAACTGAATTAAGAGTTTTAACGTAATGCTCAATTAGACTGCATACAATTTTAAATGGGAAATCAAAGACTATCAGTCTGGGAAAAACAGGTTGAAAAATCATTCTTATACATAACTGTACAAACTTTTTTCCCCTCTTTTTTTTCTCCACAAACACAACCTATCTGCATGGGACCTTTCATGAACACATTTCTAATGATCAGTATCATCCTGATACTGAAAGTGGAACTCCAGAATGCTTTAGTGATTGTGTATTCATTTGACCCAATATTTCAAGTATTTGCATTGAACCACGGAAGTTTCAATTCAAAGCCATGATCAAACTGCATCTTTAATAAATATATTGTCAAAGTGCCACATGCAAAGATCTGATGCAAAGTTACAAAATAACAGTACATATGAAAAAGCATTGTAATAAATTATTTCCATGCGACAGCAAACTTCAGCTCTGAGGATTAATCTAGAAGACACATCAAATTCACTATCCTGCTTATGCACTATCCCAGTCATTAACATCATGCAAATTACCTGGACCATGTACTGCATATGCCTCACTGGATAGTAACTATACATTTTCTATGCATTTAGGCATTCTAGCCTTCTCCAACTTTTTCTAATAGTGGTTTTCCAAGAATACATGGAAATATTTTAAAGCTAGTTATTCCGAGACAACTTTTACAGAATTTGAAGGTCACCAACCCCTGATCCATTTCAGATTAGATATGCAAGTACACATGACTTACAATGACTCCTTTTGACTGATACAGATATAGGAGTACTCTCACAACAGATTAGCAGGGAAGTTGAATCTGACAAAGGAGTGGAAAAACATGAGAGGAAACATTCAGTGAGATCCAGAAAAATAGAAATCTGCCTACTGACTTATTGCTGGGGGAAGAGAGCCAGAGCTACAAGTCAATAATATCAATCACACTGGGCAGGAGTTCTGTTCTATGGAAAAAGACAGCTTTTAGGTGAAGAAAACTGACCACATCCCAAATAAGACATTTATACTTGTTCTATTATCTAAGTTAGATAAATAAGGAATTTCAATTCCTCATTTTCCTTCCACCAACACATGGACTATTGCTTAGCTCTAGTAAAAACAACCCCATCCCTCAACTTCTGCTTCCTAACTTGCAAATAATGAAATTTAATTTTGGTTTAAACCAATTTTAAGAACACATTATCATGTATCAATTGATTATTTTTGTATAAAAAACAGATGCCCTTACAGTGAACATTCTCCTCTGCATGCACACAAGGAAGCATATTGCAATTAATTATCACACTTTGTGATTATCCTATCACAAAAGTTTAATTTTTTTTCTCTTTCAGATACACATGAGTAGATTTGAGGTATTTGCAGCTAATATTCTAAAATAAACCAGTTTCATCAAGCGGCAGGGCAATTCACCAGGAAATAAAAACATCATGCAGGGACCAGGCAAATGAGTCCCTTCATTTACAATGTGTGAATCCTTCAAGCAGGAAAACCAATTATCAGGTAAAGATCTGCACACAGCCAGGATGGCTTCAAGCTCACTGGGGGCTTGAACGTGCATTGACCAAAAAAACCTCAAAAAAGCACACACACACACAGAGTGGCAGAAGAGTTTATATAAAGTTAGGAAAGCACACATTTGGAAATGGCTGCCAATGCTCTTTGGTAGGCAACAGAAAGCAGTAACACTGGAATGAAAAAGCACAAATACAAAAAACAAACCCCTTTCAATAGAGGAACATACCCCTCATATCTCAGACACAAAGTTTTCAAAGAATACCCAATATTCATGGCATCCAATGGTAAAAAGACTTCTCCTGTGCAAAACAAAGGCAGTGTTCTGCTACACGTCTTCATAGACAGAGCTGAAACCTAGACTCAAACATTCACCAACACAGAGATTCAAAACCTGACACCACGTTAAAAGATTTCCAGAAGGGAGAGGTTGAAGGCTTACTCTATTAAGGGAATATCTCAGAACTGGAGGTAGGTATGGACAGAATTTTAATTTGGGAATATATACTTACAACTGGCTAATAGAAAGAAAACTGTCAGTGTGGTAATTTTTAACACTCAAGGTCTTGCAAAACTGTTTTCTCATTAAGAGACACAAATCACTAGCATGAAATCAGCTCTGAATTACACTTAGAATAAAATCCTGGCATTCACATTCACAATATGGAGTTTATTCTATTTTTTGTTACTAAAGTTTATACTGTAAATAGTATAAAATTAAAAACTACCTACAGCATGGAATTAATTTACTTGTGTAAATTACAGTGTGTATTTCTGGAGATATTTAGCAAGTTAATATCTCCTTCTTGTAACCTCCATTTGTATTTGTCTCCTGCTCTGAAATACAACTACAGGCATTGAAATAACCTCTCCATATGTTTATCTGGTTACAGCAGCTTTTCTTAAAACCCTGCACACCCTCTGCCAATGTGCAACCATGTAATCCTCACTGAAGGGCTGATTTTGGCCCTGCTTTTTTGTTTTTCTAAAGACATGAGTAGCTTCACCTCCAATGTCAATGGTCATTTACTTGTATTTTCTTACTCTAAGAGGGACTTCAATGATACTAAATTTCAGTTGTTTTGTTGGATTTTAAAACTTCACATTTTCCTGAGATTAAAAAAATAATAAATCGTTTATTTTTCATAAATTCCAGTTGTCTAAAACAAGGTTTAGACATACCACCTGGCCCTGCACCCTGTATTGACACACTTGCTTCTCCTCTTCCCTTTAATAATCTACAGAGCCTGTTCCAAAGCAGATTAGACACTCTTCATGCATAGCTACTGATACTGAATCCATGAATAGGTAACACATTCAATATATTCTGGTCCTCAAATTATAAGCACATTCATTTTAAGACATTTTAAACAAGCCTCAGATAAACTTGCTTTTTACAAAGTCACTGAAATATTTCATACAATGAAAATACTGTCACTCTCTCTATCCAGAAAGCTAGTGCCAACAAAACCATGAAAGGATGGAGGATTGCTGTTCTTTATGCCTTGTACTAATATTCAGACTGTTTTTCCTTCTAAGAAAAGCAGAACTAATTTTTCTATTTACAGTCAGAAAATTTAAAAGTCAGTATTTGTAATCACAGTAACCTGAGAATTTTAAGAATTTCTGCTCTTGGAATATATTACAAACACAATTCTCCCTGAGCTAAGTCTAGGAGAAGTGGCATCAACAGCGATGAATCACACTGAGAACGAGCCAGCCCTGCATCGATCGGCTCCAGGGACGATTCTGCAGCTGCCTCAGCAACCAGCAGGGGAGCCGGCCAAAAGACCAGAAAAGAAGCCCAAAAGCAGGTCAAGGCTTGCGAGCCTGAACTTGGCATCTGGGTCTTACAGCTGTCAGGGATACTTATGAGAGAAGTCACTGTTGTCTACAGATTTTGAAAACAGTTGGGGAACAGGAAGAGGAAAAAGAAAAAAACTAATCTATCTACAGCTATTACGAGCCAAGCTGGAGCGGAAACGCAATGCATGCCACCACTTGTTCTGTGGCCACAGCATTTGTGATACCAAACCACTACACCAATAAGAAAAACATTATCTGCACAGAAATACAGTTTTATAGTGATTGGGCACATCAGACTTCCAAAGAGATTTTTCTTCTGGAAAAGAAACATTAGTGAACAAGATGGACATAAAAACTAGATAACTATTCCTTTTCGTGTATGTGTTTCAAAATATAAAATTTTGCCTTAATTTTTTTTAAGGGGGATAACCGGTCAAATTTTCCTTTAAACTCTCCATTGTGTAACTACTTCCAGCACCAGCAAGAGCTCCAATATATATGATCAACTGTTTTGTTGCCAAATTGAATGTACCTTTTATTAAAAAAAAAACAAAACAAGAAAAACCACCACACTTTATCTAGAGATTACTGAGAATACATGAAGCTGCACTGTCTTTAACAGGGATTCCATACTATCTAAAGATAGGCATAAAACTCAGAATGACAACTGCACATTTCAAGAATCATTAAATAGAATTTGCAGTATCTAAACAAAAGGAGAGACTCAGATCAAGAACTCTAGTTTTGCAAAAATTAATTTAAGTGCATATGCAGGCAAAAATCCAAAGCTAGTGGCAGTTTTTGGGAAAGCTGTCTCCACAGATTCTGTACTGACAAGCCAAGCAACTGCCAAGCAATGTTTCAAAACAAAAGAGAGACTCTTGGAAAGTGCCAAAAGAGATGTTATATTCTGCCATTACAACTCACGCTCTATGAAAAGGAAAGAGAGGACACTTGTACTGGGATTCTCATTGGCACTGTGAATCAGGCACATTCCGTACTAAGCAGATTCCCAAAGAAACACACACGCCAGCGTGGACTGCAAAAATGAAGAAATGTTCAGCTGTGACGAAAATCAAAACAAAAGTAGAAACAAAGACAATGCAACTTATGTCCAAAAAATTATGCTTTAAGCAGAAGTCAAATGAACAGCAAAACTCTTAAAACACACAATTTTGACAGGATATTTGAATTTATTTTCTGCATTCTATTCTTCCTTCTAATCAGCCTCTATGTTTGGTTACAGATTGAGCTACTATGTCTTATTTCATTTTCTGAGTTTAGAACTAGCTAGTTCATTATATTCTTGACTTTGTAGTCTGATATCCAGCCCCTGAACGTCACACTTCCATCTGTTTTTCTTGGACCATATGAAGCATCAGAAAGCTGTCTCAATGCACCCTTCTCCAGAACAATCTTCACTGTTATACAAATAAGCCCTCTAGTGGTAAAACCACTGTCAGACCCACCATACTCAGAGTTTCTGTGCACCCCCTCTCCAGGATAAAAATCTTACTCTCATAATACCTCCTGACTAAAAGTGAGCCACTAACAATCTATCTATAACCTCTTTTGAAAGCTTTTCACTGATGATGACAAAATTTATCTTGGGCATGAGTGGTGGCTTTGTTATTGAATCCAGAGATAAAAATATGATTATCAACACAGAATAGAACTGTCAAAGGTACAGAACAAATTTAGCATAATGTCAGATTTTATGATTGTTGAAAAAGTATGCCAATACAGAGATAATGAACTCCACCACACACTAGCACTTAGCTAAGCCCTTTGATTACCAAAATCATGAGTGAATGCTTGTGTTCTTTTCATTCTAAGCTACTGCATTTCCTTTCTCTACCCTAAGAATATTTATTCTCTAGTTCTAAATACCAGTGACCTGATAACAGAAACCACCACCAACACTGACCTATGTTTGTGCAGTGATTTGCATTATAACTGCCCAACATTACCAACGCATCAGATACTTTATCTGAAGCAACTCAGCTTCACACACTGTCAGACTTAACACTGTCAAAAATTCCTAAATATTATGCTAACATATCATAACAGAGGACTAACGTGCTATCTAGTTTTAAAATAAAACAGCTCTATTCTATATTAGCAAGCATGGGCAAAAACCTCCCATCCACATACTTCTCCTCTTACTTTAACACAGCAATGCAACAAATTGTTATTACATGAAAAGGAGTCTGAAGGGACAGTGATTCTGTATTGGCACATACTTCCACATATTCAGCAGTACTAATGAAACAGAATTATCTGTGTGGCCAGATCAGAGCTTGCCCTATGTTTTTAATGACTCAAGAGCTCAGTGACAGTACCATGGTGTGCTTGCAACCTCACTGCAGGGATAATGAAGGAGACTCTGCTAGGAGAGGTCACTAATCGCCTTCCACAAAACACTGCCTGCTTAGCAACACCTCAGACCCCCTGTCTGTTCTGAGTAGAGGTGAGCTTAGGGAATCCTGGTGCACCACCAGTTCACAAAACATCCTTTCTCACTTGACAAGCCTAAAGCCTACCAGGTAGAATTCAAAAAAAAAAGCTTCTTTGGAAGTGCAAGCGCCAACAAAACTCTACCAAAACAACAACAAATCAATTTTTTTGCCTCCATTTAAACATTTCTTGTGTGATTTCTGCCTATCATGCACATGCCCTGATGTAACAGTAAATGGTTGTAATTCAGAGAACAGTGGCAGAGGATGAATCCCATGTTCTGTTGCAACTTGACAGCTAGAAACTCGGTATTAATATATATTTCTGAAATTCCTTGCAAAACCATTCAGAAATGAAACCAGTGCAAAAATGCATAAACTTGAAAAGCAGGTTCAGAAGCAACAATAAAAGTAAATGTAACTTCTCTTATAGTTGTATTACTTACAAAATACTCCAAATAACTGAATAGGAAAACACACAGATGACTGGAAGAAAAAGCCCTCCAATAGTAACTGTTGACAACTATTAGGCTGGAATGTTCATTCTGTGGGGGCCTACAAAGATCTGCAAAGGACTGGATTTCGGTTCAACAGTTTCACTGACAATTCTAGTGATTAAACAGGAAAATTTGCTTAAGAACTGCATATATGATACCAAGCAAGGAGAAATCCAAGTGCTCTGATGAGCATAATTAGAATTCAGCAATACTGAAAAACTGAAAAGACAGTCCTACTAAAGAGAAAAATGGAGGAAACAGTCACAATGAACAAGACAGCATAACTACACATTAGAAGATGTGTAGCACTAATTCAGGAAAAAGAAATATTCAGTACAAGGTTACTGCAGGGAACACAAAAAACCTTTTCACATGCTAAAAAGAGCATCACATACAAACACAGGATGTACCTGAACCTTTTTATATTCAGAAATATGTGCACTTGTAGCTTATTTCAGGTACCATCATTTTAAAAGCAGAGACAACCCTGGTGAGAACAAAATCAACTATTTTGAAAAAACTGATCTGTGAGGAAAAGTTTAAAGACAGAAGTTCATGCGATTTAGGAAACAGCAGCTGTAAAGTGATCATGAAAGGAACAGTGACTAAAGACTTTTCTATGCTAAAAGTATCAACCAGCTTAACTTGTACTTGGGAGATTTTGGTTAAAAATTCGTGAATCACAAGAAGAGAAAGCTCATAAATAGGTTACTTTGCAAGGCTCAAAGCCCTTATGTCAGCAATCTCACATGGTGCAGGTCTGATGAAGATGGCATGATCTGGGTTCAGAGCAGCTGAAGGAAAGTTAGATACACTGAACTTCAGGCAGGGTCTACAAAACACTTTGAATCTTCATTCCCCAGTCAGCCAGACTGGCAGAGCTGATACATGGTACTGCAGCTCCTCCATCTTCAAACAGGCACCCTCAACTTCTCCTGATGAAAAATGGGGTCAACAGAAGCAGAGGGACAATGATGCACACCTGAGTCCTGTCCTGCCAAAGTGAAGCTTTTTCTGAGTTACACAACAAAACATCAGGTAGCCCTCTTGGGCCCTGAATGGTTTTGACACTGGTTTTCCAAATGTAGCTAAATTCTATAATATAAACAACACTAGAAAGTTACCAATGGCAAAGGTGCAGTTTATAGCTATGGCAGTAGGCAGATGGCAGTAGGCCTAAGGAATCTAACATGAATTTACCTCTCGGTCTTGACCTTTTGCCAAAATATTGAAGCTACCATTCTGTGTTATACAATGCATACACGTGCATAAGGACACTTCTGTACCAGCAGAATCCATCATTATAATTGCACAAGGGCAATGTCTTGACACAATGCACTAAGAGAAAATGACAAGAGATGAGGCATCTTTTGTTTGAAAGAGAGTTAGCAAAGTTTAAAGTCTTCCCCCAAACTCTTGAAAGAATCCATAATACAGCTTTTTTTTTCCTCCATGTATTAGCCACAATTACTCTGTGGGATAAAAAGAAGCATCTGTCTCTTTCTATGGCTTCCAAGACTAAATCATGTCATGCACTAGATCTCTGCAGCTCAGACGTCTTCAGAGGGAAGCTGAGCAAAGCAAGATGCAGGTGCCATTATTAATGCAATGTGACATTGCAAAGGAAACTGGATTTCCTCCTCCTTTTTGTTCAGTTTCTGGCAGAAAGGCAAGTCTTACATTTAGCTTCCCTAGCTAAAATTTGAGGGTAAAATAAAATATATCATACAGCTGTGTATATATATTCTGAAGCAGTATGTACTCCTACACTTCAGCTTCAGAATTCATTTCACAACACACAGCTTTTGGTCCCTTGCTGCAGAAATTCTTTTGTACCTAAACTGCATGACTGTACACACTATCAATCTCAGAGTTTAATCTGCATGGAGGGTGGGAAGGAAGAGCAGGATGCCAACACTGTTATTCACCCCACCTTCAGGAGCAGTTAGGGAGTGATGGGAGGGGACATGAAAAAACAGGCTTAAAACTCAGTGCATTTGAAACTTCTCATTTTAAAGATCTAAACCAGAATAAAATTATTAAAATACTGTAACAGAGCATCCATATGAGGAGGCGCATTCCTAATATTTCTTCTTCAGCATTACTGTTAACTTCTCTGGCTAGCTGAGGTCTTAGTGTAGCCATCACAGCACCTGAGGCTGCTTGGAAAACTTCATCAATTTGCAAAACTCATAAAAACAGAACAAAATGATACAAGGCTCTACCCATACTCAGCAAATTGAGAACTGGCAATTCCAAGCACACCAATACAATACCATCCCGTTGGCAAAGAACAGCAGTCTCACAGGAAATTACCAGTATGTTTTGTGCTACATGCAGCTGCCAAGATAAGCACCAAAATAACTACAAATCCTAAAGAGGCAGATCCACTCATTCCTACTGACATACCCAGAGTCAGCTTTATTTGGCTGTGACAGGACCTTCCAAGTTTATGGAAGACCAGTTCATGAAGCTATTAGCATAACGAACCTTTTCCACCTGCTATCTCCTTGGGGAGGAATATGGCTACATCCCATTCTCACTGCCAGCTGTGCTCTTGACTCCTAAAGGACAGGCTGCAGACAGAATTTAGAAGTCATTACAGTCTATTCTAATTACAGGAATTGAAACAGAAACAAGAGGACTGACAGGAATACTCTATAAACTGTTTTGTGGACTCCTTTGCTCACATGCAATGAGTTCACCCTCAAATCATGGTTATGTATGTGTTTCATGTTTTTAAAAATAATGTAATAGACTTTCTACAGAATTAGTTTGTTAAACTGGCATCAAGACCACTGGAAAGATGTCACACTAATACCCATCCCATTTCTCCTGCTTCGTCCTGCAATTACTAAAATTACACAGGAAGTGAAGCAGGACTGCCAAATGGAACCAATGTTAGCATGGACTGATACTTCCATGTGCTTTCAACATTCTATAATTCAAGGTGTAGTTATAATTTTTCTGTTACAACCACTCTTGGAATATCATTTTTCTTAAACCGACTCTTAGAAGCTAGGAGAACAAAAAAAGTATTTGAATTCAATAATTTAATTTGCTAAGCTATAAGAGCAAAAATCTAAACATTTCCTATAATAAACTGGTTTTTTCTCATTTCATTAGATTCTAAAAGAAGTTTGTCTCAGATTTTTCAGTCGTTATGAACTTCTGAAAAAATACAAAATATGCTGAGATGCAGATTAACTGCAGTATCACAAATGATACTGCAAGTTTAATAAAAGATACCCTAATATTTGACATTGGTTTATCCATAATCCATATACCAGGCACATACACACACACTTTTCATCACAGAACAAATCCTCTGACTAAAGATAACCTTGATCAAACATGTTATGGTTTATGAATTCTCAGCAGCATCTATCTGTATCTCCTTTGTGTAATTCACTGTAGAGATTTAGCTGATTATAGGCAAGCATGAGGAATCTCCCTTGATTTCAAAAGGACTGTTTGAGGCATGAAAAAAGCAGGACACACCTCACAGCTTGCACACTGCCACAGCACATGAAAAATCCTTTTGAAAATTACATATCATTCCACTAATTTCTTCTGATCAGAAGAGTGAAAATCTGGATTGACACTCTCTTCCACTGTAAGATAAAAATTCAGTGCACAAATAAAATAATTAAGCCCCAGTTCTTTTGACATTTACTTTCTAGCATGACTCATGACCATCTTCAGCCTGGGTTTAAAAAAATGTTTTCAGCAAGACTATTAAAAACCCCCAACAAACTCTCTGCTGTAGCCTTTCAATCCAGTGCTTTATTTTCTTGCACAATTTGAGCTCCAAAATCAGTTTTCATCTAAGTGTGCCAGGTGGCATTTAAAAAACAAAACAAAGCAACTGGAAAAATATTTTTTTTCATGAATCCAGCACATGATTCTTCAGAGCTTTTGTAAAAAAAGGGTTGGGAGGGTAAAAACTATAGTAACAAATTTCACTCATTTAAAAATAAAACGCTGTAGAACTCACGCTGCAAGCGTCCAATAAATGACTACTAATTATGTTTATAACACCAAGCAAGTATGTAAAAAAGTCAACAACAGGAGTACCAAAGTTGATCCTGAAGGTTTAACACTCCAAATAAGAATGTCAGAAGTTATTGCAAAGAATTTTAGCACAAGAAAGGTAAATTTTCCTGCAATTTTCTAACAAGGAAACATGTGAGCAACAATACTACATTACTAAGACTCTTTCTGTAAAGAGGTGTTTATATCTAATCAACAATACAGAGACTCCAACGTGTTTGACTGGCTTTCTCCTGCTATTTATAGTCAGTTTTAGTGGTTTCTTATTCTCCATCTCTTTTCCAGCTGCAACTGCAAACCCCACCTTTTCTACCCTACCTGCCCAGAGCCACTCATTTTCGCTGTTAATCATCAGAGGATACAAATGACGAAGTGCATTTATTGTCCAACCCTGAACACAGTTTAAAAACCAAACAAACCAGCCAAAACATAGCATGTTAGACAAAGAAATTACAAAAAACTTTTCCTGGACACAGGAAAACATTGCAGTCTCTAAAAAGAGAACACTTCTAGTAAGAACAATACAAAGTAACACTGCTGCAAACTGCATCAGAGATAAATAGATATACAGTGGAGCCCTGTAGCTCTAACCTATTCACAGATTCCTAGGAAAAGCCATTATTCAGGCTTGTGCTGGCAGCTACGGGTAGCACATTTGCAGAGAATTATTTAAATAATTTAAGAGAATAAACTAATACATTATTTACAAAACAAAACAATTCAGCTTCATGAAATGCTAAGCTAGTCTTGAAATGGTTGCTAAGCAAGAAGGCTTTGAATGTTCATACTCTGTCTTGTCATTAAACAATTACTAATCCTAATCAAGTGGAAAGTAAACAATTAATATTAATAGGTATTAACTTGGCTTTTGTCTGGACGTTCAAGTTCCAACTGCCAGCAAGGAAGTGTATTCAGCATATTCAGGCTTGAGCTGGAAATATTTATACATTAAAGGAAACTTCTTTGTGAGAAATATTAAACTAAGTGGGTTTTAAAGAGATCTGAATGTCTGATTCTTAGAGAGTTCTCTAAAATGTCTTGTAATTGTCTGCAAAGATCTGTTCTCTATTCATCCTCCCTTTTGAAGTTTTGTCATTCTGGCATCCTTGCACAATCCCAGAAGAAACAGGAAAAAATATTCTTACCCTGTCTTCTCCTGCTGTTCTTCCAGGCTGACACTTCTGAAGCCCTTATTAGCATAGTTAAGAAATGTGCTCTCTTCCTACAGTATCTCCCCCATCCAACCTTCCTAATAGGAATACAGCAGTATCTACCAGATAATGGTAATTCTTGAGGAATGGCACCATCTCAGGCACATCCATTTCTGATTCCTACTGAAGGAACACTGAAGTACCCTTCTGGAAAGTTCAGATCTTTCAGCTAACTAGCACCTGACACCTTTGTGGCTCCCTGTTTCTACCACCACCCAGCTGACAGCAAGAAGAGAGTATTACCTTTTGCTATCATTGTTTCTACTAAAGACACCTACAAGGTTTTCTCACAGTGAGAAGGTTTCCTGTGCTCTTAACCTTCACTGTAATGTCAGAACCACACTCACAGAATCCAACTTAAGAATTAAAAATGCTTCTCAGACAGAAAAGACAATTGAAAAGAAAAACCACAGAGAAAACTTATGAAAATCCAGGGCAGAACCTATACATATGGTAATTATTTATGATGCCAAGAGTATATCAACATTAGCTGCCTCACTAGCAGTTCACCAGAGTATAATTCAAATTCTTTTGAAAAAGTAGGTACACCATTGTATAAAAGCATTGCACACTTTCCCAGGCAGCTCTGGCCAGACCATTTTCAGTTATTAGACAGGTTACACTGGAAATCACCAGATTCTGGGAATTAATTTTGCAAGAGCGAGACTACATAGTTGGTTACACTAATTTACTCTTCCCCTGGCTTCTGCTGCAGAAAGGATCCTGGCCTATAAAGACCCCTGATCTGTTCTAGCTCAGACATCCTTTGCACACTGTCTTTAAAGATAAAAATCACATTCTGAATGAATTGTGTCAGCAAGGAATGAACATTACTGTCAAAATGCTCCAGCTGGGGCAGACACAGTAGTAAAATACATTAACACATTCTAGCTATCAGGGTTGAAAAACCTGATGCAGTACCTTGATTTCTTGCTGTCCTACACATTACTGTATGTGCCCATTTATTCAATACATTTCAGTGCTTGTACACAGTCTGAAGAGCACAATTCATTGTGATTATTTTTCAATTTCAAACATAGCAAATTGAGAACCTGAAAATGGAAGGGTTTGAGTACAGAACAGAAAATAAGGAGAAACAAAAGAAAATTAGTCACAAATAGGAAAATACTGTTTTAAGCTCTGAGACTTTCAAAAATCTGTTGGACTATTTAAGCATAGATGTTAACGTGCATTTTCATTTCTATGCCAGCAGAAAGCTATGGAACAAAACTTATTTAGATCTTCAAATTTTTTAGTGTTTGTCTTCATTCTGACACACTTTTGGCATTAAGCTTTATTATTTAGAGTGATCAAAAAATCAACACTAAATGAGAATTAATATCTCAAAAGAACCAGTAGATGGCAATAAAAAGATCTGTGATAAATTCTGATTTTGCAAATAAATACAATCTGTAGTAATGTACAACCAGAAAAACTGGAATTTTTTTTAACTCATTGATATGGTTGCAGGAGGCTTCTTGAAGCCGCTAACATTTATAAAATTTTATACAGACAAATCCATGAATCTTTCCCCACATCTGAAGGTGAGGGAAAAAAAACAAACCCTGAGAACAATCTGTAACATTTGACTTCATTTTTACTCTTAAAATATTCCCAAACAGTAAAGTAAACAACCAGCAGAATTAGTAAAGTCTTTAGACATAGTCTTTATATAAGTCTTTATAGCTTTAGAAGTTTTCATTAAGTCTCACACTGAGGCTATTCAGCAACTACTGGAAATCTTTGCCAGGGTTTCAGCTTGAAGTTAAAATATCCAACTATTTCTATGTCTCACAATTTGAATTCTAGGAATAAACTGCAGTGGCTTACCTGTCTAGCAGAGGAAAAAAAAATCAAATTACTATTTTGCATTGTATTAAAAAAATTACATATTTGATTTTTAAAGAAGGGCTTTCAGATATATATATATATATAGTAAATGTCTGCAGCTGAGGTAGGGGTATCTAGAACAGAACAATATGTTAATTGAAATCACTACTGCTTTGCATTAACCTTTTTTAATATTCAGCATCAGTAATGCTGCATTGTTCCATTTTGCTATGTTTTTCCATTTTCACCATGTCCAAGCATAGATAAGTCTTGGCTAGGAAGTCTGTTTCAATGAAATAAAATACTTGATGAATTAAATTGCCAAGTATTTTCCAAAAAATGAACCATAAACCTGTCAGTAAGGTTTTCACCTTAGCATGAACCATTTTTAAAAACAGATTTATTATTAATTATATTTAATTGATATTTTCTCATTATCAGTAATTAATCTAGTATTTTTTCATATACATTTAACTATTAGGAAGAAAATGAAACTGCGCATCAAATATTCACCCCTATGTACCCTACCTTATAGTTCTATCTCAAAACTCTATCTATAGAACTCTATAGTTCTATCTCAAACCACTCAGGTTATCAATGTAGTATATATGTATACATGCCAGTTTGGAAAAAACACATTAACACAAAAATGAATTAATACATGGAAAGAGAGATACCTCAAAACTTTTGCCATTCAGCAGTAAGAACATTAAAAAACTTGCCTAACATTCCCAGAAATTATTTTCTCTGACTAAAGAGCAAATACATTGAAGATGAAGAAAGAATACCAATTGCAATTAGCAGAAAGATATAAGGGGATAAGCATGAATTAAAAGCACTTTTTTTTTTTTCATTTTTAAGTGACACTGACAACTTGGAAAGCAGAGACTGAAAATTTGGATGGGGCCTCCTTAAGAGTCATATACAGGGTTGAAAAACCTGATATATGAGCACAAGTTGAAGGAGCTCAGTTTGTTACATTTAGATAAAAAAAGGCTTGGGTGGGTGGGTAAAATCTAATCACATTCTTCCAGGGCCTAACAGGTAGTTTTCAAGAAGACAGAGGTACCCCCTTCACAAAGTTGCACAGTGGAAGAACAAGAGGTCATGAGCTACCAAGTTGCACCAGAGAAACTTTTTTCTTCCCATAAGAAAAAAAAAAAAACCCTATTATTTGCCATAAGAACAATTAACCAGTGGACCAGGCTGCCCAAAGAAGTGGTTGACTTTCCCCCACTGGTAGTGCTCAAGTCTTAGCTTATCTTGATAAGAACACTGAGAATTTAATCCAGGGTCCTGCAGAAGGTTTGGGCAAATAATCTCCAGGGGTCCCTTCCATCTATACTGCTCTTTAATTCCCCATGTGAAACTCTGCAGCTCTTTTATCCTATGTTAGTATCTGGCAATAACACAGAAATAATTTAGCAAAAACACCACTTTATGCACAGCTGTTATGCTTCAACCTTAGAGCTTCTGTAACTCCATCAGTATCAAAGGATTCATACATGTGTGTATGCTGATGCAGCCTGTTTTTCTGATTTTTTCCCAGTTGCTTTTCTACTAAAGTTGATCCTTACAAAAATGTGTATTTAACATATGTTCTAAATCCCAAACTCATGAGTTCTAGATGAACAAAGCTGTCTGCTGCACACATGCAGCACACTACACCATGCAGGACCATGCCTCACTTCCACCTGGCCAGAACGGAGTCATGTACATTACTGCCAGGAAATAATTCAACCAGAACTGTTTTGTAAAAAACAAAATTACCCAGCTTCACTGGGAGAAAACAGATTGCACTGAAATCTGTTGCAAAACATTTAAGAAATTTTAAAGGGGAAAAAAAGAGGAAATACTTTAATTTTGACACAACAATCGACCTAAATTTGCTTTTGCTCAGAAAGTGGATCCAAAGATCTTCAACTGCACTCAGGATGCAAAGTTTACTGATTTTGAAGTTTGTGGAGAATGCAAATTGCAGTGCTGCCTAGAACTAGATGATAAATACACCTTGTCATCTACTAGAATTCAAACTGACTCTGGTAGTTTTTCCCAGTTTCTCTGGCACACCATTTCAGAAACAACTGTCAAACTTACTGTTGAGCTGACTGAGTGTTGAGACTACTACACCAAGATTGTTCAGCAGAAGCTCAAAGAGCTTCTAATCTATACAAGGAGGCCTTTGATGAAAAAATACACTTAATAAAATGGAATTCTGAAGAAAACTTGTATGCCAATCTCAATCACTTTGACTTTTGATCAGCTTCATTGACACACTACGATTCCTGCTTTCCAGCCTCTTATAAATGAACCATCAGCTCCTTCTCACTCAGAAAAAGCAAAGCTCAAGAAAGGATTACTTCCTTTATTCTACTCCATACTTCTTACAGAACTGACTTTTCAATACAGGTTTTTCTATTATGCGGATAAAGATCTATGTCCTTATGAGGACACCATGAAATTAAATCAACACAGACCAACTGTGTAAGCCACGTTTACTACAAATACACCACCCATGTCCCTATGCAAAGGTCCTCATTTCTACACCACAGCTGATTACATTCTTCCCAAAATCATTTTTCGATGGTACTGTCAGATTTTATATTACCATTATCAAGAAGGACCTTCATTACCACTTAGTATTTCCAAGCTATTTACCAAATCCCTCATGTGATGTAGAACATCCAGGCTAAGCTTTCCATTAGTTTACTACACTTCAGGGCTGGATACATGAGTTGCTTTTCAAGGCTAGGACATATTCATGAGGAGTTGTACTTCATAGCTACTGCTTCAAAACACCACTACTGATGTACTGTTAAAAGGAAAAATGACTGTTTAAAAGCTGTACTTAAGAGTAGAACTGATTTCTTGAACTCAACTCTTAGATTAGCTCTGACACTGATTTAATTTGCATTCCTTAAATTTATCAGAGTCCACATTAAAAAGAAACAGTCATCAGGAACAAAACTCTTTGTCAACAATTTTTGCAAGGAAGATTTTTTTAAAGCACTGCAGAATTAAAGTTACACTTGTTTTAACCTACTTCCCTAGCTATGAACCAAGTTTCTTCAGTTATTTCCTTTTTTTGTGGTTCAAATCAGTGTAGGCAGTCAGAAGTGATCTGGAACAGTTTCACACAAGCACAGACACGTGCTTGGAATGTCCTACTTTGCACCTGAATTCACATCAGAATTATGTGTCTATGGTGAAGTCTGAATAACTAAACACACAATGTGATACAACTGTTTTAAAATTAGGTTAATAAGGATATATTGTTTCCTGCTTCAAGGGCATTCAGCTACTTCTTTTTGTTTGAAAACTGCACTGGCTGCACTCAGTTAGCATCCATCCATAAGAAAAAGAGTGGAGTTTCATCATTCTGCTCCTGGTTCAAATCATGTTGCCATGGAAGCAGATGTTGAATTGATGAAAATAGGTCAACTGTTCAAAAAAAAGACTGGTTTAATACTTTAAAAATTATTATTATATTTTATTATTTTAATGCTTGCCATTATTTTGAAATTGGTAATATTTTATCCCGTGGGGTTCTAATTAACATTTACTTTGCTCACAGAACAGAATACTCCCACCAAAAATGTAGATAGCATCAGAGTAAAGAGCTGTTAATGGGAAAAAATATTTCACATAAATCAGTAGGGGCTGGGTACTGAATGCTTACAAGAATATCACACACACAACTCTTTGTTACTTCAGTAGTTTGGTGTTAAATGTTGCATATAAGCTGTTTCCATTAGAAGAGTATTACTATTATTAAAATGTACTAGCATTAAAAAAAAAAGGACAAAAAAAATCAGGACATCACTAATACCTGTCCTTGGCTTTGACAGCAACAGTGCTTTTCTGTTTAGTTTTGCATCAAACAGATATATAAATACTCAGCTGTAGTCTCAGTTACTATAAACTTATTAAAATACTTAAAGACAGCTAAGATTTAAGTAGGCTACCCCATCAACAGAACATGTGAAAATACACCTAGCCAATTCAAAGAAATTTCTCTCTTAACATTTTCAAACTGCCTGCCAAGATGCTGTCAAAATAGTGCAAACACACAGTAAAATGTTCATCTTCACCTGCAATAAACATCAGAAAATAAAATAACTCACCTGCATCATGTTTTTTTGAATCTCTGCTAGGTGATCTAAAACTCTTTCCTATCAACACCCTGACACATTTGAATTTTTTCCTACCTTGACATTGACATACTTTAGATGCATCGGGTTTGTCCTAAAACTTTAATGTAGTATATTCTGTTCCTGAATATTTCTTTACAACTGAAATGCAGAGTTTAATCATACATAGAGAAAGGTGCATGAGAATACTGCCAATACATGAGATTTGGGCTCCTTTCATAGTTCAGAGATCTTTCTATAGATTAAGTGAGACATAAAGCAGAAAGGCTCAGTGGTGCAGAAGTCCTGCAAATTTAATCCAGCACAAACCCACCACAGCACTGCTGTGTGTGTCCCACACACTGCTGCTCCTGCCCTGCTCCCTAGTGGACAGGTCAGACAGCTTCTCCCACACCAATTCCCTGATCTGGTTCATCAGCACCACGTAAAAGAAAATCCCAGTGCAACAGGTAAGATGGGAATAAATTCACAGGAAACAAAAGCAAAAACATCCTCATCTCTTGAAGCTGATATTAATCTATACTGCTGCTGTTCATGGCCCCACAGCATCCAGTCATCTTCCTTTCTTTGAACCTTTTGTAATCAATGTTTTAACCTGAAATATGTACAACAGAACTTCTGATTAAAAAAAATAAATCTGTAACTAAGAACAGGTTGAACTGCCAACACAAATGAAATTATTTTCAACAGAAATAAAACTCATGTTTGCTGTGCTCATTTTCATATAGTTTCTTAAAATTAAATTTCTGTATAAAATGTGTTTCACTTTGGAGAACTATTTTTGACTCTAGAAAGTTCAAAATTTGTGTTATGAAACTTTTTGCAATTTTGTATAACTTGAGCTCTCTTTAAAAAACCAAGATCTATTTTAAAAACTAAAACCAACAAAAAAACTCCAAACCCCACACCTGTGAAGATGTTAAATACTGTTTAAAATGTACAAAAAGAATGCCCTTAAGGAGATAGCAAAAGTCTTACATTTCACATTGAGTATTTGAAACTGTTTATAACCAACCAACAACATTCCAAAAAAAACCACATGGCTTGTTATGCTCCAGAAACATACTGTAAGACTCACATGTTCATTTTTTATTCTCTCTGTTTTCTCAGACAATAAATAGCTGGTAGTAACAGAAACACAACCATCCAAAAAAAAAAAAATCAGAGACTGGCATATTTTAAATCATCAGGCATAGTGGATACTTTTAATCAAAACTTTTTTAATAGATCTTTTCTGACCACTGCATTATGGCTTGCTGTTTGGTTGTTTTGGGTTTTTTTAATTAAGCAGAATAATTACAGAAAACTTAACTTTTCTTTAACCAAATTAATACCTTTAATTTCCTCTGGCTTATCCAGCATTAGCCTCCAACAGTCTCTTCATACAATGATAATTATAGCTTGGTGGTCTTCACTGAAGGTGCTTCTCTATATAAGACACCATTTTTCCCCTCTCCTTCCCTCAGTACTAATTCATCTTTTCTGTCCAAACTTTCTTCCTTCTGTTTTCTGAATCTCCCTTTCCACAGTATTTATAGATAATTTGAGATAAAACATTGAGGAGTTCAAGAGCTACCTAGTTATTTTGCTGCAATTCATGTTCCCTAAAGGGTTACATATAAACAGAATTTAAATTTAGAGAAAAGTGCTGGTATTCTCCTTTGGTCTACCAAGAAACAGAGGTCTGCCTAGAGATCAAATAGCCAGCTTCATTTAAACAGATAACAGTCTAGCACACAGCAAGCAAAATCAAAAACAACCCCATCTCTGAGCTGTCAGAAATCCATACTGCTTACATTTATTCATCCAGTTTTCAAAATATCACCTCTCTAGATATGTTATCTAGTAATGAGCTATATCATTACATTTGAGTTGCTAAATTAGTTTTATATTAAAACTACACCTCACTGAGGTCAATGTAAATGTCCACATGTGCATAACAGAAGAGTGCATCAGGCTGCCTGTAAATTCCAGCAAACCAGCTGACATGATTCATATTTACAGCTAACTCTACAAACCTTAAGGCTTGGAAAATAAAACTCAAAGCAAGTTCATAATTCATTGCATAACACTTAATACCTGTAAAATGAACAAATAAGAAATAAATATTCCTGATGCACCTCTGTAAGATGATGCACTTTTGTAACTACACATACAAAATCCAGACCTTTTGCCATGACAAAAGTAATGCAGTTTCTAAAAGCTAAAATAGAATAATGGAAAAATTCAAGGTAATGCAATACAAGAAAGCCCTGAAGGGAAGATTTATAAGGGCAAAGTCCTGCAATATCAGTTCTGTAAAATACCCACAGTCATCCCTCCATGTCTGAAAAGGAATGACACTGATGTGCTTACTACACGGAATTACGAAAAGATTAAACCCAAATGCTGTTACAATCACAAATATTTACAGTCATGACACATAGTTGTTTCAGATAAGCCCTACAGGATACATCCATAAAGATTATGTAGTAAGTATTTTTAAGATGTGCTCGGGTCACAACCGAAGCAGAAAAATAAACAGTTCACAAAAATGTGATTATTTTGCTTCTTGAAATAGCACTACTAAATACTTGAAGTACATGAAGCAACAAATGCTTGGTATCTTGGGAATGCCTGGGAAAGTATAGCAACAGCATTCACAGTAAATGAAAACACAGAGGAGAAAGAAATCAAAAAGAAAGACTTGGAAACACTTCTTTGATAGGGAAATCTTAATTTCCTTCTAATATAGAATGTGAGATAAAGTCTAATTCCTGATATCATTTCCACTGGTGTTTGGGTTATTTGCTACAACATGCATTTTTGAAGGCAGACTTACCTCTACCAATGCCACAGTCAGAACAAGGTCCATTTTTGAGTCTGGGAAAAGGGCATCCACTTCTGGAGACATTCCAATCAGTATACAATTAGTAACAACTGATATTACACTCATAGTTTCAAAGGCCAACTGAAATAAAACAAAAATATATTTACAGTTATGACCATTACCTCTAGCTTACTAGTCCCCAAATTGCTCTGCATGATACCTCTCTCTTCATTAAAGCCTCAGAGGACCCATAAGTTTAACTTATTTTCTGTTATCCTCTGAATTCTATGGCACAGGACTTGTTTTGCAAGCAGTCCAGATCTCATCAGCTTGACAAGACCACAGCAAGGCTGTAACCTGAACACATGAAACAGCAAGCACTCCCAACAACAGCTGTACTCCCAAACAAACTTATTTCAGAATAAAGGAAAAAGTGCCAAGTTCCAAGAGGAACTAGTAATGCTAACACTGGCTTTGGAGGTTCTGTCTGAATGTTAAGAGGAAAAGGTTCAGAATGCCTTTTTAAAATCACAACCACTTGAGATTTGTTGACAGATTTACATTTAAACACACACAATAGCACAAGTCTAAGAAGCTCTTACCTACAGAGCTCCCACAAAGTGCCTGAAAATATTAATACAGCTTAACAATTGCATTTGCAGTATAATGGTTACTTATTCCAAGGTCCTGTCTGGAATGAGAAAGACTGACACAGAATTGTAGTGACTGTCACAATGAATTAGCAGAAATAACTTTCTCCTTGACAAGAAGCTGGTGACTCAGTTCACCTGATAAAGTAATTCCAGTATTCCTTTAACAGAAATCTTTCAGCAAATGCTCTTATTCCCCATATGAAATGGATGATTTGAAAAGTTAGTTATTTTTAATTCACAAAGCACATTCATTTCTCCATTAGTTGAAAAAATGACACCATAAAACAAAATTACAGTACTGTAGTAATGTCATAATTTTTCAGCCTACTCCCTTGATTGAAACAAACTATTCTAGCAAAAAAAAAAAAAAAAAAAGCTATTAATACATCTGCAGCTATACTTGTGTCTTATGACCACAGCCTGATTATTCTCGTAGTTACACAATGGTGGTTACACAATTGGTCAGTGCAGCTATGGCATTAAGATGTTGGCAGCATAGATCTGGACTGAGAAAGTACATGCCATGTTAAAATGCAATCAGATTATAATTATTAAAAGACTTCACCTCTAAGTCCCCTTCATTAATATCAATGTATGTGTCTAATGAATATTGCTTAGAATCCTTGATTTGCATGTTTTTACTACATGTTTAACTTGACGTTTCAGGATTTCCTTTCTGACCTCTCACTTGCTTCATTTGATAACATTTACAACCCCTCCAAACTGAATAATCCATTAGCTCACTGTGCCCTTTATCTCCATTACATAACATTAGAAAACCTGTCAAATAAAACTACAATATGAATCATCTCCTAGAAATGTCCCCCAACTTTATTACATTCCCTTATCAAGCACTGCTATTATGGAATGCTAAAGTTTCTGGGTGCAATTTAGTCACTCCAGAAAATTCTGCTCAGGATCAGCTCACTGATGCAGCACTCTCCACAGGCCCCAAAATAGCTGGTGGCAGCATGACTGCATGGACAAACAAGTGAGGACAGAAAATGCTGAGCCCAGTACTATTCCCATGAAATTGTTTAGACACACTAGAGTGCTCAGGCTGTGCAGAAAGTTCCAGCTCCTGCTCACAGGTCCAGGTTATTTTCAAATTAGTCAGCTTGAGCACCAGTAACCAAGGGTGCATAAGCCACAAGCCAGGCTTAGGAATCCAACCACTTACCTATTCTTCCATTTCTTTTGAAACTCCTGCTGCGCTCCACACTTCTGAGATAGCATCGGAAGCTACCATTTCTAAAATACACTGCCTATAAAGAATACTGGACAGTAGCTGAAAGCTTTGTTTTGTTGAAGTTGCAATAGAAGTACAATACATATACAAGAACTAAAGAAAAAATTTGCTTTTTTTTCCAAGGCAGCTAGAAGGCATGTGGTCAAAAACCACAGCAAAAATATCACTGGGATATACAGTTGGACAGATGATATTCCAAGGCATTGAAGAGAACAAAGTACCTACT
Source organism: Zonotrichia leucophrys gambelii (assembly GCF_028769735.1). Taxonomy (NCBI): domain Eukaryota; kingdom Metazoa; phylum Chordata; class Aves; order Passeriformes; family Passerellidae; genus Zonotrichia; species Zonotrichia leucophrys. The sequence continues at coordinate 43,107,009 of NC_088171.1, read as the reverse complement.
GAACTTTGAAGTGGCTCATGGGACAAACACAAAGCTTTCATGCTGATGCTGAAATCTCTTTTAAACAAATGAATAGAAACCAAAAAAAAAAGACAAAAATTACCTGCCAAACACCAATATTCGCTGTGGGTTCTGCAAATGGTCGCTTGTAAACTCTGCACATCTTTAAGGCATCAGAATATATCTCTGTGATGTTGTTTAACACTGCAAAAACAGCTGCCAGTGGATAAACACATGAGAAAAGACTCACATAGCCAAACTGCAAGAACAACTCCAGGTAATCATCAAAAGTACCCTGAAAAACAGAGAAAATATAAGAACAACTTTAACCTACAAAAAACTATGACAAAACAGAAATAGCACTGCAGTTGTAAACATGTTTCCTCATCCCAAATCAGCTGTTTAGGAATGACTGCTGATAATAGACAAGAATAATAATTTTTTTTTTAAATCCAATTTATTTGGAATTATTCAATCACTAAAAACTTCTCATAAGGGGAGGCCCAGGTCTTTCCTTTTGCCTAATGCATTTTATGCAAGCCACACTTCCTATCCTTATCATGAAGTAACTACATAAACCCATTCAACCTATGTGGGTTTCTGAGCATCTCAGTTAAACAGTAACAGAAGGAGCAGTGAGGAACAGAAAAACAGCACCATGCATTTCAACTGGCAGAACACCCTCCTGAGAGCACTGGGGCAATGAAAGTCCTAGCACTTGAGACTGTCCATGAAAGACCTAACGAGAATGCTAGGCTGGTAGATAGGCAAATCTTTTCTGGTTTTTCTGCTTGTTTATTTCAAAATGGGCAGGACAGAGCTAGTGGACCACTTGAAGATTGAAATCTACAAGGCAGCACTAGCATCTGAAAGGAACAATTAATGCAAACAAAAACCCTGTTTAACAAATCCCAATAGGTTTATCCCCTGATCTTTGAACCAAGAATGTAGGTACTTAAATGCTGTTTAAGTACTCACATGTAGGTGATCATACATTTATTTGCATATTAGTTTTGTAGTATTAATAACAGTTTGCTATGTTTGCAGCAATTTTTTTATGAAAGAACCAAACCAACCCCTTTTAAAGAAAAAGTGCTCATTAACAAAGGATGGTGAAACACCACAAATTTAAAGTAGGATCTAGGTATCTCATATTTACACAGACACATGTATTGTCCTCTCTCTCAAAACTGAAATTATGAAGACTCAACAGTAACTGAAATTATTGCAAGAACCACATGAAAGTGGTTTTGGCTCCCTGCATCAGACACATGGTTCTCTACTCTGTTTTGCCCATCATAGCTGTTAAACTGACTGCCCTCTCCAACACCTAGTGCTTTTTTCTCCTAGGAAACAGAGAGGCAGTAGAAGTCTGCAAGCTCGCAAATCAACATGGGGTACTCATTAATTGTACTTCTCATTTGAGCTCATTTTGGAGTTCCACAGCATAGTTCAGTCTCACAAACCAGTCTGCAGGCCAGACTATGAGCAGCTACCTAACTTTGAAAGCCATTAAGACTTTTTTCTCAGAAACATTTTGTGCAAGCTCTACATTTTACTAAGGCCTTCTTTGGGGACATTTGCAGGAATGTCTACTGGAATGGCAGCCACACATCTGCTACTGCCATCATTTTCTCAGACAAGCACTGCAGGCAGAGAGAGAGCTTTCCTTTGTGCTCCTCCTTCTGGTAACTGCACAGTATTCCCACTGCTTCCTCACGCTTCTCATTTCCTTGCCCAATACCTACTGGCTTTTAAAACAGCAGAGTATGAGGTAAATAAGTATTTCTTTTTCTCCTACTCAATTTATGAAACTCTGTGTAGGAAAACAGGAGACTGAGACAATGTTAAAGAAATTTGTAACTGTGCCATTGGTAGCCACAACATCAGCTATGACATCAAGGAAACAAAAGCAAGGAATAAATTAAGGGAGAAAATTAACTAGAGGAGTGAAGCAGAAATTAGAAAAATAATAATTAAAAAATTATTGCAGGATGTTTTTACATCTTAAACAGTGTTAAGGACTGGATATTTGAAAAGTAAGTGAGAATGAGGACAAAAAGAATAGAGAATTAAATGCTGAAGAGTATGTGAAAGGAGGAATCAAAACAAAAGAGCCTGAAACACAGAATTCTGTCAAGACTCCACAGTTACTAAACAGTCAAATGCTTCCCCCTTGTGACAGTTTTAATTTTAGAAATATTCTTGCCTGCTGACAGCTCACTGCTTGCAAACAAATCAGCGGTCTAATACAGTTTATTCACAAGCACAGCAAAACAATAATCTTTAGACTGAGTATAAAATTAAGGCTTTGAATACACAGTATTTAGAACTGAAACTGAGGCTAGCAGTGGACACATCCATGGCAAAGTCCTAACTCCCTACAACTGACCTCTTGGGTAGCCGTGAAAAACTATTCGGGGTACAACAGTACAACAGGTGCAGATTCATTTGATCCAACTCTGCACAAGAAGCACTGGGCAATGTGACTCAGAAACACCACACTGGCTTTGTCACTGGCTCAGTGACAGCTGAGAATCAGGAGTCAGCTCAGGTCTAAGAGCAGAGCTTACTTGGTCAGGCTTGATGCTGACACATAACTCTGGGAGCTGTGCTGGCCGATGTGCAGGTGGAGTGCTGGACTGTGCTGATTTACCAGCTCAGACACTAACACAGGGACTTCTGCAAGACAGGCTGTCTATCTCCCTCCAACCTTCACACAGGAACACATTTGTACAGTTTTTAAATTGTAAAGGTGATAATTTCTCCTTTTCCTACGTCAGGGCACTTCAAGCAGGAAGAATCTGATCCGGTGTTACTACCAAATTTTCAAACTGCTAACATCTACTTTTTACATGAAAAGTACACTATCTACATGTACTTCTTATTCTGTAAAAGCAAAAATCATACAGTTCTAAGACTCTTGTGACTGTGCTTGCAGCATCTGATCAAGTTGTCAGCCAGTCTGTGAGGCCTTAACATACACACTGACGTCCACTGCGTAAATTCCTTTAGAATTTTAAGTAATGACTTGCATGGAATCTGCTAAATACAATTAAAAATTATACTGGGTAGGAGGTGGTCAAGAACAGAACCAAGAGGACAGGGAATACCAAAGCTGTGGTTTCAAGATGGTAGAGCATCCAACAGGAATATTGTTTTGAAAAGCTGGTTTCTTCTGTCTTCTGTTTCTGGCCCCATCCAGACCTAAGCTCTCTCTCGTAGGCTCTACTTTAACTGACCATTTAAACTAATACCACAGCAAAATCAAACCAAAACAGAAATAATTTCCCTCTTCCCTGTGCCAACCTACTCATCCTGGTAGTCTTTGGGTTACCCTTGGGGATAAGGGCATATTACACAAATACTTCTTTCCAGTGGCATGGGGTTAGGCAGCTCCAGACAGAGCTATTCATTCCTTCCCCTCCATGCTGGTGTTACTAGGATCCTGCACTGTATCCACTTCCTGATCCAGGATAACACACAGCTGCATAAACAGCTACCAGCAAAGCTGATGAAGCTGGAAATAAGCTGCCACGCCAGAAAGCCAAAAATATTCTTGTTTGCCTTGGCTGATGCCTCTGTGAAGTACAGCCCAGAAAAGTTTTAACTCTTTTAAGTACTACAACTTACCAAATAGGTTCCCATTTCTTTTTCCATGTTGACCTGTTCAGCTAATGACAGGTCCATATCAGTCTTCGTGGAGCACATGCGTTTCCTCATCCTCCTGTTGTATCTCTTCTGGAGCCAGTAAGGAAGCAAGGATTCTGCAAATTGGTTGAGGATCTGTGAAGTTATCAGCAAAGTGGCCAAGCTCTTAAGTTAAAAAAAAAGAAATGAAAATTAATATAATTGCGATGAAACTATGATCATTTGCAATTCTGGGAGCTCGAGTAAGACTCTAAGCTCTGTACTATGAAAAAAAGGCCAGCCTAACAAACCTAGGAATAGCATATGAAAAGTGTAGATGATCTAGTTCCCATCCTTTGCTGTGTGCTGAAAAGGGCTAATTAGGAGTTAACAGTCTAAATATTTTGTGTATCTGGTTGTATCTTGAAAACAGTACACCAAGTACAATGAAGAGCAATGCATATTTAATATATGCCAATGACACTCACAGAACTAAAGACAGATTTTTTTTTTTCTCTATGCTTCTCATTTCTTGATTTTACCTGAAAGTAGAGAAAATGTCACAAATATTATGTCTGGTATAGGTATGTAAAGTGTTTTGCTAGAGATCACTTCAGAGTAACAGAGGTCTTGAGCTGAAGTTCTTGTTGTACTGCTCATTATGTTCAGAGCAAAAATATTTTCCTTATACCAAATTTTCATGCACTGGAGTGTGAAAGTTGATTTAAAATACTGACTACAAATCATTTTTGCTTTTATTTCTTCTCAGATCCTCACTGCAGTCGAACTTAATCACAACCCTATCCTCAAGAGTATCTCATTAAGAACACTACAGAGAAGAACATCTTCTAACATAAAAGGAAATAGAGAGGAAATGAAAATTTCCCAGTCTCATCTGTGTGAGAGAATAATCAAATTTATTTGAAAACAGTTCCTCATTTATACAGAGAGAAAGAATTACTCTACTCTGCTATGATTCTGTAATAATGTTAGGGGAACTGAAACATGGAAGCTGGATTTCTAAGAAAATATAGGTGAAATATATTAATTGCCAAGTTTATGTTTTAGAGTAAATATTGAAGTCTGTTTTAATCAATCCTTTCTTTTCCTAGATTCACCAACATTCTTAAGATGTTTTTGGAACTCACCTGCCTCAAAAGCTTCATATCAAACATCACAAAGGCAATGTAGAATAGAGATGCAAAACAATTTAAGAAGTTGAACTGCAAATAAAAATATTTGGCTTTAGTACTTGAGCAAAAGTTCACATGCAGAATATCATCTAACTTAACAGCACCCTGACTAAATGGCTTCCATGAACATGTAAACTGCCCATCAAAATTTTCTTTACCCTTAGCTCAGAAGAAACACATTTTCAATATTGTTCTTACTCAGCTTTTCCACTTAACAAGCTTAATGCTCTCCTAAAGCAAAGTGAACAAAGAGAGCTACAACTGAATTACAAAATGTGGACATTAAAAACACATCATCTTCTACTTAAATTTATTTTTTTGGCAATTTCTCCAGATAACATTAGAAAGGGGATGTATTGATCTTTATTTAGAGCAGTGACTTATTTTAAAAGAGATACTTTGTCAAAATATATGTGTTGGCTGATACGTCTCTCAATCTCTAAAAACAGTCCTTTATATATGTTGGCTGCAGTTTATGTTTAATCACTTCAAAAGGTTTTGTGGCCAAGAGTAATAGTCCCTACTTCTAAAATGAGACATAATGACAGTATTTAATCAAACTCTGAAGCTTCCTACATGCTCTAAGTGCTGCAGCTCCTGTTTTGGAGCTTTTGGCCAATATAGATAATATTGGGAGTGCAGAGAGCCATTCACAGACTGAGAATGAAAACTGGGGGAAACTTACACTTGATAGTTCATAATTTTTTAAATCATTTTGTATAAATAACCTATGGAGAAAAATAAATGGTCCTAAGTTTTATGAGAAAGGCTACAGGAGAAGACAAAAGTTTAAGTGATAGCTACATGAGTTTTAGATCCAGAGGTTACCAGTAACAGATGGGTAACACCAAGATTTAACACAAAGAAAGCCCCAAAACAAAACAAACAAACCTCAAATAAACACACACACATATACAAAAGCATGGTGAAGGAAATAAAGAAGGAACTCTAAGGAAATTGAGAAAATAAAAAAGGAAGAAACTTAAATGATCTTTTCAAAAAGGAAGCAAGAAGATTAGACAAATGAAATAGATCTGGATCTGCTATAAACTACACAGGAGTAGACTGACAGGTTGTCTGAATGTTAATATAGGAGAAAGTTAATACATGAACTTTTCAAAATATGGTTTACCATACAATTGAGGAAAAAATAGCTCTCAGTTGAAGACAGGGCCACACCAATTAAGAGAAACTTATATATACAGCATCCAATGAATGAACAATTCAATACAAACAAAAAGCCAACTCTCCACTATAAGAGAGGCACCTAAAATAGTCACCAGTTACTGCAACCATAACAGAAATCTTGTTTACTCTGATATTTGTGCTACTGTTTGGCCTTGAGCAAAACTGCAGGTCACTGTGGTAATGCTAGGAAAGCACTAACAAAATACAGCACAAGCTGTCTTTTTAAAAGCTGCTTATATGACATACTTACCACTAAAACCTTCAGAATTAAGTGATTCTGATATGAAGATTCCAGCCTGTGATTTTCTAAAATACCAACAAAATTATTAATTAGTAAACAGCAGAAGCTCCTACCATTTAAACACTGCTATCCAAACAGTGATCAGACACTGTTAGTTCACATGAAAATTACTTATCTAATAGTTGTCCAACACTTCATGGTAGAAAGAATTTATACTGTACCAATATCTCATCTAATCTATGAAGCTAAATTGAGCCACAGTATTATCCATCCATATTTTTGACTACAACTCCGATATGTTTTCAGCCACAAAAGTTCCTTCTTTTATCTATTTCTTACCCTGAAGAGCTATTTTATAAAACATCCATCACTCTTAAGGCTTAACAAAATGCGTCTAGTTATTGATTGCTCTTTTAACTGAAAACTAATGGGAATATATAATGAAAAGTAAAAATAACAAATTTGATTCAAAACCAGTAAATGCTCACAGAAATATTCCCATCTTTCTCCAAGGAATTTAGATAAGACCCTACACTCTAAAGCAAGACTAGAGTATGTGAAGTTCAACAGATGCATTACTCATTCTAAATTGAGATTTTCAGTTCACTGAAGATAAACTGTCAGAACCTGATGGTTCAGGAAGGCTGATTTACTAGAGGTGAGAAAATGGAAGTGGATGGGAGGTTTTCAATTTCTTTCTGCTCTTTTGTTAGATTGTACCTTTAAAGCCCTGGGTAAGCAGTAACTGGGAAGGCAGCACACCAGCAGGTGTTGTGTCAACGAGGCTGAAAGGAGACACCATCACCTACGGACCTTGCTCGGGACAAACCAGCAGAGCTCTGCTCTGCAGGAGCATCAAGTTAGGCCTGACAGTGAAAATGCACCCAAGTGACTGCAATTTTTACTTTCAGCTTTCACTACACAATCAGCTTTCATGATAAACAGGTGCAAGAGGGGTGCTTAAAACACCCCAGATTGTTTCCCATGCTTTGTCACTTTAGCTGTTGAAGTCAGATACTATCTGAAAATATGCCAGGTGTGAGAGAAGATAGGAGAGCCAGATGAGCTTTTCAGCCTATTCAGAGCATGGCAGCAGAAACATACTGGACAGCACAGAAAAGGCACAAGCTGTCAGTGTAGCAGGTTACATAAATACTGCCTCTGCTGAATATGAAACATCAGCTTAAACCCAAAAAAGTCTGGATTAAAAAATCCCTTGAGTCGCCCGTTAAAGACATTTTAGTCTATCAGATCAACATAACTGGGTGTTTCACAGAAATGCCTTTTTTTGCAGTACAGTAAAAACAATGAAACAAAACAGCCAACTGAGCCCTAGATATGAATTTTTAAATCACTATTTAAGTAAAAACCTTGAACAGTCACAAACAAAGAAATTGCTTGCTTTTACTATCACGGATGTCAGCTTGAATTTGCTGAGCAAATCATTTTGGCAAGCATAACCAACCCCCACATCAGCACCTGTTTTTATTCTGTCTTCTGCATCAACCTCCCCTTTGCTTTATCTTTCTTCTGTCAATTTTCTGGGTTTCCATCTTTAGTAATCTGGATTCTGTCCGGCAAATCAATGCCATATGGAGCTACATGAAGCAGTTATTTCTCCATTAGCTTAACCTATTAACTTTGTCTGAAAGTGACTTCATATGTCTGTAGAAGTGCTAAAATTCAAAATAAACACCAGCATTTCACTGTCCTTATGTTAGGTTGCCAAACACAAGGCCCAATCTGTTAAACAGATCACACACACAGGAGGGAAGAAAAGGGTAATCTCTTATAACATTCCTCCTGTTCTGAGAGTGCCCAGAGAAAGACATTTTGATTGGGATGTGGAATCCCAGTCTTCATTATGTGTGTAGCATACATAAACACTCTCACGTGACATTCAGAGTGGGCTTAGATTAGGTTCCATTATCTCAGTGCCTCTGCCCTCTGCACTGATGCACGGTAGACTAAAGCATAGTAAGCAAAGCCAGGCTGTGGGTGTAATTTGCCAGGACAATCCTACCTGCCATACATGCACCTCTGAGCTCTTACCCTCATGCTCTACCCCCATCCCTTTTGCCATCACCATCGCTGAGACAGCCAGACAAAGAGCTCAATCAGGGAGGGGAAACTTCTGCACCAAAGGCAGAGAGAGGCTGAGGAGCAAGGCAGGATCCCCCCTTTTGATGGAATGTCAGACAGACCAAATTAAACCAAATCTGAAACTGCAATCTCACAACACTCAAAATATAAGAAGTTAAAATGGCCATCTCTTTTACCCTACAGCAAGAACCGACTTTGGGAAAGCTCTTTAGCATTCTGTTGAACAAGAGCTCACAGTAATGGATTCTACAAAGAAAGACACATTTTCTAATTTGAAAGAAGAAGAATGAACAACTTTCTTACCCCAGGATGTTAAGAATTCAGCGGCATACCGATAGATTAGGTTCATAATTTCAATGACAACAGCATAGATGATACTGGGCACGTACAGCATCAAGCTGCTGAAGTTAGACTCGTTCTCTTTGTGATAATCCAGAGCCCACTGCTCCAAGTCAAAGTAAATCATCATCACGTACAGTGAGAAGTAGAGGCAAAGGCACACAAACGGTAAGGACACCAGGTAAATCCGCAATTGTCTCTTAATACTTGAGTACATTGGCTCCTCCCTGCCAGTGACAGGATTGATCCCCAGCACGCCGTGGAAGCCTGGTCTTGGCTCCTCAAACTGGCGTTTCATCAGCAGCGTGCCCCAGCGGTAGGTCAGGATGGCGCACATGCGCTTCCACACCTCCAGAATCACAGTGGACCACAGCAGATTGAACGTGGCAAACATCACATATTTGTCGTAGTCCTCCCACGCAAACACGTAATAGGGAATCCCAATGACAGCCATTGGAATCAAAGCAAATGTGAAGTATTCCAAGAAGCCAAAGTAGAGAGCAATGGTTTCGCCAAAGTAGCAGCGTATGTCATCTGCAGAAAGAAATAAATCAGCTAAGACTCCACTTAACAGAAATGTCAGTGCAATATCAAACTTGACCTTACCTGAACTTACAATTTTTCATTGGCCAGAATGCTTTTTCTAAATAACACAATAAATATCATTGCTTTTTCTTTCTTCCTTCACCCTTATTACAAAAAGTCAGATGGCTATCTGAATTTTTTTTTAATGTTACATATATACTCACATAAACATACCATTCAGATGCAAGGAAGTCAAACAGATATCCACAGAAAGGAAAAAAAAAAAAGAAAAAACCCAACCAAAGAGAAAACACTATCATTCTTGGAGACAGAATTGATCACTGAACGCCATGGAGGATATCTGATGTAATAAAAGCCACTTTAACAGCAAATGACACACAGCTTCTGAAAATTCCCACTGGCATATGTACTCCTGGGAAATAAATTTGTTTCAGGTTGCTCAGAGACAAAAAGGGCGAGCTGTTCTTTGACAACCCTCAAGGAGCTAAAGGAATAGATGGACAGGTGTATCAAAATCTTAAATCTTAAACACATCAGATAGAGTATGCAGGTTGAGATAATCTCTTCAGCAGACAACTGATACATGAAATACATACTTGCTGTACTCACTAAGTTTGTCTGCTCAGGTGCTACAGAGACTTAAAAAGTGCACTAACAATGGGTACATTTCATGACAGATATATTACCTCCAAGAAGACATGTCACTTATCTTACTAATAAAAAATATAGGATTATTATTCATATCATCTAGAAATTATTAGATACAGAAATGCCTACCAAACAGTTTAGAAAGCTGAAATCTCTTGTCTTTGCCTGCTTGGACAACCAGATTGCTTGTATGCCACTGTTTTGTATTTACTAGCTTAAAGAAACAGCCATAGAAGCATGACCTCTGAACTGGCACTGTAAATACACTACCACAGTGCATTACCTCAGTAATAAACTACCACCAAAAAAAACTCACATGCAATAACAGAATATTCTTATGGCTTACAAAACACTACAACAGAAGTTTACAATTGTCAACCAGATAAAGTCCCTGAAAGCAAGAAGGAAAGGTAAACAGACAGAAGAATCAGCACTCCAACATCCCAGTCAATCAAAAATTCATTAACAAATACATTCAAGTGTAGGTCATTAGCATCAATTCACACTCCAACATGAAAGACATCCCTAAATTAGTACACACTTAACAGGCTCCTGGGATTTACTTCAAAATTTTGTATGGATTCAATGCCAGTCCAAAAAAAATCCCCTTTCTGACATAAACAAAAGACCAGCACACAATAAGGCTCCTAACACAATACTCTAGAGGCAGGAATTATCAAACCAGATCTTTAACTTCCTGCAGCTCAGGAAAGAACCTCAAACAACTGCAAGACCCAGAGATTTATAATTTGGCAAGCTCTCAAATGCTTCTTTTCTTATTTTTAAATAAAGTTTACAGGTTTAAAGTTTAGAACTTAACTTTCCACATTTCCTGACTAAAAATTATATTCATTTTAAGATTATTCAGTGTCTAAAGTATACTCCAGTGATGCTGGCATGCAACAACATACAGTCTTCATTCAGACACTGAATTTAAAACAAACAGTTGTAAACACAATTTTGACACACCTACAACACAAAAAAGCTTTGGGAGTTCCAGACACATGGGAGCTTGGCAAGAGTCAGTTTGAAAAAACAGCCTTGACTTGGACCATTCCTATTTTACTGACGGGTGGGGAGAATTTGTGATGTGCAGAATGCTGTTACATGGAAACTCACAGACTACAGACTCTGAAAGCACCAATTCTGCAAGTCTACAATCATTTCAGCATGTCACACAGGAAACACTAAAAGAGGAAAAACTTGTCAAAATGTTAAAAGAGCAGCGGTCTGATTTCACAACTCCACTGCATGACCACAATGCAAAGGCTGTTCACATACCTAAAGGTTGATAACCAATTTTCACTCGGCCATACCAGCTGTGAGAAAGCTTCTTCAACTCTTCTCTATCATGCAGAGGGAAAATTTGAACAAGAATACCACTGGTCAATAATCTTCTCACTAGAAGAGGAAAGAAAAAATAGATACCTGGCACTCCTTCACAGGATAGCGAAGGTGACATAAGTAAACAGGTTATGTTGTGTATTTACCAAGCCTAAAGTCTGTTCAAAATAGATCTAGAACTCAAATCCAAAAAAAATTGTCTCATGTTAATTCAAACATTGAGAGCAGTTACACCTATTCCTGCAAATACTGTGCTGCCCACTGGAAGACAAAGAGCAACCTTTTTACATATAGTAACAACTCAACAGCTTTGCAATATAGCCAGATGCAGCTTCAATAGCAAAAAGTTTTACAGGTCAGGACTTAAATGCCACATGTAGCTTTGCAGAGATAGCCACAAAGCCATCATGGTACTAAGTATAGGAAAGATGCAAAAAAACCCCTTTGAATTACCAGTTTACACTAATTCATAAATTTCATCACATCTTCATTGCAAGCAAACTACACAATCCTCAATTTGTATTTAGCTTTGTTATGGAAAGCAATACTACATGTGTGGATAAACAATTAACAAACTGCTCTGAAGTTACAACCATAGAAAAAATAAAATATATTAAAAAACAGGGAGGCACTGAAGTGTGACACTATTTCATTATTTCCCATCATCATCTGCTTCACACAACTAGAAAAATACTTTAGCTATATACAAAAATCACCAATGTAAACTCATCAGTCATCTACATTTATTTACATTTTTTGAACACAGTTTTTTTGAAAAAAAATATTAAAATACATTCTCCTAAGAATCTGTAGCATCTCTGCCAACAAACTACTTTGAGCTACCATAAAAATAGCATCAGCTCTCATTGCTTCTTTCTCCCATGAAAAGAAAAAGCTCTCAAAGCAAAGAGGAATACCAGTGAAACCAAATAAATAAACCTTCCTATTTTGAAATTTGTAACTCTGGAGCACTGGTACTCATTCCAGTATTTTTATACAGAAAGAATCCAAATATACAATCATGTAACTTAAAAAATAAATACTTTTGGCACTAATTAAAAATAATTGATAACACCAACATGTGCAAAAGCTACTCAGCTGAAGAGAACATAAGGCCAGAGCCCCAGCCTCACAGAACAACTCAGGGTGGACAGCCCTCTGGAAGTAATCCAGTCCACCTTCCTGCTCAAGATAGGTGTGGCTTAAATCAGGCTGCTCAGGGCTTGTCTACCGAGGATTCAGAAGCCTCCCAGGACAGTTACCAACAATCTCTTTAAATATCTGATCAAATGTTTGATTACCCTGTTGATAAAAATACTTTCTTGATACCCATGCAGAATTTATCTTGTTGTATTGTGCATCTATTGACTTTTGCCCTAGTCTGAAGCAGTGAAAAAACAAATTTGGTTAAAAACAGTGGGACTTGAACATCTGAAGGACTTCTCTTCATTAAAGGAATTTTTTTTTTCACCATGAACACTATCCTACATCAACTCAGTGAGTTAGAGGCAACAAACTACATTACTTACCAATTGATTTTCCTGGGTACAGTTTTGCCTGAGGATATCCAGGGATCATTTTTTCATCTCTGGCTCTCAAATTTTCAAGTTCATGTTTGATGATATACTGACATTCTGCCATTGTAAGGAAATCGTGATTGTCATCTAAATAAAAAGGAAGGCTGTATGAAATGGTGCAGCACATGGATACAACCCTGGCAGCAAACAACTACAAAAAATTACCACAATCAGGAAAAAAATATTACAGCAATAATATGTCAACCATACCATGTCAACCCCATCCATTTATCATCATGGAAAAAAGTTATATTTTCTTGACATAAAAACATTTTTTTCCCCATTACGAATTAAGAAACTATAGGGATTGCCCTAAATACACTAAGTAAAAAGCTAATATATCAACAAAACTCTAATACAAAGAATAACAGTATATTATAGTTTAGCTGCCACCAGAAATGCCACCAAGACAACACAGACTGCAGGGTTTCTTTCCTAGGTGACAATTTCTCTGATTGCACATGGACAAAACTAAAATTACACTTGTGTTTTTAAAAAGAAAAAATACCAGGAGATACAGCCAAAAATATGTTTACAGCAGTTGGAAATCCAGCTAATCCTAGAGATTCTGTTAGCAGTGGAATTTGTGACAGATTTGCATTAATAATGTAAAGGCATGAAAGAAATGGAAGTGGCACTTTTGCAACTGACAACTCTTTTGAAGGCTTCCTAATTTCAGGAAAGCAAAGTCACAAAACTGAAGGCACTGCAACAGTTATTGCACAGCAGTGGTGTTGAGCAAAACTGCCACTGAACAACAAAACTTAAAAATTGTCTGAGACAGACCCAAGCACCTTTGTATTGAAAAATGTGGTGAAAGGCATCCCTCAAACAGGCATAGTAACAGCATTAGCAATACTAAGCTGGAACTCCAATATTTACCTGCAGAGTGAAAAATGAGTTCTGCCACTGTAAGGGCATTAAATACCTTAGAAGCAGCACATTTAAAAGGAAATGTTCCTGTATTGGCATTCCCACCAAATAAAAGAGTAAAAAGGAACGATTCCACTAATCATGTCCAAATCCCACTGAATGCATCTGTAGTGTTAATTATTGTTTGTTTGATGTGTACATGTAACAGAGAAAAATGCTTCTATTTTTTCCAGCTTATTTTAAGATCATAAGCCTCAAAATTGGCTCACAGAAATTAAATTGCTCCATTAATTCACAACATGGATTGATAATCATAAAATCATGTTTATCAACTCCTTTTCTTGTCTTATTTTCCAAGGAAATCTTTCATACATGTAAGTGACTATTTGGAGCATAGAAAAGCATACAGGAAAAAACAAGCAAAAAATTAAAGCCATGTGAAAGAAATGAAAATTCATTTAATTTACATAATTAAAAACAAGTATTTTTTTCATGGCTTGGTCTTCCACTTGCTGTTCACAGTTACCATTCCAAGGAATAGAAAGACTATAAAAGATTTAGCATCATAATTGCTTATAATCTTTAGTCACCACTTTGCAATGACAAAGATTCCTACCATTGCTTACCTGCATAATGTTTGAAAGTTTTTCTACTGCTGTAGGTAAAAGTTCTCATTGAGTTATCACTGCATTCCTTCACCAAACCTACAGCTTCAGCTCCCAGCAACAGCCTTAAGTGGGAAGCTCCAACTAGATAAATATTTTCGACTCCATTTTCTGTAACCAGTGGTTTTATCAGTAGCTGTGCACCTTTAGAGTAAACAGGGGTAAAATAAGCAAGAAAATACATTAAAATTATGTCTAAAAGCCCTAGCATTTTAGCATCCAATGTATTGGCTCTAGCTAACAGGACTGCTGAAAATGTCTCTTTTTCAGGGCATAAAGAGGTTAAGGTTTCAACAATACTTGACATAGGTTCTTCAGAATCTTGCAGGGTCACCCCCTGATTTAGCCTGTTTCTGTTGAAGCACTCTCAACAATGAACTGGAAGAATGAGGACTGTTTAGATCTATTCCCCTAAGGTTCACACCATAAAAGCAAGAAGTGCTTCTGCAAACACTTCAATTGGTTTTAAGGAGACTAGATTTTTGGAGCAGAAGCATCCCTAACTTTCCTAAAAGAGGCCTGAAAGCAAGTTTGTAGTCACAAATCCATCAGCCACAGAAATATTACTGAGCATAAGCTATAAGTTACAACAGCCACAAATAATGACTTTTAAAAAAAAGTTTTAAAAAAGTCCAAGGAATTACAAATAAATTAGACTAACTTCAATTGCCAGAAGCATACCAAAATGAGTAATATTGAAATATTGCCTTTTTAGGACCCTTCATGATAACAAAAATATAAATAAAACCCAACATGCAGTTATCAAGATTAAATTGCTACTACGTTTCTGCAAGCAACAGGAGAAACATGTCTAGACAACTGCTTTAACAACTGAAATCAAAACTACATTGAAACATAGGTAATCAGGGATTCAGTGCAAAAAAACTGAAGAATTCTCGAGCTCAACTGGCATTTGACCTTAAGCTAATGTTTTCATTAATAACAGGGTTAAGTGGGTTCAAAAAACGCAAAACAAGATTGGCAAGCAATCATTATACCACAAATTCCCTGAAAACTAATTTTCTGTATGCCTTCATATTATGGTGACAGCCAATTTGATTTCAAAGTGCTACAGAAGATCATACTGTACTCACCTCCATTTGCCTTTTTGTCCACAATTCGTTTAGTGAACCATTCTATGGTTTCTTCTTTGGTGCCTTTTGCAAGTTCAATTACTACCAGGGGCCTGAAGTTAGAGTCAGCAGTATCCAAGAAAGACCAGCTTTCCATCATCTCTTTCATTTTTCCCGCCATCTCCTGAGAGCTTCCTAAGTACAAAACCAAAATAAAATGCAAGTGCTAAAAAATAGCTGGTACAAACCTAAAACCAGCAAAACTTTACTGAAGTGAGTTACACACAAGTCTGTGCTTATCAAAGGCATAGGTGTGCACCAGGTTGAGTAACCTCTGCAGTTGTAAAGATGTTACTGATCTCCCATGGCATTCAAATCCTACTCTCCATGTTGGAAAACTGCTGTTGCTATGTATAGCAAAGCAGTACTGAGAGGAAAGCAAATAAACAAATTAAAACAAATCAATAAGGTGAAACTATCCTCAAAAACAACAGCCTGCTACTTCTGATAGTATATTTGTCAGCAAATGAAAACATTAACTTAAACATATTTAAAAATCAATAAGCTTCTTGTGGTAAGAGTATGCAAACACATTATAAGGAAGAACCTTCTCAGTTAATCTTGTGAAGCTTCAATCGTACCAAGGAAATTTATTACCATCTTGGGTAGATGAGTAAGACACCTATCATACTGACAGGCAAATTACACTCAAAGCACTTAAATGACTTTTTGGAACCTACATACCAAGTGTTCTGTGACAAAGTCCATCGGTAAAGCACTGACAGCACAGCTTTATGTGTAAATACTCCAAACGATCTAAGCAGGCCTTTATAGACTCACAGACCCATTGGGGCTGGAAAAGGCCTTCAAGACTGAGTCCAGCCATTAATGCAGAAGTTCCAAGCCCACCACTAAACAATGTCCCTAAGAACCACATCTACAGAGCTTTTAAATACCTTCAGGGATGGTGACTCAACCATTTCCCTGGACAGCCTGTTGCAGTGCCTGACAACCCCTTCCATGATGAAATTTTTCACAGAATTTTAATGGCCCAGGTTGAGGCCATTTTGTCTTGTTTTATCACTTGTTACTTGGCCGACCCCCACCTTGCAACAATCTATTTTCAAGTAGCTACAGAGAGTGATGAGGCAGCCTCTGAGCCTTCTTTTCTTCAGGCTGAACAACCCCAGCACTTCTCTTTAGTCTTTTTAACAAATTTTGTATGAATTATTCTACAGAGATCATTGTATCATGCTTCATAAAGCAACTTAGAGGTGTTGATATAAAACAAATCTGTGACCTAACCTACTCCATTAAAAAAAGTTTAAAAACACAAACAAAAAATCTATGACATTTAATTTACTAAATTTAAAAGTGAGGGGAAGGTTTGGTGATTTTGGTTTGGGGGTTTGGGGTATTTTTTTTTAATATTAACTTGACTGAAGAAGGGAATTTACCCACTGCCTTTAAGCAGTTTCCCCATTCCTGTTAAAATACTTAATTTCTAAGGAAGTTGCTTTAAGTATGCAGCTCAGCTTTTATGACCATTATACTTCTGTGATTCAAGGACAAATCAGTCTCCAGTATTTATTATAAATTATGCTATAAAATACAGTGATACCATAAATGTATGCATATTAAAATAAACAAGTATATTCAACTTGTCAGTTTCAACTTAGAGAAAAAAGGCAATTTTTTTTTTTCAAGGCAAATTTCAATGGGGCTTTTGGTTAGTTTCACTTGCCTTTTCACAGGCACACAATTCTGCAACATACAGATTTACAGCTCTGAACCCAAGTATTCGTATCTTAAAAAAAAATGCACTGGATTAATAAAGTATTTTTTAAAAATTCAGATGTGTGTCTGTATAAACAGAATTAACCAGACAGGGGAATACATAATCAGGGGTGAGGCACTGTAACTGAGCTTGTCAGTGACTAGCTACACTGTCTTGACAAGTCACTGCACCTTAACGCATCACTATCCATAATCACGGGTTTGCAAGGGTTTGCTAAAATTATGCCTGACACATTGTGTATATTGCCATTTCTAAAGAATGCAAAAAATGAAAAATACTAGATAATTATTAAATGTTACCTAGTGGTTAAGAATATTGCTTTGCAGAACAGTTATCTCTTGAAAACAGCCTTTTTAATAAACAGTGTGCTACTCAGTGAACTTGGCTCCAATCTTTTATTCAGAATCATCGTCCTTGGCATGGTGACTGTGAAAGAATCACAGAATCAAAGAATGGTTTGGTTCGGAGGTACTTTAAGAGGTACCTCTAATTCCAATTCCCCTGCCATGGGAAGGAACACCTTCCACTAGACCAGGTTGCTCAGAGCTACATTCAACCTGGCCTTGAGCAATGCCAGGGATGGGGCATCCACAGCTTCTCTGGGCAATCTGCTGCAGTGCCTCACCACCCTCACAGTAGAGGACTTCTTTTTAATATCTAACCCAAAACTACACTCTTTCAGTTTGTTATTTCCAGGCTCATTACTACTGAAAACTACAACAGAGTTGATATACTCTTCCAAATCCTGTCTGCATGACTTCTACATTTATTTTCCTAAGAGGTTGTCCAACGCCCAGCACAGACTCTATGGGAGGTAATTTGGGGTGTAATTTGGCCTCTTCTTTCATCCTACACACTGTGCAACCAGTGACAGACCCAAAAACACAGAGAACTACCCAAGAGGGCCCTCGAAGCCCCGAGCTCTCGCTCTCACGGAGTGGCAGGGTGGCGGTCACAATTAGTTAGGCTGGAAAAGACCTCTGGGACCATCGACTCCAACCCACGACCGAGGACCACTCTGTCATTCAGGGCAGAGGGAGCTGCAGCCCTTTTCCATGGGGTGTGGGTGCACAGCGGGTCAGAGCCAGGCTCACCGCCCGGCCTCCACCCGCTCGGCGGCCCCGGTGCCGCCGCGTCCGGGCCGTGCCCGCTCTAAGGCGGCCCATCACGGCTCCTTCCCACTGCCAGGCTGCGCCTCGCTCTCCTTTTTTAGGAACGCAAATACCGGGGAGGAGAGCAGCCCGGCCGGCCCCGCCGCCAGCACGGCCGGTGACTCACTGCCTGCCCCCAGCCCGGCCGCGCTCGCCGGCGGCCGCCGCCCCGCGCCGCTCCACCCGCCACTGCCGCCCACAGCCCACCGCGGCCGCCAGCACCACCCGAGCGCTGCCGGGGCGGCGGGGGAAGCGCCGGGGGTGTCACGGCCGCCCAGGCTCGGCACTGGCTCCGCGCCGCGGCGGGGTGGGCGGGAAGGGCGGAGGCTCCTCCCCTGGCGGCGGCGCAGGCAGCGAGAGCCCCTTGCCGCGGAGCGCCGACCGCCCACTCCCCACTCACCGCCGGTGCCGGCTCCACATCCGCAGGGCAGGGCGGGGCTGAGGCGGGCGGCGGCCGCAGGCACCGGGCGCTGCCGGCTCGGGCTCCGGGCCGGCCCAGCGTGACACCGCCCGCCGCTGCCGCCGGCCACGCCCCGCGCCGTGGCCCTTCCCGGCCCAGCCCGGCACGGCCGCCCCTGCTGCGGCCTTTCAAAATGCTCCAATGTCAGCGTTTTAAAAATGCTCCAGTGTCAGTGTTTCAGCAACGCTCGTGTGCACCCGCCAGTTCTCACTTTATCCTCTTGTTTATTTCCACCTTTTGCTGCCTGTGCTGCCTCCAGTGCCAGAATCACAGGATCAATTAGGTTGGAAAAGGCTTCTAAGATCTGAACAGCACTGTGTCAACCAAACCCTGGCACTGCGTGCCACGTCCAGTTTTTCCTTAAACACCTCCAGGCACGGTGACCCCACCACCCCCTTGGGCAGCCCATTCCAATATTTATTCATCCTTTCTGTCCAACATAAACTTCCCCTGGCGCAGCTTGAGACTCTGCTCCTCTTGTCCTGCGCTGGTTTCCTGGGAAAAGAAACCAACCCTCAACTGGCTACACCTCCTTTCAAGTGGTTGTGGAGAGCGATAAGGTCACCCCTTGAGCCTCTTCTTGTCCAGGCTAAACAACCCCAGCTCCCTCAGCCACTCCTCATACGACTCATGTTCCAGACCCTTCACCAACTCCATTGCCCTTCTCTGGACTCACTCCAGCACCTCAATGTCCTTCCTGAATTGAGGGGTCCAGAACTGGACACAGCACTGGAGGTGTGGCTTCACCTGTGTTAAATACAGTGGGACAATCAGTTCCCCACTCCTGCTGGCCACACTATTCCTGACAGATGTCAGGATGCCATTGGCCTTCCTCACCACCTGGGCACACTGCTGTCTCATGCCCTTCTCTGGACGTGGCCCAAACCTGCTCCTGGAGCTTGAGTTATAAACATCCTGCACTCAGCAGGATATTTTCCAAACATTGTTTTGTACAGGAAAAGAGATCATTTTTGCATTTTGATACCAAGACTTATGTAGAGAATATAGTTCCAAGCATTTATCTGTAGCTAGGAAGGGAGAAGTGTGACTGTAAAGCAGTGGTGGCAAGCAAAGGATGTGGCCAGCAAAGCATTCTCCCCTGCAGGGCTTGGAGAAAACTTTTCAGCATATTTTGATATAAATAGAGATATTTGTATGTAAATTTTGTGATGAAATTTTGATTTGTGTTTGGTAGCAAGTGTAAAATACTAGCTTTTGGTGAAGAATTTTTCTAGTATTCATAGCCAATGAAGCAGTGAGGGTCTAGGGCACCATGGAAAATGGGGAAATGCGAATACTTGAAATTTAGGAACTAGAGACTGCAGTGGAGAGTAGAAGACAGACACCATCTTTATCATATAGTTTGGGCAGAATGTCAGACCTCTTAAACTGTGTTTCAGTCTTCTCCAGCTTCCAGTGGCCTCACCATATAGTTGTTAATCTCTGATTTAGTCATCTCTGAGCATCAACTACTGTGAAAACTCTCACTTCCTGAAGAAGTAGCATGGCAGTAACAGAAAGGTGAGTTTAACAAAAAGGGGGCTTTAGACCTTATAATTGTGTTTTGCATGTTGGATGTCTCCAGTTATGATGCATCTCACGAAGATCCACAATGTCTTCATGGGCCTTGGGCCTCTGGCCTCCTTGGCCTGTTATCTTCAGTCTTCTAGGAGTTTACAAACAATTATTTTAAAACTGTCTCTGACACCTCCTACATTTATGAGTTTTCAGTGGGGAGTTGACATTATCCAGTTACTTTGGCCCCTGCAAATAGTCATTCAAAATCAATCTCTTTTCTGCTATCAAATTAATTTTTCTATTGGACAAGGTCATCTTATGGCAATATTGCTTGATGAGACTGTCACATTTCCTCAATGTCGTGTATCCACTAGGTGTCACATTCTTGCTACACAATGAATTCTTTACAGTCACACTCTCAGTTTCTCTCTAGAAAGTTAACATTTTGCTAGCCATGCATAACAGTTATCACACAATGCTGTATTCACAGAAGAAAAATAGGATTCATAAGTGGAAACAGTCTGACCATGCTGGCAAAAAGTAAATTACGTTGTGCCAATCAGTGTTGTAGAGGCTAGGAATTTGCTCTTAAGAGGATTAGCTAATTTCAAGATGAATCAGTTGTGCCCATCCTAAATTGCAAACTGCACTAGCACTATAGCTAAATATAAATCCCAAGCTTGTATCTGCTAGTGACTGTATCTCTTAGTGACTGGACCTGTAGTCCAGCCTTGTGATTCTGCTAGCTGATTATAGCATTTTCATGGTCTGTCAGGCCCCATGCAGACTGCAGACATTGTAGAATGGATGAGCTGTGGTAAGGCAGGAAGAAAAAGGGGGGAAAAAGAGAGACAAAAAAAGACTCCATGAAAATTTCAAGAGCAGAGGATTTATTTTTATTCTGTGGTTAACTCTCTTCTCCCTGGACTAATGACTACCACAGTACTTTACTAAATAAAGAACCCATTAATTTACTGTGAGGTGAAATTGGCTTTTACATCTGGTTGAAACTTCAACCATATTTTGGGTATAGTTTAATGGCTAGCTGAGCCCATCCAGAATCTCACTGCCACTAAAAGGGTGATGAGATCTCACTCCCACTCCACCATTAGCATCTCCTTCTCCCTGTACCCACATTGTCAGACCTAAGGCTCTGCCCCACACTTAAGCCAACTCTGGCATTCACCAGATTCATCTGAGTTCATTCAATTTACCAGCTCCATAGAAAACCACCCACTTTTGGTTTGTTTTGCTTTATTCTCTTTCTGTTATTTAAATAAACTCAGATAAAGGTTAAAGAGCTGGTACAAAGAAAACACCTTTCCATATTGCAGTCCTCATTAATTCAAATGCATGTAGATGTATGTACATCATGACAACCATATTTCACATAGTCACATAATGAGATTAATATTGACTCTTAACTGAAGTCATATATAATAGCAATCATTCTCATAAGATTTACTTTTATGGTTTTGAGCCATACTGGAACACTGTGTTATCATAAAATTAAGGAGCAACTAACAGCAAAATATCTTTTCAATTCACAGGCTAATGACATATTCATTTGAGTGCAAAATGGATGATGAGGTTCCTACAGTTTAAGGCTAACATTAAATTACCTTATTATGTTATTAATAACAGTTGTGTTAAAATTTTAGTAATTAAATTTCAATTAATGTGTTTTTCAGAGTAAGATACAGTGACATTTTACCAATTTTCAATGATATTTTTTGTCAGATTATACAGGATCTTTCCAAAAGTGTAATAAACATTATTAAATTGCATTCCTGCAAATGGAGGGTAAGTAATTTTTTGAGTCACACTTGGCACAATTTTTACATTCTGATAGGAATTTTAATATAAGTGTGTTCAGGCAGTACAAGCACTGTTTGTGTCAAACTATGAAAGCTTTGATTCATAAACACTGAGCAACAAAGCTGATTGTAATCTGTAAGGTACAAGGAAGACACATCTCTTCCATTTCACAGTGTGTCCATCTGATTAGAAACATTTAGTTTTTACTTAGGTATCTGTTTCCAAATAAGATCATCACAGAATAAAAAGCCCTGTCCAACAAAATGGAAACAATATAAAAAGAGAAGGATCAGCCTGCCTAAGCCAGGAAGAAGTGAGAGAAACCATTCTCAAATTATTACCAAGGAGGAGCAAGTAAAAGATAAAACATGTATAAGATCTTATTCATCATTTACATGTGAAGAAAAATAAATTTAAATTTAGGCAAACAGCATCCTAGCCTGTACCAGAAATACTGTGACTAGCAGGAATAGGACAGTGGTCTCTCCCTGGACTTTGCACTGGTCAGGCTGCACCCCAAGTCCTGTGTCCAGTTCTAAGCCCCTCACTCCAAGGAAGACACTGAGATGCTGGAGCAAGTCCAGAGAATGCCAAGGAAGCTGGTGCAAGGAAGAGATCACAAGTGCTATGAGGAACAGCTGAGGGATCAGGGATTGTTTAGCCTGGAGAAAAGAAGACTCAGAGGAGACCTTATCATTCTCTGCAACCACCTGAAAGGAGCGTGCAGCAAGGTGGATGTTGGCCTTTTCTCCCAGGCAACCAGTAGGACAAGAGGAAATGGCCTCAAGTTGCACCAGGGGAGGTTTAGATTGGGTATGAGGAAAAATTTATTCACTGTCAAGGCTTGGAACAGGCTGCCCAGGGAAGTGGTTGAGTCACCATCCCTGGAGGTATTTAAAAGCCGTGTAATGTGGCACTTAGGGACATGGATTAGTGATGGACTTTGCATTGCTGGGTTAACAGTTGGACTCAGTGATCTTAGAGGCCCTTCCAGCCTAAATGATTCTATCTTTATTGCCTCAGTATTAGAGTAGCCTGCACAGCTGGGCAATATGAGGCAGATCCAGCAGTCACGTGATCTTTATGTTTTGGGAAAGTGAACAAAGTCAGTAATTTTACTGTACATGGAGAAGTGTTTCAAAATTTCATCACAGAACTTTGAAAACAATGCATGCTTTCTGATTTTCTTTTGAGATGCACGTGTCAGTGTTTGGGATGCCCCAAATAACTAGAAAATTGGGTTACAGAGCCTCCCTGAATTTGTGAAAATAATATATGAATTCATGTAAAAACTTCACAATTAACCACCGGAGTCCAGTTAACATAATTGTGATAGTGTCAGGAGCAAAAAGGCTGAATTTTGCTGCATTTAGACAAATGGAGCCATGAGGTAACTAAGGTTACAGTGCTTCTGATTAATCTATATGGCCTTCTGTTTCTACTAGCTATCCCTTAATTCCTAAAACAAAGTAGTTTACTAGACTTCACCATCCACCTGCTGTGGAATAGCATCCTATATCCTGCGATCACTGATGACTACTCAGAAATAAGTCATCACTGGATTTTCAATACATTCTGTTGGACTGCCTCCATTACTGAATAGAGATACAACACCTGATTGGCATAAAACAACTTTTTTTTTTTTCTCTCATCTGGAGACTTCATCAATTGTAAAGGCTGCATTTAGCATGTCCTGCAAAAACAGGGAAAAAAAAAAAAAAAAAAGCTGTGCATTTTGTATGTTTCAATTTGAAGATAATTTTCTTTCTTTGCATATTTTGTATTATAGACAACGGTGTCTATCGTTCTACCTGGGCAGGACATACTTGGGTTATCTGTTAGTGCATGGCTAGAAACAGACAACTGGTTAATTACTATGATTTACTGGATAGCATAGTTCAACACATTCTAACAAAATGTGCAGTCTGGATTCCTTGGTAGCCATGATGCCATGCCTGGGGCTGTGCCTCAAAGAGGCAGTCACTGACTATACTGTGTGATGCAGCCTTGCAGCCTTTTGTGGTTTTCAAATACCTGTTTTAATAATATTTCTGCCTGGATTTAGGAACTGAATGAAGATTATTCTAAAAAGCTGAAAGAGCTTGAACAAGGTTTGGGCACGTCAAGTTCAGGGATTTGTTATTCAGCAAAAGTCCTTCCAGCCACTACCTTCAAAGTAACACTCACTGAAGATAACAACATGATAAATCCCCTTCCAGTCCTATGCTGAGGGCTCTGGATTATGAATGGGAATTGCTGTAGGAGGGCTGAAGAAGTTAATGATTCCAGTTGTCTTTCACTTCCTGTGCCTGAATTCAGCTGCTGTTGGACAACCACAGCATGAGGCTTTAAGGCAAACCAAAATCAGAGAGAAGGAACACCATCAGCCATTCCAAATGACATCAGATATGTACGTGGTGTTTTTTATCATGCTTTGTGAACTATTTAATGTGTTCTTACAGACAGCTTCATGAGGTTATCTGTATTGTTTGTAAATGCCACACCTCTGTATAATCCATTTTACTCTAATTTTTAAGTAACTTGAAGCATAACTTGGGAACTGGTCTTTTTTTGAGCTCTTGATTATGAAAAGATGAGTTTTGTAGGTTTTCTAGCTGGTTCTTCATAGTGTCATAAACTGATTTCTCTAGGGAAATACATTCACTTATATAGTTAGGCAAGGGCTGTAGCACTGACAGACTGCTGGCAAAGCATTTGTAGATTTGACAGCTGTCCAACAGTTATGAATATAAAGACACTGAGATCTGTTTTCCTTTCTTGCAATGTACATGTTGCACTGTAAGATACATTTCCCAGCCTGGATATAATTTCTTTGTTTAACTGATATCCCCTAGTATGAATTGTATACCTGTTTATTCTCACTATTGCTTGGAAAATAATTAAACTGTAAAACTACAAAACTACAGATAGCCTACTGCTATTAATTGCTATTTCTAAGGGCCCAAACTTGTCATTATTACTGATGTCAGTCTAGTTTTATGTACTACATCTACATACTCAGATTCATATCTTCACCTTCATTTTCAGGTGACCCCAATTACATGCATACAGGTTTTTAGTCATCAAAGACTTTAAAGCAGAAATTAAAATTGCAGTCCTTGAATAAATCAATCTTAATTTTTTTGTCAAAATAAAAAATAAATGTGATATAAATGTGATCACTGGACTTCACAAAATTATGGCCCTTGCCCCCTTAGAAACCAACAACACCAAGAGAAGAATATTGAACTAATGAATATAGCACCATTGAAATGTTCAGTGAAACATTTTAGCAATCACTGAAGACTAGCTATTAAAGAAAAATGGGATGAGTCAAAAGAGAAAGCCTTTTGCTGTGAGTTCGTCTACAGCATACTGACAAGAAAAGTACTGACAGAACTAGGAGGTGAGCATATGCTATTGTTAACTGACTGCATGTGCTGATCTAGTTCAGCATGTACTTTTGGTATCCAGCTAGTTCCTTGAATGCAAAGTCAGGTACAGTTTTTCAACATCTGCATTCACGTGGGTCCCAGTGCTGTCATCAAATGTTCAGAGCACAGGGTAATAAAGATTTATGATCTCTTCTGGCACTTCGAGGGAACACAAGGCACTCAAAGTGAATCTGAAAAAATGTTTAACCTGACTTGTCTGCTACAGTCATACATTCAAAAACACCAGACACAAAATATTTCTAATGTAAAATATATTTTATAAAAATTCCAACTTAATAGAGACTAGTATGTTATCTTTCTTAGTATCAAGTCTTTAACTTAAAATCTAGTACTGTGAGTCTGTACAGTAAAACCTTGATTTTATCAAGGTCTTTGAATTTCTCTTTTATTTCTGTAGTCTATAATTCTATAATCTGATTTGAAGCACACTCAGATATAGCAAACCTAATTTTAGGAAGAATTTATTTTAGTAAAAATCATCTCCAATCAGCAATTAGAAATGCAATGTAGTAGAAAACAGAAATTCTATTTCTGTTCTCAGTTCCTTCTGAAGCAGATGTTAAGTGTTTGCCAAGAGGGAATGGCAGAAGAGTGTAGTATTTGCCCTGTTTTAAGTTGCAGAAGGGAGTGCTCCCTTGTGCAGGGTACTACAGTGAAATAATCTAAGCAAAACATTAAATTAAAGAATTCTCCATTCATAATGTCAAATGTCAAGTACAAGTCAAAAAAAGATTACCAATTAATGTTGCCCTTAAAAATCTTTTGCCTGGGGTATCTGAAGTCATGTACTAAAAACAGAGAATGGAATGCAAGTTCCATTTGGGATTTCTTCCTTTTTCAGGAAAAATAGTGTTTTACTTTGGCATTACATTATATAACCAGGAGTCTGTGTTCACTTCAGATTTAATGAGGGTGTCAGGTGTCTGGGTACAGACAATCTCAGCCACTCTAGCCTAGGTGTGAGTGGGTGTATTTAAAGCTGTATGTGAGTCACAGCAAGTCTCACTAGTATTGCATGTAAGGCCCTAGAACTCCTGGGAACTCATATAAAGCTTTATATGTTGCTGCATTACTGGGGTGCATGGGGGCTCTACATAAAGTCAGCAGATGAAGGCTTCTGTCTTCTGTGCAGGGCCAGGCATTGCAGGTGCACACCCTGGCCATGCTGAGCTGTGTGGCAAGAACACTCAGCCCTGGAGGCTCATAAGGCAGGCACACACAGTGTGTGGAGCAGCAGTGCAGGCAGAGACGGACCTTTCCTGGAGACAGCCACAGCTTCTCCCCAGGTGCCTGGGGCTGGTGGCTCTGAGAGAAGCTGCAGTGCTACACTCACAGCACCAGTTCCCTCCACTGCCACAGTGAAGGCCAGTGTGGAGGTGTGGGAGGATTCATCCATTGCTTCATGAAATCCACACCTGCAGCAGCATGATTCTTTCTCACTTAACTCTGAGAGAACCTGACTGCTCTTCCAGACACTCTGGAAATGTGGGGAAATCCTGAGTGACTGGCAGCACCCATTTATGTTGTCACTCTGAAGCTGACATCTTGCTAACAGAAGTAAGAGTAAGAAGCAGGGCTGGTTCTGTCCCCCAGCTGAACCAGCTTGTCTGAACTGAAATTCCACCTCCAGACTAAGTGTGGTGGTTTCAGGTGTCCACAAGCAGTCACCGTGGCAGTGTGAGTGCACAAATAATGTGCAATCCCTCAGGCGCTTATAAAGGACCGGTGGCAAGGGTTGAAAAGCTGCCCTTAGTGGTATTTACCAATATGTTCAGAGAGGTGGTTTTCCACATGCCAAGTCCTGCAGAATTGAGGATCTCTGTATGTCTGGAAATATGGATCTGTGCAACAACTGGTAGGACAGGCTGTTCTGGGCCAGTTCCAGCTTAATATGGTTGTGTACTCGGAAATGGATGAGAATTTGTGCAGCTGCAGAGCTTTACCAATTCAGGGAAGTTGGAAACTCACACTAACCTAGGTTTGAAGCATCTAAAACATTCTGGGCATTTAATGTTCTTAGAAGCAGGGTGATTGGTAGAATTGGCAGCATTAGGTGGTAGCAGATTTAGGATGGGTACTGGCAATATTAGATGGTGTCAGTAACAGTATCCCACACTGAAGGTCATGGTCTACTTAGCAGCACTGACACAGCATGCTGGAATACTAGAGATATCAGCATCATCTATCCAGAAGAAAGACATTTTGTGAATATACTTGGATTTTGCATAACCTTTGATTAGGCACCTGTTAATAAGCAATACTGAGTTACCAGATACATTGGATTTTTTTCCTTGATCATTAGCAAAGTACTCAAATATACATTCCTCTCTAACTTTTTAAAGGAGGACCTTAAATTCAAAGATGAAATGTGGTTTGCCTTCAGTGGACAGTATTTGTGTCCCATTTAGTTAAATGGTCTTTCAGGAGACCTCAATATGCTCATGGGACTTGATTCTATGACCAAAGTAATGTTTTATGATAAATATGATGAAAAACAATATGCTTAAGTTTCCCAAAAATGTTAACACTGATTTTAAAAATACAGAACTCTTACAGTAAGATGTTATATTATTTGCACATATAATTTAAGTTATTTTTATGGACATTTTGCAGCTTACTTTATACATTGCTATATTTTTGATTACGTTACATAGATCTGCAATTATTGTTTTGGTTTTTTTTTAATTTGTTTGTCATGGAATGATTACATTTAATTATTGCTTTATTCACTGTGACATCATTTTCTGAGGGATACAGTGGGTAATAAAGGTACTTAACCAACTTGGGGAGTTTCAATTTCAAAAGCCATAAACATTTATTTGTTATTTTAAATGTCCGCATTTGGTGTAGGACAAATTCAGCATCATTTGAACCTATTTGAATAAGGAGGAAAATTGTAAAAAAATTATAGTTCATTAAAAGACCAGAAGAAACAATACCTTAGTCTTTAACTGACCTTTACTAAAGCTTCTTCCATATAGATACCAAAATCAAATAAAAATTGAATCCAGGTAATGTATCCAGTACTGTAGTCTGTACAGTGTGGAGTCTGTTCTTACATAACTCACACATGCATGATTCTTTAATGTGATTTATTTGTCTTGACTCCACTAAGTTCAGCCCATGTAACTGAAGAATGAATGTTTATATTTCCAGGGCTGCAGATCAGTGCTCTGACACATCTAGGTGAGGAATTGGTTCCCCAGATAGGTTCCTCCACACTGCTGTTACCTGAAGGAGCGTCAGCCGAGGCTCCCCGGGCGACCTTTCAGCTGCCACTCACAGAGATTATCTGCATGATCTGGAGCCATTTGACACACCCTTGGGTATCAAAGAGATCTGCAGAGGGCTGGCAGAGACACCACAGGACTGAAGACAGACCTGCACCGTCCTGAAGCAACAGTGGGAGTACAGGAGATACACCACACAGCAGTGAAAATGGTGCTAGACAGATATGCTTAAGCAGCGTATTTAGGTTGTTGCTTCTCTAGCTAGGTGGGCATTTTATCTGTCTTCTCAAGAGATTTCTGCATCAGCCTCAAAAGCCAACAGTTCTCCACACAAGAAATTACCCAACAAGGACATGACTGCATACGTTTTTCTCATTTTGATTAGTAAGCATAAGTATTATTTTTTCTTTTGCACGGCCTACAGTAACACCTTCATACATACATCTTTCTATTATTTCTCCAGCAGTACAAACCATAATGAAACTTTGGGTGTGCCCACAAAGAAAATACACAGTATTAAATAAACACTCACATCAGTATGATTACTTAGCCACACACCAGTAAGCACACGGAACGTTTTGACAAGAGTAAACTTTAAAAGTTTCCCCTTTCTTCTCGGAATTGCTTTACATGACCAAACACCCTACACAACAAAACCAAGATATGCCTGTAGCACAGGGAGGTAAATGTGTGCTATGTTTAATCCAGTTAGCATAGTTACAAGAAGCAGTGTAGATGCAGCAGCATAGGCCAGACATTATATACATTTATACATTATATAAATCAGAATACAAGCCATACAAAAATCTAGCAACAGGCTCTGAACCTTTCTGTTGTTTTCTTAGGCTTCCAGGAATCAGTGACCAAAAGATTGAGATGTGATTTGTCTCTGGCCACTAACTTCAATGCCAATCAAGACACACCTCCCATTGTCTACTCCCTTATCTACAGTTCTGTCACCTCAGTCTTCAGCAGCACCACATTCCATTATTTCTGTCACATGAAAAAGTACTTCCTGATGATTTTTTTTCATCTATACCATGATTCTCAGGATCCTCCTAATTATTGTATTGTGAGTTTTGTGAATGCTTGCTCCTTGTTTTCCTTTCCACACCATCCATTGCTTTAAAGCTTTTTCTTGTACTGCTTTCCATCATCACTCTTCCAGGCCAAGAATTCTAAACTATTTAGCTTCTCCACACATGAGAGAATAACATGGTAGTTACTCTTTAACTCTGAAAGTCTCTGCCACACTTCCATCACCTTCCTCTTGTCCTAGGCTACTATACCGTTTTCAGAGTGGCATAAGCAAAACTCCATACAGGAGTAAGAATACTTCAGTCCCAATTAAAATGCTTGATTTAGTCCTTCTGTATACTTACTTTCCCTATCCTGTGACTAAAACAGAAGAATTCATGTAAGGTGTTGCAGGAAATAACTTGCAGCCAGAGCACGGCAAAAATTAAATTTAATCTCTCTCTCTGTGTTTATTTCTAAATATTAGTATTCTCATAAGTTACACAGTGATTGGCCTTTACTTGGCATAATTGTGGAATTGACTGTAAAGAAATGCAATAGTAAGCTGTTTGATGTGACAGAGGGTATATTATACCTAAACTCACAGATCTGCAATCAAATACACAAGTTCTGCTGAAACCAAGGTGCCAGGCAAACCAACAACTACATTTAATACCCTGAAAAATATTCAATAACAATCCATTTGTGTTGCCCAAAGCACAGGAAAAAAAGCAAGATTAAACCAAGGATCTCATGTAGAAGAGAAAAGCGTATCCAAGCAACAACACTAAGACTCAAAAGAAATAGGTCATGTGAAGAGAAGCACTAAATTTAGTAATCAAATGTATATTCAGCAGAAAAGATAAAGAAGCTTTAGTGAAATAACCTAAAGAAAAACAAAAGAAATTAAGAGATTTCTAAAGCTGGGAGACACATGAAGACAAAAGATGTGCACTTAGTTGCAACTATACTACTGAAAAGAAATTTCATGATAGTTAGCTGAGTTAAATTTGTATGAAACATGAATAACTCAGAGCAGATTTTGGTACAGTATTGTATTTTTGGTCAGAAGCTTGATAAGAGCTCTAGTTCATTTGGTCTCTGCACAAGCAGACTGAAGTCATGATATGTTAAGCTGGTACAAAAGTACAATGCTAAAACTTTTACAGATATCACAGGGTCTTGCAGGCAGCCACTACTGTTTGCTTTTCATTGTAATTGGGTTGGTGACAGAGCTCTCCTCCATTACACAGAATCACACACATGACTTAATGAAAAGGTGTGACCACAGCTGCTGTTGGCATCCCATCTGAGCCCAGTCAGTTCAGCTGAAGAACTTGCTCACCAAGGAGCTTACCTGGAGGTGTGACAGCTACCTGTCTGGAGCCACTGATGTGGTAACACTGGAAGAATCACTCTGTTCCACAATTTGTTGCAAAAAAACCTGAAATAGTACTCTTTTCCTGCCTGAAGGATTTCTACTCCATTCCAGAGACTGTCTCGTTAAATCCTTGAACACTCATGGATGGCATTTTTTGTAACAGGGGAGTTTCTGCCACTTCAGATGCACCAGCTTTGCCACTCACAAGAGCTTTTCTTCCACTCTTAAATTGCAGGTTTTCTCACCTTTGGATAAGGTGTGAACTTCATGGGAACTCCCTGCAAACACAAAGGTAGATCATGCAGCTGCAGGACAGCTAAATTAGGACCTCAGGAAGAACACAGAAACTCACAGCATCCAGGAAAGTAAAGGGCTGACTCATGAGCAGCAGAGCCACTTGTCCTTTCCTCCTACTTAGCTCAAGTCTCAGCAGAAGCTGTGCTCTGGGGCTGCTTGCTTCCCACACCAATAGTTCAGCACTATTCTGCTGCTGTGGGAAGCAGCAGTTTCAAAGCCAGCCCTCTCCTGAGGTCCTGTGGGAAATACCAGTGGGAGAAAGAGTACACTTCCCTCAGAAATGACAGCATATTTTCATTCAGAAGGGTAAAAAAACAACAAGAAAATGCAGCATATATGCTGCTATATACTGCAGCAATTTGAACATTATGATTATAGAAATACATATTTCATGTTTCATATAAATTCATCCTGTCAATTTACTGTCTCTGGGAGTAGCCATTGACTTTGCTCTGAGGGCGCTGCTGAAAGTAGTGGGAGAACAGGATTATCTAATGATGCTAAATTTGCCTTTATTTATCAGTAACTGACATAGCAAAAAATACTGGCTGAAACCCAAACATGACAAGTGTGGGGTTGGAACTAAGATATGTGGTATAAAGGGTAGCCCTGTGGTTTGAATGTGAATGCAAAGGTTGAGTATATTTAGGAAGGACAGTGCCTATCTGTATGTCATCAGCACTCAGTACACAAACAAAACAAAACAAAAAAAAGCCATGGAGAGCAAGAGAAGCAGCAGTTATGCCTCCAAGAGAAAGCTGAAAGAACAAACTGTAAGCAGATCTTAGGCTCTGTGTACTTTGATTCTCTTTCTTTCCAAAGAAATAGGACTTTCTGAACATTTTTTTTTTTTTGTAAATTAAAACAGTGCACCATAGAAATTACTGGCACAGCATTCCCTTTTTTTAAAAACTCATAAGGCTGAATCTGGCCAGCAACAGAGGCTACAAAGTAGAGGGGGAGAAGGACTTTAAACTGAACTTAAGCAGCTACTCATTTTGACATTGCTTTACAAAATTGATCTTTATGTTGAAAAAGCCAAACTCCAAGAAAAGTATTTTCCACTCTACTACTACTTACTATTGCCATTTTCTACAAGCTAGAATGAGTACAAATAACAACTATTTCTTTTTTTGCTTTATTGAACCCTAATACTTAATTATCAAAAGAGAACAATAAAAAAGGGACATTTTCTCTCAAAAGAAGAATTATAACAAAACATGTTGACTGGCTTTAAATACTGCTTTCAGTGTTCTCTTCACACAAACAAAGCAGAAGACTTTACTAGTAAAGGTAATTATTCTTTATTCATGTTGTATACATAAATAACTGGGACCTAACATGGATGAAAAACTCTGAGCTATTTTGATTAATCTGGTTGAAAACACTTATTGTATTTCAAGTGCAGAGGTATCAAAATAGTATTTTAACAAAAATAAAAACCTGCAATAAGATCTTATTTCTCAAGAGAAATTATTGGAAATTCTCAGGTTCAGAGTTTACCAGATACCAAGTACAATACCCATAGGAGGCTTCCTGTATTTACTCATGGCAGATGATTGTAGACTGTTGACCAGTTTAGTGTTACAACATATGCTTTAGGGATCAAAATGAAACAAAACAAAAAAAAAGAGATGTGGTTTTATGTACAAAGGAAACTCCAAAATATTGCACAAGTTTTTATTTACAACCAACAGGGTGAAGATGAGATCAAGATTACACCACAGAAGTTGCGCTGTGTTTCATAGGTAAATTAATTTAACAAGGAGCAGGATTGTGAGGAGGATTTTTTGATTTGAAATCTTCCACTAGTATCAAATGGAGAGGTATGAGCTCCAGGCCATGAGATGGGACAGTGGGTGTACTGCTGGGCAGAATCCTCTTCTTACCAAAGCCTGTAGTGATAGGAAAAGGGACAATATTTTCAAACTTTCAACCAGAAGATTTATAGTTGGTATAAGCATGAACTTTCTTATGATGACAGTAGTGAGATACTGGATCAGGTTGCCCAGAGAAACTGAGGATGCCCCATCTCTAGGGGTGCTCAAGTTCAGGTTGATAGGGCTCTGAGTAACCTGGTCTAGTGGAAGGTGTCCCTGCTCACTGCAGTGGGATTGGACTAGACAACCTTTAAAGCTGCCTTCCAACCCAAACCCTTCTGTGATTCAATGACACTAAAAACAATCAAAACAGAGGGCTGCAAGGTCCTGAGAAAATCATATTAACAGCCTCACTATACTTATCGAATTTCTGATTATGAAGGAGATGTACTCAGCCTGTACTTAAAATGACAATGACAGTCTATGATCACACCACTGGCAACTTTTTTTCCAGTACTCTACCTGTCAAAAACATTTTTTCCTAATGTTTAACCTAAAATATCCTGGTTGCAATTTCTGCTCCTGGTGGGCATAGAAAGGAAGTTACTCCCATCTCATCAGTAACTTCTCATATACTTGCTGACTGTTGTCCTTCTCCTACTCTTACTCTTCTCTAATTAACCACTCTGAAATAATTTGCTATTATCTCTAGGTCCCTTAACATTCTGGTTGCTCTTTAGGTGGTCCACAACATTTTTCACATGCAGCATTCAAAACTAGCTTTACAACTCTTAAGCAAAGCAGAATTCCTTGCCTGGTCTTGCAAACTCTAATCCTCATAATACATCCTAGCAGAATGCTTATCTTTTTTTTTTTTTGCAATAACAAGCCATGGTTGACTCACACCCAGTCTGTGACCACTCAAAGCCTGAGTTACTATTGTACAGAATTTCTACCTAATCAGTTTGCCCTACCAGCTGATTATTCCTGCCTAGAGCTGCATCTGTTTTGGCTGAATAACTTTCCATTTTTTTTCATATTTCTGACTGAAGATAATTTTTTGTCTCTGCCCTCAGCATACCTATTCCCTCCCAGTCTGATACATATATCAATTTGATAAGCATTTTCTCTTTTATAAGAATGCATCCATGTCACCAGATTCTGAATCTGTGCAATCCAACTTGATACACATTTCCATTTTGTCAGTAAACCACTTTGTAACTCTGCTTTTCCAACAAGTCTTGCACATGCCTAGCTGCAGACCAACATGGAACACACATTTCATATGGAAAGCACATAAAAAGTTCCCTGAAAATCAAGACATACTGAATCTAGAGCTCCTCTCTATCCATAAGGTATGTCATGTGGTTGTAAGGGCAATCAGATATTTGAGATGTGAGTTCTTGTTGCCAGTAAACTCATCCCTATATTACTTTCAGGAATGTACAAATACATTTTCCACTATTTTTAAAAAAAATTAATTTGCTTAATAATGTCGTACCTTTTTTTCTCCTTTCTCTCTCCACCAGGCTTGTCACTTTACAGCCTCCCTCTATCCCACCTAGCATCTATAACTTCTTAAGTACATGATTACTGACACTGGGATTCTGTTAGCAAGAGCTTTAAATACTCTAGGACATAGTTAAAGAGAGAATTTAGGTCAATTTGAAAACATGTGGCTTACACATTCTAACCTTAACTGAAAAGGCACCTCACTAGTGCATTAATTTCATTATTTTACTACCTTAGATAGTGAAATCTAGAAGGTACTGCATTCCTGACACCTTTTAGTCTTCTCACTTCACAATTAGAGTACATTTTCTATTTCACACAATTAATGAGCTTCTGGAGTGATGTGGGGGTTTTATTTCACTTGCTAGTTGCATTTCATCTCATGCTTGTCTTTCTGATTTTGTTCTCACATGCTTCTGTTGTACTTTTATTTTCAGCCCTAACAACCAGCATAAAAGCTAACTTACTTTCTCCTTTCTTCTAAGTTTCTCTCCAGTTTGAGTGATTTAGCCAAGCTGGTTTCTTAACTCCAAGTTCATTGAAAACTGCCTTCCTGACTCCTGTGGGGTTCATGTTGATCATACTCCTCGTTCTGGTCCTGCAGACCACTAATCTCTCATGACTCTACCATGTCATGTACAGTCTCAACTAATGCTTACCCTGACCTTTTCAGCTACTTGCTTCTTTCTGTCTGTAATCAAAACTAGAATAGCTTTACTGCACTGTGCAGACTTCTCCAGAAAATCTGGAAGGCTCAGTTGTCTCCAGCCTTGGGTTCATGTAGATATTGACAGGTGAGGGAGATGAAACAAGAAGGTTGTGACACAGGGACACTGCTTAAATTACGTGCCCTGTCTCACGCAGCAAATGTCTCACCATCATGGGTTCTTCACAGGGACCACGTATGACCCAGACAGACACAGTCACAGCACTCTTTCACCCACCTGAAAACATGAGACCTTGTCTCTCCTCAGCCACTCCTGTGTCTAGGAGGGAATTTTAGGTTAGTCACGTGTGAGTCACGAACTCTGGAATAGCCAAGCATGACAAGATGGAAGTTCTGCCTAGCAACACAGCCTGTCACGGGCTCAGCTGCTGAATACACTGATATATTAATAAATATGTATCTAGGCCCCCTCTTTGCAAGGCCCCCTCTCGCTCTTTGAACACTTCAAACTTCTCCTGGCCTTCTCGTAGCTGACTCTTGCACACAGTTGCTCAACTTTCTACTGCAACTGCCATGGGCACATTTTCAGAACATCGCCTTTAGGGCAGATAGAGGCTATGAATGCAAACCCACCCTGAGATGGTGTGAACAGCAGCTCAGTCAGGACTGCTCTGTTCTATACTCCCATCACATGATCATGGTGAAGAAACCAGCAAAACTTTTCCTACAATTCTCTTCAACTACACCTCTTTTCTTCAAGTGCCAGAATTCACAGACACTCTGGTTTGCCCCAAACATTCAGTCCAGGACTGGCCCCTTACAGTCGTGGCCACCGTGTCATTGATTTCCTGGTTCACAGCCTGCTCCCAGAGTGGGATCAAACATGAGTGGGAAGGGACACAAGAGAGCCTGCCCTCCTGTACAGCAAGGATGTGAAAGGACAAGAGGCTGAGACAGACTGCCTTCCCATTCAGGGCAGGCCTTGGGAACAAGGAACACAGTGAAGCACTAGCCTTGCTTCAAGGAGGGCCTCCCATGTCACCAACATCCCTCAAAGCTTCCAGGAGTTTGGGAATCTGTACAAATAGCCTTCTTATGCCCACCATAGGCAGACGTGGTTGGAAGATGTTGACAAAGTGAATGTGAAGGAGGATCTCAGAGTACTTGAACAATTCTTGACCAACCTGTACTCATTTAGAACTCTGCCTACGCCCACATATGTCTAGGAAACAGGAAAACATGGAGCAGACACACTAGGAACACAACAAGCATATTGCCACTGGTCTCAAAGTGCCGCTCCAGTTTTGAGGGGAGCACGGAGACAGAGCCCACAGAGCATTACGACAGATCAGAAGCTGAACAAGCTGCCCAGGGCTGCCATGGCCCTGCAGACAACTGGGATCTGACAGGGCCCAACACTGGAAACTGACACAGTTCAGACGTTTTGTTTCTTCAATGACTCAGCCAAGGCTGAAACTTCCTGCTGCATAGTACTGAGGTCCAGAACGAGGCAGAAGAAGCTCAGTTAATGCAAGAATTCCTCCCACACCTCAGTAACACAAAGAGCCCTCCCCAGAGAAACACAGCCAACAGGACTCGGGGTGGAGTTCCTCATTTACATCTGCCAGTGCTGTTTGGGCTTCTGCTTAGGTTTAGCCACAGCTAACTCCAGCCCCTGCACCTCCAGTTCCTGAGGCAGCTGACAGACAGCCTTCTGTCCTGAAGGAGCACAGCAGAGGAAGCCAGACCTCCAGTGACAGCAATACACCACACGAGATCCCAGGGGCATTCTCCCAGGGCTCCAAGGTTCTCTTGCCATCCCAAACAGGTTCATTTGCAGAAACCAATAAGTTTTATACTGTTTTCTCCCTGCTATTCTGAGGCCCCATAAAACGTCAAAATAAGAGCAGGCATAATAAATGTCCTTATTTTCATATAAACATGTTTAAACAGTCTTAGGCTGTAATACTTGGCCAAGTCAACCCTCTCTGCAGTTTGTTGCTCAGATTGATTTTAGCAAGCTGCAAACTGCAACTGCTGCAATTTGGAGAAGTAGCTTACTCAGGGGTAACATACCACTTATTGAATAGAATGGGAGTAAACTAATTCAATAATGAGGGCCAGAGCCAAGCCCTACTAAACATCAACACAGAAAAGGGAGAGATTAAACAGTAGCAAGGACCACTCCCTTTGAGACATTTTCAGTGTCCAGAAATTTTTTTGAAATACAAAAATGGAAAAATTCATCTGAACTATTTGCTTCTCATTATAATACAGCTGTCCTTTATTCATTGACACTCCACTGCAACATTAGCCAACTGATGCACAACTCTCTTTCTTCTATCAGCATTATCACAGTCATTTCTTCATGCACAGAAATACAGCTGATTTATCCACATAATCAAATCAGCTCTGAAGACACTGAGTCACTCCTCAGTAAGAGAAAGAAGGGCTGCTAAGTGGGAGTAGGCTGCTTGTACAAGTATACTCTTAAACAAATGTAACCAATTACTGTTCGGGTGAGCACCACTGAATTAAAATCACAGAGATAATTGTGTCTGAACACTTGCACATTCCATGAGTAGGATGTAAATCTCATTTATGAGGTTTTTAACTTACTGTTCCATTGAAATTAGAAAGAAGTAAAACCATAGCATTCTGAACTATTGATTCAGGCTGTTTGCAAATTCTAATGACCATCTTTGCAAACCTTTGCCAGCAATCATATAGTTCTACACACACTGATAGTCACTTTTCTTGTAAATAAAATTTTTCAGCGCAATAATAAAAATAAATACACTCTCCTGAGAAAAATATCAGATTGCCAAACCATTGTGACACAGCCAAACAAACTTTAGCTGAGATTGTGTAACCTCAACAATCACTGTTGTTAAATTGCAGAATGGTTTTAGCTGAGAATTATTTCAGCTATTACCAAATTCACCTTATACTTTTTATCAAAGGATTTCAGAAACCAAAAGAAACAGTAATCATCATTCCATTTGTTCTTCTAAAAACAGCTTTAGAGGTCAGTGACAAAATTCAGAAGAAATGCAAGGTTTAAAATCTTCTCGCCACTCCCTCCACTTGCTGCACATTGCTGCTTTGTTTCAATTAAGGTTTGTTGGTTGCTCAATATCAATGCAGTTCTTATGCAGCTGAACAATAACACAACCAATACTATGAGACCAAATGCTGTCTAAAACAAGCACACCCCAGCATTCTCCTCCCCATAGGCACGGCTGCACTTAAGTCTATCAAAACACTTAAAAATGACCGTCGCAATAGGCATTCTATTTGGAATCGTCTTAGGGACAATTAATACTTAAGTTGCATCCAGAACTCCTAATTTGCTTCTTATACATAAAAACAAACATTACAGCCTGGAACACCTAGTGCTGTCTAGCCCTGCTGCCCTCTTTGCAGGCCTCGCTGAGCGAGTTGGCCCAAGGAATGTCTGTGGGGGAGCCGACGCTTCGGTTTGGGTTCTGCCCCTCTCCTGCTTTACTTGTCAGCTGGGTGCCAAGTTGCCACCTCTCCAATGGCACTGCCCGGTGTCGTGTCCCTTTACTTTTAGCTTTACTTGTCAGCTGTGTGCTGCCACGGGGGCATTGCCACCTCTCCAATGCCACTGCCAGGTGTGTCTCCCTGTGCGCCACTCGGTGGAAAACAGTGGGGTAGATATGCCCAGTATGCCCGGTGTGTAGGGTGTGTACACAGCTATGTCCGCACAGTGTACAGTGTGCACGGTACAGGATATACACACACACGCGCCGCGGGCCCCGCGCTCACGGGGCAGGGACGCCCGGGAAGCCGCGGCCCCTCTGCACAGGCCTCATCTCTGCCGCCATCCCGGGATCAGGCGCCAACCAACGGGAGCCTTGCTCCAGCCACGCCGCTGGCTGGGGAGTGCCCGGGACCCGCTCCCGTCGGTGGGGCACCCATGTGCCCAGTGCCCGCCCGACACCCACGGGGCCCGCCCGCGGCGCTCCGGCACTGCCGGGCCGCGCGCGGCGGCGCTCGGGGCTGTGGGTGGCCCCGCGGGGATGACGCAGGCGGCGGGCGGGCAGGAGGGAGGGAGT
Organism: Zonotrichia leucophrys gambelii; assembly: GCF_028769735.1. Taxonomy (NCBI): domain Eukaryota; kingdom Metazoa; phylum Chordata; class Aves; order Passeriformes; family Passerellidae; genus Zonotrichia; species Zonotrichia leucophrys. Next base: position 43,067,383 of record NC_088171.1, on the reverse strand, counting down.
AAGAGAGGGAGGAGCCCGTGATGGCCGGTGCCGCCGCCGTCGCGCTGTCCCTCGCTGCGCTGCCGGCCACCGCCACCGCCGCCCCTCCGCCGCTGTCAGCTGCCGACCACCGCGCCGCCGCCATGGCCGAGGAGGAGGCTCCTAGCGAAGGGTGAGTGGGCTGACCCCCGTCCTCTCCGCGGGTGTCCCGGACGGCGGCAGGAAGCCTTTCGGGCCGTGCCGTGCCGCCGCTGGTGCTGGTCGCCCGCCTCCTCCCGCCTCCGGCCCGTCTGCCCGCGGTGCCTACGGGCTGCGGGCGCTCCCGCCTCCCCGAGCGCCCGCCGGGCTCCGCGCTCCGCACCGGCCCTGCCGCGCTCCGGCATCGCTGCTCGGGCGCTCCAGGAGTGTGGGCACGCCGCCTGCCATGTTTTGCTGCCGCACAGCCCGCCTTCCTGCCATGGCTTCCCGCCTTGTGGCACGGGCAGGCTCCCGGCAGGGTTTGCCGCCGGCTCCCTTCGAGCCCCGTGTCCCCGCCGCCTCCCCTTCTGCTCCGGAGCTCCGCCGTGGCTGGCCAGCTGCTGTCATTGCACACCTGCCCGCAGGCGTGTCCCTGCGCCTTTGCCTTGGCAAAGTGTATGTACGCGCTCCGGCTGTCATCCAGCCTTCCTTCCCCTTGCGCCTCAGAGGTCACACGGCTGCGTACAGTGCTGGCCCGTGCTCCTGTGTGCCTCGGGGCTTTATCTGGGCGCACAGATAGCCCATCTTCTCGTTCTGTACGTTCACTTTGATATAGAGCAGACGGTGCACTTGTCAGCCTCTCTGTGTCATCGTTCTGTACTTTATATAAAGTAGGAGATGAGAGCACATCTATAAATTACAAGCGTACCCTGTTGCTCTAACTTTTCCAGTAGTGTATGCTATCCCTGCTAACTTTTTCTTTCCTTTCACTGTCCCAGGGCATTCACATCTACTGAAATAACTCCTATGGCCTGTTACCCTGACCCTGTTCTTAACATGTGTTTCTAATATCTGTTTGTAACCACTTACACCCTTGATATATGACTTTATTATAGCTAATAATCATTCTTCTGCCTGAAATTACATAGTTCTTCACTATATCTTTTGTGAGTGTACTGTTTATGCAAGTTACTAATCAATGGTCTGTTCTTCAGTTCACATGCCTTCTTAGTGTATGCTTTATTTCTTGTTACATTTAAGCTTCCACTGCAGACCCATTTTTATACTGTTCCATTGCCCCCAAATATGTTGTCTGCCCCCATAGCATAATATAGTCATCCCATCTCTGAGTTTGTTTACCAAACATACTTAAGATATCTGCTGGTCGCTTATCTCACGGTTTGTTCCATCATATTTTATGGTTCTAGTCCAAACAGTGCTCTATCAGAATATATCTAGCTCTGCTTTAGTCATACATGTGCTTTATTCCTTCTGTCAGATGTGTAAATATGCTTTATATGCATTGTTGACATTTAACTTTTCCTCTTTCTCATATGCTTTAAATGCATTGTTTACATTAATTTTTCCTCTTTCTCTATGCTTTAAATGTTAGGTAGTATATCCCATTACTGATTGACTAGTCCTCAAAAACTAATTTCTTGCCTTTTCTTCTACATCTCCCTTCTTGCGTAACTAAGTCTTGTGTTATTTTGAGAAATCAGATTTAAAATTCTTCAGCTGATTGCATGAAAATCATGCCATGCATTCATGACTTCTTAATTAAGTATATTGCCATTTGCATGTTGTCATGTTATGTGTCTATTTTGTAATCTTCCAAAACTACCTGCATCCTCAATCATGGTTTTTTTTTAGTCCTTTTTCCAGCTTGGGGTTTTGGTATTTCATCTTACATATTCTCCTGCTCTGCCAGGTCAATCTGACCAAATCTGGACCACCCATCTTTTTCCAAATTCCCTGTTAGGCCATTATCACCATATGTACCCAGCATTCTCATTTCAAATGCATACTCTGAAAGATTCCCTTTCAAAGCACTATGCAGTTTTGTCTGCTCTGTAACTCTGCACTCTCCTCCTTTCCTCAAAATAGTTTTCCAAAATCTTCACCTCCACACAACCTCTGCAACATTACCCACCTGAAAACTACAAGTGAAACGCTTCTTGGTTCCGTGTTCTTTCTGACCCCTTCACAGTCTTAAATACAAGTAGTTTGTAAAGCCTCTTGTTGCTGGTTTACAGGTTTCCTAAGTACAAGCCTTAAAATAGCCGTGCCTCAGCCTGTTTTGTTTGTGTGTTCATTCAGCGCATTAGGCTGAACTGCATTAGCTGTCTGGTTTGATCACACGGAGTGCTGAGTGCTGCCGAGACCGTGCCAAGCGCCCTCCACTCCAGCTGCCGCTCAGGATTGCGGGATCGTAACACTCGTTGATCTGGACATAGGGTTAGGCTGAATTTTCAAGAGGATTACTGCAAGTTTCTTGTGTGGTTTACACAGCTGGGTGGCTTTTGAGGGGTGTTGGTTTTCAGAACTTCTGAACAATTAGACGTTGATGCGGTATTTTTCAGAGTAGGGCTCCCGATTCACTAAAATCTTCTAAGAGCAAAATATCATCATCCTTTTCCATGAATTCAAAAAGTGCATTTGTGTTGAAATGTTAGTGCTTTTATTGGTCAGTTTCTAGCAAAAATTAAACTTTGCATTTGTTCATGCTAAGGAACAAATTAGCATGAAGTTTTGAACTTGGGCAATGCTCAGTACCCAGTGGAAGTTTATAAACAAGAGAAATATGTTAAATGATTTTTTCATTGAGAATGCCGTGGCAGTGATAGGAAGTTACAATATACCATCAAAGCCCTAGAATAAGTTACCAGTGACAGGTGCACACAAAGAATAAATGCAAAGTTTATCTGCTTTGAAAATAATAGTGTGACTCAACTTGTTAGGCAACGCACTTGCTTTGTTGCAATTTGGTTACTGTGCAAAGCATGGTGAAAACTTTCTTTCTGGAAGATCTCAGCTGAAAAATATTCATGGCCCTGTCCTAACTTTGAATTAGAAGATTAACTAAACAAATGTTTTTGTAGTCACAGTGATTGCTTGGTTAACATGTCATCTGCTAGTGATTTCCAAACCTCTTTACAGCCTTGGACCTCCTCTGTGTAGGTTTTAGAATGGAGACTTCTCCCTGTGAGGCAGACAGCCTCATGTTAGTCTTTTGCCAGTATTGAATTAACTTATTCACTCTGGATGCAGCAGGACTGCTTATGGCTTATAATATAACTAGGAAGAACAGCTGCTAAATGTGTGTATACATACAGAAAAAGATCCCCAAACTGCAATACTGGGGGGTTTTTCCCCCTATAAGTGGAACAGTTTTCTTTAAGTTTTCTTAGAAGTTATTTTTCTTAAATAGTTTTCTTAAAACTTTAAGACATCTGCAGTTACAAGCCCACATCAAATTGCTTGTAATTGGTCTTTAGTCTCACAAAATGGTGGCTTGGATTAAAGGAGAAGACATACACTCTAACACCAGTGTTCACAATTATTTTTGTGTTATCCTTCAAGCTTGTTTTTATTACAGAACTCAGTTTTGAAGTGAGCTGTTTGATTAATAAAGGAGGAATAGTTTGTTAGGCTTGATAGAGCCTCTGTCTTCTCCTTGGTAGGATGGTTCACAGTGTTACAGCATGAATGGACACTCTCAACTCAGAATTTTTGCCTGAATTTTTTGCTATTTACATGATTTAGGTTTTACAGCAAACTGAGTGGGTGGGCTGCTGAAAGCAGGGTCCTGCTTGCTTTTCTTTTGTTGTAGTGCAGGTGACCAAACACAGGCTTAGTAGCTACAACTTGCATTTTTAAAAAGTGAGTGAGACGTCAGTGCAGTGTGGAAAGCAGATGTGAAGAAAGGTTAAACGTCATTTCCTTCCTCTTTTCTGATTTTGTCTTTTTGGCTGGCAAGGTTGTGTCAGTCACAGCTTCAGTACTTAAAGTCTTTTGTGTTACATACATGAGCTCATGAGCAGGTTTTCAGGCATTTATGGGATTATTTCTAATAGTTTCTGGTGCTTGTATGAATTTGGGGAGGGAAGGTCTGTGTTTATCAATATCTCTCATTTCTCCTAATGCAGACTAAAGGGAGAGAGAGAAAGATGGCAAAATGTAACAGGGGCTATCTTCTCATTCTGGTAGCAAAAGAAAGATGCTCATAACCCCACTTTCCAAGTATCAAACAAAGACACTTCTTCAGGAGCTGCCAAAGTAGAATTAGGGAGGGTCTTAGCCCCAGTGGAAATGACAGTGAAGCTATAAATCCAGAGGGGCAACTATCTGTGATTAGTGTGCTGGTGTCTATGTGTCATTGGAGAGCACAATTTTTAGCCAGTATTGCGTGTATTTGAGTATATGAAAAGTTGTTTTAGAGCCTGCTGGGGGCTGATAGGCCCAGTCAGTGACCTACCTTTTTGAAAGGGACAGTGTTTGTGTTCTGGGGGTTCTCTGACTGTTCTGAACTTCTTTGGGAGGCTCTGAACAACTCTCCCAGCTGACAAACTATTTAAATGTTTCTTCTTTTATATGGTGGTTTATTAAGATTTCTTGCTGAGGAAATTTTGATGCTTGTGTTTCATAACTTCTGAGTATTTACTTGCAATTCTGATATTCTTTTGGGATAGTTTTTTGCACATGGGTTGCATTGACAGGCAGGGAGAAGAGGGCATGAGAGGAAAGGTGAGTGTCTGCATTTATATTGGCTCACAAAGATCCAGATGAGAAGCTGAGCAGCAGGAGAGAGGTCAGTGGAGAAGAGAGATTTGTGAGTCAGTAAAGCTGTGTAAGGGAATGAGGTCGATCTGGAATGAGGTTAAGAGGGTAGAAGGAGGTTTTTAAGTGGCAGCAAGAACACATGGTGAGAAATGGCAGAGAAGGAAGGTGCTCTGAGTGTGTTGCACTAGAAAACTCAAGATTATAGGAGACTACGGAAAGGCGGGGAAGACACGAGCATAACAAAAATGCATTCTCCAAAAGAAGATGTAAGAGCACCTCTTGCCATTGAGAAAGTCTGCTCTTATATTGAAGTGAGAGAGGAGGGTGTGGCAAAGGGCAAAATACTGAAATAGGGTGGGTTAAAGCTCTAACAGACCACTGTAGAATTTGTTTCTTGGTTGTATTTAGTAATTTGGTGTCATACTGACACCAAAAGCTTCTTAATTACATCTTCACCTTTCCTTAAGGGGACTTTTGATGCGATGACTTTTTAGATCCATTTAACTTCTTAACTATTTTTAAGACTACTTGCACTTCCTTGACATCTAAAGCATTTGTGGTGTAAGCATGTAGAGGAAATAGTCTGCTGTCAAAAGGGTTGTGCACCTTTTACGTTTTCCAGAAAATGAAATGGGGATAGGTAGTCCAAAATGTTGAATACCAGTTCTTGCATTTGGGCATAGGTAGCTCTTTGTCACCTTAGGTGACTGTGATAAAGGAACACATCATAGAAGCTGCTCTAATGAGCTGCAGTGAAACGCCCCTCAGTGTTGTTCATACTTGGGTACAAGGGGGTTGTGTGTAGCATGTTTGGAGCTAAGGGAAGTGATCATATGCTTTAGATAGTCTTATATCTGTGTACTTACATGGGCCCTTGTGGAAAAATGACAATATTCACCTCCTGATGTTGTGATCTACATTGGGCATGATATACAATGGAATTTTACCAAAATAGAAGCAGAGTAGAGTGTGGATGGGCAATGGTGCAGGTTAGTGAGGGGTGCCTGCTGCATATGTGCTTTGCCCTCATCCAGTTTGATGGAATTTGGGAACAGGCTGAAATGTGGGCTGCTGGCATGGTAGGTATGAGAAGGCTGACAAGTATTAAGCAAGGTTGAAGTAATGCAATATCTGAAGGGCAGCAGCAGTACATCAGTTGATGTATGAATAAAATAAAAGCAGTACAAAGTTGAATAACATCTGAGGGGTACCAAGAAGAAATTTTAATTTCCTTAATTTTAGTTATGTTTTTCTTCACAAATTCTTACTGCAATGTGCAGTGTGTTGTTTGTAAAACCGTGAAATGGGTGGCATTGCCAAGTTCTATCAGACATGAGTTTACTGTGGAGGGGGCAGAGGTAGGACCTCTGTGGTACCAAACCCGTGGTCTCTGTCACAAGGTTGAGGAGTTTTGGTAGAGCTGTGCAGCTTCCCCCTTGCTTCTCCTCTGCATCTTTATCTCTGTATTCTGTGTTATTCCATACTTGGTTTTTTCTTTGGTTTTTTTTTTTTTTTTTTTTAGCTTTTAAATAAGGACCTGAAACTGAGTTAGGTGCTATCACAGCTTCTTTGTAAGCAGTATGAGCATTGCAGGTTGCAGGCTTGGGTAGCACTCCATGGGTAAACTTCATTCTTGTGGTACACACTGAAAAAGCACTTGCCCTGAAATGGACACCTTTGGGTATAGCTAGAAAGAGGTGGAAGAAATTATAAAAACATAGAAACAAGGATATGTATGGTTTAAAAAGAAAGGCAGTGCTGAGAGACTCAAGAAAGGAGGAGGGGGCTGCAATGGTGCAAGTTATACTGCAATATATACCTGTGTCTGAGGCCCAACATGGGAGGGAGCAGAATTGTAGGTCCTCTCTACTTCTTGAATGGTCAGGTTGCTCAAGTGACTTAAAATAGTCACAGTAAACTTTGATATCTCTAAAATAGCCAGAAAATCTCACAGGTTATGGATTCACCTTCATGAGGTAGAGTTTCAAGTTAGTTTTGATAAGCGATGGTTGATTTTGATAAAAACCGTAATAAAACTTCCTTCTGAATTTTTATATTGTTTCTGATGCTGAATGTTCTGAACACAGAGTTCAAGATGCAGTAAATACATGAGGAATGCATTGTTTTCACCTCTGCCCTAATGTAGAGCAATATTCTGCAATAAGCTATCATGGGTTTTGTGTTGGAATGGGGCTGATGTATGTTACACTTCCTAGAAATATTATGCAGAGGTTTTCAAAACATTCTGTTTTAACATTACTGAAGCATCCAAGAGTTTCACAACATCTAATTGCATGGAACATCTTGGCTCAAAACTCATCTAAACAGAACTTTATGGGCAGGGTTATAATGTCATCTGGGAAAAAAAATCGTTACCCTTTTTTAACCTGTTGACAATGATTTCATCCATTTTTTGTCTCCTTGTGAAAGTGGTAAATAGGTATTTCTTAAAGCAAGGAGTTTTTTTGTTCTCATACTGTATTCCTGATACTTGCTTCTGGGTCTTGCCTCTTTAGTATGCACTTCAGGGTCTTTCCGTGAGGATTTTTAGTCTGTTCATGCAATGAAAGTGAAACATGGAATGTTTTTCTTCTCCTGATTTTTGTCCACAACTGCCAGAGTGTTTTGTCCTAGGAACATCTCATTCAAATTGTTGTGGTTGCCACATCTGACTGCTATTGTACATGCAGAAGCTTTGTCCCTGGATATACAGCCTTCACAACAACAGTTACTGTGTATGCCTGAATGATTCTGACTAAATTCACTGCTCTCAGAAGACATAAGCATGAAAGAACATGATGCACTTTAGGGACAGGAGTGAAGGACTTCAAGGACTCCTAAAATTGCTTATGCTCTTCAGGTTCTCGTGAAATCATATCCTGAGCCTTGCTGCAGAAACATCCCTGCCTAGTTAAATGTGGACTTGATGTCATGATTATATGTTACTGTCTGTCAGTGACAGCTCTGACTTCAAAGCTTGATGTCCTCCACCTTGACTCACGGTGTTTCTTTCCACCTTGATAGTTCACAGGTCTGCTGGTTAACTTCCTGGCTTTTCTGTAGCTGTGTTAAACCATAATTATCTGGTTTAAAATCTAATGCCTTTTTTCATGCCTGAATTTCACAGATCTGGCACAAAGAACAGCCTCCAAGATGGACCTTGGATATAGTGATTATTAAAATATTTTTCTTTGCATATTAGGGGTTTTTGCCGTGGTGTGTTGCTGGTAACTCTTAACAAAGAAGGATCAATTCTTGCCATAATCAGTCTTGTACAGCACCCAATATTCTCGTATTGCAGGCTATTAAATTAATGAAATGGGAAAGGAAAAGTTTATTATAACTCAGTTCTGTCATGGATAGAAATGAGCCAGATATAAACCTGCTATTTTTCTCTGACATTTTGACACAGAAGGTTCTATTTGAAAGTGTCATCCTTGACTGTTTCTTTTGCTTTTTATTGTTTCAGGTTATTACCCATAAACTTGAAATTTAGCAACCAAATATAGAATTTGCTCTGAAAAAAGTGTTTTGTGTTGATGGTGGAAGAAACCATCCTATGTACTCTTAAGCTTTGTGCAGACTACTGCTGATGCTGAGGAAAATGCAGAAAGCATCCAGTAAAAAGGAGATAATGAAAATTATTAAAAGTTATCTGTAGTTACTTCACTTTAAGTATCCGTGCTGTGTTAACTGTAAAGTGTTTATAGAACATTATAGTAAAACAGTTTCATTTTTAAAATTGGCACTTTGCCATAAATTTTTTATGCTGACCTCTTTATCAGTTATGAATACCTGATGCTTCTTTTCACTTCTTTTTTGCCCATTCTTAGTATTTCTTTAACAACTGAAAGGGCTGAATGAGTTGTGAGAAGTAACATGGTGTTTTTATGGGCTGAGGTTTATGTAAGACCTTAGAAGAGTGAGCCTTATGTTGCTTATACTTAGATTGCAACATACTGGCAATTTTGAATTCCTTGGCCAGCACAGTACTGCAAAAGTACTTTATGCATAAACAAGAGGGTAGAATATGAGCTGCCTTTCCAATAGTTTACCTTTGGGGTTTTTTTGTTACAGTGTAAGAGTCTCTTAAATTGGAGCTAGCTGGAATTGCTGGGTGCTTATAGCTGCATTGTCAATTGAAAGACCCTGAAAATCCCAATGCCATACTGGGCAGAAGCAGTACCAAATTCTCTGCATTAATATGTTTTTCTTTCCTTTCTTAGTTCTAAATGGCTGAAATTAATTCTCAGAGTCAGGAGAGGTGGAGGTTAGGGTTTTCCAGAGATCAACTTCATTCTAAGAAGATTTAAGGGTAAAGGGTAAAGCTTGAAGTAGTGTATCAGTGAGTTCACTCAATGTTTCAGCTTTTTAAGTTTTTGAGCTTGCTCCCTAGCTCAAAACTTGGTAGTTTGTGATATTGTCTGCAAAAGTTCAATTAAAAATATTAAATACATTTGTTTCCTGAGAGGAGGACGAACAGATGCAGCTCTGTTTCTTGTACAGTTCAGTTACTTTCCCATAATCCTTCCTTTGCAAGTTACTGTGTATTTGTTGTACAACCTGAGCACTGGCTTCCTTACTGATGTAACTTTAAAGTCCAAATAATTCTTTGTGACAGGAAAATCTGTTCTCCACGCTCCTGTCACTGCTGCATGGTTTTTGGTCTGTACTGGGAGTTTTGATTACCATACTAACTTCAAAATTCTTAGTGAAAAGCTGATTTTACATTCAGCATTTTAGGAAGATTTTTGCTTGTCTGTCTTAGTGGGTCAGAAATTTTTGACTGATGGTCATGTAGCAAATGGTATTGTATTTGTTTACTCTGGTTTGGTGGAATTCTGTTACCTTTTTGCAACCTGTTTGGTTTGCACGCCCCAGGTTTTTTGGTTTGGTGTTCTGCCAAAACCAGACTTTCCATGGGTCATGACAGCTAGGTCTACGATGCTGGTGTATGAGGGGAGATGCTTCCATTGAATGATTTCAAGCTTAGTACATCTTGTAAGCCATGCATTCCTGTAATTCTAATGTAGGTAAATCCTAAGCTTGAAAAGGGAGAGAATGAGCTCCATTTCTGTACATTATATCTCCTACATAGAGTTATAAGCAACTTCTCCTGAATATTTTAATGTGGTAGAGCTTCAATTTTTTAAAATCACAGTACAGGCCAGAAATCAAATAGACTGTTCTGCTGTTTCAGTACATACCTCATTGTTAGAATATATGTTTTCAATTCTTCAGCAGTATCTAAGTTTTCACAAACTTTTTGTGATTATGTCAGATTTGTGACTGGCTTCAGATCCATTAATTGTCTTTCATGGATTCTACTCTCACCAAGCTGAATAGGGTTAATGGAGCTGACAGAAAGCTCCAACATTGGTGGTACAACCAATTTGCCACATTCTTCATTTGATTTGATCTGAGCAGTGGAGGTGAATGGGTGGGTCAGGCTCACTGTACCTCTGCCTCTACTTGATTCTCAGCTCTTTTGAAAGTTACCCTCAGGCAATTCAGACAGTGCTGACAGTAAGATTTTGATTCAAATTAACATTCATGCAGCTGAGGACAAGCAGTATTATCCTGAGCTACATTTAACACAATATTTATTCACTTATTAAGTGTCAAAATATGGTAATAATTATTTATTTTTATCCTTTCTTATGCTTGCAAGCAGGGTCTCAGACCACTTGCTCCAGCCAGCCAGTGTTTTACATCCTGCCTGGTGACTTGGCCCCTGCACATGGTGGTTGCAGCTCCACTTAGTCAGACGTTTGTGCGTGTGTCCCTTTTGTTTGCATTATTTATTACAGTATTTAATCATCAACATAGGCTACTGATGGTCCCCACTAATCTCCTAGTCTGACACTAATCACCTTGACTTTCACTAAGGTCATGCATTGGGTATCTCCAGGGCGTTCCCTTCCTTCTGGTCTCCTTCCCTGGATGTGTTAGAAGAAGTGAGGAAGTGTGTGTGGAGGTCTGTCAGCAGAGAGAGTGACTTCTTTGAATGCCTGGCAGGCCAGCAGCCCCCCACCCCACCTGCTGGCCTCTGATTTTTCCAGTCTCTGTTATTCCAGATGTTTTCAGATGGATGTGAAGAATGTAACTAACCCCAAACTGAAGATGCAAGGAATCACACTATGCAATGCTTTGCCCTACTGCTGGTTATTGATTATTTTAGCGTGGATGTGCACAGTGGTTTATGTTACTACATGGCCACAAACAAATACCCTGGTTAAGTTCTACCAGTTATGTGCCTTGTTATTTGATGTGTAACACCTGTAAGTACATTTGGTAAAAAATTACAAAAATGTGGGCTGTCGGTTGCCAGATTTATTTCCCACTTTCTGAAATAGAAAGTAGCTGAGGCCAGTGGACCTCCTAACTCCTCAAAATACAAGGTTCTGCTCTTGACTTTTCACAAAAAGGCAGGTGGGAACAGTGTGTAAGGGGAGTGGTGGGCGATGAGAGCAATGTGGGGTCTGACTCCTGGTAGTGGGTAGCTCACTTACAATGTGGAACTACTGCTGGAATCTTTTGTTTTCTTTCATAACTCATTTCCATTGCTGGTGTGCACACTGTTTTGAAAAGTCCATTGCTTCATTTTTGACATTATGTAGCACTTACAGCTTTATAGCACAGAAATAAAAATGATAGACCACGTAAGCAATGGACGTTCCTGTATGCATTTAGAAGACACATTGAGCACAGATGTATGAAATAAATTATACAACTATAGCCTTCCAAAGTTATCAGAAAAAATATTCAAATAGTTTAAATAAGTGTTTGTTCTCTATGTGTGGAAATCATCTAGCAATGTGGTAAATCTTTTCTGGAAGGAGGCAAACAAAGGATTAAGCCTTGACTATAGGTAACTAAATATTTTCTTTCTAAAATAGTATTTCTAAAAAATGCTCACTTTTTTTGCCTGAAAGCCTTCACCGCTTGCTCTTTTAGTTCAGCAAGTACAACAGGACAGAATTGCAAACATAGTTTTGATTTTAAATGCTTCAGCTTGCTAACTGTATTTGTCAAACTATACATGTATGCAATGCCTCTTCTGAACTAAAATCTCAGTATTTCTAAACAGATCTTGTAGATAACAAAAAAAGGAGTGAGCAACTCTACCATTCTGATACATTTTCCTAAGTATCCAGGTGCCTCCCTAGGACTAGGAAATAAAATTCTGGGACTATGATCTGTAGATGTCACTTCTGTTTCATTGTGACCATATCCCTGCACTGTTTTCTTGTTGGCATGTTGTAGCTTTACATTTCTGTGAATAAATTAATAAGATCTTTAAAGTATTTTCTTTGCTTATTTAGTGGTTTTTCTGAGAAGAAACAGTACATAGAGTTTCAGCTTAGAGGAAATAGTGACTAGTTTCGTTTCTGACCCAAGAGTTAAGAATGAAAATGCCTAGTTGAACATATAACTAGCAGAAAGCTTGACTCAGAAGAGTGGTGACCTAGCTGTTGTTTAATAATTTACCAGAGTAATTCATAGCACTGGACAAAATTAGTGTTGTTGTTAAACTCTGATTTCACGGTTACTTGCGGGTAAAATTACTTTTGGCTTGTCCCAGCTTTAACTTCTTAAAGATCTTACTTTTAAATCAATGCATAACTATGCATAATGTAGAAGCAGAATGCTTGGATGCCCATTTTCCTATAGGGTGCTAAGTTCCTTCATTTCTTAGATTGCATGAGCACATGGCATGGAAGGACATACAACCACCTGTTGCCAGCTCCTCACTTAAAATGATGATAACAATTCCCGTGGTCCCTCCTTGTAACTTATAACTCCAGTGATCTGGTGGGTCAGGAGGGTTATTTACAGAACAGCCAGATATCACTGTAGAGGAGTGAATAATACTGAATAGCAGTGCGCCTGAGTGATTGGATGATTAATCTGGTCTGTTCAGATATGGTTTGGGGCTTTTTTTCTTAAATGTCCTCTCACAGGTTTCTGCGAATCTGAAAAATGCTGCTTGCTGTTGCATTGTGCATTCCCAGAAAACCATCTGTGTCTTACCATAAACTTAAGGAGCTGTGCAGCTCTGGTAGATCAGCCCCTTAGAATGTGTGGAAAAGATCCTTTGGGTAAAGAACTTGTGTGGCCCGATCTTTAATGTATTACCGATGAGTTGTGCGCACTGAAAAACTGGACATTAGTAACCTAATAGTCTTTCAGCATTAGTTGTTGTGTAACTAATACTCTCGGTGTTCAGTCCTGAAAATTCTGTATGTAACTAACTGGAAAGCAGTTCAGTGTAGAAAAAGAGTGCTAGAGGAAGTTGATTTGGTGACTGATATCCTCTTCCCTGCGAGGTCCTGCAGTGGCAGCTTTGCACTGGTAGTCTGAGCCACTTCAAAACCAGGTGAGAGATGGAAAAACAAGATTCTGTTTTAAAATCAGGGGGTAAATTAGCACCCAGGAAGAGCTGGGTATGTACCAAACTGCCATACGCTTTGCAGCACTGGGCTAGGCAATGCTGCCAGCTGAGTCATTCCCCCTGCTCTCATGGTCAAGCTGGCTGTACCAAGATAGTAACTGACAGCTGGAAAAGCAGCTTCTGCAGAGGGAATTGTTGGTTTGTTTTGCTCTGGGACTTTGTTTCTAAGTTTGTAATTAAGGTCCTAGGTTTTTGCTTGGTAGGATAAACCTGCTTATTTTTCACTTTTTAAATTTAGAGTAATAATCAGGTTAGGCCGGTGAAGGCAGAGCTTATTGCTTTTTTGGAAATAATAGGTTCATGCAAGGTTATGCAGGCAGACTTCCAAAGGAACTTGAGAGGAGGCTGGAAACTCCGGTGATTGTTACATATCCTGCCAAGCTTGTTGGGTTGATGTGAGGGTTCATGTCTCCAGATCAGTATGCGCTGATAGGAGGACACAGTGGAAAAACTGCTCACCCTTTGAAGAATGCCCCTGTTTGTGGTGCCACTTTATAAAAAGTCAGGAAAAAGTGAATTCCCTCCCAGTGCAAAAATAGTGTTCTTCACACCGTGTGCTTAATGTGGGCTCTCTTATGAAGAGCAGCAAAAGAAATGTCTTCAAAGCATCAGTGCCAAAAATTACTGTGCTGCTCAAGATATTTTTATTCTATGTTGCTGTTGTAGGTTTGGGTGGTTATTCAGCTGGCTTCCTGCCTGGTGTCCCACATCACTGCTACACCTTAAAGAGGCTGAGGACAAAATGCTAAAATGTAAGTCTTTGGTTTTTAATAAGTTTTTATAAATTAAGTTTAAATGAGAGAAGTTTTTCAGTATGTGTTTTACACTGTGATGAAATAAACAGGTTTAAAATTACATTTTCATTTTTCATTAATGTAGATACTTGATTAGAAGCTATCTCCTTTGAAAGGAGCCCATATTTAAAACAGTGGTTTCAGTAGAATGTACTTTATATTTTGTCAGGTGTGTTTAGCAACACAATTTTTTCCCCTTTTTTCTCCAGGTATTGCAAGCATATACAATAAACGATACGTGTATATATCTAATGGAAATAAAATATGGACATTGACATTCTCTCCAGACCTTTCAAATAAAACTCCCCTTGTTCTCCTGCATGGGTTTGGAGGAGGTGTTGGACTGTGGGCTCTCAACTTTGAAGATCTGTGTGAGAACAGGACCGTTCATGCTTTCGACCTCTTGGGATTTGGACGTAGCAGTAGACCCCACTTTGACACTGATGCTCGGGAAGCAGAAAATCAGTTTGTGGAATCCATAGAAGAATGGAGAAAGGAGGTGGGGCTAGAAAAAATGATTTTGCTTGGACACAACCTAGGCGGATTCCTGGCTGCTGCTTACTCATTAAAATATCCATCAAGGTATGTGAAAATAAACGGATTCCTTCTCTGTATTTGACTATTGATTTTAATATAGATTTTCTTTTTCAGGTTCTTTATAGATAATATTTATGTAGATGACTGTGATGATTTAAAGAAATTATACAGAATTCTAAGACCAAAGTATTAATTGTGTGGTTTGTTTCCAAGTGAAGGTAATAGATAGACATGGTAAACTTGATTTTCTGTATACTTTTCTGTACCTCTTCAGTTCAGTACTCCCTTGCCATTTTATAAGGTGAAATAGCAGTTTAATATATTTATGGGTGAATGTTTTGTCTCAAAGATGGTTTTTGTGAAGGGAAAATAGGCCTGTTTCTGCCAAACTTCCCACTTTTGTGGATAACTTTGAAACGTCTAATTCCCCTTGGTAATTTATGCCTTTATTCTAGCAGTCTGTCTGGTGCCAGTAGAATGATGTAAAAATTATTTTAGTGACTCTTTGATTTAAATTGTCTGTATGCCACTTCATATTTCTTTGTAAGACAACCCATCTGCAGTAGTTCTCTAATTGTATTTCATCAGCATTTTCTGCACCGTTTTGTCCAACAGTTAAGGCATTTTTTCCCCTTAAAGTAATAAATTTTTTTTAATATATCTGATTATAAGTCCGGTTATATATCCCCTGCTGAGCTAGGATCTCACCCACCAAGGCAATTCTGTATCAAAAAATGGCAATGCTTTTGTTGGGATACACTTAGTGGTTTCCTATGAAAAACTGAATGTAAGCTTAACTCTCCACATCATATAGCAAATTCTATATATTACTAAACATATCTTACTCCTTTCTATTCCTGTCAAGTTTTACTGTTTCTTTGTTTCTCACTTGCATATATTTGAAGTAATTTCATGCATCGTTTTTCCCTAAAACACTTTGCTTTTTTCTTTCTGAATGGACAACAATTAGCACAAGTGGCTGGAAATGATGTGTGAAAGTAGATGTGTTTCTAAATCCAGAATTGCAATAAAGATATAAACCTGTTAGCCTTTTAGTTATAAACCAACTTCTAGCTAACTGTAGTTAGCTTTTTGTAGGGATCACTTATCATTTCCTTACATTTTTTTCCAAAGGATCTATAAATGGCACTGTACTATCCCTATGGGATGGGATATTGGTATTGCCCACTGCTGATTTACATCAAAAGTGATTCTTTATTTTTATGCCTCACTGTGCTTCAGTTGGGGTTAATTAATTTGGAGATGTTTCAGTTTGTGCTCTCACATTATTAATATTTCTCTGAAATTAAACTAAGACCACCAAAATAACAAATTGACTGTTAGGGTCCTAAAAGAGCATTGAATCAAGTGATAAATATAGCACAGCTTTCAGCCAGGTTATCTAACAATTCATTAGAGGCTTAAGGGATTCTGGATACATATTGTTAGGAAAGTACATCTGTTTCTCCAAGCATAGATGATCCGTTAATTTGCTATACTGTACCAGAGTCCATGGAAAATCCGAGGGTACTAATCCAAAAAGATTTTTAGCATTAGCATATTGCCAACTTGAAGTGGGCCATGATTTTCAAATAGTGCAATTTCTGGACATTTACTTAGGAAGTGATTCTCATGGTCAACTTCCCATTATCCTGGGTTATGTTTTAGGCTTGTTTACCAAAAGGAGAAACAGGAAGGAAAGTATTAAGAAAGGAAGCATGAAGCAAAGGTTACTTTATTTCTATTAATTTGTTTGCCATATTTTACTTGATGCCATAGTTTGTGCACGGTGTGTGTGGCTGTCCTGAATGGCTCCTCCTGGCTTGTGCTGCTGTGCCTCTGATCTCCCCTGCTTGGTTTGTACAGTTAGATTCTGCCCTGTCCTCTCTTACTATTGCTGTTTGCTGCAGGGTGTGAGTATGCTCATAGCTGAGCTGACAACCAAGAAGTGTCTTTGTGATGTTAATCCTTTCCAACCCTTCATTCCAAGCACAGGGTTTTGGTTTCCCAACTGATCATAACCCAGAAATAACTTTTGGGATCACTTCTGGCATCATTTTAGGCACTATGAACTCATCTGTGTTTATATATAATCTCATGGCTTTAACAGGGAAGGAAGAAATTAAGGAAAAAGTAAAGATAAAAAGGTAAAAAGATAAAGATAAAAATAAGATAAAAATATTGAAACCATATATGGATTTAGGTTAGATAAGACTTTTAGGATCTAGTCCAACTGTTCACCCAGCACTTCCAGGTGCACCACTAACCCATGTCCTTAAGCACTGCATTCACAGATCTAAATACCTCCAAGGATGGGTACTCAATCACTTCCTTGGGTGTAGCATCATAAAATGTTATAGGTGAGAAGGGACATAAAGGATTATTATCTGGTTCCAACCCCCCTGCCATGGGCAGGGACACATCCCATTAGACCACATAGAACAAGACAGCCTGTTCCAATGCTTGACAGCCCTTTCAGTGAGGAAATTTTTCCTGATATCCAATCTAAACCTCCTTGAGGCTGTTTGCTCATGTCCTATTGCTTGCTACTTGGGACAAGAGACCAACCCCCAGGTTGCTACAACCTCCTGGCAGGTAGTTGTAGAGAATGATAATGAGAAAGCTGAAATGGAAAATCATCTTTAAATTGAAAACTATAGTTGAGTCACTTTTTCCCAGAAATCACCACTATTTAGGACATGTAAGAATAGATGTTATTATGGGATTAAATGGAAAAGGGACAATTAAAGGGAAAGGGACAATTCTAATCTACCAGGATGAATTAGAATTTTGCTTGAGGGGAGCCCACAGCATGAAGTGATCAATAGTTGCATGTGCTGGAGACTTCTACAATGCTTTCTGTACTGATACTCCTTTGAGTAATAATTTTACAAATTGCTTCTCTGATGTTTTCTTTCATAACCTAAAATCAATAAATTTGGAAGATACTGCTAGTTTTACTGTCTTTTTCAGTTCAAATTGTACTTTGATGATTTTTTCAGTTAAATTGTGTCTCTTCTTTGAACAGAGATCTTAGACTTCTAGAAACTTCACTTTAATGAAACAGATGCAATTATCCTCTTTCCTGTCAAATTAAACTGCTCCTGCAAATAATACTGACTAAGCATTTAGATTAGGCTATTATTAAAAATAAAAACAAGACTATCCTTTCTCTCAAATGTTTGTGACGGTGGGTATCTGTAATATACTGAGTTTCTCTTTGTGACACATGCTTCCATGTTTCTGGTTCATACATATGATTAGGTGCAATTCACTCTTTAATTAGTAACTGAAATCAAAATAGTTTATGAATCAGAAACGAGGTAATAAGCCTCTGTGATAGAAGTGACTAAAGTAGGCTGTATGTATGTAACTGTAAAACAGACAGCATGTTTTCATCATGCTCAGTTAAAGAAAAGCTACTGTACTTTAAACCCATGAACCTTTTTTGCCAACAGGGTCAAGCATCTTATCTTAGTGGAGCCATGGGGTTTTCCAGAGAGGCCTGACAATGCTGAGCACGAAAGACCAATTCCAATCTGGATCAAAGCACTAGGAGCTATATTGAGTCCATTTAATCCATTAGCTGGGCTAAGAATAGCAGGACCTTTTGGTGAGTTTTAGCTACTCTTAACATTTCTATTTTGGTTAAGCATAAACATGGAGCAGACAACACATTATGATAAGGTTTTTTGCAAGTCTGTATCAGCCACGAAGGAAAGAGCTGGAGGAGAAACTGGGAGAGGTTGAAGAAAGTTTGAACTCTTTAGGAAAGAAGGCAAACTCTTGCTATTAGAGGCACTAGTACAATAGTCTACAGCAGGCTGCTCTATATGATCTGTGCAGGCTTCAGTTATGGTGAGTTGGATTATGCAGGTGTCTGTTGGGGAACCCTGACAGAGAGGTGTGAATGTGAAAGGGTTTTTTCTGGTTGCCTCTGGTCACAGTCCATTTCAGTTCTAATTTGCTCATCAAACTTCTAATTCCAGTTTGATGAGCAAATGTGATTTCCAAATTCCCTTAACATTAGAAGACAGTCTGTCATAAATGCAAGAATTGGCCTGATTTTAAAGAAGTTGAAACTGAGTTCTTTCCATTAGCCATTTTCTTACTGCTCTAGGAAATCTTGTGGGCCTCATTGGTGTCCTGCATTATGGTGGCAGTTCATATTTCCATTTCTTCAACAGCACTGATGGAATGGTAGATAAACTGTCTATACTCTAATACTAGGGCTAGGTAGTGCTGACCAAAAATACTGGTTTTAGTTAATCTGG
Organism: Zonotrichia leucophrys gambelii; assembly: GCF_028769735.1. Lineage (NCBI taxonomy): Eukaryota > Metazoa > Chordata > Aves > Passeriformes > Passerellidae > Zonotrichia > Zonotrichia leucophrys. The sequence goes on along the minus strand of NC_088171.1, from coordinate 43,048,604 downwards.
GAAATGAAGAGTGTATAAAATCTAGAAGTCATTATAGCTATTCCTTCTAGAGGAGAAAGAGATTATCTGTCTGTTACTCTCTGTGCTACTGAGTTATCTTCTGGAGAGTCTTGGAAAAATACATCCTTAAGATCCCTCACAAATATAATTAACTAACCTCTTCATCATTTTTGGTATTCAGTCTGAAGATAAACTCATGAGATTTCTAGGCATTGTTTACATTTAAACCACATCTGTTTCCTAAATCTATTTCTATAGACTATATCTTTCAATATGCTGCATATGCTCATTTGTTTGTTTCTTTTCAATAGTGGGACAAATTTCATTTTTCAGACAAGCAACATGTTTTGTACAAACAGATTTTTTTTTTTTAAAGTAAAATGCTAATTTGGTTAAGAAAACAACCTGGAAAATATTGAGTGATATACACTATTTTAATGTGTTCTATCCAATAACAAGAACATGCATAAATCAATCCACATGGGAAAATTCAAAGCTGGAATTGTCTTCCTTAGCAATAAGTGAAGTCAAACTGTGCTGCAGAAGCAGACTCTGTCCTGGCAAGGTGTCCCCACACCTAGTCTCACTTACAGGTTGCCATGAAGTGCAGTGCCTTTAAAAATTTTTTCATCTGTTTCTCTCTGCACTGGTAAAAAAGTTTTCCATCACCAAATCAAGTTCTTGACAGGTGAAGCTTAGTTCTTAGAGAAGGGTAGGTCTATACACTGTGCTGCAAGTAGCCATCATACCTGACCTGATGAAGGCACTGAACTGATCCCCAGTTTCCTTCCACGTGCAGACATGTTTAAGCTGATGGGCAGACCTGGTTGTTTGAACTTCACTCTAAAACCAATTGCTCTTATTCAAAGGTGTAAGTTCAAATGTGAGCAAGTTCATTGGATATCACCATAGTATCACATGGATATTTAATCAGTCCCATGGGCAAATACTTAAATCTGTAAGAAAGACAGAATCCAGATATTTTTTCTTTGAGTGGTTTCCAGGTAGTTAATTTGCATGTTTTCCTTCTTAACTGGAACACTCACCCAGGAGTTTCACAGTTTGGTGGGGCTTTGGTGCTTAGGTTGGATTTCTGAATTCCATTCCTAGAGCTGGATGCCTGAAAATTCCTCACAACAGACATGTCAGTGTGACCACACCCTTTTTGTGGAAATCTGTGTCTTCAGTGTTAGAATTTCTTACAGTATTTTCATAGACACTGTGGAAAAAATCAGCCAGACAATTCAGAATTTCTTTAATAAATATTACAACAATGATTTACAGTCTGATTTAATTCCGAAATTTTTTCCAAGTTGCCTTGAATCCTTGTTTCAATCTCCCCTGTAAATTCCCAGGGGAAAAATGTTTTGGAATTGGACCCACAGACAAGGCACTTCGTACCAAAACAGAAAGTGAATTCTAAAATTTGGTAACACTTTGTGGCATGGCCTCTATGCTGACAGCCGGACAAGGCACAGAATTAATTTCTTTTTTCCAAGTACTCTTATTCCAAGCCAGCTGTGTTCACTTGTATTCAAAAAACCCAAACACACAGAAAAAGAAGTCCAGCAATTGTACTCTATGTAGGGAAAATAGAACAAAGCCAATTGCCAGATTTTTACAAAATCTTCATTGCTTTGGGAGTTAAATCACTGTTTCATAAGGGAATTATTTTCTCTTGCACTGTATTCATTTTCTAAATCTGTTTAAAGCATGCGTAAGGGCGTGTTGCAATAATCTCCAGGTTACGAAAACATAGATCACTGTGACAAGGTCTACATAAATAATACCAGGCCTTTGCCCAGGACTGGGTGGGAAGAAGTGACGTCATCATAATTGCACAGATTAACAGCATGAAGTTGTCTGGGAAAGGGGAAACATCACCACGAATAGTCACACTCAGTCAGCTCAGTGTCCACATGGAGACCAGTGATGAGTATGGTTCCTCACAGATCACTGTTGGGATCAGTTGTTATCCACCTTTGTCAGCAACACAAACAGTGGGATTGAGTGCACCCTCAGCAGCTCTGCTGATGGCACCAAGCAGTGTAGACAACAACAAGCTGTAGGGGAGAGATGCCAGCCAGAGGACTCCTTGAGAGGTGGGCTCATGGCAACCTTGTGAAGTTCAACAAGGCGGTGTGAAAGGTTCTGAACCTGGGTCTGGGCAATCCTGATCACCTCGGAACAGAGAATAGATGGAGAGCAGTCCTGAGGAGAAAGACCTGGCGTGTTGGTTGGTTGATGAGAAGTCCAAAATGATCCAGCTATGTTTACTTGCAGCCCAGAAAGCCAACAGCATCCTGGGCTGCATCAAAAGCAGCATTGAGGGAGGCAATTCTCCCCCTCTACTCTGCTCTCATGACACCCCATGTAGAATACTGCATCCAACTCTGGGGCTCCCGTATAAGAATGTTGGAGACATTCCGCTTGGAGATAGTCAAGAGGAGGGACATGAAGATAAGAAGGCTGGAGCACCTCTCCTATGAAGACAAGCTGAAAGAGTTGGGATTCATAAGAGAAGGCTTTGGGGACACCTTGTGAGAGCCTTCCAGTACCTTCAGGAGGCCTACAAGAGGGCTGGAGAGCAGCTTTTTACAAGGGTCTGTAGTGATGAGACAGGGGTAATGATGGAAAAGTTTAGATCAGATATTGGGGATGACTAATACTCTTAAACTAAGGTTAGCCTTGTGATGAGGCTCTTGTCCCAAAGATCCATCAGGTCAATGTAGAAGAGGCTTCTTCCTTAGAGAAGTTATTCAGAAAAGACTCTTAAGTTTAGAAGGCCTGAACTGACCCCTGAAAAGGCCCACTTCTCTACTGGCTTGTTAGGAGAGCATAAGGACAAGGTTTTCAGCATTAAGTCTCTTCATTTGTACCAGTAGTTGTGCCTTATGTGAGGATTTCTACACCTGTTTTTCATCATAGACTTCTGTTCTTTCAACTACGCTCTAGTTAGAGGAACTAGCTTCAGAAGCAGACTGTTCTGTAAGAGGAGAAGACAGACTTAAGGAAGAAAACACCCCAGCTTTTTCCACAGTGCCTTCTGGTCCTGAAAGGTGTAGTGCATTTAACATACCCAGTGCTGCCAGAGCAAGGAGAATGTGTTGGTATCATGTGAGACTAAACTGGTGACAGAAAGGCACTGCTTAGCCCTTTTGCTAGTCCCAGTCTGTAGGTTTCTTCTATTGCTGTAGTGACCCTGCTTAAACATTCCCCATATGTATTCAGTGGGGGGAGCAGCATAAAATTCTTTATAGTATTTAAATTTCATTCCTATTAAATGTAATTCCATTGTGTTTCCCTAAGACATGCAAGTGGTAAAAGCACATACATATTTAGAAGCCATGAGTTTTAAGGGGATGTGTTCTCAGGGCTCTAATGAAAAGCATTAAGCAATCTAATAAAGCAGTTTATACACATTCCCCCTCTAACAGTGTTTCCTGTTTTAACAGGATTAAGCCTTGTTCAGCGTTTAAGACCAGACTTCAAGCGAAAATATTCATCAATGTTTGATGATAACACTGTGGCTGAATATATCTATCACTGCAATGTACAGTCACCCAGGTGAGTATGAATTTCCCAGTGTATGTTTTGTAGTCTCTTGTTCATTTACTGAGTGCCTGCTACTCCCTCCAATGGCCATGGCAGCAGTGTGCATGCTGGTTTGGTTGTTTTATTAATTGTGTCATTTATTATATTGAAGAAAAAAGTACCATTGCACTTTTTCTGAATTCCAGATACTGATAAATGTAAAAAGTATCCTAATTCTATATTTATTCTCAATTTATGTTAATTCTGTGAGAGTTTGGGCATTTCACTTAAATAACTGTTGGAGAATTTTAATGTATAAAGAATTTCTTTTAAAACTGTAAAAATAAGGCATTTCATTCTTTGAAGTGCTACCACTCAGTCATGCAAAAACCTTCTGTTTTTGTTCAACAGGCTCTTCCTGTTGAACATTATATGTAAACCTTGGAAACTTAGTGTTCTTAATTGTAAAAAATCCCAACCTCATGTACTCCATCCTGCCAAAAGGCACAGATACTCCATTTTAGATGAAAAGCAGATCCAATGGCAATTTAAATTGGTTTTTACCCTTTTTAATGCCTTGAAGTGGTGAAACAGCTTTCAAGAACATGACAATTCCTTATGGATGGGCAAAAAGGCCAATGCTGCAACGGATTTCACAAATGGATCAAGACATTCCTATCACAGTGGTCTATGGAGCACGTTCATGTATAGATGGCAATTCTGGCAGCACTATCCAGTCTCTGAGACCAAATTCCTATGTGAAGACAATAGTAAGTTTGACTTCTAAAGCAGTTGTTCGTTTTTTGTGTGGATTTCTTTAAGTCATAACAATGTGGCAAGGTTGGATGGGGCCCTGAGCCACCTGTGTGAAGGTGTCCCTGCCCATGGGGTCAGAACTAGATGAGCTTTAAGATCCTTTACAACCCAAACTATTCTATGACTCTCTTTTTTCATACCAGCTGTGGAAATGGTGTCACTTTTGATTTAGAGCCTGGGGTAATAAGTTCTGTTTTCTGTAACACAGAGAGAGAAAACAAATGTTACATCAGAGAAAACCTAGACAAAAGTGTTGAGTCCCCAGGCTAAGAACAAAACTTGCTGTAACACTAGAAGCCTAGGTGATTCTTTATTTTGTTCTACAACATGCTAATAGAAGTAGATATTGTGGTCACTGTGTTTCAAACCACACCAGTCCTATTTCCATGTATATATAAGATAGTGGGGAGGCTCTCATAAACTCTTTTCATCTGTCTGTATAATACATTTGTTCCTTTGATAAGAGAGCAGTTTGTACCTGCTGCTTAGGATCTTGTGAGCATCTTTCTTTAAGTCATTAAAAAATTAGTTAGTGTTGTATCACTACCTAAGATGTTTTTGTTTAGAGGTATGATATTGTCGTTTAAAATGTGCATATTTACAGCTTGATGTGAATGTGCACACTGCATTTTTTGTCGTTGATTTCTTTAAAAACAAACTAATTCAAAAGTATTCTTCACACATTTTCACATCAGTCAGCTGTGATAATTGAATATGCATACATGTTAAAATGCTGTGAGGTGATAAAATGTTTGAGCACACCAGCTGTGATGTTACTGATATCTGGAACTATCTGGACAGAAGTGTACAGTATGTAATGCTGATTGTATACTATAACAAGTCACCCAAATAAAATTTTATAACTTGATACAGCTGGATTTAGAGCTGAAACTCAGAGAAAAGACATTGTTATCCAGCTGTTTTAAGTGTGTTAAACAGCACAGATACATTTCATAAATGTTGACGTCCAGACTGAAATTGTTACTTAACTGCTGAACCAGAGAGAGGGAGTTGTAACAGAAAGTCAGTGTTAAAATTTGTACAATATATTGCTGGGATAAGTTTATACCATTCAGGGAGATTTTCTGCACTCTAGTCAGGGACTTTTAGAAGGAACTGTAGAAAATGGTATTATATTCCAGGCTAAAATTTTGCCAAGCCACATACAGATTCTAAAAGGTAAATTGGAGTGGTAAAATTGCAGGCATGCTCAAAAACCCATAGGAGGGCAAGGGCTTTAATGAGATGGAGATGTGGACTTGGCAGTGCCATGCTTGGTAAAATGCACAGAAATTCTGTGGTTTTGTTACATGTATTTATTCCTAACTAATTTTTACTTTGAGTTTCTGGGAGTTTTTAACACAATAACATAGCTATATTTGTATGACATTTGGTTAGAGACTTGAGAGGGTGTTTTAAGGAGGGGAGGGGAAAACAGTTTTTTTTTTTAAAGGTTAGTTCTGGACTGACTGTAAAATAGAGAGCAGGTCACGTACCTTTGCTGTACACTGTGGTGACAATTTACTTCATAGCATTTTTACAGATAATAACAAATTCTAGAAGTAGGCTATTTGAGTGGAGAGTGAAGGGACTTAAGATGCATCAGAAATTTGGTATGCAAGGCTACTAAATTTGTTGTGCACTGACTTGTTAATGCCTCCATGGTGGGTTTTTTCTTTTACCCTCTTCCTTGCTGTTTATTTTACTAAAAGGAAAGAGATTCATGTTAGGTTTCCATAAAGCAGCACAAAAAAGTAAAATATAGTGTTTTGAAATAAAATATAACATACCTCCAGTAGTCCAGACATTCCAGAAAAGCATAGTTTCATGTATGCATTTTCTAAGATTATATTATCCACAGAATGCTGCATCTCTTTTATCTTGAAAACTCTGTCTGACTTCTCCTGTCTGCTATTCCTTACATATATGTTATAGTCAGCTAAAACTGCTTCTGAACTCTCATCCTCCAGAAGCTGGTAAACTCCAATCCCAAGAGGTGGCAGATGTGCCACAAAAGACATCTGTTGGGAGCAAATAAGTAGTCATTACTAAAAATAGCAGAATATCAGCTTTCAACAAGGTGAGCAGTTGAAAAAGCAGTGGTTTTACTTTCTTTTCCTGTGTAGGAAAGTTTCTTTACAAGGAAAGAATATTTTGGTATTCCTTATATTTAGAGCATTTTTTAGGTTGCATGATGCCAACTCTTAGGTAGTGTGTAAAAGCCAGATTCTTCACCTGTCCCAGTATTTATTTGTTTGTTACATATTGGTGATACTGACGTGCTTCTTCACCTTTATCCTCCAGGCTATCCTCGGTGCGGGTCATTACGTGTACGCCGATCAACCTGAGGACTTCAACGAGAAAGTGAAAGACATCTGTGACTCTGTGGACTGAGTGTCCTCTGTTCTTTAGAAAGTCATACCATAGATAGCATTTAATGGCAATACTCTCTAGGAAATCACTAAGGAATGCAGAGCTAATGAAACAGGCTCTGCTTGCACACTGTTTCTTCTAAGAAGCCATTTGCACACTTAAACCACTGAGTGCCTATTTTTGGGGGGAATGAAGAGATTTGAAGCTAACTTTGTACAGCTTTTTTTTTTAATTGTCCTGTCAGATACAAAATTACATGTAACTTTTGAAACTGGAATTTTCTTCAAAATTTAATTGAACTTTGCACATGTTGAGCTCTAAAAATGCTGAATTCTCCAACATGGAGAACTGTATCAATAGAGATACAATGTACCAAATGCAATTTGGTTTCTTTATGAATGCTCGTACTTTTAGCTGATGTTTCATAGCAAGAATATGAAACTGCATATGTATTTTATTTTTGGAACCCAGAACTCCATATACAATATTTTAAGAGGGTTTGTTTTTTAATTGAAGTGGTGACAGCTTATGAAACTGATTTTGGGAAAGGGATGGGGCCAAAATAATGAGCAATGTCTGTCACTGAAATATGTTTGTTAGTTTATAAGAATTTAAAGCTCAATATTGGGAAATCCATCTTCTGTTGGATTTTATTTCCATTTATCTCAAGGCATCCTTTTCCATCTGTGCAACTTTTACGGAAGACTCAGTTTGTAAGAGTCGATGATGTCACCAGCACTCATGCTTCCATAAATATTTTGATGTGCAGATTTCTGTGATTTAAAATACAGAAGATGGCTTGTTAGTTACTCCACCTATTTTTAACACTTTACTGCACGATTTGTTACTAGTCTAAATCTAACAGTTGTGGGTAGGCTGATAAGATTTTGATTAGGGCTAGGAGATATCCACCTGGATAGTGAGCCTATTTCCCATTTTCTTTCAGTAGAAAGCCTAGTCCATATTTTAGTGAATTTGAGCTGAAGGAGAGGCAGAATATTGATGTTCTCTAATTGGGGACTACAACAGCTTAATGTATTTTATTTAACATTCAGCCTCCTTATAGGAAGGATTATTATTGGAATGAACAATACCACTGTAATGAATTATAATTACATGTTTTGGAGATTGTTTATATATTTTAATTGAGTATTTCAATATCAGAGATAGTCCAGTCTCTGCTACTTTTTGAATTATAGTTCGATGTTAGTACTACACATGCCTAGTAAATTATATTAAGAAAAATACTTTGTCACTTTAAAGCCAAATAATGTGGTCGTTTATTTTTTAACAAGTTTACATAAAACTATTGATCAGTTTTTGAATATACAATTGACTACTGAAGAGTTCTTGATACTTTTATACAAAGAGAATTTGAATTAATGATAGCACCGTCTTAAAGCTTGAATTATGTGCATTTTTTTAATCAAATTAAGGAATCATTGCACATATTTATGAAGTGGAAGGCAAAGATACCTAAAATATTCAGGAGATAATGTGATTATGTTCCCCAGCAGAACATAGTCTCTCTTACTGAAGGAGATATTTATCTATACGGTGCTATGTAAACATCAAACAGTTGTTGTGACTGCCTTGACTGGTAGCACTTCATATCTAGCAAGATAAATATTTTAATTAAAAATAAGTATTGAATTAAATTACTTTTTCAATTAGCAGATGCCAGAACTGTAAAACAAAATTTTGAGTTATTTGCTAAAGTCTTGAAAATATAAAATCAGAATTATCAATTATCAATTCCATTTTTTAATATAAGCTATAAATTATCAGTCATGCCACCATTTAGGTGGATGCCTTCAGCATGTTGGTTATTTTTCACCCTTTTCAGTGTCTTATTTTTTATTTATCAACTTAAACAGCTGTTTTTGTTGTGCATAAAAACCTAATGCAAAAATAAATTTTGAGTCTTCTCCAAATAATAAAAGGTGAAACAAATTATTGGAATTTTCAGATAGCACTTACTGATGGGAATTGTAGATTCCGCATCAAAAGTTGGAAGTAGGGATAAAAATTGCACACTGGATGTGAATATTGTTTTAAATATACCTTGCTTTTTCAGCTTATTGTACTAATAAGACTTATTGCTTATGTTTTGCACAATAAAAAAGTTCTTTAATGTTATATTTTATTAATGTTATGACATTATATTGCTTTTTAAAAAAAAATTATGTGCAATTAAGCCCTGGAAATCAAGAGTTATTAGTAAGTTGAGGTAAATTATCCAAAATACATTAAAAATATATTAATGCTTATTTTCAAATGTCTCAATGTTCTTAGGTTTCCTTGTATTTAACTGAAGCTAGTGAGTGTTTGTCAACAAGCAGCTGCAAGCTGAGAATGTTGTTTGTATGTATAAGGAAAAGGATTCTGTGTTATCTTCCAGGAAGTATTAGATGCTACTGTGAAGGTCAAGATGGAATTCGGAATGTCCTACTGTGTGCAACATAATCTGCTCAAATTACTTTAATAAATGTCATAGGAGGTGCTGAACAGAAAATGAATGGCTGAAAAGACTTGGGAGCTAGACCTTTTGTGGGCAATTACTGTTCAGAAATAATCTCAGTTTCTCCAGGAGTTCTGTTTCAGTGCAGTGACCAGTTGCTTAAATGTACTGTGGTGAGCACTGAATGCTGATGATGCTGTTTTTGTTACAGCACTATAAAATAAGACAAGAATAACAGGCATAGAGGCACCCAAAGATCTATCCCATTCTAACATCAAAATGAAGACAGCTGTGTACCAGAGGCTAGAGCATAACAAAAAGAATCCAAAATATTAATAAAAATCCAAGATAAACTGCCTAAATCTCCAGAACACACTCTTCCTGAGGTTGTTGTGATAAAATTTATTTAAAGTAACTTAGTAATATTTTGTTTGACATGGCTGAGTTCATCTTGTTACTTATTGAACCCTGCCAGATTAGATTTTAGTTCTGAAAACCTGATTTTCAGAGAACTTGTTGATAAGACTCTATAATAAAATGTTTGCAACCATCACAAGGAAGTCCCTGTTTGTATCTGATTGTGAAATGGAAATGGAAAATGTGAACTCTTATGTGTTGATCTTGGAAAAATGGGTCCAAGCAAGAGAAATGTCATCATGTGGTTTCCCTTGGATTAAACCGATGCTGGCCTTTCTTTTTAAAAGTTAGCTTTTTAAGGTTGCTGCAACTGTTTGTGCTGAACCGGTGTGCCAGTCTCTGCCTGAAATGCTTTCTGTGGTCATTGTGGTTCCTCAAATTCCCAGTCCTTCCAGATCACAGTTACTCAGCTTTTGCAGTGGGATGAAAACAAGACTAAATGCAATAAAAACATCTGGAATCAATGTATGGGCAGACATTTTCAGGAATGCCTGTTTGTTAGCCTTCATTAAAACATAAGCCTGCAGAATATTAAGGCTCACAGTCAAGTGCTTTCAGATGGGTAATTTCTTGGAGCTCCTTGGCATATCTGTAATTTTGTTGGGTTCTTTTGGCCTTTTGACCGTCAACCCATCCTACAGTCTTTGAGCTTGGCAGCACAGCCATTGAGTGATTTATGTTTTGTAGGAAATAAAGGGAAACTTGTGAAAGGATGAGGCACTACAGGAGCTGAAGAGAGACACATTTTAGGGGGACTGGTAAGATCAGAACAGGACACAGGTGTGTGCAGAAACTTCCTTCTGGTGTTAGTGGCAGCAGGTGGAAATGGATGGAGCTTTCAGGTTTTCAGGCAGGTGATGGGCACAGGGCAAACCAGTGTGGAGAGCAAAGGCACATGGCTGGAATGACAGCCTACAGCACAAGGAACAGAAAGAGCTAGAAAAAAATGAGGCAGCTGGAACCACAAAATTCAGCTGAAGAGATTTGGGGTGGGAACATTCAAGAGCCAGTCATCAGCTCTGGAGAAGGATGAGAAAAATGGTAAAGAAAAGGTTTGGGGTGTCTGGTGTGCATGTAACAGAGCTTACCAAGGTAAGGAGGACACCTGCAGTGCCAGCTGGAGGGAAGTCTGGTTGGAAAGCGTGGATCTACACTATATGGATGGGGCACTTTAAAGTTTTGGTGTCCCTCCTTTGACTAAAGCTTGTCCTTGGAAGGCAAGTGCTTTTTCCCAAGCTGGACACCATTTCCTCAGACTGGTACTTGGACAGGAACCTTAAAAGAATTACCTCTCATGAGAAACTGACTTCCACAAATCAGAAGTGAGCTGATGGCAAAGCATGTGATGGGGGGTCACTGGACTGCCTGAGGTAAGATGAAAAATCAAGATGTACAACAAGACTTGTCACTAAAGATCATAAATTCATCTTTTACAAGAGGAGTGGCTCTGTTCCAGTTTGCCTCGTCGCTTTTGATCACAGGGATATCCTACATTAAGGTTTGGATGTGGGTAGTAGAATGTAGAAGGATAAAATATGGAAATATTTGCCACATATACTTCAAAAATAAGAAGCACAAGTAGCAGGAATGTACTGAAGACATTTTTAGATATGTACATAATTTGCATTAGTAATTAGCAGCAAGATGAAAGTGGTGACAACAGTACAAGTTAGGTGTTTGCTTGCATTTTATGCTTCACTTGCAGAGGAGAGCTCACAAACTGAAACTGTTAGTTTTGGGAAGGGGCAGGGCTGTAAAATGGAGTGTGACCCCAAATGCATGCTAAGGAGTAGATGTGCTTTGAAAATGAACTACTGTAAAGGCAGGATCTCCATACATTTACAGGTCTATTTCTGCACTCGAATTCACCTACTGGATGTGTAAATGACTGGAGCTGTGAATGGAGCGAGGTGCGGCTGTCACTTCCTTTGTAGTGTTGTGAGAGTTAAATGCTTGCCTGATACCCACCTACCTTTCTGCTTTGACTTTATTTAAGGATTCTCACACTCACTCAGAGCTCAAACCTAAAATGGAGGCTAAAGAGCTCAATCCATGCAAATCCCCCAGCTAGAGACCCCCTCTGAAAAGGAGATTATTACTCACTCTACCCAAGGTTTGTGTTCTTCTTGGTGGCTGCCAGGAGTGAGATTGCTCATCCTGCTGGACACTGAGCCCCTGTGTTCAGTCATATGCCATGGCCAGTTCTGCCTCATGAGTAACCCAGTAGATGCTTTGGTGAGTACAGAGTTGAGGAAAATAACCTGCAAGCACAGTGGAAGGAAGACTCCGGTAGTGGGATCGTGCATGGGGGAAGAAGGACCAGCACATGATGATTCCTGAGAGTGGTGGGAGGGTGAGCCCCATCCAGCACTTGACCCTGGTTTGTTTCCCAGCTGGCAGGGCCTGAGCCCCCTGCTGCTGTCAGATTTGCTTGCTGCACACCCCCAGCTCACAATTTATTTCCCCATGTCCAGCTCCCTGAGCTGCAGGATGAAGCCTTTGAGCTCCTTAAACACCTCTGTCCAAGCATTCCACCAGCAGTGAGCCTGCTCACAGCTGAAGCCACTGTGGCTGTTTCTACAAAGGAACTTGGCAGAACAGCAGTGGGTGCAGGTAAGGCACAGAGGAAATTGAGAAGCCAGCTGGCTCATCCCCTGGCACTGACTCTTTCTGAGCTTGCAGCCCCTCCCTGTGCTCAGCAAGAGGCCTGGCCACGCAGGAGGTTCCCAGTCAGGAACGCATCTCCTGGCCAAAAGTTGTAGAATCACAAATTAGGTTGGGTTGTAATCTAAGATTTCCTGAACCCTGAAAGCTGCATCCAGCCTGAATTACCTTCATGAAGATCTCCCGTGTCTCAGTCCTCATGCCAATGGGTAACTTTTCTGCACAGGCAGGATTGGGCTGCACTGGGGGTTTGTGCATTTCCCTGAACAGCTTCTGGGCTTTGTGACACCTGCCATGGTTCCTGACAGCAAAGCCTGCCTGAGTACATTAGTTAGGGGCCATGCTTTGTTCACACAAAACAACAATTCAGGTGTGTCATGGGCAGTTGTCATCAAAATGATGCATAAACTGTTTTTTGAATACAGACAGATTTCAGCAGCAGTTTGGGGGACAGCAGCTGCTAAGCACACAGTAGTGTTTGCCTGTTGTAAAATGGCTATAGATTTGTTTCGTGAGGGTTCTAAAAATAGTTTTTGCTAAAATGCTGGAGGGATAGTGAGAAAATGAATGCATTTATTTTTATCCCAGCAATATCTGGAAACAGATGAAAATCCAGCCAGGTGAGTGAATCCAACCTCTCATCAAGTCATATCATTAATTGAGAGCTAAATTATTGCAACATTATTTCCCCCAGCTCCTTCGGTACAAGCCAGCTCCCAGCTGGGGCCGTGCATCCCTACCACCCCAGTATCTCCCTGTTGGCCTCGTGGAGCAGGGATGGCAGGAGCAGGGAGGGAGGGGGACACTGTCTCCTGCTTTCCCCCATCGGCTGGGAAGCTGAGGCTCGCTTCTCCTTTGCTCCATCAGTTCTCCGCAGACCCCACTAGAGGGGACACGGCGCTCCCGAACCGCCCCGGCAATTCCTGCGGGCTCCGGCTTCTGCACGGCGCTGCTTTTACAGAAAGAGCTGCGCTGCAATTTCTCCTTCCACGCTTGATAGATGGATACCTAAAGGCATGGGGCAGGGCTGAAATAGGCATTCCAGCCATTTGATTCACGCCTGTTATATGGGAAAGGGCAGGTTGTGGAAGGGTGAGTGTAGTGCCTTTGCATTAATGCAGATCCCTGCAGTACGGCATCTTTGTTTTATTTATTCTAATGCCTTTTCACAAGGCAGAAATTAAATCCACAAAGAAAGGCTAGACGTTGGAAAGAGGAGGGGGAGCACAAATGAACCTCCTCTATTATTACAGACGAGCCCCAGAATGAGAATAAATGGTGATAAGAGGAAAAAATAGCTGCGACAGAATTATTAAATAAGGGGCAACTTTTAAAGTGGCTCCAGTCTGGCTTCTAATTTTGTTCCTATAATTTGATTGTGGATTTAAATGGGACTACTTAGACATTAGATACTTCATCTGCAAGCAGCAGCAGGTGAGCAGTGCAGGGGTATGTGCCAGGCTCCCCTGGTGCTCCCTGCCCGCCTGCAGAGAGGGATGGAGGGCAGGGGACAAGCTCCCTCCTGTCCGCCATTCCACCACAGGCAGGTGTGGGGGCCCCCAGAAATGGGCTGAGAAATGGGGCACGGAGCATGGACCCCACAGGAACCCCCCGTCTGTGCCAGCCTCGCCTCTCGCTCCGGGAGACGCAGCAGCACCTGGCTGGCCGTGCCCTGGGACAGCCTTCAGTGAAAAACAGCTCAGGTACGGCTGCAGAAGGCTGCCAGGGGCTGGCACCAGCACAAGGGCACCGCCAGCCTCCATTGCAGCCTGCCGCCACTGCATGTCACTGTTAGGACAGAGCCACCCGGACTGAGGTCTGTGCGGCTCTGGTGGGGACAGACCCCGCCATCCCCCGGTGGCACCGCCCTGTGGAGATGGGCTGTGGGAATCCAGCACACAGGGCCTGGGGGAAAGCCGTCAGAAAACGGAGTGTGCCCTGCAAAAATGGGTTGTCACTGAAGTGACAGAAATGAGTAGTCTGAATTATGTTTCATTAAAAGAGTGGGGCATTTTCTGAGACAGGCACCAAAGTAGAACCTGGTGTGGATAACTGGGGACAGGGGAGTAGGAAGTGCCTTTCCTCACTGGGTCATTCCCAGTCAGCCCAGTTCCTCACTGGGGCAACTGAGGTTGCACCAACTCCTGCTGAGGGGAAGGGATGGTTCACCAGACCTTAATGGTAGGATGGTCCCCCATGGACCATGTGGGAGCTGGAGCAAGGTGAGATTCCTTCTGTCAGCTCCCCCACTCAGGATGGGAATCAGCCCATAGCAGGGAGCAGGATCTGGCCCTATTACAGCAAGATCATGGGCTGGCTGGGATGCCAAGGGGTGCTGGGGCAAACCTGTGAGGCTGAAAGTTCGCCCCATGGTTTAGAGGATTTATGGCCACAGCTGTGGCAGAGCCCATATGGGCACTGTGCTACTGGGCACCTGCCTTCTCTGCCTGGGTGCTGATGGTGCAAGAAGAGGTGACACCTTGGCCCATGCCATCCCCCTTGTCTGCGTTCCTATTTCATGTTGGAGGTGGGATTAAGGTGACAGACTGCATGAGGGTTGATCATGTGTCTGCCTCAGAAGCACCTGCTACAGAAACAGGGCATGATTCACAGTTCAAGGGGAAAACTGTGCCAGGCCTCAGTCACCAGGGGACATGGCTGTAAGTAAAGCAGAGGTTCTTGCCCTTTGTGGCCTCAGCCCCATGTGCTCCTGGACATCTAACAACACTCTCTGGAAGCAGAGATATATGCAGAGAGGGGAAGGAAAAACACCTGCAGAAACATGACCTCTTTGTTTGATGGGAGATACAGAAGGAGAGGTGACATTGCTGCAGCCAGGAGTGCACTTATGACACGGGCTCATGGTGGGCTGCAGTGTCACCATATGCAAAGCCATGTTTGATCCACCCAATGCCTATATTCATCACCATGTGTGCTAGCTGCTGCTAGACAAAAGCATTGTCATGTCCCATTTGAGGAGATCACCTGGGAGATGTCCATGGCATCCTATTACTCTTGGGACCAACCATCTCAGCACTTGTCATATCATCTCCCTGTCCTGCTGCTATCTGCCCTCCATGGTCCATTACCACTGAACCCAAGTGCCTGGCCCAGACCCTGTGGCCAGGTCACATCTCTCTGTTGCTCCTGAGGGACTCAGTGTTGGGATAGGAACAATTTAGCAGCCCAGCACTTCCTGCAATACTGAATTTCTTAGAGCACCTTTCAGATGAAACCCTCTAAAACGCTCAGCTGCTTGGCAGATCCCCCCAGCACACTTGCCCAGGCTGTTTGTCTCAACAGGATATTAAAAAGAAGAGGTTATAAAAGCGAGGCGTGATATGAGGCGAGGCTTAGCTCGCAGCAGCAACATTTATATCCTCTCTGCAGCTCATGTTCAGCAAGCAGGAAACATCTGCAGCCCTCACTGCCCCCTCCTCCTGGGCTACCACACTCCCCTGGGGGCTCTGGTGCTGTGATGGCAGTCGAGTACACAGGTCCCACTGGGCTGCTTTCTCATGGGGGAGCAGGAAGCCTGTTCCAGCTCTGCCTGGGGCAGCCAGCCCTGCCTGGGTTGTGTTGGCTGCCTCTGGTCCTTCCTGCAGCATGGACTGTAGTCCTGTGCTGTGGGTGGCTTCTCCTCGGCACCGACACCTCACTTAAACATTGCTGCTTACCTTCAACCTCCTCTGCTTCTGCTCTTGGTTGAATTTCCTGGTGGTACCCTGGTCCTGGTGACACCCTGATCCTGGTAACACCCTGGTCCTGGCTCACCACGCCAGGTGCTGTCCATGATCTCCAGGTCCAACCCTGCTCCAGCAAATCCCCATCCCTGGCCAAGTTGTGTTTACTCAGTTTCCCAAAACTGCTGAAGAAAACTCCCCTTTGCTATTTGATTCCCACCAGCTCCACATCTGGTTAATCTTTCAGGGCAAATGGTGTTTCTCATGACATTATCAGGGAAAGAAAGAAAGATCAGGCATCACATCCTGCTGGGCCCCAGGTTCTGGAGGTGCCCCAGCCAGCACAGGGTGCAGAGGGTGAAGCAGTGAGCAGGCACACAGGGCTATCCACTGTGACATGAAATGGCATCTCTCAATTTTAATATCAAAATAGCTGGCCACATTTTCTCAATGTGTGCAGAGACAGCTTCCTGTCCAGCTCCAGATCCCAGTGATCAGGAACACATGCAAAAGAGATTTCTCTCTGTCATGGCTGCCCACTCTCATAATTGTTTATTCCTTTTTGCCCCTAGCCCCCTAGTCATTGTTCTCCTTCTTCCTCCCTTCTGGTTTTACAGTCACTGGATAGACAGGCTCACAGGCTATTTTTAGGTTTCTAAATTACTTTTCAGATCTATTCTAAATTTGTCTCCCAATAATCTGAAATCTTGACATCTCAGGAGTGAAAACTAAATCTGAAAAGGGGGAGAAAGTCTAAGGTCTTTCTTACTGGGCTGGACCCCTTTGTTGTGGCAGTCTCTTGGTTTTCCTTCTCCTCATCTCTCACCTATCCCACAACGTGCACCCTGACCATCCTGATGGGCAAAGGGTGGTTATTCCCACCCAAGCAGCATCCAGGACCAGGGATGCCCAGGGGAATGGGGAACAGAGGAGCCCATGGACAGAGGGGGATGAAGGCAGCACCCCAGGGTCCTGCTTCACCTGGGTGCAAAGCAGGGAGCCCGTGCTTAGCTGGGTTTGCAGCTGCAGTGCATTGAACTCCAATGGGTTTTATACCTGCAGAGCCTCCTGTGGGCGTTGGGGGGGTGGGGGGGAGAAGTAATGTTTTTGAAAATTAACCAGGAAAGCAGGTATTCTTGGAAAAGGTGATGCTGCAAGCCCAAGGCAAAGCTAGGAAAAGGAGGCAGGAGTCTTGCTGCGTGGTTGCTGCGGGTTGCTCTTATGCAGAGCTACAAAATAGGAAAACTTTAAAATATTCCTTCGGGGCTGGGCACCCTTTGAGCCGCTGCCAGCTCCTCCCTGCAGTGCCTAAAGGATAAAGCTTTTGTCCTCACTTCTCAGTGTTCCACACCCTGCAAACAGCAGACCCACAAACCCTCAATAATCGCAAACCAGGCACAAAGGATTTTATCTCGTGGCCTCGGATGGATGAAACCTCTGGCTGTCGGGACAAGGCTGCGCTCCCGACACCCCGAGCCAAGAAGCTGTGAGGGCTAAAAGCTCTTAAAAATAAACTATTTTCTCCTCCGTCGTTCCTGACAGCCAGTGCCTCGGCAAACCAGCAGGATGATGAGCCGGGCTGGGGGGAAGGGGAGGGAAGGAGAAAAGGAGGGAAGGAGTTAACCTTCTTCCCATGGTAAAGCACTGAGGCTGCTTGCCAGTTTTCGGAAAAGCTGCAAGTCATTCTGCCAGGACGAGGAGGAGGTTCTGAAGTCTCTGGGATGTTCTCAGGAAAGTGCCGCAGTACGAGCCCAGCTGAGCTGGCATCACAGGCGGGGAGGGGACCTACCCGAGACGGGAAGTGCGGAAAGAAACCCCAAGCAGGAGCATCCTGGCAGGATGCAAAAATGCTGTTGGCTTCAGGTTTCCTTCCTAACCTTCCCCTCTCCTTTGGCCCTCATCCTTCACGTGTCCCAACCCCCGTGTTCCAGACACCTCCACGCAAAGTGATTTGGGGAGTGAGGTGGTGCTGCAAGCCCAAGGCAGGAGTGGGAGCAGCCACTGCAACCCCGGTTTCCTGGATCATTGGAAAATAATGGATACCTGCAGATTGGAGCAGAGTTCTGCCAGGGCTTCTCCGAGCACTGCCTGCCTGTCCTGAAGGGAATAGCTGTGCCTCCTCCTCTTCCCCCCTAGCCCCAAAGATCCCCTTAACCCTTAAGAAACCCCAGGTACTCCTGCGCTAGTTTCTGAGAGAAATGTGCTGGAGTTGATGGAATATAAGGGGGCATCTTGCTATCAATACCCACTTCCTGGGAGGAAAAAATGTTTTCTGGAAAAATAGCAGTCCACGGTGCATTATATTTGGAGAGAAAATAAGTCACCCACCAAGGTAAAATGTCATCAGCAAAATACAGGGGGTCCCGTCAGGCACATCTCAGTGGTGTCTCAGCACAGTGGCTGTACCAAGCATGTGGTGAATGCCCAGAAAGGTGAAGATAGATTAGGCAGAAGAAAATAGAACCCCACTGAGTGATGCCACTTTGGAGCCCAAATTAGCAGATTTGGGAAGCAGAGGCGGCAGGATGGAGCAGCAATGAAAGGCCACTGAACTGCAGAGTTCCTCTTTTGGGGAAAAAATATCCCCCTCACAGATGGATCCCACCTTGATTTTGTTGCTTGGCAGCATAAAACCCATTCGACTAAAGACATGTAAAACCACCAGTGTCATTTCCTGGCTTATATTTTTACCTTTAGAGCATATTACATCCAGCACGACCCAGTCCTTTGAGGGAAGCTTTGGTCAATTAAGATTAGCTGTCATTCTTCATTTATTACCATCATTTATGAATTCTTCTCATTGCCAACAGGCAGAAGGAGAAGATGGTGCACAAAATAAATAAATAAATGAGGGAGAAGCTCATCAGGTCCCTGATTTCTATCCCCCTGCCATCTCTGGCAAAGCTGTGTTCTATGAGTCAGCTCAGGCGGGCTCTGGAAAGCCATCACTGTTTCAGCACTGCTATTAACCCGCACACAGATTCTCCTGATGGCTCTTGGGGTGAGTCAGGGGGGCATCAGCAAGGGCTGCCTGCCAGCTAGGGTGCCACTGCCCCAAACACACAGAGGTCCCAAAGGCACTGAGCCTGTCCTGCACTGGGCATTGCTGGAGGCAGGGGTTGGACTCGAGGGACCGCCAGGCTGACCTGGCACTGGGTTTTCTACCTGTGGCTGCTCACAGTGGCACTGAAGCATGCACCTCATGCTCCAGATGGGTGGGAAGGTAGTTGGGATGTTGGCACAGCACCTTCATTGCACAGCTTCAGCCTGGCACAGGGAGAGTGGAGCCCCAAGACACTCAGCACGCAGGGACGGGTGTGGCACTCCTCAGCCCCAGACTGTATAGGGGCTGCACCAAAAAGGGCCAAATTGAGACACAACATGGGAAATCTTTCAGATATATGTATCTAAATGGGCAGTCCTAAAGCCCTGTGCTCATGGGAGTGAGGCAAAACCTTCTTTGTCTACTTACACCTTTAGTCCCTGTCTTGCTTGTGCAATTGCATAATAACAGTATGACCTTGAGAGAGAAAAACTAGCAGCTCCAGGATGCTGGTTCAGATGATGAGAGCTTGTGTAACACTGTATTTCTGGCAGGCTGTCACTCCAAAAATGTATGTCCCTAATCAAAGGTAGATCTAAAAAAAAAAAAACTTTTCCCCTCTGCTAGCACAACACTATTTTCAAGGCACAAGTTGTTAGCAGCACATTGTTGGCTGAGGGGTTAAATCCTCATGTCTTTTACATTGTGTGATGTGCACCTATCATTTCTGCATAGATCTAGAGTGAAGATGGAATAGCTCATTAGTCATCAGTGACAAACAAAAAGTACCATGAATCAAACTAATGGTTATGGGGGGAAAAAGGAAGATGATTGGCTTCCCATTGTTCAATGTCTTTCTTATCTTTCAGGAGCACCAAGGAGCAAACAAGCCCCTGGCTTGTGCAGAGCACCTTCCCCCAGTGAGAGGAAGTAACCCAGGCACTAAACCACAAGTCCTCTGCCCAGTTAATAATTAGAGAATCTGCTGAAAGCAAAAGAAAACAAATATTGATTAATATGGTACCTAGAGGGAAGATTAGGGACAGGTTATGGCTCTTGGACAATGGGTCTTGCAAAGCTCACAGAGGCAGTGCTGGTCAGGGTGAGGATGCAAAGATTCATTATCAGCCCACCTTATCTGGTAAGGCCTTACATGGGCTGGGCAAGGGGCAAGGCGCCTGTTTGCAAAGTGCTGCTGCAGCCCACCTGAGTAGAGCCTCCTCAAAGAACAAGAACAAGTAAAATACGGGCAAAAAGGTGAAAGGAGCCCAGCCTGGAGGCCACAGGCCAAAGATCATTTGGTACCCTGCGCCTGGGCTGGGGCAAACTCTGCTGCCAACACAGGCTCAGGTGTGAACAAAGATAGGGATGAGGAGAACTTGATGGTGCTGGTGGATGAAAGGCTGGATGACCCGACAACACGTGCTCGAAAGTCCGGAACACCAACTGCATCTTGGGCTGCACCAAAAGCAGCATGATCAGCTGGCTGAGGAGGTGATTCTGCCCCTTTACTCTGGTGAGACCTCACCTGGAGTGCTGTATCCCACTCTGGGGTCCTCAGCTCAGGAAGGATATGAACCTGCTGGGGTGAGTCCAGAGGAGGCCAGGAAGGTGATGGTCTGGAGCACCTCTCCTATGGAGAGAGCTGGGATTGCTCAGCCTGAAGAAGAGAAGGCTCTGTGGAGACCTTCCAGCCTTCTAGTACCTAAAAGGAGCTTACAAAAAAGCTGGATAGGGACTTTTTACAAGGGGCTGTAGTGATAGGACAAGGTGGAATGGCTTTTAACTAGAAGAGGGTTGATTTACATAAGATATGAAGAAGAAGTTTTCACAGTAAGGGTGGTAAAATGCTGGAACACGTTAGCCAGAGAGGTTGTGGATGCCCCATCCCTGGAAGATTGAAGATCAGGCTAGAAGGGGCTCTGAGCAACATGAACTAGTTGAAGATGTCCCAGCTTATTGCAGCGGCCTTGGATTAGATGATCTCTAAAAGACCTGTCCAACCCAAACCATTCTATGATTGCTATGGTTCTATTACAGGCCTGCACATCCTTTTTCTTTGGGAGTGAGGATACCATAGATCTCATGCAAAGGGATGTGAAGGCAGTGGGACAAATCCCACGAGGTCACATCCCTCCCTTGTATGTGTTCCTGGACATTAATCAGTGTTTTATCAGATCATCTTCAAATCCATATGTGGTCACCACATTGTTTCTCACCTCTCTTAATTTTGAGGCACACTCCTCACAAGGGTGGCCACAGCCTCCATCTCCCCACAGCCACATTCACAGCAAAATCTTCATTTTCCCCTGCTGCATTATCTCTCCATGTCCTTAACTCCCAACGCTGGTCCAGCACTGAAGTCTTTCAAGCAGCTGGTGACAGACAGCACAAAGTAAACTTGGAATTACACTGACTGTTCTCTGAATTCGTTTTTGCCATATCACCTCTTTGGGGTCACAAGAGACCTTCAGTTGCATAGGAAAGGACTGTCCTCCTTTCTTTGAATTCCTGTAATTTCTGATGAGAGACTCCCACACCCTTTCCCCGAATAAGGAGTTTCCATGAGGTATGGCTCAAGAAAGGAAAACTTTCCCCTTGTAGCTGGTGGTTATAAATATATTATTACGATGATTGCCTTGGACCGTGCGGACTAGGATGACTCCTAATTGTAATATCCTTTGTGGAAGCTGTGGAAATTCAGTCCATTTGAACCCATGTGCTGCCTGGGGCCCCATCCTGCTCTGTGACCTACAAAACACAGGTTCCTGCTCTGCTGAGCCACTGAGGGCACCATGGGGCAGCCGATGCTCAGCAGTCTGCTGCAAGACCTCAGCTACCTCCTGTATTTCCCCTGCCATGATATGCTGCTTTCAAGTGGAGGTACACAATATTTTCAAAGCAAACTCCCCTCTACCATTTTGCCCTCCCAGAAACAGCTGGTACTTATTCTGCCCACCCTCCCAGAAGAACCTTGGCCACACTGAGAAGCTCCACCAGCAGCAGTTTCTCTGAGCCACCCCTTGGTTTCCTCCTGAAGCCCCTGAGCTCTGGACAATTCAAGGAAACATTTTGCTTTTGACACGGGGAAAATTCAAACCAACTCAGTGTGTTATGCATGATGGGGCTGCTACTGAGAATTATGATGTTTTTTGGCACTCTGAGAAGGTGGTAAGTGACTGGTGTGGATGCAGCGGGTCCCTGGTACAGTTACAGCACTTACTCTTTGGAGTAGAGGTGGATTTTCAAATAATTTGCAAATAAATTGGAAAATCTGCCTGAGTTGCAAGTACTCTGTAAAATACATTTTTTGACAAATTTAGCAGCAGTTTTCAGACTTGTGCCTTCTCATGCAGGTGCTGGAGAAAATGCATAGATGTTTCTCCAGCCTTCCCTTAGGGGCAAAGCGTCTCATGTGTGGTTTTCATGGGCTCTCAAAGAAAGGTTAGGTGAGTCCTTCTCCTGCCTTTGAGCACTGAAACTTTGTCATTCTTTGGGAAAGGAAAAGGCAATAGTGGCTGTCCCAGGGGTTGTCCCACTCCAAAGGAGATGGAGCTCCCTTCTGGGAGAATGGGACTGATGAGTTAGCACAATTCATCCCTTCAGAGAAGAGAAAGGTGGAAGTAGGTATCTGCTCATAAGTGGGGATGTTTGCTGGGGCAGGAATGATCTTAGTGCTGCTGAAAACACTGGGAGCTGACACATTTTGGCAAAGCACAAGGGCTGTGGGATATATGGAGAGGATGTGGACAGAAGGGCAATGAGGGGCATGTAAGGGCCATGAGCTGCAGAGGCAGCAGGGAGGTCTGCAGGGTTTGCAGTTACCTGCCTCAGCAGCTCTCCTTCACAAAACGAGCTTTGTTCCTCTGCATCCCTGCAGGAAAGCCAGAACTTGCAAATGAACGTGCTCATGAAAACCCAGATATGGAAACAGAGCTAGTATTCTCCAGATTTAAGTCATTACAGTTCCTGAATATAAAAGTGTTCTCTTTGCAATTCACTGTCACTGTACCAGTGGAAGCTCCTTAAGCAGATACATACACACTAACAATAAATACATACATGGATGCATGATTTAAGAAAAAAATCCAAATCATACATTCTGCTATCCTCCTCTCCACAGCCCCTGCCATTGTAGTCTGTTGAGGGACAAATATGGAACAAAACATCTAAAAATCTGGAAAGTCACAGTTGAGATACCCCCAAATCTCTGACTCTGCCCAGTGGTGTTAGCATCAGAAAAAATAGAAGAGGATTAATTAGACTGCATTTTAGAAGACAGGTTCATCTAGTGCTGGAATGAAAACTAAATTGAACTGTCATAGTTGTGCAATTACTTCACAGTGTCACTAAGGAGCAGGTCTCAGTCATTAAGGTTAGCCTCAGCCTAACAAATATACAAATCCTTATTCTGAATAAGTTTGGGGTTTCTCCTGAATTTAACAACTGTTTGTGCTTTCAGGATTCACAATGTTTTGTTTTGACAGAATCAAAACATGTCAGTGATGCACTTTTCCCTAAATATGGCTGCTCTAACTTACCCCTGTCAATGCTGCAGGTTTTTGGTGTTCCCTGCAGTGAATAGAAACAAAGAAGCCTAAAAGTGGGTTTAGTGAGTTGATTAAGTGTATATACAGTATTTTCACACCTTTTAAGGTTTCTCTAGTGCAAATTCCTTGACATACAGGGGCAGTGACTGGCTATGAAGCAGTCCCAAAGTTCTTGCTCTTCACACCCTCAGTCATGGTTCACCATTTCCCAGTCAACTGAGGTATGGATGGACAGACTGGAGAGGTGCTGTCAGGTGGATGTGTGTCCTAGAGCCTCTCACTTATTGATGCACCTTCAAATGCATCTGTATTTGTCTGCATGACAATGTAAATGAAAAAGCCTTGTTATCCTTTCCACCTCCCACCTCCTCCTTGGGACTGCTTCAGTTACCAAAGCTCACACAGACACCACCTGAGATGAAAATGGGATGAACTGTCTGTCTAGATGGAAAAGGGAAAGCTAGACAGGGAACCAGCCCACCTCTGTGTGTTGTAGCCTTTGGTGTGAAATGGTAGTTTCAACCTGGTAACATCCAGCTCCCTTGCACGCAGTCCTTGTGGGGACTGATATGGGATACCCATCCTGTCCCTGCTGTTTGCCACCTGCTCTGTGGGAATGGGGTGTTGTGGGGAGGCAGACAGCCCCATGGCCAGCCCTACCCTCCAGTGCTTCCCTCCCATCACTGTCCCTGCAGACTGTAACACATCCCACTACACCATCCCACCTCACATTCCCTTAAGGTAGAAGTCACACAGCTTTTTTTTGGTGGTCTTTCCCATCTGGGATTGTGGCAGCAGCAGGTCTCGAGGCTGCTCCCAGGCAGGGAGGTGGGTGGCATGGGGCTGGAGCCAGGAGCTAGGACCTCCTGCTCCCTCTCTTTCCTTGTTGGAGCTGACCTCCTGAGAAGGCAAAGTGCTGACCACAGATCTCCTCCTCCTCCTCCTCCACTCGCTCTCCAACAGTAATGCACATGTGCTTTGTCCATAAATATATTATTTTGTGTTCCTGCCAGCCCAGACTAATAGGGCTAATGTTTCCTGAGGAGCAGCCCAAAGCTACATTAGCCGCAGATGTTTGATTGATTTAAAACAAAGAGCCTGACCGCCAAACTGCTCCATATGGTTTCTCTTCCTGTCACTTTGCCTGCAGGGTTATCTCTGAAATGCAATTAAGGTGCTTAAAAGTACATTTTCAGGAAGATGCAGAATTGATGAGGGTGGGTTTGCCGATGGGTGCCTCCAAATTGTTCGAGCAAGAGCAAGGAAAGTCATGCCCTACCCTTAGCAGCTGCACACATGGTTTTTCCACTTACGTGAGGACCTTGGGAGGACAGGCCAAAAATGCCCCCATTGTAAAGACTTTGCCGTAGATGCACTTTGCCAGTATTCATGTCTCTTGATATTCTGCTCATTTATTATTGAAGTCAAACATTTCTCTAATTAGATATTTACTTGTGAACTTAAGTGCTGCAGAGATTTCATTCGACCTCACCTCTCCTCCATTCCCTCCCACTGCCTGGGCACTGGAGATAAAACATCTTGCCTGTGCAAGTCAGGCAGCTGGGTTGAAGACCCAGTGACACTGCAGAGGACAAGCCAAGCCCTGCTTGTCTTTTGCTGTGAGGAGAGTGCCTGCCCTGCCTGCTCACCAGGGGACTGACACTGCCTGGGGACACCCACTCAGCCACTGCAGGCCCAGCCTGACAAGCCTGGCTGCTGAAACCACCCCCCAGCTCCCTGTAGCGCTGAGACCCCTGCCCCTTCCAGCTCCTATCAGACCACAACCCTGTATGCCCTGAGGGGCTTGAGGAGAGCAAAGGAAATTTATGGCTCCTCTGGTTTTAATGCACGGAGTGGATGTTTATAGATGGAAGATGTGTGCTTCTGTGTGCCAATCCTCTGTCCTCCCCTCAGATCAGCTCACACAGAGGAGGGCAACAGTCCCTTACTCTGTATTTTTTAAGAATTTAAATGCTTTGGTTTCTGAAAACAAACTTTTAAAATCCATTTCCATGAAAAATTTCCAAAATAGGTGCCTGATATCTGGCACCTTAATCCATGTCTTGGTGTGCAAGGAAAGGAGAGTGTGGCCTCCTGCAGTGTGGTCACTGGCCCTGCAGTGACCTAGGGCACAGTCAGGTCCCCTCTCTGGACCACAGACTAAAAATATGCATACATTTGAGAAGAGAATCCCAACCCATGGTGCAGAATTAATATTGTATTATGGAAAAATAGAAATAATTACATTGCAACTGATCTGAAGATTCATGGCAATGGCACACACTGTAAATATACAGCACTGCAGGATAATTATCTGGTGCTCAACTCTCTTCAAACTAGACCCCTGTTAACCTTGTCCTTACCTCTTTCAGAATTAAAATTCTAAGGTAATTCATCACAGAATTTCTTGGTACCTTCAAGTATAATTGCTAAGAAGTTTTCAAGCACATACAATTACCACACCCAATTAATCTTATCATGAGTCTTAAAGCCAGGTTGTTAAATGGGCCTTAGCTCTAAATAAACTCTTGTCTGTGTATATGTATAAATATATATAGATAGATAGATAGATAGATATGTGCACGTGTGTGAGCCTGTATTGGAAAGAAGGAGAGCAGCTCTCAGAAATGCATCTTTCTGTGTCACCTGCTGTGTTCTCTAATTAGGCATTTGTAGAAATATTACCCTGGCTACTGCATACTCCCTAAATTCACATACGTGATCACCACTATCCAGATCTTTGTAACTATTTAAAGTGAAGTTTTTCACAGAAAACCAATTGTACAAACAACACCATATTGCACGGTGTTTATTTTCTTTCACGGGCTTCCAGAGCAAATGTTCTTCAGCTCCAAACAAGAGGAGAAGCTCGCTTTCTTTTTTTGTCTGTGCTGCAAAATCAACCTGAGATATGAAACCTCAGCTTTTTTCTCCTCCTGGCTTTTATACTCCTCTCAGTGAAGGGAAACAAGGATTAGAAGAGTCTGCCCTGAAAAAATAAGCAAATTAATTTAGCCACTTTCTGATTCATCCTGGCACTCCTGAACATCGGTAATAAAGAAGCATAAAGGCTCATTCCTTCAGTGTGTGTGGGAAATGGGAGGGTTTGGTCCTTCCAAGGGAGGGTACAAAACACATTGCTGGCTTTGTAAGCTGCTTGAGGATAACATGCAGCATGCAGCTTATAAATAAAAAAGAATTTTGCCACAAAGGTCTGATTCTGCCCACTGGTAGGTTCCGGCACAGGCATTAAGCACCTGAGGCCTGTTGTGCTTGAGGAAGGTGTTAGAATAATATGATGGGTAACTGGAGTCATCCAAGGTGACAAAAATTCCAGCCCAACAATTTGCCATAGCTATAATCTGAAGACATTTCCTTTGAACTGAAGGCCCCCAGGGACAGCGACCCAAACACTCATTTCAGAAACCTCAAAGCAAGAGGAGTGGAAGCAGCCTGCGGTCTTCCAAACTGAGCACATCCTTCAGGCTTTAAATGTATTTTACAGAAATTATTAAAAATAACTTGCTATGGACAGGGAGCAAGATTCATGGTATGAAATTTGAGAAAAAAACATATAAAAACTTCTAGAAAGAGAAAGATACTTTCCTCTCCTCCACTCTGCAGCTTTGCCTTTACACACAAGGTTGAATCTGCAATTTCCTGCTGTTTCTCCTTTCTTCTGATAAATATTTTTAAAGAGAAGTGCCAGGAACGTTGCCAGCCAGGCAAGTGTACTGCGAGGCGTTATTTGTAGTGCTCCTCCCCAGCCCCTGCAGGCAGCTGTGTCCCCTGCCCTCCCTCCCCTGCAGGGCTTGTGCCTGACTAATACCTGTCCTTGGATGTTGCTGCTCTTGGTGCCTGCTGTGCCTGACATCAGGGCTCCCTGTCCCATCTCTGGGACAACCCTGTTGTCCTCTCTGCACAGGGATAAAGCCTGATCTTCCCTTCAATCTGTGTCTCTCTCTGGATAAACATTGCTGAAAGCTCTGGGTGAGCAACTCCTTCCCAGCCGGAGGAACGGATGCAGCCCTGGGACCAGAATGCTGCGAGCAGCAGGAAATGTGGACATGTTAATGGGAAATAACCATGGCACTGAGCCACTTTGGACCCTTCTCTGATTCCTCTCTAAGTTACAGCAAATTCAGCTGGTTCTCAGAGCTAGGCTTTATCTCCCCTTTGGGAGGTTTCTGGGTCAGCTGTATTAAAATGCATTTATTCTTAAGGGGGTCAGTAATCTGACACAACAGTGATGTACGAGTGAATGGGGAGAATACATAAATTTCTAACAGTGCAGAAAGAAGAATCCCGGAGTTTTGCTATCTGTAAAAACGGAGCATGGGATCTGTCACTTCATGTCACGACAGCCAAATTAAACAAATGCAAGATGACAGGAGGAAAAGAAACAAAGGACTTCTATCCAATTACTTCCAGAAGCATATTAAATTATGGGGGCACTTGCTTTTGTGCTAGCAAATAAGTATTTAAATGGACTTAAAATTCTTCATATTCTGAAACTTGGGTTTATCTGCATAGGAGAAATGGATGCTGTGAACACTTGTTCCTGAAAGGGAAATGGAAGACAGAAAGCACCTTTGCCAGAGGTTGTAGGTTGCCATGGGGTGGGTTCCATGGTCAGGAACGGTGTTGAAAGGAGCGGTAGGGGCTGTGAGAACACCTGGGCATCTAGTTTTGGATGCCTCCATCACCACTGCTGAAGCCTTGAGATGAAGATACCAAAGCAGTAGCTCAAGCTTTTGTTTCACAGCAAGGGACAGACACAGAAATGTGTGCCACATTTAGGTCATTTGAAAGTCCAGCCTGACTAGGAAAAGGTGAGCGTGGACCTGCCACTCTGAGGTGATCTCAAGATCAAAGTGATCTTTTTGACCAAGTCTGTGAAAGCTGGACTTGGTCAATGCAAACGTTCCTCATCAGAAATGCGGTTTGGAAAGACAAATCCTGGCAACCTCTGGCCTGTCTGACGTGCTGCGCTCTGGCAGTGGTCAGAGCAGGCTGCAGCAGGGCTGAAATGCGTCACGGTGAAACGGGAGCGTGAGTCAAAGACACTTTCCCCTGGGTGCACACAAGGAAGAGGAAGGTGAAAGTGTCAGGAAACATCAGGACACTGATGAGAGAGAGAAAGCAGACACTGAAGGACAGCTGTGTGCGGTGACAGACCATGATTAGGTGCTTTCCCAGAGTGCAGGTAGCCACCCCCTGCCACAGCCTGGGTACCTGCCTGAGTAGCCCATGAAGGATCCAGCAGGAGATGGCCCCAGCCTGGCTTGCTTGGACAAGCCTTGGGAGCCCCAGGGGGAAGGTCAGTACCTGGCACCCAGGGGGTCCATGCCAGGACAGGAATGCAATCCCAGCGAGGTGAGGAGAGGTGCATTCCTGAGGGAGCAGGATGGCACTGCCACACCTTTTGGGCCATCTCCATCTCCCCCAGCATTAAACAAGGAAAGCAAAAATGAGAGCTGAGGAGGGTGGAGTGGGTGGATCAAAGCCCCAAATCCCACCCACCTCTGGGCCATCCTGGCCAATTCTTCTCCAGCTGTTTTGCAGGTGGTGCAGGTGCACTAGTGGGTCCCAAGCAAAGGGAATTCACTCTTGGCCAATGTCTCCCATGCAGGAAATGGGCAGAAGGGCAAGAAACAGCATCAACTCTTCTCTGGAGGAGCAGGGAGGGCAGCAGGTGAAGAATGTCAGGGCAGAACACCTGCATCAGACCTCTGCACAGCAGAAGCCTTGGCCAAATTCTAGGCCTATTTAGAAAATGTTCTGCCATGTTACTTCTACCTGTGCAAGGCCAGGAGGGTCCCTGTTTAAGGAAAATGGCAAAAATTCTCTTTGGATCACAAACTGGAATGACCAGACTCTTATATTGTTGAATATTGAGGGAGGGAGGGAGGCAGAGAGGGAGGCAAGAAGAAAAGAGAAGGCCAAATTCCTTTGTCACATACCCTGCTCTAAGTCCAGAGTAATTACATTAAATGTAATGAGCCTCCACACTTCCTTCCCCACTCCCACATGGGAACAGTCATTTGTTGCTGGCCAATTCCTGCAGCAGCCAATGTCCTTACCTACCGCATTGGCAGAAGTCTCCTGGCCAGAAAACCACAGAGAGGAGCAAAAGCTGCTGCCTTGCTTGCACTGCCTTCTCCTTCTCCTCTTCCTCTTTACCCAGACAGAAAGAAGCAATACCCCTCTATTAAGGCATCTAAACATTAAACATTAATTTTGTCTACACCCAAGCTGTCTGTGACTCTCAGTGGTGCTGCCAGTCCCAGTTCCCACACTGGTTCACCACTCTGCACCATTTTCCTCTCCACCTACCTGAGGGATGTTTTTCCCCAAAGAAACACAGGTCAGTAGTTCTTTCAGAGCAATGCCAGCAGGACTCCTGCAGGCTGGTGGTGGCCAGTTGCACTCAGATCTCCAGAGCCACAGGCTGGGAAAGTGGGGAAACCATGGAAAGGTTTTGGCTAAAAGGAGGTGGTGAAGAGAAGAGGTGTAAGAACAGGGAACAGAACAATCTGACCTTCCCAAGGCCAGGAGTACATGAGCAGTGCTTCAAGTAACATCCAGTTTCCTAGACCTCAGGTAAAGGTTCTCCTGCCAGTCCAGGTCACCCCACTGCAGCCCACACAGCAAGATGCTGGTCGCCCTGAAAGCATCCTGCCAGCCTGGCAAGTCTCCTCCAGGTGCAGACACAGAAGACCACGAGCAGCAGATAATGGTGATTAATCTTCCCCCTTTGTGTGCCACAGGTCTGATCCCTGTGGGGCTGGTTGCCTGCAATCCTCATCACCCGGGGGTTTTATGGAGCTGCACCTCCCAGACAGGAAGTTTGCTCCAGGGAGCCGTGAAGCCACATATAATAACTGCACGTTGCTATTATTAACTCAAGCACCTGGAGGAGGTGACAGCAAAGGCCTTATGGAGGTGATGAGTAGCTGTATTTAAGCCTATCAGTTTCACCAGAGGAAGTTTTGGGGCCTTGACATAAGAGCAAAGCTGCCTTCAGCACCTGAGCCTCCTCTCTGCTTTTCTTTCCCAAGCAGGCAAATATTTTCAGGCATGTAAATGAACTAACTCTTTTGTGCTCAGTCCCACTGTGCATTTAAAGCACCAGGGCTGGGATGCATCCGTGCTCAACACAAAGCAAGGGAAGGAAAGAGGTGAGATGCAATTCTACCCTCCCCCCACCAACAGCAGCATTTGAGAAGAAAATCCTCCAGAAAAAAAAAAAAAAAAAAAAAAAAAAAACCCATGCTCTGCTTTCTTCTGATGGTGCAGGCTGATTTGTGCTGTCTGTAATTGTAATCAAAGTTAATTTAATCCTGGTGTGGAGGTTGCTGAGCAACTGAAGACATTTATCCAGAAGAGACAGGGGCTGTAATCATGTCACCTCCAGTGAAGTTGGTAGGGCAGCCACATCACACTGATAATGCCCAGGGCACAGGGCTGTGGGTCACAGGAAGACATTGGCATTCATGGTAGGCACAGAAGCCAAGGGAAAAGCACTAAGGTCACTCCAAAACTGTGCTTTCTTCCCTAATACAGACAGGTTGGATCAGATTTGGAATAAGGCCCCATATGGACACCACACATGAAGGCACAACTTCCCAGAGGATGAGCGGAGAGTGCCTGTCTGGCTTACAGACGTGGCTGTAAGCAGAAAGGTGCAATGCCAGCAGAGTGGTCAGTCAAGCCAGTCTGTGTCACAGATGTCCCCCTTATGCTGCCTTTCCTCAGAAATCCCATTTTCCCCCCAAGGAGCTCTAAGTCCTCTGTCTCAAAGCTGAAAGCACGGGGCTGTGCTGTCCCTGCCAGGCAGGATTCAAGGCTGAGCATCCAGCAGCCAGGCCCAGGGAAGGCATGGAGCTGGCTCCCTGCATCCAGCACTGGAGAAGGATGGGAAGCTCCAGCAGTGCCGGAGAAGCTCCTGTGAGCTCTGACGCTACGAGCCGGCCTGCAGGGCCCCTGCTGAGCCATCATCAGGGCCATTTGCCGGTGATGAGGAGATTTCCCGAGGCCGCCCCGGTGGGCACCCGCTGCTGCCGGGCCGGCCTGATTAAGTGCTTCAGCAGGGAAGGACGGCTCCTGCCATCAGCGCCTCAGCAATCAAGGAAGGGTTTTTTCCCCCGCCTCTGCTTTTTTCTTTTCTTTTTTTTTCTTTCTAATTATTATTTTCTCCAGAACCAAAGAGCTTTCGTGAAATTTAAAGGCCTGTGGGTGCACCAAGGGCAGGAGGAGGGCGGCAGCCTGCCAGGGAAAAGGCCCAAAGCATGGTGGGATCCCAAG
The DNA here is from genome assembly GCF_028769735.1 of Zonotrichia leucophrys gambelii. Classification (NCBI taxonomy): domain Eukaryota; kingdom Metazoa; phylum Chordata; class Aves; order Passeriformes; family Passerellidae; genus Zonotrichia; species Zonotrichia leucophrys. Next base: position 43,016,756 of record NC_088171.1, on the reverse strand, counting down.
CATGCCAAGTGCATCCTTACCCCAGCTGTTCCTCCTGTCACACCCTTTTACTTTGGGAAAGTAGGTACTGCAGAGCCACCAGAGTCCATCTCCTGCTGCACTGGCCAGGCTGTCTCTGAAACAGCAGTTGCAGGGGGAAAAAGGCGATTATTTTGCTTTTTTAAAAGGCATGTTGGGTTTCTAGCTGAGAGGAAGAGCAGCCTGATGACTTAGGAGAAGATTGTGGCTTTTCAAAGCAGAACTGTGCTTCAAGATGTTGAAGTGACCAAAAACTTGGACATATGTCAGGAAAAAGACAATGCACTGAGCAGTAACATTGCTGCATGTCAGACCTTGTGAAACAGTGACAGCTCAAGCCAGCCAAAGCAGGAGAAAGGAGCAGGTAAAGCCTCATTTCAAGATTTCCCAAAGACAGGCTTTTCGAAACCAGAAAAGCCGTAGGAATTTATTTAGCCGTTTAGTTTGTACTACAAAGTTTGCTACCTTTTCCATAATTTTGCTCTTTTTCATAGAATTCTTTAGGTTGGAAGAGGTGTTTAGGACCACTGAGTCCAACTCTTAACCAGACATTGCCAAGTCCATCACTAATCCATGTCCCTAAGTGCCACATCTGCACAGCTTTTAAATACCTCCAGGGATGGTGACTCAGCCACCTCCCTGGGCAGCCTGTTCCAAGACTTGACAACTCTTCTGGTGAAGAAATTTTTCCTCACCGTCGAGTGTAAACCCTCTGTGGTGCAACTTGAGGCCATTTCCTCTTGTCCTGTCCCTTGTTACCTGAGAGAAGAGACTGACATCCACCTCATCACAGCCTCTTCTTAGGTAGTTCTGTGTTGTGCCCAGAATGGGCAAGATTGGGTCATTTGTTTTCAATGCATAACAGCCATCTCCTTCATCTCACATTTTCAGGCAGTAAATGTTGTAAGTGCATGACATCCTGGGTATTTACCTGGCCACCACCCACTCCAGCACCCTCCAAAATGTTCCCATTCCAGGTGGATGTGACTCTTCCTCACAGGGGGAGGCTGTGCTTCTGCTTGCCAGCCAGGGTGTTTGCCACTGCCCATTTGCTTTGCTTCAAGCACGTGGTGGTGACAGCAACACTGAGAGTTTGCCCTGCCCAAAAAGCTTCAGAGTTCTGTGCCAAGCAAGCCAGGAGAAATGCACCAGCCACGCTGTGCTGGGCTCAGGGCACATAGAGCTCCTCCTCAGGAAACCCTAAACAAGAGAGAGAAGGGTAAGGCAGTGCTGCAGTGTTGTCAAAAAAAAAAAAAAAAAAGGAAGGTGAGCAAAAACATAGATTAAAAAAAAAAATCCTGAGCAATTTTCTTCTGGGAAGATTAAGATGCAATTTTGATTAAATCCCATACCTCTTGGGTTGTCCAGGCTTTAGTTTTACACCCCACTTCAGGTCAGTCCCGGTGCCAATGGTTCCAAATATGAGACCTTTTGGTGCAGTTCCTTAAAGGAAGTGGAGAGATGAAAATATGCAATGCATTTAATGAAATCCCACCATGGAAGCAAAAATAACCATTGATGCACAACCCTGCACAAGACAGTTTTCCATTTTCTCCAGGGGAGAACCCCTCTGAAGCCCCACCAGCTTTTTGCAGTGTTTTTTGGCAGATGGTGATCCAGCAAGGCTCCACTCCTAATCCATTCCTGGGGGTTTGAGGTCTTGCGCAGGCCCTACCTGTGCCTCATGGGGGAAGTTTTCCCAAGGGGACTGAGAATGCAAGACCTGCAGGGATTTCACTCAGGCACCAAGTTGGGTATCACAGTCTAACCGTGTGGTACATCCTAGATCTCTTCAGCACCATGCTGCTCAAAAGGGAGAGAAGTCCCCAGGCTTTCAAGTTTACAATTATTCCTATGTTACAAGCTTTCTTTTTTCTCTTTTCTTTTCTTTTTTTTTTCTTTTTTCTTTTTTTTTTTATGATAAAGGAAATATTAATTTCATGCTTGGCTTGGTTCTCGAGCAGGAGCATTCTCCCTTCTGCACTTTTTTCTCCACATCAGGAGCTGCTGAGCCCTTTCCTCTCCCTGGGGCTGTGGGGATGGGCTGCAACAGAAGGTTTTTATGCCATGTGCCTGTTTAGCACTAGCATGGAGGCAGCAACCCACCTCCACCTCCAAACCTGACCCCTTGTGCTGACTGGTGACATCCCCGTGCTGGAGCCACACCACTGTGTAAAATGTCAGGGGAAATGCAGCATGCCTCAGCTTTGCTTTAAACCATGTTTCCTGTGATAGAATCCAAAGGGTTATTTGATCGTGCTAGAACCTGTTTACATTATTTTCTGGGGTTTTTTCCTGAATAATTGCCTCAAAAATCTTCAAACTTACAGAGCCTTGGATGGTCCATTTGCAAAAATAAATCTGTGTTGTATGCATGCCAAGAAAAATAGAAAATTTATCTCTTTCTTAGTTTTTCTAAGTGGCGTTTGTTCCTAACACCTTTAAAGCCCTCTGGTTTTCTGAAATTTCTTTCTTTAAGTCAGTTTGTACAGAGAAAGCAAATGCAGAAGCAGCAGTTTCAGGAGCTGGCAGGGCTACTGAAGATTTATGCTGACATATACGCTGTGCCTATGGCTGAATTAATAGTGCCGCCAAAGCATTTGTATTTTCTGGGTTTTTTCACTCTGACATTAGAAATGGAAGCACAGCCACACCTGCACACAGGGAGTGTGGATGGAATGTATATGGAATTCATCTGCAATTCTTCCTTATTCTCTAAATTAGACCTTTGTTGAGGTTGCAGATCCAGAAATATCATCAACTCCCCTTTTTCTCTTCTACATAGGTGAGGATTTGTCTTACTGTGGAACTGGTCTTCAGACCAGTTTTAAACCAAGATATTTTCATATTTCTTCAGTAAAGTTTATCTTCACTCATCTCAATATATCTGACAGGAGAATCTAGCCCAGACTGAGGAATTTCATTTTTCTCCTAAATATTTTATTGCTTTTTATTTTAATAAAAACTGAACTAGAAATATTTTCTTCCACTGAAAAATATTGAAAAACAATTTTCTTCTTTCACCTCCAGAATTCAGTGTATTTTGGAGTCAGAATTCAGCTTCCCACACAGCAACGTGAAGCACTTGGAGATGTCAAGCAGTCTATTCATTGCTCAGATTGTATTTTGATGCTGCTCAGAGTTCCCAGGTAAGAAAATACATTCAATCATTTATAGCTGTGAACCAGAGCAAAAGACCAGTGCCTTAAAGGGAAAAGAAGGAAGGAAAGAAGAGATGTAGGTTGTTAAGTGAAGGTGGAGAGCAAAACAGATGAAATTGATAAAGTGGAAAGCTATATTATTCACTCCAAGGCTCCATTTAGTCCCTCTGGCCTGGTAGTTTCAGCAAAGTGAAACTCTTGCTGGAATCAATACTGCTATCATTTCACAAAATTACAGTGGTTTGAACAGAAAACTTGTTATAAATCAACTTCGTGCATGGACAGCTAGAGGAAATATTTCTTGCTTTGAAGATTTGGGTGCTTCAAAACTAGTAAAGAGGATCTTGGCTCTCCAAGAATCTGCATTTACTTTACATTTCTTGGAAATAGAAGCTGCTGTTGCATATTCAAACAAGTCAAAATAGCAATGTGAAAAAAGGCAGTGCCTTGATTTTAATCAGATGAGAAAACAGTGTGCTTGATTTCAGTGAAACTTGGGCATTTTGGAGATGGTCCCATTCTCTGACACTCACTAGAAGTTCCTTCAGACTGGGCTAAGAATCTGTCCTCGTTGCTTCTTTTTCATATGCCTAGGCTAGATCCCATAGGTTTTGAGGGACTTTTGCACCTCACCACTTTCAGCTTAATGACTCAATAGACATATGGATAGAGCCTTTCAAGTCTTTGTCACAGGAAGATGTCCAGCCCTCAGCTTCCAGTAAAAGGGACTGGACTTGGAGATTGACCTTGTCTTCAGTGTTTTAGGAACATATACTAGAAGATCCTTCAAAGAAGAGCATGAAAAGCACAGCTGATGCCCATCTCAGGAAGGTCTCACTACATTCTTCTGTGTTTTCTTTAATCATTCTGAAATTCAATGTTTTTTGTAGTTCTTTTTTTTTTCCAATAAAGCTATGTCAGATGGCAAGAAATTATCTGTGTAGGTGCTGGAAGCTTCAGAAATATAGTGCACAGCAGGAAAGAAGTAGGGAAAGGATGTCACCGCATCTGATTCCTTGTTCTGGACAGAATAAACATCAGCCACAGCTCCAAGACCATTGACTGGCCAATGCACTAAGCCTGAGGGACTCTTAGTCATCCCTGTTACTGCTGGAACCCCTTTCCTCTTTTCCCATGAGGCAGAAAGGGGCGGCACTGGGGCTAGAGCAGAGCTGGGAAGGGTGCTGGAATGAGGCAGCCCTGCTTGTGAAACCACCCCAAAGCCTGAAAACATCCCAGGTTTCTAAACTACAGCTTCTATCAGAGCTCTGTCCTGAAGTGACAGACCTTTGGATGTGGTTGTCTTTGCTCTGCCCTGCTTGCAGTGACAAGGCCAGTCCACTCTGTCCTGACTGGGTGCTGCCAAATTGAAGAGGTGGAGATATAGCATTTGCTAATTTGGGATTGCATCTGAGGTAACTCTCTGCTTGTTTTGCCTTTAAGGTGCTTGTGAAACACACATTTGTGCAATATCTAAGCATCATACAGCTGCAATTATTTTTATTGGTTCCCCCCATGTCTTGCATTTAGTGCACTGGAATTTTCTCTTAATTTTGTCAGATATTTCTGGAAATTGCTTAGCTAAATTTGAATTCATTAAAGACAGCAATCATCATTATTTGATAAATAGCATCATTAAATCCATTACACAATAAAATATTGCAAATAAGAGTACAAGTAAATATTTTCAAGAGTATTCACACTGTATTTCCTCTCCTGGCATTCTGAAAAGCTCTTTTATTGTCTCACAACAGAATTGCCAAGTAGCTACAAATGCTCATGCATCATCTGCAAGCAAGGGAGAAAGAAGTCTGCTGTTTAATAAAATTTGATTCATCCAATCAGGGAAGGGAGGGAGAAACGTATGATGTGGAGAGCCAATTGGGTAGCATGTGCTCAGATGATTAACACCAGCCAATTTGTTAACGAGACACAAATAATAATCTGTAATCAAAAATAATTCAAAGTGACTGAGGTGAATAAACACACTTACTTGAACTGTGACCTGTTCTTTACTTCATTGGCACGAAAAGAATGGATTGAGGGTATTGAGCGAAGGACTCAGTCAGCTCGGTTTCCAGATATTTAGAAATTTGGAGAATGGCTGGGAAGTGCCCCAGGAGAGGCAGGGTGACTCTGGGCAAGGAGGGGAAGAGCACCTGCCTGAGAGTCTTGGGGTCATATGGAGAGGACCTCATGGGACCCCACTGAGGTTGGTCCTCACCTCCAGAGTGCTCTTTACTGCCAGCTCCCCACTGCCCCTCTGAAAAGCAAGCAGAGAACAGGAGGGGTTCAGAGAACAGCAAGCAGAGCCCAAAGAGGGCTCAAGGGCAGCGGTGGTTCCATGGCCCTTGTCCAGCTGCCCGTTTGTGGTGCCCCATACTCCATGTGCTCTGCTGCTGCTGCCCCAGGGGCAGGCACCCACCTGCAGGGACATCCAGCTGCCTGCAAAGAGGGGCGGGAAGGCAGTGACAGGATTTTATAGCTTATTTCAGCCAAACAGACACACTTTGGAGCTGAGGCACTAGTAACAGTGAGCAGCCAGGACACTTCCCTAATGCTTAACAAGTCAAGCTCCATGGCGCTGGAACCGAGTCAAGGAGGCAGGAACCATTTAATTAGACCAAAGCAACTGACAGCCATTGTGCAGTAAATCTTCCCTTGCTGCCTTTGAGGTCTCTGGTCCTCTGTGTCTTAATAGTAAATGATATCTCAGTGGTGGGAGAGAAGGGAGCAAACATGCCTCTGCCTGTTGCTCTGACGGAGCAGGACAGCAGGACTTGCAAGGGATCAGCTCATAGGCCAGGGTAACAACAGGGGGCTTCTACCCAGCTTTCCTGGGTAGCTATAAGATGATGCTCACAATAAAAAGAGTCAATTACAGACTCAGCTCTGGTTTTGTGCATGAGGAGGAGGGAAAACACCTCTGCCAAAATGTTTGCAAACCTCTCTGCTGACCTGAACCAGTCCTTTCCATAGGCTGCTCCATCAGCACCAGTGCTGGCACCAAGCTGAAAGAGAAAAATTGTATTTGGGTAATAGTGGCAGTCTGAAAAAGCATTGTTGTCTGGCCTGACAGTCATGTGACATTTCTTTTCCCAGTCTATTTCCTCTGTGCCTGACAAAGAAATTAGGATACAAGTACAAGTGTGCTGATGAAATTTGATGAATACTGATGTAAGGACTATTCTCCCCTACCATACTTCATCTGAGGTATATTAAAGCAAATGTGTTAACCTAATTGCTTAAACAGTGAGCAATGGGCATTAATTACTTGCAAATGGCAATAAAATTGTGCCAACTGTAAGCCAGGAGTGGATCAGAGCTAATAGCCTCATAGGAAACAGAAAGGACTGACATCTCCAATAAACAGATCCCTGACTTGTCTTCTCTTCAGCAGCCAGCAGCTGCTCATTCCTTCAGATCCCATGTCCTATCTTCTTGCTGGGAGGCAGAGCAATTGTTAAATATTCACCAGTCTAACACTGCAGACTGAAGCTCTCCTCAAAAAGCAGCCCCACATCTCACTCCTGGCCACTGCAGAGTGTCCTGGTTCCTCTTGGCACTCGTGTTTCCTGCGTTCCCACAGCAGAAGGCTCCACCTCAGCGTCATTTCCACCCGCTCGCTCCTTTCCATGCCATGCAAGGACCATGTGAGCATTTGATGGTTGCTCACTTTCCTTCCAGATCTCTTTCCATCCTTTAGGGGCATTTTCCTTCATTGATTCCCCTGAGTCCATATCTCCCCATGGTTGATAGCTGTGTAGATATCCTCTTGGGGTTGTCACTGTGTGAATCATCTCCTGGCTGTCTCCCATCTGCCTTCTGGGGAAGCCTTGAGTGCTGAGCTGGGTAAGGCACCATCTTTTAGCAGTATTTGGGACCAATCCGCCTCCCCCTTCTTGCCTGCTGACCGACTCCCATCTCTAGGTCAGCGTCACTGAAATTTTTATTTCGAGATCAGGCACTGACTTCACAGGATATGTAAGGGCATTTCAAGATCTGGACTCTCTCCTGCCTTCCTTTTTTCTTATTCCTGATGTGACATTTTATGACAGCACCCAGACAGTGCTCAGGACACTGTGGTCCACAGAGGTCCAACCCTGGAAGGTTCCGCCTTCCCCACCCCAAATCACCGATGCTGCAAACCACTGGCAAGGCAGTGAGCTGCAGTGGTGCCATTCCACTGCTCAAGAGATGTCCCACTGTGAGGCTGCAGGCATGCATGGCTCTGGTGCTCTTGTTCCTGTCCTGCTTCTCCCACCATGTGGCATTTCCACCCATACATTATGCTGATGCAACCAAGCCACTATACCTTTTGTTGGGGAAATTTTTTTGAGTCTCCTTCCGCAGGCCAGCACTCTTCCCACACACACTTCATTTCTGCTCAGCTCCTAAAGTCATTCTCCTGAATTTTAGGATCTCATGAGAGCTTATACCAACTGAGGACAGAAGGTATCTGCTCATCACCCACTGCCATGGCTGCTGGCATTCACCTACCCTTCAGCTCCTTCCCACAGTATCCTTCAGGCCCAGAGAGCTTTCCAAGGGCTCCTCCCACCCTGCTGCCCTCAAAGCCCCTCTGTCCCAGCCTTGGCCCCTTCCCTGCACCTCACCACCCTTCCCCACACCTCTGAGTCACACTCACTCCCACTCCAGTGCTGACCCATCCAGATATCGAGAATTTTTCTGCAAGTCACTGAGTCACCATTTAAATCTGATATTAAATTTTCCTTTCAACCTTTAGCCAGTGCATTCCTTATTCCATAAAGCCTTCAGTAGATACAGTGCATTCAGGCATATATATATATATATATATATATATATATGCATGTATATGAAGGAGTGGTGCAGTGTTGCTATGCATAAGCCATCACCTCTTGCCATGTCTCACTGCATTTTTTCCTGCTTTTTTCACTGGTGGCCTTATATAAAATGATTTGCAATCACCATGTGGATTAAATTATAACCTTTCAAGGCAACCTTGCTGAGAAGGGTGCAGAAAGATCAAGCCCTCTGCCTTGTAATGGTCCCTTTTTGAATTCCTGAAGTAATATGTGCCTAATGCCACTACACCCAATCGTGCAGAGGACATTACTCTAGTACCTGGCTGGAGGCACATGGGGAATTAGGAAAACCTGCCTTGTCTACTGTTGGAAAAACATAGCCTGAGCACTTACCTTGCCTGGGACTTTGGGTACACCTGGCTGGCTTAAGTTAGCCCAGTCCTTAAGCTGCAGTGTTATGAAAAAAACAAAAAGTATTTCAGGAAGGCAGGGAAATGGGGTGGAGGCAGCCAGGGGAAGGGCTGCCAAGATCTGGACCATTAAATGTGGTAGAGCAGCATCAATGGGGGCAATAGGAGTGTCCAAAAGTAAGGCATGGGGACTTAGAGACTCCTTATGGGGTGATGCCTGCTGTTCCCCCTTGACTTTATCCCATTTCCCTGCCATAAGGCATGGCAAAGCCCTAGAAGACAACTGAACAGCCCAGGACTGAGACCAGCTGTGTGGTGCAGGCAGATTTTCTGGCGTGACCACTATTTGGCCCAGCCTTTCATTAAAATATCTTAAGTAAGGCAGTGGTGAGGGTGGCCTGCTGGTAAAATCACGACTAAAGACTTTGCATCAAACTCATCAGAGAGAAAGTTTCTTTTCAACTGTTTCCTTCAGCTCCCCTCACACAGACACTTTACAGTAACAAATTGTTTTTCCTGAAATTGTCTACACACAGCCAGGCTGCAAGTGCAGATGGACATCTTGCAGAGAAAGGCAGGGCTCTGCTAGGTCTGACCCAGCCAGGAGGCCACACCACAGCATCTTGGGTGGCTTCAGCCTTCCCATGTTATCAGAATTTAATAGCCCAATAATCACAGGGGGCTGGCCAGACCACAGCGCTGGCAAACGGCATCAGCATTTCCCAGAGGTATAGCAGAAGATTGTCCAAGGAATTTCCCAACAGACAAGACATTTTGAGATGAATTTGGGAGGCAATGATCATGATTTCCAGACCTATTTTCTTTCAGGGTCAAGGAGGGAAACCTCCAGGTTTTCTCCCGGCTGTCCACTCCCCACTTAGCCCTCTGAAGGCTCAGATATCTGCAGTTACTAATTTTTCCCGATGTGAGGGCATAAGGCATCCACATTTTGCCATGAAGAACTACATAGTCAAAGCATGGCTGCTGCAAGCATGAATTTTTATTTTTGGTGCTTACTCTCCCTAGGGGACCCGCAAGCCTCCCTCACTGTGGTACAGAAGGCGGTAAACAAGCAGGGAAAGCCTAAGCAAGCAGGTGTCCTTCTCTTGTCTGCTGATTTGAAATAGTATAGACAGCACTGGCATGTATCTGAAGCACAGTCATTATATTTCCATAACTTTATCTGCAGAGGACATAGGAGTTACAATGCAATCAGTGCTATACAGTTTAAAGTGTAGCTGAGATGTATTATAAAGTCAGCTGCAGCAAAGAACATATGGTACAGCTTGCCACCCCACTATAGTATTTCTTCAAAAGACATTTTTCTTACAAAAACGAAGACATTATCAGTCAAATTATAAGTAACCCATTTCCATTTATAGCATACAGTCTACCCTCTGAGTCACACACATGATCGGCAATAGCAGCTGTGAGACTTCTAAAAGTTTGGTTGGGTTTTTTTTTTTCCCTTTTATTTTTATACTCTTGATTCTGAAAATGTTTCTGCTTGAGTGGTGAAGTCTTCCCTCACTTCCATTGTGAAAGCCAAGCATTGCCATGGCTGTCCCTTGCCTTGCTCAGAGAGCACATGTGGCCCTGCTGCTCACAGTGCTTGGTGCTTCCAGCCATGGGGACGTGCCTAAATTGGGGCACAGAGCAGTTACCCTGCTACCTAGTGCAACTCAGGGATCATTTCTGCTGTGGCTGGGTGGATTTAGCACAAAAATCCTGTCAGAGATTTGGGGGAAATTGCCTGAAACCACGTATTATTTACCACTGGGTTATGGTTTACCCCCGGCCAGCATCTGAGCACCACACAGACATTCACTCCCTACCAGCAGGGTTAGGCAAAGAATTGGAAAGAAAAGGAAAACCTTGTGAGCTGAGATAAAGCCAGTTTAATAGGTAAAGAAAAAGTAAAGCAAAACAAAGAACTAGTTCACTGCTTCCCATGGGCAGGCAGGTGTTCAGCTACCTCCAGGAAAACAGGTTTCCATCACATCTGACAGTGAGTTGGGGAGACAAATGCCATCATTCCAAACATGCTCCCTTTCCTTCTTCTTCCCCTCCTTTATTTGCTGAGCATTACTCCATATGGTATGGAATATCCTTTTGGTCAGTGTGGCTCAGCTATCCCAGCTGTGCTCCCTCCCAGTTTCTTATGCACTTCCAGCCCAGTCACTGGTGTGAGAAGCAGAAAGGCCTCGACTCTGTGCAAGCACTGCTCAGCAATAACAAAAACATCCCTGAATTATCTGCTCTGTGTTCAGCACACATCCAAAACAGCCCCATAGCACCTATTTTGAAGAAAATTAGCTATACCCCAACCAAAACCAGCACAGCCTGTTACTAAATCCTTCCTACTACTGTTTTCATCACCTGCAAGAACAAAGTCTCCCTTTTCTCTAAGGTGCAGAAGTGCTCTTTGTCATACTTAGCAAGACTTTGGCACCTCTTGATATAGAATTGCTTTCATTCATAGCATGTTTGGTGTTTGCTCTTATTTCAACGAGAGCCGCTCTTCCAATTTAGAAGCCACTCTTAGGGATTTCCCAGCAAAGAAAGAAGGTCAGGGTAATTTCCTGGGGGAAGGAGGGCAAGAGGAAGGTCAGAAAATTATTTAACAAAATAAATACCACACTGAATTATCAGGAAAGTATTGAAGTGGAGCAGATGGGTTGTGTTTGCAAGCTCATTTGCATTATGAATACTTTGGCATCTCCCAGATTTTACATAAGCCTCCTCCTTAATATTTTGTTACTTTACAATCATCTGTGTGCTCCCTTACTCACAGACATGCTTTTCAAAGAGACTGAATTCAGAACTAGTAAAAGATGATGGAGCTACAGTAAAGAAAGATTGTATGTTTTAGGGTCGGAAGTCAGGGTCTGTGACTGTCTATGTGGCCCTAGAGCCATATCCTGCAGGGTCTATTAATGAGGGAACTTCTATACAAAACTTTCTTAAACCAGGAAAACTAGGACCTGAAACTTCAGTCCCACCTCATTTGAAGGAGGGGGGGTGGTCTCTATTGTTTCCGCTGAAAAAAATCAGCAGTATTTCCTGTTTAAGATGTTGAAATTAAATTTGGCAAAAAGAAAAGTGTTATGGAGTCTGTGATTGTGGAGCTAAAGACCATGAAGAAGAATCTGAGAGATTTCAAGTCCACACTGCAACATTTCGCTGATTCCATCCTTCTCAGGTTGCATCAGCGGAATGAGGTTCCTGAATAATACCAGAGTGGCCAAGGATGTGCATCCAAGACCTCCATGCTGCAAAGTTTGCTCTCATAAGTGTCATATTCTTCCATGATGGACAAATTGCTAAGCACACAGGGCTCAAGCTGTGGGGACTGGGAGCAGGAGAGCCTTTGAGTACAGCACAGCAGCTTGAATGACAAATAACTGAGGAAAGAAGTGTGCAAGAAGGAAAGCAGGTGACAGTCAAAGTGCTTGGTGAGGTGAAAGGCAGATGTAAGAGTCCTTCATCACCTAATAACTCTGGGTTACTGCAGGTGGACACTGAAACTTTGGACTTTAATTCTCTTCTTATTGTTGCTCCTTAGGTCCCACCAGACATAATCAGAAGTGAGCTCTACCAAGAGCTGCACACATTTACCAGCTAATCCACCACCATCTTAAAAAAGCCTGCTTAAAACTAACTGGAAAGAGAAGGTAGATTGAGCAACAGCCTCTCAGGGTGTTTGTGATGCCTATCTGCCTCTGGGTAAGGGGAGCAGAGAAAGAAAATCTCATGACTGCACATTGCAAGCTATGCCTGTGTTCATGGTTTACACTGCTTCAAGGCGCATGGGTGGGGATCTGTGCCACCTGCTCTGTTCAAGAAGAATGACTGAACATATCCTGCTGCAGCCATTCATTTGTTTTCTGGTAAGAAAGTAGTCCATGGCAAACATGTCTGATTTTCAGTACAAAAAACTTCATCATCTGATTCAATAGACTTCCAAATAAAATTAGTTTTTCTGTACAGGGGAGGGAGGTGTCTGGTCTTCATCTTGGCAAGCTTTTGACTTCTCTGCATATAGCTGTGGATGAAGCTGAGGAATTATTTTTGCACTTGCTTATGAGAAGAACTTCATGGAGTTTAGGATAATCCCCTCACATGAGCTACTTTTGCCAAGAAAAAAATGAGAGAGTTGGATGCAAAGTCATGTGTCCTGGGTTTAATAACTCAAGTCTCAAATGACATCGTATTGGTTTAGTACAAATGAACCTGCACCTGAATTTGACTCCAAAGGAGGAAGCAAACTGCAGAAGATGCCTAAGTTATGCACATGAACAAGTAAAGAAAATGGAGCTCAACCCAGAAATTTCTTCCTTGCTCCCACTTATGGCATCCTCTGGCAGCAGACCATGGAAAGTGACCTGAGGGTGCCAAAGCAAGGATCCAGGATGGTCCTTATAGACACACCTACCCAAGACAACTTTGTACCAACCCAGTGAATAATCTCTTCCACATTCTGGAGCACTGTAACCTCCCAGAAGAGTGGAGAAATTATCTGGGATGGGTCCAGGGATGGTAGAGGAAACTGGGCAAAAGCTTTTTACTCCTGGCACACTGGTTTCCCTTCCTCTGCTTTCCACCCTGACTGTTTGCTTTGATAGCTCAAGCCATTGTCTCTCCTCACTGGAAGTGTAGCCAGTGTATTTCTATTTGCAGACTTCTGGATGCAAGTCCTTCACATGTCTGTTCCCAATTAGTTCTTCTCTTGCAAAGGAAGGGAGACAATATAATGAATACATCTATTTTGTGGAACACAGTTTTAATTGAAATGTTTGCTGCTGTTGCCACCATTGGATTAAGAGAGCAGATCTTCGATAACAAAGAGAGTTAGTTTGTATCTGCAGAATGCAAGTGAGAGGAGTAATTGGAAACTATAAAGAGAGAAAAAAAGAGATCACAACTCCAGCATTGCAAATGGGGAGAAAGTGCTGCACTGCTATTGTCACACGCTGTTGTCACGTTTAATTAGATGCATGAAATAAAAGCAGCCCTCACTGTGAATCCTCCTGTCCTGCACTAAGGCTTGTATGTACACATTGTCCTCTGGTCTGGAAACAAGATCCAAACTTGAAGAAAGTTCCTCTCCATATTGGAGAAATAAATTTGTGCTCAGACCTTCCAATGTTACTAACAGAAAGCTAAAAACATGTGCAAAAAACCCTGTTATGCCCTCCCCCAAAATAAAAACTCCATCCTGGCTTCCATGGCTTGCCACCTTGTGACTAGTGTATGTTCCTTCAGCTGAATAGACTTTGGGGGATTTGCACAACATGAGAACCTGATCCTGAGAGCTCGCCCTTGGTTGCAGCAATCACTGCAGGGAGGTGGGCTGGATTCCACTATGCAAAGGGTTTTGTAACTGGCTGTGGTGCAATCCTGCAAAGGCTCGGCCACCACCTACAAAGCCAGGCTGTGCTGCCCTCCTGAGCTGAAACCCAGGCTCAGAGGGGTCTGCCTTGCTCAGGCAGGACGTCTTTTCTTCTTTTTTTCTTTGGTCTTTTTTCTTCCCTTTAGCAGACAGAAGACTTGTTCATTTCCCATTCCTGCTTACTGAATTATTCATCAAAAATGTTCCACTGGTATCTTCTTTTCTGCCAGGGAGCTCATCATCCAACAATTCCTCTTCGGTCTTGACTTGTAATCAGAGCAATTAGCAACCCATTAAAGGTCCCAGCATGCCCATGTCTGTGGGGGTACAGAGTGCAACTCAGGAGCTGGTTCACTTTGACTCCAAAATTCGTGCAGGAGACCCACAGGATACAGTCTGTTATGCAGAACAACAAACCTACATCAAGAGGAGGGGTTGGATGTTCAGAAAAGGAGTCTTCAGTACACACAGTGGGATCACAGAAACAGCACATCAATTTGGACTGATCTCAGTGGTGAGAATACAAGGTCCCAGGCTCTGCCTGAGAGGTGGGATACACCTCTCGTGTGGGCATTCAGCCTGCTCCAAACAAGGCTGTTCAGCTCCCAGGTGTGTGGTACTTCCACCCCTTTTTTTGCTGGAAGGAGCCAAAGGGAACATAAAGGGCTGTCATTCATTTCCTCTGATGCTCTGAAAATGAGTAAAAATGGTAACCAGATGGCAGTGGAAAGCAGGGTAGGAGGGCTGGGCTGTTCATCCCTGCAGTGCACTGAGTGAGCCTGGTTTGGCGAAGTCCACAGTACCTCTGCAAGCATCTGATTGTTACTACTGCTCAGGACCAACACACTCTGGGGCTTCAATACCACACTTCTGCCTCTAGAAAAGCACTTTACCGTGACTCAGGTTCCTCCCTGGTCACCATGAGCTCATCAGCTCACAGGGGAAGGAAGTTCTGAGCCAAGATCTTTCCCTACTTGCTCTGTGCACCAGCGATCAACTACCCAGCATGTAACAAGAAGTGGTGGATACCCTCAGTGTGAAAGGTCAACATAAGCACCATCCTTATAAATGTTCCCTTTAGAAAACATGTGCATGGATTTCCTATTCTATCTCCCAGTCTGTGCCTGGGGCTTAATAGGTCAGGACCAGAGCAATTCATCACCTTTCCCCTCTGTCCTTTGCCTTCCTAACATATCAGAAGTGCTCTTCTGCACTTCTGGGCTCTACCTCTGCTAATGTCTCTGGAAAGATAATCTGTTGAGGAAGAATGAGAGTTATTAAATCAATAAACACTGCTAACCTTTCAACTGTGCCCATTCAAGGAGATCTCACCTCTGCAGGAATTGCTTGCTTTAACAGATTGAAAGCAAAGTGTTCTTAGTGCATATGTCAAATAAGACAGGAAAAAACATGCTCTTTCTCTGTCAGGAAAGTGAAAGTGTCCATAGGGGCTCCCAGCATATTTCTCATAACTCTAAGACTGAAAGCCCTGTATGAAATTTTCCTGTGCATGCCCAGATGTCTTTACTGGGGAAGAAGCAATCACACTTAAACACAACCAGGTCAAAATACCTGAATAATGCCTCAAATTATTTTAATGACTTTTGCCTGAGTTGTGATTCTTAAGCAGGAAACATCTGCATATTTTTCCGAATACTCTTCTGGAAGTCAAAATGCAGGACTGCAGCCTGTGCTTGAGCCTAAGCCTGCCAGGAGGAGCAGTGAGCTTCTGGGGCATCTTTCAGCTCCTCAGCAGCGTGGAGATGACTAAACATTCTGCTGTTCTCAGGAAGGCCAAGGTCTCAGATAAGCACATGGCGACTCAGCTTGTTATGAATATCAGCAGAAATTGCACGTGCTTATCTCATTTTACGGTTTTAGCGAGTTTGTTTCTTTGGTCTGCACAAGAAGTATCTGTTCTCAAAGCCAAATCTGCAACGTGGCTCTGCAGTAATGACTGGAGAGAAAGATTTTGCTCATTCAGGAAATTTCTCCCTCCTCCAAATATCAACAGGATTCCTCAGCTTCCTGAAAAACACATGAATGAACTGTTAATAGGTCTTGGCTCTTGTGTTAGAAAAACATGATATAAATTGCATTTGGGGATCATCCCTGTTTACATGCCTGCAGGAACTGAAATTGCTTTCCAGAAACTATTTCCAGATAATGCTAGTGTACATTCTCCTGACTTAAAAATAGCCAACTCACTGCTTAAAGTACAGGGTAAAAATCTTTCTATCTATAAAACAGATGCCAGAACTTTTCTTAAGTTGTCATGAGATCCTCTTAAAGCCTGTTGTATTTGTGTTTATTATAGTAGAAATATGACTCTGAACCTCCTTTATCTTGCAGGCTCCTGTGTTTTGTGTGTGTATGCTGTGTCAGTGAGCTTCCCAGACACTGCAGGAGAGGGATTTTCAGGAACAGTATTGTCAAAGTTAATCCTTTAGGGGGAAAAGTACACTGAAATCCACTGCAGCTTTAAATGGCATAAGTTGTAACACAAGTGTTTAGGTTTGTTATTCTTTTCCTTTGCACATTCTGAGGCGAAAGAAAAAAAAAAGAAAACAAAAAAAACCCCAACCAAACAAAAAAAAACACCAAAAAAACCCAAAGAACAAAAAAACCCCTTCTGTATGGTTTTTGGTCTTTTGGGGTTTTTTGGTTTTTTTTTTTTGGTAAGAGTACCATGACTGTAAGATGCACAGTGAACAACAGGGCAGCACAAAACAGCATTTCCAGGGCATGAAGTCCTTTCCCAGCTTCTGTGGCTATGAGCTGCAATGCCCTACACTGACTCATTTCCCTCAGCTTGGCCTGGCTGCAGAAACACTTGATGTGACTTAGCATCACAACTGCTCAAGGGGTCTCACTCAACACGGAAAGGATGCCCCGAGCCCTGAGTCACATCCTGCACACATCATCTGAGACCCACAGGCCAGGCCAAAGAAAAAGTGATTTGTTAAATTAATGAAATAGCCAGTAAAACAGAATAGAGGTCCAGCAGTACTGAAAGCAAGCCAGATGTCTCTCAGACTTGATGGAGACAAGCTGTTGGAGCAAGCTGCATTGTGTCCGCACTCAGCCTTGGTGGGACTTGCCAAAGGCCAAGGACAGCTTCAAAAAAGTGTCTTCCGCTTTTTCAAATGCAAGTGCATTTAACAATTGCATGATCCCACTGCCACCGTACTCTTGAGCATCTTCCAAGCAGAGAGAAATGCCTATATGCTCTCTCTTCCTGAATCACCTGTAGGAGACACTGCCTAGAGCCAACGCCCACCTCAGTCCCTCCTGGTGCTGGAGGCAGAAACAGTGTACCCAGGAGAGCATCCTTTGCTGCCCTCTCCACCCTCTGCCAGCGTGCTGCCAGAGTGCTCACCCATTTTGGGGGTGATGGATTTCAGTGTCACAGCAGTATGTGTCACAGACACATCAAGGTGGGCTTCTCTGATGAACCAGGCACGTTTGCCACGATAAGAGCTGCCAGTCAGTCGGCCTGGCAGTGTCCCATGGGGACAAGGGGAGGTACAGGCTAGCACAGCTCATGCTGAAACCTTTCCAGACCTGCTGCCAAGCAGAAGCACCTCCAGAGACTCCCCTTCAAACAGGAGATCCACGAGAGCTACGTGCCAAGCTGCAATAAGAAGCGGAGGCTACGAGTTGTGTAATATTTACATTTAATACAATCCACTGACATCTGACATTTTTCTGGTAAATTTTACGTGGGCCATAAACACTTCTGGATCGCTGAGTAAATTTTAACTCCTCTGAAGGTCTTTTGTGCTGGTGGTATCTGGAATGAAATATTTCTCTGCCTTTACCCCCCAAACCTCATCCTTCCTCATCTCTTTGAGCACTGGGATCTGCTGTGACACTTCTTATGCATCCCCGGTGCACCAATGCTCAGAAGTATCCCCCTTTTCTGTATTTTTGGTAGGATATTCCCCGCTATTCCATGGTGCAAATAGCAGGCACATGGCAAACCCAGCTTTCCTGCACCCCAGGCCTCAGAGCAAGCAGCATCATCCCTCAGTGGGGTTTGTACAAGCCGTCCCTTTGGTTCCAGCAGTGCTACACTTTCACTTGGTGATTTGTACACAGCTGCCCTGCAAAGTAACGGTGTCACAAAGAGACGCCCTTTTAAAAGCAATAAAAAAATTCAAAAATAGGGAAAGAAAATTAATTGTTGAGCAGCCAGTCCACCTCTGGTAATGAAACAAAAAGTGGAGAGACAAGGAAAACCTGAGTCACATGCAATGGCTCCAGGCTCTGTCTCCAATCCCTTCTCCTCAGACCTTGGAAGAAGGCCAGCAGAGCATCCCGGTATCTGAAACAGTATCCGACGCTGAAGTTCAGATCAATTTGCGCTCTGCAGCCTATTAACTTTTTGTTAATCCTCCCCACATTGTTTTACATCTTGCCTTGCATCAGGGACGAGGAGGGTCCGTGGCAGTGCCAGGGTGACTAATGGCGAGTGCCCCCTCGGATCCGGGGATGTTCAAGTTACAGGCAGGTGCGGGGCTTAATGGGCTCTGGCCATGCTGCCAAGATGTAATTGCTGTAAATCAGCCTGAGCCTTGTGGAGACAGTTCCCTGTGTTTTGAAGTCCATTTGCCCTTATTGCTTGTTCAGCTCCTTAATGCATTAATGATAAGACAGCACGGGGAATACGCAGTACAGCCTCCTCTCCACCCACAAAAATCCTGAAGCAATGAATCAATACTACGCCTCTCTGCTCTGACCGCAGAGAAGAGGAATGTAGACAATGCTGGATGCAGGGGACATCTCTTTTTCCAAAGGTTTCTTTGCAATCCCAGGGGAGGGTTAAGCATCTTTAAGGACCATGGAGGCTGGTTTGAAGAAATATCCCCCAGTTTTCCACAAGACTGCAGCACTTCTTCCCTTGCTACCTGTCTGCATGATTATGTTTTTATTTGTGCCTGACAGTGCTGTTCAAATACTTTTTTGATTGAAATCTGCTGCATTAACAAAAAAAAAAAAATAAGGAGAGTACCACATAAGGACTGGAATGTTTTTTCTTATGTCTGGCAAGCTCATTAAATCAGGTGTTAAGTGGTACTTCATGGCAAATAACTTGTCTCTAAATGGGCCAAACTCTTGACCTTCAGGGAGGTGACAGTGTTGGGTCTCTGAGCTGATCCCAGACAGGCAGAGGACAACTGTGGGCAGCTTAGAGGGCTGTCCTGATGCTCAGTGCCACCATCTCCTGTTGTTGGGGCATCCAGGGGTCATGGCATTGCTCGTCAGCACAGGGCAGCTGTGTGGGGACCAGGGAGACAGAAAAGCCATGAGCCAGCCTGGGGAGCCAGGACAGCCAAAGCTACCTCCTCAGTCCCAGGACTGATCAGCTCCTGGGAAGTTACTGGGCTTGCCCACATAGGAAGGAGCCCCAGCACTGTGCACAAGCAGCAGATCCCTTTGAGCTGGCTGAGTCTTGGCAGGGTTTTCTCCCCTCCACCCCCCTGATTAGTGCATTATAACTGCTTGACAAATTGCTGGTGCTCTATTGACACGTTTATACTGCTGCTTTCTTCCCAGCCAGTCAAGAGGATCCTGGCTGCTGGTAACAGGCGCTCCTGGGCATTGCAAACACCGACTGATGCAAGCACCACCCTGTAAGAATGAAAAATGGGGACATCCATGCAGAGACTATCATCCTTTTGATGCTGACATTGTTTCCATTCTGCCCCATCTCCTCTTTTTCATGTAAAAATTTTAGAAGCAGGAACACCAGACAGAAAGGGCGAAGAGGTAAAAAATCTCTGTCTGGCTGTTCTTCATTGCCTTGCACAGATTAAGGCAATGAACAATTTCTACCCACAGAACAGTTAGAGCAGTGAGCTGCCTCTGCTTAGTCTGATGGCACATCTTGTCCCTATCCTTGTCACCAGCACAAAGTAGGGGCTGGCCTGACCTGTACCAGAAAGCACAGCCCCAGAGGGAGAGCTGGGATGGCTCTCTGTGTGGGCACAGTACAACTTGTCAGAATAACCCTTTCCCCAGCTCCTGCCCCCAGCTAGTGGAATGTGTGGTGAGCTTGGGAACTGGCTGTTCCTTAGGTATCAGATGTGAAACTGGCTCTGCACCTTTTCAGCTTGCTTGGGAGAAGGATGACCAGTTGAGCTCTGCTTAGCTGCCATCAAAGGAGCAGATGAATAATGGGGTAAAGTCTGGGCCCCTGTATTTGTTCTCTCATGCAAAAGGCAGTCTTGATATCCTTGTTCTGTTTTTACTTTGAAATATTTTTAATCCATTGCCTCTTGGAAAACTTTATGTCCTGGATCAATTTGTGTTCTGAGTATTACAATGTACCTAAAATGACTCTGCAATCTGGTGTCACAGGTAATAAAACTTATTTATTCGCTCTGCTATCCATTACTGAATTGCACGCATTAACTCCCCAAAACACTGTGGACCAGCTAGCTGGGAGGGTCCTTCCACAGAGGTCCATGTCTTTGGAAGTGAAGGTCAAGAGTTTTGTTCCTGCTGCTGCATATGTGTGACTGGCTGTGACCCAGGGCTGGCTCCACCAGTGCGTGCCAGCAGAGCTACGTGGAAGTCAAGAGGAGCTATACAATTAGCAAGTGACAATCCTTCCGGTAGGGTACAAAGCAGAGAAGTCTCCTCACGGTGTGGCGTCGGCTCCCCTCGAGGCATGACTCAGCTCAGAGGATCTGCTGCATCAGAACATGGGGCTCAACAGGGCTTGGGCCACCAAAGATGCTGAGTGCAGAGGAACAAAGGGTTGCAGGCAGATGCCATAGAAGAGGGACAAATAGCCCAGCTTTGTTACAAACAAACAAACAAACAAACAAACAAACAGTACAGAGATACAGAAAAGGGTTATAACTTACCCAGTGAACCCACTGCAGATGCAGATTTGTGCCTTTTAGTACATTTTCAAGTGCTTTTCTAGCCTAGTGCTAAATAACCCAAGATTTTACTGGTCCCCTTAGGAGAGGATTTCATAGTTCATGAAATGTCTCCATAAGGAACCATTTCTCATGCCTCCACCTGAATTTTCATTTGTGCAGTTTCGCCCATTTCTCCCCATTATAGAGCTCCCAGCCTTGCGTGGCTCTGGGGAATCTTCTCATTCCTAGGTGCCCAATCCTTCAAGTCCTTGGAGCCGACAATTACGTTCCCCTGAGATGTCATTTATCTGAGTGATGTGCGTTTAGTTACTTTAATCTTTCCCCATAAATCAGCTTGTTCAACTTTCTCTGTTTCTCATTTAAGAGTTTTTCCCTCTCTGCCATCTTTCCAGTATTACCGAGGCATCTAGAAAGGAATTTAGCATTATATTTTCAGCCTGGTGGGGAAGGACCATAATTTTCTTGAACAATCAGATGACATTTACTATAAGATAGGTATTTTCTAGGCTATACAACTCACCACTAGCATACTTTTTATATCACTTATCACAGCTGGGTTTCTCTTTGCAGTACAGATTTCCCATTAATTACCCACCACCACTGACTTCACTCCTTGAATTGGACAACAGGTTTTGGAACAGGTCCTAACGTGTGTTTTTGTGCATTACAGCAGTCTAAATATTAGAGAAATATGTGAGGAGAGGATCATTAGACATCTGCTCATCTTGAAGCCTTTCTTTGAAGTGACTAAAGCCAGCCTTTCCTAGTATCCCATCTCCAACAAGGCTGAACAATTTGGCAGTTCCTGTGATCTTAACTGAGATGACTCTTTTCACAGATAAATACACACTTCTATTATTTTTTTTCCAAGTGCAGAACTGAGACTGCAAAAAGGTCCACAGGTCACCATTCTCCTCAGTTACAGGCAGCTGTAATAGCTTGAAATAGATGCTTAGTCTGGAAGAGTCCAGCAAGATCCTAATATATATTCACACAGGACAAGGTTCACTCCATCACTGTTGCAGGCACAGGACTTGTAGCACAGAAGACCAAAAGCTACACAAATAGCAATATGCTTCAAGTAAAGAGCAATGAAGGACACTACCAATGTCCTAAATCCCCACACCAGTAAGAAATTTGTCAGCTGAAAATGTCCACATGAAAGATGGATCTCCATCCTTACAGTATTTCTAACTGTTCTTCATTGTGTTTTGCCCAGATGACTTCAGTTATTTCATAAATCACTGCAGCTCCACAGAAGACAAGCAAGGCACCAAGACATGCCCTTGTTCTGAGACGAGTGATACTGAGTTGTCACTTGGCACAGAGGAAGAAGAAAAGGCTTTTTTGATCCTCTGCTCAAGGTGGGAAGTCTAAAGTCATGTAGTCAAATCTGTTCAAAGGCATCCGAATAAGTGGCCTATACTTACTCTGGGCATTTGTAACCCCACTTTTTGTTGCCCTTATCTAGCAGAGCACATAAACACCTTATAAATGAGCACAGAGAAACAGAAGCAAGTTGATAAATATTGATAGCTCAGGGTCTGCTTCTCAAAATGTGGTTGTGATGTTTTTCCTTCACTTGCTACCCTGTAATGTACTCCATGTCTATATATGTATTTCTTCTGATCTGAAATTCCATACAGAACATCAACATTTATGCAGCAATAAAGTCAGTTTTTAGGCCAAGTGCTTTACATTTTACACAAACCAAATAGCTGCAGACAAGTATGATGGAAAATGTAGATTATAATATGAAATTCTTGGGGCACAGACAAAAATGCAGCCCTTTCTGTGGAAACATGGAATCATGGTTTACATACTCATTGTATCATTGTTCAGGTTTCAAGAAGCCCAAAGGACATGGAAAAACAACTTGTGTCCCTTCGTACAGAAACGACCGATTTCTTTCCACAGGAACGCAATCAGTAGAACAATGAAAATAATTCATCAGATTAAAGTACTAATAAATCCTGTCCTGTCAATTGGATGTTATCGTGCTCAATTTCAGCTTAATTATTTTTGTATTTAATTACAAAATGGTTAATTACTTCATTTTAATTATGTATCTCTTTTAATTAGATTGAGGCTTAAAAACAAGATAAGGCTGCTGCCACCCCACAGCCCTTCCATTCTTCATTTTATCTCACCCTGTACCAGATCCTTCCCCTTGCTTTGCTGTTAGTTTCCTGCGCCAGTTCTCTCCCAAATCCCATGCACTGTATTTACCTTCACATCAGCAAAGCCCTGGCATACCAGCATTGTGGCAAGGACAGAAGCCTGCACAGCAGGACAATATGACCATGTTTCCACAGAAGTGTCTGCTGGGCACGGGCTTTGCTTTCCTCACACATTTCCTTCTCTTGTGCGAGAAGTTCAGGAATGCCTTTTTTTTTCAGGTGTTTGTTTTTGTGGTAGGCTGAGAGAAGTGTTGTTTCCCTACCAGATATGTCCCAGACTCCCATCCCACAAGGCTGAAGATCCCAAAGGGGAGCACCTGACCTCCTCTTTCGGCCACAACTGGTGCCATTTTCCCTGCTCCCAGATTTTGCATTTCCCACACTACTAGGGAATTAAGTCAACAGCTCTCTTTGCATAACTAAAACAATTAATAGGCCTTTGAAATCAATGGGAATGTTTAGTACAGCACAAGAACTTGACCCACCCATGCAATCCCACCTGCCATTCCTGCAGTTCTGGTGCATACTCCACAAGCGGAGGCGATTTGATACAATGCAATTTAACGCATTGTGTTTGATTGAGATTTTTTTTTTCTCAGCCCATCTGGGTAATTCTAATATCAGAAGAATTGCTGAAATATTTATGCTACGCTTTTGAAGAAAAGCAGCTTACATTTAAGAACTGGTCTGGCTGAGGTTTTTTCTGACTATTTAATGTCCTGGCTTTTCTTTGACTTCCTGCTGTGGAAAAGGATGAGTTTCAGGGAGATGGCAATATCTGTGGAAAGTCTCTGATGGTGAAGTGTGTAGATGGGTTTATGGCCATGGGAGAGCAGCAGTGGCACACATCCTGTTCCCACCTCTTTCCTACAGCTTCTCCTGTTCTCCACTCCAAGACCAAGTTAAACAAAAGCTGGCCTGGCCTGGCATCCATGTCCTTTGTTCTTTCAGGTTCAGCAACTAAATCACAGATGAGGCTGGAATACTATTTAAGTAAAACTGTACCATGCAGTTCACTTCTGCCTTGTGTTGGTACTGTCATGACAGCTGCACACAGAAGTGGTACCTAAGAAGCAGCCTAGTGGATTGGAAAGAAATATATATATATATATATATATATATAAAGTGTGTACTGCAATCTTCTTCAAAGGGTAATGGATGATTCATGCTAGAGAGAGCCCACCTTTCTCACAGGGCACTCGCCCTTTCCTTTGAAGCTGATAAAATAGTTTTCAGGTTTTAAGCAGAAACCCCTGCAATGTCACCAGTCAAAGCTTTCAGAGAAGACCCTTGGCTGGGAAGGAGAAGCAGGGGAATGGTGGCACTGATGGTAGCAGCAGTAGCAGCAGCTCTTCTTCCTCCCAGCCTCTGGCAGAGCATCCCTGGGCTCCCTGCATGCACAAGTGAACAACAGTGAGCATGAAAGTCAGACTTTAGCTAAAGTTGTACTTTCTCTGCCAACTCCCCATCATCTTGCCAGACTAAGCAGTGGGTCTGACTAGTTCCTGCCCATGACTGCTGGTTTGGGTCAGCCCATCCTGTAAGACGAGGAAGGAGACAAAGTTCTCAACTCCTTACAGATCAGGGCATTAAAATTCAATATTCAATGGGACTTCCCTAGTGACCTAACCATCCTGTCTTGTGATATAAACCTCATGGCAACACCCAGCCCAGCACAGGGCCAGGGACTGCAAAGCTGGTTTTGGGGATCAGAGGTCAGAGTTACCAGAGCAGCTCCTTCCGGCTCAGCCTGAAACTGCCTGTGCTTAGCCACAGAATGGCTGCAGCCAGGCTGGCATCACAAACAGCTGTAATCCAATTAACGGATGTGACTTGGGGGTGAAATGGAGAGAACAAGGGAATGTGATGGTGTCATGAGAGAGTTTGAGTGGAACACTTTTTAGCCACCCTTTCAAAGAACTTCTATCAAGTGCTTTATTTTTAATGCTTCAATTTGCTTTCCTCTTCTTGATTGTAATACCCTTCTTGAACTTTGCAAATAAAATGTGCTTTCCCTTTTGATTTTTGTCATCATCTCCCTGGCAAATTATCAGACTTTTAATTCTAAGCCTCCATTTCACTCCCCCTCCACCTTGACTCCCAGCAGTGTGAGAAGTTAATAAAGGATTTCTCCTGGATTCCCTGCTCTCCAGTGAATCAGCACTCTGTTCACAGCCCTGGGCAAGGTATATTAGATGAGTTGTACTGCTTTTTCTCTTCAGGAGAAGATGAATGAGATGTTAACCAAGGTCTGGAACCAGATAAGTCTATTACAACCTGGATTGTACTAACTTCTCTGTCAAAAGTCTTCTTCAGTTGAAGCAAGGTCATAACCCCGTGTCTGCAATTGCAAAATGTTCCTTTTCTGCCAGTATCTCAAATGACTGGAAGGAGAAGAGATGCCTCTGGAAGAAAAAAGGCAGTGCTGGAAATGAATACACAGTCCTTAATGACAACCTACGAGGAAGCTGTAAGTGCCTAGATGCTATCTATATAGAAACCACAAGCTAAATCAGAGCCAGCGGTGCTACTTTCAGGTTACTACAAAGAATTGCAAAAAGAAAGATGATCCAGAATAGACTGGCCAGCAGAGAAACAGGCACACTGAGCAGCTCTTCTCCAGTTGTGGTACAGAGTGCAGAATGGCTCTTCCTCAGGTCTCAGCCACTGTGCCTGCCCTGGGCAGACCCAGCCATCAGAGAGGATCCCTGCTCAGGATCCCTTAAAGCCATTTCTGGGCTTATCACAACTGTTTAACAAGAGCAAAAACAGCCACAGGGCTGTTCTACTGGCTGGTTGTTACCCACTGGCTGCTGGGAAGGCCAGGTCAGAGGCTTAATTTTCTTGGTAGTGATGAAATTCAGACATAATACTGGGGATGGTGCAGGCACCTGGGACCCACATCTTCCGGGGTCAGCAAGAAATAGAAAATAATGAAGCCACCACAGAACACATCAGCCAGACAACTCCTTGGGGCAGCAAACACAGCGAAGTTGGCCACATCCCTACAGATAGGTTCTCCGGGGCCGGGGAAATTGAACTTTTTTCCTCAGGAACATGAAGACATCTGTGAGGGCAGTTAATTGAACCAGTGTCACAGAAAATGATGTGGGTAATGACAGATAGTGTCAGCTCGTGCTGCTCTTTCAGTTACTGGGAAAAAATGAGAAGAGGACAGAAATAGAAACAAATGGAAGATAAATTTCTAACAAAGGTCAGGGAGAAGGTTTTATTTTTATCTCTCTACCTTTCTTCATTCAGATAATAAGCAGCCTGTGCCACCAGAAGGACCCTGTCCAGATACACATCCTTGGCTTGGTTCTATGCTGAGGTCCTAGAGGTCTTGGCATGGTGCGTTAAATATCCACCAATGCTTTCCCAGAGCCTTCCTCTTCCTCTCATACCTAACTGGGGAGCAAGCAGATGCCAAGCACAGACTGCCTTGGCAGCACCCAGGGATCCCTCAGAGGAGCAGCACCCTTGGTATGCCTGCACAACACTCACATCTAGTGAAGAAAATGATTTGATCTCTGCTGCAACTATTGGGTAACTTCCCCTGATTTCTGAAGGACCAGGGTTCCACTCTGGGAAAGTTGCATTTCCTTGGCTGACACTCCTTGCATCTGTGTTCCTTAGACACACACACTCCTTGCATCTGTGTTCCATCTCCACGCCTTGAGAGGGGATGCTGAAGTCCAGGTGTTGTCACACTGTACCTCCACATGAAACACTAAATAAACAGAACGCTAACATCTGATGTGAAAGATAGCACAGGAGTACAAACTACTAAGGATTATGTCTCTCTCTCACTCCCTGTCTATGCTAGTCCTGGCAGCCAGCTCAAAGGAGGTGCAGCCTGGGAAGGAGCAGGATGCTCACGGATATTCTGAGCTGCCTGGGACCAGAAACAGGGACGTGCACAGGAACAAGGGAAAAGCCACTCTGCCCTGGGGTGGCTGTGCTGTGCAGGGCAGAGACAAGGACAGACATCCATGGTGGATCTGGACCACAGCACAGCCTGCCCATGGGACAATGCCCAACAGCTACCACTGAGAGAGAGCAAGAGAGTGTGGAGAGCATCTGAGTGAAGGACCTCAGTGCTCTCATTCTCAGCGCTGAATGAGCCTGTTTCTGGCTCATTCTGTGATAATGCAGCTTGTGTTTTGGATGCTTGCTCGCACTTAAGCCTTTTAATCACTTGTTCATTAAGAAAAGGTTTTCAGGACACCTTGCTGAGAGGCAGCATTTCACATACCTCTGAGGAGAAAAAAAACCACTTAGTCAAACACTCAAACCACTCAGATCCTAATGATAGAATAATAATGAGATTGAAGTGTATTATCAACTTAATGATAAACTAAGAGATTTGGCACCTATAACATGGGTTGGCTCTTTAAGCCCCTTGGCTGGTTCCTGAAGGATATGTAAGATGCAACTGGTGGGGGCTGGAATTAGGTTATTTTTCTGTTGGGAAGTAGGCCAACTAAATTGCATTTTAAAAATGGTTTCGTGATACATTGGAGAAGTGGTCCAAGGTGGTGAAAAAACCCCTAGACCTTCCTTCATGTCATGAGATACATGTCATGACAGTATCAGAAATTGGATTTATGGAGGGAAAAATCCTGATGGGGTGCATATTATTTCTTATTTACCTCTGTGCACATCAGTCTTGGGGTGTAAATTGACATTCCTTAACTCGTGCTGGAAGAACTAATAGTTTTGGGTCAAAAGGGAGATAAAGTCAATGACTAAGTCCAACTTGTCCACAGTTATCCTGGATTCCTTCTGAGAGCTTAACCCTTCCTTGAGAAGCCTCCTTTTGCCATTGTTAAAGGCCACCACTGGCAAACCTGGAGAAAGCTCTCATATAAGAGTCAGACCACCATTGTAGTTGGGATAGATACCTTTTTTTCTTTTTCTGCAAAGCCATCAGAATTTGAATGTATCAGTCTTTTCCTGTGCTGTTCTTGGATCCTCACTGCTGAGCAGCCAAGATATGAGATTGCCAGTCCTGCACTTACTGCAGACTTTCCTCTGGCTGTTGTGAAATGGGGAGAGATGCCCATGACACCACACCTACATGAATATTGCATTTGCTAGGAACTGATGCAGCTTTACATACTTATATACACAAACATATTGATTGGTCACATATAAAGCACAATCTAATGCAATGCCCACCTAAGCAATTTGCAATTGTTTTAAAGGATTCTTTTCTGACAGAGTGATTCATTTCTAATCCACACAGACACAGGCCACTTAGAGTGTTTTGCCTTTAAGAGTGCTCCTCAGCTTGGCCAAAAGGCAAGCCAGCTCTGCTGGAGCCCCAGGGAGCCCAGAAACAGCTAGGAGTAAACCTGGGCTTTAAAATCTCAATCTCCTTAAATATAATGCTATTTTTTGAGGTGAGCTCATCTCAAGTACTTGGAAGTGTGGCCCAGCCATTTCTGGGCCATCCAGGTGGATAACACGCTGTGAAAGAACATGCTGGGGAAGTCACACAAGGAACAGCTGAGGTGGAAGTGCCACATCAGCAGTGGCTGAGGTCTCTTGGTTTGTTCAGCCTGTGGGAATGGCAGGAAGATAAGTCAGGGAAGGTTTAGATTGGATATTAGGAAAAGGTGCTTCACCCAGAGAGTGCCTGGGCCCTGGAGCAGGCTCCCCAGGGAAGTGGCCACAGCACCAAGCCCAACAGAGTTCAAGAAGTGTTCAAGAAGTGTTTGGACAATGCTCTTGGGCGTGTGGTGTGATTCTGTGTAGGTTAGCCTGCACAGTTGGATAAGATGATCCTTGAGGGTTCCCTCCTGTTCAGGATATTCTGTGATTCTACAAAATCAAACTTGCATGAGGGCATAGGTGTCTGTTTAGGATGGAGAGTGATAGTCAGAAGGGGGTAGATTCAATTGAAATTGAAAGACTCCCAGCACAAGTCTAAAATTGTCTAAAATTCTTATCACAACTCTAAAATGCTCAGATAACTGCATTTTTTCCAGGGAGGATATTTCATTGTTGCTTAGACTTTGTGGTTTCAGAGTCAAAACAGACATTATGGAACTTTTTTCACTAGAGGGAAGAAAGCACATTTCAATCAAGCCCTACAGAAACAGGTGACTTTGGAGCATCTAATAGCTGAGGTTTCAACTCATCCCCAAATTTCAGTCCTACAGGCCCAGACATGTAAATACACCCTCTTAGCTTGCACACCTCATTGTGGAGCAGCAGCAGTGGCTCTCAGTGGCCTGGGATGAGCCTGATCATGTGGAGAAATGCTGCAGCTTGTGGCAAAGCTGCTGTGGGAGCCCAGGGAGCCAGGAGCATGGCTGGCATCCTGGCCAGGAGGTGCCCTGCAAGGCACCTGTGTCACTGGGCATCACCAGTGGCAGGGGTGGGGCACAGCAGTAGCTGTCACACCAATTCTTGTCTCCTGAGGCATCTTCCCAGAAATGTCACTGATGCCCCACAGCACCCCGCCATCTCCCATCTGGGAGCTACATGTTGCAAACCCCTGTCCAGCAGCAGGGGAATGATGTGTGTCCATGTGTTCTCCAGGTATCACAGGAGGCATTTCTCCAGGCAGCAGGCACCTCCTTCTTGGGTGTGCTGGTGATTCCCAGCAGCTCCCAGCACTCCCTGTCCTTGTCTGAGCTCAGGCAGATCCAGTGCTATTACAGCACAGTTCTGAGGCACCTCACTGCTTGTTTTGAAGGCCTGGAACTAAATTTGTCAGATAAACACAACATTATTGTCATTAGTAAGAACACAATAGACAGTAATTTCACTCCTTGAAAATGAAAAGGCACCAGCTTTTACTGAGATGATTTTTTTTCCCCTCTCAATCTCTTACATGTCTAAACACAGACCTCTCAAAATCAGCTCTACCTGTTATGCAAATTACTTTAATAGAAGGGTTAAAAATGCTTCACACCAGCGTGCTGTGTGGGTTGGGGTGCATTTCTCTCACACACCAATGCTCAGCTTTGCACACTCTTAGGCTCAGAGGTCGGTAGCAGATGTAGGCAACATTTTTAAAGAAGAATGTAAGTCAATAAGAAGGGTAAGGGTTTTATCAGTTTCTGTCCTACTTGCCCTGCTGTAATTACTGTTATTAAAGACTTTTAAACTACATGTTGTAGGATTCTTCTTTCTTATCTGGCACAGATCTGGCACCCTGAAGGAGCCTGAGCCACCCATGGCTGTTCCTCCTGCAGTACTGGGATTGTTATTCCCATCTCTGAACCAGGTGCCTGAACTGACACCATGCTCCTGCTGGTAACCTGAGGTACACTTTCTGCTCAAAAATTTGGATTAAAACTACCAGGTGTTATTATCCAGCCCCTTTGCTGGCATCAGGGTGTGTGCATGGGGAAGAGAGGACAGGGCACACTGCAGGAGCATGGGGAGCTCCTCAGACCACCCACTAGAGCAATCTCCAGCCTCTGAGTCTCCCTTTTTCAAGACCTCCTTCATAAATCACAGGACATGGAAAACCCACAGTGCAACTCTGCTTTATGGCTGATGTGTTGCTGTTCTCTTTTTCTACAAATAAATTAGTGGAGCAATAATTTCTGGGAAAATAGCACGGTGAAATCTGGAGCGAAATCCCAGTTTAACTGAAGCCAGGGAGGTTTTTTCTTCCTGCACAGCAGGAGTCCACAGGTCAGAGGGAGACAAAATAGAAGATGAGGAAGCAGTTCGTTATCTTGTGTTTTCCACTGGACTCCCCTCCCATCTTCCCTTTTGCTGCCACGTTCCTCCCTTGCTGCTGGAGTCCTGTCACGCTCACAGACAGGCAGACAAACCCCTGAGATGGGACCCTGCTGCTGGATGCTGCAGCCCAGCAAGGAATTTGTTTGTGAAGCAGATTGCTCAAACACCAGAGGAATTTTTACCTTCAGAGGCTGCTTTTCCATTTCTGGTCATCTGACACAAGATAACAGGAGAACAAGGGAAGGAAGAGCTGCAAGGTAGACGTGCCTGGCACTAGGCACTGCTCTGTGCTCTGAGTGTTGGTGTAGCAGGAGATACCCACAGAGAATTCGTTCCCCCATCTGTTCCTCTGTAGATCACTTTAAAAATTAACTTACTCTATTAAAGAGAAAATGTGATTGTTACCGTTAAGTGGCTGCAGTGCTAGAGATAATTTATCCTACCCCCCTCAAATTATATCCAAAAATGCACAATTAATAACGCATTAACTTAGACATGAGTGAAAGTAAGTTAAAATTTTGTTATAAATACATTATATTTTGTGTAATAAACAGATTTTTTTTCCTGGCCTATAATGTTGTAGAAGAGATAATTCCTCCCTACAGCACATTTCACACTTACCCAGCTTCAGACAGATTAGCACAAATGACATTTCTTGCTCAACTCATCTGATTTTAGAAAGCACTCCTCCATCAAGTTACACTACGTTCTGATAATTATTCTATAAATATATTCTTAAACTATTTGTATGAATGGAGCAAAAATACAGCCACATCAGCTAGACACCCTTCCTGAGCCCAGCAGAGGATGCAGAGCACAGGGAGCTGCCAGGGTCCTTCCAGCAGTGGAGGGAGCAGACATCTGGCAAGGTCAGTATTTGTGCACAGTTCACAAATAAGAGAACAATCATTAAAATCAAGGGAATGCAAATAAAAATAGGTTTTAATGTTTCAAAAAGCTCAAAGGAGATGTATAAATCCATGAATTTTTCATGAAGACTGAATCCATTGGAGCCCAGATCCTTCTTTCTAATAAATTCAGTTGTCAGACGCAGAGGCCTTTACTGCAAATGCTGACAGTGCTCTCTCTGTACCCAGGTTAGGGTCTGCTACAGCAGCATTGTCTTTCCTTGTATTTAAATTGATCATGCAATAAAACCTGCTGCTTGAGCAGTGGGTCTTGCATCAATTAAACCATTTAGTTTATCTTCTTTTTATTCCACAGCATATAAAAATAAAATGGCTACAGGTAGCGTTTTGTTGTCTTCCGAGCTAATCTGGGATCAGTTCTCTTATGAGAAAAACACTGCCTGAAATGAGATGTGAGTTCTGCCTTGTTACACTCCAGAGCACAGAGCAGCATAGTAGCACTCCAGAGAGCCATTTTCCAAAACAGTTTCCTTGCAAGTATTACACTGATATCTTGGGCAAAGCAAAATGTAGGAACATCTTTGTGCAGTTATCAGTAAATTTGACCTTGGAACACTGAGTTCTGTCTCTGTTTCAGAGGATGTTTTAACCACCTTTGGATAAATCCTACATGAAGTTTGCCAGTAATTCTTGTCCTGGCTGATGTTGTGTTAAATCCTTCTCCAAAAACTTCTTTGCAAGGATGTCACTGTGGTTCTGAGTTTCTAACTTCTTTGATAGCATTGCTGAGATACTGGTGGAAAAGGCACAAAGATGCTAGACCTATTAGTATTGATCCTTGCCCTTCATTAAGTCTCCAACCTAACTTTCAGCAAGTTAAAAGAGGTCATAAAATCATAGAATGATTTGGGTTGGAAGCGACCTTAATGACCACCTACTTCCAGTTCCCTTGCCATAGTCAGGGACATCTCCCAGTGGACCAGGTTGCTCAGAGCCCCATCCAACCTGGCCTTGAACGCTTCCAGGGATGGGGGATCCACAGCTTTCTTGGGCCCCCTATGCCAGTGCCGCACCAAGCTTGCAGAGAAGAATTTCTTTCTAATAATCTAACTCTATCCTCTCTGAGTTTGAAGCTATTACCCCTCGTCCTGTTGCTACATGCCTTTGTAAGAAATTCCTCTACAGCTCTCCTGCAGCCCCTTTAGGTGCTGGAAGATGCTCTAAGGTCTCCTTGGAGCTTTCTCTTCTCCAGGCTGAGCAACAGCAACCCTCTGTCTTTGTAGAAGAGGTGCTTCAGCTCTGATCAGCAGCCATTAGCAGCCAGAACAGCACTTCATTCTCCAAGCTGTGAACAGCCAGGAGTTTGTGACCATTCCTTTTCTGTTTCATGACTGCACCTCCATGCCTGTGTGTGGATTGCTGTTCTTCACTTGCTGGTTCACCTGGAATCCTGTTAGCTGGTTAAGAGGGTGCAGGACCTGGTGGTAGTGCCCTTTGCTACAAGCGGTGTCTGTGCTACAGAAAGGTGCAGTGGCTTCCTGGGTGCCTTCTGTGGTGAGAAACTTATCTTCAGGATCGTCCCACAACTGATTCTGCTTGGGCAGCACCTGGAAATTCAGCCAGGGAAGATATTTGGGGTCGAGTCTTCATCCCACCCCCATTTGCAAAAGCAAAGCTCAATTAACTGCCTCAAAGGCACACTGGAGACCTGCAGTGAGACAGGCTTGGAGCCCACTTTCTTATATGTTACAATACATTTGAAGAACTAAGTACAGCTATTCTAAAAGATATGTGAAAATTATTAGTACTCAGCTGATTCAGAAAATGTATGGAGAATAATTCTAATAAAGTCTATGACAAATAAAGATGCGAGGGATAAAAATCTCCGTGAATTTTTAATCCAAGAAATAAAGAACATAGTGTTAATACAGCATAATTGTTTCATTAAATATTTAAAATATACCTTCCATACTAAATTCGCATTTTAACAAATATGTATTCTGTTTATAAACTTGTAACAGATTTTATGAATATTGCATACAGCCAGGAGAAACTTCCTCAATAAAAAGAACTTAATCCTTACATATTCAGCCTCTTGATCGAACATTTCCCTTTCATGTCAGGATACATTTGTATAATTCATTATAATTTATAAATTTTCTACTTAGAGATAATGCAATTACAAATGTTTCTTGCAAATCTTTCTTACTGGCCTTACATACCGTTTCATTTAAATATCATTCTGTTATTTACAATGGCTTCATTTTAATGAGAAAAGATGTTCACAACCAATTATTTAATTGCATGGTGCATCGCCACACACTATTCATCTCTTTCAAAACAATTTGCATTTTGTGTATTTGGAGCAGATATCAGAAAACATTATTGTAATTTTCTCAAATAACATTTTTGCAACGTGCCACCACTTGGGGCAAGAGCTGATACAACAATGGAAATCAGCAGTCTCAGCAGCCTTACCAAGCTTGTATCCTCCTTTACTGGATGGAATAAATATCTTACTGTAAGCAGAACTTTATCTGGCAACAACTTTAATCCCCTGAAAACTGAGCTGAAAATGTTCATTTGGATGGGGCTTGTAAATGTGCCCTATTTTTCAAGTTCCCAAAAGAGTGGGCAAACCCACCAGAAACTCTTGCTGTGAAAGAAAGCTTCTCAGCCCCACCATATCTCAGTAAAGACATCCACACAGTGCTCCTTTTTGTTCTTTTTCTCTTTATTTTTTCTTTTTTTTTCTTTCCTTTTTGACTCTTTCATTTAATGAAAGTCCAGATTGTTAGAGGAAAAGAAAAGGTGCTGAACAGTGAAATAATCTGTAGGCAGACAGCATCTCTATAGCACAGCAGCACCCTTCCACAGAGTTTTGGTGAGGTTTTTTTTTACAGTGTGTTTTTGGGTTTTCCCCATTTCCACATCACTAAAATTCATATGAAATAGCAGTTGCTGGAGGCCATCTAACATTGCCAGCAGAGGTGGTATTTGTGCCTTGATGCTCTTCGAAACACAAGTGTCAGTTTTTCATCTGGTATAAAAATATCAATACGGATGCAATCATATTTTCTTAGACCAAGGGGATGTGCTCAGACCTCACTTCTGCAAATACCAAAGCAACTGGTGCATGGTATTACACAAGACCTCCTAAATGAATGTTTAATTTTGCATGGTTGTCTGAGCAATTGTTACCACTTCCTATGGGCACATGGGTTACAAAACATCTTTAATTACTTTACTATACGACTGAGGTTTTTTCCCAGTTGACCCCTCCCTCACTAATTGCTCCTCAAAATCCTGCCTGTCCTCGTCATCAGTGCATGACTGCCTTATTTATTGCACACTTTTCACACCCTGCTCTGAAAGCAGCATTTCCCAAACATTGAACTGACTCTCATGGTGCTTCTGGTGAGATGAATTATCAGTGGAGATGGTTATGCATAGAGAGCCAAGACACACTGAGCGAACACTCCAAACTACCCACTAAGTCAGGATGGAGGGTTTGAAATGCCTAAGGCTTATCATTTCATAGTACATCATATTTTCTACAGCACTTTATAGGCTCAGAAAACAGCTTCTATTGATTTCAGATGCAACTGTGCATGCCAAGTACTCCTGCAAGACCAATCCTGAGATTTCGAGCTGGGTACCACAACGTGCAAATTGCCATCTCTGAATGACTTGGTTCAGCCTTTCCACCATCACAAAGGGATTCTGTGGCAGAAAACAAGGCTAGGCTGAGATTCCAGGTGAGGATTCAGCTGTGCCATAGAACAGGCCCTTGTCTGCCCACAGAGCATTGCTGTGTGCAACCCATGTTCTGCTGCTGTGAGAAATGAGATGCAGAGAACCACTCAGCTGGTTTTGCAGCTCTGATCCATTCCAAAAGCAGACTCTTGGTGTACACAGTGCTGATCTGTTGCACTCCAGTTGTCCTTTAGAGACCTCAGTTTTGCCCTAAGATACTGTAGATGTACCACAACAAAATGACAGTGGTCCAGCCTGTCTTAGCTTTGGCAGCTTCCAATTTTTGTTGTTTCCTTTATAAGATTTAACACAGTTACTTTTTCATGCAGTCTTCTGCCTCCTTTTTCTGAGAAAGATATTAAAAAATTAATCCCATGATTTAGCATCAGATAACATCCATGTTGTCGGCAGGATAAGTATTTAATAAGCAGATGCATCCCACAATAGAGAGGGTTTTTCATATCCTTGTACTTTAAACAAGTATGAGATGGGGATGGTAAAAAGCATGTCCTGACACAAGGGCTTGGCCACAAAAAAAATTGTCAGCCCTCATCGTGCAGCTTTCAAAATTCAGCTGAGAGATGTATGTTTTTCCTCAGTTTCTTTCTGAGAAAAAAATAATGAGCACTTAACATCCAGCACAGAAAACAATATGCAAATATGCAATAATAAAGTAATGCAAATGCTTTTCTATGTACAGAAAGAAATGTTTTATCACATAAAATACCAGCCAAAGGTAATGGCCCCAATGTCTTCTGTAAGCAGAATAGCTTCCACACTCCTGAAGAGTAATTTTAAATAATAATATTTTCCAAGGTTTTTGATTGATTAAATAACTAGCAACAAGCAGAAATCCAGAAAGATCATTGAAATAGTTGTAATCTGTTTGATATGCAATCCTGAGCCTGTGGGCAAGTCAGTGTGCCCTTTTTGGGAGGGGGAGGCCACTGCCTTCCAGGAGCATCACCTCCAAGTGACCACTGAAATTCTGTTAATCTAATATTTCATGTTACACATTTCTTTATGCCCGTGGCTCTCTGACCAACACCGTTAGGATAGATTTCCTGTAGATGCATGGCATGGACAGATACTGGCTTCATTGACATGATCTGTCTTCCCTTCCTGGTCCCCTTCTGTCATGCAGGTTTGTGGAACCTACCTGCAAAACCTCTGGCAGATTTTGCTGGGAAAGGTTCAAAAGTTAAGCAGAGAGGGCAAATTGACATGGTAAGGTGACAAGCATGTTTATGAAGGAGCTGGAGTTAGGAAGGTGTGTGCATACATGGTCACAGAAGGGCACTGTATACAGAGCACAGCTGGAACAGCTGGAGCCACGCCAGTTGACAGGAACAGAAGATTTGGCACGTAATTTGCGTGGTGTGCGAATGGTTTCCTTTTCTTAAAGCAGTGCAACACTCCAAGTAGATTTCTAGGGCATAATTGCTGTAGCTACTGCATGTATTTATTATCTTTGCACAATAACTGACTCCAAAGCTTAATAGAATGGGGTATCATTTCTTGCACAATAGTGATGTCTTGTTAAATTATTCACATTATTTATTTGACAGATACTAATAACCGTTATTTGGTATTCAAGAGGGAGACAAAAATGGCTATTTGTTACATTCCTCCATTATCTAATATTCATAAAACCTATGTGATGCAAAATGTCTCTGATGGATGGCCGTCTAGGATGTGTTTACATGTTTTGTTTTATTAACAGAGAAAACAGCTACTGAAACTTATTTACAACTGTCCCCTGGTGCTCAGGACAGAAAAATTGATTTCTGATCACCGGTCCTCCTTCTTACACATTCAAAAAATACCCTGATTTGGACCATATCCCGCTCTCACAACATTCCTCAGCCTTTTCCTTTGTGGCCGCCAGCCTGATCTCACATCTGCTAAAATGTGGGCATTGGATTCCTGCTCTGACCCCTCCACACACGGCTGAGATCCCTCAGGAGGTCTCACTTATCCCAGAGGTAAATGATGTTGACATTTGCCTTCAGAGAGGAAAACCTATTATATGAACGTTGGCTGTGCTTTCCAGCCCAGCCAATACCCCACCAAGGAACCGTGCCACTCATGGGCTCGATTCATATGACAGAATGGGCTGCAGGCAGGATTTATTTTCCCATTGTCAGCTCCCATTGAGGCAAAGGGTATTTAAGTGTTTTAATAGACATTAGTCATGTAAATCCCCAGTTCATCAATGGGAAAAAAGGACTCTGAAAATTGTTAAATCTGATTTTCCACGCTTAACCTGCTGCTTCTATCACAATTCTTCTTTTTGTTCTTGTTTTTAAGAATGTTATTTTGTTTATTCAGATATAATGACCTAAATATATTCAGTTATGCAGAACAAGGAAGGGAAATCAAGTGTCCTCGATTCCCTGACATGCTCCTATGGAAATAACTGATTAAATCATTCAAAGCAACAGATTTCCTCATCCTCCATTTTAATCATCACATTATATACCACTACAGTTCAAAGACAAAACCAGAAATGTATTTTTAAATGCACATCCAGCAGCTTCTTTGTTTGATTTAATCTTTTAAACCCCGCAAACAAGTTTATCAGCTGATTCTATAACCTCAAGCAATGATCTTTCTCTCTAATTAGCAAAACAGGACCAAACAAAGCCCAAAAAAGAAGAACCTTCCAGGTTTCCCTTCCAGTACACCCCAATCAGGGCACAGGAACCAGGCAGTCAGCTCCAAAATGGGAAATTCTCAGATTTCTTTGAATAGCTTAGATATTTGTTTTACTTGCAGATAAGATCTAACTAAATATGTTTACGAGCAGGCTGCAGGTTGAGATTAGTATTCAAAACCAGCTTGGAAAACCTGGGATCTTTTCTCTATCAGCAGATACAACCCAATAAACACAAGAACAAGATAGGAATAATGCACTGTACAAGCAAAAGGGTGGTCATGCAGCAGTGCTGCAGGGGAGGCTGTGGGCTTGAAAGGGTTTTTTGACCCAAACATTAGCCCTGGTGCTGTGCTCTGGAACTGCTGAGACATGAAACCATCCCTCACAGAAGAATCAAATCCAGTCTTGGACACTGTTTCTAAGCATCCACTGTGTGTATTGTAGCTACAATATTTATGGGAAAGAACCCATTTTTTTCATTATTTTGCCTCTGTATAGCACATACACTATGGGGTGTGTGTTAAGCTAAGGCACTCTGTCAGTGATGAAGATGATGATGTTGATGATGATGATGATATTTACTGACTCCACATCCCCAGTAGCAGCTCCAATATATAGTGAGGTTTGTCCAAGTGGGGCATGAGCCACAGGGCAGGTGGCTCTCCTCTTCCTCAGGCCCTGCAGAGCTCAGTCCAGCTCACACACAAGGCTGAGAGCAAAACTCAGTGCATACCATCAACACCACCACTACAGAGACATCTGTGTGCTTTCCTAAAAGATAAGCAGACACCTGGGTGACAGACCTGTCATCACCTTTTGGGGAAGCCAAATAAACTGTGACCAGGGAGTCATCCTCACCCACAGAGCTACCAGCTCTTCTGAAGGGCTGTAACAGATCTTTGGTATCAATTCAACCTGTCTGTCTGGTCTTTTTTTCATCACATAGCCTGACAATTTGCTTGGAAGGGAAGGCAGACAGACAAGACTGTGGTTTCCCAAAGCTCCCTTTTTTTTTTAAAGAGAGTATCCTATTCACCACCTCCATTTCCTGGCACATGACTGATGGAAGGCAGGGGTTACACATTGTACTCAGTAGTTTGGCAGCCTTGTAATTGAGTCTCCTCGGGAGCCCAGGCTGAACCCCAGCTGCACCCGGTGATTTGTTGCTACTCATTTCATCAACTTGTTCTAAAACCTCCTCTTCTGACAGTTCAATCTGAGGCTGTTTCTTGCTCATGTCCAGCTGGAAAAAGCTGTGGCATGGGAGGTCTCCTGAGGCTCCTCTCCAGCAAACACCAGCACAGAGATCTTGTCTGCCTCTGCTCTTATGGTCCTGTCATCTTTAAGTGCTCCCATTACCCCACAGCCCTCTCTAAGCCCTATGTGTTGGCTGGCAAGTAGCCTCTGCCTGATGTAGCTGAAAATGGTTTTGTTGTTGGGTTTATGCCCAACAATGAAATTACTCCACAAAAATCCATTTTGGCTGCTTTTACAATGGGTTTCCACCTGTTTGCTCTTCTGCTTTCCCTGGTGTGGACATAACCTATGCTTCTTAAGGACACATCTTTGACTGTCTATCCAGATGCTTGCCTTTTGCCTGTTTTAATTTCCTTTTAAAACATTTTCTGATAACTGGAAATACCTTTACTGTAACTGGGTACTAAGGTGCCTTTTGAAATAACCTGCAAGCATTTTACCCTCCTGGCTGTTGCTTCTAGCTCCCTTCTAACAAGCTGCACATCACCAACTCCTTTTGAGCATCCAGCTGCTCTACAGGCTGCATTGCTGCTGCACCTGGTGGACACCTCGAGCACACATGGAAACCCACCTATCTGCTGAACAGTCTGAGGATGGGCACATCCCCTTCCCACCAGCCTTCCTCCTTTGCTCTGCTGTGCCTGTAGTCCTTGGCAAGGGGCTGGGGAAGAAGGGAGAGGACTCTGTTTCTTGTTTACCTGTCCTACTCTAATCCATCTGGTATGAACCTGGGGAGTAAAGGACTCTTTTTTTTGGAGGTGGGGATGAAGACTCCTCTTGTCTCTTCTCCATCACCTTGTCTCCCTCAGCCAAAGCAAGTGAAGTGACCAAGACTGCCCTGCAGTGCTGTCCTGCTCCTCCACAGCTCCACAGCACCATGGCCCAACAATGAAAGAGACAACAAACTGCACTGTGTGTGGAAACCAGCTCCACTGTGAAGTCTGTGGTCACAGCAAGCAATTACCTCTTCACAGCCTCTAATTTTGACTCCTGCAAAATCTTCTTTTATGATGCTTGCTCACTAAATATTAATCTTCAAAATGCAATGGCTCATCTCTTAATATGCATGTGACTGGACTCATGCCTGTGTGCTTCCTGTGCATTTCACAATGCAATAAAAAACCTGCTCCCTGCTCTTAATGACTTTGTGATTTATTGACTTGCCCATCTTTCCTCACTTCAGCTCGCCAAGCTTTATTTATTCCTTCTGTACATCAGTGGAGGGAAATAAACAGCACACACCCCACCTTTGCAAGCAAAAAAAATGCCTCATGGTGATGCAACAAAATCATAATTAAGAAAAGTCCTTCCTTGGAGGTATTCACATTCACTGCTTTTTTGGCTGCTTGTATAACCAGGCCTACTAAACACTGAGTAATTATCCCTGCTTGGGATTTCTCCCTAATGCCATTATCTCTAACAACATTGGCAAAGATTTTGCTTCATGTACAGCCTTCACTGATCATGGAATCATAAATACATTCACACAAATTGTCTCCTGCATGCTGGAAGAAATGTCTTGGTGTAAATTGCTGAAATTCAAAAGACTTTCAGCACAAAATTTCTCACAACTTGTTCCCTCATAATCTCTTGTGGTTACCCACAAAGCAAACTATTCCTCTTTTCTTGAAAAGAGCTGTGCTTCCCAACTCTGATCCCAAACCACACTCCCATTTTTTTCCCCAGAGACCCAAAGACCTAAACTGTCTCTGATTTCAGAAGTCCTGCAAAGTCCCTCTAGATTTCTGGGAAATCTTGTTTGTTCAAAGAGATCCTTCCCTGGGCGATGTGAACATGGTGCAATGCTCTCTGCGCTCAGTTTCTCTCTGGCTATTCCTGCACTTCATGTCTGCTGGTTAGTCTTGTGTGCATGAGAAAGGGAATCAATAAAAGCTGTTAATCTACGCCCCTAGCATCCCTTTGCTCTCACAATGTAACAGACACTAAAAAATAAAGGGCCAAGATTAAGGAAGTGCCAGGACAACTGACTGAATGGGACTCTCAGCAAAGAATGCAAAGAATGGGTGAGCCAGGATGAAATAGCTATTTATATATATATAAAAAAAAAAACCCAACCAAACAAAAAAAACCCACAAACAACAAAAAACC
Source organism: Zonotrichia leucophrys gambelii (assembly GCF_028769735.1). Lineage (NCBI taxonomy): Eukaryota > Metazoa > Chordata > Aves > Passeriformes > Passerellidae > Zonotrichia > Zonotrichia leucophrys. Next base: position 42,975,555 of record NC_088171.1, on the reverse strand, counting down.
AACCAACCAAACAAAAAAACCCCACATCTGTATGCAGCACTGATGAAACTAACCTGGGAATATTGAGTGTATTTCTGACATCCATGTTACCAGAAGTCTTTGGAAAAAGTCAGCAAAGATGTAAAGAAGTGAGCTCCAAACCAACTGGAACACCAGGGAATGATTCTCTGGTGGAAGTCTGGGAGTTCAATCTGTCTAGCTCATCAGAAAGATGACTGAGGAATGATTTGATAGGCAGCAGCTTTTTCCACTCTAAGGGAGGAAAAATATTGGGCATATAGGAGTACTTCTAACCTTGTGGAGGAAAAGGACTGCAAATATCAAAGACTGGATGGCGAGATCAGACCTGTTTAATCGGAAATACGGCACACATTTTTAGCACTAGGGTTGATGGGCAGTGGGAGCAAACTGCCACAGAAAGTTATGGATTTCCTCACCCTTAATTATTTCATTGAATTATTAAAGTCCTTCTGAAATATATGCTGGAGGCAAACATGAACATCCTGTGCTTCATACAGAGATTAAATGTGTTACACTGAGGGGCAGAGGAAGCAAGAAGAAATGAGAGTAGCCTTCTGGCCTTGGACACAACCACCATGACCAACCTTCTTCATGCTCTTAGGGGCCCTGATGCCCCTTCAGAGGAGAAACACAAGTTTTTCTGGGTGGCAGTGGTCAGATCTGGGGGCCTGTTTATTTCTTATACAGGGGGGCTCTGATGACTCTGCTCCTGGACTTCTGTGCCTGAAGACCTTTGGCAGCACTGCACAAGGCAGGAGAATATTGGTTTTGTTTGCATCTTGGTATTTGCAGAAATGTCTCATCAATTAGCCTTCCCTTCTGACATATGTCCAGTCAGCTGTCACTGATTGAATTATTGCCTTCTGGATTTTATTTCCTTTTTTTTTTTCCCTACTAAATAATCCATCTTGCATATCTGGTTCTGTAAAACTAGTATTGTTTCATAGGATTTTGCTGGCATTTTCTTGGTTTCTCTTTAAAACTCTCCTAACCACCAACATGTGTCAAAACTGGTGTCCACAGGCTGCTGCTGGATACACTCAACCAACACTAGCTGGCAGAACCACATTTCCTGCGTGCATTGGCATATTAGCCTATAGAGTTATTCATACCAAAGTGTATTTCTGCTGCTTAGTTGAAATCCTATCATCTTTACCCTTGCAGGGATTTTCTTGGCTGAAGATGCAGTTATTTTTGTCGTTTCCTTGCCAGGGACAACACAAAGGCCTTATTGACTATTCTTGCTGGAGCCAAGGGAAGATACCAAGCAGAGTTTTGCTTACCTGATAGTCTTCAGCTCATAAAAGACTTTAGCTGATACCATTTTCAGCACAGTGGGAGCCAGGACTGCTGAGAGCCTGGGTTAGTCATACCAGTTTTTAATTTTTTATTATAGCACCTACTACAATTCATCCATTGATAAAAATAGTTCTTTGTACACACACTTCCCATCCTGTTATTTCCACCTTTGGGCAGTTAGTGTCCACAACCCTGTGAACTGGGAATCATCTATGGGAAAACAGTTTTCCTCTTTTGAAAGGCTGAGAAACCTGAAGCTGTTCCTCATCATGCAGGGAAGGAGCCTGGGAAAAGGTGTGCCAGGGTGGGGAGCCCAAGGCAGCGGACAATCCACGGATGCTCTCTGGGATAAAACCCCTGAGAAGGCATCTCTCTTGCACAGAAGGAGATGCTTTGCTCATCCTGCAAGCTCACCTGGGGATCCTTGCACTGCCTGGGCAGCTGACATGTGCTGGGGACAACCTCGGCTGCAGAGCTCTGCTGTTTCTCAGATGTTGTCCTGTACAACCTCCTGACCTATGCACACAATGCCCTGGCTGAAGCTGGGTGGCATTTCTGAGCCAGGCAAACTGCTCCAGCCAGGGCATCCACTTCCAACTGAGCTGGTGAGGATGCAGGACATAAGCATTTGCATTGTGTTGGTCCCTCAGCACCTGCACAACGATGGATCCCAAGTCCTCTCCCACTGAAGGCAGGAGGGAAGAGGGAAGTTTAATGTATGGCACTTGGGGCAATATATGCCGAGACACAACAGGTCAGAGGAAGGTCCCCGCAGCTAATGGCAGAAGAGCAATGTAGGGAAGTGCCTCTCCTTTGGACACTCAGCTGCCAGACACCGACAGCTCAGAGGGCATCTGAGGCTCAGCTGCTGCCTTCAGATTTAACAGCCTTTGTGGGGACCTCTTCCCATCAATCTGCTTTGCAATCCATGTCATTTTGGAGGCACCATTAAAAATTTCTGCTGCTGCAAAAGCTACCCCAGACATAACTCTTGCTTTGGAGGCAAACCATTCCACCAAGACTTTAAGCCGTGGTATAAATTACAGCAACCTTTGGTCCTTCCAACGCAGCAGGTGGCAGAGGAAGAGGAAATTGAGACTCGTCTCTGACAACCACCTTCATTCCCTTTGCTGAGCCGCCTCCAGCTTTGGCTGACAGTCAAGCTCTGCAGCACAAAAATTCTGAGACCTTGTACATGTAGCTCACGTGAGCAGCTCTTCCTCCAGAAAAAAAGTCCCTTGTAAGCCAGGGAGCTGGCCCACAAACAGGTTTTCTTTTCATCAGAAAAGGTTGCAGGTTCAGGCTCTAATTTGTTTGATAATTTTTTTATTGTGCTGGCCAACATGCTAAAAAGAGATTTATTCATGAAAAGGACAATGTCAGCATCTATTCCCTGTGCAAACAGATGAGAAAAAAAAATCTGTAAACAGCAAAAGTAAGAGAGAAAGCACAAAGAGCAGCATACTAAATTACCCCTGCCATGTGGGTCACTTTGGAGCATGTTTTTATTTTATTAAGCAGCTCCTGCACAAAGTGTGTTTTTGCTCAACTAAGGCATAGTACATTGAATATTAAAATGATGCTGAGGCTCTTAAGTGCTGGGTGCAGGGGGAGAGAAGATACGCCCCTTTTATTTCTGGAGTTATTGTTTCACAAACATAAGGCGCTGATGACACTGTGTGCACAACACAGATAGGGCATAAAAAATCACTGCAGTGGCTTGATAGGGATGATCTGTAGCTGAAAACCCAGTAATGCAGAGAGCAGGTGAGGCAAGTGTGCTGAAATGTCAGGATGTGGAATGCCAGGAGAACAACCCTTAAAATAGTTGCACCAAAAATAGCCTCCGTGGACAATAGGAGGGGGGTTCGCCTTCATTTATTTCAATTACCAGCTTCTTGACATGCTGTCCCTCGAGCACTCCTGGTCCCAGACAGTGCAGGAGGCACCCCTTTGTCCCACACATGTGCCACTGCTGCAGTTCCTGCAGGGACGGGAGCACCCACCAAAAAGCAAAGTGTGCTGGGGCTGCCATCAGTCACCTTGTGTGGCTGGCAAACACTCCCACTGAAACTACACCTCCCCAGAAGCTTCAGAGCAGCTCTCTGCAAACAGCAGCAAATCCTCTGACAGGGCCCAGAGGAAATAAACTGAATGGTGCCTTGTGAGCTGGCAGGGTCTGCACGAGAGCAGGGGACAAGCAGTGATGGTGCAGCTCTGGGAGGGAAGCAGACTCCTACCCTCCATCATGCTATCCAGTAACCTGAAAAAATCCCCTCTTCCCAATATATCTTCCCTGCAAAGCTGGGCCAGCCATCAGGAAGTGCAGGCGGTGCCCACACAGTCATCATTTCTCTGGGCAAGGACTTAGATGGTTCTGGAGGAAAGGCTAAATCAGCACACAACTTCAGGGTGACTCCAGAGATGCTGAACAGTACCAGTGTCACCTTAGCAAGGCTTAAAGGGAAGCACCTTTGGTTTCTTCAGGTAAGAAAGTTGAAAAACCAGGTGTGTAGCCAAGGACCAAGTCACCACGTGTCTGAGCACAAGTTATGCTGTGGACTAGTTATGCCAGACTTAGCTCTCAGTAAGAGGCAGGACCCAAGGCAAGGAGGGGAAACCTCCAAGGAGAGCAAAAACATAGGAGATACTCACATTTTGGCATGCAGTGAAGTGCAGCTATGTCAGCAAAACTTGTTTTCCAATACATGCAATGAACATAGGTGGGAATTCAGTGCTGGATTTGCAGCCAGCAGCTTACAATTCAGTGTGATGACTCAGGACTTTCAGTTGCTCTGCAAGCAAAGGCTGCTCTGAACTTACTCAGACAGAATTTCCATTTTCCATGACAAGAGGCTATGTCTCACTCTCCTAGCTCTTTTCCTGATAAAGCTGATATTGCTAACTCATAGCATTTCAGAGATTTTGCATGCAGTCATCACAGCCCTGAAGTGCTGTAACCATTATTTGTTGGCTTTATAGTCACCGTTTCTGTTCTTAAAAGTGATGTTGTCACACTTTTTCTGAAACCTATTATCTGATGCTGTATCTGCCAGGTCTCCCTGGGATCAGAGGGTGACACAGACATTCATTCCATCATTCCTCTCCCTCGGGATGAGATGTTAGAGGCAACTCCTACTCCTGATTTTGGTTTTGTAACAGGGTCATGGTGTATCTCTGTGTTCTCCCTGCACAGCATCACCCTGTGCAAGTCCAAAGGGTCCAACTTTTCCTTGAAGTAGAGGGCTCCCAACACCTTCAGAGCTTTGCCTGCCTCCAGGTGACAGCAAAGATGGGAGTGAGATTTATTCCTAGGTCAGGGGTAATTAGGTACCATGGGGTTTGAAATAAATGAAGCATAAACAATTCAGGTGTTGGTACGTATGACATGGAAGTAAATCTGAGTGAAGCTTTGACTGTTTCTAGAGTTGAGTGAACACAGACATTGAAGTGCTTGGGAAGGTACAGGAAGGAGGCAGATTGTAGCCTTTGGAAGCATAAATCATGGACTGTATCTATTTTCTCCAGTCATTAGGAAAAAAAGAATGAATGACAGAAAAAGAGAAAGGAGAGTAGGTCAACAGAGAAGGGTTAAAGGTTAATTTCCTGATTGCTGGAATATGAAAGGTAATGGCCCCAGATGCCTGTGAATTTCCTATTTCCTTTCAAAAGAGGCATCATCATTTAATGCACTCTTTTATTGCCCCTTTCACATCAGTTTCCTCGTATTCCAAGGCAGTCTTTTCTTCTGCTATCAAGCATTGCATTTCACATACTGCGGACCTTGAGGGTTTTGACATGCTAGGTAAGGGCAGTAAATCTCCCAGAAACATAACCTGCTCCTGCAGAAGGTAAGGGGAGCTCTGCCACTGGTGGCTGTGGCAATGTGGAAGGTCCCCTTCTGATGACTAATGGCATTAGTCACATTTTTACTGGAACCCCTTGCTTATGAACAATTCCAAAGCATTTGTTCAGAGAGCTCAATTTAAATGCAAACATTGCAGCTTGTGTTCCGTTTTATGACATCATGAGCTCCTGAACTCCGGTTTATGTCACCTGTAGTCTGCAGGCTGCCCACTGCTCTCATCTTAAGTGGGGGATTTGCATTTTGGAGGGCAGGTGGCATACAAAGGACTTTCTTACAAACAGTGTATGGGAAAGCACAAGAAGCACTCTATCTGTTAAACCAAAGTTTTACAAGATTGAAAGGTTACAAGGTGCAGGTGGCAACTGTGACCCCCTCCTGCCCCACCAGTCATTTTCTACTGTTATATAAATTTGGCAGCCCCATTGAAAATGATGAGCATTGACCCCCCAGATTCAGTCAATTCAACTCAGACATCCTTCAGTAATAAATTAATTTTTTTAGGCCTCCTGCCATGGCCCAGCTCCATCATTCCCTGATAGAGGACTAAGGACATGACAAGGGATGTTCCCTGGGCCACTCTGCAGCTTTGTGGAGTGTGTGGAAATCTCCCCCAGCATTCCTTAGGTGCTGTCCCATAGAAGGCTGCCAGACCCACATGTGCTGCAGAAGGGTCCAAAACAAGGTCCTTTCTGGAGTAGAGGGAAGGAAACAGAGAAGGAAGCTGTCTCTTCCCCAAGCCCCATGGGAAACTGGCAAGCCTCTGAAGGTCTGAGCTGCAGTCTGCTGCTTTTAGCACTCCCACTACTGCAAGTGTGGCCCCATGTGGGTACTAGATGGGCAGATCACTTTTGCTGGGCCTTGGTCTCTCAGCTGAGTTCAGGGCCCCATTTTATGTGTGATTATTTTGTAGTCACTGGTGTCTAGGTCCTAAACATGGCAGAGCAAGGCAATGTTATCTCTCTGTTGCAGGGAAAAGGGCTGGTAGGACAGCAAGGCAATGGTACCCACAGGTCAGGGCAAGAATAAAACCAGATCTACAAAGTGTGCCCCCCAACACAACCACAAGCTCAGCCTTTGTCTTTTCAAGGCTTTTCAAGACAAGCTCTGCAGCTCAGAGAGAAGAGCCCACATGACTGTAATGGGTAAATGGGGTTTGCCAGCCTCTGATAGAGGTAATACAGCACCTACCCTGTTCTGATGTACTGCAAATGAATCAGGGTTCACCTGCTGCTTTTTGGAGAGGAATTGAAGTGTCTGGGTAATCAGAAGGCAGCTCTGAACATTTTGTGAGGGTTGCCTGATGGCTGAACTGCCACATCTGCCTGTCCCTAAAAGGATGCTAAATGATGACATGCAGATCCAGTGCATGCAACTTACTTTTGTACCCTCCAACTATGCCAAAACAGCATATTCACTCCACCAGAGAGCTGGGATCTATGTAAACAGGCCACTAAATGGAGTTATGTGGTATCGGCATTTCTCAGAGCATCAGACATGGATATTGCCATTTTTTGAGACGTGGGATGTAAGATGAATAGATTTCATACCATGACTTCCAAGCCTCCATACTAGCACTTCTGATCAACTGCCCTATTCACTGTAGTTATGGAAGTTATTTATGTTAAATAGATTAAAGGCTGAGCAACTTAGATTTTCTCTGAGTGATTTGTTGTTTCAGCTTCTTTTATGTTAACATCTGTTTGCATTAGTCCGGAAATACCATTCTTGCCTTCCCTTGAGAAAAAAATTTGCTTGTGGACTCAAGTTTATCTCCTTCTTGTTAGAGTAGCAATGTCTACTGGGGTTGGGCAAACAGGCTGGTTCCTGGTGGCCATTACTCAACAAAGCACTTAATTCTTTACACACCTAGTGAGGAACAGTCTATGGCAGAAGCAGTGAGAGGGGCTCCATCTTCTCCCTAAAAATAATTTTAACAGGTTTTCAGCCCAACTCTTTTCCCACTTAAGTCACCAGCCTAATTCCTAGAAATGTACCTTAAAAGCAATTTTAAACATTGTAAATTGCAAGACTCAAATGGAATCAACTCCTTCTGCTATTTGCAGCTTTGCTATTCATTGGCATTAGAGGCAGACTCTTTGGAAACACTTCATAGCACTGTTTAAGGACTTTCAATTTTCTGTTTTGTGTAATGTAACCTAATGTATTCAAAAGTGACTCTGAAAGTATTCTTCTACCGTAAGTATAATGGGATGATTACATTACTACGGAAATTTGGGAAATTTATACAAATATGATGACAAATTCTCTGTTTGACTCAGGCTGCTTGTGCGTGTTTTCCCCCTCTCTCTCTGCCTGCCCCGCCTCTTGATCTGTGCTAGGGATGGATTCGTAGATTGGTTCTTATTTTGGAACAATTACCAAAGCTTCTGTGGTCCCTCTTGTAAGGGTCTCTTAGGCGAGGAGGGAGAAGCTACAGGTGTCTCATACTCCAGCAGGGACACAGCCCTTGCTCTTCAGTGCCTTTGCCGGGCTCTGCAGCCCCATGTCCCCACCATGGGCAAATGTTTCATTCCACTGGCTGTGCAGCCTGGCTGGGAACATCTGAGCCTGGGATGAGGCAAAGATGTGACAAAGGGGTGTTTCAGGTGAAGGTGAGCCAGGGGCTTAACCTGAGTACTGCTAGGAGCGGAACAAAGCAGAGTTTTATATTATATTTCTTTTGTAACCTGCTCCTCCCGAGCTTTGCTGCTTCTTAGTAGTGCTAAGGGTTTAGAGCATCTGTGCACCAGAAAGCTTTCCTAAATCAATAGTCTCCTGCAGCTACATAAATAGCTAACTGGAGCAAAGATGTTTATTTTTGAAGTGGGAGATGTTGCTCCTGCGACAATGTTTTATTATAATGATTTTGATCCTCAACCTGCAATCTTTACACCAAGACAAGACTCCCCTTGATTTCAGTGCAAGCTTTGTCTGACTAAGGATTTCAGAATTAGCTCTTTGCTTTTATTTTTATTGAAAAACAAGCCTGCACTTGACAAGGAAAAAACAGTAAGTGGATCATGTCAGAGAGACAAGTTCCTATGAGAAATTTCTAGCAGGAAAAACACAGCTTTTTGATTACATGGCAGGAAGCTGCAAGGTTAAAGCTTCAAGAGTTTTCTGGGAGAAAAAGATGCTAATGCACTAATGTGAAGGGTACCTATTCCATCAGGGAAAAAAGTGCAACCCAGCACACACCTCTGCTTCCTCTCTGTCAGAGACTGCACAAATGAGTAAAGGTGGTAGCAATGAAATTAATAAAATATAAACATTGGGAAAATATTTCCACAAAAATTTAAAACATCCATGGAAATACATCCATTTTGATCTAAGGATTTGAGCTGAAGAATACACATCAGTCTAGACGTATTTCATGCCACCAAAAGGGCCCTGATCCCAAGGAGGATTTAATCCTGCACAGGAGTGGCAGCTCTGCACCAGACCACTTCCCTCCAGGAGAACCACCTAAAAACGTGCCATTTGCAGGGAGGAGTCACATGGCAATCAAAGCCTGCAAAGATGGGGAGCACATAAAGCTCTACAGCTAACAGTGATTGCAGAGACATGGAAATGGCAGCAGAGGGGCTGGGGTGTGCCTGCCCAGGGCGGGGGGCTGCCCACCAGCTCTGCAATACTGGGATGGAACAGGTAAATGCACAGCTGGGGCTTCATTCAGGACTTGTACCCTGCCCCCCTGCATCAGTGAACCCCTAAAAAAACCTAGGACAAGGTGTCAGCAGGGCAGGGGCATCTACTGCCTGGTCTGGCAAACAGGAGCAAACAGAGTGTTTGGATGGGTTTGGTGACTGGGGATTTTTGGAGGGGGAGTGCAGTTTGGGAGCCATGGGGTTTTGTCCTGCTTTACATACAAAATTTCCCCTGGAAGCAGAGGGCTGTGAACGTGTCGCTCAGCCCGCAGCTGCTTGCTGAGCCCTGGTATGTGCTTCAGTGCCCGCTGATGCAGCTGGGTGCTCCCAGAAGTTCGTCCCAGCTCTCGTTTGTCTGAAAGTCTCGTTTGACACAAAATCGGGACGCAGGCACAGACACAGCAAGGTGAAATGTGCGGGTGTGTTCTCCAGAGGGGTGGGGGCGGTGAGATGCCACACTGGGGAGCAGCAGCCCCGTTGCCCAGAAGAGGGGTCAGGAGCCTGAATTCAGTAACTCGGTGTTCCCAGGCACCGGATTTCAGAGGTGGGGAGCAGTGCCAGCCGAGCCTGCTGCTTCTCCAGCTCTCGGCGTGGGCAGCAGGCAGGAGACAAGGACCCTGGCAGGGCGGGTGTTCCCCCGCAGAAGGCTGCACCAAACACTCATCTTCAGAAGCGCAGGTTCACCAGCACCGCGCTGTAAAAGCGAGCTGTCAGCTCACCCTTACCGCAAGCTGACAGCCCCTTTCAATGAGAACGTGCCGCCCTCTCGATCCTGCTTTTTCAACAGAAAACCCCGGGGTCAGGGTGTTTAATGAAACTCATCCCACCACAGGCGTGGAGCGCAGGCACTGTCCCCAGGCCAGCAGAGCGCGGTGCGGGGACACAGGCGGCTCCTCCCGCCGTGCCCCCCCGCACAGCCCGCTGCCCACTTCGGAGCGGCCTGGCCACGCTGCCTCCCGTTCCCCCGCTCGCCGGAGCCGCGGCTGCCTTCGCCACCGGGGAGGGAGCTCACTGCGGCGGCGCTGCCAGCGATCGGTACCGACCCCGGGGGAGCCAGGACAGGGCAGGGCCCGCGGGAGCGGCACCTCCGACGGTGCGGGCTGGGGCCGGCCGATCCCGCACGGGGTTCCCGGCCGGCCGGGATGGGCGGGCGTGGGGAAGGGGTGCCGGGGACCCGGCGCTCCAGAACGGAGCCGCTCCCGATCCGCCCCCGCTTCCTTCCCGCGGCATTCCGGAGCCCCGCACGTCCCGCCCGCGGCACGGCACGGCACGGCACGGCACGGCATGGCGCGGCGCGGCGCGGCACGGCACGGCCCGGCCCGGCACGGCGCAGCACGGCACGGCACGGCACGGCACGGCGGGCACGGCGCGGGACGGCATGGCGCGGAACGGCGCGGTGCTCCCGCCGCCGCCCCCCGGCCGCCGCCCGGCGGGTCCCGCCCGGCTCCGCAGTGTCGGGGGCTGCCCCGTCACCTGATCGTCGCCGTCGCCGCGCGCGCGCGCTCACCGCACCGCCCCCCCGCACCGAGCGTCCCCCCCCTCCCCGCGAACGGGGGCGGGGGTGCCTGGTATATACGGCCCCGCCGCCCCCGCCCCTGCCTGCCTCCTGCAGTACGGGAGGCTGCGAGCCGCCGCCGCCGCCGCCGTGCCGCGCCGGGCCGGGCCCCGGCAGGTGGGCGAGCCGTGCCGAGCCGGGGCTGCTGCGGGGTGAGTGCGCGGGCGGCGGGCGCGGGGCTCCGGCCCCCCCATCCCATCCCATCCCATCCCATCCCATCCCATCCCATCCCATCCCATCCCATCCCATCCCCTCCCCTCCCCGTGGGGGGCGGGGGAGCGGCGCCGCTGCCGCCGCCGTGGGAAGGTGCCGGGGGCGGCGGCCGCGGGGGCTCGCCCGGGGTGTACCTGTTGCGGGCTCGGGGGGCCGGGGGCGTGGGCGGCGGTGCGGATTTCCTGGGGGGCGGCGGTGCGGCCCCGCGGATCCCCGGCGGTCCGGCCGGCCGAGATGCGGAGCGGAGCGCTCGTCCCGCCTGCCCCGGGGTCGCGGTGCTGGTGCGGGCGATGCTCGGCCGGGGCCGGGCACCTGCACTACGGCAGCCCGGGGGCGCAGTCCGGACTCGCCCCGGGCTCTTCCCGGAAAGTTTTTAGAACTCCGTAAGATGGGAAGTGGCATTAGCAAAACCCCGATACCGGGGCCGGGCTGCGCCGCCCGGTGAGGATGCTCGCCTTGGCGAGCTGCCCTTCCCGCACCGCCTCGGCCAGCTGCGGTGCGGGGCGGTGCGAGGCCATGCGGAGCCTGCTGCGGGCGCGGCGCAGCCGGGGCTGCACGCCTAGGGCTTGCAGGACACGCGTCCCTGAGAGCAGCTGCGGGGAAAGGGCACTGCTGTGCCTCGGTTGTCGGGGTGTGTGTTTCTGATCTCAGTTGGGTTTTGGGTTTTGTCGGGTTTTTTTTAGTTAAAATTCCTCCAAACTTAGGGAGCATCACATTCTAGCCACTATGTACCCCATAAGGAGCAAGCAAAAGCACAATTAATTACTTTAAGGGTTTCGTTGGGAAATACAGTGCATGAAAAAGCCCTCTTCTGATTGCTGGTGTGTCGGGAGGAGCAGCCGCTTTCCAGGAGCGCGCTTTTGCCAGGCAGATTTTGGGATGCAGGCACAGGGCTGGCATGCGCAGGAAGGTTCCAGAATAGCGGTGCCGCCTGTTCCCCGGGCAAGGGAGCATCCCAGAGCGCCCACCTCTCCCTAGGGACTGCGCGAGGGGAATGAGCAATGAGCCTTCCGCACCGACACAGCGCGTCTCGCTGTCACCCGGGAGGGGGGATGATGCCAAGGTGCAGCCTGAGCGCTGGAGTTCGGGATGAGGAGGGCTCGGCTGCCCTCGTGCAGTCGTGGCTTGGTGGCCAGGCTGGAGCTCGGTGCGGTCATTAGCAGGGAGCCACCGGGAAACGCCTTTGCTGTGCTGCTTCTCCTGGAAGAAGTCTAAAATGGTCATAGTGGGTGATGCTCCCCTGTAGCAATAATGGCTTTTAGCAAGCCCTCTCCCTCTGCAGTAGGGCACTAGCTCTCCTGGCAGCATGTGCTGCAGGATGGGTTCTTTTTGCTTTTTAACAAACTAGACCAATTACACAAAATCAGCTGAGAGGGGTGACCTACTTGGAGGGAGAAGAGGGAAAAAAGTGTTTGAGAAGGAGACCTTGATTTTAAATGTCACCTTGTGTGTCCTACCGCTTGTCCTAACCAAGCAGGGTCGTTACCTCTGAAGGTGTGAACTGCTTGGCTCTAGGGCTTGCTTCCCCCCATCCCACCCCACCCCATCCCTGGCCCCCTTTCTGCTTCAGCAGGAAAGAAATAGTTACTCGTGAAGGAACATTTCAGGTGTTTCTTAAACATTCTTACATTACAGCTGTAGCATCAAGAGGTTAAAATACCTAGAACGTTTCTCCTTACCCTGTCTCTCACACACCACGTTTTAAATTAGAACATCATAAGGAAAATCGTAGGTGGCTCTGGGGAAGAAGGGGATATTTTACGGCTGAAAGTCACAAAGCCATCAAATAACATCTTCACAAATACCTGGGTCTTGCAGGTCTTCAACATGGCTGGCACTGACACAGCTGCCTTCCTGCATGCGGCTCCGTGCAATGTGTAAGTACAAGAGATCTTTCCATGAATTTTGTGTTTGTGTGTGTATTTTAGTCGATTAATGGTCTCTTCCCCCCGCTTTAAATAGGTGGGTTGATTGCGACAAACGGGGAGCATAGCATATTGCAGATGTTTTTGGTTCTGGGGCATCATGGGTAATTTCTGAAAGGCTCTGCTTTTCATACCAAAAAAAAAAGTAACTAGGAAAGAATTTACCTGTGTTTCCAGTGCTTGCATTATCAGCACCTATCCCCTGTTAAACAATGAGATGTATTTCAAATAATTTGTGACAATGTTATGGCCTTGCTTGAACCATTAAAACGTTGGAAGGTAGGTACCCCAAGGATTCCATTTATACCACTCAACAGTCAAGGAACAGATGAAAACTGAAAAGCAAAAGTAAGGTATGGCAACGAATTCAACTTATTTAACATGAGAATAGTCTTTTTAATGTAAAAAGAATGAAAACTGTTTTACCAGCATGAAACATTGACATATTAAATGCGTGTTCAGAAGGGAAGAGTTGGCCGCATTTCACCACAGGTTAAGTCATTGTGGGTTCATAGGACTCTGTCAAATACACCCTGAGGAATATTAGTTCAAGAAGTAAAGTTTCTTCACAATATGCCTGCATTTTACCTTGAAAAGAAGGTAAAAAAATTCACATTTCTGAAAATTCTTGCTGCTGCATTTAGGCATGATGGCTGCCTGGCTATGTGAGAGCGGTTTTTAAAAGATGCTGTGGAGAGGAAAAATAATGGGTGCTCATAAAGATCAGTTTTAAAAATAGGAGGAAAGGAGGAACTGGGCCTTCTCATGAAAACTGTGTCCTACCTGACTATATCCCCTGTAATCCATCAAGCTAGGAGATGCTCTGTTTTGACTTGTATTAGCATAATATTGTTTTTGGCCATTGTTAGAGAGGCTTGCATTTTAAAATATAGATGAGGGGTTTAGTTAAATTGAGAGTACATAAACCTGGGAAAATGTTCTATTACTTTAAATTGTTTTAAAAACAGAAATTGTTTTCTGTACTCTAGCAGTGTCTTCAATATTCTCTCACAGTGTGTTCTTGGTATTTCATGATAAGGTATGGCTGCCTCAAACCACATAAATAGGGCTAAGTAAATGTGACATTCTTTCATGATAAACTTGCCATTTACTGTTCTCATGAATGGTTAAATTCATGGGTTTATTGAAAATCTCATAATTTCACAAGCATTAAGTTTTTAACATTCTTTTCACATACTGTGCATTTGCGTGGTGTCAATATGTATGCATGGTGCAAGGAGAGAAAAGAGTGTTATTTACTTCATCTTATTGCACCCATTGCATTTGATATGTCATATGCAGATAGAGTGAGGTTGATGCAGGATGTGTGCATGGAAAAATCCCCGTTCTTGAAATATATTTAGAATAAGAAATTGACCAATATAGGCTTGCCTGGTTTTGGGGAGGAGTGGGTGCTTTGAAGAAGGGTTGGGTTTTTTCCTTCCGGTAATTAATTTTTAAAGAAGTGGTTTCCTAGTTTAAGAAACCAGCAAGGGAGGGAGAGATGCAAGACGTTATTACAAGAAAAGGTCAGTACTATCCTGTTCCTTCATTGTTTCATTCATGGTTTGGGTTTTTTTTGGTTTTTTTTTCCTCCTCGTGTCTGACCTGCCAAAAGATTATTTAGGAGGGGAGGGAAAGAACAGAGTGTGTTTATAAGGTAGACACATGTATCGGAGGGAATGCTTAATTAGGAAATTGTGATACAGCCCTAGAGCCTAATGGAGTGAGAAGATGACAATTCTCAGCCAGCTGGGTGGGGCACAATGCAGTGCTAACTGTAAGCCTTTTGTCTAATAAAAATGCCTGAAACAAAGTGGTTGACTGGCAGTCAGCATCCCACTTGACCTTTTTAAAACCAGGAAAACAAAGTTAATGAATGTATCTTTTAGTCGCCGCCCTGTATATCGGGATTTTTGTGCATTACTGGAGAGCCACGACTCTGGCGGCTTTGGTTCTTATCGCAGCACGGCTATTCAGAGTTTGAAAGATGATTTGTGAAATTGTGCCTGTTGAAATTACTGAAGCCTCGAGCGAAAGAAAGCCCTGTATACAGCTGCTAAACTACTTTGCCTGACTGGTTTTGAGGTTTCTTTTCTTGTCAGTGCAACGAACTAACTTCACCAGAGTTTCACAGGGCTGCTGGAAAATACAAATCTTCCTGTTCCTAAGCTGTGCTTTAAGTCTCCTGTATTACTGAATAGTTGGAATTGCTAGATAATTACAGCAAACCCAGTGCATTATGTAAGTTAAATGTAGACATTGTTTAAAACTTTATTTTAATGAGATAAGGCATTCCTAAATGCTCTTGCTAGAAAAATTATTTTGAGCTTTTTTTTTTTAAATGCTGAAAATGCTGCTTGACTATTAAAGAATTTGTAGCATTTCGTAAGCAGGATACTGACAAGACGCTGTTGTTTTTTAATGCTCTAGAATGTAAAATCAAGTCTAATAGTCCCAGATATGTGTAAGCAGTTATTTATGTGTTGCTAAATTTGAAACAGTATAAATTGCATAGCTTGTGCAAGACCCTGGTAAGCCTGCATCAATTGAAAATGGTGTAGAAGAGTCTGTTCTGATGCAGATCATCAGCGTGAGGGGAATTTTATATGGTTGCGAGATACCTTGGAAACAGAACTAATATTTGTGCTGGTTTGTTAGTACATTAAATGCTTAATTACTTCCTTTGAACACGATTGAGGAGGTTGATTTACAAATTAATACTTGTTTTTAATGCTAGGTGACAGTATCGCCACTGAAAAGCAGAATTCTCTGTGGTTTACACTTTCTGTAGAGACAAACAATTTAATTTGCATGTATCAAAAAGAAAATGGTGGCTTCTTCATCTCTCGGTGAAGACTGAATAGAAAACTGATGTGGTGGTGTCTTAACACCGGGGCACTGTTTCGCAGAGAATAATGTATGCGCTGAACTGTCATCATAAAATTAGACAAACTTTTTAATGAGCAGTGAACGTTTTAAGATGCAGTTCCTTTCTGCTGCACTTAATGTCTGAACGTTATAACGGGTGTCTGCGTTAATAGAACACACTCAGGCTCATGTATTGTGTTAGAGATAAAACAGGGAATAGGCTGGAGAGGAGAAATGTAAGTGCTATCCAGGAACTGATTTTTCTTAGGCTTGCTGTAGAATATTCAATAAGATGAAAAAGTATAAATGGTAAATGGTACATATTTATCATCTGAGCATTATTGATCTAGATGAAAAGAAAACAAGTAAAAATCAGCATTTTAAACAGAACTTAAAAATGAATCTCTAAGACTTTGAAACCTGTAATCAATGTAAATTGGAGGGGAGGAGAAGGAAAGGATTGGGGGAACAGTTGCAGGCATTGAGCACATGTTCCACTTCTTCAGCTTTGTCAAGGAAATAGGTGTCGTGATGAAGAAGATAAAGCAACCACCTAAATTTACTGGGTTTCAAATCAACTAGTAGCACTTGTGAATTTTGCGGGGTATTGCTGCAAATCAGCGTGTTGTGTCTGTGCTTTGTTGGAGCAGCAGACCTATTTGCAAAGCTGTTTGTCACACTGTCGTTTTTATTATAATAAGGCTTATATGGAAATACTCCTGCAATGCATCTAAAGAAAAGACGAATGGCAGCATTTATGGGAGGTGGCAGATTGTACCATGGTGCCTGCCTGGGGAGGAGGGGGTTGGTGGCATTTGTCCCAGCCCCCTTACTAAAGAGGGATTGACATCACTTTGTTTAATTATGAGGCACGTTGTGCTGGACTAATGTAAAGATTAACACAATGGGGCCCTTAACCTGGTTAAGGAGTCGGGGTCCTGCCCCAAGGTAAATAATGAATACGAGTTTGTTTGCCCAGTGCGTCCTACTGGGTGCAAAAATGGCCGGGAGTCTGCTCCTTTTTCTTTTTAACTGTTTGTCTAGCATATAAATCAATTAAAATCAGGAGTGTTTTGGAAGAAGGTTGGCCTTTCTAAACAAACCAAGAGACTTGGATTTTGTTGTTTTATTTCCACTGAAGGGTCTGATCCCATTTTAATACTTTTGAACTTTAAAAGCAAACCCATCAGTTTCAAGATAAAGAAAAATAAATGGTGACCGCTTTAGCTGATATAAAGCCACAGCTGCCCTTGTGGACTCATGCTGTTCATCCTCTGTACTGATTGTGGTCTTCTGTAATGCAGCAATATGCTGTTAATTCTTGCAAACTTGGAATTTAATTTTCCTTGACGCATCAAAGAGACATATCTGAACAGGGAGGTAGAGATGAGGAAAAAATGTGGATTTTCTCTTTGCAAAAGGCTGCTTTCCCTGCTGAATAGATTTAATTTCTCTGTCTTACTTACGTGAAGGATGTAAGTCCTGAAGGAACATGCAGGCTTTATGTGCAGGGAGTTGCAAAGCTGGACTCAAGTTCCTTGGCATTCTGATGGGTCACACTTCCCCCTGTGGACCTCACCTGGGATAGATAGCTTTGGCTGTGTTTTTGGTTCTGCTGAAAACCTATGTTTGTCTCGGAGGCTGACAGATACGAAATCATTAATTTTAAGGATTTACTAAAGTGTGAGCCTAAATTAGACTGCTTCTGAAAACAGATCTAGCCTAGATTTAGACTACAACTGGGGGGAAAAAAAGATTGCAAATTATTATTTTGGTTAACTATCAAGGCAAGGATGCCGCAGACAGTTTTGGAGCACACTGCAGGAAAATGGCTGCCTTCGTTTTTCTTGGCACAGCAGTGAGCTCTGCCCCAAGTCATCGCTGCTGGCTCGTGGTCCCACCAGCTCAGCTGAGGTGCACCTTGCACTCCTGGCATCCTCTGTTAGCACAGACTCCGTGCACTCGCTCCCGTTGCTGGCAGGCTGTGGACTTTCATCCTTGACTCATCAAGACCTCTTAAAGCAAATATTATTAGCAAGGCAGGGACCAGAAGCACTGCTGGGGGAATGGTGCCACTGACTGCAGTTGAGCTGAGGCGTGCCCTGCTGGTGGCCACATCGTGGCTGTGCATCCCCTTCCCCTGGCACAGCGTCCTCCCAGAGAGGAGGGTCTGCAAAAGGCACAGGAAAGAGTCTCTCACCACCTGCTTTCCAACTCAGGGTTAGCCAGCTTACCACAGCAGGGTAGTCTAGCCTAATGAAAGAAAAATCTGGCCCTCGGTGACTGATGCCACACGTGTCACAGGTGATCATCAGCCTTGCTGTGCCAGAACAGGTACCAGTGCTTTGGCACTAGCTCTGCTTGCAAGTCACCATTAAGGGCTTGCAGGTCCATTGGAAATGCTTTTGGCGTGCTGTGGTACATGTGGTATTGTCGAAGACACTGGTGGCTGTACCTTTACATCTCTGCTCTTGGCTGATGAGCAGGTCCAAGGGAGCCAAGGAAAGACCAGACAGAACACTGGATAAAACCCCACACTCCTGGCAGGTTGTGCCCTGCTTTCCCCCCATCCCAGTCTGGTATGTTACCAGTTCTGGGAGCTATTGAGGATGGGCACAGCCTGAGGAGCTTGGAGCTGGTACTGGCAGGGAAAAGCTTGCTCCCAAAAGGGAGGATGGTGTTACAGCTGATTTCAGAAGTAAAACCCCTTCAGGTCTTCCAGTGGGATTCCAGCTAGGCTGTAAAAGTATTTTCTTTTCCTTCAATGCTTCTTCTTTAAAAGTCAAAGGCATTGCCTGGTGTCTAATTCTTAGGATTGAAGGCTGGGTTTGCAGGGACTTAAGATGGCTCAATCTGTCACAGATGCCGAACCTGATCTTGGACACACAGATAAGCTCCCCTCTAGCATTGCTTTTTCAGCTTGGGTGAGGTGGCAGAAATGATGTTTATCGACGTGTTCCAAGCATGCTGTGAGGTCTAATATTTGTAAAGATGTTTGTGGTTCTTTGGGAAGAAGGGCAGCCTGCTTCTGGCTGGCACTCCTGCTT
Organism: Zonotrichia leucophrys gambelii; assembly: GCF_028769735.1. Taxonomy (NCBI): domain Eukaryota; kingdom Metazoa; phylum Chordata; class Aves; order Passeriformes; family Passerellidae; genus Zonotrichia; species Zonotrichia leucophrys. The sequence continues at coordinate 42,957,109 of NC_088171.1, read as the reverse complement.
CTAACCCACTTGAGTTAGGAGTGAGGTGGGAAGCATGGTTTGAATCTCCACTCCTCCGACTCACCAGGGGCTCCTTTAGCAAACAGGGACAGATTTCCTGGATAAAGGGTTTGATCCCCAGAGTGCTTGAATGCATTGTCCAGCTGGCTGTCAATATCCGAGCTGCTGCAGTGGGGAGTGTACAGGGTTGCATGCAGTCTTCTTTTGGATAATAGAAGATGCTTTTTCCCTTGTTTTGTGTTTAAAGTGAAAACAAAGTCTGCTGGCAGGAGAAGACTCAGAAGCACAGTGTGCTCTGTAGCCTGCAAAGGGGGCTTTGACAGTGCTGGGAGCTGAGCAGCCACAGCAGGATGGGATTTGCTGCTGTGAGTGATGTGCTCTCTTCCCTCTGCGGTGTTCTCAGTGGGAAGGCTCCACATCTGCCTGTGACTTTCGCCCCTGGACAGCAGCACTTGCTGGATTATGGAGGCTGTCATTTATCATCACTGTCTCCGACTGTAAAAGACAGTCCAGCGCTCCTGACAAAGTGATGGGAGGATTGGGTATGGTCGAGAAACAGCTTGCAGGCTTTTTTAACTAAAAGTGATTTCAGAGGAGGTAAAGGAGGTTGGGAGAGAGGCAAAGACTGCCAAAGACCTACAGTAACAACTTTTCAACCTTGCACAGAGGGTTGAACTCTGCGTGAAGAATGGAAAGTGGAAAAAAATAAGTGTGCCTGGCCACAAATGGAGATAGGGATTATTTAAGAAAATAAAGACCGGAAGGACTTGTATTCAGAAAGGTCAGAAGGATTAGGATTCTTTCCAGGGAAAGCTGGTGGGAGGTGAGTTCTCTGTGAGGGAAGATGCAGCATATATCAGAAAAGGGAACTGGTGGATGACCCAGGTCATCCTTCAGGAGACTCATCAGGAGTTGTGGGTGCACCAGGTACAGGGAACCTGAGCGCATCTTCTTGCTGTCCATGTGCCAGGAGGCTGGTGTCCATCTGGGCAACAAATAGGCTGTTTGAGGGCTGCAGAGGTTGAATGGTAATGGGATTATCAGCACACTTGTAATCCAAAAACCAACAAGTCCTGGTACTTGCTAGTTCACTTCTACTGCCATTAAAATCTGCGGGTTTTCTTTTGGTCTCAGCAGATACAGCTGCTATGCCAAAATGTAGATAAATTGCCCAGGTTCACCATGAACATCTCTAAGAAAGGTGCTGAGTATTCACATACCTGTTTATATTGAGAGCTGTTGTGCTCTGTAGTGCTTTTTTTATTTTAGGGCTTGTTATCTATCCATGCAGTGTCAGTACTCTGGAGACCTCCTGATTTTCCTTCAGACATGTTTTCAGCGACATAGCAATGACTGTGTAAAACCCATTTGCCTAAGTCCCAAGCAGGGTTGATCAGTTTAAAAGATAATCCAACAGTGTTAGGAAAACAAGTTGAAGGTTCCACGAAAATTCAGCAGACACTTCCATGCGAGTGCAATTGGGCACCTAGCAGGGTGCTGTGCAGATGACTGCACCAGGAAAGTCCTGCTGCTGTCTGGTGGCTGTACTGCCCCAGAGACACAGGCAGGACCTCTGGTCACTGCCACCAGGTGGGGGAGAGAAGCTGCTGATTTTGTGCCATGTGTGTCCACTGCGTGTCAAATCCTGGTGAGGCTGGAGGGAACTCACAGTGTAGCAACTCCCAGTGGAGCAAGCCTGTGGAGCTGGGCTGAGAGTTCCTCCTCCCATACTCCCACACTGTGATGCCTTCACCAGCAAGGTGCCTTAAAAGCCACTAATCTCCTCTCTTGTGAATAGTGTGGGGTTTTTTGTGGCAACTGCCAGATCCTGCCCAGTCCTATCAGTGTCACATACTCTGCTGCCTGCCTGTTTCTGTGGCCATCCCAGTCTTGGTGCCCTCCCTTCATGGCTCATCCCGTTCCTCCCTGGCTGCCGCTGTGCCCGCAGCAGGTCTGGGTGCTGTCACAGGCTGGCATCCCCGTGCAGCGGCGATGCAAATAACAGATGGTGCCAGAAGCTCCTGTCTTCAGTGCGTCCCAGCAGAGGCACAGATGCAAGTTCAGGCTTCTCCTTAGGAGCAGGGATTTCTGGAAACACCTACCCCATTAGCAGCAATGGTGGCAGTAGCAGTAGAAAGCTTTAGTAGGTACCTCCACCCACACTTTATTTCAAAATAGTAACGAGAACATTCAGCAGTTGGCAGTCTAATATGTCCAGGGATATACAGATTGTGGTTTTTTTTTTTTTAAAGCTGTCTTTGCTGGTTATTCAACAGTCATGTGATCAAAAGTTAAAAGGGTTTTATTTTTCTGCATCTCGAAGGTTCAAGTGGCAACAGTTTCTTTGATTCTGCGTCAAAGGGTTTTCTGTTTGACGCAGAATTCAGCCACAGCCCAGGAGCACCACGGCTTCCCTTCAGTGGTGTGTGGCTGGTGGGTGATAACATATCAAATACCAAGGAACAGCTGAACAAAAGCTCTATTTTAAACAAACAAAAAAAGCCCTGCACCAAACCTCACAGAGGTCATAGCATTGCTCATTTAGCTGTTTTGGACAACTGGGCTAGGATTGGGAAGCGCATTGGATGCATGTGCTGTGTCAGGGAAACAGAAAGAAGTAAGTAATCCCTCTCTACTCCTGCTTGCAAAGATAATCCAGGCTAAATCATATCATTCCTTAACTGCACCTGCCCTGAAACTTGGTGAAAGCCACCATTCCTGCTGCTTTTATTAGGTCAGAAGGTGTTACTTTGATGTCTCAGGAGATGTAGAGGGACGGGGCTGCATTGTTGACTCTAAAGATGCTTAGGACCTACCTGCTCATATGGAGCCACCAAAACCACAGCCAAGTTGTTGCTTCACCTCATGGTTGGTGGGGACAATGTTAGAAGCTGTGGTGTTTGATTGCCTCCAGACTTTTTGGAAGAGATAATTGAGGTGATGCAGGAGATTTTTTCAGACAGGCAGGAAAAGTCTTTGCGGGTACCAGTTTTTGCATTGCCTGCTTCTCACTTTGTATTGCTTGGTCATTTTGTAAATAGATCCAGTCAGGAATATGCCTGTTTATACAAATCTGCAAAAAACATGATAGGTTTTTGTGTATTGTGTAGCCAGCCTACAAGGGATTGTGTTCTTGCATCTGATTCTGGAGACACCAGTGTATGTGATTTGCAGTTCTAATGGGGATGTAGGCAAAAAATGAAAGGCAGAAGGGTCTTTGTGTGGAGCAGCGGACCAACCAGACCAGGAGGAGCTCAACCTTGCAAACTGCCAGCTGTTGGAGGATTTGGAGAGGTGTGATAGGGAGCACATGATTTGGCAAAAAAACTATTAGGCGTTAATGCCACCCTCGACCTCACAGGCAGGTTCCTGGGGCTGGTGGGTAGGGGGGCCAGGCAAGAGGTTTCAAGGGATTTCCTTCTTGTTGTACCGTTAGGTTTTGAGGTTTTTTGGTTGGTTGGTTGTGGGTTTTTTAATTTTTCTGCCCTCAAATGCTCTGGAGGCTATGCCCTGTCTCTCCTGTGACTGGGTAAGCAGGGTGAGGCTCTTCATCTGCCAGCACCATTCCAAGCAGGGCAAGGGGAGCCAGGTTGTGGGATACTGAGGCATCCCAGCTCAGCGACTCCCCACACTGTAGAAAATGCAGCAGCACCCGCAATCCTCCTTGGTCCCTTAAAAGTAAACCCACCGGGGATTCAAAAAATGGTGAAACCCAGGGTAGTAATTCTAGAAAATGGCTATTATTTTATTATTGGGAAGAAATTGTCTCTATGTGTGGGAAGGAAAAAGGAAAATGTGAGAAAGAGTGTGTTCTGTAAGGACGCAGGGTGTGGCTCAAGCATCAGTAACAAATGCTGGGAGAAAAAATGCTCTTTGTTCTGCAGTCAGGTGGGTTGACAACTATTCTCACCCATCCCTGGCATGCATAACACCCAATGCAATTAAAAGATCGAGGAAGGCTTGACGTGCTGAAACTGCTGCAAGTGCAGCAAGCAGAGGGATTCAGCCTGGAATCTGCTTCTTTTTTTGCCTTCCGAACAGTTAAGTTCCGAAGGTTGTCGCTATCAAAATCAGTGTGGTTGTTTCATACTGCTGCATTGTTTCAATGCCCACGTTTTGTGTGTTTAATGCTTCTAATGGTAAGTTAAAGCTCTCTAGCAATAAAATTTGTACTGGTCTACATGTGACTAGAATTGGACCAAAGTGTGCATTAAAGTGTATTAAAAACGTGTACATCCATATATGCGTGCAGTACAGCAAATTGACTTGTAATGACAGTCTTGCTAATTGGAAAATAATTTCAAAGCTATTCCTTTTAAACTACCCTTGTTTGTCTCGAAGGTTTAACACTTTTTATTTTCCATTTATTTAACTAAAAAGAAAAATTACATTCACAGTTGCATTTAGATTGCTACAGGCTGAAACAGTACCTTGAGCTTCAAAAACACCCTACTATTCGGGTTTTTTATGCTTTGTTCATTCTGCTGTGGGTTGGTTTGATTCAGTAACTAAAATGCTGCTGTCTTTTCTCCCCCTAAGCATCGGAACTAAAACTTGGTCTCATTGCAGCTGCTGGCAAGAAGTGAAAATCTTGTGCAAGTGAAATACTGTATGAACTTGTTCATAGACAGGCAAGTGGGACTGACTGTGTAAAGCAATGAAAAGAAGATGTGACCAATAGACATCTTCTCTCTTTCAATTTTAAATAAATTCTTCTAAGTTTGGGGTCAGGAATTTGGGCGGCTACTTATTTTCTGTGTCTGTATAAAAATATATATATATATGTATTTATATATTCTAAAAATGTCTTATTTCTTTTTCTGGGAGGATGAGAAATCTACTTGCAGATTTACATCTTGTGACATTTCCTTACAACTGCACGCTGGCATATGTACTGCTAGAGGCCAGCCCATCATTTCTTGGTAAAAAGAACCTTTCAGCTCGGTTACCTCCTGTAGAGAGCTAATTTTCCAGCAGTCAGGCTTGATCTGGATAAATAATTAGAGAGCGCGAGAGAGAGATGAAGATGATCACATCAGCGCTGTCTGTAATTCAGTTAATACAGGCAGACCCTGTGATTTTGCGTCTGCAGCGTACTTGCGTGGTCTCAAAAGCCACAGAGGCGAGCAGGCAACAAAGCCAATCGGTTACATTTGTCTTGGAAGAATTAGCGGCACTTTTCATTCATTTGTGGGAAGCCAGCAAACAGCTGCAGCATGCATCTGCAGCACAAGAAGGTGATGCTTGACACGTTCGCTCTCCCCAGCCGGCCCCCACATACGCGAAAAATTTCGTCGTGCAATTAATGCTTGGGGTATTTCCATCTTTAAGGATGGCTTCTTCTTTTCCTCTGCAGTTTGAGACGTTGAGGTGGGTTTTTTTATTTGAGTTAAAATAGGTATCTTGTGTAGTGGAGTAAAAGCCGTCTTGGGGAAGCCTACTGTTTTGGCATTTCTGGATTTTTAGTTTTTTGGTTTTTCCTTTTTTTTCTTTTTTTTTTTAAGCTGTTCTAAATTATCTGACAGCAATGCTAAAGTGCAGCAGAGATGTGCCTGGCTCTCTGAGAAGCAGTAGCATTTCACATGACTCTTAACACCAGTGGAAGAGATCCAGTTAAAGCAAACTGCATTCTCGTGCAGTCTTTGAGGGTATGTTTGTTATTGATGTGCATTTGTTCCTCCCGCGTGCAGTGCTATAAAGGGGTTAAAAATACATCTTTGGTTCACTTTATTCCCAGTGGTAGCTCCATTGCATTTATACATGGATCAGATTAAAATAGGTCAATATCTTTTGTGGAAGGTCTTTTGACACTTTGGTGCATGACTGCAGTACACCTACCTTGAGGATGAATGGACCCGGAGGAAATCCAGGCATTAACAAAACACAGCCTAGGGATACTTTAGGATCACATTCCTTTATTCATCAACTAAATCAAAGGTTTGACAGGAGATACTTTATTGTCGAGTCAGTCTAAATAATACTTTTTGAGGTGATAGATAACTTCTGCTGAAGAAATAAACTAGGTGTTCTGGTAAGAAAAATCTGGATGGGATTATGCTTTTCTTTATGCTGCATCATTTGCATGGGGATAAATGAATGTGCTCTAGCTGAAAAATTTCAGAGCCTTATTAAAAAGAAAATTGTGCATTCAGGAGTTGCCTTATGGCAGGAAGTCTTTGTCTGCCTGTTTGCTTTATTGCAGTTGTTTGCTGCTTTGAATCGATTTTGTCTACCAAATCAGTATATTGAGGATGACTGGGGAAGGCAGGGTGAAGGGAGAGGGTGCAGCTCTGCAGTTTGCAGGACCAAGAAGCTCTGTGCTGCCTCATGGTGTGTGGGGTTTTTTTGCTTCTTTTTTTTTTTTTTTAATTAAAAAACCACAAACAAACCTAAGTTGGAATTTAGGAATTTCCATAATATAAAGAGGAAGAGGCTTCTTTTCGATATAATGGCGCCATTAACATCTATTAATAATGCAGACAGGGTAAGTAGCTGGAGTTGGAGCTCCCTGGGGGCCTCGTAAAACAGATGTGCACTATATCTTCCCGGATTTGATAGCGGCTGGGGTCGAGGGGGTCGCTGTGGTTCCCGTTTATTTCCTCTGGCAGCGGTTTTCTAATTTAAGCACCTCTGTCTCCTGGCTACAGTTGCCTGCTGTGCCGGGGAGGGGGTGTTGGCGCATTGTCATGCCTGCTGCCGGGAAAGGGGGCACGGCCACAGCGCCCCTGCCTCGCTCGCTGCTGCTGCCTCTCGGCTCCTCTCGCTCTCGCCAGCATCTCCTCAGGTCCCTTTGCTGCTCAAGGTGCCGCAGCCAGGCTCTTCTGTTGATATTCTTTTTATTATTATTATTATTTTTTCTCCAAAATGAAATTAAGGTAAGTGTTTCCTCCTCTGCAGATTATTTTTTTTGTCACGGGAAGGAAGAAATCTTCCACCTTGCAAGAGCGTGTAGTGTATCACTGGAGGTGAGGTCTGTCTCCTGGTGGGAGATGTAGTCGCCGTATCCCCTTTTTCAAGACGATGCTTTGCAGTTTTAATTGAATGCATTCATGGTGCTGCCTCTGAATAGATAGCTCTGCGTGTTCTTTCTCTAGCTGTCAGCATTTAACTCTGGGGGTGGGTTATAACAGAAGGACTCAAAAATATTTCATTCTTTATGCTATCTCTTTAATTGCAGATTACTCTGCAAAAGTAGCGATAAAATATTAGTGGTCACAGTACATGGCAAAAAGTCTTTACAATTGGTTCTGTATCAGATGTATTCCTATCATAAAGGTTCAGGTTTGCCTCCAGTCCAGTGTGAGATGTGATCATCTGTCCTTGTGTGCACTTCCTTTGCAAGGCAGTCTTCCTATTTGTATTTAAATGTAGAGGTATGCACTTTTGCTAGCTTGTCACAGATGTGTGGGGAGGAAAAATCCTGGTGTTGGATCCAGATCCTTTTCAGCTGCTTCCACCCTCTGCATCATTCCAGTTGAAAGTTTGGAAATGTGCAGAAAGGTAGTGTAACTCCTTGGAAAGAAAGAGACAGAGCACTTACTTCCCTGCCTTTTTTATTCTTCCATTACTATATATGCAAATAACCAACAGCATCTGACTGCGAGGAGCACCATATTATATAGGGAAGCATGATGTCTGCTGTATGCACTACAGCAAGCCCCTCAGCTGACAATCAGGTTGCATCTGTTTTTTCAGCAAGCCAAGGGTACATCAGGTAGAAGGAAAGAGCAGAGGTGTGTGCAGGTTGTTTTTGGAAGCGCTGCGTAAGCCAGCTCATGGCATTTCAGCAGGCAGCCTTCTGAGTAGGATGGATGGACCTTACTCTTCCCCCTTTCACTGAAAACTTAAAATACAATTTTCCTCTGATCTATTGCTCAAAACCCCCTTGCTGTATTGCTTTTTTCTCTCCCCCATACCGAGGCAGTGTCCTTGGCAATGTGCACTGACAGACCAGTGCCTCACTTGAAGTGGTACCGCGTGGTTTCGACCAGACCCGTGTCAGACTGGAGCGTGAATGGACACGCTAATAACTTCACTATCTGGCATCATTTAAAAGCATAACATTTGTTCCTCAAATGTTTTCTTTCTCTAATGGTGTCCAAAGCTAAGAGGTAGAAATTAAATTAGTTTTTAAATGTATGTGAGACTGGAAGTAAATTTATAAGCAAAACTGCACTTTATATAAAACTTTAGGTTTTTTCCTTTTTATTAGTCCAGGCTATATTTGCAGATAGTTGTCTTTTTTTAAAATATATTGATTGTTCTTATCTTTCTGATAGAATTGCAGTGTAATGCTAATATCGTTTAGACTTCAAATGTAAATGCGCAGATTTTACTAGTTTAATGGGTTTAATTTTTAAATATGAGCACATTTGCAAATAACTTTTAAAAACAGTGCCATTTTTCTTGGGGAAATTTGCTGTCTATTACTTCTGGTAATTTTGTTTGCTGAATAACACAGAACATTTGCCCCCTCATTACAGAAAAGGTCAATAAGGCTCATAACTGACAGGTTCAAAAGAACAATAAAATGCTCTGTGTTCTTAATCAGATACTTGAGTCAATGGTTTTTATTGATATTTTGCTAACTTATAGTCTGTTCAGTAAATTCTGTTATGAATGTATACAGTATTTGTATCACTGAGACCTTTCTTTGTGAAATTGGTGTGTGAAGCTATGACTGCTGTTAGTGCTCAGTGAATCCTTTTCTCCTGACTCTGTGAAACAATCCCTTCAGAATTAATTGAAGACCTAAACATTAACCAGCATAAGGAGAGATGGTAGGACCAAGCTTTGTGTTTTATAATTTATACACAAAACCAACAAACCTAAACCCTTTTTTTTTTGTTTGTGGCATGGGTGGTTTATTTGGGCCCCTTTTGGATTAGCAATGACAAATTTAACATTGGAAATGCTGTTCAGATGCATATTTGGTGGCTTACTATTTAATGACTGATTATGATTGAGTTTATATATAATTCTCCTTTGCCCTGGTAAGACTTTCTCCATTAAATGAAGTCAGACTATATGGATTTTGAGCCGTTGCTGTACATTTTCCTCTTATTTTTCTTCAAGGGGAAAATACACACACAGATACAATCAGTAATAGGAAATAAAAAAATTAATTTCTTTTATAGTACAATTACTGTCTGGATAATCAAAGCATTATTTTTTTAAATGTAGAATAATAAACAAAGCTAGAAGCAAAATTGTGCGCTTAGGGAACTTCGCTGAATATAAAAATACATTGCCAGAATTCAGGCTTCCGCATTCTTTGGGAAACAAAGGAAAGATCCTCTTTCCTTTGTTAATGGTATTTATCATCTTTAACTCATTAGTTGCTGAAAGCAGAGATGAAATGTTGGAGGGACTGGAAATGATCCATTGATAAAATTCACACAAGTTCTTTGAGGAATGACTGTGTGCTGGTATTTTGCAGTTAAAATACAGGCAAAAGTGCATAAGCTGGCATTGCTCCTCTTTAATGCTCCTTAAAGAAGATAGAAATTTTATCTTGTGTTGATGCATGTTTCATGCCTTCTAAATAAAGAAGAACAATTGCAGGATTCCTCTTTATCTGAACTTTGGGTGCGCCCTTGTGTAAAATGGAAGTGCTTTGTGAGGCATCCACGAGAAGGGAACAAAGTAGAAGGTAATGTGGGGCTGCTTTGCATCACAAGCTGTGATTTGGCCTCTGCTGAAAAAATTTAATTTCATTTTTGTCTGAGCCCTCTTAATTTCTAGAGAAGTTAACCTTGTGTAGGTGACTGTCTGCAAAGCAAGGTCAATCATGGGTTGATATAGAGGAGTATATACAGTGTATATAAGTATATAGATCTCTTTCTTTTAAAATTATCTTGGTTTTCCTTTTTAATTTGCATGTTAAGGGAAATTATATATCCGAAATGTGAGGGATATTTTTTCCTTTACGTGGGTGTAGCACTTCCACATAACACATATTCTTTGCTTTTTCCAAGTCCATTGAGTTCTCCTCTAAATTAATTTTAAAGAATGGTGTTTCAGTGGATGCTTCACTACATTGTCTTGCTTACATAAAGCTTATAAAACCACAAAGAATTTGCACCTTTTTTTTGTTCATTTATTCCCAGTAAATGATATGTACATGTTCCTTAAACTTTCTGTTACTGGGAGAAATAATTCCTCCATCTAGCAACCCTTACATTTTTGTGTGAGATCTTGCAAATCTCTAACCAGGATCTGTACTGTAGCTGCTTATGATAACTGCCAGCATATTGATGTGAGGGGAGGAGCAGAAATCTTAACAGCTCACACTCCAGACACCCACACTGATTGCAATAGAGGAAACTCTGCAGCAGCAAAACAGAATAGTAAATACAGAGTAAGAAATCGTGAAAATGTGGCAAGTTATAATTACAAAGAAGGCACTTACATCATGCTGAATACTTTTTTTTCTGTGTATGATACAAGTGAGATTTTTTGCACGGGGAAAATCCCCAGATTTGTCTATTGTATTTTTTGTAATTGCATGTTTTGTGTCTCCTGACTTCTAATTGAGTGACCTCAGAAGAAGAGCTGCTTGTTCTCTGGATTGTGACTTGTTTCCTGCTCCTGAGACTCAGGACCAGGTACAAAAAGAGGCAGCGTTGATGGTGAGAGTTGAAGAGCTGCAGTGATTCCCTGAGGATACAATTTTCCCCTTCTTTTGCTTTTGCTCAAGTCAGATATACACAGTGTTACATATATATTTCTGCATGTACACGTGGCAGAGTGGCAGTGGATGCACCTTGGAGTCTGCAGGGATTCACGGTGCAGGTACCAGGGATGCACAAGGACAGCGATTCCAATGTCCCTTTTAGGTTTCCACACGTGGGATTTGAATTTGTTCTACAGGAATAAGGTTATTTGGATTGCAGAAGGAGATAAATCAGTTATCGAATGTGCCTGGGAAGATGGGAGGCTGCATTGTGTACAGAATAGGAGACAAGTACTGATTAATTATGCTGTAAAGCACACATAGCTTATAAATGTGCGCATGATAAATGTCTGTATCGTGCACCCTTGTCCACTTTATCCACGGACAACCCCTTTGTCTCCCTGAGGACTGCTGCAAATATTCAAAACACCCACCCCTTTTAAAATAAAACCGGCCAATGTAGCAAGTTTTTTGTTCCTCCTCATTGAAATAGTGAACTCACCCCTGTTTGTTGCTCATAAAAAGTTTGGAAGTGAATGGCGTGTTGTAAACAGCCTGACCTGAAGGAGTGGGAGCAGGGACCTCCAGGCTGGAAGTGGGGCACAGCCTTTGCCTCTGCAGGAGAAATGAGCCCTGGGCTCTGTGAGAGAAAGGTTGGAGACCCTTCTGCTTTGTGTCCATTCCTTCCAAGGCCTCTGCTCTTGGTGCTCAAACAGGAAAGCAGAGCGCTGCCTTTTGGGGTTGAAGGAATTAAGAAAATGTGACTTTGCACCAATTTGCCTTTCATGTCTGCATTTATGAAATTGCATTTTGGTAAAAGGCAAAGTCACTTTCCTGATGCCAGCTGCTTTTGCTCTGACCTTCCCCCAAGGGCACCCGTTATCACAAAGGTATGGTTTACTTCCTTGAGGAAATAGCATCGCTGTCCCTCCCTCCTGCCTGTTTTCTGCCCCAACAATTAATTTTCATGAGAATCAATGTATCTTCTTTGTGTGTTTAGACCATGAACACTGCGTAGGGAGATTAAACTGCTGTGCATGACAATTAGGTGTACATGAAACTCTTCATTAGGCTCCGTACTAAAGAAAGGAGAAAATAGATGTCACAGAAAAATTTCTGCCCAGTTCTTCTTCCTCAGCAGATGAGTGGGAGTGTTGAAGTACCTCTTCTGACTCTGGAGCGGCAGCGTGCAGGTTTCCAGGCAAACCTCATCCCCAGGGATGGGTGAACTGCGGTGTGGGAATGTGGACAGGGACTGCAGCGTGCTACCAGGTGGTCCTGGTTGTATGGCTGAGCAAGCAGCTGGGGCACCTACTGAGTGAGGGAGGTGCCTCTGTCCCTGGCATTTCCATCCATCTGCATCGCTCTGTCCGTGAGCCTTTGCCACCTCTGAAATGAAGCAGCAGAAGCCAATCCTCCATGAGGCCCCCAGCAGAGCGGCTGGAAGGGCGCAGGGTGTGCTGAGAGAGCTGTTCATGTTGAGTCACTGCTGAAAGTCCACTGTGGCTGGTAAAGTGACGCATCATTTTCTGCTTGAACACTGGAGAGGTTTTTCTCAACGCTCCTTGCTCTGTTGGTGCTGAGCTTTGAACTGGTTTAAATTCATAAAACATCAAGGAATATGCAGATTTTTGTATCAAAAGTCGGATCCAAGAGGCTATTAAATACTATAAGTACTCTATAATTGGCTCGATTAGTCTAATATTAACTCTAAGTGACACTTAAGTGACATCAACTGTGACAACAGAAGTGACATTTTTGAATTGCCTTATTTTTAGGGAGAATGTTGATCATGGCTTTTTCAATTGTCACTGTGGCATAATGCTCATAGACCAACATATTTCTGGCAAGCGTGACATGTCCCTTTTCTCTGGTGTCAGGGGTGTGGACAGTGAGCCTTGCTGCTGCTCAGTAGGGTTCCTGCACTGACAATATGCATTTGTGTCAAGAGGAAACCATGGATATGGTTTTCTAACCATATTCAGAGTGAAAAAATTTCTAGAGAAATATTTTTTTATTTGCTACTAGTAGTCTTTACTGAGGCAAGGAAGAAGAAAAAGACCACCTTTGTTAATGGCAAAGCCTATGAGGCAATAGCTTCAGCAATTTGAGTGCAGCAATCACTTTTTCCTCCTGGTCAGTAAACTCCACGTTGTTGATTCTGCCATAGCTTTCTGAGGGTAACAGTTCCAGGTACTTGGCATCTAGAGAGGGGCAGTTTTCTCCACTGTCTATATCCTTGGTTCTGGTGCTCTGGTTCCCAGCCTGATACCAGATATAGAGAGTGACCTTCTCTGCCTTTGCTAAGCCCTGCTTTAGATCTTGAAGCTTGTGATAGCCTCAATCATATGGGCCAATACTATTCTTTCAGTTTACGCCCTGACAGGCTTAAATCCCAACAGTCTAAGAAAGCAACCTCTAAAAGTGTTTGTCCCCTAATCAAGACCCAGTGACTGTAGGCAATGTCTTTATTGAGGGTAAATAACAATAGTTCCAGTGAAACTTGATTTTTTTAAATGATTGTTTCACCTACATTTATAATCATGCGGAAGATGATAGATGCAGAATAATTCTAATAATGAAAAAGATGGTTTAGCTAACTTCCAGTCTTGGTGGATTTATGTGATTTTGGGGACTGTTTCCCAAAAGATTCAGTGCAGAGTCTCTGGTTGGTTGGTCCTGTAGGAAGTGCAACATAGATTGTAGATAAGCAGATTAAGGACTGTCATTGTCTCTTCTGATTGATTAGAAATAGCCACATCCACTGTTTCATTACTCTGTTCTTTTTGCCTAATAACTCTTAACTTAAAAGGCCTTTGAGATAGAGGCTTGCACTTTTTCAGGGCGTTTCCTGGACAATGGAGCCTTGGTCAGTTTGGCCAATAAATTCTGCTGTAATATATGTCATAAGCCTGGGTAGGAACCTAATTAAATCTGCCTGTTCTTCTCTTTTGCTTCTTCCCTTCTTACAGTCATTGATTGGACTTTTATCCAATATCTCCCATACAGCTTGAAGGAGTGCAGCTGTCTGTGCAGAACCTGTGCTGCAGTACAGCACAGATCCAACTTTTCTTAGTGCACCCAGCCATGCATGCAGTGACTTTGCTTCATATCTAGATCTTAAATACACTTTCTTGCTTGATATATTTTACATGAAGAACATTTACAAACTAATAATTTTTTTCTATATGTTCCTGTGGTATTTATTTTCCAGTGGGCTTCCTGAAATTAAGCCTGTGCTAAGTCTGTCACTTCAAAAAATCAGAGATTCTTGTCTGTTGTTCTCATGATTACATGAGATAAAATCTATTAAAGATATATTTACTATATATTTGGTTTAATCTAATTCGTTGGTTTAAAAAATTTCAGCTTTTTAAAATTTCTTGGGTTTTGTGGTCTTAAATTCTGACATAAAACATTGCTTCCTTCACTGCCATTGCTGATGGCAAAGTGTTTTATCCATAATTTAATATTTTCCATATAAGTATTCCAAAAACCTTATCCTCAGTGCTTTGGGTATGACAGGGTAGAATCTCATGTGATTAACAAGGGCAGTATGTGTTGTTGTATGCCTCTCCACTGGCATTCTCTTCATGCATCTCACGTGTTACAGCTCAAAGGCTGATTATCAAAGAGTCACAGTCACGGTCACTCTGCTTAAGTGTGATGTGAAGTCCGTCCATTCCTGCTGCATGATATTCCAGGGACAACTTACTGTGATAACTTTGTAATTTAAAAGTTGTCCCATGGGTGCATACAGGTGAAACACAGCTGTGCTGTGTGTCCTGCTTTATTTGTAATGTTTTTCTTGCCTAATCAGTGAATTTATTCCATATGCTAATGTAAGACTCTTCTCTCCAGTTTCCACCACAGAATTGTGAAGCTTGGAACATCATTACAACTGGAAGGATTGTTTTTATTTGCTAATTCCTGGAAATCTGTTTGTTTTCCTGAAGTCAAGGGAATGCAGTTCATACAAGAAGAACCAAGATCAAGAAGGTTTTCATGGGTTTAACACCACACTGGGTCATGAGCGTTTAGTTTAGTTTGGTGGTTTTAGGTAGATGTGGTATGTTCGTCATTTGAGACCTTAAAGGACTTTGCATATGGCTCTGTTTGTGTTCCCAGCAAATATCATTAAGTAATAGCAAAGTTCATGTGCTGGATTGTTGGAGCACCTAGAGGTGACTACCAAGCCAGAAGAAGACTCTTGTGAATTCTGAGTAAGATGTGAGTTCCTATTTTCAGGACTGATCTGTGTTAGGATAATGAAAGGCCGTTGCTGGCTGAGTGACCGACGGGTGTAAGCTCTGTACTGTGTGTCCCTTTTACCCAATTTAAAAATCTCTTTTAAGCACTACCACCAAAGATACTGCTTAATTGTTTCTTTGGGGTTTTTTAGCTATATATAAAAAGAAAGAAAGGTCTGTTTCTCTTTGAAATGACACAAAGAAAGAGAGGAAGAAGCACATGGATTAATGGTTACCTGGACTGGAGCATCTCCTAGGTGTTCAAATGAAGTCCTTATCTGGTTATTTCTATCTATCAGGCCTCACAAAAGGTTTTCTGTCCCAGAAGTAGGTCTGTAAGACCTCTGACCATGCAAATGATCTTCTTAATGTATCTGGTCAGTTGTCCTGGTTTGCTTATATCTGAGAAAAGCCTGCAGGAAACAGTGGTAGAGCTGGGCTCCACGGTCACACCCTAATACCTCACTTGCCAAACAAAGCAAACCCTTAATTACAAACTCAACCACATTAAAAAAATTGTTGAGGGCTGACATTTCTGCATGAATTAAATGTGTGATGCGTTTGTTGTGGAGGCATGAGGTTGTAATTAGGGTTTTATAGGATATTGTAAAAGGAGATTAATGTATAGTGTGTTTCCTTATCAGCAGGAAGCAGGAACCAGCTCCCTGTGACAGCAAGGAGACAGTCCCTGTCCCCAGACGTGTGCCATGCAGGCACAGGCTGTAGGAGCCTGTCTAAAGGGTTTCCATTAAACAGAGTTAAAAAACACTGGGGAGGCAGAGGTTGGTAAGATGGGAGTTGAGAGTGGTTTTTGAGGTTAGTTCTAGGATTTCCTAATTAGCTAGAGCAGCAAAATGCTGCCTGTCTGACCATCATATGGTGCTTGGCAGTGGCAAGGAGGTCTAGCTGGCTCTTGGGCCAGGTGGCAGCTCCATGAGGAAGGTGCACAGGGACACAACTGGGCAATTTCTAGAGAAGTCCACCTGTCTTTTTTTTGGCTGTTGTTCCCAGATTTTGCTGCACTGCAGAGTTTACAGAAATGCCTGTTTCAGCCCTAACCCATCACCAGCCAATTTTTCAAACCAATTTGCTTGTACAGCCGTCTCCCCCTTCCCACACCTACACAAAAGTTTTAAAAAATGTTTCCTTCTTGCTGCCTTCTCCCAGCTTCTCCCTGTATGAACTGAGCCGCGCAGCAAAGGTGATTATGAAATCCTTTGCATATGGGCAGGATTGATGTTTTTGACATCTGTCCTCCATTGAATCAAAATTATGTTTTTAACTTCATCTACGAGTCTTGCTTTTCATGTCCAGCACAATGGGTAGGACGGACCCAGCCCTCTGCATGCACTCTCTCCTGTTCTTTCTCTCCTTCCACGGGAAGCCCCCCGTTTCCCCTTCGTGGTGACATAATTTCAGGATTCTTTAAAGCCACCCACGTGCGTACGCAAGCGGTGTGCTGAGCCCTGCATAATGTGGTCACTTGAATGCTTCTGGAATGCCTAGGTATCATGTGAAGATAATGATCCATATAAATGCATTTCATAGCAAGACACTCATCTATGGATGGTGTGCGTGTAGGTTGCCTTAAGCATTGGAGCTGCTTTTGCGTTTTGTTCCTCTCTCCGCTCACTCAGCCTTAGATCCCTTTTTTCAGCTTTGTATCCTTAAAAAGCTTTGCTTTTGTTAGCTGCACTAGAGATATTAATTGTGCTCACAGAAAGCCACAGTTAGGTGCATATGTATCAAAAGGCACTGTGCTCTTCATCTGGAGGAAAATTGCAGATTGGGTTTTTTTTAGTGATTTGAGTGGTTGGTAGCTGCTCAGTGGGAGAAGAAAGTGGGACTGGTGTTCATACAATTTCTACATTCTTTCCTTTTTGTATGTTTGAGGAAAAATGTCAGGTTTTCCACACATGGTTCATCCTGGGTCTGCAGCCCTCCAGAAAAGTTCTGTTCCTAAGGACTGAAGAAACAAAAAATAAAGTTGATTTGCAAACTATTATTAAGATCAGCTCCAAAATTCATTTTGCTCTTTCTTTCTCAGTGCAACAGCTAAGACACTTGACAGTTTTAGGTGTTGGCTGGTGAGGGGTGGAACTTCCTGTTCCTGTCTGTATGTATAAAAACGTGGCTTGTCTTTGATGTGCCAAAGCCTCATGGTCGAGTCATCCCCACAGCCCTCAGTCTTCTCACTCACTTTTGCATCATCTTTCCTCCTGCTGCCAGGAGGAGCACAACAGCCCCGTCATTTCCTGCTGACACTGTGAATCATGCCCTTCAGATGCCTGAAGCTGGAGAGCAAATTTCTGCAATTAGTGAGCGCAGAAAGTAATCCTGCCCTCGCTGTGGCCTTACAGAAACTGCAGTCTGATGGCATGAGCCAGTTCTCTGATTAACAGTGACTGTGGGTACTACCAGCGTGGTCTTGTTAGGGCTTCTTTGATGCTTAATGCGAGATAGACCCACCTCAAACACATTTTTGGTGTTTTCTTATTTTAGTCCCATACTGAACTCCTATGAAGTCTGACTTGACTTGTGCCTGTAACCCTGTTTGTTCATGAAGGCTGAGAGTTACCATCTTCAAATGCCACATCATTGGCATTGAGTAAGAACATGTTGGCTATCAGGCATGCTGATGGGTCATGAGGTGTCATTAGTCTGGAAATGCTTCATTTGAAGCATGTTACAAAAAAAGAACTCCAAAACTGGACTAGCTCTTGGTTGGGAAATTGTCACTGTCATATTTTCTGAAAAATCTCTTTGCCCAGGATTCTTCTCCTGGGAAGCTGAGAAGCCTCAGAGAAAAATGAAAGCAATAATTATCTGATTAGCTTCTCCTATGTTTTGCTGCTTTGGAATGTGTTTGGACATTGTTTACCAACAAGTGCTTGTTTCATTGGTTTCATGTGAATTGTTTTCACTCATTGGCCAATCAGTGCCAAGCTGTGTCGAGGAAAGAGTCACAAGTCTTCTTTATTATCCTTTAGCTTTCTGTAAGTATCCTTTTAGTATTCTTTAGTATAGTTTAGTATAGCATTCTTTTATATAATATAGCATCATAAAATAATAAATTAGCCTTCTAAGAATATGGAGTCAGATTCATCATTCCTCCCTTTGTCTGGGAACCCTGCAAATACAATAGGAAATCCGTGTGTCCTCTGACCTCATGCCAACAGGAGAGTTCAGGGACTTCTTACTTGTGTGTTCTAAGAAAAGCCTCACTACAGACATGTGAACTGGAAAATAGGATAAGATTTAGAATAACCTCTGAAGATATTTTCTCCATTAAAGAGGAAATTAAGTGATTTTTGATTCTGATAATCTTGCCTTCATTTTGAAAAAACATGGCCTATGAAAGTAAACCTGCTAGTCACAAAATAATGCTTTCATGAAAGTTTAAATTAAAAAGAAAAAGACTATTAGCATAAATATGATCAGAAATGTGAACAGTAACTCAATTTAGAATACCACGTTAACATTATTAATCAAAATACTGAAGACAGACTGCTGACAACACTGATCTGTGTGCAGCATATTAGGGAAACAAGAAATAAGGCTTGTATTCTGAGATCGTCCACATACTGCAAAGCCAGGATGCATCCATCATGTCACTAAATGTCATTTATTATCCATTGTAGAATAAACTCCTGAGTTAACACTTTTGCACTGCAGGCTGCCAGGAAAAGCAAGAAAGCTTCTTAATGCTGTTCAGATTTGAAAGCATTCATAATTTGGGATGAAGTTAAAAGTACTGATAGAGCATCCCTATCAGAGTCTGTGAATGAAGAGCATGCACCCCAAGAGAGTCCCTGCTACACAGCAGATTGTTGGGTTTTCAGGAGAGTAAATGGGTAAGCTTTTCTCATAGCCAAATAACTACCAAGGCATTCCTCCTGGGCCTCAAGTGGCAGTGGCACGAAATCAGTTTGTAAATCACATTGTGTATCACAATGCTACTTCTAATGATTATATGTATTCTAACTTTCAAATAATTTCTTCTCCAGAGTCTTCAAATATTGCCTTACCTAGTCAAGCAAAACCTTTTTTAATGATGCTCTCTGTGAAAGGAAAGCTGTGACAGGGTTCTGTGGCTCCTGAGCCAGTGGTTTTCCTTCCTCCGGCTGACCCAGGAACACCAAGCTGCTGAAACATCCAACTTTTCCTGCCTGGCAAACCCTGACTAGAACAAACTGTTTGTTCTAGTGCTGCAACATCAAATTTATAGCTTCTCCTTGGAAATAAGTGCAGCACTGGAAAAAGGTGCCTGCCAGAGAGCAGTTGCAGCATTTTGGTATCTTCCCTACTGAGGAGACAGGGAAGCCATGCCAGCTTCTGCTAGCTCTGAAGAGACTGGAGGGGCAAGGATTCAAACAAGCAGGTTTTGCCTTCCCTGCCGAGGTTGCCACTGTTTTAAGGGCAGGGCACCTAAACCTTGCTGCATATAGTGAACCACCAAAGTGCTGGTGTGTACTAGTGGCTTCTGGGTTCATAATTGCTCAAGAATTGTGCCTTGCTAGGTAAAAGATGCTAAGTTGTCATCACAGTTTTTTTCTTTTACCAGTTCTGTATGACTCTTTTCAACATAATCTGTGTGAAAGCCAACAGCTTTTCTCCTTCTGTCATATGCAAGTATATTTATTATATCGTTATATAATGAAATATGATCATAATTTTCATTTTGGTCTCTGTCTTTTTGGATTTGCTGCTAATTCCTTTCATGTCCAAGCAAGACCACAAAATTCCCAGTAAACATTGTTATCTATGAACACTTGAAGGAAAACTTAAAATACTTCCTTTCAGAGCACCTTCGGAATCCCTGTAAAAGACATAGTATTTTGTACAGATATACAGATGTTATTCAAATTGCTGATACAGTACATTAGTGAAGAATTCCTACCTGATTCATCACATCCCCTGCAGTTTCCTGGCATGTTTGCAAGTTCTGTCACCAGTGTAGATGCTGGCACTCCATACCTTTGTTTGACTGTCTGGCTTAGCACTTGCTGTGGCAGGGACTTCCACAAACTAGAGGCAGGAAACAAATGGCACAAGAAGCCTTGTGCACCAGTCAGTGTTTGATTGCAGCTAGAATATCTATATAAGTTCAATATTTTATACACTTAATTAAGCGAACGGATCTTTCCCATTAAGCAGGTTCTGAGTCTGTATCCACTCCAGCTGAAGTGGGTTGGCCTTGGGGGCTGTGTCAGAAGAGATGAATGTGATGCAAAAGAGAGTGCCTGCGTTTACAGAGGGAAAACCTTGACATTAGCATTATCCCTACAGTAAAACCATGAGCAGTAATTTCTGTCCATTATTGTCATTGCTGAAGAAATCCCCAAAGATGCAGTGGTTGCCCAAAAGAATGATACCTGGCTTCTTTGCAGTACATGCTGTGGTCCTAAATTCTTCAGATGGTTTTAAATTTGGGTTTAAATACTACTTTGCACTAGGACAAATATTTTAAATATTGTTTTCACTTTAGTTACATGTTGCTGAGCTAGGATTCAATGTCCCTTTTTACAGCCAGCCTCATCAATGTCACTTAGGTCAGAACCCAGACATATGGCCCCAATATTACCTAGGCATGACAAAATTTTCAGTTGCTAAAGAAATGCAGACTCTGAAATGGAGGAGAAGGTGGAAGGGAGGCAGTTATAGACTACTGCAGGCTGTAGTCTATAATTGGGAATCTTTACTTTTATTAAAAAATGTCTTAGCAGAAGCTTTGTTGTTCATCTTTCCATATAAGTGGATATATTCTCATTGTCTCCTGTTAAGAGGAATATTTTTAACAGCCATTGAAAGGTCCTTGGGGTACATGTGTGTAATAATAACTTTTTACTTTTAAAGGAAATCATCTGTAAATCCCATTAGTTATCATTTTTCAATTTTCGTCTTTCTAAGCGTGATTTAACTTCAAGTGTTGCAGTTCTTAAATCTAATTAAAGAATCGCCTTTAGGTCCCATCAGAAAGTCGACCTACTGATTGAACGCTGGAGATGAGCAAATTAAAGGCTGTACTCATCCTGGTATGAAAGAACTGTGGGGACGTTCCTGTGGTGTGGGACAGGGCTGAATGTGGCTGCTCTCCAAAAGGAGGTGTAGATCTGATCTCACACCAGTGGGGCTGCAGTGGCTGGGCGGAGGAGGCGCCTTTCTCCTGATGCCTTCCTGGGAGGAGATCCCTGCCGAGGGGAGAGGGCCACAGAACCATCCCTGCCCCTTCAGCCAGGGTCCTGGTGGGCAGCAGTGATCCCTTTCCCCACCAGCACAGTGTGTGGCCTCCCCCTGCTGCTGCAGCCCCACTTTGTGCTCTGCAATATCCGATAGCAGCAACCATGGAAACCGCTGCTGACGGTGGCTTACAAAAGAATTTGTTAATTAAAACATGTTTAAAATTATAATAAACTCACTATCTTAAATCCACCAGGGATATTGCAAACGGTATCCCACTCTGCCATCACTCTCCGAAGCTGAAATGCAGCTGGGGATGAAATGCCCTTTTGCATCCAGTTCTCATCTCCTGTTATCTTAGCACACAGTCACAAGGCATATATTGGTATTAAATTTTTTAGAGTTGCAGCAATGAGGGCTTGACCCAACCCTGTGGCTGCCCATAAACTCTGTTATCTGTCCCCCAGTTTCGCAGGGCAGGGTTTGTCCCAGCCCTTGCTGGAGGAGGTTCTGCAGTGGAGACTCTCTCAAGAGAACAGGGAAGATAAAGGGGAGCAAGCAAGTAGACAATGAAGCTGAAAAGGCTGAAAAACAGGGCAGAACCACTGCAAAGAGAATGTGAGACTAAAGATCAGACTAACTTCACACTGACTGAAGGGAAGTAAGAAGCTAAAACCTCATTGAGACTTGTGGGTGATTGAGCTGAGGAAATGCTGTGTGTTCCGAGTCCAGGGGTTCTCACAGGAAATAACCAAAGTGTCCTTGTGGGCTGGATCCGTGCTACGTGTGAATCCAGCCATGGTTTGCTGCCTTGGCATGCAGGAATCACACGGTGCAGGAGGGCTGAGAACCCAGCAGCCTTTGCTGAAAACAGCTCTGAGCATCACTGAACGAGCCCCTAGATGTTGTTCTCTAAAAGGTGATGGTTTTTGCCACATGGAACAAAAGCAGGGAGGAGTAGAAGCCAGTAAGGAGCGCTCTTTGGGGCAGAAGGGTTAATGGAGTTTGAGTGTGAGTCTCTTGACTGATCTCTATCCTAGGGCAGTTAAAGGTGAGCCTGTGGCTAGATGGGCAGAAGCACCAGCACTTCTGCAGGACCTCTCTTCCAGCAGGGCTTGTGGCATGCAAGACTTTCTGTAAACTGAGGAAAGAGTATTTGGCATTCTTATGTACACATGGGCAGATGACTTCAAATCTTGCTCTGTTTTAAGGCATCCCGAATAGAGAATATTAATTAATTAGTGTTTTCTGTTCATCAAGACAATGGAAATTGCCTTTTTAAAAAAATATTAGTTTCCTTTATAAAAGACTATAAAATAAAGGCTGTATTTAAATATTTCCAAGGAAATATTAACTAAGGTAAATATGTCTCAAATTCTTATCCCTGTTTTTTCTTTATAATTCTTATCACAAATTGATCTTTTCTCCCAGTAGAAATAATTGGTTCTGGTCAATAACAAACCCTCATCTCAATTTCATTGGCTTGTATCTCAGGCAACACAAGAGACATTCTGCAATACCTCAGAATATCCCTACTGGATAATGTAGACCACCAAATAATTCCTATTAAACTTTTTAGCATTTAAATTTTAAAACCCAAGAATTTGAACACTGCCCTCAAACAGAACTAAACATGCTGAAATCTTGCTTTATGTAATTTTTCCATGTTATCATACACTTAAACAAAATGCAGTGATCTCTATGGGTTATTTTTGTTTACTTCTGTCACCAATAATTAATTTTGTGTTTAAAATAAGTGTATTAAAATAGAGAACTGCATTCCAGCAACATACCTACAGTTAAACAGCATTACACCTCTGTATGTTGATTCAAACCAGTCAATTTGTAATTTGCTTCCTAACCTCCAGGAGGAACAAAAATGAACTGTGCAGAGAAAGAAAAAGGACAGAAATTGTATTGGCCTGTCTTGCTGAGTAAAGTGATGGATAAAAAGTAATTCTGTGAACAGCATAACTTGTTTTATTGCGGAATGAAACAACATGCTTGGAAAATGGTTGCTTCCCTCTTTGACATGGTTGTTCCACATCTGACACCAGTAGTGCCCCTCACAAAAGTGCTAAAGGCAGCTAAAAGTTGCATTAAGGAAAGCATTTCAAGCTGACTCATTTCAATAGGTGAACAAAATCGCTGGATCATCTGACAATGGCATGGAAAAAGTACATGTTTGTGGTTTTCCTTTGCTAACAACGGTGAAGTAGAGGTACCACGGGTTTTTTCAAACCTTTCCTCCCCTCTTTTATTTAATGGGGCTGGTGAGTGATGGAAAAGAGCAGGCAGCTCCATAGCAAGGCCCCTGTCATTCAGACTGCAAGGAGACAAGAGGCTGCAGTCTGCCTCTTGTCTTTTTCCCTGTAGAAATGAGACTCTCCATCACTGATACAATAATCTCCAAAGGTGTAAAAACTATAAAATGCCTGTTTCTACCAGGTACAGGTGTATATTGCTTTAACCTGATATCATGAAACTTAACAGAGTTTTTGATTACTTTTTCTAGCATGTCATGTTACTCCAGTGCTGTTTCAGATAGGAGATGCAGCAGAGAGCTGTCTGTGTTGCCACAGGCTCCAGCCAGAGGAGATTCCCTCGGCTCTGTGGCCTGGGGAAGAGTTTGCATTTCAAATTCACTGTAAAAATCTAATGCAAGTCAGAAGTGGGGAGGGAAGGAAAAACCCATAACCCAGAAGAAAGAAAAATCCTTTTAGCCAGCCATCAAGATGTTGTTTTGGGAAGAGCCATCCCTAAACCCTCCACAGAACTTTTCCTCAAACAGAGACCAAATTGCAGAAGTCTCATTTTCAGGTTCCTGGAGAGATGCTGAGCTGTTTGATGGGAAGCAGGTGCTGTTGTGGACATTGGCTGGGTTGTGGATTGCCTTCCAGCTTGTCAGTGGGCACCAAGGATGGTGCGAGAGGCTGATGGTGAAAGGGGGAGCTCAGCCCTTCTTCAGAGCAGTCCCTCTGGGGGAGATGGCTGTGCCAGCAGACCATGCTCTTGTGGAGGGTGAAGTTCCATGAGGCAGAAGGCAGTGTTCAGGCTGCCCAATTCACTGTCCATGCAGGGGATGACTCCTGAGAAGTCTTTTTGTAGTCTGAAAACGAGGTGGTACTTTAGCAAGATGACAGCTTGCCAGATGTGGACAGTTGCATGTGCAACACATGGATTAATCTTCTAAGGTAGCTCATCCTGAGAAGGACTCAGCTGGGGCATTTGTGTTTTGCTTTGGGGCACAACCCTTCAAGGAAAATACAGGGAAGGGCAAAGGTTAAACAAGAATGACAACATATTTAGGAAATAGGATGTGGGACAGCAAGTTGAAATAATGGAAGCTGTCATCGGGTCTCTTGGCTGGGCTGTGTGACCCTGGAAGGTGGAAATGCCTGCTGGAGAGAAGGAATGGCCTGTGATCTGTCTGCTGTGAGCTGGATAAAGAGCAGTAAGTTGCAGCAAGGAAAATGTAGGTCAGATTTTAGTAAAAACTTTGCAGCAGAGAAGGGAGAGCAGCACCAGAGAGTCTGCTTGCAGCATTCCTGCAGCAGGGAAGTCTGAGAGAGCTGGATAAACGCTGGTCAGGAAGGGTTTAGTTCACTGGTACTGCTGACAGGAGATAGGAGGAGGTTTCTTTGAGCCATGTATTTCCCTCATTCTCATTTTATGATAGTTAGCACTGGAAAATTACCACTGCAGATGTGAAAAGTGGGAACCTGCCTCATGTCTGGCAGCTGATGGGCACTGTGTGCACACGTGAGGATGGAGGTGAGCAATGAGGGAAGGCAGCTCTCCCAACCTGCTCATCCCATCACAGCCATTGCAGATTGCTGCATTAGTGGGTAGCTCTGCTCCTCTCAGAGATATCCCCTTCTTTGCATATAAATAATTTCTTAAACCTTTCCAACCCTTTTGATTCTGGGATTTTTGCTGGTGGCTAAGTAGTGGGTTTGTATCTGATGTCGGCTGCATAGAAATAATATCAGTGCATCTTCCAGCCTGGATTCTGCATTGCCTCTTTGGGGCTCTTTGTCATGTGTCAGGTCACTAACATCACTTCAGTAGGGTTTTCTAATTGCATTTAATATGTCACTTACTATGCACGCCTCATCTGATTTCTATGGCACTAATGAGATAATTTATCTTTGCTGGGTAGCAGTCAGTTGTGTGTTGATAAGGCATTTAATTTTACCAAGTTATAAAATCTTGGCTGATTTTAGAGAAGGGTCAAAGCCAAGATAATTTTGTATTTTAAAACACTTATCAACTTCAAGTCCTTAATGTTAGCTTTCTTTTTGTCTATTCAGCTAGGGAAGCTCCAGTCTGAATTTTATTCAGAGAATTCATAAAACTTCTTTTGTCATTTGAGTGATAAAGAAAACCATGAGAAATTCTGTGCTAATATTTATTAGCTGTTTAGGGCTCATTTGGGGAGAGGGAAGATGGCAGGGAAACAGAGCCAGTTTTCTATCCACCAAAGCAACAAGACTTCTTACCATGCAGCCTAGCAAGCACATTAGTGTGTGGGAGGAATATCTTCCACTACTTTAATTTTTTTATTTTGTTTTAATTTTCAGGAGTATCTGAAGGTGTGTTCTGTCATTTTAGCCTGATTAAGGGATATCATTTGTAGAAAGAGTTTTAGATTTTAGCCACTTTTTCAAGTACTGTATTTCAGTCCTGCAAAACAGTTTTCTTGCAAAGTTAATTGCTCTTTTATTTTACGGCAATGCTGACTGTGTTTCGTATCTGAAGAAAAACGACATTTGGGTTTTCTAATTTAGAAGCACAAAAGAGTTTGATAGAGGTGGTGACAGTACCTGATTCACATGCCAGGAAAAGGTGCTTGTGTTAAATTACAGCCTGCTGAAGCTGGGGCCAAAGATAACCTTATTAGACTTTTGAAATAAATGCCATTAATGGGACCACAGGGCTATCATATGGGTCACCTCTTATGTAGATACCAGATTAATTTTCATTAGTAGGATTTCATCATTTAAATCAGGTATATGCATGCATGTATTTTTTTTAAGCTTTCTTGGTTTTCCCACATTTGGAGATTTTAAGTGTCTAAAAATGTTTGTATTTTCTTAAGTCCACTCTGGCAGAATTTTGGAAAGGGAGACATCTCTGCTTGTGCATTTTCTCTTCCTCTGAGTAAGATCAGTGAGATTCAGAATACAAGTTACATTTTGTAATGGAAAAAAAACCCTCTCCTGAGATATGAAAAGCGTAGTCAATTAGAGAATGCTACCATGTTTTTTAAGGCTATGAAAAGGTAGGATAAAATGAGCACTCTGGCTCGTGCTGAGCTCCTTGGGAACAGCTGCTGTGCAGGATTCCTCCTGAAAACCTTGTCCAAACAAATCATCATTTAAATACAGAGTTGTCACTTTACCAAAGCCTCACTCTTGCAAGATCTTCCACGTCTGTGTTTGAGATGGATGTATTGTAGTAGGGGAGCCTGCAATACTTATTTCTGTAGTCTCTTTGGCTCTGTTTGGTGCGAGGTGAATCAAAGCATAGGGCAGCACTCAGCTCCTGATTACTCCTGTTTCCCAGTGGCTCAGGGTTGGCAAACCTGTGCAGAAATCTGGGGTACAGCAATGATGCTTCTTCCCCTTGCACTGCCTCTCCAAGAATGGATACAGAATGTATCATTTTCCCACTATTTTTAAGATTGGGATAAAGGAAAAAATAACCTATCACAAAACCTAGAGGTTTTTTTAATTTTTTAAATGCACAGACGTGGTGGATACTGGGTGGACTGTGGTATCAGTGTGATGGATTGGCACAGTTCCCATGTCTTCCATGGGGCCAGCAGAAACATGTATTATTCTGACATGCTATTTTGAGAGGGAAAAAAAAAATCATTCAGATCCTTAAATCGTCTTTTGTGAGCAAAGATCAGAAAAAAATTACTCCAGTGGCAGACACAGATATATCAGGTTTTTGAGCCCCTCAAAACATTTCAGTGTGCTTTGTTCCCCACTTCATTGCCACGACTCCAATCTGCAGGACAGGGTGCTGTGGATTCCTTGAGTGTGTCTGATTTTGCACCAGCCCCCATCACATTTGTGTTTGAAAATCAGTGTGTCTGTCATGTCTCCCCTGGGAAACAGCTGATTTCTTTGTTTTGGCAAACCAAAATAAAAGCTGAGAACCGTATAAGCCCTTTCTTCAAACAGTGGTAGGACCTGATATGCTGAGAGCTTTTGTTTATTCTGATGTCTCTGACCGAGATGTTAATCGCCATCTCAGAAGTACAAATCAGTTAAAATGGCAAAAAAGAGATTTGGCCTATCTGAAGGATGAAATACTGATTTTTTTTTTTTTTTAATTTTCTTTTAAGGGTCTGGAAACCCCTAACTGTTAGCAAGATAAAATAATTTTAAAATGTTCCTAATATTTAACAAATGAGCAAAAGCATTTAGTGTATTTTTCCACTTTTATTAGGGGAAAAAATGCCTTTTAAACCTGTGGACTTGAAATATTTTCTGGTTGTAACTACCTGCAGGTAGTAATTGTGTGTGGCTGAGTTCTAGCAATAGTTTGAGATGAAGGGAGTGGACATCCATCCTGCTTGGAGCTCCTCTCCAGATTGCTATCACTGATGACTTTGGGAGTTGGAGTTTCACAGGGAGCGGGGACAAAGGCAGCTGTTCTTGGGTAATGTGCAAAGTGTTCTTTGCATTTGCAAACCTCATTGGGGATTTTACCAAAATTGATTTATTCTGGTATTGAGATTATTGCCCAGTGCCATTTCACCCACCAGTCAGCAGAGCTGTGTTTTTTCACCAGACAGCTTTTTGCTGAGGTAGCACATCAATTCTAAAACCCTAAATGTTGGTCCCTTTCTCTGCCCCTCTTGTGCAGAGAATAAAATGGGAAGTACAGTTCCCCAATGCAACATCTTATCTCCATCATCCAAGGATGGATGAAGTGTGTTTGAAGGCATTGGCTCCCTTCTATTACCTCTGTTTGAAGTTGGTTTCCCTGCTGCAAAGCTGGCTGCCTTCCCCTCGGCTAAAATACAGTCCCTATTCAGGAACTGAGTTTGTAAAACCAGTTTTAATCTCTGCATGGGGTGTTAAACTTCTGTTAACCTCAGGAAGGGTCTGTCCCAAGAAGCACAGCAGATTGCAGTCCATTCTCTAGCACGTGCTCTCTTCTAGGCTCTTGCTTTTCAAGGCAACAAAGCTGAACACGAAGCAGGAACAGCTTGGCTTTTTGATCCCTAAGCTGAAAGACATCGTCATTTCAGGATCAAGGCAGCTCTGGAAATTCCCACAACTTGAGCAGTTAAATGATGTCAAAAGCTCCAAAATGAATATACATGTGTGCAAAAGAATTACTGAAGTGCTGAAAGCAGCATAACGGTGTCAGTCAATGCCAGAGCCCAAGTGAATAAACCCGGGCCCTGGGTTCTTCCTGGCGGATCTGAGCTGGCTGATGAGCGGGTCTTGCTGTGGCCATGCCACTCACCCTTGGGAATCTGCACTACAGGCCTTGCCCAGCCCAGAGAGATGTGGGCTCTGATTTACATCTGATATTTGAAGGCACTGTCTGCGGGGAAGCCCTTCAGAGAAACACCAGGGCTGGGTCACATCTATTTCTACTCTCTGCTCTGCAGCGTAAAGTGGCTCTCGGCTGATGGATGTGATGCTTAATGGCAGTGGTGAATGCATACATATTTCCCAGGTTCTCACTAGAGGGAGAAAAAAAGCTAAAATGTAGTACTATGTCTTCAAAAGAATGTGGCCTCTGTGCTTTTTACTGACACAAATGTGGGCTTAGAAGGGAAACCTGCCGGGTATTTCTCATCCCAGATACTAAGGTAGTCCTGTACCAGTAACAGAAAAAGGCTCAGATAACTCTTCACAGAATCTCTCTGTATTTGGTAATAGACCCTGTTCTTCCTTCTTCTTTTTTTTTTTTTTTTCTAAAGCAAGTGAATATTTTTATTAAACATCTTGATATTCCCTTATATTAGCTGAGTGAGTAGGTATTTGCATGTGGCTGGTCTGTGGCTGGTTTAAGAAGTGTCATCACATAAAGAATTTATCTGGGAACCACATTTACCTCTTGAGCTGATAAATATAGAAGAATGTATGAATTTCCTGAAAACTGGTGCATGAAGAAATTAAGGAAGGAAGTTCAATTTTAATTTCTGGCAGGTCAGGGCACAGAATTACTTACTTGTGCGTGTCTTGTTTTGCAGCATCAAAGACACACAAATATTTTTCCTTATCTGGTATTCCGGTTGAATTATCAGCTTGGGAATGAGAAGTGCATTGAATTTTGACACCAGGGAGAGTCCAAGGAAAGGACTGGTATCATTTTGGTACCAGGTGACATGGCTGTACCATAGCTTAGCAGCTGGCTTAGTGATCTCCAGGGTACAGATTTCTTCCACTCCATTGCCAGCATCCTCTTCCGAGGAAAGCGGCGCGGGCTCTTGCAAATAGCTTTGTCCTCTCTCCGACTGACTGTGCTCTTAATAATCAAAACGAGTTGCAGGCATTCCATTAATTGTCCAGATAATTAGCTTTAGGCAATCTGGCATTTCATCTTTGTCTCTGACTTAATCTCAGCTAGTTTTTGTTCAGTCGCTGGCATGTGTAATTCCTCATCTATTTTGACATTTCTCTGTCACATTACCATTTGTCAAATTTCAATTCCTCCGGACTCGAGCAAGCTTTGATCAGTCGTGCTGGTCTGCAGCTTCCTTATGCTACATAAAACTCAGAGAGTTGTAACTTTTTGTGCCCGCTGATTTGATAAATGTGCATTTGCTGCTCCTGACACATGCTCGCAGCCTTAGCTGGCTTGCCTTGTCCTGTGGCACCTCCACACAGGTTGTTAAACCTTCTGTAAGAGCTCTCATTCCCTGAGTGCGTATGTGGTGTTTTAAACCTAATTTTATTTTTTCTTTTATTAATCCCTAGAAGGATGCCAGATGGCAAAACGCGAGGATACGTGCTAGGGCTGCGTGTGCACACACACACACGTTTTATTTCTCTGTGTGTGAACGCACAGGCTGATTCAGTGTGATGGAAGGTTTTATTAGATAATAAAGCTGCTTTTTTAAGTTATTCAGGTCACTTTACGTGAGGGCTAAAAAAAACTCAATTTATTTGGCTCTATGCAGTGTATGATTTTATAGAAAAGCTGTTTAAAAATATCCGCTACTGCTGTCTGGGAGCACTTACATTACTGTTCCCCAGAAGTTGGATGCCTTCTGCTGCTGGGTCCAGATGAGAAAGGAAAAGCTGTTATTCTGTGTTCATTTGGAAAACTGTGAACCTCCCAGTTAGTCACATTGGTCCCAAAGTGCTAGTCTGAAACGCTGCATGGGCATCAGGGGCTAGCTCTTAAATCTGTCACTGGTTCCCTGGGCATTGCACACTTTACATCTGGAGCCAGTAACGAGGTGGAAAGATTTGGCAGTAAAAAAGAGGAAAACATCTTTCTGCTAAGTAGATTTTTTTTTTTTTAATTAGGTTTGAAACTGCTGAGAAATTCAAAATATTAGATCAATGTCAGGTGGAGAGGTGTTGCATGTGCAGAAGAAAACCAGAAGTGTGTTTGCTGTTTGAAAACATTTGTTCTATGCTTTACTGAATTTTCTATCCTTTAAAGGGAATACACTGGACTTCTTCCCCTGAGGACAAAAAACATTTCCACTGGTCTTTGTTTTGTTGGGTTTTTTTTTCCTTTATAAGAGCAGCAGCTATCAGGCAGAGAAAACTTTTCCAAGATACAAGTGCTTTGAAGATCTGTATATGCTGAAAGTACTGCTCTTGGACCAAGCACTGCACATCCCAATATTGCACAGCTCCTCAGAGATCAGAAGGCGTTTTTCTCAATGATATCTCCAAGTCTTGTGTCCATTTCTGTGTGGGAAAAATGCCTAGGGCTGCTTGTCTTTGAGAAAAAAGTCCAGGAGGCTTCAGAGCTGCTGTTTTGGCTGTGAAATGCGGGGCTGTGGCTCAGCACTTCCCCTTCAGAGACACGGGCTTCTCAGGAGAGGTGTCATGTGCAAACACCAGTTTGGGGGAGAATAACATACGGGGCACTTATTCTAAATGTAAAGGACAGACAGCTAAATTTCTGTCTTTGTGCACACAAGTTGTCCTGCTTAAATACATTGTCAAGTGGAAATCATGAAATCCATTACTTCATCTACAACTAGCTGTTGTGCAAGCCCTCTAAGTGGACTTTAAGTGCAGTTAGGTTTTTTTAAATATTCTAGTTCCCTTTGGACTGAGTGGAACAGCATGCAGCATTTTCTTTCTTTGGTTTTTTTTCAGGCTGAACCTGATATGGTCTCTGCAGGGCAGGATGCTGTGTAATGGCTGGATTTTTCATGTTTAGGGCTCAGTTTCTGAAACACTGTGCCAAACTAGGTATTTTTAGCTTACAGTAGAGTTAATTGAGTTCATACTCTGTTCCTCGTTATATACAATTTCCTCTTCAAATATAATAGTGTTTTATGGCAAGAAGCATTATTTTTCACAGTCCTTTAGAGCTTAGTACAAACTCATCAAAAGTTGTGGGCTCTGAGATTTTACCAAAATTCATCTTTTTCACAATGTCAAATTTCTCACATGCTGGCTTTCGTGGGGCTGTGGTTGACTGGTTTTAAAAAACCCTGTTTGTCGAGGCCAAGCTTACCCTTCTCTTGGTAAGAAGATTTCCCACCTGTGCTGCAATAGGCAGGTAGATTTTAAAGCCAGAAAAGGCAGTTAAATTATTTTGTTGGTGTGACACAAGCTATAAAATGTGATTTAAAATGGGCGGTTTCTGCAGTGAATCCCCTAAGTGGAAGTGGGAGCTGTTTCAGCCCCCTTGGCTTGGAAGGGGTATGGAAAAGCATATCCTTCTGGGTCTGCTAGGGAGGAGCTGGAGCTCTCCCTGCGATGACTGAAGGAAGGGAGACAGCTGAGTGTGCTTGTGTACTGTTTTGGTAAATACAGTTTGTTTTTAATAAGGACAGCTTTAAGAGGTGTGAATCCTTGTAGTTATGGGTGACTCTTTCTCAGCCTCTTCACACATTTTGCAGCCGTGGGAGGAAGTATTTGAACACAAACATGATTTGGGATTTATGAAGACTGCTTGTGTGAGTAGAGTTATTCATTTGCAATGCTATTTGCCTGACTAAGCTCGTGCATTACGCTTTGCCTTTTATTTTCCCTCCATGGACCCAGCACCACCCTGCACCCGATGAGCTTGCAGGGAAGAGCCCGCAGTGGGATTTGGGTTCGAGTTCCAGCCTCAGCCTGGCTGCTGTGCTCTTCCCTTTCAGCACCTGAGCTAAGAGCTTTTCTCTGATTTACTGCAGGTGTTTCTGAAATAAGAGGTGAGCCGCTGCATCCCTGCCACATGTGCTGGCTGGAGATAGGCGCCTGTGCGAGATTTCCTGGGAAATGGGTTAGGGAAACTTTAAAGCCGGCAGCGCTAATCAGCATCCTGCATGCCCGCTTTATCAGCGCATCAGATCCAAGGGAAGGACTGAAAACCGTGCAGGAAATGAGGGTCAGGAGTGACAGGTGGGGAGGAGGGAGAGAGATGGTTACCAACCAGCCAGCAAGAAAAGGGAGAGAGTCAGAAATGCATTTGCTGTGGCTGCCAAAAATCAGAAGCTGATGCATGCTTATAAAAGAAGCCATTTTTTGCTTTAAGATTTCAAATTCTAGATTGCCGCTCTTCATTCTGCAGTGGTTGGGCAGAATGTAGCACACTGAGGTCCCAGGCTGTGGTTCTTTGGTTGTCAGCTTTGTGGTACTCTCCTAAATTAAAGTAGCAAATGTAATATATTAGAGCAATAAGATACAATGCTGCACTTTTTTTTCTGGGTGTGACAACAACAATTTACCTTTAATCAAGAAGTTATGTCCTCCTGGAATTTAATTTATAGGCTGTTTCCTAAAATTAGGAGCTTAGACTATTTCCTGTCAGTCTTATTCTGCACGACTTCTCCTAAATTATTTAAAGGTATTAAAAATGCATAGCACATATACTGTACCAACTCTAACAAAAGAAAGGATTGATCCTGACTTTACATTGAATTACACATTAGCTGTTATTTATTGTTGCACTTGATTTCATTTTGGAAACAGAATTAACTCAGATGAATACTTTCCGATGGACACTACTCAGTAATCCCTCCATGTTATTTAAAGGATTTTGTAGATCTACACATAAATGTATGCAAAGAAAGCTCATTTTCCATTTAAATTGAAATGGGGAAAGTCACCCCTTTACATTACAAGAACTCACCATGTTAAAATCTAGTGTATGTGTGGGTGGGTTGGAGTTTTTTTTAAATCTTGTGTCTGTTCCCGTCTCCAGTAAGGGGAAAAGGAGTCAAATAAAAATTTAAGATAAATCCCTTCTTCCTTGCCTCTCTCTGCCATTCTCCCCTGCAATATATTTACCTTTTAAGGGTGTGGTGGTTTGTCATGAGGAACCTGCAACCTTGTTTAAATACTATGCAATTAAATGAGTCTCATATAAATGGTTAACTATTGTATGAGATTTGTCTGGTAGTTGGAACCTTCCTTTGACTGGAGAGTCTAATAGGTTGGTAAATAGTGAAGCAATTCCACTGCTAATTGCACATGTATTAGCCTGTCCTGATACTGAAATACATTCTTGGAAAAGCATATATATCAGTTACAGAGAGGCATACTATTTCTCTCCTGATGTCATCCATGCAGATTGAGGCAAAAGCTGGCAATGCTGGGGACTGTGGCTGAAGGCCTCTGAGTCATGGCTGAGCTCAGGGTTGTGCATCACGCTGGTGGGAAGAGTATTTCCTGGCTGTGTCCTTCTACATCCAGCACTTGTTAAAGAGAAAAAGAAGTAATTTAAACAACTGTTCACAACAAGGGAGTAGTTTTGTTCCTTAGGAGAAGGATCTGTCTACAATTGCCCAGCTCTCTCTTTCAGGCTTGCGAGATGCCATTTGTCAAGGGGCATCTTGTGTCAAGTTTTTTTTCCACCTGTGACCAGGAGTGCGATGGTCCCTCTCCCAGCCTGCAGACCATCCACAGCCCAGTTCCCACATCTCTCACCCAGCATCTTCTGATGGTTGCTTGATTTGAGGGCTCACATCCCCATTTGCCGTGGGATCCATCTCCTGCCTGCCTGACATCCCATTGTGTTCTCAGGCAGCTGAAGAAATGGCCTGTCCTCTGGCAAGGCATCCCCAGCCAAACTGATGGTCTCCACCAAGAAAATCTCGGCCAAAGCAAGGAGTGACCTTGTCAATCAGGCTGGGTGCGGTAATTATGCTCATTTGCATAAATGCCGCTAACATGTGCCACTGCTTCTAGATGAGCGGGCCCTCACTTAACAGTAGCACAGCACTAAGCCATTAATTATAGGAGTCAGAGGAGAGGTACAGCTGCAGATCTGCCCCGTCAGGATTTATCAGGCTCCATTTTATAATCAATGCTTTATTTATTAAACCATCCCAAACGGTGCATGCGCTCTAGCCACGGCCGGCTGCGGCTCGGCGTGGATATTTCATCTGAATCAATGGAAGCAATCATCTGCTTTACATCAGGTATTGAACCTGTGCGCGTCCTTGAGTGACAAATGACTTTATTGTCTGTGTGGAATTGACTGCAGCTCATGCTTAAAGCTGGGGATGGGGGGAGAGGTGATGAAAATACTGAATTCCTCCATAACTGGTGCTTTTGTCCTTTTTTTTTTTTCCTTTTTGCTTTTTTTTTTTTTTCCCTCTCTCTCCCTAGCTCCTGAAAAACAAATCAGAGTCTTTATCTCCATGTGGCTGAGAGCGATGCAATGAGGGAAGAGGCTAGTGATCTTGGGGTGAGAGGGAAGCTACTGGAAAGCAAAAGAGAAGGGGATTTGTCCTGCTTTGGATATGTTAAAATTCAAGAGAACAACCAGAAGCAGTGGCCACTGCACTGGTCTTGGCTCTGACCTCTTTGGAGCACACATCACACACAAATGGTCCCAATGTGATTTGGGGATGCCGTGGGGCCCTTTGGCTTTTAACGGCTGCTGCCAAAAAAAAGGCAAATCAAACAAAATTGCATTTGAAGCAAAGCAGTGTCCAAACCCCTGAAAATCCCCCCTCAGCCCTTCTCATTAACATTGACCAGGCAGGGAGCTGACACTAAAGCTGTATGATTTGCATGTTGCATGGGGTCTGTTATTGACATAATGAGGTTTTATTGGATTAAAGGCCTTGCTGCCAGAACTAATTGTTCAACAGAATATACAGGTTTTTATAAACCTCCAAAACTAGCCTTTGTAAGATCTGCATTAATATATTTCACACCCATGCTAGCAGTAATTCAGGCATACTGTTCCAATGTACAGAAAGGTAGAGGACTGACAGGGAGACTTGTCTCCATGTAAGATGGAGGCATCCCACACTGTTATACAAAGAAAGGCTTGTTCCAGTGTGTTATAAAAATTCTGTATTAAATAAGTAAGTATAACCTGTATTTGCTAAATTATATCTGTGATACTTTGTACACAGTCAGTTTGCCTGAATGTAGGAGTGGGGGAGTAATTTTGGTTTCCCCTGAGAATAACATGATCTTTTGCCTTTTCAAAACAGTAAAGTCTGAGTAGACGTCTGCATGGCCTACTGGTGGTGCTGTTAGAAGAAAACACAAGGCATTGAATACTACAGTGTATGTAATACACATGCACTCATTTTCAGAAGTGTATGCCAAACTTTAAACTAGCAAACGTAGCTACAGTCTGCACCATGTGGAACCCAGGCTTATATTTCCAGTTCTGCTGCTGGCTGCCATTTGACATTGAGCAAGACATTTAACATCAGTCTGGATGTCTTCCCCTTTTTTGGGGCTTGTTTGGTGGTGCAAACTTAAAATGGTGAGTGGCAACTTCCCTGAGTAGGAAGAAGCAAGGAAGAGAATTCATTTCCCACTGGAGCTCTCAGTTGATGCTGCATGATGGGGTGACCAGGGACTGGGAGATAGGATAGATAGATAGATAGATAGATAGATAGATAGATAGATAGATAGATAGATAGATAGATAGATAGATGGATAATGTGGCAGCCCCAGCCCACTCCTTACATTTCTCTACAGCTTCCTCAGAAGTGCTGCCTGGACCATATGAATTTGACTTTCAGAGTGGGAGACAAGGGTAGTTACATACTAAACCGCACAGAGAGATAAATATGTCATCGTGGGCAGCTGTTCCAAAAACCTGCTCCCAAGGGGCAGTGTTTTCAAGGATTTGCACAGATAAAGGAAAAAATAAACAAATAAACACCTGGATGTTTATCCAAGCAGCAAGTGTCAGCATAGGGACAGAAAAGCACAAATATTCCTTTTCCTAAAGACTTGCTCCTGCCCGTCAGTGGGAGGTCTGTTCTAGGAGGAACACCAGTGTAAGGTGTGTGTGAACAGGTCTGTTCCTGCTGGCACAAGGCTTTTGGGGTGTGTCTCTGAGAGCTGCAGCCTGAACAGGCATTTGCTCCTGACTGAGCCGTCCCCTGGGAGCAGATGAGGACCACATCAGCATCAATTAATGCCAGTGCCACCCCAGCAGATGACATCCAAGCAAGGAAGCTTTCCCACAGCAGCCTCAGTCATCACAATGCTTGCTGCTCTTACACTCTCCAAAATATTCACAGCTGAAATTCAGCTCAAAGTCACGCTATCTGATTTATAAAAGGCAGAGCTGCTATTTTTCACTGGAAATGTACATCCCAGTCATTTCTGGTGGTGTGTTATAGAGAGAAGTTGTGTACACAATGGAGTTCCCAACTGGTGACTAACACAGTGAGACCTTTCGCATGTATGTTTACTCTTGATGTTTTCCCCTCCAGTACTACTAGCAATAAAAACTTGGTGAATGTAGGAAATGTGGAGAGCTGCAGATGTTATATCTTCTTTTCATTGACCTATTTTGTGTATAAAAGAGGTCAAATCACATTAGGTTTTCACTATTGAGATCCCAGGGCTTCAAACATGAAAATTAAACTAATGTATGCTTATTTAACTGCACTAAAACCTGCACTGATATATTTTCTTTTTTCTTTTTTTTTTCATTAGAGAAGTTAATTATCTCAGCATAAAAGTGCTTGGTGAAAGATCATAAGTAGAAAATTAATCCTCTTTTAAGCATTTTATTTGACAGTAAGGTAGGCAAAAAGGATGGATTGTTGCTTCAGAGTTACTGTCTTGCTCCTCACTTTGGTATTAAATGCATTCAAATTTATACTAGCCAGTTCTTTGCTTTGCAATTTGTGTGCATGTTGATAGGGTTTCAAAAAGTGGTGGGTTGTTGTTTTTTTAACCCTCCGGGGACTTTTTATGTGCAAGCCAAGTGCTTCTGCACGCATGATAGAGCAATTTCTTTGCTCCGGAAAGTGCTACTAGATAGAAATACGATAGCAGAGCAAACATCGACTTCCTCAGAATTGTTACTTGTTCAAATAGGAATACCATAGCAGAATCTTACACGGGGTCAAAAGTGCTCGTCCCTGTACTGACAAAATCTCTCTCAACAATTTTTGGTAGGTTTCCAAACAGAGAGCATAGTTTATTGCAAGTTGACACACAGTGTAAGTTATATTCCACATTCTTCTGATGTGGAATATAACTTAATTTCAACTTTGAATAAATTACTAAGTATTTTTATAATTACTTAGGGTTTGTTCCCTAGCTAGAATAGATTGGTAGGGTTTGATTTTGGTCAGAGGACTCATACCGATTAACTCACTTGAGAAATCTGAATCTCGATGGAGATGTTTTGGCAGTTTGGTTTTTTTTTTGCAACAACTTCATCTTACTGGAATTGTTTAATGCAGTGCCAGCAGAGTCTGGAGAGTAAAGGTGCATATGTTCAGATATATGCAAACACACCAGGCATCCTTATAAGAAGAGTGGATTAATAAAGGCTACTGTTGCACAGAAGTCTATCATGAAAACCTGAACCCAAGCTAAGCATATGTGCATATATGTAAAGCTCATTTCAAGAGCATATTCACAGCACAGACCTATTTTAAGGGGATTAATAATCTATGAATAATACATGTCCAAGATAAACAGCAGCAGTGTGGGTTTGGAAATGGAAAAAACTTCTATGAGTTTTGGTGGAGGCTGTGTCCACACTGAAAATGGACTTACTGGGGCACATCTTCTAACAGTAAAAACCAGCTCCAGGTCTGCTGGCTTTGGAAAAGGAATATTGATATAAAACAATGGAGCACCTAGTTCAATCTGTCTAGCCTACAGATCTATTACCATTGCATATAAGTAACAATTTCATACTAGCATTTTAAATTACTACTCCCTTCTTAAACCGTATGCTAATTTTCTTAAAGAGAAGTCTAATTGCTCTCTTTATATGCAACTCCAAGTCAAAAGCTTAATTTATCCCTCCAGTTGGATAATTAAATCATACAATGTTCATCTCTTGTGACTCTTCCTGTCCCAGAAATCTTAAATTCTTCTTCTCTAGCTGTCTTCCACAGAGCATAGCTCCTGACAAAGCTTTCACCTTCAATTTACTTGCGCCAGGAAGACAGCCGTTTGTCCCGATTCAGAAGCGAGGCTTCATTTTCCTTTACTTGAGTTTCCCTGTGT
Source organism: Zonotrichia leucophrys gambelii (assembly GCF_028769735.1). Lineage (NCBI taxonomy): Eukaryota > Metazoa > Chordata > Aves > Passeriformes > Passerellidae > Zonotrichia > Zonotrichia leucophrys. The sequence continues at coordinate 42,918,389 of NC_088171.1, read as the reverse complement.
ATTTCCTTTCCTAGAAAAGAAACCCCATCTCTCCCACATGTACCTTCTCCAGGCATTACAAAACAGGATTTTTTTTTTTTGTCCCCTCCCTGTGACCTGGTTTTGCAAACCTGCAAGTATTCCCATTTAAATCAGCAGCCTGGCTTGTATGGTTGGAATTTGGGAAGTGGAAAGAGTGCAGTTTGAGCTCCTGTGTAGTGGAGTTTGAATATTTCTGCTGGTGGGCAGTCAAAGCTCCAGCTGCAAGGGTGAAGCAGATGATGACAATCCCCTGCTGCAGGGAAGTTCTAGAAGCCACTGGTGCATTGCACCTCACAGGAGCAAGCTGCAGGAATGTAGGCTTGTATTGGAAAATAAATTAAAGGTATAAAAGTTCATGCTTGGTAAGGCATTTCTATTAGAATTCCTTCCTTTGTGAGGTTCAACCTCCTTGCTTCATTTCTTTACTTCAAAATAAGGAGTGTTTTGAAAACTCAGCTGTAGATTAGGTAGACCTGGAAGTGAGCAGCCCTGCTGAAGTCAGGAGGACCATGCACATGTCAAAAATGAAGACCTCCTAGCAGCTTTGCTCCAAGATTTTGCAGGATTGCATCTGATAAAAGGGATCTCAGAAGAATTTTCTTATTGTGCACTTGTGGCATTAGAAGAAATGATATGACATGTAGTTTCCAGAATGGCAATTCTGGTGTTGAAACATTGGTTCTGATACTATTTCTTGCCTATACCTGAAATCCTGTTAGCTTTTCTTGGCCATTATGCTCTGGGTGGAATCGCTGTGTCACTGCACGTTAAGGCAAAGGGTTGGTGAAGCACGAGAAGCTGACCCTAAAAAAGCTAACAAAAGGGCTGCCTTTGTGCTTTGCTTTGTGTTAGGGTCCTGGTGTGCTTCCACAGCGTAGCGTGCGTACCAGCACTGCTGATTGTCCTTTACTGGAACTGCAGATCAGCATCTCATCCCTCCCCACTGATTTTCAAATGTTTCGTGTTTTCCAGTACATTTCGTTCATGTCACTATTCAACACTGGTCTTTAAACATCATTTAAAACGACACCACTGGTTTGGTAGGGGCTGAGTTTGGTAGGGGCTCAGACACTGTTCACCCTCCTCCATCTTCCCCAGCATCAACCCCGTAGGATCCTCTGCATCTGCTGTCCTCCTCATGGCTGACTCAGGATGATACCCCAGGAATTCCTGATGGAAAAGCTGAGACATTCCTAGAATTTAAATTAAATGTGCTTTGCACCCAAATGTACGCAAAGTACATTTATTTTGAGTCATGCAGCAGCCTGTCTTGTGGTGCAGTATCTGGTTGGAAAAAAGCATCACTGTTCCTGATGGCATTTGCACTGTTGGCTCTTACTGGTAAAGCTCTGCCTGCTTTGGGCTCAAATAGGAGCACAGAAGTGATCAAAATTCCACTCTCCCTGCAGCTGGCCAGAGAACAGAGGTGGGAGTCGTCACAGCTATGGATTTTTCTTCCCTTGCCTTTGATTCTGAAATTACTCATTTGTCAGATTTCAGGCTTGTGCAAAGGCTGTGGGTCCTTAAGCAGGTTTGAGTGCAGATGTGCAGAAGGTGGGTTCATTTCTTGTCTTGCAGTCCAGTGGTACCTACACAAACACCACTAATGGCTCTTTTTAAGTGTTGTTTTAAAACTTGTAGAAGAGTGATGCTTAAAGAATAGCCTGCAGTTGAAAGAAGGCACTGAATTGCCTGAACTACTTTCCAGAATAGCACAGTACATGCTGAGGGTCAGCCTTAGTACCCATAAGTAGATTTTTGTGTGTGTGTGCATATTAACCTTGAGACAGCAAGGAGCCACACAGGGGACAGCACTGTGATATGAGGGCAGTGATTTTGTCAGAGGTCTTGTGTGCATCTTGAAGGGTCTGGTCCTGAGATTACCCAGATTGCTGAAGTTGCACAGAGATGTGGACAAGGAGTCCCTTTGAACACTGACCTTTTGCTTTTCCCTTTTTAGTGATAAAATATTCAAGGGAACAGAAAGTGACCCATTTTGTGCTCTGCCTGTCAAGCCAAGCAGAGGAAGGAGAGTACAGTGAGGGCCCAGGTGGAACCCAGTGAATGCAAATGATTTATGGAGTAGCTGCTTTAAGCATTTCAAATTACTTCTAGCATCATCCAGTAGAGTCTATTGATGTGTATGAGCTTAAACACATTGCCCAGAACAAACTGATGGCATAGGCAGCTGTGAGGCTGATATACATTCCAGCACCTCTCTTTGTCCCTCTGCTCACCAGGTATTCCCCAGGGCTTTGCAGAGGGAAGAGATGCCCTGCTTGGCAACCCCTTCACATGAGCTTGGCTTTTCCTCACTGCACCTCAACTAAGCAAACCAAGTTAGGTACTCGGTGCACTCTGAGCTCAGAAATGTTTTGCCAGCTTTAACGGGGATTTTTTCTTGGATGCTGCAAAGAAAGGCAACTCACCTGACCAAGCTGCAGAAGAGCAGGGGAGATCTTTGCTGTGGCAGCAGAAGTGTGTGCTCTCCATGTCTGACCCAGAAGCAACTGTGGGATCTGCCTATCTGAGGCTTGTCTGAGCACCTTTGGGATCCACAGCCACACCACACCCTCAGTGTGGAAACATGGCAATCAGCTGGCTCAGAAAGAGAGGAGTCTGAGTTCTCTAGCACTATCTTTAATTTCAGAGAAGGTTTCAGGGTGTGTCTGGTGGTACACATTTTCCCAAGGGCTGTTTTAGAGTAACTTTATGTAAAAGCTAGCATATCACTCCTTGTAGGTGCCAAAGGTTTCATCTGGAGTTAAACAAGCAAAAAAGAACACGGGGATCAACCATCAAACCACCATCACCTCCCCATTTTATGCTGTTTAAGGGGCCTGAGGGAGATACTTTGTGAAGTTGAACAGTTGGTGTGCCATGAAGCTTTTATAGGGCTTCAGCATCAGTAAGCAGCATGGTTCAAAGTCCTGGGAGGCATGAAGTACTTTTTCCACCCTAGTTTAACCAAGAACATATGTACTTACAACTGATGCCATCAAATCAGCCAAAGGTAGAACTTTTGGGTGTGCTTTAAAGGATGTTGCCAGTATTCTGCCTCTATTGCAGAATTCTTGTCCATTCTCACTCCAAAGGAGAGCTATTTCAGGGCATCTTCTTTATATTCCCTGCTGGTTTTTACCCTTTTTTTTTTCCTTTTTATTAAGCTGTGTCCTATTTCTGTTTAATGCACCAAAGAGCATTACACTGATGATATACCTCCAATTCCTTAGTGGCATCTTCAGGAAATGAAAAGTGATCAAATTCCCTTGTCAAGTAGGACACTGACTTGGAGATTCTTCTTTTCTTAAAAACCTAACCTAGACATAAAACTTCTAAAATCTTGCAACCCAGATAGTAATTGCATACATTTGAAAGGTAAGCCAGGACAGTCCATCACACCAAACTATTCAGTCCCCAAAAAACACGATTCTATCTTTTGTTCACGGGCATTTAGGTCCTATACAGTAACCAATTTTATGAAATACAGTATGTCTGTTAACCAAGAGAACTGAACACTTCAGTTGCTTAGTAACTAATCCAATCCAAGGAGGAAATAAAAATAGCATACATAATTTTAGAACCTTTAGGACCTTTGCCAAGCAAAATATTCTCACCAGCAGCAGCCAGGTTTGTGATTTGAATGGGTTATCTTAATAGGGTAGATTCTATTTGTTTTATGTAGATAGATGGTCCTTGCTTTTCAAATCTGATTAATTACATATCCGGGCCATTAGGTCTTGTAGCTTCTGTACTCTTCCACAACTTTATTTAACTAAAAATACAACATAACTAAATATAATACAAATAAAAAAGGAAAAATGTTTTAGTTGCTGGCTTCTTTTTCAGTCTTAATTTGGTTAAAAAGCCAAAGACTGCAGTATAACTCAATAAATCACATTATATGGCCAGGAGGAATGTCATAAGCATCTGCTTAATTCAACTGTGTTTTTTTTCCTATACTCATCTGTAAAGCTTGTTGAGGGGAAAAAGGATATTATTTTTATAAAAAGATATTATTACCACCATTGGTGGAAGTTGCCATATGGTACCATAGCGTATTCAAGCAAGGTAGGAACAGTTTCTCTAAAATTATGTTTTAGCTGACAAAATATGACTCCTGTTTTAAAATAAGTCTTCAAAAATTCAGCATTTGCCTACATTTTTAGAGGCTTGCTCTGTTCGTGCACATTGCCCGTGCATTTGACAAGTTTCCTACACCAGCCTTTTGCAAATTACGGCGAGGATCTGCATTTTTTTTCCCCACATTTTTATCAGCCTCGCCACTGGATGAAGGATCTGCAGGACTAAATTATCACGTGTGTGAATAGCATTGCTGAGGTTGGGTCTCCTTGCCCTTATTCCTGAAGGAGGTAGTGAGTTTGGGATGTGATGTTCGTGTAATGCCTGTGTCCTGCAGCAGTCATGGAGCTTTGGATTATCAAAACAGATAGAGCGCTCCTTTCAAAGAACAATTTGCATACCAACTTCTAACTACGTGAATTCTGATTTAATTCCCCGCTCCTCTGAAGCATGCATTTGGGAAGGTCTTGGGTTTTCCTTAATCTCCCTCAGTTCAGTCAGTATTTTAATGTAGGGTGAAAAGCACTCAGATTCAGTGTTACATGGCTGGTACATTTTGCTTGAAGAAGAATACCTTTTTTTAGATGTAGTGATTCAGCACATTTTTCCTTCCACTTTAGGATTATCATCCTGTAGGGCAAAAAAGCTAAATATAGCAAATACATGCCTTGCACGGTAGTTTTAATACTTTTTGCTTAATGCTTTTTTTTTTTGCCAGTGGAGTTTCAGACACTGGTATTCTTATTTTTGGCGTTTTAATTTATTAATACAGCTGACAGGATCATCTGAAGGAAATTACAATTGTTCAGCATTGTGTGCTGAAAGAATTGTGTGCCAAATCTAAGAGGAAGTTTCCTCTGGAACATAATTTTAATTAGTTTACAAGGAGAGATGCAGTAGGTGCGTCTGTGGCAGAAGCAGAGCCTCAGGAGTTACCCTGCAAGCCGTTGCTTGGCCCATGGAGTTGCGCAGAGGGAAATTTCTGAGCACGGCAGCAGGAGACGTGGTGTGCTCCTCTGTTGGAATTTGGGGTGAAATCCACAGGAAGGGAGTTCTTGCATGGAGCCAGTGTCCATTTTCTGCTGAGAGCTCCTGCTCATTGCTGCTCTGGCTACTTGTATGACCTTAGAGATCTGCTTAAATGTTTGTATTTCATTGACGATTTAAAAAAAAAATGAGAGCTGTGGTGAAATGCAACTTGATACACAACTGATGTTTTTCCCTAAAGAAGTTCAGAAAACATTGCCTTAATACCAGGATTTCTGGCCAAAATATATTATGGAGTTAATTCAAGTAAATTGCAGTTACTCTGTAGCAAATAATTACCACCTGTTTCACATCTGTCTGAAATCCGCTGAAAATACAGCAATCTAGTCATCATTCTTGTATTATTTATGTCATTTTATTATTTGCTGTTAGACTTCTATTTACTTACCCGATTCACAACAATTTTTTCATGCCTTCTGCACACAGAATGATGAATTTAATAACCTCCTTTGGATTTGTTTATAAAACCTTTCAAAATATGTTTGCAATGCATGACAGGGCTCCTGAAAAGCCGCAGACACCCAGTGGCCGGTTTCATCATGAGCTGCGGCTGGGAGCGTGCCACTTGCTGCCCTTGGACCTCAGCGCCTCCGTTTCACCTTCAAAAAAAGCCCACATTAACCTGTCACATGTGTGATCTCACCAACATTTTCAGTCACATTTTGCTCTGTTAATCTGGGAGCTTCTGGGTTGCTTGCTCAAAGCATTGATGTGCTTTGATGTTGGATGGACAGTGAGGCAAATGAGGGGATTTTAGCAAGAATGATCGCCTCCTGCCAGGATGCCCAGGTACAATAGGAATCCAAAGGAAGGACGGGGACAAAAGCCAAATGTAGGCTACTTTAAAGGACTCAAAACAGTCTGCAAGTAGGGCTTAGGCTTTTTGTGCTTTGTGCTGATCGTTCTCACGCACAGCGAGACATGTTGTCGTAGTGGTTTCTTTCGATATTACACTTCACAAGAAAATGGCATGTGCAGGGAGGAGGCCGAGGGGTTAATTCCTGGCAGCACATCTAGGCCATCCCCTGAAATCACAGGAGCAAAACCAGCTGAGCGGTGAATCAGGCCACCCTGCCTCTCCAGGACAGGAATAGCAAGAATCAGAAATCTTGCCCTCAGCTGTGCTGGCAATGCAGGGATGCAGAGGGAAGGCATAGGGAAATACAGCCAGTCACTTGCCTCTGAGTTTCATGGTCTTTTCCATTACACCCAACTGCTATACATGGTTTTGCAGCTGCCAGTAGTGAGACCAAAACATGGTCCCCCATATACTTTCAGCCTGCGTTAGGGTGATTGGCCTCCCAAGATGTGTTGCTGTGTTAAAACCCCTTCTCCCCCTAGATTTTTCACCTTAAGTCCTTTACATTTCTGTAGCAGTTTCTTCACATTAACCTCTCTCATAGCAGGAGCTGTGTTTTCCTCCACTAGAACCAATCCTGCTCAGCTGTGATGCAGTGCCTGTGCCCAGCATGTGCAGATGAGGGAAATCTGGATGCATGCTCTAACACGCTGCCTTGGGAGGGAAGGGCAGCAATGGGCTGGGTTCTCCAAATAATCATTGGAGGTGGAAAAAAAGTAAATTACAGCTAATAAAAGTTAAGGTTTGAAGATTCCAGGGGAATGAGTTACAAACTCAGCAGCACTATTGCATGTCTTTATGATACCTCTCAAAACTGCCTGTCAAAATCTCCCATTAAGGAGCATCGCAGATTAGTAATTATGCGCATCTATTAACTAAGCACCCATTCTTTCTCTCAAATGCTTTGTAGAAATATCTCTCCAAAGAAGCACATATCTCATCCAGGTGTCTGCTAGATGGCCATAACCCCTCCCCAAGGGAGATGCCTCTGATAACACTGTATTAAAGACAGGGCTTGGTTTTGTCTCTTAAACCGCTATCACACAAGCCAGTGCACAAGGAAAGACACCTATTATGATTTTATAGACAAATGCTAACAAAAGCTGCCTGCACACAGGCACACACAGAAAAATTTCATGTTAGCATTGCAGGAGGCTGTGGTGATGACAGGAGTACTTTTATTGTCAGCTCTGCTGGGGAAGAAAAAAAATCCCTCTTATTTGTGCAAATAACTCCAGCTTAGCTTTATTCCCAAGCATCCTATTTGCACATATGAGTATGTTTTGTCAGCCATGTCTTTAGGTACAGGTTTTCATCTTCAGCTGCTTATGCTTGTTTGTGTTAAACAAATTAGTGCCATAATAACACCCACCCCCATAGAGACGTGAATATTGTACAGTAAGAATCCAAAAGACACAGTGGTCCTGCTTTTTTTTTTTTGTCGCGGGTTTGTCGTTCTGGTTTGTTTCGGCTTCTAACCCTTCCTCCCAGAAAAAAAAGGGGAAAAAAAGCTTAATTAAACTCTTTTATGCTTCATTTTCCTGATTATATTTTGTTCATTAATAGAGAGCAAATATGAAAAGAACTAAAAGCAAAACTGGAGGCAGAGGATAATAAAATCTATTGCTATTAATTAAACGGAAATCCTCAAACATGCCTCCTTCCAGCTTGCTCTCTTCCAGATCCTAGATTGCTTCACTCTTTCAGTGACTACTGCTAGACAGACACATCCTGTTCTGATGAAGGAGACCAGCTGGATTTAGGACTGTGACTTTGTGTGTGTGGTACAACTGACCATATGTGATTCCCTGTCAAGTTTGCAGCTTTAATGGGAAATCTCTGAAGTATTTCCACTTTGATTCATATTTTCTCACTGGTTCAATAACAAAAGAGGGGTTGGCTTTGTGCAGCTGGCTTGCACTAACGTAGGTTGTATTGTGACTCTGCTAAGGAAAGGGAAGCTTTTGCATACTTATCCTTAGGAGTTGATTTGGGCTGTTCCATTTGTTTGTTTGTTTGTTTTGGGATTTTTTTGAGGATTTTAGGGGGGTTGGGGTTTGGTTAGCTCATTTTGTTTGGTTGGTTGTTTGGATGTTTTATTTAGGCAAAAATATCTGGGATCAGAAACTAAATTTCATTAGGGATATAATTTTGAATTCTCATGCAGATCGTGGTTTTTATCTGGCTTCAACAGAACTGAGTAATTCTGTTAATTGTTATTGTCTTCCTGCCGGCTTTGAGAAATGTGTGTCTCCAACCTCTCTAGGTCTGGCAACAGAAGGGTAGCTAGTTGTGAAAAAAAGAGAAACAAACAGCAGATAGAATTTAAAGGAGTTTGGGATCCTCTTTTCCTGAAGAATGATTTGCATTTACTGGTCTTCCAGACCTGAGAGCAGTATATGTAGGGGCAAAGGACCGTGATGGTCATACGGATATGGAGGAAATGGGAATAGGAAAATTCTCTTCCTTTCGCAGTCTATGAAAGTTTTACTTAGAGGATGCAGTGAATTATCATTATCATTTGTAGTGGGTTACTTTCACCTGCATTCTATCTGCTCCTCAGCTCTCTGGGCTTCAGGCAGAAAAGTCAAACGCCACAGGAAAATCTCATCTTCTAAGATCTGCAGCCTCAAGGCAACTGGCAAGGCATCAAAACTCCCAAGTCAGCCAAGTGTCTGAAGTCTCCTGTTAAACAGGCACACAGAGAAGGCAGAGGTTAACACTCAGTACCCAGCCCTGGGCTCACCATGTGTCCCTTTAGTCGAGTATGTACCACTTTTGTATTTTACACTGCCAGTGGGTTGTGACCAGACTGTATCTTCTTTGCACCTTATCAAACACTGCAGGTTTGAACAGTGCCTTAATTAAAGTGATCAGTGTTTGCAAACAGCATCTTTACACTTTTCACCCAGATTTTTTTGCTAAAGGAGGGGCAGAGAGGAGACATCCTAAGAGTCACTCACATGTCTGAGCCTCTGCTCACCTCACAGCTGTGGAAATCTCCTTGCTGGTGGTGAGGGAAGATGCCCTTTGCTGGGAGAGGGGCAGAGTCGAGGTGCTGGCCACTCAAACGCTCTTCCTGAAGTGTCCATCATTTCAGGTCAGATGCCAACACCCCTGGTCCAAGGGCTGTCCCTCTGTCGTGCAGGGAGCAGATAAATAGAGGTGGGAGGATTCAGAGCAATGATTTGTAACTTGGTTTTGCTGGCTGTTCCTATAAACCTGGTAATGGGCTATAGATTTCCCAGTTGAAAGCCTGCTTGTTACCACATAGATGTATTTTCCAAAAACAGAAATTCTAAAACGGATGTGTTGGCATCCAATTCTTTATTAAAATCATATATATATATATATATATATATCCAAGAGAAGTGCATAATTTGAGTCTACTGAAAGAAAATGGTACACTTTTGTGGATGTTTGAGGTATCTTTTCCTTTGAGGCAAAACTTCCATTTTTGTGGAGATAAAGGATGTTTAAATTAGAAAGGAGCAGTACAAAATAAAAATGATCAGCCTCTGTCCTGAAAGAGGCTGTACCACAGCAGAGCATTTATCAAGGACTGCATTGTTACCTGATGCAATGGTGGGATGCTGATGGGAAGAAGGATGCTTCCAGATCCTCACAGGCCTTGCAGATGAGGCTGCAGTGTTGGAAGTCAGGGAGATAATACCACACCTGCATTTTATTTTAAAGTGTGGTTATACTGATGCTGTTCTCTATTGCTGTAAATCAGTTTCCTAAAATATATGGACTTTTTTTCTCAGACATGTACAATTCAGTATTTCTAAATATTTAAGAGCCTTAGACCCTGTAAAGCAGCTTGTGTGAAGCACCACAGAGTGAGTTCTGTCATGAATGGCAGCAGTTCTGTCCTGCTGCTGTTTGTCTAATGGGGAAGAGGGTGCTGACTTGTCTAAATATTGCACTCAGCAAGCAAATCTTCATATTATCCCTTTAAATCAAAATGGGCAGCAGCACCCTAGACCAGTATGGTGCCTATCAGAAGTGTACGTTTCATCTGAAGATGTCTTGGAGAATATTTATTTTCTCATCATAATGAATATTCTGGCCCAGTGTAAATGTCAGTGAGCTCAGTGCACTTTGTGCAATGAAACAGACGGATCTAAAACAGTAGAAAGTGGCAGGCCTGGGTCCTTGGAACTGCTGAAAAGCACTTACTTACCCTTTTTTGTTTTTTAAATATTGTGCATTTGATTCCTTCTGCCCACTAATTTGAGTCTTGGTCAGCCTCAGAAGGGCAGTAACTTTGCACATACCTCTTTCTCTGAGAGGGCAGGAAATTATTCTTCATTAAGAGGATGATATAGCAGGTTGTGCTGTGGGGGTGTTTGTTGGTTTCTTAATAAATATTTCCTTAGTCTGGATTTTAAACATCCTCATACACAGTAAGGAAAATGTGAACGAGACATTGTTTGTGACCAGATGTGTTGGTGGGAAGAAGTCTCCTGTAAGCAAACGAGGTAGTGAACACAGTGACTGTGTGGTGTTCAGTTTGGTTATCTGCAATCAGTAACACTTAGCAAGAGACCATAAAGCATCTGGAAGATTATTTTGAAGTACACATGTATTGTTTCAGTGAAAACATCAGAAAAAAAAGCCAGAAAATCCTTTTGAATTTTGTTGTGATCAAACCGAGTTCCGCCATCAGGACGTCCAAAGGCAATCCTACAGTCCTCAATGTTAATGATTAACATTGATTGCAAGGTGATTTTTCCAACAGAGAATCAGCTCACCTAAAAAAGCATCTTGCTGTGCATATATAGCATGTACCAGCCTTTATTAGAAATAAGCTGATTATTATTCTGCTACTGGCCTTTATTTTCTTCTACTCCCTCCCTTGCAGGAAGGCTGCATACAAATATAACAATCGATTGAGAGGAGATGTTCTTCCTTCACGAGATTAATTACAAACACAGGGATGCTGTGTCTGGCCCGTGTGTGTATGATTGATCTTGTAGGAGGAAATGCAATAGGAAACTAATGCTTCCTTTTATCCAGTAAGCAAAGTTCAGAGATGTTTGCATTCTGCTAGGTAAGCACAGCTGTCCAAAGATGTGAAGACGGATGGACTGTCCTGTCAGCACAAATTCATGCCGAGGTAACAGGCTCTGCTGTCCCTGCGGACCTCTCTCTCTGGCCAGCGGGCTGTAGGGCCAGAATCGTTCATTTAGCAAACAGCTTAATTGTTTCACATTTTAATTAGTGGGGAGATCCAGGCACAGTCACTGTACTGTGAGGGGCAGCAAGGGGAAGGTGTTGGTGAACCTCGCTGCCAGGGTGGGGGTGAGGAGGAAGGCTCCCAGTGACACCGAGCATGGGGCAGCAGTCACAGGGCAGCTGCTCAGAAATTGCAAGGGACTGTTCTCCAAAACCTGGCTGGTGTAAGGACAGATCTGCGTGTTCACTCACTGCGTGTAGCTGTGGAAGCATCTGCAGAAAGTGCAGCACTTTGCTGCCCTTGTTTCTATTTGTATATAAATATAATCTCAAACCTCTGCATTTGGCTCAGGGTATTTCTGCAAAGGTTCGTTCTGTTCTTGGGCACAGGCTAGCACTTGTATTTAGGCTGAGAAGCAGTGTCAGAGGTGACAGATCCAGCTTAGTGTGACTCAGCTTTCTTCCTCAGAGTATTTTAAATAATGGATGTGCTACTGCTGGCATTTAACTCCTGCCAGAGCTGCTGAAATATATGGTGTCTTTAAAATACTGCTACAACATCGAATCTCTGCTCAGGCAGGGGATGAGATCTCCACCTGGGATTGGTTTTCTCAAAGGGAAAAAGAAATTTGAGGAAGAGGGGAAGGGAGGAGGAAAAAGTCTGAGCCATAATATCTTGTAACTGTGAGAATGCCCTTCACCTGAGGCAGTGAAGCAGTCAGCTCTAGCAGCGTGTTGATGGAGAATCCTGAAATCGATGCTGCAGTCTGCGTTATATTTATACAAGCATATGCACTGCGCTGATGACGAGGGAGAGAAAAGGCTGTTCCCTGCGTTAAAATAATTAGTGTAATAAATACAGCCTGGCAAGCGCCAGAGGAAGTAGGGATCCCTTTGTTCACATCTCGCCACTTAGAGCTGGGTAAGCAAGTCTTGCGGAGTTAACCTCAGAATTTACTCACGCTTTTATTCCCTGTCTAGAGGTCTCGAGCAGGACGTGCTGCTGATGCCAGACTTAACAAGCGACACTGGATCTCTCCTGCTTTACAGTGATGTTGAGGACTATATGGGATTCTTTTCTTTTTCTTCTTTCTGTCCACGCAAATCCTGACTGGTAAACGAGGATCTGTTTGCTGTTTAGCAGTCAGTTTTGCTTGGCTTGACAAAGGTTATTGCAATAATTGATGTTCCTCTTCTAATAATTAATGTTAATGAGTCCACTAAACAGTAAACAAGACAACAAAGAACTGTTAATGAGACAGTCTTTACTCATTTGTTTAATCTTTTACTAAGATAATGGGCGATAAATATGTCGCTATTCAGCCATCTTCAAGTCCTTAATGCATGGGGAGTGTTTTAAAAGGAGATTTGAGCTGATTTTTTACACTTGCATTTAGTAAATTCAGCTGACTGGGTAGGTGGGGCGCCTGAAAGAATTGGGAGACCTATATAATTAAGTGCCTTGACATTCTGCTTCTGAAGGACATTGGCAGATATCCAAATGCTATGTTCTGCTCTCAAACTATTTAATTGAAACCATACAAAAGGGAGGGGAGTGGAGGGGCAAAAGAGAGGGAGATCTTGGCAAAAACCTTATGTGCGGTTTTTCGCTATTGGATTGACCAGACAAGGCAACAAAGCTGATAAAACAGGATTAGCAAAATTGCATTGTTGGATATTATATGCTGTGTGACATGTACTACAGCAAGGGAATTTGGCAGGATTAACCTGCAGAGGATAAAGATGTACCAGACAAGAGGGCTGAATTAATAGACTGCTGTGACCAAAGCAAGAAAATCTATTTGCATGGGATATTAGGGATGATAATAACCTTTCGGGGTGGGGTTGCAGTTAATGCCCCCAGTCTAGTGCTGACCCCATGCCCAAGTCCCGCTCACCGCCTGCAACTCAGGGCACAAAAACCAGCTCATTGGCACAGCTTCTTATTACTCTTTCCTGTTTCTAAATACTTATATATAAATGTATACACACACACACACACACACACAAATGCTAATTCCTAAGCAGGATTGTCTGTGTTACCGGGTGGGTTTGTGTTCGTGGATTTTTTTCCCCCCCAAGCGGAGAAATTTATTTTCCTATTTATAGGAGATGACTTTCTTCTCCTAATGCACTAGTGTTATCCTAAAATAAATATTTGGGTTTGGTGGTTTTCCTCAGGGCTTCTGGACCCAGCTGGCCATGGGGGAATGCAGTTCCCTCACTGTGTATTACTCAGCTGTTCAGGAGATTCTACACTTCCCTGCGTGCAATCAAACTGAAATTGTAAAAAAAGCTTTCAGACCATGTAGTGTCAAAGAACCTGAATGCTATTGCCAGTAGATGACTAATAAAATAATATTAAGTAAAAATGGGAGAATATTAAAATTTAAAAATTTTAGATGTACACAAAGACTACATTGGACTATCAGACCAAGGGGATAAAGAAGCAGAAAACCAACCTCCATCTCTGGTGTATTGAGGGGAGAGAAAGTAGATTAAGCATTCATTTCCTATTTGTACAACATATAATTCTGGTTTTTCCCTTGAAAAGTCCTTTAAATTTGTTTCTTCTAGACTACAAGCAATGCATATATGGTAGTGTGCTTTTTTAAAGTAATCTGATATGCTTCAGCACAGATTGTATTCAAGGATTCAGAAGGATTTCAGCAACCTTGAAAAATGCTCATACAATTTGCTTTCCCTTTTCCCACCCACAGTACTAGTGGCAGACCTTAGTGTTCCCAGGAAACAGAGAATGTACTAAAAGTATTTGGCATTGCTCTGTGTGTGACACAGTGTGGTTCACCGAGTGTGCTCAGTGCCACCACAGACACTGAAAGATCTGCCCTGGTGAGATGATTCCCCTTCATCCAGCATTAGCATGTCACCGTTGATCAGCACCAGCCACAACACAAGTTCAGCTTTCTGGTTCTTCCTTTTAGAGCTGAAGGCTGGTGGGAATATTAGATACACATAAAATGTAAATACTCCTTTTTTTCGTTTGTTTCAACATGTTAAAATTTTGAAAACTGCTCTTTAAATAAAAGCTCTGTTAATACAACATTACTGGGACTTTACAAGTGTGCACACATGCACAAGTGTCAAGAAATTTATTTCCATTTCCTACAGCAACTAGCTTGCATAACCTGTCTCTCTGGAATATTTTTTGCTACTGCATATGTTACTTGCTTCTCTGCCCAGGGACTATACACATCTCCTTTCTAAGCAGGGGCATGAAGTTTCCCTTGGATTAAATTGGGCAGTGGGCATAGAGTCAGGGATGCTTCCTATGCCTCCAAATCCAACCCATTTCAGGAGAACTATTAAAAACCAGCAGTTCTCCCTGGAGGTGCTAGGCTGTATATCACTTCTTTCTATCCAATGTGCTTAAGGACTTCCTGAGTCCTCATCCCAGGGATAGTCCTAAACTAACTCACAGAAATTCTGCCTTCTTCTGGAGGCTGGTTGCTGAGGAAGGTCTCCAATACACAAGATCAAGTTTATTATTTGCTTATTTTTCACAAGAGCCTAGATTAGTTAACCCAATAAGGAGTTGTTGGTAACCCCTTAAGAATGACCCACCCCTGACAAGTGATTCATTGTACCACCAGTGCAGCATTTTGAAGGGAATCAGGAAGAACCACATGTCTGTTTCCACCTCTGTCTGCTTGAAAAGCTGCAGGACCACCTGGAGCTGTGCTCTCCCCAGTTCTGTAGTGGTGCAGCACTGCAACCCTGAGCCCTTGTGCTGCTCGAGAGACATGCTGTGTGCATGCTGTGACGGCTGGCATGCTCACCAGTGTCAGTCCTGCACAGGGACAGAGATTTCCTTTTCCCTTGAGTCCCAGAATCCATAACTCCCCTGTGATTTTACAAGAAGCTCAATTTTCCTGGTCAGCAGTGGGTTGTGTCCCTCAGCTTCTGAGAGCTCGCGAGGGATGGGTGCCTTGGAGGGGAATGAAGGGCCTGCAGGCTGGGACATTTGTGGGGTGGGGAGCACCTTCCTGCATGCCAGTGTGTTGGGAAGCTTCTGGGAATGGCCCACACACGTGCTGGTGTCTCGCCCACCTCAGAGGAGCAGACAGGGCGCAGGCATGAAAGTTCATGGCCACGGTGCACTCGGGAAGTGAAGCGGTCCCTCGGGCCCTGCTCTCCTTTCAACAACATCCTGGGATCTGTGAAAAAGCAGCCTGCTTCTCCCATGTCTCTGAGGGCTTGGCTGAGTTTCTAGGTTGCTTCCTCCGCCTTCCAGCCTCTGGCTCTCATGAGACGAGCGCAGGGAATGAATTGCAGGAGTGCAGCTGTACACATTTGCAGTACTGTGCTGCAATGGCCACCTCTGCAAAGCCTTAGATCTTGAGTGCCAAGCCAGTTTGCCACTTCTATTTCTTCTTTTTTTTTTTTTTTTTCTTGGAGGCATTCACCCTTGACAAGTTTGTATTTCAAACAGACAGGGGTATATAACTGCTGGGGTCGATGGATCTAACCCTGTCACTTTGCTTTCCAGCACTCAATGGCGTAGAAGATGGACTGCAGAGGAGAAGGACAGAGCACAGAGGAGCCTAGGAGCAGGGAGCCCGGCCAGGGGCCCCCTCAGGTGCTGTGCAGCAGCTGGTGTTGTGAATCAGGCCGTCACCAGTCGGAGAACGGCTACTTCACAACACCAGGGTCGCACCACACCACGCTTCCACAGCCGGCTGGAGAAGAGCAGCGTTTCCTGTGGGCAGGCAAGGGACGTGGAGCACCTCCTGGCTGCTTCCACACAAGCCCAGACCTGCAAAGGTAATCAGGTGCTCAACTCCTATTTAGGCACCAGCCTCCCACTGAAGTCTGAAATAGAAGTTAGGCCCCTAAATATCTCTGTGGGTCTGGCCCCGAAACCCTGCGTCGCTGTGCAGTGCAGAGCTTCAGCAGGCACAGGGCAGCACTGTCAGCAGCATGGTCACTGCCTGTTCTCGTGCCACATGAATGTTAAGGAACAGGAAGCTTTCATTAAGCTGTGGAAAACAGTAAAAAAACCCATTCTGCATGCTGCATGTGTGGTTCTCCTGACAGTCACATCTGTGGTCTTTGCCTGTGATTTGTTCTGATCCCTTCCCTACCTCGACACCCAAGCACGTACTCTCTGTAAAAGGTTGTGTACATACCAGGAAAAGGTTGGGCTTCTTGCTATTGATACTACACCTGGTCAGCCTCTGCCAACGTGCCTCTATCCAAACCAGCCCTAGGTATGTTGTGATGAATGAAAAAATTAATGGTGGCATCATCCTGCAGTCCTTAAAATAGAGAAAACATTGCTAAAGCAGTGCCTCATAAATTTCTAGGTGTAGAGGCACAGTAAGGCACGTCAAACCAAGTGACCCTGTAACATGTGCTGTGCACTTCAGATTTTAAAAACAGGCTCTTCTCTGCCTGCACCTTTGTACCACACTACCAGTGTGAAGTTAGTTTGAGAGGAGTGGGTTACAGAAGAGCGCTTTCCATCCAAATCTGGGTTACGTACAGGGAGGTTGGCACACACCTGATGGCCAGTGTATACAATCCCTTGAATCAAACTGAAATGCTGTTCAGTTTTGATCTCAGAAAGCAGGCATGTGGTCTTGGTCTCAGGATGGGGTGTTCTTTGGTGGGTTTTCCCTTCCTCCCACCCCTCAGGATGGCTCTGTGCTCTCAGGTGTGTCTGGCTGTCCCCTTGTATGATATAAACCACTAGATATGTCTAAAGCAAAGAGTGGAGAAGTGCAAAGAGAAATTATTCAGGTAACATAGAACCAATGATGGTTTTTGTGAAAGTTTTCTTCATTATCCTAACTCATCTGACTGAAGATGGCAGTAAAAATTATTTTACATTCCATTCTGGATATATTATTGCTGGCAGGGAGATAGATGTAGGGGAGAGTCAGGATATGCACAATATCTAAAATAGTATGGGACAGCCTGGAAATG
The DNA here is from genome assembly GCF_028769735.1 of Zonotrichia leucophrys gambelii. Lineage (NCBI taxonomy): Eukaryota > Metazoa > Chordata > Aves > Passeriformes > Passerellidae > Zonotrichia > Zonotrichia leucophrys. The sequence continues at coordinate 42,901,249 of NC_088171.1, read as the reverse complement.
CAAATGAAAGGTGACAATGGTTGTTTCATTGGACCCATCTAATCTTTCTGTTCAGATGGACTCCCTGCACAAGTAGCCCTGAATTCCTTTCATAGCAAAAAGTCAAATACCTTGAACAATGTAAGAGGTGTATGGGAGGCTCATTCGTGCATTAGGAGGGCAACCTGTGGGGTTTTGTCATTGATGAGAGGAAAAACTAGATCATGTTTCTCGTTTTTGCACTATGAATTTGTGAATTCAACATGCAAGAACACTGTTTAATAAACTTGTTCTCTGCTAACACAAACTGTTTGCTCTGTGTGGTAATCTCATTGTTTGTTATAACCTTGTTTTAAAGCTTGAAACTTTTCTCTACAGAGTTTGCTTCTTGAGACAATGCACAAAATTATTTAGAAACAGGAGGCATCAAGGAAATAGTCCCAACAACCCTTGCATGCACACCCACTGATTTATGTGAGCAGCTATTCATACATGGAACTAAACACCATTTCATCTTTTATTGTGAGCCAGAAACATGTTTGACCTATTCAGTTTCTGTCAGTAAATACACATAACATTTGAAATACATTAATACTTAATATCTGCTGTCAGGTGACCTCATAGACTATCTCCATACTTCTCCAACTATGATATCTAGAGACAGGTCATTTTCAGCTCCTTTTGTTGAAGAATCTCATGGGAAGAGCCCACTTCAGAGGTACCTTTGGGGCATTTATTGTACTACAGCTCTAACTTCAATGCATCACCCTTTATGCTCTTCTAAAGTGATTTCCTAGCAAATTAATGCAGGCCATAATGCAGCTCTGCTACTGCTGAAAATCAAGCACTCCTGCTTGTCATCAAGCAGCCTAATCATGTCATCTCATTTGGAGGACTGTTGGTTGAAAACCTGACTGTCAGCTTGAGGTGATGGAACCAATTTCTGCTTGCTCCCTTCAGCAGTTGGCACGTGCTGCAGTGAAAGGTGAATGCGCAAAATAAATAGTTCAGTATAGGTTTTTAATTTGTGGAGTGTTATTCTTAACTAGCACCTGTAGTTCATCTTCATGTCAATCTCAGTCCTGGATGCTGAGGTGGAGAAATAGGTGCTCACCAGGTTTCTGGACAGCCCCCTAAAAGAGAGGCAGGTCCCTGCAGAAAACTTGGATAGTTTTCTGGTGCTTTACAGATCCTTTCTCCTACTTGTGTATTATCGTAAAAAAAAAAGTGGAAGTTTACCCTGCAAAAATACCCCATTAGAATTGTTGAAAGGCTTGATTTTACAACCTTAATAAAACATTGTGCTCAGCAATGAGGGGTGGAGAAAAGAGCAAAGTCTATCAAACCTGAAACGCTGGGCTGTAGTCTCTTGTGAGACATTTTTTATAGGGTTGCTATTCCAAAAGTGGTTCTTATATCTAAGCAAATAGTATTTAATTTCACCCTTGAACCCCTTGAAATTTGAATGCGGTGGGGTTTTTTTCCCAGCACATCCACGCTGTTCTTCAATTGTTTTGAATTGTTTTTTTGTTTCCTTCCTGGGCTCACCGGCAGCTCACACACCACTTCAGAGAGCAGCAGCCTTGTAAATTTTGTTCTCTTTTCCCCTGCATACAACAGCCAAGCTGACAGGCACAGTAGGGCTCACCATCTCTCACTTTCTGTGTTCGCATGCACGCTGCTTTGTTACTGTGGTGTTCCTCATGAAAAGTGCCATTAACAGATTTCTTCTTCGTCTCTTTAATTGGGCTTCCTCTTTGGCAAGCAACTAATGTGAAATTAAAATGATATTTCAGGCAGCATTGCAAAGCAAATGGTAGGTGGGGCTGAATTTTGGTACCCACAAACCTGAGTCAGGTTTTATTTCAGTTTCAGCTATAAAAGCTTCACAATGGGAGGGGAAAAATACAGAAACAGTCTTCAGGCATCTTTAAATGGTGAGCAAGAGGTGACATTAAGGAGGAGGAAGAGAGGCTTGTTCACAGCTACTGTTTAAACACAGCATATTAGATATATTAAATAGGTATTTTTAGAAAAATCAAGAGTCCTCACAGTATATAGTCAAGCCTCAAATGTGCACATAAAAGGGTCAGGAACATCCCCATTGTGCAGTGAAGTGGCACCTTATAGAAAGAGCATACAAATCACCAGGCTAAATAATCAAGGCTAAATAACTTTCACTCAAAGGTTGATGTAAACAACAGAAGGGAGCAAGCAGTCTCTGAAGATCACATAAACTACTTGGAGAAGTTTTATAACCTATTCTCTAAGGAGATTCTCTCTACTTAAAAGCCAAAGCAGCAGAGACTTTGCTGTGTCATACTCTTTGTCTTTATGTATATGGGAAATTCCAAAAATTATGATACTTCTTTGACAAACAGTTGCCTCCTTCCTTAACAAGACTAACTATCTGTGCCTCAATAAATGAGTTTTTAACATTGCATTTGATTAGACCTAGTTCTCCAACCATGCATTAGCAGGAAAGCGCTGCCCACGCATGCAAGCTTAATGCACACAGCTCTTGCTGTCAAAGACCATTTTGGAAAAGATGATGTGCAAAGCAGTCCAGCCAGCTGCACTCTGATACCCACTTCATGCCAGGAAAACTCCTCTTCTCACAGGGATGTGGTCTGGGTGTCAGGAAGGAGGCTGGCACCAGGTGGCCCCCCTTGTACCGCTGCAGCTTTGTCCCTGCTGCTGCTCTGTCTGCAAAGTCTGAGGCAAGGGCTTGGGATGGTCTGGTTCATTCCAGGTCTGGAATAGCACAAAAAAAGCAGAGCTGGGAAGATGTCTGAGGTCTATATTAGTACTTTGAGTGTATGGCATCTCCGTGATTCAGCAAAAAATTTTGTCAGTTTGGGAAGAAAAGTTCAATTTTAGAGAATTCTGGCATATGTCAAAAACTCAACATCCCAATACACTGCCTCCATATGTCTTTAGTGAAGTGGTTATTGAGATAACAAAACCTTAATTCCTTCCTTTGCACAGGGGTGTCATGCCCTGGACTCTTTCAGCCCTGGTCTCTCTGTCACTGGGGATGTGTAGCTGTGGCAGCATGTATCCCTGGGCTCTTCAGGAAAGCCAGCAGCCTCCCTGTGTGAATGGCAGCCGTGGACTGAAACTCTGCAAATGATGTTTCATTTCCAGATCTCTGGCTGAATCTCACCACTGCAGATGTGAGATCTGGTGGAGGTCTGAGGAGGCAGAGCTTTTTGCTGGGTTTTGTAGATGCCCACCAGCCTCAGCTGATACCAAGGACAGTCTTCTCAAAAAGGTGCTGCTATCCCCATACACCTGGCAGGCCTAGTCCTTGATAAATGGCAAAAGGCTTGAGCCTTTTTTAGGGGGTTTACATGACTATTTTGACTATGTTAGAATAATGGTTTCCATAGTAACAGCCATGTGGGTCAGCACATACCCCAACTCTGAAGAAATGTTGTGGAAGACTCTTGGAGATTAAAAATCCTGAAATGCCTTGGGAACTGCTGCACATGCACAGGGTGTCACCAGGGAAAGTACTCCTGCACTCCATAACCTCTCCCTTTGCTGGATTTCAACACATCTAGTTTACTGTTTTATTGTTCCAAATAAACTTCTTGTTCGACTGTGGGGACCTCCAGAGAGGCCTGTCACACAGTGACAGCATCTCCCATGTCAGCTGCAGTGTGTGATAAGTCTCTGGTGAGAAGCAGCAGCTCTTTTCCTCCAGGAATGGGTTTTGATCTCTTCCCACTTTCTGCTAGTCTAAACCCAAAAGTATTGAATCACATTCTGGAAGCTGTGTTGCTGTAAGAGCCCTTCTAGTTTTATCACTCAAATTAAAATCATACTGGCTCCGAGCCGTGAATTCAAAATGGCAATGTCTCTGTTGCTTAATGACAAGGTAAGGGAAGCAGAGCTGGGGACTGCTCCCAACAGCACATGCAGAGGGAACAGCATCACTCATCCTGTCATGGGGGAGATGTGTCTGCTGTCAGGAAAAAGAAATGTAGAAATGCTCTGTGCCCACAGCAATGCAGCAGCGAGCATGCAGGCAGCTGCCTGCGTGGGAGGTGGTGCATGCCCCAGGGCCAGGGCAGCCACAGTGGCTCAGTCCTGGACAGCTTTGGGTGGAGTTGGCTTGTTTTAACCCGTGTGAAAGACAACCCACATGGCTGGGGTTGGTTCTTTTCCTTTAGGAGTTAAATTTGTGCTGGGGAAAAGGGAGACATTCACCAAAAAGCCCTCCTGTCCCTGCCAGGATGAGTTAGCAGATTCCCAATGGCTAAATACCATTAATACTGATGCCTCCATAATGATGAAGCTGAGCTTCCCCCTCAATCCCTGTCCTTGCCTGTCCGTGTTCCAGGCACATCACAAACTCAGGCACCTTCAGCAGGGCTGCAGCTTCATTCACAAGAAGCTGAAGATTTATTCTTTCCAAAACAAGACCCCAAAAAATACCAGATTGCAAAATACAGATGTTTATAGTGACTGAAATACTCAGTGACCAAGAAAACCCTCACATGAGCTTTCTTTTTTAATAAAGCAAACTGCTCTGCCTTGTCATGTGAATTAATATCCCTGCAGCATGGCTTTGTCTATTTATTCCTTGCTGATGTTGTTTTTGATCACTACTAGATGAAAATGAAATATTGGATGCTTAGGGGCTGCTCTTAGGACAGATTCAATGAGATGAAAACGCATTTCAGGAAATATCACTGAAGCCAGTTTTTGTTTTAATTTCCAGGGACACACAGGGCTCCAATTCCCTGGAGTCAGGAGAAATTGCAATTGAAGAAAGGCACACTGAAAACACATTGGAAGTGTGTCCTTCCAATCCTGCACAGCAAATGTCACCTAGAGGCATTGCTGTTACGCCTCTCAATCACAAACTCTTCTTTTGAAGGCAACGCTTTGGCAGTCCAAGTCCCTTTCTTCACAGGCTTTTTGAATATTAAATGCTCCCTGGGCACAGACAGGGGCCAGGGCTGTAGCACCCTGGCACACTTTCTACTCACTGGACCCACAGCCTCTGTCCTTCTGTCCATCAGTCTGTCCCATCAGTTCTGCCACCAGGTCACTCAAAGCCCCATTTCAGCTGCTGTTTTTCGGGCTTGCTCGTGGCCTCACAGGCAGTCCCCAGCTGAAGGGGAGCACGGGGACTTCACCCTGCACTGAGTCCTCTCCTGGCTCTGTTATAGGGTAGCCTCTTTTCTCTTCCTGCGTTGGTGTTCCCACATCTCCGGCTGGGAGGTGTACCTGGCTGGGGAGGGGTATGAACACCAGGTAACATTCTGTAACTCAACACTTGTCATTGCACAACCAGCCTAAGGCAAATAGTGCCAGACCAGATGATCCGCACTGTGTAAATCACTGTTTTTCACAATCTGTTTGGTTCAAACCCAAGACAAATCTGACTCTGCATCTGAAGAATCAAGTCTCTGAATTTAGCACATGACTGGTGTCCACCAAGTCTCATAGCTACATTTGATCAAGGAAAAAAAAAAGTACTTTCCCCCATATGTTTATAGAAGGAAAAATCCATATTTGGAAACAGTTTGATAGAAAAAGTCAGACACTCTGTTATTGAATATAACCCAGATTAACAGTGACAGACTCTGGGATTTTCTTAGAGGAAAATAAAAATCCAAACCATTTCTAAATGACACTTTTCTGACAAAAATAAGCATTAAGGCAGAGAACAAAACTTTTGTCCACACTGACCTTGCTCATCAGTGCAGAGGCAAGGGTCTGGGTGCCCCGAGTCACCTCCATGAGGGAGCAGAGTGGACAAACATGGATCTCTCCTTCTGCCACTCCTGCTGCAAGGGAGCTTAAAAGGCCAAGAAATTTGTCCCCTTTCAGATTTCCTTTCAGCATTCCCCCAGCTTTCTCTGTATACACGTAGCACGCAACACAGCAGGGTTATGACCCACAGCAGGGTTTTTTTTAACCACTCACACAAGTGATAACAAAAAGTCCAGGCCATCCCCATCTGGGTGTCTCACAGAAATGGATTTAAAGACCTGTGGTCTTTCAATAGTGTGCTACAGACAGGACAGAGCCTACAGAGAGGCTGACCAGGTCCCACCACTGCAAGCTGGGGAGGAGATCTATGACGCTCTATAGCCCAAAACTGCTCCTCAGCCACCTGTTTCAGTGTTTTGGCCCAGTTTCACTCTTGATGCCTACACCTCTCCAAAGACTTCCAGATTAGAGAAACAAACAAATTAAGTTTGCTGCCACATCACCCCAAAAAACTCACAGCAAGGAAATGGTGCTTGGACCTGACATTCTTAGCAAGACCCAGTGAAGCTGCCCACCATGTGCGAGGCTTGCTGGGTTGTCTTTTTGTGTACAGGTCAGCATCAGTTATCTGCAGTGAAAATACAGTGATGTAAACATATCAGTGAAGTGATTCAGTACCTATGGAGTGAGGAAACTTACACCTGCCTCCCATCCAAAACTGTAGGTTGGGAGAGGAGGAGATAGCTGAGTACCTTTGGGAAGCAAAAATATTTGTATGGTGTTCATTTCAATTACCCTGTGAGGGAGCACAGCAGCCTGGGTGAGTCTCCTGCTATCCCATGGCACAGTGTTGTTTCAGCACAGTAAAATACAGCAGAACAAATACCAGCCCCCACATGGGAGTTTCTGAAACTCTCCATCAAGACTTTCCTCTCTCCCCAGAAAACTGAAGTTCTCCTACATGGCCACAGCAATTTCACCTTCATTTAGAACAGAAGATACTGAAATGGAAACTTGGGCGGGGGGGGAAAACCCTTCCAGACTCAAGTCAAAACAAATCACTTTTTTGCATATTAATAAGTCTCCTGATTGAAAGTGTTCTGGCTGTTCAAGGAGGAATATCAACAGTAGATGCTGCTAATTTAAGCCTGGCTAATTAAAAGCAAAACGAAAAAAATTACTCCCGTAGAAACAGCCACATGCAAAACGAACTCACCCAGCACATTTCATCAAGCTCTGCTCATTATATCTGGGTTTAGGGAAACAATCCCATTATATTTTACTCTCTTTCTGGGTTGGGTTTTCCCTCTGCAAATTGCTTCCAGCACCATGCCCTTCTGCAGAGCCAGCAGCAGCAACCAGCAGGACATCCCCAGCTGTGACCAGGCTGTCACCAGTGGTGTGGGGCATTGAGTCAGGACCATACCTGCCTGAAAGAATTTACACCTGCCAGAGTGCCATCAGGAACTTGCCATGGGTGTGCTCTGCCCCCTTACCCAGCTCACTGATAGGAACATTAAACTGTAGCAGCCCAGAAGTGATCCCCTAACCACATCTCACCAGTTTGGCTACACTACAAGAGTAGTGTGGGCTATTGTGGCAAAAACATGCTACAGCAGGGACAATGGCATTCACCACCATTCCCCACTGCCTAGAGACCAAGGTGCAAGGGATCTGGTCAGGCACAATCCTGTTTCCCCCCAAAACTGAATACAAACCACTTATAGAATCATAGAGGCACTAAGGTTGGGAAAGAACTCCAAGACTGAGCCCAACCTTTGGTGGAACACCACCATGTCCACTAAACCATAGTACTAAGTGCCACACCACCCCCAGCTGTTTCTTGAACACTTCCAGGAATGGTGACTCCTCCACCACTTCTCAGGGCAGCCCATTTCAATGTTTAATCACTTTTTCTGTGAAGAATTTTTTTCTGATGTCCAACCTAAACCTCCCCTGGCACAGCTTGAGGACATTTTGCCTTGTCCTGGTTCTTGTTACCTGAGAGTAAGAGGCCAACCTCCACCTTGTTACAACTCCTTTCAGGTAGTTCTACGGAACAATAAGTTAACATCAGACCCTTCTCTTGTCCAGGCTAAACAACCCCAGAGCTGCTCCTCGCAAGACTCATGTCCCAGACCCTTCCCCAGCTCCATTGCCCTTCTCTGGACTCACTCTAGCCCCTCAATGTCTTTCTTGTCGTGGGTGGCTCAGAACCGGACACAGGATCTGAGGTGTGGCCTCACCAGAAGGACAATCACTGCTCTGGTCCTGCTGGCCACACTATTTTTAATGGAAGCCAGGATGCCATTGGCCGTCTTGGCCACCTGGGCACACACTGGCTCATGCTCAGCTGGCTGTCAACCAGCACACCCAGGTACTTTTCCACTGGGCTACTTTCCAGCTACTCTTCCCCCAGCCAGTAGCAATTTCATTTGACAACAGCACGTACAAATTATATAAAAACTCTGCAAAAAAAAAATGAATGCAGACACAGTGTAGGAGGAAGGAAGGCTGTATCCCTCACTCCAGAGCACTGGCAGTGTCCTGCAGGAGTCAGGAGAGTGGGTGGCAGTGAGATGCTGCTTTAGACAAGCAGCAGTTTTCAAACAGAGCTATTGTAGGAAAAGCAGCTGCTGGGCTCTCAAAAACCCACCAAGAGCTTTACTTTAACAGCTTGGAAGTGTAAGGCTTGGGCAGCATTGCCACTTCTGTTCACTGGTTTGAAATAGATGAGGGGAAGAGTCTGGTCCAGAACTATGGGCTCTACACAGGGGGTTCCTGCAGTCAGGCAGTGCCCATCTACAGCTGCTCTTCTCCCTGTGTGTCCTCTGCAGTCCAAGCAGGGAGGAGAAATGTCACCATGAGTCTGGTGTCAATCAGCACATTCCCTGAAATGAGAAATGGGGTTCTGTTCTCCTTTTTTCCCTTTGTATTTTTCTTTTACAGTTATTTATTGTGTCTCTCTGAATTTGCATCCCAAGGGTTCTTGTATGACAGAATGTAATAGTATTAGTCACCGTTACACACATTAGAAAACATAATATTTAGCGTTCTTAACAATTTCTAGCTTAAAAGTGCCACACAAACATTAAATATACTGTATTTTTCTCTGTGTTTTAACGGATAACTTGTTTTTGCCTGAAGCTATACAACTTCCCTTTTTATGATCCCTCAGGAGAAGTGGGGTGTTTCTGTCACCACCTGTGTCACACAAGAAAATGCCAGTTTCATGGCCCCTCCCTCACAGCAGCTCTGAACAAAAGGAACTTCCCTGGCTCCTTCTTCTCCTCACCCATTCACAGTTCCCACACACCTGCCATATTCCCAGCTCCTGAAATCCAAGTCCAGCATTAGACAGCACCAGAAGCAGTCAGTCGCTCTTTTCTTCGGCAGCTTGTCCTGCTGCCTGTATGATAGAAACTACAAGGTATTAGATTTCTTTTTCCTTTTCTGCTGATGCTTTTCTCATGCTGCCAAGAAGCTCATTCTCTGTCGGGCACTAGAGATGTGTGCTGTAACCCACCCTACAGCCCCGTGGTTTGAGGCATGACAGGGACCAGGAGCTTGCAGCTGGTACAGTGGAGGTCTGCAGAGCTCCTGGAGGTAATGGTGAGGCTGCCCTGCATCATTCTGGGGATGTAAAAGACCTTATCCAATAAATCTGTTCTCTGAGAGGAATGCTGAATGCATCTAATGAAAAAGCAGTATCTATCATGTTTATGTGGCAATATCCAACTTGTGATACAGTCTCATAAATTTTACTTGTGTATTTTGGAGACTAGAAGAAATAAAATTTATATAATTAGTGACATAATGTTTTACATGCTATGGCATTATATGACTTCTTAGTTGCATAGAGCAGCATATGAGAAGTGGTTAAGAATTTAAAATTGGTCCTCTTTGCATCAGTGATTTTTCTACCTGCAAGAATCTGAAGTTTTTCAAGATCTATAAAGCTCCTCCAAGTGTTCTGCAGAAGAGGACTAAGATAAATGAGCTTGTCATTTGTCAGTACATGTCTGCATATATTACCTTTCCAAAGCACCTCTGCTTTTGGGAACCCCAAATCAAAAAACACCTCTTATTGTTATGCCTCAAAAAACATTTTTTGATCCTGTGCTTAGCAGGTCTTAATCTTGCCTTCAATTTTACTGCCTTTAGACAACCGAGAAAGGAAGATTAAAAATACTGTCTCAGTTGGAGACATCACACAGGATTTGTATTCATTCCCCAACTGTGATTTGTAGTATGATGAATTCTCAAGAAATATCATAGCTTGGCAACTGTATTCCTGCAAGAGAATGATTTAAGCTGGATAGAATCTCTCCTGGGTCATCTAGCCTGCTGCCCAGTAGTGATGGCCATGCTATGGCCCTCGCTGTGCTGGAAGATCTTCCATGAAAGAAAAAACAGCAAAAAGTCTGTCACGGTATGTATGTCACACACACACACTAGATTTGACAAACCAAAAATCCCAAATCTAAGAACAATGAAGCATATAAATATGCCAATTCAGGAGTCATAACAATCCACAGTTTCCACAAATTGCACACATTTTTCTTCTACCAGCCCCAGCCTTACACGCCTCATGCATTTTAATGCACACTTGCAATGCAAATGAGTTTCCAATAATTCCTGTTTGTCAGCTGAACAAAAACCAAAAGTCTCAACCAGAAAAAGTTTCTTCAGCCTCAACAGATGATCAGCTGTGCCTTCAGCCTCGGCCTCTGCAGGTGAGTCAGTGACTGGCTGGGACACTGGTCCTCAAGCATGCTGCTTTGGGAAGGGTGGGAAACTTGAAATGGGAAGATTTTAATCTCAAATTAAATTTCTTGTCAATGTGCAACTGCCAGGTAAAATGAGTTCTCTTGGCCACTTTGGAGTGGAATAAAAAAAACATGCTGCCTTTTGAACCACCAGAGAATCACCCATAGTTTCTACAGTGTTCAGTGAGCTTGTAGACATCTCAGCTGAACAGGAACCAGAGATCAGGGCTCATACAAGCCCATGGCACCCTGGGCCCTCAGCTCCTTCCTTCCTGCAGGAAGCCAGTGGACAGGTCCTTCCCTGATGGGGAATCCCTGATGGAATCCCTTCCCTATTTCATCTGATGTCTTCTGCTACTCCCTTAATGTAGAATTTGCAGGCAACCCCAACCAGGGAAGAGATGAGAATCTTGACTCCACGTTTCCAAAGGTTGATTTATTATTTTATTATACATATTATATTACAAGAAAAATTATATACTAAAACTACACTAAAGAATAGAAGAAAAGGATTTCATGAGAAGGCTAGCAAGGAATAGAAAAGAATGGAATGGAATGGAATGGAATGGAATGGAATGGAATGGAATGGAATGATAATAAAATCTCGGACCAGAGAGTCCAAGACAGCTAGACTGTGATTGGCCATTAATTAAAAACAACCACATGAGACCATTCAAAGATGCATCTGTTGTGTTCCACAGCAGCAGATAATTATTGTTTACATTTAATTTCTGAGACCTCTCAGTTTCTCAGGAGAAAAATCCTAGCAAAAGTATTTTTCATAAAATATATCCGTGACACCTTAATCTTATTTCATGATGAGTGGGGGAAAAAAACCATCATGGCTTGTATTTCACCAAGGGCTTCATAAAATCACTCATTTGCAACAGAGGATGGATGGATTCAGCACAGCTTCTCAGCCATACATGAAAATCTCCCCAGTCTGATTATGGAGGCACCAAGTCCCGTACATACATGTGCACAACCCTCTTCTTTTCCTGCTTGTCTGCAGGGACAGCCCTGTAACACGTTGGCATTACCCTCCTGCATCTCCAGAGCTCAGCTACAGGCCAGAAGGTGTCTGCAATTCAGCCCTAGTAAAGCTGGTACCCTCTCTCAAACTCTCTCCCCTCTGTCAGATTTAAGTGTCTTGTCAAATTAATATTTGTGTATTTGATCACCTCAAGGGGAAAATATGGGGATAGGAAGGAAAAGACACCTAAGTTAGTTCTGATTGACTATCATGAAATGCTTGTCAGTGTGAGCTGGTGTAAGTCACAGCACCAGTGCAGGGTGCAAACCAGCTGTGTTCAGGGTCTTCTTGGGGCTCTGCCTCTAAAGCTGCAAAGTTTGAAGCTCTGTTTTGCAAGATAATTGAGCCTAGACCATAGGACAAGTTGAGCTTGATGAGCCTGACATGCCTGAGCTGGGGAAGCTGGACTTGGGGACCTGCAGTGGTTCCTTCAAGCCTTATCCATTCTGTGACATTGTGATATAAAAAAGGTTTGGTGCAAATTATGTAATCTCCCTGTTTAAACTGGATTTTATCACAACCCCTATACATAGCTGTCTCCTGACTAACCAGTGGTCTTTGCTCCCAGGCTGGAAGAGATGTGGTGAAGCAAACTCTCTGTGCAACTGTGCAAGCATAATTTCTAAACTCTTCCTAAGCCTTTCTCTTTGCTCCAGTCACCCATGAAAGTTCCCATGAGGCAATGTGATCAACTGGGGTCCAATTAACTCTTTCAACAAATAAAAAAAAAAAATTATACAGTGTACATCCCCATCCCATTTCTGTGAGAGTATAGAGGATCTCTGTGGAGAGGACCTCTGGAGCTTGGATATATGGGATCAGGTGCACTGATATGTGTGCCATGAAAAGACCAGCTGCATGAACCATTCTCATCTTTGGTTACATCTACCAAGTCTGTGGAAGTATGGATTTCACCCAAGGAACCAGAGGCCTGTCACAAGGTCACAGTTTTGAACACTCTTACCAGCTGTGCTTGCAAAGTCCTCCCCAAAGTAGTCATGGGGTCCCCAAGATTTTGCAGGGATAGACAGAACTTGCTGATACTCAGTTGTGTCATAGCTTAACCAAGATGGCAACCAAGCACCACTCAGCCCTTTACTCATGTCCTCAGTCCCAGTGGGATAGGGAGGAGAATTGGAAAAAAGTAAAAATTCATGCGTTGAGATAGTAATTGAAATTAATAAGAATTGAAACAAAGTAAAATATAACAACAATAATAATTAATAATAATAATGGTGATGATGATGATGTTGTTGTTTGTTATTATTATTGTTAATAATTAATGAAAGTAGAAAAACAACCCCAAGAAAAATAAATCCCAAGTAAAACAAGTGACGTTTGATACACTACAGTTGTTCACTACCCAGTGACTGATATCCAGCCCCTCACTGAGCAGAGATTGGTGCCTCTTGGCCAGCTTCCCCCAGTTTATATACTGGGCATCTTCTTTTGGGGTATGGAATATCCCTCTGTCCACTTCTGAGCAACAGTCCAGGCTATGCTCCTTCCCAGCTTCTTGTGCACCTCCTCACCAGCAGAGAATGGGCAACTGAAAAGCCCTTGACTTACTGTAAGCACTGCTCAGCACCAACCCAAACATCAGCGTGTTATCAACTTTATTTTCGTACTGAGTTCAAAACACAGCACTGTACCAGCAACTAAAAAGAAAATGAACTCTGATGAAACCAGGACAAGCTGGAGATCTTTAAAATATTTATTTCTTTGCAAAAGGTCACAATTTCAATAGGGAACACAAACGTAAGACTTCCCCAGCTTTGGGACAGATTTTCTAAAGGCTTACCTGGACGCCTGTACCCCCTGGGTACCCAGCACTGTCCATATTAACATCTGCAAATGATGCTCTGAGATCAGATCTTCAGGGCAGAGAGATTTCAGATCTTTTAGGGCAGAGAGATTTCTCTGAAAGGCAAACCAAGTAGGCTGTGATACACTGCCCTGCCTCCTCCCTCAGCAGCTCTGTAGAACCTGGATATTGCACTGACAGGCAGCTGGTGAACTGCAGGCAGTAAGAACAGCCAGTTTTGAAGTTGCTGATTCTTGTATGCAAAAAGTGGGTACACGGAGGCACCTAAGATCTAATACAAGGTTAAAACCGGGTCCTGACCTTGCACCTGCTGATCTGGCACACAGGAGAAGCAGGTAATTCATGGGTTATTGTCAGGAGGCTTTGCTCCAGTGACACACTTAGAGAGCAGCTGTGAGCAGATGAATACTCCCCAGTGCAACACAGCATCAGGGCTGTTCAGGTTTACACTGTACCTCATAAAGAGATGGTAGAAACAGCTCAATTTCTGTTACTCTGCCCAACCCACAAACCTAAAATAGACTCTGCAAAAAGCCACAGCCTCATGACCCCCTCTTGTTCAGACTGAATTAAAGATATAATTGAAGGTGCCCTATTGGCAAAGCTCAATGTCTGTACATACTGTGTTTGGACAATGCAAAGAACTCATAAAAGGCACTGAATGGCTTTAAAACTATAGATACCTCCCACCTAAAGAAGGAGGCATTCAATCAGAGCCTGTTCATTCCCTGTGACCCAAAAACCAGATGCAGGCTACTAACTGAGCAAACCAAACAGGAGAAGTAGGCAACAAAGAGAATTTGGAGTGACTGAAGATCAGAATGGGTAGAGAGGTCATAAAATAAATAAGGAGATAAGGACCAGACATGAAGCAGAGACAACATGCAGAGCATCAAAATGAGCAATTGCCAGTGGGCAGCGCATCCATCACAAAGACATAGTATGTCACAGGGATCTCACAGGTGACATGGGGAAGCAGAAGAAAGCCCTGCACTGCTACAGGACCTGCTCCAGGCAAGGGGTTGACACTCCTCCAGCAGAAAATAGGACTACAGCTGAGGAAAACAGGGCCATAGGTGAGTATGGGCGGTCTCAGCCTGTTTCTGGGAGACAGTTCATTTAATGCTGCTCACAACATTACTGCAGCAAGAATGCAGAATTTCAAGTGTCAAGTAAGTAAATTTGTATTAAAGTAACTGCAATTATACACAGCCTGCAGTCACTCCCACGGGAGGCTGTGGCAGGTTTGTGATGGACTTCACTGAGAGCAGAATTAGGATGATAATCGATACAAGCACAGCCATCATTTTGCATTTTCTTGTAGCTGCCAAAGCCTACCATAGTAAAAGCAAAGGGCTTTTTAGATTACAGAGCAAAGGCCTGCAGAGATTTCAGCTAGTCTCTGAATAATGGCATGTGATCAAGTCCTTTTGTGAACAAAAAAAAAAGAGAATTTCCCAATACGTGAATGCAATTCCAATGCTGTGATACTTTATTTGTTTCACCGCTGGTTAGATCACTGCACAGTGTTCAGTGGCAAGAAGGTTTTGGTCAATCAATGCATTTTTCATTTCTCACCTCTCATCTAAATACTGATTTGTTCCTTAACTGTGTTAGTGGCACATGTATCTCTGGTCTAACAAAAGAAAAACTAATTTTAGTCCTGTGAATAAGCCACTGTGCTCAAAAATTAACCACTTCCTTCAATTACACAAACAACCAGGTAACTGAAAAAGTAATTCAATTTATTACTAATCTGATTGCTTTTTGAGATTAAAAAAAAAAAAGGTAATAACAGAAAGAACTCATCCAAATGGCAGGGGGCCAAAGGGAATTAATGGGAGGCAACCAGGGTTGCAGGTGGATAAGTGGATACCAAAGGTTGCTCCTTTGGTGCACCTGAAGCTGGCTCAGAAGAGAAAGGTTTGCTGAGCACCACTGCCACAGAAAAGCTGAGGCTGTGAGACTGAAGGCGAGATTACACCTGTGAGTGCCCAGTGCAAAATATAACCATACCTTCCCAGATAGCTGCAGTGTATCCCATACTTCTGACCTGAAGACTATGCAGAAAATCCCCATTTGACTGCTGTGCCTGAATAACCTGAAGAAATAACAAGTTCTCTGAACAGGATTTATTTTCCAAGTAATTACCTTGACCTGCTTCAGGATGAGCCCGTGCTTGCCAGGGGGAGCAATACACAGGACATGCTTGCTCCAGGAGGAGCTGAAAGACCTGAAGGAGCTTGAAATGGAGAAGAGGCTCTATCCAGCAGCAGGGCATGCAGAATCCTGGCCCCAGGCAGGGCTGAACTCCCTTTTGCACCGTGCTGAAATTAGAAAAATATTCGCACACAAGAAGGGTCTCTCGTAGTGCCTATTGTAGAGATTGGCCAGGAGCAGGTGAAGACAGGGAGAGGACAATGACAAAGAAAATTTTTACCTTAAACTGCTATTTGCAAACTGTTCAAAAAGAAGAGAAGGAAGGTAATGATGATGACATGAGACTTTAGGCTGGGGAGTTAGCAGATTTTTTACCTCTGCTGTATGTTGAAGCTCAAGGGAGCTGCCAACCTGCTCCCTGCTGCCCATTGGGTGAACACAGGTGAGAAATCAGGGCATGGACCTTCATGGTGGCTGTTCATGACCACAGGGAGAGCAAGACAGAAAAGGGTATCCAGCTCCCAGCTCCCTGGTTTCTTACTGGTCCCAAGGCAAGCACCCTGCTCTGTACAAGCAAAATCCTTTCAACAAGAGCTCTCAGGATTTCTGCAGTTTTCACAATCTTTGGGTTCCCTCTATAGTCTTGGGGAGATACTGTCTCCTTTTTCCTAAACTAACCTCTTCACTGCAAAGCCTCCTTCTCCATCGACTCTAGAGCAAAGTGTTCCTCTTTCCCCTGCATTCCTAGTTAGAGGGGCTCCTTGGTTCCAGGGGGCAGAACAGGATATGCCCTCCCTTGCTCCTGCACCTTCTAGAATTTCTCCCAGGAAGACTGAGATGAGCAGAAAGAGCTGTTCATGCTCACTTATTCTCTGACCCTGTGAGGATGTGACACTGAGATGAAGGGCTGAGACAATTCCAAATTGTCCTGGACTTTGGTCCTCTACCAAAAAAATGCCAGTGCCTGGAAAGGTGCACTTTTCTCCCCTCCCCACTTGCTTTCACCTGCTTTTCTCCCCTCCCCACCTGCAAGCAGTCAGGAGGAAGGATATGGCTGAAAAGTGGTTGCACAGTTCTCTTGGTAGGAAGTCCTGCTAATATGCAAATTGATCATTGGGATTAAAAGTGCTTCAATTCCCAGCACTTTGCTCTGTATACACTCTCTTTTGACAACATGATGTCCTATTGAGGCTGTTCTGCAAATCTTTTTGCTCTTCCCATGGGAGGTGTGATGGGCAGTTTTGGCTCTTGCCTTATGCCCTCAGATAAGGCACAGGGATAAGGGGGGTCATGGCTGATCTCTGCCTCCCACTGGTTGCCCTAGGGTCAGCCAGATTAATGTTTGCATTTTGTTTGATTCATTCACCACGCTATCAGGGTAACCCAAGACAACACGGGTGACATTTATTGTGAGCTGGCCCCTTTTTCATTAAGACTTGGCCTAAATCCACACACATTTAATGGTAATTGCTAGGCAGGCAGCACAGAGCAAATACCTTTTATTTCAAATCCAAGACAAGTCAGTGCTGGCTGATAGTTTGTTGGCGCTTTCCTACATTAATTAAGTACCTCTCATCTAATATTACATGCGGTCTTTCTGAAAACCTCTAGTGAAAAGTCTATTTGTTAAAAGTGCCAGTTGAAGTCAAAACAACATCCAATATTGCAAATTAGGATTCCAGATTCCAGGATGAGATCTATTAGTCTTTCCCTGCTTAACTAATTAAAAACATGGAGGGACAAAATTTGTTTTGTCATTCTTCCGTCCGTAGGAGTCCTTACAGTAACTAAGAAAAGAAAACAAAATTCCCCTTCATTTATCTTAAGATATCGGGCTGGCTTACCCATCTGTGAGCAAAGAATGTTTTTGCTTAGCTTGCTTAGCTAAATGAATCTTGGTTCACTTGCTTGCAGCTGAAGACAAATTAGGCTGATTATCCACGAAAGGGCATACAGTACATCTAGGAATTAAACTGCGACTGGGTATTTAGGATGAATGAAATGAATAGGCTGCAACAGCTTTGCGTGGCTCTGAACAATCAGCAGTCCCCTTCTCTTGCAATCTTTTTAAAGCACTTTCAAAATAATCCTCCGTGTTATTCTCGTGTGTAAGTCACTGCTTTGCAAGTATGGATTTTTAAAGAAACAAACAACAAAAAATCCCCATGCAAACTTTTCCCCCTTTGGAAGGGGAAGCATTGCCGAGCTCAGCAGCTTGCTCAGCGGAGGAATTCCTGACGTGCCGGGCTGCTCCGTGCACAGATCGTAGAGGCAAGCAACAGCATCGCCGCCTCCAGCAGTTTTATTTCCCACATCTCCTACCCCGTAGGACACTGCAGGATGCGTGCTGTATCTCCTGCAAGTGCTTGACAGGTGGTATTTCACATTCACCGCTCTCGCCGCTATCGGGAGCAGGCTGAAATACTGAGTTCTTCACGTGTCGGTGGTTTTCAGTAATTAGCATATTTCAGCCCAAATCACAAACATCCTCCCTTGAAAAGAATGATAATTGGTGACAAAATCCATGGCATGCAGTTACATCAAATGCAAATTTGGGCTAGTAAGATAGATGCTGGGCTGCACTAGGAGAATTAAATGCATCACGGTTAGCAAAAATAATTTTTGCTAATGTTTTGGGCACGATGATTTTTGAGAAGACATTTCTAATTTTAGTGTTTATGTGAGAAAAGTGGGGATTTGAAATACACAGATAAAGAAAGTCTTATTGGCCTGTTCTTGTGGCATACCACTGACCATTCCCTGTATGACTGCTTCTCAGTATGACCACGAAAGATCAATAAATCTTAAACAAAATGGAGATTTAGATGTTCAGCTCCTCTTTGAAACACACATCCTCATTTGTTCTATTCCAGATACTTTCTGACATGCAGTAATTCCAGTTTTGTGCTCTCTTCCCTCACTGTGCATGTAAAAGGGAGGTTGGAGAGTGTCTCTAGGGGTTTTTTTTGAGCCAGCATGGGCTTAGGTTCATGCTAGCTCCTTTGCAGTGCTGGTTTTAAAGCTCTGTGACCCAAGCAAGGGTTCAGGAACATATTTGATACTGTGATTGGTGTCAACAGGGGAAAGAAAAGCAATCCCTCTAGCAAGAGAAAACATACATTTCTTGAATAGTGGGTGTTGCCCATCTACCAAAATCAGATGAAAATTGAAAAGCAAATATTTGTACCCAGATAGGACAAATCTGTCTTTTGACAGCAACAGACACCTCCTGGGAAAAGTGGCTGGGGCTTGAACTCTACAGAACCCCAGCAAGGAAATTCCTTCAAACAAAGAACACTACTAAGCTGTTTGGAGCTCACTGACCAGAAGGTTTTCTACATTATGATCATCTTAAGCCTTGAGAAACTCCTTGGGTGCACATGGGTGACTGAAAGACAGAAATACTGCACTGGTTTTACCCACTATGACACAGGGAGCCCTGGCCAAAGTAAATAGCGAACCCAGGTCCTGGGGGTCTCACTCACAGTTGCAGCCAAAGCTAGCTTTTCTTCCCATCTCTTGTTTCCAGAGTGTGACTGTTCTTTCCATCTGTACTTGCTTTCCTGCAGCTTGACCATCCTCTCTGCCCAGCCATTCCCTCCTGTACTGCCATGGCCATCTTCCCTCCCCAGCACACGGGATTCAGTGGCAATGGGTGTGATACCCAAAGCTCCAACACCTGCTATGTTTCCTACACTCCCCTTCAGCAGCATGGACAGTCATGGTAGGCTGACTCTGTCTTCTCATCTCAGCTTCCCTAGCACATATTAAGGCTCTGGAGATGCAAGAGAGCACTTTCCAGACCACAGGCACAAAAAGTTACCCAAAATTACAGCAGCACCTGCAGACCCAACCACTCCCTGTTGACAGAAACGTGATTCCCATCTCAGTAAGAAAACAGAACAAAAGTTTTCTTTCAAAGACCTTCTGACTACAAAATCATGGGAAGCAAATATAACAAGTCAAATCCCCAGGCTGAGATAGCATTGTCAACACAAGGCAGGATATGGCATTTGCTGTGAACTCAATGCTATTTTATTAAAAGCTGATAGGTGCTCATGAATATAAGTTAGCAGTTTACTTTTATCTAACAGGGTTTTTTTCTCTGAAATGACAGGTTCCTATTTTAGTATAAAAACTTGCTTTTGATGTATTGATGTAACCTAGAACTTATTGATTGTGGAGAAAACAAGACAAACCATGGTAATATTGGGGGGGTGTAACACAATTATTGAGCTTTCATGATATAAGCATCATAGCGAAATGATTAACTACATTCAGGAGTGCATATCCAGCTTGCTTTTGAAAAACCACATTTTACACACACAAAGACACAAACACACACACACATACACACACACACACACACATATTTCTATAACAGCCATATAAATAGACATTAAGTCATATCCTAACTTACAAAACATACACTACTGAGAATAGGTGTGATAAACCCTTGTCTAACACTGAACAGCTTTGTCTCTTCTCTTTCTACAATTCTCTACCATGCTGAAAACAATTCTGCATGTGCTGTTGAATCCAGTACAGGTTCTGAAATCTGAAGACTGTTAGACCACCATGCTGTACAATCACCAAATGCAAGATTAAAGTGTACAGAGGCATCATATTACTCCATTATCAGCAAAGCATAAAAACATCTTCTTTCAGTTATTATTTATACAGTATTAAGAAGCTGAATTTCTTTCCAGAAAAGAATGTTTGAGAATTTCCATCCTTATAACATAGTAATGTTATGGGTATCTAAAGGAAAAAAAAAATATATATATAAATACAGCAATTCGTTTTATACATATTTTGCATATAATTATTAGCTCTCTAAATTTAAGATTAAGTTACACCCATCAGATATGTGAACAATTTGTAAAACAACAGTGCTTTTTTGGTGTCATGAAAGACTTTGAAATTTAATTTAAATCTTACATTACTGCTGAAGTACATTTAATGTAACAACAAAAAGGAAAATAGCAATGTTAATAGCTGGCTTGCTTTGAAAGCCATCAGTAAGTGATCCTCACAATGACTTCATGTGGCACTGAAAGCTGCAGTATCCCCAGAAGTCTACATGCAGGGAAATCTTAAAAAGCAGTCACACAGAGAGAGAGAAACTAGGATCAGAACAGAAGTAATCCCAGAAGCTCCATTTCCTTCTCAGCCCTACAGACATGCCAGTCCCCTCATCTTCACCATCAATGCCATGTCAGTGAGAGCCCGGCAGCCCAGGGAGCCGATGCTCCTGGGGCTCGGCATGTGTCAGGAAATTCCTCCTCTTTTCTGCTGGCAGGGCTGCAGTGGCTAGAGTAGGAGCAGCTCAGGGAAGGGAGGAGGGTGATGTGCTGCAGGGGCCTGGGGAGGTGGGAAGCAGCTGGGAATAACCCAAGCCACACTGGCCTTCTCCCTCAGATGTTTGTGGGAGTTTCTGCAGGGAAATCCAATATACAGACAAAACAGGGAGTGGCTGTTTTCTACGACATGCAAAACCAGGCTGCATGGCATCCATGTGAAATGAAACCTGCCTACTCATGATGGAACTGCAGTCTCAGTTCAGCTGCGTCATTTTCCATTGCTGCTGTATAAAGAATAGCATTTAAAACCTGACATCAGCCCTTTCAGTCATACAGGGCTTCCCCAGACAGATGACTAAACAATCACCCAGGTAAGAGGTTTAATGAGCACTTTGAAGGCTATCTTCATCTAGAAAAGACCCCTATGCATATATATAAGCTTTGGCCAGAATTTTAAGTGATTCTTAAAAGGCTGGTTGTTAATAATCTAAGATCTCTCATACAGGGTCTTCTCCCCCACTGGAAAACACAAAGGCATTTATAAATTCATTATTTTTTAAAGGTTGAAAATTGTGGAGTTGGCATCACTGAGATGTGCCAACAATCAGCAGGGCAGGTCATTGTTATGAGCCAGAAGCACTGGCTGCACCCACTGCTTTCACCATCCCGACCAGTGGGTAACTGGAAAGCTTCCCTGGGAAACCAGCTCATGGAGACACCATCAGGTTCCTGGTGCAATGAACAGAAGAACAAAGACAGAATTTGGTCTTATTTTGACTAACATTTACCTTCATGTCATACATTCAGACATGAAGGGACACCAAACCCCTCCCAAGCCCAGCATCTATGTCCCTAACACTGAGCAGACACAACCTGGCTGATGTGTGAGTCACAACTGACAGCTTGTAAAAGCCCACTGCAAGGCACAGCAAGCCCTCCTGAAAACTTTTCCCAGGATAAAACCGAGTTTCCTACTTCTCTGCAGTGATTTTTGGGTTTGTGCATGCTGGTTGGTATTTCCCTGCACATAAATCCTGGGTCTCTTCTGCAGAAGCAGGAAAGCACAGACTGCTCACAACACTCAATGACTAAATTTGCAGACTCATTCTTTCCCCAAACCATTAAAAATACTGGGTTGCTAATTCCAATCTAACCACCATATCCTTCTTCCAGGATTTCCTGGGAATGGTCAAGTGGTTTAGGATGCCCAGCAGTCCTCTTTTCTAGGAGGTTCAAAAGCTAGGAAAAATAAATATGTCAAACAAGGATTTTAAAGGAATAACTAAGGTGGTAGAAAACATGAGCATAAAATGTTGGCTGTATCCACTATCTTCTAATATTTTCCCTTTCATATTATCAAAAGATCAAGTTCTTAAGCCTGCTGAACTCGGATGGCTAGGAAACCTGAGCTCAAACAGAAGCTGCTAATGAGAGGCATTTCCTAAAGCTGCTTTAGCAGGTGCTTCCTGCTGAAATGGGGAGGGTCACGAATGGAAATCTCATTTGGAAAGTTTCTAACCCCGAGGATAATATTCAGTGGTGCTGCCACTCTCACTGCCATCTGCACTAGAAAGTGGTTCAGACTGAACTAGATAGCACTTGATCCCACTGAGTGAGCCCAATTGTTTGCATTCTTGCACAAATGTGTGAATGGCAGCCTTCCGGCGAAGCAAATGCTGGGTCTGCTCCCTTCAAAGGCTTTGCCAGTGATCCTTGCCCTGCTGGCTTCATCCTTAATTGGCCTACACGGTGGGGAGCAATTAAAAATAAATGGTGGCTTGCTGTGCTGCTGTAAGGGGAAGTTTTGCGGCTCCAGGCATGAGCGCAGCTACCTTAATCCACGGCGTATGCCATTCACGGGGAATGGCACAAGGGAAAGGGGAGAGACCTGGCTATTCTGAGTGAGTGCCAAGGGAAAAAAAATCACACTGTAGTCTGCAATAAATCAGCATTACCTTCACAATTAAAGGTCTGATTGTCTGGGGCCAAGGCATGCTTTCCCTTGTGTGTCTGTGGAATGTGGGAATGGCACTTCCTATTATGCCTATCATCCAGAAATGGGATTTTTCATACCATCTTCACAAGCCCCCCTTCAATTCAGTCTCATCAGAGAGAGAAGAATGGCTTTTATCTGCTTGGGAAAAAAATGAGGTTTCTTCAAATGAAACACCCAATACCAGAAGCTGTAGAGCTAGTCTTTAATGAAAGACAACTAATCTCAAAGAAAAGCAGTGTCCCATAACTGTGTCATGAGGCTCTCTGAAACTTTAATCATAAGGGGAGAATTTTGAACCAGCAATTAACTTGCCACAGTCATCTGTATCAAGCAATGAAGTTTCTTAGATTATTTCCTGCTACTTATTAATGAAAGTCTGGTATAAGGATGAACTGAAGAACATGATAATTTATGAAATTAAAACTTGAATTAAAAATACAGATTTTTGCTACACAGCAACCCATATTTCCATGACATTTAGAAGTGGATTAAAGCACAAAAAAAAAGGAGGAGCTGAGAGTCACTTGATTTTCCTCTGCTCCCTGAAGATACTTGACACTGAAGGTGGTCAGCTTCACCCAGGTACTAACCACATAACTCATGTCAGCAACAGCCTTTTCACAATCATGACATGTATGCCATTTCTTAATGATGGGGTTGCACATCATTTTTTGCATCTTGCTACTTTACTACAAAGCATCTCTGTGCTTCCTGTTTCATAAATGTGTGGTACCTTCAGAGACGTCTCTTCATTTTGTGGTGGAATAAAAAGGGATGAAGTCTGCCCTGGGAAAGTCTCCAGGACATCCTTTTTTTTATCTCTCTTTGTTGATACTAAATAGAGGCTAACAAAAGGCTTTACTCAGCTGATACCCTGAAAAATTTGTGATGCAGTATATAAGAGCTTAGTGTCTCTGGAAAAAGCTACTCCTCTTTTTAGGCAGATTCAGTGAGCATGGAATAGAGCTTGTATAGGACACACACTTCTTGTTGCACTCATTTTTATGGCCAGTGTTTAGAAAGAAAATCTAGACATAGATCTAAAAATTATTTTTCCCATAGCTAACGTGTGATGGTTGGAGTGGGACAGAAAGATTTATGGGCTATGGCAGGGGCACTGGGACTAGATGGCCTTTAAGGTCCATTCCAAGCCCTTAACATTTTAACATTCTGTGATTCTATTCACCAGTGCAGTTCAAACTCTGTGATTATATAGATCTCGCTCCTCCCAGGAAATGACCTAAGAGAAGCAGTACAGAAGGATTTTTTTTTGTTGTTGTTATTTCAGTAGATTTCATCCTCAGGGGGAAACAGGTTATATAAATTGGATTTCTGCACAAAAGTCTCTTGTTTCTTGTGCTGCAGTGTAGCAAACCACCTGAACTGCACTGACAGCATATGATTTACTCAGTTGCTGAACGAGGACATTTATGTGCAAGCATATATATTTGCTATATTGTTTGTAGGCATCTCCAAAACTCACCTTCCCCAAACCTGCAAAATTTCAACAGCAGTAGGATGCTGTGGGGGTGGCAGAATCACTTTTCATGTTCTCTCCACAGACGGCTGGAGAAGATAATGCAATTTCTAATTCTTCAACAAAGAAATGTCACTCATCCCAGGCACTTTCCTTTTAGTCCATTAATTCCTGATGCAGTTTCTAAAAGAAAAAAAGTTCAAAATTAGGCAAATCTCTCTAAACCAGATCTGAGCACAGAAACAGTGAGGGGCCAGTTGCTTAGTGATAATCACAAGGGCAAAGAAGAAAATACTGCAAGCCCCGCTATAGCTACGTGATCAATGTGAGGAAAAGGCCATGGCCTTGCAAGGAAAAAACATTGAGCTGGTTTGTTCTGTTGCTTGTAAAGATTTCTTATATGTTCACTCTATCTGATTACATTCAACATTGACAATCAGTTTTTTTAACTCCAGGATGATAAAAAATTACTACTAAATAGCACCAGGGGTTCGAATATATTGTTAGTATGACCTTTGTAGTAAGGTCTTTAAAAATCACGTTATATTCCAAAGCACAGGATAATTCACAGCGTTTTTGCACATGCTTTTTCTTCCTCCCACATACTTCAAACACAGCATTTGATCACTATGAAACACATTTAGATGAGGCACAAAAGATGCCAATCACATGAAGGCCATCCTAAAAAGTTTGTCTGTTCAGACTATTAGACAAAATCTGTAAGAAAACTTTAATATTAAAAAGCTACTTCTGCTAGGGCTGGTCTTATCAGCCATGAGATCACTTATGAGGTCCCTTCCCCACTGCTCAGGACCTTTGATTCCCTATTAGTCACTACATGGGTCACTCCATGGCAAATTGTCCTCCACATGGCAGGAAGACATCTCCAAAATAATTTCTGACCATTGCCAGTCTCTTCCTGTTCCGGAAGCATTAGCCAGTGCTAGTTTCACTAGCCAGTGAAATCTCACCTTTTTTAGTGTTAATTCCTGATTACAGTGCTTTGTGGTTACAGTGGCAAAAATGTGATTTTTAGAATGCAAACTATAAAAATTGCAATTTTACTTACCCACCTGCTAAGTGCTTTTCACATTTACTCCAAAATCACTCCAAAATAGAGAGAAGTGAGAGAATGATTTTTTTGTCTTTTTTTACCAAAAGCTTCTATAATCCTTGATTCAAGAATGAAAGAGGACAACTGCCCTGACCCATCTAAGAGGACTGACAAAATGAAGGTGCCCCATAATTTCTAGCCTCAGAAGTAAGCTGTGTATTTATATAAATTATGCAAACCTTGAGGGAATACAATACAAAGCCAAAACTGCAAATGAGCTAAAGAGTAAGAAAAACATAAGAAAACACCACAAGGGGAAATTCAGATTGCACAGCACCTATGGGTACACAGGCCACTTCCACACTGCACAGTGGTGACTTCCAGTGTCCTCTGGATCTCTTTCCCTCAATAAACTTTGCATCTCGAGTTGCATCTCACAGAGGGCTGGAGGAGGGATGGTGCTGGAACGAGCAGCTGTCAGTCCTGGACACATCCCTAGCTCGTGGCCACCAGTGCAGCACCATCTGCTGGGAACACAGACACTTTGGACAAATCCTTCCAGCACCAGCTAAACATGTCTGTCCTAAACATGACACACACAGAAAATGTCCACCTCCCTGCTCTTCTGCCCTTCTTTTCAGCAAATATGAAGTGATTAACCACCACAGGCTAATCAGACTACTACTTGAGCACTTGGGAGCTCAGGGAACTCTGCAGAAAGCAATAGGATACACAGAAAGCTGGCATTTTTAGGTCCTGTTCAAGAAGTCATTTCAATACAGTTACAGGTTAGTGATGCCAAAATGAAGCCAGGAACAGGAGGCAGGGCCCTGTGGACTGAGCAATGCTTTTCAGTGTCCAATCCTTGCAAGGAGACTGGCTTCAGACATTCAAAATTGAGACAGAAAAGGTAAGGGTTAATTGAGCTAAAGGAGCTACTATGAGAGAGATTTAAGCTAGTGAGCATAGCACTTGCTGAGTTATTATGTCAGTGTTAAATCTGTGGGAAAATCAGTCACATTTCCACAGTCAAAACTAAGCTTCATTATAAAGTAGGACATCAACATCTTTATTAGCTATGAAGAACACCATGCGTCCTCCCTACATTACCAACAAGAGCCAGCTGGAAAATTTTGGCAGGCTTTTATTTTTTCTCTCAGAAAAGCATTCATTGGAGGAGTCTGAACCTTTGATAGAAATTAGAAAACTTTTATCCTCAAAGGATACTGCAGGACAGAGTTTCTGCTACCTCAGAAGGGCTGGTTAAGAGTCTAGGCAACACACTGAGACAACCATACTGCTGCTGTTGGAATACCTCAATTTATCCTTCCTCAGGAATCTCCTCATCCCACCTTGTTGAGTGGCACAGGCATAGCCAGAAGGACATTAATGAAATATGTCTGAACTTTTTGCTTACAGAAGGAAATACAGAGTGATACTCCTGGAGGTTCTACAGTTTTGGGGTGGGACATTTTTGGCAAAACCTTAATTCTTGGATCTCCTTCAAAAGCAACCCAAAACCTCCAAAAGCCAAGGATCCCTTAGTACGATGTAGCTTAGAGTGAGTGGAACTAAATGGTATCACCTTAAGGTATAAATTTACACTGAGTAAAAGAGAGGAAAGACATCCAGGAATTCTTGGTGGAATGGTAGGCATTATTCAGTATCAGCTAGGCAGTTATGCATGCTGTAAAGTGGCAAAATATATCAGATTTAAAGACCAGAGACACTTGGAGAGCCAATTCATGTAGTTTGCTTGAAAAACTCTTCCACTTCTTTTGGTAACCCCATGGACTGAGTTAGCACAGACAAGTCTGCTTGTGTGTTCAGACTTTTGGTGAGAATTAACTTTTTATTCACTGAGAATGTTGTTATGGATTAACAACCAAGAAAGGGTCATCCATCATGTTTTTCAAATAAATGCTCCCTGTTTATCAATGAATCCAAATATTACTAGGTTTTCATCATTATCTGGCCTCAGATTTGCAAAGTCACCACACCCCTGTGTCATTTGCTCCACAACTGAATTTGCAAGCAGGGCAGCCATTCATTCCTGGAAAATCCAATCCACTAGCCATAGCTTATATTTATCCTAAAACATTTTCTAAATCTGGAAAACAATTTCTATCATGAGGATTTAATAAATAGCAGGGAAAATTGAGTGTAGAAATCTATATCAATACCTAACTAGTAACCACCTCTGGCATTTTAATTCAACATAGTTTAGTTTTCTTCTTATAAAACCGTTTTCATTTCACAAAAGGTACATTTTAACATAGGAATTAACAGAGTTTAGATTATTAAATTATCCAAATGAATAATTTGGATTATCCAAATTCACATTCCTGGCAGTCCTGATTAATTTCTTTTTCCAACTATTTTTAGTAACAAAAAATGAACAGGAGGGAAGGTCACTGTGACCAGCAACATTCTCTGAATCCAGCTGGAGACTGCTCACAGCAGCTATGTACAGTTTCAGTAGACAAATCCACAAGCCCCAAATATTTCTCAAATGCTAAATCAATTAGTCAGTATTTAAAGGCCATATACAACAAAATTCTTTGTTCAGTTGCCCCTGTGAATGTTACCACTGCTATCTCACATGTACAGTGGCAACTTGCACTCTCCATTAGCTGATGCCTCACTCCAAGTATCAACAACACCCAAAATAATTGTCCCTGACCCAAAAGCCTACAGTTTAAATGGCAAGCCTCCCCAAAAGGATGACATGAAGGCTTATCAGGAAGGGGATAATAAAATTAATAGGTAGTGTGTCCTAGTGAATACTATTGCAGTGTATATAATTCCTTTTCAGAACAGTACTCTGCATCTCCATTTGACTAATGAGGCGTGCTGGTTTAGTCTGGTTTTTATAGCAAAAACAGGCTATATACTATAGCCTTTTTATAGGTTATGTACTAATTCATATTATATGGCTTGAAGCCTTCATGCATGGTGGAGCAGCAAGTAGACAAGGAAAAAGAAATGGTAGTGTCCTCACAGAGTATGCCAGGACTTCCCTTTCTGTAGTCTCCTGCTTCTGCTGTTTCTTTTTCTTCTCCCAAAATTCAGATGTCTGTACATGTGTGAAGCCTGGCTGTGGGGGCAGAGCACACACTCCAGCTCATGGAGCCAGCACATGCTGGTCAAGCAGGTTTACATGTCACCCTGAAAGTGAAAAACAGACACAAAACCCAAGCTGAGCATTCAAACATGGAAAAGGTGAGGTTATAGCATGAAGAGATTTGTTGTTTGAATTCCAGTTCTCATTCACATTGGGGTGTGTCCTTAGCATCTACTCACACATTAAAGGGCAAGGCCAAGAAAACCCATCACAGAGCTCTACACAGCCCCACGTGCACCCTCTTGGCAGTGCAGTAGGTTCAGCAGCACCAACAAATTCCAAAGTGAATGTAAGGACTTGGTGCAGCCCCTGAACTTTTTCCAGTAACTTTCCCATCCCACTACAAAGAAAACATTTATTTAAAGAAAGAAGAGGATGAGGGTATCAGAAAACAGGTCTCTGTAAAAGCAATGCTGTATATAGTGTCTCATTTTTTAATGAGGCAGCAATTTGTTATTTCACCTTTCTGTTTTAATAAATACAGCCCATAAAGTAAGGAAAATATTGTATTCACAGAAGCCTGTAACTACTCCAAAGAAGAAAATGTTAGTTAAAAACATCCAAACAGATTCCTGATTGGAAATAACTCTTTGTCTTTGGCTATACATACTAATTTCCTCAGCAGACAGGAAAAACAAGCTAACAGCCCCCAGAAAGACCACAATGCAGATTTATGTGACAAACCACCACTACCTGAAGATGAAGTGTAAATGTTATGGGTGAGTGGGGAAAAGACAAGGTACTGAGTGTATCCTGCAGCACAGGCATTGGTTTCAGTTCAGCATTCACCCAGCCCTGATCACCTGAATCCCTGCCAGCATCATTCTTAGCCCACATAAGGCAACTGACTTATTTCAGTTGTCTCTTTTCAGACTGTTGAGCATGTGAAATGAATACAAATACCTGGCTTCTTTCACGGTTCAAAACAGAGTAGGAAACTCAAACATAAGTTGCAAAAATAAATACCTATTTGCATGTCTACAAAAGCAACTTGTATCAGTCTAATGTAAATAAATATATTGTTTACATTTATTTGAAATTTCACTACACAACATAAACTACATATATAAATTATTTTCCCTTAAATTCCCATGGACCAAGGAAGATTTCTGAAAAACATTCAGATATGCCACGTAAGGAAACATATTATTCCACAGAGGGATTAATACTGATTTACAGCTTGTGTGCCCCAGCTTTAGGAAGTTGTTTCCTCAGGGACAACATTTAGGGACTTCTGGTCATAAAGCTCTGCCAACAATTTTAACTCCCATGGAAGCTCTCTCCCCTCACAAGCAAGATGCCCCCTGCCACCCAATCTTGCCTGAAACCATGTTCAAGATCTTATAATCTGTAGCTTTGTAAGCAGTGGGACAAGACCTGATGTCTGACATCTCTCTTTTTGTGGATTCACTCATTTAATAAAGGGTGAGCCTTTTATTCCATGGATGACTTCTCATCTACATGTATGTCCATCTTCCGGAAATATGCAGGAACTTGACAGCCCTGGTCTCTATCCCATGACAGTCAAATTTAGACAAAATTCCCCAATACTTACTCTGAGACCAGGAAGGAATGACTGACATAAGCAGGCACACAAATAATGAATGTAACACAGTTGCTGCAGCCAAGAAAGAAATTGACTGCCTTGCAGTTCTGACTTGTGTTGGACGGTGACAACAACATTGCTATTCATTGAGAATTATCACTTATTGCCAGCCTTCTTACAGGTGAAATTTCAAATTACAGCATTTGAGAGAAAGGCTCCTGAGGTGCAAGGAAAGTACTTCTGCATAGATACTGTAACATCAGAGAAGACCTACTCTTCTTTGCACCGTGCGCTATGTGAATACATAACCTCATTTGCTCATGATTAATGCAAAGCACCCCAGTTTTCATCTCAAGCAACATGCCAAATGTTGTGAATGTGAAACTACAGTTTTAATTACCATCATGAATTAAAGTCTTTAAACCATCCATGTACAGTCTCTGCTCAGAAAGTCTTCATATCTTCATGAAACTAGCACTGGAGATGGCTCATTCAGTTGTGCTCAGCTGACTGACCCGGGGACCAGGACTACAACTACTCATTAAGAATTTTACCAACCTAATAGTAATAGTAACAGGAATATTATGCAGAAAACCTACAGTGGAGTCATGACTCATAATGGGATTTCAGAGCTGTTGTGTTATATTATTAAAGAATGTTTTCTCTATGTTGTGTTAAAGAAATTGCTCTAGAAAGTGACAAGACTGAAGGGCAGTCCAGCAAATAATTCCTCCTATCACAGTGAACCATCTAATTTCTTCAGTAATAATTACGTATTTGTGTACACCAGCAAGCATGGTGACATTCTGATCAGCTCTCCACAGTAACAGAGCAGCTGCTTGAAGGGCAATGACTCCAAAAATCATACTTTCCAAAATTACTGATGTGCTCAGTCTGACCCACCGAATGACAGCCAAGCCAAAGAGTGGACACTTGCAGTTAGCACAGCATGAAACTTGGCTCATCACAAACACATCAACAATCCTCACGCTGATAACAAAAATATTTATCTAGGTGAAGAGGTGAAAAAGAACTTGTCTGTCCCCAAATGCTGTAGGACACACAGAAAAGTACTATTTAGAGTTTAAATGAAACTGTCTTCTCATACACAGAATGCAAATAGCTGAGATACCACTCAGAGGTTATGACCCAGCCACTCAGCCCACTGAAGTATGAAGATATGCAAGTGATGTCAATATTAAGCAAATAATCTATGCTGGATGCAACTCCATGTTGAATGGAGTTTGCCTTGGTTTGCCATAGCATCAACGAATTTTACCTCCAACCCTCACTACAGCACCTAGTATGTGCCTGGTTTATCTGAAGATCATTTTCTGCTGTTTTCAAACGGCATAATTAATAACATGTGAAGAAGTAAGCAGATGAATGCACATGTAGGTAAATCTCTGATCTACTCTGCTCTTTCCTACACAGCAAGCTGCAGCACTCTTGTATATGTGAACCAATAATGTCAGCTTTCATGCAACTCCTCCCATAGATTACCCTGGATATGTCAGTGGGAAAATGTGCAATGGTAAAGTCAGTATACATTCAAAAAGGGTTGCATGCTGCTTTGGTTAGGGAAGCTTTATAATTAGTGCACTGCACAACAGTCAGGATGGTTTCATCAACTGTAGAAGGTACTTCCATTGCTACAGAGGAATACTGCCTCAAAAATTATAAATATATAAGTAGCAGACATTTCCTAAATCTGCAGCTCTAAAAACACAGACTGCACATACACTAAAAACACATAACTGCAAATACACTCCTCAGGTTCAAAACTATGTATACAGACTATGTAACATACTGAGGGATGTGGAGCAACCTGATGCTTATGGATGAATCACCCAAGGATGGAAAGACACAGCAGGTTGCTCTGAGGCTTCACACTCAGTACGTCAGCCACCTTGACACTGCTAAGCAGACAAAGATGTAAGCTCATCCTTAATGGATGACCATGGCACGAGAAACTGAATGCAGGAGCCAGTCACTTTCAATGCCTAACAGCAAGATGAATTAGGTCTCAGATTAGGGTCCCGGTTTGCGATTGATCACTGTCACTTTTCAAAGTTCAGGCTCTCTTTACTTTTCTTAGGAACGCTGCTAAAAACAATCCCCCACTGTTTCTTCAGTCAGTCTAAACCACAGGAAAGTTTTCTATTACTGTGTTTAGTCTTCATCACTCCCTTCTGCTTTTAAAGAGTGATTTTCTGAAGCCATTTGGCATTTTTTTTTGGTCTGTGTTCTGTCTAGCACTGTCTTCCCTGATTATTTACTGGTTTACTGCATTCTATCTGTATCTTACTGCACCACTACCATTTCTAATGCTATGCCTTTTCTAGCTCTATTTACTCAACTTTAATTTTCTCTTTTCCTTTCTTGTTTAACTTTTTCATCTAGAAATGACATTTTATAATCTTTTTTTTGGCAGCAAGATGGAGGCGTCACGTACTTGCTGGTGTGCAGAAGCTTTCCTCCAAACTCCATCTTTTTCATCCAGCCACTAGAAGGTGTTGATTCTAAAGGCAGACTTAGTGCTAGGTACACGGTATGTATTATCTATGTGAAAGCAAAGATATGTTTTATTTAGCGAATTTAAAAAATAAATCAAGACTGAATGTGTAGTCCTCTACTTGACTAGTTAATCCTCTACTGTGTATTTTTTAATTTCTAATTCCAGGAAGTTAGCTAGTTTATTCTCAAACATTTAAAGATACATGAATGCAAGGGAGTAAAACAGAATACAAACTTTACATGGGAGTTCCCTAGTGGAACCTTAAAACCGATTACTGCACCTTCTGTAAGGTTCAGATTGGATGTGATGATCCAGAAATCAGTCTTCCAGAATAAATATAAAGCAGCATAATTAGGAAAAAAAAAACAAAAAAAACCAAAAAGGCAACGTATACAGATGACTTTCAAGGCTTGCAAAACCCAGTGTGAGAGGTCCTTTTCCCTCCTATGACTACCCTTTGACAGAAACAGGATTGCCAGAGGGAAATACTGATTCCATACAATCAATAATTTTGATTTTCATGCTGTCACAATTCAGTAGCAAATTAGAAATCAGCGGATCTACCAAGAAATGCCAGATGGTTCATTACAAAATATAGCAGCTGTCCTTTTTCCTCCAATGACTCATTTTAAACTGGTGGAAAATGAAGTTACTTTAATCTGTCCTGTACAGCTCTATAATAAAAACAGACATGAAAATAAAGGTTGGGGTATCCAGCTACTCAGTGGATTCACCTACTCTGCCATGTAGTGTAATCACTCGGCAATTTCACAAAACAGATCACATATTTCCACCAAGGTATCTTTACTCTCACCACCCTAGTGGCCCTTGTCCAATGGAGTTCACAGTGTCAGGGCAGACGAGGAAACAGCTCTCAGTATGAGGGGGGTCAACACCTGCACAGGGGAGACACCAAGGACATGAGCTGACCATGAACATTGTACCCCAAACCCAGTACATGGGTAGTTGGCAGCATTCTCATTAGATGCCAAATCAAAGGTGGCTCCTGACTCAAGAGCCTGGAAGTGAAAAGCCGAAGCAATTTTAGAGGGATATACATGAATGGCGTGAAAGAAAAAGCAACTTCTTACTTCAAGAGATTATCAATACACCTATTTCCAAAGCACCCATGTATTTGAACAGAAAACAAGGGTAAAGAAGTTACTTAAAATCATCTACTATCTTAGGTTCTAACTTAGCAAAACAGATAGCTCAGAATTGTTAATAAATCCTTGGGGTCATAAAAGGAGAGTTTCTTTGACATACTAGACTGAAAGTCTTTTTCTTTTTAGTTGTATCGCTTAAGAGCATAATTTGGCATGTTTTAAGAATGCAACAGACTAGACATACTCTTCAGAGCTCAGCCTCAGTTATTACAGCACAGCCAAACTCTTTTCACCATGGTTTGCTAGAGATAACAACTCTATCCCTCAGCCAAGCATAAAGATGCGAGCAGTGTAAAAAGAAGTGGTCCAAGGGGACATTTTTCACATTGCTTCACTGAAAAAAGGTTCATTTTCAAGTTAATTCTTTCCAGTTCCCTAGCTAAAAAAAAGACAGCTTAATTCCTGTTGCTAGGTGAGTATATTAGCAAAGTCTAAAATACAGCCCAATAAAAAATTTATATGATCATCTCACCTATGTAGCTGGATTATGTGTTTATAAATTTCAATCTTTCAAAAACTTTTGGAAGATTGCTCAAATGTATCATTGTTAAATCTGCAGCCACAATTTCTCCACAGCAGCAATGTAAATTACATCAGCTGGAGAGATAAGTGCATACACTCCTCTGAGGAAAAAAAAAAAAAAGAAAAAATTTTACGGGTTTTACATAAATGTAGTCACACAAGCTCCTTTTTCCCACTTGAAAATTGCCAGGCATCTCTAAGTATACTGGCAATTCTGGTGGAAAAAATATTTTGGGCACCACAATTGCCTTTTTACTTTCAGACACCTGGTACCTCATCTTTCTATGACTGTATGAAGTGTCTAGAATGAACAAGAAATCAGTGAAACAAAGCAATAGATCAGCAAAACTTGAATTAGTTCTAAAATTTAGATATGGCATTGAGATAGATAACTATAAAACTCAAGAAGAACAAGCATTTATCTTTATTTCTAAACAAGATATCATTTAAAAATAAAGTTTAAACATTTCCTTGCAATATTAGTAATTCAAATGTTGGAATGTGAAAATAACTAATTTTTCATCCATAAACTGTTTATATGATTTTGTCAAAGTTTTTTCCACTTTAATAACCCACAGTTTTAATAAACACTTGACACAGGATTTTTAAAATATGCCTATATATTAAAATTCTCTTATCTTTCAAGTATTTTTAAAAGATGGTTAAATTGATCCACTTTGCAAGACAATGTTTATACTACCTCTTTTTAGCAGTATTGTAAACTGAATGCAAGCTGTTTTTTAACATAATCCACAGCTGCTTCAAAATGTCCTTTCTGAAGCTCTAGTGCTTTTTTCAAAGTACTTTAATGAAGAATGCCTTTAATTAGTATTCATTTCAAGTAGATTTTTATTCATTTCATAAAAATCTGGTCTGAGGAGAGTTCTCATAATTGCAAATAACTGACTAAATACTAACATCCTAAAAATTAGAGCTAGCAGTAAGGTAATTCATATGCCATTTTCCCAGATTTCCTTTACTACTGCTTTTCAGCATGTCTTCATCTTGCTATAAAACTTAAAAGACTCTGTTACTCACTGAAGAAGGTTTGAATGAGAGGTTAAATGGCTAAATTTCACCAGAGCTGAATGTTTTATGTAATACCAGCCTTGCAGAACACTGACAATGATAAAATAAATATTGTGCAGTTATTTCCCTTTTATTGGGTCCTTTCTGTGCCAAGGACTAGAAGCACAATACTGAGCCATGGGAGAAAATGCCTAAGAAATCTGTATTTTCTGCTTTTATTAGCTTTAGTTAGCCATTTGCTGACTTTTTGTACTTAAGCATGTATGTACAATCTAAAAATACCATAAGAAAATTAAAGTTAACAATTTCCCAGCCTCCCTGTTGCTCTTTCTTCATCTATGGAGAGATTTTAGCAAAAATGCAACATTCTCTTTCTTTATTTGGACTGAAATGTATTATTTCTACCTCTGGGGGAAGAAATAGAGATGAAGTGAGTTACGTGGGCTGAAGTCATACAGTGAGCCAATGCCAATTAGTAAAACACACCTTTCCAACTACTCTTTTAACTTCACAGGACTGCACTTCTCGCAAGTTGTGACATAAAGCACCTTATTTCTTTGCATGGATCTCAAACTAGGATGTATGAAATGTGAACACCAGAAAGCACTAAGTCACAGTAAAATGAATTTGAGTAAGGTGTTTCATCCCTCAGAGACCAGCTGAGGCAAACACAAGGAGACTGCTTGTAGGACACACTCATTTAGCAGCCATGTGCAATTTTGCTGATGGCATTACTGGCATTAGACTACCACCTTATTAAGTTTAATAATTCGGGATTTTCATAACACCTGCCACTTAGATTCAGTCTTTGTACAACTTTTTTTTAAGCTAACTTCTACATGTTCACATTATCATGCAGTGTATGGTTCTGAAGCTTTGGTGTTCTCCACCTGTGTTGAATCTACCACCCCATTCAAAGCCCAAACACCAACTTCTATTGTTTTCTGACAATACCGTCTTTTTGAGTGATCTTCTCCCCCTCACTCAAGTCCTAAGAAGCTGTATTATTTGAAATACAAAGTTGATGTCCTCAGAACAAGAGACTCACGGAGCTCTTAGAGCAGGTCCAGTGGAGAGCTTTAAAGCTGATCACAGAACTGGAACATAAAAGGGAAAGCTGAAAGAGCTGGGCCTGTTCAGCCTCCAGAAGAGATGGCTGAAAGGGGGCCTCATCAATGTCTGCCAGCATGTAAATGTGGCTGCCAATGGAGCCAGGCTCTTCTTGGTGGTGCTCAACAATAGGACAAGAGGCAACAGCCAGAGAGTGATGCACAGAAGCTCTGCTGGAATGTGAGGAAGAACAGCTTTACTGTGCAGGTGACTATGCACTGGAACAGGTTGCCCTGAGACACTATGGAGTCTCCCTCACTGGAGACATTCAAGAACTGCCTGGACACAATCCTGTGCCATGTGCTCTGGGATGGCCCTGCTTGAGCAGGGAGGTTGGACAAGGGGACCCCACTGCAGTCCCTCCCAACCTGACCCATTCTGTGAAACAACGGCAGGGCCCCTCAGTGTTGGCGAGCTTCTTTAGCACTGTGCTCGAAGAAGGAATCACTGAGGGGGATGGAACACCCGACGAAATGGGCGAGCCTGGGTGTTTACCCACACGACTCCGACCTAGGGCCGAGTTGGGCCTTTGCTCCCAGGCTCTGGCAGTTCTACACCGCAGCCCGGTCTCTTGGGCGGCCCTGAGCCCGCGTCCGGGCCCGCAGCCCCGCAAGGCGCTTCGAGCACCACGGGGGCAGCACGACGGCTGCGCAGCGCCAACCAAAGCTTGGCCGAGGGCTGCCGACACGGGGGCACGGCCGCCCGGAGGAGCCGCGCTCGCCACCCCCATTGCCGGGGTTGGACCGCGCAGGCGGCCCAGCCGATCCGGCGAGAGAGCGAGCGCGGCCAGGCGGGTGTTCCCGCCGCTCCCGCCTCGCCGCGCCGCGGAGCCGCCCTCACGCCGCCGCATCACCATCGCCCGCCGGCGTGGCGGCAGCTCGGCTCTTTGGGCGAGCAGCTGTGCTTGGACGAGGGGAGCGGATCGGTAGACGAGGGCAAATAGTGAAGGGGAGAGGGTGGGAAGGAGGCGCGGGAGGCTGCAGGCAGCGGCCTTCTTCAGTTTGGAGAGGTGCGGGGCCGCTTCCTTCAGCGCCATGGTCTGTGAGAGGTTGCCTCGGGTGTGTGTTTGGGGGCCGGGGCAGTGAGGGTGTCAGGAAGGGTTTGTCGGTGGCCGTGGTTTTTCTCTGGGCGGCCTGGGCTCCGCCGGCAGTCCCCGGAGGCGGCAGTCTGGGAGGGGCTGGCCCCCGCTCCCCGCTCGGGCCTGCAGCCGTCGTGGGTGCCGAGCTAGCGTGGCTGCGGCGGAAGCCGTGCTGGCGAGCGGGGTTTGTGGGCTCTGTTGCCGTCTCTGCGCCACCGAGATGCCGCAGTTGAGGTCAGGGAAGGTGGTGAGACCCGGCGAGGTGGAGCTGGTTGACCCCGAGGTCAGCAGCCCCGGCTCTCCGCAGGTAGGGCGTGAGCCAGAGGGAAAGCTGGTGGTCAAGCGGGGTCGTCGCCTGGCACCAAAGAGAAAGCCTGAGCAGCCCTTACCTTTCTTTCCACAACCTGTCACGCTCTCTCCCACTTCCTTTAAGTGTTTTGCTTTTCCTGTGGCCATGCAGAAGGAGCAAGGTGAGAACAGACAGAAATTCCCAGGTAGAAAAACCAAGGGAAACCAGCACAGGAAGTCTCCCCGAAGAAGCAAGGGTGTAGCTTCACTAATTTCAGACACAGATGAGTGTGAAGATTGGCAAGCAGCAGCCACGGCTGCAGCAATGTGCTGGGAAGAGACTCTGAGAGGGACAGGTCAAAGCCAACAGCTGTTTTTCTCAGGAACTGCTTTGCAGAAAAAGTTCTCAGCAGGGATTGAAAGGAATGAACATTGCTCAGAAGACCTGAACTTCTCAGGTTTCCACAAGGGTTCAGGGAGCTCAGGAACAGAAGGCAAACATTCCTGTATGGAAGTAAAATTACAAATCCCAAACTTGAAGAGGGGAATTGAGAGCGCAGAGAGACATGGAATATCCTGTTTTCCAGAACCAGAAGTTCTTCAACCCAAAAATGTCACGTGGAGTACTGAAGTGCAGTGTACTGACTGTACAATGACGCAGAATATGCAAATCCCAGATTTTAGGAAGAATTTGGGTGCTCAGGAAGTTGTCCCTGAACCAAAACCTCAGGAAGAGGTTTTTATACTAGAGAAGTTGAATGGGTGTCCATTAGTTGGATCAAGAACACTAGGGACACAGGAAAAAGAAGGGAGATGCTTGGGCAAGAAAGGCAGGAGATCAGTGAGGAAACCAAAAGTACATGGTCCCAAGGAGAGGGGTAGTTCTGCCTTGCCAAAACAGCATACCCAGTGTCCAGAGTCCAGAAAAGGAGCTCTGAGTAAGAGGAACAGAAATGCCTTGCTGTCACAGCAGCTGCAGGATCTGAGTGGACAAGAACAACCAACCACCAGAAGAAGAAAGACTCAGAAGCATTGCATGAAAGAAGAGCAGCAGAGCTCAAGCCCTCAGAAACGACCAGACAGCCCAGGGGAAAGTGGTAAGCACTGGTAGCTCCATTGTAGAAGTACAGGTACAGAATTTGTGCTCCCAAATTGGTCCTGAAGTAAGACCCTTTTAAAAACTGGCTGCTGACTTAGTTTGAGAAAAGCTAGGGTGTGTTTCACAGTACTGTGAATACCACCAGTCTTAGAAGACAACAGATTTTCAGAAAGAGGAAAGGCTTTTCCTGAAGGAGAAAAGAAGCCTGTTTAACACCAAGGAGAGGAGACCAGTTAGCCTTTTGGGGGGTAGAGAAAGGGGAAAGGAAGGGAGAGAGGAAGGGATATGGACAGAAACAGGCAGGCCGTTGGTGGGGAGTGCTGGGAATTTGTTTCTCTCAAAAGCATTCCCCACCTTTCTTCAGAGGTGGTCAGCCACAAGCAAAAAAGGGGGCAGTAGTTTCAGCAGTGCCAGAATAAAAGACAATCAAGTCCTCATTCATCTGTCTATTATCTGTTTATTTTTGATTATGTATGATGCTGTCTTCTTAACAGTGTCTGCCTTTATAGGATGCTGGGGTTTGGTCTCAGGACTTTTTAGTTTCTGTTTTATGAAAAATCCCAAAAGATGTAGAAGCAATGATTGTGTTTTGATGTTTTAAGAGAATGTTGAGTCAAACTGGAACAATTTTGAAAGAGGGGTTTTTCAAGTCTTTTTTTTTTTCGGGATGTTGTCTAAAAACATTGCTTTTGAAGTGAATACATTCAAATGACATATACTTACTGTAGATTATTAATATTTTATCTAAAATTAATATTTTATCTAAATATTCTGAAAGACAGATATTAACATTGTGTTTTACCTTGAAAACAAAGGTCTAAAAAAGCCAGCATTGTACTAGTATGCTCTTGAGTCCATTCTCTAGATTTTCAGATACACAGTTTTTTACATAATCTGTATTTGCTTTTAAATAAGAAGTAGTAGTCTCTAAAAATGCAGGTCCTTCAATTTTTCTGAATCTTCTTGATCAATCAAATGCATTTGATTGGACTGTGTTATCTGAAAGATATTCTTACAAATTAGTGTTCCTACTACAGAGAATATGCTGTGCAAACAAAAGATTTAAAGGCTGAGCGTGTAAACAGCATCTGCGTTTTCTTGCCAGATTTGCTCTTATTTATTTTCTACTTGTGTGGAGTACACAACAAATACACAACTTCCAGTGTCCTTATGACACTGTACAGTTCTGCTCCTCTTTGCATTTGTTCCTGAAGGTAATACATCTTTTTTACTCTTAAGTGTCCTAATAGCTTTCATTTTAAAAAAAAAGTCATAAAACTTCACTG
The DNA here is from genome assembly GCF_028769735.1 of Zonotrichia leucophrys gambelii. Taxonomy (NCBI): domain Eukaryota; kingdom Metazoa; phylum Chordata; class Aves; order Passeriformes; family Passerellidae; genus Zonotrichia; species Zonotrichia leucophrys. The sequence goes on along the minus strand of NC_088171.1, from coordinate 42,861,157 downwards.
AAATATTTTAGCCTTATATAGTGTCATGTTCTTTAGCAGCCTTTAATGTTTGGGGGTTTTGATTCTCTTTATAAAATAGTCTTTTTCTCTTAGAGTTTTCTTTAATGACATTTCTTTGTTTTTTTAATCAGCAGAGGAGCAGTGGAAAGCAATTGAGCAAGACTCTGGTAATTCACAGGCTGTAAAGAAGGTTAAGACAAAGCAAAACAGGGTAGAAGATTCTAAGGAAAAGGAATCTCACTATTCTAAATCTTCTACAGTTTCTGCTACAGATGACACTGAAAGCAAGAGCTTCCTATGCCATGGTGTAACAGAAGAGCCTGGTGTGCAGCGTAGAAAAAGGCAGCACAGATCTGGTAAAATCAAGCGCTTGCAAAGTTCAAGTGTGACTGCAGCTGAAGAAGTGATGAATGTGTCTGCAAAATGTGGTGCTGAACGTGGCACTAATGCCCTAAACCATTGCAGTGGCTTGTTCTGTGCAGCTGGAAAGAATCCATTGGTGGTATTACAGGACTGTTGTTACATCAACACGTTAGTGAAGCCTTCAGCTAGTGGAACTACCAACAGTTATAAATTAAATGGATTCTTCCATGTAGCCCATGGTACTGGAGAGCTGAGTGATAGAATTTGCAGCACTAGTAGAATGCAGAATGAGAGATCACTCATAAAAGGTGGTTTTTCACCTAATAAAGAAAAGAATGAAAATGAAGAAGGTTGTGTTTCAGGCTGCCTGAGTGAAAGCAGCAAGTGTTTAAGGGGAAAAAAGTGGAATATTGGTAGAAAGCCTAGAAAAAAGATGAAAATCACTGAGAAATCTGCAGACATGGCTAGTAAATGCAAGAAGTGTGAGTTACAAACAGAAGCAGCAGTTACCATGTCAAGCTCATTTTCAGTTTCAGGACTAAATCATACTTTCTCAACTTCGTGTGGTCATACATCAGATTTTGATACAGAAAAAAATACTCAGGAAGTAAAAACTGTATCAGCCTGGAGAAAGAATAGTACCAAATTACTTGCATTTGAAACTGGCTTTAAGATGACACCTGAGCTCTCTGCAATAGTAAAAGAAGAAAATTCAAGCAATGTGGCACGTTATGCAGCTGCCTCAGATAGCCGTGGAGCATTAGCTCAGATCCGTGATGTTTCTGATCAACACAAAAGCAAGACAGGAAGAAATTTGAACAAAGTTACTAAGAAATGGCAGCAGTTTACCTGTCAAAGAACAATACCCATGACTGGTAAAAAAGTTTGGCCTGTTGAATCCTGTGCAAGGACTTCTGAATGGTTTCTTAAAAGTCATAGGTTCGTCTCAGAAGGAAAAAGACTTTTAAAGGCTGCTTTTGAGGATTCCTCTGATAAAAGCAGTGTTAAAGCTGTGGAACGTAGTGCAGAGACTGTGAATGTGAGACAGCTGGATTTGCATACATCATTGGCAGAAATTACAAAAGAAATTACACATAAAAAGATTGATCCAAATATTGACTGTCAGGCTTCACATGAAACAATGGAATCCTCTTCTGTGGATATTTATGAGACTTTGACAATGAACAATGAAAATGGGGAATCACCAGTCAATACAGATAAAAATGCTGTGGCTTTTAAACGTGATAATGTGCAAGAAGTTAGAGCAACCTTGAATTTTGCAGCAGAACAAGAAGATGAAGATGAAGGAGATATAACAGAAGGAAATGTGTCTGTGACAGTCCAGAACAGTACAATAAAACAAGAAGATAAAGATGAAGGAGTTGTGACAAATAGAGACCTGTCTGGGACAGTCCAAAATGGCACAACAAAACAAAAGGATAAAAATGAAGGAGAGGTGACAAACAGAAAGCTGCCTGCAACAGTCCAGAATGGTACAACAAAACAAAAGGGAAAAAATGAAGGAGATGTGACAAACAGAAAGCTGCCTGCAACAGTCCAGAATGGTATAACAAAACAAAAGGATGAAAATGAAGGAGATGTGACAAACAGAAACCTGTCTCTGACAGTCCAGAATGGAACAGCAAAACGAAAGGAAAAAAATGAAGATGTGACAAACAGAAACCTACCTGCAACAGTCCAAACTGGTACAACAAAACAAAAGGATGAAAATGAAGGAGATGTGACAAACAGAAACCTGTCTGTGACAGTCCAGAATGGTACTTCTGCAAGTAACACAAACAGTATAAACTTCAGCCCTAAAGGATCAGTAGTGAAGCAGATATTTTCTGATTTAAACCTAATTAAACCATTAACCTCTGGAAACCTGACAAAATTCAAAATTCCTTTATGCAGAAACAAACCTAAATCCAAGAAACAGGAATCTGTCCATTCATTTGAAAGCAAAACTTGTAGTCCACTAGAGCTTCTTGAAAGCACTAGTCCAGGAAGGCAGAAGACAGGTGAAGAGACTTTTTTGGTAAAATCTGAGCAGGGTCCTCTTCCTGTCATGAGTGATGCTGCATCTCCAGCTTCCATACAGAAGAAAGCAGATGAGATTGATAGTAAGGACTTCCAGCACAATGGTTCTGTAAACCTCTCTGATGAGATGTCTGTGCTCCCTGAAAGTTTCTCTACATATCCACATCCTCTTCTTGATGGGCAGCCAGAGCCATCTGTGCCTGATTTCAGTGGTTCTGAGTGTGTGCTGAAATCTAGTTTTCCTGATCATTCTTGGAATGCAGTCGACCCCCTTGTTGGATTAGCAATAAATGGTGATAGAAAATCAAGAGGGAATTTTTCACAAAAAGTCAAAAGTCAGAATTTACCAGATATCCTTGAAGCTTACAACCAAGATGTTCTTGTCATTGATGTGATTCAGGATGACCCAGACCTTTTTGGAACCAGTAATAAAGAGGAGCTTGCACCTGCACGCTGTGAAAATTGTCCAGTGAGAGCATCCTGCATTAAAGACACAAAGGTGTATATTAAACCTGAGTCTCCTGTTCCATCAGAAAATAAATATTCAGTAGAAAGTAGTTTCAGGTATGCATATCATTCCTTTTTTTATCACAATATTCCCAAGTACTTTTATCTCATGTGCATATGCTTTGGTTGTAATGGTCAGGCTTCCTTAGAGAATTCCACTAATTTTTGTTTAAATTATTTCTTTATTTGATTTTCAGTGTCTAATTTTGATTGAGCTATGACAGTATTCTGAATGCAGATACATGAATTTGTTCTTCATAAGATCTGGGATAAACTCTGAATTGTAGGACAAGGTAGTCCTAAAGTGCTTGTTTGAAAGAAGGGAAATATGAAAATAGAAACAAAGATAATTAAAATTAATATTCTTGATTTGAGATAGCAGCTAGCCCTTTGAAGGAAGTTTTCTTAGTTGTAAAGTGGTATTATACTAGAAATGTTTTTACTTTTTAGGTGTAGCTTATTCTTCTCTTGAGTCTGTAAGAGTAAATGGTTGTCTCTACAGTAGTGTTCTGTTCTGCCATTCTTCTTCCCTCTTTTTCTCCTATCCCCAGACATGTGAATATTTTTCAGGGATGTGATTTGGCTAAAGTGTTGCAGAGGTTTATCATCCTGCATCTTCATTCAGCAAGTTCCTGGTGTAAATCATTAGGTGTTAAATGTTCTACTGGGTTTTCAGATGATAATAAAAGTCATAGGAGGAGGAAAAGAAATTTAAAGTGGAACCTAACTTTCGTAAATGAGATAGTAGTTCTTCATGGAATGAACTCATCTATTGTTTAGCCTGTTTTCTCTCTTAAGCTTTGATACTTGTGTTCAGTGAAAAAGTTTTAAGATTGAATTTTTCATTTTTTTCAAAGAAAAAAAAAGAGGGTTAAATAGAGATAATGCAAGATTTTCCTCCAAAGATTAGTTTTTTATTGAGATGGGTGTTTTAAATTTTTTTGTGTGGTCTTTCTAGGTGGGCTTATGCTACCTCTATTTTAAGTAGCACTTAAGTTACATTCAGGATTATATCTTATAGCTGCATTCTTTTTTTTTTTAACTCACTGCTCTCCTTATCCTTTCCTTTTCCTTAAACCCATGTGCAAAAGAGGAAAGTAATCTTCTTTGAGGTGCTGAACACTTTTTTGAACATGAGAATATAAAACTTTTAAATGTTAACAGAATACAGTTTCTGCCAAAACAAGCCTCTAGAGAACAGGGCAAGTCTGTAGTAAGAGCAGCCAACTTCTTGAGAAGCAGCTAGGCTGTAGCATTATAAATTTATTAGAAGGAGTATTCATTTCTTTCTGATACCTGTTGAATTTGTTTGCCATTAGCCAAGGGAAATAAAAATGCATGGTTCTTCTTTCTTAGAATTTCCCCTGGATTTGCTAAAAAAACAGGCAAAATTTCTTGGTTTACTTTTTACCTTCCATAATTTGATGCAGATTATTAGATGGTGATTACACATAGTTGATGGCAGTCAGGAACATATTAATATTATAATTCAATATGAGAATAGTAGTAGTAGTAGTAGTAGTAGTAGTAGTAGTAGTAGTTATTATTATTATTCAGTAGTAGTAGTATTGTTATTATTATTATTCAATATGAGAATATTGAAATAAGTTTTGTTGGGTAACTTATGATATTACCAGATAATACCAGACCATGGCCAGGTTTTTTGGGGGGGGGTTGGAGAGTTTGTTTGGGTTTTTTTTAGTTTTACCAAATACAACTGGGACCTCACAGGTTGTTTCTCCAATGCTTGCTTTTTGCATAGAGAAGAATGCTGGTCACTTCCAGGCATAAGGAAAACATTCTGGCCTGAAGCCTGAATGTGGCAGTAAAACTAATTTTTCACATATGCTTTTGTTTGCCACTTTCTCTTGCCTTGACTGGACAGCTTGCTGTCATTACACTTGGTGTCATTCACCAGGTACAGGCTTCTAAAATGTGTGATGATCGTGAGCATGTTTTATATATTCTATGTGTAACATTTAAGATATCTATTTGTCCCTCCTGAGCTTTTCTAAGAAGTATTTATTTTTCCCTAACTTATCTTTGAAATAGGTGAAGTATCTTCCTATGAACAGTTGTTTTTGTTACTCTCTTTGAGATTCATTGTTAAGCAAATTATTTTGAATATAAAATTACCGTAAATCACATTTTTTTAGAAACTGATGAATTGGCTCATTAGCACAATATTTTCTTTTTTTGCCATACAGAGAAAATTTCCCTTCTCAGTATTTTAGGCAAAGATTAAATGAGATCATAAGCTTTTATTGAAAATTTTGGGTTTTGAAATGTCTCGGTTTTACTTAACATGTTTAGGTGTACATCTGAAGGGATGAACATAAGAAAGCAAAAAGAGAAAGCTAAAAAGAGTCTTAAAACAGTGTATTGGTTGTAAGTGTTCTGTCCATGGCTAAAAGTATTACTGAGAACTTTTAATTTTATGTAACTGATAGATTATTTTTGCTTTTGTGGAAGATGGAAATCTTAAGTACACTTTTTGTTCAAAACAGATGTATGGAAGAATCTGGAAAGTCAAGTGATACTGAAAACTCCTGTAATTTGATGTTAAAAGGTAAGGGTCTCTGGAAGTTTTTGGTATATAATCCAAAGAAGAAAAAAACAAACAAACAAAAAAGAACTTGTCTACTTGTCTGGTTTTGTATTATCTTTTTATTTTTACAGCAGTTTGTCTCCTAATGCATATTGAGTCAACATCTTTCAAAATGACACAAGCCCAGGTCATGGAGGGAGCATGTACTTCTCTGTATTACTTATCTGTTGGTAGGACTAGTGGGTTGGAGTTGGGTTTTTTAATTTGGTTGTGATTCTGTGGTTTTTGACATTTCTCTGACAGTTTTAGGCAAAGAATTCTGTTAGTTGTTGAAATCATAGTAAGACTCTGAGTCCTGTAATAGTGCTTTGGAGTTTAGGTCAGAGTTGGAGGTGGTTGTTCTCTTGTGTTCATCAGCACACAGAATTTTGTAGGTTTATTTCCAGGTTGTCCTTTCAGGGTTTTTTTTTGTGGATGCTATGCCCATTCTACTGACACAGTGTTTTGTTTTTAAAGAATGCCTTTTTCTAAGGAAATAAGGTTACTTCTGATTTAGTGGGGTTTTTCTTCCTATTTAAAGCAGAACAGTCCAGCTAGGCAGCACATGAATGTGATTTGTTTTGTTTCCTGCTGGTATACCAAGGTATACCTAATATAGAAGTTTCTGCTAGATAGATTGGAAGAACAGGATTTTGACTTTGGATAGAAGCCCTTTACTGACAGTGGTGAACATACAGAGTGCTGAGACTGGTTTTGGAGGTTCATGGTGTTTCCCTTCTGTTATCAGTTTGTCAGCTTGTTGTTAATCTGACGTTCTGACATTACATGTTGATTTTGCTTTAGGCTTGAAAGATGTCAGTGGCAGTACCTCTTGTGCTGGTTTTCCACATTAATGTGTTATGTTCACGTACAAAGAGTGATTTCAGCAGATACTGCCTCCTGGAAAGGAGTGACTAGAGACTAGTAGGGGAAGAGAAGATCTCAGGCTTCAGGTATTAGAAGGCAAAATAAAAGGTTTTAAGAGCTCAGATACCAAGAAGCAAGTTCCCTGAGGAGGAGTCAGGAGGGAGTTCGCAGTTATGCCTGTGGTCATGTAAAGAGATTGGGGCCTGGGCTGTGGAATCTGCAATGCTGAGGTGATTGAAGCCAAACCTGGCAAAAAATTTTGTACTATTCAGTAACTTCTGCATGTTCTTTGTTGTTTTACTTCATGTTCTAGCAGACTTTGAGGCTGAAAGTTTTTGGTTCTTTTTGTGGTACCTAAAGTCCTTCCCAGATCTGAGAAGCAGGATCCCATCGTAATCTTAGATGAATATGCACACAGTAACTTACTGTTTAATACATGACTTTTAAAAAAAAACCTGCACAGAACAAAAGAAGGGTGCCTGGTTTTGCTAATTACTGACTATTTATGTATTTATTTAGAAATAGGTGTTACTGCTTTGGTGTCCTGTGTTACATTAGTGAAGTCATGGCTCCTTGCCTTAGTGGCTTCACCATTTAAGAAGTGGAAAAAGTACCACAGTTAAAATATTCTGGATGACATCAATCCTCTTCACCTTTCGAGTGGAAATCTTGTGTATGTTGTCTTCAGCCAGATGTGTCTTGTACTTGGTGATCGTAGAGACCAGGGACTGTAAGAGAAAAGCCTTTCCAATACTAATCTGATTCTTTCTTCCTGTGTCTGGACAGCACAGTGCAGTTGGAAGTCATTTGTGTGATCCAGTAGTGAATTTCTTTTCTATGCAGAACTCTTCTGTTGTGCTTAAACAGCCCTTTCAGAACGTTGCAGCCAGATGTGTCATTCATTTCCTGTGGCATCTGCTAAAGGTGCTGAAATTTCCTGACACTGAATTCTTACTGAGTTTACTATATCACAGGAATTTGGAGTTTCTCAGAGCTTTCTATATTTACTTCAGTGTTGCATCATGTCAGTGTGATTAACTTTTGCCCTTTTGTAACAAAGGCGAAGTCTTTTTGCTTAGCAAATTGCCACACATATCTTTGGCTGTGTTTTAATAAAACAGCTTAACTGAGTTTATTTCTAAAGTATTGAATTCAGTATTCTGTAAGTAAATGTGTTCTACTGTTCAACAGGGACCATTAAAGAACATAGTGCTTGGATAGAACTTTAATTGCAGATTCGGCCTAATATTTATTTGGAATGATTCCTGCCTTAAGCATGAAATATTTTTCCATAAATTTCACATTTAGAGGGTCCTAGGAGTTCTTAAATATCATTAGTTCTAAGCCTTTGTAGTATTTAGGAAATAAAAGCTTTGTTGTCTTGTAGCATGGGAAACACATAAAGCAATGCGTTTATACATTTTCAGCTGAAGATGTGAAGACCCACAACTCCTCCAGAGGAAGCAGTCCTTCAGGAGATGTTAGTGAGGACTTTCTTGAAGATAGGCAACAGAGCAAACTAGATGAACTTTTGACAAGTTTGGATGTGGATGAAAAGGTACTGAGAAATTATGCTTTCTCTGCTTAAATAGTTTAAGAAATTACAATCCACATAATTGGATAATTTTAATTACTAATGCTGTTTTATCAACAAAATCTTAAATTTCCTGAAATAAAAAGAATATTAGCATTTAGTGGATGACTGTGTATTGGCAATGTAATCTTCACTTAACAGAACTTGACTTTTTTTTTAATTGTCAATTAAGCTTCAAATTGGAAGTGAAACAGAATATTATTACATCAGTTGTTGCAGTAACAACTGATATTGTATTCCCAATGGTATGAAAATTACTGTTCCAGTGTACTCCTATGAGTACTGCTTTGCATGTATGACATTTTTACATAACATACCTAATTTTAAATGTTGCTGTTAAATGCCTCTCAGTATCAGAAGGATGGGGCAATGTTGGAAAGCTGGGGAGCTGCACAGCCATCATGCATCAAAAAAAAAATCATTCTGGGCTTCGTTACTTGGGCAGAAAGGCCTTTAACATACAGATTTCTGGCTGTTCAGAGGGAATAATTTTCATGCTTACTGACTTTATCTGACCTTTCTCTGTCTTCCCTCCTCTAGATAATAAGTCTAGGTCTTTTAAGATTTACTGAAGTTTTATACTATTTGTTTCTTTGATAATTACTTGGAATTTACATCTCTCTGCCACTCATACGTTGTTGCTTTACTGTTTTCCACTACTCCAGGAGTGGCTAGCGGTTTTAACGGGATAAGTTAAACTGTAAAATTCACAGGGTTAAAATTGGTGAGTAATTGGGAAGTTAATCAAACAGCAGAGAATCAGTTTCCCTTTAAGCAAAAAGTTGTTTAAAAAAAGAGAAACATTTCCTTCAGCAAATGGAATTGGGGCGGCTAACATGCAATTCACAAAGTTAACAGTGCCGTTTTGTTTGCTGATCTTTTGGAGAGACAAAAAGGGTCTGTCAAATTGTAAGGTTTGCTGAAGGTGGGGTACTTGCTGCAGTATTACCAGGTCAGTCCCATTTGGATTATTTCATAGCTTTGTGGCTTTATAAAATCAGTGTCCTAGTGCTTCCTTTTCTATGCTGTGTTGGACAGTAGAAAATATGTACAAATAATCTCACCCAACCCAAACTTAAACCACAAGATGCATACTAAGCCTTACCTAAACCGTTCTGTATGTGGATAGAAAATAGCAGTGCACACCTGCAGGGGGAATGCGATGGCAGAACCCTTGTTGCAGGTACTCTACCATCCGGGGGGATTTTCAGATTATGCTTTTGTGATGGTTTTTCCAGTTAATAATCCTGTGAGAAGGGCAAAAACTACGCATGGAGAAAATGCAAAACTGTTCTGGAAGTGGTAAAATAAAGTTTGGAAATCCAATGAGAACATAGTCATCTCTAGTTCTTTGGCTGTAATCAATTTGTAATAGAATATGAAGTCCTAAGTTACTTTGTGAAGCCAGGATTCTCTGACTTCATTCTGAATTAGTCTTTTCAGATTCTCTCCTCCAAATATGTTTTGTGCTGTCTTTTTTCTCCATATCGTTGGGGATTTTTTAACTGTCCACGATTGCATAGAGCTGAGAAAAAGGCTTAAATTCCTCCTCAGTGCAGTTTTAAATTTCATTAAACTTGTTGGAATAACTTTTGTGGTGTTCCACCCATCTGTCAGGCACAGTTAAAGTTGGGCAGTGGGCATAAAAATTGCTGAGATTATCATGGGAGCAAAGAGAAGTGAAGACAGTCACACTGTCTTTTTTTCCAGTTAACAACCACTATTTTAAAGAACACAGTGTATAAACCAGTCTGTTCATTAACAAAGATGTGGTAGGAATAATCCTACACAGCAAATAACAGTTTTTACAGTTAAGTCTTACCATGCCTTGCAATGATCTCTAACAGTTTTAAGTCTGTAAAGTATAACAGCCTTAGTAGTGCTTTGTTGTACCTGAAAATAACTTATGAATATCTTCACAGTTACAGCTTGCAGATGGAGTGCCTGATGTTGAAGAAGAAAATAAGAGTGAAGCTGGAAAAAGGTACATATAGTGTGTCCTTCATGTAACCTGTGCCATTCCCCAGTTACTATACAAATAAAACATGTTGTTGTTACCTGAAAACCACCAGTATTTAATTCAGTTTTCCATGTTACTGTAACTATGTGATGAAGAAAATAAATACATGAAATAATATAATTTCACTCCACAAAGTACAGAGCAAGTGTAGTCATAGCCTGACAGGACAATAGGGCTTATTTTGACTTTTGACTGGTGACAAAATATACTAACTTCATGACAGTGTCTCACTTTTGCATCTCAATGTGAGCATAGCATGAGATGCATTTCTTGCCACAATAGAACTTAACCAGAACTTAACAAAACCAAAAAATAGTAATAAATAAGTCATGAAGCTTTCCTTTTTCTTTTCTGCTTATGAAAGAATTGAAAGATCTCATTCAAATTCAGGCTGACAAATATTTGTACAGCAGTAGAAAAAGGTGCTTAAAAACATGTCACATGCAGTTAAGGACGTGCTTTACTGTTCTTCTAGCTTCAAGCTGTGTTTGCAGTGTTTATTGTACACATTTCTTAGTCTGATTTACAGAATCACGGGATCACTGAGTAAGCTGAGTTGGAAGGGATCCATGAGGATCAAGTCCTACTCCTGGCCCACCACAGCGCTATTCCCAAGAGTCACACCATGTGCCCAGGAGTACTGTCCAAGTGCTTGTTGAGCTCTGCCAGGCTGGTGCTGTGACCACTTCCCTGGAGAGCCTGTCAGTGCCTGACCACCCTCTGAGTGAAGAACTTTTTTCTAATATTCAACCTAAATCTTCCCTGACACATCTTCAGGCCATTCCCTTGGGTCCTGTCACTAGAAAGAAGAGATCAGTGCCTGCCCCTCCTCTTCCCCTCACGAGGAAGTTGCAGCTGAACAGACCAGGTGACCTCAGGCGTTCCTCACCAGGCTTCCCCTTAAGGCACTTCACCATTTTCATTGCCCTCCTCTGGACTCTCTCTAATAGTTTAATGCCTTTCTTACATTGTGGCACCCAAAATTTCACAAAATATTCAAGGTGAGGCCACACCAGTGTAGAGCAGAGCGGGACAGTCCCCTCCCTTGCCTGGCTGGAGATGCTGTCCCTGATGCCCCCCAGGGCACACTTGGCCCTCCTGACCGCCAGGGCACTGCTGACTCCCATTCAGCTTGCCATCAACCAGGACCCCAGGTCCCATTCCACAGCACTGCTGTCCTGCCTTTCATTCCCTGGTCTGTCTGTGCTTGCAGGGCTGTCCCATTCCAGATGCAGAATCCATCACTTTCCCTTGTTGAACTTCATACTGTGGCTGATTGTCCAAGCCTGAATTACTGTCAGACTGAGACATTTTCATTCATCAGCAATCCAGAAATAAGAGAGAATTCGTTTTTGTAGGAAAGGTATACTTAGGATAAAATTCTCAAGTAATTAGGAGAGAAATAGCTTATTTTAGAGTGTTGTGGTTTAGGAACAGTAATCACCAATTAGCTACTGCAAAAATTAACCCTGTCCTGGCTGAAACTAGGATATAGTAATTTTCAAAATAACCAAGAAACCTTAGCTGACATAGTAGAGTGTACTGCTTTTTTCCAACCACGCTCACATTTCTGTGACAGACTTGAGTCTGCCAGAAGTCTGTTAGAGAATACTGCATCTTTTTGTTAATCCACTAGAGAGCTCCAAGCTCCTCCTTCTGCTATAAAGTACCCATTTAAATTTGCCTTAGTAGCATAAATAGTTCTATATATTACAGAATAAGTAGATTGTGCTGAACAAATTATGTTTGTGCAATGCAGTACTCTGTGTGGTTAGAGAAGAGGCCTTCCTTTGGAGTTGAACTTTTCTCTAGTTTTACTGAAAAATGTTACCATTGCAAAGTTTTATCTAGAAGAAAACAGTTGCTGTTCTTATTTAGCAAACTCCTCTTCTAGTGATGCTGTTACTAAAAAAATGCTTGTAGATGTATATAGTTTACAGTTCCTGGCAAAATAGTGTGTGGTTTCATGTTTAGATTAAAGAAATCTGAAGGGAAACTGCCGTGAAAATCCTATTGTGTCAGAACTGAGGCTAGCATCATGAAGAAGCATAAGATTTTATGTGGTAATCTGAAATTTCTGAGTAACTAAAACTGCAGGTTTTTTGTTCCCTCTGGAAACCAACCCAAATGCATTGATGAGAATAAAGATTCGTCTTGAAAAATTTGGGTTTGTTAACTGCAATTTCTTTCTTTCTACATTAGCATTTTTATTTCAAATTATATTGAAAACATCCTAAAGTTTAGGAACTATTTGAATTGTCTTGGTTATGAGAAGTATTAAATATCTGGAATCCCTTATAGGAGGTGGCAACTCTGTCTGCAGAGGAGCAAGCAGGTTAAAACCAGGATTGTACTGAACCAGGATTCTTAATGAAAAGGGGGAAGGGGAGCAAGATCTCATGAAAGGGGATTCTGTTTTCCCTGTGGCTTTGTTTACAAATACAGAAGAGATTACCAAGTGTTTTGCTAGCAATATTTTTATCTTATTTTTGAAAACACCACATTTTAGTCATTTAATTCTCTTGAATGTACATATTTGAGAATAAAAGCAGAACAGTCTTTAATTAGGGTTCTCTTTGAAATCACCTAAATCTTCTGTCCAGTAGTCAGTTTTTAGGAAAGAGAACAGTTGACTCTTTAGATGTAATTTGAAGAGCCTTGGGATTTACTCTTTGGCAGATATTACATAACAGACTAAGATTAAGTAGATGCTTCTTCAGAGGTGACAGAAATCATCTCAATCTTCTTGTCAGCATGGTGGAGGGAGTGGTTCACTGGTGCGTTTTCTACTTATTTATCGAATTTCGTATGGTCATGCGCTAGGGCAGGATAATCTCAGCTAAAATCATAATCAGATTGGACCAGGCAAATGAGAGTAATGAAAGTAAAATTGTTGGGACTGCTGGCTGTTTAAATTTATGGCAAGTTTTGAAGTGTTGCATAAAGTGTTGCATAAAGTGTTGAAGAAATTCTCATCTTTTATACACTTAATCCTTCTTTTAAGGCATGCAGTACATGAATGGAACCCATGTTAAATTTGGTTAACTAATTTTAACAAAATTTTGGTTTTTAATATTCAACAGTGACTGTAAATACAAAGTGAACTGTGAATTGCTATCAGGATTGCCATTGAATGACCAAAAAGTAAATATCTTCAGTGGAACTACAGAGATGAAATCCTGGACAAATGGTATTGTATGCTGTGTTGATGAGCCCGTCATAATTTTTTATTTGTGCTTTATTTGCCAATGAAATCGTAAGGACTGTCTTCAGTTCCTGAAGATATTGACTGGAGTTTTACTTTGCATATATAAAAGTAAAACTGCAAGATCTCTTGGTGGGTTAGTGAGAGGTTTGGGGTTGGGTTTTTAGCAAAATTCTATTCTAGAAATAATTCTGTCTGGTATTTTTGCCTCTCAGATACTTTAATGGTAGGGGAGCGCATGCATTCTTAGTAGTCTGACACATTGTGTTTGACATGTGTTATCAGCAAGTAACTTGTTTCCCTTTATTTGTGGTCAGAGAATGTGACTGCAGATTGGGTTGGTTGATTGTTCTTAGTAAGATTTGCTGAAGTGGTTTGCCCACCTTGCTGAAAGTCAGAACTTTGTTGTTTATGCCAATTCAAATTGTTTTGAGGCATTCACTAGACTGGATCAAATAATTATATGGATTTCATAAGTAGCACTTCTTGTTGACCCAGTCTGTTTCACATGTGGGAAAAATATCTGTGCCACCCGAGAAATCATAATGGAACTGGAGTCACTGCACATAACAAATCTGACATTTAGCCTTGCATAAATGTGTGGTTTATTTGGCATACAAGATAGAGAAAAATAGGAATCAATTACTTGTGGATAGATACTGCATTCTGTTTCTTTGCAACAGGTGCTTTGGAAATAATTGTTTTTAGAATTATTGACTAAAATGGCTATTTATAAACATGGATTTCTTGAATTAAGATCAGTGACAGGGGTTCTTGTTTAGTTTCAAATTGTACTGTCAGTCTGAGCTTGTAGAACAATTTTATCATCATGCCATTTAACAGCATTTTCAGGTAGTGCAAGAAGCATATGCTATAAAATAATTTTTGAATATGTCTTCAGACTCCAGTTGTTTGAAACTATTCATGTCTTGGGCCTTCAGAGTACACCTTCTGAAGATCTCTTCAAAGTCTTCCTTCTTAAAGTTATTTGAAAGTTGCCAAAGCAAGAGTTTCTGTGCTAGGACAGACAGGGCAAAGCAGCCTTTTATTCCCAGAACTGTGCAGGCAGGATTTGCTATTCCACTTCAGGGCCTGCTTCCCTACAAGTCTGACCTACAGTCAGCAAGGGAGAATGCAAACTCTTGAAAGGAGCTGGTCAAAAACTTTGTGCTTGGGGATGGCAAGAATCTGGAGAAAGATCAAATTCCCCGTGGCATTTTTCTTCAGCTGTGGTTAGCTCTTTTCTCAGCCGTTTTCTTGGATTGAATACTAAATGTATCCAATCCTGAACTTGCAGCCCACTGTCACTTCACAAGTTTTTGCAGTGTGACAATACATCATGTTGGAATCCCTAAAGTTAGGGATATATAACACATAACATTTAATACTCATTGTTCTGCATTGTGCTCTATGCTTCCTATCCTGGGATAGCCCTATCTGTTAGGAAGACATGGAGATGAAGAGCTATGTACCTAGCACCAGTCTATAGAAGAACATTAATTATTGGATGCTCATTAGTAACTTCAGTTTGCTAGAAGGGGCTAAGCACCCTGTCTTTTGAGCACTCACTTCTTCAAAGGGGCCAGATGGGAATCCTAGAATGCAGGGCATTCAAAAACTCTCATTTGTCTTTAGATATGGAGTTGAAAACTTGAACTTCTATCTTCCATTAACATTATTCAGTTTTCAAAGAAAGAAAACTGCCATTCAATAATAATTAAAGTTCTAAAACCAAGTTTCATGGTTAAGAAACCAGTTACTCATACTGGGCTTAAACTTTCTACTTGCCTTGCTTAAAACATAAGAATATGAAAGGTTTTCTATCAGTTCAGAAAAAATAGCTTAAATTTAGGGCTAGTGATGTTGGAATGCAAAGATTACTGATAAAGTGGGTAGGTTTTGAAATTAAAACTTCTGGATATTTTTATTCCTTTTCTTATCTCTGTAAGTTAGAGCAGGATCCTTGGATAAAGTAGTGAAGTTTTTAATTTAAATGTGCTTACTCTTGAAGTTTGTGTAAAGTCTCACTTTTAGGATAATTAAGAAAACTGTAATTTAAATTACTGGCTTTAGACTGCATTAATCAAACTTTCATTAATCATTGCTGTGACTTGAAAGAACTATAAATATAAAGGAAAATAAGACAAATGAGAATGGTTTCAATATGATTCATTTTTATTATGTGATTTGTGCCCTCATCCTAATTTTTAGGTTACAAATCTTCGGGAAGAAGTACTTCACTGCCATTGAAGAATTGTGGAGATTTTGAGCCATGGAAGATGGAGAAAAATGCAAGTGTAAGTTGTTAAATCTTTGCCTTTGGCACTAAATCTCTTATGGCTATTCAGACAGTTCCCCATGTATCAAGTCACAAACTGTGAATCTGTATATGCTTATGTTTTTACACCTTTAAAGATGCTATCACTGAGTAAGTATAATTTACAAGAACAAAACCAGTGATGAAGGGGCTGCTATTCACAGTGAATTTTTCTTGATTTCTGTTTTCAGCTTAAGCAAAATCAAATAATTATTTTTGCTTTATTGATGTTCATAGAACTGAAAAGCAGACAAGGTTTCACATGTTCACCACAGCCTGCTTTATCCATGATGCTGGGCGCTGGAAAAGGGTTAAGGAAATTGATGCCCCAGAATTCTCAGATGATGACTCAGAGCTATGCAGGAACTTGTCACCTTTCTCCTTCCTCTCTACTCATTGTCCATCTCATTAAGCAGTTCTTGCATTATCCCTGTTTGTGGTCTTCAAGGCAGGCTTTTGTTGTATTAGACAGTAACGTGATATGGCAAGGGACTGATCTTAGAAATGCTGCAAGTACAGTAGAGAGGTGAGGGTTGTTTCAGAGGCTGAATTATAGATCACATTTTCTGATTTTGTTTAGAGTTTGTAGATATTTTTAAATTTTAAAAAAACAAAGACCATGTTTCCTTTCAAGAAATATTATTTGGCTTTTTCTGCTTGTTGTAATTTTATTTTATTCCAGGCTTCTCATTCAGTCCAGCAGATCCTTGATGCACTTAACTTACCCCGTAAATACTGCAGATATTATTTCATGACTTCACGTGGGTGTGAAAGAACAAAATGTTGGTTCTGTCATGTTCCAGGACAAGGGGATGAAAAGGTAAAGTATTTAGTGAAGTAGGGAAAATATTCTAAATGTGAACACTTTTTAAAACCAAAGCATCATCTCCTTTGTTCATTTATATGTGGAAAGTAAGTAATCAATCAGAGAATGATGGATGAAAAATTTCTTGAGAAATTCTTCCTCCCAAGATCTTCTAAAGTTTTTTTTAAACATGGTGTAATTTTGAACTAGTGGGTGCTTTAACATACATCAGCAATTAGGCTGTACAAATACAGAGTAGCAGATTCTGAGACATTTCTATCCTGGGCATCAGAGACTTGAAGCAAACCTGTGCAAAGACTTTGTATGTACTTTTAAGGCCAAAAGCCATCTGTGGTATATTACCTTGTGCATATTTGGTGCAACAGTAGGCGTGTTTGTTTTAAGATGCTGTAATCTTCTTAAATAGAGCAGCAATTCTCATAATATTTGCAAGCAAGAATATTTTTCCAATGATGGGCAAATTTTCAAATCATTTTCAGATCATTTAAGAGAGGCATTTTGAGTTTAATGCTTCCAAGAAATGTGCAAGGCAAGCTAGTTGTACTGACAAGTAAAAAAATTTTGAAATTTGCTGTATGAAAGTTTTGTAAGTTAACTGAAAGTAAATAAAAACATCAAAGCAGGTAACAATATAGCAATAACAAAATAGCAATAACAAATGCCTAACTTGTCCTCATCAGGTCTTACAAGATTTATTTCTTACCTACCATCTTACTGGTATGAGTGCAATTTTATCATTGATGTCAGTAAGTAAAAAATTTCTGCATCACAATGTAAAAAAATTACTTGCAGTTAACCTGTTAGACATGGTTGCTAGAAAAATTAACACCTAAAGCAGCTTGTCCACCTTCCTGATATCTTAAATATGCTGTGTCCAAATTTTTAAAATACATCAGTGTAATTTGGTTTTATTTTTCTTAATGTTTTCTCTTTTCTTTTGTATTTATTTTATATGGAACATTTTTTCCTTTTTTCTCAAGTGTGATACATCTTTGGCAGGCTGTTGTGAATAATTGTAATTTTCAGCTAGTTTATCTGAATTATTGTGGTTTTTATTCCTTCATTATATTACAGGCACACTAAATTGTTTGCCTAAGATTATTAAAAATCCATTCCATTTGATTTGACTTGTGGTACAGCACTCCAGCAGACTTTAACACTTCTACCCACCAAACCTAGACAAACTTTCTTGGTAGTCTAAAAGTATGCCTGAGTTTTGTTTGTTTGTGTATGTATTTATGTTTTTAGACCTGTCCATTTAAAAATGATAATAGGCCAAGCACCTCATGGTGGCACCAAAGTACAGAAAAGAAAAACAGGTAAAGAAGCTATAAAGGCATCTGATCTTGTGCAGGATCATTTATTCCAGGAGGAATAAATCTCTCCAGGAGAACTGTTATGCAGACTGATGGTCCACTTGCTTAGAGCTCAGTGTTCTCAGTGATAATAGTCACTGAGTGTTTGAAGAGAAATACCTTTCCCCATAATGATGTTTTTTCTTTTTCGTTAAGTAACTGGTTGATGCTTTAAAGCATAACTTCCTAATATTTAACACTTTACAGTTGTAGTTGATCACACAACACAGCCATGCTTGAATTCATAAAAACATCATATGTTTTGAAAATCAGGATATTCTTGAGCTCAGCAAGTTGTAAAAATTATCAAGTTTTTGGGTTTTTTTTAAAAGATGCCTTTCATTTTCAAACAGTGAAATCTGTTTTGTGTTAGATAAAGTAAACAGAAGACTATTTCAATACTTGCCAGAGTATTTAAGGGAAGGGTGGGTCTTAACAATATGTGTCAGTGATGGAGAAGAGGGTAAAGGAGATGTTGCTGGATTCTACTCCATGGTCCTCAGTGAAAGGACAAGACACAGTGAGCTTAATACAGTAAATTGTTTTGCTCAAATGACATTTCAGAATGTGGCACGGGCAATCATTTCATGGTTAAATAAGTGGTTCCAAAACATGTTGTTATGCAAGCCTTTCTTTTCTCTTCGTGATCCCCACTCATTGATTTTCTTTTTTACTCCTATCCTATTGAAGAAGTTTTTATTTTCTGTGACTTCATATTCTCCTTTTCCTTCATCCTGTGAACCTCCTAACCGGAAACAAAAAATATATAAAATAGGAATATTTCTTCCTTCATTAGTGTTGTCTTAAAACTTCAGGGCCTTGGATATATGCTTCTGTTGTGGTGGATTTTGGTTTTGTTTTTTTAATGTGTCTTCCTAAAGAAATGTGATTCTACACTGTCTTTTATTTGTGTCTCTAACCACCACTAAATGACCTTTGAACTTTTTGGTCAGTTTCAGCCACATTGAATAGGAATTGTGCATCTCAAAGCTTCCACAGCATTCCTGTAAGAAGGATCCTGGTTTTGATCTTACTGAGATAAAGGCTGCAGTATGGGGGTTTCTTCCTTATTAATGGGCACTGGCTGGGAGATGCTGGAGTATTTAGTGAATTCCTGTCCTTGTTCTTCTGAAAAAGCACCTCTGTGTTATTGTAGTAGCACCATGCTCTTAGTGGAGAGTTGGTTGGTTGGTGGTATAAAACACAGAGGCCATTATTATGATTTTATTAAATTGTCATGTTAAATGAGTCAGGGAAACAACTGACATGACAGAATAGTGTGATATATGCTGCCTTTTGAAAAGAGGAATAATCTCTTTCATGTACCTACATTCAAAATCTATTACAGCTAACTCAAAATTTAAAGATTCTGACATTTTTACATAGTCTGTGGGTGCAGTTACACCTTTCAAAATTGGGACAACTAAATCAACTGGAGCCTTCTAGAAGGTGTAAATGAGTAACACATTTAGTTTCTTTTATTAATGTAATATAGCATGTCCCGTGATTGAATGCTACTACAAGTGGTTGTCCAAGCAATTTCACCAATACTTGGAACAGACAGAGCTCCAGATGCAATCTTGGCCTTTTTTGGGAGTCAGTCCAAAGAAGGAAAAAAATGGATTCCATAAGAAAGCAAACTAATTTCCTTACTGTAAGCTCAAATTTATTCTGGAAATACCCTCAGCCACCTGGGAGTATAGATTTGGATTAAGTGAGTTAACCTGTTCCCAAGTGACACTTCACATAAATTAATGATCAAAAATTTGACATGTTTTTCTGAAAGGTGTATCTTGGAATATAGCTCAACATTGCAATACTACTTCCAAATAAAAACAATATGCTTTATTTATACTTAGATGTATAATTTTTGTATTCTTTGGCTTGATGCTCTAAACAGGTTAATGGCTTTAAAATAAGATGTCTTGGCCTTAAACCAGTGTTTTTGCTTTTATGATAATTAATTTGCTGCATAATGAACTTCATGAGTAAATCCTGTGTCATTTTGAAGTTGCATGTAAAAGTAAACTGATTCAGTTATATATTACCATGACTACTAATTTAGGGCATTTTCCGTCTCTTGATGTTTAACTATTTCACAAAATAGTATTAAATATGACCAGTTTACGTTGTTGTGCAGAAAGACTGTTCTAGAAGTGACAGAGAATTTCTAAAAGGGGGTGGGGATTTTCTTGAACTTGGAATTCTAAGATATAACATCAGTAGTCTTTATTTCTTCATCTGCAGAGATGGAGTAGTGTAAGTATGTAAATATGTAAAATGTGTAAGTATCACAAAGCTGACAGCTTAAGATGTTAAGACAAGAATGTTCAAATACTAAATAACATTAAAATATCTAGGTGTGGATTTTTTTTTAGTCACTTCAGTCTGTGGTGAAATGGCTCATTAAATCAAGTTAGTTCTGAGCTTTTTGTTCTGTGTCCTTATGAATGATTCTTTGTGACAGTTGGTGTTACCAGCTTAATTTCTGGATGATTTTTTGATTTCTTGGTAGTTTCATGGAATTTTTACGTATCATGTTTCACTTTCACATTTTTCCTTCCCTTTCGTGGTTTACAGTCTGCCACATTTATGCTAGCTCTGAAGTAACTGCATTTTCAAATTTTCTTTTTTTCTTCTTTTTTTTGTTTACTGTATTATATACATACACATGCAAACATTTGTGGTCCCAGCAGCCTCTTTCCCAAACATTGCATCTGCATTATTTTTCAGTTTGATTTGCTGGCCATTTGACAGAGCCTTTGCCTACAGACCCCATTACCTTCTTAAATCATTTCTCAGTATGTATGGCTTACATGGAAGCAATGTAAAGCTCATTATATAATAGAACTCATGCTTGTGAGTAGTTCTTTTGTTCAGCATAAACTGAAGTTACATTTTACTATAATTTTTTTCTTTTTTTACAGATTTGCATGGCAATTCTTAGGACATACATTAGTATCAAAGAATCAGGCCTCCTAAAACGTGCAGGTATGGTATAGCAGTAGCTGTTGATGATCTTTGTTACTTTGCTTATTTAAAGCAAATTAAATAGGCTGCCAAAAGAGAAATGACTGCCACTTCAGCAGTGAATAAAAAGTTCTTCAAATTAAAGAATACATTCAATCCCTGTGTTTTAGTGGTTCTGTTTCCCAGTAAGGCTAGAAATTTAGATAAGCACTTAGCTCAGGAGGTTCTTAGAAATCTTACTTCCCCATAAAATGAATATACCTGACTGTAACTAGACTTGGGAGTAGAAATATGTAAATAGGGCAGGTAGGAGGTTTAACAGAACCTAAATTTTATTAAGGTGCTTTTGAACACCCTGGCCAAACATCAGAAACCCAAAAAGATGAGAATGGAAGCTCTTGAAATTAAGTGTTGCTACTGCACCCACCCCCAACAGATTTAGTTTAGTCCTTACACCATATATGCAAAGGATTATGATTAACACATTTTAGGGACTGCAGTTCATTCAGGCCCATCTGAGCTTTTGAGTTCAGTCAGAAAGGGCTTTTGTTTTGTTTTTACTCTGGACAGTGATTTCTTTTACACCGGTCCTGAGCAGTCTTTAAGGTTTTGAAAGCCTCTTAGAGTGCAGCAGAATGAGAATGGGGAATTCAGTTGCTCCGTGTGCTGCAGTGTTCCCATGCTGAACACGAGTGTTTTAATGTGGGTAACACTGGAGACCAGCAGGCCACAGAGCATGTTTGTCAAGGAAGGGTGGCACTGGAACAGGTTGTAAGACCATCCACTGTAACACAGCACTTCTAAATCTTCCTGTCTGGAAAGGCCTTACTACCTTGATGCATGTACCAGATCTAACCTGGGTTTGTGCATTCTTCTTGTGCTGCACCAAATCAGCTAAACTTGCTGGGAGCCTACCGAGCTTACAGTGCTCAGCTCAATGATACAACATATTTCAGAATAGTCAGTTTGGTTCTGGAAAGGTTAACTCTGTATTCAAACTGGATCCTTTCATTCATATTTCTCTATCCCTGTTCCATAATATCTTGGACAATTAACATCATTACACTGTGTCTAAAATGTAAGGAAATAACTTGTTTAAATAGTTAGCATCAGTTAACCCCAAAGTGAAATTCAATTTAATTGCTTTTTCAGTCCAGATATTTGTGCAGTATTACAAAGAAGTTACTCCTGGTATAGATTTTGCTTCTGAAGTGCTGAATGATCTTCTTCTTTCATTGCTCAACAACTGTTTGTTGCCGGAAGTATTTCAGATATTGAATGTAATTGTACAAATCAAGACACTGGTAGGTGACTTTGTAATATTTTTTAAATCTTACTTTCATAATTTCAGTTTTTTGAGCACTATGCTATTTATAGTAATAGCGTTGCAGAATGAGGCCTTTGTCGGGGATGAGCCATTTGTCGGGTGCAGGGAAAACTCTGGGCTCAATGTGAGTCATCAGCAAGTTCTATTTATTGAAGAGAGCATCAGACACTTATACAGCAAATAATAAGCTTATGAATATTCTGTAAGCCAAGCGATCTGTTGGTTAAACTATACCATCAACTCTCCCTCATTCCTTTGGGCCTACATTCTCTATTTCCCATGTCCTTCTGTCCACTTGTTATCATACCCAGCTAGGCCCAAGGACACGCTATCTTGCAGGTGCAGGACTTGGAATTAGCCACGGCCTTGTACTTTTCCAGTCACTAGTCAGCTAAATTCCCAACATAATAGGTTTGTTTTTACTCTGGTACTTAAATCTTGGGTGAGGGGAGTAATTCAGAATACCCTATTACAAAATCTCTACACTTTCTAATTGAAGGGAGTTGCAAAACTGAATGTGCTTTTTTTGTCTATATTAGCCAGCTATAGAAGTTCTTCTGAAAGTTTTTGAGCACGTGGCTTCTTTGAATATAAGAAATGCTGTGCCTACATTAATCAGTACCTTCTGTAAGGTATGAGTTTCATTTGTACTACTGCTGCTTGTTGGAATTTCTGAAATACTATATTTACACATATTGCCTATTTGAAAACTCAAACATATCAGTTTAAAAACCAGTACTGAAATAATATGAAAAATGTTATTGTGAGTAGCTGAATTCGTGGTATAGATTTTCATTTATTCCTTCATTTTTGACTGAGATTCACTGCAATGTATTCTTCCCAATGTTGTTTGCCATTTACCTCTGAAGATGCATTAAGTCATCACAACTTTTAATGTGCTTACTTCTCTTACCTTGTTTGATATTACAGCTCATCGATGCTGGTATGTTCCTTGAGTTAGAACATTTTGACTACATTATTAAGTTACTTCGCCAGTTGCAAGTCTCCAGTTGGGAAATGAGTACTGTCTTGAACATAAAGTCTAGGTATGTCTTTAAGGAGCTGTTCTCTAATTATAGCTGCTTAGCTCCTTCTTCAGCATCTATTTTTATAAATTTATGTGGAATCCTTAAAGGATGTGTTGAATGAAAATGCTATCATATCATGCCCAATTGTATTTTAAAGTGCTGTCAATCTACTGTGTTTTAAAGACCAAGCACTGTTAAATCAGAATTTAGATTCTGACCACAATTAGTAGTTTTTCCATATCAATCACCATTGTACAATTTGCTGCCAGCTGTGATAGAAGTTCATATAGCTAGCCAAATTAGAAACATCGTGGTTTAATATATAATTTATAATATTTATGTATCTTTTACCCACTTCAGCAAATGGTACTTCTGCAATAAACAACCCTTCAAGGATTAGTTATAATCTGAAGTAGTTTTCTAGTTTCCTTTACAGTGTGACTACATAAACATTTGTGCCAGCACTACTAGGGAGGAGGGTCATTTTTTGAGTACTGCTGGGATATGCTGGACAAAATGTCTAATCTGTTCAAAAACTGCTAATACTTCCCCATCTCTTGAACCAGATTGTGATCCTTTTTCATTTTTGTATCGTCTGCATCAAATACACACACAAAAAAGTTGAGAAACTAAATTTGTGATTCATAAACATACCTTTGATTCTTAGTGGAAACCAAATATGCAGCATCTGTGAAAATAGCTCTGCTCAATTATTTGTTTAATACATCGCTAACTTCCCTTGGCAAGATTTTAAATGAGCATTTCCAGTGTGCAGTTTATGTAATGTGAAGCAAATAGGATCAAAAATCACATCTATTTAATGTTCATATTTGAGAATTTGTTGTTCAATAGGATGTGTTAAAATTCAAGTATTCTTTTTTTTTTTTTCTTATGGAAGAATTAAGGAAAGATATTTTGAAAAGACATGGATTTTTGACTTCAACTTAGCAGTGGCTGAAATTCAGGTACAGTATGTGCATTCTTCATGACTTCTTTAAAACCTACATGAAATAGCAATTTCTATAAATTTTTAAATCAGTGGGCTTTATTATCAAATATAGTGAGCTTCTGCAAAGCCATGTGTGGGAAGAGTTAACATGCAGGAGAAAAACTGTCTTTGGCCCTTCTGTAATGTCAGTCTTTTGATTTACATACTTGTAGTTTTTTATATTCATTTTGCATCAAATTGAAAGATTTTGTAACTTAAGCAATTATTTCCTCTGCTTTACATTTGTTGTGCTTGTAACTGGTAGTGGTACATCACTCCTCACCAAAAATTTATTTAATACAATATTTGGCAGATGGAATTCATATCTGGTATAAAAATAGATAAGAAAATTGTCAGAGCAATTGACAACATTGAGCAGTATTTTAAAGAATAAGAAAATGTTGTAAAACATTCTTTATTTGGATGCTTGTGTCTTTCATGTTCAAGGTCAGATTACTCATTATGCACAATTATAATATAGTTTGCATATTATCACACATACTGTATAGATCCAGAGATTGAAATATAAAAAGGGAAAAAACAGTACTGATTTTTTTACTCCTTTAACACCAAAGTCATCAAGTGATCTGGCAAGCAAAAGACTAATTCATATAGAAAATAACCATAAACTCAGCATGCATCATGGGAAAAAAGATACTGAATAAATGCCAGTTCCTAAATAGGATGAATAAGTTATGAGCTTTCTCAATTGGGGTCATGACATGAAAAAAGGAATTTAATTTCTTGAGGGATAGAAGTAATTAGCAGTCCATGCAAGTTTGGCAACATGTAACTGCCATATGACCATGAATGTTCTTGGCAGTAGCATTTCATCTGCATTTTTTCTCCTTTAAGTCTTATTCCAGGTACATATCTCAAATTTCACTTTAT
The DNA here is from genome assembly GCF_028769735.1 of Zonotrichia leucophrys gambelii. Lineage (NCBI taxonomy): Eukaryota > Metazoa > Chordata > Aves > Passeriformes > Passerellidae > Zonotrichia > Zonotrichia leucophrys. Next base: position 42,836,272 of record NC_088171.1, on the reverse strand, counting down.
TTTCTGTTTGGTTTTCTGGAATCAGGTTTGCTTATATTTATCCTTTACCTCCTTTTCAGCACTGCAAGGAAAAAAGGGATTGGACCAAGCTGGGAGCTTTGTATCTTAATGCAAGAACTGGATGTGAACATTTTGTGGATCTTCAGAAATTGTTTTTATCTATTGCTGAAATTCTAACCAAGGATTCTGAGGCAGACAGACCAGGAGTCCCTTTTTGTGATTTTGCTGATATAGGTAAAATTAAGATGCAAGAAGTGGTTTTCGTAGAGGTTTTAAAGGAGATAAAAAATTAATTCTATAGTTTTCTGATTATTAGTTAATTTTATGTTACAATGTTCTGAATCTTTTGAGGTGTAAATACTGTCAGCTGTAATGTTCAGTACAAGCTGTTCCAGTAGAAATAAAATGCTTACACTTAAGGAAGATTCAGAAGGAGGAGGAGTAGAGTTTTGTGAAATCAAAAAGAGAACCCAGAATTCATGATCTTTCAATAAAAATGGCCCATGCTCAGAACAACAGCAAAAGTATTTCAGTATTTTCATGTAAAGTGTCACATGAAAATGTTACATCATATTAATAGCATAAATAAGCTTTACTGCTGTAAGTATATATACTTGTGTGTTTTAAAACACGTTGAACAGTTTACATCATATATCATTTTTACCTTTTTTTTTAGGAAATTGGATTTTTAGAATTATTTTATTCTCCAAAGAATCAATGGTTTCTGCAAGGGCTGGGTGCTCGAGAACCCAGTGTTTTAATGGTTCTGGCAGGTTTTCTTGCCTCTTTCCTCCCTGTGCCCCTTCATTTGCATATCTGTATCATTCTTCCTAATGAGTTTGCAGATTACTGAGGCTTGGTAAAGTGTCAGTGGAATATTAAATCGTTTTGCAAAGAATTACTTAGATATTTTTCAACCTGTATTATCTACTAAAACATAATGAATTCCAGATATGTGACATATCCTTTCTGACCACAGACTTTCATATCATAAAAAAGCTTCAAGTTGTGACAGAGGGAGAAGATTTTGTTGGAGCTTGGAACTTAGTCTGTCTTTCCTAGAGCAGTGGTCTCCCAGTTGATAGGCACCTCCATCAGTAAAAACTTTTTGAGCAGTGACCCACAATTTATTTATTTATATGTTATATACATTTGTATGTTATATACATTAAATATACACAATTTATTTATATGTTATATACCATTATATTGAATTCTCTATAAACCGTACACAAAAACAGGAATTACAAATACAAGCTAAATATTAAATAAACACTGTATTTTAAAGTATTTTACTTATTTTTATTTTCTAATAGTACAAAAAATATTTCTTTCCCGCAGCTGAATGGATTGCTGTACTCACACCCTACTGTGAGACCACTGCTCAAAAATTCTAAGTGCTTCCAAAGAGGTTGTAATTACTCAGTTCTGCAATTGCCATAATTTCTTCATAGTGCCATAAAATGGAAAGCTTACTTTACAAGTAATGATGTTACTAAATTATGCCATCACATGTCCAGTCATTTTATGGATGACTTGGACTACTATGAAATACTGTCTGAATAAACTATAGTTATTTACTCTCCTTCTGATGTTAAGACTTAGGAAGTTGCTGCTTTTAATGGCAAGTATTTCAGAAAATTCATTTAGTATTTTCACAATTACTGTGTTTTTGAAATGTGTAATTTCTTTAAAACTGCATTTACATGTTAAATAAATAAACAAATAAGCCTTATTCTTTTTCTTTCCAGTAATGAAAAATTCCCAGCATAATAAAGCAGACAGACTTTTCATTGGAAGGACTGGGATAAGCGTAATGTATTCGTATCACAAAGTACTGCAGTGGATAAAGGTATGCAGTTCTACAGGAGCCTGACTGGAAGAAAAAGAGAAAAAGAATTAGCAATTTCTCTTCTGGATATTAAACTCTGTTTTCTCTAGTGGAATGACTGGGTGTGCCACCTGCCTCCCTGCTCTCTTAGCACTTTCTAACTGTCCAGCTGGACCAACACATTTATCGTGGCTTTCTCAGCAGTAGTCTTCTATGGAGCCTGTCATAACTTGGTCTTACAACCTAGAAACTGATTGCTCATGTTCATTTTGTGATTTTTCTGAGCTGAGGTTGAATCTGAACTAAGAGACAGGCCTTCCTGAGATTCTGAGGTGAGGTGCTGATGGCATTATTTCCCAGAAACATTACTTTCTTCCACTTGGCAATCATGTTGTATTCTGAGACCTCCCAGCTGAAGTGATATTTAGAGAAGTTTGGGCAATTTCCTGCACTGGTGCTTCTGCATCTGACCTCAGATAGAACGGATAAGGCCAGGAAGACAGAAAATCAGTATAGCACATCTGTGCTTGGTCATCTCCCTGCTCCCCAGAACTGCTGAAGTGCTCTTCTTCCACTGAATCTAAGTTTCTAAGTTCCGTGAATCTTGTAAAACTCCAGTGGTCACAAAGAAATACCTTTACAATCAAATCTTTGCTATCAAACATTACACAGAGCCAGAGCTAAGAGACTAGACTTTTGACTGGATATTTTACATTCCTTATGCTCCAGGCAGTATTGGTCATAATTTCACTGCAGTAAGATCCATTTCAATGTTAAATTTGTCTTCTTCTTCCTGGAAGGAACCAGTGCATACCAAACTAGATCTCTTATAGAAAGTAACATGAAAAGTGATAGCATAAGAAGTAATATTAACCCCCAGTTATTTTAGATTGTGTTTTGGTCAGTGATCCCATTCTGAATTTGGGCCTGGTCCTTTCAGCTAATAATTATGCTGTACTGGGATGTGTAGCATCCCAGGAATTCTCCCCCCTTGGTCAATCCACAAGCCCTCAGGGATGTTTGTTATCCCATACAGGATGATTTTTATGAACAGAAGGAAATGCTTTCAGTCCCCTTTTGTCTCTTGAAGTTTTGGGTTGGGTTTTCTGTGCAAATTACCATCAGGGAACCCTTCCTAGTTCACATCGAGGAATTAAATTGTCTTTTGTACAGTTGTCTCTAGGGGATGCCCTTCAGGAATTCTGTTATGTAAAAAACCTGTGCACTGCTCAGTCTGTTTCCAGGGTCAAGCCAGGGAGATATAGTAGAGGTGCTTGGTCTAGAGACAGGATGCCTGTTCTGATAAACCATTAAGCATCACCTTCATCAGTTGAATGGTCTTCAGCAAGTCCCTTTCAAGCTGCAGCACAGTGCGGTGCTGTTTAAGAGTAAAGGGAAGGAGAGGGGGTCTTTTTATTAGCACTTGACTAATACTACACTAGAACTCTAGGGTTTTTTGTTCCATAAAACTTAGCAGTTAGAGCAGTTAAGATACTCCTGACCACAGAAGAGAGAATCTAAATTCTTGGCATTGAGGAGTGGCAGTGCTCGCATGCCCACTGAAGAGTTTCGTTTGGCTTGGGTTTTGGCTGTCTTCTTCAGCATACAGTGTTTGTGTGCCTTCAGACATTTTAGCTGTTTTCCAGTCCATCTTAAGGGAGAGCCTTATCTTGGATTGCATAACCCCTGATATTTCAAGGAGATTCATCTTCATGTCCTAATTTCTTCTCCTAATATATGAGAAGCACATTTAGTGTTATTCTCGTACAACATGACTTACTAAAAGTAGATACTTAGAATACTATGATTTCTTTCATGTCTAGAGCAAAAGATCTTTATTTCTTTGAGAGTGTTGTGTTAGTATCAAACCTACTTCTCAAGAGTTTACTGACCAAGATCCTCAAAAAGCTTTGTAGACAACCTGTGTTCACCATATTAGAGTGTGAATGAGGTTCTGCTCTGAATGATTTTTGTCAAAACTGGCAGATCCCAAATTCATCTCTGCTTCAGGAAGCTGTCATTCTTACCTCTCTCCACCTGTTTCACTCCATTATATATCAGATATATCCCTAATCCTGGGCTGATGGGCTAGTATCTACTTGATCCATGTCTCTTTTGCCCAAAAGGTAGTCCAGAAAGTGTGATAGTAATGAATTTGCTCTTCCTGCTCTGCCCAAGTTAATTTTGGCTTTAGGACATGGCCTGTGCTGTTTTATAAATATATTGGACTGCCTGAAACTCTAAATGTGCTTTTCATATCATTTTTCCTTCAAGAACATCAAACCCCTTTATTGCAGAGCTTTGGTGGCTCTTGGGGGTAAAATATGTATGCTGCTTGGTCCTGAAGACAATTTTCTTTGTAAGAGGTAAGGAAACTTCATAAAACAGATGTACTTCAAAAAAACATGCAACAAACAGCCAAAAAGTTGTTAAGATGAAGTTTCTGAAGAAAACCAGTCTAAATACCAATCTGGAATGTGATGATAAAGTTGTTGGTTGTTACAATGTTGGCCGGATAAGCCCAGTGTCCTGCTGCTTACAATCATCAGTGTTTTCTTCGACTTACACTGGAGTAATTATTTCAGTTTAACAATTATGTCTCTGCTGCACAATGAAAATTGTCTGTATGATCTTTTTAGATCGTGTAGTACTGAATGAAATCAAAATTAAAAATATTAAACCAAAGTAGGCACATAAAAATAAATTACAAAATATATTTAAAATACTGTATTGAACATTATATAGTAGAAATAATGTTACGGGTAATAGTGTGTTGGGAACTCTTCGACAATAGGTTGGTAGAGTTTTTTTGTCTACATAGTAAAAAAACCCGAAATTCTTCATTTGAAATTCTACTAGACTTCACCCCTGACTCAGTTTGGAACAGGTAACTGCATCAATACCTATAAATCTGTGTCATCAAATTAAGTCTGTTATATTTTATGTAAATATACTCTGTGTTCACTGGTACCATTGCTTTCTCTTGACCTTCCCTCTTTCCCTCTCCCTCTTACACCAGGGAAGGAAGGTTTTGGATAAACTGCATGAGCTACAGATAGATTTTACACTCTTGAAAGGACTTGTAGGTGCAGGGAAGTCAGCATCCAGATGTCAGATTGTTAATAAAGCCACAGAAATCTTTCTTTATTCTGGACATTTGGATGGAGCAACAAGGGTATTGAGAGGTAAGCCTGTGTTAAAATTTTGGCTTAAATTTGAGCAACAAGGGTATTGAGAGGTAAGCCTGTGTTAAAATTTTGGCTTAAATTTGAACAGTTCACCTCTATGACAGATTTCTGAGAAAAGTTACAAGCTGGTCTGTGTTACTAAATATAGTCAATAATACTGAGGCAGCGGAAAGGTGATCATCTTACTGGTTAATGTTCTTCTTTATATGTATAAGAAATATTACAACTAATTTTTTCAGATGCTTTCACAGTATTCTACTATCAACACCATTCTACCTAAAAATCTGCCATAATGAATGAGGAGTGCAGCTTGGAAAATGATGCTGTCCCATGCTGGGAGTGTAGTTTTCCTTTGAACCAGGGGACATTCAGTGTCAAATTTTTGGCTTGGGTCCATGCAATGTTCCTTTGCACCTCATAGGATCCTCATTTAGTATAATTGCTTTAGAACAGAACCATATTTATGCAGCTATTACATATGGCATTTTGGAACTCAGATCTGCTGAAAATAGAAGAAATTCAGAAGTAAAAATAATAGAATGTATGCTGTAAAGTGATATTGAGGATGTAAATTTGCTGTTCAGTTTTATAGCTGTACATTGATACATACATATCTATATGTGCCACAGACAGTCCATTTTACTGCAGTGGTATTTCACAAAAGGGATGATTTGCAATATAACAGTTCAGAGAATCAGTCTAAGGAATATTGGTCATGAGAAACAAATTATTAATAAGTCAAGCTGCACTTCCTGTGCAGTTCTGAAGTTTGTGTCATGGTACAGTTTACATTACATTCTTAATGGCTCAAAGTCTCAACATCAGAAGTTCCAGTTCCTGGAAATAACACTGCACTGTTGTTTGCCACAGAGTCAGAGTGGATCACAGATGCACCGTTGTGGCCCTGTGATAAAATGGACATCCTCAATCGACATAATCTGTTATGTGCAATAGTGCACAAATACTTGAGGAAGAGTTTGTACAGGCAGGCATTTGAAGTTCTGCAGAACTTACCGGGTTTGCAGAAACATTCTGGTAAGTAAAGAAGAAGATACTGTGTAAAGAGCTAAAAATTTAACAGATGATTCTGTGCTGTTCTTGTATTGTTTTCTAACTAAAATTTGCTGAAGTAAGATGGGTTTATACAAGCCTGTTTGTGTTTTCCAAAGAGTATAGTGTCAGTTAAATATGTGTTGTGCTCTGCAGCTCTTGCTGCACTTGTGCACACACCCCCGTCCTCTTTTGCTCAGTTACTATGCAGGGCAACAGAAAGACTCATTAAATTTTTAAGGATCTGTACAGTCTGTACAGTGAGATAAAATAGGAATATTTTAATTTTATTTTATCTTAATTTCAGGTGAATGAGGTGGAGATTTTTTTCTTTAACTGAGCTGGCTAACCTAAGCATCTCTTATGTACCATGTTAAGAACCAGCTGCTCTGTCAGGCTCAATTTATCTGACAGATTTTGGATGAGTACTTCAAAATGAGATATGTAGTTACTTAGGCTCCACTGAGGAAACCTCAGCTGATTCCTGTGTGTAGGGCTCTCAGTCTACTGCCACTTTTAGGTATTTTAGGAGAGATTGGTTGGAAAACCATCTACTTTAGAGAATACTGAAAGGAACCTAGTTCTTCAAGTTATGAGGTAAATACAACAAGGCTGTTCAGTCCTGCCAAAAAGGTGACAGTTCAGAGTAAGAGTAGAAGCAGAAAACCAAGGGGGTTTTTATTGGTGGAAATCTTAAATCTGAGAGATCAGATGAAGATTGTATTTATAGGCTGGAGCAAGTGAATGTATTTTTATGTGATTCTATTGGTTTTGGCAGCAAATTCTTACTTGAACCTTAACACTTGTCCTTCAAAATGTGAACAAACTACTGTATGAAAAGACTTTTGATGAATAAAGCATTCATGTTATCCCAACCTGATTCCATCTTGCTGATAGGGGCAAGAGTTCTGATTTAGGTACTGATTGAGAAAATGATCCTTCAACTAGATTTGCATTTTCATTAATTCAGTAGTTAATATTTTTAATTTCATTTCAGATATTATAGATGCTTCTCAATACAGCTGCCTTTTTAACAAGCTGATAAATGCCTGTTTTGAGAACAAGAACCTTGGTGTCTCATCTTCTGCAGTAGACTTCATGCTTTCCAAAAAAATTGCTATTGATTTTGTTTTACTTAGAGGATTAATCACAGCTTTGGGAAGAAGTTCTTTATGGTCCAAAGCTAGGACCTATTACAAAAGTAAGTTCCTTCTTGAACAATATCCTCCCCTTACATTCTTTAGATAATGTGCTCATAACATTTTAGTATGAGTAAAAAGAAAAACACTGTTTTTCTGTGTCAGTCTCAGGAATTTATTTGTAACCAGAAATACTTATTAGGAAATGGTGAATTGAAAATAAGAATCGGTGCATACTACCTGGCATGAAATAAATGTAGTTGTGATAAATTAATTTTTTACATTCAGTTCCAGAATTTCGAGTATGTGAGTTCTGAAATGATTGAAAAGTGCATCATCTTCACATTTTCATCTAGGCAAATTAGATTTCCTGATACTTTTCTCTAGAAGTGTACCAGCATCTCTGTGGTGGTAAAATTATTAGTATTTAAGATTTGAGAAGTCTAGCTAATTATTTTATCCTAACTAGAAGAAAATTCCTTTCAACTAAAAACTGATAGTCTGTAATTGTTTTCAACTCCCCATTTCTGAGCTAAGGTAATACTGGATGAGCCATTCTGCAGAGGGTCTCTCCACATACAGTCACATTATTTACTTTTTGGTTCTGCCTTAGAATCATTGCGGTTTGCAGACTGCTTTAAGAGACCATCCTTTCTGGCATGGATACTTGGTTTTGTTAACATTGGAATTAGAGTTTTTCCTCATCTCTTTTTTTTTTTTTTTCCCTGAAATGCTGTGTTGGGTTGCTGGGATCACTTGACAGAAGAAAGGGGAACAAAGCAGGAGATGCTGTTCAAATGTTCTCTCACTTTGACCATGATTAACAGCTTCTGTTCTGACCTGCCTAAATTGTACTTGTGTTATCACAGACTTGCTGTCTCCAGACTTCTGACACAGCTTTTTAATCATAGCTGATAAAACTCATTGAAAAAAAATCCCAACATTTTACACCTGTGAATATTAGTGTGAGTGCTGTTTGCTGTGTTCTCCGGTCAGGCCATTTCATAGGTGAAATGGTAAAATCCATTAAGGCTTGGGGGTTGGGGTTTTTCCACATTTAGTCACACAGAAGAGAGATCTGTGTTTAGTATTGGTAATCCTAATTCCTCATTTTCTGCATTTACTCTCAGATGCTTTATCACTGGGTTGCTACCCAGAGCTGCAGGGAAATTTATATCACAAACTTCTGAAGATTCCCTCTTACCTGTCTGAAGTTGAGATGCTGTTGGCCATTGAAATATTTCTTGTTTCAAATGCCAGTGATATTCAAAGTTCAAGGACTACTAGCCAGACTCTTCAAATAATACTGAAAAGGTTTGTTGTCAGATATGTACCATTTTGATTGTATTTATTCATGTGATCATGTAAGTAATAGATCTTGATTTCCTTATCCTTCTCAAAGAATACATCTCTTCCTTTTGTTCCTTGGGTAAGTGAGAAGTTTTTTATCTCTTGTTCCCATGTGTAAGCTACTGTATATCTGTTTGTTTTCTTAAACAGTAAGTTCTGCTTTTGCAAAAAATGTAGAACATGTCACTTAGGCACAGCCTTGTTCCAAAAGTAATTACATGCCAAAACTGAGTGAACCTTATGGATTCAGCATGTACATGAATTCTTGCTATATCCAGTTCATTAAATGGTTTGCATTCCTTTACTTTTTTTTTTTCATTAAATGTGCTGTGAGTATTGCAAAGCTACTTTGCATTGGTATTAAAGCTTACTATTTTTCATTACTATTAAAGATGTTAAAAATACTCTTTCTATAACTTTTTAATTCTTCAGAACAGTAATATAATCTGTCTAGAAATTAGCATAATATTTATCAGTGAAAAATACAAGGCATTATTTGAATGTTTTTGTCATTTTCCTGCCAATATAAAGTGATAGACAAGTGACACATAGGCCTGTATGGTACCTAATTTTATATTTGTTAAAATTGCCTTACAGATCTGAAGAAACAGTTCAGAATAACAGTGCCTATCACGAGGCAGTGGAGAGGCTGATCCAGGCAGCTCATTTATCTGATCCAAAGCTTTTTCTTAAGCATTTGACAGTGAATGTTAATAGGGAAGAAGTTTATAGACTGGAGCATTCATCTGCTCTGAAATGGCTGCAGGAGAATATGAAATGGGCTGAGAAGGTCTGGCTGTCCCAGTAGTTACTAAACAGTTTCCACTGTGTTCAGACTGTGCCTTACTGATTTACAGCAAGGTTTCAAACTCAAGTTGTGGTTTTTAATACTGTATTGATGATAATGCAGAGAGTAGCACAGAAATAGCAATTTTTCCCCTATCACACTAACTTATATAGATGTTTTGCAATGGCATCGCCATAATGAGGAAGTTGCAGCCTCAGAAACTACATTGTCCATTCTTACAAAGAATTAGCACTTAGCTTCTTTCTCCCAGCAGGTGATCATATAAGTATAATATAAGCATAGATAAAAGTGTAGGTAAGTACATTGGTTGAGTGCATCTGCTGTTCTTGAGTGAAACATTTTCCACATTCATTCATAGTCTGTAGAAGTAACACCTATTTACTTTTGTCTGCCTTACAGTAACTTGTGAGGTCACTGTCCCAACTGTTTGCACCTTAGATCTTAATTTCTTTGCTCCAAAAGCCAAATAAAAAGCACTGAGAATAAAATAACTTCAGAATCACTTGAGATACGCCTGATTTAGGATACCTTTCCTCACAGAACTGAGAGCCTACACGTTGCTCACAGCTGAAGGTTTAGTTGATAATCTAATTAGCTCTTTGTTTGAAGCAGACAGTAGCTTGTGTATGGTTTCACATTTGTATATATGGATGCTTCCACTGAAAAGGAAAACTTGCATTCTCCCTTGATTGTGCTCTTAGAGAGAGGTGGGTTTGCCCATCTTCTAGGTTCTGCCAACTGCAGGGTGAGATGGAGACTTCTAGCAAGTTTGTTTCACCATTCCTGGTTCTTCAGGATTTCTGCTTTTTTTCCACCTGAAAATCCTGAATCACATTCAAAGCATGAGTTGCATAAGACACATTCTACAGCCTGAGTAAGAAGAACCAAACATTTAATACCAGAAAACCTCTCATGGCAAAACAATACAGCCTCTGTCAAAGTTGATACTTACTGAGCTCACCAATTTTGTAGTGTTGTTAGTTTAGATCTTTGGCACCAGCCTTCACAAACTTGCCAGTAATACAGCTCTTTTGGTCTGCTCTCCATCCCCTTTAAAGCCTTTTGTTCTGAACACTTAAGCTATTTTGGGTATAGAAGTTCATGAGTTTTTAGGCTGTTCCATCATAAGTGAGATTAAGATGGGGGCACAGGACCTCAGTGTTTGAAAAATATCTCTCCTTTGCAGTAGCATAAGTCTATTCCCAGTTCCTGCAGCATTACTTCACATGTCCTTTGCAGCTCTAAATCATGAAAGCCATCATGACCTTAGTACTGGATGGTTGAGAGGAGAGTTTTGGTGTCAGGGGTTTTTGTCTTTAGGGGAGGTTGCCATTCCACTCTTGTGGTTTATGCCATTGATCTGATGTCATGAATCTGATTGTCAGTTGTTGGATTCCTGACCTCCTGAGGGCCAGGTCCTGAACTTTTTCAATACCACTTCTCATCCAGTCTGTTAGGGAATTGCTACTGGAAGAGAGAGAATTGAATCTGATGACCACCAAGATTACTACTTTCCTCCTGTGCCACCTGTACAGAAAAATGCTAGGATAGAGACACTTGTTTTTTCACAGGGTATCATTCTTCTGTAGGGATCATCTGCCTGCCTTGTAAAAAATGGTGGATCCAGTACCAGTGGTACCAGATGGCATTTCTGTAGAAGCCATTCACCTCAGTCTTAGAGTACAGTTGGCACTGGTCCAAACAAACTTTGGGTTCCACCCTTTCACATGCATGAAGATAGCTCTGCCATTTGTAAGGGTGTCCACCTGGTCAGATCTAACTGGATTCTGCTGATTTTGCTTCCCAGTAGCTGAAAGACTGGGTAAGAAGTAATCAGGTTTCAGGTGAGGGATCTAAACTGATGCTCTTGCAGGCACTCTAGCATTAGTGTACAGAGCAAGTTTGAAAGGTTCCAACAAACTAAAACTGGTAGTAAGAAGCAAAGTCAGTTTTGCTAATTACTTCTTGTAAGATCCTTTGTGGCTTAATCTCCCTTGGAATAAGCCAGAGACTATCTGAACCTCAGCTAAATCCCACATTTCTGTGAGTGGTACCCGATGTGGCTAATAGTGTGTTTGACAGACACAGAAGGACAAAATTCTCTTTGTATGGCTTCAAAACTTGTGATGTTCTAGAGACAGCAGAATTTTTTCATCTATAAGCAGCCTTGAATTTTCACTTAGATCATCCCCAGAACAAAACTCCAAATGTTGCTTTATTTTTCAAAGGTTAATCATTGACCTTCAAGCTTAACTTGGAACTGTGTAAAATATTTGCAATGTTTTGGCTCCATCTCCTGAGTATCATCTTCAGCTGATAGCATGTAATCTCTGTCATGTTTTATATTAACAAGCAAAGCAAGCTCCCCAGAAGTTTTGTTAGAACTGAGGCTTCTAGTGTTTGTGTCAATATAGTGTTTTTCCATTCATCACCATGATAAGCCAGTAGGCAACTGAAACAACTTTGCTGTTAAGTCCTGTATTTCACTGTTTGTTCTGTCTGGGTCCATGTGAAATACAATGCAATTCTCACCAGTTTGATGTGTATCAGAAGGCCAGAGTAACACTCAGTAACATTCTCAGTATTTTGGTTAGAGAAATTCCATGTGCCAAACAGGACAAGACCCCACTGTGGAATGGAAATGAGCCTGGAAAGATGGAAAAAGTATCCTGAAGAATAACGTTTAGTATAGCAGAGGCAATGCAGTTTTGCAAAGCCAGCCACTCAGTAGGCAATATCCATATTTTTGCTTTCTCCCAGTATAAGTTAAGCTGAAAGGACTTCTGTTTGACATTAAACAACATATTTGGTATCATTTTTTCATATAGGAAATAAAATGTATGTTTACCTGTTTTCAGCGAGAGACGGAAAAATGTGCAAATAAGAACTTCCCTGTGCTGTGCTCAGCAGCTTGGAGTAGACAACACTGTGCTCCTTCAGTATGTTGTTGGATACATGAGAAATTCCCTCTGTGAAAATCTTTCTTCAGTTTTCACTGATTTCACACTATGCTCTTGGAAAGCTTATTTTTGTTGGGTATGGACAGTTCCTTGTAACTAAAACAGAATAATGTGGTTTGGAAGACTTACCACAATTTTATTTCAAATATTGATAATTTTGAGAGTTTCAAGATGCAGGACAGAGGTGAGAAACTGGAAGTAGGACCTTGATAGTTTTATGGTGTTTTATAAAGAGCAATGGGGGAGGGAAGGGGAGCATTTTGGAGGAGTTGTTAAGTTGTTAATAAATGTTTTTTAATATTTATATAAAGCATTCAAAATATCTGAGTCTGTATTGTCATTAAATTATTTAATTATATTCTGATTTTTGTAATGAACACTCTTAGATATGCAGCAAGATAGGCAAGCAACAAAGCAGAGGTGAAGAGTTTAATATCTTGTAACCACTACAAGAGCCTGGAGAATGATATGCCACATGAGGAGGTTGAGAAAGTGTGAAATCAGTCAGACTATGCGGTTCTTCATCACACCAGAGCACACAATGTAGCGAATGCTCATGAATAAATTGGGCTGAAACTCCCAGCTGTGGAGATGGCCAGCTTCCAGTTTTAACTGGGAGTGGAGGCTACAGCCAGGGTTACAGGCTGTGCTCAGTTCACTGAAGAATTCAAATGGATGTTAGTAAGAGTTCACTTGAGGAGAGATAGCAAAATTAAATAGCTCTGCTGTAGTAGTAGAAGTTTAATTACTAAAGTCTCAATGTCATACTCCTCAGCTTAATAAACTTTAGCCACATTAAAAGCAATTATTCACATTTCTTATCCTTTCACATTCTCCAGATGCATCTCACACTTTTGTGGTTTTTTTGGAGAGGGGTTTTTTTGCAAATCCAGCTCTATATTTTTGAGTCTACACTCCTGCATTAACTTTTTTTTTAATTACTAGAATGATGTGTAGTATCAGAATGATACTGGCATGGTTGTCTCAGAGTTCTGGACCATTGCATGTGAGAGGATTGGAGAAACGGATGCTATTTTTTGACCTTTCACAGACCAAGGAAACCAACCAAACCAGAAACAAACGAGTGAGGAGAAAACAGTTCCGATTGCCACTTGTAGCAACTTAGAACTAAGAAGCAAGAATGTTTAAAATTCTCTGTTAGGGCTCAAGACATCAAAATACAAACTTTTTCAGATGATAATTTTATCTGGTATAAAACAAGCTTTCCATTTAGAAATCTCTGCAGCTCTTGCTGAGCTAGTGGGATGTGTCCTGGGTATGGATATATGGATAGGGAATATCATGACCAGATAAAACCACAGTAGTACTCCCATCAGCACAAGAAATGTTGGGACTTAGATAAAAAGCGGGAATTAATTCCTGATCTGGGGCAGGATGGGGGTGCTCTGTTTGAAAATATGTACCCTAAGCGGTGGAGTTGGTATCTGGCACTGGCACTTGCTGATGACCTCTCCCCATTTATTTTATTCCTCAGCAAGTGAAAATCCAGGTGAAACAGCATGCTTTTCTGTTGAATGAATTAAATTTATTTTTTCATTTGCATAATTGTCCAGCCAATTTGCTTACATAACTGATTGGCTTCTGTTGAAAAGTTAAAAAACACACTGCATGTTACAGAAATTATGAAAATCCCCCAAGGGCTGTGAGAATGTTAACTTGATTTAAAGCTTCACTGAACTAGAGATAGTTCCTAAACCTTGACAGTTCTCTTTTTAACCTTTTTTTGTCTGGAAATGCAATAGATTGCATGCAAGTAACAGCAATCCCAGCAGTTAATCTCCCTTTGTACTCGAACACCGGCAGCCATAGACATTTTTACTCCGAGGTTCCATGTCCCTGTATCAGGTGCATTTTGACACTAACTAGCTTGATGTCAAAAAAAAAAAAGATGTGTAAATATATGTGTACGTCGAGGGTTACTATTGCAGGACATAGTCTAAGCTGTGCTAGGGGAGGCTTAGGTTGGACAATAGGAGGAGTTTATTCACAGAAAGGCTGATTAGACACTGGAATGTGTTTAAGGAGGTGGTGAAGTCACCGTCCCTGGAGGCGTTCGAGGAAAGACTGGACGTGGCTCTCACTGCCATGGTCTAGTGGCCGGGTGGTGTTGGGTCACAGGTTGGACTCGATGATCTCAGAGGTCTTTTCCTACCTAACTGATTCTGTGTAGCTGCAGGAAAGCAGCTCTTCCATTCCCCTGGGGACTGCAGAACTCACGCCTGCTTCTTCGCCTACTTGGTGGGTTTTTTCTGTAGAACAAAAGGCGACGTGAAGCGCACGCAAGCATTTGGCTAAATTGCTCCCATCCCCTGAGCAAAAGGGCAGGCATTCCTTTTCTCGAGGTTTTCCCGTATCGGGTTATCCCGTATTTTCTGTATCCGTGAGGACCCGCTGCAGGCGTAGCCGGACTGGCGGGCGCAGCAGCCTCAGCAGAGGCAAGGGGTCGCTTCCCTCAGGCGCCCCTGAGGGGCGGGGCCTGCGGGGCGCGCGCCCGGCCCTGGGGGCGGGGCCCGGGCGGGGGGCGAGGGGAGCCCCGCCCGCCCTCAGCGGCCGCTCAGCGGAGGAGCCGCCAGGGGGCGGGAGCGCAGGCGCGCGCCGGCCCCGCCCCCGGCGGGAATCCCCCGGCCCCGCCCCCTCCGGGGCCGTCGGCGGGGGCGATGGGGCCGAGCCCCGGCGGTCGCCGTCCGGCCTCGGCGGTAAGCGGGGCCGGGCGGGGGCCCTCGGCGCGCCTCTCCGCGAGGGGAGGGCATGAGCGAAGGCAGCGCGGCCCACCGCCCACCTGTGCGGGGGGTCCGCTCGGACGGCGGCCGGAGGACGGTGCGAGGCCGTGCCTGGGCGGTGTGTGGGGGGTGTCTGCTTTGAAGCCGGGCCGGGCCGCGTCGCTCGGTGACCGCCGGTGGGGTGGGGGCCGGCGGCGGTACGTGCGCGCGGGCACGCGCGGCCCCGACTCTGGGCTGAGCTCGGCCCGGCCCGGCCCGGCATCGGCCGCTCCTTATCCCGCGTCTTGTTCCTGAGGCAGCGAAAGGCCCGAGAGACGGATCGCGGTCCGCTCTGCCGCCCTCTGGGAAGACCTTGCCTTTAGCAGATCTTAACGCGAATTGTAACAGGGCTCTGTTTTCGGTGCTTTAAATTATTAGTGCTCGGAGCGCCGCAGCTGATTCCCTTCCAGGCAGTGAGCGAGTCACGTTCACCGCAGCTGATTTTCTGAGCGCTGTCATCTTGTTGCTTTTCGCGCTGTTGTCTCCGTGCTGCCTCAAGTGTAGGTAAACACCTGAGACAGACAGCAGCGGGCTGAGCGGGGCTGCCAGCGATGTGACACACGTCGGGGTGCCTCAGCCTTCTGCGACATAATTCACATTTCGTTGTGTTTCACTGGATTTGTCTTTAAGATGGGGTGCAGGTGAAGCTTAGCCTAACCCAGGAGGTTTTGTTTTTCAGCTAAGCCGTGTACCAATTTCCAAGCTGTTAATAGAGCGTTTAAAGCAAGAAACAATGATGCTTTTGTCTGGTTATATAAAGCGTCACCACGGATTAAGTGAGATTGTTGAGTTTTTTCCATCCTCTGCCCAGATGCCTGAAGCTGAAATTACAGTGAAGGAAAACCGTTTTATGACTAGAGAGCTTGTTAATGTATTTAATTTATGATTAGGACTCTTGTTACAGACAGTGAAAATACACGGATACTGTTTTGCCTACCTATCTGAAAATCAGAAGACAAAAATTACCAAATGTTTTGGGGATATTTTAGCTCAGTGTATTTTTTGCCTCCCACTATGTGCCTCTAGTGAAAAATTAGGTTCTTCATTAAGTATATTGGTATTAGTAATATGCACTTCTGAAACTTCCAGTGTTTTACAAAGTAGGCATAGGAAGTGTCATTCTGTATTGGAACACAGATGATGTTTCTCTGATGGCTGTTCATCTCGGGTTCTTTAAAACGGCATATATTGCAGGCATGTTATTTTGATAAGTGCAAAGTGTATTTAAAAAAAAAAAAAAAGCTTGAAAACATTGCCAATAGGGAGTTTACCACATAATCCCTAATAATTAGGTGTACATTTGCACTCTGACGTGCCAAGTGGTTTGCCTGCTGTTGGC
The DNA here is from genome assembly GCF_028769735.1 of Zonotrichia leucophrys gambelii. NCBI lineage: Eukaryota > Metazoa > Chordata > Aves > Passeriformes > Passerellidae > Zonotrichia > Zonotrichia leucophrys. Next base: position 42,819,827 of record NC_088171.1, on the reverse strand, counting down.
AAACTCTAGCCTACAGTTGCCTAGTGCATAAGTTATTGGTAAGAATTGCCTAAGTTACTGGTTAAGAATTGCTGATTCATTTTTATAAATGTCAGCAAACATTTGATTAAGAATCCCAGGCTGTATGACAGTGATTTTCCCTCTGGTTTTATATTACCCTCCCATAAAGTAATTGGCACTTGTGTTTTAAGGTATTATTATTTGTTAGGGTGTAGGACTTAGTAAAAGTTTACTTGTGTTAGTGCTTAAAGAAAGTTTCTATTTGTTTGCTTTTTAAATTCTGAGAAGGTCATTTTCCCTAACTGGAGTGCCTTTAAATGTTCATTCTCAAATCAAGATACTGTAACAACTGATAATATTGGCAAGACTCACTGTTAGTAGAGGAACCTGAAAGCATTCTTACAAGAAGCTTTAGGTAATATATGTGCTTGCTCAATTTTGTATTACCTATTGTGACTTTAGAAGTTATCACCCAAAATTTAGAAAGTGCATTGGCAAGTAACAGGAGGAAATACCATGTCCATTTCTAAAAGCTTTTTTTTTTATTTTCTCCTTTTTTTTTTAAGTGAGTTAGTGGATGGCTGAAATTTGGCTCAACCAATAAGTTGCTGAAATGTTTTGCTGCTTGAGAACCGTGAGAAGGTATGGCATGTTACTGACCTAATTTACCTTTAGCATATGTTTCAGTGTTTGCTTATGACTTGCATATTTGTGAAACTGGTTTGGTACTTTTGTTTCATGCTTATTTCTTTGATATTCTCATCTTTACAGCTTGGAGCTTTCAGCAGAGCATCCACAGTTGAAAATCCTCCAAAGCCATATGCCTGTCCTCAAGTGAGACATTAAAAAGGCTCTCAACAAAACAAGGGTTCTAAAATGGCTTAATTATGAGAAATATGAATATGATATCCAACATATTACTGCATTATTGAGTTATTAAAGCTCAGTGCTTCAAATTGTGTGAATACATCTGTAACTATGAACTTAATTTAACAGAGCTTTTCAGTGCCAAAGCTATACGCCAAAGAGTTGAACTTTGGAGAGATGTGAAGAAAAAGGAAGTTGAAGGGAATTATGAAACCAATAAATTAAATCAGGCTTGGAGTATGATTGCATAATGTGTTCTAGTAGAGATTGTGTTTCATGTCTTTCGTGAAGCAGAGGCGCTGCCCTCAAAGTGGCTGTGACCTTGATTTTGATACGAAGCCTTTCTCTGCACTTCAGATCTAAATGAAGCTCTTGGAACAATCTTTGCTCCTTGTGAGTGAGGCCATAAACACCTTTCTTACATTTTCTCCCTCTAAATCCATTTTAATTCACTTACTCTGTCACTCCAGCTGAAAGATGCCTCGGAGTTCTGTCTTTCACCTTCAGTGAATGAATTCTTCCTTCTGTCACGCAGACTAATTTTGGCCTTTGAGCATTTCTCTTTTAAGCAAGTTGAAAATAGACTTTTGGCTGGAATCCTAAGCCTTCCTTCTAGCATGACAGTGTTGTTTAGATACAAAACAAGGGAACTAAAGTTAGCCATACTTGGCCATTTTTCATCTAGAATAACAGATGGAACTTCATGATTAATAAACTCAGAAGTATGATTAATGGTTTCCAGCTATGTTGAACTTTCTTTCTGGACTATTGGAAACATCATGCAGGGTAGCTTGAGAGTGGATGTGGGAAATGGTGAACAGAGAACTGAGCTACTCTTCTTCCTAGCACCTTGGTCTAGGAGGATGTGAATTTCTTGCATGTCAGTCAGCTGCAATCAGAAGGGTAACTGATTCATTTACTGTTTTCCTTTGCTGCAAATATTTTTTTTCCTTTTACTGTTTTGTGTCCACTTGCTACCTGAAAAAAGAGAAAAAAAAAATCACTATTTTTTTTCTCAGCAAGACAATTATTTTGGTGCTTCCAGATCCAAACTGGTAAAGCATATGACCAAGTGGACTTTTATCCAGAGTGTTTTGCTGCCTGTCTTGCCTCGTCTAGTAGAGATGTTTTTCCTGCCTCACTGGGCAACTGTGGCATGATTTTGTCATTAAGAGCTTTCATTCTCCCTAATAATATTATATTGCTGTGGTACTTCACTATCTCCTGCTGTTTTGAGTAGAATCTTGGGCTGTAGTGATGACTAGTTTTAGTGTTAGAGTCTCTGAGATGAAGCCAACAAGGAGGTAGAAGTGTTTGCCAGTGATATATTTTAGCTTTTTTTTAATCTTACATTTCATCTACATGCATGAAAATTGTTTTTTAGTCATAGCAGATTTGAAATTCCATCAGCTTTCTTACATCATGAGGTTTTTGTCCCACTTTTCTACAATAACCTCTATTTTTCAGCAAGCTGACTTTTAAGATTTGCTAATTAAATATTTGCCTACCTCTTAGGCAGAAAAAAATTAGTCTTCACTGCTTTCATGTTTCTAATTGAAGAGCTGGGAAGGTTGACAGAAAAAAAGGTAAAGTAAGGGTCACTGCTTCTGCTTGACAACTCAAATATTATCGCTTATTATTTTCCAAAATAAAGCATTCTGCTTATTGTCTGAGTACAAATTTGGGGATTTTAATATTTTTTTTTAAATTAATGATAGCAGTTGGCAAAGTCTCATGTGTCTTGTGTCCAGGATGATTATTTGATCTAGGATGCTGGATAAATAGATCTCTGTAAAACAGTCCTGCTAACTATTACTAAAAAAGTTATTAGTTTTATGTGAGTTGGAAGCAGCTTTGTCTGTAATCTATCATATATTTTCCTTTTTGGGGGTTGCAGTTTGAGTGATACTGTGAGGAGTGAAACTGCATTGACAGAGCAGAGCCTGCCCTTCTGATTGCAAACTGAGTGTTAATCACCAGAATTGCCCTGATCAATTTGTAGCTTGTGAAATCAGCTGAAGGAGAAACCTATTGTATATCTCCCAATTCACATTTTCTTGCTGCTTTTATGTATACTCTCTTGCTTCCTAGTTTGCTAAACGTGCATATTACCTTTGAGCTATGGCAGGATATTTTGGGGATTTTTCTTTCCATTTCAGTCTTCTGTAACACAAATGTGCTCATTACAGAACTGTTGTTTAATTTCTACATAATTGCAGGCATTCTGTAATTTGAACTCTCTGAACTCCTAGAACTTCTTCAACTTAACTTTTCCTTCTGATCTTAGGTAAACCAATCTTTTTCTCCTACCATTAAATTTCTTTTAGTCCTGGTTTCTTGTAATTCAATGAAGATGAAAGTGCAAAAAGTATTGTCTTTTTACTTGATGTTTTCTATAAAAGAGTATGTTCAGGAAAGTAGGTATTTTTTTTTAATAGACACAAGTATAGAGCTCAGAAACTAATGCAGAACTTTTTTTCACTGAGTTGTGATTATTAGTCCTGGGAAAAATTTCATATTCTTTTGGCACTGCTTGAAAAATACTGGGTTTGGCTTTTTACCTTGGAGGTTCAGAGGTATGTAAAGGTTGGCTTTTTGGAGCAGCTTCAATGTCTACCAAAAAATAGCACTAAAAGTAGTATTTCCAGTTTGAACTACTTGACTCGGAATTTTTATTTGAGGCATATTTGAGAAAGTAGAGAAAAGTTTCTGTACTTATTTACATGGTCTTACTCAACCATTAGCATCCACCATTCCTCAAACCCATGGGATTGGCACTGTCAAAACACTCTTTGTTAATCCCAAGGGGAAAGATCCAGAATTCAGACTCCTAATTTCAATTCTCCAGTTTTAAATTATTATACTTGCAACTAGAAATGTTTACTCCATTCTATCACATTTTAGTGCAATTGTATGAGTTTGTCACTTGATTGGTAACATCATACATAAACATTTTACTGCTTTGTTAGGTTGTGTCTGGACAAGATATTGCTGCACTGCATTCTTCAGTCAAGAACTTTGTCAGTCGCTGATGCCATCAATGCTCTCAGACCTTTCTATTTTGCTGTACATCCAGATTTCTTTGGCCAGCATCCCAAAGAGAGGGTAAAATACTTCAGTATGCTTTCTTTGTAAATATTTCATGTATCCAGGATGGAAATTTTCTAGTTTTCCTGCGTCAGAGAGAGAAAAGTAACGATAGAATTAATTATGGTTGGTACCAGAGAACAAAAAGATGCACTTTCTTAATTTTTAGCAGGGATAGGTCCCTTGAAAGTGCCTTTTTTATTAATCATATTTTCTAATTGTTATGAAGAAAGTACTGAGTCCTTCCAGGCGAATTTAAATGCTTTGAAATGCTGTGCATTTTATTTGAATCAATTGATTTCTTTAAGCTTGAAAGCCAGTGGGTTTTGGAATGTACACAAATATGCAAGTATGTTCACCATACAAATTTATTCGTGCAAGGTGATTATAAATGCTGAGAATATGAACCATATTAGTACTTGTTAAAAGCAACTGACATTTTGTGAAACCTAATTCTGCATAAAAGATTAAAAAGGTTTAGATGAAAAATGCCCAAATTAATAATCTGTAATTTTTGTTTGGTTTTGTTTTAAAACAGGAAGTAAATGAAAACTCTCTGAAGAGGCTAAATGGCTACTTGGAGAACCTACAGAAACCAGGATTTCGTTCCTTTAAGCCAACTCAGCTTACTTTTTATGTAAGAGAAAGAGAACCAAACTCTTCTAATGTTCAGGAGTCCTTCAGTGCTTCAGGTGCTTTTATATCGTGTAGAATGTATCTTCCTGTTTTTAAATTCCTTCAGACCATTGCTTAGCCCTGTGCAGCTGTAATGACTTTTCAACTGAATAAAATCCTGTCAAACCATGAAAATCTGTATTAGATCAGGCAGGTGGGACCATCCCAAGTAATTAAACATCTTAAGCTTTAAAAAGCCTTGAAAGAATGAGACATTACAGCCCTGAGGTCAAGTTACAGTATAAGGAAGTAAAAAAGGTGGATGTAAATGATCATATTTCTGATTTTAATTCCATTGCCATGTTTAACTGGAGCAACAGTTGGGTCCTTGTCCTCATGGCAGTTATATGTAGTACACAGTGTCAGGACACTTGTAGAATCAGTAGGAACTTACTCTCTAAGAAGCTCTATGATATCTGAAGTTTTAATTTACTTCATTGTAACTTATCTTTGTGACTACAATAAATATTGCCAAATTTGGATTATTGCTTTTGATTAATTTTATTCTACATTTTGTCTCCAGTACCAATATGCCTTACCTAACAGAAGAGTTTTGCATTCTGTATCCTGACAGTCAAAACACTTGAGCAAATTGTGTGGCACCCTCATGCTAGAAAATAAAATCTTGCTGTTTTTCAAGAAGGTAGTAGGGTTATGTCTGGTCTCCTTAACATAACATTTGAACTGGAACCTGTCTTCTGCTCTTGAGTCAAAAGCTTACTTTCTAATTAGGGAAATTAGGCCCAGTAGCTAAGTGATGGGACATAGTTAAGCTGCATGTGAATTTTGCAGAGTATTGAAATAACAGTATCATCACAATTTTCAACTACCTGTGCCTTGCCTAGCTTCTTCTGTAAGAGGAAATAAATGGGAATGCATTTAAAATAATTTTAATTCAATAATACTTGTTTTTTACAGGGTTTCGAGCGGTCAGTTTTACATTACATACTAGGGATCTCCTGAGCACAGTACTAGATATTCTCAACTCCTGCAGTCTATCTACAGAGCATGTTCAGAGTTTGAATGGGAACTGTCAGTCCCACAAGGAAGCAAAAAGCACGGTGAACAGACCTATCAAATGGGATAAGACTTATTATTCATTTACTGGATTCAAGGATCCTGAGGAGGAACTAGAGCAAGCCCAGAGAGTGGAAACAACTTTACTGTATGTAATGCTTTCATTGAACTGAAATTTTGAAACCTAAATTGGTCTTATTCTAATGCTGAGTTTTTTAAAGGTAGGCAATAAACATTCTGAACAATACAAAACCTTATTGTCCAACATGTAATTTTGCCATGCTTGTTATAATTAGAGTTCAGATGAGCTCCTGGAATAACTACAGTGCCAGCAAAGCTGAAGCATTCTGGTCTCTTTGCCCAGCAGTCATGTTTGGTCAATCTAGTTATGGTTGATCTAGTTTTTCAGATTTATGAAATATTGGTGGCAGTTCAAAAAGAGACAGGGGCCCCACTGCTCCAAATAGCTCCTTACTTCTTATAGGACTTCTGTAACACAAACCTGTATGGCTGTTAACTTCAGGGTTCCTATTTCATTATCCCATTCTGTTGAGGGTGGAAGATAATACATGAAAACTAGGGTTAAAAGGTTTTAATATGCATGTTAACACTATATCTTAGTGTTGTGCTTCTCATTTGTTGTTCAGCAGAAAAACTTGAATATAACAGTGTAGTTATAAATGCTGAACTTGTATTACATGTAGCATGTTTTGTAGTAAAGTTGGTAGTTTAAAAAAATTTGTACATGCTCATTTTCTGACACATTGACATTTTGGGGCCTTGAAAAACTTTTGTAACAATGAGATTTAAGTCCCATTTGAAATGAATGCAGAACTATGCTGGAAGGATCTTCAGAGCAAAGTATGCCCCTTGTCCTGCATACCAACTCACAAATAAAACTACTCTAAAATACACAATTATAAAGTATTTAACTGAGATTTAACATGCTAGAGAATATTTTTACTTATTTTTACACATTTACAAGGAGTGCCACAGACAGTTACGTATTAACAGTCTTGTTTTAATACACAGACAGCTGGCATCAGGCCTCCCTTTTTACTTGAATTTGAATTTTTTTCAAATACAAATGAGAATGCAACTATTTGTTTGCAAAAGTTAAGAGTATGAAAATTAGTTTATACTATGAAAAAGGCTAAATCTCTTAAATAGTAACCTTTTCCTAGAAACAAAATTACCTGCTGAAATTTTAGATGTACTCAAAGAGTCGTGTTTGCCTGGTTGTGATTATTGGCAAAAAAACTATAAAACTTTGACCTGTTTAATCTATGTTCATGTCAGCTCTTTAAAAGTTACCTAACCTAGCCCTTTAGTACTACCTCCCATATTTGATAGTCTGCTATGATCACTTTGGGGTTTTCTGTTAGGTTTTGGTGTGTGTGGGATTGTTTCAGGTTTTTTAAAGGCACATATGTGGAAACTCCTTAAATTAAATCAGAGTTCTGAAGGTGTCCCCTGAAGTCACAGTGATCTGTTGTTTTTTGCCTTTTAAACAAACATCCAAGTGTTACAGTTTGAACACTGTCAGTGATTTTGATTATTAGATTTCTTAGGTCTCTCCAAAGATATTAAGTGCCAGGGTTTCCTTTGTAGATATCTTAAGGTGAAGCATTTAGCAATTTCATCTTCTATCCTGTATTTTTAAAAAATCCCTTTACCCGATAATTTGGCTTGAAACATATTGTCAGTAAGAATTGAGTTACTTGTACTGTTTACATGATAAATCATACAGCAGCATGCTTCTACTGTTGAGTATTTTTCCTCCTCTTTCAGGTCCTGGCTAGATGATAATGCAGCAACTGCAGTAAAAAAGCTGAAAAAGAGTTTGCCGCTTAGAAAAGAATTAGAACGTTTAAAAATTGAACTTTCTCATGAACTCCAGCTCTCAGATATCAGGTAATTAATTAGATCAGTTGAACTTGGATTAAGACAGTCAAAGCAAGGAAGTGTTGTCTAATACTCTGCTATGAACTTTAAAAGCTTATTTCAGCAAAACAGCTATATTTCATATATGAAGAAGTGTTACTGCACTGAGTAAATTTCTAGAAGTGTTCTACTGGATCAAAAGTTTCCTGTTACAATCTCCTCTGAGAGACCTCCTATTTCTAACTGAAAATGTAGGCTCCAGTTGAGACAAACACAGAAATAGAACTGGTGTGTATGTGTTAGTTTGAATGTTTTGCTGGTTAAAATTGCATTTCCTGAAATCAAGTTGCTATCTACAAAGTTAACTAGACCAGCAGTGAAGTGCAGCTTTGCACATAGTACATAATGACATCCTGTGAATGCTTAATGAAAATGTTCTTTCTTTTAGTGTTTAGTTTCTCACTCTCCAGAGGAGGAGATTTCTTTGTTTGAAAGATCTGAGTACAGTTGGAGGTCTTGATTCTTCAGAATACTTCCAGAAAATAATTTGCAATCCTTTTTTCATTTTTGTGCATTTGAGTGAGAATATTGTGAAGTGAGATATTCAGGGTGGGGAAAGTGGCAGTGAAGGTATTCACAAATGGAAAAATAAAATCTGGGGGATTATTTCAAGGGCTAGTCTGTTATGTGCTACTTTTTTAACCAGGAAAGAGAGAGTTGAAGCTTCTAAAATCATGCTTTTGTACTTTCACCCTGCAAAAGACCCTGGTTTCCTTTAAGCTGAAGCCAGGTTTTTTGAACACAATTTTGTAATGCTCTGTAACTGTTCTGTGGTGAGGGTTTTTAACATTCTGGAACAGTCTTCAGTATTAAACTCATAGGTTTGATTTTATTCATGGCCTATATTAATTTTCTTAAATAATTTGTACTTCTAAAATACATTAAAATTATTGTGTTCCATGAAGAGTTATTTATCTTCCATGAGTTACACATTGTTTTAATTCAGAAAAGAATGTGAGTGTTGGAAATCTGACAAGTCAGTATCTTAATAGGGCACTATGACCTGTGGTTCTGGAGCCTTGTGCTAGTGTTCACAGAGATCTGAAAAATAGCTGGGTCACTGGCATTATTGCATGTATAAGTTTAGGACAGATGAAGAAATGGCCACCTTTTTCTGCTCCAGTCTGATGCTGCTGAAAGCAAAGTGATATTGCTAGGTAACAGTAAATAATTGTTTGAATTACTTGTATTTCATTAAATTGCCTCACAAGTGCTGTGGCATAGTGCCATTCTCTGCAAACCAAAGAGTGAGGTTTTGCCAGTTAGGTTTTCCTAAATGAGATGTTGTGAGTGATCCCAGCCAGCAGCTGAGTACCCACACAACCACTTGTTCATTCATACACCCCCAATGGAAGGAGGAAGAGAATAGGAAGAGCACAAGCAAGAAAATTTGTGGATTAAGGTAGAAGTTTAATAGCTGAAATGAAGCAAAACTGAGTTCAAGCAAAGCAAAAGGAGAAATTAATTCTGTGTTACCCATTGATGGGCAGGTGTTCAGCCACTTCTGGGCAGTTGGGGTTCAGCATGTGTAATGCCTGCTTGAGGAGACAAACACCACAGCCATAAAGGTTCCCCTTCCTTCTTTCCATCAGCATTTACTGTTGAACATGATATATGGTCTGGAATATCCCTTTGGTTAGTGGGAGTCACCCAGCCTGGCTGTGTCCCCTCCCAGCACCTTGTCCACCCCAGCCTGCATCCTGATGCTGGGGGGCAGAGTGGGAGGAAAAAGTAAAGACCTGGACGCTGTGCCAGCACTGCACAATAGCCAAAATATTGGTGTGTTATGATCACTATTAATAAAATATAAAATATGAGTATTATGAAGAAAATAAATTCCAGACAAACACAGTACAATAAAGGAATGGGAATTTTCCACTTTGAGACAGTTTTCCATCAATTAATAGTCTGTAAAAAGGTGTATTTTTCCAATACACTGGGACTTCACAGTTTAGATGCTTTTTGAAATTTGCTTAGCTATCAGTCTCATCGGTTTGTGATAAAAAAATGTCAAAACTATGTGTATTGAAGCCAGCAAGTTAACACCTGGCTCTTGTATGGTTTAACAAAAATTACTCTACTATAAAATATGAATAATACTTAATAATATAAAATATTAATAATAGCAACTTTCCATTGGAATCGTGGTAATGTTTTGGGCTAGGAACCAAAAAAAAAAAAAAAAAAAGAAAAGAAGACAATGTCCTTACATACTGTATTTGCTCCTCTGGACAAACATTACACATTGTCCAAACAAACTGCATGGTCCATGACCAAACCAAATACTGGGTTGTCTGGTGCTGTTCTCTTACTAACCCCCTTCTTTCTGGGGGAGAGATTTATGAGTTCTGTCTACCTGGTTTTATATTTATTTTTCCTGGTGTTGGTTTTCTTTGGTTTTTTTTTTTTTGGGACTCACTTTAAGAAACACTGGAATTTTATTTAGGCTTTTTATCAGTTCAAATAACATATGACATGGACAGCTTTTGGGTAGCCTTTGCTTTTATTTCTGTTGAGGTGCTATTTTGCTTGTGTTATGAGGCTTTGAGCTGCATCTCAACTTCTGTGACTTTTTTAAAATAATCTTGAGGATTAAATGCTTTCAATTCCATTTTATTTAGGTGGCAGAGAAGCTGGGGCATTGCTCACCGCTGTAGCCAGCTGCACAGTCTGGGTCGCTTGGTCCAACAGCGACCTGAAATATTAGAGAATGTTAAAGGTATTTCTGTTGCTTGTTTCATATATCCTAATCTAGTATTGATTCAAAAATGAGCATGGGTCCCCTGTGACAAGGGAGCTCTAGTTCTTTTTACAAATGATTCTTTTGATAACTGCAAAAACAAACTTGTCAGGCTTACAGAAAAGCTGGTGAGAACTTACCTTTAAAGCTACTGGGTATTTTTTCAAGTGACCTTCCCTTAGAATTGATTGACTGCACTCAGCTTCTAGTTTACTTCTTAATAAATGCAAGTGGAGTCTGTTGACGGCACTAGGCTTAATATTAGCAATGAAAGTAAAAAATCTAAGCTGAAGCTCTCAAAGGATTGAGTTAGCAGTAGATTGTTGCCCATGGTATATTCAAGTCAAAAATGTGAGTACGTCTCTAACCCTAGCGATGATTTGCTAGAATACCTTAAAATGCTACTTGCTTTCTTTTCTCATGAGTTCCATAAAATAGCTATATTAAATTCGGTATTTTCTCAGGAAAAACTAAAATATTCTGTAAACCTGACCTACCATTCTTCTCATACAGCTGTTTGACCTGTGGCAGTAGCTGTTTCCTCTAATTGTAATTCCACATTTTATGCCTGTCTGCAGATACCCAGTTTTGAGTGGCTTTCATTTGAGGGTTCACCTAATCCTTTGCCAAAAGACAGAGTGGGAAGGACAATGAGTAGTAGTTTTAAATTGTATCAGATTTCAGATTAGTTTCTTTTCCTGAGCATGCTAAAGATAGAAAGCATTACAGAAGTCTGTCTTGTGAACCTGATGTAGTCTCCATTTTTGAAGACATGTAGTAACACACTGGATAAATACCTATCAGTAACTATACAAGTACAGTTGATGTGGCCTTAGGGTACAAGGATGGATTAGATGCCTTGCAGTCAGTGTTGCTCTTTCTTTGGGATTTCAGAACACTGATTTCTAAGAGCAAGGGCTTCTACTTAAGCCTTGTCTTGTAGATTGATACATCACACTGAAGACTTATGGAAGCTTGTTTTGATAAATAGTTGCCTGTGCTTTTTACCCTAAAGAATTCTTAAAGATCTTTGAAGATCTTGAAGATCTTTGTTAAAAAAACATACACTCAAAACTGATTTATCCCCCTAAAAATTCACCTAGAAGTAGCCCTTTATGTTGTCTCTGTTTTAAAAAAGAATGAAAACATAATGTACAAGTGTTTCTTACAGCTTGCATGTTGCTGAGAATTCGAAAATAGAGTTGAATGCGCTTATTCATAATTATTTGACCAACTTTTAATTTGCATATACTTCAAATATATAGTGTGCATTTCCTACTTTATACATGACTTATACAGATTCTTTGAATATCCTCTCTGATGAGATTTTCTCATATTTTAAAAACAGTCATAAGAAAAAAGCCCAATTAAATAAAAGTCTATCAAGTTGAAACAGAGAGGAGGCAAATGCTGGGTCAGGTTTGTATGAAAAAAATTCCTAAACTGGACTTTCCAGGAACCTTTCAAAATTTGAAGAATAACAGAAGCACCTACTCACTTGCATTTGTGCTGCAGAAATACATTTCTTGTGATGTGTTAGCAGCCTGGTTAAGCCTTCAGTAATTGTAGGAATGGTTGTAGTAAGCCAAATGAGTAAAGAGCTTTGTTCAATCTCTAGGACGCACGGTGGTATTTACTGACCGCTCGGGTATGAGTGCAGCAGGTCACATAATGCTGGGGACCATGGATGTTCACCATCACTGGACCAAAGTAAGAAGATTCCAAATCAAATGAAAATGCCCCTTGTTGTGACAGCCTTTTTTAAACTATAAACAAAAAATATTAATAGGTGCAGATAACCAATGAGTGTTTTAAAGCAAACACTTGGCTAATGCATTTAGCATAATGGTGTACACTGCATTTGAGATTTAATCCTGTGTGTGCTGTTACTAAAAACAGTCTTTGCTAGATCTTTGCTTTCATTAGTAAGTCAGTACTACTTCTGATTAGAGATAAAGTAAACTAATTTGTTATGCACTGTTCCAGTCTGTGCATTCTGAGTCCTGGCAGAATGCTTTGTGATCATAAAGAGCTCATTGCCATGAAGAGCTAATGGATTTTATTCCAATCTTTTATAAATATGAGATTTAATGGGAGTTGTGAACTGATAATTTCAGTCAATGACTCTAACCAACCGTGTTGCTCTATTTTGTTCTTTTAGGCAGCTAATGTGGAGGTTGCAGAATTTTATCTTTAGGGACTATGTCAATTCTGCTGCTGCTTGTGTAAAGTTCAGAGTTGATAAGCTTTCTGACATCCTAAATGATAGCATTGTATGCAAAGGACCAAAAACTAAATATGTTGCAATATAAACATGTCACTTGAGGAATTTTTCTTTAATCTTAGTTACTGAAACATTACTGATAATTCTATCAAAAATATTTATTCATAAAGGGGATTATTGGTGGAATTTCATAGTTGGAAATTTCACCCTGTTAGAATATCAGAATATTCTTTTCTGTATTCCATTCAGTGAATAATATGAAAAGTTAACACTTGATCTTCTTTTTTTGGTGGTGCTTTGAATTTTTCCCTATATATGTTTCACTGAGGGGAGGAAACAAACCATGGCTTGTTAGTGTGAACAATTTGCTAAGAACTTAAACTGAGAAACCAGAATTTAATAGAAAACACTCTGAGATTTGAGAGTGTTGATAGTCATTGCAATAAAGTGTCCTGATTATACTAAAATAAACACTGACTTCTTGAAAAGATAAATGCTTCATCTCTCTAACCTTTGCTGCAGGTTTTTCCAAAGGCATCATAAGGCCACACAAAATGACATGCAGATGGAACAATGTGTGTTGTTAGTTGTAGTGATGGTATTTGCTTGGGAAGACAAAAGAGTTGTATATATTTGAACCTGAAATCAGAGGCTTTTTATTTTGAAATGCAGTGAAGATTATGTGAAATGTTACAAAGAAAGTCAGTGAAAATCTTGATGAGGTTGGTGGGTCAATTTCTAGAGAGCATATTTGTCCAATTCTACCTCATTTTAGAAAGCAGTTCTAAGTGCTATTAATTTTTGTTACTAATTGCTAGAAGAAGGAAGCAGTAGAGTACTGTCCAAGTCAGTCTCTAGGATGCTTGGTCAGAGCTACAATATTTAAAGGATTTTTGCTGGTTTTCTCTGTAACAAATGCAAATGCTGAACCAAATTTTATTGTGCCAAAAGCTGTTCTGACTCTACTATCAGAACTATCTACTGTCTATTCTACTGTTCTCCTGAGTTTCTAAAGAGATAGGTCTGAAATCCCTTGACTTGTTGTGGCAGCAGCTTTTTCTTTTTTATATGAAAAGCTACTTTAAAATAATATCAACAGGGTAGATGGCAAGTAGTGACTACTGTATGAGGAATAGCTCTACCACTATAACTGTGGTGATAAATGTTTTATATAGGCATCAGATTATATATATATTTTTTTTTATCTGAGACTATTAATTTTTGAATATATAGAAGATATTCATCCATGTTTTTATGTCCTTTTGGTACCTTTATGTTATAAATACAGAAAATACTTAAGAGCTTGTTGGATTATATCTTGTCCCAAAACATATATACTTAATATTTCTCACCTATGGTATTCGTTGATTGTAATTTTTTTTCCCCTCTGGTTCCATGTTTGCATTGTTAAGTGTCTCTTTCATGGTTTCTTGTTACTTTTTTAATTTATTAAAATTAACTTTTAAGCTCTGTAACGTAGAAAATGTTCATTCATGTGTATGCGCAGATTTTTGAGAGACTGCCAAATTATTATAAGCTTCAAAAAAGGCTGCTGCTTTTGGAGGATCGGATAAGCCAACTTCTGGGAGGCATCCAAGTAATATACATTGAAGAACTGCAGCCTCTGTTGACTCTAGAAGAGTACTTTGAGACTCTGAACTCTTTCTATAATAAACTACGTGACAGCAGATTACCTTTTCATCCTCGCAGTCTGCGAGGCTTGCAAATGATTCTGGAAAGGTAAGTGTTGGCAAGGAAGGTTGATTTCTTTTAGAGCTTTTACTCTTTTCCTTTTTTTGTTACACCGCTTAGTGCTCTCACTAAGAAGAAAAGCAATATAATCTCAGATTTTCATTGTGTCAAAGTCTTTTTGTTCTGAAGGTTTTAAGTGCATTTTTTGGGTTAAGAAGGAATCAGATTGAAGAATATCATGCTTAGTTTTATTCAAGTTGGACTCAATTCTGTCTAGTTTAGAGTGTTAAATCAAAAGTTTGGGCTGTCATGATGGTGTTTATATTTTTTCAGTATTATTGTCAGCTCCTTTTGAAATGTCATTTTAAAAAAGCATAACCGACTATATTTCTCCATTCTCATGAACCGAACTTGATAGCTTTTTACCAATTATTCTGATTGTGATTAACTTATATTCTTGTATCTCTAGATTTTTTTTCTGAATGTAATTTATATAAATAGCTGCATTAAAAAATTATACCTTGTTCTTTACTTCCATTGTGTTTCATTAGTGACAGATATGCACCAAGCCTACATGAACTTGGACACTTTGTGATCCCAACAATCTGTGATCCAGCAGCTCTTCAATGGTTTATTTTTGCCAAAGCACAGGAAGCAAGAGAGAATTTGAAAAGAAAGGAGGAGTAAGTGTTCATGTGACTTGATACACTTAGCTCTTTAAAATCTTTGCATGTCTTGTTTTTTATTTGAAGAAGGGGGAGAATTTTTAAAAATGTATTCATATTCTTTTGCTGAAAAAAACCCTTTTGTTTCTAAAATAGAACTTAACCCATCAGCTTTACCAAGTAAAGAATTACAGCATTAGTGAATGCAAAGAGTTATTGGAAAACACCCTCTTTCACCTTTGTAGAGACAATTGTACATCATTCAGAAGTAAAATATCTTTGCCTACAAGACAAAATTGTATAATTGTTTTTACAATTATGTCCTCAAAGAAAAGGTGGAAAACACCTTATTAATGAATAAATAAAGGAACAATTTTTATTAATGTTAATTAAAATGTGACAAAAAGGCAGTGAAATCCAAACTCAAAATAACTGAGACCAGCTAGAGAATCATTATTTCTAGTTGTTGATCAGGCAGTTGAGAAAAATATTAATTAGTACCTAACAAGGCAAAGAAAAGAAAATTAGGAAAGAATGATGAGAGAAACACTTTGTGGGTACTCTCTCACAGATGATGAGAGTGATTGTGATAGGGAGTCACAGCACCATACTTAATATTAGGGCCATGATCTGTAATATCCATCAGAACTGTGAGTTTGGTTCTTGACCTTGTACCTTGTACGTGTCCCTGAGGATGAAGTAGAGCTACTGGGGTTTTTAAATAAAGTACTGTTACAGGTGAGTGGGTGGTACTTCTCCTTTAGGACTTGTTACTGCAAGTCTTTTTTTCTGCTTTGGAAAGCTTTTAATGAGTTGTTGACCTGTCACACTGTCATTGGTATACATGATGTATAGATCCAGATACGTTCTTGTGAAATTACTTTAGGCATGAGTCTTCCTGAAGGCTCTATGATTTTACCTCTGTTAAGACTTCATTACTTGTAAAGATATGTTTTGCAGGTGGACTTCAGTAAACATGATTTGTTGGAATTTTTCCACAACCCTACTCCAGCTTGGAAGCTAAATTTTTGCCATATAAATTGTAACTACTGAATAGCTCTCTATGTAACTGTCCACATGTGACAGCTGGGAAAGTATTGTCTGTAGATTTTGGGAGGGATGTTGTAGCAAATATATGCATTTGCATCTGGGTAACTCTCCAAAAAACCTCGCCTTTCCGCACTTCATAAAGACACCAATCCAGGAAAACTGTGCCCTCAGAGTAAAAGCAGCTGTGTTGCAAGATTGTAAGAGCCAAGATGCATATCTTGTGTGCTGGCTGATGCTGGTTTGTATGAAATAGTAAACAGCTATACTGGGCCACAATATCTGTCCCCATCATCCATTAGCTTATGGAGAGGCTTTATGCATGGGGCAAAAAATGTGATGGGTTTTTTACTCCATACTCCTTCCCACTTTGTGTCTGACTGCTCTTGAGAAAGTACGTGAAGGTGGAAACATTGTCTCGTGTTAATAGCAATCAGTAGACTTTATTTTTTCCCCTCTTAATTATCTTACTCCTTTTTGACCCGATTTGCATTTTATGGTTCCAAATATCCAGTGGCAGCAAACTTCATATTTGAATCCCATATGGCATGTGTATATGAAAGAGGGTGGAGGTGTTCCGTGATTCATATACCCACAGCCTGATGATGTCATTTGTTGTTCTTTTGTTCTTGTGTGATAGGAAATACAAAACAGTCATTCTGTATCACCTCTGCTTTTGTTTTGTAGCTGTGTCACATTTCCTCTTACTTGTCTTTTATCGAAGCTGGAAACTCCTTTTCCACTTAATGCTTCCTTGGACTTACTCATGTCCTTCTGATTTTCCTAGGCGTCGTGTGGTGGTTAAAAAGGCCCTGTGATAAAGGAAAATACTTTGAGATGTACTGGCTGTACTTTGCACGTGGATTTGAATGTTTTGCATGCAGTAAACAGTATAGAGTGGCTGTAATTCTATGCACAAGGAAATCCAAACACTGCTGCTTTAGAAAGTTCTGGTATCTGTGTGGATAATGTCAGTCTTGTAGTAATGCAGGATTCTCCTTCCCGTGCTTCTTTAAAGTATCAGGTTTGTGTGGTGATAAAGGTACAGGCCTCCCTGTGGAAGTGACAGAAAACAAACCTGCAGTTCTTCAGCTGACTGGATTTCCTTCAAGGGAGCCTAAGATTTCACAGAACTGGAAAGCTTGGTGCCTTGGTATTTGGGAATGCACTCAGGAAGGTGGAGTGGAAATGGTCCGTAGAGAGGACAGGCAGGCCCTGGGTTAAGTCGCTGGCTCAACTTATTTCTCACTGCCACAGTGGGCAGAGCTCAGTGCCGTGCAAGCACAGAGAGGTCCCATCCTGAGCTCTGGGGAGTAGTGGCAAGGCCCTACAGTAGCATTTTCGTGTGAGGTAAATGGTGTCAGTCGCTGTGTCTGTGCTTGCCTTGGGCTGATTCACATCCCATTGGTGCTGCTGCTCTGGAGCTCCTCCCTTGTCTAGCGCAGGGTCTGTGCTCTAGGGCAGCAATGGAGCTGTGTCTGCAGCCAGGCTGGCTTGGAAGTGCAGCTGTGTTCGTGTGGCACAGTGCCCAAGCTGGTGGGGCTGGCTGAACCTGAACTTGTCTCTTCGTCAGTTGATCAGTCACAGCTCCAGTGCCTTAATTAAATCTACACATTAACTTTCTTTCTGAATAGTTTGAGTTTGCATGTGGTGTCTTATTTCTCTGAGGTGAAGGAAAAAATCATCTGCAAGATCTGGATTCAAAATTCATAGAATCATTTAGTTGGAAAAGACTTTTAAGATCATTGGGTCCAAACACATCAACAAGGTTCTGCAACTGGAAAGTTACTAACACACTTAATATGCATCAGTTTACTGTACCCATCAGTTGTTGGTTTTGATGACATACAGAGTACTGGTTTAATTAAGACAGGGTAATTATCAACATGATTTTATGCTTAAAACCTAAGCTTTCAATGTTATTTAAGTATTTTCATTCCTTACATTAAAAATGGAGCCTCGTGGGATTTTTGTTTTTGTGTTTTTCCCAGTTACTTAATGAGCAAAAAGATGTCAGGGCATGGGCTTTGAAATGTAGTCCATGGGCATATGGTGCCCATAGTCATGGAAGAATGTTCACTCTGACTTCTTTGATAGTCATGGGCCACAAAAATCTCAGCCCCACCATATCTGTATATGAATGGATACCTTTGTTTGCATGCATTTAATCTACGTATTTCTTGTTTTAATATGTTCAGTATATATTGAAATGCTTCTTTTAAGGCAGGGGTTTTAAGAGATGCAGTTGTAAGTTTGTCACTGTGTGTTGTCTCCATTTGCTAGGATGATACTTACAGAGAAGGAGCTGATCAACATTTCCACAGAAAGATTTTCTTTGGACCGGCTGTATAAGGAGCCCAGTGTTTCCAGTGCACAGATGATAGATTGTTGTAAGAGGCTGCTGGAGGAATCTTTACCCTACCTAGAAGGCATGCACCTTTGCATTTCGCATTTCTACTCTGTGCTGCAGGATGGAGACCTGTGTATACCTTGGAACTGGAAAAACTGAGGGATGTATCTGATAATCAGATGAATTGTTTTATTTTCTGTAAGAGGTTATAAATATGAATGTTTTTAAGAGTAAATTATTTAAATCTGTATTTTGATATCAGTATTCAGCTCACAAATTTTCTTCCAACTGCTGCTGAGGAAGGATTGCAGTTCCAGACAATTTGCACAATGCGCAGTATTGGTAGTCCTGGGAAAGACATCTGTACATTATTCATACTACTGTAGAAGTCCCAGTGTATGGTTACAGTTGTGAAACCCGTTTTTGTAGTGAATTCTGAAAATACATTAAATTTCAAGTCTGCAAAAATGGTCATGTGTATCTTTAATGTACATTAATATCGCCAGATAAATCATCTTAAATAAAGAGTGTGCTCCTCCAGCCAGGCATTACATGCCATCTTAAGGGGTTCATTGAATACAGAAATACAGAAGTTATCTGGTGGCAATGCTGGCATTTCATATTGCTACCTATCACTGAATTAGAAAAAAACAAGGGGAAAAAACATTGGAATAGTTCTCCTTTGCAGAAGACAGCAGTACATTAACTTGGAGTCTACAGCAGAATTTCACATGCTGGTCCAACGTCATTGCCTTAGAATTCCAAAACATGCCAGTTTTACTGTCTGTGGTTACCTTAAGGCAGATGTCGTTCTCTTTTTGTTTTCCGGCATTTGCTCCATAAATACCAACAATCCTCTTTACTTACACTATAACAGATTGCAAATCCCATACACAACACTTAAACCCTGAGTAGTTTAATGTGATATCTAAGGGAAGGAAGCACTGATTTGTGTGGGATTGTCTGCAAGAGTAAGTACAAGTCAGTAAGAACAAGGAGTTTGCAGTATGGCAAACGCGTGGATGCTTACTGGTACTTTTTATTCCTTGAAAAAAAAAATGAAATAAAGTGTGAATGCATGTCAACACTTTTTCATTGTAATACATGCCAAGATGCATTTTGGTATTTGGATTACTACTTAGCAAAATATCATTTGAGAAAGGTCAACTGCTTAACATTTCTGGATTTGAATTTACCATAACTGGCAAAAAGAAAAGGAATCGTCAAATGCTTACTTGCCTTGTATTTTTACTTCTATTGAGCTGGGAAATTGGTGTGGTTCTCCGTTTTCTCCTGTTAGAAGGCTCAGTATCAAGTTGTTTATTAAGATGTCAAACTTAAAGTAAAAACCCCCACTGTGATCTCAGAAATATCTGTTCTAAAATGTCAGGACAGAAGCTGTGACTTCCTCAAGGCCTTCAATCCAGGGGATTTACTGGCAAGGCCTGGAGAGGTTTTGAAGATCAATTGACAGTTTCTTCCAAGTAGTTAGCTTCCATGGCACATGCCCTCCCTCAGTCCATCTAGCACTGCTGCTGCTCTGTGTCCCACCTGTGCTTAGCAAGTGAGCCAGTGCCATCAGCTGTACCCAGCAATAATTCCCTCATTCAGCTCTTGGAAAGTTGGGTGTCTCTGGGAATAAGACTGTACTAGTGGGGGTTTTTCTGCTTGAGTTGAATGACTCCTTACAGAGCTTGAGGGAAGAAGCAGCTGTCCAGTTTGACTGTAGAGGAGATAATAAAAGGTCCAAGGAAGGTGAGTGGATGCAAACAAGAGCCTGAGGCCATCCTGTGAGAACTGACACTAATGTCACTGAAAGCAGTGACTGCGCCTTCTCCATGCAACACAGAATGGACAAATGGAACTGGCTGGAGAGGAAGATGTAAAGGGCCTTTATGAAATAGAGCATGGGATGTTTCTACAAGTAATGGGGACCCTGATGTGGAATGGGGGTTGGAGAAGGCAAAGCTTGACAAAGGGGAATGGGACTGAGCTTAAGTGTAGAAGCAGTGAAGCAGTTGCTGTGAAACACTTCTAATCTGGGATGCATCTGAAGATTCTCACTATTCTCTCTAAGGGAAAATAGCCAAAATCCTCTGGCAGAATGTGTCAGCCCTCAAAGGGTAGCATGGCAGCTTGCTTTCCTGATGGTTCCCCTAGGCTGGGGTCTTGGGTCTAATAAATCAGAGTTCCAGTCCTGGAACCAATGGGATGGTTGTCTCACATGCCATGGGGGTGTGCCTTCCCTCTTCTGTTGTTTTTTTTTTTTTTTCCCTGAGGTCTGAAGGAGATGCAGTATGAAATCTCTAAAACTGCTCATAAGTTTAGCAATATAAAAATGAAGGGTGAGTGTAGGTCAGTAATTCAGCAGTGTAAGGTCTGTGTGTAACTGGTTTTTTATAGTGCACTTTCTGTAAGTTGGTTTTGCTGCTGAATGATCAAGTTGCCTTTACAAACATATGGACCTCTTTACATTCTTTAACATACTTAGAAAACAGCAGGGGAAAAAAGGTGTGTATTGTAGGTGTTTATTTGGTCATGTTTGATTTATTTTGAAGACCATCACCAAAGTAACAGAATTATCCATTTAGGTAAATGTATATGGGTTAAATCTGTCAGAATTACATTTTATATATGGCAGGGGGAAAAAAGGAGTTAGAACTCTGAAAATCTTTTGTCACTATGGCAGCATGGAAACAGATGATGAATTGAAACTCTTTGTGTTTTTAAATAGTGCAGAACACCTCAAATTCTGTTCAACAGACAGTGCTTTCACAACTCTGGAAATATATTTGAATGAGTACTGACATCTACTGTAGTTTTATCCAGTACAACACTCCTGCTTGCTCTGTGACAAATAGCTGAAAACGTTTGGTATGAAGTTTCATGAAGCATCCTCTTTAAAAACAAATCCTAATATTAAATTAGGTGGAGTTGATGTCTTGCTGTTTTAATCATTATTGTTTGGCTTAGATTTGAGGTTTTCTACTGTTTAGAAATTTGCAGCATACATTTGAAAGGTAAGTAAGAAACCCTACCACTGATCAAAGAATTGAAATGTGTGTTGGTTATCCATCATGAGTCAATAAACTGTGATGCCCAGATCGTGTCATTCAGCCTCTCAGCGTGGTTTAGTGTTTTAGTGCAGCTGCCAGAAGGAAATCCAATGCTAAAATAAAAGAGATGGGGGCTTGAGACAAAATTTATCACCTTAACAAGTTGTTTTGATGCTGTTTAATGCTGTGACCTTGAGTTGCAGGCACTGGCAAGCAACATTTTCCATTTTGTCAGGTGTTGGTGTAACATTTTACAGTATCAGTTCTTTGTGAATTCCGGTGTTACAGAACTCCTGCCTGTGTTTTAACAGCTGTGTATGAAAATTGCATGAAATTGCATGCAATAGTGCCCATTTTGTCATTGTTCTTATGGGTATTAACAGCTGGGATACAGTCTCCAGCACTAGCAGGTTTGTATTCATGTTTTGTAAGACATTCAAAAGGTTGATAATGAATCTGAAGAAAGACTTAAAAAGGGAAAGTCTTCCAGAAGATTAGAGCTGATGCATCAAAGCATATCCAAAATTCATCAAAACTCTTCATGGAAAAATGTAAATCTCATCTGGTTTGTGTACATGACAGCTTGAAAAACCTTTCTGAGAAAACTTAATTGTAGGTTTTTACACTTAATTCCAGTAATTTCCAGTTGTCTTTTTGAAAATTCTTGTCTGAAAAATGTTATCTCTGTGACTCCTTGGACATACTCATGTATGATATGTATGTAGTACATGTACACAAAAATGAGACTTTCCTATTATTTTTTTACAAGCTTAACATGGTGCAAATTTGTAATAGAGAAGGGCAGGAAGTTTCGTTGGGTATTTTTTATAGAAAGGTAGCCTAACTGAGAAAGAGAAAACATAGCTGTAAATATAGTAAAAATGTTAATTTTAAAATTTGAGAGAGCAGTGATCCTTTTCAAATGCATATAAATACTACAGTAATTTGACTTTAAAATGCAAGATTAAAAGCTGGGATCTCAATTCTGTGCATGGGAAAAATATCTAAATACTTCCCTGGAAAGCCCTGTTAAAACTAAAGTATATACTGATGTAATGGGGAAATAATCTTGTTTTGCAGTTTGTTCTATTCAGCTACATATTCCTTACACAATTGCTTAAGTGCTGAATAATTTAGTACTTCATTTTTGCTAAATCCTCTGATGGGGTGCTGTGTCTAAGTAGCCAGACTGATTGATTATGAGCTCAGCAATCTCTTTAAGACAAAAACCTTTAGAAGATATTTTATTTAGTAGACCTGAAATTCAATATTTTCTTGCCAGCTTTTATATTCTGAAAGTGTCTTTTCTGTGATCTTCCATTTCTATAGCTTTTGGCTATTGTGTGGCTCCATATTTTAGTGACTTTAAATGATTTTTAACCCTTTTGCTTCTGCTGACGTATTTACCAAAAGAGGTTTAAATGTCTGTGCTGTGAACTGTGCTAACTGCAGACTCCCCCAACATGCCTGAAATTTGGCTGCCTACCCTCCTTGTAAAGTTCTCTTGGATTTTAACAGGGAATAAGATTCCTCAGAACAGGGAATAAGATTTCAGGAAAGTGAGAGTGGCCCAAGTTTGTGCCAAATGTAACGGCTGCAATGGCCACATGAATGATTCTTAACACCAAGATTAAATAAAAAGAGCGGGGTTCATTTTCTTCTTATTTAGTACCAACACCCCTGCCTAGCTATTCAGGCAGGGATGTTGGTACTATATTGTAGATTAAGATACCAGTCACTTTTAATTTCTTTTTGATTGTTTCTCTTTCATCATCTCCTTTGTCATTTGGTTTTTTTATGTTGCAGGGACATAGTTGAGCAGTCAGCTAACGCCTGTGGTAGCTGTGTGCACCCTCTCTCTGTAATGGGATATTCTGGGACCATTTAATAAAAGCAGCAATCGGATGGGAACCTGATGTCCTCCCTCAAGACTGCTCTGTGATCTGGCGGCCACAGTTGAAGATCAAGGCGTTTCCTTGATAGTTCTTTGCCAGCCCACATGTTATTTTACCCACTGGTTTGTCATGCTCCTGGGAGCTTCTCATTCAGAGCTGTTTTGATTTTTTTTTTTTTTAATGGGATATTTCAAGTTCATTGAGTCAGTGGGTTGTAGTTGTAGACTGAGTTTTTGAATCCTGCTTGTGTTATCATCCAAGGGCATGGGTAACTTCTGTTTTCCGCTTGCATTGAGTTTAGATAGTCCTTTGAGACAGAGCTGCAACTTTTATGCAGTGCTAAAAAAAAGGAAATGCACAGATTTTGTGAAAAGGTGTTTTTTCCCCCTTAATGTCCTGTTTTGAAAGGAAGAGCTTGCTTTGTCCTGTAATTTTACTGTCATAACATGAAGGAGGAGATAGATGGGAACATTCTCCATTCGTACATTCTTATTGCACCTCAATTTCACACAATTCAAAGCACTATGAAGCACTTAACAAGGAGCACTAGGTGTGACTTTAATTTGATCTCTCTCACCAACTGGCAGCTAGGGCACTGCTGTGCATAGACTCTATGATTTGGGGCTCACCCTGCTGGCAGGGGGCAGTGAAGGTGCTGCCTCAGAGAAGCTGAGCTACCACAGGTGAACCGATGTTGTCTTCATCAGGAGTGCCTGTGCAGCCCCAGGGGAGGACACTGATCACAGCAGCCTTCCAGGTGGAGTGACCAAGAGCCCTGCTTGTCTAAAAAAAAGGATAAATAAATAAGTAAAATAAAAATAAAAATAACGATAGAAACAAAATTGAGGAATGGCCTTTCTTAAATTACTACTTGAGTATTAACAGCTTATGGTATTTTGAGTCAATTCTCTGATTCAATTTTGCATAATTCAAATAAGGGAAGATTCCTGGAGGCTGATATTGCTGTCTTCAAAATACACAATCCCTCCAGCCAGGTGATATTTAAACACAGGGCCATTAGTGTATTGCATGATCAGATGCACATTCCTCTCTGTTTAATCTTTGAGCTTGTAAGACCTTTCTCTAAAAGGTCACAAAGTGTTCATCTAAATGTGACTAACCAGTTCACAAAGGTTTTAGTAACAGGGAAGCTTGTCCTGGACAGTATTTGTGTGATGGCTGGAATACTTCAGTCTCTTGCACTCTGTATTACCACAAACAAAATGAAATCAAATTAATGAATAAGAATTTAAAAGCCCATATGGCTGCAAAGTTTTCTTCACTGCTCAGGTCTTTGTTGGGCTGGCATGCAGACTTTGGAGGGAAAATAAGCTGTGCTGTAAATTGAGGGATATATGTGCATCCTGATTTTAGCCAGGAATCTATGCTTCAATTTGAGATGGGGAAAAGTGAGTGGGACAACAGCCCTGCAGGTCCAACCCCCTCATGGCCAAAGTCAGGAGGTCAAAAAAAAATTACATCTACTGTATGGTTCTCTTCCTTTTTACTGGGTATAAAAACCATAACTGTAGTCTTCTGACAGGAGCCACTGTTCATCTACTGTTTGTGCTCTGGCCTAAAAGTGAGGAAAAGGAACAACCAAGTTTAGGATTGCTTCAGCTTGGCAATTATGACTTTTTACCCACCTCCTTCCTAATGTAGCTGAGATTTCTAATTATAATTTAGTAACATATCCCTAACTGGGTAGCAGGGGAAAGCCACAGAGACCTTACTGCATTTGCAGGTATCTTCAGATGTCTTCAAGGAGTCCTAAAGGACCTTCTCAGCTCACGGGTCTCTCTTAGAAGCCTTGACATTTAATCATGCCTTTATTTGAAAAATCTCTTGAAGATACTCCCTCAAATACCAAAATTAAAATATCTTCTCTCACCCCAGTAAAGCTGTGTAAGTCTGCACAGGGAGCACGGCATATCTGCATACAAGAAATTGCAAGCCAGGGTTTCCAAAACTGCTTTCTGCTTCTGACAAAAAAAAAAAAGTTTTGCTGGCCACAGGCACAGTGTCCTAAACCCTCATGTTCTATCACAGGCCCTCAAAATGTATTCTACCTGCCTTCAAATATGTTCTTGCATGCTGCTCATCTTGATGGTAAACTGTAGAAGTTCTATACAAATACTGAGTCATCCATGGCACAGGGTGCTTGGTAACTCCTCTGTTCTTTTTTGGTGTAGTTTGTGCTGATTTTGTCATTCCCTCTTTGTTCCCTTCTTTTATTATGTTCATTTATTCCAAAGATAAACCAGCCTTTCTTGAGGACGGAGTTAATATAAGGTGAAACTCAATTATGCAGTGATTAATGGAGGCCTAGGTGCAGTTAGCAATTACTTGAAATGGGCTGGATTTCCAAGTGATTACATTGTTCTCTACAAATTTATTTTGCAGACAACTTACTAGACTGAATTTTTCTTGGATAATAAATTTGTGAAACATTTGCAATATCACCCTGAGGCACTAACAGAAATTGCCTCCTCACTGATAAATAATTTAGATGGGTAAGATCTTGTGCAGACCCCATACACTCAAAAGGCCTCACCAGTTCCCAGCTTCTGGAGGGAAAAGGTGACCACAAAAGCAAGGAGAACTGCCCTGGAAAATTTGAGCATTCACACCATGGTGCACTGTTAAAGTCATGGAACAGGTAGGTAAGAGGCACAAACAGACGATATCTGAAAAATAACTTGGAGTAGCTGTAAGCTGTGCTAATGTTTCCCTTTCTGCTTTTTTAGGCATTGTGCACCTCGTGCTAGCCAGGTTATAACCTTGGGATCACTCTTTATATGATGAGTATATTTAGAATGAATATTTGTGTCCTATAACTTTAACCATAGCATATGTTATTAAAAATTAATTTAATGGTCCTCTAGGATCCAACTCTGGAGGCAGCAAACAAGCATCTGGGTTATAAATTGTCTTCAATTATTCATTAAGAGCTAAGGGGAGATTTTCTAGAACGTATCTCTAGCAAAGCTCAGAGCTGTTCTAATGCCAATGACAAAGCTCTACCACTTAGTGTAACAAAAAATGGACAAGATTCCCCTGTTGGATTTCTCTGTTTGAGCCGTGTAATATTTTATCACATTTAATACAGTTTATTATAAACGTGACTTGGTACAACAAAAATCCTCATGATGAGGCTAAAGCATCATTTAATTTTGAATGGACATTTTGCCAACAAGAATTTTAATATATCAGCATGTGTGTGAGCATAATAAATAGTTGAGGACACACAATGATTCAGTATGAATTATTTTCTCAGCAGTTTGCACTCCCAGTTGCATTTATTCTATCCTCAGCGTTATTCTGGTTTGGACTTTGTAGTTGTTGCTGATTCTTTTTTGGTAAAGCAAAGCTGTTTTCTTCAAATACCAGTGCTGCATCCTCAGTGTGGGAAAGGGTCTCATTCCACTTTGTGCATCAGATGTACAGGTGCATAAATATACAAGGATCTATGGGAAGAGGGTATCTAGGAAAATGTCAGCATTCTGAGAGCCAGAGGTGAATCCAGGATGCTAAAATACTAATGTCTGAGTATTTGTTCCCATATTTTGTTTTCTTTTTGGTTATTCTATTTTTTAAACATATAGTCTTAGCCATAAGTAAACTTTTAAAAGTTTACTAACTGTTGCAAAAGTGGGTTTCCAGTGGGGAATTGTACCAGAGTTACTGTAAGCTAAATGTACAGTTTAATTGCTGTCAATTTTGTGACGACAAGTCCTTGTGTGACTTCAGTGAAGTTCTTTCTCATTTGTATGACAGCCAGCTAATGTGTTTTATAAAATTTCCCCTTTCCTGAGAGATTGCACAGCATTTCTGTAATCCCTGTTGGATGCTTTGCCTCCAGAAATTGCTGTTGAAACAATACTGCACCAAGTGTCCTGGATTTCTTTGTAGATTTTTAATTCCTGCTATGAACAGGTCAAATGCACAGATTTTGTGAAAAGTTGTTTGGGTTTTTTTTCCCTTAATATGCTATTTTGAAAGGAAGAGCTTGCTTTGTCCTGTAATTTTACTGTCCTAACAGGAGGGCACAACATGAAGGAGAAGATAGATTGGGACATTCTTCAGCATTGTTATAACTGAACTTTCAATGAAGCAGTGACATTTTCCTCCCACTGTAAGAAGGCTCTGATGAGAGCATACCACGAGCTTCACACTGATAAATTCACTTGTCTGCATATTCATCATGCAGGGATGTGGCTTTCCTGAAGGATGCCTTGTGGAGAAAGGTCCTGTCCATGTGCATTCCCTGTGATGTGCTGCTTCCATTAAGTTACACTTGAGGGAACACCTAGGCCAGTCCTCCTCTATAGCCTGCCTATGTTTCATTTCCAGACATTCTGTTTTATAAAAAGCTGGATCCTCTGCTAAATTTCCAGCAAACAAAAGCTGAGTGATGGTATTATATGATCCAGCAGATCAGAAGAATTCAGCAGGCTCCAGCCTGGAGGGGAAGGCTGTGAGCACATGAGCTGTGCTGGAACCATGGGGACCCCCAGGTCTCTTTCCTGGGCATGACGTCCCCTCACGCTGCAAGAGGAACATTCTGGTGTCTGGTGCTTGTGAGAGGAGACCCATGCCTATTACTGGGTTTCTCCATCCACAGCAGTGGGGTGGTGTTTGAGGGTCCCCAGGACGAGGGAAGAGATGAGAATCTTGACTCCATGTTTCAGAAGGCTGATTTATTATCTTATGATATATATTATATTAAAAGAAAATTATATACTGAAACTATACTAAAGAAAGAGAAAGGAGACACCAGAAGACTAGAAAAGAATGAATAATAAAATCTCGTGACAGACTCAGAGAGTCCAACACAGCTGGGCTGTGATTGGCCATTAATTAAAAACAATCCACATGAGACCAATCAAAGATGCACCTGTTGGAAAGCAACCTCCAGACCACATTCCACAGCCATCAGATAGTTACTGTTTACATTTCTTTTCTGAGGCTTCTCAGGAGAAAAGTCCTAGCGAAAGGAT
Organism: Zonotrichia leucophrys gambelii; assembly: GCF_028769735.1. Classification (NCBI taxonomy): domain Eukaryota; kingdom Metazoa; phylum Chordata; class Aves; order Passeriformes; family Passerellidae; genus Zonotrichia; species Zonotrichia leucophrys. Next base: position 42,791,568 of record NC_088171.1, on the reverse strand, counting down.
TTTCATAAAATGTCAGTGACACAGCAGCTCTGCCATCTCCAGAATCTGCATGAGCCATTGGTCCACACAGAAAGATCAAGAAAGCAAAAGCACTGCCAGCAGTTTCTGACCATCCTTCAGGTCATGAAGGTCTGGGGAGAAGCAGCACTTGGTGCTCTGACGTGCCCACAGTGGAGGCCAGGAAAGGATCCGAGTCTGCCTGCAGGACTTGCCAAGACCTGAGTGAAAGGAGAGCATTTCAGTCGTCCCTGCAACAGGTTGTTTGTAGCTCCCCTTCAGACAGGCTGGGATGTCAGAAGGGCCATGAGGGACAGTGCTGTGCTCTTACCACACTGGTTATCAGCAATTAGTGCTACATCTGATGTTGCACCTGCTGCTGCTGTGGGTCACAGGCCAGCAATGCCTGGGGAGTGCAGGGACCCACACTGGGCAGTGATATCGTGGTAAGATGAGGGGCTGGATGGTGCCAAGCCTCTCCCCAGGAACCAGGACTCCCCACGTGAGGGAAAACGCTCATCCTCTGTGAGGAGCCCACCCAGGAGAGCTGGAGGCTACCTGGAGATTGGGCAAGGAATTGGGCAGGGCAGGGAGAGCATGGCTGTGAGCAGGAGTGCTGCAGGCTGCAGCTTTGCACCACGCTGTGTGAGCTGTGTACCCCAGCTGTGCTGAGGCTGAGGGCTGTGGACCAGCACTAGGGATGTTGATTCCTTCTAGAGTGATCCAGGATATGTGGGGTGGCTGCTCACCTGCTTGTAAAAAATGTGTCAGCCTCCTGGAAAGGCTTCATTATGATGGGAGTGCTTAGGTTTGGTACAGGGTAACTGTGAGAACTGCAGTCCTCCTGGTGTGGAGGGGTCACATCTAAAAACACCACACCATCCCCAGCCAAGCTCTGTGAATGGGCCTGCTCATGGGGCAGAGGGGGATGAACAGGCTTCTCCCATTTGCTCATGTTTTATCTCCAGAGGTTTGCCTTGTCTCCTGGCCTTACAGGTTGCTTTTCCTTCCCGAGTACAGGCAGTGATGGTCAGCAAGCAGCGCCCCTAAGGTGCTGCCAGTGGCGAACAAGAGCGTTCCACAGGAAGTGTGCTGTTACAGCAAAGCTGGCCATTGCCCACTAGGCACCTCTCAGGCACCTCTCAGGGTGGGCTGAGTACCCACCTCTCCATCATCACCATATGCTGCCTCCTCCAACACAAGGCAGCAGTTCCTCAGCACTCACTAAGGCACAACACTGTTCCCAATCCATTCATGCTCTGCCATTGCCATTTCCCCCAGGGGCACAGCCAGGCCCCTCAGCTCCAGCCCCTTAAGTCACAGCAGTGCAGGACATGCTGTTTAGGGCTCCACTGACCAGTAAAATTAATTATATTCTGGGTTTTGTTTATAGCACCTTCAAAGACAGACATATCCAGGTTACTTGTGTATCTTGAGAGTTGCATTCAATATCTGTCCAGGTGAAATCTTTGGATCATGTTTTTCACACACAAAAAAAGAAAATTTCTGATTTTAACTTAGCTATTTGAATGATAAATCTATAATGGGGTGTGGTCTAATGCAGAATGAATCTCTCAAATGTTTTAACAAGGGAGGGTAGGGCGTATGGGACCCAGAGCTCTGTCCTGCCGGAGGAGCAGCCGCAGCAGCGCGATGAAAGATATTCCACTGCAGGATTTCTGACACATGCTGCCCCTACATTTCTGGTATTTATTATAGAGGGAAGGGAAGACAAAAGCTCAAGGGAAAACAAAAATCTAGGTCTGCCTCAGGTTATTATAAACTGAGAATTGATAGGCAGGCTCAATTGCCTGTTGCTAAGCAGCCAAGAGAATTGGTTGACCATAGCCTGGGCCTTTTAAAGAAAAAAACACAAAGCAGAAAGCTTTGTGTGTGTGTGCGTGTGCATGTGTGTGTGTGTACGTGTCTGTGTTTGGTATCTGAAATAACATGTAAATATCATATTGGAAAACAGACACACAATTTTTTTTGCTGTTGAATGTTTGCGAGATGCTGCTGCATGGGTGATGTGAAGCAAGTCAGGCCTTGGGTGGACAGGATAACCTTTGCTTTAAAATAAAAAGAAAGAGAGGGATTCTGCCATACAGAAAGACCAGGCCCACTTGCTCAGTGCTTGCCCAAGGAACTCTCCCTTAGGGCATGATCTCGCATCCCCCTGAAAACCTGAAGGCTGATGATCACAGGAGCTGATTCCTGGGGAGCCAAGTCCACCCCTCTCCCAGCATTATCCCCAAAGTCACCTTTAGCATTATTGTTTTCCAAACACCAACGTATAAAACAGAACAAAGTACTGGAGAGCCCCAGCCCTTATTTTCGCCACTGCTGTTCCCAGCTTGCTTTTGGCCAGAGCTGTGGGAAAGGCAGGATGCAAAACTCATACTGGGTGAAGTAATACCAGGTCCTGGGGAGAGAAGGGAAAGCCCAGCCCCACACGGGGACCCCCACTACACTGCTGGCTTTTCCCCTTTGTGCTCCTGGTAGTCAGGCAGCTGAAGTGGGAGAAAAACTGTGTCTGCCTGGCAAAACAGTCTCCCAGAAGGTTATGGCAGGTTTTTGTTATTTACTATTTTTTCTATTGCTCAGACAAGCTAAAATGATAAAATAAAATAGACATTATACTTGATGAAGAACATGTTGTCTTGGGAACCAGCTTTCCTCTCACCACCCATGATTATTTCACACTCCTTTCCTTTTTGCTTCAAGTATGATTTGGCCTGCCCCAAAGCTAAAACACCACAGCCTAACTTGGTTTGCAGTAATCAGTCTCAAAGTTGGCGATTTCTGTCTTCTGACTCTGACATCCCCAACTCTCTCCTCCACTCCAGTACCTTCCCAGCAGCCCCTCACTCACCAGCAGCACCCTCAAAGTTATCTCAACTCAGAACAGGTCTACAACAACCTCACTCCTTTGCACCAAACCATGTCTTCCCCAGCACCCAGAGCAAATCCCCTTGGAATCTGCTCACTGTGGAGCATTACTCCTGTCCAAACCAGGTGTAACACGTGCTCCTGCTCCTCACACATGCCAAGCAGACCTCAGTCTGCAGAGGTTTTGGGGGTGGTGAGAGCACCCTGGTACCACTCCTGGCTCACTCAGTGACTTGGAGTGTGCGTGGGCACATGGGGCCATGGCTGCAATGTGCAAATGGGCAGGCACAAGGAGGGAACGCAGCGAGCTGCGCCATCGGGCAGGGTCAGCCCACCCCTGCTCCCCCTCCTTCCCTGAGCACGGGCCTAAAAATAGATGTAATCAGGTTTCAAAAAGGAAAAGAAAAGGAAAGGTCAAGTGTCATGACCTTAGACATGCTCTGAGGCTGCTTTTCTCCTGGTGTAGCTCGCCCTCGCTGGGCCCCCCGATGGCGTTTCCGGAGCAGAAGCAGCCGGGGCGTGCGCCCTGAGCACGGCCATCAGCTGTGGCCTCTGCTCGGGGGGTTCTTCCTTTTCATCCCTCCCCATCCGCCTTCCTGCCGCCTGCAACCAGCTCCTTCCTTGCCTGGGAAAGAGAACCAGTGGGCCCCCAGGGCTCCATCCCTTTCTCCTTGCTGCAGTGGCCTCACAGGGCCAACCCCTCCACTGGACAACCTGCCAGAGCCACACTGATTTTGGGGTTCCTGAGCCCCACTCTGTACCAGGTGGGTGCAGGGAGGCACCCAGAGTGTTCCTTTTATGAGCCCAAAATTGTTGGCTTTCCATGGCTGGCCCACATGGCTGCACTGCTCTCTTTGATTTTGTCCTCATCATAACAGAGTAAAGCAGCACATTTCATGTTGGGAACTCCAGACCTGGAGCAGGGAAGGTAGAGGATATTGCATCTTTGCAATTATATTATCATTTTTCCCAACTGGTGAGAAATCCCTCCACCATTCTTTGCTTTTTCCCTGCTCAAATAACATCTGAAAAACTTTGGTAATTTTTTTGTGCGTATGCGCTTAGTGCAGGTGAGTCAAGACTCACATTCTGCCTTCTCTTTTTTCACTCTGCAGTGAAGAGCACACAGTCCAACCTCTGGATCTGACCAAACAGCCACAGAGACTATTCTCTAGCAGCCCTAAATCTGCCCTGGCACTCTGCATTTATGAATGTTGCAGAAGTCACTATATTTCATTGTTCATCAGTGCATATGGGGCTGGCATGGCAACAAAGCCCTTTCCCTTGCTTTCCATTTGCAGATTTTCATGTTTCATACTGGGAGTATTTTACTCAATGGTTTAATTTTTACTGCAGCAGGAAAATGTAACAGTGCAGCAAAACCAATCTGTGGATGCTGTCAGCTCAGAGCATCCTAGGGGCAGACAAATCCAAACTGGGTCCTGACCTGCAGATGCAGGAGCTGGCAAAGCACAAATACTGCAATCAAAGCTCCCATAACAAATTTATTCTGCAGAAGGCAGAGGGGGCAGGATTTGGTCTTCTGGGGATGCCACACATCTGCTCCCTCCTCTTCAGGGCTGGGGGAAAAGGGCAAAAAACGACATATTAAATAAACCATGGCATTTCTGAGGTGTGAATGGTTATTCTAACTGCCTGAAATATTCAACAATGTAGCACTCTGTCTTTAGCATTTTATTTGCCCCCTCAGTTTGTCCTTGTCCCCTGCTTTTATCCTCCAAAGCTCCCACCTCCGTGTTCCCGGTGTTTCCTTCTGGCTTGCCTGTGCCTCCGCCCTCCTCCCGCATCCTGCATCCCTGGGATCCTGCCTTACAAAGCACAGCGGAGGATTTCAAAGCCGCTTGTCTCTACACCAGTCCACCCAACTTTGCCCAAAATAACCATGGCACACAGAGAGGTGGTGGCTGTCGCAAAGAAAACAAGATTTTTCCAGGAGCTGTGTGCACACGCTTTACACAAGCTGTCCTGCCATCAGCTAATATCCTGGATGGATGCATGGAGATCTATAGCAGATAGTATTTTAAAATCCAAAGTATTGATACTAGAAAATCACTTTGAATGCGTATATTCAGAATAATACCCCCTTTTCATTAATTAAGAAGATTTATCTATTAAACAGGCATATTCTTTGCTTTAAAGTGTTCATTACTTCTGCAGATTTCTGCTTCTGTATGTCGTAAATCTTTTCTGGGCACGTGGCTTTCTCCATAATGATGTGTGGAAAACCTGGTGCATGTCATGTTATTTACTACTGGTTATTTGCTTCATCTGCAATACCAAGATCTGCCATCTGAGGTGGGATTTGCTTCAAGATCCTTAAAATCTTTAGTTCAGAATATAAATCAAAGAGCTGCTTAAAAAAAAAAGTTAAAACCGAGCCCTTCCAGAAGGAAGTTTCCTTGACCCAGATGGGAATTCATGGCAGCTGATGAAAAAGTATTCATAGGAGACTGGCTCAGCCTGGCCAGTGGTGCCAAGTGGTACCTGAAGACGTCGGGTGTTGCATGAGCCCTTGGCACTCCTAGTTGAGCACAGGAAAGTTCATGGCCATTGGTATCTTCAAGCCTGAAAGGTGTCCCCTGGCAGCAGGAACCCCTACTCACAGTCCAAAAGGATGTGTGTGGGCCACCATCTCCAAAACCCCCTATGTGATCCCTGGAGGAAAGGCAAGGCAGTGCTGTGAGACCCCCTCGTGCCCCTCTGACCTGCATTTTGTAAAATGGGATCCACTGATCATTGTTTTTATTCCTCATACTGGCCAATTCATGCTACAGCTGTAGGTGCCAACACACCTCCCCCTCGCTCCACCAGATCTCTGGGGCATCAGAAGTGAAGGCACTCAGTGCCAGACCACTTGCAGCCCCAGGGAAGGATGTGGGAGCTCAGGGGGTGCTGTTCCCATGGGGCTCACACAGACTGTGCCTCAGCTGACAGGGACATCGTCACCAAGTCACCTGTGGGCTCCCAGGACTCCCCAGGGACAGCAGTGCCCCAAAGCCTTTGACAGCTGGTTTTATGGACTTGAGCACTGCTTATCCTGCCTTAGAGCACCCTGACACAGCAGCCCCACGCTGCTGGTGAGTGAGGAATGTTGTTTTGGGGACGGAAACCTTGCTCTTACCAAGCTGTGTGGGCTTTCAAGGCTTCCTCTTCCCACTGGAGTTGTGAGGGGTTGTCCACCAAACTGTGTCTTGTTGGCCACATGACTGCTGGAATCCGTGGGGCTGTGTTAGGGCTGGAAGTCACAGGATTACCTCGTGTCACGCCAAAAAATCTGTGAATTTTTATTAGCACAGATTGCAACTTCTCCTAAAATTTGATGAAAACTTTTCCCAGAAACTGACCTGCTTGTGCAAGGAAAACTTGCTCCTGTATCCACCCAAGCTGAGCATCTTCAGCAGCTCGAACAGGGTAACCAGGCAGAGCTGAGAAAGCTGGACCCAAATTTTGTGATATGCAGTGTGACCTCTCCAAGCAGACAAGAGTTGTGGTGGTGAGCTGTGTTCTGGATGTTTTTCTTGAGGTTTTTCCCAAAGCTTTGGTTGGCATTGGCCATTTACCCAGAGCAGCAGCATTGCAGAGCACATGGCAGGGGAACAAGAACATGGGAAATGTGCAATGAATTGGACTCTGGTACACAAAGCACATGCCCATGGCATGATCTGATGCAAACATCAGACCTTTGACACATTCAGCAGAATCCAAACATGCTTGTGCCCCATCTCCTTTGGGGCTCTGCTCTGAGTGGCACAATTACACACAGGCAGGGTCTGTGGCCTGGGCTGTGAATTGTCTCTGTACTTTGTAGCTCAGGTCAGGGTCTGTACCATGAGATTGCCCCACCTCCTCTCACCTGTCCTATGAAGAAAAATGTGTGTTGGAAATGGAACCTTCCTGAAGCCTGGTTTAGACAAGTTGGAAAATACTGAGGGATAGTCACACTGACTAAAGGAGAATTGGGTTTACTTTAAAACATTTCTTGTGAAAAACACTGATTCCTTCCTCATGCATTTTTGCATGAACTCCTAAAGCTCCACCAGCTTCCCAATGTGTGAATTTTACTTCAGCTGTCCTTGAGAAACTTCATATGCCAGCAGCCAAGTGGTGGTGCACAGAGCATGGCTCTTGCTGTGGCAGATGGAATTCAATTACTTAATTAATGTGGTGTCACAACTGTGATTTTCGGGCTCCTGCTGCCTCACATCTTGAGCAGGAAGAGGGTCAGGAGCCATCAGCCTGGGTGCAGCTTCTCTACTCTGTTTGCACTTGTAGAGCAGAAAATGAAAAGCAAATCCCCAGGGCCAGAGGTTTCTCCAAGGTTGTATCTCCATAAAAAGTAGTTGGATTCCTTCCGGCTTGTAAATCCTGCTGCTAATCCTTCTATGAGAGGACAGCACCCTCCAAGGTGTGTTCAATTTGGCAGGCAGACCTGACAGAGGTTAACAAAAGCTTTTTAATTACCCTTTGGGAAATACTGATGAATTATCAGGTGGAAACTCAGATAGGCAATTCTCAGAAGGTGAGGAGCAGCTCCCAAGGAGGGGGGCAGATAAGCCTTGCTGAGTTGTTCAAAGTCAACTGGGGTTAAAAAGTGAATACCACATAGCAGAAAGCAAAAGAATTATGGCAGTGGGTCAGATCTGGTGTGTCTCCTCATCCCAAACCTCTCTCTAGCAGCAACGAGTAGCAGATGTTCAAGGAAAGATGAGAAACAGGGTAAAAGTGATATCCTTGTATGTTCTCCTGGATTTCAGCGCACAGTGGTTTTGGCAAATCTCTAAGACCCAGGGATCAATCATACATTAAGCCTTTTATAATTCTTATTTCTGTGATGCATGACTGTGAGATTTTTGTCCTGAATCCACATGAGCTCATTCAGCCACTGAACTGCCTTTTCAGAAAGACTCTGAAAAATGGCATTATTGCAATATCCTGACCTTCTCTGTGGCTTTCCACATGACTGCTGTGGAAGGGCAGCCTGCTGGGCTCTCTAAATCCAGCCTAGAAGCCTTTACCAGCTACCACTCCAGAGTAACCAGCTCCAGCTTCCCAGCAGTTACAGTAATGGTGGCAGGTCTGACCACAAGGGGAATGGTGTGTCTCCCTCTGTGAGCAAGAGCAAGGCCACAGCGTTGGGTTGCTCAGTCCTCCACGGCTGAAGGGCCATTAAAGTCTGCCAGGACAACAGATTTGCAGATTTCTCTGCAGATTGGTGGGATATAACAAGGGTTTCATAGAAAAAGGGAATGCCCAAAAACACAAGGGAGAAGATTTTGAACATGTAGTGCAAGGGGCTTAGCCATGAGGATGGATGTGTTCAGGAGGATGGGTTTTGAAAAAGACAGTGAAGAGGCAAAAGCCTTTTTTCTTTGCAAAATGCTCCATTTCAGCTCCAGGCTTTGCACAGCAGAGGCCAGAGTGGGGTTGTAAGTTGCAGCCTCCAGCAGCTCCCATCCCTGTGCCCTTGGGCTGCCCTGGGGCACACATCCAGGCACCAGCCACCTCAAGATGCCTGAGAGGCAGAGGGGCTGTGGGTCAAGGAGAGGATGTGGCCACTCAGAGGGGCAGTCCCAGGCTGTAACCCACACCGGAGACCGCCTGCTTCCACGGGCTGAGCTGGTGGTAGGAGAAAAAGGGAAAACTTGGGGCAGCCTAATCCAGCATTAAAGTCCTCACTAATTCTCTCCTTCCTGAGGACACCTGAGCCGCGGGGCGGGTGCGTGGGGGCCGGCGGCTGCCGTCCCAGTTGGCTTGAGCAGCTGCAGCCATCTGCAGCCCTTGTACCCAGCAAGGTACAGTTCCTGCAGGATGGGGTTGGATTTCTGCTCCTCAGGAGTCACCCCAGCCGTGGGGAGAGAGGGATGCAGCTTTCTGGACAAAAGGAGAAGGAATATGTTGCATAAATAACCGTGGTGCCAGGTGAGAGATGCTAAACTTCTGTGTGTCTCCAGCAGCAATGCTTGGGAGGAGGGAGAAGTGGCTGCCTGGAGCAGAGCTCTCCCCTTACCCCATAGTCTGAGCTGCCGGGAGCTAGGACTGTTGGAAACTCTGCAGAGCGCAGGCAGAGGGAAGGCAGGGAAGTCCTGGGAAGGCAGGGAAGTCCTGTCCCACGGGGTGAGCAGGGCAGGTCCTGCTAGAAGCAGTTCACATGCAGATTTTATCCCCAGTTGCTGCCAATGATAAGGAAAATTGCCGGGTCTGTGAAAAGGTGAGGTAAGGCAGCAACCTTCTGCGCACTTGTAGCTTTGCAGCTTTGCATCTTTACAATGTGGTGATGGACACACTCAGATCCAAATGTAATGCAAACTGACATGAAAAAATCAGATTGATGCAAAACCTAAAAAGGAGGAAAGATATCAGGATAACACACTTCACATTTTCCTGTCCTCTTGGGTTGTTAGACCCACTGGGGCTGAAGCAGCTTTCAAAATGCATAAACAAATCAAAGAACTAAAAATAACACCAAATTAGTAACTCACACACCTGTATACTCACAAGTGGTGCTTACTTTTAAAATTAAAAGATTGGATTTTTTAAATCCTTGCTATGTTATTTAAGTACACCATAGGCTGTGCTGGGCATACAAACCTATAACTTTCATCAGCTTTGCTTTCTACCCTGCACACTGATTTTTTTTTTGTCTCCTAATCTGTATTTTCTACTGCTTGGAGAAGGAAATCAGTCCAAGGACCAGAGGAGCTTGCTGGTTCTTCTGCCCTCCCTCAAAGCAGCTGGGCAGTGCATGGACATCCATCTAAGGGCTGTCATCAGCCCAAGGGGCAGAGGGTGACATCCAGCCTGGAGGATGCTGGTGTAGGGCAAGGAAAGTGAGAAAGGCACGGGATTGATTCTCACAAGTTACAGCTCAACTGCAAGATTTCTCAGTGCTTTCAGGGGAGGTCCCAGGCCAAGTCCTGGGCCACAGTTCCACATGTGTAAAATTGGGATAATGTTTTCAGAGCTTACATGGCATTCAGGAAGGTTGTGACTACGAATGGTCATGAAAAGCTCCACCACGGCAGACTTGTGGTCCTTATAAGGGCTGTTGTCTCTCACTTGAGAGAAAAGGCTTAATTCAAATCAGCTGTCCCCATTGGTATTAAAATTGTTATCACCATTCCTCTTTTGGCTGTCTTAGAGCAATTGTCCTAGCACTAAAACCGCATTTTAAAGATTTGAACTGCAGTTTGACCTCCACAGGTCAGCCAGATTCCATGAAAATAAAGGTTGGAACTTGCTTTTGATTTTCTTTTCAGAGTCCTGGCCATGACTGGGCTTGAAAATATAAACACCAGTTATCAGCATTCAAACAAAAATGACTCGGAGGAAAAATAGTGCCATTATTTGGAAGCTATGGCACAAACTGCTGGCTACCTTCCTTCAGAGCAATAAAACACAGATAGTTTCAGTGAAGAAGTAAAATTAGTGCCCGAGTTTCCAACCCCTGACTGCTATTCCAGACTGCAGTTTAATTCAGCTGTTTATGTGAAGATGCCCTATTGGGATAAGGCAGTGAATCTATCCAATGTTGCAGAGATGAATGCCTTTATTCTTCCTGAAATAAAAATGGTGTCACGGGATCTCTCATGCCTCCCCACAGACAGAAGCGTGATTTAAAATGCTGTCTGAGGGATCACATCACTAGAAGCACATATTACTTCCTAGCTCAGTGCTGGGGTGTTGACAGAAAGCAATAAAGTGTCCTCAGCCATGACAAGCAGTGAGATGATGTGTTCCCAAGTGCGGCTCAGCACCCAGGCACCTGTGCTGTGCCTAGGGACAACCAGGCTCTTCAGTCCCTGGACCATGATGGCAGATTTGCACCCCTTCTCTGGAGATACTTGTCTATCCAAAGCAATATAAGCATGGCTTTGTAAAGAGCTAATGGACTTGAAAGATCCCTGCTGCAGCAATTTACTCAGCTCAGCTTTTGACTGTGTAATTTATATTTCCCTGTCCACACCGCTATTTTCAGACGTGGTTAGTACAAGGATTTCTGGTGTAAAGATCCTTGCTAAGCAGAAACTTCCCCATAATTTATCTCTTATTTGAACCATCCCTTGAAATATGTTTGCTCCATGGTGTCAGCAACCCCCAGCTGACATCACTGGACATCACGGACACCCACCACATCCTGAGGGGGCTGGAACCTGGGCCCCTGGAAAGAACATCTGGGAAACATGCCTGCCATCAGCTGGGAAAGATGCAACAGCAGGCACCACCTGGCACTGCAGGACAATCCTGACTCAGAAAGGAGCTACAATATCTCCAGGGGTCAGCTGTTTTTGCCATGGTCCCCACAGAGTTTCCCAGTGTGGGGAGAGAAGGGAAGCGTTTTGTGGTTAAGGAGAATGTAACAGTGGGAGTGTGCAGAGGAGCAAGGCTATGCTTGCTGTAGTGGGGTTGCACTGAGGAGAACAGGTCTGTGCCCAGAGGTGAGAACAGCCCACGTGTGGCCCACCTGGAGAAGCACTGTGAGATGAAAAGCACTGCTGTTAGCAGTTTGTGGCAGCCCAGCCTTTGGAAAACAGCCAGCCTGGGGGAATGGAGTGTGTTGTGTAACCAGGTGCACTTGCAGGAGGAGTGACATTTTCACTGAAATTGCTACAACATTGTTTTCCAGCCTGGCTTGATGTCCTGCCCCTGGCCCTGCCCACTGTGTTTAGGAGAGGCAGGCAACAGGCAAGCAGGGCATTGCTTTAACCAACACTTGGCATGAGGAAATTCCCATGTGTAGCCGCCACATGGAAATCTCACTGCACTGAAGTCACTACCAGGAGTAAGGCTGTCTCACCAGCCCCACACAACATGCTTGGCTTTCTTCCCTGAGGGCCATGTCCTTTGGAATAAATCCTTTCTCTGCTCTGTATCCATTCCCAATCTCCCTGTGGGAATTTGCTGTGCTGAACACCATTTTGCAGCTAACTTTCTGGCACAGCACTTCAGGGTCAGCTCTGCCCTGTGACAGCTTGCTCAGGTCTCCTCCAGTGCTGTTTTCAAGTGAGTGAGCTGAATAGACAAATTGTCGTGAAAAAAACACCCCAAAAATATATTATTCAGTGATTTGCTGTCTGTACAACATAGGCAAGAAGTAAATAAAGTAAGTAAGCAGGCATATTTGTGAAGCCATTGATGTGAGAGGGAAGAAGCTGGGCTGATGGGGGAAATGATGGCTCCACAATGGCATTTTAATGGCATTGCACTGGTTCCTCAGCAAAATCTGGTTCAGTTCCAGCACTGCACAAATCCCTGTGTTGGTGGGCACAGCCCTGCATCACTGCTGACCATTCCTGCAAGTGAGGAAAACTGCTGGACAACAAACTCCTGGGTTTGTCTGTCTGCAGCCAGGCTAAGGGACACCTTTTGTGCCCTTGTGCAGCATCACTTGACCCACCAACAGGAAAGGGCAGCTTTTCCTCCAGGTCTGGTCCCATGAACAGCTTCTGAACCCCATTCCAGAAACAACTCAATGTGAGGCATGCTGGCAGAGGATGAGGTGGCAGACTCCCCTCTTGCACTCCTACAACTGCTGCTGCTGAAACACAACCCTGGTTTTAAATCAGTTGCAGTGAAACAGAAGGCTTTGAGAAAACAAACTCCTTCCAAACATATCCTTAACTTCATTTCCTCTGGTGGCCCTCCTTCTTTCTAGGCTAGGTTTCATGGGTCACTCTGTATTTTAGGGGTTTTTTTCTTCTTCTTCTAATTTTAATTCTTGTCCCACCAGGGGTTGTTCTTTCATAGGATCCCAACCACAAATTCTCAGATGGCAATGAGAGCTGAGACAGGGACTTGCCTGTGTTCTCTCTGCTTTTTTTCTTTCCTCTTTTTTGCTAGGTTTTAAACTGAGCTCCTAACATATCCCATATTTTATTCATTTAGGAGGATTCTTTTACACCACATGAAAAGTAGATTGTCTGCCCAGTCTGTAATCACACTAAAAAGATTTAAACCAATAATAAATACAGGCCTTTTTCCTAAAATATTTTTTCCAACACCATTTTTTCCAAACACCACTTCTATTGAAATGCAGCCATTTGAGCACTATCTATTTATCTATCATGTTTCCAAAGCCACAGTTGGATCATCCTTATCAACAATCCCTTCTTATAAAGACAGCAAAGTTCAACACCTTAAACAGGGGTAGGATTAAGATTCACTTGCCTTAGGAGTTCTGCTGGAGCAAAATGTGGCAGAACTGGCACAGTTGCTGGATCAGACCCAGAGGAGGAAGGTGAGGGATGGGCTGTGGGCTTTGTGGCTGGTTCACACAAGCATGCAGACCATTCTAGACATGATTAATGTGGCATTTGGTACTCTAAGGCAGTGGATTAAGTTCTTTTTGCCAAAAAATTTGTTCTTAAGTGCAGTACTCCCAGCCCACAGCAGCTCCACTGAAATATCACTGACTGAGATTACAGTTAAGTCTGACAGATTTTCATCTCCTCTTCCATTTCTGCTGTTGGCAGAGAAAGGTCAGGTTTGCTTCATGCAATCCAGCCCTGAAGCACCTCTGGCTCCCTCTCGGTAGGATTCCCTTAGGACAAAGCTGGAGGGTAGAGAAACCATGATCCCTAATATTTGTAAGGTCCCAAAGCCTGTAGCTCCCTTTCCCTTCCTGCCCCAGCACAGCAGCAGCAAGCCCAGACCTTCTTCCTGCCTTCCTCAGGCTTCCATGTGTGTGTCATTTTTATTAAAACAAAAACAAAAGCAGAAAGCCACACCAGTTTTCAAGGCCTTCCCTTTTCAAGGCCTTCCCAGGGCTGGGAGTCACAGAATAACAGACTCACCAAAACACAGACTCACAGTATCATAAAATCATAAATTCATTTAATGGCTTGGATTGGAAGAGACCTTTATCATCATCTAGTTCCAAACCCCCTGAAATGATCAGGGACATCTTCAGCTAGATCCGTGTTTTCAGAGCCCCATCCAACCCTGACCATGAATGTTTCCAGGGATGCCACATCTCTGGGCCGCCTGTGCCAGCATCTCACCACCCTCACTGTAAAAAAACTTAATTTTTCCTAACACTCAATCCCAGCCGTCCCTCCCTCGCTTTGCACCCATCACCCGCTACGCTGCTAGCTCGGTGTCCCTGTCCCTCCGGCGTGCCCGGTGTCACAGAGCCCGCGGCGCCGTCCCTGTCCCTGTCCCGGTGCCGCCGGGTGCCGCTGGGTGCCGCTCTCGCCCCGCCGAACCCGCCCAGCCCGGGCCGGCCGCTGTCGCCGCTGCCGGGACCCCGGGCCCCGCCGCTCCTCCGCCGCCAGCCCCGCTACCTTGGAAGCCCGAGGCCCCGCTGCCTTTGGCCCTGTTCCCCTCGGCCCCGCTGCCCTCACCCCCACTCCTCGCCCCGCTGCCCTCGCCCCCTCCCCTCAGCTCCTCTCCCTCGCCCCGCTCCCCTCGACCTGACCCTAGCCCTCGTCCCATCGACCCCATCCCTTCGCCCGCTCCCCTCGGCCCCGCTCCCTTCGGCCCCGCTCCCCTCGGACCCGCTGCCCTCGGCCCGGAGAGCCCAGGGTGTCTGGACGCGCCCGGCGGGAGCGGCGCAGCCCGGGAGCATCGCCGGGACCGTGTGCCCGCTGCTCCCGCCTCCGGAGCGAGCCCGAGCTCCCCGCAGTGGCCTGTTCCGTGGCGGGGGCCGCGATCTGCCAGCCCCACCGCCGGGGAAACACACGGGGGGCTCTGCCCAAGGAGCCGCAGCCGGCATCCCTGGTTTCCCGGCGTTTCCCATCGGGAGCGCAGGCGGCGGCACGTGCCGGAGCTCCACCAGGGCTGCGCGCAGGGCAAGGCTGCGGACCCCAGAACAGAGTTTTGTGATTGCACCCAGGCGCTTCACTCCCGCCACACTCAACGGGAGTCCGACACTCAAACAACTTCGGGGATCGGGGTGTTAGAAGGCGAAAGATGGAGGGAAGTAGGCTAACGCGGGTTTTGGAGATTTTCGTTTGGCAACTACATTTTATGACATATTTTCATAAAGAGAGTTCAGTTTGTCCCTCTGGTAACACAAGCTATTGCATACTTTTGGTGGTTTTTTTGTTGAACAGAATGAGCTTTTTGATGGAAAACACTGGATTGTGTAGCATGAGGATAATACTCTAAATGAACATCATTTTAGTTTATTTTTAAGCTGGCAAAGAGCAGATGGGCAACTATCAACAAGCACAGGATAGTGGCAAGAGCAGCTGGACAATGCATGAGCTCATTTCTATTTAAAAATACCTAATTAGGACTTCAATATCAGAAGTCATTTAAAAATGGAAGCTCTGACTACAAATATAAAACAAATTTCCCTGTGTTCATCACTGGTGAAGTTCAGTAACCAGCTTTACTTATGGACTTTTCAGGCTGTTTGGAATATTTATACTGACAGTTTCCAAAGAAAAGAAGAAACAGGCCATGAGAACAACTCCGTAAACACAGACTTCAGATGTAACATCTACTGAAAAATTCATTAAGTACCTACCTATCTGTTTGACCCCAGGCCCATTAATCCCAGAGTGAAAGGTCTGACAACCCAAGAGGGTGTGGGCTTTCAGAGAGGTCTTTCTTCTTGGTCCACATGGTTTCCTCACAAAGGAAGCCCCCATCCTGCACATGCACAGCGGCAATGTCCCTGTGTGACTTTTATATCCATTGGAGATTGATGGATCTAGATATCCACTGACTTGTGGCCATTAAGCTGAGATACCTTTCTGTGAGGCTGCCAACTACACTCAGTCAGAGGAATTCCTCCTGGAAATGTGTACATTGAGGCAGTGTGGATTGTATGGGATTTTAGTTGCTATAGGATTAACCTTTACTCGGCCTGTAGGCTGGGAGGAGGATTTAAGTGATGTGCTGGAAAACGTCCCCTGGAGATACTAATCTTTTCCACTTCTTTCTTATTTCACTTTAAGCCTTCTTCAGGAAATTGCTTGTGGTTCAAAACTGAGATCTCTGATGTACCAGCAAATACATCTCCCAGGGGCCCAAATCTGCATTTCACACACAAAACCCACTTTAGCTAGCTCAGGTGTCTGTCAAAGCACCAGTGTATAAACCAAGGCAAAGAGAAGATGCAGAGAATGGAGAAACATGCTTCTGGAGCCGTAGCACACTAAAGAGACTATCTTCAGAACTCAGCACAAGCTCTGAAAAGCAGGATAATGCACGACAGAAACTATTTGAACAGCCAAGGAAAAGCAGCATTTTACCTGAATGAAAAACTCTTGAAAGTTAGGTATGTCTTGTCTTGAGCAGGGTCTGCAAAGGTTGGATATGACTTGGTATTGTTTGGATGGATTGAATTTCTAAAGGCTGAGCTCCCGATATAGTCCAAATACAGCCTGAGTGGGAGTTTGGCCATTTATCACCCTGGGAATATCAATCAGACCATGGACTATGCCCAAACTGCACGTTCTTGCAGGGTAATCATGAACGTGAAAAAGGCTTACGTGCTTCCAAACTGAGCAGCCAAAGATAATTTAGTATCCCAAATCCTGCAGCAAGCTGTGAAGGTTTCAGTTGTATCCAAAACATATCATTAGGCCCTTTCATGATTTTTGGTAGTCAGAATCTTCCCAAATATCTCTGAGCATTTTCATTACTTCGTAAATTTTCCCCAAATAGTTTAGACAAATTATTTTCAGCAGATGGCTTGTTATGAATAGCTTGTGAATTTTTCACTTTGACATCTGTACTGTGTTTACTGGGTGGTTTAATCAGTTCCTGGGCTGAATGACTGAAATGTTTGCAAGGGAGGAAAAATGAGCACAGGATACTAAATAAGAAACAGTGCATTTCAAGGACAAACATATTCAGCTGACTGTTTCACAAACACTTTCAGAGATTTCCAGCAATTGCTGGCTACCCTGTGGATTTTGAATGCTGTGATACGTCTATGCCTGCAAGCCAAACTCGTCTCACAGCCCAAAGCTTCTTCTCAATTTTGAGCAGCCATGTTATTTGATCAGAACCCACCAGCAGAATTTTTGCTCCAAGCAGTTGTATTTTAACCACTGCCCAATCCTGACTGTCTCAACTCTGATGTGGAGGCAGTCTAACACTGTTAGGCAGAGTTGCATGTCCAAACTATGCTTATCTCCTTGCTTTGTCTTCCTCAAAATAACACTGGAAGATAAGGCATGCTCTTTCTTTGATCACTAACCTCCAACTGGTGAACGTTGACCACAAAGGATAAGTATGCATTGAACAGAAGTCCTAATGATCAGCACGTGGTTACAGTTTCAAGGAATGGAAAAATTAAAACAAAAAGGAAAAAACAAAAAACAAACTGCCCAAAAAAATCCAAACCAACTAACAAACAAAAAACCCAAACAAACAAAAAAACCACTAAACATGAGGGAGACTGAAAAGGAGGGAGAAATAAGGCTGATATTAAAAAATTCAAATATCTTCAACAGAGCAATACCATAAACAAACATACATTTGCTGATGAGAATTAGCACACTCTTGCTTCCTAGTGTACCTAAAGATAGTTTAATCTATAAGAAAATTGCAGTCATGGGGAGCAAACTACCAGGATAAGGATTGTCTCTGTTGTAGGTTTTATGGCACCTGGTATAAAGGGGTTCCAGCACGGCCATCATGCAAATATTAAACAAAAATAGCACTGGGAGGAGTGGCAGGAGGTTGTGAGACTGCAGCAGCAGTGGCAAAGCCATCTGCAGCAGCGCAGGCTCCAGGCTCCAGCCGTGCCTTTTCTCACAGCAGATGCTGCTGCGCCCACCACCTCGGCTCAGCCCCGAGTCCCCGGCATGTCTGGCACGCAAAGGCTGGCCTCAGGTTTCCTGAAAGGCTTGTGATTTTCTGCCCTGAGTTGCCATCCAAATGGTAAGTAATAAACACTTTAATAATTCATGACCAGTCAGTAATAGCTTAAATAATTTAACAAAAAATTTGTCATCTTTCCTTGTGATAGAAGATGCTGGCTGGAAAAAGGCTGAGCAAGGTTTTGTGTCCACCTCAGCCCTCCCCAGGAGTGAGCTTTGCCCCTGCCTGAGCTCAGCCAGGTGGGTGCAGCCTGCAGGGGAGCAATGGGAGCCTACCTTGACCTCAGGGAGGGGTGAGCACTGACCAGCTGGTCAGAGGAACAGGGGGAGCCACGCACCCTCTCCTGTACAGGTTGTCTATACTCAGAGTTGTGTTTGTGCTTTCCTACCCACTGCCCTTGGTGCTGAGACACCCAATTCCTGCTTTCTTCCAGTTAAGCATCCAGCTTCTCTGCACTACAGTGCAGACCCTGGAAGTGGCAGCTCCTGCTGTGTCACCCGGGCTGTTAAAGGATCGCAGCAGGCCCAGGGCAGCTGGGGAAGCAAATGGCCCTTCATTCCCACACCGTTTAATCAGCAAGTCCCAACAAGGAGGATGTTATCTTCCAAAAGCATGGAGAAGACCTTGGAGCTGTGCTTAGTCCAGAGAACCACTTCAGAAGATAAAACCCCAAGAGAAATAAGAGACAAAACACAAGTCAAAACCAACAGTTTTACCTGTTTAGACTGTAGCCCACACTGCAGCGCAGCCCTGGCATCAGGCTGAACAGAAGTAGCATCCAGCAAAGCAAGCCAAGGCCTCCAGGTGCTTGAAATTATACAAGTGCTTAAGATGTAATTGAGAAAAGCACATAAGGAGCACAAGTGCTGTCAGCCTGAGCATAATGAATATATAATAAATCATACAGAAGCATTCTTTTTTATTATGTTTCAAAAGAAGTCTGTGCTGTTATTTGCAAGCAGCTCCAATCCTGATAATGGATGCCATCCCCTGCATACAGGCTTTATTGGAAAAGATGTTGCATTGACTCCATTGAAGTTATCCTGGCAGAAAATGTGGTTCCCTGAAAATTAGCTGTTGCCCAAAAGCTAGAGCATTTGCTGTGTCTATGTTTATATTTTCATTTAAGAACAGAAGGCCACCCCACTGTTAAAAGTGTTTAAGACAGCCCCAGCTTTGCAGTGAGCATCCAGCTCAGTGGAGCACTGGGAGAAGGATAGCAAGAGGAGCAGGACAGAGCATCAAAGGGCAGCACTGCCCAGAAACCACACCAGAAGGAAGTGCAGCCCATTCCTGCCATCCATAAGGGTGAGAGCTCAGACATTTTGCAGAGCTTGCTCACAGGAAATGGTCCAGCTGAAAAAAGCAGAGGAATGTCTAGTAGCACCCTTCTTACCCTGAAAACACATCTGCAGGTAATTGGCATGGCACATTTTTAAAAGCACCAAAGCAGGGCTTAGGAGCTTTACCCATCTCGAAACAAGTGTAAACTTCTAAACATTAAATCACTCTAAAAATTCCCTCTGGGCATTAAAAGTCACTTTTGTGACTCGTGACACGAGGCTGCCATTTCTGAACTTTTTTAATGGCAACTCCAGGATGAGGGAGAGCAGAGGGAGACAAGCCTTTCCTTGCATGGGAGGGCTCTTGTCCACTGTAGGGAGTTCCCTCACCAGGAGATTATTCTGCCCTGACCCAGCTGATCCTGGGGATCCAATGGCTCCCAAAAACAACCCCAGCTCAGCAGGAAACAGCTGTAGATGGCAGGCAGCTAATCTGAAGCAGTCCTGGGGATTTCTTTGAACCAAAAGACTCGGACTTTTACCCTGTAATGCCTTTTCCATAATGAATGACATGTAAATTATCTCTCATAGTGGGTAGTATGGCATTTGCCAACAAAGAGAGCTTCTTTGGGAATTTCTAAATGACCTCACAAATGTATGTCCTTACTTACTGTGTCTGCTTGCCCACAAACACTAACACAGCACTACTTAACTCCTTGGAAGTTCTCTCCTAGCTCTCAGTTCCCGCTTTCTTCAGCCCTGCTATTTCTTCTTTGATAGATTTTTGTGCTCAGGGGAATCCCAACGTGTGTTCCAAAAGTCACACCCATTTGATGACTCCAAAAGTTTCTGACTTCTTTTTCAAGCAATCTTTCCTTTGCCTTACAGGTTTTCCCCCTCAATAACCTCAGAACCCTTTTTGAAAATATACAAGCTGACACAGTTGGTGCATGTCAGGAAAACTGTCAGTTACTGGACGGGCAGAAATCAGCCTTCTGGGAGATGCAATACATTATTCATCATCCTCCTGAGATCATCTAGAGGTCAGGTTATTTTGGCCCCAAGGTGGCTAAGATATGCACTCACTCTGTGGGCTGGCCACGCTCCCTGTACCTGGAAGCCTGTGGTGTTACGCAAGGCGCTTGCATCAGAAACCTGAAAAGCAGAGAGGGCTTCATAGCTCTGCAGATCTCTGCTGGCAGCATCAGATAGCTCCTCACTGGCTTTTGGAGACACCCTCAGGTCTGACAGAGTCAGCACTTCAGGCTTTGCACAAAGGTAAAAGCTTTGCTGTTTTGCCGGTGGGGAACTACAGTTTTAGCAGTTTTTTCACGTAATTTTGGGATCTGCATGATCAGAGAATAAAAGTTCAAAACTTCATCCTAAAAGACAAATTTATGCTTTTGGTTCAGAGCAGCTACCTGCTAGGGCCAGTGTGGCAGGGTGCCCAAGGGCAATCAAGGCAGTGTAGATGCTGCCTCAGCCCTCAGCTCCTGCTGCCAGGCACCCAGAGATGCCCAGTTTCCTAGTGGAGTTCTGGAAGTTTTGCTTTGATATTCATGGAATCAATCATCCCCATGTCATGCCTTTGGTCAATATTCAAAGCATCTTTAGGAGCTGTTTAATATTAAGGGAAGTTTAAAACATTTTCTCTCTTTAAAACAAAATATTATTAGCCAGTTAGGTGAAAGGTTTTATGGTGCTGTATATAGCTACATCAAGGAAAGATATAAAATCAGTTTTAAAAATAGAGTTTTTTCATGTCTGGGATTTAAAAGAAAATGAGTGAAAAGTGATCCAGCATTACTGAGTAGAAATACTGCTTGCATCCAGGAAATACAAAGAATTCCCTCATATCTCCAGAAAAGACACAGTATTCCTCAACAGCTCTGATACTGCCTTTGTCTTCACTGTTGAAATAGCCACATCACAAAGGCTTGAACTGGACCAGATTCTCATATCCAAATTTGTGCCTCTCATTCAACTCTGCAATATACACGCAATTGAAAGGATTAACCAGTACCAGCAGAAATGGAAACACTTCAGAGGACTAACTGTAGTTCTTCAACCCAAGGAACTCAATATAGTGAGTTTTTCAATTGTTTGAAAATAGACTGTAACACCATAGAGTATTTATTGGCCAAAAGTTCTACAATTTTAATTGCAGTTATTAACTTTGACCGTCCTGTGTTGTCCCCCAGGAGGAGACAACAGGGGGCTGTGTTTTCCAGGCTGCACAATGCTCACTGAGGTGCTGAGCGTGGTGGCTTCTGCAGCAGCTCTCACTCTGCACAGAGATCTTCACTTGCTGCTTTTATCATACTTGAAGGCTGCTTTGTACATCCACCAGCTCCAGCCAGGTCTGTGTTTGATCTGTGGATCGATGCTCAACGTGAGATCTGCCTTCAAAAAAAGAAAAACAAAACTCAACTAAACTAAACAAAAAACAAACAAACAAACAAATCAAACAAACAAAAACCCAAGGCTCCAGGCTGAAAGGAGAATCTGGGGAAGGACCAGATGGTGAGACTCAATTCAGTGCCTGGGAAAATTATGAAGCAAGTCCTGAGGGACTCTATGTCCACCTCATGATGAAGGACAGGGGAGTGAGTATGAATAGCCAGCATGGGTTCTCCGAGGGTAGAGTGTGCCCCACCAGCCTCCTGCCTGCCCTGCTGATGGAATATGGGCCCTGATCTGCAGAGATGAGGAGGGCAGTGGATGCCTCTTTCCTTGGCTTTAGCAAGGTTTCCACCGTGGTATCCCACAGCATCTTTGTAGCCAAACTGAGGTGATATAGGCTGCATGGATGGACTAGAAAGAAGGTGAAAAACTGTCTGGATGCTTAGGTTCTGCAGGGAGTGGTCACAGATTCAGAGTCCATCAGGCAGTCCATAAGTGAGTTTTGGGGTCAATACTGAGGCTGTGATTGATTTACACCAATGTCATACACAACCTGCACACTGAGGGATAACACCTCCTCAACAAGCTGAGAGACAATGTCAAAACAGGAGGAGGTCAATACCCTGGAGAGCAGGGCTGCTGTTCAAGATGGAGAAATGGGGCAATGGGCACCTCATGAAGTTCAGCACAGGCAGATGGAAAGTCCTGCACCTCATCTAGAATAACTCCCTGCATGAGTGGGGACCTACCTGGGAGCAGCTCTGCAGAAAAGGACCTGAGGGTCCCTGTGAGCAATGGCCTGAATGTGAGACAGCAGAGTGAAGGCTAATTCCAGACTGGGTTTGCTCAGCAAGTGCATAACCAGCAGGTGAAGAAAAGTGATCCTTTCCTTGGTTTCAGCAGCCGTGAAATTGCACCTGTGCTTCTGGGTACCGAGTGGGCTTCCCAGGGCAAGAGAGTTATGAATATGCTGAAGGAAATGCTGGAGAGGAGCACTAAGATGGTCGGAAGACTGGGGTGTGATGTGTAAAGAAAAGCTAAGAGAATTGGGTTAATTTAGCCCAAGAAGACTGGGAGGACAAGAGGCAGCAGTCAGGAATTGCAGCAAGGAAAATCCCACCTGGATGAAAGGAAAAGCCTTTGTTGTGAGGGGTGGGTCAGATACAGGACCAGGAGAGGCTGGGGAACATCCACCCCTGAAGATTTTCAAAACCACCCTGGCAGCATTTTCTGTGCCTGCTACCAATGCAACAGTCACTCTCACAGTGGCTACAAGAAATAAACATCTTTACCTGACTTATTTTCAAATTCCTTCCAGAAGAGTGACAAAAAGTACCATTTACTCAGTGAAGACCTGAATGCCTTTTAGGAACAGAGATGCTGTGACTGGCCCATGGGCAGTGTAGGGGCAGGAAGGTGAGTGCCTGGGGCTGCAGCAACACTCGGTCTCATCACCTTGGTATGGGACTCCATGGAATGATTGAAAAAGCTGCTATGGCCACAGTTTAGCTGGAATTTGGCCTGGAGTGAAGTCAACAAGAAAGAAAAAAGCCTCTAACATCAAAGCTTTTCTTTCAGGGTCAATTTACACCCTCAAATTGTCTGTTGTCTGAGTCAATCTAACAGCTCGCTGCTGAACAGGGAAGGTTTACTTACCTCCAAGGACCCCCGACCTCCTGGTGCTCCAGCTCCCCATCCCATCACCTCCTCTGCTTGAGCACTCATCAGACCCTGCTGTCAGCTGCCTGGGGTGTCCACTGATGAGCAGCAAGGAGCAGGAGCTGCAGGGAAGGAGCAGGACTTGCCCCTTTCTGATGTGTTGAGCTGTTAGATCGGCTCAGCCACCTCCTGTCACCTCCTGCCAAAGGGCTGGGTGGGAGGGAGAAGGAGCTGACGGAGCTGTCTGGCTGCAAAAGAAAATGCTACTGCTGGAAATACACAAGAACAAATTTCCCTAACCTAGTGCTGGCAAGGTCACTTGAGCAGGCTCATTGTGGATGAGATTCCCTGGGGTGTAGTGGCAGCAGACAGAGCAGTGGTCCTCTCAGAGTGCCACTGGCAATGGCAGGACAGGCACCGGCTGCACTGCTTGGTGTCTGCACAGGGGATTGCAGGTGCATTTGCCACTTTCAGAGGGGAGGTCACTGCCTCTGTCCCCTCAAGTGCCCACAGGGCCAAAACAATTCTCAGGTGGATGCTTTTTCTTCATCTACCCAAGGCCAAGGAAGCAGGCTATCTCTTATTGCCTGGCATAGGGTCTGGTGAGAGCAGATTACTGACTAACCATCAATTTTTACATAAAAGATGGTAGCAACATGAATGGGTCAGATTGTCTTTCTTCTTTGTGCATCACAACGCAGAAGACTGTTCCCTACCACTGCTGCAAATCAATCAGTCAAAAGTTTCCTGCCTTGGTCTCCAAATAACTTACCTTTGATTATTTCTAGTTTCATTGTATGGTCCACCATGTCTTGAGGCCATGGGACAAAAGCCAGGAGTCCTATAGTGCAACTGCTCTCTTAATTCCTTGGGTGTCTTCCCTGCTGATACATAGCAGAGATTGGCAACTAATCTATATATAGTACAGCACTGCAGCTGAGACACAATGCCTGCATTCAGCGTGCATACATGATGATGTCAGCAATGGCTCTTTAATTGCATCATGGGAAGTGAAGGGAGAAAAGAATTGGAAGAAAAAAAAATAAGAAAGGGGGCCCCTGGCCCCTCCACTTTACATAATTTCCTTTCCTTCACTGCCAGATGGGAACACATGGGAATGCTGGCCCTGCATCTCAGGAGCTCCCTCCCCAAAGCCTGGCATCGCCACATCTGTTTCCCTGATTTCCTACTCTTCTGATCTTCTTCACCTGCCCTGCACCCCACCACCCTGGGCGAGCTTCCTGAGATGCTGCTACCGCCATTTGATTTGGCTTCCTGAGGCTCGCTCCCTCCTTCCTTATTTTTACTTCTCCAGCTTGCAGTAGCATCCAAAGGCCTGTAGTTGTGAAACACGCTGGAAGGGCAGGGTCTGCATGCAGAGACCACACAAGCCCCCTGGCTGCTTTTATTTAAATAAAGGAGCATCTGTAGTGCCAGGCAGTGGTTCACAGAAGG
This sequence comes from Zonotrichia leucophrys gambelii, assembly GCF_028769735.1. NCBI lineage: Eukaryota > Metazoa > Chordata > Aves > Passeriformes > Passerellidae > Zonotrichia > Zonotrichia leucophrys. The sequence goes on along the minus strand of NC_088171.1, from coordinate 42,767,083 downwards.
GGCTGTCAGGCTCAGCACAACTCCACTGCTCTGCAGCTAGCAGAGAACTGAAGATACACAAACTTCTCTTCCCACAGACATCCATCACCATAAATGCACGTGGGTTTTATGTGAAAGAAGAGACAGCACCCTCCCGGTTTTAGTACAGCAAAAAGGGGAAAAGATCCTCAGTGACAGCGTTCCCCTCGCTAAGACCTACAGTGTCAGCCAAATCAACAGCTTTAAAACTTCCCTATAAAGTTCCTGCTCCTGCAAACAGGACCTGTGATATCCTCCATTTTAAGAAAGCTTCCCTTTGTCTTATCCCCCAGCCTATTTATAGCTGCTGTGGTGGAGGTATACTGGGAAGGCTTTACACCAGCAGGCACAGGGCCCTTCCATGCTCAGCAAGGAGGGACATTTAATAGCCCCCAAGAAACCTGTGGCTCCTTGGGGCTCATTTTCTGGGAGGAGACTCCCACCCAAAGGGCTTTAGCTGCCTTTTTTCCCAGTGGCATGCCACGGGGGCTTTGGGCTGTGACGTGACTGTGACTCACCACCGGCTGTTTTTGTGGGTCTGCTTTTATGAAGGACTGTAGGGATGCCATTGGGGTCTCATGTAGGAGAGGAGGCAGCTGCCTTCTCCCACTGCCAGACAGAGATGCCCAGGCCAAGAACTTCTTCCTCCTAGGCTCTCTGGTGGAGCAGTGAGGAGGGGAAAGGCCTCTTCACAGGTCACTTGATGGCCCCAGAGTCTTTGCAGAGAAGCCAAGTCGGGAGACTCCAACCTCTCGCATGTCTGTGAGTACACAAAAGCCTGCGCCTGGAGGAATAGCAGGCTGAAAGGTAGCAGAAGCTTCCTCTGAGTCCACCTCACAGCTTTCCCTACAGGAAACACAATTATAACTACAGTAAATACTCACATGAACCAGAAAGTTTGATTAGCACCTTGCCTGGTTGCTTGCTTGTTCATTCACTCTCATAAAGGAGCACATTACCTTTGTATGCACTGTCCCTGACCAGTGCTGGTTTTAACACATAAATCCCTAAACATTTCAGCTCCAAATTAGCTCCAAGCATGTTTCCTGCTAAGGAAAATGCAGAAATACCACTGCTTTTCCCTCTCAGCATTCCATTTATACCTTTGGAACTGACCTGTCTTGATCAGAGCAGGCACAGGAGAGAGCAGGGCCTGAATGTGGGTCAGGACTAGTGCTGTATGTTACATGGAATCACCTGAGGGAGCTTGCCACTGGCTGAGATTCATGGTTTGCCAGTGCTCAGGGAATTACACTGCATGGCCCTGAGGGAGAAGCATCTGCCCACACCCCCCAGGGAATAATGATGAGGAGGCAGGAGGGGAGAGGCAGTGTTGGATGCAGGCAGTCCTAAGATGTACAAAGATGCAGGTGACCTTCACAACCATTCAGAGAGATGGGAGACACTATTGTCCCTCGGAACATGCTGCACAAGCACTTCACCCTTCCCAGCACAAGGTCAGGCACGGCAGTGCTGCAGCCTGTTAGGGGACACTCCCACCTCCCAGTTTGGGGGCTGGTAATGGATAGCTGAGGGTGCCAGGCTTCCCAGCTCCCGCCGCCAGATCTGGAGGGGAACAGCTGCCTGCGCCCAGAGTTTACACAGCTGTGGGGAAGCGTTAGCAGCTGACAAGCCACTCTCCCTTAAGTGTCAGCATACACCACCTCTCCCTGCTAGGGGCACTCCCCCAGCCAGTAAAAGGATCTTGCAGATGTGAACAAGAGTGAAGGCAAGGAGAACTTCTGAGTTACAGCCCAGCCAACTGAGCGGAGAGGATAAATGTGGAGAGAGGTATGGGAGCAGAAGCAGTGTCAGGAAGCAGGAGGCTAATAACAAAACTTTTGCAGTTATTATCCCATTATGCTGGCACCTGCTTTCTACCTCCACCTGCTCAGAGCTTGCATTTCTTGACCTGCAGAGCATGTTTGCCAAGTATGTCTATTTTGCCAAGCTTCTCCTGAAAGGGAAAAGTGATCTGAAGGGACATTTTGTTGCAGGTGAGTTTGAGAACCTTCAAGACTACTCCAGCATCAGTTTTCACTCCCAGTCAGAGAAGTCACTTCTTGTGATTGAGACATAGATTTAGACCATTCTTAATGGTAGGCATCGCATTTGAAAGCTGTTTAGAACAGAACCGGGGTGAGAAGAACCAGACATTTGCATCTTCTGGCCTTGAGCCCATCCTTGGGGGGCAATAGTTGAGCTGTCATCATCAAAGATTAAAGCCAACACAGGTACTTAGCCTAACAAGAAATCTGATTGAACAGATGGTGAATAGGGAGAGATTTGAGAAGTCTGGAAGAGAAAACTGGCTTTAGAGATACAGTCATTAGGAGGTAAAAGTGCTAAAAGTCCTTGTGATGCTAAATCCCATTATGTGGTTAGAAATGGATGATTTTCAACCAGAATTTCTGAAAAGATGAAGGAATTTATCAGAATGCACAGAAAAAAAAAAAAAAAAAAAAAAAAAGGTAATTTAGTTTTGTCTCAAATGCATACTGTGCAGTGGGAAAGAGAGCAAGGCCTAAGCATAAAGGTGCTCTTGGAGACGTGGTAATAGAAGTGAAAAAACCCAAAAGCACATTGAAAAAAGACATCTTTGCATCAGCTGCCTGCAGAGCTTAGTGCTGTAAAGCACAACAGTAAGTGCTTGCTTCTTTGTGGGAACAGAGGACTGATGCCTAAACCTGGCAGTGTCTCTGGGGTTAAAAGTAATGTCAGCTGCTGGAGTGCAAGATCCCTGCTTCCCAAAGCCAGCCCTTGAAGACTGTACAGAGGCAAAGATGCACACCAACAAGATCTATAGATCACTTTCACATGTGCACAGAGGAGGCTCTCTCTTCCTTTCTGGATCCCATCACACCCTAACAAGCACATCTTTAAACTCAAGGTGACCCTGCTGTAGGGGAGATGGATGGGCGGAGGAGGGGGTGTCAAGAGCTTGAATTAATATGCTGAGCAAGCCAGTTTCCAATGATTTATACCATGGGGACAACACTTACTGCTTCTTTGCTCCCCAACCCTCCACCCTGCTCAAGATCCAGCATATCCTACAGGAAGCTCAGCAACACATGCAGAAAGTTGAGCTTACTACTGTACTTACTAATGGATCCAATGACAGATATATGGTTGAGCCAGAGTCAGTGTGCAGGAGCAGGCATGGCAAATTTGGAATCTGAGGCAAATTTAGAAGTTTGTGCTCACAAGAGGAAAAATGAGGAAAGGAGAAAAAAAACCCAGCACAAATCAGACCTAAAGTGGCTGAACTTAAGTGGCACAGTTGTCCATGGAGCACAGTTGTGGTGAAAACCTAAAAAAAGATGGATATTCCTCTGAGCATAATGAATAAGTCAATAACAGCGAGCTAAAAACTAACAACAAAACCTTCCTCTTTCATTTGTCTGGCACTATTTGACAAATGGCAAATCTCTGAAGGCTACACCAGCATCAAGATCTTGCTAAAGACTTTCTTTGTGAGTAGACCTGTTGTAAGGGATGTTTTTGTACACTGATTTACTAGATGAATTCTTGAGCAGGAGAGGCAAAGATCCAAGCACGTTGTAATGCTGAGTCTCTTGCCTCTTTGTTAGCAGATAAACAAGGAAGGGGATTCTCAGGGGCAGCAGGACAGGGAGACTTTTAGATCTTGGTAATCCCTAGGAAAGACTGTGCAGAATTTGAAGCTATGAACCACTGAATTGGCTTTAAATGGCTGTGGTATAGCAATATTGGAGTTGGAGTTGTTTTCTGGGTCCTCAGGTGCAAAACAGCAACAATGATTACAGGAGTTCAGACCCCTCTGTTTACATTACCTGTGCACATTTGGGGACTTGCCTCAGCTCCTCAGCTTCTCCTGCTCACAAGACCTGCTGAGCTCACAACGCTGCCTTGGAGCTCAGCACAGAAGGGCAAACCACATCAGGCTGCTGGACCCCTTCATGCAGGTGGCATAGGGGAGAGCTCTTTCTGCAAATGTTTGCCTCTAAAATTACAGTAAAATATCCCCAAAGTCACAATTACTCTACCTGGTTCTATTTAACAAAGCTTTTAACCTCCAGACCCCTGGGTTTTCCAGCTGTATTGCTTTTGGCAGGAACACCATTCTGTTTGTCCTGTAGTGCTGCTGGCAGAAAGCAGATGCTTTCCTTCAAGAAAACGGAGCTTCCAAGTGGAAAGCACATCCTGGTATTCTAAGCAGATGCCAGAGAATGACTCAGGTGCAGTCTATTTTCCACTAGAATTTAAGGGAAAAAAGAAGAAAAAAAGCATTTTTAATGCATCCTTTAGCTGCAGTGGCTGGGCAGTTAGTCAAGGACAGACAAATGTTGCCAAATAGAGACTTTTCAACTAGGTAGAAGCTGGCCCAGGTCATCAGAGCTATTTCAATTCTTGTTAAGTGTCTCTGATAATCTGACCATTCATGCCTAGGTTTCAGCGTTGTTAGAATGTTTTAATGGTTAATGTTTTAACACAGTTCTGACATGATCATGACACAGTTATGATTTCAACACAGTTTAAAAGCCTTTAGTACAAATCACATCATTTCAAATTCAGACCAGCAACCATGTATGAATGGAGGACAAAAGAAAGATGAGAGAAATGGTTTGAAAAAGACTGGGAAAAGGGGGATAAAGTGCGAGAAACCTCACCAGAGTGACACAAAGGAGAACTAGCAGAATGCAGAGAAATGTCTCAGACGCTCACGTAAGCAGGGAGATTTCATTTATTTGGCACAGAGGGACAATAGCCCTGCTAACCAGGATAGCTATTGTTCTTTTGTTTTTAACAAACAAAAAGGGAAAATGCGAAGCACTAGCTTCCCATGGAAAAATCATAAAAATAAGTTCTCATCCTGCTGTCCAACAAGGAACGAGAAGCCTCCCGCACTTCACCTATCGCCCCCACGCTGTTGCTCACTCACGGTGTTTGTCGGCTTAGAAAACAAATGAAATATATTGAGGCCTCACTCTGAGGAGAGCTGAGGGCGTTGTTACAGCACAACAACTTAATTGAATCGAAAACTACTGAGTCAATGCATTAAGCGGAAAAATGCACGGTGCTATCTGCTGTGTCGTTGAGTGCACAAGTGCTCCGGCAGCCAATGCTTCAGGAGGATTATAATGCTGGTGTGTTCCCTTTAGCTTTATTTCAGCATGTTTCATAGTGAAGACAGAAAGCCATCCATAATTGGAGGAAGCCTCAAAATGTTTCATTCCTTCAGCGGTGGAAGTGGGGCGAGAAGAAAAGGAGGACTGTGATTCAGCAAGACAGAGGTGCTCCCATATGAGGGTGACAGCTGGAGAATAAGGACCCTCTGTTCAGGGACAGTGAATTGCTTATAGCCTTTTACAAGCTCAGGGAGGGTGTAAGATGTAAACGAGCTTCAGGAGCCTTGGCACAAACACAGAGGATCCTGTCAGCAAAAAGGACCTTCCACAGCACATAGGTAGCGTCGTGAGCCCGCTAAGGACCATTTGAAGCATCGATGTGCAGAATTGCCCCCTTCAGCCAGCTTGCTGGAAAGCAAACAGCTGTCACTGAGGGAGACAGGAGTGTCAGATATGCCTGGAGACACACATCTGGGAATTTCTGCCCAATTAAAATATTTCTGAACACAAAAGATGACAGTTTCCATTGAGTGAGCTGGAGCAAAGCGTTATCTGGGAAACTCAAACAGATCAACCATGAGCTTGTTGTTCAGGGAATTCCCGCTCTTCACAACTGATTTCATCAGGGAAAGGACAAGCTCTGCAGCATCATAACTCTCTGCAGCAACCACAGGACAAATAAACAGAGCTGAGGCAAGGCTCAGCGATTTTTTAACCTCTGGATAGTCAAAGCTGTGGTGATTTCACCTGCATGTGAAATCAAATGTGAACATACGGATACGTAATATAAAGAACACAGCCCCAGAGCCAAATCCTTTATTGATACATAAGGCAAGTTCTCAGCAGAATATACCACTGAGGAGCATAATAAATATTCATGCTTGTTTTACACCTTAATGCACCTGTCTTGCCCCATGGACTTCATCAATGATTCCCATTGCTTGGTCTTGCATAAGGGTGTTAGCACTCCTGAGTTTCTCAGATCTCTGAAGGGCTTTTTGAGATATGGCTTGAGCTGTGTTTAGTACCTGCCAGCAGAAGACAAAAGGCATTTTTGAGTAGACAATTTAAGTCAGTGTTATTTGTGCATCTAAGGCCTAAATAGCATTAATTATTTGTACATCTAAGGGCTAAACAAAGGAGAAACATAACTGAATATGTTTTAATAACCAGTTTTCCTGTTCTGTGATGGTTCTGAGAATTTATTATCGTTGCTGAACAGTAATTAGTTTTGAGTTTATTTTGGTTATTTACAGATGCTTCCATTCACTAATCTGTACATTTCCCCATTTTTATCACTTTTCCTGGGTTTTCGACTTTCCAATCTCTAAGCCAGTTCCACGTTTTAAATTTTCTCAATCTCCAGTTTCCTTATTAAGGGTGCAATGCCATGCATCCTCTCTTGCTACCGCAAGCCCCGCTAACCAAGAGGGTGGCCACCCGGTCCTGCTGCAGAGCCGAAACTTTCCACCCACGCGTTGCTGGTGGCGGGGAGCTTCATTAAAACCAAAATAATTGTTGCGGATTTTTAAGTGCGGTCTCGCAGCAGCGCAAATGGCATCCCAGCTAATTTTCGCTAACTTCAATGCGTCGGAGAGGAAGCGCCTGCCCCGGCCAACAAGCAAACCCCCCCAGGCTCGCCCGCCCGGGCACGGCACACCCGGCGGCAACCGCAAGAGCGCGGAGAGGAGCCCGTCACCCCTAGACTGGGCGTCAGAAAAAGGGAAAACGCTCGATTACTCGAGAGACTTAATGTTTAAACCTGCATTAACGCCTCGGTGCTTTCAAAGAACGGCCCCGAAGCCCCGCTCGCATCCCAAACCCAAAAGGTCTGGCGGACCGCCCGAGCGGCGGCGCGTCACGCCCGCGGTGCTCGGGGGGTCCCCGGCGCTCAAACCGGCGGCGTTGCAAGATGGGGGGTGGGCCAAGGGGGCTGGATGCAGGCGGATGGGGGCAGGTCGGGCCGGAGGAGGGCGAATGTTTCCTGCCCGCCGCCGCCGCCCCCCGGCCGCCCCCCGCAGCCGGGCGGAAGTCAGCCCGCGCCGTCGGAGCTTAAAAGGCTCCCGCACGCCGCGCCACCCCAGTGCCGGCGGCCGCAGCGGGGCCGGAGCCAGCGCCGCCGCCAGCCCCGCGCCCCCCCCCGGGGCCGCCCTCCGCACCCCGCCCGGCGGGGAAGGCGCCCGGCGCGATGGCTCTCCCCGGATCCCACGCCGCCTGGGACGGTGCTGCCGCATCAGTGAGTAATTCCTGCTAATTTACCCCCCGAGGCCGGTGGGCTCCGGCTCGGCAGATCGCGGGGGAGGCGGGCGTTTTGGTTTTCGCTGCTTTCCTCCCGCCGCCCCCCCTCCTCTCGCCTCTTCTTCGGGTTTTATATTATTTTTGTTTTCTCAATAAAACACCACGCGAAGAGGCGAGATGACAAAGGAAATGTGATCCTAGGCGCTGCAGGGGCTCAGAGCGAGAGAGAACCGGAGAGGAGGAGGAGGAGGAGGGGGCGAGCGTAGCGCTCTCGGATAGCATTGCACAGCGGCTCCAATTTGTGCGAGCGAATATAATACACCCCCCATGAATAATTCAGGGCGGCCGGCGGGGACCTGCCGCTGCTCCTCTGCCCGGCCGCCGCAGCCTGTGCGAGCCGCGCCGAGCCCGCGGCACTGACGGGCCGCCCGAGCCGCCGGGTACCGCGTGTGCGGGGCTGCTGCGGGCTCGGCGCTGCCCTCCGCGGGAAGCCCCGCGCAAAGGAAGGCGTCCGGCGGGAGCCGAGACTCGGAGAGGCGAGAGAGGGGACTGCCCTTCTCGGCCGTCCTCGGAGCCCTTTTATTCTTCCCATCTCCTCCTCCGCGTCCCGCCAGCGTGAGTCTGTGCCGGTGGGGTGGGCACCAACGCCGCCCTCCATCCCCACCCCCCAGTCATGCGGTGGTGGAGCAGGCGTCGGCGGGGGAAGACTGGAGCCGGAGAAGTCTGCCTGGCCACTGTATTTCAGTGCCTCTCTCTCTCCTAGAGCTGCTCTGGATTGCAAAAGTGGAGGGGGGAACTGAAACGAAATTTCCCCTTCCCCCCCGACAAGCACAGGTTTAAAGGAAAAGAGGAAAAAACCCAACGCCCCAAGAAGAAAGAGCGAAACTTGAGTTAAGCCCCTGCTGCCCCCCGCCCGCCCGGCCGAGAGGGACTTGCACTGCCGCCCCGACCCGGTTCTGCGGCCGTGGGAACCGGAGCCGAGCCCCGGCGGACAGAGTTCGGTCCCCGCTGGATGCGGCGGGGATCGGGCGGTCGGCGCCCATGCACTTTCCGTTGAGGAAGAGGACAAGTAACCAAACCACGTTGTCAAACTGCTGACCCGAGGGGGAGATGAGAAGACTGTGTGAGGTATTGACCGATTGGGGAATCGATACAATTTGTCTAATGCAACGGGGGATCGGGGGTTAAGTACATGAGAGGGACGAGAGGATCCATTTACTGAGGGAGAACGGGACAGCTACACCTTGATACCAAAAATACTCCCCCCTCCCCGCAGCAGCCAGCCCGGCAGCAGCGAGGTACGAGGAGAGGACCCAGCTCCCTGCAGACCGCCGGATCGATGACACCGTATTTGCAAAACCGGCCCATCGATCCCACTTGGCAAAACGACTGATCGATGCCAGCTTGCTCGTAAGCTGCTTGCAGAACTACCTTCTCCCCGCGCCTCTGCTTTTCCGCCCACGCTTTTTTTTTTTTTTTGCCTTTTTTCTTTTTTTTTTCTTTTTTTTTTTTTTTTTTTTGAGGGAGGAGAGACACGTTTTTGCCCCCCATCGGGGAGTCAGGCCCATCGCAAATGGCTTCGTTTCCCGAGTCCGACTTCCAGATCTGCCCGCTGTGCAAGGAGATGTGCGGCTCGCCGGCTCCCCTCTCGTCCAACTCCTCCACCTCCTCGTCCTCCTCGCAGACCTCCAGTTCCTCCGGGGGCGGCGGCGGCTCCTCCTGCGGGGGCCCGCCGCGGCGGCTCCACGTCCTGCCCTGCCTGCACGCCTTCTGCCGCCAGTGCCTGGAGGCGCAGCGGCACCCCGGCGCGGGGGACGCGCTCAAGCTGCGCTGCCCCATCTGCGACCAGAAGGTGGTGATCTCGGAGCCCTCGGGCATGGACGCGCTGCCCTCCTCCAACTTCCTCCTCAGCAACCTGCTGGACGTCGTCGTCGTGGCGGCCGCCGCCGACGAGCAGAAGAACGGCCGCGCCGCCGGGACCGGCCCCGCCGCGGGCTCGGGCGGCGGCGGCGGCGGCAACAATCGGCACCACGGCCGCCCGCCGCCGGGGCCGCCCCGCGCCGCCGGCTCCTCGCCCGCCGCCGCCGCCTCGGCCGCGTCCTCCTCGACGTCGTCGTCGTCCTCCTCCTCGGGCGGCGGTGGCTCGGCGGCGCTCCTGCTGCGGCGGCCCCACAGCCGGCAGGGCGAGCCCCGCTGCAGCTCCTGCGACGAGGGCAACGCCGCCAGCTCCCGCTGCCTCGACTGCCAGGAGCACCTGTGCGACAACTGCGTGCGGGCGCACCAGCGCGTCCGCCTCACCAAGGACCACTTCATCGAGCGCTTCGCCGCCGGCCCCGCCGCCGCCGGCCCCGCCGCGCCGCTCGCCCTCAGCCCGCCCTACCCCGCCTCGCCGTACAACATCCTCTCTGTCTTCCCCGACCGGGCCAGCTACTGCCAGCACCACGACGACGAGGTGAGCGCAGGGAGGGAAGAAGGAAGGGAAGGGGCGGCTGCGCTCCCGGCCCTGGCCGGCGCCAGAGGGCCCCCGCCCGCGTGGCCGGCTGCCGGGGGGCGGCGGGGCTGTGGGGACAGGGGGCAGCGCCGCCCCGGCAGCGGCCGGAGCGGGGCGCGGGAGCCGCTGACACACCGGGGGAGGGCGTGCGGAGAAGTGGCGGCGATCCGGGCGCAACCCGCTCGCACCGGGCGCTGCTCCGCGCCGCCGCCCAGGAGGAGGTGAGCCGGGGGCCCCTCCGCGAGGTGCGGGACCTGCTGTCCCGGGAGGCGGCCGGCGGAGCTCCGGCGGGCCCGTGAACGGCTTGCAGCGGGGGCGCTGGGCTGCTGGGGCGTTGTGTCCCTCAGAGCGGCTCGTCCGGCGCGTACCGAGGGGTGGCGAGGCCGTGGAGATGCAAGGGAAAAAGGTTTGGGGTCCCCCGGCGTCCCGATGCTGAGTTAAACTGGTTTGTGGAGTCTGCTGTGCACAGCCGTGTTCGGCGTGTAACCCACTGGAGGAAGAAAAACGAATAAATAGGGAAGGAAGATAACTGTGTTGAGAAAAAGACGCCTTTTTGATTAATTAATTATAAATAAATAAAAGGCAGTAAAAAAGTTAGCAGAGATACTAACGCTTGTAAATGCCAGCTACATCTACTGCTCTTGGTTAACATCTTGTCTGCTTGTGTGGTGGCAAACATCTACTGATGCAAAAACAGGAACTTGCTTTACGTGTTGTTAATTTAAAACGCTTTGGCTTTGCAAGTTTTGATTCTGGTGACCCTAAGTATTGTTTCATAGATCTTAAAAGAGGCAGTGGCTTCTTCAAAATGTACTTGAAAGTGTCTTAAGTTTCATTGGGATAGTTTCTTGCTGTGATAGTTTGAAACTTGATTTTTCGTTTGAAGCTGGAAAATGGCGATCTGGTGACTTTCCCCTTTTGCTCTGGGGGTCAGCGCGGGGGGGATTTTGCTGGAATTTTCCAGTAAATGGTGTTGGAGGTAGTTTCCTCCCAAGATGAAATTGGACAGCACAAGGGGCTTCAGGGAAAACCTGCCTGAGGACAGGGGTGGTACAAGAGCTTCCTGTGGGATGCTTGCTTAACTGATAAACGAAGGCATTTCGCCCAGGGAAATGTGGTGATGCCTTTGTCTTCAGTTTTCAGGGACACTTTTTCTATGTCCTCTAATGTTGCTGTAGGTATGAAATAATTCTGGAAAAGTCTGGCATTTTGTGTTTCTTAAAGTTGCAGAGGACAGACCGTATGAATTCTGTGGGAAAAGAAAGACCTTAAAATGACATTTGGGGGGCATGAAGTGTGATTGAGGAACAATCAAGTTTTTAACAAAAAGAAAAGCAGCCCAGAAACGTTTTGGCAGCTGAGCTGCTTACAGCTTTTTGTGGTATCTCAGCATCTCCCTAAGAGTGGGGTTCCTAAAGCACTTGTGTAATACTGAATGCTAGACTGAAATGAGGCATGATCTTAAGACACTAGAAAAAAAAAACCATCTTTCTGCATTCATTTTGGAGTATAACTTCGGTTTTATGGTGCAGGCTAGAAAGCTTCTAGTTTTTGTGTTCTCAGTAGGATGAAAGTTCTTTTCGAAGTGTGTAAAATGAAACAATTGAGGGCTTTTGGCAATAATATAGAATATCCAGCTTCTAATGCAATGCATTCTAAATCCGCTGAGTAAAAGAGTAGCTTGGGATAGGAGCTCCAAGGTATTTTGTGGACTTAAAATCTTAAATTGCAAAGGGAACAAAGGTATTCTAGCCTTGCTTAAACTGTATGGATTTTCTAGAAATAATAACTTCTGAAAAAGCTTAGTTTATTTGACATAAGTAATTTTACTTTCATCAGTGCACTCTGAAAAGAGTACACTTCTTAAAAGAATTGGGTTTGGGTGTTCCTGTGTCCTGTAGACCTAGAAATTGTTTTAAAACAACTAAGTATTTTCAAGCCTTCAGCTCCTGTTGAGAAAGGCTTTTATTCTGCAAATTAATGATCTACTACTGTTCTTGATTAGTGCGTTTTGGTGGCTCCTTAATGTGGGTGTGCCTGATCAGTATTTGCAAGTATTTATTATTCACTCGAGAGGAATTGTTTGGGATAGTCTGACTGTTGGGAACAGTTTGTCCTGTAAATCTTTATCACTTTGGCTAAAAATATGGGTGAGGTGTACAACTTTTTTTTTTTCTGAGAAAGGGTGGCTGCAAAACTGTGAGGGTTATTGCTTGTTTAAGAATGCTATTTACAGCCTCATAAAAGGAACGATAATAGAAAGGCAGCCTTCCAGGAGAGTACTTAGTGCATCACTTAAGCACTTTGTTGGGCTAATAGTGTAAAAACAAACCTAAAATGCAAGGCAGGAATGGTAGCCTGAAACTTTAATATTAGCAGAACCCGGGTTTTTAACTACTCAGTATGTGAGAAAAGCTGGTGGGCAGGATATTCCCTCTGATTAATTCAGGCAGGTAAGGTTTGGGTATAGGCAGATCTCATCTGCAAGCTGCTGGAAGAGTAATTCTTTTAAATGCAGAGTTCTCCTTCCCCAGGATAGATCCTCCTTACCCTGTCATAAGGAGTTTGACTCCATCCCTGAGGGTTTTCTGCACAAAAGTTCTGGCTCCTCCCTTATTTTGTGCCTCCTTGCCTAGAACATGACACTCCTGTCCTAACATTGCTACTCATTTGTTACCTTTCATCCTGTTCCTCTCTGGTCTTTCCACCCCTCCTTCTGGGAATCACTGTCCGTTCCCCATAATTTTCCCTCATTCCACCTCCATTTTTAGACTCCCTCGAGTGAGAAGGGAAACAGCACCGTGGGTGGTGACTTGCTGGGTGTTCCAAGTCTCAAAACAAGACTACACATACACATTTGCCAGACAAGATCAGTGTAGTTGCTCATCCTCTTTATGCAGAGAAATGCAGATTTCAGCTCTTAACTGGGATGTGTCTGGCGTGTAGTCTCTTTTCAGTGGAGATGGTTCTGGTCTTGGTTGAGCTGTTGACTCCTGTTGTGTGCTATGAGTACATAACAGTCTCTGAAACAGAGAATATTGACTGTTACAGTAGTGGCAGACATTAGAGAGTGGAACCCTGAACACTGCTTTCATATAGCAGTGCCTGCAGGTACTACAGTGATGCATGAAAGAAGGTGAACAAAACTGTTGTAGGGTGAGGGGGAAGCAAAAGCCAATTCTTTGTCATAGCACTTCTGTTGAAATCCAGTCTGGTGGTTTACTACTGGGAACCTCACTGTCTGATGTAAAATGGTTAATTTCAGATGTTTTGAAGCATTCTACAAAAGTAACCATGTTACAACCCTGATAATTTTCTTCCGTCTGGCATTTTTTGTGTGTACAGCGCTATCAATGCTACAGTAGCAACTAGATGTTATTGTTATAAAAACCAACTAGACGGGGGACTTGGAAAGATTTTGCTTTAGTTTTACCCATAATTAAATCAAATATCCTCCCTGATGTGTCAATGTGTTCTTGATTGTTTCATCTCGGACGGAAAGAGCACCTCTGTTTTTCTTTTCTTGGAAGGATGAATAGGCTGTAAACTAAACCACCATCTTAGAAAATGTTGGAACAGCTGTAGGACACTTGGCTTGTGAGTGAGTTTGCAGAAAGTGGAAAATGCTACAAGTTGCAAGTTAAATAACTGGGATTTCATTTATGGCAGAGCACAGCTTCTGTGAGCTTGAATATCATTTCATGATAACAGTGGTGGATGGTCAAAACACTTCAATAGCAGACTTCTGACACTTTCTAGGGAAAGTGTGGAGTTGCCAAATTCAGTCAGCTTAGTGGTGTATGACCCTTCTAGTTCTGATATTGCTCTACAGATTCCATTTTAGAAGTGGTTCATGGACTACCAAGACTTACAAGACAAAACCCTGTAGCACCACAGCTCCCTCTGTTGCAAGAAAGGCTTTTAAAGATCTTTCTCCCCTTGCCCTTAAACACACTGTTGCTTCCTTCTCCTTCCATCATGTCTGTCTCTGGTCAGGGTCTTAACTGATCAGATTCATTTACAAACTCTTTTAAGTTTTTTGCCATGTCAGTGAGTTGCAGTGGTTCATGGGGCTGTTGGAGCATGCAGATAAGACTCACTAAAATCAGATTGCTGTGTTGCATATATTCTTGGATTTCTTTTTAGATTATGACTAAAATGCATTCCTTCTTGTTATTTTACAGGCTGTGAAAGATGCAATTTTTGGAGGCTTGCACATGTATAGGGGAAAGCATTCAACTTCATAGCTGTCAGCTGAACTGAAAGCTACTTACCTGGTACCTTGGCTAAAGTTGCTGGTTGAATTTATGTCTAAGCTCCCCTAATGTAGGGTAGAGCTGTGGTCTCACAATAGGGAGCAAGCACACTCAGGAGATGCTTCTGTGAGCCAATTTAACTCACTTAACATGACTGAAAACTTTTCCCTTTTGCTAGCACTGGTATAAGTTTATTTTATTTGCAGGCTGAACTGGTATGAGGGGAAAGGAGGAATGGAGTGGTTAGACAGGAATGGTAGGTTAAATGTGGTTGCTTTTGTGTAGTGGCTTTCCATAGGGCCAAATGCTGAGCTTTGCTCCCTGGTGCTCCCAGTGCCACCCACCCACACGTCTCACCAAAGTGGTTGGCTCATGCAGAGGGAGTATGCCCGAGTTCCCAGTTCTGCATCTCTTGCTCAGGGGTTATTTGTGTGAAACTGCAGTGTGTGGTACAGGCTCTTGCTGTTTCTCTTTGTAATGATTAAGGTTTTTGCCACCTAACAAAGAGATTAAAAATTTTAGGAGTGTATCCAGAGGCAGTGGTTTTAAATGTGATGCTTTGTGTCACTGGTGTTGTGACTGCTAGAGCTTCAGCTTTAGAGGAAAAAATGTGCACATGAGCTAGAGAAATTCATACTTCCAGGGCATGTAAGAAACTCCATATAGATCTTTGTACTTGTGCAGCCTTCATTGATCATACTTACTGTGTCTTTTCTCTGATATCAAATGCACATACGGGTGCCCATCTGAGAACAGTGCTTCAGATTGGGTTACTGACAGTTGTGTTTTCCTTTTAAACTTTTTCCTGATGAAGAAAGCAGGGTAGTGAGTTATTTTGTTCATACATGATTTATGGAATGTGGATTTAACGTCCTTAGAAAGATAAAAGGTTGGAATCATCTTTTGTTTCACAATATTTTTAAACTTACAAATACTGTTCAGCTATCAGGTGTTAAACCTCTGGGATTACTTTGCCTTACTTCCCTTTAAATGCCTCTTCACCATCACATCTTCCAACCCCTGGCTCTTCCCTGCATGCAGAAGTCTTTTGATTTAACTCCTTCTCTTTAGTAAGAGAATTAAAACTTTGTGTTTTAAACAGCTTTAATACTATTCTGGAGAATCTGATTCCCCCCTTGCTGCTTTGCAGTTGACTGGTGTTGAAATCCACTCACCATTTTTAGGGTAAACACAGCAAAGTTGTCAGGTTTTTCTCTTGGTGATTATATGGTGTTGTTACACTACTGGCTTAATTAAACGTGGCTTCAGACAATTTTCAGTGAGTAGGAATTGGAAGAAGCCTAAATGCCTTGGATGTTCAGGCAACTTTCAGTGACTGTTTTTACTTAGAGCCTGTCTTTGAAAACCCAAGAGTATTGCTGTGTGTTAGGGGTATTAATGCTTGCAGGCTGCAGCATGGACCTCTGAGGCTGTAGTGACATACAGCTGGAGATGTGCATACAATAAATAGGCATGAAACTAGACTACTGGATACCCATAATTTTGTGAATTACAGTTTTGTTAGAACTGATGCCTTGAAGTGTATCTTGTAAGTGGGAGAGAAGGTCTAGCTGAATTTTTGCTTCAATTTAGTGATGAAATCTTTCATCATATGTAGCAGTTTCTCCTTTCAGCTAAATCTTCAGAGCATGTAAACATGCTTGCTAGACCATGCTTCCTTTAAGGAAAACTGCTTAGTTCCTCTGTTTTAAAGTCAAGGAGGAGGTATCATTCCTCTTTCAATACTGTCTTGACCCAGTCTCTTCCTAGTTTTCCTCCCATACTCCCTTCCTTCCTGCAAAGTTGTTGGTGTCTTTCCATCAGGCAAAGAAAGAATCACGATGTGTTGAGAGCACAGATCTTAAGCTGCATGAACAATGCACTGAATGCAAGACTAATGTTACCACAGATAAGATATCACAGAAGGAGTTTATTGTCTTCAGCTGTAATCCACTTTCAGTAGAGCAGTTACAGATATGGTCTTGGATCATAATTATGTAGTACATAATTTTTACTAATGCTTTTAACCTATCATTCAAAGTCTTTAATTAAAAAGTGTAGAAATGCTGGATGGGACTGGTTACTGCTTGGCAATCCAAGTATTGGTTAAAGTGATGAATGGATGTCCCTCATCCCAAAATATATTAGGCATATTGGCTTTGTTTCAGCTGTTCTCTTTGTGGGCTCAGCTGCAGCCCCTTCCATGGCTTGTTTTCTTGTTTCCCTGGCTGTGCTTGAAGAAGGGCTCTGTGGGTGGGATGGGTTTGATCCTCCTAAAAAATTAAGCTTGTGTATCTGAATTAAGTTACAAAAATGGAACAAAAAACATACTATTGCTCCAATTCCTTATCTCCTTGAGTACAAAAACTTCTTTACTATGTAATGTCACCTCAGAAGTTATTTTATTATTCCTCTTTGCTCTGCCATCTTAAAGAAGAGAAATTGTATGTGGCTAAGACAGTAGTGTTTCTTTTCCAATGTTCTTTTGCTTCTCATCTACTTGTTTCTTCCTCTGCTATCAACCTCAACAAAATAAATTCTTTTCAGTTACAGTGTCCATAGCTGCTAATCTTTTTTAGCATCTAAAAGTGTTGGCCAGCTTTAAATGCTCTAGCTGTATAGCCTAGTATGAAAAAGAATAAAAGCCAGTACCCGCAGATGAGGCTCATGAATATATGTTCTGTGTTGCTCAGGCATCTTGGATATGTGTGCAATACTGACAGAATTAATTCATAGTTACGTGTTCAGCTCTAAGAAATAAGAGCACCATTCCTGTTATTTCACTTGAGTGTGTAATATGCATTGCTAAAACCCCAGATGGTGAACTGGTTGGCTAGGATGATGACTAGTTAGCAGTTTCCTTCATATGTGGTTGAAATATTTTTGAAGTGACTAAGACTTGAGCTGGAAACTTCAAATGCTTATTGTTTTATAGTTCTGTATGCTTTGTGTGCTGTATGCCTCTGCACTGGTGCTGACTTGGAGAAAATGGATTACCTCCCAGCGGTAGGGAGGTGACTTGAGGCAAGCTCTAAGCTTGTTGGACTGGCAATGGGTGAGAATAACTTTTCAGAGTTGGGTACTTAAAATTCTGGGGATTGTGAGATATGTCTTGAATGCTACAGAGAAAAGCTCAACTGAAGAAACATGTGGATTGCCTTGAAAACTCATTTCTAAGTATACAAATTAACCTAACCAAAGCAGCTGCTGTCACCTCAGCAGCTCAGTTTTACTCCTGTTTGTTACTACAGTATTCTCTCTCCTAAGAGCACACAAGCAACCACCAAGGCTGCTCTTATACCAGTGCTTTCCAGGGATGTGAGAATAGCAATGTGCTTGCCCTTTAATCTTGTTGTGGGGGAGAAGGGTGCTTTAGTGAGCTAAAGGTGATAGCTGAATTTGTGTTGCATCATCCCTCTCGTGTTGGTTCATCTCCATGCATAACCAAAATATTTAAAGGTGTTCTGTGAAGTTTGCTAAACCCTCTTTTTCAGATGGTTGCTTGTATTACATGCTCCCCCCCACCACTGCCCCCCCAATATATTTTGGGGATAGCCAATGTTGTTAAACTACCATCTACTGTAAATATTGCCTTCTGCTAGGCAAGGTATTGTGAATGTACAGAACTATCAAATGCTGTGTTTGGCTGGATTAAAAGACTGGCAGGGACCTGAAATTCAGCAATCAAACTTCAGTGTGATTCTTGGATGGTAGTGCTGGAGCTTGTTGCTGTAACTTCCCCATGTCCTATGTTATCTTGGGTTTTGTGGACTCTGTTTGGATGTCTAGGCACTTGCTGTCCAGAGTGGCTGACATATGCTAAAAAACGAATGTTATACAGCTTTTTGTTCAGCTCCTCTTGGTTAACAAAAGGCAAACTATTATTTAGGGTAAAATGTCAGCTATCAAACTTCAAATCCTCCCCTTTTCCCTCCCCTTTCACTTCAGTGGTTCTTTTTACACAGCTCTTCACACTGTCAGACAGTTAAGTGTACAAAATAAAAATCCCTAGCCTTAAATATTGGGTGTGAGCAAAGCTTGAAAGCTGTCTGCATTACGGATGCCCTTAAGCTTTGTAATCCACCCTAGTGCTGCATCAGGGACTAGAGAAATGCTGCTGCCTTGTGTCAGGGTTGGTGGTGGGAAGCCCCAGTCAGTGAGCCAGTACGGGCTGCCTGACAGGGTTACTCCTGCTGATCTTCTGTCACCTTGAACAATGCCATGTCAGGTGTGGAGGGTGTAAGGGACAACCACCAGGTAGCTCCTGGGGTCTTGCTGCTGCTGTGTCCTGCTGTGCTTTGGAAGTCAATTCTGTAGTTCTTGGATGTTTTAGTAAGTACATGTGTATGTGAGGCAGAGCAGGTCTCTTACTCTGAGGAAGAACTTTTCTCTGAGCATAGAAAGACGGAGCAGCATGCCTCCAAGCCTTCCTTTTTTTTTTTCCTCCCCTTTAAAAGCAGTGCTGGTAAAGGGTTAAATTCCAGCCCCCTGCAGCACACCCCGCCCCCACCGCTATATATGGTATGCCCAAAGGCACTGGAGATTTAATACATTGAAGTTGGAGCGTGAAGGGGGTCTGCAGCCTGCTAGACAAAGTCACTCAAATTTCAAGAATACTTGATCCATACAAGGATGTTACTTGAGAAAGGCATGGCTTCTCTGTTAAGAAAGCGGTCGCCGAATGAGCCGGCTGAGTGTCCCAAACACAGCTTTTGTGGCTAGATGGGCAGATTGCAAACCAGATTTTCTTTAATCGATGGCTGACTGACCAGCAAGCTAGCTGAAGTTGTTGTGAGAACCGAACAGCCTCTCCTCAGAGAAGTGGTTATTTCTAGGGGAAAATTAAAATTGTTGTTTCTCCCACTGAAGTGCTTGCAAGTCGTAGACACGATTGTGCAGATAATGATACAAGAGGATTCAGTTGAATTGACTGAATACTAGACTGAACTAATGGAAAATAATTTCCCCATACTAGTTACTGTAGGAGTACCTACAGCATTGCAGTTATGTCCCAAAAGGATGTATTTGGTGTCAACTTCTGTTAAAGGCTTTTAAATGGACGGGAAAATATTGGATATTGGGAAGAAGGAAAGCACAGTTTATGGAAGAAAAAAAGATAAACAAAACCAAAATTATCATAATAAACAAATTGGTACTGGAAAGATCAGGTAGTGGTCTGGAGTGGATTCTACCCTGAAAGAATTAACAAGGAACACTAACAAAACATTTGGGAATTGGAAAGGATGAAGTACAAAAGAATTCCTGGAACACTGAGGTCCCAGTCTTTCTACTGCTGCTCTTGTATGTACTAAAATGGTAATGGCGGTAAGATTTAATACTCTCCTTGCTTCTTCCTTTCTTGTACTCAATGCAGTTGTCATTGAGGGGGCAGATGTAATAAACCCCACCTCCCCCAATATCATGGAAGCATTGATAAGATTAGAATTAAGAATTGGATTAGAATTATATGTGGTGGCTACTGACAGAGTTCAAAAAGGTAACTACATGGCCTCCCTTATCATGAAGGTGCTGTCTTCTTTCTCTGTTTTATACAATGTGTATTTTAATTGACAGTATTCCATGGTAGCTGCTGCACTCTTGCATTACTAATTTTTTCAAGGGCTCTGAGCCTGTTGCTGGATAATTAATGTATGGCCCCTGAGCTTTCTGTTGCTGAAGCATGGCTCCCTTACTTTAATATACTCTCTGTGGTGGTTGGTGGGGTGGTTCTTAGGGAGGTTCATGGTGGGCAGTCCCAGCAGGCTGGGCTGAGTGGAAGCAAGGCTGAAGAGCTGACTTTTGCTGCGCAGCTGGCAATTCACTGGAGGGCTGTCCGCTCCAAACTTCCAGTCATTCCTGAGATGTGGTTTTTCCATTTGTATGCACTTCCCTATGCATGCAAGTTTGATAAACTTGCTGAGTTTTAGACAATTGTTACTTGTCAAAACAAACATGACTTTATCTTCATGCTATTGCTTTTCTGGCAAAGGTGGAATTATCCCACCTTTGCATCTTGTCAAAAGTAGTTCATTACGTGCCTCTGAATCTGAACTGTTCCTCAGGAGCAGTTGTGTCAAGTCAGCTGAATTTCTTTGTCTCTTACCAAAACAAGTGGAAAGCCTCTAAGGCAATGTTCTGCTGAACCTGATGGGGTGCATGTGGGCCCCTCATTCCAAGTGGCTTATTCTTCAAATAATATTTCCAGGGAGCAGTTGTGCACCTCGATGCTGTTCCATATTGGTGCGTGGTTAGTGCGTGTCGGAATATTGTAGTAACATTGGAAAATTCTCTATGATTTAGGAACCTAGGTCTTCTAGAGAACCACTAGAGAGATTTTTGCTGGAAGTGATGAAGCACTGCAGTTCCAATTAATATAATGTGTGCCATTCATTTCCCCTTGTAGGAGGCTTTGGCATTGACTTGGGATATAGGTAAGGTCAGCATATCTTTGCAAAGACTGGAGTAGTTGGATTCTGTGGCTGGCCACTTGAGCTTGTAGTGGCATACTTGGGCTTGGCTTAGATCCAGAGGCTCTTCTTTCACTGGAACACTTCCTTGTCAGTCCTTTCATTTCTTTTCCTATGCCTGTGAGCCAGTGAAGGGAGTTCAAGTAGTACGTGATTACTGATAGTCTTTACTAGTGCTCCTATCTCTGTCTCTTGGCAATGATGCCAAAAAACTTTATACACTGTAAGAACAAATGGGAGAACCATAATTTAAAAGTGAAGGTGTTAACATGTGCCTACTTTCACAAACGGCAACAAAAAAAACCAGCTTGAGCCATTTTTAAGTTAATAGTTTCATTTTCATATTTCAGTCCTTAGGTGCAAGCAATTAACTTTTTTTCTTCAGAGAGTACCATAATTTCTGTAGTTGTAGAAGTTATTTAGAGTGTTAAACTACTTATAGCTTTATTTTAATTGGTTTCCAATTTGCTTGTCTAGCTGCAGAAACTTTGTGAGGAGGAGTTACTCAGCTGCCTCATTTGGCCACCAGTTTCTTAGAGTGAAGTCATGCCTTTCAATCAACATCCTTGTAAATACAATTCATAGCATTTTCGTTCTGTACATGATATCACTTGTGACACCTGTTCTTGATGCCAGCCTGTTCCATTCAGCAGAGAACAGGGGCTGCTAAGGAGCTTCAGCTGATAAAACTCCCCAGTGGTGTGGACCAAAGAGGTATTGAAGATCCCTTTTTCTGGTCTGAACCTGTTCATCTCCTTTCCTTCCCCAGCTCTGCCTTAAACTTGGAGAAGGAAGCTGAGCATGGATACTTTAAATAAATTTTTGGTGAAAGCCATAGTTGTGCATTTCATTATAAAGCATTCTTGTGACTAAGCGTGTCACTTTTAAAATGTCATGGTCTTTGGTAGTGCAAGTCACTGTGTAAATGTGGAACAAGTGTTCATTCCTCTCAGCTGCTCAGTAATACACTTCTGTTGCCATTCATTTGTCTTCATTATATATTGTCAGTGTATGCATGTAAACATCATTTTTATAAGGTATTTATGAGGGTTTGGCTAGCATAATAAGACCAACTTATTTTCTCCTTAATGAAAGATAAATCTTGACAGTTAATCAATCTAGGAACAATGTATTGAACCAGTACCCTGTCAGAACTGCTGTTTTGTCTTCACCAATGTTCAAGACAGCTGTTTCAGAAAAAAAAAAAGGAAAGCTGTTTAGAATGTATTTTAGAGTAACTGGTCTACAATGTGTCCTTCCACTTAAATTTTAAAATTATCATGGGGAAGCATTGATGGTGTCCTGTCTTATTAATATTAGTTTTTTAATGTAAGCAACAGAAAAAAAATCATGGTCTCAACTGAAAATACCATATAATGCATGAAATTCAATATGATCTTGTCCATAGGAGAACACAATATTTTCATCAATGTGTTTGTTGTTTGAATTTTAAATTCATTTTAACACGATCCCAGGAGGAAATATAAAAGGAAACACTTTTCAGCAGCTAGGGGATAGATTGTAAAGAGGAAGTGTTGCATATCAAAACAAAGACCAAAATAAAAAAAAATAGAATAGTGATACCTCCCAGCTGAGATCACTGTATGCAATCCAAATGTGCTGTCAGCAGGTGAGAGACTCACTGATATGAAATGCTGTCTCGGAAATCTTGGGTTTTTTTCATCCAGTTATTCCTCAGCATATGAGAACACAGCGTTACCCTCATTGCAGAATTCAGGTACATTTGTATATGGCTTGTCTGGGATGGCAATCAGACAAACTATTTGGGATAATGATAACCTCCCTCATTATAACTCTTATCTTAATTTTCAGCTTTTTGCAGTTTATTCCTCCCTTTGAGAACAATTTTCTCATTTTTTGTAGTGGTGTATGATTTTTGCTCCAAAGCTTCCTGGTATGAATTTTTTCCCTTAAGATGTTGTCCACCTGTGTTAGTGGATTCAGATTTTGGGTGTAGATGGGCAGCTTTCCATTTGGCTCCCCTGGCAAAGATCCTTTGACAGACAGCTGCATAGTCCCTTGCTGAAGGAGAGAGGTAGTAAGGGGAAATAATCCATGGTGACTGACACGGCTCCAAATCTAGTAACTTCTTTTGGATGCACATGTTGTAATAAAGTATTACAAGTTTTTTGAGCGGCACGATGTGAAATTATACAAAATGCTACATTTATTACCTAAGACAGGAAACTCCTCTTCAGAAACTCCTGTCTGGCCCATGAAAACTGTTGCTAGTCATTCACTAGGAACAAATGGCTGTTGGTTGTTGGAAGATAGTTTTCTAGATCACTAAGAGTCAGAATATCATGGTGTGTCTGTTGTTTTTCCCCATTTCATGTATCTGTTTTTCTCCAGGCAGGGGAGACCTTCCTGCCAAATATGTATGCCATCTCTCTTGTTCTGCTACGGCTAGGTGGAAATGCTTTCGGAATGAAAGATCTTTGCAAATCAAAGTTTAAACAAACAAAAAGAAACAAAACCAGCCAAAATAAATTCTCAAAACACCCAGGTCTCATGTGGTCAAAGAAGCCACTTCTTGGAGTAAGCTGGCTTGTTTCATGTTTGATCCCATATGGAGTTACGGAGGGAAACCATTCCTCGAGTGCTTTTGTTAAATAAAGCTGTTGCCATGAATTAAGCAACGCTGCCCTGGAATGTTTCTGATCATGGTCTTGCAGAGCTTGTGACCTTTGCACTGAACATGTGAACTGAAACTTCATCTTCCAGTGTTCAATAACCATGTTAAAAATTCAGAGGTGAGGCAGTCTTGGGATTTCCTTAGGCTAGCTTAAATGCCAAGTGAAATTTAAGTACCGATTTATAGAGTTACTCTTCCCCCTTTTTTTTTTTTGTGTGCTAAGTCTAAGGTACAATTTTTATTATAAACCTGAAAATTCTTTGTCTATGCAATCATGGAGGTATTTTTAATTGATAATGTCTTAGAATACTTTCATTTACAGAAGCCAACTAAAGCATTAAAATATTGCCACCTTCTTGCCTAGATGCATTCAATTACTCTCTAATTAGAACGTTTGTAGTAGTATACTACTACTGCTTCTTAAGGCAGTTGCTTTGACCAGGAGTTGGTTGTAGTCCCTGCAGAGAATATTCAGTTTAACTGAGCTGCAGCTGAAAGGGGGAGAGAAGCAGTTTAAAAAGTGTGCCCCTTGCAGTCCATCACTTTGATGCCACTGGACTTCCTACCCAAAGAGAATGCTATCAACAATTAGCCTTTTTCCTGTTTACCAGGCAGGAACACTGCCACCTCTTGGCTACTCACCATCCTGACCTTGCTGAAAACTTTGTTGGTTCTTGTGATGTTTTCTGGTGCAGTGTTCCTGAATAATTAGGTGGTGGTGTAGTGAAAGCCTTAATATACCATATTGTAGACTTGAGATTTTGTATGGAGATCCTAATAATTGTGGATTCTACCCTGGAACAAAAAGATGGAGTATTACTTGGTCAAGTGACTTTCAACTCTGACCCACTGCAGTATACATCCCCTAAAATTGTACTAGTTAAGATGGAATTCTACCCTCACTAGATTAGCTGACCGCACAATTTGGCAACAGTGCTGGCATCTGAAAGTAATGTCTGGCACAAAAGAGATTCAGCCTTTATGCCATTTAAAGGGAATTGACAAAGTATTTTCTACTGATCTTTATTT
This sequence comes from Zonotrichia leucophrys gambelii, assembly GCF_028769735.1. NCBI lineage: Eukaryota > Metazoa > Chordata > Aves > Passeriformes > Passerellidae > Zonotrichia > Zonotrichia leucophrys. Next base: position 42,742,820 of record NC_088171.1, on the reverse strand, counting down.
GGTTTTGGTCAAAGCTATGTGTTGATCAAATGGTGAAAATTCTTGGGGAAAAAGGGCTGTACTAGGTTCTGACCATGTTTCCAATATCAACTTTAGTGAAGCTGGCTTGAGAAATAGTTTAAATTATTGCAGCGTCAGGATTCATGATACTGTGGAGGTTATAACAGTTAGCTGTTAATTCCAGAATGCTTCCCAGTTAGGAGGGAAGTTATGCCTCTACTCAAAACCCTTTTCTTGCTGTAAGCAGCTTTGGTTTTTTTCTGTAAACATCCAGTGTTTTGCTGGCCACATGTTTGTCCGGTTGTGCAGTGAATTTAATTCTCAAGAGGATGCCCAGAAGGGTGACTTCTTCAGCCCAGTTAATGTGCCACAAACAAACTGAGCCTCGAGGAACACCCCAATGCTGGCTTTTTCTCCAACAAGCCAGCCCAGTGAGTGCTGGTAAGAACTCCTACTTAAACCTGCCCATGTGAGAGAGAAGTCTGACTTCTGTCTCTCTGATTTCTCTCTGAGAAGTGCCACTTCTCAGAGGACTTTTCCTGAAGAAAATTCTGGTGCAAAGCAGTGGCACCCCTAGTTTAAAGGGCTGTAACACCAGCTGGTGCAATCCCCACCTCAAGCAGCGAGTTTTAGTGGAATGTAGAAACTTGAGAGAGAGACAAGGTGCTTACAGAACATGAGAGGACTTCAGTGGTTGAGTGGGATTGTCAGGATGCTAACAACATCCTGACTCCTATATTAGCAACTGGAATTAATTTCTGGATGTGTAATTTAAGCTCCATAACAGTAATAGAGGATCTGGGTTTCCAGCATCTGTTCATGAGTTGCATCTCAAAACCCCTTCTCAAAGGTGGTCTCCTTCCTACATCCCCTTCAGGTGTGGGGGCAGGAGGTCATGGTGGGGAAGTGGCTTTGTGCTGCTGTATCCCTGTTTTATGCACATTTTGAAAATGAGGCAGGTGTAAATCCAATTTCCTGTGAATGAACTTGCAAACATCACTTCTGAGATGGTGCTTTGGAGCCTCTTGTGGGGGAGACTTTTATAGAAGAACAAGAGTGACTGGCTTGAGAAGGAGGGTAAGGAAGAGTCCAGCCTCCTCATCAGGAGAGATGGGGGGCTTGGGGTGCCACTCAGTACTCCAGTGGCTCTTATTCCACTTAAATAAATTACTTATTAAAAAAAAAAAAAAACCACAAAAACTGGACTCTTGTATTACTGCACTACAAACGAGAAAATAAGCTGCAGAGCTTTAAACATTTTCTGTAGCCATAGCAAATGAGGCTTCACTGTGCAGGCTATATGCTTCCTTCTTGCAGATCTTAGTGAAGTAACAGAAAAGGGCGAAAGTTACCATACAAGCTTTTTAAGCCTTCTTGTCTGGCTTTGTGAATCAAGGTTTAGAACTGCTGAAATTTCGTTATTGTATTTAAATGACAAGTAATTTGATAGTCTAGAAGTTACTAAAATATTTTTGTTTAGCAGAAAACCCTCTATGTTGTGTTCAGTTTTGATGGCATACAGATTAAAGGTGTATTTTGCTGGTGCTGTGGCATTAATGAAAATACTATTTGGTGCCTATTTTTCAGCATCCTTATGAGTGCGGAGTCAGTCGCATTGTATGAGCAGCAGTGATGGATTTTTAAAATGGAGGCTTGCTGGAGGGAGGGAGGATTGGCAAATACATGATGCGTCTAAAAATTACTGGAAAACAGTAATTTTCAGAAGTGTTTCTCCACTGGCAGATTCATTAGAATAAAATGTTAACTGAATAGTTTTGACTGATTTGTCATAAAAGTGAACAGATAATGGAAATTTCAGGATTGCTCCCGGCTATTATGATGGCTAAGCATTTTGCATAGAAGAACAAAAACCTACCTTAAGGATTTTTTTCCAGCCTTTTTGACAAAGCTTAAGAGTTTTTAACATCTCAAAACATGTTTGACCTCCCCACCCTTAAGCCATTTTGACACTCTTTACCATTGCATTTCAACAGGAAAGAAAGATCCTTTTTATAGCCAAATGGCTTCCTCCTTCTCTTCTGCCTCTTTCCCCTCCATCCCCCACCCCAGAGAGCCTTTCGAGTGCTCAGGCTTCAGCTGCTGCCTGGATACTGGCTACATCTGTCTTGTTTAGATGGTCCTAAGAAAAAACAGCACTGAATGTGACCGGAGGGCCAACAACAAGATATGTTTCTCTTCAAATTTGAAAGGAAGCCCTGCACTTGCTTCTGCCTGTTTCTCTAAACTGTTTTTAAATCAATCATGGCTCTTGCTGGTAAATGCTTTCAATCCCGTCCCTCCCTGAAATGGTCAAAATCCAAAACATTTGAAGAAAGTCTAACGAGTTAAATATGGTGGTGTTCACAAGCCCTGTTTCCCCTCATACAGCTTCCAGTTTGATGAACTAAACTCTTTATGGGCTCTTGCTTTGAGACAACCATTGGGAAAAGTTTCAAAGAGGATAGTGTGGCTCTAGGTGGATTTTGGAGGTTTGCAAGTCCATAAATACTTTCACTGATGGCAGACTGGGCTTTTGTACTTGTGTTAAAAGGGACAGCATTAAAAACTGATTTTGGACCTAAGCAGTACTTGATGTTTTGTGGAAAAAAAGATGGTGACTGTCATGGAAAGAGTAATTATGCTGGGCAGATGGAGGACTGAGTAGTTCCTATTTTGGGGGGAATCATCTGATACTTTTAGAGTGCAGGATTAGGGCTGGAACAATGGCAATATCTGCCAGTCAAGAATGGAGTTACAAAAATGTGGGGTGGTGGTTCTGTCTTTTAAAGGTTCATCAGCTGGGTGGGGGGAAGCCGTGCAACTTGATCCTGTTTGTAAAATTCAGCCATAGCTAAAATGGATTTGGCCCATATGACAATATCTTGTTGCACAGAAAATAGGAGGAGACTGTATTTTTATGCATGAGAACACATTGGTTTGCATCACAACCTGTGTGTGTCTGGCTGGAGGTGCCAACTTTTGGTTAGTAGTGCCTTTACCACAGTGGAAAATGCATTTTTATAATGAACTGTGGGGAATAGAGGAGAAACAAATAGCAGAAAAAATTGCTCTTTTAAGAGTTCCTATCATCCCTTGACTAAATAATGGCTGTTGCTACTTTTATTGGTTAAGAAACTTATTAGCCATTTCATTTTTATTAGGCTTATACTGCAAGTGAATAGTTCTTTTAAGTTTTGGGGGAAATGTAGCTAGAGTGAAACTGTGTTTCATTGCAGCATTTCCTCTGTAGTTACAGTGCTTGAACTTTGGAATCCACTTTCCTGGCTTTTGTGTGGGGGAGGCAGAGCAAAATGGATGTTTGTGCTGAACTCAGCCCGTGCACTGGGCTTCAGATAACAATTATTTGGCTTTTTAACATCCTTGTATTTGGCATGTTGAGCCAGCCACACGGGGTTGTCCTGTGAATTCGCACACCAGGAGCAGGTCAGCTCGCCGGGGCTTTAATTTCCACTCACCTCGTGCTGCTGCACTCCTGGTTCTGTGCAGAGATGTGTCACCTCACCCAGCTCTCAGGTGGTTTTGGCTTGTGTTCTGGAACAAAGACTCTGAAGCTTGCTTCTTGGATGTGTTGTAAGGACAGTCTCTGCCTCAAGCCAGTCTCTTAATGCACGCTGCAGGATTTGGTATGGAATGTGCAGCTTACTCCTAGAACAAGAGGAGCACTTTTAAAATGCATTTCCATGTGAAAAGCTGGATTAAATAGGAAAACAGGTTTGCCAAAAGTGAATTTAACAATTTAGACTCAGTTTCTTCCGGACTTGAAGGGGTATATTTCAATTTAATTCACTGATTTAATAAAAATTAGTGGCCTGACATCTGCTGGTTCTCAGCAGACATGAGAGAGGTCACAAACTGGAATAGGCTGTGCCTGCACTGGTGGGTTTAACAGTGCTGGCACAAGGTGACATGTACATTAGCTAGATTTTGTTTTTGACCAAGAGAGCTCTCAGAGTCCAAATTCTCTTGCAAGTAAACTGTAGCTTTTCAGATTTCTCTTAAGAGGTGTGGAGTTCCGTGAAACAACCTTCTAATGCCCAAAGACCTCTCTGATTTGAAACCCATGTCCCATTTTACAGCCTGTGCCTTTTCTCCTGCAGAAAAATGGGGAGGTGGGGAATAGGGATGGAGGTTAATGTATTAATGATCAGCATTGCTTTAATATTCAGTTTGCTAAAAGCTGAGGAATTTGGAGTTTCTGTCATATTATGGTGTAAGGATTGCTCTCACTGCAAAAACCCTGCACTCGGCCCATATTTAGCTCAGTGTGCAGCCCTGTTCTGCTGGTGTGGGGTGAAAGATGGACACTCACTGCTCACAGGAGTAGTGTACAGCTGGGGGAGCACTGAGGCACTAACAATACTGTGTCAGCCCTGATACCAATCTCCCCATTTTTATTCCTCCTCTTGGGAAGCTGAAGTTTGGCCCCCTCCAGCCTGGGCTCAGTGCCTCCAGCTGCTCAAAATGGAGGCTGTGTGCTGATACAAAGGCGATGGTGCTGCTGCTGCTGCCGGAGGCGTTCCCTCCCCAGCGCTGGGCTCCTTCAGGGCTGGTGCTGGCCCCAGGAGCCAAGGGCAGCGCTGCTGCTGCTGCTGGGCCAGCAGGAGGGGCAGGCTGGCCCCTTTCCCCTGCCCACCCCTCAGCACCAGCCTTTACACCTCTAGTAGTACTGCTGTCACTTTCCTGTCATCAGTATAGCAGGCTGTGTCAGTGAACTGATGAGTAACTTCATCCTTTATAGACTGTGGGTGAGTTTTCAGGGTAATCTTCACATCAGTTCTCAAGGTGCTGGTGCTTGTCTGAACTGGGAGAGTGCTTGGAAGGCTGGTGATTCTGGAAGAGGTGGGTTTGCTTGGGTCAGCCTTGAAGCCTTTGTGAAACCTCTGCTGTGTATTTGAGCGCAAGTCTGAGGTTGGAATACATACATACTTCATGTAAGTTCAGAATCTTTTTGGAAATAGAGCTACCTTCCCCTGACAGCATCCACAGTGCAGCCCTGGGGACTTGTAATTCTGCCTAAAGTGGAGGAGAGAAGTGGTGTGGGATTGGGATAATTACCTGAAACTTGGAGCCTCTTGGGATTGAATAGCTTCTGTTTGATATCGTGAAGCCACAGTACTAAACAGCTGTCTCTTGCAGTAAACCTTGAACCACATGCACCTTCAGGTCCAAAGTATTGCCTGCAGTGAATTTGCTTTTTTTCCTTCAGCCCATTAAACTATTCCACCTACAGAAAAACAGTCTTTATCAGAAGAGACGCTGGTCTGCTGCATGAGTAGAACACAAAAGTCAGTGTGAAATCTGTAGTAGAGGGTTCTTGCCTTGTTCCTCAGTTTACCAAAGCCTTCCGCAAATACCATCTTACAGTGGAGCTCTTTACACTTTGAGTTGTTTAGTTGTAATCCTTTATCTTTCAGATTTCCTGCTTGTCTGGCACCACAACTTTTCACCTGTCTTCTAATTCAATACTTGTTTTTTTTTTTTTTTTTTTAATGTGGCTTTAACAAACAAATGTAACTTGGGGTAAAGGGAAGAATATTAAAGTACAGTGTAACTGGGGCTTCTGTTCACTGTAAGGGTCTTTTGACCTGCTTATTAGTGGGGGCATTGTTCTGGTAAGCCATTCCAGGACCCATCCTGCCAGTCTTCTGCACAGGATTAATCATTTCCTCTTGACCTCCTGCTCTCTTTTCCTAACATGTTGCATTGATCAGAATCCTTAACTCACAAGTTTGCTCCTGTTTTTTAAAGAACGGGAGGAAAAGGAGGGGGGAAGGAATGCAAAGAAATTAGATATAATGTCTGCTGTTAACATTCTTAGTAAGCTTTATTCCTTTTTTTCCTGCTTGACTCCTCCCTTCTCCCAAGAAAAGAAATCCCTTCCTGGTATGTATTAGCTCCAGATCTCAAGCATCTTGAGTGCCTCTGTTTCACTGGAATTACTTTTTTTGAGCATGCAACTTCCTGCAAGATCAGCTCTGCTTAGAAAGGTCACATTTAAAGCTTTACCTAGCTGAGGCTTTCGCAGGCTACTGATCTACCACATTGGAGCACTTTATTAATCTTATCTGCAGCATTTCCATCATAGCTAAGGCAGCATCAAAAATGCTGCATGTGACTCTTAATTTCCCTCTAGTTTTTTTTAATGCCAGCAGAGGGGAAGGTATTTATGGGATCATATGGGGTACCTCCTAGTGGGGAAACCTCCATGTTTGTCTTTACTGACAACATCTTCGTTAAGCCTTTGAGGGAAGCTGTTGACTTTAAGGTACAAGGGTCTGCTGCCAGCCAGTCCTAGATTATATCAGTAGCAGAAAGGAGGACTTGTTCTGTTCAGATCACCCACGGGTCTGTATTCCCCTACTACCTGTTGCTGGCAGCTGAACCAGACTTCACACGAGTAGACCTCTCTAGACTTCAAATTTTGCTTCTGCATGACCTAATTGTTCCAGCCCACTTGTGCCCAAGTGTGGTCTGGTTTTGAGAAAGCTGCTGCAGCTTGTGCTTCCTTTTCTAAGGTGTTAACAGCAGCTCCAAGGGAGAGAGTTAAGCTGAAGAAAGGCAATGGGATAAAAGCAGAGGTCTGTTTCCTGTTCTCATAGAACCTCTTTCTGTGGGGCTGCATGTAAGAAGCAGTCTTTCACTCTTAGCCCTTGCTTAAGACCTCGCCTCCTGGAAATAGATCATTTAACCTGCCCTGTATCTCTAAGCAGTGATGCTGGCTGATAAGCTGTTCTGGGTGCAGTGGCCTTGCTCAGATCAGAGGAATGCCAGGAGTATTCCCAGGAGTACTTTGTGCTGCTCTGGGCTACCTGGGGATTCATCTTTGTACCCCAGTTGAGGCTCGGAATGGCTCCAAAGGGCACTGAGCCATGTGACTGACCATGCACAGATTACTGAATAGCAGAAATGGCAAAGCTAGAAGTAGACCATGAGCTGGAAATAAAGCTTGGTACAATTGTTCTATCAAAAGCAAATTGATTTGGAAACTCATCTAGTGATAAATTCATAGTCCTGTGGAGTGAGAGATCTGACTTACCCCATCCAGTAAGCCCATGGCACCTGAGCATGAGGCACAATAGCCCATTGTTCAGGAGCTGTGGGGATTGTTAGACTTTTTGTTAACTGCTGATTTTGGAGGAATCGCCAAATTCCATTTTGTTTCCTGCGCTGAGGTAGGGGTGTGGGACTGTCCTCTCAGTAAAAAAACTGTGATGGCTTGTAATGTCTTCTTACTTCCCAGAGCTGTGTGTTTAGACCAAGCAAAAAGGCCACATCACAAAGCAGCATTTCACTGTCACAAAGAAACTGGGGCAAGAATTCTGAGATAATACAGGATACTTCCTAGCAGAGGAAGCTCCATGTTTGTCTTTGCAGGCATCGTTGTTGCTGTGTTGTGAGGCAAGCCTTTCACAAGACCACCTCCTATGCGTGGTAATAGACAAATCCAGAGAAATCACCTGCACTGAAGGCAGGTTCAGGCTGATAGCTCTGGCACTCTGCATGCTGGAGCTCGGTGGAGGGAGCTGTGCATCTTTCCTACTGCTCCTCTCAGGAGATCCTGTGGGCTGGGGGTGCTTCCAGCCATGCCCAAGAACTTGCATTAAGTAGTTGTTTTTTAGCTGCTCTCGCCCACCACGCCCGAGCATCCAGGCTATTGTCCCTGGCTGTGCTGCTGGCTGTTGTGCTCCCCTAGCATCTGGCCCCAGTGATAAGGGACACAAAGAAAAGATGAGGAGGACTGTGCAGCCACAGAAGGGGGCCTCTTACTTGCCCCTGGTCCAGCTCCAAAGGTCTGTCTTCCTTTTCCCCAAGCTTCCTTGTGGAAGGCTGCAAGGTCCCTTACTGCCATTGGTTGATATCAAATGGGCCCCTTCAGTTGGGGTGTGGAAGGGGGGTAGTTGCATAACATGCTTCTCTTTTCATGTATTATCTTGATGGACTGTCTTGGCAGTTACTAGCCTGTTCAATCAGGGAAAAAAAAAAGTCAATTGACTTGTTTCTAAAGCTTCAGCTGTGTGGGCATACATACAGTTGTCTTCAGCATTGAGACTACATGCTCACAAAAAATTACAGCAAAAAATTGCTGCAATTACAGCAGTGATTCTCCAGGAGTGTCTTGTGAATGGTTTCAAGGTACAAGATGTCTTTCCGCTGTAAATGTGAAGTCCTGCCTCCAGTTCCATTTACACAGATGAGAACTCATGGAAAATGGTTTTTCCCCCCTGTATAAGCAGAGAAGATATTTTTCAGTTTCACATGGCAGTCAGAATAGGGCTGAGGCAGGATCAGGACCTGTCAGTCAGTCACACCTGCATGATTCATATCTTATTCCCATGCCATCTTCTGCTTAAGAGCACGTGACTGACTACCTGCAGTGCTAGTCCAGCATTTGGCTGCTCAGTTCTGGTCCAGGGAGTATACTTGAACCCCTGAAGAACTCTAGGGCATTGTCAAGTCTCATTTCTGGCTCAAACAAGAAACAGAACTCTCTTTTCAGGAAAGAAGGTATCCAAGTAGCTAGATTTTAGAAGTTTTTGTGGCAGAAGCTGTGTCAGTGCAGTACCCAATTCCAGAAATAGCCTTATTATCCAGTCTGAAACCAAAGTATTTTGCTAACTGGGCTGTTTGTATGTATGAGAATTATTTTTTAAAATTAGAGATGTGATGAATAGCTCTTTCTAGCAAGGGCTGTTTTAAGCTTTTTACATCTTCCCCCAGAGTGTGATGATGCACTGGCACAGGTTGCCCAGAGATGTTCTGGGTGCCCCATCCCTGGCAGTGTTCAAGGCTCTGGCAGCCTGTCCTAGTGGAAGATGTGTCCCTCCTCCTGATGGGGGGGTGGGAGCTAGATGGTCTTTAAGGTCCCTTCCAAACCATTCCAAACCATTCTGTGATTCTATGGTCTTGTATTCCTTTTGGAACCATGGAAGGTAGTACAGCAACAGCCATGAGAGCTGCCTGAGGTAGCTTGCAGACCTGATGAAAGCTTTGATTTTCTCTCTTGGAGGGAAAATGTACAGTGGTAGAACCTCTCCTCTGTCTAGGAAACAGTGGGCACGTTCAGGCTGCATGAAGTGAGGGTGATACTTCCATAGGGTCTCAGCAGTGGAGTTTGTGTGAGTAAACCAGAACACTAACAAAAAAAAAATCTGTTGTATTTTTCTCAGAATGGTCTTGATGAGAAATGTGTCTCCTGCAATAGAAGGTTTCTGGTTACTTATTTTACTCCTTCAGTGCTACCTGAATTGAGTGCAGAAAGGATTAAGATTGGTGCCATCTGTATGTTTTGATTTGGCAAGTAGATTAAGTTTGTGGTTGCTTTCTCTAAGCAATTACCAGTGTGGTCTTTCAGCATTCTGTTGGTTGTAACAGTTATTAAAACAGACTTAAATATTCTTACACTTTTCTGAGCATTAGATTATTACACTCTTTGAAGAGAGAAGTCTTAACAAAGTGGTTTAGCTCAGTGGCCTGTGTAGCACAGAATATATTCAGAATGTGCTATGTTTGTGCTGTCTTTGTGATCACAGACCTTTCATAGAAAGAAAGGATGTGGGAAGAGAGGTGGTTCTGCTCATCCTTATTCTCTAAGGTAGGTGTTAAAGGTGGTGTGCTTTTCACCTTGCTGGTGAAAATAGTGATTGCATATGAAAGAACCCTGACCAACTGGCTTACAGCTTACCATGTGGCTTACAGCAGAGAGAGGTATTTTACTGAAGGTGTTAGTGCCAAATTACAATTCTCTGAAAATGTTCTTCCTCATCAGAGGTTGTGGATATACAACTCAGTCCATGCGCAAAGTCTCTGCTGTGGTTTAGTTTCTCACACGAAGAGCTGGCAGTGAGGAATCCTGGAACACTGATGTAGGATGGGGAGGGGAGCTCTCTAGGTTCTGTTTGGAAAACTTGTGCTCTTGTCACAAAGGAAAACACCAGCCTGTACTGCCCTGGCAATAAAGCATAAGTTGTGTGACCCTTTTAGACTAAAGAAATTGCTTGGAGTTGCTTAAATATGCATAGAAATCCACCTAGAAATACCTTAACAGCTGATTGCATGCAGACTGGTTTTCCCTGTGTGTTTCCCTGCTAATGGAGGCTCAGACATGCTCTCCAAGTGTCCTTTGGTAGCTTGGGGCCCCTTTGATACCTGTGCTGCCCTTTGCCAAGCAGCAATAAAACCAAACCCTTTCTAGGAACTTGGAAGCAGTCGGATCAGAGCCTGCACGTACAATGCCAACGTTTAGCTGAGCAGTGTACAAGGCGCAGTTGCAAACACAGGGCAGTGGTAGATGAAGTTTGAGACCAGGGAAGCTAGAGAAAGAAAGTGGAGGCCAGGTTTTTGCTTAGCTGTCTTTCCTACCTCAGTCAAAAAAGTAGTGGAGGTAGAGCTAGACTAAAAGTGTTGCTCTGAGTCCTTCCTCTGAAGAAGCATGAGCCCATCTCAAATGTATTGTTAAAAAACAAAACTAAGTAAACTGATTTAAAGCGTAATTTCTAAAAACTGAACTCATTCCAGGAAATAAACACAATATTCTAGTATTCTCTGCAGTGAATTCTTTATGTTCTTAAGTTCTGCTTGCTGTCACTGCTATGTGATTAAAAGATACTTGAATGATTCAAATGTTGGAGTGTCTCTTTTCCTTAAAGCTTGACAATTTAATATTCATTATTTGCACTTACAGATTCACAGTGCAAATTTGGTTTAGAGAGATTGAAGTTAGTTTAATCTTTGCCTTCAAGACTTTAAACTCCTCCTTCCCACCCACCCCTTTCAAGGATAATATTCCACTGTGCCAGATTGCCCATATTGCCACCAGAAAATTGCTTGGACCACTTCTTACAAAATCAAAGGTCAACTCCATGCCTTGGTGGCAGCTGGGAAACTAATGATTTAATGCTGCTTTGACCTTTGCCTTCCTAGTCCGTTTGAGTCTGACCCAATGTTTTAATTTTCCAATACTGCTGGGCAGTTGGCTTTTGTCTGTTTCCAGATGTAACTTGCATATTGAGGCCTGTTACTGAAGTGAGAACAAAACAACAAAACATCTCAGCCTACAAGGGGAAGGAAAAATAACAGCACCTACTTCTTACACTACAAAGTACAGCTGGCTGATGACACTGATGCTTCTGCAACTAACCAAGGTCAGGTTTAGAATAACAAAATGTGAATATTTGTCCCAACATTCACATCTAAAGTATGTTAGCAGGAGTCTTAGGTAAATGCTGCTTTTTAACGTGTCTGTAAAAAGTAAGAGAGGAAAAACAATAGCTCTTTCCCTTCCATTCTGCCCTCAATCTCTCAAAATAAGTTTTTTCTTTTTTCCCCCCCACTGGAATAAAAGTCAATGTTTGTTCTGACACTGGGAAATATAGAAGAAAAGCCAGTTAGTTGTTGAAAGTGCACATGCTTGCCATGGCTTAGGTCATTGAAAGAAATGTAAAGTGAGATGGAAACCAGTGGTGACATACCCCTAAATTGTGATTGGGAGTTCTTTTTTTTCCCCTCCCAAAACAAAAAAAAAAAAAAAGGCAAAACAACCCAGCAACTCCTCAAGAGTATTTTGTCATGGATTTTTGGTGTATACACAAGGTGAATAATGCATTAGGCTTTTGCAATACCGGTGATTTTGCAACCATTGTCAGTACAGTTTGCATTTGCTGTTAATGGTGTGATAACGGTGGGGAAAGCACCCTGAGGTGACTCTTCTTTTCTTAATGAAAAGACTGCTGATTGTTTGGCAAGCTCCCCTTGAGTGCTGATGCCTGAAAATGCAAAATCTTTTTTTGTTTTTGCCTGGCCTATGTGCCCATCAAGAGCACGGATTGGACTCATTCCCGCCTTAACTGCACTGCAGCTCTCAAAGGTCAGCTCAAACCCGGGCCTGTGTGCGAGAGGGGAGTTTTGCAGAGCAGATGGGCTCCTAAAACTTTTATGGTTTCCAGTCAAATCACCTCAAGCTGTAATCTCATTAAATCTTAAGTGAATCAGTGGGTCTGGTTATTACTTGAAAGCAGTGTTGCAGGAAGTGATGTTCCTGATGCAGTGGGTCTGTCCTGGCAGTAAGCTACCAGAGGTACTTGCCTGTGTGTGGCTCTTGAAGCCGCTCTCTTACTTTGATAGCAAAGGTGGTGTGTGGGGTGCAACGAGTAAACATTTTGGTACAGCACTAAGGTAGAAATGCAGCTTTCCCTGAAACTTTAATTGTGTTGGCTTCAGGAGTTTAAATTCTCCCTTGCATTCTCAATCATGCACACCCATTGTACTTTCCCAGTGCTCATTTGTGTCTTAAAATAAATTAACTACTACTAATTTAGGAAACCAGCATGGTGCTTAATGCTGTGCACAGTTGCTGAGAGAACTGCATGACAGCCCTGTCCAAAAGCCTGACCTTCTTCCTATCCTTAATTCAGCATAACTGTCTTTGGGAGAAAATAGTACATTATAGAATCTTCTGGAGGGAGGCAGGTAACTTAGTTAAAACTCATTTGACCAAGAGGGGTCGACTCTTAGTTTAATTGTCCTGTTCTTGGAAATCTGGTTAAGCATGTTTTGTACCTGGATTGCAGAAAAGCTTTTTCCTCTTCAGAGAATAAACCTAATCTGTGACCTCCTGGTACTTGCTTCTTAGTCAACAGGGGACACGTAGGACTAGTTTGGCAATACATAAAAAATTAATGATCATGGCATAACATGCAAGACTTGTGTACACAAGGGCGTTCATAAAAACACAACCTGCTGATTGTGCAGAGATAATAGAATTTCTTCTGCCTTGCCTACCCACTTCCTCCCTCAGGATATATGTGTGCTGTATGAGACCATACCTTGTGTTAACCCAGCCTTTTGGCTAGTTCATGTACCTAAATGGCATCAAAGTCCTGCTGATCCTTGTCAGAAGTGGCTTGTTTCTAATTTAGGAGTTTATAGTGCACTTTAAATGTAAGAATGTCCTCTTTATTGAAATTTTATATCACAAGAAAGTGTATAGAGGGATTTTTTTTGTTGTTTTGTATTAAGACTAATGTGTATTTTTCTTTTCAAAAACTGGGCAAAGGTTTAACCTTAGCCATCCTTTCCCTCTTCTTTCTTCGGTAAAGTGAATCATGTTCAAATCTTCCCCTCTAGTTCAGCCTCGATAGCTTTTCTTCCCTTCACTGATGATTGAGCAAGCTTTCTATATTTTCATTTATCCTGATTTAAAGCTTAAACAAGGCTACAGTTAAAGTTTAGGATAAGGCTAACTTGTCTGCACAATGTCAAACCAATCTAAAGCTAGTGGAAGGTGGATGCTGGTATTGAAAAGGCTGGTGCTTTCACTGAGGGATTCAAAGTATTTAAGCATTTTAAATATTCAGAATGCCTTTAAATTCTTAAAAAGGTCTTTGAAATTTGGCCCTGAACCATGACAGGGTGGCATCAAACCACTAAAGTTGGGTTAGACCAAAGCTGTAATGCTCTATAGCAGAAACATTGTGGTGTTTGTAGGAATGCCACACTGTACACTTGCCCCACGAGAGAGAGCACCATGGAATGGATTAAAAATAGTGCCTATCAATCATAACTCAAACCTTGACTGTGATAGAAGATTGCCCTCGTTCTCCCAGAACTGGAGCTACTACTCAATAATGGCATCTATGGCACAGTGACAAAGTGCAGTTATTAGTGTTATTATCTGTAAGCGCCTCACATCTGTCCTGTGCTTGGAAGGAGTAGTAACCATGCTGTCAGTTTCCACTGACTTGAAATATTCCTCCTGGAAAGCTTACACTTTCCAGCATTCCCAAATTCAGAAGTAGAGCAATCTGAGGTCCCCTCCATGAGGAAAAAGGCTGTTAGAAAATGACACTGTGCCGCTCTTAAATCTTTGACAGAAATGCTGAAAGTACATTTTCAGGGATTAAAAAAGAAATCCTCCCACGATCAACAAACCAACCACTTGGTGGAAGAGGGGTTTCTTTAAATTGTTTGTACCTATATATTAACCACTTGGAAATAAGTGTGCAGTGGGTAGGTAATGCATTCAGAGTTCTGAAACTTCGAGGTTTTGCTCTGTTGTCAGAGAGGTGAAGTGAGATAAATAAAGACACACTTAATTTAAATTGTCCACCAGGACTTGTCTTTTTATAGATAAATATAGGTTCTCTCACTTTATGTTAATGTCTTGTTAACAAAAATTTTCTGTTGTTCACGTTTTTTTGTAGTGATGGAGAAAAAAATTATTCTGTGCAAACAACACTTTTGACTTCCTGGAACAGCTTTGTCTTACTCTTAGATGCCTTTCCTTTATGATTTACAGTACCTTTTTTGGCTGTAAGTACAGAGTTGTGTAATTATATGATAGATGGACAAGCATTTACTCATTCACTCACGAGGGATTAAAGAGTAACCTGCAGTAGTGTTTGTTATATGATTATTGAAATGCCCTGTGGCTGTTAAGACAGCTAGGTCTTCCAAAACAAACATTAAATACTAGAGTTCAGTTGGAAGTAATAGTGCACTAGCACCCATAGGCTAATGCTTGCATGACTCTTTCATAAAATGTGATTTGTATAATCCTCCTTAAAATTAAGAGGAGTTGTAACAAGCGTATTAATCTGACAAATGCAGTCTGACATTCTACTACAAGCATCAGAGTTTTGGTCCTCAAGGACAGCGTTGTTTCTCTGAATAAGATACTCCAGAGTATGTGCCAAGCCCTGTGCTGGGTGCAGATAATGATTATTTTTGACATGGATAGTACAGTTTGTTGGTGTTAGCTAAGGAAGCCTATAATGATACAGTTCCAGAAAATACAGCCTGGATTTGGAGCAAACCAATTTTGTCCTTTCTTTTAATGCCATCCAAATTTGGTTTTGCTTAATTAAGATTCCTCATTTATGAGTAATCCCAAATGAAACCTTGACGTGTTGTAATTTTTTTTCCTGCTCTGAAACATGTGCACTTAAGCTAGTAAAAATTTTACACTTGCATATTTTTGATGTGTTAGTCATTAAAAGGATGATGGTATAGGGGTAGAACTCAACTGTTTTTTGAAGATACCTTTCAAATGTACACATTGGCTGTTTTGGTGAAGAAAGAAGTTTCCTACAATGCCCTATTCTATAAGGACTTCATATTTGGGTGTAGAGTTGTTGTAAAAAGAGCGTTTGGGGCAGAGTAAGGCAAAGAACAGAGTGGGCCAATTTGATGCTGCCTTTGTGCTTTCCACAAAAGCTGTTCCACATAAGCAGTAACTAAAAACATTGTGGTATAAAACACTTGGAATGGGTTTATGTGTCAGTTTTCCCAGACAAGCGTCTTGCCTGTATTTCCTAATAAAAGGCTATAGTTGGTCATATTCACTTTGACCCGAGTTTGATGTGCATATGGCACTGGTAGTAACCGGACTTGTTTAATAGGAATGGATTGTTTCACAATTAAAGAAGAAAAAATTTAACAGTTCCTGCAGTGGGGGTTCAGTGCCATGGCTGTTCCTGTTACAGCTTTTCTCTGAAGACAGAGATTCGAGGCAGGAGTGGGAGGAGCAGCAGAACTGAGCTGTTCCCAGTAGATATCGGGGCTGCAGCAGAGCCCAGAGCCCAGTGCTGGCATGGAATGGGGAGAAGGAGAGGAGAAAAGGATGCCACTTTCTACCCCTTCCCCAGTCTGCCTGCACTCTTGGCCATCTGGGTAGTTTACCACTGAGAAAAAGGAGGGAGGAGGAATTCCTTCCTATAGGATCCCAGGTGGTCGGCTTATGCCCTAATGGGTAAATTGCTTTTATTGTTATTTGCCTTTACTCCACATAAAAACAGAGCCATAGCAATCCTATGGAAGTTGAAACTAAATTTAAACCTGATAGGGGTGTTTAATGTTTTGCATATGTAAAAGTGGAGTTCTCATTGGAAGTAGCCTAATTAATCCTTCTTCGGTAATTGCTGTGCTATCTCTGTGAGAATATTCACCCCCATAACTCTCTGGAGAGCTGATACTGGAAAGCAGGGAAGGAGGGACAGTGTCTTGTACAAGTTGTGGGGATGATTGTGCTTACCAGGTTGTTACTCAAACTGGAGTTACCCGAGTCTGGTAGTGGTGGTGTTAGATACCGGAATTGCTTCACTTTGCCAAACGTGTGCTACCAATGCTCCTTGTTAAAAGGACTTTGAGATTTGTAAGTCTACAAGTTGATGCATTTTTCTTTATTCCTAACACAAATACTCCTTTGAAAAAGTATAAGGAGAAGTGTTTTTTAAAAATTATGTAGAGATTTTGTAATGATATTAAAATTACTTTAGGTGAATAATCAGTGCAGAGACAACCTCCCCAAATAATGTATGCTCTGGAAGATTAGAGATTAAATTTTTTGAACTGCTGCCTACTTGATGGTTTTATGTTCATGTTACTTCTATGTAAAAACTACTTTATCTAGAACTTACAAATTTTTGAGCACTGTTCTTTACTAATTGCTTTGACTCTGGGTTCTTTGCCTTTCCTCTGTGATTGTCAGTAAGGCCACATAAGCAAGAGGGAACAAGGAGACAGTGAAGCTGGAAAGTGGGCTCAGAATTCATGCCTGCTTACTTTTCTAGTACTTAGTCTTTCAGAATTCTCCAGCTTCTGCAGTTTGACTTATTCATGTGGTGCCTCAGCTGTGGGAGTTTTCAAATACATGCTTTCTGTCTTTTATTTTGTTGTAGCAAATGAGTTCTAGGTCATTTAATTGAAGCAATGCATGGTGTGAAAAAGTCCAAGCTCATGTTCTGAAGAAATGCTTTTCTGAACCAAGATTTCTAGTATTGCTTTTAAAAAAGAAAAATGCAGCCCCTCCCTCTAAAACCTCAGATGAAATAATTTAAAAAAAAAACCTGAAGTAGAACCTATCACAAACTTCAAATAGATAAAGTAGAAGCTTATCTGGATAAATGTGTTCTTTTCATACTCAGTTTTCCACTAGGAGTTGAATATTATGAATTTAAGGTGTCTATCCTGAAAGGCTTTCTGACCCCCCAGGGCTTATTAATGGGAATCAGTTGCATCAGAGTGAATTTTGTTAGTTAGTGGAGGATTGACTAGAGACTAGCTGTATAAGAAAATCAATCCTACTCAAGACCTGTTTGTGTTGGGATCAGGGAAGTCTGTCTGTCAAACTGCACACAACCCATCTGCTTAACATGTTGTTTCTCATTGGTTTGTCCTCGCCATGAGGACTAGCTGCCCTTGAGTGAAATATGGGAACTTTAGAGTTGACTTTCTTCCTGCTCCCTTCCCCCATCAAATAAAAAAAAAAAAACCAACAAGGCTTATCTCCAGTATATTAAGAGACAAAAACTTTTTATTTGTTTGCAAGACATAGAATGGGGTCCTTACTGTCATATTTCCATGTGAAGATCAACAGTTGCTAAGGACCTGAACAGAGAAAGTGCTCTCTGCAGTGCTGTGGGTTTGAGGAAAATGGATTTTGAGAGGTGAAGCCTGTACTGATGATGGTCACAGAGATGGCGCAGGAGCCTTGTGTGCACTGTGACTCTTATCCAACCCTTTCTGTGCAGAGAAGGAAAATTTTCACAAGCTCTTATGGTGAGCTGTGCAGGAAAGGAGAGAACACCTTTACACAAGGAGTTTGTAGAGATGTTAACATTTGGTTCTCTCTAAAATACAAAACACCTTGTGCAGCAGCAAAGAAGTTGTAAAGCTGTTGCTGTTTACAGCATTGCTGAAATCATGGCCAAGCTTTGGATCAGAACTTGAAGACACTCTGATTTTCAGAAAGCTGAAGGATTTACTGACTCTGGAGTGGAGGATTTGCAGGGACTCAGAGCAGTGCCTTGGACAGATGGGCTTGAAAGCAGAACTGTGTCCTGACCCACTCTGTCAGCTACCACAGCAGGCTATTAGCTTGCATGCTTGAACTGTTGAATATTTAGATCCACCCACTGTCCCCTGTGTGCCAAGACCACCCTGCTGCTACTCATGTCATGCAGATTTGGCACAGAAGCTGCATTTAAACAGCTAATGAGTTGCATGTTGAAGCACAGGCTGGTCTCCCCTATTGAAATCCGTGAAAGAGCTGTGACTTATCTTGGACTGAGTAATCTACTGGCTACTGACACCATTGCATGTTTCCCTAGACTGGCAATGTTACCCGCTTCACTGTTGAAACAGATGTTGTGACTTTTTAAAAACAAAATCCTGGTTGGTTTGTTTGTTTGTTGTTTTTTTTTTTATTTTTACTCCAAACAGCATATTTAAAGAAAGGTGCTGAATGTCAACTTGCCATTATGTAATAATTAAACAGTACTCTGCTATGGGATAATTATCCTTGCATCACTTCAGTCTTAACATTAAAAATAGTATTAAGCCTTGCTTGTCCCTATTTAAGAAATATTGGACAAGTGAGTTGGAAACAAGATGCTCTTTCCAGTCCATCAATAACTGGAATCTCTGGGGCAGTGAGTTAGATCAGCTGACTGAGTTACCTTTCACACAAGAGCTTTTAGAAAGTTAGCTGATGAGATGGCCAAAGTCCATCTGTGCCTGTTGTGGTGCTCCCTCCACAATCAGAGTGGATCAATGGGGGCTTAGTGCAAGAGAAATGTATGGAAAGAGAATTGCTTGGAAAGCCGCAGTGCCAGGCGAGTGCCTAAAACCAGAAGCTGCAGTCATCACATGAAGTTTCATTTATAAGATTTTAACTTAAAACACAGAGAATGCAATTTCATAGTAGGCTGAAGCCAGCAGATCCTCAAAACAGCTTTGTCAAAGGTGTGACTTCCTGTCTCCTGGCCCGGTTGGCAGCCTGTTGTCGCACCATTTCAGTGATCAGAGTGAAGTGGAACTTGATTGTCACTTCTACCCCAAATCCATTTAAATTTGCAAATGCTGTTTGTGTTGGCAAAGGCAATTTAAATGGTCTCTGCTCCACTCCCAGCTGGCTGTTAATACCTACTGGGTGTTCTTAACGTGATTAATGTGGCTGTGCCTCTTTCAAAAAACTTTGCTTTTAACCTGGATGGTTTGACTGACTCAGTGCTGTCACCACTCTAAAATATGTAGCTGTTTTTACTGGCTTCATGACATCACAGGAGGATTGAAGAAGGTAAACATTAGGAATTTTAAGAGTGTAGTAGTCTGTTTGATTTACCAGCCTGTTTAACTCCACTCCAGTTAGATACTGTTCTCTTCCAGTTAGAACTTGAGAGGAGAAGATTTACACTGATTTCCAGCTGTGAGGTTGGCAAAGTACCAGATAGTTGTCATCAAATGTCTCTATGCCCTTAATTATGGGTTCTTCCCCCTTCATCGTGCTGGTCCTACTGATCTTCCGATCCCAGGCTCAGCTGATAAAAATAGTTTATTCAAAAATGAATTTTATGCTTTTTGTAAAGATAGCCAGATCTTTTTCACTGAGACAGGATCAGTAAAGGGAGGGAGATAGGAGCAAGGCAGGGGAGATTTAGGGCTTCCTCACAGAGTGGCTGTCAGTTTAACTGCGGAGTGAAGTGGCAGCCTTGGGCTGCGTGTGGTTTCACATTCGGGGTTTTATTTGTGAGCTTCCTTCCCCTTCGTGTGCTGGGCCAAGAGATACCTGTGTGGCTGAGAAATAAGGAACAGAACCCGCTGGAGCATCTGGGGAAGGAAGAGTATTAACACTAGTGCTGGAAAAAAAGCGTGTGGAATTACAGCTTTATTTCCTATAAACAGACTTGCATGAGCCAAGTCATCTGTTGGCTGGGCTTTTATTATTCCAGGTGGGGTAAGGAAATCAAGGTGAATTTAACAAAAGGGCTGAATGATCCTCTTGCACTTCTAAATGGAACAAAGTTGAATTTCAAATGGAGCAAAACCTACCTCTGTTCGTCCAAGTGGCAAAGGAAGGTAACAGTAAATTCACTATTGAATTCACTATTGCCACTTGGTGCATGCTGCATGCCCTGTGTAGGATAGGGCTGTAACACTTCAAAGTGCCCATGCTTTTGTGGAAATTTTGTTATTAGAATATCGGGCTAAGTTCAAGAATTAACTCTTATCTGCTATGGAGACTTTCTGGAGTTGGTGTGCAATTTCCCATTGCCACTCTATGCAGAGAGGAAGATGGGTGTTAAAAGCCAGTCCCTTCTACACCAGAGCATCAAGTTAAAATACAAGTTCTAGCAGCAATTAGATAATTAACTGGTATCTCTGAATGCCAAATGTTTAAGGTATACTGGGAAATACCTTGTCGTTCTGATGTGTATCATGTGACTTGCCCATGTCTTCAGTCTTTGTATTTAGAACTCAAATTTCAAATTAAGGTTCCTAAAATACTACTTAAGCCATGGTGTGAATCAAGTTAATTGTCACAAATTGCCGTTGAGGTGGAAACTAAGGACCAGTTTCCTACAGAGTAAAAATATTACCTATTTTTGCTTAAACTTGCAACAATTATCTGTATCAAACTCTACACCAGTCAGGAGGACTAGTTCATTTAAATACTGTTTAAAAAAAAAAAAAGATAAAAAGTTGCTGTATTCAGGGAAGCAGCTTTTTCTTCAGGGAGGGAGGGAGGGAAGCAAAAAAAAAAAGAAAAAAATCAAACCCACAGTGTTGAGGAAGTAGGACCATTCCTTAGAAAATTGCGTTATACTAAACTCGGTCATCTAAGCCTTACACACTACCTAACAAAGCCACTGGTGTTGGAGGTACTGTCAAGGGAGCTTGATAATAAAACACCTTTAGTGGTGGAAAACTTTAAACTGACTATAGTAAGTTTTTTTTTTAATCATAAAATCAATCTAAGTTAATTTACAAGTACCATACTGAAACTTTTCCAAAATTGGAAACCAGGAGGCTACTGTTTTGTCTGTAGACTTCTTTTATTGTTGGTTAAGATTGGTTGGTTAAGGGTAGATTTTTGGAGCAGACTTGCATTTTAAAAATAACGTGGCCTTATGTGTTGCCGCTTTGTACGAGTTCCTAACGCTGTAGGCTTAAATTAAATCCTTGCAAGGTACTGAAATTTCATGACAGAGGACAAAATTTTTATGTGATTAGATTCTCTTGTGCTTTATTGTCCATTTGCATGCACATGTGCTCTGAAAATGAGAGAAGTGAAGTGTTTGCAAGCTGGGAGGAGAAGGGCACCGAGAGTATTGCTGAAAGAGCAGTTATTTAAACACAGTGTAAGGATAAGCCTCCTCAGATGCTGTTCCTGCTGAATTCTCCTCTGTCAGGGTGCCTACTACATTCCATTGCTTTTGTCTGGGCTTGGTATTTGGGAAATTTTGGTGAGGGCTGGGAGGTGGGGGGGCGCGCTGGAAGCTGGTCAGCAGTAAGGAGAGAAGGGCTGGTGTGGGAATTGTGGAGTGGGGTCAGGGTTTAACTTTAGTGGCCATTCATCAGATGATGATTGATTGCTGTGCAGTCCCGGGGGACGTTTAACAACATCTCCGCCCATCCCCCTGCCCCCTTTGAAAGCAGATGGACCAAAAAATGGGGAGAGCGACACCCAGGAATTCCTGCTGTTGTAAAATGTTTTTACGGTGCACTGTACAGCCTTTCCTGAAGCAATCACATTTATGGCCTTGCTGTTGTATTTCTTGGGCTGCTGTGGCTGTAAAAGATGAATAGCCCTGTAACATGGTTCACTGATTCTGTTTAAATTGAAGTAGGCTCCCTTTATTGTTTTGTGTCTAAAATTGTATGCCACCAATTCAGGAAATATTTCCTGTTTGGGAAATAATCAACCCATAGCTGATTTATTTTAAAATAAATCACTTTTAACTATCTCTAAAACTAGTCCCCTCTTCCTTCTGATTTCTCTCTTCACTTAATTCTGATGGAAATTCTAAAATACTAATTAACTGAGCGGAACAGTTTAAAAAAAAAAAGGAATAAAAACTCCTAAACTTGCTTATTAATCTTTTTTTCCCTACTGGGTAGGGTGTTGTAGGGCACCAGTTTTTATCTTTAAAATGTTATTTTTACTTAATTACTTAATTACTACAGAAAGAAACAATTCATTAAATGCAATTTACACAGATTATAAATTTCTTTGGAAGGAGAAATGTCTCTGCTTTCATACTTCTTTCCTTGCTGCCCATCAGAGTATTCACGTGGTTTGGAAAAACCCGCAATGTTTGAAGGTGTTTGCTTATGAACCAGTTTTTCCTATGTTTGGGTAAATAGTGAAATTAACAGGACAATAGTTAATTTACAGCTTGATGGATCTTCTGGCTGTATAATCTCTGCCTCTTCAGGTAGGGAGGGGGGAAAATTTTTAGGATAGGACTTTTCTATAAATACTGTTTTGGTGGGGTTTTTGATTTTTTTGGGGGTGGTGTGTATTTTTTTTTCCCCCTGAGCTCTTCCCTCGTGCTACTTCTGCCCATCCACCCTTCAGGACCAGTGTTGTTGTTTGCCCTGTGAGGAGCAGGAGCTGTTTGTCCCTGAGGAGCCTTGCAGTGCTGCAGTAGCAGAGACCTGAAATGTGGGGAGGCCGTCTCACATTGCTGGAACTGGAACTGCTTTGGGTGCACTGTGTGTGCATCAGTTCTGAACTGAGAACACAGCTGTGCATTGTCCTACACCTATCCCCAGCATGGTTATCTTTTTTTTTTCCTTTTTTTTTTTTTTCCAGGGAGTTGGTTGTTTGGGGGATGGGGGGAAAGGGGAGCTCTGGCTCCCCCCACCCCCCTCTATTTAGAACCAGGCATAGAAACTTAATCTAGCAGTACGTGACCTTTGTGGCCATGACCTAGGGACTGGGATGTGAGCAGGCTTGAGCTTAACAATAAACTCCTGGCTGTGGCTGCGAGCACAGGCAAGTTGGATGCTGTGCCCACGCCCCAGCAGCCCAGCTGGCACACCCCCCTCACTGTTGTGCCCGGCACAGCCAGAGATTTCCCAGGTTTGTTCTCTGGGAGCGTGCCCCCTTTGCTGGCAGAGCTGATGCAGCAGCCTGCTGGGTGCCCCTGACAAGTGTGTGTGACAGTGGCTGCGGGAGGAGACCTGCCCTTCCTGGTACCCCTGCCTAGTTTGGGGCTTCTCTTGTAGTCTTTGTGCCCAGGAAGGAGTTTCTGGGGAGTTGCTAGTTCACTTTGAAGCCTGACTCCTTCAGTGCTCTTCTGGTGCCTATCTGGCTAGCCCCCCTCCCCACGGAGAGCACTAGGGATTGTGCATTTGTGATTTTCCCCCCTGTGTACGTAAGGTAAAGTGTAGTGGTGGAGATCAGACCAGCATATCTACTTCTTTTTGCCCCAGCTTGCTAACTCTTTTGCTCTCCATTTTTAGTCTGTCTTGTTTTGACCTTTTTTGTTTTATTTGCTTGACTAAGAAATAAATAAGGCCTTATCAATGACTCTATATTATTTACCCAAGACCTCCCTGCCATGTCCTGTGTAATCTGCCCATTTCCTACATGAGAATATGTCTCTTGCCACTGTTCATTCAAAATTCAGGAGTGATGTTTCCCACCACATTTTGGTGGGTGGCAAGAGGCAACTAAACCGTTTAAGCTTGTTTTTTTTCTTTGGCTTGAACAGCTGGATGACTCTTTTACCAGTGGATGCTGTTACCTTGCAGCAGGGGAGGACTGAGCTTTTGCTCCTGATATTGGCTATTGTGTAGGACTAGTCATAGATTTAACTTGCTTCTGGTCTTCTGTTCATATGGTCACCATTTTCTTTTCAGCTGCTCTGCTTGAGTGAGGCCCCAAATCCCTGCTGTATGTTTTTAAAGTATATCAGATTCATATGACTTAACTTGATACCTTGTCTTGGTTTTCATTCTCCCTCAACTTCTCAGTTGTTTAAGTGGAGTTATTCAGGAGCATGTAATAAACATTCCCTGTAATTTCAGCAGAAAAATTACAGAACTTCATGTGCAAGTGGACATGGTATACATATTTAGACAACCGCAGTGCAAGGACAAGGATCCCTCTAGTTAAGGAAGATGATGTGTTGGAACAATGCATTTCAGACCTAAGGCATTTTTTTACTTGGAAAAATGGGAATCTGAGACACTGCTTGAGGATTTAATGTTTAAACAGAAGCAAACATAAGTCTGTTCCAGTTTCCCTACAGCAAAACCTAATTTCAGAAAAAAAAGAGCAGGTTTTAGTAAAATTTGACATGTGCACATGAACACACACATACCCCTTTGAGAAATTAATCCATGTACCACTTCAGCTGTTGCACTTGTAGGAGCTTAAAATGTCACTTTATGCAGCCCAGGCAATCCAAGGGGGGAATCACCTGTCCTGTCCTTCCCTTGCTTTTGAGGGAGAAGGGAAAGGGGGATGTAATGCGCCCCATGTCACGAGCTGTTAGCTGGAGTGGGCAGTGGCTGGATGACAGCTGGGAGAAGACAGGCATATCAAACACTTGTCCAATCTTTGTTCTGCTCCTGCTCCTTTCTCTGAGGTAGGCTTCAAATATCTGGTGATGGAAAAGTTGTTCGTAGTATGAAACCTCGTGCCACTGTACTGTTCCATTGTAATACAGATTTTCTGTTATTACAGTCTAAGAAAAATAGTGTGTGTAGTTAAGAGCAAGACTTGAATACAGAACTTTCTTTTGTTGGCATCTTGTGCTCTTTCATGTGCATCTTTGGAAATAAAAACTTGAGAGCTGGTTTCTGCTTCTCTCTAAGAAGACAGGCTTCCATGGAAGCTGCTATTTCTATGTGCTACTTCCCTCTACTGGATGGAATGGGAGCAGCTACAGCCGATGAATGGATCCAGCTTTCTAGGCTAGCATCTTGGTCTAAGTTGTGATTTGAATATAGGGTTTGGGAGTGCTTTGTGAACAGAACGGGGATTTAGTGGTTACCCACAGATCACTGCAGCATTCAAACACTGATGGGCGTGATAAAGTTCCAGTCTTGTTTTCCAACTCAAGCATCTCAAAGCATCGCTAGCACAGAAAACACTGTCATAGCAAAGGATTTTTGCTTTGTTGATGGAAGTGGCAGGGGGGAGTTTTCCCCAATATTGTTGCTGTCCTGAACATAAGGGATTTGCATATTTTGAAAAGAGAGGATGGTTCTTGGCATGCATGGTTGGTTTTCCCCTTGTGAGCAGTGGGTGTGCTTCTGTTGCAGCTCTCCAGTGTATTGATTATTGAATGGCCTCTTAAGAGAATTTGGTGTTTGTATTTTCAGGAAAAGTCTTCACCTGAAACTTGCCATAGATGCCATCTCCAGTCTGTAAGTGTTGGCAGATGGCTTCCGCTCTTAAGAGGAGCTGATGTGGACACTCTTCCTAGTATTGTATTGCAAAGAAAACAATGACACTTCCATCTAACTGTTAGGGCATGGTTTGGAGTTTACTGGGAAGGATAGCTCTTCCTCTGTGGAGAAACTATTGTGAAGCCTTTGCCTGTTGCTACTGCCTCTAACCATCTCCTTTATAGTTGAGCTTTTGGATTTTTTTTTTTAACACATCCTGGCTCTGTTTTTTTTATTTCTTCTTTATGTAGTGAGAATTAATTATTTTCCCCCCTTTCTTGCAGGTACTGCATTTCTACTGTGATACCTGTTCTGTCCCCATATGTCGGGAATGTACCATGGGACGACATGTGGGTCACAGCTTTATCTACCTCCAAGACGCCCTACAGGACTCCAGGACTCTCACCATTCAGCTCCTGGCAGATGCTCAGCAAGGACGACAGGCTATTCAAGTAAGATACTCCCAACTTGAGTACTTTATTTCCCCCTCCTTCCTCTCCCCCCTCTCCCACCCAGCTTGTCTGTTACAGGGCAAGGTGTCAAGGCAAGAAGCTCTCTGCTTCTGCTGTCAGTCTTCTCACCCCTTCTGTTTTCTCAGATCTCTGACAGAAGTGGCAGTGGAGCTGAAAATAAAGTGCTGTTATATGAGTTTTGCATTCTTGCAGCATAATCCTGTCATGTAAATCACAATATATATGAAGCTCTGTACAAATGCACTGGAGTGTGAAGCGTTTCAAGAAAGCTCAGATCTTATGTGGCAGTGCCAAACCTGGTTTTGTTTTTACAAATCAGACTTTCTTTGAGCATCTTCCTGCCTCTATAACTTCTAGCACTCTGCCTACCTTTGACTCTTGTTATGTCTTCAGTGTTGCCACCAAATACAAAATACTAATCACCTGCTGGATTAGTGTGAAATTCCTTAACCTGCATGTGCAGAGGATCCAGAGCTATCTCCATGTGAGGATGGCTCTGCACACACAGAGGCACACTCTGCCTGTTACTGTGCTCTCCATCACCTGTGTTTTGTAGTGCAAATACAAACACCTGGCAAGGGCTGGAGAGAAGGTAGCACAGTGCTTCAAACTAGACAAGGAATTTTCACAGGGAGTTAAACTGCAGTGATATGTAGATAATTACTTTTGCTGAGTAATACCAGTGGTAACTTTGATATTATATTAGTAGTAGTTTGGTCTATAGGGAGACTTTGGATGGGAAGTGGAGAAGTGGGAAGCTTCACTCCACACCTGCTGCCATGTAGTTTTGTTAGTGTCATGTCCTGAATTTGATTAGAGTATTACAAAACTCAACACTATGTGCTTTAACTACTAAGATTTTATTTCTTTTTTGAGTAAACTTCTGTAGAATGTCATAGATAGGCAGGTAACTTACTTTCCAAATTGGGTGGGCTTTCCTAGCACATGCAAGGTACAAACAATAATTAAAATAACCCGAAGCTCATTGTCCTCCCATTGCTGCTTGTTTCTAGTAAATGAAGGAATTAAGCTTGTTCTGTGAGACAAGAGCAACTAATTAGTCTCTCATTAAGTCTTTG
This sequence comes from Zonotrichia leucophrys gambelii, assembly GCF_028769735.1. Taxonomy (NCBI): domain Eukaryota; kingdom Metazoa; phylum Chordata; class Aves; order Passeriformes; family Passerellidae; genus Zonotrichia; species Zonotrichia leucophrys. The sequence continues at coordinate 42,716,068 of NC_088171.1, read as the reverse complement.
CACCAGTGGAATGGCAATAGTTTATGTTGCTATAGATAGTAATCAGTTGTTGACATTTTCCTTCAGCTTGTGATGTTAACTTGTTTCACTGGCACAATAAGCAAGTTTTTGGAGCTGGATGCCTAACTTTAAACTCCAGCTTCAGTCAGGATCCTGTAAAACATAGCATCCTCCAAGATTTGTTTTAAACTAGGTTGTAAAGCTCTTCAGCAGTATCCATACTGAAATGCTTTACACATCCCCAAAATGACAAGAAGGAAGGAATTATACTAGTTTAAAGACCATCACTGAATTTCTCCAGGCTGTCCTAGACAAGGGCTTGCCATTTAGTAATTAAATTATTGCTTTTGACCTCCAGGGCTCTTAATCATCTGACTGGTACACTAAATCATCTAAAGACTGTGTTTTGGAGTAGAAACTAGCAGGAGATCATGGAGCACCATTCTGCTTCTATTGCATAAATGCTTTTGTGCCTGATTTTCTTCCAACTGAGTTTACTTTGCTCATTCCTCCCTTATCTTTTTCTGCCTTTCATGCTGAAGGCTCCTGCCATTGTGGTGGGCTGATTGTTGCTTGATGGTGCAGGTAAAAGTTTCTTGGTACTGGCTATGCTCATGTGACTTGAACAAGCAACTCTACCTCTACTGAACTCAGCTCATGCAGCTTTGCCCAGGTCTGGCTGCAGCCCATCCAGCTTAAGAGGCTGTCTTGGAAGTATTAGCTGAGCAGCTTGTGTAAAGATCTGTAAAATGAACCATGTTTTCAAGAGCTGAGTTGTTTCATTAGTTTAGTGTGGTTCTTAATCTGGACCACTGCACAAAAGAAGAGTAGTGAGCAGACAAGTCAGTGATTAAGTTAACAGGGTGAAAATCTGTGTGTGCAGGAATGGGAAAATTGTTCAGCCCAAGCCAGCTGCTCCTGAAGCAACATCAGCAGCAACCAGAAGAGCATGTGATGCTGTTAAAAGCAGAGGTGCTCAACTCACAGTTTTCATGGAGCAGAGCTCTCCTTATTCTTGGGACAATATGGCTGTGCAGCTGCATGTTTATCCTAGGGAGGAGACAGTGTGCCAGCATGAATTCAAAACAAACTCTAAAATAAGTAGTCTCTAAATTAAAATAAATTGGCTTGAGTGGTTTTCTTAAAAGTATGGAAATAGCCAACAGAGAATTAAATGCCAGTACAAGCTGTGGTATGAGGGACATAAGACTGGAGCTCTGAGAGGCTTGAAAAGTAATACATTGTAGTAACACTTCTTAGTGGGACTGATACATACTGCTGTACCAGAAACTCTTTCTTAATAGGCTCTGAAAGTGATAGCTCCCCTGACAGGAGAGGTTGAGGATGGATGAGGAGGGGTAGTTGAGAGTAAATGGGAAAAGGTGGAATTTGAAGGGCGGCCTTGCAGGAGAGAGGAAATCAAGCCATGAGTCAACTGGCTGGAGAGTATCTGGTTAAGCAAAGTTGAAGGCTTTTAGGAAGAAATGTTTATTTAAGCTCTTCCTGTGGCTTTGGAGGAAAGATTGTTTTTCAGACTTTAAAAAAAAAATGCTGTGAGTTGGGATACATTTCAACCTCTTGATCCACTGAAGCCTGATGTAGCCTGTCACTCCAGAAGAGTCCAAACATCGCTGTTCAAGGAAGTTGAAGTCCTCTGTAAGAAAGAGCAAGAGGCTTGCTTTTGTCCCCCCCCTTGGTGATATTTCTGCAGCAGTGGAAAGCCTTCCATGCTTCCTTGTGCTGTGATGGTCCTGGCCTGCATTCCTGAGCCTGTCTCCAACTTGAGAACTTGTGCCTGTGTGATGAACTGATCCAGCTGAAAGGGTAGCTTTTCTGTGGCTGTACTTTTTGGCTGGGTCAGCCCCCTGGCTGGTTGGCTGCAGTGCTGCAAGGACTGTTGATGGTGCCAGGGAATGAAGCAGCAACATCCAGCTGGGGTGCTGGTAGGACTCTTTTCTTATTTCAGCAGAAAGCTATACTCCTAGCTGGGATACTTTTCCAGCCTTTTCAGAGACTCAGATTGATTCACGGGGTGATATGAAAGCCAAAGTTGACGCTGGATCAATGGTGTGGGAGGAATCAGGACTGCTGCCTTTCTGTATGTGGGGAGCGTGTCCCGCTGCCTTGTTTTACCTCACGAAAGTGCACACTTAGCTGTCTTCTTTCAGAATTTTTTCCAAGGACTAGGTCACAAACTGAACGTAAATCTGTTATGGTGAAAGATAGATGGCTTCTTCAAAATGTCACCTTCTTAAAATACATCTATACGTGTGTAACTGTATATATATGTATGGATGTATGCATGTAATCTAATGCACTTGCGTAACAGTAAAGCACTGAGTGCTTGTGTTCATTTAGGGTCAATTTCCAGGTGAACATGTCAAAGTACATTTTAATCTGTTCAGCTCAGATGTCTTAAAAAGTGGGTTTATTCGAAAACAAAATAAATTCTTTCTTAGCTGAGCCTATAATTGTTTTTGCTGGGGTGCTTGACCACCATGCAAGCTTCTCACTGCCTGGAGAGACTGGCCGTGTGCAGAACATAGCAGGAGCTGCTCTTATCTGTCATGAAAGGCTTAGGAGCTTCCCTCCCAAATTTGTGGGGGAAGTGGTATGAAATAGATTAACACCTTTACAGGGGGTGAGGGGGTTCTGTAAGAAACTCAGCTGGCCAGAGGAGGAAGCTGATCTGTTGCCTTGAGCCTCTGCCCTTGGGTGGGAGCTTCCCTGTGGGCTGCCATATGGATGTGTGCTGCTGGGGGGTTGATACCTGAGAAGGATGGCACTGCTGTGCTGCAAGGGATCTCTCTGGGGTTGTCACATTGAGTTAGCTCAGGCAGCCTTGTGCGTGGCTTTGAAGTCAGGCTTGCAGGTTTGAGAATCTGAAATGAAGCTTTGGCAACAAAATGGAGTCAATTGTGCCTTTCTAAAGCTGGGATTTGTATCAAGAGGCTGAATTTCTTTGTACTTTTAGTCACTGTTTTGTGTGGTGTTTCACCGAGTTCCTCAGTGCAGCATATGAGCAGATGGTTACTGGGGAAGATGGATTTGACATGTGTCACTGTCCAAACTACTGTTCTGCCTAAAACTGTAGGCAAAAAGTCTGTTCTTGCAGCACAAACCAAAATGATTGTTTAGTTGTATCTGGCATGAATTAACCTGGCCTCTAGCCCTCCCTCCATCAAAGCTTCTTTTAAAATTATCTTTGTGAGGAACTTCAAGTGAGGATGTTGTAGTGTTTTTGTAGTGTTTTACACACATTAGAGTGAAACCTTTAAATCGGTCCAGCTACTGTGGTTTGTGCTATAGCTGCACCTGTATTACTGCAAATCCTGGTACTTTCACTGCAATTGTGTAGGATCTTCCAGGTAATTTTTTTACCATAAGAACACCAGGAGGTTTGTATCCAGTTCTTGGTGCTGGAGAAAGCCAACTGTTTTGTCCTGGTTGTTTTATCCTGCATGGCTCAGTGATAAGTAACTGGAGAAGTTTAGTGAAACAAACCCACCGTATCTTTTTGTGCCTTAAGGAACTGAAAACAAACCACCTATGGCTGGAACACCTTCCATTTGGTGGAAGAGGGCTAACTTGAGACATACCAAAAAGTTTCCTTCAGGATTTTTTTGTAGTTAATGTGCTTTTGAAATCCAGAAAGGAGTTTGTGAGAGAAGAAGCATCTCAGCTGTTTGTTCCCCTCTGATTAGGGTTAACTTAGTCTTAAATTCCTTAATGGTTAAACTGCAAATCCTCCATACTTGAGGTAGGAAAGTGTATATTTAATATTCTTTATTCAATACCTGTGGTCCATTCACCCATCAAATACTGAAGAATTCCTCAGTAGAACCAAAATGTTTAAGTGCTTTTGAATTTGAATTTTCTCTCCAGAGGTTTGCACCTTCATTGGAAAACTTGAGATTAGGAAACTTCTTAAGTGTTGGAATTAATGGCTGAAAAATTATAGCTCCCTCCCCTCTTTGGATGGATGGAATAAAAAAATCCTAGGGACTTTTTCAAATATGTTCATGCAAGCCAGCATTTATGTATCTCATGGTGCTACCATTGTGGTGTGTGGCTGCAGTTTGTCCAATTGGATAAATTCCTGGACTAAGGTGGTGTCATCTAACATCATGGCTCAGCACCTGGATCACCCTGCTGGTTATGAGACCTGAGGTGGCCTCTTCAAATAACTGTGTGCTGGGTGTGCATAACTGTGGACATACTGATTTAATTTGAGTGTCAGACAGCAGAAACCACTCAGTGAGGGCATCAGCACCTCTGTTGTAGCTCTTCAGAGCACAAGCTTTGTAACAGTTTTTCTTTCTCCTGAGGCATTTTATGCTTCTGATAATTTTTTTTTTTTCATATAACAAAGTAGCACTAGTGAAAACTTGGAAGTCTCGAGCATTAAATATCCCTTAGGGATATTTAGGTAAAAATGAAATAATATAAATTTTTTTTGTAACTTGAGGCTGTAGTTCCTACTGTTCAACAGAAGACAGGAAATGCAAAAAATTACTGAATATTGCCATTCTGCAAAATGGCAAGTCTTGATTTGGTCACCTCTGTAGTCAGCATAGGCATGCAGAAGCATGGCCAAGTTCTGTAATGCTACTCTGCTACTTCTGGCTCTTGCAGTTGGTTTCTTCATGGGTTCATGTTGTACCATCAGTTGCCGTGGCCACTGGAGCAAGATCATCACTAGTTTTTCCCTCAGGTGATGAAATGTAGATACAGGGGAGCTCACAGAGGTGTCCACCTAAGGGAGCTTGTGAAGGACACCCAGGTTCTGACACTGCTTTGCCCTTCAGCTTTTGCTCAAAACTGAAATGTGCTGGTAGCAGCAGCTGGTGGTGGGTGTCTGCATTGCTGTCCTTCATGCAAACACGTTTGTGTGCCTCACTGGGAGCTCTGTGTGCAGTGTCCTTGGGTGGTGGCCCCCTGGAACGTGCCACCTGCACAAGGACTGCTGCTACTTCAGTTTTACCCTTGGGGAATTGGAAGTACCAGTTTCAACCCTAAAGTTTACAAGATACACTGCAAAGCAGTGTTGTTCTTGTTCTCACTTGTTTTTAACAAACACAAGGCACTGGTGACATGTCTGATAGAATGGGGAGTGATGTTGGCCATCTTTAGAGCCCTGAGAGGCCAGAGGTGGAGAGGTACAGCTGCAAATAGATGATTTACTTTATTTTCCAACAGCAGGAAACAAAACAGTTGTTTTCCATCTCACATTCAGTAACCAAGCACAATTCTTGGATAAACACAGGCCCTGTCTTCTGTGTCCCAAGTGTGTGAACTGATTGACCATCTAATTCACTAGCACTGGAAAAACTGACATGCCATGAGGAGAGAGCATGATAAAAGCTGTTCTTCTTTACAATGATTTGTTGTTAAAGAGATTGCATGATGTCTGACCAGAACAAGAAGCACTGCTGCTCAACATGCTTCCTAAAAAGCTGACCTCTCCAAGACAAGTTCAGCACAGAAAATGCCTGCAGGAGTGAGTTTTCATAGCAGAACTCTGACACCTTACAGTAACCAAAGTGAACAAGGAATTTCCATGTGAAGAAGACTCTCAAAAATTGTACTTAATGCTCTTGACTTTTGCTTCAGATATAGATCACTTGCTATTGCTGTTCTCCCCATCATACCTCTGCATGTTTGATGCTGGTCAGCCTTCCTTGGCTGTTCTAGCTTATTTGGGCAGAGTGCAGAACCCTCTGAATTTTACCAAAACATCACCAATATCCTGGATGATATTAGAATCTTAGCATTTTGGGCATCCCCCACTGATCTGAGCTGTTCATACCTGGGCAAGTAAAAATAAATTCAGATGATGGCATGAGTAGTTGGTAGACAACTGGTTGTGCATAACTGCTTCCTATAGCTGAAAGATCCCAGCATCCACAGGGAATTGCTACCTCTCCTGCTATGATGGAGTTCTTGAAAGGTGGACTCTGGTTTTAGTGGGGATTAATGAGGTAAGTTATGTAAGGTATAATGAGGGATGCATATATAGGGATCATAGTTCTAAATTGGTACGGAATACAAAAAGCAAAAATAAGTAAATTGAGATTTTTATGCTTTCACAGACATCATTGTTAGAATTGGAATATGGGTGGATAGTTTCCCTGACACTTGACAAGGTGATACCTTTTTCTCTTTACAAGAGAAGGAAGGTGTTTTGCTGTACTTGATGGGAATCCAGGTCTGTTTTGGAAAAAATGCATACTTTTTCCCTGCTGTAGGGCAGCTTCTGTATTTGAATGGCAAAGAGGTGGTAGAGGCACAGTATTCTTACATGTAGCCTCTTTTAGCTGGATCTGAGCCTACTGGCTTTTATGAAGTCTTAATCCATGGCCAGTTGTGACTTCATGTCTACTTTGCTGAATACTGTAATGAGATTTTTTTGTCAAATTTGCCTGCCAGAAACTTTGTGAGAGGGCAGGGCAGCCTCCAGTGGGACTGGGATGTGTAGGCTGTATGAGTTTGAAGACATTCCCTGTTAAAACTGTAGTGAAGTTCATGAAGGAGGGAGAGGTGAAAGACCTGTTCCTCTTACTGAGCCCTGGGCTGCAGACTGGGCTGTCAAGCAGCACTCCTGTTTTCCCCTGACAGTTTGCAGGAGAATTCTTTGGAGTAAAGATAGAAATGTTGTCTTGTCCGATTTTGTCAGGGTTGTCTTCAGCCTGTCTCCAGAGAGCAATCACCTGGCCGAGTTAAGTCGTCCTTTTTCTTTCAGAAAAGGATCTCCTATGTGATCTGAAAGAATAAGTCTAGTTCAGACTAGGTGTCCTAAAATAACTTACCTGGTATGAGAAATGTCCAAGTAACACTATATTTATGTTTTTATGTTTTAGCATTCCAGTGATTGGCATAAACTAGTTGCTGCTGAATGGAGAGTTTGAAAGTAATAACAACCATTTAGTGAAATATGACTGTGAGATATGACTGTGTGCTATCTGATGTTCCAGGTGATGCTGGATCACATCGGGTAGTTCATAGATTGTTGCAAGAAGTGTTCTTAGATTGGTGCATCCTCATAAGTACAGTTAAAATGAGGGCATCTTCCTGAAGGTTCTGTATGTATGGTAAAGCCTTTAAATTCCTTTTTCGCTGATTTCAATGAGCCTGCATGTCTGAGGAAAAAGAAGTGTTTCCTAATGTTCAGAGGGAACCTCTGTCTCAGTTTGTGCCCATTCCCTCTGGTTCTGTCACAGGGCACCACTGAAAAGAGCCTGGGTCTGTCCTCTCAGTGCCTTCCCCTCAAGTGTGTGAATACTTGTAAGAACTCCTCTCTTTTTTAGGCTGAATATCTTCACAGGCCATCATCTTGTTCTAGAATTTTGTAACTAATAAGTTACAATCTTTTTAACCTCTCTAGGGTCACAGGTTCATCTGCTGGTTCACTGTATGACAAAGGCTGAAAAAGTTGTTAGCCATTGCTATTGAACCTGTTCTGTTGGGAACTGTGATCCTGCAGAGTCTTTGTTTTTATGCCGCTTTCTGTAATATTTTGTGAAACTTGGGAGTAGTTTAGGACAGATTTTTTGAGGAAACCATTTTTAATTTGAGGGAGGGAAAAGAGACATGCTTCTTCTGGGTTCATTCTGCAGAATACTACTACAGAATATTTTTAAAATATTAACATTGCAATGTTGTATTAGAAATAATTTGAATATTAGAAATAATTCACACCTCTACCCAAGGTGTGAATAACTATATGAATACTTTTTACTGATAACCATTTTTTCTTTTCTTTTAAAATTGATTATCTCCACACTCTTTTAGGGGTATTTCTGTGCAGCTCAAATGCATAGATAACACAGTCTGTTCCCCACAGTGTCATTTTTTACTAGAACATCACACAACAACAGGGAACCATTTTGAGGGGCTGCAAAAGCTGGGTTCTCTACGTGGAAGAAAACATGAGTATGAATTTCTGTGCAAGTTTCTTGTTCACCACATTAGCTGCTCTCTGCAATTGCACAGGGCATTGAGTGCTGTTGTGAGGGTGCAAGGTACAATGAAGGTGTAAACTCCATGTAATAGATGTATTTACAGAATCCTTAGAGATTTTAGGCTGCAGTGTATGGAATGGGTGAAGAAGGCCTAGTAAGAAAGTAAGAGTTGTCACTTTATGCCTTTACCTGAAGACAGGTAATTCTACATTTGCATGTAATGTAAATGTAAAATTAAATGTAATTACATTTACATGTAATGTGAAATGTAAGCAGCAGTCCTCTGGTGTATTTTTAATTGGTTTGGTCAAGCCCTAAGTGTGTGTATCTTTTTTCTCCCCAGCTGAGTATTGAACAGGCCCAGGCTGTGGCAGAGCAAGTCGAGATGAAAGCGAAGGTGGTACAGTCTGAAGTCAAGGTAGTGACCACTAGACACAAGAAGGCCTTGGAGGAGCGGGAGTGTGAGCTGCTCTGGAAGGTATGCACCCTTACATTTGTGGTTTGTACTGCTGACAGGTGCTTTTCAAACTGAAAAATTGCTCAAACCACTACACAGCCAGATTCTGATATCCGAGGGAAGCTGCCGGTTTCCTTGCCTGGAGCTGCTGGTGGGGTTTTTGCTGCTGGATCCCGGGAGCAGCGCAGCCCCACACGCGGGCTGGGCACTCCCCCTGCTGGCCCCGCAGCTGCCCCCAGAGGAAATCCCCTCCCAACAACATATTCAAAATACCTGCTCTAGAATTAGGTACATAGTATAATTGGCTTTCTGATCCACTCCTCTTAAAGAACAGGAGCAAAGCTCTATATCCTATCCCGTCCTTTTTTGTTTCCTAGAAAGGCTGGTAGAAATTCTGTGAGGCCAACTTTCACTGTCCCCACCCTTTAAAACCTTTACTGTCAATCAAGGTAGCGTCCTCCCTCTCAGCAATTTTTTTGAACTAGTATAAGAAAAGAGTATCTGCACAATTCTGAACTGATAGGCTCATTTCAGTTCAACAGTGCATGCGTGGTATTTTGAGAGGAGGAAAGGAAATAACAGGCAAGTTTCCTGTTCCAGAAAAGTAATTTAGTGGTCATGGTCCCCTGCAAAAGAAGCTTTGTTTTCTTTTGTAAGTGTCAATAGCAAGATTAAAATTGCACTTTATATAGTTAGTGTTCTTTGAATGCTGCTTTTTTGAGAGTTTGGATTTGGATTTTCACTGTTAAGCTCTTGCAGGAAGCTTGGCAGCTTTCTCTTTTAAGGTGTTCCTAGTACAGGAGGAGTAAGATCTGCACCTAAGCTTTTTTTATCCTACTGTGCTGTACAAATGCACTTAGTTGTAATATCTTCACTGACAGAAAGTTCTCTTCAAGCTGAAAAACATTATTTTAATAAGGAAACGCTGTGGAAAATCATTTTAGCAAAACAAATTCTGTGTATCAAGCATGCTAATAAACAATTTTGTATACCAGGGCTGAGTCTATGGATTTAGCTAAGACCTAAGATCAGTAATGTGTCTTGGATGCATTACTGATTGGAAGAAGTATCTCCAAATTTTTTTTACAGCTTGGTAAAACCTACACACCTCAATTTACAGCATGTTTGTACATATGTTATCTAGTCAGTGTCTGATCAAGGAATCCTCAGACATTGAGTCTTCCTTCACTGAAATGCATTCCAGATACTGTTCTGAGGCCAAGCAAGTATTCAGACATCAGGAAATGTATTTTTGCAACAATAAAACAAAGACATGTTACATTAGTTTTATGCAGCAGGTGTCTTTGCCAGATGGTCCAAAGTGGTTTTTCACAAGTAAGGGTAGACACAGACTTATATAGATGAGTTACAAAACAGGCATTTTTGCACCAACTTCAGTCCCTCAAGCAGGGACTGGCAGCAACCTTCTGTGTTATTTGAAATGACATTCACAAAACATCCTGTTTTAAAGCACAAGCTCAGGTTGACTGCCAGTATTTACAAGAAAATATTAAAATAATCAGACCCTAAAAATCCTTGGAGATAGATGTCTGGTGTTATCCAGTCACACAAAAACAGTTCTGGCAGGTAGGGGAATGACAGGAGCCCATGTGCATTAGCTGGTGCTGACTCCCAGCTCAGCCCAGTGGCACAACAACCCACATTATGAAATTGGTCTCAGTTCTGGTTAGTGAAGCCTCAGCCTCTGCTCTTCTGAGAGGCTGCAATAACTTCTGTCCTCCCTGGGGGCTGAATGAGGTGTGCCTTTGGATGATCTGTCAAGTACCTTGCAACTAGAAAACAGAATAGCATTTGTGGAAGCAAATAATTACTAGTAAGCAAGTGATTCTCACTCTCAAATGTCACTCTGATGCAGCAGATCTCCAGAGTAGGAATGTGTGGTGTTGCCTGGAGGGTAGGAGAGACTAATAATCCTAAATTTGGATATTTGTTTTCCTTGTTTCTTCTTGTCTGCATTGTGAGTTTTAGAGGTTTGTTCTGCAGCTGTGTGTCAGCATGCCATAGCAACTGTTCAGCTGGCTTTTATGTAGAAGGGAGACTGAAGGAAATCTCTGTGGTCTGTCTTTCCTGATGGAAGTGCACTTTTCTCTCCCCCATTTCCCACAAGGTGGAAAAGATTCGCCAAGTCAAGGCCAAGTCCCTCTACCTGCAAGTTGAAAAGTTGCGTCAGAACCTGAACAAGCTGGATAACACCATCAGTGCTGTTCAGCAGGTCCTGGAGGAGGGTCGCACCATGGACATTCTCCTGGCTCGGGACCGCATGCTGGCTCAGGTGCAGGAGCTGAAGAACGTCAGAGGCCTTCTCCAGCCACAGGAGGACGACAGGATCATGTTCACCCCCCCTGACCAGGCGTTGTATATGGCCATCAAATCCATGGGCTTTGTCAGCAGCGGGGCCTTCGCTCCCCTGACCAAAGCCACGGGGGAAGGTCTCAAGCGCGCTCTGCAGGGCAAGGTGGCCTCGTTCACTGTGATCGGCTACGACCACGACGGGGAGCCTCGCCTCTCGGGGGGCGACATGATCTCTGCCGTGGTCATGGGCCCCGATGGAAACCTGTTCGGGGCCGACGTCAGCGATCAGCAGAACGGGACCTACCTGGTGAGCTACCGTCCCCAGCTGGAGGGAGAGCACCTGGTGTCGGTGATGATGTGCAACCAGCACATCGAGAACAGCCCCTTCAAAGTGATGGTGAAGTCCGGGCGCAGCTACATCGGCATCGGGCTGCCGGGGCTGTCCTTCGGCAGCGAGGGAGACAGCGACGGCAAGCTCTGCCGCCCCTGGGGGGTCAGCGTCGACAAGGAGGGCTTCATCATCGTCGCCGACCGCAGCAACAACCGCATCCAGGTGTTCAAGCCGTGCGGGACCTTCCATCACAAGTTTGGCACGCTGGGCTCCCGGCCGGGCCAGTTCGACCGCCCCGCCGGCGTGGCCTGCGACGTTTCGCGCAGGATCGTCGTGGCCGACAAGGACAATCATCGCATCCAGATCTTCACGTTCGAGGGGCAGTTCATTCTGAAGTTCGGGGAGAAAGGAACGAAGAACGGGCAGTTCAATTACCCGTGGGATGTGGCCGTCAACGCGGAGGGCAAGATCCTGGTCTCTGACACGAGGAACCACCGCGTGCAGCTCTTCGGGCCCGACGGCGTGTTCCTCAACAAGTACGGCTTCGAAGGGGTACTCTGGAAGCACTTTGATTCCCCCAGAGGCGTGACGTTCAATCACGAGGGCCACTTGGTAGTGACGGACTTCAACAACCATCGCCTCTTGGTCATCCACCCGGACTGCCAGTCGGCGCGCTTCCTGGGCTCCGAGGGCACCGGCAACGGGCAGTTCCTGCGCCCGCAGGGGGTGGCGGTGGATCAGGAAGGGCGCATCATCGTGGCCGACTCCAGGAACCACCGGGTGCAGATATTCGAGTCCAATGGTAGCTTTTTATGCAAGTTTGGCACTCAGGGAAGCGGCTTTGGTCAGATGGACCGTCCTTCAGGTATAGCTGTCACCCCTGATGGCATGATTGTGGTGGTCGACTTTGGAAACAATCGAATTCTCGTCTTCTAATCTGTGTTTGAATTAGGAAGAAACTGTCTCAGGGAAATTCTTCTAAGAGAAAATGAAAAAATACAACGTTAATTCAAACCTACCTCATCTTTAATTTTTTTACAGATGAATGTACTTACCTTTTCTGCAGGGAGTGAGCCTGTAAAATTGAATTCTATCTACCTCATTGTCCTCCCTTCCCTCCCCGATTTCTCGCCCCCCGCCCCATCCCCACATACTCATAGTTCAGAACGTTTTACCTCTTTCCTCCCCGATGGGGTTTCATGCACAAACGAGAATTGCTGTGCACATTAGGTGGTTTGTGTGGTGAGTTCTGTTAGACTAAGCCAAGAAAGGCGCTTTGTAACTTTTTAAATGGAGAAAATGGTAGTAAGTGTTTGTAGAGAAATTTGTGTTCTTGACCATTCTGCAGTTCTGTGGGTGGGGACATGGGAGGGAGGGACATTTGTTGTTGTTGTTGGTTTTGGTTTTGTTTTGGTTTTTTTTTTCATTGCTGCTGCAGCAGAGAACTTTTTCCTGTTCTCCTTTTTATACCTCAGTGTGTTTGATTTACTGGCGAGCACAGCATCTTGTTCCCAGACAACTTTAAACGTTTTATGAAAGTGAGTGAGATTCACTCGCCAGGAAGAGCAAGTTTGCATCTTTTTTGGCATTTCTGTGTATTTTTTTTACTGAAACACAGTAATTTTACAGCACAAAGTGAAGCTGATGAAAATGCACAAAAATTCTTTTAAGTTTAAACCAAATTGTTCATTTTAGTGGCTTAGTGCAGTCATTGTAAAATTTAGATAAAAAGCAAGGCTTCCTTTAGTGTATCCTGTTATTGAGAATTTCATTTTTACCTCTTTTCACCTGAAAGCTAAATTAGTTTGAAAAAAGTTGCTGTTTCTTTTTATCAGTGCCCCTAATCTAGGTAACAGAAGAAGTTAGGAGGAGCATTGAAACAGAGAAAATCAAACCCTTTCGATTTACTTTCTTGTGAAATGACTTAGTGTATTTTGCCCCTTCCCATAGAGAAACCTTAAGGGAATAAAGTTTGAATTTGTTAGAAGTGGTACCTTTTTCCAAAAGAAATAAGCACAGCTTTGGAGATTCAGGGTGTGATTTGGAGAAGTCAACAGTTGTTTTGTTTTGTTTTGGGGTTTTTTGTTCAGAGAGAATTGCAATAACTCTCTCACTGATTGATTTTTTTTTCTTTTTTTTTTTTTTTTTTCTTCTTCTGGCTTCCCCAGAGAGCTGGACTGAAAATTTTGGGAATAGCTACTGTAGCTTTTAGGGTGGGTGGGGTGGGCCTGGAGCTCCCTGCTGCAGGATCTCTGGCTACAGATCCAAGTGAATAGTTACCAGTACCAGCTAAAGGCAAACTGCATCAAGGTGAAACTTTGCTGCTTTTTTTCCCAGGGCAGTACCAAAGACTTCTGTGTAAAATTAATGTATATGATCCTTAAAAGCTTGGAGGCAGGGGGAAGTTTGCCCTTTCGGGGATATTAGAAACTGGTGTTCTGAGAAGCAGAAACTTTTGGGGAGAATAGAGATCTCTTTAGCAAAATGTGACTTTGAGTCCCTGGAAGGATTTGGTTTTATTCTTCAATTTCCTGCATTCCAGTTTAGCTGTTCAAGCAGATATGGTCTCTGCAGACCTGTAGCTTCACCCTCTGGTGTTGGCAAACAAGAATTGTTTAAAGTGGGCAAGAGAGGACTCTTGCTCTGCAATGGAAAAAACTCTTTCAGTGTCAGTACTCTTGAGTTTGGAAATGCCATGGGATTTACCTTACTGTTTGCAAGAGAAGATCTTTGAAATGTAAATTTGGTCGTTGTCAAAAAGTCTGACGAGCCTTAACCATCCTGCAAGGAAAGGGTTCCTCTCTCTGCCAGCCACCATGCACAAAAGTGACCCGAGGTTGACAGGCTCTTTACAAGTTTGTGAGAAATCACAAGGTGCACTTTCCTTCTTGCTGCTTTTCCCCTCCAAGGAGTGTTAACTTTCTGAGTTTTGTAGAAATACCAATGATGTGTGCAGACAGAGAGAGCTGCCACTTTAGAGGAGGCTTAAACTAAAGGACCAGAAAGAGACAAAATTCATGAGATGGCAAAACCTCTTTCAAAAGAAGGGTGAGGAAAACCACCTAAATTAAATGGGATAAAACAACTGTGCTGCCTTTCAGCCAAAGCCTCAAGGAAGCAAACTCTTCAAAGCAGTGTGTTTCAGTTAGGCTTAATCTTAGGATGGCATGGTTTAAAAACAGTATGAAAGGATAATCTTTTATACAGATGTCTGTCAATAAATTTCTGTGGCCGCACAAAACATGTATCAGAGAGAGCTAGTTTACCTTCAGGTTTTGCAAGTTCTGCGTGTGTGCACGCCTCCCTTCTTGGGGGTGGCCTACAGTTGTGACAGATGTCTGTGGTTGTCTTGTATTATTCAGCAGAGTTATTTGCAACTTGGGCTGTGAAAACTAACAGCCTGCAAGATCTAGATACCAAAGAATAGTGGTTTAAAAAGCTTTAATGTTTAGTCTGCAGTGTCCTTGCATTTATCCTGTCATGTCTTAATGAAAACGCCAGGTCTCTAAATGCTTTGACCAGAGTGGCTGACAGCGTTGAAGTGTCCTAGAAACGCTCTTGTGCTTAAATGCTTGTGGGGTTTGCCCTTCTCTGTGGCTAGAAGGGAGTTGTTTTTCCAGGCATTAAAAAAAAAAGGTGAAGTGTGCAGTCAGGATTGTGTTGTACTGGAGGGACGTTTTGCCCTCCCAGCCTGCACCCTGTGGAAGGTGGCAGACACTGAAGTTGCCCTTTGCTTTTTGAATGGAGCCATTGCACAACCCCCAGCCCAGCTCAGTCAGGAAGAGGAATGACTTAAACTCTTTCTAAGTTTCTGTCTGTTTAACTCAGTGGGATTTGCTTGCAAACCGAACCTTGAGTGTTTGACCTCATGTTGTTGGGGAGCTTTTTCGTTTTAAAAACACTACTATTTAGCTACCCAAAAGAATTCCTTATCTTTGTGATAGATCGTGCTAAGCACACTTGGTCTCATTGAAAAGTGGTAGTGTAGCTTATAAAATGGAGTGTTTTATATGCAATGAAAAAAAGCAGTGCTAATATACAATGCCAACATCAGATGCCCCATAGAGGCTTATTAAAAAGTAATAAACGAGATTCCAACCTTGCTCTGCTTTTCTATGCATGTTCTCAGGTTAATGCCCCAGTATCATAATGTACATGCATGCAGAGAGGAAAACAAGGCTTGGAAGCTGGGTTGCAAACCAAACAAGTATTCGGAGTAACCTTCTTAACTAGGGGAAATGGCCTGGAGAAGGGTAAAGTGAGTGTGTGCCTCTTGGCTGGGGAACAGCAAATGTGGGGGACAGAGCTGTCTACTCGAACTCCAAAGGATTTTCTCTATGCCAGGTTAAACCAGTGGCTCTCTGTAAACCTTTTGCTTGACAAAATGTTATCAGCAATCAGTGTGGCTGGTTTGGGTGCTCAGCATGTAAAGCAATCTTATCCTTTCTCAGAATTATTTAAGCAGGAACTTTAGTAGCAAACTGAAGCAGATTCAGTACTTGATAATGCAGGTCCTTCACATAACTTGCTCCTTTTGATTTAGTACATTTTAAATATAACTTATTTAAGGAGGGCCCTTAAACCTGAAGCTTTCAAACAAAGGAAGGAAAGGAAGATAACACCTGAAAACGAATGCATATTAGGGCCAGACATAACCAACCTGAGAGAAAGAACAAGTCACTTGGATATGGCATTCCCTTGGAATTGAAGGAAAGTGGGCCCAGTGGGTTATGTTAGTTAAACCAAAATTGATTTCTGGAGAGAGCAGGTTTATAGACTCACCTTGCCATAACTTTGATCCTAAGATTTCTTTGTTCAGTTCTAGTTTAAAAAAATATTGTGCCAAAGTTTTGTTTATTTTTTAAAGGAGTGTAAGCCAAATGGTGCCAAAAGGTAATAGGGTATTTAAAAGTATAGATATTTAGACAAACAGTTTGGAACTGTATAAAAAAGGAACACTGGTACTTGAGTTAGACAAATATTGTACCTTTGGTCTTTGAGTCCTTGGGAGTTTGAAACCCAGTTTGCTGTGGTACAAAATGCACAACTAGAGATGCCACTATCTTTTGCTTGAAGTTCTACCTCACTTTGCAGAAGTAAATCATCTACCTCAATTTAGCATCAGACAGGCTTAGGAAATACTTGAGAATCTGCCTGGGGGAAGGATTCATCCTGCCTGTTGGAAAAGCATTTTAATTGAAACAGAGATACTAAGTGTGTACTATGTGGTGACTGCTTTTGTTTGCTTTTGTTTTTGCTGCCTGCCTATGGAGATATTAAGCTGCCCTTGCTAGAGAATCTGTAAATAAAACCAAATGTTCAGGCAAACTGGACTGAGACCTGAAATGCTTCCGAGTTTGTTCTGGTTTCACTACAAGGCATGGAAGTGTAACCTTTTGTTCAGTATTATGACACTACTGGCTGACGTGACATCCTTCATGTTCATTTGCAGTGTTCTTATGTCCTTAAGACCTTTAGGTCTTCTCTCTACAAGAGAAAAACTTTTATGCATGCCTACCAATGTGTCCTCTTTGGGAGGACTGGTGTTCTGATTGCTGTAAACACAATGCTATACCAAATGCTTGAAGGGAATAAGGTCCTGTTTTTTTATTTTATTGACTTGGTGATTGTATTTGTAGCTTGCTTGACTCAATGGGATTTTTTCCACCATGACAAAGCAATCAAGTTCCTATTCCTGGAGGGCAGCTTAGGTTCAGACATACTCAGGAGAGGCAGTTTAAAACCAGTGTCTTGGGGTTTTAGGCAAGTTAAGTAGTGATGTGCAACATACCCCGTTTTACCTGTGGAGTTAAGTTGCAGAAGCATATTTTCAGACTACTCTGTTATAGGAAAAAGAAGTCCTTTTTCCTCCCCAGCTCATATTAAGGGGTGGCAGAAGTGGGTACAGGAGATCCCTAATGACAATAGGCTGTGTTGGGTTTGGTAAATGTTATGGTGGGAAATGTACATTGATGTCTCTAAGTGATCTTACGGGTTAACAAGCCAGACTGGCATCTTTTTCCATCATTTTTCAACCAATAATGGTTCTAAAAATGCTTTGTGTACCTGCATGGTCTTAGACCTTCTATTAATGATTGTATCAACTGACAAACTCAGGTAGATAATTTTTAAAGCTCTTTTCACAGAGCCTTACTGACTGAATGTTAAGTGTCTGTGTACTGATGTAGTTAAGTAACTTCCTTTTGAACTACCAGACTAGTTTAAAAAAAAAAGTCCTTTTATAGGTTTGTAGAGTACTTTTCAGACAATGTAGTAGTTTTTCCTTCAGAGAGAGAGATGCCTGTTTCTGAGGGGTTCTTTTAGTGGGGTTTTGTTTTGGTTTGGTTTTTTTCTCTAAAATGACTAAGAGGTTTTTAACTAGTTTGTAAGGTTTGCTTAGTCACCTGAGTTGGTGGGGGTTTCTGTGACTCTTGTTTGTACTGTGCATTACCTGTCATGCCCTGCTCGCTTCGTGCACAGGTCCTTGGAGGAGTTGAGGGTGTGAAACACATGCCTGCAATTTAACTCAAATAGAAACTGCAAGCCTTGAATAAAATGAAGCTCAGCCTCATAAAACCAATGTCAAACATGCTTTTTTTTCCCCTTCCTCCCCTCCCCCTTAATTGGCTGTAGATGTATGACCCATCTTAGAAAATTTTCACTACTGATTTGTAAGTAGCATTGCCTCAGTGCAGGTTTGCATTGGGATCCAGACTGATCTTGTAATTCTTTGGATGTTGAGTTGATTTGTTTCTTAGTTTCCTCTTCTGTTACTTCTCTTCTACTTTAGTAACTAATGATGCTGCTCTCCTGATAATAATAAAATAGCTCAGGAGGTCAGACAGTGCTCTGCTGTTAATGAGCTGCTCAGAGCTTTTCTATCTAATTGAAAATGAGTCAGGCTGTGACAAAAATTGCCGTGCTCCAAAAAGGGCATCACATTTCTACTTGGACAAAAAGTGATACAATTTTTTCTTGTCAGATGTTGAGTACTGCAGAGAAGAAAGCATGACAGGTTATGTGCAAACTTTTATGTAGAATAAGTGAACAAAATGTTAGAACCCTTGTGTTAATGGAGGCTTCTGAATGTATCTTTGTGGTCCATAGGGAAGGCTGAAGGATGTAGCAAGGAGACGATGTATCAGCTACTGGCAGCCTTAAAACAAAGTCAGTGTCTCTCTGGACTTTAAAATGTTCCTATGCAGTTTATTTTATTTTTGTTTAATCAAATAAATGTGAGGTTTTTTTCACG
The DNA here is from genome assembly GCF_028769735.1 of Zonotrichia leucophrys gambelii. Classification (NCBI taxonomy): domain Eukaryota; kingdom Metazoa; phylum Chordata; class Aves; order Passeriformes; family Passerellidae; genus Zonotrichia; species Zonotrichia leucophrys. Next base: position 42,697,754 of record NC_088171.1, on the reverse strand, counting down.
GCAACTGTGTGTGTGTGTGTTTCTGTACCACCCAGGAAAAGCCTTCTCTTTTATCAGGTTGCAAAAAAGAAAAAGCCCCTCCTAGTTGTCTGTTACTAGAAAAAAATCCTCATTGTCATGACTGGGGGAAAGAGTTGTGATACTGAACTCACTGCTTCAAACTCCATCTTTTTTTCCCCAGTATTTTGCCAGGAAGTTTCTGGTTTAACTTTTTTAGGTCCATTTCTAGGTTTCCTTTCCTTCACCTTGGCCACTGAAAGAATGTTTCTTCTGCATGGCAGTGTAAAGCAAAGCCACCAGAACATTTAATAAGTCTCTCTGGCATCTTACAGGGCAGGCTGTCAACAGAAGTTGGGTTGGTAGAAAGCTGCCATTTTTCCTCACTACCTTGGAAAAGGTTTGAAAAGAAATAGTGAGCATAGGAAGATGCTCTTCGAGTGAGGTTTGATAATTAAAGCCACTGCCTGAATTCCCAGCATGGGTGGCAGTGGAGGTGGATTCCAGGCTCTGGAAGTGCTGTCTGCTTTAGCTTTTCAGAGCCAAGATGCCTTCTGGGCATCACCTGTACAGCTGTAGGGGTCTCAGCACTTCCATCAAAATCCATCACCCGGCCATTGCCTTCTTCCTGCTGGAGAAGCTGACAACACGTCAGGAGTACAGAGATCCCTTCAAGTGGGAGGGAAGGAGGGAGAAGGCCCTGTGGAGGTGGGGACAAAGGCTGCCCAGGTGTGTTTGTCCAGCTTCTGTGTTACTCTGTATTCCCTTGGCTCCTCTGTGCCCTCCTCCTGAAGGCAGCTGGTACCCAAAAGCTCCCTGAACACCAGGAGATGGCTCAGGACACTGCTGGATGAGTGCTAGCCACTCCTTGCACCGGGCCATGGGCACAGCTAAAGGTGACAGCAGTGGCCACAGGCACGGAGCAGGAAGAGCCCTGAGGCAGCAGCAATGCTTGTGGTGTGTGCTGGGGGGAAGGGACTGCACCCCTTTCTCCTGCTCTGGGAATATGAGCCTCTGTGCTGCTGCAGGGGAGATCCTGGAGGTAAGGGCAGAGTGGGGGGACAGAGAGGGACGGGCATCTTTTCCTTCAGGAAGGGGCTCAAACCAAACTGCTGAGCATTACTGGGTTTACTAACAGCCCACTGCTGAGCCTGGGCTGCTCATGCTCCCCGTTTTCTACCGAAGGACTGCTCACCGTTTTACTTGACCTTCATTTCTTTCCTACAGGAGATCAAAAGGATTGAAGGGAGAATCCAGGTCCTTGGCTGCTGCCTCCCTTGTGGTGTTATGATATTTATTTTTTCCTTTCTGTTAATAGCAAACGCTGGACGCTTGAGAGCCGCCATCCCGGCGCGTCCATCCCGCAGCTGCGGTGGGGGCTGAGCTGCCTCGGGCACCGGGGCTGCGGCTCACGTGCTGCGATAAGAGGAGCCTTATCTGGGAAACAACCGCATCCTTCACCGAGCCCGGGCACGGCCACAGCAGCTTTTGCATGTGAATGCCCCGCATTCCTTGGGGGGCGGGGAAGAATCTTCTCCATTCAGGGCCCGGGACCACACAGGGAGCATCTTGAACCTTTTTGTATTTAATCAGTCTATCTGCTCTGAGGTAAAAGATCTATCAGCTCCCTTTCTTCTCTCTTTCAAGAAAGGTGATCGCTACCAACTTACTCCTGATACTTTTTTATTCCTAGTGTTTCTAAGCCGTTTGTCCCTACCTGAGGACAAGAGTGCGTTGCAGTGATAGAAAAGTCACTGGAAAAGGCAGCTACTGGGTTGGATTCTGAAAGGATTGATCTGACACGAGACAGAGTAGCAGGTCCCAAGCTGCTGCTTCCCTCTGGAGACACACCTGTGCTCGCTCCACAACTTGCACATTGTTGAATACGCTTGCTGTGCTGTTTCTGTCAGCTGGTTTCTCCAAGATGATGAATACAAATCCTGCTGCCTTCCTTCCTCTCCTGGACACACGTGCATTCCCTCACACTCACGGTACTGGGAGCAGAAAGGGCAGGCCCCGAATCCAAGGTGCTGCTGGGAGAAGTGACCTTTGCCTCCAGCCAGCACCTAAAGTACAATGCCAGCAGCACAGGAGATAAGGTGGTAGCTCAGCTCTGCCCTGGAGATTATCAGGATAGCTGAAATGGCACAAAACAGCCCTGGAGGGACTGTGAGAGGAGTGCTGGGCTCCAATTATCTTGGGCCGCTCCTGTGCTCACAGTCAGTAACCACAAGGTCCTTGATTATCCTCCATCTTCCTTTGAGAAAAAGGCAAATATGTTTTTTTGTTAAGATGAGAGGTATGAGAGGTATTCCTCTACATTGGAAACTAGATTAAAATCTGCCACAATTTCCTCTCCAAAAGAAAAAAAAAAATTAACCAAAAAACCCCAAAACTCCCCCACCCACCCAACCCCTGCTCCCCACAAAACAACCACCCCAAACCCAACCTTTTTCTTATAGCCAGATCCATGCTTCCTCCATAGCTGCACCCTTACACCATTAAGTAACTATCAAACTTTCCTTGGGCAAAGGAAAACCAGAGAGGGAAAAAAAAGTCACAAAGGAGAAATAAAAGCCAACAGAAAGAGGTTCCCTCTTTGTTGAGGAAGAGCATGGCATATATATGTCAGAACAGCAGCCAACACAACAGCTCAACTGCTCCTTCAGCAGGACTTTACTGCAGGTAAATGGTTTTCTCCACTCACTGCTCTCCCCTCTATTCTCTTCAAAAAGAGCTGAATTGCACACTTGGATTTTTTTTTTTTTGTAAATAGACTACCATTCCCATTCAAAGCAGGTACTAACCTCCCATCATTCATTAATAATATTTTCAAACAAGTCTTTTGGTTTACATCTTTTATTAAAAATTTACATAAACAAACACACTCCAGCAATTGGGGTATTCAGGTGTCCTAGGTTAAAAAAATATACAAAATCCCAAGCCCCCCTGACCAGGGCAGCAGCAGGTTCAAGCACAACCTCACTTCCTTTGAACAGTGGTGAAAGCTGGCATCTGAATAGGCTGGATGGAGTGGACTGGCTGGAAAACAGGCTTTTTCCTCATGTCAGAGAGTGTTTTCACAGAAGGGAGCAGCTGGTTCCTCTTGATGATCTGCAGTGCCAGCTGCGTATTACCTACATGACAAGTTTCAATTAAAACCCCAGAATACCATTTAATGGCATATGAATTACTGTTCAGGGACAGAGAGCTGATGAGCCAGCCCTGGGCCCAGGCCAGGTACACCAGCAGTCCCTCCTCTCCAGTGAAATGCTGGCACAGATAGGAAAAGCAGTAGACAACAGGAAATTTGAAAAAAATGAGTCCACCTATTCTTAGCTGAAGACATCAAGTTTTTACCTCAGAGCTGGAAGATGCCAAAGCACCTTCTAATTTCCCAAAGGTCACCTCTTCTCTCTCCCAGCTGCACAGCGAGGCTCTAGACCTCACACAAAATGCCCTCACACTGTGACACTGCAGACAGTAATGCAAATGCCAAGGGGATGAAACATGTTTTCAAAAGAAGTAATCTGATTTTTAACTGTATGTACAGTCCATCAAACAACTACCACTATACATGGAAAACTTACTCTGTTAAAAATTAAACTTGTAAAATTACAGGAGAAAAGGCACTTGAGTTGTGAGGAGAGTATTTTTCCCTCGTAGTTTTCTTTCCCTGAAGTTTTTGTTTCAGAAGAGATGCACCATTTTGTTGTCATTTATAGAACAAAAATGTCTTTAGCCTCTTTTAGTCATGTACTTAGAAGAGGGTGAGGGATGGAAATCCCACTTTCTACTCTTTTCTGCTCTGTACATCTTTATTGCAGAAATAAAGGTTTCCAAAACTCCAATTTAGAAACATCTTTGTAAGAAAAGCATTGTAGAGGTCTCAATTCCAAATACAAATGCTAGAATCCTCTGCCTGCCTGCAGTGCAACATCACTGAAGGGGAACAGGCACACAGAACATTTCACAACACTTGGATATGAAATGCCCCCCAAGGAGCACAGGTCTGCAACCATGACAGCTTCAAGCAGCAGCTGCACCAGTCTGCTCTCACTGCAGAATTCAAGTGCAACCTTTCCAGTTTCCCATTATGTAGAGCTTTCCCCTCCTACCAACCAAGTGAACCTTCAAAGAAAAGCATTGTGGAAGAGAAAATTATCAGTATTACAAGCTTTGCTGCCATACTTGCTACACAAGCCTTGACACAGCTTCTTTGGGAAACTTGGATTGTGTTTGGCTTTTAATGGAGAAAGCTTTTCAAACTCTCTTTATAGCAGAAACTTCATCAAGAGTTCTACTGAGAATGTAGCCATGATATTTTATGAAAAATCCTTTTGTTAGGATTTTTTCTCCTGTGAAGCTGAGAAGCTTCAGAGGAAAAGAAAACCAATCTGCTGCTGTGGAATGCAACAGGTGGATGTGTGATTGGTCTCATGTTAATTAATGGCCAATCACAGCCCAGCTGGCTCAGATTCTGAGAGTCACAAGCTTTTGTTATCATTCCTTTTTTTCCTTGCAAGCCTTCTGATGAAATCCTTTCTTCTGTTCTTTTAGTATAGTTTTAATATAATGTATACATCATAAAATAATACATCAGCCTTCTGAAACATGGAGTCAACTCATCTCTTCCCATGTTGGGGTTGCCTGCAAACTTCTACAGAGCCTATCCAAGACTGCTGACTTCTGTACTAAACATAGAAAACTTCAGCTCAGGAAATGAATATTTAGGAGGTGTGTGTAAGAACAGGATGGCAAACTATGGAAGTGAAGGTGCACATACATGGATCCACAGCAGGTTAAGAAGGAGGCAGGGCTAAAGTGTATTGTTCAAAATAGTGGCACAACTCCCTATAGAGTAGGAATGATGAGTGCTGCCCTCCTTCCTTTGTATCCCAAACTTAGGTTGCCTGAACACCTCCCAACTTACCATTCTGCAATTCAAGATACACAGCCAGCAGGATGGCCTCTGGAGGGATCTCTTTGGGGTGGATCAGCGAAGCAGCCTTGTTGAAAAACAAGAGGGTGGAGAGAAAAAGTGCTTAAGAGAAAGATCCAGAACAAAGAAAGTGCCCCTTGACAAGATCAATTCATCAACAAAGACCAGATTTTTTTCAAACTCATACACTCCATCAGTTTTAAACATGCAAGGAGAGACTGCAAGATTATCTACATAGCAAGATTGTTTCACACTAATTAGCAGGACCATCTGCTGTGTGCTTATGTTCATATGGATCTGTATTTCTTGGGCCAGCCCAGTGTGGTTTCCTGCTGAGGTGACAGGTGAAGAAGGTAACCTCCACTACTCCAAAGTTCAGAATACAAAGTTAACAAACACTGTTCATTAACTTTCCATATACAACCATTTTTCAGCTATGAAGTCAATGAATTTATTGTAGATGCAGAGCCCCACTGTATTTTACACCCATGGGTGGCCTTGCACTCCTTTGGGCTTTACACAGGTGTTTCAGAGCCCAAGCAGAGACACCTGCCCCATCATAAGAAGCCTCAGCAGGAAAAAGAGCCAGACAGCTGCCTTAAGTAGCTGAGAGCCTCAAAGAATTTGAATCTGTTCACATACACAACCACTGTGAAGTAATTTGGAAGCTGCTGTTTGAGTTTGTAGCTCAACAATGCATCCAAGCAGTGTTCCTGACAGACAGGAGTGGCTGCAAAAAGAGAAACATCATGCTGAAAGAGATGGGTCCCAGCCATGAAAAAGACCAAGTGACGTGACACAGGCCAGGTGGAGACAGCATTTCAAAAGCAGCACTTGAGAATTCCTGGGACAAGAGGCAGACAAGGAGCATGCTTCCAGCAGAATTGTAGTTTGTTCTCACAGCCCTAAACATAATAGTTCTGATGGTGAGTTAATAAATGACTAGGGAGAAAACCTTCTCTGAATTATAACAATTACTACTAGAGCATTAAAAAGACCACAAAAAAAAAAAACAACAAAAACCTCAAACAAGTTAACATAAAAAACGTGAAAAGGCTTCTCAGTCATCTTCCCCTGCTCTGATATGAAAGGAAAATGAAATGCTGCCAGTAGTGGTATTGAACTTTTTACACAAGTAAGAAATTTGGAATTAATTTTGTTTTTAATAGAGACTGGTTCATAAAGACAGAGAAAAGCCATCATCTCAGCAGGGTCTGCAAGTAAGCTGGGCTGTGAAATCACCAGAACTCACTGTGATCCGAGTGGCACTTTGAAGGAAGCACATTTGTCCCTAAAGCTGCCTTGAGGTTTGTTTTTCATACCTGATGAAGACACTTTCGAGCTTTGTCATATTCACTCCTCAAGCAGTAAGCACTTCCGAGGTTAAACAACATCATTGTTCGAGCAGACGTGACCGAACTGGGGTAACACTGTGGCGTCTGCTTGCCAGCTGCAATTAAAAGAAAATAAAATTCTTATTTTCTGTACACTTTTATTCCAACTGGCCAAGTAAGTTCTTGTACTCTGCTGAATACAGTGGCTGGTACTTACAAGATTCCATTGCCTCATTCTCTCCTTTGTCAGACCCTGCAAAGAAAAAACAAACACAAACACGTCATGTTCTGTGACCTTTTTTAAAGGTTATTACAAAAATAATACAAAGATACAAATTTTCTGCTTTCTTCACAGTCTGACATTAAAGAGGGAAAACAGATCAGTTTGCTCAAGAGTTTACATCATTCAAGACTTCCTATCTTCAGTGTTGTGCTTTTAGATTTGCAGATGAGTACAGTGAACTCAAACTGCAGGCATGTCACTGGAATCAGAGCTGCTGTAGACTCCACTATACAGATGGTTCTGAAGTACTTTTCTCTAACAGAATACACACTCCCAACAAGAGGACTAAGATTAAGGTCTCCCCACTCCCTATATCTCAGTAAAGTGTTCTGCAGTGGTATGACAAAGCCTGGTTTAAAGACCAAAAAGCTGGAAGAGATAATAAATGACATAAAACCCAAACTTAACCATAATAGCATATTTAGCAAAAATGACTTCAAAAATTTCCTTCAAACAAGTCAGAATACTACAATATACAGTCCTGTTAATGCTACAGAATTAATCACCTCATAGGAGTGACAAACAAGGAAAAGACACACCAAACACAAAGTAAGAACTGAAGCCAGGAAAATAAAAACACAACAACAGAAACACAACACCCTCCTGTAACCTACAATAACCTACAGGTCTTAAAACAAAATGTCTTAATCATCATTATATCTGTGTCTACAAAGTTACAGCAGGAAAGCAGCTGAAAGCATAACCAGTTATAACAAAGTGTGGGTGCATTAACCTTGATCCTGCTCATTTGAAGAGATCCCAAGGGAAACATCAGTGACATTCTCGGGGTTCAAGTGAGTGATGGCATCAGATATTCTGTCTAGAGAGATGAGAGCTTCTGCTGCATACAAATGCCCAAGAAACCTACAACAGCAAAGGGTCAGGGTACAAATGTCAGCACAGAAATCCCCACAGTTTGTTATGAGAGACAAACAATGCAGTTTTTGATGTGAGCACATGGGAATTGTTACTGGGAACAATAGCATGGAAGTTAACTTGCTCATAAGGTATTGTCATAATACCCAGTTCTACCATTTACTGCTTTTAGGCACCAAAGTTATAAAAAAATTCCACACCTGAATAATGACAATTCATCCGTGCACAGGAGTTTCCATTCCACAGAGAAAGTATCTTGGTGGGGCTTTACTCAGAGAATTAAGAAAAGCCACCCCAGAATATGGATACATCTACAATTTAAAGTGCTACATTAATTTACATTCAATAAAAATAAAGCACCTATTTTCCTGGGACCAAGATACACACCTCTTTGTCTTTGCAAAACAACTGTTATTTAGCATTTCTTTCATTACATAACAGTAACACAAAATTATGTGTTACCTTGCAAACTCCTCAAAGACCTTGCTAATACAATGGCTGTGCAAAAGGATGAGCTGCAGTAGTGTGAAGAAAAAAGCCAAAGAATTTAACTGGCATGGACCAGTTTAAAGCATGGTGCCAGCATATAAAAACAAGCACAAGTTACCTTGCCTTCCACCATACATTACCAGTTTTGAAAAATATTACTACTGTAAAAACTTCTGCTATACTTTATCTTGTGCATTAAGTGCAGTGTCAGAAGGATAGGACTGAAGTTGCCTTTTTTGAATTTGTAGAATTCTATGAGAACTGGTGGGTAGAAAAAGAATGCACTTTGAATATCCTTCCAAAAAATACAGTGCCAAATGAGAGGTGACCGAGAGAAACTGCAGAATGGAACCTGCATAAGCAGCAGTAGCAGGTGAAGTGACAGTCCTGCACACACAAGATCTGTTACCCTGAGTGACTGAGCAAACCTTCCCCTCTGAGGCTGTAGTTTCAGAAGTAACCTTTCAGCTGTGTGGGTTTGGGCTGATGTTGGCTACCCACAGCTGCACATCCCTGCCCCTTGTGCTGTGCCAAGCATGTGCAACCCTGCAGTGAATCACAGAGACCTGATGGTCCTGCTGCTGCATGGGACCCAGAGCTGGAGAAACAGTAACAAAAGCAGCAATTGATTCCAAATTATGTGGAATTCATATACAAAGGAGGGAATTCATGTTCCTGTGTATCAATGGGCATTTAGTCAGGGCTTCAACAAGAACAGGAGCAGGTCAAGCAATTCTTTGCATCAGACACAAATTTGGCAACCAAATACAGACATTGGATGCTTCAACTCAGAACTGTCCAGCAAAACACAGGGCTGAGAAAGAAGAAATGACCCCATCAGACTTACTTAAGAGACCCTGAGAGCTTTGGTTGCTGCAGAAGTTTATCTGCATGATTCAATGCCATAAGGTTATCCCCCAAAGCCAGAGCCACGTAAGCACTACACGCAAGGATCGAGCACCTGGAAGAAACAGACAAAAAAACAAAGGGGAGAAGGGGAGAGTCAACATGTTAAATGGAGAATTCTGTGATTCCAAACACACCTGTTAAATCCTCTTTCTTGTTTAGTGCTAAAGAAATATATCAAACTTTCAATAATGACTTCCTATCTAACCATGAAGTTAATGAGTTTTCATTATTTATGGGCTTGATTGTCCTACGAACATAAACCACGGATTACCATGGTGTGCTCAGTAAGATTTTGCAGTTTTCATCATAAATAACAGACTAAAAAAAGATGGACTTCACCATGTGTCGTTTTTCTCATGGAAAGTTTCCCTTTCTCACACTCTTGTTACTGGTCTTGCCTTGGACCCATTTGTAGTCCTCTGCCCTCACCTTCTGTTGTAGAGAACAGTAGCAGGTTTCTAGATTGCTATAAAACACACTCTACAGACACACAGTAGCTATCAATTAGGCTGTAACATATTTCACTCTTCTATTGAACAACATCTGCACACAGGGAGACAACGCTGGAGAATCTGGCATTTCCAGTTTTGTGTTCAGTTGAGGGCTGTAACCCAGTGCCAAGACTCTGAGTGATCCATGGCATTTTGTTGCCATCACAGACTTGCTTATCTTTCCAAAACCAGAAAATCTCTGGCAGTTTATTTAATGAAATCTGAACTACTCACATTTTCCATCTTCAAACAATAACCCCACATCAGGACGCCATCATTAGGCCAAGCTTCACACTTTGTAATAACTGCTCCCCTCTCCAAACACTGTTCTTGGAGATATTTTCCACTTGGTAAAACATCTTTCAGTGCAGGCTGCCCTGTCCTCAGGGCACAAGCCTCTGCCCAGGACACCCTGCTGTGAGCAGGGCTCTGTTCCTCTCCAGGGAGGACGAGTGGATGCTCTGAGAGGGGTTGGGAGCAGAGGGAGGAGAGGCGCGGGCTCTCCCGCTGGCCGGCGGGCTATTACTGCCCAGCCTTCTGGCAACTGTCAAGCCCGCTTTCGGTCCAGCAGTAAGTCATGTCATTCATGGCAGGGCCTGGGGTGCCTTTATTCCCCTTTCCCAGGAGGCATGCTCCTTAATTATGCACAAGTAGGATAAGAAACTTCTCCAGTGTTTTCCCCTACCCCCCACTTCCTCTCCACCGTGTCCAGATGTCACATCAAATCTGAGCACATACAAAAGCTTGAGAGAGGGAGAGGAAAGCTTCCCCAGCTCAAGTCCCAAACCTAAAATATTTCTGAAAGGTTGTGACTGGGAAGGGGGATGGAATGGGGAAAAAAATCTCTGCAATAACAGCCTGCTTCTAACTAACCTCTTTTTGTCTCTACCTCAAGGAAGTACAGCTTTTAAATCAGCAGAGATGCTGCATGTCACCAGCAAAATACCCTTAGACACAAGTCAGGGCACACAAGTCAGGGCCTGCAGAGTATGTTATTACTGCCCTTCCCATCAATGTGTGTTACATTTCCCACAACTTTTTTAAAGCCTATTTTTATTTCTGCAAGTGTAAATTCAAACACAACACAGGCTCCAATCATACAACAGGATGAAACCTACTCCTCTGCTCTAAGTACCAGCCACTGTTTGCTGCCACATAAGAGCAGGCAAAAGCCTTCAGCAACAGTCATCTAAGGAGGAAAACATTCAGATTTCCTCCCATGCAGTTGTGTTTCTTGCACTTGGATCCATTGTTGAGTTGGCTGAACCGAAGCTCAGGAGAGCTGACAGCCAACCGGAGCAGAAGAATTGCAGCACAAGGGAAAAGACAAACTAGTGTTTCACCCCGCTCAGGATTCTGACAAAACTCCGCAGGTCGCCTTTGAGCACGGCAGACTTCCAGCATCACCGAGCCTCCACATGCCCTAAATAAAACTGCCTTTGCACTAGGAAAAAGAAAAATGTTTTTTTAAACTGCCAGATTATGTCAAACAGCCTCTTGTGTAGGTCTAGGCAACAGGATTTGTCAGCCCACACAGACTCTAAGTTTACGGAACCCAAACTCCACATCTGCCTTGCTTTATTTCTCAGGGAAATGGCAAGCCAGAGCAAATCCAGTCCTTCAAAACTTAGTATGAAGGCACCAAAAATGACACTTCTAAACCATTAAGAGAACGTCACAAATGTGAAATAATTTCAAACAGCTAAGCCCAACAATGGATACAAAATACCTACTTTTTATGTTTCAACACAGGCAAACAATACAAAATATTAAGCAATACCGAATGCAGACTGTGCTTACTCCAAGGGGAAAACCAGCACCAGCAAAGGGGAGATGGAGGAAGAAGAGAGCAAAACAGCTATGGGTGATAATCACTGTAAGCTTCTAGTATTGTGACAGGGCTAAACAGACCACTGCAACCTTTAAATGGGTAACTGAGGCAAAACTGGGTAAGCGTGGAGAAAACAAATGATTCCTTTAACTCTATCTGCTTTGAGGGGCAAAATTAGGGTTCTTACACAAACACCTTCAATCTAGAGAGAAAGACTACAACAAGGTCTGTTGCTGTCCATCTCAACTTTTACAATAAAATCCACAACATTTTCCAAATGTAGAACTGTGGTCTAGCAGAACATCTTTTCTCTTATGTATCCAAACAGTGTTAGGTGGCTGTGGTGTGTGGAACATACCACACCCTGAGAGCAGAGCAGGGGAACTGGCTTGTCCAAGGATGAGAAGCACCGAGGCAGATTGTTTAGAAGAAACTCAGAAGAAAAAACTGGAGTTTCTACTTCCAATGCATAAATTCTTAGCAATGATTGGTGTCCTTAGACTTCTGCTTGTTGCTTTTAAAACCTTGCAATTGAATTACTGCTTATTATGAGAATAGTCCACTCAACTAGTCCACCAATTTGTGCAGAAGTATCAAGCAATACAGAGGGCATGTAAACCTTTTCCAGATTATATTTTTAGCTTTTAAAAACTGTTCAGGGGCAAAAGTAAGTCAGGCATTTTTAACTCTTACAACAATCCACAACTCTATAAAATCATCCAAAAAAAGCATTCAGAGTCCCTTTTCAGTTCTAGAAGTAATAGAGGTTTTTCAATTCAGCGACTTGTCAGGAAAAAATTGAACAGATACCTATTCCTTAGGATAATCCTTGACAACATCCAGAATTCTTTCTTCTTATTTTTCCTGGACTCAACAAGAATTTCAATTTTCTCACTTAGCTCCTTAGTGAGCAAGGCTACAGGACTACTATTTCAGTGTAATGTATTTTGCTATTCACATCTTCAGAAGCTTAGAAACAATTTCAGCAGAATCCCTTTCTAGGAATGTGTAGTCCTCTAGATTAAACCAACGTATGCAGTGAAAAAAAAATCCAATGTTTTTCCTTTCCTTATATGAAGTTCTTTACCAGAAGCAGCTCACTTCTTGCTGAACTGCTAAGTTTTTCCTGACATGTTGTCAGATTTCATCAGTAGATAACAACAGCTGATTGTGAAAAATAAGACTACGTATTAAAAAAAAAAAAAAAAATCACAAATTGACACCATGTAATTTTGACATGTGGCAGCCACACTTTCAACAGTCAGGAGGAGAAAAAAAACCACAAAACCCACAAGCAACCCACATCACTGTTTTTAATCCAGCATGTTCTATTTCAAGTAGCACACTCTTGTACCACTCCAGAATAAATAATCAATGTTGCCTCACAGATTCCTCCTGAAGTACTTTTAAATGAGTACAAAAAGATTTGCTACATGTAGTGGAGCAAAGGAAAGGTTAAGCTGGTCATTATAAAACATAGGTTACCTGGGGTTAGGCTGAAACAGAATGTTTACCTAAGAGTTCAAGTGGGAAATTACTGTATGCTTTGTCCATAATAGAAACTTAAAACAGATTTCTTTTTCCTAAACAGGTGCAAGCTTTATAGTAAGAGATTTTCAACAAGCTGGAAGCCACCTGAAATAATTAACATTGCCACTAAATGGTAATCTTGGGGAAAAGTAAAGAGACTCCAGATAAAATGATACTTATTTACACACACATGAGTTATTCCACCTGGAGAACATTCAGACTCCTGAACGGGCAGTTTAAGGATCTTTGAGAACACATGAGAAATCTACAGTGAAATTTTACCTATATTTTTCCATTGTGAGAAAGTCAAATGCCTGGACAGAGGCATTTTTGCTTTCTATTTTATGCAAACTAGGGATTTATTCCTGCTGAAAGGAACACCATTCTCATTGGTAAAAGCAGCTATGCTGCTTTCCATTTTCATTTTTTTTTCCCATCCAACAAGCATATAATGTGGGGACTGAATTCTAAACTAGCCTTGTTGTGGCTTTAAGGGGAAAAGGTACATACAGGAATTTCCATCCCCTTCCCCCAATGTCAACAGCCATTCTCAGGCTTTTTAGATTTGTCCTTATGAGACTTGGTATTTTCAGCTTTGCCAAGTATATAAAACCAAACTTACAATACTGGAATCAAGCAGACTGATCTACCTAAGCTGCAATTCTGGATGGTTTCTATTTGTTCAGATTCAAAGCCCAGAAGAAAGGAAGCACACACATTTGAAAAAAAGATTACCAGCTACAATTCAACATCACAGGTAGCTACAAAAAGACCCCTAGGAATCACAATTAAGGGAGAGGCTTTTTTAATTATGAATATTTGACATTATTTACTTGCCTTAAATTCTCCAATTCCTGTTTCTTCAAAGGTGAAGAAGGAGGAGCTGCAATGAATTTATCCCCTTCGTGACTTTTATTGCTAGAATAAAAACAGTGTATTACTATAATAGATAATTTAAAAATTCTCAGTGTATTTATTCACTCCATTTAAAAGAACATAAATTCTGCAGCTTAAAATAGAGGGAGTTGAAGTCATTCACAGATTGAGGCATATGTTCTTATCCTAATCATTCTATTTGAGAAGGAAGAAGTGGGACACTTGCTGGAAAGGATTTGACTGACAGACCAAACAACCCACACCATTCTTCACAGCCTTGAACTATTTTTGAAGTTCAGTGCAGGATAAGCATTTTTAACTGGAGGGACACAGAATTTGCTGCATTTGTAGCTTCTCTCCTTTTAGTCTGTAAGAAAAGCAGTAAACTAGTTTTCTCTCTAGACCTCTTAAAAACTAGTTACATAAATACTCTAGAAAGATAACCCACAAAGTGCTACAGCTTCCTTTAGATTTCTAGCTTCCCTTTATTACAAAATGCCTCTTCTATTTTTTTCCCTTTCTCCAAATAAAATTCCACTTTCTTAAAATTACACCTTTTTTTGGGGGGGGGAGGACAGGGGAGCATTTGGGGAGTATTCATTCCATTTAAGAAGTATGAAACTTCACCCTCCAATAAGCTGAAAGAACCTTCTGGAATGAGAATTGAAGAGAGAGCTAATGGCTGTATCTTGGCAGTGAGAGACACCAAGGTCTAGAAAAAGATTTAAAAGAAAATTCAGATTTGAAACTGAATCTGTCCACTTAACAAGAACTTAATTTATGAGTTTCATGCCTCTCTATTACAAATAGGTAAGATAACTCCAACATTCAAAACATACAGCAGAAATTTCCAAGGAATTCATACTCAATAATGCTGTACATACTTCATGCCTTTACCAAAAATTAGTTGCAAAAAATACCCTTAACCACTAAAAGCATTCACTCTTTTCTTGTGAATAAGAGAAGAATCTGCCTTAAGAGTCAGCTTGCTCAATTAGTGGGATTTGCTTTAAAACCATCCTGTTCAATTAGTGTGATTTTCTTCAAATGCCTTGTATGTTTTACTGTTCTCTCACAGAGGTTCCCTTGTCAGAAGGAACAAATCCTTAGAGAACCTTTCAGAATGTGACACAGAAATTCAAGAACAGCCTCCTTTGTTGGATATTTTGAAATTGGCAATGACTACTGGAAGATATGAGGGAGTCCTTTCTTTAGCTTTTTTCAGCTGAAGAAGCATCTGGTTTTGAAAGCAGAAGGTAGCAAAGGATCTTCCCATAGAGGGCATGTTTTCCTTTCCTCACTCCAACAAAAATAAACAAAAACTACCCCAATAGAAAACAAAAAAGAAGGTCTTGTCTGAGTAAGGGCCACCATTTTGTTTTCATTACAGCCCCTTAGTGAGCCCCAAAAGCTTCAAAGTGAAGTCCCATTTAAACCAGAGAAGCTTCATCTCAATGGGCTGCATATACCCTTGCCAGAGAACCTCCAATCTTAGTAAAGAGAAAAAGAAAAAAAAACCCTACAAGAAACAACCAAACAAAAATAAAAACTCACAACCACCTCCTCCTCCCTCTGACTTTAATAAATCATTTGGTCATTTGACAAGACAGACTGTAATTGGAAAAACAGGACTATAGAGGGCAGCTTTCAAATATTGTTGCAAACAGTAACAGCCAGTGACCTCCAGCCACAGACAACCTCAGAATACAGGAGGATGCACCTTGTGCCTACACAATACAGTATGTGTACAGTAAATCCTGCCTTGTGACAAATGGATCTCATCTTCCTAACATTTATCTGTACTCAGGTCTGACAAAACCACCGTGTTTTTTCATTACTCTCTAAGTAGTTCAAGTTCTACCACAGAAACTTTTTCCAAATGAGTTATTGTAACATTTACCCTCAAAATGGTCTTTAATGAAAGTGTAGACTACGATCAAAAGTTGTTCTCCAAAAGGAAGTCCCAAATGTACGAGGTGATGCAATAAATTAAGCCACCTTCCTTTAACATACATGTCTACAAATTACTTTTTCTGAAATTTTATTGACAGAAAAGATTTTTCTTAAATTCTTTTCTGCAAAATATGATTTATTAAGCAATAGCTCCATGCTGCTTTCCTACTTACTTGCTAAATCTAGTTTCCCATTTTAATGCAAACACAACAAAGCACACTAGGGCTGATGAATGTCAAACCTGATCATGGGGAAATGCTTACAACTGAGTTTCCAGACATTCAGATATATATTGAATCAAGTACACGGCGCACGTGCGCTCACACACAAAATCACTGTAACATGAAACTTCACTTACAATTAGAGAAATACCAATATGCACAGCAGGAGGGTGTGGGAAAACATAACATTTGCAGCACAGAAAAAAAAAAGATGGCCAAGGGAAAAAATAATTTTTACTGTCTAATTTAATAAAAGCTGATAGGGACAGGAGGAGTCAACTCAGTATTTTATTCTTTAATTAAAACAACAAGCAGCTAAACAATTTCCTTGAACATACCAGCATTATTTACAAATTTGTTCTGTTTTTCTGCTGACCAAACCAGGTAAATCACAGACACAGACCATTGGCCCAGAGTTCCTCTGGACAAAAAGAAGGGCTTATATTCAATTCTGTTTACCTGCATGCTTCACTGCTTTCAGTGTTTTCTGTATTTCCCCCCAGCTGATTATTAGTTTTAGATCCATTTTCCTGCTTGGGCTCCTGTTGATCTTCTGGCAGTAGCAGCAAGGCATTTCTTAGACAAATCGCTGCAAACTCCATGCTGGCTACAGGTATTGCTGAGGACTGCCCATCACTTAAAGAGACACAGAAGTTGACCAATAAGTAGCAATCCTACTAAATTGAAAATAAAAGCAGAGCTCCAAAAATAACTGAATGCAGAGAAACTTCACCCCAAAAAATGTTAAATAACATTTTAATATACCAAATGTAAATTATTAAGATGTAGTATCTTGTTATCTTTACACATTGAAAATACATCACAATACCCAAATAGTTTAACTAGATTTTTGATTTCACTTACTAAAGTTTTATGGCAGAGCAGCTAGATTCTTCCTGCATTTTTCTAAAGTGGATAAGTGAAAATATATGTTTTTAAGTGAGAAAAAGAGGACAGATTCAGCAGTCTGAAAATAAAATTTCAGATAAGTAAATTTTAAGCTTGGATGCTCATCTTACTTACAATAAACACACAGTTAAGCCCTCTGCTGGCTATCACAGAGGAGGCACAAAATGATGTTTAAGACTCACCAAGCATTTTAGCATGCCTCTCTCTTCACTACATGAACGAACAGTTATTCCACACCAGTTTTAAAATTTCTGATAAACAGATATATATCCTTAACAAAGCTATAAAAACAAAATAAATAACCCATGGAAAACATACTCACTTATAAACAACATTCTGTATGGACTGGGATGCTAGGACTATCTTACGGTGGTAGCCTTGACCTACTATTGATTGCACAATTCCCTTTTTGCTGGGAAGACCTTTAGTCTCTTGTTCTGATGTCTAAAAGGAAAAAAAAGAGCTTAAATATCAAGGCTATTGAATGAGAGCTTGACAAAGTAAGTGAAGGCTGAAAGAAGGCCTTGAACCCTGCTAAAATATAAGAATAATGGATACAGTTTTAAATCTAAAGTACAATGAAGGATCAGGCACCTTCTATTGTCTTTGTGTTGCAGAGGGGTTTTATTGCACACAGTGTAAGCACAGATTAGTTCTGACAGCTTGTCTGATAGCCTACTGACCTAGTTTCTCCTCTGTTTTGAAAGCAAAAGAACAATGAACCAAGTCATATTAAAAGAACTGACAGGATATCTAAAAAGAAATGATTTGATCTGCCACATAACATTCAGACTTGGCACTGTAACGCTTGCCATCTTCCCTGCTTACACAGCACTCAGAAAGCTCTTTGGAAAAGCTGCTCCCAAACTGTTCCACAGGGAGCACAAAGCTGAACAACAACATATGCAAAGATACATTAAATTAACTTGTTTAATGGATTGTTGAGTATGCAGACACATTCTGGGGGTCAAGTAAATTTAAAGCACCCTAATTGTCGGTCCCAAGAATTATCTCTACACCATGTTTACTGGGGTTTGTTTGGCTGTTTTACCATGAGCCATCTTAACTTCATTGCTAAGTTTAGTGAGTGATTAAGGGTTGCAGTTTTAAGAAAAAAAAAATCCTAAATCTGAACTTTCATAGCAGTAATTTTTTCAAACATTTATCAGAATCCAAAACTAGACTGACATAGTAGCATAGTAGTAAAAATATTGAAATGGTAGCATTTACTGCCAAATAAAAAATGCATACACTAAGTTTGGCTATGAAGCACATATTTCAAAAAGGTGTTTGAAATTCAGGTGTTTAAAGGGGACCCTTCTTCCATTCATATTTTGTGCTTACAAAATACTAAAGTGGGTGAAAATTAGCTTCAGTGAAATTGCTTTTCTGCACAGTGTTCAGAGCATAAATATGAATCCATGCTTAGATATAAAGAAATACTGCTGCAAATTGAGTTGCAAGGTCAAATTGAACATATTACTGACTTTAGGTCCTCACTTGCCATGTTGCAAATCCAACAATTTAAAGATACTTTCTCTTTGCCTTTAATATTAATAATATTTAAAATTAATTTTTTTAAGATTACAAATTTAGGGAACAACAAGCTGCTTTTTGACATGAATTCAACACATTATCACAACTGTACAGGAAGAAAGCCTCAGGAACCTGGCATAATCTACTACTTTGGCTAGTCTGCAGTAAATAGGGAAATGCCCCATAAGGGTCTGTATTTCCCTTTTCCAGACTGTTAAATACTATCCTGGTAAATGGAATCCTAGCTTTGGATTTTTGCCATAAAACCACTAATCCGCTCGCATACTCAGCTTTTCACTAGACATGATCAGATGTGTTTTCTTTATCTATTTCTGACTTGCACCCAGTAGGATTGATACAGAAAATTGAAAAATTAGTATGAAGAAAGCTGTTCTTCCTGCATTTGCTGTGCTTTATAAAACTCAGGCAGTCTGACAAGTAGCACATACAGAATCACAGTCAGTCCAGTTTTGACCCAATACTCTTGAATCTTCAGTGCTCTGCCTCTGAAATTGGTATACAAGCAAACTTCTGCTATAAAGTTAAAGATACAAAGATATAAAGTTGTATCTTTCTTAAGTTCTCTGAAATAGAGATACCAAAATATTGAGTACTATTCAAATTCCCAAAGGAAAAGTTATTAATTTTGTAATTGGATAATGTGCAGTAAATAAATGCACAGAGGCCAACCAGAGAGGAAAAACAGAGGATTCAAGGATGGGGGAAAATACAGTGAATATAGCTATTTGCTCAATTCATCCCACACATGCTGTGTGAGGAGTGCAATGGGCATACTGTGGCAATAACTGTATAGGATCATGCAATTACAGATTATATCATCACTCCCCCACACTTAAGGGGTGAATTACAGTTTTTACAGGGAATCAAGTAGAGTGTATCTTAATTTCACAGACATACTATTTAGGTGCAGTTTTTTCTTCCTGTCCTCAGCCCCCTGAATTTTATCCTGTGGGTTTATCCTAAGCATACATGGATCAGCAGGTTGAAAACAAGATGTCCCACAGGACATGTAATATGCCTGCCATCAGCAGGTTTCCACCAACATAGCCACGAGAAGAAGGTGAAGGCTTAGCAATTAGAGATTCCATTTCCCAGCAGGTGTGATCCCAACAGCTTCAGGATGGAGAAGGCTGATGTCTGCTTCCTCAGCCTCTGTCACTTACAGGCTACTCCCACAAAAGTCTCACCCCACTTAATCTCTAGTGGACAATAAGTGAGGAAACAATGAAACCTCAGATGAGCTTTGGCTGCATGAAGAGAAAAAGACCACATGCAGAGTTCCCTTCACCTGTTGCAGCTCCAGATTAAACATGTGAAAATACATATACACAAGAAATAATTAATCTGGACTTACAGAGGTGTTACAACATCAGGCCTTCAAAATACACAGCTTAACTCTAGGTATTAGTCCCATCTTTCTGTAATCACATGCCATTCTTTAGAAGAATTTTCCAAAGCTACTTACCCCTTTATTGGCAGCAATGCAGCATTCTGCTATTCTCAGCCACAGACGAGGGTTTGAGTGATAGACCTGGACTGCCTCAATCAGGCATTCAAAGGCAGCTAAGGGCCTCCCAATATGCAAGAGCTGAATGCCACAGTTATAGAGCAACTCGTATCGTTTGTTAGTCAGTAGTGTACACATGGGTCTCCCCGAAAATTTTTTACCTGCAGAAAAGGATTACATTACATTGGAAGTGCAGCTCAAGACAGCACAAAACTCAGAGGGAAGCTGTGAGAAACACCCCAAAGCTACCAAAATCCCCCTCATTGCTGAAATCCACTAGCCTCCCTCAGTAAATTTCTTTCATATCAAAACTGATTTCAAAGACAAATTAATTGTATTCTTAATTAAGACTGAAGTACATTAAATGCTAACCTCATACATTCCTTATCACACAAGCTAACTGTATACAATAGTACTGAATCCCAGATTTGTGAGAATGCACATCAACATACATTCCAGAGAATATAGATTCCAGAAGAAACCTTTGCTGTTAACAAGCATAAAACACTTTCTGTCTTCACATTAATAAGGCAACACTAGGTCCGGGGAAAAAAACCCAACAAAATGCCAGATAGTGAGTATATTTTAAAGAAAACAAGAAATGAAGACAATTATAATTTCATCATGAAATGATGAAGACTGAGTGAGGAGGCCCTCTATAGCCAGATTGGAGAGGTCTCACATTCACAAGCTCTGGTCCTGTTCTCTGGAACAACACAGAAGGGCATAAACAATCCAGGAGATTCCTGGAATGTGTTTATGATTTCCTTCTCCAAATGTTGAAGGAGCCAATGAGGACAGGTCCTATACTGAAGCTCATTCTCACCAACAAGGAGGGGCTGGTTGGAACCATGAAATAGTGGAGTTAAAGATCCTTAGGACAGTAGAAGTATGCACAGCAAGCTCACTACACTGGACTTCAGGCAAGTAGACTTTGGCATCTTTGGGGGTCTCATTGGTACAATACCATGGGATAAAGCCCTGAATGGAAGAGGAGCCCAAGAAAGCCGATTAATATTCAAGGATCACCTCTGCCAACATCAGGAGTGATGCATCCCAACAAAGAAGTTGGGCAGAAGTGCCAGGAGGCCTCCTGAACAAGGAGCTCCTGGACAAATACAAAAAGAAAGATTACAAAGGGTGGAAGCAAGGATCAGCAATCTGGGAGGAATACAGAGAAACTGAGCAACCAGGGACCAGATTGGAAAGTTAAAGCCCTGACAGGATCAAATCTGACCAGGAACATCAAGGGCAACAACAAAATCTTCTATAGATATGTTGGTGATAAAAGGAAAACTAGGGAAAATATGAGTCCCCTCCACAAGGAAACAGGAGACCTGATTACCCAGAATATGCAGAATATGGACAAGGCATCCTTCATGCCCTGATGATTCCACACATTGTCAGCTGGACTATAAATAACCTATGCAAAATAGGTCACAAAAACTTTTTTTTGTCATCCCTCCCTAACTGATGGACAAAGTCTGTAAACAAGAGAGAAGTAATTGTCCCAGCACCATGGTACATCACAAAAACCAGAAAAATAAAGAACATACTTAATCATCATCATGTATTTCTGGCAACAGCAACCACATTCCTACATCAGGTTATCATCAAAATTCTCACCCCTCTTACCCTGCCCTCCACAAAAAGATGGAAGGGGAATTTTGCTGATGATTACTCAAACCTTCTGTTCTCTATTTCTTAGACTTGCCAACCCCTCTTCCACCATCTGTTTTAATCTCTTGCTTACCTGGATCCGAGCTGCCTGTTCCCAGCTGTGCACATGCATTATCATTTTCTTGCAAGGCCTTTTTAAAGTAAAAAATTCCTAAATTGTGCTTTCCCATTGCAAAGTGGATGCAGCCAAGATTGTTCCAGAACATACACCTCAAGCATTCACCTGAGAGAACAACAAAAGACCATTTTCAGAAAGTGACAGTTGTTGCTAAGCCCTCAAAATGCTCCAGTCACTTTCTGATGGGTCAGCATATTATGGCAGTCTATTAAAGATGATTTTCAGTGAGATGTTCATGGGTGACAGTGTTACATCCAATATGACATACACATATATTTATGCCAACTTAACCATATAAGCAGGAAATGCACCCTTCTTCCTAAATATATGTTCAGGTAACACTGTGAGAGGTTTTTTCTAAATAATAAAGGACAAAAATTTTAATTTTTCACTTATCTGCTGGTGACTAAAGTTTTACAGGGTTAAGAAAAAAAAACACCCTAAAATCCAAATAACCAGACTATTAGCAAATTAAACAGACATGATTTTAGTCATAGCCAAGAAGGCTACTAAATGAACAGTATACTGTGCAAAAAAGCTAATGCAAAAAAGTTATGTGACAGTAAAATTTTCAAAAATTTTAAATAATAAAGAGAACTTTAAGCAGAAAAACTGCCAGAGAGGCCTCAATTCTAGATCTAAGTTGCATTTTGTTTCATTTATTGATTAAGAGACTCGATCATGAGCCTTGCAAATAAAACACAGCTTCATAAATCCATTTTCACGGACAATCACAGCCTATTGTAGAAGAATGTTCAATGAAAATCACTACAGTGTTGTGTGAGAGTACAAGAAGAAAGATGAAACCCATCCAGCATATAAATCCATAACTTTCAGGGCTGACACTGTTAAGTAATCATAAATATCCTTAAAATTGCTATCAACAAGTAGTTCTGTTATACTAGACACTGAAGTACCTGTAGATGAAGGGGTTTTATTTTACCTGTTTTCATGAAGCCTGGATGTTCGGCAATGTTGGCACTGTTTAAAAGTTTGACAGCTTTACGGTAATTGCCTCTCAAATACTCAAAATTGCTCTTAAGAAAGAGGGAAGGAGCTGACTGTGAAGCAGAAAACAATAGTTAGTTATGTCTTGGTTGATGATTTCTACTGCCAGTGTTATATCAGTTCACAAACTTGCTTCTCCTGCCATTTAAAAATGTGTTTAGGCCATGCTACTTTCAAGAACTCTGTCATGAACTTTAGAGACCCTGTCATGGAAGTGGCTAAGGAGAAAGGATCTCTAAAGGATCTCTAACCTGTCCTCTAATACCTTCCTCCTCACACCTCCCCTCCCTGCAGAGTTCCTTGTAGGCTGGAATCTCCCAACACAGACCTCATGATCCAGAAGGCGTTCTGTTAAACTTGCTTTCCAGCAAGACGTAAGCCTCCAAAATATGTCAACAAAAAGGAAAAAAAAAAACAACTCAAAAAATGCCCACATATCCCAGAATTAATCCTTTATAAATTGGTTTAAACTACCAATTACATCAAAGTTTGTAATATGCAAAACATCTACAGTAAACTAAAACTTATTTCATTTCAGTTATAAAGAATGCTGAACCTGTTTATTATATAGTGTTTCACTGTTATTTTGGCACCACGAGGCATATTTTTTTAGAAACTGAAAAGAGCACAAATAAGAAAATTCTACATTAATTACATTTGCAAAGATATTATAAAACAAACTGACTACATAAAGAATTACTTCAAACATCCACCCTCAATACGAACTTTTTTTGTAAAGAACATTACCAAATTCAGTTTTAAGATACAGAACACATCTAGATTTGAAAAACAACAGCCTTAAGAATACTTACATTCCCAGCTGTATTCATAACAGACTTGATCTCCCTTTTGCATGCTTTTAATGACTTCATCTGGATATAGGCTCTCACCTTATACTGTTAAAAAATTAAATTTGTTAAATAATATACAATGATTTCTGCAGGTTTGCAAGACAAACTGTATCTAGATATTTACTGCAGAATATTTTATATACATTTTTAAAATAGGTAGCAAAAAGCTATTCAAAAAGTCCTCACAAAAAAGAAATTCTATTCAGATTTTAAACACCACATTTATAGGGTTTGTATCACAATAAGCAGATGAACACTTTGTTCAATGGCCAACAGCTGCTCCATATTCAAACACAGATATGAGCACTTAAAATGACAAACTAATTAAAATAATCTACCATCTTAAACCCAGACATTTACCTACTAAACTGAAAACACAAGTAAGTGAATGCTAATAGAGAAGCACTCTGATTCTTCACATATTTTTCAACAGAACAGTACAGTGAAATAAAACCTCAGCTGATTTAGACTGTTGAAGGTTGAACAGACAAATTCAGTGCAGTGAACTGTCATGTAAAAGAATAATTATAATTATTCCTTTATATAATAACACAGGGACTGAAATGGTGGTGGTGGGCAGGATGCCAGGTCAGTGCTTCCTGTACATGCATCTTACAAAAAGGAAGACTTAGATAAATTCATTTTTTGTTTTACAACAAGGAGAGAGAAAGCATCATAATTTGAGCTGAACTGGTTTTGAAGATGACACTCAGATTTAGAAAACTCTCAAAGGAATGTTCTTGTATAAATAACATGCAGACCCTTACCTGATGTATCTTAGATTTAGCAACTTCTATTAAAGCTCCACTTTCAGCTTTTTGATTTGAGGAATCTTTATTGGTATTATTACCTGACTGTCAAAAAAAAAAAAGGAAGCATTACTGTTAGTCACCTTTTAAATAAGTATTTAATAGTATTA
Source organism: Zonotrichia leucophrys gambelii (assembly GCF_028769735.1). Taxonomy (NCBI): domain Eukaryota; kingdom Metazoa; phylum Chordata; class Aves; order Passeriformes; family Passerellidae; genus Zonotrichia; species Zonotrichia leucophrys. The sequence goes on along the minus strand of NC_088171.1, from coordinate 42,673,473 downwards.
ATAATAATATTGTTTGAGTATTTAATATCAAAATATACACATCCCACCAGAAACTAACTTGAGTTTAACAATCAAAACCCACGAACCACACCAGTCTTTGAAGAGCTGAATTCTGTACTAACATTAGTGCTACACTATGTTGCTGTGCAGTTAAGAAGAATTCTTTTGCCTAGAAGGATGACATGCACATTCTACAGTACTTCTTTAATGCTTCCTTCAGTAGAATTACTATAAAGAGAGAAAATTTTATCTTAAGTGTGACATTCCATCACCAGGAAAACACTGAAATGCCCTCTCTTCACTTCCAAGACACCACTGATTTTCTTGATTTTTCCAAAAGGCACATGAAAGATTTCATTTGAAAGTGTGCCTCACACTTTGAGATACTGTGTAAAAAAGATACTTAATTTCCTATTCTATGCTGTGCAACTGCAGTTCCTCTGACACTGACTTCCCTTTCAAACTTAGGGTCTCATATGGTCATTGTCAAAGACAAGCAATATTTGACCCAGGAGACAACTGTTTTTCCAATGCAAGTCTCTGACTGAAGAAAGACATTTTAGCTCCCTGGAGTAAGAGAAAAGGGTGAAAAAGAGGGAATAAACAGCTGTTGTACACAATTAACTCAGTCACTAAAATATTTAAGCAGCTGTTTAAAGTTACAGGTGATCTAACCTAGTCTTATAATTCCAAAGACTATTAAGATACTGATTTTGGGTTGAACTAAATCATACTTCTGATAAAGATTTAAAGGCATTTGTATGATTTTAAGCTTACCTCATTTTTTCCATTCTTGCTGTTATTGTTGCCCTGTGAAATCATTTTTTCCAGAACAGCAAGCAGATGCAAGGCTTTCTCAGCTTGGTAAGTTAACAGGTATAAGTCTACAAGCAAGAAGCACACAGCCTGGGCAAACTTCTCTTCTGTGAAAAGCAAAGAAGAAAAATTTGTTTTACAGCTCTAATACCAATCCCTCCAAACATAGATGAAAAAAAAAACTACTGTAAAGTGCCATTTATGCAACATTATGAGAAAAATCAATATACTACATAAGAAAAAATAATGCAGCCATGTCCAAACCACAGCTAAGCACAGGCACTGAAAAGAAAGCTTATTTATTCAAATAGCATCAGCATAAAAGCACAGACTAAAGACAGCTTAATAAGTAACAAGTAATTCATGTTCATAGGTTCTGAGAACTGATCTAAGTAGATCAGCACCAAAGTTGCAGCACCCAAACAGACAGAGCTGTATGCAGATGTAGAATCCCACAGAACTCACAAAGATTCTGTAAAACACATCTCTGTTTAGCTGACTTCACTGAGTAAGTCCCAATTATGCATACTGAAAACTGGGAGGAATTGAAGCAGGAACACAGCAGCATTTACTTAATTTACTGAGACCCACAAACATACATCCTTCAGCCTTCTCACTTATAAGATTTAACAAGGATTATGAAATTATTTCATGCAAATATAGTAATTCTACTACACAAGGTATCATAGCTCATAAAAGTTGCAGACTTTGTATTCAGATATAAGCACAAACAATTATGCATTACCTAGTAAAGGTATTTAAAAATTAGTGCCCTGAAAAACAGACACCCACCCATCAGGCTGCATGATGACTCAAAACATTAGATTTCAAATAATTTCATTAGCTTGTACATATTATTCATATAAATACCATCTTTCCCCCAAATTAGTTTGTTGTCCTTGATATAAGTAAAACATATTTATTCCAAACCTTACCTAATTTCTTAAAACCATATTAGACAAATTACAAATTACTGTCTGACAGTGAAAAAGACTGAATTGTCTTTCTGTAGTTCTTGAAAGGACAAGATTCTTCTTTCTGCCTACATACCAAAAGGCTCTATGAACTGGTACAGCTTCTCCCCAACAGATATAGCTTCAGTATACTGACGGAGATGGTACAGGATCACAGCTTGATTGTAGTACAGCATGCTGTTCTCAACATCATCCAAACCATCCATTTCTTCAACAACAGAGTGAACCTGAAAAAGCCCCACTCATTTCATTAAACTTTCAGTACCTATGATTTTAAAGTACCAGGTATTTAAAAAAAACCTCCAAAGCTATGAATTTCTCTAAAGTAAATTATAACTTAGTGACCTAATAAACTTCATTGTTGCTATAAATTAACACAGCAAAAAAACATGCAATGAAATACAGAACTGTCAATTGAGCAGTAAAGTAATATTTTCACTTTTTTATCATTTCACAAACTATTCTACCTTAAGGAACTTTCTACTGAAAGAACATAGCAGGTCCTTCTATTGTTATAATCGCTGACCAATTTCAACAATAGTTAAAAACACACCTACAAAAACTGTCCTACAAGATTAAACTGACTCATAAGTTTAAAAGTAATGTTACTTTCTTATTTTGTTAAATCTATGGGAGAAGGAGCAGAAGTCTTACTCCTACTTCACTGAAAGATCCCACCACCATTAATAGTACTCAAAATAGAGTACCATGTCAATACAGTTGCATTACCTGGTTTTTCAGCTGGTTAAGGGTTTGTCTCAAATTGTCTGTGGTAGTCTGATTACTTTTACAGAACTCTGCAACAGCAGTATTCAAAGTTATTTTGTAGTCATCTTTGTTAATGTCTTGAAGGGTATTTAGGTGTTGTAAACAAGCATCATAGTTTCCAGCCTGTAAATTGCACACATACCAGAAACATGCATTAGAAGATAGTCTTTCCTTTATCAATACAAGTGAACTAAATGTGTATACACATCTTTCATTATTTATGCAGATTAACATAGATGAGCAACAAGTCTAAATGCTGAAATCATATCCAAACTTCAAAAATAACTTGGTGGTGTAAGGACAAATTAAGTAGCTGATTACTATGATCAGATGTTTTCATGAAAAGTGTTATTCTCATTTCTCTTATCATATTAAGTTTCAAGATTCTGTTTCCTCGGTTTTCACAATCTTTCCCCATTTCACAAACACTAAGCAGCTGCAGTTGCTTACACAACTGCCCAACTTGGAACTTGTGTATGTTTATGTTCAGTCTTCAGTTCATCTGAATATATAGCGATTTACAATTGAATCTATGGAAGTTAGCTCAAGAGAGATTGGAAAAAGAAAGTATCGCTTTCCCAAAATAGGTTTAAAAAACATTTTTACAAGCTTTAGCTGTTGGATGAAGTACTCAATCACCTAGGAATGCCTAAACAGAAACTAGGAGCCAAGCATGATGCTCCACTGATGCGTGATCTAGTGGAAAAATCCCTTTCTTTGACCACAGGAGGACTTTAGTGGCATCAAGGAATGAAAGAGAAACTCCTCACTCATTAAGCCTAGATGATGCTTCAGTTTCAACTGCTAAATTCCTACACAGGAATAATCACATTTACCTCTCCCATATCAGAGTTATAGACAGATAAGCAGCTGCATTTCCATCTCTGTCAATGGTTCACACCCAAAAGCTAAGCTCTGGAGTACCACCCTCCACTTACTCCTCCTTTTCAGGTGCTGTTCCACAGAGCTTCTCCTGGACTGCTGAGTAACTTGCTATTAAGGGCAGAATACAACAGAGAAGAGCTCTGTGGTCCTTCTGCCCTCCCCAAGGAAGCTGCCACTCTACAGCTCCTCTCCATGGAACCACTCCAGTTCCTCCAGTCTCCCAGGCAGGCACACTTATACAACTTAGAGAGATGTAGCAGGACACTGACACATTTTCACATCTGTAAGCACCAACAGCATGGATTGCCTTCTGATCATGGGCATGGACACAGGAACCTGCAGCTCAGCTGCTGGCATGCTCTTTAGTTGAAACAGTTCACCTCTTCCTGTGCTCACACTTGCAGCTTTTCTTCAGTAGGAGCTTCCAGATCACAGCAACAAGGCTTTTATAATCATGGCTGGACTACAAACCTTGAACCTTTAAATGCTCAAGTTATTTTGTGATGTTTTTCATCAGCTAACAGTCCTTTATGCCACTCTACTAGATAGGATCTAGACTATAACACCCAATTCTATAGGAATTCTGTCAAGACTGAAACTGGGCATGTAATATGATAAACCAGGATGTGAGACAGCCCACAATGCTATCTGGAGCTATTCAATAGCAAAAAATTGGCAAACAAGGCATCAAATTAATTCTGCTCACATCTGTTGCCACCTCACTCCATGAACTCAGGGAATTCTCAAAGCAAGAAAAATTTGACAAGATAAACCAAATAAATACACTGGACCAGGATAAAAGTAAAGATGAAATCATTAGCAGATCAAAAGTATTTAGATGTGTGGGCAAGGTGGAAAACAAATGACTCTCTCATGTGCCTTCAGTTCTCAGGATCAAATGCCACTGATTAAAATGTTATTGAAAAAGAGCAATTGAGCCAGACAGCGTTCAAGGAGACATCAGGGAACAGCACAATGTTAAGAACCAACCATATGCACTTAATGTAGCAAAATGAGTGAAACATAGAAGTACTGAGTGAAACATTGAAACGAGAATCTCAAAAGACAACACTTTAATTCTTCACTGACTTATTTCACACATTTAAAACTGAATTTAAAGCAAGGCATTTTGGAGACAGATATAATTGAAAGGAAAAGTAATTACACTTCCTGTCACACTACATAAAAATAGGCAAAATACAAAGAAAGAAATAAATTGAAAGACCTGGTACTTGAACTTTAACACAGAATCAAAAAATCTTCCAAGAAACACAAAACAAGTAGTAGATACTGCCTGGAGGTGTTACACGTTCAGAAATGTTTTATTGCAAAGTGACAGGACATTATACAACACTTTTTGTGAAAGAATAGAGTATAGCATGATGCTAAAACACAAGTGTTTGTTTCACTGCTGTTTTTTAAATACATGAGGTTCCTTCAAACACTAACACACCATTTTTAGCTTGATGTGATTAATTCTTCCAAGAGATCATGCACTTCCAATGCTGATGCAGAAGAGAAGCCTCATATAGTTTTAAGGTTACTAAGTTTTGAGAATCAAAATAAAAAGTGCTTTTGTTCAAGTATCCTGCTCAGTCTTCTCACATCACAGCAGATAGAAAATGCATGTGCTGCCTCTACAACACAACTAGTACTATTTTTGAACATCTTAATGCAATTGGAGCTGTATAAAGAAAACAGGCAAAACAATCACACAATGCCACTTAGCAGTAATGTGGTAACTTAGAAGTCTCAGTCTGACTTTGTCTTACCTGAAAAGCTTGCAATGCACTGCTCGACAGCTCCTTTTCCTGATCAGTAATCCCAGAAGTACCTGCTCCCTCATGCTTTTCAGTACCTTGATCTGTAAAAGGGAACAGAAGATTACAACAAAGCTTGCAAGCGTGATAACAGCTGTGCAGCTTAAAAACTTTGTTTCTGCCAGTCCTCAAGGTCCTCCTGCCAATACAAGTAATTTTCAGATAAGTGTAGCAGTGTCCTTACTACACTATCTATATCCCAAGTTACATCTCCTAGCACAACATATCAAGTTGTTTTATACTCCACAGCTCCCTACTTTGGAAGAGTATCTGCCCAAATAAGAGGCTGCACTTGAACCATCATTGTTAATAATCACTGACAGATCTAGTATATTTTTTAACAAAACACTCTATACTTTTGTATTCTTCAATATACTCCATCAAATGCTGTCTGGTGATTATATTGCAAGGCACAAGCACATGCTGCCTGCTCATTTTTTTCAGCCTCGCTCCAAATCTTACAGGTATTCCTTTCAATCCCATCTCTTCCAACATGAGCAGGAGCAGTTTACTCTCCATCTTCCTCACATTTTTCCCAGAATCTTCTCCAGTTCTACCACACCCTTTTCCAGATTAAGGCAAGAACAACATGTAGCAATTACAATGGTGGCCCCTTCATGCATTTATACGGCAATGTAACAAGGTTTTAATTGCCTTCAATTTTTTACATTGAATTCCTAATGATTTATGTTGCAGTCACTATTGAGCATATTTTTTCAGAAAGAAGTCTACTAAATCCTTTTGTCATCATGTAATTAAAAATTCAGTGAAGTTGCATTAAAAAGCACAGTACACATATTCCATGTCAAAGAAGCTGAAAAAAACCCCTCCACTAAGCCCTTCCTTGTGCTGAACACAGACTACTGAGAAAAAATAAAACAACCACACAACCACCACACTGGAGAAAGTATTTCTAGGAGTACTAATTAATGTGCTAGAACATATAAAAATAATTTCATATTTTTGAAACAAAGACACTATAAATCAGCAATGGTTTCTGCTTCTGCAGAAAAGTATTTCTTGAATTTCACAGTGGAAGATCTGCTCTAAAACACGTTTTGCTATCTTAATAGACTATGTAGGCTATGTAAACTCAATACCTGCTTTCTCTTCCCTATAATTCAGAGATATAATGCAAACTCCACTCATTTTGTTTTTGCTTTGAACAAATGAAAACACAGCTGTGAGCTCCTCTGCAAAATACATTCCCCATCACCACCAATATATCTGGATCTTCTACTACTGACCATGAAAATTTACAAATATAGGACAAATGACAATCATAAGGGGCAGTCAAACCTCAGAAAATTAATCATATAATATCCTCAGTAAGAACAAAACAGACTTAGTAATCTGTTAAGTTTGTGCCTGTTACTGGGAAATAGTGAGATTCCTTCCACCTGCATAATACTATTGCCCCCTGCAATTGAGCAAGAATTGTAAATATTTGGTTGGGACCTTCATCCTGCATTAAGATGTTAACAAAGTAGAGATTTTAAAATCTCAACAAATCTTACACCAGCAAGAGTAACCCATTGCCATTTGGATAAAATTCAGGGTTCAGCAATTTCAGTACTCTGGAGGGATGGATCCTCAAGGGCCTACACCTGCTATGAAATCTGACTGCATAATACATTGATCAACACCATTTGCACTGCCTTGTCCTTCAAAAGGAAAGGCAAAAGAGAAATTTAAACCACAAAAAAGCTCAGAACATTTCTGATGTGCCAAAAGCTTTCCACAGGGAAAGAGGAAAGGAACAGGAAGTACCTCTGCTTCAACCTAAATATAGCATAGATCTGATTCCAGCTCTAAACCTTGTGATTATACAGATGAACTAAAAGCTCTCACTCTCCAAGGATCTTTAGAACAGCAGGAAATAAGCAAATGCATCTTCCCTCAAACTTTCATGCTAGCAGTGGCATTTTCTGCTTTACTTGCTCAGCATGCCTGTCAGATTGTGCTGGTAAAGGTAACCACAGTGCAGAGCCTTGAGGCTCTAAAGCTTTTGAAGCTGGTAACACTCAATCTGATCAGATTCCTCACATACAGGTTTACCTAGCAGAGAGCCATCAAATACCAGGTACATTAATGATTACTGCCTTTGTATGCAGGTTTGTAAGACCAGCATCTCAAAGGAAGTCTGAATTCTGAAGTAAAATGTCTTCAGTGACAGATAATTCAAGAGATACTTGTTTAAGGTCTGCCATGAAAACTACACTTACATGACTTGGTTGATGTAATTCCTAAGGAAAAATCAGAACAGGTCTTCACATTTCACTCTCTCTAAACTTGTTGGTACATTAAACAAACACAAACAAACCCAAAACATAAAATGAAGCTGGGGACTAATTTAAGCAAAACCAGAGCTGTCTCTGTAATCCAATCAACTGCACCTACTAGCACTTAGGAAACAAAGCAGGTTTGTGAAACCTGAACTAGAAGCTTATCAAGAAAAAACTAAAATCCAGCTGATAGAGTTCACAGCACAGCTCCTTCCTTTGAAAAAAGCATGACAAAGCACTTGGGCTACTCTGTACCCTGCCTGTCCAAACACACCTGAAACTTGTTGAAGACCTAAAAGCCACTGCAGACTAATGTCATACTGCCATTCTTGCTTAGACTGGGATCTGCTGCTTCAGCTGATCTTTGCTATCAGAGATCCCTCCAAGAGGAGTCACCTGAAAGCTGCCTGGCACAAGGTACTGAACAGAGCCCACCAATTGCACTGAAGTGGCGGGGTGCTGGGGAGGGAGTGCTCTGTTCTCTTGGCTGCAAATGGCTATCCCAGTGCTTGCAAACAGAACTGTTACTTCCATGTTCTTTGAAGCACTTGAAAGTGAAACAGGTAGGGAACTTGTTCCCTGGCAAAACAAACAGCATGCCTTGCTCACTTGGGCCCCTAGACCTTTGGCATTTTTGCAGAACTGCAGGTGGTGTCGGTAGCACATGGCACACCAGTCATCTCCAATGTGCTCCCATCTGTACAGCAGCCACAACCATCAGCTGAAATATCCAGAGCAGTGCAGATTCTCTGCTTCACAAGTGAGAGAACTTGATTTATCTCTGGAATTTGTATTTAATATGGATCTGTTTGCTTAACTTCTCATTAGTCCAACCTTCATGAATACAGACCAACTCTAAAACTAAAACTTGTGTAGGTTCATGATGAGGAGCAAAAGGGGCAGCCTGGAACAGGATGTAAAAATCAGCTGCTCAGATTTTGATCTGGAGGAAGCTGCTGAACTGAATTGGAAGTTTAAGAATCAAGCCAGGAATTATCTTCCTAGCTATCAATCCTGGGGCTGAGCAGCAGCAATGCTATATCACAGAGGCTGGTTTGCTTTGTACGAGCAGGAAGTTGCTCCTGCTGGAGAGGGTGCATCGTGGTGGCCAGCAGAACTTCAGGAAAACTGTTTCTATGGAAGGAGAACAAGGAAAAGTATGAGACTGCCACCTGAAAAGGAAGATTGCTCTCCTGACGGGATCGCTGCCAGAATTTCATAAAAGCAACAAAAGTCACATCTCCTACACACACATAGCTGAAGACACCTGAGAGTGACTGCAATCATTATCCTTCTCATACCTGTACTCCTTTTCTCCAAGGACTGCTGCTCCTGACCTCTCTTGTTCCTATGCCCTGCAAATTACATCTTGTATGAACTGTGATGTTGAACATTAGAGTATCTCTGGCAATATTTTTAATTTCCAAACTCTTCAGGCAGAGTGACAATCCCTTTCTTGAAAGGGGAGGGATCTATCACATGACTCTTGCTCCAAAAGAATTTTGTATGAAGCCCAGCCAGTGTCCAGCCACTACAAGATAACAGTTGTGGCACCAAGACTTATGTTTTAATTTTTGTATGAAGCTCTTCACTACCAGTATAGGTACAATAGGCTTCTTTGGTGCTGTGCAATAAAAAACAAACATTTCTCAGTGGAAAGCTACCTAGAGCTTGCTGCCATGAACAAGTGCAGCGTGTACAATATCTTGCCATAGCTCATATCTTTGATTCGTTTGGCACATACTTTAAAGAAAGTAAAACTTAAAAGTTCCTTCAACACTTCAAAGAACATCAACAAAAAAGTATTAAAAACTTGATGTCAATATTTTTTCTTGTACTTTAGCAGTCACTTACAGTTCCTACAAATAAACACATGACAGTTTTGTAAACTGTCATGTGCAATATACTTATTTTCCCTGTAATTTTTTTCCAAATACTGAGGCATTTCACATTTAGTACCCAGATAAAAAAATGCTTAAGGTGATTTTAAATAATGCTCCCCCCACATAAAATCAACTAGAAAAAAAGGTGATCAGAAACAAGACCAGAAGGAATGGCATGAAGCTGTGTCAGGGAGGTTTAGGTTGGATATTAGGAAAAAGTTCTTCATTCAGAGAGTGTTTGAGCACTGGAATGGGTTCCCCACCTGCCCTAAGTCCAACAGAGTACAAGAAGTGTGTGGAAAACACAGGCACATGGTGCGGTTCTTAGAGATGTCCTGTGGAGGGCCAGGAACTGGAATTTGTTAATCTTTATCCAGGATATCCTACACTTCTATTAAGCAGACCTACACAATTCTGTAAGTAAGGCTTTCCCCCACATGGCCCTCCTCTCCATCCCCCCAGGAGCTGACATCTGACGGGATGACCTTTCCTGCAATGAAGCCTTCTTGCATGACAGGGAGTTGTACAGGAGATGGACGAGCAGTGGTTTAGCAGTGCTACACAGCAACTGTATTTGAGATTTATTCTGTCTGTTTACGACAACATGGTTTATGTTTTAGTCCCGGTGATTTCCCTCTGCAGGGTCTGTTCAGGCCCGAGTTCAGTGAGGACGCACTCATCCCCTGAAACCAAAGCAGCACCCCTGAGGGAATCAGACTGCACTCCAGCGATTAAGCAGCACCACCAAGAGTTATAACCTCCGTCGTACCTCCTGCGTGCCCCAGTTTAACAAATTAACCCAGAAGCTCGTCTTGTGTAGGGGTTATTAAGCTCTGAGTGACACAAACGCATAACCCCCCCTCCCGGCCATACGGACACAGGGCCCTCCCCACCGAGCCCTTCCCGGCCAGGAGGGGGCACCCGCTCAGCGCCTCTTGCCGAGGGCACGGAGGGCCCGGTGCGCGCACGGCCCCGCGGTGACCCGCAGGTGTCACAGGGCCCCTCACACGGCCCCGCGCCGCCGGGCACTACCTCTTCGGCGGAAGGACACGGCGCACGGCCGCAGGGCCGGCTTTCCCCCCGTGGCGCGTGTCCCTCCGCGCCGGGCAGCGCAGGCCGGGGACGGGCACGGCGGGGCCGCGGCCGCTCCCCCCGCACTCACCCGCAGCCTTGTCCGCCGCCATCTCCGCCTCGGCCGCAGCTCCGTGCGGGACCGCAGAGCCCGAGCGCGCCGGTAGTTGTCGAGAGTCCCCCGCGCGCTGCGCCACAGGCGCTGCCCGACCGCCGCCGCCACCAACCAGCCGCTGCCCCCCGGCACTGCTTTGCCGCCGCCGCTGCCCTGCGCGCCGGGCCCGCCCCGCCGGTTGCGCCGCCCGCCCCGATTCGCCCGCCGCTTCCGGGTTCCCGGCGCGCCCGCGACGTCCGGCCGTTGCTGGGGCACCGCGGATGTGACGCCAGGACGCGGCGGGGGGGAGGAGAGGTGAGCGAGGCGGGGCCGCCATGTTGGCGTGTGAGGGCCGCGGTGCGGCGGTGCGCGCTCCTGCCGCGGCACGGAGCTCCCCGGCCGCTGTCTCGAACGGGGTTTGTCCTTTCTACCCCGGTCAGACGTGCCGGCTCTCATCAATGGCTGTAAATACATAAAGGTGGGGTACTAAGAGTATGGAGTCAGCCTCTGCTCGGTTGTGCCAAGCAATGGGAGCAGAGGCAACGCGCAGAAACTCATCCGTGGGAAGTTTCACCTGAACATGAAAATGAACTTCTTTACTGTGTCGGTGACCAAGCACCTTAACAGATTGCCCAGAGAGGCTGAGGAGTCTCCATCACCGGGGATATTCAAAACCTCCCTGGACACAATCCTGTGCAGTGTCTCTAGGATGGTCTTGCTTGAGCCGGGGGGTTGGACCAGCTGAGCCACTGTGGTCCCTTCCAACCTGACCCAGTCTGTGATCCCTCTGGAGCAATAGCAGTGACCTACAGGCTTCCATTCAATGTATTCTCTAGTTTATGTGGATTATCAGGTGCACTATCTAAAGTGTTGTTAGGGTGCTTCTCACCATGCTAATTAATGGCAAGAAGTGCCCCGTGCAGGTTTGGTGCCTCATCCTGTATTCCTTCCTAAGTGGCTGTTTGGGCACTGGACACCCAAAGCTTGGGCAGAGGGACAAAACCCTCATCACACTAAAGACCCCAATTAGTCTTTGTAATGGTTGTTACTATATTTCTCATTAAATGAACAGGCATGGGATAAATGGCACTGGCCTAATAATGAATATTAAAGATTCTTAAGTGTCCAGTTCCAGACCCCTCAATTCTGGATGGCCAAAAGGTGCTGGAGTGGGTCCAGCAAAGGTCAGTGAAGCTGGATAAAGGTCTAGAGGATAATAGGGAGCAGCCAAGGGAGCCAGGGTTGTTTAACCTGGAGAAAAGGAGGCTCGGGAGTGACCTTATCACTCTACAGCTGCCTGAAAGGAGGGTGTAGTGAAAGGGAGGTCAGGCTCTTCTCGTGGGCAACCTGTGACAGGACTAGCCTCAAGCTGTGCCAGGGGAGGGTGGGCATCATTCTTCATGGAAAGAGCAATTAAACATTAGAATGGATTTCTCAGGGAGGCAATAGATTTCCTGCCCCTGGAAGTGTTAAGGGAAGGCTGGATATAGCACTTAATGCCATGGGTCTGGTTGATGTCATAGGCTGGACTTCCTGATCTCAGAGGGCTTTTCCAAGCGAATGGATGCTGTGATTGCTTGGATCTGCTATACATAGTATTTAAGCATTCACCCTTGCTACAATGTATCTTAGTAGGCTCAGCTGCCACTTCTTGTTCTGACTCTTGGGCACGGACTCAGCGGATGAGTGCAGAGGAGGCAGGTAGGGGGCTCTCTTTTGAACCCTCATAGTTATTTACAACAGGAAGTAGGATGAGCTTAGAAGGCACCCCAGAGATGTCCCCTTCAAGCACCAAAAGGTTCCCTGTGTCTCTGTCCCTTGGAGTCAGGCTCCATAGGCACAGGGACATTCACCTTTAATGGCCATCATCGATGTGCACTGTGTGCTTCTGTGTCGCTGTGGGGTTCCTGTCAGACACTGCTTCCAGAGTGATAGTCGACAGTTATCTGCTGATATGGAACATTTTATTCTATTATTTATCCAGATGTGGTTCTCCAAGATTTCCCCCTTCCCCCACTCCTTCCTCATTTATTCCTGTTAAGCATCACCTTGTTTCCCTACTTGTGACAGCAAGTGTAGATACACTCAGTTCTGATTAAGAGACTTCAGCTTGTATGGTTTTTGTCTCGTTGCCAGCGGACAACACTTGTCAAGACAGCCCAGAGTGTCTCATGCACACTGCACCTATGGTGTGCCTCTTGCACGTTAGGGGAAAGTTGTCCTTGGGAAAGTCAACAGCTAAAGGGATTCAGTGGAAGCAGGATTTCTTAGCAGTCTTCTTGCAGTGAAGTGGCCTCCAGGGACAGTGTTCTCCCTAACTCTGCTGTCAGGCCCCTCAGAGAGGTTAGGTTTGTTGGTAAGGAAAGATTTAACACAGGGAAACACAGGGGAGGAAATGCACTTTAACACACACTAGCTCTGAACACCTTTAAATCACAGCTTTTAATGAGCCAGGCCCTGTAGCATGATGGATTCTGAAAAGGAACGGGATTATTTCAGGAATTTGAAGAGCAGGATGATTCTTCCTATTTTGTACTTGAAGTTCTGAATATTCCAAATTATGTCTAATGACTTACTATTTATCAGAGCTTCTTCAATTCATCTTCACTCAACTCTGATCTTCAGACTTTCTTTTAGACACATATATATGAAAGAATCACACAATCCTTATTCTTAAATATCTTATTCCAAGTCTCTGAATTTGTTGTATCTTCTTTTGTAAGAAAGAGCTGTTGGACAAGACTCGTATGTATTTGTGAGTATCTACAAGTAAAGCTGCAATAGCAAGTCCTCCTAATGTGTATACATATTTAACATTGTAATTATTTATTAATGTTGCCATTCTATTTATTTATATGTGCATGTATATGTAAAAACCATGTTGCATTGCTAAGAAATAAAACCTATAAAGGGAAGAGCACTGTGCTAAAAGTGTAACTGCATATTCTCTCTGATTTTATCAAATCAAGGAAGTCACCAAAAATCTATGCTGAGTGACCAAGCCAGAATCCAGAATGGCCAGTGTGGATCTGATGTGGGTGTCCATGTCCCTGTCTCCCAGGCTTGGTCCAGTGTTTATTGCCAGTGCCTGAGCAGGAGCCCGCTTTCTCCAGAGCATGTCACATCAGGATGGGCACCATGGTGAATTTGCCGTGCCGTACTGTAGCTTTTCTTTAATGATCATGTCAAAACCTATTTAGCTTCAAGTGTGGCAGCCCTGGTATCCAGCTGCTCCTCTTCCACATCATGACATCTAGAGGACAGTAAGAGTTTGCTTTATCCATGTCTTGGCTTGAAAAGGCTCCTGCTAAGGAAGGTAGGAGCCTCCTTTAAAATGGAAAATGTAAACTCCCTCCCTCCAAATTATTATAATTTTAAATTAAGGGGCTCTCAGGCAAAGATATGAGAATAGGAATAACATTTATTTACTAGTAAAATTAAAAATACAAATGCAATAGTACAAAAAAACCACTGTCAGAGTCAGAATATGACTTGACACCCTGTTGGTCAGGGTGTTGGTAGCAGTCCCATTAAATGGTGGCTGCAGCCCTCCTGCACAGGAGGTTCTGGTTGCTTGCAAAGGCTGCTTGTGGTTTTCCAAATCTCAGATTATATCCAGAACCACAGGCATGGTTCTGCTGAAGCAGTGATCCTGTAAAAGTGTGTAGTTTTCCTCTGACAGTGGTGTAGATGGACCTGGTCTTCCTCTGGGAATCTAGAGGGGAAAAAGCCGCTTGTGGTATTCCAAATCTTAGATTATATCCATGTAGTAATGCTTGGCTCCTCCCCCTGGGCAGAGCATCTCTTAAGGGGATGATGTAATTTTATCCGTCATGCAGTGAGACTCAATGGCCCATTAACAGCAGATATCTCCTGGAGGGAGGGCTGGTCATGGAAGAACTAAAGAAAACTGCCCTAGCTGGTTTTAACAGGTGGCCCAATTAACAGTAGATAACTGCCCCACCTCTAACAGATGGCAACAGAATAAACACCCCCAGCCACATCTTGCAGCCTGAGACAATCCATCATGCCATAATTTCACCACAGGACTTGTTTACCTGAGTGGTACTTACAGCAAGCTTTGGTATAATTTCCATCACCTTTTTGCCATGTCTGTGGCTTGTAGTTCCAAAACAATTTCTTTTTCCATTTCTAGGGGGCAGAAAAGCAACTTTTATCAGCTGGCCTTTTTTTTTTTTAGAATGGATTATTTTAAAAAGGAACTTACAAGAAATAAAATCTCTTCTTATTAATACTCAATTGCTTATGTGTGTGGAGGTTACTGAAGGAAAGAAAGAGACCTGCCCTTTGTTACAATTCAAACACACAGTCATGCTATCAAAAATGTTGACATTTTTCCTTCAAAAATATTGTGGAAGCATCACTACTTTTCTCTAAGGAAAGAGGAGCAGGTTCCTTGCATAATTGTTTCTTATATTATACTATTGTTTCTATGTTATACGAGTTTCTTGTATCATTTGCATGCTGCTTGGGATCTCTGGTCTCAGGGAGGCAGGCACGCCATCTGCTGTGGAAGATACAGAATAAAATCAAATACCATTTGTGAGTATAAAAAAAGTGTGTGGGAAAAAAAACACCCACTCCTAAAATATTACCTGTCCTGGAATTTTGTTTTTCAGGAAAGAAATTACCACAATTCAGGCTTTTAAAACAAATCTAATTCTGAAGAAAATAAACATGGTACAGAGATGGGCATTTTTTCTAAGTTTATTTTGTCCATTTCTAGGTTAAATTGTTAGAAGTCCAAAGGAGCCAACTTGTACTTTCAAGGACAGTGGGGGAAGTGTCAGGATAAAACCTATCTGCTGTCAGACAGAGTAGTCTCAGCATCTCATTCCTGCCTTGCACACTACCTTCCTTTAGCAGACTAGATTAAGCAGAAGTAGACCAGAGTTTTCTCTCTGCTTTTGGCCTCAAAAAGCAAACTTTTCAAGGCTCTATTTCAAGTCCTTGGAAACCCAAACACAGCAATGCAGCAATCTCCTAGCCAGCCTTACAGCTGTAATGAGATGTAGATAACCTCTCCACTGATCATACCAGCAAGACCCGGCTAGCAGAGGAGAAAATCGGGATTTGTGGCATCCCCAATCACTGCCAGAAGAGATTTCTCTCAATGGAAAGAGAGAAAAGAGTATGGGCAGCTCCAAAGGGACCTGTAAAAATTACAGTTTTTTGTCATATTCCATTGTATGAAAATCTCAGCATCAGTTTGTCTGCCTAGTATATTCCAAAAGAGAATTTAATGGAAGAAATTCTTTTCTATGTTATTATTAAAGCTCCCTCTCCTTTGCCACTCTAGTTTAAAAGCCATTACCCCCTAGGTGGCACTGTCCAATAAAACAAGGCATGTTTAAATATGGAATGATCATTAAGTAAGAGTCATTAATGTTGGAAAAGACCTTCAAGATCAACCTGTGGCCAAACACCACCATGTAAGTAATCCATAGCACTTACTGCCACATCCAGTCATTTCTTAAACGCTTCCAGGGATGGTGACTCCAGCACCAGGAGCAATAGATTGTATCAATGCTTGACAGCCTTTTCAGTGACAGAATTCTTCCTGATGTCCACCCTGAACCTCCATTGGTGCAGCTTGAGGCCATTTTCTCTTGCCCTGTTGCTGGGCCTGGGAGAAGAGGCTGACCTCCACCTGGCTGCACTCTCCTTTCAGGGGATTGTAGAGAGCAATAAGGTCCTGCCTGAGCCTTCTCTTCTCCAGCCTAAACTCCCAGCTTCTTCATCTGCTCCTCATAGGAGTTCTGCTCCAGACCCTCCAGAAGCTTTGTTGCCTTTCTCTGGACATGCTCCAGCACCTCAATGTCTTTCTTGCAGTGGGGGGGCAAAGACTAAATACAGAACTTGAGGTGCCGAGTACAGGGGGACAATCACTGCCCTGCTCCTGCTGGCCACACTATTTCTTTTACAGGCCAGGATGCCATTGGCTTTCTTGGCCACCTGGGAACACTGCTGGCTCACATTCATCTGGATGTCAACCAACACCCCCAGGTACTTTTCTGCTGGGTCTGTGGAATTCTTGTTTACAATGTAAACTAGCATAAGTATGTTGAACGTAGCTATTAGTCTCAGCTTGGTAATCCTCTTTTTCTGAATCTGTCTCTCAAAGTCAATAAAACATGCTGCTGTGAATCTCATTTAAATAGAGTATTTTTACTTTCAGAGTGCTATGGAATATATTTTCCTGGAAAATTATTGTGTATTGCACGTACTTGATGTGTCTGTGCTCAGTGAATAAGACAGCAGAGGCTGTGCTTACTTTAGCAAGTCATTCAGAGCAGCAGGAGCAGATTGACAGCTGTAAACTGCAGGGGCTGAGGTTCCTTATAGCTCCAGTATATTCTCACACAGAAGTTATTTTGCATCTGGTGGGAATTGGCCCAGTACTGCACATCATCATCACCTGTTTTGAAACTCCCTGAAAAAAAGCTCTCACAAAACCTCCTTGGCCATGGGACCTCTCAGAAGCACCAAGTTCCCCTCTCACCTGTCTTCCATAGATATGTTTCACACCAGTCTCCACTATATACTAAAAACCTCACAAGCAGAAGGCAGCCCTCTTTACTCACTCCTCCACGTTCTGTGTGACACTGTTTTGCTTGTTTCATACCCTGCTCTTCCCTCTGGTGCTGGAACATGGATTGCTTGGTGGCGCAGGGGAGGAGGAATAGCCTTTGCCCTCCAGGCACTGTAGCAGTGCCAGGAAAACACCTTGAGTACACCCTTCTTACCTTTTGCTTTCACATATTAAAAAAGGAGGCAGGAAATCTATCTGACAGTGTTTACCACTATGACAGCTTTGTTCACAGCCGGACAGAGATGCTGAGCCTAGGAGACAGACAGACAGACAGACAGACAGACAGGATGTTGTGACGTGGAAAGAGAACAAGTGGGTGCAAAACTTCTGAGAGCAAGGGGGTGCCACTGAGAAACAGGGAACTCTGGAGCATAAGGGATTTAAAGGAATGATGCCACAATATCCTCAATTAATTTCTGTAATTCCCTTTTGAGAAGAGATGCTCTGCTTTTCTTGATGTTATAGTACCTGGTAAATAACTCCATCATGTACGTCCTCTTTGCTCATTCAAGATCTCCTCTGATTTTCTTGTGTATGATATTATGTGTTGTCCCTTCATTTGGCTCTCACAACAGCATCATTATCTTTTTCTGATAATGGGTTTAAGTCCAGACATCATCCAAATTGTGTCATGTAAGGCTTCCCTAGGATAAGAAACAAAATATGGTTTTATATAACCTTCATTTTTCTCTTCTGGTGTCATCCAGAAGAAATCTGGCCACTCAATTACAATTACTTTGGCAAACAAAGAGGTTGTGGAAGAACTATTCACATATCACCATTCATTTGGGGTTGTTTACCTTCCTGTAGAGGAGGCTAGCACAAATCTTACAGGACTTTGGTTTCCAGTTCAACTCTCAAATTGACTGGAGTACCTTTATTTCAACAAAAGTATGCTAAGACCCAACCCATAACTTGCAGAGGGGCAAAATCTCCACTAGGAGTAAAAGGTCTCTAAAACATTTTGTGATTACATCAGTGCCTTTTAGTGCAAGCAGGAGTTGATTTATTCCTAACAGGAGGATATCTGCATGATATATGTGTTTATGTCCAATATGCCAAGCACTACTTTATGCCCTTCAACATTGCAGAGTTTGACCCTTTTTAAGACACAGAGCTAGAAAGCAAATGTAGCTGTGATGAATCAGAGGCTTTGAGGAAACATTGGTTCTTTCAGCCCAGCCTTAAGAATTCTTCCTGTGCTGGCTCAAGCTGATATGCACACTTAGTAGGAAACTCTAATACTGGATGTCTTTGGTTTGCAACAGCTAGGAGACTGGAGCTTATTGGAAAATTATATTATGTCTCCAGGCACTGAAAAAGTAAATTGTTCTTAATGACTTGTTTGTTGTAGTTATTATTCTCAGCATTTCTCCAGACATTCAGAAATAGATTATTTCTCTCTTGAGAAGTATAATGCACTTTTTTTCACTAAAGAAACAAATTATTTTGCTGATAAAGCCTATATGAGATGTTATAAAAGCAAAAAAAATGTGTTCAGTACAGTTTTTCTACCTTAACATGTGCAATAGAATTTTTATGTATGTTCTCATTATTTTTTCCCTTTTTTTAAGCTCTCACAGGCATTTGATTAAATTTGAAGTATTTTTTCCTTCAAAACTTTTAGGAGCTTAAAAACATAAGACTGCCACACAATTTCTTGAAAGATTTAAGTCTTTAGCGATGGGATTGTTTTTTTAAGGAATAGGAGGGTGTTTTATACATTATTTGCCTAAAATTGTAGGCCTCTGTAAAACTTGCATCTAAATGTCATCATGCTGCACATCTGCAGATCATACTGAAATATCCCTTTTTTGCTTGTTGTGAAAAGCAACAGGAAATAGCCTGTTGGCAGCTACTATGTTCTCTGTGTGAGTCTGTGAGGTTCTGACTCAGACAGTCTCCAGTTCAAGTCAAAACCTCAGGTTTTAATGATACTTGATTAAATACAAAGGGGTTTTTTTTGGTTTTTAAATTAAATTTTAACTTGCTGTGTTACATCCCAGGAACAAAATACTGCATGTGATCCTGGATGAATGCAGGACAAAAACCCTAACCCATATGTTTTCTTTATTTATAAAGATTAATGTAGACTTTATTTTAATAGTTCATGTTGACTCTTGAATTTCCAAATAAATTTGACTGCAGTAGTAATTTCTGAAAGCTATTTTAGCTTCTTTCTGTCTTTCCTGCCTAATCTAAGTCAGTTGTAAATGCATGTGGCTTCAAAGGAAGGAGGAAAAAAGCATAATGAAAATAGTCTATGTGCTTCAAAATGCTAAAAAGATGGAAAACTATTTAAAGAATAAAACATGTCTCAGGAGCTCGAGAATCACTGTGGACTGACATATGGTAATCGTATGTCAGCATATGCCTGTGCTGCTCCTACAGCATATCTCCATTTGCTAAATTCTATTTGTGTCCAAAGTTGTAGCAAGAAGATCAAGTTTCAATACACTTAAAAATGTACAAGCATGATGATATGTTTAATTTTTAGTTTTCTGTAGAAGCAATCCTGCATATTTTTATTTTTCCTTGTTTCCTTGCTTCTTTTTCTGATTTCAGAGACCATCCTGACACTTCAATTTACCCATCTCACCCCGTGTTAATTTCTTAGTATCAGAAAAATTGAGAGCAACTCCAAGATTAATAAGTATTTATTTAAAGTTGGTGGGGATGGGGCGGGGGGAAGATTCAAAAGATGCTGTGCATAGAAACACGTGGAATTAGAAGAGAGGAAACAGTTTCAGTTTCCTGCTCTAAATCTAGTAATTTAATAACCTAATCACTGAGTCATTGTGTGTAGATGTTTCTGGTTTCTAGAACCCAGAAATCCCATTCTGAACTAAATAAATCTCCCTTTGGAAAATTTTGCTGAAGTTAATATAATTTTCATTTCAGTTTAATAGGACTATTAGAAAAGTGCTGGGAAATTTCAGATGCAAACTAGCTGTGAGTTATGAGCTAACCCCAATTCTCATCTTGTTTCCTAAGAACTATTCCTTCCTCCATCTCAAAGCTGAGGATATCTGTTTGTTTCAGTTTTATAACCCATATTAAAGCTGACAAACTATATATTTGACTCTTCTGGCTACTAGAAGATAGGTTATTAGGAGCTGCAAATAATGTTGACAATTAACAGTAAAAATACTGAGTATTGTATAGGGGTCTAAGATTCCTTCCATTACTACAGTGTAAATGGAAAGCATTTCACTTAAGGATACTTCATGACAGGGAAATAGGCTGGAGCAAGGAAAGATTCCAAGGGTAACATTGTGTTGTTTGGGTTACACAGATAAGGTAAACGGAGCACGTATTTCCTTTCTATCTGGAAACAAGCACTGAAGAATTTCAATTTCCAGTCAGATGGGCAGGGAGTGGATTGTCCTCTCAAGATAAACTCAAAATAACTTTGCCAAAGGAATGTCTCTAGATTGACTCTGCTATACTCCAGATGAGAAATCCCCCCATATTTCTAAGTCTCAAGCATGGATGAACACAGCAGACCGGTGAAGCAATCATTTAATCATTCAGTTCCATTAAATAGACATTGGTTAGCTACATGCATCAAGAGCTAGAAAAAGGAGAGCTACTTTGAACATGCACAGGCCTTGGGATTAGAAAACCACCACGATTTCTGCCCAAGGATTGCTGCACTGAAATCTCTTGGAGGTTTCTATCATAACCCAACGCCGTGGTGGTGGCTGAGGAGAGGCTGTGCAATGGTAGCTGCAGTTTCTGCTTCGCTGCATTACCTTGTAATGACATTAGCACATATTTTACATTCTGTGAGGGGAATGCTTCCCTCCTCCTCCTCCCTGCCGCTTAGAACAGTGAAGAGATGAGATGTGACACTTGAAAATGCTACAGCACTGTGACCTCACCAGGGTATAAGATTGTCTTAGTGGAGGCAGAAAATTCAGCTGCCTGAAGTACTTTTGCTTCGTCCAGCTGGTGTCCTACTGCCTGCAAAGCTGCTTCCAGACAGCAGTGCTTTGTTATTCACTTGACTTTACTAGCCCTTGTCAGAGTTAATTGGATTTGTGACATGGTCAGATGTTTATTTCTTGATTCTGTTGTCCCTTGCCTTACAGAACAGATATGCCAGGGGAAACAACAGTACATCTAGCAAATACCAAACTATGAAGAGATACATAAAAATGCTGCCCAATTTTTTAGGCGATAAAATTTAAGGAAATGTGTGCTTAAAATATTTTTCCCTTTAATTTATGACAATATTGTCACTTAGCTCTGATTTATAACATTAATTAAAGCAACTATAAAACCTTTTGTTTAAATATATCCACAGCTCTCTAGACAGTCAAATATCACATTCATTAATGTGGTCATGTATAAATGCCCAACTAAACCTTATTGTAGCTGAATGCTGCTTTGGAGAAGAATGAACATAAATCATATAAACACAAGGTTACATTTCTGGGAAAATCTCTTATTTATTAAGTGTTTGAAAAACTTACACTCTTCATGAAAGTCACTGCCTACAGTCATAATTTTATTATACCTTCCTTTGTGTAATAACTTCAGTTTTGTATGTGAGATTATATATAATAGTAGTTATACAGCTCACTTTATAAATTTTTGGTACTATTACTGATATAGTATTTTGCTGTAAATGTTTTTAAATAAAATGAAAAAATGTTTATGAAGTTATTGATACCTCTAAATGATTTAAATCAAAAACCAAATTACTTAATTTACAACTGCTACAAAAAGCATGAGTTTTGGCATGGAATCCCAGAAAAGGTTTTATTCTGAAATGCAGTCTCCCTTCTTATGGAAGTTTTGGTTGGATGAGAGGCCCACACGTGACCTTAGAGAACAGATAAACACATACACACACTCACAGCACTCTGGAAGTCACAGTGGATGCAGTCTTTTCTTCAGGCTTGAAACAAGAGTAAATCAACCACAGCTTTGTGTACAAGGAGTGTATAGAAATACCTGAGCATTCCTTCATGTCAGCACGAGCTAAATTTCATAGATGTTACATGATAGTAACAGCAGGAGGAGAGGGCGAGAGAGAGACAGATTGACAAAGCAGTTAAGCATGGGCTTAACTTTAAGTTTGTATCCAAATCCTCATGAAGTCAACAGCTATGCAGTTGGAGCTATGCCAGGATGCAGCAGAAGATGTGACCATCATAGTCTACTTTATGCAAGCATGCTGTTACTAAGTTTGTAAGCAGAAATGGAGTTAGGCAGTTATTGGTAATCTGTAAGCGTTGTGCAAAATTTTTATATTGGCTAATGCAAGAGAGGAATAAAATCAGAGAAACTACTTGTCATCACATCAGCAAGAAAGAGAGCATACACTTTATTTCTAACTCATTCTAATTTTATTATTAACAGACCCCCCCTGTGCTTTCAATACACATAAAGCTGCAGCAGCACAATTGAGCTTGGTGTCATTTTGGGCAGCTATTTGGAAGCATCTTAAAAATGCACAGCAAGGCTAACCTCCACTCCAACATATTGTACTAGCTGAGAAACAGGAGGGGAATATTTTTTTTGTACTTTTGTACTGATTTTGACAGACCATTGGTTCCCTAAATAGGGCAGTGTTTAGTCCTTCATCTCTTGCACTGTGAGGTAACATTGTATAAGCCAAAATAATGTCCACCTAGACTCTGAAACTGTTACTCTACCCCACTAGGAACTTCAGGAATAAACTTACTGCCTTCAGTGGGGCAAGGTCTGAAGTAAAATCACTGAGCAATTTTGCTGAAAAAGTTACAAAGCTAGAGAAATTTTATCAGAATATCGTCTTCTATTGCATCATTGTTTCTATTTGCCAAATTAATTACAAGACCTTCTTATGCTCTACTGTATTGTGTTAATTAAAAATTCTTCACTACATTTCCTTGAGGACAGTCATAAAAAGGTATCATCTCCAGATAACAGTCTATAAAATATTTGGTGTATCACAGTTCCTTCATTACATTCACATGTGTCTTTCAAGATCATTATTTAGCTTCAATAAAGCTGAGATTGATTGATTTATTTACATGACACCTAATAGCAATCTACAAACAATAGCTGGAACAAAAAAAAAAAATTCTTCCCCAACCCTGCCTATTCTCGTGGATTTGATTTATTTTTGGAATAGGGGTCCATTAGGAAAGGTAAATTTTCTAGCAAGCTATTCAAAATGCAGCAAAATATTAAAGAATAATCAGGAAAAGAAAGAAAAAATCTTTTGTGCACTTTTATTAATTAACCTGAATTGGCACTTACTTTGATACAAAGAGTTACACACGTCAGAATGCTCCATGCTCTTCAATTGTACTTTTCTCAGCCCTAAAAAGATAGGATAAAAAAATACTAAGGTCAGCAATCATGTGCACACCAGCATAAAGCTTATCAGCTTCTATTTATTCTTACAGTTCTTTCACAATAGATTGTTAATACCAAGGTTGTATCAATTACCATGAATATTTAACTCATTTAAAATTGCATATTAGTCCACAAGATATTGCTGATGTCTGATTGCATCTCAAATAAGATTATATATTATTTGGGGGGGGAATGTCTGTTAAAATGAAAGCACAAAACCTCAACAAAACCTAATGCTAATGTCAGAAGCCAAATTCCAACTTAAAAAGCAAAATTCCTCTAGACATGCTGCTGCATTTTGTGTCCTTTCTTTGTGAACCCTCCTCAGAAGCAGGACTGCTACAAAGTGATGTGTTAAAGGCATCCATCCCTGCTTTCAGGTACGAGGCCTTCCTTAGCGACAGAAATAGGATGTCCACTTATGAAAGAATTTCTTAAAGTAAAGAATGTGGGTTCCTACAGGCTGGCACAAGATAAAACATTTCCAGGCGTGGAAGTTCCTTAGCAGGAGGCACAGCCCCTCAGGCCAGGGTGGCAGGGGACCTTTGGGAGGGAGTCCATGTGGCCACCTGCTCAGGGACCTGCAGCCCTGCCAGTGCTGCCAGCCCTGCTGCAGAGGCAGCTGCAGCTCTGGGGAGGCTGGGCCACCTGCCAAGGGGATGGGTAGAGAGCTGGCAGGCAACCAGCAAGCAGAGCAAGTTTCTGGCAAAAATTTGACAAGCTTGGGTTCCACAAGATTTCTCTTTTAAAACATAAGAATGCTACCTTCTCTTCACAGCAAAATACTAAATAGTTTATGTTAGGAAGTGCATTTTGTACAAGTCCATTTTCTGCCTCCAAAAACACACAATGAGTAAAATTTAACTTGACAGTTTGTGGTGAAGTTCAGATAAAACCAAACATTAAGGAATACATGCCTAATGAGAAAAAATAGTATTGAAGCAAATAGAACCACACAATCTACCTGGTATGTCTGTGTCATCTGTTGCTTGAGTAGTGCAATACAGGATACTGCAGAAATTCTGCAATTAGCTGTAAGAAACACTGAAGGACCACAAGCAACGTATCTGCTTACCCATGGCCCTTCCTCAGGCAGACCAGGGCCACAGGCAGACACTGACTGGAACAAGGGATTAAAATGTAACTCTCCCAAGGTTTTGTTGACTTCCCTTAGCTAGAAATAGTAAAAGCATAATGTGATTGTGTGATACAGCTCAGTATGAAGTTGTCTCAGCACAATTTTTAATATGCATTTTAGACATAAATTAGCACATATTAATGCTAATAAAGTTATAATGCTTATTGTGTCTGAGCTAAAACCTTCAGCTTGGGTTGTGCAGTTTGCTTGTGTATTTAGAAGAGCAGGAAAACCTACAGTCCTCTTACTGCCAAATAGCATAATAATTAAGTAATTAATCAGCAACCACTAACTACGTAGCTCTTCAACTAGCTAAGCTAAAGAATTCTAGGAACCATACTTTTGGGGACTGAAGGCTGAATCTACACTGATAGATCCAATATTCCTTCTGCACCTGTGCCAGTGCTTTACACTCTGACAGGGTGGCTAGCAAGCCCAACCCAAGTTCATATTATTCTATATTCATATATTGTTTTACAGTAAGTTCACTATAAGGAATGCTGACAGAGTTGTCCCTTATGAGTACCTACATCTGACTGAATTTGGTTTTTAATATTCCCCCTTCAGCTTTAAATAAATGCAAGTTTCATGCACTCAGCTAAGTATTAATTAGCCTGATGCCTATGACTTGTGGGGAAAATAACTTTATGCCATGTTACATTCCTTCAGCTCTTATAAAATTTAGAACCAGTTTCAGCTGTTATATGCACTTCTGCTTTTTTGTACAGGAACTTAAACAATCTGTAAATGAAGGTAGAAATCACTGTAGCAGAGAATCACTGTCCCATTCTGTCCTTTGACAGCAAGAAAACACCAGCATTTATTGAATCCTTTTGAAGCCATAAATTTCTGTTGTACCAGTACAAGGCTTCTGAGTGAAAATACCTGGCAAAAGACAGTGGAAAGTGATAAGTTTTGTCTCAAAGTTTCCATTTTATATATTGCAGTATTTAACTTCTTTGATCAAGGAAGGAGGTGAAGTGCAACTCTTCCTTGACAGCCAGCAGGAACAGAGGTAGTCAGCACACATTTTAATGTGCTGCTGTCTCCTGCACTCTCCAGACCATTGAGAGAAATTGTGCATTCCCTGTTAGGCTTCCACTTATGGATATTATATATTTGGCTGCCTTCCTAACAATATCTAGCAGCATCCAGCACACATGCTTACACTGTCTTAGAATATACCAGTTTTGTAAATGTGGAAAAGAGATACATTTTCTGAAGTCAATGAGCACAGCTAGAAAAAAAACATACCAAACAGGAAGGACTGCATTTGCATTGCAGACCACTTGTATAAAGCAAAGCCTTTTCTTCAGAGAAGGACACCTTTGTTTCATGAATTTATATTAAGCTGAATTTCTTTGTCCAGCTTGTATGTTCTTGGTCTCTGGCATTTTTCATGAGACAAAGCAAATGCTGATCCTCTTTGGGCTGTAAGGGAAAACAGCTGCTAGTCAGAACTGGGGGATTGAGAGCACTTGGTCAACCCAACCTCACAGAAGGTTTAAGCACCTCCAGACTGTGTCACATCTGTCACAGCAGCAGCAGATACAACATAAAATGTAGAGCAGGTCCAATTTTTTAGTGTGTCAGTAGAATCAGCCTGTAGTTATTTTTAACTGCCTCGGAAAGCTTAGCAGGCAGATACAGTTAATCCTTTAAAGGATTTGCAGGTATTCATAGCTTAATAAGTAAGTATAGTGGATTAAGCCAATAGGAGATTGAAGACAGTCAAAGACAACCTTTACATGCTAACATTAAAAAAATAAAAAGAACAGCTTCTTTTATATAGTTCTTTCCTGACAATCACCCTTAAATTGTCAGTATGTGCCAGAATCCTATACAGTGAAATATGAAATAAAAATGTTAGTCATTAATGTCAACATGTGTGATTTTTGAATTATCAGAAAGCAGTGAATTTCTCGTCTTCTATTTCCATTATCCTACAAGTGCTTTGAAAAGATCTGCATTATGAAAACAAATTAAAAATGCATCTACTTATGTAATAAATAAATAATAAAACTAAAACAGTAAAATTCATTTTAGTAAGAAGAAAAAAGGCTGGATTATTTTTACAGGTCATATTTTATATTGCTTGTATTCTTTTTCAGGATTCACTGACTTAGGCTCAGCTGACAGATGTGGGCCTTCAATATATTCATAAACACTGTGAAAAAGAACACACATAATTAGACAAAGGAATAAACATCAGATGACACAAAACTATTAGGCTGAGGAAATCTAGGACTGGCTATGAAAAGCTTTGGAGGTGGTTCAATACTGAATGAGCGATAAAATGCCAGAGGCTATTCAGTGTCATTAAGTGCAATGCACATCAAGAAGGGAAGAGAAAATACACATATATGTACATGTATGGGGTGTTAGTATCACCAGGAAAGAAATCTGAAAATATCTGGTGCTCTAAGGGACAAACATACCTTTTTAATGATTTAAAAATTAACAGAATTTATTATTTATTTAAAAATTAACAGAAAAACATGAAAAATCTGCCCTGTAAACACTCAGGCCACAAACACTTTATGAATAATTTGGAGCTTTAGTAATTCCATTATCAAAAACATTATGATAGAATTAGAAAAACATGTAGAGAAGAATATGAGAGCAATGTATCAAGTAAAGACCTTTATTCAAAAGGTGACCTATTAATAGTAATACATCACTTTTCCCAATATAAATATTGGAAGGCATGCTTTTTCTTTTTCAATAATAAACGAAGCTCACTTTCATTACATATTGTGAGGCATAAACTGTACATGGAGCAGAAAAAGCATGATTTCATTGATTCAGCAGTTCTATTCAGCAGGTCAGCAGTAACTGTTAAACAAAAGAGTCTCCTAGTCACAGAAGGCCCGAAGAGCATGATGGAAAAATCCCTGCAAGCATGACTGCCTCTGGACATTTTTCCCATAAGTATCTACATACTAGATTAGGTAGACTTCTCATCTGGCTGAATTCAGCAGTTCTCAGGTCCTCATGACTAGAATGACTGAAATCATTATGTATATTGTTTGGCATATTGTTACAAGAAATTTAGCCAAGAGCTCTCTGTTTCTGTCACTGCTACTTAGAAAGAATCACAATAAAACAAAAGTGCTTCGTTAACTGTCCAACTGAGGCAGTCTAATTCCCTCCACATTTTTAAGGTTACATCTTCTGGCTACCAGACAAGCCACTGCTTTCACACCTCAACTGTGTTAACTGAAATATATGTAGATAAGAGATACATGAAAGATAAGAGCTATTATTCCACAGGATTATAATTAGGACCCAGCTCTTCCCAGATTAGTCAATAGGGGGATGCATTGTTGACTCTGATGCTTGAACAGAATTGTGAGACATACAAACACAGGACTAGAAGGGAACTCCTAAATCACTGCAAGTACTCAACTTTTACACTTGCATTGTATCTAAGACTAAAGGGTCTTTGGTCAGTTTCTGAAATAAATGATTTCAGAAATAAGCCTAATGAGCCTAAGTGATACAACTTAGAATTATTTCAGAAACTGACCAAAGACCCTTTAGTAACTACTTTATCAGATGGCAGTCTCAATGTGAAAATTCTGTTTTGAATTTTAGAGTCAGTGTATTCCTAGCCAGTTGATGACTTATGCTCTTCTACTAACACAGTTCCTTGGCTTCAGGAGAGCTTTACCTCTGTGATGGTACATTCAGAGAAGGAAATGATATCATCTGTTAACACTCATTTAGCTTGGCTCATGGAGGCAAGCCCTTTCACAGCACATCTCTCCTACCATGGTATGCAATGTGAAGAGGTCCCAGCTGGCTGTGACACCAGGCCTGTCAGAGCAGAGACACTGCAGACATTCCACACCCACATGGCCTGGTCCCAAGAGCTGTGCAGATAGGTTAGCACATTCCTTTCAGGCCAATGTGCCCTGTCACTGAGACAGCCAGTCTTCCCCAGCACGTATTCAGAGCCAAACTAAGGTGGCTGCACTAATTCACTTCTGGAAACAGTTTTAGAGACAGTTTAGATCAATTATTTATATACTTCTACTTCACTGTGTAGTGTAGTTACACTCCTAGTTTCCCACTATACACTTCCAATCCCATGGATCACCAAGCTCTTTCTCCTCACTGACTCTGTACTGATTTGCCTTTCTGGAATGCCGAATTTCCATAGAACAGACTCCAGTTTTTCCATACATCTCAAAGCCTATGATAAATTTTGACAAGCAAACTGAAAAGATTTTCAACATTTGCACTAAGGGCTTTGCTGGAATGCTGAGCCCTGCATGTCACTACAATGACTGAAGCTTAGTGACAATTCTATAAAGAGAATGACATCACTTATCGTTTTGGAAGAAGCATCTTAATGTAGTAGTGGCAGATAACTGACATCACCATCACCAGATTCCTAAGAGATGCCTGAGAAGGGAAGAAATGCAGTTAAAACAGTAGGAAATCAGGACTGACAGAACACTTGACAATGGTTCTGCACTTTTTAAGAGCAGTCTATCTTAATTTCTCACACATTCCAATCTTTCCCCTTTACAATCCAATTTGCTCAGGTAACCTGGACACCTTTCACTCCTCGTGGTTTCTCTGGCTCTGCTCCATCCTGCAGATTTGTTGCTGCAAGTCATTCCTACTAACAGACACTGCACAGAGAACACAGTTTCAGGAAGTCTAGCACTTATCTCACTGAGTGCTTCACTGTCACATCAGCACCTTTTCTGCATTCAGGAAGGGCAGGGGTCTAGGAGTGGGAATGAGAGAAATTGCTTAGGCAGTGGATTCTGTCCTGACACAAGCATGAAGGAAAGGCCAGCACAAAGACCAACATAAACCTCAAAAAAAGGGATTTGAGGACATAAAAGGGCTCCAAAACATGAAGATACCATAAGAAGAGCTTTATCACAGAGGGAATGAAACACAGTATAATGGAATCACTTGGGTGGGAAAAGATCTCCAAGATTGAGTACAACCATTTACCTAACTCTGACAACACTAAATCATGTAAACCACGTCCCCAGGTGCCACAACATCAGAAGCTCCAGGACCTTAATGGTCCAGAGTGACTTGGTGGGTGGCAGAATACAGGGCATTCAAGTTTTATAGATGAGTAAGAAAGGGGTTATGAAAGACAAAGGAGATTAAGAGAAAGGACAGACAGAAAAACATTTAAAATGACAATTTTTTTTTAAAAAATGTGTGGCCTTCTGCAGAAATTTTGATTTAGTTATTAAATAGAAAAGCTGTGTATGCCTATTTAGTCTTATGAAAGCAAGCAAAATACTACTGAAGTTGAATATACAGCCCACATATATTTACCCCAATATGAAACCATACAATGCTTACCTTAGACAATAAATTACTGTAACATATATTTTGAAAATCTGTAATACATATCTCAAATCAGACTATGTCATTAGAAAGATCAGTGGTACTTTCTCATTTCTTTTCTGCCATTCTAATGCTTGATTGCCACAGTACCTGGCTGCTGTGCTCCTCACACAGTGAAAAATGAATGAATATGAGGAAACAGCCTGCAGGAAACAGTCTGTGTTTGACTATCCTTTCATGCCCATTTTGCTTTGTTGCAATACCTCTGGCTTAATAGGGCTTTCACTTGATTGAGTTCAAGTCAAGGGAAGAATCAGCCCCACAATGTGCCCATACACCTGTCCAACATGGCCCCAACATTCCTGACAAACCTTCTGAGCAACCTGTCCAAAGGCAAAACAAAGCAACTGGAGATTTCACATGCAATCTGAATGTAATATGATGTGAGCCAGACAAATGCTTCAACTGACCTTGATGTCTTTCCAAAACATGGAACACTGCATTAATAAATATCAACATTCATTTCAAAACCTTCAGAGTACTTAGCTGAAATACTTTCATTGTAGTCATACAGTCAGTGTTAGCAAATTTTCATCTTAAAGATAGATGCTGCACAGGCAGTTTGCAAAGAATTTAGAGAAAAAAATTAAATCAAATGCAGGAAGCCCCAATGACAAACAGAATGCTGGACAACTATCAAGGTTTTTTGGGAAAAAAACCCCTACTCTGATTTGCTTAGAGAACATGTAATGTTGAATAAATCAAGAACTTTTACTCACTCAGGTATACTTGCTGTGAATCAATTTCATAGAACAGTACTTCCCCAAATTAAGATTTGAACCTTTCTCTTTATCCTGTCAAAATTCTTACCAAAGTAATGAGAAATTGTTTTTATGGTGCACGAGATGATTTATTCTTTTATTATGAGCCAATAAATTTATTAAAAAATCAGTCAATCCTCAACTCAATCCATAGATGTGTTTGATTCTTAATCCTACAGGGATTAAGAATCAAACAGAGCCTTTCCCTTGAGTGTGGCATGAGCGAGCGAAGGGCAGGGATAAGGAGCTGGGAGGGTGCCATGAACAGGACAAGAACAGAGCATCTGTTCCTGTGTGGCTTTTTCTCTCCTCCCACACATTCAAGGGAGAGATGCATATGAAGTGTGCACAGTGCTTATTTTTACCAGTCAGGCAAAGGGCCACGATGGCTCTGTCCCATTGCTCTGTTTATCTCAAGGACAGCTACAAATGCCTTGTGCCGAGATCTGATGCTCTCCCCTCGTGCCATGGTGTCCCCCTCTCTAGTCTTCAAATATTGCCCTGTGTGTTAAAATGTGTCTCAACAACCCCTATTGGCACTCTGCAGGCAGCTCTGCTTGCTGATTTTGTGCATCACAGCTCTTAAACAAAAGCCAAAAAACCCCAAAACAATCAGGCCTCCTTCCATGCCAAAGAACCTTCATAATTCTGCTTACTGAATGTATTATTTCTTTTAGGTTTGCTTTCAAGTGAGAACTCTCAACTCTCATTGCCAGTATTTCTCTTCTTATCATATTAATAAATTTTTTTTTTGTTTTTCTGTTCGACATCCTATGACATTTTAAGGCTATTCTAAGGCAGTTCCTCATGTGATCGATTTTTGTTTATTTTCTGTTTGGGCTATGTTTTTCTACCAATTCACAGAGAGGACAGTACAGGTTAGTCATACATTCATAACTTGGTTATACTAACCAAAGTCATCCATTTATACAGTTCTGAGGAGGAGGATGATTTTACCAGGCAATTTTATTGAAAAAGACATCATCCTCACTAAAGATTTTCACAGCAAGAGTAATATGGAAAAGAATATCCTCCTCCAACATATGAAACATACCACTTAGTCAAAATTGTGATTTCTAATCCAGTAGTTTAAAGAAGTACATATATATTTGAACTCTGTTGGGCTTCAAAGACTTGACTGTGAAAGGAAAAAAATGAGGAAATCACATGTATCATTCTCATTTTGCAGTAAATGGAAGATATCTAATTCCTACTGAAGACAGAGCAAACACAAAAATCTTCACAGATACCTTGAAACAACATGCATAAAGTAGCTGCCACACCACAAACACAGATCCTGCCTTATTTTATCTTAGCCTTTCCAAGCAGGCAACCAAAAAACCTCTATAAAGAATACCAGCTACTTAAGAAAGAGTCTTTCAGCTCCCTGGGGTAAAGAACTCACTGAAAAAGCAGAATTGTAAAAAAAACACAAGGAAGTGCTTGCTGCTGACTGCCTCTACATTAATCTGAAAAAATTATTCATCCATATATATTTTTTTCTGAATAAACAGTATTGTATTAAAGAACCAAACCAACCAACCAGAGACATTTCTCTCTTGGAAGAAATTAACCTGCTCAAACCAATGGAATGATTGTACTTACACCATGTGGCACTGAAAGAGCTGAATGTGCCTTGAGAGGGAATGGACCTGGTCTCCCAATGGAAAACAAGAACACTCGGATCTTAGCTGATCAGACCCTCCATAGTTCTTTATCTTCTATATATTCATAGTAAGCATACATGTAAAGTACATTTTAAATCCCATTGATTGCAAGTAAATTTAAGGATGCATTTAAACATGTGTTTAAGATGCTCTGGTAACAAATTGACATTCAAGAAATCAAACATTTCTCGAATCTATGTGAAATACAACAGCTTTTTCCTTTTCAGCAGACCATAATATACTACTTCACAGTTAGCTAGTCCTGACCATTCTTAAAAATTTACAGTGCAGTACATAGAAAATTAATTTAGAACGAAGTGGTCTATAGCTGCATGGTCTGCAGAGCTTCTATTACCAACCAGGACAAACCATAACTAGATGAATAACAAGATTTATACTTGGTGAAATGAAAAATAGAAATGTGATACATAAAACTGGTCAGAGTCTAGTATTTCTTAGGATTAATCCCAGGAAGGCTCCTGAGACATGTTTGTTATTCTTAAGTATTGTAACAAATTTCAGCATACAGATTCAAATATCAACTCTGTGCTGAAGTAATGCATTTGCAAATTGTGCTATTGCAACTATTCAGGTAAGTCATACAGCATTTTTTTCATTTCTTGACAGAATAACTTGAATGTTGTAAACAAGATCAGTAATTCACTTTCAAGATTAAGTTTCAGATGACTGGCTGTTAATACTACAAAAAAGCACTTTCAAAAATCATTACCAACTCCATGAATGCTTTCTGAATATTAACTGCACACAAATTCCAATCAGCAAATAATGACAAATCACCCTTTCTCTTTTAAAGACTTAGGTTTATATTTTTGAATACATTGCAGCCAAAGGCAACAAGACATCTTTTTGGAAATTTTATGTATTCTGCTTCTTCAGTGCTGCCTTTTCAAAGGGAAGCTTTTTGCACAGCAAACTACAAGCATGTATTGAGCACAGTGACCTCTATAATTCTGATTTCAACAACAAGGTCAACATCACTAAGAAGCCAGTTTTGCCTTACAGGCAAAAGTCTCTCTGAGAACCTAAACTGGATCTTTTAAATGTAATTGAACTATAACAATTCATTTCCACAGGCTTATGAAAAAAAAAGCCTTCTAAATTTGCAACCAATTTTATAGTATTTGGCCACTGACAATAGATGCAGACAGGGAAGCTGGACCATCACATCTTGAATTTCATACACTGCTAACTCAGACAAAAGTTTTTCAGAGAAGAGAGACACACAACAAGGAGCCCCCTGTTAAGAGAAGCACAGCAGAGTCAAAACACATGAGAAAGTGCAAAGGCATAGAGTGTGAGAGAAACTGAGACTCCACTCCTGGGATCAGCAGCCAGCTGTGCACAGGAGGTGTGTCCCTGTTGGTGCCTCTTGGTCAGCACAGCACAGCTGGCACAGCTGGCTCCCCTCCCTCCCAGAGTCTGCCCTTCAGCATCACCCCAGGGCAGCTCACACAGGGATGGAGAGCTTGCCTGCATTAGGAAATGACATTATTTCACCAGTGAGATGCTG
The DNA here is from genome assembly GCF_028769735.1 of Zonotrichia leucophrys gambelii. Lineage (NCBI taxonomy): Eukaryota > Metazoa > Chordata > Aves > Passeriformes > Passerellidae > Zonotrichia > Zonotrichia leucophrys. Next base: position 42,639,425 of record NC_088171.1, on the reverse strand, counting down.
CTGCAGTTTACTCTTTGCATGTGGTTAAGCTGTTGGCAGTGCTGTTTCCAGTTAGAATGGCTTTAACAATCATCAGCTGAAAAAATGTCATTTCTCAGCATTGTTGAGGGACCTGTCTCTTCATTACCTTCCCATTGTATAGGCATACCTATCTCTGCAAGTGTAACAGCCACTGAATATAACATAGTATCAAATCAAAAACTTAACTTGAACTTCAAAACCTATAATTTGATAGGAGGGAAGACCTTCTATTTAATGTCCTTGGCTAATAGGTTGGGTGAAGTAGGAGAAAATGAGGCTTTGATGTTTGCTAGGCATCATTAACACCCATTCCTGTTCACAGCCACATTTTGGGAAATGCTACATGGAGTGGTTTTTACTATACATTCACAAGATCATTTTGGCAGACAGAAAGTTATTTCAAGGGGTAAGAAAGGCAAGAATGTGTTACTGATTTTCCCCCTGCTTTTCTACAGTTGCTTCATTACAGCTTTCCTAAATTTCCTCTTCCTATTATGCCGTACAGCTAACTCTATGAATAATTTAATTGGGATACTCTATCAGCACACTGCAGTTGATGAAGGCTTGATTCTCTCAACATTTTTGCTTCCATCCTGATTTCTTTGTAACCTAACCTGAGAGCATGATGACCGAGCATTTCCATTTTCACTTTCTCCTCTGCAGCTCCCGAGACAGAAATAAAATGGAGAGGGGGCAGAATGGGAGGGGGTGGGATGCCTTCTGCTAAAGGCAGGAAACACATCACACAACCTGCATCAAAACTTCATGTGTGACAATCTGGTGAGTGAGTCCTCAGGGAATTCTAACTATACACATCCCTTCACAGGTACACAGCAAAATCCTCCATGAGGAGAGGATGAGGCAGTGAAAGCCACCTTAAAAACACTCCAGAATGAATGGATGGCAGGGGAAGGAGGAAGGGAAAAAGAAAAGAGGCGGTCTCTCTTTCAGTGTGAATAATCCTTGGTAGCTTTATAGTTACAAGGCTTGGTTTTTTTCCCCAGATAGCAATACTAGCCTCTATAACAGTAAAAAATCAGGAAAATTGCACTATCTTTTCTCAACATCAGTATGTTCCTAACTCAGCACAAAGCAGCAAGCTTTTATTATCATTCTTCCTTGCAGCTTTTTATTTTCTACTACTTTCACATATTCACATATTTAGATATTAATTCTGCCACGTACATTCTAATTTCAAAAAAGCCCTAGGGTTATATTATTTACATATCTCAACTGAATATAGTTCACATATGAACAATATGATAAGGAACATAATTTAAAATAACAAGCAACATGAATTAGTTTAAAACTCTCCTTACTTTCACTGCCTCTAGTGAGGTATTTAAAGCTAATTCATCAAATTTCAGTGATTTTCCCCTGTTTAATAAAGTTTCACAAAAAATCTAAAATCCACACACCTGGATAAACAGCACTCTATTTCTCATATTATATTAAAAGTAATGTTATCCCTTTTGATTGAAGTAAGTGGCTGAAGTTTGTACTTTATTAAGTTGTTTCTGTTAGGAAATGTATTCCAGAATCTGTTGGGGCTCTTTGTGAGTTTTCCCCTTTCTCTTAGAACATGGATGCAACCTGCAGCTGAGCTGATCTGTTTATTGTCACTGAAAAAGCATTCCCATCCCACTCTTTCCAAATTCAAACTTTACCCTTCTTTTCCCCTTACTCTGTTTTTTTCTGTTCCCCACTCTTTTTATTGGCTCTGCTGCTTGTCAAACACTTCCCACAAGCTGAATGGGCTCATGAAATTAGCAGTGTTATTCAGCCATTTCAGTAATCAATTTTTCTGTATTTCTGTGATTTAAGTCAGTTGACCCAACAGTGATGAAAACCAGAGATAACAGGTGAAGGCAGTTTACAGCAGGCCATAAGGAGACCTTGCAGGGTGGTCATGCAGAAAGGCTTTTTCTTGGCAGCTTTTTAGCAGCACTCCTCTATTCAGTGGCCCCTGTTTACAGGATAATGCAACAACATCAAAACTTTATGAGTCTTCTGCACCTACATTCTGTCCATGACAAAATACTTCTGATCAATAACTGTATCTACTGTGATAGATACCTCCAATTCAGCATGTGGCTACCGTTGTTTCATTTATTTTATAGCTGAAGTACCTGAAAGAAATACACTTTCATGAATGGTGACCTACACCTTACAACAGCTGCTCCCTACCAAAACAACAATCATGTGAAAGAAACGTCTGTATTTTGGGCTGCAAAGCAACAGAAAGCCATTGAGAGAAACACATGCCTAAGAAAAGCAGATTTTTCACCCCCCTGTTTCAAAATACTATTTAAAATCAGAGTTTTCCGGAGGAAAAAAATCAACACAGCAGCAAGAAACATAAAAGTACAAACTGCTGGCACACATAAGTCATTAATACAGCAAATAACTTTCCCTATGCCCAGAGTCTCTGGGAATGTGCATCCTTTGCTTAAAAGGGGGGACACAAAGAAACATCCCCTGTGCTAGGTTTTCCCTGAATTCCCCTTAAGGGACAAAACTCACCCATTGAACTTTTACAGAATTTAGCACCATCCTTGTGTTACTCTAGGAAGCATATAAAAAAAGAGTTGGCACACTTGCTTGCTTCTTCTGGAACTTCCAGCCAAAGCCGAGATGTTAAGATAATGGTGATGTAACCCATCTTTTCCGAATTCTCAAGCGGTACTCGTGAGGGAAGAGTGACGAGGCCTCTTGGAGAGGACGACCACCCTGTCTTCCCCAACAGGCACACCTTGCCCCTGAGCCGCACTTACTTCTCTTGCAGGCGAGGTGCTTCCTGCAGGGCCGAGGCTGCCCGGGCAACACCTGTCCAGGGCAGCACCTCGCTCGGGGGAGCGGCGCTGAAGGCAGCCGGGCTGAGCGGCTCGGGGCTGCTCCGGGCGGCGGCGGGAGCGGCTCAGGGGAGCGGCCGGAGCGCCGCTGCCCCCGCCCCGGCCCCGCCCCCCCAACATCCGGGTCCCCGCCGGCGCCGCGGCGCCGCCGCCCGCTCCGCGTCCCGGGGAGGCGGCGGGGCAGGGGAGGGAGGAGGAGGCAGCAGCGAAGATGGCGGCGGCGGTGGGGAGAGCTGGCTCCTTCGGCTCCTCTTCTTCTTCCGGGCTCGGCTCGGCTGCCAGCTTTTCCTCTGCTTCCTCCGCCGCTTCTACGGCCACGGCCAACAACAACAACGCGGAGCTGCGGGCGGGCGATGAGGACGATGGGCAGAACCTCTGGTGAGTGCCCGCCCCGCCCCGCGGACCCGGGCGCGCTGGCCGCCGCCCTCGGGGCGCCTCGGTGCCCTGCGGGGGGCGAGGGGAAGGATAATCCCCCCGCCCCCGCTGGCCCTCAGTGCCTCCCAGTCACTGAGCTGGGGGGGGCACCTCCCCTTGGCAGTGGCAGCTCCTGCCCTGCCCCCCGCCCCTCATGCCGTAGCCCCCCCCATCCCCAGGAGATGGCGAGGGTGGGGACCGGGAGGAAGCGGGAGACCCTTCCTAAGCGCTGTCGCCTTTCCGCGCCAGGTCCTGCATCCTCAGCGAGGTGTCCACGCGCTCCCGCTCCAAGCTGCCTTCGGGGAAGAACGTCCTCCTGCTGGGTGAGGAAAGCATCCTGATCCCTGTGCCTTCCCCTCCGCACACTGACTGAGGAAAGCATCCCGATCCTGCCCCCATCCCCGCCGCACACAGGCTGGCTCCCGAGCCCTCTCCTGGGTGCCTGGGGCTTCCCTTGTTCAGCGCCCCGAGGGGAGGGGGGAGTGATGGGTGGCAAGGCGCTATCTTAGCCCTCCTGCTTCCTCCCTTGTATGGCCTTTGCTTCATTTTGGAGATTGTCCACAGATGCTTTAGATACGCCCCTCATCGTAGGTACCTCGCCATAATACCCTACTGTCCTTCCCCCACCCTGGCTCCCTAGGCGGGGATGGCTTGGATGGGGAGCTGTTATTGTCTCTGCTCGGGGGCGTGCGGCTCCCGGGGCCGGCGGTGCCGCTTGCCGGCGCTTGCGGTGTGTCATGCGGACACAAAAACGCTTCCGTGGCCCGAGCGGCATCAATGACGGTGCTGCCTGCGGGCCGGAGGGCGGGGAGAGCCCGGGAGGGCCGGGCGGGCTCTGCCCTGCCCACTCGCACCCAGCGCTGCCGCCCCGGCATCTCCACCCAGGGCCTTAGTCCAGCCTGGCCTCGGCAAGGTGACAGGTACGGAAGGGGACTTTGGTAGGGCGGTAATGAGACACCCAGCTGCAATTCATGAAGGAATATGATACGTCAAAATTAAAAGCTTCGTGGAGGAGAGAGAGAAATGGATGCTCTCAAGAGTATGTGTATGAATAATTATTAGTACTATTATTAGTGCGGTGTGATTTTTTGTTATTTTGCTTTGTTTTGTTTTTCCTGAAAGACTATTAAATACTATTACCAGTAGACAACATGAGTCCAGTTGTATGGATTTATAACTAGCTACTTTTTCTGCTTGTTTTGCCAACCTCCCTGTCCTCAGAAAGAACTGTGTTAATATTTGGAAACAGGGTTAAAACTCAGGTACTTGCAAACTGTACACACTATGATTCTGAGTAGTCTTGTGGCTTATACTCTCTTGAGGTTCTTCGAGTTAGGCTTTTTTTTTTCCTCTCTGTAATCCTAAAGCAATCACTGTGATCCTTTTCTTCCTGTTTTGATAAGCTGAGTGGTTACTTAAAACTGAGATGGAGAAAGAGAAGACTGTGCAAGGATGCTAGCATGGTCTTCTGAAGCTCTTACAAGACTTACTACCCTTTAATTTGTTGCTTTGTATGTTATGTAATTAAGTAGGATATTGAGATTGGAAGTTGCAATGATATTAAACAAAGGAAATATTTCATAACAATTGATAGCATTTTATGTGACACTTTGAACCTAAATTGGATGATTGTCCTTGCTGAAGTTGGAAGATTCTTCTTCAAGCTGTGATCCTTGTCAAGAAGATTACACTGTTTGTTTTTCCCCTCTGCTCGTAGTCAGGTAATCCTTAGTGCTCAGTGACTGGAGACTTCTTCCTTCAGAGCTAGAAAGGATATCATAGATTGTTTCCAAATGCTCATTTAGTTTGTGCTGTACAACCTGTTGTATAGAAATTTCTTTCTTACCATTTATGTAGAGCTCATAGAATGGCTTAATGTAATTAATACCTTTTTTCCTTTATTTGACTGATGCATTTTTTTGGAAAATGTACAGATTTATTAAAGAAATTCTAATTCTTGCTTAGGAATTGTGTTTTCATGGAAGGCCTTGATCCAAGAGGGGTTTTAAACCCCCCAAATTTGGCATGTATTTAGGAAAAAGAATACCAGATCTGAGGACTGGCCAGAGTCCAAAACCATGGGCTTGTTTTTCATGAGAATACCTGATCTTTGTTTTTTACTTGCAAGTCATGATGCTTCTCCTGAAGCACACCACATCACAGGAAAAAGAGGTCTTATGTATTCTGTATTGGACAGATTCAGTATGTGAAATTCTGTCTATTTGGATTCTTGAACTGTGTTTACAGTTTCTCTGTTATCAAACATTTCCTCTATGTTCAAGCTTTGTTCCTTTAGATAGTTTTGTACTAACTTTTGTTACTAATACAGAGCACTTCCTGGCATGATTATTTTCAGTTTCTTTATACTTCCAGTACTTTTGAGGAAAAGGTGTAAAGCTGGCCAGCATCTTGATGGTTTTCAGTCAATTTGTGGCAGGCAAATATTTACTGTATAAACAGTCATATTGGTCAAAACTTGCCAGATGAAATATTATTTATAGTAACAAATGAGTGCTTATTTTAAATATAAATTGCATTCAAAAAATCCCTTAAACCTCCAACATCTCATGGCCCCACCCTGAAAAACCAGCTGGTAAACCCCACCATGTAGTGTTCTTTTGTTTGCTAGGACAGGTTTTCTCATTTGCCTACAGCATTTTTATTTTTCAAACAGTGCATAAAGTTGTATGCCTAGTTGTTCTGGGAACCTGTCTGTGACTGGCATGCTAATTCTGCTATTTCAGTATTTATTTTTAGCTGTGTTAACATCTCAGTTTTAAGAACCTGGAAAGCAGTTGGAGTTATCTAACTAAAAGAGACTGGAATGCCAAATGTTAATCTCTAGATATGGCACATAGTTTTGTGAAGTGAAGGTTAACAAATAACACTGGTAATTATTTGCTCAAAATCAGCCCAAAATTAGTTGACTTACAGTTTTACTTCTCCATAGTTGTTCCACTTGCAGACATTTTTTCAATAACTATTTTTCTTTAAAGCTTAAACTCTGATTGGCACCACATGTGGCACGAAAGTTTCTCATCTTTCTGTGGTATGAACAAATAATAAAAGTGCAAGCTTTTCTAAACTTCACTGTAAGTCCCTTATGCTCTGATTCCTAGGTAGTTTTGTCATAGTGGCCATAGCTACCTTGTTTAGCAAACTATACCAGCAGAAAATGTAAAATGTCCATGCTTTCTTAAGGAAATTGAGTGCTCTCATTGACATTTCTAGCTACTTTTTGTAGATAGCTGAAGCAGTGTTACTGTTGCTCTTGCTTAATTTTTTTTCTATTTTTTCTTCTTCTCATGGACTGTCTTTTGCTCACTTGTGTAATAAAGGTAGTTGTTCACAGGAGATGGTTTTTGTGATGGGAAAACTGGTGCTTATAGCTGGGAGCTCTCCTGTTCATTCCCTTTCTGATGTATCAGCGAGCAGGGTAGAGGGGAGCAGCTGACATCTCACCATTGCAGATTGAATGGAATCCACAGTGCTGTAGAATGTGTGGAGGCTTGGATTCAGAGACCTGAACTAATGATGTGTCCAATGAACTGCTGCATGCATTCAAGCAGCAATGTTCAAAGTCATTCCAGGATGCACAGCACACAGGCTTCCAGCTGGCAAGTGAATTCGATGGTTGTTTTCGATCTGGCTTTGTGTTTCATACACTCCTCTGTCTCTGAAGCACAACATATTCTCTGCCTGAAGTTTTAACAATGTCAAGCCATCCAGTGACACTCGTGTACCTGACTCTCTGTGTCTGTATTGCACAATCTCTAGTGGGCTTGGGTTTTTATGCATTTGATGTTAAAAGCTTTGAGTTAAATGGGCAGTGAGAGTTCAGCTGCCTCATGTCCACGTTTTCTCTTTACCCCAGACATCTCACTTCCTAGGGCTAGGCCTGTTTGTTTGAATTGTGGAGCTCTGCTCCTGTCCAGTGGCTGTAAGGATGCTTGGAAAGAAGCCAAATCCACAGCTAATTTACAGGTACACTTTTCTGTGTGTACATGGACAATTTTCTGAAATAACAGCCATTCCCTATATATCTTCAAGAGCAGGTTTAGCTTGCTGCTTTCTTCTAGTGGACCTGTGGAATGTGAAGAACTCAAAAATTAAGTTTTGATACAGCAAATTTTCATGAGGGTATAAAATCTGCTTATTTAAATTTGTACTCAATACTATAAAAATTAGTTTTTCTTTTATTTTTTCCTTTTCAAAAAGCTGACAGCTTCATTGTTATCATTTAATCATTGAAACTGATAAAATACTGCTTGTTCATACTGTCCATATTATTAATTTCAAGTATTTTTCTTCAAATATATTTCAAATATTCCATAGTGCTGCAGAAGTTAACTCAGAGGGTTTCTTTTTGTCCTCTTCTTGCAACTAATTCACCTTCTGCAGGCAATGAAAGCCTTGCAAATGTAGTCAAATTGTGTTTAGGTCAGCAGAGTTATGCTTCTAAAGTGTCAATTGTTTTGATGGGGCAATGACCTAGATAAAATTCTAATTGCTTGTTTTGTAGCTACATTTTTTTAGAATTAAGTAGTACTTCTTTGTTATGCCCTTCCTGCTATAATACTCTTTCAAAGATCCAGAATTACAAGGATGTTGTGTAGTAGAAGTCACTTAGAACAGCGTGGAAAGTTCTGAAATTCTTGAATTGCGTTTATTTTAGTTTGTCTCCTTGGTGTCAGAGGTGCTGCTGGTTACTGATCTATCTCAGAAATAGCTCCAAAGGTGAAGAACAGTGAAAGGAACTGTGCTTCTCTGTTCTCCAGGCAGGTTAATAGCAGGAGTACCAATAAAGGTGTCCCATGGATAGTAACATGGGATTATTCTATTTTGGTAGTGAACCTGGATAAAATAACTAGACACTTCCTGCTATGTTAAAGGAGAAGGACTGAGTTAGGAAGGGGTGCTGTTCATTGTCACTGTAGAATTCTCTGCAGTATTTGCCTTTCTCTGGCTGTGGGTCTCTCCAAGCACAGGTAACACCTTTACTGCTGTACCTGTTTCCACAGTCAGCCCATGTATTCTTGTGGTGCAGGACATGGCTAAAGACTTGCTGGAAGAGTTGTCTGCAATCTGCTTTCTGTCATGTTGAAAGGCTGAAGTGCAATTAAGGAGCTCCTCAGAAAAGTTATTTAATTTTTCAGTGTGACAGATACACCAAGTGAATAGTATGTGAGGGTAAAGACTTATCTGGCAGAGTAAAATAAAGTTGGAGAAGGAGACAATTTTTATTCAATGAGCAAATGAAAGTTTAGTGACAAGTTATTTGTAAACTTGTTATGGCCTACTTATTGTGAACTTCCATGTTGGTTTGAGAGATTGTATGCTCTCATCAGCATAATGAATTTTGTTCTTTAATTCTCTGAAAGCAAACTAAATTTGGCTTACTCTGATTATTTTGGTCTTGTTCTGTAAAAGACTTTCTTCAATTAGTACAGAATGTGTAAACAAGCTTCTTTCACTAATATGCAGCTGTAGAAAAGGCAGTTATTAGCTTGTGACAAGTATTTTATCTTGAAAATAGCTGTGGTGCACATGTGCTTGATTCTAGTAGGAAGATCATTATGTCTCTACACCACTGTGTTGGGATTCAGGCATTCCACATGGCATGGAACAGAGATTGCTCTGGGATTCTGGGAGGGCATCTTAGCCCCATTCAATAACTCATGTTTAGACTCGATGGCTTTATTCTATCATACTTAAGCAAGATAGATTTTTTCCAATTAATAAAAATACTCAATATTTTATGCTACAGATATTGAATGTTCTGAATTTTTCTACCCAGAAGCTGTCTTTTGCATTGTAAAAAGTATAAAGCTGATTCACAAAAGCATGCTTGGGGATGTGGGGTGTGCAGAAGATGTTAATTGGGACCATTACTTCTACTTTTGTTTGGCATTGTTTGAACATGATTTTTTAGACATGAGTTGTAGAATTCCTATATCAAGCTGAATTTTAATTGATGGATTTAAAATGCAAACAAAAAACTTCCTTCAAGGAATCACTAGGATTATAGACTACAAACAAGTGAGGTATCCAGGGTTTTTCAAAGAGCTGTTGAGGTCCTGGACTGAAGAGGAGCATGCTACCAATACTGATGACACAAAAGAAGTATTCACTTCTTGCTTCTTTGTCTTGACATATTTTAAACACACTGGACACTTTACAATGGAGAAATAACTTAAACAGGCAGTCAAAGCTCATGTGTGTCCTGGAGATAACACATTGATTGCTCTTCCACATACAGATACCTGTGACAAGTAAGAAATGTCTTGTTGGAGGACCAGGGAAATTCTACTTACGTTTTCATTTGCTAAACTGCAAGAAGTGTGGAAATAGCACAAGTAGTAAATATTTTGAATTTGAAAATGTTAATTGAAAGTTTGAGGAAGTTCTGTAATGGAGAGCCTAAGTCCTCTCTAATGTAATAGCTTATGGCTGAACAGTTGGTGTAGCAGGACACAGATAAATGCTGTTTGCCTGCACTTACAGAAGGAGACTCACTCACCTCATTGGCCACCCTGTCTGGGGGGACCATTCTGCTAAATTCTGTATTGTGGCAGAACATTTAGTGATACTTGTTTTTCTGCTCAGCAAAGATGGTTTTTTTTGCCTGGAGTAGTGAGAAGGGAGGAGGCTGGGAAGGATTTCTATTGTTACAGTTTCCTATATGTTTGGGGGCAGCTGCAGGAAGGATGTTTTCAAAATCTGTTTTGTGAACAGAGTAGCACCTTGGACAGAGGAGCTTTCACAACCCCAAACTGGAGCTCATCAGAGGAATGAAGTAGTGGCAGTGTGTGGATAAAAATGCGACAGCGTTTGTTTAGTTGAGTATAAGACTTTCCATTTTGTTAACAAGACAGTGAAATACTGTGTGTAAGCAGATTGGTTTGGCTTTGTTTCAACTGCTTCCTAGCCTGACTTCTGTGCAAAATTAAATCTGTTGTTTTTCTTTTACTTGTATTCAGCTTTGCATAGCACCGCTTGCTAGAAACATCACTTCTGTTTCCTCACTGTTGTATTAATGTGTGAGTGCAGTTTGGTATAATGGAGAAATCTTGTTCTTTAGTATTTACTCTGCAAAAGGAGGTATTTTTTGGTTATTTGCAAAAGAAGGATGCAAAATCTACCTGATTTTTATTCTACTTTGAAATGCTATATCAGAAATGCTGTGTCAGAAATGTTTTGCTCTGTGAGCTTATATATGGAAGTCAGTTGTTAATTTAATTATCCCACAGTTAAAAATAAAGAAGCTACAGGATTTTCCAAAATTCTGAAATGAAGTGGAGGATGATGGTGATTATTCTTGAAGGTGTATAAAGCTCTATTTTCTCTATTGCTCCAGTAGCAATTGAAAAAGAATTGTTTCATAATATTTATAGGCAGTGATGTTTGCATCTAGGAAATATGAAATTTTCCTTTTGTCTGATACTAAGCAGCATTACTTTTTCATATACTGTAGAGGTATCACAAAAAAAAGGTAAATATGTTAAATGTGTTAAGATTTGTAATTTGGAAGGCCATATGTGAGTATATATGTATTGTGATTGACATTTTTTCTGAACATACATGCTATTATATATGTCCCAGGTAGCAGTTAATGGTAGCTGTATTGGTATGTTGTGCATTATCAATCAAACCTCCAACAGCTAATAGACTTTAATTTCCTCACATGTATTACCCTTTCCTCTGAGAGGGAGAGAAGATTCTGTACGTAGTAAAGGCATTACAATAAAATGTTTGAGTTTTGAGAAGTCTTAAAAGTTGGCACTCAGAATTAATTTGATCTCAAGATTTCTAAAAACTACCTAGGAGTTTTAGATAAGCACTGGTTTAAGATTTTCTGGTTTTTATTGTTGCTGAAGAGTAGTTACAAAGCAAAAATCTGCTGCTGCTCTTTCCCACCATAACTCAGTATATTCAAAGTGTGTTGCCTTTTCAAGTGTTTTTTATTGAAGACTAGGCTGGGAAAAAATAATAACAAGGATACAAATACATTTGCAGTTGTTATGATTTCAAAAGGTATATGCAACATACTGCACATAGAAAGAAAAAGCAGATGAAACCTCAGATCTAGCATGTTGGGTTTCACTAATGTGGGGTTGGACTAGCTGGCCTTTGGAGGTCCCTTCCAACCCAAACTATTCTGTTATGAATCTGTGTTCTCTTGGCCCAGACAGTTCTCTTTGCCTCACCTTTATGATCAGTAGTTTGGGCAAAAAGGAGGAAGTCCTTGTGTCATAAGTGATGATCCTGTTTTTACTTCCTCACAGCTTTTTAAATAATACTGACTCTAATTTGGCTTAAATGTATCAAGAACTCTGGACCTCTTATGAGGTATGGCACATTTGACCAGGCAGCTATTTTGTACCTTTGCAAGTGGGTCATCCTGTTTGTAAACTAGTTGGTTTATGTATTACTAACTTCAGACTTCACTGATGCATCATTGCAGCTTTCCCTCATGAAAGATGAGTGCTGCTCTCTTCGTGCAGTAACTTGTACAGCACTGTTATGTGTGTCAGTGATCCACCTGCCTGGTCTTGATGTTTTGAAATGTGTGAGTATTTGCTAAGGACAAGAGAATAGACAGGCTTCCTCATGAAACAGATTAAATTCAAGTTGTTCTTGGAAGGAACTGATGGAAGGCTGAAATAACTGCTGTGTGTGCATATGTGTCCAGAGGTACTAATTTTACATCAAATCAATTAGTCTTGTGCTGTACTGGTAAAATTTCTTTCAGTGTAGAGGGGAAAATAAAATTCCAGTTCTTACTTTGCCATAAGGAATTAATTTAACAGTATTGAACTCCAATTTATTTTAGGCATTTGGAAATACGGGGTTGGAGAGGAAATTACATAACACAGAGCCATGACAAGTAAGGGGCTCGTGGGAAGTATATTTCAAGTTTGCCTATATTGCTTAGCTTGAGCACTTTGTAACAATAGTTTTCTAGATATTAGCATCTGTGTTAGTATGGTTTAGTTCAGACTGTTTAAGTGTATCTTTTATCAGGTGCAGAGCCTTTTACAACCGCAGGAGTTTCTTAGACATCTTGCAGCTACTTTAAGAACAGAGGAGATAATAAAGCTTCCCAAATTCAAGCAAGTTGAAATCTTTATTGTCACCTGTGTGAATCAAACTGTATGCAAAAGAACTTAGCTGGAAGTGATCTGTTCTGAGAAACTCAGAAAGCTCTTAATTGCAACCCCTCATTAAAAGGAATAACAAATTTGGATTTGTCTCACCTATTGAGCCTGCTGCTGGCACACATTAATTGAAGCTACCAATTCAGAAAGGTAAAATAGCTCAATGAATCATACAGTCATTGTTGGCAAAGTTAAAGCAGCTTCATAACTTGTCAGAGCAGCAGTGAATAAAGTCTTCTCAGTTATTCATACATGACAATTTCAAGAAGCTTGGATAAGTACAGAGGTGAGGGCAGAGGAGGAATTGTAATTCATCTATGGTGATGAAGCTTGAACTCTCCTATTTTTCATCAGAATTATTTAAAAGATATTTTTACAAGAGGAAAAGCTTGATGTATGACTAGAAACTATTACTGCTTTTCAATGGTTATTTAAAACTAGCTGTAATTGTTTGCTCAGGTACATCTTGATTTAATACAGGAACTCACAAATGAACCCTTAAATTGTGGAAAAGTTAAAGGGATACAACTTCATTTTTCATTTAACTTGTCTATACTTAACTAGACTTCAAACGTCAGTTCTGATCTTATTTCTCTCTCTCTCTTTCTCAAAATATATTTCATTTAAAATATGTTCATTCCATTGAGTGACATCTATAAGAGCATGGTCAGTTCTCTTTAAAGGGAAAATTTCATTATGTTAAGCAGTGAAAGTTACTGCCCTTGAACTTTTGTCTTTGTTATGTGTTTAGAAGCATATGTTTAGACTCTCCCTCTATAGAAGAGACTTGGGAAAAAATGTTCTGTTTGACACAAAATAATAACGTGCTTCTTGGGAACTTGGGATTAACCTTAATTTTATAAGGTGTGGGTGAGTTTCAAGAATTCTGTAATGTCTGTTACATACTCATCATTCTGCAAATAAGAGAAAAAACCAAACTGGCAAACCCCTACTTTGTGTCCAAATTCAGCTTGATTACTCTTTTGAACTGGAAAAAATGCACATGAAGTTTTCCAACTCTGAGAGCTGTGACTACAAATGAAGTTTTTCAAGAAGGGTCTCTGGCAGTAGTTGTGGTGTTTACATTGTGCATATGCTGTAAGGTTCAGTGGTTATCCAAGCTCCCTTTGGAGGGGAGAGGAGTGAATGGATCTGGATTGCAGGCTTGTCTCTATGCTATCCAAGCACACACACATGGCAGTGGGCTTCCTATTTGTCACTTCTTTTTAAGGTGTCTTGAGATCTGTAACAGAGAAAATATTCAAAGAAACCAGTTCATAAAAGCTGAGGTAACAGATTTGCCTATTTAGTGTGCTGTTTGAAATGAGAGAGTTCTGAACTGTAAGAGGAGTTTACTGTGAATTAAACTCTACTTTAGAAAAACTTTATTACTAATTTGGTTGTAGTTGAAAGACTGAAATTGTTTGAGGTGCTTAACTGCTCCTTAACATATCCTTTTAAAGATGGGTATAAGAGCCTATTTCAGGTAGCACAATTGGTGGTATAAATGCATTTATCAATAAGTAGAAATAGTATTTGAAGCTGAAACATGGGCTTAGAACAGATGGATGATTTGGGCAAAACCTGCTGTGTTTCAAAACTCTAATGAGCTCAGCCACCCTGTTAGGATATGGTTTTCTTCTTGCCCCAGGTGGTTTTTAATATGTAACTGTGATTAAAAACTGAGTGGTATCTTACTTCTGTCTCTCCAGGTGAAGATGGAGCAGGTAAAACTAGCTTAATAGGAAAAATTCAAGGAATAGAGGAGTACAAAAAAGGAAGAGGAATGGAGTATTTGTATTTAAATGTGCATGATGAAGACCGAGATGGTGAGTCTGTATTTGTGACAATATCTTAAACCAGTTTGAAAGCAATGGTTCAGTAGTATGATATTTGAAATGACAGTGGGATGTTTTTGTGTCTTTATAGAATGCAGGAATCCAGCTTATGCCAGAAGTGATTTGTATCATAAGGAATTTTGTCTGTGTAATTTCTCCGGTAGATACCAGGAATGACCACATAAGTGGTAGAGGAGGAGAGGAACCTATCAAAAGAAAAAGCTAAAAGGAAAAGACCAGGGAAGCAGACTTAGCTGCAGCATTCTGAATAGATGTGTGTTCCTCAGGCCTAGAGGAGGAGGTGCCCAGGCTTCCATCTTCCATTTCAGTTGCTGTGGCAAGCAGTTATCCTGAACCTACAGAGAAACCTTTGTCTTGCTGGCACACAGTCTGCAAGACTACTGTCATTGGCTGATGGGTAGGAAATTGTGCACAATGCTAAAAGAGTTTTAAAAAACAAACAAGAAAACCCAAAAAACTTGAGTGAAGGTATGGTTAGAAAGGAAAAAATATGTTTAAGATCCTATTTAATATCCCAGTACCTGGAGTTCCAGTATATCCTTACTAACATCCTGTAAGCTTTGGAGAAAAATGGGAACTCCCACTATAAAAAAATCCCAAACATGTAGAAGGAGAACTAGAAGAAGTTGGCCTTTTTTTTTTTTTTTTTTTTCTGAAATCACTTGCTTTACTGACATTCATGTCTGGGTATTGGTCTCAAAGATGGCTTGGAACCAGATTTAAGAAGGTTGGGAGTTTGCTTTAAATGTCTTCCTCAGAACTTCTGTAACAGGTAATAAAAATTTACCTGAAAGGAAGTGTAATTAATGAAGCCAGCTAATTTTGAATCAACATCTCTTCTTTTACTGTACAAGTGTTTGTGAATTTGTAGTATTGTGGTATTTGTGGGGGTAAAAACAGTGGGATGGTGTGTTTATATGGTGATTGTCCTTTTGCAAATTGGAAGAGTAAACTGTCTATTAAGTCAAACTCAGTCATTAAAATCTTACAGTTCTTCAGATTTTTTGAGTGGCTGAGGTACATTCTATACTCTTAAGAGTTAGCCAAGAATGTCAGATGGAGTTTTGAAGGGGAGATGGCAATCCTTGAGAGCTGAGCAGGCCAACAGCTGCAAAAAGATGATTGAGTTCACCCACTTTTTCTCTTTGAAGTTGCATGTTGAAGAAAACATTTTTCTACTCAAAAATGGTGAACAACTATTTTGAAAATGTTGCATGCTTTCTCTGGGTCCTCCCTTTCAGATAATGTATTTAAGATCTTCAGTTCTCAGCCATTAAACATCAGGGTTTGAAAGGCAAGGAGCTTGTCTCCCCACAAGCTGCAGATTGCTGTGTCATTATGTGTGTTCAGTGGACTGATAAAACATCATCTGCTTTCTTCTTGTATTTTACATGTCCAAAGAACATTCAATAGCCATTATGGAGTGATGTGTTTCATCAAGTAAATCTCATGAAATGTTTTTCCTTTTTTTTGTAGACCAAACAAGATGTAATGTATGGATTTTGGATGGTGACCTGTATCACAAAGGTCTTCTCAAATTTGCAATGGAGGCAAGCTCTCTAAAGGACACTCTAGTTATGTTGGTAGTAGACATGTCTAGACCTTGGACTGCACTGGATTCTTTACAAAAATGGGCAAGTGTTGTAAGAGAACATATTGACAAGTTAAAAATTCCTCCCGAAGAAATGAAAGAAATGGAGCAAAAATGTGAGTATTCTGCAAATACATGGGAATCCATTTAAATATGCTTAATGCTTTCTGCACCATTTAATCTCTCCATTGCAGTCCTTTTCATTCTTTAGAAGTGTTATTTAAAATTAGAACTTACCAAGCAAGTTTAGCTTCAGATAAGTCTCAAGTAGCTATGTGAACAATACTAGTACTTCTTGCTAACAAAATAACAATGTAGGGGGGAAAAAAATTCAGAATGAACACAGCTGAAATTACAGTCTTGCTTTTTATGTATTTTTCTAGGTAAGATTCACCAAGCAAAAAAAGATTTTAAGCATTCAGTTTTTCATTTTTTTAAAAGGCAGATCACTACATCAGCTTCTTAACTGTTCCTGTAGTTAGCCAGTTAGGGAATCTGGGACATATTCTGTGCCTACCAAAAGTGTAAATTGTGAGAGGATTCATGGCAGCATGGCCATGTCTGGGCCCTTTCCACTTGAAGAGTTTTATTGTAATTATTATTGATGTTAACAGAGCTATGTGTTTGTTGCTCTGCCAGTGTCTTGTCTTTTTAGTTTTAAACATGCAGAACATAAAGATCTTGCAGGGTTTCTTAAACTGGCTGACTGAACTCACATTATAGCTCCATATTACTTTTGAGCAACCCTGGTAGTAGAATTTGAGTCTTTCCCATTCACCTTTCAGTGAATGACTACAAGGAAGAGATTTGAGAAAGCTGTGGGTTGAGACCAAATAGCATGATTAAACTTTCTTTTTAAGTCTGAAGTTGCACTCTAACTGGTACATTCTTAAGCAATGAGTGCTTATGCTAATTTAGAAATGCAGGTTGTAGCTGTGCTGTCATGGAGTGGAATGTAAGGTGACAGTTGTAGATACTCTGGAATGAGGTATAGGAAATATTAGTTGTTTTGTTTGTCTCTTTAAGAGCGAGATTCTTCTAAGGGAAGTATCATCCTTGAGAATTGTATCTTCCACAAGAAGTTGTTTAGGTGGGAGAAGCTGAGCTCTCTTGGATGTGTTTTTTGGTTTGGTTTTGGATGCTGCTGCATGTGTATTAAACATCCCCTCAAACACTTTCAGGATAGGATTTTGCTGGATGAAAGTATGGGTACAGTATCTGTGTTATTAAAGGTGTATAGCTGTTAGTTTTGCTTCTTTACAAACTGAACAGAATAGAGAAACTCTACAAAATCCAGAAAATGTAAGCAATGAAATGAGTCAAGAAAAAAAATGCTACTCCATTTAGTTTGGTCTGCTTTGGTTTTCTATCATCTGGTCTAATTCTTACAGATATAAGTAATGTGAATATTGGGTATAACAGAGGCCCTGGACACAATCCAGATGTGACTGGAAGCTGGTTTTTGTTTTGATCCTGTTGTGAAGTGACTTCATGCATTGCTAGGCGGGCAGGAGCTTGACACTGCCAAAGGAGGGAGGGAACATTGCTTGCCTGGCTTCTGGCTACGGGATCCTGCTAGATTCCTGTGTCAAGCTCAGTGCTCCTGAGAACTGATTTAACTTGCTACCAGGACTGAAATCTACTGAGGGTTTGTGTGTGTCTTCACTTCTAGCAGCTTAACTCCACTCACTCAAAGACAGACCCTGTGAGGACTAGAACTGATACAGAAAGACATTCATGGATACATAGCAGCAGTGTGTGAAGGGTTGAAATAGCTCTTCCTCTTCACTGAATTAATCTGTGTTTAATGAAATTGTGTTTCTAAGGAAGACCTGAGATAGTATTCCACAGTTTTGAAGTTGTGATATACTAAATTAATCCTCCTTTTTACTGCTTTCTCTACTTACATAAAGATTAGTGTGATACACATTGGGAATTTTAGGATCCCCTGGAGGATTTCCCAGGGGATTATTATCCCAGGACAGGATATTATACAGGAAAGACACTGTAGAGTGACTGGCATGTTGTGGTGAGAACTCTGGGTTTCAGATACATTCAGGTAATCTAAGAAGCTTTTTGGAGCAGACTTGAATTAGCAGCATTCCCTAAATTAGGGTTGACAGTTTGAGATGATAACCTGTGCATGTGCTTTTTGTTATTGTGAACTCCAAGATCCACAGAAGAATTGAATAATCTTTGCCTAATATAATTTTTCCTCTAGGGCATTGAAATAAGTTTTACTCTGTCAATTGCACAGATGCTTTTCTAGGAATGAACTCAGAGGGTTTCAGTCAGTTTGGTGACAGTAGCAGTGGATTAACACAGAAGTGAGGATATTCTGCTGTAGTTCACTGGCCCTATGCAGCTGAGCTGCCTTGCTGCCTGGCTTCTTGTGCTGCATCAGGATGTGCTACTTGTGGAATAGGCAGTGCTTTGGTTTGGTTTGCTTTGGTAGAGCCTTGTTTCTGCTGTGTGGAACAGGACATGTGATGTGAAAAATGCAGACATTTTATGCCTCACATGGCATCCCTGACTGTAGGAATAGTAAGTGACTGTGTAATTTGAGGCTTGGGCGTGTGCAGCAGAACATGACAAGGATTTGCAACAAGAATTAGGACAAAGGAAAGTTAGAGTGTAACTTACCCCACTTGCTACATTTTAAAGTAATATCTGACATTTTAAAGCATACCAAATGTTTAATATGCTATTAAATAATTATAAAGCTAGTTAAAACTAGTGTTTATGTATTTTATTATTTTTTGTTTATACTACTGTTGAGTCACTGTACAGAGAGTGAAGTGTGGACGAAGGGTCAGTAAGTAAAACCTGGTGTACAGTAGTAACTAAGTGGTTTGTGTGAGGCTTAATTCTGTTTTTTCTGACAAACTGTTCCATTAACATTGCCATAAGAATGGAAGGAAACTTATGTCCTTTAGGAAGCAGATCAAACAGTAATCCTTAGTAGCAACTGCCTAGTGGTTTCACAATGATAAAAAAATATGCTTTCATGTTGTCCTTATGGGCAATTTTATCTGATCATGTTCTTCTGGCTGCTGATCCAGCAGATCTCAGACTTGCTAGTTCTCCCTTGTGCTGCACAGAGCCAGCAGCTAGCCAGGATTAGGTGCATGCTCTGTTTTTTCAACACCAAGATCAGAAGTACAGCGCTAGAGAATCAACTGTGCTAGAGATCAATGGCAGTGGAAATCATTGTTGAAATAATAAAGCAGCTGATGTTTTAATGTAACTTTTTTTACTTTCAGTGGTAAGAGACTTCCAGGAGTATATAGAACCAGGCGAGGATTTTCCAGCTTCTCCACAGAGAAGAAATACTTCATTACAGGAAGACAAAGATGACAGTGTGATTTTACCCCTGGGTGCAGATACACTAACATGTAACTTAGGCATTCCAGTAGTAGTAGTTTGTACAAAGGTTTGTTTCATGTTTTAGGTTTTTGCATATTTTATTGAAGTAATTCTGTCAATTGTGGATTGGGGTGGGAAGCACACAGTTATTAAGTTATTCTGAATACCTCACTTAAGAACTCCTTAAAAGTGTTTAATACTGAAGTCTGGTTATCTTCTGGAACCCATTATTTAATGTTATTTTGGAATTAGCTTTTCTTTTAGTTCCACCAGTTTTTAAGGAATTGAGAAATACCTCAGACCTGGTTTTGCTCACAAAAATGAGGTAGTCAATAAGCAACTAGAGTTCCCCTTGATTTCCACAGTCCTCCATATTCTGAAAATAGTGGGTTTTCTTAATATTTCTGATATTTTTCTGAAGATAAATTTCTTTGAGAATTGTAGTTAGTGAAGCAGTGCACTTTTAACTTTTCTCAGTTCTTACGGTGTTTATGTGATCTGTTTTGGTTTCTGTTAGATATGTAACCATATTAAAGAAAACAATGGCGTGGTTCTCCTGTGGCTATTTTTTATATAGTTTTGTTGGTTTTTTCCCCCCAGCTCCTCAGTTCTCATTGGCATTAAGCATACTGCTTCTGCAGCCTCTGCTGGCCCCCAGGGAAGGCATAAACCTTTTGGTGCATATGCTGTTCCCTCTCTGGAAGGCTAACCCTCTCATTTGAACAGCATTTTTTTCTCACCTGCTGGTTTCCTTCTATTTTTTTCTCCACCCACCCCCACACCTTTTTTCTTTTTCTGCTTCCATATTCTTTGCTTTTGCCTCCCTCTGCAAAGAGCTAGTTAGTAACCAGATTAAATCCACTGTCTTTTAATGCCACAGTGTGTAAAAAACATTGGGTAAAAAATGGTGATATCATTTAGTGGTAAGTTTTCAACAGAGATTTTGAGTGGGGAATGCATTGGAGTGGGGAGGGAGAGTGAATGAAAAGTTCCAGTCACTTGAACTCTCAAGTTATGCTGACTCCATATACATCCAGTTATGTATTATCAAAAACAAAAAGGTTCAATTGTGCTTCTGAACTATCTTAGCAGGTTTTTGTTTTCCTCTGCACTACCCCACCCCACTCCATCTCCCTTTCCCCTTGTGAACTGGATGTGTAGCAGCACTGCTATTTTAGCAGATGACTGGAAGCAGTATATTAATTTTGTGTTTATTTTGACAGTGTGATGCCATCAGTGTTCTGGAAAAAGAGCATGACTACAGAGATGAACACTTCGACTTCATTCAGTCACATATCAGACGGTTTTGCTTACAGTGTATCCTTTTACACATCACAATTATGATATAATTACTCATGTCAACATTTATATTAATTATGACAAGCTTAAAAGAATATTTGTGTCTGTACCAAAGTAGGATGCAGCTCTTTTACTGTAGCTTGCAGTCTGCTTCAGCTACTCCTATGGGCAACATTGAATTAAATTTTTTGGTTTTCTTGTATTTTTTTTTACATAGCTACTACAGTTACTAGTATGTCCCCTTACCATGAATTGCCTTATTGCCTCCATTTCCACATTTAGAAAAACACTTCTCAGAACAGCACATCTTAGCTGACAAGCTCTCTAAAATAACAACAAGATAATTCATTTAAGTATGATCTTGCTCCAGATGCACATAAGGCATATTATTAATTTTGTCCCAAATATGAAGTCTCCTCCATGATCAGTAATTCTACAGGATGAGGTTAGGATGGAAGGAAAGAAGTGTGAATTGCTGTAGGCAAAGTCCACTGACTTTCCTTGTATTGGTACAGAGACAATGCACAGAAGCTGTTGCTGTGCTATTATTATATTTAAACTTAATTATTTTAGGAGAAGGGTATAAAATACTGTCTAGTGTTGTTTAGTCAGCTAGACATGCTGAGATCTAGATTTTAGATGCCACTAACATGCCTACATTGTGTCATCATTTGTGCTGTGGGGAAGGGAAGTTTAAATTATATTGGAGGGACAGCAGGTGATGAATGGATAAATTAGTTCACGAGCCAGAGATTTCAGTTGAAATGGCACTTCATTCAAAGGGCTCCCAAGACCTAATTTTTCAAGATGGAATTATGTAGTAATTCTTATGTGTGGCAGAAGAATATAAAATAGTAGGGATTAGCCTCCATGATTGCATATGCCCTGTACAACTGGAAATTCCATTCTAAATTTCACAGAATAGGAGTCAGATCACATTATATAAGTTTCTTCTAGGATTTGAATTGTAGGCATGTAGAAATAAATTAGGCAATTGGTATTTTTACAATCCCAAAGAAAAAATTTCTCTTTTATTAATCCTGTGCATATAATGTGTTAATTTGATACCAAACTGTGCTAGAATACTAAGCAGTCCCTTGGTCTCTTAGTAACTAATACATAGTAAACTCATTTGCCTTCATTTCCTTTAAAAGCAGATCACTGTATAATGTAAGAGTTTGTTCCCCTAATTAAAAAAACCCAGATGGGAAAGTGGAAGATCTTTGGCATTTTTGAAGCTGCTAGTGTTAGTGCTGCAGTGATTGCAGGGTGGGATAATGAGAACATATAGGGATGTGGCATGAGAATTTTTGTTCACTAAAAGCAGAAGACTGTTTTAAAGGCATTGTATTGAAACCATTGGTACTGGGGGGCTTTGAAAACCAGATAGTCTTAATTTTACTTAAAAATCAGTTCAAGTAAAATTCAGTTTTACTGAAAACCAGTTGAGCTGGCCTAAAACAAATACAGGAAAAAGAAAGATTGATTTAAATTACTTAATAGCTTATTTCACAATGAAATGTTGGAAGTTACTTGACCTGTTTTGCTTTGGTTTTGTATTCCCTTTCAAAATTCTACAAAGGAGCTGACTCTTTTTTGATAGTTTAAAGGTTACTTCATTTTCTTTTACTAGCCACTAAACTGAGTTTTCTTTAACATGTTTATTCAGATGGGGCAGCACTTATTTACACTTCAGTAAAAGAAAACAAAAACATTGATTTAGTGTATAAATATATAGTCCAGAAGTTGTACGGATTTCCTTTCAATGTTCCAGCTGTTGTTGTGGAAAAAGATGCAGTATTTATGTAAGTTACCTGCACTGTTATGTGTGTGTGTTTACAAAATGTACCTGTGCAATACTTTAAAGCAGCATTTAGAGCCTTTTTATGGTTTATGCTTTTTGAAGTTCCATGGAATTTGGTGAGGGCCAGTGGATGAAGATTACAAACACTCACTGCTCCAAAGGGAAATGTTAAGCCCAGTGATTTTTTCTGTTATGTTGAACTAGTTTCTACTTGTTCATACTGATCAATAACCAGCTTACATAGGAGAATGGGCACTGAGACAGCTTTGCTGGCTCTCAGCTGCATGCAGTTCAGGAGTGCATGCAAGAATAACCTGAAGCAGCAATAGAATTTTAAGCCAAGTAATTATTTCTCTAGTCCTGCAGGTTGGGATAATGACAAGAAGATAGGAATATTGCATGAGAACTTCCAGACACTAAAAGCAGATGACAATTTTGAAGATATCATAACAAAACCACCAGTCAGAAAGGTACACTGAGATGTCTTTGCATTTAACTGCTTTGCTATTTTATTTGTCAGCAGTTTTTTTCTCTTTCATTGATGCTATGCTTCCATTTTATCAAAAGTGTCATGTACCATAGGGTGGTGTTCTTATTTTGTTTTTAAAGTTGCTCTTTAGTTAACAAAAAAGATCATTATGTGTTTTTGTTCTGTATAGCTCTTCTTCCACTTACACCTTTTTTTCTTCCATTGTTACATTATTCAAGATTACAAATACACTTGTTTTGCTTTTAAGGCATATTTGGTATTGAAAAGCCTAAACATGATTTATCAGTTTCTCAGGTTGTTTTTTTTTAAGAACATTTCATTTTTCTCAGAGTTGTTTATCATTTCATACTTTCTGTTTCTTTTGGAGTATTTAAAATAAGAAAGCTTGAGACAGTGTAAAATAAAAAATAAACATGTGCAAACAGCTTCTGCATATATTCAGTGTATTTTCCATTGTACTATCTAACAAAAGGCCTTGACAGAATGACCTGTAAACATATGTGAGGTTGTTGAACAAAATTCCTGCAGCAGTGGACTCCCATGCACTCAGAGGTTATTGAAGGCAAATATTTCTATAGCTTTTTTCTAACAAAGCTAAGACTTTGTGACTGATCTTATTTTCAAGTGGGAATTATTTTAATGGAGAAAACTAATACTATGTCCTTTCTGAAATGTTTAGGGAAAATATCAAGATATTTTAAATAGGTGTCCAAGAAAAATATAACTGACAATATTTCCTCTTGCACAGTTATAAACTTCAGGCCTGGATTATAAACTTTGATACTGATATTTGCCATGCTTGCTTGGGCAAAAATTTTGATGAGCATATTTAGAAGGGGAGTGCTTGCAATTTGATGCATAGAACTGGGATCTGAGATGTCTGTGTCCAGTTCCTGCACCAATTTGATGCAACACAGGTGAAGAGTCATGTGTGCCATAGTTACCTATAAAGTAATACTGAAATGAAGCCTCAATAAATTACCAGAGACGGGGGCATGATGCAGAGTGTGTGCATCCATGAACATTTCTGACAGATCCTGAGACCCCTGAATGGGCCTTATAACCATTTACTTAATTCCTCTTTACTGAACAATTAAATGAACTTTTTAGTAGGTCTTTCTACAAATGTATCTACAGCTTTATGCCTAACAGGTCAAAGGAGTTAATGATAATTGTATTTCACTTCTAATTAACTTGGCCTAAATGAAATCATGAGGCAGCAGTCTTAAATACGAAAAACGTGATATGCAGCAATCAGAGTATTTGAGACATGTACTTCATTATTGAATGTTTTGGTCATATTCACCAGCAGATAAAAAAACCCCTTTCTTTCTTTCTTTTAGTCAAATTTATGGTCATGTTTTTGTATTGCAGTTTGTTCATGAAAAAGAAATTGTGGCAGAAGATGACCAAGTGTTTCTTATGAAGCAGCAGGTAATTTTCTGTCTATAAAACAAGCAACAAGAGTTTCATTTAACACCATTCCCAATATAAATTTGGGGTTGCATTCTTAGTCACTGTAATATCTAACACTTCATGTGTATGTTTGTTTTTTTGCAGTCACAGTTGGCTAAACAACCACCTACTGCTGCAGGAAGGCCAGTGGTTAGTAACAAAAATTTTAAATATCATCACATGAAAATCATTAACTGCTATATATTTAGAGGGTTGCTTTTATCTGCACAGTCAAATATTGTTTGATCTAACTGTTTTTAACTACACAGTATTTAAAGACTCATAGTGCTCTCAAATTATGACACTCCACAGTGAGTCACGACAACTTGTATTGACAGCAAGGGCTGAAGGTCCTGGCTTTCCTTTCTGTATGTTAGAAGGCATTTATGGCCAGAGGCATGTGGATTTTCAGGTTTCTCATGGGGATAAAATTAAAATCTTCTCTTGTGCTTTAGTTACACCAAAGTTAATAGTTTTAACAATGTTCTACAAGTGTGAGAAAACTTGTACGCAATCAGCAAAATCTAATCCTGTGTCGTTTCCATTGCATGAGATACTACATTTAAAATACAAAAGCTTAGGAGGTGTGAGAAATAACAAAATGCTTCATTGAATCTATTCTTACACTTCAAGTTTGTTGTTCTGTTGGTTTTTTTTGTTTTTATTTTTTTTTTTTCTTAATAGGATGCCTCACCAAGAGTTCCTGGTGGATCTCCTAGGACACCAAATAGATCTGTAACATCGAATGTTGCCAGTGTTACACCTATCCCCACTGGGTCAAAAAAGATTGATCCCAATATGAAAGGTACCTTTTCTTGTGAGGGCACACATGCAGCTGGAGAAGCAAAATAATTGCTTGGCCTGCTTGCTTTAATGTGCTTATTTAGATTTATTAACACATTAAATAAGTATTTACTTAGAAAATCTGTGTTGGTTTTGTGTTGTGGTTTTTCTTTCCTTCTTGTAGCTGGAGCTACATCTGAAGGAGTCCTGGCTAACTTCTTCAATAGTCTCCTGAGCAAGAAAACTGGTTCTCCTGGTGGCCCTGGTGGTGTTGGTGGCAGTCCAGGGGGAGGTGGCACTGGAGGTGCTGGCAGCAACTTACCACCATCAGCAAAAAAGTCAGGTATGATTAATGACATTAAAGATTGACTCAATCTAAACTGGGTGATGGATTGTGCCTGTTAGTTTTGTTTATCAAAAGTATGAAAACTACTATATTTAACTGAATGTTATATATATATATATATATATATGCTTTTATATTCTATATGGCTTTTTGCTTTTGTTTTCACAGCACTTTAGTATTGCCTTTTTGTGGCTTTCAGAGGATCAAAGAAAAAATCTTCATGTAGTTGTTTAAGCATGAATTGTATCTACATGAGTTCCTTGTTTTTTCCCTTTGTTTCCACCATTCCAATGAAATGGTTTATGCCATAAAGCCTCTTCTAGTCTTAATTAAATAGGTTAGGACTGTATTTCAAGCTGATTCTTTTTGACAATACTGTCAGTATTAAAATAGCTTTAAATTTTCTTTCACTACAGTTCTAGCTCTGATGTGATGAGCACTTTGAGTTTGGTGACAGCCTGTAAAAATACCTATGTTTTCTTTTGACAGTTGTTTATATATGAGGCAATTAATAATTACTGTTATTCTAGAAAGTTTAATATGACTGTGCTAAAGCTAGATGCAGGGCTATACTGGCATTTCTTGCTATTCCAATTTAAAATGTTTCTGTATTACTTAAGATCATGTATACACAGACACCTTCTTTCCTGCTTCCCCAGAGGTTAATAGTGCTGCACTTAGGGGAGAGTGCTGGTCTTTCATTGGTGCTTCACACTTCCCACTAACACTTTGTGTAGATTAACCCTGTTTTTTTTTTTAGCCTGTGCACACTTCCCTTCTCTAAGTGCAGAACTCAGTGGGCTAAGCAAAGTTTGAGTGCTTCCTAATGTGCTGTAGGCAAAGTCAGCAGTGCCAGTTTGAACAGCATATGGAGATTGTTCAAACAAATGCAGCTGACGCAATATGAGGCACAGGGAGCACCCACTGAAAAATCCTGTGGGGAGTGGCTGGCAGCAGGTTTGGATGATGCCAAGCAAACAGAGGCAGCACTCCAGAAAAGTCTTCTGTCTGGGGCTGTGGCAGAAACTTTAAGGACAAAATTTAATTCTTAAGGAGAAAAACAGTTCTCAGATATTTCCTACTATGCAACAAATGAAGGGTTAGGGTTATAGCCAGTTTAGCATCAGAAAGGACTGTGTTTTCAAGGAATTACCATAAATACAAACAAACATGGCTTAAATGTGGCCTCTTCACCTTCCTCAATGTTTGCTGTCTGTATTTAGTGATATTTGTGTCACTCACTCTTCAAATCTGAAAACTGTCTGTTAAGGCAGTAGTTTGGGATTTGAGAATTACCTTTTCCTCAGCAGCTTTGGGAAATTTCTTCTGCTTAGTAGTTGGAATGTTAGCTATTTTGATTCTAATACAGTATTATCTTTTGTTAAATGATTTGAAGAGCAGCAAAGTACATCTGGCCAAAATTATCTTTATGGATAGTTCCTGTTAATTTGCATCTTCAGAAAGGATGCTGGGACACTGCTACAACTGCACATGTGTCAGAACACTCTTTTACAGATGCTGTGCACTCCTGTCAGTGTTGGAGTCCTAATCCTGCACTTCCTTTTCCCATGCTGGCTCCTCCATTCTTGCTATAGAACATAGTGGGCTAGAAGCCTAGACTAAAGAGTAGGAATTAAAAAGGTGGGGGAAAATGGTGTGTTTTGAGCTTAAATTAGGTTAGAGTGTGGCTGCACAAATGTTTGTGCCAGTTCAAGTTAGGGAGGAGATAAGTGGATGAGGAGAGAAAGGGATTTGGCTTCTGCAGGTCTGTGTGCACGCATGAGCAGTGGTGTCACAGGTTTATGCTGATCAAGTACGCAAAACTGGCTTTGCTGGGCTTGGTGAAACCACTGAGAAAATTGTGTAGAAGCAGTCATAACTGCTAGTCTTAACAGTATTTATTATTTTATACTTTAACTCTTCAGAAATATGAAAGGATATGACTTTCTACTGTTTCCTTTCTGTTTCTTTTGGGTTTTGGCCTTATGCCTTAGTTGTGCACCTAAAGCATGCAGTAACAATTACTGGGGTTTGTCTGATTTGAGAATTGAAGATACCATAGGCTTTTCATAAACATGACTGAATGATACACATTTATTTTGTAGGTCAGAAGCCAGTTTTAACAGATGTTCAGGCAGAATTGGACAGAATTTCACGAAAACCTGAAATGGTCTCTCCTACATCATCTACATCTCCCACAGAAGGTGAAGCATCTTGAAGACACCAAATAAAACCAATTGTTCAGTTTTCTGGGATAATTCAAACTTGCCTCTGCCTCTTCCTTCAGTGACTGGAACTAAAGAACTGAAATATCTTTCAGAACACAAACCATTGATGTCTGTCTTTCTTTTATATGTGTTGCCCAACTTTACAAAAGGGAGCTGTACAGATGAAAAACAGTTATCACATTGTGTAGAAGCACTGCTCACAGTGCAAAACCAGTACATTAATTTTTTTTCTGGGTTTTGTTGAAAAGTCAGTGTAATTCTGTAAAATTGCAAGTATGTCCACTTAAGTGATAGGGGTTGCTTAGAGCAAGAAAACTGATACACACCACAGGCACTTAATTTATATTGATTTCCCAGTCTGTTAGGTAAGTTTAATACTATCTTAAATAGATTTAACCTCTACATGAGAGAACTACTGCTAGTTTTTCAAAGAGAAAAATAATTGCACAAATCTATAATAGCAACAAACTCCAGTTATACTTAAACACTTAATTTGGAATATGGTTAAAAAAAATCTGTTTCATCTCCACTGAAATTTACACTGCATTCAAAAACCCATGCAAAAATTCATTCCGGGTATAAGACTAAATTAGTGGCCAGGTTTGTTTTTTTTTTCTTTTGTTTATTACTCTTTGATTAATTGCAGACACTGAATAAAAGATGTATAAAGAAAAAGCAGAGGTTAAATGTACAGAATATCAGTATCGAGATTTGTCTATATATATATGGCTCAGCCTTAATGTCCCCCACTATGTTTCCCACACTACTTATGGTTTAAAATTGGTCATCAAAACTGTAATCAGTTAATAAAGTATTCTCTGCATTCAAATTTAAATAACTTCCATTGGAGCCATGGTGTTCTTGTTCGTTTACAGTTACATCTAAGGATGTGGTGCAAATCATCTTCAAACATGCTTTTATATTTTCGCCTCTCAGTTAATAACATCAGTGGCAGATATTTCAACTTCCTTAAAACATTGTTTCTGGAAGGAAGGGGATAAATCTGCAGTGTTTGTTCCTAGGAGTGAAACTAGCTTATCTGACTTGGATGGTTTGTGCTGCAGTGTTTTCAGAGCACACATTAGACTAAGGATCCTGCTGCTGGCTGCAGTGTGTTGTCTAAGTAGTAGTTGACCAAGGTTAGGACTTGACTTAAATTTCCAGTACACAAATGTTGAACATTGCTCTTTCCTCTGTGAAATTTGTGGCTACTTTCTGCTTATGGCTTCAGACTAGGAAATGTAAAAGATATATCCTTATCAAATGATATATCCTGATCAAATGATTGCCAAGACATTTTAATCAGTTCAGATTTTCTAGGGGTTTTTTTTTGGTTTTAATCAGTCTTAATTTCTCTAATTTGTTAGAAATCTCTCTATTTTGAATATGGTGGTACTCTTCTTCCCCAGTTCCTTCATTCTGTAGTGGTTCTGGTGAACTCACAGAATGGGTCAGGTTGGGAGGGACCGCAATGGGGTCCCCTTGTCCAACCTCCCTGCTCAGGCAGGGCCATCCCAGAGCACATGGCACAGGATTGTGTCCAGGCAGTTCTTGAATATGTCCAGTGAGGGAGGCTCCATAGTGTCTCAGGGCAACCTGTTCCAGTGCATAGTCACCTGCACAGTAAAGCTGTTCTTCCTCACATTCCAGCAGAGCTTCTGTGCATCACTCTCTGGCTGTTGCCTCTTGTCCTATTGCTGAGCACCACCAAGAAGAGCCTGGCTCCATCCTCTTGGCACCCTCCCTTTGGATACTGGCAGACATTGATGAGGTCCCCTCTCAGCCATCTCCTCTGGAGGCTGAACAGGCCCAGCTCCCTCAGCCTTTCCTTGTGAGGGAGATGCTCCCTTCCTTTAATCGTCTTTGTTCTGACACAGCACTTCAAGTGTGGCCTCCCTAGGGCTGAGTAGAGGGACAGGATCACCTCCCTTGACCTGAGTTACCTCCATATTTTCCAAATACCTAAATTTATTTAAGAGCAACATTTATCTAGTTGTGCACTTAACTCCCTCAAGTTAAGCACACTTGTTAAAATAGAAGATTGAACTGTGGACTGAGAAGTTTCAGTGAATGTTCTTAGCTGTCTTTAACTGCAGCCCTGAAAATTTTGCTTATGTCAACAGTTCAGTAAAGGTTGTGGGGGGACACATGGGGAAATGCATGACCTGCTGATGAACAGTTGTATAGAGTAAATTGTTTGGAAGAAAAAAATTAGGCTTCCAATGATGGATGCATGGCATGCATCAGTATCAGAACAGTTGTCTAGGTTCAGTATGTAAACTTGAAACTGAATTTGGAGCGTGAATTTGGAGAAAGGATCCTCTGATGATGAAAACAGGACCCATTCTCACACAACTGCAGTGGTCTGTGACATAGGGTGGAACTGGATCTTAAGGGCAACATTTTAAACTAGTGGATACTGTCCATGTATTTGAAAGACAACTGCAGCCCCTAGGTTAGTTCCTTTGAGCATCTATCAAAGCACAAAACCCTTTATGAAGCTGGGAAATTGGCCATATAATATATTAAGAGCTATTACACCAGGTGCCCTAATTTGGGAAGGCTGGGACAGGGGAAAACCTTACAAATGACTCATTATAATTTCACTTCTTAAAACAGATGTCACTTCTGTGTATTTGAAGCGTCTAAATGTGTTTTTCTCTAAGCCCCTATAGCTTTGGAGGTTTTTGGTTGTTTTGATTTTCAAATTCTTATTTACAAATGCTTGTTTACACAAAGACTGTCCCCTGCCATGCCTCTTCATTCTAAAATACTAAAGTAGCTTGCTTACCTCCTTCAAATTCTATTAATGCTACTGTCACTTCCTATCTGCAGCCTGCTCATGCTGTCTGGGGGGAAAATTTCCCACAAAAGGAAAATACCTGAGAATATTTCTGTGTAACCTGATGTCTCTGGCTTCTTGTTTCCCTCTGATGAGACCAAGGCTCCTGGGCTGGTTGCTTTGTCCTCCTGAGCTGCAGTTCCCCCAACTCCTGCTTTGGTGAGAGTAGACTATTAAGGTGGGATTTACCACAGCTATCATGCAAAACACAGTCTCTGTGACAGAGGGCCCTTTTCACAAAAGGTAGTGCCAGTAAACCCTGCTGCCTGTTCTCCTTTCACCATCAAGTGAAGCACCAAAATAAATAAATTGGGTGAAAACAGTGAAGCTAATTTGGCAAGAATACTTTTTTGCTCTAGGCTGGGGAGGGGTTAGGTTTGGGGTTACTCCAATTTTTGAAAGAGTAACATTACAAATTACATTAATTTTGCTCTCAATCACTCTTCTGTGCCTTTAGTGCTGTTGGGTACAAAGTTTCAGACTAGCACATAAGATCCAGAAAGCAAAGAGGTGATACAAGAACTACAGGACACAATTTTAATAACACTTTTTAAACTCTATTCAGTATGAACACTATAAAAATGCTACAATATAAATCAACTAAATTCCTTTAGACTTTCAGGGCTAGTTCAATGTAGACAAGTTGCTGATCAGATTGAAACTAAAAGGTTTCAGGGGAATTTTGTAAATCTTCTCTTCCTCCTTCTCTACCCTGTTCCCACGTCAGTTCTTTTGAGTATGCTGATTCTAATAAAGCTGTTCTGCAAATTTTAAGCTTGAAATTTTTGAGCAAATGTCCACTTTATTTCCAGGTAGGTCATATTTTTCAGCTGAAAATTACAATTTCTGGAACGTGCACATGGCTTTTAGGTTTGATGGACTAGCTACTATATTAACCTTAAATTTCTAGTGATACTTCTGAAATGCAAGAATTGCTGCCTGTTGGGCTGCAGTCTCTTCTTGGGGAGCAAACAGTTTGCAGTGGGACACCTACAGCAGCAGAACTGTTGCCTATCAAATACCTCATGGCTTAATGCTTCTCTGTGCCATGCAGATGCATGCACAAAACCACTGAGAAGAGTTAGCCTAAGCTTGCATTTGGAAAGTGTGGGGATTTATTTCATCTCTGGTGCCATAAGGGATACTTAGTAATTGCTGTTAAAAATGCTAATTCTTCATCTTCAGCTGTTTAAAAATCACACATTCCAGCCTGTTTAGTGTGGTGTCATGGTTTGTGAAGTTCAGTTGCAATACTGAGCACAAAAATAGAGCCTCAAGAGCTAAAGAAAGTTCAACAGATGCAACACATTGAAGTCTTCTCTGAGCTCATTTTTGCAGTACTTGGAATATTTCATTTGCTCGCTAATCATCCTGTACTTACTTCATGTAATACATGGGGATAGTCTTGAACAGAATATGTTGAGGTGCCCATGTGAGAACATCAAAATGAGAGGGAGATGTGCCTCAGACAGGCTGTATTCAGTGGAGCTCCCTGAGTTGTGCAGTAACACACATTTCTTCCTCATCACTCTTCCAAAGAAACTAAGTCTGTCTCTTTCAGTGGTTTGGGCTTCCCAGCTGCTTTCCCATTTTTCTACTTTCTTCTTCCTTGCCTTCTGGCAATAAAAGCAAAAAGCCCCATAACTGCATTTATGAAAGTGAAGAAAGGAGAACATGAATTCGTGAGACCAATTCTGAGGGTGAGGGACTCAGGCAGTAGTGTTTCATTGTAACACAGCACACAGAGCATGCCAAAGAGCCACTGGGGCTCACTTGATGAAAACAGCAATGCAGCTGTGGCCTGGAGCCCCCTTATTGCAGCAGCTGGCATTTACCCAACTGCTTCAAGGAACTCCAGTCACAGTTTTGGAAATTATTTCAACATGGGGCCAAGAAGTGGCAACTGTCATACAGCTATGCTGTGTACACTGCCATCTCCTCTAGTGAGGGGGCTTTCTCCATTGGCACTGATTTTTGGTCACTATGGAGGGTGTCTTGGAGGAGATGTAATGAGGGAGAAAACCAGGTCACTCATCACTAATCTGCTTCCAGGGATGTCCCTCTCTGTGCCTGGCTGACTGGAGATGTTACCACAGCTCAGCATCTAACCGTGGGGTTGCTTCTCTGCCACCCTGTCCCGCCTTTAGCTCTGCTCCTGCCAGTCCAGCAGAGGCTGTGGCAGGGTAAGAGAGACTTCTTTTCCTGGAAAACTGTCAGGTGTAGCACATAACCAAAAGGAAATTAATAGCTGTATACCTGGAATGGGATTTCCATCACATCACAGTCAGCCAGTTACTGTTATTTGCATTAAACTCTATTGTTACTTACAGTAACTGTTGTTTCAATTCCACCTTTAAAGGAAAAATACTGTACTGGAAAGTTAGTGTGATAAAAAGGGTGAGGAACACCTGCTGTACCTCTGTGAAGAGCAGCATAATGTAATGCTATAAATATTTTCAAGATACCAACTGCTATGCTGTTGTCCAGTTTTCATTCCTTCTCTGTCACATGACCTTACAGTTCCCTAGTTTTGCTGGACTTTCACTTTTCCTTTACCTCTTATAAAAAAATAAATAAATTGGCCTCAATAAGTTAGGCTCTAAATGGCAAGCTAACCTTTATCATTCATGCATCATTGATATGTATTTCCTGGAGAGGGCCTGAACAGGAAAACCATCTTAAAGACAGTAGAAACTGGAAAGAGGTTGCCATCTATTTTATCTTTTGTAGTTATGTTTTTTGTTTCTGTAGCTCCCTGAAAAGCAGTCTGTCCTCAGGACAGTTGTCTTCAGTACTAACATCTGTATTCATAATCTAGCAATGCTGCATGAAGGCATTCTTAAGACTCACAAGGGAAGGGCTACAAAATAGCCTTAGATGCTACTGAACATCTTAAAAGACCTGACAGCTGCTTGCTTCTATCTCGGTTGAGTTCTGTCTCTGTCAGACCACAGTAGCCTAGACATATGCTTTGTGGCTTTGGAGTTATTCAGCCAGTTGTGAAATATTATCAAGGAAGAAAAGAAAACAAGAAGGAAATTTTCTTCAGAAGAGAGATGCCAGCTTCTGTAACGTAATCTAATTTATAATGTACTAGTGTGAAAAGAGGTAGTGAAGGCACTGGGAACTTGTAAGCAGTAACAGCAAATGTTCCTGACTGCACCTACCTGCTCAGTCCTGCAGTCTGGGATGCTGCCAACAGAGCCATGTTAGACTCACCCCAATCCCAGGCAGAAGCTGGGGCACACCCATGGTGATACCTCATTTGTTTTAGTGGAAACGCCCATGCCTTGGGAATCACAGGACTTGCCCTGCTTATTTGCCTCCCAAGCCAATTCCTGCAGCCAAACATTGTTTGTGACAGTGCCAGGTCTGTATGATCCTGCCTAGGGACACTGTATTCCCCTGGATTGTCTTTTCTAACCAGGAGAAGCACACGGTCTGCTGGTACACACTGAGCAGGGAGCATGGCCCAGCTGCTCTGCTCTGGCCCATACTTCTGCAACTGCCTGGTTAAGGGGGGGTCCTGCAGAGCTAAAAGTAGCCCCAGCCTCATGGGGCTCTGTAGCACATTCCCACTGCACTGTGTGGCTCCCAAAGAGAAGCAGTATCTGAACAGCCTGACCTGTTCCCTAAGCAGGGAATCTGTCCCTATACAGCTAATGTTAAGCAAACAAATCTCTTTCTCAACCTGTAGCAATTTTCCTTTTCTTTGAATTTAAACAAGTATAATTGAACTGAACTACAAAGGACCATAATAGCTCTGTGGGTAATACACCAATAATATAGAAGCAAACATAACACACCTTTGCTTACATATAAAAGGTTCAATCTACTCTTAGTAGGCCGCAAAAACTTTTAGAGTTACTTTTAAAAGCTGACCTGGGCAAAGGTATGGGAGTATATTAGAATAGGGTTGGTGATATGAGTATTTTCTCATTCACAAAAAGAAATGTTTTCAGAGAAAATGATTCTTCTGTACTCAGCACTGGTGAGCCACACCTCAAGTGCTCTGTCCAGTTCTGGGCCTCTCAGTTCAGGGAGGACATTGAGGTGCTGGAGTGAGTCCAGAGAAGGGCGACTGAGCTGGTGAAGGATCTGGAGCACAAGTCCTGTGAGGAGCAGCTGAGGGAGCTGGGGTTGTTTAGCCTGGAGAAAGGGAGGTTCAGGGGTGGCCTTACTGATATCTAGAACTGCCTGAAAGGAGGTTGTAGCAAGATGGAGATCAAGAGCTTCTCTCAAACAACTCATGACAGGACAAGAGGACATAGCCTCAAGCAGCACCCAGGGGAGGTTTAGGTTGGACATTAGGAGGAATTTCTTCCCAGAAAAAGTGATTAGACACTGGAATGGGCTGCCCAAGGAGGTGGCAGAGTCACTGTCCCTGGAGGTGTTTAAGGCAAGACTGGACGTGGCACTCACTGCCATGGTCTGGTTGACACAGTGCTGGTGTTCGGTCAAAGGCTGGACTCGATGATCTCAGAGGGTTTTTCCAACCTAATTGATTATGTGAATGTAACCAGGCAAAGCTTTGCCTTAACCCCCCTCTTTCGATACCGTAATCTCGTGTGACAAGTGAATACTCGTGTAAACTTTACTTACCAAGCCCCTGTTGGCGAACTGAGCCCGGACCGGGCCTGAGGCGGCCCCGCGCTCCGGGCCGTCCCTCACGCTCCCGCCCGTGGCCGCCAGGGGGCGCCGCCGGGCAGCGCCTTTGTCCCGCCGGGCCCAACCGTCGGTGCAACCGCCGCCCCCCGGGGCCCCGGGGCTCCCCGGGGCCTCTCGCCCTGCCCGCTCCCGTCCCGCCGCCTGCCGCCCCCTTTGTTGCGGTTTTTCCCAGATGGCGGCCGGCGGCCCGGCCCGGCCATGGAGAACTGGGCCTCCTACAACCGGACCACGCAATCGAAGGCGTCCCGCCGCCTGCCGCCCGTTTTCTTGAGGCGTTTTCCAGCCGGCAGCCGGCGGCCCGGCCCGGCCGGGGAGCACAGCTCCGCCTACAACCAAACCACACAACCGGACGCGTCCCGCTACCTCCCAACCATTTTCTTCAGGTGTTTTCCAGCTGAGAGCCGACGGCCCGGCCCGGCTAGGGAGCACAACTCCGCCTACAAGCAGACCACGCAACCGGAGGCGAAGACGCCCTGCCCGCCTCTCTTTTGCTTTCGGTTTTTTCCAGCTGGGAGCCGGCGCCGCGGCCCGGCCATGATCAGCGCAGTCTACGAGACGACCACGGAACCCGAGGCGAAGAGTCCCCGCCGCCTCCCCTTGGGCTGCACCCTGCGGCACCTGCGGGGATGGCGGCTGCCAGTCAAGGTGTTCGAGACGGTGAGTGCCTCCTCCCCTCGCCGTGCGGGGTGGGGCGTGCCGGGCCTGGCGCGCAGGGAGCCCCCCTGGCAGGATGGCTGCCCCGGGCCCGGGAGAGACTCACAGTCTGCCGGGGCTGAGCCCGGCGGGGCGGGGGTGCCCCAGTCTGGGATGGAAACGGGCGTGTTGTGCTGACCCTTCGCCTTTAGGACGGTCCCCTACCGCTTAAAAATTAAACTCCTTGGTGAACCAGGGCAGGCTGAGGAGATGGCCACACACAGGTTTCGAGAGAATGGATTCTGCCTGTCGGAAAGGGCTCCGCCGGGAAGGTGTCCTGACTTAGGATGTGGCATGGAGTCCCTAAAGTTGTGCAGACCTGTACCTCAGGTGGAAAGCTGGCGTGGTGCTGGTTCAAAGTGGTTTATGGTGGGGAAGTGGTGGGAGTGTTCCTTCTCGTGTCCGAGCTGCAGGAGGAGGTGCCGACCCCGGCCGGTGCCGCCGGCGTCGTGCGCCCGAGGCTCGGTGCTGCGGCCGCCGTGCCCCAGCTGCCTGCCGGCCTGAAACGCCGCCCGCCCTGGCTCAAACCAGAGGGAGGCCTCGCAGGAAATGTAGCGGTTTCTTCTGAGGGCCGGATTGTATGAAATCAGGAGGAAGAAGCCTTTGGTTGAACTTCATAGGGCAGTAGAACTGGGAAGGGCATTGCTGGGTCATGAGCTCCAGACTTTCCTCTCTTGCAGATCCTGTAGCCCGTTCTAAGCCTGTCGGTCTGGGCCTGTCCATGCTAAAATTAAAGAGCCTATTTCTCCTGTGATTTGTGGTAGAAAATTGCCCCAGAAACCCATGATCATGGTGACCTATAGCATGAGACATCACTTCATGTCAGGCAGCCCTGGGCTCACCAGGAAATAAAAGGCTTATTTTCTGCCTTTTATACATACCGTTGCTCTTGAATCAAGCAGCTGGGCACCTGCTGCAAGGTCCTGTTCAGTGTTTGGTGATGGGCTCTTCCAAAATGTACCAGTGTGAGTGTTGATAAGGATGAGGAGCATCACTCGTATGTACTAGCAGGGAATGAGTGAAACCCGTAGCGGTAAAGGGCAGCTGACTGCAAATGTGTGTCAGCCTACATTTTGCAGCCAACACAGTGGCTTTTTAGTCAGATGTGTCATGCTTACAGGAATTGTAGGTGATTTCCAACCCTTTCTCGTTACTTCACCGTTGCAGAAAACAGGACGTTTTGGTTTTAAGCTTCATCTCACACACAGTCAAAACCCTCAATTAGAAATGTAATATTCTTTAGTGTTTGTAAAGTGGTAACACTGCCAAAAATGAAGTTTTCTAAGAGTGTTTAAAACAAAAATAACAGCCAAGAATGCTTTAAATAAATATAATGGAACATAAACTTTTAATTCATCTACTGGAGATTATTAAAGCAAGATCTGCTGGGTTCTGGTCCCTAACAAGCAGAATGTTTGTATAAATAGGTTCATTGACTAAAATAAGTGATTATGTAGGCAATTCTACTGTTGTACCAAAGCTTTAAACTGTTTAATTATTTAAAATGCTAAGTAGAAAAAAAGAAAATTTGTCATTATCCTAGACAGGATGGATAGCTGCTTGACGTGTTCTTAAACAAGCAACAGCTAATAGCTTGAACCTATTAGTCAGTGAGAGGAAAAAAAATGGAGTTATAGTTGTTCACCCTCCTAATTTCCAACATTTTCCCTCCTTTTTTGTAACCTTTATCAAAATGCAGAGATCTTGAGGTCTGGGTCAAAACACTTTAAACAAGCCCTGGAAAGTCCTGAAGGTGGGAGCCTCAGTCTCTGCAGTAAAAGGTTCCTGTTCTGGGAAAGAGTTGATTTTGGAAATGTCAGTGACGGCCATTGCCTTTTGGCTTTGTGTTACACCAGTGGTTGTTACTGGGATTATGCCCTGATAATTGCTGGGGTGGACTGCTGAACAGAGTGTTGCAATCTAAAAGTGGGCTCTGTTCATTGCAGAGGTGATCAGGAGTTTTATAAAACACCCTGAAATCACCTGCAGAAAACTGGCTTCTAGACCTAAGAAATACTTTTGTTCAGATGAATAATGGCATGCTCTGTAGCCTAAGCCAGTTCTTTTGAGCAAATGAAACAAGGAAAATGTCACTGCTAAAAGTCACAAATGTGAGTGCCTAAAGGATGCTGGGAGGCATGTTATTGCTCAGGTTTCTAGGGTGTCGTTGTTTTGTTTGTGGTTTGCCTTTTTTTTAAATAGGTGGAATGTTTTTGTTAGTCCACAACTGGTTCAAATTCAGCACAAAGGTAAATGGCACAATGTGTATTGTGCCAAGATTGAGGTAGAAACGAAATCTTACCTAAATCAGAACAAATTGTTATCAATTATTGTTTAACTTGAGTCAAAATGACCTGGCTGGAAAGGAAAATTGTAATTCAGGCCTAAAAATCAGCTCCTTTTTGAGCTGTTAATGTTCTGTAGTAGCCTGAATTGTGTAAACTTAATAGAGAATTAATATGTGCACCTACCTGAACTAGATTTTGTACAGGAAATCCCAGTACCTCCCAGATGCCAAGCATCTTCACAGGATTGCTGGCAAGTTCATTGATCTGCTCTATTTTTGTAGCAATTCATTTGTTAAATTCTTTTGTAGCAATTCACTTGTCAAATCTTCTTTATAAATTGACATTTGTTTAGAAACTTCCAACAGTTATGACAGTGTCAATGAATAATTTTTTGCTGGTAAGAGACAGATGAAGGTGTTTAATTTCTGGTGTGTAAACAGACAGGACTAATAAAAAATTGAAAAAATACCAAACAAGTGCTTCTCCAACAATGCTTTTGGTGTTGAAAACTTTTATTTTTTGGTGGTAGTAGGACAAGAGAGGAATACCTTTTTTTGTGAAGGTGATACCAAAGAGCAAGTTAAGAAATCCAAGCAGAGCTCTCTGGCATCTTGTAAATGTGCTGCTGATACATTAACTTAATCAAAGCACTTACTCAAAGTTCTTCAAGCCAACTTTTTTAAATTGATGTACTCTATTTTATTACTCAGCTTATTAATAAAAAAATGAATATTGACTTGGACAAGTCCCACACAGGATTGTACTTGGTAAATCTCAGTTATTTGACACTGAACCCTTTATAACTGCTCTTTTAATTTGCATTAAACTCTATTGTTACTTACAGTAACTGTTGTTTGAGTGGGATTTTTTTCAACTTGTACACTCTGTAGAGAAGCTTTTTTCAGCTATTTAGATCATATTATGGTTATCTGGACACATACTTTCTTTTAAGGACAAGTTTATTTTCTTTCTGCTTTGTTTCAGCCCAAGTGAAAGTGATGACTTTCTGTTTCCAGTGCTTATAAAAAGAGATAAGTTTTCATGTACAGTGCTATCTCACAGCTGACCTTGTGAAAAATGTGAAATTGAAAGTCATTGGATGCAGCTATAAGCCCATGTTTAGAAGTGGAAAAAAAAACCCCCAAGCCATAAAATCTGGAAAGTCAGCGTTTAAAACATTGCTGGGCTGACATTGTAGTTCACTGGTTTAGGTGCAAAGGCTGCTGAGAAGTTTGTGTTGCCAACCACTGTGGAGAGAAAGGGAGCATGAGGAGGCTTGATAGTTTCCCCTGCTGATGT
The DNA here is from genome assembly GCF_028769735.1 of Zonotrichia leucophrys gambelii. Taxonomy (NCBI): domain Eukaryota; kingdom Metazoa; phylum Chordata; class Aves; order Passeriformes; family Passerellidae; genus Zonotrichia; species Zonotrichia leucophrys. The sequence continues at coordinate 42,599,969 of NC_088171.1, read as the reverse complement.
TTCCCAGCTCCCATTCTTTCTGTTTCTGAGCTCCTGTTTACTTTCTATTGTTGCATTTCCGAAACGTGGTTCTCTGAAGTGCCCTTCTGAGACTTGGCTTAGTAAGGGGAATTTACACTTCCTACTGCTAAATTGTTGTTCTTGTTTTTACTGTGAGAAAACTGAAACCAAAGACTGCTGGTTATTTTCCAAGAAAAATTCTGAATCTTAAATTTAGATTTTTATTGGTTTTTTTTTTTTTTAACAAAGAACTGTCAACTTGTTTATTGCCCACATACTCTTATTAAAAATACATGTCATTCTCATATCAGTCTCAGTTTTATGACCCAGTCTGATTCCTGCTCGTGGTTTCATTTTAATTTGGTGAACTCCTTTTTACAAAGATCTGTAAAGCTATGTCAAGCTTATGGGATGAAGAAAGTGATGCTATTTATGGGATGAAGGAACTAGCAAGAAGTGGCCAAAATAAGCGAATGGTTAAATAAAGCAATATTCTTTCTTGTGTGATAAAACAGTAGAAAATCCAGCAGCGGGGATATGGTGACTGTATAGGAAGTAAGTCATGTTCTTTTCTCAGAACACACTGTGGCAGGAAGGTGAATGTAGAGCTGTGCATAGATTAAACGTTGTCCAGCACGCTTGAACATAGGGAAGGTTTCAGTTCCTGCAGGAGCAGTTCAGCTTCTGTCATTACTGGGTCACAAGCATGTGAGCGTTGGGCTCATGGATTTCCTCTGAAGTTTGATCAAGTGAGGTAACATCAGCTGTGAGCTTTTGGGGAGGTAGCTGAGTGTGTCAGGGCTGGCCAGTTTCCCCACTGCCCTGAGCCCAAATACATTCAGAGCTGAGTGCAGCTGTATGTCGTAAGCAGCAGCGTTTTGCAGGATGTGTGTTCTCCATGCTGCCTCATCTCCTTCAAACTGGCAGCTGCACAAAACCACAAAACAGAAATCTTGTCTGTCTAATCAAGAAGCCTCTGTCTGGCTGTGTGCTCAGCTTACCTGAGTGTATTTTATGGACCACCTTTAACAACCAAGCGTAAACCATGGCATTGTATAATTATTTCTGTCTGTAAGAAAATAGTGTGGAACTTCACCAAACTCTTTGTAGATTGAGAGTTTTTGTCCCAGCTAGCTTTATTAATCTTTGTATCAGAGATGTCTGTTTGTTGAAGATGTTAGAGACTTGATCCATCTCAAGCATGTTATTTGTTTGCAGATTTTCTCTTTAGTGGCTGTTGTTTGTGAAGAACTTGTGCAAGAATGCTACAACTGTAGTCCACTTTACTACTTTGAATTTGCAAGCTGCAGTGCCTTCCTTTTGAGCCTCCTGTTTCTGTATGTGTATTGCACTGATTTGTATGAATCACTGGGGGAAGATAAAGTGCGGAAACTGGTAAGAAAACTTTTTTTCTGGAAAAACAAACCATTTCTTCTAAGTGCATAAAGTCTGCTGTCGAGTAAAAAGCCTATGCAAAATGAATCTCCTTTTCTTCTCCATGTAAAGGAGAAGAAAAGTATCTTATTAAAGTATCCTATAGTTTAAAAATGAGCCAACTTTGAGAGTTTATATTGACATGTTTGTCAAAGCTGGCTACCTGCAGGATTTTAGGACTTGTGTGGAAAAGTCTTTCCACATTAATGCTGCTAATACTACAGCGTAGCCATTGCAGATCTGTACACATGTGGAATACAATTTACCACCAGCATGATGCTTACAATTAAAAAAAAATAAATTAACAGTTTACCCTATCTGTTTTCCTGCTGGGTGTAGACTACTTCCTTTTTGGCAATAATCATAGCTCGTTACAGTTACAGTTTATGGCTTCGTGCTTCAGATGATCCAGCAGTGGGAGAAAGTTGCTCTGTAAAGTCAGTAGGAACGTTATTCCATCTCACAAGTGTCCCTTCCTATGTGCCTTCAGAGCAAACAGTGGTGTCTTTATGTGAGGATACAGATAAGGGAGTGTAGCAAAAGCTTTGAATGAGCACGTTTACTTACAGTTTTCTGGTTTCTTAAATGTTTTATATAAGGAATAAAGCTACCATGGTTGTCCTGAGCTTGAATTTGATGGTTAAAAAAGGTTAGATTAAATTAATTAAATACTTTAAAAATACAAAAAAAAAAGGCAGACTTCTTTAAGTAGATGATAATGCTGTTTAAATAGCTGATGATGTTGAATGTCATTTGGAATTTAGTTGTGAAATGTATTTTCTGAAGCTTCCACTAGCATCAAAGTATCAAAACATAAATTCACAGGCAGTTTAACTCAGCTGTTGTTATGATGTTCATTCTTTTTAGGTAACCTATATACAGTTAAATTATATATATATATATTTTTTTTTTTTTATATTTGCAGAATTTTTTGACTGTGCTGCTCATAATTGCCTGTTTTCTGTCAGCATCAATACTGCTTTCTGCAAACTGCAATGAGCCTGAAGAATATGCTGCATGTGTAAGTCTTAAAATGGCAAGATTTACTTTGTATTTCTCTGGTATGTTATTTTCTCTGCCCTCTAAACTTCACTCAATTTGCAGAGAAGAAATTAGGCAGGGAATAGAGCTCAGTGCATTGTGATGTTTCAGGAGGAATTAGCTATTTCACATCTTCCAGAAACTTACATTGGAAATCCAAAGAGCTGGCATTCCTCAGGGTTGCTGGAAAGCTGATGTGGAAAAGAAAGCAAGATAATTCTGTTCCATGGCAGCATTGGCTATTAGAGATACACACTTCTGTACTGTCATCTTATGGGATGTAGATCTATTTAGACCTAATAGGTTGAGCATAAATTAGGTGTCAGCTTTGCTTTTTTTGGTACAGAAAAAATAAAAACTACTGTGATTTAATACTTATTAATGTCAAACTACTTTGGTCCAAACCAGTTGTGTAAAATTTAGGTAGAGTTGGAATAATGCATATGTTTCTTTCCTTGTTTGAAAAAAGCTGCCTTCTCTTTACCACCTCTCATCTTGCCAGGACTGGTAACAAAATGTCATTCACAAAATGTCATTTCATTCTCCCTTGCTGACCAGGCTCTGCAGATCTTGTCTTCCTTCATCTTCTTTTGTTATTCTTCATTTGCTCTCATCAATCAGCCCTCTCTTAGATAAATAGTCTGCTACATGCTACTTTAATAACTGATTTTGGCAATGCAACTAATATACTTTTGCTATTAAAGGTTGATTAGAACACAGTATAAGGTTCACACTTGATTAAAAGAATGACAACTGTAAAAACTTCCACAATGAATGTGCTAGAATTATGACTTCTGATCTGTGTCTAATTTAAATGAAACTATTGATTTAAGGAGGACTATAATCTTAATATTATAAGCATTATTAATGTATATAAAATGGTACAGTGAATCTTTCCAAACAGTGTTAGAATAAATACTGTTTATGCATTTTGAAAGCACATATTTCTGTCCTTTTCACAGGTATTTGGATTTTTTGCAACTTCTATATTTGTAGCTGAACTTGTCATAGAGATCTATCTCAGAATAAAACAAAAACGGAACGCCAAGAAACACCCTGAGAAGCCTCCTAACGCTCCGAGTGCCACAGAAAATCAGCCATTGAATAAAAAAAGATAACTTCCTGAAATAGTTTTTTTTTTTTTTTTTTTTTTCTTTTTTTTTTTTTTTTTTTACTGGAGCAAACTAAAATGAACTTTCAGTGCACTGTAGGTAACAACTTCTGTTTCTTTATTCTAGTCGATTTTGTACACATTGCTCATCACCAATTTTTATGGATTCTTGGTCAGGTAATGGCATCTTGGGCATCATGTTCTAAGGTACCTGGTCCTGCCACCTGCTGGGATGGCAGGTACTAAGAAACCTTGGGTCTGAACAGAATAACTTCAGAACAGTAGTGTGCTGATTTGATTTTGACAGAGATGGCTAATAAAGGTTAATGTCTGAGGCATAAATTCTGACCTATAACCTAAAAATATTTCCTGGTTAAATGGACCAGATGTTTCTATCGTGAGTTAAAAATTAGCACAGCAGAATTCATTTTTGTACTTCCTGGTGAAACTGAATGCAAAAGGGATACCTAACTGGAATTTACAGGAATGTTTATCGTTAAGTAAGGGGTTTGGGATTGTTTTTACTAGTCCTGTGTCTCAGTTCTGTCTATGGAGATCAGTTTCATGTTACAGAGACTGTAGGGAGTTTAGGGGAAGGTAATGTAAATGGTATATTGAGAGACAGTTTTGCACCTCATGATTGTCAAAGTTTGGACTTGTATGCCAGAATCTTCTTTCAGATGGTTTCAAAAACTGTAACATTTGCAGGAAGAAACTTGAAAAGCCAGCAGTGGGAGAAATAAGATAAAGAATAAGTATTTTACGTGAAGCGACCCCAGAAGCAGCAATCTGAATATCAATGGCAAAAACCTTAGAGCATGTTGGTTCTACCCTGGTGAATATTACTTGCAAGGTTAATGCCATATGCAGCTTGTTTATGTATAGATAATGCTAAGTTTTGCCAGAATGGTTTTAAACCTCACCATTTTCTGTGTTTATAGATATGGCAGTAGCTTGAGACTCCTTGCTGCTGACTAGCTCAGTTGGTAAACAGGGGAATAAGCACTTGTCCCCTTGATCTGTTTTGCAAGCAACAGTCTGTAGGACTGCAAGGAAAACTACTGATGGGACACATATTGGACAGGTGACGGGTGTGTCAGACCAGATGTTGATGGCTGTAAAAGAAATGAAGTGCCAAAAAAGCATTTTTCTGATGTCTGAGGTAAAAGCAAGACTGCTATGCCTCTCTTAAGAGGAAAGCTTTCAAAAGCAGAGCAAATTACTGTAAGCCAGGAGATGTTCCAAAATAGCAAAGCAAATAAGAAAAACCTGATTGAGTGCTTGAGCCTTTTGCTGTGTCTCCCAGGGGTTAACTGCATTTCACCGGTATCCCAGCCTGCTGTGTTCCCAGTCCTGTAACCCATTGTGGCAGCACTGAGACCAAACCCTCCAGAAACCGCCTGAGCTGTATTTAGGAAAGGAAGAGGAAGCTGTTTTAAGACAAAGGACTGTAGTAGCAAGTCAAAATTGGGTTTTTTCCCATTGCTGCCACTTTCTGATGAGTGTGATTTTGTGATCTTTCTCTCTATGGCCTGAGACTTAAGCCTAACACTACACTTTGCTTGGAGGATGCCAAATTTTGCTGGGTGGTGTGAAGCACCAAATTAAAGCTACAGCTTGGTTTTAGAACTATGCATAGAAGAGATACTTTCCTTCATAGAATTTCTGTGTTGTAAAGGAGAAATGCTCTTTGGACTGGCTTTTTTTTCCCTTGTATTTATTAGTGTCCGTTTGCACTAAAATTTAATTTCAGTCAGTGCTTGCTGGTAGCTGTCTCTGATAACTGGGTAGATTAGAGATGTTTGATTTACGAGCAATGTTACTGGTGATACAAAATATCCATAATGAAAAATATCTCCTCTATGATCTGCAATGTCTTACCCTGGGGACCATGCCCAGTAACATTCCAACAGTCTTGTTTTGGTTTCTTTTTATTGCCCAGAGTCCTGCTGAATTTTTTTTCCACACCAAGATGTCTGTAGTCTTTAAATCTTCATCTGTAATTGGTAGCTGTAAATATAGTGTAAGAGCAACACTGTGCTGCTAAGTATTTATTAAGCAATGCAGCACCATGAAAGGACTTTTATCTTGAGGTAATTTCTCCTGTTATTTTTCTCAGCCTGAGGATAAGTTAATGGAAGTCTAGGTTTTGGCTGGTTTTTTTCTATAGGCTTTTCCCCACCTAAGTGATGTGTTACTGATGTCCATTCTTGGAAATACAGAAAGGGATCTGTAAAGTCATCTCCTGGCCTTGGCAGTTTACCTGGCCATAGTCTGTCACATAGTAGTTAAATCCTATGGATCAAGGAGCAAGTCACAGAATGGTTGTAGGTTTGAGGCAGTTGCCTAAAATGTTTCTTCCAAACCAGTTGTTGGCTAACATGCATGATAGTGCTGTTAATTCTTGCACCTTATAAGATGTTTTTGCTCTGTTTTAAAATAGTTGAGAAGCAGATTTGCACGTGTGTGTGCTGTTTTCTGCTTCTGTGCGGTTATTTTTTAAACTGCTTTATCAGTTTCCTATATCCTAGCTTACCTTATCACTCCTAGGTCCTCTGCCCTCCCAGTCTAGGTGAGGGAGAGGCTTCCTTGCTGCAGTGACTGAGCAGACTTGTCTGCAGTCTTGACATGCCCCTTTGATGCCTCTGGTGTCAGGTGCTGGCTTTAAATGTCTGTCTCTTAATTAGACTGATCCTAGAGAATACTATTGGAGCTGGATTAAATGTCTGGTTCTGCAGGAGCTGTGTGTGTATGCTGGATGCCTCTTACTCCCCTTGCTCTCAGCAAAGCCCTTTGCTTGTTTCCCAGCCTGCTTCTGATGGAATCAGCCAACCTTATTTAAACCAGCTATTTAAATTGCTTCCATTAAGGTTGCTGATTTTGGCTTAAGCAGATTAGGGATTGTTCAGGAGAGTGACAGGAGCTCTGGCAGAAGTGCTGTTGGATACAACTGCCTCAAATTTCTTCTGTTGGCAAAGTGAACATCTCTGTACATCGTAACTGGTAGTAAAGCCTGTTGGAAGGAAGCAGCTGGCCCAGTAGATCTATCTGGGGATTGTCTCCTCCATTCTTCACCACAGTGCTTGGCAGTGGGGTTGGAGCCTGCTTGGACACTCAGCTTTGGTGTTTTCCAGCTGAACCTGTCAAGGCTAAGGTTCTGCAACCACTTTCAAGGCTTTTTTGTAGTACCTTGAGAATCAGTGCAGAGGATTTTTCAGGATTCATGAGGACTTGTCCAGTAGCTGGACTGTGAACTGCTCTCAAGATCTGTACTGGGCATTGCATAGATTGTGAATGTGAATTTTTGTGTTTGATGTTTAGCCCACGTTAAACACAGTGCTGCCAGTGCCCTTTGGTTCTGAGTGTGGGAAGGAATTGTGCCTTACTGCTTGTACCCTGGGCTTGAAAAGAGCAGGGAAGGGTTGTGGTCTGTTACAGGTGAGTTCTACCTTTGCACCTTCCAACCTGAGAGAGCAGTGAGTGATCTCACACAATTCCCAGAGCTCAGCACAAGATGGTTTTGCATAATGGCTGTCATGGTGATCCTTGTTCAAATTTGTGCAATGAAGTACCAAGCTTTCTACACAGAAGGGAAATTCTTAGTGAAAATTTTCAAAGGTTCCATAAAATTGTAGCAAATAAAGATGCTGATACTGCCTTCAAGATGAAAATTTATCTTTGTTTTAGTCTATTGCTGTAAACATAAGCAGCTCTCTGGATATTAAATTTTATGCTGGACAGAGCTATATGTCACTTTTAATACCATTAAGAATTTAAGTGATTTTTTCATTATTATTAAAGCAGGATGATAATACATTAATTTTCTATATATAAAGCAAGAATTTTGTAGTTTCCAGTGTTGCCTTGAATTTCCATCTAAATAATTTTTAAATGCCTAAATATTTTTTTATCATTCTAAACCTGTGATCTTTTTTAACACATTATGTTTTCTTGATCTAAGGAACTTTATAAAATATTTTGTAATCTTTTTTTTAAAATAAAGGTTTAGTAAATAAGTGTGTCTTGTTTTTGCTGCTATGATTTGGTGTTGCTATGTACTTTTCCCAAAACCAGCCATAGGAAATAACATCATTCTTTTGTTCCTGGTTTGGAGGAAAGAGCTTGCATTGTGTTTGCCTGTTCCTGGGGAAGAGGGTCCAAGTGGCTGGATATTCTCACTAGAAGTTCCCAGGAAAAAAGATCTGATAAGGTCATATTGCCCCTGACCACAGGGTCCAGCCTAAGTAGTTTGCAGTAGCTTTTACGTGTGGTCTGTAAGTTCCTGTGAGAAGCATAATCAGGTGCTGCTTCCTATTGTCTTGATTCCATGGAACTGAAAAAATAAAGGGGCAGACTTGCCAAAGGAAGGAGCACAACCTAGCAAAAGGTGTTGAGAGCAAATAATTTATTCTGGTGTAGAAAAACACAGGTCACTGACTTCCTTGGTTGAGGGAGAGCCACCTGATCTTTAAAAAATTGTTTGGCTGATTGTCAGTGGTAAGGGGTGAGGAAAAGGAAGCAAACCTGCATGTTTTGCCTTTTGGCAGGAGAGCACTTTTTTGTTTCATAAGCCTGCAGATTACTTATTACCTGGTGGTCATCTTGTCCGCAGGAGGAGAATGATGCTTCCTTCATCGTTGGCACAGAAACTGGGGTGCCACAGTATGCTTTTCTTTATTTTGTAACATGAAAAGATGAAATCATTTGAAAGATGAAATTGTCTCTTTGATGAAGTTGCCAGAGATGAGTGTAATCGTAAGGACTCAAAAGGCAAAAAGGTCTCAAATATTTTTAATTAACTAGATGCAAGAAAACAATCAAGGCAAAATGTTGTATTAGAAAGGTATGCCAGTGGTAGATTTTACACCATGAGAAAATAACTCAGAAATACTAGATTTAATAATTTGAGCTTGACCAGACAGTATAATTGTGTTATTGCTAGAATCATAACAACCTCCTTCTCAGGAGCCTAATCCAGGCTGGTTCAGTGTAAATGACAGAATGTAGTGCAGCAGGGCAGAATATGGGCTGGTAGCACGCAGCTTTCCTTTGTGAGTGCACAGGCACCACCTGGTCACTGTGTGTGCATCCTCGGTCCAGGCACAGATCCGTTTCCTTGCTTTGGGATTTTCTCCTTCCAGGGAGGAGCAGGACCAGCCGCCTGCTCTCTCACACAGCTGCGGTCATGTGGAGCCAAGCGAGGGTCGCTGCTTGGCTGGGCTTTGGGCGTGGCTGCCCCTTGGATTGGGAATGGCCATTCCTAGCCCGCGGAAGGAAGCACAGGGAAGGAAGGGCAGAAATGGTTTTGCCTTATTCCTGCCGTCTGCACAAGAACCTGCCGAGAAGCTGCAGGAGGGAAGGTTGTCCACAAGAGGGCAGAGATGATCCTGGGATTGAAATCACTTGGTCTGAAGGACTCCGTCCTCTTCCCACTCTATTTCCAGTGGGATTGAAGCCCCCATGTCCCTCTATAAATTGAACTGTGCGTTTTAGGGATACTCTTTCCATTAATTTTCTTATTTCTCCATATGTCGCTTGGACTATTTTTGGCAATATAGTCTCATCAGTATTGTCCCAGGGAGATACTTTGCCTGACCAGTTTGAAAGGGTTTTACATGCATTACTTGTGTTTTGTAACTGCCAATACATGTTTTTAAAAATGCAAGTCGAGCTTCAGCTGCATGACAGCACCTGCACTTGAAACACTGCACTGCAGTCTTGGGGAACTTTGTGGTCTGTACTATGCTGTGGTTTTCAATGAAAGGCCTGTGGATCACAGGTGGGAGAGGAAGGGAGTGGGGCGTACCTGTGCATTTCCTGGACTCTTAAGAAGTTAAATGAGGGAAGCTTATTATCCAAAAATGCAAATTATGCATGCTGGAAAAAAATCAAGGTCCACAAACAGCAATGTTGGCAAGCATAGCTGTAAAGCGTGCCAGACGGGACTTCCTGCAGTTCCAGTCCTCTCCAGGCATCCCAGTGAAACTTGCTTTGGCCAGCCCACGTGCCCTGATCACTTACTCAGTTTGTTTCTTATGACCTATTATCTCTTGGCTGAATTATTGGTGGGGAAATAAACCAGACTTGGCTGTTTTGAAGTTAGCAAGTCCTGAGGTGAGAGTCAGGCTTCATGAGGAGGTGACAGCACAAACACATGATGCATGCACAGCCAGATGGGGACAGCACATCCCCAGTCAGGTGTGCACTGCCTGATGTGCTGCACACAGGCAGGCACTATTCTGCAGTGCTAAGCTTGGGCTGTATGTCAGAGCTCTCTTTTTAGTCCTCACTTGGACTTACAGGAAGCATAACATGGGAAGACAAAAAGGATGACAACTTTGCTGTGACCATATGCTCTACCCTTGCTTAGAGAATGGTGCAATGTTGCTCAAAATAAAGCAAGCCTGTCTGCACTTCGGCTCTCCTTTTAGCTACTTCCTTTGCACCAGCTGTTCCTCTCCCAGAAATATCAGTGCAGACAAGATTCTGAAATCCCTGCTCATGTTGAGGTCTAGGTGAAGAAGGGGCAGTTACTTAATTGTTCTGTGGTCTCTTGCACTCCACTAACCAAAGGTGTGGAGCTGCTATGCTGATGTGAGCAGCGAGGCATCCTCAGCAAGGAGAACAGACTCATCACTCCTATTTTCATTTTCAGTCTCCTTTGCCTGCCTGCTCAGTTTCAAATGCTTTCAGAGCACTGGGATTTGATACTCACATTGCTAAAGCCTTGCTTCCCATTCCTGCACCTCAAACCTAAACTAAACCTCCCTATCAGTGCAACTCGTAGCAACAAGAGCCTTGGCTAAATCTCTGCCTGCTAAGTTTCTCAAAACAGCTGGGATAAAGAGGCTGTGGAGGCCTTTCTGAGAGGGTACAATAGAGCTCTAGAAACAACTGGCTCATTAATGTAAGCCTGTTTTCTGCCTCATCGTCCTTTTGCTCAGAAAGGCTTGTTTTATGAATGAACCAATGTTGTCCTTGACTTGATACAGTTTTGGGGTTTTTTTTTAATTGTAAACGCTTGTTTCTGGCAATTGTGTATTTCATTTGAGGGTAACAAGGGCATAATTATTCAGCTCTCATGCACCACAAACTGCTGAGCATGAGGTATTAATGGAGTGCTTTGCTGCCACCATAGCTTAATAGCTACAGCTGCAGCATTGTGCTCTTGTTTGGCAGGGGTTCATGGAAAAGGGGGATGCAGATCATTAAGCTTTATGTTAAGAGTGATTTACAGATGTAGCAATAACAGTAGACTATGCTAGACAGACAAAGCACTTCTGGTGGAAAAGGAGCTGTTACACCAGCAGAGCTGTAATTCATACTAGTGGTGGTACAGAGCCCCCAGCACCAGTCCACCTCATATAACCCCCAATAATCATAATGAAGGAAAGTTGTGTTAGTGTGATTGTGTGTGTGTGCTGGCAGGGGGAGGAGGGGAGTCATACCCCACCATCACAGCTGGCTTGCAGATGTAATAGAAGGAAGCTGCAAATGGGTGCTTTTGGCTGGCTACAGGCTTTGAGGTGGTATCAAACCCCTAGCCTGGTCCCTTTCCATCCACCCAGCTACAGCAGCAGCTCTGTTATGTGCTGAGACACAAGTGCTACAAGTAAAAGGTGAGTGTTGCCCCAGCTGCACATGGGAAGGTGAAAGCAGTGTCTCAGCTCCACCCTGAGCTGTTCCAGCTGAGAGGCCAAGCTGCCCTGGTAGCTGATGGAGGAAGAGGCACATCTGGAGGGTGAATCAGAGGGGAAGGGTAACTCCTGCACTCTGACTCGCTGCTAGGATTCACTCTTGAGAAGAGATTCTTCTCTTCCTTCATCAGATGTGCAGGGGAGAGTAGCTGAGTATTAAGGCTAGTCCCATGCAAATGGTCTCCAAGATACACTGTGCTTTTTCCTGGGACAAGGATCTTTACTCTCTTTGACTGTAAAAGTACTGCAGAAGGAGTGCTGTCTCTAATTTCCTAGTCTGACCTCCTATGCCCAAGGGTTATATGCCTCAAGTCTACACCTAGGGTGTCTTCTTCCCCTCATTCCAGTTCCCTCTTGTTACCATTCCTCCTGTGCTAGAGGGCTGCCTGTCTGTGTTGCTCTTCCTGCACAAGTGCAAACATGTAAGAAAAGAACAAGTGGCTCAGACACACTTAATTTAGCAATGACTCTCCATTAGTGGCCTGGGGACATTCCCCTCTGTGGGGAGGAATGCCCCACCACCCTGCCTAGCTGCCTCAAGAGCTGCTGTGCTCTCCTTGTCTTTCTGGGAGCCCCTTCAGCACACACAGAAACACACAGGTGCTTCCTTCATCCCCCACAGGACTGCTTTTCTACACACACCCACACATGGAAAACCAGAGCACTCAGTGTGCTCCTTTTCTTCTGTGCTATTCCCTCCTTCCCAGGTGCTTGGCTTGCTGCACACTTGCCTGCCCGCCTTTGCATGGCCCCAGCTGTCTGGAGTCCCCTGGGAGAAGGGCTCTGAAGTGACAGCTGTGACAGTGCCTCTGTGCACCAGGCAGGGCTGAGATCACTGCAGGGCCAGGCAGAGTAACCCGGGGGCTTTGCAGCACCAAGTGTTGGCACCTGGGCATTCCTGGGTTACATCACACTGCAGGCAGAACTTCTTGTCACCGTGAGGAGGGCAGGACTGATTTCTTTGGCTTGGGCTTTAGAGGTGGCACTTTATTCCTTTCAAGTGGTTGCTTGGTGTCTTGCTGTTATTCTAGGTCTGCAAACATCTAAAGAGAAATAAATGAAATTTACACAATCTTGGGCACTCTGAATTCAAATCAGTCCAAGCCAGGATTATCAAAAATTAATTTTAATTGAAGCAAATTTATCTATGTTCTAATCCTTTTTTTCTGCTTCAAAAGTTCAGACCTTTATGGCTGGCTAGTGCTCTGAAGGATAGTGCTCTGAAGGACATACTTTACCCAAATACATGTCTCACCTGAGAGCCAGCATTTACCCAGTGACAAAACTGCTTTTGAAAATACTGTTGTGCCTTTCTGTAGGGCTGCAGTTCAGCAATATGGCAAAACCAGGTGCTGCTGGAGGTGGTGTTATGCTCAGGAAGTGATATTAAAATGTTAATCCAAGGAACAGCATTGTGCTGAGCTGTTCCCTCAGGAAAGGTTGGTAGTGCTGCTACTCTGCAGTGACCCCTGGATTTCAGCTTCCTCATCTGCACTTTCTCTTTGAGCTCTGCCCTCATTCCTCACCATGACCACACAAAAAGCCAAGGTCCCTCACAGCCTCCTTTCATGAGCCCTCCCTATCATACTGCTGTCCCTGCAGCACAGTACAAGCAGCCACAGTCAAACCAGACCTTTGACTATTCAGCGCTGGAATCCTAAAGCCAAGCTTTCACAGCACTAAGCCAGAACAATGCCAAGGATTTTGGTACCTAAATTCTGCCTCCATATCAAACTGAAAGCTCACCTGAAAAACTGAAATCTGGCAGCCACCTCATCCCTGAGGCAGGTAAACTCCTGTGATGCTGCAAGTCTTCTAATTATTGTTTTCTTCTTCTTCCCTTGTTTTTTTCCTTTTTTCCCCTCTAACTTTTAATCTTCCCACCTGTGAAGTGCTGCTTCTGGGCATGCCAGACAGCTTCACTTTCACTATTAGCACAGCTCAGGCAGAGGTTTGGTAAAGGGCAAAAAACACAGATTTTTTTTTTTGCCAACTGCCCCAAGGCAGAGGGACCGGTTCAGGCACGTGATGAGGGCTTGTTTGATCCTTAATGAATTGGCAAGTCCTTTAGACAGTAGAACAGTGCAGATATGAGATAACAAGAGGATGAATCATCAGTTAGTTAGAAATATGGCCTTTTCTTTATTTTGTGCAAGTTCTGGGGTGGTGGGAACCCGCTGCGGATGCTGATCAGTCCCTAGTGACAAACACTGATGTGTACTTGCCATACTGACTGTGAGAAACCAGTGTGCTGACCCAGGGGACCAGCTGAGGCTGATGGACTGGGCTCAGGGACAGGCAGAACAGAAATAAACTCTGGAGTAGCCTGCTGTGGGTAATCAGTGATCTCTGGAAAGGACATCATTCTTTTCCTGTTTTCCAGCTGCCGTTGTGCTGGAAAAAAGTAATTGTTCTTCTCCAGGATAGGGAGATAACAAGCACTAGTGCCACTTTCTGACCTGCTAGGGTTAGAAAAGCCCTGGGATCAGGGACTGGAACCATGAGCCACCTGTTCCCAACAGGATGGCCTCCCAAGTGTGCAGCCCCGTGTGTCTGCAGAGGAGTGAGGGGTAAGCCAAGGGCATGGCACTTGCACTTGCTCCAGTGTGAAACTTGAAACAGCCCAAACATGTGGGTTGCTTAAGAGCACCCTAGAGCTTTGTGGTGAGGGCTCTCTCCTGCCACTGGGGTGTAAATCTCTGCAGGCAGAAAGAACAGGATGTGGGCCTCCCTTTCTCTGCTCCCCACTTCTCCCTGGCTCTCACAACCAGCAGCACCTCCAGGATGCCCAGCAGGGCCCAGAGAGAGGTAAATCCAGCTTTCCTTGGCTTTCTGATGGCACTCAGTCTAAAAGTAGGTCCACACTTTGCCCAAGCTGCAGGGATGGCCAAGGCCCCTGGGCAGCACACAGCCTCAGCAGCCCATGTGGCTCCATGCTGTCTCTAAGCACAGTGGAGCCCACAGCAATTTAAAATGAAACAGGGCAGAGCATGTGGCAACTTCATGCCACGTTCCACAGCCTGTGGTCAGGTCTCGTGCATCCCCCCAGCTTTAGCAGAACAGGAAAATCCCAGACACAGGGTATAAAGTGCAGGCAAGCAGTAAAGAGACTTCTCTGTCACTCCAGGCAGATCTGCCCTTTAATAACCAGCACAGAAACTGTTAATATCTGCCACCACTTCTATTAGTGCACAAGGCACTCACATTAGTTTCCCCTCATTAGCTTTCTATGGATGTCTGCACCTGATCTTCCTTCTCTCCTGCTCCTTTTTGTGCTAGAAAGTTCCTAGCCTTCTTCCATGGAGCATCATTCGACACCCCACCAGCACACAGACACTTCCTTACAAGTTATCATTATCCTGGTATCCTGCTGCCCCACATAGTGAACTGTTTCCAAACAGTGCAACCAATTCTCAGCAACAGAAAAAGCATGCAAGTTATGCAGGTCACATAACCTGCAGTGTCTTCATCCAGCACTGTGGTCCTCAAGATTTTCAAAGCCACTCTTCCTCTTTTTTAAAAGTTTCATTTCCCCTTCTCATTTTCCTGGTTTCTACCTGACAAAAGCACCATTCACTCTCTAGCTTATCTCAAATCCCCAGAGCTCAAACATGAGGTTTCGGTTTTTTCACAGTATGAAACAGTTTGTACTACCAATTTTCTTCTCCCAGCATTTACACTTTAATTTTTCAGTAAAAACTGAATCTCAAACTCTGTGTTAGCTCAAAGGATAAACTACACTCATCTTGGAGCTGAAGAGGATGGACAACTTTTGGGTGGGATAGTTGGAGCACATCCAAACACAACAGCAGGTTTTTCTGTGGCTCTTACCTATCTTCCTCCAGTTACAGGATGTATTCTGATACTCCCCTGAGAGAAAGCCACTGCTGTGGTAGAGGAAGGAAAAAAATGACCAGGACAACAGTCTGATTCTCCACATCACCCAGAAAGCTAACAGAGTTTATTTCTAAAACAGCTGGAATCCCATATTTGCCAAAGTTGCAGACAGATGGAGCTTTCAGAACCAGGTTGACACTGAAGGAGACTTAAAACACTTTTGCTGGCAGAGGTACAGCAGAGAGGTGTTGAATTCCCTGCCAGACGGAGCTGTCATTCAGCAACCCCCGGTGGAGCTGGTGATAACAGAAAATCTGTGCTCTTCTTGGTAGACATGCTTCACAAGGAGGATTTGGGGAAAGCAAGGAAACTTTGGCAGCAGAGATGTCAGTCTTCCAGCTTGAGAGCATCCTGATTAGGAGCATCTGGCGGGTCTGTGGACCCAGCGCTGTCACAACAGCCAAAGCTGCAGGGATATTTTAGCCCTGTCAGTAGGCACAAAAGCCAAAAGGGAACTGGTAACTCACATCTCTTGATCCAGTATAAGCAAGTGCACTTACAGCAAAACATATTCTTTGGATGATCACAGAACATGGCTCAGAAATTCTTTGGTCGTTAGACTGCATGAAATTCCCCTTGACTTTTTTTTCCTCCATATGGTGACAACTGACAAGAGTGATGTGAGAGGCAGAAAAAAAAGCCAGCATAGTGGCAGGAGAGGGAGCATGGTTCCAGGAGAAAGTGGAAACAGCATTTTCTGCAGCGCAAGCTCAGGCTCCAGCCCCAGTCCTTAGCAGGTGCTTCTCCCCATTGCCACTGCAGGGCTGAGGTGTCAGCTGCACTCACCCTGTCTGCAGCACAACACTGCTTGCCACAGGACTGCCAAGTGGGCTTAAAGCTTAATGTGGGAAGGTTCCTACTGTCAATCTGAGGTCATACCTCAGGAGGTGAAGGAGAAATAGCACAGCCTTTTTCTTCTAGGAAAACAGGAGAGGTTGTATCCTCAAACATCTGTCATATCAGTGCAAATTAAAGCCAGAGTGCTGCTTTCCAAAAACTGTAAAGTCAGTCTTGGCAGGAGGACTGGAGATCAAGCACCCCTGTTGCAAAAAATTATACACACACATATGTGTGTGTGAGTGTGTGTGTGTGTGTGTGAGTACCTTGTTCTGCAGGTATTTTCACTCAAAGTGCCCAGAATGAAGTCTCTTGTCACATAAGGCCATTTGAGTGGTCCTGTGCTGGCAGCACAAGGAAGGCTGAGCTATCCCTGACACTGCTGACAATGGATTCCCAGCTGAGGAGAATGTTTGTTCTCTCTTGCCAGAAAGCCTTTGAGCTATGCTCAATTCTGGTTGTCAAAAAGAAAAAAATGGCTCATCCCTGGCTAAGCATAAAACACATCATCTGAAGGTAGGGGGCAGAAGTTGAACACTGTAGAAAAATAATCGCCAATATGAAATTAGTAACAATATACCTGCCTGTTATATGGTTTATTTGAATAATCCTCTGTGTTAATACTGAAGCACTATATCTTGGAGTGAATGTATGTACCTTCATCCACTATAAACAGAATTTTGTCCTTTTGAATTGTTTCCTGCTCTGTGTTGCTTCAAACAGGACACTTTTGAAAGGGAATAGCAAAAAGAATCACAGAAACTGTGCACCATGACGAGGGGGATTCTTACCTCTTCAAGTTATCTATTTTCATTTACTTACTCAAAATTTTTGACATTTTAGCAGCTGGTCAATTTTCTGTTGTCAGAATTAAAAAGAAATTCTAAGTAAAGATACATATATTAGGATGAAAAAAAAAAGGTGGCAACAAATAGCAATATATATTGACCTGCCATGAGGCACAAAAAGAGTTTTCTGAGACAACCATTAAATTACTTAGCATTATTGATGCAGAATTTCAGACAAATAGAAAAATAAATAGGAGGCCAGAAAATGCTTTTTTCTTCAGACTGTCCCTGGTAAACTGTATAAACCCAACTTCTGCTGCACCATCGTGCACTTATCCCAACAGAATAAACCAAGTTCTACTTCACAGCTAGACATGATAGGAGAAGCACCAAAGAGGAAGAGAGGCCCATGCTTCCTTTTTTCCTGCAAAGAATTCCCAGCTCACCAGAGATGGATTGCAAAAGGAAAGACAAAGGTGCCAAGAAGGCATTGTCTCAGCACTGAAGTTACATAGAATTTCATTATGATACCAGGTTGGACAAAACTGAATTGTTCTGCCTGTCCAGGCTCTGGGCAGAGTCCCCAGGAGCACGGATTCCAGCTGAGGCAGAGAAGTGACAATATCACATGTAAGAGAGAGAAAGAAGCACATTGCTCCTTTCACAATGGGCTTTCCATAAACACTGTTAAGATTACAAAGCAAATAATTTATAGCAAATGCATAGAATTTTTTTAAAGAAGTGGGCTTACTATGAAAAGGAGAAAAAAGACCCCATAAAACATTAAATGTATGTTCTCGGGTGCGTATTTTCCTCTATTTGTCAAGGGAATTTTTAAAGAATAATCTTTGCTAAAAATTCATGGAGAAAATCCCTGATTTCATCGTGTACTGTTGGGGCTAGGAAGAAGTGCTTGCAATGATGTTTTCAAGTTGCAGTTCTTAAATTTTGATGCTAGCTGAGCTGATGTTAGAAGAAGTCCACAGTTCTGATAGAAAGAGCTAACAAACGCTTGGGTCAGCTTATCCAGGCACGAATTAGTTTGTAACTGTTCATTTGTTAAACATATAATCCTTGGAAGTTAAGAATCAGGTAGGAATTTGCAGGATTTCCCTTGTGTAAACAGATGGAGGAAATCAGAAGGAATTTTTCCATCCCTCTGAAAGGAGAACCAAATGACTGTCCAAATGAGTTTTAAATAACACTTATTGCAAATAGCAGGAAACAGCCACAGCCCAGCTTGAGAGATAGAAGTTGTCTTTCTCTGAAACAAGCAGATTCTCCATTATAAACTTCTTTGGGTGGGGGGAGCAAAAAAACTTTGGTTCACAACATTGTTTTGCATAGGAATTCAAGTAGATCTTCCAAAGCTACCAGCTTGTCCAGGCTAGTAACAAAACACCCATGTCTCTCTCCTCAGTAGTGGACACTCCTCTTTGGCATCCTGTTTTGTAAGGCAGACGTCTTGCACAGGTGATGAAGTCACACAGATGCATCTTTGAAAAGGAAGACAAGTGTCACTTGTGTTGCCACAAACAAATTCATCCAATTTATTAAGCAACACACTGGAAACTTTTTGGTAAGGGGTGGGGAAGGGAGAAAAGAAAGCACTGCTATGTTCACTATTAGCTAGAAGCAAGTTATTTCGCTCCAGTAGTTATATGTTAACAGCTGTCAGTAGCTGTGACAATGTTTGTGATGACAGAAAATTTGGAATTATTGCTTTTTGGGTAATTCTGAGTCACAGCAACCAGGGCATTAATAGATTCTTCCAGGTAGACACAGCCCTGTGGCAGACAATATAAATATTCATTTTGGGAAGCATTCAGGCAGTTAGTAAGCACGATACTTACTTGTTGACTGTGTGATGCACGAAACCTTGTAGGATGACCACATGCTTATAACACAAAGTATCGTAGCCAGGAACCCGAAAGTCTGGATGAGAAAACAAACAAACCACAAATACTTATGGAGCATTAGATGACACATATTCCATGCATGTATGGACACTTTTGTATATTCAGCTACACATTTTATGGGATTAACAGACACAAAAAATAGTGGGTTTTTTTACTCCATTCTGACAAAAGACTAAAAAACCCAGAAGTTTCTGTAGTATAATGGCAGCTTATGTCTTGTTAAAACCGAAAGACAGACTGAGAGTCATGCACAAGGAGAGAGAAACAGCTGGACAGCAGCATGGAATGTCAAGTTCTGAACTTCTCACTAGGATTCTGCAACAAAGAAAAGACTGTTTCTAGCACCTCTGATTACTGCTCTTTTACTGCCCCATTCAAACAAGTCTTTCCCTGCTGTCTGCCAAATAAACAAGTCAGGTAGGTCTCCTAGTCTGTTTGCACTGTCAGGACTAAATTTCTGAAAGTAATTCTTTATTCTGGAGGAGTTGTATTTCAGGTCCTGCTGCTGTGAAAATACTGTCACCCACACTTGGAAGTCATGCCTCTCTCTGTACAGCCTTCCAGCCAAGAGAAGCAGACAGCACCTGCCAGAAGTCAGCTCAGAGCCTCACTGGTTTTAGCTCAGGAGAAATTATCTTGAACAGGGCTCTGTTCAGGAGCAGGAAGCGTTGAAAGCTGAAAAGTGGAATGAAATCCTTTAGGTAATTTCCAGCTGCTACAAGAGTCTTTTGTCAAAAGTTAATTGTCTTAATTCTTCACCTAAACACATTAGTTCCTGTGAGTTAAAGCAGAAGCCTTTGGTTTCAATGCTCTGGCAGGACAAATACCAACATTAGTGATGAGTCCAGCATCTGCCAACAAAATATTTTTGTTGGCACTGTGTTACAGAACATTCACTGAAATGAGCTAGAAGGTTGTTCACCCAACCAAGACACAAGTCAGGCAAGTCTGTAAGAAAACAGAGGTACAAGTGATAGATTTCCAATGGCCTACTTAATATATATTGCAATTTTAAAAGTGTCAAGCCTAATAAACACAGCCTTACCGCTCCAGCCACAAGTCCAGTTATATTGTAACTCTTGGATGCTGCTACAATCGATCCAATGAGAAGCAGAATTGTACCAATTAAGTAATGAAGAAACTCCTGAAAAGACAAGCACAGCATGCATCAGAAGGGAGACTTATCTACAAAGCATTTTGATGTGTCTCAGAAAGAAAGTAAGTCGGCAGAGATGACTCAAACCCTCAAACCCAGAGGACAAAACATAGCCAAAAAGGGGGGGAGGGGGGAAAGCAAAGTAAAACAAAGCAGAAAAACAAAAACCAAAACCCAGCAATTCACTTTGTGAGTGGACTTTATGCCAAACGTCAGTTTCTGTTCAAAAACAACAGTTTGGTCAACTAATGTGACTGCAATAGGATTTATTTGCTGGGTATGGATGCAATCCTTTCAATTCAGTACATTACTTCATTGCACCAAGTATGCACCTTACCTAAAGAGATGGCTCTGGAGCAAGGAAGGAGCCTTAAGGACACATTTCTCTAGCCTATATGAAATGGCATAAGTGGGAAACCAAATGCTCCTACTTCTGAGAATCTTAGGAAGCAAGCACTGGATCTACTGCTGCATTTACAAAAAACTTAAATCAGCTGAGACTGGGAACCACAGGGAAGGGAGGGAAGGGAGGGAAGCCATGAAAAGCACAGCTGCAGTAAAACATGATGCCATGGGGTTTTCTGAGAGAGGACCAAGGCACCACATTTAAATTCTTCTCTGAGATGATAAGTATCAGTCCAGGAGTCAATTTTACCTAGTTACAAGCATGGTGTATCTGTGGATTTCGATTTTGAATCCCCACAAAGCTTATGACACCAGTACAAGTGTTTGGACACTGAACATGGGTTGTTTTGGTTTTTTGTGCATAGTGGGGTGGGGCAGGTGGATATCTGCTTCCTTTATCAGCATGAGCCAAGCAAATACAAAGGAAAGGAGAGGAGAGATTCTGTCTCAAATCAGAAGATGGAATACAATTCCAAAAGGAAATTTTCCAAGGAAAGCCCAGAAGATGAACAGTCTACCCTACCAGTTTCACTCTGCTCAGATGTTCAAAAGAGCTGAGGAGGATTTTTCCTGTAAAGTAGGCACTGAGACCACAAGTTACTTTCCTAATTTATAAACTTGTTTTGGGTAATCAAAATCTCAAGCCTTGCATTTGCCAGAATAAATTATATGCACAAGGAGGCTTCTCTGACTAGCCCATGACGCAGCAGCAAATGGGACATTCCACTGCCTCTTTAGAGACATCAAATAAAGCACTGTGCACAGGCTACTACTTTAGGGAATCCAAGGGATGGGCAAAGCTGCAACAGAGTCATCAGAGGCCACATTAGGTGGAGAAGCAACCCCGGCAGGGCCGGAAGAGTGCCCCTCTGGAGAAATACTTCCAAGCTTTAAAAGGTGTCAGCAATGAACAACCTCTTGAACCACTTCAGCTTTACTGGCTGCAAATCACACCCCTGATTGCAATGTAAAGATCCTGCCAGGAAACTCATCCAAATGCTAGCTGTAGTTTTCCAGACTCTCTCACGTCTTCCTCTTCTGTTCTAAAGATACTTAAATGTGACTGAAAATGAGGTTGTTTGTTTTGCAACAGAGCAGCAATGTTCAAGCATCACATCCTATAAAGCTTTCTGAAGCTGAGCAGCCACAAACTTCAGTGCCTTAAACTCTAGAACATTGAGGAATAATTAAACACACAACAAAAAAAACCCAGAAGCAGCCCATGCAGAGGCAAAAATAGCATAGTCCTGTTACAGCAATGCACACATTAAATCCTGCTCTGCAAAACTGTTATTTATTAGCTTACTTCACTCCTTTATTTGAATCCCTGCCTCTGTACTATCTCTAGATAAATAAGTACCTTTAGAAACAAATAGTGGTGGCACTATTTGAAAAAAAAATCTAGCCATATTCTTCAGCTAAAAAGAAAAAGAAAATTAAATTTTTCTCTCTGGTTATATATGGATGGATGGACAAACTGTTATCTTAGATCTGTAAATTGCTTACGTAGTTTCCATGAACCACCACCCAACCACTTATTGGGTATAAAAATTCCTCTCTATCTCTCCAGTTGGCTTTCCCCACTCCTTTGGCCCTTCTTCAGTGGAACTAACATATGCAAGGGAGGCATGTTCTAAGAGGTTGTTAAAATCCATCATCCCACACTAGAATGGATAAACTCTTCTGTTAGCTGACCTGAGCAATATTAATGAGGAAGTTCAGGTCTCACATTTTTGCTGCTGCCTGTGGCTTCTCTGCTAGGATATGAGAGATGGATGTGTACAGGAAACGCAGGAATGAGGCAGGAACATCCTGCAGGATATCCCAGGAATGGCCAGGCTGTGCAATCAGGCTGAGGCTACTATTTTTTGCTGTTGTTTAAGTTATCTAAAACCATACCAGAAAGAGGCACATTTGATTTAAATAGCACTCACAGGCTTTATTTTGGGACAGGATGTAGTACATGAATTCTAAAGCTATGATTTGGTACTTCAGCAATCCCCGAGCTGCTATAAATGACCTGAGCTAGGACCCACCTGCTGAAGGCTTGATGATCAGTTGCTTCCTTTCAATTGTCTCTTAATGAAATTATTGCCTTCCATATAATAAATCTAGATTTATGTCTGTGCAAAGGAGGGCAGAATCAAATCCAAATCAGCTGAAAATCTTACAGTTACAAAATCTGCTGAGCTGAATGCAAGCAACAAAAGGATTTGCACAGGAGGCAAAAAAGAATTGAGTGAAAGACAGCCTATTTTGAGTGAGAGTTGAGTGGAAAACAGCACAAGGGAATGGACTGAGAAAGCCCCATCAGCCCAGAGGGGAGGAGAGAGGAGAGAGGAGAGAGGAGAGAGGAGAGAGGAGAGAGGAGAGAGGAGAGAGGAGAGAGGAGAGAGGAGAGAGGAGAGAGGAGAGAGGAGAGAGGAGAGAGGAGAGAGGAGAGAGGAGAGGAGCCCAGGCTTACCGCGAGCGGCCAGCTAACACAAGTCAGCTTCCTGTAGACTCTGAAAATGTGCATGATGTAGAAGAACAAAATCATAACCAGGTCACACATGGTGACAATCTGAAAGAAGCTGTATGCACTGTAATCTGTCCATGGAGAATTATTTACACTGATGAATCCAATCAGCAGCGTGATCTGGAAGACAAAAGGCACATTCAAGGTGTTCACTTTGGTGCTCAGAGGGTTGTGGAGATGATTTTAAGCACAACAAAATGACACTTAGAAACAAAAGACAAATATCTAATGTAAATGGGGTGGTCCCAACAAAATGGACAAGCATGATAATAAGGTTTTATAATTAGCCGATAAATGAGCTGAAGCAACTCCCTGGTGAAAGGGGCAATGGCCAGAAGGAAAGCAGCAGTTTCAGCTGCTTCAGCTTGAAGATGTCTCTATGTACAACAGAAAGGATGTCAAATAGAGAAATGGAACTGGATGCCTGGAGTTGCACCAGTGACTGAAGCATCTGAAGCCCAGAGACTTTCAGGAGTCCACTGAAAGCCGTGAAAATGGAGGTGTCCATGAACACACCTTTCACTTTCATTTGTGACATTTCTCACACACACAATCAGGAGACCTGAGCTAACAGTTTTACTCTTCCTTTTCTGCCACCTACAGAGCAGAAGTGTTAGTGGACTGTAAGGCAGTATCAGAGTAAATAATACAAACATTTGGAGGAACTGATTTAATTCACCTCAGCCCCAAAACTTTTATAAG
The DNA here is from genome assembly GCF_028769735.1 of Zonotrichia leucophrys gambelii. NCBI lineage: Eukaryota > Metazoa > Chordata > Aves > Passeriformes > Passerellidae > Zonotrichia > Zonotrichia leucophrys. The sequence continues at coordinate 42,576,464 of NC_088171.1, read as the reverse complement.
TTAACACTGCCACATAAAACTATAAAGCATTATTGTACAACTTCTTACAGCTGTATGCTTGCTAAGGACAAAAGCTTTTTTCTTTAATCTAAAGCTACTAGTTTATTTTACTAATCTTGCTGCTTCCACCAGCCTGGCTAACCTGGGTGATCAAAATAATTCTACCAAGAATATACTAAAATATTTTTTTATTACAGACTCAGTCAATGCTTGCTTTCAGCCACTGTAATTTTTAGTTCGTCAAAAGTCAGCCAGAAGCTGTAATGATTCACATTTTAAGTGTTTCTCCTGGACATTAAAAAAGTATCTGAGGAAGCCAGCACTTCAAGACTGCGCCATTCTTTCCTGCACACTCATCTTCCAAACTCCTAACCAACTGCATTCATTATCAGAATAATTCCCTTAAGATTAAAAGAGAAAAAAACCCAACCACAACGCCCAAACAACATAGCTTAGATTCTCCCTAAGTGTTAGCCAGGTTTCACCTGCTCAGTTCTGAGTGGACAGGATAAACATACACGTGTACAAGGGCAACCAAAAGGTCTGTATGTACAAACTTCTCAAGGACCTTCACCAAACCAAATTCCATCCAAACAGCCACATCAATGTCTTGACAGGGAACTACCGTGGCTCCAGAGAAAAAAGTCAGTGCTCAGGATTCCTTCCCACACAAGTGGCTAAGCTGTTGTCAGAGCTGGTCCAGATCCATTATTTTTACTGTGGCAGTCCAAGGAGCTGATATTACCCCTGTAAGTGAGCCCTGCTCTCTGAATCTTAATGTCAGTTAAGCAGAGTCATCTGACTTAGCCACTGAATAATAATAACTTAAATATTAATAAAAATAACTTAACCTGAACAATCAGAAGGAGATAATTTACCCTATAAGCTAGGAGCACACTCTAAGTGATGCAAGGCACAGCTATTATTTCCATAATTTAAAACTAAATTTAATGAAATTTTATTCTGTAGGAAGACTCAACAACAAGTCACAGCAAGCACTGAGCCTTACTCTTGGATAAAGATGGGATGAGGACAACATTCTCTAACCACTAAAGGCTAGAAGAAGTTTCCCTTATTTAGGTGTCTTCACAATAATCAGTTCCCAGGTTTTACATGGTAAAAATCAAGAAGGAAATGTTAATTCACAGAAATATTAAATCTGCTCACTGGCTCATTTCATGCATGAACAATTAACTTTAGCAGTTTTTTTTTCAATGTACAAAGGATAAGGAGGAGGACTGGACTCTTGAAGTACAACCACCATCCAAATAATAAAAAGCAGTGGGGAAAAAAACATTAGTTTAAGCTAGACCCAGCTCTTTCAATTTCATGGAAGCATAGCAGTATTTTTCTTTTCAGTTAAAAGGTATAAAGAAATTGAGAAGCATAAAGAAGAATGTGAGTCATCCAAGGGCAGAAAGTACATCCTCGGAAATAAGGAGATACATGGTACCAATGAAGAATCAGCTCAACTCCTGACAGGGTAGAACTGTGGATTTGAACAAACATGCTTTCCATTTCAACAGTTCTTCATAACTAAATCAACTCCAAATCCAATTAGTAAAGATTCTCCCTTTTTAAAATTTAGATGTGCCTCAGCACACACACAGGAAGAAAGCACTGCATGGCAAGAGATATTTCTTTCAAAGATTTACTTCCTTAGCATAAATCTTGCAACATGAGATTTCTAAAGAGCGTCCTCAGTTCACAGGCATGTGATTCTGTTTCACAGATAGGTGCAAAGGGGACCTCTCAACAATTTTTTATAAAGCTGTACCCTATCTGCCACACTATATTGCCTGCAGATAGAGTTTAAAACTCACCTGTTAAAAAAAGAAAGCTAACAAATACAAGTAAGAGAGCCACCCAATATCACTTTTCTTTGAAACGGACAAATATTGAAGTTCCTTCACCAGATACTGGTTTATCATGATATACCAGGGGATGACTGTACCTTTTTCCCCCTGGGATTCTGGTTCCAGAGAACTGAGTGATAAAGTGATAAATATGTAACTGTCTGGGATACAGTTGAACATTATCTCAGAAGTCAGTCGGAGGCACAGAGAGAGAGAGAAAGGAATGGCAAAGCACTGAAGTGATCAAATGCTATGAGTGTTCTTTATGCATCTGTGCTCAGGGGAGCAGGTTTATACACCCTGAAAATAAAAACTGGAGGCACAAAAAAAAAAAAAAAAAAAAAAAAAAAAAATCAAAAAACCCCGGGCACCGCTATTTCCATTTCAATATAGCACTTCACAGGTCATGACAGCAGTACAGATGTAATAACCCATAGCCAGCAAGCCAGGGTGAGCACAAGTACAGGTCAAGTGATGGGCAGTCTCATGAGAAGATTTCAGTGTGCTTCACAATATACACCTGGGCTCCAGACCTGCACTACAAAAGGGGTGAGGGACACATTGCAGGTACTATTATTTAAGTGCTTTCTGGTTTCTGAGAACAAAATAAAGACCATATGCATTAATCTACCCCAAGGAGGGATTTCTGGATTTAAATAAAGTTCCACATTTACTCTGTTTCACAGAAGTCAATCAGCTTAAATGAACCCACTTCTTGACTCTCCTTTGGACCAGACATTCGAAATGAGTCATGAAGAATGTTTAGGGACACTGGTATAGATCAGGAACTATCTTGCAGTCAAGGCAATGTGAATTAAAGGCAGTCAGCACTTACAGACAGAAAAGACATAATAGAGCCTGCAAGACTTTTACAGAACCTGCATTCTCTTCCCTACTTGGAGCTGAAGATGAGGTAACCACATCCTCACAATCTGCCTCTTGAATGGCACTGACATACCTTCACAAGCTAAACCCCATTTGTATTGGAAATTAACTCAGATCTACAAAAAAAATGAAACACAATTCTTTCTTTCCTGATGTGGTCTCCTTCCTAAAGCAGCCCAGGAAGCTGTTGGCCACTGTCACCACAAAAGCACATGGCTGGCTCATGGTCATTGTGCTGTGCCCCAAGACCCCAAGGTCTTCTCTGGAGAACTGCTTTCCAACCTGCAGCCTGTACTGGTGCAGGGGCTTACCCTCAAACATTTCCAGATACAGGACTTGGCATTTCTCTGTGTGGAGCTTGATGAGACTCCTTGCAGACTGCCATGTTCTCTCTCTCTATGGCAGCACAACCCCCTGGCTCATCAGCCACTCCTCCCAGGTTTTTCATCACCTAAAACTTTCTAGGAGTGCACTCTGCATCATCATCCAGGTCACTAATGAAGATGTGGAACTGCCAGTCCCAGTGTGGACCCCTGAGGTACACCACTAGTGACTGGCCTCCAACTGGACCTTGTACCACTGATCACAACCCTCTGGGCTGGGTTGCTCAGTTTTAAATCCATCTCACTGCCCACTTATTTCACCCATACCCAGTTTGTCAGCTTGTCTGTGAAGATGTTATGGGAGACCAGAACCTTACCAAGATCAAGGTAAACCACATCCATCACTGTTCCCCAGTCCACCGAGCTTGTCACCTCATTAAAAAAGCAGCAAGGCTGGTCAAGCATCATTTCCCCTTTGTAAATCCATGTTGACTACTCCTGATCACCTTCTTGTCCTTCATGTGTTTGGAAATGCTTTCTAAGAGGATTTTCCTCATCACCTCCCAAGGGACTGAGGTGAAGCTGACATTCAAACTTGTAATTCCCTGGATCTTCCTTCCAACCCATAGATATTACTTCAATCTGTTCAGAATGGCACAGCTTCCTTTTGCATTTCTCAGGCTAGAGAAGATAGGAAAGGACTGGACAAGAGGGATACATTCTCCTCCCCTGTGCTATAAAATGCCTCTGGAAGTGCTGGAAATGCTGCTTCTTTTTAAAAATCAGCTGGTTTCCTCCTTGTTTCTTCTTGTCCCTGACAAAGAATGAGCATCTGGAGTCTACTGGTCATTATTACACTCAGTAAAAAAACGAGAAAATGTGTATCAAGACTTCAAGGAAATGAATCTTCCACTGTAGGAAAATTCAACACTTTCTTAATGAAAGGAATCATGCCTTCATATGAAGAAGAAATTATATATAGAAGGAAGATCCAACTTCCAATTATCCAAAGGCAAGTGCATACTGGAGAAAAGCCCCATGGCATTAGGCCCAGATGCTGCTGTACTCCTCATTTTAGATGATTTGAATTCCACCTCCAACTCCCCATGCTCACTCTTGGATGGCTGCAGTCCTGCAATTAGGTTACAGAGCAAGCTTGGCTCCAAAGCCCCTGTCCACATGGGAGAGGGCTGGGCATGATGCTCAGACCCAGAGCCAGCCACACAACCCTCAGCCCCTCTGCTGCCTGGCTGTTCCTGTGGCTCCCCGTCCTGTCACTGGCCCCAGAGGCCACCAGCAACACTGCCCAAGAGCTGCCTGCCCTCAGGACTGATGGGCTGGGCTCTCCTGCACCAACACTCGGTGCTGGAGTGCACCAGCACAGAGGGAAAAGCCCAGGCCAAGCCAGAAAGTTCAAAAAATTAACAGAGAACCACCTGCTCCAAGGAAGGGGCAGGCAGGAGTGCATGCCCACCAGCCCAGAGATTACAATTTTCTTCACTAGTGTCCTGAGGATAACAAAAGAAAGGACTTGTTTTGCTCCACATGTACCTACTGGTACCACAAAGCATTTTTTGCTCATGTGGTAGATGATTGTAGTTTATCTGACCACAGAACAATTTTATAACCCAGGAATCAATCTGTGCAAGTGCTTTGTATGATCTTTTTCTACTGTCCTGCTATAATGGATGTCATAAATAAAGCTCTGGCTTTATTGCCAATACCTAATTCCTCTGTAACGTCTGGAGAGAACTAAATTTTCCACAGACACAGCTACCTGCACAAACATAAATCCCACATGATCTCCAAAACTGACAAGAACATACTCTTAAAGGAAAGCCTAATGTTCTGAGGATGAGAGGCCCATTTCCACTGACACAACAAGGGAGAAATTGTAAGTCACTGACTCTTGAATCCTGACTCCAGTTTTGTAACCCCATTTCTGTCTGAACTTCAGTAAATCATGTGTTTCCCCAATTCAGCTCCTCCAGTCACCAAATGAGGACTAATAAAGACTTCACATGCATTGTGCTAAACTTCTTCTCCTTCGAAACACTTCAGACATGTAAAATAAAAGCAAAAATTTTGAGGACTGCTAATAAATGTCTAGGGCAAGATGGCTGTTTTCCTTTACAGAGTGAATGAAAATAGATGCTCACTAAAAATACCCCAACAAGCAAAGAAACAAAAAAAGACAAGACAAAACCCCCCCAAAGCCATACCAAAATACCCATATCCTTTTCCTCCCTGCTTCCCTCTCCAAAAAGCCCAAAAGCCCAAATGGACAATCAACAGATGTAACAGACAAGCAGGTGTGAAAATCATCCAAGGAGGAAGCCACACAGCAAGCAAAAGGAGGAAAAGGTTCACTTTCTGAGAGTTGCTTTGACTTGCTAGCTCAGCACACAACATAAACAAAAATGAGAATACTAGCTCACTGTAAAATGGAAATCAGTATTTACTTCCTGTCTGTCACTTATTACTTAAAACCAACTGTGAGCAGTGATTCAGAAAGCACACTATGCACAAGTCATTGCAAATAAACTGGTTTTGGATCTTTATTGCTAGGACTACTTTAGTGCTCATCCTCTTGACCATCCCTGACAGTTCAGAGCTGCACATTCTCAGCCACCCCTGTGCAGCAGCTCTTTCACCACTCTGCCAGTGGAGCACAGGCTGCCCGTTCCCACTGTGGCAGCCCCTGCACAGCAGTGATGCCCTGCTGTGGGTGTGTCACCAGCTGCCTTCACAGCAGCTCACAGGGGCTGCCCCTTCTGTGGTTAAAGCCACAGAAAGGTGGTTCTGCTGATAACCTATCAGTGCTTCCTGCTGAACTGGGCTCACACAGCAGCAAGGCTTCCTGCTTCTCCTTCCCTCCCCTCACCCCAAAGCACGCTCACAAGTGGGCAAGACATTGGCAGTGCCAGCTGGCTCCAGCTGAGCAATGGGATTTTCCAGCCCATATGATGTGTTCAGTGATAAAAGCTCAAGGCAAGCAGGTTTCAGGAGGAATATTTTAGGTTATGGCATTTCTCTTCCCAAGCAACCAATATGTATGGAATCACAGGATGTTTTGGGCTGGAAGGAACCTTAAAGACCTTCTGTTCCCAGCCTCCTGCCATGGGCAGAGGCACCTTCAGCTAGAGCACCTACCCAGCCTGGCCCTGAACAGAGTCATGGAAGAATTTACAGCTTTGCTTGTGTGCTCAGCTTTTGCTTTCCTTATAAAACTGCCATTATCTGGATCCATGGGTCTTTTTGCCTTCCTTCTATTTTCTCCCCATCCTGCAGGGGAGGGCAGTGAATGAGAGGCTGGCTGGCTGTTTGGCTGCTGGCTATGTGGTTAACTCACTGCATGTGGCCTACCCCTTATCTGGATTTCTATCTTCTGTGGTAGTACAAAGAACAATATTAAAAAACTTCATTGCAGAAACACACAGACTATGGTTTTTTACAAATCCCAAGATGATGTACTGAATTGCCAGGCTGAAACTGCTATCTGACCATGTAACTTTAAGCTCTGGATAATAATTTTCTTTCTCTATATAGAAATAAGATGTGAAATGCCAACCTAACTGCAGGAGGAAAGATAACATTAATATGAAGCAAAATTGCCTCAAGGTGCCCAGTAACAGAGGAACATTATAACTCTTATCTCAAAGTTTTACCATAGTACCAGGACATACACATTCTCGTGTATAATCCACCCAGCTCTGTGTTATCTTTTCATTTAATTACTTTGCCATGCAATGTATAACCACATCCTCATGTTTCTCAGAGTATTTTTTTCCTTGACTTTTCCCCTCTACCATATCCTCCCATAAGAAGAGACATTTTGTCTCTGGTGTTTCCTTTCCTTTTTTTTTCTGCTCCGTATTCCCCTTTCCTCTTCTTTCCCTCCATTACACTCCATATTTCTTCTCCTTTTGTATTTCTCATTCTTTCCCATCCAAATCTCCCTCTACACATGACAATGCACCCCAATTCCCTCTTTTAATGTTTCCTAACCATCTTGCCCACTCTCTTGCATCAGGGCACATATTGAAATTAGCTAACCAAAAATTAGCACCATTCAGGGGAGAAGTGTCAGGGGACAGGATTCAGCATAGTGCTACACCTGCACAAACACTGCAGGCAGCAGCTCTGCCTCACCAGTTTCCTATTGGTAAGATCTGAAAGTGGTTTTCTTTTTCATCCATTGTACTCGCTGGAGGACTGATGAACCTTTGTACTGCTTTAATGTCCCTCCTGAATCTGAAAAAAAGAGGACCCTGAGAACTATTTATAAAATTGATAAAACCTGTTTGATTTCCACTATGTTAAAACCTACCCAAGTTTTAATGCAAGCAATTGTACAGAAAGTGTGTCTGCAAATTTGGAGCAAGGGACAGCACTGACTCATGCAGTTTCATCACAACATTTTTTTAATATAAGAGCTAAATGCTTTTTGTATTTGAACGAAAAAAAGTCAAAGTTTCCAGCTTGTGACACCAGCCAAGATAGTAGATGGAATTTTCCATCCCTATGAGAGCCAATCAGGATAACTGTGCCCTGGAGAAATGTCACTGATTACAGCTGGACATTTCCAAATGTTACACCTCAACACAGTGAAGCAACACCCACATATTATTAAGTTCATACTTCTAGATGGAGTAAAATAATTTTTTAACAGCTTCCCAAATCAGAAAGATGAGCAAAGCACAGACCAAGGTTACAACTGCAGCTCAGGCAAGACTGGTCCAGCTAATTTAAGCAGCAATGTTGACTGCTGCTGTAAACGAGATTTCCTTCTCCCAGGGCAGTGTTGGAAATGTGAGCTGTAAACCCCCACCAGAAAAAGAAGATAGAAGGCACAGTCCATTTGAAACTTCATTAATGGCAGATGAAATCAGCTGCCTGCAAGTGCATGGTTCTGTGAAGCAGTCAGTCTTTGGTTGCACAATCATCTCTCAGCCCCTGCGTCTGGGCAGATTTCCTTCTTGTCTGGCTGCTTTGCTAAAATAAGGAGGCTGCCTGGCCTCTGATAAGTCACTTCTCTTGTGCACCACCATCCACAGGCTATTTATTGAAGATAAAAACGGTGGGAGGGTGAGAAAAGGCAAAATAATCTTATTCAGACCCTCTACAACACAGATAAGAGGACAATCCTAAGTACAAGCGAGGGGTGCTCTGTATCTATTAATAAGAAGTTATCTATCTGCTCAGGCCCAGGCCTCAGCGGTGGAAAAGGATGTGGGGTAATCCCAGAGCCAGCATATGAAGGACATTATTAAAGGGCCCTTGAAGCAGGGTGTCAGCCATGATCATTAAAAAGGCAATTCTTTGCAATGACTAGCTGCAATTAAGCCCTGCCTGCCACTGATCACAGGGCATGCAGGACTTCAATCCCACCCCTGGCAGCTGAACCAGCTCCCTGCCTCAATCCCACAGCTGCCTGCACACACTGAAAGGCACCACACAATCCTGCATGTTATTTACTGAAAGCTGAGGACTTCATAGTTCCATGGCAAGCAATATGATATATTCCCATCAGTCAGTGAATTAGTGAAAAAAATAAAAGCTTGTTACCCACCTCATAATTTTATTTCTTCTTCTCTCCAATTTCTTTAAAAATCTACTTAAATTTAAAACATTCCACCTGTGAAAGCACTTTCAGTAAGTTTTTCCAATCTATGTAAAAGCTGCACACATGACCCTCAAAGTATTGCAGCAACTCAGTAACATTGCACAAGTGGCATAATGCAAGTTACAAACAATTCCCCAAACACATAAAATCCACTGCAAAACACTATTAACGGCACAGCTGACTGCTAGCATGTCTGCAAAGGACAGGAACAGAAATTTTAATACAGCAAATGCCCTAGCAAGGTTCTAGCTCTGGGAAACACAGCTGCTTTCCCTCTAACTTTCAAAGAAGTGCCACCTGCAACAAATGGAAATATTACTGTGGACCAGGAGAACCCTGCACTTTGTAGCTTGTTTATTTATTAATAAGGGATTATTAAGGTTGCCTCTGTGCAGGCAACCTTATTGCTGCAAAAAACCACATAAGCCCGTGGCTGCTGCTGTGGCTCACCCCACTGCAGAAGATTATCTCTCTTGCGTAGTAGGGAGAATCTCTAAATCATCTCAAAAGACTACAGGAAGTAAAAACATTGTAAGGCACTTGAATCTCCAGACTCCCCGAGGAGAAAGTGGAGTATCTGGTGGTAGCAGCCAAAAATGAGGGGAATTAGTATAACCAAATCTCTCCAGATTCAAGAACTGCACAGCAAGCTATGATTGATACTCCTGTCTTCTGCAAGTCAAGCACCTCCACCATCTAGATCCTCCTGGAGAGCCACATCAGCCGTTCTGTCCATCTGGTAAAGCTGAGAGTCAGACAGAAGGCCAGGAGGAGACAGTCCCCAGTGTGAGTAGGTTTGTGTAAGTGGAGAAGCACTGCAGGAGGCTGCCCACCTCACCTGCCATACCTCCTTCTAGCTGACTGGGAAGATAAACTGCTTGCAGGAACCAGGCACCTCTGAGACCACCGCTCTGAACCATTCTCAGATGGATTGTTTGGCTTGTTTGTATTGCTGGCCCATTAAAAAGTCCCAAAGTGAAGTCCCACATTGCCAGTGATACACAATATAGAAAGAGCTTAATCCATACTCGTGAGCTATAGAGATGTTGAAGATAAATTTCATGGCTGTCTAAAAATGGATCCACCAATTGTGCATGGCAATACCACCTGCAGAGAAGGAGCCCTTGTTGGCTGGCCAACCAAGCCTGGCTGCTAGAAGCCCAGGGTACATTGTGTATGTTTACAGGCAGCAAAGTTTCCACCATGTTCTGGACATCCAACACGTATCTAGCAGCACAGAGCCAGTTAAAACTAAGATAGGAACATACAACACAAAAACCAGTACCCCAGGGCAACAATCATTCTAGCTAAGCTATCAAATTAGATGCATGAAAAAACAAACAGCAATCTCATCTTGCTGGAAGTTGTTGCTGAGATCAAGGGATACCATGTGAAGGGCTCAGTGATGCCTCATGCCTCTGCCTGCCAACCCTGAGCGAGCAATCTGCTCATCACTCCCCCGTAGAGATGCTGCTCACAACACAGCCCCTTCTCGCTGTCTGAGTGAGGCATTTAGTGCTTGACTGAATCAGATCTTCAGTTGACACCTGCCATATCTCTCCCTGCCTCAGAGATCACCACACTGACATCTGGCAGTCACAGACAGCAGTTAAAAAGTTGTTATCTATCATCTCCAGCAAGGGCTTTGCTAAGCCATGGAAACAGGATCCTTGAGGAGGTCTCCTTGAATAAGAGGACTCATTTACATCACCCAGTCCACCTTGTTAGCTGCGCTGGTATATCATGATTTTCATCAGGAAAACACAGGTGAGAGCTCCAGAAAACATCAAGACAATGCACAGATGAACTGGCATCATCACAGCCTGGCTGCTGGGTCAGGGCGGGTCTTTGCACACCACAGAACAACCTTTTCTAAATGTGAGTACTCCATGCTTAGCAAGGTGCCAGAGAAGCGAAGGGCACTGAAAGAGGGGGGAAAATGGGAATAGATGAGATTCCCTGTGGCACTGCTGCAGCTGGCAGCTCTCAGTGAGTGCCTGGAGACTGACAGGCCTCTCCAACAGGCTGGGACAGCACTCCTGTGTCTGCCGGGAAGTTGGATACTCAAGCAATTGCCAAAAGGCTCAACAAGCCAGCAGGTGAGAAGCAGCAAGTGGGGACTGTGCTTTTCCCAAACAAAGAAAAGAGCTCTTGCAGAGCATGATTACAGACTCGAGGAAAATAGGCCAAGTCAGTCTGCAGTTCTGCAGCTGCTGATGGTCATCTCACGTTAACAGCATACTTTTTGCCCAGCTGTCAGCACTTGTGTCTTGAACTCATTAGTGGTACCCTTAAAAAACAGAAACAAAACATCAAACTGCCAAAAATATTATGAGAAAATTCCCCCTGAAGCAGCTTTTTAATTTTGTCATCACCACACTTCCATTTTCCTTAAGGGAAGCTGTGAGCAGAAGAGGAAGCCCTAAGCATTGCAGCTGCTGCTATTGTTGCAGGAACAGCAGCCAGGTTTGTTTTGGCTCTGAAAGCTGCAGACAGCTAGTGTTGACCAGTCAGGCACATCTGTCCTTGCCATTACATTCATCAGATGACCATCATCACAGGCCAGGGAGTTGTTTCAGCCACAATGACCCCTTCAGGAATCTCAGTTACACAAAGGAGAGGAAGCTTACAGGTGGGTGAAGGGAAATCACAGCAACTTCAGAGTCTGAGCTCTGTGTACAGAAAACAGCAATTTCTGGCTGCTGCATACTTTACATATGACCACAAAATAGGAGGACAAGACCACAGCACACACGATATGACAATAGCACAAAGGGGACAGCTCAGCCACAGGACTGAGTGAGCACCTCACAGGGACTCCCCAGGGAGGGCAGCAGAGGAAACACTTACTCATAGGAAACACTGTCTGGCTTTGGGGAACAACACCCCACTAATGCAGAGCAGGTACCAGAGCCTCAGGGTCAGGTGTGCTTCTCTCTCTCACTGATGGCTTCTGCTGGATCCCAGTGAGACACAACAAATGGTCCCAGCCCCTGCAGCCCTGGAGCCCAGTGAAGGATGCTTGGCAAGGTGCTCTGTGTCATGTACAGGCTCTGGGCAGAGGAGACTGAGCTTGTAAACAAGGGATTCAGTGGGGTCTGTCACCTTGTGGCAGGAGAGGAGGATGCTCAAAGGTACACCAAATCCAAACAAAGTGAGGACAGGGAACACACTACTCTTGCACATCTTAAAAGAAAGTCACAGAGCAGTAAGAATCCACATTTTTCACCACATCTTATTATCCACAGACACCATGTGACCTAAGATTTTTAAACACCACCTTAAAATTTAACTTTCCATAAAACAAATGTGCTAAGAAACCACTGCCAATAATTCACTCTGCTCGTTCAGGCACACTAAACACATCTCAGGTGATGTGGTAAATTCCTATGCTTCATTTCCCTTTTTTTGTTATTTCAGAAAATGTTATTTGTTGACCCCTGTTCAATCACCTCTACAGAAACAATCACCTCTACATGCACAAGAGATTGCTAATGAATGGATTGCAACAAATCCAAATGGATGCACCAAATAAGCAATAAAAGATGGCTCCAACTTTGAGCTTTTAGAAAGCCTCTTTTAGTAAGTAAAAAATAAAACATTCACTGACACATTCAGAGCAGAGATATCCTAGTGTTTAGTAATGACTATAATTGCCTTGGAGTTGATTTTTGAGCTTTCTAGAGCAGCTTTGACATCAGAAAAACTACAAGTTTCTTTTCTTTTTTTCCTGAAAGAGGCAGATAGAAATCAAAACAGATGGTACAAAACCTTCTCCTGCCCAAGAGAAAAAGCAAAAGGACTACATTCTCAGTTTGTGGTTTGAAACACATGGAACCACTTCAAGCTCATGTATTTCCTGCCCTTCCATGCCAGACACCTCTTCTTGCCCACAGCAGCCTCTGTGGGTGCACTGTTCCCTAAAAACACTTATGGAAAAAGAAAACCAGAGAGCTGAAGTGAAGCTCCATTAGTTCCCTGGTACTGTGTAACCTGGTGGATACCTACACCACTACAGCTGAGAACAGCTGCATGGAGACAAGACAGAAGGGGGAAACTCCTTAAAATGGTGTTGCTTGTGGAATTTCACATCATCAAACACAAGTGTGTCAGGCTCCCAGCAAGCACTCCTTGGTTGGCATGCAGAGAACACAGTGTTTGCTTCCAGCTCTTACGCAAACACCTGGAGAGAAAAAATGGCTACGCAGAGCAGCAGCACGTTAAAAACACCACTGGCTGAGGCAGGACAGGCAGGCAGCTTTGTGTCCTCAGAGGGGAAATAACAGCACCTCCCAATCCTGCTGGGCTTAATTACTAAGCTTGGACATTCCTTACTCGAGTGCTCCAGCTTAGTTTGGAGCCATCTAAGACTCAGATAGTTTTTTTCTATCTCTTTGTTCAGCATGCCCAGCAAGGTGCTTTTACTGCAGTTTCCAGCAGAACAACAAAAATAATGAGCAGCTACAACAGCTCTGACCTTGGCCTCAGAAAATGCATCTCATTGCTTAGCCAGTGGTTTATCTTGCACATTTTTGGGGTGATTTTCCACAATCCCCCAGAAAGCACAGTCTATACAGGACTCACAGACAGGTTTACAATTTCAGCACCTCTGCATATCACCAGAATGCCTCTCTTCTGACTGAACAGCTTTATTAGAATAAAGGCAAAATCATGTCACTGACACACTGCTGCATAGAATTAGATGTTTTACTTCAATCACCTCCTTGGACAGAGAGATGTTTCAGTCTGAAGAGCAAGTTAAAAGACTGAGTAGCTCTTAGATAATTCCAAGCATCACTTGCTTTTGTGAATTTCTTTTTCTTGCATCAATGATTTTAATCAGAAATTGTTTTCTTGCACTAACAGATTTTGCTTTCTTTTCATATTTTAAATTCTTCTGAATATAGCTCTTCAGTAAATTTGGAAACACATTCAGAAATGGAGCTTAGCTACAGCAGCCTCACTGCCAGCATTCTCTAGCCTTCAGTGTTGGATGAATGAATATTCTCTTGAATGCTATTATGCAACTATATGTTAGTATACAAATAACCCAGAGAGGTTTCAGCACACTTCAAAGTTGCTCAGAATTACAGACTGTCTTGTTGGCCATTCACTTGTCAAGTATGTCATGCTATTGTCAAGGCATACTTTGGAAATTAAATAGATGCTCTGCAGAAAAGCTTTAGCTATTGCTTTAGCATTTTTAACAAGTTAAAATGACGTTGTTAAGTCAGCTTTTATTGAGTTTATCCTTTTTTCACATTTCAATTGCTTGTAAATCTTTTCTTCAGCCTTGCAAAGGTAATTTTGATTTTCTTGTTCTCTGTCTTGAGAAACTGATGGCTCACATTGAGCTGACAGAATCAGCACTGGTTTCAGCTTAAAGCACCCTGTGTTCTGAGGCTGTGCTTACTCTGACAGAGCTGTAACAGTGGTGTCATTGTGGGAACAATGGCCTTCAGTCTGAACTGTGAGCACAGTTAGCTTGGCCCAACCTGGGGGAGGTGAAAGAGAGGCAAAGGTGGCCATGGGTCACTGTGCACCTCTCAGGAAAAAGGAGTGGTCCAACAACAGTTTGAGAAGCCTGAAAACCTACACAAGCATGTGCTGTGCCATGATGGCTCTCCTACATGCGAGCTCTCAGCTCTTCAATTTTCTCTCTTCATTCTGTATGGGCACACCCCTGCAAAGCTCTGCCCCAGACACTGTGCACAGGTGATACAATCACTCCTACGAGTGCCTCAGAGAGGGGGACACCTACACAGGCTCCCCTGTCTCACAGGGGCTGGGCTGGAAGCAGGATCTCATCCAGAACAGCATCAGTGGCATCCTCCAGACTTCAGCTGTAAAAATATAAAAAGCACATGAGGCTCCAGGACAAATGCAATCATTTGAGTCTGGTTCAGTGGAACCAGGCTTGTTTCAATCTCTATCAACGCTGGCACTTGAGCCACCCTGGTGACAATACAAATGCACATTCATACCACTGACCCTAATGGCACAGGATACCTCAAAAAACTCCCAAGAACCCATCCACTGAGAACTTGCCAGGCTAGCAACAGTTCCTACAAAGGCTTACAATAAAACAAGTTAGCAGTAGCACAGAATTAGATGTTTTACTTCAATCACCTCCTTGGACAGAAAGATGTTTCATTCTGAAGATCAAGTTAAAAGACTCAGTAGCTATCAAAGAATACCAAGCAGAACTTGCTTTTGTGAATTTCTTTTTCAAGAAAAAGAAACAAACACAAAGCAAATGTGCCTCAACCAAACCAGCACAGCTCATGCAGAATGCTGGAGAGTGCCACCTGTGTCAGTGTTGGCTAGCTGGCGAAAATTTGAGTCATTCAAATCAGTTTGTTACACTTAGACCAGTCAGTTTCTCTGGTCTAAGTGTATTGTGCACACTGATACACACCCACTCACACACTTGCTTAGTGCACTGCTGCTACAGAACCAAGGTGGCCACAGTGGGATCCTGCATGTATCCCTAAGAGGTCTTGGCACAACAGCAAATATATTAAAAAAAAAAAAAAAAGGAGAAGGAAAGGAAAGAAAAAGCAAAATCTGTATTAACAACATCAAGTTAAACAAGCTGGAGCAAGTTAGATGTTGAAATACTTTACAATTTCCTGTTAAAATCAGAATGTCAGTTCACACTGGATTCTGAAAAGCCACAACTAAAGTTAGTGACACTCACATATGGAAAAGCAGCTTTCAAATTGTCTTACTGCCACACAAAATACACAAGTCTGCATAACTATGTTTTCTCCTCCATTTTATATTCAACATATTTATAGACTATTCCCCAGGCCATGAAGACAATGCATAAAATACACTGTCTTTTCAAAGCTATAATCATTCTGCAAGGTTAAAGAAATTCTCTAGCAAAAAAATGTAAAGGAACTTGCATAGGCTTACAGGCAAGAAACACTTTTTTCCTCTTAATTTCATTCTATGCTAGACACCACAGCACCCAGAATTTCAAGAGAAAGCACGAGCAACACTCAAAATTAGCAACAATTCAGGCTGCACAATCTCTTCAACAATCCTGAGTTTTAGTCCTGTCTTACAGCAGAACAGCTGTAACACTATCTTCTGTTTTCTTCCTATGATTTCCATAGCATGTTGTTGTCATACATTAGGTTCATGTCACTCACACATACATCTAATCGTTGGGGTTTTTATCTTGCAAGCACAGCAAACAGCCCTCAACGTTACAGTAAATGATGAAATGTTTCTTTCCTGCTCTCTACAACATCCTCTACTTCTTGGTAACGGGGACGAGGAAGAAAGAGAAAACAAAACTTGTAACATTTCCTCTTCATAACCACAACCACTCAGAGGCCCAGCACACAATTTAATGTGATATATATCTAACACAAATGACCTTACCTTTCTGCTTTGCCAGCATAAGGGCTCTGCTTCTCAGTAACACTACAGCCACCAGCCACACCTACACTAGTGCAGGAATGTGTACAGACTTAGCAGGAAGAAATCTTTACCAGGAAAAGTTACTGCCAACACTTTGTACTAGGAGAACTGAATGCTCATACAAATGGAGCTGTGGGTATAAATACTGTCTGAGAAGAGATAAAAGAGAACTGCAAAAATATTTAGCTCTCCCTATTTTATTGGGTGCAGGAGTATATTTAGAGCTAATGTATCATGGTTATTTCTACAGGCTACAGCACAAACATTTGGTTTTCTTATGGAATTATTTGAGAAAGTGCTATTGTGATATGTGATATTGCAAGAGGTTCATTTGCCCAAAGTTCCTTGAATACCTGAGGTAACTCCTACTGATGTTTACAGGCAAGATGAAAAGCACAAAAATATAAGAAGGTGAAACTGAAAGAGTGCAAAGAAAAGATAATTTAGATTATTTTAACTTCTGTTAAAGTCACCACAGAAAACCAATTGCTTAAATTTGGATGAATTTTAGATTGAATAGCATTGATAAAATATGACTTTATGCAAAGTATGTGAAGCATTACATAAAATTAGATAGATTTACATCCAGCACATGAAAATATGCCAAGCATGTAAAGAATGCACGCACTTAATACGCACACCAGAAACTGACATTACAGCACCAATACCCATGCTGGGGCAGCTTTAGGAGTCACACCTCGGAGCTGGAGAGACACCAGAGCAGCATGGAGGGCAGAGAGGATGAGTTATTTCCAGCCCATAAAAGGATCTACTCTTTCTACACTGGTGAAAGCAAATAGACTTTCAGCTTATCAGTAGAGCACAAGGCTACTGCTTTAGGGCTACAGGTTCAGCTGCAATGTAGACACATGCTCACATGTCTCCTGCAAAGACTCCCCAGATCCACTCAGTGGTTTGGGAAGAGCCCAGGACAGAAGAAGGCAGCAGACATCAACTCTTTGTGTTCCTACAGCACAGAATCCATAGTGAGGGACAGCTCCGAGGTCTCATGAGGGCAGGGCAGATGCTCAGCAGGTAGAGGCAGCCATGAACAGTCATGGTCAACTTCATCTCCTCTTACTGAGGGTCACTTCTAAGGGCAGCTGACAGCCAATAACAAACTAGAAGAAACCAGGCAGCTTTGAAAGAGAAAGCTGAGGATTTGATGTTACTCCTCAATAACTTAGAACACAATGAATCCTAACTTTGAATGTCAGCTTAGAAATCTAATAATCTACACAACTTTAAAAAAATGACCAGACAAATACAGGCAGGGGGAAAGAAGGCATTGGGAGCTTACAAAAGATGAAGGCAACAACTCCAGATAAAACTCTGCCAAGGCACAAGTTTTTGCAGGATGAAAACGTACGTGTGGAGGTATCCGTACACGACGTCTTTCATGCTCTTTCCTGGGCATTATCACTGCCACAACCGTAATTAAGCTGACAAATCACCCCTCAGATAATTATGGCCCATAAAAATGAGAAAGAGCTTATCCATCTGTTAATCTTCTCCACATCTGCATGGAGCTGAATTTCATGCACTGACTTAAGGCATCAGCTCAAAATCCTGGCAGCGTTCCACCATCGACTGCTACTGAATTTCAGCCACACATCCCTCCCCGTGTCACTGGGTCACTGCTGGAGGTCTCTGGCAGGCAGGGCACTGAGCCAGCAGCTTCAGCTGTGGTGCCCAACTCTACCAGGTCGCTGTGGGCACCGCCACTTGGCCCCGCTGCCTCCTAAAAGCTTCCCCACACTACGGAATGAGCGAGGAATGAGGCGCTGCACGGCACGGTGTGCCATCGCATCACGGTGCTACCGCTGTTAGTAGCAAAAAGTTAACACTGCCACTTTGGGCTCGCACACGTCCGTCTGCTCAGAAGGGATCACTGCTGCGTTAGGAGGAGGCAAGGACAGCTTCCTACAGACGCTCTGCCAGAGGAACGCGGGTTTTGGTGCTGCTGGCAGAGGGCTGAGGGGCCAAACCCGCGCGGAGCCTGAGGGCTCTCCGGCCGCGCCGCCACAGGAGCCGTCCGGCCGGGACGGGCGCGATTCCCGCGGGCTGCGAGGGCCCCGAGGAGCTCCGGCAGCGGCCCCCGCCCCGCTCGCCCCTTACCATCTGAGCCACCTTCAGCATGCCGGCGCAGGAGCGGAAATAGCCGCCGTCCATGAGCTCCGCGTCCGAGCCC
Organism: Zonotrichia leucophrys gambelii; assembly: GCF_028769735.1. Lineage (NCBI taxonomy): Eukaryota > Metazoa > Chordata > Aves > Passeriformes > Passerellidae > Zonotrichia > Zonotrichia leucophrys. Next base: position 42,558,149 of record NC_088171.1, on the reverse strand, counting down.
GCCGAGGAGGAGGCGACGGTGACGGGCGGCGGGGCGGCGGGCCCCGCGCTGCTGACCCCGGTGCGGATCACTCGAGCCCCGTGCGACATGGCTGCGACCGCGCTCCCCTCGGCCCGGCACGGGGATCGGGACGGGACGGGATGAGATGGGACGGGGCGGGGCGGGGCGGGCGGTGGCGCCCCGGGGCTGGCGGGGCCGGGCGGAGCGCGGCGCTTCCCCGCCCGCCCGGGCCGCGGGGCGGGGGAGGCCGAGGGGAGCCGGCGGGGCTTCCCGGCCGCCGGGGAGACGCCGCCGCACCCAGGCGGGACAGCGGGTCCGGGACAGCCGGGAGCGGGAGCCGCGCAGGGAGGCTCCCCCCGCGCCCTGCAGCCCGCCCGGGATGCATGGAAACAGGCCGGAGGGAGCGGGACCCATGGAAACAGGCCGGAGAGTGCGGGACGCCTGCCGGGAGGGAGCTCCGCAGCGAGCAGCTCGGCGGGGACAGTGACAAACCCCTGGGAGGGGAGCGACTCCGGTGCTTCACTGTGGAGGGAAAGCTGCAAACAGCGCCTTCTCACACGGCTCCCACTCTTGCCAATCCCCCTCCCAGCCCTCTGATTCTCGGTCTCATGAAAGATAAAAACCATTTGCGGTAATGGGCAGCAACAGGTAAAACTATAAGGGCTGTCCAGATGTCTCAGGCCCAGTGTTTGAATTAAATCATACAGCAATTGTAATGAAACGCAGCAGAGGAAGCTATGTATTTCTTCATGTTTAAAAATAACTTGTTCTGCTTTCTGACAAGTGAGGTATTAGCAGGCCTCTGAGCTGGGCATATGCCACTTTTGTACTCACTGCAGTAGTGATCCCATCTTCTGCTGCTTCGTTCTGCAGTTACAACACAGATTCTGTTCATATTTAGTATTGAATGAGTTCCTTCAGCAAATAAAATTGTCCAAAGAGGGAAGACGTGTAAGCCCAGGTGACCCCCAACACACATAAGGCCCCAGCATAAGCAATTTACTTGGAGCAAAACAGGTTTGCCAATGGTCCTCATTAGATTAAGCAGTACATAGTTCTGGACTTCTGTTAAGCCATCTTGTGGTAGCAGTAAAAGGTATTACCTTTTAAATGTGATCCCACCACATTTTATCTCATGTCACTAGATATCAAAGCTACAACACTGGCTACTGCCACAAGAGTAAAATGCTAGCTGCTGAGAAATAAAAGAAAAATTTGTTCCATTTTAAACAGCTGTTTCTGTTTGTTTTGTTTTTTTCTCCTTACAGTTCCCATTCGGAAGCATGCATGGCTACAGGTCTCTATAAGCCCTGTGGAGGAAGGTTCCAGTAATTTCTTTACTTCCTATTTAGAAATACGCAGTTTTACCTGCTGGTTCAGCTTCTTTAGTTCTCTATTTCTTTTGAAATAGAAGTCACACAGTGTGTGTGTGACTGGGGCCCTGCTGATCTGAGTTCAGGGCAGTGAAACAGAAATAACTTTAAATTAATACCGTGGAATAACAGACATGTTTTCTACCCAGCAATACAGGCATCTTCTGTGAAGCACTGGGACAAAGTCAGCCTAACTCTACTGCATTTGAAGTTTTTATTAGTTCTCATGCTGTTTACTTTGTCTTGTTAGGGACATTGTGTATGAGGATGAAAAAAGGTGCTGACAACTCCTTAATAAATGAAAATTAATGGCCATAAGTTGACATCAAGTACCCTTATGTATGTGACTTAGATTTTTCAGAGACTTTGTCTGAAACAAGTTAGTTGAAAGTCAAACACCTTCATTTTGCAAGTTTATTAGCAGTTTGTTTATTCTTCTAAATATCTGTATTAAGCATTTCACTAATTCACTAGTTGTTCTTTTAAGGCTTCTTTCAATCTTACAAGTTCTAACCTACAGCAGATACAAACCATGTTTTAATTGTTATATGATAAACCACACCTAGCTTATCTTCTTTATCAATATTAGAATATACAAATGCATTAACTCATACTTTCCAAATCAATATTTAAGACCAGTGAATTTGAAGATAATCTTTTGGGTGCTTATGCCTTTCTTCAGGCCTGAAACTGGAAGAGCAAATTCCAAAAGGAATGGTCAGCTTGTGTTGACTCCTCCAATTTTAAGTAGATATTCAGAGCATTTCCAAAATAAGACAATTGGTACCTGGGCAACAGATGAGAAAGAGCATGGGAAGTAAGATAACTATCTTTGTGAAAGGACAGAGCAAGGCAGGTAAGTTATGGTTTGTGAAGAAAAAAAACCCCAAAAAACAAGTCCAAGTACAAAGCAAATTTTTGCCTAGTATGTATTTTTTAAAATTCAGAATTAAGGGTTCAACTCACAGATTTGTCTTCGGAAGTCATTCTGCAGATCTTCCCCTGAGGATCAGCACTGAAGTCTCAGAGAGCATGTAGATATTTTGCCAGAATCACTCCTTATCTGGTTTTATCTTACATTAAAGGGCAACTCTGAATGTAACACACAGTTGCCATGACACTTTTAAGTAAACTGGATGAAACAGAACCTCCTCTTAGCTCTCCTCCCTCTTACTGCCTTTGTCCACAAATGAGGTCTGGGTTATGAGTTTAGACCAAACAAACCATTGCAGTTACTTCAAAATCTTGAAATGTTTGTGCAAACATAATTACATCCTTTGGAGTTGAAATAGATACATCAAATATCAATTAAGAAAGAATTTCTATCACTTCTGAAGCTTTTTGACTGATGAGAAGTCACTGATGAAATTTAAATTTTGGCTATATTTCTAACAGTGTGACTGACAAAGTCACACTTTATCAGTTGGCACTTGGATCATTTCAATGCCTTTGATTCTTTTTATTCCCAGCGATGGAAAAGAGCATACGGGGTTTTAATGACACATTTTATCTGTGTAGATAAAATGCAGAGTTGGTAGCCATTCTTCCCTCTCACAACTGGATAAATTTAGCAAGCAGCAGACAGCCTGACCTATGTTGTGCAGGCCAAATGCAATTTGTAGACAAGTATAGGTTTTTAAATAATGTCTTGGCTTCCCTTACACTGAAATCTTATGACTGACAGATAATCAAGAATAAAAACATGTGATCGAGAAGGGAATTAGCTGTCTGCTGATAAATCTTCTGCAAGGCACATACGTAAGTAACCACACACCATTTATTTACAAGGAGAAATAAAGAAGATTTTTTTAAGCAGTAAGGTTTCTCTGCTGCCATACATTATCAACCAAATAAGCTTTTGAAGACTAGAAGGGAATCCAAACCTTCTTAATCCAAGAATAGAAGGTTCACCAGTAGTTTTAAATGAGGAAAGCTTTAAATAACATCATAAAATAATCACAAACTTTCACTCACCATGTAATTTCTTGAAAAAAAATCCTCAGGTAATTTGTATTTGAAAGTAATTTTCAAAGGCATCTGTTTTGAAAGTCATATTCTGTCATACTTCTGCTTGATTCAAAGTTATTTAAATAGGAGTACCAACTTCATTTGTTAAACTAACAAGTTGCAGATGATGCCAGTAGACAGGAAAGGAGGGAGGAAATTCCTTTCTTGTAGCACTGGTGTCTTGACAATTCTGCTGTGGATTTAATCTCTGTATCATTTAATAGGATTTAGAAGCCCAGATTTTAATAAGAGAGATTAATGGCCTAATCTGAGGAGAAGAAAACCCAAGAAACCAGAGTCTGCTGAGAAACAAGAAGTGTTTGTTACCTTCAGCCAGAGATTTGTGATGCCCTCAGCAGGCTGAGCACTGAGCACTAAGGGGGTGTTGTCTGGGCTCCTGCTTTGGAGCCTGTTGGATCTGAGAAACCTGTTAAGATAATGTGTTCCAGGAACAGCATTTCTTCAGCTTCAGACCTACAGTAACCAAAAGCAACCTCGTGATCTGAGGAGCTGTTAGACTATGCACACTGACAGGATCATCAGAATTCCTGGTAGTATCTAGTGTACTCTGAAAAAGAAATTTAAAAAAGCAAGCTTCTACTCTCAGTTTACAAAACATGTACAGTTGGATCATTTATTTATTTATTTTTTAAACTTTCAGGTGGGTTTTTTTCTGCACAATGTCACTTTTTCATACATAATAATGATACAATATCAATCTTAGTTTTGGTAGCCTTCAGTATCAAAAGTATAACAGTAACATTTAAAAAGTTACATTCACATACATGGCACATTGAGTAAGATTTTTTAAAGGTCTAGCAGTAACAACTATACAATGTCTAGAAAAATACTATGTTAATTTTAAAAAAAAGCAGTATGAAATTTTATTATATAGTACAAACTCAGGTTAAAAATGTCTCTAAAGATGGCATTATTATAAATAATCAACTGATCTCAGTTTATATCGTGTCAATTCTAGGAGAAATGTTCAAAAATACCTCACCCCTCTTCCAAGCTTTTCTCAAAAATTAATAATCCTCAAAGGACTTTACACAACATAATTCACTTTAACAAAGTATTTACTGCAAAGTTCGTGATCGCCAGGATATAAAGCTGAAATACGTATTTCCAGCATAGCAGGAGGTAACCACAAAGGCAAAGAACTGTTGAGAGAGAGGAAAAAACAGATTAGGAAATAAATATATTTGAAAGCACTGTAATTTCTAAGGGAAAAAAAATGTTATGGAACTTGGGAAAAAGGAAAATAGCAAGCTGATAAAAATGGCACACTCTCACCTCGTGCCTGTGTGGCCATCACAGCCAACACTGTGTAAAAGTAAGCTTACACTATGCCTAGAAGTATGGGCTTGGAACAGACAAAACATGACATATTTCAACTTTTTTAATAAATTCCTCATTATACAGTCTCATATCTTACAGACAGGACTGCCACCAATCTAAATACTTGCCACTTTTAGAGACAGAGGAATTGTCTGTGGGACAATGTAAGCTCAAGCTAGCACTCCTGCCCTGCTGCTGTGTTCCAGATATTGCTCACAGCCCACCTGTACCCCAGCATGGCTCACAGTGCATCTGTTTGCTTACAGAGAAGGCTTGGATTTAAATGCAGGCCCAGATGTGTTCTCAAACAGCACTGCTGATTAGCTTACCAATTCCAGAGGTCCTCTACTGATGGATAAAAATATTCCTCAGTGACAGCAACCACGCTGTCATGTTACTACGTTATCAGAAATTGATACCATTGTAAGCCTTCTATAGCAGGCTAGATTTATTTCACTTGTACTGGTAAAGTCCAATTCAGCACTAGTGCTTAAGTTCCTGTTAATCACTGCATGTTGCTCAAAACTGACAACATTCAACATGGTCTTAACGAAAATACCAGAATGTTTTGTGCTAGTAACTGAATCAAGTAAAGCTGTCACTGCAAATAAGATTAACACCACTTTTCTAAGAGCTGAGCAATGATAGGACAAGAAGGAACCAAACACAAGTTATAGGCAGGAAATTTCAATTAGATATTAGGGGAAAAAAAAAAACCCCAGCACACAGTGTGAGTAATCAAACACAGGCATTGTGGAATGGCCATATTTGGAAATACTCAAATTCAAGTGGACAAGGCCCTGGTAAGCTGATATGAGTTAGCCCAGCTGTAGGAGTGGAGAGAGTTGGGCCAGATGGCTTCCAAGAAGTCCCTTCCAACCTAAAAATATTTTATGATTCTACAGTTGTTCCTGGTTTATATGCCATCATTGGCATGGGTAGGCACTGCTGAGCACAGTAGACACTGTGATGCTCACATGCTGAGCATCCAGGCAGAAATCTAAGCCTTTTAACAGGGGGCTCTTGGTGAGCATTGTCTAATGCTAATTTAATCTCTAACTCCAAAAAACTGTAGATGGTGATGTAAAATCTTATTACAACAAAACACTGGAGCATTCTTCTTTTTCCAATGATTTTGTTTCTTATTAAATAAAAGCTCCATCTAAAATCTTTCTAACAGAATGACTACTGGGGATAGATGATTTGCTAAATCCTCTATCCCTGAAACCCTTAATGGATTTTGAAAGCAAGAATCCATATTTAATAGTTTATTTAGACACTGTGTTAGATAAACATTATTAGGAAGTATTAGAAGAGAATCCAAACCTCCCATGAGACACTGAGCAGTCATGCATTTTGCATAAAACCTGAATCAGCATGGAAGCTTTATCTAGCAGCAAGCAAGCTCCTGTCAGCTGCAGTGGGTGAGTAACAGATCTGTAGTTACAAACTGCCAAGAGGAGAAGACCCTGAACACCACTGAAATGACAGGGATTTAATGATCCAATTCCCAGGACAAAAACAGAGCAGGTGCTCATAGTTCCTGTGTTCATGGCCATACAAAAAAAAGCTTTTGACAGGATTTATGAATAGTCAGTAGGACAACTGCAGAAGCATGAACACTCACTAATTTGGAATTCCTGTATACAATTGAATTTGACTCCTGTTGCCACAACATGAAATAAATTCTTCTACAACTCCCTTCACTTTGCTAGGGAATGTGTTCACCTAACTCAAAAAGTGATAAGGCTCTTTTCTATTCCTTTTTTGTTTTAAGTTATTTTTTATCCACTTTGACTGTTTTGGATTTCTAAATCTAAGCACTAAGATAGTAATGTCAGACTAATTAGTGATTTAATCATGTTACATGATTTTTCACACGTTGCCCTTACAACTCAACCGAAAGATTATCAAAAGCTGAAGCTGTAACAGGAAGATCAGTGTGGAAACAGCAATACCATTCCAGGGCTTTGTGGACAATGCTGTGTGGACAATGTGGACAATAGCTCAGGCCACAGGAAGCTGAATGCATCTTATGCATAAGTATGCAAAGTTAGCTTAGTTTAAACTGCTTTTGAAGTTGTCCAGGTGCATTGGGGTGACTCGATGCTCACACAATCTTTTTTTTTGTCTGTTCTGATGTGCAGGCTCTGACCTCAGGCAGAGAGCTGGTAATAAATGGGGACAAGGAAGGAGAAAATCAGTGTGATCTTAAAAACATTACTGCCTTTTCTGATGTGACTGTCATCTCCTGGTGAAATTTCTAGTCACCTCTAAAAACTATGAACTAAATTGCAGCTACTTACAGGTTTTGCATGTGACCCTTATTACTCTGCAGCTTTTCAAAATGCAGAACACCTGCAACTTCAACCCATACTTCCAACGAGTCTTCATTTGCTATAACTTTACTGGGTGTAGAACTGATTTAAACAAAAAATGAACTCACTGAAGAAGCTGCCCAGCTGTTGTAATTGTGACTGTCCAGATCTTTGGTAACTGAAGATGCATCTACAATGGCAGCAATGAGATACAAAACAAAGGCACTTCCATTAAAACACAAACCCTGTTGAAAAGACAAACATACATCATTAATATGAACAGGCATTTGTTTTCCAACATTACAAAACTCTCTTCTGAAATACACTGAACACAAGCAGTGTACACCAGAAATGTCATTCTTAACTAACATTTTTAACTTTTTGCCTTCTTCCATGTTTCTATCTGTAAGATTAAGATTTAACTGCTTTGAAAATCCATAAACATTGAACGATATTTTGGACAAACTGTTCTCTCCATCACACTAAATCCAGAAGAGTCAAAGTCGGTGTGCTGTGATTTTCCAGAAGTGAAAATAAGGACTCAGTTTGGTTACCACAATCTAAGGGTTAGGCAGTAAGAATATGACTCTACATGATAAAAAGCCAACAAAGAAACAAGACCAAACTGCACTTTGATTACACTTCTAATCTACACAAAGATAGGAACCAATAACTCCTGGCATATGGAGAGTGTTTATAAAGCTTCCAAAACTTTGTTTTCTACACTACTGAAGGACATAGAGAGTGACTTTTTTTCTCAGCTGTATTCTTCCATCTCTCAGTACCTTTCACTTCTGCCTGTTTTTAAGTGGAGAAAGAAACAGGTAAATCCAAGGAGGAGAACAGTCTGACTGGACTACATGGGTCAGCATGTAGTCATGGCAGATGCTGCATTTTCTCTTTCAAGAGGCAAAGTTAATGTCTCAGGGTACTTATATTTATTACTAAGAAAGAAGCAGAGCAGATAACAATGACCTCACATAACCCTACAGAGAGCAAACAAAAAGTTTGTTTGGTTTTTGCATGTGAGAGAGAACAGGAAAGGAAGACAGAACAGGAGATCTAAGAAGATGAAAAAATGTATGTATGAAACTTTGTCCTTTGCTTTTTTACTACTTGATCATGGAAGTTTCTTCTTAAAAAAAAGAAAAGTTAAATCCTTTTAAACTCTACTCTGCTACTTGTCTAAGGCATACAGATTTGTGCCATGTTTAAGTGGAATGCCTCTGATATGCTTTGCATCTAGTTATAATTGCAGGAATGGGTGACTCAATATAGACGTGGTCTCCTCATGTACATAATCAGCTCCTTTCAGCTTCTGACCCCACTTTTTCACTCCAGACTGTCACACAAATATAACCCCTAACTCTGTTGCTCTAGTTGCCTAAATATTGCCAATAAGTTGGGGTGCAACCCTAACTTATTAATCCCCACTGTGTGACCCAGTGGATGCTAGGAATTTATGCCAATTACCCACAATTTAATTCACTTTTAACCAGCTTTGGCAAAATCTAAAGAAAGTTGCAGCTCAAGAAGAGAAGTTAAGAAGGAACAGTGGAAAATATCCACTTATCCTTCCATCCATCCCTTCGCAGGGAACTGGGCTGGGCAGTGCCTCAGCATTCAGATCGAGTCCAAGGACTGGCACTTGAGATTTGATTCACACGCTTACAAATGAGTGGGGGCTCATCTCACCTATATCAGCTTGTCTAATAAAAGGTACTATATCTATCCACAGATCTCTCCCCTTGTTTTATCTGGGCAGTACAGCAATAAAATATCAAATTGTCAATTTTAGGATGAGATGCCAACAATTGGCAGGTTCTGGTGAACTTCTGTAAAGCACTGATTTAGAAACCCCAAACTTGATTACCTAGAGTATTTGTTGTTATTTTCAGATTTCCCATTCCAAAAAGACTCAATTACCCTGGAAAGCTACAAATCCCTGCAATATCTTGTCATGTAGAAAAAAGAGAAAAGCACATAATTTCTGCAAAGTGCTGCTCTGGGAAATAACACTGTTGGGGAAGATGGAATGCAGTGCAAGCTGATTGGGCCTTTGCTGCCAATATATTACTCAAACCAAATGGTTCATGCTAAATTACCATCTGCTTCTTAAATTCAAATCCACCAGATTTTAAAAGCTTCCATTGATTGTTTTAGCAAAAAACTTGCACTATGAAGGAGAGTCAGTTTTGAAGCACATCTTTTGGGTTAATTTGCAGTAAAAGTAACTGCATCTTAAGCAATTTGGTAATGTGCTTAACCTGCAAAAAGTGAATTTATGACAGAGATGTCCAGATGTAATTTTGGATACTGAGTACAATAGGAACAGTTTGAGCTAACTGTCAACTAAGGAAGCACAGCAATAACTGACAGATACTGAAATTCAGGATTCTTCAGAGAATAGGGTAAAGGTGGGTCTGAACTCACTCAAAAAGGTGTGTGTCATGCTCTTTCCAACAAAGACTTTAAAAGCACCTCTCTGAAAAGAGACTCAACATTCCTCTTGGCCATACAGGAGCAGCAAAGGACCAGTTCAAGGGCTGTTCCCAAAAGCTCTGTTCCCAAAAGCTCTACCTTAGGGCAAAACAAGCTAGAACACAAGCATCTTTTATTTGTTTTGTATTTATTTTCTCTTTAAATGACCCTTTTATATAAAAGAAGACTATCTTTTGGACTTACATTTATTTGGAACTCAGAGCAAGAAATATACTCAATATGAAATAGAAACAAATCAAATATTCCAGTTTGTCTGCCACATAGATCAGGGGCAACTCATTTATGTGCAGTTGCCTCATAATAGCATTCAACAGATGAAAGAAGGGTAATGACCAAAGCTTTATTCAAATGGATATAAAGATGCTTTCCCTTTGAATGTACTTTACTTACATGTAATGCAATGGGGAAAAAAAAAAACAACCACACCTTTAAATATACCCAGATACATTACTGCTGTAATTGAAATAATCCAACATTTCTATAGCAGTATTACAGCCTTAATGGTAATTGCTGGTTATGAAACTCGACAAATAGAGAAGCTATCTGGACATAATCCTGGTTGTTCTTATTAGTAATTGCTATAGCTGGCTATTTATTGCTGCAGCAAATGGGAACACTAAAAGAGGAGAGTATTCTAGTATTCAATTTTAGTCACATCCACAATATAGCTGATAACAGGCTGTTAGCAACACAGAAGTCAAATACATTTCATCATAGAAATAACAGAATCCTAGTCAATAATATTTAGCTGTTAAAAAAAAAAAACCAGTATCTCACTGTATCCAATGAATGCAAAGACAAAATTTATAGTGATTCTTAGATAGGTCACAAATAGCCAGTTGGCTGAAATGACAATGACTTTTAGGATCTACTATCCCGAAGACCAGGCTGTTATGCAAATGAGGTAAAAATATACTGTTGAGAGTTAGAGTTGGCCAGGTTTGCTCAAACCATAAAAACTGGATCTGCATTTTAAGTGCCTGTGAATTTTTTCTGTAATTACAGTAGCTGTTTATCTGATTTGCTTTAACTCTTGAGCTCAAAGCAAAGGATTACATGGTACATCCTTTACATGGTACATATTTTACATATAAATAATTTTCAGCACCATTTTCACAGTAGACTACATATGGATTGTCAGAGTGTTGCTACCTCTGAACTATCCTTGCTTTAACTTTAGCAGAGGAAGACTCATGTTTTAAGAGCCCAAGTCCTGTTTCTAATGCATGGTGTTGATTCCAGTAGGGATTTCTGCTGTTTAAGCCATATGGCCAAGTCTGTTACCTCAGAGGCAGCAACAGACTCATTCTTCATGGGACATAACCACTACAGAGAGAAAAAGAGGTCACTGTGCATAAGTATCAGTCACACACACATTAAAAAATCAAGTCACTACATCAATGGCTGAACAAAATGGTGAAACATCATAGAAAAAGTGCTTTGAAAGTGTCTGGGTAGTATGAAAGTTAAATACTGCAGCCACACAGTAATCAGGGAAAAATCTGCAAAGAGTACAAGTAGAGTTGGTAAAATATACATGTAGAATGCACCAATATTTTATTCTCTTCAAAACCCAGCAAGCCTGGAACAACAAAGAATGAGTATATTTACCACCATGGTCCATGGCACCTGCGGGATCCTGGTGTAGGTCATTGTCATGTAGATGATCAGAAAGAAGACGGTGAGAACCCAGTAAAACACAGCTACAAACATCACCCAGCCAAAGGCTGGATAGAGAAAGTATTCTGTTCCAGCAATCAGGGTCCACACCAGCAGCCCCAGCACCTGCAAAAGTTATGGGGAAGAAAGAAAACAGTCACACAGTTCTAGACCTCAGACTGCCGTTCACATGAACCATTTGATGAGCTGAATGGGGATGCTGCACTGGCAAAATATTGATCTAACAAAAAAGAACATATACAACTGGTATGGCTGTGGCAGGGTGTCACAAAGGGAAAGGCTTCTTATCTGTTGATTTAGCCCAACCTTTAACTACTTTGGAGCCATACCTGCAGTGGTTTTACAGCTATGCTCCCAAAAGGATTGATTATTGTAGCTTTCTTGCTGATGCATGAAGGCAAATGCTGCTGTTTTCCTGCCAGCAATGTCACTTTAGGAACAACAGCCTGTGAAAGACCACTGGGATCTTCAGGTTCTACGTGCCACAGTCACAGGTCACTTATTAGTTGGAGAGGAGCTCAGAATGGTCCACAGCTGCTCTGTGGATTGGCAGGCACCACAGACACAGAACAACTCCTAGACCCTGCTGTAAAAGGCTGTAGTAAAGTATCAACACCACTACAACATACAACTGTAACTGGAGAAGGGCAAGTCAGATTGGGAATGTCATTATATTCCACAGCTCTTAAAACATCTCCCAGGTGACTTGACCTTAAGTAGTAGACAAGGACTCACACTCAAGCAAAGTCCTCAAGCAAACCAGTCTGGGGGAAAAACTCCCTCCTGATGTGGCAGTCTGTTCAGGTCTAAGACACAAAGAAATACACAAACCAGAGGTTTTAACATACTCTCTCCAGTTTTCTCCAATGCTAGGTGATCTCCAATGCATTAAAAGGAAGGAGGAGCAAGCAAAATGTAAGTCATATGACACAGGAAAAAAAAAGTTGTGTGTTTTTCAAGTTGTCCAGCAATTAGAAAAATCTTAACCATAAAATGAAAGTGGCATTTTATACCTTAAAAACAAACAAACAAACAAACAAACAAACAAACAAAAAGCAAAGCTCACTCCACACACTTTATTAGACTCAAATGTGGGAACTAAAATTCCTGTATTTGCAACAAGGTTTAACTCTTTCTGCTCTATCTGGACTATGGTGAAATTATCTAGCAGTGAGAAATGGAAGGATTACAAAATTAAAGCAAATAGCAGCGCATTTAACACACAAGAGCCACAGCTGGACAGCCTAAAGTACCTTCTACCCCAATATTCTATCTCCAGCAGCAGTTAGTACCAGCCACCTGAGGAAATACATTAAAGAACAGACCATCAACAGCAATATTTCCTTGGACTACCTTCCTCAGCCCTCAGGACTGTGCAGTGAAGGGACTTCCTGAGCTGGTGGTGATATCTTTGTCATCAACAGACCCTGACAGCAGACAATGGTTTTGCTACAGCTTCATTTGCACAAGAGCCAATCCTATTCCCATGCAAGCTGCTGGCCATGGTCACATTTACTCCTCTACTGCAGAACTGAACATACATATAATGTTTTGAGATTCATCATTCATGTTTACAAGACAAAACTATACTGTTATAGAAAAGCTTCTTGTCATTGGTCCTCCTACCACCTTGTATCTGTTTGTCTTCAATTCATCCTCCAAACTGCCAGACAAACTTAATTCAGCCCTCTACCATGTATTGACAGTAGATTAGATGTATATTATTTGTACATTCATCTACATGTGCATCATGCATACATAAAAGCACTGTACTAATGTCTGTTTTATGGTTTGTTTGGAGTTTGCTTTTCTCTCTTAAGAGAGAAAGCATATAATGGTCTGTTTAACAGCATTTTCCCCCCAACGTTTTCACCAATACACCAATTTCTCTCCAACGGGAAGCTCTAGAACTGGAATAAAAAAATCCTACTTTTCGCAGCATTCCAGGGGAGGGCAGCATTGCCTAGTAAGAACAGCTCAAACAGCGTTAAGTGGAGCCTTTAAAACACACTATTTACAATGCAGTTACCGGTTCAGCAATGCTTCCCATAGTTCATTTTAATTCTACTTCCAACAACGTTTTACTAATAGTAGCAATTCAGTTAATAGCACCTCAAATTGCAAGAACTACCCACAATCAGATAAAAAGCAACTCAATTTTAGTGTAACAAGTGTTTTAAGGCTAAACAATTTTGATAGACTGTTTAGCTAAAAAAAATTACCATTTTCATAGGATACAAAGTTGTTTTTCATTACACCCATACACTTGAATCCAAATTTAAATTTACATCATCCAGAAATTATACAGATAAACAATTGATCTTGCGCTTGATAAATAATTATTGAAGGCAGATTTATCCTAGGTCTGAGTATCTTATAAAATACCAAGAACAGAACCTATTTTGAAGGTGAGGAAAAAAAAAAAATTTAATTTAATCATTAAATACTCTTATAAGTGTTGGGTTTTAGAACACTGAAATATAGAAGTAGATTTCTCATGAAATGCACAGGACTATGAAAAATTGGTACTAAATCCAGTAAGATTGATAAGGATACCTCAGTTTACATAATGGATTATTATTTGAAAGAGCAAAATCTTTACAAGTGGCAAATTATTAAAATTAAAAAGGAAAATTCTGAGGTTGCATGAGACCACTAATCTTATGTAACCACACACTAAAGCTAGCAAGACATTCCCTAGAACACAACTATCCATGCTGGGCCCTGTTTTTTCCAGTAGTATTCTAACCTAGAGTCATCACCCCTCTTCCAAGATCATTTTAATATTTAGGTGGCTGTACACCTCAAGTGTATTCTGAAGAATTGCTTTTAATCTATGTTTTTAACTGGCTTGTATCAATGGCAGAACAACTCACCCAGGCAATTGAGATGCACCACAGATGTTACAGATTTATATTCTTAACTGGTTCCTGCATCGTAACTTTGATGGGTTGCATATTAGAGCACATTTGACATTTTCAGTTAGATCCAGATACTCTTACAGCATATTACTGGAGCTGACAGGCTAAAATAATATTTCAGACTTCTTGATTAGATCTGAAAAGGTCAGATCAGCTCATGGTCAACAATTCACTCCGTGTAGTTAAATGATATGGCAAATGGTTTCACTGCATATGTAAACATATGCAATAAATTGATTTAAAGTTCACACTGGCCGTCAGCATCTACAAAATACCTCAGGAGCCAAAGGAATCCAGACATCTAGACAAGCCTTCCATGATTAGCTGGTATTCTCAGCATGCTAAATACCGAGATTGTTTCTCTGGTGTTAAATGCCTGCCTTGTAATTTTCTGACTGCTCCTTACATGACAGCTTTGCTGTTCAACAGATCAGTACAAACTGGGTGACACTGCTGGATCTGCTGGAGCTGAGAATGCCACTTCTCCTACTGGTTTGGTATCACACCTCCCCACTGGGAAAAAGTGGACTGTATTCACATGTCACCTCAATGAGCATCCAGCATAGAGAATCTGGCAAGTGAGTGGCAGGCAAGCAATACTGGAAAGCCAACATCAGCAACAGCTGGGGAGTGCCTGCAGTAATTCAGCGAGCACAGATGGTGCACAGACACCTTCACTGCTCCAGGTCAGCTCTAAGACAAGGCAGAAGGCTCCACCCAGGAACTGGGAAGGCCTCTATCTCACGATGACCAGGTAGGCTAGAGTGTATTAGTAACAGCTAAGTATTTGGTTTTAATTTATGAGCAAGTCAGAATATGCTTAATCAGAATTACAGGAATATACTACTATTCTGGAAAAAATGAGCCCAAGAAGGGGGAGGGAAAGGCATGAAAATAATGCATTCATGTGGAAATAGATGAGAGGGGATGCTGGGTCCTAAGACTGTAAGGGCTCCACCAATGGGTCCAGTTTTTCCAGTCAGATGGGAATCGGGATGTCAGTGCAAGATAAAGTCAAGCAGTTTTCTGTTGTTTATGGCAGGTTCTGATTTCAACTCAGACATTTATTTTGTGGTCATTTGGCTGCTGCTTGATCAGGTACCTCCATTACTAAAATGCATTAATATGTCAATGCACTAATGCATACTTCAGCAGTTGGCAGACACCATAAAAAGGAAGTAACTTGGTAGCAAAATCCAACATTATTGAGTGTGCAGGTTTAAAATTAGATGCTTAATTACATATTCAAACCCTTAAATAAACGCCATAATTCTTCTGCAGTGCTGAGAACTTCAAAAGTATTGGATTATTTAGTCACTTAAAAAAAAAGAGGGCTTTGTTGTTAGTACATGAGATACTTGTCTCGTGTCACAATTCAGCAGGTATAAAAGCAGGTGTGAGCTTAAATCTGTGTTTCCAGTTTTGCTTTTCAAAGCAGCTTAAAAACTGCAAAAGAAAATTTGTACTTGCCACCTGCATTCAAAAGACTACGATGTAACAACTCCTCTCCAGTAATACCAGGGTTTGGAATTCTCCAGCATTTCTCCTGAGTGGTTAACTCAGCAACATGGTTAAAAATGTTTATACATCCTTTACACAATAAAAGAAGTCTCAATGTAGCAGAGCTGACAGGAAGAAAAACTCAAGGCTCACCTATTTAAAACAAACAAACAAACAAAAAATCCAAACCAAAACAAAAATTTGGTACATTTGCCAGAAGCTTTTCCTATTCTTTATCCAGGAGATGCTTCCTGTGACCATAAGCACTGCAGGATTCATATGGAGTTGCTGCTGGCACAGATGAAAAGGATGGCAGATGGATGCTAGAAGAGTTGTGCATTTGCAGCACGAATTGCCTGCTGCATGCAAAGCCACCTAAACATGGACAGCATCCAGCAAGGAGAAAGCAGGACATCTTACCTCTTCTTCCTAGCAGAGGAGATTTATGACTAGAAGACAGAGAGACCATTCTAAATTATTGCACATCATTATTTCATTACTAAATCACGAGTTAGGAGCTACCTTATCAGCAGCACAAGCAGCCTGTCAATGTCTCAACCTCCATCCTTTTCTGCCTTGGCTACATACCAGGATGGTGGTGCTGGTGTGGATTTTAATGAGAAAAAAAAGAGTGAGAAAAAGAGAATTCTCCCTCTACCGTTCCTGTTAAACATATCCAGGACAGTCAGTCATAAGAAGAGGCAGATTTAATGGTAGCATTTCCAGCTGGTTTTACTTTACAGATTTATTGATTTATTTGCAGATTATTTACAGATACAGAATTACTTTTTTTTTTAAATGTTTTTTCCAGCTCAGGCTAAATGGAGTAAGTGTTTGCACTGCACTTTAAAAGTGTCTTTAAATCAGAATTTTTGTGCTCTTACACATCATCCATGAAGTGACACAACAATTCTGCCTTCTGCCACTAGAGCGAGCACAATCATTGCTTTTTTCTTCAGGGAAAGGGGCAGTTTGCCCAGCAGTAGCATCAGGGCAATTGCCATTCAATGCAACCCCTGCAAATCAGGAAGGACCACTCAAAATAAGCAAGATATATAAATAAATAAAAAATATATATATATCTCTTTCACTAGGTTAATTCCAAATTTGAGTGTCTTCCCCAAGCAAATTTAACAGGTTCATCTCTATACCAGGTACAACAAGAGCAACATCAACTGCAGGTTTATTCACGAACTAGTCAAAATAAGAATACTTGATGTGTTCAACTTAAAAAAAAAAGTGTAAGAAAAAATAAGGTGAAAGCCTGTAATTGCTGGATAAATCAAACATCAATCCAGACTAAAATACAAAATATAAAAATCTTGCTGCAGTCAGAGAAAAGGTGATGAGCATGTTTTTAAGTGGAAAGATTCAAACTTCAACTATTTCCATTAACACTGAGTAAAGGTGCAAAGATGAAGAAATTCAAAAATGTTTTTCAGCTACAGTTTTTAGAGAAATAAGAACCTTGCTTAAGTGTGTTTGACAGTTCAAGAGCCATGTAAATGTACTCTGGAACAATCTAATCAATACATTCCCTTACCCTACTGCTTCTCTTTCCTAGTCTCAAACATTTTTTTTCAAGCACCAAACATTACAGCGAGCTGACATCAGCCACTCTCTAGTGTCCCCCTCTCATTAGATTTTTCATGGCTTTGTCTTGCTAGAAAAAAATTCTAAAATCCACAGTGCTCACAGAAGCATGCCAGTGGTCACAGTGGACATACCAATTTTATAATTTGCACAGTGCAACTCTTAGTATCAAACTTAAGCAGCAGCTATGGGTCTCAAGTCTCTCCTAGCTTTGAAAACACTTCTGCCTAATCAAAGCCCAAAATTCAGTCTCTTCTACTTACCCAGAATTTCTAAAAATTTTCTGAATACCTGTTTAATTATTCTCAAGTGACCCATTTTCAGTGTTGAATCTTCCCACTAATCTTCAAGATTTCTGTCATGCTCTTGGCTCTGTGGCAGCACCAGCACACACCTCTCACTACAGGCTACATGGGCTTGAAACAGTGGCAATACTGACCATTGCTTCAGAGAATCACCTCCCCAGAGTTGTTGTTTAGGACAGATTTCCTAAGAAAGAAAACTGCTGGAAGTAGCACGTGCCAAAATATGTTCCGGATGTATATCTTCATCAAAGACTGAACTCTCTTACCCAAGAGTTTAGTCCAAATCCTATGACATTTCAGAAAACCTCCTGACCCAAGATTGAAATGGGTCAAAGCCTTCTGGCAGACGCTTCATTCAATAGGGAACACACCTATTCCGGAATGAGACTTCAGACAAAGCCTTCGAGGGCTGACAGACCTCCCCTGCCTTTCCCACAGCTCCACAAAGCAGGGAAGTCCTCCCACACCCACCCCAAACCCCCCAGAAAGAGTCCAGGAGCATCTCTGCCTAAAAAACCAGGAACCAGACCTCCTCATGTGTGAGCCAGGAAATAAAGCCCAGTCCTGGTGTTCAGCCAGCACTCAGGAGTGCCCAAGGAACTATGAAGTGGCATTGGGAAGAGTGGAGAGAGGGAGGTGTGCAAGTGAGAAACCTTGTTGTCTGATCAGAATGGGCACTGCCCAGGCATAAAGACAGCAGCACCCAGGCAAAATGCAGCAGCACACCCAATTTCATGTCACCTTAGTAATCTACCACCGACTAAAAAGGTGTAAATCACAAAGGTACTCCTTCTCCATTGCAGTCCATGCATGAGGAATCTTTTGTGATGCAGTGCTCTGGCTCACTGCATCTGGCATCCCAGAAAAATCACCCAGGGGTGGGGGTCAGTAAGGAAATCGTGCTGTCCATGCCAGCAGCACATTACAGGTTGCTTCACCTGAGAAATTTGCATGGAATGTGTGAGACCAGAGCTAACATCAGTAAGACAGTAAATTTAAGGAGGTAGCCTATATTAAAAAAGCAAGAGATGTTTTCTGGAAAACACAGACATACCACCTGAAAATTATGAAATCACTACAACAGATTTCTTACAGTTTCTCAGGAAGCTCTATTAATAACTAGAGGCAGAGTAGTGGATATTCAGAAGGTAAATAAGAAACAAGAGTTTGTTCGGGTCGTAAATTCTGTTTGTGTCATCAAAATGTTACAATGGAAGATTAGAAACTCTTAGGAAAAACAAATAAAAGTAATAAAAACTTCTACCAAAGAGAAAATTCCAGAGTGCTTTATAAATCAGTGATATACCCACACATTGAGTATGTTCTGCTCATTCCTCCCTTCCACTTACAAAATGATTCAGTTGGATTATTCAAGGCACAGAGAACAGCTCCTACAAGAAAAGAAAGTTAAAGCTGGAAAAAAAGACAGATCCAATTTTCTGTTGAAGACTGAAGGAGGATATGACAGAAATCTGCACAATGTCAGGTGGCACAAAGAAGGGAGCGAGGAGTAGATTAGGACTTGCAACACAAGAAGCATCCTGCTAAAATTATCACACAAAAAGATAAAAAAGCAAACAGAATGAAATGGTCTTTAAAAACAAAACAAAATCAGAAAGAAGGAAAAAAACCCACAGTACACAGCCAAATCACAGAATGCCATAGGAAACATCATACACACTCTGGGTCAGCCCTGTCTGTATATATTATGTACATACATGACAGTCAGGATAGTCAGCAATCTTCAGCACTGGAAATTCCTAAATGTGCAGTTTGCTAGAGGTTAGAAAACTGTAACAGAGAAGAAAAGCTTGCAGTACATGCTCCTTCTTACATTCCTCCCTAAGTTTTCAGTATCAGTAGATACTAGAGACTGAGCTAAACAAACCACTGACCAGATCCATTACTTCTGGTTTTAACTTGCCTTCCTTTCCTGCAACCCTGGCAACCAAGGACTGGAAGATGTAGAAGTGTGAATAGAATAGGATGAGATGATTACATGACACATCAATATATCATTTGTTTCTTAAGCAGAATTACAATAAATAAATCTCAAGCAACTGTGAAGAATCTGGCTTGAATTATATCATCATGAAATTTATCTTCTCAGTAGAGTGGAGGTTGATCATTAACAGACCATTAAAATGTGTACAAAGCATAAAGATTGGTCCTTGTCCCAGGGCACTTTCCACATTAAATGCTCTGGAGTTTGAGGGCTGCATTCAGGAGCACAGTACTGCTTATCCATGCCTGTAAATTCTAACTCAACCTTGTGTTTTGCCTGGGGATCTGCACACATGGAGTAATTTATATAGGTGTACACTGTGCATACATTAACTTGGTATCACAGTGCTACCATCATTTCATCTCAAAGAGGCAGCAGAAGACAGCCTTGTCTGTGCCCATCACGTTCTCTAGTCTGAAAGTGTCTTGATGCAGAATACAGTGAGACAGGCAGCCAGGAGAAAGACCTGCAGGCTCAGAGCTGCTGCAGCTGGCTGGGACCACACTGGTTACTGCTATCAGTGGCTCCATCAGGGCCACAGTGTCATGTGAAAATAAAGAGGGGTGGTACAAACGCTACTGGAGACAAGCAGCCTGACCTTAGCAGCACTTACTCACCTCTCTGGAAGGGTGACAGTGCAAGGCAGTGACCTCCACAGTGCTCAATCTCTAAAGGTCGACAAGAGCATCTGAACACCAAGGAGAGGAGATGGCCTGGCCTCTTATCAAACAGTCCCGAGGGATGCTACTGAAAGGAATGCTGCTGCCACTCCCTCTTCCTTCCATTTCAGCAAGGCCTGCCCCTGGCAGGGGTTTCTCTCACCACCTAGGATTTCCTAGAGAGAAACATTGTGATATTGTGCAGAAATGCTTGTTGATTCCAAATTCCCTGCCTCCTCCCAGCCCTGTCAGGAAACCGTGAAGTGGTACTGCTACAGTAAACACTGCACTATCATGGAGCTGGGAATTACTCACTGGAATTGCTGCTACATTTTGCCCTTGAGCAGCAGAGAAAGGAGAATGTAAAGTAATAGCACATTAGAATCAAATAAAAAATAATCTGCCTTTTCAGTTACTTTCTGAGCAAATTTTCATTTAACCACGCCTTCAAGTGTGAATTTTAAAGCGGACAATTACAAAGCAGAATAGTCACATAGAGGCACAGAAGGCACAGGATATCTATTTTTTTGTGTCCTAGTGGCTTCTTTTGTGCAGCCCCTAGAGGTAATGGCTTTTTTGAGGAAAAACTTTAGGATTCAGTACAAATACCTTCAGATACAAAAGTAGCGATTAAATTCCATATTCCAATAATTTTTCCTTTTCAAAAGCCTGCTTATAAATCAAGATTGGTGAAACTACAAGGCTGAATGATCTTTTTATTTAAGACTCAAATATTATTACATTTTGGAGTTCGGAGTAGAACCTGTAACTGATTTCTTTGAGAATTCACACTCAATTTAGTCCTCTAAACAGTCCTGTCCCCAAACAGGTAGTAGAGAAGTAAAAATAAATCCTATGTGACTCACAGGAGATCCAGGGGCAATTTACTGAGTTGATTTGTGAGGAGACCTATCATTGCACTCATACAATGCCATATGATTTAATTGATTTAAATTTTAGATCTTCATACTATAAAATTATGTGTAGATTTGAGAGCCCACATTTGTCAGGAACATCAGCTACTTGGTGGAAGGACTTAAAAGAGCTTACAGTGCTTCTTTGAGGCAATTGAAATAAAAAAAAAATAAAAAGGAAAACCACATTGGCAAGCTTTTTGAATTCTTGTTTTGAGACATGAACCTAAGATGTGTACAAAGAAAGAAGCTTCCTTGCATTCACCAAGAATGTCAGCTGATGATGAATTTCACATCTCTTCTCAAGACATAAAGGACTTCCAGAGTGCAGCTGCAGTTTAACTCTGGGATAGGATTGCCCCCATCCACCTCAGGAGCTTGGGTGGGGCAGACAAAAAGCTTAATATATTCCTTTTCCTTTACACAAATGCAGTGCCTGGTTCACAAACACATGAGAGTTTTCCTGAGAAGTCCTTCCTGAGAGGGACTACTTCAAGCCAAGCAATAGAGGCATATTTATGGAGGTCATGACCACAGTATAGCCCTTGAGTTCTGAATACTATTTCTCCTTTATAAAGCACTTATACAAATGAAATGTGCAGGCTTGATCTGCTGTGCTCACTGAATACAATGTTTGTTTCTTGCTTTTGGGATGTGCATTGTGAGGAAATGATTGTCCTTGTACAGAAAAACTAGGAAAAAAATGCAGTAACTGTCTGTAATCTCATTTACTTTTTTCTTTTATTATTTAAACTGCAGAAGCAGATTCTGAGATCAAAAGATATAGGGCCATTTTTATCTGTCTGAACATGTCTTCCCCAATGTGGCTATTTACTATTTTTTTTATTAGTACAACTACTACTGTTTCTTATTGGAACATGATGGCAGAAGGATTTGTTCTTCTGATCCAATAAAATCACATACATGAAAAGTCTTCCTTAACCTTGATATTGCCTCTTTTACAGACACACAAACTCTTCCTTTGAAAGAAGTTTTGCAGCACTCTATCATCCTTCTTCCCATTTCCCCTGAAGGGACATACTTCCTGAGGGTAGAAAAATACCAGCTTCTCAATAAATAGCAATGATTTTGTAATTTAATTTTAACATTTGGTGCATGTGAAATACACATATACAAAAAAGTAATTTTGCCATTGTTTTTACATTAATAAGGTGAATTATTTTTAAAGGAGAATCCCTAACAATGACTACCTTATGAATTATAAATTATTATTTATGTAGTTCACTTTGTTTAAAGGCTGTCTGCAAGAGAACAATGCTGTATACAGCTGCTTTATTAATAATGTCACTGGCTCTTTGTTGCTATTTTTACATCTCCATCTTCCTGTTAGGCCATGTAAATAGAGATGCCTAAAATTAGCGGGCATGCAGCATTGTTTCACAAATCTTAGCTGCTACATTAAAATAGGAAGCTTATTACTTCTTTGGGAATAACTTTTATTCTGCCCCACAGCTAAGATACAAAGTCATAAAGCCAGATATGATGCAATGGAAAATTCAAAGGGAGTACCTGCTATGAAAACCTATTGCTGCATTCTTCATCCATTTAAACAGGAGGAAATCCTTAACTGCTTATTCAAAAAACCTTTAGACTGAAAATATCTTTTAATTTCCACAGCTGAAAACCACAAAAATTGATTTTGTACAATACAGAATTTTTTCTTGCTGTGAGCCAGAATCTTCTCGTCATCAAAAGTTGAAACAATTCCCCTTGCCCAACAAACAGAGGAGAAAATAAGATGATAAAGAAATAAGGAATCTGCATTCAGATCTGTTGTTGTCTGCCTATTAAGAAGCAGACTACTTCTATATTGAGTCTCAGGAATAATAATCCAACCCTAAGGACTGTGATTCACATTTTTAGGTAAAGTTCAAAGATTTTACAAAGACTGATCCACATGTTGTAGAAGCATCTCAATGAAAAATCCTTTTCCTTCTCTGACAAAATTGCTTTCTTTCCTGAGTACACTTTGCAATAACAACACAGAAGAACTGCATGCCTATAAATATTTAACACTTGCATATGCTGTTCTGGAGGCATTTATGTTCAACGACCTCACTGTCAGAAAGGACCATTTTGGCCATGTTGCCAATGGCATAAAGATTTCAACTTACAACATGCTTTTTGGAAAGAGATGACACCTTGGCACAAGTGTTGCAATGATAAAATTCATCTTGTCTCTAAAAAAACTGCCGTAATGTCTACTGCTTTCATTGGTGAAAAACCCCAGCCCCATTTCTCATCTGAATTTTTCTGAAGTCAGTTTCAAGTCACGTCCT
The DNA here is from genome assembly GCF_028769735.1 of Zonotrichia leucophrys gambelii. Lineage (NCBI taxonomy): Eukaryota > Metazoa > Chordata > Aves > Passeriformes > Passerellidae > Zonotrichia > Zonotrichia leucophrys. Next base: position 42,534,731 of record NC_088171.1, on the reverse strand, counting down.
TTTCCAAAATGTCCATCTGTCACCAATATATCAAAGATAACTTTGAACTAAGGGCCATATCCAAAATTGTTGACAAGACACAATTGAACAAGAGACAATCAGAAATACTAGCATTGCTTCTGGCAACAAGCTACATTGGGTTTTTTAATTCTGCTTTATCTTTCTCTTTATTATTTTTGTGGTAATAATAGAAAGAGTTGACTTTGAAGGAATCAAGAACAAATCCAGAATTAAGTTTTCAACAGAGGCCTACATAAGACCTATATAAGGCTTGTTACTACTCTTCCACATTTAATGTTTTGCAGAGATGTTTAGGGTACTAAACAAGCAACTTTAGGGTGAACAATTATATGCAAGTGAAAATATTAATGCCAAACGAAAAAAAATTAATTGGCCAAACAAGTAAAACAACTCTACACATGAGTCATACTTTTAGTGAACTCCTTTTCCTCAAGCTCCATAACTTTATTTTCAAGGTTCTGAAGAAAAAAGTCCACAAGCCTGAAGGACTTCCCACAGCCTGTCTGCTCTCCATAATAAATACTCAAGCAGTGCATGCAGTATAAAAGAACAAAGTAAAAAGGTCTGTGGGATACCTGACACTCGAAATTCAAACTACCAAAGTCATAAATTAAGTATACATGCCTATTTGTGGGGCAGGGTATAATGTTCTCCAACTGCTTCAATGGGCCTTATGTAAACAAAGAACAGAACAACTGGTGACAAATGCCAGCTTTCTAGTGCAAGAAAAAAGTCTTCAATCAAGGAAAAAAATCCCCCTCAATCCATTGGCTTATCCAGATTTAAATATGTGAGCAGAAATGATTTAATGTCCCTCAGATGTTTGCCCTGCTGTTGTGCCAGAGGTTAATGCCCTGCAAGGGTGACTGCAGACAAAGCTGCTCCTCAGTCACTGCACTCTAGTGCTCAGTGTATTTGAGGTAAACAAATCACTGGTTTGTGGTATCACCACAGGCTAGAATGTGAACTGCAGTGAACAGCAAGGCATGGAGACCTTGTCAGCTGTCTGCATTTATAAGCTATCAGTCTGCAACTAGAAATTTTGTATTTGCCTCCCATAATGCATAAACACAGAAATGCCAAGAGCTGCTGCTCTCACTGCATTCCCTCATGCTTCACTGTCTCCACAATACAGCTAATATATTTTGGGTTTTCAAGAATTTTTCAGTCCATTTCTCCTCTAAATCTGATTTCCCAATACAGCTCACAGATGTCAGAATGGCTACAAACTACAGGGATTACTGTGGATTAATGAATCCCTCATGGCTGAAAGTGTTTAGAGCAATTACACCTCTTAGTGGTAAGGTATTCCCCACACATTCTCGTTCCAGCTCCTCTGTCAGCAGGGCTGTTTCCTCTGGGAGACAAGCATGTTGTTAGACTGAAAGCTGGTACAACCCCTAGATGGATCTAGCAAAGCACGCAGTCCCAGGCCAGGCTAGAACTTTGTTCTAAATTTCAGGGAAATCTCCTCAGCACATCACGAAACTGAGATAGCACTGCTTGCTCTCCATCCCATCCAGCCTCCACCCATCCTCTGCACTGTCAAAGCCCAGTGAGCAGACTAAGACAGTGAGTTTCATGCACAGACTGAGCTGTGAGAAGGGAAGACAAGGCTCCCACAGCACCGAGCACTTGGTGATGAGAAAGGCAGATAAATGGAGGGCAGTCACCTTGTCAGACTCCACCACCAAGCAGTTTGGAGTCAACCACCACTGCTGTGCTCAGTCACAGCTCGGGCTGAGGGGAGCTGTGACTGGGTCAGCTGCTGGGGCAGTGCAGGCAGCTGAAAGTACCAATATCCAAAAATGCAGCCACTGGCTTTGTCAAAGGCTGTCTGCGTGTGAGCTGTGATTCGCGAGCAGCAAGTGATGCAGCACATGCCAAGGTCATGGGGAGGAGAGCTCTAGGTAAGGTAGCAACAGCCAAGTTGCTGAGGGGTTACAGGCAGAGTGAGGGTGTGCTCTGCACTTGCTTTGGGGGAAAAACACTTTGAAAATATCTTTCACTGCACACAAGCTTTTTTTTTAAAAAGCCTCCATATCACTATGCAAGCTTACAACTTGACCTTCCCACCCAAACGGTTCTTCTGGAAAACCCAAGCCTTTTCCTGTAGTGCTGTTTATATTACAGCATCCCAATATACACAATCAACTAAATTATATTTACTTAGCTAACTTCCACACCTTTTCCCCTTTCTATTTCCTCAGATTTGGATCACAGCTTTCTTCTGCCTAATATTTTCTTCCCTAGAATGACAATAGTGCAGATACAATAATGAGGTGTTACCAGCCTTTTGTTCAAGTGCTCTTTGTTGAGTATTTCAGCTATTTACTGCCCCCTCAGAAGTTCCTGTTTTCCCACTGAGGGGGGAAGGGAAAGCCTGTACAATGGTATGGCAGCTTTTTGTTCAAAAAGTTTGTGTGCAGAGATATTTAGCACATTTTCCCTGCAAAGCCTGGTTTTACTAGTTTCAAATTAAAAAGGGAAAAAAAATCTTCAAATAACTTTAAAAATTTTATACATATATAGAAAGTAGTACTAAAAAAGTAGTACTTTGCAGATATCCCTTTCTTCAAGCTATGAATTATTGCTATATCAAAATGCCCACATCCACACACACTGAAAACTCAGCCCACTATGATGAAATGCGCACACACACAGAGGCATGTAGTGTAATCTCCTACTGCCAACAATATCACAGGTCTTAGCACATAAAACCAAGAAACCAAAAAGGAATTAGGGCACTGAAAGGCATCACAAGCTGGGGGCTTTGCTAGTTCACACAAAGGGAAAAGGAAGAGCACAGCATGCACAGCAATTTGTCTTTGATATAGGAAAAGGCATATATTGTTTGATAATCCAGTGATAAGGCAGGACAGCTATGGGACAAACCCATCTGTTGTACTGAATAAACAAATTCAGATTGATAGCTGTGATGCTGAGCTGTTTTGATACACAGAATTTAATAGAATCATGATGTGGATGTAAAAAAATCATCAGTGTTTCATTACAAAATAAGGTATGTCCTGGGACTGTGGGAAAGGAGCTCTGAAGAAATACATAAATTAGGCAGCTGGGTTATAAAAGAGCATGTCCAAGCAATGGATCTGAACAGCTTCCCCTTTCACCATCTATCAGCTAGATGTTCAAGCCAAAGAAACTGTGCACAAGAAACAGGTAGCATGACAGGGAACTTTTGGGGTAATTTGGTACCAAGTGGGTTAACTATGCCTGTTATCCTCCCAAAGTCAATTTTAGCACAACAGGTCAACACGGAAATGGTACAAGCTGTTAATTAGGCTCCTCCTGATCTGAATCTAATTTGACAGCAAGTGCTCCATGCAGGATTAGAGAGGAAAGGTCTTAAGGGAGGTGATCTCTTTTATCAGACTGTTCCTTGGCCCTGGCAGAAGAAACCCGAGGGGAAAGTTCCTGGGCATACCCTTTTCTTCTGTGCCAAACGGAAGCAACAGCAGAGCTGCCTCAACCAAACGCTACCAAGGGGATAGGAAACGACTCTCGGGAAGGAGCCGCTGTCCTGAGGAGTCTGACAAACAATGCCAGCGCTGATTAGAGCACACAGACTGCATGGTAGGATGGCTTTCATGTTCCTTTCATGTTCTCTTCATTTCGTGTGCAGATATGGCGGGATGGCTGAAGTCAATGGGAAATTCACAACAGGTTTTAAGAGCATCAAGAACTGATTCATTAAAACCTTCTCTTCATAACAATATTGTTTGTGTACATTAGATCTTAATCTGATTTTGTTCCCATCAACTCATCCAGACTGTATTTGCACCAGTTCTCAGGGTCATCTTCTTGCTCGTGTACACTGTTCATGCAACATGTAATCTACAGAAACACCAACCAACACAAGTCAAAATTAAGTGTTCTTTTTAAGTTCACTTCTCTGCCATTTTTTTAAACTGAGACCTAAATTGAAGAGGCATTTTGAAATTAAGCTAAATTTTTAGAGTGAAAATTACTTCAGACACAGTATAGGGTGGGTTGGGTTTGTGGGTTTTTTTGGAGGTTTTTTGGGGGGAGAGGGATTTTTCTTTTGGTTTGTGTTTTTTCTTTTTTTTACCACCCCCAAGACTAGCATTATACTGTACAGCTTAATAAGGAGAGTGAAAATTAGATGTAACCCACCTTAGAGAATTCCTTTTCATTTATTGCTGTGTACTCAGTTTAATTTTAACTTGAGCTGGTAAAACACTTTACAAGAGACCCCATCTCACCTCTAACACATTATCTTGACTTGCTTACTTCAGGCAAACATTTGCTAGATAGTTGTCTGTTACTGCATAAAGAGAATGTCAAGTTCTTTGTACAAGCGTCTGGTCACGTTTCATGATTGCCAAAGTCTAGGAAGAAATCCCCAGTTTGAAAAAAAAACTGCTTGGAAACCTCATTCTCCTGGGTAAAATTCCTACCATTTTTGCTGAGAAGTTAAACAGAAAATCCTTTCAATATGCCAAATGGAACAATGAAATTGTACCTAGTAATATATAAGCTGTTTATCACTGTTTCACTCATGGCAAGTTCCATCATTAAATTACAGTTCCACAGGCCTGTGTTGTATGTTCAAGATTAGTTTTGTACATCTTTACATGGATGCTCATGTTTCAAACAGAAAACACACCACAAGAGGAGCCCTCTCTTTAAGTAGGTCATTACTTTCCTCTTGCACACTGCCTTTTAAAGTTAAGTCCCAGCAGTATAAGAATGTACTCAAAAGTGTAAAATAAGGATTGTGGTTTTCCAAAATTAAATAGAAGTAGTTTCCCAATGACAACTGTCTTTCTGTCAAGTATGAATTTATTTGGCATCCAAACTCCTTCCCATGCATTAGGAGAACTAAAAAGAACACTAATTAATGTATTGATTTGTACTGTGCTATATCTTAGTAACAGCATGGGGAAGGGAAAATACTTTCAGCTTGGAGGCCAACTGGCAATGACTGTTGACAGTAACTGTTATGACTGCATTGCACAGTCCAGTGAACGTGGCTTATGCACATAGAGGGGCCTTGAAGCATCAACCAGAAATTCCAGCAGGGATCTTGCTTTTCCATGCCGCCTGAATCTCTTATATTGAAGAGCTTTTCAGCCTTTTTCATCTTTCACTGAGATCACCACAAGATTGTAGTTGGTCTCAAATAATCCAGCCTGTTTTATGCCTTTTGTTTTAGAAAAAAAGTTGCATTCTGGATGAATGCAAGAACTAAACATGTCACAATACTCACGAACAACCTCCTAAATCACTGTATCAATATCAGTATTTCTAATCCTGTTCTAAAGTACTATGGTATTTTTCATAGCTTTGTCCACCCACAGCTTTATGAAACCATTAAAGATGGATGTCTCATACCGAGCAGAGCCTGTTCTTTCAGTTGCCCAACACCTCCTCTCCTAAAACAACATTTTGCCAAATTTTTAGTGAGGGAGCTGCATTTTCTACGTTGATTTTCTCTGTCAAGCCTGAAGAAGAGCAGATGAAAATCATGCAAAGCAGACCTTTGCCAAGAGGGCTTGAAGAAATGAGGCAGGGAGACAAAACAAAACCAAACCAAACCCATCACAGAAGAGAGATGGGAAATTAGGCCTTGGGACAGAGGCAGAGGGGTGGACGAGAGAGAGGGACAAACATGTTGAAATACTTGGAGCTAAGTATGCAACACTTCCAGAAACGAGTTCTTCACACATCCTAATTCTATCCTTGGTTAAGCACACATTATGCTATAGCCTATAATTTTCTGACCACATACTTTCCCCTTCTCTACACCACCACCTGCATGCAGCAACAGAAAGGAAAACCTCCTTCAGAACTAATGCCTCCCCTTATTTTGCTTTCTGCCTGTTTACTTGCATGGCCTGCAGAACTGCAACTCAGCTTTGCATTTGGGCTCTTGAAAAACACTGTGTTATCTGTATTGCCCCACAAGTCCATCAATAAATTATTAAACACATCTCTGAGACAGAGTAGTATGCTATCCCAATTTTAGACAGTGCACTAAAATTAGGGTCAAAAGCCAATTCTTGCCAAATTTCTGGAAAATTCTTTTCCCACAGCATTTATTATGGCAGTGCATTTTGCATCTTCAGAACACAGAGCTCCTACTGACTTTCAGACACATCTGAGAACTAATTGGCTTTTCTGCAACTCAGACCCAAAGCTGGGGATTCAGAAAACAAGGAGTAGAGTGAACACAATGAAATGCAGGGCTTACTTGCCTTGTCTAGCATCCCATAGGAACATTGTGGTTCAAGGAGAAGATAAAAATCAAATTTTCCAAGGAAGCAATTAGCCAGGAGACCATCCTCTCCCTTTGAATAATCCCTTTCCTTACTCACAACTTGACTTCCTCCAATGCTGTGTGCACAATACCCCAGTCACGCCTAGAAAAGCCCTTCTGTGCAATGACCATGACAGAAGTTTCTTGATAAAAAAACCACAATCAAGCAGGTTTTGACTGGATTCCAGTCCAACCTGCACACAATTCAATACGAAACCAACACTGCCAGGGTGAAACTAATTTTGGTGCTTAATTTCCAGGACCTTAATAACATAATAATGTTTTTTGATTGTAATTATTAAGTGCCTATACACATGCAAGCTCTTTGAAACAGCACATGGGGTCCCTGATAGCAAGGTACATCACTGCTTACAAATTAAACTACAACTAAATCAGCACAAATGCTGTCATTTTTTGGTCTTTTTTCCCCACTAAGAGCTGAATTATAGCACTGCTCTCCCCAGCATGTATCATAGTTGCGTCCTGAGCCTGTAAAGGACAATTGTGCATTTGTTTATGCTTTCCAACCTACAGCAGTAGTAACAGGCAATCACCACGGACTCACCTTCTCCTTGCCTGATCCTTGTCAGTCTGCCCTGCAGTGGCTGTTTCTGGCTGGGCACAACCAAGGCTGATGCTATCAGCTGAAGTGTCATTTTAAAGGCACATTGTAGATGTTTTCCTTTTGGTAGAGGATTATTTTTTAAACCTCTTCCGCTGTCCCTCAGTGCTGAATTCCTGCCTGCAACACTGCCTCAGTTTTTAAGTTTCACTTACAGTTGGCTCAAAACCATGCTGCCCCATTCAGCTATTACCTGCCATATGAGCTGAAGCCTTTGGAATACCATTACTGTTGAATGCAGAGAACCTTCGCTAAAATATATATTAAAGGGACAGACAGGGAAAAAAAAGAAAAAAAAAAGCCCAGAAAGATTTTTTAAAAAGGGAGCCTGTTAGCAGCTGCACAACTTCGAGGCTAAATAAATGGATCCATGCAAAGACAGTGTCACCTTGAATTTATTTAAATTCAGGCCTGGACACAGCAGCCACATTTAAAGCTGACGATACAAACTGTTCTTATTTTCTGGTATAAAGCAGAGGTTCTTGACAGATTTCCTTTCAAGTTGTGCACATTAGGCTACCAGTCAAAGACCAGAAGTGATTACCAGAGTATGATCAGAGAGGCTGCTTTTCCCACATGGCCTCTTTCCAGGGTCCTGCTTGGGATGTTTTCAATTTACTTATTCTTCATAACTAGATTATGATATATCCAGAGACTGACACCTTACTGATTATTACCACACCTACTTACTTTGTCTCAGTTCTACAAAATCTGATTTTAGCACATCTTAAATCAGACCAGAAACATTGTGGCTGCCCAGAACAAACTGCACAGACTGCATGCCTCTAACAATACCAATTTGCTGAAACTGGTTTTGCTTTGCTCTGAAGATTTTTCTCTCAGCAAACCTGTGCTTGCATCAGTGTCATCTGCACACCCATAGCTTGCAAAAATGGTCAGTGTAAACACTCAATATTGTTCTCTAGCTTGGCAAAAATGCAGTCACGCCCAGGACTGATCCAAGCCTGTGCAGTGAAGAGGTCTGGCAAAGCCTGGATACCGTGTTAATGTGTGTAGAACCAGGAGCTCAGCCTCTTCAAGTTCATTAACATAAGCATGACACCAAACTTTCCTTGGACCAGTCCCAGGTGCCACTGAAAGCAGTGACTTGATTCTTTCCTTACTCAGTCCCTCCTCCAGGGGAGTTTCAAGAGCCTTACACCTGATCTGGTCCTTTCAGAGGCAGGTGAATTAGTGCCAGCAGCTTCCATGGGGAACTGGCTCAGGCCACAGGAACAGAACTACCTTGCCAAAGGCCTGATGGATGCTAAAAGCTATTTGCTGTTTGACACTAAAAAAAAAAAAGAGCTAGGTCCTCTCTGCAAGGACACACTTATTGCTGTTTTTCTGGAATTCAAAGGGGAAAAAGTGCAGAAATATCACACAATACAATATGTACTTTATCCAAAATAAAAAGAAGTTAAGACTTATTTATAGATATATAAATGTATGTGTACACATATATATGCATATTTGTCTGCATGACCATTATAAACAAAATATATGGCACTGTTATTCCCAGAAGAGAACAGGAAAAAACAGTAGGGTGAATGAGAAGGCAATCAACAAACAAGAAAAAAACATCATCATTCCCTCCACACTTCCCATTCTGAAGGGTTCAGAGTCCCCAAGAGAGTTTTTCTGCAGTTTTGAGATTCTTCTTTTTAAGCAGAATCTTTCAGGCACCTCTGCTCCAACCCTGCCTGTTGGCATTACACAGGAGGTTCAGAGCACAGAACAGACACATCAGTGGGCTCCCCAGGTATACAGAGTATTCCCACCCAAAGGGCAGGGAGTGAAAGGCATCTGCTTTTGCTCTGGAAGCAGCATTTTGTTAATGGACTCAGAAACCTGGGGGCCATTAATGATTTTGCAAGAATCCAGTGTAACCCATAGGCAACTTCTTTCTGTGTCCTTTTCCTGCTCACCTTTTTACTCTGCTGCCAACAAATACACCTCTTCATCATACACTGCATGGAATACAGGGGGTTTTAGATAGGCATACACCACTTCATGATCCTCTGATCTGCAGGCTTAACAGTATATAATCAATAATTCCAAACAAAAAGCAGGAATGACAGTGTAGAAAGAGAAAAAAAAATATAACACAATGGGAGAAAAAAAATCCCAACAATCTGAACTGAACAACAAATGAACAACCACAAAGAAAAGAGAACAGACAAGTCCAGGATTAGGACAAAATGCACCATCAGGTGTCTCCATCTTTATCAGGTATCTGGCATTATCACTGTCTTCCCATGGCATGATTACCCAGGGATTTGGGACTCCTGTGCATACCTGGGAAAAGGCAATTTTCAAGAATGCAGTCACAGTCTGTTTACAACTATATCATTGACCTTTGTCCTCAGACCACGATGGTCCCCTCAGCACTTACCCTCACAAAGGACTCACACCCAGCCACAGCATCACGCTAAAGCTAAGCACCTGGGAAGCTCTGCCTAGTCCATTAGGAATAATGGGAGAACTGCACATTTCACTGTCATACAGACACAGGCCACTGAAGCCCCAAAAGATCTATTTATTTATTTAAAATTAAGTTTGTGCACATCAGAATTTTTGCAGGCACAAAAGAAAAATAATTTCTAGACTTTGGGGGCGAGGGGGGGAGGATTTGTATTATATTCACTACCCACCCAACAACAAAGTAGATGTTTAAGTATGACTTGAAAGCATTCTTCTCATGAAGAGATAAAGACATTTCATACGTGTTGTACCTTAACTCTGACGTATTGAGAATATTTTGCATTTTTGACCTTTGGTAAAATATCTTCATTCAGTTTAAGAGGCATTTTCACCCTCCTACCATTTTAGCCCTAACACTGTTTCTATCATCACTTGGAGCATGTTCAAAGGGTTCTGTTTCCTTGTGCCCCCCAAACAGTTCTCTCTTCCCAAGGAAACACCCTGATCTTGTCCAGGAAACCAAAGACCTTACAGGAAACAGAACTTTAAATAACTATATGATCCTAAAGGAAGATGGAAATCATATAGATGTGTGTATTCAGTACACTAAAGACAGCTAAGGGTTAGCAGTGGAACAACAGCACCTAAAAAAGGCAGAACTGAAACCTGACTTGAGCAAGAGTTTTGTCTGATCAAGACCAAAGGAGAGAGCTGAGAGTTTATATTGTGTGTTTTCTTATTCGTGCATAGGAGCATGAAGCTGCTGGATGAAGTGACTGACTAGACACTACAGGATTTGTTTTTTTCCATTCAGTAATTCAAAGTGAATAATATTAAGATGGTGCTTGTGTACATCTCCTCCAGGCAGAGCACTTGTTCAACATGTCAGGAGGTAGCTCAGTGTTGTCAACTACTTGCAAGCAGACATGCTATGATTGGAGTAAAAATCACCTTATAAGAAAAAAGAAAAACTCACTACTGTTCCTGAAAGAAGAGAAAGTCTTGCAGCCACTCAGGTGAGCAAAGACGCTCTTTGGAACTCCCTCCATGCTTCTCAGTTATTCTTCTGAGCTTTTCCAAGAAATGGGAGGGCAGGAGGAGGATGGTAAATATACATAAAACTCTGAATTGCAGTCAGAGAGGCTGTAAGACTAAAAGAGAATCTAAATGCAAGGAAAGCTTTAAGTAGAATTTTTGTATTTTAACTTTCTCACAGTAGATCATCCCCTCTGTATTACTTCTGTTTTTCTTAACATTTCTATGACTTTATTGCTGAGTTAATTTAACACTTGAATATCAGTAGATGAGTTTGATGCATCTCTCAGGAAAAAGACAAAGGTGAAAAGTCTGTTGAACAAACACTTGCACATTTCCAGTTGTTCTGGTTTTGGCAACCTCAATATCTTAGATCTGACCTAACTTTCAATATCTATTTAATATTCTGAGGGCCACCAGTCTACTAGAATAAACAAAGTCAACAATATTTCCTTTATGAATTAAACCTTCAAAGGTCTAACATTTGAAGAAGAATAATGAACCAGTGATCAAACTTATTTTTATTGTCCAGAAACATAAATTTGAACTCCAATTTTACGTGGTGCTAATAAAGTAAATGAATTCCTATGAGGCTTATATTTCAAGTATCTATTTTATTCTGGGCATTTCAAAGAATAATGTGCACAGAACAGTATAAAGAAATGCAACTGTAAGTACAATTAACTAAAACTTACACCATCACAAGATCTCATGTGCAGCAGCAGCAAAGTATCAATTTTCTAAACCTTTCCAAGCTATATAAGTATTTGTTTTTGTCAAGGTCAAATAGCCATCACAAGCCTTAAAATCAGTAGTGCAAGTTTTACAAGAGACTCCATCTAACAACACATTGGTGTGAAGCAACAATTCGAAGAGATCAATGTCATCCTGCTAGAAAGTAAATATTTTTATAACTACATCCATAGTAACCACAAAACTCTCCACCTCCCCAAAGTGATCCACAATGCTTGACTTGAGAAGCTGATTTAAAGCTCTGAGAAGGTATCACTTGCCATCATTTTTCTTGGCCATAAAAGTCCCAGGAAGATAAATGTAGCTTTTCTGGGCTATCATTTCACAGAAAAGAAACACTCATAAGATATCTCAAGAAATTGCTATACTTGCTCATTTTGAAACTGTAAATCCTCCAGGGGGACTGGTGCTGCTACACTGCAGGAATCAGTATCAATTACTTTATATGATGTATTTTTACTTCAGTGTCAACCCAGGCAATTGACATCTCATTTTCTCATTTACAGACTGTGTAACACCACTTACATCTTCTGTACTACTTTTCACCAATGGATCTCAGTGCTCCTTACAAAGATTAGTACACATATTCCATGAATGGATGAGACATTCTGAGAAGTTAGAGAGATGCAGATAAATTAACCTGCAGAGTCAATGGCCAACTAAGGCCAGTAAATGCAAGTTTCCAGAGTCAGAACCCCCTGCCCTGCCCAGCAAGCACCACTACTTCTGTATATAAGTGCTTTGGACAGCATTCCACACACCAAAGTTGTGTTTTATGCCAGTTTCCAAAGGCCTCTCAGAAACCCAGGGTCAATTTCCATTTTGCTTTTTCCACTGAAATGAACTGACCCCAGTTCTTTCCAAGTGAGTGGCAGGAAACCTTGCACCTGCTCTGGTCATGGAAGCAGACATCAAAGGCAATGGAAATCTGTCAGCACCAGGTAATTTAGCCTACACTTCAGGCTGCATTTCTGAGCTCATTCATGCTAGATGTATGCAGTGCTAGACCAAAAGGCATTACAGAATTAAGATTAACCAGGTTTGGGTACATAACTCTATTACTGCTGAATAGGCACAGTCAGCCTCATCCCACATTTACACAGGCTCTAAAGCAGCTACATAAAGGATGGATAATACCTGATCCATCATAAAACCTGTCTTTATAAAGCTAACTCATTTTGAACAAATTTGAAACAGGAGACCGAGTTAATAGCAGACCAGTGCTTTGCATGACTACAAAGGATCTCTTAGTAGGAACTGTTAAGCTGAATTTGCTGTGCCATTAAACCACAGCCTCAGTGCAGATGTAGGCTGGTTACCAGCACACATGGAAACCCACACAGCAGTTAATTCATCTTCACAGTACGCAAATCAGGGATGTGGGAGCAAAACCTGATCAAGATCCTCCATTTAAGGGGCTGGAATGTTTCATTTATGGGGTAACTTTCTGCTTTTCCATTCTCTTTGGTCAAAGAGTAATACAGATTTGCCCTTTGCCTACACAGAGAAGAGAGTTTCAGAGCCAGGAGACACAGACTGCACCCCTCTTGCTGCATGCACATTGCTGACTGACAGCAGCAATAATCAAATATTTATGCAGCCCCACAGTGCAAACTCTCAGAGCATTTAGCACCATTGTTTAATGCCCCTAGCTCAGCTTTAACATGGACATGGGATCTGGCAGATGAGAAGATGCACTGATAGCAGATATCACTAAAAACAGTCCTCTTCCCTGTCCATGTCACAGATGTCCCAGAGAAGGGGCACCACAAGCAAAGGGATGCTCCTATCACAGCAGCTGTCCTTTAGAGCTCAGAGCTTAGACTGGAAAAGATCTACCAGGCTGAAAACTCCTGAGACTGGATTACATGCTGGTCTTATTTACAGGTTTGCAAATCCTTAGCAGAAGGATTGTGCTATAAGCTGGGGCATCAGAAATATCCTGAAGGGCCAATTGGTACAGGCAAGGCACAACAATCAGAACTGGCTGATTTAGGGTACACAACTCCAATACTGCTGAATATGCACAGCAAGTTTTGAAGTAGAGATCTTGGGATCTCTAGTCATGCTCTGTTAAAGCACATTCTCACTCAGAAAAAAAAAAAGAACATACCAAACTGGTGGAAAATGTTTAACCAAAACCCAATGCCAAATATATATATATAATATACACACACACATAAACTCACTATTTGATTTTAGTAACTGAGGTTCTTTCAGCTAATTCCATATTAAGGTCTTTGCTATATATTTTTGTTTAATTTCACAGAAGAACAGTTAGTCTAGCTTCTTTAAAATAAGTGGAGTTAAGAATTAGAAGTATTTCCTTAAAGGCACTATCTATCAGTACTCCACTTCTGTAGGACCTGCCCTGCACCTTTCAGCTTAATATCAGAACTGTACTCTGTTCTCTCAAATACACCACTGCAAACCTGTAAAAGTTAATCTACATTAGAGACTTCTATTAGCTCCTTTGAGTTGGCCAGGAACTGCTCATTTCACATTTTTTAATTATCCCAGGAGTTAGGAATAGCTGAGAGGAAACAAAATCCCCCTAAAAAGCCTCAGCACTGTTTAGAAAGGTAAGCTGCACGACACCACCTGTCAACACAAAGCAGAAGGCACACTTCCAACAAAGAGTAAGCAGGAGCCTGTCCATGCCCTGTGGCCATGTAGCTCAATGTGAGTGCAGCTGATCCAGTATTCACAGCCAGGATGAATATATGACATTCCAGCAGGGCTCTGGAAAAGCCTTGGGCACCTCTGTAACAATCTACAGTGGGATCACTCTTCAGATAAAGTACTAGAAAGGTACATAACTCCGTTGTAATTACTAACTGAAAAAGAGTGGAAAAGAAAGCAGCTATTATTTCAAAGACTTGTCTATTCACAGATCTACCACAGCTTTGACAGTGAAGCATCTCCTGTATTGAACAGCCAAAACAAGCCTACAATCACCTATCTGCTGGAGATCGACAGAATTCCCAAGGACACTGGCACACAGGACACCAGCTGGAAGCAGGCTCTGACCTCACAGCCCCATCACTATTGGCCTGCACAGCAACCTGGCATCTCAGTGTGCATCCTCTCTCCAATGGCACTGCTCCTGCGAGGTCCCACATCAGCCTGAAGCTTTTTCTGGTTATTTTTACTTTGAAGTCGGCAAAACCAACAGCCATTCCACTGCTCTGGTGAAGCACAATGTTTTAAAGCCTTGAAAACAAATGTGATCTGATAAGTTAATCCCTGAAGCTTCAGTACAACAAAAACTTCACATAGGAAACTCAAAAACTTAGGGCAGCCAGCTCTTTAAGACCCTTAATGATGAATAGTGTAGATGAGTGGAATGAAACAGATCATTTTTAAGAGGAGATGCTGAGTATCTGTTGCTCTACACACAGAGGGCACACGAGCCTGCAGAGGGATCCCGGCGTTGTGCAGTTCAGCGCCTACCACTAAGGCAAGTGACCGAATTTAGCACTGCCTGGCCCTCTGTACGCTCATTTACACCTTATGGACTACCTGCAAAAAACAAATTCACTACCAAACTCAAAAGGTGTCCGTTCATCTCCCACTCTGCACAGGTGTACCTAAGCAGTAAGAATGTAAGGAAATGGGGGGTTTTTTAACCTAAGAAACAAAGATGAATTGTTTAATAAACTCTCACATCATGCCTATTCGTGTGTTATCAAGTGCAAAGCATACACAACCAATGTGGCTACAGAAAAGTCTCCGAAACTCAGCTCCCTGTCTGCCAAAACTCGTCTTTCCGCTACGGGACGAGATGATACCGCAGATATCACGGGAGGCTGAGCAGACCGCGTGTGCCCTGCGCTCCTTTTCCACTTTCCAGGCGGGACATTTGTGCCGCCGCCGCAGAGCTGCTCTTGCTTCCGTGGGCTCGTCCTTCCCCGCGCTCACCTGCGGGCAGGGCCCCGCACGGGGGATGCGCTGAGGGACGCCCCGACCCCTCCTCACCCCAGCGCCGCCCGAGGCTCCCCCGCCCCTCCGCGCCCACGGCGCACTCACAATCTCGGTCACCATGAGGAGCCCGGGCACGGTGCGCAGGAACTCCCTGTCGTAGGCGAGGGTGCTGGAGCTGGCCGACAGGTTGGCGGTGAAGGAGCTGCTGGTGGTGGTGACCGTGTGCGAGCGCGGGCGCGGCGGCTGCTCCTGAGGCGGCACGGGCGGCTCCATGGCCGGCGCGGCTGTCGCCGGACGGGCGGCGCGGAGGCACCGCCGCTCGCCGCTTTGTGTGGCCCCGGCGCCGCGGGCAGCCCCCGCCTGGGCCAGGGGGAGGAGGAGGAGGGTGCTCGGCGCCCGGGGCCGGCCGGGGAGGCGGGTCCGGAGCGGGGCCGCCCGCCCCGGAGACCGCCCAGCCCTCCCGCCGCTGCCCCCGGGGCGGGACAGCGCTGCCGGTGCGAGGCATCCCCAGAGCTGGCGAATGAGGTACAAAGCGCGTCCCCTCTCAAAACGATCACTGACTTCGCAGACTTTTGTACTCTTGGGATCCCGTCTGCTTCCAGTGCGGCTGAGGAGCCAGGCTGAGCCACTGCTGTGTGTGCCACAGCCCCTTGGAGGGGCCAGCCGCATGCCACGGCAGTCATCGTGACAGCTCCGGGCTGTCACCCCTGGCTCCAAAGGCCCCAAAGGCTGGCAGGGGCCGTGCTGTGCCACAGGTGGCTGTCCCCGCTGGCTGCCATCGCCTGCGAGAGGAGAGGAACAGCCGCAAAGTGCCGCGGGCGGGGAACAGGAGTCTAGGAGCTAACACAGCCCTCCCAGAGCTGGAAATGGGGGTTTGCTGGGGTCCGCCAAATAACCGAGAGAATGAACAGCGCAAAAGACTTTTAAAAGCTATAAAATCACTGGAAATGTAAAGTATGAAGTCATTATTGACCCATGGCAGTGCTGAGCTGTTCCTTAACCTGTATTTTTCAGTACTCCAGTCTGAAGTGTCATTAAAAAAACCAAATCCAAACACTTCTGGATCTTTTAAAAGCTTCTAAAGAGATCTTCCATTCCACAAAAACCATGGGGTTTCAACAAGAAGCAAGCAGGTTATAGTTATTTTCAACGTTCAGGAACTCTAATTAGCGAAGGATTTTGCGGCCATTCAGTAAAAATGAAGTGTTTTCCACATGTCTGGAGGCTATTGTCCTTGAATTGTTTACTGCTGCTCTCCCACTGGATAACAAAGGCTGGATTTTGTGGTATTACCTTTCAGCAAGGGACTGAAGCAGCTGGGGAGGGAGGAGGAGTAGTATGGGCGAGTTTCTCCCAGAAATACAGGAAACATGAATTACCCAGAGGAACTGTTCTTATGCATTATTGTGCCTCCACTCACAGCGTGTGTGTGTCACAGTACAGGCTCCATGGGCTCCTTGGAACGTGGATCTTGGCTCAGGCTCTGTGGAGCCTTCGTGCCCTCTACACTCTGACTAGGAAAAGAAGTATACTCTGATTGGGTCAAAATATGCAATTTGGTGAAGCCTTTCAATGTAAATGTTTTAGACACTGGTGACTTTTAATTTAAGATGGCAGAAGAAATGTGGCAGAGTTTTGCAAACATGAACTGCAGGTCATCATAACACGATGCCTGTCACTTGACATGATAAGATATACAGATAGCATCTTTTTCCTTTTGTTTTTCTTTTTTTTTTCTTTTCAAGGAAAAAAAGAGACCATTAATACACACTCAAACCACTGAACACAACTCCTTAATCATGAAACAAGGAATTTTATACTTTTTGGCAAAACTTCTTTTTTTTTTGTGACATTAACAGGATTATGGGCTTTTTTGTGTTGCTATTTTATCTCTTTCTTTTATATAAGAGTTGATATTTAAAGGAACAGAACACACCTGTGCACTGGTCTGTCTGGAGGCCTGCTTCAACTGGCTTGCAAGTAAAAAATGCTTTATCTGATTGTTCAGCACTGCCAAGGTTCCTTCCAATGCCAGAGCTGCTTTGCCATACCCCTGTTGCTGTTTGTGAGGATCCATTGTAACTGCATCGATTTTCCTCTCTGAGAGATTCCTGTTTTTCAGTTTTCCATCTAGAAGATCAGTAAGTAAAAGGGAGGAAATGTGGGGCTAAAATTCATGCTGCTATCAAAATTAACACTAATTTCAGAGTTGTTTGAGTCATTCACATCACTTTCCCTTTGAGAGCTGGTTTATTTTACACTGGATGTATATTCTCACCATGTTTCCAGGATGTTATGAACTGGTCTCAGTGTTCATGCATAATTCTAAAACTCTTTATTTATACCCTAAACTCTTGAGGGTCAGTGTTGGTTTTCTTTCAGCCATCATAATCAGAGCTGTAAATTTCACTGCTTTTGGTCTGCACATCTGTTGTTTGAGCATTCCACCTCCTGTAGGGAGAAAAAAAAAGTAAAATAAAAACACAGATAGGGAACCAATTGTTTTCTGCTTCAGCTCTATTAATATACTGTACACTTTCAGTGCCTCTTGTAGAGGTCTAGTATCATGATTAATTCAACAAGAACTGGAGGGCTACACTTGTGGGCAATTTCTCTGAACACTGGCTGCCACTCTGACTTCCCTGGTTAGCTTATTTTTCTCCAGCAAACATATTCAAAGAATAAGTTTCACTAAAAAATGAGTAAACACTCCAGAAGCTTTTCTGTATCTGATATTCCTGGAAGCAAATTTCATTCTTTAACTTGACAACATAATACTCGACATTTTGAATGTTAATTGTGAGGCTCTAATTTTTTTTGTTTTGCATCCTTGCACTGAGGGCTAGAACTGGAAAGCCTTCAGGGACCAGCTAAGCCTAGCTAGATTTTTTTACATGTAGATAGCATCAGAAACAGAATAATTGAATGCTGCTGCTTGAACAATCAACCTTTTATTACAGAACTACCAAGAGAGAATAAGGTGGCCCATTTTCTTTATTTTAAATTAACCTTTCAAAGGAAGGATCAGCAAGGCTTTTAAACACCAGTCAAGACTGTAACCTCTTATTTGTCAGCTGCTATAAGGAAGTGAACTCTGATCAGGAAAAAATATGCAATTTGGTGAATGCAAATGTTTTAGTAAAAGCAGAATAGTGGATAAAGGTATTATCAGGTTTCTCAGTAAAGGGATTATTCCTGAATGTCTCATTATCTAATTAACAGAGTCTTCCATTTAAGCTGGTTTTGTTCTCAGATCCTGAGGTATCAACATTTTTAACATTACTGATCGAGCTCTAGAACTACTTTCTTAGCAACAATCTGGCCAGCTGGAAGTGCTAATTAAAGTAGACTCACAGGCCCAAGGAGTGGAGCTGACTGGAATTTCCTGAACTGTTTTTCTGGTTTTGAAATAGAGCTTCCCTTCCCCCTTCCCAAATCCTAGAATTTTCAAATGTCAAAATCATTCTGACTATTTTTTAGGTCAGTAAAACACGTTAACATATAAAAGATGAGTGAGATTTTTCAGTGGTTATCAGCAGGTTTCAGCCCAAACAAAAAATGTACTGTATTTAAACCACCTAAGTGAGCTAAGAAAGCTAAGGAAACTTAATCTGAAGAGAGCAAGAAAGGAACTGTACTTTCCATGAAGCCCAGGTTTCGCACAAGGAATGGGGATTTATGTCAGATGTCCAGGACAAATACTCTCACCCTTGACATCCTACTGTGCAAATAATCTGAGGATGAGATATTTTTAGTTAGCATTAAATCAAGAAATGATTGGAAATTTCCTAATGGCTTTTCAGAATTAGCAAAGTGTAGGCTTTGAGCTACAAAAGTATTCAAGTAAATAATTTATAACATATTTTACCCTTCAGCAGCTTACAACCGTATGGAAAAGCTGATTTATACTAACCCAAACCAGAAATACTTGATTTGTACTTTGGTAGTAACATATGCCATAGGCACATGATCAATCAGGGCAAATGTCTCTGTGTAGGAATCTATATTTCACAAAGAAAAGATGGTTTTCATGACTGAGATACCTGGATTTTCCAATGCTGCTGCAACAGAGAGAGAATAGGTGAGATGCCCGTATTTTCAAAACGGCCATTATTTGGGGAATCCTTGTTGGTGCATGGAGTTACTGAACATGAAGCTTGTTTTGTTTTGCAGCTTGGGTGCCTAAAATTAAAGAACATAAAATCAATACCAATTGAAACAACAATCAAAGTAATGACAGTGCATGAGATTTTATCAGCAGATGTTTGTTACTACCCTAATGCTGGAAAAGGCAGGACGTAGCTGTATATGTTCTGTACTCCTCTTACACAAATATTTCTTTCTTTACATGAAGTTTACTTGAATTATATGCACAAAGTCCTGACTGTAGACACACAGTCATTTTACCTGCCAGAAAGCTGTCTTACAACATATTTTGCCATACAGATAATTAACTCTGTGCTGGGAACAGTAACATACTGACTTTTAGATTTTATTTTTCAGTTTTGAAACCCATGACACTAAGTAAACTGTGTGGTGATAGGGACTGTGCTTAGAAAAGAAAGCACAGAGTACATAAGCCTTGTATTTTCTTTGCATTAGGCTTTCACCAGCTGTTTTATCTGCTCTGGGAATCTAAAGATCTCTCCCAGCCCTGCAACACAACTATGTCACAGATATTGTACTGAGGAAAAATTGCTTACTTCTTTCAGAGCTGGCTTGTACTTAGAACACACTGTCCCTAAACACTGAATATACATGCTTAACTTCAGGGCAGAGAGCACATCTACTCAAATTAAAAAGAGTTTGTAGTGAGTAGTGTGAAGTCTACACACAAATCTTCTCAGAACAGGAGTTGTGGTTTTCATATTTAGGGCCTCGACTCTGTAGTGCACCTGCAAGAGATGTCAGCATTTCATTTCCCAGGCTGCTTCCCAGCTGCACTCAGCTGTCCTGCTCTCCAGCGAGCCTGCAAGCACAGCTCCAAGCCCAGCTGCTGGCTGTGCCTTCTCACACCTGCAAATCAGAGGCCACCCCAACACTCAGGAGTGTCTGGTGCCGTGTTGTGTGAGGAAGGAGCTGATTCTGCCCCTGAGCACGTCCAGGCAGGCTGTCCCCGAGGCACACTCATAAATACTTTCATTAGGGTCAGCAGTCCAGACCTTTAAGTATTATTATGTCCAGCCACAGACCTGTAAATATTATTATGGAGCAAACACATACTAGTGATTACATCATTGAGAATATAAACACTTCCACGGAAGACATGTGCATTTTCTACCTGCTAAGGGTGGTGCTTGCCTAAGTGTTTATGTAAATCACAGCAGGTAATGTTTATACAGCACCCAAGCCCAGTGCAAAACAGCTGGAGGAAAATACCACCTTCAACAATTGTCAATGCCGTATTTGTTTTTAGATAATTAATGAAAGACTCTATAATTCTACCGTGGTTTCATCACAGCACCATCCAAGTTTAAGGAGAGAGTTCACAGCCAACTCAGTTTGCTTGAAGGCTTAAATAAAATATTAAACAGTCAGCTATGTTGCTCTGCTTTGGTTAATACAACACCATGACAGAGGCCTGAGACTTAAAGCGTCCCTCATCTCAAATTATGAGGAGGCCACTTGAGCTTGCTGTGTGTGTATATACACTGAGAGAAGACATGGATGGCTGGTAAAAACCTAACCAAATACTATGGCTAAAAGCTGAAACTAGACAAATTCAGACTGAAAAGAAACTGGTTTTGTTGCTGGGGCTTTTTGATTGTATTTTTTTTCACATAGCATGATTAGCTATTTGAAGGATTTATGAAATAAAACATTAAACTCTCCATCATTTTATATCTATAATTCCAAACTATAGGTTTGTTTGAAATGTACCCTTTACCAGACTTACATTGACAAATTTGGTGGTCTTTATTATACAGAACATGACAAGAGATGACCCAAATGATTTGAGAAACCACAGAAATTAATTCCAATTATTTCCATAAAGTATCAGTCTTGTTAACACTCTAGTAACCCAGCTGTACAGTACACATGCAGTACCAGTGCCTGACACATCTCCTGCACTGGCAGCAGAATAAAGGATCTCATGAATCTTGCTCTGTCTGGACAATGAAAACTGGTGATGAAACTGCTGTACAGGGAGAATCAATTTTATGCAGATGGACTGCAAGGTTTAAGGATGGAAAAATTCTCATCCAGAGAAAGTTAAAAAGCCAGTGGGCTGACTGCAGGACCTGCAGAGAAAGGAGCCAGCTGACTGGGGAGAGGTGCCACAGTGTACATGCTCTGTCATAGGGGGCTGAAGGGCAGGAGAAGAGAACTGAGCCTGGCAGGCACTGACCTAAATCTTGGGGAACACAACAGTGGAAGAAAGCACAGGAGTGCAGGCAGATGTTTTACTGCCCCTCATCCTGGTTGGCACAGCTTTTCTGTTAGTATGGAGTGCAGACATTTGACATTTATCCATTAACAGGAGAGGAAAATGTTAACAGAGGACACAGTACACCACATAGTGGCCTGAAATCTGCAAGCAGCTGAGCCATGTAGCATTGGTATTTTCAAATCAGCACTTTATCTCTGCATTTAGACAAGTGCCAAGAACTTCTGAGCAACAAAAACCAAAATGACCCTGATGTTTGTATTTACAGAGCAGTCTTAGCCCTGAAACAAAACAAAAGCAAATAAACAATTCTCCCTAGTACAAAACACAGTCAAGTTCAATTCAAAGCAGGGCACAGAGGTGCAGGCATCAGTGTTTTAGGATATACAGGATACTGCTCATGACTAAATCACTGGAAGCTTTCAGAGCATTAGTGTTACAGATATGCAAAGAACCAGCATGCAAAGCTCCTGATACCTGGCAGGGCTTGTGTCAGTGCATGAAAAAAACCCCTGCAGCAATGCAAGGCACTTAATGAATCCTCCAGTTCTAGCTTCCAAAAACATCCTTTGCAAGAGAAGTGGGAGTTTGAAGAAACGGGAGAGAAAAATGTTTCTGTTATGACTGCATGTATTTATGGGGAACAGACTGAGTGTGTTTTCTGCTGCTGGCCTAATAAAACCTGCTGGGGTTTTTAAATGAATCAGAAAGACAAATTTAGTTAAATTTGTCAATTCATTTAGTTTTCTACGAAAATTGCAGGCTTTGGACTGAGTGAGAACAGTGCATGGTGTGAGACTATAGGACTCAGGGGGTGGATGATGGGCTGCCTTTTGCAGGGACTGGGATTTCCTCAGAACAAAGGCTTATTCCATTTATGCCATGTCTTGAGAAAGCTTATCCTGTCAAGTCATTTATCACCCTGCTAACTAGCTACTGAGCCTGGATAATGCTTCTTCCCTAGATCAGTGAGGGAAAAGAGAATTTTAGAAGAAAGGAAAGTTTTCATTTGGGGATTTTAGGAGATTGGGAGAAGAGCTGATAGGAGTTAGGATACCTAAGCTCTTTGAACGATGAGAAAAACATACCAGGAAGGATTTTTCTAACAGCTCATAGTGCAGCTAAAATAGTCTTTCTGCTGAGGGCATCCCTGGTATTTAAACTATGTGAACTGGCACAGCCCTGTGCTTTGCAGTACTAGATTTGGAGTAAGTAGAGGATGCTCTGTGATGGATGCAGCTCTAATTACAGATATCGAGGTGAATGAAATCCACTTGCAAATGTCTGGCTTAATGCTAACTATGAGACAATTATGATGTGGGATTTTTAATTATACCGATGTCCCCATATATCCCCACAATGAAAAAGCTTATTTTCCTATAAACTTTGAGGTTGGCTCACCTTAATGATCAAAGTACAGACTCCATTGGTTGTGCTGGCTGCAGTGGGGATATTTGTAAGAGCAATCTATTCCACATAGATTTTTCTACAGAGAGCATATCCTCAGTAATCCATGTTCTTGGCATTTACAAGAATTTGATGTCTTCTGGTGACCTTCCTGTGTTCACTTGGAATTGACTGATCAGTTGACACTATGAAGATGAGGATGTGACAGCTTCATCTCCTCAGCACATCAGAAATCTGATTTTTTAGAAAAATATATATACACACAAAGAGGCATACAAAAGCATGTTTCATAGATCCAGACAATTATTTTAAAAAAACAATAGTGGTCACTAAATATATCAAATCTGTGATGTTACAAAAGCAGTATGATTCTCTGAATATACCAATCAAATAATTACTCACTTGCCATCCTCACAAGGATTCAATCAGAGGCCCAGGAAACAAGCTGCATCAGTGTGTGCAAATGAAGGTCATGCATCAAACTGCTGGGCTTTCTTTTTAAGTGATGCTATGATTGCTGTTTCAGTGAAGGAGTAATCAGGGAGGTCATAATTTTATTATTCATTGTTCCAGCAGGCAGTGCAACAAAAAATACTGAAGGTAGCTATGATGTATTTAAACCAGGTATTACTTTGCTGAAATCTCATTTGCTCCAAGGGAAGTTTGGATTTGATATTAGAAAACATTTCTTCACTGAAAGAGTGGTCAGGAATTGGAACAAGTTGTCCAGGGAAATGGTGGAATCACCATCCTTGGAAATGTTCCAAAAAACATGTGGCTATGGCACTTGGGGGCACAGTTTCATTGTGAAGATGGCAGTGCTGGATTACAGGTGGACTCAATGATCTTAGAGGTCTTGTCAAAACTAAATAATCTATGATTTCTTGCAAGTATCCTTCTTGTGCTAGAATACTTCTTTTATGGGCTGTCTGAAATTACTAGTGAAGGTTTTCTTCATGTAATTCACAAGTAAGGGAAATATGAGTGAGTGGATTACATCAGTTCATCAGTGCTGAAATGCAGGATGTAACAAATTCTCTTCATCAACAGCAATGAACAACACTGGGGTACCTCAATGGGCATTTCAAGGTATCTATCTAACCAGCAGCTGATTTATAGGTGACATCCTCCAGCCTGCAAAAATACTCCAATACATAAAGCAAACCAGTGTAAGGCAACCAGTGATAAAAATACACATAGAAAAGGGGGAAAAAATGCTGGTGAAGACACCTGTACTACAAGGACAAGTATTCCACAGTGTTTGTATAAGGGCACAGAAAGGGAGCCATGAAAGGGGGGCCTCTGTAGGAGAAGGGAATGGAGGGTTTGCAGATCCTCAGTCTCCCTCATTTGCAGATCCTCCCTTCCTACAGTTCAAGTCCACCTCTGAATCTGGGGAAATGAAGAAGAAGCAGGACTTGAAGTACTACACCCCTCCATACTTGCTCTCTGTGGATCCCTGTCTTGAAAAAGAAGCCATTATTTCCCAGTTCTTCATTGATATGATTGAAAATAAATTTTTAAGATGAGTGACAAAGAGAGGCATAGAATCTCCATGATCACTACACAGAGAAACTACCTTTACCCTGTGTGTTGGTGGTAGTGAATTCCCTGACTTAAGTTGTTCCAAAAAAAGCTACCAGTTCATTATAATCAGTCAATAATATTGGATTAAAGCAGATGCAGGAAGTGTTGTTCATTCAAAGGAAATAAAAAAATTGCCAACCCAAATCACCAGCAACCCCAAACACTCTGAATCTGTATTAAATTGAAGATCAGCTATTTCTTGAGATTTGCCTACTGGATTTCAAGATATTTTACTAATCATCTCAAAATAGATAATTCCTTTGAAAGCAAAATAATCTTTCCAAAGCGCTGTCTAGCTACACAGATACTTGGAAATAGGTATGCCCAAGAAAACTGCATTGAACAGAGATAAATCATATGATAAGACTAATACTACAAGCCTGAAAGCAGACTTGAAAATTAAATACTTTTCCTGTTCAAGTGCTGTCTGTGCATGCATTTCCTTCTTAAAATATGAATTGAACATACATAAGCAGGTAGACAGCAAGCAGTCCCAGGGAATGAAGTTACTGGTATGTAACTTAAGGTATGTCCAGCAAGGTCAGCAATCCAAGGAACTGCCTTCTAACAGTCCAGTTGAAATGCTTTTATCCTGACTCAAGCAGGCTGCCTTGAATAGTTTAGATTCCCTATTATATTCACCATATAACTTCTGTAACAATAAACCACATTCTCATTTTTAGTGATGCATTCAAGGAGGACTCGTGTGAAGCCTGGTTACCTGGTGCAGAATTCCCAGTCATTATAACACAATGAGTTTTAAATCAGTCTAGTTTAACTCAGTAATTAACACAAGGTACCTTGAGCTGAGCTTCTCAAGTGTTCCCATTGTGTTTCCTAAAATCTGCCTGTCCATTAGACTCCAGGCCTAATTACTGTCCCAACATTACAAGAACAGAGATGTTCAAACCTCCCAATATTTGCTCACTGCTCCTTGGATGCTCTCCTGATCCAGCCCACATGCTGACATGACAGGTCCTAGCTAAACATGGCCATTTCACACTAATGCCTCTTCAAATGTCATGTAACCACATCCACTACTCTTTACTTTAGGATTGATTACAGTAGCAATTAAAAAGAAAATAAAAGCCCAAACCAGTGTTGCTGGCTTTGTGCTAGGGAAGAGAGCTTGGGTACAACATGAAAGTTCTCAGATGGAAGCAACCAGGAAGATTTCTAGCCCACCTATATTAGATAAATAAAATCACATCTGGAGTCAGGAGTGTCCCTGGTGTGCTCTTGCTCAATTATTTTCATTTAACTTCAGCCTCTGGTGACAACAGGGCAGAGCTGCTGTCAGCATTATGCTTATTTGGTTTTAAGATTACAGAAGAACCTTAATAGCCAGGGTTATGGCTACCTTGCCATTACCTAGGGCTCCTGCTCCTAGCTCTGAATCTGCAATTGCAAGAGAGAAGGAAGATAATTCCCTCAGAAATTCAGGAGGAGCATCTTGAGGAGCTTTGCTTTGAGGGCTTATCTCTAACTACTTAGTCAGACCTAATCCTGCTTAGCTTAGCTCTGAGAAAAATTGCAAACTGATGAGGAGGTAACCAACGCTTCTGATTACTTCTCACTTGTTAAATACAGTAAATGCAGCCCTGAGGAAGTTGCAGCTTTTTCTCTTGCCAGCCTTTCTCATGACCATCAATCACATTTTCATGAACTCTCATGATCCCACAGCAAAGTGAGTGAAGTGCCCATTTCCTCTGTATAAGTTGCTATAACTCATGAACAGCATATTTTTCTCATCTTAGTTTTCTTGCTTGTAGAAACAATACATGGAATGGAAAGTGAACTTCAACAGCAATGGTTTTATCTCTATGCATTTTGATAACACCAAGTGTGCTTGTGAAATCTCTCTTCTACTTCAGCAACTGCTAAGTCCTCTGAGGAGACATTTTCCAGGTTTTGGTTTTGAAAGGAATGCTGCTGCACTAAGCTGTTACCACGAAGCCATGCCTGGTACAGACTGACAGGCCAAAAGGGGCTTCAATCAACTCTCAACAGCTTTGTCTTCACTCTTTCTGTATTGCAGGGCATGTTCTTGTATTACCATCTCTTGCACTGGTTAAAACTGACTAAGGCTCATTCCTTATGTTCCAACAAATGCAATACTTTGCATTCTGTCCCCTCTCTTCTCCACACATAGTACATACAAGTTAACACTTCAAGCAATTTACCTGTAGGGTTTGCAGTGCAATCCCATTCCACTCTAATCTGATTGCTTTCAGAAAGCTAATTGTGCCTGCTAGCAAACACCTCTGCTGCTCTAGCCTTGCCCAGCCTTGTCAAGGCAACCACACTGTATTTTGGAAGAAAAGCCACACCTGGAAATTGCCATACCTGGAAACTGCACATTCCTCTGTCCAATGGTTTCAAGGAGCTGAACTACCAGTTTTTTAATGCATCTGTGAATAATGTATAGTCATTCATAATGGAGATAAAATTTCTGAGGGGAAAAATTATGTGAGTATAGTAACTAGGTAGACTACACCTAAGTGTAGGATACTCTGGCTCCAGAGCAGGAATACTTTAGAATCAACATAAGCAGCTTTTGTCACAAAGCTTAAGCAGTGATGGGTTAAAGATCATTGCTAGCTACCAAGATCTTGGTGTGATCACCTACTCTAGAGAATTAAAGCAGACTGAGCAACTGCACCAGGAAACACCACTAAGAAACAACTTCAGCTTCTGCTATTTTAAAACAGTCAATATATGAATAAAGATGGGAGTGACATAAGGATTAAACCCAAGAGTATGAAAGCTTGGAAGACCTTATTCCATTTAACCTCCCTGCTGGGCATCAAACATAAGACAAGGCTAAATGCACATGGCAGCATGCTGATCCTTTTTTTCCACGCTGGCTAAAGCTCTGGGAGTAATGAAAGGTATTCCTTATCTGTAGTAGCCTACAGCCTGAAAAAATGCAGATAAAGAAAACAGGAGGGTAAGACTAAACAAAGACAAGGGGAGAGTGGCACGACCAAGCGCTGCTGCAATTACCACCTGGCTTGTAGCTTGAAGAGAATGATGTTGATGACACCTTTAAATTTTATAAAAGCCCAGAAACAACAAAATACCCAAAGCATCTCTGTCACATTCCATTGCAAATCTGCACGGTAAGTGGGAATTAGAAAAAAATATAAATTTGGTTTAAAAATACCACTAAAAATACTTCTATAAAACCTGGGCTTTAATCCAAAGCACAAGCACAGCCAAGGCTGGCTCTGCTCAGCAATCACCATATAGAGCAGCTTGCTTTGTGCTCACTTTGCTTTCAAGTATTTTGAGCTTCCTAAAGCATGGATCACAATAGATGTAGGTTTATTTCCTGATGAAACAATAAAGGAAGTGGGTACCATAAAAAAAGAACAGCATGTTTAAAAGAAAAAAAGCCTCACAGTCCTGAGCAGCTGTGATGCTAGTGCTTGTGTTTGACTTTGCATTTCAAATGCTAGTATTTAAAATGATGTAGATCAGGAACCCAGCCAGTGCTTGCTAACAGATTTGGCTTGCTTTCCAGCTCTCTTCAGCCTTTAAATAGCAAAAGAGCAAACTGAAAGTCCCCAAGGCTGTACTTTCTGAGCCTACCACATGCCTGTGCTCAGTAATCATCAAACTGAAAGATACTCACCAGGTCCTCAAAAACACAAATCATACAGAAAAAATCTATCACGCTGAGACCTGAAGTATGGTCCTATGACAAGAATTCAGCTTATAATAAACCTGGATTTGAAGAAAGAAAGGGCAAACTAGTTCAATTAATGTCACTATTACTTTCACCTCAATGTGAAATATGCACTATTCTCTACAAACATGGCATTTCAGAGCTTCAGGGACTGGCAGCATGCATGTGATACTGCTCCCCTGAAACAGTAGCAATGTTTTCAATTACCCCAACCTGACTTATTGCCATCACAAGCACCGAGGACAGGCTGAAAGAAATCTATGCACTAGCTTCACAGCCAGACAGCTTTAAATGGATAGACAGACATTAGCTAGTGCAAAGGCAGCTGAACATTAATCCTCTTGGTAGCCTTGCTAAAATCCTGTGCAAAATTCCCAGCACCTTACAAGGCTTATTTGTGCACACAAACGTTCAAAAGCAAGGTAAGCAGGGGTTTACCTGTGTAGATGAGCATGTGTGAGCATGTACACACATCCACCTTAGATACGAGGAACTCTTCTTAAGGGTCACTACAAAACAGCACACACAGGTGCAGCTACACAGAGATGAGAAGGAAGCTGGAACAGGCACGAAGAAAAGCTGTAGGGTGAAGGACACTACATGACTCTCATCCAGGTGAGAAAAGGAAATGTGCACTGTAGCAACAAACAGCAACACTAAGATCACAGGGCAATGTGGATTAGACTGAGCAGACTCTGGCAGCTACATCCACCTAAATGATCAGGACTGCTCACACAGGTCAGAGCGGTACTTTATTTATCATTCACTGATTCCTTCAGCATAACTTCCAGGAAGAGCATACTTTTAAAATCAGTAATTCACACAGAAAATCAGAAATTCACACAGTAACTTACAGAAATAATCAACAAATGGTTCCCAATGTCCCTACAATTACCCTTCACTAAACCTAAAACAGATACTGTAAGTAACAGGTAAATGTAACAAATAGGTAAATTCAGTTTAGACATGGGGAACTCTCGACAGAGATACCATTATGCTGGGTGCCACCCTATTGTACTCTTAAAATCAAGTTCTGCAATTGTTTTCAGTAAGAGCAGGATTAGACTGACAGATCAAGAGTATCTAAAAGTCCTTACCTAAAGCAGAGATCTAAAATCAAGTTAGAACAGATGGAGAGAGAACCATATTTCATTTAACCTGAATGCCAAACACTCTCCTTTGCACATGTTGGGATTGAAGGCAGATGCTCTTCTCATCCATTATTCAAAATAGAAGTGTTACCTTTTAGTGCTCAGATTTCTATCAGCTCATGGCAAATCACAGGAGAAAAATCCATGCAGCCAGGAGATAGGCAGAAACTAAACAGTTTTATACTTAAGTGTTCCAGGACATTTTATTTCAGCTTTATCAAATTTCACTGCTGTGAAATCTATGTAATTCATTCATATGACTCCAGGCTTACAATGAAGTCCAGGTTGGGAGCATTATGAAGAACTCTCAGCACAGACTGACTTCTTGTCTGCTGTGTTTCTTGTACAGCCTGGCTGTTATCTGCAATCAGACAACGAGAGACACCCAGCCTGTTTGCACTGATTTAGTGAGAAAGCACCCCCTTAAGAAGATACATAAAACAAGGGTGTCCATTCTAATTCTCTTGTGATGGCTTTTTACTTTGCTGTTGACTCAGGCTAATTAGAATTTAAGCCCTTTTGGATGGTATGTTTGAGACACTTACGTATTTATTCTATTGACTGATTTCACGTACTCTTAAAATAAATATAACTTTGAGGTAAAAGTACCACAAGAAATGACCTAATGGCTAAAATTCTGTCTTAAAATTAGGAATAAAATGCAACCAGGTACAGATTTGCTGGGTAACCATCTTTGCTCCTCTCAGTATTCCTACGTGTAAATGATGGATTCAGACACTGCTCTCACTTTATTAACTGCTCTGAGGCTTTCAGTAGACAATGCATTATTCTGGTCAGCAAGAAAACCATACTTGTTTTACCGTATGATGTCCCACACTAAGTAGCAGCCCTTTCTTTCTCTGGATAAACACTTGTGACACCTCCCACCCCTTTGGCTGAAGTACAAACTGACAAACCTGAGCACAATGCGCTCTTGTTACTTCCCAAAGTCTTTCAACTTCAACACTCAAGAGAAACAAACATTGTTGGGTACACAGTTCAGGAACCCCAGTGATACTGGAGGATTTCACTGACCATGCTGTCCAGCAGCTGAGGTGGTGGCTGTTGTCCTGTACTTGGGAGGGTCTCCGATGACAGGCAAGGCAGTGCCTTGGGGGGAGGTTGTAACAGGTTGGGCACTTTATACCAAGCTCCTTCCCTCAATTCCAGTGGTCTACAACACTGGTGCTGAACTATAACCATCTCCTAAATACAAAGAACACACTGTAAGACAGGTGCAGTCATAGAGGAGCCTCGGGAAATTCAGAAATGGTCAGAAGAGTAACTCCAGAACGGGTGGAATCAGCCACTTACCGACCAGTGCCCTCCAGTGGCTCCCAGAGCAACTGAAGGAACTGAGGACAAGAACCTGTTTTCAAAGGTCAAAGACAGCACAACTGAATCACTAATGGAAAAAAAGAAAATCCTGACAATCTGGACGCCAAATAGCTCTTTTTAAAATTTATGTTCTTGCATGGCAACTTCCCATCTGCTATCATTACATACCACAACCAGAAAAACCTACATTCCATCAAGTGAATAAAATATTAATTGCAAGCCTTGTAAAATGAGACAAACAGAACAGAAACCAAAGTGATTCCCAAGACAAAAATGTTTATTTTTGTACTAACTCTTCAAACAGGTATACATTCAACATCTCTAAACAAAATCAGTACATACGATGAGGGCAAGTTGAGTAAGTATCATTAGAATGTAATACCTTCCTTAGCAAGTAAAGTTCATAACCCAAGAATTAGTTACAAATTTATGACCCCTTACACAGGGGCTAATGATTTCAGTAAGACTATCCCAGTACCAGGCAAAACAGAGTGTTTGCAGAGCAGGCTCATTCAGTTCCAGTACCATGTCACAGTCTTTTAATGAGCAGTAAATAGTGGGGGAAAAAATACATAGTGCCAAGCTGAGTGTTCTCCAGCACTGAAAAGCAAATGTAAATAGTGAACTATCAATAGAATTTAAATAAACTATTTTAGTTATTTTAGTTACTGAAACCTCAATTTTTGTCTGAAAATATCGTAACAGACTGGAGAAACGAATTCCATAAAAACCTTTTCTCTGGATTTGTCTTAGAATATAAGTTTCTCTAAAAAATAAGAACAATTAAGATTTGAGACTTTGAGTGGTAGAAGTAGTATTGGAATAATAAAGAAATAATTTAAAAATATATATTAATTTACCACATTTACCTCATATAGCCCTTTATGTATCTTACAAAATGCTACTCTCCTACATACTACATGTAAAAAAAAAGTTTATATATATAATGTATATGTACACATACAAAGCAAAAGCCACCAATTTGGTATTAAAAAACCAGAACAAAACAAAGCATAAGCAAACACATTGAAAGTTATGCAATAATGAGGAGTGTATGCTCCATGTGTGCGTTAGCATAACAGTGCTTCCAACCTTAAAACATCCTCTTAAATGTCCAAGCAGAGTGCTTGCTCCAAGTCAGCTCCACCAGTGATGCTCCCAACTGCCACAAATGTCTGATGTCACTTAACTTCTGGCCATCTCCTATGTTTAGCACTAAATCAGAAGTAAGGCAAAATAACTTTTCACATCCCTGAATATCTAAGGACATTCATGAGATCTTCCAAATATTAATTCAAAATACAGGAGCACAAAAAAATGGTACCCCTAAGTGGAAGGGTCTTCCTGTCTACACGAAGTTGCCCCAAAGCTTCCCTATTTCAGAGTAATCCAGGTTATGTAAGTATGATAATTATTCCAGGGCATCCTCTTTGTTTTAGCAAATTTTGAATGACAACCTGAAGTTTTAGGATGGGTATGTGCTCACGATTCCTGTAAAACCACCACTGAGAACAGTGAACAACAGTTCTGATACTGCTCAGATGTTAGGTGTGGATATTCAGAGCAGATGGGCAGTCTTGTTCTATAAATTCTAATGCCAACCCTTGTCTCCCAGTTGGAAGAAGGAGTCCACCCTTAATGTGCCTAGCATATATTTCACAAAAAAACCCCCACACTTAAGTATACAAGAAAAACAAAACAGATTTTACTCATCTATCTTTTCTTGCATCGATCTTAAAAAAAAAAATCTAAAAAGACCAACCAAACCAACCACCCCCTGCCCCCCGCCTTAAACTTCATAAAATCACAATTTTTCCAATAACAAATAAAATTAACCTCCCTGATAAAACCAAGGTTCCTGGAAAAAACCTAGTTGAGATCCTGGGGAATAAAAGAGATGGATGCCTTTGAGAAGCTTTCTGGGAGATGAGTTGTAAAGGATTTGATTGAGCACCCATAAAAGTTTTGTCCAGTGAAAGAGTAACTCCAGAGCTGGGAAGGCTGGACCAGGACTACAGCCCAGTGGACGTGCCAGTGACTGGCAGGCACTGAAATGAATGCAGTCATCGTACTGGCACATAACCCTGCTGATGACACAAGTGTGCTGTACCAGGGAATTCCCCTGACATTCCTTGGAGTGTTGTGTGGAGCTCAACACATTGCAGCTAAGCTAAAATCACAGAACAACTTGGAGCAGTGGATACCCACGGCTGTTCTTCATCAAACAAGCAACAACAGCAGTGAAGAACAACCACAAGTAAAACAATAAAATGAACTGTAGGCTCAAGGGCTCAGAAACCCCAGGTGAACACCTCTGGCTTGCTTTGGGGAATGGGATTCTAGAAGAGCCTAACAAAGAGGAATAGTAAGGGAGAAATGGAGAAATACAAAAATGCAAGGATTAAAAAACAGAAGGGGAGGCAATGATCCCCCTCTAGAATATTCCCTTTACAACAGTGTAATTAAAAACTTTAAATTCATTTAGAAATTGGTTTCCAAGTAGCTTGACAATTTCAACAACTTTCAAAAATCAAAATATTCTTCACTAGAGTTCATTGAAATATCCCTGCAGCCCTCTGAAAAACTGCTACAACTTGTTTTGCATTAACACTGCTTAAACTAATATAGTCATAAGCATGCAAAATGTTAACATTTAATTGCGCATACAGAATAAAACAAAGTTCTAACAGATTCCTAATATTTCAAGGTTACATGCTTGATACAGCCTCTGATCAAAACCACTGGGATTCTTCCCAGTGTGCCAGCAGATTGTGAACCAGGCTTGAATAGAAGACAACAAAGCATTGTGTTTTATGGTGCAGGAGCAAACTCAAAGTACACTTGTGTATACACAGCAGGCAGGTAGTGCAACTTTTGTATTGCGGATCTTCGAGGAGTTGCACGCCAGCCAGTAAAAGGAAATCACCGAGCCAGCACGGCGTGCTGTGTCACACACCTGGGGACAGACACCGACAGCCGCTCACAGACACTCGCGGTGCTCCTGGTGCCTAAGAGCAGCTCTGAACAAAGCTCAATGACAGCTACAGCCACTGGAACCCGGACACGAATTGGAAAGGCAGAAAGCTGCGTTAGTACAACAGCCTGATGGATTTTACTTGTGCTGTGGGTGATTCTGAAGGCAGGATACTATGTCTGCAACAGGTCTCCCTTCATAGCAGATTTCATACACAGCAGTGAAGAGCGGAAACCTGAGGAAAGAGGGTGGGGAGAGTGAACACAGTGTAAATTTATTCTGTAACATTTTATTAAATGAAAGAAATATAAAGGGGTGAGGAGAGGGAGGGGGAAAATGGAGAGGTGGAAAAAATTATTTCTTTTTTCTATTTGCCAGGTGCAAATGCTAGGCTGAAAAGCAGGGCATAACTACAGAACCTGCACGCATCTCTGAAATAGAGTGACTCTCAGAAGCCTAGCTAGCTATAATGGAGCCTGAGACATTCATTATGCATGGCACAACCATAAAGTGATCTAAAAAATAAATTTAAAACATTTTTCCTGGCTGTTCTCACAGCAGTACCCATCTGTGGTTAAAAAGGATGACTGGCACATCTGTTATGCAGTACTTCTCAGCAATAACTTGATAATACAGAATATGACAAAAAAAGACCCAGGAAAACATTGAAGGTCAAGTTTTTTAATAAGAATTGAAAAGCAGACCTGGATTTTGAAAGACAAAATTCCACATCTACTTTTTTTTCTTTTTTTTTTTTTTAGACTGGCCACATCTCCAACACCTTCAAATTATTCAGGCTTCTCTGATAATCTGAAGGTTTGCTATAGCCAAGATACTTTACAAAATTCGTATTTGCTTTCTGTCCATCCCAGACAGTAATAGCCAGACAAGTTCAATTTTCATACAAAGCCTGGTAAATTTTGGGGGTTGATTTGTTCATCAAGTACATATATCCTTTCAGCATGGCTTTTTATTCTGCTGCATTTTAACCAATGGAAATAAAAAACAAGTGTCATTGGAGATGGAGAAATAGTTAATTTCTGAGTGATTCAGAATACATCTGTATTAGGACTTTCTCCTTAGGAAATGTGTCCCAGCAGTCACTCTAAAGCTTTATGGGCTGTAATGCCCATTTCAGAGTTGAGCAGTCCTGAGCGACATGTATGATGGCCTGTACATTCTGCTGTCACTATTACATTGCAGCAATGCTG
This sequence comes from Zonotrichia leucophrys gambelii, assembly GCF_028769735.1. Classification (NCBI taxonomy): domain Eukaryota; kingdom Metazoa; phylum Chordata; class Aves; order Passeriformes; family Passerellidae; genus Zonotrichia; species Zonotrichia leucophrys. The sequence continues at coordinate 42,499,904 of NC_088171.1, read as the reverse complement.
CTATCAGCACATCACCCTGAACTAGACTGACTTGAGTTTTGTTTCTACTTCATTGGTGGAAAAAAAATTACCACACAGCTGCTCTCTCAAATCCAATGCTAAACTGCTCAGATTGTAAAACCCTTACTAGGAAATCTGCAGAAAAAATATACAATGACTTATGCATTTTTTAACAAACCTCACTCACCTTGTATGATGCACTAGGCTGAAGTGGGGTTACATTTGCTGTTGCCATAAAAGCTTTTGTTAGCATAGGCACTAACAAAATTTGCTGTGACTGTGTGAGAGGTGGCCACAAAACAGATGAACCTCCCAAAGCAAAAGCTGGTTTCCCACAGGTTTAGGTACAATACTGGCAGTTACTGCTCAGTGAAGAAGCACCACTACTACAAGCTACAACCTGATACCTAAGTCCTGCTGCTCATCCCAGAGAACATTACTGTGCACAGGTCGGCCACACTTCACGTGGAGAAACCTGTACCAAGGCTGACTGCAGGCTCAGGGCCAGCAAACTCCAGATGCATCTCAGGCCTGAGCACATAAAGACAGCAAGGACTACAACTGCTGAAAAAAAGTAATTGCACCATGAGTATCAACAGCATCAGCCCTGCTACCAAGGCTCTTCTGAACTTTGACTTTTGCACATTTCTACGTAGCCTTGGGAATAGTTTTGCAAGACCAGAGTATGAAATTCTACCCTTATGAGACTCTTTCCTCTTCACTTTGAAACCATGGCTGCTTCACTGTGTTTTATGTTTTAAAGCAGTAGTTTTTTCAAAACACTTTGAAAGTTGTCTTCAGCAGTCTTGTTGAATGAGACCTTTTATGAAGAACTGACATATATATGTTGGCATGCCAAAAGGAAATTAGCAACACTGTTTTCATGTCTTTTATTAAAAACACAACCCAAAATCATCCCTAATGCACTTAATTTGCTGTATGTTTCATTTAGGGAATCATAAACAGTAAAGAATGAAGCCAACATTTTAATTAATTTTTTCTGCAGTTAGCTTAATTACTGTATAGTAAGGAGACAGACTTAGGTACCTTAGATCCAAAGATAATATTAAAACATTAATCATTTAATGCAGCTGATGCATTAAAACTAGATTTAAAAAAATGCTTTTGAAAAAAAAAGTAACAAGGGTTGGTCTTTTGACTGGCAGTTTTTAAATTTCTGATTTTTCCTCTTTAACAAACAGCAACAGATAAATGTATCCCTTAATTTTGTAAGAAGACAACTGTGTGTGTGGCTATAGGAATCATTCATGTTCTGACTTGAATACAAGTGAATCAAGCCAGGACAATCTGCTTAATGTCATACCACAAAAAACCACCCTGACCTACAGAGGCAGATGGGATGTTTTAACCTACAACAAACTGGAAGTCACATTAAGAAGGAGAAGTGCAGTATCTAAGCTAGAATCCATGTGGTGGAGGCAGTCACTCTATACAGATGATCACCAAGCTACTCTCCTTAGAGGTAAGTAATGAATTTACTACCATGAAATGAGATGTAGCAACTTTTCACAGTCTCTTTAAGAAGCTCTACTTTCATGCATTTTTTTCTTTTCACATATTAAAACACACTTGCTGTGCTTTTCTGTAGTAGCAGAAGGCAACAACACACTCTGCAAATAGGACATTAACAAATTTAACATCACACTAATAGCTCTATCTACACCAGTAATATTTTCAGGTTCTATTCACTTCTCTTTGATTTTAACTTCTAATCTACTGTTATTACAGTGATTTTCTTTTTGGCTATTACTTTTATGAAGATATCAAAACCAAATATGCAGAAAGAATTATGGAGATAAAAAAGGGGTATGTGGAAATTGTTTCATCTGTTCTTACTTGTCCAGCATTTCTTGCTTCTTCAGGATCTGATGCACTTCTGCAGAAGTCTGTGGTCCTTGGAGTTTCTGACCACGCAACATTTCTGCCTCTAATTCTTCAAGAGACTAAGCAGCAGAGGAAAAAAAAAAAGAAAGCAAAGGAGAGGTATGATAAACTTTTCAGAGGCCTGACAACATAATATGGATGAAAAAAAATAAAGTTACTGAGAGTTTTTTTCTTTTTCAAAAGTAATCTTGAGTGAGCATATAGAATATTCTCCCATGTTCTTGTTTGTAAGTATTCTCTTATCTGTCAATCTTTTTTTTTTTTAAATCACCACCCGCCCACCTTTTAATACACTCATTCTAGCCAACAGACTCAGAAAACATGAGGAAAGAGAAGGGTGCTACCATGACTCAGCTAACTCTCCTGTTACTCCAGCAACTGAGGAGTGGAACAGATTCCTCCCAGAGAACGAGGTACCTTTCCAGATGTAACGAATGCTTCTGCTACACGTCGGTTCCGGCCACCGTAACACGTTGTGATGAGATCAGCAATGCCACAGCTCTCCAGGAAAGTGGCAATAGAAACCTGTCCCGTGCAAAAAATTTTGGCGAAGGCGATCATCTCCATTAGGCCAAGGCGAATAACAGCAGCTTTGGTATTGTCACCGTAGCCAAGGCCATCGCAGAAACCAGCTCCCACTCCTACTACATTCTAACAGGAAGAGAAATGGGAAATGACTCAATTACTGTCCTCAAGAACAGCAAACACTTTACTGCTGAAAGACTAGGTTGCTAGTTTGGGTTATTTTGGTTTGGCAATTTTGATGTCTATGGGATAGCCTAAAAAAAAAAGAAAAAATATAAGGCAAAACATTTCCAAGGATAAAAGCATAGTTAAAACTCTGACACAAGTTGCCCCTGAGACCGTGGAGCTATTATTATTGACCATCTTTAAGGACAAACAGGTTGCACTACACCCAAACAAAGTTTTAGCCAGACTGAGCTACTCCTGCCCTGAGGTAAGGGTGAAGTTACACTGACATCCTACAGTCCCTTTATTCAGATTTTCTTAATGATTAAAGCACCAGTACAGCTAAAAAGCATTTAATGACGTCTGTGATGGCATGCTACGGGACCAAATTCAGCCAAGCCAATAGTACCCAGCCCTTTTAAGTATACAGAGTTTCTATAACCATAATAGTTCATAAAGGATTCCTAAAAGGTTCAAGATACAAGAAGACCTCCCTTAGCAAAAAAATGGTTTGCTTTTTCCTTAGACCTGGTGATGACCTTCTACAAAGAATGTGCTGTTAACATTCAGCTATATGGTCCCTGCTTTGGTTACAGAACATACACATTTGATGGGACACAATTGAGTGAAGCAACTATAAAAACTATTTTCTGGCTTGGGAATCAGAGCAGGCACTAGTTCTGGTTCCACTATCCCCACTAAAACAATCCATCTAACACAAACAACCCCACAAAAAGATGGCATTCTGACATATAGATAAAGAAAGCAAGGAAATAATGAATGTTAATATCTTCCTGCATGAAACAGCAGCAGCAGCAGTGATTCAAGAGAATGCACAGGAGAACCAACATTATGACTCCTAATGTAGCATCCGATGCAGGGAAAAAAATAAAATTAAAAAATCAACTTTAACTGTTGATGAAGAAAGATGTATAATCAGAAGATGCTACTGAAAACAACCACTGATTAACAGCTGGTTTGGTTTTGGACTGTAAGAACCACAAATGCCAGTCATGGCTAGGTGACTCTGAATCACATGATGCTAGAGGATCAGTCATTGCTTTTTGAGCAGCTAGCTGAGGTCTAAAGGTGATCCTAAAAATTGCAGACAGATATCCCAACATTAGACCTGAAGCAGCCCAAGGCAGTCAACTTTAAAATTTGGTTGTTTAAATCATCTTGGCTTAGATCTTAGCTGTGGTGATTCAGTCAAGGTACACTTCCATCAGGCACCTCTTGCAGAGCAACCTTTAATATTTTTTCATTTGATGCCAAAGCAAGAGGAAGTCAAACAGATATTTAAGAAGTTTTCAGATGGGATAACCCATTCAAATGGATTTTACATGTATGGGAAATCTCTAAGTACTTATCACTCATCTAAAAACACAAACATGACTGAGCAACCTTTGGGCTTTTTCCATATACTTCTTGAACACTCCCATACTAAAACTTCCCCTTCCCTCCAGTTTTGTCTGCTTGACTTTCCACTTTGAAGCAGTCTGCTTGATCATAATTTACAATACAATTTGGCCTACAGTATTTTGTTGTCTATTTGTACCTTTTGCAGTGTTTGTCTTTGGAGCAACAGAAACAGTCTTTTAAGTAAGTCATACCAAAACCAAGTCATCTGAGGAAATGGGCTAGGGAATAAGAGAAGTTGTGAGCCCAACTCTAAAACATGAGCTCCTTGTTTGTACAATGTTCCCATTGTGTATTCTTACACAGTTTGCAAATAATGAGGAAACAAGACAACAGATTATGCTCTAGAACACATCCCCGTGCCTAGGAGACTGTTATGTCCTGGCACACATATCCCTCAAGCCACAGCTATTAATTTACAAGGTCTACCATCTGGTTTTATTTAAATCCTTGAAGAATCTCTGACAACTGTCTGGTACCTAATATACTGTAGAGAACTAATTATACCACATTGAAAATTATACCTTACTCAAAGATGAGCCACCCCTTTAAAAACAATGACAAAAAATCTCCCCAAACTTACAACCCAGTTATCTTTCAGTCCCAAAAAAATCTCCCCAAACTTACAACCCAGTTATCTTTCAGTCCCAAACAAGATCAAAACAGTTAGTTTGTTACTTGAAGTCTCAGGCTGTAAGCACTAAGCTGAGCTTGTTTCAGGAAGATGCACAAGCAGAACACAAACTGACACACAAGAGCCTAGTGGCACTATCACTATCGTGAGATTGTGAGATTGTATGAGAAGTACATAAGGCAGGAAGGGTGACTGACCTGGCAAAAACATCTTTCTGTATTTCATATGGTTGATTTTGAATGCTGCCACTGACAAAGACTACAACACCTGAAGTGTCCTGGTTTCAGTTCACTTCCTTCTTAGTAGCTGGTACAGTGCTGTGGCTTGAGATCAGTAGGAGAATAATGTTGATAACACACTGGTGTTTTGGTGGTTTGCTAAGTACTGCTTACTTTAGGAAAGGAACTTTTTAGTGTCTCATGCTCTGCCAGTGAGGAGGTGAACAAGAGTCTGGGGAGGAGGCAACACAGCCAGGAGAGCTGATGGCCAAAGGGATACTCCATGCCATAGAATGCCATGCCCAGTATACAAACTGGAGGCTTTGGCTGGGAGCCATCAGTCACTGCCTGGGGACAGGCTGGGCACTGGGCAGCGGGTGCTGAGCAGCTGTAGTCTGCATCACTTGTTCTTCTTGGGTTTTCACTCTGTCCTTTGTTACAATTACTATTACTACTGCTGATCTTGTTACTGTATTTTCCTTGATTTCAATTATTAAACTGTTTGTATTTCAACCCTTGAGTTTTACTTTTTTCCACTTATTCTCCTTCCCATTCCTGACACGGGGTAGGGGTTTTGTGAGTGAGCAGCTGCACAATATGCAGTTGCCAGCTGGGATTAAACCACAGCTTGAAGTTACAGGAATTCCTGCAAATACCCACATATAAAGTGGGTATGTATTTGTGCAAGAGGAGAGACCCCACATTTCCATGAGATTAGAAACTGACTGTATTTGCATGCACACATGGGAGTCTGAGAGGCCAATAAGCAAGTGCCTACTGACAAACATGCTCCACAGGTTCAAAGATACTGTCACAATAACCCCAAAAGGACTGCAACACAATGTTCCTCTTGGCCTGAGGCATTCAGAGCTCTCAAAATCACTACATGCTTAAGCAAACACACTTCCCTATCTCGGCATTAACAGCTTTTTGCATGAAAGCACACATCCTGACCATGATTTACAGTGTGGTTTCATATTGCATTTGATTTTAAGCTCCTAAAATACTTTGCCCTAACAGACGAGCTGTTCTGCTATCCTGGTGTTAGTCCTGGTTATTCTACAACATGAATAAGGAATGGATTTAGTTATTTTTTCACTGGGCTAGTGAAGCTATGCTCCAGAAAAGAAATGCTGATCTCAGGCAGTGCTCACAGTATGTGTCAGAACAAATGAGAGAAAGTGTCCTTTACTTGCACACAACCTGCTGCAAACATGCAAGAGGTCACAAATGCGAGGACAACAGATGACAAAGAAAACAAGGACAGGTCTGCAGACTTTGCTGACAGATTGTTCTACAGAGTCAGTCCTCAGAAGTATCCAATATCCAGTGTACAGCACGTTTTGTGGAGTGCCCATGCAGACAGCTTCAGCAGCCATTTCTGAGGCAACCATTACTTCTCCATAATTAAATGGATGATATTATTTCACCTTCCTTGAGGCAGTGTCACAGCTCAGCATAGCCTGCTTTCTCTCTGTTTACACATGAACCTGGAGAAGCTCATTGCTTCCCCTCATGGCTGAGAAGAGGTCAAATGAAAAGACTCAAAAAATCAAAGACAGTATCAGCAGGACTGTCAGAGAGGTTAAGTATAAACTGTTTGCTTGCTCCTGGTGAACTCGAATTTCATTTCCACTCAATCTCAGGAAAAAGGAAAAACCTCTCACGATCAACTTCTAGAGTACCTACACTGACTATTCAACACTGACTGCCCTAAACACACTTTGCAAGTAACAACCCTGAGTTACATAACCTGGTAAACAATAAATCCTCACCATACTTCTTACTTCTTTATTAAAGGCTTAGCTGAAGCTGGAAGGTTTAGATGAGCCTGAAGCAACCCAAAAGGCAACCCCAGCTGCTGCTTGCTGCTGCTTCTTCCTTGAGTAACTCCCATCTGTCTTGGTCCTTGGCTGCTGCCACTTGGAGGTTTTTAACTCTCTGGATCTCTGATCATCAGGCAGCTAGAGCATGGCTGTTTTTCCATATCCAGAGGTTAGATTCTTAATCCTCTCAGGCACCCCTTGTACTGCTGCACTGGGTAAGTGAGCTAAACTGGGGTATGGTTTACCCCCGAGACTGCAACTACAAGCATCTAAATGGCCTCTCAAGGATGTGGCCAGGTTCATACCCCAGCTCAGTCTGGCCTCACATCTGTGCTGCTTCTAACACCACACTGGCACAGGTGGTGAGGACTCTAAGGACACTTGAGGTGACAGCCTTGGGTCCATGTTGCCCTGCACAATCACATCCATCAGTATCCAACAGTACCTCCACATGTGAGCATAGCTGCACATACTATTTTTACGTGACATAAACTTCAAGCATTTTCTAGGAAGGCCCATTCATCATCTGATAAATGGCAGGTGTACTTGCAGGTGGCCTTGAGTCATGCTGCCTGTAAAGCCAACTGGGCACCTTGAAACAACTATCCAAATTTCAACTTCGTCAGTTTCTGTCCCCAACCCTTAGAAAAGGTCAACAGACAAATGTGAAATGTTCATCAGCCCTCAAAAGAAAAAAAATATCCTCACGAAGAACATGTCAAGCACTTTTGTTCCAACAGTCAGGTTACAGTAGAAAGCTGTCCCTCCTCAGTACCATCAGATTTTGTAAAGTCACTGCCACTGTCTATTCAGTCAGTCTCCAAGCTGGCACAAGACTGCCTTTTCATGGCACTGATTTCTGCACTTCACTTTATCTCCACCAGCCTATTGTCACAAATCTAAATACAGTAAATGAAGTGGATATTCTATACATATCCATATATAAATAGCAATCAAGCACATGTTTTCCTATGATCACCCAGCTGCACTACCTAATATTACAGTCTGAACTCAAATAGGCTTCCAAAACCAAATTTCAAACCTGTAATTATCATTGTAAGGGAAAGCTGTGCTCAGAGCATTCTTTGTTACCCTTCTGTATTTTTCCCAAGCTTTAGGCAACCACCCACGCTGAAAATCTTCCCTGCGTAGAAAGGCTTGCAGAAATAAAGAGAGGTAGAGTACAGGCTTTTAACAGCTAGTCCATTATGCCAGTAATAACAGGAAAGTCTCCTTTTCCTAAGCTGGTATTTGCAGGAAAGTGCAGAAGCTGGAAGAATGTAGTTTTCCATAGTGTACTGTTTCTCATCCTTCAAATACCAACACAGGAATTGTTTTTACTATTTCCACATCCAGAAAAGACAGTCTGGAGTTACATGTTTGACTGTTTACCCCGTCCTCCTTGCTGTAGTTCACAGTGCCACTACTGACATTTTGAATTGGCACTGCTATAGAAAGAGGGTAGAGCCTCTCTTTTCATGCCAATGTCTCCATGCAGCATGACAGTGTCACCTTCTGAAATTGGAACTTCCTCCTTCCAGGAAGTTAAACAAAGCTAATATTTGCTATTTTTTACTGAAGTAACTTCCCAAGTTTAACAAACTGTCAGCTGACTGAAGCTACACATTAGATTTTACTCTGAAAATAAAAAAGTCTACTTTTCAAATTTTTATTACGAAGACTATCAGATGCATGATAAGAAAGCAAAGCTCTTTTAGAAAATATGTACAGCTTCTAAGAAAAAACACTATTCATATCTGAGTTTTGCATTTTGCTTTGCACTATGGTAATAAAACCTTATCCACAGGTTTAATTTTAGCTTCTTTATTTTCTTTCAGAGCCAGACATGTTCCCAATGCATTAATAAAATTTTTCAATCTTTGAGAGTAAAACACCTGAGGACATTATTTACATGCTGCCACCACAAGATTTAGGATAAACTAGAAAGGGTTTTAAATTAAAAACTACTTTAAAAATACAATTTTATTAATATTTTCTTTTATATTAAGACAGACTTGTATGTATAAAGAAAGACATCACCCATACTAGAATGATGGGTCTATGCCACTTTATACCAGTTTTGCCTTTTAATTATGCAAGAAATCCACAGTACTTTTAAACCAGCTAATCTATCTTTAATTCATTTTTTTGTTTACACCTTATACCATGCATTTTTTGGAAATTTCAACTCAATTAATAAAATATACTGCAATCAATATGAAATGACTAGAGCACACCAAATATAAACACCTTTTCAGAAATACAACTAGACAGTTCAGTCTGCAGGATGCATGATGAATAATGAAGCAGAAGAGAGCAATAAAGCAAGGTTACAAAAATCCCCTAAATTCTCAACTTAGTATCTTTCCAGGCCAAGAATAACAATCTATTTAAATTCTACTGAAGTTCCAAAGAAATACTGGTCTCTTGCCTGACTTAGACCCTTACAGTGGAGTTTTGAGTGTGTGCTGACTACCTGCCCAGCTGGACGGGCGTGCTCATCTCTAATGCCCTTTCACAAGATTGGTCTGAATGAAAATTTCCTGGGACAGAACTCCTCTAGCAGACAAGAATTTAAGCTAGACAGAAAACATCCTGCTGAGCAGATTTAAAGAAAAATAAATCTGCAAAACTTTTTCAAGGGTCTATATACAAGGATTTCTTTTCTGGTAACTTTCCCACATCATCCACATCATTTTGAAGTAATGACTGTGGAGCTGAATTATAAATTCCATAATCTGAAGAAATTTCTCTCTATAGAGTAACTCCAAAGCATGCTGCCCCAAAACACCTAATCCCATCAGTGCACAGACCCATTACCTCCTCTTTCTCAGGCCTTCCAGTATGACAGCTGTCAAGACAAAATTAAGGAAATTAATATGCCAAAAAAATGCTATTATATCTATCCAGCTACTTTCACTAAGCAGGAATCAGAGTTCCTTATCTTAAGACATCATTGCTTGGTGTGGTAGCTTTCCAAGCCAGTTAATTTAGTTTAGACAAAATTTCAACAGCAAAACCAAAGGCAGACAAAATAATTATTCAAAACACAAAAAATAAGTAAGCCAAAATAATTATTAAACCATTACACCCATCAGAAATTATTCAGGATAGGTATCAGATAATGTGAGCTACTGTACTGTTTGCTAGGGTGCCAAACAACTAATGCCTCCCCTTTACAAATGGCCTGTAAATGACCTGAAAAAACAGCCATTAAAAATGTTTAAGTTAGCCTTTGCTTCCTGTTGGCATCAATTTTGTTATGAAAAAGATTTTGTTATGAAAAAGATTTTTCTGTCCAAAATAACTTTTTTCCTATTCAGGTAATTTCTGTATGTGATTATCCACACAAACCTTATGTAGTATATGTCCTTAAAATATGAACACATGAATGCCCACATTGCTTCAATCAATGAAGAGGGAGATATTTTGGTCAACGCATACGAAGCATTAATGCTAACTTCTTTCTCCCTTTCTTTTGGTGAACACATTTTTGCAAAAAGAAAAAGGGAACTAAAATAGATTTAGAAATATATCAGCCAGTTAAGATGAAATCAATACTTGCTTCATGATTGTGTGTAAGTTAAGTGGAAGATGTAGAAAGAGAACCTGGCAGATGGTGAGACACAGATCTAAAAGCCAGCTCTCAGAAAATGCTGCTCCCTCATTTCCCCTCTGGCTCTTCTGGAAATATTGTGTTGCAGTTTTACATATTATATAAAATACAATGAACTTTATTTTTTAAATGTAAATACCCTCATTTCTTTTCCTACAAGGATCACTATTTCATCTGTGTATCACCTGCAGCCTGTTAATCTTACCTTCAGAGCACCACACACCTCAACTGCATCTGCATCATCTACTACAGTTATTCGGAAGTTTGGAGTCTGCAGGAGTTCTTTGAAGAGAAGGCCATTTTCCAAGACTTTGCAGCCTATTGAGAGAGAGAAAGGAAAGCTAAAAAAAAGGGAATAATTTATTTGTATGTTATTTAGCCTTTCCTGTGCAAGCCAAAATGCCTAAAAGCAGAGATAAGGTCATTTTATTTCAATCCTAAATAGAATCCCTGTTCTAAAGGACCAATCACGGTGACATCGCACTTAAAAGCTCTGCACTGAGTTATTGGGGACTTTTATCAATTTATTATCTGCCAGCAACAGGTTCTAAATAACAATTCCATTAATTCACTGTCCATTTTTTGATCACTGTCTTTAAAAAGAACAGCAAATAATAAAACAGAGATGAATTAAGAAGGAGCAATTCTACCAATTATTTCAAAGCCAGCACGCCAGAAAAATACCTACTGATAAAGGTATGTCAAAGCTGCTTTATTAAACAAGCATGCTGCCCCTGACAATTGTTTTTGAACACTAAGATGCTGTTCAACCATTCAAAATTAAGTTCAATGCAAAAGCTGTGAATGAGATGTTACAAAGCTAGCAGTGCACAAAACCCTAAAAATTAACACTGAAAAAAACCATAATATGAACTCCGTGCCATAAAGTGTGATATATACAGGTATAAGTACCTGTATACATATACACACACACATGCCTTTCTAGAAACTGTAAAACCCAAGACTAGGCACATCCTCATGCTGCAAAGGTGTGCAGACATCAACACAGAACAAAAACAATTTCTAGTTTTTGTGGGAACGAAGTATTTTTAGAAATTAAAACAAGATACCTTAAAAAAACAAACAAAAAAGCCAAATCAAAACAAACATGCATGAAGGTACTATCTTTGACAACAGCACCTGAGCTGGAGTACAGAATTTATAGTTGTTTATCCATGTAAAGCCATTCAGACCCAAGAAAAAATCTTAAACAGAGTAATAAAATGAAGCAGTTTGTTACATGAAGGGTGGTAAAAAACATGCTTGTATTTCACATACTAAGGTAATAACCCTAGTAAGAATAGGTCAAATTGTGGACTTCTCTCTCCCTCTATTCCCAGTATTGTCCTAGTACTTTTGGAAGTATAAACATTCTAGGAAATTCAACCAACAGCTTCTGGTAACAGTCAGCTAATGTCGAAAACAGTGAAATTCGAGCTATTTGGTGAGCGCCTGTGAGGACGGGTGCATGTTTATTTTTAAATATTCTTACAACTTGGAACAGTACCTATTGTGGTTTCACAGAATTTGTCTGCTGCCACCTCATTGGCAATGTTAGCTCCCATCAGCACACTGATGTCTATTCCCATCTTCTCTCGAATAATGTCAGAGATCAGTTTGAGTCCCTCCGGGCCTTGATCTATTCCCTGCAGCCAACATTAAATGGAATTACTAAACAGTCATTCATTAGGCACAGCAGAGATGCAAGCAGAACACAATTAGTCTTGTCCACAGGTGAGAAGTGAAACAAGGACTATTCAGACAGAGACTAAAGATGACAGGTGTACTACCACAGGCACTTTGCTATTTTGACCTCTCCAAGATGTCTTAGAATTGTAGGAGGCAGCACCTTAAGATTTAGGACTGAACTCTAGATGATGAAACCAGTTTTTATTCCATCCTCAAAGATCTGATTCTAAGAAGTGCTGAACATTCTGCTTTTTTAGTTCAGAAATCAAGGGCTTATTATCAGTATATCCTTAATCAGTGAAGCATAACCAATCCATCAGTTATGAACCAGACCTGAACTTGGATTTGAAATGACACTGAAACTCACAAAATGGCATCTGAATAATTTGTTTTGTGAAGAGATATCTGAACTGAAGTATCAGAGGCAGGTTCCCCAGTGTATAACCAACAATAGTTTAGTAGTAGAAATACAAAAGGAACAGCCATTCACAGATATGTAGAAAGCTGAACAACTGAGAATAATTAACTTATAAGGACATTTTTAATCTGTATTTATAATGCACTCTTTACAAAGTGTGAAAAAGAGGCAGAAATAGGGCCTTAGAAAAGATCACCCCACATATTAATGCTGCAGAGAAGAAGAGAGTCTGGTACCCTGAACTGCCTGAACTAGAACTTCAAATAAGATCACCTTCTTCCCATAAAACTCTTTTCTCCCAGCCTGCTAAATGCAGAATCCTTTTCAGCTTTTATTACAGGGGTATGCAGACCAGCTATTGAAATAGCCATTCTTTCCCACAATATACCACAATACTTTAATTTAAGGCTGAGGATTTGATACTTTTGGAATTAGTAATTTTGAGTTATGATTTATAGACAAAAAGTGTTATCCTGTATTACTTCCACATATACATATACATACACACTTGTATGCTGCCAGCAGTGACATTTCAGGCAGGCAGTCATTTCCACAGGTTAAAGGTGCTGCTCCTTAAATAACATGCTGCAATGAAGAGACATGCAGAAATGCCTGTATAAAACCTGCCAATTAAACTAATGCTTGCATTTCTGCATTATTTTTCAATTTGTATTGCTTAATGCACAGCTCTGCTTTCTCATCTTTAATGAGCCATACAGAAACAACCTGAAAGCAAGCACACAATATTGCATTTTTCCCCCAGAGTGCCAAAAATGTCCCCACAAAATAACTGTAAGGCCCCTCTTCCTAAGCAGGCAAATAATAAACAGAAAAGCATGCACACATTGGGAACAGCTCCAAAAATGTAAATATCTACACAACAATTATTCATGCAAGTGAAAGGAGACCAGAAAGGCTTAGGTGCCAGATTTTGCTCCATTGTGAAACAGACACAACTCCAGACAAAGTCAAGGAGAACTGTACCTGTTTCTTGTAGAGTTAAATCAAATACTGAATGACAGAATGAAAAGCAAACACTCCTTCCTCCCTGCAAAACCAAGGCTCCACCATTTTCACTGGGCAGCAATGGTCTGCAGGCAAAGCAAGTGACCTTACTGCTTGCATCCTAACATGCCTGTCAGAGCAATCCCTGGAGCCAGTAACAGGGAAATGAAAATGAGACTGATGGTGAGGTTGCCTGAAGAGTATTTTGAATGACTTTCAGCTAGCCTGCAACTTATGCTCACTGTTGTACTGCACTCTAAGTTTTATATGGTTCCTCTCCCCACAGCCACACAGTCACTTGTAAGGTTCCCATCCACAAAGAGCTAATGTAAAACAACACAGATGCAAATGTTTCAACAGAAACTACTATTAACCAGCAGATAAATGTCTTTATTTCCCAAAGACTCCGTTTTATTGTCAGACATTAGGCTCTGCATGAAGATTAGACTGTCAGAAAGAAAAAAAACCAAAAAAAAAGACTAAAAGATGACACACTGCTAACTTGACAGCCAATTTAGAAAGCACAGAAACGAGATGTCCCACGAATAATAGTTTTCAGAGCAGAACTGCACTTTAACTATCAAAGTTAACACAAGCCACTTTAACAGCATTAGCATTGAGCATGAGACTCAAAAATTATGACACTGATGAAAACAACATGCCTAAAGAATATGTAAAAGTGGAGGAAAGAATGTGGTGTTAAATCTCTACCCTTTCTTCTCAAATGACACTTTTAATGATGCTATGTTATGCCTTTTCATAAATACTGGCACGTACTTTGCATTCTCCTGCAAAACATTAAGGGGCCTCACAGCATTTCTTTGGAAAGGCTGCCTATGGATGCAGTGCTGCAATGTGACAGTGGGAAGCTGCCCAGTAACCAACCCTGCACTAAAGATTTCTTCCCCTTCCACACCCTCCCTTTTTTCTTTTTTGTTTTTGTTTTGCCAAATATAGCCATTAATCAACACTCCATTAGAGAACTCGTAATTAGTATCCAGAACTAATTCCAAGGGAATATAGGCCCAGGACTCTGACTTCATATATGTTGACTTACACCTCATTTAGTCCAGCAATTTCATTAGTTATATTAGGAGAATATAAATCACATTTAGCAAATTAAAGAAGAATAAATATCTTCAGCATTTTTAACAGTGCCTTATTTTACCTTTCTATGATATGAAGAGTTTTTCTACAATTTGGAGCAAGAACACTTTGGAAGCATTACTTTTTCATACCTCAGAGCAATATACCAGTCAGCACTGACAAAACAATAGATTTTGTGGGCTTTGTTAGCCAAACTAAAGAGACAAGCTTGCAGCATGCAGTGATTGAGGATTTTTCTTCTTTTTTTGAGCACAGATCCATAAATGTATGATTTTCCAGAGATGACAGGAAACAAGGGAATGTGTGCCAAGAAAGTGGCCTACAAAGCAACAACAAACCACAATCTTCCAAACCTCTTGTGAATTGCTTATTATTTCCAGAGGAAAAAAGCCCACCCACCCAAAAACAATCCCAAAAATAAGCTAATCCACATTTTTAAATTTTTCTGCCAGCAAAACTACAAACACTCCAGTGAAATGCCTCCCACACCTCTGCCCTTTCCTATTTCCTGTGCTCAAACTGTCTTTGGGCGATGCTGAACAGACTCTCTTGTTGCAACATAATATTTGACATGAACAAGAGCACTATCCTCTCAATCACATGAAATTCTCTCAGCAGTTCTTGAAATGATCAACTCAGCATGTGGGATGTGCATTAACAATCACAGCATTATGCTTGTGCTCTGCTCTTCATCTAATGATGCTTTTGGAAACAACAAATAAAAGACTGGAAAGCTTAGCAGTGCAAAACATATCGACTCCCTCTTTCTTTCTAAAAGTCTTGTGAAGAGCCTCATTTTCCTCTTCCTGCAAGCCTTGTGTAACAATCCACTAATGACCAAGACAAATTCTAATCTTACATCTAGAAAGGTTTAATGGACCAATCAAGTGAATAATGCACCGAGACTTTGCATATCAAAATATCAAGTCACCTTGTCTCAGCACCATGACACATTCTCAGTTATTAATGCAGGGTATTTATCGTACCTTTATGAGACTTATGCCGAGGGCTGTACTGGGTACGTGTCCTGTGATCTCATCGCAGACTCGCTGGATGAACTGATGAGGAATGACAAAAACCAGCAAGTCTGCATCCTGTACCGCTTCACGAAGGTCTGGAATAGCAACCTGTGTAGTTATGGGAGAGAAAGGCTGCATAACTTCTCAAAATTAACACTACACACAAGTGGTATTTTGTCGCAGACATTTCTTCATAGAAATCCTTTCTTTGGGATTTGTCCTTCTTCTGGGAAGCAAAGGGCCCCAGAAGAAGAATGTAAACAAATTGTAATCGGCTGTTGTGAGATGTGGCAGGTGATCCTGTGATTGGCTCATTTTGCATGTTTCCAACTAAGGGCCAATCACAGGAGCAGCGCAGGGGAGATTCCTTGAACACAGAACTTTGTTATTCATTCTTTCTATGCTATTCTTAGCTGAGCAGCTCTCTGCAACTTCTCTTCTTATTCTTTTTAGTATAGTTATAATGTATTATATATCATATATGAATAAATCCAGCCTTCTGATCAAGGAACAAGATTCTCGTCCTTCTCTCACCACAGTGACCGTCTAAGGTCGCTGTAATAGTATTTCATAAAACTAAAATCACAGAATCAATTAGCTTGGAAAAGACCTCTGAGATTACTGAGTCCAGCCTTGGAACAAACACCACCCAGTCCACCGGGCCGCAGCACTGAGTGCCACATCTGGTCCTTTCTCAAACATCTCCAGGGATGGTGACCCCACCACCTCCCTGGGCACCCCATTCTAATGTTTAGTCACTCCTTCTGGGAAGAAATCCCTCTCAATTCCCAAACTGAACCTCCCAGCTGGATCCTGAACTTGAACCCGAGCAGTTTGGTCTCATGCTGAATGCCATAAACTACTGCATTTTGTCACTGAAAACAAGCAGTAGCACAGACTTCCCAGACCAACAGCTCCAATCCAAGGTTGAGGCCCATTTTTTTTATGGGTATAGTCAAAGCTATTAATCTTGCTCTTGTTCTCACACTTGCTTTCTTGTATAGAAATTGAAAAAATATAAAAACCAATAGTGATAGGAAGAAAGAGTACATTGGATTTACTTAACTGCAAAATTACGTAATTTTACTTGTTTAAATTTTTGATGTCATTAGTAAAATAGCATAGTCTGAAATATTATAGACCCCAGAGGTGTTAACAAAACAAATTTCTAACTCCATTTACAGCACAAGCAATATTCCCTCTGCTCCATAACTACAATTTAGCTTTTGAGCCTTACCACATTATCAGGCAGCTTGCATCCAGGGAGATACTTTACGTTTTCATGGTCAGTATTTATGATTTCTGTCAGTTTTCTCCCATTAATATCCTCCTCAAAGACCCACATCTTCACTGTGGGATCAAACTTCTGCGAATTTTTTACATTATTACCTATTATTCTGGCAACTGCAGAACCCCTGCACAAAAGAAAATAAAAACAGTCTTAAAAAAATTATGATTTCGCTGTAGGAAAAAGAAGACTTTGTTTTTAAAAGAATCACAAATTCACAGATTATTTGACCAGCTACCATAAAACATTCTGATCTGGTAAAATAAGTGGAAAAATACACCAGTCATTCACATCTGCTGCTTTCTCTCAACTACAGCTAAAGTAGATTGGACTGAAGCATTTACTGAAACATCCTTACTTATTTTGTTTGCTTTACTGTATTTCCCCAAATCAAATGAACTGTATCTTCAAAGCTGAGGTAAAAGTGACATATTAAATTTTATTAAATGTGTCACTTTCACCTCTAAAAGAGATGAGAATCGTCTTTGCTGAGATGACTGACTCAAAAGTTGTTGTACAATACCAATAGGCATTGAAAGCCAAAAATCATTTATATGTTGCAGATGTTGTGAGCTTCATGGCTGTGCAGCCAACCTCACAGAACTGAACTATTGGAACAGCATCCTCTGAACCTGCATGGAGACAAGTCCATTACTGTTATCTTCATATTCTCCCCAAGAACAGCATACAGTGAGATCTGTACTACAGTGATCAATTTTACTTCTGAAATCTCTAAGCAGTAACAAAATTAATCACAATTACAAAAGGAAGAACAAACACAATCTTCCCTTTCATCATTCTATTAAACCTGTTAACCTAAATTCCTTTCCTGGCATAGGAGGCAATTTCATAATTACAGATAACCTACTAAGGAGACACAAAAAATTTTAAGAGATGTGATAAAAATACAGAGTACTGATCTAAGGCTTATATGTGTGTGTGTGTGTGTGTGTGTGTGTGTAAACCACACACTTTATTAGCAGGTAAGAACACTAACTTTTCCAATCTAGTTATACTCACACAATCCCCAAATTTATATTGCATGTTGCTTATAATAAACCCATAGCTGGCAACTGAACAAAGTAGGTTTATTCTGCTTCAAGAGCTTATGATATGGCACAACTTATTGGGCTGTATTAAAGATGTGCTAGCACATGACTAAGGTCGCTTTCTAAATAGCAGCAGAAAAAAAATTTAGTACCCTAAGGAGACCTTTTATAGTCAAACCATAAAACTGTGTGTCTTAAAAGACTGGAATTTACTTCTCCAATAGCACTTCACACACTAAAAATGCCCCCAGGTTCAGGAGGTGATAGAGAAGACAATTGCAAGCCATCTCTATCAAGCCTGACCAGCGTGGTTTCTGCTGCACTGAGCTCACCAGCTCAGCCTCCAAACGTCAGATCCATACACACAGCAGAGCTCACATTCAACACAGCTCAGGTATGTGTTCTTCAGACAGTGCTTTGAGTTCCTTGAACAAAAGCACGTTTACTCCTACAGATTTATATACAAAGTTGGGATCCTGGCAAACTCACTGCCTTCTGTTTTCAACTTCACTGCATATTCTCTGTGCTTGCTGGTGACAGAGCAAGACAGAAATAACCGATTCAGCAACTCTCTGACTGGGATTTTCAGTCTGCCAACAGGTCTGGCAGTGTGTACTACTTATGTGAGACATTAATTCTATTACTATTTAACACTTAAATGCCTGAGCTGTCTTTTTTTTTTTTTTTTCACCCTCTGAATGCAGTATTAGGAAAAGTGGAGATTTGCCTAGTCTTAGTTTCTGAATTCAAGAAGACAAGAAGATTCTCCTGACTGGCATCTCTAGTTCATCATTTCCCATGATGTTGCAATCACTCTTTCAGTACCATTTCACAGTTGGCCTGCTGTCCCCTCACCACTTTTTAACTAAAGCACAAAGGCAAAAAGCTCCTTAACTTGCCCTGATAACAGCAGCAGTGGAGGTCACAATATGCAAGTGCAAATGATATAATTATCTAGCTCTACCACTGTCCCTGTAAAATCACCTCAGTTAAACCACAGTTCCTCCCAGTTTTCTACAAGTTCCTAGCTGCACAACCCCCTCTGTCCAGTAACTTCCCATCTCTTCCCAAGTTTTACAGTTTCTGTTCAACTTTGGCAATCAGGTTACTTAAAGACTGGTTCCAAGAAAATGATGAGGGATAAATTGTGGCTGTGCACACCTCATTAACTTGCCCTGGGAGTGTTATCAGAACAGGCTACAGAACATGATCAAGGCAGGCTTGCAGTGCTTTAAATGACTCTGGGCACTGTCCTGGAATCCCAGGGCTCCAAGGTGTACTCTCTCAACACTCCAGACACCTTACTTTATTCCCTGTCTTAAGAGATGCTAACAGAATCACTGATCCAGCAGCTGAGCAACCCTAAAAGGGCAAGGCCAGCAGACAGCACAGCTCCTGCTCTCCATGCTGAGCCATCTGTCCTGTCCCATGATCTTCCATCAGGTGTCAAGTGACCCCTGCCAAGTCAACTTCATTGTTAAGGTGACCTTCCATTGTTAAGGTAGCAAACCAGCCAAACAGGTCTGACTGGAAGCAGTCAATCAACCAAGGCAACTGGCTTAGCCCTTCTAAAGCTACTGTCCTGCCAAGCTCCCTTAGGGCGTTTTTCATCCCAGATATAGGTTAAAGGGCTATGAGAAGAATTGTCTGATGGAATCACCTCACACAGAACTCCAACCCACTGTCTCCAAACTGCTCAAGGCACCAAACCCCACTGAGATCAACTACTTACATGCCTACAAGTTAGGCACCACCAATCACCCACTCTTAAACTCAGGCTTCAAAAGTACATAACGTACATAAAGTACATATCATTGATAACAAATATCAATGATCAGATATTTACAAATGCTTCAATTTCTTTCTAGTTGCCTGCTTTAAAGCATTAAATACTAATATTTTAATTAAGTATTTTAGGACTGCAGGCCCCATATCAAAAGGCACTTTCAAGGTTTACAAATTTAGTCCAATTTAGTTCAGTGATTACACATACACAGTGCTCATACACAGAATCACAGTGCTCTTCGCAGTCAGGGTCTGGTGTCTGTCATCCCATGGAATTTGAGGAAGAAACCACCTACCTCTCCAAAAATCACTATTTTCAATTTTTGATTACTTTGGTTTCTGCTTTACTCACATGAAAACCGCTGCCATTACATATGAAAGAAGCTGTAAGTTATTTACATACATTTATCCCCAAAAGGAAGAGCGAATGCTGCTACCAGGCAGCAGCTTTTTTCTTTCTCTCAGCACAGGAGATATAGGCATTTTGCCACTAACTCATCCTATTAGGCAGGAACTTTTCTTATTTATTAAACTGATCCAGTGAGGTGTAAACAAAATACATTTGCATATGGTTATTGTTAGTAGGCAATATCTCCAAATCCTTTTGCTTCTGCAAGTGTTCCACAGTCAAACACAAATGGAGTCAAACTTCTTGTGAAACTTTTTCTGGACTTCAACTATAGAACAACAGCCACCCACTCCTAAAAGACAAGCCCTAACTGCATAATTTCCTTGTGACATATAGTGCAAGGCACACATTTTACAAGCTGGTGCATGGAAAGCAAGAGATGCTGCACTGAAACATCAGCCATTCCCTCAACAAGGGGATCACAAAGAAAAATAAAACTTGGCAGCTGCTGGTGTTTTTAACAGCAGCAAAAGCCAACTGCGTGGAGTGGGCGGGCGGGGGGTGAGCAACACGTCTAAGATCATCTTGACAAGACTGGCAAATTTGGTTTAATAAAACACAGTGGCTTGCTCTGCACGGAATTCTTCTGAGTTTAATATCTTAAAAGAAAATGGTACCTGAATAATTTTTGCTTAGCATTAGTAATTGGAAGTGACAAACTGTGAAGCCCTATTTCTACAACACATTGTACTTAATTTATTCACTGTAAAGAGGGATCTGGTGTAAGAAAGAGAAGTAACTAAAGAAGACAAAGGGTTATTAACATGATACTCCTCTGGAAGAATGATGTCAAGTAAGTCTATTGCTTTCAGTGGATGAAGAAGCAAGTTTATTTAAGTCTAATTATAAACTAGAGATAGAGACAGCATTAAAACCTAGTTTCAAGCTCTCAGTGTGCTTCAGCATTAATCATTTTGGAGGGCAAAGAAAAAGAAGGTATTTCGAATAACCCAGTGTCTCGCAATTCTTTTTGGGACTGTCTTTGACAATAGGCACATGACAACACAGAAAACCCCGAACAACACTTTTGCAGACAAGTGAGGTTGTTAGTGAAGCTCTACAAGCAGGGAGTAAGTTGGAAAAAAAATTTAAAATGTACAGCATCTTTAATGTCTACGTCATCTGCTATCGGACAATGCGCTCAACAAATACCAGGTTAAAAATATCCTAGAACAACTTCTTCGCAGGACACGCGGGTGTTTACAGGCACTAAAACCGCGGGCTCCATTCTGCCGCTTCTCCCTCCGAGTCCGTCACGGCAGCACCTCCGCTGCGAGGGAGCGCCGGGCAGGGCAGGACGAGCCCTCCCGCATGGAACCGGCGCGACCCACAGCCCGCCACGGTCCGGCGCCACCGCGCTCCACCGCCGGCACCGGGTGGCCTCACGGCCGCCACCCGAGAGGAGCGCGGCCGCGGTGCCGGGCGGGAATCGACAGCCAGGCCCGGGCGGGCACCGTCTCCGGGAAAGGCGGGCCGCGGAGGCCGCCGAGGTGCCCGCCTTGTCAGGGCCCGCCGCACTCACCAGTTGCCCGAGCCCACGATGCAGACCTTGAGGGGGCCGGCGGAGAGCGCCATGGCAGCGCCGCCCGCGCCCCGCCACAGCGGCCAGAGCTCCGTGAGGCGCCCGCCCCCCGCTCCCGCCTCCGCCGTCAGGGCACGGCCCGCTCTCCCCTCCGCCCTGCGGCGTGACGGGAACTGTAGTTCCGCCCCCCGGCCGCCGGACCGCGGCGACCGAGGGTGAGGGGGGCCCTCGAACAAAGCAGGCACTCCCGCAGGCACTGTGGCGTATCGCAGAGCCACGGAATCATTTAGGTTCGAAAAGACTTCTGAGAGCATCGAATCCAAGCTATGGCCGAGCACTACAACCAGACCATGGCCCTGAGTGGCCAGGTCCAGTCTTTCCTTGAACACCTCCAGCGACGGTGATTCCACCACATCCCTGGACAGTCCATTGCAATATCTAATCACCCTTTCTGTGAAGAAATTCCACCTAATGTCCAACCTGAACCTGGCATAGCTTAAGACTGTGTCCTCTTGTCGTGTCACTTGTGACTTGGGAGAAGAGGCTGGTCCTCACCTGGCTACAACCTCCTTTCAGGTAATTCTAGTCATCAATAAAGTCTCCTCTGAGTCTCCTTCCCCAGACTAAACAATCCCAGCTCCCTCAGCCACTCCTCACAGGACTTGTGCTCCAGACCCTTCCCCAGCTATGTTGTCCTTCTCTGAACACACTCCTGCACCTCAATGTCCTTCCTGAATTGAGGGGTCCAGAACTGGACAGAGCACTCAAGTTGTGGCCTCACCACTGCAAAGTGCAGCAGAAGAATCCTTATTGTCACCATCAGCTGCTGAACTAATACACATTTCAGCCATATATGTAACAGCAAAACTTCTGCTCTCTCCTAGTGCTATGTAGCTTTGGAGTAAGTCTGTGAAGGCTCCCAGCTGTGGAGGAACCGATGTATCAGGTAATAAAGCATGTTAGGCCTGGAGGGATCTTAGAGACAGAAATATGAGTGTTTCCAAATACTACTTTGCCCTCAGCCTTTAGCCAAAATCATACTGTTCTCTATCCCACATGCTTCTCCAGGGGGAAAAAAGTGGATGTGTTGTTGGTCTGATAGATGGGTGTGAGTCATCTGTGATAAACTTTTACCTCATATGTGTATTTCTACTGACTCTTTTAGCTGTATTTAATAATAAATTACCAAGGAAAGACTGAGAACCGGTCTCGTCATGGTCAGCAACTTCTTGAGGAGGGCAAGTATTGATCTCTTTTCTCTGACATCCAGTGATAGGACCCAAGCAAACAGTGGGAAGCTGGGGTAGGGGTTTAGGTTGAGTATTAGGAAGAGGTACTTCACCCAGAGAGTTGTTGGGCATTGGAACAGGCTTCCTAGGGAAGTGGTCACAGCACCAATCCTACCAAAGTTCAAGAAGCATTGGGACAAAGCACATGGTGTGATTTTTGGGGCTGTCCTGTGCAGGGCCAGGAGTTGGACTTAGTGGGTCCCTTCCAGCTCAGCATATTCTATGATTCTATGACAATACTCTTGTCCCTGTACCAGAACAGCATCCCCCTCTCTTTATTAAAATCATCCATGTATCAAGACCTTTTGAGCTTTTCATTACAGCACATTTCTTCGTTTGTACCTCTTCCAAATTTCTTGCTAGGGGTTAGCTGTCAATGAAATGCTCTTTCAATTAGAGGCTATAAAAGAAGAAAAGTTGGATCAGCTCTGTTGCCTTTTGAGCAATCATTGCTGAAGCAGTGTGAATTGCTACCTGCTGTTTTCCTTTTAGTTTAAAAGCACGGTTTTCATTTACTCCATTTACTCCACTGCCAGTGTGCTATCAAATTAAATCATAACAAAAGGGAAAAAAGCCCCGAAACAACAACCAAAACCAACATGTCTAAAATCTAATCTGCTGGCACTAGTATCTTTATTTCTACTGCTAGCACTTCCTAATGTGGAGAAAGCCCTCATCTCATTGTTGGAGCCCAGTGACAAAGTGTATTGTTTATGCTTGCTTTAGGCATTCAGAGACCAGAGTTGATAATATCTGGGCTAGGTTTTGAGGGATTGAGGAGGGGATAGTTCTATAAAATTGAGTAGTGAGTGACTGGAATCTAAATGCTTAATGAAATAAGGAACTGAATATTATGCACAATGTACATCCTGAATATGAGCATTTCAGGACAATTTTGAGAGTCTGGACAGAAAGGTTAAAGTCTTTATTATGCTTAATGTAAAATATAAAAAAAAATACAGATAAATTATAATTTCTATAGATTTTCTCAGAAAGCTGACAGTTCTTCAACAGTCTAGAAGACTATGGTCCATCAGTCTGCAGCATACTGTGAGGCTGTGTGTGTACTTCTGTATTTTACATAGAATTGCCATTGTCTCACTGGCAGCCTGCAATGTGAAATTTAACATACATTTACACCATGAACTAAACTGTACTCTACTTAGACAGATCAAGTTTACACAAACTTGAAAAAAAAGCCAGAATATAAACACATATTCATCCTGAAGAATCCTCAGATGCATTGCAGAAGTACATTGTGCAGATCTGCTGTGCCACTTTTAATTTTACAGAACAGAATAAAGTAAAATAGACTATTTCAGTTGGAAGGGAGCTACAACAACCATCTAGTCCAACTGCCTGATGAATTTAGGGCTGATTAATTTAAACTGCTTCTGAAGTAAGAAATGACTAATCATTTGAATGAAACCATTGCAGACAATGGAGAAGAAAGGGCAAGAAAGAACTTTTCTACTGTTAAAACAAGTGCTACCAGATGATTAATGTTAGCAAGAATACAGGATTTTCTTTTATGCCTCGTCTGCAGACTCAGACAGCTGTGTTCAGGCAATCTAGTAATACTAACAGAAGGTACTGTCCTCCCGTCCTGGCGGGCCAAACTGACCCCAGATGGAGATTTTAATCTTCTTCTCAAGGCTGGCAGAAGAAATTACATGTCAGTGGTTTGAGTTCAGAGTCTGACATCTCACTGTAAATTGCTAATGAGAAGAGTCAGGAGCAAAGGCAATCTGAAAGGTAATCTCAGGGAAATCAGACTTGCAGCATCTTTCATAAAAAACTGCATCCTGATGGTGTAGCTGTGACAGTCCAGGTATAATCAATTAACTGAAGTCACAGATACATCCATATTCCATTTTCCTAAGCCTTGTAGAGCAACCAGCCAAAGGGAAGTGACAGACAGCTGGGTTCTAATAGATAAGTCAAACAACTGTTTGCCTGAGTTATGGGTTTTAAGGCCTTTGGATTCTGGGCTTTGTATGGAAGCAGCTGCAGCAGGAGCACATGTCCCTTATGCCAGCCTTGCTATGGCAACTGTAGGAGCTCCTCTGACAGGTGAAGCAGGCAGCTGCATTTGTTAAACCACCACTAAGATTTGACACATTGGATCTGTCAACAATCCCAAAATACTAAGTCAATATTAACTTTATTTAGTGCATATCAGAAAGCAGCTGGTGTGGTACCCATAATTCCATTACAGAAAAAAAATAAAAATAAGGAAATTTGTTAACATAAAAATACATTTTGTTTGGGGGAGGAAGTAATATACAATGGTATCACTGTTCTTGTTCTCCAGTTTTCCTCTGCATCTAGGTGGTTTGTAGCTCCAGTGTCAATGGACATAAATCTATTTCTTATCTTCTGTGCCTCATTTGACTTCACACACGGTGATGAAAAAGACAGAATGGATTGAGCAATCATTAAGAAGAAAAAAGAACAACTCATGAAAGGGCAGCAAAAATCTCTGATACTCTCTAGTTGCATGTTCTAGTCTACTTACAGGCAGAGTCACTGTGCTTACAGCTTCATGTATTGATCTATTTTAATTATTCTAGATATTGCTGGGATGCCTCTTCCTCTTTTTCTCAGGAGTTCTCTATTTGCCTGATGATCCAAGCATTTATCAAAACCTGACAAGCTCCTTCCAAAACTCAGTACCCAGAGATAATAAGATATGTGAGTGCTAATCTACAACTGCAAAGGGTCCTGTACAAAGCAGAAACATCTGGCAAGTGCAAAATACAGAAGAGCTACAGTAATTTGGCTTCAATTGCAAGTTTCTGAAAAAAGTCCTGATTACATACTTGGAAATTTTCCCTTTAATAGGCTGATTTTCTTGTTGAGTGTATTAGAAAGAGAAGTTTTCTTAGGATATAATTAAATGCATTAAATAGCAGTTTTCTTTTAGTTTATTCTTAGTATTCTGCACAAAATATAAGAATCTGAGTTATATGTAATTAGATAATTATTTCACCAGAACATGTTAACCTCTTGAAACACATTTTGAGTCATTCTAAATTCTGGTGATATTCTAGGAATTTCTTTTACGTACATGCTGTTGTGAGAGTGTGGGACTTACAAAATTCTGTGACTCCTTTAGTACTGTGAACCCCTGTCTATGGATATGGATTAGGCAACACATCTTAGCCTCTCTGAGTAGGTGACCTCAAGGGGAAGCAGATTAAGATATAATAATTAATACTTTCTTAAGGCACCTCAGTTTCTAAAGCATCTCAAATACAGACCTGAAGATGAGGTCCTGCCTAAATTAAACAAACATAGATGTAGCTGAATACTTTAATTAAGAAAGTGACAGTCTTTGACTCTTGAAGGTGTACAGGATGAGAAGGAGTTAGGTTTGACTTTTAGCTTTTGGGATTTTATTCCCAGTGACTGCTGGGGAACTTTGAAGTCCTGCAAAAAGAAGTGTAGATGAAGGCCAGGAAATGGTGAGAAGCACAAACATTTTACCTTCCCTCCCCTTCATGTCCACTCCCTATTCATCCTTTCTTCACATAACCTGTTTTCCCACTTCTTATCTGTGCTTATTTTGTCATGTCTCCTCAAGTTTATTAAAAGGTTTCTCTTTCCAGTCCTGTTCTATTTTGATTGCCAAATCTGCATTTTTGAGGATAAAAAATTAATGAGGAAAGAAAGGCGATTTGTGGGTTAAAAAGCCATTTTGCTTTTCCTTACATTGCTTTATGTTTAGAGAACTACCCACCTCATTCAAGCACCTTCAAAATAAGTCAGTCTTCTAAACAGATTACACCTCTATGCTCAAAGAAAAAAGAATGTTTTCAGCTCTATCATATTGCATTTTGGCAGACCTTAAATACAATTTTAATCTAGCTGTGAACCTAGGTCAAGCACAGATTATAAAGCTTAAAAAATAAGGAGAAATCTGCAAAAGAAATGTCTGATTTCAGCTTCATAAAGACCTGTCTGTACCTTACATGTTATACTGATACTGTTTTTTCCTGCACAAGTTCTTTCAGTAATTTGTTGCAGGTTACTCCATTAAATTTCTGTGTAACATCTCTATTAGTTAAGGTCATAGCAGGATAAACATTTTGTGTCAATAAAAAGGATGACAAATGTCAGCCTCCCTCGATTGTCCATTCCCCTTTCTGCACTTTCTTCCCCCACCTTGTGCTAATACAAAAGTTGTCATTTCTGCTGTCCATGCAGAAAATCAGAAAGGAGAATCAGCTGTTTTTCAAACTTAAACTGTTGAACTGTTGTCTTGGCCCATAGTAAGAAGTCAAATATCTGACTAAGCAATTTAGTGCTATTAGATTTGTATTCTGGAATACAGTCTAAATATAAAATGGAGACAGAATTATGTGGGCTGAGGGCAACACACAAAAATGATCTTTGCAAATAAGGGTGTCTGCCAGGAAAGTGTTTCTTGCCTACAATCATTAGGCAGTGGAGAACTATTTTTAGAAGATTTACTTGTCATTGCTCTGTACTATATATAAACAGCATTAAAGTCTATTCCTTACAAAACAAAAGATAAAGGCAAGTTTTGCTCTAGAGATGTGGATTTTTCTCTTGTTCTTTGAAGATTACCTCAAATCTTTCCTTTCTTTTCTGCCTTCCATTCCTCTTGAAATTGTACTAGCCATCTCACCTTTCTCACTGAGCCACTCGATGGCATGCAGGGAATGCTTTCTTTCTAACCTTTCCTCAGCAAAGCACACAATAACAAGCTTTGTCTTTGCAAGCTAGGAAAATGGTGTAGGGATGATGATGTAAGAATGTTAGTCTAGTTCCCTGCTGTTTAACAGTCAGCTTTAATAAAGCCTTAAATTTGCAATGCATAGATCAGCATTTCTGATGTGACCCTTATAGCTGCTGGAGATTAACTAGTGCCTCTACTCTGGTGCTTATTCCAGCTATGTCCTGCTCTCCTTATTGGGTTCTGCTTCATGGATAACTCTTGCTCAGTAGTTTCTCTGCTTCCAGATAGTGCAATGAGAGGATTTCTTACAAAACTCTGAAATGAGCCTCCCACTACTGTGCAGCCTCAATCCATGGAACTGTGTTCCTGTAGCTGCACAGAGCTATTATCAGGCATGTATAGTGCATAAATGAGGTTTAAGATGAGTAAATTGAAATTATTTACTGTTTTTCACTTTTATTAGTCAAAAAGCTTTTAATCATGTGGCATTTTTTTCCCCTGTTGTCTGCAAAGGGGTTATTGAGGAAGGAAAAAAGCCAAATTAATTACAATCTGGTTCTTTAGGTAAACTGCACTGGCTAATGTCCATGTAGTATAACTGTTCTCATCTGTCTTTGTGTATCATTAGCCATAGAATGCTGCAAATAGGAAAACTCTGCTTTAACTTGAGTGGAAGTTTTGTACTTCTTTGTTTATGACTGTGATGCCACAGATGGCTGCAGATCTTGTGCACATTCGCTGGCATCATTGCCTCCACTTTTTGATGTAAAAGAATTGTAAGTGGGCTTGCAAGCTCCTAACAAGCAGTAGTCAGATTAACTACTAGTGGTTTCTTGGGTTGCTGAGTGCAGAGCTGTGCCCTATCATCATGCTGACTCTGGGCAGCTCTGGAGGGGCTCTTGGCACCAGCACATTGTTACAGTGAAGGATCTCAGAGTAAAGTATCTGGACTTGAAGTGAAAGCTGCTTCTAGCTGGTCAAGATGTAAAGTGTCTGACTGGTCAATTGAATCAGGGAATTGTAAGTTCGTGGATGTCAGTGACATTCACAAGATGGGAAGCACAGCTAAGTGCACGGTTCTCTCAGCCATAATGTAATCTGATGTGCTGTCCAGTGATCTGGAATCAGGACAGATCACTTAGATTCTCTCTCTACTATTCTCCAGTGACTGTTAGTACATCTAGAATGAATTTTAACTGGCATGCAACTAGACTTCCAGGTTTCTGAAAAGACAGTGCCAGTTCTTCCCAAGTTTTTAGTAACATAAGATGTGAAGTTTGGAACTCCCAAAATAAGGATTGAGTAAAGGCATTCCATTAACATAGGGAATGCTAAGTTATATATGTATGCCCTCATTTTTCTTCATGTAACACTTATTCAGCCTTATGTAGCCTGAAGAAAACATTCAGATAAAGTTGTTGTAGGAAGATGTATTGACTGATTTTTTTAGAAGTAATTGTGCCCAGCAGTCCCTGCTAGTCAATAATATGCTTAGCTGATGCTCTCAATAACTGTCTCTGAAAGTTAGTTTGTTGCTGCTTAATAGCTTTTATTGACATAGACTATGTGAAATTGTATGCAGTTCCAAAATTGATTTTTTTTTTTGTTGCATTCAAATTTGGTTATATGCCATAGTAATTTTTTTGGAGCAAATTAGTGAACTGTCATGTCTATCAAGAGAGACTGAACTGAGAACCATGGAATGTGTTTTTCATCATGTAAACACTGTGCACCAATAAAAAATAGGAATTCACTATGAACCAGTCAGTGTAAAGTACTAAAATCAGAAAATAACTTGGTTCATTTTCAGCAAAATTACAGCCTCGGTGTGCATGGACTGGTGAATATTTGATGTAGCAAGGAGAAAAAAGTATAAAAAGGGTACTCCATTTTTAAATGGAAATGAGTAACTAGAAAAGTCTTTACAGAACATTTTATCTCAGCTGCTGTCAGGGCCCTCAGTAGACCCACAGGTTTCAGTTATCTTGACCAACCTGTAACCATCATTTTCCATGAGCCTTCTCTGGTACATCTTCCCCATCTCCCAGGCTTTGGCTGCCTCTGTTGGCAGGTAGCTGTGGTGTGGCACAGCTGTGCAATGTTGGCTCAGGCTGCTCAGCTGTAACAGCTAGGTCAGGAGCCAGCTGGGAGCAGCCTCAGATGGGACTAGGATGCACATTTCCATCCTTGCAGGTGCCACCCATTGTCTCAGGAGCTGCATTTCAGCTCAGCCCTCGCTGTTACGTGCATGCTCCTGTGCTGATCCTGCATCACTGAGAGGAGGAGTGAGACTAGCAACAGGACAATGATCAGCTGCACAGAAAGACAGTTTATTTGTATTTTTAACTGACTTTATTTGTTTAAGCAACCACAGAGACAGTTTATTTGAGTAAAATTATGCAGGATTAGGCATCAGGAGCATATGAAGTAACAATGAGTACATGACTCATTCATGCAAGGAAGGTACGTAAAAAGTGTAAATTATTCCTGATTATAAAACTATTTAAGGCTGGAAGTGAAAATACCTTCTTATTCCCTTGTACTATGATTATGTGAGATTAAATTGAAAATAAGTCAGGTAGGATAAACAAGATCTATATCCATTCTGTTGTATATAGTATTTAGTAAAAAGCAGCTTGCTAACAATTTACATAAGATGCAAAAACTCCAGCAACTACACCAACCAGTGTTTTCTTAGCCACAAAATACCTAACAGATATTGAAATCTATTTCCAATAGCCTTAAGAGATTCTTGGGAGACTTAAGAGGATCACCTTATCCCATGGCTCCACCTGGGCAGTCAGGCTGGTTACTTGGTTAAATCTCAGTTAACCCTCTCATAATGCATGTTTTTTTCCTGGCAGGAAAGAAGTTTGTGAGCCTTTGAGCTGACTACCAAGCCAGGATGGTTGATGGACACCAGGCTGTGGACTATCAGTAGTTCTACTATGTGGGACTCACAGGGTGTCAGTAATCCCAGGGTAAAAAAAAATATATATAGGCTGCAGGAGCAAGACAGCCAAATTGCACTTGGCACTTGCACTGGAATAGACATGTCATTTCATGGCCCCACTGTCTGCATCCCTTCTATTTGTTCTGTAGAGATCCCAATGCTCTGAATGCTGACTTAGTGCTATTTTAGCTGATTCACTGTACAGAGCTCTGCACACTGCAGCCTACAGAGACAGATGTTGCTGCTCTTGATCTGTACAGGATATTGCCCCGAGCTTGTCTGCTTTGTAAGTGGTCACCACATACACTACAGGAGGGACAGCTTGTACCTCAGCTTCTGACCCAAAGACAGCTGGGCAGCTGCTTGTTTCCTGTGTTCATCTTTTTCCTTATAGTAGGTCATGGTAAGTGACCCTGAAAAGTCTAAAACCACATCTTTGGACATCAGGTCATGATCTAATTTTGGATTATTGTAATGGGAGTTTCTAGTGAGGTCTTTCCTATGAACCCCATCTCTTATTCTTTTCCACCTTGTTTTTGCAACTTAGCAAAAGATGGAGGGCAGATCTAGCATTGCAGGCTAGTCCCCCCTCTGTGATGGAGGCAGGACAGCTTCCCTGCAGGACACCTTTAATGAGGTGTAACCTTATTTCTTCCCAGCACTCTGCTGGTTTTTTGCCTTTACCACTTAGTTTCGTGCTGTTCCATTGCTGTGCCTCAGAAAACAAAGCAAGCTGTGCAATCCTAATGTACACAAAGCTTCTCTGCATTGAGTGTGACAGCTCCAGTAACCCTTGTGTCCAGTTTGTGCAGTCTGACAGTACCAGCAGCGTGCAAACTCCCTTATCAGCGCACCAAGCCAGCATGGAATGCCCCGAGGGGAACTGATCTGCAGCAGCTAGTTTGTAACTCAAGGGCATAGGAGTTTTATTTATCTTATCTTCAGAGGATACAAACTCCCATAAGGCTTGCAACTTTCTGCTTTGTTATTCTCTGGTAGATTCCATGCACATTAACCTGCTCAGTATCAACACCTAGGACAAATTTAGCATCCAGAGTCACTGTGACTGATTTCAATGTGGTTGTTTGCTTGGAAATCATACACTTGCCATAAATTGTAAAAGCCATGGGGTTCTGAAGCAGTTTTCAAAGAGCCAGCTTGTCCGTGCCAGTCTGATAGAGCATGAGTCTGTAAACCAAAGCTTTGCAGTGTGCTTAACATCATGTGTTTCAAGAAAAAAATCATCAATGTCCAAGTGTGTCCTAATTTGCAAACACACAAGTTATTTTTGTTTCTATTAAATTTTAGTTCCTGTTAACACTTGTGTCAGCAGATACAACAAAACACACTAACAGGAAAAAGACTTTTGAATGCTACTTTTTAATAAGATCACAACATTTATTAGCAATTAATGACTTTCACAGGAGATTAATTTAGTGTGCTGTAAGGGAGGAAGCACCTTTGGCACTAGAGGGAGTTGCTGTTTTCTGGCAATAAACCTGTCCCATGCAGCTAGAGTTCAAACATATGGGGACTTTATTGGATTGCAGGGTTTGTATGCAAACTGACAGAGCAAAAGACAAGATAGAGACAAAAGAAGCATTAGACCAAATGTTTCTGAATAAGATGTGCTACAAAGTGAAGTTTACAGCCAGTGAATATGTCACCTTTTATTGTGATTCTTAATGAATGAGCTGGATTAATATCCCACTTTGGACTTAATTTGGACTTAATTTGAGTCTCCAACTTTTATGTTTAAGAAAGACTGGGACATCCTTCACTGGCAAAATGTAAAATCTAAAAGTCTGTAGTTTATTGATAGCTTCACAGGTTTTATCAGCTAACTTAAGTCCCTGCTCAACAGAGATATTTCCAAAAGAGCTCTGAACTCCAAATTCCTGAGTGATGCCTTAGTTGGCTACTTGGGTGCAGGAGGAGCAGCAGATACCCACAAGTGCTTGGAAAAATAACGATGAACTAGGTTGATGTTAACAATTTCATCACTAGTTTTGATTTTAATAGAAGCATACAATCATAATAGAATCATGCAATCATCCATGCAATCTTAGAGGCCTGGAAAAGGCCTCTAAGATCACTGAGTGCAGTCATTCACTCAGTACTGCTAAGCCCACCACTGAACCATGTCCCTAAAGAGCACATCTATAGGCCTGTTATGTAACTCCCGGGAAGGTGACTCAGCCACTCACCTGGGCAGTTTGTTCTTTAATTTTAGATAGAAACCTATTTTCTATCTATTTTCTATGAAGAAAAACTTTATTTTTTTGTAGTGTTTATGTATACAAATGTGACTTTCAGACTTAAAATAATGTTCTAGAACTCAAAGTATTCATCTCCAAAGCTCATGCAGCTTATCTGTTGCAGATAGGGCTGTGCAGGCATAAAGGATGGGCTTATAAGATGTAATAATTTTGATTAATAAATAGGGTGAGGAAGGGCTGAGTTTTGGCACCACTGATAAACCCAGTAAATATCAGTAGACTGATATCATTAGATAACACTAGATATCAATGAATACCAGTGGATATCTTCAGGAGAAGATAAGGGATAAATCCACTTTAATTTACATAAATCCACTTTGTGAATCAATAGCATGCCACGAAGTAATGTCTCAAAAGAATATAGTTATGATTTTATGTAGAGGACAGGCTTTTTCACTGTTTAATAGCCTAATTTGTATCCATTAGTTTAAAAAAGAAAATTCTTTTCAATTATAAGCACAAAGTGATTATCCTCTCTATAGTTATCCTCATCTCTGCAAACTTGTCTCCTCTGCTTTGATATTCTAGTTTATACCTAATACATAAGAATGGATAACAAAATGGTGTAGAAAACATTTGTATTGAAAAATAGATTAACTCAGGAGATAATGAAACCTCTTGTTATTTGTATTTATTTTCTTAACTGCTATATAACTTGCTGCATCTTTCAGAAGAAATGTTATCAGTTTTCTTTGACATTCAGATCCTTATATTTGCTGCTAGTAGAGATGATGCATTGTCAGTTTTTTGTCTGTGCACCCATAAAACTCCATGGCATGACTAATTAATCTGCTGTAATAACAGTGTATGTAGTAGTTTATGGCTTAACTTTCAAGTTTGCAAGAGTATTTGAATGTTTTAAACTGTTTAGTGTGTTGGCCTTGAGGGCAGTAAAATGTGCACAGCACACACAAGCTTTGACCATTCAACATTTATCATCAGTAACACAATTAGAAGTCTTCTCAAGTGTGTGAGCTGTCCAAATAATAATGTAATGGAAAGTTGGCTTTCTAGTCATTAATTACCACATTAACTGGGCAGTTTCTTGCACCTTTAAACCTTGGAAATTTAATTAGAATATTGGATTAAAGAAAAATATTATTTAGCCTTTAATCACAGGGAAGAGCGAAATATATAAGCTTTGTAGGATGGGCTATTGCAGATGTATACAGGCAAATCTGAGAATGAATTCAGTGAAGAAAAATCCTTGGCATCAGCCACATTCCCTGAGTGTTCTTCCCTTTTGAGGAAATGGAACATGTTTCTCTTTTAAATATTTACTGAATTCTTTGGAATCCATGCCTAAGTGGAATTTTTTTTTTCAATGATGCTGAAATGTTTTTGCTTTTTTGGTTCTTCTGATTGCTCTGTGGCTCCCAAAATAATACATTTGGGTTCTCTTCTCATTCTGTGGTAGGTCAAGGGGAGCTTTTCTGGAGGCCTGAAATCTGAAGTTCTTGAACTTTTCCAGCTCTTTTCAATACTCTGTGAAGATTTTTATACTTACCCAGGAAGATGTCTTCATAATAATCTGAATTATTTTGCTTTTCCTTTTGCATCTGAGCATGACCTCCTTAGTAAGACCAAGGATATAAGTTACTTTAAATCCAAAAGGGGCATTTTGGTTGGGACTTTTCTTTCCTTTGGCACTGCTATAATTTATAGAAATATAACCTAATTAATGTATTATGTCTGTGGGGAGAGCTAACCACTGTGAAGTCTAGGTCCTATTGCTTAACTTCTATGATTAGTGGCTTTTTATAAGAATCTCTGCAGTTCTGGCAATACATTGTTTTGAAGCTGGACCCTGGTGCACAAAGCAATACATTTCCCATTTGCTTTCTAGCTGGCAGTCCATTCATCTCCTGGTAGAACTCCTGTGAGAAATTAATTAGATTTAATGAGGCCCTCATTGTCTCCTTTTTGGTGTTGTGCACTCTGCTGGTACACCCTTGCAAAATGACAAAATGTATTAGATGTTTTGCTTTTTCTCCATGCATTGTATGACATGTTTTCCTAGATTGTGCTGACTGTCACAGAATGCAAGGCTTCATGTGGTATTTGCTTGACTTTGATTTTGAGCTTTGTAAGCATATTCCTTAGTACCCTGCGGAATTGAGCTTCATACCCGAGCCATCCTTTTTACTGACATTTTGAATTTTCAGTCATGTCTGCTGAGTTAGATTGCCATCCATCTGCTAGAAGCCTTCCTCTGGGCTGAGTAGATCTTGAGCTAAGTCTAAATAATGTGCCCAGATTTAATTCTAAACCTGCCAGTCTTTTAAGACCTTTCTGAAGCTTTTCAGTTGTGCCCTGCATTTCAATATTCTTTTCCTTCACGAGAAAACAAATTTGATTCTCCCATTTTCATTCATCCACAGATAATCTAATGTACCTTGTACCACAGATAAAACCACAATTTTACTTCTTACATTTCTGTGCTGCAGTTTCCCTGCCTCCTTTGATCTGTATTAACAAGAGGTGCCTAAGTGTACCTTGTATATCAGCACCAGCCACTGTAAAAAGGTGACCTTCTCAATGTCATTTTTACTTTCAACAATACCTATTGCTTTTGTGTAAACTGTATAACAGTGTTTGAACTTCCTGCCATTGTCTGCTGGATTTCTCAAGAGTGAGAGCTGTGATTAAACCTTTAAAATATGTATTTTAATTTTATTTCTGACGCTATGTGACATTAGGTAGACTCTGGCAAACAGGATGCATAG
Organism: Zonotrichia leucophrys gambelii; assembly: GCF_028769735.1. Classification (NCBI taxonomy): domain Eukaryota; kingdom Metazoa; phylum Chordata; class Aves; order Passeriformes; family Passerellidae; genus Zonotrichia; species Zonotrichia leucophrys. The sequence continues at coordinate 42,464,353 of NC_088171.1, read as the reverse complement.
CAGAGATCAACTACATTAAGTACTTTGATTCTAGTTGGGTTTGAATTTCTTTATCTTCTACATTATGTAGCACAAAATTTTCAGAGGCCCAGCTCTTCCCAAAGGGTGCCACTAACATTAAAGTTAATGCACAGGAAGTTCAGTAACCAGAGAATCAGGAAGCTGTGTGCTTCCTGGTCAGTCCTTCCAGGAGTGTATTCCTGGATAGCTAAGGGCAGAGAAAAATAGAACTTTATTCTATTTATTTATAGGGAGAAACATTAATTGTATTTTGTTACAGATTGTAAATGAAAAATGTACTGCCTTGGTTCTATGTTCCAAATGGAGATTCACCCTTTTCTGTGAATTTACACTGTTTATTTCTATCACCCCAGTCTTGGTTGAAGCAAACTGCTCTTGACCAAATAGGAAGCTGGTAACCTTTGGCTTGAACTAAATTGGAGAATTTTCCTGAGAAAGAGGCTGATACAAGAGTATTTTCCTACCTTTCCTTCATTTTTTTTTTCTTTGATATCAAGACTCAAGCCTGAAGGACACATATTGCATTAAATCAACTTCATGGACTTATGCTTGTTTTATGTTAGGGACATGTTAGGAAAAAACAAAGTGGAAAGAAATTATTTCATAGATTTTTTTCCTATATGTATTAATTAATAAAGCCATAGTATCGCTGAATGCACATTCTTCCTATCCTCTGTGAAGAAAATTTACTTGAGTACAAGGAATGTGTCAGAATTGTTATGCATTAAATGTGTGTTTGTGCAAAAAAAATAGGAGTGATATTTTTCTTCAAAACTACTAAACTAAAGAAAAATAATCTTAAAACCTGTGCCATGAGCTCATCAGTTTACTTTCATGCAGAGAATGCTCCTTTTTTTCCCTTAAAACCTTCTCTTTCTTGCGTGTTGTCTTGGGTTGGCTTGCTTACGTATGTTTCCCATTGTAATATTTTCCTAAGATTCAAATTACTCTGGAACACTTGCCTTTGGGTGATGGCCTCTGGCTTATTTCTGATCCACTGCATCAGTTTTCCTTCTGAAACTCTATGAAAGTGAGAAAATACTGTGGTTATGTCAGGAGACTTGTCTTCTCTTTCTCCCTGGGTTCTAACCTTCCTGGCAGTTCAGTGCCAGGACTTTGACACGTCGGGTTTGTGTGGAGCCTCTGAGGACTTCATCTAACCGAGCCTTTTTTGGCAAACTCCCCATGACACTCTCAGGCTGACACTGGAGCAGCTCCATCTCCGCTGGGATTTCTAAAGCCGACCAGCCGCTTTTGTTGCCATCACAAGTGTTGTCCAAACTTGGTTAGGACAGAACTTGCTGGCAAAAATAAGGCCATAGCAACTGCCAAAGACATTGCTGGTGCTCTGGATGTGGTGTGGCAGGCCTCAGTGTTGTTTGCAAAAATACATGAATATCTAAACCTCTTTCCAACTGACTGATTCTTGTCTTTGTTTGTGCCCATAAACCCCATTTTTCCCAGTCAGAAATACAATTCTAAGCCCTTCTCTACAAAAAGCAGTGAGAATTTTATTTTTGACATGCAGGAATCTGGGAACAGATTAAATTAGTATGAGCTGTGTTTTCCCATAATAAGATCCTATTCTAGTTTATGAAGCACATGCTGAGTATGAGCTTATTTATAGCTTTTAGATGATGATTTTGTTCAAGGAGTTTTCTAAAAAAAAAAAAAAAAAGCAGTGCATGATCTTTTGAAGACCTTTCCTCTTCCATTTGATATTTATACTAAAACCTCAGATCCTTTCTACTTGTTTTTCATTAGGCACTTTGAATTGAAAAGTCTGTGAAGAACATATTTGGACAGGGAAAGTTTTTATTGAGACCATTCAAAGCTTTGTTATATTGTTTGTTTAAATTTTCATTTCTGATGACAGTTAAAATATTTGTGAGATATCTTAGAGATCCAATGCCTGTCTTTGCAGTCAGGGATTGACCTCTCTTGATCAGGATTTCAAGGTCCCCCAGAATTGTTTCCCATTTTTCCCCAATAGCATAGTAAGATTAAATATTTGTCCTTCATTTCATAGAAATAGGATGTCAGAAAAATAAAACTAATTTCTCCAGCCTCCTGTGTAGCTTATAAAGTAGGAAGAAAATTGTCTGCATATGCAAACTCTTAGATTCTTCTTCTCATTGTTGTTTCATGTTACTGGCATCTGGAATCTGTTTTATCAACTTTCATAGCGTTAATGCTACCTCATTTTCTGAAAGTATAGCCCTATATTTTGGCTGTAACACAGTCTTGTAGGGAGAATTATGATTGATTGAAGCTGGCAGAGCTCAGAGTGTCTGGATTAGTGGAACTGCAGCTAAGGAGTGCCTGTTCCAGGCATCTTCTATGGAAAAGGCCAAGGTCAGGAAAAGTTAAACTGAAAAATGGCTGCTTCCTGAACTTTTACTGTGCTTATTCTAAAAATTTGTTTCTACCTTTGAAATAATGGCAAATACTCATATCAAGCCATGTATGAATGCGCATTCTATTTTTCAGAACAGGCTCTCAAAAGTCAAAGATCAAAGCTGACAGCTGAGTTTTAGAAACCAGAGGGACAGAATCATAATTCAGCTCTTTGCATATTTGAGGTTATCTCCACTGGATACTTCTGTCAAGGCTGAGTATGATATGAGAGAGTAAGCATTACAAACAAATTCACCAGAGAAGAGAGAGAAAAAAATACTCCTGTCTTTTTCTGTCCAGCAACCAGAAGATGATTGGATAAATGATCTTGTCAGGCTTTTATAAACCTCAGTTTATACTGTTCTTCAGAATCAGGGAAGATAACAGTGCGTGCTGTGGGATCCTGTTGAACATAATGTTGCCTAGCTGTTATATTAGCTTTAAACCTGCGGACCACATTTGCATGGGCAATATGCAGCACATCCCTTTTTTGTTTTGTTTTGTCTGGGTTTTTTAAAGCTAATCTTAGTTATTGTAATATGTAAGAAAATTTTGGTTCATGTGTTTTTCACAAACTATTATTATTTGTCTGTTATCAGCCAAACTTAAAATCACTTTGTGGTGAACCTTGGTAAAAAAAGATGTTATCCACAGCTTGGGATAATTACACACCTCACATATTCTACAGTTAATTAAAGTATGACCCCCAAAATTATAAACCCCCAAACTGTAACAAACCCCCAAGTTTTATGCCTTTTACTCCCTTTTACCTGCTTATTGACGGGTTTTTATTGGTAGGAGCTAAAATTTAGAACTGAGTGGTAAAATACATTTCAGTAGTTTATTGAATTTGCATGAGATTTATTTTGATAGTAAAAAGCAGTTAATAAAATATAGGTGTCATGACTTGCTCTAAAGGTCTTACTTTTTTGTGTATTTACAGTACTCATAAAGAACTAGGAAATCTATATAAGTCTGCATAGCTTTCAAAATATTGCCTGAAAAATGGAGTGAACATTATGCATGGTTTAATATGAGGTTCTGCAGCTTCAGGAGGTGTTTCAAACAGACTCTGTCATTTGTCATGTCTATATATTTTAATCCCACATATTGATAAAGGAATGTTCTTAATGCAGATTTGTGAGTAAAAAAGGAGGCAGTTATGTTGCATTAGAAACTTGTATTTATTTTAATTAGGTTCTGTAGATGAATCTGCTTGCAGAATGGCAACTGAAATTATCAAAAGTAGTTTCTGCATAAATAGTTGTCGGAAAATTTTATTGACTGAACTTTTCCTCCTTTTCCCAGTGCCAAAAAAATCTTAAATGTTTGTGTTTTGCTTTTGATTTCTAGTGCATAGTTCTTTCCTTTTATTTTTTTTAACTGTCATCCTATTGTGTGCTGGATTCTTACATTATCTAAAGTGTGGTTTGAAAGATGATGTGAGTGAAACAGAGCTCTGCTATAGGTAACAGGCTTAGAGACCAGGTCAATTTGAATGAGACTTGTTGTTAATCTGTAAGATACTGCTTGCTGATATCAAACAACTACAAAAATTGCTGTTGGTGGAGTGTGAGACCAGAACCCAGATGTCATAAACTAGCATTATTTTATCAATAAATACACACTCTGCAGCATAAATGCTCTATAGCAATACTCTTTGGATGTGCAAATGGTTTTGCAGTTTGGGCATAAGATTACAGGTGCATAGATATCTCATTTAGAAAGCTGGGTGTTATTACACTGATATACGGCCTCATGCCTTACGAATAATAAAACTGAAATATGGCAGATCCCATTGGAACCACTCAGCTCTCAAAAAAAATGGGATAAAAGAGAGCTTTAGCCCTGGTTTGAGATATGAGAGCAACACTGAGTACCCTCAGTTTGGTCTTGGATCTGAATTTGACCTTTACTGGGCTAGTATACTTTTCAAATCCCTAAATGTTTTATCACAGAGCTAGAAAAACGGGCAGTAAAAATGCTGCAGACTGTTAAGATTTGGTATATCGACATTTATCTGTAATCCAACATCAAACCAAAAAGGGTTTCTGTTATCCAGCTGGTTATGCTGGATAATTGCAGTGTTCTCTTCTGGCCTCAGTCTATGAATGAATTTATGTTGAAGAACTGTATTTGTGACTGCCTATAAAAACTGTTCAAAGATGAGCTGGCACAGAATAAAGCTGTTCTCACTAGCTAAAATACACAATATATAGTGTAAGTGATATTTGTGCTCACTTAGTTTTTTATGCTCACTTAGTATCTGTATGTACTGGCTTCCTATTTGTTTCCCGTTGCAGTTCAAAGGGTTGATTCTAACCATGCAGAAAATGCCTTTCGTCATGGTTGTCATGAACATCACTTCCTCATGCACATTTAATGACATCCAATGCAAATATATACATAACATGCCTAATATAAACTAGCATTTTCTCCAGCTAACCATCCCAAAGTTTGTATTCCAGAGGATCAGCCATTTTGATCAGGTTTTGTTTCAGCTGGTCTAACCTGCAAATTACAGAGCAGTGCACTGTAGCTGAGTAACCAGGCTGTGAGAGTCCAGCTGTGACAGCAGAAGCCTCAGCCCACATGCAATGCCTTGTGGTTGAGATATTAACCTGCAGGCAAGCCTGTCTCCCAGGCTCAATGTCCCTGGCAGTAAAGGTGGTTTGGGTGCTCTTTGCCATATGCTGTGTCTCTCTTGGCTGTTTCCCTCTTCACCAGCTTTGAGCTGAGTGAGGCGTAGATGCTGGTGGATGAGAAGCTGCTGACAACAGGATGAAGTGTGGCAAAGCAGCATGTTTGGCATACATTGCAGGCTTACATGCACCATGGAGGCAGGATAAGATGGATACTGGCTCAGCAAAGCTAAAGCTAAAGTTGGCAGACTGCAGAGTTAGTGGCTGTTTCTCTGTTCTCAAAATTGTCAGGTGAGAAGCCTGACCATCCAAGCTACTCTTGGATGATGTGATGGTTAATTCTAAGCAAAGCAATTATATAAATGAGAATATTACAATTGTTGTACTGTGTTATTTAAAAGGTCTGATTAGAGAGTCACTGCTTCTTTTAAACCCTCAAACCCAGGAAGCTATGACACTGAATCTAAGGACTGAAGGACATGCTGGTGCACACTGCTCCACCTGCGACATTCACTTCCTTCCACTTGCTGTGGACAATTGGGAAGCCTTAGTAACAGTAGCTTGGTGCAGGTGTTACCATGGCATGAGAGGAACTTCAGGGATAATGTCCCAGTCATTGTGGTGCTGACACCTATAGACAGCAGGGAAAGAAGTGCACATTGATATGCTTTTACCATAAATATTGCCTACAGTTTAGTGACAGATGGACTTATCTCCAAAGCTCATGTGAAATGAAGCAGTGTCTCAGAAGGACTTTGTAGAGCAAGAAAGAAGAGATGGTACAGCTGAGCAAGCCTTGGAGCATTTCCATGGAATATATTAAATACTTGAATGTAGGCTGGGCAGAAATTGTTTCTGCAGACCATACAGCTAAATTCCTCCATACAATTGTGATGGTGGGAAGTTGTGTGGAAATTTGGTGGTGGAAGGAGATAAAAATAAACTGGAAAGTAATTTGAGAAAACTGTTTACTAGGACAGTGTTAAAATGATAGAGAAACCCAAGCCAACGTGTCCAGGAAACATAAGTTAGCAAATGGATTATGAGCTGACCTCATTCTAGAAGCTAAAACTGTAGTTTAGCAAAGGACAGAGAAAGGTCTCTGTTTCCTGATAAGAGCGAAAAGCACTGATTTTGTTGTCTTAATGGATGTTTTGCCTTCTAAAAGGTGGGATAAATAATGAGTTATTTTGATTCTTTTTGATTCTTAATAAAAGCAGCAAAATTTTGGTTTGGTCAGAGAATAAAAGTAACGTTTTAAAGGAGGACTGTAACATAGCAGCTGTGTTACCTTGGAAACAGTGTGAACCTTCATCATGCAAGTTGCATTAATAAATAGGTAATTAGGAATACTTGTAACAAGGCATACATCATGTGGTATTGCATCACAATAAGTCAGTGTGTATTACTCTGAACTCTAGCTCTACTGGGACAAACCATTAGCTAGTAAAATAAATACAGGTTCAGTCATTTTAAAGACCATTAATAACTTAAAGCAAATGAGGTTAGGAGCTCACTCATATCAAGATTGCTATAAAAGGTTGTCCAGCTCTGCTAGGCTGCAGTATGTACAAATTAGGAAAGGGGATGAGAAGAATGACACATTCTTTTGCTTCAATACCATATAAAAGTTGCAAACTATGTCAATGTTTGACTCAACCATACTTGGTTGACAACCAACTTCTTGGTTGACCAAGAAGGAGGAATCCTTAGTACATAAAAAGCTATACAATAGGTTAAGCCAAAGGTCTTTCTAGTCCAGCACTCAGTTCCTTCCACAAGTAGGTGTTTAGGGAAAGACTAAGAACAGGGGAGGGATTAATTAATCAATAATGTAAAAACAGTCTTTGAAGAGTCAGAAGTTTAGAGCCTTTCTGAACTTCAAATACACCCAAAATATTTTGCTCAACCTTGTTAAAAGGTTCTTCAAGAACAATTGCTTTTTTAATCTTTCTAAATATTTAGCATCCAAACCCATCTCCATAAGAATGAGTTTTATGAGTGTAAATCATGTGAGAAAGTAGTTTCTTGTGCTTGTTTTAAACCAGTTGCCCCCATAGTTCTTGTTTCATGAGAAACAGTGAAGAATAACTTCTATTAACCTGAATATTATTTTATACATTGGTTGTTTATTTTTCAACTGAAAACCCTCCTCAGTGAGCTCTCTTCATATAAAAGCTGGGATTTACACTTTTCTCTTTCTACTCTGTCCTTTTTGAAAGAATATTATAAATGCAGGGTTGTATAGATACTGGCTGTACTGTGGATTTATATAGCAGCAAGCTGTTATTTCTGTTTTTCCTAATGAGCTTATCACAGCTGTTTGTTTGATTACCCTTGAACACTGACTGAGATGGAATTTTCAGAGGACTATTTAAAATGTCTCCAAGATCTCTTGCTTGAGAGGCTATAGCTAATTTATAGATCATCATGCCTGCATAGTAAAAGTTATTTTCTCACCATGTGCTTTACTTTGGCTTTTGGCAAGATTAAATTTCAGGTGCCATTTTATCAGTGATTTAGTTACTACTGTGATATCCTTCTGCTATTTTTTCACATTTGATTCTAGTTTTAACTACAAGCAAATGAAGAGATTTTTATTTAAGAAGATACTGAACAACACAGAACCCAACTCATAATAGTTGGGTTCCCAACCTATAAGAGAACTTCTTATGTTACCACATCCCTTCTAGCAGCAGTTAACCATGTTTTATGATTTGGCAGAACTCTCTGGGGGCATAATATACTTACAGCCTGTTACCCCTTTTATTTCAGAGACTTCCTGATAAGTGCACCCTTGCTACTTGAATTTTATTGTACAGAAATGTATGGAGAGGCTTCTCTGTTCTTTTGTAAGGTCACTTTCTTTTCCTCACGAATTTCTGAAGAATTATGTTCCAATGAATTCTGGAGAAGGCAGAAAATATTACATTCATTACCTATAATATAGAGCACACACATGAAGGGTGTTGAAGTGGCTGGTGTGGTGGCACAGTTTATTAAAACATTGTTCCACAATTTTGGCCCATCATTGGAACATTATGAAGACAAGTGAAGGGGTCTCATCTTTATCTCCACCAAGCAGGATCTGAGCTTGCCAAAGGAGCATTCCTTGTTCATTTAAATGTTTCCTAAAAACTCTGGTCATCAAAAGTAGAGTTGAGCCTAAAAATGAGTATTTTCATGTTGTGGTAATAGAGTTTCTTTCCATAGTGAACAATGATTTGGGAATTTTACATGAACATCTCAAGTAACAGATGCAGAAAAATAGTTACTCTAAAATATTTTATCTTTTAAAATAATTAAGTTCTTAATCTTTGTCTGTTTCGCAAGAGTTGAGCGTTATATGTCCAATCCATGAAGTATTAAAATTCAAGTTTCCAGACTGCAGTGCCTTAGTATTTAACTGCAACATGAGAAGTCTAACCACCCAAAATTCAGGATCAGGTTGCCCAACATTTTAGCTACCCAACCACAACACATATGGTAGGATTTTCCAGAGAGAAAACTGGGAGAATCTAAGTTAGGATCCCTCCTTTCTGTGCTGATTTATATGGGGAATGTACATATCTGACTGTGTGTGGATTTGGATAGTTTGAGTATCTTCTGAGGTGCAGAACAGAAGGCACATGTGATACTCTACACTCAAAATATCTCTAGTACAAAGGATTGTTAAAAGTTCCGCAGAGTAAAAGCACAAAAGCTAAGGTTCAGTTTATACTTTTCAAGGACTCTCGAGTCTCCTCTACATTTCAGGTCTACAATTATAAACTGACAAGAAGAATAGTTACATCTCTGGTATGCTGGGCAGATACACATTGTAACATAACTGAGGTACTTGTGTAAGACAGCAAGGATGGCCGCAGAAGTGATTCGTGGCTCTGGGCTGACTGTACAGGAGCTCCTCAGCTTGTTATGGTGATCTTGAGGTTACATCCTCTCCTTTCAGGAGGTGTGGACTTGTAGTATTTTTTTGTAAAGTCTGGATGAATGACATGACTCATGTGGTATGCTGATACACACTATCTGCTGTGGGTTGAGCAAGAGTATTGTGTTCCTGAGTGCTGGGCACAGCACCCAGCTCACGAGTGCGGGCACGACCGTGCTGCCGGTGCACTGTACCCCGGACAGTCGGGGCACGGCTTGTGCAGGCGTCAGGCGCACGCTGTGTGGCTCGGGCAGCCCGCTGTCCGCCGCTGTCCCGGCGCACATCCCGCCGCTGCTCGGGTGAGTGCCTGTCATGTGGCGGGCGCGTCACGGGGGGCGCGGTGCGGCCGCCGGGGCCGGAGGCGGTCTCGGTGTGCGCTCTGCCCCCGCCACACGCGTGGGTCTGCACGCCCGCCCCACGCCCGGCCACCGCGTCCTTCGGGGTGGCTCCCCGTGTCGCACGGCGTGTGCGTGCGTGTGCCGGGCACCATGCAGTCCGTGTGCGTGCTGTGCCTCTCCCCGTTCGCCCTGTGCCTCCGCGTGTGCGTGTGCGGCCCCCGCCCCTGCGCGGCCCCCGCCGCAGCGGCGCCCTGCCCCCGGCTCGGGCGGGCGGGGCGCCCGGGGGGGCGGCGGGCGGGACCCCGCGGAGCCTCGGGGCACCGACCGCCGCCCAGCTCCCCGCAACGCCTGGCGAGGAGGAGGCGGCGCGGCGGTTCACTCGCCCGCCGCGGCCCAGCCCCTTCTCCCCCGGGCGCCGCCCCTCTCCGCGCCGCCTGTGAGTCAGGGCTTTGCCGGGCACGGGCGGCAGCCGGGGCCGGAGCGGACGGGCAGCCTCCGCCGCGGGGCTCCATGGAGAAAGCGGCGGGCGAAGGCGGCGGCAGCAACAGCAGCAGCCGCAGCAGCAGCCGCCCCACGTCGGCGGGCTCGTCCCCCTCGTCCTCCTCCGCCAGCCGCGGGCTCCCGGGCCGGGCGGCGGCCGCGGGCAGGCTGGATGGAGGCGGGGGCGGCGGCAGCAGCAGCCCCGGCTCGGCGGCGGCCAGCCCGGGGGGCGCGCAGGCGCCCGGCGGCGGCGGCAGGCGGCGGGAGCCGGTGCTGGAAGGGACGCTCAGCAAATACACGAACCTCCTGCAGGGCTGGCAGAGCAGGTAAAGCGCCGGGCCGGCCCCCGGCGGCGCTGCGGGGCCGCGTCCTCGCCCCCGGCAGCCCCCAAGATGGTGCCCGGGCAACCGGCGCTGCCGCCCGAGCCGACCCCAACCCTCACCGGCCGCCGCGTCCCGAGGCCGGGCTCCGCTCCCCTCTGCGCCCGCTCTCCTTCCTTTTGCTGGACTTGTTTATTTCCCCAGCCGAGTTTGGCATCGGGGCGGGCGGGGAGCTGGCCCGGCGCAGGGTCGGAGCGCTGGCCCCCGGCGCGGCCGCCGCAGGTGCGGGCGGGGGCAGGGGAGGGCTGAGGCTGCACATACTGCTGTCCCTGCATGACGGGGCTCCGCTTTTAAGCTCCTTTTTCTATCACGTTAGTATCCATCTCCTGTGAAGTTAGCTTGGATAACTCAAGAATGGAAAACTGAGAGCCTCCCAAAATAAAGGGGGGAAGATGTCATGCTTGTGATTATTACTATTGTTTTTGTCGCTATGAGGTGGGACAGCGGAAACAGTTACCTTTGCGTTCAATAAAATATGTTGCTATGTCCTACCTGTTTGACAAGCCCTAATTTATGCTGATATGGTGACAGGCCCAGGTCCTGCAATTTGTTGGGTGTGGACAGGCTGACTTGCATCTGTGGAAGTCCCGAGGAGGGTCTGGTTTTGGTCTAGTTGTAGTGTAAAATTTTTACAGAGTTGGAACCAGACTGTGGAGTTAATAGGGCTGTGTTGGGATCTGTTGAAAGCAAAAGAGATTTCCTGTGATGTTTCACTTTTTGTTGTTTAACTTTGTCATCTTAATGGATGGACAAAGATGTGTGTCCAAAATGCAACTTCTCAATATAAAGCAACACTGTGCTGATTTTAAAGAGAAGATGCTATAGAGAGAACAAGTATTGGACTAGTTATAAAGCTCTGCACAGACTTTTAAGGAAACAAACAAAAAGACTAAAACCTGCTATTGCTTATATTAGGTGATCACAAGCAATAAGAGTGTGGGAATGGCTGGGATCTTGATGTTCTGACAGTAAATTTAAAGCATTTAAAAGTGACAGAGTTGCATAAATGCCAGCGATGCTCTGGTGCTGAATCGTGTGTGGCTAAATCAGTGCTAGGACTACTGCAGCAGTACTTCCTGGAGAATTTCAGGAGCTGGTCTGATTCCATACACTGGAGGCCATGCGTAGGTGTACCAGCTATAAATTAAAAAGCTTGGTATGAACTGGAGACATGCATTTCCATTGAGCTTGACTGCTTCAGCAGAGACATAGGGAAGGCCTTTTTTGCTGTCATTCGGTTACTGTAGTTCTGTTCTAGATGCACATTAGACTTTTATCTCTTTGTTGGTTTATATGGTCCTCCTGCAGTTTTGTTTAAGAACCAAACACATTTTGATACCTAAAATGTAGGACTGAAATCCATGACTCAAAATTAAAAGCCCCCTTACCCCCTTTTTTTCTCCTGACACTTCCATCTCTTTTTATAGAGACAGTAGCTTCTTTTACTGTGTGTGATTTTAAGGGTTGTCATCTGAAATTGCAAAAGAGAGGTAATTGCTCATAAATCTTTGGGTCTAAAGCTGCCTGTTTTTTGTATTTGGAAACATTACATATTTGATAAGGCTAATAGCTGGAAATAGTGTGCATAATCTGTGCATGCTCAGGAAATTTTACCTGAAAGCATGATGGAAAAAAGACAAATGTCACTTAAACAGTTCTACCACAGCACTTGGAAATTAATGATAGTTTACTTCTAGCAGTCTTTTTAAATACTGCTTTATTGTGCTTTGTCAATTGCCAGTTTTGTTTTCTATAAGTCTGGCTTTTTGAGCAAGTGGTTTATCATGAGACAGCTTTTAGGATAAGTAACTTTTTTAGTTTGCTCACTTAGTCTATTCTGTTGATACGTGTAGCTGTGGTTTGGGATTTGGAATCTGATACAAGTTCTAAACAGATCAGTTGAAACTTGAGGCTCACAGAAGTTGATCTTATTATATAATGTTCAATAAATGAATAGTGATCCATGGTTTTGAGCATGGCTGTCCGTTTGGCCTTCTGTTATTCCATTTGTTATGGAATGTGTTTACTGTGAATTGGAGCTCATTCTGTAACAGTCTGTAAGTGACTTTGTAGCTGGCACTTGCAGCGTGTTTGTTAGCAGACAAATTAGTTTTGCATTTACTTCATTTGAAAAAAACACAAGATTGTTCAACTGCATGATCAATACAACCAGATGGCATGAATATAAATAAAATGGGAAAATAAAGTGAAAACTGACAGAGTTCACTTATTGTGGATTTGGAATGTTCTTCTTTAAAGCTCCTTATCCATTAGCCTGAATAATTTAAGTGTAGTTAATGTTAGCTCTTGCCGTGTGGTATTGAAGTTGAAAGGCTTTCCTAGGTTATCCAACACTTAGTGTGCAGAGTAGCCTTTACAAGTCTGAAGCAATTACTGTAATTTGAATTATAATAAAGTAGTGTCACTTCTGAATAAATGTTCCTTTAGCAGGCATATGCAAGATAGTCTGATTGTGGATGAGGGAACTGCATATGATTACTGAAGCATAGCGCTTCATTTATAAGTATTAACTGAAGTAATTGAAGGCCTCAGAATCAGTCAATCTGGATAGCTGCATTACTTCTTATTTTGAGAATTTCCAAGTGTTTATTGTTTGTTACTAAAGAAATGCATTTATTCTGCCCAAGCAGATCAGGAACAACCTGATCTGGAAATTAGTGAGGTGATTCCTCACCTTTATGACAAACAGAAGGAAACGGTGGTTTTTGTTTTGTTGTTTTGAGGCAGTTTGTTGTGTGAGAAAGGTGTCAAGGGACCTGGGTGTTTGCAGTGTCTCCACTGCAGTTGAGTCTGTAACTTTCTGTGGGTTTATTCAGGTATGGATACAGGGAGTGGAGCTTAATCTGAAACAGACTCTTTGACATAAGAACACTTGTGTCTGGTCTGAGACAGTAGGGCATCTGACTGTCTTTACTATGAAATTACAAGTAATTGTGTTCTCAATTGAAGTACTGTTACAGATAATTTCTGTTGGGATTTGCTTGTTACATGTGTATGGGAGGGTAGAGCTTGTATTTTAAGCAGGAGTTATGTGGATTTGATGGACAAATATGTCTCTGTAGTGTCATCTCATATCATGCAAGACCTATTTTTCATAAATTAATGTGAAATTGTTGAAATACTTATTGCCTGTGATGTTACTGTCCTGTCTTTTGAGTAGACTGGCAAAATGTAAAAAAATCTTAAAACCCCCATTTGCGAAGGTAACGGGAAATTCACGGTGTCTGCATCCCCCTCTCTGCTTTTTCCTTAAAAATACTTAGTGCTTGCACTTGTAGGGTTTTATCCTGCAAGCGTGTGTAAAGTCCTGGATCATCTGCATTTGAGCTGGGACTTAAATCTGGGTTTGTAACAACAATAAATGGAGCCCTGGCTGATGGATGTTGTCGCTTTTCGGAGCTGAAGTGCTTTGTGTAAGTTGCTCTGTAGCCCAGGTGTTTTTTTAAACATTATTTTGGCCTACTCCTGTTTCCTCTCTCAGTTGGGAAATGTATTGTGTTACCAGCCTGCATGAATCATGCCTGACTTCTTGTGCTTGGGCACCACCAGACTTCTTTTGGGGATTAGCTGCATTCCCTGTAGGTCAACAGAAAGTGTACTTTGGGGCAGTCTGGGGATTTTCTGCATTCAGGATCTTTATCAGGCTCTCCAGTGCACTGGTGTAATCTCTTTTCTTGTGTTGTGTCACAGAGCAGTTGCCACAAGAGAAAAGCCCTTTCTTATTACCAGTGTCCCAAGCAGGAGGCAGCTATCAGGTTTTAGTGCCACTCTAAGAGCTGATTTCACTGGCTCCCAGAGCTTGTGCTGCTCTGACTGCAACTCTTATGGGAGGGTTTTTTACATAAGCTGACAAAATGTGTCAACAGTGTATTGTGCTGTAGCACAAAAATCTGTGTGGAACATTTTTATTACTATTATTTTTAAAAATTTATATGTATATTCTGGAAAAATAGATTGCGACCTAGAAGATTTGATAAAGGTATCTTCAAACATAGTAATAACCTCCCTCTCCCTCTTTCTGAATCAGCTAACTAGTCTTTCACAGGGTTTTGTGATTGACACATCTGCTTGTGGAGTTTTGGGGTAGTTAGCACCTCTGGTATTCTTAATATTCTTCAGTATAGTATATACTATATATAATACTAATATAGTCTTCTTCAATGGTAGTCAAGTTGTTTGAGCAATGAATTGGGGCATTTTTCCAGTATAAAAAACCAGTATATGGTTACTGAACAAACAAATGACTGTGGTAGACCTGTATAGCTGCTGAGGGGGAAATCTGTCCTAGAGAAATAAACTGGGGTTTTTTAGTATAAAAATAAGCCACACTCCTAATAAGTATAAAAATAAGCCACTCCATTTTAGCCATATTAAATAGCCTAACAGTAGACTGTATCTGAGAAGGAGAAAATAGCCACACAATTTATTTAATGTTTGTGAAGTTTGCTGAAATGGGAATTTTTTGTGTTCTTACTGGAATTAGATTAACACCAGTTCCTCCACTGCGTATTTTTTCATCTTAGTGTGATTCTGTGGCATGTCTATCCAGGGCTTTGTGTAGTGTTGTAACACCCTCCAGGATTTATTTGCAGTGTCTGTGAACAGGGAGACTCCCTTTTAAGGAGCTGGAGATACAATATATTCTGTTTCTTCTATTGTTCTGCATCTCCTGCTTAAATTTTGGAGCCTTGCTTATAATTTGTTAGCAATTGTGTAAACCTTAAAATGGTCAAGGTGTTTTTATACTATAGTGCTAACATTTTATGAAAAATTTTACTTGCAAAATAGATTTTACTGAAGACTGTGTTGTCCCTTCATTTGTAGGCTCTCTTTGTAGGAGGAGGCAATGTGAAAAGGAAGAAATCTACTAAAACCCAACTTATTTTAGTTCTCTGGAACAAATGATGTTTCCTGTGCTAAACACTCAGTAGCTGCATATTTTACAATATTTAAATCAAGATGTATGTCATTAGTCTTAAATAAACTTGGCATTTAAAATGCCAAAAAGTCAATTATTAGTAAGTTCTGTTTTGGATTAAGGCACTAATCTGTTTTCTTAATCCTAAAATCTATGTAGCAAAAATAATCACATTGAAATGTAGCCTTTCGTTGTTCTTCCTCTCCTTTCACTTTTTGCTGCTGGAACCTTTCCCCCTTAAGGATCATTAATGCTCACTTAAAAAACAAATGAAATGAAAAAGAAATAATTAAACCTTTTAAAATGTATATCCCTAGTTTCTTTGTAGGAAGATTTAAGTTAAGGTGTACCTTCTCTTAGTTTAGTTACTGGCTGATTGAACCTAACTGGTTTAATGACAGGCTGGTTGATTAGTTTGAATAGCTTTTGCTGTTGCCTCTAAGCCATCTCTGTTGGGAGAATGGAGAAGGCATTTCCAACAGCAGAGAAAGAATTTTAGCAAGGTAAGAGAGAGGCTGAGAAATCCATCATTCTCTGCCCTTCAGTAGTGTTTGCAGGGAACATTTGGAAGAAGACAACTTGGAACCTCAGGCTAGAATTGAAAAGGAGGGCCTTGTGGTTAAGGAATTGGTTTGCATTGTGGGGGTGTGGATTCTCGTTGGAGAATTGCCATGGACATTTCTCTTGTCCCCAGGCAGGTAACCCAAGCTCTTTGTTCCTCAGCTGCTTGTATCACATGGTGCTGGGGCTGCTTGTGCCTATGCAGAGGATAAATTCATATAATGGATAATAACCTAATGCAGAAGATGCTTGATGATGATGTAGGAAAAGTCTGTTTGAAACAGATGAGACTCGGGCATTTTCACTCAGGCAGTATATTTGGGATTTGTGAGTGCTCTTCAGAGCTGAGCAGCAGTCTCCTACCAGAGGGAATGAAGTGACAGTCTAAATAGAGTGTGGTCTTCCTTTCACCCAGATGTCACACTTAGCTCTCAGGCAGTGCAGAGAAGTGGCAGTTGGCACTGGCACTGAAACAGGCACTTGCCCTTCTCTGGGTTTTGTTATCACTGGCTCATTTTGCTGCTAGCTTTTTTCAATGCTGATTTCTGTGCTTAGCAAGGCAATGATAAGTGTGGTTAGAGGGAGCACACATGCATTTGCTGGCTCGTTTATAAAGCCCCGCCAATTTATGAATATGGATTTTGGTAATGTAGGAGAAGTGACAGTAGGTTAAACTAAGTAATGTGCTGGAATAACTTTATGAGCATATAAGTATTCAAAAGTTTTCCTCAGTCATTTTATATTTGAAACCAGTTGTTCAGTAAGAGTCTATTTGGTCTTTAGATTCACTTAATACTCTTTTGTTCTTTATGATATATTTAAAAGACTGAACTTTCTAAGTGAAAAAGTTGCTAAAAATTGCCATAACAATGGCTATTTAATGTACAACTATATTTGTTAAATATGTGTTATTATGAATGATGAAAAAAAAGTAGTGAACTTAGTTCATTGAAAAATGTTTCCATATAATAAACTAATGCAACTATTTTTACAAGTATCTTGACATTGTGCTTCAGATCTTGGAGGCTTTTGTGGATATCTTCCTGAGATGCTTGATTACTTTTTGGAATGCAATCCAGAGAGACAAAGTTTGCTTAGTACTTAACTGTTGCATATAAAAACGTTGCTGTAAATGCTGTCTAAATGCTGCTGCACTTCACTGTCCAAGATAGCATTTAATTTGTAGGTAATTTAAAGCTGAAGGTAGAGATTCTTTACTACTCAGTTGTATAGCACAAGCCATAGTATTTGCCATGGTTTTTGTTGCATCTAGGCTTGTGTTTCTCTTTGGATATTGATCTGAGGATTTATCTTCTGGTGATAAAGGAGGATTCTTCATCACAGCCATGGGAACAATTAGCCCAGGGTTAATTACTACTTACACACTAAGTACAACAGGCAGTTTTTTATCAGCCTTTAACTCTTCACTGAAGCTCATGATGCTGGACTGAAGATACCTTGTATCATATTTGGGCTCTACATTCATTATTTTTGGGCAGACTAAGTGGTTGTCTTTTGTCTGAGTTTGGAGTATGTAGAGCAATGGAGTTTTCTTGCTACTCTTCCAGTCACTCAGTTACAGTCCCAGTCACAAGTCAGCTCTCCCAGTGACTGCAGTAATTTATGATAGTCCTGATGGTTATTCAGTGTTTCAAAGTTTTTATTTACCTGGGACAGCAGAACTGTGTATGCATTCAGTTGTAGTTGCACTTGGGGTCAAATACAAGGATAATGCATTCTGTTTGCTCCAACTCAATATTTATTCCCTGCTTAAAAAGTTCAAGGACCATTAGCTTTTTTGATCTTTGTTGGTTATTTTTTAAAAATTAGGTGGTTAGTTTTGCCTCTTACGTTTTACTGTTAGACTGATTACAGGCAACACTGAGACCTCATGTTCCCTGGTGCTGCTTGGGTTCTCCTGACAGATATCTCCATACCCACACTCTTGCTATTTTCTATTTACTGAAGCTGCAGCACCCTGGTGCTCGTTATGACATTTTCTCCTGGTATCCAGTATACTACTTGATCCAGGAACATATGGTATAGTACTACCCAAGTGAGTGCCAGAAGTGTCAGAATGAAGGGTAGCACTTCACTACCCTTTTTTTGTTTGTCTGGGAAGGTGTTGGGGAGGATTGCTGTGGGAGCTGTCAACCTGCAGACTGCTCTCTCCACACTTTTGCATATCCCCAGTGATCTTTCTTGGGCTTTCTCATGGTGCATGCAGGCCCTGTTTTTTGAGGGGGGGAAAATAGCAGTTAATTATTTGTTTAGGAAGACAATAATTTTAAAGTATAGTTGAGGAAAGTTATTATTAGTTGGAAGAATTATTTGACCAAAATAATCAGTAGGTTTTCCTCACCCTGAATTTTTATGAGTCATTTCTTTTCCAGTTGAATCCTGTATCTTGTAATTATGACTTTTTTTGTCACTAGATATATAATTTTATTTTGACAGTATTGGAAAGCATGATGTTGGCTGATGATAGCCTATTTTCATATCATCAGCAATCTTTATGGAAATTTTTCCTCCCATGTAGGTCATTGCTAAGCACTCCAAAGCCAAGTACTGATTGCCAGAATACCCTATTAGAAATACATTCACTCAAATAACCTCATTTAGTTATATTTTGAGGCTAACTCCCATCTTTTAACTGTTTTTTAGTGCATTTAATGTGTAATTTTCTATGGTTTGGGTGCTTACCCATTGTTTTTGATGAAGAGGAGCTGGATGCGCCAAGTATTGATGACCCTTAACCTTTTTTTGTCATTCACTACATGCGTGGTGTAACCTAACAGTTTTGTTGGTGGTGTTTTTTGTTAAAATTGCAGTGAAATGTGGAGTATGAGTCTTCAAAATAAAAGACAGAGATACACTGATGTGTAGTACTAATTGCTAAATGCTTGGTGCTTGTTTAGGACCTTCCTGCAGGCTAAATGTGGTTGCTGTTGGGTATCAGCATTTGTAGCATTTGTAAGAAGAAGTACTTGACTGAAAAGATCTTAGGCTGTCAGTGGGATGGTTCTAAGTTGAAATCCCTAAATGACTATTTTTATTGTGGTTTTCAGTAAGTTACTACTACAAGTTCATGTATCAAGTACATATTTCTCAGTGACTGAGGAAATGGCTTTTTTCAACTGCACAGCCTTTCAGGGGTTATCTGTTACAGGGCTAAGAGCTGTGCCTTGTATAGTGTGCCTCTAGTCTGTTTTACAAGATTTTTTATACAATAAATTGATGTTTATTTGATTTGCTTGAGAATGGACTTGGAGCACAGTCAAGAATAGTGGTGAGGCAGGAAGTACATAAATGTAGGGTGGGGCTGTGTGTTGATAGAGCTTCAGTGTTTATCTTACATACAGAATTGTGAACCACACTCCACTTGCAGCTGTGTTGGGTGCTACATCTTTCATTGAGGTAGGGCACACACACTGTGAGAAAATCTGCACACTGCAGTCAGAGTAGTTTGTTTAATCTCAGCTGGAGAAAGGTGTTTGTGTTTTCCCAGCCTTGGAATATGGAGGAACTCTTCCCAATAAAAGACTTGTTTAAGCAAATGCAGGCAAGACCAGGCATTCTGCTATTTGTGTGCTTGAATTTATTAAATGAAAAAAAAAAGAGGAGGGAAGAAGAGAGGAAAAGGCCAATTTCTTGTCTGTTGCCATTATTTGGAGTTGTGTCAAGTTTCTGTGTAGTGCTTTTATCATGGTGATAGGAGGAAAATAATGAACTTAATCATGAAGAAGGTCCCAAGGTGTAGACAAATTAACTTTATCCCAGCCCAAACCAGCACAGTGGAGGAGCAAAACAGGTTATTTACTGCTGCAAACATCAAGCATTTGGCATTTTTGGTTGGTTGGTTTGGTTTTGGTGTTTTTATTTTGGTTGTTTTTTAGCTGAAAGGTTTGCCTTCCACATCATAAAGTGTAGTGTGGGTTTTGTCTCTACTTTCTTCGCTTCTCTGCTTTTCTCCTGTTTTATCTTACCAGCTTAGTGAGCTTTGTTTTACATTGTGTTAGCGTATGGAATTCATCCCATTTCTATAATGCAAGTAGAAGGAAGGGATAGTTTGGCAATAGAACAAGGGAAGAAAGAAAAGAGTAGAATGGCTGGAGAGTTTTAGAAAAGAGGTTAAAGCGCTGGGAGGATGGATTGATGAAGGCAAAGCGCACTGCAGTGACAGGACAAGAGGAAATAGTTTCACACTGAAAGAGAGTAGGTTTAGATGAGATGTTGGGAAGAAATTCTTTACTGTGGGCGTGGCAAGGCACTGGCACAGGTTACCCAGGGAAGTTGTGGATGCCCCATCCTTGGAAGCGTTCAAGGCCAGGCTGGATGGGGCTTTGAACAACCTGCTCTAGTGAAAGGTGTCCCCCACAATGGCAGCGGGGTTGGAACTGGATGATCTTTAAGGTCCCTTCCAACCCAAACCATTCTGTGATTCTGTGTAAGGGAAGAAACAGGGGTGAGACAGAAGTAGATGCTCAGCTGAGGACAGCACAAGGCTAGACCTTTATTTCTTTAAAAATAAAGTCTGGAAGTTGTATAACATGAATTCAGAATGAAGTCTTGAAAACCCAGGTGAGAGAATTTGCTCTTATTTATACATTTTAATACTGCCATTAAGAATGGCACACAAGAAGTAGGGAGGAAAGTAGTATTTTTTAAATTGCAGAATGTGTAGTGAGGATTTTTCTGGTTTTGCTTTCTTCCCTTTGCCACCTTCCATAGCAGAGCTAATTTCAGGTAAGTAGAGGACTGATGTGAATAGCAGTCAGAAGAAGCTGCTGACAGTATCCACCTGGATATATATTAACATGCCAGACTTACCTTTGCCCTTTTAAACACAGTATTGATTATATGGAAATTCAGGCATCTGTGATGATTATTTTCTTGCTAAAGGTTATAAGTATTGTTTTTGCATTTTTCATTGGAACACTGATGATCTGGATTTTTGGGGAACAGTATTTCTAGAAATATCTATATATTATATGTGTGTACAAAGCAGCAGCCTAATGTATAAAGGTCTTCAGAAGTCATGTTTGCTCACCAATCTAAATACTCTTTCTTCAGAAGGATCAAGGCTAATGCTCTGCATATATTGCAACATGTTGATGAAACCACCCTCTTACGGGTTCTGTGGACTCTAGACATAGGTTTCTAAGAGGCAGTGTTGACAAGATACTTGTTAAAGATTGCTGCATATCAGCTGACAGGATAAAGACCAAACATGGAAAATTAAACTTCTCATTTCAGTCAATGATTTAATAGTCCTACGAGTAACGGCAAGGGAAACACTGTTGGATTGTGAAGTATTGGCAGAGAAAGTTGAAAAGTTCCAACTACTTTGAGATGATGTAAGAAAGGTCTGATTTCTATAAAGCTTTGTTTGAGCAAGCTGGGTGCAGAAGAGCTGGAAGGAAACTAGCATGCCGATCTTGTTATCGAGATTCTTACTTTGTATGTTGTATTTTCTCCCATATGATGTGTAAAGAAAATACTGCATCAAATATGTTCATTCTTCCCAACTGAGAACTTTTTAGATTGTGGATAAAAAGAAAAATTTCAAATGCTAGGACGAATGAACAGAAGGGAAGACATAAAATTGAGGACTTAAGAAATTGCCAAAGTAAGACCTTACCTTGCCTTTGATTTTTTTTCGTCTCTGTGTTCCTCTCCCTAAATATAAGAAGTATATGCATTTCACAAAAATGGCATTAAGATAACATAGGTGAGTTCTCAGCCCCTTGTATATGGCAGTGAAATGAATATTTCTTGTTCAACAGGTTTTGCAAGTGAAATAGTATTTTCAATGTAACTTACAGTGGGAGAAGTGCCAACATTCATGTGGTTCAAGTTTGAGAATCTAGATGATAAATTATCTGCATTTTGAAAGTGAAAATAACAGCTCCTATAACCAGCGCAGTAAAAAACGGAACAAATTTAAAACCAGATGTTTTATTCCATCAACTTGCACAAAAATTATTGCTGAAATAGATGTATTCAGAAGCAGTTTGCCTGCTAGAAAGTATCTGGTATTTCATGTATTCACTTAGAATATATGATAATACTTTGTGTCTAGAACAGCTATAGAGAATATACCCTCAATTAATTATATAAGAAGTACAGAGTGGAATGGAGGAATGAAGAATTGGCTTGAGGACTGATGTCTTCTGGCATCAGGTATGTATCTTTTTCTCCTGGAAATGACCTCTAAAATTTTTCCCTTTTGCTGGTGATAATCAGATTTTATTACTATGAATGTCTTGCACATAAATTACATGAGTAATGTAGATATGTCCACAAGCCAAAAATAGCTAAATGAATGCGAGGCAGGTATCAGAAAGCCAGATTCTTGAATACAGGAGCTTTGTATAGGTAATATAACTCTGGTGACCTAGACTGATGAAGATAAGTACTCTTCTAATAAAAGGTGTTTCAAACTATTTCACTTTCTGTTTTATTAGAAATGGTAAAAGGAAAAAAAACCTTGTATCCATGACCTTATGTTTTTGTTGGTATTGCAGTGCATTGCTCAATAAAAATAAAATACTTACTGAAACGGGTTTGTAGCACAACTGTTCTATTCTTTAAACTTTTAACACCATATTTTGGGGTGATAGTGTTTTCTTAAGAAACGCAAAGGTTTTTTTTAAAGTTTTTATCTTTCATCTGAAAACACCGCAGGTACTTCACGAAATTTGAAGCATCAGATGTGATGCTTAACATTCCTGAGGTTAGAGTAAGAGATGCTGGATCTCTGACTGACCACATCTTTCCTCATTAAACGATTGCTAGATTATAAATATATAGTGTTTTTCTTTTCCTGGTGTAATGGTGAGGTCTAAAAATGACTCTCATTGATTGATTGCAAGATGGTTTTCAAATCTAAACATTAATTTTTCAGTTTACAGGAAGGTTATTATTTCTTAAGGTCTTTTATTTCTTGATGTTTTTAGCTGCAGTCTAGAAAGTAACAGCGAAGAGTTTCTATCTCCTGGCAATGATTCTTGCTGAGGACAGGGCATTGCAAAACAAGGATGAACTCTGAAGGTCTGGCAGAGAAGTTGGTGAACTGTGATACAACCTCAGTAGAACTCTGCTGACTCAAGGCAGCTAATTGAAAATTTATGCAATAATATCCATGGATAGGATGTGGTTATGCTTTGAACCTCATTGCATTGCATTATTGTAATACAGTACAGTCAGTATCTTTCTTTGTCAGGATCTTGTTCTTAAAAAGTTGACTTCAACAAAGTAGCTTCTGAATATTGAAAAGATGTCAAATTGAAATCTAATGGGTCTGAAAACAAACTAGGAGTAGTCTAGAATATATTTGAAAATTTTTCTGTCATTTAAAAACATAAATGAAGTGCTTACCAGTTCTTAACATAACATGTACTGAGAAAAAAAAGAAGAATCTTACATAGTATGGCTATCTTTATTAATACAGTTACTTCCTTTTGTAGATCACTATGTAAAATTCAATTAAAAAAAATTAACTGTGTAATCATGCTATACTTCTCTACCTACCCTTCTGTTGCCAGTACCTGTGTTCTCTTTTGTTTTTTTCGAGCTGTTTTGAACATCCTAAGTCATGTCTGTGATTCCATATTCTGTTTGTAAAAACTACATTTATAATTGAGGCTGATGCAAGTCCTGTCCAGTTAAGTCTGTGTATACATTTAATACTTACCAGGCATCGTGCAGTGTATCTGCAATTGTTCCCCACCCAGTATGGAATGCACTTTACTGTGCCAAGTGAAGTCATCATCAGGGAGATAGTACAAGGGATCTGGAGGCTGCTGATAAAATGTGTAGTTCATAATTTTGTTTTCTGTTCCTTCTTTTCTCTCTGGGAGGCCACTTTAATCCAAACATGCTATTGAGGCTTATTTCAGAATTATCTCTTCTCCTCCCAAGTCCCAAATTGCACTGGTTAGGGGAAAATTGATAATTTTCCCTAGAAGTGAAAGCTGGGGCACCTGATCTGGGAGTAGTTCTGTCTAGTTGGGTCTCTGCTCCTGGATGAGAAAAACACATCCAGAGACTGGAACACCAGAAACTTCTAATTCCTTGTTTTTCTTCTGTCATTAAATATCTTACTAACAGGACTGCCAGTTTTCCCTCCAGTTGTTACACGTTGATAGTAAAAACCCTAGTGAAAATGTAATTATGCTGGGAAAAGCACTGGTGCACTTATCCTTCTTTTCTAATTAAGATACTAATTTAGAGTTGATAGTCATAGGAAGCTGTGAGAACAGCCAGTATCTTAAAGCAGAGCTCACAAATGTGAGGATGGGTTGCAGTGAGACTTGATAACCTGTGGGCTGTGACAGCCACGTTCAGCTGCTCTGTCCTTGCCAGGGGGTCAGGGGCTCAAACTGCTAATTTGGTTCTGCAGCTTTCCAGTGCTTTCCCAGCCTTTGTGCCCATACCCTGTGCTGCTTAGGGGGTGTGGGCAGGTGATGCCCACATTCCTCACGCTCAGGAGTGTTTTGCTGTGCTGGTTTGTGCTGGCTGCTCTGGTGTGCTCGGCCTGGGGTTCATCTGCGCCTCTGAGCTCACTGCTGAGAGCTTTCAGCTGTTCTGGGCTGATTCACAGCCCCTGGGCCCAAAGGGTAGATGGCAGGCATGGCTTGGCTTGCTTCATTCAGTGCTTTAAATGCTGTTGGCCAAAGGAAATCCTGTGACAGATACTGTAGTTTTGCTGTGCTCTGAACCAAAAGGCTGGCAGATTATTCAAAATGTATCTCAGGGTTTCCTGTAGCACACGGTGCTCCTGTCTGTGAGGGAGAAGTATTGGAAGTGTCTCCCTGGGCTTTGACCCCTTTTTTAGAGGGGTCAGATGGCTGTGAAAACTGGTGGGAGGCTGAGGTGGCTGCTCTTTGGGCATGGGGTTTCTAGTGGGAATCCCGGAGTTGAGAGATGAGCTGCAGAAAATAGCTGGGCTGTCTAAGCAGACTGGAGCAGCTTACAACTGCTCATCACTTAGGTTCTTATCTTTCCTCTATGCTAGTTTTTAAATGGAGGAATTAAAGCCTTGAGGAGAAGAGCTGAGCAGCTGCCAGCTGCAGTCTTGCTCCTTGAGTTGAACAAACAGGTTGGCAGTGCAATATTAAGCTTTTCTGCAGGATCAGATAAATGATATGAATCTGTCTGTCCTCCTTTCCATGTTCTGAGGATCTCTCTCTTTCCCATTTATTTGATCTTGCTTTTTGATACTGTGACAGCAAGTATACGGGGGAGTAGTGCTATAAGAGATGGACTGAGGAGAAGAAAACATTTGAAAGTAAGGAGATCAGATATGAAAATATTACAGGTGCTAAAAATTAGAGGTAGATGAGCTGTGACCTTAGGTTCCAGAGAGGTGGCTAATGACATGATGCTTTTTGTAGGTTTGATTCCCCCTAAAAATTGATTTTTCGAAAGTGGCACTTGAACAGATTGAGCACAAGAGGCGGAAATAGGTGTTTTAAATGAGAAAGCTGGAAAGCTTAGTGGAACTGTCTCTGGTAATAGAGAAAGCAGCTGGTATAGGCAAAAATATGTTGCAGTTTCTCACAGATATTTTTTACTTGTGATGGTGTCAGGACACCAGGAACAGATGTCTGAGAGACTGAAAATACCTACTCTGAACTCTCATGTTCAGTTTTATCTTTCATTGAATAATTCCTTCAACTGGATTTAATTATTAGAATGCTGATTTGCCTGCTTTTTAACAGAAAATTAATAGAATTATAAAATTAACTTGGTTCTGGAAATGTGAAAACAATTTCTACTCTGGCTATTTATTTATTTATTGCCTCTGTTTGTTTTGTGCTTACATTCTGGTTTGTTGGTGGTGTTGTCTTCTGTTAGGTACTTGGATTCTTGGATGGATCTCTTCTGTTTATAGGAGTATTTTACACTTGTGAGTTGATTAATGCACTCCCCTTGTACCTCCTTTCCGTACACGTGCCAACAGTGGGTTCAAAGGTTCACTTAAATTGTGTCATGATTATAATGCTGAAGGAAAAAAATCAAACTACCTTTTGTCTTTTCCTTCACAGAAAATGTTCAGCTTCTTGAAATCCCTGCCATAGAATTTTTTTCCTGAAATACTTTTTGTGTGTTATCTGCTTTTTCATTCTTTCAAATACTGCATAGGAGGCAAGCTGGCTACTGCAGTTCTAACAGCAAGCATGAGGTTTACTCTTAGAGGAGTTTAAGAATATGCCTAAAAGTGTTGCTGGTGTTTTAGTCTGCTGTTAAGTCTTTCCTCCAACTAATTTGTGGGTGTTTTGGTGTTTGATTGTGGTTTTTTTGTGTGTGGGTTTTTTTTTTTTTTTTTTTTTGTTTTTTTTTTTTTTTTGTACACTGTTCTTTTATCATGCTGTCTGCTTCTCAGTGCTCAAAATGAAATGAAAAGCAGAGAAAGGTACCTTGTCAAATGCTGCAGTGCAGGACCAGTGTGAGTACTGAGGAGTGTGGTGAAGGCAGGTAGTAGGGTACCAAAGAGCACTGCAGAGCAGGGATGACCTTCAAATGTCAAATCTCTGGTAAGAAAGAGACTTAACAGCTTGTGCTCCATAAAGTGAATGAATGCTGCTTTACAATGTTTTATTTTGAGAAATAGTAAGTTTTTGAAATGGCTGTTAAAAAAAATGCATCTCTCTGTAGTTCGAATTTTCAGTTGAAATGCTTCTTTTTGGACTTCTCCCCACTCTCTTTTTTTTTTCTACCCTACCCTTTTTACCCTACCCTTTTTTTACTTGAGCATTTCTGATTGTAATCTGGATATCTCAGATACAGTGAGCAAGAGGAGTTTTTGGTTTTTTTTGGGGAAGGAAGAAGTGGAAATAAATCATATGTTGCCTATTTGTGGTGTCAGGTAAGAGAAACTATCAGCTAAGGAGCAACATCTATTGAGACTGTTTGCAAACAGTTGATAACATTTGATAAACTAAAAAAAGGCTACAGACAAGTGGAGAAGTAGAGAAGTACTTAACACACCATTGATTTTTTAATCATAATTAGGGACAAGAAAAAAGCTAGATGGAAGAAGTCTTTAAACTACACTTGCAGGAAAGACATTGAAATAAATTCTGGGTCATTACTGAAGAGAACTTAGTGTGGTTGAGTAATTTTAGTTGCTTCTGTTTTTTAAAGCTATGGACTTCTGTTTACTGAAGGAAAACATACAGCTTATGTCTGCTAGTTGAGGAAATGGTTATGCTATAATAACTTCCCTTCTTCCAAATCTCCCCGTAGCATTTCATTATTATAATTGTGGAGTTTTGTGAAAAAGTTTGAAATGTAACCAACCACATATTTGCCTAAATATGTGATGTAACCTAAATGTTCAGGCACTAAAAGTAAGATTTGGGGTTTCAGCTGTTACTAGAACCATTAAACTTCAAGTCTAATAGATATCTCACAGCTTGATGTTACAATCTGTCATGTGGAAAAAAGCCTGCTGTTCTGCTATATTTAAGTAAGTTTTTACCTTTAGCTAAAGGGGAGAGCACAAGCCTGACCTGAGAGACTATAAACACCTGAAGTTGACCTAGAAGCAGACTCTAAGAGATGTTTTATTTGTCTCATTAAGTTAGTTCATTGTTCCATAGTTTTATCTTTTCCAGGCCTTTCATTCTGCCTTATGCCATTGATAAGCAGAGACATTGTCAGCATGTTTAAAATAATTTGATTTTGCTATAATATTGTCATTATTGGCCTAATTTCTTCAATACCCATGTACTATTTTATTTCAAAAGGGAAGAATCTAAACTTTCCTTTTGAAGCTGTTCGTTCATAGCTGTTCATAGCTCAAAAGTTCATAGTTTCAGTTATGACAAAGGAGTTATTTTTGTGTGGGAGGGTGGATTAGATCAGAAATTCCCAAATTGTTTTTAATAGTAGCGTGATCGTAACCATATGAATGACAGCAGAAATTGTTAAGCTTAAAAAAAGTTACTAGTGAGTTTGACCTTTGCAGAACAGACTGATTGCTTTTGTATTAAGAATGGCATCAAATTTTATTTGAAAGTACCTGCCAGCTGATCAGCCACTATGACTCTT
Source organism: Zonotrichia leucophrys gambelii (assembly GCF_028769735.1). Taxonomy (NCBI): domain Eukaryota; kingdom Metazoa; phylum Chordata; class Aves; order Passeriformes; family Passerellidae; genus Zonotrichia; species Zonotrichia leucophrys. The sequence continues at coordinate 42,436,607 of NC_088171.1, read as the reverse complement.
CTCCGTCATTCAGTAAGATGCAACAAGAGAATTGACAGAAACATATGTAGTGTAATGTAGGAGGCTCCTGAAAAAAGGAGTTTTGTAATTTTAAAATGTGAGCACAGGCGAAATTATTTTGGCAGGACTGAGTGGTGTAAATTGTTACTATCAGGTTTTTTGACTAAGATTCTTAGTGAAGTAGTTGTTATTGTGGGGCAGGCTCTGTTTTCAGCCTGGGAAAAAGTAGTTGCACATCATTGAGTAAAAGCTTCCTTGCCAGGAGTTTTGGGTAGTTGAAAGTTGGTAATGGGGCAGCAAGTGAGTTTCTCTGTGCTGTCAAGTCAGGACTGCTATGTATAATCACAAATGCATGTGACCTTGTTGTGGGTGAGTAGAATATGCACCTCGTTCGAAAGAGAGAAGCAGCAGTACGTTTAACTGAGGCAAAATAATAAATTGACAGAGTTAAATGAATTTGATGGAATTAAAAAAGGTTTGGCAATGGTTTGACAAGGTTCAATAAGCTTGATGGCAAAGTTCATCTTATTAATTACTGAATGGAAGAAATATACACAGGAAAGTTGAAATAGAATCAAGTTGGAATGATTCACATGTAGACCAGAGATGCAAAGAGAAATGAGGACCCTCATGTTATGTCACAGCATTCAGAGAGAACCCCTTTGCTTTCTTAACTCCTTATGGAGAATATGTGGAGCTGGATCCAATCTAAGTCTCAGACTTGGACAAAAATTGATCTGTAATGGAATTATCTGTACAGTATCTATAATAATATTAGGCAGCTATGTGGCTTGGCAATGTTTCATTAGCGTTAACTCAGCATGCTATCATTCTGTCTCCAAGAATCTGTCCCACGTAAGGGATCTCTCTGCTTTGTGTAAGGAAGGATCTCTTGGTCAGGTAAGGAATCTTAAACCTTGAAAGGCATCCCTGCTCAAGGGGAGAGTCACCTTGCACTTCAGCTGCAGTTCAGGGACAGCTCCAGTTGGATCCATCCTCATAGGAATATTTATGCAGTGAAGTTGTTGGCTGCTTGGCAATTGTGTATACTAGATGGGTGTCTTCATTTTAGCTGTTGTTATGTGCTTTGATTCCTTGCATTTTTGGGTTTTGATCCACCTTTAGAAATATTTTTCTCAAGGCACCTTCACTCACTTATACCTGAGCCAGGAGCTTTCCAGCTCACAGGTTCACCACAGGGCATGAGACCTGGAGCTTCTTAGTCAGCCTGTACCAAATTACGGCCTGGGATCAAGTATCCGCACAGACCTACAGCTGAAAATACTGACAATACAATGATTTCCATGTGATGTTTGTAGTTGCAGAGGAATTTTGTTGTTGTTGTTGTTTTGGGTTTTTTTCGGCTGTATGCGTGACTCTGCAAGGTTTCACTTCTACCCAAAGACTGACCTGGCTGTGTTATTCTGAATCCAGCTCCTGAATCCAGCTCTCATTCCTGGGTTGGTGCTGTACTGGGATGTGTTGCTGTGTGCTGCTGCTGGGCAGTGATGGGGACAGAGCAGGAGCTCTGCATGACATCAAATAGGAGAGGCTGGTTCAGCTAAACTAGGTTTTTAAAGAGCAAGCCAGTAATTTTTCCTTGAGAAGGGGGAGAGAGAATTTACAACTGATTTCACTTGTGCTTTTTAAGGGCTGCCTTTTAAACTTTGCCCAAATATGTGATGTAACTCTTCACTGAGATTTTTGACGAATGGTTGCTGTTTATTTTGCACCATTGCTGTGGACTGTGGTGTAAACATGTTTAAGCCTAAATTAAGTGATTGGAGTTTGGAGATATAAGTTGGACTCATATCTTAAGTTTAACTTTCTTTTTCACCCCTTCATTTTAGTTAACTGATCTTATATTGAGAAATACCAAATCTATTTCACGAATTTTCTTCAGTAAAGTAGTTTTGGAATGGAATTGTTCACATAGAATGGAAGCAATGATAAGAGGATGTCTGTGCTGATTTCCTAAGTCTTCATCCATGGAGATTATAGAAAATGTAAATAAGATTAAATATAGTTTTTGAAAGGGTTTTAGTTTCCAGGGGAGTGTCACATTCTTTAGAATTTCATATCAGTAACTTGAACAGAATTAAATAGCTCTGAAATTGGTGGGAAGTAGCAAAAGCCCTCAATTTTCACTAACCTAATAATTAGCCTAATGTACATATAATCTGGTGCAGAAGAGTGTTTTGCTCTGAATGGTGGTTGGAAGTCTAGCTATTGAAGTGCTTTTTTAGACTGCAGTGTCAAATGATTCTTCAGACTTCTGTTTATTTAGTTTTAGGTAGATTTAATGAAAACCTTTTTGGCACATGCCATTGCCAAACTGTTCTGCCTGTCTGCTCCTTCATCCCTCCACTTCATTTCCTCTCTAGATTGTTTCTTGCCTGTTGGCAGCAGAGTGGTTGTAGTAAAACTGATGTTCTGTCTCAATGAATCATGACATGTGACTGTTCTAATTAATTTTCAGCAACATATTTCTTGAAAACTTGTAGGTTGGTGACATCTTTTTATTAAGACAGTTTATGAATCCTATCTAAACCTTATATTTCATGTTCAAAAATAAAAAATGAGGGCAAAGAGAAGTAATAGTGAAGATAGTTCAGTGATTTAGCTATTTAGTTCAATAATTACTATGTACAAAATAGTGCTGTTAGAATAGAATTTTTAGTAGAGTTGCATTGTCTTTCCTCTGAGGTTTTGCATTGTGTGTAAAAGCAACCTTGGTTTCCAGTAAGCAGTAAAAATGAATTTGAAAGAACTCCAATGGCCATTTTGCTTGCATTGACATTTAGTCCTTTTTATTTATGTGCAGGTCAACTCCCTGAAGATTCCTAATTTAGCACTACAGGCTGTTATTGTTGAGTATGGGACTATATTCACCTGTGAGGAACATTAGAGTTTACCTACATAGATAATTTCCCTGCCTTTTAACGCTGAGGCCAAATAGTTTGGGCTGAGATAACAGACTCCTTTTGTCTCTGTAATTGGCTTAAGACACGACTCGAATGATACTCCTAATTTCTGTACTCTCATTGTTAAATTGAACAAACAGCAGTACTTGAAAGTAGCTGAACTACTCTGCAGCTGCTGTAATTGAAGCTAGAGCAGTCTTGTAATTTGAGCTACTTCTATTTGCAGTCTTTGCTGTCTGTTTTGTGGCCTGATTACCTGAATAGTTTGCTTGATATTCATGCCTGGAGGTGTTAGGCCATCTCCTGGTTTGTCATCCAGTCCTTGTCTCCTTCTCAGTGTCAGCATTTGTGCTCTTGTCCAGGGTCACTCCTTGTGCTTTTGTTGTTTGTTTCATAAATATTTCAGTCCCTGAAAGTATTTTATCTCCAGGTGAAATCCTAACTAGCATCGGGTCTGGCATAAAAAGGTGGGGTCATGCAGGTTTTCTCGTAGCTGAGTGCTTTTCTGTATACAGTCTGTATTTTTGGCAGCAAAAGACAGCTCCAAAAATCTACAGATGTATTAAGGTGCTTCTCCTAGATGGGACATAATATTCAATAACAGTAATTGTTGGAGAAGAGAGGGGAAGAGTCGGAAGTTGCAAGTCAGGGGAACATAAACCAACTTCACCTCTGCAATAAGGGTTCAGTTCATGACTGGTACGTCATAAGAGGGAAGTGATAATAAAGCTTAGGATCAGTGGAAGATAGGGTGTGTGAGTCTGTGAGGGTTTACTGCTTCCTTCATGCATTTTATGACCTGCTAGTAAAGTAGTTCAGAGGGCAAGCTCTAGTTGCTGAGGTGAAGGAGAGGATTGTAGGTATATTTCAACCAAATATAAGTTTTCTGTTCAACAGCCTTTTTCAGGGGTGTTTGTGTTTGAGATTTCTAAAATTCAGTAGCTGCAAGTTGTAGAGAAATTGGATTACAGATGATAGTATTCTGAGATGGAACTGTGATTTAGGCCTGGCTGACTCACATCAATTCAGTGGGATGTGGTTTTCTTTAAACTCTGTTCCATGGTAATTCCAGGCTCTGAGACTGTGTATTATGGGGACATTATGTTAGGTGGCTGAATTTACTGCAAGTCTCTCATTATATTTCATGAGAACCAAGCTGTCAAATAAATATATTTGAGTCATTTGTGGATATTGTAAAAGCAAGTAGCAGAAAGACCAAGCAAAGGTCGCATCTTCTCTAGTCAATCCGTGAAGTCTCCTCCAGGATGTGACAGGTAGGAGACAGAAATCTCCATAAAATACTGCCCTTGGTCAAATATCACTTCATTATTGATTTGTCTTCATATATTGCCATCTTGGAAGTGTGTTCTGTGTGTCTGTGCATATCCCTACTTAAAGGAGAGAATGTTGAAAGAATAATACATGGTAGTGTCAGTCACTGTTGGACTCATTAGTGCTCTAAGCAGCTGCCTTCCCAGTGGCTGCCTTCAGTGCTGCCTTCTTTTTGATTACTTTCCCTCAGATTTGGTATTTAGTTTATTGGAGAATTGTATTTTTTGGTATGTCAGGCCAACTTCTAAACTGTTTATTTAATTCTGTATTTTTTATAAGTATTTAATGAAAGATGAATGGATGCTAGGCAGCAGGCGATTTTTGATGTGAAGTGTGCTTGCCAAACCTGTCAGATCTTTTGAAATGTTATTACAGAAAGTGTCAAGCAAAAAAGTGACATGTTTTTTCAGAAGGTCGAATATTTCTGTACTGCTTGCAAATTTTGGTTGGGCAATAAGATTCCTTCCAGAGCTGGTGTAATTCTGGGAGGTGTTTGGAGCTGTGTGGTAATGCAGCTGTTTGCTCAACAGTAGTTTTGATAACTGCTAATGTGACTAGAGGGATTTACAAATATTGGTATGTAAAAGCTTCTTTCATAAGCTAGGTATAATTGATTGTCTCATTACATATACATATTTTTTGTTTATTTTGGGGAAGAAACTCAATTTTTTTCCTGGGTTTTTTTGTGTGTCCCCCTTACCCCCAGTATTTAAGTTTGGGGTTTTTTAATATGTTTTTGCTTTTGGATTGTCTTAGTGATTTGTTACAAAAATGAAAGCAATTTTTTTTTTTTTGTCATTTACCTACTGACTCTCACAAAGTTTGCTAATAAAGTCTTCTAACAGTTGTTTCTCTGGATATTCTTAAGGTACTTTGCAACTAGAATATTCCTTGACTAACTACTTGCATTCTACTTCTTTGCATCCTCTTGAGGATGACTAGGTGAAAGCTAAACATCTGAATGTAAAGCCCAATTTAGCTAGATGTAGGGATGCCAGAAGAAAGTGAAGCATTTGATTTCTCATAGCTGCCTTGTTTACTGGTGGTATTTTTATTGCTAGTTGTGACAGAACAATATTGCACTCAGACTTGGAGCAGAGAAGCAGTTGTCCATACAGGCTGCAAAGTAGGTTTCTGTAATTTTACTTTCTCGAAGGAGCAAAGCCTTGCTCCTGGATAAAGTAGAAAGGTGGGACTGGGAGAAGATGGACCAGACAGCTTCCTTCCTTTTGGTGTCCTGGTGATTGCAGACAGCTCCTGTGGGCTTGGCTTCAGTGAGAACCAGTTTAGCTACTGAGCTTTGTGCCACACAGAGCACTGCCTTCCCCTCTGATGGGGAATGAAGTTGGTGTGTGTACAACTAATTTTCTCGTGTATGTTTCCTTGATCTTGTGTTAGAATCTCATAGAATTGTGTCTTTTTAAAGGTTACCATCCTTTCATTACATGCAGATCATTAGAAGTGACATGTAAGTACTTGGTTCTTGTTTAGGTTTGGGTCTTCATTGTTTTTCTTATGAAGGAAAGCATATTTTCCTGCCTGGAAGCTCTGTTTTCAATCTGTGACCTGAATCAAGCTGGGTAATAACATTTCCAGAATTCAAATTACAGCAGCCTGTTTATTCTCCCAGTTATATCTCTTTTCTCTTGACCTGCAATATGAGAATTTCAATCTGCTTAATTGTTAAGTAGTAGTGAGTTTGGAACAAAGAAAAGGAGGGTGGCAAGGATTACTGGTAGTAATCACACTCCAGCCCAGTGTGAAGAGCTGTGAGCTGTAGGTGCTGTTAATGGTATCAAACTCAACTGTGTACCTTTTGTTTGTTTGTCCCAAAATTGCAATTGCAACCCCTCAGCATGGCCATGTTGTACTGAAGCATGGATTAGTATGATGAATGTACTTCTCCACAATTCTCTATGAATTCAGAGCCTGATGGGTACAAATGGATGTGTTATTTTTAGCCTATTCTTCCTCCCTCTTTCCTAAAAAGCAACCCCTAAGCAATTTTTAATGTTTATCCTTACTGTAGTCTCTTTTTCTGTAAAATCTGGGCAACGTATCCATTTGTCACTACAGAGAATGTAAAGTAGAGAAAGAGAGAAAGTTCAGACAGTTGAAAATAATTGGCATTGCAAGCAGAGGTTGATGACCTGATGAGCTGGTCAGTAGCAATTGTTTCTTCACTGATAAAGAAGTGACATTCTGGTTCATAAAGAGGGCTTGGTGGGGCTTGACAAGACAGGAAAGGAGATTTCTCTTAATATTTTATTTGTGTGAGAATTCCACAGATTTTAAAGTCATGAAAGGTCTGATCAGCAAAAATGAACCATTCATCTGTTAGCTGTGGATAATACTTCCTCTGTTTCCTAACTGCATTTTAGATGCTGAACACCTCTAAAAGTATCAAGGAAATTGTAGTTCATCGTGACTGAATTCCAGTGATGCTGAAAAATTACTGTTCTAAAAATTCAGTTTTCATACAGAGATGCTTGAAGTCAGTAAAGGTGTTAATGAATACTGTGATTCTTACACTTTCCTATGTTAAAAAATGATAAATTGAGGAATCTCAGTGCAGACAGGGTGGTAGAACTATTGAAATGTAAGCATGTTCTCCTGATTATCAGTCTTTAAATGACAACTTTGGAGATAAATTTTAATAATTAAGTCCTTGGCTGTGGAATGTATGCTTTCTATGCTTTATCTTTACCGGCTTGAATAATTCCATTAGTTTTATGGATCAAGGTAAAAATGGAAAAAAAGAAGCTCTTGTATGAATATGGTGTACAGGATGTCCTAATAAGATACAGTTTCCTAAAAATGAAACATTTCTGTGTGACATCTTACTCAGTTACAGGAGCCATAAAGTTTGCTTTTGTTTGACACAGTAATTTATTTTATATCCTACAGTTCTTATATATTTTTAAACTACTTCTAAAAAAGGAAGAAAATTACAGAATAGTTTGATTCCTTATTCTTGAAAATCTTCCTTTAGAGGGATATGGAATCAGTGATCAATATGTGTTGGCAGTGACTGGGGGGAGATTGGAATGGAGCAAAAGGAAAACATGTTTGGAAACTCAGAAATGTTAAGAAGAGTGGTTGAAGAAGAAGGTAGTGAAATTCCTCTGTTGTGAGCTGCTTCTGTTCTTGAGTTAATTTGGTGCTGAAGTATTGAGTAGATCATAGTATTTGTCACATTGTCTGGAATGATGAGTTCAGTGGTCTGAGAAGGGAAAATGCATGAATTGTTACTATTCCAGTGTGTGCCTGTCAGGGTCTTCTAAGTCTGAGTGAATACTGTCCTGTTTCAAATAAATGTATTTTATTTAAACAATTTGCATTTTTATGGCTAAAGGAAAATAAAAAGCAGATCATAAAGTATGTATTGTGAGATTGGTTTAGGAGAAAAGATGTCTGCAGAAGACCTAAAGTGGTGTTTTAGAAAGAAAAGTTCCTCTATGCATCAGTGAGTTAAGTAACTGGGGAAAAAATCTCCAAAAAGGTGAAACCAAGCTAGCCTGCTGTAGAAGCAACCCAGCATCCCTCTCCATCCAGAAGTACTTGCTGTGTTAGGTCATGATATAATGAAAACGATTTTGTTCTGGAAATTATGGAGAATTGGAAGATTTTTGTCATCAGTCAGCAGCATTTGTCTGTGCTAGTGTGCAATATTTGGACATCCATACAATTTTAAACATAAAGCCTGGGATTAGACAGGGTCCAGCTATTAAGCATGGACTCCAGCACTGGCTCCCTTTATGAACCCAAGGACATGATTAATGCAAAGCTGCTTTCCAAAAGAGTTGAGGTTCCTCCAGAAGATTGTGTCAGAAATTGAAGATCTGACTGGGACTGTCGTTGTCCAGCTGTAAATGTCTATAAAAAACCTCTGTCACATTATGGATTCAAACTGGAAGTTGTACAAAATCTGGTCCAGAAAACTGACTTAAGTGGGAAAGAAGGGTGTAAGGAATATTCAAATTGCTAGGAATGCATTACACAGTGGAAAGATTTAGCAATCCTACACTGAAAATTTATTTGGATTACAAAGTAGTGAAAACATGGGTTCAGATAGTTGTTTTGTGAGATGTGTTCAGAATAAGGGAAGAAAAGGAGAAACTTGTTTTGAGGTGTTTTGTTCTGTTGGGAGCCTAATTTTGGGTGCGTTGCAGGTTTGCATCCAAGTGGCAGCTTCAAGGAGCAGTGCGCCATGTTATGATGTGTAATTAAATGATGAAATACATAGAGATGTGATTTATTTTTTATTATTTACTAACTAAAGTATTCATTTCCACTGGAGAATAAGGAAATGATTAATTTACCTTGATGTGGGAAAATTAAAATTCTTTAATCCAGTGAGTTGAGCAAATTATGTGGGAAATATTTGTATCATGTGCTTCTGATAATTATGTGTGGCTTCTAAAATATTTTAAAAAAATTTTTATTGCCTCAAATCTGTTATACTGCTGAAATGTCAGTTTTTCTCATGGAAGACCTGTTAAGCTGCTGTTGTTTGTTGACAAGCTCTAGAGGTAGAGCATTTTCATGTCCTGCTATACTACCAGCATTTTATCGCTCTTTAAAGCATAGTCACTGCTTTTTCTTAAAGTCTTCTTGAATAGGGAACTAATAATAAATTATTGTAATACTCTATAATTATATGAACATGTTATATTCATTAGTCTAATAAATGCTCTTATTAGTGGAAGCAAACCCAGTTGAAATACTTTTTTAATACAGTGTTTGACCCTTCCCTTCTAAGAATTCTGAAGGCAACATGTTCCACTTCCTAGCATATCACACTTGTTCTGCTTGACATTTTAATTTTTTTTTTAAATGGCTATAAATGAATGAGTGAATGGATGAAGGGCATGGTGAAACATAACTTTAATTAAGACAATTGTAGAATTTGTAAGACTTAGGACTTATGCAGAGAGGGCATAAATTTTGAAATATGGGAAGTAAAAGAGAAAGAAACTGCCATATTGACAAACTCCTGAGTGACTTAAAGTAGCAATTCTGGTCATGTCAGACTTAAGTTCTGCAGAGTGTGGTGAATGTTTTCTCTTGTAATTCATGTCAGTTGGTAATGGCTCTGCATTTGGTTGGAATGGCATAGAGGGAGTATCCTGATGGATCTCAGGAGCTTAAGGGAAGCTGGGCCAGAGGAAGCTTTTAGTTTCTGAATGGATTTGAATCTGAAGTGAGAAATTCATTGGCTCTTCATTTGTGAAGCCTGCATTTTCTTGCCTGAAAGAAATTTTGCCTGTCCATTTTGAACTGTGCTTAAGCAGTTAAAACTGCTTAAAATATGCTTAAGTGGTGATTTTCTACCTTTTATCTGGATGATTTTCTACCTTTCCTCTTTTAAAGACTATTAATTTTAAAAAAAGGTATTCTGGTTTAGAATAACAGAAAAATCCAGGTGTCCTTTGGAAGTGTCTTTCAGTAACAGTTGTTTCACAATTTCTCTGTAACACTGATTTTTCCTGTTGAGAAGTATGACATAACTGGGCTCTGCCACCTTCTGCCTGACTGTTTTCTAAAGAGTACATTTGTTTTCATCATTGGTATCTAAGATTTAATTACAGAAATGTGACATCATGGGTAAATGTGAGCAAGGCCAGTAGAGCAGTGAGGATGAGGTGGCCAGGTGGATCAGTTGCAGAGAGGTTAGTGCTGTTATTTCCCTGGTAGGCAGAACAAATGATTTTTAGAAGTTAAAAGAGATCTCTGTCCTTTTGATTCAGCTGCACAGTGCTTCTAAAATGGGACATGTACCCTGCTCTTCTACTTTATATGTGTAATGCTTTTCCATCCTCAGTTAATGAAGACTCTGGTCTTCATTTCTTGTGTGTTTTTGTGATGGTCTGAACTGGGTCATCATTTGGTCTGTGATGCGAGAAAATGTTTTTGAAAGCTGCTCCTGTTTTTCCTACCTCTTTGTGTTCCTCTCTCCTCCACCTCCTTTGTATGAAACCTTGCACTGCTTGATTTGACATTTAATTCCTTATTCCTTCTCCTGGCTCTTTCTATCCTTTTAGCAGTTTTCAAAGTGTGTTATCTCCCTGCTTCTTTGTGAGGCTATAGTTGTCTGTGCAGTTTATTCTTGTCTTTTTCTGTGATACCACTGTGTGAAAGGTGAAGAGGGGAGTTGCACATCAAACCATAATCTTTGGAAAGGAAATGCTTGATTCTGTGTGATGTGAACAGTGTCATGGCCAAAATGCTTGTGAAAAGTTTCTGATTCTTTTGGGACAAGAAAGAAGGCAGGATACTTGAGGGTGATGTGAAGACTTCTGAAAACTGGTTACCTTTTTCTTTCTTAAAAATACTGCTTGATTTCTAAATTGCTTGCTTTTGCAGGCTTCTAAGACATCATCACAAAAAAACTTAAGGTACAAGGCCAGTGGTGATGTTCTGGTTTTCTGAGACTGTACATAAAACAGGTTGTGGTTGGCTAGAAATCCAGTTAGCACTACTGCTGTAGCAGTGATAACAAGGATGTGGAAGGATGCAGTGTCTGCATTTGGGAATTTGCAGAAGTTGCTGCTGTCTGATGTCATTATGCTGGTAAAGGTATTATTCTGTACTCGAATGGCTGGTTTCCTTCCCTGGGGTAGCTTTAAGCCAATGCAAAGTCCATTTTTGTGGAGCTTACAGTCATTCTGGGAGTGCTTTGCTGGTCTAGCATGCAGAAGTTTCTGAGCTGAAGTGCTCGTAGTGTTTATGTAACTTAATAGATTCTGTTCTAATAGACTCAGAGGAACTTTTTTCTCCAAATCCTTTGGTCTGAATAGGAGAAGAAGTTACTTTTTTCTTACCTCTCTTTTTCTTGCCTTTTTTTTTTCTCCTCTAGCTGTTGTTCCTCCTTTTGTTAATTGTAGAGCTGCACTTTAGTAACCACAATGGTGATTTCCAGGGTAGTAATCGATTAAAAAATGGCCAAATAACCAAGGCTGAAATAAATTATTTGTACCTGAACAATAAAAGGACAATGAAATTATAATGAGGATGGCATGGGCTCGGAATGAACATCACTACATATAAAGTCCAGACTTGTTTGCTGAGCTCAGAGATGATGGGGAGAAGCATTAGCTCTAGGGTCAAGCTACTGTGTCATTTTCTCAGGGGCGTGGCATCACTTCAGTCTAGTGCTCTGCTTTTTCTCTTGAGTATGTAACAGATGTTCCCAGAATATCTGGGAAAATGAGAAGGAGCAGAATTAAAATTTACCATGAAATATGCAAGTCTGACTTTTAAAAAAAATGTTTTCCAAATCTGCTGTTTTCCCCTCCAGTTAAGTGCATCGTTGTCTCCTACTAATCAATCTGGAGAGAGAAACTGCTTATTAAGGGGAAGAGTAGTATTGTAAAATCATTTAAAAATCAAACACAGCAGGAAGGTTATGAACTGGTACAATACAAGTCAGTAAGGTAATAGCAAATTCTGGTAGTTTCCTTTTAGGGCATCCTTATTTCTAACACTACTATTGAAAATTGAAAATTCAGCTTCCATTCCTCAACCTTTTTTGTGTTGAAGATAACCTGCAGAGGGAAAGTGTTGTGCTGCTACATGATTACAAAAGAGAGGCTTTCCATTTGTTTCTTGAGGAAAAGGATGCAGAAGGACTTGTGGGAGATGGAGTCAGGGGAAAAGTGAAGGGTGTGGTGGTGCACTAGCTTAAAATTCTTTGGGACAGGGTTGTTAATCTGTAACAATTGAAAGAGAATTTGATCTTTGCTCAGATGTGAAGGCAGTGGCAGGAGAGAGTTAGGCATAACTGCAGCAAAGGAAGGGATCCCAAGCAAAATGTCTGAAACTCTGTAAGTCTTAGGCAGTAACTGCTTGCATCATGTCCAGGCTTATTTGGCACGAATAAAGAGAAGAGCAGACCACAACCAAGGACTACAGGCTGTGAAGATAATCCTGGAAATGTTCTGTGATGGGCAAGGTTTGTTGGAGATGTTGTCCATATGGGGATATTGTGAAGACAAAATGTGGTAACTTGAGCAAACTTGGGATAGACAAAGCAATAGAAGTCTAAATAACCGTAGTTTTTGGAATATTTTACACAAATTCATATGACGTGTGGTAATCTTATCTTAGAGAAACAGTAACAAATATTGTGTGTTAGTGGGGTTAGCCAGATTGTTAGGGGTGGTTTTTTAGAAGCAGCTAAGGGGGGCTACCTACATTTGTGTGATCTTTGGTCTAGTCTGTTGAGGATTATAGTAGACTGACCTTCATGTGAGCCAGGAGGCTGCTGTCTGTTCCCTCTTGGTCAAGTGTTAGTGTTAAATAATTGTTCTGTGTGATAGTATAAAAGATTTCCAGAGGGAAATGAAATTTAGGATCTGTGCTATTGTGAAGGAAGGGTTCATTTGTGGGAAAAAAGAAATGTTTTCAATTCTTGAGGCTGACACGCCATCTTTGAAATGCCTTCGCTTTCATTTAGTGCACTTGGGCAACCCAGATAGTTTATTTTTGTTTGTATGATCTTTCAGTCTTAGGTGTTGGTTTATTGTGAAATGGCTTGTGTTATGAATAAAGGAATAGATCATCTACCCCTGAAAAACCAAACCTAATAACAGTACCTTATAAAATTGTAATTACAAAAATTACTTTAACCTCCTATGTATATTTATGATCTTGATTTAAGATCAATCTGTGCCCTTTGTTCGGTAAATGCATGAAAAGCTTCTGTGGAAATACTGTATGCTTGTAATTTCTTTGCACAGGTACTTTGTGCTGGACTTTGAGACGGGGATTCTGCAGTATTTCATGAATGAACAAACTAAAAACCAGAGCCCAAAGCCACGAGGAGCCTTGTCTTTAGCTGGAGCCATCATATCGCCCAGTGATGAAGTGCCACACATGATGGTGGTCTACTCTGCTAATGGAGAGATGTACAAGCTGAGAGGTACAGTGCTGCTCACAGTGCCTGCTGAATTGTTCTTCTCTTCCACTCCCACTTCTGCATCTCTCATGTCTCATTTCCCTGTGCTGTCAGAAAGTAGTGGCTATCCAGCTCTGGTATTACACAGTATATTTTAAAACACGATGGAGGAGTAATCTGGAGTTAAGTACATGTGACTTTAAAATATATAGACTTTCAGGGCTGGAAGGTACCTCAAGGTGGCTTCTGTAATCTGTTACACTGGCATTTTCATTGAATGCTGTATCTTATTTGCTTCCAAAGGATGAAAAAGGTGCTTTCATTGCTTCCACAGCATAACATTTGTTTTCTAGTACTGTTCTTCTCTGCCACCATTCTGCAGATAATGTGCAGTAATGAATCTGATGATGGGTCAGAGAAGGGAAAAATGCCAGTGAGGGGTTGCTGAGATATTATGTTCTTATCAGTCTTGGAGTAGTTGAATGCTCCTGTGACATAAAATGTTCTCTTCCCTTGTTCCCAAGTATAAGACAAACAATACAGGGTATATATGAGTTACTTTAGAATATTTACAAAAAGGAAGAAAAAAAAATGGCAGTGTTCTGATTTTAAGGTATTTTCAGTATGGTTGATTGATCATGATGCTTCCAGGTCAAGCTAATTTATTAAAAAAACCTGTTATCTAAAAGAAAAGATAGACAATGCAGTGTAACAGAAGTATTCTTAGTTTTATTCTGACCACAGTTTACCAGTTGTCCAGCAGCACTGAGCATGCAGGAGTCCCCTGTGCTGCATTGTGTTGCTCTTTCATACACAGAACTGAATTCAGAAACAACCAGGGAGAATTTCTGATAAAATGCTTTGAAAGTTGCACAGCTAGAAATCATGAGCACTTGTGTTTCATTATGCTTTTCAATCACTTGAAATTATCAAATGCTTACAATATGCTGCTTTTAATTTAATGATGTCTGTGAATTTGATTAAAATCAGTAAACAGTTTTTATGCTGAGTCAATAACCATTAAGATACTCAATAGCAGAGGAAGTAAGAGAAAATATTTACTGAAATTATCAACTCTGTATTGCTGTTCTTAATTAGGTTTCCTGTAGTAGTAGTTTAGGGAAAAACAAAAGCCTTTCTCCTAAACAGACTTGGTATATTACACAGGAGCCATCTGAGAGGAGACAAACTCCTCAATAATTTTTAAGGCTGGTTTTTAAAGATGTGTGGGGAAAATTCCTATGTCTTTAAGTTGCATGTGAATGACATGGGTTTAGAGAGAGATATAGTTGAACTCTATTACAAGAGAAGCACTTAAGTATCTGGGGAACTGGTAGCTTGTCTGGTAGCTGATTGACAGCCTGAGTGTAGAGCTTTTATGGATTTAAATGCTGTAGTGTGTCCTTCACAAAGACAGACAAATAAAACAAAAGTGGCTGAAAAATTTTGAACAAAGTAGTCTTCTTGAGGTAGGTAGTTCTGCATTTGCTAACATGTGGAAGAGATAACTATGAAGAAGACTCATAAGCTTATTTCTTCCAACTTGCCTCTTAAGTACAGGTTTAGATGTGTGGCACTGAAAAACTTAAGTGTTTTTATGTAGCATAAATTAGGATTTATACTGCATCCTAATCAATAATTAATCTTTCCCCCTCTGCCCTGCTCTGTCACCTCTTGGGCAAAAGAGTATTGATTTATGTGTGATTGCCTGCATTTTCTTGTTTCTGTTCTAGCTGCTGATGCAAAGGAGAAACAGTACTGGATAACTCAGCTTCGATCCTGTGCCAAACATCACAAGGAAAGTGATTCTAAGGTAAATAATTAAGAGTGAGAAGTAGCTATTATGTTTTAAGTGGAGTAGGTGAAGAACAGTATAGCCTGGATAATTGACTGCTGTTATTAGTGGGTTGATGTTCAGAGGGTTTTGAGTAAAAGCAGCAAGTTGTCATTTGTCAGTAATGGAGCAGGATAAGTCAGTTTGGGTGATCCTAATAAATAAACGTTTTCCTGTTTATGACAAATTAGTAAAGTGCATAGTTAATTGAGTGGCTGAATCAACCATTTATTAATAAATACATTTATTATTAAATATTTAAAAGTTAAGTAATAGTTTTACTTAATTTTATGCAATTTAGTGGCTTTTGTTATAAGAAGCTTTAGGTAGATGTTAGCAGCAGTCAGTCTTCATCTTCTTTACTAAATTGGAAGGAGCTCATAGTAAGAAGAGTTATGTTATTTACTTCTCTTTGGAACTAATTGTTCACATTTTTTGTCCTCAAACAGCTAAATATTTTGGGCAGGTAAAAAAACCAACGGTGTAGAAATGTGAAAGATAGCAAAATGATGGATTGAGGCTGTCTCCAACTTCCAAGTAAAAATTGTATGAATTGTGGTACAAATAAAACCCTTTTTGAAGAAGAATTAAGTAGCTGGAATATTTCAGTACTTGAAAAAATCTTACACATTGGAATTCAATATAGTTTTTATATGGATGTGGCCCAGTACTACTCAGAAGGGTGCAACTCTACTTGATCAGGGTACTCTTACAGTTGCTGTTGATTTGCAGCTCCTGTGCCAGATAATGATGCCAACTTTTTATACTCAATTGCCAGCAAGGAGTTATTCCTCAGTATGTTTTCTGGTCTCTTCTTAAATGCATTTAGATGTTTAGCATCTATAATTTAACTGTGATGGGGTAGTAAAAGCTGCTGTTCAGTATATATGATATTGGAGACTTGTGCAATGGCATGCTGATTCTTATGCTTCTACACTCTATTAATTTTCATTATATTTCTTAATAATGGTTTTATTTTTATGTTTTTCCTGCTTGTGATAAATTATTCTATTTTAATAGCGAAATCTCATTTAGAATAGCAGTAATTTAGTTGAAGCTGATCTTTGTGGAACTGAAGTTGGGATCATATTTCTTCTTTAGGTAAAAACTGTTACACTTGGTAGTAATTTCTGTTCAGACTATCTTTCCATGTTGAGCTCCTTCAACAGGAGTAGTGTCTGCATATTTAGTCCTGAATTAATTCATGTGTCAAGAGAAAAACCTTGGTGTTGCAACAGTGAAAGTAAACAGCAATTAGTAGTGGTCCAAAGAAAGCAAACAAAATTTCAGAAATTATCAGGAAAAAGAAGAATACCAAGAATACTTAACTTGCTCTAACTCTATCAAATACTTGTAATGAATACTTTTATCAGTCCCCTTCCATTTCTGAAATGAAAAATTGGAGTGGGGATAATGAAGTACTTTTCATTATATTTGTTATTCTTCTATACAGGATGAACTCTGTGTGATGAAATTTGATGTCATTGTAGTCTTTTTTTTCTGGTGATGAGGATGGAAAGGGCAAATCAGTATAGTAAGTGCTCTGCAGTGGCTGAATAGGAAGTATTTGCTTAGCTGTTAAAAATAATGTTGGTATGGGGAACCTCAAAGAAAAAGGAGTTGAAAACAGGCAAAACAAAGGCATCAAAAGGACATGAATAGAAAATGGAGAATATGTTGGAACGCTTTGGATGCCAGAAGTGTTCAGGGATTTGAAAAGCATTTGAAAAGCAAAATTTTATTAGAAAATCTTGACTAAATGAGTGGGAGGCTGGTAATACACAGCCAGTTTCTGCCACAGAAGATCTAAGGCACGACTTTTGGAAACAGGAAGGCTTTAGAATGGGGAGCATCTCACTGGTCACTTGTATTCTTGCATAGTGACCAACAATGCTGTGGTTTGCTCCTTTTCCTATGCTCATCGTGCAAGAAAATAAAAGCATTTCCTTAACTGAGGGATGGTGGACATGTGTAGCAGAGGAACTAAATGGAAGAGTATTTCAGGTAGTAGGAAGAGGGTACTTGCATTTTTCTTTAAGACTGGTAAGTTACAGAAACTTGGCATAGGAAGTTGGGAGTATAGATGTATTTTGGAATAGATATGTTTTAATTGGCTTGAATCTGTTGAGTGTAAAGCAGAAATGCTGAAGAAAAGTATACTTCTTAGTTCTATGTTACAAATCAGGCTAGGTCACTTTTCACTTGAAATGTTTGCTATGAAGCACTTTAGGTTCTCTGCTTTTGTAAGCCACAGAGCAAATAGAGAATATCTATCTTCTCTATTTTTAAACTTAACAGTCCAGAAAATAAAATGCCCAGAATTTATGTGCTTCAGATGACACCACTGATGACTCTGCTTCTTATTCAAGAAGTGGACTGTACTTGAAGCAATTTTGTGCTTACCTGTTCCTAGAAACTTTTCTTGTGACAAGATTTATCTCTTGTTTTTAATATGCCTTTTTCCTTTTCCCTCTCCTGTCTTCTCAGTATTAGAGTATTAACTGAGAAGAATATTTTAACTGGCTTTAGTATCACATATAGTGTGAACTTGAATTTCATCTACAAGTAAGATTTTAAATTTCTCTCTGCTTTTCTTTATAAAAGGAAGGGATCAAAAGCTTAAATGCTGCAATAATTAGACTTTGGAGATCAGATATCATTTGCAAGGTAATAATTCTTCACAGAAATTCCAGAAACTAGGGAAAAAAAAGACATTTATGTTCTTTAAATTTCTTTTTCTTAAAGTTTCTTTCTTCATATTTACTGCCTGGTAGGAGATAAGAGAAGCAAGTACTGCTTCATTTCATTGTATTGGTTTTTTTCTTTCTCTTGTAGATGATGGTACTTTATACTAAATAATTATTAGCACGGGAGTGGAAACATGCTCTTTAAAGTGTTTTAAATTTACGTAAAATAGCATTCTGCTATTTTTAGCCGCCTTACTGTTTCAGCTTAGGGTCTGGATTTACAAAGAAAGGTCTTAATGACACAGAGATGGGTATATGCTTGACTTACTTTTGCATAATCGAGGACTTCACAAAAATCTGTGTTTTTGGGTTTTGTTAAAATAGCTCTACCATTGATAGGATTGTCATGATGTGATTTGTTACTCTGCTGTCAGCAAGGTTGGATCTCTTTATTCCTCCCTCTCTGCATACTTTATACTCTGTAGTAAGTGGAAAGTGCCAGTTATCTGTCTCTCATCATGCTGTTATGAACAGGCAGATACTCATGTGTTCTGGGCTTCTGGAGCCTGAACAGAATCCAAGCTCTGTCTCTGCTGGGAGCAGCATCTGGGAAGTTGGAGTCTGAGTGTTTGCTCCCAAATTATTCTGCAGCTTAAATTCACCTTTTTCATAGGAATACTGAGATGCAGAAATTTCTAGCTGTTCTTGAGGAGTCATACACTTGAATGAGGTAGAATGGGAAGTGAAAAATATGCAGTGAGTGGTATATTTTCTGTTATGCAATTGGGATATAGTTTAAATGTGAAAAATACCCAATAATGGGATAACCAGGCAAGCAGTGGGAGGCTTCCCGAGAATACCAGCAAAGTAACTTAGCGACAGGTTGTTCATACTGGAGAGAGAACACTTCAAAAACCTTGAATAGATATTATTGGAAGGGAATTTGTAGAAAAACATGATAATTTGGAGGATGTGTTTCAAAGCTGAAGCTGTGTCACTGTTTCTGTGAAATACTCAGAAGAGCATTCCTTCTGGCTGCACTGGATCTAGATCAGACTTAGTTTACTTTCTTTTTTTCAGCTACTGCCTGCTATAAAATGCTACTGAATGACTGTTTTTAAAGCTTCAGCTGGGAATTGGAGTGGTGGAGGAAATTAAATAGAGAAGTGATTGAAAAAAGAAAGAGAAGGTTGTATACTAAACACTAAATTTAGTTATGTCCTAATGAATGGTCCAAAGGTGAACAGTACAGTTAATGAGTGGATGTAACATAAGCTAAGTCTCTGGCTTTGTTTTAATTAAATTTTACATGGCAATGATAAAAAAACAGTAAAAGAAAAGTGTTCACTGGCAAATAATTCCCATGCTGTCACATAGTCTTAATGTTCTTGTTATTCCCATACAAGTCTCATTTCACTTAATTACAGATTGTTCTACCTCCATAAGTGCCAAATCAATTGTATTGGAAGAAATGTTCTATATCTGGATAGGATTGCTGGTTCTTTTAGACTATTCTGAGTGAATATTTTGTATAAGCTTTAATTAAAACATTAGTAAAATTTGCATTCAGTGGTATAAAGTGCTTTCAAGAAAGAGTAGGGTTAAAAGTAATTTTTTTGGTAACTTCCAAGAATAATTTTGTATCCAGAAATTGTCACAAGCTTTTTAGTTCTTCTGTTTCATCTTCCTTTTTTTCTTGACTGTTTAATGATGGTGGCTGTAAAAGCACTACTGAAAACAAGCACAGGTTTTTAAACCAGCTCTTAATGCCAGTGTGTGGACTGGTTGCTGGATTTGCATATAGCCCTTGTATATCTCAGTGTGTCTGTATCAGGAATGTGACAAGGAACAGAACCTTTATCTTGAGAAGTCAATTCTGTGCTCAGATGGTGACTTTCAGCTTAGGTCTGTGTTAGAATAAGGAGACAGACTCTCTGTTGTTTTAGCTTTTTGGTTTTGAGCTGCACAGTGAGCTAGCTGTTTAAAACTGGATGATGTGGATTCATCTTTAAGCTGAACTCATTTGCTGGTTCATTGCAGCTGTAGATTGCAATCCAATTCCCTTCCTTCTGCTGCCACCTTTTGTGTGGGTTTTGTCATGTTTCCAGTTCTGTATTAACCTGGGCTTCAAAAGTAGAAAAAATGGCATTCTACTAAGAAGAGCTTAGCTCTCTCACCAGCTCTCTGAGGAATGTGTGTCTCTGGCTCTGGTTCTCTACTGGCTTACCTCCCTGGAGTAATGGTGGAGAAAAAAAGTCCAAACGTGCCCCTGTCAAGTACCAACTGCAGTAGCAGTTTGGCTATGATGTGAAACAGCACCTGCAGAAATGCCTCAAACTTAACACTTCTGTCATATTGTTATGAGGCAGAGGTGTAATTATTCTCCACAGCTGAAGAATGACTGGCATGGATCTTTGGTTTTATCAGGTTTCTTTTTGCTTTAGTAATGAATGGCCACAGAGACACCTTTACATTTTAAAGTGGATCATTGGCTGAGTATATTTAACATCTGCATGGTAACTTTTCATAAAGCCAAATTGGTGAAAATTTCAGGTCCTTTTCAGTGTGGTTTCGGTTCTTCTGTGCATGTCAAATTGCTTTGCCTTCTGAGCTTCAAGTGTTCCCTCTGTTGGTATGCTTGTCTGCTTCCTCTTCTCATCCCTGACCTATGGAAGTCAACTAAAGAATGGCATTTCTGATTAAAGCATGCACTGAAATCCTTACAGTAGTGGGGCTGAGAGGGAAGCAGTGCTTGGCTGTTGATAGCTTTGTGTTTGACATCTTTTTTCCTCCCTTTGGAAGCTTCATGAAAATAAGAGTTGTTCACTGCTTCTAAAATTTTTCTACAGAAATGGAAGAAAATCAATTTAGGATTGAACATGCTCAAATGATTCTTGATGAAGAAAAGATTTTATGATAGATTGATTATCATAGTCTCTTACTTAAAAAAAGACATATATTGCCTTACTGAAGATGATGACACAGTATGATATTCTATCAGAAAAGTTAGTTCTATAGAGTGGTGCTTGACAGGAATATGCAAAACATCATAAACTAGTCCCTGTGTAGTGTTGAAGTTTGGATGTTATGTAGATTCTGTCATTTGCATTTTAATATTTGTGAATGATTATAATGTAAATGAAGCAGAACTGTGTCTAGGTTTATCTTTTATCAGTGTTTGTTTACTTAGGATGCATTGGAAGAGAAGTAGATGGGAATTAAAACACTGAATGGTGGTATCTCAAAATTGTAATTACTTTCTGATAGTGTGTGACTTCCCATAACTCTCAAGCTGCATGCAGGGATTGGTTTTCTGTGATGTATATGTGCAGAGGAGTAAAGGAGTGTCATTTTGGTAATTATTATTCAGAGAAAAACATCTGTGGCACAGTGCCTGTGAAAATGATGATTATCAACCATAAGCAGATATGACAATCACTTCAGAAATTATTTTATTGATCTCTGGAAAATTGCATTTACTTTCAAAAATAAACAAAATTGTTTGCTTCTGGTAAATGGTGAAAAACACTTCAGCTTCTTTGTGAACAGGAACAGCAATCTCCTGGGAGAATGAGTCATGAAAACATTAGTATAGTTTGAACTTACTGTTCTGCAATTCCATTATTTTAATTGTTAGGATTTTTGATATCCAAATGGAAGCATTCATTATACTGCTTTTTTATCTTGGGGATGGACAGGCTATTAAAATAAAAATCTTAACCCAAATCTGTTTTAGCTAAGCATACTTTAGCTAGCTTTAGGTCATGAAACCCATATGAATGCAAGTTACAAATTAATCTTTTATTAGCTTCTTTATTATTCTTTTATTGGTTTCATTTTATTAGCAGATGAAATGTTGGTGCAATGGTAAGGTGTAGCCTCAGGAATGAAAATTTTCAGTCCTTTTGGGATGCTTCAGCCTGTGGATTCCTTGACTCATTATTGGCACTGTGCATTACTAATGTTGAAGAGCTTACATTTTCCTTTCATCAGACTTTTCACTCTCTTTTTATTTATTTAGTTGCAAGCCAGAAAGCAGCGAGACCCAAGAAAATGAGGTATGATAATAATTAGAGGGGCAGATCAGTCATAGGAGCAGTGCTGGGGGAAGAGCAGGGGATTAGGCATAAAGACCCATCAGTTACTGTCATTGCTTTGATTTCCTTTGAGAGTCACTTTAATGGCTGTTGTAGTGTGATTTATAATTAGAGTGCTTTTAGCAGTGGAAAACTTCACATAGATTTTCACATTTTAACAGAAATGGAAAATGCAGATTTTTGCACAGCTGTGTGTCGATGCAAAAAGGATGCTTGTCATTCCCAGTGTTGAATCTCAAGAAATTCTGCAAAAGAGGAGTCAAGTATTTGGCTGGGACATAGGTGTTGACAATGTACTGTAAAATTCAAAAGTGCCTGAGGGGCTGAGTGTGCAGTTCCTGGAGAGTCTTCTGGCAGTGACAGGAAGAAGCTGTCAGAAGGAATTGGATGCTTCCCCCATTTTCTTGGATGCAGCAGGCACAGTACTCTGCTGCTGCTCTCTGTGGCAGGGGAGTCCAACTTGAAAAGGTTTTGACTGGTTCCAAAAACTGCCTCCTGCAGACATTCACATGCATACTGGCTGTGACTGATTTTGCAAGTTTTAAGTTGCAAATTTTTATGTTTGTGATGGAGCCTTGCCTAGAGGTAGCTTCATGGGTAGCTGGAGGTCCTGGTGCTGAGCTCATTTAAAGTGTTTGTGTTGTGGGCTGGTGGAATTTTCTATCATGTTGTTTGGAAATGTTGGGTCACTGTAGATGGATGAAGGATGTAAAGGGACAGAAAGCAAAGACGTGAGGAGAGCTTGCTTCTAGACCTGTAGGAGCTGATCATGGACTTGTAGGAGCTGATCATGGACTAATATATTTAGCTCTGATACTTTGCACAGACCATGTATGTGTGAATTCCAGATTGCCAGTCTCCCTGACTGGATGAGCTCTATAGGACTGGTGACTCTTTTGTGTTGCAAGGGGAAGCACAGGGCTCTAGGAGACTCACTGGCAGAGGTGGTCTCTCCCTGGAGATCACAAAGCTCCATGCCTTGCCCTACAACATGCCGAGGCCTCTGGTGTCAAGATGACCCCAAGGTGTTAGAAAGTCTCTTTTTCCCAGCCCCGAGACTGAAGAAGAAGATGGGATTCCTCAGTTCTGGTTCTCAAGGTTGTTTATTTTCTCTTATCTAATACATTGTCCTTCTGACCCGCTGAGGTCTGTCTAGCAGGTTGGGTTGAGGCACAGTGATCGCCCTCAGGGCGGTGTTATCTTTTTATACTAAAAACAATGTGTACTTTATTTACAATAAGTATTTACAATAAATAATTTTCCAGTACCTATCATCTATGTTAGACAGTTTGTCTCTACTGTAAACCAATCCAAAAGTGTCACCATCACAGCAGAAGATGGAGGGCAAGAAGAAGAAGGAGAGGACACACCCAGATTCCTCCATCTTGCCTCTTGAACCCCCTTTCTAAAACCCCAAAATTCTACATTTTCACCCTGTGATAAATTCACTAACATGTTACTCAAACCCCTGTGGCTTGTAAATCTTCTCACAAAGTTGGTAATTGTTTCCATGGGCTGAGATAGAAGGCACAGGTGTGTTTGACTCCGTGCCAAGGTCTCTGAGCCCCCTGCCAGGGTCTCAAATCACCCAGGGCAGCCAGAGCAATATCCTGGGTTCTGACACAACAGAGCTGAGTGTGAGGCACAGGAGGCAGTGGATCCATGGGCAGCCCTTGCCAGGCTGTGTGCTTGTCTATGTAGGGACTTGGGTTTACCTCGTGTCCTTATAGCAGGACAGCCTTCTTGAGCACCACCCACTACTGAAACTAGAGATGGGCTGCTTTTTCTGATTTTTTCTCTCCTGCTCCACTGATCCCCAAACTCCATGCCCTAAATGACTGTTCACCAGAAGTTGTTGTGGGCTGCTGCATACTTTGGCAAAACTTAGGAAAAGCCATCTTAAATGCAATTGTGGTCCCACAGTAGTGCATGGGTTTTTCCATATGTTTTGTGTTAACTTTTTTAACGTGCTCTCCCTCAAGAAAATCAAAACATAGTAAAACTTTACATCTCACAGAATATTGTGGGCTTTTTTTTTTTTTTTTTTTTACGTTAATCTAATGGGAAAACTCAGTTTTACATGGCTGCTGTTAGTCTGAACAGCAGACAAACTGTTTGTTTGATCTGTTAGGATCTGTTTAGCTATATGAAAGTAGCAGCTATGTATTTTTATTATTCGGATACTATGATACTAAAATGTCAGCGAATCTCAAAAGATTTCATTCTAAAACAAAATCAACTTTTATTAACCTAAAAGAGAAGTTGATTTTTCAATGAAAAAAAAAATTATCGTGTTCTACCTCTACACCCTAACTTTAGATGGTATTCTGATACCAGTCAGTTTGAAGAACAAACATTAGTGAAGTATATTCCACTCATATACTCAGAACACTTTTTCTGTGGAATATATGCTTGAAAAAGGAAATTCAATTTCCCTCATCCCCCTATTTCTCCCAAATACCTTTTCCTCTGGCTCTTATTTTAATTGTAGTTAACATCTAAGCTCTTTCAAATGGAAGATGAATTATAAACCTAGCAACCTTCTGTGCCCTTCTGACAAATTACACCTCGTGCTGCTTTTTTGCCTTAGAGTCAAATCCAGTTTTAATACAATTGTGATTTATCAGCCAGGGTGGATAATTTTTAAAAATATGCTTCTTATTGTAATCTTATTTGCCATGGTAGAAAAGAATATATTCATTTCAAAACCAGTCAGACCATCATTCTTAGGAGCATTTGTAAATGTTAAATCTAGACCAATGGAATAGTAATTATTTCTATGAGATTAGCAGCTCTTTGCATACTGGCAATGTGATAACCCATTTTTTAAACTTCCAAAAAGTCTAAAGTCTAGTTTTATGTGGTGGTGGCAATGGGATTGTGTTACTTGTTTCACTCCTCCTCCTTGGCAGTGCCAATAATCTGCCTTGTCCTTTACAGTCAGTGTGGTGGTAACATGGGGCCGGATTTAATTGCAGTGCTAGTTGGAACCTGTTCACCTTGGTTTAAAGGTTACCACAGAATTGTAAAAAGTGACATGGAAGGTTTAAGAAGAGAGATTATACCCAAGGAATACTTTTGTGTAGGAATACTTTTGTGTAGCAGGCTCAAGAGAAGTACCTTGTGTTGATGGTGACTATCTTAGCAGTGTTGTAGGTTGCCATTGTTAGCTGTGCAGGTTTTGAAGGAGAGGTGGAAAGGTGTTTTACTCATGGGGCTGTGTTATTTTCTTCCCTATCTTGAAGTGCTACTTAATGTTACTCTCTGAATTGGTTTGTTCATGAGATAAAAGTTACTGTGCTTCAGTTTTAACCTTAGAGATGCGATCAACAGTTCGAGCAGAGGGGAAAAACTTTTTTATATTTCACTTTTGTATATGATGTCCCATGGTGATCTGGTGCCCACCTGAGCTTGACTGAGAATTGGTGTCCTACAGACCTCCAGGATAACTTGTGTTTGAGGTCTGTGGAGAGCAAACTGAGACAGCAACACTGACTGATGATTAGATAAAAACCGAATGTCCTGACTGATTTTATAGGTTGTATGCTAAAAGTATTCATACTGCAGACACTGTTGGAGATTTATTTCTGGCCTTTTTTGTATATTGGGTTTATCCCAAGCTTACTCCAAAATGCATTGATTTCTTTAAGACAAATTTTGTTTCAAGTGTTAATATTTAATTAGTGTGTGGATTGGCCTTGCCAAAATTGAACCCCCTCTGATGTTGAGAACAATACTACACTGTTTCAGAAGTTCCTCAAATGAAAGGGTTTATTTTTTTCTTCCTTGCTGTTCTCACCAATTTGGTGAATTGTAGGTCAATGTTTTAATGAAAAATATTTGTATTGGCATTGTTGTTATTCTGTCTGCAAAATCTTTCCTAAGCTTTCCTGAAAAGTAGGATTGTAAGAACTAAGCAGCGTATTATTATTTAAGAATTTGTGAAGATATTTGCAAAGACCAATTATACAGGCACACCAAGAAACAAAGGTAATAGCTCTAATGTTTCCAAGAGCATCTCCTGAGCTGTGCATATGGTTCAGAAGGAATAAATCAGTTACACCTCCACATTTAGGTTTGTGAGAAAAGTAGAACAATACAAATGTATAGCCTGAATTGTGAATTTTTGCTTGTGTAAAGGTTGCTAATATCACAATCCTATTTGCATGTTCTAGAGCATCTCATCCTCACGAAGTAGAAGCTCATCTCTGCTGCCACCCGGGACAGCTAATTCTGCATCTCCCAGTGGCCAGAAACACATGAGTCAAAGTGGGCCAACTGTTGTAACCATCACACATCACAAATCACCTGCAGCTGCTCGAAGAGCGAAGAGCCAGAGATCTGGTCAGCTCCACGAAGTCCGAGAGGTAAGAGAGAAACATCTGCTGGTTTGCTATAGCTTGGAAGTGCTTATTTTGCTTCACAATAAGCAGTTGAATCTGATAAGTTAACAATTATCTTTTTTTCCTACTTTATGACTGCTTTGTTTTGATCCTCTTGCTGAGCAAGAGGTGGGCTTTAGTTCTGGTTCAGCTTCAGGTCAGGTGTATACAGATTTTTTATGCTGATGTTAAAATTGGTGTGTGCACATGCTTGAAAGTGAAATAGATAGGCAACAGCTCCCAGGCTTTGCAGTGGTATTGCAGGACTGGAGGAAAATCCCTTTGAAGCTGTGTGCAGCAATACTTTTCAGATTGGAAAGTGGGCCCTGAAGCATTTAAATATAGCTGGAAAAAAATTACTTGAATAATTCTGATGAAAGTGTGAATGAAGGCGTAGCTCCCCACACTCAGCAGTTTGTTGCTATGCTGTTGTAGTCTTAACTTTATGTCAAGTTTATATTGCTGGCCTTGCAGAGGGAAAATGGTTCATCTGTATCAAATGCATGAAAACCAAAGCAGAAAGCTTATTTCTTTTAAAGACTGTTTGTACCAGTGTTTAAGAAATTTAACTCATACCGATTTAACTCTGTCTTTCAGACAACAAAAACAGTACATAGTTTTAAGCCTAAATAGTATGGCAGAATTTCGCAGAACACACTTTCATCTTTCATCTCTTACTCTTTTTCGCTTTGTCTTTCATGTTAAGAATTTGAATAAATGCTTGGGATGTGCTCTGAATGAAGGCTTAAATTGCACATCCTGTGGAGGAATGCTTGTTTTTCTTCTAGTAAACATTAGAAATGAAGAACTGGCTGTCTGAATGTCACCCACATTTTCTTTACATTAGAGAAAACATACATCTGTCTATTTTTTATAGAAATATCCTGTCTTTGTCTACCAATCATTTCCCCCAGGTTACTCCTAGCATGCTAAATGTATTTCCTCTCATACATTGAATTCAGAGTGCACCTTAAACCTATTAATAAAATCAACAGTGGGAGTGGTTGCAATTTTGTCAAATGGAGCTGAGTAAGGCTGAAAGCTATTTGAAAGGGAGTATTAGTGTATGTGCTGATCATAATAAGTTCGGAAGAGAAAAAGCCATCAGTTGCAAAGAATACACCTGGAAGAAATAAATACTAGTCTATAGTAAAACAATGAGAAACAGTTCAGGTATCATCCCTGCAGAAAAGGCCAGTGAATTGCTGACTCATGTTTGTGGTGCATTGCAATGTGATGCCATTCCAAAAAAGGTAACTATTGCAGGACTTCAGTCTATAATGATGGAAGGTAATTATTTTGTTTTGCTTGATGTGAATGGTCTGCAATAATAATGGAAAAAACCCCTCAGACATTGAAGATACAATAATGGCTGAAAGAAATGAATGCTTTTCAGGGAGAGAAAATGGTACTAAAATGAATGATGCATAAGCAAAATTTCATAAGACAGTGTGTGAAGTTTACCCTTTTATGTGTTGGATTTTTTGTGTGTGTGCTGCTTCCTAAAGAACAGCAAACAGTGGAGAAATCAGACCTTCTGCCCTCTTTCCCAGTCTTGTGTAAAATGTGGCTGCTTAACTGATGTTGTTTCCATCTTGTGAAAGGCTAAGTCTGTTTTTTCCAGATTAAGGAAGTACATTTTATTTCAACAGTATGCTCTGTGCACTTCCTTCTCCCCCATTTTCCAGAGTGAATGAAATAGACTTGGGTATATGATACCTGTGTTTTCAGGAAATATCTTTGTTCCATGTATGAGTCAAGCAGTGACTGTTAGATCCACCCTCCCTTATGAAATTTATCAATGAAGAGATATGTCCAGAGCACCTCACAAAAGTGCACTTAAATCTGTTCTAATCCTGTTTTTAATCTGAAACAATGAAAAATAGGAGCTAAAAGTACAGTGAGAGAGAGTTAATTCTTTCCTCAATGCCCAGAGTTTTTACTTTTTATTTGACATTTGTTTGGTATGATCTGGGTGAAGGGAAGAGATTGCAAAAGGATTATAGATCAATTTTAATGTTCCCCTGATTGAACTTGCCATTGAAGCTTTGACATGCAAATAAATTTTTTCAAATTGTTCCATAAATAGGACTGCATTAACTAATTTTGCACCTTTTAAATACAGTAGTTGAGTCAATGTAAAATGTTGATCTGCTTCTGGAAAATGAGAGGAAGCATGTGTATTTTAAATTCCACTAGAATGTTATGCTATGGTAGTGCTACCATGTTATATGTGAGATCTTTGAAAAACAGGAATGCTGCAAAGAGGAGCATCCTTCACTTGTGCTAGCTGGGACAGTGTTTGCTAGCTGGGACAATGTTCCTGAGAAAGCAACTCGAAATTGCTTCTCAATTCTGAACTTTCTTTATCTGGCCATATTATCTGGAAAAAAATGAGGTGTGTCTCCACCTTGCAAATAGGGCAGAATATACTCCTATATTTTAAATAATGCAAGATGTTTGGTAATACTTGATTGTACTTTCCCCCTTCTTTTCACAACAAAACAGTAAGAATAAACAACAATGTTTCCTTCTGTGGTTTGTTCTGGTTGATTTAGCTTGATTTTTAATAGGCTAGAGAATTTTAGCATGAAACTAATTGTAGCAAAGAGGTCTATTTAGCACCAAACTGACAAGCAAAATCATGTAAATGTAGTAGATGCAACTGTCTAGGTCTGCAAAATGACACATGTAATAAGTGTTTCCGTTGTGGAATTGGAATTTCACCTATTTTCCAAATTTTTGTAAATTAAGATTGAGTATAAGTATGCTATAAAAAATTTATGTTTTAATACTTGCCCTACTTTTGTATAGTGCTGAATGGAAAAGAAGCTCAGGAGCATTGCTTTTCATCATAATGTAATTTTTTATTCTGTTTAATATCTCTTAAATCAGATTTTTGCTTATATTAACTTGGTGTTAATTAGTGCAGTCCACACTGATTTATGGAATGTTACATCAAAACTAAAATTAACTGTACATTAACTTGTGAGAAATGATCTGCATCGTGTTGCACTTCATGCAGAATTATTAGAGATCCTACCTCTTTATTTGAACCATAACTTAGCATTAAAGCACTACTTTGAGCTAATCTTTTAGTAAGTGATTTTATGGCAAACTAAGTCTCTGTGGTCTTGAAATTTAAATCTGTTTTTAAAACTGTGTATATTATTATCCTGTTAGAAATTTATGATCAGAGTTATGCTTTCAGATTTCTTTACTGTAGGTGGTTAAAATCAACTGGAAAATTAAGCCAAGTGGCCACATTACACTTCATATTAAATTTTAGCTGTCACTGAACTAAATAATAGTGACAAAATGGTCAGAACAGTGTTTATTTTGGCTGAGAGTGTCTGATTCTTGTACAACCTCTGCCAGTCACAATTGTTATTAAAGAACCAAGTGTGTGAAGATTTTGCAGTAATTGATTTTAATTATTTGCAGACATTTAGAGAAATTAAACTAAAAGAAGTCCAGATAAATATTTCTTCCCATAATTTAAAAAAGCCGATGAAGAATTTTCTGATCGCTCTGAAATGTGTTTCTTACAACTTTTGATACTGTGACTAGTCATCAGTATGGATTTCTGAACATTTGGTACAGGGAGATCCAGATTTCACAGGGCCTCTACCAGTGTAACATCTCTTTTGTGTGCCAGTTGGCAGTCCTAGAACTTGGAAAGTACTGCTTTTCGATGAGATGACAGTCCTACTGCTTCTTGCACATCCTTTTCCATATATAAACAGTTACTATTTGATTCCTGCAGGAATTACGCAGCTAAGTGACAGTTCTTTGCTTCCTTCCTTACAATATGGGGAAATTTAGGACTTGCACATAGGGCTTCATGGAGTGAAATTTAACAGCAATTTTGTGAGGCAACAATTTTATGTGGTTATTGGGAAAAAGAGATTATTCTGAAACACTTTTGAGGATTTTTCAAGTGAGAAACAAATGTCTTCGGGTCGCTGTAATATTTGGATAGCAAAGTTAGGAACTGTGACTTGCTACTGTTAGCAAAAAGGATGCTGTTGTGTGTGGAGATGTGTTTGCTGTGTCACAGAATTATAGTGCTGCACAGGCAGCATTGTAGGTGACAAAGGAGATGTGGTACTTCAACCACTTGGGGTAGCATTAAGACTTGCAGGACTTTCACGGGTGTGAACTTTATGTGGAGATGTGCACTAAGCTGTGTGTTGATGTTAAAGCTTTGTAGTAAATGCTTAAGCTGGTAGTGGGGGAAATCTTGATGGTTTTTGACCTATGCCAAATTTTACTTTGCAGCTTTGAAAAAGTCAGGTTTTGCTTTTTATTTCAGTTTTTTTTGGCCTCCTTTTTTTTCTCTGAAAGCATGTACTTGGAAAGGTCAGTGGATAAGGAATAATGTGAGTCCTTACAAAAAGAATGCTGTAGCTCTAGATATTTGGCATAGTGTTGAGGTTCTGTGGGGTTTTGCAATAAGGGTGCATGGAAAAAAAAAAGGATTCAGCTCCTTGAACAGGACATCATGCTTAGTGTGAAGTATGCACAAAGACCATTTAAAAGTCCTCTTAATAGTTTAAGTGGTTTTGAACTTATGTGCCTAATTTTGTGTAAAATTACTTTGTATAAGTGGGGAGAAATGCTCTATATTAGATCATTACTTTCACTGCAGTTCTCACCTTGATTTTGGAGTGCAGGAAGATGAGAGCTAGCTTTTTAGCAAGGATGACCTTTAGGTCTGCATGAGTAATAAATCAAATATTTGCTTTTAGGAGATGAAAATGATCTCATATTCACCTAAGGTATGGAGGTTGGGTGGGCTGCTAAACTGTGCTACCTTCAGTTTTTCTGGCCTAGTAATGTGGGTGCTTTATTGGGGGAGAGCTGGTAACCGTGGACTGCAGCTACAGTAGCACTGCTCAGGTCTCTGTTGCTGTGCCTTTGCTAGTCAGGTATAAAACTAGTTATCTAAAATCATGCCCATTTTTCTTTCTAAATATGTTTTGGTATAAAAAGGTACTTTGTGATGTTTTCTTTGTGGCAGTTTGTGATTGATTCTTTTAACTAGAGACGTCTTGCATTTCAAAACTAGTGGAGTAAATACACTCTAGACAGATTTCTCAGTTGGACTGACCAGGGCATTTCATCTCTCATAGATACTGTAGAAAGTGTTTATACTGTTTCAGTTTTGAAATCCAAATGTCCTGTGTTCTGTTCATTTTAGGAAATAATACAGTGGTACAGTGAGTGGCAATTTTGGAAAAGGAAGGGAGAGTACAGAGAGGAGCAGCCTTTGTGAGTTACAGCTTTCCAGTTTTTCCCTAACTTGTATTTAAAATATCTTCCTCCAATCCCCCACTATACATAAGAAATTAGTAAAGGCTCATCCTATTGGTCATCTTCCATCAAGTACATCATAACATATACAAGATAATTAGTCCTTAACTGTAGATGGATGCTAATCAGAAAATGAGATATGTTACTGAGGAGGTTACATCCTCATGACACTGCATCTATATTTTATATGGATTGTATGTATTATACTTCCCTTTGTCTGCAAACTCACTGTCAGAAAATTTTCACTGTAATTATCTGGGTGGGAAAAACAGAAGAATGTCTCCACTCTGAAACAGGTAAGGTAAAAGTGCTTGGAAAAGAACTCAAACCAAAACCAGCTATTTCCCAGAAAGCAGTGGATACTTCTTGGCTTGAAGAAAAGTGAAGCAGAAGAAAGGACAGCAGAAAACCTTTGTGTCACTTTTGTGTCTGTTGAAGTCAATACAAAGTGAATGGGGCCTTAAGCCTTAATTCAGATTTATGTGGCGCAGAGTATGGTAGTAAGTTATTCTACAGCTACTACTGTTTAACTGTGCTTAGACACACTTTGTGAATTGAGAAGTGTTGTAATACAGATTTGTGTTACAGGTACATTTAACAGCTCAGCTGCAGCTGAGCTCCTTGATACCAAAAGGATTGCTTCCAGCAGGGTTTTAACAGGAGCCATTATGATTTGTTTAGAGGCATTAAATCTGTAACAGTATAAACAAGTTTGAAACATAACATGAGGTCTAAAAGGGGCAGCTGCAGGTGTTACCTCTGCACTTTCTTCTGAATTGATGTTGGCCCCTGTTCCAGAAACCTGCTATACTTGAACAGTGTGAAAATAGCAGTGTGAGCACACAGAAATGTTCTTCTGGCCATACAACAGTGTTTGTGTGATTGCCTGCCCTTCATCTCCTCAGAGAGAATAGCAGAACTGAGAGCATGTAGAACAGATGCAGTTATTTGGTGCCTTCTGTGGCACTTTCTTTGGAAGCTGTTTGCCTTGTCTCTAGACATCTCTTCTCCTGTGTCTGCTTTTTCTATCTCAGGTTAGTCCTGCTAAGATGAATAGAAACATGTCTCCTCGGGGAGTAAATGGGATGCTTAAATCTCTGACAGTGTCAGTCTAGTACCTCCCAGAGGAGTAAGTGTACATGTGCTTCTAAAAGTTATTCAGTAAGTAGCATTAACTGTCTCACTTTGGGGATGAGGAGATGGAAATTATTCTAATACTATAAACTAGCTGTTACCATTACATGAACATGACCTGAATACTTCTCTGATCTCTGAACCTTTGCCTTGAGTTGGCAATATGTTTGAGGTCACTAAGAGTGAATATAAGTAGCATCTTCCTAAACTGCACTTTGTTCTGTGCGTTTGATTTTGTATTCTTGTGAAGGTTGAGTCATCCTGGGTTCCAGATACCCAGGCAGGGAGAATTAAGGTTGCTATGGGAATCGTAGAGCAAATGTTCTACTAAAATTACACTGTTTGTCCATATGGGTTATGTCAAGAATGAACCTGGCTCATTATTTTTGATATTTCCTTCTACCAGCCCCCCCTTCAAACCTGAAAAATATGAGTTACACAAACATGGCTTCTTTTCATAATTTTTTTCAGCCTGTAGTTTAGCAGTAATTGAGCATGTGCAAAGATGATAATTTTCTGTCATTTAATAAATGGCAATTAATAAATTAGGGATAATACAGTACATATGATAGCTACTTTCAGAGATTGCTGCAGCATTCATTTTCTTAAGCAGTTGCCGAGAAGCCAAGATTATTCTTTACAGTTGTTAAAACATTTAATTACATTTCAAGTAAATGGTAGGTTCCCAAGGGATCCTGAGAGAAGTTACATTTGAAGGGAATTCAGTCTCCAGTTTCTGTGTGCCTTCAAAACTGCCACTTAATTCTGCTTTATGTACAAAATTCAACTATTTTATCTGCACGTATAAAACAACATAGCCTATCATACACATGCATGCATTTTTTAAAAACTACAGGATTGTTTTCTTTCACAACTATAGCACAAATACTGCAGTAGTTTAAAATCAGAGTTCTTGGTTTGAAAAATGAAGCTTTAAAGAAAAATATTAATATAAAAATATAAAGAAAAAAAAACATAATTCAGCAAATCTTTTCTGGGATGAGGATATCACATCTCATGGTCTTGTTTTCAGTGCAGGTTTCTGGGTGGCTGGCTGATGCAACAGTGATTTTCACTGCAAACCCTGAACAAAGGTGACAAGGGGCACCTTCTGCAACTCTGTAATGCAAATTACTGCTTCCAAGATACATGGGCCTTTTTGTTAACCCACACTTACATGCTATTTTTATTGAATTAAGTAGAAGGTATTTTTGAATGTTCTCAGTGGTAATATATGACAATGTAATATTAGGTGGCTAGTGAGGTTTCAAATACTAAGTACAGAAAGTACTTCTATAAATGCCCTCAGGAAGAAAGTAACCATAGAAATGGCTCATATATTTTAAGCATAGCATTAAGTTTACATTATTATACACGTTTATTGAGGGCTTACTGTAATCTTCAGCTCCTTGTGTAGCACCTAATGTACTGAATGCTACTCTAAGAAACACAGGAAGCATTTTAAGTTTACAACAAATGTGAATAGTAAGCCCTGTAATTCTTAGTTATTTAACAAAGACCTGATCTCTGACAGCTTCTGCTGCATGTTCTTACTGTAATGCTTGTCTTGCAGGTGTTGAATGCTTTGCAAACTGTGCTACAAGAGTGCTTTTCAGCAGCTGCTTACCTGCTTCTTGGCTGCAATTCTGATTTCTGACAGTATGCTTTTAAAAAATGGCCCATAAGACAATAGCTAGCAACATCTCATCCAACAAGCAAACCTGAACTACATCTGCCCAATCTGACATATGCTTTAAAGTAGCGTTTGAGGATATAATAATAATAATAATAATAATTTTTTAATATATGGAGCTCGTTTTCCCAGCACCAGATGTTCTGACAGAAACTTGTGCATCCTTGAAGCTGCTCATGTTGAAATGTGTAATTTATGTTCAACATGGCCTTTTCTCTTCTGAAGACTAATTTAATTTGAAGTCGAAAATCCACCTTTTATCAGTTGTGTCCTATGTTGCAGTAAAGTGATAGAATTTTCCTGTGATTTCTTATGTTGACCTAATGGGTGGCAGCAACATTTTCTGAGCTCTTTGGAATGCTTGAAATTCACAAACGAGCCTAAATTCCTGATAACCAAAAAATGCTTTCCAGATCAGGCCTATAGCTGTTAACTTCAGCAAGATGATCCTTCTGAAGCATAAGGAAAACTGCTACTCAGGGGAGCCCACAGAATAACATCTGCCTATGAGTAATGTTTAATGACAAAAATAATGACTTTGCAAGGTAATTTTTATAGGAAAATTGCATAAGTATAAATTCCCACAAAGTTCTTTTTATAAACTGCTCTCAATGCTGCATTCTTTGGTTTAAAATAGAACTGTGTGCTTCCTGCTTGGCTAGATGGCAGCCAGCTGCCATCCAAGATTTACTTGAATTTGTGCATGCCTTCCTTTTGCTTCTCTAATTTTTTGGATTGCTGAAAGCAACTTGAGGCGGGGGAAACAACCTTGGGAGCTGCTTTTTCTCTTCCCTGTGGTTTTTCCTTGAGATCCCAACTCTCTGGTCCCATTGAGTTGTGTTTGCTAGTAAAAGCAAAGTCTCAATAGATAGCTTTTAGTAGGATATGATTAGTAGAAAATACTCAAGAAAAGGGATCACGGTGAGGGAACCCAGCACTTACTAGCTGTTTTTGTACAAAATGTCATGTGTTACCCAGGTACATGGAGTATTCACAGGGAGCTCTAGCACAACAGGCAAAAGAGGAAAACTGTCATGTCTCCTGCAACAGGCCCTGATGCCCTGACCCATCCCTCCAGAAACAAAGCGACCAGTGCTGCGTTGGTACTGATCAGTCATTTTGCAGAAAATTAGCTTACTCTGATTTGTGGGAAAACGCAGTGATCATTGATACAATTGGTCTGAATCACATGCTTTCACTTGTGTACTTCTTATGGCAGCCAGCTCTTTCTAAAAGATTTCACTTCTCACCTAAAGACTTGTGGAGTGATTCCATGAAACACTCCAAGACGGCTGACACTATCAGAGGAATTTTATTTTTCTCTAGTGTTGTAGTACTTTGGTTTGTTAGTAAATCTTTCTCTTCCACAGGGAAAACAACATGCAGTTGATGTTGTTTTGTGAGGGAGAAGTGTTCTCCTTCAGATTTAGGCAGCAAGAATATATTCTCAGAATAATTAAAAGATTTTGGGAGAATGACAGGAAAAGCTTCCCTCCCCTCCCATTTTTTCCCTCCTGTATAATGACGCCACTAATGGAAAGCAGAATATATATTAGAGTACTGATTAAGACTAAAAGCATCCTCTGGTTTAGAAAATCCAAGATTCTGTCTACTTAAATATTCTCTGAATGTGATTTTTTTGTCCTAGTCTGTCTGCATGGACACAAGGTCTTTTCCTCACTCCTGCCCCAGTTGCCTTTCTATCATTCAGTAACACATTACTCAGGTGAGGAGGACAGATTGAATACTGAAAACATGCATTTAACCTTATGTCTGGGGTTGTTATGTGTAGTAAGGAGGTAGCAAAGGGAGGCAGTCGATTTGTTTTGGCCTGACATAGGTGGGCTGTTTTGCTGAGATTTCTGGAGGCATTCTCAGGGATCCTGCCAGAACTGCTCTGATCCTCTTTACTTTAACCATTTCTGTTGCAAGGGCTGTGAAGCTCTCTCTGGTGTCTCTCTGCTTCCCAGGTTTAAAACCAGACCTCCTTAAAGACTCAGAACACTCAGATTGTCCTTGGGAGGGTTTTGCATCCAAATAAAATATCTTCATGAAGTCTCAGAGGACACTGGCAATTACAGATATTATATACTTTTTGGTGTTTGGAGATGGATCTGTTAAATATATCCTGTCTTTCATTCTTCTGAACAGAATGATACTTTTGTAAAACAGGTAGTTAAGGTAGATCAGCTCCCTTTCTTGCTGAGCTTCTGCCTATTTTAGAGGGAGGAGCTTTCTCTCATATATCTGAGCTGCAACCAACTGAGAATTTCTTGGGAGGGTAGATTAATTTTCCTCCTCTGCCACTGCATGGAATATTTAAGGCTTCCAGACCATTCAGAAAAAAAGACCTGTGTCCCCCTTTTCCCTCTATCCCTCAAATCTGGTAATTTCATGGACTAAAGCAACAGGATTCAGACCTGCAAATATGAAGTCTTACTATTTTAGCTCTGCAGCTAATAACAAGGGAGCTTGCAGGTGTGATTAATAAGCTACTGGATAGTAGGCCAGTAAGAAGACATTTGTAGTTCATCAAATGATTAATGAATGTTGTTTGTGCAAAATAGAATTATGTTATATTGTAAGGATATGCAGTAAGTGTCCAAGTTGTAGAATTTGAAGATACAAAATAGGAATTGAATGTGTAAAAAAAGGAGCATAGTTTCATGTTTAGTATATGAAAAAATTAAGTAGCCAATTCAAAATTGTCTTGACAGATGTAGGTAAGAGCTGCTCTCTGGAGAGTAAACCCTGTGCTGAGGTCTGTGGAGAGCTCATAGCCCCAGGAGGTGCTGATGGCAAACAGTGGGACAGCAGCAGATTGGTAAGAGTAGCTGAGAGCAGGAAACAATTGAGCCAGCCTGCCTCCTCCACTCCCTGTTCTTCTGGTTGTCTTAGACTTGGCTTTTAGACTCAATCCTGATGACATTTGATGTTTGCTCTGTAAGGTTTTCCTCACAAGGAACCACCCTGTGGAGTGTGTGGTGAGAAGACTGAGCACAAAAAGCCAAAACAAAAGCCCAAAGGAAATAATGTTTTGTTAGCTGAGACAATGAAGATATGTAGCAACTGACTTTTCAGTTTTTCCCCTAACAGATTGTGGTTCCTGGTTAGGGAAAAGATAACAAAATAACAAATGGGGGTGGAGAGAGCTTGTTATCATTCTCCTTTGAGGGGAAAAATTGAATCATGACAGCAGAGGCAAGGACTGAAGAGAAGAAGAAATGCCTTGGTGATTAGCTTCCATCCTGATTGTCAGAGGTATAGTTCTGTTTGTTCTGTCACTTTTTGTGTCTCTGTCTGCAAATTACATGCCAAATGAAAATTAACTTGCTCCTTTGAAGCTTTGTTGATAGGATGTATGTGTCTGAGCCTTAATAACTATTATATAACAAGTCAGTCCAATTTTAATGTTCATTGTTTGCATTGTTAAAATAATTGAGGTCAAGCTGGCTGCTACCCTGAGGTGATGATAATGGAGAATTTTGTGCTTATTCCCGGTAATGGGAGGGAAGCAGTAATCAGGAAAGGACAGCTGATACGGATGTCATTATCTACTTCCATCTTTCCAAGGCGCTTTCAGAGTATCTCACTTGGTGTTCTGGGATCTTTCCTTAAAACATTTTTTCCATTAGAATAGTAATGTTTGTAGAGGCTACTGTGGGTCTTATTCCAGATTGAATATTTGTGGGTAGAATTCTTTCCTGTTTACAGTTTAAGGAGGTTCCTTTTGGTCTGAAGGTCACGTTTTATTGCAGGCAGAGTGTACAGATATGTTACTGGTGGTCATCTGGTCCTGTACCTGTTTCTACACTAGACACTTTAAAAGCTGAAGTGCAAAATTATCTTGATAAGAGATTTCTGTTAGCTATTGGAGTACTTCCAGCAGCAACCTCTATTCTTAGTTATTTCAT
Source organism: Zonotrichia leucophrys gambelii (assembly GCF_028769735.1). NCBI lineage: Eukaryota > Metazoa > Chordata > Aves > Passeriformes > Passerellidae > Zonotrichia > Zonotrichia leucophrys. Next base: position 42,398,395 of record NC_088171.1, on the reverse strand, counting down.
CTTAGTTATATATTAAGCTGTGATTTTGTCTTCCTGGCTTGCATGCTATAGATGGAATCCCATTGCAAAACTGTTATGTGACTCTACTAAAGAAAAAAGTGAAGTCTGTAAATCCCTGTCAGAAAATGTCTTTTGTGAAGTAAGATGGACATAGAAGGTAACCTTGAGTAGTCTGAGAACTCTTCTCAGTAATTTAAGTCAAGGCAAAAGTTCACTTCCTCTGCTGTGGTTATGCTTAACTCAAAACAACAGAGCATTACATTTGGAAAAAAAACCCCACTTTTACTGTATTTGTATGAGTTAGCTTCATTTGCCATGCATCTTAGTTGGTGAGATATTCTTTCTGAGCTGATGATTAACAGTATTTACAGTAGTCTTGCATATGTGTTGCTGCTCTTTCCTTTTTCAGAATAAATAGTGGAAAGTGGGCAAGTTTAATGGAAATAGTGTTGATTTGTGAATATGAGCTGAGTTGGTAGCTAGTGTGTCCAATTAGTGAGTGGTGTGATTGCTTTAGTGACATAGGAGTTCCAAGTATCAGTATCTTGCATTTTGATGTATTCTTGATAGATGTATGTGTATATATATACACATATAGTCTACTTATGCTGGCTGTTTTAACTTTTGATTTTTGCATATGAGAGTTTGTGGTGTTGGTGAAATACAGGTCACGATTGCAGGAGGAGTCCTTGCTCAAGGTCAGAATTGATGACTCTGTTAGGTTCATGTGGCAACACAATATATCACATTTACAGTGGCCTAAAAGGCTTTTGTTTCTTGTGTGTGTGCTCTTCTGTTCTTCATTTGCTTTTAAGAAAAAAGGTGTTTTCTATGAAATAAAAGAAAAAAAATCCAAACTCCTGTGAAATCTGCTTGTTTAACAATGGTTAAATGTCCTCACTATGTGAGGGCATTTATATCACTTGTGACATATTCTAGAGTAGTTTGAAAAACTGGTCTCACCTCCTGTCCTTTCCTGGTGTTTTCTGAAAAGTTATTTTTCTGGTACTATTTTCTAAAAAGCAAAAATCCTAGTATTTCCAGAAAGTGTGTGTGTGCATGTGTCAGAGAGAGAGATTGTGTTTTCATATTAGAAAAATCCACCCCAAATGAGGCACCAACCAATGAAATCTTGCCAAAAAATATTGCAGCAGCAAGCTGGCTATTTCCCAGTCTTTAAAAACAGTAAACTTCTCACAAGGACAGCTTGACTTAGAGTTTTAAGGAAGTGTTGCATGTTGCATTTCTATTACTATTAAAGTGTCTAAAGATTTTTCTACACAACTGTTTATTTTTACAGATGCTCTATTTTTTGTATAAGCACTTTTTATTGTGTTGTTTATTTTCCCATGTTTTTAATAGCTGTTTTCAACTTGCATGCAGTCAATAATGGAAAGGATTTAAAAATAAAAATGACTGCATTAAATCTTTCAGAGGAATTGCCTACAGATAAGTCGTCAGACCATGTGCTGCTGGCGATGGTGCACAGAGATTACTACAGCAGAAAAAAAGAGTTATTAACTGATGGAGCAGAATTTCTCTTTCATGAATGATTTCTGGCATGTCACAGATGAGCTTGATGATACAGGATTTCTGTGTTTTTTCAGTGCTAAAAGAATGTTTTCTTTTTTCTCTAGAGTGTTTTGGATTTTTCCTCATGCATGGGTAGGCATATCTTAATACTGACTGTAAAGGATTCAATTATGTTATCAACACTATTTAAACAACATTTAAACTAAATTTAAACTAAAATTGAAATTGCTCATGTGTGTATCAGATTGTGGTTGGCACAGTCTGAAGAATCTCTCTTATGTTTTATATTCTAGAAGGAGGGTAGAATGATCTGAAGCATTTAAATCATTGTGTAAAAAGACAGGATTGGTGATGCTACTTGTTTTCATGGCCAGCTCCCTGTGGCCCCTGTGACAAAGGGAGAGTGTCTGCTTGCCCTCTGAGGGAATATGGCTGATGTCATTCTTCCTTTGAGGAACCTGAAGTCACTGTCCTGGGAGGTGCCCCTGCCCTTGTGGCAGCTGTGGATTGAGAAGTTTTACAGACGGCGTAAAGCTGGTGTTTGATTTAGGTTGTTGTGATATGCTGTGTTAATTGGGCAAAATCCTGGAGGATCAATAATTCTAGAAAGAAAGATGTCTGATAATACACATCTGTCCTAGACTAACAGACTTATGCCTGTTAGTCTTGGAGTCTGGATAACAAAAGCATTTAAAATAAAATCATGTCAAAAGCAATCATATGCTCTTACAGTTAGGTGTGGCTATTCAGTTTTCTGCATTTGAAGTTTCTGTTTATTTTTGTTGTCAGACAGGAGGGAAAATCTTGAATAGAGATTATTTGTTATTGTACTTAATAATTTGGAATCTCTCCCTTTCTCTTTCTAGTTTCAGAAACCAATTTAAGTCTTAAATCAAAAATGGCATTTAGATTTTTTAAAATGATTTCTCTGCATGGAAAAGAATAGCGTATCATCTAGTATTTTATCCAAATGTTCAATTCCTGTATTTTTTCTTTTAGCATGGAAAATAGCACTTCAATTTTTCATTTTTATTTCCTAATTTAATTTTTAATAACTAATTTTAGCTTATTTACCACATGAAAAGAATGTTCTTTCATCTTATTATGTCTGAAGTAAATTTCTTTGCAAACATAGGGTATCTCATGGCTTTTTCTGCTTATCTTCCACAAACTGTGGAAATAACCCTGAAAATTAGTCATTTCTTCTTACCATTTGTTTGAATTCTCATCACATAAGTGTTTGGTCTCCTGCATTGTGGTTGGCCATGTGTTCAGAGCAGGAGGGGTATTACAGCGACCTGAGGAGGTCGCTGGGGTGAGAGAAGGATGAGAATCTTGTTTCTTGATCAGAAGGCTGGATTTATTGATATATGATATATAATACATTATAACTATACTAAAAAGAATAAGGAGAGAAGTTGCAGAGGCTTGCTAAGCTAAGAATAGAAAGAAAGAATGACTAACAAAGTTCTGTCTCCAGGGAATTTGTCCCTGAGCTTGCTTCTGTGATTGGCCCCCAATTGGAAACATGGAAGATGAGCCAATCACAGGGGCACCTGCTACATTTAACAGCAGCTGACAACAATTGTTTACATTCTTCTTCTGGGGCTCTGCTTCCCAGAAGATGGACAAATGTGAAAGAAAGGATTTCTATGAAAAAATGTCTGCGACAGAGGGGCAGTTCCAGCTGTGAAGGAGTGGGTACCAGTTGCTGGGGCTGGCTTAAGTAGGGGAAGTGATGATACAGGATGTTAAGATCAGCCCTGAAGAGGAGGAAGCAGGCAGCAACCAAAGCTGGGGATTGTCTTGTTTTGGAGCAAGTGGTAGGGAGGGCATGACCCAGAGAGGAAAGCATCACATAATTTCCTGTTGCACTCTGGCATTCATGAGAGGGTCATTGGATGGCAGGTTTCTTGGAGTTTAGTGTTATTCAGGAGAATTTGTTGGCTTTGCCTGGCAAGGCTTTGGCATGAGAAGGGCCACAGACATGGCTTCTGTGAGAGGCTGCCAGAAGCTTCCCCATGTCTGACAGAGCCAAGGCCAGCTGGCTCCAAGATGGACCCACAGTTGGCCAAGCCCATTGGCCACGGTGCTAGAGCCTCTGGAATAACAGATTTAAAAAGGGAGGATAAACTGCTGCTGGCAGAGAAGAGAGGAGTGAGAAAATGTGAGAGAAGCAACTGCAGACACCAAGGCCAGTGACAAAGGAGGGGGAAGGTGGTGCTCCAGGTACTGGAGGAGGGATTTCCCTGGAGCCTGTGGAGCAGGATGTCCTACAGCCCATGGAGTCCATGGTGAGCAGAGATCCACCTGCAACCTGTGTAGGACCCTGCCAGAACAGATGGATGCCTGAAAGAGGCTGTGACCCTGGGGGAAGTTTGGGCTGAAGCTGACAGGACTTGTGACCCTGTGAAAGACGTGCACTGGAGCAGTTTGTGCAGGACTGGTTGCCATGCTGGATCAGGAGAAGAGAGCAAGGAGCATGGAGTGGCAGAGACAGCGTGTCATGGTCAGGCTGTAACTCCCCCTAACTGTCCCCCTGTGCTGCTCTGGGGAAGGAGGTAGTGAAACTGGGAATGAAGTTAAGCCTGGGAAGAAGGGAGGGTGGAGGAAAAGTAAGATTTGGTTTTATTTTCTCGTTGTCTTACTTTGATTGGTACTAATTAAACTGATTTCCCTGAGTCGAGTCTGTTTTACTTGTGATGGTAATTGGGTGACCTCCCTGAACATCTTGACCCCCCCAAACCTTTTGTTGTTCAGCCAAGGGGGGGAAGCAGTGGGCACTGGGTAACCACTACAAGAACACAGGCAGTACCTGAGAGTTTCTGATGGGCTAAAAGTCTGAATCTCCTTCACGCTTCAGGAGCAGCTGTTAATTGGGAACACTTGTCATCTGCTTGTTCTCCTGAATCAGAAAATGGAGAAAGAAGCAAACCATGCATTTCAGCTGGTGTCTTCCTAGGATGGGGTTTCCTCTTACTGAATATTTTGCAGTTAAGTAAATGCAGACCTTATAATTCTAGATATTTGCACACATGTATTTCCTTTTAATACATATAGTCCTGGTGGTTCTTTCGGTTTTTTTATTGGACATCTATCATAAAGTTGTATGTTTGAAGTTTCAGTGCTTTTCTGAGAATGTGCAATTGTTTTGTGGTATTATGAGAAGAATATATAAGTGGAGTTGTCAAAGCCAAAAAATAGTGGAAAGAGAAATAGGATAATATTTGTTGAGGACTCAGGGGAAAATACCCTTTGTTGTTGTTATAAGTAGAGAACTGCTACTTTGAGCTGTCTGTATTTGCAAATGGGAAGGATGGAGAATGGTAAGGTGCTGAAATAACCCCATGTAAGAGCAAAGTCATTCAAAATTAGGCAAGTTATTTTATTTGTGAAAGAAAAGTTAGAAACTTCCCTTTTTCAAAATCAAAGCTTTTAATTTTGAAACAAGCTTAGAGTGCTAGTAAGTCAAGCATTTTGCCTCTCCTCTCTTGGGAGAAAGCAAAAACAGACTCACCAGTAAGACAGAGGATGATGCTATAACTGCATGACTTAGTGGCTGTCCTGTTAAGGGTTACTGTGTTTAATGAGTTTCATCCTGTATGGTTTGGTGTTTTTGTGCTAGCTCCTCCTTGATTTGCTCTCTGTAGAACAACTACACTTCAGCTCTTCTGAAATTGTTTGAGCAGTAAAAGTTCAGCAAGTTCTAGTACTTTGAATCCTACACAGAAGTTGCAGTTCCAAATAAATGTCTTCTGCTGTGTCAGACCTGTAGACCAGCTGCTGGTTTCACAACTAGGTAGCAAGTAAAAGCTGAATCAAAAGGCTGCTGTAAATCTGTCTTAGGTCAGCTAGAAGACAGTAAGACTTGGACCAACACCTTGTTTTGGACAAAGGTAGAATAAATCTTAGATTTTATTGAAATTTCTCCTAATCTAGGAAGAATACAACTGACAAAAGCCTGTGAACTTCTGGGCTGGCTGATAGCTGCAAACATTCAGTTAATTTTCCAAATGTTTTCTAAACTCCCTGATCAGTTTATCTTATGCTCCTGTCTAATCTGCGAATGAGTCCTTTATTAAGGGGGAGGGAAAAATTAACGTGTTTGAAGTTTTCAAGATTTTATTTTTTTATGGAACCAAATCTTGGATTTGTAAGCTGTCATTCCTCCCCCCCCTACCCCCCACCCCCCCAAAAAAAAGAGAAGAAAAAAAAGCAGGAAAATAGTCACTTGGAAATGAAAATAGAACATTTCTGTCACTGTGAAGTATGAGAAAGTCAGGTTTTCAATTTCACACTCTTCTGCAGGATGGGAAAAGGAGAGGAGCAGTTTTCCATACAATTATATTGTTTAGTCTTCCAGGGAGATGGTCATCTTTTTTTCTCCTGGCTGTTCCTTCTGTTTGCCTCCTTGTGCTCTTTCCATGAAGGAGGAATATTGCATTGCCTGGGATTGATTCTGTGGTTCCCTAAAGCTGAATATTGGAGAGGTCTGTGTCACCTTCTGACAGGTCTTGTTTTCTGCCAAAGGGAATTAAAATTGTCTGTGGCTTTTACTGAAGTTTTGGCCTCTGTTTTAAATGTTGATTATTAAAATGTCATGTTAACCTTCAGCAAGGCATTTGGCTAAATTTATGAACTGCAACATCATCATCTTGTGTGATTCTAGTCTTTTTTTGCAAGAGTGGTTATTTCATCTCTGAGTTCAGTTCCTTTCTAGCTTTTCAGTGCACTCAACATATATTTTTTAATCAGTCAATTTACAATAATGTAGGAGGACTGCAGGAAACACACAATACTTGAAAATATAATAATGATAATAAAAATCCCATGAAGTTTATAATACATTTTTACAGTACAGTAGTGTGGACAAATGGAGCTTGAATCTTTGTTTATTATGATGTCTTCAGATAGATTTTTCTGAAAACTTTGGATATCTCAAGTGTAGACCTGTAAATTTTTGCAACAAGGTTTTGCAAGGTAAGTGGAAGAGGCTTGTCATATGCATATATGATTTCCTACAGGCTGCAAAAATGGAGAGAGAAATTTTGAATATATTCTTTTTCGTTTGGCTTTAGGATTTTGAAATCTTGCCAATTTGCTTAAAGAGCAGCCTGCTCAAATACTGCTGTATTTTTGCCTGCTATACAAGCATCCCTTTCATCTTCATCTGGATGGTCCAAACCTAGAAAGAGGTTAACTTTCTGCCTGACAGCTTGTATTCATATTGGATATGAAATAAGTACTCTGAGTTGCTTCCTGTGCTGATGTCTGTGAAGTTAAAAATTACTGCATTTTGTAAAAACAGGTCCTTAGTTTGAGAAATGGGTAATGCCTGTTCTTAAACTGTGATGAGATATTTATGTAGGAAAGAAGGAGGGACAGTGTCACTTCCTTGGGCGTCTCAGATCACATACAAAGGCAAGAAAATCTAAGCCTAAATCAATAATGGAGAAGGAAGTAGAATTTTCATACTTTTCCTTACAAAGACTTGCAGAAAGTATGAGTCACTATTAAACCTACTGTGAACCTACTATTTTAAGAGACTATTTTCTCTAACATAGTCTTGACATTTTTACAGGCCTTTGGTAGTCTCAAGCCCTTCATTTTTGTAGGTGAGTATATGGTATGTTTGGATCAGAACATTAACATCCATTTGTGGTAGTTCTTCACATTTAGTCACTATTTCAATCCATAAGAATTTAACAGCTACACAGTGATATTTCCTATGACAGCAGATGTTTTTGGACCTTTACAGGTCATGAGCCAAGCTGAAGGACAGCAGAAGAATCTTGTACAAGCCATTGAATCTCTCCCAAATTCTGGACCTCTTACTGCCTTGGATCAGGACTTGCTACTTTTAAAAGCTACCTCTGCTGCCACCCTGAGCTGCCTTGGAGAATGCCTGAGTCTCCTTCAGCAAAGCATGCATCAAGTGGGCCAACAGCATAACAGGACACTGTCATCAGGTGAGCACAGGTTCCCTTGGGTATTGTTTCATGTACTTTGGAGTGTTTTATTATGATATGAAGCAGGAAAAATGAACCATTCTCAGAGAGGCAAGTTGGGATGAGCTGCTTGTGAGCTTCTGCAGCCTCAAACACTGTAATGCTTTACCTAAAAAAAGGATGCAAAATGGATTGCAGTCAGAAGAGAGGAGGAAAAGAGGTGGTCCTGATTTTTCTCAGGGAAATTGGTCCTGAAGACAGCTACAAAAAAAAATGGGGCATGGGGAAAAGGTGTATATATAAACCTACATTCTTAATGGCAGTGTGGAACCAGCTTGGTTGTTTTGGTTTGCTCCCCCTCCTTTTTTTTTTCTTCTTTAATTGATTTCAATCTCACTACAGATTTGTTTGATAAAAATAATTTTATGCCGTGCTACAGTGAAAATAATATTTATAGTTTTCTACATGGAGGGATGCTGCTGAGGTGGATTTATTTTGGTCTGTGGTTTTCTTTGAGTTTGGAAAGAGTTCTCCATGCTTTAAGAAAAGAAGAAATGTGGCAAGTTTTATGAGCATAAAATGTCAGTGTGATACTACAGTGAGCTCTGCAGGCATGAGCTTCTCAGTCCCCATGTACCTCAGTTTTTCCAGTTCACCCAGTTCTGGATCTGTCCATAATATTGGAAGTTGGACTTTGAGCTGTCTAGAAGGGTGGTTAGCATTTCCCATGCATAAACTGCACTGCCAAGTCTTAAGAACAAGAGGAAGTGTTGATGTAAGAGAAGCAGCAGCAGCAGAACTGTGGATAAGAGGTTGCTTTTTGTGTTTTCTTTGGGTGCTTCCGAAACAATCGCCCTCAACCTGCCCTTACTTGCAGTAGGTTCACTGCAGGGCAGGACATGCCCTCAAGGCTGCTGAGATGGCACAGAGGGAACTCTCTGAATCATTCCCATTGTGAGGAGAACAGAAATGGGAGAGGGTTAGTTGGGAAGCAGAAAAATGATACAAAAGTGGTTCTTGGAAAAAACAATATTAAATCTTTTGACACCTGTCCTATGGTATGTGCTGACTTTCCCATATCCAGATGCTGATTGGTTTCATAAAGGAACATGATTTTAAAAAAAATTGCCATTTTCTTATAGAAAATGCAAACCTCCCTTGCACTTACCTAAGTAGTAATGATAAAGTGCATTAAATTAAATTATTTGATATAACTTTATTTCAGAAAATTGTGGTTTGAAACACAGATGAAAAGCATCCTTCGAAGAAAAGTTACCTTCTAGCTGCAAGGTCCCTGAAGGTTGTTTTTTGTCTTGATGTGATCTTAGTGAACTGTCAAGAGATAGATGCCTTGAGGTGTACATGTCCTTGACTCTGTGTCCACATAATCTTCTGTTAAATCAGTCTTTGTTTTGACTTGATAATGGTTTTTGAGAATCTATGGACAGGAAGAGAGGAAAGCAAGCAAAGCATTAGTAATTGTTTAAAAGGAATCACTTTTTTTTTAAAAAGGAAAGTCATGACTATGAAATACTGAATTACAAAATTTAATAATTGTTTTATTTGTTCTTCCTAAGACTGTAAACTTGCCTGAGAATCCTTTCAGGAATCAAAATTCTGTAGCACTGGTTCACACCAGCATCTTTGGTGTAACTGAGAACTTGAATGCCAGCAGTTAATTCTTCAGTGTGTGGGTGGGTTTATTCTTTGGTATGGAAGTAAAAAAAAAAAAAAAACTAAGAAGGGAACTAAAAGCTGCTGAAATATTTAGTCTCTTCTCTCTGCCTGAAATGATTTTTTTTCCCTAGGCCTTATTATGCAACACAGTTGCCTGAAAAAACCTGGCCTACAAGTCTTGATTACTGATTTTCCTACACACTTAATCTTTCCAGGCCTACTTTGATAGACTTAATGTTTGTGCTGAGTCGGTAGAGTTTCAGAGTCATCAAAGCTGCATAAGCTCATACCTATTGAGAATAAAGCCTTTAAGTAATCCCCTAGCAAACTAATTCTGAGAGATGATCTAGTTCATTTTGATTGTGTCCTCCAGGTGAATTCTTTTAATTTTATACCCAGCAGGTACAATAGAAGATGACCTTTTCTGTCACTGTCAGGTGAAAATGACTCTGGTTAGTTTAAAAACCATGTGCTCCTGTGGTAGGAATTCTCAAACACCTTGCTTGTGAGATGTCATGGTCCTGTGAAATTTATTGCCGAGTGCTTCCCTCCCAGTGCTGTCTCATTAGCTGCTGTGTGGTGTAAAGATGCTAGTGGGCATTGTGGGGCAGAATGCATAGATAGAGACAAGGTAGGAATTTGATAATTTATTTTCTTGCTTCTAGCCTACACTTCATGAAAACAACCCAGTCCAGGCAGGCAACAGTCTTCCTTGTTTGAGTGTGAGAAATACTCAATTGCTTAGCTTGGGTAACTTGAACCTACCCCTGAGTTTGCTTTCCTTCAGCGTCCAAAACTTTCACTATTATGCCATAAAGAGAGAGAACTGCCTTAAAAGTAGATACATATCTACTTAATCTATACCTTTCCTTGTGTCCTTGGGGTCTTTATACCCGATTGTGCAAGTTTCGTGACTTCCCTGGAGGTCTTGCAGTCTTACTGCCTCTAAAGCAAAGACTTAAAAGTGGCTGAGAGTTTCTGACCTAGTACTTATGGAATGCTTTCATGAAGATTATAATGAAATAGTTACTATTTTAAACAGACATTGACATTTATTGTTTTAGACAAGAAAAAAAAGTGTCTTCTCTCTTTTGATGTAAATATTTTTGTTGCTTTGTTTTCCAGTAATTAGAGTACAAAGAAATCAGCATTCACTTTAGTGGAACCTTGTCCAGAATTTAAAATTATCTTGGTCGTGACTTAAAATATTTTTATGGCATCCTTTCTAATGGAATAGGTTAAGGATGACATGATTTTTCCATTTCATGTTTCTCACGAATTGTCAGTCTAAGACCTCAAGCCTACAAGCAGACATGAAGATTAAACTGAAGTCTTCAATCTTGTCTTGAAAGCTAGTCAATGATTTTTTTTTTTTATTTCTACTCTGAAGCTTTATGGAAGGGGTTTTGTGATTGTCTGTTTTGGAACTATATCAACAAGAACAGTCAGTGAAGCAAAATCCTGTCTGTGTTTCTATTTTTAAGTAAAATTAATGCAAAAATAATTTCTAGCTGTCAGTATCAAAGGTATGTGCAATGATCACTGGCTAAATTTTTGTAATTTTTATTTTCTTTCATTGAAAAATATGCCAGAGAAGGGTATTATTAGCTGATAGTGTTGGTTATATATAGTGTGAATTGAGGATGAGAGATTGTATCTTTACAAGCCTCTTTGTGTTTGGGAATTACATTTTTTTTTGTAGGATGGTGGAAAATGTCAAGGCCTTTCTTTTTGGCTGGGAATGTCACCACTTAGGTACATCAAAATTGCTTCTGACAGGCTTGAGTTTATTTGGCATGCAGACAAGGAGCAGGCACCTTTGAAAATAAAAATGTGGAGAAGAAACTTTTGTCTTCATTTCTAACTTTAGAAGTTCTAGTGTTATTTTTTTCCAGCTCTGTTTACAGCATTTGGCAGGGGAGTATCTCCAGAGCCTGTTGACTGCAATTGTTAACATTCTTCTCTCCCAGACTGTGAACAGAGCAAACTTGAATGTTTGTTTTAATTTAGCTCTACCGGCGTATGTTGTGTTTTAGATCTTGGTTTTTTTTTAAAATTTATTCTGGTGTCTTGGGGAGCAGAATCCTCTCCTATAGTAGCAGCCCACACAGATCAATCCATTTGTTTAATCTGCATTTCACTTTGGCCATTCATTACTGAACAAAGCATCTTCCCAATAGGAATTCCCTCCTATATTTTTCTGTCTCTCCCTTGCCCACTTTTCCAAACTATAGAACGTTTCATTTTTCTTAAGATGTTTTAAAAACAAAAACCAAACTCATCCTTACTATGGATTTTCTGCAGATCACTTTAATGTGCAAACGCTGCTGATTTTGGGTCCCATGGAAACAAATGGATCAGAGATTATTCTGGAGTTGGGGGCAGGATGTAGTTGAGCTTTTTATTGTCTATTGTCTCCTTTTTGGAGAAAATAAATGGATAGGAAGGACAAAATCTAGATGCTTTCAATTTGTTGACAAATGACTGCTAGGAATTCTCTTGCAGCTGATGACAAGAGAGAAAAATGACTAGAAAAGTAAGTCCTTGTTTGTGCTTAAATGCATATGGAGAGGGAAGAGAGAGGAAAGAAAACAGGAGTACCAATTCTTTGTTACTGGTTTACTTTACTAAAGTTGGCTTGGTCAGTCTGTTTTCCCTTAATTGCACCATCCCCAGCCTTGCTTCTGTCAAGAATAACCAGAACAGTTTGCTGTTCTGTTTAAAGGCTAATACATTATTCCTTGTATGTTCTTCTTTCATTGGAAGATAACATTATTTTCTAGTCTCCACACAACATTAGCAAATGCAATCTCATGTGAAAAGCAGATGTGCAGCTGCCATTTGCTGTTGCTGGTTCAGTGTGCTGTAGGGATTCAGCAGAGAGACCAAGCTGTCACACCCATCCCTGGCAAGGGAAGGAATCCAAGTCTAATATTGGTTTCTCCTCAAGGCCTACCACTGCACTGTTAGGGGATATTTGTTAGAGTATACTTACTCATGACATATTTAAAATACATCATGAAAATGTTATAAAAAGATGTTAGTTTACAATTGTGCCAGGGAAAAAAGGCAGAGTTTTTGTTTGTAGTTTCCCAGGCAAGACCAGAGGACTTCAAATTAGAAACGTTTTTGTTACAGATTTGAACTATGTTAAGCATATTTCATGCATCAATTATCATGCAAAAGTGAGTTTGAAGGTACATCAGGTACCCAGAAGATCAAAACCAACAAAAGAAAACGATCAACATTGCTTAACTAAAAAATCTCTTGTAAACCTTCTGTTTGGAGAGAACTCCCTCCACTCCTGCAGTGTGCACCTGTAGAAGGGAAAGATGTTTCTCCTGAGGGCATTTGTGTGATACAACCTCTTGTGCCCTCTAAAATAGGTGTTTGTGAACTGCAGCATTGCTGTAGGGAAAGGATAAATTGGTTATGTCTGGATGCTGTGCTTTGCTGAGGTACAGATGTTCTCATGTGCCTTGCTGTACTTGTCTGCTGCACATTCATCACAGTGGAAGCTGCTGTTGAGGGGAAGTGGGAAGGAAGCTAATTTTGGGTATGTTCTAGAAGAACTCCTGTTTTGTGTATACATACGCTTTGAAATTTCAGAGGAATCAGACTTGGGTTTTTACTCCTGGAGCTACAGAACCGACATGGTATGAGTAGAAGAGATCTGTCTGATTTTACTGGTTGTGTATTTGGTATGTCCTTTCTTCTTTTTACATCGTTTACTGCAGAAACAGATGTTTTGTTTTAATTAGTGTTGTGCTTGGCATAGTCTTAAGCAAGTATTAAAGTAGTTACGTAGCTGCCAATATTTTTATATAATTTGTGACTGTCTTTCTGGAGAAATCCTTTTGAGCTCTGAAATGTATCAGAATAGATTAGAATTTACCTTTCTGTCAGCTGTCTTTGCCTATGACTGAGAACAGAGAAAAAATCTGGCTTAAGAAAACCCAAACCAATGACAGCATTTTTTTCCTATTCTTATCCAACTCAGAAGATAAACCTTCTCATACTATGTTTAATTTTCATAGATATATTTTTCAAGTCTTTATAAGAACAAGGGTGTAACTAGTGATAGAAATTTTGCAGTCCTGTAAAGTGGCAAAGATGTGGCAACTCCATTAGAGTAGATTGAATGATTTACAGAGGGCAGCTCTATCTGTGGAGAGTAAATTCCAGTAAAACAACTGGATTAGAAATGGCACAGACAACAGCTATATCTGTACTATTTTGTGATAAAAGTAATTTGTACTAGTGCAGATGAGAACATTTTGAGTGTACGAAAAACTGAAGAAAACCCTGAAACACTGTCCTGAAAAGTTTTGGAAAACTGATTATGTGACAAGTAGGAGCCATATTGTTGTGGCCGTTCACTTTCTACACAGAGATTGTATTCTAGTCTGAGTTGATTTTAAGATAATTTCTGATGAGTTCTCTTATCAGACATTGTTTTTGCCTGAAACATGAGCTGCTGTATTAGATACATGGCAAGTCCTTTGGGATGATGTGAGAATGCTGATATCTCAGAGTAAGATTTGTAGATTCAAGGTCATCACAGGTTCCCTAATGGCATTTTGAAAGGTGGGAATTTTTTTTCGATTTATTCAGAGAGATACTCTTTATTTGTTTAGATTTCTGTGCTGTGTGACTTAATATCTTTCCCTGCATATTTCTCTTTGGCAAAGTACTCTTATTCCAGATGCACAGTTTAACGAAACAATTTTTCTTATATGCAAAAGTGTTGAGGAAATTAATGTGCTTTAATATCTTTTGGACTGTAACTCTTGGCATCCTGTTGGTGCTGGCTGGGTCATAATGTATTTTTAAGATCTGTTTAAAATTTGATTAGGCTGACAAGATTTGTTCTTTTTTGAGGGTAGCATTGCCCTTGCTACAGGAGAGAAAACATGCTTGCCTGGTTCTAACAGTTTCTATTTCTCTTAGAGACTGTAAAATGTGCCGAGAAATACAAAGGTCTTTTTGCAATGTGTTTCCACTGATGAGGAAAACTAGTATAGTTCTTTTAAAAATATGTTTGTGATGATGAAGTAAATGTTCACACTTTAAAATTTCCCCTGAAGTGAGGTACTTCTTCATGTGGGAGTTTTTTATTGTGCTTATTTACATACACTAGATTTTAAAAAATCAAAAATTGCTGTTTACAGTGAAGGCCAAGTAGATTGTTTGTGCAGAGAGAAAATGGATAGCCCAAGGAAATGATGGGATGACATATTTTTAAAGATTGGCATAAAGAGATGTAGGTTCAATTTTTTTTTTTAGTGTCTCTGTAATAGGAAAATAGCAACAGCAATCCATTATTCAGCTTTTTTGACAGAGAGAAACAGAAAACTAGATCGAGATGTGTTATTGCAAAATAATGAAGACTCAGAAATAATTTGACAGCAGAGCCACGGAAATGTTCTTCCTTTGGCAAGAGGAATTTTGTGTAAATGTATGAAATACACATTTTAAAAGAAAACTGGATTTTTTTTTTCTGTTGGTTTTACTCAGATCTTTGAAAATCATTGTTTTTAAGCTACTTGCTTATGCTTTCCTGACAATTTCTTCAGCAAAAGATGGCGCCACAAAAGCACTGTAAGCAAAGTAGATCTGAACTCCTGCCATGTCTTCATAACTTAGTGCTGTTTTAGATGAGAGGAATGTTCTGAAACTGTTTTGTCTCTAGCATTTGGTAAGAGCTCAGTCAGCTATGGGATTTGTGGCCCATTTTTTAATAATGGAAGTGCTACTGTAACACTATGCAGCATAGCCTCTCCAGATCTAAGCATTTACTTCACTTAGGAGGCAATCTCTGGTAACCCTGGTCATGTGGAGAGGAGAAAGTGCATGTTCTTTAATGTGCTTTGTGTTGCTCTGCATCACCTTAAAAATTTGTCAGTGCTGAGAGGAAATCCTCCCTGTGGCACTAATTGTATATTCATATATAAATTATGGTAATGAGTGAAGAGCTGTGATTTTCTTATCCATATCTCTATGTTTTACAGCAGTGTGTAATTAATGGCTGAAATTTTAAGTCCTGTGCTGAGGGCTAGTAATTTGACTGTTGAGACTATGTTTTAGAGCACTTAGGGAGGAACAGCTGTGCACTTGCCTTAGCTGATTGTACTTTCTGTCATGGCATCCTTAAATACAGATCCATCCAGGCAATCAAGTGCCCCCAGAAATAAGGGTTGTTCTGATGCCAAGTTTCGTTTGATTCATATTTAATGTGTATCTTTCTAATGAGACCTCTTTTAAACTGTGGTCTTGGTACCAGTAAAGCATTTTAGAAGAAACTTTTAGTAGTACAGACAGAAATAAAATACAGCTGCTGGGCTTAAAACTTTGATTTCAGGCAGAAGAAGTGGAGGGTTTAGTTGGATAACTTCATGGCTATGAAAACAGTGGGTAGAGAATTCTTGCCTAATTTCCAAGGTATGCCAGATTTCTATACAGTCATATATTATTATACATTATACATTCAGGTGGTAGGGCTAACATTCATTGACTTAAAAAAAATATCACAGATAAGTTTGCCTATAAGATGCTTACTCTGGTTATTTAGGGTGTTTCTTGCTTCCAAAGGCAGGGATATCATTTGAGATACTGCATAAGCTAGTTCAGAAAATACAAGATCATTTTTTACTGAAATAAAGCTGTACATGGAAGCAGAGAAGAGATACAACTCATTTAGATCAGTAGAATGGTGAGGTGAATGGAGGAAATCTGTAATCTTTCTTTTGAAAGCTGATACCTGTTTTCTGCTTCAGATGGTATCCTGGGATGGCCTGGGCCCAAGTCACACTCCACAGAGGAACTGAAAAACGGTGCCCTCAGCTCCTTATCATCTGCTAGTGCCAACATAACCTGGGCAAGTACCATAGTACCATCTGCAGCCCAGGATGCACAGGCACTACAGCCAAACGCTGAGGTAAGAGTGCTTGGTCTCTGCAGAGACCTCTGCTGGTTAGATGCAAGCCATGTGTGATGGTGGATACTTTCATTGATAAATTATTGTATTTTGTCTGGATAACTCTTTGTTTGAAGTTACTTGTGAAAATGATATGTTTCATGCAACAGTGCACTCCAAAAACTTGAAAAATTTTTTGATGCTATTGTTCTGTGCTTTTACTTCTCTGAGGTGCTCAGGTCAGCAGACTTTGGCAAGTGTACAATGTCTTTCCTAATCTTAAAAGCAATCAACAGATTGTCAATACATATTTCTATCGTCTGATGTAAATAAAAGCTATTTATTTATTTTTCATTCTGGTTTGAGGTAGACAGGAGACACTACTTGCTTGCTACTTGCTCTTCCATGTTGCTGTTTCCTCTTGGGCATCTCTTGAGTATAGCCGACTGTTCTTTGATTTGAAAAATGATGTTATTTCCTGATCCCTTTTCCTGTTAAGTGATTATGGGCAGAACTTGTCCACATCATCTTGCATCAACTAGCTGATTTGTGCTTTTGTGGCATTTGCTTGGTAAAGGGCAGTTCTGAAGCATCCACTCTTTGAGGAGACTCACAGCTGCGTATCAGCCATCCCATGCACTGAAAATCTCTCATCCTGACAAACTTCTGCAGCTTCTGCTGTCTGCTTCAGTAACCAGTCCTGCCCACAAGGAAAGCACTTCACTCTGAGACCCTAGAGATTATAGGGCACCTGGAGCATGTGAGACTTGGAGAACTGGAACAAAGATTTTGAAAGAACTGAAGAAACTAGTGAATGCTCTGGGCAATTGGAATAGCTTAAATTAAATGACATCACTTTAAACAAAATATGTAATGGCTGGAGACATCAATAAAGCTGTTTTTCCTGTTCTTTTGTAGTGTGTTGAATTGAATGTAGTTCAAAAAAGAATTCACTGATAAACCAGGTTTTTTTTTTAACAAGTCCTCTGTCCTTAGAAAGGAATTTTGAATTCTGTTACAACTAGTGTCCATTTACCAAAATGTTGAAATTACCTGTAATTACTTTTTATTAGGAAGTTGTGTAATTTCTTTTTTCAGATAAGTCAAGTGTACTTTTTACAGTGTTTTTTTAAGACAAGAGGCTATTTAAGAGTGTTGTTTTGGGAGTTACTACTTACTTGAACCACTGAAATCTGTTTCATTAGGATTTTTTTTAGTTTTTGTAGGTATTCTTTTTTATTCTTGATCATCCACTAAAGCCAAATGGGATGTGGAAGCATGAGCTTTGCAGCAAGAACATAAAGAGCAGCAGCTGATTTTACTCACATTGAGATATCATTTTGCAGTTGAGTTGAGACATTTATGACGTGTTTTCAATTACAATATTTTTTTATGAGTCCAATCCCTTCCTGTTCATTTGCTGATGAGAGACACTGAGTTGTGTGCGTGGCTTGAGGTACTGCTTTGCTTGTGGAACTCATGATTTATTAGAAGGGAGTACCCTTGAAGAGGGGAATAGAAACGAGTAAGTGTAGCGCTGTTTCTAGTGCAGAATCCTCAGTGCTTTGTGAGCAATCTTCCTGAAGGCAGCAACCTGCATTTGGAGGCCCTGAGGCATTAGCCATTAAAAAAGAAGAAAAAGAGGTGGGAGCAGAAAGAGTAAGATTTTTAAGTTACAAAAAGGTCAGCTCAAGATGGTGTTTTTGATAGAAACAGTAAGTAGAAGTTTGTGGATTGGTGGAGCAACAAGAAGCAGATGGATTCAGGCATGCAGTTTTTGTTATGTAGTAGTACAGTTTAATGAGCAGGGATTTGGTTTTGCTCCGAGGAAGTGACTTAAAGCAGGATTCATTCCTGGAAGTTCTTTGGAAACCTGCATCTTCTCTTACACAGTCTGTGTGTGTGATGCTGAGATTGGTACTGTTGGCTGTGAATTTGAAGGTTTTTTAAAAATGTACCAGATACACTTTTCAGTTTTGATAATTTTGATGAATTTTTTTCTGAGAAACTTAGCAGTTACCCTGGTAAGAATGCTATCTGAGCCAGGTAGTCACCCAGGAGATGATGTCTGACCTGCCCAAAGTTACAAATATGTTTGATTTGCCACAGTTTAAAAGTTCTGTGTGCAAGATGTAATAATATCTTTAAATACATTGTGGCTTTGTGTGTCCAAGGCAGGCGCCTAGATCTGGCACTGAGTAGGCACTTTAATTTCAAAGGTATAAAAGCACTGACTGTGCTAATTACTTACAATGTATAATAACACATAAAAGCAAATGAAAATCATCACTTGTTTGTAGTCCAGATACTTTGTTGTTAGTAACAATGGTGACATTAGCAGAGAATGAGAAAAGGCTTTTAGATGCCATTAGTTGACATTTTGTTGGCACTGAATGCCCTGATTTCTTTTTTGTTTATTTATCTGATAGCTTCTTTTAGAAGAGAAGAGGAATCCACAAGTGTCATTCAAATAAATCTTATTTCTCTTAATGATTTTCTTTTTAAGAAAACCCAGCTAAGGCACTAGATAATCTTGGTTTCTTGAAGAAGCTGCTGGGATATTAATGGGGCTCAACTTTCCAAATATACCTGCCAGAAGAAATAAGCCTTGCTTTTACAGAAGTTATGAGATGAGAGTGCTAGTACCTGTATCGGTGCTATCAAAATTAATTCCACTCTCTTCTTTGACTGGTCTAGATTAAAAAAAAATCTGTAATTTCATGGTATAACCTCTATCTGTAAGTCAGAAGCTATACCCCAAAGAAATAGAAAAGAGCTTTTTGACTAACTCTGTGTAATACAGTAGATGGACCAACCAAAAACTGTGAATTGACCTCTGGTCTGAAATATAAAATGCCATTAAATGGCTAACCTTGAGGAGCAGCAGACTCAGCTGCTTATATTATGGAATGTTATTTATAAGGCAAAGGTAATTTTAGGAATGTGGATGAGTGGTGATTTTTAGAAGAGAGCAGAGATGTTGTGTTGGGGCAGAGGGGGTTGTGGGTGACTGCTGAGCAATCTCTCCCGTCCAGCTGCCTGTCAGTGGCAGCATGAGCGAGTGGCTGAGTGTGTTTAGTGATAACTGTGCTAATTCTCAGCACAGCATTCAGACACTTTGCAGCTGTGCATCAAGTGGCATCATTAAAATAATGATTTTAGGGACAGGTTTTTAGCTGTTTATGAAGATGTGTGTGGATCTTTACAATTCTCTGGAACAACAATGTTCATCTAATGCAATTTTCTTTGAGTACTTAAGCAGTCTTGAGGAATGTAGAAAGTTCTGGAGCTGAGTTTTGACACCATAGGTAACTAAAGTAAAACTTCTCTTTTTGGTCTGTTGACCTGTCAGGGTTTCAGGAATGCAGAATTTCTTATCTGGTGAAATAAGGTAGAAGCTAAAGATTATCGTCTTTAGATAATATGTTGGTGTTTACTTGCTTTGGTTTATTTAGGGTGTTTCCTGCTTCTAAATGCAGGGGTATAATTTGAGATACTGCTTAAACTAGTTCAGCAAAGAAAAGATTTTGTGACAGAGATTATTTTCTTGTGTCTTCCTTGCCTATTATTCTTTTGGAGTTGTGATATAGGACAGCATGAAGTTAAAGCATATTATCTTTACTGAAAGAAATAACCTCTGAGAGTGAATTCCCAGATCAAGCAATTTTGTGTCTTATTTGCCATCTTGCTTTTAATGTTTTATAAGTTTCTAACTTTTAGTTAGTGGTTTTTTGGTTTTTTTTCTGTCTACCTGAAACATTGAATGGAAGGGATAAGGGTTGTGCTGCACAGAACTATCCTCAATCTAATGATAATTGAGGTAAAATGCTCCTGTGCATCCCCCAGTAAAGAACTTTTTGGCAAAAGTTGTGTTATAATTTCAAGGTAATTTTTAGGATTTTTCCTTAAAGCAGAACAGAACCAATCTGGTATGAAATGTACCAGAGTTACACTCTTCAGACCTCTGATGTGAACTTGGTCTCTGGCCAGGCTGCCATAAATGGGACCCTGCTTTCTTCATTTAAGGTTTAATAATTTTGAAATTCTTTTCAAGAAATACTGACATTAATTGGTTTGAATTTCATAGTAAATTCGGTTGTAATAAACTCGATGCCAGAGTAGAATAAAGGTGTGAATCACTTTCATGGGTGGACTATTCCAGTTCAACTAATTGTCATTTTAGGTGTCAGAATTCCTCCTCTGAGCTGACAAAGAGTGACTGCAGGCCAAATACTTCCCCTGACAGCTAAATAGAAATAGGTAACAGCCTGTTTTCTTTGTGGGGTCTGAAAGGGAAGGATTAATTTTCTTTGAATCTAATAGTTCTGTTAAGAATTACTAAAAAAAAATCTGGAATATAGTCCTCTTCATGTGATTTTTATGCCTGAAAGTGCCATGCCAGCTGATTCTTCCCATCCTATGGATCTGGTATCTGTGCTGTTTCTCTGCTTTCCTATCCCTAACTTTCCTTTGCCTGTGAGCATGAGCAGCTGTACGCCTGCTCCAAATGGAAGTGTCTTTTTAATGGGATTGAAGTTTGAGCTGGATTGAGCCTTTAGCTCTGATTATCTAACTGCTAAAGCAGGTTTTAATTGTGATAGTGATTGCAAGGGCAGTCAAGTCCAGGTTATTAAAGATATTTTGGTCCCCTGGATGATCTGAACCTTGTTTTCAGTTGTAACAGGGAACTGTTCTATTTGGAAGAGTTACTGAATTGTTTAATGTTATAAGTTGATGTATTTTTTTTCCCATTTCTTCAGGTGATAGTTTTTTTCAAGCTGTAATTTGTTTTTTATCTGTATGTAAGAATATATCCTAATATGACATTAGACTTTAGAGCTATTACAGAATGTATTAGAGATACCAAGAAATAATTTAAAAGATGCTCATGCAATTTTAGACACTCAGCTGGATAAAAGAAATTATTTCTAATTCAATATTACCTGTATTTATCTGTGTTTCAGCAGATGTGCCCAGGTCTGTGGATTGTTTCCTGGTATAATTTGTTTCTAGTGTTTCCTAATTCCTTTTTGTACTTGACAGAAACGTGTGTAATTGATGTTGGGAGATGAGCTTAGCCATGAACATACAGTTCACTAGCCACAAGTGCAGTAATGGAAGAACAACAGATCAGGAGGGGAAAGTAATGTTTGCATTATTACTGATGGTTCCTTTTCACTGTTTAGTACAGACATTACAGGGTTTCTCAGTGTGCTCTGCTCTTTGTCCTCTGCATGATTAAGTACTTTTCAGGCTGAAGAGCACAGTGAATGGCCTGTAATGATTTAGCTAAATTAATCTCTAGGCAAAGATGGTACCAGTTAATCCATTCACTATGCAGACCATCTAAAAAATGAGATCTGAGATAATCAATTGAAGGTATATTTAAGGATAATCAAGGGAATGTATATTTAAGGATTAAATGTACAATTAGACTAAAAGTAGAATTAAATGACCCTAAGCCTGCTACAGCAGCACTGACAATAACTAAGATAATCTAGCCAATTTTGATTTTTTTTTTGCTAGCTTTCTAGAATAGCTACTGTGTCAGCAGGCAGTCCTCCAGTAAAACTGTTTATGCAAATAATACAAATTTTATCACCAGCCAAACCCACTGCTTATTATTGAATCAGTTCCACCTCCAAAATGCATGTGTTCCAGCTGCTATCTATATAATTGAGAGTAATACTCTGTGCAAAAAAACCTCTTATTCAAAATCTGCTTCTAATTTGAATAAACATGAGGTTCTGATTCATGTGGCATTCCATAATTACTAGTGAAAAGTCAGCGAAATCTAATCACTGGAGTATAAAGAACTTGGGTTCCCTTGCAGTAAGGCTTTAAAATTACCTTTAAGTGGATCAATTGCATACTCTATTCAGTATAAAACCCCTGCCCCTTGCTAAAGGAGCTCCGAAGTCAATGGTAATTTTATTTCAGGATTGTGTGCTGATTTGTTATGTGCCAGTTAATTTGCTTTGTGTTATCAGTTTTATTTCTTAGTATGTGTGTATATGTGGGCTTGGTGATACTGCCCATTAGGAATCTTACCCATCTCATTAAGACTGTCAATTCCTTAACTAGACCTTACTAAGTTAAGCTCAACTCTCTTACAGGGTTTGTCTCAGGTTGACATTTCTTTATCTTGCTTAGTGAATCATCCAGACAGGCTTCAGCTGTTCTGTCTGGTCTTGCTAGAAAAAAAGAACTGGGCTTTTCAGCTTGTGATGATGAACTGTAGTGGTTCTTTATTTGAAAAGCCCAGAATGTGGAAATAAATCCCAGCTGTGATAGCAGAATTGAATTCTAAAATTTGTCCCAGAGGAGGAGTTGGAAGGAGCAGGTGAAAAAGGCAGAACTGTTCTACATTAACAGAGAGTTTTCATTTTGAGATGGACCAAGCGATTGATTCATCAGACTGAGAACAATTTTCAAGCAGAGAGTTCCATTGGCCTCAAGGAGTTAGACATATAAAAGAAGACAATCTTCTAGGCCTAATTTGTTTCACATACACATTGAATGTTCTCCTGCTATGATTTATAATTATTCAGTTTTCTTTTGAAAGACTTAAGGATTTTTGTTTGGGTTTTTTGAGTTGTGTGTGTTTATCAACAATGTGAATGTGTATGGTGGATGAGCAATGAAATTGCAGGAAGAGTCAGGGTGGTTTAATAAATGTGTTGTCTTGGGGCAAGACTGTTAATACTGCTTGGATTAACATGTCTTTACCATTTCTGTCCTTTTACAAATATGCTGACATGTGATGCTGCGCACAAGAAATAGCACTGTGAGAACTGGATTTACATATAGATTGGTATTGCAGGACCAGATGATTGTAAAGGTTAAATTTGTAGTTGTCCATCTTTTTGTGCCCTCTTTGCATATGTGAGTGGTGTATTATTGACTAATGTGGCAGTATTTTTCTGCAGTAAATTTGCTTAGCCAGCATACAAAGCAACATAAAAGAGAATTACAGCTGGCTAAATGACTTCAGCTCTGTTACTTCCTAACTTTTCAGTTACTGGGCATTGCAGGCAGAATCATAATGGAATCACAGGGTACTCTGGCTTGAAAGGGGCCTCCAGAGGTCCTGCAGCTCAGCACTGTGAGAGCAGCGCTAATCAGGTCAGCTTGTCCAGTCCTGAGCACCTCCCACAGTGGGGGCTCCACAGCCTCTCTGCAGAAAATCTTGCAATTCTCTAGGGATTTATGTCAATGGGAGCTAAGGGTTGTTTGCTAAGGAAAGACATCCTACTCAATGTGCTGTACTGTCTGGTGAGCAGCTAAAAGGGACCTGCCTGCTGGGGCCCTTACCAGAATGTGTTTGTCCTACTCTTCTTCACGGGAATATGAGGCCTGAAGAACCCCCTGCTTCGGGTTTCTCCCCAAGGATCTCATTCTAGAGAGGATGCCTTGTAGTACAGGCAAGTGTCTGGAGTGCAGCTTTCTGCCAGCCTTTCCCCCCAGGCTACTCTCCTGCACTGACCTGCAGCTCAGTGCAGTCTTTTGTCTTCAGCTCCCCAAAAGTTATAACCATGTGACTTTCAGACCCCTTGTAGTGTCTGAAATACTGCCTGGAAGTGGCTGGAATCTGTCCTGCTGCACTCTGTCGTTTGTAAGCTTTGTACACTTACTTTGGATACTCTATTTGTTTCCGTTTGCTTCTAAAAAATTTAATTAGTAAAATAAAACTGAATATGTTTGAGGAAATTGTTCTTCACTAGTATCTGCATTGCATTAGGTATAGGGCACATAAACGATTTTGTTAAAATTGTTTGTGATGTGATACTCTCTCTCTTACAGTTGTGATTTATGCCAGCCTTCAAGGTTTTTTTTTGCTTTAATTTAGGACAAGTCCATGGGGCTTTTCTCTTCATGCATTTTGTTTCCTAGTCTCATGTTACTATTTCTTTCTTATGATACCGGTGATGAAATCTATTTATTCCCAGTTCTTACTGAATTTATGCAATACTGCAAAGTCCTCTTGTATTTTAGGATTCAGATTAAACAATTCTGTACTTCAGTAGCCCTCATTTCATGAAAGGTGCTCACAAGCATGTGTGGACTGGTACTAATACTTAATCTTCCCTGTGGAGTCTGTGCTTGGGAATTAGCTGCTTTTCAGCCTATTTTCAGAACTGACTACCTTAGGTTTATGAAAATTGATTTTTGCAAGAGGAATTGTCTTATGAAGAAAATATGAAAATGTGGGGCAAAAGTTGTCCGATAAACATTATTTGGTGCATAACAGGATTACAGTGCTGAAGGTAACCCAAATGAGAAACTCTGTTTAACAGGATGTCTAGTCACTGATAGATTCTTTATTTTTAAACATAATCACTTTCAGAGTTAGCTTTGAGTATTTTTTCTGAATGATTGCACAGGCTATACTGCAACATAAACATAGATGTTCTTTGTTTCATGTTACATGCGCTAGCTCCTATTCTTTAAGCAAGAAACCAGTCCTTTTTCTTCTGAAATCTCTTATTGTCTGGTCCTCATCACTGCTACATTATGTTCAGCCCTAAATATAGTCAGAGGTCATAGTAAAACACATCTGCAGTGTGGGAAAAGGAAGCTTTCTGAGCTTGTTCTTTACTGATGGAAAGACTTCTGTTCCCAGAGATACTCCTGCAAAACATTAACAAAAAGGCATTAGTACAGTTCTCTAAGTGGATAGTATCTGGATAATGTGCTTGTCTCCAGATGCCTGGCAGATTGTTTTTGTTGAGAAGGGAAAAGATTGCAGACCTATTTGTCACCTAAGGTAGAGGTTTTGTGATCATTTTCTTTGCTTGCATTGTCTGTGTGTCAGCGTGTCTGTGCAGTGTTAGTGTCAAGATTCATTTCTGCTTTGCTTGCTTGCTTTGCAGTGAGGAGATATCTCCTGAAGAAGGATAGGTTTCTCTTGGTTCAGTAGATGTCTCTGCTATTACATGTTGTATCCAATTAATCTTGCGTGATAGACAGATTGCCACACTTTGATCCTTGCACTTGTCCCTAGCTGAGAGATTTTCTGAACATCAAGTGTGTTTAGCATATTCAATGAAAAACAACCCCAAGCAACAAACCACAAAATGTATACAAATTATCCATACACACAAAAAAGAGATGTTTTAATCATTGATGGTCCTAGTTTGAAGAATTTTATTTTCTCTGAAGACCTGAAATACCAAACACAAATAACAAATATGGCAAGAAATTAATTTCTAGGCACTCTGTAGACATTCTTCCCTGATGTAAGCTTTTTCTACCGAATAAAACCTGGTTTGACCTATTAGTGCTGAATGATGTATCCACAGTTACATAAATGCTTTGGCCTCACGCTGTCAGAACACAAACTCAGATACAGCAGTTACTTACCTATTCAGATAGATATGCCTGGATTATTTTTGTTGGCATACATAGCTTAAGGTAAGTAGAAAATCTGCCTATTATGCAATTTTTCCTTTGTTATATGAAGGAGAAAGTAACTGTCTTGCTGATTTGTTCTCTATGTAGATGACAAAAAGGGAGTGGTATTTTTGCTAGCCATGGTGGTGTTGTGTGTAAGTTATAGTGTATTCACTTTTTTATTGTAAAAATCCTTCTTATTTGATTCTCATCCTCTGTTGCTTGCTTCAGTATTTTGAAAGTTAACGTTAATTTTGGTTCATCATTATTAGAGCTAAGCTGTAATGGCAGAATGCTAGAAGTGTGACTGTGGGTGTGTGATTGGGGGTTTGAAGGGGGTGGATTCCCCCTTGAGGTGGTACACTTTTTCTGCATTAGAGGAAACAGTTTCTATGAAATACTCTGAGTAAATTTAAAAAAATGCAGCTGAACTGAACCTGCCTATTTTGCTACCTTTAAGAAACCTTTATCAGGATAAAATGAAGTTTTGCTCACTAAATTCTCCATTTAAGATCTGCTTTTCTTCTGGCTCATTGCATGGCTTTGAAAACATCAAATCTGAACACTGGACAGCCTTAAGTCTCTTTGAAAGTCACTGTAACTTTGGTGTCCAGGTGCCAGCATTACAGTGGGCATATGGGATGTCAGTGTGTTTGGGGTTCTGTCTTTGATCTACTCATTCTTTGCAGTCGTCAGTCACAGATGCCACCAGAAGCAAAGCATAAATAAGACTACAGTAAAATGGAGGGAGGCCATGGCTCAAGCAATGACCTGACTTCACCACCACTTCTTCAGCTCAATTTTTCACCTTCCTCTGCTTACATTGCGTGGTGGTAAACAT
The DNA here is from genome assembly GCF_028769735.1 of Zonotrichia leucophrys gambelii. Classification (NCBI taxonomy): domain Eukaryota; kingdom Metazoa; phylum Chordata; class Aves; order Passeriformes; family Passerellidae; genus Zonotrichia; species Zonotrichia leucophrys. The sequence continues at coordinate 42,372,087 of NC_088171.1, read as the reverse complement.
TGAGAATAGTATTTTCAAAATTATGGTTTTATTTGAACTGCTCTTGGAAAGTAAACAATTTTATATAAAGAGATCAGGAATTTGTTGGATATTAAAAAGTTTTACTGCCTTATAGTTAAGATTAGGCTTGATAATCTGTAAATGACAATGCATTTGGAAGTTAGGGAAAAAGTGAGTGGATGAGGTTGGTTTCGGGAGTCAGTCTTCACAGTGGGTAGTAAATGTGTTTCAAGACTTTGTTTTGTTTCAAGATTTAGGTTTCATTTCTGTTAAATTCAGTTTTCTGTATGGGAATGATTCCTCCTTTCAAAACCTATAGTAGGTTTGTGTGGAAAGATTTTGGTATTGGGGGCCTACAAGGGTGGTTTCTGTGAGAAGCTGCTGGAAGCTTCCTCTGTGTTGGACAGAGCCAATGCCAGCTGGCTCCAGGAATGACCTGCTGCTGGCTGAGGCTGAGCCCATCAGTGATGGTCGTAGTGCCTCTGGGGTAACTGACTTATGAAGGGAGAAAAAAGGGAGCCCTGCAGAGCAGCAGCAGAGAGAGGAGTGAGGATGTGAGAGAAGCAGCTGCAGACACCACAATCAGTGCAGAAGGAGGGGAAGGACATGAAACAGTCCAGCTGCCAGAGCAAACATTCTTCTGCAGCCCATGGTGGGTCAGGCTCTCCCTCTGCAGCCCCTGGAGGACACAGTGAAGCAGATTCCTGCCCACAGCCCCTGGAGGAGCCTGTGCTGGCTGGGGCAGGGACCCTGTGGAAGCTTATGCTGGAGTAGATTCCTTGTAGGATCTGGATTTATGGATCCATGCGGAGAGAAGGCCAATCCTACCAGAGCAGGTTTTGTGGTAGGATTTGTGGCCCTGTGGGGGACCCATGCTGGAGCAGGCTGTGCCTGAAGGACTGTACCTTGTGGGAGGGACCTATGGACGTGCAGTTTGTGAAGAACTGCAGCCCGTGGGAAGGACTCGCATTGGTGAAGTTTGTGGCTGACTGTCCCCTTTGGGAGGGAGTCTGTGCTGGAGCAAGGGAAGAGTCTGGATCACAGTTCCCTTCGGGCAAGGTGTGAAGTACTGACTGCAGCTGCCATTCCCTGTCCCCCTGCGCCACTGTGGGGAAGTTGGTAGGAAGTAGTGAAGTTAAGTGTAGGAGGAAATGGTGGGAGGATGGTGTTCAAGATTTGTTTTTATTTTCTCATTATCCTACTCTTACTTGATTGGTAATAAATTGAACTAATTTTCCTAATTCAAGTCTGTGTTAGCCATGAGGTAATGGGTGAGTGATTTCTTCCTGTCCTTAACTCAACCCATGAGCCTTCTATGATATTTTCTCTGTCCTGCACAGCTGAGAAAGGGAGTGAAGGACTGCCTTTGATGGGCACCTGGCTCCTAGCCAGGGACAGCCCATGACAACCAGTAGCATGACAACATGCTAGTCTGTATGTAAAATACTTTAATAAGTTCAACTTACTGCACAAGCTGCATTTGATCACTGCTAATGAAGGATGGGTACAGTAAGCTTGCATGCCTCTTCTGCCAAGTGAATGCTACAGTAAGTGCAGTTAAATGTGTGGTGCCCAGTGGAAGAAGACAGGTGGCACATGCAAGTTAGTGCAGTTTTGTCGCTTCTGATCCAGTGACAAGCCCTGCAAGAAGCTAACAGCTCATTATATGCTACTACTTTGGGGTGTTCTTACTGTATGTGCTTTACAAAAAGAATTCTAACTTTAGTATTGAAATCGGTGAAAATCTTATGGGGCCCATTTCTGGCATTAGTGTAGATGTGCTAAAGCTCCCTGACCTTATGGAGTTATATTTAATCTTACACCCACAGAAAACCTGCTTGCAAGCTCTTGAGTTACACAAATGGAAGTGTAAATGATGCTTGCAAACCTATGCTGTTTTTGAAGGCAATCTGAGAATCAAAATGAGGCCTCTGACTTTTATATCCAGTAATAGGGACCAAAGATAATTAGAGGACTAGGTGGAAAATCCGACAATCCTTGTCTAGTTTGAGAATGTTAGTTCTCTTTAATATTTCTTCTAACTTACTCTGTCTTCCTTTTGATGCAGACGTGTTTTGTAAATAGGGGTTTTTTTACAATCTTTTGCATTTTTATGAACATAGAAGGACTTAAAGAATACTTCCATTGGAATATTACAAAATGGTATGTTTTTATCTGCATGTTTTAAGTTCCTAAGATTCATCTTCTTGCTCCTGACTACAGTCCTTTTTATAGTAAATAAAAATGTTTTCATGCCTAAATGAAGATTCTTAGAATGCTTTTTTTATAATTATAGGAAGAATATGAGGTCCTCAGTGTGTCCCTGAGATACATGTCCTTGATATCTCAGGATATACACAGTCTCTGCTTACTGTCATGGTGGAGAAAAGGCTGAGTTACTCTATGCCTTCTTTTCCTTGGCCTTTACTGGTAACAGACTTTGAGATCAGAGGGAAAGTCTGGAGGCAGATGGACCCTTGGTGGAGGGGGAACAGGTTAGGCTGCACTTAAGCTGCACATACACAGCTCCAGGGTCTCTAACAGATTATGGAATTTGGGAGAGGTTTGTGTAGACTATAGGAAAGTGAATGTCATTATTTTTTTTAAAAAGGACAAGAAGGGACTCTGAGTGTTCTGGTAACATCTGGGGACCTGCAGGTTTGTCAGTCTTTCCTCAGACCTTGGAAAGGTTGTGGAGCAACTAACCCTGGAAGGTATCTCCAAACACATAAAGGACAAGAAGGCAATTAGAAGTAGTCTTAATGGGCTTACAAAGGGAAAATCATGCTTAACCAGCATGATACCCCTCACAGTGGTAGTGACTAGCTTGGTGCTTATGGGGAGAGCAGTGGATGTTGTTTGCTTTAATGTTGGTAAGGCTTTTGACCCTGTCTTCTCTAACATCCTCACACAGCAACCCAGCCCAGAGGGTTGTGATCAGTGGTACAAGGTCCAGTTGGAGGCCAGTCACTAGTGGTGTACCTCAGGGGTCCACACTGGGACTGGCACTGTTCCACATCTTCATTAGTGACCTGGATGATGATGCAGAGTGCACTCCTAGAAAGTTTTAGGTGATGAAAAACCTGGGAGGAGTGGCTGATGAGCCAGGGGGTTGTGCTGCCATAGAGAGAGAGAACATGGCAGTCTGGACACAGAGGAGTCTCTTAAAGATAACCTCTGGGAAGTGCCAATTCGTGTTATCTGGAGGATATTTGAGAGTAAACTCTTGCACCAGTACAGGCTGGACGCCATCTGGTTGGAAAGTAGTTCTCCAGAGATCTTGGGGGACAGCTGACCATGAACCAGCAAAAATGTTTTTGTGCCCAGCAGCTTCCTGGGCTGCATTAGGAGGAATGTTGCCATGAGGTTGAGATCCTTCCCCTCTACTTGGCAGAGGTCAGGCCACATCTGCAGTGTTGTGCTCAGTACTAAGCTCCCCAGTGCAAGAGGGGTGTGGACTTACTGGGGTAAGGCCAGCACAGGCCCCAGAGATGAGGAGGGTTCTGGAGCATCCTTCCCATGAGGAGGATCTGAGGGAGCTAGGATGTCCAGCCGGGAGAAGAGGAGGCTCAAGTGTATCTTATCAATGTACATAAATACCTCATGGGAGTGAAGAACAGGGAGACAGACTTTTCTCAGTACTGCCCAGTGACAAAACAAAAGGCAGTGGGCACTTGGAAGTGAATTTGAACACCAGCAAATGCACTTCTGCTGTGGAGAACATTGAACACTGGCGTGGGTAGCCCAGAGAAGTTGTGGAGTCTCCATCCTTGGAGATAATCAAAACTTAGCTGGGCATGGTCCTGGGAAGCTGGTTTTACATGCACCTGCTTGAGCAGGATAAGGGACAAGAAGATACCAAGATGTCTGTTCCAACCTAAATGAGACTCTGATTCTGTGTGTTCCTTTCTTCCCCTCAAAAAACTAACCAAGATGAGACCCAGGTCATTCTTGAATGTATTGTTGCATTGTATGGTTTGTGAAGTATGTTGGAAAATGAAGCTCTGAGCTGTATATCTGTATTAATTACCTAACAGTTAATTTCCAGTACAGCAGTTAATTTGAAAAATTAACTTGTGGAAGAAGCTGTAGAAGGACAGAGACATATTTGCCCTTTCAGAGAAGTATAGATTTTGACTCCGTGATTCTATCCCAGGCATGTCAGTGTGTTTTTTCCTAAAAGCATTTTTTTAAAATGCAGAATGTTTCCTTCAGAAACAATTTTTTACCCTTACAGATTTCATCTGTTAAAAAAGAATCAGCATGTTTTCTGTTGGAGACTGCTGACTAGAACATCCATTTTGCGTCCCTGCAGATGACCTCTCTAAATTAATCGATCTCAGTTCTAATGAGGTGACCTGTTTAAAATAGCTCTCTGCCGGTGTGTATTTTCATGTCTTTGGCATTTAAACTTTGAAGTGCATCTATTCCTGGGATTTTTAGAAATTATCTTTTATTTCCTCTTCAGATTTTTCTGAAAAATGCTGGTGCTTCAGCCCAGTATTGGAAACCAGTTTTGATTAGAATGATTTTAAATATAAGCCCCTTTTTTGTGGTTGTTTGTAACTGGTTCAGTATTGGATTTCTTGGGGTCAGCACCTACGCCAGGCTGTGCTGTTCATTCCCCAGCTGGGCAGTGCACAGCTCAATAGCTTTTCCATTATGCTCTGACCACGCAGGGGTGGAGCAGATCCCTGCTTTCCTAGGTCAGTTGTGCAGTTACGTTTTACAGGACGAGGTAAAAAAAAAGTCTGTGTCTGATAATTCAGAAAAGCTGCCGTTAAAGGATAATCAGTCCACATAATCCTTTGCATTCTGCTGAATGCTTACGCACTGGATGCTACTAAACTGCATGCTATTTTCATGGATGGAAAAAAGAATTAAATAATGGTTGAACTTTTATGACACTTTAAAGATGCACTAGCTCTGTATTTTGTGACTGTGTGCGTCCACTCACACTGTGTGGTGCTTACAGGTTGGTTTAAGAAAATGTGTTAGTTAAAGAAATATGTGTTAGTTAAAGTTAGTTTATGTGCTCCTAAAAATTTAGGAGCCTATTAATAGTTATGTAGAACAGCTAATGAGGAGAGAGGGAAATATAGAAAGGATATTGCTTTCTGAAGATGACTGCTCTTCAGTTCCTGTAGCATAAATTGTAAACTGCTTCCTTAAATTCTTTTCCTTGGAAAGTGAGAAAAGCGCAGTTGTCTGCATGTCATTCACTGAAGGTCGCTAGTGTGTTGATGACTGTAATAGCTGAGTTGTGGGGTTTTTTTGGTGACCTTGCACAAGTCCTTAGAATAGGGAAAGTTAAGGTAATTAAGATTTTAGTCTTTACAGTGTGCTCATTAAACACAATTGATCTTAATGTTACATTGTGCTCATTCTCCCTGATGAGCAGAAAGGCTTTTATTTAGAACAATGCAAATGCTACTTTAGTGAGCACCCCAGGTGTCCATAGGGTGGCTTGCTCTGACCGAGGATGCTTTGCAGGTAGCAGAGAGGGGTAATGTCACAGAATATTCTGAGTTGCTTGCTATTTTGTTAGTAAGAGTCAAGGAAAGCCTAACATCTATTTCATCATGAAAGAAGGAAAGAAGCATTTTCTGGCCCTGGGTAAATGTGCACTCTTTGGGAGAAAAAGAAAATTCTTAGTATGTCATTTAGTCTGCAGACTGGTAATGGGTAATTTGTTTGTTTTCTGATGCTGTTAGCAACTTCAGGCTATGCAGCTGTTACACGTTCATGTAAAGAGGACAGAAAGAGAACCTGGTAGCATGTTCTCTTTCTGTCCTCTTTCTGTCTCCCTTGTGTACACTCACACAAATTTGTGCCCCTTCCCCTCCCTCCTGGAGAAGTGCCGATCAGGATATCCTCTGGGAACAGCAGCACCATTTCCCAGTTGGAGCTGCGTGCATTTAAGCTCCCTGATCTCAATGCCATGTGACTGGAAACGCAAGGAGCAGATTGCCATCCGGTGCACGCTCTCCAACCCCTCAGATAGCAAAAATAAAAAAAAAAAAAAAAAAAAAAAAGAAAAAGAAAAAAAAAGAGGGGGTGGGAGTGAGGAGGGGAGGTTCCCTTGCTTTTTTTGTAGCGCTGTTAATTCCTGCTGGAGCTTGTTTGCCGCAAGCTCGGTTCATGGCAGTAACAGAGGCAGCGGAGCCTATTCGGTAGCTCAGTGCTCTCAATGAGGTCAAGCTGCATCAAAGGGAAGCCTCCTGTGGAAGCATCTCCTGTAAGTTCTGATACTGCTTTTTCCCTGCTACCTCCAAATAAATCATAGCCTGTATGACTCTGCCGGGCTTCAGTGCTTTATCCCTCCCCGAGTAATAATTTTGTGTGAGGTTGTCAGGTTTTATGTTAATTGAACTTGTCAGTGAGGCGTCAGTTGGGTAATAATACTGTGCATTTTGGGAGAAAGGGGCTTATCTTCTCTCCTTTTATTTTCCAAAGGAGTGGGAAGAAGAAAGTGTGGTTTTGTCCTTTTGAAAAGCTCCAAGCTGTTGAGGTTACAGCTCACCAGATTCTGTTTTATGTAATCTACATATTCTACTTTCTAAATAAAGCAATTGTAAAGTGTATTGCAGATGTCATTGGGTTTCACCAAAGAGCTGTTATTCTAGGAATAGCTACCTAAACATTTTAAGTAATTAAAAAAAAAAATAGAGAAAGTACTTTATCCAGATCTTGGAAACCTCTGTAGTAACTTAATTTCAAAGAAACTCCCCTTACACAAGCTGCAGTTCACCGGAGGGGTCTCTAATGTGATCATTCAGAAATATTCCCTTGAAACCTAATTCTGGATATTAGCTGGTTTTAGTGAAACTTTTCAGTTGCGTAGGCTTCCACACTGAGATGAAAAATTTCTTGTTTTATGTAATGAGCTAGCTGTTCCTGCAGAAATGCAATTTAGCATGAAAGAATGCTAACTTTTACAGAGAGTGTTGTCTCATTTACAGCATGGAATCTTTGGGCAATAATGACATGCTGGGCTGTAATTTTTCATCTACATAACCCAGTTTTTTTTCCCCTTGAAGTACAAAAAGCTTACTTGAATACATATCTGGAAGGCTTGCAGAGTGGTTTCAATGGCTTGAACAAAGTAACTACCACCTGTTTGGATTATTGTTAGTTATACATTGTAAACCCTGAGGAAAAATAAAATATCACAAGTCATTATCCCTTCTGCTGTAAAGTTCCTCTTGAAGGGACTGGCATGGTGCCTGTCTATTGATATTCAGCTTGTATTTTTGGAAACTCAGCAGCACGGGCGTTGTGCTGTAAGGTGATGAGGTGTTGAAATAGTTATAAAGAGTTATGGCACTGCTCTACTTCCCAAAATCTAATGTCTTTGCGTTTTTTCAGAGGTGTGTTCTTTAATTATAGCTGTCTTTTTATCTTCTTTAGTTAATGTCTTGACTTTCTTAAATATCTAACTTTGAAATTGGATAGAGAAAGGAAAAAACCTGTGAAATCAGATCATGCAGCATCTGTGTATGACATGAATATTTGCTGGGGAGATTTATGAAGCAAACTTGAAGACTCATTTTCAACTGCATGTTTCTATTTAATGAAAAGATGACTTGTTACTTAAATATGAGATTTATCTGACATGACTGCAGTATAAATATGAAAAGAGAATGTGTAAATTAGCATCTCATACTTAGTACTCTCATTCTGAGGAAAGGATCAAAAATGCTTCATGAACCCATCACTGGATTTTTTTATTTAATTTTACTTGGTATCTTTTGTTGGCTTTGACAGAGGCTGTCTTCAGTTCCATCAAGACAGCTCCATTTTTAAACATATATAGTGGTGGAAAATACCCATTCTGTATCTTTTTGTCCAGATGGTGACGCTTCTTTTCATTTCAGCATTCAGCTTCTGAGTTGATCCTAGTTGAAGATGAAATGACAGATACTGAAGATAACGAAGAGGAGGATTTAGGAGTCATGGATGATCAACGCAGTGTAATTCTCCATCTCATCTCTCAGCTCAAACTTGGCATGGACCTTACCAGGGTATGAACGCTGTATCTCTTTTATATTTGTTCACTGTTGTTTTTATTTCTCATCCTTCTGTGTGTTTATGTGCATAGCCAGTTATTGTGAGTGTGTTTTGCCCCTGTGGACAGTGAAGTTTTCCATTTTATAAAAATGTGGTCCCAGAGAGCTGTGGAGTGCTGTCTCTTGCTAGGCAGGCTTTCACATGAAGTGGCCACATCAGATATTTTAGAGAGGGAGGGGGAGGGAAGGAAAAAAAAAGAAGAAAAAAATCCTTCAGAACTCTTGCTTATTTTTTTGCAAGTCTTTCAGAGAGTTACTTTCAGAGTAACCATATGTTATGTATGGAACCCACAAGTATGTCAGGGTACACTGGGGGTTGGAGGAACAATAATGGCAATTATATGGATGAAGGATATACATGTTCACATAACTGCTTTGTGGATTCCATTTAATTGCAAGTCAGCTTCAAAGAAACCCATGATGGTCAAGAAAGTACAGTCTTCAGTGTATCAGTTCTTGTCAGTGTTGAGCAGCTCACCAGTTTAACCTTCTGTGCATTCTTCTGGTCCTAGAACCAGTATTGTCACAAGCTTGTCCATACTGATACAAGCAAAGAAATTACAGTGTCTGAGAAATTTTCCTTTAAGTCCTTGGAGTTTTGGAAATGAGGTAGATGTTAAGGTAGCAAGGAGTGCTTCTTTTTGAATAGTCTTGTATTCCAGTGAAACCTTCTCATGGGGCTTAATAAATAATCAAGGAGATTTTTGTAAATATATGGAATATCCTTTCCTTGCACACAGGTTTTCTACTTGAAAGTCCCCCAAATAAAACTCCTTTTGTCCACTTTTCACAAATATGAGCTCATTCTGACACTCTCCACAAGTAATACAAAGTTTGGAAGGACCAGAGAATTTCTCTGGCACATGAGGTAGTCTTGCAGGAAGTTATTTTCATGGGAATTTTGATATTCTGAAGAGTTCGTCTGCTTTTCTTTCTTTAACATTTTAATCAAAAACTATAAATTTTTTACAAAATAAAGTTTTCTCAGTGTAGTTTTTCCTGCTTCCTCTGGAACAATTGTCAGTGTTTTAAAATAATTACAATATTAAGACTGAGCAATTCTGTGTTCTGTTGCTGACTAGCTGCACAGAAATGAATGTTTTATTCTAAATAAAATGAAAGTTTCATAATTTCATTTTGAATAATTTATACCTCTCACTTTTTAATATGTCTGGGGTTATATACAGTTCATTTTTGGTTTTGTTTTTCTTACATTCTTACTTTTTCTTAGCTCTTCCTCTTTTCTCTCTTGTTTTTCGAAGGCTGTCTTGAGTCCATAATGTTCAAACTAGGCTAAGATTTCTTATCCGTGGTTCTTGTGTCTTGAAAACATTTTGTCTTTGTCTAAAGACATGGTTTTTCTTTCCTGATTTTCACCATCATCTTCTTGTCATGGCAGAGTAGGCAAAACCCAAAGACACACAGTTAATGTAAGTAAGAGAAATTCCTGTAAATAAGAGAAAATTATGAAGGTAAATACATATATGATGACCTGTTTCTTATATAGTGTTCTTAGAGCACAGTTTTTATAGATAATGATAAATGTTGAAATGAGAAGAGCTACAGGCATATGGCAGAGTTAGATCTATTTGTAGTCTGTGTGATGCATGGATACACATATGATAAGTATTAATGAGACATGCCACATGTGCACATCACTTTTCATGTGCCCATTTTGAGGATTAAAAAAAAATACAGGACAGCTGGCTGCTTTTTTTATCAACTTTGCTTACTGACATGAGGCCCTTAGGGCCACTGACATGTGACAGTAAAGCTGGGTTTGTTGGCTGCACTTCTTTCCATTTTTCATTATTGTTCTAAAAGTCAGATTTCAGAGCACTTTGATGCTCATCACCTTCTGCTGGAAGTGGTTGTGGCACAGTTGTTGCTGATATCAGAGAAAATGTTTTCCTGTGCCTTCTTTCCTAGGGCTGTGTCTTTGGTTCATTCTGAGAGCTGTGGATTGCTGCCTGATACTCACAGGGACAAACAGCTTTTTCTGAGCCCTTGGTGGTTTTGGGTTCTGGATGCATGAGCATTACCTTCACATTCCATATCACAGGAAACAGCATCTTATCCTTATGTTAGCCATGGCCTTGCCTGTGCTGGCAGCAGTTTCCCACAGTGAAGACAGCCACGTTAATGTTGTGGAGGTGCTTCACTTCTGGAATGTGTCATACTGCTTTGCTTTTAGTGAGGAGTTAAGGAGTAAAAACTGCTGTGAAGGAGAACACCTGCAGTGAAGTATCAAATCTGTGTGGGGATTTGCTAGAATGGTCTGAACTTCATGGTGGCCAAATAGACTCCAACAGCTGCTGGAGAGAGTTGGGTGGGGAGCAGTTCACAGCAGCAGAATGTGGTGCACATCTGATGCTTCAGACTGGGATAGGACTTTCAGCCTCATTTAAAACTAGAATTGCTGGGAAAAAAAAGCAAGTTTCTAAATTGTTTGTTCTTCAGACTTTTAAAAAATGAGAAATGGGGCCAAAACCCACTAACAGTCTTTGTTGGCAAATGGCATCTAATGGATTGCAGTTAATGCTAACAGCTTGTACAGATGGGTGATCACTCCCCTGCATTTCCTTACCTTCCTTTACACAATTAATATGTGCTAAAAATAAAGGCTGCCATTCTTTGTAAAAGAGCTGCCAGTAATTCTGCAGAATGGCAGCCTGTTGTAAACTAACATTGTGGTGTGTTCATGATGTCATAAGTTTTTACTTTGCTTGCCAATATTCTTTTACCTTGCAATTTTAAAATGTAAGTGGCATGGAAATAGCTTGTTTTATTCCCACAATGGCACAGATGACAGTGAAAAGAAAGCTTTTACACCTCTAAGAGAAGGATATCTCAGCATGAGGTACCTTGGCTGGATTTCTGAAGAAATTAGGGAATGATGCTGACATCCATGTTTTTCCTCACAGTAAATAACAGTGGGGATAAATATCTCTATTCTTAAGACATTGTGCTCATTTGTCTCAGTTGCATTCAGATCTAATTAAGTGAATTCAAACCTAGGAGTTTATAATCAAGTTTTCAACCAGTATTGTCTTTTTAACCTCAATGAAAATGGAAAAAGCCTCTTAAACGGCTTTCTTTTCATCTGAAGCCTGAGAGAGAGTAAGAATTGATTGTTTTAACATTTTAGAATGAGGTGAGGTGATTTTTTTCCTTCAGACTTCAGCAACTTGGTATTTCTTCCAGAGTGTTTCTTTTGTCCAAATGATTGTCATGCTGGCATTTTCTCAGAGGAAAAAATTAGTCAGTTTTGACTTCTTCTGCAATTAAAAAAATAAATTCATAGTCCTGCCCAAAGCCAGTATAAAGAACATAGGTCCTAAGTGTATTTTTCTGGACACTTCATTCTGTCTGGCTGCAGAGGAGTTGGAAACCTCATTTCTTTAAAAGCTGGAGTGCTAGCACAAGTGCTCAACAGCCTGGTGTTGGCAAGAAGAATGCTGTACGCTTGCAAATTCATTTATTTCTATTTTTCTTATTTCTGCAGAAATCAAGATAGGGCCAATTAAAAAAAATTATTGGTGTGATTTTTTTTTTTTTTTGCTATGTTCGTGTGTGGTGGTGTTGCATATTGAAACTTTGAGGCTATGAGATTATTTGATAAAAGGCAATGCTTTGTAGGCATATTTTGTAATACTGCAGTTGTGTAAGCTTTAAAAGTAAAATATTTTTATTTCACAGTTCTGCCTCCAATTTTTTTGAAAACAATTCAGTTTTTCAGTGGATCCGTTTCTGCCACAATTGAGGATTTAATTTCCTGCTTAGTTAGGCTTTTAAAGCAAGATCATTTGAGCTGGAGTTCAGGCCTGACTCGGATTTAAAATTGATTCTTGAAACTCAATAGTTAGAGTCAGTGATTCATCACATCTCACCTGGTGGCAGTGCTGCTGTAGCTGTGTTGAGCAGAGCACCCATCTGGGACTTCAGGGAGGAGATACCAAGACTCTGTGACCACGACAGTGGGATGAAACCATGGCAGTCTTAGTGTTGTACCATAAAATCTGCATCATCTGAAGGATGGTCTGCAGTTTTCCTCTCCTCTGTTTGTGCTAATAAAGGTCACTGTCTTTAGAGAGAGGCTCTTGGACATAGTGAGATGCAGAGTGCTGTTTATTCAAATGAGTTTGCCCTTTCAAGTCTCTGCAGTGAACTCACAAAGACACTACTTCTATTTCTAGACAGAAAATACGGGAGATTTTTTTGTATGTTTTGCTGTCACTTTCCCATCTTGTAACCTCATCTTTTAGTGTATAATTTATATTAAAATGAGATCCTGAATTGAGGATTTCAACTGCTGAATTGCATTTTCCTAAAGATTATATTGGATAATGAATAATGGTCAGAATGAGAATGCTGCATATAAGATGGAATTGTTTAAAGAGCTAAAAGTAAAAAAAAAAACTCTACTGGCTTTCTGCTTTGCCTTCAAAGTTTTGGATTTCATTTTGAAAACCAATCTCCTCAACCTGCCTCTGTCACACCACCAGGACTGTAGGCTGTCATTAGCACTCAGTCTGCCACACATAGTGTAAAATTAAAGTCCTCCATCATTCAGGGCCTCAATAGGTTGGTAGCAGAAATCATATGGTATCCTCAAGGCTTAGAGAGTAGAGTCAGAGGAATATTACAGATGGAACTTTTCTTGATTTATATCTAAACTTGTAAAAATTATTAGCCTATAAAGGGCTGTATGTGTGTAAATATAAAATACAGAAGGAGAGAGCCAATAAGCAGATAAGTTACCAGACACAGCAGTTCTCTCTTTTTGCAGAGAAGTGCTGTGACTTGCTGTGTAGCTGTAAAGATTCTGTTCAAGCCGCTGTGACTGGAATTCTTGTTCCTGTTTACAAGTTCTCTTTGAGAAGGGCTGAATGATTAATAAAAGTTTGAAAGCTTCTATTTCATTATCCATGGGATCCAAAAGGGCTGATCTGTGCTTTGGTCCCATTAGAATAGCAAGCTGGACCAGCAGGGGGAAAGCAAATGTGTTTGTGACAAACAGTGGCTCCCTGCCTGCTGTAAATAACCCTTGCTTTTAGGAAAGGGAAAAAGTGAAAATTTAAAGTGAAAATGCAGTGAAAATTTAAAGAGGAAAGTAGAAGAGTTGCTGTAATAGAGGACAGCAGGTTTGCATCTGGCATCATTGAGCCACTTGGATTCACATAAGATAAATTTGTGTGTGCCAGAAATTCCTTTTGGTCATGTGAGAGCAACTTGTGAGCTCCCCTGCGACAGACCTGCACAAAGTGGGGAGCATGGGGGCAAAGAAGGGAGAGAAATAAATTATGTCCCTTAGCCCTTGTTTGCCTTGCAGTACCCTCCAGGATCCTTCAGTGGAAAATTCCAACAAAATGTTACTGTGAAGTGAGTGACCTTGGCAACATCTGCGTTGCTGGAGAAGGCCCTTGGGAGTGTATCCAAGTCACCTGGGGCTGGCTCCCTCCGGGGCAGACTGCCTAGTGCTCAGCCCCAGGATTTTTTCTGGGCCCATGGGAGCCTCTCTATTCCCATGACATGAATGTAGTGGTTTGTGCAGTTTTTGTTCCAAATTGTCTGAAATAAAGCAAAGCCAGGCAGGTGCCCACCACAGTGACATGGTACCATCTGAAACTGAGGGGGTGTGCCATGGGCTTGGGGGAGACAGGAGATCTTAGGGATGGCAGGGGATTTGGCTTGGGAATTGTGGGGGGACATGGCATATGACAACACTCTAGGGCAGATGGGGACTGCTTTCTTACCTACAGCCTCTTGGGAAGGCTCCTTGGGAGTTTTATACTTGGAAATAAACTTGATATTTGGTTGTGGTTGAATATCCTTGGGTTGGTTTGTTAGAGGCTGGAAGGGACCTAATCCATGTAGAGTGGGTAGTCAGGGGCCCAGGAGTGAAATATGGGACAGGGATGTTTGATGTTTGTATGACAGAAGGGATGGATGCACCCCTTACAGTCTCCACCACTTAGAGGTTGGTGATGGGTACGTTCATATAAAATACTCATCCTCTGGTGGTTTGGGAGGGTGTGCCCCTCCCATTTTGGAGAGTTATGATTAGTTTGGTTTGTTGACATTTGGTGTACATTAGTTTATATCAAAGTATGCTTTTGTGTCCTGTAAACAAAGAAAACAATGGCTGGTTTGTTAACTGAGAGGAGAGGAAAAGGTGGATTTCCATGTGCATGGAACAGCCCATCCCTGTTGTGTGAGCTGCTCGTGAAAGTCATGATGATCTCAGGAAGCAGCCTGCATGGGTATCAAGGCCACTGCTTTTTCCTTCACTCATTATTTACACTGCAAAGAATATTAAATTGTTGTGGCATGGGAGGGAAATATGCTATCCCAAAATTTGGCAGGGTCAGAATTACAGCTGTCCTAACTGTTCCCTCTCCCCCTTTCCCCTCAGTGGTGTGATCACAGGGAAATCATATATGCCTTTGTCTGCTTTACATACAGGTAGTGCTTCCAACATTTATTTTGGAGAAAAGATCCCTGCTGGAGATGTATGCAAATTTCATGGCCCATCCAGACCTGTTTTTGTCAATTGCAGCTGGAGCCACTCCCGAGGAAAGGATTATCTGCTTTGTGGAGTATTATCTCACAGCTTTTCACGAAGGCCGAAAGGGAGCAGTTGCCAAGAAGCCCTATAACCCTATAATTGGTGAAACCTTTCACTGCTCGTGGGATGTGCCTAGAGATAAAGTGAAAGCATTCAGAACTAATGGTGCCTCCACGGTTTCTAAGGACTCAGCCAAGGAGCTTGGCCAGGACCAGTCCTCGTGCTACAAGCTGAGGTTTGTAGCTGAACAAGTGTCTCATCATCCGCCAGTATCTTGCTTTTACTGTGAGTGCAAAGAGAAGAAAATGTGTGTGAACGCTCACGTATGGACCAAAAGCAAGTTCATGGGCATGTCAATAGGTGTTTCTATGGTAGGTGAAGGTAAGAAATGTGCTTTTATTCTGCTTTTTTTTAGCTAATATTTCTGGGTGTCAACAGAAATCCAAATGTTTTCCTACTTGGTCTCCCTCTGACCTTTCATTTGAACCTTATGACTGTTTGCTTTTGTGAAGTTTGGAATTAAAACTGTAGGATTCATATAACCTTTTGCTGTCCAGACAGAATGTGAAATGCACATTGCATATATAAATGTGTGCTTATATTGATGAGACTGGTAATTTATGTGGCCAGACTTCAGAAATAATTAAGTCATAATAGCAAATGACAAATTATGGCATATTCTGTGAGATCATTTTTGGTCACTTTCAAAGTAATATGGGATTTGGTGTTCGTTATTGGAACAAAGCAGTGAGAAGAAACACATTTTTGCATAAACCTGACATTTGTTTTTCATAGTTTCTGGAAAGAATCATGATTTCTGTAGTGTTTGAAAGTTAGTGTATTTTCATAAACTTTCTAGGAAGTCACATAGTAGAGGCGTGAATCCTGATTTTCCATATCATACACATGCAGTCTGCACTGTGATAAATCACTGCCCAACTTGAGTTCAGAAATAAAGGGAGTCTTAAATCCTTAATGGATGATCTGAACTGATGCACACACTTGTACCAGTGTTGTCACTGACTGTTAATGCATTGAGATAAGTCTGTTTCTAAGCAACTTAGTCCCTTTGGCCATTTGAGGGTAAGATGCTATGTATGGATTTTAGTGTTTTGTCTTAAATAGTTTTTGGACTGTAGTCTCAGAAGTATGAAGACAACTTGCTTCTTTTTGTCACCATTATGTTAAATACTATGGTAATAAAGGCAGTAAAAGTGGAGTAGGAAATGCAGTGGTTTGGCTTTGCTTTTTAATAGCAACGAAATAACTATGGTGAAAAAATACAGGTGTATTCTACTATTTACACTATCTAAAACTAAAGACCAGTGAAAAGGACTACAGTTGCTCCTTCCCTGATGGCAATTTATTCCCTTTTTTAATAGAAGAGGCATGAAACCTCCTTGCTATTGGTTTTGATACCCTTGTGGTAAAGTTGGTGTTAGCATTTGTGTTTCCTTCTTCCTGTGGCTTAGGTATTTTGCTTTGAATACGGAGTTAAGGAAGTTGGGAAGGGAGTGTCAGAATGGAAATTGGTCTGTCTGTCTGTCCCCTGCCTGTACTACTGCCAGCCTGAGTCACTGGCTTAACATTCTGCATTTTTCTGGTACATGTTCGTTTCTAGTACTGTTTTGCTGAGTGAAGGGAACTATTTAATGGAAATAAAATTAAACACAAAGTCACTTGTGATTATGTAGGAGTAGGGAAATTTCTTTCTCTTGCTGCTAGCGCACACAGTTCCCTGGAGTTGAGGGTGTCTACTGTGGGGATTATTTAAGACTTCAAAGTCCTGATGTGTCCCAGTTTTGAGAGAGAAAGGGTCTAAGAATTAACTGCTTACTCACTCACCCCAAGGACTGTTTCATGTGTGCTTGTGAGAATCAGTTTCTCCCTGTGCTCTTTCTTTTTTTCATGACCCTGGAGACGTCCCAGGAGTGGAGGCGGGCTTTGGGGAACATCTGCAGTAGCAAACTCTCTTATTCCAAGGTTTGCTGCTGTCTCTGTGATGTGCATGCTGGGAGGAAGTCTGGGTTCACCAGTTCATAGTTACTATTCATCTGCTTGTTCATGTAAGCAGTGCAAGAGCAGGGACATTCACAGTGACAGCATTTCTGGGAAGTGATGGAGACTCTTCAGTGCAGCCCAAGCATTTCTGTTGCATTTTGAGGACTGGCAATGGGCAGCTAGAAGTTGTACCACTGAGGCCTTTCTGTCATCTGAAAACAGCAAGCCTAAGCCTGGCAGCCTCAGTTTAAAATGCCAGCTGTGCAGTGCAGTTCCTTCATTTGAAACTGCACTTTCTTAAATTTTTTTTGTTTGTTTATTTTAGGTCCAGGGAGATCTTCCTGATTAAGTTGGTGTGTGGATTTGTCAAGCTGTGCAAAAGTTAGAATCTACTGCAGATGCTTCTTTCTTATGTGCTGTATAAGTATAAATTCTGTAGTAGATTGAGGTCAGTGTGAGTACCAGGGAATAGATTGCTGAACCGACAAAAAGGAGCTGTTGGACTAAAAGTGTGGAAAACCTAAGCCTGTTCCTAGTAATGCAGGGCCTAATACTTTTAATAATGTGAAATATAATTTGAAAATTTTTTTCCTTGTGTTTAGGGACATATTAAGAGATGCAACATTTCATATGGGGTGAGTTAGTCTGGCAAAGTTAGTGAGTTGGGCTGTGGAGAGGTGCTGATAGTCAGAAGGCACATGGAGCTACTTAAGGTAGGTAGAAACTAAAGTTAGCTCTTTGGAGAGAACTGCGCACACCAAGGTTGGCTGGTAAAGTTGTAGAATCTTATTTTAATATTTTAAAAGCACATTGAGTTTATAGGGAATGAAATATCATTCTGCTTTTGATGAGATCCTACTTTTGATGAGAGACAAAGTAACATCTCATGGATCCTCAGAATCTCTGGGTTTTGATTGTTGTGGGGTTTTTTTGCTACTGTGCATTGGACTACCAAACTAATCATGTGCTATTGTTGGGATTTTGTCTTGTCTCTTACTCCTTTTTTTTTCCTAAATTCCCCCTCATTATGAACATTCAGCACTTTTTTTTGCCTGTTGCTGGAGTTAAATTACATACATGTGTGGGTCTTTCACTCTTTGTAAGAGCAGAAAGGATTTTAGATGTGGCATCATGTTACTTGAAAGACAGTTTCCTCCATGCCTCTAAAATACCTGTGTCTGTTTTGAGTCTTGGGTTAAATAATTCTGCTGTTGGTTCAATATTAGGTTCATTATACTGCAGATTAAATCAGTACTAATTGATATGGGAGAGGGGAGAAACATCCTTCCAGACAGAGTGCTAGAGAACTGTAATTAATGCTTTGGATAATTTAGTGGCAGTGAGTGACCATCTTGTTCTGGTCAGATATGTATCACAGCAGTTCTGTCTGAGCAGGCTGACCAGAGAAGTTGTGGATGCTCTGTCCTTGGAGGTTTCCAAGGCCAGGTTGGATGGGGCTGGTAGCAGCCTGGTCTGGTGGAAGGTGTCCCTCCCACAGCAGAGGGTTTGGGACAAGAGGATTTTTAAGGTCCCTTCCAACCCAGGCCATTCTATGATTCTGTGACAATGACCAGAAACTTCATTGTAGCCTAGTGTTGAATACAAGCAACTGAGGTGTGTTTTGAACAATCCAATGTGTCCCTCCAGTAGTTCAGTGGAGCTTTTTCTACTGGAGTTGGCTATTTGCAGAAATAGAGTAGTACTGAATTTTTGGACCTATAGAGTGTGAAGAATATGGTCATGGTAACACGTCTGTGGAGGCTTTGAATCATATTTTTATAGCAAGTCCTTAGATGTATAGAGCACATTGCTTTTTATGCTTTTTATTTGAAGCTGATATAGAATGTCATGAAGGGTTTATAAAGGAATTTATAGGATTAGGGGAGTTAAGGATGGTATGATCTTGGCACACAAAGGCTACAGCTCAGTGTCTCAGTGGTGTGATTTTTTGTGTGTGTCACACCTCAAAGTGAGTAAGATTTTTTTTTTCTGTCTGTGGTTTTTCTCTGTTGATTCAGAGTAAGTATCAGATGCAGAGATGCAGAACAATTGGGAGAGCACTGCTGAAAATCCATGTGGGGAGCTGTTTTATATGCTAGCCTTTCTTCATCTCTGGTTATGAGTGCTCTAAATCTGGCTTGCTAATGAAACCTTGCAACTTTTCTTTGCTCTATGACAAAACCCCCATTCTTCAGAGTAGTCAGCACTGTTTCCTCATGAGAAAGCCACCTGGAATAGAAAAGAGGTTATTTTGCATAAAAGAACTTAGGTTGCATGTGCAGTCCCTAATTCTGGTTAATGTTAATTATGTACTAATGAAAGAGCGAGGGAGGAGATGAAGCTCTAATAAGCAGGGTCACATTAAGATTTAAATTAGCAAAGGATGAGAAAGTCAATATAAATATTAAATGGTTTTTATGTGGTCCATAGAATCTTTAAAAGGATACTGGTTGTGAGGTAAGGGTGCTGTGGTGAGCACACCTCAGTGTCAGCTGTGCCTGTTCCTTTTCTGCTCTTGGATTTTGGTTCAGAGCAGCAAAAGCCAACCAAAAGTGTCGTCTTTGATTTATGGGTTAATTTTGCAGAGAGCATAAAGTACATTTAAATGGATTGCTCTGTATTGTCAAGTGGCTAGTTACATTTGATGTTTTCACTTCTGCTATTTTAAATGTTTTAAAAAGTAGTGAGGTATGGGCTTCCAAAAATTTATTTTTTCTCAAATGAAATCAACTTGAAAAGATCTGATACGTGGGTAAAAGGTTCAGTGGTCTTTCAGGGTAAATTTAAAAGAAAGCAATGAATGTTTTTTCCTCCTTTTTTTTCTTCTGTTCAAATACATGTATGTGTATGTATTAATGGATGTACAGATCTATAATTTCTAGTACTGAGAAATGAGTGACTTAAAATTTATCAGTCCCAAAGCTTGATTGCTCCATGCAATTAGAGCTACCTAAGTATTTCCCTAAGTACTCATTTTTGCTTTAATATTTTTAGCCCAGTGTTTTTAGAACCATTTTCATATAGCATGGCACTCATTACCTAATTTAGTAAATGGTTCCAGTCTTTGAAAAATGAGCAGTGCTCAGCACAGCTGCCTGGAAGGTTTGAGACAATAAGAGCGCAGTTCTGCATTTCCTGTTTTCCTGTGGGGATCTGGGCAGTTGGTGATGCACAACACCCATGTGGGGCTCATCCTACACGTAACTTGCTCCTCTTTGTGTGTTGTGAGAAACACAGACAGGGTGAAGAGCTGCTTAAATGGGAAAGCTGCCCCAGGCCCCTGGTGTCCCACGTGCCATTTGTTGTTCAGATTGATCTCCATGCAGGCAGTGGGAAGCATTAAATCCCACATGTCTCTTCTGCAGCCTATTGATCCAGAGCCTCCTCTGGGGTTTTTTGTCAATATGTGTTACTGGGAAATCAATTCACAAAGCTGCAGCATCAGTGAGGGACATGTAAGAGTCAAACTGGGGGAGTGATGTGCCAGGCCATTGCTTCCTTTAATGCAGGCTCAGGGGTCATGGATAGGGGTGTGACTCTGAATACATTGCTGGAGTCAAAAGGAGGAGTAAATGGTGTTGAGGACGTTTCAAGGGGGAATTTCAATATCCTGCCATGGTTTTTAACAAATTCAGCCTTCTCTGTAGCATTTTTTCCTAACAAACCAGATTACTAAATCCACTGTTCCTCCCAGAGTATTGGTCTGGTGTATTCTTCCTTGTGTAACTGTTGCCTATAAATACTTTAGATTTTTTTTTTTTTTTTTAGGAATTGGGGAATTGGAAGTTTTTGAAAGAACTCTTTGATATGAGAGGAAAAACCTAAAAATGGAAGAATATTTTACAGCTTTACATGTGTGTTTACTTATAGCCATTTTCAAACTAAACTTGAATCATCCCTTACAGCAAGGAAGCAAAGGAAGAAAAATGGCTTGTGTATTTTCCAGCAGTTGTTTTTAAAGATCAGTTGCAATGTAATGATTATGAACAGATGTAAAAATGACACATTGTAAAGTAACTGTTAGCTTTCAGTTAATTGGCTTTTCATTTCTCAAGATTGACACTTTGCAGGGTGGGGAGTTGCTTCAAATTGTGGTACTTGTTACAAATTTTTAATCTCAGAGTAATTTTTGGCTTCCTCTCCCCTAAGGGAGCACAGGTCTCTGTTCAATGTGGTGCTGCAGCTGCAGTGTTTGTGGTGCTTCATTTAAACAAGGTTTTGCATGTGAGCTCTGTGAACAATGGAATGCAAAACAGTCAAGTTTAATATTAAAGTATTATCAAGTCATGGGTATTTCAGATCTGCCCTTTAATCTCTTTTAGACTGTAGTTATAGAGCTGGAGTCACATTTCAAGTGAGATAGCGCTTCATTAAAAAATGTATTTATTCAGGTGTTCAAGGAATTCAGAAAATATGCTACCGGGTGCTAAAAATACTGCCAAGAGAGCTGGGTTCAGTTTTTAATATCTAACCTGCTGTGGTGGTTAAATATTTACATTGAAGGTCACTGCTGCTGTTTGCTCTGCACTTTAAATGTGCTTGGCAGCGCTGCAGCTCTGAGCCCCTCCCATCTGACTAGGGAGAAAAAGCTCTTGATCCCATCAGGGGACAGAGGCAAAATTGTGTTTGTCATACCAGTTTCCTCTCACATGAGGAGCATCACATACAGTGATGGTCAGAGGAGGATGGGAGAGGGAGGGAGACTTTTTACAAGGGCATGGAGCTACAGGAAAAGGGGTAATGACTTTAAAATGAGAGTAGGTTTAGGTTAGATATTAGGAAAGAATTCTTTACTGTTGGGGTATTGAGGTGCTGGAACAGGCTGCCCAAAGAAATTGTGGATGCCCCATCCCTGGAAGTGTTCAAGGCCAGGTTGGATGGGGCTCTGAGTAGCCAGGTCTGGTGGAAGGTGTCCCTGCCCATGACAGGGGGATTGAAACTCAATGGTCTATAAGGTCCCTTCCAACCCAGGCCATTCTGTGATTCTACAATTGTTTTTTATTAACTTAATGCTGTTGTAGCATCCATTTTATGAGTCTGATAGCCAGAGTAGTTTTTTGAGTATGAGTTATTCCTGGGTGCATGTCCAGGGTGGGCTGGGTAGTTCAGCCTCTGTGCAGTGTGTTCAGCTGGGATGCCTGTGCAGGTGTGAAGCCGAGGAAGCTGGAGGCAAAACGTGTCTGTGTGTGGTGGCGGTGTCCTCCTGGCCTGTCCCTGCTGCTGAGGGCTCAGCACGTGGCATGAGGAACTTGTGGCTTGCCAAGACTGGATGATGAAAGTCCTTTTGAGACATGGCTTTTCTGTGTGCTTTTGCACTCCCGGCTCCTTGTGTCAGAGCTGCTGGAGGGGACGTGCTGCCTGTGTCACTGCTGGGAGGCTGAGGTTGCAGAGGTTCTCAGAACAACTGCATGGAGCTGTTCTGGTTTGCAAATCTTTTCCTGTGAAATAGTTCAGAAGGTAAAAGTGACAAATTGCAGTTTCCTGTGCTTGTATTTAGTTTTGTTAGCTGGAGCCAATATTCAAGATCAGGGCTCTCTTAGAGCTCTGTGCTTTTAATTTGGAGTGTGTTTTAATTTAAATTTAGGTTTCCATGCAGTGTTAAAGGCATATTTTCATATTGACAGCAGTAGTGTTGTGTTCCTATTTAATGCTTTTTCTTCATTAAATGTGAGACCACTTTGAAAAAGTAGTGTCAGTTTTCCCTTAAACAGATAGATTAATCAATACCACTAACAGTCTGTTCTTCCCCTGCCTGCCCCAGGGTGAAGGCAAATGGGCTCAAGCTTATCTTGCTACTAAACCAATACTATTACTGTGTCAAAATAACTTTCCTTTTTTTTTTTTTTCCCAAATATTTCTGGGTTGTGAGTTCCTCCTGTAATAGGTTATTTTCAGTCCCTGTCGTGAAAAAATGTTTTCAAAGCTGTCATTTTTGCCTTTAGGCAGTTAGTAAATGGGACACAAAAGACTGTAAAACTCTGGTAAAAAATACACTGCAGACATTTGGCATGATCTAATTCTGCGTGCAAGGTTTTATGGTGCTCTTTTCCTGGTCTTATGTCCTGTTATCCTGAAGACCAAACTACAGTTTTTATGGGGATAGAGTTGTATCCCTAGCCCCAGGGGAAGCTGCAAAGGTCTGATCAGGAAAGCAACTTTCTTTGTGCAACTTCCAAGTTATGTTGAAAAACTGCTGCTGTTGTGCGTTGTTTTTAGTTACAGCCTCATGGTGCTGAGGGTGGAGGAACCTTTACAGAAAGAGATGGAATTACCAGTAATTTTCTGTGCCTGGTAGGGACATTGGACTTGGTGCTGATAGAGCAGTGGCCCTGCTGGGCACCTTTTGATTATGCAAGATTTTTTCAAAGCCAGTGTGAGAAATCAGCCATTTGGAAATAAAAGAGCAAAGTTAATAGGAAATTTGTAGTTGCCATGTTTTCTTGTTGTAGCCACAGAGACTTAGAGCCTTTAACAGCATCAAGAGGGAATTAGTGGAGGACATGGCTGTTTCTAACTGAATGGAGAAGTGAACAGTCCTTTGGCCATGCCCATATTTTTTCTGGAGGGAGATTATGATACAACACTGACAGAGCACCTGAATTTTCAGTATGGCTTTTTAGATGTACATTCTATGTTTATGCAGCTTTTAACACTAATGCAAAGTAAGGAATCCAGTCAGATTTTCTGAAAAGTTGTTTGGCAGCAGTCAGTATGTCAGGGTGCACTGTCAAATGGGATGCTTTTGAAAATGCTTGTTGGAAGAAACTTTTCTAGAAAGCAGAGTTTCTTAGCAGACAGTGCTCTCCTTCGAGGAGGGCTGCACGTGCTCTCCATGGATGTGCATTTTGATGGTGCTAATTGGTCAGTGACCATCGGGTCTTACCACAGAACCTTTTATCACCTCACATTCTCCTCTTCCTGCACAGGTGTCCTTCACTTGCTGGAGCATGAGGAGGAGTATGTCTTCACCCTGCCCAGTGCCTACGCTCGCTCAATCCTCACCATCCCCTGGGTGGAGCTTGGAGGGAAAGTCAACATCAGCTGTGCCAGAACGGGCTATTCTGCCACGGTCACGTTCCACACCAAGCCCTTCTATGGAGGGAAGGTCCACAGGTACAGCAATTGCTGCTTTACTCTTGTTTACCTGCTGCTGCATTTCAGGGGAAGGGCTCTGGGGCATCTGTTCAGTTCTTCTGTTGCAGTATTTTACAGACAGATAGCTGAAGTTCTTTTCATGTTAGTGCTGGAGATGACTTAGAGCTCTAGGGCAGTTCATTGTAGCAATACATATGATGTTGTTTAACTGAATTGGATGTATTTCTCTCATTAAAATAAAGTGAATGTATCTCTCCAGCCTTTGTTGCTTGTAAAAGTTGCTGTAAGTGTAGGATCAGAAAAATGCATGTGGAAAAGGCAATATTTCTGCTAACCCAGCTGCTGCTTCTGTATGAGTCTTGTAGATGAACTGGTGTTCCAGGTTGAGCTCCTGAAAAGTGTCACTGCTTATAGTGGTACCTCCCTACTGGGGACTCCCATCTCTGCACTGAAATTCCAGATGGTGAAAATGTTGTTTACCTTCTTTGGTTCCCCTTTACTAAGGGTGCAAAGAGGCTGCAGGACAGCTTCTTGTCTTGCTTCCATGCTCAGGGCGATGTCCCAGGCATTAACATCAGATCCCTTTCTGGTTCTGCCATGGACTGTTGCAGTGTCCAGAGGAGACTGTGCTTTGCATGGTTGCCTCTGTTTTATTTCAGATGGTGTAACTATTCTTCCATATGTGTGTGTGTCAACCATTTCAATGTTGTGTTCAGGTAAATGTCCATATGAGGCTGTTTTGACAGGGCTTTTCTTTACAAGCTTTAAATTGGTGCCATCAGGGTGAGTAAAATTTTGGGGAAGTTGTGCTGTATTACTTTAGTAATTAAAAAATTGAGTTTACACATTACTTTACATGGCTTTCTAAAGCACATGTATGCATGCTCATGGACACATTCACAAAACTTCTCCCTGCATTTCAGTTTTCCAGTCCTGCCTGGTTTTTTTGCTCACTCTCAGACCAGTTCTTTGACTGGTGAGGTGGCTTTAATCATTGCTTCTCAGCAACTGAGAAGTGAACATGCAGAGCTAAAGAAGAAAACAAAGATACCCAAAGTTTTTGACGCGGGTCTCTGAGCAGCATTATGTTCAGGCATGAAAGTATCATGTATTGAAAATGTCACATGAATGTCAGGGATTGTTTTTTCAGGCTGCTGAGGTAACCATTTGGTCTGGGCTTGAGCCAGGTATCACAGTTTTAAGTTGGATTACTACTGTGTTTAGCTAGAATGTCATCCCAAAGCTGTTGCTTAGAAGAGCTTTCTTGGGATGAGTCTTTCTTTTTTGGAGGCAGCATCAGTACTTTGCTTGAATAATTGATTTGTGGAGGTAGAAAGCTGCTTGCAGCCTTAGCAAGGTGGTGCTTTCATGTGCTGATAATAAATGGTACCAGTTATGTCTGTGGTCTGTTTTTCCTTCCCCCTTGATCAGGGTTACGGCCGAGGTGAAGCACAATCCAACGAACACCATTGTGTGCAAGGCACAGGGAGAATGGAATGGCACCCTGGAATTCACTTACAGCAATGGAGACACCAAAGTCATTGACACCACCAAACTGCCTGTGGTCAGGAAAAAGATCAGGCCCATAGCAAACCAAGGGCCACTGGAATCAAGGTAAGTGTGTTGGTGTTCTCAGGGCTCAGGACGAGGGAAGGGATGAGAATGCTGACTCCGTGTTTCAGAAGGCTGATTTATTATTTTGTGATCTGTATTATATTAAAGAAAATTATATATTAAAAGTATGCTAAAAGAATAGAAGAAAGGATTTCATCAGAAAGCCACCAAGGAATGATAATAAAATCTTGTGACTGGCCAGAGTCCGAGACAGCCGGACTGTGATTGGCCATTAATGAAAAACAACCACACGTGATCAATCAAAGATGCACCTGTTGCATTCCACAGCAGCAGAAAATTATTGTTTAAATTTAATTTCTGAGGCCTCTCAGCTTCTCAGGAGAAAAAATCCTAGCAAAAGTATTTTTCATAAAATATGTCTGTGACAGGTAAGCAGAGGCTTTGCAGCACTGTCCTGAACTTTGGGTGGCAACAGAACAGGGAAGCCAACTGCAGCTCTGAGTGCTGTGGTTCAAAAATTCCTTGCTTCCCACAGCACAGAAATCTGGGCACAGAGAGCTGAGGCTGTGTATTGGTTCCTTGGAGCATAAATTACGCTGCAGTGACGAGTACATCAATTTTGTAGATGGGGGAAAGGCCTGTATTTGTTTTAATGAGCATCTGGAAGATGGTAATGCAGTGTTTTCACCTGCTTCTTGGAGTGATTGCAACATGGTTGGCAAATCAGCTTGTTGCAAGCAATTCAGACTGGTATATATATTATATATTGCATATCATTGAAACTGATGCTTCATGTTTTATATATTTTAGAATACGTATTTGTATTAACATATATAAAATGCGAGGCAATATGAGATATAAAGACACACATACAGGTGGTTTTGAGGCTCTTGGCGCCTACATCATGTGCCTAACTTGGACTAGGTACATTAGAAAAACCTGATCTGTATTCACTGTCAGTAACTGTTCATGTTTATCTTCAGAAAAATCAATACCTTAATTGAATTTAGGAACATTTTATTGAAGGATTTAAAAATATGAGTTAAACTACATTTTATTATCTGTAAATGTCTTTTTGTTTTACAAAGGTGTCTTGAGTCATTGTGTGGGGTCAGATACAATTTGTCTACTTTCCAGACCACTTGCTTATCCACAAACTCATTTTTCCCCTGTAGTGTGGAACATAAAGATTGTAGTAAATAAGGAAACCAGTAGCTTTTCAGTGTATTTATTGTGTTTTTTAGATACTAGTCAGCAAATTGCATCCATCCAGTGGCTCTGCAGGATCTGCAGTTTATCACATTGTGAACACAATCTCATTTAAACAGCCCTGGACGTATGTGAAAGCTATGGTTGGTTTCAGACAGAGAGCAGTTTGGATTAGATATTAGGAAGAAGTTCTTTAGTGTGAGGGTGGTGAGGCACTGGCACAGGTTGCCCAGAAGGTGTGGATGCCCCATCCCTGGCAGCGTTCAAGGCCACGTTGGATGGGGCCCTGAGCAAAGTGGTCTAGTGGGAGATGTCCCTACCCATGGCAGGGAGGGAGGAACTAGAGGATCTACCTTCCAACCCAAACCATTCTATGAGGATTTTTCTCAGTGCTTTTCTGGGCAAGGCTTCTGCTAGGCTGATATAAGGCATGATCAGCTATGTGAGAAATGTGTAGCTCTGTGCTGGTAAATATTGTAACTGGGAATATGGAGCACAGACCTAGAGCGGCTCCCTAGAATCAGTTCCTCTGCTAGTGACCTTGTTGGGCCAGTCAGTGTCCCAGTTCAATGCACTCTTGGGTTTTGGCTGACAGTCCCTTATAATTCAAAAATTTACCTGCAAAAAACTGCAGAATTAAACTCCTGTTATTTGGAGGGTGGAGGAACATCAGTAAGGAATGTGAACTGGAAATGGCAGCAATAAATCCACTGCTTTGAGAAAAAAAGCTCAGGTGGTGATGAGAACATAAACAGAGCCTGCTGAGAAAATTGTACTGCAAAATACTGGGTGAGTCTGAAAATCGGAGTGAATCTGAATCTGAAAATCTGGTCCACAAATGTGTTGAATATCCTAGGAGTGTGATGGTTCCCATGCTGTGGGACTTGGAAAACCAGCATGGATAGCATGGCCTCAGCCTGCTGGCCAGCAGTGGTGTCCAGCAGCAGGGGCTGTGGCAGAGCTGTTGTCACCCTGCCCTGTGCTCTCGTCCCTGGGCAGGCGCCTGTGGCAGCACGTCACCAACTCTCTGAAGGAGGGCAACATCGACGCCGCCACGGAGCACAAGCACCGCCTGGAAGAAAGGCAGCGAGCGGAGGAGAGGCAGCGGGCGGCGCTCACAACTCCCTGGAAACCCAAATACTTTGCCAAAGAGGTACTCAGAGTCTCTTGGTTTAGAGACCTTTAGCAAGTTCCTGCACAGGGGATGAGTGAATGTGGATTTTGTCATTGGTGGGTGTTGTTGTGTACCACTGATTGCTTAAATTTTCTTTTTGACAGAGTCTGGCTCTTGAATGAGAGCAGTGGGCTTTTCCATCTCTAGTGGACTTGTTCACTTTACTTCAGTTAGATTGATTTTGATCTGGATTTTTGGTGCCTAGTGTTAGGAACATAAAGTGATGTGTTTTTCTGTAAAATCCAGCCCTTCTCAAATTCTGCATACTCACTTCCCCCATAATCTTAGCATACTAAAATGAGCACAATGTAGGGAGATTTATCCAGTGTAAGTAAGCATTGACATCCTAAACACAGTCTTGGGTTTCATCTGTGTGAAACTAAATGAATTTTAACAAGTTCATCTTTCCCCTTTCTTGGAGGAAAGGTGGAGGGAAAATGGGACTGACTGTGGGAATTGTTCATTAGCTGCTAATTAAATTTGCATCTCTTCTTATTGCATCTCTTCCCCCTTGTAATATTTTCCCTCCTGCCAACATTACTTGTCAATTATTTAAACACAGAATTTTCAGGTGACAGGGATGGCTTCTTGTTTGGTCTTATTTTAGCTTTTGTGTGGACGTACATGGATCTGGTATTTGTAAATCTTGTTTGTAAAACTCTGCTTAATTTTCTTACAGGGCGATGGTTGGCTGTACGTGAATCCTCTCTGGAAGGCCCATTGACAGGAGAGAGCAGTTGCCTCCTAAGTTTACCTGAAAGGCATTAAAATGATACAGTATGTAACTTCAGGATGTCCTTGGATAGGTCCTGTTCCCAGAAGATCCCCATGGGAAGCTATGTACTGTGAATGATACATCTCACAAAAAGCACGAGCTCGAGTTTATTCAGGAGCCATTTTGTGTGTGCAGATCCACAGGCACACAGGCACAGGTCCCTCAGTACCACGGTGTGCATGTGTTGTGTGTGTTATTTACACTACATGTAAACAGTACCAACACCAATAGCGACTCAAAGACCTTTTCCTCAAGTGTTAGGGCACAGAACCCTGGCTGGACTCGGCTGGGGTTCCCCGAGTTGTGTGCTTGCAGGATCAGGCCCTGTGCTAGTATTTAAGAAAATACTTTTTTATTAGTACTGGTTAAGGTTTTTCTATTTTTCACTTTTGCCAAAAATGTTTTGCACTTAAAACGTGACATGTCTGTTAATGGCAGTCGATCTGTCTGAGCAGTCAGTGAGTAACTCACTTGGGTGTAAGTGATCCACCGGCCGTGCTCGCTCTGGGCTGCCCAGGTCAGGGCGTTTCCTGTCACTGATGAGTGTGAATTTCCTGCCACCCTCTAAGAAGTAGCAATACCTTCTCCAGAGCGTTGTTCTTCACACTAACCTGTTGTGTCCTCGCTGCTTTGTCTGTTCATGCTCCAGCTGTTCAGTCAGTCTCTGGTCACCACCCCTGAGCCAGCTGCTCTGGTAACTTTGATCTTGCTGTGTAATGTTCTCTGGCTGCTGGCATGCCAACACTTCTGGCTTACATGTTCCACTAAATGGGATTGCTTCTGATAAAACATCTGGATGAGTAGAGGTGATATAACTAGCCTTCCCAGATAAATGATTCCCTGATGTAAAAGTAACAATTGAGTCAATTATTCCACCGGGATAATAACTTTATGAATGAAACAAATGAAATGGGATACAATTTGTTTTGTAGTGTTAAAAAGAAAAACTAAAGAAAATCCTGTCACTTGATCTTGCTTTGTAAGGTACCCACTGTAACACTGACAAAGTGGATTCTAGAAGTGTGTTCAGGCTTTGTCGCTTTTTAGTTTGTATTTGTTGGAAATGAAGATGTTTTTGAGAGAGGTGGCAGCAAAAGGCACATGTAAAATGTGCTCAGTGCCCCTTAACAAAACCACTGTATTTCTAACACACAGTAGCATGGATGCCCATCTGTAGAGCTGAGTAATTTTGTGCCTTTTGTCTGCTCTGTTCATACACTGACTTAGGCTCATACTGCAGAGATATCCAGGTCACAGCACTGCTCACATCTGTCCTTGTGCATCCTGCATTTTGTGTTTTTGGTAGATGTTAAAATATCTTGAGCAGCTCAGAAGGCTGAGTGGAGGAGGTGTGTGCACAAGGAAACATTCCATTAGTTGTTCCTTTGGATTTCAACTTCAGATCTCTGTTTAATGAAGGTGTGGCTACTTTTCCTCCTAAATCTATTTTGTCCTCTTGTCTGTCTCTTTTTTTTTTTTTTTTTGCACATTAGGAAGATTTGTGTTCTAAATGATTTAAATCCTATTTTTTAAAAAAAGTGGATTGTATGAGCTTGGTTTTGTAACTGACACTTTTTTTTAAGAGGAAAAAAAAATCTTATTTTTTAGGAACAGTTGATGTAACAGTTTTCTGTAACAAAACCAAAATGATGCTGTTGCAGTGCTCACTGAACTGCTACTGAGTATCATCAGGAACACTTGTACTTTATCACCTGCAAGAATTCACTTTATAATGGAACCACTCTTGTTCTAGAGATTAGTCTGATAAGTTCCTAAAAGTATTCCTACAGTTTGTAGTATCATCACAAAGAACAATGGAAAAAGCAGAGTTAAACATGGAACATCCTGCCAGAACTCTCTCACACACCAAAGAACAAGACACATACTCACTAAATAGCCATTGCAAACCTCTGTGTCTCAGGCATGCAGGCCTGGGCCCCTGAAGGAGTAGACCTCTTTCAGCTGGGATGGTGTGACTGTCAAGGCTACAGAGATGCTGTAGCTGTTCTTTTGAGGAGAAATTTGAAAAATTTTCTGCTTGTAATTTATTGAAGATTTTCTGTCTGCATGGTTGGTTGTTTCTGCATGCCGAGGACATTCCACTTGTGCTCTGGCCAATGTTTTGTTCTGTTCTGATGCTATGAAGAATCCCCTGATGCCATTATCACTGCTTCTTTCCCAAATTATCTTGGGAGACACGAACAGAAAAAAGTTCTTTCAGAAAAGATCCCATCAGTGAGAGATTCCAGGACAAGATTCACAAGTGTCATGTTATTTTTTCTGATAGTATGTGTTCAGTATATTTTGCAGGACTGAAAAGTAAATATTCATAAGCCTTATTCTGTAGGTTGTTCCAGTAGCTGTCTTGGAATTGCAAGTAAATACTTTCCTTTTCAAGTAGCTGATGTACACTGAATTGTAATGTAAAAACTTCCATGTACTTCAATTTTATTTTCTTTTTTTGTGCACACCTGTAGAAAGCCTATGCAACCTTTTTCTTTCTTAAATTAGAAATGTTCAGAAAGAAAATTTATACCTTATCATTTAAAAGATGCTCTGGCAGTCTCTTCTGATTTGCCTTCCTTTCATAATTTGTGAATTTAAAATGAGAATGCTCATGAATAAAAGATTTGTTTCATTTAGCAGTGGGATGCCCTTTCTCTTTCCCTGGAAGCCTTAGTTCAGTGGTGTCAGTCACTGACTGTCCAGGAGCTGTGTATGACACCCGAGCATGGTTCCCATGGAAGTGATTTGCTAGGTTAATCTGGGTTTGCTGTGACGCTTTTCCACCCTGCTTATTCTCCCAGACACTCTGAAGGTAAGTTTTTTGGTTGAACTGGATAGCTCTGCCCAGGGAAAATGGGGCTGGGCAGCAACAACAGCTTTAGGAAAGGCTGGGGAACATCTGCTTCATTTTGGCAAGTAAAAAGGAAATAAGTAAAGGTGTACCCTTGCTTCTGAAAATCCCATTTCATTTAATCTTCACCACCAACAGGGATTCTTGATTAGAACCTCTTAAAACACAACTCTACATTATTACAGCATTGGGCACTTGTGTGAGGAGAAAAAAATGTTCTTAGAGGAATCACACAGATTGTGGTCAGCATTTTTCAAGTGTTAGATAATGCCCTTCTGGTTTTCTTTAAACATTCATCCACAGTGCTGGAAACAATCTTGCTGGAACACTTTGTTTTTATGCAAAACGGAAAACAACACTGCCTGTAAAGAGGGCAGGAAACACTGCCCAGCCCTGTTCCTTGCCTTCCATGGCACTGCTTCAAGGCCCCATCTTGGAGCAGTTTATCCACTTGGGATAATGATGTGAGAGCGTTTTAGTCACAGCCAAATATTCTTTTTTTTTCAGTTTTTACTCCTGATGAGACTGGTATGTACAGGGAGCTCTGTTAAAGCATTCAGCTCCTTTTTCAAGAGTAAATCTATCAAGATATTTAATTAACGACTTTTCTCCTTCTTATGAAATTACTTCTGCAAGTCAAAATATTTCTTCTGGGATTACCAAGAGCACTGTCTGTCTCACTGCTCCCACCACTAATGACTGAGAGATACAGAACCTAGGCAGTATTATTGAATTCTAGACACTTGCAGCTTTAGTTCCTTAGCAACTGCTGACCTGAGCCTGGCTCACGTGTCTTTTGTTGTGTTTGGGTTTATTGTTTTGGTGGTTTTGGGGTTTTTTTTTTACTGTTTTGTGGCAATTATGCTTCAAAATTTGACATAGTAGAACAACAAAAGGAGAAAGGATGGCTGGAGCTAAGGAAATAAACTAGTCTGGGAAGTGTGTGTGATGAGGAGGGAAGAGGCTGATAGTCTTTCCTGGTAGAAGCTCTGTGCAGTTCTCCCAAAGAGGCAGGAGTTAGTTCAGCTCTTTGATTCCAGGATCCAGCTGTAAACATACCCAGTGTGCAGATTCCTGAGGAACCAAGGTGAGACAGTGCCAGGTCTTCTTTGTAATGTTGCTTTTTCTAAATGGATACCTCAATGACTTGCAACTTTTTCATTTTAACTCCAGAACATTGGCAGAATCCTTGAAGTCATGTTAGATTTAGGAAAAAAGTAAAGCTCAGGTAAGTAGGAAGCAGCTTTAGGCCCAGGTTGGCTGGGATCCCTGCAGTTGGCTTATTTTTATTTCACATGCCTCAGATTCACTTGTTCCTGCTGTTAAAGAGAACACTGCTACCTAAGGCTGAAGACAGTCTGTCCAAATGTAAAGGTACAAATCTGGTACAAGTCTGTCCAAATGTAAAGGTACCTGAAGAGGGGAGGGCAGTCTTGTATTTCCTTTTTTGAAACAAGGCTGAGTTACTGCCTAGCCCCAGACTGACTGGCAGCCTCTGTCCTGCTGCCTTTCAGGTGATGTCCCAAATGTTAGATCCCTTATTTCTCACCATGGTCAGGATGCAGAGGGGCTTGGAAGCAGCACGACACTGGGAATCGTGCATCACATCATCACTCAGCCCTGCTGCTGGTGGGTGAGCAGCTGTAGCAGCTTGGGGAGCTCCAGATGCTGGAAGGAGTTGCTGCAATGTGTGGTTGGGAAGGCAGGCTGCTCTTCCCTGGAAATATGACAGCCACCTTCATTTCATCACAGCAGAGGCCCTGGATTTGGCTTAGTTTAAGCTGGAGGGAGTTAAGAAGATGCTGTGGCTTCACTACAGCAGCTTGGTGAAGGCAGGAGATTTGCAATATGAAATTCCAATGTCTTAATTTATGACTAGGACTATAAACAACATGTTACCAAGATAATCACAACAAAACTGACACAACAGCCTTAACACAAAACTTGAATTAACTTTATTTTCCCCTACAGTTGACAACTGGTCTGCATTGAGCTTTAAAGCAACAAAATAAAATGAAATCTCCAAACGACAGGGGCCAGAAATCCAGATTTAATTACCTTTGTGAAAATGTTGCAGCTGTAATATTGGTCTGTATAAACCACTGAAGTCAAAAATGAGTTCATAAATCAAAAAAATATTCTACACCTTGGAAAGAAGTCAGCAGTAACATTCTCACAGAACACTGTAAATTTACATTTTCTTCATGAAAGGTACATACTATTCTGCATTTTACATCAAGTTATTGATGCAAGATTTGTTTCTATAAAAAGTTACAACCTGTGGCAGGAAAACAAACTGCAAAAAAACCCTTTCATTTTAATTAAAGAAAAATTTCAAGTCTGTATAAAGTTTCCTTATGTCTGGAAAGTGAACACGTTCAGTCTCCATTTATATTTTAGTGCATTTAATCTGACAGTTTTCACCACTTTAAAAAAAAACCCAAACTGAACCAGTATAAAAGACAGACAAAGCAAATAGCACTAGAGCAGGAATTTCTTCAGTTGATTTAAGCACTCCAAATAAAATGCAGAGAAACAGATTTCCAGAAAAACTTCCACCCTCACCAGAAAGGCAGTGAGGGCTGAAGAGGTTTGCAAATCTTCTACCTTTGATAGCCACAGAAAAGGGGTTTGTATACCTGTCAACCTTCTTTTCCCCAGTAACCAGGCTATATTTGTTTTACCAATGTAAACATTCACCTAAAAGTTTAATTTCTGTTCTGAAGCACCAGCAGCTCCATGGTGCTCAGCTGTATGTTGTTATAGCATTCATTACTGTCGTTTCAGATCTTTCAGGAGGTTACAAATTTAGCCCTTGTATCTACAGTGTGCAAGATTTGCCTTGTCTACCTTGTGAAATGACAGTGTAAGGCAGCAATACTGCAATCCCGTGTTGAACAAAAGCAGCTTGTCCAATTCATCTGTCCTGTCACCTCTTGTGAAAACTGCAGCTTTGCTTCTTACACTCCAGCTCAAAACCAGCCTGCAGCAAGAGTAAAAGGACATTGAAAGAAACCACAGAAAAATAATCGTGGGAGTAACTTGTTTTGAAAGTTGATTTTGAGAGAGCTCTGCCATCTCTTTCTTGTTGAAAAAGAGTCATTTTCAGATGTCACCATTCCAGTTTTCATACTGCTGCTATTCAGCTGAACAGTGTTCTCCAGAAAAGATTGACAAGTAATGCATGTGCCAAGGACCAAATTACAGGGTTCTTTGGTAAAGTCAGTCCAAATTTTCAACAGATTTGAAGGATAATATGTACCAATAAAAAAAATGCTGCTAGACTTGGATAGCAGCTCTGTCTTGCTTCACATTACAAATCTAAAACAGCTGTTCTCAATAAGCCAATATTTTTAATCAGACATTGCCTGAAAATTTTGTACAATAATCTGGACCAATGATGGTTCTGTACCCTCATGTTGCTGTGAAACATGATTTGAGCTAAAGGCAAAGACTGGTTATCTCAAGGACAACTGCTTCGTATTAGCAATCAGAACAGTGTGTTTAAACTGTCTTCCTGTTGGGTCTCTTGCCTTTCTTTAAAATTAGTTTATTCTTAATGTAGCCACGCTTCCTTTTGGAGGTCTAAAAAGAAAAACAGAACAACAGGTATTAGTTAATGATTTATCTTGACCACGGTTTCATGATGTGCATTCAATGCCTGAGATTTAGACTGATTTTAAAGAGCTTAAATGCTAAACCCTCAACTAGGCATTTTCCAGTTATTATTTTTAATGTTGGATTGTTAATTCCTGCCTAACAGTTGCTTTTGCACAAGATGTGCTTTTGTAACCCTGTCTACTAGATCTGTAGCATTCTTTTTAAAGCATGTGCTGAGGCAGAATTAATAATTAACCAACATGATAAAATTCTAATATGCCCAAAGAGCAAAACTGACATAAGTCTTAGTTTTGCTTGGAAATACCTTCTTGCATCTTTTGCACTATTTTATCTTCTTAAAAGTTAGGTAGAAGTATTTGTTCAAAGCAGCATTTTTCAAAAGAAAAAAGCCTGAATAATCCCATTTTAGTCTTCTAAACTCTGCTGTTGGTCTGTAGATTGCTTAGTTAGCACTTCCTGCACATTCCTTTATCAGCCTGTTTTAGATTTTTTTTTAGGTAGTAATGAGGGGGATCCATTAATGTTGGTCAAAAGTAAAATTAACTTCAAATTTGTGTACACAGATTGTGGCAGGTGGAACTGTACATTCAACACACCTGCCAGGAGGCAGCTCCCAGCCTTGCTGCACTGTGCTGTGCTTACCAGCAGGGTCTATTATTATTTTAAAAAACTGCATTTAATCAACATGACACCAACAACATGTTTACAATAAAGTGGAATAGATACAAACTAATATGTAATATTCAGATAGACCAAATCTCTGAGGTTCAGCAATGTCATTCCTAACATGACAGGAGATGGACTGAATTTCCAGTTAGGAAGCAACTGCTGAAAATCTGTGGCTACTGAGGAGTCCTCACACTGTATTTAAAAAATCCTAGTTTGTATTTAAGAAATCCCATGCTCTCCCTGGTTCTCTGATTTCTTAAGGGGAAGTACAGTGTGTTTGTACTGCAGCCTTCAGAAACTGCATCAGCTTCTAGACAGAAAACTTACACATCTAAGGCTCAAGGGTCAGTGCATCTATCATAGATAAATACAGCCTTGCTTGTCATTAAAGATCAAAAGTTACAATGTTAAGTGTATGACAGGCATAATAAAGCTTATCATTTCAAGATATGTCTAGCAGCAGTGGCAACTCCCAAATGCTTTATTTTATGTACTTTCCATCAAATCACAGAGATAAGCATCTTTACATTTAACATTCTCTACTTGCAGAGAATGTTCTTTACTTGTATTTCCATGACACAGTTTAAGTCTACTGCCTATACCAGTTTGTTAGACAGGGCTCTGGAGCTCCTTTTGCAACATCTATTTGAATATACAGAAAACTGATGTTGTGAAGGAGAGGGCTGCTAACAGTCTCCCCAACTCCCCTGGGAACAGGCCTTTCTTAGCAGGCTGAAGGAGGGCAGCACAACAAACACTTTAAAACCGTGAAGATGACTTCAAGCAGTAAGCAGACAGACACTAAAGTTCCATCAACAAAAGTTTCATATTTAATTTATTTCATACAAAATTGCCATTTGTAAACTTCTAGGCATCACTACTTTCAAACAAAGTCAGAAAGCAACTTCCACATTTACTTAGTGAGCCATAGTTACTGAAACATGAATTGATGTACTTTAGAGATTATACTTCCAGTTACATGAAGACTTAAGAGTTGTAACAGCCAGTGACACACTCTATGTTGAGTCAGCATTCTGCCTAAAAAAAATCTAGCCTTGTGTCTTCACATGCTTTTAAGTTAAGCAGACAGTAAATTAACAATTATTACCAGCAGGCAGGTCTGATATTGGACACTAACATGAACAGTATCCATAACATTCTGGCTAGTGGAAATATATAATTCACCAGCTATGTGATTCACAGTTAAAAATAAACTCCTGACCCCTTTCAGTTACTTCACTGGGAACCCACCTTCTTTGACAAATACTTCTGTTTCGGTACAATGTTGGTTACTCTAGGTTTGTGATCCAGTGTCTCTCTGTTGTCTAGTTGTTTGACCTTGTATATTCTAACAAGCCAGTGCTCTGAGGTAAAGGCCTCCTCCAGATGTTTAAATTTAATGTCTTTGTTGCCTATCTCCGCATTGCGTGTACGGTCGAATCCTGGGGGTGTCCGAAAATCCAGCTATAAAAATTAAAGCTGCGTGTTAGTTTGAGACAAAACCCAGAACACCAATCACCGCAAACTGTGAAACTTCACACTGTAAAGCAATGTTTTCAGCTGGCCCGAGTCAAAGGGCAACACTTCTCTTGCACTGGTTACTCTACTACACAGAAAAACCTTTGAGATCCTAAGGGACAAATTCATTCTTACTCCTACAGCTGTCACAGGAGACAATACTTAATGTCTCAGCAAAGCCACCCTGTCTGCATTCAGAGATGAAACAACTCAACAGTCTGAGCTGCAGCAGCCTGTGGTGTTTTTTCACCAGGGCTGCTGCCTTTGTGCTCTTGCCTATACTGCAATTATTTGCACTTCCACAATTTTCCATATAATCCAGAAGTAGTTCACAATTATCAGTTAAATTTGGCCCCACTGTGTTACAAGTAAATCCATTGAAAAAGGATTCTTGTGCCAATACCTCGGAAGGGCCTCTGGTGGGGGCAACAAGGAAGGAAAAGGAAAGGAAAAAACCAAAGAGGTTTAGCTCCATCCATGTGTTTGGTGCTCCCAGAGGGGAGTGACAACTGCTGCCCTTACTCCACAGTGTAGTGTTGTTTTATGCACTGGTGTGACTTGGATGGAAATCATGTCGTTTCTGACACACTTCAAACAGCCAATAGCTCACTTGCATGTTGCTATTACAACAAACGACTCTAAAGCTCTCCACAATGTCACAGTTGATGCTTTAGTGAGCACACAGCACAGTGCAATCAAGATACCCATCTGGGGCAATATGAAGGACACCAAAAAATGAAGTACAAGTGTGGGTTAACAGCAGAAATGCTTTTTGCTGAAACAGCAGACCATGACTGGATGTATTTTAATTTGTAAAGCTCACTCAGTACAGATTCTGCTACTACAAGCAATGCTTAATTTAAAATTGAGCAATAGAAAATACGTCAAAATAATATTTGTTTTCTCACATTTCAGTTAAGATTCAGAAGAAGTTGTAGCACTAACCTGCATCTCTCCAAATCTGTAATAGGACATTTTATACATGAGGCAGTTCAGCAAAGTTGGAGAGCCTGCCTTGTCTACCCGGAATTCTCCCTGAGGGGTAAAGTAATCACTTTCCTTTAAAGAGAAAAGAAAACACAAAGAGTCAATGCAAACTCAAATCTTAAGGGATTTTCTCATTCCTTTCCCCACAGAAAGACACCTAAGAATCTCAACTGGCTATTACAGTTTAAAACTGATTTAAGGTAACCTTAAAATGAAAGAAATGGTGCTCATTAAAGGTGAAATAGTTGCAAACTACCTGCTTGTAAGCCAGACCCCAATGGATCAGTTTTCCTAAATCTGTAGTTTGTGCTGTTAGAAGTTTTGTCACATCACTGTAAGTGGCTCTGGAAAAGTTACCTCAAACTGTAAAATTTAGTTGGGCATCTATTCTTCAGAAAGGCAACGAACACTGTATTGTTAATACACGAGATCTGCAGGGTCACTATAAACTTCATATATTCTCCATGTTTAAACAAACAATTTCTGCCGTTTTCATCTCAGGTACAAGATGAAAGTGCGCACACGGGCTACTCCCTAAAGCCTGTGCTCAATATCTAGGAGTTTTTGTTAGGCTTAAGAAAATATTACTACAGACTTCTGCAATCTCAGAGGTGTTTGAACAGCTTAAACTCTACATAAGTCAATATTAACACTTTCACTTGTCTCCTGCTATTACAGAGTTTGAAGAAATTTGTAATGCTGTTTAAACAGTCTAAACATTCCTACTTTTTTCCTTGTGATGATGCACAGAGACATACCAGCAAGAATTACAGGAAAAATTCCTACTTTTAGTATTGTGCATAAACGTGAAAAGCTTTTGAGGCTACTGACCTTTCAGAATCCAAACCATTGAAAGAAACTGGGCTACAGGCCCCTGCACTCCTACTGTTCTAGAAAAACAACCCCAGCACATGTTTCAAATAAAATGGCAATTAAGTAGCAGAGATTTCCCTCCACTGTAGTAACCACTCCCAGACAAGTGATAACATAAATAAAAGGGTTTTTTTTAAAAAGAGAAAGTAGAGGTTCCACTTACCCGTATATCTTTGGGATGCTCCCCCTCTGCTATTCTCACCATCCACAAGAACTTATTAATATCATCACCAGAGTAGCCAATCACACCACCAAAAATAATCAACACATAATCCACATCCAGGCTTCTCATGATCTCATATGCTGCAGACTCATTTGATGACATTGCCTTTCCCACCTGTATAATTGCAAAAATATCTTAAATTTCTGCATAGTTGCCTATGGAACAGCTCCACAGATCAATACAGCCAGGCCAAAGCCCAGGAATCCTGTGCCACATGCTCTAGGATGGCCCTGCTTGAGCAGGGAGGTTGGACCAGTGACCCACTGCACTCCCTTCCAGCCTGTGGTCCTGTGATTCTCTAATGCCTGCTTGTCAACCAAAGGCAACATTTTCATTCTAGATAAAGAAAACCCACGGTGAATGTTTAGAACCACAAAAGCCAAGCCTAAACTGAAATATTTTCTCCTCTGTAAGAAGAGTGCTGCCTGTTGATAGGAGTGTTTTGAGTATGAAAAGTAGCAACAAGGGTTTTCCTTTTGTGGCACCTACATATTTTTCAAGTCATAACTGTATTACCAAAAACTTAAGTGTTACAGAAAATATCTAATTACAAATTATTTTCAAAGATTTAGACACAACCCAAAGTGTACAAATTATTTGAAATGTGATTTTTTTTTCCTTGAGCTCTGTCCATTAATGAAGCAGCCATTGTGCATTGCACCAAGTAGTACACAGGCACCCTCAGCACTGAATTCAAGGTAAATCTACACAGAGAAAATATCAGAATAAAACCTTTTAGAGCTGTATCCAGCACCTCTTGTATCCTGGTCACTTCTCACACTAAAAAGAATTTGGTCAGTAACTGGCATGCAGTTCAGCAGTTTTGTTTGCTCTTGAAGCTCTTGTCCTTAAGGCACAGTAAGGTATTGCTGTAGTCTAAGGGAGAAACTACAATATACATAATATTGCACATGACTTGGCAACATTCAGCTAAGAATGTAATTAGAGAGCACTAAGCTTAGGCAGCAAGCTGTCATAAGACCAAGAACCTCAGCTTCTTGGCCATTATCCTAATTAATGTGAGGTTATTTGCCAGATTTCCATCTCTGTGCAGGACAAAATCACCTGGACACATCTCCAGGGCATGCGTTGTTTACAGCACAAGTGCAGGTATTGGCCACAACACACATTTATTGCTTGGGTCCCCCTTTATGGAGTCTTCATGCCAAAATGGAACTTGACAATGCAGCACTCAAGAGAATTCTTTCCTGAAAGCCATTATGGGCAGTTGCTGCAATGTGTGTGCTTACTGTGCCTAGGCAACACAGATGACTTCCACAGTCTCTATTCACAGGATGCACCTTGTCCTGCAAGAAACTGTGAGTTTGGATGCAGTATCTGCATTTCTACCTCTTGTAGCAGAGGGAGGCACACAGATATATCAAAGCTGAGTGTCCATTAAAACACACCAATGCTGTCATTGTCAGGTCACCAACCAAATTAGAAGTGCCTCAGAGTACATGGCAATGCATGCTGACTGACATTAGACTGGTATTAACACCATTAGTACAATTTCTCAAGTTTGCTTCTAGCTGAATGGGAGTTTCCTGCCCTGTAAAAATTGTGGATGTGTCATCTCTCTTCCCCCAACACACATTTTTTGGGACTCTGCTCAAAGCACTTCTTCATTAATTTGTTGGCTTTGTACACTGCTTTTTGGCAGATCTGGTCCACAGCTGTACTCACTATTGACCCAAGACAGGAAGAATGCAAAAACTATCCTAATTATCCTAATTTCTTGAGCCCTTCCCCCATCCTGCCCTTGTAGCAAAACATTCTGGGAAGAAATGTGATTGATGAGGAGTCATTGCATGGCACAAGTTGCCCAAGGTGGTGCCCTGTAACCACAGGCAACACTAACACCCTGCCTTAGGCACATGTACAAAGGTTAAACTTACTCCTCAGAAGTGAAAGAAATTAAAGGTGCAGTCATTTTGTCTATCTGCAAATTTGAGAAGACAGAATTGCATTAAGTCTGCTACACTTCCACAGCTAGTCATAAATAATCACTTCCTGTGATTTCCCAGATGTCTGAAAATTTGTCAAATCCTGTGGTCAGTTTTCACGTGCCATTCAGAAATCCACTCAGCAGTGACACTGCTGAAATGCAAGGATCCTTACTTTGATAGCAGTGGTACCAGCTGTTACAGCATCAATCCCAAGGGGAATGGTTACCTTAGGTCATGTCTATCCTCCCCCAAACAAAAGAAAAAGTGAAGTGGAAGTGAAGTTTTGGAAGCTCCAAGTAAACAAAACAAAAACTTTAAAGCAAAATTGATCCCTATACTTGAGTTTTAACACATGAAAGAAATGTGTCTCTTCCACATTTGTGTTTCTGACTCCATACAATTTCTCCTTAATATCAATCACCCTAAGAGACATCTGCAATTTCATGTTGGACTGCAGTGTAAACATTTTGGTGTTTCTGCTCCCTAGAAAACTGCCACCCTTACCAAGGCGATGTGGCTGTTGTTCCAAGTGTTGTTATCAACCAGGGTTGTCCTGTTGGCCATTCCTGCTATCTGGTAGCCATAGTCCCACCACGACATCACTCTGGCGTGCTCGTCCGTGTTCTGCCTGAGCCAGTAATAGGCTTCTCTGAAGTCATCCAGGATGTTCCGAGTGCTGCAAAACAGTTCCTTTCATTTGCATCTGTACAGATACTGCCAACAAATCAACTGCCCCATGGTAAGTCTGGGCTCACAAATAAGGGTTTTCTAAGGAGCTCAGCTCCCTTTGAGGGATTTTGTCACCAGCAGTCATAAGTTTGAACTCTCTGACAGCTGAATGTCCAGAAGCTGAACTGCTCTGAAGACATGACTGCTTTTGAAGACATGACTAAATGCAGTCAAATATATACTCTTAAACAAGTTTTCCCAGTTCACTCCAAGGCTTTTTTAACCATCATTTTTATTGGCTTTGGGTAGGATTATTTTCATATATTTAATTAAATATTTCAAAAAAGTTGTATCTTTTTGAAAACTAGAGTATGAATAATTTATTGTTCTGGTCACAATTCCTTTCTATAATAAGGAGTGATTTTAAAAAGGCAAAGCAAATTGGTAATGCCATGGCAGTAAAAAAGGCTTTAATCACTTCAGACTGTAGACCTTACTTACCCATCATGGTTATAGGAGGCGAGAACCACGCTGGGGCTGGAGTACGCATTGCTGGTTACCCAGGTACAGTGAACAGCAAACATCATCAACAACATCAGCATCAGCATCGTCACAATGTTCTTGATATTGGGGCCCAGCCCTTCTTCTGTTTTTTCCTGCTCAGACACATGTTTCCTCACTTTGCCTGCCTAAACAAACACAAATGTACCTGTTATG
The DNA here is from genome assembly GCF_028769735.1 of Zonotrichia leucophrys gambelii. Taxonomy (NCBI): domain Eukaryota; kingdom Metazoa; phylum Chordata; class Aves; order Passeriformes; family Passerellidae; genus Zonotrichia; species Zonotrichia leucophrys. The sequence goes on along the minus strand of NC_088171.1, from coordinate 42,329,538 downwards.
GCAACTTCTATCATCCTTGACATTGGAAAACAAATTTTCTAACTCTTGCTTCCTCCCCTCACCTTATCATACAGGTTGCCAGGGTTCCTTTTGTCATCCTCATCACTGCTGTCTTCTATTGGTGGATTTTCCCTCTTCATATCATCACCCAAATAACGCTCAAAGACATTGGAGAAGGCAATTGCTGACAGCATACAGACCACTGGAGTCAGAGTGAGCATCAGGCGGACCATCACTCCAGCAAAGTAAACAGCGCTGATTGCATACAGAGCAACTGCAGGGAAACACAGCTAATGGTGACACTTGGAAAATAACACTCACTCTGACTGCACACGTACAAGCTCTCCATAAAACTGCTTCTGGAAGTGGGTTGAGCATCTGTGTGTATAAAGGCTTGAGTGTGCATCTTGCATTTCATTGCTTTTTAATGTACAGTCATACGGCTGAATTAACGTTTATCCCTCTGAAGCCTCAAACCCTTCCTGAGATTCATCTCCACAACTGTTAAGAATAACACAACCCCATTTTCAATATTCATTAGTAATGTGTCAGAAGATACATTATTAGTGAAATTTAATATTTACACCAACAATGCTACTGGAATAATAGGTAATTTCATTTGATTAAAAAAAATCAAACAGCTCTAGACCAAACAAGCTATTAGAACTGAAAAAGCAAAAGGAAGTGTTACAATTTCATGTAAATATTAAATTTTGATTTAAGTTAGAGGTATCTCTGGATGAATTGGGGGCTTGTCTACATTATAATTCTATACAGATGAATAACATGATATTGAGAGCCCTATTCTGAAGTAAGTATTCCTGAGCAGTATTACCTCCACTTTGTCTTCCACAAAATATAAACCAAGATTTTCAGAATACTACAAAACATTAAGAACACATTTATTAGAAACAAAAAAACCCCCAAACAATCCTGTATACACTCATAGGGAATATCCAATAATGAATTCCTTGCGGTAGACTCATCTGCTACAGTTTAACAATATCCTCTTGTGAAAGATTTGCCACAGAGATCAAGGGACACTGATTTATAAGATTACATCATGTAAATATCTTCTACATTGTGATGAGGCAGTATGGCTCTCCATCCTCACTCATAGGTCTCTTTAAGCTGTGTTAAATGGAAGGTGCAGCCTCCAGTAGAAGGCTGAAAGCAAGCTGATAAACATTCATTGTAAACATTCATACTGCCCACAAGTTTTAGGTTGCCTAAGAGGCATTTATATTAGCCTGGAGCCTCCTGTCCCTGTCAAAGTCCAAGACCTGACTGATCTTCACTCCTCCATATGGGTTACAAGCCTCACTCAAAATCAGAAGCTGGCTTTCACAATACAGTTTTGCATTAAAAAAAAAGAAAAAAAAAAGTTGTCACTGACATAGGGAGACCCCACACTTCCATTTTGGCTTGTGCCTTATCTAGCACTTCTTCCAAAGCAAGAGATTCTGTTCCTCAAAAGAACAGAAAACCTGGAAAGCAAGGGCATTTTGAATGATTTGTGATGGGATGAGTGCCAGATGTCCAAAGTAGGGACCCTGCCTTTGCACACTGTTCTCCTGGCTAACCTGTACTGTGGAACTGCATCCCACCAGAATGTGCAACTCCAGCTGCAGAACTGAACACATCAAATGACTGCATCCCACCTCCTGGAACTACACTCCATCACCTTTTCAGCAACCTCTGCACTTTTATAAACTGCTTTAAAGACTGCTGGGTGCAGACAACTCTTAATAATCACCTCTAAACACATCACTTTTAAACCATATTTTAGAACAAGCCACATATCACCTTTGAGCAAACAAAACCAAAGTAAAATGAAGGCAAACTTTTTCAAAATAATTTAAAAGTATTTTCTCTTACCAAAGACTCTTTCATCATTGATGTTTTTGATACAGAACCACAGCCCTGCTGGGAAAGTACACACGAGAATATGCAGATCAAAAAAGAAGGAAACCCATGTTGTAGGCTGATGCTCAGACACAGAGGCAATGATCGGGATGTGAATTTTCGCATACCTTTTTTAAAAAAAATTCAGTTCAAATTATTTTGAAAAGATAAAATTATTAAAACCTGTAAACATTAGGAATTCTGAAATTCATCTCAAAGGAAGCATTTCAATTTTAAATGGCAAGTGCCCTGATCAGCAGAAATCTGATGAAACTCTTATACCAAAGAAATCCCTAGGCCTTACTGGATCTAGGAAGCATTTGGTGTATATTATTTAAAACAACAATTATTTCCATACTAATTAAGACAATTAAAATTATAGATGTTTCATTTGTTCATGGCTAAATATGAGGCCAAATTCACCAAAATGGAAACACACAGCAATGGAAGCACCTTTACTACATTTTTGAATCATCAATCCTAGTAAATCTCCTAAATTTTCAACATTGTATTTCAAAACCTCTACACAGAATATCTTCATTTTCTTAGTAAAGAGAGAGTATTAAATACCAGATCAGTTACTGATGCACCCATATTCTTTCAGATACTGAAGAAAACAGGCCTTGTCTACACTTGGAAACACATGTCATCTAAACAACATGTCAAACACTCAGTGCAGACAAGGACAAAACTGTGCTCTATATTACAGACAACTATACATATGGACCTAATCTAGGGTGCTACCATGATTGAATGGTGAGGTATCAAACATATGTCCTTTTCTTCACTGAGATCTAGTTCTCGTTCAAAACTGTATTGTGTGTTTTAACACAATATGTTTTTCTAATGTAGACAAGCCCTCAAAAGTTTAATGCTCTGAATATACATATATTTTTATATATGTGTATACATATATATAGACAGGCAAAGAACAAAATCTATATATTGCTCAAGTAAATCTGAGGCTTCTTTACTAACATTTGTTCTACCACATTTATTATAGAGTTGGGACAGAGTCCTGTATGACGTGGATTTTGGAGCCTGAAAAAAAGTCTGAACTGCACAAAGTTTGAAGTTGCTCTATCCTTGCTTTAAATCTTAACAAAAATCTAGCAACTGAATTTCACTTTAAAATATTTATCTGAGAAAAATACTCTCCATTTTATTCCTTTTCTCTGGGCTGACCAAAGAATCCAACATAGTATTTTCAAAGGTTAACTAAAACAAAAGATTAACAAGATTTTTACCTGTGAAAACACACATTAATAAAACAATTGTTCAGAGTGGACATCTGTATATAAAAAACAGATGCATGAATGTAATATAGAGGCAACATGCAAGATCATATGTGCAACATTTTGGTGATTTTGTGCAATATTGCACAATGAAAATAGCCTAAGGCTCTTAGTAATTTTCAAATGTGTACTCAAGTGTTGGCACAGCTTGCAGTTATTTCATGCTGACATACATACTACAGCTTCATATAGAAAAAACATATATTACATATTCAAAGATTTGCAAAAAAGCAAGAATTTGCAGAGACAAATCAGTGAAGTGGTTGTAAAGACCATGAAATAGCTGCTATAAATACTTTCTTTAGAGAACTTGTTGCAGTGTGATGTCATAGCCTGTCTCAGTTATCCCGGTTCCTGCCCCAGGTGTGCCAATCACCACTCCTTTCCCCCTCCCTTGCCCCTGCTGAGTGCTCTTGATTCTCCTTGACTGAAATACTAAATGGATTTGGGAATGAGGAGAGGAAATGATTATTAGTTTTCAGTAAAATGCTACCAATATCCAAATCTTATATGCTTACTTACCCAGTGTCCCACAGTGAATAAAATCTGCCACTCCAAGGAGCAATATAACCTGAAAAAGGAGGAAGAAAAACCTTTTTGCTGCCTAGGTTTTAAAATGAAATAATTTTCCTACTCCCTCAAGTTATAACACAAACCCAAAGAAATTTTCACTGAACTTGTAATATATGTGAACCATACCTACTGCATTAGGCAGGCTATAAAATCCACCAACCATGAAGCAAACTGGTTTTAGAACACACTTACAGGATCACATTGTACTTGTTAAGGACAATCTGAGTATCAAGACACGCACACTTCCAAAAGTCAAAGCAATGCAATACTAAATATATCTCAAATAATATGACAGATAGCAAACTATACTCTATGAAGGAGTATGAGAAAAAGAAAACATAATTGATAAGAAAGTATTTCCTTTTTCTGAAATGTCAGAGCAGGAAACTGGGAGCACTCTATAGCCAAAAAACAAACACTAAATGAAATGCTGGTTTCCTTTTATTTCTCTCCTGGTGAATCTACTTGTAGCATGGAATATAAAAGCTGCTATTAGACATGCTGATAAGCTTTACATATTATTTGATAAAACAGGGCTTTTAGGTAAGTTGAATATGATAAGATGAAAAGAAACAGTATAATTATTAGATGAAAGATAAAAATTATTATTAAAAGTTTTAAGATGATTCTTAAATTTTTATTTCTGCTTTCTTTGCAATTGCTTCAGCTCCTCCTGAAGACAGACACAGACAAGGAGAAATAAGAGAAGGTTAAATCCTTTAATTATTACCCAAGTTTTTGTGTGTGACTCAGTAAGTCTTTCCTCTATCTTATATTCAAAATGAGTATAATCTGACTGAAAGGTTACTTCAGTATCTAATTTAGACATTCAAATATTGTGGTTAACTTTCTAATACAAGACATATTTTTCCCTTCAGTCTCCAGATGAAAAGATTGCTGCCAATCCACTATGTGCACATGAAGGAGCTGTCAGCACACAGGACACTACTGGTTATGATCTTCTCTGGATGCAGACAGCCTTCACCTGAGGGTGCTGGAAGAGTTGGCCAACATGAGCGCTACCCAGCATCTTCACCTGGGTGCCTGGGAACTGGCTACTGCTGCACCTCTAGGCAGGGCAGGAAGCTGCGTGTGGGAACCTAAGGGCAGGAAGCTGAGCTGCTGAAAAGCCATGGAACAGCTTCCTGAAATACACTGATAAATGTTTTCTTCATTGCTCATTAATAGCTGAAGAAGAATTGATAGGACAAACAGACCATTTGACTGGTTGAAAACTGGCTGTCCTGACAAGCTCAAGGTAGTACACAGTGGATTGGGGTCCAACCACTGGCTGACAGAAAGTAAAAATATCCCAGAGGCCAAAAGGAACTGTGCTAAATTGAAAAGAGTGGCTGATATGCCTTGTGGCAGGCAGGATTTCAGTCCAAAACCTGAAGCTCTTTCTTCCCCATGCTGGGCTAAAGGGTCCAGATGTGGGCACTCTCTTGTGCAAGAGGAGAATTAAGATAATCTAGAGAGGTCAGAGCGCTGTGAGGTGTCAGGAGCCCAGATCACACAGCCTGTCAGAACAAGGGGGAACAAGGCCTGCTCCAGCTGATGAAGCAGGGATACTGATCAGTGAATTTCAGAAGATGAAATCAACATTCCCAAGCACAGCAACTGAATACATATTTGGCTGCATGCTGAGATTAGAAGCCAATTTTTGTTTTGATATGCCAGTCTGAAAACTTTGCTAACTTATGCATGGAAAAGCAAATCAAACCACCATGTTTTAGAAGACTTTGAAACAAACAGAGATGCTAAAAATTCTTTTGGAACTGTGATATCATAAGTAACAAAAATAAAACTGCTACTAAATAGTCCAAAATGTTGAAACAACTACTTTAGGCTAAACCAAATGTTGATCATCTGGCTTACAAGCTGTGAAGGTAAATGAGTTTCACATTTATTTACCTGTGTATGTCAAATAGATGACACTCAGGAATACAGTACCAGCAGCTAGTGAGACGCCCAAGAAGAACAATGTCTGAAATTCTTGCTTTGTTAATCTGTCTCTCAGATACTGCAAAAATGCATAAGCCTGCAGCAGTGCAAAAACACCTATGGAAAGAGGAAAGTTCTTGTTTAAATGCTCAAAAGCAGTACACCTGTTAAAGCAACCAGCATATTTGCCAATATTTGAATTGGAAAAATAAACATAGGGTACACCCTGACATCTAGAAACTAGTATAACATCACTTTCTCACAAATAACCTTTAATACTTAACAGGCATGACACTTGCAAAACCAGAAGCTTCCAATGAGATAAAATATTCTAAAGGAGAGAATCTCCTGAAAAGCAGATTGCATTGATTGACAGCAATACAGGTTAACATACCTAGCTAGATGTGGTGAAAAATTAAGAGACAGACTTCAGGCAACACACAATGCTAATACAGAAATGTATGCAAACTAAGTTACTGAATAAAATGGGAGGAATTAATGAAAGAAAAAAGCCAAACCAAGTAAGTATTAAGTCAACTGAATTATATAAAGTTAGTGTTGAAACACCAGAATTCAATGGTGAAGCACCCAATATACTCAAAAAGGCTGTTCAGAGTTTAACATTAAACCCAGAACTTAGACATGGTATTTCAGTTATTATTCATTTCACGGTATATAGTCAGATCAATCCACTGATGAATCCTTTCAAAAGTGAAAATTCAATGCTGGCTGGCAGAGGAATAAAATAAAACAGAAGTGCATCATCTTTTTTCAAATTAACAAAGAATTCAAGGTACACAATGAAATTCACTAGGTCTGAGCTCATAGAGAAAGACAAAAATTCTATTCACTAAATAAATGTAAAAAATCTTCAGAATCTGAATATGGCTAGGTAATTAATTCTTTTTCCATGATATTCAGATTGTTGCAAGTCTCCATTTTGAAAGTATTTTTGTGTTAAATTTTAATGATGGTCCCATTACTGTCCCAAATACATTCTGGTAAGTGACTAAATGTAAAAAAAACCATTGGGGAATCTAACTGGACTCTATCACACAAACAGTGCATGCAGTTAAACTCACTGTTAGCAGAGGTTATTGCTGTCAAGAAATCAAGATGTCTGAGTGCCAACAACTATGGAAAAATCAACTTAAAGAAATCAAAAAAACTCCAAACAAGATTGAAAATGGTTATTTTAAAAATCACCCTCCTGATTAGTAATGTAATTTGTATTTAGCCTGCATTGAAAAATTACAGAAGATTATCAACTCTAAAACCAAATGGCTCAGTAAAAACTGTGTTACCAATGTTTCTATTGTACATTGGAATATTTCAGTTGTACAACGTGTGAAGGCAACATTGTATTGCAAACCAGCAGAGATTATCAATGTGTAAAGTAAGCGCTTGTCAGAATGCTAACAGATCCAGTCTTATGGAAGCATTTTACCTCCATTAGCTCACACAAAATGAGGATATTGTGTCAATTGGAAAGAAAACTTCTCAGAAGACACTAAATTGTACCTCTTTCTTTAACAATTTGTCTAGTTAGCTGATTTTTTTTTAATACAAGGAAATAAAGCTGCAAGTGTTTTGAGGTTTTCCTGTGCTAAGGAGGCGGTTGGATGCAGAAGCTTCATTTTCTTACCTGCAGCTGCCATGTGTTCACTTGTTCTAATTGGCTGAAATCCCACAAAAGGTATCTGCATCGATAATATTAACCCCACAATGTAGAAAGTGCTATATGCTAGGAGAGAAAAATGTGAGGAGAGGGAAGAGAAAGATGGGAACAGAATTAATACACGTTTGAAAAAGCATTGGCTCCATCGTCAGAGAGGAGTCCACCTTCTCTCCTAAATCCACTGACAGCAAAACAGATCTGTAGTATGCTAAATATTTCAGCCGTCTGAATTTCTTTTTTTCTTCACTGACTAGAATAAAGCTGTCCATTGCAACCCATTTTAGTGGATGTAGCAGCACACTGTTCTTTCAAATTGCACTGTTTTATCTCCTCCTAGGAAAATAAGCCATTTACCTAAGATTCTTCAGCTTGTAAAAAGTTTTCTCTTCCCATCTTGGTTTTGAGAGTCATGGATATAGAAAGAGCTCTCAAAAAACAAGTGACATAGGAAGCTTTCTATATGAGGAGAAATTGAAGGGATCAGACCTCAAAAAAGCAAAACCTTTAAGAGTCCACTACTTCTTTAGAAAATGCAAACAGGCACCATTGTTCTTTACTTAACACAACAGCAGAGGGAAGGCAAGAAATTGAACAACAATAGAATTAAAAATTAATATTAAGCATATGTATTGATAGAGCTGTATCAACCCTGGGGATTTATAATCCCCCAGAAAACAGAGGCCAAGAACATCATTAATTACTATTATTAATATAAATTCTTATTGTACATGCATTAACATTTATATACTTTATTTTGAAAGGGGTTTGGTCCTCAATATTACAAGGTGAAGAAGAGATGGAAGGGGAAGGTAAGAATACCAAATCTGAAAAGCCATGAGGCTGATTACAGTTGATGTAACCAGCCAATTTGAAGTCCATTCCTTCAGTGGAAAACAGCAATAATCCACCTGTCATATTTTTAAACTCTTACAAATCCTAAACCACTATCTGGCGGTAGATAACCTGGATCTTACCAAGAGATCCCTGTTCTCATGGGCCCCTTCAGTAACTCCATGAGGTCAGTTGTGAGGAGTGCATCACTGAGCAGAGGTGTCATTGCCACAGCACCTATGTGGTCTCACTGAGGGATTATGCTCCCAGGGCACTGTCTGAGCTCCAAACCAGTCAGAAGGGATGGTTTATTCTTTCAAGCACCTGTATCGCACAGCTTGGCCTAGCTACTCACCTATGCCCTCTTAAGTCACTGAAATGTGTTTTTCCTGCAGGAAGCCCAATTTTTGAAGAATTCACTACAACATAAATCATTTACTGTACCATGCAACTGTTACAACACTGCCATCCTGTGGAAGTTCAATGGTTGGCATAAATCACTACATTTCACATTTGTCAGACCACTGTAAATCACCATTTTTAAGGCCAGTCCTGCAACTGCTATACTTGCTATGTGCACTGCCCACCCCCATCCCAGTCCCTCACTCCCACTTCTTTCAAAAAGGTACATAGTGCCTGGTACTGAAAAGATTTTCAAAAAAGATAATTTACACAACATGACAATTTTTCTAGGAAGTTAGAAACATCAGGGCAATATATCATCACTAACTTTTAATATTCTTTTATATTCTACAGTTTGCACAGTCTTTGCAAAAATAAGGAGTTAATTTTGATTCTTGCATGCTGTTCTTATGGCTATAACTTTCATCAACTCCAGAACAAAATCATTCTGACCTACTGTGGATAAAGTCATTTTACAAAGAATTTAATTTGCAGTACACCACACAAACACAGGAAAGACCTACTGAAAAGCTTCTCTGGAGAGTATAATCATATACTGGAGACATTCTTTCAATTAATGGATTACAATCACCAGAAAAAAAACACTCAATCTGAAATTTTAGAACACTGAAGTAGTTGATATAAATATATGCCTGTTTTAATGATATAATACAAGACATCTAACAAGGGATTACTGAAATGAAGTTTTAAATTCTGGAAGATTCTCGCGTGTTTTATTAAATATTCTGATAATTATACAGAACCTAAAAAAATTGTATGAAAAATTATAAAATTGAAGTGTGCAAATATAAGATAAATCTATAGCCTTCCAAGTGTAAAACCATTTACTTTTTAAACATATGAGAACTAAAGAGAGACTACAATGATAGAATATAGTATCAATGGTTGCTGTATCTGAATAAAGAAGTTACTCACCACTCTGTTAATACACTGGAATTGTAAGCACTTGTTCATAATGATTAAACTAGAGTTTCTGAATGAAAGGCACTGGCCCTTGTCAAGATGAAAAAATAATAAAAGCACAGCTTGAGCTTTCAGACAGAGGTAGCATCATCACTATTGATGCCAAATAGGTCAGAAGCTATCTGGCTAATAAAGTCATCTGCCTTCCAGCCCTAAAATATTTTAAAATTGGCAAACCCTTCACATTCTGGAAATTTTTACTCATTCCATGATTCTGAGTTACATTCCCAGATATATCAGTCATGTCCCACTAACCTTTTCCTTGGTGTATGAACACTCTTATGAGAAAGATATACCAGGAATCCACCACTATTTTAAAAAATTTGGTTCTGACAAATACTATTCTCTACATTTATGCTATGTTGGATTAAACTTAACACAAAGAACCTTTATAAAATGGCTCATGCTAGCTTGAAATAAATGTAAACAACTGATCTAGAGATTAAAACCACCAAAATTCTCCATAACAGTAAAAAATATGTAGCTTTTATTATCTATTGTCAGCTGACAATATTTTCCAAAGGTTTTAGCTGCACGTGGTAAGTTTTTTAAGAATTTTAAGACTGTTGCAGGCGCAGTAGCAATTGCAACAGAAACTCCCCAAATATCTTTATTTTCCCTGCTTCAAGGAGCTTTTGTAAACTCTTCTCCCTATCTGAATAGTTTGGAGGTGAAGCACACTTGAATTTCCTCTCAGAAGTGCTTGAACATTCTTACCTGTTTTACAAAAACATCCTGTTAAACAAACCCAGAAATGACACAGTAATGTGAGCTGTACAGACTTCTCTAGGGCTTCCCAGGAAAGCTTAAATTAAGACAGCAGTTGCAATGAAACACAGAGCACTGATCACATTTTCATTCTGACAGCTCCATGGAAGCACATATCCCTCACTGCTGAAGGGCAATAACATCTCAAAACACTGCAGCTATTTGCAAAACAAACATCTGCCAAACCCTTTAATTCCTATGAACTTGCAGTACTATTTTTCCCACATGAGTTCAAAGACTAGTTAATTTAAAGCTGAAAAAGCAAGAGCATTTATTCCTTATTGTTTCTGGCTACCATATTGCTTCAGGATTTATAATTAGTTGATCTAATTTTCTCTAGCCTAATTCATAGAAATCAGAAAATGAAAATACTCAATAAAACATTTTTAAACAGAAAACGAGATAAATTACTTTCCCCTTAAGTTAGGAAGAAGTAGTTAATGAAGAAGTTAACTAATACTAATAAATCTAAGTAAGATGGGTTAGAGATTCTTCTTTCTCTCTTTTTAAAATTTTAATCAATTTCCAATTCTTACTTACATAGAATAGCAAAGTAGTATGGAAGTAATATTTATAGTTTTGATAACAAAAATTCAAAACTGAACTTGAGTAAATAAGGCAATTGTGATATATAGTGGTTCACATATATGTACCTGAAGTAATTTCTCTAGCAGGGACTAAAAAAAGCATTAAAATAATTGAAAATACAAAAATAAAACAGTACTAAAACGAGGAATAAAAATATATTTACAAATATGAAATGCTTTGTGATTACGCTTCAGCACACATTATGTTCTCCACCTACCTATGGTAAAGGCTTCACATTAAAAGTGTTCCAGCTAACTTCTAAATCTCTGAACACCTGAATTGCTTACTAAATATTCCATTCACACACCTACATCATGGCCAACTGATTTTATGGGTAAAGTGTCAGTAAAAACAGTTTACACAGTATTTAAATGTCAGGCAAATCAATAGAAAAGTTAGGCTCCCAGGATCCCTATTCACACACTCCTGAAACTGGAAGGAAGGCTGACCAATTAATCCAATACAATTTTAAGGATTCCCATGGAGTGGGGAGACTCTTACTGTGCAAGCCTCTTCTCAGTGATCTAAAACTTACGTGGCTGCTCAAAATTTCTTATGTCTTTATCTAGATGTTTGCATAATTTCTGCTGTATAACTTTTAAGAATACCAATTGTTTTATATACTTGGAAAAAAAACATTATTAAAAGCACACATGTAATGCATGTTTACAAGATATTAATAGGGTTCTTTTACATCAAACCACCCATTTTTCTTTCCCATTCACTAGAAAGGAAAAAATTAATTAGTAGCAATATATATGAAATTTTGGAAGTGTGAGTATGCTTCAACTCCTTATTTCCATGTTGTAGAAAATAACTGACTATAATCAGTAATCAAATTAAAACAACTCAATCTGATATGCAATTACTTAACACCTACTTGATACAAAACACATCAGTACAATAATTTTGTGTCTCATGTTTTAAGTATTTGAGAATGACTTTGCAGTGAACAGAACTTACCAATGTAGACTCTCCTGCTGTATCTCTGCATCAGCAACAGAACAAACACATGCAGTGGAATAAGGTTGATGATGAAAACATAACCACCCCATGCAGAGACCTAAGACAAATGGAACAGGAGATTAGACCTGAAAATATCTGCAAATTCTTAGGACAGCCCATGGTAGATTTATACATCTTGATGGTCTAACAAGAAAACACACAGCCCATCTACACAAGCAGTCAGAACTACTGCTAATACCACCAGAATCCTCCTCAATATATATTATAAAAGAAAACCACAACAAAGCCCACATATCAGAGGTGTTTGAAATGGGCTGATGGATTTCCTAGGCTACCCTTCCTGGATGTCCTCCTCCCAAGCTAATCTGGCCATACTGGCAAACAAATGTTATGCTGGAGGCCCTTCCCCATGGTGAAGGCTGCAACTCAAGGCAGTGGAAGGATCTGCAGGGCCATGAGCTGGGCTTTGATGATCCTTGTGGGTCCCTTCCAACTCGGGATATTCTATGATCTCATGCAGGATGCAAAACTTTCTTTGACAAATTTAGCACCATGCACTTTTTGCCGAGGACAAGGAACATTATCTCCAGCTAGAGAGGGAAAGGGAGCAAGGTGCAGCTCCAGGAGCACAACTCTGGGACCAGAGCAGCCAGTGCAGGTTGCAGTGTAGGGAAATGAACAAAGGGAAGAGTATGGAAGCACATGAAATCAGGACTGAGCACTGTGGAATGATATACAACAATATTACAGACAGTGCAAACCTGTGGCAACAAGAGCTGTTGAGAAGGACTGGTGTACTTAGAACTGAAACACTCCAGTGTTATTAACAGATTGCTGGTTTCAGTGAGGATTTACTGAGCTATCACTACAATGTGCTATCTAAATTTCTAACATATTTAGAAAGGCTCATATTGACTAGACAATCTGTATTTTAACATGTCCTCTTGTCATATTACAGTCTAGACTTCTCCCATATGCACCATGCCTAACCTAGATCTTCATTTTTAGCATGCAGTAGCTAATGTGGTTTTCACTTTAATTGTACTTTAGGGTTTAGATTCATGTAGCTATTTTTAAAGCCCCAGAATCCAAAAAGAAACCCAAATGACTATGTTCTATAGAACAAATTCTAAAAAAAACATGAGGCCAAGATTACTGTCTTTTGACACTAATACTACAAACCCCAGCATTTCAAAATTTATGGTAAGCAATTCAGACAACATGAAACAAGTAGAATAAAATAATCAAAGTTCTCTGGTAACTCATTTCAGATTATCAAAATCCTAGTGCCTAATTACTTGGATGAAGTATCATGTTTTACACAGCTAAGTTTATTTAATGGGAGAAAATATGTACCTGAGGACCGGTAAGACAGAATAGAGCTCACACATGCAAACACCACTGTCAAATTCAGGGAAAGGTTTCAATGAAGGAGTTCACAGCTTGCATGCACCAGAGACCTGCATCCCTAATTATCAAAATTTGAACCCAAATCTAGGCACAGAAAATTATACTGAAGATGTGCTTTGGAACTTTTCAAACAAAACTGAGGCATCCTCACAGATTGGCAAGGAGTGGAGACATGCTATTACTCCTACAGGATTGCTTCAATGTAAAGCTTTCTTTTATTTTACCTCCTTGCCATGAAAAGCCATATGAAGCAGAAGTTGATGAAGTAAAACAAAGGCTAAAAATATAAATCCAAGGAAAAAACACCCTACTCTATATTGAATCCAATGCAAGGCTATGAGTCAAATTACCACAGTGAGTTAGGTATATATTCTAAGGCAGATTTAGTTATCAGGAAAGATTTGTCAGTTCATGCAATATCCCTTTGCCTTTCAAGCTGTTGTTCAAACTTCCCATTCAAGGACTGAACTCTTACTATCTCAAAACTCTGATTTAACTTCCAACTTACACTGAAAATTACTAACTCCACCAGAGAAAGATAAATTATTACAATGTAACAAGTGGAAAATTATGTTTTGTCCTAAAAATATACTTAAGCAAAATATCTAGAAGGGCAACTCCACAAAATTCTTTCCAAAAGGTAAATACAATGTAGGGAAGGCCGTCATATGTGGGATGATGAAGATACAAGCAATAAAATTCTAACATCTATTCAGTGAGATGTGAAGCAAAGCTACAAATGAATCTGAACCTTTCATAGAGCTGATAGAACTTGAAAGGAAAATAACAGCACCCCCCACTTATATATAAGGATTGACTGTCATGATTACATTGATTCTTAAGTTCAGATATCATGCACACACATGATCACATACTCTCACATACAATGCCACACACCAAGATGCTAAGAACCTGTTATTGTGTGATTTTTAGCAGAAATTGTGAAAGTATTGTATTTTTTATTTGTATGTTTATGAAGGCACTTTTAGAGGATCTTACCAATAAATTGGCACAATATAAAAAATACTGTGCTATACAAATATTACAACTCAAAAATTTACTTGCAGCTTTTATACCGGACTTAAACATGTACCAAAGCTACAGGACTTTTTCACTATAAAGCTATATAAACAGCAATGCTGTGTATAAAGAAGTGGCTCTCTATTAAGCAATGTGGCAAAAAGGAGGAGAAATGGAATGAATAAATGTACTCTTAACAAGAAATAGCTATCTTAGTATCTTTGGTGACAAACACAAGGCTATTATCTCCTATATTAGCTGCAAAAGTCTCCCAGAAAACCAAATGGACATTAAAGCTAGAGGAAAACTAGACAGCATCCAGACAACCTTTGAATTAACCTTGACTTTAAGGTACATAAACCAATCCAGAAGCTCCTTGTTTTTGCAAACTCCGTTACCTGATGATAGGAAAGCAGTATTTGAGACCTCAATCTTAACTGTCACCAAGCAATTAGCCTGACTGTCCTAGCACTGGCTATTTTGAGAGTAATTCATTTTTCATACAGCCACAAAAAGTTTATCAGTTAGGGGAAAAAAACACATGTTTGACTCAAACAAGAGAATTCTTAGTGTAATGTTTTAGAAGATGGAGGAGGAGGAAAACCAATTCCCTCCATTTTTCTATTACTTTTATCTCCTCATGTTTACTAGTGTTTTCCCCCTCTGTTAGCCCCTAGGAAAATCTCTGCAATAGCCTTCATTTTCATAGATCAAGAATGAAAAGGGCATTTATGATCATTTATTATGACATTGAAGTCATTCATCAGTTCTAGTGGTAAGCTTTACTTTACGGCATAATTATACCCATAGAAATAGCTTTCAAAATTATAAAAATGCAACTTTGTCCTCACATTCTAAATATTCTGATTATTATTGCATTATGGTAATGACACACAGACACATAAACATTAAAATTATACCTTAATTTACTTGTACCCAAATAAAAATCCAACTGAATCAGAGCACCTATTCACAGCATGGAAAAAATTGGTAAGTGAAGTTATTATATTTTCATTTTTTCCCCAATCAATCATGTTTAATCATGTTGATTTAAATACTTTACCTTTACATACTATGTTGTTTAGTCATATATTTAAGGTTTTAATAACAATACAAAGCAAGAATTTTATATTCTGGTTCCAACAAAGATGAAAATAGCCTTATTCTCTTCTTTGTCAACATATAAATTATGTAAGTTACTCAAATAGTTTAGCTATTATATATACAAAAGCCTTACCATGTAAAAGTAAGACAGACAGCAGCAGATTGTCCAAAAGACTGACCCAGTTTTCACAGACTTCACCTGGAAAAATAACCAAGGATTTATGAATGACAAATCCTGAACAATACTCTAAAGTTTCAGCCCAAAACAACTGTTGAGAGAACTTTAGCCTGCATCAAGTTATATTTGATGCTTCTGAACTGATGTCCATTAAATTGTAACACAAATGCAATTCTTTCACACAGAAAAGGTTAGGTGTATTTCTCTAGCAAAAGCATTCAATCCAACTATCTGCCTTATGATCTGATGTAGAAATGTACTTGCAATGGCTCTGTGCTACTTTCTCTGAGATGTTAGAGCACTTTATAATTCTAAGTGAAGACCATCCATGCCTTAATTTGTCTGGCATCTGACCCAACTCTGCCATTACAGACAAAACAGCTATTCCAAAAAAATTCACTTAAGGTTAACAAGAGCATCCAGATACTACTAAAGGTTTAGCAGGGTCCAGAAACTGCCCCAGGAATATGAATTTGTCTGAAACTGATGGGGGTGACTGTGGTGAGGGAGAACAGGAATGAAGAACAGACATTAAAAAATGCTAGAAAGTTGTCTATAAAACGTATTTGATTCTACAAAAGTTCATGCAAACATTATTGCACTCTGCAGTTTAGTTAAATATGAATTCCATGAGAACAGATAACTGCTATCATATCTCAGTTACTCTAAAGTAACAACACAGGTTGACTCTATTATTGTTATCAAACACAGCACACCTTTCCAGCTGCAGCTTAGTCTAAAACCAGATTAAAAAATACTGCATTTAAGTAACACCAGTCACCCAGTCATGAAAAATTCAGTTCTCTTCCATTATATTCCTACCAACTATATCCCAAAGTTTGAAATACTCTAAAGCTAAAACATTTGTGGATATGCATCTGCTTATGAAAATCAGAACTCTTGACAAAATTATGGAGAAAATTGTAGTGACCATGTACTTACATGGAGCCGTCTAAATGAAAAATGCAGGCATTCCAGAATACACAAGAGACAGTACCCTACAGTGTCTGTGCTGCATTAACAATATAGTTATGCTATTTTTGTTATTCCCAAAGTAGGTTCAACAGCCCAGAAATACTCTAAATTCCTTCCTGCAAAACTACCTTATGGATGCAATTCTACACAGATTAAGGAAAGGCAGACATGTTGCTTTAGCAAACAGGCAAATGAAAAGACCTAAGACTGGTTTTCTAAGCACACAAGAAACACTAAAACCTGACTCTAGACAGCTTTGACCATTTAATTTGGATACTGAGCTCAAAGCCCAGACACTCCATACAGTCAAAAGTCTTCAGAGAAGACAATTTAAAGCACTTCATATTCACAGTCTTCTCTGAATATGCTATATTAGCTTATTATCTATATAGCTTTTCACAGCTATATAAGGAGGCTAACATTTGACGCACACAACAATAACACCTCCAAACCAAAAAACAAACAACCCCTCTGTTTGCTTTATATTTCTAGACTCATCATCATTTTTATTACTACTACAGGACACACATACTTCAGTGGAACTGTGCTTTTACACAGCAAACTGAAGAGCATGATTATGGAGTGGTTCAGATCATGTGACTTCTCAGTACTTGCCTAATCAAGAGCCAAGGGGAAGAGAGATGAGAGGGAGGAAAATCAGAATTCAATGGATTCTAAGAAAAATCATTCATTTGGTTGGAGGAGGAACCAAAAAACCTTTCCAAAGCAAAAGATTCAGCAATTACTTACCCATAAATAGTATGTGAACTGCAGTGCAAAAATAGCTATGCCTTCATTGTCAAAAGATCCTGCTACTGATCGGGATATGTAACCTGGAACTATGGCGATAAAACAGGCAGCTAAAAGCCCTGCTCCCTGGTTCCACAGTTCTCTGGTGAGCAGGAAAGTAGAAATAGCTGTAAGGCCGCTAAAAACTGGTGCTAGAAACACACAGACATCTCTTATATGGACTGTCACATTTAGCATATTTAAAATCCAATGTATAAGGCCTGCTGTCACCATCAGTCCTGGGTATACCTACATGGAGATGAAAACCAAAACAAAGCAGAACACTAGGTTATTACAGAAAACTGTCATGGTATGCATGTTTACACAGAACTTGCAATTAAACAATAATTTTTAAGCTGATATAAGCAGTGAGTATTAGCATAAGCTAATAGAATTATTTTAGGACTACTT
This sequence comes from Zonotrichia leucophrys gambelii, assembly GCF_028769735.1. Classification (NCBI taxonomy): domain Eukaryota; kingdom Metazoa; phylum Chordata; class Aves; order Passeriformes; family Passerellidae; genus Zonotrichia; species Zonotrichia leucophrys. The sequence goes on along the minus strand of NC_088171.1, from coordinate 42,311,717 downwards.
TAATCATGTTTTGACAACAACACTGAATACCCTAGGCTCTTTTAATTTTATCCAAATGCTAACAATAACATATAATCTACTTCATAAATGAATGAGCAGCATACAGATAATATCCCATCTCGCTTGACATTTATCATATAATGAAAACAACTTGTCATTAAGGTATGGAAGCAGAAACCAAAATCTGCAACAGAATTTCAAGCCAGCTACCAGTTTTAAGGAAATAAAAAAACAAGTCCCAAAAGTCTAAGACATCAAGAAGAAACCCAAAATTTCCCAGTCATATCCATTTTCCTTTAAAATGTACCATGCTATTCTTTCACTTCTTGGTGCCAACAGGGAGAGAAAATGTACTTCAATACGAGTTAATTTTTTAAAGATGAAAAGTTTATGGTCAGTCAATTGAATACCCCATTATTACAAGGTATCTGTAGACATCTTTGGATATGACAGATTAAAACAAAGTCCTGTAAAAATTGAATTAATATGTGCATCAGGAAAGGTAGCATAGACTTACACAAATCTATTGAATCCACCATAGAATATTGGAGAACTTTAGAAGATTCTTAATAGGAATTCTACCCTCCCACATTTATCAACATTAGAAAAATCAATACATCCTAGGCAAGTTAATATGTACTTCACATGCCTTACTTTCTTTCAAAAACTAAGAAGGACATTGTGCTAAATAAAATTAACAGATGACTGAACGTTCCCCTGCATATATTTCAATTCTTTTTCTTAAGAGGTTTTATTTTGTATAAGGCAGGTGTGAAAAACATGCACTTAAATGTTGCATTAAGAATGTCCAGTATCTCTAAGATACTGAAATAATGGTGATCGACTGTGACAAGAGACTTATAAATGCCTTTAAGTGGTATATACTGGCATTAAAAAGCTTTAATGAACTTTCACACATTAAGAAACATGTGGCTGCATTACTTAGTGTTACTAAAGCTATTCCAATGAGTGATATTTGCATTTTGACTCGGTAACATTGTTTTGTATACCTTTCCTGTCTTGTGACTTGCATTGATACCAATCTTAAGTAGTCCTGATGTTTTATACAGGTGCCACACTGACCTAATTTCACATGGTCTTCTCCCAGTGAAATCCTAACTTTTTTCCATACACACATGAAGTCTACTCAGCATACACAATTGGATTAAAACTTGTACCTTAAGAGATTTAGATAATGATTTTTAAATTTTTTTTTCAAAGTTTTTCCTGTTTTGATTTCATATAGTGGAATTGTAGGAGCCATAATACCCTTATTTGTTACTTATTAGAATTTCATATGTAAGGAAGCTCTGTATTTCTTGGTCACAGTGTGCTATTGAATAAGACATGTTGACTTAGTTTCTGCAGCTAAAAATGAAAAACATCTCCATATTCCCTCTGCAGCAATTTGACAATTAAAAGCAAATTTTATTAAGATTCTCCTTTTATCAACATCATATTTGTAGTGAAAGTTCAAAAAACTTTCTAAAAAGTCATCTTTCATTATTTTTTACTTATTAAATTCATTTTTTTAAAAAGAAATGTATTATTACAATACTTACAGTTCCACCTACTATTCTTCCTAGTGGATACCATGCTCTTTCATCAAACCAATTTAAAAATTCATAAAAGCCATGAGATGCAAGATGATGTGTTGATCTATAGTTAAACCTAGAAAGAAACAGAAGGATAAGATAAAATTAAGAGCTTTAGCATCTCATTTACTACGTAAGTACAATGGTTCTCTCTAAACTTGCAGAGTTTTGAAGTAAATTACTAAGTTCTCAGCCACTCACTACTATATTTTCTTCATTTCTACAGCCAATGCATATACTACAGATGACAGTTTACAGTTTTTGGTGACTTCATTTTTGTGCGTAAACTTTAAAATGTTTTCTTTCACTCTGATACAGTACTCTGGTTATTTTTGTTATTCCTTTCTAAAACTATCCATTTTCAACTACAGTCTATCACATGCAGTCAAGGCAAGACTCCCATTCTGAGACAGGATAGCTACATGTGCAGCTGCCCTGCTTCATGTAAAATCGACAGGTGACTCATTCAGGAACAGGCAACAGGAATCAGTCTGTTTGTTCACACTATCAAACCAGCAGTAAGAATTTACACAATGTAGAACCTCTGTAGATGAAGTTTCAAAGTTTGTACATATTCTGCTGCATAGAATTTCTTGTACAACAAAGGGTGTCTCACGCACACCTTCAGTTCAGCCTTCCACACTGTATAAAAACCATGAAAAGACACCAACAGACGGCTATTAAGGCATTCATCTTCCACCTTCCTGGCAAAAAATATCTCAAACATTTGATAACAAAACTTTTAAACTATTAAAATGTCCATTAGTTTTTGAAATTAAGTATCAGGCTGCAAGAAGCACTACAGTGCATGTCACCCTAAAACAGCAACTCTTTCATGATCACTCATTCAAAGGCCAAACTAAAAAGGCTACAAATATTGAGAATGTGAAGCTCTGTAGAGAAAGTTTAGGTAGAGAAAAGCCTGGGTGAATACAGCTTCTAAAACAAGCAACATTCACCAAGCCAACTCTTCTAATAGATATTCTAATTGAATTTCAGTTAACCATGTGAAATTCATTGGTTAAAGAAGTGTTAAAGATTTTATTCATCAGTTAAGTAGAAGTTCAGATGACTAAAAGGAATACTACAACAGACAAAAGGTTAGATGGGCAAACCACCACAAAAGACTTCCAAAGACACTGCTAAATTCAAGCCTAGAAAAGACTGTGTGTGTTTTTCTTTTTATCTGTTTTATGGAAGAATTCCCTTATATCAGAAATATGCATCCCTTCTGACAAAAAATTTAAAACTAATTCAAATTCTTTTGCATATCTAGGATTCCCAAAATATCACAAGTTTACTTTGAACCAATTCATTTCCACAGAATAAAGCTAAGGTTATTTAGGACTGCAAACCCCATCAAATTCCTAATTGTTTAATCAGTACAAGTAGTATTTGAAATAAAACCACATTGAGGTCATGAGCAGATTCTTCATCTACACAGTGGAAGAACAAAAAGAACTGAAATTCAGGTTCAGATGTCAGCAAATTTGCACGCTTCAAGTGTCTGAACTGTCACAGCATTAGTCAAATTATATTAAAAATAGGTAAATAACAGAGTGAAGTACTTTCAGGAACACTCTCATATCTTGTATCTGTTAAATAAGCATTTATATAGGATATATTAACTGATAAAACTGTGGGCTTTCAGAAGTCATTAGTCATGTTTATATAAGAAAATTCACACGAGCATCAGTCATTCTGACCTAGAAATCTTTGATTCAAACAGCAATGTGACATTGGTTTCTAATAAGCCTACAACTATTCCCGTTTGACTAGATTTCTAAATATTAATTAATTCTCCAGTTCTGAACTGTCAACTCTAATGTGATTTCTGAAATGCTGTACCTGTAAAATTAGCCTCTTATCTTAGGACAGCAAGGTCTATTGTTAATTTGTTTAGTGCCAAGTGCCTGCAGTATGGTATGTAACAAATCAGAAGTTTCATACTGCACAGGACGCACGGAATCCATCCAGCTACAGACAGGACTGAAAACACTGAATACCCACCGAATATTGTTATCCTAGAACTTCAAAAAGGGAACAAGTAAGATATTTACTAACACGAATTACTTTCGAATTTTTAAATCATGATTCAAACTCACAGAGGTTACAAAAGTACGACTAATGTTTACTTTCACAGCATCAAAAGATTAGTTAAACAAACGAAATAGGCAAGAAGAATACATATTGACATTCTCCTCATGTTTCCAATTAGCAAAGCTTTGCAACTGACTTCAGAAGGATGTGAACAACTGTCTTGAGCTTTGGCAGCATCCCATTAAGTCTTTAATAAGAATGAATTACCACTCAAAATTGAAATGCAACGTAACAGCATTTTACTTCTACCACTTCAGAGGTAAGAATTTAATCTTCCCTCCTAATATACTCTTAGACAGACACAAATCTATTAGCCCTTCTTTCAAAAAAGTGATTCTTTTGCCACAAATGAAAGCATGCAGTGACAGCTCCACATGTCTTTGCAGCAGAAATTACTGGCAATACTACAGTGTATTGTGAGACCTGAAAGAACAAGAAACAACCTTCTAGACAAATAAATAAAACTAAAAATATTTAGCAGCTTTATTCAACACCTCATTTTGACCTTAAAAAACAAGTGCCCACTTCACCTCCATAAGTTAAAATGTCAACATAAACCTAAACACACATCAGGAAAAGGTTGCTGTGATGTTGCATATCAAAGCCAGCTTCAGGCATGGACAAACTGGCAGTGATGGACAGTGCACCAGACAAAAGTCTAGTTTGACACTCATATGATGATGCCAGTATTAGGCTCTGGTATCACTCAGCACTTCAGAGCACTTTTTTAGGGACAAGCCTGAACCTTGTGAAATTGTTTCCCTTTAAGCTAGGACAGAGAGTGCTGCTAACAAACAGCGAGCATCGCAACCAGTCACACCTCCTTACTATCTTGGTACTTTTCAAACTGTGCTTCAAATGCAGCACAGTGGTATTGTATTTCTACTGCAATGCTATCACAGTACCTGCAACCATCTATAGATTCCACAGAGGTGTAAATATCACAAAAAAATGCCATCTTTGCCTACTGCTGCATCTGGGAGATTCAGGGGCTGCAGCTCAGGAAGGAATCAGAACAGAGGCAAGAACAGCCACTGCTGGGTAGGGGCTGCATGTCAGGTTTGGGGGTCACTGCCTGCCCCAGTTCTTCAACTTGTAGCAGCAGCAGTAAGAAGAGGTGATATTTAGGGTTTTTATCCAGCCCTCCTTCTGACCTACTCTATCTAATCCAAGGAGACACGGGAACTGAAGTACACTGCTGGTTGCACTGACTAAACAGTATGCAGCATGATGTGACAGAATCAGAGCAAAAGACAGGATCCCTTTTCTGCCACCCTCAACCCTCACATCCACCTGATCTTGAGGTATGGAAACAGATTACCCATTTCCCAAGATTCCCTCTCATCCTCCCTCATCCCCATGAGGAAAGTCGATTTGAAACAGACCTGAGAAGAATAAAGAACAAAATTATGTGAAGCACATTTTAATTAAATACTTAGCTAGAAAACCTGAGTGAAATATTCAAGTTCTCAGTCCGTGCTGTAAAGAATATTCACACTTGCTAAGATTCAGCTAAGGGCCTGACACCAGGAAGCACTGACTTATTTCAGTCGATGTTCTAGGGGAAAAAGTGATGTTCTGCTGTTCTCCTTGCCTCTTTCTGTCATGTCTGTTGTTTGAATGATTTCCTCCTCCAAGCTAAGCTTTAAAGGAATAAACAATCCTAAGTCTTTGTACATTTCAGAATTTAAAGTCCCAACCACAAACCAGGCTGGTATTGTAGCTTGAACCTTGAGGGGGATGCTCTAATGATCACCTAAGTGCTCTGTGTATGGTACCATTAATTTTGTGGCACTGTTGGAGATACCTACATTACAGCTGGTTCAGTAGACAACTGGAGGTAAGTTAATAAAAATACAGTTCTCATTTCATATAATTTAACATAGAACAGAGTATAAGCAGCAACTGCAAAATAACTGAAACAGAGGCATAATCTTTTTTTTTAGTAGCAACATTAATTTAGAAAGCTTAACTAGGCAGCTTGCAAAGCAAAGCCTGTGAAGTTTTCACTTATATTTTATGCACTGTTAATACATAATCTTAACTATCTGTTCATGCTTAGGTTTGATTTTTATTCCTTGCTATGAACTGCCTTTTTGATGACACAAGGCAATACTGTAGGATAATTACTTAATGCTAGTCACAGCAATCACTCTCTATCCAGGAGCTACAGAATTCTCCAGCACCTCACAGCAACAATTACTGCTATATTTATAAAGAGACGTCTTTGACGTTCCTAGGTTTAGTATTTCCTTCACAAGTACTATTTAAGGTGAGTATTAAAATAAAATTCAGCCTACTGAGAAAAAAGAACATATAGAAAAGAATAGCACATGTATGACAGTGAAGTTACTTCATCCACATCTTAACAACACTTAAGGCAAATTACACTGACAGCAAAGGAATTCATTTGACCCCTTGATTCCAAGAGAGTGCAAGATCAGTGTGTTGCTTCTTGTGGGAATGGTGACTGTCTAAACCCCAATCAATTTCATGCTATTATTGCCCCCTCATCTAGACTTTTTATCCAGCATTTTACAGCCATCTGAGAATATGTAATCTCCTTACAAGCAGAATCTGTTGAAAATTTTCTAAGCCTTCAATTATAAAGGCTTCTGTGCTTTAAAAGTCTTCAGCTGCAGATGCACAAAATTTTCACATCTGCAAACTCAGAAAAATGACAAGATACAAACTGTGAACATTACAAGCTATAGGAGTAATTCTAGGAGTCAGTTTTTAATGCAAATGTAGATTACAGAATCAATTTGGCCATACAGAATCTAATTAGAGATGGCAAGTGTAGATTCTTGAAAAAGATAGTTGCAGATTGACTCCATATCCGACATATTCTTTGCATCCAAAGGAAGAATACATTCAGCAGCACTTTATGGAAAATCTAATGAGAAACTTCAGTAACTTCCATTGAAACAAAGAAACATATATATACAGTATTCCAAATTAAATTTTAAAACACCTGCTTGCCCACAGACTATACTACAAGCACAAGATCCTATAAGTCTCATTCTGAGCTCTGTATCTGCAAATGAGCAATTAACACACTGAGTTCTGCATAAGGTTTTTAAAATGGAAGTGTAGAACCAATCAATCACATAATGAATTCAAGGCACTAAGGAAGTGTTTCTCATCAGGAAAATTCTTATTTGTGTTGTGTTTATAACCTTGGTAAGTATGAGTGGACATTTAAGCCATTTTCAAATAATCAAGATTAGAACTTTGGAGTAGCAATACCTACAGGAAAAAATACTTATGACACATAAAGAGCCTTTCCTAGTGCCCACAACCCAAACTCAAGGTGTTGCACCTCACAGTAAGACTGAAGAAAACATACACCAAGCTCTACCTCTCTCATGCGTAAGAACCCATGAGGTAGAGGCTGGTCCTCTGCTTACCTGAGCCAAAACTGACAACTCTGCAGAATGAAAGAACCACCAGGCAATTTTATTTCAGAAAAATCTCACATTCCTTTGTCTTTAATTTATACTCATTCATGTCAGTGGAATGGTTTTATTAGGTCCTAAGTCTAATACATACCCTATACAATTATTCCCTAATTAGCACATTATATATATATATATTTCTTTTTAAAAAAAAAGTCCTTATGTGACCAAAAATCTTTTTTTTTCTGGAATTTCTCTGGATATTCACCTACCATGTCTTTATGGGGAAACTGTTCTCACTTTGCACACCCAAGCTTCTGTACCTCACCAGACAACAACCACCCAGGGAGTCATGAGCACATGAACTCTCCCCCATCTTTCGCAAGGGACACAGAACAGGTTTGCACAGTTCTTGTGAAACTTGATTGAAAGATGATTGCTAAGGCAAGTCCACCAGAAAGAAAAAAATAAAAGCTTTGACTGATGGAAAGTTTAATATAATTCTAATTCTGATGGTTTTAGGGGGTTAAATATGCGATTTTTGATTGTTTAGTCTTTACATTTTTATATAAAATATCTGGATATGTAATTACTCTTAGCATTCTGAGACAATATCAAGTATTTGTGATGGCTACTGAGACTGCCCTACACTTAGAGAGGCTCAAATGATCTGTAGGGGTTTTGATGCAAGTAAGGCCGTTGGAAAAGAGAAATACATGTCCTTCAAGCTGACTGTCAATCACAAACCTTAGAAAAAAGAATTGCCAGCAGTACTGCCATTCTGAGTTTCCTCAGGTTCAAAGTTGGCCAAGGACCTGCTTCTGATTTCAGATTTCACCCCCTCAGAAAAATGTGGCAGAGGCTCCCTTGTTAAACTAAGCTTAGTAAGAATGATGATGTAACCAAATGGCAGGATGCTTTGCAGTGACGTGGCCACCTAACTTTAAAAACGATGGAAATTTTGAGTCAAAGGAGGAAGAAATTTCTGTCCCTGGCATCCAGCTGAGAAACAAAACTTCTCCTTTTTGTAGTATCTTTAGAATAATCCCTGAAGGTAAACCAGGAGAAAGCCAAGTCAGAAAAAAAGGTGGATGACACAATCAGCATGGCACACATTTTTTTAGGCCCAACACTCAACTAAGCTCAATGGAAATCCCTAAGAATACCAGAATGTTTATAGAATAACCATTAAGAATTACCATTAAGAATATCAGAATGTCCCCAATGTGTTTAAGAAGGATTACAGCCTTCCTACTGCCACTACTTGGCATGGTATTTTCCCTGCCTGCAATAGGATGTTACGCTTAGCAAGTGCTAAAATCAGGAACTGCATGCTGCCAGTAGCTTAATGATAAAAAATTCTACAAGGAGCAAACAGTCACTCAGTTTCTTCAGAGAACCCAGGGCACCTCCAGTATTTTTGCTAACAAACTGTGAGCTTTTGAGAGCACTCCATGATCACAATTTGTATTTTTTCACACAATATATCACCATCTGAAACCACGATATGCTTCCCATCACCACTGTAGTGGGCGTATATCCGTCTACAACTTCAGACACTTCCCCTGATGCATATTAGGTTTTTTATTACTTTTTCTCTGTCTTGCTTTTGAACTATTTTATATCTCAAGGCAAATTATTATGAAAAGCATTGGTTTTATCAATATTAAAAAGCATACTTTACCAGTGAATTCTGCTATTCATTACATGTAACAACATTTTAGACCTAAGAAGAAAGTGATGATGACATTTTTCTTGGAATAGTCAAAATTCCCAAGAGGTTTCAAAGACAAGATGGAAACAGAATAATCTGAAATTTTTACAGGCAAAAATTGAATGCTTGTTTTCGTTTTTATGGATGGACATACACTTTACCCCAGATACCACACTACAACTGGCATCCAGTTGATGACAATGTTGGTTCTGTACCTTTTGACAGCATCAGCTTCTTGGGAGGCACCAATTCTCTCCTCAATACAGTATTAACTACCACAAACTCAAAAAACCCTATAGTGCTATGTTTGTTTCTTTCTCAATGCTCTTGGGCTACTCTGTGGCACAGTAAGCCTTGTATGCTGCAACTGTGGAAGCTGTGCACCAAATTCAAGAATATGTTCAAGAGGGTGTTTTTCCAGATCAAATTTGTGCTGTACTTGTTTTAGACATGATGGAAATAGCTTAACTCCATCGTCTATTAAGTTAAAGGCTGATACATGAGGATCTGCTTGGCAGGAAGGAATTAGAAGGCTATTAGCTGAACAATATATTTTAAGAGCAAAATATCCTTTCTGTGAAAAATCTGGTACTAAAAATCAGTGAGGTGAACATGACTGCTTCATGAGAAGTAACAGGGAACAGAGGACAGCTAGCTCCAAGTCACTTTTTTCACAATCTCCTAGTATAGAAAAGCAACCTGTAACTCCTAAATAACTACACTGGACTCCTATTAAACTGATATCAAAAACACCTGCTATCTTGTAGCAAGATCCAGTATGTGAGCAGAAGCGAACAGCAACTTTTGTGATAGTCTGAAATACAGAGTACAAAAAAGGAAATTCACTGTTCATTACAGGTACTTTAATTATATTTTAACTTCTTGGAAGGATGTGGCACAGCTTTCATCTCTATTACATAATGAAGTCACCTATATGCTGCAATGCTGTGGCAATTGAGAAAGTACCAGCTACACCCAAAATGCATTTGAACCAACTTCACTTCCCATTAAGTGAAATGTAAGAAATCAGTCTGGATGCAAGATGGCCTGGCAGACTGCTTCTACCCTGTAAAATACAAGACATGGTAAAAAGCAAACAGGACCCTTAGAAAGGCTCCAGATCCCTCACATCACAGATGATATTTAAGCATTGACAATCTTATTTCTGGCAGAACATTTAAACAGCTATAGCACTACAGAAAAGCTTTAGCAGAAATTATTTTGTACAACCCTCAACTGTCAAGAGTCTGTTACTTGAACTTTGTAACATGACAAAGGGTAAATCCAACCAGACTCAGACATTAGACATCAAATCACTCTGTACAAATTATGGCAACATAAGGTTCCTTATCTCACAAGAATTAAAAGTATCTACAGTGTTGTGGCTGCTCATCTAAGTCAGTTTAGCAAGTTAAAATAAGGTAGATTTTCATCCAAAAATCCTTACATAGTTGTTCTTCAGTACATTTCTAAATGCATCTGCTATTCTTCATATTCTTCCTGCATCTAGGTCGATCTACCTTGCCTGAATTCTCTGACTGTACTTTCTTTCCATTGGTCTCTTGGCAGGTAGATCATGTTTAGTCCAAGAATCTGGATCTCTCATAGTGCACCAGTTGAACTCCATCTGTTGCCGTATTGACTTACTGACTTTTGAATACAATAACTGCTGAGAAAATAAAAATTGTTTCAGAGTGGATAATACAAAGCATGATCAGAGCAGAACAGACACAGTCTAACTTGAAGAATTTGTCCTGTGATTAACACCAGGTTGAAGACCCAATTTTATCTAACTTGAATATGTCTGCTCAAATTCTGCTTAACCCTTCAGTAACCTGGCATAAATAGACACAAACATTGCATTCCTAAGGACTATAGAACCAATGAGAGAATTTTCATCTGTGGGTATGTATGTATATAGACAGAACTACCTGCAGAACAAACCAAACAATACCCACAGGGTTTACAGGAACCTAGAGACAGATCTAATTACGCCCTAAACAAATAAAGCTGAAAAGAAAAACGCATGAATAAAGCCCAAAGTGGAAAGGCAGAAGGGTAAAAAAAAAAAGTATTCCCAACTCTAGGATGCCTTGTACTAAATTATACATGCAAATTTAGCTGTGGCAGTTACCCTTCAACTAACCTTTGCTAGCTAAAAGGAGTGCAGAAGCACTCCTAATCCGCTTCTGTCCGCAAATCGGACAAATTCTTGAATCACAGCTAAAAGGCAAACCACTCTAAAGACGCCATAAAAGACAACAAAAAATGCTTCTATAAATACATCAGCAACAAAGGGAGGGCTAAGGAGAAACTCCGGGCTTTGCTGGATATGGAAGGAAACAGTGACAAAACAGTGACAATGATTCTTTGCCTCTGTCTTTTACAGTAAGACCAGCTGTTCGAGTACCCAGCTCCCTGAGCTGGAAGACTGGGAGAAGCAGCAGAATGAAGCCCCCATACTCCAAGGGGAAATGGTCAGCAACCACCCACACACACACAAAGCTGCATGGGGTCCATCCAAAGGTACTGAGGGAGCCGGGAGAAGTGTTCACTAAGCTATTTTCAACCATTTCCCAGCAGTCCTGACTAACCAGAGAGATCCCGACAGACGAAAGCCAGCAAATGTGATGTCCACCTACAAGGGCGTGGAAGGAGGATCCAGGAAACTCCGGGCCTGTCAACCTCACCTTGGTGCCAGGGAAGGTTATGGAGCAGATCATCTTCATACAGGACAACCAGCATCAGGCACATTCAGGATGGGTTTATGAGGGGCAGGCATGTCTTGACCAACCTGATCTCCTCCTATGACAAGGTGACACTTAGTGGATGAGGGGAAGACTGTGGATGTTGTTTATGTAGACTTTACTGCAGCCTTTGACACCATTCCCATAGGATTCTGGAGAAATTGGCTGCTTGTGGCTTGGACAGGTACACTCACTGCTGGATGGCCAAGCCCGAAGAGTGGTGGTGGATGGAGTTGCACCCAGTTGGCTGCTGGCCACAAACGGTGTTCCCCAGGGATCAGTGTTGGGGCCAGGCCAGTTCAATTCCTTTATCAATTTTTTTTTCTTTATCAATTATTAGGATGACAGATCAAGTGCACCCTCAGTCAGTTTGCAGATGTTGGGTGGGAGTGTTGATCTGCTGCATGGCAGGAAGGCTCTGCAGAGGGATCTGGACAGGCTGGAATGACGGGCCAAGGCCACTTTTATGAGGCTCAACAAGGTAAAGTGCTGGGTCCTGCACTTGCATCACAACAACCCCACTGAACATTGCAGGCTTGGACAAGAGTGGCTGGAAAGCTGAACGGCAGAAAAGGACCAGGTTCAACAGTAGCTAACATGAGCCAGTGTGTGTCCAGGTGGCCAAGAAGGCCAGAGGCATCCTGGCCTGTATCAGCAGTAGTGTGGGCAGCAGGACCAGGGCAGGGATTGCCACCCCATACTCACTACTGGTGAGGCCACACCCCAAATTCTGTGTTCAGTTTTGGGACAAAAAAAACCACTGTGATGTGCTGAAGCAAGTCCAGAGAAGGGCAGTGAAGCTGGCGAAGGGCCTGGAGCACAAGGCCTAGGAGGATCAGCTGAAAGAGCTGCGTTTGTTCAGCCTGGAGAAAAAGAGGCTTATGGGGAACCTTATCACTCTCTGCAACCACTGAAAAGAGGTTGTAGCCAGGTGGGGGTCAGCCTCTTCTCCCAGGTAACAAGGAAGACGACAAGAAGAAACGTCAAGTTGCAGCAGAGGATATTTACATTAGGTATTTGAAAAAATGTCTTCACTAAAGGGTTGTTAAACAGTGGACAGGCTGCCCAGGAAGTGGTTGACTCACCAACCCTTGAAGTGTTTAAAAGAGGTGGGACATGCTAGTGCCGGGTTAAGAGTTGGACCCGTTGCTCAAAGAGGTCTTTTTCAACTTAAATAATTCTATGACCTCAACTATTTTAACTGAATTTATTCTGAAGCAGATGGAAAGTATCCACATCTATTAATACAATCCAACAGAAGGGATGATGGCCCCTAGCTAAGGGCAAAAAGAGTTCCAGATGCTTGCAAAGTGACTGTATATTCTCACACTGGAGCAAATCAGTGTGGAATAGGATGTCACCAATAAAACGACCAGGAAAGTAGCTGAAAACTGAAAGTGGCCTTCATCCTTCCTCATAATTCACAGAGTGGAGTTTATCTTTCTAACCATATTTTGCATTCAGATACTTTCAGTGTCTGATTTTGTCTCAGGCAAGTATGGCAAGCAGAATTTTAAAAAGAGTTATGAACTACGATTTTGTATCTTTCATACTGCTTCAAGTAAGCCTAAATTACAAAGAAACCCAAAGTTTTCGCTGAATTTAATGTAACCTGCAAAGAATTGTACTTTATGGTTACCAGTATTTCTTTAAAGGCTATGCACAGGAAACAAGTATAATAACAAAATATTTGCTTTTTAGGTATTCTCACAGAAATGCTAAAGATTAAGTGTACTGTGATGACTGCAGTGCTCAGCATTTAAGACAGTATTTATAATTAATATTAAATTCCTGCCATGTACAATGTGCAATTGAAGTTACATGTTCATTTTCTCATTATGTGATAAAACTCCTAGTATTGCTCAGTCTATTCTACTGTAGATATTGAACTATTTCACTGTGCTTCTCTGTCATTTCAGTAAAATCCCATGAATGCTTAGAAATGAACTTAAAATGTGAAGGTGGGGGAACACTTCAACCATGAGCTAAGCTTGCTATTACACACACATGCTTTGAAGCTGTCACAAATGTTAGTACAGAAATATTCAGACACTACACCCACCATTGCCTCCTCTATCGTCTTGTCCAAGAACATGCCCTTTCAAAAGCAAACCACCTCTTTGACCAGCCAGCTACACTGGTATATACAGTTTGGTAGCTACAGCCCCTCTGTCTTAGAACATTAAAAGGATGAGTTTCATTTCCAAAGCCATTTTATTAAATCAAAGTGCATCCTTTTGCTGCTGCCCCACTGTGACATAAAATGAATGTGTGGCTGCCCATGGAAATGGGGAAAGGAGGAGGCTAAAGCAAGAGGTTCAGTTTCAATTCAGGTGGGGTTCAAAAGTCATGTACTGCAGGGGTATGTGAGAGCGGTCGGGGAGGACCTGGTGTAAATTCTCAAGGGACAGTTCTTAGGTCACATAATCCTAAATCTTCTCTCTTCTTGCTCTCCAAACATGAATTAAGCTGGTCTGTTCCAGGACCTTTCATGCTTCAATCCCCACCAGACCATATGCCCTCTCAACTCTCTCTCCACAAATGCGCTGTTCTGCAGCTTTTTCTTCTTGAAGGTAGCCCTGAAAGAAGACAGCAGATGGCACCGCGTGGAACACACACTCACAAAGAAAAACCATGATGTGCATAGCTAAGAATGTTTTGTTGAAACCAGAGTGCAATGGAAGCATAAAGAAAAAAGAACACCGAAGCTGACTTACAAAAGCAAAAGCCAGAAAATAAAGTGATGGAACAATTACAAGCACGACACATTTCACACAAAACACATCATCCAAGGTTGTGCCTAGCAAAAACTGGGCTTATTGTGGGAGGGTGGGGCTAATGTTGGTGAAGTAAAGCTGGAATACAAAATTAAAACACTAAAATTTCCTTGGCTCCCATTTAGCCATAGGAGAATAATTACAGTTGTCATTACTAGCTGACCTGAGACATCACAAATTAAGATACTGTTGCTAATGTTTAAGGTAGTCTCTCCAGTGTCAAGATCCATTTCCTATATGGTGAATGAAAGATTAAAACTATTACAGAGTAAAATTAATTGTGAGACACATGCAATAGCTTTTCAACCGTTACTTCAGACATCTGACAACAGATGAATCATTCTAGTCACCTGAGTAAGATAAAAGTCAAAACACAGTAGCATTACCCAGCTTCTTGGAAAACTCAAACACTGCACTGGCTTTCACGACTTTCATTCAACAACAGTGAGTCAAGGAGACATCCATTTACTGTCCTTGTTACCATTGATACAATGCCAAAGCTCCAATTTTGTTTTGCTGACTTTCTAAATCAGAAGAATTGTAACTTTAAGGCATTTTATTTATTACCAGAGAAAGAATTAAAGACGTTTTAAGGACCTTTAATACCCAAATCATCACATATTTCAACCATAAAGATGAAATCACCTTTGTCCAAAATAAATGTTTCAAAAATATTTATGAAATTCAAAGTTATTTAACCAAACTTCCAAATGCTATTTGAGCTAAGTTTAGGACAAGGAGTTAGCACATTCAATGTATGCAATAGACTGTAGATAATAGATAGATCGACAGACAGACAGATAGATAGATATGTGTAAAGTTAGGTAAGTGCTCAGGACAGGAAAGCTTGTTTTGTTATGTTTTGCTTCTGCATCACTCTACTGTCAAATCCTCTGGCTATAGCACACACATTCTTTCAAATGTGTTCCTCTCAATCAGCTGCATCCTCTAAGAGGTACTTTCCATGCCTAGACTTTCTTAACATATCAATCTATTGTGAAGATATAAATAATAAATAAAATCACACTTCTTGAATTTAAAAAAGTTGGCTATCATTTATAGCATAGTAATTGTAAAAAAGAGAATACAGAGACTGAAAAAATAAAGAACTGAAAAAATGTAGTTACATGTGCTAGAACAGTTTAAAATTACACAATTACACGTTATTTCTCCCTTCTGCAAAATCCATATTAAACCAACAGGATATAGAGTGCCCATCCATACAGCGAGCCACTAGTTTAAACAAATGTAAATAATACTTTGTAACACAGTCTGCAGGAAAATAGGTATCCCACTAAGAAAACCATCAAAAATAATAATCAAGTCAAACTCACATTCTCCATTGCAATGTAGTTTCCCAAGGAATTTGTCTGTTCAAGTGAGGGAAGTTTTGAAAAGGTGTTTTGCAATTCCTCATGGATTATCAGCTGAAGAAAACTTGAACATGCTCTTTTACCTAACAAACTAACATAACCCATCACTTGACTGCCACAGAAAATTATATGATAAGCATTGTAACACCTGGAAGATATTATCATTTACAGGTATTATCATTAGGTGGGCTCTGAAAAAGTAACATTTGATACTGGACTCGGGTCCCCCACAGCAGAGAGACATTTTAAATACCATTTCCTGCTCTTAAAGCACTCATGTACAAATGCTCAGTTATTCCTTGTTTAAAACAGACCATTTCTTTTTCTAAAGCACAGGAGTATTGCCTCACATAATAGCAAGCACTTTTGAAGTATAGCAAGTATTTAATTCTCTAAAATGCCAAAGGAGCTTTTACTCGGGGAAAGCAGCAGTAAGTTGGGAAATACAGAAGCTGATCTATTTTATTCGTATTTATATCCTTAAATTCATTCCCCAGGCTGCTTCAGCTTATGTAAGGTGTGGTGCAGCATTAGGGTCAATTTCATGGTACCCCTCCAGCCCAGGCCTAGCAGTTACCCACATTATAAACACCTCTGTTTGATGCCCAGACACAGCTCAGATGAAGACCACAAGCTCTGCTCAATGATGTGGCCGGAAATGCACTCTGTGTGCTGGACATGCAATAAAAAGGCCAGAGCAATACATATCCTAAATTCACTTTGCTCTCCAAGCAAGTAGTGAGACTGATGGCTCCAAGTTTTGCTAAAGGAGTTAATAATAATAAAAACATTGTCATACATCCTGCTACAGGGTGCAGGCTCCACAGGTCCCAAAAGTAGCAGCTTTAACAGCTTTCCTAAGTAGAAAGAAGCCCTCAGGAGTAGCCCTAAATGTCAGTACAATTACATTTCAAGAATGGAATTTTCAAAAATTCAGGAGGAAACTCTGCAACACATGCACAGTTAGACATGAAATGGAAAATAACCTGACTAAATTAGAGGAGATTCTTGTGGAACAGCAAAGACACCTCCCTAAACGTAGTGTCCCCTCAATTTATTAAAACTTAGTTCCCACAGGATTTTGAATTTTCTTGCTAACTATACTAGCTAAAATTTTTATTCTCCCCTTCCCCCACCAGATCAACATGAGACAGGTTCAAAAACATGAGTATTAGGATTACAGGCTGCCAGGACTAGAGACTATTAGAGAGAGTTATGATAGGAAGCAAAGCTAACCTTTATAAACCACTCTAACCCTACATAATCAAATCAAATTTCTGTTTTAAAAACTGATCATATTAAGCTGTTCAAATAATAGGATATCTGCCAAAAAAAAGTCCATTCAAGGATTTAAATCAGAGCATTTGCTATAGTTAGTCAAGTGTTTGTGAGTGTTCGCTGAAGACCACTTAAAAAAAATCATGGCATTAAAAACTAAACTTGATGGTTCAGTTGACCCAGCCTACATAAAACATTTGGATATGTTTTCTTTTTCATGTTTCATTCTGCTATCCATAAATCCATAAACGGGTCAACACTTTGCAAGCATTCTATCTCACCTCATATGTTTTCCACAAGAAGTCTGTAGGGAGTCTCTGCACATGTTTTATGAACACTGCCCCTCCTACCTATCATGCATAAGCCCATTACTGCACCCACATGAAATCTGATGAGGTGCTCACCCCAATTACAAGTAGTGCAAGTGAGGAGAGGAGCACTACGTTCTAAGTAAAGATGGTAGTAGACAATAGTAGATACAGAGCAGGGATTTGATTCTTGCATGACTGCTATTTTATGAGGCCACACAGTGAATTGCTTTTCAGCTGCATCACTCCAACTGAACAAATCTAGCCTGAGGTCTCCCCACTCACAAAGCAGTTTCTGCTACGCCTTCAACTCTGTCCAATGTTCTTTTACCAAATTATCCTTCTTCCATTACATTTCTAATATTTACCTATTTCTATTTTTGCAATTTCTCAAGCACTAGAGAAAAGCAGTACAGTCAAGCGCACATCGTCTTGACTTTACCACCATATCAACCTCACAGAAAAATTTACTTTTCAAAACAGCTCCCTCCAAGTAGGTCAACAATACCTTATAATGGGGAGACCCCAAAAGCCAGGCTAACCTGTGCTAACAGTTTCTCAGCCCATGTCACACTGCAATAGAAGTGGTCAAAAAGATGCCTGGTTTGCATCCTCCTCATTAAAGGGTAGGTGGAGGTGCAGTGGCAAAGTCTGGAAGACTATTCCCACATAAAAATCTCTAATCTTTCCCTTCATGAGCACACAGTCCCCATTGATTAAGATCTGGACTCTATGCTAGCATAATTTTCCTACTATAATAAAATGGCAGAAACGAGTTTGAGTTACCTGAAATTCTGTTAAAATTATTAGTATTACTAGAGTATAAAAACTCATTTTAAATGTTAACAGTAAATATAATATTAAAAACTATATTTCAATAAAATAGAAATAGAATACTTCTCACTTCCCAGAATCAAAACACTAGTGAATGAAGAACATGTAGTAAGTTCTTAATATGAATCTCATGAAATTTGCAACATCTCAAAATTAATTCAAAGTGATTATATTCAAACTGAATTGGAATCAAATTCTTTCCTAAGGTCTGGAAGTTGTCTAAGATTATAAACAAAAGGAATTGTTTTGGGAAAAAACCCTAAAGTCTGTGAGAAATGTTTCCTAAACAGATCCACATTTATGTACTTTACTTAAACAGGACTGTGTACTGGGTTGAAAGGCTCCAGAAAGACAGATCCAGTTTGGAGACCAAAGTGTCTGTCAACTCTCAAGAATTCTTTTAGTACACAATCTGCTATTTTCCCAGCAAGAGGCACTAGCAGGGAAGCAGTGGCCAGATGAATTACCTGGGTGGGCAGTGGTAATTGGTATTATCGACAGTATCCTCTTCACGCAATTTCTTCTCTTCTCCTTATGAACACCAACTTAACATGCTCTTATTCACTTCTTCTTTCATCACCTGCTGCTCCAGTGTCTCAACCTGCTCTGGTTTTATTTGTATATGCCTTCCCTCTGTCACTCAATCCCAGTTTATCCCCTAACATCAGTCACTATTTACATTCCCTCCTGATGTTCATATTCTTCCTCAAAAATAAGAGATTAAACTGTAATATAAAAACTGGTAGCAAACCAGCTCAGGAAACTAAAATGCTATAGCATTTCAACAATTTACTTCAATGAATTTACTATGACTGCTTTAGAACAAGCAAGAAGAAGAAAACCGGACTTCACAATGGGCAACAGAGGAGAACTACTCCAGAAGTCAACTATCAAGTCAGGTAACTACAACACAAACCCACAATTACCAATGACTGATCAATTCCAAACACCATTTTTTCTGTTCACTTCAGTCACACTTGGAATTTTAAGGAAGGTTTCATGTCATATTTATAGATGCTAAATTATGTTTTCATTAATGAAACAAGTTTACAACAGCTCAAGGATCCATCTGGCAAACATGATTGATTTGAACATAGCAAAACCTGTATATCTGACTGTGCCTGAGATAAAAATCTCAACTTCCTTTAAACCTGCCTGTCTGTGAAACTCAAGCAATGACACTGACCTCAGGTTTATTTTCACCACTTCATCCCCACTCACCAAACCCCACTAACACTAGATTATGGTATCAGTGATGAGAAAGTGGATTGCTATTATATCTATAAGCCATATTTGCTACCAGGACAATTATGTTACCTCAGAACGAGGCACAATAAACAACGGCCACCTCTAACGGCAGGTAAAAAGATGGTAGTTGGAGAAATCAATGCTGCTGGTTTGGAAGAGCCCAAAAATGTGTATGAAATTGTGGTAGTGCTCTTCATTACCAAGAGCTGGCAGGGATGTAGAAGACAACATTCCCAGCAGGAGAAGGTGGGCAAATGGAACTGACAAAGCTTGCACTGGTGCATCATCCTGCACGTGCAAACTGGTAGGGAGAGGGTCTCATGCTCACACATATGAGCTTTGGTATTCCAGCCTAAGAAAGCTTTCACTAAGGTAACTGGTATTAATCTGGCTTTTAGCAAGATGTTAAAATTCTCAGGGGAAAGAGAAGTTTGATCTCGTGTCATGGGATATGATTAATGATTCAGATACAGTTCTCACACGTGTGATTTAATGGTAAGAACTGCACAAACACAATGAATGTACTATTTTGACAGTGTTCCCTGAAGACTATTGATGTACCAAAAGTTGTTATCATTTCACTTGGTAGCAGTATCAGAATGCAACAGTTTTGCTATATCTGTCTATCTTATATGCATACATATGCACATATACAAATTATTTTTTATACACGCACACACACATATATATATACGATGCAAGCAGCCAAAAGAAATAGCATATGGACATGCTGGAGCTGCACTTCAGAAAACCAGTGCACAGAAAGGAGCATCTATTCAAGGGCTCCATGATTTTGGTTGCCTTGGTTCTTGCAGCCAGGTTGACATTTAAGGCAACATCTGACAGTAAGAATGCTCTCACTTGACACCTGAGTTAAATCTGCTGTTGTACTTTTATGTGCAGCTTTCACTCTGCACTTGTGTGTACACAGCACCAAAATTAAGCTCTTGGTCCACCCAGCTGCCAAACCAGCCAACTGATGAACCAGATTTCAGACATGAAATCTGTCCATTCCAATGTACCATCACTATCCATGCTTCAAGTTCTTGGCCTTAGAGTAAAATCCTGGAATTAAATGCTGGAGGCCTGTCAACGGCACATCTTAATGAGCTGCCTGACTTCACGTATCAGCTCACCTGACCTAGAAGCTGCCAAGAAGTACACATATTTCTCAAAGTCTCTGGACCAGGTCAAGTATGGAGAGTAAACATGACATGAGAAATAAATCAAAAAGTGAAAATACTGCATAAAACAGGTAGTCAGTGTGAAAAAAACCCCAGTAAACTGAGTCATAATGTACAGGTCACAAGTTCTTAAGTGACAGCACGGTGACCTCAAAATACCAGTTTGGTTTTACCTTGCACTGGCATTGTATTTCAATGGAGATCAAAAATCAAACACCGTCCTCCCTTTACTGCCTTGGCCTATCGTACTACATTTGGGTCACTTCTGGAAGAAATGCCAACACAAGTAAGTCTCAGTGGCTGATTTTACAAAAGCAGCAAATCTCCTTTCTATGCCAAATCAAAACCTAGGTTTTACTGTCAGAAAGGCAGGTTGAAAGGGATGTTAGGAACAAAAAAGTGGAATTTGATTCAATTAATATGTAGAAAACCCAAGGCAATTCTGCCTTTCTTCCCACCCTTTGTGGTTCCATATGTCCATACCAGAAAATGGGATTCCTAAGTAAATGGGAAAGCTTTCTACACCTTAGAGGCAATGATATTTTTCAATTCAAAAGAATAAGTGATTTGTCTAATGCTCCTCATTTTGTCAGATATACCTCAGTTTCCTCTCTGGAGCACAAAACAAATACTAGAGAATAGGTGACTGACTTAACAACACACTGCAAGATATCCTATGCAAGCTTGACAGGAAAACCTAAAAGAATTGAGAAAAATATCAAACTGCTTCACAGCAAAGTCTACAGCCACTGTCCTGGAAAAAAAAAATCCAGTTTACCTGGAGAAGCTGGTAAAGAAGTGGTTTAAAAAAATTAGAACCAAAGCACTGCTACAAGTCTTTTCATAAGCTCTTTTCCCATATTACATTCAGACTTGTAAGACCCTTGCAACTGTGAAAAACCATTCCCATCTAGCTACTCCACACTGTTTAAGAGAACAACATAATTTTTTATTCTTTCCAACAATTTTGCTGCTGCAATAGAGAAAGTCCTTTGTTTTCACTCAGTTTCTACCATTTTAGGTCTCTTTCCTAGTAATTAACTTAAGTGCATTTGCCTCTACCATTTCTGGCATGCAGCAACACGACACTGGCATGATTCTTGACATTTCAACTGCTTCTCACAGACCTGCATTAAAATCAATGAGTTTTGTCAACTTCATCTATTCCCTAATTAACAAGGGTACATCCAGCAGCACAGGCAGCAATGCCTTCTGTTTGTGTACTCAGGAAGATGACTTTGCATCAATTTACACGTTGCTTTAAACAGGAGTTTATCTTTATAGCGAGATCATTACTATGAACTTAACTCCCATAGCACCATTTTAGTGTCCTTCAGGGCTTAGTAAGAAGTTACGCAACTCAGCACTGTAAAATTTTCGTTTATCCAACAAGGATGGGTCTTGATTAAAAAAAATCAGATAAAAGTGGCACAAAAAATGTAGGTTGCATGCCTAAAAGTTTCTTCCATAACAGAAAGGAAAGCCTTTATGCTTAAATTTAGATCAGAAGGTAACTACTTCACAGGATACAAACTCAGGTTCATAGTCTCACTGTAGATGTGTTTAAACTATGCTTCCCCTCATTCTTAACTTTATTAATTGGAAGTCTGCAATTCTTCCATTCATTTGTGTCTGCAGAAAAACACTTAAATCATGGGCAATTACTTGACATTTTGAAGATATTTTGAGATACTTGGCTTTCACATCACAAAGGTTTATTACTTCACACAGCATTTAAAAACAAAGCCATTCCTTGTTCTCTATCCACTATTCTGAGCCACGATTTGTGAATGGATTACATTTGCGGGTGGGGGGGAGAGAAGTGAGGGGGGAAAAGCCAACTAGAAAAGAGGAAGTTGTGCTTTTGAAAGTATCAAAGTGGAGTGCATGCTTTGCAGAGAAGTACAATTTCAGCAACAATTTTAGGTGAAATTTAACACAGAATATCTAGCGTGCATTTCAAAACGAAGCATTTGCTTCCTTCGTGCAATTAACAGTGAGACTCAAGACATAAAATTTTAAATTAAAATCTGATAATTCACTATTCTAAAGTCATCTGCCACTTACCCTACTTAAAGTTCTAAAAACCCCACGGATTCCCAGGACGAAGTAACCAGTAATATAAAAATTCATTGTCACGTTTTTGCATTACAACAACCCTGCCCCACAAGTCTTGTCATCTTTCACTTCGCCTTGCTGCAAGGAACGAGTGCAGCATTTCTTCATCTCATCCATAAAATGGTTTCGGTCCCCTCCAAGAGGGAAAAAGAACAGACGGCTTCTACAGGAGGGAAAGCAATCTTTGGAAAAATCAAGATGTGTGGGAAACAGCAAAAGTCCTTGGGCTCAGAAACGCAGCTTCGAAACACTTGGCAGTAAATCAATGTCACCCATTTCGCCGTAATCCCTCAAGTCACTTTTATGAAGATTACTTCCTGCAGTGCATTCCTCGCCCTGCTCCCTCCCCGGCCGACAAGGACTCCAGCACAGAGCACTCCGGGAAGCCGCACCGCGCACACGGCACCGGCGCCGCGACAGCGGGAGCGGACCGGGGCGCGGGTCACGCCTGGCACAACTGTTTCGCTACCAGCCCTGACTCCGGCCCCGCTCCCGATTCCCTGCCAGCGCCACAACTTTCTTTCCCCGTGCCCCTCGGAGAGTCCTGCCGCAACTCCAAGGGATGCGGGGCAACTGCCGCCGCCCCGTTCCCGAGGTCTCCGCCGCAGGGGACACCCCAGCGCCGGCACCGCCGCTCGCTCCCGGCGTTTCCCTTCTCCCGCGCCGCGGTGGCGACCCCTCACGCTCCCTCCGACCTGCCACAGCGTGTCCCGTCCGCACCGCCTCCCTCTCTCTCCCCCTGCCTCCCTGCTCGGCTCCCGGGGCGGCCGCGGCTGCCGGCTCCCTGCGGGGAACAGCCAGGGGCGCAACTTCGCGGAGTGGCGGAGCAGGGGGCGGGCGGCGGGGCCCTCCCGCCGTCCCCGCGGCCAGGGCGCAGGGAACCCGCGGGTCTCCCCCGCCGCGGCTCATGGCGCGGCGCTTTCCCGCCTCCCCGTCCCGCCCGGCGGCGGCGGCGACTGACCAGGGGTCGAACTCGTGGATGATGCTCTCGAAGCGGATGACGGCGAAGAGCCGGGAGCTGAATCCAGCCAGCCAGGCCAGGAAGAGGATGGTGAAGGAGAGCAGGGACTGCCAGCCCGCCGGCTGCGACAGGCCCCCCGACAGGCCGCCGCCCGCCCCGGCGCGGCTGTGGAGCGGCGCCGCGGAGTTGGCGGCGGGTCTGTGCTTGTGGTCGGGGGCCGAGTGCTCCGCCATGTTGTACCCGGGGCTCCCTCGCAGCCTCTCCCTCCGCCCGGCGCGTGCGGGGAGGAGGAGGCGGAGGAGGGGAGAGGAGGGAGGAAGGGCAGGGGGCGGGGAGCTCGGCAAGGGGCGGGGCGGAGCCCGCCCGCTCTTGCTCGGCGCTCCTCGCTGTCTCCCCGCCGCCTCCTGGCGCACCCGGGCTCTGCCGCTGCCTTCTCCTCCCGCGGCCGCCGTCACCGTCCCCCGGCGCGGGGGGGAGAACGGCGCGGCGCGCGCCAGCCCGGGGGGCGGGGCCATCGACAGCACGGGGGCGGGGTTAGGGAGCCGGAGGGGCGGGGCTGGAGACGGCCCGGGGCGCGCGCGCGGCTCCGAGGGGCAGCGCCAGGGTGGGGAGGGAGCTCTGCCAGCAGGGGGCTACGGACGGGGCCCGGGCGGGAGGGACAGGGACGGATCGCGGCTCCCGTCCTCCCTTCTTCCCGAGCGGGCCGTTTGACATTGCCGCCCCTCCGGAGCGGGAGGAGCTACCGGGGGAGGGCGGGGCTCCCAGGAGAAGGCGAGGGGGCGGGACCGATCCCCTCGGGTAGCGCCCTCCTAACAGGAACTCCGGTGACGGCCTGTCACGGAGCGACAGGTATTTAAAAGGGGCGGGTCATCCCCGAGTAGCCAATCGGAGCGGCACGGCCCCGCGCGGTGCCGGCCGTTGGGGCAGTTGACTGGCAGTCGTTTGGTCCAGTCGGAGCGCGGCGTGCGAGTCACGTGGGCGCCCCCGGCCCCGTGCCCGGGCGCTGTGGTGCGTGTGGGCCGGCGGGTGGCGCCGTTCCCGGCGTGCTCCGGAGCGGCGCGGAGCATGCCGGGAGTTGTAGTCCCCCATGCGGGGGCGCGGCGAGCCCTGGTAACTCCGTTTGCTAGGAACGTTTATTTGTCCCGGTGGAAACTGCGATGGCTGGCGCTGAGTGATGTCGGAGAGCTTTGCCCTCATGCAGTTGAGAGGAGTAGCTTAGGGCAAGGTCAGGGAGAGCCTTGCATGTGCCACTTGCCTCAGCTGGGAGCATTTTTATGGAATCCATCAGTGCATTAGGTTGGAAGAGACCATGGAGGTCATCGAGTCCAACCTGTGGCCAAACACCACCATGTCAACTCGGCCATGGCACATGGAGCCAGATCCAGCCTTTCCTAAACACTCTTCATTCCAGGGATGATGACTCTACCACGCACAGTGACCAGCAAATGGACACCTTGGCTTTTTTTGGGAGGATGGGATTGTTTGGGTTTTTTAAGTTGTCTTTTAGGAGTTTTCCCTTTGAAATGGTATTTGAGAGCCTTTTTAACTCCCTCAAATATTTTGCAAAACATGTGGCTATAAGGAGTAGGTGGAGAAAACTGAAGGCTTCCAGGGTTGCACGTGCCTCATCAGCTTGAGGCATGCTGGCCTTTTTCTACTCTGAGGTGGCAGGGGACAGCCTGCTTTTAGAAAAAGTGTGATATTAAACACAGGCAGAATAAAAAACTACGTGGCTCTTTGCATTGATCACACAAACAACATATGTTTTATGGTTTTTATGCAGGGCTTCAGTTTTGAAATTAAATAGCTCATGTTTGTTGTCTGAGGTCAGGGCATTCCCTTTGATGCACAAATGTGGCTCTTCAAAGGTCATGAAGACTTGCAGTTCAATTTCAGCAGTATGGATGGGGACCATACTGGGTCTTAGTTGACTAATACAATTCTAATTAGTCCTTGCTGTTGTCTCTAGCTTTATTTGTTCAGCAGAGGAAGAAAACAGTAGGTTTCTTTCTATGCACAGTGGAAACCTTACTATTACAGAATTCTAGAATGGTTTGGGTTGGAAGGGACATTTAATATTATCTACTTTCAGCCTCCATTCTATGAACAGAAGCATTTTCCACTAGACGAGGTTACTCAAAGCCTCATCCAACCTGGCCTTGAACACTTGGGTCATCCTTCAGCTTCTCTGGGCAACCTGTTCCAGTGGTTCACCACCCTCACAGTAAAGAATTTCTTTCTAGCATACAATTTAGACCTACTTCCTCTTGGTTTAAAGCAATTCCCACTTGTCCTCTCACTACCTGCCCTTGTAAAAAGTCCCTCTCCAGCTCTCTTGTAGGGCCCCCTCAGGTACAGGAAGGTGCTCTGAGATCTCCCTGGAGACTCCTCTCCTCCAGGCTGAAAAGCCCCAACTCTCTCAGCCTGTCTCCATAGGAGGAGTGTTCCAGCCCTCTGATTATTTCTGTGAGCCTCCTCTGGACTCGTTCCAGCAGATCCATGGCACTGCTATGCTGGGACCCCAGAACTGGATTCTGCCCTCCATTGAAGTGGAAAGCTCTGTTCAACAATCCTTAGAGAATGTAGCAATTTTTCCTCAATGCCTGCATTATCCAAGGGGAGTGACTTGGTTGCTGTGTTTGAAAGCAGAGGAACTGTATTGTCAGGTGTATCATGTGTAGGTTTTGATCTGAGCACTTTGATATGCTGTTGCTCCTAGAGGACTCCATTTCACACAGCCACAGAATGAGGCTTAGGAAAACTTCTGGAAGATTTTGAGTTTCACTTTTGCCGAATCTGGCTTTTAAAAGGCTACATTTTTGTGAGGTAGGGATTTTTTGTTTGTGTTGGTTGTGATTTGTTTGTCGTTGCTTTTTTACACACTGTATTCTTTCTTGCTTAAATAGGCCAATAATATGTTAGAGATAGACATTTGCCCCTTTTCTGGTGTTGTCAGTGAGGCTTTTTTAATGAGCTGACCAGCTGGCATTTCAAGTGAAGGATTTTTTTTTAATTGGTTCATGAACGCAGAGCAAACGCGAGCAGAAATTTGCAACTATCAAGTGTTTTCTAAAAGGTACTGGCTGGTTTTACAACAGGCTCAGTCCTGATCTACTTTTCTGGATTTCTGTTCTGTCAGTTGGCATCCTGCTTTTGGAACAGCAGTTCAGGCTTAACGATGCAGCAGAGGAGCTGTTTCAAATGGCAGTGTTGGACGCTGAGAGAATACCTTTGTGTTTTCTTTCCTTCCTGACCGTTTTTCTCAATGTTAAGGAGCCAAAAAGGACCCATGATTCATATTAGCTGGGGAAAAAATGTGTATATCAGAGCTTTTTTTTATGTGTAATTTACTACCAATGTTAACTTTCCTTGATTTGGAATCTGATTTATTTAAAAATTATTGCAGATCACGGTGTGGATAAGGTTATGTGGTGTTTACTTTAAATTTCAGTGCTATAACTTTTACTTGCAACAGGGAGGTTATATCATTCTGAGTATACTGTCAGAGTTAGATCAGACAATTTTTTGAGCATAGACAAGCCCAGACAATGTGATTTATTTGAATGCTGACTAATGGTAAAGTGTTTCTTTGTCATTGGTAACAAATTATATTGTTGCCTATTTATTTTCAAACTGTTCAAAAGTCTGTACTCTTGAATATCTCAGAGCTCGGGCAATGAAATTTAGTGGCAGCAAAAGCACAGTTCTAGTAAAAGCTTTTATTAATGTTTCTGTAAATTTATTGTTTGAATTGAAATAAGGCTTAATAGTCTTATGATAAAATCAATCAAACAAATGCAGACAGATGGAAATTAAGAGACTCCTGTAGGTAGATGGAAAGATTCAGTAGGTTTGGTACTACATGGCCATGACAGCAATGGAAAGGACATTTCTGTAGAGGAGATGCAAAAGGTGCCTACTGGAAACTGCATTCAACGCACACTCATAGCTTGATAGGCAAGGACATTTTCCATTTCTCTCTTTTTATTTTATCTTATTTTATTTTTACTTCCTCCATCCCCCCACCCCATCCTCTTGTGTTCTTTGATTTGTTTCAAGGTAATTTGGTTTGATTTGTTCCACTGTGTGTGGTGGTGCATTCTGTGAACACAAAACCCCACAAAAATGTCCACATTAGTGACTGAGAAGTTGACTTTGCATAGTGATTATGAACCATTTTGTGTATAGAAAATCAGTTTCCTATTCTGAGCGTGTAAAATAATGGCCAAATGCCTTAAGGAAAGAAAAAAGTCTTTCATTTCCAAGTTTCCTTAATAGTGGAATTATTCAGGGGATAATGCCAAATGCAGAATTCATATTATGGTTGTACAAACTAGAAAATCTTGAAAGCTGTGGATCTGCATATAGGAAAATGTCAAATGAGAGCTTTTCATTCCTCAACAAGAGCTACCATGTGTCAGTACTGCTGAAAGAATGACAGCAAAATTCCTGCAGAAAAAAACTGCACATGGACACATCCAGTAAATCAATTATTAATCAGAAGTACACAGACTCATGGTTCATATTCTCACCAAACTTCATTAGTAACAATTCAGCAGTGTTTAGTAACAGGAGTAGACAATGTAGTTTAGAAAGCCATTTGAAGAGCTGTTCAGGTTTGAAGTGAGTAAACAAGTCTCTTAAGCAGTTTTTCCAACTTTTTGTTCCTGTTTGTGCAGCTGAACAAGTTGTTAAGCTTGATATTAATATATTTGGAGGATGGCTTTAGAAATTAATGACACAATATCTCCTGAAATGAAAAATATTAAAATAGTACACTTAAGCATAATTTGGTGTGGTGGAAGATACTTGATTTCAGCAATGTGCTCAGATGGTCATTGATTTAAAAATGTTCAAATGAGAGAAAACATAACCCTATTGCCTGAAATTATCTTTGGGAACCTGAAGTTTAATACACTTAAAAAATCACCATCTATTAGTCTCCATATAGACAAAAATGACGTGAAGTTACTCTAATTGTAAAATGGATTTTATTGAGCAGCTGCGAGCCTTTGTGGATATGTGTAAATCACTTAAACAGTGATACAAGATGGTCTGTAAAGAGTTTTGCACCTGTGTAACTATAATGAGGTTTGTAATTGATTTGAGTAGAAATTGCATAACTGGTGTGTTTAGACAAGGCCTTCATCTGGCATTTAATTCAATAACGGGAGAATCTCAGACCTTACAGTGTTTTATTAGTGATTCCTTCTTTTCTTTCCAGTAGTTGAAATGTGTTGATGTTGCTCCTCTGCTTCTTAATTATTCTGCTTTAATTTGCCTTTCCCATGACCTATACTGTGGCAAAAATCAGTCCAGTCTGCATGCACAGATCTGCTTTTTTGCTCTCCCTAGCCAATCCCTGACGTAATCATCTGCCACCATAACCTTTTGCATCAACCTGCCTTTACTTGTGAAAAAAATGGGGCTTTTCTATCTGCTGGGCTGGTGCCAACCCTGCTAAATCTTCATCCCTTGTTAAAAAACTGAAGGAGAGACACACACTGGGCCTTTCTTTGAATAAATAAAAAATGCCATACTCAACGTTCTACGTGTGTATTTTCTCACCCACATACATAAATGTTGTGCAACATTTAAAACCTGTGGACCTCTGAAGTACCTATCTTGAAACATGTTTTGTCATCTGTAGTGTTTGCAAGCACCTTAACCAGAATTTCATTGTTCTTGGCAAATCCTGCACTCAAGTGTTTTTACAAAACTTTCATTTTATTCTTTCTGTTAAGAAGGAGAGTGCAGCCTTGGGGATGATCAAAAAGAAGTTTTAAAAAAGGCCATTTTCTTCAGGGACATCACTAAATGGCTCATCTGAAGAGTGATGTTTAACATGTAAATGCTAGGTACCTAGGTGTTGTAGATAGTGGGTCTTATTAAAATATTTTGTTGGAACAGCAAAGCTGCTCAGGGAACCAGGCTGGAGGGTAAAGCCAACCTCTGGGGAGTGGAGTAAAAGTTATATTCAGTTTAAGAATATGAGATCTCTCTTTGTTTAGTCACAATTAAGGTGAAATTTGTTGAAGTGAGAGGGGAGAAAAGAGTACAGGAAAGGCATTCTGCTATTTGCTGTAACACCAGCTGCTGTTACAGCATCAGGGTAAGATGTGTGGAAACAGCAAAAAACAGAGGGGCAGAGAGGAAAAAAATTTTTTTAAAGTCATTTAAAGCTTGTTGAAATCAATGGGAGACTTTTCTTGGTAGCATGTTGATCATCCTTGACTTGAATTTTTCTTCCTTGCCTCCCTCACGAGAAAATTCCACATAGTTTCTGGTAGAAATTGAATGCAGGGGAAGGGGGAAGAGATTTTATTTTTACATTATCTGTGAACTGTTGCCATAATTCATTGAAGCTTAGCTCTTCTGATTTTAGTTTGGCTGATAAATTTGAGCAAGTTGTTTAAGTTGGAAAATTCTTCTGCAGTATCAAAGAATACTTCAGTAGGTGGTAAAAAAGAAAATTGCATAGTAAAATATCAGCAAAGAATTCCCCATCCCTGGAAGTTTCACTGTAAGTATTGTGCAGTATTTTTCCATAATTGTGTTTATAGTCTAAATGTGCACAGCCTTGAGGAAAGAAAATTTTAAAGATTGTTTCTAGCGCTTTTCTCTTGGTAGCAATTCAGACTAATTGTCTCCTTGCTGTTTTCTAGACTACTTGTAGGTATTTTTCCGGTCAACTGCTGCATTAATAACTGCATTAAAATTGTAAAAGAATTTAAGTCACATTGTTGTGGAATAAACTGTGCCAAAATGCACTATGCAATACAAAATAGGAGCTTATGGGTGCTTTGGGATAATATAATTTCAAACTTTCCTTGCATGTAGATCTGAAGTGAGGATTCCATCTTTGTCAAGAAGCGAACTCAGCAATGACTACTTTGACTTTGTATCACTTGAATTTCTTTGGCTTCCTCAGCGGCAGCAAATGATTAGAGGATTCAGAAGTGAAAAACTGATGTACTGAGGTGAAGTTACTATGAGGTTTTTATTGCTGTCTGTCCACATGTGAACTGAGACAGCACATTCTGTGGTATATAATCTGTAGGCTTCAGGTCCCCAGCAATCTCTTTTTGCAAATGACTCTAGTGCCTGAATCCTAGATTTATTGTTATCCAGTTGAATTTCTGGGTTTTTTTTGTTGTTTTTTCCCCCTTATCATATGTGTTCTGAAACAATGAATCTTAATGTTTAAAATCCTATCCTGGGGAAACTGACCCCACAGTAATTAATCTAATCCTTACTGCTAAACTCTCTTCTTATGCCTTCTTCTCTTAAATATTGTTCCACTTTATACATTTTAGAACATTGTAATCCCTATTGATACTCTATGCCATTTCCTTATACATCCTCCCAGTTTATTACTGATATTTGCTCCCAGACATAAAAAAATCATAGTATTTCCAATTAATTTGTTTAGAATGGATTTCTAGTTGCTAAAGGAAAGCAGACACATAAATTTGATGCAAAAATAAAGATCCTTTTCTTATTTGACTGTAGCAGAAGTACTGATGCAAAAACAGGACCAGGGGACAGAGTCTTCTGCCAAAGCAGCCAAGACACTGTTAAAGGCAGGGTTCATTCTCCTTCTTTGACATGGCAATCAGCAAGTAATACAGCATTAATGGAACAAGCCATGTCATACCTTTTAAAAGCCTCTTTGTTGTCTTCTGGTGTGAATTCTGTCCTCTAAAATTTTTCCTGGTTTTTGCTGTTGTGCTCTCTGTACTTCTGCATTTAGAGATTGGGAGGGAGGAGGAGTTGCATGGAGTCGTCCTAAACACAAAGATACAAAATTGCCTTACAAATGCTGATTTAGTAACTCTGCTGCCCTGACACATGCATTCAGCCTCCCTGGTCTCTCCCTTCTCCCATCTTGTTTGATATTGTGCCATTTATTTTTACATGGAACCAATGTTGCTTGAGATCATCCAAAATTGCCAAGACAGGTGTAATAACCCTGATTTCAATACTTTTCCTTTCTGAGCTAGGACAGATGCACTTTGGTTTTGCACGAAGGACTACACTCAGTAGTGCTTTGGCTTCTTTATGCCATGGATTTTGTGCCAAATTACTGACCTTCAAAATTATAAGGGTGAGAGATTGGAAAAATCTTCCAACTGTTCCCTGTACATATGCCTCAAGTGTGGACCTTTACGTACAGTATTTGAGATTCAACGTGAGATCCTTTCCAATCCCATAAGCTACTGCAGGGATATCTGTCATGGAGCACTTCTTCCCTTTCCTTCTCCTTGGAACTTGGTGTTCTCTTTGTTGTTTCTAACTCTTTTCAAACTCTTCCTCCTCCTCTCTCTAGCTGATGCCTTGTATTTCTTGGATATATTTCAACTTGGCTCTTGGGCTCAGCCTTGATTTTTAGTGGATCCACTGTAAAGCTTTCTGGAGCCACAAGTGTCTGGCACAGACCCTGACCTCTTCCATCAGGTTTCCAAGTCCACACAGGCAAGCTGGATAGGGAATGTGACCAAGCTATCTGCATCATGATATCTTTTAGCTGGTTACCAGGACTTTTTTTTTACTTTACTCAAATGTCTTTCTGTTACATACTGTTCTGTTTATACAGTATCATGTATTCAATATTGTGTTTGGAAGCTGTATGTATTTCTGGAGTCACACAGCTTTTGGAAAGATCCTATTTCTTAATATTGAGAATAAATTAAGGAATTTCTAAGATAATGGCCTCTTTTTTAAGGAAAATACCCCCGTTATCTTACAAGGTTCTTTAATTTGCTGAATTAGTTCTACTTACATCTCCTTCATGCGACTTCCACCTGAAGCAGAGATATACTTCATGATTTTTATTGCAGGCAGATGGTAAGATTTGTGTGGAGATTCTAGACAATTTTTATTGGGCTGTTAATTACTAGCATTTGAATTATTAGTATAGAATTATGCTAATATTTTGTTATTTCTGCAACAGTTACCCTTCTTCTGGAGAGAAACGTGACTTGTGACTTTCTTGTTTTCGTCATTAGCTCATTGTGGTAGGTAACAACAAAGAGAAGACAGTGTTCAAATGCTCTTTCAAAGGCAGTAGAGTAATTCTGCCAGGCTTAGAAAAAATGCAGTGTCATTTCACTGCAGTCCCACCACCCTACTGTGACCTGTGGCTTAATGTGCACTGTCCAAACCTGGACTGTCAAGTATAAGTTGTATATAGTTTCTTCTAATGTGATAGGAGAAAAATTTTATTAAACAGGCAGCACAGCTTCTCACAGCTAGAGACTAGAAAAGCTGTGAATATTCAGTACAAAGATTGATCATCTTTTACTTAATTCTCTATTTTAGTTGAGAATGAGATATGCCTCGGAAGATCAGCCAGGTCCTCCAGAGTATTATACGCCCTGTCTGTCAGTTTATATATTATACAATTCTAATACAATATACATATACAATACACTTTTGTTTCGGAGTCCTATAGAGGCTCCTAAAAATCCAGAAATGCCAGGTCAAACCCTGAGTGCTTTTAGGCATACAAACCTGACTTACATAAATTTTTGATCATAAAAAGTTTTCTCTCTCTGTTACATATTAGAACAATCTAAAGAATGACAGATCCCCGGTAGGATGAAAAGATGAAATATCAATATTTTAGTTACTCTGCCTCCATATGGTATTATTATCCTTTTACTCATACACCCAACATTATGGCAGCTAGTTTCTTGAAAAGGAAGCAGAAGCAATCAGCTTCCTAAGCACTAGTGTGAGGTAGGTCTGTAAGAAATGCCTATGCTAAAGGATGAGAGATATAATCATGGCTTGTTGTACCCATCCATGCTTGAGAAATTAATACCTCTCAAAGCAGGTTTTTAATTTGGTAATTAGATATTCTTGTGCTTGATCTTAAGTTAATTTTGGAAGCAGTACTCTTGTAATTTCTAACCATCACTTTTTATTAACTCTTGGGAAGCCACACTTTTGTGTATTGGGAGATTAAGTGTAATCAGATTCCATCTCACTAAAGCACTGCTGTGTAAACCACTTCACCTTCTGTTTAACTGAGAAACTGAACATGGAGAGGCTTTATGTTAACAAGGAAAGGATGAATATTTAAATTGGCCAGAATGGTATTATGGCTCTTCTGAGCCTCTTAGTACATAGTTACTGGCATTGCCTCGTTGCCTATGCTTATGTTGTCCTTATTTTCAGGCATCTGCAAGGATTGGGAAATGCTCTGGAGTTATGAATAATACACCAGTAGAAGGGTTGGGATGCTAAGTGTTCAAAACAAGCTCATCAGGGTGTGTGTGTCATGAGCAAACAAACGCTGCGTTTCTGCCCACCTTTCTAGTCAACTCTGAATTTTTGAAAAATACAGTTTCTGAGGCCTAACTTACCTGTGGCAGAGCCTTTTCCCACTGGAGGAATAGAGACCAGTTCTTTTGGTAACAATTCTGTTTACAATTTTCAGACTGGTCAGTGGACCCTCATAACGGCTGCCTACAAGGAGTTTGCCAAGCACCCACTCCCAAGGACCTTTGATGTACTGGACAAACTGCTCTTCATTGGAAAATGAACAGTGAAAAGAGCTGAAGACTGTTATTCTGTTGCAATGATTGTGCTCTTGGTCTAGTGCAGAGTATCCTCCTGTAAGCAAGGAGCTGCCCAAGTCATGTCTGCTGATGAACAGAATTTACACTTAGAGTAAAAGAACTGTAAAGATGTGGTAGTGTATTTCGCATTTTAGACTCTGTTTTAAATGTCTGTCCTGAAACCTAATTACATCTGTGTTTTGTAGGGCTCTGAAGAACAGAAGTGCAGATTGGCTGATGTTTCAATCTGATGGGAGCTGAAATTTTATTCTTAAACCATTAATACTAAATAGACCTAAATTTCCTGCACTTCAGCTGTGTTGCAAGAGAATTGATTGTGATATTTGAGACCGAAAAGAAAAAAAACTATTATGGTAGTTGTTGAAGATTTTTATTCAGTTTTAGAGAAATGTAAGAAATATTTTATACCAAAACTACTCTCCTATGCTTGTGGTGGAGTGAAAAGAAAAATGCCTGTGCCTTAAGGAGCACATGTGAAATTATCAGCAGGAACATTCTTGGTGCTTAGCTACTTGGTTAATCTAAGAACTTGCCCACTGTAAGAGAGTTAAACGTTTCTTGCAGTGAGTTTTCAAATTCTTTTGAAGATAGAGTTGCTTGGATTCTGATCAGACTGAATCCATGGTAAAAGAACTGGAACTATGAGATGAGAAAAATTTGTAGATTTTCCTATAAGAATTTCTATCTACGTGCTGTGAATTGTTGCCAGAGCACAGTTATGGTGATGTATCTGTTGGGTTTGTGTCTTTTATGTCATGTCCTTCCTAGAAGCCAGGAAGATGCTGGTGCTACTGACTGTTAGTCAGGATCAGAGTGATGGCCTCTTGCAGAAGCACTTTGGCTTAGTTACTGAATCAAAAAACATCTTTCTTGGCAGTGTTATTGGCAGTTTTCTAGGTATATTTTTAAAATATCTTTTTTTCCCCTCTAAGATAGTTAATGGATGATGTCTGAAAAAAAATTGCTGTGCTTCCTCTAGAGATCGGGATGTCTTGGACATTTGTGTTTTGGTTATTTATCAGGGTGCAATTTCTCTCTAGAAATGGATGAGGTGACAATACCTGCAGATTTTGGGTGATAGGGAAAAGTTGCCAATGAGTTGGGAATATTTTTATCAGATCTATTTTATGAAATCTATTTTTTATGTTTTATTTGAAGACAGTAATTTTAAGGTCATTAAAATGTGTAATTCTTAAGTTCAGCACTTGAGCTTGTATTTCTCTTTGAGCATGTGAACAACCCCAATAAAGTGCACAAAGGTAATCTTATGCTGAAATATTTTTGCTGAATCATGTCCCTAGAAAATTTGATACATGCAAATAAAAACATATCTAAATATATGAGCATTGTTCCCAGATTTGGTAGAAATATTTCTGCTTTCTATATGTACTTCCTTATAATAAGTTTCCCTTGAATGCAGTTTGAATATAATTTTGCTGTTCAGCAATCCAGATGGAAGAAACATGCCATAAATATCTTGTCCTTCTCTCCCTCCCCCAAAGTTGCATTTGGCAAGTGTATCATGCTATATATTGATGTTACTATTTTATAAAGAATTTATAAAATCTTGGACAGTAATGACATTTTTGCACTGTTCCATAAGCACAGAGAAAGTGCAAGACCACTTACTCTCCTACTCCAATCCAATATAATATTAATCATTATGTCCAAGAAACTCTATTATCACTCTGGAAACAGGATTAAACCATCCTTGTCCCTAAGAGTTTTTCATAATTCATTTAGGATGAATCAGCCCACAGGAGTGGACTGATTTAAATTTTTAGTTTTGTTGACTGGGATGTATAAGCTCTCAAGAAAGTGAATGGGATATATCCTGAGGAGGGTAAGTTTATGAGGAACCTGATGCTGCTCAAGGCTCACCAAGTAGTAATAAAGAGTAGCTGATAGGCATAGGCAGTGCACAGCCCAGTTATTACTCTTTCTGTCCAATAGGAATCTCTCTATGGTTCCAGGATATGACCCTTTTATTCCCTGTGGAGAGGAGAAAGCCAGAGCTGGACCTGCATATCACAGCTCTCTGCTGTAAGAGTTGAGTAGCTGGGGTCATGCAGAGCAGTGTCTGCTAACATTTCCATGGGAGGATTTGAAACTGGGATCCCAGGAGTCCTTTTGAGACAGGGATCAATGACTGAGACTCCCTGTTCAGTCTATTTTCCTTGGGGTTGTAGGTGCCAGAACTGCACGGCAGAGCAGCTCTCTTGTGAAAGGTTGTAGGTGGAGCTCCAGGTGACAATGTTAAATTTAGGTATTTTGGTCAACATCCCAAGTGAGGCTGGAAAGACTCCAGGCCATTGTGTCATTTCAGGAATTCTCACTGATGTGATTGCTCTAAACACACCAGTAGATTTACACTCCAATTTGGCTTGAATACCTGTTGTGTACCCTTTGTTTACCTGTGTGTCTTTGCTCTGGGCATTCACAGCAAGTTGTGTTGGACCATGACCAAATGTAAATGTGTCAGAGTCATGTTTTAGAAGCATAATTATGATACTGTACTTGTGAAATGGTGCTTAATTATAAATAATTAGTTTTATTTTGTTGCAATTTTAGAATCGTTAATGGACTAGTCAGAGTTTTCAACCTTAGTGTCTCCTGGAATAAGGAAGGACAGAGTTTTCAAAAGATGCTCTTTTTATTGGTTAAAAAAATTATCAGTCATCTTCATTTACTATATGAATAATGGGTTCTAGAGATGGGAAGGACTTATTACTTTATGTAGTCCATTGCCTTCCCCAGGAAAATGGTTTTCTGCCATAAACTTTTCCAGTGCTTTGGGCAATTTAGTTTTAAATATCTTTGCAAATAAACAGCATTTTCACTGCTTCTCTAGGTAAGTTATTGAACACCTTTTTTTTCCCCCCACGCAATTTAATTGTGTTTTACTTTCTATTTATCATACATATATAGATAGCTAGATGGATGGAGATATCTTTTAAAAGACAGAAATTTGTTATCTGAGATTTTCTGGGTTAGATAGAGAAAAAAAAAGTTCTTTCCAGTCCAGTGCTGTAGATACCCAATGCCTCAGCAAATTTTGAGGTTTTGCAATTATGTTTTCATATCTATTTTGTTGCAGTAAGAATCCCGTGAAGTCTGAGAGAGGATATGCAATTGAAAAAATTCTTTCTAATACATCTTGGCTGAAAAAAAAGGGTCTCCTATTACCATGACTACTTATCACAGCAATTTTGCATACTGCTAATTGCAACGACAGGTAAGCAAAACAAGACTTGTGAATTATATCTCTGTATTTTAAATTAATGACTACGTCTTTGCTACTCTCCTTAGTAAATTTTGCTCTCAGGCACTGCAGATCTTTGTAGGCATTCCTTCTGAACTAACACTGCTATTGTTGAAACAAATTGCACTGGTCTTCTTCTTTTAATCTCTCTAAAATGTTAAAGATCAAGTAAAGGAAAACATTTTAGAGGCACAAAAATCTAGCATTCACTTTCATTTTGTTTCACCTTTAATCAAACTGTAACTGCTCCTGCTTGAAGTGTTTTTGTAGCACGTCTATTTGTCCAGAAATGTAATGATTTGTCACCTCTTTGGGACAACTTATGTGATAACAATGACTTACTGTGTAAGACTCTACAACGAGGGGGTGATTAAAAGGAATTTCAGAACAGAAAACAGGTCAGTTTAAGAAAATAAGCCTAAATATATAACCTGCTAACAGTTCATATCAAAATAAACATAGCATCCTCTATTTTAAAATTTATATATATCTTTAATATTTAAAGTTTTAAAATAATATTTTTATTAATTTCCTGAATAGCTAGAATCCAAATAGATAAAGGTCTTCCAATAATTTTATTCTTGGTAGTAGAATCATTCATGGTTAAAATTTGGCAGGCTTAAGTTCCTTAATAAATGGTATCTTAATGAAATCACACGATTGACTATATAGCTGTAGATCAGTTCATGACCAAAAAAAGGATTTGAAACTGCTATTGCCTTCATCCCTTAGTTTCATACAACAAACTTCTGGTATTTCCCCTCAGAAATGATAAAGTTCTTAAGAAACTGATCTGCTTCCCTCCTTCCCAAAAATATTGTTTGGACTTATGTGCATGCCAAAATATTTGAAGTACTTAATGAACTTGAAATAAGTTGTATCTGACTTTTATATACTTTCTTTTCCAAGGATTTCAGCTTTATCCATAGAATATCTATAGAGATATTTTGCTCAAAATAAAACCAAAAATGAGGTAGAAATGAATCCATAAGGAAGCAGTGCTCCCATCTGAGTTGTCATTTGCTACCTTTGGTTGTCAAAATTGCTGAGCAAAGTATGTAAATGAGCAAGCTTGTTGCCCAGAAAGTTAAAGATAGAAATCTTCAGAATTTGTGCATTCCTGTGAGAAGCCTTTTGGATCAGTTTCTTGTGAGAAATCTTCCCACCAAATCTTCAGATGGAACTGAGGAAACATAATGTATTTAATTGATTAGGAATTTACTGGATAACCAGTAGTGGTGAGATCTCTAACCACCATGAGCAAATGTGATTAGATGCTAAAAAATTACTGAATTTTCATTAATCAGACTTTATGTCCAAATGCAATTTCCAGAAAGTAAAATCTTATTTCCTTTACAAATTTGTCTTTGTCTCTTTCTGCTCTTATCCTGAGCAATTTTTAATTTCCAAAGCTGATGAATATCTGCAGTCATCTCTCATACCATACATCTACACTCCAGTCTAACAATGTAGCTATAGCTCCTCCAAACCTGAGCTGGCTTTAAAACTGCTCTTGTGGGTACCCAGCACAGTGTAGCCAGACAGGGGCTTGGAGTTTAATTTAGGCTGTTTGATTTAGCCTTTAACAGTCTGTGCTGAGACTCCTCCTGCCTCGGGATGGACTTTTGTCAGTCACTAAATTGGCTGAATAAGTCAGCTTGGATCTGTACATCCAAGCTACCCTGCCTAGTGTCATACCAGCAAATTCTTCATGCCACTGGAAGTTGTGTAGGGTAAAGAGAGGTCAGTGTGTTCAGACTCCTGTGGAGGGAATAAAGGGATTTGCAACATCTAAGTGGCCTGCAGTAGCTTCAAAGTGAAAAAAAAAATACAGTGCAGGAGTTACATCATTGCCTTGAGTGTTTATAATATTTGATTTCTCTCCCCAGTAGATGTATAAAAGACCAAACTCTGACAAGAGTAATGGATTTGAACAAATCAACCTTAACAGAAAATATTACAGTTGAGAGTATTCAGCCCAATCCCCATGTCATTTAGCATAAAAGCCATCAAGCAAACCAGTACCAATTTCTTGTATTACTCCCACCCTCCTTAGATTACTTGTCTGAGATTTATTTTTGCAAGTTTCCACTTTATAGTATATTTTCATTACCAGTGATAGAAATATATTTATTTTAAAACAGGATGTAACAATATTGCAGTGTGTTGCCCTTTGTTCAATACCATATTTTACTCTTTTCTTCTTAGTAGTAATGATAATACTTAACACTTGAAAAGACCTTTGCTGCCATCAACTCAGTATCTTGTAGACTAGTTAGATATTGTATCTCCATTTTAGAAATAATCTGAGACAGGAGATCTTTAACAACCTTTTGAAAAGTATTCCTAATTGTCTCTCACTCAGTTCTTGTATGTATAACTCTAGTTTCCAGAAGTTCCTGGCCTCTTCTGTTACCTTCAACAGGGGAATAAACTATTACTCTAAAAAGAGGAGCCCAGGAGGATAATTGACAGTGTGTCTGCAATTGAATAAGATGCTGTTTCCTCTTATGTGCCCTCTTTCCCTCAGTCTCCATGGGTTCCATGCCATACCCAGCGTATGCTCCACCCCTCTTGTAGCCACAGAGCCACT
The DNA here is from genome assembly GCF_028769735.1 of Zonotrichia leucophrys gambelii. Taxonomy (NCBI): domain Eukaryota; kingdom Metazoa; phylum Chordata; class Aves; order Passeriformes; family Passerellidae; genus Zonotrichia; species Zonotrichia leucophrys. Next base: position 42,271,641 of record NC_088171.1, on the reverse strand, counting down.
GCTGCAGAGCTCAGCAGGCAAACCTCAGGCTCTGGAGACTCTAGAGAGTCTCTAGTTACACTGTTTCTCCTTCTCACTTTCTGTCCATCAATCATCTCAGTACTCCTGCATATTGTCTGCTGATTTATCCATGACTTGCCTCTAATTGTAGTCCCTTCCTACCATTCTGTTCTTACATCCTATGCTTGCTTGCAAATGGCTCAAGAATCTTAGTGGTATAATTGTCATGGATTTACCCATCCAAAGGAATGTTAAAATTAAGAACAGTGTCCCAACATATGTTACACCCCACACTTGCTACCAGCATCTTTTGTATGCAGGGTTCACATTTGGTTCTGCTTTCCTTCCCTCCTACACTTGTATTTCCTATACACACACAAACATCTGTTTTCCATTCTCCAATCAATAGCATAATTTAGCTGCTTAAATAAAACTATTGGTATGTTTGGGGTCTGTAGATGTAACATTCAGAATGAAAATATCATGTATTTTATCTGTCCACGTAAATTTTGTAAAAGGACCTGCCATGAGAGTATTTCTAGTCCAGGAAAAGAGCAAACGACAACATGAAAGGCTGTCCTGTGGGATTTTTTGGTCTCTGTACTTCTATTATTTTACAGTGTAAGGCTGATGACTTTGATATGTTATATTTAATATGCATTAAAAGTTTATTTTAAAGTTTATTATTTAAAATACTATAACAAAGTATTCTTAGGATTTTTGCACATGCTGCTTATGTATCAATGTATTATGTAGGATAGCATATGAGGGTTTTTTATCACTGAGGTTTCATCAAAACTGGACAGAAAATAAAATTGGATAATCCTCTTTTTTCATTTGGGGGGATTTCTTTTTTTAAATAGTTCACCTCTTCCAGTGTTGGTTTAAGCAAAAAAAAAATCTGATCTGAAATGGGCTTTTGAACAAAGGTCTAATTTAAATATAAATAGAAAAGGGCAACATTTTTTCCTTTACTGCATTTTGTGCATGCCAGCAAAGTCTGCCTGTACATTTTGATGATTATTTACAAATAAGTTTCTGTTTCTCTCCCCCAAAAAAATTTCCATCTTGAGAATATTGTCTTCTAGTAACAATTTTATGGTTAAAGTTGTAAACCAATTTTTTATTAAGAGCTTTTAATGCTGACTTTCATAAAGGAAAACTTTTCTCTTTTAAATTTTGAACTGTGATGTGAAGTCAAAAAAAGGTACTTGGAAAGGACTCAAGTTTAACTGCACAAGCTGTTTCTTGAGAGGATGGAAACTGCAAAGAAATTGTTCTAATTTTTACAGCAAGAAAACCTTTGCTTTTGATAAACCATTGAAAAATGTCTTGTCAGGAGACTCAATATTCCTGACTAGCGTGAGAAAGAATTGCAGTTATTATTAAGTAGGAAGGTCTTTCCTTATTAGATTGTGTTCAATGCAGTGGAGGTGCTAGAAATGCTTGAACATAAATTAAAAAGAAATGTTTCTTAAACCTTACAAGACCAAACAGCTCTTTTTAGCAGAACTGTACCCCTGGGAAGCAAGGGAAGCGAAAAGGGCAGAGAGGCTTCCTTGGTTTTGTATGTCATACTTGGGTCTTTAAACCAGCAAAGAGATGAGATCCCTGAGCACATCCAGCAGTTTGACACTGCTGAAAGGAGGATTTCAGGTTCTGTTATTCCTGCTTCCTCTTTCACTTTTCCTTACTTCTGCCCCAAGGTCCAATTTTTTTTCACAGCCACTATTACTTGTTCAACCACTCATGAGTGGATCCAGCTCATTAAGTAAGCAGAAAACAGGGTGTTTTTGCTGAACTAAGCAGGCTTTTGCAATTTTACTTGTTATATTTGTCATGAAAAAGTGAGTGCACATAACAAACAAACAACCACAGTCCTGAAAAACATACAGTGTTTCATAAACCAGAAGGATTACTTGTGTGCTTAAGCCATTATGAGTTCAAAAGCTGAGAATGAAACAATTTATCTTTTCTGATGGAAAATAAAAGCGGGATATTTTATACCAGAACCAAAGAGTTTCTGCAGTTGCTATCACCCCAGTGTAATTGAGAAACAAGGTTATTTTTTTCATTTAAAGGTCTGCATGGATGCTAGGATTTCACAAACACTAAGTCAAGGTTAAACTGGCTTTCTCCAGTTTTAAAACTGGCAAAGTTTCCTCCTCTTAACCGCTCTGGTTTTAGCCCCTTGTGTTTTCCAGAAAGTTCAGAGACAAATTCCATTCTTGTTTGTAAAGACTTTTGTTGGTTTGTTCAGTGCTCTGAAATAACCTTTCCCACTTTTGTTGGGTTGTTTAGTGCTCTGAAATAAGCAGGTTATGTTTCTTTTCTATTGAAAATCATGATGTAAATGGCAAAACATCAGGAATTTGTAATGAAAATTCTGAAGTCTTCATTCCATAAAAGAAAAAATTAAAGGCACCAAACTAAGCTCTTCTGTAAGTTTTTTAGGTTTTCTGCTCCTTGAACATCTCTGAATGTTTTTAGACCATAATTAATGAAAATAATATAATATCTTTGGCTTTTGGTACAAAGTCTATTTTTCTTTTATTCTTTTAAGTGAGGAGAAAGCACCAGATAAATCTTGCTTTTTGAAACTTGGTTTCTACTGAATCAACATGTGGTACCTTATTTCTGCAAGTATCCTAAGACTTCAATAAAATGAATTCTGAAAATAGTTACCCTTCCAAAAGGCCAAAATTAGACATAACATCCTTGTGAGTGCATGTGTTCAAGAGCAGGGTATTTTAAGACCTGCATTTTAATCTAAACATGTGTTTGCTATCAGCTACAAAGGTTAGGCTTTCACAGATTGTTCTCTGCACAAGGAAAATAAGTGATTTTTTTTTTGAGGCGTAATATGGGAGCTTTTACCTTTACTAACTGACAGTGGTGAATAGAAGAGAAATTGAACCAATGACTGAGCATATTTTAGCCTGATTCCAGCCTTTTTTCTACCTCTGAGTATAGATATGCTCTCTGAATTGCAATAACTACAACCCACCTACCACTGTTAAGATGCTCATTGCTGCACATGTAACAGGAGGGATTCAAAAAATTATCTCTGTGTAAGGAAAACTATTTATGATGCCCAGTATTAAAATTTAAGTGCATATTCTTGTATTAGCTCTCTTGGGGAAAAAGAAACCTTGTATGAGGGAATGAAGTTTTATGTACACCCTGAATGTGTAATAGCAATTGTTCTATAGGCAGAAAAATCACAGAAGGAATTCTAGATGCACAATAGAAGCATGACGATGATTAATTAGCTGAATTTACAACAAAAGAATTGTTGTACAATTTGACTCAAATATCAGTAATATAATGGAGCTAGGTAGTTCCTTCTACTCTGGAAATAGGATATTGAACAAAAAGAAGAAAGGTCAGTAATACAATTTGTCCCATTGGCTTTCTGATACAATACAAGAAATAGATTGGTTATGAGTTATCAACCATGAATTGCATAGATTACAGGAGAAGAAAAAAAAAGAGTGGAGTTAGGAGGGATTTTTTTGTTCATTTTGCCTCCAGCAGTTGAACTTGGAATGAAAAATAAAATAAGGATACTCTCTTCACACACCAGTAGTTTCCAGCTCTTTAATTATAAATCTTAAGTTTGGCCTAAATGCCTTCCAAAATGTTTAGAGTTTCCTAAAAATCTAAAGTCTTGTTTTAGGACTTGCAGAGCAAGCAGTTTTCAATCTGAGAAATATAGAAGAAGCCTCAGTTGGGCATTGTCACAAGAAGACTCATTTAAGAGCCTGTTACTAAATCTTGTCCTTTGGTATGCAGATCCAGAGTCATTGTGATTGCTATTGCCTTTGCAGATGAACAAGCTGTGTTGCAACTGTTTTTAGGAATGTTTTGTTGCCATTAATTCAGCAGTCACTTTTCTTTTTATGGGCTTTCCTCATTTCAGAACTTGAGACTTATCTACATGGAGCAATTCGTGAAAATTAATGTGAGTCAACTAAAGATGTGACTTAGAAATAGATCAGTTAAACGTCATTAAAACCCCTAAGGACCTTCTTATCCAGAATTCAAGTGGTCCTAATTTAATTTAATTTACTTCATCAGTGAAGTTAGATCATTCAAATGTAGTTTCTAAAGGAGAACATCCACATTAGGAATTAATGTAGTTTTACAGCTTCTCTTTAAAGTAACATTTTTAGTTAATTCACTTTCCTGATTGTCCTCATATAAATAAATCCCTAATCCCACAAGTGTTTTTAGTTCTGGCTAATCCTTGACACTACTTAATAAGGGACTGCATAATCCAGATAGTGTCTGTACCAATTGCTCTGTTGGAAAACATCCAATTTCCAGTCTCTGCTGCATCTGGTAAGACTCTTCTCTGACTATTCAGCTTTACTAGCAAACTATAGGGCAGTTGTAAGGCAGGCTAAACCTACAGCAAGAGGGTTTTGTTCCTCAAAATCAATTAGCTGATACTAATACAATGAGACTTCCATCTATTAGCCAAGCTAAAAAGCTTTTAAGCTGATCTGCAGGGGATATCTTTAGCATCTTCATCCAGACTTTCCCTGAGGGGTGAACCATTTTCAGTTAAATGTCATGCTTGAGAGGATGCTTGAACCTCGCTGCAATGCCGAGGTGCAATTGTTGAACAGAGATGGAGAAGTCTGTGTAGGGGGCAATTTAAATTCCATACTGGATTTCATGGGTGTCAGTCAGCAAGGGATGCATAGGGAATGTATAGGATCAGTATGTTTTCAGCAGGCAGCTCAGGCATTTAGGTAATTTTAGGTGCTTTGCGTAGATTATGGCATTATATATTTCTTCAAAAGGACTTAATGCTGGTAGGAAATTAGACCACTTGAGCTATGTTTTTAAACAAAATCTGAACTGCTATGCTTTTCCTTTGTTTGCTTTACAGTGGACCTTTGAAGTAAAGACACGGAGATGAGTAAAATGATGGATAGTGATGACACTGTTGAAGTAGAGTAGTGTTTGTGGTGTGTAGAGATGTGAATTTCTGCCTTGTGTCAAACTGTATGATTGATCCTGCCATGCATGTGGGCTGGTTTGAGCTGGGATAGAGATGATCTTCTTCACAACGGCTCTTGTGGGCTCTGCTTTGCATTCCCCATGAAAACAGAATTGATAATAGATGTTTTGGTTATTGCTGAGAAGGGCTTGTACAGAGTCAAGGCCTTTTTTGCCTCTTGTACTGCCCTGCCAGTGAGAGGGCTGGGGGTGCATAAGGAGTTGGGAAGATGCGGCTGGAACAGCTGCCCCCACTGACCAAAGGCATTTTTCAAACCATATGGAGACACGCTCAGCATATAAAGAAGGGAAGAAGGAAGGGGGAGACATTTGGAGTGATGATGTTTGTCTTCCCAAGTTACCATTAGATGAAATGGAGCCCTGCTCTCCTGGGGAGACCTGTAGCACTTGCCTGTCCATGGGAAGCAGTGAATTAATTGCTTGTTTTGCTTTCCTTGCATGTATGTGTGTCTTTGCTTTACCTTATTGATCTGTCTTTATCTCAACTCATAAATTTTCTCACTTTTGGTCTTCTGATTTTCTTCCCCATCCCACCAGGGGGGAATGAACATGTGTCTAAGTTGCTGACTGAGGTTACACCACAACAGCATACATCCCTGGTCATTTGGGTTGAGTGGTTGAAAGTAATGAAGTGGGTGGACAGATGCATCCATCATTTGTTTAAAATTGGCCACAGAAACAGTACTTTTAACTGTGCTGGCTTTATGAGCTGCCAAATTGAGAACAGAATTTTGAGCTGAATTGCTTTTGGATTCTACAAACCACATTGATCAGTTCTCCACTAGCTGCAGTGGGAGTGAGAACATCTAGCTCACATGTAGAACCTGATTTTTAGATGTCTAAATCTAGAGGTAAGTCCTGACTTTTTACTAAGCATCAAATGGGGCTTTTTGAATCTGTGTACAAACACTAATATGATGATAGAGTAAATTCCACTTTAGAGCTTGGATGAAAACACCCTGGCCACAGGACAAAACAATCCCACTCACATGGCTAAGTTAGACTTCTCTGAAAATTTTTGGTAGACTAGGTTTGCTCCTGCTGACCTTATGCCAATTGCCCATGGATGGTCTGTATCACTCCAATTTTAGGGATCACTGAAATAGGAGTACAGACATTTCCTCTTGTGGGGAAAAATACCCGCAAAACCGCAACTGAAAACCAGCACCCCAAAAATCTTTTGAAAGTCTTCTGCTAATTACACTTGTATTTTAGGTCTTGGTCAAAAGAAGACAGTTTTGGTGGCTAGGTACCAATTGAGTTTACAATAGTATCATCGTTTCTTCCTTGGGAACCAAGTTTTCCAAAAAGGTTTCCTACCCACATATTTTAAAAGGCCCTCAAACCTAGCATCTGAGCTCTGATAAATCATAGCCTGAGGTGGTCTGGTTGGAAAATGAGAAGCCACTGAATAAGGAAAATGCTGAAATTTCACTCTCCATAGGGATTACCAGTTTCATTAGCCTCAGTGAAAACCACATTTCACTAAATTTAGAGCTGCAGCAGAGCTCAATACAGATAATGCATTTAATGTATGCTCTGGGCAGTGAAGTTGAAACTATTTTCAAGTAATTTTCTTCAGTGTTGGATGCAGCCACCCTGGAAGTTTCCTGATAAATTAGAATTTTTCTTTCTCAAAACAGCAAGTGACACTGTTCCAAAGCACCTAACATATTCTGTGTTGGTGAAGGTGTATCATCATTTCCCATAGAGTCATGTTTTATCACCACCTGGTAATATAATGTCACAGTATGATAGCACATGCAATTTAAAGATATGTTTTTTTCTCAGTTCTGTAGCCATGTCAAACTAACTTCAGTAAAAAATGCAGAGGCTTTACTTTTTCCTTTTTTTTTTTTGCACATGAATCTTAACTCTACCAAATTAAAGACGGTTCAGGTTTGGTGGGGAGGCAGAAACGCCCAGTATATTCTCCTTAGAAAAATGAAGATGTAGAGATGGTGCATTTATACAAGGCAATAGAAGTGTGCAAATAAGAAAAGTGATGATATGGAGACAAAGCATAATTCTATGGCAAATATGGTTTCGTTTTTTCATAATATTGTTAACTGTGGAAGAATGCCACTGTATTTTACTGTATTATGGGCAGACACTAGACATTTATCTCATTTTTCATCGCATCAACTGTTCAGTTTTCTGCCCTGAAGCCTTTAAAAATTACCTTTGACAATGCACTAGTAAACTCAATTATGTAGTAAATATAAACTTTTCAATAGTTAAGATGATGTGACTTCATGGCCCATGACTATGTCTCTTGGTGGCAACAGCAATCACTGTTAGCAATCACTTTAGCAATACTAAAATTACACAGAAGTTTATTTGGATGTTTATGTTGGTTCTGGAGAGATTATTTTTAACAGCAAGATTTATACTTCTTCCAGATTAAATCTACAATTTTCTAGGACAAAAATTTTTGTCTTGTAGTAGGTTTTTTTTTGCTATAATTTTAATAAAATTGTCTAGGTGGTAGTTTACAAATATTTAAGAATTTGGAGATTTTAAACAATTCTTTGATGCATAAGACCATGTGCTATTAGAAAGAGGATGTTATATGTCCCATCCATGTTGGATGGCCACCTTATGTGCTCTTTATTTCAAAACAGAATAAGTGCAAATACTTGTACAGGCTTAAGACATAGGGGACCCTGGCCAGGTAGAGTTAAATATGTAGTGATAGAATTAATACAAGGTGATAGAATTAATGTCTTGTGAAAAGACAACTGTTTTCAAAGTTATGTGCTATGTTCTACATGGCTGAGTAGTAACTAAACCCTTCAAGCCTCTTGCACACCATTTCTCTAAAGGGCATGTATCTCTGTAAGAGATTTTTAACAGACTTGCAGTTCTCAGCAGGGATTTGTGTTCCTTGTGACTGGAACAACAGCAAATTGCAGTCTTTCCCACATTACTAAACAGGCAGGAGTATTGCATAGAATAGAGCTTTACTATAGGAAAATTGAACTGATCTACTGTATTTTGCTTTATTTCTAGTGTGCAATTTATTTTGAAAGGCTCAAGGGTGGCTGGAATTAAAGGTCTCAGAAATAAATGTTTTTGTCCTTGTTGTTCATTTAAACAGAGGGATTATCTGAAAATTGCACTGCTAGGGCACATACCAGTTTTTTTCATCTTTTTCACTTCTTTTCCCCTTGGTGTGAAGGAAGTGGTAGCTGAGAAATTAAATTGTATTAAAAGGATTCCCATGAAATATATCATAGCAGCAATAAGGAAATCTGTGGTCAAACTTGGAATCAGATGATACAGATAAACATTCACGAATAGTTCTGTCTCAAACCTTGTAATTTATGGTTCACAGGAATTCTGAACCAAATAAGCAAAACTGAGGCACTGTTTCATATTAAAATCCTGACTAAATCCAGAGGGATGAATTTTAAGTGTGAAGTCTGACTCTAGGGTTGGTGAAGAGCTGTCTAAGAGTGAGTAGGTTTTTGGGGTGACACATGCAATCACTGTTTCCATGAGGCCTAAACACTGAGGAGTGCAGAGGCATACTACTGAGAATTATTTGGCTTTTTTCAAACTTGATTTAGTGGCTGAAAAAGTGTTTTCCAGATAATTGCTGAAATGGAGCCAACGCAGTGTCTGCTGTGACCTCCGTATGGTAGATTATAGACTCTGCTAGCAAAGGCATTCCTTAAAGGATTTTTAGAAGAGGAGCTCTGTATTCTGCTCTAGTGAATTGCTCGGGAGAGAGTTTTTCTTGCATTCCTTAACCTCTGTAGAAGAGTAATGACATAAGGGAAAGAAATACACTTCTGGATGTAAACAGGTGGATCACAATTGTCTTCCTCTTGCTGGGAGCCCAATAGTGGCACCTTTTCTCATTTAGCAGATGTAGGAAAAGAAAACCCTGGTCTGCAGGGTTGGGAATTACTGGTTGCCTACTTAATTCCCCAGTAGCTTCAGTTAGGTGCTTCTTTATTTTGTCCCCTAGGCTGTGGTGGAATGTTTCTCATTGTGCAACAGGTGCCCATTCCCCACTAGAGTTAACTATGTAGTGCAGTGTAGAGTTGTCCTATCTGTGGTTTTCTTCCACAGGTGGCTGACAGGTCAGCTAAATGTTAGTGAACTGTCTGTGCCTCTGGGTCTAGGCCCTCTAAACTGCACAAACTTTACACATGCTGTTCTATCAGATTGTGTTTTCTTCAAGGTTTTCAGATCCTTCTTGTTTCCTCACTGCTTCCTTTCAGTCAGTCTACTTGCCTTTACCCTTCTCTCTATTACTCTGATATGGAACCTACTCCAGATGTGAGCTTGGAAGGATGAGGATAAGGAAATGAATCTTCTTGTCAGGAAGAGAAACACTTTGGGCATGCTTTTTCCTCTTTTGTGGTACCTCAGAGGCATCCCCACTTTGATAAAAGCTTTGTTTTTTAATTCTTTTGCTGAAAGGGACTATAAAATGCAGCTTTCACAAAGTGCTGTAAGATGCAGGTGATATGAAGAGCCAAGTGATATTAGTATTGGAAGAGATAGTTAACTGCCCTTCTCCAAAACAACATTTGTCATTCTTCTGTGTAATGGACTTGTTTGTGCCTCTTGAGAAAGAGGCAGTAAGCTAATAACCTACCATCTTTCTTAGGAAGCCAGTTTAAGGAATTGTTTTCAACATCTCTCTGAGTGGAGTTGACTACAAATTAGTATATTTCCTCCCTGAAATGGATGTATTTTCTATTATTATTCTGTCACACCAGAGCCTGTCTGCTACTTGCTGTGATTCTGCTAATATTGTGGCACCTTCATTCCACTGCTCTCTGGAAGCAGTTACCACTTGTCTACAGTGTTAAGATGAATAAAAGAGAAAGCCTTTAATATGGTGTCTAAGGATAATGATCACCAGAATATTTTTCTTCAAAGGCTTTTTTTTTTTTTTGCTAGCTTTGCCAGCATTTTTTATTCAATCCCACTTTTATTTATTAATAAAAAAACATTAGTTTACAGAAATAAGTAAAGACAGCTGAAGATAATAATTGTTGAAAGGATATACTGGTGACATAAAAGTATTTTTTCCAGAAAAATAATGAAAGAGAAATTAGATTGATGAGGGTTTGCAGGTAAGCTTGCTGCCTCTTGAAATGCTATATTCTTTTCTTTGCCAATAGTGCTGACTGTTTGGTTGATTCTGAAGGGAAGATGTGATTAAAATGTGCAAGAACTCATGTCTGACTACCTTCCCAATTCCAGAGAAGAAAACAGAAGAAATGAAAAGAATAGGGACCAAAGCTACAGACTAGATAGTTTTAAATAATCTCACATGTTTAATACATGGAAGAAATATTTTGTAGATGGTGTAACCTACTGGTTTTGTGTTGCCTTTTTTTTTGTTGTTTGTTTTTATTTGCTTTTAATTACAACAAACTCAAATACCACCAAATCTTGGACAATAACAAACCTATGTCACAAAACTGTTTCTTTTACAAACAGTTTTGAATGCAAGACCTTGAGTATTTAATAGGATCCTCATAATAAGGCCTTGGAATTCTTTGTAAAATGCATCCTTGATCACAGAATGAGTTGCATTGGAAGGGACCCACAAGGATCATCAAGTCCTACTCCTGGCCCAAGATAGCAGCATCCCCAAGAGTCACACCATGTGCCTGAGAGTGATGTCCAAATGCTTGTTGAGCTCTGTCAGGCTGGTGCTGTGACCACTTCCCTGGGGAGCCTGTTCAGTGCCCAGCCACCCTCTGGGTGAGAAACGTTTTCTTAATATCCAACCTTAACCTCCCCTGACGCAACTTCAGACCATGAAGAAAAGCAACAAGCTAAGAAAGGATAAATGTGTGGGTAACAGTTATCAGAGCAAGTAGAGCCATATTTGGCCAGGTGAACTTCTCATTAGATACTTTATGTAACTTAGCAAGTAGATACAAAGATATTGCAGCTGTTAATAGCTTCTGGCTGTACCTGCACGTTTCGTGTGAGCTGCATGACCCCAGAATGCTTTGAAACCTTGAAATTGTACGTCTCTGTTACAAGCTGCAGTAGGATTGAGTGGGCCTCAGAAGATGTTCATTTTGCTGACCTCCACGATAAGATGCATTCTGAGGGCAAATCAGTCCCAGTATCCTGCAGCACATCCCTGAAGGAAGCTAATGTGCTCTCAAAAATACACGGGGTATCTCTGCTAGATGCACTAGCCGTGTTGCTGTAGAGCTGACCCTTGAGTAGGCTTTTGCAGGGAAGTGCTGTGAAGAAGTGACTAATTCAGCTTGAGTCTGAGATTTAGGCTATTTCTACACAGTTGTTGAGATGTTATCAGTTAGCTGACAATTTATTCTCTCCAAGCTATAAATAAAGAAGTAATTTTGAAGTTCAGAGTTTCTTAAACCTTGATTCCTCACACCATGTTTTTTCTGCATTCCATTTTATCTGTCTGTTCAATAATGTCCTCTTCTGTAATGTTATTGTTCTGTGCTTTGCTTGTTCTCTTTGCTGTAGCTATGTCCAACAAACCCCTTGCCATGACAGTTCACATTAGTGTTAAAAACTGACTTCCAATAACCTGAGGTTTTAAAACCCACTGTTTATTACAAAAGTTCCTGCCTAGCTTATAATTCAGAGATCAATTTCCCAGTAGTGTTATGGATATTCCAGAAGACAAAAAAGAAGGTCTATCCATAGAGCTAATGTGTAGGTTACAATTTGTGGTAATTGGGAGTGTGGCTGTGGCTGAGCCTCATCCCTAATGGGCTACAACTGTGAAAAGCAGGTGAGCAGCATTGAAAGCAAGGAGCCATGGAGTGCCCAGGGACACTGACCTATCACCAAAGGGAACAGAGGGCAAACAGGTGCAATACATGAACATGAAGGTATAAAAGGTTGCAGCCTTCTGAAGTGGTGTTATGCTGTATGGCAGGTCCTTAAAGCCTTCTGAAATTGTATAGCGATGCTCAGTCTTTTATCGCTGTCTCAACTGTGGTGTATGCTGCAACACTGTTGGACACCAAAATCAGTAAGAAAACAAAATTGTATGTCTGAATGTATATGGATGTTGATAGTATTTCCCTGATATGGCCTGCTTAAAACTCTCATACTCCTTTGCTATCACAACAAAAGAAAACACTGTGATCAGCATGATGACGGAGTTCTGTTGCAAAATATTTATTTATTTTTGAGGAGCAGCTGTTCCTTTTTAAATAAAAATCTGTATCAATAGAACACATTTTAGGATTATGATAAGCAAACAACCCTGAGAATTAATTTTTTTCCTCTAGTAATTCGCAGGTTGAATGTTTGCTCATTCAAGCTGTGTGTCTTTGTCTGCCATTGGTTACCTAGTGAAGGGCTGAATGTAGTCAGTGTGTGTCATGCCTACCCAGTGTAGAACATGTGTGTCCCTGTGAAAAACACCTCTGTTCTGGACAGAGCTCTGCCCAGTTCAGACAAGGTGCACTGCAAGCTACACAGCTACTGAATATGGTGCATGGCAGTTCATCCTTTAAGAAGATAAATTTTGAACTCTGTTCCAAATCTTTATGTTTTCATTATGTTTCTAATTGACTCTTGCTATCTCAAAGCCCAATCTCTTAAATGTCCTTTTTACTATTTAGGCAATTTTGCTGCTTGGTATTAGATATCTATAATTGAAAGAGCTGACATGTATATGCTTGCTGGAGTTGCACAAATGAAAGGAATTCAACATTTTAAAACCATTCAGCAGTGATAAAATTGGATAGATCTACAATAAGCTATGATATGTATAGATTTCATGTTTCAGACTTCATGCTGGTGCTCTTTTATTGCTAAGATGTTTATACCTATATAGCTATCATTTTAGAAAACACCTCTTGAATTGTATAAGCTCTTGGGCAGGAAAGCTAATCTGGCAGAAAGAATGAAAATATTTGTATCAATATCTATATTTATAAAATTTTTACTGTTGGAACTGAGAAGCTTTCACATTTGTTTATGTTGGAGAGCTGTAAAAAATTTCTCTCTCCTGAGAGAGGGAAATAGTACGAGGTTGTTACTGCCCTTCGCAGAAACACTGCAGGGAAATACTTCTAATACTTCTTGACTCAAGCTCTAAAAGCAGTTTTGTACAAATAGGCAGTCTGGTCATGTATCTCCAGTAAATTAAAATCCCAGAAAAATGCTAGAAAATAGAAAATGCATAGAAAGTGTGTAGTGCACACTTCAGTGTGTCCTTACTTATAATTTTTTTATGATCTGAGGTAATCCAAGTGAATTTCAGATAAGGGTATATGAAATGAGATGAATTAAGGTCTGCTCTTGGAAGCTGTTATTCATCAATCAATTAACTGGGAAAATTTTTAAAAATTCTCATTGTCCTGCTTCTGCTATTCTGAATTAAAGTGTGACACCCAGGCAGTTAAATTTTCTCCTTGAAATATATACCTTGATACAGTGCTTGAACATCCGTATGCTTTCTGAGGTAAGCAGATGTGGCCGCTTCTGCAGTGTGAAGTAAGGAAACATGCTATGTCTATTCTCCTGGAAAAATACAACATGCCCTTACATAGACAGTAGTTTTAAAGTAAGATTGAACATATTTGGATGAATGAAAAACAGCTGCATTTTCTTAAAAGGCAATATGGTCTTCCTTTTGTAATTGGTGCTGTATCATACATTTATAGCTGTTTATTTTTTTTAATGTGAAATGAATCTTTAATTTCTGGCTTACAGTGAGTAACACAGTGATTTAAGCACAAAGTCTAAAATGCCATATTATTTCAGACTGGGCTGAATTATTAGGGGACATTTCTAGATTAATAACTAAAGAGTCCTGCACAGTAGAGAATGCTTTTTCATGGTCATGTTTTAATGCTCTATCAAAATATTGTGATATATTTTGCTATGTTTAGCTGCTTGAGTCAAACACTAGAGGAAGATCTTAGAGTTTATTTTTAGTAAGTCATATGTTTTAGAACATCTCTATATGCATTTCAATTTAGAAATAGTAATGTATAAATATTTAACCCAAAGTAATTTTAAATGTGCCTTTTATTCTTTTCTTGGTGATACCATCATAGTCTATGATCAAAGAGTAAATTTCAGCATGCTAAAGGTTGTTCTATCAGCATAAAATACTGCTTTATCAGGCACAGTCTTTTTGGATGTCCCTGATGGTTGACACAGTTCAAGTGAGATAAGATCTATAAAGACAGTGATGGATTCAAGTAAAGCTCATCAGTTCTCAAATCTGCTTATTTTATCTGTTTATTTTTGTATTATACATGCAACCTGAGTACAATGTTTTAAAAATGTAGTTTCCTAGGAAGTAAATAAAGTCGTGAGAGCTAGTAATTAAAATTGGCTTGTTTGAAAGGAATTCTGTTTAACATAGTTTCAGTCTTGCTTAAGTGAGTACCTAAATATAAGGTATTTTCCAACCAAGCTGGAAAAGACAGATTTATTGGACTAACAGCTGCTACCACTACTGATAAGTGCTCAGCATCTGACTTCTCTAGCTGCTGTTAAAGCACATACAATTCCTTAGGCTGGGAAAGTAAATAAAAATAACTGAGTGCAGTGTGAAACCAGGGAAAGAACATGGGTTGCAGGGAGCTCTCAAAGACCACACATAAGCTAATCTGCATGCATGTGGCTTTGCTGTTAATTGCAGCCTCAGTATCTGTGTAAATAGCTTGTTAGAAAGCCAGGTTGGTGTTGTAAGCATGGAGTCTTCTGATAGTATTGTCCAGTACATGGTGCAGAAATATGTCAGCAACAATAATTGCAGAGAGACACACCTTCCCCTTCAAATATTAAATGGAAAACAAAACTAGAAAAAAACTAGAAAAAAAAAAAAAACAGGTGGTCTGGGGAGACTTAAAAAAAATTTAATGGTGGATTTCCAGACAAAATTAGCTACACAAACAAGGAAGCAGTTAAAAATGTAATTGAGCATGTGCACAAAGGAATAAAGATGAGAAAATGACAGTAAAGGTTTTCTTTGCTATCTTTCTGAAAAAAGATGGAAGAGAAGCAAATAAGATGCTGTTGTGTCTGAAACACTGGGAAGACTGATAAAAGTGCTTGTTGAGTAATGTGACCCCACAGAAGGAGATCATGTATAAGAGGCTGTTGTGCATCTTGTTATTTTCTACTCAAACCCAAGCAGAAGAGGAAATTATAACACAAGCTGAGAAGTCTTCTAGCCCCAGAAACTCTGGAAACATTAAAGATTCCTTGTTAATGACATATTTGTATATGGCAGACAAGTTTCTTATGAGAAAGACTGTCAGGAAACATATATCCTGTGCAGCAGCAATATTTTCACTAACCACAACCACGGCATTCTCCTGGGAAAGTATCAAAGTTTGCTACTAGGAAAGGCTGCTAGGAAAAAAGCCCAAACCAATCAACTGGCTTACAATAAAGAAAGTGATGAACTAGGAGACATTGAGGCTGATACTGTGGTTTAGGGCTGATGTCAGAAAGCAGCACAAAAAAAAAACCAAACAAGTGCCCACTCTGTGGACAGGTATAAGGACTGGAAATAGTTCTTATCCTGAAGCTGAAACTAACATCATAGTGGTCAGCAACAGTGTGAGTAATGAAAGGAGCCTCTTGAAGTGATTGCTGTGTATGTGGTCCCCAAACTAATATATGTGTGTGTATATGTATTCGTGTCAAAGAATGTTTGAAGATCTGTTATTAGACTGGCAACCAATTACATTCCAGCTGCCTTGTAATTCCAGCTGATAGCTGGGCCTGAAAAGTGGTTAGATTTAGGAAGAATGCTTGCAAAGTGATCAAAGGTAGTAAACCTTCCTGAAGTCAGTGAAGTGAGTACATATTGTCCATGAAAACCCACCCTCCTCCAATGACAAGTTATTTTTTAGAGTTTCCAGTAACCCAAATGGGACTGCACCTCCCACTGTTGAACAGCGATGGAGTCCTTGATGGAAAAGAGAAATGAAAATTGTCTAGCAGCACGCAAATATATTTCAAGGAAAAGGACACCTACAGTGCAGGGTTGTTTTAGAAGTATATTCCCATGTTTACTGTATGAGACAATGAAATGTTTTTAAGCTCCCCATAGAAAGGAATTGGCAAACCAACTACCACACTGTGTACAATAAGTATTTACAGCAGGCTACAGTGGTAATGTAGTTCCACAAGAAATGAGGGAGGTAATATTCAGAAAATATCAGAACCTGTACGGAAGTAACACTAAAAATAAATCATTAGCCTTATCCAAAGACTGTGGTTATAGGATCTGTTTAAGGATAAAAATACCATTTTAGGCGAAGTGAAGTACATGTTTTGATATAATAAGGCAAGGCAATTGCCTTTACCGTTAGCATTGGGCTGACTGCAAGTAGCTTGAAGTATCTGTCTGTCTTTGAAGGAATTCTAATGTTAATTGAAACATGCACAAGAAAAATCTTAAGAGCAGGACTGATGACATTCTTGAAGGTAAATGAGGCATCAAGGAACAAGCAACACATAATATGAAGGTGCAACAAATTATGAGGGAATATTGTGGAAAGTATATCAATGAAAACCTGGTCAAGGAGAAGGCAAGAAGAATGTGAGCTCTGTAGATTTCTAGGGAATAATTTTCAGGCTGAGATGCTATTAGGAATATGGAAGATTGATGAATGTGAGGGGGGGCAATAAGGATGAATAGCTGTTTCCTAGATGCTGCATGCTCTTATATCAAAGCCTTTGATGCAGGTTTTGATATGTAGCAGTCCAATGTGAGAAGAACTGTGTGTCTAAGGACAAACATTTGAAGAATAAAAGTAGTATAGCCAAAGTATTTGCCCAAAGTACTTGTTCTGCTGAAAGGCAAGGATGCTGTGGTTACTAAATGTATTAGCTTGCAGAAGTTGTTAGCATCCAGAGACACAAAAAATTTGCTTTAAGAGGAGTTGTGGACCAAGCTGTTTGCAAACAAAGGTTTTCACCAGCTCACCTGTATGTGCCAGCGCTGTGAACATCCCAGCACAAAAACTGCATTCCAAGTTGGGTGTTGTCTAGACTGCAGAACTATGTAGTGTGGAGCAAGAGTCACTGTTAGTAGCTGACACTGAACTGGCTTTCCTGAACACAAATGCACACATCTCTGAGATGGATTCCAGCAATGGACTATTGTGTTGTATTTGCTTCTTTGCTTGAGATGTGTATGTGCTCTCTCTCTCAAAATAATTCTATACTCTAAGTGGGGATTAAGGAATGAAAGAGTTTGTAACTTGGCATTGACCAGATTGTGAGGATCACATGAAACTATTTCTTACATGATATGATGGGTGTGCTGTGTGGTGGGGACCTTTTTTACTAGAGAATTGAGTCATAATCATAGGAGTTGGCATGAAATGGACAGCAGTTCATACATGAAATGTGAGACATCACTAGGTCTGTTCAAAGAGCTGCCTGCTTGGCAGACATGAATATCTAATTTAGGGCATGAATATTACTGGATGATGAATTCAGAGACAATATGTGATAGAGTTTTTACCCATCTGAGTTCTGGCAGAAGGTGAGAATAGATTTTACGTCTGGTAACAGTCACCCATAAGACAAGACACGCATTTCTGGGAAGTGCCTGATGAAGGACATACAGGCAAGAGCTCTGCCTAGGGAGCAAAACACCCCAGGGGTGTTTTGCAAAGTATGTGTTTGGCCTGAGATTACTGTACTCACACAGTAGTCCACACTGAGCTACAGCTGGATTTAACTAAATTGGCATCAACAGGACTTGGAGCACAAGGGCACCTTCTTCATGGGTAGCACAAAATGATGGTACAGCACAGTTGGTGTGCTGTACAGACAGGCAGGAGACTGTTGATTTAATGCAAAACAGAAAGGAAGGCAGACAGGAAAAGATCCTAACAGATAAGCAAGAGATAAAGGAATGCAAAGCTAAACACAGAACAGTGAAATGGGTGAGTGAAGGTCTTCTTGCTGTGCCCAGATGGTCAGGTTTGGATTCATGCAAAACAATGGCATAAGGCAGTACATAATGCAAAACAATGGCATAATACAAGATATGGTGGGATCCTAAATATTTGTGTAACAAATAAAATTGAAAAAAACCCAGGGTTTTGGAGCAAATCTTAGGAAAAAGCTGTGTTGACATAGGAGAGACAGAATAAATTAGAGCAAAATAGAGAGAACACCATGGTGCAGAATGCAAAGAGCTATTGTTTGGAGCCTACACTCCAACAGTAGCTGATAAAGTAAGAAAAGATTAACAGACAGTGAAAAAAATTTTTAGACCTGCTTGTTCAGCCTGAGAAATCCTAAATGATCAGCAGCTATATTCAGAGAAAAGACTATACTCTTACTGTGGCCTTCCTATTGAAAATACCTACATACACAAGGGGGAAAAAAAGAAAATATCCTGAAACAAATCAAATGTATTATAGATATCTTACATGAAACAATAGTAACCTTCCATTTGGATTATTCATTCAATTTGGTCACTTAATTTCACTTAGGCCAGAAATGAAACAGGAGATAGAGAATAGTAATGAGAACGATCAGAGGCATGGATAGAGTTCCATACATGCAGAGATTAAAAAGATTAGGGTATTTACGTAACAGCAGAGATGAATAAGAGGTGAAATGAAAGAGGTGTATAAATTATTAATGGTTTAAAGAAGGTCAAGGAGGTGCACTGATTTAACTGTCTCAGAACTCAAGAACAAAGGGTTCATAATAAAATCACAGCCTTTCAGTTTTAAACTGATAGCAGAAAATCCTTTTTACACAAATGTGGCATCACTCCCTCAAGATCTGAGGCAGTGAACCTCGTGGCATTAATAAAAGGGGCAGAAAACAAATGAGCAACATTTTTTGAGAATTGGGTTGATCATCCAATAACATTTGATCTGAATATTTAAGAACCCTTAACATATTGATCCTTACAAAATGCTTCTAATGCAGAAAAATATTATCACGCCACTTAATCGAGTGAACGGAATTGGCACTGTGGCAACACTAGATGGTTTGCCTTAGACCATAGACAGAATCTTATGTACAGCAAAACTGAATTTTAGATTGGTACTTTAGTATGTGGACAATCTTTATTTTTGCCATAATTTATTTATGTTGATGATGCACAGTTGTTCTGATACAGCTGGCTGCACATCTTCCTATGAAAGCACTTGGGTCATGTGTCACAGTGCTTCCCACAGCCTCGTGTCCAGCACCTAATGGACTGGAGGATTTGCACTTAAGTTTGATTAGTCCTTGTGGATCTGGGCTTACTGAACATGCCCAAATCAATGAGGTTGGGTATACTTGCAGGAAGTGGTGCTTCCCTGAAGCAATGGAAATGTTCCTGATTCTTCATGCAGCATATGTTTGTCCGAATCTATCAAGGAAAGCTTTGGCTGTTTTTCAATGCCACCTCCAGAATCATTGATATATCCCAGTCCCTGCTGTTTGCTTTCACAGAAGCCTTTCACTGACATTTTCTCATTTTTCTCTGACTAGCATGTGCTGGGCTGATGGAAAAGAAGACTGGGCATAGTGCTCTTCAGGTGGCTGGCAGCTCCCTCCTCTCTTGTGCCTCAGGAAAAATAAGAGAACAGAGTAGACAGACTTGATCACTTTTCACAAGTCATATATAGTCCATGTTTCTAGATGAGTATTGCCAGTTGACAGTGATGTTGAGTGTATGACAACAGTAATATAGCTTGTGTTAGAAATATTCAAAGAATGGCTATTATCTGGGATCTAAGTTCTCAGGTTGTAATCTAACTTGTACCTACCAGAGGTGAGGAAGGAACTTTATGCATCAGCATAGTATCAAGCAGCTCCTTATTAAGGAATGAAATTTAAACTGTTGCATGAATTATCTGCCCATGGCTACTATGGAGGATAACAGACTTTAACAAACGGTTCCTTTGATTGAATGCAAAAAGACTAAAGTATAAACCAGTAAAAATGCAGCAGTGAGCTATTTGGAAATTAATGGTTCTTCCCTTGAGTGTAAAATGGTACAATGCACCCTTTACAGTGACATGAAACACAAACCATGCAAACAGAGTAATTTTGTTAATATATATTCTATGTCTGTATTCTTGGTTCTGCATGAACGTGCAAATATAAATGCAAAGCTTTTCTGAAAAAGCCTGTTAGGATATCTGTGCTCTACTGAGACAAAAAAAAAACCCACCTCAAAAATCCCAAAACCCTGAAAAAAAGCAGCAAAGCAAAATCACAACACAAGATTTTTGCTTCTAGTTCAGAACTGTCACTTTGCTTCCAATAGAGACAGACTAACAAAGGTTCCCAATTCAGCCCAAGGAACAGGGTTTGGCCAAGATCTGCAACTTTAGGTTCTGAACTCTGCTCTTACACCAACCATGGTCTTGCTTCCTAGTAGTCTCTTTTCCTAGTGGCCTCTCTCCACTTGATCTTCTTTTTATTTAATGGCAGTACAGAATTTCTGTGGACACAGAGAACCATGTGTGCCAAATAATGACACACATGGTTCTCTGTGTCCACAGAAAATACCTCAAAAATTCATCCTGATTTTGCCTTCCTTCTTGTCACAGGCTGGAGGGGGTCTATTCAGCTGGATGTCTGAAATTGCATCACATGCAGTGGGAGTGTGTGCTGTACTTGTACATTTATCCTCAGAGAAATTGTGGTGCAAGAGAAGAAGGATATTCTGTTTTTCTAGTAAATCTGTGCCTCATAGCCAAGATAGATCCTTTTCTTCAGTTATTTTTCACTATTAATTTCCTAAATTTCTGGCAAACCCACTTGCAATTAGGTCGTCATGTAAATAGTGTTTTAGTCCAAGCTCTTGTTTCCATTACTCCTGTCCTCAGATCATTCAAATTTTAATCTGCAGTGAATTAATTTTGTTTTGTATTGACCATGCTTCTTTGAGTCATCATACCACTTACTTATACACCATAATCGTGGAAGAAAATTTTAAAACAACTCACCCCAGAACTGATGATTAAGTACCATTAAGCCCCTTCCATTGTCAAAATGCCCCTTTTAAACTGTCAGCTAACCAACAGTCTATTTCCATTTTTCCATTCCATCTACCAGTTCCTCTTTTACCTCTTTCTTCTCTAGCATTATTTATTAATTTCCCACAAATTTCCCAAAAAACAGCTGTATCAGCTGTTTTACTGTAGGCTGGACAGATGATGTCTAAGAATTTTCTTTTAATGTCAGTTCTCTTTAAAAGATGGAATGCTGGACTTATCCACCATTGAATTAATTTTGTATTTATTTCTGTCTTATCAGCGTCATCTATTTGAAAGCACTGTGTTCTACTGAGGTCCACACAGTGCAGTAACTGGATCACTTTTTCTGTTTCACTGCTCCATAAACAGAAAAAATGCTGTTACCTGTTTGTATGACAACTTGAGACATTTATTAAAAGAATTTTTGTGTGAATGCGTGTTCTAAGGCTTTCAGAATAGCAGCTTGGAAATTGGTAGATGCTACAGAAAACCCCCTGAGTTTTATTTCTACCTCCTCTGTGGTCAGTACCATCCCACACTTGCGTTCCCAATATCCAGCTTTGCCTCTAGGACAAATTCAGTGCCATTTCTGTAGCCTGAGGAAGCATTAAATTAGTTTTGGATCTATTAATCTTGTTTTTCACCCTATGTCACGAATCTGGGAAGCTGCTAATCTTGGGGACTTTCAAGGCGGTTCCAAAGGATCCACCTCACTGGTGCATTGTCTCATCATATGGTAATTTTGGGAGCATTTCAGCCAGTTTCTTTGTAATTGAAGACTTGGAAGAAAATCTTTGCCCCAGGAATAACTTCCAATAATTTGAGCCAACACACTTTAGCTTTTTGTCAAAGCCTCTTTGGTGCTCAGTGCATATACATACATACATATATAAATAAAATTAAATCCTCAGTTCCTGTGAGTCTCAGCCAGAGGCCTCCTGATTTTTAATTTTTTTAAAAATAATTTGTTGGAATTTAAATAGTGAGGAGGTTTTTCAAAGACATGCCTAACCTACTTTTTTTAAAATCCATGTGTCCATGTCTACTGTCTTGAGCAAGGCTTTAGCTGCTAGCACACCTAAGCACTTTTGCTCATTCTTGTCTTGGCCTCTTCCACTGAGCTCTGAGTCAAACTTTCCTTCATGTCATTTTCTGTGGTATTCTACTGCTGAACTGTTGTCTGCGGTTTCTTGCGCTTTTTTAATGTTTCATTTCTGTCCTGTAAGTTCTTTGTGGTCTCAAATTGATGTATAGATAAGAGCAGCTTCCTGCATTGCTAAAAGGACTGAGCTGGGGGACGTGGCTTGTCATGGCAGGATTTTACCTCATCAGGCTCCAACTCTGCCTTTACTATTGTTCTAGTTTTATGAGTTCAATATTCCTATTAAAATAAGCAGCTCAAAGAAAGGTAAACCATCAGAATCTTAATGGACTTGGCTGCCTTTGCATTAGCTCTGTAGCACTGCTAGTACCTTGAATTCTGTCACCAGAATTGATGTGGACCACCTACCACTTTTCCTACCACCTGCAACATAGATACACATCTCTTGTTAGCAGAAGCAGATCACCTTAGCAGAAGAAACTGGATTGTTTCATTTGCTGGCCTGGAGTTCATATCTCTCAAAGAAACGTCATTCTTCACTGTGATTTAGCATTTCCCTGTGGTGCTGTGGTAAATGACAAGACCTGTTGGTGCACTGGCATGCATAGTGACATGGTGACCAAAATAATAATAATAATGTTGTGGGAAAAACTGCAGTGTTACAGAACATAAAGTGTTAAGTGTAAGGGGTACCTCATGGATCTGGGAAATGCCACAGCATGAAAACACAGATAAGATCTCCCCGAAAATAACTGAATTTCTTTTGTAGTCAGAGAGACTGACAGTTGTGAAGAAGATTAGATCTTAGATGATCAAATAGGCATTCATAGCAGGTGTACAAGCCTCATATTTGCCAACAGGAAGTCATGATATGCAGGTATTATACAGGAACAAACATTTCTTTTGGTGACTAATTACTGCAGGATTTGAAGTGAGTGTGGGT